>NC_139459.1:279747500-284747500 GCF_057233095.1 Heloderma suspectum
GGCCAACTTGTGGCTCTCCAGATGTTTTGGCCTTCAACTCCCATAATCCCTCAACATTGCCTATGGCTTAGGCTGATGGAAGTTGTAGGCCAAAATATCTGGAGGGCCACTACTTGCTGACCCTGCTTACATTCATGCAGTGCATTTACTTTGCAACTAGAAAAGTTTGTTTACCTTCATTAGAAAAAAGCTCTCATTTTTTTTTCACTTTTTAGAGACTTCTAAGCAATGTGATCAGCAGCACAAAGTTAGATGAAGGCGGACTTGTCAGTTGCCGCGATTTTAAAAAAACAAACCCTCTAGCATTCTTAGTGTCAAAGGGCATTCTTAAAGATATCCAGTTTTCATCAAGGAATGCTGAGATGCAGTAATTCACTGTAAAGAAATATTCTTTTGACACTCAGAGAGTTTATTAATCTAAAGAGTTGTAAATGTAAATTCAGTGAATTTTAAAATATATTAAAAAAGGCAAACCAAAATAGCTTGAGTATGTTTCAGTTTTGGTTGCAGTATGACACTTGGATTATGGAACTGAAAGTCCAAAGTCTAAAACCAGGGAATTAATTCCAGAGGGATAGCTGTGTTAATCTGTTGCAGCAGGATCCCCCTGACTGCCACCCCGCCCAAATCTGGTGGCACTTTAAAGATAAATAAATTTATTGTGGCATAAACTTTAATGGGTCTGAGCCCATTTCATCACATTCATGAAAGAAGACATACTCTTCTTCTGGTTTTTAATTTTCATTTCCATTCACACTGTGTTGAAGTGTTACTTGTTATAATGTAGGTTTTGATACTTAACATGACACTTGGTTTGCCTCTGTAGATTCTTAATGCTTTCCAAGCATGTGATGGGACACCAGTGAAGAATCTGCGCCTAAAAGATTATACTACAGGTGAGAATTTTTTCAATTTTTTTGTGTTGGGTGGGTATACATTAAAACTTCCAAAAGCTTGTATCAGGTGACCCATCTTGTCTTGTAACCACAGCTTTCTTTGCTGACTTCCTAGTTACTGCTGATTTTTAAATGACTTCGGGGTCATCTAGTCTGTCCTCTTGCCTTCTCCAGGATTGATGGCTTCAGGCACAGGCTTGGCAAGTCAGATGTAAATCACCTGTGCTAGCTTGACATTAGCCATGAGGTTAGACACCTATGAAAGACAAAACAAAGCTTTTCTAAGGGAGTCTTCAGGAGCTGACAGTGGTTTGTTTTCCAGTGGGTGTTCTTTATTCAGTCTTCTCATTGGGCGAGTTTTTGTCTTAGCCCTGAAATAGTTGCCCTTTAACAACATCTTTGCAAATAGAGGTGCATCTGTTTTCAGCAACATCAAATGCAGATAGCTCTAAATGGGTTGATGGATGTTTCCCAAACTTCTATATTGGGTGGTTTTTCTTGTTTCAGAGGATGGCTTGTTTATAGCTTCCTGGCTTCACTTCCTATGTTCCTGACTGGTATCCAGATGAATTTTGTAAGGGAATAATTGGCAGCTTTTTGGGTGGGATGGGGAATAAAGATTGGCAAAGTTAAATGTCATAGGGAACGTAGAAAACTAAGATTACAGTTCCAGAAGTGGGGAGATATACTGGAGGAAAATGGAGAGGAGCTCTGGAAGTCTTTCCGTTCTTGCTCCAGTCTGGTTATAACATAAATGTCCATAAGGACTTAAAACCTGAAACATCTATAAAACAAATTGTGTGTAGCCTATTGCATGCTTTGGCATTAGTACAGCCTTATATAGGTGCAGTCCACCTGGGGTCACCGGGCATACTCACATTCCTGCAAAATATTCTTTTAAGAAAGCTGCCCCCGTAGTACCCCTGAAACTGCTTCAGGTTTGCTGAGTTCAGAATCATTTTGGGGACTTGGTGTAAGAGCAATTTAATGGGAAACAAAATTTATGAGCCGCTTTTTGAACTTGGTATTTAAAAAACATTGTTTGGCTGCTTTTAGGGCAGCATCTTAGAAAGGAACAGCGCAGAAAATGCAGGTACAGGGTGCACACATGGTTTTTCATTACTTTTGTGGTAAATAATGGGGCTATTCAGATGTAACAGCAAACCATGGTTTTGTGTTCTGAGCATGAATCCCAGGCTGGTGCACCCCCTCCTCCCCTTGCACATGGAGATTAAAAACATTGTTCACTATTTGTGGTAAAGCATAGTTTGTAGTTTAGTCCGAACCCAGCAAGTACACATCATGGAAACCGTAGATTGCCCATCAACCAGGATAGCAAAGCACTGTTTGAACATGACTTGCAGACAAAACAACAATTTACAGTATTAGGACAAAACTGCAGACTATGGTTTGCTGCAGCTGTGATCCAAAGTTTCTAATCACCACATGCATGGTGAGGCAGTGTGCAAGCCTGAGGATTGTTCTTGTGACACCAAACCATGTTTTGGTATTATGTCTAAATAGTTCCAAGGAGTCTGCATTGCCAGATGTAAACATTTGTCAATTAGGGAGATAGTTAGTTGTTCTTCCTACAATGTTCCTACATCTTGGCAACAGCCACTCTGTGATGTCTCCTAACTGGGAAGCAGGTTTTTTACAACATGGTTTTGGCCAAATTTATGAATAGCATGACAGGTATACTTAATGTTATTTTTAAAAGGTTATATCACATACTTCAGTATTTCTGTTGCCAGGGAGGATGACTACCAGTATTTATTTATTTATTTATTTATTTATTTATTTATTTATTTATTTCATTTCATTTCATTTCTATACCGCCCAATAGCCAAAACTCTCTGTAGTAGTAAATAAAAGCAACAAAACAGCATATTAAAACACCACAGATAATAAAAGCATAGCAGGTGCATGCTCTTATTTTCATGGTATCATTTGATTTCATTTTGAAAGTTTAAGTGGATCTTTTGAGGTGAAAAATACAAAAGAAATGGAGTACAGTGTTAATATGTTTCAAAGAAGTGTGCTTGGAAATAGAGGTGGGATTGGATAGGGATGTAATCATGAATAGAATTGTGCCTAAAGTGCTCTAGTGTATTGCAGAAACCAACAATAATGTGTTCTGTTGTTTCACTGAACAACTGCAGTGAAAATATAGTTCAAAAGAGTCTAACTTGAAGCAATAGAAAAATAGAAATAATTTTTGGGGGAGAAATTTTATAATTTATAAGGAGGTATAAACTTGTGTTAAATTTGACTGGTGTTAAGGTGTAAGAATACTGTTTTTCATTTCCAATTGTAGTCTTTCTCCGTGCATTGAACGCTACTCTGGATGGTCCTGCAGTGTTTTAGGGAGTGAGAGGGGGGAACTCTGCAGATTACCCTTTGGATCACAGCTTATATATTAAAATGCTACACATTCACATCTATGCACTTGGCGGGATTTGAGATCCCTTCAAACAGTCCCCTATGCTTCCTGAAAAGTTGCCCTCAAACCTCAGTGGCTGGGGATTGAAAAATCTTGCCAGCTGTTCATGAACCTTTTGGTAAAAGTCTTAGCTTTGAGCTGAAAATACAGGAGAAAAATCAAAGGATATGTAAGATTCAAAATGCAGAGAAATGTCTAGATTGTTCAAACACCTAGGTTTTGTGGGAAGAAAGTTCTAAGCCATTTCGATACATATTTGTACGAATAATACAGTAAGGGCAGTAATAGCTTTAAACTACAATATGCTGTTATTTTGTACTTTAGTTCCAACCCCTTTGCCTTTGGCTCCGCCCACCACTGGAATGTAGACCCTGAAACCTTCCCTGGAATTGAATTATGCCCAAAGGCTGGAGGGAGTTCCTCATTTCTGCTCTGTGAGAACATCTGGGAAGCAAGTAGGAGTTTTTCTGAGTTGATAGACATACATGTGTGTGTATACACACATTGGTGAAGAAGGGAAGCAGGTGCACCAGGAGAAAAGTCCTAAGGTTGGAGTTGGATGAAGCAGATGAGATGGAAAGAAGTACGGTTGGTAGGGATAGCAATGAAGCCTCTGTAGGGCCAATTCAACCATGACAATCCTAACTAGGTGTTACTTGCTGTGTGTGCATATGCTGCAGCAGTTCTACATGCTTGCAATTTGCTGTGTATATGTGTGCTTATTAACCTATGCTCCTCCCCTCTCACAGCCATGAGAAGGGGTTAAGAATATGTTGTGAACTGCTTAGCGATTTTAAAAAGGGGAAGCTGTAATATAAATGTACAGCTTCCCTAAAACATTTATATGCCATGGACAATCCTAGGTTCACAGTGGATGTACATTCAGTGAATAAAATGCACACTGGACTGTCACATGGATCAATTTACATAAGGTTTCAAACATTTTCCTTCACAAGTACTTAGTGTTCATTTTAAAATTATTGCTGGTTACTGTGCAGTGTGCAGTTTGAGAAATGTGCTCCAGGATGTCTTGCAATGTTGCAGAAGACATTAGCATGTGCCATTTCATTAGCATCCCTAAATAATATGGTCAGCTTGAAGCAATTGCTTGGGTCGTTTGTGCAGTTGGGCTGGCCCGGGCTAGAAAGTGGAGGAAAGTTATTAAAGTACAGGGCTTGGTTAATGCTCATTTGCTTTACCCAGGATTTGTAGCTGTGTTCATGAAACACAGAAATGGACACCTTGTGCCTGTGTCACTTCTGGGCAGATGCTAACGTTGAAGCAAATAGAGTACCAGACTGGAATATTTAAAGCACAGTAGCAGAGGCAGAGACTTTGGTTTCAGGGCTAGAAAACAGTTTTTAGGGGTGAGAGGAGGGTTTGTTGAGGAGACCACAGCTAGCAAAGTGAGTAATTCTTAAAAATAATTAAATACTTGTGGGAAATAAGTTTGCATTTTATTTGGTCTCCTTGGAGTGCATTTGTTTTACTTTAATATATGCTGAAGCAATTTATTGGCAAGTGTCAGATAAAAAGTTCCCTGCCTTCTCAAATTGATGTAGACTGAGAACTGTTCAGCTACCAATCGTATGTTAGCTGTCTTGGGCATTTTTAATAGAAAGGTGAGGTATAAATGTAACAATACCGGGTAAGTGCTTTAGGTGCCAAGAGTGCTTCAAGCTACATTTGTCTGTGCTGAAACATCTGTCTTCAATCCCTATCTTACCCATTACTAATTTTCCCCCCTTTACTTTGGCTGCCTCCTTGTTCTATCAGAAAATAGTTGCATGTGAAACTGAGATATCTCAAGGTCTGCTGCATGATGAACTCTGTTAGCACATATCTGACAGGCAGGAAGTTTGCAGCTTGTTGAAAACATGGCATCCATTATGCATCAAGCAAACCATGATTAAGGTGGCCTCTTAGCTTGCAAGGTGGCAACCAAATATCACTGGTGCTGCCTTAAACACAGCCTCTGGGGTAGGGCTTAGCTCAGGAAGCTAAACTATGGTTTCACTGGCCACATTCAGACTTCATGCTAAACTATAGTTCAGCATGATGAGAATGAGCTTCAGTGAGCCTTGGGCTCCCATGCTCCTCTCCTCGTCCGAGCCATGAAGGGGTTAAGAATATGTTGGGAACCACTTCAGGATTTTTTAAATGGGAAGCTGTATATAAATGTCCTAAACAAACAAATAAGAATATAAGAACACTGCTGGATCAGAGCAAAAGCCCATCTAGTCCAGCATTCTCTTTGCATGGTGGCCAACTGGAAACCTGTGGGAAGCCCAC
Organism: Heloderma suspectum; assembly: GCF_057233095.1. Lineage (NCBI taxonomy): Eukaryota > Metazoa > Chordata > Lepidosauria > Squamata > Helodermatidae > Heloderma > Heloderma suspectum. The sequence continues at coordinate 279,753,132 of NC_139459.1, forward strand.
ATCAGGACATGAATGCGATAGCACCTTTCTGATTGTGTTCCCAAGCAACTGGCATAGAGTTGCATAGAAAAGGAAGCATAGAGCCTCTGAATCTGGAGGTAATATATAGCCATCATGACTAGTAGCCATTGATAGCCTTATTCTCCATGAACTTGCCTAATGATCTTTTAAAAAAGCCATCCAAGTTGGTGGCCTTCACTACATCTTGTAGTTATGAATTTCACAGTTTAACTGTGTGCTATGTGAAGAGGGACTTTATTTATCTGTCCCAGATCTCCCACCATTCAGCTTCATGGGATGATCCCAGCTTCTAGTATTATGAGAGACTACCTGCTTTCTCCATACCATACACAATTTTATACACCTCTTATCATGTTGGCGCTTGTGCCTACTAGAAAGGAAAACTTAGGACTGTGCACACCAGGCTTTTTATTTGCTCTTTACCATTATTTCGCTGCTAGAATTAAAATCACGATGAATAGTGCATGTCTGTTTCATGAGACTTCAGTTGTTGCAGCCCTATCTTGTAGTAAAAGTGTGGTGCAAATTTGTTTCAGTGCAGGTATTTATAGATCTGAGCAATCCCTTTCTAATTCTCTTTTCTTGATTGTAGCTCTATTGCCTATGCAGCTGTGGGTCTGGGGACGGTGCAGCCTACGGGGGGAAAAAGCTGCTTCTTGCAAACTGCTTCTTTTAGCATGGGGATTTTTCAAAATATAAATAGTTGGATTGATAGACAAATAGTTTGTAGGTTCGCCTTCAAGAAATGCTTATAGAGCTGTTGAATTGATTACAACAATAACAGCTCACTCTCCAGTTACATAGTTCTTTGTAGTTTTGAATATGGATATTCCATGCGATGGGAAACATTTTTAGAGGAAATAAACAAATTGGAAGAATCTGATGGGCGGAACTACAACATGGGGATGCTGCTGAAAATGGCACTACCATGTTCTGCCCCTTTCCCCTGTCAATATATAGTAATATTTAGTCAAGTCATGTCATCACATTGTATGTTTCCTTACCCCTGCCAGTAGCAACCAATAATGTGGAGTAGGGATGGGGATACAGGAATGTACATGACATCCCAATATGAGTAAGTGTTCCTACAAGCTATATATAGAGAGGGTGTCATTGGGGTGCTGTTTTTGGCAGCATTTCTATGTCACCTGGAATATGCAGTTCTGCTCTGAGCGTTCAGGAAATGTAGGCATTGCAAACTGCTTTAATACAAGTCATCACTACAGTGAATTTATGTCACATGAAGGCACCTCATGATAAACTCAGATGCACCATGAGGTGTAGGTATGTTATTTAGAGTTTCTGGCTTTTAAAAAAAAACACACAGACATGCACACCTGTGCTGGGCTTATCAGGGGTAACTACTTCTTGGTGTTACATTATTGGCTCTGAAAGGCCATCTGTTGCATTAATTTGTGATATCTGCAATACCAGATAGAACAGAGTACATAATGCTTATGGTTTGAGTGTTTTATGGGAAGAACGGAGGCATCTGAGGAACTGAAACACTCAACACACAATGTTCTCTTTGGTTTTGTTATGAATTATACCAATGCAAACCAGTTCTTGCAGTTTCAGCCATGGCAGCTTTGCACACTGTTCCTTGCTTAAGTGACACATCTTCCCCTGAGCAAACCCTGGTTTTAATTTAGATGATTATGAATCCTTGATAATTTTGAGGTAAGGACATTTTTATGTGCCCTTCTGACCTCCATTTCAGGCAGATGGGTGCATTCCTTCTTAAAATAGCTTTCATCACTAGTAGAAATTATTCTTTCTTAATGCAGTATGGTTAACTAATTATTTCTGGGAAAGCTTATGAAAAACTTCAGTGATTGCTTGTCCTTTATCCCAGACTACTTCTGAAGAAAGGAACAATAGCATTTTAGGATAGTCTTATTAATATTTTCCTGTTTTTTTGGAACTGCCTTAGCTCAGTTTATAAATGAAACATTTAAAAGTTGAAATTTCTTGTTCTTATTCTATACTTGGAATGAAAAAGATTCCCAGGCTTGAATATAATTACAGCCAAAAAGTTCACACAACCAAATAAAGCACTTGGTTTCTTACTTCCATACGTGTTTAAATATTGCTTTTGAAAGCAGACTCTGTCTGGATCTTTGAAATGGTTATTGTGCTTCTTTAATGTTTAGTTCTGGAGGGGTCAGTATCTCCTTAACTTCTATGAGAATGCCCCCATTACATAATCTTTTTTGATGGAAACCCACATTACTTACTGTATTGTACAAATTCAGAAGCAGAAAAGAGAATAATGGGCTTGTGGTCAAGTACTACCAAAGCTTGAGCAAGTCTAGTTATAAAGAGCATCAACTGTTGCTTTTATTCTGTTTTGTGGGAAGCATAGGGTGGTGGTAGCTGGGTGTGTGCTGAGGGGAAGGGGAAATTGGGTACTGAAAATGTGGCTTTCTGGCACTAACGCAAATCCCGTCTGTATTTAAATGCTGTCCCCAGGTTACAACTATGGCTATATCTGCGTGGAGTTTTCCCTCTTGGAAGAGGCCATCGCCTGCATGGAAGCCAACCAGGTTGCTTTAAACTTCGGTCGAAAATGCTGCTAGAAGAATATTTTTGTGGGGCGGGTGGACACCTAGTGACTCATTTGAAACAAAAGTTGAAAGGAAGGGCTTTATTCCAAAATGTACAACATGGCAGCTAATATGCTGATGTTTCCCAGAAATCTGGAGAGGAATAATGTTTCACTGAAAGAGCTCATTTTTTTCTGACCAGTCTCGCCCATTCAAGTTGTGCATGCTTTGCAGGCTTGATGGATTCAAAGTGCTGTAGTTATGAAAAGGGTTCCCAGTTCTTCCCAGTTGTCCTTGTGAGTTTGTGTATATGGTGGATTTCAGGTGACAGGAGCTAAGCTGCTGATCTCAGATGCTTCACTTTCTTGACGGTGTACAGTAAACTGAATCTGTACTTTCTCTGAGCAAAATAGTGATATGTTTGAATACACACACCTTACCTATGTTTCCATGGGCCAGACCACTACTATGCAGCTCTGAGTGAAAAATCCTGTTTGCATGCCTCATTTGTCTATGTGCTGTCATCTGGTGGGTATGTATGGGACTTTGTTGTCTGTTTCCTTTTGTATTCCTGTTGCCCTTATGCAAGATGGAGCTGCATAGGAGAGGTCTCTCCTGTTATAGATGCACCTGGTTAATCTGAACATCTTCAAATTTTCTTAGAAACAGAAAATTGCTCATATTAACTATAAATAACAGTATGGGCTAGATTTTTGTATTGAATTTTATAATTAAAAATGATAAATTATGACACTATTTTTTGTGGTTCCAAATTTTTAGGAAGCCCCATGTTTTCCACACATTGTAGAAACTCCCCAAATTTGCAACAATTTATAGATGGGAAATTCATGCATGTTATCAGCCAATACTTCATATCCAGTTTAAGCTCTGATATCCAGTTTTTGGCTATTACTATTCTTGAAGTGGTAAATATTTCTCACTGTATTCATGGGGTTAAAAACCATTTTTTTAAAACAACCACCAAGCCCCAGTGTTGGGTGAGCAGACCTCTGCAATGGGACTTGCGGGGGGCATGCAGGAGGAAGGGGAACTTGTTCTGTCAGTGGTTTCCAGTCCGTTGTAGATGATCAGTGATGGATACAACCCATGAGAGCCGGAAACACTGTCTCCTTTAGTAATCCTAACAAACAGATTAATAAAATAATGACTTATACCCAGTGATGTGAGAGATAAAATGTAGGGCTTCCTCCACAAATCTAGCATTGCCAAACATCTATCAGATACATATTTATATAGTTCAATTGTGGCTGCGGTAAGATAGATCATACCAGCCTTTTAAGCTTGTGGTTATTTGCTAACATGCAAATATCAGCAAATATGTAATGTCATTCAGTAAAAAGATATTGAATGTTCCAGATGGCATTATGGATTGTGGTGGCTAAACAAACAAGATACAGGCAATGATTGCTGCAACCTAGTTTTACTATTTGTTTCTCTCTTCCTTGGGCACAATCCTCAGGCAAGTTCTCCTATATAAGTCCTCATAAAAGTGAAGAAAAGCGATGGATGAGAACTGCACAAGATCATTTATCAGTTGAATCCCTCTCAAAAATTGGGCATCCCTTCTTGTTCTACAAAATTGATCCGGTGGGGAATATTTTATTATGCTCTTATTCCACTCTTCCCAGAAAAATCAGAGTGGTTTATATGGAGCTACTAATAGTCTTCCATCCAGGCACAGATCAAATCCATGCCTGCTTAGTTTCAGTGCTATGACACTATTAATTTTTATTTCATTTGCTCTTTGGGAATGTTAATTCCAAACGCGTTGATCTATATAAACATTATTATACTAGGTGTATGAATGCCCAACCAATTTAAAAATTGGCTTAACCACCTGCAGAAAAAGTATAAAATACATATGTAATGCAATGTTGGAATAAAATGGGGCTTTTTGTTCAGATTAACATAACTTGGATGTTCTGTAGATTCTCAAAATCATGACTGAATTTCAAATCTTGTATTCAAATAAACATACAAGAATACAGAATGTCATAGTTGCTGTTCAAATAGTCTGTCTGCAGATTTACTCTGAGCTGTAGCTAGGTTTTCCCATGGGCTTTTCTTTTTTCTGAATTTATTTAAAAAAACCCATCACACTCAGAAGACTAAAAAGCTTATACAAAATTGGATTTATGATTCCTTTTAAAGGGTTAGTCTAAAAATGGTGAAACAGGTCTCCTCCAGCTTAAAATCTGCCCAAGAAGAACTCTGGCCTCCAACATCTCTGAATACAGGAGCAGTGGAGCTTTAACTTTTCCCCACTCTGCTTAAATGTTGAGTAACACCCCTCAGGTTGTGTTTTAAATGTTAAGAAGGAAATACACAAATCTGGTTTTGTGTTCAATATGGTCACTATGTTTCCCAAACTTTTTACCGATAACACCCACCAAAAAAGGTTTTCTTTTCAAAAATGTTCTGTCCTATGCCCTAACCCGGAAGCAGTTTGTCCCTTTCTTGTCACTTACGCTGCATCAACTTCAGCCTTTATTTCCAGTAGCCTGGCAGCCACCTACAGGTTTCCCCACAATCCACAGTTTATGGTTTAGTGCTTTAAGAGTCTTGAATTAATCTGAACAAAGGCTTATGTCTTGTGGCTCAGGTGATTGAAGTTGTGCTTTAAGACTGGCAATTAACTTTTAGTTCAACTCTGAGAAGATGTTATGGGTTACTGAAGTGATACTGTTCAGCTCTGTGGGGGAGAAATTCAGAGAAACATTTTTTTTGTTAAATAATATTTTGTTAAATAATTTGAGCTTTTATACCAGTATGGCCTAAATGATCCTTTACAAAAATAATATACGCTGAACTATCAGTTCATCTCAATTCAGTCTAGCAACAATATAAATAGAACGAGTAAGCTCTTGTTGCATCCACCTCTTTTCCTGCAAGTAATAGTCATCGACTCGGTTCACACATAACAATTGGGTTGTTGGGTATGAGCGGGAGCAACTTGCCTCAGGCACGCTCCTCGCTTCTGCTTTCTGTAAACAACTTATGATTGCCCTGTTCGTAGGTTGTGAGTGTGATGTCTGAACCCTGACACTCTAAGTTCTTTAGGGGTTAAGCAACCCAGAGTTAACCTACAATTTGTTCTTGGGTTAACACGCGAACCAGATTGTTCAGAGAGGTGGAGAAAAATACAGGGCACTATCTTTACTGTCAGACATAAATTAGGGGCATGGTGCTGAGTCCCTTTCCTTCATTTTTACCAGCATTCAGTTATATATTGTTTTGGCTGTTTCCAAACTCAGATTCACCAGGTCCAGCTTCAGCCTGTTCAGTGACTGTAGCATGTGTGTATGTTCTACACAACAGGAGAGAAATTCTTGTTGATATATTAAAGACACCCCCCCCCCCCGCTACTCTCCTTTTTGTAGGAAGTATGCTTGATGTATCATTTTCTGAGAGTTTTGAGTGTTGTAGCTAAATTAGTTGAAATTGTTTTTTTCAAAATGCCCCATGGAGTTTAGAAGCACCATTGGAAGGGTATTCAGATATAGAGGTGACTGAAATTTATCCAGTGCTTGGCTACACTGGCAAAGTCATCAGTGCAATAAGAGCAGGATGTACCGTTCAGTGATGAAGTCCTACAGACGCACCGTTATCTTTGTCCTTAGTATAGGGATTTATTTGAAAACCCAGAGCCTTACATTGCACTGAAGCATTGCCATTCAATGAAGGAGGCGAACTGAGCAAAGCAAACTATAATTGTTGCCTGTGCCTTTATATTAAAATGTGTCTTCTGTTCTATTGGACTCATCGAGCACCCACTGTGTGCTGCTTGTAAGGTTTTGGTACCAGGCCTTGCCATTGGTGTCTGTCATTTGAGTTTTGAGACCGCTTTTCCCTGTTAGTATGGCTGCTACTGACCATTCAAGAAAACACTACCTTTTTGCTTCATTATGGGGAAGAGGTGCAGAAAGTAATTTGAAGTTTGTGTATCTGGCTTGAATAGCCTTTACACATAAGCTGAATTCTTATCTCCCACTGAAATTATTTCACCTTTAATGAGACAACTCTTTTCTTCCTCCCCCAAATAGCCTCAGAAAGGAACTAATAAATATAGCACTGCTTCTTAATAGGAAATGGATATTATGGAGTGGAAGTATTTGATTATTTCATAGTATTCTTCCATGTTTAGCTTAGCTCTCAGCATGGGATAGAGGGAACAACCTGTACTAATTTTTAAAATATCAGCTAGCCCGGTTATTCATGTGCTTTCATTCAGATAATTGGATGGAAACAGAGAAGTGAAAAAGCTAACTAGGTGTCCCATCTTTTTATCTATTGGATTTGTATGTTGGTTGCATCATATTTGGCTTAAAGATTCTGGCCCTTGAAACTTTATAGTTACCCGGATGCCAGGGAGATTAAAATGCTTCCAGCACTGTTTTCTCTCTGTACCTGTTTTAATACCCAATTTTTGTCACTTATCTGATTACTTTTGAAGGATATTCCTAATAGGTGATGGCATATGTAGTGTTAGGGGCTATGCTGTTGAATGAATATAGTTCTTGAGATTGACTCCGGTGATACAGTTGTCAGAGTAGATGAAGAGGTAGACCTGTCATTAGGGTACGTTGCAGGGTTTATTTCTTTGGTCTTCTGAATTGGGTGATCCACTTTCTGGTAGCTAGAGCCTTCTTTTTTAATATGAGGGATATATATTCATTAAATCAACCTGACTAGAAAATTCATCACCACTATTAAGTAGCTGTAAGCAAAGGCAGGCCTTCCTCCTAGGCTCTGCCTGGAGAATTATCATGTTCTGGATCTTGGGTAAATCATTAGGATGCATCAGAAGGCTTTTAGTGATAAACTGTGGAGAAGTGGTGTTGTGTCATCTTTCTTGTGGAGTTTTTTTTAGTGTTGTCTATCAATCCATGTAGAGCATTGACTTAAAGATGGGCATAGATTATATTTCTTTGACAGAATACATTGTAGCCAGTAACTCAACTATGAGATATTTAGCCAGTCATGATATGGAGGGAAGAGAATCCTGTGGGGGGAAAGGCAAATGAAATGAGTGGCTGCAACTCTTATGCAGCTTTTCTTTTCTTTTTTACTTATGGATGGTCAGTATCTTTTCTCAGGAAAAGTGCACCTCTTTTGGGGACTCTGTGTGGCACCTATGCAAATCCTGTGAAGAAACAGTGGGAGTTGTCAAGTTGCTTTTGCAGATTGGTCAACTTGTTTGCACAAGTGGTTATGATTTTTAAACACTTCTGTTTTTAAGCACTATTTGATACTGCATGTGGTCATTATGGAAAGCACACACACTGATATTTCCCTTGCCATTACTTGAACATATATATATATTTTAAATGCTGTTCTGAAATATATATGTTGGATGCAATAGGAAGCACATTGCAGTTCTGAAGATGCTTTCTTAAAGACACTTTCTTAAAATGTGTGATTGAATAGTAATTGTGCTACTTAGTGAGGGGGACTTGTGTATAGAGTTGTAAGGATCAGATTTTGCATTTTGCACGGAAGTGGAGAATTCCCGGTGCCTATTTGCCTAGCCTTGTGCTGGCAACTAAAAACCAAATATTTCTCCAGCCTAGACTTTGTATGCATTCACTTGACATCAGTTTTCTGATAGCATCAGATTGCAACAGTGGAAGTACACCCCATTCACTATGTCTTGAAGTTATATGTGCAGTGCTGGTGTCTAATGTGTTAATGGTTATGAGTTCTATAAATATGCATATCACAAGTTAAGAGCATTTAATTGGGATCCAATTGGGTGGCAATACTCTTGAGTGCACTACAGTCACCCAGAGTGACGTGTTCTCATTTACATTGAAATGAACCTGTTGTAATAAGTATTTAGGGTATGTTTTGAGCTTTTTTTAAATAGAGGGGATGTGAAATAATCTTTCTTAGCAGTACAATAATTTTGTGTGCGTTTTTAAAAAGTAAATATTTCTGTTAGTTGGTTTTGCCAACTGTACAGAAAACTTAAATGGAAAAAATGACATCTCTTTTTTGCTATCCTGTGGTCTAGAAAGGTGAATTGCTTTGCCTTATGTCCACTAGGAGAAAGGCTTCTTGAAGAAAGACCTGGGTTTGGGTTAGAGCCAGTCTCTCTCCTGCTTCTTCTTGATCTGCTCTGCCTTGTTGGGCAGACAGTGAAAGGGGTGAGGGAAAAATTAAAGAAGAAAGTGAAGATAATAACAGGCTCTTCCTTCAATCTTGCTGAGATTCACCCAATTTTGAAATAAATTGCTTAGCCCAATAAACTACTAGCAGATATCATGTGACAAGATAAATAAAAATACACTGGGTTATTTTGGTGGAATAGAAAATTCTTGATTTCTGGGATATCTGTGCACTAAAAGCACCTTCTCTGTGACTTTTAATGAGCTGTACTGTAGCTTCACGATGTGTTAAGCTGTTGGGTTGCTATTATATTAATCTTTCCTTGTTTGATTTGCTCTTACCTGCCAGAGTTTTGACTGGGGCTCAGATTTTGTAATATCTCCATTGGCTGTCTATTTATTTCTGGGCTTAATCCAAGTTGATAGTATTTGCTAAAGCCCTTAAGAGCCCAAGACCAGGATACTTTAAGAACCTTCTTCTCCTGTATGAACCTGCCTGAGTGTTAAGATCAGCATGAGAGGCCCTTCTTTCCCTGTGTCCCTTTGCCGTCACTGGTACAGCAGGTAGGCACAAGATGGAAGGCCTCCTCTCTGGTAGCACCTAGATTGTGGGATGTCCTCCCTGGGGAAAGGGAGCCAGGCTCCCTTACTGCTGGTGTTTAGACAAGCAGCTAAGACCTTTTTGTTCCAAGTAAGCTTTCATTTTTGACTATTGTAGTCTTGTGCTCTTGTGTTGTGTCTTACTGCAATGTATTGTTTTAAAGCTGTATTTTGTCTGTCTTAATTTTGTTAGCTGCTTTGAATATAATTTTGAGGGGGAAACAGGACATAAATATAGTAAAATAAATAAAAATATGACTAAGGTCAAATACCTGAGAAGTGGGCATAGTTCAAGTTAGATGTTGTTAAAAGATAATTCCCCCCTCCAACTTTGCCTTTTATTTTCATCTGTGGAATGTGTAAGCACTTTAATGATCATACTTTTCATAACTGATCTGTGTGTGTTTATTGGCAGTTGTTTGGTTGCATATTTTACCTCTGTGCAAAGGGCGATACTTAAGAGACTTTGATTGGAGCAGCTATTTCCACTTAGTCTTTACATTTCTTCTGTCTTCTTTAGTCACTTCCTGTTATTTCTCCTACAATATTTTCTTAAAGCAGGAGTGGGGAACCTGTGACCTATTAGATATTAGACTACCGTTCCCATCATCCCTGACCATTGGTCATGCTGACTGGGGCTGATGCAAGTTGGAGTCCAACAACATGTGGAGGGCATCAGGTGCCTCACCTCTGTCTTAAAAGTATTATCCCCTTTCAATGTACAGTTACACTGAGATTGCACTAAAAGGCAGTCCTTCGTATGCTCTTCCTCCATTTAGGGGAAGCCTTTTGCTGTTGTGGCATTTGGAAGAGGTGTCCAAGCAATAATCTAAAAAGAATTATGCTACTCTCATAGGAAGCAATGTAACAAAACTATTTCAAGCTAGTTTGCTGCTGCTGTACCCAATATGAATCTACACCTTCCTTAGTATTTTTTCTTCTCCTGTTTTTGGGAGAGTTTCTCTCAATTATTCTGGCCTTTCCCTCCTCCTTATCCCACTTTCTGTTCCTATTCATTTCTCAGACTACAGTGAGGTTCCATGGAGGTATAGGGTAATGTGCCCCTTTTTCCTATTGAGATACTCTCATAGGAGGTGGGCAATACAGCAACCAAATAGTAGTTAGCTTTGTATGGATATATGTGCAGTATTTGAGGTGGGAAACTTCCTCCAGCATCAGCTTTCCCCAACCAGGTGCCCTCTAGATATTTTGAACTACAACTCTAACCATGGCCGTGCTGATGGGAGTTGTCCGAAACATCTGGAGAGAAACAGGTTGGGGAAGACTGCCCTGCATCAACTTGGATGTTGTATGACTTCCTTGCTCCCGTAACGTGATATTCTGATGCGTGCTTCTGAATCTTGTACTAAACCATGGTATAGCCTCATTGGACATGCTGTTTACCCATGTCACATAGTGTGCTGGATAATAAATAGCTAATTTGTTTGGGGATGGGTGATCTGGAGAATGCTTGTAAATCCTTTTAGGGAGCTGGACTAATAGTCAGATTTATTTCAGCCTAAGAACTATGTGAGGCAACCTACTATGCTACACTTACGGCGCAAAAAACATTTCTAGCTGAATTCATCCCTTTTTGTTCTAACTTTTATAAAATGATTTAACTGTGCTTCGGATAAAATGGACTTATTGCTGATGGATGGTAATACAGAAATCTGTTATTAGTACCACTACCACCACCATCTGGGGAGACAGTATAAAAGCTGCTGCTTTCCTATTTTTAGAGCAGAAAGTATAAGCCCTCACACCTGGCAATGTCCTAGGGAAGTCCTGGTAGTCCTGGACTTCCAGGAAGTCCTGGAAGTATTGGTATTTGCACAGGAAATCTTAACACTTGCATTGTGAATTTTGACGTTTTCCTTTAAACTGATTACTCAGTAAGACTGCAAAAGCTAAGCACTAGCAAAATCACTACCAGTGAATGTTGAGTACAGGCCAAACAATCATCTGCTCACCATCTTATCTGGATATTTTAGCTTTACCTGATGGCTCAAAAACATATGCTTGAGGTGTTTCTATAGTGTGATGTATCAGGCTAAACAGCATGGTTTCTAACAAAGTTTTCTTCACTTTAGAAAAATTTTTTCTTGAGGCAGTGGGTCATGTATTGTACCATTTCAGGCCATGGGTTCTGATGATGCTTGTGTGATGTAGCTTGGATATAGCAGGGTTCTGTTATGGATCAGATCTTGAGCGAAGGTCAAGATTCCCAGGAATCAAGATGAAAAGAGATCAGCATCATGGAAATCTCCAAGTGGGACTGGAGGCTAGACAAGGTTGTCTATATGTTGCTCCAAAAAAGAACAGAGCAAGACTGAGACTTCAACAGAAATGTGGCAGACTTTAGGCTGGTTGGCCCCACCTCCATACTTATTAAGGCTTGGTCTCTTAAAGGGGCTTGACTTGTTTTGGCAATTTCAGGCTGACATCGTGGGAGTGTCTTCGGTATGCTAGTGTCTTCATGGCCCAGGTCCTCAAAGTCTGAGGACGGCAATGTGGCCTCCTCTAGATGCAGGGGAACAGACTCCTGGGATCTTTCTGGTGAACTGGGTTCTGGGGAGGAGGGAGCCTCATGACATTTTGCTGTGGGTGAGTCTTCTCTCTAAACCATGAACTCTGGAGCCTCCTTCGAAGACAAGGGGTTGGGATCTGAGGGTTCAGGCTCCTGGTCCATGACATGTATATTGATGTTACATATGATAATTGATAAGGCTGTTAACCACCCCCTGCCACGCATACAACTCTATGATCTCTTGGATCTTTCCTTGCCTCTTTCTGCCTGTAAAGGGAGTAGAACTATGCATGGGGCTTTCATGATACCCTGTTTATTTTTTTATTTTTTACATTTCTCTACCGTCCAGTAGTTGAAGCTCTTTGGGCAGTTCACAAAAAAGCAATAAAACAGGTGAAACCCCTCTGCACAGCCCCTCTAGCACAGTCTAATATTAAACAAACACTGTGCATTGGTCTCTATGTCCTCCTAGCCTTAAAAGAACTAGTAGCTCTTGAAGGCTAGAAGAGTGAGTGAGATCATAGGTTTGCTGTTGAGACAGGTGCTGCTATGATTAAGCTCTTGTGTACAGTAAAGATGTCTTTTGGGCATTACGCACACCAGTTGGAACGTCATGTTTTGTATGTGTAAATATACACCATCTGACTCCAGATCAATAAGCGTCCTGTGCTAGAGGAGAAAGCAGGCTTGTTAGTAAATCTTGTAAAAGAAAGGACTGTGGAGACAGTCGAGTTTAATCATTTTTTATTTTGTGTAGACAAGCTTGGTGTGGTGATTCAGGCATTTGTGGTGAAGCCCTTTGGTACCCTTTATTGTGACATGCTCTAATGGCATTATAAGAACTTTATCAGATTTCACATGCTGTTTTGCATCACAATTTAGAAGACGTGGTACACATGTCTTTCCTACATCCTAGTCGCTTACGTGAAACATTTTGTTCAGTCCCATCCAATTCTGTACTTTCAGTGCCGGTAGATAAATTAAGATACTTAGAGTAGCTGCAATAGCTTACATACAGTCCAGTTTTGACTCGTCTTTTGTGGTTGGACTCCTCCAAATTCGTGTGCATTCTGAGTGTTTGATAGACTGTTGGGCATTTGGAAGAAATAGTTTTGATAAACACTCAATCCAGTGGTGGTGATTATGCTGCAGGGCTGACCAGTGAAACGAAGGAGAGGCTTGGTGCTTTTTTTAATGTCCCTTTAATATGTATTGGTTTTGGTAAAGTTGTTGTTGGGTTGTAAGCAGGCTAGTGGATGCTGGCTTCTCTGATTTCTTCCTGGTCACATCAGTAAATTAGCTAAAATCATTCATGGCTGAAAGTAGCAGTAAGCTACACCAATGGTCAGCTACAGAGGGAGAAGATGGACATCCATGATAGAAAGGGTGCACACCCTGTGTTAGTAATTCAAAATTCTTACGGATAGAAGGACTGGTTTACCTGGCTGTGATCATACAACATAGTACAGAAAAGAGCCTGCAATGTAGCACCCAGCTTACTCATTTTATTCCTGAAAGCATCAACTGTTTTTATAAAGAACTCTCTTTGTAGAGGTAAGTCTGCATGATGACATGGGGTTCATGAGCAAAGGAGACATAATATGGTGTATTCTGAGTTGTCTTCACTGAGTAAATCCTATCTGGGACTGACACAGAAATAAAGGTAGGAGTTGAGTGGGCCTTGTGCTGCCTCCTGGACATGGGCTTTCCAGACTTCCTTTTCCTTCAGCAGGTCCTTGTACCACTGAAAAGCTGCCCTGAAGTTCAAGGTATCTTCTTGAGCAGAATCCTGCAAGTCATAGGGGGGGCTGCTGGTGGAAATAAAAATAGCCAACCTGTCCACTGACCAATTTGGATTTTAGCCAAAACATTAGGTACCGTACGTATTTGCTCCTTAAAGCAACTAGTTGTGATTCCTGAAGAGAAGCAGCAAACCTTCATGGCCTTTGTGCTTGTGGGAATAACTACAAGTACAAATATTAATAGATAAATAAATATCCTCCCACTTTTCTGTCGGCTTACGAAGTGGCCTACAAAATTTTAAAAATATACAATAAAATAAACACTCCCTGAAAAATAATAGATAAACAATAAAATCAGGCAGTTTAAAACCAGCAGCTAGATTAAAAAGTAGTGAGTGCAAAGTGGAAGATCAAATCGAATACTAAAATGATGCTGAAATAAAAAGGTGTTCAGCTACTTTGAAAATACGTGGGCGCTGTATGGTCTTGAAAGTGGGAGGGGCTGTGTAAAACTTCCAGGTACTGGCACTTAAGTGCTCAGCATAGTTCCTTGCCCTTTTATCAGAAGCAGAATAAATTATGAAAACTAAACATACAGTTCTGTATAATTCAGATCCCATGGTATACAAGGCTGTCCACTGAAATCCACTTATGAGCTTGAAACTTAGCAACACCATTAAATCCATAGTTGGCCAGTAATTTCTACTTTCATTGTTTTAATCTCATTCTGTGGAACCAAAGCATAAATGACTTGATAAATACTGGGGCATTGGGGGTCAACTGCCACACACAAGGAAGATGTGCAGGCGTGTGGCCTAGAGAATTGGTCTGAAACACAAGAAGCACATTTTTTATGCCCACCAAATCAGTCTCAATTCTTTTTTTCCCCTGGAGGCTGAGCAATAAACTCCCATCCTCCTTGACACATCCCTCTTGCAGAGCCTCCCCATTACAAATGACCCCATTATTTAAGTCTTGAATTCACTTTAAGCGTACCCTGTCCCAGTGTGGACATTACTGTTCTCACTTTTACTTTCACACTGGTAAAGAACAACTAAAAGCAGTGCTTTTCACTGCAAGGCCCAAGGGCCACTGGCAGATCCTGGTTACCTCACGTGTAGCTCTCCACCTCTATCTCGTTCAGTCTCAGCAGGGTCTCTCTAGCTCTGTCTTGATGTTTACTTTAGCAGGCAGCTACCAGAGGAGGCTTTGTGGGTTGAGAGTCAGGATACCTTACACTTGTCAGCTGTATGGAGGTTGGGGCGGTGGGAACAATCAGCCAATTAGCTGTGGTGGTGGAAGAGCCCAAGAGGCAAAGAGCAAAGTGATTGGCTAGTTTCTGTGGTACACTGCGTGCATGCTGGATGTGGAGGGGAAACTGAATGCATGGGTGAGAGACATAGCAACATGGACCTGCAGTGGGAAATTTTGCAGCACTGCAGAGCATTTTCTCAGTGACAAGAAAGTTCCAACCCAACCCAAAGGCAAAGTGAGCGTGTTGGAATCTGCGAGCCTGGTGACTTACTAATGAGGCCTTGTTTGGACAACATGGAGGGGGATGGGAAGGAGAGGCCTGAAAAATCATTCAGCCAAGTCCATTGCACAGCATTGCCACTTGATAGTGGGGGGGGAGGAAAGCCCCCTCTCAGCACCCCCCCCCCCACCAGCCAAATGGCCTTGGTGGTGGTCCCTGAAGCTAAAATGGCTCCTGCTTGAAAAATAGTGAAGATCACTGATCTAAAGTATTCTTCCCACATGGACCGCTGTGACATCATGGTTAATCACATAAGCAGCACCTAGCCCCTTGGGTAGGATGTTGACTACATAATTGTTAACCATGATATGACTCCCTCACTTCCTTCTGGCCTTGGGTGAGGAGGTAGCCCACAGCCATTTCAGTAAATCTGACTGGATATTGCAGTCATCGTACTCCCTTTTTCCACTGCTTCTGCACTGGAAAGGGTGATCTGCTGAACTTCAGCCTGACTACCAGCGGGTACTAGCTAGCAGTTGCAAAAAAACTGTGATGAAGGATGCCATTGAGAGCTGTAAGAAGCTGACATCTCTCCGAGGTCAGGGTGTGACCTTCATTGCACTTGGAAACAGCTGCATCAGGACTCTTTAAGGAGTTCCCTGCCTGCCAGGTAAGTGATTACTACCACAAGGTAGCAGGGAGAGTTCTCTCCACTAGTAATTGATGGAGAATTGTTCTACCCTGATCACCTCTGGGGAATGCAAATGTTATAGACCAATGTGAGCTCATCTCCACCAAGTCAGACCATACTATCCTTTGGGAATAGCATTCTTGTTCCAGTTGCCATTTCATATTCTCCCTTGGTAAGTAGTAAGATCAGGAGGGTAGGAAACTGTCTTTCCTCCAAGAGCCATCTCTGTGAACAGGTGGATTCATGCACTCTGTTCCTTTGGAGTTAGAAGTAGGAACAGGGTACACCACCCTCTCGCTGCTGTTCCGTGGGGCCCAGATAAAAGCTGGACCCAGTAGAATTAAAATGGATCCTCTTGAATTTGCCTGATTTTTTCATGGTGTTCTCCCCCCACCCCCCAAACCACCATCAAATTAAAGCTTGCATTGGTGCCAGTAGACTGCACAGTGAAAATCAGATCAGGTGCTTGCCAGTGCCACCATGGCAGAAATGCAAGGATCCAAAACATGGATTGTCATGATTTTTACATGGGAGGCCAACAAAACCAACACAAAATCATAGAATACATCTGTGGACCCAGAACTGACCTGTGATTTGATAGTGGTTTTTGGGGGTGGGGGGGCGGCAGAGGGTTGGACAGATCTCTTGTAAAAAGCATGAGGATTCATAAGTATCCATGCCATGAATCTGTGTTCTTGCTCTGCATTTGTGATTATTATGGTTCAGTTCATGGAGACAAATACAATCTGAGATTTGATGGTGGTTGCTGATGTGTATGAACCTCGTGTAAAAATTATGCAAATACAAGAGGATCTGTTTTACTGGACTTTTACGTGTGTGTGTGTGTGTGTGTGTGTGTGTGACTTTTTCTCAGTGGGGAGGCACCCTGTGGTGCCCCATTCTTGTCCTCTCTCCTGACCTGCAAGTTGCTTTGCTCCCTCTTACTTCCTGATATCCTTAAATGCACAACATTCCCCCCCCCCCAGGTAATGGTGGTCTCTCTGTATGGAGCTGCTTGGCTCCCATACAGAAGTGCCATTGCCACCTGCTCAGGTGAAGATATCTGAGGGAGAGCAGTGAGAACCTAATGGGCACTGCATTGGAGACACCGGTTTTATAGCTTAGGTCTGGCCAGGGTAGCTTGGTTTAAATCACTGATTAAATTAAGTTTGCACTGATAGTTCTTAACATATTTTTTAAACAATGGTGCAGATCTGATCACTAAAACATGTTTACAACTCAATACACCTTTTTACAACATCAAAAACTGTATATTCCCAGGTAGGGTCTCTTACATCCAGAAACCATGGCAATTTTTCTGTGGCAAAAGTGTGGGGGAATATAGGAACTGGGAGCTGTGTCTGTACTATAATGTCTTACCTTTTACTTTCCAATTCACTCCACTGTTCCTTACCGCTTTGCCTCCAACTGTCCTTTCCTATATTGTCTCTCTGTCTTTTCTTCTCTGCCTTACGTGGCCCAGCTCTACCACCACATAGGCACAGAACAGCAACCCTATCCAGCCTGTGTCTTTGTATGCATGACGTTAGTCAGAGAAACATAGGAAGTTGCTGCACACTGAGTCAGACCGCTGATCCAGTATTATTGGCACTGACTGGTAGTGGCTTTTCCAGGGTTTCAGGAATGGTTCTTTCTTAGCCCTGCTTGGAGATGCCGGGGATTGAACCTGGAACCTTTTCCCTGCAAACAGAACTTCTAAAAAGTAAGAGTTGGTAGTTTGGCTGGACAGAGCCATTTTTACCAAAATGAATGCCTACCTTTGGTAGATAACACAGTGTATGGTAATATGACAGAGCCATTTATTCATTTTTATGAGACTTAAGTGTAGGTTTAGAAAGTTTATGATCATATTTAATTGTAACTATATTATGTTTTAAATGAGAATTTTTTGCGTTTTTTAAAATAAAAATCTGATTTAAGTTTTAAAAAATCCAATCAAGGCCTTAGCATATGCTATCAGAGTTATTTTTGCCATTTATATGTCTTCCTGGGCTTCCAGTCATGGGTCAAGTAACTGCCAGCTGAAATCTCCTTAACCACAAGAATTTTAGGGGTAAGCCTTGCAAGATGACCTCAAAAGCTCATGGTGGGCATCTTGATGGGTTGCATACAGTTGTTTATGATTGTGAACTGTCCTGAGGACATTTGCCAGTTGAACAGTATACAAATCTAACAAATAATAAAAATTCTCACCTAAAGCAATGAAAACATTGGAATAGGGAGATAAAAATCCAGATCAGCATGGACAAAATGGCCTTTGAAAGGGCAGAGTATTTGGAGACAGTGAGAAACAGTACAAAGAGAACCTTGTATTAGGGGCTTGATGGGCAAAGGCAAGACTTAAAAATGGTGACCCATTCTAAAGAAATAGCTGCTTTGGTCTGTTGTAGCATAAACTAGTGGCAGTAAGTCCTAAGGAAACTTAAAGACTAAAATTTATTGTAGCATAAGGGCCAGAGCCCACTCTATCAGATGCATGAAGTGGTCTCTAGTGGGAGAAGGGAGGGAGGTAGAGGTGTGTGTGTGTGTGTTGTGCTGTGTGTGTATAAATAAGGATAGATATAGATTCATTCATTCAGAGGGAAGGAGGAGAAAAGAAATATGTTACAAAATAAGACCAAAAGGTCAAACAATTCAAGAGAGCAGAATGGGTGTCACAGTGCTTTGGAGAACACAAATGAATGCAAGATCCAACTGGTGTGGGTATTATTCACTGACTACCTACCTCTGGTGATGAATAGGCATAGCAGAATCAATAGTATGTGAGAGAACACTTACAGTGGGACAGTTAATTCCTGTAATATGCAAGCCATCCATAGGATTTTTAAAGACCGTCAAATGGCTAGCTTCTTAAAAAAAAACTATTGTCCCTCTGTGGGGTGCAGAACCTCTGGCCCAGCTACTAAATCTGCCCCTTGGTCGATTCAGCCCAGATGGCCATGCCCCTTTCCCCTGATCACCAGTTTGGTGGTTTTGCGGCTTTTGTGCAATTTCTTCCCCATTCTAAAAGATTGAAATGCCTCCCCTAAGGTTTACTTACTGGCAGTAAGAGCTTTAAGATAAAATATGCTGGTATTCTTTGCATTTTAGCCCTGCCTGTTTGGCCCCATGCCTTTGCCCTCAGCCCCTGCCCACTGCTAGAATACAGCCCCTGAAAACTTTCCTAAAATGGCCCTTGGGTGAAAGTGGTTCAATACTCTCTGCTCTATAGGTATACATACTTACCTTCTCTCTCTTGATCCTGTGATCCCTGTTCATCATCACTGGGTAACACCCATACCGGTTGGATTTTGTATTCATTTCATTGGATTCTGTATAATTTGTATACTGCATAATATTGACACGTACTGCTCTCTCTTCAACTTCTTTACCTTTTTGACTTTGTTTCGTAAAACATGCACAATTTTTTTTTTTTGCTGCTTCTCTCTTTAGGGCAGGAGTGGAAAACTTGTAGGCCAAAACATCAGGAGGGCCACAGCTCCCATCATAAGAGCATAAGAGCCATGCTGACTCAGACCAAGGTCCATATAGTCCAGCATTCTGTTCGCACAGTGGCCAACCAGCTGCCCACAGGAAACCCACAAGCAGGACATCGGTGCAACAGCTCCCCAGCAACTGGTGTACATAGGCATACTACCTCTGATACTGGAGGTAGCATATAGCCATCAGGAGTAGTAGCCCTTGATAGTCTTATTCTCCATGAATTTGTTCAGTCCCCTCAATCTAAATTGGTGGCCATCACTACATCTTGTGGTAGCAAATTCCATAGTTTAACTATGCATTGTAAGAAGTAGTAGTTCCTTTTTCTTTCCTGAATCTCCCACCTATCAGCTTCATGGGATGACCCCGGGCTCTAGTATGAGAAAGGGAGAGAAATGTCTCCCTATCCATCTTCTCCACACCATGCATAATTTTGTACACCTTTATCATGTCTCCCCTTACTTGCCTTTTTTTAAAGCTAAACAACCCCAGCTGTTGTACCCTTCTCTCATAGGGGAGATGCTCCAGCCCCTTCATCATTTTAGTTGCCCTTTACTGCACTTTTTCCAACTCTACAGTATCCTTTTTTAGGTGATCAGAATTGTACGCAGTACTCCAAGTGTGGTTGCACCATAGATTTGTATAAGGGGAGTATGATACTGGCAGTTTTTATTTTCAGTTCCTTTCCTAATTATGCCTAACATGGAATTTGCCTTTTTCATAACAGCTGCACTCTAGGTTGATGTTGTCATCGAGCTGTCCACCACAGATAACTCCCAGATATCTTTCTTGATCAGTCACCACTAGCTCAGATCCCATCAGCTTATACATGAAGTTGGGATTATTTGTCCCAATGTGCATCACTTTACACCTGCTTACACTGAACCGCATTTGCCATTTAGATGCCCGTTCTCCCAGTTTGGAGAGATCCTTTTGGAACGCTTCACAATCCCTTTTTGTTTTAACCACCCTAAACAATTTGGTGTCATCAGCAAACCTGGCCACTTCACTGCTCACTCCTAATTCCAGATCATTTATTAATAAGTTGAAAAGCATTGGTCCTGATACAGATCCCTGTGGGACCCCACTGTTAACATCCCTCCATTAGGATAATTTACCATTTATTAGTTACTGATCCATAAGAGGACCTGTCCTCTTATTCTATGACTGCTAAGTTTGCTCAGGAGTCTTTGGTGAGAGACTTTGTCAAAAGCCTTTTGGAAGTGCAAGTAAACAATGTCTACCAGATCACCTCTGTCCACATGTTTATTGACACTGTCTCCTGTCATCACTGGCTATGCTGGCTAGGGCTGTTGTAGGCCAAAACATCTGGAGGGGCACAAGTTGCCTATCTCTGCTTTAGGTTATATATATATCCCTACCCATGTGGACCCTGTCCCATATATTTTTATGCCACATGACACACTATGGATTGTGAGCACATGAAGTCTGCATGAGTAAAGTATCAGAGGATGGTGGGGAGGATATTGGTGAAATTTTAAAACTACCATGCTCAACAAAAGTTGGTTTGAAGATAATGGCAATGATTCCTGAATGTACCAGTCTTCCAGAATATAGGCAACCAGTTCAAGCTAGTCAGAGGTGAATGTTCTTGCATCATTTGTCAGTCCACAAGGGAAGCTGTTTTTCCCCCACAAGGGACCATAGGGGCTGCTATGTACTTCTCATTCATTGCCCACAGTGGCCATCAGATCTGGGCCATTGCAGTGAAAGGAAATGTCATACTAGTAACATCTAATGGTCACGAAAATCCTTGATATTTGGAATTGCTCCCAGATGACACTCCCTGACTTACAGAGGCCATTAGATGTTCTGGACAAATGAGATGATGGTCCTTAAAACTTCCAGAATGGCTGTGATTTGGATTGTGGAAAACTTAGCAGAAAATATAGCTTCCATAGGCTAAAGGAGGGGTGGACAAAAAGTAGATCTCAGATGTTTGGGGCTTTAACTCCTACCGTTCCTAACCATTGGCCATGCTGGCAGGATCTTCTGGAGTTGAAGTCCAAGCAACTGGAGATCTACCTTTTGCCCACCCTTGGGCTAATGAACACTGCTGTGGTCAGGGAAGGGCAAATATGTCAGTTTCGCTTTCTCTCACATTTGGTTTTTTAAATCACATTTTTTTCTGTTCTGTATATGAAGAAATGTGCAAACTCTGGTAGGTTTTTATGTTTTAACATGGACCAAATGACATTCTTACCCCTTCCTAGCTGTGGCTCTTCAATTTGCAAAAGCCTCATTTAAGATGTGATGCAATCCGGTGAGCGCTCAACTGCTGGTTGGAAGCATTAGCATGAGGTCCAACAGTTGCTAGAACTTTTCCAAGCTGGTTTGTCAAGGGCTTCAACTTAATATCAGGCTGATATGTTCTGTAACTAGAGGCCCAAGATTCATCTTGTGATATCCCCTAAAGTTAAGAGATTTCTTAAACACATTGTACTGTCATCATGCTGGTGCTTTGTAGGTTTTCTACCAGAATTCTCCAATATAGTGCTTAGATCTCACTGGCGTATCTTTTGAATCCCATCTATTCAAAGAACTGTTTGAGTTTCTGAGTTTGGAACTTAACACGTTAGCTACAGTTTAGTCATTGTTCCAAGCATCCTAGGTTCCTACAGCAAAAGGAGGAACACTCAAATTTAATATGTAAGACGTTCAACTGTTTTTTAACACATCTGTGTGACTTTGGAACATCATTTGTATTAGCTAGAGTTGTAGCTACAAAACAAAATTCACCATGCTAAGATCATCACATCTTAGCATGGTTAACTCTTGGTTAAATAGGGAACTGAAATGAGTAAGTATTGAGATTGCAACAGTTATTTCATTACCATGCTGGTTGGGAATAGCAATTCACAAGCTGAGACAAACGAAAATTCAATAATTGGGGGTTTGGGCTGGAAGAAGGAGACTTCTTGGATCAGTAGGCTGTCACAGCCCAAGTTGTTGAAATCAGTCCAGCTGTTTGTGAAAGTTTGGGAGTGGGTGGGGGAGTTCTATAGGGATCTGTAAAATTTTCCCACTAGCACAATACCAACCTTAGATGCTGTTCCTAAATACCTCATAGAGAGGAGGCTCTCTGTGGTATCTTTCTCAGAGTCAAACTGCATGTGTTGCTTAATACATCATTAAAAACTACATCTGCTTTTTACCTTTTAATTACAGGTACAGTGGGGCCCATATCCATTGGGACTTCAGTGCATGGGGTGGGGTGCAGTTTTAATCCGTCTTCCCCCAGTTGCAATCCTAATAAATTGTGCGTGCCCGCCTCCAATAGGAGCTTTTTTCCTAAGGCTCACAGTTGCACCAGTCAGGGGCCATTTTTATTGTGATCATAGCTGAGGAGGTTAAACTTCCCTGCATATTGCCTCCTATGCCTGTAACTAAGGGAACAAAACTCAGCATGGTTCCTAATGGCATATTAAGTATCATGTCTAGTTTGACCCCAAGACAAAGGTGGGCAGGAGTTGTCACCCTCCCACCCTGCAAATTTTCAGGCCTGTGAACTTCTCATCCTTTGCAAGACTGACCCTGACTCCTCTCATGTTCTGTAATCTAATTCATGTGTGTATGATCACAGTGTGTGTTCTAAAATGGTTGCCCCACATGATATGTGGTGACTGATAAAATAAACTAGATGTTGGTCAATATAATCTATTTTTTAGATGTTACTGAGATTTCCCCCCCCCCCCAATGAGCCCCAAATTGTAGCTTCATTTGTAAATGTCTGTCTGTACTGGTGTTTGAAGTTTATCACTTTACATAATTCTTACAATATTGTTGTTCTCGTATTGCTGGCTGTGCTACTGCTATTACAGCAGCAACATGTGCAGAAGAGTCTGTGTCAGGGCCGGATGTTACTACTTTGGCCAAAGACATGCATGTTTAGAAACAAGCAAATCGGTTTCCAGCCACTTCCATGCACCTCTCAGAATACAAGGAAGGAAAAGTAATGTTGGAAGTATCCCTCTTTGGACATAATTTTAGAATTCATATCTGTTTTCGATGGAGCTTTTAAGATGAATTCTGATGAAACCTGGGGTTCCGTAATGAAAATTAGGAAAGGCCACTTGCCCACGTTCACCTGTCTTCCTTGCAATGTGCACTCATGGGGGCTTATTGGTGTGTTCATGGATGCACTGTTTAACACTAGGCCAGCTTTCCCTAAGCTGGTACCTTCCATATGTGTTGGACTACAAACCCTATCACCCCCAGTTAGCATGGCTATTGGTTGCACTGACTGGGGACGATGGGAGTCAAAGTTCGACACATCTGGAGGGCCCCAGTTTGAGGAAGGCTGCACTAGGCAATGAAGAAGACTGACTAGTGTTGCTTGTGAGCTAGCTGTGCAGCCTAAAACATCCTCAGATTTGTCTGCAACAGAGGTGATATATGGTGATGTGCACGGGTTCCTCAGCTGATGAAGATATGTAAAATTTCCCCTGAAGTTGTTACCAGGGAGTAAGTTTCAAATTGAATTCAATGGGAATGTTTCCAGTCTTGTTTTTCACTCTTGTATTTCAGTAATATTTATGGAGAAGGCCTGGAAAAGGCTACAGACATATTTGTAATGGGAAGTGGTCATATACAACACTGAAAAACTAGTCATATACAAAACTGGAAAGACATGCTAAATGCATGTCTAGACTCATCTGGCTACACGTTAAGAGAAGCATACTTTTGTCAGACGTCTTGCTTCCTCTGTACATGAGCATTCAGGATATAAGTTAGGAAAGACAATGTCAAAAGTGGTTCTGAGAAGCAAACTTGGTGTGTGGGCATGGGAACTTCACATTAAAGCAGGAGTGCAGAACCTTTTAAATGTGGGGGGCCAAATTGCCACCCAGGTCCACCACTGGCCAGATGACATCATTGGGCTGGGTGAGGCAAGGAGAAAGGGACTTGGTCGATTCTGGGAGGAGCAGTTGCTCTTCGGCTTTGTGTGGCAACCCCTAGAAAGCTACTTTGCTGGCACCAGGAAGAGCACACGCTGGTCCCACTCCACTCTCACATCGGAGATAACAGCTGGTGCCGCCTTCCATTGGGGGGACCCTTCCAGCAGGCAGGGCTTGATCTCTAAGCCCCACCCCTGGAGGCTCTGCTGGCTGGATTGTGAAGCCCAGTTAGACCTACACACTGGGGGTTCTGCATCCCTGCTTTAAAAGCTATGAAACTGAGCCAATCAGTCTTTTGTAGATGCTCAATGCAATCCACTATTGCTTTTGTGCTTATTAATTGCTTTTCTGGATTAGGGCCACTGGAAGGTGTTTGCAAACTTCCTCAACCATTAGAGGTATATACATGTGTGTTGTGTCTCCCTTTTTTAGACAAAGATAGGGCTTCCTTGAATTGCATCTCTTACGTGGATATGCATGGAATTGTAGTGGTGTGGAACAGCCAGGGTTGAACTACATGTTACAGTTACTGTGTAACTTGTACCTACACCAATTTTCATTAATTATAGGCAGTGGGATGATTTTGGAGGGAGGATCACGCTGCATGGGATGGGGAGGTTTATCCTTTCCCTCCTCAGCCAGGACTCCTGTAAAACTCCCCCCAATAGCGCGGTTATGAGTGATAGTAAAATAAAAAAGACAGCCCCATTGGATTTTGTTATCAGTCATGGCTGTGAGTTTTTGGGTGGGGGAATGGGGAGGGAAAGGATAAGCCTTCCCTCCCCATGCACTGCGATCCCCTCAGAAACACTTCACTGTGCCTCTCCTTATCCCCTCCTGTGCAGTTCTATCTTTACCAGTTGCTTGGGGTGGATGGGTGAAAGCAAGCTGAATCATTTAACTGAAGCCATCCAGAAATAGAACAAAATGTAATGATTGAAGATTCTCTTCTAAAAGAAAAGGCTATGGGATGCGCCTACCAGTGAAAAGGCGGGGAGGCAATTTTTGCTGATCATCCGTCCCCCTGCAATCTTTTGCGCCCCTGAAATTCTGCTCTAGAGAGAGGCAAAGGAGGCTGCAGAAGGGAGGGAAAATTGGTGAAAATCTCCTCTTCCTCCAGTGGAAGCCTCTGCAGAATCTGAGTCCCTTCTCCAGACAGAAGGAGCTCTTCTATTCATGGAAGAGAACTCAGAATACAACTCATGGAATATAATGACTCTACATTATATGCCGTAATGAATTTTAGCCTTGAGCATGAAATTATGAGACGATGGAGCTTGAAAGTATTGTAAGGTATAGTAGAAAGAGTTGTGTAACATTTTCTTTTTCAATTTCGAAGCATAGAAGGATTGCAAGTTTGTGAAAGTAGTAGTCACTCTCTCCTGAGTATATTATTTTTTGAATTTAAAAATTGCATGCCTATAGTAACTATGCTGCAAGCCAATTTACACCTAAAATGTAAATGAGTAAACCTAGAAAATGTATTGGCATATCCAGAGCAGAAATGATTACAATTAAAAAAGCAATGGCTAGGATCCCAAGAATCACACAGCTACTTCTATGCAAAGAAAGGGCTTTGGATGTGTTTCTCAAACAGCAGCTGCCTCTCCCCACATTGCACCTCCCCCCTCCCCATTACCTCATGCCATGAAAAGAGCTTTAAAAGCAGTTTGAGATATGGGATGTAATGGGAATTGGTTTTTCAAAGAAAAGTATACAATCCCAGTGGGTGTACCGAACCCCTGAGAAAAGTTAAGTTAGCTTTGGGATCCCAATTATTGAGTCACTAGCTGCATTCATACAGAACAGGATTCTGGTGAATCCTGGCTTGCTGTGAATGAGCTGAATGCTAGTGCATGCAGTCTGTTCACTCCTGGTTGGCTTCTCCCGCTAGAGCGAGTGGCTAAATATATCAGAAATGGTTTGCTTAGCATATTGTCTGAACCAGGATCCTGGCTTGTTGCTCCCATTACAAGCCAGGATTTGTAAGATAAAAACAAATCCTGGTTTATGATCCTGGCTTGTAAAGGGAGCAACAAGCATGCAGCTCATTCATGGTAAGCCAGGACTCACCAGAATCCTGGCTTACTGTTCTGTGCAAATCCAGCCATTAACTTCTACAAGGCTTAAACCCTACTGCTTCTTGTAATGAAAAGCAGGTTTAGGAGGGGGCAATTATCCACTGTACTTAATTTTTCCTGGACCTGCTGATCTCCCTTATGCCCCCCCCCCTTTTCACAGTTTCCATTCGCAGTAAACATGGTGGAGACAGCTGCGAAAAGGGCAGGTTGGGGGGGAGCATAGATCTCTTTTAAAAGGACTTGTGGAGACTCGGGAAAGTGTGGAATGGAAGCAGGCTACCCACAAGTGTCAACCCAACATTAAAACAATGGGGATCTCCTTTCTGAGTGGCCAATCTTGTCCCCTTTTCCCGACCTGTCACTGTCAATGGCTGTCAAATTAGCCTATACGCAGTCTCATCTTGTCAATTTCCTTGCATGTTTCATACTGCCTTTGACAGCTGAAACATACAAGGGCATTGACAAGGCAAGGCTATATATATTTGACAGCTGTAAGTGCGCACTTGCGCAACTATGAAAGACCAACAAAAGATAATAAAACATTAGGAAGACATTTGCACAATTTCTACACGCGCATGCACACACATATTATATATATTACGGCCCCATCTGTGCAAATCTAGGGGGATGGATTTTTTTTAAGGGGTTTACCGAATGAGTGACAGCCCCTCCAAAGTGCCATTTGGGCATCGGTGGAGGGGCTGTCACTGCAGCACCAGCAAGATCACTCAGGAAGAGTGACAGGGGGTTTTGCCGCTCTTACCAAGTGGCTCTGTACCTGATTGCTGCAACCCATGATGGGTTGGCTCTGCTGGGTTTGGATGACATGCCAACCCACTGTGGATTAAACAACCCCAAGAATAAGCCATAGGTTGTCAGGGGAGCTTATTCATGAAAAGTAAGCCACCCTGAGTGAAGTAGTCCAGGTGTGGATGACACGATAACCCTCCGTGGCTTATTTTAAAGGACAAACCACAATAGGTTGTTGTGTTGCTGAACACAGTCATTGACTATTACCAAAATGTGCAAAATATGATTTCTCTGAAAATAAAGGCAAAATATCGCTTCCTAGATCCTTTTGAAAATCTCTGTTTATAGTCTGTTTTGGAAATGGGAAGGAGAAGCAACAAAAGGATGTTTTTCTTTTTCTCTTGAGGGATGGGAGGTAGAAGAATGTATGCCACCTTGAGCAGAGGAAGGATGGGATATAAATGTCATAAATAAATACTAAAACCTCATAAAGGAATAAAATGTTAATGTTACGAACATGCTCCATTTTCCTTTTTAAGAAGTGTTGTTAAACTGCTGAGATGAGTGTTTAAGGTATAGTATGATATGAAGATAGAAAACTAGTTTTATAATAAACAAAACTCAAAACTTTTTTTTGCCTTGGGGTGCTTCTGCGATGGTGGTAAGTTGGTGAACTGGTTAATAGAGTTGCTAAGTTCTTGAAATTCTGTGGCATCCAAGGTCAATGGAGCATTGGTAACACAGCAACTATTAGGCAATTCTTTTAAACAAAGAAAAGCTTGATGCTGGTGACTGCAGTCTGGTAAGTAATGACTATAATTGTTAATAAAGTAACTTAAAAGCATCTATTTATTGATAATGTAGCTATATTACTATTTCTTAATGCTTTGTGTGTTTCAGGAGATCAGCTGTTTCCAGGTTGGAACCCACCTCCCATTTAGGCATATGTGGAGGCCAAAGAATCTCTGATCTTCAGTCTGAGAAACTGAATTGGAACATCGAGGTTTAAATGTGTATATAAAGAACATGGTGACCAGAAGAAATGAGGATGTTACTGCTGTTAACTTAACATTAGTCTCGGTAGATAGAAATGTTTCACATGACATGACTTCAGTAAAATTTGTTGTACAAACAAGTGCTCCTGAGTTTTTATTTCATTTGGAATGGATGAAAAAATAGTCACCGATGAAAAATTGACTAATGGAGCTTGAAGGGAGATCTCTTGTATCAAATGACAGTAGAAAAGAGAACCAGTTTAGGGTTGTATATCAACACACACAAAATATATTTGGTTTATTTTTCAAATTTTCATTGATAATTTAAAAGGAATTTTATTAGAATCACTCATGAATGCTATTTTAGATGGAGAATAAAATATAACTAGAGAGTGAATAGGAAATTTAAGAAGAAAAATGCAAGTTATATCTGCTAGCTAGGAGTTATGTCTGCTAGAACATATACCTTCTCATCTTCAATATCATGGGAGGTGTACAGGTCTCCCTTAAACCATAAAATCTCTTATTTAAAAGGAGGATGTTAATTGATTACTTAATTAACTTTAATTTCCATGAAACAAAT
This sequence comes from Heloderma suspectum, assembly GCF_057233095.1. NCBI lineage: Eukaryota > Metazoa > Chordata > Lepidosauria > Squamata > Helodermatidae > Heloderma > Heloderma suspectum. The sequence goes on from NC_139459.1 coordinate 279,781,693, forward strand.
TGGGGATTCTGTAGGTCTTGATGTCCATAAAGGAGTTACAGGGGGCAGGTGTCTCACTGAGCAGGTTTCAGTTGGAGATTTCACTTGATCCTACAATCAGCAACACCTAATCACCATTAGGCTTCTTCAGCTTGGGAACCAAACTGAGGGGACGTAGCCTGTTCGTTGGATTATGGGTAGCTGATTTAGATGTCTTGGTTAATAGGCCATGCAGTTAAGTTGGTTTTGACCAATTATGCAGACTCTGACCAGCATTTTATGAAAAGAAAAACTCAATAGCAATATATACTGTGCTTAGTTGCAGCAGTATTGAGATATCTTAATCAGTTACACTCCAGGAGATACACCCCCTTTTCCATTTGTGGAAAGCTTTGCCTTTCATCATGTGCAATAGGCAAAAAATTGCCTGTGAACTCCCACTAATTGTTGTCTGAGCAACTCTGACATCACAGAATGTTTACAACCATACCAAAATTGTGTGTGTATGGAGGAGTGACGGTGAAGTGTCAAAAATGGAATGCTCCTAAAGTAATAAGGCAAATCAAAATGTTCATTTGGATGTGAGAAAAGCTTAACTAAAGAATTTGATTTAGAAGAAGTCGTTCAGTGAGTTTATTTACATGTAATGACAACTGATGGGCTTTTTAAACCATGGGTTGTCAGGCACCTGTGGGAGTGAGTGAGCTGCCTCTGGTATGCTCCTCACTTCCACTTTCAATTAACAACCTGTGATTGCCCTGTTTATAGGTTGTTAGTGTGACAAACCTGAATGCTGTGGGTTATTTAGGGGTTAAACAACCCAGAGTTAACCTATTTGTTTATGACAACCTAGTTAACCCTAGGTTGTTTAACCACTAAACAGTCCAGAGTGTCCAGCTTTGGACATCATGTTCACAACCTACGAAAGGGGCGATCATAGGTTGTTAATTGAAATCAGAAGTGAGGAGCACACCAGAGGAACTGTACTTGCTCACCCTTGCCCATTTCTGGGTTAAAACCCCCACAAATCAGCATTAAGTGAGAACTGAGTCAATGTCAGGAAATAAATGTTTCAGCAAATGAGCTCTTAGAGGCTGGGGTCCTGTGGCTGAAAGAGCCAAGGGGGCAGAGAGGCCAAAGAGGAGATGGCAGTCATTTTCAGACTGGCTTTAGCTTTTTTTTAATTTTTAATTTTATTGCATTTATATCCCGCCTTTTTTCCTGTTGCAAGGAACCCAAGGCGGCTTACATGATCCTCCTCCTCTCCATTTTATCCTCACAACAACCCTGTGAGGTAGGTTGGGCTGAGAGTCTGTGACTGGCCCAAAGTCACCCAGTGAGCTTCCATGGCTGAGTGGGGACTAGAACCCAGATTGCTGGGCTCCCAGTCCAACACTCTAGCCACTACACCACACTGGCTCTTCAATGATTTGGTGGTTCAGTGCTTCTTGACGATGGATGGGTGGATGTATCTATACAACTACTGTGGCAAAGCTTTCAGTCTGAGATCTCCACTTGAGGTGAAAACTTGCTCTGATTCCTTTCTATTTGCATCTGCCTGTATTTCAGTAGTTCTTGTGACTGATTCTGCCTGAAAGATCAACTGCAGTGTTATGAGCACTTGCTTTCCCGTCTTCTTGCCTATTCCCTTGCCTAACCTAACAGAGAGGTGCTTGTATAAATTAGAGCCAGCAGCATATTTTGTCCCTATAGAGAATGTGAGAAGCATAAATATTTGACCAGATTTGTTTTTTTCAGTCAGAACATTTATTTGGGTGTAGGCAATGAGGGCACCTTGCAATAGATAATCACAAAAGATGAAATCTTTAATAAAAGAACATCAGAAGATCTCAAAACAATAGTTACATTTCTCTAATAAACAATATATTTAAAAAGCTTCATATGCCTTTCTAAATAAAAAGGCCTTGTGGAATGACTGAAAGCTAGGACATAGCAAGAGTTTGCAGATTAAGGAATTCTAGTTCCAATACCTGACACAGAATTTGATATCCCAAGAACTGCTACATACAAAAAAACAAGTTTTTTTTAATCTCATCTGTTGAAGAACATTGTGATGGGGCTCCTTGGAGGAAAGGTGGGAATTAAATGTAACAAAGTCTAAAACCTCCACAAAAATCAGAGGAGCTTGGCTGTTTATGCTTTAGAATCTGAGGGCCTCCAGCCACTGCCATTTCCATGAATATCTCTGAGCTGCATGTGGGAATGCATGAGGGCATTCCTAGGAAATGAAGATAGTGAATTACACATTGACCCTTTCCTCTGCAGCATGCCACCTGCCAAGAAAAAGAAGGGGGGAAAGAAAAAGGCCCTGTTGCTGCTGTCTGGGTCGGGGACTGAAAGGCGCAGTGGAAGCCAGCTGGAAATGTTGGGGGCTGGGAAGGGTTGTGTGCTTATATATCTGAATGGATACCTTTCCCTCTCAGAGCGAAAGGGCTTAGGGGGATTTTGGAGGGATCCTGAAAGAGTCTGTTTTTCATGTACTTGCAGTGTGTCTACATGAAGCATACAAGGGGTGCATGAGGGGAGGGAGGGAGAGAAAGAGAGTGAGTGTATGTATGTAAGTACATATGTGTGGTGATCCAAGCAGAGTGCAGAGATCTGGGGTGAGAGGAAAAGAGATGGGTGGGTGGATGAGTTGGCTGGCAGAGAGAAACGGGGGGGAAGAGAAAAAGTAAGAGGGAATGGATTTTTTCCAGGTTTTTTGGAGGGGACGTGGAATGTTTGTGAAAAAATGGAAAAATATACAATACTCTTCTGTTTAGCACTCTTTGCAGATTTAAAGTCACTTGGTTACTTTAGGAACAAAATGTATTGTGCATAATTTAGTTCGCTCATAGAAATATCATTAAAACTAAAAACAGTTAAAAGTAAATTCAGTAAATTCGTAGCTATTGCCTGAATAAATTGTACTTTTAAATTGAGCGTACCAAACAGGATGATTTTATGAGCGAACCAATACATAATACATTTTAGGCTCCTGCTTTATGTCTGACCAGGGAGAACTTCAGCAAATAGTTCCTGAAACATCTGGATCATCCTAGAAACAAGCAGCAGCAGGAAGAGCTGGAGGCTAGTACATAGCATCTGTTCCTGTTTGTGAGGAATTGGTTGGGGTGGAATGTAGAGAAATCTGGTCTGAAGGAAAAGCTACAGAGACTGGGGAAGACTTTTACCTATTAGGAATGGTAACCAAGTATATTTAACTCAAGAATCTTTAAGCAATCTTAACCTATTACTTGAAGAGTGACATTTTATTCCGTTTTGTAAATAATTCGCCGTAATAAACCTTCATTTTTGTTAATTTTTAAAGGTTATTTCTACTGGTGGTGTCAACTTCCTTGGTGCTCAGCAGGACACTATACTCCCAATTTTTATTTTAAAAATATTTTTATATTTTCTTTCTGGCATCTGGGATTGCTTCAAAGTAAACTGCCATTTTAATTTCCCATGAATACCTCTGAGCAGATTATTTGTCCTTTGTGACTAGCCATGCCCATCCATGGTAGCCATTTTATGGTGTGCCCAGGATAGTTTCTCAAATGTCCAAATGTGCCCACATGCCCGAAAGGTTGACTATGCCATAAGAACCAGGCTACTGAGTTTCTTTTAGGTATAGACGGTATATTTTGGTGGCAGCAGCTAAAGGTTTATAGCTGAGGCAGCATTCTCTAACAGTGAGGTCTAATTGGGAAATACATTAAAAACTGGCAGTGAGTTCCATAGACCAAAGCCTCAAACTATTAAAGAAAAGAAACATAAATGGGATAACCCACACACGGTTTTGTTGCAAGTGGTGGCAGTGATTGGATAACCTACAGCATTTCTCTTGCATGTGGGTTTTAGATTAGAACTTAGTCACTGAGTGCTACAGCATCTGTCCAGAACGAGCCCAGAAAAACAGGACACTCTAGAACAAAACCCAAACGGTCAAGAATTCACATTTTCTTCACATGTTATGATACGGTAACTGTAGTCACATGTTCAAAATGAAGTGTGACTTGGAGCATCCCTAAATGCCTATCAGTGAAAGATACATTAGATAAATTACTTAAGGAATAGAGGAAATAGCTATGCTGGAGATCTTTAAAGAGATTTTTTTAAAATCCCCCCCTCCCCCGCATGGCTTCTAACTTTCAAGAAATTTTACATTTCTAGTCTTACATAAGTCTAGTTTTTAGGAATAATTTTGAGAGGTAAAGGCCAGGTAGCTATGTGTGAACACCTTGTCTTAAATGTATTCATCATTCTAAAAGAAAATACTTCATTATCACTTTTTATTTTTCCAATTTTGGGGAAAGGGGTATTTTTCCATTTGCCCTCTGGGCCTTCACCTCACTAGCTTTAGATATCCATTCCTTTCGTATCTCCCCCCTGAATGCCCTTATCTCTCCCTTATTCAGTCTACCTTCCTCTAATCTTTCACTAAAATTCTAAGGTTGCAATCCTAAGCATACCTACTAGACAGTAAATCCTATTGAATTCCATGGGATTTTTGAGTAAACATACTTAGGATTGCATTGTATGTTTTTCCAGTAACTAGAGTTCTTGTGTTCATTTGATTTTGTTTCATTGCAGTTGGTCCCTGAAACCTGCTCTTAGCAGGTTATTGGAACACAGGATAGTAAAGGAGTAATGGAGAACAAATGACAACGCAAGGCATGTGTGTGTCTACAGTGTATATGTGGAAATGCAAGGTGCGGGTCTGTGTGTGTGTGTATAAAATACATATTATAGATATAGATATATGGAAATGCATACTTGTATGTGCTTCAATTGACTTGATTTGAGCCATTGGATTAAAGTTAATACTTCTTAAGGAATATTGACTTATACTTCTTAAGGAATATTGACTTGCTAGGAACAAAACCTGGAAGTGGAGACCAAATCAGGGACTTTATTTGGAAAGGCCAGTTCCTATTAACCTTGTTCTCATGTAACAGTGGCAAATTGTGGGTTAATTAACCCATATTCGCTGTGGGGAATGCTGGGCACATTCCGCTGCCTTTTTGCATATGCAATTTCCAATTGGAGGTTGCTATGCAACGTTCAAACCTGGACACTTTGACCCAGTTGACACACAACAGTGGGCAAAATCATGACTTAACTAACCCACGATTTTCTGCAGTGAGCGCAGGGCACATCTCACCCCCGTTTTGCATATGCAATGTCCAGTTGGGCCAATCGGAGGCTGCTATGTGATGTTCGAATCGGGATGCTATAGGTTGATCATGGGTTAAACAACCCACCATTAACTAGTTGTTAGGTTAACTGTGGATTGTTTAACCCTCAATTAATCTATAGTGTCCAGGTTTGGATGTCGCATAGCAGCCTCCGATCAGCCCAATCAGAAGTTGCATATGCAAAATGGCAGCAGAATGAGCCCAGCACCTGCTGCAGCAAATCATGGTTTAATTATCTGAATGAGCCCATTACATGTTCTGACATTTCATGAGAAAAACTGGTACAGGCATAAGTTGGCAATGTGGCAGCATATCAACACCTATTCAGAACCAATGTGTTATTAAAACTGCACTGTTTTGGTGAAATCACCCCTGAAAACTACCAGAGTCAAATTGAAGAAAAAGTAGATTGAGGGGACTAGGAGTGACAAAAATTAAAGTACTGGTGTTAACTTAAATAAGATTTTAAAAATCATTACAGGGGAAAATTTTCTTTAACTTTCATTTCTGTGATATTTAGTTGCTGCGGCTGCTGCTGCTGCTGCTATTATTATTTTATTATTATTATTGATCGCCTGTAATATTTTCTGAATGGGAGTTGTTCCTTGAAACTGAACTCAAGACTACATGGCCTTGTAGTCTTGTCTGAATTCTGATTCTCTGAATTGAGATTACATATCTGGCAGATCAGTTAACCTGGATTTTAATAAAAATTAATGGGGTGTACTGGGGGTCTTGAATGAATGTCTACTTTGGTTTTATGGTCCTCCTGTTAAGTCTGCCTAATGGTTTCATAATGTATTTGCTCTCATAAATTTATAGTCTGTAAACTGCTTTGAACTTTTTAGGGAAAGCATTTAATACATGTTATAAATAAATGAAAGGAGCATAAGCCTACAAAGCAAACTCAGTGTTGAGCATAACACTTTTCAGCATCACAATTTTCATTCACTCAACCACTTGCTAATTGTGGGGTACTTCAAGAAGAGACAAGAAACTGGACAGGTCAAAGACACAAGCATGAATAATATATTCATCCTTTTCTGTGGGTTTTCCTTGTATAAGGAAACAATGGAGGTTCAGTACATACATGATCATAACCCAGTTTCTAGGGAACCAAATGCGTGATATCGAGGTGACTTCCACTTGCACAATATTGGATTCTTCCCCTCCCCCTTGCAGCCCCTTGTACCCACCGGAAAGCCTCACCAGAGGGTTGGGGAACATACACAATTTTGTGGGCTGTGTCTTTCAAGGCTGCAGTAGGAGAGGGGTGGAGGGAGAGTTGCCTGAATTGCATGCAAGGTTCCCAATGTCAGTGACTTCCCCCTCCCACTGGAGCCTTGCAAGGCACAGCCCATCTTCTGGTGAGGCTTTTTGGTGGGTACAGGGGGCTGCAGGAGGGAAAGGGCACGATCCATTGCCTGAGCTTACCTTCGGTTTGTGCAACGTTGGATATATCACCTTATGTGTTTGCTTCTGAATTGTGGTTGAAGTCTGGTTTGCATACTTGTAGTTACAACCTTTTTGATGGATATCAGGATATGTAGCTTCTAGACTTTTAGGTCAAAGCTTACCTTCTCATAAATATTCTTCCATTCCCTTGTATTTGCAGATTTAGGGTGGAGCTATTTACTTGTAGATGGATAATAACTCCTTTGTCATGTATTACGTTCGATGTTTCTGTGGTGACATTCCTTCCAATATTTTAGCAGCAGAACACTTGAGTGCTAGTTTCTTTGTATTTCATGTCGAAAAAGATGCAATTTTGTTTGCTTCTAGAGGTCTGCCTTCATATCTTTAGGTAAAGAACAACGCGTAAGTGTCATTGCCTTCTCTAAATTAAAATATGGTGTCATCAGTGTGTTCATCACTTTTTATCATAATAGTATAATTGACTGAATAAAAGTACAGAGAAGAGAGCATCTTTCATTCTTCCAGCCATCCATAGATTTAAACCAAGAGATCTGATTACAGGATCTTTGCTTTGTTTTAGTAAGCTTGTGTACTTGATCACCAGTCAACAGAACATGAAGTCCTCTTGTCTAGGCTGTTCCAAGTTTTCAGTGCTTAGTATTTTGTAAGTTGATTCTAGCTGGTGAAACCTCACATATTTGCTTTCATCGTAAAAATGAGCACTCCTCATAGTCTCTGAGAATTGTGGCTCTGCCAGAAGAGGTAGGTTATTAGAGGAAAATCTATAGCTGGATGACCATGTTTGAGAGCATCTTCTTTGAGGTACTGAACTCCTGTCACCCAAGAGGCCACAACAGTGAGCCCCGTGCCTGCTTTTTCAGCATGCTGGCAATCCTTATCTCTGGGAAACTTTCTTTGACAGGAAGTAGAGATCTGGGAAAACAATACAATTAAGCCCATTCTCTTTTTTATCTGAAGATTTTTTTTTTATACACATGACCTTACAGGTAGATGTGTTTAAAATATCATGTAAGCATATGCCTTGTGTTCAGTTTGAAAGCTAAACATCTATCTTGCCAGTGAAATGGATATGAGGGTAACCCTTATGATGCATATCCAGATCTTAAGATGCATGTATGAAAAAGTAATGTAGAAAATAGCCCTAAGACCTGCTGTGTTGGCAAACGAGATTAGGATAAGGGGTACCAATATATCAGCACTACATCGTAAAAAATGCTGTTATGCAACAGTGTTGCTATGGTGTTTCGGTGGCATGGCAATCAGGCAGAAGAGCACTGGTGCTTTAGGGTAAGTGTGCCAGTGTCTTTGCCATTATATTTGCTTTATCTTAGGCTCAGTCTTCATATGCATATATGGCCAAAACCTAGTCTGATCATCTCCGCTCTCTCATGTATATTTGTCATAGCAAGCAATTCCCTGTTTGACCCCTTCTTTGTAGAAGTAATGCCTGAGGTTTTGCCCTGTAGACTCATAGTGATACAAAGCCAATGTGTCTGGAGTGCAGCAGTCACCTTTCCTTTATTTGCCTTTCATCAATTTCCAGTGTTTCAGGTATTTAAAACAGCCAGCTGGCCCTTTGCCCAATAAGCCCCTGTATGTGTTTTCTATTATATTTAGCGAGTTAACCCGCTCTCTCGCTCTCTCCCCCCCCCCCCCCGCTGCCCTTAATTTCAACAGGGAAACCTTGTGATTGGTGGTAAACAAGTGACTCTGGAATACAGCCAGTCCCCTGAATTTTGGCATTGCAAGCGTGTGAGTATCTGAAAAGAGAACTCTTAAAATTATTTCAGTGTGGAAGAGACTAGAGATGGAGTTTGTTGAAGATATTCCTATTGGCTTGTTACTTTCTGTGGGAGGAATCTCTGGGTAAGGATCTTGGAGAGATATGCATTTCTTTCCTCTGGAGAAAATGAGTGTAGTTATTAAAATCTGTTTTATTTGAAAAAAGGTCTCCCTAAGCCCACAGCCTGGTACCAGGGGGTGTTCCATTGGCAGGGGGAAGGCATGTCCACAACTTAGCCCAGCCTTCCTCAACCTGGTGTCCTCAGCTCCCATCAGCCTCAGCTATCATTGCCAATGGTCCGGCATGCTGGGAGTTGTAGTCTAAAATAGTTGGAGGGAACCAAGTTGGGGAAAACTGACCTAGACTCTTAATGATGTGTAAATCCTTCCTCTAAGTGAGCAGGGCATTGAATCATTGTCTGGTACTAACATTCCTGTGATATTTGTTTCTTTAAATTTAAAGCAAGCCATCTGCAGTACTTCAAATGTTTTGTAATATAGAAGCTGATGTAAATAACGAATATCTGCCTTCTGCTCCTTGTCAGTACTAATTTCATCATTTGGAGCAGCCTTCCCCAACCTGGTGCCCTCAGGTGTGTTGGACTACAACCCCCGTCATCCTCAACCAGGACAGCCAATTGCCTGCAGCCTAGGGATGGGGGGAGTTGTGGTCCAACATATCTGGATAGCACCAGGTTGGAGAAGGCTAGTTTAGAGCAACTTTCTCCCAGAAATGTCTGTCTTGCTCTGAGAAATGTCACCATATATACTGGGGTGGGAAATGTGTGAACCTCCAGATGTTGGACTAAAACTCCCATCATCCCTTCCCACTGGTGTTGCTGACTGGGGCTGATCGGAGTTGGAGTTCATCAAGTTCCCCACCAGTTCCCCACCCTTGATGTATACCAGTGTCGAAGCAAAAATGTCTCCACTCTTCATCTTTTAGCTTTCATGGCTTATTGTTGTTTTTGACCTGTCTTGGTTTAACAAAGCGACCATCATATCAGGAAACTTTGCCAGTTTGTGTATTTTCCTTAGAGTTGCTTATGAAGCTTCGTTAAGGTTTATTAAGTTTTATTACAGGTATAACTCAAATGAATTGCAATAAGATTCATACTGTCAATGAGGTGTGAGGTTTTGTTCCATTGAACTCAAGGCCTCTTAATGGTGGTGGGTCCCGTGCAAACTATACACTATGGCCCAAACTACACACTATGAGGAGATGCATCATTGCTGCAACCTACATCTCTCCAGTAATGTGTTGCTGGAAAAATGCATACTGTGACATTGTGTTCGTGTTCTGTTCTCTTCCCTGCCCACCGCCACCCCTGCTTTTCAGACATTGGGGGAACGCTAACATGATGTCATGTACTCATTTCAAGAAGACATTACCATAGAGATGTAAGTTGGCAGCACCCATGCACCTTGCTGTAACATGTGGTTTGAGCCTTAGGGAAGCAATATGTTTTGTTTTCCAGAATTTATCTGTTTGGTTCTGCTTACACAAGTTGCAGAATAGCTTACAGGGACAAAAAGTATCTTTTCCTTATGCTGTGCCTCTTTCATTGCAGTGTAAAGTATCCACGGTAGGATATCGTTCATCCTGTTATTTCTGCAAACTCCCAAGAGATGGTGAGCCTACTTTTGTTACTGTGTTTGTTAATGTGGGGTTTTGTACACAAATAGCAGTGTAAATTCAAAATTAATGAAGAACTGAGATGCATGTATTACTAAATATTGCCAATATTAGATCAGGCACTTGCTCCATTCTACAGATGGTTAACTGAACGAGATAAACTCTCGTGAAATAAACACAGGGAAAGAGCGATCTTGGGCTGGACTTGGGACAGCCCTTGAATCTGCAAGGATCTTTTTTTGTTTTGTGTTTTTGTTTTTTTGGTCTGAGGGTGTTGCATTCAAGGACTCTTTTCAGTGATAGTGTGCCAGACTGTGAGGAAGGGAAGAAAACATCCCAGAAGCTGGTGAAGGGTAACTTATATTGGCATGTGAGGAACGTGTGGCCCTTCTTTATGCATATCCCACTTGTGTCAATGTGATCCAGTATGTCCTTCATTAGTGTAAATCTAGGAAACTATCATGTTCGCAGCTGACGTCTATTATATGTAGAGAGCCAAACCAAAAGCAATTTAAATGGTATGTGTAAGACCAGATCTAAGAGAGAACAGTTTTAACGTAGTGGTTATTGCTGTAATGACTTCATTAACTTTTTGTTTGCCTAGTAACAGAAGAAAAACTTAAAAAGGGAGAAGAAGAGTTACCTGAGGAACCAACACCCGAGGAAGAAACTCCTGAGGAGCCCATTCCTCCACAAGAACCTGCTCCTCGGAAGCCTATGTCTGAGCAGCAGTGCCAGCCTCAGGAACCTGACCCTAAAAAGAAAGATGAAATTAGGGAACAGTGGTCTTCGCAAGAAAGGAAAAGGGACTCTGAAATGTTTCCGCCCCGAAAGGAGAATCAAGAACGTGGTTCAAGAAAAGTCACTGAGACCAAACATCAGGAGGATGAGAGTAAAAGTAAGCTATGTATACCTGAAAGTTGTCTTAACTACTTTCATTATGGCCATTTGGATTTGAGTTACTTCTGCATAGATGCTTAAATCTCAGCTAGCAGTCTAGTATTTTGTTGTTACTTGATTCTGTCACTCAGCCTTCGAGGCAACTGATCCTAGAAAAGATGAAGTACACACATCCCCCTGAAGGAATCTTTCTTTTTCTCCTTGCATTACTTTTCACAGCAATTATGTTAAAACGCATCCCTCGCTTCACTCCACCGGAAGTGATTGTGGGACTTCTGGCACCATACGTCCGTCTTTCCACTTCAAGTGTGCGTGTGATGAAGAACAAAGCTGGTCGGATGGGCTACACCTATGGCTTCATTGAACTGGACTCCCATGCTGTACGTTGTCATTCACCCTCCACCCCGCATGTGCCCCTCTGCACAGTGGAGTGGTAACAGTAATGAAATGCTATACTATAGTGTGGTAAAATGTTATAATTTCCTTATGTGGCAGCCCCCCCACCCCCCAATTTGGTTTGGTGTACAATTCTTCGTCACAATATTGGATCTTCTGAATTTGGTTGGTTCTTTTGTCTTCTCCATCCAAAGCTAGGAAACAGTGGCTGCGTTTGCACATAACTAAGCTAAATCATGGTTAGCATTATGAGGATGAGCCTGTGTAAGCCTTGGGCTTGCATACTCCCCCTCCCCTCTCCCCTTCCAGTGCAGCTGTAAGGAGAAGATCAGAAGCTTCTGTTCTTGATTAACTGCTGCTTAGCATTACATCCAAACCCCTTTTAATGAAACAAACCTAAACCGTGGTTTGAAGTAGGGATGCTGGAGAAATTCGAGATGGATTAAAATGAGCTCAGATTTCTAAGAATCCGACCTGCAGAATCCTCTGCAGAGCGCCCCCCTCAGGCCATGCGGAGTCCATGGACTTTTGGATGATTTTTTTACTTTCCCGAAATTTACGCATATAAATCCGTAGAAAAATACGTAAGTTTCTGCTGAGGAAATGTTGAATGGAATGGGGGACACAATACACTAAATGTTACATACACTAAATTATGTACATAATTTACATAAATTATGTAAATACTTACGCAAAGACTTATGTAAATATTTCTGTATTTTTCTGCATGATGAAAAAAAATCGCATCCATCTGTGGGTGGATAACGGAACGAAAGGCGCCTGACAATCCACGAAACACAGATGGAGCAGTCTGTACATCTGTTTGAAGTTAGCTTATTTTATTAAACCATAGTTAAGACAAAGTCCAGTTTGTCTGGGTTTGGACATAATGCCAAACTGCAGTTAGTCAAAAATAGAACTTGAAACTTCCAAACCCCTTGTGGCCACACTGGGGGAGCGGGGAGCCCATGAGCCCAAAGTTTGCACAGACTCCTTAAAACACTAAACCATGGTGTGAGCATAGCCAGTCACTACTACATGTTTACCTAGGATCTTTTCACATTACTATAGTAATCCTTCTAGATGCATACAATATTACCATTATTATGCTCTGACTATGTCTTTCAAAACTAGTGGTGCAGGCTTAGTTCTTCTGCAAGCAACTGAAGGATATAATTGAATACCTAGCAACACAATAAGCCACAGTACCCACCCACCACACCTTAAATATTCAAAATGGCCACCCTCACGTGATGCAGTCCACTGTGGCTTAAATAAGCCACAGTGGGCTGTGGTGATTGTGCCAACTGGGTAATTATGTCACAGAGCAGCTGGTGTCCGAAGCACCCAATGACCAGGGCAGGGAAAGTAGAATCTTGCTTGTTCCACTTGGAGCAGCAGAGCTTGCTTGGACTCGGACCGCGAAGGATTCAGGGTGTGACAGCGTATTTCTTGTTTAGTGGCTCAGTGTTGTCTCCTTTCCCTCCTAAATGGCTTTTTCTCTTCTCAGGAGGCACTCCGGTTAGTGAAGGTTTTACAAGATCTGGATCCTCCAATCAGCATTGATGGCCGTGCTGTGGATGTAAACCTAGCCACAGGAAAAAGGAGGTAACAAAGAGCTTACTAAATAATTTGCTGTAATAACACCATGTTAACGTATATGTTGTATTAGTCATCTAAATGTGCAAATTGAGGAGAGTTTTAGGTAGGCCATAACTTGTAGTAATATTATGGCTGTAAGGGGTTGAATCTCCTTGTTAGGGGGCTGTGCTATCAAGCTCAACTCATAGCTCCTTCTGTAACACATTAATCACTGTGGCCATGATATGGTGCATTTAAGCCATTTGGGGGGTAGGCTTAGTTAATAAGAATAATAGCTGGCCACGCTGTAAAGCTACTTGCAATACTACTTTGTTCATGGAAGATTTATGGCATAACGTCCTCTAGAGATCGGGATGCCCCTACTTCCCTTTCAAGGAGGAGTTCTGCAGATGTTGGAGTATTCTGTCCTGCCATGCGCTATAAGAATACCATAATACATTACATTTTAATTCACTTTTTTGTAGATAAACTGGCCCACTGAAATTGCTGCGCTTACAGTGAAGCAAAATTAACACTCACTGTGCTTGTAGCATGTTCATTGCCCTTAAGCTGGTATTAACTCATGCTTTTTTCTTTCTGTTGCTAGAAATGAATATGGAGACCAGGGCGATAATCCCCGCTTTAGCCAGGTATACTTGTACTGCGATATGTGTTGGCACTTGGAGGGTATTGGTTATACCCCCTCAGCTGGGCTGAGGCTGAAGGATTGAATAGTTTGGCTTTTCAGTGTTTGCTGGCATTTTCAAATGTTTTGCAAAAGTTGCTGAAAACTAGGTTCTATTTTTTTTACTCCATTTGCTCCAGTGAGCTGGTATGTAATCAGAAAAGGGCTCAAGTCAGATTCCAAGTAAAATAAATGTGAAAGATTTATTGAAATCACAGCACATGGTTAGATCACTCTCTCTCAGCAATACAATGTAAAGAATAAAAAGAAATATTTCTTATATGTATGTGTATACACACATGTGTGCATGTGTATATATAAACTGCAGTATATAGGTGGAGAACTAAACTGTAAGTAAAGCATAACATTGGGAAACTTGACAGATCCCAGGTGTCTAATCAGGGAAAGATTCCTAGGCTCACGGCCATAAAGATTACACAGACGTGTCACCTGCAATAAGACGGATCCAGACTTGTTTTTCTTCCCATTATCTCATGTCTAAACAAGGCCTATTAATAACCATTGATCTGTCTTTCTTGCCAAGGACAAGAGGCCCTGCTTTTCCATCCAAACTTAAGACAGTATGTGTGGCTGCTTGATGAAGCAAACTCTGAACCAGTTTTTCCTCCATTCTATATTACATCGAATATATTTCGAAGAGGCAGAGGAACTAGAGATCAAATCGCCAACATTCGCTGCATCATGGAGAAACAAAGAGAATTCCAGAAAAACGTCTATTTTTGCTTCATTGACTACGCGAAAGCCTTTGATTGTGTGGATCGCAACAAACTGTGGCAAATTCTTAAAGTGATGGGAGTACCAGACCACCTTACCTGTCTCCTGAGAAACCTGTACGAGGGTCAAGAAGCAACAGTAAGAACCAGACATGGAACAAACCGATTGGTTCAAAATTGGGAAAGGAGTACGACAAGGCTGCATATTGTCACCCTGCTTATTTAACTTATATGCAGAGTACATCATGAGAAATGCCGGGTTGGATGAATCAGAGGTCGGAATTAAGATTGCCGGGAGAATTATCAACAACCTCCGATATGCAGACGATACCACCCTAATGGCAGAAAGTGAAGAGGATCTAAAGAGCCTCTTGTTGAGGGTGAAAGAGGAGAGTGCAAAAGCTGGTTTGAAACTCAACATTAAAAAAACGAAGATCATGGCATCTGGCCCTATCACTTCCTGGCATCTAGAAGGGGAAGAAATGGCAGCAGTGACAGATTTTACTTTCTTGGGCTCCAAGATCACCGCAGATGGTGACTGTAGCCATGAAATTAAAAGACGCTTGCTCCTTGGGAGGAAAGCTATGGCAAACCTAGACAGCATAGTAAGAAGCAGAGACATCACCTTGCCAACAAAGGTCCGTCTAATCAAAGCTATGGTTTTCCCAGGCTCCCCTTCATGGATCACTGCCTTGTTGTGGCGAAGGGGCTTGCGTAACTCAGTGAAGCCATAAGCTATGCCGTGCAGGGCCACCCAAGACGGACAGGTCATGGCAGAGAGTTCTGACAAAATGTGGTCCACTGGAGAAGGAAATGGCAACCCACTCCAGTATTCTTGCCAAGAAAACCCCATGGAACGTATCACAAGGCTAAAAGAGATGACGCCGGAAGATGAGCCCCTCAGGTCGGAAGGTGTCCAATATGCTACTGGGGAAGAGCAGAGGGTATTTCCAAGTAGCGCCAGAAAGAGTGAAGCGGCTGGGCCAAACCCGAAAGGACACTCAGCTGTGGATGTGTCTGGCGGTGAAAAGAAAATCCGATGCTGTAAAGAACAATACTGTTTAGGAACCTGGAATGTCAGATCAATGAATCAAGGTAAGCTGGAGGTGGTCAAACATGAGATGGCAAGATTGAACATCGACATCTTGGGAATCAGCAAACTAAGCTCCAATATTTTGGCCACCTAATGTGAAGAGAAAACTCCCTGGAAAAGACCCTGATGCTGGGAAAGACTGAAGGCAAAAGGAGAAGGGGACGGCAGAGGATGAGATGGCTAGATAGCATCACGGATGCAATGAATATGAACTTGAGCACGCTCCGGGAAAGAGCGCAGGACAGGAAGGCCTGGCGTGCTATGGTCCATGGGGTCACGAAGAGTCGGACACGACTGAACGACTGAACAACAACAATGTATGGCTGTGAGAGCTGGACTATAAGGAAGGCTGAGCGCCGAAGAATTGATGCTTTCGAACTGTGGTGCTGGAGAAGACTCTTACGAGTCCCCTGGACTGCAAGGAGGTCCAATCAGTCCATCCTAAAGGAAATCACCCTGAGTGCTCATTGGAAGGACAGATACTGAAGCTGAAGCTCAAATATTTTGGCCACCTAATGCGAAGAGAAAACTCTCTGGAAAAGACCCTGATGCTGGGAAAGACTGAAGGCAAAAGGAGAAGGGGACGGCAGAGGATGAGATGGCTAGATAGCATCACCGATGCAATGAATATGAACCTGAGCACACTCCGGGAGAGTGCGCAGGACAGGAAGGCCTGGCGTGCTATGGTCCATGGGGTCACGAAGAGTCGGACACGACTGAACAACAACAATATTCCATAGCTGCAGCAGGCCTTTTCCCCCAAGTACGACCAGACTAAAGCCTGGTTCGCACAATCAAAACAGCCCACTGTGGGTTATTTAAGCCATGGTGAGCCACAGCACATGCCAGTGCATGCCAGCTGGTATTTCGCATATAAGCTCCCGGCTGGGGCTTGTCGTTGCATCTGAACCCGGCCACCATGGCTATGCAAAGGTTAAACAACTCTCGCCTAACCCATAGTCCGTTGTAGGCTTAAGAAACTCACAATGGGCTGTTTCGATACGAACCCGCCCTAAGATTTGCTACTATTTACAGTACTGGTTCAGATTACTGCTCCTCCCACCCTTCTCCCATATGAGCAGGAGGAGATCCCCTGTTTTGTAGACATTGGAAAACTAGGCATTTCTATACTGCACATCTGGCCTGAATGAGAAACTTTTGATGTTGATAGGTGACTATTGGCTTTCCTGAGCTATGCCTCTAGCCCAGAGAAGAGTATTACTGGTACTTGATTACATGTTAACTTGGTGCATTCAAATTAGCCTGGAATGCTTTGAGTAATAGGAAAATGTCCACCAGATGTTTTGCTTTCTAGGTTTCTGTTTTTAAATGTCTTTTGTATTTTAGGGCAAACGGGGCATGAGTGACAGGAGAGGTTCTGATGCACAGAAACGAAGATCAGAGTGTAAGACGCATCCTTATTTTCTTGTTACATTGTTCTTCTTATCACTTTATAGTTACTTGTTATGAGAACTCGCTATCACTATTCCATATTTAAAATGTTCCTTATCTAGAATTGTTGACACCTCCAGTCAAAACAAAACAAAAAATCATTGCCAGTCCTCTTTTTAAAAATGGGCATGCTTTCAAACAAGATGAAAA
This sequence comes from Heloderma suspectum, assembly GCF_057233095.1. Taxonomy (NCBI): domain Eukaryota; kingdom Metazoa; phylum Chordata; class Lepidosauria; order Squamata; family Helodermatidae; genus Heloderma; species Heloderma suspectum. The sequence goes on from NC_139459.1 coordinate 279,798,719, forward strand.
GTAGTCTTAAATTTTCTGTTTTAAGATGTCACGTTGGTCATCTGAGATTTTTCAGTGGTTCAAATTGGACTATAGAATCTTCCAAGATTTTTTCCTGACTTGAAAAATTAAGCCAGGGTCACCTGCTCCTTGCAAAATATTTGGATTAAAATTTCATCATCCAGAGCCTTTCAGCTCATGCTTGTGCTTTTCTTTTAGGGCTGGCCTACTAGGTGAAGCAGCTTGCCTCAGTTGGCAGATCTGGGGCTATCATTAAAGGGCAGCAAATTGTTAATTGTTTAGTTTAATTTATTTTAATTATCCTGGTAAATTTATTTTAATTACCCTGGTGGATTTTCTGCCTCAGGCACCAGATCGTCTTGGACCGCCTCTGCTTTATTTACGGATGTGTGTCATCTGTGGAAGCATATGACCTCTGCCTTTATTTCTTTCCCTTCAGCTTCTTCCGATGTCTCTACATTTATTTATGACCCAGACACTGGAAACTATTTTGACCCCATAACTGGGGTATACTATGATCCCAATACTCAGGTGAGAGTACGTACATCTGTGTGCTCACTTTGCCATTTTATTATCAGGAAATGTTCTTCTGTAAATGTTTGTCAAATATTTTTGTCCAGAGAGAAGTACCAATGGGGCGAGAATCATGTACATCTCCACCACCACCTAGTGGAAGGAGGCGTAAGAGCCAGGAAAGGACAAGTGAAAGAGACGAGACATCCAGTAGAGATAACAGAGAGAGAAGAGACAGACACAGAAATAAAACGGCCAAGGTAGATATCTGTTACAAGATCGCTCTTATGAACTGTGCAACTTGCGTAGACTTAATCTAATTAGAAGGACTAAGGATGAATGCTACTATAGCTAAAGCCTGCCAGTGCAACTAGGGAAGCCTAGGAACTTGCAAAATAGGTACTGGGTAGGGTTTATCATAATTTGTAGATAATCCAGTTTCTTTTCCAGTTTATAATCCTTTTTAGCCACCCAACTTTTCATGAGCAAAAATGTCCCTTTTGAACATTAAAAACAAGCAGAATAAACAGTCTTTCAAAAGAGAGCATGGGTTTATAGATCCAGGGGCAAAGCATCATTAAACTTAGGCATCTCTTTAAAAAGCAAGCAAAGAAACTAAACTATGCAAACATTGATTGGTAGGTATAATACAAATAACTGGACTGACAAGATAGTAAGATGTGCATCAAGCCACCTCAGCTTACACAATAAACTTATTTATTTACAACATTTGTATGCCGTTCCACATCTAAACAGATTCCAGAGTGGTAAACAACAAGAGATAAAATGAACAAAAGATAAAAAGAAGAAGAATGAAACATGATATTAAAATTATTCTTTAAAAAAACAGAGAGCCAATAGAAGTGAGGCTGTTTTCAGGAGGTGCTGAAAACAATGCAGTATTGGTGCCTGCCTAACCACTAGAGGCAGGGAGTTCCACAGGAAGGGGGCCACCATACTGAAGGCTATTCTCCGGGTGGACTCCAGACAGGCCATAGGTCCATGTAGAACCACCAGGTGCATGCCCTCTGATGACCTCAGTGATTAGGCAGGTTGGTAAAGGAGAAAGCACTGTCTCAGGTATCCTGGTCCCAATTGTTTTGAGCTTTGTACACCAGTACCAAATTTTAAAAATGGCCTCAAAGGTCCACTCACTTTAGAGAACATACAATCCTTGTTTGTCTTTAGAGCTGACAAGTTAGCAAAACCCAGTTCACATCCAGAACTGAGGGTTCCAAGAGAGGGATTATGAAGCCCATCAGTGGCCATATTCAAATAGCTTGGCATGCCTGTCAAGTCAGAATTGTTCTCCTCTTTGAAGATAAAGTTCTGAGAGTGGCAAAGCTCAACCTTCTGGCTTTCAAACTTCTGGATAAATAGCAAAAGTATCTAGTTTAATTCTTTCATTGGAAATGTAAATAGGATACCTAGATACATCAATATTTCATATGCATCTCTGATAAGATGGATATAAAAATAGGACTGCAAGTAGACAGGAGTAAATTGAGTAAATCTGTTCCGACTCTGACAACAAAATCCCCTGATAAATCTTGTCAGGTGCTCACAGCTACCCAATAAATGGATGCAGTGTACTTGCCCTTATTTTAAAGCAAGTTTGACTTGGTCTGAATGTGGAGGAGCAACACTTAAATCCTAGAATGGAAACTGGTTTGGGACGGAAACCAGAAGTGTATTTTTCAACATCACATACAGCCGTAGCAGACATCTCACCATTCTGCATCTGGGCCCCTCTTATTTATTTTAAGTATTTAAAACATTTGTATCCCACCCTATATCATTACGTACTCAGGGTGGTATACAGGTAAAATCAATTTAAACAGCTGAAAACATTAAACCATTTAACAAGTTAATACCAATTACAATCTAAAACAATAAAACAGTTTAAACAGTGTGCAACTTTAGGGAATGCATTTAGCCCTCAAAGGCTTTGGCAAAAAGCCATGTTTTTACTTGGCACCGGAATGAAACCAATGTACGTGTCAATTGGGCCTCCGAGGGGAGGGCATTCCACAACTGGAGTGCCACAGCAGAGAAGGCCCTCTCCCACGTCCCACCATAGCATATGTCTCACACTGGTGGGACACAGAGGAGGGCCTGTCCAATAGATCTCAGTCCTTGGCAGGCATATATAGGGAGAGGCGCTCCCTCAAATATTGAGGCCCCAAGCCGCTTAGGGCTTTAAATGTCATCACCAGAACCTTGAATTCCGACCAGAAGTGTATTGGCAGCAAGTGCAATTCCTTTAAAACTGGTGTTATATGATCTTTATGACATGTTCCAGTCAGCAGTCTAGCTGCTGCATTTTGCACTAGCTGCAACTTCCAAGTCATCTTCAAGGGCAGCCCCATGTAAAGTGCATTGCAGTAGTCTAATCAGGAAGTTACCTGTGCATGTACTGCTGTTGCTCTTGAAAGTTCTGGCACTTTAATTGCTATGTATTTAGCTATCTACACAACCCCTTATGTACACCCCTGTAATTCTCACCCATGGCTTGTCATGGTTGAGAATCGAAGGCAAAAAGGATGCCAGCTGAAGATAGCAAGAGTGGAATAGTTCAAGGAAACATGTTCGTTGTGCTGATTCTTCTAAAGGAAGCACAATGGGAAAGTAGAAGCAAAGGTTTTAGTAAGAATGATAGAGTTGTGAAGGAAGTGGTGGGGAAGCTCAGCTGTTTATGCATTTTAATTCTCAATCTGAATGTTTCAGAATGAGTCCCAAGAGGAGAAGTTTCCTGCAGAAGACGTCTTTAAAAAGCCACTACCTCCAACTCTGAAAAAAGAAGAGAGTGCACCCCCGGTAAGAATACCTTACTTGGCATTTGTCTGCTGGAACAGATTTTTCTTTCTCAGATTTAATTTTTATCCAATAATCTTAGCAAGGGTAGTGCTTAATGCCCTACTGAAATTGTCCAGTGTACACAGCAATAAACTAATCAGCAACGATTCCGATCTGGGGCAAAGAATTGTAGGGGAAAGTATAATGTCGCACTCTGTGTTGCAGCAACAGTGAACAGACTGCTGGTTGATTTAAACAAAGTTCCAGTTCAGCAGTAGGTGGGTTCAGGGCTGCTTCCCTAAATCCACTGTCAAGGGAGTACCATTGAACTTAGCTGCCCTTACTTCTAAATAAACTTGCATGCATAGAATTGTGCTCTATGTGTGTCTTTTGCTGCAACAAGTTACTGTGTGTAGGTTTTCTTTTCTCTCTATCAGACTTTTAGATTTATTGAAAATTAGGAGGAATTACAAATTAGGAGAAATTGGGACTTTTAAACTGCAAGCCATGGCCTGAAAACAATAATGAAGTTGCAGCTGAAATGAATTTTATAGAGCCCAGAACATAGAATATACATGATGTTTCATTGTTAAGGCTAAGCAGATCTCTGCTAGTCAGTGCCTGGATAAAAAAAACTGCCCTGAAGTTCTCAAAATAGGATACAAGTATAATAAAACATGGTTACACTTCGGGAGTGTAGGAGGAGATAAAATATTAATGCCGAATGAGGGGGGAAACTTGGACTATGATTGAAGGATCTCCCCACCCCGGTGCACACTGCTGGCATTTACTGATCTTGAGTGTCCACAGCAATTATGTCCAATGGAGGGCTCTCCTTGACCCTGAATTATAACAGATTTCAAGCAGAACAAGTCAGCAGTGTAGTGCTTTATTTAATAAGGTGAAATGTCAGCAGAAGCATCATATGCAAGACATAGGAAGTACAGTGATGTCTTAGGCCTGGTCTACCAGGCAGCAGAATGAGGTAGTAGTGTCCTGAGCTGGTAGAATAGACTGCACCACTTCAGACTGCAGGTGGGAGAAGCCACTTTTTTAAATGCTCCCCAACATAAAAGACTTTTTGCAAGTGTAAAAACAAAACCTAACCTAGCACACTGGGGGAAGAGTCTCTAGCCCAGCTCTTTATTTGCAGGGAGTGTTTTATGCAAAAGCTGATCTCCCAACTGCTGTCTATTTTTGTACAGTCCATTTTACCATCTCATTCTGCAGCATATTACGTAGTATGCAGAATGAGGTGATAGACTGAGATGGTAGCATTCTCAACTGTACCGTACTACTTCAGGCTCCAGGTGAGGGAACTGAATGCTCTTTCTGCGAATAACTCGTACAACTACGTCTGCATGGTTAGTTTATTAGTTGCTGGAGTAGGGATATAAGTTTATATACATTTGTCTAAAATAGGTGTAGTTTATTTTATCCCCCTTGTTTGTAGATATATTTATGAATTTTGTATTAACTGAATTGGTGTTTTCTTAAATATTGAATTGAAAGTTTATTTATAGCTTTACTGTAGCATTTTAATTGGAGAATTTTTCCTATTCATCTTTTGAAAATATTTTATTTGTTTTTGTATGATAACGTTAGCAGCTTTGGGCTTCCTTTTGGAGGGAAGTTGTTGTTGTTCAGTCGTTCAGTCATGTCCGACTCTTCGTGACCCCATGGACCATAGCACGCCAGGCCTTTCCTGTCCTCCGCTCTCTCCCGGAGTGTGCTCAAGTTCATATTCATTGCATCCGTGATGCTATCTAGCCATCTCATCCTCTGCCGTCCCCTTCTCCTTTCGCCTTCAATCTTTCCCAGCATTAGGGTCTTCTCCAGGGAGTTTTCTCTTCGCATTAAGTGGCCAAAATATTTGAGCTTCAGCTTCAGTATCTGTCCTTCCAATGAGCACTCAGGGTTGATTTCCTTTAGGATGGACTGATTGGACCTCCTTGCAGTCCAGGAGACTCGTAAGAGTCTTCTCCAGCACCACAGTTTGAAGACATCAATTCTTCGGCGCTCAGCCTTCCTTATAGTCCAGCTCTCACAGCCATATATTACTACTGGGAAAACCATAGCTTTGATTATACGAACCTTTGTCGGCAAGGTGATGTCTCGCTTCTTACTATGCTGTCTAGGTTTGCCATAGCTTTCCTCCCAAGGAGCAAGTGTCTTTTAATTTCATGGCTACAGTCATCGCCTGCGGTGATCTTGGAACCCAGGAAAATAAAATCTGTCACTGCTTCCATTTCTTCTCCTTCTATATGCCAGGAAGTGATGGGGCCAGATGCCATGATCTTAGTTTTTTTAATGTTGAGTTTCAAACCAGCTTTTGCACTCTCCACTTCCAGCCTCAACAAGAGGCTCTTTAGATCCTCTTCGCTTTCTGCCATTAGGGTGGTATTGTCTCCGTATTTGAGGTAGTTGATAATTCTCCCGGCAATCTTAATTCCAACCTGTGATTCATCCAACCCGGCGTTTCTCATGATGTACTCTGCATATAAGTTAAATAAGCAGATACGACAATATTTGTCGTACTCCTTTCCCAATTTTGAACCAATTGGTTGTTCCATGTCTGGTTCTTACTGTTGCTTCTTGACCCTCGTACAGGTTTCTCAGGAGACAGGTAAGGTGGTCTGGTATTCCCATCTCTTTAAGAATTTGCCACAGTTTGTTGTGATCCACACAATCAAAGGCTTTAGCATAGTCAATGAAGCAGAAATAGACGTTTTTCTGTAATTCTCTTGCTTTCTCCATGATCCAGCGAATGTTGGCAATTTGATCTCTAGTTCCTCTGCCTCTTCGGAACCCCGCTTGTACTTCCGGTAGTTCTCAGTTCACATGCTGCTGAAGCCTAGCTTGTAGGATTTTGAGCATAACCTTGCTGGCATCTGAAATGAGCGCAATTGTATGGTAGTTTGAACACTCTTTGGCATTGTCGTTCTTTGGAATTGGAATGTAAACTGACCTTTTCCAATCTTGTGCCCACTGTTGAGTGTTCCAAATGTGTTGGCATATTGAGTGCAGCACTTTAACAGCATCATCTTTTAGGATTTTAAATAGCTCAGCTGGAATACTGTCATCTCCGCTAGTTTTGTTGTTAGTAATGCTTCCTAAGGCCCACTTGACTTTACTCTCTAGGATGTTCGGCTCACGTTCAGTGACTGCACTATCATGGCTATCAGGGACATTCAGATCTTTCCTGCATAGTTCTTCTGTGTATTCTTGCCACCTCTTCTTAATCTCATCTGCTTCTGTTAAGTCCCTACCTTCTTTGTCCTTTATCATGCCCGTCCTTGCACAAAACGTTCCCTTGAGATCTCCGATTTTCTTGAAGAGATCTCTAGTCTTTCCCATTCTATTGTTTTCCTCGATTTCTTTGCATTGTTCATTTAAGAAGGCCTTCTTGTCTCTCCTTGCTATTCTCTAGAACTCTGCATTCAGTTGGATATATCTTCCCCTTTCTCCCTTGCTTTTCACTTCCCTTCTTTCCTCAGCTCCTTGTAAAGCCTCATCAGACAGCCACTTTGCTTTCTTGCATTTCTTTTTCTTTGGGATGGATTTAGTTGCTGCCTCCTGAACAATGTTACGGACCTCTGTCCATAGTTCCTCAGGCACTCTGTCTATCAGGTCTAATCCCTGAAATCTATTCATCACCTCCACTGTATATTCATCAGGGATATGATTTAGGTCATACCTGAATAGTTTAGTGGTTTTCCCTATGTTCTTCTATTTAAGCCAAAATTTTGCGATAAGAAGCTCATGATCTGAGCCACAGTCAGCTCCAGGTCTTGTTTTTACTGACTGTATAGAGCTTCTCCATCTTTGGCTGCAAAGGACATCATCAATCTGATTTCGATATTGACCATCTGGTGATGTCCATGTGTAGAGTCGTCTCTTGTTCTGTTGGAAAAGAGTGTTTGCTATGATCAGTGTGTTCTCTTGGCAAAACTCTATTAGCCTTTGTCCTGCTTCATTTTGTACTCCAAGCCATGCTTGCCTGTTATCCCGGTTATTTCTTGACTTCCTACTTTAGCATTCCAATCCCCTTTGATGAAAAGGACATCTTTTTTTGGTGTTAGTTCTAGAAGGTGTTGTAGGTCTTCATAGAACCGATCAACCTCAGCGTCTTCGGCCTCAGAGGTTGGGGCATAGACTTGAATTACTGTGATGTTGAATGGTTTGCCTTGGATTCGTACTGAGATCATTCTGTTGTTTTTGAGATTGTACCCCAGTACTGCTTTTCCCACCCTTTTGTTGACTATGAGTGCTACGCCATTTCTTCTACGGGATTCTTGCCCACAGTGGTAGATATAATGGTCACCTGAATTAAATTCGCCTGTGCCTGTCCATTTTAGTTCGCTGATTCCCAAGATGTTGATGTTCAGTCTTGCCATCTCATGTTTGACCACCTCTAGCTTACCTTGATTCATTGATCTGACATTCCAGGTTCCTAAACAGTATTGTTCTTTACTGCATTGGACTTTCTTTTCACCACCAGACACATCCACAGCTGACTGTCCTTTTGGCTTTGGCCCAGCCGCTTCACTCTTTCTGGCGCTACTTGGAAATTCCCTCTGCTCTTCCCCAGTAGTATATTGGACACCTTCCGACCTGAGGGGCTCATCTTCCGGCATCATATCTTTTAGTCTTGTGATACGTTCCATGGAGTTTTCTTGGCAAGAATACTGGAGTGGGTTGCCATTTCCTTCTCAAGCAGACCACATTTTGTCAGAACTCTCCACCGTGACCTGTCCATCTTGGGTGGCCCTGCACGGCATAGCTTATGGCTTCACTGAGTTATGCAAGCCCCTTCGCCACAACAAGGCAGTGAGCCATGAAGGGGTGAGCAGGGTACAAATAAATTGAATGAATGAATGTAATCCTTACAACAATCCTGTAAGGTAAGCATTCATCCCCTTTGTTGCAGTTGAGAGGACTGAGGCTGAGACAAAATAGCATACCTAAGGCCACCCAGTGAGTTCATAGCAGAGGCAACATTTGAACCAGGGACTTCCTGAATTGTTGCTTGGTCTCTCAGACACTACACTACACCAGCTAAGTGTACTGGAAGCAGTGAAGCAGATTCACTAGTAATACATCATGAATACTTGAGACACCTCAAACCCTCAGAATGGCTGAATAGGCTTCAGGGCTGCATGTGGGTCTCATTCTGTTCTCCTTTTTCTACAGCCAAAAGTAGTGAATCCTCTGATAGGACTCCTAGGGGAGTATGGTGGAGACAGTGACAACGAGGAAGAGGATGATGAAGAGGAGCCACAGCCACAGCCTCAGCCTCCACGGCCACCAGTGCAACAGGAGGAACGGTCTCAGAAGGCTGAAAACGATGAAGATAAGCTGACTGACTGGAATAAGTTAGCATGTTTACTTTGCCGGAGGCAGTTTCCAAATAAGGAAGTACTGATCAAGCATCAACAGCTTTCCAACCTTCACAAAGTAAGGATGGTGGCAATACATTCAGGGGGATGTTCATTTTGTATCTTGCTTCATTTAACAAATCTTCTGATATTAGACAGAAATGCTACCTGAAATTAGGGTTTCAGGACAAGGTGTTTTCCTTTCAGATCTGGGCTTTGAGCCATGCAGACAGCACAAACTGTGAATGTAGTGTATAAAATTACCCAGTCACCTGCAGTTGAAGAATGCGCTACAGTCAAAAACCAACAGCAGGGTTAGATTAGCCAGAGGCTTTTTGAAAGAACCAGATTTTAGCCTGACATACCTGAAAGAGGACAGTTGCCTGCTGAGCTTCTCTGGGGAAGGCATTCTGCCTGGTTGGTTCCCTTACTGAAAAAACCCTGCTCCTATCTAGTGGATGCACACCAAGATTCATTTGGCAACTGAACCCAGAGAAAGGCCTCAGATGTAGTTAAAAGTTTGGAAAGCAGTATTTTTGGGAACAGTGCAATAAATGGAGTGTGTGTGTGTGTTCATTTTGTTTGTATTTTGCATTCTTTAGTATATTGTTTTTGTAAAATATACGTTGAAGTGTTGGAATTTATTGTTAAGCTTTGTTTTATTCCCAAATGTCTGTTGTTCATCCTGTCATTTTGCTGTTAGCAAAACTTGACAATTGGCTGAATATTTTAAATGGTTAGATTATTCTAGGATATTCTAAATGGCTGGAGGAAATAGGTTTCTATGCATAAAGTGAGAATTCAAGAACTATTTGTTCCTTTTACTTTTTTCTTACAGCAAAACCTAGAGATTCATCGGAAGATAAAACGATCGGAGCAAGAACTGGCCTATTTGGAGAGGCGAGAGCGAGAGGTGACTGGGGAATTACGTCTGTTTTGTATGGTCCTGTACAGCTGTGGCTCTGCTGAATCCTCATATGTAAAGAAAACATTAATTCCCTGTGTGTCCCACTGAGACTGACTTGCAGCTATATGCACGTACATAGTGTAAGGCAGGAGCATGAAGATCAGGGGTGGGGAACTTGTGGCCCTCCAGATGTTGTTGGACTCCAACTTGCACCAGCTAGCATGACCAAGGGTCAGGGATGTTGGGAATTGTAGTCTAATAACATCTGGAAGGCCCACAGATTCCTCACCCCTTATCTAGACTGTAGCCTGAAATGGACTATCATCCTTAGTTTACCTCATTTTTGCCATATAGTGAAAATCTTCAACAGCACCTCAGAGAAGAAAAATAGTATATTATAATGGTTAGAATACCAGACTAACTCAACTAATATTGGATTTGTTTCTGCTTAGTGTAACCCATGTGCCTCCTTGCAACTTCCTTTGCCACCTGGAAAATGCTGATATATACCTTGTTTTTCTGGGTATCAGTCTAACTGATATTTAAAAATAAAGCCATGTGTAGGGAAAAGCTCCAGGTGGAATAAAATAAAGCAACATGATTGCTTAGGAACATAGTTTGTTATGAATGCCCAGCCCTGGGGACACTTCTCTCTGCTGTGTAGAAAGACTATATAATGGTTCATCATACAATGGAGCTGAAGAATTTCCCATAGGATTAGCTTAAGCTTTCAACCAGTCGCCAGTCCATCTCTCCATGTTAAGGAGATATTTGGACACAAGATGGATTTGCCAAACGGTATAGGCTTTGACTGCAGAATGTATGTTTACAAGAGAAGAGAGGGAACCTGATTTCAATGTGCAGCAAACCAAATGTCAGACCTCTCTGTCTTAACACTAGCACTTCACTCAATATACACTTCCAAAGAAACCTAAACACCTGTAAGATAACCCAATTATGTGTAGGTGCAAGATGATGGATTCTTGTGCTTGGAAGCACTTTGATTTTACATTAATTATATGAAGCAATTAACAAAGTCGGTAGGCTCTTGTAGAGCTCATACACCTGGCTTATATCTGTAGATAGTCTTCATTTGAAGTGTCGGGAAAGTGAGATATGTTCTGTTACAACATCGAAGGACTCTTTCTCCACTGCTTAGATTATTTGATCAGATGTGGAGTTTTTAGTGAAGGAATGAGTTTTTGGTACCGTATCAGGGCAGGAAGAATCAGTGATGCAATTTTTACTTTGTCTTCTAATTTAAAGGGAAGGTTTAAAGAAAAGGGAAGTGACCGAAGAGAGAGATTTGAGGAACGGAACTCTCCAGAGAGAAAACGTCCAAAGAACTTCAGGAATTCTGAAAGGTAATGGCATATTCTTATCTTGAGAAATATGCTATCCAATGTAACCTTACAATTTCTTGTGTGTCTTGGAAATGGGCACGGAAGTTAAATCAAGTAGCATTAAAAATTAATACTGTATTTTAGCATGTATAGCATGCTTTAAAGTGCCTAAAACACTTTGCCTACATTCTCAGTAGTCCTTGCAACCATCCAATTTAAAAGGTCTATCTGTGTTAATTCCATATTGAAAATGGGAAGTTTAGGCTGAGAGAGAATGCCTTTCATTAAGCTCCCTCATGGGTTAATGGCTGAAGGAAGATTTAAATGAGAGGCTTCCTGGCCCACATTGTTAGCTGTTACATTACACCAGCTTTCATTTTCAAAGTGTCTTCTTATTTTAAAAGCATCCATCTGTAAAAGTCAAGAAATTGACTTAATACATGTCTGATATATAGATGTGACTGAGATGCAGTTTGTGGGGATGTTGTGCTTTTCCCCCCTCAGCCAGTTCTTTGGGTGTGTCTGTGTTATGGGTCAAAGCTTTTAGAGCAGGGAAAGATAGAAGGTAGACCACTGACTGATTTCTGATGAATACCCAGCACTTGCTAGTTGCTGGAAGTTTTGTAAAGAATGCTGAACTTCATCTGAACCAGCAAAACACTTAAGTTTTTAAAGGATGGATCAATTAACACGACTCAGGGTGCAGTCCTATTGCGAGGATCGTACGCCTCTGAACTCGGAGACTTACGGTCATCCTATGCGGGGTGGGAGGAGCAGCGGAGGTGATCTTTGTCTCCCCATTCTCCCACCCTGCATTTTCACTAGACAGGCCTTTTTGCCTGTCTAGCAAAAGCGTATCGGAACAGGGCAGATAGGAAGCTGGAGAGGCCTCAGGATAGCTCGTAGCCTGTCCTCTCCTATCTCCTCCCCTCCCCGCCCACTGAAACACCCCCTTCCCCCCCTTGAGGTTGATTTGCTGACCTCAGAGAAGCAGCCGACACAGTGCTTTCCACATTGGCTGCAAGTGTGGGGGTGGGGGGGAAGAGCTCTGATCTGGGAATCCAAACTATCCTCAGACGATTAGGAGATTCTGATTATGCATTCTTGCTTTGTTATTTTAAAACACTTTGGACCATAGGGATTATAGGAGAGGGGGAAAGGCCTTACAAGACCAATGTCAGTCTCCTCCTGCTTTAGAGAATGAGCTCTAGGTAGTTCTGACAATCTGGCTCCTAAAGTTTCAGCTACATCTTTAAAATACGCTGTTGCTTAGACAATTATGCAGCTATATATGCTATTGGGAAAGTCTCCATGTCAATATGCTTGCTTTGGTTTGCAGTGACTATAAGCCCATGGATAAAGGGAGAATGGAGAGCAATAACAAAGGAAGCCGCATGATGCAAGCTATGGGCTGGAAGGAAGGCTCAGGTCTGGGGCGCAATGAACAGGGCATGACATCTCCAGTGGAGGTAAAACTCCTGTCTTTGCAAAGGCAGCTATTTTTCATTGGCTGCAATTTAGGTGTATGAACAATGTGTCTGCTTGAACCCAGTTTTAAGAGAGAATTCTCTAAAAAGCTACCTGTAGGAAAAATGTCATCGGTCTGCAGCTCTTAATAAAAGAGCATTAGTTTGAAAGGAACATCACAAGCATGTTATCCTCTGTTTCCCACAGGGCTCTTTATCTGTGGCCAGATGTATTTGTGTGTGGGTGGGGGGAGTACATCTGTAGACCATAAGAATCTGTTTCCACCATGATAAAGCCATCAGCTGAAACTCCCACAGCTGAAAGAGTGAGAGGAACAAAATTTATTATCTCCAAATTCGTAGCATCTCTGATGAGGAGTAAAGTGTAACAGACACACTCTCCCTACTTAATGTCCTAACAGGATGTTCAGCTGTTGAGCACTGGAGGTCGGGGGAGGGGGTGCTTTTTATTTTGTACACAGTTGCGCCCAATGCGTCCAGATGGGGAAGGCATGATATAACTGAAGGACCACCTCCTGTACGATCCTGCCCATAGACTGATGTCAGCAGGAGAAGCTCTTTTGCATGTCCCAATGGCATTTGAAAGACTGTTGGTAGAAATGAGGTAAAGGGCCTTCTCAGTTGTAGCACCCAGGATGTCCATCCTTATTACTGGTCTTCTGTTACCACATAAAAATATTTCTGGTTTAGCAGGTCTTTCACCTGGTTGCTTGATTTTATTTGTTTGTTTCTTTGTGGATGCAGCAGTTTTTTTGTCTGCAGAATGCTTTTTATTGTTTGGTGTTTTAATTATTACTTTTTGTTTTTAATCTTATGTTAGCTGCCCTGAGCTTGAAATGTAAAGCGTGGGGGTAGAAACTTTAAAATAAATGCGGTTGGCAGTGCTGGGAGGAGGGTCAGTAGTGGTACTGGAGGTAGGACTCAGAAAGGGATCCCACAGAATGAAGTTACTAACACCACTACTCAAAGGACCAAACAGTCCATGTCCTTATTTATAAATGTGTTAGGCGCGACTAGGTGGTATCGAATGATATATTCATTGTACATTACTCTGACTCTTCCAAGAAATATTGTTCAAACTATATTTAAGTAGTTTGCATATTTTTAATTATGTATTTCATTATATGGAATATCTGTTCCTTCCCTGGCAACCAAAAGGTACAACTGGTGAATTTTCTAGGTGCAAGTACTACTAGCTCCAATAGCATTTTTTTTTCTCCAGCCAGAAAATCGGAAGAAGGGAGCTGGCTTAGGGACCCAAGGGAGGCCCAGCAGAAGGCAATCTAATGAAACATACAGAGATGCTGTGCGGAGAGTCATGTTTGCCCGCTACAAGGAACTTGAATAAATGTGGAAAGGAATCCTATCACACCCAACACACCCCGTACCTTCAGTCCTTCTTTGTGTCTGTCTCTTGTTTTTTGAATCAATGTTTTATTTGCTGCTGAAGTGTGTTTTTGTTTTTCAATAAAACAGAAAAGTCGATGTTTGGTCTCTTTTCTGCTTCCTGGATTTTTGAGCTAAATCTTAATGAGGAAATAGTTTCTGTTCAAACCTCTTTGAAGTGACAGTATCTTACCATATATACTGAGCCAGTTCACACCGACCGATAGCCCATGGGTTAAAGAGCCCATGGGCTGTCATGCATGAGAGGGAGAGAGCAGGCATGCCGCCTTCCACCACTTCCACTTTTAATCAGCAATACAACAACAAGCCATGGGTTAACTGCTGGGTTGTTTAGCCCCTAAACAACCCAGCGGTCCATGTTCGGATAACATACTCAGCAATGGCCTGTCATTACGTGTGAACCAGGTCATCTCCTCTGCTGTCTGCTAGATGACCCAAACTACAGCCCTCTGAATACATTTGGGATATATATTCAAGCTGCTGCTACTACCCACCACCAATTTGGAATGAGGATGGCATAATCCAGTATCAAGCCAGGAGGATTCTGCTGGGATGGGTTTCTGTTATCTGCTGGAGTGTTCTCTTGAGCGTAATTCAGCTGTGCAGATCTGGCCTTACAGCTATGGAAATAAACGGCTAAGGTCCTTATTTGTGAATCACGTTGAAATCGGCAAGATACACCTCTTGTCTAATTGAACATCTGTTTGGGTAAGAAGCATTGATCCAGTTTGATAACATGCTTTAACATTCTGCTGTCTAACAAAATGGTGGGATTTGGGGCACACAAAACAATGTACTTCTAAACAAACTCAATATTCTTTTCAAGCAAAAAGCTTAATGGAGAAATAAATCATGCAAAATAGCTAACAGACATTCTATGGTGTGAGGAGGCATCCAAGAATGAGTTAACCCCCCCCCCACCCCCCCACCCCACACACACACTAAAACTGGCCAGGAAAGGCAGGGTCCGGGTTCAGGTGCTAATATATTTGCATGAGGCTTAGTATCCTCTAGCTCCTCCCCCAGTTCTTCCCTGCTCTGTGCCTAGGGCAGAGCTCCTTTTGCTCTCCTAAGTATCTGGTACTATTGCTTCTACCCATTGGTCTTAACTAATTGCTCTGCTCATTTGTCAGTCTCTTCTCCCTAACCCAGTTTCTAGACTCCAACCCCCCCCCACCCCCAAATTCTTGCCTCTTGACCTTCCTTCACGCTCCTCTCTATCCTGGCATGGTCCTGTCAGGCCAGTGTCTCAACAGCCTGCCAAGTCTTAACATTCCTACTCCCAGGAGAGAGAACTACAAAGAGTACTGAACATGGGATCGGTCCTGTGGTATCCCTCCCCCAAAGTACTAGGATTGGAGAGACCTGGCAAAACCATTCACTGGGATTAGAAGCTAGAAATGCCAGTCACAAAACTACACACACTTTTTCCTCTCCCTCCCACCTTAGCGTTTTCTTTATATGGAGAGCTGGGGGAGAAATGTAATGATTTCTGGAGACACTGCCCTCTGAATTTTTCAGACTGCTTTGGAGGAGCCCTGCTTAGATCCAGACATTTCCTAAAGCTGCCAGATTGGGTTAAGGGTTCAGTGGAATCCAAAGCCCACCCCACTAGGAAGGCCTCTAACAAGAGGAACCATAACAAAATTAAGGGGCTTAAGAACAACTACAGGCTTCTTGAGTGGAAGTAGTGGACCACCAGAGGGCTGAGAGATGCTCCTTAGAGGAACCCTCTTGGCGTCTACAGCTGGGTCTTGAGAGAGTTGAGGCCTGCAGATGAAGGATGTTAGGTTTAAGGCCGGCTTGGAGGAAACATGGATGTGCCTCCTTATATCAGCTGGTGAAGGCCTTCCAGATTATTTCATAAATTCAATGCGTGTGTGACTTCTGGGAGGAAAGTAAAGTGTGCATAACCTTTGAGTAACCTAGGCTTAAGCAAGCTTCCCATTCATGTACCAGGCTTGGGGGAACCTCAGAAAATATTTAGTGAACCCTCCTGGAGCAGGGGAGCGGAAAGAGAACCAAAACAGCTCAGTAAAGACTTGAGTATGTTTACTGGCCATGGAATGCTGGTTGACAGTTGGGAGGAATGGAAAAGGTGGGGGAGAGGCTGGAATGGAGTATCTTGGAAAAAGGCATAGCTGGCTAGCTAGAAGTCTGAACAGCATCCAGACGGATTTGCCTCAGCCTGTTGCTGTAATTTTGTGCTAAGTGGAGTGGGATTTGTGACACTATATGCAGTAGTAAATACTGGGACACTTGTGAGCAACTCGCTCACTTATCTCTCCCTCCCCCTGCGCCATTTTGTGAAGGTTCAAAATCGTGTGAGAGTGCTACTGTTTCATCATTATCCTATTTATGTCAAGTGCACCCCTTTCCATTTTATAAACTTTTCTCCAGTGAGTAAACAAGAAGCAAGGCCATTATTCCCTCGGTCTCCCTGCCCTCATCCACGCATGTCTGCAAGGAGACTGGCGAGCGCTTTGGCTAGCCTAGGTATCGGTGGGGTGGGGTCTCTGTTTCAGCCCTACGCAGTCGCAGTTGATGTATTTTGCAGCCTAGTCCCATGCATGTTTTACTCCGTTCGAAAAAGCATAGCGTCATGCTTTGAAGAAGCATAGGTAAAGGTGCACAGAATTGCAGCCTTGCGGTGGCAGCGTTTTCAGGGAGCCGCGTCTCTCAGTCAAATGTTTGCTTTTTTCGATTCCAGAAGATGCCATTTCCGTAAAGGGGCTCTTATATAGCGTGCATGCGAATTGTGTCATCGGTGGGGTAACCGGTTCAATGCAATTTCGCTTTTATTTAAAAACAAAACGATGTGCCAACAGCCATAAGGCTCTTCCGTGGAGCTCGCCGGCTTTATGAAATGGCCGTGATCGTTAGCGATATATATCTCACAAGATGGTTGTCCGCCCAGCAAGATCTCTGCAGCCAGCGGACATGCACTTACACAAAGGATTCATGGCTGCCGCAGAAAGAAACGAACTGCTGGGGTAGAGGGAGACAGTTTAGGAGGTCTAGGGTGTCTGCCGTGTTATGTTCACGGATAAACAATGCAGCTCCACAACCCTGAACCCTCACACTTGTCATGGTTTTCGTATATAATCGCTCCTACAACGGCCCCCCATCCCGCGGCCGGGACTGCGCTCAAATCCAACACACTACATTACCCAGCATGCCGCGCGACGTTACAGGACGATACTTGTGCACGTTACTTGCTGGAAGTTTCCAGGAGGCAGTGGCGGAGCGCTGGGTATTGTGGGTAGAAGACGGCGGGCTCTGCTTCGGTGCCATTTTGTGGTGCTTGAGAGAAACCGTGGCGGTTGTTGTTGCGGCTGCTACGGTGGCAGAATAGTCCTTCTCCCCTTTCCCCTTCACGGTGAGTAATGAATCTGAGGCTTGCGATGCGGAGAAAGGTATTCACTACAAAGAAGGGAAAGAGTCCGTGCCTGAGCTTCAGCAATATAGTAATAATAATTAACGTTTAGTAATATATGCAGCTGCGGCAGCCTCCGACCGAGACTAGGTGGGAGCGGGGAGGTCATCCACCGGCTATGGCTTGGGAGGGTCAGCCGTCCATTTTCTGCAGATCCCGTCATTGGCCGATCTTTTGGTAGGTTAAGCTTGAGCCTTAGTCGGGAGTCTCTTGAACGTCTGCCCGTCCCCGCCTTTCCTTTCGCTGTGGCTGAATCCGCATATTTGCCATCACGACCGCTATCGCAGTTGCCCCTGGACTCTTGTACCCCCCCCCCCCCGACGCTGCGGATGTCAGCCGCCATTAAATGCCGCCCTGTCAAGTCGTCTCCTGCAATCTCCAGGAGAGGCTGCCTTGCCGTTTTTCATATCCTGCCCGTTGCACAGGGAATTCTCCAGGTTTACATTACCCGAGACAGTTTTGATGTAGCTATTAACTTACCGAGTTGCTACTATGGCTTATGTATATGTACCTTAGGGTGATTTTTTGTAGGTATCTGAATATGTTGCCTCTTAATACAGTTATGCGCATAACTTGTTCCAGTGATTGCTTGACTAAGCTTTTTTTCCTGTAGAATTAGGAGTAAAGTACTGAAGGTAATTTGGAGTTGCAAGCATGCTGTTTGAAAGGCATTCTTTAGTGGTACTCTACGTAGGAGGGTTTTGTAAGCATTGCTTAGGAGTATGTAGATCTCTGCAGTAGGCTTTTAAATGGTTATTAATGTCTGCATTGATGGAAACCTTTCTTGTCATTTAGATTGACATCTTGGTTTACTATAGAGGCAGTTCAATCAAGAATTGAAGGCAAGCTATGGGTTCAGACAAACGGTATGTAGTTCTGAAACGTTTGTGATACGTAATGGTGGCAACAGTTTTGGAGATGAATAAGATCAACACAAGGTAGTTCACTGTTAACACTTCGCATACTGAAGTGCAAATCCCTGATCTGTGATGGAGGGCACAATCCAGTGGGGATAGTTGGCTGCCTCCAAACTCGGAGGCAACCGACTATCCAATGCAGGGCGGGTGGAATGCAGAGGGGATCTTCTCCTCTGTGCTCCACCTGCCCTGCATCAGCGGCTAGACAATCAATTTTGGCTGTCTAGCCAGAGTGGTGGTGGTGGTGGTGGTGAGGACGGCGCACAGGAAGTATCGTAACACCACTTCCGCTCTCTCCACCTCCAGGAACACCCCCCTTTCCCCACTTGCGCTGCTCTTACAAGCACAGAGCCAGGGATGAACTGCGCCTCTTACGGGGGGGCATGGAGGTGGTTTTCTGGGAGCCAACCTCGGAGCGCTGGCTCCGAGGTCAGTTCCCAAAAACTGAATAATCCTATGGTCATCTAGTTGCTGTCCAGCGGCTGTAGGATTGTGGCCTTATTGTATTTATTTTATGTTTATGCTGCCTTTCTACCAAGAAAATGGCACTCAGGGTAGCTTGCAACCCTAAATAAAAACTTGATTAAAAAATAATTTAAAAACATTAAAAACACCACAATAACAGAATAAGAACAGCAGTCAGCACAGCAGACCCTCTTAGATACAAAAGACCTGTTTGAATTAAAACATCTTTGTCTGCAGGTGGAAGGACAGCAGAGAGTAAGCCAACTTACCCCCAATGGCAGGGAGTTCCACAACCTGGGAGCAGCCACTGCATACGTTCCTGAATGCCTGTAGGTGTCAGCAGGAACATGTGGGGCTAACCCCATCCCCCTAACGACATGCATGCTGGCTGCATCCCCCAGCTCATTTGTGATTTGAGGGCAACTGATTCAGTGCATGTAGGTTTTCCTCCATGGGGACAGGAGCCCTGTACCCTGATTCCCATCTCCATGGAGGAAACCATATGTGCAGAGAAGTAGCTCCCTTCAGACTGAGCAGATCACGTGCCACTAGGGGGACACTGCTGATACATGAGGGGGTGGGGCTAGCCACACACATTGCTGCTGGCCCATTCATGCATTTTGTACCCATGGGTACCAAATGCCTGAGTAGGGCATATGTCTATGCTCATTGGGGAGAAAATAAATGCTTTAGTAGCTGTAACAGAGGAATCCACTTTGAGAAACTACTGTATACACTAAAGCTGAGAACTAAAACATTAAGTTGTCTTGGTGATATTCATTCATGGTGGTTCTTTCCCTACACATGCACATAAATAAACGAAAAGTAGTTAGGGCAGTATCCAGTGCTGCTACTGCTTGATCTGTTGCATAGGTGAGACTAGGGATGTACAAAAGTCACCTTTCCGCGGATTATGTTTATGGTGGGCGGGGAGGCGTTCCGTCCCTCCCCCCAGAATCCTCGACGGGGGAGAGGCGATCCGTTCCTCCCCCCCGGAATCCTCGACGGCTGGCTGTGCTCGGCGCCGGCTCCGCGGAGCAGCTGGCCAGGCCCAGGCCAGAGCCGCCCGCAGCCGGATTTCCGGCGCGGAGGGCTCTGCGTAAAAAAACAAACTGCGTACACAAATGGCGGCAGCTGCGGCGTTCCTTATTTTTTGCAGTCTTAGTCTACGTAAATATTTACGTAGACTATTATGGCGAAAATAAAGGGGCGCTATTTGCGTCCCTTTTTGATTCGCCGTTTTAACCCAGCCATGATAGGCTACGTAAATCTTTACGTAGCCTATCACATCCCTGTAAAAAAGAAAAACACCTCCAGACTGTAAATGGCGGCGGTGGCTGGTCAGAAGACCAGCCGCTGCCGCCACCCGGAACATCCACCCCAGGTAAGTCTCGTCCCGGGGGGGGGATCCGCGGGGGGGTGGCAGGCCGTTCCGCCACAGATTTCAGGGGGCCGAATCCGTGGCGGAATTCTCTGACATCCCTAGGTGAGACCCACCGCTCACACAACAGAAAGGTACTGGTTCAAAAAGCAACCCCGGAAACAAGGAAATGCTTGTTTCCGAATTGAGACAGGTTAGCACGAAGGCATTTCCTTCTGCAAGCTCTGTTGACCTTCCCCATTCTGGAAAGTAGTATTTCCACTTGGTTCTGGTTGCTTTTTAAACTGCTAACTTGCGTTGCGTTAGCGGGGGGGCCTGCTGGCGTGTGGGCAGACTTGGGTACTGCCCGTATAAAGCATTTGGGCCATAAGGTGCAATTTTTTGCTTGTGTTTCTATATTTATAATCACATAAGGAATTTATTTAAAGGAAAAGACAGCATAAATAAGAATTACTTGAAAAAAGCTAAATGAAGGAAAAAGAATGTACAATATTTACATCTATGAATAGATTTATTTTACCAATGTAAATCATACATAAGGATATATTTTATCTTTAAATTTATCATTTCAGAAAACTATAAAGGTTAACCATTTTCTAATAACTACTTGGTTTTCACATGCATGTACATAATAAATAAAATTTTACGTTACAAAACCAATCTGAAAGGGGAGGAGCAATACTGTTTTTCCAGTAAAATGCTATTGAAATTTTTGCAGCTGTCAATTCATTGATAAATCATTTTGACATTTGTATTGTCCGCACAACAGAGTAATTTACTGAGTAATTTACAGCACAGTACTGTGCATGTTTACTTGGAAGTAAGGCCCACTGAATTCAATGGGGCTTACTCCCTAATAAGTGCATTTAGGATTGCTGTTATAAAAGAACTTGCAGGGTTTCCCTCAGGATTTTATATCCTGTGATTTGTTCAATGCAAAACAGTGGTCTTCCACAGCGCAAGCAGTTAACTTGAGTCAGATCATAAGATTAATTTTAATTTATAAAGCATTAAATACCACTGGTGCAAAGTTTTATTTAAAAAATCTTTCAAAATTTCTCTAAGCCAGAGGTAATTCTCACTGGTAAGCAAATCTTAAAATTATGTTAATCTCCTCTGCATAGGTCATATGTGTAGTGATGCTTAGTCAAGGTTGTACCATGACGACTTGAAATTTCCTTTAGCAGCCCTGTGTCTTAATGCCAGCATTCTATGTGATGTGGACAGGGCTTTGTGAAAAAGAGAGGACCATTTGCAAAATGTCCTGTACTCCAAAGGTAGCAAACCCTGCCAATTGAGTTCTGATGTCCTTGTACCATGCCAGGCTGCTATTTTTTTATGGAGTCCTGTGTGTCATGTTAAGATCTTGACTGATGAATATGGCAACCTTTGAGCTGTTTCTCTTTCTAAACACTTTGTACAGTGTGAGCAGAACTGAACGGAGTGGAAGGTATGGTTCTATCATAGATCGAGATGATCGGGATGACCGGGACTCCAGAAGCCGACGACGGGATTCTGACTATAAAAGATCTAGTGAGGAACGCAGAAGTGACAGATATGATGATTACCGGGATTATGATGGCAGAGATTATGATGGCAGAGATTATGATGGCAGAGATTATGACAGCCCTGAGGTTAGTGAGAGATCTGTATGCTGGGAAAGTTTTGAATAACATCAAGTTTAAACCTTGGTTACATTATCAGTGGTTTTGCCCTTTTTAGCCTGTACTAGTCAGCGGTACTCTTTCTAGCTGTACTTAGTGTATAGAGATTGTATGGCTGAGAACTTCTTGTTGGATGTATTCCAGCTAGCTATAGAGAATAATCTTCAAATCTCATTTTTCTCAAAAAAGTAGTTACACATGAAATGAAAAAAAAATGTAGCTGAGAAATTACTAGGATTGTTTGAATAAGGATGGAATGATTTTCATGAGTCCTGGGATTTTTAAGTAATGGATAAAGTGCTGTATAGTAACGTTGTGGTCCTAAATCGTTTGTTTGCTTGTGTGGTCACTTGACAGAGGGAGCGTGAACGTGAGCGGCGCAATAGTGATAAATCAGAAGATGGGTATCATTCTGATGGAGACTACGGAGAGCATGACTATAGAAATGACATTAATGATGAGAAAGAAAGCAAGACTATCATGTTGCGTGGGCTCCCTATTACCGTTACAGACTATGATGTAAGTAATATTTTAGTATTGACTTAGATTGCATTATAATTATTAAGTACTTCCTTAAATAGCAGTATGGCATTTAAAGTTCTTAGTAATGATTTTCTTAACACTTCGTTCTACTATCCTGCTACCCCGACTGGTTGCCAATCTCCACCCCCACCCCCTTCTTGAAAGCTGATTTGGAGCTAGTTTTTGTAGGGGTGAGTGAAGGAAATTGGCAACCCCCTCCTCCCGAGTGGAAGTGCTGCCTTCTTAAATCCTTTGTGTACCTTTCATAACAATCCCCTATAAATGGATTGTCATGTTCCCTTGGCCCCCACCTTCATCATGCGCGCACACACAAGAATAGAGGCTTCAGGCTCATGTCTTTAATTCACTATCAGCAGGTTCATTACAGATGCAAATCCCCAAAGACTCTCAGGCTGCAAAGGAATAACAGCAGGGAATCCAAATGGGAACTACAATGTTGCTAGCAGTTTGAACAGGGACTTGCTGGCTAGAATAACTTAGGGAGGGAAACCCCTCCCATCCCGTGATGCTCCCCTACGTCGACCCTCACGCTTCACCAACCCAGTTCGACCGTCTGAGCTCCACCTCTTAACTTTTCCTACTTTGCTCTGCACTGTAGTCTAGCATCCCTCAGGTCATGCCCCGTGCTCTCCTCCTCCTCCTGGATTCTCACCAGGGGGGCGGGGGCTTCAGACCCAGCCATCTGGGTGCTAGCATTCTGAGAAGCATGCCTAACCATATCTGAACTGGCTGGGGAAGATGCCTCCCCCGGTTCTTGCTGTTCCCCTTCTGAATCTGAACTGCCAACTCTCTCCATATGCTCAGAATCAATCCTGACACTGATTTCCATATGATTGCTCATATGTTTTTGTATTAACTTTTCATGAGTGTTTGTGTGGTTTAAACATTGTGCTTTAATATAGTTGGTTTGCAGTATGCAAACTCTAAAAGAATTAATTACCAAAGACTTTTCCAAGTACTTCCTTTATTCTGAGCAGTAGTTCATTGATCTGCTAAAAGATGTACTTGTGCTTAGACCAGCCTCCCTCAACTTTGTGCCCTCTAGATGTTTTGGACTTCAGCCACCAATGGTCAGGTATGCTGGAAGTTGTCATCCAAAACATTGGAAGGCACCAGCTTGGGGAAAGCTGGTTTAGGCCAATGTTACCATATTCTTGGGTTTGTAAAGGAAAAGCTTTTCTGTACCTGAGTGATTTACAGTGTGAACTATTGAGCTCTGGGAAGAAAGTATATTAAAGAATAAAATGCTTAAAATTATGCTAAATGTCTCATTTTCACTTTTGTGCTTTTTCCCTGGAAGTATAGCATTTTTTACATGATGGCTGTAGATGTAAAAAATGATTTTATAGTGAGCAAGTTTTGGCTTCTGTAATTTGGATCACAATAATGGGTTGTATCCGGTAATAGTCGAACTTAATTCTCATTCATTTCAATGGGTCTACTCTAAGTAGGACTAACATTTGCCACAAGCCAATATCTATAGATTTGAACAAATTCCTTTGCTTGTCTGAAATATTGTATCTTTTTATGGCTGTGTTGTCTAAAAATGCCACACAATTTGTAAATCTCAAATTTTGGAAGCTGACTGTCACAAAGGTTTTTCAGTACTAAGCAGCAAACCGTGGAGTCTTATATCTTTATATTTATAATAATTCATCACTTTGGAAATGCTTATTTAGAAGTGACATCCATTGACATTGGTAGGACTTCATGCATTTAGGATTTGGAGGTGTGAGTGATAAACTTGTAACATGACTAGAGGTCAGCACCTCTGAACTTCGGCTACTGTATGACGTGTCTGGCTTCTTAAAGATTTCTAATTTACTTGGGAAAATAAATTTGTATTTATAAATTTATAAAGCACTCTTACCCATTTTTATGTATGGCTGATCTTAAGCTGGATATTAATACATTTTGGAAAATTGTTTCATTTGCAATGGTCTAGTGTATTAAAATGAACACCAAGTAAGCATTTGGCAGTTAGTTGCTGTTTTCCCTTATCTGAGTTCGTTCAGCTTTTGAATGCTAATGATTTTTTATTAAACTTGCATACAGATTCGAGAGATCATTGAATCCTGTGAAGGCCCTCGGCCTGCAGATGTGAGGCTGATGAAGAGAAAGACAGGTGAGAGTGTTAACCTATTTTTTGGTACTACCTTCCTCTTCCCCAGGCCTAAAACATTTTCCAAATCTCCCCTCGCCTGCAAGTGCAAAGCAAAATGAAAGGTTTGCCATGAGTAAGGAATTTGGCCTTTTGGAAGGCTATAGATAGTGGAAGAAGCCTTCAGTTTTTTAGATATTAAAAGTTATCGATCGGTAAGTAACATCTACTGTAAATTTGACTTTTAAATTTTAGTAGTCCATTGCATGGTTATCTTTAAACATGGATCTCATTCAGATGGAATGTACCCTGTTAAGGCAGCTTGGTTTCCTTGCCATGGCAAAACGAGAAGCAAATTCAGAGTTGACGTCGCATTTATAAAACTGCTTTGTCATGAAGTAATGAAGCAGTTGGAGAGAGATTCACCTGTTTTAAAGGAACTGACTAACACAAGTATCCCGTCTATATCTGAATGCTGTCTCTAGGTGTAAGCCGTGGTTTCGCCTTCGTGGAGTTTTATCACTTTCAAGATGCTACCAGCTGGATGGAAGCCAATCAGGTTGCTTCACTCACAAAGTCTAGATAATTCCTGAAAATGGAACAAGTCTGTACAGTTTTTAAAAAGGAATAAATAAGAAAGCTGAAGGAGTGGTTTGTTCTAAAACCGTGACTTCCTAAATATTAAACGCTTTGTATATATCAAAATTTTTAAAACGAGATTGCATAGTTTTAGACAAAAACCAGTAGATTTTGCCAAGCTGCCTTTTATAAAGTAAGCCTAATCCCTGATAGTGATAACATAGCATTTAACCTGATTGGTCTTTGATCATAATTTCTGTAGTAATTCCTTTTAAGTGTCCAACCAAACAGGCTTTTCTGACCATTGCAATAATGCTGGATGTGTGCTGTATGTTAGCACTAGCTGTGAAGATACAATCTCCAAAACTTAATCGTAGAAACAGCTGCAACTTTCTAGTAACAGATATGCCTTTTCAGTATCACTTAACAGATGAAAGTAAACTTTTGAAAGGCAACTAAAATACTGTATAGAATGGGGATGAATAAAGTAACGAACAAAATGGATAAGGTAAAATATAGTGAACTACCTTTCTGCATATTTCCAATGCGTTGGCATGCTTCTGGAGTTAAATCTGATCAGTTTGTCAACGCAAAACTACTCTCCTACTGAATTGCTGTAAAACCAGACTTACGCAGCTAACAGAGATATTAAAAAATATAAAGAGCAAAGAAAACAAGACTTGCTTGAAAACAAGACTGAAAAAGCATCTTGTGCTGAATTTTACCACTCTGCTTTTCGTTACTGGATGACAGAACATTGTGTTTTTCTGTGGACTTCGTATCATGGACATCCACCACAGCAAATAAGCTGAAAGAGTAGCTAATCCTTGCATGCATCAACTGAATTTTATAATACCTATAGCGTGCAATGGTGGTATACAAATGGGTGCCTGAATTAACCTTACTAGTAACTTGTGATATCACAATTTTAATATATACAAAGCTTATATTAGTTTTCATTTTATTGAATCGATTTCAAATTCACTCCAAAATAACTACACATCCTCTAGTTTTAGGGAAAAAGTAGTTGAGCCTCCCTAGTGGCCCTGTTGCTGTTAACTGTCAGACAAACATGATATATTGTAAATATGCCAACATCTTTTGTTTCTGTGCATATCCCAGTTTGTTCTGGGCCCTTCAGCCTTCCCCTCATTTGCCTACTCTAGCAATAAGGGATGAAATCTGCACCCTAGATATGCCAGATCCTTTAAGGCTCTTAATGCCTTTTATATTAGAACTAGCCATTCTAATGTACGTTTTCAGCTATATTTAGGTTTGGCCCATGTTACCTCAACATACACATTCCCTGGACATACTTAAAGGTGCATCTCTCTGAATGAAGAGCTATAAAGGACTTGCAGAAGTTAGGGGGGGTTATGGGATTTTACATATATAAGAAACAATAAAGTTTAAAGTTCAGAAACTTGGCTTCTTTTTATAGATTTAAGCAGCTAATCCTTTTGTAACGTCATGCTAATTTTGAAGGCACTGAAAGCAAATGAACTGTTAACCTATTGGCGAAACATCAGTAGCAGACTAGTTGTTTGGAGAAAGCTACTGTCTGAAGAACACAAACTTCTTATGCAAGCTTTCATGTGAACTGATGAATTAGTCAAAAAAAGATTTATACTGAACATGTATTCAGTTCATGACCTTTAATTCAGACTCCAAGATGTGTAACCAGGGTCCTCTTGAGAGGAATTAACTGCACATCATGAAGAAAGCAACTGAAAGTTGTCCATATGTTTTGAAGCTTTAAAACTCTAGGGTGTTGGGGAAAGAAGTGAAGCAGTCACTTAACAATATTTTAAAAAGCAGTGTGTTGTTATGCCATTAGGACTTGGTCTCCTTTGAGACGCTTCCTGGTTCCATGCCAGCGCTTAGTTTTGGCAGCTTGATCAACACTCCCTGATTCCGTTTACTTTTACCGCACATCCCATTTTCTTACTGCCCGTGTCCTCCTGCAGGATTGGATGGGCAGAGTTTAGGAGGCGGTGGTTGGTTCTCTACGTTCTCCCCATTTGTTGTCCATTTAATTCATGAGCACTGAATCCTCCGAAGTGTGCTCTGCCTTGGGAAAATGGACACATCTGCTGTGATACCGGAATAACTAAATGTGCTTTTTTTGCAGAAAAAACTGTTGATTCAAGGGAAACAAATTGCGATGCACTACAGCAATCCCAGACCGAAATTTGAAGACTGGCTTTGTAACAAGGTAATACGGTGTTTCTGCAAAGAGCGTTTCTCCTAGCTGTTGTTGGCGTAGATCCATCGTTGTTAGCCATACTTACGGAAATGGATATTGCATCAGTTTCAGTTCTAGTAAGAGCAAGTGATAAGACAGTACTGTAACAAAATGTGAGTAAAATATCATAAGCCCGACCACAAATAAGCACAAACAATTCAGCAAGAAGTAGTTCATAGGAAATGCTGGGAAGAAGTAAATAGGTCAGTAGAATGGCAAAAAAATGATTATCAGTTTTGTACAGACGTGGCATGGTGTTCTAAAATAATGGGAATTTCTGGCTCAATTAAAATTGGAAAGTGGCCTGGAAGTTGCTTTTATGTTACGTCTTCCCTGTTCTGGTTGAACTACCCCAGCCAGTGATACCATCCACGCTATCGACCTAGTGTCCAGGCAGCTGTGTCCAATGTGATCTCTAGCTCTATTAATAGATCTTGTTAAACAATATATTAATAGATCTTCTTAAACAGGGACCAGTATTCACTCCACATTCAATAAACCTACAGCATGTTGGTTGAAAGTCGAATAATTGCTAAGAAGTACTGTCTTGAGGTAATGCTGCATCTCTTCTTAGCCTCTATTAGAGCTATCCACAATCTAGTCCCACTTAGAGCTAATGCAAGGGGCTATTCTCTATTAGGAAAAAATCACTAGATGCCAGGGAAGTAACCTCTGCAATCTTCCATAAGCCAAACATGTCAGAAGTTAAATATATAGATTGGGGGGCAGGAATACTTGAGAATGTTATATCTGCATTGACTCTTAATTAAATTTCATCACATGGTGCCAGAACAAGGGCATGAGCAGTGAGAGAACAAGGGGTCTTGATGTTTAAACCCAGGGATAAGCATTAAGTGATATAGAAGGGTGCTACCGGACAAAAGTGTCAATCCTTACTTGTAGACAAATTCATACTCTGCTTATCATAGCTAAGTATTCATGGATTGCAGCTCTTAATTCTGTCAACGTCTGAAGCTCTCCTTGAACCTATTAGTACATTTACCTTGAGTATCTCTCTGAAAGATTTGCTTTAATATTAAAGAATTTACTATTTATTGAGACTTATGAATTTAGGAACTCCACAGAATTGGGCTTTGGATTAAGCTTAATAGTCACTGGAATACAATGTGCCTTTTTTCTAGGGCTGTGCAGGGACCCTCCGAACTGACTTGGAAGCTGCTTTGGGGCTTCCAAGATGGGCCTGATTTGCTTCGGGGTGGGATCCGCATGGCCCTGAACCCGAAGCAGGATTCAGATGGCCAAATCCTGCCGGGGGGGGGGGGGTGATGCTCCCATGCAACTCCCCAGTTCTGTACCTGGGCTGCCGCCGCTATCGCCACCATCGCCACCATCGCCGCCGCCAGCTCCTGGATGCGCTCTGGCTCTTGTTGCAGGGAGTTGTCATTTTTAAAATGGCGACTCCCTGCAGCAAGAGCCAGTGTGCGTTCAGGGCTCAGGAGCTGGAGGCGGTGACTCCTGTGATGGCTCAGGTAAGGAGCTGGAGGCGCTGGTGCGGCTGGGGTGGGGTGCCAAAGCTCCAAAGTACTTCTCAGAGCCCCCGAGCCGCTTCAGGTCACTTCATGCCCCCTCCACTTCGCCTGGGAAGGGGCCTGAAGCAGCCTGCTTCGACTTGGGGTTCAGGCCCCTGGCCGAAGTGGTTCACAGCCCTACTGTTTTCCCTCAGTGTTTAACAGAGTAGATCTTAGACAAATCAGGTCTGGAATATATGCATAGCACAGTGCTTAATCTCTATAATTGGTAATACCAAGAATGCAAGCCTCCCCACAAGATGGCCAGGTGCCTAGTTGTTATGATTGAGTGAGTTTGTAGTGCACATGCTATCCTGGACACTATGGACTAGGCAGATGAACTGGCCCCTAAGAAGATGGCTGCCAAAGTATACTCTCCTGGCTTCAAGAGTGTACCAGCCTTACTGCAGTGTGTTTATGTAGTAGTATCTGTACAGTAACAACTATGAACAGTAACTCATGAAACTACCATCTGCATCACAGATGCTTTACTTTAAAATGATTGAAATAGATGTGGTGTGTCCTACAGTGTGCTTGATCAGGTGTTTAATCTAAAATGTAATGGGTTTGTTTGTTTGTTAGTGCTGCCTTTACAACTTCAGGAGGCGACTAAAATGCTTCCGTTGTGGAGCAGATAAATTTGGTAAGTTCTGTTTGAATAAGTTATATTAAACAGATACTTTTCTTTCATGATTATAAACTGCATGTGATTCCTTTTCTGGCACGGTAGAGCTTGATGTAATAATTTAAGCTTACCATGAAATTAAATTCATTTTCCCCTATTTTGCAATGAAGATTCAGAGCAGGAGGTACCACCTGGAGGACCAGAGGCTGTTCAGTCTGTGGACTACTACTGTGACAGTGAGTAAAATCTCAACTCTTCCATTATACTGTGGGATTGGTTGGCCAAGGTGTGTGTTCCAAGAATATGTTCACTTCCTGTTATACAGAAATCCCCATTGGATTTGTTTGGGTGCTTTCATTTTCTCTTCAGAAGAGAAAGGTACAGGACAAAAATTGAAGTCCAAGCTGCTGAAGCATACTCCTGCACTTGAAATTTATGGGAAGTATGACGTTCTTCTAGCTAAGGACACTGTCTTAGCCTTCACTACTGTTGCAGGAGCGTCTTACTCCATCCCTATTTTTCCAGCTGGAGTTCTGCAGTAACTTTTCCTCTGTAGTCCTTTTCTAAAAAAAAAATCGCTACTATCACTCCTTGGAGCGCACACCTTCCTCTCTTTTTTTTTTCCTCTTCCCATCCACACCACTCTTCCTCACGAGTGGCTCTCCTTTCTGTCAGCAACATCCCCAGGTTCCTTTACTTTGCACTCATTAGTGTCTCCTTTCATGCAGCCATGTCCTAACCTGTAGTCTTTTCTTCTTTTCATTGAAGTACTTCCAGCTTTCCATCCTTCACATGTAGAGGCAAGGCTTCCTTTCTTTATAGGTGGCATTTGTATACCAAGAAAAGGTTGTAATGATAAATGTAGTCATGTGATTGGTTGAAAACTACATCAGATATAGTACTGTGGTAGTGAATGAAACACATGCATAACTGGGTTATATCAAAGTATCTCATATCTTTTCCAAACATACATATTAATACAGCAGTTTTTTTAAAAAAAATTAAGATGTATAATTGGTTTGATGTACACCTATAGTTTGGTTATAAAATTATGTATAAAGCAAGTTGTAACACCATCTTTTTCCTTCTCTAGCTCTTATTCTCAGAAACATAGCTCCACACACAGTAGTGGAATCAATCATGACAGCTCTGTCACCATATGCTTCCCTGGCAGTAAATAACATTCGACTGATTAAAGACAAACAGACCCAGCAGAATAGAGGCTTTGCTTTTGTACAGTTGTCTTCAGCAATGGTGAGGATCTACTTAATTTCACTTAGATACCAGATTCGGTCTATGTTTAGGGAAAAATAGCAATCTTGTCTCTCACTAGTAGCATTCCAGTTCAGTTAGAGGTGGAACACCTTAACCATTGCACTTTCCTTGCTTTGGAGAGGTGGTAGAATTAAACACGTTTTAGAGCATTTTCTCGTTTAAGTAACATGTACATGGACTACAAAATACTAAATAGAGGACAGGGCATCAATGAATGTAAGCTCCCAGCAAACACCTTTTAAATGTGGTGAGAAACATACATCTTACCAGTCAGTGGTATTGTGTTAGGCTATGACTTCCCTATATGTAAAAGAACAAAACCTTATCTTTGAAAGGTGTATACACCACATGTCAGGTTTTGTGTTGTGTTTTTCTAAAACATGATTGCTGTAAATAATTCCTTCTCGACAATAGTGTTTGGGTTTTCAACTTGAGCATTGTCCTTTATCAACTATTATTTTCTTTCTAGGATGCTTCTCAGTTGTTGCAGATTTTGCAAAGTCTTCAGCCACCTCTGAAAATAGATGGCAAAACAATTGGTGTGGATTTTGCAAAGAGTGCCAGGAAGTGAGTTATAAGTTGCTACACTTTCATGTTAAAGATGTCTGTCAAATCTTCTCCAAATGGCATAGAATTGGACATTCATATTGCTGCTTTGTTGCTCAACTATTAGTATTAAATATTGAGCGTTATGAAAGGAATTAGTGTCCTTTTTCTATCTGAGGTTGATTTCCAGAGAGGAGGGAAATAATGATTCAAGGGGTGTAACCTTTCAATATCTTGGTGGGCCACAGATGAGATACTGCAAGTTCCTTGTAATTGCATTTTGAAGCTTCCTGCAATACCCAGTAAAGTTGCCTGTGAAATCTGCTTAGTTGTTTTCTTGTTTCCAGGGATTTGCTTCTCCCAGATGGCAATCGTGTCAGTGCTTTCTCTGTTGCTAGTACAGCCATTGCTGCAGCCCAGTGGTCATCCACCCAGGTAGGAGGTCTATCTCTAAAAATAGATTGCTAGCAGAAGACAAGCTCACTAACAGTGATTTCAGTAGCTATTTGTCCAGTCTCCTTGCTGTGTCTAATTTATAACCACATTTATTTATAGCCTCAGAGTGGAGAAGGTGGCGCAGTTGACTTCAACTACCTCCAACTAGGACAGGATGGCTATACTCCGTACACTCAGGTAGATATGAATAGTATTATAAACTGCGGCTTGGCTCTAAAGATAAAAGTGAAGAAGAACCTCCTCCTGTTTGTTTATCTAGGCCTTTGTGTTTATACTTCGTACCACACAAGGGTAACTTGTTTTAATTTTTTGCATAGTGTTCACAGGATTATCAGCAGTTTTACCAGAATCAAGCAGGAACATTGGACACGGATACAGCTACAATATCAGGTAACAGTTTCCTCTTTGTTAGACAGAGGTAAAGTTCTACTTGTCTATGATCCCATTTCCAGCTTTCCTTTTCACTAACTTGAGCCTTCGTACTTGCTCCACTTGTTGAACCAAAATTGTGCACTAGAGGTCCAAAATCCCAAAATATGGCTAGCTATTTGGAATAAATAGGTCAAATCCAGGTCCTCTTTCTTCGGGCCTTCTGCTCCCCACCCCAATCATATTTTCAGTCCATAAATGTTGACAGCAGGAATAAGGACTGGCATACACAACAATTTTAATTTGCAGTAACTTGACAGTTTATACATCCGTTTCAAGCCTTCCTCCGCTGTCACAGTTCCACTTGGCCTTAGGGTCTGTGCATAAATTACATGAATTACACGTGAATCAGGCTTCCTGCACTGAGCAGAGGGTTGGACTTGATGGTCTTATAGGCCCCTTCCAACCCTATGATTCTGTGATTTCTGTGGTCCTGTGGCCGATTTGTATGAAATACACTTGCTCTGTGGCTAGACTTGAGGCTGCAGATTTCTAGTTGAGCCATGTGTGGCTTTAGAGCCATCTGCATCCATCACCAAACTTTGATTTCTGCATGCAGTAGAGTGGCAAATAATTAAGGGCTATTGACAGATTTTTTTTCCTCTAGGGGTTAAAAGTGCTAAACCGTTTAAACATCTCAAATCTAGAAAATCCAGAAGACAGTTCTGTAGGCTGTCATCTGATGTCTAATTCTCATAGCCAGCAGATTAAAGTGGCAGAAATGTTTAGTTTGTGAATTTGACTAGAACATCAGTAGACATATTCTGCGGATGGTGTTCTCTGTGCAGGGCAGCTGAGGTGCACTTCAGTACTTTGTATAGTTAAGAGTAATAAAGTGCTAGTTTTTCAGATTTATTTTGTGGAATTCTAATGAACTGTGTGTTGGCAGGTGCTCCAGTTACAACTGCTACTACAGCAGCTGTTGTTTCCCAGAGTCCTCAGTTATATAATCAACAGAGCAACTCACCCGATCCTCCGGTAAATACAGACTGTCTTCTGTTGTAGAGGGAGTTGGACTTAGTGCATAGTTTTAGTATGTTAGCATAACAATCTGAAAGGATTTCGCAAAAGTCTTTCACTTGTATACATTTTTATTTTGGTAACATTCCTCAATATACAGTTCTTATAAACTCTTACCTACCAAATACAATTCTTATCTATCACCTCCGTATCAGTACATTAGGCTAAGAGGTATTGAATTGCCTGGAGCAGCTAGTGGCTGAGTAGATGTTGAATTTGGGTCTTACACATGTAAACCCAGTGTTCTTAAGATGTATTGGCTTGCATTCAGGATGATGTGTAGGTTTGTGTAAGGTGTCTTGTTTTGTACATATACACACAAATACTTCATTGTGTATTCTCATGCATGAAAGTACATTGCAGAAAACTTGTAAGTTGCTCTTGAATAACTTTGGTAACTTCTTAAATTCTGCCCTAGACACAGGCAGCCCAGCCATGTACTAGTGCCCAAGTGCAATCAACTTCTCCAACTGGTGTAGTCCCTGGCACCAAATACGGTAAGGAAGCTTAACTACTACTAGATGAGTCATTGTGTAGGAATATAAAGCGGTTGTTCTTGGCTTATTCTTTTACTTCCATATCACCAGTAGCCAATTCTAGGAAGAAAGTAACCTATGGATAGGATGAACTTTTAATCTCTGTTGCATCATTTTCCTGAAGTGAATGTATCCAAAAGACCTACTTTAATTATTTGGAGGTGGGAGGGGAGTTTGAGAAACAGAATGAAAGGGCAGAAATGCTGTTAGATGGAAAGAAGGAATTTGCTATCTCTACAGCTGTGATCACTTGTTTTCTTGACTGTTACTAAACAATGGTGGTTTAATTCAATCAACCAAGTAATAGCTCACACTTTCAATTTGCAGCCATTCCAGATACTTCTACATATCAATATGATGAATCATCAGGTTTCTATTATGATCCTGTGACGGGGCTCTATTATGATCCGAATTCCCAGGTAAACAGAATTATCCCACTTCCTTTTCATAAACTAAAAATTCCTGGGGTAGTAAAGGCCCTGTGCTGAGTCTAAAAGGCCGCCTTTTAGAAGCGGAGCACTGTCCAATACTGGATTAGCAACTGGGAGAGTCCAGTTCATGGCATCTGAGGAAGAACATTGCCCAGGTCTTGGACAGCCGCTAATCAGCAGAGAATACTCAGCAGAGAATGCTGAGGTAGATGGACCTATGATTTGATTTAGAATTCATTTACAGTATTGGCATGTGCTTATAGCCTTGCGGCATTTTGCCATGTGTGGTGATTTGATCGGTAGGTCTTTGGCATCTTTATTTGTCTCACGCACCGTCTTGAGACCATTCCTGCCACAAAAACGGAAACTACATAGGGAGTTAGTAATGTGAAGTGAACCCATATACTCCTTAAGTGCAGGGATTATAATCTCAAATTACTTGCTTAATCCAGACAGTTTTATCTCGGCTTTGTTGTTAGTTTGAAAGTAGCAGTAGCTTTCTCTATATGTAAGTTGCATATAAAAGGATATGGGGTTTTGATTTTTTTTCAGTACTACTACAATGCAGTAACACAACAGTATCTTTACTGGGATGGTGAGAAAGAAACCTATATGCCTGCGGCAGAGGGCACAACATATCAGCAAAGTAATGCACCTCCCACCAAAGAAGGGAAAGAAAAGAAAGAGAAACCCAAGAGTAAAACTGCCCAACAGGTGATAGTTAAAATAACAGCCTCTATTCCTAAGATCAAAGGTCGTGGCGCCAGTTTTGGTGGAAAGACAGAATATAAATTTAATTAATAATAAATAAGGAGTGCTTTTTTTCATCAGGTAATGATAATTTCATGTCTTATGAACAATACTGGGTAAATTTAAAATGTTTCCCATTATAAAAATACACATTAGAGAAGCAAGGGGGCTCTAGAATGGTGTGGTTATGTGTTTACAACAGAATTGTGTCACTATATGCGCAGATCACTAACTCTGTGACACTACCATTGGATATTATAAACCAGCCTTTAAATGGCCAGCTTTACACTGAAAATTGGCTTTGGTGATGATTTCCAAATACAGGTGTTTTCACACTAGTTTGATAAGGTCTCATTTGACATAATGAAGTCATGTTTAAATAACCTGAAATTGGAAGATGGACCAGGGGTTGGGGGATGTGGTATTGTGTGCACATGTTAAATTTTGCTTTGTAATATGTACACTGTCTGAATTAAGTCATTTCCCCATTCAGATTGCTAAAGACATGGAACGTTGGGCTAAGAGCTTAAACAAACAGAAGGAGAACTTCAAGAATAGCTTCCAGCCTCTGAATGCAAGGGAGGAAGAAAGAAGAGAATCTGCAGCAGCAGATGCTGGTTTTGCTCTGTTTGAGAAAAAGGTACAGGGTGATTGGCTGGTAGCATTTGGTATGCAGAATTGATGTAGTCTTCAGGCTCATGAGTTTCTTCTATTCCTAGGGCACCTTGTCTGAGAGACAGCAGATAATGACAGAAGTGATAAAGAATGGTGATGATGATAACCCACTGAAAGTAGGTATATAGAAACCTATACTGACCTATGTGCTCTTCACGGTTCTTTGGTAACATGCCCACTGTAAATTCATAACCTTGAGGAATAAATATCGGTTAATACTCGCTTCTAAGGTATGAAGCCTTTTTTTAATGAGCCTAAATTATTTCTTTGCAAGCTTGTGTTCAAGTTCAGTAATGAGGCTCTTCTTTTTCCATTTAAACCTTGACTTGGCTTAGTGTAGTTTGTGAAACCATCTAGAACTTGGGGTCAGAAAAGTACTGAAAATGGGAAGGAGCATTTTTGAGCCCTCTTATCTCTGGAGTTGCAAAAAGACTTGGCAGCCATTCTGAAGATAGTTGATGTTTACTGGGATGTTAGGTTGTGAATCTTTAGAGGGATACTTTTTAAAGGGCATCTGTTTTCTCAGAACAAAATACAATCATATTTGGTAAAGTTTGTGTTCTGCCCAAAGAGTTCTAATCTTGACAAGTATTCAGCAGTCTGCCGGTTAATAGGCTGCCATTTTTCAGGCAGATTTGGCAGAGTAATAGTGGTGCTCTGAGGTTTCCTATACCCACACTTGAAGTGTTAGGGGGCTTGACAGTGCCCCTCACAAACTTAATCCACTATCAGTTGCTATTTCTGAGTGTGATAGAACTTAACTGTTGTCACTTGTCAGTAATGTATTTACTACACATTTTTGACATTGCTTTTCTTCTAGCGTGGACTGGTGGCCGCGTATAGTGGAGACAGTGATAATGAAGAGGATTTCTTGGAAAGACTGGAGAATGAGGAAGAAAAGTTGACAGACTGGAAAAAGTTGGCCTGTTTGTTATGTAGAAGACAGTTTCCAAATAAAGAAGCTCTAGTCAGGCACCAGCAGCTCTCTGACCTGCATAAGGTAACCATCTGCTGCAGATAATTAAACTCCAGTGTTGCAGAATTTTACAGTAGTGACCTAAATAACTGAAGATGAACTTGTTCTCCTAGCTTTGAGGGCAAAAGAGCATGCAAAAAAAGTTAAATGGGTTTTTCAAGTGGAGATTTC
This sequence comes from Heloderma suspectum, assembly GCF_057233095.1. Classification (NCBI taxonomy): domain Eukaryota; kingdom Metazoa; phylum Chordata; class Lepidosauria; order Squamata; family Helodermatidae; genus Heloderma; species Heloderma suspectum. Next base: position 279,835,300 of record NC_139459.1, read on the forward strand.
CCCCCCGCTACCTCACATAGACAAAATAATAGCAGTTAGCTTCTGTGCTTTCAGTAGTGTTTCATTACTTGTAAAAAAAATAACTTGAGATTTAAGGGTAGAGGCTCTTTAGAAATAGGCAGTAAAGTACCCCTAATCCCAGAAGATATAAAAGTTGTTTGCTTCCTAAATCAGTGATCAGTTGTGATTATATCGTGAAACCCTTTTTCTGTAAAGCAAAACATGGACATCTACAGGAGATCCAGACTATCGGAGCAAGAACTTGAAGCCTTGGAAATGCGTGAGAGAGAGGTTAGTGGCATGATGACAAGACCATAAATATAGAGAAGCACATTCAGCTCCCAAGCAATAACATCCCAGGAGTTACAAGCCCAGGTTTGGGTTTTTATGTACATTACTAGTCCTTATGGTCGCCAAGAGAAACTTGAATTGCAGAAATGTTGTGTAATGGCTCCCAAAGAGGAAAGCAACCAAAGGAAAAAGAACCTTGAGCTGAAATTTGTAATAACTGAAACAAGTTCAAGTGGAGGATAGGTGCTTGACATTTAAAGCCAGTTGTAGTTGGGCTCTTAACTAGCAGTTGCCTGGGAGACATACAAGATGTACGTTTTGTTTACTAGTGTGGTAGGATATAGATTTTAGATGAACAAATTCAGTCAAATGCTGATGGCTGATTGCCATGCATACATCTTACAGATTAGATGTGTCAGTCTGGGTCAGAACTTCCTATTGGGGCCTCTTTCTTTCTTTCTTTCTTTCTTTCTTTCTTTCTTTCTTTCTTTTTGCGCTGCTGAGCACCAGAAACGTTTGGCAACGTCTTCTGAAAATGATTCACCCTAGTAGCAACAGGGTGGGATCAATATGCATGTGGTGCTCTCCTGTTTAGATAAAGTACTTGAATCCCTTCCCCTTACCCAGCCTTTGTCACCTTGTTTTGCTACTTGGAGGCAGAAGCGCACTACATTATGTGTTGGGGTAGACAGGGATTTTAAAAAATAAATGGAATTTATCTAATTTCAGATGAAATACAGAGACAGAGCAGCTGAAAGACGTGAGAAGTATGGGATACCAGAGCCACCAGAGCCAAAGCGGAAAAAAGTGTTTGATGCAGGCACTGTGTACGTATTTGAGAGGTGCTTCAATTAGATTAAAGGGAGGTACTGTTAGAACAAAATTCCCTAGATTTTCCTTAGCTTAACTATATGTTGTTTTTTTCTGTAGAAATTACGAGCAGCCCACTAAGGATGGCATTGACCATAGCAATATTGGCAACAAAATGCTTCAGGCCATGGGGTGGAGGGAAGGTTCAGGATTAGGAAGGAAATGTCAAGGCATAACAGCCCCCATTGAGGTAAGCATGGATGAGTTGTATGTTGGCGCACAGAATGTATTCTATGTCCATGTAAATACTTCAGGTTTCTAAAAAAAATATTTCTAATTAGCAAAGAGGTACTGCTGACTTAGGTGGTACCAACTGCCAAGATTGTACTGGTCCCTGTGGAGGCTGGTGCTATAGAGGTTTTCTTAATCACCCATGAGAACTTGTAGAATTGTGTTCTGTTACAGACTGCAGGAATCTTCTGCAAGAGTTTGTTTGCTGTCACACTGATAAGCAGTATGTGTGAATTTTAGAGCCATACAAACTTTTTCATATCTGTTCATATAGAAACAAGACCTGTTAAGAGATCTGCATTTCACTTGTTCCCTCAAAGCTCTGATTTTTTTGAAGCTTCTTGATGGGAATATGATTTATAATTCCAAGTACTTTGTAAAGAAATGCACATTCAGTGAATAAGTTAGGAAATGCCTTACCTGGGAAGTGAGGAGAGTTTAAATAATGTTAGGGGTCTTGGTCATACAGAGACCTGATGTGTGCAAGATGCAGCTATAGTGACAATATTTATGTTCCTGCTTTGAAACTGCTAAAATGTTTCTCTTCGCAGGCTCAAGTGAGAATGAGGGGAGCTGGCCTAGGAGCAAAAGGAAGTTCTTACGGTGTCTCAACAGCAGACTCATACAAAGATGCAGTACGGAAAGCTATGTTTGCCCGATTCACTGAAATGGAATAAGCTCCTTTCATCTTGGAATCATAAATGGCATGAAACATTTCACTCTTTTCCCAAACTGACTGTTAAAACTCTTATGGCCTTGGAGGCACAGTAGTGTTTTAGTTATGGCTTGAGGTTAACCACTTCTATTCCGGGTTTTCCTTCCAGCGTGCAGTGGTTCCCATGTTGGACCATAGAACGCAGCATCATGTTGGAAGAACCATAACTATATAAAAAAGGGGTTGCTGCATCTTTATACATACTTGTATATAGTGTAAATTAATGTGTTGTGTTCAGAGGTTTGTGTAGTCTAAAAGCCACTCCTGTCCTGTGGAGCGGTTGAGGAAGTGTTAATATGGTTTGACACTGCTGTATCTGCTGACTTTGTATTGTTTCTCAGTTTTGGCAAAACTTTCCTGTACATTTTGTAAGATACGTATTTGTATAGATTTTTTGAAGATTTTGATTCTAGATGCCAGTCCAGGCTTCTTTCAAAAAGAAATAAAGCCTAAACCAAATGTTGTTTCTCCATGGGGAAAGTGGGTTTGGGGGGCAGAATGAATGACTGAGTCTAAGTACCTGAACGAACTTTGATTTGATGACCATCTTAAGTAGATACAACTGATTTGGTCCTCTACCTTCTGGCCTGCTTTGAATTGCTGAGGAAAGGCTCTGTATTACCTATTTATATGCAAACATTTGTGCCTACTGCCAGAGAAACTCCTAAGGCCAGGAATCCTGTTGATAGAATTAAAATTTTATCTTGGGGTAAGTGACATATTTCTCCATTGTTGTGACCTCCAAATGTCATTAGGTGTCAGTTGTAGCATCTTAAAACTTACAGTACACAACCTAGCTGTTACTGTCTTAACTTGCCTTCTTGGTATTGTCAAGATGTCTTCACTTTATTAAGTTTGGCCCTCAAGCTGGAAGAGATTCTGCACCCCTGCTCTACAAACATGCTTCTTTTAACAGATCAATAAATTTATCTGAGAAGTCTACAACTTAACAATCATGATTACAATAAGAAAAACCTAAGCAGCAAATAAGACAACTAATAAAATTAAAACATCACTTTAACAAAAATCAAGAGATTAATGTAGTGTGGGAATGATGGGGGGGGGGGGAATAAATTTTTTTTTAACAGAACTAAACAACTATCCTTAAACTATAGCATGATACAAAGTTCAAAAAACCTGGTACAATACAAAGATGCTTGCATAGCACTATGAAGACACTAAGGGTACAGTCCTATCAATTGTGCCCTCGATGATCAGAAGTCCCTGAACTTGGTGGCTTCCCATCCAGTGCAGGGTGGGAGGAGTGGTGAAGGTGGTCGTTGCCTCCCACCCTGCATTTTCTGCTAGACAGTCTTGGTTGCCTGTGTAACTGGGGTGCTTCAGAGTAGGAAGAAAGTAGGCTGGAGAGGCCTCAGATAGCTTGTATCCTGGCCTCTCTGGTCTGTCCCCCTGCACCCCCCCCAGCTCACTTTTCCTACCTCAGCAGCCAGTGAGGGTTTCCCTTTATGTGCTGGTTGCAGGGGGGGTGGGGGTGTCAGATCTCTAACTCCTTCCAAGGCTAGAGTGCTGTCTCCAACCCTGGAAAGGGCAACCCAAGCAATGCTGTGGCCCCTTAGGCAATGACTAAGGGCCATAGGATTGCTCCTTAAAGTAGGCGACTGCAAAACTACTACTGAAAAGACCCTTTATTCTCATAGCCACTTGCTATATCTTGGGAGACATTTCAAATGTCCTCAGTGGATGATCTGTGGTCAGGTAAGTACATATGGGCAGGGGTAAGCCTTCAGATACAGAAGTCCCAAGCCATGAAGGGCTTTATATGTTTAAAACTAACACTTTTAATTGGACTTAGAACTGCTGGGAGGCAGTGCAACTGTTGGTAGTCTAACATGTTCATAATGCCCAATTAATACTCTGAGCTTTAGACTTGATTTCTGTGGGGATGGCAGGGGGGAGTGAAACCATCAGAATAATTTGACCACCATCCACCTCTAGACAGACGAACTGCTAACACTACCTTAGTTTCAGCTTATTTGCCCTCAGGCACTGGCTGACCACCATTCCTCACCTGTGTTTGATGAAAAATTAATACAGAGTTGCGTATTACTGCCATAGGCATACTGGTGACACTGCTCTAAATCACTGGATGACTAAAGGGGTTTCATGTGGCTGTTCAGCATGAGGCATTGAATTGGATGCTAAAGTGTAAGTGCCATGGGGTCAAGCAGTAATCCAACACCACCCTCTGGAAATGGATGTCCACCTATAAGTTGAAAAACCGAACTTGGACAGCCTCTCCAGAAGGTTACTGTTGTCAGTGGTATCAAAAACCACCAAAAGGTCCAGGACAAGCGGTAAGACCCAACTCCCCTTATGTCTCCCAGCAAAGGCCATCTGACAAGGTGATCAAGGCAGTTTAAGTGCCAAAAGCAAACCTAATTTATCTTGTCCAGGAAGGAAATGTTAGCAACAGGCCTATAAAGATCTGTGTCCAGAGTGTCTTTCAGGAGTGGTTGCACTATTGCCTCCTTTAAGGATGTGTGTCCCACTATGTGGCATCAAAAGAGCCCTCCGTGTGATTGACATGATAAAATAAGCAGTAAGAGTATGGCTCATTCTTAAAAAATTAGAAATGTAGAAATTCATGACCAGTGGCGGGTAGTTCGAAGAAGGGAAGGATGTATGTGGGGGTTGCGTTTTTAACCTGAAGTTTCTTATTAGTTGAGATTTTTGCTGTACTTGTATAACAGATACACAATGCATTAGAAGCTGTCAGTGCTTTCAGAGGAGGTGTGAGGCAGTTATGATAAGGTACTTTCCTGAATAATATTTCCTTGTTTAAATGTATTGGGCATTGCATTTTTTTTCTTGCCCAAAGAAATGGAAAGATTGCACATTCTGGTATTTTCAGTAACACACACCTATCTGCCTTTAATGCACAAGTATTAACTGGTAATGTATGTCACAAATGAGATTAAAAGAGGTTGTGTAGAGGCTGTTTAGTAGATTATCAAGTCTGAGTTTGATGCAGAACAAAAAAGCACTGCTGAGATGGTTAGCTAAATATAATTGGTTTTGCTTGAGATAATGGCCATATATTAATTGGAAGCTGTGCAAAAGTGAAAATTTAGCTAATTCCAACAAAAAACGTCAACATACCTCTATTTTATGGTCTGTTGATTTTGAAAAGCTCATGGGGGCAGAGAATGCCATACAGCTGCCTTCCCTAATCTGGTGCCCTCCAGATTTTTTGAGAGTTCAATTCCCATCAGCCCCAGCCAGCATGGCTAATAGCCAGGATGCTTGCAGTTGCATTCTAAAACATCTGGAGAGCACCAGATTGGGGAAGGATGCCTTGGAGCCTTATCCAAAAAGCTTGTCTTGATTTAATTGACCATTGGACCAAGGTGCTTGTCATGATCCAGTTTGACTGGAGGGGAGGCATGTGTACAGGAAAAAACAATGGAGAAAAGAAATTGGAGAAATCCCAGGTGCCTATGGAAAAAGGTTTATTGTAATTCTTCTATACTGGCCCGACACGTTTCAGAAATATTGATTGTATCGGACAAACAGATGAGGTTTGTCTGTCTGAGTACGGTGACTACAAGATAAACCCCTGAAGAAGGAAATCAGTATTTCTGAAATGCATCGGGCCAATATAAAAGAACTACAATTATCTTTTCTCTATAGGCACTTGGGATTTCTCCAATTTCTTATCTCCATTGTTGTTTCCAGTTTGATTGGAGGTCATTCATGGCCCTGTAAAAATTATATAATGCTCTAATGTGAGCAGTGATAATCTCACCAACATATGTGAGATATTACCACTGCAGAGCATTGTTTAGGAAGTTGCTCTCTAGCAGGTGGTGGTGTATACAAACTGCAGGTAACCAGACTAAATATGGGCAGTACTGTTAAATGTCCCAACAGTTGGCCTCACATGGGTTCTCCCTGCTCATGAAGAAATGGACACATTGGTCCACCTGGACATGGTCCTGCCCTTTCTGCATCCAACTATTTAAAATTAAATTTCCCCCATCATAGATTAAGGCTAAACTTGACTGGATACAGTCTCTCAGTTTTGTGTGTTTTGTTGTTTTTACTAATTGGCAGCCCCATGCAACTTCTTTGAAGATCAGGGAAGTGGTGTTTTTCTGTGTTGTTTTCCCAGTTTAGATCCCCTTTGCTATTAGCTACATATGGGGGAAAGAGGTACAGCATCCATATCACTCTTTGCCCACTCCTTGAGTTTAAAATATCCACTTCTGCCATCCTTTGGTGGCAGAAGATCACCAGAGACTGACCAGGGGGCATGGATCAGCTGGGGAGCTGTCCAGGAGAATTCCGTGCTGGGTCAGCCAAGCTAGGTGAGGAATCTTCTCACTGAGCTGTTGCATGAGAAGGTGACAGAGGAGTTTCATCGTGGACCCTGCTGTCCTGCCTCTTGGAGCCCCGTAGGGCCCTAATACATAGCACACACTAGTACTTTCCTCCTCCTGAGAAGGGTTGAAGGAAGAGAGATCGGTCTGCCAACAAACAAGGCATTGTGCGAGTCCATTGTCACCTTTGTTCTTGTGGTCAGGGGGGGTGATGGTGAATGGCCTTTGGGTCCTTCAATATTGCAGTCTCCTAGGACAGGATGCTGTGGGGAAGGCTCAGGCTGTCCCTCAAGGGGTTAACTTTCCATGGTCCCAGTCTGAGCTAGGGTCCAGAGTAAAGTCCTGCTCCTCTTTGGAAGAAGTACTGGTAGATTCAGGGTCCAGGATCTTGACAAAATAGCTTTAGGAGGGGGCAGTTTAGATCACGACTGGAGGGGCTGTTTTCTTGGTCTTCCAAGCAGCCAGGAAAGTGGGGGGTCCTGATCATGGATCTCCCACATCAATTTGAGTTTGGCCCTCCAACATCAATTGGTTGTGTAGTTGATTTGTTCCTTTGCTATGAGGGACTAGAGCAGCCTTATACCTCCTCCATCCCTGACCATGAGCCATGGAGTCTGGGGATGATGTGAACTGTAGTCTGTCAACATCTGGAGACTCAAGATTGGGAAAGGCTGGCTTTAAGGACTCCTCCCAGTAGAGGTTCCAGAAGCCTCTGGACGTCCTACTTCATAAAGTGGATTGGAGGAGTCTCCCATTGAAGGACATCCTTCATCTTCATGTAATAAATTTCAAAGAAGTGATGATAAATCCAATAGCCTAGAATTCTCTCTCTCTCTCTCTCTCTCTCTCTCTCTCTCTCACACACACACACACACACACACACACACACACCCCATGGATTTCAAGCAGCCATGAGCTGTAGTTCATGATGACTAAATGCTATAAGGTGGACCTGGCCTCTACACCTGACTTGGACTTTGCATTTTACAGCATTGTACTCCTTGCAGCTCCTAAGAAGTAAATGGACAGCTTCAGCTACACATTAACATCCAAGGTGGAATTGCAACCAGAACCCAAGGCATGGTGTGAAGGCACATGTTGTGGCAACCGTGCTCAGGCTAAACAGGCCTAGCTAGCTGTGGTCAATCCTCGCTTAGGCGTTTCGTAGAGGAAATGTGGGATAGAAATATAATAAACCACACTGAGTGTTGAGTAGCTTGCAGCAAGTGAACTGAATGCATGTGTGAACACTGGTCAATCTGAGGTTCAATCTCAGACAATTGGCCAGGCTTGAGCCCTGGAAAATGGAACCTGTTTTCACTTCTGAAACTGAATTGTGTGGAGATTTCCAGCTAAGAACAATGTCCCAATATCTGTGGGGACTACTTTCACTCCCACAGCCCAAGCTGTACAGTCACATATTGCAACCCACCAACTACTTGCTAGCCCTCTGGTCTTGATGGCTCCAGGCACACAGCAAAACGTTGTTCCTCAAGCACCTTGTAGGTAATGACACATGGTGGGCATGACACGAATGGCCTAAAAGTTACAAGTCAACCAAGAAGTGTAACAAGGGGGAGGAGAGGGAAAGCCTCAAATTGATGCTCGTGGGTAGAAAGTGTAGTATGCCACATTTTGAAAGAACACAGCCTGAGTGAACTGCTACTACAAGATAGTGCAAGAAGATGTCCCTGCAGAAAACAATAGGTGCATTGAGCATTGGACTGAGCATCAATCTGAGGCCTTCCTTTTCCATTTGGTGCTGCCTCTCCTTTTCCCCTACAAGATTGACAAGTGCGTTGTAAGGCAACATTAGTATAGAGGTGTAGGTGGAGTAGCTGCCATTTCCCTCTGCGAGTCACAAGAGCTTATTTTAAATCCATAGACTCAGAACAAAGCCGTGCAGAATTGTGCCTGAGGTGGAAGATCCACAGCACTGCATAATCGCCACTAGGTGACAGTATATCTCCAAGAATGCCTGCTTTCCACCCTGTTCCCCCCCCACCTTGGCTCCCGGGCCGATGTGAATATTTGCTTGCTGTGAGGGTTGCCTTAGGTCAAATCAAACACACAATTGTGGAAGGTCTTCATCACCATGCGTTCATCTTGCCACCAATTCACGCATTCATGTGATTAAGGAAAGCTTTATCCATGAGAGTTGATGATAGCCATTTCATATAGCCAAACTATTCTCTGATAACTGCAGGTATGTTATGCAATGAGCACAGTTGTATGGCTGGGCCTTTTGCGATGTGGCTGTGCAGTCTCTCCTTCCTTTACCCTTCAGGCTTGGGAGCCCTTTCAGTCACCTGCTTGGTGGTGGTGAACTTCCCCAAACATCTCCCATCTCAAGTAACAGCTAAACGCTCTGGCCTGGAAGCCCTGTTTCCTGATCCCAAAGATCAGGGGTGCCCCAGGGCCGCACACATCTGCACGTGTATACATACGCACATGCCAACACACATACAGCGCTGACGAAGGGGGAGGCTGCTCTTCTCCCAGTGACCCTGAAGGGCATCGCTGCTGCTGCGCTGCTCATGGCAACACAGACGCTGCGATACCGGCTGCTGCACAGGCGCCAGGAGAAGGGGGAGGCTAATTCCTCCTTTTCCCATGATGCCAAGCAGCAGCGGCAGTGGGTGGGGGGAGGATTTTTACCTCCTTTGAGAGGTTGGTGGTGGCAGCAGCTGGGGGGCTTGGGAGGCTTTTGCACCCCTGCCATAGCATGGCAGAGGGATATACCTTTGAGCGTTGGGTTGGCTAGATGAACAGCTTACTCACAGACTAGAATCGCCTTCCCCTACCTGGTTCTCTCCAGATGTTTTGCACTACAACTCCCAGCCTTTCTGACTATTGGCCATACTGGCTGGGGCTGATGGGAATTGAAATCCACAACATCTGGAGGGCACCAGAGTGGGCAGGGCTGAACTAGTCAATACAATTAATAATTGCAATATTTTAAATGTTTTTATTTCAGTAATTAATCAACTGTGACTGGAAACCTGGAAGTTCCTCCAAAACCCTCCTCAGTGAAAGGCCTTGGTCAGGCTCGCTCCCTCAAAGATGCACAAGAGCTGCTCGGTTTTCTATCGCTGTGATATCAAGCAACTTCCTGAGTCACGGGGAAATTTGGGTTTCTAGGGTTTCTAGCTAACACAATGAGGTGAAGCCAGGACAGCAGCAACTAACTCCCTTGCTGCCCCTTATACCTGGATCCCCTCCTGAAATATGTCTGTGGTTTCACCACTTTCTCACCCTCCAAATCCCTCCTCAAAACCCAATCTTTCCAGGAAGGCCTTGCTTGCCTGCCAACCCCCCAGTCTTTATCCCCAACAGCAATCAGACATGTTACCTTTGCCTCTCCTTCTCTCCCTACTTTCAGAATTTAGATTGATTATGTCTTTTGCAGCCAAAGATGGAGAAGCTCTATACAGTCAGTAAAAACAAGACCTGGAGCTGACTGTGGCTCAGTTCATGAGCTTCTTATCGCAAAATTTCAGCTTAAATTGAAGAACATAGGGAAAACTACTAATGCATTCAGGTATGACCTCAATCATATCCCTTATGAATATACAGTGGAGGTGAGGAATAGATTTCAGGGATTAGACCTGATAGACAGAGCGCCTGAGGAACTATGGACAGAGGTCCGTAACATTGTTCAGGAGGCAGCAACTAAATTCATCCCAAAGAAAAAGAAATGCAAGAAAGCAAAGTGGCTGTCTGATGAGGCTTTACAAGTAGCTGAGGAAAGAAGGGAAGCGAAAAGGAAGGGAGAAAGGGGAAGATATATCCAACTGAATGCAGAGTTCCAGAGAACAGCAAGGAGAGACAAGAAGGCCTTCCTAAATGAACAATGCAAAGAAATCGAGGAAAACAACAGAATGAGAAAGACTAGAGATCTCTTCAAGAAAATTGGAGATCTCAAGGGAACGTTTTGTGCAAAGACGGGCATGATAATGGACAAAGAAGGCAGGGACCTAACAGAAGCAGATGAGATTAAGAAGAGGTGGAAAGAATACACAGAAGAACTATACAGGAAAGATCTGAATGTCCCTGATAGCCATGACAGTGCGGTCACTGAACTTGAGCCGGACATCCTAGAGAGTGAAGTCAAGTGGGCCTTAGGAAGCATTAGTAACAACAAAGCTAGCAGAGATGACAGTATTCCAGCTGAGCTATTTAAGATCCTAAAAGATGATGCTGTTAAAATGCTGCACTCAATATGCCAACAAATCTGGAACACTCAACAGTGGCCACAAGACTGGAAAAGGTCAGTTTACATTCCAATTCCAAAGAAGGGCAACGCCAAAGAGTGTTCAAACTACTGCACAATTGCGCTCATTTCAGATGCCAGCAAGGTTATGCTCAAAATCCTACAAGCTAGGCTTCAGCAGTATGTGAACCGAGAACTACCGGAAGTACAAGCGGGGTTCTGAAGAGGCAGAGGAACTAGAGATCAAATCACCAACATTCGCTGGATCATGGAGAAAGCAAAAGAATTCCAGAAAAACGTCTATTTCTGCTTCATTGACTACGCTAAAGCCTTTGATTGTGTGGATCACAACAGACTGTGGCAAATTTTTAAAGCGATGGGAGTACCAGACCACCTTACCTGTCTCCTGAGAAACCTGTACAAGGGTCAAGAAGCAACAGTCAGAACCGGACATGGAACAACCGAATGGTTCAAATTTGGGAAAGGAGTATGACAAGGCTGCATATTGTCACCCTGCTTATTTAATTTATATGCAGGGTACATCATGAGAAATGCCGGGTTGGAAGAATCACAGGTCGGAATTAAGACTGCCGGGAGAATTATCAACAACCTCCGATATGCAGACAATACCACCCTAATGGCAGAAAGCGAAGAGGATCTAAAGAGCCTCTTGTTGAGGGTGAAAGTGGAGAGTGCAAAAGCTGGTTTGAAACTCAACATTAAAAAAACTAAGATCATGGCATCTGGCCCCATCTCTTCCTGGCATATAGAAGGAGAAGAAATGGAAGCAGTGACAGATTTTACTTTCTTGGGCTCCAAGATCACCACAGATGATGACTGTAGCCATGAAATTAAAAGACGCTTGCTCCTTGGGAGGAAAGCTATGGCACACCTAGACAGCATAGTAAGAAGCAGAGGCATCACCTTGCCGACAAAGGTTCGTATAATCAAAGCTATGGTTTTCCCAGTAGTAACGTATGGCTGTGAGAGCTGGACTATAAGGAAGGCTGAGCGGCGAAGAATTGATGCTTTCGAACTGTGGTGCTGGAGAACACTCTTACGAGTCCCTTGGACTGCAAGGAGGTCCAATCAGTCCATCCTAAAGGAAATCAACCCTGAGTGCTCATTGGAAGGACAGATACTGAAGCGGAAGCTCAAATATTTTGGCTACCTAATGCGAAGAGAAAACTCTTTGGAAAAGACCCTGATGCTGGGAAAGATTGAAGGCAAAAGGAGAAGGGGACGGCAGAGGATGAGATGGCTAGATAGCATCACCGATGCAATGAATATAAACTTGAGCACGCTCTGGGAGGGAGTGGAGGACAGGAAGGCTTGGCGTGCTATGGTCCATGGGGTCACGAAGAGTCGGACACGACTGAACGACTGAACAACAACCTGTGCATGTGCAGACAGAAAAAAAACCTCCTAGTATGCCCCACCAACACTTTTCTATGCCTAAACATGCATAGGATTGCACCTTTAACCTCCTTGGTGCTGGGACCTGTTATTTTTGCTCATTCTCCCTTTAGGTAGAGCTCTTTGTGAGGAAGGGTGGGATATAAATCACTTAATAATACATGGCACTTGAAGGGGGGAGCATTCCCTGGGCAAATAGCTTCCCCCTTTCCATGTATTTAAGATGGGAGCATTAATGTGAAATATCCCATTATTTCTGTGTCAGAAATCTCACTTGTAGGACAAAGCTCACAACCATAACGTACTTTGCCTCTCCTGTGCCCTCCTCAACTCTAACTCTCTCTCTCTCTCTCTCTCACACACACACACACACACACAATTTCTCTGGGCCCATAACTGATTTTATTCTGCAAAGCACTATCTACTCTATCATATTGTTTTGTGCATTTTTTGCTCTGCCAAAAAGCCAAATGGAACCTTGGTGGCACTGTGACTGTATAGATGATGAGGATAATGTAATAATAACACCACACCCCCCGCACGCACACACACACACACACACACAACTGTCTTTTAGATCTAACAATTTAAAAAATGTAACAGAACCACTAATAAATCCAATCTTGGTCTATACTCTGTCATTATGTATGTGGCAGGGTATATTCCAAAACTGCAGCTTGGCGTAAATAAAGCCCTCACTCTTTGTTGAAAATGAGTCAGGGAGCCCTATGTTTGACCGAAGTATCATGCTGTTGAAGCTTGTATGAGGCATACTTCTTTGGCAAATTTCCTAGCATTATGTAGCTTCCTCACACCTCTTTTTTTTTAATGTTCTGTAGCCTCTGATGCCAAAAGCAAGATGACTGATTCCAGCTCTTTGTGAAACATTAGAAGCAGGAGAATTCCTTTAGTAGCTGTCACCCTGCTCACCATCCCAATTTTGTATAGACTAGATCGGTAAACAAGGAGGAGTTTGCCACAAGCCTCTTAGCTCACTAGGCCCTTTTCTCTCAAGGCCTGTGCTCGCCTCCTCCGGCCCAGGTGGCACTTTAAAGGACTGAGGGGGCTCTCCTCTCAGTTGCATCCAGTAACCTGAGTCACAAAAAGTCTGTGTGTATGTGGTGGGGGCAGGGGGATGCAGGGAGGGAGAAGTTACAATGGGAAGTTATGCACCTGCTTGCCAGTGCCATAAGTGCAAGGACACCAACACCCTTGAGGTTGGCCAGTCCAAGACTACCTGATGGAGATTTCAGACTTCCTGTGATGGTTCCTCTAACAAAAGAGCTGCTTGTTATTGCAAGTCTGAGCCGGCTCCCGTTGGGACCATAGGCTCCTGATCACACGAACCCTTATTTTCTGCCTTAGCATCTGCCTTGGGCCTACTCTATGATGCCACTTATGCATTGCCCAAAATGAGAGCGCCAATATGCATAACATTTGCATATATAAATGTATATACATAGGTGCAAATTGAGAAATAATAACTATAATTTAAATAGAAATACAACGCTTCTCACCGTAGTGGAGAAGACTGTGGCCAGGAGACCTGTGTGCCTTGCTCAGTCTGCTGTCTAGCTGCTGTTGATGGGCAACTTCAAGGCCCAGCTCTTCCTCCAGATGGTTCTTTATCTTTAAACCAGACTTGGACTGGATGTGTAGATGAAGGTGTCCTTCAAACAGAGGATGCCTTCAAAGAGAGGACTGTCCTCCACCAGCTCTCCAAAATAGAGGACTACCCTCTGTAAAGTAAGACACTTGGCCACCCTAGGCCTGCTGGCCCTACTCCCACCTACCACCATTCAGTGAAAGACTCATTAAATTGTTGCCCAGTTTGATTGTTAGCTCACTGATTATAAAGTTTTTATTGAGGCTGTTCCAGGGGCCATAGAATTGGCTTGTTAGAATGGTTTGCCCATCTAAAAGAACCTCCTGGTTCTACTGATAACCACAATAACACATGAAATAACTTACACTAATGAAATGCCCTTGGAATAATTCGTATTGATACACACAATAATCCAGTTAAGCCAAACTAGTCTCGTCCCTGGAAAAAGCACCACTAACCACATCTATGCAACATAGACATCAATCAACAAACATGTAAAACATGAAAGAAGCGAAAATATTTGTCACTGACTTCAAGAATACGTTTGACTTCATCTGGCATCCATGGTTGTTCCTTAAACTGCTATAAAACACAGTTGGAGGGGGAAACATATGACCTCACTAAATCTGTGTAGAGATCCATCAAATGCAGGATATGAAGTGAAAACAGAGACTTCAGACAAGCAAGGTGTACACTGGAGAAGCAGTCTCAGCTCAGGCCCCTTTCATAAACACATCAGTTATTTCCTGTCTGTTCATCAAGTCTAGGAGTGCTTGTTTGTATATAGACAAGAAACGACCAAGATGTTACTGGAGCTTGCTGCAATTGTGTAGTATATGAGCACTGCAAAGAAACCTGGTGAAAAATGGTCATGATTTCCCCAAAAGAACGCCAAGATCCAAAGTTCAGCAAAGCAAAGTTACACTACAAAGGAATGGAGATGGAACGCGTCTTAAATTATATATACCTGGGTCTCATAATTAATGCATCAGGGAGCAATCAGAGCCCTGGAGGAGAAAACTCAATGATGTGTTGGTTTGCGTCTGGGCTTTGTTTTTGTTTTTAATGGGGAGTGGGTACAATAATTTCCCCTATTGTCATGGATGACTATGAAAAGTAGTAAAGAATATGCTATTGGGATAAGTATTCAAAAGAATTCCATCATCTTCTTCAGACTTGCAGCAAATTTGCCAGCTGCATAGGTGCTCCAGCAAGAACTGATGCAGAACAAAAGGGGGGTGCTTCCCCTCCGCTTTGCCTCCTGCAATTGGAACCTTCCACTTGCTGGCATCCTTCTTAATCCAAATAGCCCTCTCCCTTGCACAGCACTCAAAGACCAAACCATTCAACGCAAGGGGGAACACAGCCACATCCATACATCATACAAACAGGTCCAGATTGCTAGATCAAAAGTTAAAAACAATTGTTTGCTGCAGAGCCAATGGGCACAAGTTACCAAGCCCTCTCTGCACTGCTGTAGGGCCAGTTTGAATGATCAATGCAGCCCACTGTGGCTTATTTAAGCCACAGTAGGTTGTGGCACATGCTGGTGGCCATTTTGAATATTCAGCCCCCGGTGCAGGGTTGGCATGGTTTGCCATGTCATCAGAACCTGCGTGGCAGGGGTTGTTTGAGGGTGAAACAACCCCCAAATAACCCATGGTCTGTTTAACCATCAGTCAACCCCTGCAGCTCAGGTTTGGACGACACGGAAAACCACAGCAACCCCCTGCTGTGGGTTGAATATTCAAAATGGCCGCTGGCATGTGCCACAACTTGACGCGGCTTAAATAAGCCGCAATGGGCTTTGGTGATCATGTAAACACAGCTAGCAAGCCTCATGGCAATGAAAAAACGCAGTCTCACGCCCAGCAGTGGGTGAAAAGAGATGACCATTTAAGACGGGGTGACCTGCTACGATGACCACCTAGCAAGCTGGAGCTAGTCATCTGTGTTGCCTTGCCTAGTGGTGAGGAGAATTTAATACTGCTCTGCTTCCCCGATCAGGCACAGAAGTGCGGAAAGATTGTCCTTATCACTCGGCAGAAAAATATCGATACCCGGCTTACGAAGTGGCTATTTTCATGTGACTTGTGGTAAATGACCACAGGCTAAATGGTCGCCCAATGTTTTTGGTCACAAACAAACTGGAAGCTGAAACTCATACTGCCCCACACTGCTCCAGCAGACGTCAAAACGCAGCCTCTGCTCATGCAGTTTCTTTCTACTCCATGGATGACGAGTCAGGATGGAGAGAGAAGGAACCTCACAACTGGTCCAGGCCAAGAAGTTCCTGTATTGAGATGTTTACCAGATTGGTGTGAGAAGCCACCGTGTGTGTGTGTGTGTGTGTATTGCTGCCCAGTGGAGGCTGGTGGCTTCTGTGTCAGTGGGGCAGTGCATACGCTCTGGGTTTCAGTCAGAACCAATCAGAACTCTAAAAGAGCTATTCAAAGTGCTGCACCCTATCTTCAAAATGGGTCCAGCACCCTGGATAGCTCCTTTAGAGTTCTGACTGATCCTGATTGAAACCCAGAGCAGATTTTCAGCCCCACTGACATTGGAGCCCCCAGCCTCCACTGTCGCCACCCTTCTCAATGAATCATAGAATAGTAGGGTTGGAAGGGGCCTACAAGACCATCGAGTCCAACCCCCCTGTCAAATGCTCTGACAGTTTCTGATCACTGCTTAGTTGTTTAACTGGTTTATGTTTTAATTGCCTTCGAGCCTGTGCGCCCCTGCCCCCCGTTTGCCATGCAGCATGGAAGTTACTGCTTAGAGAAAAGGGGGAGGGGTGCTATTTTCCACAGGGCTGCATTTTGGGGGTGGGGGGAAACCCAAGACTAAAGCTCCCCTGGCCTCATGAAACTAGTCTGTGGTTCTTCAGATCCTGGCCACTGATTTGCAAATGATGTACCACTGAATTTGAATTGGCTCTGGAATGGTGTAACTGGAATATTCTTTGGGGGAGTGGGGCAGGAGCTGTGGCAGAGCAGAGTGCTTTGCATGTAGAAGGTCTCTGGCAGAAAGCATATCCAGACCAGCCTAAAATCTTGCATTTAAAATGGGGCTTTCTGCTTCTGTTTTAAATGCAGGATCACAACTCCCTTTACATGCGCTTCCTCCCCCACCCTTTCCCACCTCCTTTTCCCCCTTATCTGAGTCTTCAATATGTTTAATTATATAGATGGTGCTGTGGACTAGCTCCTCTTATTGTGTGGCTTTCCTGAGGGAACTCAAGCAGAACTCAGGTGCTGTGATTTGATAGCTCATTATCTCCAATCTTTTAAAAAACGGAATAAAGGTCATTTAGTGTGCGAGGCGCCCTGGAGGTTGATGATGTCATCTAAAGGACCTGTAAACTTCTGTGAGTAACCCATCTCAATAGCAGGATAAAAGCTCCACATGAAGAAGCCCACAGTCTCTGGCATCTCCAGTCCAAAGGATTGGGTAGCGCATGATGGGAAAGGCCCCTGCCTAAGAAACCTGGTTTCAGTTGGGGCCTGGAAACTTTTTCAACCCCAGGGCCAAATCCCAATCTGGAAAAGGTATCGGAGGCTGCTTTTCAGCAGTGGACATGGCCAAAGGCAAAGGGGGTGGAACCAAAATGTGATTCTTCTTGATTTTGAGTAAATTGTAATAGTATGGACTCCACCTCCCTTTCCAGCCACCTCTATCCTCCAGTTCTTCTGTGTCCCCTAGTGTGATGGCTATGGTCTCAACCCACCCACCCCAAACACTGAAATAACCCAACAATGACAGACTCAGACTTACCACCCAAAGAACCTCTGCGCATTCCCACACGGGTCTACTCAGACATCAAAATATAAAACTGATTCGTAGTCCCTGCCCCCCCCACCTCCAAACAGGCCTTTATATTCATTCATTCATTCATTCATTCATTTCATTTCATTTCTATACCACCCAATAGCTCTCTGGGCGGTTCACAACTACTCACAACAGTATATGCGGGAGCCTGAGTAGGAGCTGTGATGCAGCAAGAGCAGGCATTTTTCCGATGCAGCGACTAAGGTGCCAAAGTGCTCCAGAAAAAGGCAAAATACACCAACAATGCCCAGGTCAGGAAGAAGCCAGAACATATGGGAAAAGCACACAGCTCCTTCTGGCAAGCAAAACAAACAAAAAAGTTAAGAAAAAAGTGTTTCCGGAAACAGGAAATAGCAAATAAAGGGAGATCAAAGCTGGGTGAAATGGCAAATGTGTGTGGAGGTTGTGGCCAGCTGGAAATGCTCTGCAGGCCAGATCAGGGAGCCGGGTTGGACCGGTTGAGGCTCACGGGCCTGTGGTTCCCCACGCCTGGGCTAGATGGACCAATGTTCTGACTCAATATATGTTCAACACTTTTTAAATCACTGGTAGGACTCCAGACTTTGGTTTGGATCCAGGCTAAAATTAAGTCCCATTGATATCTCCACTCTAAGTATGACTAAGTCTGGATCCAACCCTTCGTGTTTTATAGATTGCAATGACATGGACATTCAAACAGAGGAGGAAGAGTAGTATTTGAGTGAGTCTTTATTTAATAATGAGGAAGAGGAGAAAAAGAAGACAGTGTCCTTAGAAGTCCTTGGTCCCATCTCCAGTTCTGAAAAGGTGGCTTGAATGTCTTCAGAGCAGCCACACCATTTTGTGGCTCTCTGGAATCATCTCCACACTGGGAGTTTTCATGGGGGAGTTTGCATCTGTGCATCATCCCGATCCCTAACTGATCTGAAATTGATGTTGTTTGTTCTTGGAGGTGGCATCTCCAGCATGGGGGTGGGGGGAATGTTATGAGTTGTCTCCAGTGTTAGTCCTACTTAGATTAGACCCATTAAAATAAATTGGACTTAAGTTAAACTAATATTGGGTTCATCCCAAAGCCTGCATTTCAGACCTGATGTTGTGGAAGAACAGGAAATGCAGGGAACTTGCCGATTCTATCCCCATGCAGCAAGGTTGCATTGGAAGCTGTGTGTGTGTGTGTGTGTGTGTGTGTGTGAAGTGTCAGCTGTACTTTATGCCTGGACAGCAGCACCCCTTCAGAAAGCCTCTGAGCCCACAGCACCTGCAACGTCCCTGCTGGCAGAGAGCCAGGCACACAGTAAGTGCTTTGATTCTCTTGGTGATTGTTTCTAACTGGAGGGAAATAATTTCCCTGCGAGAGTTTCCCAGCATGGAGATTTAGCGGGTCGATAAAATGCATTTCCTCATCTCGCTCTCTCTCTTTGGGTCTATTGATCTCGCTCAAAAATATCTTCCTCCTGGCAAGGAGAGACGATGTGTCAGACCTTGAACTTGCATTCTTTAAAGTCGAGGAAGAAGAAAGGGGAAATGAAGAGAGAGGAGGAAAGCAGGTAGTCCCCCCACACACCTCAAATCTGGCTGCTCCAATTAAAATATAATTCATTACTGGGGTGGTGGTCAAAATGAGAACTTTGGAGCAACCTGGCACTCAGTCAGCTACAAAGGGCTTGCCACTGATCTGTTGCTCAAGGAGTATACAGGGTGTGGAGAACTGCTCATTTGTCCTGAGCAAAGGGTGATCATTCTCTTATTGCCTGCATTTTCTATTATTTGTTGGGTTTTATGTAACGGGGACCCTATTTCCCACTCACCCACCAAGAACTGCAAACTTGACATGGAAGGGGTGTATTTCTACTGTGTTGACTTTGGCTTGTACGGAATGTAAAAGATAAGGTCGCATCCAGATGTGCGCCAGTGTCAGGTTGAGGAATATGGTCAGCTTGCTGGAAAGTTGCCCACTCCTACGTTGTGCCCTTGTGCCCTATGTTGTTGCCCACTCCTAGATGTGATGCTAAATGTATCACTTGAAATTGCATTTTAAAAATTGTTACTAGCTACCATGTGTGTGTATGGGGGGCAATTTTGTTCAGGACAATGGCATTCATGGACAGTGGTGTTTTTAACCCTTTCATCCTTCACTGTGGTCCCAGTGGACACACGCACACACACACACACAAGCTGCTATTAGCCCTGGAAGGGAAGATTTCACTGGAGCAAAGGAACAACCATAGTGAACGTACCAAGGCAACAACTGAATAAATGCGGTGGGACTCTATTTTTCTGCACAGCTGCTGAACAGCAAAGAAAATTAACTGCGTGCTAATTCATTTAGATGGGGAAGAGGAAACTAGGAATGGAGCCTGTAAAGTCAAACAGTGTCAAGAGCCAAACTGGTGTCTTGAGTCTCTGGTACATCCAACTCAGGGGCAATGGACACATTATGACAAATGCATCTCCATTGGCTTTAAACTGGGTGTCCCCAAACTTTTTGGACCTGTGGGAGCATTTGGGAATGTGAGACCATGCTGTGGGCACCACCCCAAATGCCTAATCAGTGGATCACTGCTTTGGTGTCTACCTGTCACGTCTCTGGATCTTAGGCTGCATCTTATTCAGCAAAAACTTTTGCTTTGGGTCTACTGGACACCACAATGTCTCTTTAATAAGAGATTGTCTAATTCGGCTAATTGCTGGCAGTGAAATACAGCTAATGCTTCTTTTAAGCATATGTTTTGGCAATGCCCAGCAGGGGCTTCTTTTTGCGGGGAGGTTATTAATTACACAGAAAAATTTTGTACTGGAACAGCCTTTAATATTTGCTGATGTACATGCCCTTTTAAATTATTTACCTGTTTCATGGGAATTAACAAATGGTCAGCATAAATGGATTCTCTGCACACTTTTGACAGCTAAAACACTCATATCACAACATTGGAAGGCTCAACAGTCACCCCCTGTAATGCAGTGGATTAAGGACCTTACAACGCTTTCAATATTGAAAGGGTGGGATATAGACATCAGCTTCAAGTGGAGGCTTATTTGGGTATTTGGTCCACTTTTGTTGCAGACCATGTATAATTGCTAGACAGTTGTATGCATCTCATACAAATCCATGTATGTATATTTTAAAAAAAGGGAGAAAAAATAGATTTTTAATTAATCAATCATTCAATACTTTTCAACCCCCCCCCCCCCGCGCACCATGCTGGGGACCCCTGCTTTAAACTTTTACAAATAGCAACAATTCCCCCCTGCAACAATTTCCTGATGAAAATCCCCTCTCCAGGTGTTCTTTGTTCCAATTGGAAAAACATCATGTGCGCATTTAGGCTTTCCCCTAAGGCCATGCACCACTTCAACAGGTTGCTTGACCCCAACAGGATGCTGGACAGACTTGCAGGGTCTGCAAGCTCTTTCATTCTTGGCCACACCCAATTTCTGTGTTGATGGTTGGAGAAAGGTGGCATGTCTCCAATGCATTGCCTCCACCCAGTTCCTGGGAAATGCTTCTCCCTGGATAACCCAAGAATTGCCTTCTTTACCTAAGTCAATTCCTGGGCTGGGGGAGAGGGCGAGAGAAATCTGAGTGTGATAGCTCAGTGAGCTGGGTTTAGAACTAGCTATTACATGTAAAGGCACAAGGTCAGCCCCTCTTCCATTGGAAACGCAACACACTTATGCCCAGTTGCAGAAATTTAAAGCTGTATAATTATTAAAGAATAGGCTGAAAGGCAGAAATAAGATGGGAGGAATCAAATATTGGTTACATGGAAACCATGTGCAAACTTAACCTGCTGTTGCTATGAAAAGCTTTAATCAAGCAATGCTACTTTCTTATAAATAACCTTTCCCACCCACCCCTTTGAAGCTGAGGTTAATCTTTCATGAATTATGTTCTTGCTTCAAAGGGATTTCACAAGGGATTGACCAAGGAAGGTGGGTTGTTGTTTTTTATTATTTATTTTTGGTATCCCCAGTCACCCAAGGAAGGACTTACACAGCAGGCCAGGCTGTTAAAAACCCTGCTGTCCCTTTTGGTTCCTAGCACCCCCCCCCCTCCCCCAGTACTGCTTCATTTGCTGCTAATTTGTGAGAGGCCATTTCTGTAATAGACCTCCGAGAAGCCACTAGAATGTAGAGATGGTTATAAAATTCTATCCCGCTAAATTTCTCCACAGATGTTGTGGTGTGTAGTTAGTTGCTTCTGATTGTGCAGTGACACCAGGGCATTAGTTATCTTCCATGATTTCAGAATGGATTTCTGGACTTGGTCAAGATTGCTGAACATACACAGTTGAATCGTCCAGCAGTTTTCCATTCCATCCTGTTTTTCTCATTCCTGTTAAGTCATGAACATGAGTGAATGTGCATGCTGAAATTTTTGAGAAATGTATTTGTGCTCCTGGGCACATCAACCTCTACATTTCTATTTAAGTTCTTCACAAATATGTGTGCTGTCCATTCCCTACATGCTCCTTTACAACCCTTTGAAATCTCACAATAGGAATCTCTGTTACTTGAGCAGTGCTAGTATTTTTAATTTGCTGGGAATATCTGAGATCTTAATCATTTGGAGTCAAGTGAAATGATAGAGCCCATAAGCTTTTGCCACCAGAAATACTTTTGCCAGATGTGTTGTGAAGGAAGAGCAGAGGTAGCGTTTCTATTTAAATTATAATATTTCCAAATTTGCATCTGTACATAGCATATGCAATTTTAATGCAAGTTTTGACCTCATTTTTTGGTGATTCATAAGAGGCCACTCTAATGGGGGGCAGTGGTGAGCTGTTGGAGGACACCTATGTATGACATGCAGCATATCCTGCACCCTCTAAGTGAGCCTGCTCCCTTGGGTGCACGGTCCCATCACCAGTGATGAAGTCAGTTTCAACTGGCAGTCTAGTCAGCTTCTGTATATGAAACTGTGTGTGTGCGTATGTGTATGTGTGTGTGGGGGGGCACCCATCTTGTCCTTTTCCTCAGGCAGAAAAATATCTTGGCCCAGTGCTGTATGCAAATAGAAACTTTACCTGGTTGGGCAACAGTTTATAAGGAGCTAGGATTACTTGTGAATAAATCCCACTGAAACCAATGGGATTTTTTTAAAAAAATGTACAAACTAATATATTTCTGCATACCTGGCACATCTCCCTAGTATGCAAAAAGTGTGTCTGTGCGTAGTTCCATTTCACTGGGAAACTGATAAGCGTGAGACCACCAAGTTCAACATTAGAAAGAAAATATAATTCATGCACATGCACAAACCCACAGTTCCAATTCGTTTTATGCATGCAACCAATAAGCTATTTTATGCCCTGTATTGTACTATGATAAATCTGTTAGAACCTAGCAGAAAGTCTTAGGGCAGGAGTGGGGAACCTTGTTCATCCCAAGGGCCAAATTTCAATCTGACAAAGATATTGAAGGCTATGTTCCATCAGTGGGCCAAAATGTGATTATTACCAATTTTAAAGCTACTCAGAAGTAAGCAGGACAAGGTTTCTGCATGTCTACTCAAAAGGAAGTGAGACTGAATCACTCAGCAGCACATTCAAAGAGCATCCCAAGTACCATGCCTCTGCATGTTCACTCAGAAGTAAGCATGAGCTACTCAGAAATAAGCGGGACAACTTCTGCATGTCTACTCACAAGTAAGGAGGACAAGCCTCTGAATTAACCAGCTGCTTCCTCCCCAGGCCCCTCCCTCTCTCCCCTGCAAAAAAAAAAAGCTTTTATCTTTGATCAGCTAAGAGATTTTTCCTGCTGCACAGTGACAAAGGCTCCCTTTCTCACTTCACAACAGGGAAGAGCTCTTAACTCCAATCAGCTGCTGAGCACAGATAAGAGCTTTTCCCAGTGGGGCCTGGGGAAGAAGCTGGTGGGTTGGATGGGGAACCTAGCAGAGCCATCTGTTGCAGATGGAGTGTGAGTTGTTGTGCCACTGTCATGGACAAATATTGTATAGTGGCTGAGAAGTCACTGATTACAAGTAAGAGAGATGCCACCCCTGATGGTAGCTTTTAGAACTATTTCTAAAGGGTTTTAATTTATTTTTATTTCAGTGAGTGCCTTTAAAAAAGAAACAAAGTGTATAAAAGTATATGCATCAGTAAAAAAGAGGACAAGCAGGGACACATATTTGTATACTGTATCGGAATTAGGACACACAGCTTTTTCCAGAATGGTAATGCTATTGTAGAAGTATTTTCCATAAAATGTGCATGTGCTAATTTACATGGCTAGATGCAAATATAGAAATAATTGATTTCAATAGAAATACAATACATCTCACCATAACGGGGAAGACTGTGACCATCTGTCTGCCTGCTCCGTCTGCTGTCCAGATGCTAACTCTTGATAGGCAACTTCAGCTTCTCCTGCTCTCTCTTCCTTATCTTTAAACTCCACGTTGACTGGACAGCTATTCAAACAGAGGATGCCTTCAAATGGAGGACTGTCCTCTGTCAAGTAGGAGACATCAAGTAGGACACAGGGCCACCCTAGGAAGGCATGATTTGTCTAAAACTGGGGTCGGGCGTCAAGGGGCAGAGCTGGTAGATTTCATTAAGCCCCCATTAAATTTCCCCCTTTTGGCATTTGAGCATTGAAAAGCGAGTGCCCTTCAGTTAATTCTACTTTATGTAAATAAAGTTTCCCCTCCCCTAAGCAAGCGGGAGTGAAAGCAAATATAAAAACAATATCCCTGCCAATTCTGTCATCATTCTCTAATCCCACCTCATGCATGGGAGGAGCAGGATGAACTGTCCTTTGCCCTTCCTAGGAAATTCAGAATGCTAGTTTCTACCTAGGCCTTGAACTAGAATCACTGGATATTCACTAAACTCTTAGAGCTGGCAATAAGACACAGGCATCCTTCCCTGAGTCCAATTCTCCACCTTCTGGCCACTAATCTCTACCACCTCCCCACCAGGAGATGAAAATAGACTCCAGGAGTTCTGAGTCCTGGGCTTGGCTCTCATTCTTTCCTCTGCAGCTCCCACCCTGCATAACTATTACTGCTGCCTTAGCATGAAAAAGTCAAACAGAATTACAAAGCGCTGGCACAGTCTACCCTCCCTCCGCCTGGATCAATAGAGTCTTTGAAGTCACAGTAACACATTGCCCCAACTCAGTGCAGCGTTCTGGCTAGAGCAGAGGTGCCCCGGGCCCTGGCTTTTCTAAGGGAATGGCAGAAGGCACTACCTGCTGCACTTACTCATTCAGAGCTTGCTAGAACATCACAAGTCTCCTGACTGACAGCTGAGAGGCTTGAAATGGGGATATTGTGCACATTTCTCCCCCAAACTTCATCTTCTATGTTTGTGGCGATGACTCCAAAGGGCTAGTTTCTTAACAGGTTCCTTCTCTTTCTCCACAGCCACAAAGGGCTGGAGGCATCTGTTTTCAATGAAAGCAGTGGCTGTAACAAATCACATGGCTCCTCATGCGGGAGCTCTTAAACACACATGCACGCACACGGCACACGCACACTCTCCCTCTCTCGACCATTGCAAGCAAGAGTAGCGGTGAAGTGGATTTGCTATCCACATTCTCCTCTGTGCATTTTGATGTTGCACATTCCCTGGATTTTCATCCAGCATTCAAATAGCTGCTGAACATAGTCACCCAACAACATGAGAGTTGGTCTTTGACATCCAATGATATTTGGTTTTCAGTTTTCAATATTGAATGGTCAGTCTCTGACGGATAGATGACATGCAATGGGTTTTCATTGTGGTTTGGGGTGAACATGACTTCATTGATGCAGAAGATGACTGGCATTTGGCAGGAGGGAAAAATGTGATTAAAATCTACAAAAGCACATTGCCAGAAAGTGCTTCTACAAAATGTACACAGTGGAATTCGTTAAAGGCCACTTTGAAGGAAAATGAAGCATCTTTCCCGTATCTTTGACTGTAAATGACATTTGTGGATTATGATGCCATGACTAACGGAATGAGTTGTTGAAAGTTCTTTATTGGCAAGGCTTTGTTATTTCAGAAGCAAATGCTTGGGCATGTTCCCTTTTCTAAGCAAACAATGGCCCAATTCTTATTTTTCTATTTGATGGGGGTAGGTCCATATTTGCTCAGCTAGTAATAATAAAGTGGAGGGAACTCTACAGGTTTGTACTACGCATGAGTTGAAATTAGATCTCAGTCTTCTCTTGATGCCTTTTCCTTTATAACGTCCATGAGCAGACTGGGAAGGAGACCTTTGATCCAAAGCTACAGACATGAAGAGCCTGTTATTGCAGCAGAGGCCTTTGTGTTTGTGATGTCTAAGGTTAGAAGGCTGGTGATGATGCTAGTGAGCAAGTGTTTCAAACAAGGCACAATTTTCCCTGACTAGAATGTTAGCTGCATGCTGCAAGTCTAGCAAAAGAGGCCGTTCCTTCTCTTCCCTCCGCCTCCACAGATGCACCGCTACTGAAACTAATCCCATGAGACACCCACAGAAATACATCCACAAACTTCATTCTTTGTCACCACTCTGCAGTGCTGGCACACAGATCCTCCTAATTAAAAAAGGGTGGGGGAAAAGAGGTGCAGCAACTGAGAAATATGTCACTTACCATGAGATAAAACTGTGATTCCACCAATGGGATTCCTGGCCTTATGAGAGTTTCTTTGGCAGTAGCACAAATGTTTTCATATAAATATGTGATACAAAGCCTTTCCTCAGCAATTCAAAGCAGGCCAGAAGGTAGAGGACCAAATCAGTTGTATCTACTTAAGATGGTCATCAAAGCAAAGTTCGTTCAGGTACTTAGACTCAGTCATTCATCTGCCCCCTAAACCCACTTTCCCCATGGAGGAACAACATTTGGTTTAGGCTTTATTTCTTTTTGAAAGAAGCCTGGACTGGCTTCTAGAATCAAAATCTTCAAAACAACAACCACTATACAAATAATATCTTACAAAATGTACAGGAAAGTTTTGCCAAAAAATGAGAAACAATACAAAGTTGGCAGATACAGAAGTCATATTAACACTTCCTCAATTGCGCCACAGGACAGGACTACACAAATGTCTGAACACAGCACATTACTTTACACTATATGCAAGTATGTGTAAAGATGCAGCACCCGCTTTTTATCTGGGTAAAGAGGTGTGGCCTTCTAGGGACCTCAAGAGGGCTGGAAAGGGGCGTGGCCATTTGGGGAACCCCAGATTTGAGATACTGCACCCCTGGTCCAGCGCTTCGCTCCCCCAGGCTATTTACCTGAGCCCTCTGATCATACACTAATGCCTCTTGAGACTGGGAGGGGTTCATCAAGATCTTTGCCAGCACCTACTGGCCCAGCCCCTTTAACAGAATTATAGCATTGGAGGAGTCCTACTCATTCAGTCCTACTCAGTGCAGGGATTATAGGCTCTATCTCTATAACCAGCCAGAATTCTCACTCTATTTGTTACAGTATTCTCTCCCCCCCCCCATACTGGAAAAAGAGTGATTTGCTTCTCCTTTACTTCCAAAGTAAGTAAGAAGATCTGCCTTTGCATTTTGCTGTGAGTTAGGAAGAAAGGAAAGAAAGATGCATTTGCACATAAACTTTCCATTCTCAGAATGAGTGCCCAGAGAAGTGAAAGTTTGCCTGGAGTCTAACAAGCTGATTAATTTTGATTTCTGGGACAATCTGTTGCTGGGGAGGGGATTAGGGCCTGCTTGGGGTGTTTGACAGGCACAAGCGTAAAACGCTGCAGGCTCCCTGTGGGGGGAATAACACACACGTGCTTCTCAGAAACTCCCTTTGTTTCACTTTCCCAGCTTCCTAACATGATGTCTTTGACAGACAGGACAAGCCTGCTTTTGTGCGAGCTGCTGTGTTGCATACCCATTTAGAAGCAAAACAATGAGGTGACTGGCAAAGAAACCCAGGAAATACATATACATACGTGTGTGTGTGTGTGCGCGTGTAGGCATGGCAGAACCAAGCTGGGCTCCATCCCCTCCTCTTCCCCAGGACGCCCCGCCAAGGTCTTTTGTTACTGGGGCAAAGTGAGAGCGGCACCAAGTAACCATGGCCACAGAAATCAGTCCAAAATATTACTCTTTGGAAATTCTATTTTTGCAAATGACCTCACAGCATTTTTCTCCTGGCAAAAATGACTGGGCTGTAATTGCACGTGACATGTAAAGCTGGCCAGATGAAATTCCCCTTTCCAGCCCTCCTCACAGTTCAGGTTGTAGCTGCTGCAAATTATTATTAATTATTGCTATAACTGTAAAAGGGCATTTAATAATGCTGTTTTGCTGCCAGAAAAGCTAGAAAGACCCCAAGGTGCGGGAGATATACTAGCTAGGAGAGAGTCTGAGAGGACCTCCTTCAAGGTGGATGCAAGCCTGTTTAGCTTTGTCCCCAAGCATTTAGGGATGCTCATCGAAAGGCAGCTTTTTGCTTTAATCACATTCCACTGAAAGACGCATAAATGATATGCCAGTCCCCTTGGCCCTAGTAGAATTCCTAGCCTGCTAGGCCACCTAATCTGTGGTGCACTATGCTGTGGTTGGCTTTGAGTTACCCTTCAGGCAGGCTCTTCAACAGCCATTCTAAGTTTGGCAGATCTCAGGGTCTGT
Organism: Heloderma suspectum; assembly: GCF_057233095.1. Taxonomy (NCBI): domain Eukaryota; kingdom Metazoa; phylum Chordata; class Lepidosauria; order Squamata; family Helodermatidae; genus Heloderma; species Heloderma suspectum. Next base: position 279,863,370 of record NC_139459.1, read on the forward strand.
CCTGAAATTTTAGGGGTTTATTTTCCTTTTTCAGGGCCTCCAGGTGGAGTAAGATCTCAGAGTGAAGAGCTGAAATCAAGGGGACAGGCTGTTTTCTGTTTAGGTCCTGTTAACTTGAGAAGTTGTGCATTTCTCAAAGGCAAAAGAAAAGTTGGCTTCCCAGTGGACATGGCTGCTGTAGGCTCTACGTGTGACCTGCATGCTGGGCCAGCCCTTCCATTAGGTAGAGTGAGGAGGCTGCCTCAGGCAGCAGATGCTGGGGAACAGGAAGCAGTAATGAGGTGTTGGAGAACAGAGCTGTGTGCATGATGCAGCCTGCCTTGTGCCCCCTAAGCTAGTGTGCTGCCCTCAGGTGCAGTGGAAGATGCTGTCCCCTTACCAGTGTTGACATAAGATTCAACCACCATTCTGTCTGGTTTTTGTACATGGAATGAAGGACATCTTGGGGACATCTTGCCCTTCGCTTGAGGCAGCAACATGTCTTGGGTCAGCCCTGTCTGCACGGCACTGGGGATGGAGAATCTCCTTGTCTCTGTGAATGTTGCATGGCTGCCTGGTTGCTTGTGGAGAGACAAGACAGACAGACATGGGGATCATAATGAATAATGGGCAGAAGCTGCAACAGACATGCTTGCAACCATGAACTCATTGGATGATGGCAAGTGCATACTTAAGAACGGGTGACACTGACTAGGCACTCTCCAATTCTACATGCCTCAGTCTTGCTCCCAAATCTCCTCTGATGTCAGGAAGAGATTTTGAAATTCACCAGTTGGGAGAGATAATGTAGTAACTGAGACAATAGTTGCCCATCCAATGTAGAGAGCTGCAGTTGAATTCCATCTGCAGTCCCTCCTGGTTCTGCTCCTTGTGTCCTGGCTCTGATCCTGCAATGAAGAATGAGTCATTAATGTTTGTCCAGCAGTGCCAATAGATAGAACAGAATGTTTTATGTTTACTTATAATGATGGTTATACTCTCTATCAGAGCTGGCATTAAGGGTAGGCATGGTTGGACACCTGCCAAGAGACCACACCCCACCAGGGGCCCACTGAAAAGCTCCCCCTGGAACTGTTCCTCCTCTTCACCATTGTGACCTGCTTCTTCACCTGCCTCTCACCCTGGATCTGGCAACAGTGGTGGTGAGAAGGAGGAGGAGCAGATTCCATCGCCTACTTACTCAGTGGATGAGTTCACATGTCATGATAAGCTACCCTGAAAATAAGCCATGGTAGGTTGGTTGTTCGCTCACTAATCCACGTTATTCCCAACAGATGATCAGGCACTCTACACTTGCCATGGTTTGTTTCCCCATTAGTCCTCCCTCCAGCTCCCGGCATGTATCCCATGGGCCTTTGTGGCACAACCTCTCTTGGATCCTTCTCTGAAAAATAAAATTAAAATTACAACCCAGTTCTTGCAGTAAGTGCACCAACAGTAAGTACACCCATATTCCAGCAGTAATTACATCTGCCCACCCCAATAGCTCCATGCTGTTCAGCCGCTGCCTTTGGATTTCAGTGTCAAGGAAGATGCCAAAGTAGGGCGCAAACTGACAAGTGTCAGTTCAAGATATAATACAATGAGAGGATGAAATTGGTAAGTGGGATTTCAAAATGTACGGAGGGGATATTGATCTGTACTGCTGATAAGAAAAAGAAAGTAAATAGAATATGGGTGAATGTACACAGTTGTGCACTTGTGAACAACAGGAAAACAAACAAACCCATTTGCATATTTCCGAAGTACCAAAAACATTTTTTAAAAAGAGGTTGCAAATGAGTTATGGACAATCCCAAGTGTCATTTCTGTTTCAGTGGGAAGTTGAACAGCACTGATGAGGGAGGAGGGAGGTAGGAGTAGCGAGATGGTGAGGAGTGGCCATGTTTTTCATCAGTCTTGCCAGGCAGCTCTGTAGACGCTTGGGACAAGCCACTCACAAGCCATCATGCCGCGTCTGCATGCCATGAAAAATCACCCTGAAAACAAGCCACCCTGAACAATCCAGCAAGTCATGGGTTCTCAGGGACCTGGTTCACATGTCACGTTAAGCTATGGTGGGTTGTTACAATGGATAGTTGCAGGGTGGCTTAGCATGACGTCCAAACCAGGAGTGGGTTTTCTGTCATGGGTTGTTTTTGCAAACAAGTAACCCTGAGAACTCATGGCATATAGTAGGGTTATTTAGGGTGGCTTGTTTGTAGGGTGGTTTGTTGTGCTGTCCAAACTTGGCAGGGCAATTTTATCATGAGTTTGCACAATTTCCCCTCAATTTTACTGCTCTGCCTTGAAATTAGTGCAATTTTCCCTGTTTTACTCCTCTACCATGCAATTTGAATATTTGTACCAATCCACCTCACTTGCCTGCCTTGAAATTTGCATATATTTAGTTATCCTGCTCAGTGCTCTATAACCCAGATGTGTATCTGACAGCTAGCAATGGAGACCAGTGGAGGGAAGTGACAAGCACCAAGGGGTGGGGAGCCAATAGTGTCTGGTGGTTGTAGGAGAGGAGTTGCTTTAGGGGCAGGTGTTATTACTTCTGTAGAATGTGAAGAAGCCTTTTTTTTTTTAAGGTGTTCGCAAGCAAGGGAAGCACTGACCTGGAGTATGAAATTGACAAAGACTTTGATATTGATACGCTTAGTTAAATAAGGGACAGGCAGTCTGCCACACTTGCTCAAGACCCCCCCCCCCCAATTGTGAATATGTTCTCACATTCATAAGGGCTCAGAAAAGTATTTCTATTTTGCGATCCGACACAGGAAGGGTGGGGGGAGTTTCACTTGAGAAGTGCCAAAGAGGAGGATGAAATTGACAAGGGCATTGACAAGGATATTGACAACAGGTGTGGTATGGCTATGCGGGGCTCAATAGCAGACAGGTGGTCTTGCAGTCCTCTGCACTTAAGTAACACATGGGAGAGAGCAATCTTATGGCTGCCAAACAGTGTCTAGATGGCCATAGGATTTTTCGGTTTCTGGTAACCGAAATCAGAGCCAGGGCTCTGAGCTCGGTTCCCAGAAACTTCACCCCCCCCTCCCCTGCCACCTAGGGCGGCATGGTTCTTCCCCTTCTCTGCACTTGTAATTTCAGTGCGGAGTGGGCAAGTTCGGAGGTGGCCAACTATCCAGATGGGATTGTGCCCTAAAATAAGGAAGACCCCTTTAAAAAAAGTTTGCAAATGCGTTGCTGCATTCATAAGGGCTCAGAAATTTAAATCCCTTTGGCAATCTGATGTGAGAGGGGGAGGGAGTTTTCCCCAGTAGCCGGCAACCCCAGCGGACCAATTGCAGAAAGGGTGCTGATGTGGGGAACTAGAAAATGAGGATTTCTGCTGCCTGGGACAGGTGCCAGCAGCAGCCTGGAGGACTGAGAGGGACTGAGGGAGAAACAAGCCACTGAGCAGGCGATTGTCTGTCAGGAGCAATGGACAAGCCACCCACCCACCATAGCTTCTTCTCAGGGTGGCTTAGCATGATGTGCAAACTTGCCCAGGGTGGCTTGTCTGTGGTTAACAAACCATGCAGAAGAAACCACACTGGGTTCAGATGTCACAACAAGCCTCTCCTAAACAAACATGGGTGATAAGTCACCATGACTTATATTGTTGTGTGAACCAGGAGGGTGTCTCCACCAGTGATTTACTCCAAGCTGGCTGCGTGTTGAGGTTGTTAGGGACAGATGACATTGTGGCCATCCAGCAGCCACCCTGGAGCTTATTAGGGAAAAACTGGATTTCTTGAGACTGCTCAAAGTCCAATTATTTTCCTTAAGTCGGGTTCTCCATGGTATAGCTATTGTGTGCCCCAACTCCCATATTTACCTCGGGTATGCTAGCCCTCCCCAGGGGTGTGCCTGACCCCAGTCAAGAGGTGTTTCCTGTCCCCTGTGTTTCCCAGCACAAACCAATTAGTGTCTACTTAGAAGTAACTGCCATTGTGCTCATCAGAATTTACAGAGATCCCCCTGAATTGAAATACAGATTTTAAAGCACTGATACCCTGAAGCTTTTAAAGCACTTTACATAACCTGTGATTCTCCGTGGCTTGGTCTATTGCCTTTGGAAGTAACTAATTCACACCTCCGTTACAGTGATCCTGTGCAGCATCAGGTTACAATGGGGGCTGGTTTCCCTGTCCCTGTATTTACTGCTCTCTTTCCCTGAACAAACCCATTAGTGTCTCCTCAGAAGTAATCCCCATTGTGCTGAATGAGGCTTGTCCTCTGAAAGCCCACATCAGAATTTACAGAGATCCCCCTGAATTGCATGTGGAGCTTACAGTACTGATTCCCTGAAGCCTGCGAAGTGCTTTGCTGAACCTGCAATTCTCCATGGCTTGGTTTATTGCCTTAGGAAATAACTACTTCATACCTTTGTTATAGAGATCCTGTGGTTAGAAAGGGGGCTAGTTTTCCCATCTCAGTGTCCCCGCCCCCACTTTCCCAGCACAAGCATATGTGTGTCTACTCAAAAGTAACTCCCATTGTGCCCAATGAGGCTTGCTCCTGAAATGTAGGTGCATCTGGACCTTCAGGGGAAAGGAGAAAGGCGCGGGGAGGGGACCTCTCTTATTGGTTGAGCAGCCCCTGCCAGTCAAACGACATTCACTCCAACCCCCAGCCCCACCAGGAAGTATGTTCTGTGAAGCAATTTTTACTGGTGTGGAGCACTTGCTCCAGGAGCCCTGCATAGACCAAACTGCAGCAAAGCTGATTCTTTTTAAAAAATCCGGCACTCCTCCACTTGCTTCTCCTTCCGTTGTTGTGGAGACACAGTCCAAGTCACTGCCTCTCTGCCTGTCAAGCAAGCAAGTGGTAGCAATAATGACAAAGCAGTAGCTTTGATAATGACAGGTGATAATGACAGTGAGAAGGTAGGCTCACTGAGGGAGGGGGCCCTTTGAGGGGGGTCTTGCCCAAGCCCCCCCCCCAAAAAAAACCTGGAGCCAGCACTGCTCTCTGTAGTCTTCTCACACACCCATTTAGCCTCTAGCAACATGGCTGGGATCTATTAATGGATGGTTGGAAGTGTGGCCAAGCCGGCTTTATGCACACTGATGCCTTGCACCTAACATGGATTGGCTTTTGGCATCTCATTGCACAAGCAGCTTTTGGGCTTGCATGGGGTGTTCCAAAGATGAGATATGCTGCTGAGTTCAGCACATGGGCAATGGGATGAACACAGCCGACTCAACTCATGGCAGCACGACGAAAGGTCAAAGTCTCCGGCTCTCTGAAAACAGCAGTTTTTAGGGTCTCAAAAGGAAATCATGTTGAGAGGCCAGATGCGGCCCAACTTTGGTAAGCGTGCAAGTGCTAAGTATGAGAGAGTGACATTCCAAGGCATGGAACTGTTTGATATGCAACTCCCAGGGCCTAAATGCGATGGCAGTTCTAATCTGCCGCACTGGGGAGCAGGCAGCTGCAAAGCAAGGAATGCAGACCCCTGACTATGCCACAGCCAGGCCTTAAGACAAAATGGGGATCATGGGCCTTCCTGTTCAGGACTGCCAATGGAACAAAAGAAAAAAAAACCCTTTCTGGCTATGCCATATGTGATGCAGCATGGTCACCTATGCCAATCGAATAGGCGCAAAGAATCCTTCAGGCCTATCAGAACCACAGAAAAAGTTACAAGTACTCTGTGCTAGTCTCATTTTGTAGTATCAGGGTGGGCAGACATCAGACCTGGAGGTCTACTTTGGTTTTTTTTTACTAGAACCCAAGATTCACCAATTAGAGCGTGCTGCAAAGGCATAGACCTAGTTCACATATAATGACAATCCAGAGTATGGCTTGAGTATGGGTTGTTGTTGAATTGTGGGTTGCTGCCAATTTATTATGAGTGAAACCAGCACTATGGTTTAACTATGGGTTGTTAACCACAAACAGCCCGGAGTTCACAACCCAACAACAAGCCATGGGTTCTCTTCCTGGGTTGTCTGAGGTTAACAACTCATAGTTAACCCATAGTGCAGGGTTCGCATGTAACAACAACCCCTACTCAACCCATACTCTGAATTGTCGTGATATGTGAACCAGGCTCTAGAATTAAAGAATTCTGAGACCAGAAATTAGTTTTGAGCACCACAGCTGAATGGAGCACACAATGCTTCTTCACAAAAAGGCCACTTCTGGTTGCCCCAAGCGTCTTTCATTTTAGCAGTATAATTTAGGTCGGTGGTGGTGGTGGTGGTGAGACATTTTGTTGCTGCTGTTGTTAAACAACTGAAAGTCAGAAATCTACTGGAAATCATCCAGAGACCTACTTGTAGATCCAGAGGTATCTTCTGCCTAGCCCCATTGTAGTAAGAGGGTTCTGTTTTTGTTTTTTTGCAGGGGTGTGAGGAAGGTTCCCTTTCAGAAAGCAGAATTGGACAACTTTGGTCCTTGGCTCCCTTTTGGGGCAACTGGTTGCCACAATATCTCTGGCTCAGTTCTTATAATGTGACTTGCTGTAACTGTGGAGCTTTTCATAGAAGGTGAAGATCAACTATTCTACGGAAATGAATTTCAGACTGTACAGTTAAGTTGTATTATTTGGAATTTGTGTTGTGTTTAGATAGTTCCAGCCAAGATGTGCGTAACCGGATATGTGTGTAACTGAAGCAGCGTGCACTTCAGGCATTCAGAAAGCGCTCTCAGGGGGAATTTGCACAAAAAAATTTGCCAGTGATTTTTGGAATAATGAGTACATTTGAGAACTTTGGATCTGCTCACAAAGAAAGCCAGCTGCACAATCCAGCAGATCAGTTATTCCATGCAGGTTATATTTGTTCAGCTGCTGCCCTTCATTCTGCTTAGACAATCCTTGCATTTTAACATGAACCCCGCAAACCAATAACAACCTCAATTAAGTGCTGTATGTCCATCTCGTCATTTCACCAAAGAACTGGCCCAAAAGATTCCAGTGAAGTCAATGAGAACTTGTCCAATCAGTTCTCTGGCCCTTGGATCAAGCCCCATATTCCAAAAGTAAACAACCAGAAAAACCACATGTGTGGTGTACATTAAAGAAGTTATGCAAAGTATATGCATAATGTCAAAACAAAAGCAGCCCCAGACCTGTGGAGCCTTTTCTATAGGGCAATCAGATTCTGTGCCAAGGGAATTGAGGATCTATGCTAGAAACAAATGAACTTTATGAAAATGTGCTTATGTTTTGCATATACCTGCTTGGATTCTTTTTTTACCCCCCAAATGAGAATTTGTCCAGAATTTGTCAACTTGTTCTCACAAGAAGCAGTATGGCAGAAGGAAGAGGGGCATTCTTATGGTATGTGAGGGGAAGTAGAATGGGGTGGATTAGGGGAATGTAAATGGAGGCTGTGAGAAAGAGGTAGTTTGTTGCACAGCAAACAGATTTTTGTTGCCCAAGCTACAAGCCATTCATCAGTATAAGTCAAGTCAGTTGGTAGGGACTAGAGGGTTGGACTACATTAGGGCCAGCCCTACCATTAGGCAGGGTAAGGCAGCTGCCTCAAGCAGCAGATCCTGGGGGTGGTGGCACCCATTCCCCCTGAGTCCCCCAAGCTAGCTTGCTGACCTCAGGTGCAGTGGAGAATGCTGACCCATAGCAAGTGCTGAAGTAAGATTCAACTGCCAGACTGGCTGGATTCCATATGTGGAATGGGGGTGGGATTACCCTCTTGCCCTTCACCTCAGGCTGCAAAACACCTTGGACTGGCCCTGGTTTCAGTCCCTATTCAATTATTAAGCTGCTAAGGTGACTGTAGGACAATTGCTATCTCTTAGTCTAACCTCCTTCACAGGGTTGTTGTGGGGATAACACGGAATAAGGAAAAGTCCACACATCACCCTGAGCTCCTTGGTGAGATAAAATGTGAGACATAAATATCTCGACATCCATGAAGACTACAGCCAGAGACCTCTTAAAAATGAAAGGTGAGATTCTTAGAAATACAAATCCTGCCTGACATACCAGATTGTGCCTAAAATTCCACATGTGCAGACCTGAATAACATAAACAGCCCTGGCTTTGGAGTGGAAGTATGTTGAAGTAAGTGCTGCTGGCTACGTTCTACAGAGATTTCAAGTGCTGAAACAAGTGTTATGGCTTGAGAATAAAGAATGTTATTTGGGCTCAGGAAGTCTCATATATCCTCATGCTGCAGGAGAGGTGGCACTCTCCTGTTTCTGTTTAATAACGATTGCTTTGCCAGTATTGAATGAATTGTAGGAGGGATCATGGCCCAGAACAGGGTTGGCTCATGAATCAGTTCGCTGCTGGAGGAGAAACGTTGGCGGTTGCTAGTTTATGCATACAGTTTCCGAGTCTGTGCACATTTAACACAGGCTCCCTCCTTGGAGTCAGTGTGAATTCAGCTTGGTACCGCTCACATTCTCAAGGCGTCCCACAGAGGAAAGCGTGCATGGACAAAACATGATTGTTTCACACCATTTCCTTAATGGCTGTAACAAAGGTTGAATTCAGCCGTCCCCAACCTGGTGTCCTCCAGATGAATTGAACTACAACAACTGCCATAATCCCCCAGCCAATATAGCTGGCTGGTGGATTATGGGAGTTGTAGTCCAACATATCTGGACGGCACTAGGTTGGGGAAGGTTGGACTAAGGTAAAGGATCGAGTGTTTGAATCAGGTGTGTGTGTGTGTGTGTGTGTGTGGCGGTTAAGTTCAAAGATCTCTGCCGGCCATGAAGCTCCCTGAGCGGCCTTGGACAAGTCACTGTTTCTTGGCCCTAACAAATTTCACAAGATCGTGGTTGTGAGGGCAACATTAAACCCCATATCTGTTGTCCTGAGCTTCCCAGGGGACAGGTAGGCAAACGAAAAAGAATAATAATACATCCATTTGCAACCTGCTTGGTGTTAGGGCGCAACTAGATGGGATGCAGGGATCCAGGATCAGGGTCTTCTGCTTTTCTTTCCTTTTTAATATAATGAAGAGAGTTGGATTAGTCAGTGGAGGCTGGTGGCTCTGATTTTGGTAGGGCTGCAAAACTATTCTGGGTTTTGGTTGGAACCAGCCAGAACTCTAAAGGAGCTATCCAAGGTGCTGAACCTATTTTGGGGGTAAGGGTCAGCACCTTGGAAAGCTCCTTAGAGTTCTGGCTGGTTCTGACCAAAACCCAGAATGGATTCACAGCACCACCAAAAGTGGGGCTATTGGGTCTCCATTGGGATTAGTCCCTACCAGGTTGCCTTTGTCATTTCCTATAAGACCAGTTTGGCCAGCTGATGGCCTGGTATCTGTATCCACCACCACCTGTCCTGCAGCCCTCATCCTTCTCTGTCCTTGTGACAAACTTTTTCTCCACTGCAAGGTCCTTGTTTGAGCAAGAAATAAAATGTGACCTTTCATTGATGTTGGAAGCAGCATCTGCCAGGCCAGAGCTGCTTCCAAAGCACTGTCACTCAGTAATCCATGCTGGCTGGACCCAAAGGAGCCGCGTGCTGCTTCCTTCCATGCCGATGCACGCCTCGCATTGGGAAATAGCAGACTGGCCAGATTCAGATACAACTTGGCAAAGTCGCTATCATGAGAGACAATAACGGAAAGCAGATTCAGATAATAAAGGTCCTGTTATGCATCCTAGCCCTTCATATGCAGTGGCTGTCTGAAAACTGGATTACGCCTCATAGGAATGTAGGAAGCTGCCTTAGACTGAGTCAGCCCCTTGGTCCATCTAGCACAGTATTGTCAGCACTGAGGTTGGCAGCAGTTCTCCGGGGTTTCAGGCAGGAGTTTTCCCAGCCCTACCTGGAAATGCCTGGGATCGAACCCGGGAAAACAAAGCATGTGCTCTACCACTCAGCTCTCTCCTTCCCCGCTCCAATCCCAAGTCTTTTCTGAGACTGTATTCCTCAGCTCTTCAAGATGGTGGCAAAGAAGCACAAGTCAGCCCCACCTATCCAGCTGTGCCCCTGAGACTGAGGTTTAAGTTGAACACAAGCAAGCCTGTGTGTCTGGATAAGCTTATCTCCCCAGCGAGGGGTAAGGCTATGTCAGAAGAGCAGAAGGTTTGGTGATGACAGCCAGAGCTCTCCTGACAAAAGCCTGGAGAGTGTCAACATGGGAACAGTGCTTGGCAGCTCTTAATGTGCTGCTTGTGTTAATTAAATCAGTCTCTTAACCTGTCTCGGGGGGATGAGTTTGCATGCAGCTCGCCTAGTTCTGGCATCTTACTGGGCCCCTTTCTTTGCAAGTCCCAAACTCTTTTTGTGTGCAAAGCCATGAGATCATTATGGAGGCTCGGAATCAAAGATGGAGAAATGTGTTCCCAACAACAGTAACGTGTAAGAAAAGGGAACAGACAGATACCTTGGAGAACGGTGGTGGAGGAAGGCTTTTGTGCAATAGCGATCTTGCTGAGCTGTGAGTCAGGATGGAACAACCTTTCCATCCCTTGGAAATAATGGGCCTCCTGCTTAAATGACTCTGGTGAATCAACATGGAAACTGCTTCTGCAGAAGGGAAATTGTACCCATGGCCCAGAGCTGTGACTCATCTGAGAGACCTTCAGGAAGGAGTTCTGTGTGCACAGCCCAGTTCTACCCACCATGACTTCAGTTTTAAAAGCTGAGGCCAGATGAACCAACGGATGTTTATTCTAGCTGACACCTCTAAGATGCTGTGTAGGATGGTGACAACAAGCAGAAACAAACAGTATGTGTTTTGTTAGTAACTGTAAAATGTCAGCACAGGAGGCAAAAGTAGAAAATCTAGCTAAAATGTGCTTTCTCAAGGCCTGTTCTCACAGTCCTTTCTGCTCACAACAGCCATGACTGTTTTTGTCAGGCCCATGTTGACCTCTAGCTGTGCTGTCACACAGGGAAAGGGTTCCATGTGAACTCTGATGCCACAACTTCCCATAGGCATCTGATTGGCCACTGTGAGCCCAGAATGTCAGACTAGATAAGCCTTTGGTCTGATCCAGCACAGCTTTTCTTATGTTCTTAGCTGACTTCTGTGTATGCCACACACAGAGGTCAGCTGTTCACATGCCCTCATCATGGCCGTTCTTCTAGTGATGACGGCATTTGAATATCTGATCCATGCAAACTTTTGCACATGGCATTAACATAGATTAGCTCTGCAGATGGCAGCACAAGTGAAAAGACAGTACAGTCTGAGTCTAAACCACAGATGCCATGCTCAGACCAGATAGAGTGAATTGATCCATATTCATGTTGCCCACAAACTAAGTATTACGCCTTAATAATTAGGAGATCATTTTTCTCAACAACATAGACTGCTGAGAACCTGGTCCATGTCATGTTACTGGCTATCATTAGAATGGCATTCATAATCAGCTGGCCAAGTTTTTGAAAAAATCGTACTTAAGAGAGTTACACAGGTTAAAGAGCCCTGTAGCACCTTAAAGGCAAATGGATTATGACATATGCTTTCACGGACTTGGATCTTCTTCATTGGGTAGATTCACTCAAGCCATCAGTCGTCATAATCAGTTCATTCGTCTTCATTGGATGGATGCAGTGATTCATCAGTGGGATGAATCAGATGATGAGGTGGACTGTGGTCTACTAAGGTTATGCCATTATCAGTTCATTACTGTCCAAGGTGCTAGAGGGCTCTTTGTGTTTGCTGCAACAGATTCACGTGGCCACTCCTCCAGGTGTTTTCAACATGCTAAAGAGATATGCGAACACAGTTCTCAAAGGGGGTTGCTTGAGACTGGGAATTGAATAAAAGGAAACCACCTAAATTCTCAGAAAGGTGTTGGGTTGGATCCAGATGTAAGTTGGATTTAAGTGGACTTCCCCAAGCTCTTCTTCCCAGGGCAGCCTCCCAACCCCCTGACAATGCTACACAGGGAGTCAGGAGATCCTCTGCTGAATGGGGTGAGCTGTGGTGTGGGGGGGAGGGGGATCCCCCCAAATCAGGCAGAGGGACCTTCCATGAGCAGAGCCCTTCCTCTCATGGATGGCAGAACCTGGATCCCAGCCACAAAGTTCTCAAAGCCCCTCTTAACTCCCCGCTATGCTTCTGACTGTCAGCCATAGGCCGCTAAGCATGACAGTGGTGACGTAATTAGCAACTCCATCACTGGTGATTTAAAAACAAATCTCCAGGCGCATGGGTTGGAGGGCCTTCCCTCCCCATCAGCGCGATCTCAGTAAATGCCTCCCCTGCACAGCAATTAGCATTAGGGGAGAAAACTTGTGTGCAGTTAGGCCCTCTATTTCAGAGAATCTCGAGAATGTAAAACCTCAGTTGACCCGGGTTATTCTCACTGGCGATGCCAGTCTTATGGATTCACCTGGATTTTCTTTCTTTCTGGTCTCTGCTTTAGAAGAACAAAGAAAGGCCTTTGAGCAAGCCAAAGAAGCAGCAGGCGGCACCTCTGGCAGCAAATAACATCCAGAGCCTCGGTTTTGGTGGGAGACTTGTGCAACCTGGGTCAGGAGTGTGGTGCTGGATCGACCCCCTGTGCTTTTCCTTCGGGAGAAAAGCGGCAGCAATGAGCAGCATGCTTTCAAGAGTAAGAGCCAATAACGTAACATGTAGTTTGGCCCTCAGCATCCCAACTATGCAGTAAGATCGCTTGCATTCCAGAAGGAAAGTTCTCGAAGACCATATTTTTAAAAAAGCTGTACAAGCCGTAGATTTGCCACAAAGATTTGTGAGAATTTGCATGCATTGTGTGTTTATATTTGCTTTAACACCCTTTATGATGATTGATTACACACCGTTTATTTGTGGAGCTTTACATCTAAAAATGATTGCTCACCAAATTCCTTTGGAATCCGCTCCAAGCTAGTTGAATGCGAGTGCTCTGTCTGAACCCGTGCATCATTCTTGGCATGAATCCTGCAAGGACAAAAGTTCTGACCTGTGCTTTATTAAAGGGAACCAAGCTGAGTTTCTGGGCAAAGATGACAGTCTGGAAGTGATTTGTCCCCTCCTTTAAATCCTGCGCAAAGATCGTTGCTCTCTCTTCCTGATCTCCGGGAGCAGCTTCAGTGTGATGGGGTTTGAGCCTCCACTGCTGGGTGCTGCAGGGGCTGGCCCGGGCAGGAGACTGAGAGCACAGTTCTGAGGGTCAGGGACCAGGGCTTCCAGAGGCACGTCTCCCACGCTCCATTCTGATTGTTTGGTACCCTGTTTCAATCAAGTCAGGTAGGCCCGGTGCTGGTTCTGGCAGACCTACAGCAGGAGGACTCTAGGAAATGGCTCTCTGAAGAGCTGGAGCTGTCAGGTCTCTCCCCTTGAGGTTAGGAAGTGCACATATTTCCCACAGAACGGAGGCCTGTCATTTGGCTGCCAGTTGCTTGCCAAGTCTCTTGGGGCAGGGCAGGTCGTCACCCTTCGCTAAGGCTCATTATGGCAGTTTGACATTTGTTTTGGCTCACTGAAGTCAGGGTGAACTGGCCAGCTTCCCAATGGCCAGGCCGAGCCTCATGCAGCTATGTTACATGCTTATATATCCCTTATCTTTTCATTCACTTGGAGCTGTGATACAGCTAGTAGTCAGTGCTGTAGTCGAGAGCTCCCTTCTGCACAGGCTGGGTCTGCAAATATTTGCTGTCTTGGGAAGAATGCTCATCCCAGGCATTAGTGGCCCATGGGACACTGGAAGAGATCTATTTCCCCACTCATTTTGCCTGTTTGCTGCATTTTGATATGGTTTGAGAACTCCCTATCATCACAGGAGCTGTTTTTCTCAAAGAATTACTTTGAGCATACTTTAGAAGAGGGGTGGGCAGAAGGTAGATCTGCAGATGTTTTGGGCTTCAGCTCCCAGCATTCCTGATCATTATTGGCCATGTTGATAGAGGCTTCTGGGAGCTGAAGTCCCAAAATCTGGAGATCTGCCTTCTGCCTATGCCCTAGGACAGCCTTTCTCAACCTGGTGCTCTCAAGATGCATTTGGCCTGGTGCTCCCACCACCCCCAGAGTTGTAGTCTGACACATCTGGAGTGCACTAGGTTGGAGAAAATTCCCTTAGAACTTCTAAGGTCATGCATACATTTGCAATGAAAAGTGTGTGTGTGTGTGTGTATATGTGTGTGTGTGTATGTGTGTGTATATATATAGCAGCACAGTGTTGTATCTGCATTCCCTATAATAATACAATTCAGACCTCTCTCTCTCTTTCTCTCTGTAAAAGGAATGTTGGAATTTGCCACCAGGGAATGGAGATGGCTGTGCCTATATGTATGTAAGTCAGTGAGAGCATGGGGGAGGGGGGCTATGAACTGCAGCTTGTGCTCTTCTCCTTGACTGATGGAGCTTAACTCTGTTGATGACCTTAAAGGCCATGTTACATGTATGATTTATTTGCTCACTCATTTCTGCGATAATAATTTGAGAAAAGGCAAAACAACGACACAACGACTGATGAATGATGATGGGCTGAATCATTTGTTGATACTGATAGCAGTGTGGTAGTGAATTGAGCCCTGTATGATCCAAAACCAAAGACACCCACATAAGGCTTTATTTCTTCAGATGTTCAAGTACAAGCATTTTGATGCATACAACATAAATTGCCTTTCAGCCTCTCCTGCATTTAAGTCAATCATTGTTCTTGTAGAACTAGAGAGGCATTGATAATGCAGATGAGTATCCTCACCAGGGTGGCTTAGCACAGACACATCACAGACGGATGGAATCAAGAACTGCATTCAGATGCTCGTTCAAAAATGCCTAATGTCATTTTTGGCGAGATGTTCACAACTAATACATTTCATACTTTAATAAATCAGTACATTTAATTTGAAAATGATCTGATGACTACATTAATACATTTACTAATACTAATACATTCCCCCATGGGGGGGTGGGGGGTGGCTTTATTGGCTGCCTTTTGTGGGGTGGAGAAACAATGATGTGATAATGTCCTATCACGTGAATTTTTCAACTTCACATTACTGTAGACTGAGATACGGGGGAGGGCCTAACTCTTCAAAGTTAGAGCAGCAGTGGCCAGCAAGAGGGGGTGGGGAAAGTAGGAGACTACCATCACTTAGTAACAATTGATGGGGACCCAACAGCCTTGAGGGCCATAGCTCAGTGGTAGGGCACCTGCTTTGCATGTAGAAGATCCCAAGTTCGATCCCCAGCATCTCCAGGTAGGCTTGGAAAAACTCCTGCCTGAAACCCTGGAGAGCCATTGCTGCCAGTCAGTGTCAACAGCACTGGCCTAGATGGACCAAAGGTCTGACTCAGTCTAAGGCAGCTTCCTCTGTTCCTGTGGACTCTTACTAGAAGGAGTTATGAGGCAGCTGAGGGATGGTGCATCATACAGTTACACAGCTGCTGACTGGCCAGCAACACCCAGCGTGGGACTCTGATGGCATAGACTGTGCCTATACTGACCTAGTTACCCCCCACCCCCCACCATGCCTCCACTAACACCTTGCAATAGCTGCTGGTAAAAACATTGGGCAGCCTCCTCTTTTACTTCCCAGTGGACCACCTCACAAGTCCCCCTGAGCACAGTAGAGTATCCTAGTAGTTTATCAATCAATTCCCCATTATCCTTATGACTACCTAGGTCAAGGATGAGGGAAGTAGAAGCAGCCTCTTGGACTGAACCACCCACTTTGGCAGGTGATAATTTTGCAGCACCTGAAACTGACTCTGTTTCCAGTGTTTTGCTTCTGCCCATCAAGTCACAGTGTGACCGGAAGAGAGAGGGGGCTCTGTGAAAAATGGAAATGTTCAATTGGCAGGTGATAAAGATGTTATGGAATATAAGAAGTAGCCCTTTCAGGCTGGTAATCCCAGATAGAGTTTCCTCTCACTGAAGTGTATAAATAAACTTCTCTGAGATCCAAGAAAGTAGAGCATCCCCAAATGCAGGGAATTAAAAAAAAAAAACAACCTGGCATCTCTATGATTCTGTTATTCAAGTTGAAATTCCTCTCACATCTTATTCTGAGGTGTGTGATCTCTTTCCCTTCTGTACCACACACAAGCGACCTTTTGAGATATTTCTCAAAAAAAGAGTAAAAACGATCAATGACGCTACGTCCTCCTGACCACCCTCTTTAATGAAATATTCGGAACATGTTTGATTTAAAATCTTCCTGGCCAGGGGTCTGATGGAAATTCTTGAGAGCTGCATTAAACTCTTTTCTCCATCCCTGATACGATGTGAGTTTTGGATCTGGGTCCAGTAGAACAGATGGCCATTTGTGCAGGTAAAAAGGGGACTCTTCTCAAACCAGAAAGTAAACTGACAAACTAAAGGGAAAACCAAACAGGGCTGGGGTGTGCCCAGTGCATAGCAAGTGGAAAATCCAGAACCAACAGAACTGCTGCCAAAACAATGTGAAGCCGTTTTCAGAGAGCTCTGCTGAAACCTTCCTACCTCAGCAGCTTTGTTTGTAACATTTCATCAAATGGCTGAAATGTTCAGTCTCCTTTTTTCTGCAGTCAAAGGTATGTCATTAAGACTTTGAACAGCCCAGGACAAATGAATGTTGCTGCCTTCTCCTCTTCCCCACTCAGTTTGCTCTTACTGCTTTTATGCTTTCTTTATTGACTATGCCATGACTGCATTGTTTATTTTAAAATAAATATGTCTTTGTTCAAGTTTAAACTAGAGCTAAGCCCCCCCCCTCAAAATGGGAGGGTGCTCTTCACTGAACCTTTAGCAACCTGCAAAAAAAAGTGTGGGGGGGAGCCTCCTCATTTGATGGGGGGGGGGGAGTGGAGAGAAAGTATTTGCCGAAGCAGCTATCAGGGACTGAACCTGTCCCCGTTGCTGAGGCCACCAGCTCTGTTTTGCTGCATTGCACCCTGGTGATGAAACTGCTCCAACAAAGCAAAACAGGGAGCATTGGCTGTGTTGCCTCAGTAATGTGGACCCATTCTCTCCCTGTGGACACCCATTCAGACTGAAGGCACTGCGGCTTTGTGTGCCTTTAGTGACATCACCACATAGCCAAATCTGATTGGCTACATGGTGCTATCACATGATCACATCCACCGTGTGATCCCTGATTAGCTGGGATAACTCATGGATGAAATAATAATAGCAAAGAGGGGAAGCAGCCGCTGCAAAGCAACAAGAAGGTAGGACCAAGGGAATTTGGGGAACGTTTTTGTGCACCCAATAGAACCACATGGCTAAAGATGTTCAAGATCAAAAATCTGTTTTTTGTTGGATAGTCTGGGGTGACTTACAAGCAGAGTTACCTTATACAAAGAAAACGTGGTAACACATCATTTATTGTTAGAGGGAATCAATGCAGGCTAGAGCCAGGCTAGAAGAAGTTCAAATCAACGTACTGTATTAGTGCTTTTATACACGTCAGCACTGTTCAAGTACAAGCACCCCCTAAAGCTGGGTACGTTAAGTGTAAGTAAGCGAAGGCATGAGATATGGTTACTTGCTTCTCTCAGGGACAGAGTACATGTTGCCTGTTGCAGAGGTGAAGAGGAAGGGGAGGGAGGAGATGAAAGGAACCAATCAAGGTAAAGGACAACAAGGGGGTGAACAACACAAGCAGCTGTTGATACAACTTGTCCTCTATTGCCCCACCCCCAGTGTCTGGAAGCATACACAGTTGTTCCTATTATTCAACAGTTTTGACCTAGTTTGGGACTGGGGGGCATCTCCATGACAACGGAAGGAGAAGCAAATGGAGGATTACCTGGATTTTTCAAGGAATTGGCTTTGGTCCACACAGGGACTACGAATGAGTGCACCTCACCTTTGTAATTTGCTTGATGGGAACATACTACTGGGTGGGGTCGGAGGATTGGAACTGAATGTCATGAGACTGGCAGGGGCTGCTCAACCAATAAGAGAGGCTTCCCCCCCCAGGCTCTACCCCCCTTTCTCCTTCCCCCTTAAGCTCCCGTTTAGGGGACTTACTCCAGTCAGCCTTTACCCCTCTAAACACTTGATTGTGGCTCCAACCAGCCCCCTTTTTAACTCGACGCTGCAAAGGATTGAAGCTGCTCATTAGTTATTTCCTGACAGCAATAACCCAAACATCGAAGAACGCAGCTTCAAGATAGTGCTTCACAGCCTTTAGGGGAGTTTTTATCCTTTAAAACGCTATTTTGCTTGATGGGGATCTTAGTAACTTTGGGAGTACACATTTAGGGGACAAGGCTCATTGCCCACAATGGGAGTTACTTCTGAGTAGACGCTAATAGGTTTGTTCTGGGAAACACAGGGATGGGAAACAACCCTTGACCTGGGTCACGGTGAAAGGCACACCCATGGGCAGGGCTAGCATACCCAAAGTAAATGTGGGGGTTGAGGCACACAACAACTAAAGCACAGAGAACCCAACTAAAGGAAAAGAATTGGACTTAAAGTAGTCTCAGGAAATCCGGTTTTTCTGTGAAAAGCTCTGGGGTGGCTGTGGGATGGCTATGACATCATGTGCCCCAAATGACCTCCAAACAGAGCCAGCTCACAGCAAATCAACTGTGGAGACACCCCCGAGGATACCTGAGAGAGCATCTTCTCCCTTAGCAACCTGCCCAGTCACTGAGGTCATCAAAGGGCTTGCTCCTGGTGGATCCACATGGACCTATGGTCTAATGGGAGTCCACCAGGAGATGAGCCTTCAGTGTGGTGGCCCCCCTCCTATGGAATTCCCTGCCTTTAGAGGCCAGGGAGGCACCATGTTGTGTTGCTTCTGGCACCTCCTAAAGACATTGTTATTTCAGGAAGCCTTCCTTGAGTGACTGGCCGCAGTTTATCAGAACTCTGTTCATTTTAAAAATAGTTATTATTTTAATATGGTGTTTTTATTCTTTTATCCTATCTGCTGTTCACTGCTCTGAAATCTTTGGATGTGGAGCAGTGTACAGATATTGTAAATAAATAATAAATATGTTTTGCCTTGGGCTTGAAGGGACCACATTCACTTGTGGACTCCAGATGGCTTGCCCTGTTCAGTTTCATGTTAGAGAAGAACTTTATGCTGAGAAGTAGCAGGGCATCTAAAGAGTTCTAAACTGGAAAGGATACTGGATTGTCCATCGGCTCAGTTGGGCTCTAACCACCGTGCATTCTCCCAGGTCTCCAGGGTTGCTCGAATGTAAAAAGAAAAGAAAAAGACATTGGTTGTTGCAGCATTGCTCTCAGCCCCATTCATAAATAGGGATTCTGTGCTAGTTTCTCCCATTCCACATGCCATGATGCATTCACATAGCAGCTCAAGCAAGGACCAAGAGGGGTTTCAATGCGCATGGGCCTGGCATGCAGGGGTCCCATGAGGCGTCAGCTCAGATGGCCGACCAATATGCCAGTGTGGGGATCCCCCAGGGAAGCTGGCTGTTCCAGGAACAACGCTCGCACGCCCCATTCAGTGTTTGCTGCTGAACAAAAAGGAAAGGGAGCTGATATGTGGGCATGCTTTGGGGGATCTGCCCTTCTTTTTCTATATTATGAGATATGCCTTTATACAACTTCTCATGTCAAGTGATTTTGAAACTGAGACGAATGAAATGGAGATCTTTATGGCTCTCAGGATAATGAAGACAAATCTTATATCCTTTCTTGTAGAGTAACACAAGAGGCAGGGAATCGAAGCAGTTCTGCCAGTCAGAAAATCCCCAGAGAAAAATGTCTATAAGCCAGACAGTATTATATGGATACTGTGCTCCCAAAGCTAACCCAGCTCCAGGACAGGCTGGTGGCTCTGATTTTGGTAGGGCTACAAATCCATGCCAGGTTTCAGTCGGAACAAGCCAGAACTCTAAAGGAGCTACCCAAGGTGTTGAACCCTAGCCCCAAAATAGGTTTAGCACCTTGGATAGCTCCTTTAGAGTTCTGACCTATTGCCCCACTAAAATAGGAGCCACCAGCCTCCACTGCTCAGCTCCAACAGTGCTGTTCTCTCTCAAATCTCTCTCGCTCTCTCGCTCTCCCCCCCACGACCCACTTCCTTCTCTCCCTCAGATTATAGAGACTGGAAAACTACCCCCCAAATAGCAGTTTCATAAAGGTGCAGCTCAGACACATGGTCAACAGGCTTCAGGAAACAACAGCTCTGTTCTCAGTATGGGCTGGGGGAAGAAGTCATGGGGAGTCAGAGGCATCCGACCGTCTCGTATTTGTTTGACCCAGTGTGCAGGGTGTCCTGCATATGTGATTTGTGTAGTGTATGTAAGAGCCATGTGCACAGGGCATCCCCAGGGGAAGGGGCCCGCTTCAGTGGTGTCTGAACACATTGCTGCTCAGGCTTGGGGCCAGATGAAAACCATAATTTGGAGATATGTTCTGGTGGCTCTCGCCATTCCTGGAGGTGTCATTATACCCTCAGCCTATCGGGCAGAGCACTGGAATGCTGACCCTGCCTTAGCCAGAGCGGATATGCCCTTGTGGGGAGAGTGGACACCTGTGGTGTTTGATATCCTGCTTTTCTAGAGTCTAAGATGCCATTTGACCTCAGGTCACCACCAGAGCCGCAAACTAATCTTTTTGCCTTGGTTTATGTTACAGTTGAAAAGTGATTTCTTTATGGTTCACCTCCTGCCTAACCCCCTTTTCCTGGTTATGAACTCTAGGCTTTATTTTCCTTCACTCTCTGCTATGATTTTATTGCTGCTGCTTCTTGTTTTAATAAAGAAAGAAATGCTTTGGTTAAGTTTAAGGCAGTATTTTATGTTTTGATAAAGATTGCTTTGGTATCATGCTCAAAGGCCAATTACAGACGGAAAGGAAATCTTAAAAGGTTGCCTGTAAGTTTAGGCAAGGCCTACACAGTGCAGATTTCCCAGGGTTCCACAGTTTCCTGTCAGGACTGGCCATTCCACTAGGCAGAGTGAGGCAGTTGCCTCAGGTGGTGGATGCTGGGAGACAGGAGCAAGGTGTTGGAGGAGAGAGTTGTGGGCCACATGGCCTGGCCTGCGTCCCCTAAACTAGCCTGCTGTGGTAGAGGATGCTGTCCTATCACCTTTCAGTGGTGGTGAAGTAAGATTCCACCGCCAGTCCAGTCATCCTTGGCCGCATGAAAGGAGGAGGGGCAGTGTTGTATTGGGAGAGAGAATGACTGTGTCAGGCGCAGCAGGGCCTCAGACACAACTGTACTTTATCACACACAGAACTGCAGAATTTAGCAGAAGCGCCACTCACTGCTCCTACTCCCAACTCTGCAGGAGCTGCCAAGGTTCAAATCAATACCAACCCACAGTCCCCCCCCACCCTGCAGAATACATAACATTCCTCCCCCCTGAGCCATCATAGTCTTTCAAGGGTACAAGGAGGTACCCTTTCACGGCACAGTCTCTGCATTCGACTAGTAGATGTAGATTGCTCAGATTACTTTCTTTCAGTAACTGCCATAGGTAAGAAAGGAGTATTGCTCCCATCTCTTAGTGGTTCTGGCTCTTCAACTAGCAGTGAGAGAAACACATCAGTTCCAGATAGATCTTCGGCAGCTATCTCTGCTGATGACAACTCACTCTGGCCAGAACACCTTCTCAACTGGTCATCATGGCGATGCCACACTGGCCCATCTGCACACTGGACCTTGTATGACACAGGTCCAGTGACCTCAATGATAGAGGAAAGAACCCACCTCGGTCCAGCACCATAGTTCCTAGCAATCACCTGATCTTGGGGGGCAAATGAACAGAGAGTAGGAGCTGAGAAGGCAGCATCCAGAGCTTGCTCCCATTTGCTTTGTAAGTCTTCAGCTAAATCTGGGTGGAGACGGTCAAGGCAAGTTTTTAGATGCTGCCCCATAAGTAACTCTGCAGGACTGACTCCTGTTGTGTTGCACAAGGAGTAACATGTTGGGCGATGAGAAACCTGCCAAGGCATGTTGGCCAGTCTCCTCCCACAATGCGCTTCAGGACATCTTTTGTTATCTGCACCATCTGTTCAGCTTGGCCATTTGCTCCGGGATGACGAGGTGCAACGGTGACAGCCCGAATAAGTTTCTTGTCCGCAAATGATTTAAATTCAGCAGATGTAGAAGCAGTCCCATTGTCTGAGACTATAATATCAGGCAACCCATGGGTTGCAAATAAGTGACACAGTTGCAGTGGCTGTTTGTGATGGTACTAAGACTACTTCAAGCCACTTCGAGTAAGAATCTACCACAACCAAGAAATTTTTCCTTGAAATGGTCCTGCAAAATCAATATGGATTCTTGACCAAGGCTTCTTGGTCACTTCCCATAGAAAGATAGGTGTTCTTGGTGGATTGTGCCTAGTGGCTTGACAAGTACTGCATTCATTTACAGTTTTTTCAATAACTGAGTCGATATCTGGCCACCAGACATTGCTTCTGGCCAATGCTTTCATAGAAATGATCCCTGGATGAGCCGCATGCGGTGTGGTCAGGATGGTTTGACAACTCTTATCTGGAACAACAACATGGTTTCCCCATAGCAGACATCCCTTATGGGCAGACATCTCATGCTGATGGCATTTGAATGGCTTAAACTCCTCTGGCAGTTCCTCATCTGGCCATCCCCTCGATATCCAGTTTAAAACATGAGCTAGTACAGGATCTCAAGCAGTCAGCCTAGCAATTTGATCAGCCTTAAGAGGTGGGTCAGAAAGGGCTTCTAGCATCAAGACTACCAGTGGAGGAGGTACAACAAAATCTGGATTTTGAAGTGGCACCCGACTCCATCCATTGGCATTAGCTATTGTCTTTCCTGGTTTGTAGACAAGTGCATAATCATAAGCATTGAGCAGAATGCTCCAGTGCTGAACATGAGGAGATAGTATGCAGGGAGTAGGCTTATCAGGAAAGAAGATTCCTTAAAGAGGCTTGTGGTCTGTGCGTATTTCAAAAGCATGGCTATAGAGATAGTTGTTGAAATGACTCCTTTTTTTAGTTAGTTTTAGTTTTTTAGATAGTAGTTTTTGACTCCTGCAATAACACCCAAGGCTTCTCTGTCAATTTGTGCAGAGTTCTTT
The DNA here is from genome assembly GCF_057233095.1 of Heloderma suspectum. Lineage (NCBI taxonomy): Eukaryota > Metazoa > Chordata > Lepidosauria > Squamata > Helodermatidae > Heloderma > Heloderma suspectum. The sequence goes on from NC_139459.1 coordinate 279,886,229, forward strand.
CAGTGGATGACATAGTCCTTGAATAATAAGCTATTGGTGCCTCTGTACCATCTGGGAATTTGTGGCTTAGCACAGCACCAACCCTGTAAGAAGAAGCATCAGTAGTAAGGATTAGTGGTTTTTTTTTCATCATAATGTACAAGCACAGAATTTGAACTCAACATGTGTTTGACATTCTAGAAAGCATTCTCATGATGGCTCGTCCATTTCCATGTAACTCCTTTTCCCAGCAAGCAATGCAGTGGCTCAGCAATGGTAGCCTTCATAGAATAATAGAATAGTAGGGTTGGAAGGGGCCTACAAGGCCATCAAGTCCAACCCCCTGCTCAATGCAGGAATCCAAGTCAGAGCATCCCTGACAGGTGGCTGTCCAGCCTCATCTTGAATGCCTCCAGTATGGGAGAGCCCACTACCTTTTTGTGGAAGAAACACATGGTAGAAATTGAGAAGTCCCAAGAAGGCTTGAAGTTCCTGCTTCATTTTTGGAGCAGGTGCATTGTGAACTGCACATATGTTTTCATCAGTGGGGTGAATGCCAGAAGCATCAATACAATAGCCCAAAAATGTTATGCTGGAAGTTCCAATTTCACATTTCTCCTTTTTTACATGAATGCCGGATGTGTCAAAACGATGTAGGACTTCTTGAAGTCATTCAGCAAGTTCTTCCTCTGTTGATCCCATGAGCACGACATCGTCAAAATGTGGTACAACACCTGGAATTCCAGAAAGTAGGGTTTCCATGAATTGTTGGAACAGTCCAGATGCCACAGAAATTCCAAGTTGCAGATGCTTTACTCGGAATGCTCCTTGATGAGTGATTATTGTCTGTGCATCTGGAGTAGCATCATCAACGCCCAACTGTTGATATGCTTGGATCAGATCAAGTTTTGCAAAGACCTTTCCCCCACCAAGAACAGTGAGGAATTGACTGACATCAGGCACTGGGTATGGATGCTGCTTAAGTGCCTTATTCACAGTGCACTTGTAATCCCTGCACAGTCTCACCTTCCCATTAGGCTTTATACCGGCACAATGGGTGTAGCCCACTGGGTCTGTGTAACTGGTTCTAGCGCACCCTGCTTGATGAGATGCTCAAGCTCTTCTTCAATGCACTCAGCATCCTTGAATCTGCACAGAGAGCACTGATGTGGTGCTCCACAGCCAGGGCCTATCTGCAGCTTTTTATGGAGGAGCATTTCTTGTGTTCTGTTGGCCTTGCTGCCCAGAATTCTCAGGCTGCTTGCTCTGGATGGCACTGACATCATCTGCATCTCTCTTGAGTTCTGTGACACATAGTGATGCAGTATCACTGGCTGATGCCTTTTCTTGAGCCATCGCAAATATCAAGTTTGGCAGGAGGCATCCTTGTAGTGCTTCATCATAAACCCCACAGACAAGGCAATCCCTGAACGTATCCTCTAGAAAATCTCCAAAGTTGCAGTGTTGAGAATGATGACGCAGTTCTGCAGTATAAGTGGCAATGCCCTCTCCAGGTTGCTGCACTCGTTTGTGAAATTTAAATCCCTGCACAATAATGGGAGGATTTGGTGAGAAATGTATCTTCAATATTCCTAAAAGTTCAACAAATGTCTTAGTTTTGGGTGAGGCAGGAGCAGGGAGGGATCTTATTGTGGCAAATGTCTGTGACCCACAAACAGTTAAGAGCACATCTCACTTTTGTTCAGCATTAACTTTCTTATTTGCTTACAGATAGAATAAAAGCCGTTCTGCATAAGAATCTCAGGAAGCAGGTTGACTAACATCAAACCCTTTGATATGTCCAACAGCAGCCATTTTGATTTTAATTCTGTTTTTAAAAAACAACAACACAGGAGTTGCTCAAGTTCTGAAGTGGGCCTAGCTGACTGCTAACCAGTTAGCTGTATTCACTGGATTCACAGTCCTTGCTGCCTGTGTAGCTCTCAGGATCTCACCTTCATCGCCACAAATTGTTGTATAGGTAGAGGGAATGACTGTCAGACTCAGCAGGACTCAAACACACCTGTCCTTTATTTATCACATACAGAACTGCAGAATTTAGCAGAAGCTCCACCACTGCTGCTACTCCCAACTCTGCAGGAGCCGCCAAGGTTCAAAACAATAACTAAGCCACAGTACGCCCACCCCCACCCCTAGAATACATCACAGGCAGCCATCTTGTTCTTTGTCTCAGACAGCAAAATGCCTTGGGACAGCCCTGTGCCTGGTTGTAAAGAAAGGCTTTACTGGTGATCTTCAGGTTAAGGGCTTCTGCTGGATTTGGCATCTCTGATCCGCTCAGATGGTAGAACGCAGATTGAACTAGTTGCAGATTGAACTAGCTGTAGAACTGTGTCAGGTCCTTGGTACTCTGAGGACCTGAGGGTGATGAAATGACTGTGATGATGATTAGAGCACAAATGGCAGAAGACCCGTAATGAATATGATTGAACACAGGTAAGAATCTATTTGCGATCTTATTCTGTGGTGGTGATACCGTTTAGCATATGCAACCTGAGGACATGGACAAACTGCTTGGATGACTGAGGCCTACTACTTGCTCTTTCGATCCTTGTCCATCCTGGCTTGTGAAGTCTGCCAGAGCTGGGCTGGGTACCTGGACCTCTGAGGTGATTAATGCTTCCTTGAGGGACTGTGAAGTCCCCAGCACTTTGAAAGAAGCAGTGGTGAGGCCCTTGTTGAAGAAACCAAATCTAGATCTTATGGTTTTGGATAAGTTCTGCCTAATATCAAATTTGCCATTCTTGGACAAGTTGCTGGAGCGTGTGGTGGCCTCACAACTCCAAGCAGTGTTGGATAATACTGATTATTTGGATCCATTCCAGTCAGGTTTCAAACCTGGTTATGGGACAGAAACAGTCTTGGTCGCCTGGTTGATGACTTACGCTGGGGAATGGATTGGGAGAGTGCAACCCTGTTGGTTCTTCTGGACCTCTCAGTGGCTTTCAATACCATCAACTGTGGTATCTTTCTGGATCGTTTATCTGGGTTGGGCTTGGGAGGCATGGTTTTAAAGTGGTTCTGGTCCTTTCTGGAGGAGTGGTCTCAGAAGGTGGTGCTGAGGGACTTTTGTTCCAACCCATGGCCATTAGCCTGTGGGGTGCTGCAAGGTTCCATCCTGTCCCCCATGCATTTTAACATCTACATGAAACTGCTGGGGGAAGTCATCAGGAGCTTTGGGCTGAAGTATTATCACTATACAGATGAAACTCAGCTCTACCTCTCGTTTCCATCTGCACATCCCAGGGAGGCTGTTGAACTCATGAACCAGTGTCTGGAGGCTGTTTTGGGGTGGATGAGAGTAAACAAGCTGAAACTTAATCCAGACAAGACAGAGGTACTGTGGATTGGGAAACCAACTACTCTGGATGGGGGTTTACAACTAGTCTTAGATGGGGTTGCACTCCCCCTAAAAGACCAAGTGCGTAGTCTTGGAGTCCTGCACTCTGCTCTAAATGGGGAAGCCCAGGTGGCTGCGGAGTGTCCAGGAGATCACTAGATGCAGCCCTATTGGGAAAGGATGGACAATGCCTCAGTTATCCAAGCACTGATGACATCCAGGCTGGACTACTGTAATGCACTGTATGTGGGGCTGCCTTTGAAGGCAGTTCAGAAATGTTAGTTGGTGCAGAATGCGGCCACCCGAGTGTTAGTGGGGGTGAGGTGATTTGATCTTATAATGCCTATATGCACCAGTTGCACTGGTTACTGGTGTGTTTCCAAGTCCAATTTAAAGTGTTGGTTTTGACCTTTAAAGTTTAAATGGTTTGGGACCAAATTACTTGAAGGGCTGCCTACATCCATACCAGCCTGCCTGCACTTTAAGATCAGGAAGAGAGGCCTTCCTCATTTGACTACCTGTGAGAGCAGTTAGGTGGCTGACCACACAAGAGAGGACCTTTTCTGCAGTGGCCCCACACCTCTGGACTAAGTTGCCATTGGAGGTCCGCCAGGCCCCATCATCACAAGCTTTTAAGAAGGCCCTGAAAAAACTACTATTTTACTTTGGCCTTCCCCTGAAATGTTTGCTGTTTTTCCTGTTTTGGTTGCTGTTTTATCACTGTTTATACTGTGTATTTATTGTTTTTTAAGACCAGATCAGTTTTTATTACATGTTTATTATTGTACACCGCTTTGGGAGGGCTTCTGCCCTGAAAGGCAGCCAAGAAATATTTTCTTCTTCTTCTTCTTCTTCTTCTTCTTCTTCTTCTTCTTCTTCTTCTTCTTCTTCATCACCATCATCTCTATTTAGGTTATAGTCCAGCATTACCTTAGAGATGCACTTAGCAGAGTTTGTCTGTGCATCAACACAGCATCTGGAAAATCAGTCCCATCCTATATATCAGGGGCGCTGAACCTCTGTCAGCCTGAGGGAGAAGCTGTTGGGGGCTGCATTCCAGTGGTGAGTGGGGCTAAAAGCAAAAGAGGAAGGGCCAAACACCAGCATCTTTTAGCTTAACGCTCTCACTGCCAGTAACTAAGCCTTAGGAGAGGCATTTCAACCTTTTAGAAGGAGGGAAAAACTGCATGAAATCTGGGAATCCACCAAAGGATCAGTGCTTGGGGGAAAGGGGTGGAGCCAGGAGAAGGAGCCCGGATTGGGACCCCCAGAGGGCAGATTTAGTCCCTGGTTCTGAGTAAGGATATTGGAGAAATCCACCACAGATGCAAATGAGGCCAGATTCCAAAAAACCCAATCTCCAGAGTCTGTGGTGGACTGGCCACACTTATCCTTGGCTCCGGAGGAGTTCCTGCCAGGTGGCTCTCCAGCTTCCTAAAAAAACACAATGCGCTAATGGCAGCTGCCATTAGCTTATCGCAGGAAAGTTACAGCCATAAATGGCGTATTGAACGCTATTTGCAGACGTAAAGCACTTACTTTTCCTAAACACAGCTGTAAACAGCTGCAATTTAGGTAAAAGTAAGCACTGTATGGCTGCAAATGGCACAAAATATGCCAGTTATGGCTGTAATTTCCCCACGATAGGCGAATGGCAGCTGCCATTAGCGTATTGTGTTTTTTAGAAAGCCGGAGAGCTGTTCCACCAACTCTGGCAGATGCGGCAAGGCTCCGGAGGACTCCATGGGGTCCCAAGCAGCCTGAATTGCCCCATGGTAGACCCCCCCCGGACCGGACCGGACAGTGGGGGATTTGTACATCCCTAGTTCTGAGGTTCCACACCCCTGCTATATATGCATAGGGATGGATGGATCTGTCTGCTTTGCTTTCTAGAATTAAGGAGCACCCCAGCAATGTATGCCTGTACACAGCACTTGTCTTGCGCAGAAGCTACTACTAGGCTGTAGATATGACTTCACTAGAGCAGCCAGGCTGTGTTTACATATTATCTGTCTGGTCCAGTTAGAAGTGATTTCACTAATGAGGAGACAGTGTGTGGCCTTGGAATGAATCCTCCACGCCACACAGCCCCTCCGTTCTGCGTTGTCTGCTCTGCAATGCCTTTTATGCCGTAGCTTTTCTGCAGCTTTCTACAAACCACTTGCCCTTCTGTGACATAGCTAGGAGTGTACAAACCCCACTTACCATTCTGCTGCAGGGTCCACGGGGGGGGGGGGGGAATCTGTCCCTCCCCCCAGAATCCTCCCTGGCTGGCACCGCTCTGCGGTGAGTCCGCAGAGCCGACGGCTGGGCCCATCCGCAGCCGGCACTCCATCCACTGCCAGGCTGGGGACGCAAATGGTATCCGGCATAGCAGATGCCATTTGCGTCCCTGCCCTTTGCTGTGATAGGTTACATAAATGTTTACATAGCCTATCATGGCAAAGGGCAGGGACGCAAATGGCATCTGCTACGCCGGACACCATTTGTGTCCCCAGCCTGGCAGTGGATGGCTGTGGGTTGAGGAGGAAGGACCCGGATCCGGACAGCGACAGGTAGGGTCCGTCCCGACTGTACTTCATGGGGTGGTGGGGCGGAGTAGTCCATTCTGCCATGGACTCGGGGGGGGGGGGCAGATTCTAAAGAATCCGGCCTCATTGGAGTCCGTGGCGGATTTTTCTGCCATCCCTACACATAGCCATCTCCTCATGATATTGCTCTTCGGGATTCAAGGCATCCGACTCATCATCATACAACACGACGGCAATGATTGTGACTCCAGGAGCTGAGGTCAATTGAGAATCTTATAAAATCTAAACAGCTGGCAGTATTGATCTTCCCTGTGCTGTATCTGAGATGCAGGAGTAAGAACTTTTCTGAGTGTGTGTGGCCCTGTGTCATCGCTTCTGTATCTGTCTAGGACACAAGTGTTTCCTATGAGGCAAGGATGTAGAGACAGAGCAAATGTACATCTGAGTGATTCAGAGTTTCAGCCAGGCAGTGTCAGTGTCTGTCTTTAGCAGCGTGATCATTCTGGTAGGGCCTAAAGCAGTCTATTTGAGTGGGAGGGAGGAAAAAAACAAGGGAAGACAACAATCACACACACAGACATTTCCAAATAATAATAAAAAAGTCAATCTAAGTTAGCTACCCGCATGCTGCCTACTTGAGTGGAATCATGAGTTTCAGAGCATATGCAGAATTCATTGCAGAGAGGATGGTTTGAGAGAGAACATCTTGGCCTCCACTGAGATGTTATATGGAAGGTTCCCAGGGAGTGAGCCAGCTCTTACTTTTATGGGAATCTGAGTTTAGTCAGCACTGGCCCCTTAGCAGAGACTAATGGTTGTTTTGTCCAGTCATGCAGTAGCCTCCATTTCTGACCAGTGATCTAGCCAGCAAATTAGAAAATTACTTAATGGCTGGTCCCACCTTTTTAATGGCCCTAAACTTACATCTCAAAAGGGCCAGTCAGTTTGAACCAGTTAGCCCATTATTTTAAAAAGTGCTTACGTTTTTTTGGACGTGTATTGGAGAACAAGAAGGTGAGATAAGCCTATGCAGGCTTCCTGGCATGGTGCCAACTTACCAGATGCTTTAGGGGGCACTGTTGAGCTACATCAGAATATACGTAGGTTTGTCACAGAGGCTCAGTTAGAATTTTCTCCATCCACCTCAGGCAGTTTCTCATCTGGCCTTCTGTCCACAATGGCTGTGCAATTTTAAAATGTTTTTCTTAAATGTCAATTTCTCTTTAGGTGAGCACTTACTCGCTTTACCACATGAGTGCCATTTGTTTATGTAGTAATCACATTACTGTTTTAGGATCATAGTGATTTTGGGCTTGCGGCTCTGAAAAATGATTATCCATAAAGGCCATTGGGGGAGATGTCTTCCTCAAATTGTCCTTGCTTTTCAGGTCTGCTAAACCCTTGGGTGATGTAACTGTCTAAAAAGAATCATTGTCTTCCATTCTCATTGCAACCTCCTTAGACTTCTGTAATCAGGAAAAGTATACATAATTATACAAATAGGATTGGATCCAGATTTAGTTCACAATCCTATGCATGTTTAGACAGAAAAAAGTCCTGCAACTGCTACCACTGTTGAGAATTGTGGGACTTTTTTTTTCTATCTAAGCATGCATAGGATTGTGCCCTTAGTCATTCAGTAGACCCACTGAAATCAGTGGGACTTGTTACACTAAATCTGGATATAGTATCTGCACGATTCCTTAGTTCAGCCTTAATACAGTGGTCAGAAGCTCCTTATTTTGTGGGGGGGGGGTTTCTTTTGGATTCACAGAATACCATGATCATTCCTGATTTTCAGATTTCCATAGCTCCACAAAACTGCCAATGCAGCCCGTGAGGAACCCCTTCTTTTCAAAATTACTGAACATCTCCTAGTTTTCCCTAATGCTACCTGCAGAGATAATACCAAAGAAAGCAGCACAAGGCCTAGTCAACAGCCATCTGTTATGTTGATGGGGTCACAAGACTGGGTCCAATACTCTCAGCATAGATTTTTCAGGATCAGCCCTTGGCACCTGGCACTGAAGCGAGACTGAACCGGCTCACATTGCAAAAGATACTGGTTTTGTTAAAGAGCCATAGTGAGTCTCTTCTCTGGCTATGTTGGACAACTGTGTACCAGACAGAGTGTGCCCCACTGACGTCTAGTTTTTCATCAAAGTTAATGACCTGTTGCTTGTTGTTGAGTGCTCAGCTAAGCATAGAAGAATTCACTTTGACACAGTACTGTAGGGAGAGGACTAGCTGTCCCATAAGAACTTGCTTCCATCCCAACAGATGGCAGGAATGCGGACAGGATTTGATTAGAAATGGCATTGTGTTGCGAGTTGTATATAATTGTTCTTGGAGGATTAGTTCTTAATATCCTTATTGCTGGTCTTCTAAGGGAGCAATCCTGTGGTGGCTGCCTCTGAACTTCGAGGCAACCTTCTATCCATTGCACAGTGGGAGGAGCGCGGAGGGGATCATCTCCTCCCTGCTCCAGCCACGCTGCATTTGCTGCTAGATGGCCGATTGGCTGTCTAGCTGTGGGACATTGGAGCGCGGGGTGGGGAGGCCGGACAACACATAGGAAGTGTCATACTGGCATTTCTGCACTCCCCACCCACCCCCGGGAATGCCCCCTTTTTGCCCCACTTTGCTCTGCTCTTATGAGCACAGAGCACGGGGACAATCCATGCCGCCTACAAGGCGGCAGGGGAGGGGTGGGGAGGCAGTTCTCTGGGAACTGACCTCGGAGCGCGGGCTCTGAGGTCAGTTCCTGGAAACCAACCAATCCTATGGCCATCTAGCCTCTGTCTAGCAGCCATAGGATTGCACCCTAAATGTTAGAGGACACCCTTGATAACTAAGCTTGCAATACTGCAGGTTCCATAGAACTAGGGTGCTTCCAGACAGAGAGGTCCTAGCAGTAACAATTCAAAGGCATGGTGCAGCTATTCCATCTTTTCTTCCTTAACAGACTTTTTTGTGGTTAGAAAAAACATGGAAGAAGTGGTGGGAAAACATGGAAGAAGTGGTGGGAAAACATGGAAGGATTACAGGTGGAAGACAACATCATCTGGACCTTCCATACAATTCTGTGAATGAAGCAGCGTGATTACACAATAAAAGCTTCATTTGGAAGCATCTCTAGAAAGTGGTGCTGATTGCACAGTAAGTAACAGCCTCTTTTCTGAATTGATATTGCTAACATCTTATCATGGCTAGGGTAGCCAACAGGGTTCATTTTTCTAGAAAGAAAGAAAAGAGATTAATCCAGAAATTCATTATCTCATCCTGAAAGAAGATGTGTGTGTGTGTGTGTGTGTGTGTGTGTGTGTGTGATGTATAGGAAAGAACACAAGCAGAATGGTTGAAAAATGTCTAGATGAGGCACTTCTGGATCCTGACTTGGATTGGACCCATTTCATTCTGCATATGGGCTCAAGCACACACAATCAGAAATGCTTATTAGTTTCCAAACTTTTACTATCTTGGCTCTGAAAAACTCAGATGCTTTGAGGAGGTCAGCAACAGTCATGCTTGCAGACTGAAGCCACAAGAAGTAGTAAATGGACTCATTTGAACCAGAACGGTTGATGTTTCTTTTTCACACCTTGGAAGAGAAGCTGATACTGGCCCCTTGCCATGAAAAACGCTGACTTTCAATGACAAGGGTGATAACAGCAGCTCCCAGGCTCTTTCCCATTCAAGAGCAGCATGGGCAATTCTGAACAAAACAACATTTGATTTCACCAAGGTCAAGGTCAGTGGGGATTGAGCTCCTCTCTCTCTCTCTCTCTCTCTCTTACACACACACACACACACACACACACATCCTGCTAAATACTAGTACAAAGATAACCTGGCCTGCTCAACCAGTGTCAAGAAGAAAACCCTCTTCCATTTGAAATAGCAAACCTACATTTCATTCTGTGGACTGGAAAGATCTTCTTTAATGGGTTCTTATTGACCTGGGGCTGTTCATCTTCCCAGGCCCTGATCAGGATACATTTCCAGGGGGTGATGTGCGGAGGGCGAATACCTGAATGTTTCAGTATTTTCAACAACCAGAATACAAGTCAAGCATATGGTTGTCTAAATTCTATGTACTGTATGGAGAGGAAAGAATCCACTCTGAGACAGGAAAAAGTTATGAAGATGGGCAGAACTGGCGAAATCCTGAACAGAAACAAGACCCATGCAAGAGCATGAGGGAAGCTCACCTGCATCTCTACAAGAACTACGGCGAGGAGAAAGAGCTACGCTGCTGGTGCTTTGAAAAGTGTGCTCAGTCAATTCCATGGGGCTCTCACTGGTGGTCTGTAGACATCTGGTGGTTCACCCTTGTGCCGTCTCCCCCTGGGCCTTCCATCCATTTTGCAGGTGGCCAGACCCTCCATCAAAAGGCTTATTAAAGCAGCTGGAAGCCAGGAGGAAGAAGCCAACTGTGCTGCTTTTGCGAGGGAAGAAGGAGAGGAAACGGCAGCTGCTCTTAGGGATGAGAAGCACCAGAGGGAGTGATGCTGCCAGACAGAGGGAGGAAGAGGATAAGCAGGAGATATTAGCTGAGAAAGGGAAAAGTAGAATGGACAGGAGAGATGTGAAGAGCACAAGAAAGGGAGTGGGGAATTGAGAGAGAGAGAGAGAGAGAGAGAGAGAGTTATACAAAAGAATCTGAGACACTAAGGCCAATGAAATTTCATTTCCAGGATTGTGTGTTTGTGTTCCTTTCTGGGTACCACAGAATGATGTTGTCAGGTCTGCCAGGCTGGGAAGATATGATCAACAGAATGAGGGGTCTGAAATATCTAAAAAGTTGCCAGGAACAAGAAGGAAAGCAATTGTAGACCTTACCCTCCAAAGATGAAACAAGAAGCAATAAGTTTACATTGTACGTGGGTAGATTAAGGCTATAATGTCGGTTATATGATTATGGTATTAATGATTCTGTGATATGTCCAGAGCTGGAATGCCAATGCACTTTCCTAACAGGGCTTCTGCACACATGAAATGGATGTCACCTCCACATGAATATGTTAGGTTAGCTATGGTATCGTTTAGGGAGATTCCTAGAGAGCTTGTGTGTGCTGTATACAGTGAAGCAGGCTGAGACTGAGAGTCACAAGCATAACTTGTCGACCCGTGAGGAAGATGAAGAAAACAGTCTTCCTATCAATATGTTGAGACCAACGCAGAAAAGAAAAAAGATGCATTCAAGCCAGATTGAGTGATGCGCATATGTAACACACACACCCCCGCCACACACACATTTCAAAATGATGAAAAGCTAAAGGTCGCTCCACTTAAGGCTTCGATAGCTCACAGACATTACTAGGTTACCAAATTAAGGGAGGGTGCAGGGAAGCACAATCTTATAGAGCAACTCTCTGCCTCCCTTTAAGGGCTGGAGATTTTAGATTACTCATGTGCAGGGCAGTCCTACGGGGAAGAAGGAGTGGGCCTGTGCTTCTGTTCCCCTCCCCTCCAACGTCACCTTGCCAGGCTAGCCCCACCCTCTGAGGTCCACATGTTGGGAACACTCATCTGCAAAGGAACCCCTATGCATGAGCAGTGTTTGCACACGGGGCTCCATGCGATCGAGTCACAGGCACAACCAGTTGTCCCAGTTATGTGGTGCCCCTATGCGTGAGCAGCTGCTCATACATAGCGGGTTCCTTTGCAAATGACAGTGCAATGTCTGGACATCAGAGGCTGTGGCTAGCCCAGGGATTAGGATGGCCATGTATTTTTTTTACCAGGGACAGTCCTCTGTTGGAAGGGCAGCCAGAGAACCATCCTCTATTTGAAGGCGCCCTCTGTTGGAAGGGCTGTCCAGTCTAGTTCCAGTTTATAAAGAAAGAGCCATAAGAACTGTTGCCCATCACCAGTTAACACCTGGACAGCAGGCTGAACTGGCAGGCAAACAAGTTATCTGGTCACAGTTTTCCACACGATAATGAGATGTACTGCATTTCTCTTTGAAATATAATAATTATTTCTAAATGTGTGTCTGTACATATACATTGGCAGATGCAAATTCTATGCAAATATATGCCCTCTTTTATCCTCGTTTCTGGTGGTGCATTTCCTCTTTTTTTGGTGATCCATAAGCAACCACCCTACCAGGGATGTGAGGTCAAGGATGGTGCTTCCCCCTGGGACAGCCTTACACGCGGATAATGTAGGAACAGGGCTCTAAGACAGATGGTGCCAATTGACATGAAGCCTCCTTGGTAAGACTGTAACTCCAGTTGGAAGAAGGGGCAGCAATTGAAACCAAGATTCTCTCCAAGGACAAAGCCTGGAGCACCTTGAAAGGAGCAAAGCTAATAAGGAACGGTAAAGTACTAAATGTCTTGGACACTGAGTGGAGAAAATTCCTGAACTTTGGATAATTGGTCTCTAGGAATTATATTTCATTGTTTAGATTTTGTATATTTTGTTCTAAGGAAATAGCCATTTAGGGCACAATCGTATGTATGTTTAGATAGAAAAGTCCTACAATTCCCAGCATTCTCCAGCCAGCATGGCTGGCTGGGGAATGCTCAGAATTGTAGCCTTTTCCCCCCCTGTCTACACATGCATAGGATTGCACCCTAAAAATGATAAACATACCACTCTTTTCCTGCTTATTACTAATAGCATCCCCACCTACTGCTATAAATATGGGGCAATTACAAGGTGGGAACATGCAGTCTACTCCCTAGACCTGACCCACTCAACTCACTTTTTATTGTTGGAGCAACGTCTTGTATGTCACCATTTTAAACAGGGTGCCTGAGTTACACATAGAAAGAAACAGAAAGAGTCTTCACTGCTTGGTTTCCTCATTTTATTTTCTCTTTCTAAAACTTCTCCAAAAGAGAGGAAGAGTGAGTGAGGATGTTCACCATGCTTCATTTTCATGCACAGACATAGAGACATGTTTTCATAAACAGGATGCTAATGCATGTTCCAGGTGTCAAAGGAAGTCCCTTATTTCACGACAGGGAGATTCTGGGCAGATAAAAGGCAGTACTTCTTCACACAGTTAGTGTATAGTCTATAGTGTATAGTTAGACTATGGAATTCACTTCCACAAGATGTTGTGATGGTCATCAGTTTGGATGGCTTTAAAAGGGTATTGGACAAATTCATGGAGGTGGATGCTATTGACGGCTACTAGTCCTGATGACTCTGTGCTACCTCCAGTATCAGAGGCAGTATGCCTAGATACACCAGTTGCTGGGGAACATGGGCGAGGGGTGCTGTTGCACTCAGGTTCTGCTTGTGGGTTAACCGTGGGCAGCTAGTTGGCCACTGTGTAAACAGAATGCTGGACTGGGTGGACCCTTGGTCTGATCCAGCAGGGCTCTTCTTATGTTCTTATGACAGAACAACCCCACTGACTACCATGAGAGGCCCTTAGTTCAAAACATCCTGGATTCAGAGTAGGGTGGCCATTTACACATCTCTCAAAAGAGGAAACACATTGCCCCCCAAAAAAAAGAAAGATGACAAAAGAGGACATAGATATGTATAAAAATGACATATGCTAATATATATATATGGATTCAAATTTAGAAATAAGAAGTCTAATTTAAATATAAATACCTCTCACCATAGTGCAAGAGACTGTGACCAGGTGACCTGTGTGCCTGCCTGCTCCGTCTGCTGTCCAGGAGCTAAGTGCTGACGGGCAATTTTGGGGTCCCTGCTGCTGCTTGCCCTTCTTAGGTTCTGTATTTTTAAACCAGACGTGGACAGAACAGCCCTTCAAAAGAGGACTCCTTCAAATAGAGGACTGTCCTCTGACAGCCCATCAAATAGAGGGCTGCCTCTGAAAACTAGGACACTTGGCCACCCTGGTCCACAGTGCTACGCTGAGCAGACACTGAAGCCATCTGTGATGAAATTTTTATCTGGCGTGGCAACCCTCTTGACAAAGGATACAAAACAATCAGTAAAACTATTTGCAAGATTGCAAATATGTAAGGAGATGGGCAAGGGGGAGAGCAGGAGAAGAAAAGCAGAACAAAAAATGTGTAAGGTTTTCATCTGCCTGAATTAATACCCTGTGAGAACATTCAGGTCCCAGCCAGTTGTTTTCAGTGGGATCTTGTCAGCATCATTCATATGGATTTCTCTTGCAGGATAGCCTCTGCTTTCTATATTTGCTTAATAAAACCTGTTCCCCATTAGGAGAGCCTGGGAGTGGAGGTGTTTATGGTCCGTGGGGTACAAAAGATAACTGGGTGCCTCTCGCAGGGTCTGTCTGCAGCTCCTAGGTTGCACATTCCAGGTCTGGTTACCGTTTAGATTCTCTTACCTGCAGTAAGGCCCAAACTCTGACAATAGCTTAGTAAACAGGCCAGGGAGTGGTGTGGCGATTCCTTTTTTGAGGTTCACTCCAGTTTAATTCGATGTGGGTTATTACCAACGGTTTCATCCAAAATATTTTACAGAAGAGTATGCTTAGAGGAACATTGTTTTACTTACACTTTTATATATGAATCATTCTTACAAAGAGAAAAACTGGATGTAGCTGTGGAAGGGTGGGCAGAGCGTGTAAAGACTGGCTGGGCAAGAGTTCAGGCAGAGGCGGCAGGAGCGCCTCAGGTACATGGGTAGAGCCTGAGGCGAAAATTTGACCGCTACCACTACCGTTTTGGAGAGCACAGCCAGCGATGGAGGCAAATCCCTTTTCATTCATGGACCTCTTTTTGCTGCCTCTCACCAGATGGTCAATATCGAAATCAGATTGATGATGTCCTTTGCAGCCAAAGATGGAGAAGCTCCATACAGTCAGTAAAAACAAGACCTGGAGCTGACTGTGGCTCAAATCATGAGCTGCTTCTTGCAAAATTTCGGCTTAAATTGAAGAACATCGGGAAAACCACTAAACCGTTCAGGTATGACCTAAATCATATCCCTGATGAATATACAGTGGAGGTGAGGAATAGATTTAAGGGATTAGGCCTAATAGACAGAGTGCCTGAGGAACTATGGACGGAGGTCCGTAACATTGTTCAGGAGGCAGCAACGAAATCCATCCCAAAGAAAAAGAAATGCAAGAAAGCAAAGTGGCTGTCTGATGAGGCTTTACAAGTAGCTCACGAAAGAAGGGAAGTGAAAAGCAAAGGAGAAAGGGGAAGATATACCCAACTGAATGCAGAGTTCCAGAGAATAGCAAGGAGAGACAAGAAGGCCTTCTTAAATGAACAATGCAAAGAAATCGAGGAAAACAACAGAATGGGAAAGACTAGAGATCTCTTCAAGAAAATTGGAGATCTCAAGGGAATGTTTTGTGCAAAGACGGGCATGATAAAGGACAAAGAAGGCAGGGACCTAACAGAAGCAGATGAGATTAAGAAGAGGTGGCAAGAATACACAGAAGAACTATACAGGAAAGATCTGAATGTCCCTGATAGCCATGATAATGCGGTCACTGAACTTGAGCCGGACATCCTAGAGAGTGAAGTCAAGTGGGCCTTAGGAAGCATTAGTAACAACAAAGCTAGCGGAGATGACAGTATTCCAGCCGAGCTATTTAAAATCCTAAAAGATGATGCTGTTAAAGTGCTGCATTCAATATGCCAACAAATCTGGAACACTCAACAGTGGCCACAAGACTGGAAAAGGTCAGTTTACATTCCAATTCCAAAGAAGGGCAACGCCAAAGAGTGTTCAAACTACCGCACAATTGCGCTCATTTCACATGCCAGCAAGGTGATGCTCAAAATCCTACAAGCTAGGCTTCAGCAGTATGCGAACCGAGAACTACCGGAAGTACAAGCTGGGTTTCGAAGAGGCAGAGGAACTAGAGATCAAATCGCCAACATTCGCTGCATCATGGAGAAAGCAAGAGAATTCCAGAAAAACGTCTATTTCTGCTTCATTGACTACGCTAAAGCCTTTGATTGTGTGGATCACAACAAACTGTGGCAAATTCTGAAAGAGATGGGAGTACCAGACCACCTTACCTGTCTCCTGAGAAACCTGTACGAGGGTCAAGAAGCAACAGTAAGAACCAGAGATGGAACAACCGATTGGTTCAAAATTGGGAAAGGAGTACGACAAGGCTGCATATTGTCACCCTGCTTATTTAACTTATATGCAGAGTACATCATGAGAAATGCTGGGTTGGATGAATCAGAGGTCGGAATTAAGATTGCCGGGAGAATTATCAACAACCTCCGATATGCAGGTGATACCACCCTAATGGCAGAAAGCGAAGAGGATCTCAAGAGCCTCTTGTTGAGGGTGAAAGAGGAGAGTGCAAAAGCTGGTTTGAAACTCAACATTACAAAAACTAAGATCATGGCATCTGGCCCTGTCACTTCCTGGCATATAGAAGGGGAAGAAATGGAAGCAGTGACAGATTTTACTTTCTTGGGCTCCAAGATCACCGCAGACGGTGACTGTAGCCATGAAATTAAAAGACGCTTGCTCCTTGGGAGGAAAGCTATGGCAAACCTAGACAGCATAGTAAGAAGCAGAGACATCACCTTGCCGACAAAGGTCCGTCTAATCAAAGCTATGGTTTTCCCAGTAGTAATGTATGGCTGTGAGAGCTGGACTATAAGGAAGGCTGAGCGCCGAAGAATTGATGCTTTCGAACTGTGGTGCTGGAGAAGACTCTTACGAGTGCCCTGGACTGCAAGGAGGTCAAATCAGTCCATCCTAAAGGAAATCAACCCTGAGTGCTCATGGGAAGGACAGATAATGAAGCTGAAGCTCCAATATTTTGGCCACCTAATGCGAAGAGAAAACTCCCTGGAAAAGACCCTGATGCTGGGAAAGACTGAAGGCAAAAGGAGAAGGGGACGGCAGAGGATGAGATGGCTAGATAGCATCACGGATGCAATGAATATGAACTTGAGCACGCTCCGGGAGAGAGCGCAGGACAGGAAGGCCTGGCGTGCTATGGTCCATGGGGTCACGAAGAGTCGGACACGACTGAACGACTGAACAACAACAGCAACAATGACAGACCCAGACTGTGAAAGTGTATCTGTAAAAGCCAGGTGTGTATTCAGTGATGGGTATCTCAAAGTAGCATTAACTGTAATCTACTTTGTGACTGGCTTTTTTTAGTGCTAAAAAGAGGATTAAACACACATCCAGATCAACACTACAATTGGAAGACTTATGGTTCGCAAGTGTTTAAATAAATGAAACAGAATGACAAGCTAGGCCTGCAGGAGAGTTTGGGCTGCTGGCCAGGGTAATATCTGACTCGAATAAAAGCAGGAATTTTTTTAAGGGGTCTCTATGTGTCAGTTCTTATTATCTCTTCCAGCCAGATACACAAGAGCAAAAGAAATCAAGACTGAAATTAACATGAAGGCACAGAAACATGAGACTACCCCAGACTTGAGAACAGGGGTGCAAAACATAAGGCCTGGGGTCCCAATCCAGGCCTCTGGGGTCCCCAGTGGCCTACAGCCCCTTCTCCTGGCTCCACCCCCTTTCCCCAGAAAGTTGGGTGGTTTCTCAACTTTTGTGTACTTTTCCCTCATTCTAAAAGGTTGACGTATCCCTCCTAAGGATGAGTTACTGGCAGGAAGAACTGTGCATTAGAATATGCTGGCATTCTGGGTGTTTGGGCCCTTTCCCTTTGACTTTGAGCCCCGCCCCTTTTGACTTTGGCCCCACCCTCCACTGGACTGCAGCCCCTGGGCGCTTCTTCAAAATGGAACGCGGCCCTCAAGCTGAAATAAATTCAGCACCCCTGGATTAGAACTTATCATTTGAGTGCTACTGAGGAGTTCTTCAGTGAGGTGGCTTCCATGACAGCAGTGCCCCATTTGTTGTGTGTGTGTGTTGGGAGGGAGTAGGGGTAGGGCTGGAATATAAAAATAAGAACATGAAATGTTGGATACATCCCCACCAAAACACCCTAAGCTCATGAAATGTCACGGGCCCTAGCAATAAGAATACATTCCATTTGCATTTATGCTTTCACAAGAGTGGGCTGCTGAAGAGTTCTCCCCCACTTCCATTCCCAACCCACTAAAACCCCAACCCATCCTCCAGTTGCACAGCTGTTTTTCTGTCTCTGCTCGTTGACTCTGTTTTTGTTGCACACAAATTCCAGTCTCCCTTCAAGCTTCATTTGTGATCAATGTGTTCCAAGTATTCACCTAAGCAAGAAATCTCAGATTATTGCTTTGGTCATTATGATGATCCACTCCTCTGTGCGCGTGTGTGTGCATGCGCACACACACACACACGTTTTGGATGTACTACTATGTGATGACAAATATAATTCCATGGTGTTCCAGTGCGTTGGAAAATTCCATGTTGATCTACAAACC
Organism: Heloderma suspectum; assembly: GCF_057233095.1. Taxonomy (NCBI): domain Eukaryota; kingdom Metazoa; phylum Chordata; class Lepidosauria; order Squamata; family Helodermatidae; genus Heloderma; species Heloderma suspectum. The sequence goes on from NC_139459.1 coordinate 279,904,387, forward strand.
TTTTCCTGATTACTGTATTTTTCAGTGGAGAATTGTACTGGAACATTTCTAAAAAAAGAAATAATTTTGATAGCAAATTTCCACTCAGCCCTATTTTTCTCACCTAGGCAGTCCCAGCATATGGCAAGATCAAGCCTGAAGGCTGCATAGGGTTTTAAGAACTGGGATGCGTTTCTGATTTTGTTCTTCTACTTATGTGAATTAAGAAGGCCTAAAGCGGGGGATCCCCATGTGGCACCCATGGGTGCCATGGTGCCCACGGGGACCTTCAAACCCACCCACAACGCTCCCCACTGCTCCCCCCTTCAAAAACCTTACTTAAATAAAAACCTTGGAAAATGCTGGGGCAGACTTCTTTCTCTCCTGTCCTAGCCTCTAGCCTTGCTCTTTCTCTACCCCTTTGCCTTCCTATTGCCCCTTCCCTCCTAGCCTCCAGCCTCGTTATTCCATCTCAGCATTTTTGCTCACTGTTTCTCCCCCTCCGAGCCTCTAGCCTTGCTCTTTCTCTACCCATTTGCCTTGTTGTTTCCCCCTCCTTCCCAGCCTCTAGCTTCACTATTACTCTCCCCACCACCACCGCTTTAGCTCACCTTTGACTAGCCAGGCCCCCATGGCAGCCATTATGTGACTAGCTGTGCCCTCCCTGGGAGCCATTTTGTGGTGGTGCTTACAGCAGTTTCTCAAATTCCCAATTGTTCTCATGGGTCCAAAAAGGTTGGGGACCCCTCACCTAAAGCATCTTTATTTTAAGGTGGTGGCAGTGGGGAAATGCTAACTACATGACTTAAGATTCATGATATTAACAATGCAGACGCTGGTCTACTGTGGTTGTGCTGGAAGATATTTTCTCCATTCGGAGAACTTTCATTGGGAAGCCTGATGCCTTAACTCAAGGGGTGACGGTGATGTGTTTTAACATGGATTACTTCCAAGTATCCATTAAATGGTAGAACGATATGGCTCCTAATGTGAACTGTACTAACCAGAAAGTGGATAAGGGACCCCATTATTTATTCAGACTTACAATAACAGCTGTACAGCTCCAATTCCATTTATCTACCTTGCTCTCTCTGCATCTGTATCCCTCTAAGGGGAAGTGATGAATGTATTTTACAAGAAGGCTCTCAAAACCAAAATGTTTGAGATGCAATCCCAACCTGTGGTATGTAATTCAAGGTTCTCAACAGATGGCGCTAAAGAGCACAGTTTCAAGGCAGCACAGAGTGTATCGCTGGGACAGTCCATAGCTTGACAAAGAGCCATTGTTAATAATCACCTCTGATCCCACCATAATAATTCTCACGTGGATCAAAGTACTTCATTCCGTGAGCGATCACATCTCCACGCCGGATCCAGCCTCCAAGTCTGAGCACAGGCAGAAAAGCTGCCAAATTCACTCTACTCAACTTCCTGTGTGTGTGTGTGTGTGTGTGTCTGTGTGTGTACGTATATATAGATATAAATATAGATATAAATATCAGATGTATAAGCCATAGAACAGGTGGCTTTTTTTAAACCTTGCTAGTAATAGGGGCTAATAAGCAAACACATTAATGCCTTCCAGGGCCCAAAGAGGGGGAAATGGGCACCGGGTGGAGATGGCTGATGCCCAAGGCCAAAGTCCCACAGCTGCTGAATGATTGGGTGAAAGACTCTGATGGGGCTTTTGTGCAGCCTGGATCATGCACTGCTCTTGCATATAAAAAGTCATTATTCCTAGAACCAAAATATTACAAACATGGGTAGAAATTAGCCCTGTTCTGCTTGCACTAGGATTTTGACAGGATAGTTTCAGGGGCAAAACATCTGGTCCTCTCCAGATGTACTGGATGAAACTCCCAACATTCCTGACCATTGGCCTTGCTGGCTGAGGCTGATGGGAGTTGTTGTCCAAAACATCTGGAGGTCACCAGGTTACACGCCCACCCACCCCGTTTTACATGGTGTAGCTGCTGAAGCCAGGTGAAAAGTGCTCGTTAACTTCTAGCTTGGGCCTTTAATTGGAGCCCACTGCTGTCATGTACCTGAGCACAGGTAATCCCCTGATATTCTGGGATGCCTTCAAGCCATATTTTTAGACAGGCATTCGGCAGCCAAAACGGCCTGGCTGTATTCTCACAAATGCTGCAATCCCAGGCAGAGGGGGTTGATGGAAATACAAACACTGTAAGATATGACTTGCCTCCATTTTGCTCTAGTTTTCTCAGCTGCACAGCCATCTCTGCCAGCTGTGAACATTCAGACATCTGTCTCATTGACTGGTTATTTTGCAACTGCCAAAAGGTTTCCCTTAGCACCCAACTGAAAAGGTGTGGCATATATCCAGTAACTAGTAATCAGCCTTCAGAACGTGTCAATGGCCATTTAAGAAAGGACCTTTAGCTATGAGCTAAACAGAAAACTAGAAAAAAAAGGTTAGATCCTTATTTGATAGCCATAATAGTTATGTGGACCTTCTCACTTATGCCTAACCTGGATGAACCTGGAAACTAATCTTAACTGATTAGCTGACCTTGATCCCTGATGTGGCACTGGCAATTTGACCTAGGCCAGATCTACACCTTGTGTCATATCATTATGATCCCATCATGTTAACGCTATAGCTTTATTGCGCATTTACACCTCGTAGGACACACAATGCCATTTGTTGCGATATACTGGATGATGTGGAATAAAAAGCGGGAAATAACGCTACAGTAGTGGTATCCAGAATGTGTAATGTGCCCCAACGGTTATCAGTGCACTTCAATACCACTATAAAGCAGTAGTGTAGATCTAGCTCTAGTTACCCCTGACCATGGCAGTGGGGCTGCCTTACATTGTGTCTCCCCACATACCTCAGTTTTCATGAGCCACTGCCCCTTGGAATGGATTCAAAGCCAACTGGATTGTTGTGGCCACGTTAAAACTCACTGTCTGGTGACCACAGCTACATGGGCTGTTGGTAACCATCTGCTGGTGACCATCCACATTTACAGAGGGCAAAATTTACCTTAGCATGCAGCTAGTGGCTGTAGACGACACTGTTACAGCTGCATCCCTTGTGAGTGTAGGCACAGCCACCGCAGTACAATAATCTGAACCTTCAATTCTTTGAGAACACCCTGGCTGAGGGTGGGGTGGCCATGTGACCTCTTTTACAGAGGACTGTCCTCAGTTTGAAGGTGTCCTCTGTTTGAAGCGGTGTCCTGTCCAACTGCAGTTTAAAGATAAATCACCAGAAGAAATGTTGCCCATCACCATTTCCCAGACAGCAGACCAGACAGGTCAACTGGTCACAGCTTTCTGCACTACAATGAGATGTATTGGTTTTCTATTGAAATTATTTCTATGCAAATTGATGCAACTGTGTGTTCTCTTTTGAGGGATGCATTTCCTCTTTTCTGGCGATGCTTAAGTGGCCACCGTAACTGAGGGCTTAAGGAGCTGTTGCACGCAGACCCCTAGCCTCTGTTTTTAGGCAGAGCCACTTCCAGAGAACTGGGGAAGCCATGGGGAAGGTGAGCTTCACCCTTTCCTCACCTGCCATGTCCTGGCTTCCCCCTACCCCCACCCTATTGCAGTACCAAATGTGGGGTGTCAAGGGCCAATGCATTTGGAACCAGGGGAGGACCCCACAAAATAAAGCCCCTTAACAGGCAGTTTGGAGGGGGTGGGAAACCATATAAAACCATTTAATACCAACTGCACATCCAGAAGAGGTGTTTCCTGCTTTAAAGGGGTCGCTGAGATCATGTTACATGTGTCTCTGTATAACATATAGTTTGGTGCTGGAGGGGGCCAGAAAATACACTTCCCAGCTCTCCCCTCAGATAGGCAGTTGGCAATAGACATGTGCATCATTTGTTAGTTCCACACGGGTGAAATGTGGCAGTTACACCATCGTGGTTATACGATTGCAGTGCGCCCCATGAATCCTACGTGTACAGGGTGTGTGGATAGCATGGAGGACCTGGGGGGAGTGTTCTGTCACCTCTCTGTGAAAAGTGTGTGCGTGCCATGCACACCTATTAGCACAGAGACGTCTTCCCCTCGCCAACGTGCTCCAGCGGCAGGTGTGGCCTATTTCTTGCTGTGCTGTTTCGTGTCTCCTTGCAGCAGCCCCCTTGGTGTAAGCCCCTATTAACACCTCAGCTGGCAGCAAACCCAGCCGTCTCCAGCTCCAGCATTCCTGATGGGACAGAGCCCATCCCGGCTGCAGCGCGGCAGCCACTCTACTCCCCGGAGCTTCCCCAGGTGTTTCCATTCAGTGTTTCCCTCTCTTTGCTCCCCTCTTGGTGCCTTTTATTTTTCTCCCTTAAGAAGCACCGTTATTAAACTGGAAGGCATGCACATTCCACAGCAGCTCCCTCACCTCTGGCTGATGCTCCTGGTTGGATAGTTTCAGTGAGACACGGAGGAAAACTAGACTGCGGTGTGTGATTATGCGTCAGCCCCTCACCCTCCTGCCTCGCTACAGAATACCAAGGTTGCCCTGGGCACCAAGCTGAAGGGGTGCTGAGCTGACCTTGGTGATGGTGTGTGTGGAGTGTACTGTCTGCAGTGAGCTAGGTTGGAAGAAAACAGTAAGGGCACAATCCTATGCGTGTCTAGACAGAAATAAGTCCTAAACTCCCAGCACCACCCAGCCAGCCGTGTGGGACTTATTTCTGTCTAAACATGCATAGGATCGCACCCTAAGTGTATCTTAGGGTATCCCCCCCCCCCCCAGTGCCACAGTTTGGAAACTAACTCCAAAAATGAACTTCTATTAACTAGTTTTAAAGTATGTTTCTTTTTCAATTTCCAGCTTGATGTCATTAATTCTACATAAAGACAACAGAATATGGTTTACTTTGAGGCAACATTACCAAGCACTGTAAGCACTACAAATACAATACATGAGATAAGCACTGAAAATATTTTTTAAAAGATAGCTATAAGTTGATGGGGGGTGGCGGCGGCACAGAAGGCGCCCCTTGTCTGGGGGGCACTATATCCTAGGGCTGGCCCTGCTCTGGAGAAAAACTAAGATAAGGAAGAATGATCCTGCCACAATCCTGAGTGATTCCCATAGGATGTAATGCCTCACTTTTGACTGTCCAGTGCTTACCACCAAGAACCATATGCACCTTTCCTAATCCCCACCCAGTTTTAAGTTACTCCTTTTTCCATCCCAAAAGCTTGACCACAGGCCAGGGGCTACTTCACACTGGTTACAACAAACAAACAAACAAACACACACCCCGCAACTGCTGGCATGTTCCCCCACTCCTGCTCATTCACACCTTTGCACAGTTATAAAACTACAAACATATACAAGGCAGAGTCAAACCTTCTTCTCTTTCTCAGATGATCCATTTCTTAGATAGGGTGGCTGCTTATAAATTGCCAGAAAAGAGGAAATGCACCACCAAAAAAAGAGGACAAGAGAGGACAACATCTGCATAACATTTGCATATGCTAATTTATATGTATAGCTGCAAATTTAGAAATTATTATTATAATTTAAATAGAGATACAGTACATCTCATCATCGTGTGGAAGACTGTGACCAGGTGACCTGCATGCCTCCCTGCTCTGTCTGCTATCCTGGTGCTATTTGGAGATGGGCAACAGTTCTGATTATCTTTAAACAGGAATTGCACGGGAGACCCCTTCAACTGAAGGATACTGTCAAATAGAAGACAGTCCTCTGTCAACCCTTTAAACAGAGGACTGGCTCTGTAAAAGAAGACACGTGGTCTCCCGCAGATGATCCAAGAAGACACCTGTGTATCACCCAACTGGGTTAGCCATCAGCACTGAGAAGCTCAGCTACATGGCCCCGTACTGACTTACTACCCTATGATTTTGCTAACGCTTATAAGGGATGTAGTTCAGCTGCATCCCTCCAGCACTTATGGAGGAATTTTGCAGTTCATGGATACACCTTCTGCCTCCCTGCGGTCCAATGGCTTACATAGCATTCCAGAGGGGAAAAGCTTCACATCCACTGGAGGAAGACAAGTGGGCAAAATGATACCCTAAGGGGGTGCTTCCAGTCCAGATGAGGCCTTTATCATGCAGTTGCCCTGCCTCATTCACAGCATTGTACTGCAGCGATCCAGACAATATCGTCTTCCATTTGTAACCCTCCCATATTTTCCCACTGTTTCTTCCATCGTTTTTCTTACCAGAGAAAATCCATTATGGGGGGAAAGGGGGAACAGCTGCACAATGCCTTTTGGTCAGTAGTGCTAGGAGCTGTCTGTCTGGAAGCAGCCCAAGTCAGTTGAGGAGGTTGATGTTGACATGTGAGCTTTCAGCCCTGGAGCACCTGAAACTAAAACAAAACAAGAGTACCTCATAGCACGTGCTGAGTCCTGGCTGCGACTGTGCTGCTGGCTGTAGAGGACTGTGTTCCATCCAGGCCTCAGGAAGACCAGCTGATCTTTGTGGTCGAAACTATAAAAGAAGCTGCTGCTTAGATGGCAGCAGCCTTCATGTGGCAACCTTTGGGAGGCACAGAGCAGATGGGGGCGGGGAAGACCTTGGAGAGGGGTTGTCCCTTGGTCTGCCCTATTTGGGTTGAGTCTGTGAATATTTAAGTTTTGCTCCTATGCATTTACATGTATTTGCACTTAACATTTTGCATTTTTTGCAGTGATAACTTTGTGTTGCTGTTGTGCTGCTGATTCTTTTGTTTTTAGCTTTATTTGGAAATATTGTTTATTAAGAATTGCTTCTTGGGATAAATTGTTTTTGTATTAGGTTTTTGTATTCAACTGCATTTAAATTGTTTCTTGAATTTATTAGCTTTTTGTGTTACTGATGTGTTATTGTGCTTCTGGAATGATGTTGATTTGCATATGTTGTTTACTTATGTTGATGCTTTGTCATTGCTCTAAGATGCTTGGAGGTCAATGTTGTTGTCGTCCGAAATGTGGCAAATAATCAGTCCAATCTAATAATCTAATTGAATCTTTTACCACTGAGTAACCGCTCCACAGCCCAGCCCAGCCCTACATGATTAGGTGTTCTGTGTTCCTTTTTAAAGGAATCAAATTCTTGTTGAAAGCTCTACTGTCACTGATTTTCTTGCAGGGCTCCAAGTGTGCTGTTAGAAGGGGTGTTGTGAGCAGCAGCATGGTGTGCCGGTCTGGAGGAAATTTGAATTCTGAATTTGCCCTAGGAGTCTAGGCCTGCTGGCAAGGGGAATACAAGAGCCCAAGTCCTGTAGAACCTACTCAACCTGCCCCAAAGGATGCTGCAAGCTTTTTACTGGGAAGTACAGCACAGCTCATTGTGAACAGATCCTTCCTTTCCTTTCTCACCTTTGTTTATTTGAGTGATCTTTCTGGAAAGGTCAGCTTTGATCCAAAGTCAGCCCAAGACATTTTCCTGCCAGAGGCAAAGGACAAGATCAAGATGGCACCCCCCCCCACACACACACACTTCCAAGTACAAAAGCCAACCAGACTGACAGTTGAGTCTTGCTTCAACTCTGGAGATGGAATGGCACCCTCCATCATATCTGAGGGCAGAAAGCTAGCTTAGAGGGTGCTGCACGACACATATAACTCTTTCTTCCAACAGACGGATCAGCTGGGGGGCTGCCAAGCTGTCCCTAAACACACCCCAGCATCTTCCAACTGAGGCAGCTGTCTCACTCTGCCTAATGGTAGGGCTGGCCCTGCTTCTGCCTTTGAAATCACCCCTGCACACCAGGAATTACCTGTAATTTTACATGTTTCTTTGCTCAGACAAGGCCTTCTTCTCTCACCTACCTGCCTTCCCTTGGTAGCCTTACATTTATTTATTTACATATTTCTATGCCACCCCTCACCCAAATAGTTTCTAGGGTGGTGTACAAAGGCATGTGTAACATTAATCAGAACAATATAAATAAACCAGGCCTCCACATGTGGCAGTCCCTCATAGCTTTATTCCTTACCACCACTCACCATCTCCAGTTCCTTTCATGAACTCTGGTAAGGGGAAAGAGCTTTCCTGGTTGTTTTGCATGTAGCCAGGACATGTGTGTACTCTCTAACGTCTGCATATTGCTCCTCCATTAGTTGGGAGAGAGTGTTTGCTGGAAGGCTAGGCTGCTGATTTACAAACTTCTACACAGCTCTATCACTTTGATTCTACTGTGTTGCTTTATATAAAAAATCTAGGTCAGAAGGGACAGTTGCTTGGCTGACGTAGGCCTAGCTCGTTGATGGCTGGTGGCTCATGCATATATGGTGATGGAGAGTGGATGCATCAGATGAGGAGAAGCTGAATTAGCCATAATCTCTGTGTTATTTTCCCTTCCGGCCCACTCCCTGCGTCAACAATGTTGGTACCTCCTCTGACATCTCCTCAAGCCTAATGGTGCTGTTTGTGAATGCCAGGGTAGTTCATGGGAAGGCAAGTACAATCTATGGTCTGATCCAGGAAGAGCATGCCAACCCTGGCTCGTATAACGCGAACCTGGTTGGATGAAGGTGAAGTAAGGTGGCCACTTAATAATTGTCACAAAAGGGGACTCCAATTTGCATAAGCTCTGCATACGTTAGCATATGCATAGATGCAAATTTAGAAATAATTATTATAATTTAAGTAGAAATACAGGCCATCCCACCATAGCATGGAAGACTGTGACCGGGTGACCTGTGTGGCTGCCTCTTCTGCCTGCTGCCCAGGAGCTAACTGTTGATGGGCCATTGTCCTTACAGTTCTTTCTCTTTCAACAGGAACTGTACTGGACACCCCTTCAACTAGAGGACTGTCCTCTGTAAAAGGGGAGACATGGGGGAGGCGCTAATCTCTCTCGGGTGCCCCCACCAGGTTATTGGGTGCAGCACCAGGCTTGGCCTGCAGAGTGGGGAGCCAGAGTAGCTGGGGTCAGTAAGGATGCCATCTCTCTGCTCAGATGCCATGTCCAAGCAGTTCTGAGTGTCTGTACCTGATGCTGGGTGCTTGAGGATTCTGCTAGGGTACCATCTACCCCACTGCTCAACAGTCTCGCTGCCCCCCCTGACAGAGGCAGTCTTGAAAGTGGTGTTGAAGACCCCAAGGATTTTGGAGGGCTCCGACATGCACACCAAGGCCAACTTGTCAGGAGTGGCTTGGGATTTCATGGCTGCTATGACAACCATGGGCCTTTCTCAAATTAAATCAAGCCTGACTCAAATTATATGTGGCAGGACATATTCTTCATCTAGTGTTCTGTACTGGAGTGTTGGTGGGGGAGCTAACAATGACTCTATTCTCATGGAAAGATCACTGTCTGATCAAGTTTGGCTTCTATACTGCTTCTGACCTCCACAGGGGAGGAAAATCAGTTGAATGGTCCACCCATGGAGGCTGATGGATCTGGATAGTTTCCTGAAGTCTCCGGGGAGTTTCCTGAAGTTTGGGCTAGTGGTCCTGCTGAGAGCTTGGTCCCTACTTGGAGACATGTCAGCTTCTTGGCATTCCAAGGGGCAGAAGGAAATGAAACAAGTGGGTTGACAACTAGAGCACAAATGGCAGAAGATTTGAGGCAAATATGATTAAACACAGACTAGAGCCCATTTTAGGGCCTACTCTGCAGTGGTGGTGATGGCATCAAAGAAAGCTTCCTTGGCCACAACCACATCTGCATACTGTTGGCCAGCACACAGAGGGCTTCTGCATGGCAAGAGCCTCCTTCATGTGGGCCTAGGGGTCAGCGAGTGCAGGGGTGGGGAACTTGTGCCCCTGCAGATGTCATTGGACGGCAACTCCATCAGCCCTAGCCATGGTGAGGGATGATGGGAGCTGCAGTCCAACAACAACCAACGAACAAGGGGAGCAAACAGGAGTTGGCCAGGGGAGTTGCAGTGGTTGAAGAGACAAAGGAGACAAAGGAGACAAAGGAGACAGAGGCTAAGAGGCAAGTGGGCTGCAGGAAGCCCAGGGGGCTGCCCTTATCCTTCTGAGTGGCTGTGAGCTGACCAGGTGCTTCTGAGAGCTCCAACTGAATTGGGGGTGTGTGGCCTGAGTACTCCCAGCAGCTGAGTGGGCGGGAAGCTTCAGTCTGTTTCCTGCCTGCCAGCTGAGTGGAGCAGAGCAGAGCAGAGCAGAGCAGAGCTCCAGCTGGTCCAGGGACTACAGAAGCAAGCAAGCTCCCAGAGAGCGAGCGACCAGAGTGAGTGAACAGGGGGAGCAAACAGGAGTTGGCCAGGGGAGTTCGGCAGGGGAGGTCAAGGGGGAGGCCCCTAACATTTTTTTTTCATTTTTTATTTTATTTTATGTTTTAACTAACTTTTTTCCATTTATTTGTCTTGTAACACACACTTCACACAAGTGGGACTCTGCTTTTAACCTCTACTGAGTAGAGGAACAGGCACAGGCTAGTCTAGAACAATCACAAAGCTAGACACAAAAAGGGAAAAGAGCTATGGAAGGATAAGACTCTCCAGTGGTGGTGACCTGCAAGGTGTGTGCAGTATTTGTTTTCTTGCCTGAGAACAACATGGCCCACACCTGCAACAAGTGCAAGCTGATCACGCTGCTGGAAGAAAAAGTAAGTGGACTGGAGAGGCGACTGTCAACCCTCTGGGGAATAAGAGAACACGAAGAGTTCTTGGACAGAATGGGGGAACTACATAAGGATGTCAGAGAATTCCCCAACGGATCTTGGGGAGGCCGTATGCCAGCACATTCAGCCCCCCGAAATCGGTGGCGGAACGGTCTGCCCCCCCGCCCCCCCGGGACGAGACTTACCTGGGGCAGATCTTCCTGGCGGCGGCGGTGTGGCGGCGGCGGCGGCCGGTCTTCCGACCGGCTGCCGCCGCCATTTCCAGTTTAAAAAAAAAAAAAAAGACATGATAGGCTATGTAAACATTTACGTAGCCTATCATGGCTTGGTTTAAAAAAAAAACTGTGATAGGCTACGTAAATGTTTATGTAGCCTATCACGGCTGACTTAAAAAAACACACACACATACAGTGCGCGTATGCAAATGGCGGCGCATTTGTGTTCCTTATTTTGGCATGTCTTAGTCTACATCAAGATTTACGTAGACTAAGACAGCGAAAATAAGGGGAACGCAAATAGCGTAGTGTCCGCTACGCTATTTGCGTTCCCCTTATTTTCGCCGTCTTAGTTTACGTAAATCTTGACATAGACTAAGACGTGCCAAAATAAGGAACGCAAATGGCAGTGGCCATGGCCGCCACCATTTGCGTATGCGCGTTGTTGTGTTTTTTTTTAAAAGTCAGCCGTGATAGGCTATGTAAACATTTACGTAGCCTATCACAGCTGACTGCAGGGATGCAAATGGCGGCGGCTACGGCCGCCACCATTTGCATCCCTGCTAGCCAGCGGCCAGATGTCCGGCTGCTGGCGGAGCCAGCCGGCGGCTCCGCAGAATCCCTGCGGAGCACAGCCAGCCGGCCAGGATTCCGGGGGGAGGGAGGAACAGAGCGCCTCCTCCCCGATCCAGGATTCCGGGGGGAGGGACGGAGTGCCTCCCCCCCCACCATCAACATAATTTGCGAAAGGTAAGTGCCTTTCGTACATCCCTAGAACTACAGCAGCAAAGGGAAGACCAGAAGCTTGAAGAGCAACAGCAAGCTGAGGCAGTGGGAAATGCTGAGATGAAGAAAAATGGAGTAGAGGATACTCCTTGGAAAAGGGTGACCGTTAGGAGAAGAAGAACTAGACGCCACTCTGCACCAGTGGAAGCAGTGGAGCTGTGGAACTGATTCCAGGTACTTGCGGATGAGACTGGAGGACAGCCTGCAGAGGAAGAATCACAGGGGAACCTACATGAGAGTGAGCAAGGGGCTGAAGGTCAGTCAAGCAGAGGCAATGAAACCCAGGCCTACAACAACAAGAAGAGAAGAGTGGTAGTAGTGGGAGACTCCTTGCTGCGTGGGATCGAGACCCAAGTATGTCGCGAAGACCCGTGGACTCGCCAGGTATGTTGTCTCCCGGGAGGACGAATTAGAGATGTGACTGAAAGGTTGCCTGCAGTCATAAAGCCCACTGACAGGTATCCCTTTCTTCTCATCCATGTGGGAACAAATGATACCGCCAAGCAGAGCTATGAAGAAATCACGTCAGACTTTGAAGCTCTGGGAAAGAAACTCAAGAACTTTGGGGCCCAGATAGTTTTCTCATCCATCCTTCCAGTAGTTAGAAGAGGGATAGAAAGGGAACGAAAAATATTCCGGGCGAATGACTGGCTACGAAGGTGGTGCCGACGAGAGAGATTTGGATTCTGGGACCACGGGCTATACTTCCTGGAAGATGGGCTGTTGGCAAGCGACGGGTTGCACCTCACAAAGGATGGGAAGAATGTGTTTGGCCACAGCATGAAGAACTTCATCAGGAGGGCTTTAAACTGAATCCTACGGAGATGTAATGTTGGGGGTAACAATGGACGTAGGCGCATGCACTGCTACGGAGAGAACAGCTCTGATAGCGCCCAATAATAGTCTTCAGACACATGTAGGAAGAAAGCCAGACTATGAAGCACATGGTCTTCGAAGTCTATATACTAATGCCCAGAGTATGGGAAACAAACAGAACGAACTTGAACTCTTAATACAGGAGGGAAATTATGACTTGATAGGTATAACTGAGACTTGGTGGGATGACTCTCATGACTGGAATACAGCAATTGAAGGATATAACTTGTTCAAAAAGAAGAGGAGGAACAGAAAGAGAGGTGGGGTTGCACTGTATGTGAAAAATACATATCTCTGCACAGAAATACAGGAGGAGGAGCTTGGTAGCCCCATCGAGAGCATCTGGATCAAAATAAATGGAGCAAAGAATAAAAGGAACCTGGTGGTCGGAGTCTACTACCGGCCACCTAACCAAGGAGAAGACGAGGATGAAACTTTTGAAAAGCAAATAGCCAATGTTTCAAGGAAGCATGATGTAGTAGTAATGGGGGACTTCAATTTCCCCGATATTTGTTGGGAGACAAATGCTGCAAAACATGGCCCCTCCAGGAAATTCCTGCCTTGTGTGGTGGATAACTTCCTCCTACAGAAAGTAGAGGAAGGAACTAGAGGATCGGCTATTCTTGACTTGATCCTATCCAACAGAGATGACTTAGTGGATAAAGTAGCAGTTACAGGAACTCTGGGGGAAAGCGACCATGTTGCACTTGAGTTCTTGGTTCTAAGGGAAGCAAAAGCCGAGTGTAGTCAAAACGCATACCCTGGATTTTAGGAAAGCTGATTTTAATAAACTCAGAACAATGATCACTAAGGTCCCATGGCAAGCAACGCTAATGAGAAAAGGAGTCCAAGATGGGTGGGAGCTTTTAAAAAAGGAAATTCTCAAGGCACAATCACAAACCATTCCAACAAGAAGAAAAGGTGGAAGACAACAGAAGAAGCCAATGTGGCTTCACAAAAAGCTTAGGGATGACCTGAAAACAAAAAGGACACATATAGGAAGTGGAAAGAAGGCCAAGCAACAAAGGAAGAGTACAGGCAGGCAGCACAGGATTGCAGGGATGGTGTCAGGAAGGCTAAAGCTGAGAACAAGCTGAGGTTAGCGAGGGATGCTAAAAACAACAAAAAGGCTTTCTTCAGCTACGTGCCTAGTAAAAGGCAGAGGAAAGAAATGGTGGTTCAGCTATTAAATAAGGATGGCAAAATGATAACAGATGACAAAGAAAAGGCAGAGGTGCTCAATTCCTACTTTGGCTCAGTCTTCTCCCAAAAGAGGGTCTATGACCCCCCTGGCAAAGGCAAAGTACAGGCTGAAGGGGCAGGATTGCAGCTTGAGTTCGACAGGCATGTGGTCAAGGAACACCTAATTACTTTGAATGAGTTCAGATCTCCAGGGCCAGATGAACCGCATCCTAGAGTAATAAAGGAACTGGCAGAAGAACTCTCAGAACCGCTGTCTATTCTCTTTGAGAAATCATGGAGGACGGGGGAAGTGCCAGATGACTGGAGGAGGGCTAATGTTGTCCCTATCTTCAAAAAGGGGAAAAAGGAGGAACCTGGGAACTACAGACCAGTCAGTTCGACATCAATCCCTGGGAAAATTCTGAAGCAGATGATAAAGCAATCCATCTGGAAGCACCTTGAAAACAATGCCGTGATTACTTGAAGCCAACATGGATTTGTCAAAAACGAGTCCTGCCAGACAAATCTGATCTATTTTTTGATCAAGTAACCTCCCTTGTAGACCGTGGGAATGCTGTAAACATCATATACCTCGACTTCAGCAAAGCTTTCGACAAAGTGCCCCATGATCTCCTGATGAGCAAACTAGCTCAAAGTGGGCTAGATGAAACAATGATCCGGTGGATCCACAGTTGGCTACAGAATTGGACTCAAAGAGTGCTTATCAATGGGACCTTCTCAAACTGGGGAGAGGTAACGAGTGGGGTACCACAGGGCTCAGTCCTGGGCCCAGTGCTCTTCAACATTTTTATTAATGACTTGGAGGAGGAGGTGCAGGAAATGCTGATCACATTTGCAGATGACACCAAATTGGGCGGGATAGCTAATACTTTGGAAGACAGAAACAAAATTCAAAGTGATCTGGATAGACTGGAGCGCTGGGCAGAAAACAACAGAATTACATTTAATAGGGATATTAAATGCCAAGTTCTGCACCTAGGAAAGAGAAACCAAATGCACAGTTACAAGATGGGGGATACGTGGCTCAACAACACTACAAGCGAGAAAGATCTTGGAATTGTTGAATATGAGCCACCAGTGTGATGTGGCTGCAAAAAAGGCCAATGCTCTTTTGGGCTGCATTAATAGAAGCATAGCTTCCAAATCCTGGGAAGTACTAGTTCCCCTCTACTCAGCACTGGTTAGGCCTCATCTGGAGTACTGTGTCCAGTTTTGGGCACCACACTTCAAGAAGGATGCAGACAATTCAAGAAGGATGCAGACAAACTGGAGAGGGTTCAGAGGAGGGCAACAAAGGTGATCAGAGAACTGGAAACAAAGCCCTATGAAGAGAGACTGAAAGAACTGGGCATGTTTAGCCTTGAGAAGAGAAGGCTGAGGGGAGATATGATAGCACTCTTCAAGTACTTGAAAGGTTGTCACAGAGAAGAAGGCCAGGATCTCTTCTTGATCATCCCAGAGTGCAGGACACAGAATAATGGGCTCAAGTTACAGGAAACCAGATTCCGGCTGAACATCAGAAAAAACTTCCTGACTGTTAGAGCAATACGACAATGGAACCAATTTCCAACCCTACTATTCTATGATTCTATGAACATTTGGAGGGCCACAGGTTGCCCACCACGGAACTAGTGGAACCTCAGAGGTTTGCTGTGACCAATTTGCATTAAACCTTGTAGACAGAAGTGCTTGCATCTGCTCCAGTTCAGATGTCACAGTCATCACAGAATCAGACATGAATACAGCCAGGACACTGGCCATGTTATTATAGACACATTTAAGCTTGTGAAGCCTGAGAATGTGCATAAGCTGCTTGGAGATTTGAGGTCTATCATTCATTCATCTATTCAATCAATCAATCAATCAATATACTTGCTCATTGGATCCTTGCCCTTCCTGTTTATTGAACTCAACCAGGGCTGGGCTTTCATTCTGGGCTTCAGAGGTGGTTAATGTCTCTTTGAGCACGGGTCCCCAACCCCCAGGCCATGAACTGGTACCGGTCCGTGGCCTGTTAGGAACCGGGCCGTACAGAAGGAGGTGAGCGTAGGGGTGTGCGAAACCCCCTTACCTGGGGTCTGCAGGGGGGGGAGGCGATCCGTCCCTCCTTCCCAGAATCCTCGCTGGCCCTGGCCGGCTCTGCTCTGTGGCGAGTCCGCAGAGCTGCCAGCTGGCTCCGGCCGCTGGCGGACTTTCGGCCACTGGGATGCAAATGGCGTCTGCATAGCGGATGCCATTTGCGTCCCTGTTCTTCAAGTAATAGGCTATGTAAATCTTTACGTAGCCTATTACTGCAAAGAACACGGACGCAAATGGACCCCCCCAAAAATGGACCCCCCCAAATGGTCTTCCATGAAACCAGTCTCTGGTGCCAAAAAGCTTGGGGACCGCTGTCTTTGAGGACAGGCGTGCCCTGAAGAAGCCAGCAGTTTGAACTCTCTTGAAAAAAACAAGTTTGGACTCTACTATCTATTATGGATAGTTTTTGCTCAGTGTCTGATGTGCTCCATCTTTTTAAACAACCTTAAAAAGCAGTTATTTGTTTCAATCTGCGTTCTGCTAAAAGTTTTGTGAGTTGGGGTTTAAGCTGCTTTAAACCACTGTTTTTTATTTTTTGTAACCAAATTATTTTTAAAAAATGCTTTATGGTTTTAATTATCTTTGTAAACTGCCTTACAAAGGAAAGGAAGCCTATAAATACTTCCAGTAAACAAACAAGCAAACACTTTGCATGCTTCCCCTCCCCAAACACTCTCATTTGATCTAGAGCAGTAACTGTTGTCTTGCTTTGATCTGCTTATTCTAGCCAACTCACTGAATGGGGCCATCCATAACATATGTCACACATTTAAAGGCCTTTTAAAGCCCCACGTGTCACCCGTTTCCCTGTTTTAACCCCTGCTGAATCTCTCCTTTGTCACACAACTTTGCTGCCTCCCCTTGATGCATGACATACATCATAAATGGTCCCAACGGGGCAGAATTCCCCCCTCCACCCAGCCATTATCCAAATACTGTTCCCATATGCTACAGCTAATGTTGCAATTTGATTTATTTTTCACATTCTTATGGTGCATTCACACATCATATCCTTTAAAGCCCCTTTGAACAACACCTGGAGAGAGAGGCCCGTTCTACGCACGCAGCCTAATGAGGTGGCAGAATGGACTGTAGTTCAGACTCGCCCTCAGTTTTCAGTCCGTCAGTTATTTAATTTGACATTACCTTATCTCAAAAGCATGTGATGGGGGGACATTTTTAAACTGTCTGTCTATAATAATAAAAGAGGATTTGTGTCTGTCTGTCTGTCCATCCATCAGCGCTATAGCTCCAAGATTGTGAAACTTAAACACCTGATACTCGGCACTCATACTAAGGGGGCCCTAGGGATGTGCACCTTGAGGTTATTTTGTTTTCAAAATGCATTAATTAATTTTAATTTATTTAAATGTGCTCATGTGGTTGAAGCTTGCAATAACATCTTCAGCCACTAGGGGCAGATGTCCCTGTCCAGCAATTTGCAGTCCACACAGTTTGAAGCTAGGGGAGATTAGTAGGCTGAGGGACAAAGTTATATGCTTGCCCCTTCCTTTCCTGTTGGGCAGCCCCCCTCAGGGGAACGGAGCAGACAGACCCCTCCTTCAAGGGCCTATGACGTATTGTTCAAAGGGGCTTTAAAGGATATGATGTGTGAATGTACCATAAGAATGTGAAACATAAATCAAATCACAACATTAGTTGTAGCATATGGGAACTACATTTGGATAATGGCCGGGTGGAGGGGGGAATTCTGCCCCATTGAGACTATTTATAATGTATGTCATGCATCAAGGGGAGGCAGCAACGTTGTGTGACAAAGGAGAGATTCAGCAGGGGTTAAAAGTTAAAGTGCACCATGTCAGGGGCCATGCCTTGGGACCGTGCCTAGGGGTGCCAACAGGCATGTCTTCACTCAGATGGGGTAGGCACAATGCGGCCAGCTCTAAAGGCTATGTAGGTTTCATAGCATCATAGAATACTAGGGTTGGAAGGGGCCTACAAGACCATCGAATCCAACCCCCTGCTCAGTGCAGGAACCCAAGTCAGAGCATCCACGACAGATGGCTGCCCAGCCTAATCTTGAACGCCTCCAGTGTGGGAGAGCCCACTACCTCCCCAGGTAATTGGTTCCATTGTCGTGTTGCTCTAACAGTCAGCAAGTTTCTCCTGATGTTCAGCCGGAATCTGGCTTCCTGTAACTTGAGCCCATTATTCCGTGTCCTGCACTCTGGGATGACCGAGAAGAGATCCTGGCGTTCCTCTCTGTGACAACCTTTCAAGTACTTGAAGAGTGCTGTCATATCTCCCCTCAGTCTTCTCTTCTCAAGGCTAAACATGCCCAGTTCTTCCAGTCTCTCCTCATAGGGCTTTGTTTCCAGTCCCCTGATCATCTTTGTTGCCCTTCTCTGACCCCTCTCCAGTTTGTCTGCATCCTTCTTAAAACATGGTGCCCAGAACTGGGCACAGTACTCCAGATGAGGCCTAAGCAGTGCTGAGTAGAGGGGAACTAGTACATCACGTGATTTGGAAGCTATACTTCTATTAATGCAGCCCAAAATAGCATTTGCCATTTTTGCGGCCACATCACATTCTTGGCTCATATTCAGCTTGTGATCTACAACAATTCTTATGCTCTTAAGTTAAAACAGCTAGTAGGTAGGGTGGAAGAACTTGGCCAGCATGCACCATGGGAAAATTTGGGTTAATTAACCTACAATTTGGCACCATTATGTGTGAACTGGGTCTAAGAGATTTAACATTCTGAAAAATGAGCCTTTTCTCCTTTCTCTCTCTCTCTCTCTCTCTCTCTCTCTCTCTCTCTTGCTTAATGGTTCACCTGTGCCTCAGCTCTGTTTAGTCAGAGCTGCCTAGAACAATAGGACTTTGTGAAAGAAAATTTATTCCAGTGCCAGAAGAAAATCTGGCATGGAAATTGTAGTCTTGTTTTTGGTCTCTCTCTCTCTCTCTCTCTCTCTCCTTGACATGCTCTTGTTAACAAAAAAAAAACCCTTTAAAGTGTGGCTTTCCTGCGGTCAGTGAGTGAGTGACTGAGCTGTGCTGGAGAAACCCTTATTAGCCTCGTCTTTTAGAGTAATCGTACCTTGGATAAATGGATCAGCAACAAAGGCTAAGTGTCCGAAAATGGAGGGAAGTACCTCAGCCAAATGGATATCCATTGAAACAAAGGAAGTTTCTCAGTTTCCCTCCACTTTCATCATTTCCTTTTAGTCTGTTTCAGAGTTCCTTGTTGTTCCAGCACTGTGGGTACCTCCAAATAATGCACCCGCCCAGCTCTGTAGGAGTCATTCAGCAGCCACTTTTCTACTTCTACTCTTTGTCTTTTCCCCCAAAGGCTGAACTACCTGGTATCATCGCAGGGCACAAGGCCTCGTTGCCTGAAGACATTTCTGGCAGTGGTGTGGAAACAGTGTGTGAAACATGTCATGGCCACCGATAGGATGCCCCATGTCCTACTTTACAGAGGACAATTCTTTATTTGATGGGCTGTGGGAAGACAGCCCTCTATTTGAAGGGCTGTCCAGTCCAAGCCCAGTTTAAAGATGAAGAGTCTTAGGAAGGGGCCATAGCTCAGTGGTAGAGCAGCTGCTTTGCATGCGGAAGGTCCCGGGTTCAATCCCTGGCATCTCCAGATAGGGCTGGGAAAGAACTCCTGCCTGAAACCCTGGAGAGCCACTGCCAGTCAGTGTAGACAATACTGGGCCATTGACTCAGTATAAGGGAGCTCAGCTTCTTCTGTTCATAAGAAGGAAGGGCAGAGCAGGAGGGGCCATCCAGTTGTCCACCAGAAGTAAGCACCTAGACAGCAGACTGAGTAGGCCTACAGGTCGCCCGGTCATAGTTTTCTGTTTAATTATAATGATTGTTGCTAAATTTGCCTAGGTTATGCTAATCTACCTAGGTTAGCATATGCAAATTTGATGCAAATCTACACTCTCTTCTTTTGTCCTTTTTTTCCCTGCGATGCGTTTGCTCTTTTTTGGCAATGTGTAAGTGGCCATTCCATGCATAGATCAGCACCTAATGGAGGCTGTTTCAAGCAGGGATGTAGGAGGAATCCATCTGGGGAGTGGAGGTTGCCAAGCTTTCATCAGCTCGGCCCCCCAGACTTCAGCTTGCTTTCCCACGAGCTGGCCCAACTCACTCTGCATCGAGTTTAGCCAGTGCACAGTTTTTCATTAAAAAAAATGTAAATAGCAATTTGAGCAAATTGCAAGTGCAATTTGCCTAATTTGCACGTTTCAGCCATAAATTGCATAAATTGTTCAAAATGTGGTCACAATTTGTGTAATTTGCAGGTTATGCTATTTAGGGCCAAAATTTGCACAAATTACACAAATTGCAGTTGTAATTTGCGCAATTAGCTATTTACATTTTTTTTAAAAAAACTGAAAAAGTTCCTGGACTTTGGGAAGAAACCCATGGCTCAGTTTGCAAATGCAAGTCGAGTTGGGGGCACTGCAGAAATGCAGTGACCCCAAAAAGGGCTCCCCAAGGTGAAAGACATGATCCCGTCCCCATATTCCATGCACAGAACTTGACTGGACCAGCAGCTGAATCTTACAACACTGGCAGCGGGGCAGCCTCCTCCATGGCACCTGAAGGCAGCAGGCTAGGTTCAAAGGCACAGGGCAGGCCGTGTAGCACGTATACAGGATTGTCTTCCAACACCATCCCCCACCAGCATCTGCTGCCTGAGGCAGCTGCCTCACTCTGCCTAATTGTAGGGCTGGCCCTGGCTCAGGTGAATTACAATCTGGGCTAGCTTCAAGGGTAGATATGTTGAGGGCCCACACCCCAGCAGGGGCCCATTGGCAAGAGCCCCCTGGAGTTGTTCCTTCTCTTCCCCATTTTTTTTAAATTTAAAATATTTCTTGGCTGCCTTTCAGGGCAGAAGCCCTCCCAATAAAATACATAAAAACAGTTAAAATATTAAATGCGATAAAAACATAAAACAATAAAACAACAATAAAAGCCAACAATAAAATCAACAACGATGTTAATGGCAGTAACAGCAACAATAGCAGTCATATCAGGAGAAGGCCACAGTAAAACAATATGTTGTCAAGGCCTTCTTAAAAGCCTGCAATGATGGAGTATGATGGACCTCTGATGGCAGTTTGTTCCAAAGGTGTGGGGCCACTGCAGAGAAGGGCCTCTCATGTGTGGACTGTGGACCCCCCGACTGCTGTCACGGGTGGGCTAATGGGAAGGGCCTCTCTTCCTGATCTTAAAGTGCAGGCAGGCTGATATGGGTGAAGGCAGTCCTTCGAGTAACTTGGTCTCAAACCGTTTAAGGCTCTAAAGGACAAAACCAGCACTTTGAATTGGGCTTGGAAACACACTGGTAACCAGTGCAGCTGGCAGAGTATAGGCATTATGTGATCAAATCGCCTCACCCCACCAACACTTGGGCGGCCGCATTCTGCACAAGCAGGAGTTTCTGAACCGTCTTCAAAGGCAGCCCCACGTATAACGCATTACAGTAGTCCAGCCTGGACGTCACTAGTGCATGGATAACTGAGGCAAGGTCCGTCCCCTCCAGATAGGGCCGCAGTTGGCGTACCAGCCTAAGCTGGTAAAAAGCACTCCTGCACACCACAGCCACCTGGGCTTCCCCAGTTAGCTCAGAGTCCAGCAGGGCTCCCAGACTGCACACTTGGCCTTTCAGCCGGAGTGCAACCCCATCCAAGGCCCTCGCAGGCTGCTCATTCACCTGCCTCTCGCTCTGGCCCAGAAATGGTGGCGGTGAGGAGGAGCAGCAGCAGCAGACGCACTGCCGCCTCGCTCGCCGCCACCATGCAACTGCCCTACATGTCGGCTCTCTGCCTGTCCAGCAAGCAAGCGGTCGCAACAACGAGAAAGAAGCTGCGGAGCAAGAGCAGCTGATGACGGTGGTGGCGAGAAGGTAGACCCACAGGGGGAGGAGCCCCATGGAGGGTGTCTTGCCCAAGGGCCCTCCAAAAAGTGAAGCCAATACTTGTCAGGGTGGACACTGAGCCCATAGAATCCCAGAGTAGTTCTGATTCTGAGGAAGAGCAGTCGCTCCTGGGAGAGGAGTGTGCTCATCTTTCCCAGGGCCAACAGCTGACGGAGATTCCTCCCACCAGCATTCCTAGCTTAGATAGCAGTCCTGGGAGTGAGAGAGAGCGGGAAGAGGGGTTGCTGGACGCGCGACACCGACGCAGGGAGCGGCGCCAAATGGAGGGCGTGGAAAGGAGGCGTAGTGCCCGGTTGGCGCGCAAACAACGGTTGCGCCCAGAGGATCCAAGGGAAAAGGGGAGGGACTCTCCCTAGTCCTTACGTTCAGGGGTCTGACAGTAATTCCCTTTCAAACGGGGACCAACTGTTCCAACTTAGGGCATAGGTACTGTGCTGCTCAGATCTAGTTGCAAACGGTAGAGTTGTTAAGTTTTAAAAGAAGAATAAAGCTTTGAAAGGAATCCCTTTGTCTGTTTCTGGACTTGGCTACTGGATTAGACTGAGAGAGGCCTCCAAGGAGCCCTTGACAATACTGGGTACAATGTGGGCTTTTCTGCTCAGACTGTGAACAAGCATATAGTTGGCATTAGAAGGATCCTGGGGTACAGATCTCACAAGTCTTGCTGATGTGTTACATGCAGGGCAGTCACAGTCGAAAGAAGGGGTGGGGCTGCACCCCCGGCCTGCCCCTGGCGATGTGTCTCCAGGCTAGATGTCCCTCTGATGTGCATGCATTGAGCACAGGCATCGAGAAAGGAACCTGTAGCAGTTCGCATGTAGGGGCTCCACGTGATTGGGACACCATGGGCGCACCAATCACATGGAGCCCCTGTGCGCAAGGGTAGGGGTTCCTTTGCAGTCAACTGTGCTCAATGCACAGACAGCACAGGGGGCGGCTGGTGTGAGGATGAGACATCAGGGGTGGCTCGAGAAGCGCAGCCTCGCTCCTCACTCACCATGCAACTGCCCTACATGTCAGCAATGCAGGAACAGGGATTCAGTGACCCAGTTCTGAACAGAGCACCACTGTATAGAACAGGTGTCGAACCTCTTTCAGCCCAAAGGCCAAATTCAACTTTGGAGGAGCTCTTGGGGGCTGCATTCCTATGGTGGGCAGGGCTGGAGGCAGCAGAGCTGAAGGCAGAAGGAGCAGGGCTGAAGGCAGCAGGGCTGACGGCAGCAGGGGCAGGGCTGAAGGCAGCAGGGCTGAAGGCAGAAGGGGCAGGGCTGAAGGCAGCAGAGCTGACGGCAGCAGGGGCAGGGCTGAAGGCAGAAGGGGCAGGGCTGAAGGCAGCAGGGCTGAAGGCAGCAGGGGCAGGGCTGAAGGCAGCAGGGCTGAAGGCAGAAGGGACAGGGCTGAAGGCAGCAGGGCTGGAGGCAGAAAGGGCAGGGCTTAAGGCAGCAGGGCTGGAGGCTGAAGGGGCAGGGCTGAAGGCAGCAGGGGCAGGGCCGAAGGCAGAAGGGGCAGGGATGAAGGCAGCAGGGCTGACGGCAGCAGGGGCAGGGCCGAAGGCAGCAGGGGCAGGGCTGAAGGCAGAAGGGGCAGGGCTGAAGACAACAGGGGCAGGGCTGAAGGCAGCAGGGCTGAAGGCAACAGGGGCAGGGCTGAAGGCAGCAGGGGCAGGGCTGAAGGCAGCAGGGCTGAAGGCAGAAGGGGCAGGGCCAAAATACCAGCATATATTAGCTTAAAGCCCGTAACTATGCTTTAGGAGCAACATTTCAACCTTTTAGAATGGGAGAAAAAGCATGCAAAAGCCACAAAACCACCAAAATTCAGTGGTCAGGGAAAAGGGGCATAGCTAGCTATGGAGCCGCAGAGGGCCAAATTGAATCCCAGATGAGCCGGCTTTGATCCATTAGCCCCCTGAGGCTCAGCCCCCCTGGTTCAGCAGCTCACGGTCCTGCAGTCCTGCCTGACCTGGTTAGGGGGGCACAGGCCATTGTAAGACGCCCCAGCCTCATGGATGCGTTGTGTGGATTGATAGCTTCCTCTCTCGTTGCCTTGATGATACCGCTTGAATTGTCCGCCTGTCCGCTTTCGCTTGGCTGCCGGCCCCGCGGGGAGTCCCGAGCTGTATTGAGCTGTGGATGGGAAAAGCAGCTCCGTCTAATGGCCGAAAATTACAGCTCAGGGAGCTCACATCAAGGTGATGTGTAATAGGGCCCCCCTGCAGGGGAAGGATAATACCCAGCATATGGCAGGGGGCTCTCCCAGCCTGCAGCAAATGGAAAGCGTTTGCGTTCCCCTTTGAGGGGAGAGATAATGCTCAGGCCTGCCCGTAAAGAGATTAGGAGGGGAGGGGCAGGGTGCTTAAATGGAGCCGTTGGCAGCGTTTCAGGTCACTCTCGGCTTCCTGTCTGAAACCCAATCGGCCGAGGCAGCAGGCCAGGCGGACGGCCTTCGTCCCAGGCAGGAGCCTCTGGGGGAGCAGGGACTGGCTCAAGATCCCCTGCCAGGCTGTGGTGCTGCTAGGGGTGCAGCCTTTGGGGGAGAGGGAAAGCTCTTCTCCTGCTGGCAGCATATCCGTGCTAGCTGGGGTTGCCCGTGGCCCAGCCACGTTGGCCTAGCCTGGCTTTGTCTTGTCTTGCCTGCTGTAAGGCCCTGAGGAGCTTGCCTGAGGATGGGGCTGCTGACTTCAGCATCGCCACTACAGATGGGTGGCCGGAGGATGGCCTTGCAGCTACCACCTTCGCAAGGGTCAGGTGACACAAGGGGCCAATAGGGTTCCACTTTCTCTTATAATGCTTCTGTCTCTGGCTTGGCCCCATTCTGAGGCAACGTTGCTACTACCTACAGGAAGCCTCGATTTCTCCATCTCCTGTTTCACTGTATTGGTCCGAGGCAGCCTTCCCCAACCGGGTCCCCCCCAGATGTGTTGGACAGCATCTCCCAGCATGCACTGGTGGGGGATGCTGGGAGTTGTAGTTCAACACATCAGGAGGGCACCAGGTTGGAGAAGGCTGGTCCAAGGCTAGATGTGGTCCCTGTTGGCTTTGTCTTGTCACCAGCTTCCCTAGTTTCCCTGTGTGTCAGGTGGCACAGTGCTTCTGGTGCCACTTCCTGAGCCCAGTACAATGATTCCCACCTCAGATAGTTTTCCTCTGGAGTTTTGTGCGCTCTTGATCTCCACCAGCTACACTTGAGTGGACTGGGTTGGATTCATCCAACTGGGGCATGCAGGCCAGGCTGGCTACCCAGTGGCCTTTGGCAGAAGCACCTCCTAAGAAGGCAGAGGATGATGGGTAGGGAGGTGTGGGCGCAATAGAACACATGTTCTGAGGTGCTGCCAGTTTCTGGGGTGAAAACTCCTGCACAGGGCCTTGCTTCTCTGACATCACTACTCATCCAAGCCACTCTTCTCGCCTCTCTTTTTCCACTCCCTGAATGAGGTATCTTTTTCTTTCCCCCTCCACCCCTCCATATTGCCTTTGCATGGGGAATGGGAAACCGTACTGCTTAGACTTCCAAGCGGTGAGTGAGAGACGCACAAGAGTATTTTCGTTTCTCCCTCCCTCCCTCTCACTCACTTTAAGGCAAAGCATTTTCCCTCCTCAAGCTTTGACTGAGTGGGGCATCTTTACAGATCATGGGGTAGCAGCTGCAAGCTCCAGGTTTGCCCCAGTAAACGGCCCTCTTTTTCTCACTGAAATCAATGGTGAACTTGCCAGGCAAGGTAAAGTTGGGATGCTTTCAGCAACCTGGACTGCAGTCAGGAGCACATCCTTCTTGGTAGGACAGATGACATTGCCTTGTCCTGTTCCCACCAAGTCCAGCACAAAATTGTAATTTGACTCAGTAATCCCCCTCCCAAGTTTTAAATGTGATTTTATTTATGTCCCTGGTGGATGTGTCGCCCACCGATGTGAGAGCCAGTGTACTGTAAATAATAAGAGTGTTGGACTAGAACTAGGGAGATCCAAGTTCAAATTCCCACTCAGCTCACCAGGAGACCTTGGGCCAATTACGATTTCTCAGCCTAACCTACCTAACAGGGTTGGTTGGTTGGTTGGTTGGTTGGTTATTTATTTATTTATTTATTGTTTCTGTCCTGTCCTTCCTCACAAGGAGCCCAGGGCAGCTAACAGCCTATATAAAACACAGCACCACATTAAAATACCACATTAAAATATTGACCCCAAAATCACAAATATATAATAAAACACAATAAAACCATCAATCAATCAGTCATAAAACAAATAGAACAATTGCCTATACCTCAAAAGCCTGCACAAATAAATAGGTCTTTCACTGACATGTGGGGGGACAGCCAAATCTCTACCAGAAGAGTGTTCCACTGCAGGGGTGCTGCCACTGAAAAGGCTCTGCCAGGTATGGTAGCCCCACAGGCCACATTCCTCAAGGGCAACACAATCCCTGGCTGATTTTAAATCCTGGAATGATTGGTGTCAGGGAAGGCGGTGCTTCAGGTACCTGGATCTTGAAGGACCACCTTCAATTATGAGGATAAAATGGTCAGTGGGAGGGAAGAACCTGAGCTCCTTGGATGACAGACAGGATATCAATCTAACAAATGTAATATGCCTCAGCACTGGAATGCTTGTTCAGTGCTAATTTTAAAAAAGAAAGAAAATTCACAAGGCCACCACTTCATCCCTGTACAGCCCTGGCACTTCAAATATCCTGGCCAGACATTTCCCCCCTTGTTGTCTTTCCAGCTGTGCTAAACCAGTGTTGCTGCTGGAGCACTTATTCAGTCCAGCGTCCAAGAATCACAGAAGTCATGGACAAGAGTGTGGCTCTTCCCATGCATGATGTGGGGACAAGGTAGCACTCCACCAGCACTGGACCTGGGCTAGCAGAGCCAGCCTAAAGAGGCACTTCCGTTTTGCTTTCTGAATGTAATCCGCCCTTCCTAATCCAGAGCTTGGGCCCCAAAAGTGTCCCCGTTTTGCTGCCGGGATGCGTGTCTGGGCGGCATGAGTGGAAGACCCTGCCAGGTGTGGGGGTGCCCCATTCATAATCTCCACACAGCTCCAACCCACATCCGCTTGTGTTTCTTTTGACAAGCCTGGAGTGAATCCACTTAGGCTTTTCTCTCCCCTCTCGCTTGCTTGCGCCGTCTCATCTGGTTGCATGCATGAGAGGCCAGCTCAGACTCCTGCTCCTAATGCAAACCAGAGATGTATATCCATGGGAGGCAGAGAGCCAGCAGGGGAGGGGGCAGGGGGGAGAGTGTTTAGATGGATTACGAGCAATTTCATCCTCCGAAGGCAAAGCTTCATTTCGGGGCATTGGGAACCATGCGGCTCTCGGCATCTGGGCTCAGCGGGGGCTTGTGCTGCTTCAGCAGCTTCTGGGGGGGCGGGGGGGTGGAGGCCACAACAGTTGTGGGGAATTTGGGTCTTGCAGGTAAAGCAAGGGGAGCCAGGAGGAATGAGGGGGAAATGCTGCCAGCCCCTGGGTGCTGTGATCGGCTACTATTGTTACTTCGGTTACGGCGCACTTCCACGGACTTTAATTGGCATCCTTCACCAATGACACCCACTGTGTCGGCATCACTCTCTTAAAAAACAACAACCCCTCAGCAGGGACCCCAAGATGATCAGAAAATGTAGGCAGCAAGCCCAGGAGCAAAGACTTGGCATCTCCAGAGGCTGGAATTGAGTCACCTTGACAGCTTTACTCTCTGCCCTGCACTGCAAAATCTTGCTTAGAGCTGCTATTCGCATCAGTGACCCACCTGGAGCAGGCTGTACATGGCCCTGGTCCCTCTTTTCATGCAGATGAGAAATTAGATCCTTTTCTAGATCTCACATGTACATTGATTGATTGATTGATCGATCGATCGACCGACCGACTGATTCACGATATTTGTTATGCCACTCTCAACAAAAGATATTCTCTGGGTGGTTAACAATAAAATGTAAATACAATTGATTGATTGGTGAGGATGGAAATTCTGGTTAAGACAGGAGTTTAGAGAAAGAGATGTCTAGAATCATAGAATCATAGAACAGCAGGGTTCGAGGTGGTCTACAAGGCCATCGAGTCCAACCCCCTGCTCAATGCAGGAACCCAGGTCAGAGCATCCCCGACAGATGGCTGTCCAGCCTCGTCTTGAACGCCTCCAGTGTGGGAGAGCCCACCACCTCCCTAGGTAATTGGTTCCATGGTCGTATTGCTCTAACAGTCAGGAAGTGTTTCCTGATGTTCAGCCAGAATCTGGCTTCCTGCAACTTGAGCCCATTATTCCGTGTCCTGCACTCTGCGATGATCGAGAGAGATCCTGGCCCTCCTCTCTGTGACAGCCTTTAAAGGACTTGAAGAGCACTATCATGTCTCCCCTCAGTCTTCTCCTCTCAAGGCAAAACATGCTCATGCCCAGTTTAGACAAAGCCACTGTGACTGCCATAACAGCAGGTGTGGCACATGCATATTCAGTGGCCTGTCTCAACCCTGCCCTCAAGAGTTAATGCATTAAACAACATATTAAAATGTAGAAGAAGCAGATGCTCCTGCTTGAGCTGTAGCTCAGGGCCAAAACAGACATTACTCCAAATCCATCTCTAGCAGCAACATCTTCCCCCCCCTTTTACTCTAGAGTCAGCACAGGGACCCCAATCCAGATCAGGACCCTGGGGGGGGGGGGTAGGTGGGCTTTTAAGGTCCAGATCAGGCCTCCTTCAAGCATATTTTTACTCTAGAGTAAAAATAAAAGAAAGAAAAAAGGCATCACTGCTAGATATGGGTTTAAAGTAATGCCTGTTTTGGCCCTCAGTGGCAAAACATGCATTTCGCAGGCACGAGATTCCAGGTCCCACCGGGTCCATCTCTGGCTTCTCCATGTACAAAGAGTTCTAGCAGCTGTGCAGAGAAAGGCCCTCTACACCATGCTCTTGACAGCTGTTGCCACTTAGTGTAGACATTACTGGGATGAACCAAGCACCGGTTTGATTCCGCACTCAGCCTAGACCTAGATGTCCCAGGCCCCTATCAGACTGACTGCAGGTCCTGACTCAACTGCCTCCACCTCCTAACCTGTACTGAGAGTGAGGCTGCAACTCTAAGCATATTTAATCAAGTCCCATTGAACTCGGAATCTATATCGGATTGAGCATTAAAGATAGATTAGGTATTTCAATATTTGGTTTATGAATAATCCCTCCTTTTAAGAATGAAGTGGTAAGGGCAGTGGAGGCTGGTGGCTACGATTTCCATTGGGCTGTAGATCCATTCTGGGTTTCAGTCAGAACCAGCCAGAACTCTAAAAGAGCTATTGAATGTGCTGAACCCTATCCCTGAAATGGACAGCTCCTTTAGAGTTCTGGGTTGTTCTGACTGAAACATGGAATGGATTCACAGCCCCATGGAAATTGGAGCCACCAGCCTCCACTGAGTAAGTGCCAACAGGGCTGTAATCAAAAGGGTGAGAAAAAAGGGTGGGAAAAAAGAAGGGTAAGAAAAAAGGAGGAGGTTTCAGTGTGTCTGTGGTAACCCCATGTCTTGGGACTACAATACCTGATGGCACGCCTCTTCCGAAATGAACCTACCCACACTCTGTATTCACCATCTAAGGTCCTCCTCTGGGTGCCTCCTCTGAGGGAAGCTGGGAAGGAGGCAATGAGGGAGAGGGCCTTCTCAGTGGTAGCCTCCCATCTGTGGAACGAGCTTCCTAATGAGGTCTGCCTGGTGCCAACATTGTTATCTTTTTGGTGCCAGGTTAAAACCTCTCTCTTTTCCCAGGCATTTGGCAGCACCTGATGAGTTTTCATCAATCCTGGATGTGCCTTTAATTATGGCTGACTGTTCAGAGTTGTTTTTAGTTATATGTTGTTTGTGTATATTGTCTGTGTGCTTTTATGTAAATACTTTTAAACTTTGTACATTGTATTTTAATATTTTAACTTCTGTAAACTGCCCAGAGAGCTTCAGCTATGGGGCAGTATAGAAATGTAACAACAACAACAACCCCAAGGTTTGAAGAAGTACAGAAATCTTCTCTTTAAAAACCTAAGGGGGCAACCTTCTTAAATGCAACAACAACAACAACAACAAAACAGCCCAATGACAACTGAGCATTGACAACTGAGTAGCTACAAAATATAGAGTGACAGCTGGAAATGAAAAATAGAATATGGGGCGGGGGAGGGTGGACTGCTGTGCTTGGAGGGAGTGAGCAGAAGCCCTCCTTCAAGGAGAGGGGATTTGTTTTGTGGCAGGTCCCATTTGTTCTCTCTGATAGCAATTCTGGTGGTTGAGTGCCAATTAATGTGAAAATGAAACAAGGCCACCCAAAAGTAAGGGAGTGGTTTATACCTACATACCTGAAGGATGCATACTTCCTAGGCATGCAGAAGTATATAAGTTTTTAAATTAAAAGAAAAAAAAGAAAAAAATGTGAAGCCACCTGAAGATAGGGACCTGTGTGCTTTCAGGATTTCCTGAATGTTCATGGCAGCTGAGCCTATAGAAATATGGAATACTAAAGTAACTCTCCCCATTGTCTGAAGCTGGAACTTCCAGGTGTGTTCAAATGCATTGTCTGAGGCTTGTTTCTACTGGGGCGATGGTCCTTTCCCGAGCAGCCCCCTTTCTCACCTGCCTTTGACAGTCAATCAACATCCTGGCACCAGCCTTGGGTGGCCAGGGGAAGTTTCTCACCAGTCTCAGGTGAACCCGCACACCCCTCCCCACCCATCGCTTACACCGCATGATTCACAAGGAGATGAAGGAGCCTTTGTGCTCAGGCCAGGTGGGGCTGGTATCAGAGCAGCTCCAGGGAGGTGTTGGGTGTCAGAGGCTCCCAAATCCATACAATTCATGCAAAATCACACTTCGGGTGGAAGTAGGATTGAGAGGTTAGTGTTTCCCCTGCAGACAGAAAAAATCTTGATTGTAGGCCAGAGAGGCAACTCAAGCAGCAGGCGTGAGGGTGACAGCCGCAGGGGACTAATGAGGAAGCGCATGTGGGAATAATGTGCGGCCTCATGCATTTGTGTTTGTTGATAGACATGCCCACACACACATGTAGGCATACTAGCGGCAAAGGTACAATAAATGCATCACATATGTATGGCCATGTGACTATGTGAACATGCACGTATGCATGGGGGTGCCAGAATCCACAACTGGACCTGTTTGCTGGAATGCCTAGCAGTGCATGCTTATTTTGATATAAGCAGATGCAGGCATACATGTCTGCACACCAAGTGATCCACATATTTTTCAATTTCCCCATGCAACTATGGAGTTAGAAATCTTAGAATGCGGGCCAGGTGATGAACTATCAAGTCAAAAAGGAGGGGAAATGCCACAATTTGTGGACCGTGTAGCGACCTTACGATTGCCTTTACCCTGAGAGCTGCAGCACAGGATACAGCGATGTTCCCTACAACTGTGGCTCTCAGACCCATGACTGTCAGGCCCTGATCATTGTAAACTACAAACATGACAAGCACCTGTCTGGGTACACATGTCTCATGCAGGTACACTGCTGGGATTGGCTGGTGCTCCCTGTCGAATATGCAGCAGTCAGTGGCAAACCCATGTTTGCAGCTGCCTAAGTGTAACGTGTGAGATTGTGGCTACAAGGGAGCCCCGCCCATGTCTGTTTCTCAGCCAAGGAATTGTCATGCATTTCCGAGGATTGGTTGGAGATGCTGTCTAGGGTGCCCCCAGTTCGCATAAGGGGCTGGACAGGCCTGTCGGGCCCAGCTGCTGCCCTGGGCAGATTTGATGCCCCTTAGCATGCACCCAACGCTTTCCTGGGACCTGCCAACTGTGATGTCCCGGAGGTCTGTTGGAAGAGTTTTTATCCTTCTGTTTACGCCACCACCCAAGGGTCACTAAAAAGCTGGATTACATGGGGGCTTATTTACTCCAGCTTATTTACTCCCCTTGTAGAAGGGTTTTTTTTACAAAGAACCTACTCCTTCTACCCGCAAGGAGTAGGTTCTTTTTGTATACGTATACCACCAACACTGACCTTCTTCATAAGGCGGGGCCCTCTTTTTTTCTGCCCAGTGGCCTTTCTCCCTAAAGGCGGGGCCCTCTTTTTCCCATATACTTGACTTTCTCCTGAAGGCTTCCAATGTGGGTTTCAACTCAGTTGCAGCTGCGATACAGGCAGGGCTCAAGTTCCTTCCTCCGCTTCTCAAGGTTCTCTTGCCGCTTGCTGCCGTTTGGGCGATCCTGGTGCAGGCTTTCTCCCATTCACTCGACAAAAAGGTCGGTGGCGCCAAGAAAGGGAGGCATGCGCCGAGCTCGTCTTCCCGGTGCGGCGATCAAGAGCAGGCAACTGCCACCTGTCTGGCTCAGAGCCTGCCACATCCGAGTCACGGCACCATTTATGTTGCAGAACCCAGAGTCAGAGAGACCA
Source organism: Heloderma suspectum (assembly GCF_057233095.1). NCBI lineage: Eukaryota > Metazoa > Chordata > Lepidosauria > Squamata > Helodermatidae > Heloderma > Heloderma suspectum. The sequence continues at coordinate 279,936,360 of NC_139459.1, forward strand.
CGGAGTGAAGGAAAAAGAGATTCTTTATTTAACGCGCGGGCTTAAGGCTGGAATCATTTCCAAAGAGCCAGAAGCCCCGATTTACATTAGCACATTGGTTTTATAGACATTGTGACACATATGAAACGGCTCCTCCTCCCCCTCCCGCATGGGGTTGCAGTCCTCAACATTTCTTCTCTTAGCACTATTGTTTATAATACAAGAACTGGGTTATAGGGTAGCCATGATAAGGAGAGAACAGAAGAGAACAGCAGAGAACAAGATATACAATTGTATGACCTTTGACAAGATAAGGAATTCCTGTGTCTCGTCAGCTTACAACAATATATTTAAGGGAGAAAGAGCTCAGCAAGAACATGAAGCATGAGACTGCATGAGGCTACTTAGTCTGACCCCCGATATGGCTGCTACAATAGCTGATACTATATGCATTCCTAAACATACTTCACTGGATTGTTGAGTGGTAGAGGTTCATCGAATTGTTGAATCATAGAATAATAGGTTGGAAGGGGCCTATAAGACCATCGAGTCCAACCCGCTGCTCAAAGCTAGGTTTGCTATTTAACATACTCAAAAGACATAAAGTTGCAGTCAAATAAATAAAGGCCAAGCATAGTTTCTAGCTGAATACTTGACCTAGATGACATGGGGGTGGGGGTAGTTTATCATTTACTTGTTTACAGGAGATCCATAGCAAAGAGCAGTTAGAAATCACAATTCAAAACCTATTAGGATTTTGGGTACGCAGAGTAAAAACAGGGCTTCCGCCTATAATGGTGGATGGCTGGCCACTCTAGCAGTGTGTGCTGGTCCCCAAACCCCTACCGGCATGCCCAAAACATATTAATGGGTGACCATTAGCCCGGGGCGGCCCAAGACATTTTGCTGCCCGAGGCAAAACACAAGAAGCCACCCACTCCTATTCCATGTACAAAAGCTGACTGGACTGGCGGATGATTCTGTCTTAACACTGATGATAAGACAGCATCCTCCACTGTACCTGAGGGCAGCAGGCTAACTTAGGAGGCACCAAGCAGGCCACATGGCACACAGCTCTGTCCTCCAACACCTTGCTGCCATCTCCCAGCATCTGCTGCCTGAGGCAACTGCTTCACTCTGCCTAATGGCAGGGCTGGCCCTACCATTAGTTATGCAAGAATGCCTGCAGTATGACAAACCCACAGAAATATCTGTAGTAAACAGTTGGCAACCAGTCATACCGGCTAGTATATGACCAGCCATGCTGACTTAGCTCAGACACCTCCACAGCTCTGGTTGGGCCCCTCAGGGGAAGCTGCTCTCAGACCCCTCGGGCCAGTCACCTGCTCTCAGTCTGACTGAGTTCACAGAATTGTGGTGAGGATAAAATGTTGTTTGGGTGGGGGTGGAAACTATGCATGTATGGTCTAAAATTGTAATGCACAATAAATGCTACCCACAGCAGCTCTGATTAACCACGTTCAGTTTTTTTCCCTTTCTTAACAACATCATTAATCAAAGTTGCTTAGGGTCTTTGCCTTTCTTTGAAGAGCTCCAGTAATAACCACGACAGAGCCTCTCTTTGAGGCAGAGACGCCCATTTGATAGCAGGAAAGGGGAAAGAATTGGCTGTTGATCAACACACAGGGGACATAAGGATGTTCTTTCATGAGTCCTTGCAGTACAGAAAAATATACTGGAGTCTTGGAATTCCAGTACACACAAGCCTTTCTCCCAACCTGTTGTCACCTAGCTACCCAGTCAGTGACCCTTTCTCTCCCACTTGTCCCACTTCCGTTCCCCTCCCCTCCATACTTGTCTCTTCCTCTTCTACCTGCCTCTCCCTGAAGGCCAAATCCCATTTGCACCACCTCCCTTCAACAGCTTGCTTCAGGTAAAGGTCTTGAATATTTTTACACGCACATATTTATTCTCTGTAACATGAGATCAACACTTTGCTCCAACTAAAGTCCCTGGATAAGTCAGCCACACTTGCACTGCATCCCAGTTCTTTTGTACTATGAAGGAAGTGTGAACAGACATTTGGGATAAATAGTTAAAAAATCTCATAAAGATATGAGAATAAAAAAGGCTTGCTTCTAGGGCATGGGAAAAAATCATTCATAAACTTGGATGAATGGAAAGCAATGGATCTGATGGGAAATTGCAGAGTTCAGAAAGTCTGCCAGATGTTTATTTTATAGAGCTGCAAACTTCAAGCTAACATTTTGGTTTATCAGGTCAAAACCCCACTGTGATAACACTATAGATGGTAATGACAATGTGTTGGATCCAGATTTGATCAGACTTAGAGTAGACCCATTGAAATCCATGAGACTTAAGTTAGTTGTGACTAACTTAAAGTCCCATAGATTTCAATAAGTCTGCTGTAAGTATGACAAAAGCTGGATCCAGCCCATGAGATTCTGTGACCTTCTCTGAGGACTTGGACAACTAGACCCAAGCCTACATGTTGTGAGTTTGGGGACAAAACAGTGGAGGGAATGTCACTGCAATCATGAACATTTTTACTTGAAGTTATGTCCTATTTATTTAAATGGGTGGTATTTCCAGGCAAGCATGTTTAGGACTGCAGCACAAAGCAGGTGAATGTCTGAGTCATTTGTCCAGAATAAAGTTCTCTATCCTGCTGGTTGTGTGGTTTAATGTTAATCTGGGGTAGGCAACTTTTGAGGGCTGTGGGCACATTTGGCAATTTGAGAAACTGTCATGGGCACCACCAGAAAATGGCTGCCATGGACAAGTAACCTGCCCCAAAAATTGAGTACAAGAGGTGCGGTCTGAGCCCAAACACATCAAACATCTCCTTTGCACCCATGGTTTTCTGTAAAAACTGAAACCTAATTCACAGCAATCCCAGCTGCCAGTAAGGGTATTATTTTTAAAAAAGTAAATAGGAGGGTAGGACACCTTGGCAGGTGCCAAGAAAGGTGTCCCACTGGCAACAAATTGCCTACCCCTGTGCTAATCTGTGCAAGAAATTATGCAAAAAAAAAGAGAGATACAAAATAATTTCTGATTTGTGTTGTGCCATGCACACTGACCCTCCATACTGTCCCTTCCCAAAGCTGCTTTGGAAAAGCAAAGACCAGCACAGATGTGGCATGGGCTGCAGGCATTGGGGCTTTTGAACCAGTATGCCTGATACCTCCCCACTCACCCCAGTCCTGTGGTGGGAGGCATCCTTACTTTTCTTGGTGGGTTCTCCCTAGTAAGTATTTGGGAACCACACCGGACAGCCTTCCCCAACTTGGTGCCCTCCAGATGTTTCGGACTACAACTCCCAGCATGCTTGACCATTGGCCATGCTGGCTGGGGCTGATGGGAGTTGAAGGTCAAAACATCTGAAGGTTGGGGAAGGCTGACACAGAGAGGGAGAATCTTGGCTGGCAGAAGTTAGGCTCACCCAGATTCAGCGTGCCCCTTAGAAGGGTGCCGATGGTGGGTCCCGATGAAATCAAGCAACCAGGAGACCAAAGTCAAAGTGTCATGGTGGGATGGGGCAGTAAAACATAGACATGGATGCACAGACTTGTGGAACAAAGAAGCATTTTCCTGCACTAATCCTCCAGCTAATAAAGAGCAAGAAGATCTCCCTCTCCGAGGGATGCTGCCGTGGGTGAGGTTTCAAAGGCAGGCAGCCTTTGTACTTCGCATAGTGCTGGGCTCGCTCATGTGCAGCTCCCTTTGTTTGCATGCAGCTGCCTGCCGCTGCTGCGACTGCATGCGGTATTAATAAGGCACAAAGACAATGGGCTGAAGCTGCTCTGTAACGAAGACCAGAGGATCGGACTCGCCTCTGACATGGCTGAGCGGCGCTGGGATGGAGGCTGTCCTCGTGGATTCTTTGGCGAAGGGCAAAGCCTTGCGCACCTACGCCCATTTGGGCTCTCCCTGCTGGCTGCTTTGGATGTCATTCTCAACAAGGGGGATCTGGGGAGGGGAGAAGGCCTCGGCTCAGTCTGCACAGGGGAGATGCCAAGGCGTGTGCATCCAGAATCCCTGTTTGTGGCCACAGGAGGGCAGCGTTTGCTCACAGATAAAGCCGCAGAAAGCAGGGATCTGGCTGGAGTTTAATAGATGTGACTTTATGCATCTGCAAAGGCGATGCTTCCTAGTGCCCCCTGATGGCTGTAACATAAAAATAAACTAAGCGTCTTATTAAGAGCAGCTAAGGGCCGTTTTCACCCTGCTCAAATGACCAAATAGGATATACTGAACTGGCCAGGGGTGAGGGGGTGGGAATATATTGAACCCGGGGCAGAGGAGTGGGCCAGAGTGGCAGATCTCCACATGTTTGGCAGCTCCCCCCACGCAACTGGATCCTGCGAAAAGCGGTGTTATCGATTGCATGGAGGGAGCGGGAAACATGCTCTGTAGCCTCTGTGCAGAAGCACTGATGGATGTGTGGAGGTCGGGGGGGGGGGCTTCATGGTGCGATCTAGCCCCTCCCCCAACACACACACGCTCAATAGGCCCCACTTGGCCACGTGAGCTGGGTGTGATTGTGTGCAGGTAATCAGAAGCAAATTCTGTGGAGGAACATGGCCACAGTAGCACTGTGACAAATTTTTCAGTCTATTTATTTTTTACCATTCGTTGTAGGGTGAAAAGGAAATTGCGCCCGAAAATTGTGGGAAGGGAGGAGGAGGAGGCAATCGCACCAAGATCTACAATGGCCTTTCCCAACCTGGTGCCCTCCAAATGTGTTGGATTACAGGTCCCATCATCTCCAAGCAGCATGGCCATTGGGGTGGTGGGAGTTCTAGTCCCACACACCTGGAGGGCACCAGGTTGGGAAAGGCTGACCTGTGATACATCTGGGAAGTGCCACTATGGTGGCCCATCTCCCAAGGCAAAATGTCAGACTGGTGCCTTGCTCCCTTCTTTACACCCATCCCCTCCGGTGCCCACTTTGCCCTTTGTATGCTCCTGGTTAACCTTCTGTGTACTTCCTGCCCCATTTTGTTACCACTTGTGGACTCTGTTCATACTGATTAGCTCCACATGGCTGCCTGTTTAAAGAGAAAACCCCTAATGAGATGGCGGTTTCCGCCTCCCTCTTGGAAATGACAGTCGGTGGGAAAGAGGGAGAAAGGAGCTGTGTTTAGCCCTGCAGTGATGCAATCCCCATCTTGATTTCAAAGCAGAAGGGGGAAGGATGCGGCCTTTAATCAGGGCACTCAGTACACAGCTGTAGGCTGGCCCCTTTGGCTGAAGAACTGGGTGCCACGAAATAATGGAACACTGGACAGATCCCAGCAAGGAAGGGACTGGGGGTAGCAACACACGGATTTTGTTAAATGCATTCCATCTGTGTTTCATGGATTGTTAGGCACCTTTCGTTCCATCGTCTGTTCATTGACAAAATCAGATTTTTCCTAAGGGATGCATGAGAATTTCATCCCACTTGCGCAAGTGCGCATTAGCTCATTTGAATTCATTGTGGATTTCTCTGACATCTCTTGCTGGGGGGAACAAGACAAGATGGGAAAGCAGTTGGACTAGTTTGGTCCTTCCTTAGAACAGGGTAGCCTTATGCAGACTCTGGGGGAGCTGCTGTACCTTTAATTGAGCCCTTGCCCCTGGCCACCAAGAGCCTGGTGATTTCCCAGCCTTTGTACAGTTTTTCCCCATTCTAAAAGGTTGAAATGCCTCTCCCAAGGCTTAGTAACTGGCAGCCAAAGCTTTATGCTAAAATATGTTGGTATTCTTGACCCTCCCCTTTTACCTGCACTCCCGCCCACCACAGGAATGCAGCCCCCAAGAGCTTCTCCAAAACGGCCTTTGGTCCTCGGGCTGAAAGCGGTTTGAGACCTCTGCCCTAAGCCATACTGGAGAATGACGACAATTTGTCTCAGTTCAGACATAATAAGCAACAACAGTTAGCTGAAAGCAGCACCGAAAGCTCCTCATCTCCTCCTCCCAGGTGCCCCAGAGCAAGGGAAGGGAGCGGGGAGCCCATGAGACCAGGGCTCATTCATGTAGCACTGAGCCATGTGTTAGCACTGTGTCCAAACACAACCAATTGGGGTACATCTGCTACTTGGTAGAGAATGTTCAGGAAAATGTTAAGACTGTTTTCTGAGGATTCTCTGAGAATTAAAAAAACCCCAAGCAGGTTGAGGCAAGTGGTGTTTGCCCATCAGTACACACACACACACGTGTGTAGGTAGGTATGTAGGTGTAAAATGGCACAACAGCAAAGCACCAAGGAGGCTCTGGATCTACTACAGATGCAGTCAGTCTCAAGTAAAAATATGCAAGAAAGACCAACAACAGAGTAATTTTGAAATACGTTTAGAGCTAAACATTTCAGCTTCCACCCTCATCAGTAGCTGTGATGTTAAATCTCCCAGCATTCCAAACTGACACTCTTGGTATCCATTTAACATCAAGGCCATTGATGAGGGTGGAAGCTGGAACTTTTAGCTCTAAATATATTTTGAAACTACGCTGTTAGTCTATTTTTCATATATATATATATATACACACACACACATATATATATATACACACACACACACACACACACATATACATACATACACACACACACACGTGTGCACGCATGCACAGCATGAGTAGTCATAATGTCTTAATAGCACTTCCAACTCTGAACTGAAGATGGATAATATTTTTCAGTCTCCTTTCTTTGGTGATTTCCTATCTACCACCCACCCCCGAGCATTTAAAAGGGCAATCAGGACCCCTGGACTGGCAGCCAACAGTAATTCTAATGAGCAACTCTACTTCGACCCCTTTTGGCCCTCCTGGGATAAATCCCTCCGTGGTGCCAATTTTAGCTTGTGGTGAGATGTTGCCTTCGAAGTGTTGAGCAAAGCAAATATCCCCTTTATGACACTTCAAGGACTCTATTTTTCATTACATTTCAAATCACATTATTATTCAATGCCATGTAGAATAATAATCATAGACGCCCATGGTTCTGTTAACATAGCCTTCCTCAACATGGTGCCTTCCAGATGCTGGCTGGGGGTGATAGTAGTTGCAGTCCAAGACATCTAGAGGGCACCAGTCAGGGGAAGGTTATGTTAACACAATTATGGACACAACTTGGATTCAACACTGGGATGCATTCTTAGTGCAGATTCTTTTCCCTTTGACATATTTAATTGCCCTTTTAAAGACAAAATCTGGTTGGTAAAAAGGAGGACATTTCTCCCTGATCTCTTTTTTTTGTGGGGGGGGGGAGAGAGAAAAACTCAATCTTAGCCAGTAACCAGCTTTTCCAACATAAAACCACGATGCTTAAATAAAAAGGAGGACGTGTCCTCTAGTGCCCATTTCCAAACTGTTCTCACAATCTTTGCGCTTATCTCTTATTTATTCCTGATTAGGTTTAGATTAACTAACCCAGAGTGTTCTCACAATCACAGGTTGTTACCGCCACCTATAAACACCCTCTAGAAATGTTAAAAGGAAATGAAATAAAATAAATCCTTAACCCCCCTCACTGTGTGAACTAATGTGCACTTACTTACTAGTCGGTATTGTCACTGTATTTGTAAATCAAAGAAAGTCCAGGGAATTGAAACTGCATTCCTGAACTCATCCTAACATATGTGCTGCAGAAAGCGGGGTGGGGGTGGGGGTCGGGGGGAGAATGGCGGTTTGGGGAGCCAAAGTAGTGGGAGGTGGGAAAGGGGCAGTCATGATTTAAATCTTTTCTTTCCCCTCAAATAAAAGGCAAGTAATCCTTTATTCCTAAGTGGAAGCAGGTGGGTATGGATAGAGTGTTCTTTGTAGTTTCTTCCAGATGTAGCGGAGAGGAATTCCAGCCAAGGAACTGGGGAAAGGGGAGCCAGGAGCAGTCAGGGACAGTGCAGGCCCAATCAGAGGCCCAGAGGCGATTGTTCTCCAGGCAGGGCATGGAGATGGAGTGGAGGCTGCTACTCCTTACAATCGAATCCTCATAAAATAGGTGCGTGCCTTTCCCTTTCATTTCTTGCACAGCATCCATCTCTTCCCTTGTCACTGTGCTTCTCTTGCAAGCATCACATTCTCACAAAGCTCAAATGTACATGCATTTATACTTTTATCTTGTTTTTATATTGCACCTTATTCAAACCAGCTAGAGATCTTACATTATCAAGCGGTAAATCAATACACATTCTCAATCTGGGGAAATGAAATACTTCCCCAAACAGGGCACTCATCACTCTGGTCTGGCTGCACAAATGTTCCCCCAGCTCCGATTGGATATATAAAATTCTTGGGAGGCTGCCCAGCTCTCTGCTCGGTATTTCAAAAAGGGGTCACTTATCAGAAAGGGTATCAGTAACGTTTAATATTTCATTTCCCCCTCCCTCACAATTTTTTTTTCCACATTCAGTCACCTTTACAGCAGCCCTGTATTACTCTCCTCACCTTGCAGGTGTGGGGCCAACAGAATGGTGCCCCCAAGACAGCTTCCCCCAACCTGGTGTCTTCCAGAGGTCTTGGACTGCAACTCCCATAATTCCCAGCCAGCATGACCATGCTGGCCTAGAATTATGGGAGTTGCAGTCCAAGACCTCTGGAGGACACCAGGCCGGGGAAGGTTACCCTAAGGCTGAATTCACGGCTGCTGTTATCATTGGAAAATGAGGGATTGGTTAGTGTATGAGTTGAAAGGCTGAACTGTGGCTGGGACATGCATTTGGCACCCCCCCAACCGCCCTGTGCCTGGAGACGGAGCCCAAGGCATGAGTGCTGCTGTTGCTCCTGTGTTGCATTGAGGGAAGGAGTTTGCCTGGACAGGTCTCTCTCCACCCACCCCGCCCCACTGCCCAGGTGGATTTTGGCTGGTGTTTGTGGCCTGCAAATAGCTTTGTGCAGAGAGATGATGTTTTCCTGAGCAGCTGCCAGGAGTTAAGGGAGCTTCTCCAGGTAGCTGAGAGTTTGAAGTGCAGGGAATAGGGCAGAGTGCTTTCTATTTGGGGAACCACAGCAGCCATGTGCCTGCCCCCTTATTTTGTCCTGGAAATGCTGGCAGAAGGTCCTTTGAGAGAAATGTTGGGTCCATGGAAGGATGCCCTCCTTCCTTCTGGCTGCTGGTGAGGCCAGCCAGGCTGATCCAGAATAAGCTCTTGCTAGCTAGCTCACTGTCATTACATAAGAACATAAGAAGAGCTATGCTGGACCAGACCAAGGGTCCATCTAGTCCTGCATCCTGTTCACACAGTGGCCAACCAGCTGTTGACCGGGAACCCACAAGCAGGACACGAGTGCATCAGCACCCTCCCACCCATGCTCCCCAGCACCTGGTGAACATAGGCATACTAGTTCTGATCCTGCCATTCCTCTTGCAGAGGGAAAGAGAAACCTGCTGCGGTGATTCCTCTTACTGGACTGTAACTTCCTCCTGGAGCATGCGTGATCCAACAGGCTGGGCTGGTCCTTCCTGCACGTCTTCCTCTCCATCTCATGCCTGTGGAACATCCCCAGCAGAGAGGATAGAAGCCTCCAGGCACATGGGAAATCTCCTGAAGAATATACAGCCCTTGGAAACCCACACCAAGTCAACTATCAACGGCTGTGTCCTGTGAAAGCACCCCGCCCCCAGCATCTCAGGCAAGGTTCTTCAAGACTGTGCAGGGCAACAGAGCTTCAGGAAATGGTTAGGCGCAGAATGTGAATGTCAGCAGCAAAGAAACAAATCTTGCCCCCTAGATGGATATGTATGGTGGACACTTAGGCATCGCCAAAAAAGAGGATATCAACTTGCATGAGATTTGCATATTAGAGATGCAAATTTAGAAACAATTCCTATAATTTAAATAGAAATACATCTCACCATGGTGGGAAAGACTGGCTAGGTGATCTGTGCCCCTGCCCAGGTACCTTGCTTAACATGGTCCAGGTGCAAAGTGCTGATGGGCAACTTTAAGGCCTCTCCCAGCTCTCCTTCGCTCTGATTCTTTGTCTTTCAGCCCATCATAAAGCAGACACCTTCAAATAGAGCACTGCCCTCTATAAAGCAGGACACCTGCCTACCCTGAGTCCATTTGGCCTAACTCTGCGTACAGGTCCCACTCTCCATTATAGGAACCAGCAGTGATGGACAGAACCACTGAGAAAGTGGAGATGCTGGAGGAGTTAGCAGTCAGCTAGGCCCACTTCAGAACTTGAGCAACTCCTGTGTTGTGTTTTAAAAACAGAATTAAAATCAAAATGGCTGCTTTTGGACATATCAAAGAGTTTGATGTTAGTCAACCTGCTTCCTGGGATCTTATGCAGAATGGCTTTCGTTCTGTCTGGAAGTAAATAAGAAAGCTAATACTGAACAAAAGCGAGCCGTGCTCTTAACTGTTTGTGGGCCACAGTCATTTGCCATAATAAGATCCCTCCCTGCTCTTGCCTCACCCAAAACTAAGACATTTGTTGAACTTTTAGGAATACTGAAGATACATTTCTCACCAAATCCTTCCGTTATTGTGCAGAGATTTAAATTTCACAAACGAATGCAGCAACCTGGAGAGGGCATTGCCACTTATACTGCAGAATTGTGTCATCATTCTTAACACTGCACCTTTGGGGATTTTCCAGAGGATATGTTCAGGAATCGCCTTGTCTGTGGGGTTTATGATGAAGCACTACAAGGATGCCTCCTGCCCAAGCCAAACTTGACAATTGCGATGGCTCAAGAAAAGGCATCAGCCAGTGATACTGCATCACTATATGTCACAGAACTCGAGAGATGCAGATGATGTCAATGCCATCTGGAGCAAGCAGGCTGAGAATTCTGGGCAGCAAGGCCAACAGAACACAAGAAATGCTCCTCCATAAAATCTGCAGATAGGTAAGCCAGGGCCTATTCCTGCTCAGGCTTTGGAGGACCACATCAATGCTATCTGTGCAGATTCAAGGATGCTGAGTGCAGGTTTTACAACAAGAAGGGTCACCTTGAGTGAGCCTGCTGTCCAAAATCTGTCAAGCCGAGGCCAGGGAACTATAGCAGTCACTCCACCTAGCATCTCATGGGGCTGATTATCCACAGGGTGATGAAACTCAACAGCTATATCACATTCAGAAGGTCTGTGGCAAGGAACCTCATGATTCTGTGTTGTATGCAACAGTATTAATCAATGGCCAGGAGTGCAAAATGGAAGTGGATTGGGGTCTGGGGTATCCATACTTAAGAGACACCTTTAAGCACATATTTTCTGAGACCCTTGCTCCAAAGGGTCCATCATGCATTCTGCATGATTACAATGCAAAGAAGGCCGATACCGTTGGATGCTGCACTGTAGATGTACAGTATGGCTCCTTCCAAGGGAAGCTTCCACTTATAATTGTGGAGGGGCAGAGGAAAAACCGCTTGGGTAGAAACTGGTTCTCATCAATGGGGATTAGCATTCCAGGAATTTACACCCTTACTACAAGTGGCCTTGCAGCAATTGTTAATACATTTCCAAGGGTATTTTCTGAAGAACTGGGAGAATACAAAGGCAAGCCAGTGTCACTCCACCTGGATCCATTTATTGCACCAATTTGCATGAAAGCCAGGAATGTGCCTTTTTCATTGCGGGGAAAAATTGAAGAAGAGCTTGAGCATCTCATCAAGCAGGGTGTGCTAGAACCAGGTACACAGACCCAGTAGGCTATATTAAAGCCCAATGGGAAGGTGAGACTGTGTGGGGACACTGCGAATAAAGCACTTAAGCAGCATCCATACCCAGTGCTTGCTGTCAATCAACTCCTTGCTGTTCTTGGTGGAGGGAAGGTCTTTGCAAAACTTGGAAAGAACAATCTGTCCCAAGCATATCAACAGTTGATTGTCAATCATTCTGACTGTGTGAGAGAGAGTGAGAGGGGGAGTGAGAGGGGGAGGGAGAGGGGCTGGCCCTACCACTAGACAGAGCAATGCAGCTGCTTGAGACAGTGGATATTGGAGGGTTGAAATGGCAGCCCACCTACCTTTCCTTCTGTGTAGCGATGTACAGATTTTGTAAAAAAAACTGTCCCATCTGCATTTCTTGGATTGACAGGTGCCTTTTGTTCCATTGTCCACTCATTGGCGGAATTGGATTTCACAATTTCCTGAATTTCTACAAATTTGCATTTGCGCAAATTTGCGCTTGTGAAACTGCACGTGCCCCAAACGCGCAAATCCCCCAAAGTGCAGATTTTCGTGATTTAGGCTGTGGGACAAATGTGCGAAATCTCCAGAGGTTCAAGTCAGAAGAGGATCCTCCTGCTTGCCTGACACCAGTGGAGGCTGGTGGCTCCAATGTCAGTGGGGCGGTGAATCTGCTCCAGGTCTCAGTCAGAACCAGATGCAAAGTTCCTTGGATAGCTCCTTTAGAGTTCTGACTGAAATGCAGAGTGGATTCACCACCCCACTGACATCAAGCCACCAGCCTCCGCTGCCTGACTCTGGCCATTTGGCTCCTAATGAGCACTATGGAGACATAACCCAGGCAAAGCAGAAGCACTGCTGGTTGGTGATTTCTCTGCCTAGAACTTAGGTGTGCAGCCCGCTTTGGATGAGGTCGCTCTCCCTGTGACCAGGCGGGTTCAGGGCTTGAGGGACACTCCTTGATCCAGCTTCTGCTGCTGCTACGACAGCTAGCGCAGGGGTGGGCAGGAGGCAGATCTCCAGATGTTCTTTACTTGAGCTCCCAGCATTCTATGACTATGGGCCATGGTGGCAGGGGCTTCTGGGACTTGAACTCCCAAACATCTGGAGATCTGCCTCCTGCCTGCCCCTGTCCTAGAGGCTCAGGTGGTGGCGCTGACTGCAAGGCAACGCCTTGGGCATTGCCCCGCTTTGCTAGCAATGCACTTTCCCGGAATGAAACCATTAGTTTCATGGTTTCCGTGTAATTTGATACATGTCTATTCAGAGACATTCAGAGGTAAGTCTCATTGTTTCCAGTGGAGCTTACCGCCAGGTAAGTGTGCATAGGACTGACGCCTTCATCAGCGCCAGGCCTCCTTCCATTCCATTCCCATTCTCTTGTAAGCCAATATGTTGCAGTCGTTTGCTGATCCTTCTATTTGGTGCAGCCATTTTCGGAGCCCTCTGCTTGGAAAGTGGACAAGAGGCAGTTACGAGAGTGATTTCCAGAGACCCGGCTTCAAACCGTTAATCCACTATGAGGCTCACTGGCTGACCTTGAGCAAGTCCCTCTTCCTGTGCCTAATTTACCTCACTGGGACTTGTTGCAAGATGGGTGGTATGTTTCTAGCCTGGGGCCTATAAGTGACGTCCAGCAGAGATGAGCTGGTCTGCTTTGATCTCCCGGTGAGCCTTGGCAGGCAGAGGTGCCACAACCCCCCTGGCTGCCACTAACTGCCCAGATTCGTCATTCATGTGACATTCCGTTTTCCATTCTAACTGTGTTTGCTTATCCGAAAGTATGAGCATACACCACCCTTCATACGCATTCTGTTTATTAGAGATAGTGCTTCCCAACTATGAATGGGCGGCAACCAGCCTCTGGGACAGAGTGAGAAAGAGTTATGAAAAAACGTGTTCCTCTTTTTTAACTAGATACTTCACGGTTTGCCTCCAGCTCCCATCTTCAGAGAATTTAGACAGCCACGGGGTTGTGCCAGACTCCACACAACCTTCCACGTGTCTCCCAGGTTATCAGCCAGGTTGTGCCTTTGTTCCACACAGCTGCCACCACCTTCTCCCTTATTAAACAACACCTGCTTCCCCAAAGGCGCTGTCTGGAATGAGAGTCAACAACACGTACAGTGTGTCAAGCACCTCCTTGGATGAAAGCCTGTGTCTCACGTGCCCCTCCACACACTCAGGCTGCAAGGAATCGTCTTCCTTTGGGGGGCCACCTAATTTGCACAGCCTGTATACACCCTGTCTCGTGGAACTAAAAGGCACCCTCGGGGCCAGTGTCAGGGGTGGGCAGTGTTGGGCACCTACCAAGTCCCACATCCCACTAGGGGGCTCGCTGCCACTCTTCGGGGCTTCCTGGCCCTGCTCCTCCTCCTCTTTGCTGTGGCTGTCTGGTCACCTCTCTTCTCTGATCATGCAAGAAACGGCAAGAGGGAGGAGAGAGAGAAGCTGCCCCCACCTCTCCTGTGCTCTCCCTCCGGGTGGTTATGCAGATTGGGCCCAGAGGGCAAGGGCAAGTGCGTGGGCATCGGTGCCCCCACTGAGGGCACTTCTCCCAAGGACCCCCCAAAACCTGAAGCTGGTGCTGCCCACACCAGACCTCTTTTTGGTCACAGTGAAAGAATGCTCATGTCAACCTGCCTGGTTTCTTCATTTTCCGTAAGCTCTCTCTCATTCCCAGATGGTTTAGAATTCCGATTGCTGTTTACCACTGAGGTATGGCCTTTTCCAAGTAGTGTGTGAATTATACCAGCAACTGTTGCCAACATATTAATATGCTTGAATTCCCAATCATTCACTCATTCAAAGGAGCCAAAAAGGTTATAGCTTCGACCTCTGTTGCCCTCAATGGATTGGATCCAGATTTAGCTATGCTAAGGGTAGACCTATTGAAATCAGTGAGACTTAAGTTAGTTATGACTAGGGATGTTGGAGAAATCCACAACAGAACCAAATGAATTCAGAGTTTCATGAATCTGACCTGCAGATTCCACAGCGGACCGGCTTTTCCCCTGTTGGGCGGATTCCGTGGACTTGCAGACCAGTTTTCTAACTTTCCTGAATTTTGCGCAAATTTTGTCATAGAAAAATATGTGCAACTTTTTAAAAAAACAGCCAAAAATGCACATTTCCCCCATAGGCTAAAACATGAAAATATGTATTTTGGGGGAATTTGTGGAATTTTGCACCTGTGAATTTGCGCAAGTTCAGCAACAACAAAAATCCGATTCCATCGATGGGCAGACAACTGAATGAAAGGCTCCTGACAATCCACGAAACACAGATGGAATGGATTTTACACAATCCATACAGCCGTAGTTATAACTAACATGCCCCAATGATTTCAATATTTATTTATTTATTTATTTATTTTTTCATTTCATTTCATTTCATTTCATTTCTATACCACCCAATAGCTGAAGCTCTCTGGGTGGTTCACAAAAATTAAAACCAAAAAGCACAGAGTAAAACAATATGAAATATAAAAACATTAAAACCACAGTATAAGAAAACAACCAGAATAAAACCAGAGTAAAACCTAGCAGCAATGCAGAGATTTAAAATACAGATTTAAAACAGCAAAGCTAAAAGTCTAGAAAGCTAAAATGCCTGGGAAAATAAAAATGTCTTCAATATATTTCATTCACTCCAAGAATGACCAAGTCTGGATCCAAAGTGTGTGTGTGTGTGTGTGTGTGTGTGTATACATGCAATATATGAGGAGGGACAAAGATCTGTTGCTTGTACATGTCTTCTGTCTGGAGCTTCTGTCTGCCTATGGTTTCTGTCTAGTGAAATTCTCAAGCAGTGGATCCCAAGTAAGATTCCTCACATTCTCTTCGTACCTCACAACTCTCTCAGCAGGGAAGGCTGAGAGAATGATGAAAAGAGAAAACGGTATAGACTCTAGTAAAGTCAGTGAAGCCCAGCTGGAAAATGTAAGCAGCTCTTCACTCGCCGTTTGCTTTGCGGGATCCCCCATCTCTGCTGTGCCTGTGGCTGGCGCCCGAGAGGCGGACGAGGTGCTGTGCTCTGAACAGAGACCCACTCTGCTGCTGCTGCCGCCACTCTGTGTGTGGCAGGGATTTCCCTCACAGGCCAGTCTGGCCTGCATCCCAACCCCAAGCAGAGAGGGGTCAAGCAAACACAAACAGGCCGTGTGTTTTCTCAAGAGAGGTAGAGAAGGGGTCCTACGGCCAAAACTCTTGCAGAGCTCTAACTCTTGAGAGGTATGAAGGAAGGGGACATGAGCCAAGAGGAGATATGGATCTCGGGGAAGCCGAATGAGCCATCCTGTCTAGACCGCGTTGCCTTTAGATGCTGAGGCCAGCCACGCACGGGTGCCTGCCTGCGTTTTCTCACTTGTTTCTTCCTTACCGGGAAAATCTCACATGCGCTGTTCCACATGGACTTTACCTGTTATTTTTGATGTGGGAGTAGATTCTTTTCCGGCTAGGAATTTTGTATTGTGTGAAGTAGTCCTTGGAACTGGGCTGTTCTGCCCTCCAGAGTTTGGGGGTTGTGGTGGATAGTTGGATAAAAATGTTTACCCAATGTGTGGCCACAAATGCCAGCTTAGGGTGGCCATGTGCCTAACCCTCTCATTTGAAAGGATGCCAGAGGACCATCCTCTGTTTGAAGGTGTCCTCTATTTGAAGGGCTGTCCTGTTCAATCGCGGTTTAAGAATAAAGAACCAGAAGAAATGTTGCCCATTGAGAGTCAGCACCTGAACAGCAGACAAGCACAGTTTGCCTGGTCACAGTCTTCCACACTATGATGAGATGGACTGTATTTCTGTTTCAATTTTAGTAATTCCTTCTATATTTCCACCTATACATATTGTCAAGAATGGGACCGTAGAAGCAGGAGCCATGGGGCCTGCCTGGGTAGTCACCTACGAAGTAGCCACCTGGAGGTTGGTTGTCTTTTGGCCGTTTCTCAGCCCTGCAGCTCAAGGCCACGCTCTGCTCCGGCTAATTGGGAAAACGATAACAGCTGTGCCTGGTGGGAAGATCCAGCCTCCTTGGCGGGTGGCGTGGGGTGTCCTGGGACTGGGCTTGGATTGGGTGTTTCAAATCTGCCCTGAGTTGCTAGGGCTGGGCAATAAAAAGAGGGCTGAAGAAGGGGTGGGTGTCTCCTCTTGGTCCTGACGGTACTAGGGCGTGCTGCTGGTCGATGGCTATCCTGAGAGGCCCATACTTCGAAATGCATAGGATAGACTAACTAGCTTTATTGTTTTGCTCTTGCGAGTGTGTGCCTTGGTGTTTGGCGTTTCTGGTTTTGCTCTGAGTAATGTAACTTGCTTGTAACATCTGTGCAACCTACCACCTCTCCCCATTCCTTCCTCTTTGTTCCTTTCCCCTAATAAACTTTTATCCAACTTCCAGTTGGTGTGGTGTGTCCTGTATAACATCAGTGCTAAATACAGTGCCTATTGGCCTGGGAAGGGAGCTACTGGGTCAACTTTGGGGGAACCTGTGGTCAAGTTGGGCCTGGCCTACCTTGCAGGGTTGTTGGGGTGAGACCAACAATCATTCACACATATAAATTAGAATGTGTACATTTTATGCACATCTATATCTTATTTTGTCTTAGGTCAGAGGTAGACAAGCTGGTGCTCTCCAGATGTTTTATGCCATCTCAAACTCCCATCAGTCCCATCTGGCATGGTCAGTCATCAGAGATGATGGGAAGCCCCAAACATCTGCAAGGCACCAGGTTGCCTCCCCTGTTCTAAGTGGTCACAGTCTCACGTCCACAGGGCAGGCTGTGATACCATCCTGGTTATCTTTATGTTCATGTGGATAAAGAGCCCAACAAGTACCAAGACTGCTGCCTTGTTAGGGATGCGTCCCACCTACATTCTACTATGAGCACCTGTAGTGGCACAAAGGAACAGGTCCAATGCACACACCCAAGCATTGCAACCTGCACCAAGCTCCGGGCATGCCCTGCATCCATCAGTATCGCAGGCAGGTTTGAGGGCACTATTTCACAGCTGGCAAGAGCAGTGCAATCAGAGGAACATCTTATATGCCAGTGTGGTGTAGTGGTTAGAGTGTTACATAAGAAGAGCCCTGCTGGACCAGACCAAGGGTCCATCTCATCCAGCATTCCGTTCACACAGAGGCCAACAGCTGCCCACGGGAAACCCCCAAGCAGGACATGAGTGCAACAGCACCCTCCCACCCATGTTCCCCAGCAACTGGTGTACATAAGCACACTGCCTGTGATACTAGAGGTAGCATATGTCCTGCTTTAGACTGAGTCCTGAGTCTTTGTAAACAAACAAAGGCAATAGAATAGTCAATTTGGCAAGCAAATGGTCAAGCACACAGATTTCAGTCCAAGGAGGTTTAGGCTAAGGCAAGAGTGGTCAAAACCTAGGCAGAAGCCAGAACACAGGCAGGCCATCAGACAACAAGGATCAGGCAACAGCAGGAGTGGTCAAGGTAAGAGGTCAAACACAGTAAATCAGCCAGGTATGTTACTCAGTTCAGGGTCAGTAGCAGAGAGCATCGTCCATCCCAAGCCAGAGGACACAAGATAGCCAATACTGGAACTAGCAGGGACATTGTTTCCAACAGCTCTCCTTACTGGGGAGGCCTGACACAGCTAGAGCTACTAGAGCCCCACCCAGTGCTCAGCTGCTTCCTGTTAGAGGCTTGTCAGATGTCCTCCTCATGAGGGCCCAACTCATGAGGGCCCAACTCATGAGTAGTCCTTTCCAGTAAGCGAGCACTCCCTCGCCTGGCCACCATCCTATCACAGATCTTAAGGTGCCAGCATTCTCATGGTGGCTCAGCATCAGAAGCTGAGCTCTCTGCCTCTCTAGGAGGCAGATTCAAAGGCATCATCCCTGAGGGTCCCAGACCATCTTGGCTACTGCCAGGGTCTCCTGAGGAGCCAGCTGGCTCTGACAGTTCTGGCTCCTCCTCTGAAGATGACTCCAGTGGTGGCATGACACCTGGGCCCATGGCAGCTTAGAGCCATCAGGACTAGTAGCAATTGATAGCCTTCTCCTCCAGGAATCTGTCTAGCCCCTTTTAAAGCCATCCCAACTGGTGTCAGCGACAAAATCACAGCGCTTGCCATGTGGAGTCTATATCAATGCTTGCATGTGTTTGCTGTGTTAAATAGAACCCAAGTAACTTAGGGTTAACTGTTTGGTAGTGAGTGAGTGAAAGGGGTGTACATGTGTGGAGACTGGATTTATAAAAGGCAGGAGCAGACAGTTAGTGGGTTAGATAGAGCCTTAGGGTTTGATGAAGCTACATCTAGTCAGTGGGGTTGTGGGAATAGGAGTTAGAAGGAGTAGAGTAGGCAGGGTAAGACCGAGAACTGAGTGATGAATTATATAAGATATAACATCTATTGAATAAACTTTAATTTGTTTGTTTTTAAACTATAAAATCCCATGTCTTGTTCATCTTTCTGCACTACCAATAGTGTTCATATCTCCTGGGTACTTATCCTGGTTGGGGAAAGGGAACTAATTTGGCTTATTGGGTGTCTCTTACCTGGTGAATTTAGGGGCTGAAGCTTGTGGGACAGTGAGAACAGCTGTCCCAAAGCAGAGGTAGATGGGCCTGAGGGAGGATGATGTCACTGTGGCCATCACTACGTGTTGTGGTAGCAAATTCTGTAGTTTAACTATGAGCTGTGTGCAGGAGTCCCCCCTTTTATCTGTCCTGAATCTCCCACCAATCAGCTTCATGGGATGACCCTGGGTTCTAGTATTATGAGAGAGGGAGGAAAATGTCTCCCTGTCCATTTTCTCCACACTGGGAATCTGGGGATCCAGGTTCTAGTCCCCACTTGGCCATGAAGCTCATTGGGTGGCTTTGGGCCAGTCAGTGACTCTCAGCCTAACCTACCCCACAGGGTTGTGGTGCAAATAAAATGGGGGGGGAGGAGGAGGATCATGTATGCTGCCTTGGGCTCCTTGGAGGAAAGGTGGCATATAAATGTAATAAAGAATAAAGAGGCATCATTCCTCCTGCTTCAGCTGAGAGGGATGCATGGCAAATGAGCAGTGCAGACATGGCCTAGACTGGGGCTGCCAGCCTCCCAGTGTTCCTGGGGAAGTGTTTGGTCCTTCATTGGTGGGGCCTGCTGGGATATGGGCAGGAAATGGCAGGACTTGCTTCCCGCGTGCGCGGCTGAATCCTCAGCACGGCAATAAGCGGCTCGTAAATCAGCACCTCGTTGGCTGGGGAAGTTTGCTTAGCATGGAGCAAATGGCTCCACCAGAGGTGAGAGATTTAAAGCTGACTGGCCAGGCTGCTTTCTGACTCCCCTCGCATCACCACACCAGGGGGGTGTCAAAAAGCGCAGCCGCCCCCTGGTATTTGTCTCCAGGTAGAGGCTTGACTGCAATCTCTGCATTTGCCTACCCTGAAGAAAATTGCTACACGAAGGCAGGCCGTGGGGCTGGAACTGCTTGTCAGCTGTAGCAATGAAGCCCCCCCCCCCCCGGGACACTATGCCGGGGGGGCCCTGAGGAATTGGTAGGAGCTGCAGGGACGGCCAGAGGCCCTTTCGTGAGGGGTGTGGGCTAGGGCAGCCACTTCCCTGTTGCCAAAGAAGAGGAAACGTCTCACCCACAAAGAGGACAGAAGAGGACACCAATTTGCATAATGTCGGCATATACTAATTTAGATGTATAGATGCAAGTTTAGAACAATAACCAATGTAAATAGAAATACAATACATCTCATCATAGTGGAGAAGACTGTGATCAGGTGACCCGTGTGCCTGTTCCGTCTGCTGTCCTGGTGCTGCTGATCGGCAACTTCACCCCCCCGCCCCATTCTCTTCATTGTGATGGATCCTTAACCTGGACTTGGGTTGGGAAGCCAAGCAAACAAGGGAACCCATCAAACAGGGGCTTCTCCTCTGTAAAGCAGGTTACCTGGTCACCTGTGTGTGGGTGGGTGAGCGAGCGGGGGAGGGAGGGGGGGAGGGAGGGCTGATTTGAACTATAACAGGCCCTTCATCGCCCGGTTTCCAAAGCCTGCTGCGCTCTCAGAGGCTGCCCCTGGCTACCCTGTGACCTCTGCATGTGTCCGCACCACTCTTCGATGTCAGCCGACAGCTGCTAGGCAGGAGTCAGCCTTGCTCCCATAGACTCAATGGCAGCAGGAAGGGGGTCCCAGTCCTCCTTCGCGATGCACAGACGAAAGGGATGGAGTGTGCTTCTCGGGGTCCTGGAGCCAGGTTGACCTGATTGCTTCTGGCTGCTGACCCTTCCTCTAGGTGCCTCTCTGAAAGAGGGAAAGAGATTGCGGGGGGGGGGGATTTATTTCAGGCCGCTTACAGTTCACTGCTGTCCATTTGGTTTTTCCCAATACCCCAAGCAGCCTCTGCTTCATGGGGCACAAGTCTGGCTGCTCTGGACAGGGGTCCCTTCGGCACTGACCACTTGCACACTTTTGCTTCGCTTTCCAGGTTGTGGCTTTATGGCCCTATAATGATTGTTCCTTTCTTGCAATTGCCTTTTAATTGTCTGTGCTGGGACCCTACAGGGACACCCGATACATCCCACTGCTCTGGCTATTAATATCAGCTATAAATCAGGTTCAAAAATGCAGAAAAGGAACTTGCAATAGCTCAGTGGATTTGGGTTTCAGAGGATGTCCGCACACTAGCAGGGCCCCATTAGCAAGCCTATCGCCTCATAAGGGAGATGCAAGAGTTTGCCTTGAACTGGTCCATTGACCTGTGATGTGACGAAAGCGAGGTCACGTTCTCTCAAAACGCTGGCTCTTGTCACCCATCACTAAACTAGGGCTGTGCTGGCTCAGCTTGGGGTTACGGAGGTGGATGCTAACATCGCTGCAAGAAAGACAGGATGGAGAGGAGGGGCAGGAGAAATGGAGAGGCAATTTGCACACACTTTTCCTGCCAGCGGTAGGGGAGATCTTATGGCCTCGACACTCATACATTCTCCTCCTGCCTAGTTATAGTTGGGTTCCTGATTGTGTGAGCGGGTGAACATGCACAGCCCCCCCCCCCCGACTGTCTGCTCAGTGTGCAAAGGTTAGGGGTGGAGACCACAGGGATGAGGCTGAGAGGATAGTGGCTCTTTTAATGCCCCCCACTTCGTCTGTGGCAGAGATTAAAGTCAAATCAGAGACTCTCCAGTAGGGATGTATGGATTTTGTAAAATCCATTCCATCTGCATTTTGAAGATTGTCAGGTGCGTTCGTTCTGTCGTCACGCTTTGACGGAATTGGATTTTTCCCAATTTTGGCATCATTTTGGCTGCCTTACGTGGAAAGACAATTCCTGTGTACTGGGACACTACTGTATGCAGATGTGCTCCCACCACAAGGTTGGTCTCCACTCCATGATAAGCTGCCACCAGAATTGTGAAGGGAACGTGAAGACAAATCATTCAGTGGGGTCCCACTGATGTGGTGAGCTGGTACACATGGAAGAGCTCACCAGTAGAGAAGCTGTGAGATAAAGGCACGTTTCAAGACACACTGTGATGCAGAGGTGGGCAGAAGGTAGACCTTAATCTACTGATAGAACTCTAGGTGATTCATAGTAAGGTTTCTGACTCCCAATTATTTAACAATAGCAGCTTGTAAACTGTTCTTTAATTATTTGTGTGTTTTTTAAATGAGGTAGACCCCTTAACGCCCCCCCCCCCAGCTACAGACCTGCCACCCATGACGCTGCTGCCGAACTGAAAAAAGCTGGGGGTAACTAGAATCACATTTTTGTGAGATGAGGCTGTGAGCTCCATTCAGTTCTAAAACTCAAAACAAATTTCTGGGTTCAGAATGCTTTAATTCAAAATGCATGTCTTTTGCACCAGGCTGAGGGTGATGGATCTCGGGGTTCTAGTTAAAAGCAAAGTTGATCCCACAAGCCTGAAGTCTGCCCACCCCTGCTCTGATGCATGTACATCTGCCAGCTTAGAAAGAGGGAATGAATGGGACAGGGCTGTCGCAGCCCCTTCTGTTCTGCCCACTGGGAGATCAGTCTTCTGCGTGCATGCAGGGAATCACATAGCCATATGAAGAGTGCCATCTCCCATTTTCCTCCCCTTCATTGGCTGCCAGACACACCCAACATTTTGAAGTGGTTGCTTCCCAGCACCATTTTGGCATCATGTTTTGTGAGTATACAGTTTTTGAAGCAGCACAATTGCCAAAAAATATATTAGTTGTTGTTGTTTTTAAAAAAGAGTGTCTGCAGCACAGAGTAAGAGGACTGCAACTAAGCTTACATCTAAGTAAACATGGTTACAGATCAGGCTTGAAGTCCCATCAATTTTGTCAGAGAACACCTGATCTCCAGTCTACTCAATTTCACAACTGGATTTTATCAAACAACTCCCCCTCCTCAGTTTCAGAACCCCATCTAGTCAACCTGATCTAGTCAGTTTCACAATCTGATCTGGCTAGAAAACATGCAGGCTTGATTTTTCCCACTTGTTAGTTGTGCTTTTTTAACCATAGCACAATTGCAAAACTTTTCTTTTCAAAAACTGCCTGAACCCTGCAGTGTGGGGCTAGAGGATTGCAGCCTTACAGGATTACAGATGGAACCTACACAACTGTACTACATAAAAAAAGCACTGCTATTTTGGATGTAATCTACTAATTAAATTGCTAATTGAAGTGTGTGGATTGAGGAAACCTCATTCCAAAAAGCTTAAGGCTGAGAGCTAGTGGATGAGGGGAAGGGACTTGTGATGCAGGGCATGAAACGGCCCTGAAAATGGAAATGAACAGCAAGCCATAGAGAAAGGAGGGGATGCCCCGACATGTCATCTATCTTCTCCAGGGACAACTCCTCCCGCTGCACCTCAATCATGCATTTTTCGCTCCAAACCTGCAAAGAGGTTCTACTTCTATTCGGCCCTTTCCCTCATTAATGGATTTTCTACAGTAAGAAAGTAAGATGGAAGAAGTGGTGGGAAAACATGGGAGGATTACAATGAGCTTATGACATCATCTGGACCTGCCATAAAATGGTATGAAGGGTGCATGGCAGTTGCACATGAAAGCCTCGTCTGGAGGCACCCCAAGTCTGAGTGTATTGAGGCTACAGAGTCTAGGAAAGCAGGATATTTCTGTTAGGCTCTGGTGACCTTCACAGCTAAGAGATATCCTGACCGGGGGGGGGGGGGTGCTCTGTGTGTTCATACTTGAGGCAGGAGGAGATAGCCGGAGAGAGAACCATACTGGGTCCCTGAGCCGCAATCCTGTGTTCGGGCGAGGTCTAGCAAGCCTCTCTGCCTTCCACTGCTGGTCCTCATTAGGGATTTATTTTCAGCACAATCAGCTAGTGCAGCACACTGGGTTCTCTCCTAATGAGTTCCCTTCCTCACATACCCTGAGGCACTGTCCCTCCGCAGCCCCTTGAGTTCATCTCCTTGAGAAGCTGCTCCGGAAGATCAAATCAGTGGCTTTGAGAAGCTCTTCATTAGCAAGGGTAGTCTGGGTTTCTTTGGGCAAGAGATAACCTATCCACCTGTACTGTAGTCAGCCCCTAATTGTTCCCCAAGATGGAGCCTAAACTGTATTGGTATTGACATAGCTGAAAAAACAAACCCTATGATGCTGCCAAAGTGGAATATTGTGTTATGTGTTCAGTGGGGATGTCGGATTCACATGAGTTCAGATTTCTAGGAATTCAAACTGCAGATTCCACAGCAGACTGGCCATTTCTGAGCCATGAAGATTCTGTGGTCTTGCAGACCAGTTTTTCACTTTGGGAGGGGGATTTGCGCTAATTCACATTAGCACAAGTGTGCATTAGTGCTAATTCATATTGACACTAATGTGCACTCACACAAGTGGAACAACATTCTCATACATCATCCCTAAAAAACCTCCCAGGTCTGTCAGTGAGTGGATGGCAGAATGAAAGATGCCTGAAACAGAACAGATTTAACAAAACCTGTGCATCCCTAGTCTTCAGGGACTCTGACAGCAAAGACATGATAGGCACAGAACAGTCCATAATACTCGCTGGGAGGTCAGAAAACTGTCCTAATTTGGGCTGAGTCTCCCATAGACCTTGTCTCTGCACTGGGGGTTTATTAGCATATTTTGAGCTATATGTGTTTATTTGATTAATTTACACTTTCCCTCTATTTTTTTCAGACAGCATTCGCCGCCCAAACAGTCACTACTGACTCTTGTCAGGGCTCAACCCTAGAAATGCTTTTCAGAGGCCCTCCCCTCTCACAGAAGCTTCATTTAAGAGTCCCAAGTATCTCTCGCCTAAAAGCCTCACCTAACCCCCACCCCACTCTCACAAGAGTGTTAGCACATATAATTAACAAAACCTTTGAGAGAATATCTCACTAAAGGTTGTGCCCTTGGCCCCACTTCTGAGGCAATGGCCCCAAGGGGGCAAAGTCTTTTGGTGCTGTACCTATCAGCCCAATCAAAATACCCCTCCCCAAGAGCACAACAGATGTCACCCACAAGGGGGTGGGGCTAGGAATGCACAGACTGTGTTAAATCTCTTCCATCTGTCTTTCGCGGATTGTCTGGCATCTTTCGTTCTGTTGTCTGCTCATTCACAGAATCCAGTCATTTTTAGGGATGTACAAGAATTTCATTACATTTGCACAAGTGTGCATTGGTGTGAATGTGCACCTGCACAAAATGCACACTTGTGGGAATGCGCCTTAGCGCAGGTATGAACTTGCACCAATCCCCCCTCCCCAAAAGTTAGAAACCAGTCCAAGTATCCCAAAAAGCTGGTCTGATGCAAATCCGCAGATTGGATTTACAGAAATCCGAACATTTGAATCTGTTGCAGATTTCTCCAGCATCTCTAGGGGAGCCTTTGCCAGGGCTAGGCTGTTGTTTTAATCATGGCTCAGTGCTTGAACTGCGGGAGGCCAGAGGGAGGAACCACATCCCCCTTACTGTTTGTGATGCCCCCTTAGCTAGGGGGGAAGGTTTGATTTATTATCTATAACTTTGTGTTTATATGACACCTATAAACATGTTATCTTGGTGTTGTGCCATTAAAGAAGAAAACAATATCCAATACAAGGATCAAAAACACAACAATAAAGCCAACAAAATAATAATACAGAAGCAAATACAAAAGGCAATCAAATAGAATACAGTAGAAAATGAGCTAAAACCAGACAAGAAATAATACAAGTTAAAACCACCAACATGCAAGAGGAATTAAAATGGCAAAGATTTAAAAGGTCTGGGAGAGCAGAAAAGTCTCAACCTGGAGACAGAAAGAAAACAATGGCAAATTTCCTCATGGTGACTGTTCTGTAACCAGGGGAGGGGGCACCACCAAGAAGGCCCTTTCTCTAGTAGCCATCCTCCAGGCTTCAGAATAAAGGGGCACGTGGAGAAAGGCCTCCATAGATGACCATAGGGCATGGGTAGGCACATATGGGAGGAGGCGTCCCATCAGATACTGAGCTCCCAAGCCAAGAAGAGCTTTATAGGCCATAGCTATGATTTGTCAGAATTTGGTGGGAGTTAGGAACAGGGCTTGGGGATTTCATCAGTCCACCTCTTCGCCTTTTCCCTCATAATCCGAGCACTGTCATGGCTCCAGTGCTTTCTCTCCCTAGTGGCACCCAGAAGGGGTGGAGAGACAAGATGGTCACAGTCCTCACCCTGGCCCAAATATTTGGGTGACTGTATACCTAGCCGTATGCCAGGGGTGTTGAACTTCGGCCCGTGGGCCAAATTTGGCCTGCCAGAGTACCAGTCTGACACACCAGGATTCCCCAGATGGCCACACCCCCTTTCTCCCACCTGCCAATGGTGTGTGGTGCTTTTCTGACATTTACACAGTTCCCCCCCCCGCCCCTTTCTAAAAAGGTTGAGATGCCTTTTACTGGCAGGAAGAGCTTTAAGCTCAAATGTGCTGGTATTTTTGGCCCTGCCCCCTTTGCCTTTGGCTCCACCCACCATTGGAATGCAGCCCCCGAGAGCTTCTCTGAAATCAAATTTGGCTCTTGGGCTGAAAGATGTTCCCCACCCCTGCCACATATAATGTGTACCCATCATTGCCTGCAAAAAGCACATGAGACTGTAGCGTAGTCATTGTGCTGAAAATGGTATCACTGCGAAAGAGACCATTTCCCTAGCTTCCCGTTACCCTGTTATATACACTTACATACCAATCGTAATCTCAGTTCTGAGTGCCAGGCCATTCTCCATGCACAAGAGGGAGATGCCAGCTCAGCCCAGTTCTCTGGGCAGTGAGGTTTTGGGGGTGCAGCATCATCTCCCCTAGGTTCTGGGTGTTTTTTTTATGAGGTCACTGGAAATGTATGGCATTTTGTATGCCATTATTTCCAGATATACCAGCCAAGCATAGGTGGAGGTTCGAGGGATCTGCAATTCAACAAAGTCTGAGCTTGCTGAAGTTCTCCGAATTCCATCTCAAAGCTCACTCCATTTCAAGTCTTCATCAGCCTGTGAGCTTTGTTTGTTTTTCTTTTCACATGAAAACCCATGCATATTTTTGTACGTATTTTTTAAAATGTACCCATCAATTGTGCACATTTGAGTGATGAATGCATTCTTCTCCCATTGATCAAAGCATATTTCTGCTCATTTTTCAATGATATGTGCAATTTTCAAATGTACGCATGCTGCCAAATACAATTTCTGGGGTCCTCAAATCACACTGCAAGCTTGGAAATTTACGGACTTTGACCACAGATTGCGTCCAAGTCTGTGTTCGGTCTGGAAGGTGCAAACTGGTAAATCCTGATGGAAAATGAATGGAAATGAATTTCTCATACATCCCTAGGAGGTTCACAGCTTAAACATGCCAACAGATGCCCCACAATCTTTCAGAGCTCCAGCTAAGCTCACTGACTTTCATCCTGAGTCAGTTCAGTCTGTTTTCCCCAAGCTAGAGATGTAGGGGCTCTGTAAAATCCATTCTGTCTGTGTTTTGCAGATTGTCCTGTGCCTTTCATTCCATCGCCCACCCATCAACAGGAATTGGTTTTTGTTTAGTTTCTGAATTTGCACAAATTCGCAATTGCATGAATGCACATTTGTGCACATTCATGTGTGTGAAAATGCGCAATTTCCTCCGAATGCACAAATGCACCCCAAATGCTCATTTTCACACTTTAGCTTATGGGGGAAATGCACATTTTTGGCTGGGTTTTTAAATTTTGCATATATTTCTATGGATGAAATCTGCACAAAATTCAGGACAGGTGGAAAAGTGGTCCACAAGTCCAAGGAATCTGCCTGACAAGGAAAAGCTGGTCCACTGCAGAATCTGTGGGTCAGATTCATAAAAACCCAAACTCATGTGGTTCCATTGTGGATATCTCCGACATCCCTACCTCAATCAAGCTGATTTCTTTCTCCCCTCCTTACACAGACACTGAACAGTGGGGATTCCCCCAGGCTAAACTTGACCTATCTGAGCAGTTCTCCTGGTTACAATCACTGGCATAGTGTAGTGGCAAAGAAAGTGAGCCGTGAGCAGAGAAACTTGTATGTAATATTGCACTGGCACCAAAATAGTTTAGAGAGCCAGGGTGCTGTAGTGGTTAGACTGGAACTGGGAAGACCAATGTTCAGATTCGCACTCTGCCATGAAGCTTGCTGGGTGATCTTGGGCCAGTCATTATCTCTCAGCCTAACCTACCTCACAGGGCTGTTGTGAGGATAAAAGGAGGGTGAGGGCAGCCATGCAGGCCGAGTTGACATAAATGACATAAATCAATCACCTCTCTATAACAATAGAAGAGGATGTGTGTGTATGTGTCTGTTCATTAGCACCATAGCTCCAAGACCTGTGAAACCTAAGGCCTAAAACTTGGCATGCATCCTAAAGGGCCCCTAGGGGTGCGCACCTCAAGGTTATTTGGTTCTTAGAACATATTAATTAATTTTAATGTGTCCATGTGGTTGAAGCTTGCAGTCTTCAGTCACTAGGTGGTAAACCTCCCTAACCAGCACATAGCTTTGCAGTCTATCCAGTTTACAGCCAGGGAGGAACAGTCTGGGGATAATTATACTGCAGCCCCCTCTCCCCTGCTCCGGGAAATGGAGTGGGCAGAACCCTTCCTCAGGGGGCCATGGGGGTGCACCATGGCAGGGACCATGTCTAGGGGGTGTCAGTGGGCATGGCTTCACTCGAGGGGGCAGGCACAGTGTGTTCAGCTCTGACAGCTGCATAACTTTGCTTGAAGGCTTTGCTGTATAAAACAAAGGGCTGTTCCAACTTGTGTGAAACCAGGCACATTCGGTAGTAAATAAATAATTCCCCCTGCCAAAGTGCTATTAATTCTAGCCCACTGGTTATGATTTGCCTTCCCACCAGTTAGAGCGTTTCTACACAAGGCATTTCTTGTGTGCTTGTCATTCCCTACTCACAGCTGTTTATGGGTTCTTTGGATGATGTCATGACCCTCCAGTTTCACTTCTGTTTGTAAGCAGCACTTCTGGCGAGTTTTTTTTTTTAGAACAGGGAAAATGGGATATTATTTCTCACGGTGAAAGAAAGCTGTTTCCACTTGTGTATTTGTGTTATTCCACTATACCACAGTGCCACCTAGAGGTTGTGTAGTGGAAGATCAGGAAAGGAAACACTCCTCATGTAGTGCTCAGATCTCAATTATGTGACAAAACCAAAAGTAGATGCAGGGATTAACATTCTTGTGTAGAAAAGTCCTTAATCAAGGAAAAGCATTACAATGCAAAATTCTACAATTCATTTACTCAGATGCAAGTCCCACAGTATTCAACAGGGTTTACTCTCTGCTGAGTGTGCACAGGATTGCAGTCCCAGTCAGTTAATCTCTCAGTTAAAGTTTACAGCCATAATACAGATGCTTACCATTTTGTGAATAAATGTAAGTGTAATGGCCAGGATATTCTTCCTGCACGGAACAACTTTAAATGGGTAACTGGAAAGTTGCCACTTGTAAAACTGGGTGTCCATTAATACTTCTGGAGTAACTTTGACTAACTCTAAAATGGCCGCACACAACTAGCCTGTTTTTCTGCTCTGTAGTGTTTGAATTTCTGGGCAAGGAAAGGTAGGTACTGAATGTGGTTTTAATTGACAGGAAAAATGCTATGCATTTTAAAGTACATTTTCCCAAGACTCTGAATATCCTGTTTAGCTTAAAAGTCAATGAAACTGATCCAATATGTGGCTACAAGGAGGGATGCTACCATACAATCAATCCATCCAGGGCTGTTTGAGCAGAGCTGTCCCATACCGACTCTCTCTCAATCTCTCTCTCTCTCTCTCTCGTTCTCTCTCCACCCGCTCTGTGCTCCACCACTTGGATGCCTCATAGCTGTTGCTTCTTTTCTTTAAGGCCACCCTATTACTGCTGTTGTGGCCCCAAGGCTTCACCTGCCGTGTTCTGTAGAAAGCCGGAGCCTCCGAATGTAAGGAAACCAGCCTGAGAATAAATGCTGATGTTTCCAAGCAGGGCTTGTGTGGGCCATACTCTGGAGGTGGGGCAGGGGAGGGCTGCATAGGGTTATGCCAGAGAGGGAGAGAGGGAGGAGGTGCCTGGCTCAGTGCCACCTGCCTCTGGGGACAGGGAGGAGCCTGGCATGCTGGAAAGAAAAGGAAACCCCCTCCTGGGGAATTGATCAGGTAGACAAAAATAGAAACGGGCAAGATTGAGGACAGGGTTGGGTGAGATGGGGCAGGGCGGGGCCTCTTCCAGCATGATCAGGTTATTTGCAGGCCAGTTTCCCATGTGCTGGGGGTTCTGCTTTCCTCAGCCTTCTCTACCACCGCAAATAGGATTTTGGCTTGCCTCCATGTACTTTTCTGCAACCTTTAGGCCTAGGTCTGCCCAGATGGTAGATCCAGGCCTGAACAGTCACTAGTTGTTTCCACCCATTCTCAGTTTAACCAGCCATCTCCTTCCCGCTGACACTTGCAGTCCACCTCCTCAGTGCCAGCTGCAGTGCTGCAGAGGGGACAGGGCTCACGGGGACGTTGTGCCAGGGCTTTCTGATTGGCAGGGATGCCAATGTCATCTGCCCCTCCCCTCCCCAGAATTCCCTGTGAGCTTAGCTGCAATCCCTACAGTGTGAGTGTGTGTGTGTGTGTGTGTGTATTTTCCCTGCTACAATATATTGTTCCCTATTGTGAGGTGACTTTGGGGTGGGACCTTGGTCTGGAATGGGCAATTAAGACCTGTTCGCTTTACCGAAGACCTGCTCCTGGTGGAGATGAAACTAGCTAGAACTGATTTGTTGATCTGAATTTACACAGCTGCCTGAATTTTTGGATCTCCTTGGGGGTGTGGCTGTGAGAACTGTCATGATGGGCCCCTGCACTACAAAATTTACCGCTACACCACTGGCTGGCTTCTGTTTACATTCTTCACTGGGGTCACACAAAGGACATGTCCAGACTAAAAATCTGAACCAAGTCAAATGTTTTCACTGTTGTGGTTCCCAAATAAGCACCGTCATGTTTATGTGCAATGTGTAGTTTGGTTTGTATCCTAGCAAAATGATGGTTCTCACAGTTCATTTTGGAAAGCCATGAAAATTAAACCAAAGTCGTTTGCATCAGGACACTGCAGGTGTAGCTGAAAACAGCTTGGCACCACAAAGACTTTGTCCTATCTAGGGATGGACGGACTCACCACTGTCTGGGTTGCTGCAAAATGCTGGACCATGCAAAACGGTAGCTCGCGGAGGAAGTGGGTGGCCGCTGGACCTGCCAGTGGACCACGCCACACTCAAGGATAGGGTCCAGAAAGTTGCAGCAGCTTGGTAAGTCAGGTCTGGGGGGGTGAGCGGATGGGGGGGGCATCTGTCAGACTCCACCCTTGTGCCGGATGCTCACAACATCCCTAGTTCTATCAAGATATTGCCACCCAGTCAGTTGCAAAACCACAAGGGCTGGCTGTGTTCATAGGAAGCTGCTCCATACAGAGTCAGACCATGGGTTCATCTCACTCGCTATATCTGCACTGACCAGCAGCAGCTCTCCAGAGATTCAGGTAGCAGTTTTTCCAGCCCTACCTGGAGATGCCACAGACTGAACTTGAGATGTTCTGCCTGCAAAGCAGGTGCTCTATCACTAAGCCATGCTCCTGCTCAGCTTCACGCTACGGGGTTCCCTGGTTTTGGTTAAGAGCGCAATCCTGATTCCGGGAGCTAGTTCACTGGAGGAGATTACAATTGGGTGGAGGTGCCCCTCCGCTGGTAGAGAGCAGCTACACTGGAGGGAAGAAGCTCCATCCACCCCAGAGGCCCCATCCTGCCCACGGAAAGCTCCATGGGCAGAAAACTAAAACTGGTAGTTCCCATTGTCAACAGCTGGTGGAAGGCCCCAGTTAGGGGATTTCAGGGGTAGAATGCCAGTGTCTTTGGATCTGCTGTATCCCAACCCCTGTGGATCCTTCAAGGATTTTGGGGCCCCTCAGCTACACCAGCCTGGAGTTGGCATAGTGGGGAGGGAAGCGGCCCACCCCTCCTTCAAGCCAGCAGGACTTGGGATGCACCAGTGGATCCACCCCTCTGCTCCTCTGCAATCCCACTTTGTAAGACACGAGTCTGTAAGACACCAGAACAAGTGTTTTTGTCTACACTGGGTGCCCTACCAGGTCGTGTGTAGATTTTGTAAAGTTTTCTTGTATGCATCTTTGCTGCGTGCAAATGTTTTCAGCATTATGAAGTGGAGGAGACCTATTTCTAGGGCTTACCCCTGGGGGGTGCCAGCGGCATATTAGCTTTGGATCTAGGTCTGTGTTACAGCTAATAGCTTCTGGCATGCCACTGACACCCTCCGTCTGTGCTATGATATTTCAGGTGTCAGCACTCCGGTCCCTTGGAAATCTGGGTCCAGCTATGGATGAAATGCTTTTGGAAACTTGAGCTCCTTGGGAAGTTTGCCTTCTTCATTTTTGTCTTTCTTGTCTCTGAAGAAACGAACAAGCGGCGTACGATATGACATCTCTTTCAAGCTTCGCCTCATAGCTTGCATCGCCCAGCCTTGAAAAAAGCAGAAAGGCTTTTAATTGAATCTTGATGAAAATAAATGTGGGTTTCATTTACCAGGATGGCAGGGGGGCAAACTCTTTTTTTGTTTGTTTTTGGTATTAAACCCAAAACATCTGGAAGTAGCCTGAAGAACCTTCAACTCCGCTGATTTATTCCATTTATCCACCATCTGTCAGGGCCTTTCCAGATGACTAAAAAAGAAAGAAAGTTTTAGAGCTCGATGCTACCCTGATGGAGCACTAGTCATGCAACATCTTGCCTGCATATCATGGGCGGTGCCGGCGGCTTCCCTGCAGAGGACAGAGATGCACTAAAAAGGGTTGTTGGAGGGATCTTGCCTATTGCAGCTGGAAAGAAACTGAGCGGGGGGGGGGGCGTGTGTGTCACAATGCCCCAAAGGGGAAGTTCAGGGGATTAGCGATGCTGCCAAAATTCACAATTATCGGGTCCAGAATGTGGATCGTGTGGCTCATCCTGCTCTTTTGTGGATGCCTGCAAGAAAGCTCTTTAGGGCACAATCCTATGCATGTTTAGACAAAACAAAGTCCTACAACTCCCAGCATCCCCCAGCCAGCTTTTTTTTGCCTAAACACGCATAGGATTGCGCCATTAATGTTTTACAAGTACTGCTGCTGAAACTCGAATTGACTGCTGTGAAACTACATGAAGTACATCGGCAGCCACTCTGAAAGTCAGGGGCGCAGAAGCTCTTTCAGCTGGAGGATCAAATGCCATTTCAAAAAAGCTCTCAGAGGCCAGATTCCAGTGGCGGGCAGGGCCAAAAAACAAAAATCCCAGTATGTTTTAGTGAAAAGCACTTCCTGACAGCAACTACGCCTATGAGAGGCATTGTAACCTTCTAGAATGGGGGGAAAGTGCACACAAGCTGCACGATCGGTGGTTGGGAGGAAAGGGGTGGGACCAGGGGAAGGGGGTGTAGCTTTCTGGGCAAACCTGGTGGGCCGGATGACATTCTGCACTCCTGGTGTTGGTACATGCAGAAGGCTCTTAATTGCTAAGTCCTTATTGTTGTTGAAATTCTGGTAGGCTGGTTGTTGTGGACTACATGACCAGACTACACACCTGGAGATGTTTGGTATCTTCCTTATTTGGGTCAATTCTTTTGATTATTTTCTGCAAGCATTTTGTGTGTTCATTGCAGTGGCAGTGCTAACAACAGACCATTCTGGACGGCGCCCCGGGACCCCATGGGTCCTGCGCAAACCCCCACGGCTTCCCCATACTTGCAAGTCTCTAGCGTGGTGCATTGAGCTGGCTCCAACACAGATGTGCCAACATGTTGAGGCAGGAGAGAACTTTTGGAAACAGACCATTTTTGTAATTGCTTGCTGATGAGTCTCACTGCACTAATTAGGGATGGACAAATTTGTCAGTTTCGCTTCCTCCCGCATTCGCATTTTTTAAATCTCAAGGCCTTCCTGTTCTGAATATGAAGGAATGTACACGTATTGGTAGTTTTAAAACTCAAACATGAACTGAAATGAAAGGTTCACCCATCTGCACTGCCCCAATTCAATAGGCACAGCTATTCCCCGCGCTGAGAGGACCATGTTATACCTGCTGCCTGCCATGTAGCTTTTAAGATGAGGAGCCTGTCAGAAAAAAGAGATCGCAGCCTTCATTCAGCACTAACATGGTTGAATGCACAGCCAGACTTTTAAGAGCCCAGCACTCAAAGCCCTGGGCCTGGATGGACAATCTGCCAGTTTCAGTTTCCCCCACATGCCATTTTTTAAATCCCAATTTCTTTCCATCCTGAATATGAAGAAATGTGGAAATGTTAATAAATTCTTATCAACACCAAAGTGAAACAAAATTCTCACCCATGTCTATGCAGTCCTCAGGCACCAATTCCTGCTTTCATCCATCTCCCATCTGATGCTGCCTGGAGGAAGTCACTTAATGGTGTGGCTGGCCCTTGAAGTAGCCTTTCATATATTTGCTTCCATTGTTGCTGCTGCTGCTGCTGCATTTCTATCCCGCCTTTTTCCCCCTTGCAAGGAACGCCAGGCAGCTCACATGGCCCTCCTCCCCTCCATTTTATCCTCACAATGATCCTGTGAGGTAGGCTGGGCCAAAGTCACCCAGTGAGCTTCATGGCTGGAGTGGGGACTAGAACCCAGATCTCCTGAACCCTAGTCCAACACTCTAACCACTACACAACACTGGCTTTTAAAGAGTTCTCTGAGCACTCCTGTGCCTGTGTGCTACAGCAGGAATAGCTTAGCTTCTATTTTTCTTTTTAACGAAATATTAAATACGGGATGACAAATTTTAAAATTTCATGAAGTGGCACCAGCATGGAAGGGGAATGTGTCGCTTATCACTAGTGAAGCTATGGGCGCCTTCCCAGAGGTGCCTGTGGTGCTCACACAGCCACATTCTACACTGCATTCAGTGTTGCAGTTAAAAACTTGGTCAGGGGCTGGGGGGCTGGTAGTGGAAGGTGAGATGCATTTCAGCTCAGTGCTAGGAAAATATGATTTACCCACAATGTTCTCAACAACTGCTCATTTATTGAGCAACAAAATGATTATCTAGATAGGCCATCAGATTCTGAAAGGCTCTCGGGGTATGTCAGCCCATATGTACAACATATTCATTTCTATCCTGTTCTTCCTCCAAGGAGCTCAAAGTAATGTTTTATCCCCACAACAAACCTGTGCAGTGGGCTAGGACTAACAGATAATAGGTCGGGTCCAGGATCAGCCTTCCATGAGAGGAAGGGACTGTCTGTGAGAGGAAGGGATCTACTCACAGAAGATTCCCTCACCCAATTTTGGGGGCTCCCCCTCCCCTACATATGATACACCACATCTCACCCCATTCAGCAGGGTCTCCTGACTCTCTGTGTAGCATTTTCAGGGGGCCGCAGCGGCTGCTGTGGGAAGGGCAGGGCAGGGAAGTCCACTTCTGCCAGTGCCCTTGATCCAGCATAGATCTGGATCCAACCTGTTGAGTTTCCCATCAGTGAACTTCAGAGCTGACTAGGGATGTGAACCTGACTTTCTCCTTTCCATGCCCAACACTCTAGCTCCAACTGGTGCCCTCCAGATGTGCTGGACTGCAACTCCCATCATTCTCATGCCATGCTGGCTGGGCATGATGGGAGTTACAGTCCAATATATCTGGATGGCACCAGGTTGGGGAGGCTGCTCTGGCTACTTCCTTGCAGTGGCTTGCCCTTAAAGGCCTGTAGAATTAGGAGAGAGGGTCACCAGCAGACCAGTGAATGGCACCTTGAGTCATCATGCTGGAGGGTCTGTAAACAAAAGGGCACATTCAATTAGTCTGGTGCCAGGAATGTGACAGTGGCAGCCTTGGTGTGAGTGATGCAGAGGACACAAAGTGGGTGGCTATTTCTCCATTAATTGGGTGTCATGCTTGAGCCTGAGTGAATGTTGAAGCCTGTGGTTGTGAGCGATGCCAAACACATGTAGCTCAGGTTCGAAGACATGGGAGACACTCAGTTGCATGATTCAGTCCCCAACTGTTTGGCGGTGGTGATTGTGTTTGGTGCAAACAGCAACAAGGGAAGAGCTGCCTAGTGCGTGTCCCTTCCTGCCATCAGTCTGCTCGAATTCCACCGACAGTGGGAAAATGCCTCTCAAGGTGGCTTTGCATTAAAACAACGACAACATCACCCAGACCATTGAGGGAGAGCACCACATCACTGAGTGTCATGCACAGTTTGAGCCTTAGAGAGCAGCAGCCCAGGGCTGACTACCATGGTGTTTTAGAAATGCTTGTCTCTCTGGTGGGACAGTGAGATTTCCTCTTGAATGCATGTGAACATTCCCCCAGCTTTGAGCCAGATGTGAGTGCCTTCTGAGGATGTCCCATCAGTAAAGGAAATGATGCATCATCATCAGACAAAGTCACCTCAGGACAAGCCAATATGACAAATCTTTCATGATGATTTGTTTTCTGCATTCACAACATGTGGTCCAAGGAATGGCAAGTCAGTGGATAAGACTTCTAAGTATTGCTGCAACTGCAAAGGCACAATAAATATGGGCTGAATCACATTGGGAAAGGGAGGAATACATGTTACCTCAGTAAATGAAAAATGTAAGAACACAAGGAGAGCCCCAAAGAAGACCCATGTAAGCCACTGTTCCCATTCTAA
Source organism: Heloderma suspectum (assembly GCF_057233095.1). Classification (NCBI taxonomy): domain Eukaryota; kingdom Metazoa; phylum Chordata; class Lepidosauria; order Squamata; family Helodermatidae; genus Heloderma; species Heloderma suspectum. The sequence goes on from NC_139459.1 coordinate 279,973,076, forward strand.
CAATGATGCCTTTGGGAAGGTTATTAACCTCATGTGTAATTAAAGGCATTACTAATCATGTCGATCTCTATGTCTGCTTATCTTTTCTCATAGGAGAAATATCGTTCCATTTAGATCTGGTATGGTGCTGACCACTTGACCTGCTGTCTTACTGCCTACCATTGAAAACTACAACATCTACTCAGCAAGGTCAAAAGCTTTTCCAGATTCACATTCAACGGCAAGACTGCACAATGCTTCTAGATCTCTCTGTTGGAGCTCTGTATAATGTATGATGGGCTTCAAAGATGACAAAATATCAGAAAGCTGACTAAGATTGTCCTTGAATATGGATCTTGACTGATGATGAGAAATAACAGAAGAACTCCTTTTCTGGAGAACACCTTTTCTGAGCCAGCAACTTGCTTTTGAGAATATCGCTGATTCTGCTGTAATACTACTTTTGATTGGCTCCAGGAAATCACACAAGATCTGGACAATAGGTACATATATACAGAGAAATAAGCTTCCATATATACCCTCATGAATGATCCATATTTTATCCTCATTTCTTCCTTATAGTAATGGGGTTGCAGCCTGTGCCGCCCCCCTCCTCCTGGATCTCTGGGCCCTGGTAAAATGCACTCCCTGGTGGGGCCTTTGCCTTCCCTGCTTGGTGAAGCCTCTGTTTTTACTAGGAGAAATCCACAGAAGGACCCCAATTAACCAGGACTGGGCAGCATGCAGTGGAGAGGGGCCCAGCGTTGCTTCATCTGAGCCCTGTTCTGGCTCTCATTCCCTCCTCAGGACATCTCTCTGTCTCTGCCAGAGAGAAAGATTCGAGCTATGAACAAAGGGAGAATCCTTGCTTCAGCCTTCCGCAACCTGGTGCCCATGCTGGCTGGGAATGATGGGAGTGGTAGTCCAACACATCAGGAGGGCACCAGGCCAGGCAGGTCTGCCTTGCCTGTTCTCTTTTGAATCCCTGCTCCTTCTCTTGTTTCTCTGGCCACCACGGCCGGCTGTGCTCCTGCGTTGCTAGGAGATCAAAGGACAGGCCGGCTGGGCCAAATCAACATGCCTCCATTGCAGTGGTTTGTTTGTTTAATTTGTTAAACGCCTCATAAAATAAGCCTCTCTGGGCACTTTACAGATTAACACATAATAATAATGATGCAAATAAAATCTAATTAAAGAACATAAAACTAATAAGCACGCCAACATAGCATAAAAATGTAAGGCCATGTCAGAGAATTCCTGCTGTTTTGCGTGGCTAAGGAGGAGGCACCTGGCTCCTGGGTGAGCAACACAGAAGCAGCAGGAGTGGGATTAAGGGACAGTGTTCATGATGTCACTCCAAGGCAGGGTTCTCAGACACAGGTTCACAGGTGTTAAAAAAAAGCATGGACACACACATGTATGGTATCCACACGTTATGTGTATGCTACAAAAAATGCTGGTGTGACACTGGAGGAGTTGTAATGCATGATGCTACCCTTCAGCTGGGACATTTTGCACATTTCCCCCTGTCTCGATGCAACTGTTTGCGCATGTGAACATGTGTGGGTGAGGTTTGAACTACACATCAAATAGTGGTCTTCTTTTATATACAGTTCCAACATGTTAATTGGATGTCTTGTCACTCCCCAATAATATCTGTTTTAAAGACCAGCATCCCTGTAATGGTGGCAGTTCCTCCTTTGAGTACAAAAATTACTATATTTTATCACTTTACCCTGCTTCACCTTTTGATCTCTGCAATTTGAGAACTGTACAGAGCCTCAATAAAAGCAATCGTGAGCACCTGCAAGGTGGTGACTGTCGAGTGCTAGAACGGCATAAAAACCACAGGTACGTGACTGTGCTGTCCTACAGGTGGGGCTTTGTATATGTACCTGCAGGCAGCAGCTTTTTTAAGCAAAGAGGCATGTAAAACACAATTGCATAATCCTGAGTGCTTTAGGCATGGGCTTTACCCCATTTCATTTCTTGAAAAGAAAACGGCTAACTGAAATACACAATTAGCCTTGACTGCAGGTCTATTTATTATACCAAAAAAAAGGGTGGGTGGAGGAAGCAAATGTCCACGTAACTACATTTTCCCCCCTAAATGAAAAGGTTTCATTAAACAGCTGCAAGTATGATCTAAACCTGCCTCGCAGACAAAGGCTGTTGATTGAATTTCTCTGGGTTAATTTACAATTTGATCATGCGCTGATGAATATATGAGGCTAGAGTTTTCTCTGAAGACAAAGAGTGAGATCCAGTGTGGGGAAGCTGAAACGAGATCAACCCTGACTAGAAGACGATGAAAACTGGTTTATTATGAAGGGGGATTAGCTATTGGATCCAACTCACTGCAGGTGGGCAGTGTGGTGGTTGATGAGTAAATGGTTGATTTTCATCATAATGAATGTGTCATTTTTTTTTTAGTTGTTCAGTCACTTTGGTACCGTATACAAAGCAGAGAAGAGGTCTAACCTCTAATTCCTTCAGTGTGGCATTGCTAGAGACCTCACTGAGCTCAGAGCTGGGGAAGGACAGAGGCCAATAAGAGGTAAAATATTTCTAGGCTCCAAGGGTAGCAGGAGAGTACATGCTCCTGTTACGTTAGCAGGTCTCAGCCTGGCTAGTGCCTGAATGGCAGAAGACTTAAGAAGTACTTTAAAAATATTAGTAGCAGCTGCACTGAATTTTGGGGTAAGGGGCTTAGATGTTAGGAAACCGTAGGGAGCTGCCTTCCCCCAACCTAGTGCCCTGCAGCATGCTGACTGGGGATGATGGGTTTTGTAGTCCAACACATCTGGAGGGCGCCAGAATGGGGAAGGCTGCTGTAGCAGACAGCTTCTGGGGCTGCAGGGACAGGTGGAGGTGGAAGGGACAACACACTTTTGTGTGCATGTGTGTGCATGCGCGCGCGCACGCACACACTCACACACACACAAAACAGGCACACACACAGAGAAAATGTCTGCACAGCTCTTGACAGTACACATACCCAGACCAGGACTAAATGTACTTGCACTGCAACTTGATTGCTGAATTCACCAGGATGCTGCTGCGTACAATTCCTTGGGCGTGTTGCTATGCTTATCTCAACAGCAGCGACGGATCCATAGTAAAGTTCATGTTGGGGACTCTGTAATGAAGGTGGCAGAAGGTCACCTTCTCCTCATCAAGGAGACTCCTCTCCTGAGCCCACTTGTGGAAATCAGAGCAGCAGCAACATGTTCTTCTGGGACAAGAGGGCCGGTGTGATGCAACGGATTCAGTGCTGGGCTTGGAGCATTTACACTCCCACTCACCCACGTGGGTCTTTGTGCTGTGTGTGTGTCTTGGGTAAATTCTCATTTCATTCTCCCATCTCTCATTTTAACTTACCTCATGGGTACATAGTGAGGTTCTAATGGGCAAACCCACTGCTCTGAGCTGTTTGGAGGAAAGGCGGTACACAGATATGTGGAATACTTAACGGCATTGTGCATTTCATAGAGGACCCCAACACATCTGCAGCACTCTGGTGTATTTTATTTATTATTATTTATTTTATTATTAAATTTATTAATCGCCCATCTGGCTGGTCACCCAGCCACTCTGGGCGATGTACAACATACAATAAAAACAGTTTAAAACAATAAAATTCTACAATAAAAACATTTTCTAAAATACCCTAACCCACCCCAAATGCCTGCCTGAACAACAACGTTTTTAATGCATGACGGAAGCTCATTAAAGAGGGGGCATGATGGAGTTCCCTAGGGAGGGAGTTCCACAGAGTGGGGGCCACCACAGAAAAGGCCCTCTCCCTCGTCCCCACCAGTCTAGCTGTCCTGGCTGATGGGACAGAGAGAAGGCCATCCGAGGCTGATCTTGTTAAGCGGCCTGTCTGGTGCTGCTGGAGGCGCTCCTTAAGATAGGCTGGGCCGGAACCATATAGGGTTTTAAAGGTCAAAACCAACACCTTGAATTTGGCCCAGAAAACAACTGGTAACCAGTGCAACTCCTTCAGCACTGGAGTGATGTGATCTCGCCAGCGGCTGCCTTTAATCAGGCGAGCCGCCGCGTTCTGTACCAGCTGCAGTTTCTGAACCATCTTCAAGGGTAACCCCACGTAGAGCGTATTACAGTAGTCTAAACGAGAGGAGACCAGGGCATGTACTACCGATGGGAGCAGATGGTCGGGAAGGAAGGGGCGCAGCCGCCGTATCAGATGGAGTTGATACAGCGCTGTCCGGCTCACAGCTGATACCTGAGCCTCCATGGGCAGCTGGGAGTCCAAAATGACCCCCAGGCTGCGGACCTGGTCTTTCAAGGGTAGCCGTACCCCATTCAACACCAGGTCAACATCCCCCAGCCTCCTCTTGTCTCCCACCAAAAGTACCTCGGTCTTGTCAGGGTTCAGCTTCAGCCTATTCCTCCCCATCCAGCCACTCACCATCTCCAGACATTTGGACAGGGATTCTACGGCCAACCTTGGTGAAGATTTAAACGAGAGGTACAGTGTATGTGCGCAATTGTCAACATACCCTTGGAGGGCAGAGATGTCAAAGAGTGGGATTATCAGACTCATTAAAGAAATGCTGCGTGAGCTATCTGAGATACTGTAACAATCTCTCTCTCTTATAAAAGAATGTTGTTATTGCTGTATGTTCCACCACCAAGAGAGGGTAGGTTTATGAGAACATGGCACAGGGCCTTTTCTGTAGCAGCACCCCAAGTGTAGATTTCCTCACTACAATATCTAGACTGGGACCACCTTTGTTTAGTTCAAGGTGCACTGTTAATTTTTTTTTTTTGCATTCTACTTGGCTTTTGATGGTTTTTAAATGTGATCAATTCCACTCTCTGACATGTTTTTAAAGACAGGTTTTCTCTTAATTTTGTTGTTTGAAATGATATTGTTTTACAGTTGTATGTTGCCTTCAGGAGCCCTTTTGGGGGCAGAAAGGTCACGCAAAAATATTTCAGTGAATAACTAAAATGTATTATACATATCCATCTTTTCATGCAGACTTGTTGATGCTTTCTATAAAACACAATTCCCTCCAGTTAGAAAACAAGCAGCCCAGCCCAGTTGACCACCGCAGTGAGAGGTAGGCTACTACAATCACTTTGAAATATGTGAAAAACACAGAAAAACAAAAGCCCACAGAGCAGGGGTGGGGGATTCTTTCACCTTCCAGAGGTTTGGGGGCTCAAACTCCCATCAGCCTCAACCAGCAAGACCAATGATCAGGGATGATGGGAGTTGTAGTGCAACAAGATCTGGAGGGCCACAGGTTCCCCCATCCAAGCTGTAGAGGAACAGTACTGGCTTGGCTTGAGGCATTTAGAACATTTTTCGTACAGAGCAACCCTACTATTTACGTGCAGAGAACTCCAACATCAGAGCCTCCAAAGAATCCAAAGCCCTGCCAGGCTCACGCTGGGTTGGGGGCCTCCAAGATTGGATCTCCCCCTGCGAGGACAGACCTCTCTTTCTGTCCCTGGAGGTGGAGTTCTGACTTCTCCTATGGCTCTGGGGCTGTAGGATTGCAGCATAAAGCAATTAATCAAAAGCCTGCTTCTTGACAGATCAACTCCAGATAGTCCTCCACATAGGCAACACATAACATCATTCAGTGACACACATAAAAAATGTACTCCAGTACATATCCCACTGCATTCCAAGCATCCAAGTGGATGACAATATTTTCTGTATAAACTTACTAGGACATCATGAATATCAAAGACTCCTGTGGCACCTTAAAGACTAACAAATTTATTCTGATGTAAGCTTCTGTGGACTATAGCCCACTTCATCAGATGCATAGTGTTATAGAGAGTTTCAGGTTCATATATAGTAATTATCATCATCATCATCACCACATTTATATCCCACCTTTCTTCCATCATGGAACTCAAGATGGCGACATGGGGTACCCAGGTGGTCTCCCCTCCAAGCACTGAGCAGACCCAGACCTGCTTAGCTTCAGCAAGGTGGCTGCCTCATGTGCCTTCAGACCATACCCTGGTACCATACCTACATACGGTAGGTGTGGGAGTAGGGAGAAAGAGAATTGTAAACAGTGAGGTCAGAAGGAAATTAAATGCAGAGTGTACCGGCAGTACAATCACATTATTTGCAGCAATCAATCACAGTACAGTTGCTGCTGGTAACACAAGCATCCTGGTACTAGGTAAGCAAATTAACACATGTGTGATTTTTAAAAAAAATCCTTTATCCTGATTCAAGCCTCTGGTGATAGAACTGATGAAGTCTAACTCAGCAGTCTCTTTGAAGTTTCTTTGGTCCACAATGGCCACTTTAAGGCTGCAACAGTCTTGGGAGGCTGAAGTGTTCCCCCACTTGCTTTTGAATATTGCCATTTCTGATGTCATATTTGTGTCCATGTATTTTCCATAGCGATCGGCCTGTTTGCCCTGTATAGAATGCAGAAGCACATTGCTGACAGAAGATGGCATATATCACATTGGAAGATGAGCAAGTGAATGAACCCCTAAAATTGTGGGTGACATCAGGTCCTGCAACAGTGTTTCCAGAGGAGATATGGGGACAGAGCAGGCATCTGGGTTTGTTGCAGGGTCTGGTCCCTGTGTTTGTATCCTTGTTATGCAGCCTGTTGTTGCTTGTGAGTAGCTATTTTAGATTGGGGGTGCTGTCTATAAGCATGTATAGACCTACCGCCCAAGGCCTGTGAGAGGGAAGTGTAACTGTCCAGAATGGGCTGTGGATCATTAATTATATATCTGGGTGATTTGGGCTGGAACTGTAAGTAAAAATAGGTGGTGTCTTGTTGTTTTCTCTTCAGGGTCTGTCCTGTAGTAGATTGTTCCTGGGTAACAGTCTGGCCTTGTCAGGCTGTTTTTTCACTTTGTTGGGTGTAGGGATGACAGAGAATTCCGCCACGGATCACGGTGAGGCCGAATGCCAGTGCATTCGGCCCCCTGAACTTCGTGGTGGAACGGCCTGCCATCCCCCCACTCCCCACGGATCCCCCCCGGGATGAGACTCACCTGGGGCAGATCTTTCGGGCAGCGGCGGCAGCAACGGCAGTGGCGGCGGCCGGACTTCCGACTGGCTGCTGCCACTGCCATTTCCACTCTTGTAAAAAAAAAAAGAAGAAAGAAAAAGAAAGACGTGATAAGCTATGTAAAGATTTACGTAGCCTATCATGACTAGGTTAAAAAAAAAAAAAACACAACGTGATAGGCTACGTAAATCTTTACGTAGCCTATCATGGCTGGGTGGGTTAAAAAAAACCAAAAACACCCGCGTACGCAAATGGCGGCGGCTACAGCCGCCGCCATTTGCGTTCCTTATTTTTGCCCTCTTAATCTACGTAAATATTTACGTAGACTATGATGGTGAAAATCAAGGGGATCACAAATAGCGTAGCGGGTGCTATTTGCGTCCCTTTTTGATTCCCCGTTTTAGCCTACGTAAATATTTACGTAGGCTAAAACAGGGAATCAAAAAGGGACACAAATAGCGCCCGCTACGCTATTTGCGTTCCCCTTTATTTTCGCCGTCATAGTCTACGTAAATATTTACGTAGACTAAGATGGGCAAAAATAAGGAACGCAAATGGCAGCGGCCGTAGCCGCCGCCATTTGCGTACACGGTTTTTGTTTTTGTTTTTTTACTCAGAGCCCTCCGTGGCCGGAAATCCGGCTGTGGACAGCTCTGGCCTGGCCGGGCCTGGCCGGCTGCTCCGCGGAGCTGCCGCGGAGCACAGCCGGCCGTGGAGGATTCCGGGGGGGAGGAACGGAGTGCCTCCCGCCCCAGCAAGGATTCCGGGGGGAGGGACTGAACGCCTCCCCCACAACATCAACATAATCCGCGAACAGGTAAGTGACTTTTGTACATCCCTAGTTGGGCGAGTCTTGTAGTCTGAGGAATGCCCAGTTTAAATCTTTAAGTTGTGAGTCTCTGGCTAGATCTACACTTGTGCTTTTTATCGGTACTGAAGTGCATGATAACTGTTGGAGTACATTACACATTCTGTATACCATTTTCTAGCATTATTTCCTGCTTTTTATTCCGTATTATCCAAAATACCGCAACAGATGTCATAGTGTGTGCTACGAGGTATAAACGCGCAAGATGGATGTAGCGTCGCTATGATGGGATCATACTGATATGACACAGGGTGTAGAACTGGCCTCTGTCAGAGAAATCTGAACAGATTCACTCCATGCATCTGATGAGCAGTGGTGTAGTGGAATCAGGGCTCACAGGGTTGTAGCACCGGCACACTGACCCCCAGCCCCACTCAGAATTTCCTGGTCTCTCTGAGCGTAGCTGCAACCCTTCTCCACTTAACGAAAGACCTGCTTCTGGTGGAGATGAAAATGGCTAGAACTGGTTTATTGGTTTGGATCTGGAGGAAAAGGCTACCAATGGCTACTAGTCCTGATGGCTATGTGCTACCTCCAGAACCAGAGGCAGTGAGCCTATGAACATCAGTTGCTGGGGAACATGGGTGGGAGGGCGCTGTTGCGCTCATGCCCTGCTTGTGGGTTCCTGGTCGACAGCTGATTGGCCACTGTTTGAACAGAATGCTGATGAACTCTTGGTCTGATCCACCATGGCTGTTCTTATGTTCTTAACAGCACAAATGCCTGCATTTTTGGACTCTCCTTTGGAGTGTGGCTATGGGGACTGTCATGACGAGTGCTGGCACTTCAAAAATTACTGCTACGGCACTGCTGATGAAAGCTGATGCCAACACAAATGTGTTAGTCTTTAAGGTGCCACCACAAAGACTCTTTGTTGTTTTTGCTGCAGTAGACGGACATGGCTACCCTCTGGAAATTAGGGCATCATGCTGCGGGCATTTTCCACTCCATGGGCCTAGGCCAGTCCAAATGCAACTGAAACATGCTCTGGTTTGGTGGCTTTTTAACTGAGATGAAACATATACATAAAGACAATACTTTAAAAAAGACACAAATTTGAACAAGCTCCAAACTAACTGATAGGTTCTTAGGCCACCATCCATACCATGCTAACAATAGTCATCAATGATGCTAGAGAAGACTGGTATTTTATTTTATTTTTTAAGGAAGGCATTTCCTAAACCAAACCCAGCAAAACAAGTTGGAAATTCAAAGAGAAAAGCGGGGGGGGGGGGGTGGACACCAAAGAAAAGTGTTTTGATTAAAGACTTCTGAATACTAAAGGAAAATATAGGAAAGCTCTCCAACTAAAACCACAAACAGAACACTGCATTAATGCAAACCTGAACGAAGCGACACATGGTGTGACTGGAAATCAAAGTGATAATGGCCTGGGAAAGTGTCACAAAACCAATAAATTATTGTCTAAAAACAATATGCATTTATAAACATGACTTTATTTTTTTCTTAAATCCTCCTTCAGTCTTTATAGCAACAGGGGGAGGGGAAGGAAGCTCATTACCAGAAACTGAGGCTGCAGCTCTGTACCCATGAATTTAGGGGGCTTACAGAGCAATCCTGCTGTTAGGTGCAGTGAGCTCCAACATCAGAGCCTTGAAGAATTCCAAACCCTGCCTGCCAGGTTCATGGGACTTGCTTCTGGACAAACTTGCATAAAATTATGCTGCAAAATACTGATGCATCAACTGCATCCTCACAACACTCTCTTAACACAACACTTTATTTATATTTATTATTGCATTTATATCCCATCTTTTTTCCTCTTTCAAAGAACCCAAGGTGGCTTACATGGTCCCCCTCTTCTCCTTTTCATCCTCACAACAACCCCACCCCTGCTATAGAGAGACATACCCCAGTCTAACTTTCAGCCATGTGTTTGCTGGCAACAGCAACAGAAGCGAAGGGCCAGCACAAACAGATTCTGTGCAAATGTCAAAATTCTTGTCAAAATCACTCCATTATTATGTACTTTGACAATAAACAAAAAAGAAGAATAGCTAATGGGGAAAGGGAAACCACACATAAAACTCTGGCAAGAAGTTTTGCCAAAACTCATATTTTGCCTACTGCAAATATCTTGCAGATACCTGAACTCTGGTTTTGCACCATCTCTACCCCTTTAACAGCAGAAGTAGCCAATACCTGAAAAGCACAATATATTTTATGAAAGCCAATTGCTTTGTTTCTTGGAACATCAAGCCACCCACACATTTTACACTACAGATGCTCATTAACAAACATGCAGAAAACAAGGGGAAAATATTTTCTTGCTTTGCTGGCTTCAGAAGAAAAAAAAATCTGACTCCTGCTAAGCCATGAATTGCTACAAGGCAGAAATATAAGAAATACATGACCACATCAAATCACTATGCTATGTGATGGGATACAAATAAACAGTGGACAGAAAGAGAGAGAAAAATTGGAATGTAGCCTCAGCCCAGCCCCTTTTATTCAAGACATCAATGATTTACTCATTCTTTAAAAAAAAGAAAGAAAAAAGTATTCGATCCCAGGAGTACACCTCAATGACTCAGCAATTCAGCACGTTTTTATGCATCACATTATCATCTGCAGAACCGCACCCCACCTCTGCCAACCCCCCTGCCCCCCCCCCACAAACCTCTTCAGTAACCTATGGGCTGAGTTAATGACCGAGATCGACCAAAAACATACAAAATCAAACAACCTTCAAAACACTTATGGTTTTATTCACACCGATTTCCCCCCACATTATCATATATGCCTGTGCCCAGCCTCATGGAGAAAAGTTAATGTGAACTGGAGTGAGTGTACACACAGTGGATAGTAAAGTTATTAGCACAGAGAATGTGAAAATAATTAAACTGGCAACATGATTAAACTGGCTGTCATATTATGAATTGATTAAAGGATCCTTTGGATGCTACACTGACACAGGAACCTGAGTGTTCCCCCTGTGCTCAGTCTATATTTATACTAAACCAAAGAGGTGGTAATGATCGATTTGTAATCCCTTTTAAATAAATAGATAAATGTTTTAAAATTATATAGGAGAATGTGGATGCCATAATGGCAATGGGTGTTATATAGAGACTTTGAAGAAAAGTGATGGCCCATATTTGCTAAGGAGGATTGCCAAGGATCCTCTGGTTATGGAAATTGTTCAAATGTATTCAAGCTGCTGAAGAGAACTAAGATTCAAAATGCATTCAGCGAATGTATAGTAATCACAAATAGTGACTGGATGTATGTGTGCTTCTTCTATGAACAAACTATGGCATTCAGCAGGTTTTAAGAAATCCACTGTAAGATAATATTTGGCATGATTATCATATTGTTTGTGTTATTAAATTCACATATTATCTTGTGTGTGATTTTTTGGTGTCTGCACAGTGAGCCAATCATGATCTTCATGATTGTGGCGATCTCCATAAGCTGCTGTCACAAAAATGGCTGCAAGAATAAAACCACTTAAGGGTGCAATCCTATGCATGTTTAGACAGAAAAAGTCCCACAACTCCCAGCATTCCCCAGCCAGAAAATGTCTTACAATTCATTCCCAGCTTTCCTCAGCCAGAAAAAAAAGTCCTACAACTGCCAGCATTCACACAGATAGAGTTTCTTTCAATGGATACTCCCCTCCATTAACAGCCAGGTGTCTGCTGCCAGGGCTGGTGTCAGGACCTGGCATCCTTGGGCAGCTGCCAGAGCCGCAAGGCCTTGCCAGGGCCCTGCTGATACTTGCCCTAGGCCCCCAGTTAATTTTTTTTCTGGCCCAGCACTCTAAACAGACTGTTGTTTGGGGGCATTTTGGGAAATTTAAATGGTGTCTAGATCAAGCAGCGCTGTACTGCTACTACTGCCTGCCACCAAATAAGCCCACCAGGGCTCACAGATGGAGGAGATAATGCACCAGAAACCACATTGCCCAGGGCCTCCTCAGAGATGGAGCTGGCCACCTCTGCTGGGCAAAAGGTACAGCCTTGCTTGTTCCCTTCAGTCTTGTGAACAGGAGGGAACCTGTGAGATCCCAGGTGCATGGGCAAACCCATCAAGCCCCCAAAGTCTCCTCTATGCTAACATGTTCTTCTGATTGAAGGATTCCAGCAGCCCAGCACCCTCCCAGACTAAATATCACTGAATGACCCACAGCTTCCACATTACATATTTCAGGAAGGGTGCATTTTAATAGGCAGCTCCACAGCAACGGAGGCCCTCAATAAAGAGCTGTCCTTTCTTGCACCACCACTGGTGCTTTTGTGTGAAACATTTCAAGCCCTAAAATAATTAATACAGCCTGACCTAACGGGGTGGCCTCAGATTGTTGCAAATGGCCAGTCTTTGCCATGGTGAATGAGAGAGACACATCCCATGATGAAAACTGCAAGGTCATTTTGAATAACAGCAGGTAATGCAGATGACTTATAGGTGGTTTGGCTAAAAACACACACACACCCCAACAGTGAGAAACAATTGTTAACCTCTTTGCTCTTGATCCCTCCCATTGCATCCCGGGTCTGATTCTATAGTATCTGGCAGGAAAAATGTATGAGGAAGATCCCAACACAAATTGTAATTTAAAGAAGTTCAGGATGCCTGTTGGTGGTGGTGGTGATGGTGGTGTTGATGACGATGATGATGTCTGGCCTTTCTCCTGTGCGCTTAACAGCGTCCTAAATTACAGCAGTGAAGAAGGAAAAGCATTTCTTATCCATCTATCTCTTTGCCAGTAAGAGTGCCAGGTCTTTGTTGTATCCCCATGGCTTCAGTTGATTCCCTTGTTTGTGTTTAGAAGTTTGTCCCTTTAGAGTTTCTGTAGGTAGAGGTTGTAGAAAACAACTTAAAACAATAAACTAAAACATGTATGTGTGCTTCAAAACCTGTCTCTTCACAGGGAGAAGTTACAAAATAAATTGGTGACAAGATTAAAGAACCATGACGAGAATGCAGTCCATTGTGAATGTTTAAACTGTAGTGCTTCTGACTAAATTTGTTGATGATGACCTTCAGGAACCTTCAAGCACCTACTTCCTGCTGCCAAATGCTATTGGCTTTCCACATAAAGCAATTAATGGTGTAGGGCCTATTTTTCCCTGTGTTGCTCTAACTGCAAATTTATCCTCAAGCAATTCTGAATGACTGACTACATGAGCACAGTATTTTGACAGACTAGCAATTTATTCCTAGCCCCAGAAATTCTACTTTCTGTTCTGCAGCTAAGTACTTGTTTCTTGAAAGCCTCCAGTTTGCTCTCATCATATGTATAACAATGAAACAAATTTGCCTCTTACGTCTATCCCAGATCTCACATCTATCTGTGCCTACATTGCCTTTGCTCTGAAAGACAGTGAATTTTTATGTTATTTTCTTTTGAGTTACTGGGTGCTTCCGGACCGGACGAGCCTTTTATCCTGCCATCACCTTGCCTCATCCACGGAATTTTACAGGGGGCAGGGGTCCAGACATTGTCATCTTCTACTTGCAGCCCTTCTCTGTTTGCCCACTGTTTCTTCCATTATTTTTCTTACCATGGAAAATCTGTTAAGTAGGAAAAGACAGAATAGGTGCAGCATGTCTTCTGATTATTAGCACCTGGACCCCTCTGTCTGGAAGCACCATTTGTTGTTGTTCAGTCATTAAGTCGTGTGCTCAAGTTCATGGAAGCACCATCACTACAAGACAAAACTCCATATGACTCTGCTCTGGGTTCTAGATGACCAATTTGCTAGGAATAAGTTTCCACCCACCACCCCTTTTTACAGGTAAAAACATTAATAGGTATTATAAGGGGAGACGATTTAGGTGGCCAGGATTGCTGTGTGTGTAGGAACTTCCACTGAAGAAGCTTGGGGGGCAGTGTCACATGATGTGCTCTAGTTAGACCCATGTACAAACTCACACACATTCTAACGAGACCTACACACCTGCTTATAAGGAATCTTTAGACATTGGCAATAGAGCATCTATGGCTCAGAAGGCAATTCCTACCCAAAGAGATCCACGCTCAGACACTGTTGGAGAGGATAATGCCACAATGGCACACTTATTGAGGCTTACAAAAATTCAAATGCACAAACTGGTTTGGGGGGAATTAATTGAGCACATGGATTTGTTAACACTTAGACTGACTGGGGATGCCCCAGCCTCCACCAAGTTATGCCTTGGTTGGGAAATTAGCTGCATTCTTGGTGAAGCTGAGCTCCAGGCCTAAGAGTAGTTTTCAAGACTGTGGGAAGGAGTCTTCCCAAGGCCTGAAGCACACACACACACACACACACACACACACACACGGTAATGAGGAGGTAGAGGCTCCAATTTTTATTATTTTTATTATTGCATTTATATCCCGCCTTTTTTCCTCTTGCAAAGAACCCAAGGCGGCTTACATTATCCTCCTCCTCTCTGTTGTATCCTCACAACAACAGCCCTGTGAGGTAGGTTGGGCTGAGAGTCTGTGACTGGCCCAAAGTCACCCAGTGAGCTTCCATGGCCAAGTGGGGACTAGAACCTGGATCTCCCGGCTCCCAGTCCGTCACTCTCACCACTACACTACACTGGCTCTCTTGTACTATTTGTACTAAGAACCTCCAAGAGCAATATACCTTTCCTTGAGCTGAAGCCCTGTCCTGCAGACAAGAACTAGCAAGCATTGCAACTCCTGGTCTCAGATGAAGAGGAAGGAAAGCAGGAAGCTTTGACTAGGGGAGCCTTGACTTGATGGCACCTTGCTCTGGCAAGCAAGGAGCCCAGTGATTCCAGCGGGAAGGAAGCTAATCCTTCAGTGATTTCAGCATGGAGCCTTTTCTCTGGGAGGAGAGACTCTGAGTGATTTCAACAGCAGTGTGGCACCATGCCCCTGGAGGGGTGAGGCTCCTAGTGATTTCAGCGGCATGGCCCAATGCCTCTGGGAAGAGGAGGACAAGGGACTCTGTCTGCCCAAACCTGAGGTTTCTTATAGAGTTCAGAGAAAGGCAGTAACATCACAACTTTGATGAACCAGACACCACTCATAGGCAGTGGAAATGGTGCTACCTGCTATGGGATAAAGACTGAGTTGGCCTTTCATTATAACAAAAGACGGTGCTTGGGGATGATGGCTGTCCTTGCAGGAAACAAAAGACCTACTGGGTTCTTCTTATTATCACTATTCTTTTAAGAAAAGAAGACATTACATGCTAATTATGGTGTTAACGGCACCTGTCAAGGCTGGAGTAAGACAACAGGAGCACATTGCAGGCAGTTGACCAGGTAACTTACCAGATATCACTCTTGCTACCCAGCACAATCATATTTTGCTCATCCCCCCCATCTTTGCCTTTGGGGAATGCACTTTAGGAATTCCATTAGAAACTAAATTGCTTGATCTAGTCTTACATGATTGCTCTCAACCCCATTCCTGGGCCTTTCTCCCACCTTTGCTGAAGCTGGGCATGAAGACGCCTGGCTTTCTGGCTGTGTCTCAAAATGGAGTCAGTACTGTTCACTCAAAAGAGAGCTACCTCATAACAGTGGGGAATAATGTTGATATCTGATACATTCTACCAGGCTACATCCACCAAAGGAAAGGTTATGTAGTGGAATGTACTGAAAGACAGGAAAGGAAAACAAAAACAAAAACAGGTTTGTAGAGATCCAGAGATCCTTCATGGATCACTGCCTTGTTGTGGCGAAGGGGCTTGCGTAACACAGTGAAGCCATAAGCTATGCCGTGCAGGGCCACCCAAGATGGACAGGTCATGGCAGAGAGTTCTGACAAAATGTGGTCCACTGGAGAAGGAAATGGCAACGCACTCCAGTATTCTTGCCAAGAAAACCCCATGGAACGTATCACAAGGCTAAAAGATATGACACCGGAAGATGAGCCCCTCAGGTCGGAAGGTGTCCAATATGCTACTGGGGAAGAGCAGAGGGTATTTCCAAGTAGCGCCAGAAAGAGTGAAGCGGCTGGGCCAAAGCCAAAAGGACACTCAGCTGTGGATGTGTCTGGTGGTGAAAAGAAAATCCGATGCTGTAAAGAACAATATTGTTTAGGAACCTGGAATGTCAGATCAATGAATCAAGGTAAGCTGGAGGTGGTCAAACATGAGATGGCAAGACTGAACATCGACATCTTGGGAATCAGCGAACTAAAATGGACAGGCATGGGTGAATTTAATTCAGGTGACCATCATATCTACTATTGTGGGCAAGAATCCCTTAGAAGAAATGGAGTAGCACTCATCGTCAACAAAAGGGTGGGAAAAGCAGTACTGGGGTACAATCTTAAAAATGATAGAATGATCTCAGTACGAATCCAAGGCAAACCATTCAACATCACAGTAATTCAAGTCTATGCCCCAACCACTGAGGCCGAAGAAGCTGAGGTTGATCGGTTCTATGAAGACCTACAACACCTTCTAGAACTAACACCAAAAAAAGATGTCCTCTTCATCATAGGGGATTGGAATGCTAAAGTAGGAAGTCAAGAAATCACCGGGATAACAGGCAGGCATGGCCTTGGTGTACAAAATGAAGCAGGACAAAGGCTAATAGAGTTTTGCCAAGAGAACATGCTGATCATAGCAAACACTCTTTTCCAACAGCACAAGAGGCGACTCTACACATGGACATCACCAGATGGTCAATATCGAAATCAGATTGATTATGTCCTTTGCAGCCAAAGATGGAGAAGCTCCATACAGTCAGTCAAAACAAGACCTGGAGCTGACTGTGGCTCAGATCATGAGCTGCTTCTTGCAAAATTTCGGCTTAAATTGAAGAACATTGGGAAAACCACTAAACCGTTCAGGTATGACCTAAATCATATCCCTGATGAATATACAGTGGAGGTGAGGAATAGATTTCAGGGATTAGACCTGATAGACAGAGTGCCTGAGGAACTATGGACGGAGGTCCGTAACATTGTTCAGGAGGCAGCAACGAAATCCATCCCAAAGAAAAAGAAATGCAAGAAAGCAAAGTGGCTGTCTGATGAGGCTTTACAAGTAGCTCACGAAAGAAGGGAAGCGAAAAGCAAGGGAGAAAGGGGAAGATATACCCAACTGAATGCAGAGTTCCAGAGAATAGCAAGGAGAGACAAGAAGGCCTTCTTAAGTGAACAATGCAAAGAAATCGAGGAAAACAACAGAATGGGAAAGACTAGAGATCTCTTCAAGAAAATTGGAGATCTCAAGGGAACGTTTTGTGGAAAGATGGGCATGATAAAGGACAAAGAAGGCAGGGACCTAACAGAAGCAGATGAGATAAAGAAGAGGTGGCAAGAATACACAAAAGAACTATACAGGAAAGATCTGAATGTCCCTGATAGCCATGATAGTGCGGTCACTGAACTTGAGCCGGACATCCTAGAGAGTGAAGTCAAGTGGGCCTTAGGAAGCATTAGTAACAATAAAGCTAGTGGAGATGACAGTATTCCAGCTGAGCTATTTAAAATCCTAAAAGATGATGCTGTTAAAGTGCTGCATTCAATATGCCAACAAATCTGGAACACTCAACAGTGGCCACAAGACTGGAAAAGGTCAGTTTACATTCCAATTCCAAAGAAGGGCAACGCCAAAGAGTGTTCAAACTACCGCACCATTGCGCTCATTTCACATGCCAGCAAGGTGATGCTCAAAATCCTACAAGCTAGGCTTCAGCAGTATGCGAACCGAGAACTACCGGAAGTACAAGCTGGGTTTCGAAGAGGCAGAGGAACTAGAGATCAAATCGCCAACATTTGCTGCATCATGGAGAAAGCAAGAGAATTCCAGAAAAACGTCTATTTCTGCTTCATTGACTACGCTAAAGCCTTTGATTGTGTGGATCACAACAAACTGTGGCAAATTCTTAAAGTGATGGGAGTACCAGACCACCTTACCTGTCTCCTGAGAAACCTGTACGAGGGTCAAGAAGCAACAGTAAGAACCAGACATGGAACAACCGAGTGGTTCAAAATTGGGAAAGGAGTACGACAAGGCTGCATATTGTCACCCTGCTTATTTAACTTATATGCAGAGTACATCATGAGAAATGCCGGGTTGGATGAATCAGAGGTCGGAATTAAGATTGCTGGGAGAATTATCAACAACCTCCGATATGCAGACGATACCACCCTAATGGCAGAAAGCAAAGAGGATCTAAAGAGCCTCTTGTTGAGGGTGAAAGAGGACAGTGCAAAAGCTGGTTTGAAACTCAACATTAAAAAAACTAAGATCATGGCATCTGGCCCCATCACTTCCTGGCATATAGAAGGGGAAGAAATGGAAGCAGTGACAGATTTTACTTTCTTGGGCTCCAAGATCACCGCAGATGGTGACTGTAGCCATGAAATTAAAAGACGCTTGCTCCTTGGGAGGAAAGCTATGGCCAACCTAGACAGCATAGTAAGAAGCAGAGACATCACCTTGCCGACAAAGGTCCGTCTAATCAAAGCTATGGTTTTCCCAGTAGTAATGTATGGATGTGAGAGCTGGACTATAAGGAAGGCTGAGCGGCGAAGAATTGATGCTTTCGAACTGTGGTGCTGGAGAAGACTCCTACGAGTCCCCTGGACTGCAAGGAGGTCAAATCAGTCCATCCTAAAGGAAATCAACCCTGAGTGCTCATTGGAAGGACAGATAATGAAGGTGAAGCTCCAATATTTTGGCCACCTAATGCGAAGAGAAAACTCCCTGGAAAAGACCCTGATGCTGGGAAAGACTGAAGGCAAAAGGAGAAGGGGACGGCAGAGGATGAGATGGCTAGATAGCATCACGGATGCAATGAATATGAACTTGAGCATGCTCCGGGAGAGAGCGCAGGACAGGAAGGCCTGGCGTGCTATGGTCCATGGGGTCACAAAGAGTCGGACACGACTGAACGACTGAACAACAACAACAACAGAGATCCAGTCTTAATCCCACAAAGAATCTGGACTCAGAAGTAATGGGTTAAAAAGCCGTGTCTAGAAAAGCTCTCTAACCTTGTTTCCTCCTGTGCTAGAGCACAGCTGGATACTGTCCATCATACATGAAGGACAGATGCTTAATGAATATTAATTTTCACCACAGCACATCTAAATCATATAGCATTTAGTGGGGGAAAGTGTTACAAAATAATTTTAATCACATGCATAATATTTTGTGATGCATATGAGCTTCTTTAACTTATACTGGTTAACAAGTTTATTGAATAGATATGCATTAAAAAAAACCCAAACAGATTATTAGCCTTTTCCTTCACTGCAGTCTGTTTTACTTTCTTCATCAGCATGGAGGTTTTCTCTTCTGCTTCTTCATCTTCGTGAGACAGCACTGAAGTCTTGTCATCTGCATACATCATGGCATCAAGAGATGGGGGAACCACATGGACGTGCACTTCTGGTTTTCAATATTCCATCTGTCATCTTGCGGATTACACAATAGAAGCTCACTTTGTGTAGTTCAGTTCCAGATTCCATAAGCAGAATTCATCCATAAAAGTTTCTGCTGGATGCGACTTACATGGTGGCATAGTACTTCCATCTGTTCCTTTGATCTTGTTCAGCGGAGATCCAGCCTTTGGTCTGTACACATCCATAAACTTTTGAAATCTTGCTTCATTTATAGTTTTCAAGTTTTAAACCCATACATCTGGCAAACAAATATCTTGATCCTCTATACTGTTGCTTTGTTTACCAGCTCTGAATAACCGGCTTAGGATGAATATGCAGCTTGTGCCCTCTTGCTTTTTCCCAGAATCCTGCGAGGGTAGAACTTGCCCTCCTTTTTTGAAAAGCCTGCTGAACAGTCACATCTGGTGAAACAATCCAGGTAAGGATTTTCAAAGTGATGACCCCAAAGCGTCATCTAGCTTTGTCACATGAGTGTACTTCAAACGATTAGTATTTGATTGCAGCACGCCAACATCCATCCAAATAGTTACTTCATCCAGTAACTATGAAACATTTCCCAGAAGAATGACCAGTGTAACTGTCTCATTGGTCTCATGACAATGTTTCTTGGTCAGGTACATAATGATGCTGCAAATTAGTGAATGAGTCAGGAAGCTGCCTTTTCATGGAACATCAAGCAGCTATCTTCTACACGTTACCATCCACATTATGAAACACGTAACTCTCTTCTTTCAGGGTTGCATGCAATAGACCAAGAGTATGACATCCATAAGACATCCACACTTTCAGCCACATCTTTGACATTGTTGTTCCACAGCACTGGAATGAAACTGGGCGGTTATCTTATTTTGGCTCTTGTAATTGCACACTGCTATTTGCAGCTGCTAAGGCTTGTCATTCTTGTTTATCAATGAAAACAGTATCTACATCACTGCCATCCATCTTGCTAAGTTTTGCAAGAATGTGTCTAGCAATGCCTCCAAAACCACACTAGGTTACAAAGAAGCTCCAATTCCATCAGCTCATGTATGGCAGCTGGTTCTTGACTATTCTTTTTTCAAGGAGAACTCATTTGAAATCATGGTTGCGTCCATGTGACAATGAAGAAGGGGGAGACAGGTTCCAGTGCTCGAGAAAACAAAACTGATCGTGCTCTATGAGTTTTGGAATATTTCCTTCTTCAGGAGCTGTTACAAGCCGTTTTTGCTGCAATAGGCTTCAAGAGTAGTGTGTGCAAGTATCCAGAGGAAAGAGTATTTCACAACAAGAGGCAAAATGGCTTTTAACAGCTCCTGAAAAAGAAATATTCTGAAATGCATAGAGCACAATAAATTTTGTTTTCTTGAGCACTGGAGCCTGTCTCCCCCTTCTTCATCATTAGTCCATGGTGCCCTTTCCCTCTTTACTTCTGTATCCATGTGACACAAAGCAATTAGCACTGAGCTTAGAGGATGCAACAATATATGCATATCATCATAATTCTTTTTGTTCTAGAGCAAAACGTAGGAATTGTTCCATCAAATCTTTCCTATCTTGGAAATAGGATGCTGGCTTCAACAGCCTTTACACCATCTTGTCTTCTTCTGAACATTGCTTCTCTATGAAATATAATATTTAGCATTTATCTGGTGCTTTCAAATGTTCCATGGCTTGGCCCTCAGGACTAGATTTTCTAAAGAGACAAAAAAAGAGATGGAAGAAGGCGAAGTCAGTTGAAAAGCACCAAAATACATACTCGTGTGGTTCATCTCCCAGAAACTCTGTCCTCAGAGACAGGAATCAGAAAGGTTCAACAAACTCCCTTAACAGAACAGCAAGCTTTATTCCAGATCTAATACAGGCTAGAGAGATTTAGGAAGACCAGACCTTGTGTCATAGTGATATGATCCCATCATGGTGACGGCGCTACATCCCTCTTGTCCACACACAGTGACATCTGTTGCAGTATTTTGGATAATACAAAATAAAAAGGGAATTAACACTAGAAAAGCAGTATATAGAATACGTAATGTGCCCCAACAATTATCAGTGCACTTCAATACCAATAAAAAGCACTAGTGTAGATCAAGCCCAGGAAGTGGGCCTCTGAAAATACACTCCCATTTATCACAATCCTTGCCAGGAAAAGTTACAAAACTCTTTAATTTCTGTAATTTAGCCACAGGAGCAGGGTAGAATGATTTTTTTTTAAGGCAAACCTAAAGGGAACTCATTTGTTGTCATAGGATGCTGGACAGTCAGTGAATCTGTTGTAAGGGGAACATCAGGGAATGCTATAGCATGTGATATTTAATCTTCAGGGCAGTGTTACCCAAGGATCTGGAGTCTCAGCCTGTCTTTGCAGAGTGACTTCCCTTGGCCAGCACACAGCTGGGCAGTGTCCCTTCCTTCCTCACTGCTTCGTCTGTGCAAGAGCCCCAGAGCCCAATCTCTCACACAACACGGACGCTCCTGCTGTCTCTCCTCATTACTTGCCTTCAAAGAAACATGCCCCGACAGTTCCCCCTCCCCTTCCCTCCCAGGAGCTGCCAGTCACCTGTCAAAGAGAGCTGGTTGCTGCGCTCCGCACACTCCCGCTTGCTGGGAAAGGAATGCTTAATTCAATCAGCCCCCAGGCTGCAGAAGGCAGTGAGTAAAGGAGACCACAGGAGCATGGGTGTAGGCATGAACGGGTGTGTGGAGGGGAGCACTAATATTCATCTTGATTCTGGGAGAGGTAGTTCTGAATTTAGTTGGGTATGTACATGTTGAGGTGAGGAACCTGGCACCTGATCTGGAGATGTGCAACTGCTGAAGAACCAGCTTTATAAAATAACCGTTTGGGTCTCTCAGCTGTTAGGAAGAAGTAGTGGGGGGCAGTAAAGGACTTCTCCAGATTAAGCAAGGGTTGGAGCACACCCTTCTCAACAGAAGGCAACCCCAAAGTATTGCCTTGCTTCCTAGCATCCCAGGCATACACATTTTTACTCAGAGGAAGGATTTTGCAAAGTCAGTGAAGGAAAGGGAAGCTTTGTTTTAATAGCTAAAAACAAAGGGAATAGCCTATCCATATATATTTATTAAGAACGCTTATACCCTGCTTTCTGATTCAAAAACAAACCACTCAAGGTCAAGGTGGCTCACAGAACAGATGAAAAACTCAACTGTAGCAAATGAAAAATTCAGTCATAAAACACTCATTAAACAGGCAGAGTAACAGATAAACCTGTAGGGTCAAAAATGAAAAGAGGGCCAGGTAAGTCAAATAATGGTCAGGCCAAAGGCCTGGCAAAACAGAAAATGTTTTCACTTGGTGACGGGTTGCCATTAGGGAGGGAGCCAAATGAATCTCCCAGAACAGGGAGTTCCAGAGGCTGAGCTGAGAAGGTTGCTCTTGCATACCAACCAACTGTGCAACACACAAAATCCCCACCCACCCCCATCTTGGTGGACCAACAGAATTGTATGGGAGGAGACAGTTCTGTACATTGAAGCCTTCCTAAGAAGAATGACTGCTAAGACCTCTTAGAAAAACGAAGTCTGGTTCAAACAGTTACCCCGCTGGCAGTTCAGAATGAGCAAGTGGATGTCTTTCCCCTCTACCATGCAGCTAAAGTAACATATTTATTTATCTATTACATTTATATCCCACCTTTCCTCCCATTAGGAATATTGCAGCCTCATGTGCAAATTACTGGAAGGGGGCAGTGTTGGAGTGAGTTAGTTCATGGGAATCTAGACCACAGCTAGGCTTAGGATCTCTATAGCCTACAATGTGGTTTCCTGAGATTTCATCCTTTTGCTCCTCCCTTTCCTCCCCCCCCCCCGACCTCCACCATTGCTGGAAGCATGTGCATTTGCTCTCTCGCTCCTGCCTGTGAAATGGAACACAAAATGGATTGAATAAACTCTTTCCGAAACTGTACGCTATACATTCATTTTATATGGAAGAACATTTGTGAGTGAAACTGTTTTACCTTTTCTTCACCAAAGAAGACTGTCATCTCTTTTGTTGTGCTAAGATAGCCTGTGTGCATGTGGACCCGGTAAACACTAATTGTGTTTTGCCTTTTTTTCTCTCTCCGCCAATTGCCTATCTAACAGAAGGCATCATTACAAAATAATCCCATCACCTCCAAGGAATTCGGCCAGCATCCTCATAACAATCCTGTGAAGTAGATTAGGCAGACAGAAAGTGGCTGGCCCAAGGTCACTCAGTGAGCTTCAAAGACAGCATAGTAAGAAGCAGAGACATCACCTTGCTGACAAAGGTCCGTCTAATCAAAGCTATGGTTTTCCCAGTAACAACGTATGGCTGTGAGAGCTGGACTATAAGGAAGGCTGAGCGCCGAAGAATTGATGCTTTCAAACTGTGGTGCTGGAGAAGACTCATACGAGTCCCCTGGACTGCAAGGAGGTCAAATCAGTCAATCCTAAAGGAAATCAACCCTGAGTGCTCATAGGAAGGACAGATACTGAAGCTGAAGCTCAAATATTTTGGCCACCTAATGTGAAGAGAAAATTCCCTGGAAAAGACCCTGATGCTGGGAAAGATTGAAGGCAAAAGGAGAAGGGGACGGCAGAGGATGAGATGGCTAGATAGCATCACCGATGCAATGAATATGGACTTGAGCACACTCCGGGAGAGAGCGGAGGACAGGAAGGCCTGGCGTGCTATGGTCCATGGGGTCACGAAGAGTCGGACACGACTTAATGACTGAACAACAACAACAACATCCCATTCAAAACAAGGGTGAAGGAAGGATTGTGTGTATTGGGCAATCGTAAGTATGAGTTCCCATGTGGAGTGCACACCTATCATGTTTCTTTAAATGAGTGATGGGATGGTTGCCTGCCTGTGCCTCTGCCATGCAAGTTAGGACGTTGAGCTAGGCCTGATAGTGTAGCATGGACTGCTTTAGGCCACAGTTTCCTCATATGTAAAATGGGTGCACACCCCTCAGATACAATCTTCCCTTGTAAATTGCTTTATCCTGAGATAAACACTGATAAATGGTAGTGGTTATTTGTGTTTGTTATTTGAGTCAGTGGATATAAATCCAAGGGAAACACGATACCCTCAGGGGTACTAGAATAATAATTTTTAAAAAACATTGCTTTTATGAGAGCAGTGCAAACAATACTGTGTTTTAAAGTACAAAACATTTGTTTCTTGGTTGTAGGCCATTACATAGCCTGTCCCATCTATGCTAATCAAGTACTGTTATGTACTTAATGTTTCATTATGTTGCACGATATTATAATTGAGCATGTACAGTGCTATGAATATGCTGTTTGGTCTTGATTAATGAATAGCCTTTGTTTGCCAGTGCCTGCCCCAAGCCACGGAAATTTGTGTCACACCTGATATCTGCCTTGGTGTGGGTTGAAGGAACAGTTTTGACATTGGATTTAATACAGTGTACATGCTTGCTTCCCATTGCTAAATATGCGTGTGTGTGATATTAAAAAGCAAAACAAAACAAGACATGCCACAAAAGTCTAGCATCTTTACTATGGGTTTGAATTAAACTGCAGGGTTCTGACTTGAGATACTGGTAATGTTCTACTGAACCAGGAATATTTGGAAAAAGGGACACCCTCAAAATAAGGGGGGTCTGCCAATGATCACAACACTATGGTGCTGGTCACATGAATATTGGAAGGACATGTAGAACCTCAAGAAAGGGGTTGTTCTTATTGGCTCCAGCTGCTTCAGCTGTGGTGAGCCAAATGCCATGGCTGGCAATGGATATCAACAAAGGCAAAGTGTTCCCCATTCACTGGAACAGCCATGAGAACAGGCCCTGAGTTTGTATATGCTAAGTGTATAAAGTCCTTTTTTAGATGTTGACTCTCCATGAAGGAGTTGAGAGCTAGCACACACATACACATCAGGGATATAAATATTGAGATATAAAGGTACTTCTAATTCAGCTCTTCCTTTCGTGTAGTCAATCCTGATGGGGAAATGTACATGGCCAAGCAGGATTGCAGTTGCTGGTGATGACAGTAAAAGCTGTGGTGTATAGGAGGGGTCCCCTATTCCCATAATCTAGTTTCACATCCATGACCGCTTTCCACAGGTGGTAAGGGGATACCACAGGCGGTAAACATTTCCACAACTAGCATGAGTAAACAGTCACTTAGGGTATTGCTCTAGTGGTTAGCTCCTGTAACATCCTACCACTGGAAGTGGATAATAAATACTTTGTATTTACATGATCAACAAGGGGGGGAAAGTCACTACTGTTATTTGGTCTGGAAAGGAGCCCCCAAAAGGGATTTGCTTTAGTTTGCGTTCCAGAAATTGATACAAGTTGGAACTAAAAAGATGTGGCTTTGAATCTAGTTCTGTAATTGTTCTATGTCTAAGAGTGCAGTCCTTTGGGTTGTGCCTTCACTGGATGGAGGCCTCCGGCTTTGGAGGCTTCCGAGTATCCAGTGCCGTACCGGGCTGCTGGCGGAAGGGCAGGAGGAGCGATGGAGGCGATTTTCACCTCTCTGCTCCTTTATTCTGTTTTTCCCTCTAGATGGGACTCTGAGCTCATCTACAGAGGCATGCTGGTGGGAGCTGGGTTAGTGCTGGAGAGGCCATAGGATTTCTTGTATCCTGACCTCTCCTCCCCTCCCTGCCAACCACAAAGACCCCTTTCAGACCTCTTTGAGGTCCCTCGAGGTCACTTTTGTGACCTTGTAATGCAAGTGCCATGGTTGTTTCCACGGGGGCTGGCAGGGGAGGGTTGGATTCCAAAGTCCCCTTCCAAGGCCACGGCAGCATCTATAGCCCCGGTGGGAGGATTCCGAAGAAGCCTATGGTCCCTGGGACACTCTTCAAGCACCATAGGATGGCTCTCTAAGTTAGGGTTGCACCAAATCTTGTTTTGATTTTTGGGTTAAAAGTAGCATTTTGGTGGGGACAGATAGAAACATTTCTTAAAACAATGTTAATTGTGAGAATATTCAACTTTTTAAGATCATGTTAACTGCCATTGTTTCTCTTATCTGCTGCTTCTTCATTGGCATCTTTTCCATCTAGTTACTGCTACTTTTTTCTTTCTAGAACAGGCACAACAGCAAACCCAACCAGTCAGGAATCCCTTAATGAATGGCATGATGTCATGATATTACATAGCCAATCAGATTTGGCTATGTGTCACTAAGGGCAAATCAACCAACTGAGAATGAGGATAATACTTCCTTGATTAGTCACATGGACCATCCCAGCCAATAAAACATAGCGAATGAGATGTCATTCTCAGGGCTACATAGTCAATCAAATCTGTCTGTGCAATGATGTCACTATGGGCTAAGTCAATTGAAAATAGGGTTATGCTGAATATTCACATTGCTACTTTGTTTTTTTTAAGGCAAAGAATCCAGTGAGGCCCTGATCCAGTGTGTTGTGCTCCCAATCTGGATTGGGGTCCCACACTGGTTTCCTGCTAGAAATCTCCCCACACTGCTATTTGCCCTCATGGACAGCATGGACTGGAAGTGCTGTGCCAGATCAGGGTCCCTCTGGCTCCTTTTCCTTCAAAATCAAAGTGGCCAGCTTAAGCATGCTTCTTAAAAAGCCTGATCAATGTGATGTCGTTTGGCCCTTATAACTTTCTTTCCAGCCCTAGAAGTGGTGTGCTTGCAAATCTGATTAATCTCAGTGGGATTTGGGATGGTGCCCCACTTTGGCAGTTGAGGCTCCGCATGTCAGCTTTATAGCACATGTACAGTTATTGCCTCTTTATTGCTCTAGGACAAGGGGGGGGGCAACTTCTGGGAGTTGGGGAACCACATTGCCACCCTGAACCCCAGTGGGGGCTGCATCACCACCCTTGGTCACACTGCCAAATTTGCCACTGAAATTTGGCAGCAGGCAAAGGGGGGAGAGTCATGATTTTTCTTTATACCAAGGCGCATGGGGAGGGCACGCCTTGTTTGGAAGTAAAATGGCACTACTGGGAGGCTTCAGGGAGTGTGTTTATGCTTCAAAACAAGGCATGCCCTCCCTGTGTGCCATTTTTGGAAGAAAACTGGCTGCTTTTTAAAACTGCTGTTGATGCGGCAGCAAATTGAGTGGTGTTGTCAGGTGGGGCGCAACAAAGGCCAGGGCAAATGCAGCCTGCGGGCCGCATCTTGCCCACCCCTGCTGTAGGATATAGCATTCCCAGACTGAACCTATCTGTATCTCTCATGCAAGCTGCTGGCAATTTGCTAAAATCCCGTCCATGTACATCAGTGGTACTCCAACACAGAAAAGGTGGGCTTAACGCACAACAGGATCTGTGCTTCTGGCAGAAATTCATGATACCTGGAAACTGCTGCATGGGCACCAACAGACGTGGAGTACTGGGCTTGTAACTGCAGCCTCTAGGGGCAATCTGCAAAAACCAAAGGCTGTTTATTTGTATTTACATTGTCCTGAATCCACTGAGCCAGCTACAGTAACTAGACAATAGATGCAGTGGCTCAGTTCAAAGGCAACAGAATGCTATACAGCCCTTTCCATCAACTTTCCTGGTGGGAACAATGTTCTTTTTCTGATGATTTCATCACGGTTTCTCAAATATTTTGCTAACAAAAGGTTTGACACGTTTTAAGGCAACTGCTGAAGCAGGGAAATTAGCTTTGTTTTGTTTTGTTTTTCTATAAGTAAATCACTAAAAAGCAACAGTGGTGGAAAATAATATGGGGCATCATCATGTAGGAATGTGAGAAGATGCTTTCTGCCTCAAAATGACATGCATTTGGCATAAATGTTCTACAATAGTCTAATCCCACTCCTTCATCATCATCATTACTACCATTACCACCACCACCCGCAAATTCCTAACGGAGTGCTAATTAATTTATAAAAAGCTGACAACCCTAGCCACAAGTAGAATAGACCGACAGGGGAATGATCTAGGCATGAGCGAACTACTCCACTGTCATGTCAACAGACAGGTTTTTCATACTTGAAAATGCCTTTGAACAGCTCCCATGTGAATGCTTGTTCTCAATGTGATATTTGTAATGTTAATGCACATTCTGGCCTGTGTAAATGTTATGTTTATGCTACAAATGAAATGAAGCAAGAATTGCTTTAAGCCCCACCTAGCTCGAGCATACAAATACAGAAGCCCCCTTACTCTCTAGATCAGCGGTTGTTGGAAGGTAGATCTCCACATGTTTGGAACTTCAACTCCCAGGAGCACCTGCAAGAATGGCCAATAGTCAGGAATGCTGGGAGATGAAGTCCAAAACATCTGGAGATCTACTTTCTGCCCACACCTAGTCTAGATAACAAGATATAGGGAGAAGTTACACATGGAGTGTGGAAACTGTGGAGCATAGAATGGGAAACAGGTCAAGGAGAATGAAGAAGCATGGAGCCATAGCACAGAGCACAGCCATTGCACAAAGCAGGTGAACCTGGATACTCCTGAACCCACAGATTATTTAGCAGGTTGAGGATATACATAGGTCGTAGGACTGCTGGTCTCCATATGTGCCTGCCCATGGTACACCTACCATCGAATTGGCTTCTAGGGAGAGGGCCTTCCTAGTGGTGGTACCATGACTGAGGAATTCTCTCCCTAGAGAGGCTTGTCTGGTACCTACTTTCATGTTATTTCAGCATCAAGGTGAAGAGCTTTTTATTTTCTCAGCTTGCTTTATCTGTGCTGGTAGCTTTTGTGCTGCTTTGTATTTGTTTTATTTCTACTGACTGCTGTTTTTAAACGGTATTGTTTAAATGTTTTAGTTTTAAATTTGTTTTACTGTAATTTGTAAGCTGCCCTGGAAACTTGTTGAACGGCAGGGTATAAATCCCTAAAATAAAATTAAAAAATGCAATACCATCACAGAGTTATTTTAATTACAAAGCTGCAAACATTCTGGTACTGCGTTAAAAAAAAAAGCAGATAGAGACACTTGTTGGTTTTCATAATTTCAGTGCAGGATTTGAGTTTTCTTGATACAGAATATAGGCGTCCTACTTGGTATGGTATGTGAACAGTCGTAGTGGTGCCACATATATTGTCTTAGCCCTAAATCACCACTGACCCTTGAAGTTCTTTAATGCAAACTTACAATTCCACAGCCATTTATATTCAAGTTTTATTTTTTTAAGGTTAGAAGTGTGGTTCATTTATGATTAGATGCTTTAATGTTTAGGGCAGCCTTCCCAACCTGTTGCCCTCCAGATGTTTTAGACTACAACTCCCAGCTTTTCTGACCATTGGCTATGCTGGCTGGGGCTGATACCCAAAACATCTGCAAAGCACCAGGTTGGGGAAGGCTGATTTAACTCTTCTTTATAGAAGCTTTGCCTTCATGAGATGTCAGCTAAACAGATGATTCAATAGCTATTTAGACCTTGTGTATCTTGAATGATCTAGTTATGATCAAAATCAGTTGGATGAAATTAGCCACAGGAAAAGTCAGTAACATTCCAGATGATTCAGAATTTTAAGGCTGCATTCTTAAAAGCACTTACTAGTAAGGCCCATTGGACACAATGGGACTTACTTCCAAGTAAACATGATTAGAATTGCACTGTAAACCTATATTGTTATATATGCAATATATTGGCCACAATCCAAAGCCAGTTGACATAAAATTCTGTATCTGTATAATGAAAGAGAAGCCTTGCTGCTGTACATATGGAGTTGGATCCAGACTTAGTCATACTTAAAGTAGACCCATTTAAATCTATGGGATTTTAGTTAGTCATGCCTGACTTGTCCAATTGATTTCAATGGGTCTATTCTAAGTATGACTAAGTCTGGATCAAACCCATAGTTTTCAGTTGTTGGTTTGTTTTTGGTTTTTTAGGGCTGGCTTTGCACATTTGAAGAGCATAAATCCAATAAGGATATTTTTATTTAAAAACTCTAGTAAAGATTCTTGAAATAGCAGGGCAATGATAAAGAGAAGAGTGTGTTAGCCTAGATGCTTTTGTAATTTCTAAAAACGAAAAGAACTGGATGAGCTCCCCAGTGATCTGATAGTGTAAAAGCGGAGCACACATCCACAGATGAATATTTTTAAAATGTTCAAGACAGATTTCAAAAGTTCACAGATGAGGAATTGGGCCGGGGACCTTAGTGCTCATCGCTAGTGATGTTACAGACACCATCCACGTGTTGCCAGTGACAAATCTGAAATTACATCCCATGCAGCATTTGCAACAGAAATGGATGAGCTAACTGGGGAAAAATAGCATTTCCCCAGTGACCAAATATTATAGTTTTGAGTGCTGGAAAAATGCGATATTCCCACAACAAAAGCACATCTTTGAAGGAAGACATCTGGATTCTGTGCAACAAATTATTAACAACTGTGCATTTAATGTGCTATAAACTGATAATTCAAAAAGCTGCTTTGGGACTCTTGGCAACAGCAACATAACAATCCAGTCAGTCAGTCAATCAAATAGTCAATCAATGAGAGTGTTCTACACACCTGCCAAGCTTTCCTTGTTTCATGCTGTGCTTGAGTCCCAGCAGTTATGACGGTGCACTTGGTAATGGGGGCAGATACATATATGAACTGTAGATGAAACTGGCTGCAAAACAAGTTATGACAGAGGAAGCTGTGTAGAGGAAGAAGCGTGATATGCATGGGGTGGTGGTGGAAGAGAAGTGTCCCATTCCCATCAAGATTGGGGTGGGGGTTGTGGGAAATGCATCAGCAAACACAACTGCCATGATTTGTTATGCCTCATCAATATGGCCTAAGCCACGCTTGTCCGCCCACAAGGTCCCTCTGCCAAAGGAATGGGGCAGAGCACACTGAGCATTCTGAACACACTGACACAGTGTGTTCAGAATGCAAAATGGCTCCTGCTGATCCACAGTGGGGGCAACACACAGGCAACGCGGCCAGCATGGGATGGACTCTCTCGCTTGTACTCCACACCTCTTGTTCCAACGGGCTTTCCAGGCACAGCATGAGCAAGTGGAGACCTCTTCAACAATAAAGGCCTCACATCCTGTGCAGAACATCTGGGGGGGGGGAGAAGAATCCCAAGGCCCCAGGTGCTGTGGGTGGGGAGGACAAAAGAAGCCATGTTTTCAGTCTAGGACAAATGATCAAAGCCCGGGCAATCCAGGAGTGATGTGGGGAACCATGAACTGAGCACTTGCAGCGCATGAGGGGATGGGGGTAGAGGAAAGGATGTGCTGAAGGGATGAGAGGCAGAGAGGCCAAATGTAGCCTGTCTCTCCCCACGATGAAGTCATCCTCTGCAGACAGAAATCTGTAACTTCTTGGCATTGTTACGTACATTCCTTGCTTGGGGGAGGTTCCAGCCAGAGGCTTGGCTTTTGCAGCGACAGGCGCTCAGAACTTGCACTCCCGTGGGACACATGCTGATCTCCAGCTGCTTGTCCAGCCAAAGAGACCTGCAGGACCAACGTGGTGAGCAGCACAGCAACCATGCCACAGATCCAGCAGTGGCAGTACCAGAGCCAAGGGCCCACATCAAGGGCAGGGATGCTCAGGCACCTGCCGAGGGCCCACTCTCCAATGGAGGCCCGCTGACAAGAGCCCCCTGGAGTTGCTCCTCCTCTCCGCCATTGCGACCGGCCTGTTCATCTGCCTCTCGCTCTGGCTCAGACAATGGTGGTGGTGAAAAGGAGGAACTGTAGATGCCACTGCCTGCTTGCTCACTACCTGCCAAGCAAACCAGTGGTACCGGGGGAGGAGCGAGAGCATCTGGTGACCATGATGGTGAGAAGGCTGAGAGGGAGGGGGCCCATTGAAGGCGTCTTGCCCGAGGGCCCCCAAAAAGCTGCAGCTGGCACTGCCGGAGCCCCACGTTAGCTGGTACTTCTTCCTTGGGGCGCTTCTCTCCTCCCTCCCCCCTTTTCTATGTAGCACTGGAGGAATCCGCTTTCTCTGAGTGCCCGTATTCACTTTGAGAAGCATGAATTAAATGCCATGTTCTGCTCTTTGGATCCAGATTTATAGGCTGCACTGTAGTGGTAAATTTTGGAACACAGGCCCTCATCATGACAGCCCCCATAGCCATACCCCCAAGGAGAGTCCAAAAATGCAGGCAGCTGTGTTGACCCATATGAAGAAGACAGCTCTAGCAGCTTTCAGCCCCACTAGGAGCAGGTCTTTTGTAGAGCTAATGTTTCAAATTGCCCATACAAGAGCAAGCCACCCCCAAATACTTTGCATTACAACAGGGATAACTCACAACAATATATCATTTCTGGGAAAATCCATTCAATCACCACCCTGCCCAGCCACTGTGAAGATTGTAGCTAAGCTCAGAGGGAACAGGGAAACCTCAGTGGGGTGGCAGATGACATCAGCATCCCTGCTAATCAAAAAGTCCTGGTGCTTTGATCCCATGTGCCTTGGCTCCACTACAACACTGCTTTATAGGATTTCCTAAGGGCGCTCAAAGAAGGAGGCAGATGGTCCAAGGGAGGCCAAATATGCACAGATTCCTCATCAAGCTTTGCTGACCCAGACACAATACATTCCTTTCACCCAAATAAAGATGTAACATGGTATGGGGAAAGGAAAAAAAAAGTCTGCTCTGATACTTCCCCTCCCCGCAGAGCCAGGCAATCGTGGAAGAACTTAGGTTTGTGGCTGCTAGGAAAATTCTCTGATATTTGAGGAGTCTCACTTCCTAAACTAAACGTGAGTTTTTCTATACAAAGTTTGGGATGTTAGCTGCTGCCAAGATCAGGTGCAAAAACACTCTGTAATTACTGTTTTTGACCATCAGTGAAGGTCTTAATGCCCAGGGCATGAAGGTTTTGATTTTGTTTGTTTTTTAAAGTCAAGCCAAGGGAATATTTGCAACTTCAGTGAGAGAGTTCTCAGGACTATAATGTCCTATAATGTCTCCCAGAGAGAGAGAGAGAGAGAGAGACAGCTGCTGCTTCTCAAAAAGATGTCATGACAAATTTGTAGTACCATAGCTGAGACCCATCCCTCCAGGACAACAGGGCATCTACAACTTTGAGGGAGAGGAAGCATTCACACTTTTGGTGAAAAATTTCTTGGGCATTGCACCCCTGACTTACACACGAGATGTCAGTATTGCCTTTCCTCTGCCATGCAACTGCGTGTCAAGATGAAAGCAGTTCCACTCCTTTTCTTTATATCTTCTCCCGGCTTAACTTGCTGAGGAGCCCAGGAGAAGGAAAAAAGCATAGCGAGTTTCTACTGCCCTTAGTGCAGAGAGCTCAGAAAAGTTTCACTAAGTTTTCCAGGGGTAGGCCCCTGGCAGCCCTTGGCCTAATTTCAAAAGTCCTCTGCAAGCTTCAGTTCAGTTTAGAGCTCTGGCAAGAATGATCTGGCAAGAGTGATCACAGCCTAGTGCTGTGCCAAAAATTTCTCCCACATTTTTTTCGACCATTCTCATTCAATTTGATAGAAGAGAAATTGCTTTCGAAAAGAAATTTAAAGGTGAAGAAATTTCGGAGAAATTCTCATGGTTTGGGTTTGGGGTTTGGGGGCTTCCCTTGCTTAGGAGGTAGCCGAGGAGTGAGCACAAGTGTCCTGTTTTTCATTGTACAATCATCTCTCAGGCAGCCTGTGGCCTCCTCAGCTTCCTACTCTTCAGTGAAAGCCCAGTTTAAGGCACCATGAGGTAATGAGGCTAGCTGTGATTAGGTACGCTCAAAAACACCACAAAAATAAATTATAAAACATCCTGAACGAGGCAGAACAATGGAAGCTTCTTTCATGGGGGGAAAAAACTTTCAGGAAATTGGAGGACAGATTTTGGCAGAGCACTAACTCCACCTCATCCCTGGAGCTAGACACAACACTTCCCCCACCTGCATGGCGGTGGATGCAAATTGGGGGGCAGCCGGCCAAGACAGTTCATGCTGCTGGAGCACAGAACCCTCGAAAACCCTTATCAAAACAGAAAGAAACTGTGCTACAAGCCCTGTCAGTGGGGAGCCCTACCTGGGAGAAACAGTTGAGAATTTCTCCTCCCACTGGAGAAATTCAGTGAAATTGTCTCCCAAATTTCTCTGCCCACAAGTAAGGCAGAGAATCTCAAGAGGCCATTTGTGCACAGCATTAATCTGGCCCTCACACAGCAGCTTGCTGGGGGAAGGGGGAAGGAGAGAGAGAGAGAGAGAGAAAGGGGGTGTCACAGAATGAGAAAGAGAAGTGGTGGCAGAAAGAGAGAGAGAAGGGGTGGTCCCCACCCACTTTTAGCCCTGGCAGAGCCAGCTCCAGACTCCAGTGGGCCCTTGGTATGGTTATGCCGATGGGCCTGTGCTGCCTACTCAGTGCTGCCAAAGCCCCCTGCCCACCACCACCACCGCTGCTGCAGCCCCCCACTGCCTCCGCCAAAGCCCTTTTGCAGTCGCCCAGAAGCCTCACACACACACACTGCTGCCGCCACTGTGCTGAAGCCCCTGCCTGTCCATCAGCTAGTCAAGCTCCCCTCCCCCCTTGAAACCCCCCACCCCCTTCCCAAGCTGCCAGCCATCTAGCCAAGCCACCCAGGCCTATCCCCTCCATTTTTTTTTTAACCTGGCAGCGGCTCTGGCTCCTCTAACCTCACCCTCGCCCAGCTGGCCCCTGGCAAAACACCATGGCATCCAGCTGGCTAAGCACAGGCCCCATGCACAGTTCTAAAAGATTTTGTTAACTTATGTCTTGAGTAGCAGCGATCTGAATCAATCAAATGCTGCCTTGGGGGGGGGGGGGGTGTCGGACAATGAGGGCCCAGGAGTGATGGAAAGACCACCCTGTGTCCTCATTGGGTATGCCTCCCAAAGGCATTTGATTGCTTCAGATCACTGCTACTCAAAGCATCATTAAAAAAACCTTGTCTTTTAAAATGGGGCACCACGGGGCCTGCAGACTTGGCCGTGGGGCTTCCCAGGGGGGCAAGGAGGAGGAGGGGGGCTGTGGCAGTGGCAGGCTCAGGAGCAGGGCACGGGCATGGAGAGGCCCTTTTGAACTCCTGGGTCCTTGGCAGCTGCCTGTCCATGCTGACCCATGGCGCCAAGCCTGAGCTCTGCCCCCATCGACAATTGGCTTTGTCATCCCCACAGGCAGTCCTGGCATGCAGCCCCCGACAGATTACCCCCAAGGGAATGCATCAGTAGATAGAAAAAAAGTTCTCCACCCCGGCCTTAAATTGCCTCCCATGCCAACCATGTAGCTTCTTAGTCACCACTGTCATGTTTGAATGAGATCGGTGGTGTGTGTGTGTGTGTGTGTGTGTGTGTCTGGAGGACGGGGGAGGCAGTCAGATGTCTAGCCAGCAAGCCCCCAGCCTTCAGAATCCATACTCCCTGCAGTCAGGGAGGATCAGCACCAGGCCCTGCATGGAGCAACGTCAGTCTGGGTTCTTTCCTGCCACCCCCCATTTCCCCCCCATTCTGGGATTTCTGTCTGCTGTCCTCCCGTAGTGTTGAAGCACCGAAGCAAGAGAAGTGGGAGCTTCTGATGCCATGCAGACACACGAGCCGATACCGGGAGGACAACTCTGCCTCGCCAGCTCTTGCTGCGATTTGTTCTGAACCCACAGCACTCTTCTTGCCATTCCAGTCCTGGAGTCGGACCCCCTGTTGCGGTGCTCCTTAATGCCAGCTACCAGATCCTTGCCGCACCAGCCTCCACCTCCCCTGCATGTACTTTGCTTTACACCCTGCAGGCCAGAGCTGCCCTCCAGCGCTCCACTTTTACTTAGGTCAGGGGGGCAAAGCCTCATGCCTGGGGGCCGGATTTGGCCCCCAGAGTTCCCCAAAGGCCACGCCTCCTCCTCCTGGCCCCTCCCCTTCCCCCACACCGACTGTTTGGGGGTTTCCCAGCTTTTGTGCAATTTCCCCCTTTAAAAAAATTAATAAAATAATGCCCCTCTTAAGGCTTAGTTGCTGGCAGTAAGGGCTTTAAGCTAAGCTATGCTGGCATGGTGGGGGGTTGTTGGCCCTGCCCCTTTTGCCTTCGGCCCCACCCACCACTAGAATGCGGCCCCCAAGAACTTCTCCAAAATGGAATTCGGCCCTCAGGCTGAAAGAGGTCCTGCCCCCCTGTCCTAGGTGCTGTAACAAGTCCTTCCAAACGGAAATCTTCAGTATCCCAGAGCTGGATGAGCTCTGAGCAGGAATTGCCACATTGTGGGATTGCTTTGGTGGAGTACCCTAGGGTGGCCAGGTGTCCTCTTTTACCGAGGACAGTCCTCTGTCTGAAGGCCTGCCAGAAGACTATCCTCTGTATTGGAGGCATCCTCTGTCTGAAGGTCTGTCCAGCCCAAGTAATCAACAGCACCTGGGCAGCACACTGATCAAGACACACAGGTCACCTGGTCCCAGTCTTCCAAACTACAGTGACATGGACTGTATCTCTATTTAAATAATAATTTAAAAATGTGTGTCCATGGGTATACATTAGCATTTCAAATTTTATGCCAATTGGTGTCTTTTGTCCTCTTTTTCGGTAATACGTTTAGATCCATTGCAAATGGGCTATTGGTCAAGCACGCATAGATGAATGGGCTATTGGTCAAGCACGCATAGATGCGCTGCGCTGTCGTCTGAGGCCCACTGGGATCTTTGGAGGTGAAAGGGCAGCTTCTGTTCCTAGCTAATGAAGGATACAGTCGCCCTGTAAGCACCTCTGGCTGAGTGACTGCTTGGAGATCAGGAAGGCTGCGTGAGCATTAACACACGAGGCCCTCCTGCCAAACCCAGCACTCCTGCCTTTCAACAGCAAGGCAAGGCTCAACTTGAATGTACATTTCCATGTGCTGAGTCAGAGCATGGAGAGGCCCTTGAGCCTTGAGGGCTTCTCTCTCCACTTCACAAACAGATGTGGGGAATGAATGACAAGTATGTGTCAAGAGGGGCTTATGCGTGTTTGAGCTGATTAACAATTCAAATGCAATTGGCATGATAGGTGATGCATCTGTGGCCAAAGTATAGAGGATGGACAAATCCCCAAAGTATCTGTCTGAGCTGGAATAGAGTGACACATCACTGGGATTAATGGCCTTGTTGGATACAATGATGGTTGGCTCATATGTCTGTAGCACAAAGCCAGATCTGCCAGCTTTCTCTTTGCTGTACAGAGTGGTTGAACATAATCATTGGCATTTCAGCTGAGCACCGTGATGGGCAGGAGGAGCGTGGAGTGAGGAGAAGGCCATTGTGCCCAGATGCTGCTAATAACTCCTTATCGCCACTGGGCCAAGGAGCATTTGCAGAAGGGGCATAGCTCAGTGGTAGAGCACCTGCTTTGCATCCAGAACGTCCCAGATTCGATCCCCGCCATTTCCAGGGAGGGCTGGAAAAACTCCTACCTGAACCCCTGGACAGCCATCGCTGCCAGTCAGTGTTGACAATGCTGGGCTAGATGGACCCATGGCATAAGGCAGCTTCCTATGTTCCCGTGTTCTGATTTCCTACAGCCTCAGGCTGCTGGGTGGAGTGTTATAGTGGGAAACTCCATGCTGAGGTGGGGAAACCCCAACTTAATAATTTGCTGACTAGCTGTAGGTTGCGAATGGAGCACTAAGGCAGCCTGAGGATTATCCTCAGGTCTGAGGTCAGCAGGCAGCAGGAACAGAGGAAAAGGTGTGTAGCTGCTGCGTTCTGGGGGGCGGGTATATGTGTCTGCCCCACTAGTTTGCTGGAAGCCTTATTATTCACCTTCATTTTACTTTTCACTGGGAGGAGGAACAACCCCCTGCTGAATCATGTCACTTTCAGTGTCAGTTCCTGCTCAGTCAATCACCTCATGGCAACTTCTTTTAAAGGAAGCTCCACTTGACACCCATCCATTTTCTTTAGCATAAGGTGGCCGTGCGTCCTCTGGCAGCCTTTCAGATAGAAGACTGTCCTCTCTTTGAAGACATCCTCTATCTGAGGGACTGTCCAGTCCAAGTCTAGTTTCAAGACAAAGAACCATCCAGAGGAAGAGCTGGGCCTTGAAGTTGCCCATCAACAGCAGCTAGGCAGGAGACTGAGCAAGGTCACATTCTTCCATTCTATGGTGAGATGTACAGTATTTCTGTTTAAATTATGATAATAATTTGCATCTCTCTATATACATTACTATATGCAATGTGTATGCCAATGTGTGTCTTTTTACCTCTTTTGGGGTGACGCATGTCCCGTTTTCTGGCAATTCACAAGTGGCCACCCTACTGGGAGGGCACAGACAGAGGGGTAACAGCATGTGGGGAGCACAGGGGAGTCAGAACTGTATGGTACCCATCCCCGTTCCTGGATAGAGTGTGTCCCCTCCGTCCTTCTTTCCTGTCAGCAACATCCAACTGCAGCTGAGCTGCATGCACGGCCTCTCTCTACAAACAGAGCTTGTGAGCTCTTTCATTTCATTGAACATGCTGTTGCCTATCTCCCTACAGCCCTGCACAGCCCCACAACAGAACAAAGGAGTAAAAAAATAAAGAGAACTGGTACTTCTTCCCTCGTGTTTAATATGCTGCTCGATGTCTCCCCTTGGGCTTTGCCACTGATTCCATTTTAATTGTCCGTCTCTGACATCCCAATAACATCCTCTGAGTGGAGAAGGGGGGCAGCCATTTCTACAAATTCATGCCGGGCCTTTCTCTTTTGCCACCACTGCACTGACAGGAAAGAGGTTGTACTTCTTCCAGCACCCCCCAAATAACAGCCTGCAAAACTCACTCTAAGCACATTGGCTGCCCCTTTCCTCTGACTCGCTTAAACCAGGAAGATGGGCACTGCTCCCTTTCCCCTCCACCTTTGCACTTTCTCTCTCGATGTCGGACTGCCTCCTGTATTCCGACCTAGAGAAGGCTGCAGCAAGTAGAAGAAGCACCAGGATAGGAGAGCTCTAGAGGAAAGTTTCTAGTTATGTCGGTGATAAACATTACACACTCTTAGGGTGGCCACATGCCTACCATTACAGAGGGCAGTCCTGTATTTGAAGGCATCCTCTTTTTAATGGGCTGTCCAGTCCAAGTTTGGATTAAAGTCAAAGAACTATAAGTCGTTTCCCGTCAGCGCTTAGCATGTGAATGGCAAACACAGATTACCTTTTAAGTCCTGCCCAGTATGGTGAGATGTCTTATATTTCTACTTAAATTATAGTAATTATTTCTAAATTTGCATCTATATGTACA
Organism: Heloderma suspectum; assembly: GCF_057233095.1. Lineage (NCBI taxonomy): Eukaryota > Metazoa > Chordata > Lepidosauria > Squamata > Helodermatidae > Heloderma > Heloderma suspectum. The sequence continues at coordinate 280,012,378 of NC_139459.1, forward strand.
AATTAGCATATGCAAAGTTATGCAAATTGGTATCCTTCCCCCCTCTTTTTGGGTGGTGCATTTCCTCTTTGTTGGCAATGTATATATGGCCACCTGAACCTCACCAGGTGGCTCTGACCTGATCTCAGCCAGGACTGCATTTAAGCATCCACCGTGACATGTCTTACTGGGGCCTGGAGGGACGTGACCTGTGTGGCGTGCACGCTGCACTTCCAAGCTGCCACTGCCGCCACCATCACCATATGGCAGCTGCAGTGGGGAGGAGGCCCTGGCATATATGGATTTGAAAAAGGAATAGATTAGACAAATGAATGGAGGGCAGGTCTATCAAAGGCTATTAGCCACGACAGCTAGATGGAGCCTTCATATTCAGAGGCAGTATATCTGCAATTACCAGATTCAGGAGAGAAATAACAGTAGATGGCTATCTCGACCATGCTTTGTTTCTGGAACTCCTGGAGGCACATGGGTGGCCACTGTTTGAACCAATGCATCCATCTAGAGCTAGGATTGGGAAACTTTTTCAGGCGTTGGGAAACTCTTTCAGGAAAAGGCAGAATTCCATTTCGAGGAAGCTCTTGGTGGCCACATTCCAGTGGTGGGCATGGCCAAAAGCAAAACATGTGAAGTCAAAAGTGAAAGGGACAAGGCCAAAATATCGAAAATGCCCACATCTCTTAGCTTAAAGCTCTTTCCGCCAGTAACTCAGCCTTAGGAGAAGTATTTCAACCTTTCAGAATGGAGGAAAAACTGCACAAAAGCCAGGAAACCACCGAATGATCAGTGATTAGGAGAAAGGGGGCAAGGCCAGAGGGAGGGGGTGGGGCCAGCTGGAGAACCCCCAGAGGGCTAGATTGGGGCCCAAGGCAGGGCAGATGTGGCCCAGAGGCCTGAAGTTCTGCACACCTGATCTAGATGGATCTTTGGTCTGATCCAAGATCACAATCCTGCTCTTATTTTCCAGGGTTTTTTCCCCTTGATCTTTCAAAATGTTCACACACACCTTTTATGTTTTTCTTTCCCAGATTACTTCATTCCCAAGTATTGATATGCCTCATTAGGTTACAAATTCTTTGCAAGATAGCAAGACGTGCCATTCACTGACACTGCACTTACCAAGGCTTAAGGACATGCTGACAGAAAGAACAAATGAAGAATTCCCTGGAGTCCTCTAGGATACCGGTTTTCTGCTTATATTTTTGGATAGAACCCACAATGCCAGCACAGGGATTGAAATCAGTGGGTCTACGTATGCTTAACTTCACATTAGATCAACTGCACTGGCAGAAGTGGAGTTCCCCACCACCTTCTTCCCATGGCAGCCCCCTGAAAACACCACATAGAGAGTCAGGAGACCCTGCTGAATGTGGTGAGCTGTGGTGTGCATGGGGGGCAGGGGAATCCCCAAAATTGGGCCAAGGGACTGTACGCGAGCACAGCCCTTTCTCTTGAGGAAGGCAGATCCTGGATCCAACCCAGTAAATGCAGTACAGAGAGAAAGAAGGAGGAGGCCCCTAAAATGTGGCATGATTTATTTTAACTTGATCTGTATTCATAGAATCATAGAACAGTAGGGTTGGAAGGGGCCTACAAGACCATCAAGTCCAGCCCCCTGCTCAATGCAGGAATCCAAGTCAGAGCATCCCTGACAGATGGCTGTCCAGCCTCGTCTTGAATTCCTCCAGTGTGGGAGAGCCCACCACCTCCCTAGGGAATTGGTTCCATTGTCGTATTGCTCTAACAGTCAGGAAGTGTTTCCTGATGTTCAGCCAGAATCTGACTTCCTGTAACTTGAGCCCATTATTCCGTGTCCTGCACTCTGGGATGATCGAGAAGAGATCCTGGCCTTCCTCTCTGTGACAACCGTTCAAGTACTTGAACAGTGCTATCATATCTCCCCTCAGTCTTCTCTTCTCAAGGCTAAACATGCCCAGTTCTTTCAGTCTCTCTTCATAGGGCTTTGTTTCCAATCCCCCGATCATCTTTGTTGCCCTCCTCTGAACCCTCTCCAGCTTGTCTGCAGGCTTCTTAAAGTGCGGTGCCCAGAACTGGACACAGTACTCTTGATGGGCCTAACCAGTGCTGAGTAGAGGGGAACTAGTACTTCCTGAGATTTGGAAACTATGCTTCTATTAATGCAGCCCAAAATAGCATTGGCCTTTTTTGCAGCCACATCACATTGTTGGCTCATATTCAGCTTGTGATCGACAACAATTCCAAGATCCTTCTCGCTTGTAGTGTTGTTGAGCCACATATCCCCCATCTTGTAACTGTGCATTTGGTTTCTTTTTCCTAGGTGCAGAACTTGGCATCTATCCCTATCATATTTCATTCCGTTGTTTTCTGCCCAGCACTCCAGTCGATCAAGTATTCTATTCTAAGAAGTCTATTTACAGACTTCTTTGTACTTCAGACACTTAATTAATGTCTCCTCCCTTGTAAAAATTGATTGCTGAAGGTGTATATCAGCCTTCTCGAACCTGGTGCCGTCCAGAGGTGTTGGACCACAACTCCCATAATTTCCAGCCAGTTAACGGCCAATGGCCATGGTGACTGGAATTATTGTGTTGCAGTCCATCACCTCTGGAGGGCACCAGGTTGTGGGGAGACTGATGTAGATAGACTTGTACATGCATACCTTAATGACTCGTATATGCGCAACTGAATAAAATGCTTTCGAGTAACCAATCCGTGGCAGTAGAAATTTTTACACCTATCATACCTGTCCTCCTTTAAAAGAATGTTGTTGAATGAAAGCAGGATGGCTTTTGCATTTGCATAAACATCTATCAAAGTACTGCTTCCCATGTTATGACAGAACCTATGGAGTTGGAGGGGTTTTTATACCTGAGTCAGATAGTTGTTTGACAAGCATCGGCTGGCATAGCCATGTCTGACATGCTGACAGAAAGAATACAATTCCTTTCCAAATCACTGTTATTGTGAAAGGAACAACCTGTGAGAACCTTCCCAATGCATGAGTGGAAACAGAAACATGTGATGTGGCCCTGACCTGGGCGGCTGAATCAGGAGCTGCTGGAGCTGCTGTGGTGCAAAGAGAGATGTCCTCACTGCTACAAGGCAGGAAGTAAGGTGGGGCATCCAGTACTCTTTCTATCAGGAACTAGACATGATGCTAAATGCATCTTTGCATTTAACACAAAGTGGTCCTGATGGGAAAATTTCCCCCCACCCGTCGCAACTGCTATTAACTCCAGGAGGAAAGCTTCCATTGGCCATAAGGGAAGCTGGGATGCTTTCCTGGTTGGGTTAAGAGCAGGTATGTGTCCCATCGGGGCCACAGCAGAATCAACTGAGTTCCCCTTCAGTGACCATCCCTGCAGCTTATGCTCCTCTCAGTTCACTGTCTATGGGCTGTCAGGGCAAGACAACACAGGTAGAGGGGAGTGCAATCTTGCCTCAGCTTTGTGTGCATAGGTTGGAAAGGTAGTGTCTAGGCCCAGTGCTCTTAATGGGCACACTGACACTCCCCAGCAGCCATCTTGTTTAGAGAAGTATTTCAATCAAATGCCCAGACTTCTGAGGTATGTCCCTGGAGTATAAAAATGGAAGGAACGTGGAATGCCTTTTGGATCCTTGATGTGTGTTTATGAATAGATCTGGATTAACCATACATGATGTGCATTTTGTTCAGAACATTAAACTTCACCTGGTGAGTCCTGAATGATAACCAAGTTATCATGGCCTGAGCTAAGGTGGGTCATGCCAGAGCCCACCCCCTCACCCTTTTCAGTTTTGCCTGGGCTTTGTCTGTGGTCAGTAAATTCTAGCCACTCTTTTATTGATCTGTTTTATTCATCTACAACATGCTTTGTATGTTGTGTTTTAATTTATTATACACTGCTCCTATATTTCTCAATGTGGAGCAATTTATGAATTCTAAAAGAAAGAGAGAGAGAGAGAGAGAGAAAGGGAGAAACAGATTGAGGAGAAACACTGATATATTATTTAAAGATTAGCAAGTGCGTTCTTGTGTTGCAGGTAGGTTCAAGGTGGAACCAATCTCTGATGATTAGTTAGGAGGAAAAGGTGAAACTTTTCCTGTCCTGGAGATAAAGAAATAGAAAAGCTTCACTCCCCTAATTTCTGCATGCCAAGTTGCTATTAAAGACACTAGTTGCACCTGAAAAACAGCAACAGTGGCAATCCTAGTCCGCTGGAAGGAGGGCCTGAGTTTCCTTGGGGAAACTCACTTGTGTGGAATCCATGTTGTTTTTTTACTACAGCCAGGCGCAAAATAGAGCCAGGTGCAGAATTAGAGGCTCAGGAAATGCAGGCATAGAACTGAGGAACAAGGTGAGTCTGAGCACATGTCCAGAATTTGTTTTCAGTACCAGAACTGGAGCTTTCACACACAAACCTACTTCTGTCTCCCATCAAGCTTTCTTGATTTTAACAGCCTAGTTTAGGAGGAAGGGGAAGCCTTTTGTTTTTGCTATTGTTGATATGTTGGGAGTCAGAAATGATCTTGCTGATCTTCTCCAAATCACCTGGACATCTAACCATCGAACCTGATCTTCCTTCAGCCTGCCTGGCCCTAGTCCCCTTAGCCATGCAGGAGCTGCTGTTGATGACCATTTGCTGAGGGGAGCGGAGTAGTAAATTGCCCTGCAGTTGCTCTAAATGCTCCATTGGTTCTGTTTGTTGCCAAACATTGACTCCAGGATCATGAAGCGGTTTCCTGTTATTGATCTCTTCAGACTGTGAAGTAATCTCCTGGTCTTTTAGCAAATAGCCCAAGGGTAGGGTGGGAGACTTCTCTGTGGATGGATTTATCTGGGCTTTTCAATTTCTAATTTGTAGGATTAGCTGGGGTAGCATGGCAGATGTTTCTTTGGCCAGGCTAGTTCAAGGAGAACTACAAGGAGAGTGTAGATCAGTTCCAGATGCCAATGGAGCCATGCATGCAGTTTTGCCATGTTACTTAGCCCATTAACTTTTGCTTGCACTGATGCAGCTAAGAGGCCAGAGGAAGGATGGTGTGGGGAGATTTGTAAATCTTCTTTTTAAAGTTTCTCTCATTCCAGGGAGTCATAAGAGTGGCAGAGGGCCTTGTAGGCCATCTAGTCCAATTTATTTATTTATACATTCATTCATTCATTCCATTTCTATACCGCCCAATAGCCGAAGCTCTCTGGGTGGTTCACAAAAATTAAAACCAAACAGCACACAATAAAACAATATAAAATATATAAAATATTAAAACCACAGTATAACAATACAATACATCTTGCAAGATGATGCTGTCAAGGTGATGCATGCCATATGCCAGCAAATTTGGAAAACACAAGAATGGCCAACAGATTGGAAAAAATCAACTTATATCCCCATACCAAAAAAGGGAAGCACCAAAGAATGTTCAAACTATCGATCAGTGGCACTTATTTCACATGCCAGTAAGGTAATGCTCAAGATCTTGCACTCCAGCAATTCATGGAACGAGAATTGCCAGATGTACAAGCTGGGTTTCGAAAAGCCAGAGGAACTAGAGACCAAATTACCAATATCCGCTGGATAATGGAGAAAGCCAGGGAGTTTCAGAAAAACATCTATTTCTGTTTTATGGACTATTCTAAAGCCTTTGACTATGTGGATCATCACAAATTGTGGCAAGTTCTTGGTGGTATGGGGATACCAAGTCATTTTGTCTGCCTCCTGAGGAATCTGTATAACGACCAAGTAGCAACGGTAAGAACAGACCACGGAACAACGGACTGGTTTAAGATTGGGAAAGGAGTACGGCAGGGTACTCTCACCCTACCCATTCAACCTGTACGCAGAACACATCATGCGACGTGCTGGGTTTGATGAAGCCAAGGCTGGAGTTAAAATCGCTGGAAGAAACATTAACAATCTCCGATATGCAGATGATACTACTTCGATGGCTGAAAGCAAGGAGGAGCTGAGGAACCTCATGACAAAGGTGAAAGAAGAAAGTGCAAAAGCTGGGTTGCAGTTAAACCTCAAAAAAACCAAGATTATGGCAACCAGCTTGATTGAGAACTGACAAATAGCGGGAGAAAACATGGAGGCAGTGACAGACTTTGTCTTTCTAGGTGCAAAGATTACTGCAGATGCTGACTGCAGCCAGGAAATCAGAAGACTTTACTTCTTGGGAGGACAGCAGTGACAAATCTTGATAAAATAGTGAAGAGCAGAGACATCACACCGACAACAAAGGTCCGCATAGTTAAAGCAATGGTATTCCCCATAGTAACCTATGGCTGCGAAAGCTGGACCATAAGGAACGCTGAGCGAAGGAAGATAGATGCTTTTGAACTGTGGGGCTGGAGGAAAATTCTGAGAGTTCCTTGGACTGCTAGAAGATCAAACCAGTCCATACTCCAGGAAATAAAGCCAGACTGCTCACTTGAGGGAATGATATTAAAGGCAAAACTGAAGTACTTTGGCCACATAATGAGAAGACAGGATACCCTGAAGAAGGTGCTGATGCTAGGGAAAGTGGAAGGCAAAAGGAAGAGGGGCCAACCAAGGGAAGGTGGATGGATGATACTCTGGAGGTGACGGACTCGACCTTGGGGGAGCTGGGAGTGGCGACAGCCGACAGGAAGCTCTGGCATGGGCTGGTCCATGAAGTCACGAAGAGTCGGAAGCGACTGACCGAATAAACAACAAATAACAATATAACCAGAATAAAACCTAGCAGCAGTGCAAGTATTTAAAATACAGGTTTAAAACAGCAAAGCTAAAAGTCTAGAAAAGCTAAAATGCCTGGGAAAATAAAAAGGTCTTCACCTGGCGCCAGAAAGAATACAGTGTAGGTGCCAGGCGAACCTCACTAGGGAGCTCATTCCACAGTCGGGGTGCCACAGCAGAAAAAGCCCTCCACCTAGTAGCCACCTGCCTCATGGAGAAGGGCCGCTGAGGATGATCTTAAGGTCTGTGCAGGCACATATGGGAGGAGGCGATCCTTCAGATAACCTGGCCCCAAGCCATTAAGGGCTTTGAATGTCCAACTCCCTGCTCCATGCAGAAAATCCAGAGCTAGAACATCCCCACCAGATGGTTGTCCAGCCTCTGTTTAATGATCTCCAGTGAGGGAGAGCTCACCACTTCTCTAAGTAACTGGCTCCATTTGTGTGCAGTGAATGGCCTCTTTCTGACATAATGGCTGGGTTCACACAACCTGACAACCCAGACTCAAGACTGAATGTGTGGGTTGAGTGTAGGTTGTTGTTGAACCATGGGTTGTTGTTGTGTGAACCCAGCCATGCTAACAAACCATGCATTGTTAACCATGAACAACCCACGAAGAGAACCCATGGTTTATCAATTATGTTATATTGAAACCAACCAATCTCATAACCATGGTTTGAAGTTGGCTTGGTTTAATAAACCATAGTTGAAACTAACCGCAGTTTGTCCAGGTTTGAACATAATGCTAAACTGAAGTGGCCATGATGGAAGAGGACTGGGGAGGGGAAGCTGGTGATCCCAAGGTTTACTCATGTGACCCTAAACAAAGCATAGCATTGACTAGGTTCACACAACACAACAACCCACATTCAAGGTGTGGGTTGTCATTGAACCATGGGTTGTTGTGTTGTATCAGTCCAGCTGCACTAACCATGAACAACCCACACTTCACAACTCAACAACAAAGCATGGGTTCTTTTTGTGGGTTGTTCATGGTTAACCTGGATTCACACAACACAACAACCCACAGTTCAATGACAACCCACACTCAACTTTGAATGTGGGTTGTCATGTTGTGTGACCCCCACCAATGCCAGAGGAGGAGAAGGGAGAGGGAGTGCACAAACCCAAGGCCCATGCATGTAGTGCTGAATCATAGTTTAGCATTATGTCTGAACTAGTCCAATATAGAGAGAAAGTAGAACTTTTAGGGGTTCCCAGGTTTGATCTTTGATACATGGAGAGAACAATATAATTTTCTTCCCTCCTAAATGGCAGCCCAACTCAATTGTGAGGTATAGCTGGCACATTTTGCCTATGGAAATCCATGTCCAAGGCAAGATTTTGCAGCAAGAAGCTTGTAAAATGGGCAGCAGCTGAAAAGATGGAAGGTGGTGGTGGTGGTAGGGAATCAATCTGATTTAACGTGTTGCTATCTCAAGTAAACTGGTTTTGGTATCTGGCATGTCACTGATATCCCTTGGGAGGTAATTGGATCTGCACAATGTAAAAATCTTATCAGATTACATTGCATTTAGCAAACTGCATTGCTTGGAACACTAGGAGTGCACGGAGTGAGTTTATTCAATACAGCCCTGGTCATTAGTTAGTACCATGGGAGAGAAAGCTGACATCCCTACTCTTTGAGTTTAGAAGCCACAGAGAAACAAACATGTCTGACACGTCTTAGCTTTGTTCAGTTGCCTGTACTCTGCTTCAAATAGTCTTAGCGTAAAAGCCAGGAATGTGTCAGCAACAGTTATGATTAGTAAAAGAACCATAGGGAGGGGTGAAGTTAGCTCTGTCATTTCAGAATCCAACCGTGTGCAGGTCAACTACAAATGCAGCAAGATGCTTAGGGCCAAGCGACACATTGCGCTAATCACGTAGCATGTGGCTGACACTTGTCTTACTTTGTACCCTTGTGTCAGTGCATCCGCCCTATTCAGATTGGGACCATGGCATTCGGGAGGGTTAAAACGTCTGCCTTGCCCATTTTTTCTGACCCCTCCCCCACTGTGGGGGTGGTTAAAAAAAGAAAAAAGTATCCATTGAAGTCAATGGAGGCTTCTTCTTTTTTTTCATTTTTACCCTCTCCCATGTGGGGGAGGGCTTTGGGGAAAAAACAGGTAGGGGGGAGGTTTAGCCCACTCCTCCTGGAGTGCCATGATCTTGGCACTCCATGATCATGGCACTCCATGATCATGGAGTGCCATGATCCCAATCCATGCACAATCCATGCACGGAAGAGTAAAAAATAAGATGAGCCTCAGCTACTTGCTACATGATTAGTGTAACTTGAAGTGTGGCCCTTAGCTGAGCTGGGAATGCAGGTACTAAAGGGAAGGAGAAGGACTCTGGTAAGAATACTTTGGTCTGGGAAGGCAATAAAGCCCCATTCTAGTCCACTTGAATCAAAGCCCCATTCTAGCCCACTTGAATCAAAAACAGAACTCATACAATATCAAGGTTCCAAAGATGAGAATTTCCTGTGCCGATGTAAGATGCATTTTTTGTTTGTTTCGTGGTTTTGCCAGACTGTTTGTTTAGTGTTTGTGCTGGTACTCTCTAAACTTGGGATGGGGGGGAAATTTGTTCAGTTTGCATTTTAATTCAAACTTCCCTAATTTCATACTTTTAAACCAATACACAAACTGAAGCTCAATTATCCTTTGAAATTCGCACTTCTCTGAATTTTGCAGTGGATTTTTTGAAACAAAAAAAGAGTATAAATGTGTATATTAGGGAATGAAGAATGCAAGAAAGCATATATTAGTGAAAATAACATTAAAATGCATTATATTAGGAAAATTACTTGCAAAATATGTATATTAAGCAAAAATTGCAAACAAAAATGCATATATTAGGAGAAATACTCACAAAAATGCATATGAATTTTCATGTGGATCTTTGTGCGTTTTTTAATATCAACATTTGAGCGGGAGGGAATCCTTAAGACTGGAAAAATGAGAAAGTGAAAGAAACCAAACTGACAGATCCAACCATGCCTACTCTAAACTGTCCTGTCTCTGTGGTTGCCAGAAATCAAGGTTTCTAAACACTGGTTCATAATGATCTGAACATGTGCTACACTATACAGATGCCAGGGTGCGTATGGTTATTCACTACACTGGCTTTTTTTAAAAAGCTACCTCACATTGGAGAAAATGAAGGGTGTGATTCTGCCCTGAAAGAAAGGAGGGTATGGTGTTCTCTTCTCAAGAAAGGAAGCTAGTTAATAACAAACACTTTATTAATTATTAGCTAATGGACCCGGCTTCTCATGGTTGGGAATAGCCCTTGTGTTGATATAGCGAAGGCTGCAAACAAACTTACACAGCTGTCAGAGTTGGACACATTGTGCCCCCCCCCCGAGTTAAACTATGCCTGCTGGCACCCATAGGCATGGCTCCTGTAGCCCCATGAAGGAGGGCTTTATCCACTCCATTCCCCTGTGGGACAGCTGCCTCACAGCAAGGGAGGAGTGTCATGCCCCCACTGGAAGTTTCCCCCTCAGAGGATCCCTGTTTGTAACCACCTTGGAACTCTTGGACGCTTGACCCTGCAACTGGTAGGCTCAGACTCTGGGAACATGATGCGGTGGTATGCATACAACTGTGTCCCTTAGCCTGCTAATCTTCCCAGGCTTCACGCTGTATGCACTGCAAAGCTATGTACTGGTTAGGGTAGTCTAACCCTAGTGGCTGAAGGTGTTATTGCAGGCTTCAACCACACGGACACATCAAAATTAATTAAAATTAATTAATGTATTTTAAAAACAAAAGAATCCTGAAGTGCACACCCTTAGAGTCCACTTAGTACGCATGTCCCGTTTCAGGTGTCTAGGTTTCACTGTGTCGGTGCTGTGGTGGGGACAGACAGATTAATATGTGTCCTCTTTTATTATTATAGATTGGATCAGAATGGGCTTGGCTTTTGAGCCATCTCCCCTCAATGTTTCCCTTTCTGTCGTGTCAGTCCAGAACAAACTTCTAGCAAGCCTTCTAGAAGGGTATCATTAGAACATCATTGTGAGGGGAATCAGGCTTTATGGTACAATAATTCCGCATGACTCCTCCTGAGGAAACCACGAGGCTGTCGCTGTGGCCTTCTGACCAATCTCCTTCTCTGTCTGCCCTCTCAGCTTATGCTCCAAGCCCTGCAGAGAGTTAACGAAGGAGCAAAGTATTCTCCTGAAATGGGAGAGCTGAGAGAATAGGCCAGACGTTAGCAAGGCCCAGCCTTAGAGGAGCACTTTTATCACCTGTTACCAAACCTTCAGGAACAAGGATTTAGAATTCCTAGAAGTGAGATTCACACTAGGCAACTGGCCAAAGGAAAGAGTAACCACTTTAATGACAGAATGCATGTATATTAGCTCTTATGACTGACATAGTGTTACAGGTAACACTATGTTACCAAAAAATGGGCTCTCGCCCTTAAATCAAACTCTAATGACAATGCAGTTACCTTTGTACTGCGGTTTCCCATCTAAGACAGCAAGCACGAGTGCCTCACCTTAGTAATGAATGACTGCATCATCAAATTGATTTAATTGTTTGTAATCTTCCCAGAGAACATTAGTTATTGAGCGGAATAGAAAAGTAATAAAATAATAATAAAGTAAGTAAATAAATAAATGACTTCCTACATGAGCCTTCCCCAACCTGGTGCCCTCCAGATACATTGGACTACAACTCCCATTGGCCATGATGGGTGGGGGTGATGGAAGTTGCAGTCTGACACATCTGGAGGGTGCCAGATTGGGAAAAGCTGTTCTACACAGAAGTCACTTTGGGTGGAGGAAGTTGCACAAATCCCATGTGTGAAATCTCCATATGTGGAACTTCATGATTCCCCTGTAATTGTGTGTGCATGCTCACACACACACACACACACACACACGATTCATACAGTTTCTTACAGGAAAGTGATTTCCATGTAGGATGTTTACCTTGAATGAAGCTGCCCAAAGCTAAGGAGTGTTTAGTAATTCGTCATTTTTCTACCCTGGAAGCATCAGTTTGAACTAATTTGAAATACACTTAAAAGAAGAGGATTTGATGGGCTAAATGTGAGGACTTTTGTTCTGTTCTCCATATCAGGATTCCCCTGGTGGAAAAAGGTTGATAAAGAAATGCTTCTACTTTTTATTTTTGTTTATTTGGGGGATGGACTACTTTTTTTTTCCAGAGATGGTGGAAGAACATCAAAGCAGCACTTTGAAATCTGTCTCAGAGTATAAATAGCTCTGCTGAGAGGCACCTTCTGCCTTCTGCTCGGCAGAGCTAGACACAGTCTGCTGGAAGAGATGGTTATAAAAAAGAATTATTCATTTCCCTCTTCTAATTAACTAGGTATTGGTAAAAAGTCCCAGGAGAACTGGGTTAGGCAAAGTACGGTGGCTTGCCCGTGTCCCTTGTGTGCACGCCGGAGAAAGCGACGTTGCCTGTCAAAATCTTCCCCTCCCCCCCTTTCAGGAATAAAGAATGTCAGATATTTCCATCCTGACGCATTCTTGACTGAGATGGATGGGAGAGAAACGGAATGTGCAGAGCGGTGGCCTCATGCAGATTGCACTCAGCTTCGGGAGAAAGTGTCGAGGCTCTTTGAGCAAAGGTTGTGATGCCGGGAGCCAGCATCTGTGGAGAGCTGGTATCTCTGGAAAACACCTGATCTGACTGAAGCGCTGAGGATGGCGCCATACAAAGTTCTCCTGCGCTGCGGCTGATCGCTGCGTGACACTGGGGAAGCGAAACTGCGCTTGTCACTGGGGAGACAGCACAGAGCAGCAGAAACCTGCTCCGCGCAGCCTTTGAAGGGCGTTCTATTTGGACAGGTGTAGCTGAGCTTGAATAATTTACCTAAGCACTGGGTTAGTCAGCCGCAGATGCTGAGGGAGATTAATTACAGAGCCTGGGAAAACTGCATTGGAGGGTAGCTCTTCCTTTTTTCTTTTCTTTTTTTGCGATAAAGTTTTTAAATTAATAGATTTCACGCTGCTGAAATCTTCCCCAGACTGACAGTCCCCGGAGGCGGATGCCCTTGTTATACGTGCCGCGCACAGAGGATGTTGTGAGCTTCTGTTTGCCATTCCCTACTCATGTACTTCGCCTTCCTTGCCTTTGCCGCAATCAGTTGTTGAAGGTTTAATATAGGGGACAATTGCCCACTAAACCTATGCGCGAAAACAGCCTTCCCTAACCTGGTGCCCTGGAGGTATGCTCAGCTGGAACTCCCATCATCCCCAGCTAGCCTGGCCCTCAATCTGCTTCGCCTCAACCTGAATGGACATGTGTGCAGTGGACACATGTACACTTGCGTTGAACTAGCAGATGCATATCCTTACCCGAGCCTTGAGAGGCCCTGCCTCATGAGTGGCGTGGCTCTGAGGGCCCTCACACGCTGAGGTACGGCGGGTGGCTACTTGGGAGCGGGCCTTCTCAGTAGTAGTGCCCGCCAGTTGTGGACTACTATCCACAGAGAGGTCTGCCTGGTGCCTACTTTGTACTCGCACACAAGGGAGCACAAGAAGAGGGAGTGGGGTGCTGCCCCTGGTGTTGTGCACCTGGGCGGGCCCCACCCCAGACACCTGCATGTGGAGACAGCATACATCAGAAGTGACTTCTGAAGTGTGAGCCACTCACATCTGGGCTTTTATCTCAGATGTCTGCACTCAAGATGTGGACACTGGGGAGAGGGCCAGCCCACAGGCTCAGTGTCGGGGTGGGGTGTTCCGGTCCTGTCTTGAAGGTTAATTCCGTCCCTACCGGGTAGTCCTGTGGTTCAAGGCTCAGGAAGGTCTGTTTAGCAGGGGAGCTGTCCAGCAGAGAACACAGTAAGAGAGATGTTGCTTCATCAAGGATTAGGCTCCAACTGAGCAGCTTTATATGGGGAATGTTTTGGCCCCATACCTTCCAGGCTTACTATTAGGGGCCTGTTCCGGGGTGTGCGTCCTCCTCACGAGTTGGGCTCAAGGATATTGAGCTGCCAGATGGGCACTATATCGCAATCAGATTGATTATGTCCTTTGCAGCCAAAGATGGAGAAGCTCTATACAGTCAGTAAAAACAAGACCTGGAGCTGACTGTGGCTCAGATCATGAGCTGCTTGTTGCAAAATTTCAGCTTAAATTGAAGAACGTAGGGAAAACCACTTAAGCATTCAGGTATGACCTAAGTCATATCCCTTATGAATATACAGTGGAGGGTGAGGAATAGATTTAAGGGATTACACCTGATAGACAGAGTGCCTGAGGAACTATGGACGGAGGTCCGTAACACTGTTCAGGAGGCAGCAACGAAATCCATCCCAAAGAAAAAGAAATGCAAGAAAGCCAAGTGGCTGTCTGATGAGGCTTTACAAGTAGCTGAGGAAAGAAGGGAAGCGAAAAGCAAGGGAGAAAGGGGAAGATATATCCAACTGAATGCAGAGTTCCAGAGAATAGCAAGGAGAGACAAGAAGGCCTTCTTAAATGAACAATGCAAAGAAATTGAGGAAAACAATAGAATGGGAAAGACTAGAGACCTCTTCAAGAAAATCGGAGATCTCAAGGGAACGTTTTGTGCAAAGACGGCCATGATAAAGGACAAAGAAGGCAGGGACCTAACAGAAGCAGATGAGATTAAGAAGGGGTGGAAAGAATACAGAGAAGAACTATACAGAAAAGATCTTAATGTCCCTGATAGCCATGATAGTGCGGTCACTGAACTTGAGCCGGACATCCTAGAGAGTGAAGTCAAGTGGGCCTTAGGAAGCATTACTAACAACAAAGCTAGCGGAGATGACAGTATTCCAGCTGAGCTATTTAAAATCCTAAAAGATGATGCTGTTAAAGTGCTGCACTCGATATGCCAACACATTTGGAACACTCAACAGTGGCCACAAGACTGGAAAAGGTCAGTTTACATTCCAATTCCAAAGAAGGGCAATGCCAAAGAGTGTTCAAACTACTGTACAATTGCGCTCATTTCACATGCCAGCAAGGTGATGCTCAAAATCCTACAAGCTAGGCTTCAGGAGTATGTGAACTGAGAACTACCAGAAGTATAAGCTGGATTTCGAAGAGGCAGAGGAACTAGAGATCAAATCGCCAACATTCGCTGGATCATGGAGAAAGCAATAGAATTCCAGAAAAACGTCTATTTCTGCTTCATTGACTACGCTAAAGCCTCTGATTGTGTGGATTACAACAAACTCTGGCAAATTCTTAAAGAGATGGGAGTACCAGACCACCTTACCCGTCTCCTGAGAAACCTGTACGAGGGCCAAGAAGCAACAGTCAGAACCGGACATGGAACAACCGATTGGTTCAAAATTGGGAAAGGAGTATGACAAGGCTGCATATTGTCGCCCTGCTTATTTAACTTATATGCAGAGTACATCATGAGAAATGCCAGGCTGGATGAATCACAGGTCGGAATTAAGATTGCTGAGAGAGTTATCAACAACCTCAGATATGCAGACGATACCAACCTAATGGCAGAAAGTGAAGAGGATCTCAAGAGCCTCTTGTTGAGGGTGAAAGTGGAGAGTGCAAAAGCTGGTTTGAAACTCAACATTAACAAAATGAAGATCATGGCATCTGGCCCCATCACTTCCTGGCATATAGAAGGGGAAGAAATGGAAGCAGTGACAGATTTTATTTTCTTGGGCTCCCAGATCACCACAGATGGTGACTGTAGCCATGAAATTAAAAGACGCTTGCTCCTTGGGAGGAAAGCTATGGCAAACCTAGACAGCATAGTAAGAAGCAGAGACATCACCTTGCCGACAAAGGTCCATATAATCAAAACTATGGTTTTCCCAGTAGTAACATATGGCTGTGAGAGCTGGTCTATAAGGAAGGCTGAGCGCCGAAGAACTGATGCTTTCCAACTGTGGTGCTGGAGAAGACTCTTACGAGTCCCCTGGACTGCAAGGAGGTCAAATCAGTCGATCCTAAAGGAAATCAACCCTGAGTGCTCATTGGAAGGACAGATACTGAAGCTGAAGCTCAAATGTTTTGGCCACCTAATGCGAAGAGAAAAGTCACTGCAAAAGACCCTGATGCTGGGAAAGATTGAAGGCAAAAGGAGAAGGGGATGGCAGAGGATGAGATGGCTAGATAGCATCACTGATGCAATGAATATGAACTTGAGCATATTCCGGGAGAGAGGGGAGGACAGGAAGGCCTGGCGTGCTATGGTCCATGGGGTCACGAAGAGTCGGACACGACTGAACGACAGAACAACGACAACAACAGATGGGCGCTGCACCTCCTGCTTTGGGCTTCTGTCCAGACATGCTGCTGCCTTTGTTCCTGAGTGTGATCTTGGTGGGTCTGGAGCAAGTGGGTGGAGTCAGTCCGGGTGCTTTGGTTCTTCCAGTGCCACAGCCTCCTTGAGTGGAGAATTGCTCCTGGTGGTGGTGGTCTCAGGAGGGCTATCAGCAACTTCCAACTGTCCCTGACCCTCACAACTACTAGGGCCAGTGAGAGGATCCTCCTTTTCTTCCATCTCCTCCTCCAGTTCTAGGGTTGCCTGCCAGGAAGATTGTGGGATATGATACAGTGGGGCAGCCCCACTCCCTCTTCTGTGTATGAATACCCTCTTCCACCACCAAGTGATGCCTGAATAGGACTAATATGATCACTGAAACCCAGACTCTTGATTGACTTTCTACAGCCAAAGAGCAGTGGAACAGAGGGTGAAGTTTAACAGAACCTGTGGTAGGAGGGAAGCCATAACTTTCACAGAGTTGGAAAGGCTCATTTTGCTCAACAACTGCTGACGGACTAACCAGAAGCGGCATTTAGAGAAAGCTAATTTTAGGAATGACCAGTCGGGTATATTTTAGAATGTTTTCCATAAATTGCCTGCGATTTCTCTTCAGGGACTATTCCTTTGATGAGAAAGTTATTTCCAAGGCTGCCAATTTATAGACCTCATTCCAGTACAAAATCACTTGCAGATGATTAAAATACATTTCTTTCTAATTGCAGACTATTACGCAGTGGCTGCCAGATATTACAAGGCTGCCACCATGCTTCAGGAGAACACCCCCCACCCCCGTCCCTTGTGAGCTGTGCAGACAGCCCAGATCAGTGTGTTGGAACTTGGAAGCCCCTGAGTGAGGCTTTTTTGCCACCTTCACAGCCTTTTTTCACACCCAGGAGTCCTTGTGAAATGTACATTGGGTAGGCCTTGGTTGAGTGCCTATGAATAAACCTATGTCCTTTTAAGGCCCGAGCTCTTTAGACACCCAAATGTCATGGGTAAGGCCAAAGCACCATTTAAAGTGTGAACCAAGTCTCCTAAATTGTTGCAAAGGTTTTTTGAATCTCACGGCAATTCACATTGAAATGTAAACAAAAACAGTATTTATTTAAAAAGAAAGAAGCAAAAAAAGTAGCTACATAAATTTGAATATATCAATTTCAGTGCATGCATATGAAGTGTGTGTGTGTGTGTGTGTGTGTGTGTATCTCTCCCTCTCTCTCTCTCTGAAAATACGACTTTCTAAATATACATATAAGTGTCCATTCGCGCATTTTAGAGCATAACATAAAGGAAATGGTAAAAATACGTATTCTGCCTACAGTATCATTAGTCATGCTGATATATTGCCATATATTGGCTTAGTATGTACACATGAAGAACATTACTATGGGTTAGATCCAGATTTCTGTGTGTGCAACTGGGCCAGCAGAAACAGAGTTCTCTCCCCACTCCTCCCACAACAGCCTCTCCAGTCCACTGAAAATTCTGCACAGAGGGTTGGGAGGGGCCTCCTGCTCAATGGGGTGAGCTGTGGTATGGGGGATGGGATTCCCAAAAATGAGGTGGAGGCACCTTCTGTGAGTGGAATCCTTTCATCTATGGAATGCAGATCCTGGATCCAACCAAATACGTGTGTGTGTGTGTGTGTGTGTGCGCATGCGCGCGCGCGGTGTTCCTCCGTTTTCAAGCTCAGCCAACTTAAGCCTCTTGTATTTAAATAAAAATTTTAAAACACAGGTTCTTGCGCCCCCATGATCATCTGAATGCGGCCATTGTAGTGCTTTGGAGCTGCTGAAAACATTTTTGGGAGCTACTCAGGTTCTTGTCTTCTTTTAAAAATAGTGATAATGACATTGTTCTAGCGTGGTCCATCACATGTATGGCTCTTTCCTTGATTTTAAAGCACAGGGTTGGTTTGTTTTTATGGAGCAGATGACACTTGCCAGTTGGGTGAGGTTGTTCACAGCCTTAGAATGGCAGGCGTTCCTTCAGGGTTTTAGATTAGTTGGAAATAGGTTTGAACAGGTTATTCTTGGCTCTTCCAGCCATCACAGAGAGGTTGACCTATCTCTGTGTAATGCAGAGAGATTTGGGAGCTCCGTCAGCTGGTCTGGTAAGGGAATTCCAACAACTACTGAAGGCACAGAGAAATTTCATGGGACTTAGCTGAAAGCTATTTGTGTAATATGTTAACTTGCATTCCCAGGGCTCTTACTCATTTTTCAAAAACTGGCTAAAGTGCTAAAAAAGAGGGTGCCTTAGGGAATGCTTACCTATCCTGCACAGCACCCCCCAACTGCATTATTCCTTTCATAGTACCCTTTTCAGTCATGATGGGATATAGGGTGTTTCTACGTTAAGCAAAAAACATGCAAAAATCCACATCCTTTTCTTTGCAGGATTAGGAAGGGCTCCTTTACCTGGCAGACATGTGCTTTGAACTTGGGGAGTGCCTCCCTTCCTCCCTGGCATGTGTGCAAAGGAGTAGGGGGGGGTTCTTCTTCTACTGTACTCTTCTCGCAGCCCCCAGGAAACCTCTGACTTGCTTCTGAGTAGACATAAAATGTAAGACTCTGCCAGAAGTCTGCAACCCTCGGCACACTTACGTGGGAGTAAGCCCCACTGAACTTAATGGGGTGCTCTGAATCAACAGAGGGCGTTGTGTCTGAGCGTGGTGGGGTGGGAGATCAGATCTGTTTGCCTTCGTTGCAGGGAGGCATTTTACCCTCTTCTCCCCACAACTGAGAAATGTGCTCAAGCATTTACATGGCAGACACCTGGGAATCGAGGAAAGTCCTTCCTCAGCAAGACTTGAGTGGAGGCAGGAGTTGCAGTTGGCAGGCAATTCTTGCCCTCGCGCCTGCCAAATCTGCTCCCACACACCCCACTCCCATCCTCAATGGCACCATGCACGCCCCCAGCAATGGAAAACAAATGCCCACAGCAGGCAGACACAGTGGTTTCTCCCACTATTGGAGAATTTCATGCGGAGGTCATGCCTCTCTTGTTCCATGGGTGGAAAAAACGCCACATTTATTGCATTTGGGGAAAACACAGGATAGGCTGGGGGGAAATTGCAGGAGACACCCTGAAGGATAATGTCATCTAAAGAGCCCGCAAACTTCCGTGACAGAGCCATCTCAATAGCAGGATAAAAGCTCTGTGTGATGAACCCCATAGATTGGAAGAATCATAGAATCATGGAATAGTAGGGTTGGAAGGGGCCTACAAGGCCATCGAGTCCAACCCCCTGCTCAATGCAGGAATCCAAGTCAGAGCATCCCTGACAGATGGCTGTCCAGCCTCGTCTTGAACGCCTCCAGTGTGGGAGAGCCCACCACCTCCCCAGGTAATTGGTTCCATTGTCGTATTGCTCTAACAGTCAGGATGTTTCTCCTGATGTTCAGTTGGAATCTGGCTTCCTGTAACTTGAGCCCATTATTCCGTGTCCTGCACTCTAGGATGATCGAGAAGAGATCCTGGCCTTCCTGTCTGTGACAGCCTTTCAAGTACTTGAAGACTATCATATCTTCCCTCAGTCTTCTCTTCTCAAGGCTAAACATGCCCAGTTCTTTCAGTCTCTCTTCATAGGGCTTTGTTTCCAGTCCTCTGATCATCTTTGTTGCCCACCTCTGAAACCTCTCCAGCTTGTCTGCATCTTTCTTAAAGTGTGGTGCCCAGAACTGGACACAGTACTCCAGCTGAGGCCTAACCAGTGCTGAGTAGAGGGGAACTAGTACTTCCCGGGATTTGGAAACTATGTTTCTATTAATGCAGCCCCAAATAGCGTTTGCCTTTTTTGCAGCCACATCACATTGTTGGCACATATTCAGCTTGTGATCGACAACAATTCCAAGATCCTTCTCGCTTGTAGTGTTGTTGAGCCACGTATCCCCCATCTTGTAACTGTGCATTTGGTTTATTTTTCCTAGGTGAAGAACGTGACATTTATCCCTATTAAATGTCATTCTGTTGTTTGTCTTCCAAAGTATTAGCTATCCTGCCCAATTTTGTATCATCTGCAAATTCGATCAGCATTCCCTGCACCTCCTCCTCCAAGTCTTTCATAAAAATGTTGAAGAGCCCTGGGCCCAGGACTGAGCCCTGCGGTACCCCACTCGTTACCTCTCCCCAGCTTGAGAAGGTCCCATTGATAAGCACTCTTTGAGTCCGATTCTGTAGCCAACTGTGGATCCACCGAATCGTTGTTTCATCTAGCCCACTTTGAGCTAGTTTGCTCATCAGGATATCATGGAGCACTTTGTCGAAAGCTTCGCTGAAGTCGAGGTATATGATGTCTACAGCATTCCCACAGTCCACAAGGGAGGTGACTTGATCAAAAAATGGGATCAGAATCGTCTGGCAGGACTTGTTTTTGACAAGTCCATGTTGCCTTCGAGTAATCACTGCATTGTTTTCAAGGTGCTTCCAGATGGATTGCTTTATCATCTGCTCCAGAATTTTCCGTAGGATTGATGTCAAACTGACTGGTCTGTAGTTCCCAGGTTCCTCCTTTTTACCCTTTTTGAAGATAGGGACGTTAGCCCTCCTCCAATCATCTGGCACTTCCCCCATCCTCCATGATTTCTCAAAGAGAATAGACAGCGGTTCTGAGAGTTCTTCCGCCAGTTCCTTTATTACTCTAGGATGCAGGTCATCTGGCCCTGGAGATTTGAACTCATTCAAAGTAATGAGGTGTTACTTGACCATATGCCTATCGATCTCAAGCTGCAATCCTGCCCCTTCAGCCTGTACTTCACCTTTGCCAGGGGGGTCATAGACCCTCTTTTGGAAGAAGACTGAGCCAAAGTAGGAATTGAGCACCCTGCCTTTTCTTTGTCATCTGTTATTGTTTTGCCATCCTTATTTAATAGCTGAACCACCATTTCTTTCCTCTGCCTTTTACTATGCACGTAGCTGAAGAAAGCCTTTTTGTTGTTTTTAGCATCCCTCGCTAACCTCAGCTAGTTCTCAGCTTTAGCCTTTCTGACGCCATCCCTGCAATTTTGTGCTACCTGCCTGTACTCTTCCTTTGTTACTTGGCCTTCTTTCCACTTCCTATATGTGTCCTTTTTTGTTTTCAGGTCATCCCTAAGCTTTTTGTGAAGCCACATTGGCTTCTTCTGTTGTCTTCCACCTTTTCTTCTTGTTGGAATTGTTTGTGATTGTGCCTTGAGAATTTCCTTTTTTAAAAGCTCCCACCCATCTTGGACGCCTTTTCTCATTAGCGTCGCTTTCCATGGGACCTTACTGATCATTGTTCTGAGTTTATTAAAATCAGCTTTCCTAAAATCCAGAGTACACGTTTGACTACATTCCGCTTTTGCTTCCCTTAGACCCAAGAACTCAAGTACAACATGGTTGCTTTCCCCCAGAGTTCATGTAACTGCTACTTTATCCACTAAGTCATCTCTGTTGCTTAGGATCAAGTCAAGGATAGCCGATCCTCTAGTTCCTTCCTCTACTTTCTGTAGGAGGAAGTTATCCGCCACACAAGTCAGGAATTTCCTGGAGGGGCCATGTTTTGCAGAATTTGTCTCCCAACAAATATCAGGGAAATTGAAGTCCCCCATTACTACTACATCATGCTTCCTTAAAACATTGGCTATTTGCTTTTCAAAAGTTTCATCCTCGTCTTCTCCTTGATTGGGTGGCTGGTAGTAGACTCCGACAATCAGGTTCCTTTTATTCTTTGCTCCATTTATTTTGATCCAGATGCTCTTGATGGGGCTACCAAGCTCATCCTCCTGTATTTCTGTGCAGAGATATGTATTTTTCACATATAGTGCAACCCCACCCCCCTTTCTGTTCCTCCTGTTCTTTTTGAACAAGTTATATCCTTCAACTGCTATATTCCAGTCATGAGAGTCATCCCACCAAGTCTCAGTTATACCTATCAAGTCATAATTTCCCTCTTGTATTAAGAGTTCAAGTTCGTTCTGTTTGTTTCCCATACTCTGGGCATTAGTATATAGACATCGAAGACCACGTGCTTCATAGTCTGGCTTTCTTCCTACATATGTCTGAAGACTATTATTGGGCGCTATTAGAGCTGTTCTCTCCGTTGCAGTGCATGAGCCTTCGTCTATTGTTACCCCCAACTTTACATCTCCCTTCCCCGTAGGATTCAGTTTAAAGCCCTCCTGATGAAGTTCTTCATGCTGTGGCCAAACACATTCTTCCCATCCTTTGTGAGGTGCAACCCGTCCCTTGCCAACAGCCCATCTTCCAGGAAGTATAGCCCGTGGTCCCAGAATCCAAATCTCTCTCGTCAGCACCACCTTCGTAGCCCGTCATTCACCCAGAGTATTTTTCATTCCCTTTCTATCCCTCTTCTAACTACTGGAAGGATGGATGAGAAAACTATCTGGGCCCCAAAGTTCTTGAGTTTCCTTCCCAAAGCTTCAAAGTCTGACGTGATTTCTTCGTAGCTCCGCTTGGCGGTATCATTTGTTCCCACATGGATGAGAAGAAAGGGATACCTGTCAGTGGACTTTATGAGTGCAGGCAACCTTTCAGTAATGTCTCTAATCCGTCCTCCCGGGAGACAACATACCTGGCGAGTCCACGGGTCTTCGCGACATACTTGCGTCTCGATCAAGCAATCTCTATCCATCTCTCGATCGAAAGAGATGCCTTTCTGCTGGGGAGGCAGTCTCGTCACTTCTTGGGAGATACCTACGCTGCTGAAAAAAGAAAGGACATACTTCAATGCTACAGAGAGGGATGCATCTCAGTTCCTAACTCAAAGGGAGTTTCATCAATTTCATTTCCATACAGTGCATAGTTAAACTAGAGCTGTGAGCAAATGGCCTCTCAAAATTCTCCACCCTATTTGTGGGCAGAGAAATTGGAGGAGGAGAAATTCTCCAACATATTCTCACAGGTAGGGCTCACCATTGGTAGGAATTGGGGTACAGCTTCTTTCTTTTCTCATCAGGGTTTGGGGGGGGTGCTACCATTACAAGTGGCAACAGCATCAACTGCGTTGGTGATCTAGCCCCCATTTCGTATCCATGGTCCACCACAATGCAGGTGGAGGGGGCAATGTTGTGTCTAGCTTCAGGGAAGAGGTGGAGCTAGAGATATGCCTCAGTCTGTCCTCCAATATCCTGACTGTGTTCTTCCCCATCAAAGAGGCTTCCATTGTTCTGCCTCATTCTCATGGTGATCTATAATTTATTTTTGTGATTTTTTGAGCTTATCTAATCACTGCGAAGTGGCTAAGGGTGATGTGTGTGTTTTCTTTCTATTATATCTCTCTGCGTTGCTCTGCAACCTCTGAGGCTGCTTGCGCTTCCTGAGCTGAAAAAGCCCTACGGATGGAATTACCTCATGATGTCTTCCCCTGGGCTTTAATTGAAGTGTGGGAAGCCAAGGAGGCTACAGGATGCTGGAGAGATCATTGTACAGTGAAAACAGGACATTTGCTTGCAATCCTTGGCCATCTCTTAAGTAAGGTAAGCACAAGAAACCCAAACCCAACCCATGAGAATTTCTCACTGTTGAATTTCTTTTCAAAAGCAATTTCTTTTCTATCAAATTGAATGAGGATGGTCGAAAAAATGTGAAAGAAATTTTTGGCCCAGTACTAAGTTAGATGATGGAATTCAATACACACAATGTAGTGATGGCCATAAACCTGGATGGCTTCAAAGGACAAATTCATGGCGAGTAAGGCTATCAGTGGCAATTAGTCAAGATGGCTATGTATGATGGCCAGTATCGGAGGCAGTATGCCTCTATATGCCAATTGCTGGGGACCACAAGTAGAAGGGTGCTGTTGCCCTCACGTCCTGCTTGTGGGCTTCCCATTGGGGCATCTGGCTGGCTACTGTGTAAACAGAATATTGGATTATAGGCTTTTGGTCTGACCCAGAGTAACTCTTCTTGTGTTCTTAAGAGTGAAATTGGCAAGAATTTTTTGTATTCACCCTGTCCTGCTAAAGCTATAGACTGGAGAAGTGCCTTAGCTGGACTCAGTTGCCAGGGTAAAACTACCAAGGAACTCCTGGAGAGTTTGTCTCAGCCTTTCCCAACCTGGCATGCTCCTGTTGTGTTGGACTGCAATTTCCACAATCCCTAACCAGCATATATAGTAGTTGTAGGATGGGATGATGGTAAAGTTTATATTCTGGATTTTTATGGGCTCATCAGCCACACCTGATCTGAGCTCAGCAAAGGTACAAAGATAAATCCAGTCCAGTTCAAGTCTGTGTCAGTATTTGTAGAGAGATGTTTTATAACACAGTGTGGGAAATTTCTTGGAAGGGGAGAAAAAATGTCCAGAGATTTGGGTTTGGGACATTTTTTGTCTGTCAAATTTACAAGCCTTAAAACATACAACTGCAAATGCAATTGTGAAGAAAATAATTTCTGGTTAGGATTCCCTACTCTAAAGACCCAGCCTGTGAGCTTAAATGCTGACTGACTGGAGAAAACCAGATGAAGGGGTGGAGGAGGGAGCTCTCCAGGAAGCAAAGAAGTAGTAGCAAAAGTGTGACAAAGATGAAAAGGGAAGGGGCACAATTAAAAAATAAATGAAGACACATTGATGTATTTCCTCCTCTGGCATATTTGCTTAGGATGTGTATCTGCACTGGTTCAATACACATCTGTTGTGTTTTGATGAGCATCAGACCTAAAGGATGTGCCTGCTCCATATGTCTGAATCACCTGTCTTGGAACTGCTTACAGCAGGGGGTGGACAACTTGTGGCCCTCTAGATGTTTTGGCCTACAACTCCCATGATCCCTCAACATTGGCTATGCTGGCTAGGGCTGGTGGAAGTTGTAGGCTAAAATATCTGGAGGGCCACAAGTTGCCCTCCCCTGGGTGCAGGTTGGGCATAGCAGGAATAGTCAACAATGATAGCCAATGCAGGATTCTCTTGGGCCAATTAGTGCTAACACAGGGCATTTAGTCAGACAAGAGAACCAATTGCAGTCTTGGCTCAGTTTAGTGCATAGTAAATAATTTCTAGGATTTGGCACTTTGTTACTGTCTCTATATTTATATCCCACTTTCTTTTCACATGAAATCAAAGCAGCAAACAATGGCCATCACCAACAAGTGCATTTGCGAGGGAGCACATGATCCCTCAATAGCCCTCCATGGAGACCACCGTCATAACACAGAAGCATAAGAGCCCTGCTGGAACACATCAAGGGTCCATCTAGTTCAGGATTCTGTTCACACAGTGGCCAAACAGCTGCCTGTGGGAAACCCACAAGCAGGTCATGAGTGCAACAGCTCCCTCTCACTTGTGTTCCCCAGTAGCATATAAGGACTAGTAGTAGCCACTGATAGCCTGATAATGCATTCCTATATCCCATTATCAAAGCCACACAAAATCAGAACATAATAGCCAGCCAGCCAAATTCCTTTGGCCACTCACAAAAAGGATATAAAGGTGATGGCCATTCCCTATTTGTCCCCAGCATCTAGTATTTACCTATGAACATGGAGGTTCCATTTAGCTCTCGTGATTAATAGGCACTGACACTTCTATCCTATCCAGAGGTGAACAGCTTAATGAGTGGGTTGAATCCTCATTCCTAGACTGTAGGAAAGCTAAGAGCATAAGAGCCATACTGGATCAGGCCAAGGGTCCATCTAGTCCAGCATTCTGTTCACACAGTGGCCAACAAGCTGCCAACGGGGAACCCACAAGCAGGACATCAGTGTGATAGCACCCTCCCACTCATGTTCCCCAGCAACTGGTGTACATGGTCTATAATGCTTCTTGATACAGGAGGCAGCATACAGCCATCAGTAGCCATTGGTAGCCTTATCCTCCTGGAATTGGTCTAACCCCCCTTTAAAGTTGTCTAAGTTGGCAGCCATCACTACATCTTGTGAGAGCAACCATCACCTTCAAGGTCATCACCAACTGGGTCAGCAGTCTACACTTGCACCAAGCCCTATTAGAGGATGGATTTGGTAAGAGGGAGTCATCTGGATCATTGCCTAGTCCTCTAACCCAGCCTCTTCCCCGCTGCTACCAGACTGCCTGTCATGTAGCTGCCTAATCTCAAAAAGGAGCCATGTAGAGAGGTTGCCCTTTGGGTAAGATGTGAGATGGTAATAGGGATTTGGACGTCACTGGCCTGGGCCACCAGCAAAGCGTTGGACAGAAATGGAGAGAAGAGATAAATTATGGAGGATAGGGAAGATGGAGGGATGTGGCTGGCTGGTTACAGTTTCCAGGGAATGTCCTTTAAACTGAAGAAAAGCCACCCCAGAATGGTTTTTAATCCATCCCAAACCAGACTTTCTCCCCGTTATTCCGCATCTAATCATTTATAGTCCGCATCGCTAGGCAAGGCAAATGAGGATGTTTCTGAGTTGCCATGGCAACATGATGCACCTTTCAGTTGCTACAGCAACCAGGGTGTTTTTTAAAATACAGGCAAGGTAATCCCCCCCCCACTCTTTCTTTACTCTAATTTCTCTTTTATCACTTTCCCCAAGGGACACGCCACCCTCTCAGTGTGCTGTAGGCAAGGTGGGGTGGTGGAGATAACGAGCCTTTGCCATGTCAGCACCACAGTGATGGGCTCAGCTTCAGGAGGCTGGAACTGATACCATGGCGTGGAGTGGGGAGGGGAGGGAAGGCTCTTTCTCCGCTTGAGGCAGGTCTGCTGAAACGGCCCTTCCATCCACAAGCTTGGATAGGAAGGCAACTCCAGCACCTTCATTTCCACGGGGAACTGCTAAAAGGCCAAGCCAAAACACAACCTGATAACAAAGAACCAGGGTTACCATGGGATCACTCCTTCGTCCATACAAATGTACCCAACAAATACAGCCATTACATCAACTTTCCCCAGTGTGGTGACCTCCAGATGTGTTGGACTACAACTCTCAGCATCCTCCTGCCAGCATGGCTGGCAGGGGATGCTGGGGGTTGTAGTCCAACACATCTGGAGGGCACCATGCTGGGGAAGGCTGCAGTTCATAACATTGTCACCAACAACAATGCCTGCCATACACAGTCAGACTCTGCTTTGCACCCAGTGTCAGCCCCAGGTTTTCTGACACTGGCCCTGTTTATACCACAGTCATCTGGGCAGACAGTAGAGCAGTAATGGCTCCATGGAAGAGCATTTGCTTTCCTTTGCCCCAGCACTTCCATTTCAAATAGACATTCCCCCCCCCACCCCATTTATGGGAAACGCATGCCTTTAGATCATCCACCAGTGTGGACGTGTGGCTGAATAGCTGAGAGGAATCTTTGTTCTAGTGCCACGTGTATGGTCTCTTGGGCAAGACACTATCAGCCTCTCCTCTGCCCCCACCTGTAAAACAGGGCATACCTCACAGGGCTTCAGTGAGGAAAACATCATAAAAGTAGCCAAGTGCTATATGAAGTTTTTTAAAAATAATATACATGATGATGAGAAATATTAATAGCTACATGAACACTAGGTCACCTGTTGTTAGAGGACATTGGCACAAGATGCCGCCTCTCAAATTAATATGGCTGGCCCTGCCTGTGGAGAAATTGGGTCTGTCCAATCATGGTCTGGAATGGGCCTGAAGTCTGGAAAAATCCACAAAGAAGAACTGTCAGTGCATTAGCACAGGAGCTGGTGTTGACAGTGTTAAGGAATCCAGAAACCTCGGCTTAGGTCAAGAAGAGAAAGCAAGGCTGGCGTTAAGGTTTGGAGAGCGGAGTTCCGGTTGGAGTTAGGAAAACAGCCTCAGCAGCAAGGTTAAAAGTCCAAGACTTTCGGAAGCATGAAAGGGCCAGTGTTGGAAACACAAAGCCTTTTGTTGTGTGAAGTGATTGGCTCTGGGCTCTGGAGCAGATTCCCAAGGGTCATTAGTTAAGACTACAGTGTACTTTAATATGGGGGAGTGAGAAGGTTAGAGGCCAGTAGTAGACTAGATGTGCAGACACACCGTGGAATCAGGAGTAAGGCGAATGTGAAGACAGATATGAGACACAGAGAGAGAGAGAGAGAGAGAGAGAGAATGCACATGAGCAAACAAGAAGATAAGATACAGATGTGCAGGCAAAGCTGACAGGCATAGTCAGAATGTGTTACATAGTGTGTCACAACTCAACCCTTAGGTCACAACAGGCTTGTTAATGGTTGTCAAAAAATAGACACTTGCAACACAAATGCTGGCCAGAGAGGATTTCACTTCCAGATCAAGGGATGGAACAAAGAGAGAATGTCATTGACGGCTTCTTTTTTGTCAGAGCTTCTGGAACTACTGCATTTACAATTAAGTTTGTGAAATGCTCTGCTACTAGAGGGAGTGCTTTTGAAATTAAAAAATACCAGCATTGGTGCTTCTTTCCACAGCAGCTCAAGCTTGAACTTCCTGCTTCTTAAATCTTTAAGATGTACATTTAATCAGACTCCAGTTCTCCCCCACCCCTGCTATTTTTCTATTCCAGCACAGTCCAGAGGTAGGCAACCTGGTGCCCTCCAGATTTGGACTACAACTCCCATAAGCCCCAGCCAGCATAGCTAATGGTCAGGGATAGTGGGACTTGGAGTCCATAACATATGGAGGCCACCAGTTTACTTACCCCTGTATCAGTAATGAGAGACATGTCAGCCAACCACCCAGCCTCAATCAAGAGCAGCCCATAGCAATCATAGGGATGGAAGGATCATTCTGTTTTCAGTCTAGGTCACTTTTGCATATGTTCATTCATAAGTTTCATCCATCCCATTTCCACATCAATCTGCAATTTTGTTTTTAAAGAACTGTGCAAGAATTAATATTTAAAAACACATTTAAATACATATTTTTGAATAGATTTTCTCAGAAAATATGCATTTCTAAAAGTGTTTTCATAGAATCACAGGGCTGGAAGGGGCCTACAAGACCATTTTATCTTAAAACACAAATTTTAATACACATTTTGGTACATTTTTTGAGCCAAGGACTACATTGCAAAATTCAGAGAAGTGCAAAACAGGAAGGATAATTATGTTCCAATCCATTTACACATTAGTCCAAGAGGTTTGGCAGATCAGGTGAGTTCGTATCGGAATTTGCACAGGTTGAATTCCCTAAGCATCTCTAAGCAATCATGATCATTTCCTTCTCCTGCAGAGATAGAGGCAGGATGTGAGACTCTCTTTCCATTGAAAAGGATTATCCAGACTAAAGAAGATAGTGAGTTTTCCACAGGGAAACCCTGGCCTGCAGGGAATAGTAAATACCTGAGATCTTCCAGTAATGGGTCATGACTTATGACTTGTATTATTTCATTGCTTTTCTTTGTCATTGTACCAGGGCCACAAACACGATGGTAGAGTTTAACCTAATGCGTATGCGTGTGCATGCTTGTGTGTAGATATCAGAGAGGCTCTTATGTGGCTAGAGATCACACGTGCCCCTTGCAGAGGTGGGCCTGAATACAAAGAGTGTGCCATGCCCCAAAGGTCCTGTTAGCAGTTTTTTGTGCCTGCCATTTATCTCCAGCCCAGAAGCACTGGGTCACTTTGGGCTAGTCACAGACTCTCAGCCCAACCCACCTCACAGGGTTGTTGTTGTGAGGATAAAATGGAGGAGGACTATGTATGCTGCCTTGGGTTCCTAAAGGAGTAAAAAAGGTGGGATATAAATGTTAATAATAATAATAATAATAATAATAATAATAATAATACAGCCAGTGTACAGAGCCCATGCTTGAACAGGAATTAGAAACAGCAGTACAGTGGTGGGATAAACCGGTCATGTGGAGAAGCCCAGAGCCCCCTCTTTCCTGGCACCCAAATGACCCTATCAGTTTGGCCACTTTCTGTCAGCGACTTTGTGTTTACTGTGCTCAGTAGGCACCAGTGGTGTAGTGAAGGCTGACACAGTGCCAGCACCTTTTTATTAGCATGGATGCTGATGTCAGAATTCCCTGTTTTCTCTATGCTTAGCTGCTGTCCTCACAGTGGCTGGGGGGAAATGAATTATCCCAACCAAAATATATCACTCCCAGTTGTGATGCAAAGTATTTGAGGGTAGCCTGGTCTTGAGCTGGTAATTAAGACTCATTAGCCTTACAAAAGTCCTGCTTCTGGTGGAGACAATACTGTTATGAACATAAGAAGAGCCTTACTGGATCAGACCAAGGGTCCATCTAGTCCAACACTCTGTTCACACAGAGGCCAACCAGCTCCCCATGGGAAACCCACAAGCAAGACATGAGTGCAACAGCACCCTCCTGCCCATGTTCCCCAGCAACTGGTGTACATAGACATACTGTGTCTGATACTGGAGATATCATATAGCCATCAGGACTAGTAGCCATTGATAGCCTTCTCCTCCAGGAATTTGTCCAACCCCCTTTTAAAGCCATCCAAATTGGTGGTAGCAAATTCTATAGTTAGCTATGCACTATGTGAAGAAGTACACCATAGTTTTGTGTGAGGGCAGTATGATTTTTGGCCATGATTAAAATGGGTTGGCATTTTACTTGTGCTATCCTCCACAACCCCAAGGTCCCTTTCTTCAGCAGACACGGTACACTGTCAACTTATATGTGAAGTTAAGATTGTTGGCTCCAGCGTGCATCACGTTACACTTACCGACTCTGCGAGGCATTTGCCACTTTGACGCCCGTTCCCCCAGTTTGGAAAGATTTTTTTGGAGCTCTTTGCAATCCCTTTGTGTTTTAACACAAAGCAACTTGATGTGGCCACATTTGGGAGTCGGACCATCAAATTTGGTCCCCCAGCCCTGCAGAGGTTACAGGTGGCCTGAAGGTCAAAACTGATCAGATAACGATCTGTCCATGCCAAAGGAGTCGCTACTGGCTCCTCCACCCACAGATTATTTTCTCCCAATCCAGCACAGAAAACCAGGTCCAAAGTGTCCTGCCGCATGTGTTGGGCAAGATATTATTTGAGACAGGCCCATGCTTGACATGGCGGCCATGAAATCCTGAGCTGCTCCTGACAAAGTAGCCTTGGTATGAATATTGAAGTCTCCCCAAGCCATAATATCACACTCCAGACCACATCAGTCAGCTCAGGCAGGAGGACTGTTAGGCAGCAGGGTGGGCGGTACACCAACAGAATCCCTATCCTGTCTCGGGTGCCCAACACCAGATACAGACACTTGAAACTGGCTGACTGTTGGATAGGGAATCTGACCAGGGGGATAGAATCCCTATAGACCAAGGCAACCCTCCCTCCCCAACTCTCTAGTCAAACTTGGTGCTGCACAAGAAATCCAGGCAGACACATATGGGAGAGACTGACTCCTCCCTGTTCATCCTGCCAGGTTTCGGTAACACAAGACAGGTCAGCATGTTCTTCAGCTATGAGCTCAGAAATGATATTACCTTTTTGAGTAGCCGACCTGGCATTCATCAGCAGCACCTTCAGGCTAGAGGGGGCTGCAGGCAAGCCCCCAGAGTTACTGAGGATGGAAGGCAGACTGGAATGGGATAGAACACACAGCTGTCTCAATTGCCTTCCCCTCTCCCAATGTCATTGCCTCCCACCGTCATAATACCCTCTGCTCAGCACTACACCTCTAGTGGCCCCACCTTCCTCCACTGGAAAACACATTCCAGGTTAGCATTAGCTGATGCTGCTTGCCCCTATAGCACTCTGGCACGTTGGAGGAGGTTAGGTGGTAGTAGTTCCACCCAGGAGTAGATGCTCCTACTGCCATTTTTGCTGGTGTTCCTGTGTCTTCCAGGGTGGGGGATTCCATTGTGCTCTCCTGCGTGCGTCTCCAAGTGCAACGCTAATGTGCACTTAGCGTTGCACTTTGCACGATGCTGAGGCGCACGCAGAGGCACTGCCGCCTCTGGCCGCCACGCCCTATTTGTACCTGCTGGAGACAGCAGAGGGTGGAACCAGTTTGACTGATAGACTGGAGAGCCAGCAAGACGTTTCACACACCACCCATGGGGCTCGGGCTCAGGCTCACATGGCAGTCAAAAACAAGTGGTCCAGATACTGTTTCAAGTGGGCTTGAATTGCATAACCGAAGGGCCAGCTGATGCTCCTGCAGTGCAATGAGTGTAGAGCTGCCCTGGGCCCAGGCGTTGTTTTTCAGTTGCCCATCATACCAAGAAGAGGATCAATGCAAGACATTTCAAGACATTTCTGACATCTCTGGCCTGTTCCTAGCAAAGCAATTTCGCAGTAATTGAACTGAATGGAGTTTGTGGTTTCAGGAAATGGATGCCCTAGCGTTTGTCTCGAAAGGCGGATTCCACCCCATTAAACTTTTCACATGGAGCTGGCTCAAATGGCCTTCGCCTGCACAATGTAATGACCACATTACCAGCGGCCCCTTGGCCCTCAATCCTTAATTGAACATGCACATACAGCGATGAATACTGAGGCGATGAACCAGAAATGGCGACATCTAATTGCACAGGCGAGTTCAGAGGCAGGGCCATGGCAGTCCCGCATCCCAGAGACCCAGATTCCGCACTAACGAGCTGGCCCGGCTGTCACTGAGGTGCTGTCATTGTGCAAGGGGAAGGAGAGGGTGGTAAAAGGCCGTGCCTGGTTGCATTAGTAGGTGAGCATCCGTATCTTAATTGGTTCATTGTCAGTCCAAGGAGAGGGCTTAAAGGGGGTGGGTTGAATGGACAGGTCACTTACTGGGGCCATCAGAACTACAAGAAGTATAATGGACTACATTAATGCCAAAGATAAGCAACTAGCTATATTGTTGATGTCAGAGGTGGGAGGCAGAAGCTACATGTGAGAGTTGTCTGGGGAGATTGTTATGAGCATGAAGGAATATCTATCAAGCGACCATCTCGCCTCCTAATAAACGGTTCACTAAAGCACCAGCTAAACACCATGTTTCCCATTCTCCTGATTGCTATTGCAATTGCCATACTAGATTCCCATGGCTGTTGTGCTGCTCTTTTGAACTCCCTTAGTTGTTCACTTTTTTTTACTTGTGCACTGAAATGTGAGACAAGTTGTCATCCAAGTCATTCCCAGTAGACTTGTCACCAGCTGCTCTTGCTCTTCCTCTTGTCTCATCATTGCTCCCACTCGCTTGCTGGACGGGCAGAGAGCCGGCGAGCGAGGCTGCTGCTCCTCCTTCTCCCAAGCACCGTTGTCTGGGCCAGAGCGAGAGGCAAGTGGACAAGCAGGTTGCAAGGGTGAAGGGGAGGAGCAACGCCGGGGAGCTCTGTCAGGGGGCCCCTCCTGGGGTCTGGCCCTTGGCAGGTGCCTGACCATGCCTACTGCTCTGAGAATATATAGATATCCAAACCAGAGATTTCTGGATTCATATCAGTCTCTTAGCCACTTCACCGTTTCTGACCCCCTGGCATTAAAGTACATGAGAGTAACTGCATGCTGTATGGTACGTTACAACAACGTGAACAGAACTGAGGGACGATGTTTTAATTTTGTCCACATATTTATGTGGGATGGGGGTGGGGGATGGGGAACCAGCTCAAAGGAAAGGAAAATGTTCACAAAAAAGCTTTTCTCCTGATCTCATTTTTGGCCTCATAATTGTTCACAAATGAGTTTTGGATAATGATTGAATAATATTAATTAAACCCTACTTGTGTGAGAGCTCATATAAGCTGCAGAGTTGTTCAGAAAATGTGTTTTCATTCAACTGGAAATGTGGACAAGCTGAAATTCATGTCTGTGCTAGACTACCAGAGACGATATGCGTGTATGCACACACAGGCGCTCTCTCTCTCTCTCTCGCTCTCTCTCTCTCTCTCTCTCACACACACACACAGTATCTATAATGCTTAATGTTGCAGAACCAACTCTGCCAAAATATTTCTCATTTAAAAGTTAGCATGGGAAAACTGATATTTGAAATATAGATCAATCCAAACCCCCCCACAACATTTATAGCTGAAATGAAGTGTTTTATTTGAAAATTCTGACTTAAACAAAAATGTTAACAGAGGTGGGAATGTTAGTTTAGGAGAAGGTTTACATTAGGCTAGGTTTTTCCCCCTCTTAGGTATCAGAGAGAAGAGTGGGAGTGGGTTCGAGAGGACAGTGGATGGGATGGAGATGAGCCATTCTCCCATGGAGGAGAGTTGAAGGATAAGGATCAATGGGGCCTATCCAGCTGTCAGCCCAAACCACCCAGGCTAAGCTCAGCTGCTCATGCCCCTTGGTGCATCTTGTTCTTTTGTAAGCTGGATGGAATGAGTGGATGAGGGAGTGCCAAGCCAAGTGGCATGATGGTATGGCAGGGAGGAGAAGAAATCCATCAAGAGTCTAGGGGGACTCAATGGTACCTGTCCCAATGTGGCATCTCCCCCTGTCCTGGGATGTTTGGGGGGCTGATCTTGATGGAACTGCCGATCTTGCACTATTGCTGTTTCATGAAAAAAAACCCTGTAAATACATCTTAGTGTGTAGAACAACCTTCCTCAACATGGGTCCCTCCAGATGTTTTGGACTACAGCTCCCACTAGTCCAAGCCAGCATGGCCAATGGTCAGGGATTATGGATGTTCTAGGCCTTAAACATCTGGAGGGATCCGTGTTGGGAAAGGCTGGTCTAGAAGGTATCCAGGTGCCTCACATATCCACCATGGTCATGGGGTTGGAGGCCTGGGATGGACTGTGAGACTGGGATTAGCACTTTGACCACCTTGTTGCACTGAATGAGTTGGCAAGGTTGGGATGGAGGGATGGTGCTGTTCTGCTGCAGCCCTTTAGACATGTGCAGCTGAGATTGGCTCTTCAGAAATGGAGGACATCCATGACAATCACCACTCTCTCCAAAATAATAATTGCCCCCAGATGTGCAAAAAGGCCCATTCTTGATTTACTATTTTGCATTGGTGTTGAAACAGATGACTGAGTTATTGGAGGTGTGAAAACCAGACTATTGCCATGGCAGGAGCATTATCTTCTGAAAGATAGATACCATGCTACCGAGGATCATAGGAGGAACCTAGGAAGCTGCCTTATACTGAGTCACACCCTTGGCCCATCTAGCCCAGTATTGTTGACACTGACTGGCAGCAACTCTCCAGGGTTTCAGGCAGGAGTCCTTCCTAGCCCTTCCCGGAGATGCCCAGGATTGAACTTGGGACCTTCTGCATGCAAAGCAGGTGTTCTGCCACTGAGCCATGCAACCCCCACATTGGCATGTAATGGTGGCTCCTTTCCGACATTACATTGCCATGATTTAGAACGGAAACAAATTTGCCTTCCAAAATCCTCTGCCTATCTTAATCGTAAATATTCTGTGGATGTGCAGATGTTTTGCAAATATTTCTCCTTCAACGTTCGCATTTTCAGCAGCAGTTGTTACCATTTGACTCTGTCTTACATAGAATTAATATCTGACAGCATTGGTGGCTGACATGCCGAAGTCAACATGGGTTGCTCATTTAATTGTCCAGGAAACATCCCTTTCCACAGGTGAGCTCCATCTTGTGAAGGAGGCTTGTCACAGGGGAACACTTCTGAGAGACTGATGTTTATTGCTCAGCCCAAGTCAACTGATATAGGTCGGGGTCACAAAAGATCAGTGACCGGATCATAGGACAGCTCTGAGAGATGGTACTCTGGGGTGTCTGGTGATGTTTATGAGATAAGTGTGAGGGTGCTGCAGTGATATTTCCCATGCCTTGGAGGGGTCTTTTGAGTCCAGGCAGGCCTCCTGTCAGCTCTGTGCCTGAGAGTCCCTGCTCCACTCTCCTGTGGCCAAGCAGACCCATTCATTCCCCCAAAGCACTCGTGGACAGGAAGAAACCAGGAAGATTAACGCAACCCGGCATTTGCCGTTGGTAATAAGAAGCTTAAATAAAAATCTACACGCTGCTGCTGACCTCTGACCGCCAAAAGCGCTTTGCAGAAACTTTATTGCCTTCTTATGAAATGAACACAAATGTGTCTTTAATTCCTTCCTGGAGCCCCTGTGAACCGTGCGGCTCAGGCGAAGGGAGCCTGGGACTTGTTAGGGAAGAATTTATGTGACATCACACAGAGTTGGAGGGGGAGGACAGTTTAATCACTTTTAATTACATCCCATTGGAGCTTTGCTGGGGCTTTTGAACAAGATCACTCCTTAGGCCTCCCCTGTCTTGCTGTCACTCATGCTTCTTCACTGGGGGCTCAGGTTGTGCTAGCCATGCGACGGTGTCCATCAAGAAATTCATTACTGCCTCCTCTGTGCTAACGAGCTGTGGCATAGGGGCATTCAGGGAGAGCTGTGCAGATTTCTCTTTTGTAGGCTGATGAAGCCTTGGGTCACTTAGTGAAGGGCTCATGAAGCTCTAATTTCCCCAGTTGATGCATTTTTCTGATTGCTAAACCCTTTATGCATCAAGGATGGAGCTGGAGGAGGTTAATGTAAGAACATAAGAATTGCCATGCTGGATCAGACCAAAGCCCTATCTAGTCCAGCATTCTGTTCCCACAGTAGCCAACCAGGTGCCCCAATGAGAAGCCCATGAGCAGGACATGAGTGCAGTAGCATCCTGCTTGTGTTCCCCAGCAACTGGTATTAAGAGGCATACTGCCTCTGGTAGTGGAGGCAATAATAATAATAATAATAATTCTATACTGCCCCATAGCCAAAGCTCTCTGGGCAGTTTACAAAAGTTAAAACATTAAAATACAATATACAAAGTTTAAAAACCATTTACATAAAACACATGGACAAACAACATATAACTAAAAACAATTTTGAACTAAAAACAATTTGTTTAAAAAATCCAACAATAAAACACAGCTTAAAATAGCACTGCTTAGAAATAATATACAAAACTCAGCAAAAGGAATAAAAGTTCTAAAAAGGGAAGGCCTTCCGGAATAACAGCATCTTTAATGCCTGCTTAAAAACCTCCAAAGAGGTCAGCAGGTGCATTCCAACCAGCAGGTCGTTCCACAACTGAGGGGCAGCAAAGGCTGAGTGTGGCTGCCAGTCTCACATTAGGCGGCCGCAGCAGAGAGCCCTCAGAGGGCCTTAGGTGGCGGACTGGGACGTGGGGGAGAAGGTGCTCCCTAAGGTACCTTGGACCTAGACTATGTCAGGCTTTAAAGGTAAGAACCAGCTCTTTATATTTTGCTCAGAAACAAATTGGCAGCCAGTGTAAAGATTTTAAAACCGGTGTAATATGGTCTCCACGTGATGTCCCAGAGACCAACATGTCTGCCATATTTTGTACCAGTTGAAGTTTCTGAACGAAATATAAAGGCAGCACCAAGTACAGCGCGTTGCAGAAATCAAGCCTAGAGGTTACCAGTGTGTGCACCACCGTTACCAGGTCCACATGTTCCAGGAATGGGCGTAGCTGGCGTATCAGCCGAAGTTGATAACAGGCACTTCTCACCTTTGCCTCCACCTGGGATGCCAGGAGCAGGGTTGGGTCAAGAAGCACCCCCAAGCTACGAACTTGCTCTTTCAGGGGGACTGCAACCCCATCCAGAACTGGTTGACATACCTCAATACCTGAATTAGGATCCTTCACAATGAACACCTCTGTCTTACCTAGATTCAATTTCAGCTTGTTCTCCCTCATCCAACCCATTACCAACTTCAGGGAGTCATTCAGAGGAGTCATACCTTCCTTGGATAAAGATGTTAAGGAGAAATTGATTTGGGTGTCATCAGCATACTGATAACACTCAGCTGCAAACCTCCTGATGATCTCTCCCAGCGGTTTCATGTAGATATTGAACAGCATCGGGGATAGAATGGAGCTCTGAGGGACTCCACATAATAGTTCCTTTTTCGAGGAACAACTATCCCTGAGCATCACCATCTGGAACTGAAGGAAAGGAGCAGTACCACTGCAGAGCAGTGCCCCCAACCCCCAGCTCCCTCAGGCGATACAGAAGGATACCATGTTCGATGGTATTGAAAGCCACTGAGAGATCCAAAAGAATCAACAGAGATGCACTCCTCCTATTGATTCCCAGGTGAAGATCATCCACCAAGGTGACTATGGCAGTCTCAACTCCGCATCCTACTGTGAAACCGGTTTGAAATGGGTCCAGATAATCAGTTTCATCCAAGACTGCTTGGAGTTGAATAGACACTGCCTTCTCGATTGCCTTGCCCCAAAATGGTAGATTAAGTAATCTACCTATAATTAAATCTGCCTATAATCTGCCAGTAATCTGCCTATAATTATTGAAGTCTAGGGGGTCAAGGGAAGACTTCTTCAGAAGCGGTCAAACAATTGCTTCTTTTAGACATGATGGAAAATTACTTTCCCTTTTTTTGTTGTACAGTCGTTCAGTCGTGTCCGACTCTTCATGACCCCATGGACCATAGCACGCCAGGCCTTCCTGTCCTCCACTCTCTCCTGGAGTGTGCTCAAGTTCATATTCATTGCATCGGTGATGCTATCTAGCCATCTCATCTTCTGTCGTCCCCTTCTCCTTTTGCCTTCAGTCTTTCCCAGCATCAGGGTCTTTTCCAGAGAGTTTTCTCTTCTCATTAGGTGGCCAAAATATTTGAGCTTCAGCTTCAGTATCTGTCCTTCCAATGAGCACTCAGGGTTGATTTCCTTTAGGATGGACTGATTTGACCTCCTTGAAGTCCAGGGGACTCGTAAGAGTCTTCTCCAGCACCACAGTTCGAAAGCATCAATTCTTCGGTGCTCAGCCTTCCTTATAGTCCAGCTCTCACAGCCATACATAACTACTGGGAAAACCATAGCTTTGATTAGACGGACCTTTGTCGGCAAGGTGATGTCTCTGCTTAGGGAGGCATTAACAATAGTCAGCAAAAAATGCTTTACCCTCTCCCCTTCCTGGACTACAAGTCAGGGTGGGCAGGGATCGAGAGGGCAAGTTGTCTCTTTGACCAAACTAAGCAGCTTGTCAACATCATCAGGAATCACAAGCTGAAAATGATCCAGCTTAATCATGCAAGCAGAGCTGCTGGACACCCCACCATTGATTTCTATCCCCACAATAGTGTCCAAGTCGGCTCGTATCTGAGTGATTGTGCCCATGAAAAACTCATTAAAGGCATCACAGCGAGCTACTGAAGGCTCTAAGATCAGATGGGGGGGGCTGACTCAGCTCCCTAACCACACTGAACAGCTCAGCTGGGCGCACGTTTGAGGACGCGATATATGCAGAGTAGGAAACTCTCTTTGCTGCACGTATCGTCACCTCATAGGTCTTCAAATGAACCCTATGACGTATCTTATCAGATTCGAGTTTTCCACCTTCAGCACTCTAGTCATCATCCTTACCACTTCAGCTCCCTTAGTTCTTCTGTAAACCATGGAGATTGTTTGGAAGCGGGTAGAACACAACATCTAGGAGCGACTGTGTCAATAACCCTGGTCAGATCTTCATTCCACACAGAGACCAGGGACTCGACAAGGTCGGCAGCAGCACCGGCCAAGAAACCCCAATATATAGCCATCATGACTAGTAGCCATTGATAACCTTATTCTCCGTGAATTTGTCTAATTCTTTTTTGAAGCTGTCCAAGTTGGTGGCCATCACTACATCTTGTGGTAGCAAATTTGATAGTTTATCAATGTGCTGTATGAAGATGTAATCTTCATACAGCACATGTATGAAGGGAGATGTAATGTTGGGGGTAACAATGGACGTAGGCGCATGCACTGCAATGGAGAGAACAGCGCTGATAGCGCCCAATAATAGTCTTCAGACACATGTAGGAAGAAAGCCAGACTATGAAGCACATGGTCTTCGATGTCTATATACTAATGCCCAGAGTATGGGAAACAAACAGAACGAACTTGAACTCTTAATACAGGAGGGAAATTATGACTTGATAGGTATAACTGAGACTTGGTGGGATGACTCTCATGACTGGAATACAGCAGTTGAAGGATATAACTTGTTCAAAAAGAACAGGAGGAACAGAAAGGGAGGCGGGGTTGCACTGTATGTGAAAAATACATATCTCTGCACAGAAATACAGGAGGAGGAGCTTGGTAGCCCCATCGAGAGCATCTGGGTTGAAATAAATGGAGCAAAGAATAAAAGGAACCTGGTGGTCGGAGTCTATTACCGGCCACCCAATCAAGGAGA
Organism: Heloderma suspectum; assembly: GCF_057233095.1. NCBI lineage: Eukaryota > Metazoa > Chordata > Lepidosauria > Squamata > Helodermatidae > Heloderma > Heloderma suspectum. Next base: position 280,052,281 of record NC_139459.1, read on the forward strand.
AGCCAAGGATGAAACTTTTGAAAAGCAAATAGCCAATGTTTTAAGGAAGCATGATGTAGTAGTAATGGGGGACTTCAATTTCCCCGATATTTGTTGGGAGACAAATTCTGCAAAACATGGCCCCTCCAGGAAATTCCTGACTTGTGTGGCGGATAACTTCCTCCTACAGAAAGTAGAGGAAGGAACTAGAGGATCGGCTATCCTTGACTTGATCCTAACCAACAGAGATGACTTAGTGGATAAAGTAGCAGTTACAGGAACTCTGGGGGAAAGCGACCATGTTGTACTTGAGTTCTTGGTTCTAAGGGAAGCAAAAGCCGAGTGTACTCAAACGCGTACCCTGGATTTTAGGAAAGCTGATTTTAATAAACTCAGAACAATGATCAGTAAGGTCCCATGGCAAGCAATGCTAGCGAGAAAAGGAGTCCAAGATGGGTGGGAACTTTTAAAAAAGGAAATTCTCAAGGCACAATCACAAACAATTCCAACAAGAAGAAAAGGTGGAAGACAACAGAAGAAGCCAATGTGGCTTCACAAAAAGCTTAGGGATGACCTGAAAACAAAAAAGGACACATATAGGAAGTGGAAAGAAGGCCAAGTAACAAAGGAAGAGTACAGGCAGGTAGCACAGAATTGCAGGGATGGCGTCAGGAAGGCTAAAGCGGAGAACGAGGTGAGGTTAGCGAGGGATGCTAAAAACAACAAAAAGGCTTTCTTCAGCTACGTGCATAGTAAAAGGCAGAGGAAAGAAATGGTTGTTCAGCTATTAAATAAGGATGGCAAAATGATAACAGAGGACAAAGAAAAGGCAGAGGTGCTCAATTCCTACTTTGGCTCAGTCTTCTCCCAAAAGAGGGTCTATGACCCCCCTGGCAAAGGCAAAGTACAGGCTGAAGGGGCAGGATTGCAGCTTGAGATCGACAGGCATATGGTCAAGGAACACCTCATTACTTTGAATGAGTTCAAATCTCCAGGGCCAGATGAACTGCATCCTAGAGTCATAAAGGAACTGGCAGAAGAGCTCTCAGAACCGCTGTCTATTCTCTTTGAGAAATCATGGAGGACCGGGGAAGTGCCAGATGACTGGAGGAGGGCTAACGTTGTCCCTATCTTCAAAAAGGGTAAAAAGGAGGAACCTGGGAACTACAGACCAGTCAGTCTGACATCAATCCCTGGGAAAATTCTGGAGCAGATCATAAAGCAATCCATCTGGAAGCACCTTGACAACAATGCAGTGATTACTCGAAGCCAACATGGATTTGTCAAAAACAAGTCCTGCCAGACAAATCTGATCTCATTTTTTGATCAAGTCACCTCCCTTGTAGACCGTGGGAATGCTGTAGACATCATATACCTCGACTTCAGCAAAGCTTTCGACAAAGTGCCCCATGATATCCTGATGAGCAAACTAGCTCGAAGTGGGCTAGATGAAACAACGATCCAGTGGATCCACAGTTGGCTACAGAATCGGACTCAAAGAGTGCTTATCAATGGGACCTTCTCAAGCTGGGGAGAGGTAACGAGTGGGGTACCGCAGGGCTCAGTCCTGGGCCCAGTGCTCTTCAATATTTTTATTAATGACTTGGAGGAGGAGGTGCAGGGAATGCTGATCAAATTTGCAGATGACACAAAATTGGGAGGGATAGCTAATACTTTGGAAGACAGAAACAAAATTCAAAGTGATCTGGATAGACTGGAGTGCTGGGCAGAAAACAACAGAATGGCATTTAATAGGGACAAATGCCAAGTTCTGCACCTAGGAAAAAGAAACCAAATGCACAGTTACAAGATGGGGGATACGTGGCTCAACCACACTACGAGCGAGAAGGATCTTGGAATTGTCGTCGATCACAAGCTGAATATGAGCCAACAATGTGATGTGGCTGCAAAAAAGGCAAATGCTATTTTGGGCTGCATTCATAGAAGCATTGCTTCCAAATCCCGGGAAGTACTAGTTCCCCTCTACTCAGCACTGGTTAGGCCTCATCTGGAGTACTGTGTCCAGTTCTGGGCACCACACTTTAAGAAGGATGCAGACAAGCTGGAGAGGGTTCAAAGGAGGGCAACAAAGATGATCAGGGGACTGGAAACAAAGCCCTATGAAGAGAGACTGAAAGAACTGGGCATGTTTAGCCTTGAGAAGAGAAGACTGAGGGGAGATATGATAGCGCTCTTCAAGTACTTGAAGGGTTGTCACAGAGAAGAAGGCCAGGATCTCTTCTTGATCATCCCAGAGTGCAGGACACGGAATAATGGGCTCAAGTTACAGGAAGCCAGATTCCGACTGAACATCAGGAAAAACTTCCTGAGTGTCAGAGCAATACGGCAATGGAACCAATTACCTGGGGAGGTGGTGGGCTCTCCCACACTGGAGGCCTTCAAGACGAGGCTGGACAGCCATTTGTCAGGGATGCTCTGACTTGGATTCCTGCATTGAGCAGGGGGTTGGACTCGATGGCCTTGTAGGCCCCTTCCAACCCTACTATTCTATGATTCTATGATTCTATAAGAAGGACTCCTGTTTATTTGTCCTGAATCTCCCACTATTCAGCATCATTGGATGACCCCATATATTATTAGTAAACTTCTCCCTATTCACTTCCTCTACATCATGCATAATTTTATACACCTCTCATCTCCCCCATCTTACTTCTCTATTTTATAAACTAAAGGGCCCAAATGTTGTAACCTTTGCTTACAGGGGAGTTGCTCCAGTGCCTTGATCAGTTTGGTTGCCCTTTCTTATTTTGGTAGTCAATATTTTGTGAGGAAGCGAGTGTCACTGCTATGAAACTCCTGTGGTGGAGGACACACTGCCTGGCTCAGGGTCCACTGGAACTGCAGAGCCAGCAGACAAACAGCTCACCACAGAGTAAAGCTGTTCCTGGAGTATATCACTTCAAATTGCAGGTGGAGGATCCCATGGTTGAATACTTCAAGTTCTGCATAGGAAAAAAGCCCCTCCCTGCACACAGAAAAGTAAATGTCAGGAAGAAGTGATCAAGTCTGTTCTTCTGACTTATAATATTTTCTATGTGCAAGTTTGTTTGTTTTTCATGAGAGATCATTAAATCATGCAGTCCACCACCTACACGCTGAAGCAGTGCCGTCCACCAACAGATTTATGTGGTCATTGGTTAAATAATTTTCCTTACTAATGCTATCAGTGTTGCTGGAATATATGCAATAGGGCTCCTATTAGTTAATGCTTGTGACGTCAGTAGTGACATTTACTTAGCACACACCTCCCCTTCCTCATGCACTGTGCAGTTTGGGAACTATGTTCAGTTTGTGTGGAAGGGATTATAAAGACTGAATATTTACTACATGGGAACCTTGCAATGAAAAACAAATAATGCAAGGCTAACACAAATAGCCTGGGTTAGCATGTAACTTTAACTTATGGTTTAGCCTTACGTGCATGAGCCTCAGGAATAGCATAGTCCAACACTCCTCTTCCAATGTTCACTTCCATTTTCAAGTAACCACAGTTATTTGTTGTGTCCGAACCTGGACAAACTGTAGCTAGTCTTAACTATGGTTTAGAGAAACAAGCCAACTTCCAACTGTGGCTTACAATCCTGGCTTGTTTCCCCAAACCATAGTTAGCACAAACCACATTTCTCAGTTCAGATGAAACGAGTAACTGCAGTTAGTTAAAAACAGTTGAACAGTTCAGATATCTTGCAGCCACAGTGGAGGAGAGAAGGGGAGGGGGAGCAGGCTAGCCCAAGACTGGCCCAGGCTCATTCCTATAGCACTAAACTATAGTTTAGTGTTATGTCCAAATGTAGGCCATATCTGTATCCCTCTTAGCAGTGTGCCCCATCATTCAAGGACATGTTTTTAAAGATAAACTTTATGATGAGTTTGACTAGGCCAAAAGCCTCTGGTGATCTGGTCTAGTCAATTCCATTGGCATGTATGGACCTGGAGAAGCAGCTGCAAGAAATAGGGGGGAAAGGACTGAGCAGGCTTCCCAACCTCACAGAGGCCCTCCCATGCCCCTCCCCTCTCTTTCATTGAGTTGGCAATAATGCCATCACCAGTTTAGCAGAGCTAGATCAGGGCTACCGCTAAGGGAGAAGTCGTCCCATGAATAATCATCTGTACATATCCTATGTGATCCCTGGATTACTTTGAATAAGTCACTCAATATTGTGCATCAGTTCTTGTCTGCAAAAAGGGACTAACGGTATTGCAAGATTTATGAGGGTGGTTATTATAGACTGGCAGGTGCTGTTTTAATGCAAGAGGATGAAATCAGTAGAATGCTAAGAAATCTATAGAATGCTTTGCTTTTTTATGGTTGTCAAACTACTACCTAAAGAGATCCTTTCCCTCACCCCACCCCAAGGGAAGATTCCAGTTAAAAATGAAACACAGAGACCTCACTTGCTCAGATCTTTAATACTGTTTATTCACCTCTCTTAAAAATAATTCTAGAAATGTGATTCTCATTCACTTAATGCTAATGATTTAAAGTGTGTTCATTTTGGTTTTTCCATAAAAGTCCCATAAAATCATTCACTGAGGGGAAAGGATTTCATTTGCCCATAAACATGAGGTTTATATTTTCTGGCAGTAAGGGAATGCTTATTATCTCTTCAAAGATCTCTGTACTTGAGAAAGCCCTTTCTCATGATACACAGAAGAACCAAATGCATTGTAATTAATTTCAATCTCAGGACATCTTTAAAGAGGTCGATCTATTAATGTCTCCCACTTGTTTACATTTTCAGAACTCGCAGTCATGAGCTGAGCATAACCTTTTTGTTATACCACCATGACCTGGGTGTGGGTATAATTCTGGGGGTGTATCATTCAAGATCCCGAACATCCCTTCAAGTTCTTTGATGCCCTTCCAATAAAAACCCTTTCAAGAAAGGTGGATATGCTCATCATTCATAGTGTGACTACAGTACCATCATTTACATATTTGTGTAAACGGTTAAAACATATCCATCTGACTCAGCCTCTTAGAACCCCAGCCTCATACCAACGTTCACTGTGTTTTTATTTATGCATTCTGTCAGAAAATCCATGCAATGTTCCCACTGGGCTTCAACCATGAAAAGATCTGCGCAGAGTGGAGGAAGTGGCCCGCAGACTGTGCACCCTGGGCTGTCCTGCATCAGAGATTTTTGGGAGGCAGGATGACCACCCAGATGGGCGAAACACACTTGTCTAGGAGGAACTACCATACTGCTGTTCTGTGCCTGTGTCCCCCTCTAGCTGCTAGAAGAATGTACTGTGTCAATTGATGATACGGGCTTGGAAACAGAGTAATGAGTGGTAGGCAGATCTCTCTCAGTCCACATTGGAAAAAATTCACAGGAAACAGATTATGTCACCAGATGTCATCCAGATGTTACCAGGGACTCTGGATGCTGCCAGGACAATGTGTGCAGCAGTGTCCAAGACACTGTGTTAGAGGGCTAAAACAGTACATTTGGGATAAGGCCATGCTGGGGTGTGGCACACGTATATGTGCACTCAACCCAGGTGAAGAGAAAGAGCAGAAAGTGGGCCTGGGGGCAGGCTACAAGCCTAACTGGTAAGAGGAGTCCAGACGTGTCATTAGCCAATAGTATCCTAGCTGGCGTGTGTGTGTGAAAGAGAGAGAGAAAGAAGGCCTGATAAGGAATAGGGAAGTACGGATTTTGTGAAATCTGTTCTGTCTGCATTTCATGGATTGTCAGGTGCCTTTCATTCCATCGTCCACTCACTGATGGCAACTTTTTCCAGTTTCCCGAATTTCCAAATGTGCAGTTGTGAAAATGCACAAATCCCCCCCAAATTGCACAAATCCTGTCAAAATGCATATTTTCATGCTTTAGCCTATGGGGAAATGTGCATTTTTGGCTGGTGTTTTTTTAATTTTACATATTTTTCTATGACTAAATTTGCATACAATTATGGAAAGTTAAAAAAAGAAAAAAAAACAGTCCGTAAGTCCACAGAATCCATGCAAGTCAGGAAAAGCCATGCGCTGTGGACTCCGCAGGTTGGATTCATAGAAATCCGAACTCATTTGATTCTGCTGTGGATTTCTCTGACATCCCTAATAAGGAGTCATCATTCTATGCTTAAGCACCTTAACAATGGGGAATGTCTTTCTGTTAGAGAACATGCCTGCTCCTCTAAACTACCAGAAGTTGGCCAAGGCCCCGTCAGAGTGTTTTGGATACATCTGGTAGAGAACCCTATGTTGGTCAGGCATTGTTTTGGATCTCTGGGGGTCTTGACCCCTAAAGGCACTAGTACATGCAGAGCAAGTTGTGACTGCTGCAGCAGGGATCACCAAGGTCTGTTGATCAGTGCAGTGGTGCTTCTCCAAAACACTCTCCATGATTTTTCACAGGTCTTCTGTTCTGACAGAGCAGGATGGTGTAGTGGTTAGAGTGTTGGACTGGGTCTTGGGAGATCTGGTTTCTAGTCCCCACTCAGGGCACGAAGCTCACTGGGTGACTTTGGTTCAGTCGCTGACTCTCAGCCTGACCTACCTGGAGAGGAGGAGGCCCATGTAAGCCACCTTGGGTTCCTTACAAGAGGGGGAAAAGGTGGGATATGAATGTAATAATCATGATCATCATCATCATCATCATCAAAGGAACATTTTAAGTCAATGTGGCAAGTGTGAGCCTTAGGAAAGAAAACTCTCTAAAGGCAGCAGCAGTAACAAAGATCAAGACCTTATTGGAGCTGTAATTGTTCATACAATACAACATGGTGGGATTTCATCAACTATACCTGGGCGGGATCTTCATGACAATGGAATGAGACATGCATTGGAGTATTACCCAGATTTTCATGGAATCGGCTTTGGTCCGTCAGGGACAGACGAAGCAAGATAAGTGTACCATACCTTTACAACACGGTTTTCAGGGATCACACAGGGCTTGAAAGGAACATAGTTCTGGGTAGGGCCGGGGAGTAGAACTGAATGTCATCAAACTGGCAGAGGCAGCTCAACCAATGAGAGAGGCTTGTTTCCCACCCCTGTCCAGGCTCCCCCTCACACTACATTATTATGAATGGAGAGCACCTAATTTCCCCCATGTGTGCAGATTTCCCTGAAGAAGCCCAAATCCCCAGTTCTCCAGTGCAGCATCTGAAGGCTCCCCCTGAGAGCTTCCCCCCACCCCAATTTTGCCACATTCCAGCACTCTGCCGCGGAGTTATTGCTCCCATTTTCCCCCATGTATGCACTTCTGCCTATTGCTTCCAATCCCCCTTTCTCTCTTTCTCCTTCTGCCTGCTTGTAATGAGAAGCTCCGGTAGGCCCAAAAGATCATTACTGCAATAAAGCGGGGAAGAGGCGCTACATAACAGTGGACAAACGGCTTTATGTCAAAGAAACTACAGAACACCAAAGAAGCACAACATCACAATAGCAATGTAAGAGAGCATTGGAATAGCGAAAGAGCACTTTAAGGCAAGTTACCAAAGTTAACCCTTTCAATGCAGGGGAGTGAGATTTATTTCTTACTTCTGAGTAAACATGCACAGAAGGGGGGATATGTTACAGATTAAAAGCAGGCCACCTACAGTGAATGCGTGTCCCCCCTGCTGCAGTAATGTGAGGGGTTGCTGCTGTGCTCGTGGGGATTTTCTCAATGGGAAAAACTACTTCCGTTGGGGAAAAAAGAGGGAATGAGGTGTCCCACTCCCTTGACCACATCATTGCCAGGTCACAGAGGCATGCCCAGGATTTAATACAAGGCAACAGGGTACACTGTGGTAAAACCCCCAGGGAGCCACTTTCATTAAGAAAAAGTCAGAGTAAAAGGAGTTTCAGAAAATGCGGCTTTTCAAGAAGGAAGTGGCTGGTTGGCAACAGATTGGTGACAACATCATCTGTCATGAAGGAACTCAAACTACTCGAACTTCGCACTAAATCATTCATGAAGACAGCCCCAGGGCAGAACCACTGGTTTTGTAGCCCATTGGAAAGACAGCAATGCCTCTTCGAGCACCACTGCCTTCTTCTACTGCACTGAGGTAGGAGGATCAGGATGTGCTCAGAAAATGAAGTTCTACTGATTGAACCCCACCCTTAACTCCTCACAGTTCACTGTCCCCCTCCATTGAATTCATCAGCATTATGTCAGAAGAGAGAGCAATCCCACTGATCCCCTGATCTGGTTCCTACCCCGTAGCACTTCTAGACCACAGAAGAAATATAGGAACTCGAGTCCACATCAGTGAGGCTTACTGCAAAAGTGTGGTCTTAGAATCATAGATCATAGAATCGTAGGGTTAGAAGGGGCCTATAAGACCATCGAGTCCAACCCCCTGCTCAGTGCAGGAATCCAAGTCAGAGCATCCCTGACAGATGGCTGTCCAGCCTCGTCTTGAACGCCTCCAGTGTGGGAGAGCCCACCACCTCCCTAGGGAATTGCTTCCATTGTCATATTGCTCTAACGGTCAGTAAGTTTTTCCTGATGTTCAGCCAGAATCTGGCTTCCTGTTACTTGAGCCCATTATTCCGTGTCCTGCACTCTGGGATGATCAAGAAGAGATCCTGGCCTTCTTCTCTGTGACAACCTTTCAAGTACTTGAAGACTGCTATCATATCTCCTCAGTCTTCAGTTCTCAAGGCTAAACATGCCCAGTTCTTTCAGTCTCTCCTCATAGGGCGTTGTTTCCAGTCCCCTGATCCTCTTCGTTGCCCTCCTCTGAACCCTCTCCAGTTTGTCTGCATCCTTCTTAAAGTGTGGTGCCCAGAACTGGACACAGTACTCCAGATGAGGCCTAACCAGTGCTGAGTAGAGGGGAACTAGTACTTCATGTGATTTGGAAGCTATACTTCTATTAATGCAGCCCAAAATAGCATTTGCCTTTTTTGCAGCCACATCACATTGTTGGCTCATATTCAGCTTGTGATCGACAACAATTCCAAGATCCTTCTAGCTTGTAGTGTTGTTGATCCACGTATCCCCCATCTTGTAACTGTGCATTTGGTTTCTTTTTCCTAGGTGCAGAACTTGGCATTTATCCCTATTAAATGTCATTCTGTTGTTTTCTGCCCAGCACTCCAACCTATCAAGATCACTTTGAATTCTGTTTCTGTCTTCCAGGGTATCTTCTTTTCTTTTCTTTTTTTGAATATTAGCAGCCAAATGTAAGGGGTTGGTTGGCATAGTTGTGGTCACCAATTTTTTGTCATGTTTTATTTCAGATCTGATTAGCAGGAGGGGTATGAAAAGCATCCTAAAGCAAAGAGGTATGGTATGGCATCCTAAAGTGCAAGAAGTACAGCATCATACTCGGATGAACAGCCATACAGAAGGAAGGAAGGCGCTCATCTTCACTAAAAATGAGAAGGAAAGGAAACAAGCCTCCCAGAGATCAAACATCTGTTCTGCATTAGCAGAACCAACTGTACTCTTTTCCAGATGATTGTGCCGCTACACTAGTCTTTCCCAACTTGGTGCCCTCCAGATGTGTTGGACTACAATTTCCATCATCCCTATTCAGCAATGGCCATATGTGAAGTACTTCCTCTTGTCTGTCCTGAAGCTCCCACCACTCAGTTTCATTGAATGACCCCCTGGTTCTAGAATTTTGAGAGGGACAAAGCATTTATAATTTATAAAATTTATAAATGTATAATTCTATAAACCTGTATGATCTTTGCCTTTCAATATAGTTAAACCAAGAGGAAGCTGCCTATGATTGCAGTCTGTAGGAAGTGATGCAATGTGTTCCCTTCCCTGTATTGCTAATAGAATTCATTGGGAGGTATAAAAAATCTTCCCCTCCCCATAAAGTACCGCAACAAAGCAAAGTAAAGCAAGAAAACCTTGATTATTCCTCCACATTTCTTTTCACATACATACTTTTAAATTGTTGTCTCCATTTAGGCAATGCAGTAATAAAAACACAAATATAACAATTGCACCACACCCTATTCTCATTCTTCCATTTGCAGTGGAAAAAAAACCTGTGGCAGAGAAGGGACACCAGACAGAAAAAATAAAACAGTAGAAAATGTTTGTTTCCATCCCTAGAAATTATAGGTTGTTCATTATTAGAAATGTCACATTGATTTGGGGGGGGGGGGTCATATTTCCAGGCTTTGTTTAGTGAGAGGCCCCGGCTGAATGGAAGAAAACATGAGGACAGCCAAAACTACAGAGTGACTCTTCCCTTTAGTCCAATTGTGCATTTATTGTGATTTTATACCACTTTAGTATCTTTCCAAGCTATTGGGTTTTTTTTAACACCACAAATGCACACAAGTTACTTTTTTGTTTTCTTTTTGCAAGGCATCCAGACATTTTCCCCTCAAAGTAGTATGGCTATCACATTTTCTGAACACCCTAGTAGCAATATTTCTGCCTTCCCAAACCTGTTGCCCTCCAACATGTTGTATCGGACTACAACTCCCATACTGACAGCCAGCATGGCCATTGGGATGATGGATGTTATAGTCAGATGCATCTGGAGGGCAACAGTTTGGGAAAGGCTGAAATGTTTTGTTGCTGGGAAAACAGGATCCCTCCAGCTAGCACAACTGTTGTGATTGTGCATGCTGTATGCAACATGGTTGTGTGAGCATCATGAGTCCCCACTGTATAGTGACCCTGACAATCCTGAGAGAGGGGTAACAGAACTGCCACCCCATGCCTGCACCATTTTGCAAAGTTTTCTTTTTAAGTTTTAGAATGAATATTCCAAAGACCATAAAATCACACTCAAATTAATACAAACGTAGTGGTTAAGATGCTGAACTGCAGACTGGAAGGTCGGCAGATCAGCAGTTCGAGACCCAAGTGCCGCGTGACGGAGTGAGCTCCCGTCTTCAGTCCCAGCTCCTGCCATCCTAGCAGTTCGAAAGCAAGAATTTGCAGGTAGATAAATAGGCACCGCCTCGGCAGGAAAGGTAACAGCGTTCCGTGCACCTCGGTGTTTAGTCATGCCGGCCACATGACCACGGAAGCGTCTTCGGACAGCGCTGGCTCTTCGGCTTAGAAACGGGGATGAGCACCGCACCCTAGAGTCGGACACGACTGGTTGGGGACACCTTTACCTTTTTACAATAGAAAACACCTCACAAACCTAAAGTGTTAGCAATTGAAAGTCAGCAAAGTTCAAAACCACAGAAAGCTTGGTAGGAAAAAAATGGTTTTCCCCAAATGCCTGAAGCTCTATAACATAGGTGCCACACATGAAAAACTGTTATTCTTAGTAGAAGATAGCCCTGTGGCCACTGCAAAAATATTTCCCCAGAAATATTAAGGGGTGGTGCTGGTAGTGTTCCCTAAGGTATCCTGGGTTCAGGCAATTTAGGGCCTTAAATATCAAGCCAGCTCCTTGAACTTAGCCTGGAAACAAACTAGCAACCAGTGCAGATTTATATCAAAAAGAACTGGTGTTAGGTGTTACATGTGCTCTGTAGTTAGTCCCAAACAAAAGCCAGACTGCCATATCCTGGACCGGCTGAAATTTCCAAACTGTCTTCAAGGCCAGCCCCATGTACAGAAAACTACAGTAGTCAAGTTGCAAAATCATCAGGGCTTACAAGGCAAGGGCCAAGTCCTTTGGCCCCAGAAAGGGGTGCATTTGGCAAGTCAGACGATGCTTTTAAAAGATGCACCCCTGGCCACAGAAGCCACCTGGATGTCTCAAAGCAGTGCCAGAGCCAGGAACTAGTCTTACTGGGAACACATACTTCTTAAGGGGAAGTACGATCCCAGTAAGAATCGTCATATCTCCCATACCCATATCAGCCAGCCCAGCAACCATTTGAACATAGAAGCATCAGCCTCATCTGGACTGAGTTTCAGTGTATTCACTCTCATCTAGTGAATGACTGACCTCAGGCTGTCATTCAGAGGACCTTTTTTACCTGATGCTGAAGGAAAGGAGAACTAGGCTTGGGTGTCATCGTCATCATCATGCCAATGACCAGGCTTGGAACCTTAAAACAAGGTCGCCCGATAGTTGCATGTTAAGTTGGTGAAACCCCCAGGTCAATTTCCATGGGGAAGAGCAGCAGTCTCTTGTGGGACCACCTTCCAAAGCTGTTCTACAGGGCCAGAGTGAGGGATAGGCATCATTGGTCACCTGCCCACAGCTCTGAAGGGCCCCCTATCCTCAGCCCCTGGAGCCTCCTGGTCCTGCTGCTCCTCTCCTTGCTCTCACTGCCTGCTCACCTGCCTTCTCTGAGCATGCAGGCGGTGGCAAAAGTGAGGGAAGGCAGCAGCATCTTTCCCTTGCTGTGTGCTTTCACTTGCCTTCTGGAGGGTTGTACCATCTGGGCTCACAAGGGGAGGGGCAAGTGAATGGGCCGTGGGGACAAAAGGGAGGAGGAGGAGGTGAACCCACTCAAGGGCTCTTGCCCAAGGGCCTCCCCAAACCTGAAGCCAGCATGGCTATCCTACAGCAAGGTAGGAACAGAACAGTGCACCATTCTCCCAAACCAGGCAACGGGCTCAGAAGGATACTATGGTTGAGGTTCTCAAAAGACCTGTGAGAGATCTTTCACACTCCGAAAGTGATGACCTTGCTCCCTTATGCCTGGAACTCCCAGGCTACCTTCACAAGGCTACCTTTTTTCTCCCTCCATTCAAATCTCTCCTCAAAACCAACTTTTCCCATGAACCCCAAGTCCGTGCCTGATTGTAACCAAGCCCAAGTCCATAAAACTGAAATGACACATCTTTCCCTGTTTACTCCTGCCTCTATCACTTCCTCCTTCCTCTGTTGTATCCCCTGTGTCAAATTTTAGGATGTAAGCTTCCTGGGGCAGGGACCTGTCTTCACATCCTTCACAAAGGACACACAAACATTGATGATGTCATATAAATTATTATTACTACTACTACTAATAGGATAATCAACAAGGTCAGACTGACCCTGTCTCTCTCCTGATAAAGATCATCATCAGCCAGGGAGGCCTAAGCATTTTCCACCCTGAACCTTGGCTGAAAGCCAGATTGAAATGGAACCTCTGGATGTGAAAGTTCCATTTAGTTATCATAGCTAATAGCCATTTATAGACCTCTTGTCTGTGAACCAAGTAGCTTTCTGTTACATGCACTGGGGAATAAAACACAGACTGCACCGGTGTAAAATCAGGCTGAAGGAAAGGAGAGCAGAGATTCGATTGCATTTAGTCCAGCCAGTCCTCTGAGTTCTGCTAGTCATTGCTTTTATTGTATGGGAAAACAAAGTGAACTCTCAGCTGAGGTTGCCTGCTTTGGTGGTGCAGATTTAGATGTACAGAAGTGGCACATGGTACAGCCCTTCCAGGTCTATGCTAGTCCAGATGGCAAGTGGTGGACTGCATATTTGACTGTTCCCCATGTCAGGGTTTTGGCTGCCCTGCCCTGCCCTGCCCTGCCCTTCAGTGGGAGGCTGGGGCTGAAGGACATTGCCATGCTTCCTCTTGTAATACGAGGGAATAGCTTAGCCTCATCCAAGTGCCCAGCCTTTTGCCTTCCCACTGCTTGGGGGGGGTGTACTATCCTACCTGCTCCGTCTTTTATCCTCCCTTCCTCCAGCCACCCAGGCAGTGATTCTTTGGTTTGCGGACTAGTTTCACTGAGCAGCTTTGTCAACTCAGGAACTCTCTGTGTGTGTTTGGGTGTAGAAGCCATCTTGGAGTCCCCTGTTCAGGCAATGAGACTGCTGGGACTCGGTTTTGACGATTAAGTGAGGGAGGGGAAAGTTGCAGTTTCAATTTACTAATGCGGTTAGTTAATTAGTCAATCTACTAGCACACAGCAGGACTTGCTCAGGTCGTTGATCTTTCAAGGAAGGCAGTATCTTTCCAGCATTCTGTGGAAACATGCAGAGTAAAACTGGCGTAGAAGAACGGCTACTCCCACAATGTCAGCAGCCAGAGGCAGCCTGGATCCAGTATGAACTGACAGGTTATAATCCCAAATTGGCTTAAATGACTGCTTGCAATTTTCACTAGTGTATCTGAAGCCAAAATCTGTCCCCTGATGGATCAGATCTTACGAACACTTTTTGCTCCAAAAGAACAATAACCAAAGATGGGGGAGAGGAGCAACTTTTGAGTCCAATAGTACCATATGTTTCTGTTGCATTATCAGGATGCAAAGGGACAAGGCCAAATCTAACCAAAATTGCCCCCCTATTCTCACTGTACATATATGTGCACATTAAAGCTGAAACCAGACAGGGTGTGTGTCTATTTTCACCCACCATGAAATGTCTCCCCGTTTTTAGCTTCTTTTCCACACCGCTTTGGAAAAGAGTACAGAACAAAGGTCCAAGTGTCTCAGGACAGCAGGTGTCCCTCACCCCAATCCAACTGCAGGCAGTTGACTAATCGAGATAGAGCAGGGATAGGGATTCAAAGGTGAATCCCACTGAAAGTAATACAGTATAGATAGACGACATGTGCATCGGATGTGCATCCCAATGCCATGCATCCACATCCATCCATGCTGCCTTTTCTTCAATGCAGTCTGCATTCAGATGCCCCTCTGAGTGTCCGCCCACTTGGCCATGTGTAACTATGTGCAACTAGAGCAAGATCAGGGTAAACGTCTTGCTATGCAATGCTGGAAAGCAATGCAGTGCCGAAGCGCCATAGCAAGGCTGGGATTATTGGCCTGGCCGCCTGGCCAATAGTGATGCGTTTCCTGTCCCCTCCCCACAAAGCAGCAACTGATGTGGGGAAACAGTGGTTGTGGACAAGCACTGTGGCACAAAACGTGTGCAAAAGAGTAAAGGTTTGTTGGGGGGCGGGGCATGTGACCATCTTCATGCCCCCCCCAAACAGCAACTTCTGCAGCAAAAATGTAACCATGTGAAAATCTGCGCAGCATCTGCAGACACAGATTTGAACACATACAGATGCACATGAAGCGACAAATATAGGGGTTCATCACACGGAGCTTTTTTCCTGCTACTGAGATGGTTCTCTCTTGGAAGCTTGCGGGCTCTTTACATGATGCTGTTAACGTCCAAGGCACCTCCTGCAATTTCCCCCAAACGCAAAAAAAATGTGGCATTTTTCCCAGTCCACAGAACAGGAGCGCCATAACCTCCCTGTGAAATTCTCCAATAGTGGAGAAGAAATTGCTGTGTCTGCCTTCTGTGGGCATTTGTTTTCAGTTGGTGGGGGCATGGTCAGGATGACAAAGGCATTGAAAATGGGAGCAGGGTTGCACAGAAGGAGACCCGAGCATATTTGACAGGTGCAAGGGCAAGAATCACCTGCCGATTACGACTCCTGCCTCCGCATTTCTCAGTTGGAGGGAGAAGAGGGTAAAATGCCTCCCTGCAATGAAGGGAGACACATCTGATCCCCCACACCACCAAGCTCAGAAGCAACGTCCTCTGTTGTTTCAGAGTACCTCATTAAGTTCAATGGGGCTTACTCCCACATAAGTGTGCCAAGGGTTGCAGACACAATTTTACAGCACGATCTTACATTTTATGTCTACTCAGAAATAAGTCAGAGGTTTCCTGGGGGCTGCGAGAAAACAGTACAGCAGAAGTTAAGCTATGAAAACAAGACTCCACCCCCCACCCCCCGCTCCTTTGCACACATGCCAGGGAGGGAGGGAGGCAGTCCCTCAGTTCAAACCAAGTGGCTGCCATGTAACGAGAAAAAAAGAAAGAAGAAAGGTTCCTCTTGTGCAAGCACCGGGTCATTACTGACCCCTAGAGGGACGCCGCTTATGCTGGCGTTTTCATGGCAGACTATAGCGGGGTGGTTTGCCATTGCCTTCCCCAGTCGTGGCTACCTTTCCCCCAGCAAGCTGGGTACTCATTTTACCGACCTCGGAAGGATGGAAGGCTGAGTTGACCTGAGCCGGCTACCTGGGACCCAGCTTCTGCTGGGATTGAACTCAGGTCGTGGGGAGAGTTTCGGTTGCAATACTGCCACCTACCACTCTGCACCATGTAAAGAAGCCCTTCCTAATCCCCCAAAGAAACCGAAAGCAGGAAGCTCCGGAAAGGATGTGTTTTTTTTGTGCGGGTTTTGCAGGTTTTTTGCTTAATGTAGAGTCACCCATAGATGTGTTAATAGTAAGGCATTCACCAAAACACATAGTGTCTTATATTGTATTGTAATTGACCTCAGGATTTTTCTCAGGAAAAGATAGGCAAGTACCTTGTTGCACATGCATGTACACATTGAAATGGTCCATGGTAAGATCTGCACAAGGGTTTCTGCCCATCATTGTGATGCCCAGCTCACTTGCACAGAACATGACGCACTCCTCAAACTGTTCTCATGCTATTCCAACCCCTGTAACCCACATTCTTTCAGACTATTTTTATGAGGTTTTTTTTAATGTATTGAGGTTTCCATGCAGTATAAATTAGTGCTGTACCAAACTCCACCTGTCCTTTTGCATCCTCTTTGTGCCTCTACGGAAGAGGCGGTCAGTTTTCTGCCTCTTTTGCGGGGATGTTGAATATTTTGGAGAAATTCCTCAGGGTGCAGAGCTTCAGTGCTTACCGCATCATTAGGTGGTGGATGTGGGGTTGCAAGGGCAGAACAGGATTTAAAAATGGTAAAAGGAACCGCGCATGCGCACACACGCACACCTCAGCGACCTCCTTACAGTACAGTGAGCACTGAAGACCTGCTCCCTGAGGAATGTCTCTGAAATTCTCACCTCTTCCCACAATTTTTGGGTGCAATTTCTTTTCACCTTCCCCAATAAATGGTCAAAAATAAATTGAATGAAAAATTCAGCACAGTGCTAGCACAAATGCTGGTGTGTGCTTTCTATTCAGTACTGTAACTTATCTTCATGGCAGTAGCATCAGCCTACAGAATGAGTTCAGCAACCTTTCTTTCACCTTCGGCGGAAGCAGGGAAAAGTTGCTGTGGGAGGAGGAAGTAACGGTCTGTCCAGGAATGGAGGCAGACTCCAGTGGGTCCTTGCCACTGCCTCCCCTGCTGCTGCAGCCCTGTGCCCCCACCACTGCTAAAGAAGCCCCTCACCCACCCACCATGGCCAAACCCCTTGCTCACCCACCCTGTCAAAGCTCTCGCCCCTTTGCCCACCTGCCTGCCAGCCACCAAAGCCCCTCACTCCCTCGCCCACCTGCTGCTGAAGCCCTTCATCTGCTTGCCACTGCTGAAGGATGTCTGCACCCACCCACCACCACTGAAGCACCTCACTGCTTTGCCTACCCACCCATTGCTGCTGTTGCTGCTGCCAAGGCCTCCCTGCCCGGCTGCCCAGTCATCTGTCCATTTTCTTTAACTTGCAGGTGTAGCGGCAGCAGCTTCTCTGCTCCTACTCAGCTGGTCGTCCCGGCTGGCAAAGGAACATGGCACATGACAGGCCGAGCCTCCAGGCCCCACGTAGGATTTTAAAAGCTTTTTATACGTACATTTTCAGTAACAGGGATCTGAACTAATCAGATGCTGCCTTTGGGGGAATATGGCCAATGAAGGCACAGAAGCGATGTAAAGACTACCGTGTGCCCTCATTGGCCGTGTCCCTCCCAAAGGCAGCATCTGATTTGTTCAGATCACTGCCACTCAAAAGTTGCATTAAAAAAAAAAAAGCTTTTAGAATGGGGCACCATGCGGCCTACAGGCCTGACCATAATGAGGACCTTTCCGCCAGGTGGGTGAACAGGGGGAGGAAGAAGAGGGGAAGGGTGGCAGCAGCTGCGGCAGCAGAGTCAAGGATAGGGATGGGCCCTTCTGAGCCACTGGGCCCTCAGCAGCTGCCCTCCTATGCCGACCCTTGACATTGGGCCTCGGTCTGTCTTCCAATTGCTGACCATTGTCGACAGGGGAATGTTGCCACCCATTTAATTTTTTTTACCAGTATTTGCCAATGCACACCTAAAGATCTGCGGCTGCGAGTAAAACATTTTTCCTATTAAATTGTTCCTGTGCAGGTATGGAGCTTTGTACATGTGCATTGAAAAAGATTATTTAAAAATGAATGAATGGCTGACCAGGCACCTCTGCAGTCCCACAAGCAAAACAGGAGCAGCTTTGAGGATGAGAAGGGCAGTGATCAGCCTTTCTTGACAGCTTTCCTGCCTGCCTCCCCCTGAAGAGCTTTCTTCTTCTTCTTCTTCTTCTTCTTCCTCCTTCTCCTCCTCATCTCTCTCTCTTCCTTGTCCAGTGAAACATGGAGTGAAATCAGTACCGCTTACCCCACTCCCCTGCCTCCTTTGAAAAAAAAAAGTTTAGAATATCGTTTCAAGCCTTCACAATGATCCCCCTTTTTCTTTTCCTTGCCTTAGATAACTACTAGCTGACAATGCAATGATATACATGTCTGCTCAAAAGTAAATCACATTGACTTCAATTGTGTTTGCTCCCAATGGATTAGTGCTCCAAGGGAAAACTGTGCTTGAGATATAATAATAGGGAGACGGGGCATATTGGTTTCTGTGTTGGTTTGCAGAGGGGTTTGGTGAATGCTTTTGGATGGATGGGGATAGAGGAGCATAAAGTGGACTTTATGTGGTTGCTGGTTAAAGTAATGCAGACCTTTGCAGGTGCGCTGGCATTAAACAATGTAAAAATATATATTAGGCCCTGAGGCAGCAGGGATCATCTTACAACCACTTCTAACATAATGCAAGCACTACGAAAGGACATGTGCCGCTATCAAGTGACACAACTCCTCACATGACCTTTCAAACCTCTCCAACATCTCCCACAGTTACAGGACTACGCGTTGGTGTTTGGCACTTGATCATGATAGAAATACAGCAGATAATGCGCTGTATTCATTAATACAATTTCTGCCCACAGAGCAGCAATTACGTTGGGGGGGGGGGGACCGTCACAGCAGTGCTTCACAAATGAAAGGGGCTCTAGTGTAGATCCTCCCCTTGCAGAGTCTGAGTAGGAGGTGAGCCTCATTTTTCAATTGTCAGGACTGAATAGCCTAAATGATTTGCTGGTTGCTTCCCTTAATCCACCTTCTTGGTAGCTGTTTTTAAAGATCTGGATCATGTTGCCAAAAACAGGGACCAGCTTCTGAATAAACACATCTGATTGAAAAAGCCTCCTGTAAAACTGGTCCTGAAGTGATGCTGTCTTCCTCCAAATGTGACTTCAGAGAGCAAGGGCACACTCTTTACCATTTGAATACTCTTTTGAGGGGGTCCTTTGTTCTGCTGGCCTCTACATTTTCCTAATTTTCAACCCCATTCATGATGAATGCTGATGCCACAGTCAGAAAGCCAAATGCCTTTGGTTGCCCCTATGAAGGGGTAACTAGGTCCAGATTTGACTCAAGAGATGAATAGGTGTGTGTGATATGGACTCCTACAACGTGGTCAGATCTCAGACTGTGCAAGAAAGTAGTCCTCCTGCTCAAAGCAGAAGAAAGTCAGGCTTGCTCTCTTAATCTTTAGATATTCCTGGGAAGAAAGCCAAAGATATTCTAGTCCCATATGATTTTTGCAGAGGAAGTAAGCACTAGAGAGCACAGCTAGCTGTCTGAGGTAATCATGTTAGGCTTTGCGGTGTACAAAACTTCTCCTAAGATGTCAAAATACATTATTTTTCATCACACCTCTCTTCAACCTACCCAGTCTGAAGTAGCTGGAACAGAGGCTGTTTCTTTAAGATCTATTTCACATATTATTATTTTCCTACATTTAGACAATCTCCATATAGGAAACTACAAGTTTATAGTAATGTATAAAGATTTTTTTTTTTTTTACCGCAAATACCCTGATCAGGTTGCCTGACTTAAATACTCACTGCATGAAGAACAGTTGTGCTGCACTTCACACATTGCAATGTTTTCTGGCAGATTATCTCTGTGCAGGCACATAGTAAGGTGTGAAGCAGTCCTTATATATCAGATATCATGGAAGGTTGAGGACACACCAGTTAAGAATCTAGACTCTAGCTACTAGACAATAACTTATCGTCTCCCTTAATCAAGAACAGAACAGCAACAGGAAATGCCTGACTCCACCAGATACAACTAAGTCCAGTGCCACTTAGTGACTAAACTATATAACAGCACTATCCACACTTGACTTCTGCACTCTGCTCTTGTCAGTCTCACTCTTACCCAAACCTCGTCAGTGTTTCAACTTCCTGGCCACAATCACCTTTTCTCAGACAGCCATTTTCCTCTTGTATTCAAACTCTCCATATGGCTGTGCGCACGCAGGTCATCAAACCCCTCCTCCGCCAATTCCACGCACTTGATTCCTTTTAGTCCTGTGTATCTCCTATTTTTATCCCTTATCAGTACATTTCCAGAAACACATTTTTATTTGCTGGTAGTGTCTGCCAAATATATTTCGAAGCAGAGCCCTTCTCTCATACTGTAGGCAACATTAGATGTGGCCCTCATAGATTGCTGGCTATTTGTGGAGCTAGTAGTTTCTAGAGCAAATCGAAGGCCTGAGATCAAGTAGGCCTCTCTTGTTTCCGTGTCATATATATGTATAGGCCCAGTTCTACATATGTCCAGATGTGGTTACACTGTTCTTTGAAGGAATGCTGCTGTTTAACATTTCTGAGGGTATTTAAAAAGAAAAGAAAAAGGAGTTGAGATGAACCACATTGTCATTGGAGAGGGGGAATTGAAATTGACTCTTCATGCGATACTGAATGTTCCCAAACAGAAGATAAGCATAGCTTCTTGAGTGCATAAGGGTTAGAATCAGGGCAGCAACTGTTTCTTCGTTGTCTCTGTACTGATACCTCATTCAATCTGTGCTGCTTAAGTTCAGTTTGGGATATGGAGATTTATTAATCTGAGCAAGCAGGGGTGCACTCTCGAGTGATTCATGTTCCTGGATGAAGTCACTAATGAGCCCCAAGCACAGCAGTATCTGGTGGCAGACAGCACAGTGTGTGTCGGGCGAGCTTGTAAAGGTTATTTTTCAATGGCCTTCTCCAGAACAGAGTCAAATGGTCCCAATTTCTCTGATGGGACATTACAATCCATCACTGGGGGGGGGGGGGGGAGTTAGTTTTTATTTTCCTCATCTGCTGGCAGCTCTCTTTTCTCTTGCCTCTTCTGTTAACCCCTTACCCATAACCATCCTATATAGTACACAGTATATTGTAATAGTGATCTTAAATCTCCAAGTGCCAGTCCTTATGTAGCCAAGCCAGCATCATCCACACACATGAGGGAAAAATCAGCAGGTTTGGGGTGACCATGAGTCATGTAGAGTTTTTTAAAATCTTTAGAAAACACCCTAAAGAGGAACCCCCAAAATAGCCCATTGAGGATTGGCTGTGCTCAATGGCATGAAATGCTGACTGACTGTTGGGGGCGGGGGGATGGAGAATCAGGAGGAGGGGGAATGAAATATACTGGAAGAGGACATGGCTGGTTGGCTGGCAGCCTGAAGTATTCCATGGGTAAAATCCAACATAAGTCCTACTTAGAGTAGACCCATGGAAATGAATGTAGTTTAAGTTAGTCATGACTAACTTAAGCTCTGTTCATTTCCATAGATCTACTGTAAGTAGGACTTATGTTGGATTTTACCCCATATTGCAACTTCTACTGTATTTTTATTTTGCTATATACTCAGGGAGATGCACTCTCCAGAATCCAAGTGGTCATGGACTGAAATACAAGAGCTAAAAAGGACCAAATCCAACTCATCAGACATCCAGATCATGTGATTTACACAGACCACAGGCCATAAACCAGGCCTAAACCAGAGCGTTCAAACTTTTATCTTCAGGGAACCTTTTCCACCCCAGACTTCCCTGAAACAATTTGAAAACTACTAAAAGCTAATAGTGATGACCCAAATAGAATATGTGATGGCAGCATAACCTGTGCATTAGAACATGGGCCATACCTAATGCCATACCTCAAACAGCGTGGAGGCGGGTGGGGTGATTTAAAGTAGTGAAGTGGTGGGCAGGAACGGGGTGCTTAACCTTTCCCTCACCTGCACCTCCCAAAAAACTGCCTCCTCCCCCTGCTGTTTTTCATCCAGGAGAGCTTCCCTCTGCTCTCAGACCAAAGTCAAAAGAAAAGCAGCCGGGTGAAGGACCTTTCAGGGAGAAGGTACCTTCTCCATACAAAATTACTCTCCAGCCTACCCACCACTTCATTTCTGTTTGACAGCAGCTATGGTCTAAAACAGCCTTCTCCAACTTGGTGACCTTCAGATGTGTTGGACTTCAGCTCCCATCACCCTCAATCAACATGGGAATTGCAGTCCAACATGCTTCAAGGGCACCAGGTTGGAGAAGGCTGTTTTAGAACATGGATCTACTGCTGTCCTTCACAACTAGGCCAGGGGCAGCAGCTTGATGTGAGACAGGAGCCATGGCACAACACAGGAGGCAGGATCAACAATTGTAAGGAACTAGGCATACGGGAATGAGCCAGAACCCTGGAAGACCTCACTGCTCACACAAGGCCCAACTGGAACAGGAAGTCCTCTTATACTCCTTCCTGTCCAAGAAGATCCAATGGTCAGCCTAGGTGGGCAGAATCAGTCAAGGGCCTAAAGTACTTTCCTGAGAATATGCCACCTCCACTTCCATGGCTTATCACATACAGTAACTACAGTTCGCAGCAGCATCTGACACTGCCACATCTATTTAGAACCTTAGTCAGGATGCTCCATGCACTGACTGCCTATAGGTTAGCCCAACCTCCCTCCTGTTAAGCTAATCTGGAGATATCCTACCCACAGTCCTTTCTGCAGAGATGTTAATAATGGATGGGATGAGAGGGAGGGAGGCATTTTCTGTGGCAGCCTAAAAAGCTTTGGAACATGCTTGCTGTTGATATTTCCAAGTGCCTGACCCTGTGAATTTTTAGGGGAAAAGGCAAGGCCTTCATGTTTCAGCAGGCTTTTCTATGTCTGGAAAGCTTAATTGTTTTTTTTTTATTGCTACTGTGGTTTATTGGTTTATTCTTCCCTTAGATCTTTATATATGAGGTTTTGGGCATGTGATATGTAATTGTATTTTAATTGTTTTGTAAGTGGCCTTGGGCTTTAAGAAAGGAGAGTCTAGCTGTGTATTTTTAAATGAATGCATAAATAGTTGCCTCATGTGCAACTGATTGGGTACCTCAGCAGAAGCAGTTGCTGTGGACCACACCTGTATGGTGGTTGTTGAACAGATAGCTCTGGTAGGACTCTAGGAACTAAGCCAAGCCTTAAAGGGCAAGGCTAAAGTCCTCCAGTAAGGTTGCCAACCATTTGTCTTGCAGGGCTCCTGTGCCTTTCAAGGGCTGCATAACAGAAGTCAGCAGGTAGAGATGGGAGAACCAGAAATTCTCTGAACTTCACTTCAAAGCTCGATTCGGCTCACCCCTATTCTCATTTGCTACCTGTTTTTTCAGTTCATTTGAATGGGGGAAGTGCACATTTTGATGGGAAAAGTGTGCATTTTTAAAAAGTACACACATTTTCCCTATTGACTAAAACATGAAAATGTGATTTTTTAAAGTGTGCACTTTTTAATATGCACAATGTAAAACATGCTCACTTCTTAAAATGCTCAGTATAAATTTCGCATTTTTAGAAGTGTGCATTTTGACAAGCATGAAAATGTGATTTTTTACATGTTTTTTTAATGCGCACTTTTAAAATTGAGCATTTTATAAAGTGTTCATTTCTTAATATGTGAATTTTTTAAAGGGCATATCTTGCGAATGTGAACTCAAGTTTGGGAATTTTTGAACATTTTCAGAGAATGTGCCCTCTGGTTCACGTTCACCTTCAGGGTTACGAATGGGTCATTTTTGAATGATTTGCGAACTGAAATGAAATTCTCATACATCCCTACAAGCAGGTGAATCTTTTCCCATCATTAAGACTGTCTTTACATGAGGCATTTATCATGGGCCGGTGACTGGTCACTCACAGGCGTTTACTGGTTATTTACCTCCAGGGCACATCCAGCTGTATTTTATCTTTATCCTATTTAAAAAAAACACCTGAGATAATCCAGTATTCAAATGTAAATCTGCTTTCCTGGCTCTGTGTAAATGTGCAGTTCCGCTGTAACCACAGCCTGGGAAGAAGAAGCCATTGAGAAGAGCAGGAAAATCACAATTGCTCTCCCCCGTTCCAGCACGTCTGCTTGTCGACCTGGGCTGGTAGTTTTCTTGGCCAGGCCAGGAGAGGCTCAAAGCGAGCACGGAGCTGGCCAGGGGAGGAAGAAGAACACAGCAACCCCCCATATAAACAGGTGAGAGCAATGAAGCCGCCGCCCCCACCCCCCACCCCCGGTGCTGCTTTGCAGAGAGAGAGAGATACTTGGATCCGCCTGAAGATCCACTGATTCACCGCTCGCTCTCTGCCCCGAGGCTGCGGAGAACGTGGAAACAGAAGCCCCAATAAACTGAGAAATAAACAGCCTTGTGTGATGAACCCCTAAATCTTCACTTCAGAAAAGGGGTATTTGCTGATTTCATCCAATGATGAAGTTGTTCAAGGCACAAGAACCTTTCCAGAAAACAAGTTGGGAACTCTGACAGTTAGAAACATAGGAAGCTGCCTCACACTGAGTCAGAACACCTAGCTCAGCTTTATCTACTGACAGACTGGCAGTGGCTCTCTGGAGTTTTCAGACAGGAATCTTTCCCAGACCTACCTGGAGACAGCAGGGATTGAACCTGGGACCTCTGGCATGCAAAGCTTGTGGCCTGTTGTTGTTCAGTCGTTCAGTCGTGTCCGACTCTTCGTGACCCCGTGGACCATAGCACGCCAGGCCTTCCTGTCCTCCGCGCTCCCCCAGAGTGTGCTCAAGTCCATATTCATTGCATCGGTGATGCTATCTAGCCATCTCATCCTCTGCCGTCCCCTTCTCCTTTTGCCTTCAGTCTTTCCCAGCATCAGGGTCTTTTCCAGGGAGTTTTCTCCTCGCATTAGGTGGCCAAAATATTGGAGCTTCAGCTTCAGTATCTGTCCTTCCAATGAGCACTCAGGGTTGATTTCCTTTAGGATGGACTGATTTGACCTCCTTGCAGTCCAGGAGACTCCTAAGAGTGTTCTCCAGCACCACAGTTCGAAAGCATCAATTCTTCTGCACTCAGCCTTCCTTACAGTCCAGCTCTCACAGCCATACATTGCTACTGGGAAAACCACAGCTTTGATTAGACGGACCTTTGTTGGCAAGGTGATGTCTCTGCTTCTTATTGTGCTGTCTAGGTTTGCCATAGCTTTCCTCCCAAGAAGCAAGCGTCTTTTAATTTCATGGCTACAGTCACCGTCTGCGGTGATCTTGGAGCCCAAGAAAATAAAATCTGTCACTGCTTCCATTTCTTCCCCTTCTATATGCCAGGAGGTGATGGGGCCAGATGCCATGATCTTCGTTTTTTTAATGTTGAGTTTCAAACCAGCTTTTGCACTCTCCTCTTTCACCCTCAACAAGAGGCTCTTTAGATCCTCTTCGTTTTCTGCCATTACGGTTGTATCGTCTGCGTATCTGAGGTTGTGGATAATTCTCCCGGCAATCTTAATTCCGACCTGTGATTCATCCAACCTGGCGTTTCCCATGATGTACTCTGCATATAAGTTAAATATGCAGGGCGACAATATGCAGCCTTGTCGTACTCCTTCTTAATTTTGAACCAATCGGTTGTTTCATGTCTGGTTCTTACTGTTGCTTCTTGGCCCTCGTACAGGTTTCTCAGGAGACAGGTAAGGTGGTCTGGAACTCCCATCTCTTTCAGAATTTGTCACAGTTTGTTGTGATCCACACAATCAGAGGCTTTAGCATAGTCAATGAAGCAGAAATAGATGTTTTTCTGGAATTCTCTTGCTTTCTCCATGATCCAGCGAATGTTGGCGATTTGATCTCTAGTTCCTCTGCCTCTTCGAAACCCAGCTTGTACTTCTGGTAGTTCTCGGTTCACATACTGCTGAAGCCTAGCTTGTAGGATTTTGAGCATCACCTTGCTGGCATGTGAAATGAGCACAATTGTACAGTAGTTTGAACACTCTTTGGCATTGCCCTTCTTTGGAACTGGAATGTAAACTGACCTTTTCCAGTCTTGTGGCCACTGTTGAGTGTTCCAAATGTGTTGGCATATTGAGTGCAGCACTTTAACAGCATCATCTTTTAGGATTTTAAATAGCTCAGCTGGAATACTGTCATCTCCACTAGCTTTATTGTTACTAATGCTTCCTAAGGCCCACTTGACTTCACTCTCTAGGATGTCTGGCTCAAGTTCAGTGACCGCACTGTCATGGCTATCAGGGACATTAAGATCTTTCCTGTATAGTTCTTTTTTGTATTCTTTCCACCCCTTCTTAATCTCATCTGCTTCTGTTAGGTCCCTGCCTTCTTTGTCCTTTATCATGCCCGTCTTTGCACAAAACGTTCCCTTGATATCTCCGATTTTCTTGAAGAGATCTCTAGTCTTTCCCATTCTGTTGTTTTCCACGATTTCTGTGCATTGTTAATTTAAGAAGGCCTTCTTGTCTCTCCTTGCTATTCTCTGGAACTCTGCATTCAGTTGGATATATCTTCCCCTTTCTCCCTTGCTTTTCGCTTCCCTTCTTTCGTGAGCTACTTGTAAAGCCTCATCAGACAGCCACTTTGCTTTCTTGCATTTCTTTTTCTTTGGGATGGATTTAGTTGCTGCCTCCTGAACAATGTTACGGACCTCTGTCCATAGTTCCTCAGGCACTCTTGTCTATCAGGCCTAATCCCTTAAATCTATTCCTCACCTCCACTGTATATTCATAAGGGATATGATTGAGGTCATACCTGAATGCGTTAGTGGTATTCCCTACGTTCTTCAATTTAAGCTGAAATTTTGCAACAAGCAGCTCATGATCTGAGCCACAGTCAGCTCCAGGTCTTGTTTTTACTGACTGTATAGAGCTTCTCCATCTTTGGCTGCAAAGGACATCATCAATCTGATTTCGATATTGACCATCTGGTGATGTCCATGTGTAGAGTCGCCTCTTGTGCTGTTGGAAAAGAGTGTTTGCTATGATCAGCGTGTTCTCTTGGCAAAACTCTATTAGCCTTTGTCCTGCTTCATTTTGTACACCAAGGCCGTGCTTGCCTGGTATCCTGGTTATTTCTTGACTTCCTACTTTAGCATTCCAATCCCCTATGAAGAAGAAGACATCTTTTGTTGGTTGGTGTTAGTTCTAGAAGGTGTTGTAGGTCTTCACAGAACTAATCAACCTCAGCTTCTTTGGCCTCAGTGGTTGGGGCATAGACTTGAATTACTGTGATGTTGAATGGTTTGCCTTGGATTCGTATTGAGATCATTCTATCGTTTTTGAGATTGTACCCCAGTACTGCTTTTCCCACCCTTTTGTTGACTATGAGTGCTACTCCATTTCTTCTAAGGGATTCTTGCCCACAGTAGTAGATATAATGGTCACCTGAATTAAATTCGCCCATGCTTGTCCATTTGAGTTCGCTGATTCCCAAGATGTCGATGTTCAATCTTGCCATCTCATGTTTGACCACCTCCAGCTTACCATGATTCATTGATCTGACATTCCAGGTTCCTAAACAATATTGTTCTTTACAGCATCGGATTTTCTTTTCACCACCAGACACATCCACAGCTGAGTGTCCTTTCGGCTTTGGCCCAGCCGCTTCACTCTTTCTGGCGCTACTTGGAAACTCCCTCTGCTCTTCCCCAGACACCTTCTGACCTGAGCGGCTCATCTTCCAGTATCATATCTTTTAGCCTTGTGATACGTTTCTTGGGGTTTTCTTGGCAAGAATACTGGAGTGCGTTGCCATATCCTTCTCCAGTGGACCACATTTTGTCCGAACTCTCCACCATGACCATGTCCGTCTTGGGTGGCCCTGCATGGCATAGCTTATGGTTTCACTGAGTTACGCAAGCCCCTTTGCCACAACAAGGCAGTGATCCATGAAGTGATCCTTTCTCTTCTCTCAGGCATTTGGCAGCATATGATAAGGTTTTAATCAGGTCATGGGATTTCGTTGTTGATTGTTAAAATTGTTTGGGTGTGTGTATGTGTGTCTGCTGTCTGCTTATATGTTTGAATGTAAACTGTTTTTATATTATGTACAATTACTGTACTTTTTAAGGCTTTTAATCTTTGTAAACCACTCAGAGAGCGTTAGCTATTGGGTGGTATAGAAATGTAATAAATGAAATTAAATTAAATTCTGAATGGGGGTAGTTGGGATTTCCTTCCTGTTCAGTCAATCAAACCCTGAGCAACTTACAGCAAAAACTCATCCACCAAGTCTCTCTGAGAGAAAGAGGTTTCTAAACAGAAGCCCATCCCATCCAACAACCTGCCTCTAGTGATGCGATTCTCCTGTTGTGCCCAAGATTTCATTCAAATCAAGAAAGTGTTTCTAGCTTTTATGCATGACAAAGATCTTCAAGGGTGTGGTCAAAAGTGACTCAAATGACCAGAGCTTCTGAAAACGTTAATTGTTAAAAGTAACTAATATAAAAATGTCAGCATGAGTTTTCAGACAGCGCAAAGGCAACTCTGAGCATTCCTGTGCAATACACAGACTAAATATGATCTATTTAGATCATTTAGATTTATCAATGGAATGCCAAGAAGTCTGGCCCAGCTAATCTCAGCTTGCTAAACCTTCAAGCTAAGCAGGAAGCATAGTTTGCATCACTAGAAGATCTTTTCTTCAACTTTCTGGGTCTGCATTTGCCCCAGCCCAAAATTAAACCTGGGGGAGAGGAATGCAGGGGATGAAAGGACAGCACCGGGATGAAAGGAGCAGCTAAGTTGCCTGCATTACAGATTCAGATCTATCTTTCAAGTGCTGCTGCTACTCCTGAGGGGCAGGAAGGTGAAATGAAAGTGAGACTCTGCCTGGCTATGGATGAAAGGGAATGTCTGATTTCATGGCATCTCAATCCACCTTCTCTGCCCTTTAAGCTGCTGGGTCAAAGGGATGCTGTCTTGTTGCAAGCCACCCTGGGTGGTGTGTAAGCACTAGAAGCAGGGGCGTCGTTACATAAAGGCCTACCTGGGAACAGGCCCCACATCTTTTGAGCTGTCCTAATTGCCATTTTTTTAAAAAATTCATCTTTTCTTCTTCCTTCCCCTATCCTATTCTTTCATTCTCTTCTTTATTCCACCCAGAGCATATCTTGAGGAATTCTTAAAGAGAAGTCTCTTCGGTGGGCAAGAGACATTTTGAACTGTATTTGACTTTATACAAACAGACAAGAGGGTTGGTTTTTCTCCTTCTCACTCAAGTCTTTGAGAAAAGTGGGTTCACGTGGTTGCAGAGAAACAAATCTAGGGCTGTTTTGTCTGTCAGTCACCATTATCCAGCAATAGGAGGGCTGTGGCTCAGTGGTAGAGCACATGCATGGCATGCAGAAGGTCCCAGGTTCAACCCCCAGCATCTCCAGATAGGGCTAGGAATAAGGGTGTACGAAATCCCGCTTACCTGGCTCTGCTGGGTTCCACGGGTGGGGGGAGGCGATCCGTTCCTCCCCCCAGAATCCTCGACGGGGGAGAGGCGATCTGTTCCTCCCCCCCGGAATCCTGCCTGGCTGGTTCCGCTATCCAGCCCATGATAAGCTACGTAAATATTTATGTAGCCTATCATGGCTAAAGCAGGGACGCAAATGGCGTCCCTTACACCATTTGCATTCCCGCTTTAGCTGCGATAGGCTACATAAATATTTACGTAGCCTATCATGGCAAAAAAAAAAAGGGAACGCAAATGGCAGTGGCTACGGTGGCCGCCATTTGTGTTCCCTTTTTTAGCTGTGATAGGCTACATAAATATTTACATAGCCTATCACGGTAAAAAATGGAATGCAAATGGCGGCCGCCATAGCCACCGCCATTTGCGTTCCCTTTTATTGCCGTGATAGGTTACATAAATATTTACGTAACCTATCACAGCCTCCGCAGGGATACAACTGGCATCCCTACATTAGCCATGATGGGCTATGTAAGTATTTACGTAACCTATCACGGCCATTTGAAAGACGCGAATGGTGGCTGGAGACGCGGCTGCCATTCGAGGAGCACCGGAACGGCCAACAAAGGTAGGCTCCGTTTCAGGCCCATTTTGTGTGG
This sequence comes from Heloderma suspectum, assembly GCF_057233095.1. Classification (NCBI taxonomy): domain Eukaryota; kingdom Metazoa; phylum Chordata; class Lepidosauria; order Squamata; family Helodermatidae; genus Heloderma; species Heloderma suspectum. The sequence continues at coordinate 280,082,245 of NC_139459.1, forward strand.
GGGGGCTTCATTCCGCCACAGATTTCGGGGGGCCAAATGCACTGGCATTCGGCCTCACCGAGATCCGTGGCGGAATTCTCCGCCATGCCTAGCTAGGAAAGACTCCTGCGTGAAACCCTGGAGAGCCGCTGCTGCCAGTCAGTGTCAACAATGTATATCCTTCAGGAACTTTGCAGGTTTCTTGCCTGGGAGACACCTCTAATGACCTGTGCATTTTCATACAAATTTACCCAAAAAACTTTTGGGGAAGGGGTGAAGGGAAGGGAAAGTAAACCATTCCCTCCCCCAAATTGGACAACTGCCCTTCCACATGAACTGCTGCACCTATCCTTCTGAAACTTTGCTGGTTTCTTACTTAGGGACAACTCTAGGCTGTCTAATTTTCAGAACAATGGTTCACAAGGACAATAAGGAGAGAAGTATATCCTCTTTTGGAGACCTCAACATGTCACGACCACCCTTGCACAAAAACCCTTGTGGCTATCATTCTGAAATTTGGAGACATGGTCTCTTCTGATGGGGCAATGAATCCTGAAATGTTTACCCAATTCTTCCAAGTAATAAAAATGTTATTGGCAGTTCCCTTTAAAAGAAAATCAAAATATAAACCCTGCACCTATTTTTATGACATTGGGCAGGTGTAATCCCCTTCTAGGGGGCTACTATGCCTGAAATGATCATCCAGTTCTGACCAAGAGAAAACAGTTACAGTTTTTCTTAAATTTCCAATGGTAGTCAACAGGAAGCATAAAGACTCATTTTTCCAAACCTTGACTCAGGTTTGGTGCTGAGCTGAAATGGTCTGACTACAAATTGGCCCAAGCAGAAGCGGGATGTTTTCCAAAATGCTGAATCGGGGTCTGAGTTGAAGTGGGGTGGGGGTCAGTGCACACTTCTTATGTATGTAATCTATACACACACGCACACGCAAGCACCCCATATACACACACCACACACACACACACACACACACATATATATATATATATATTAGAGGTGTGCTTAGACTTGGATGCAAATGTGTTATGGGCCTGTTCCCCGGATCTTTTAAGAACCTAGCAATGCCCCTGACTAGAAGGACGGGATATAAATTCTTATATAATAAGTAAACAACCCATTGATTAGCAGTTGGAATGAATGCTTCAGCTGGGGACAGAGTAATAGAGGGCCACTCTGCAAGTTAAGTTATATGGGATGAAGGGGGTAGAGAGGGAGTCAATTATACACTATCTAGAATGAGGTGGTGAGCTGGACTTCATAATTCAGGTGTCAGATGGGGTAGGGAACATTTAACAGTTGCAGATTCCTTATACAGCCCTGCCACAGAGAAAAGCTCTGTGGTGGCTTGCATTCAGGACTGGTAGAGTCTAAAGCAGTTCTAAACCATGAGACATCCAAAACCATTGGATGGTAAAGGTTGCAGGCGACAGTGCCCGATGGAGAATGCAAGCAGTAAAAGGCAGAAACTTTCCCCTAGAACACTGTGTTCTCATTAAAAGAATGAAACTGCAGAGCTCTTGCTGGTTCTACAATAAGCTGCAGTGAATCACCTCTCACACATCTGGTTTGCAGGAATCAAAAGGGCTGAAACAGCCTCCCATCGGGAAGCATCGTGAGACATCCCAGTAAGCAGGAATATTCATATTTGGGTTAGGCTCATATACATAGGGCTATATAGGCAACACAGTGAATTCTGTCTTTGGATACTCAGGCCTGGGCATTCTGTGACATTCATTTAATTCAATGAGCATTCATATTTTAAGTTTTAAATACGCTGAGTTTTTAGATCTAGTTTTAAAGACAGACAAATGGGTATTGTCTGTTGAATGCTCTGTCAGCTTTACATTACTGTTTTGAAAGTGGTGGTCATTTTGCAAGTTCACTTTGAAATTAAAAACAAAAACAAAACACCAACAAAGCAGGTAGCAGTTAAGCAGGGTATGCCTGCCTCCTATGTTTGAGAGCTAGGAGCTGTATCCATAATTGTGATCTTCAGGCTACGAACTCATGTGCAAGAACAGGCCCTGGCTCTAACTTTGGGCATTGTCCAGAGATGTCCCTGGCAGATACTTCAACAAACTGATAAACTCACAACCCCCTTCTGAATTCTACCCTTTAGAGCAGGAAAGGCTTTTGGTTGGTTTGTGTAAGCAAGGCAGTTGGGAGCTGCTTCTAGACTCTGTGCAAAGTCCTGAGGGTACAAAGGGATTTCTTGTGCACAGACATCAGAAGCAAGGCCAATATTTTAAGACAGATCAGAGCAAGTTTTGAAGTTCACAAGGCATGGAACTGGCCAACAGTTGGCCTCAATTAAACTTATCAGGGAGTCAAGTCTTCAGAAACAAATTCTGAGTGAACAGCTCTGTCTAGAGTTGTCCACAAACACACTGGCCTGTTTCTGTGCTTTTAACAGAGCTTAATCCAATGAAATCAGCTGGTGAGACATTTCATGGCATGGACATAAGCATTATCAACAGCTAATGTCTGTAAATCAAGCTGTTTTTAAAGGCACAAGAGCAGGGGATGGTGAAAAGCTGGCAACAGACACTTATTCTCCTTATGAACTGAACATGATGTTCATTGTCAAACATCTCAAATGGGTGTGACCAGGAAGAACTAGGTATAACTGACCTGTTGGGACCACCAGCTATTCACCATTAACAGAAATTAAGAGGCTGGTAGATGTTGGAGATGGAAGACCAGAGTCCCATATGCCCATCTGTGTATGCCTTGGTGCAGCTCAAAGGAGAGGCTCTTAGTTGCATAGCCTTGATGCCAAGTAAAGGAGTGTTAATGTGACATGCTGCATCCCTGAGTCTTAGAAAAGAAAGGCAGCCTATTAAAGAGCATGTACACAACTCGCAAGCCTTTTCATTAACGGGCTGATGAGATTTTCCGGAGCCCTAAATACAAACAGCTGACACTTATGCTCCTGGATCCTGATGGAAGCTAGATCTTGGCAACCAATCAAACTTCATCCTTCACATGCCCCAGGATTAGCTGAGTGAAATGAACTAGTCTTGTAAAGCTGTCATTTAGAAGGTTACTGTTGATTTAGGGCCACTGAGTCTTGAACCCTTGACCTTGTCTAAGCCCATCCATAACAGTTCCACAGCACCCTCTTGACATAGAAAGGGGGATGCGAGCCTATCCTGGCAGCTGAAGCACATACACACGTGGCTGCAAGTCAGGAGATTCACGCTCTATTCTCGGCTTGACCTCGGCACTTTTTCGCAAACGATTTTGTATGAGTCACATCTAAACTGCAGGCATTTGTAAAATGGGTTTCATAAAAACCTGGAATGGGGAAGGGCAGGAGTGATTAGACATGTTAACATTCTGTAAAAAATAATAATAATCCCCCCCCAACAAAAACAAAAACTCTAGCAACAGGAGTGAGAAATAGATGCTTAAAATCATGACACTTTGTTATAGAAACATCTTTTTCCATTAAGGAAATCTGAAGATTTTTCAAATCCTAGAAGGGTTTGTGAACTGTCTTTCTTTAAACCAGGAACGCAGAACCAGGGAGCCAAATCCAGCCAGCCTGTGGTCCCAATCTGGCCTTTTGACGTTCCGCAGACAGCCATGCCCCATCACCTGGTCCCACCCCCTTTCTCCCAACCATCAATCATTTGGTGGTTCCTCGGCTTTTGTGCAGTCTCTCTCCCCACCCCCCGGGCTGAAATGCCTCTCCTGAGGCTGAGTTACGGGCAGCAAGAGCTTTAAGCTAAAAGGTGCTGATATTTGGCCCTGCCCCCTTCACCTTTGGCCCCACCCCTTTTACCTTCAGCAAATACACCCCAGCACACTTCTCTGAAAAGGAATGCAGCCCTTGGGCTGAAAGCGGGTCTGTTTAAACCCCAGTGCGTTGTGTTTGGCTATGACTTGGTTCCTTACCAAAACCCATAAAGAGCAGTCATCTAACACTGCCAACAAACGTTCAGCATTAGGATCAGTTTATTTGACAACCCTGTTTTGAAAACCTATTCAGCTGGTATATTGACAGATTTTTATGATTTGATATTGCCTGCGAGAGCACTTTTTCAAAGATAGCACATCATAGCAGGTGAAAATGGGCATGTTGCATTTTTTAAAACTATCTGTGCAGGTGAGAATAACTGCACAACCCTACACATGTCTGTTCAGAAGGATGTCTCATCGAGCTCAATAGGGCTTACTTCCAGGTATGTATAGGATTGCGGTCTAAAGTAGTATTGTGGAGTGGTTTACTCTGTATCCTAATTCTTTGGATTTGTTTGTTGAAGCAAAATATTGTTGTTCTTTTCTTTTTTAAAAAATTAACTCCTCCAAACAAACAAATTACATAAAAAAAGAAAGCAGATAACATTGTTTTGCATATGCGTGAGGTGGAAGGAGGATATAAACCATTTTTAAAGATGGTAGAAAGTGGTCATTTGGGGGTTGCAAATTTTCATTTTAGGATAACTTCTCAGCCAACGCTCTTTCTGGGTGGAAAATTTCAGAACAATCTCCTTGACTCATTTATTTATTACATTTATGTCCTGCCCTCCATCCAAAGAACTATGGTGGCGTACACAGTTCCTCATACCCCATTTTTATCCTCACACAACAACCCTGTGAGATAGATGAGGCTGAAACAGAGTGGCAGGCCCCCTCCTGGTCTAACTCTAACCACTACTCCACACTGGCTCTTGATTATACTTTAAAAGTAAAAGCACAAGGTCCATTCATCAGGGGTGGTTTTTTATCATGTCTCCCTGAGATGTTGGACCTCTTTCAGCTCGAGGACCAAATTCAGTTTCAGAGAAGCTCTCCAGGGTCACATTGCAGGGGTGGGCAAGGGCAAAGGGGGCAGGGTCAGAAATACAATACCAGCATATTTTAGCTTAAAACTCTTGCTGCCAATCAGCATCTTAAGAGAGGCATTTCAGCTTTTTAGAATGGGTAAAATCTGTGCAAAAGCCAGGGCAGAGGGCAGAGGGCAGGGGGGGGGCAGGGGCAGGAAGCATCTGAGGGCCAGCCTGGGACCAAACAGGTTCAACACCCCTGATGTATCCTTTATTATTGAAGCTTGTAGACACAGTAGCTCAAATTTTAAGTCCAAGCTATGTACATAGAAGGGCCTCCCATGCGCACTCCCAGGCGTCTCCAATTGAAAGGCTAAGGTAGCAAGTGACGTGAAGGCCTCTGCCTGAGGCCCTGCAGAGCTGCTAGCAGTTAGACTCTAACTGTTCTATGCCATTGCCAGCCAGACTATTTGTCAGTCCACCTCAATATGATTTGCTCTGTTAGATGGACAAATAGTCAAAGGCTAGATCTACACTACTGCTTTATAGCACTATTGAAATGCACTGATAACTGTTGGGTAGGCTGACCATGGGCTGATTTACATTGCGCCCGCCATCGCAATGAATTTGGTGTCCTGTCGTGTTAAACGCTCTCGCATTAAAACGTGATTATTCACACTCACCCATTTTCTCCGTTGCAGTGCTTCATCGAATGCACGAGCTCAGTTCACACTCGAGCGCTGTGCTGTTTTCCTGCGCGTGCTTGTCTGATCTTGGATGCTAAGCGGGGTCGGCCCCGGTCAGTAGTTGGATGCGCGACCGCCTGGGAATCAGGCTTCCTGCACTGAGTTGGGGGTTGTTCTATCCCTTCAAATGAGATTAAGTTTTACCCCCTCCTATCCCCTGCTCAGGATGTTTTTTTTTAAATTAAGGCGTTATCCTCGCAGAATCGGGGCTTCTCCATGATTTTTTTTTTCTAATTCTGGCATGATCTTCAAAGTTTCAAAGTTGTGAAGCTTCACAACCTCGAAACTTTGAAGATCATGCCTGAATTAGGAAAAAAACATCACGGAGAAGCCCCGATTCTGCAAAGATGACACCTTAATTTTAAAAAAAACATCCTGAGCGGGGGATAGGAGGGGGTAAAACTTAATCTCATTTGAAGAGATAGAACAACCCCCAGTTCAGTGCAGGAAGCCTGATTCCCAGGCAGTCGCCCATCCAACTACTGACCGGGGCCGACCCCGCTTCGCTTCCAAGATCAGACAAGTGCACGCACATCCAGCCCTTTGCTTGTTGTTGAGGAAACGGGCTGCTGAGGAAGCTATGTGATCAGTAGCCGGAAGAAGACATGGGGATGTCGAAAGCTGTGATTGGACAGGAGGGAAATACAAACACCGCTGTATATGGACAGGTGGGGGAGGGGACTATGACCGGATACGGTAGCGAAGGCGGAAAATCAGAGCACGTTAAGGGGAAATAGCGTGATATTAGGGTATTAAAAATGGGAGCACGGAAGTGGGAAATTCCGGTTCCAATTCAAGACGGGTACTGCATAGTGTGAAAGGTGGGCTGTGAAACCTCATTGGAAGCTAAAAAAGGTGGTAAGTGTAGATCCAGCTCATATTTCCTTGAGACAAAAACAGGACATTGGGATGACAAAAACAGGACGGGGTTATGTAATATTCTGTATTCATGAAAAAGTAAGATGATAACAGTTTTATTACATGAGCCTATTGAGCTAACAATTATTCTTCAGTGACAGAACTCATACAAAAATTTAGGTAGACGTAGAGGGGGACTGTATTTCACCACAATCGTACCATGAATATGAGTCTGAAAAGTCCAAATCAAACTGAATGCAGGGCAGAAAGAATCTCTATGGGTGGGATGATGGTAGAAATAACAGTAAGACTCACCCTCCTGGCTCCCCCACGCTGAATGGGGCTTAGCAACCACCTCTTGAATTCCCCGCCACTGCAGACAAGCAAGGGGGTGGCGTCTGATCATCACTAGCTCAAGAAGCCTGGCCCTGACTGGATAAAGTAAATGGAACTTCCTCTTTCGTCACACTAGTAGTTTTACTGCACACATTGATTAGCACAGAGCCTTATGATAAACGTGTTCAGTTTTTTAGAAAAAATTAAAAGCGAGACAAAATTGACATTTATATTAAAACAACGGGACAGTCGGGAAATATGAAAAAAATGGTACTGTCCCTTTTAAAACAGTATGTATGGTCAGCCTACTGTTGGGGAACATTACACATTCTATATACCACTTTTGTAGTGTTATTTCCTGCTTTTTATTCCACATTATCCAATATACCGCAACGAATGTCACTGTGTGTCCTACAAGGTATACATGCGCAAGATGGATATAGAGTTACCATGATGGGGTCGTAATGATATGACACAAAGTGTAGATCTGGCCTAACTGGGCAATGAGATAAAGGGCTTCATCACACCAGGCTTTTATCCTGCGATTGAGATTGCTCCTTCACGGAAGTTTGCTGGCTGCTGACGCCGTGACCTTCCTGCACCTGCTGTGACCCTCCTGCACTAAATGCCCTTTGTTCCGTTTTTAAATAGATCGCAGATAATGAGCTATCAAATTACCCTGTTGTGTTCTGCTTCAGTTTCCTCCATGAAAACACTTAAAGCAGCAAGAAGAGGAGCGAGATCCATGAAAGATAATGGAAGACTCAGATACGGGGAGAAGGGCGGGGAAAGGAAGCGCATGTAAAGGGAGTCAGTAGCGATCCTGCATTGAAAACAGAAGCAGAAAGCCCCGTTTTAAATGCAGGATTTTAGGCTGGTGTAGAAATGCCCAAAGCAGCTTGCTATTTTACATGGTAAATGGGTAGAAAGCTTGGCGTGTGAGATAGGTATCTACAGACTCCTGGGGATATAGAAAAAAAGGGAGCATAACATCATACACCGCAACCGATGATATGAGAAAAAGTTCTGAGTATCTTACCTGAAGGGGAAGTTTCAAAATCCAGCAACAGAAAAATTCCGATCCCACATATGTTTGCAGGCCTCTAGCTGCCTGGTGGAGCAAGAGGGTGAAATTCATCACTGGATTCTAGTAATTGGGCCTTGAATTTGGTTTTATGAGCCTTTTTCTCCAGGCAGCAAAAATAACTTGAAGCCAAACCCAGCGCTGTCCTCTACCAAGGGAACTGTGAAGCAAAAAAGCCTTTATTGCAATTTGAATCCCAATGTGTGTGTATAAAATAGTGCTCTGAACACACACGCACATATAAAAACGACGATGATTATTAGGGAGGTGAAAACCTGAAACTGCACGTGTTCTCTCTGGGTCCCTGGCCCTGTGTAATCAATCACAGCTTGGCCCGGTCTCCTCCACCTGTTTCCTTTCCCCAGTTTGCAGCGTAGGAAAAGTGTCCTCAGCAGAGGGGCTCTCCTAAAGTCAGAACAGATACAGAAGACGATGGGTGGGGGGGGGGGGCCTGCATAACCAGGCGCAGCATTAGTTTGCCTGTTTGTCTGGCCTTCATCAACACAGTTTCTGGGCCCACCACCATCTCTTAACCAGTTTCTACAGCTGCTTTAGAAAATGAATTTATAGCCGGTGGGAAATTACAAGGCCTTGGTGGCGTTCTTTCCTCCCGATACAGAAGGCAAAGTGAAATCTCAATGTTCTCTAGGAAAGAGAATTTCCTCTGATGATTGCTTGTTGCTCTTGTTGTCCAAGCGAGGTTTGGGGTTGCTTGTAGGAGAGAGAATACTCACTCACACATGCAGGCGGAGAGTGAGCGTACTTAGTGGTGGGAGAAAGGAGGGGAAGGAATTGAGCTGCGGGATTCTGCTGGCCTGGGTTCCCGATATGGGGCTCGTAGAGCTGAATGTGGAATGGATGTCATGTGAGTGCTCTCTTGGGACCCATAACTGGCATCTGCTGTTCTAACTGCCTGTTCCTAGAGTGGAATAATAAGTATTAAAAGGCTTTTAATCCATTTTATTCTTCAGCTATTATGAGAAAGCAGAAGCTCAGTCGGTGCCAATTCCATCCACCTCCACAGGCTGTTCTGAGAAAAAGAAAAAGAAACGCTCAATAGCAGTGCTTTTCTGGCAATGGGGCCCTGATCCTGTGGGATAACACCAACCTTCTTTTCTCTTCGGGCAGTCCCAATGCTTGAAACCAAGTTTCGCAAAGCTAGGACGCTCCCAAACGTTTTGAATGGGATAGATTCAACCAACCAATCCCACCCCTGGAAGAATGAAAAAGTCCAGAAAACCGAATTGCAAAATGTCACTTCAGTGTAGATTTGATGATAAAACATATAACAGCTCCATTGGCACTTTACATGCAAGTCAAATTTAAACTGTCATGGGATTAAGGACTGGTTCAATGGACTTCTTCAAGGAACACTGAAAGCTCTCTGCTGAAGGCGGGGGCAGGGGGAGCGGCTCCCCATGAAGAACTGTTTGGGACCAAACTGGGCTTGTCAGTGGAAAACTTTCTGCGTTAAAATTCTCTTCCGCCTTCCCTTTCCAGGTCAATGCTCTCTTTTGATGGCATCTGTCTCAGACTGTGCATGGCATGACAGTGGTGCCCTGGAGCCCTGTCTGTGTTAGTGACACATCCCACCAGTTGGCCAGCTTGCCCCAGGCGCGGTATCATTCTGGCCATCACTGTCAGTAAGATTGATTTTAATTGACTTGTCTAACAGGTAAGGAGACAGAAGCCACCATTCTCCACTCCTGAATGAGAGAAGAAATTATCAGGGCCTTCATTACGTTTTAACAATTAATCCATGGGTAAATCCAATAAAGAAAGTAGCCTTTCTTCTCTTTGGAGTTTTGTCCTTTCCTGCAGATTCTTGGACCCTTGCTACTGCTGGACTGGACCAGAACCTTAGCTTAGGGGTAGAGTGCATGCTTTGTATACAGATGGTTCCAGATTCAAGCCTCAGTATCTCCAGTTAAAGCAGGAGTGGAGAACCAGCAGCCCTCCAGATATTGTTGGACTGCAGCTTCCATCATCCCTGGCCATTGGCTGGGGCTGATGGGAATTGGAGTCCAATTGCCAGTGTCCCGCCCCTGAGTTATGGGTTCCAGACATGTGTTTGCAAGGTAAAATATATATCTGGAATCCCGCAGGGGCAAAAGAGTTGGTGGGGGGAGTGTTGGAAGGGAAAGCACCAGGCAGTAGATGAGTTGAGCACCCTCTCTCCCGCTGCTTATTCTGTCCAGTTGTCTCCATCCTGTGCTGCTTCTCAGGGAAGAAGCAAGCTACTGCGGTTTTCTTATATACATTAATATGTCATATAATTGAGCCCTCAAATATTCACTAGATAGGGTTCCCTGTTTGGAAGGTACAAAGCATCAGGCACTGCAACCAGCCATAGCTACTGTGAACTCCCTGCTTCAGAGGGTGGTACAATGACAATCTATCCTCATGAAGTGATTCTCTCAAGCTGGAGACCCATTTCACCCTCATACATAGCATTTAAATGCTTCAGCCAAAGCCTTTCAATAGCTATTAAGTATTCAAGTTCATGTTGTCATTTGCAGCATCATACACATTGTACATCTTATAAGGTTGGGCCCCAGTGTACATCTTATAAGGTTGGGCCCCAGTGTAGTCCTTCACTAAAGGGTTCCACAGCAAACATTTCTCCCTGGACTGGAACTGGAAAGATTTTCTTTTTGTTTCCATTGGACACTCTTAATCTCTGAGTGATGAATATGAAGGGGAAGTTCTGTCTAGTATAACTATAAGCCACTGTTGCCCTACATTATTAGACCCATATCTATCTATGCCTGATAACATCCCAGCAGGTTTTACAAGTAGGCAGTTCATAAATAAAAACATTGTATTGTGTGGGTTTGCAGACATTTCTGTCATGCTCTTCCACAGAAATTCCTATTACATAAAAGGAAAATACAAAAACAAGTAAAATACAAGTAAAACAAGTATTTTGTTGTTGTTCAGTCGTTCAGTTGTGTCCGACTCTTCGTGACCCCATGGACCATAGCACGCCAGGCCTTCCTGTCCTGCGCTCTCTCCTGGACTGTGCTCAAGTTCATATTCATTGCATTGGTGATGCTATCTAGCCATCTCATCCTCTGTCGTCCCCTTCTCCTTTTGCCTTCAGTCTTTCCCAGCATCAGGGTCTTTTCTAGAGAGTTTTCGCATTAGGTGGCCAAAATATTTGAGCTTCAGCTTCAGTATCTGTCCTTCCAATGAGCACTCAGGGTTGATTTCCTTTAGGATGGACTGATTTGACCTCCTTGCAGTCCAGGGGACTCGTAAGAGTCTTCTCCAGCACCACAGTTCGAAAGCATCAATTCTTCGGCGCTCAGCCTTCCGTATAGTCCAGCAAAAGTGTTTAGGACTGCAGAGACATTACAATCTCCATATTCCATCTCAATGTGATCCTTTAAAAGTTATTTTTATTATTGTACAAACAAAGCAAACCTAGAAAGTCCTGTGAGCTCCTTCAGCTGGCAAATATGACACTCTGTCCAACCCCCTTGATTTTCTCCATCCTTTTCTTGGGTCTCTCCCCTTCCCTTGGGAGATTCTGGTATGTTATGTCCATCAACACAGGACCAAGTGTCTTTTCTCTATCTTCCAAACAATTTTTGTATTGATTCCCAAGCAGAGCTCCTAATCCTTCCATAATAAATCACTTGCCAACACTCATATTATTCACTTAGGCAGGCAATGTTAGTCTACGTGGGAACGGATTTCTTGACATTCCTGTAAGCTAACTTCAAGGGATGTCTGAGAAGTGGGGGTAGCAATTTTACTGTACTGAAAAAGATGTCTCCCTTAGCATCCCACTTCCCTGAAATTCTCTATAATCCCAGCATAGTCACACTGCTTTTCAAGGACTTGGAGGTCCCCCTGCCCCCAGATCCCTAGGATCGAAAAGGATTTTCCAGTTGAGCCATCTATGTATGCTTCAATTACATTTTATTGTTAGTGCAACCTGTCCCAGGTACACTGTCCAATCCATACATTATTGCAGCCTTCCCCAACCTGGTGCCCACATGATGTTTTGGACTCCAACTCCCATCAGCCCCAGCCAGCATGACCAATTATCCAAGGTGATGGGAGCTGGAGTCCAAAACATCTGGAGGGCATCAGGTTGAAGAAGCCTGCATTATGGGGAAGGGCAAATGGTGTTCCTCCAGGGAGGTATCTGTGGTTTAGCATGGGAGAGGGGGAGTGCACAATGATCATAGAAAACTTTCTGTTCATTTGAACTTGAGCAATTGTATTTATTTTTATGTTTAAACGTTTATATTCTGCCTTTGAGGCTAGACAGCCATCTGTCAGGGATGCTCTGACTTGGATTCCTGCATTGAGCAGGGGATTGGACTCGATGGTCTTATAGGCCCCTTCCAACCCTACTATTCTATGACTTTGTGCAGAACTCAAGTTAGGTTGCAGTCATTAAGCTGGTCGGAAGCCCACAAACTCGGAGGCTTCCGAGATTCCTATGCTCTGCTGGACTGAAGCCAGCAGGGTGGGAAGAGCAGCAGAGGCTATCTTTGCCTCCCTGCCCTCCACTTAAGAGTTTTTCACTAGATGGACATTTTACCCGTCAAGAGGGAACTTCAGAGAGGGAGGGAAGGAGACTGGAGGAGGCTCAGGATAAATCCTATCTTGGCCTCTCTGGTCTCCTCCTCTCCCCGCCCACCAGAATGCCCCATTTTTCCCCTCTCCAAGGTCACTTTTTTTACCTCGGAGAGGCAGCTGGCACAGTTCTCTCTGCGCCAGTTGCAAGGGGGTGGAGACAGATCTCCAACTCCCCCTACTGAGGTCAGAGTGCTGTCTCCAACCTCAGAAAGGGTTTTCTGAGCCATCCTATGGTCCCTGGGATGCCTGCCCAGGGACCACAGGATTGCTGTCTCCAGTGGCAATCGTATGCATGCTTACCTGGAAGTACCATTGAGCTCAAAGAGACTTACTTTTGAGTAGACATCTAGGGACTTACTTTTTAGTAAACATGTATAGGATTGCACTCGACAATACATAGAATCATAGAGTTGGAAGGGACCTCAAAGGCCATACAATCCAAAATACATAAAATACAATTAGCATAGAACTAAAGAAATAGAACCATGCCACACAATCACCAGCAAACAATATAATCACAGCTATGGACAGTATATTCTAAATACCCAGTGGATGAGCAATTTTTTTTAATATACTTCCTCTATATATATAATTTAGCGGGGCCGCAGTGGCTTAGTGGTTAAGATGCTGAACTGCAGACCAGAAGGTCGGCAGGACAGCAGTTCGAGACCCGAGTGCTGCGTGACGGAGTGAGCTCCCGTCTTCAGTCCCAGCTCCTGCCAACCTAGCAGTTCAAAAGCAAGAAATTGCAAGTAGATAAATAGGTATTGCTTTGGCGGGAAAGGCAACAGTGTTCCGTGCACCTTGGTGTTCAGTCATGCCGGCCACATGACCACGGAAGCGTCTTCGGACAGCGCTGGCTCTTCGGCTTAGAAATGGAGATGAGCACCACACCCTAGAGTCGGACACGACTGATTGGGGACACCTTTACCTTTTTATATATATAATTTATGGAGGAAGAAAAGACCAAGTTAGGTACAGCTTCAACCACTTTTCCCAGATGCAGACACATCTATAGCTCCTTTGCTTCTCCACTTCTTATATGCTCTTTGTTCATTCTTTATTCATTCTAGCCTCTAATTTTATTTTAGTTAGCAACTTCTTATGATGAGTCACTTCAAAAGTTTCCCTTGCTTTAAGGAAGCAAAAGCATCATGTGTGCAAATTAACAAATGTCATCTCTCTCTTACACACACACACACTCATCCTTTATTGTCTTTGGATAATCATTACCACCATTCATGCTTGATATTATCTTTACTGTTCCTACCTCCTAACTAGGTTTTAATCCATGGCAGGCACTGGTTGCATCCCATCCTTCTGTTAATTAGGCCTTAAAAGCCTTTTCTGAGAACTCAGGGACCATCTGTTGTTATACTATTATTTGAAAACTCTTGCCAGGATAAAATAACTTTGCACTACTACCCTCAAGTAAAATGTGTTGGTTCTTTCTGGAGCAAATCCCTCATTTCCCAATATCCTTTCCCCTATAGTATGCCCCATTTCTATTCCTAATTGAAATGCCTCTGACTTGAGAAGTTGGTGCCAAATGAGCATAAAACAAAAACAAAGCCTCAAACTGTTTTTCATTCATCATAACTCCCTATCTGCTGCAATTATGTGTCTGAAATGTTGCAGGTTACTTACTTAAGGGCACCCCTACGATATATGCCATTTTCATACAAATCCCCCCAAAAGCCATGGGAGGGGGAAAGCAAATATCCCCCCCACCACCAAATTTTAAAGACCCACCTTTGCACAAAACCCCAGGCACTTATCATTCTGAAATGTTTCAAGTTATTTACCAAGGAGCACCTCTACAATATATGCAATTTTCATATACATTCCACCCAGAATCACTGAAGGGTGAGTGAATCCCACCCTCCCAAAATGTAAAGACCCCCTGAACCCATTTGTCTGAAATTGGGAAGTCTTCCTTTCCTCGGAAGGGACAGCTATGCCTGCAAATGACATCCAATTCTACCAAGAAATAAAAATGTTATAGGTGTAACCTTTATTTATAAAAACAAACCCTCAAACTGTAAAGCTACCTAGCACAGAAACCCTTGTATCCATTTGCCTGAACATTGGTAGGGTTCACCCACTTAGCAAGGGATACTCGTCCTGCAGATTTTATCCAGTTCAACCCAAACATTAAAAAGTTATCATGTGTGCATTTCCCCATTTAAGTCAATGCGGAAACATACAAAGCCTCAGATTTTCTGAAGTCAAAGCAGTCTCATTGAACTGGCCTGCTTTCCAAAGTGCCAAAGCAGAGTCCAACCCGAATCTTGTTTTTTTGTGCACACCCTTCTCAGGAACCACACAAGAGACCCTAGCTCACACAGCAGGCCAGAAAAAAAGCTTACCTTTCTTAGTCAAACAGGCCAGGTGGCTAGCAGATGGCTACACAATGGCTTCTGGTTTATATAAGCCTCCTCTCCTGCTAATCCCTCTGTCTGAGCACCTAGAATTGTTGGGCCTGCAGTGCTGGGATTTCAGATCACCTCACTGGATTGCCTGTTCTGTGCTTGAGCCTGTATTAAGCCTGCTCCCCTTCCTCTTGTTTATCTGATTTGCATTGCTCCTGGCCTGTCCTCCTGCCTTTCTCAAGTTAACAGCTTATCCTTTGACTGATCACTTGGCTTTTCTCCCCTTGAGTGGTCCTGCAAAACCCTTTGCTTATTGTTTCTCCTCCTTTGGCCCCTTCTGCCTTTTCTTTCATAGTTTTTGCAATCATTGTTCTAAATATTCCTTTCATTACACCTATTTGGTTTTCTGTCTTTCGTTTTGGTGTGTCCCAATTAGTGACGGGCAAACTTACCCCAACAGAAATCGTAACTTGCTCATCAGGTTACAAATTCCTCTGTCCAATTTGGGATGAAAGTTCTCCATTATCCCGAGATCGCATGTATATACAATTTGCTGTTAAAGCCCAGATCTACTCCTTTCCTGCTTGGCCAGGAAAGCCAGCCAGCCACCCCAGGCTGCATCGCTCCCCTCCTGACCTCCTGTTTGAAACACCACATGTATGTGTGGCATTAAAGGTCTCTTCACAGAGAGCTTTTCCATCCAGCAGCACTTCCTGGAATGCCCATGTGACCACACAGCATCACATGGTCACTTGGGCAATCCAGGCAGTCCTGCCAGGCTGAAAGTCTGTCAGTGAAGAAACCCACACTGCTGTGAGAACATATGTGCGCTGCATTTTTAGAGTGGACAATAGGTAAAAGATGTTTTAGTCATGCACAGGCACTTGTAATCAATCTCGATTTGAATAATGAAGTTTGTCAGATAGCCATCCAAGCCTGGTACTCACATGGGCATTACAAACGTAACAGATTCTACTAACGAACCAACTGATTTCAACTTTTGGTGACATCACTAGTCCCAAATGGAACTGTATTTGGACTGCTGGTCTATTCACCATCCAAGAATGGTTTATGTTGGGCCCAGTTTCCATCCTTCTTTGAGTACTCTCAGTCAATAGTGCTGATTGGATTTCCACTCTGCATCCTGTTTTACATTGTTTTTACACTGCCCATTAGTATACTGTGGTCACTTTGTCATTTCCTTCTGTTCCCTGCCATTCCACTCTGAACAACCATTGACTCACCATTGGATCACAGAACACCCATGCTAATTGGATCTACCCAGAGACAATGCATGCTACTCTCAACTCCAAAGTGGGTTATGAGTGGAGAGGCAAACTTTGTGTATCCTGCCACAAATCCCTATAGATTATTCTATACATTTTGTGTGTGCCCCAATGCTAAGGAACAGCTCATTGCATAGCAATTACTCTGGGTGATATTCTTGCCATATATGCTTTCAGAGACATTCCCTTAAATCTTCCTATTTCAGCCCTGTTTCCTTCCTGCCACCTTCCCCTTCAAAGACATCCTTAACAGGTTCTTTCTGAACGTCAAAGCCAGTTGAAGGGCACCTAGTATGTCCCTTTTGTTCTCAGCTTTGAAGACCCCTTTCCTTCCCCTGCTTTTTTGCAGCATGATTTACATTCCAAAAACACAGAAAAGATTTCCCTCTCTCTGTTTCCTTCTCTGTTCCCATTTGTCAGCTAAAAAAAATCTCATCTGTGGCAGCAGTATAGGGAGGGAGGTGCCGAGGAGAACAGAAGTTGTTGGTGTTAAAGGCGAATCCAGTGTGTGTACAGGGTTGAAGTTAAATATGGATGACATTGAGCACAGTGCCAGGGGTGAAAAGACATGGAAATGCCCAGCAAACCACAAGAAAAGCCATCTGGACAGGAATCTGGAGATAAGGGGCAGGATGAATTTTTAGCCTTCTCAAGGGCTGTCCCTATATGGCTGAAGTGCATAAGGGTATCTGCAGAAGTGAACCTCAAGTTAATATACTCCACCATGCTCTGCAATGAGAACTGGTCTACGTCACTGTATGCAGGTCTGGGCCCTTGGCACAGGTTATGCACATGGTGGGAGAATTCTACATGAAGCAGAGGCTTGCTCCTATGCCCCATTACATGGATATGCAGCACCACAGGACTGTCCTGAGATTCAATAACTCCAGTAGGTAAGGTGGAAAAAGAAAAAGTCATCCAAGGATACATCTTTATTTGGTGAAATTTAGCGCCATACAAAGGAAACAAAGATTGTCTTTGGGACTGCAGCCTGACTCCATACACAGGAGGATCCTGCATTCCTGGTTCGACATTTTACCGCAATTGAGTGCATCGCCACCTACCCCAAAACCTCCCTGTGGATGATCTGCTAATGCGGACTGGCCTATTTACACTAGCTTAGTATGGTCGCCACAAGCAACGTTACACCTTTGCTCCATCACAAGGGAAGACAGGGAGTGTGGTTTGCAGGAAAGGGACCGTTTTACCCAACCATCCCATTGACTGATGGTTAGCCTTTTTTTTACCTACTGAGGGTCTATAAACAAAACACTTCTTCATATAATGATTGTATTTATCATGGGAGAGTGAATAGCATGATCATCTGAAAGCGCCATCATGCAAGGCTTTCAGGGAGGCTCTCTCTTAGAGAGCCTTGCTGATCATCATTTGTAAGTAGAAGTCATCAGTCTGGAGAAAAGATCATCTTTGTTTAACTAAACGTGGGTTATCAACAGGTTTTCTGCTGCATCTACCCTGTGGTAGGGTTGGCTCTAGCCTTACCCCCAGTGAGGCAGCCATCTCAACTGGTGGATGCTGGATAGGGGGAGGGGGCTGGCGACAGCAGCAGCCTCCTGGCTCTTTCCCTCTGTTGGAGGATAAAGCTGTGTGTCCTATACAGCCTACCTTGCGCCCCCTAACCTAGCCTGCTGGCCTCAGGTGTGGTGGAAGAAGCTGTCCCATCACCAGTGTTGGAGTAAGATTCAACTGCCAGTCCAATCAGCTTCACTACATGGAGTGGGGGTACTGGGATCTTCTACTTTACCTCAGGCAGCAAAATGTCTTGGACCAGCCATGCCTGTAAGCAGGCAAATGAGAGCCAGTGTAGTGTAGTGGTGAGAGTGACGGACTGGGAGCCGGGAGATCCGGGTTCTAGTCCCCACTTGGCCATGGAAGCTCACTGGGTGACTTTGGGCCAGTCACAGACTCTCAGCCCAACCTACCTCACAGGGTTGTTGTTGTGAGGATACAACGGTGAGGAGGAGGATAATGTAAGCCGCCTTGAGTTCCTTGCGAGAGGGAGAAAGGCGGGGTATAAATGCAATAAATAAATAAATAAATAAATTCAGTTTAAGGCACTTGTCCCTCACCACTGTTGGCCCTTTCAATAATTTTCAGTTCATACCACCTCTCCTTATAGCAGAGCCAACTGAGTCACTGCCCTCCCCCTCGCCACCGCCACCACCGCTTCATTTTTCCCCAAGGGACAAAAATACAGGGACCCTGCATCTTTCCCCCTGCAGCATGGAAAGCAGTTGGAGTGGGGGCAATTTTGAGCAGACAAAGTTGTGGGGAAAGAGTTAAATAGCCCCTACCCTGAGCTAGGGATGCTGGAGAAATTCACAACAGATTCAGATAAGTTTGGATTTCTATGAATCTAGAGTGGCCGGCCAGATGGGCAGCTAATAAATCTAATAAATAAATAAATAAATATTCCACAGTGGACCAGCTTTTTCCAGGTCATGTGGATTCCATACACTTGCAGACCTAACACTAACTAATGCAGGTTAGCACATTTGTGCAACTGTGCATTAGTGCTAATGTGCATTAGTGCTACAGCGAATTAGTGCAAATAGCACAAAATTTGGGTATAAAAAAATCTGATTCCATCAATGGATGATGGAACAAAAGATGCCTGATAATCCATGAAACACAGACAGAATGGATTTTAAAAAATCCACACATCCCTACCCTGAACTAGTCCTCTGTTCAATCTTAACCATCTTCAGCTGTTTTTCTTTTTTTTAATAAAGGTATTGGGGAAAATAGTCATAGAACATACATAAAGTATAGTTCGGCCCTTAATCAGAACTTGAATATGTGGGAAATCTATCAGTTCCATCCCTCCAGAAAAAAATTAATTTGGGTACAAGTTTATTCTAACTAATATCCCATGTCTAAGGGCAATTCCAAGTAACCCACACAGAGAATTAGTGGAAACTCTAAGATCTGAGGTAGTATTTTTTTTTATTTTTTAACTAATCCTGACCCTAGTAAGTCATAACTGAGGAAAACAAAATAATAATAATAATAATAGGAGGAGGAGGAGGAGGAGGAGGAGATAAATACTCTTCATATCATATGTGAATGAGAGAGGGTCAACTAGTTAGACTGCTTTTATAGTAAACAAACAGAGACAAGCTGCATTTTATTTTCATTTGATTCCACAAAACTAGGGCTAGTTGAATTTTCTACAGAAATTTTGCCACTTTTATCAGGAATTCAGTTTGCTATCTTTTTTCTTGAGATCAGCCCTGTGTCCTGAATATCTGCATGATATGCAGAGAGTTAACATACACAGTTTTCAGCATGATGGAGGAAACTGCTTCTGTTGAACATCTGCCTGTTCTGCAGCTGTTAAAAGGCACAGAACCTCCACCAAGGGGTGGGAGGGGGTGGGACAGGAGTAGGATCCCTACCAGGAATTGAACTCTTCTGGTTTCTCTGGACCCATCTCTTGTTAGATGGCTATATGGAATTTTGATGACTTCATGGCCAAGGGCATTCCTACTAAGTGTATTTCTGTCAGTGAAAGGCTGTCTGCTTGTGAGGAGAAAAGCAAAGATGAACAGGGGATTGCAGAGAAAATTGGTGATTTATTTGCATCAGTTTCCATACAGAAATGGATGGAGAAATATCTACCCTGGGGCTACTCTTGATTGTGAGAGCTTTCAGGGAGTCAACAAAAGAAAACAGTGCTGGATCAACATGAGAAGCTAAAGTGCCATCAATCATCTGGAAAGGACAGTGTTCAGCTGAGAGTTGTGTCTGTGAGAGCTGAGAAACCTGTCATAGATCATGAGAGATGGATGGATGCTACACAGGAAGGCTCTAAGGAAGAAGGGATGGGATTTCCAACCTGTTTTTAGAAGATCTGAGTGATCCCATTGCAGAGTGCTCCAGTGCCAGCCATGCCCTTTTCCAGCATACTGCATTCCATCCCCCCTCTCCCCTGGTTTTCCATCCCCCACAGCACTCTGTCAGCATTCCATCCCCACTGAGCATGATCAGTCTTCATTGGGCTGGCAGAGATGTGGGATGGTGGGAATTCCGTTCTGTTTAAGGTCTACAAGATTCCGCAGCATTTCCGTTCTAGTAATGAGCATCAATTTAGGCCCTGCATTTTAGGCCATAGAATGTCATAGATGTTCAGCCTGGATACAAACCTTCATAAATCCTAAGGGCATATACAACTCCAGAATAAAGCACCTCCAAGTGTAAGCTTTTTAATTCTCCCGATGACGATTCAGTTCTTAGTCTTCCTTGTTGTCTGACATTTTCCTCCTCTTTTGTCGTTGGCCTCAAAATTCTTTTTTAAAAAATTAATATTAAACATCTGGCAGCAGCAAAAAAGTGGAGAATGAACATGTCATGTCTGCAGGAAAATGTGGATAAGTATGGTACAGCCACTACTGTGTCTCTTGACAAACAACTCCTGGCACAAGTCTTCCTTGAGTGCATCAGATAATCCCAACCAACCATTTAAAAAAATCCAACCCAACACAAAACACAAACAGTCAGAAACAGCAGATAACCCAGCTCAGTTACAGTTAATGGACTTGGCTCCCTGTGGCCAAAACAGGTGTAACTTAAAGATACAGAACCAGAGTAAGGTTCTCTCTCTCTCTCTCTCTCTCTCTCTCTCTCTCTCTCAATCTCTCCCTCTCCCTGAGCTTTCCTAATAATGGATAAGCTGTGAAGAGATGTGGTTGATGAATGAGCCCAGTGGAACAGCTCTGAGGCCCAGTGCAATAACATGGCCCACGTATGGAGTGATTCCAGTCAGCCGGGGGCGGGGGGAGTCAGCAGGAAGAGGGGGGCACACTCATCAGGAAACACTGCTTAAAAGAAGAATGAGTCAAACTAAATCAAATCATCATGCTTAACCTATTTAATGAGTCACTTTGGGAAGTAAATCCTTTAAACTTTGGATGAAAACATAGAGTAGAAGCCAGGAAGTCCAACAAGAAACTCAACCAAAGTGGGGAATATTTGACAAGGGCAGTTGCCCTACCATCCCTTTCCCTCCCTAGTTTCAGGTCCCATTGAATAATGGGGTAGAAAGCAGAACAGAAATAAATGAGTCAAGTGTTTCCTCAACACCATGGAGAGTAGGATCTATTGCTTGAGGAAAGCTCCTGTTACCCTTCCTGCCCCGCCCCCAACTCTCCCACAATGACACCTAGCTAGGATTACCAGTGTAAAGTTATGCTAATAGATGTGAATTCGTTGACACTCATCCCTTTGCCATGAGCGCTTTCCTCCTTACTGCCATCGCTGACTAGTGTTGCTCTGGTGACACACCTCTGTCAGGAGTGTAATTTAGACTTCTGTCAGTGAAGCAGAAGCAGCTGAGACAAAACCACAGAGGGAACCTTGAAGGTGGTGGGGAATTGGGGGAAACCAGAGGTGCGGCAAAAATTATCCCGCTCTCATCTCTCAATATAATCAACATGGGACTGCCAAGTCTTGAAATCAAAAACAGGTTGGGCCCTGTGGGGCAGAGTCCAGAGTGGGTCTAGTGGTAGAGCTAGGAAGCAGAACCCAGCAGGACTAGGGCAGAACCCAACACAAAAGAAGGCTATTCACCAAAGATGGACAGCTCAAAGATACTGGCTAAGGGGAAATAAAACCCACCTGGCACCAAAGCAAAAATAAAATACCTGTGGCCAGAGTGACTTATGATTTTTTTTAAAAGAACATTGGAGACTCTCCCCAAAACTATAGAAATTATTATGACAACTCGACACCCAAGTTCCATGATCTTGATTCTCACCCTCATGTAATGGCTTTCCTAATCCTAGACCTTTGCTTATGCTTACTTTGCCCATCAACATTTAGCATATGGACAGCAGATCAAGGAGGCACGTAAGTCACCTGGTCACAGTCTTGCCCACTATGGTGAAATGTATTTCCACTTAAATTATACTTAATATTTCTTAATTAGCATCTATTGTTGTTGTTGTTCAGTCGT
Organism: Heloderma suspectum; assembly: GCF_057233095.1. Classification (NCBI taxonomy): domain Eukaryota; kingdom Metazoa; phylum Chordata; class Lepidosauria; order Squamata; family Helodermatidae; genus Heloderma; species Heloderma suspectum. Next base: position 280,104,269 of record NC_139459.1, read on the forward strand.
CTCCGACTCTTCGTGACCCCATGGACCATAGCACGCCAGGCCTTCCTGTCCTGCGCTCTCTCCTGGAGTGTGCTCAAGTTCATATTCATTGCATCGGTGATGCTATCTAGCCATCTCATCCTCTGCCGTCCCCTTCTCCTTTTGCCTTCAGTCTTTCCCAGCATCAGGGTCTTTTCCAGAGAGTTTTCTCTTCGCATTAGGTGGCCAAAATATTTGAGCTTCAGTTTCAGTATCTGTCCTTCCAATGAGCACTCAGGGTTGATTTCCTTTAGGATGGACTGATTTGACCTCCTTGCAGTCCAGGGGACTCGTAAGAGTCTTCTCCAGCACCACAGTTCGAAAGCATCAATTCTTCGGCGCTCAGCCTTCCTTATAGTCCAGCTCTCACAGCCATACATTACTACTGGGAAAACCATAGCTTTGATTAGACGGACCTTTGTCGGCAAGGTGATGTCTCTGCTTCTTACTATGCTGTCTAGGTTTGCCATAGCTTTCCTCCCAAGGAGCAAGCATCTTTTAATTTCATGGCTACAGTCACCATCTGCGATGATCTTGGAGCCCAAGAAAGTAAAATCTGTCACTGCTTCCATTTCTTCCCCTTCTATATGCCAGGAAGTGATGGGGCCAGATGCCATGATCTTAGTTTTTTTAATGTTGAGTTTCAAACCAGCTTTTGCACTCTCCTCTTTCACCCTCAACAAGAGGCTCTTTAGATCCTCTTTGCTTTCTGCCATTAGGGTGGTATCGTCTGCATATCGGAGGTTGTTGGTAATTCTCCCGGTGATTCATCCAACCCGGTGTTTCTCATGATGTACTCTGCATATAAGTTAAATAAGCAGGGTGACAATATGCAGCCTTGTCGTACTCCTTTCCCAATTTTGAACCAATTGGTTTGTTCCATGTCTGGTTCTTACTGTTGCTTCTTGACCCTCGTACAGGTTTCTCAGGAGACAGGTAAGGTGGTCTGGTACTCCCATCACTTTAAGAATTTGCCACAGTTTGTTGTGATCCACACAATCAAAGGCTTTAGTGTAGTCAATGAAGCAGAAATAGACGTTTTTCTGGAATTCTCTTGCTTTCTCCATGATCCAGCGAACGTTGGCGATTTGATCTCTAGTTCCTCTGCCACTTCGAAATCCAGCTTGTACTTCCGGTAGTTCTCGGTTCACATACTGCTCACATTTTGAGCATCACCTTGCTGGCATGTGAAATGAGCGCAATTGTGCGATAGTTTGAACACTCTTTGGCGTTGCCCTTCTTTGGAATTGGAATGTAAACTGACCTTTTCCAGTCTTGTGGCCACTGTTGAATGTTCCAGATTTGTTGGCATATTGAGTGCAGCACTTTAACAGCATCATCTTTTAGGATTTTAAATAGCTCAGCTGGAATGCTGTCATCTCCGCTAGCTTTGTTGTTACTAATGCTTCCTAAGGCCCACTTGACTTCACTCTCTAGGATGTCCGGCTCAAGTTCAGTGACCGCACTATCATGGCTATCAGGGACATTCAGATCTTTCCTGCATAGTTCTTCTGTGTATTCTTTCCACCTCTTCTTAATCTCATCTGCTTCTGTTAGGTCCCTGTCTTCTTTGTCCTTTATCATGCCTGTCTTTGCACAAAACGTTCCCTTGAGATCTCCGATTTTCTTGAAGAGATCTCTAGTCTTTCCCATTCTGTTGTTTTCCTCGATTTCTTTACATTGTTCATTTAAGAAGGCCTTCTTGTCTCTCCTTGCTATTCTCTGGAACTCTGCATTCAGTTGGATATATCTTCCCCTTTCTCCCTTGCTTTTCGCTTCCCTTCTTTCTTCAGCTACTTGTAAAGCCTCCTCAGACAGCCACTTTGCTTTCTTGCATTTCTTTTTCTTTGGGATGGATTTCGTTGCTGCCTCCTGAACAGTGCTACGGACCTCCGTCCATAGTTCCTCAGGCACTCTGTCTATCAGGTCTAATCCCTGAAATCTATTCCTCACCTCCACTGTATATTCATCAGGGATATGATTTAGATCATACCTGAATAGTTTAGTGGTTTTCCCTACGTTCTTCAATTTAAGCTGAAATTTTGCAACAAGAAGCTCATGATCTGAGCCACAGTCAGCTCCAGGTCTTGTTTTTACTGACTGTATAGAGCTTCTCCATCTTTGACTGCAAAGTACATAATCAATCTGATTTCAATATTGACCATCTGGTGATGTCCATGTGTAGAGTCGTCTCTTGTGCTGTTGGAAAAGAGTGTTTGCTATGATCAGCGTGTTGTCTTGGCAAAACTCTATTAGCTTTTGTCCTGCTTCATTTTGTACACCAAGGCCATGCCTGCCTGTTATCCCGGTGATTTCTTGACTTCCTACTTTAGCATTCCAATCCCCTATGATGAAGAGGACATCTTTTTTTGGTGTTACTTCTAGAAGGTGTTGTAGGTCTTCATAGAACCCATCAACCTCAGCTTCTTCGGCCTCAGTGGTTGGGGCATAGACTTGAATTACTGTGATGTTGAATGGTTTGCCTTGGATTCGTACTGAGATCATTCTATCGTTTTTAAGATTGTACCCCAGTACTGCTTTTCCCACCCTTTTGTTGACTATGAGTGCTACTCCATTTCTTCTAAGGGATTCTTGCCCACAGTAGTAGATATGATGGTCACCTGAATTAAATTCGCCCATGCCTGTCCATTTGAGTTCGCTGATTCCCAAGATGTCGATGTTCAATCTTGCCATCTCATGTTTGACCACCTCCAGCTTACCTTGATTCATTGATCTGACATTCCAGGTTCCTAAACAATATTGTTCTTTACAGCATCAGATTTTCTTTTCACCACCAGACACATCCACAGCTGAGTGTCCTTTCGGCTTTGGCCCAGCCGCTTCACTCTTTCTGGCGCTACTAGGAAATACCCTCTGCTCTTCCCCAGTAGTATATTGGACACCTTCCGACCTGAGGGGCTCATCTTCCGGCGTCATCTCTTTTAGCCTTGTGATACGTTCCATGGGGTTTTCTTGGCAAGAATACTGGAGTGGGTTGCCATTTCCTTCTCCAGTGGACCACATTTTGTCAGAACTCTCTGCCATGACCTGTCCGTCTTGGGTGGCCCTGCACAGCATAGCTTATGGCTTCACTGAGTTACGCAAGCCCCTTCGCCACAACAAGGCAGTGATCCATGAAGGGGAATTGGCATCTATAAATTAGCTTAATCAGTATTTATGCAAATCTGTGTCCTCTTTTTTGGTGATGTGTTTCCTCTTTTTTGGCAATGCAAAATGGCTACCCTTTTTTCAAGAGGCCACATTCATCCCTGTTCCCGAAAATCAATAACCATCATCTCTCTGATATATCAAAGGGTTTTCTGTAATATCCCTGACTCGTTAATGAATGGTCCCTGTGTCTATGATTTTCTCCTGTTAGGCCAACTGGACTGCCTACATAGCTGATTCATGAGTACTTGGTAACGATCAACCCTCAGGCCTAAATTCATAGAAGAAAACAAAATGGGTGTGAATATATGATCACCCAAAATATGCATAATTGTTCTTAACACCATCTACTACAGAAGGACTGAATTCCTTAAATTGATTTCCCCTGATTTAGCCATCATTTTCCCATATTTTAGAGACTAGGATCTGTTCTGCTTGATGTGTTATATTTTTAGCATATATTAATGTGTGCATTCAAAAATAGAACATGTGTGTTCTATAATGTGTGTTAAACTATGTGCAGTAGGGATAATTTATTGAAGATATTTGATGGTTCTTGAGATGTACCAGTATATGTCAGAAATCATTTTGCTATGAGGATTGCCTTCAACATTTACAGCAGGACAACTCCAGATGTCTTGGCCTACAACAGCCATCAGACCTATCCAGCACAGCCAATGGTGAGGGATGATGGGAGTTGTAGGCCAAAACATTTGGAGGGCCACAAGTTGCCCACCCCTGACTTACACCCATACCATAGTAAATGTTTTCCTTTGCAAGTAAATGAGGGAAATGTGGATGAGGTTTGGTAATTGCCCAGAGGCAATGGGTTGGCCTTGAGATTTAAAAGGAACTGTCAGAAACATTTGTGAAATAGTTTGTTTTGAACGAAAAACTTCCTGACTGTTAGAGCAATACCACAATGGAACCAATTAGCAGGGAGGTAGTGGGCTCTGCCACACCGGAGGCATTCTAGATGAAGCTGGACAGCTATCTGTCAGGGATGCTTTGACTTCGATTCCTGCATTGAGCAGGACTCGATGGTCTTATAGGCCCCTTCCAACCCTACTGTTCTATGATTCTGTGATTTGCAAACCAGCTGTGCTGTGGTAAATTCCCTTTCTCTGGAAATGAAGGTGAAATTTGGCCATTTACCAAAGCATTTGGTTGGCCTTGAAATGTTACCAATCATTGTGAGAGTTCCCCACACCCCTGACATTTCCCAGTAGCCTCCTAAAACCTTAAGGAGTGGGTATTAATGGGTTGGGTGCTGTTTATTTCTACTATTATTGTTTTTAATTATGTTTTTGATTTATTTGTTTCTATGTTATGTTTTAATATAGTTCTTTTTAAAATCTCATTCTTGTTTGCCCTCTTGAGCTCCATTTTTTGGTGGGAAAGCAGGATACCAATTAATTAATTAATTAAGAATGATGTGGAAATATCAAAACTCATTATTACTGTAAAATAGGCAAGCTTACCACCTTCCTAACAGTCACATGATAATGAAATCTGATATCTACAAAAGCTCGTGCAAAATAAACCAGTCTCCAAACTGGTACCGGCCATTTCGGTGTTCCTAGAAGGCAGCAGTGAGCAACTTGTGGCCCTCCAGATGTTTTGGTCTACAACTCCCATCATCCCTCACCATTGGCTATGCTGATGGGAGTTGTAGGCCCAAAGATCTGAAGAGCCATAAGTTGCCCAGCCTTGTTGTAGGGACACTGTAACATGCAATTGTCTCACAATATTCCTATAAGGACTTTCCAGGGAAAATGTGAACCCTCTGCAATTTTGTAAGAACACTTGCATAATTTTCCTCTCAGCCTGATAGAACTGTCTGACTGTGATCATTATTTGGAATCTAATCATTGAGGAGTTACATTATCCCCTCCCCAAAGACAGATCCCTTATGCACAGACATGCATATTAAGAGACTTATTTTCCTTAATGTCAGGTTTTCTCAGGCCTAGGCCCTAACATCTGCATGATTGATTATGCCTGTGAGAGTTTCTCCAGGTCCATCAGCCAGGGTATTCAAAAGTACCTGGCTTGTGTTCCACGCACATATATCAGTCAGTTGAGGAACTACCAACACAAAGTGTTTCATTGACAAAAACAGGCAAAGAGGCAGAGATGTGGGAAACAGAACTTGCTAAGCCTGCACAGGTCAGGGCAGTGTGCTCTTCTGTTTGCATATTAGCCATGGCCTTCATGAGCTCTATTTTTTGAACTATTTGTATTGCTTATGAGCCCTAAACCTTTCTAGCTATACCACATTGAGGTTCAGTTGTGGACGTCTGGTCTTTATTGTAATGCAGTTGTGGCATACTATCTTCTATTCTTCCTATATTTAGCTGTCCAAATTAATTAAAAGAAGGTAGAAATTGACAAATATGATACATATGGCTGGGCCAGCCCAAGCATACAGGAGATATTTGTGGCCACAGAGAAGGAAAAGAAAGTAATGGGCTAGAAACAATATGTCCATATAGCTCTGTAAAGTAAGAAAACATCCTTGTTCTAGACAGAATTGCAACTGCCACTATTGATGAGAATATATAAGAATATGTTTAGACTGCCCAGTAACTGGTCTTGCTAGACCAGAGGCCCATGGAATATAGAGGCTCAAGGAGTCTATCTCCGCCAGCGGCCAGAAAGCTCACTAGCAGGGCACATTCACTGCAATAGCCAATCACTGTAGTTTTCTGCCAGCCATCTAATATTCAGAGGTATAATACCTCTGAAACAAAGGTTCCATTTAGTTGTCATGCTAACCACTGTACTCCATAATCTTGTCTTACTGATTATTGCCATGTCTTGTGATAATAAAGTCCATGTTTTGCACTGTGTGAAGAAGCACTTCCTTTGTCTGTTCTTAGGGAGACTATGTGGCCTAGTTTACAGAGGACAGTCCTCTATTTGATGGGCTGTCAGAAGATAGTTCTCTATTTGACGGTACTCTCTCCATTTGAAGGGCTGTCCAGTGCAAGATCAGTTTAAAGCTAAAGACTTGCCCATCAACTGAACAGTAAGTAGTACAGTAGACTGAACAGGCACACAGGCCACATGGACACAGTGTGCCCCACTATGGTGAGATCATCTGTTTTGTATTTCTATTTAAATTACAATAATTATTTTTAGATTTGCATCTATACATATAGATTAGAATATGGTAATATTATGCAGATCTGTGTCCTCTTTTGTTCTCTTTTTTGGCATAAGAGGCCACCAAAACAAATTCAGACTGAAGTGGTTTTAAGTTTCACATCATTTGAGAGAGCACTGGTAAGTCTAAATGACAGTGAGAGTGCTAGAGGATATATTGATATAAACTGCTATAGCTGGACAGAGGATAGCACAGTTACATTCATTTGTGTCTCCAGTTTTATGAATCTAAGGTAAACACACTTAAAAAACAGTGTTAAGAAAAGCAGCCATGGGTCCCAATCTGGAATGGGCTTTCAACTTGGATTGGGGCCCTGCACCCATTTCTTGTGAAAACCCCACTACTGACTCCAGTTCTTTTTTGTCCTCAAAGTAGCGTACGGGTTGGCATGAACCAATCCATACACTACATGGATGCTCTGACTTGGATTGATACTCTGACTTGGATTCCTGCATTGAGCAGGGGGTTGGACTCGATGGCCTTGTAGGCCCCTTCCAACCCTACTATTCTATGATTCTACATTCAGCATCTAATGCCCCCCTCCAGGTACCTCCTCTGAGGGCGGCTCAGAGTGGGGCAATAAGGGAGAGGGCTATCTTGGTGGTGGCCCCCAATTATGGAATGATCACCCCAATGAGGCCCACTTGGCACCAACATTGTAATCTTTTTGGTGCCAGGTTAAAACTGCCCTCTTCTCTCAGGCATTTGGCAGAATATAATGAGTGTTTAATCAGGTCCTGGATTGTCTTTGGTCGATTATTTAAAAATTGTTTTTAGATATATGTTGTCTGCGTGTGCCCTATCTGTTTATGTTTTTATGTAAATGGTCTTGTACTTTGTATAACATATTTTTCATGGTTTTTAATTTTTGTGAACCACCCAGAGAGCTTTGGCTATGGGGAGTTACAGAAGTATAATAAATGAAATGAATGAAATGAAATGAAATGAAAGGTGCTGTTTACTGTTTAGTGCAAACAGCACCATTGTGGGCAAATAGCAGCCGGGGCGGGGGTGGTTCAGTAGGGAACTGTGGGGTCCTGATCTGGTTAGGAGCACGTTCCAAACTGGAGCCCTGCGGCTGCTTTTCCTTCGAATTGAAAGTGACTAGTTTAAGCATGCTTTGTAAGAACAGTGATTATTGTAACGGTTTGGCCCCAAGGCTGCAATCCCAAACACACTTAACTGTGAATGAGGCCCACTGAACACACTAGGATTTACCACTGAGTAAACATGCATAAGACTGGGCTGTAAGTTAGTGTTATGTACACATTGGTTTTGTTGAAATCATTTTGGCCTTCTTCACATGTTATGTTTGCCTGGGTTTATCCATATCTTGGGAAAAATTACCCCTTGCATAGCCCCAGCTAATGCAGAGATTAAAGGCACTAGACGTGTGGCTGATTCTGGCACAAATCCACTGAAAATAGAATCAAAGGGAAGTCACTTCTTAAGGTTATGGAACCTGGAGTTCCCCACAAGCTCAGGAAACCTCAGCTAAAGTACAGTCAGCCTGAAAGTCATGAGGATGTTCATATATGTATTGAAATAATAATTTTCAATATTCCTGAGGTTCTGCGCTAGTAATAGCATTGCTTTTTAAAAAGCAAACTTTAAAATCTAAAATATACTAAACTAAGCCTATATTTATTTCCAGCTACAAATTGGGTTTTCCTGTTCACAAAGAAAATTTCTTGCACAACTTCTAGAAAATCCTTGGTGTGCGTCCTGCTTCACCAGAACAGATAAAACTGTCTTTCCCTTTGAGCTGTCCTTAATTTGCTTTATTATAATAGACAGAAATACCGGTCAGCCCTTGGCCAGCCTAGTTTTTGCTAAAAGCCCTTCTCCTAGCTCTAAAAGCCCTTCTCCTAGCTCTAAAAGCCCTTCTCCTAGCTCTAAAAGCCCTTCTCCTAGCTCTAAAAGCCCTTCTCCTAGCTCTAAAAGCCCTTCTCCTAGCTCTAAAAGCCCTTCTCCTAGCTCTAAAAGCCCTTCTCCTAGCTCTGCTGCTGATTCACTGTGGCTGGAACTCGTTCTGTGTTAACACTAGTTTGGCACTGTTCAAATGTTACATTGCACAAATATTCATGCTGTGTGTATGCGCGCATGAGTAAAAAGGAGTATTCATGCATTCATACCCAAAGTGTACATGTGCGGGAGAACCTGAATATATCTGGAGTGACGATCTCACTTTCATTGTACGTGCATATAGTTGTGTGACCTGCTGAATGTGTGAGAATGTCAAAATTGTCTTACAAACCATTCAGACAGGAACATAAAATGATATAGATTATCCACTTAGTGTACTTTGTTAATTGTTAACATATATTTTGTAGTGTTTTCCGCATGCCATAGTGGAAAGAATCCTTTACCCATGCCATCTTGCAGCAACCTGAGGAGGCCTTCTCCGTGGTGGCACCCAGCCTTATGGAATGAACTCTGTCCTGGTATTTGAAGCATGCTTTATGAGCCCATTTTCTTCTCTTTACCTAGGCTTTCCCTGAGTGAATGTGCTGCCCAGTTTGTTTGTTAATTGTACTGTTGGATTGGTTTTAATGTTTTTGTCAATGTTTTATATAAATGTTTTAGCAATTATTACATATTTTAATTGTATTTTGCCTATCACAATGTATTTTTGTGTATTTAAATCTTCTTGTAAACAGCTTAGAGATGTTGTTAAATATGTAAGCAGTATATAAATCTGTTATATTATCATCATCATGCCCACTTCCTCTCTTATCTATGCTGTGACACTGACTAGTATATTACTGTCAGGTGGACTGAATGCCCAAACAAGTAAAATTAGCTCATGTATACTGAACAGTGCGAATAGCTGATGATGTTAAGAACCATCAGCCTTAAGATATATTAGTGATATAATTATTCATTGTACATCATGTCAGTGTTTCTCATGTTGCAAGAAATTCTATATTGCGTGAGCACAGAAAGCGTATAACTGAGATAATTTGCATTTGAAACATAGCCTTAAGACTCTAAAGAAGTCTTTGTTCTACCTGGCTTCTTTCTCATAGTGCAAAGGTATGGGTACTCCTCCGCCATCCCTGTGAAATCCCAGGTTCCAAGGCAAATCAAATCATCAATGAGGTCACCTGTTCTTCCTGGAACTGGAAGCAAATTATTTGTTTAATTACCCTTTTAACTGTTACTTGCCTAGTTGGGAAATGTCACTGATTAGCCTCCTTCCTCTCAATTATAAGGGCAATATGCATAAATTAAGTGCCTCCAAAGAAGAGGGAATGATAATTTGCTGTGACTAAGTCTTCACAATGATTGGATTCCTGAATTCTTTAAATATAAGGGGAAATGTGCAGAGGGGCAGCCATGTTAGTCTGCTGCAGCAAAACCATCAAGGTGCTGCATTACTGTTTGTTAAATATCAGGAGTTTTTCCTACAAGTGTTAGTATTAAGATGAACGTTGACTATCTCTGTTTTAGCTAATGCAGTTTGTAATAGAATTTTGAACCTATATTCCGGGCCAACTTGTTACACGTGATTCAATGTGGAGCGGAGATCTAATTTGTGATCTGGCTGAGTTCCAGCCTGAAGCAATACAAGCAATTCTTAGTGTCATTAACAGGTATTCCTTTTCACCCTCTAAACCAGCCAGGTTACATAGCTGTGTGAAAACAGATCTAAGAATATAACACTGGATCACCTTTGTGCTCCCCTTGGAAATCTATTCAAACAATTCCTTGGTTTGAACTAATTAGCTAGCTGACTAGCAAGGCATTGTTTTCAATGAGGAAACATTTTAGCAAATATTTTATAAGTCTCTGAGGTCCTTCAGTGCAGGCCAAATGTTGTGCAGGTGGGAGAATCCTTCACAAGCCTCTGATCTTCAGGCTCACTCTTGCCCTGTTTTTAGAGAGTAAAGTGATACTCATTAAGAACTTGGCAGGTCCAGAAACACAAGGCTCAGATCAATTTGCATGCAGCAAGACGTGACAGAATTGAACCCTCAGGGGCCAGACTCAAGCCTTGCATGGCTTGTAAACAGGTTATAATCTGACCCAGTCAATAACTTTAGGCCCTTCAGGATTTGAGGTTCTTACTACTTTGGGATGGGGGAAGCTCCATCATGCCTGTCAGCTTGCCTCTGATGGGACCGAGAAAGCGGTAATCCCAAGTCTGGTTTTTGTTATCACTACTACTACTGCATAGTTACTATGGCAACACACTAGGCCGCACTGCAGAGTTTTCTCACACTATGGTATAGTCTATATATGATTGCATGTGTCTGTGAGGATCAGAGGCACAAATCCAAATTTAACGTGGGAATATGGGGTTCCCTTCCTGCCCCTTACTTTTCATTCTGGATTAGCTTCCAAATGTACAGAAACCAGAACACTACCTAGAGATCTCATGAGTCGCTATTTTTGCTTGGGAATTCAGAGAGCAGTTATATTTTTATTCCTTAAGAAAATACAATTCATATCCAGGAATCCTGTGATCTTAGGCCAGCAACCAGGGCTGAATATTTGAAATTCAGACCCACAGAGGAGATCCTGTATGCTATGGCATTAGTCACAAACCTTTGAAATTAAGAGAGAACTTAAATGTTAATGCCCCTATGAACACACATTGAGATGAAAAAGTAATGCTTTCCTCTGTTGAGACTCAGAAATGCACACAATTGATTAAGGCAGAAATTCTGTACACATTTACTTAGGAGTAAGTCCCACTGGATTCAACGGGAGTAAATACAGAATATAATATGCATTGATCAGGCTGCATGGCTGCAATCCTAAATATGCTTAATAAGGAGTAAATCCTACTGAACTCAGTGGAAAATTTCAAAATAACCATGCATAGGATTCTGCTGCACAAGAACACCAAAGCGCATGATTATTAATAATGGTATCATTTGGATCAAATCATTTAGCTCTCATTTTCGACATTGGTATCAGATATGAAAGTAGATCTTGGCCAATTGTGCTCAGAAGTGGAAAAACAGCATCATGAAAGGAAATAGAGGGCAAGAAATCTCTTTCCTTTCACAAAGAAGAGGGACTTGGTTCTTAAAATGGAGCGAAAACAAAAAAGACTTGTCCATCTCCCTAATCACTAGTCTTTAGCCCTTTGTGGAAGCAGATTTAAATAAGAATAACACCGAGATTTAATAAGAATGTGTTGATGAATTGCTAAGAATGCCCCCCAATTTTAATTTTAACATCATCTTCTGTTAAATATTTTCCAGATGGAGCAACACTGATGCTATTTGTTTAGTTTGAATATTTATTTCCTACTTCTCCCCCTCCCTGCCCGAAAACAAAAGTGGAGGCTAACAACAAAAAGATAGATCTAATTTTATATAATTTGGCAACTGCTGATGTTGCTGTTGCTGGTGGCTCTTCTGTCAACCACTTTCTTTCCCCTCCTTGCTTCTTCCCTGCCCTCCTCAAACCTCTTGCACGGCACACCTGAACTTTTGTAAGAGTTGGGAGGAAACACTGTCATATTGCTTGGTATGAGGCTAAGGTTCCTTTAGGTGATGGGCTGGAAGGAACAGCTAGAACAGCAGCCAAGGACCAAGAGAGAACAAGCTGGAAGGTTAACTAGGGTGGAGTGCTCTTGTACTAAAACACAATAAAGTGTTTTTTGTTAGCATACAACCATTTACAGCATTGCTTCATAATACTAGGAATAGCACACCTGGCACTTCAATGCAGCAGTTATTAGGACAGGACTGGTTTCATACATCTGGATGGGGTGGGATATGCTCTGCAAATGGATGAAATAGTTGGAACATCACAATGTAGAGCATTAGTGCACAGATAAAAACTCCCAATCATCAATGCCTGAGACAATAACACAAGTATCAGCTGGGCAGGCAGTGAAACATGAAAGCTACTTTTTGGCAAAACATTAACATTTGCCAAGTCCAGTTCTGTGGATTTTGACAGCAAGGTATTTTCATTTTTAAAATGAAGGAGGTGCTAATCATAAAACGTTCACCCCACTGTATTTGCCTCCCCACCACCTGTGTCTATCAAAGTGTTTCTTGATGACCCAGTAGCTTCCACAGTTCCCTTGCTATCTCTTTGGTTAATGTTAAGCCTGGGTCTGTTATCATTTCTTCAAAGTGAAGCGATCGATCCTATAAACAATCCTCTCTAGCAAGAGCAAAGCTGCCTGTGAGTCTCACAAGTTTGTCTTTTAAGTTCTATTCTGTATCGATCTACAAACTGTTTCGCCTGATGGCTGAGCATGAATGAGGAATTAATCCTTATATTTTGCTTTTTCCTGGAGACAACTAATGAAATTACATTCAGGTTATGTCTTTATTTTTTAATGTCTTATTTTTCTACAAGTAAAATGGATAGGAGAATGAATGGGTGTTTGCCTCTAGTCTCAACCCTACATCTACCACCGTTGTTGCTGCTTACATCACTATGAGTCTGCAGAGATGGTAACACACCAAGCAAGATTGAGAGGGGCCAGAAAATCAGCCACTTTTGTGGATTAGTTGTCATAACCACCAGCCCCAGTTTCACCCATTTCCTCAAAATGATTGTTAAATCATGTAAACAGTGGCTGAACATTCTCTAGAGCTGAGCAGCCTTCCCCATCCTGGTGCCCTCTTTATGTTTTGGACTTCAACTCCCGTCAGCCCCAGCTACCATGGCTAATGGTTAGGAATGCTGGGAGTTGTGGTCTAAAAGATCTGGAGGGCACCAGGTTGGGGAAGGATGCTCTAGAGGTGAGGAAGGGAGTGGATGAAAGAAAAAGTGGAAAAGGGACAATGAGAAGCCACTGCTATTTCATCTCCTGATTCGGACCCCTAGTTTGAACATAAGAGCCATGCTGGATCAGAACAAAGGCCTGTCTAGTCCAGCATTCTGCTCCCAAAGTGGTCAATCAAATATGAATGCAATAGCACGCTCCCACTCATGTTCCCCGGCAACTAGTATTCTTAGGCATACTGTCTCAGAAACTGGAGGTAATATATAGCCATCATGACTAGTAGTCATTGCTAGCCTTATCCTTCATGGATTTGTCTAATCCCCTTTTAAAGCCATCCAAGTTGGTGTCCATCACATCTTGTGACAGAGAATTCCATAGTTTAACCATGCACTATGTGAAGACATACTTCCTCTTATCTGTTTTTCATTCATCATAACTACAAATCCCTGCAACCATCCTTCTGAAATTTTGCAGGTTCCTTGCCTCTATGATGTATGGCATTTTTACACAAATTGTCCCAAAAAAAAGGAAGGGGGGGGGGAGAGGAAACGAATCCCTCCCCTCACAAAGAAATGGAAGACACCCCTTCCATAAAAACTACTACACCTCTCATGCAATTTTTGTGACAAGGGCCCACAAAAAAAATGCAGCAGGATAAGCACATTCTATTTGGGAAACCTTTGGAAACCTTTTCGGGAAAATGTAAAGGCTGCTCTTTTATAATTTCATCTTCTTAGAAATTAAAAAGTTATTGGCAGTTCCTTTTTTAAAAAATCAAATTTTAAAGGTGCCTCGCACTAAAACCTCTGTATTTATTGGTCTGAAATTTGGCAGGCTTCATTCCCTCATAACGGGCTTCTGCATGTGCAAATGTCATCCTATTCTCCAAAACAGAAAAATGTTATAGCCATTTGTTGATTTTCAATAATAGTCGATGGGAGGCACAAAACTTTGGATTTCCGAAGCAAGATTTTGATTCAGCCTGAAAGTCAAATTGGGCAGCCTCTGAATCAGTCCAAAGTGAATTGGGTTGTTTTCAGAATCTTCAAATTGGAGTGCCATCCAAATTTTTTGGTCAGTCAGTGCACACCCCAACTAGATTGGCCTTTCATCTGATCCAGCAGGGCTCTTAGGAATACTGTGTGCCAAATGCTGCTCTCTAACTATGTTCATAGATAAAATATTTGTCAGGGAACATCTTTGGCTCTGGTGCTCAGTTTTTAGAGGTTCTGAGATGCAGAAACATGCTAAACATCTTGGGGAAATGTCCTTTCCTATTTTCCTATAGTGCTTTGCAGTTTTATAATGCAACAATTCCAACCAGATTGGGCTAGCACCTTGATGCAGAATACAGGGCAGCCTCAGGCCAGAACACTGAAACACATTCCTACAAATTACATATCTCTCAGTCTGCACCCAAGAATCATCTGGCACAGTAATATTTCACATTCTGTAGGCTCCTTATTGATTTTATCAGGCTGGATTTACAGATGAAGACATACACTGGAGGGAGATGCAACTTAAATGAAGTCACTCTCTTTTCTCTGTTTTGAAGCTGTCCTATCATCTTCTCCCTCAGGTAGTACATTATCTGTATAAATCAATGCAACTCAGGACAAGTCTTTTAGTATTTCCCCTCCAAAATTTCATCTAGGCCTTTTCAGTCTCAGAAATGCTAACAACAGGGTAATTGCCATGGTTTGAGGATAATACTGCAAAAGGTAGGAAACAAGGCTTCTACATACAGTGGCCACTGGCTGTGTGAAACCTAGTAATAAAGCCTGATATTCCTCCAGCAGGAGACTTCAGAAAAATAAAGGTAAGTTTTCTAGTTAGCAGGTAAACAGTGTCAGCAACCTCCGTCATTTTCCATTCATCTATTTCTTAAGCCATTCCTTCTAGAAACTCTCTTGCCTCCCTCTGTTCATGGTAACTTTATGCCATCCTGACCTCTCCTTCTTTATTCCATTCTGGGTCCCCTCTCATTCCAAAGCTAAAATGCTAGTGTGGTTGTGCACCACTAATTTTTGCTTCTAGGCTTTCAAACTAATTCTGCCTCTGTTCTTAAAGGCCTGCCTGACATCTGGAGAGCTCTTCCCTTATAAATACTCAATTACTAGTATTAACCAGTGTTGGCCCAAAACAGATTCGGGATAAACAGATAACAGTGTTGCCCCAAACAGAGCCCAAATGTGTACACACACCCACGTGACAGCCAATACTTAAAAAAAGAAGAAGCTTTCCTGCACATAAAGGCAGCCTAGAAATAATTTTAGATAGATGATAGATAGATGATAAATAGATCTATCCCCTGTCATGGAGCTGCATGAAAAAGGTCACATAGGGTGCAAGCCTATGCATGTTTAGACAGAAAAAAGTCCTACAGTTCCCAGCATTCCCCAGCCAGCATGGCTGACTGGGGAATGCTGGGAGTTGTAGGACTTTTTCTATCTAAACATGCATAGGATCGCACCTTTATTTATTTATTTATTTATTATATTTTTAGTTCACCCAGTAACAAAACTCTCTGGGTGTGTTACATGATACTAAAAAAATAAAAACACCATGTACAATAAATAACCAATCATCATCATCAGTACAGGAGAAAAATGCAATATAAAATATATAAAAGCGGGCACTTAACATTCTCATTCTACTGTAAATTGTAATATCTAAAATGCTAGGTGAAGAGGAATGCCTTTGCCTGTAGCTGAAAAGATGCGGGTGCCAGGCGAGCTTCCAGGAAGGACATTCTATAAGTGCGGTGCCACAACTGAGAAGGCCCTCTCTCTTACAGCTATCAGCCTAAATCCATGTGGCCGGGGAACCCGGAAGAGGGCCTCTGAAGATGGGCAGGCACATATGGGAGGAGGCATTCCTTTAGATCAGGATGAGCAACACACTCCCTGCCGCCTCTAGTAGTGTGGCCCCCACCACTCTCCCGCACAGTGCCAAAGTTTTGTGGCATGACAGCGGCAAAAAATGGAAAACAAGCTAAATTTACCCCTTTTAAGCTTCCATCATGTTTTGCAGCCAAAATTCAGTGGCAAACTGCTGGGTTTTTTGCTGCCGTCACACCGCCCAAGTTCAGTGGCACAGCACCAGCCCACGCGGGGGTGGGGTGTGTGTGGAAAGTGGCTCCTGAACCCACTGAAGTTGCCCGCCCTTGCTTTAGATACTCTGGCCCCAAGCTGTTTAGGGCTTTAAACATCAACATCCACACCTTGAATTGGGCCTGAAGCAGACTAGAATCTATTGCAGCTGATAAAGCACAGGCATCACATGACTGAAACGACCAGTCTCAGTAGTCTAGCAGCTCTCTTTTGGACTAAATTACATTTCTGAATCATTTTCAAAGGTGGCCCCATGCAGAGTGCATTGCAGTAATCCAAATGGGTGGTTACCAGAGAATGGATGACTGTTGCCAAGCTATTTTTGTACAGATAGGTTTGCACCTAGTGAATCAGCCTAGCTGATCAGGCTTTCCTAGCCACTGAGGCACCTGTGCTTCAGGTAACAAAGATGGATCCAGGAGCACCTGCACACACACACTGCACAACTCATCCTTCAGGAGGAGTTCGACCCCCTTCAGAACAGGATAAACACTGCTCAGCTGGGCAGAAAAACCAGTGACAGACAGAAAATAAGCCATCACAGCTTTTCCCTCCCCATGCATGCCAGTCACAAGCCACCTAATTAGCATAATTGCCCTCACTGGGAGCAGGTAGTCGTGACATCCGAACCCAGTGAGGGTGGGTGGCTGGGGTGGTTTCTGCCATAGAACAAGCCACCTCTGTCTTGTCTGGATTGAGCTTTAGTTTATTGCCCCTCATCCAGTCCATTACCCTGCCCCACCTCGGTTAGATTAAAAGAAGAGCTAAAGCTGTGTGTCATCTGCATATTGGTGACACCTCAGCCCACATCCCCAGATAACCTCCCCCAGTGGTTTCATGTAGATGTTAAATAGCATGTGGAATAAAATTGAGCCAAAACAGTGCCCCAACTCCTAACTCAGAGAACTGATCCAGAAGGATACCATTGTTAATGGTATCAAAAGCCACCAAGAGGACCAACAGGGTTGTACTCCCTTGTCTCTCTCTTGGCAGAGGTCATCCCACAAGGCGACCAAGGCAGTTTCTGTCCTAAAACCGGGCTAACCTTGGTATTAACTGACACTTTATATTCTCTGACATAGATTAAGAAATAGAGATCCTACTTAATTCAGTCCCCATATTTTTTTATCCTATGGGTTTAAAACCCAAGTTTTAAACATCAGAACTTGATGTTGGCTACATGGTGCCAATAATATTTGTAGTTTAATTTCACCATTGATGTAAGTAGTAGTGTATTCCCATTCTTATTTGGCATGATCTTGCATATACCATCAATAAACATCTCCTCTTAGCTTAGTGCTGGGATGCTCTTTACACGGAGAATGATGAAGACAAATTGTAGAATTCTTAGCAAATGCGAAGTTTGGTCTTTTTTATCATTTACTGCACTGCTGTTTGATCTTTGCCTTGTTTTTTATTTTGTGTTATTGTTTATGTGCTTTTTATATATGTTTTATGGCTGTAAGCCACCTTTAAGAAAAGTATTTTTATGACATGACTTACAAATCTATTGAATAATAATAATTGTTTTAATCATTCTTTTCCATTACAGAACTTCATAATATTTCATAGCCTTGACTGTAATTGTGTGTGTGTGTGTGTGTGTGTGTGTGTGTGTAATTTTCTGCATACCTTTTTGCGGGTTGCCTATTTTAAAAGTCTGTCTTTGATTCCAGAAAAGTAGAACATAATGAAGAAGATCCTTGTTTTCAGGAACATATGTCCGGCTTCGTGGCACTACATAGAGCAAACCCCCATAGCTCCGTAAAGTTCCTTTAGTTTGGAAATTTAAAATCTGGCATTCCTGTCTTCATCCTCAAGGGGCAGATTAGAGAGCTGGAATGGAAGAACCTCATTACTCCAGGGGCTGCATTTGTAGATGGAGTATTTTATAGTGCAACAACCCCCTTATCCCTTTGGGATAATACCAGATAAAAGAGCACCTTACCTGCCTGAAGGAAGTAAAGGGTCTGGGTCATTAAGAGCTCATTAGACTCCTTCATGCCCATTCTAGTGCTCCTCCTGCACACAGAGTACCAAGATGAAGCTAATGTATCCAGACAAGCAAACAAAGAGAGGTGATGTGATGAGTTTTCCCTGGGCAGCAGCATCAATGGTGGTTTTGGGGGTGGGGGAATCAAAAAGAGATTCCACAATTTTCTATGACTTGTTAAAGGGCCTATGCAAAAAGGGACTGAATGCAGAAAATGGTAACTAGATCGTGGAAGGAGTGGGGAGAGTGAGAGGGGTAAATATATCTAAAGTCTTAGGAGCATGAGGTGAGAAAGTGTCTTATACAGGACAGGATTTGAAATAAACTATTGAAAACCAAAATAGGAACATTATCACCTGGGGCACTGGGGGTGGACAGTGTGAGCAAGCCATTAATTGCAAACTATTCACACCTCACATCCCTGTGTCCTCATTCTTGAACCAATTTGCTGTTTCACATTTGCCTGAGTGACTCAGCCCATGCTCAAATTAATGTTCATTTGAAGCTGGTTTCTTTGCTACAGATCAATAGGGCACCATATCGCTACCCATACAGACACAGAACCACCTGCTGGGGCAATTGCAAGCCCTCATTTGGGGAAGGCAGCAGCAGTGCTCGCAAACAACAGTTAATCTAGCCCTTTGATCCTACACACGATCCTAAATCCATATTGATTTCAGTGGAAATTAGTCTTCCACATAGGACCAAACTATATATGGTGCTCGGTTGTTTGCACACACTTTGTGTCTAACCCCACCTCCTCTTCAAAATGCAGCTGCGAAGAGTGCAGTCTAAAGCAGAAGATCTGCATGCAGGAGGGGCTTCTTAACCCTTTCCCTTGTGTGTGTGTGGTTTTTTCCTGCTAAAAATTGCCCCAGAAGCTGCTTTTCCCCGTTAGTGAAAACATATGGGTATCTTATCTTTTTCCTTGCAGGGTGAAACAGCCTGGAGAAATTATTTTTACTTTTAGGAAAATGCCTCCCTATGTATCAGTGCAAGCATTACTGGTCTCTTTGGAGCCAAGTAGGGTTGTTTTTTTTAACCTGCCACCAGATTGGTTCAGGTAGCAGGTTTTTTCACCCATTTTGCACTGACCTGATGGGTGGAGTTTAATTATTAGGTGGGATGCTTTGCTAGGTTAATTTGGTCACATTTGGCATGTAAGCAGATAAGTGGGGGAAATGCAGTAGAGTGCAGGATTGGTATGGTGCTGGAGAAGACTCTTACGAGTCCCCTGGACTTCAAGGAGGTCAGATCAGTCAATCCTAAAGGAAATCAACCCTGAGTGCTCATTGGAAGGACAGATACTGAAGCTGAAGCTCAAATATTTTGGCCACCTAATGCGAAGAGAAAACTCTCAGGAAAAGTCCCTGATGTTGGGAAAGACTGAAGGCAAAAGGAGAAGGGGACGGCAGAGGATGAGATGGCTAGATAGCATCACTGATGCAATGAATATGGACTTGAGCACACTCCGGGAGAGAGCGCAGGACAGGAAGGCCTGGCGTGCTATGGTCCATGGGGTCACGAAGAGTCGGACACAACTGACCAACTGAACAACAACAACAGGATTGGTAAGCACCCTGAGGCTTGTTGCTCAGGGCTGTGGGACTGGTGGACAAGATGTGGATTGCCTTTGGGGCTAATCTGGTTCACCTACTCAGAGTTGTGGGATCCTAGGAGGGGGTGACACAAGAAGACATCTCCATGCTCACCTGAAAAGGTATGGCCCTGCGAAGGGGTGGTCACAAATACACCACTTACCAGGCCCAGGGTGGTCTTTCCCAAATAGCCCAAAGGCTAGTCAATTGACAGCTAGAGAATTTGGTTCCCACATTGACACACTTCCCAGATCTTGTTTTATTAATAAACTAGTGAACGGACCCAGTTTTGCACAGGTTGGATAGCCCTTAGTTTGTACAGGAAAGCCTTCAAGGAAAGTTATACAGCTGTAGAATCAGACACATTGTATTCTGAAGTTACACATACTGCCCCACCCCCAAGGCACAGGCCCTGCTATGGAGCACTCCTATAGCCCCTTGAGGGAGGGGTCTGTCCATCTTGGCACTATGGCGCTGACAGAAACACATCTTCTTTTATTATTATAGATCAGGGGCAGGGAACTTGTGGCCCTCCAAATGTTTTGGCCTACAGCTCCCATCATCCTTCACCATTGGCTACGCTGGATAGGGCTGATGGGAGTTGTAGGCCAACACATCTGGAGGTGGCCCTAGTTTGACCCACTTACTTGTGTCTCACCTCTTTATTTCTGCCTTCACTCAAAATCTCATGTTCTCAGCCCATGGGAAATTGTTAGTGAGACTGAATAGCCTAGCTCTCCTCCCCTCTTTTTATGTAGGCAGCTGCCACATTCTATTCCCCAAGAGTAATGGGTGTTTAGTGGCCACCTGGGACAACCTTAGTTTTTAAGAAGCTGCCATCTACTGGGTGATAGTATTTCCTGAGTTCACAAAGCTCTTACGCTTCACAGAGAAGGTGGCTCCTTCTTCTTCCATTCATCTGTTTCAGTTTGCTGCATGGAGCCGTTCTTTGGCCTGATGTTGGGATGGAAATTCCATCCACCCATGCAGCCAAACATATGAGGAGAGATGTTCAGACAGTTTTGCTACAGAATAAGATTGGTCCCTAATGTAGGACATTTCTGGGGATGCTGTTCTAGTTAACTTTACAGACAAGCTGCTGGGATACTTTTTATCTGCTATCCTTAAGTTTGTGGATGCTCACTGAAACCCTCTGTATTTAACTTTCCAGCTAGAGTGATAATGAATGGGGAGAACTAAAGAGCCCCTCCTGTAGATTGTTAATAGACAATTGTTAGGTATTACCCCAACTAGTATATGGGGGGCGGAGATCAGATTCATGGAGGGCATCTCAGCTCCGACCATACAGACGGAACCTGTGGTGTAGTGGCTAGAGTGCTGGACTGGGAGTCGGGAGATCCGGGTTCTAGTCCCCACTCAGCCAAGGAAGCTCACTGGGTGACTTTGGGCCAGTCACAGACTCTCAGCCCAACCTACCTCACAGGGTTGTTGTTGTGAGGATAAAATGGAGGAAGGAGGAGGATCATGTATGCTGCCTTGAGTTCCTTGGAGGAAAAAAGGCGGGATATAAATGCAATAAATAAACAAACAAACAAACCTATGCATGTACGGTTCATATCTATGAATGCTCTATTCAGAAGTTCTGATGAATGTATGGTGGTTGGTTGTGGGGACAGTAGTCACAGTCCCAGCTCCGCTTCATGCATTCCCTGAATGCACCACATCATCTGAAGAGAGCTTAGCTCAGCTTCCCCAACTAGGTGTCTTCCATCTGTGTTGCACTACAGCCACCATCATCCTCAGCCAGCATGGCCATTGAGTAGGCTGGCTAGGGATGCTGGGAGTTGTAAGCCAACACATCTGGAGGGCACTCAGTTGGGGAAGGCTGCCTTAGGCCATTGAGAGTTATGCATAGTGGAGGTTGTTTATTGTGGCTTGAGGAAGCCATCAGCTGCTCACTGGACCACACTGAGTAAAAAGGTTCATAGAGATGTGATAGCATCAGATCTAGAGTGAGCAGCTTCCTCAGAGGTGTTTCTGTAGCTGTCCCCTTTCCAAACAAGAGTTCTCTCCTGTCATGGACATTGGTCCTGGTTCTACCAGTTCTATTTCCAGAGGATCAGAATTTCTTTTCCCACCTACTGCTTTGGTTAGGGCATTACCTTTTTTCAGGCACTAAACATGTTTAAAGGGGTAAAGGCCAGGAAACAGGTTACTTTAGCACAGCACAGCTCTTCTTCCATGAAAAGCAGCTCTCTTCCCAACCTTCACCCCTGCTGGTAAGTGCCAGGTGAACTTCAGCACCCGATTGAACATCTCTGTACTGCCCCCCACCCCCAAACCCTCCAGTGTGACGATGGCAGGGCCAGCTTTTCCCAGCTCAGCCTCCTCCAATTTTCCTGCCTGACCTCTGGCTCTGAGGTTGGTGGGGATCAGAGGAGGCTGAAAATGGGTCTAGGAAAAGCTTCCCTTGGTGGGATTGTGCTTTTAAAAAAAAGAGTCAGGGGAAGACCGCCAATGGCTCGAATGAAGCTGGCAGTTTAGGGAAAGGGAGGGTGGCCACTTACACATTGACAAAAAAGAAAGGTATCACCAGAAAAGAGGACACAGTTCTGCACAAAATTTGCATTACGGATGTATGGACTGTGTAAAATCCGTTCAGTCTGCATTTTGCAGATTGTCAGGTGCCTTTTGTTCCATTGTCCACTCATTAATAGGATCGGATTTTGTTCCCAAATTAGCACAAATTCGCACATGCACAAATTCCCCCCCAAACGCACATTTTCACGCTTTAGCCTATGCATATTTTCAGCCATTTTTTAATGTTATGTATTTTTGTATTACTAAATCTGCACAACATTCTGACATGTTAAAAAAAAGGGTCCACAAGTCTGCACAATCTGTGCGACTCAGGAGAAAAACATCCACTACAGAATCCTCAGGATTTCATAGAAATCCAAACCCGTTTGATTCCCTTGCGTATCTCTCCGGCATCTCTAATTTGCATATGCTAATTGATGTGTATACCCTGTTGCTGGGAAAGATTGAAGGCAAAAGGAGAAGGGGACGGCAGAGGATGAGATGGCTAGATAGCATCACCGATGCAATGAATATGGACTTGAGCACGCTCCGGGAGAGAGCGGAGGACAGGAAGGCCTGGCATGCTAAGGTCCATGGGGTCACGAAGAGTCAGACACGACTGAACAACAACAAATTTACGTGTATAGGTGAAAATTTAGAAATAATTACTGTAATTTAAAGTGCACTACAATACATCTCACCATAGCGGAGAAGACTGTGACCAGGGGACTACCTGTGTGCCTGCCTGCTCAGTCTGCTGTCCAGGTGTTAAGTGTTGATGCACCACTTCAAGGCCCCCGCTGCCCTCCCTTCTTATGGCTCTGGAGCCTTCAGCCAGACTTGGATTGGACAGCCCTTCAAAACAGAGTTCGGCTGGATGCCTTCAAACAGAAAACTGTCCTCCGACAGCCCTTTAAACAGAGGACTGTGCTCTGTAAAGTAGGGCACATGGCCACTCTAGGCAGGGGCTGCTTTGAAATCACATAGCCCACAAGTCTTTAAAGCACTTTCCCTTTTAGGGTCATATACAGTGCTGTACCACTTCGGTGGAACAAGTTCTTCAAAGGTTTTTGGCTTGTATGTCTGGATAAGCCCTAAGTCTCCTGTTTGGTGAAGGTCATTGGTCTTCAGGGATGGTGTATATCTAGTCTGAGAGTAAGTTCATGTAATCAATATGTCTGTAGCTGATTACTTGGGTATGGGAGCAGACATCTGTCAATTTTTAAATATGCTTTCTCTCGGAATGGGAATATGTGGATAATACATTAATTTGACTTTACTGGAAGAGCAAGGTTGTCATAAATGAATACTCCCCACCCACAATACATAAAATGGAGGAGGTGCACTGGATGACTGTGTGGGACGTGCCTAAAGCTTTTGTTCAAGGGTTATTCCTTAATAAAATTTCATTCCTGAATAAGAAAAAGAATGACAAGAGATCTACATTGTTAAATGAGGTGGCGGGGGGGGGGGTAGAAGCAAAACACAAATAAAGGACTGGGAGAGGATTAAAAATAACAAAAAAGAGATTAGGACACTGTACTGTAGAAGGTAGAGAAAGCTTTAAAATTTGTAGAACAGAAATGTTTTGAGAAAGGGGCCTGATACATTATTAAGAAAGATTGGGGGAGTGGAGAAGACAGAATAGTTGCCCCACTAACAAAGACATCCCAAGGTCAGGAGGCACACACTTTTTTATGAATGTTTTAGTGGCTGGAAAATTCCTTATACCAAAATAATGGAAATTACATATAGGGAGGACTCTTAAGGCATAGAATTACATTAGGTGCTTTATATAGCAAGACATGGAAATCTAAACATCTTCATTCATAGGAATACTGACACTTGTGGTAAAAACCTGAATCACAATTTGTATAATTTTGTGCAGATTTTTCATTTGAAACAAGCACACACACGATTTATTTTAGCTGGATTGACTGCAGTACATTAAAACTAACCAAAGACATAACAGGGATCAAATTTCAGGTGATATTTCTGATGGATTTAGACATTTTTTAATCAGGCTTAATATAATTGGGATAGCCAAATGTATGTGTGTGTGTGTGTGTGTGTGTGTGTGTTTGTGTATACATACATACATACATATATAAAATACAATTCCAGTTCCTGTTCCTATGATTAAACAGGAACGTACTGAGCTATTGGATGTCCTAGTAACTGAACAAAAGTAACAGAAGCAATAAACATTTAAATAATCATAATAAAAAATCACTGAAGGATTTGGAATTTCTCCTTGATCAGAATTTGCTAAAAAAAATGTAAAGACAAAAGAGAAGTATCCTTTTCTAGTGCTGCCCCACATTTTAAAATTACAAGGTAAATCCACATTTACAACTGTTTTCATCTCACTTGCACACAAAAAGAGATCTTACGATGTAATGTTATCCTTGAATTTTGGTGCCTGGCCAAGTAAAAGACTGCTGCCCCAGCATAATGGAGCTACAGTGCTGTAGTGCAGGGATGTTTCTGGGCTACATTTTGGAAAAGCTGTGGGTGTGTGTGTGTAATATTCTAGTGGGGGTGGAGCCAAAGGCAAAAGGGGTGGGGCCAAAAGTACAAAAAAATGCCAGGATGTTTTAGCTTAAAGCTCTTCCAGCCAGCAACTCAGCCTTAGGAGAGGCATTTCAACCTTTTTAGAAGGGGGAAAAATTGCACAGAAGCCGGGAAACCAACAACAACTAGTGGTCAGGGGAAATGGGGTGGGGCCAGGGGATGGGGGCATGGCCATCTGGGGAACATCAGAGGGCTGGATTGAGACCCAAGGAAGGTTGGATTTGGCTCTTGGGCCTGAGGTAGTGAAACATTGTTATGCTGTCATAACCTTTAAATTGGAATGCTTAGACTGGGGGAAAAATGGGCAGAGATGGGGCCATAGCAGTTGAGGATGAAAGTAACAGCCGGTTTAGTCTGAATTCTGTATGAAGTCTAGCCTGGTAGCCTGCATAAACGGCTTGGCAAGCAAAGAGCTGCCTTAGCTAAAGACACAGTCATAGGCATCATTTGAGAGACAGGACAACTGTCCCCTGGTAGACTCCTTCTGCTATTCTAGACACATTGAAGAATAGATTCAGGTTCACCCAGAAGCTAATCATGGCACAGTACCAGAAGTATATACCGTCAGGGCCAGAAATATTGGAACAAGGATAACTGTTTTGGCAGTTGGCCTCTGTACACCACCACATTGAAGTTGAAAGGAAACACACTCAGATGGGAGCGAAGTCAGGACTTCCAGCTGTAATTCAAGGGGTTTGACAAAAGTGGGGCACTGACCATTCAGGAAGTACAGCCAGTGGCAGACACACACCCCCATCGGTGGTGGCTCATAAGTAATGGAATGAATGGCTGACAAGCAGCTGCACGGCCAGGTGTGGCCTGTTTCCTGGGTATCCCATGACCAATCAAGCAGATAAGAGGCCTGGAGGTGGTTCTGAGTGTTACATTTGCATTTGGTAGCTGTTCACTGGAGCCCCCAACATGAGGTCCAAAGAGGTGTCCATGTGAGTGAAGGAGGCCGTCATTAGGCTGAGGAAACAAAATAAACCCATCAGAGAAATAGCAAAAACAGTGGGAGTGGCCAATACTACAGTTTGGAACATCCTGAAAAAGAAGGAATTAACTAGCAAGCTCAGCAACAGCAAAAGGCCTGGCAGACCATGGAAGACAACTAAAGTGGATGACTGCAGAATTCTGCTCATGATGAAGAGGAACCCTTTCACAACATCTAGCCAGGTCAAGAATGCTCTTGCGGAAGTAGGCATGTCATTGTCAACATCTACAGTCAAGAGACGGCTTTATGAATGTAAATACAGAGGCTTGACAACAAGGTGCAAACCACTGGTAACGCTCAAGAACAGACAGGCCAGATTAGCCTTTGCCAGCAAACACCTAAAAAAGTCTGCCCAGTTCTGGAATAAGATTCTTTGGACTGATGAAACCAATATTAACTTGTACCAGAATGGTGGGAAGAGAAAAGTATGGAGAAGGAAAGGAACAGCTCATGATCCAAAGCATACCACATAATCTGTCAAACATGGTGGAGGCAGTGTTATGGCATGGGCATGTATGGCTGCCAATGGAACTGGGTCACTGGTGTTTATTGATGACCTGACTGCTGATAAAAGCAGCAGGATTAATTCTGAAGTGTATAGGGCTATTCTTTCTGCTCAGATTCAGCCAAATGCTGCCAAACTGATAGGACGTCGCTTCATATTGCAGATGGATAATAATGACCCAAAACATACAGCAAAAGCTACCCAAGAGTTTCTCAAGGCAAAGAACTGGGATGTTCTTCAATAGCCAAGTCAGTCACCTGAACTCAACCCAATAGAGCATGCTTTTCACTTATTGAAGACAAGACTGAAGGCAGAAAGACCCACAAACAAGCAGCAGCTGAAGGCAGCTGCAGTAAAGGCCTGGCAAAGCATCTCACGGGAGGACGCTCAGCATTTGGTCATGTCCATGGGTTCCAGACTTCAGGCAGTCATTGACTGCAAAGGATTTTCATCCAGGTATTAAAGACAATCCTTAAGTTTGAAATTACGTTGGTTTGTTCCATTACTTATGAGCCACCAACAATGAGGGGAGGGGGGGTTGCATGCCACTGGCTGTACTTCCTGAATGGCTAGTGCCCCACTTTTGTCAAACCCCTTGAATTACAGCTGAAAGTCCTTACCGCTCCCATCAGGGTGTGTTTCCTTTCAACTTCAATGTGGTGGTGTACAGAGTCCAACTGCCAAAACAGTTATCCTTGTTCCAATATTTCTGGCCCTGGCTGTAGGTCCCAGCAAGAGAACACAGTTACTGTAGGACAGAGGTGGGCAAGAGAACACAGTTATTGTAGGACAGAAGTGGGTAATGGCTGGGGTTCTTGGGCCAATTCCTTCCAAGGAAGCTCCATTGGCTAGATTAGGCCGGACGGCTGGAGGTTCCCCATCCCTGTTTTAGAATGACCCTTCTTCTGGCTGTTTGAGAACAAGGGACCGAACAACACTTCTTTGAGTTATATACAGTTATATAGGTTTCCTCTCTATCAAAGATAGAGAAATTATTTCATCCGTAAATATTGTAGAATTGTGGCTTATATACTTTGCATTTAATTTAATTAGCTCATGATATGGAAGAACTTTATTATTTTTAATTAAATCCCTGAATTGAATTATATATTTTGTTTCCCATTCTTTAAAGTGATTATGTTCAAGAGTGGATGTTGCATTCTACATAGCTGAGGCTATTGCTGTTGGGGCTGATGGTGGTAAATACTTAAATATTTATTTCAAACCCTTAAAATCAAATTTATGCTAACATGTTTCTTAATTTCCTGTAAGCTTTCATTTTTTATCTATAAAGAAATTATTGTATATTCAAGTTTTTAATCTTCCCATTAAAAAAAAAATCTGTTCAAAACCAAGCTTAGAGAGTATTATGTTGGGAAGCATGAATAACTCAACTAATCTGGCTATGTCCTCTTTTAGAAACTGGGGCTTGCATTGTTTTCTTGGAGATTCTTGCTTGTTGGTTGTTCCAAGCAAATTTCTCCAGAAACTCTGCTATTCATTAATTTGTTTAATACAAACTGGAAGATGTTGGTGTAAAAACTTAACTCTTGTAAATGGGACATTTTAATTGCAGAATAGAAAGGAGAGGGCCCTGCCTCTCTTGAATGCATTACCAACTGGGGTCCGTTGGGCTCAGGGTGGCCACTTCTGTGTCACCAAAAAAGAGGACAAAATAGGACACCAGTTTGCATAATATTTGAATATTAAAATGTATGCAATTTAGAAATAACTATAATGTGAATAGAAATACAAGACATCTCAGCATAGCGGAGAAGACTGACTAGGTGACCCATGTGTCTGCTCAGTATGCTGTCCAGGTGCTAACTGTTGATGGGCAGCTCCAAGGCTCCTGCTGGTCTCCCTCCTTATGGTTCTTTGACTTGGGCTGCCCAAACTAGACTTGGTTTGGGCAGCTCATCAAACAGAGGATATCTTCAAAGAGAGGACTGCCTTCTGTGAAGTAGAACATCTGCCACCCTAGCAGGCCCCATCACTACTGGCTTTCAGGGACACTCTAATGATTAATTGATTCCGGTTGGCTTTTTCTTGAGTTGTGTTTTATTGAACTGCTGAGGTCTTGGCTGCAACTGCTTTAGCATTTCTTGGATGAGGTGTTTGTTTTTAGTGCTAACATTTATTAATGACTTTGCGTTTATTTTACTGCATTTTATCTTGGATGCCTCCTTGAAACAGTCTTTAATCTTTCTGAACTCAGGAAGTAAGGATGTTTCGACCTGAATCGTAACTATTCTTCTGAGGAAGTGAGTCACGTTACACTCATTAGCACTCCAAACAGACATACTTAGGTCTGGATTGTTTGTTTCTTAGGTGCTTGTTGTTGTTCAGTCGTTCAGTCGTGTCCGACCCTTCGTGACCCCATGGACCATAGCACGCCAGGCCTTCCTGTCCTGCGCTCTCTCCCGGAGCGTGCTCAAGTTCATATTCATTGCATCCGTGATGCTATCTAGCCATCTCATCCTCTGCCGTCCCCTTCTCCTTTTGCCTTCAGTCTTTCCCAGCATCAGGGTCTTTTCCAGGGAGTTTTCTCTTCGCATTAGGTGGCCAAAATATTGGAGCTTCAGCTTCATTATCTGTCCTTCCAATGAGCACTCAGGGTTGATTTCCTTTAGGATGGACTGATTTGACCTCCTTGCAGTCCAGGGGACTCGTAAGAGTCTTCTCCAGCACCACAGTTCAAAAGCATCAATTCTTCGGCGCTCAGCCTTCCTTATAGTCCAGCTCTCACAGCCATACATTACTACTGGGAAAACCATAGCTTTGATTAGACGGACCTTTGTCGCAAAGGTGATGTCTCTGCTTCTTACTATGCTGTCTAGGTTGGCCATAGCTTTCCTCCCAAGGAGCAAGCGTCTTTTAATTTCATGGCTACAGTCACCGTCTGCGGTGATCTTGGAGCCCAAGAAAGTAAAATCTGTCACTGCTTCCATTTCTTCCCCTTCTATATGCCAGGAAGTGATGGGGCCAGATGCCATGATCTTAGTTTTTTTAATGTTGAGTTTCAAACCAGCTTTTGCACTCTCCTCTTTCACCCTCAACAAGAGGCTCTTGAGATCCTCTTCGCTTTCTGCCATTAGGGTGGTATCGTCTGCATATCGGAGGTTGTTGATAATTCTCCCAGCAATCTTAATTCCGACCTCTGATTCATCCAACCCGGCATTTCTCATGATGTACTCTGCATATAAGTTAAATAAGCAGGGTGACAATATGCAGCCTTGTCGTACTCCTTTCCCAATTTTGAACCAATCGGTTGTTCCATGTCTGGTTCTTACTGTTGCTTCTTGACCCTCGTACAGGTTTCTCAGGAGACAGGTAAGGTGGTCTGGTACTCCCATCACTTTAAGAATTTGCCACAGTTTGTTGTGATCCACACAATCAAAGGCTTTAGCATAGTCAATGAAGCAGAAATAGACGTTTTTCTGGAATTCTCTTGCTTTCTCCATGATGCAGCGAATGTTGGCGATTTGATCTCTAGTTCCTCTGCCTCTTCTAAACCCAGCTTGTACTTCCGGTAGTTCTCGGTTCGCATACTGCTG
This sequence comes from Heloderma suspectum, assembly GCF_057233095.1. NCBI lineage: Eukaryota > Metazoa > Chordata > Lepidosauria > Squamata > Helodermatidae > Heloderma > Heloderma suspectum. Next base: position 280,134,202 of record NC_139459.1, read on the forward strand.
AAGCCTAGCTTGTAGGATTTTGAGCATCACCTTGCTGGCATGTGAAATGAGCGCAATTGTGCGGTAGTTTGAACACTCTTTGGCGTTGCCTTCTTTGGAATTGGAATGTAAACTGACCTTTTCCAGTCTTGTGGCCACTGCTGAGTGTTCCAGATTTGTTGGCATATTGAATGCAGCACTTTAACAGCATCATCTTTTAGGATTTTAAATAGCTCGGCTGGAATACTGTCATCTCCGCTAGCTTTGTTGTTACTAATGCTTCCTAAGGCCCACTTGACTTCACTCTCTAGGATGTCCGGCTCAAGTTCAGTGACCGCACTATCATGGCTATCAGGGACATTCAGATCTTTCCTGTATAGTTCTTCTGTGTATTCTTGCCACCTCTTCTTAATCTCATCTGCTTCTGTTAGGTCCCTGCCTTCTTTGTCCTTTATCATGCCCGTCTTTGCACAAAACGTTCCCTTGAGATCTCCGATTTTCTTGAAGAGATCTCTAGTCTTTCCCATTCTGTTGTTTTCCTCGATTTCTTTGCATTGTTCATTTAAGAAGGCCTTCTTGTCTCTCCTTGCTATTCTCTGGAACTCTGCATTCAGTTGGGTATATCTTCCCCTTTCTCCCTTGCTTTTCGCTTCCCTTCTTTCGTGAGCTACTTGTAAAGCCTCATCAGACAGCCACTTTGCTTTCTTGCATTTCTTTTTCTTTGGGATGGATTGAGTTGCTGCCTCCTGAACAATGTTACGGACCTCCGTCCATAGTTCCTCAGGCACTCTGTCTATCAGGTCTAATCCCTGAAATCTATTCCTCACCTCCACTGTATATTCATCAGGGATATGATTTAGGTCATACCTGAACGGTTTAGTGGTTTTCCCGACGTTCTTCAATTTAAGCCGAAATTTTGCAAGAAGCAGCTCATGATCTGACCCACAGTCAGCTCCAGGTCTTGTTTTTACTGACTGTATGGAGCTTCTCCATCGTTGGCTGCAAAGTACATAATCAATCTGATTTCGATATTGACCATCTGGTGACGTGTAGAGTCGCCTCTTGTGCTGTTGGAAAAGAGTGTTTGCTATGATCAGCATGTTCTCTTGGCAAAACTCTATTAGCTTTTGTCCTGCTTCATTTTGTACACCAAGGCCATGCCTGCCTGTTATCCCGGTGATTTCTTGACTTCCTACTTTAGCATTCCAATCCCCTATGATGAAGAGGACATCTTTTTTTGGTGTTAGTTCTAGAAGGTGTTGTAGGTCTTCATAGAACCGATCAGCCTCAGCTTCTTTGGCCTCAGTGGTTGGGGCATAGACTTGAATTACTGTGATGTTGAATGGTTTGCCTTGGATTCGTACTGAGATCATTCTATCATTTTTAAGATTGTACCCCAGTACTGCTTTTCCCACCCTTTTGTTGACTATGAGTGCTACTCCATTTCTTCTAAGGGATTCTTGCCCACAATAGTAGATATGATGGTCACCTGAATTAAATTCGCCCATGCCTGTCCATTTGAGTTCGCTGATTCCCAAGATGACGATGTTCAATCTTGCCATCTCATGTTTGACCACCTCCAGCTTACCTTGATTCATTGATCTTACATTCCAGGTTCCTAAACAATATTGTTCTTTACAGCATCGGATTTTCTTTTCACCACCAGACACATCCACAGCTGAGTGTCCTTTCGGGTTTGGCCCAGCCGCTTCACTCTTTCTGGCGCTACTTGGAAATACCCTCTGCTCTTCCCCAGTAGCATACTGGACACCTTCCGACCTGAGGGGCTCATCTTCCGGCGTCATATCTTTTAGCCTTGTGATACGTTCCATGGGGTTTTCTTGGCAAGAATACTGGAGTGGGTTGCCATTTCCTTCTCCAGTGGACCACATTTTGTCAGAACTCTCTGCCATGACCTGTCCGTCTTGGGTGGCCCTGCACGGCATAGCTTATGGCTTCACTGAGTTATGCAAGCCCCTTCGCCACAACGAGGCAGTGATCCATGAAGGGGTTCTTAGGTGCACCATTGTTTTAATTGGTAGAAGCTTGGAGGGAGCAATCCTATGGCCACTAGTCAGCAGCTAGACGGCCATAGGATATCTTGTTTTCTGGGAACCAACATTCCCCCACTACTGCGCTGCCTCGCAGGCAGCACAGAGAAGCCCTGTGCTCTGCGCTCAGAAGAGGAGTGCAGAGCGGCCGAAATGGGGCATCCCAGGGGCGTTCCAGGGTGTTCTGGGCAGAATGCAGGTACGACACATCCTATGTGTCATCCAGCAGCCTCCTCCCCCGCTCTGCCCTCCCACAGCTAGACAGCCGGAAGCGGCCATCTAGCCAAAAATGCAGGGCAGGAGGAACGCAGAGGGAACAATCCCCTCCATGCTTCTCCTGCCCTGCATTTGATAGGTGATTGCCTCCAAGTTCGGAGGCGGCCGTGTATCTGCATACGATTGTACCCTAATTGATCAGTATTGCTCCAAGAGCATATGCAAGCTGTATGCATGTTATTTCAAGAGTCCTCCCAACCCGAATAGCTGATTGATGCTATCAGAGTTGATTAGAAAATGCATGTATGGACCTGATCAAAGGAGGATGATCGTGCATGCAATCCCGGATACTGGAAGTGTTATTCTGCACACAAAACACCTCCACAGATAAAAACTACATCCAGATATGGATCTCTCTTAATGGGATTATTCATTTTATATTCAGATAGCATATAACCTAAACATGATTCCTCCCCTCCCCCTAATTCTTTTAAGTAACCTACTTGGTTTATTAAAGAGAAAGCAACATTACCTGCATATACCAGTGGTTTTCCAACTGTATTCCAGGGAATCCTGAGATTATTTGGTTCTTCTCCAGCCTCCAAATCCTTATAACAGGAGTGGCCAATTTGTGCCCCTCCAGATGTTTTGGCCTACAACTCTCATCAGCCCTAGATCACCATTGCCCACCCCTGGCTTATAGCCTCTAACTCAAAGCAGATGTGATGGGGGCACTGCTAGTGAGTGATCCTTCATACTGGATGAGGAGGATTTGATCTCTTTTGGAGAGGGTTGCGCTCTTCCTGAAAGACCAGGGGGGTGTCTCCATGAGCGATTTACTCTGACCTGGCTGCGTTTGGAAGTTGTAGGGATATATGACGTCATGGCCATCCAGCAGCCACCCTGGAGCTTATTAGGGGAAAACCAGATTTCCTGTGACTGCTTAAAATCCGATTCTTTTCCTTAAGTTGGGTTCTCTCTGGTATAGTTGCTGTGTGCCCCAACCCCCGCATTGACCTCGGGTATGCTAGCCCTGCCCAGGGGTGTGCCTTTCACCCTGACCCCACTCAAGGGATGTTTCCTGTGTGTTTCCCATCCCTGCACAAACCAATCAGTGTCTACTTGGAAGTAACTCCCATTGTGTTCATTGAGGCTTTTCCCCTGAATGCCCACATCAGAATTTATGGAGATCCCCCTCAGCTGAATTGGCACAGTTTAAAGCACAAAGTCCCTAAATGCTCTAAAGTACAATCTCGAGGCTCTGCTTTTCCATTGTTTGATTTATTGCCTTAGGAAGTAACTACTTTGCACCTTCATTATAGAGATCCTGCACAGCATCAGGTTAGAAAGGGGGCTGCTTTCCCATCCCTGTGTCCCCCCCCCCTTTCCCAGCACAAGCATATGTGCGTGCTCAATGAGGCTTGCTTCTGAAATGTAGGTGCACCTGAAGCTTCAAGGCAAAGAAGAAAGGGGGGAGGGGGGAGCCTCACTTATTGGTTGGGCAGCCCCTGCCAGTCAGATGATGTTCACTCCAACCCCCACCTGGGTGTATGTTCTGTGAAGTGATTTTTACTAGTGAGGAACACTCACTCGTGGAGCCCTGCATGGACCAAAGCACAGCAAAGCTGATTCCTTTAAAAAAAATCTGGTACTCCTCCATTTTTTTCTCCTTCCATTGTTGTGGAAACACTCCCCAGGTGTGTAGGTTGGGATATTCCTGGATCCAGCACTGTAATTTGAGGCTCGAGTCCTGATACACTGTCTGGGAAGGAGAATATGATTTCAGTGTATTAGCATGTGCCCCTTTGTTTTGTCTCTGAGCTGGAGTACTACTGAGGTGCTTTTATCTGTACAGAAAAAACATCAATAATTGTTAACAAGTGCTTTATGAACTCCTGCCCCCCCCCATTTTGCCCAAGTCTCCATTCAGTATATCAACACAACAACAAAAGCATTTCACCTACCCCGTGTGCCTTTTTATAAAGTCAGACAGAAGAGCAGGCACCAGGATGAGCATTGCCTTGTGGCTTGAGTTTCAAATGCAAATTAACTCTTGGGAGTCTGAAATTCCTTACCCCCTCTACAAAGGTGCTAGCCAAGCAATGTTAGTGACACATTCAGGAATGCAGTAAACTTGATATGTAACAGCCCAGAGGTGGGCTATTACCATCTTCTCCTTCTTTGGGGAGGGAAATCTCTCTCTCTTTCTCATTCTTTCTGACCTGCCTGTTTTGCAGATCATGTTTCAAACTTTCTACATAAAACTCTCCTTGCCATGCACCAGCCTTAACTCTTCACCTGTCTTTTCTGCAAATTAGGCTGTAAAGTCATTTAGCCTTCTTGCTATACTTCCAAGTTCTCTCAACAGAAACTCACCTACTTAAACTTTCTGCCTTACACCAGTCCCAATGACATCCATAAAGATTGCACATTTGAGATAGGCTCTCTTTCGCCTTCCAGTCACATCCTCCCACCTTAAGGAGCTCTTTAACTGGACTCTCAGTTCCAGATATCTATATTCTTGCTTGGACTTCGCCATCTTTTTAAGCTTCTTTCTAACAGCTAGACTAGCAGGCATCCCTGTTTCTTGATGTTTAACCTGCATCACCTCCTTATTTTAAGACACACACCTAGGGATTGAGCATTCATTCTTCTCAAACTCTTAATCATTCACACACTGCAGCGCTGCTTTGATTTCCACACGTTCTTCAACATTTTGTTACACTCGTTTCTTAAATTCATTCACTCATTCAACAATCTCTTTCACACATTCTGGAATTTTGCTTTGGACTCTCTATCCCAATATATCTAGCACACTTCTTTGCTTTGCCTGTTTCTGATGTGTTATTTCAGCAAAGCTGTCTTTTAGAAGGTGATCAGCCAAGGGGTTGCTTAGTCTGCTTTAAACAGATAAGCCTGCAAGTCAATTACATGATACTCTACTGGGCCCAGCAGAATCTCACCAGTGACTTAATGTGCTAAATTCAGAACCATCGTTCCTTTTCCTTTTCCCTATTTTTTTAAAAAATATTTTCCTCTCTCTTCTAGGAGAGGAGGACAATTATCTACTGTAAGACTGGCCATTTGAACTATACATATAGCCAGTTGACAATTCAAGCTGGCAATCTTTTTCTCATGCACCTTGCTCTATTTGATTTCTAACTGTAGGTTTCTGGAACTTTGTTTTGCCAGTTTTCTCAGTGCACAACATCCAATTCATGCTCCTGCTTATTTGAGTGCAATGCCTGCACTTTCTCTTACACATATGCTTTCATTGCAGCCTGACTGTTTGTGTGAGCTTTTGAGTTGATCTATAATTTGCAGTTGCTTGGTGCATGTTTTCTTCTTTAATTTCCAATTTGTTTAATGTACATGGCAGGCAGCGGACCAAATTTACTCTATGGCTGCCTCCAGGCTCTTTCCTTATTACTTTCGTATCTCCCAGGGTTGGAAAGGTCTCTCCAGGAGTGGATCTCCCCACCCTGAGGTCTTGTGCAGCCCCCCAGAGGTTAGGTCCAATCCTGGTCAGCAACCCCCTCAAGTGTAGATACTTCACCTTCAGGTGTTAAAAGAAGCAAAGTACTTTCTCTGTTGCATTTTTGTTAACTCCTTCATCTAGTTTGGGAGTCTCTCCCTTCACTCCTTTTTTTCTTTTTTTCCAAACATGGCTCTTTCATGTGTCCTATACTCCCCCTCCCGCACTTCTCCAGCAACTGTGGCAGAGAGCGTCTTTTAGCAGCATCTGTTGGTATCCCAGCTACAACCCTCTCTGGAGGTGGATAGCCTAAGCCTTCAAGGCTCCAAGGGTGGTGACAAAACAGAGAGCTTTTTCGGTGGTGGCTCCCTGGCTCTGGATGTTCTCCCAAGAGAAACTCGCCTGGTGCCTCCAATGCTATCTTTTTGGTGCCAGGCAAAGACTTTTCTGTTCTCTTGAGCATTTTAGGTATTTTAGAATTTTTTTAGTACTTAAGATCTATTATTTTAGTCCCTATAGTGTGGCTTTAGCTCTTGTACCTGATGGTGGGTTTAATTTTTATATCCACATTATGTTTTACCATGCAGTGCATGTCTTCCTTGTGCTGGATGTTATTGTTTTATTGTGATCCTGTTGTATTTTATTATGTCATTATTATGTCGATATCATATTGTTTTAAAATGCACTGTGCAATGCCTAGCAAAACCTGCTTTATGAGATGTTTAACTAATATAATATAAGAAAAGAATATAGGTACTGGCAGAGCCTGAGGGACAAGTACTGGAGCAGACTTCTAATTAAATCGCAGATCCCTGAACTGTATGCTTCAGAATGGAGCTGCTGCACATTTAACTAAAACATTTTCACAGCCCCCACACCTTTCAGATGCAAAAGTAAATGACCCTGAGCTAACCAAAGAATCCAGCAACATTGACTAGGCAGCCTTCTAGTAAGAAGCAAGCTTGACATGACACACACCTGCCCTACACACACATAAACACACTTTCCGTGCCTAAGGCCAATATCCAAACATAGGCTCATTTTAAAGCAAAGTGATGATGTCTCCAGTGTATTAGCAAACTTGGAAAGAGATAAACCGAGGAGCAGCTGAAGGAGCTAAATTTATTTATTTATTTATTAAATTTATTAATTGCCCATCTGGCCTTGTACATAGCTGCCTCCAGAGTAACAGCCAACAGCTTGAACAAGAGAGCTGCCAGAGGTAGAGTTACCCATCCAATGTGGGTACATTATTCTTCCTCCCCTGGCAAGGTTTCTGTGCTGCCCATTATGCAGAAATTTCAGCGGGTGATGCTTCTTGAGGCCCACAGATGTGGCAATGGGGAAAAGATTCACATGCTCAATTTCTTCCAGCCATGCAACTGTTAAGAGCACAGAAGCCCTGTCAACTGGCACCCCAATGCCCATTGGACCGCATGGCAGAGGGAGACCAGGATGGTTGCTTGGCTTGCTTCCCTTTCCTTGCATGCGGAGTTCTGGAAGAAAAGATACTTGCCTTTCCCCAAGATCCACATCCAGTTCATCGTATTATGTCCAATGTCAAACTGAGAGCATGAGAATCATAGAATAGTAGGGCTGGAAGGGGCCTATAAGACCATCGAGTCCAACCCCCTGCTCAATGCAGGAATCCAAGTCAAAGCATCCCTGACAGATGGCTGTCCAGCCTCGTCTTGAACGCCTCCAGTGTGGGAGAGCCCACCACCTCCCTAGGGAATTGGTTCCATTGTCGTATTGCTCTAACAGTCCGGAAGTTTTTCCTGACATTCAGCCAGAATCTGGCTTCCTGTAACTTGAGTCCATTATTCTGTGTCCTGCACTCTGGGATGATCAAGAAGAGATCCTGGCCTTCCCCTCTGTGACAACTTTTCAAGTACTTGAAGAGCGCTATCATATCTCCTGTCAGTCTTCTCTTCTCAAGGCTAAGCATGCTCAGTTCTTTCAGTCTCTCATGTAGATATTAAACAGCATTGGGGATAGAATGGAGCCCTGAGGAACTCCACATAATAGTTCCTTTTTTGAGGAACAGCTATTCCCGAGCAACATCATCTGGAACCATCCTGAGAGAAAAGAGCGGAACCACTGCAGAGCAGTACCCCCAACTCCCTCAGGCAATCCAGAAAGATACCACAGTTGATGGTATCGAATGCTGCTGAGAGATCCAAAAGAATCAACAGGGATGCACTCTCCCTATCAGTTCCCCTAATCTAGAGCATTGGCATGGGAACAGGAGGTGGTAGCTATTTCAGAACAATCAACAGAGCGGTTCAAGGGTGTGGTCTTGAGTGTGTGGCATCAACTGAATTGCATTCCTGTGAGGTAGACGGTGTCAATACATTGCTGGGAGAATCTCTCCCTAAGAACTTTTCCCAGGGGTCCATCTAGTCTCAGAGTCCATGACAGGCTATTCTGCTCCTGTCTCCATCCACCCACTACCTTAAATCTGACCTACAAATTGAATTTAGGGAACAAGCAAGGGGGGGGGAGAAGCAGTGCCCTTTTTTCTGCAACTGCGGAGTGTCCTGGGCAACAGCATGGGTCTCATTCACTAGCCCAGCGAAAGGCTATCTGTGGGGGGGGGGAGCATCTGCTCTCCTCTTGCAAGTGCTGAAGGTACCAATCCGGTTGATCATTGTGACCTGCATAGATGAAGGAGGAGGCCTCAATAGATTTTTGGTTTCCCACTAATCCTGTGGCACGTTTCACCCTGGCCCTACTCCCTCTGAGATCCACACAAATGTACCACCTCCCTACAAAGCCAAGCTGAGAAGTTAGGTGTTACTCTTCCTCCCCAAGCATTCACCCAGACATCAAGATCCAGCTGATTCCTTCTCCCTGCGTACTTGTAAGCAAGAAACCGCTGTGTGTGCTAAATGGCCTGGTTGACATGCAGAATGAAGGTAGGATCCTTCATGGATTCATTTTATTCAAAGCCAGCTACAGGATCAGGGGACCGGAGGGCAAAAGCAAGAGGGAAGAAACCGTGTGGTCACAGTGACATATCCACCAATCAAAAAGGTAGAATTATTCACATTCTCAGCAGAGGCACATATACATCTTTCTTACCCTGTTTTAGATAAATTTGAAAAGTAATCCGTAGAATCAGAATCCATCCCAGGATTTTTATTCTTAGTATTTATATTGCACGTTGCAATGCTCACGCATGCTGCCTCCATAGTCCTTACATCAGCCCTGTAAGAAAGGCCAGTGTTGTTTTCCTGCATTGCATATTTATGGGTGGAACGGACTGGGGCTGAAGGATAGAGATCCATTTACCTCACACCTATTGCAGACCCGCTGGTTCCAAAGAATGCTTCTCCTTTACCTTTTCTACAGATCTGGTCCTAGACACTGACACATACTTTGCTGTTCCCCTTCTCTAAAACAAAGAAAACAACTGGCCCTGTTTCACTGAACTTGCTGAGCAAAAGCAAATTTCTCCAAGAAGGAAAAAAAGCTGTGAAGCCAAGAACAAAGCCAGAAAAACAAACCTAGGGAAAAGGGCAAAAGTGGAAGGAGTGCAAGAAGAAGAGCATAGTCTGTAGTGGTTGTGTTTGAAGGCAGACCTTTTGTGCAGAGGCCTGGAATCTGAACTATTTGCTCTGAAATGGATAACTGCCGTGTCTGCTGGTGCCCATGAACTCCTGAGGTTAATTGGTAACATGCTGTGATAAGTAGCCCCTTTCACACAGGTGTGTTCTCAATCTCTCTCCCCCTCTCTTGCCCCTTCAGCCTGGATGGGATATGCAAGATCCATGACTGGACATCCCAATGACATCTTCTTTGTCTAAAAGCAGGTGTACACATGGTAGGGTTTGGATCAGGGCCATGGCACAGGGAGGAATGCAATCCTCCTCCCACCTGGGGCATTTCCCCCATTTAAATCACCACACTGAATTTGCTAGTAGTCATGAAGGCAAAAACGGCACGTACAATCTGAGTGTCCATCCTCCCCTGCTTCCCCCTTGACTGTTGCGCGGGATTTAAATTAGTGAAACAGCAAAGGAGAAAGCATACCACCAGCACCTCCACCACTATGGCCCCAGTCCCAAAACCACCCCACATATACCATTGCTTCTAAGCAAAACAAAAAAACAAAAACGATATTGGGAGATGTGATCTTGTCACTCTATCTCTCTATCTCTCTATTAAATTTATTAATCGCCCATCTGGCTGGTCACCCAGCCACTCTGGGTGATGTACAATAATAAAAACAATTTAAAACAATAAAATTCTACATTTAAAAACATCATATTTCTAAAAATACCCTAACCCACCCCAAATGCCTGCCTGAACAACCACGTGGCGGAAGCTTATTAAAGAGGGGGCATGGCAGAGTTCCCTAGAGAGGGAGTTCCACAGAGTGGGGGCCACCATAGAGAAGGCCTCTCCCTCGTCCTCACCAGTCTAGCTGTCCTGGCTGATGGGACAGAGAGAAGGCCATCCGAGGCTGATCTTGTTAAGCGGCCTGTCTGGTGTTGCTGGAGGCGCTCCTTGAGATAGGCTGGGCCAGAACCATATGGGGTTTTAAAGGTCAAAACCAACACCTTGAATTTGGCCCAGAAAACAATTTATTTATTTATTTATTTATTTATTTTATTGCATTTATATCCCGCCTTTTTGCTGTTGCAAGGAACCCAAGGCGGCTTACATGATCCTCCTCCTCTCCATTTTATCCTCACAACAACCCTGTGAGGTAGGTTGGGCTGAGAGTCTGTGACTGCCTCAAAGTCACCCAGTGAGCTTCCATGGAGTGATGTGATCGCGCCGGTGGCTGCCTTTAATCAGGTGAGCCACCGCGTTCTGTACCAGCTGCAGCTTCCGAACCGTCTTCAAGGATAACCCCACGTAGAGCACATTATAGTAGTCTAAACAAGAGGAGACCAGGGCATGTACTACCAATGGGAGCAGATGGTTGGGAAGGTAGGGGCGCAGCTGCCGTATCAGATGGGGTTGGAACAGTGCTGTCCAGCTCACAGCTGACACCTGAGCCTCCATGGACAGCTGGGAGTCTAAAATGACCCCCAGGCTGCGGACCTGGTCTTTCAAGGGTAGCTGTACCCCATTCAACACCAGGTCAACATCCTCCAACCTCCTCTTGTCTCCCACCAAAAGTACCTCGGTCTTGTCAGGGTTCAGCTTTAGCTTATTCCTCCCCATCCAGCCACTCACCATCTCCAGACATTTGGACAGGGATTCTACGGCCAACCTTGGTGAAGATTTAAACGAGAGGTAGAGCTGTGTGTCATCTGCATATTGATGACACTGCACCCCAAACCTCCTGATGATAGCCCCCAGCGGCTTTACACAGATGTTAAATAGCATCGGGGAGAGGATGGAACCCTGTGGCACCCCACAAGTGAGTGGCCATGGGTCCAAAACCTCCTCTCCCAGTGCTACCCTCTGGTACCTGCCAGAGAGGAAGGACCGGAACCACCATAATACAGTGTCTCCAATGCCCAACCCTCCAGGTGGTCCAGGAGGATACCGTGGTCAATGGTATCAAAAGCCGCTGAGAGGTCAAGGAGAACAAGGAAGGAGCATTCGCCCCTATCCAGAGCCCTCCTCATATCATCCACCAAGGCGACCAAGGCCGTTTCTGTCCCATGCCCATGCCTGAAGCCCGACTGAAATGGATCTAGATAAATCAGCTTCTTTCAAGTGTGCCTTCAACTGCACCGCCACCACCCGCTCAATCACCTTGCCCCAAAATGGCAGATTCGAGACTGGGCGAAAGTTGTTCAGAACTTGGGGTTCCAAGGAGGGCTTCTTTAAGAATGATCTTATCACTGTCTCCTTGAGGGCTGATGGCATCACTCCCTCCTCAAGGGAGGCGTTCACCACCGCCCTGATCCACTCACCCAATCTCTCTCTGCAGCCCATAATGAGCCAAGATGGGCAAGGATCAAGTAAGCAGGTGGTCGGCCTTACAGATGAAAGCACCTTGTCCACTTCATCAGAAGGAAGAAGCTGGAACCTATCCCACAAAACCGGTTTGCCACAGACCGCCTCTTGCTCACTAACTGTATCCACAGTGCATGGAATAACACTCCTAACCTGATCAATTTTATCCACAAAGTGCCTTGCCAAGTTATGGGACTATTTCCTACATCACATCTATTTTGTCCCTAAGCGCAGCTGTATGGCTTGATGTGAAATGTCAGCACCCCTGTCTAGTAGAGCATTCACAGATCCTGCAGCTTTTCAGGTATTTCTCATTCCCAAGAATAGGATAGTAGGATAGTATATTTTCAGAGAGAGTATTATTTTGTAATGGAGTGGGGAAACTGAGATCCTCTAGATGTTGTTGAATTCCATCTCCCATCATCCCCAGCCAGCATGGCCAATGGTTGGAGTGATGGGGACAACAACGTCCAGCAACATCTGGAGAGCCACAAGTGTCACACCACTGTTCTATAAACTTACTTTGCCTCATGATAATGGACTTGTTTAGCCTCTCCCAACTGGGTGCCTTGATATGTGTTTGGACTACAACTCCCATTATCCCCAGCCAGCATGGCCAATGGGAGATGCAGCTCAACCCATCTGGAGGGCACCAAGTTGGGGAGAGCTACAAGACATACATCGTGGTGTGCAGGGTTATGGGACTATTTCCAAAAATCCTTTTCCAAAAATCCATGTTTGGACACAGAGCTTCATTTATATAAGTTCTCCTGGGAAAAGGTTATTTATCAACAAGGAAATCATACCTGAGGAATAGTGGAGAAAGGATCATGTTGCTAATTGTGGGTGGTGGGCTTCCGCAACCTTTAATATTTTAATATTGTGAACCACTGAGAGATTTTATTATATTCAGCAGTATATAAATGCCCCAAATAAATAAATACATATGCCTTGTACTCTCCAGATGTGTTGGACTATAATTTCCATCTCCCCAGCCATTTGCCATGCTGACTGGAGGCTGATGGGAATTGTAGTCCAACACATCTGGAGAGCACTGAGGTTGGAGAAGGCTGGTGTATGGCACTGGCAGCCTAAGTATTTTCCACCTCATGACTGTAGCTCCGTAAGAGAGGGAAGCAGGGACTTGGCCCTCAGCACACAGACTCCCAATTTGGTCTTTCCACATCGGGGGGGGGGGGGAATGTGAGTGCATAAATATGCAGTATCAAAGAGCTCCTTTCCAGGAGAGGAGGAGTATAGAGAAGAAACGGGGGGCGGGTGTGTTTGCATGTATTAAATACTCATAAATCTGGTGTCAGGTTCTTTGTCCTGCAAAGCTTTCACACAAAATTTGAATTCAGAAATAGGCGTTTGGGAATATAATGCTTCCCTAATGTACCACTCAGTACAACTAGAGGGCTTTTCTCCCAAAGGAAAGAGAATCTGATTCATGTATGCATTTCTGAGTTGGCACGGAGCCTGTGTCACCTCCATTTCATGAGATGAGAAAAGGAGGCATTTGTTTGAAACTGCCACCATGGCATGTGATTATGAGATTCAGAGAACCTACCACAAGAAGGCTTGACAATTTAATTAGCCCTTTCTCTAATATGGTAAGTTTCCCCCCCTCTCCAGTGGGTTGGAGGCTGCTTCTGATATGAATTCCATAGATCAGTTTTCACATCAGAGCTGGCCCTCAGGAAGGAGAGAATGAGAGCATTGTTTTAGAGCCCGCCCCCCAACTGTACCTTGTAAGGAAACTCCGCTGAACCGCTTGGCCCTTTTCTTTCAGTTGACCAGTGTTTTGCTTCCTGAGAAGCTGACAGCTCCACATCAAGGCTCACCACCTGCCCAGTCCTTTTGTTGTTTAATGCCCACACCTTGTTAATTGTTTAACAGCCTTTTCCTCAGCTCTGGTGTGTGTGTGTGTGTTTTAATTTAAGAAAATCATGGTAACCCCAGCCACAACTTGCACATGTTTATGACTCCTGGGCTTGCTCATTTCTTCACTGCAGTGACAAATGCCTTCATAAAAAGTGTTTATTATTGTACGGGTCAGAAAGAAGTTCTGTCCAACTTTCTAATAATGTTTATCTCAAAAATTACAAGAAAAAAAATCCGCACACCATTTATCACCCAGCTAGTTCCTCAGAGCCAAGGTCAACTCTCTGAAGCAGATTTATTTGTCGAAATGATGTATAAACTGCCTTTTGGGGTAAACCCTCCAAAGGCAGAATATGACAAAAATTAAAACCACAAAATGTAACAAAACAAGGATAAAAAACGGGAGCTCAAAAGCAGCAGTTAAAACCAAATAGCACCATATACTCCATATGTTGTGAACTGCTCCAAGAGCGTTGGCTATTGGGTAGTATAGAAATGTATGAATTGACTGATTGATACACACACACACACACACACACGGGCTCCAATAGAATCCTAAGTCAATGATAGGCCAGGGTAAACAAGGGCCATTTTAGGGGCCACTTGAAGGCTTGTAATGCTGCTGCTAGGCCAACCCTAAGGCAGCACCTCCCATTCTTTGCCCTTGTCCTACTTTCCCAGTCAAGTCATATGAGGCTCTGGGATTGTTGCCATCTGCTTCAAGTCTCCCTGTTTTTCTGGTCAGGGGAAGTGCTGCTGAAGCATCTAACCAGGAAACAGGGAGACTTGAAGCAGATGGCAACAGACTTTGCGGTCAGCATGAGCATTGCTCTCATGTTAAATTATGACAGTCTGTTCATGCACAATAACCCACATTTAAAGCAGGTTATTATAACAGAACTATGACAACACTGAGACTCTCACTACGGCTGCTAATCCAGCCGGTGGGTTTTGGAGGGCCCTTGGGCAAGACACTTTCAATGAACCTCCTCCCTCAGTGAGTCTACCTTCTCACCGCCATAGTTGCCAGCTGCTCTTACTCCTCTTCCTCACTCTCATAATTGCTACCACTTGCTTGCTTGACAGGCCAGTGAGTGAGTAGGTAGTGGCATCTACTGCTCCTCCTTCTCACCACCACTGTGGTCTGAGCCAGAGTGAGAAGCAGGTGAAGAAGCAGGTTGCAATGATAAAGAGGAGGAGCAAATCCAGGGGACTGTTGTCAATGGGCCCCTGCTACGGTGTTGGCCCTTGGCAGGTACCTGACCATACCTGCCCTTGACACCTGCCCTGAATCCAGCCTATGCTGAGTGTTTTGCCAAATATTAGCACCATTGCTCCTTGAAGGCCTCAGTAACAGTTCCACCCCTCCTTAAGGATCAGGATTAAATTCCTCATGCCAAGGAATTCCTTGCCACATGAAAATATCAGAAATCCTGTTACTAGAAAATCTGAATTTTAGAATGAAAATCTAGGAGCTTTTGCATAAATCTACTGCGTTTTCCACAGCTTTTATCTTATTTCGTGTAGTCTGATGGTTACACAGTCCCCCCACCCCCCAATAATTTAAATGAAGAGGGTTCTGGGACTGAGATCCATAGAGAAGCGATACTACATACCAGCTCCTTTGCTGCAGGGAGTAACACAGGAAATCAAGTTCTACAACTTTGCACCATACACAGAAGGATCTTTCTGATTCATCTTCACCGTCAGATCAGACCACTAAAAGGAGACTTAACAACTTCCTTTAAGGTTTAGTCTGAATCTCAGAATCAGCTTTCCTCAACCTGGCAGCCTCCAGATGTGTTGGACTACAACTCCCATCATCCCCAGCCTGTATGGCCTGTGGCCATGCTGGTTGAAGAAGGCTGCTTACGATGCAAAAGAAGAAATTTAGGCTATTGCTAAAGACTGGTCATTGTGTAAAGCCGAAATGAAAGGGCATGCAAGTATTTGCAGTCAAAGGAAGGGCAATGCAATACAACAGGAATTATCCTCCCTCTAAACTGGATTATTTTGTCCTTAATGACATCTCTATATAACCAGATCTGGTTGGCTACATGTTGATATCACTATTCCCAGGAAGAAGACTTAAAAAAAAAAAAAAGATTGTGCTGATGTAGGAGCCAATGAGGCTATCAACAGGCACAAGTGAGTGGGAGAGAGGGATTTCAGTCAACACATTTCAGCCCCCAAATCCCTTTTTTCATGTCAGAAAGATTCACTTGTGCATATTCAGCACAACCCAATTATCTTTTGCTGAGTAGGTCTTGCAGCCTATGTATGAGGTAACACCTTTACAAGAGGAAAGGATGGGGATGAATTTCTAGGATCCAGCTAAGTCCAAGTTACTGCTGAGAAGGATGGATGTCATCACTCGATGCTACTCTGATGGATGAAGCATTTTATTGTGATGATCTGGGCATTTGCTATCCATCATTCCCCCTCCTCTGATTTGTAGGGCGATTATAGATTCAGGCCAGGAATCTTTTCCATATAATTCACTCTTCCCCATATTGGACCTTTCACTTCATTTGCTGGGGGCCGTTGCTGGCTGCCTAGGACCTTCACTTCCATCCAGAACACTGAGTTGATGGGGCAAGTCTGGTTTGGTAGAGATTATATTTTTGAATCTTTACATGATGATATATTTATTTGTATAAAGATTTATACCCAGCCACCCTTCTAATGCACAAAGGTAAAACTAAAGTGTCAAGAAAACACAAGTGGGAATAGCAGATAAAAACACTGGATTGAATCCAGGATCTGCCTTCTATGAAAGGAATGGCTCTGCTCATGGCTGATTTTCAGCAATTCCACCCCCCTGCACCACAGCTCACCCCACTCATCAGGGACTCTCAATCCTCTGTGTAGCATTTTCAGGGGGCTGGAGGGGCTGCCATGGAGAGGAGAAGGTGGGGAATGCTTCTGTCAGCCCAGTTGCACATGCTTAAATCTGGATCCAGCCCCACTGTCTTCAGATAAACATTATCTACTTGGCAAAGCAAAAGTCTGCTGGAATATAAATAGCCTTCACTAACTGGTAGAAGATAACCATAGAGGGGGCCACAGGAATTTCATGTGGTAAGACATTCTACAATATTGGTGCAGCTACTGAAAAGGCCCTATTTCTTGTCTCAACCAGCCACCCCTCCATCACAGGTGGGACACAGAGAAGTGCCTTCCCACTTGATCTTAATAAGCAGACAGTCTGATATGGACCAAGGCAGTCCCTCGGGTATCCCAAACCCAAATAATGGTTATATACACACATATTTCAGCTTCCAGCACAAATGATAAAGCACTACCCCCACATACTTCACCACTGGAAAGCTGGCATTTTGTCATCTCTATCTGAGGGATAGGTTATTATGATTTCCCCATAAAGTGCTGGGAAATCTCCCATCCCACCTTCACCTCGCACATCATCACTCCTGTCCACATCTTGCTCTGGAATGAGGCAGACTTTCCCACCTCCGATTCATTATCGTTTGTGAGTGAGAAGGAAGGAGACCTTATCAGCCAGTAATCCTTGCTGTGGGCTGCTGCCAAGTTCCCCAACTCCCCAAAGGCATAATTATCCCTTCAAATCCTCCTCTTTTACCAAACTTTATATCCACTTTAATCCTCCCAGTGAAACTGGCCCATCACCTGGAGATACCGTGAGGTGGTCAGACAGCTAACAGGCCTGCCAGGTCATTCTGACTGTGGTGTTTGTCTTGGCTGCTGTTTGATGTTGACCCATCAGCCATCTCTGCCAGGAAGGGATAGGAAATCTACAGGATGTTGCTGTGAAGCTGACATTGAAAACAGTTCCCTGTCGGAATTGATGGATTTGAGGCCTAGTAAGAACTGAAGCAAGGTAGGAGGACAAGATTGGATGAAAAGAATGGGTGCAACTGGGGAGGTTAATCTAGCCCTGCCTTAATGGGAACAGGGAAACTCCTTGCCGCCATCTTCATGAGGTAGTTTTAGGAAGCCCCAGGGGGAATGGGAAGTTTGTCAGGAGCAGCCCAGGAACAAAGTGATACAATTAAAAAGTGAAATATAAATAAAGCTGGAGGGATCTATAGCACCCAAAAAGCTATTATGCCACCATTCAAATGTGTAATTCAAAAAGAGATAAAAAAATGTTTCTAGAAAGCACCTCATCTGGTGCCCTTGCTAAAACAGGGAAACATCATTGTTTATTTGTGTATGGGGAAGTGAGTGGAAAGGGGAGGGGAAATAAGTCACATTAAAGACATTACTTTAATCTCTCTTTTTTTCATTTTTACTCTAGAGTAGGCACAGGAGGCCCGATCCAGATCAGGACCCTAGCGTGGGGGTAGGAGGGCCCTTAAGATCTGAGATCAGAGATACCAGTGAGGATGTGAGCAACTCACTGCCTGCATCCTGGCTGTTCTCTCCAATCTCAGATCAGAGTTAACAACAGGGATTCCTTCAGGGACTAGGGCTTGGAGGAACCCAAGGAGACTCTGCGGGCCAGATACAGAACCTCCACAGGCCAGATTAGCCCCCGCAAGCCAGTGGTTCTGCATCCCTGGTGTAGGGAGATAAAGGGTATGATTGTTGGACTCTAATACATCTTCCTACACACTGGAACAATGCTTATTAAAAATATCACCAAAAGTGTTTCATGTACTCCATAAGGATATCAGAATTGCTTTGCTAGATCAGACCAAAACCACTAACTTTTTAAGTTCTAGTCCAACATTTTGCTTCCAACAGTAACCAGCCAGACACTTCTGGAAAGATCACAAGCAGATCGTGATGGTGATGGCCTTCGCCAGTTGCTTTTGTCCCGTATTTATATCTGGTGCACTCCCAAAGGAGGCACATCTGTCTCTGAACAGATGTGTTCTCCATTTAGCTATGATGGCTCCATCCATACCACCCTAGTAGGGCCCATGGCCAAAGACAAACAAGGGTCAGGGAAGGCTCTTAGGGCTTAAACTCTTCAAGGAGCCCTTTCTACCACCTTTTTGGCCAGCACCAATCTCTCTCTCAAACAACCTCACTGGGACAGGAAGGACTTTTCATATGTTCCTCCAGTTGTGTTCAGGAAAGGCTGTCTGATTGTATTTCAAGTGGGAACTTTAAGGGGAAGGGATGGCTTGGGTCCGTGGGCTGAAGGGCTCAGACCTTTGAGCTGATAAAGAAGCCATAAACAGTGCTTTCCCTGGGGCCTGACATTTCCCTCAAGGGGCCTACCTGAGCAGATAAATGAGAATGGGAGAGCTCCAACCCGTTCCTGACCAATCCTACTCTCTAGAAGGCTCCTTCTCATTATGCTGCTTATCTTGCCATCTCTCCTAATTCTTTTCCCATGAATAATTGCATGGTTCATACCTGCCCCCAGATTATATATTAACCCAGTCAGACCTTTCAAGTGCCCTCTATTGCTGAATAACATCCAAAGAGTTCAAAGCCACATGTTGAGTGGTTGTGAATCCATCTGTGTCTGGACATAAGGGGTTGCAGAGCACATTCTTTGCATCCTTCCACTATGAGGGTAGACTGTGGTGTCCTGTGCACAATCTTGGAATTGCATACAAAACATTGCATAAACAACATAGTTTAGCATCCACATTAATGACTCTCTGCATACTAATAAAATACAGCATTCCAGGAGGCCTCTTAGCAGATATTGCATTACCATCTATTTTGCATCTTCCCTCCCCACCCCTTGAACATGAGTGCACAGGTTAGGCAGGTGTTCAAGTGGAGAAATATATTGTAACTGTGCACATACTAACATTCACTCTAATATTTCAGATCTTCAAGGCAGATATTGCATTTTGGTATATTTTACATCTTTCCAGTCTGTCTAGAAAGAGTTGTGTGGGTTGAATTGATGTTTTTAACTTGAAATGTAAAATGGTGTCCTGAATGGGCATACCAAGTTTCATCCTGATATCTGAGTCTTTAAGGCAGTTGCCTTGCTTTTTCCTCCCCTGTGGTAGCATAACGAGATGTGCCAGGATGTTGGAGCAGAATTGCTTATTGCTAAAAAGTGAGTTCTTAGCAGAAAGCTGCGTCTGGTTTGTGCTCTGCATCGTCTTTATAAACTAAGTCTAGTTTACAATTTATCTGAAAATGGGTGTGGAGGTGGTAGCTGAACTTGAAATGGAGAATTGTGTCCTGAATGAGCCGACAAAATTCATTCAGCTATCTCCATAGGGAAAGGAACGGCCATAGTTCAGTAGTAGTGCTTTGCATGCAAAATGTCCCTGATGCAAGCCCTGACATCTTCAGGTAGGGCTAGGAAAGGCTCCTCTCTGAAACATGGAAAGCAGCTGCCGGTCAGTGCAGAAAATATTGAACTAGATGGACCAACAGTCTCACCCTGTGTAGGGCAACTTCCTACGTTCTTCCTGTGTTTCCAAAAAGGTGGGTGGGGCAGCAGGTGGGGGGAGGTGGAATGCCGAACAGGCTTGTTAAACCAAAGGGATTCCTTCACTTGGCCAATGATTTCATATTGACCAGGATGTGCCCAAAACATACTGAAATGAGCCAATGTCAGAGCAATTTGCCTTTGGGAAATCTACTGGTGTTTTTTTTGTTTGCCTTCTGCAAAGTGGAAGACAAAGCTTTCAAAGACTGGCTGTGAGACACCAAACCTTCACCTCCCTGCCCTGTGTAAAACACTCCTTCCACGCCAAGGAAAATGATGGTGTAAGAGAGCCAGATGTTTGCAATTAACATTCCCTCTGCCCGCCTGCTATAGCACCTCTCAAGGCCAGTGAGGGAAACATGTATCAGAAATGCAGGTTCCAAGCCTGAGCGATGCAGTGCAGAGTTACAGGCCTGTCATCACCTTGGAATGAAGGGGGTCAAAAGAGATCTGGGATTACACCACTCTTCACCTTGTAATAAAAGGCCCTGCTTGAAAGTGGCACCCAGAAGAAACATCTCTTATGCAACCACTGCAGATGCCAGACAGCATAGAAGAGATTGGGCATGTGTGTGGTAGGCAGGGGTGGTGATCAGCAGGAAAGCAGCATAGACCCAGTGAGTGTGGTTGGATACTTACAGACCTGCACTCAACATGGCTGGCAGGAATGGTGTTTGAAAGCCTCCTAATACATGTGCCAGTGCAACTGTGGAAGAATCTCGGAGCCAACACCAGCTGGCGCTAGGAATGGGTGGCACTAGGTGG
The DNA here is from genome assembly GCF_057233095.1 of Heloderma suspectum. Taxonomy (NCBI): domain Eukaryota; kingdom Metazoa; phylum Chordata; class Lepidosauria; order Squamata; family Helodermatidae; genus Heloderma; species Heloderma suspectum. The sequence goes on from NC_139459.1 coordinate 280,154,888, forward strand.
CCGCTTTTGCCCTGCCCCAAAAGGGGAAATGCATCACTAAAAAAGTAGAAGACATAGATTTGCATAAATTTTTAATATGCTAACTTCTATGTATCGATGCAAATTTAGAAATAATAATTATAATTTAAATAGAAACAATACATCTCACCATAGTGGGGAAGACTGTTATCAGGTGACCTGTGTGTCTACTCAGTCTATTGTCCAGGTGTGAAGTGTTGATGGGCAATTTCAGGGCCCCTGCTGCTGCTCGCCCTTCTTATGGCTTCTTATCTTATCTGGTTTAGGCTTGGACAGGACAGCCCTCCAAATGGAGGGGAACTTGAAAGAGAGGACTGTCCTCTGACAGCCCTTCAAATAACCCTGTAAAGTAGGACACATGGCCAGCCTATGTGACACTAGCGTGGAGATTCTCTATGTCGTAGGCTGACCATACGTACCGTTTTAAATGGGGCAGTACCGTTTTTGTCATATTTCCCAACCGTCCCGTCGTTTTAATATAAATGTCAATTTTGACTCGCTTTTAATTTTTTGTAAAAAACTGAACGCGTTTATCATAAGGCTCTATGCTAATCAACGCGTGCAGTAAAACTACTAGTGTGACAAAAGAGGAAGTTCCATTTACTTTATCCAGTCAGGGCCAGGCTTCTTGAGCTAGCGACGATCAGACACTGCCCCCTTCCTTGTCTGCAGTGGCGGGGAATTCAAGAGGTGGTCGCTAAGCCCCATTCAGCGTGGGGGAGCCTGGAGGGTGAGTCTTACTGTTATTTCTACCATCATTCCGCCCATAGAGATTCTTTCTGCCCTACATTCAGTTTGATTCGGACTTTTCAGACTCATATTTCAGTTCAACAGGCTGTTAGCTATTTTTTATTACAGCGGAACTCTCCGCTGTAATAAAAACTCCATCCCATTTTTGTCATCCCAATATCCCGTTTTTGTCTCAAGGAAACATGGTCAGCCTATTGATGTGGTAGGACTAATGTACAAGGTAACTGGATTTCAGACACAAAGACTGTGTAGCACTACCTGCAGATGTGTTTTCTGATGGTCTTAGAAGACCGCATAGAATCATAGTTTGGAAGGAGCCTACAAGACCATCGAGTCCAACCCCCTGCTCAATGCAGGAAGCGTGATTGCCAGGAAGTCTCCCATCCAAGTACTAACCAGGGCTGACCCTGCTTAGCTCCCGAGATCAAACGAGATCGGGCACATCCAGCCCTTTGCTCACCATCACAGCGAGGTGATAATATCTGGATTGAGTTGCCTGACATTTGATCCTTGATCAATCTCTGTCCTCCAAAATATCCCATGAAAGCTTGGACTAATTTCTTATCAAAATTTTGCACAGCCAAAATTGGTTCCACTTTGGTCAAACAGAGTCAACTGGCATCTATCAAATGCACTTCATGCTGTGCAATAAATCACACAGTAAAACTGTGGCAGGAAAAGGAAAATTGCATTCAAGGTGACATTCCTTGCCCCAAAACCCAGGTGAATTTCCTCATGACTACCATCTTGTCATGTGTGTCCTCCATAAAATAGGCCCAAATCTGGACCCAGATTTATCATGTGAAAGTGCCAGTTCAATCCAACTATTTACATTAGCTTCACAGTCCAATTTTTTCTTCTGTTTTTTGTTTTAAAAAGAGAAACCCACAAATTGTATGAAGATATGGTGCTGGTAGAAGACACACTATAAAATATAAACTTCCCAAATTATAATAACTGCAATAAATATGCATAAGTTCCCAATACCAGTACCTCCAGTATGTCATTACATTAACACAGCATCTGATTTCTACCAAGTCAGCTTTGTTTAATTAAGAAATGCAGGAAAGAGCATTACCATGGAAGGCAACTCCCCACCCCCAGCATAGCAGGAAACTGGCAATCCTGACATGCATGTTCACTGGACCCCATCAGCAACTCTGTCAAAAGGAAAATGAGATACTAGAGCTTTGGGGAGGCAGGAGGAAATATTCTTAATGTTGACAGGATTCTTCCTACGTTGGCTTTGGTTTGGTACATTTGAAAAATAGTATCCTAAGGAATTAGCATTATTTTGAATGAGCAAATATCAACAGAGTATACTATTATTTCAGGTGCTTTAACAAATGTGAAGGAATGAAGGAAAGCGTTAGGCAGGCAGTCCTGAAAAATGATGGGGTATACTATTATTTCAAATGCCACTTCCAACCCACTGTGACCGTGCTGACCTTTCTATCTGGGGAAAGTGAGTTGTGCTTAAATGCCATCAAAATCAGTGGGGCAACATAGTTGTGACTAACTTAAATGTACCATTCTTTTCAGTGGGACCTAAAGCGTGACTAACTGTCGTTGGATCTGGGTCACTGACTGTAACACAGATATTCTTTCTTGGCTGTGTGGGCAGTGAAATGGTCATGACAACCTGAACAGTCATGCCAGAAGCAGTGATGCTGGAAGGGTTTGGAACGTGGTTGCTTTCTGCCAATGGGCAGCCTTCTCTTTAACATGCAGCAGGGTAGGTAGTCTAGTCCACACAATTGGGACAGGTGGTGCATTTCTGCAAAGCCGGACTCTCCCTTCGCTGGAGATGTTTCAGCAGAGGCTGGATAGCCATGCTGTAGTTGCATCTTATATTGCAAAACCCGCATTAAACAAGGGGTTGCCCTCCAAGATCCCTTCCAACTCTATGATTATCTTATGCTGAGCCTGGACTGCCATTTCCAAATCTCTCAAAGGAGCAAATGCTGTGAGTGGAGGAACTGTTTTATTTTAAAAGTGAGGCTGCACAGATACAACCATTATTAAGAATTCCTATGACATCTGTATATTATTTGTTAACTAAGGATTGTTTAAATTGCCAGCAGCTTTTATGAAGGGCAATAACAGATACTGGCAGTTCTAGTAGTGACTGTAGGAGTATGGGTGGGTGGTCATATGTAATATGAGGCAAGACTTTTTGAACTAACATGGCTGCATAAAATATTTTGCAGGGCTGGGATGAACCCTACGCAATACATTTGATAGTGCCAAAAAAACCCACCTCCCTTTATAAATTTTTCTGGGGGGGAGGCATTCCTTCCCAAAATGTTCACACAATTAGTTACATTGAGTTTATTTGCTCTCACTCGTAATTGCCTTCACTTGCCTTCAGTGTTGTTATCCCACAGCCACATCAGATGGGCTATTGTATCATCACGATGTACTACATGATCTCTGATAAGCTGGGATCATCTGTGTAATTCATCCAAGAAGAAAAAGCAACCAGGGAAAAAAATAGCACCAAAGCAGCATCAAGCCAGGGAAGCAACACCCCTGAATAGGACTGAAGAAGGCAAGTCAAAAGTGGGGTTTGGGGGCAGGGGAGAATCTGCCCCTCCAAAATTGCTATTTTTTGCTTGGAATTTGAAACTGAGGAATGTTTTAGTCTGCAGGTCTAGTTTTCAGTACTATAATAGGAGAAGTTGCGCCTGCTGAAAGCCCCTTTTCTACAGAATGTCTAAAAGCAGCCATATCCTCTTAGAATATAGCAACTCTGGAAACATGGTTCCTTGGCTATTACGGAACAGGGTTCTGAAGCATGTCGCTCCTCTTGTCCACTGGGGTCACAACATACAATTCTCCACTAGTGGGAGGAGGAATGTCATTTTCCCTTGAAACATGCCCCATAAAAAGGGAACTACCAGCTCCATAAAATTCCAAAGGAAACCTATTTTTAAACACACACACACACATTGGGGGGGCGGGGAGTGGAATTTCAAGAAAAAAGTGGATGGGGGAAGCTTAAACCCTCCTCTCCCGAAGCACCATGGTCCAAGTCTGGATCTGGACCACACGTGCTTAAATGGAAGTAAAGAAAAATAAAGAAAATTGTCTCCCTTTGTAGACCATACAGACAAGATTCGGACGGATGTGGACAAATAACGGAAGAGGAGCAGGGAGGCATTTTTAGGACAAGTGAGAGCTAAAATAGTTTGGGAGCTGGGAGATGCAGGTTCTAGTCCCCACTGGGTGACTTTGGGCCAGTCACACACTCTCAGCCCAACCTACCTCACAGGGTTCTTGTTGTGAGAATAAAATGGAGAGGAGGAGGAGGATAATGTAAGCCGCCTTGGGTTCCTTGCAAGAGGAAAAAAGGCGGGATATAAATGCAATAATAAATAAATAAATATAAATTTTATGTAGCTTGCTTTATTGCTTTTCATAGAATAGCAAAAGCTGCCCAATGGCTCTAACACTAGTGAGCCACAATTCTGGCCTTCTGACAGCAAAACTCAGGACATGGACCCTAGGGGAAGCCAGATAGTAGTATTACGGGATGCCATCCTTGGCCACCTGCGATTACCTTTCCCCTACCAAACCCCCACATACAAACAAAACATATTTTGCCTGCTTATGAGGATACATAAATTCAGCAGGCCATTCCCTCTCCTGCCTCGGCAACCCTGACATTCTGCTTTTCCTGAGCTGGTGAGCTGGAGCTACCAGAACTATTTAGACAAGAGCAAATACATGAAAAGTACAGAAGATTGAGGAGAAATCAACCCAGAGCCACAGGCAAAGAAAAGTGAGTAATTTGGATGCAGTCGGGTAATAAAGCAGGAATGTTTCGGAGAGCAGCAAGACACTGAAGGCAATTCCTGCAAACCAGCAGGAGACCCAAGTACTGTGACAATCTGAACAAGAAGCTCTGGCGATAAAGTTCAGAACTTAAAGCAGCTGAGATGAGCCTGATAACATTCCTGTAGGATTCCTCTCCAGCAAGCAATTGTTAGGGGTGCAGCCACAGTGCGGAAGAGCACTGATATTCACCCTGCAAAACCACCCAGCCATTCTAATGAATCCAGAGAGTAAACTCCGACAGCAGGAGCTTCGCTCTGAACTGCAGGGCCCTGTCAGAATTATAGAGACAGTTTGCTCTGCTTCTTAAGAGCGAGCGTAAGTCTCAGATTGGGTCTTAGCACTGAGCTGCAATCACCTATTGAGATAAGCTGAGAATTTTTGTAAAAAAAACAAACACCTTTTCTCTCCCCTGAGCCTGTCCACAGGAAAGGTAATCGAAGAAGCAGCAAGAGGGAAAGAAAAGACCAGGCCTGAGCACCAGAGGAAGCCAAAAGTTATGGGAACCTGTCCCTGGAATAGAAATGACTGGTTATAACTCATAGCACTGCTTCCTTAACTGGAAAACTGCAGAGTAAATGAATGTCACTCCTTGAGCAGAATATGCTTGTGTTTTAGTGTATTAGCAAGACTGTGGCCATCTTGAATGCCAGCTTGCATCTTGCCTGCTAAACTTGCATTTGGTTAAGGCCTAATACTCATGAAGCAGATGTGCTGGTAAACATGTGCTGGACTGTACCATGTTTTTATGTTTATCCCACTATTTATATTTCTCCAAGAGCTCATGTGATTGAATCCTGTTTCAATACAAAAAAAATAAAAAACACCACTCTCTATAGAAAACTCACATAACTTACGCGACAATGTTGTTGTGAGGATAAATCAAAATATCTCCCAACAATGCTTTCCTGAGCTCTTGGAGAAATATCAGTGTTGGGATAAACTAGATGTAGATATAGATAGAATACCTTTTGATCTATTATTTATTTGAAGTATTTTATGCCACTCCTCAGTCAAAAGACTCCAAGAGCAGTTCACATATAATCAATTAAAAAAGACAGTCCCTGCCCAGAGGCTTACAATCTAAAAAGACACAGCACACAAGGAAAAAGGAAAGGGGAGGGAAGAGGAGGGAAATTAATCCTTTCAGCATACTGGAGGAATGGCCCTGCTTCCCCTCTCATCGCCTTCATTTCAGCCTTCTGGCATGGCTGCTGCTGGTGACAATTGAGGGAGGAGGAGCCTTCATGAAGGAGGCTTTCAGCAGGGCTGGTGGAATGGCCCTGCCCTCCCTCTTATCTCCCTCAGCTCAGCCTGTTGGAATGGCTGCTGGTGGTCATCGAGTATGCATCACAAGCCATTTAGTGTATCGTCCATTCTGGATAAATTGGTGGGAAGCATTATTAAAGATAACACACTTTTATTTATTGATTTAGTACCCTACCTTTCTACCAGGAAATCGTGCCCAAGGTGGGCATCAAGTATATAGAATAGGGTTGGGGGACCTGAACATCAGGTCCCCCAACTAGAGCACTGAACATCGCTAGATCTGGATAGACATTAGATAGACATTAGCACTAATTAGAGCACTGAACATCGTTAGATCTGGATAGACAGCCTAAGTAAACAAAGCAACACAGAGCTGGAGATCAGACCGCCCTCCTCCTCAGAGCAATATGGCGGGGAGAGATTCAGACAGGGGGCTTCAGTACAGGCAAGGGGGGAAATCATGCCCCCATGGTGGTAGCCTTCTGAAACAGTTGCTAAAGGAGATTTCACACAAGGTAGAGGGCCTTGGGGGCTGCCCTACCACTCAAGCACTGGGAGGAAGAGTTTATTTATTTATTTGAAGTATTTTTATGCCACTCCTCAGCCAAAAGGCTCTCAGAGCGGCTCAGGTATAATCAATTAAACAAGACAGTCGCTGCCCACAGACTTACAATCTAAAAAGACATGACACACAAGGAAAAAGGGATGGGGAGGGAAAGGGTGTAGAAGGGGAAATAGTACTTTCAGTAGGGCTGGTGGAACCGGCCTGATTCCCTTTCTCATCTTCCTCAGCACAGCCTCCTAGGGTGGCTGCTGGTGGTGATACTTGATAGAGGAGGAGCCTTCACAAAGGAGGCCTTCCACCAGTTCTAACACACATTTTATGGTCCTTATTGCTGATCTGCAGTGAAGGATTTACCCCACATCCAGAACTCCAGGTGTCCCCCCGCCCCAAGTGACGTGCAGAGCACATATCGAGGACATGTTCTATTGTCACTATGCCTGGGGGAAGCTGTTTGTGAAAAGGAGCCCCATGTTAATTTCAGAGGCCCACTATGCTGAGGAAAGCTGCAGAGGCAAGACAGGGGAAATTTGCCAAAGCCTACTTTTGGAGTGCTGTCTCGAGATGGTTGCAGAGGGGGCTGGGAATGGCTCCATCCCAATCGGAGCAGCATGTTTCTCAGCTCATGCTCTCTGCACCATGTCAGGACAAGGCCCACTGTCTTGCTGGGCACCTCTCCCCAAGGGCACTTGGGAAAACAACAGAGGAAACACTGTTTATTTTATAAACAAAAGCAAACCACTCGCTTTCCTATTCTTGCAAGGTTAATGCTTCCCAGACATCCGCCCCAGTGGGGAGCAAGCAGAGGCAGCAAGTCTTAGAACTCTTGTTATTGCTGCTGTGCCACCTCCCAGGGTTGGTTTGCTAATCTCAGTTGTATCCCATGCGAGGGTCATCTCACTTCTGTACTCTCATATTACAGCATCCTCACTTTTCAGCAGGACAAGTAAACAGCTTTAAGTAGGAGCAAGCTTTTCAACATTGGGCCTTCTAACCCTCTCCTGAGGTGTACCCCTTCATACACTGCTCCGACTAAAAACACCCCATGTAACAAAGAATGTGTACATAAGGTCTAGCCTACTGTTGCATTGCATGTGGTGCTGCCTTTGAAAATACTCCAGAAACTTCAGCTAGTGCAAAATATGGCTGCGACAGTTGTTAATGGAACCAAGTGTTACAATGGTATTGTACCGGTCCTCTCTTACCTGCACTGGCTGTCAATTTGTTTCCAAGCCTCATTCAAGCAGCTGCTGGTTTCTGTCTATAAAGCTCTACATGACTTGGGATCTCAGTATCTGATAGAACACCTTGTCCCATCTGTACCTACCTACCCGTGCCTTAAGGCCATCCACAGGAGCCCTTCTTCAAGCGCCCCCTCATTCTGAAGCTTGGAGGGTAGCGAGGGCTTTTTTGGTAGTGCCCCCACCCCCCAGCTCTGGAATGCTCACCCAAGGGAAGGTCACCTGGTAGCACAACTATCTTTTCAGCACCAGGCTAAGATTTTCCTGTTCTCCCAAGCTTTTAAAGTCTTTTAGTATTTTTAATGTTTAAGGTCCACTACTTTAGTTCCTTCGGTGTAGTTTCAACTCTTGTACCTGAAGGTAGTTTTAGTTTTTGCATCCCTATTGTATTTTATGCAGTGTCGCTATGTCTATTGGTTTTATATTGTGGTATTATTGTGATTTTATATCATTTAATTACGTTAGTATGTTTTAAATTACATTGTACAATGCTTAGATAAGTTTATTTTATGAGGCATTTAATTAATAAATAAAACAAACATGGAAATCAATCAATCAATCAATCAATCTTGTCCACACTCTGCTTCCAAAGGGGAATTATGGGTCCTAGTTTCACACAGTAGCTACAACCAAGGGGGCAATGTAACTGGAGTATGGTGTAGTGTATCAGCCAAGATACCTTTGTCCCCTGAGAAAAAAAGTGCTTTGGATGTGCTAGCCAGCATAAGACTACAAGGACACTTAGCCTTTATACAGTGCCTTTTGAGGGTTCAGATTGCTTCAAAAACATTATCTCAGCAATCCTTCCAATAACTCTTTAAAGCCAGGCAGTATCATTATCTCCAGCTTGCAAATGAGGAACTGAAGCTGAGACATGGTAGCTTGCTTTGTGGCTGAAGTGTGAGTTGACTTTGCAGCTTACAACTCACACTCTTACCCACAGCACTGACACCATCTCTCAAGACCCTGGCCATCCACTCCAAATCGAAGCCAGTGTAGTGTAATGGTTAGAATAGCTTGGGTTTGGATTAGGGAGATCTGGGTTCAATCCTGGGTTCAAATCCTTGCTTGGACCACAAAAATCATTGGGTGACCTTGGGCTGGTCATTTTCTCTCAGCTGGACCTCCCTTATAGAGTTGTGAGGATAAAGGGGCAGTAGCGCTAACCATATGCACCACCCTGAGCTCCTTGGTGGGGTAGAAATGTGAGTAATAATAATCCAGATACAGGGAACATGAAAAGGTCATAATGTTTTAGGAAGGTTTCTTATACTTTGGTTGACATGAGATGTGCAGGGCGATCCTAGGCATGTTTACTCAGAAGTGCCATTGTGTTTCATGGGGCTTACCCCCTAGTAAGTGTATTTAGGAATGCAGCCTCTAACAAGGACAACAACTTAATTCCTTCTACATATCATGGGTTTCCATCACCTAAAGGCTTATCTTCATAGCTATTGCATATGTCAAGTCCATGTCAATTGCTTTTTCAGTGGACTTTGGCATGCTGAACCAGTTCAAAGTGTGTCCAGATAGAAATTAATCCCATCATAGGAAATCTTTTTTTTTTAATCTTTTCATTTTCCAACAAGTCTCAGTCCACTCTCAGTGAGACTTACTTCTGAATAAACATGGATGAGATTGAGTTGCACACATAACAAGAAACCATGGCCTTTGGGGTGTGAGCATACTCCAGCAGGGCCATCAAGAGGATCACCATGTTCTCCTCAGCATTTTAAAGAAAACAAGGACACTTCATTGTATCCCTCCAGCTCCATTTGAGGAGCTTAATTATTTGGGTTTCCAGGGCTTATGCTGGAAGTCAAAATACAGATGCATTAGTTCAGGGGTGGGCAACCTTTTTTCTGTCAAGGGCTCCATTCCCTCATGGGTAATCTCATGGGGGTTCATGTCAGCAGTGGGTGGGGCCCAAGCTAGCGGTGGGCAGAATGAGAGCCAAAGGTGGATGAGTCACCCCTGTTCTCTTTCTGCCACCCCCATTCTTCTCTCTCTCCTCTCTACCACCCCCTTTTCTCCCCCCCCCCCGCTTCCTTCCCATGCAGCGGACTGACAGGGAAGGGACAGATTGCCCTTGCGAAAGGTCTCAACTGATCTCATACAAAGAGCTTTTGAAATTAGGCTGTGCCACAGGGCTTTTCTACATGAGGCATTAGTCATGCACTCTGTAAAAATATGAAAGAAGTACTAGATTGCACCTGATTGGCTTGTGCTTCTTGGGAGGAACCATGAAGTGGTTGAGGGCATCACCCACTGTTTCTGGCCTGAGGAGAGAGAGGCCACTGCCTGAGGGAGCTCAGTGGAAAGGCTTTGTTAAAACAAAACTTTTTGTTTGGAAGGCAGAGTCTGTGGGGTACAGTATACGAACTCTGAAACATGCTTGTCATTCCCTACTCATGGTTGTTTACAGGTTCTTTGACAATGTTGTGATCCTCCAGTTTTGCTTCTGTTTTTTAAGAGCACTTTCCCGGGTTTTTTTTAGAGTGGGGAAAATGGAGTATTATTTCTGAAAGTGAAAGAAAAGGTCTTTTCCTACTTGTGTAATTGCAATATTCTGCTATAGCTCAGTGCCACCTAGAGGTCATGTAGTGGGAAAGCAGGAAAAGAAAAGCTCTTTGTGTAGCACTCGGACTCAATTCTGTGACGAGAGCGAAAGTAGATACAGCGGATTAACAGCCTCGTATAGAAAAGCTTGAAATTAGGCCTTAGGATCCCTGCATTAGCTAAAAGATGCTATTTAACAGTAACCAGAGAGTAAGCAGCACTAATATCCATAGGTAGTCTTGAGACTACCCAGGCCTGATGCAGACACCCCTGCTGTCTCTCATCTGTGTTTGGTGCTAGACAGTAAAAGATGAAGATCAAAAGATAGCCATCTAATCTTGCATGCATGTGCAAACATGCATGCTCTTGCACACACATGCACACACACATCCACACACAGGTTGATTGCCCCAAGTAGCCCCACAAACAAACTCAGGACCAAACTATATATTATGCGGAGTTCCATGTAAATTTCTCTTGATGTTAAGGTTTTGTTTTTTACTGAAAAGCAGCTGCTTGAGACTGGCCATAATTAAGAGTTTAAGCAGGGCAGGAGGGAACGAGATGCTTACTCTGCCCCCCCTTTGCCTGCTGGACATTTTTCTTCCCAATTCAACCCCTTGCAGCTGCTTTTCTTTCATCAGAGGAAAAGAGTATCTTTTTCCCCATGGGGAGAAAAGCAGCTGGGGATGTTTTTTTTAGAGAGCCAGCAAAGGGGGGCAGGGAGAAGGAAGAAGTGGTGGGGAAACACCAGAGAGTTATAAGTGGAAGATGATGTCATCTGCTCCCTACCCCCACCCCTGTAAAAGTCCGTGAATGAGGCAGAGCGATGGCGCAATAAAAGCCTCATCTGGAAGCACCCTTTAAAATCTTTTATGAACTTTGTTACTGTTCGACACTGCTTGGGTTTTTCTTCGTTACTACTTCATGATTTATAGGTATTTTTAATTAAATTGGATTATTTTTCTGATTTTTATTTATTGCAAAACACCATAAAATTGTTATTTAATGGTGAAATATAAATACCTATAACATAACAAATAACAATAAATGCAATATGTATGGATGGCCACCTATCAGGGATGTGGTATTAGTGGATTTCCTGCAATGGCAGGGTGGTTGGACTAGATGATCTTTGAAGTCCCTTCCAACTCTAGGATCCTATGATTTTATGCCTTGGACAAGCTCAGCCAACAGTCAGGCAGCTGAGAGTCTTCTTGACTCACCCACCACGCTCCTTCACCAAACCAATTTCCTACATGCAACACGAGGCAGCCCCATCTGCAACTTCTTCCCCTGCCTCCATGAGATAAGCACATCTCAGCTCAGACAGCCTGAGCATCTCAGCCGGCCTGGAAGTCTTCCTCTCCTCATGCTGACACTCCTGTCACTTTCCATTCTCTGCCTGCTAACTCACAGTGGCTCTCTGCAGCAAACCTCTCAGTGGGGGCGGATGGTTCCAATGTCAGTGGGGCAGTGAATCCACTCTGGGTTTCAGTCAGAACCAGTCAGAACTCTAACTGACTGATTAGTTGGATAACTTTGCACCTTGGATAGCTCCCTTAGAATTCTGATTGGTTCTGACTGGAACCTCGAGAGGATTCACTGCCCCACTGACATCGGAGCCACCAGCCTCCACTGAACATCTGCTCCCAGCAATCCACCGAACCTGCCTGTATTCCATAGATGGTAATTTATTTGACTGACCAAATCTCCTCTTCTCTTGGTAACAGAAGGCTGTATTCAGTTGCTTGATCCAATGATCTCGTGGAATATGTCTTTGAGCTAACAAACAGCCCTCTTTTCTTACAAAATAACGTCTGGCTGCTTTACAAATAAGTATCATACTATATCGAGGGTAGACAGAAAAGATGGAGACTCGGCAGGGAAGAGGCAGGGAGGAGACTTGTCAACAAATATTTTGTAGATCAAGTAAATCATATAAGTGTCGTTCTAAAACAGTTTGATTACATTTATCTGCTGTAAGTTACCTTATCCAACCCTTTCCACAAATCCTACCTGTGATCTCTCCTCACATAGTAATGATGGGTGGAACTTTAATGAGCTTCCATCGTGCATTAAAAACGTGGTTGTTCAGGCAGGCATTTGGGGTGGGTTAGGGTATTTTAGAAAATGTTTTTATTGTAGAATTTTATTGTTTTAAACTGTTTTATTGTATGTTGTACATTGCCCAGAGTGGCTGGGTGACCAGCCAGATGGGCGATCAATAAATTTAATAATAAATAAATAAATAAATAAATAAACTTTGTGGGTGTGCTCCATCTACCTCAGATTGTTCCCATTTTCTAGGACACCAGTGGCTGATACTCTGTTCTTTCTACATAGCTGAGGACACTCGGGGCACTGGACACTGCATTCTGACATGTGAACTACTCTGTACAGCAGCCTTACCCAACCTGGTGTCCTCCAGATACTATGGACTGCAACTCCCATCAGCCCCAGCCAGCATAGTCAGTGGTCAGGAATGCTGGATGTTGTAGTCCAAAACATTTGGAGGGCCCCATGTTGGGGAAGGCTGCTGTACAGGGATGCCTCCTTCCCCAACCCTACCCTGCCAAGGGCAGCAAAAAATTCATCCCTGGACATGATCACACATACAGGGTGTGCAGGCCCAGTTCCAGGTCTGAGGGGCCTCTGGATGAAGTATTCTCTGATGGCCCCCCTCCATTGTCAGTGTGCCCTGGCAAGCTTACCTGGTGGCAACAGGCCACTGTGGTACTGCTTTGGAGGCTGGGACTAGCTACCGTTTTAATTTCCCACAATTCCCCAAAGCGGCACTACGTTGGTGGCATTGTGGGAAATTAAAATCGCAGCTAGACCCAGCCATCTGGTGCTGCTCAAAGTGCCAGGCCAGGAAAAAAAAAATAGAGGTCCCCCTGGGGCAGGTATCAGTGGTGGTCCCTGCCAGGGTGCTGGGGCCCTGACAGCTGCCTAAGGATACCAGGTGCTAATACCAACCCAAAGCATGTGTTCTGGAAAGGTGCCCCAGTGTTACCTAACAAACAGCTGTTGACTACTTCCAACTGCCCTACAACTGGTGACTTCCTGATGCATGTGTGGATGCTCAAGAGATAGCCAGTGGTATCTCTTGGCCCCAAATCATCACTGGTGTCTCTCTGCCCATAATGTATGCGTGGACAGGTCCTTAGGGAAATGTGGCTGTCTGAGTCTGGAGCCCAGCATTAATGGGAGGCAGGATGCTGTATAATCAATCCCTTCAAGCCATGCTCAGGCGCACCCTGATGTGTTAACCTCATGTTCCTTCTGCCGCCTCCTCCTAAGTCTGTTGCTCTTTGAAAGTTCGCACATATATTTAAAAAAAGAGAAAGAAACCCCAGAAAACACCAGCCACCAAGAAATGGGGGATGGCGTCATTTCCTCTCCAGCTGTAATAATAATACCGCAGTGGAGGATGGGGAAATCGGGAGGGGAGCTGCACGGAGCAATGGCTTTGCCACCCCTTCGAATGGCTGAGAGTGGAGCAATAGTGAAATACTGGAAGCTGTCGGGGAGCTGAGGCAGTTAATGATTTTCCTACCTCTGGAGAGCAAGGCCTGGAGCAAGATCTGAATGTTATTTGATTTCAGTTTAACCTTGGAAGAGCAGAGACAGTAATTGTTGTTTTAAAATGAAAACCTTTCTGTGTAGTTCTGGTAGAATCCTGGAACGGAGATCAACCAGGGCTCGCTCACACCACCCTTTGGAAGAGGTTCCACTTTGGACCATGGCCACCTGGACAGCATGGGGAAGGGGGTAATACTGGTACCCCTCCCCCCATATCAGGGTATTTCTCATCAACAAAGCTTTAACTCTTGCTAGCTGACTCTAATAGTCCTGTTCGTAACTCCAGGCAAGTGGGGAGAAAATTGCAAGCTGCTGAGCAGAGAGCGCTCCGACTAATATCATTGCAGGATATTGCCTTTGCCATGCGGATGACAGCACAAGGCCATTTGCACCTCACAGGCACAAAAAGCTCAATCCCTGTAGAGTGCAAACTCACAGCCTCCTCCTGTACACTATCTGAATAGGGATAGCAGCAGCTTTGGATGCCAGGCTTGAGGGAAGCAATGATACGGGTGCTTCTTTGCTACAGAGTAGGGCTGTGCAGGAACACACACACACACACACCCCGATCCGACTCAGTAGCTGCTTCGTGGCTTCGGAGGCGGGCCCAATTCAGCTCAGGCAGATTCAGGGGAGGCCCAATCTGACTTGGCCCTGAACCCAAAGCAGAATTCGGATGGCGAACCCCAATTTGGGTCCCCCCCCTGATGCTCTCACACAAACCCCCTTACCTTACCGCTGCCTCTGGCAAGCAAAGATTCATAAATGAAACACCCCTTTCCCAGATAGGGCCATCTTCATGTCCATAGACTGACAAAGGTGGCCTGAGATGTTCTGACAATTCATGCAAAATATTAAGACAATGCACACCCACCCGCCCACCCCCTGCACCAGATCCTATTGTTCTTGAATCCAGTAGCCATCTTTTCACCCATCCAGCCAAACCTTGTGGCTACCTGGGCATGGGAGCAATTTCACAGTTTAGGGCAACTTGTGACCCTCCAGATGTTTTGGCCTACAACTCCCATCGGCCCTAGCCAGCGTAGCCAATGGTGAGGATCACGGGAGGGTAGTTTAGGGCTTCTCTCACCCACTCCTCTTGGATTCCCATGGCGCTGCCAACCCTCCATGTCTCGGGTTGACCCAGCTCCAGGGCCCCAATTGGCTACCAGTTCACCACAGTCATTCTCCTAGGGCAGCCATGTTTAAAAAGGACACAAGAAGGGAGCACTGGGCCTCAAAGTTGCCATCAACAGTTAGCCTTTGGACAGCAGACTGAGCAAGGCACACAGTCCCCTGGTCACGGTCCTCCCCACTAAGGCGGGATGTATTGCATTTCTACCTACATTATAGTGATTAGTTCTCAAATTCCATCTATCCAAATAAATTAGCATATTCAATTATTACGTAAATCTGCGTCCCCTTCTGTCCTCTTCTTTGGCTATGAAGATGTGGCCACCTTGTTACCATCTCATGCCTTGCCACTGGCTTACTGCTTAGACTTTTAGCCTGACCTTCCAGCTATTAGTTCTTGGCCAGTTCTATGCTCCCCTTGTCCCTTTCTATAGCCAAAGGGTCCTCCATCTTTCTTTTGTTCCTCAGTAACAAGGAACAGGCAGAATGGTAGCTCTGTGAAATGGAAGGTGCACCAGAAGTGGTGTCTGAAGTAACAGTGAATTAAATCTCAGGGAAAACAATGCATGAATACCAACAGTTACAAGAAGAGGAACTGGTAATATTTTTCCATAACTAAAAAAAGAAAAAAGCATCCCCTGTTGTATTGTATTTCTACTACAGGCTACTCACCAGAAAAAGATGCAATTTGACAAAATGTAGTACAGTTGGTTCGTAGTTGTAGCAATCTAGGAGTAGGGCTTATATCTGCATTGGATGGGATTGTGATCTCCCTTAAAATGCAGGTTCACCATTTGGAGGTGTTCCTGGATGATCAGGCACTGGAGGTGGCTACTCTGGGAGTTCCTTTTACCAGCTTTGGCTGGTGTGCTAGCTGCACCCTTTCCCTGAGAAGCTGGACCTGGTCTTGGTCATTCATGTCCTAGTGACTTCCAGGTCAGAATACTGAAATGGGGCCATCTTTGAAAATAGTACAGAAGCTCCAACTGGTTCAGGATATGACTATCAGGATGTTAATTGGGGCAGCCAAGTTGGTGCATATAACACATTCCTTTCTGGGCTCAGTTCAAAGTGCTGGGTTGATTTTTAAAACCCTACATGGTCTAGGACCAGAGTATCTGAAGTTTCGCCCCTGGCTTAGCCGGCTTCTGAGATCTCTGAAGCCCTGCTCCTCTGGGCTCCCCTGCTATCATAAGTACGCTGGGTGGCCAAAGGGACTTTTCTGATGCGGCACCAAAATGCTAGAATGTCCACCCGGAAATCCACCCGGCCCCATCTCTGCTTGCCTTTTGGAGGCCAGCCAAAGCCTATCTTTGCCAGCTGGGCTGCCATTGATTTAATTGCTGCCTTTTTTAATTGGCTTTTTAACATGCTGTTTTTGACTAGTTTCTCACTTGGCAATTTTGGATACATGTTTCAAATTGTTGTATGTTTTTGTAAGATTGTTGCTTGACACCTTGAGTATTTTTATAGAAAGGAGGGATGGAAATGTTGGGAACAGATATATGGTGGATGATAGATAGATGTCCTAACTGCAAGTTGTTTGAGTCAGGATGAGAGTTGAAGGTGGTGCGATAATGACGCATCACTTTTCACTATGTGCATACTAATTTCTTTTGCCCCACTGTCATTTCTAGTGAAAAGAGTTTTGCAGATTCATGAAACACTAAGGCCTGCATAAATTGCAAATAGAGATAATAGTGGGATGAGTGTGCCCACCACAGGGGGAAAAAAATGCCTCTATCATGCCATCTTCAATTCTCTGGAATGGCAGTGGGGGGGAGGGGAAAGCTATGATCTGTCTCCAATGCTACAGGCTTAAGAACATTTAGCCCTTTGTTTGTTAGTGTCATTTGCATTCCAAAACAATGCTTAGTGGGAGGCAGAGCTGCTTCTACTTGCTGTCTGTCCAACATCAAACAGCAGAAAACATCCCCTACCCCACCTCCCTGGAAAAGCACTACTAGCTGTTGAAAGAGCTCCCTGGCTGCGTTCCCAGCCCCTTCATTACTACACTCCCCTGATATAACTTTCTTCTTCTTTCTACAGATATTACACAATTAAAAAAAACCAAACAACTATGTATGAGAGCCTTGCAGAAAACATAATTAAATATATATATTTAAAATCTTTCACTATGTATAAAACTGAGAAGAGAATAGCATGGAATCCTGTGTGTGCGTGCGCATGTGCGCATGCATGCGTGTGTGTGTGCGTGCACATACTTCCTATTGCCGGTCCTGTGCATTTTATTAGAACATCTGAAATAATAATAGAGTCCCTCTGAGCATCTCATAGAATCATAGAATAGTAGGGTTGGAAGGGGCCTACAAGGCCATCGAGTCCAACCCCCTGCTCAATGCAGGACTCTACACCAACCTTTCCCAGCCTGGTGCTCTCCAGATGGTTTGGACTACAACTCCCAGTATTCCTGACCATTGACCATGTTGGTTGAAGCTGCTGGGAGTTGAAGTCCAAGACCTCTGATGGCACCAGTTTGGGGTAGGCTGATCTAGATTCTACAGAGAGTGCATTTTCCTGAGTGATCGCAGCCCATCACACACATTGGGGTGGGTTAGCATACAGATTTCAAGGCCAGTCTGTATATTCCAAGCAGATCTGAGTTGTGCCTTTCTCCCAAAGAAGCTCAGAGTATTGGACTGGACATAGGCTTTCCCCCTATGCTCTCCTCAAAATGATCCTCCATGGTAAGTTCAGCAGAAAGATAGTGACCGATCCAAAGTCATCCAGTGAGCTTCATAGCCAAACAGGGATTTGAATGCAGATCTCTCCAGTCCAAGCCCAACTCTGTGTCCACTGCCCCACACTGGCTCTCACAGTTATACTTTTACTAGTGCTCAGAAGCCCTGCTGCCTGGAGATATTTGATAGTTATATAAGGAAAAGCAATAAAATATCTCATAGAAGCCTTTTGCACAACATGAGAGAGAATCTCCCCCTTACATTCACAGGAATGTTCACTCTGAAACAGCCTCCACTCTAAAGCCTTTTCCGTTTGACATTTCCTAGTACCAAAGATGCCATTGCATGGGCATATGGCACAAGCAGGCACAAAAATAAGGCAAGAAAGCTGGAATAAGCAAGGAGAAAAAAAATCCTATTGCCATCTGCAATAAACCCTTACAATGAACCCCAGTGAAATGGGCTCTTCTCTGACAAGCACTAGAGGTGGAAAAGAAGAAAACACAAGGCTGCATGTGGTGTTTATCAGACACAGCATGCACACAATCAGCAAATCACATTGCTACAGGTGATTTGCTCACTGAGCCAAGTCTGTACTCAGCTCCCATCCATGGTGGACAGAGTACTGTATGTAGCAGGGCAGGCCCAAGCCCTGTTGCCTCTGCGTGGCACCATCTGCAAAGTCAGCACAAGGTTGCGCTACACTTTCCCCACTTCAGGAAGCCACCAAATGATTGGCAGGTGGGGCTGGAAGGGGTGTGGCTACCTAGCGAACCTTGGAGGGCCAGATTGGAACCCGAGATCAGTACCCTGAGCCCGAGGCTCAGCACCCCTAACATACACACTTACCTTGGTCTCTCTCCCTCCCTTTCTCCCTCATTCACACACTTCAAACAAAGCAAAGTCTGTTCCACCACCAAGATCTGGATGCAGTTGCCTGATGGTCTCTTTCCTACCCTGTCCTCCTCTAGCACACCTCTGGTGTCTGTCAGTGTGTGCAACCTTTGGAAAATAAGGCAGAGAAAGAAAACTGAAGAGGACAAGGAGATGGACTAACTCTTCCGTTCAGTCATCTCAAGGTCTTTTTTCTTCTTTTTTCTTGTTTCTAAAGAGAGAGAGAGAGAGAGAGAGAGAGAACAGGGACCAGTTCATCTCATTAGTGAACTGGGACAGGAAATAATGGGCTTGCACAGCAGCCAGGGAGAGGAAGATTAAACAGGGGGATGATTTACAGTGGTACAAAGGTAGAAGGCTGAGGGCTCTTTCTCACTATTTCTGGAATAATCAGATACTTGTTGCTAAGTTAACAAAGGGACAGGATCCCCAAAAGGAACCCGAGTGATAATATGTGGCACAGAGCTGGATGCATCACAGATCTGATAAGCAATTCCAGGGGTCCTGTTGGCATTAACTCTGAAACCAACGTAATGCCTTCAAACCTCTACAGAGTCAGTCTGGAAGCTTAAACTCTTTTGCTGCTCTCTTGGGCAGTTTTAAATGTAAGACAGATCAATGCTTTGCAGCAGTGTGTGCGCGCGTGCTCAAACTATTCTGAGAATGTAAGCGGTGTTTAGCCAGCTCACTCTCGTAAATGGTTTCCAGTGAGCAGCTCTAAATATCAACATGAGACCTAAGTTATCTAGATCTATCCACGCTTATTACATTGTTCCAATTCATAACAGGCCAGTCAGCATGCTGAGACTGCAGGTGCTTCTAGATGAGGCTTTAATTCAGCTGTTGCCCTGCCTCAAACATAAAATTTTACAGGGGGTCCAGAGATCCATTTGTGGTCCTCCCATGTTTTCCCACCGCTGCTTCTATCTTTTTTCTTTCTGGAAAAAAAAATCCATTCAGGAGGAAAAGACAGAGTAGGTGCACATTGCTTTTGGATTGCAGTGTTAGTGCTAGGAGCCCTCTGTCTGGAAGCATCCTGTAAAGCAGAGCTGCAGAACCTCCAGGGGTTAAATCCAGGCCTCCAGGGTTCTCCAGATAGCCATGCCCATTTTCCCATGACCTCCCAGCATTTGGTGGTTTCCTGGCTGTTGTGCAGCTTTCCCCCATTCTAAAGGGGTTGAAATGGCTCCCCTGATGCTCAGTTCCTGGCAGTAAGAGCTTTAAGCTAAAATAATTAGGGCACAACCCTAGGCATGTTTAGACAGAAAAAAGTCCTACAACTCCTAGCATTCCCCAGGCAGCTATGCTGGCTGAGGAATGCTGGGAGTTGTAGGACTTTTTTCTGTCTAAACATGCCTAGGGCTGTGCCCTTATTTATGTATTTATTTATTTCACTTCTATACTCCCCATTAGCCAAAGCTCTCTGGGCAGTTCACAAAAATGATGCTGGCATATTTGGTATTTTGGCCCCCACCCCTTTTGCTTTTGGCTCTGCCCACCACTGGAATGTGGCCCCTGACAGTTTCTCCAAAATGGAATTTGGCCCTCTGGCTGCTGTAAAGTGCGTTTGTTGCATTGACTTTGTGGAATTGTGGATATCATGTTTCATCAGAAGTGGAACAGAAAGAAGATTCCTTTTCCATCAGCACCCTACATATGGGGTGTAGACTGGTAGTGAATTACTGCAGCCAAAGGTCTCAAGCTATGACCTGGGCGTCACTAAGGAAGCATGAGTAGCTGCTCAGTTAGCAAAGAGCTCTGCTCTCACTCCTCAGTCATGGCCTGAGTGTGAGACATTGCAGATGGCATCTACTCATTCACTTCAAGCATGGATATGCTACATTGTGTTGACTGGTGCTAGCTGTTCTGCAGAGTAATGGTCAACAGTTCATGTTTTTGGTGGGATTGGTGTACCTTTAAAACAGAATTATACAAATTCATGAAGGATAGGTCAATTAATATCTATTAGCCATGGCTAAATGGAACCAAATGGTGTCAGAGGGAGCAATCCTGTGGCCGCTAGACAGGGATTAGATGGCCATAGGATATCTTGTTTTCCAGGAACCAACCTTGGAGCCCGCGCTCCGAGGTCAGTTCCCGAAGAATCGACCTTCTCCCTCTTCCATGCTGCCTCCACAGCGCGGAGAAGCCCTGTGCTCCATTCTTACAAGAGGAGCACAGAGCGGCTGAAATGGGGCGTTCCGGGGGGCATTCTGGGGTGCGGAGGGCGGAAATGCCAATACGACACATTCAGTGTGTCGTCCAGCAGCCTCCTCCCCCACTCTGCCCTCCTGTGGCTGGACAGCTAAAAGCATCTGTCTAGCCAAAAATGCAGGGCAGGAGGAGCGCGGAGGGAACGATGCCATCCGTGCTTCTCCTGCCCTGCACTGGATTAAGTTCGAGTTCGGAGGCAGACGCCTATCTGCACAGGATTGCGCCCTTAGTTGATCACAAGCTGAACTTGAGCCAGCAGTCAGCTGTGGCTTCTTAAAAAACTAAGGCAATCTTAGGCTGCATTACCAGAAACGTAGTGCCCAGATCACGAGAAGTAATCATTCCACTCTCTCCTATGCTGGGGAGATCACATTTGGAGTATTGTGTCCAGTTCTGGGCAACACATTTTCAGAAGGACATGGACAAACTAGAGTGCATCCAGTGGTGTGGGATCTAGAGGTTTTTAAACAGAGGATGGACTTTAGATGGCTAGACAGCTATATGTGATTGATGCTGTAGTTGCAGATTTGTGCGCTGAGCAGGAGGGTGGACTAGATGACCTCCAAAATACCTTCCAATGGTAAAATCCAATGATACTTACATCCATGTTCAGAAGCAATACAGTGTCTCTGATTACTAGATGCTGGGGAGAAACTGAAAGCAGTAAGTAGTTGCTGATGCAGTGATAGCATACAAACTGCAGTGATGGCCTCTAACATGGCTTCAAGAAAGGATTAGACAAAGGCATAAAACACAGCAGTGGCTATCAGCAATGACAGCTAAACAAAGCCTCCAGATCCAAAGGATGTAAGCCTCTGAATCAAGGACCCCCCCCCCTCCACACACACACACCACACACACCAAGGAATAGCTCTCTCCTTAGTGTTCTGGTTGTGAGTTTCCCAGGGGCATGGCTAGGCACTTCAGCACCTGATCTCATCTGATCTCAGAAGCTAAGCAGGGTAAACCTGGTTAGTACTTGGATGGGGCACCGCCTAGGAATCAGGCTTCCTGCATTGAGCAGGGGGTTGGACTTGATGGTCTTGTAGGCCCCTTCCAACCCCATGTTTCTATGATCTATGATCTATCCATCTATGATCAGCTGCCTGCTGCTGGAAATAAAACACTGGACCTGAATTAGCAAGGCAATTCCCGTGTTGTTCCTTACTGATAGTGAAGCACTCCATGGGTCCAAACAGTCCTTCTCTTTTCATCTCACCTGCTCATAAGGCTGCAAAACATATTTGGGATGATCAGTAGTTGATCTGTCCACCTGCCCATCTCATCTTAGTTGTACACTTGGAGCTGTCAAGGAAGGCTCATTTCAGCTGGAAAAAAAACCCTCATTGATTGGAGTAATTTGAAGAAATTGACATAGGAACATAGGAAGCTGCCTTATACTGAGTCAGAGCCTTAGTCCATCTAGCCCAGTATTGTCGACACTGGCTGGCAGCAACTCTCCAGGATTTCAGGCAGAAGTTTTTCCTGCCCTACCTGGAGATGCCAGGGATTGAACCTGGGACCTTCTGCATGCAAAGCAAGTGCTCTACCACTGAGCTATTCTTACTTGAGAAGGGCATGCACTGTATATTATAAGAAAGAAACGGATGTTATTTTCAAAGCAACCTATATTCGGAACTCCTCAGGAACTCACATGACCACATCTGTGCATTTAAATACATATAAGCACACATGCAAGCACAGAGAGAGAGACAGACCCATATGCAGGGTTCTAGTTAATTCCCTCCTAGGTGAAGAGCACTGTTTTCAATTTTCATCCTTTTATCAATGACTGGCTCCTTCTGCTTGTCAACCTGTCGAAATCATTGCCAAAGTTAGGGACTTGAAGCTATCAGGTGCTTTCAAAGGAAAGAAGTAAATTGCATTTCAGCAAGGAATATTCCTAAAGTCATATTGGTAAGAAAAATAAACATAACCATGCCTGAAAAATCAAGATTAATTTTTCACTTTTTTTAGATGAGAAAGAAACTTATTTGAAATGGGTGTTGTAACAGCAGTGATGAATGCCAATCCTTGGAGCAAATGGCATTGAACATAGTTGGAGATTAGCATATACCTCATCCAGCCTACTTCAAAACTCTGTTTTGTAGTTTTAAGCATGAGGCAGGTTGCCATACGATCATAATCCGTAATCCATAATTTTTGTCTAAAATAGTTTTGATGCTGACTTCATTCAGAAGGAAACTTTTTCAGGAAACATTGGATCACTTTTCTTTAGTCATCATTTATTTAGGAGATCAACCACTTAAATGCAAGGCATCTCAAAATACAACACACACATCAGATCTCCCACTCACCACCAGTGATGGAGAGATCACTGTTTCTCTGTCATTCTGATCCTTACATCCTGATCCTAAACATCTTTATTTATGAGAAGTAAATCCTGCTGAGTTCAGGACTTCTAACTCCCCATTAAGTATGCTTAGGATTGCAGCCCCCCCCATTTTAAAAAAAAAACCAACAGCCTGCTTCTGATAGCCCACTGCCTGCCTACAAAGTGATCACCTGCAAGTCCTAACCAGTCCTGTTTTTGAAGCATCCCACACACAAATTAGACGCATTGCAACAATACATTCAATGTTTTGTACAAGCTCTGCTTGGGAACTCTATTAGAAACTGCTAAAATAGCTGTTTCTTTCTGAAACCTTCTATAATAATAAAAGATGTCTGTGTATGTCTGTCTGTCCATCACTGCCATAGCACCAAGGCTGTGAAACCTTGATTCCTGAACCTTGGCATGCCTATTAAGGGGACTCTAGGTGTGTGCACCTTGAGGTTATTTTGTTTTTAAAACACATTAATTAATTTTAATTAATTTTAATGTGTCTGTGTGGTTGAAGCCTGCAGTAACATCCTGAGCCACTAGGGGAAAGATGTCCCTAGCCAGTACATAGCTTTGTAGACCGCACAGCTTGAAGCCAGGGAAGATTAGAAGGCCAAGGGACAGAGTTATGCTCCTGCCCCTGCTGTGGGACAGGCCCCCCTCAGGTGCACCTTGGTGAGGGCCCTGCCTAGGGGTGCCAGCAGCCATGACTTCACTCAGAGGGGGTGGACACAATGTGTCCAACTCTGACAGCTGTATGTTTGCTGGAAGGCTTTGCTGTATTAAACTAAGGGCTATTCCAACCCATGCAAAGCCAGGTCTGTTCTCTAGTGGGGAATGTAGTCTTGTTCTGTGGTACAAGAAAAAGGCTGTTAGGAAACAAAGCTATCATTGTAAGAAATGTGGTAGAAAAAAATGCTTGTAGACCCAGAGATAAGCAAAATAGATTGTCCTCCATTCCCATACTGATGGAATGTCTGCTGATTTGCACAAACCCTTAGCCTTCTATTATTTCTAGGGATCAGGGGATTCTTGGTTCGCGTGCACCACCACAGTACCGTACAGCATTTGGAACATGCATGACTGTGCTCATTATTATTCTTCCCATCTCCTCCTTCTCAGTAGGTGATACATGAATGGACACCTGCCGGGGCACCTTTGAATCCTTGTGCTATGGGGAAGGTACACCGGCATGTCTGATTGGCCTTCTGTATCTCATTTCTTACTTTATATTCTTCTCTCATCCTCCCTCCTGTGCATTTCCTAGCCCTCACATTTTTAATCTCTCCTTCTACAGAATCTTTTCATGTCACCAAAGCTTTTCATTGCCCTTCCCTAGAATATATCTGTTATCTGTTCTAGAGGCATGGTGAACATACTAACGAAGAGATAAAGAGGATGTAGTTGCATAGGTTTGGCCAGAGCATTTGGTGTTGCAGTAGTTAAGAAGCTGTTCTCATAGTGCTGCTGCCTCATTTCCCCCTTGTACTCCCCCCACCCCTCCAGGATTTAAAACCTGACAGAGATCTGGTGTGCACAGCAGTAGTCAGCCGTGAAGGAGATAATAAGAAGTAGTGCTGGGGAGCCAATAGATGGCACTCTTTCATGTGAATAAGAATCCTGGTACCCCTTGCCCTTGGCATCTACCAAAGAGGTACTATATTGTTCTCTCTCCGATTACTTCCCCAACGCTTCACAGCCACTGAAAAGTTTATTTCATAGTCACGTCTCTAAATTGCGGTGGGTGACTCTTCTTTCCAAGTTCTCTAAGGGAAGAGGGAAGATCTGCACACAGGAAATTTTTGCAATGTGCAACAGAAACAAACTACATTGGTATATGCAAGCCAACACACAAGGGGTACTCCATGTTGGCATCTTATTAGTCTTGCAACCCTGAGCATACTTACTGGGGACGTCACTCCCATTGAACGCAGTGTGACTTAGTTCTGTGTGAACATACTTAGGATTGTGCTACCAGACTGCAATGCTGTGCACTTTGGGGAGTAATCTGTCCCACTGAACTCAAGAGGGAATTTCTGCGGAGTGAAAAGGCATAGCGTTGGGCTGCATGGGCAATTTCACATGCTTATAGCAAGATTTCTTGCCTTTTATACAGTACATACATAATCTTCCAGTCTTTACCTAAAATGTTTGCTGGGCTTCACAGTGAAAGAAGTTATTTTTAATTTAAAGGAACAGTGTTCCAGCAGTGAGGCTAGTGGATTTCCGCCCACAGCAAAACTGCATATTTGAGAGTGTTATCATAATGTGCGTGTGACATGACTGCAAAGTTATTTTAGATTCCCAGGGGGTTGGCCATGTTAGTCTGTTGCAGCAAAACCGACAAAGAATCTTGTGGCACTGTAAAGGCTAAACAGTTTATTGTGGCATAAACTTTCGTGGGTCAGAGCCTACTTCATCAGATGTATCAACTGGTCTCCCGGGTGCAGGTGCAGATCACAAATTAATACAAAATCCAATCAAATTCAGCGCACATAGACTTACCACTGAGGTAACCACTACACATATCGGATGAAGGACATTCTGGCCTATGAAAGCTAACGTCACAATAAACACAGTAGTCGTGAAGGTGCCACCTTACCTAACACGAAGCATATTGTTTGGACATTCTTGCCTATATTCTGCATGAAGAAAATCCAGGACATTCATATTATTTATCTGATTTATTGATAAGGGTTGTTGAAGCAGCTAACAATTTAAACTATCAATCAAACCAACAGCCATCAATATTTAAAATATCAAAACAGCAAGACATTATCAGACAGAAGCAGATATTAAAAACCACATAAAACAGAGCCAGTATGATAAAAACACATAATGATAAATTGAAAGGGCAAATAATATTCACCTGGCCCTGAAAAAGGCCAGGTGGGAAAGGGCTGTAGGTAAGAGCACATGTCTTGCATGAGAAAGGTCACAGGTTCAATCCCTGGGAAAGACCTCTGTGTGAACCCAGGAGAGCCACTGCCAATAGGCAATGCTGAACTAAATGGACTAATGGTCTGGCTTAGCATTAGGCAGCTTCTGGTGGTAACAGTCAATGCTTCTAATATTATTTTAAAAGCTTATTTGTGCACACCTGTATCTTGGTAAGGCTGTAAATTCCACTTGGGAAGAGCTTTATGCATGTCTATTTTATTGCAAATATTAGATGTGTATTTTGCAACACTCTGAAGCTGTTTGCGTTTGCTGTAAAATAAGATATGCTTAATCCAATGTGTGGTGTCTCTATTAATCTTAAGACATGTATCAGTGTGCACTTGTGTTCTAAAACAAGCAAGCACACGATATATCAGAAACCCCACTCCATTCCCAAATGGAAGAAGAAGATTTCAGTTATGGATCAGGGAACTGAAACCAACAGGAAAGGAAGATACAATTTTTGAAGGAAGATACAATTCCATTGGTGGGTCTAGCGCATTAAAAAAGAAAGAAGTATCTGGGAGGCACTACGTTCCTTACTACATTCTTACTTCTTGTGGCTACAAAATGCACAGCTAATTCTAAAATGTATAATTAATTCATCAAATTAATATTTTGAGAGAAAAAATGATTGCCTAATAAGGTGACTGTTATTATTTGGGAAGCATGCACTGTTCTAAAAAAGGCATTCCATTTTCTTCCACAAATGAGGGAATGCCTCTTCTAAGACAATACCTGCTGTGACACATACATCTGAAGTGGGGGGAAGGGAAGACAGCATGCTTTCTTAGTACTATTGGTTTTTCTTGCATGAAGATGTATGCAGATTCAGTCAATTAATGAATTGACTAAAATGTATAGCCTTAGATATGATTGCAGAAAAACCTGACAGTACTTACCTCTCCTCTTATTTTCACATGAACTCTCCCTTGACATTACCACAAGAAAGATATGCCACTGACCTTCCATCTCAACTTTAATTCTGCCTATTGTCCACTAATCTTTCCAATATTTTCTAGAATCACTTTTTTTTGCAATTCAATGTTTTACTGAACTTCTTAATGCTAATACTAACAACCTACTGTACAAGCATCCAAAATTACACAAGATGGGGAAAAGTAATCTAATGGTGGACTTATATAGAAATAGACATGGCTAGGGGCCATTTCAGAATACTTTTTCAACATGGAACATATAGTATATCATAAATTAGGCTGCAGCCCTATACACTTACCTAGGAGACCCTCCCATTGAACTCAAGTGGGCTTACTTCTCAGTAGACATGCACAGGATTGCACTGCACATCAGTTTAATCAGTAGATCAGTGGGGACCAATGGTGTTTCAGAGAGCTAAGAACACATTTATTTATTTGTTTGTTTGTTTGTGTGTTTATTTATTGAGTTAGTTATTGAGTTACATATCTGGGGTTGCATCCAATATTAGTCTAACTTAAATCCCATTCATTTAAATGGGTCTACTCTAAATAGCACTAACACTGGATACAACCCTTAGGCTGCAATCCTATATTCCTGTATTTACATGGAAGCAAGCCCCATTGAACTTAATGGGACCTGCTTCTGAGCAGACATGTATAGGATTGTGCTGTTAGTTATCTATTTTAGGCTACTATGGTTCTGGAGGAGGAAGTGTGGCTGGGCTTATTCTTGTTCTGAAAAGTTGGCCTAATTTTTTCTTTCATTTCATTTCTTTCTTATAAGTGAATTGAAAGTCAAAATTAAAGACTGGTTACATTTACAGAATGCAAATAAAGATTCGGAAATTATTCCATAATCAGGGTTTAGTGGGAGGTACCATCTTTGTGAGTGTGGGAGTTATCCTTCTCACTATTTTAATTCCTTCTTTTAGACTATGCCTGCTTCTTATCTGAATAGAAGGTAGGTGAATGTTCCTATATTTCAATGTCTTTGTATATGTGGGGTCTCACAAACAGAAAATATTCTATATTATGTCTGTGTTATTTGTATGTTGGTCCAAGGAAAGGATTTCTGTACTTCTGTGTCTGATATATAGGCAATTAAAAATTGTCTCTGAACTCTGCTTGAGCAAATGGGTAAATTACTTGTGGATATGGATCATTATGTAATTGCTCAGCTAAAGAAGTAGCTCTATTTGCTGTTGCTGCCAAAAAGATTTGAGCAAAGGTTTTAAAAGCTATTGCTGTAAGTTGTGCATATGATGAATTGATTTGATCAGTATGTCCAATTTTTTTCCCTTGGTAAGACTGTAAGAATCTAGAATGGTTATATACAATCAAACTGACTGATAGTCTGGTTCTGGTATGTTACCACAATAGAGAATGAAAAGGAAAACATTCATGATGGCCTGTCCTTTATTTTGTTTATTAAATTCTACGTTAGCTCATATTTCATTTTGTGCCTCAGAGAAGCAGCATTCCTGAAGTTCTGGTAATATGCAACTATCTTTCAATGTAACCAGTTAATTAACTGATTATTTAAAAGTCAGATAATTAATCAAATAAATTCTTTGATCATACGACAGTCCTGTAATAAATAAGAGTGCAACCCTATGGCCGCTAGTCAGCGGCTAGCCAGCCATAGGATAGGTAGGTTACCTGAGAACTGATCTTCCCCCCCTCCTGCGCTGCCTCATAGGCAGTGCGGAATGGCCCTGTGCTCTGCACTTGGAAGAGGAGCGTGGAGCGGCGAAAATGGGGAGTTCCTGGGGTGTGCCAGGATGGGGAAATTGGAAATCCAGTATGACACATCCAATGTGTTGTCCAGCCACTGCTTCCCACGCTCTGCCTTCCCATGGCTAGACAGCCGAAATCAGCTGTCTAGCTGCAAATACAGGGCAGTTGAAGTGCAAAGGGGATGATCCCCTCTGTGCTTTTCCTCCTCTGCATTGAATAGGCGGTCACCTCCGAGTTTGGAGGCGAGGCGGCCGCCTATCCTGATAGGATTGCTCCCTTAGTAAGTGGTGGTATGGGAATTTAGGTTTGTGGTTGCCCTGGTTATTAGCTATTTCATACACATAGCAGTTTCCTGATGTATGTACTGTATGTGAAAAAGACGCTTGTCACACATTTCCCTTTACATTTATCAACCTACATATAAGTCTGGGGCAGGGAGGATGAATGCTTGAAGTGGCTCAAAGTTTGTTCTCGGTGGCTTTTGTGTGCTTGCAAGGTTGGGCAGCTTACTTTTAAATCCTCTGCTTTTTGTTGGATGGTATTAGATATGCTCATTGTCAGCGTCGGCTCCAGGTTTTTGAGGGCCCTTGAGCAAGATCCGCTCAATGGGCCCCCTTCCTCAATGAGTCCACCTTCTCACCGCCATCGTCACCAGCTGCTCTTGCCCCTCCTCCTCTTTCTTGGTACGGTGACCACTTGCTTGCTTGCCTGCTTGACAGGCGGAGAGCCAGTGACCAAGTTGGCAGGGGCATCTGCTGCTCCTTCTTCTCGCCACCACCCTTGTCTGGGCCAGAGTGACAGGCAGGTGAACCAGAAGGTTGCAGTGGTGAAGAGGAAGGGCACTTCCATGGGGATCTTGTCACTGGACCCCTGCTGGGGTGTGGGCCCTCCAAAGGTGCCCAACCATGTCTTGCCTTGACTCCACCTCTGCTCGTTGTGTAGAAATCACAAACATTATGATTTGTGTAGTAACGTGCATGACACATTTTTTAAATATCATATCACACTGATTCTTTAGGTACTGAGCCAATTGTTTACAGATATTAAGACCACCTATTTTAACAGCTTAACCAAGTTCTCCTTCGCTGTATTAGAGACTCACTTTCCAAAGATCAGACACAGGACTTGCCTACAGTGAGAAGTGGTGGTGATTCTG
Organism: Heloderma suspectum; assembly: GCF_057233095.1. NCBI lineage: Eukaryota > Metazoa > Chordata > Lepidosauria > Squamata > Helodermatidae > Heloderma > Heloderma suspectum. The sequence goes on from NC_139459.1 coordinate 280,184,768, forward strand.
ATCCTAGACACAAGTTACTCAAGACCTGTCTTAAGTCTCATTGATTTGGGGTTGCTTCCAAATGGCTTTGAAAGCATACTTGATTTTTAAGTTCCTCAGTAGTGCTGCGAGGTTCTAGCTGCTTAAGAGAGTGCTGTGTACACCCAGAATGTTGCTAAAAGTTACTTCAGCATTTACTTAACTGTGTGTGTGGAACAGAAAAAGATACCTTGGGCCAAAGAGGCAATCATGAATTATTCATCAGTGTTTGTGTGTGTGTGTGGGGGGGGAGATGGAGGAAGCAGAAGAATTATGCAGGCTTGCTTGCTTAGCCTTAGGCCAGAACCTGTCATTTGGATTTCAATGCAGAACTTTTGGCTCGTCAGTCATTATATGTCCACAGAGTGATGAATGTCATAGCTGAACCCAGCCTTATCAAAACTTGCTCACTCTCTTAGGGATGTTCACACTTGCTGTTTTTCCTACATAGAAGTAATGTCTCCTCTCTCTCTCTCTCTCTTTCTGTGTGTGTGTAGGGGGGAATAGCTGGCACTTCTACATGGAATGCAACAGTATTTATTTTGCCAGAAGTACACAGGTCACATGTAGGAAAAACGTAGTGTGTTAAGCACCCCTCAGTATGTGCTGAGGGCTGTGTGCGCACACAGCACATACATCTCTATAAAACATTCATGAATAATCTTCGGCCTCTTTAGAGCGCACACAGTGCCGCTCACTTGCCATGATGTCAGCCTGATCTGATCTCGTCCAGGTTAAACCAGGCCCTCTTGATCTTCACATGGACACGTTTTCTGTTTTGACTCAGAGATAGGTGCAGATCTCAGCGGAAGATGATGTGTTGATTTAGCTTGAGCCTGTCCCCTATTCCTGATGCAGAAGGCATGGCTAGGGATCCTATCTGTGGTAAGGGCATGCCTCCTCAGGGAGAGGTGAGGGAAACAGAGCCCCAGAAGTGCAGCACATCCACGCCTTCCCTCCCTCACCACAGGTCCCGCGGGCGCTCCCGTCCCACCCAGACCGAGAGGTAGGTCTCCCGTCTGTCCCATCCACCAAAGGGTTAACCAGCTTGCCTGAGTTGCTGAAGCGAGTGAGGCGCCAGGGTGGGGAGTGCTGTGGGGAGAGATAACGCTCCCTCCCGCTGTCAGTTACGCCCGAGTTTTCTTTGTTGCAGGGTATTTGTTGAAGGATCTGTCTGGATGGATTCTGCAATATTACAAAGCAAGGCCTCCATCCTTCCCTCCACGACCCACATCATTCGCTCACTCTCACTCCGGTATCCTTCCCCTCTCCCTTTTGCTTTCTGCCTCTTTCTCTCACGCCAACCCGTCCACCCCGCCTTCTGTCTCTCGCCCCATCCACCACCCTCCTTCCTCCCCCCCCCCATGGGACGAGAGACACTCCCTTGCAATCCACAGAATAACCCAGCCAGAGAGACAAAGGAATAACCCAGCCTTGTTTATTTATTTATTTCCCCCCTTTACCCCACCCCACCCCCAGCGCCTGTTTTGTCTGTCTCGTTCTCCCCCTGGATTCTTAGGAGAGCGGGTGAGTGTGTGTGTGTGTGTGTGGGGGGGAGAATCCCCATCCCCAACCGCATCCCCAAAGCAAGCTGGGAAGAAAGAGGCGAGAGATGTTTCCGCGAAAAGGGATTATGAGCCTAGATGGATTCAGATTAGGATCCTGTGCCTTGTGATTTCTGATGAGGGAATAAGTGGAGCTGGGCCCTGGATGGCAGAAGACGTCGCGAGGGAAACTGCTGAAACTGAGCCTAACCCGGGCCTCCGTGTGTGCGAGGAGCGGGGGGTAGGGAAGTCCTTCACTCTCTCGGGTGAGGGAGTTGCGTGAGCCACCCTAGCTGACACCCGGAGAGAGCGCTGGAATCCCGCGACCCGCTCGCTCGCTCGCTCGCTGCCGCTGCCTGCCAAGCCAGCCCCAGGGGAGGGGAGGGGCGGTACAGGTGGAAAAAGAGGTGGCGGCGGGGAGGAGAATGACAACGGGTCCAGCCCCCGCTTCGCTGCCGAGGAGGTGGGGACGGGGCGGGGCTATGCAAATCGCAGGCGGTAGAAGCCAATGGACTGAATAGGGTTTGGGTGCTCAATGTGAGAGAGGGGATTTGTGCGTGTGTGTTTATAGGGGGAGGGTGGTGGTTTATCCCCCCCCCTTTTTTTCTTTTTGCCAAGCGGGCAGGAGGCCACACTAATTATTATTTCTGCTTCCTTTCTCTCTCTCCTCCCCCCACCCATTATTATTATTATTATTACATTTCCCTCCTGCGCTCGTGCGCTCCTGCCTATCGGCCTGCAGAGAGAACTTGGAGAGGGCAAGCGCGCGTTGACACTCGGGCAAGCGGCGAGGGGAGCGGCGAAAAGTCAAGCCTACTGCTCCGCTGTGAAGGAGTCCCGCCCGGCTTGGCTGCCTCTGGAAACCGGTCTAGCTGCGAGGCCAGCGCTTCTATGGATTGGCCGAGAGATCGCGGGTCCTGAATTCGAAGTCCAGGATCCCGGAAGGTGCTACAGCAGCTCGATTGGAGCAACAGCGGCCCGCTTAGTTTGGTCAAAGGAAGAGAGCGGGATGGCGGTGGGACGCCGCGACCAGGACAGCTGGTGAGAAATGCCCGTTTGGGGTCGATAAGGGGTTCTTCCCCCTTTCTACTTGCGGAGTTGGGAGCAAGCGCTTCTGGGATCCTACCGCCAGCAGCCAAGTGCGGGATCTGTCCGGGAACAGTCTGAACGGGCAGCTTTTGCCCCTGCCCAGCTTCCATTCAGAAAGGTAGGTCTGCGTGCAGAGAGAGCTCAGCTTGTAACCCACCCCGCTCCCCATGCGCCTTTCTGATTGCGGCTCCGAATTCGTGGAGAGACTTCCAGCGCGATCCTAGATACAGGTCTCTCTCCTCGAAAAGTACGCCCCATTGAGTTCGATGGGATTGACTCCCGGGATTGCAGCCTCAGGTTCTTCTGTCAAAAGAGCAGCCGATCTCATTTGGGCGGGACTCTGTGTTAGCAAAGGTATATCATGGGAGGGGGCGAACCGAGAAGGGCGTGTGTGTGTGTGTGGGGGGGGAATGTCGATTTACCCGGCGCAAGGGTGGGTGCAGGTTCCACTTTCTGAGCCGCTGTCACATTACTCTGTTTCCTCCCTGTCCTTTTGAACATGGGTGTGTAGTACGAGGTGAGTGTGTGTGTGTGAGTGAGAGAGAGGCAGAAGGAAACCGAGAATATTAACCAAGGCCAAGGGAGCGGGAAGAACTGTTTAAAGCAGCAAACTTTCAGCGGCCTGTTCACACTCCTTCCGTCCGGGAAGCGGCTGGTTCAGTACTTTGCATCGCTGCGCCCGGAAAGTTGAGCAGAAATCCAGGAAAGTGGGAGTGAAGCGGGGGCGGAGAGGCAACAATCCTGACCAATTTTTACTCGGGGAAATTAGCCAGAGAGATGCCCGCCCGGGTCTGGCTGGTGTCCTGCCCCCACCCCCACTCTTCTTCCCCACTGCTAGAAGCCGCCAGCAAAAGGAGGCCTCAGTAATCCTGGGGCGTCAGAGGCTTCTCCAACAAGGTGTCTCCAACTCGTGGCTAGCTGAAGCGGGGAGCAGCTTTCCAGCGGGCGATTCTGCTGCGGTCGCGTCGGCTTTCTGTCTGGCGGTTGCTGAGGGTCGGGACGCGAGGGGAGGGGCAGTTAGATAAAACCCCGAAGCTGAGGGTTGCGATCGGGCTAATAGAGGAAAAAGCCAGCAGAGAGGCGTCACCTCTCCAGGTGAGAGGTGTCACTTCTCTAGACCAGAAGTGCCGGGGATGGGCGCCGGTCTTCTGGGGACCACTGTCGCTCTGCTCAACAACCCATTTAAAGCGTATTTGGCTTAAAAAAAACACTTCTGTGCAAACAAACCTTCTGAAATGTTCAGCTTCAAAGTTAAGTTGGTCTGAGGGCCCTTTTTCTATTTTCTTGGATAGATAAATGGTCATTGTCAATATTAATAAAGAACACTTAAAAGCTGGTTTTGAAGTGGTGGTGGTGGGTAGTGGACTGGGGGGGCGCCTTATCCCTGAGCGCCAGTGGCATAAGTGTGCCCAAGAGTTGCCACGGCCTCAGCTGTTGTTCCAGAGCAGGATTCACACGGCACTCTGAACTGAGAGGCACTTACCCTAGAGTAGGCTGGCTTGCGTCTTTGGGACGCGTGCGGAGGAAGGGAGGAGAGACTTAGGCTGCGATCCTCTGAATAAACTCCCTTGAACTCAGTGGGGCTTTCTTCTGAGTAGAGATGTCTAGGATTGCGCTCTTAGATCGTTTTCATGTGTGACTTACCTGAAGTCCCACTGAACTCAATAAGACGTTACTTACGATTAAACAAGCGTAGGGTCGCGCTACATAAATGCGCCACTGATTCAGCCCCCCCCCCCCATATCTCTCGCGCGCGTTCTTTGTGCTACGTGTGAATATTGGTCATGTGGGAAAGAAGTGCGGGCGAGAAAGAGAACGTGATGTAGCCGGTGCAGGTTTTATACTGTGCATGTTACAGACCAGATTCAGCCTCACGTGTGAACATGGTCTAACGGACTTTTTATATTTCTTCACACACAACAGGGCTGCGGGGTTAGCAGCAGGGCAGAAACTTGAGGCATATGAAACGTTTTCCTTGGCGCCAGAGAAAACGCAGCTCCTTTGCTCTGCCGGCCGTCTACGAGCCAAAGTCTCGTCCCGGCAGCAGCGGAGGGGAAGGGCTCGCGCTCGCTCGGGCTCTCCATTCCCGCTCATGCCTTTATTCCCCCCTCCCCACTTGGTTGTTCGGGTACTCCAGTAGCCCCGCTACGAGGGTGGTAGATGTGGCTCTGCGTGAGCTAACAAAACTCTGAGGGAAGAAGAGGTGTGTGTGTGTGTGGGGGGGGGGGGTTCGCCGGTCTCCCGCAGCGCTGACTCCGGCCAGCCCCGCGCCCGCTGCTGCGCCAGGTTGTTTCCGCGTTGGATTCATTCACGTGCCCGAGAACGACGCGACTGGCGGGTAGTGAATTAGCGCGCGTCAGGCTCGCATTCCTAGGGAGCCGCGTCTCCCGCCCTGCGCTCTAATTGGGCCGATGACTTCCTTCACCCAGCAGCCTCTTAGGCCTCGTGGCGCCCTCAGTTGTCTTTCGTGCCCACTCCAGGCCGACACAAGGGTGAGGCAAGGAGCGCGTTCATACGCCGCCGAGCGTCTGACGCCTCCCCCGCTGTATGTATGCGATAGAGAGTTCTTCGTGTGGAAGACAGGGCGCGTTTGTGCTGCCAGCGAGCATTCTGGGCCATGTAGGGTTTGGTTGTTTATATCCACCGTACAAAACCCCATCTGACTGAGCAAGAATTGCTGTAACCTCAGGAGGAAAAAGTTGGACCCTCACACAATTAAAGGAAGCTTAGTTAAATCATACGAGATTTTAGTTGGTTTGTTAACTAATCAACTGTGTATGTATCTGCACAGGAGTGAAGACAGTAAGTTCTGTAGCAAAAGAGAGAGAGAAAGAAGAAACTTACTTTCATCCTGTTTAAATGCATATATCTAGCACAGCTTTCCCCAATCCGGTATCCTTCAGTTGTCTTGGACTACAGCTCCCTTCACCCCAGGGGGTTATGGGAATTGTAGCCCAACACATTTGGAGGACACTAGGTTGGGGAAGGCAGGCTGTCCTAACAAGCACCATCTTAAACAAGGCATTCTCTCCTGCGTGAGAGAGAATGGAGAATGCCTCTATTAAAAATAGTGCTTGTTATGTACAGTTTTTGCAAGTACTTTTTCTATTAAAATTAATATATTAAAAACTCTGCAGCCCTAATTAATTGGGGTATTGCCTTAGTCAAAAGTTTTAAAAATCAGTTTCATTGAATAAATTAATTAAACATTGCAGCCCTGTGTGAGCTGGTGCCTTTCCTGCCCTACCTTTGTGCTAGGTAGCCCCGCTTCTCTCACTGCAGCGTGGATGAAAGACCATTTTCACAAATGAGACATAAATCATTGGGGGTGGGGGGATTGTTTTGTTGCATTTCCTAGGTCTGCAATTTCAATATACGACAGCTAGAACATGCATTTGAATTAAAAAATTGCCTCTCATATGGTTCTGCCTTCGACAAAACAACATTCAGGGTATTTTCACACTGGAGGCTTAAATTGGTGTGCTCTTAAATTGATCTATTATAATGCAAATGTAAAACCTTGGTTAGACTATACTGTACATTTCTCTGGTGCAATATATCCCGTGTTAATAACATTCGTATCTGCCACAAATAGAGGGAGAGAAGCTAAAGTGACCTTTTTTTAGTGTCACATGTCAAAATATGAGCTTACATAAAAGGAAGACATATCTGCACAATGTATATTTAACCTGTGGAACTAATTGTGGTGAGAACATCTAGAAGACTGTTTGAATAATTGGTTCACCAAGGAAATACTGGTCAGGTTGGAGGAGCAAAGGACCATCAATGGCTACCAGCCAAGATGGTTGCAGAGTGCACTTACCTTCTGCATGCCTCTAAACTGGGAGATGAACACTAGAGGACAGGCAATCCAGTAATTGTCTCATTTCTTTTGCATGCTGCTGCAAGCATTTGATTTTGTCAGAGAACAGAGACTGGGCTATAGTAATGACAGATGGGAACTGCACCAAAGTGTTGCAGCGTGGAGTGCTCCTGCTCTGGGTTCCAGCCAGCCTTTCCATCTTCCAGGATACTCTATTCCATTCTCCCTCTCATTTTCCACTTTTTCCCTCTCAACAGTGAGTCAGCCAGCATTCTTTGGCCACTGAGCATGCTCAGTCCTCCTGTTTTTTCCCCCCTATCTTTTTTGGTACTTCTTCAAATCTTCAGATTCTCCTCAGCCTGCTGATACCTTTTATGTGCAGGTGGTGCCATTTTAAATATGTAAGGATCCGCACTTGGAGAATGGGTTTGCTATTAGTATATCAGACTGGTTTTATCGATATGACATTTTTGTCTGGCTTTATCCCATTATACCTCTTTCTGGTGGCAGAGATGACAATATGTTCTTGAATTTGCACATCACCTAAGGATAGCTTGATGATATGAGGCCACTAGCAATCTACCCTAATCCAGACTACTGCAATGTGCCACAAAATCTGAGGTGTTCTGAGGCTTGCTTTAATGTTCTGCATGTGTGTGTGTTTCGATTAAAAATTTTAAAAATGATTTTATTTTTCTGTTGTTTTCTATTGGCCTAACAGCTAATAGAAACCCCAAGGTGTTAGTAGCTAGACAGACTGGGACCACTCTTTAAAATAACTGGGTATCCAAACACAAAATAAATCATCTGCCCTTTTCTTCAGCACACAGGCAGTTTTATTGGCTTCTCTGTTGGAGGTGGGTGGGGGGGTGGGTTATGCAACAGTAAAAATCTAGGCAACTTATCTTAGTGTCATCAAAACATACTCAGCTGAAGGCATTTGACTCAAATGCAGAGTTCATCGCATTTACTCATATGGCCTATTTTTGTTGTGGAAGGAGTTATATAGCTCAGTGTTAGATCGCCTACTTTATAAAGGCAGAAAGTACCAGGTTCAAGCCCTGGCATCTCCCAGTCAAAAGGATCACAAGTAGCAGAGCTGAAGCTGGGAAGTACTCTCCCTGGCAACGTAGAGAACCCCTGTCAGTCAGTCAGGCAATACTTGGCTAGATGGATTGGTGGCCTGATAAAACAAGCCTACATATTCCATATCTAACCACTTAAGAGTAGTTTTCTAATGTGTCCCCTACTCCTGGCAGAATTTTCAGAAGTGGTTTCTGTGGAAGGCAGTCAACATGAAAAGGGGAGGCTACACAGAGAAAGTTCTGCTCCCTTCCTCCTGAATTAATGGTTGTGAGAAACTCCCACTAACAATTGGCCGGATGGAATAAAATGTTCTGGGGGGATTCTGCCGCCTCTACAGAGTCCAGGGAAACACAGGAATAAGGCTGTAGTGCTGCCATGTGGAGCAGAGGGTTACATGTGGCTGCAGTTCAGCATAGTTTGGTCAAGTTACTAGAACTGTGCCCTGGCCAGAAGCGGCAAAGATTTTGCTAGTGTCGTTGTCCATTCTTGTGCACGCACATATTAGTCATGGAGTTGTTAATAATTTCCTTTCATATTCCTGATCCCCTCTCTTTCTGTCTTTCCCCGATAATTTCCTGTTCTGTAAGCTCCTTTCTCAAGAGGCTCAGATGCATGTACTGACATTTACAAACTGAAACTGATCAGAGACCCCTCTCTTCCTGAACAGATGCACCAAGAGCCAGCAGAAGGGGTCCCCAACCTTTCCTTTCTTCCTTTATAATCACAGCTCAGAAGTGGCTGGATTAATATCTACTTATTTACAAGGGCTGAAAAGTGGCTGAGCCTCACATGCAAAAAGGATCTCCAGGAATAGCACACTAGTTCATTCCTAAGCTTGCACAGTAGCATATTAGCCTGTTCAGTCTGCTTCCATCAACAGAGAGACTGAAATTGTAGAGCCAATACAGTTCTGGACAATAGTATGCTCTTGATCTGTTTGCTTTTCTCTCCCAGCTTTCTCTCCCTTCTTTCTCCTCTTTTTCTCCTTCTCTTTTTCCTTCCCTCCTTCCCTCCTTGCCTCCTTCCTCTTTTCCTTCTGTTCTTCCCCCTCCTCCCTCCTTTCCCCCTCCTTCTCTGCTCTTTTCCTTTGTTTGCCATCTCACTCACTCTCATTGGCACGCACAGCACAATCCAAATGCAATATCGGTATTTGCCAGAACTATTTCCCAAGGACGGCAGGGGTTTGATTTAACTGCAGCCGATTGTAGCTTTTATTTCACAAGGTAATTTGGGTTTTAGACATTCTGGTTCCAAAAAGGCCTGATGTGTGTGCTGAGTGAAGAATCTCCAAAAGGGGAAGTGCGAATGTGTGCAGAAAGAAAGACAAATAATACAAATATTTACCTAGCGCAAAAGAAATTGCTATGATATATTGCCCCTGGGAAACTTTAACTCCTGCAATTGTGGTGTATTGCCCACAGCTGAAGAAAGCTTCATCCTCCTGGGGGCCCATCCATTACTCTAAACGTCCTTAGAGCAAGTCTGGATTTGTTTGACTGAGTCCAAGGATTTTCCTGTGAAATCCCTGAAGTTTGTTTCTGTCATTAACTCCCACTTCCTTGCATCTCACTAGTCAACCAGAGGGGGCAGTGTTGAGACGGAGTGATGCCCCTGCCCCCTCTCACCCAACCCCAAGTATTCCTCAAAGTACAGCAGAGAGGGCAGTTCTGCCACTGTTAGCTGTTTGGCTGGTTTCTCTCTCCCTCATTGTGTGTGTGTGTGTTTCCTGCAAATTGATCTTGGTCAGCCTGACAATCTCTTCTAAGAAGCTGGCTGCTGTGCTAATAACATGTATGCTATACATTAGGTCTGAGGTTTTCAGATACCATAGTTGCAAGGGAGGGACTCTAAATACCTAGAGGGGTTTTGCCTGCTCACATGTACACACACTGTTTGAATAGTTTTAACATGGTTTATAACTGCATCCATATGTACTCTTAGTACAATAGAAACAGAACAAGGGAAGGGAACTTTTGGCGCATGCATGTTGCTATCATATTCCTGATGTGGTAGAGGAGGGAGTCAAGCCCTTGTGATCCATGCAAGCATGAGCATTCTGGGGCATATGCTGTGGGAAAGGCAGTGGAGGGTCAGTTACCTCTGCCTGAACAAGAAGAGAGCAAGGAAGAGCCAGAGGGCTGGAGAATATTTGGGGCGGGGGAGGGCAGAGGGAAGTGTCATCATACCAGTGATCCACCTTCCAATACCGTTCCAAGGGCTGTGATCAGATGCCACATGTAGCATCCAGACACGTAGCATCCAGACAAAATTTATTTATTTATTTATTTATTTAATTTCTATACCGCCCAATAGCTGAAACTCTCTGCGCGGTTCACAAAAATTAAATCCAAACAACACACAGTAAAACAATTTAAAATATACAGAACATTAAAACCACAATATAACAATACAACCACAATAAAACCTAGCAGCAGTGCAAGAGTTTAAAAGACAGATTTAAAACAGCAAAGATAAAAATTTAGAAAGCTAAAATGCTAAAATGCCTGGGAAAATAAAAAGGTCTTCACCTGGCGCCGAAAGGAATACAATGTAGGCGCCAGGCGAACCTCACTAGGGAGCTCATTCCAGAGCCGGGGTGCCACAGCAGAAAAAGCCCTCCTCCTAGTAGCCACCCGCCTCACTTCCTTTGGCAGGGGCTCACGGAGAAGGGCCGCTGCTGATGATCTTAAGGTCCGGGCAGGCACATATGGGAGGAGGCGATCCTTCAGGTAACCTGGCCCCAAGCCGTTAAGGGCTTTGAATGTTAACACCAGCACTTTGAATCGGGCCCGGAAATGGACTGGCAGCCAGTGCAGCTGGAAAAGTACTGGCGTAATATGAGCTCGCAGGCCAGTCCCTGTTAACAATCTTGCTGCCCTATTTTGGACCAGCTGAAGTTTCCGGACCGTTTTCAAAGGCAGCCCCACGTATAACGCATTGCAGTAATCCAGATGAGAAGTTATCAGAGCATGGATAACTGTAGCAAGGCTATCTCTGTCCAGATAAGGGCGTAGTTGGTATACCAGCCTAAGCTGATAAAAAGTGCTCCGTGCCACTGAGTTCACCTGTGCCTCAAGTGACAGTTCTGGATCCAAGAGCACCCCCAAACTACAAACCTGATCCTTTAGGGGGAGTGCAACCCCCTCCAGAACAGGTTGAATATCACCTAGCCGGGCAGACGAACCACCCACTAACAGTACCTCCGTCTTGTCTGGATTGAGTTTCAGTTTATTAGCCCTCATCCAGTCCATTACCGTGCCTAGGCACTGACTCAGAACAGTCACTGCCTCACCTGGTTTTGATGTAAAAGAGAGGTAGAGCTGGGTGTCATCTGCATATTGATGGCACCTCAGCCCACACCTCCGGATAACCTCCCCCAGCGGTTTCATGTAGATGTTAAACAGCATGGGGGATAAAATAGAGCCCTGTGGAACCCCATGGCACAATTGCCATGGCACAGAGCAGTAATCCCCCAGCACCACCTTCTGGAATCGGCCATCCAAGTAGGAGCGGAACCACTGTAGTGCAGTGCCTCCTACTCCCAACCCAGACAACCTATCCAGAAGGATACCATGGTCGATGGTATCGAAAGCCGCTGAGAGGTCCAGGAGAATCAACAGGATCTCACTCCCCCTGTCCCTCTCCCGGCAGAGGTCATCCCACAGGGCAACCAAGGCAGTTTCCGTTCCAAAACCAGGCCTGAAGCCCGATTGAAATGGATCTAGATAATCCGTTTCATTCAACAGTGCCTGGAGCTGTCCTACAACCACCCGCTCAAGCACCTTGCCCAGGAAGGGGATGTTGGCCACTGGCCTATAATTGTTAACATCCTCTGGGTCCAGGTTAGGCTTTTTCAGGAGTGGTCTAAAATGCTACCTAATGCCTAGGCAGTGGGGAAGAAGATCAACCTGGCCCCAACCGTGCTGCCTGGAAGAGGTGGCAGGATCGGCAGACGTTTCTTGCAATTACCAGAGTCACATGCTGAGTACAAATCCATGTGTGTACCTGTGACTGTATTACATGGGCAAAAGATCATGGGCTGGACCTAGTTGCCTTAGTTTTGATGGTTTTGCACACATGATACTGTTTCGGTTATTCTGTTTGTTAGCACTTGTTCCATCTCTTTAGACTGCAAACTCCTGTAATTTACAGTGTTTGCTCAGCTCTCCAGCAAGGTAAGCTTCTCAATAATGTATCTAAAATCTTACAAGTCCAGTTAAGTTAAAATCAATTACAGCTTTTTCATTTACTTCCAGAGAAGGTGGGTTGCACCCAAAGCTTTGTTGCTCCATGGAAGAAACAGCTCCTCTGAATGCCAAAACAGGGCTCTGTATAGTGGTCTACATTGCATTTTGGCTACCTCTCTCGTGTAACAAACTGTGAAGTAATTTGTGTGCAGTATTCAGTTATTTTGATGTAGCTCAGGATGCTGAACTTGTATGTAGGAATAATTTGCAGTTACCCTGGAGTAACTGTTTTTGTAAGCCTCCACCAACTGACATTGCAGAAAGCAGACAAATTATGCTGTGGTTAGCAGTCCGGTTGTATGGACAGTTAGCCTGTGGTATAAAAAGCAGTTCCTCCAGGGAAACGGGGCCAGGAAGCTATCTTTGGTTCAAATCCAGAGGGGCTGGGTAAAGGGCAAAGGTGCATTTTGTGTTGGGATGTGGTTTGTACGTATGTGTGTCTTAGTGAAGTGGGGAAAGCTGTGTGTAACTTACACTTCGGGATGAACAAAGGTAATGTTGTAAATTACACACACTCAGTCCCATCTGAATTCTGGCTAGCCACTTTCACAGGGCCCCTGGCACTCTTATCTAGGCAAGGCTGTCAAATCTTTTCCAGTTCAGAGCCCCAGTGGAACCCAGCTGGTGTGGTACACACACTCACTTAAAAAAGAGAAAGAAATCTACTTTTAGGGAGAATGCATTTTGTCTTTTAAATAATTAAGTCCAGATTTCTCCTGACTAGAAAGTGGAGAATGTACTGTACAAGTATTCCTTCCCCTGGTTGACTTCATATCTGTGCTCAGCGGGAGGGCAAAGAGGTGGTTCATATAGTAGGAGTTGCAGCCTCCGTTCTCTCTCTCCCCTTCTGTCTCTGTGGGGAAGGGGCACTCTTGCGGGGGTGGAGGAGTCCCTAGTGGGTGGGCTGCTCTGGCTCTCCCTGCCATAGGATAGGGCTATAACGACTCTTTTCATTCCTGAGACGACTTGATTACTGCCCTTCAATCAAACCCTGTTTACTTTACCAAATGAGAGCAGCATGTGAGCTTGTTAATTGCAGTTGGGCTCCTATGGCCTGATACTCATTCCTTCCGCAGGCTCCTCCAACTGCACTGGGAAATTCTGATGCTCTGGTAGGGAGGCAGTGACCCTGGTTAGAGTTCAGTTGGCAAAAAGACACACAGGGTCCACTTGTGTATCAAGAGTACCACAGCAGCTGGGATTGATCTTATTGAAACCATAAATATTGATACATGTTCCTGATTAATTATTTACATTACCTATAGTTACCTATGCATGTAGATGCAGAATGCTGCTATGGCAAATGTTTCTTAAAACTTACACACTGACATGCTCGCTCAGTGCTTGGATCTCTTTTCATACAAGACTAGAGGAAAGAGGAGACTTCCTAGTGCCATATCTGTATCAGCTCTCTGCAGCATGCACTGCAGTTATTTTCTTCCTTTGAAGTCTTGAGGACCAGAAATAATGCAGAAGTCTTAAAGTTATTCAAGGCTGGAGGCCCAAGGAATTGGAAAAGCTTCACAATCAAACCCAGAAAGGAGCAAAGTTGGGCCAAAGAAAATCGAAATATCTAGAAGATGTTCCAAAGTGTGCGGTGTGTGCCAGAACATACTCAATAGTGGGCAGAGCATAAGGCCAAACGTACCCATAATATTATAGATCTGCAGAACAAGAATGGGGTTGAAGGTCAGGATCTTCTGTATCCCAGCAGCCCACAAAAGTTGGCCCTCATTACTCCTAAAGTATGGCTGGTTCACACAGAGCAGCCCTCCTCCAACTGGGCACCTTCCAGATGTCCCATACTACAACTCCCATCATCCCCAGCCAATGGGCCCGTTGACTAGGGATGATGGGAGTTGTGGTCCAACACATCTGGGGGCACCAGGTTCGGGGGAGGCTGACACAGAGGAAGTGTAACATGTGAACTAGGTGGTCTCAGGTGTGGTTTAGTTAAGTTTTACACGGCCATCTGGCACTAGATCATGAATGCATAGTAATGACAAAGGATGTAAGACAGACTTATTTCAGAGGCACAATATAGTATGAACCCATTCTGATTAGGCCATATTAACCAGTAACGAAGAAACTAGTGTGGTCTGTCCTCTGTGTGTTGCTTTTGCTGGTGTCTGCCTAAAGACATTTCACCCAGCAGTTCATCACAATTCCAGGTGGGCACCACAGCATGTCATCAGGAATGTTCTAGGGAAAGTCAAACACCATTTCCACCAAGATGTCCCCTGTGCTCCCTGTGGGAACGTGAAAGCTGTGCGACTCACAGCGTTCCTTCCCAGCTGGGCCATCATGGAGAGAAGCACTCTGCGACAGCATCCCTCTCTCCCACTTCAAAATTAAAGTTTGTCTTACCTGATCTGTTTATAAGTGCAACTGAAATTAAGTTAACTGATGAGGTCTGTGCACTGGAGAACTGTGCCAGCTTCTAAAGATTAGACTGTAGAATTGTTACACCTGCACATTTCTCTGCCCAAAGGTAGAACTGAACAGAAGAGCAGAATGACTCTTAAGAGGAATACATTTCAGTTGTTCCGTTCAGGGTAATAATGCTTCTGTCTTCTCTTTCCCCTTCTCCACTAGACTTCCTAGGAATTCTGCCTGGATTTTGGAACCACAGCAATCCCCACCATGCCACTAGTTGGCTTTTTGCTCTGGGCCACCCTGCTAATTGTGGGCTGGTGGCCATCCTACTCCAAGGATTACCTCTTTGCTACTCCAAGGGTGCAGCTCACTTTCAAAGGTAAGGCGCAGTCTCTATGTTAAAACAGCATTACACTATGGTGGTGGTCTTATCAGGGTTACATTTTCTGGCAGTTAGTGGCTTGTTGAAAGTTCTGTATCCAGAATGTGTCTCAGAAGTGCCAAGATCCAGACCTGGAGGTCCCGTTTTAATTTCAAGTGCATCAGAATGGCCACTCCCTATCTTTCCAAGGAAGCTACTCTCTGCAGCACATTCCCTTGGGATCCTAGCCATGATTATGAAGAATTCTTTTCTGGAATAGGTTCCGAGAAGCCCCTGGGCTAGCCGCCTACATCAATCAAGCACGTGGTGCATTGCACTCCAGTGTCTCTCTCCATCTGGAGATAACTGGCCTTGCAGCTTGTGGAGTTTCCTCAGATTTCTTTTAGAGTCAAGCACCGTGGCTGGCACTGCAGGCAGCAGATTGACAGCTCAGTGAACCCAAGCTGCTATGTGTGCTGAGAAGTTGGCAGCAAGTCACATACGAGCTCCCTAGGAAGGGATGCAGTGCTGCAAATGGATCATCCTCCTGCCAATGCCAAGGAGGAGACAGGTGTTGGGATGTGCTGTCTGTGAATCTTCAGGGTTAGCTGGTGTGAGGCAATGATTGCCTGTGAAGGATGATGAAATGAATTAACACATTGACCTCCTACTGACAGGGTAGCATCAACATGTGACTATCCACTGGGAGCAAATTTTAGAGTATACCTTACATGTAAATTTCCTCCTGGCCTTCCTTCTTTCTCCTGGGGAGACAACCTACTGTGCATCTCAGGGCAAATATATTTGTAGGCTGCAACTTCTGTGTTTGTCAGGGGTGTGGCATGAAGGCTTCTGCTTTCATTACACGATGTTCCCACACTTTCTTTTGATACTTGCAGCATGGAATTACATGATGTTGTTAGGCTTATGAAGAAAGTTGAGAGATTTACAGACCAAAGGAGGTGTTCCTGGAAAATAACAAGAATGAGGCAGAATTTCCCTCTGTATGGTGTAGTGCCCAGGGGAGGGGGTGTTGAGATTTGGCAGTGAATCCTCTGAATTGCGCTGTGATTTTAATTGCAAAAATATCATTTGTGTCTGGCTTTGGGCATTAATTACAGGATGCATAGAGCCCACAGAAGCTCATCTGTAGCAAATCTGAGATTGGGTTTGTACATAATGTGTGCCTATTGTTGAGAGCATGGATGATATTCTGGAGGTGACGGGCTCGACCTTGGGGGAGCTGGGGGTGGTGACAGCCGACAGGAAGCTCTGGCGTGGGCTGGTCCATGAGGTCATGAAGAGTCAGAAGCAACTGACCTAATAAACAACAACAATGTTGAGAGCCATAATCTTTTGCATATTCCTTCATGTGAGTTTTATTATAAGCCAATGTGCAGACACTTACCTTGCAACTGTGTGACTATTTTTGTTCCTTCAATGCTTTTTTTTTTTTTTTTTGGTAAGTAGACTTCTGTTATATTCCCATGCTGACAGGATGTGGGGGCTGGCAGTGGCAGAAGGAGATTATTTAGTGATGGGGGAGCACAGGCTTGCTATTAGATTCAGCAGGGAAGAACAGGGAAACAGCCTCTGGTGTCCATGAGTTGTAATTGCCACCAATCTGCAGGATGTCTGGCTGTTGTTGTAGCCCTGCAACTACAGGGATGTGTGAAAGTGATTTCTGTGTATGCCTGACATACTTCACCTGTACCTCTTATACTTTACTCTGGCAGAGAACTTAAGAGAAATGACCAAACTGATTACCCTTAGCTAATTACCTATATCTGGAATAGGGATTAATACTGACATACCTTGCAGGGTTGTTGTACGGATTACAACTAAATAATGCATGTGAAGCACTTTGGACACTTGAAATACAACTATGATTACTCTAAGCAAGCATTTGTTCCGGAATTTGCAATGTTAAATTATGAATAAGAGGGACTTGTCCTGCACATATTCTCTGCAGGGTGACCAAACGCAAAAGAAAACTGTGCTCCTCTACCTCTGATAGTTGTACAGAAGAGGGAATCTTGGCACCTTATCATTCAGGGTGAGTGAACTATGGCAAGTACAGGCACCTAGTTCTTTTGTGCATCTGCTCATCCTAGTAATTTTTTATCAAGTCATATCAATGACAAGTATTCTAATTGATTTAGAAGGTAGTATGGATTAGCTGATATGCCACTGGGCTGCAATGTGATATACCTGGGGTATAAAAGCACAGTGATGTTGATTCACTGCCATACGTGTGCAGATATGATGAGATCTTCTTCCTGGTCCCTGTGGATTTATGTAAAGGAATCTTAACCACTCTCAGTAAGTCAGGAAAAAGCTTAGTTATATCAAAGTCTGCTGCAGCAGCATTTGGAGTTATCTGGATTTAATTCTCCAGCATCACTGTAGCCCAATCCTGTACAACTCAGGCCACCATCCATGTGCAGTGGCTCATCATTGGCTTGATAACATCTTTGTTGGGTTGCCTGTCCACAGGGCTGATGTCAGAGGTAAGCATGGCTGGGCACCTGCTGTAGTCCACACCCATGCAGAGGACCCACTGCCAACACTTGGAGACTTCTGGTCCTGCTTGTGTGCTTGTGTTCCTTCTCCTCCCTGTCACTGCTTGTTCACCTGCCCTCTCTAAGCATGCAAGCAGTGGCCAGCATTAGAAGACAGAACAGCATCCTTCATTTGCCTTCGGTTCTCCCTCCGGGCAGCTGTACAAATTGAGTACAGAGGGTGAAGGCAAGTGAATGGACAGCAGAGATGGAAACGAGAAGGAGGAGGACCCATTGGGGCGTCTTGCCCAAAGGCTCCCCACAACCTGGAGCTGGCACTGTTTGTCCAGGGCAGCCATAAACAGGACATGGAAGGCCAGAGTACACGGCCATACCATGCAGGCCTGGCCTAGCCTTTCTCTTCCATCCTTCTGCCTTCTACTACAAGTAGCTCCACCGTGTCTAGAGTTGCATTCTGAGTGCCCATCTCTTTCACAGGCAAGTACTTTGCTCTCCAGAGCAACTTAACCTTTTCTTTGGAGTTTGAACAGTTTCATCAGAGAGCATGGGGTTGGCAGAAACTTGATCCATCCTGCTGTTAAGTTCTCTCTCTGTGTGTATACTCAATTGAGATCCTCTTTGGGGCCTATTTAAAGATTTCTGTGTCCTGTAGGAGAAGGGAGAGGTTGAAATCAATGACTTTGAAAAAACAGTGTCTTTGAGCCTTTATAAGAAGCTTTGGTTTCCTGTTGTTACTCTACAGTAAAAAAAAAAAAAAAAAAGTGGGGAAGCTCTACCTTGGCCAGAGAGTTTTGTTTTTCACTACATCACCTGACTCTGGGGTTCTGGGGCTTTGACAAAAACAGCAATAATAAATAATAAATCATGAGACTTGGCACTGGAGCTGAAGGCAGCTTGGAAAGGACTGGAATGGCAAAGACATCAAAAGGGATGGGAGAACTTGGGTAGCAGGGGGTGGATGGAAGAAGCAGGAGAGACTAGAGCCGCAACAAATGAGAGAGGAGGCAGGGCTGACTATTAAAAGCATGCAGTTTAGATAAGCTGGGGCTCCAGAGGACAATCTAAAAACATCTCAAGGGCATTAAGCCCAGGAGCAGGGGAGGCAAGGTGAAGAGAACAGGAATTCAGTGTCAGAAGGAAGTGCTGCCTTGGAAAAGATATCAGGGAGTGTTCAATGCCTGGAGGGGAGAACAGTATTTGCCAGAGGAGGAGTTGCAAGCAGCCTCATTTGGAACTGTGGGAAGCACATTTTCTGCTTGGTGGGAAAGATTTGATTTAATTCCCTTGGCTGTACTGATCAGGGTGCATGCATATTGCCACTATTTCCATGTCTCTCCCTCTCTCTGTATGTGTGTATAACTGAGAACAGTGAGATAATAACTATGCCAGTAGCATGGCATGGGGGGGGGGGGGCTTATGAGGTTTAATAGTTTTGCTCAGCGTTTTTCTTTACTGACCATTCTTCAGATGGGCCCCACATTTGCTGGACCTGCAGCTAGCTGTTGTCTGGTATCCCTGCACTGCAGTAACCATACTCTACATATCCAGCAACACATGCTTTAATGCAAATACCATTCCTGAGCTGGCCTGCGTGCCCAGGGACAGTGGGATTAGTGCTGGACGGATAAGCATTATTAAGCATGGTATGTAGCAGAAATGCTTGTACATGTTCACTTCCAGGTCTCTTGGGAACTTCTTCTGAATCAACCCTTGATTTTTCCCAAATCAAGAGCCTGATCCTGCTCTCATTCACAGGACTGCCTTTTACCATGACAGACTTGTAATAAGCGCATGTTAACTTTTGACTGCAGCACCACAGGTAGGCTGAAGCAGACCTATGTGTGAATTAGGCTTTAGCACTCAGCTAGAACTGCTCTCAAAGTGTTGTCTGTTACCGAGTGCACAATCTGATGGGAACTTGGTGTATGCTGGCTGGCAGGCATATGACCACCTCCATGTTTAACAGCATAGCCAACAGTAAGCCTGGGATGAGTAAATTTTGTGGCTGCAACAGCGTGAGATGGTCTTATGACTACCCCTGCTCTGCACTGCAAGTCAGGCTTCTCACAAGTAACATCAAAATTAAGCCTTTGCTTAACTAGAGCAATCATCTCTCCCAGTGAGGCATTCCCAATTTTACTCACCTTTCTCATTCTTGAAGTCCATCTACCCCTGTTTGCTGATATCACAGACACATTATTTGCATTATGGAATAGAGACCAAAAAAGCTGGGTCTAATTGCAACTAGAAGGTAAAAATTAATGGGGTTATCTCCCTGCAGTTAAACTCTACTTACTGAAAGCATTACATATTACCCCCTTTTTTTTCTTTTTCTTCTTCTTTTTTTTTTTTACCAATCTCTACATAGATTTGATGGCCAGTTTTAACTGATAGCCAGTGTTGCCTGGATCCCCCTCTGGTCAGTTTCTATGAGCTGGTTAAAAAAATCTATTCTGAAACTTTTCCTGTTGTCTTTGCTGTGAACTACTGTAGGTATAGGACTGTTTTTGTGATCTGCTGTTGTTGCATGCTGTTTTGGATGGGGTTGATATTTTTTCTTATGTTTTTAAAAAAACCATTTAATTGGTTTGATAGTACTTTGTTTAGATGCTGTGTATTGTCCTGAGAATCTTTGGGTAAAGCGAGCAACTTTCAAATGTAATAACTAAATAAATGCAGGAGTTGTATTTGCCTTCATTCACTTAGGGTCTAAAACACATGTTTAGACAGGAAAAACAGTCCTGGCATGGCTGGCTGGGGAATGCTGGGAATTGTAAGACTTTTTATGTCTAAACATGCATAGGATTGCACCCTTAGCTCTTTAATCACATTGTCTTTGAAAGTTCCTCTAAAAGGGCTGGAATAAATCATTTAAACATACAGAACAGAAGTTAAGCCTATTTTGTGCTTGAGAACACTGTAAATAATATAAGATGTGATAAAACCATGAGGTTTAGCAACTTTTAGAGGAAATATAAAATCACCTGCCTGACCTTTCTCCTTTTACTCTGTAGTGAAATTAGAAAAGCCCCCATGTACTAGGAGTTTGTGCATTCTCTTTTCCTCACACTGCTATTTCAACTTACTCTCGGTTAGTGAGAATTAACCTCCAGCCTTGTCTAAAAGCCAGCTGGGATACCAGAGCTGTAAACTGAGCTGTCTTTAATCAGCTTTTTCCCTGAGTCGATAATTTCTATGTCTGTATGAGTCTCTCTTTCTAGTGAGGTGGTGGGTGAAGAGAATGGGGTGGGGGTGGGGAAGAGAATGGTGAGGAAAGTGGGAAACGTGAGGAGGAAGAGTTAATCAGTGTGGGTTGTTAACATGGCCCAAGCCACCAACTCTGCCAATAAAACTGCAGCCAGGGCTTAGAGAAAGGTGAGAGGTTTAATGCACCTAACACTTCTCCCACTTGGCCCAGATTCCACTTGGCAGGTTAACCAGCAGGAACAGGCCATAATTCCATATCTGAGCAGGAAGGAAAGAGGATGGGGACAGTGAGCTGGAGGTGCTGGGTGTGTCGGGTTCCAGGCGGAGGGTTCCACTCTGGATGGTGGGTTACGGAGGCATCTGGTAAAATTATGTGGCAATAGCGTGGGACTAAGGGCTGCTTTACATCATCATTATCAACTACAGCAACAAAAAGATGAGCCTGTAGTGTGTCCACTATCTGTCCCTGTAGTGAGCACCACAACAGTGGAAGGGGAACTGTGAGGAGGCAAACACTTGCCTGAGAGCCTTAGCCAGTTTTAGCTCTTGGGCATGTGCTTTACAGCATGTCTGCAGAGGATCACTCCTCAGTCAGACATTTGTGTTTACTGCAGGAGCATGTTTTAATCTCTTAGTTTTTTAGTTGTGTGCCCAGGGGGCCAGAGGCCTCAGATTATGTTGCAAATTGGGTCCTCCATACTCCCTTCATATCACTGATGTGAACCAGGGTCTCATTAGAGTTGCCATCAGTTTGAATTTGTTTTATGCTTGGACACGGATGCTGGATGGCCTGATCTGAAACAAGGGCAGTAGACCAGAGTGTTAGATCCAATATCTACATAGTTTTGCAGTTCAGTGGCTCTTGGCATTTTGAGGAGAATTATTTGATTTTAGAGTTGCTGTCCTCAAAGTGTTGGTGCTGAGGGTTCAGAGCAGTTTCAACACCGGATTGCTTCAGATTGCTGTGTACGTAAGAAAGCCAAGACGGAAACCATCTTTTCACATTCCTACAGGTTACTTTATCACTGTTTTCTTCAGCATAACTAGAGATGAGAGAATCAATTACTAGGGTGCTTGCCTATTAATAGAATTATAGAGCTGGAAGGGACCTCAAAGGTCATCCAGTCAAACCCTTGCCATTGCAAGAAATCTACTATCACAGCAATCCTGATAGGTGGCCATCCGGCCTCTGAATAAAATCCTGTTACAGTCCACACCTCCCAAGGCAGTCCACTTTTTAACTGCTCCTACCATCAAGTAGTTCTTCCCAACATTTAGACATCCCCTTTCTTGTAATTTGAAACCATTGGTTTGGATTCTAACCTGCAGAATAACAGAAAAAAAATTTCTCCATCTGTGTTCTCCATCATCTATTTGAAGGTAACTATCACTTCCTCTCTTAATCATCTCTTTCCCAAGCTAAACCTACCTGTAATAGAAGAGCCAACTCCCACCCTGCCGTCCCTTTAACAAATCCCATCTTTGCCAGGGATTCTCTGCTCCACTGTAGAGGAATGAGTATGACACATCCTGAGCATTCACCACCACCACCACCACCTGAAAAACACAAAGATGTTGTTCCTTGTAATCCTATCAGACAGGAATCCAAGAGGAGATCCCATTCACACCTCTCTTTCCCTAATTCTCATGAATGGCAAAGTACTAAGCACCAATCTCTGAAAAGATTCAGCCTCTGTGCAGATGCCCCACACCTCCTTTTACCAGCTTTGGATTGGTGGGTTGTCCTCCACCCCACCCTCATCCCAGTCAGGCATGACCCCTTCTGGAACACATAATAAAAATGGGGTAGTTTGAACATGTTTTTTGTCTCCGTCACCTGGAAAATCTCTGCTGCTCCCCTCCAAGACAAGCCCTGTGCTGTTTGCATGTACGCTGAAGATACTCTGCTTATAAGTTACTGAACCTCTCTTAGAGACCATATCAGGATCTTGAATTGTGTTTCTGTCTTCTAAGGTATTGGCTACCCTACCCACATGGGTATCATCTGCAGATTTGATTAGCATCCCCTCTAATCCTTCATCCAAGGCATTTATAAAGATACTGAACAACACAGGGGCCAGAATAGAACCCTGCACCACCCCACTTGTCACTTCTCTCCAGGTTGACAAGGAGCCATTGATGAGCACTCTTTGGCTTTGGTTCATCAGTCAGCCACAAATCCACCCAACATTAGAAGCACCTAGCTTGTATTTTACCAGCTTGCTGACAAGAATATCAGCACAGATTATAAACTTTTGGGTAGGCATGTGCAGAATAAAATGATTCACTTGACATTAAGACAATGACTGGTTTGCACATAATGCTAACCAATGGGTTTATCTAACCCATGGACTGTTAAATTCTGGTTTGTCATGATGTCCAGACCCAGCCATGCTAACAAACCATGGTTTGTTAACCATGAACAACCCAGAGGCCCAGCTTGCATGACACACCAGGCTCATTGGAGGTTATTTAACTCATGATGAGCCATGGAGCAAGCCAGGCACCATTTTGAGTATGCAGCCCCTGATGGGGGGGGGGGTTATACTGTGGGAACAGGATGCTCAATTTAAATAGACCTTTGGTCTGATCCAGGATGGTTTTTCTTAAGCTCTTATGTTTTCAGAGGCATCTGCATCCCTGCTGTTGGAAATCGAATGCTAGAGTAGATGGACCTTGACATGATTCAGCAAGGCAATTCCTATGTTCCCTAATCCAGAGTTAATGGATTGTTGGCTGAGGAGACTGCATTTCCTCTGACAGGGCAATGCCGCAAGCAGAGAAGCTCGCATGGATAACCAAATTGGAAGTGTTGCTGAGCCTCTGCATAAACAGTAGAACAATGCAGCACCCAGAGAGCTATGAACAGCTTCCCCATTCACTTCCTGCCGCAGCCAGTTCAAAGCCCATTGTACTGTTATATCAATGTTTATGCTTACACTCGGTGGGAACACCCAGACCACTGCTGCTGAATCATAATTAGAACCCCTCATCTGCTGTTTTCCAGCAGCTCTATATTAGCCTCTCTCAACACAGCACTGCACGGAAATGGCCACAGGACCTTAGTGTACACAATTAATACCTCATGCTTGGAAAATACTATTTTTTATGGTTCAAGGAGTTCTTTCCAGTGCAGGAGCACAAGAGCATCAAGAACCATAGCCCATGCAAATGCCACAAGATTTATCAAGTTAAAATGGGGTGTGTGAGCAATGTGGATGGTGAGTTTGTCAACACTGAAGGGTGCTGGCTGGATGCCATTAGAAGAGGCATCCCTCTCTCTGGATACTATAACTCAGGGGCTTTCCCTTCCTCTGGATACTATAACTCAGATTGAAGCTGCTTTGTTCTGGAAGAATAGCTTTGCTTGGGTACCATTCCCTACTCAGTCTCTGACAGACACTTTCTCCTTGAATTCCTCATGAACATCTGTTGTTCTGGACATCCCTCATGCCTTTTGAATTGCCCAGCACTGATGGAAAAAATTTCAAGTTAGGTGAGCAAAGCGAATAGTTCTTCATTTAGTTCTCCATTTAGTTCTCCATTTAGCACTCTCCATCAAAACCTCTCTGCTCCATTTCCCACCCTTGAAACTAAGAATGGGAACATGTCCCCAAGAGGGAAATGAGTAGTGATGGAAAATGATGGCAGCATCCTGACTGAGTCCCCCATTTGCAGCTAATCCTTGTTTCCCAAGGAAGGATGAGGTGGGGGCAGGGGGGAAGAGAAGATCTATTTATATCACCTGGACTTGACTGATGAGTTTTCAGATACACGCACATCTTTTTTAGAATTCTCCTCAGGAAAAACAGGTTACCTATTCTTAGCCAAGTCCTCAACAACCTTCTTCCCATCTCCTCCTCCTTTGTTTTGCTTTGCTTATCTGGCTAGTTGAGTTTGGTTGACAAGCAACCCCTTATTTTACAGACCCACCAACTCGAGTGCTTTGGATGGTATGCTTATAACATGAGTGGGTGTAGCTAGTGAATTTAATTCTAATATATTTCTTTCTTGGCTTGAATGAAACTGAACACAATTAAAACAAGAATTAGGCACACCTATAGTCCACATCCTTGTTTGCAAGCAAGCTGTTTTCTTTATGTGTGAACTACTGATTTAGGCCAGGACTAGGAAATTCATTTGCATCTACAACTCTTGCACTAAGTCTGAATGTTAATAGTCTCTGCATGCTAAGTGGGCATAGAAATCCCCTCTCCCAATCTAATATGATCCAGCACTTCTGGGAAGATATGGCCAGAAGGGGGCTTCCAAGATGCTCTCCTTTTGCATGTGCTCACAGAAAAGGAACACTCTCTCCTACACATTCTGGAGGGAGGTGGAGTTTTCTTCCCATCTCTCAAGTGAAGCGAGTGTTTACAGGACCATGACTGGTGCCTTATTATAAAAATACTAATGGCAAGGGTTACAGCACTAGTATTATTTTACTACTGCTTTTATAACTCATGTCACTTTTATGGCTGGGCCAAACAAGTGAGATTACCTAAACAATGTCATTGACAGCAAAAATAAGCTTTCAAGATCTCCAAGATTAAGATATAGCCGTTTGCAAGCATTCATCTGCGAATTATCATAAGCAAAGTAAACGTCCATGAATTAATACTGATATTGCCAAACAGAGTGAAACAAAGACACACTTTGTGTTGCTCTGAAAAATGATGTATGGGCTGCAATCCTAAGTATACTTATAGGACATGTCCCACTGAACTCAGTAAGACTTACATCCAAGTAAATGTGGTTAGGGTGGGACTGATAAAAATATAAAATATTTTGCTTTTGATATAACTTTTGAAATGATTTGCATGAACATAAGTATTCTTTAGTTTTATCTGAGTGCATTTGGGCATGGCCTCTGCTTCTATGTGAGTAAGGTCTTCTCAGGGAGGTGTAATGAATCCTTCTAGGGGTGAGGGGTGATGATAAATGGAACACAGCCTGCATCAGCCGATTTTGGATTCTCAAATATCACGGTGGGAGGAATACCATTTGATTTATGATCTACCTCTCCTTCCCCATGCCTCCTGTCCTTGGCAAGTCGCCAAGCTCTCCATTGGAAAATTAAGTTCTCGTAGTTTTTCAGTGAGGTTTGTGCAACCACCCTTTAAGCCCCTATAATAATCAAAGTCTTAACTCTCTGCTTCTTGTCTTCTAATAGGAAATATCCCTAGCTAGAATATCTCTTGATAGGTAGGAGTGTGGTCTTCTTCTCTGTCTCCCATGGAGAATGTTAGTTCTTGTCTGTGTTGCTGGGCATGGGCAGTGGGAAGGGAGAAGAAGAAAAAAACCTGGTGCTTTGACAGCATACTCCAGTCTGACATCTTGTTTTGTGGACAGTAAGTCCCACGGAACACAGTGTGATCCACTACTAAGCAGACATGTGTAGGATTGGTCTGTAACCTGTTAATACCCAGATAGCCCATGGCTAAGTCCTCCCTGTGGTCATAAGAACATACGAAGAGCCATGCTGGATCAGACCAAGGGTCCATCTAGTCCAGCATTCTGTTCATCCATTGGTGGCCATCACTACATCCTATGGTAGCAAATCCCATAGTTTAACTGTGCGAAGGAGTACTTCCTTTTATCTGTCCTGAAACTCCCACCAATCAGCTTCATGGGATGACCCTGAGTTCTGGTATTTTGAGAGAGGGGAAAAATGTCTCCCTGTCCACATTCTCCAGACCATGCATAATTTTGTACACCTGTATCATGCCTCCCCTCACCCTCCTTTTTTCCATGCTAAACAAGCCCAGCTGTTGTAACCTTCCCCCATAGGGGAGATGCTGCAGCCCCTTGATCATTTTAGTTGCCCTTTCCTGCCCTTTTTCCAGCTCTACAATATCTTTTTTTAGGTGTGGTCCCTCTACTGCAGTGGGTGTTATGTTCAGGCTAAAATATAATACATATGAACTCCCAGCAGCAATGCATAGAGCACAAGAATAGCTACAGAATGGCAACACTGACAGAAACTCCCACAGCATCCCTGGCTATTGCACTGCTACCCAGCAATTATGATATTGCACACTAGTGACACCCGCACCCCCATTAGCTATCTATGAAAAGCACCAATCAACATGTAGTGATGGCACAAATGCTACACTGATTTCACCTACCCAGTCCACACCCACACTGTCACACAGTGTACAAATGTGATATCAAGAAGAGTCCACAGCATGTCATCTGAGGCCTCCAGGGCCCAGGATATAGGAGAGTAGCCCCAGATGCCTGCAGCCACCTGTAATTGCCAGCTCTCTAGGCCTCCCATAAGTCAGAGGTCTGAATCCCCTGGCAGGTCGAACACAACCAGAAGTGGAATGAACAGAAGGAGAGGCCACAGCCTGCAAATAGCTGTTTTGACATGGAAAAAGCTAGTTTCAGAAAAGAAAGGAAGGACTGTCATTCTGAACACAACAGGCAATTAATTCCACAGTGAAGTGGGCAAGAGGAGGCCTGCACAAGGAACCCACAGATAGGTCACCATTTTCCCTAGGACAAGGTTGTACTCAGCTGCAGGCCAATTGGGGAATATCCTTGCCTCTGTACGAGTTGGATGGCTTTCTGGTGGCCTGTGGAGAGATACATGGGGATAGCGATGAATAACGGTACAGTAGCTGCAGTGAACAGTGACTAGGTGCTTATTAGGAGCTGTTGGGGAGTGCTTGAGAAAGGGTGCCACTATATCATTGCCCTTGTATTCCATGTGCTGAATCCACACCTTCCTGTTGGTTGTCCCTTGGTATCTACCTTTGGCCAGTTGGGAGAGAAAATACAGTCACTGAGACAGTACTTGGCCATCCATTGTAGGGAGTTTCTTTGGAACTCTGCCCCTGCATTACTGTTTCTTCTGCTTGATGTCCCCTGGCTCTGATCCTTTGAAGAAACATGAATCATGTGTGTTTGGCCAGCAGTAGCAATATGTGGAGTGGAATGCTTGATGTTTGCCAGTGTGCTCTCTCTTGTACATGGTGTGAGCATACTGAAGTTTCAGGGTTCATGGTCAAAAGAGCCCCCCTTACTGAAAACAGCACCCTCCGTGGGAGGCACTGATACAACTCCTTAAGTAAGAGGAGGCTGTAAAGCCAGTACACAGTAGTTTCACCATATTACAGGGGGAAAGGGGTACTTGTGTGCGCAGTACACACATCCCTTTCCTTAGCAGTTTGGGATGGAGTAATGAAGGATGTGCAGGGGTCCTGTTTTGATGCATAGTTCCCCCCTGCCCCTCTCCACAGTGAGTTTCCTCCCTGACATACCCAGGAGGGATTCCTTATCCTTGCAGCCTCTGTTTCAGGCAGCAGTGGGTATGGAGTTCCTAGTGTCTGGAGTCGTGAGTCAGGGTACTGTGAAGGGTTCTGAGAAGAACAAGTGCTTTTCATCTGCTGCTCTCCCTTCCCCAGTTCTTGTCCTCCTCCCTGACTGTTGAGTGTTGGTGCAAAGTGTTCCGTCATCACCAGAACACCCTCCCCATTGTGTATTCCCTGCCCTCAAGATAGAGGGCAAGAAGGATGTATCGCCATGCCACACACCTTGATGTATAAGATCAGCATTCCCTTGTTGGATCTGATATACTTGGATCTTATATACGTGCCATGACAAAATTAGTTGGAATTGACCCCCCGCTGTGGTTGTGGTGGGTGGAGGGGAAAGAAGGGGAGAAGAGCAGTTGTCTGGGGCTTCCCATTGGCTTTTTCAGGAGTGTTTAAAGTCATGCCATCACAAGAAGCAGGAGCAAGCCCTGGGCAAGGACGGAATTCCTCGTGATCATCACTCTTCCCCTGCCCTTCCCCTGTTCTGTCCATTTCCCCTCCCCTTTGCATTGTTCTTCGTATTTGCTTCCTCGTTGTGTTTATATATTGCTACTGTTAGCCTCCTTCGACACCTAATGTGTGGAAAGGTGAGCTATAAATTTAATACGTAGATGAGTAAATTGTCCATGTCCTGCTGGCATCAGGGTTGCATTAGCGGTAGTGTCCATTGGGACAGGGGTATCTCAACACCAGTGTAGATTCCCTATGCCAGCACACCATCGTGCCCTGTCAGAGTAGGGGGATTTAGAAGCAGTCCTATCTCCACTCATGGTTTGTACCTCAGGGATAGGATCATGCTGTCACTTGCTTGCAGGTGCTAGCAGAACAGTATTCACGCAGGGTCCAGAGAACTACTTAAGGTACACTTGCTTCTGGGAAATAAAATTTGAATGGTGGTCTCTTATAAGAATCCTAGTGGATGCCAAAGCTGGCCACAAGGACACCATTCAGCAGACATGAACTGAGATCCACCTATCTGCTAGAGTCAAATTAAACACGTCATGACTTGGGGTGCTTCCAGACAAAGGAGTCCTAGTGCTACCAATTAGAAGGCATTGTGCAGTTATTGTGTCGCTCCCCCCCCCCCCCGTCAATAAATTTTCTTGGTAAGAAAAAAGACAGGAGTGATGGGGAAACACAGGATGGTTACAAATGCAAGTTGACAATGATGTCTGGACTCCCCATAAAATTCTGTGAATGAGGCAGGGGGATGATGCCATAAAAGTCTCATCTGGTAGCACCCTTGGCATCTGGCAGTGGCTAGGTATTGTAAAAGGTACCTGTAATTCTTGAGCCAGCCATTGATACCACACTGTTTATGACGTAACGCTAAAATAACCTGGTTGCAACATCTAGAAGAGGATACGGTATTTATTAGTAATAGATGCCACTGCCAAAGGCTTTTCCCCAGTAGTAGGAACCTCAAAAGGAAGAGACATTAGCCCTGTTCGCATGACCCACTGGGTACAGGTTCTGTGCTGAATGTGTGGAGGCAGGGGCCTGCTGCCAAGATCTACTCCCCCACCCTCAATGTGTTTAGTGTGCCCGTTTGGGTGAACAGGAATACTGTAGAGCCTTTATGTCCATTCTGCAAAACCATATTCTTCAATGATGCATACTGTATGAGTGCATTATATGATAGCATATGAGGTACTCCTTCAAAATAAGAGGCTTCTTTTACAGTTAGGAGCACTTGGCAAATCTATTTCCTTTGCATTTACCGCTCAGCTGTAGTTGTGTATGTTTGTTCCTCTGATACCCACTGCTAAGAGTACTTTAGGTTGCCTTCTTCTAAATGCCTTAAATTTCTTGGTACTCTGTTAGCAAAAGTGGCTGAGTAAAGCAAAATGAATCCAGAAAATGAAGGGTCTCTGGAAAACTTTGCTGAGTTATAAAGAGTAGAGCAAATCAGGCTAGGCATACAGCAGATGGAAACCGCTGCTGCTGCTGCTGCTGCTGCTGCAGAGTATAGTGAACATGCTAGTCTTCTTCTTACACACACAATCCCTGGCTAAAACGGAAACTTATTTGGCTCCACCTGGCTGCTAGGTCACATCCCCTCTACCATCTATATTCCAACATTCTGGGCACAAGAAATCCCGGGGCCCACACCCCCACTTACCTGCCAATAGAAACAGCTCAGAAGTTAAGTACCATTACTAGGGTGTCCATGTGTCCTACATAACATAATTATTTGATGGGCTTTTAGAAGACAGTCCTTTATTTGAAGGCATCCCATAGTTGAAGGGCTGTCCAGTCCAAGTCCAATTTAAAAATAAAATGCCATAAGCAGGGGAAGCAGCAGGAGCCCTGAAGTTGCCCATCCACATTTAGTACCTGGAAAGCAGACAGAACAGACACACAGGTCTCCTGACCACAGCCTTCCCCACTATGGTGAGATGCATTGTACTTCTATTTAAATGATAGTAATTATTTCTATATCTGCATCTCAAAATATGAATTATCATATGCAAAGTTTATGCAAATCTGGGCCCTCCTTTGTTCTCTTTTTTTGGTGATGCATTTCCTCTTTTTTGGCCATGTATAAGTGGCCATTCTAATGGTTACATGAATCATGTTCACTGTATTGTGGAAACTATCATAAAAACTATCATATAAATTTCATATAATTGCCATTCTTGCATTGCAATGAAGACTACCAAGTGACCATTTAAAGCCGTCTGGACCAGGCCTCTTTTGACCCTAGGCCTATTGTCAAATCTGTTCCTACGTCTAGTAATGTGTAATGTGCATGCACACCACACTCCCTGACATTCAAACCTGGTTAGAGCAGGACCTGATCCATTTGGTAAACTGTAGGTAAAGTTCAGCCAAGGTTACCAATGAAGGCCTGAGATTCTTTGCACAGCCTTTTTTTTTTTCCTTTTAGGTTTTTCAAACTTCCAAGTACCGTAATTCTGTGCTTACAAACGCTTGTTAATCTGAATGTATTTGATGTGCTCAAAGCTATTTGGAATTACAAGCTGAGTTTTCCAAATGGGAAGTAGCATGTAGAGCAGCCATAGCTCCGTGATGGCCCACGTGCTGCCTTGAATATATATTTTATAGGAGGACACAATATAAACACTCGAAATAAAAATCAACAACACTTTGTATGCAGAAGGTTCGAGGTCCAGTCCTTGATCATCTCCACCGTAAAGAGATCTCAGGTAGCAGGCCTGGCAAAGACCACATCCTGAGAGCTTGAGGAGTTGTCAGTAGTAGGTTGGATGGACCAATGGCCTGACTCAGTATAAAGCAACTTCAGTGAAAATAGCAACACAGCTGTCTATATCTGGGTGATGGAAAGCCTACGGTTGTGCTACTCTTTTTGTCCCAATATAGTCACAATGAAATTCACAGCAAAGTTTCCACTTACTTGAATAAGCAGAGGCCGAGAACCTTTCTTTGGCTCCTCTGGTGGGGTGGAAATTCATGCAACCAATTTGCATGGAGTGATTACTGCTTTCACTTCTTGTTGCCATGTGAGAGGCAGAAAAGGTAGCCACTAGCGGGGGGGGGGGGATCTTGGAAAATCAATAGCGAAGCCACAGCAATGGTTTAAAGTGCTGAGAGGGATTGGTGGCAACTGCTGTGGGAATGAGCTGTTAACATTAAGTGGGAATTTGTTGGCTTCAGTGTGCAAATTATTCCCTGCCCCAGCACCCACTTGTGCGTCAGCTAAAGCAAAATTGCATCAAAACGTGACCATGACAGAATCCCTCCACAGAAGGGTAGAACAACTAGCCCCGGGGACTTGGAATAGGAGATGGAACCTTTCACCCCAGGGTCAACAGGGCAGGGGAGTCATTACCAGCAGGGTGGTTTGGGGCCTGAGCAGAGCAAGTTGGTGGTCTTAAATTAACCTGGCTCCTAATGTGTCACAATTTCCCTTTCTCTTTGGGGATGTCCCAGAAAAGATTATGTCAATTGAAATGATGTGTAATTTCTTTTGGATGACAAGATGGAAGACACTGAAACTGCTACTGATGATATTGTACCTACACTGTGGTTAACTGCCCTGGGGCTCTTAGACTCTAGGACTGCCTTACGGAATCTTAAATGTCACTATGCATTGATCGATGGATTGAATTCAATTTCCAACCATCCCTAGGGATTTATGGAGGGAACTAATACTTGGTAAACAAAGAGATAATATAGAGATACATATGCATATATATGAGAGAGGAATATATAATGCAAAAACTGATTAAAATTATCCTACCATTGATTAAACCACCCCATTTAAATCCCAATCTAAATTGGAAGAACTTGCAGTGTAGAATTTGAGGGGAAGAAAATTCCACCACTGTGATGAAGCATTCAAGAATGCTTCTCTATGTGCCCTTGCATTATAAACCTGTTTCATTGATAGTACAAAAGCAAACCTTTTCATGCATGCACCATGCATGGATATATCCATCTGTCTCTTTCTCCTTCAGCTGGCAGAGAGAGCCATGGTAGGTCCCAATCCTCCAAGCCAGTATTTGCCATCCTTGTAGGCTATTTGCAGATGGGAGCAGGTGTCAATCACTCTGTCCTGAGGTTGTCTAGAAGTGACAACCAAGAGCTGAAAGGCTCTGTAGTGTAATCTCATTAGTTACTAACCCCCAAAGCCATCCAGTCTCCAAAATGCCTACCTAACACAAGATACACTAAGTCAAGTCTGTTCCCTTTATCGACTGAGCTTGTTATCCTATTTAGGAAATAAATTGAGTTAGGCTGGAAGGGATAAATTCTAGAAGAGTAGCTGTGTAAGTCTGTTGCAGCAAAAATAAACTGTTTTGTGGCACCTTATGGGAAGGGGAACATTCGAAAGGGGTGGCTGTTATTCATTACCACCCCTAGCTCTATGGCTGATACAGCACAAAGTGATTGTCTTCTTCATTGTTCTTGATGAGCTGCAGGAATTGATGGAATTCCTAATTTTGCTCTAGGTGTTATGCTTAACCATTTCCTTTCTTCTGGGGCATCCGCTTGTTAAGTTTTCAGAAATAATTGTCAGTATCCTTAGTCATATATAGCAATATAGCCCTGCATTAAAATGTTCTGCTTGACATTCTGTTTTTGGCTTCTCATTTGTGTCTTCACTTAGCTAGAGATTTTTGTTGTTGTTCTCAATTATGTTTCCTTACTAATATAGTCCTCTGGATGGACTTCATAAGATCAGCCAGCTTTTCTATAAATGTATTTGTTATTTATGGGAAATAGCTGGCTGTAAGACATGGGAAAATCAGAGTTTAAGCTTTTAAAAAGTCAGGGCATGCAACATTTGTACATGTTGTTTGTTTTCCATTAGAACTAATATGTCATTCTGCATTACAGCATGTAAATTTAGTAAAACACACTCTGTACACTTGTGGAATAGATCTAGGAATTCTAGAAAAATGCTTCCTGGCATCCCTTTTTCTGACTACGCATACTGGAAGTTCCTGAATGGTATGCCTTGTAAAAAAGAAATCTTTTCAAAACCAAGGAATCTCTCCCATGGCTGGATTGAGACAGCTATGTATGTGAAAATACCTTGGTTATCTCTCACTGGTACTTTGGCTCCATGACAAACGCAATGCTTTTAAAAGAAAAACTAGATCTGCAGTGATTTCTGTCTCAAAACAATGCATTTTGACAATTTTGCCACCACATGCTGCTCTAGCAAAGCAGATAATAGGCACTTAACCCTTCACAGAGTGAGGCACGTTGTGTCCATTTAGATCAATGGACTTAAGTACCAGCCTTGGCCTTCTCTTTTAGCACTTGAAGTGAAAACTCAACCCCCCCCTTCCTGCTCTTTTTTTCAAACGGCACATAGGATGGAGGTTAGAGCATCTCCTCTGTCATCTGTTGCCTCAAATGATGAATATGGCACGATGCTTCAGAATAAGGCCTATTCTGTTCCTCATGCCTAACTGCATGTTGGATTGTGTCTACTGTATTTTGGATATACGTATATACACACACACCAATTGCTTGATAGGTTGATTTCTTGACTATTTGTTCTGGGGATGTTGTACGATAAGATATTGCTTTTGTTCTCTGATCGAGGTCCGAAACACAGTAGCAAGCACAGGAAGTAGTCCTTTTTAATGCATAACCATGTTCACCGTGTTCTGTGGCAGTGACACTGCCCAATATTTGCCAACTATAGTCTTAATCCTGTGTGTGTGTGTGTGTGTGTGTGTGCGCGCGTGCATGTGTGTAGTGAGTGCTAAACTGCTGATCCTGGTAACTTCATGCACAGAAATGTTAACAAATCAGTTTTGTTACTATCTGTCCATCCCTGCTCTTCTGGAGGCTGAATCAGAAATGCCTGCCCTGCCCTTTTGAATTAGTATCTATTCATGGGGAACAGCTGGAGTATATCTCACACCGATTCTTGCAGCCTGAAAAGGCATTTTTCATAAGATGACAGCTAAGTATTTTGGAAAATGTTTATTTATCTGAAGACACTTTCTGTGCTTAAACTTAAGAGCCAAAAGCCACAAAGGCTCATTTGGAGATGCCAGAAAAACTGGCAGTCTCCAAACTAATGTGCACCATCCAGAGCTAGAGGTCAGGTTGTCTTCTTTTTCTCATCTCCCTGGCAATCTGACGGAGGCTTTTGCACATTCATGTTCTCTGCATGACTCCCCACCATGCAATGAGGTGTACATATGGTGTATGACATGATCCCATTGGTGGGAAACAGCACCACAGCTGCTTTTCTTTAGGGATGTAACCTGGAAATGTACTTCATAAAAACAGATGTACACATAGTCATGATACATTTTTCTAAGTCAGGGGTGGGCAACTTGTGTCCCTCCAGTTGTTTTGACCTACAACTCCCGTCAGCCCTAACCAGTATAGCCAGTGGCGAGGGCTGATGGGAGTTGTATGCCAAAACATCTGGAGGGCCCAGCCCTGCTCTAAGTGGTGGTGTGGACTACCATGCAGAGTGAAAAGCTCCTGCTACTCAAGCCTTCTACAACTGGGCATCCTCCAGATGTGGTCCAACAAATCTGGAGGATGCCTGGTTGTGGAAGGCTGCATGGCCATTGGACCGCTGTCTGGGGATGATGGAAGTTGTAGTCCAGTGGATCTGGAGGGCACCAGGTTGAGGAAAGTTATGCTACTGGCTTGGGATGAAGACATTTCAGTCATTTCTAGAACATCCAATATAGCGCATTATCCAAGGTAGTATATCGTTCAGTGATGTGGATTCTACAGAGGACAGAAGAAACAGGGAGGGCTCTCAAGATTTCTCCACTGTGCCTGTCTCAGAAGGGCCTTCTGCAATTCAGTACACTGTTCAGATTTGGTATCATTTAAATTAGTCAACAGGTCCTCTGCTACCCCATCTCCATTCACTCCCCCACCTTTCTCCCTTGGTTATGAAGCTTGATTCATCAGACAGATCATCTTGTCTTTTTAGTTTGCAGAACCAACAATTTAGACTCCCAGTGCTGTTGAAGGGAAAGGGCAGATATAAACTAGAGAAAAACTGTGAACCACTCTAATCAGCCATGACCCAGTGTGTGTGTGTGTGTGTATGATTATAAATGGAATTACTTGAAACACTGAATCTGAAGGAAGTCCCCCTGGTTGCAATAACCTCACTCTGGAGGCAGAACCAGTGATGGGCATGGAAGCTAGGCCCTAGAGCCACCAAGGTGCCTTCAACTACTGCTTCTAATATCTAACATTGAGTAGGCACCAACAGAGTGCTAAACAGGCAACTAGAGAGTCAGTGTGGTATAATGTTCTTTTTGTGTTTTGGTCCATGTGTTCAATCAGTGCATGAGGAGGTGAGAATGTCCCCACTGCCCCAGACCACCACACATTGGGCAGAACATGAGAATGGGTACTCCACATGTTCAGTTGCGTGTGCATAGAACCTGTTCTCACATTCTGCTGATTGCACAGAGATCAGGGGCAGGGGCTGCCAGTCCATGCAAATCAGGGACATGGGAGGAAGACATGATGCCACTCTTCTCCACCCATTGATTGAATGCATGGGCAGAAGTGTGAGGAGAGGGCCAGTGTTGGATTTACACGGGTTGGATTTAGACTGTTGGATTTAGACTGGGGAAACACGGGTTGAAATTCTTAATCACCCATGAAGTTCATTGGATGGCCTATAGGGCAAATCACTTAACCACACCTACCTCACAGGGTTGTCTTGATGATGAAGTGTATGCAGCTCTGAGGTCCTCAATGGAAAGGTGTGGTACAAACAGAGATGTATGGACTGTGTAAAATCCACTCCGTCTGTGTTTTGCAGATTGTCAAGTGCTTTTTGTTCCGTCGCCCGCTCACAGACAGATGCAATTTTTCCCGTCATGCGGAAAAATACGCAAATAATTATGTAAGAGGTTTTGTAACAATTTACATAATTTACCTTACTGCGTAACATTTAGCATATTGTCCCCCATTCCATTCCATTTTTCCTCAGCAGAAACTTGTGCATTTTCCTACAAATAAATATACGTACATTTTGGGACAGTAAAAAAAATAAATCCAAAATCCACAGACTCTGCACAGCCTGAGGGGGACGCTCCACAGCGGATTCTGCAGGTTGGAATTTTAGAAATCTGAGCTCATTTTAGTGTGTCTCGAATCTCTCCAGCATCCCTAAGTACAAGTATAATAAACCAAGAACAGTCTGGCTTTCTAGTGTGTAGTAGAGGGATTCCTTAATAGCAGGATTAGGCTCTTTCTTTCTTATGGCCAGTGGCCACATGTTAGGGAGTGGGGATACCCTTCCAGCCTGGCTTAAAAAAAAAAAAAATCAAATCTGGAGAAATCAGGCTTCAAGCTGAAAGCAAGTAACAAAACAAACAAAACCCATCCAGGATCTGAAGCAGTCCCCGTGGGACTGGAATGGACGATATGACATGTTTATCTGGAAGCCAGTTCCTCTATACTTTCAAGGGTCGAAAGGAAATTTGGGAGGGGAAGAAGCTGGTGGAAAATACTGGGAATGTCTGTGTGATTTATTGAAGGCAATTAGCCATGGAGAGTTTGTTTTCTCTAGGAATAATAGTGTGTGCCCAGCAAGAAGTTCCTTCCTGAAGGGACCGAAGGACTCAGTATGGAAAGAGGAAGGCCCCAACATAGAGATTGGGACTTGGGTCCAAGTGGCTTTCAAGAGTGGCCATTCCTTTAACTCACCTTGTTATTCTGTGATATTGCTTCGAACCCTTCCCCAAATAACTAGGGCAGCCTTCCGCAACCCAGTGCCCTCCAGATGTGTTGGATTACAACTCCCAAAGCTGGCTGAGCATGCTGGGAGTTGTAGTCCAACACATCTGAAGGGCACCATGTTGGGGAAGGCTGACTTAGACAGCAGGTTGCCAGGAATAGTCTGACTTGAATTTGCCACTGAAGGAGGGAGCTGCTCATATGAGGCCATGTTCACCTGGATCAAAACAAGACATTTTGGTCTTGTTTGTCTGTTCTGCTTTAACACACCCATATTTGTTCCTTTCTCCATCCATGCTTAAACCATCCTTCCATGCCAGCCTTTCCCAACCTGGTGCCCTCCAGATGTTTTGGACTACAACTCCCAGCATTCCTGAACATTGGCCATGCTGATGGGCGCTGATGGAAGTTGAAGTCCCAAACCTCTGGAGGGCACTAGGTTGGGCAAGGCTGCTCCAGACCAAGTGCAAAGAACAGTGCACTGAACAGTGTAGGAGAACCAATTTGGTAATTTGGTTAGTCTTCATGGGTTACTATTAATTATTTTTCTATCACTTTTGGTATGTGGTGCACAGTGTTTTATAGACCTTAACTCAGTGATCCTTTCAAGAGCCCTAAGAAGTAATTAATATCCCCATTTTACAGATGCAGAATTGAGAACATTCAGAGAATCTATGCATCTGATCTTTTGGAGCCATGCCTGCCACTGTCCCCTGAATCCTTACTCTCCAAAAGTATTGAACTGGCATGATTGCCTGTACCTGGCCTTTCCCCCCCAAAGGTCACATGTTGTCATTAGGAAATAAATTAGGGCTGTGTACTGCTTCGGCCCGAGGCCTGACCCTGAGTCGAAGCGGGCTGCTTCGGCCCACTTCGGGCCCCTTCCGAGGCAAAGCAGAGGGGGTACAAAGTGACCCAAAGTGGGTTGGGGGCTCTCCGAAGCACTTTGGTGTGCTTCAGAGCTTCAGCACCCTGGCCCAGCCACACGAGCGCCTCCAGCTCCTGAGCCCTGGATGTGTGCCGGCTCTTGTTGCAGGGAGTCGCCATTTGCTGGCAGCGGCAGCAATGGTGGCAGAGACATGGCAGCAGCAATGGTGGCAGCAGCCCAGGTAGGGAGATGGGGGTTTGTGTGGGGGCATCACCACCACCCCGAAGTGGGATTTGGCCATCTGAATCCCGCTTTTGGTTCAGTGCCGGGGTGGACCGCCCCCCCAATCATCCTGAGCACATTGGGCCCACCTTGGAAGCCCCAAAGAGGCATCCGAGTCAGTTCAGGGGGTCCCTGCACAGCCCTAGAATAAATCCAGATCTTCTAGTTTGCAATGCCTTAAACTCCATAAGCCATTGTTTGTATTGGGTGGGAGGAGACCTCCAGAAAGGCAGTTTGGAGCAGCAGAAAAAATGGTGAATCAGGCCAGACTAGATTAAAATGTAGAGCTGGGGAATTTCATCTCAAGTGCAGTAATGGGATACAGTTCTGCCATAGTCACTACCAGTAGTGTAGTGTCAAATTCAGAAGTGCGGGGTCCCTTTGTGCCAGTCACAGCCACCTACCCTCACAGCCACGCCCCCTTCTAAGATTGTACAACCTTGTAAGATATGCAGCCTTCAACTGGGATCCCAAAACAGTGCAGCTGAGAGTGAGGCAATGCTATTTCAATTGGATGTCTGAGAAAAAATGCAGGGGTGTTAAAATCTTTTTCACTGCTCACTCACTCAAACACAAACATTTTAGGTTTTCAAAATATGATACTCTGTGGAAGCTTCACCCTCTCAGCTCAGCCCTCATGGACAGAGCCCTTCTCATTTAAACAGCCCCCTTGCACACTCCCTTAGCGCCCCAACATTCCTGTTAGACTTTCCTAAGCTCTTTCATTATATCTCCCCCCTCCCCCTCCAACAGAAATGTCCACACACCCAGCTGGATTGAACTACACACACACACACAAACACACACACACACACACACACACAGTAGTGTAGTGGTAAATCTGGAAATGCAGGAGCTCATTGTGACAGTTTCCAAGGGCAGTCCAAAACTTTAAGGCAGATGTGTCGAACCATATCAACAAACCAGTTCTAGGAGTTTTCATCTCCACCAAGAGCATGTCTTTGGAAAAGCGAATAGGTCTTAATTGCCCATTCCAGACCAAGTCATCCCAAATACTTTACATTCCAGCATGGAACAATATATTGTTACTTGGAAAATTAATTCCCCCCACAGCTACAGTAAGGATCTCAGCTAAGCTCAGAGGGAACAGGGAATTCTGAAGGGGGTGGCAGATGACATCAGAGTCCCTGCTAATGAAAAAGTGCTGGGGCGGCATCCCTGCGAGCCCTGCCTCCACTACACCACTGGCTACTATTTATAACTCACAAGGCAGAGAAGCCCTGCTTTCCATCTTCACACATCTGCCTAAATGCAACGCTTTCCTGTCATCAAAACATCATGTTTATACATAATGAATATCAGAGTCTGGCCAGACCACTTTGTTGCAGTCCTACAGGTTTTGACTTGATTTGTCTATTTGTCTCTATACTGCTAACTGTGTATTTGCATTACATACTTCCTTCTCTTGGGATTTTGAGCTCAGGCCTTTTCTTTTTAAGAGTAATGCTAAAAAGACAGACAGTTCTGCGTCCCTATGCAGACAACTGTCATGCAATAAAGAAGTGATGGGGGAACTCTATTTCTCCATGAGCTTGTGAAGTATCAGGGATTATGCAAAGCTAAAAGCAAACCCCTCCTCTTCTCAACCCCAAAGAAATCAGCAGAAGAAATTAGCAAGGTGTCCATGGTGAATGAGTAAATATGCGCATAATCAGCCCACATTTTTAAAAGGGAAAAAGGCTCTGATAATGAGGGAGATGGGGTACAACAATGACCAGCATAAAAGACATTTATTCAAACAATAGTGGCAGAAAACTGTGGGAAGATTAGGGCCTGATTAATGAAGTACAAACCTTCACATCAAGGAACTGGAAAGTGAAGCACTAATCAAGGCAACTTGGACAACCAAGGGTGGACTGTGATATTTTGTGGCATAAATCATGTAACAAATGGGCACTGGCATACATATTCTAAGTTGTTAGTGTATTGGTCTCCCCAGGCTCATATGGTAGCCAGTGACCTGGTTCACACATCATGCTAACCCATGGTTTATTTAGCCCATGATTTGTTGCCCTACCCAGGTTATATCTGGCAGATAGTCAAACAAACTGCAGTTTGTTTGCTCAGTCCCTGGGTTGTTTATTTCCATCCTCCTTCACCTGCTCTCTCCCTATATCCCAAATACCTTTGCAGCATTGTAGCACATAGAATGGCTGGCTTTTTTTTTTTACCACTCTTGTCTGCCGCCTCTG
Organism: Heloderma suspectum; assembly: GCF_057233095.1. Classification (NCBI taxonomy): domain Eukaryota; kingdom Metazoa; phylum Chordata; class Lepidosauria; order Squamata; family Helodermatidae; genus Heloderma; species Heloderma suspectum. Next base: position 280,224,903 of record NC_139459.1, read on the forward strand.
TAGTGTGCCTGTGAACAACCCACAGTTCTGGATTCATATGCAATGACAACCTGTGGTTTAAACAAACCAGAGTTCACAATCCAACAACAAACCATGGGTTCTCTTTCTGGGTTGTTTGTAACTAACAAACCATGGTTTATTAGCACAACTGAGTTCACACAACACGACAACCCAGAATTCAACAACCCATAGGTTAAATAAACCATGACTTAGCATTATATGCAAACCAGGTCATTTCTTCTTCTCTAACCTTCAGAATGTATGACTCCTTTTGGAAATCCTCCACTCAAAAACAAAACAAAAACCAGGCCCAAATGACAAGTTTGCAGCAATGAGTTCTGTTGGCTGCAAGTGCAACATTTAGCCTACTACCTACAGAGAAAGCTAGCAATGGAGGTTGGTGCCCAAGAAAACTGTTTCACCTCCATAATTTTCCTGCTCCACCAGTCTAATTAATTGCACCAATGGTTGGAACAAGATGTGATGATGATGATGATGATGATTAAATTTATTAATCGCCCATCTGGCTGGTCACCCAGCCACTCTGGGCGATGTACAACATAGGGAGGGAGTTCCACAGAGTGGGGCCACCACAGAAAACGCCCTCTCCCTCGTCCCCACCAGTCTAGCTGTCCTGGCTGATGGGACAGAGAGAAGGCCATCCGAGGCTGATCTTGTTAAGCGGCCTGTCTGGTGTTGCTGGAGGCGCTCCTTAAGATAGGCTGGGCTGGAACCATATAGGGTTTTAAAGGTCAAAAGCAACACCTTGAATTTGGCCCGGAAAACAACTGGTAACCAGTGCAACTCCTTCAGCACTGGAGTGATGTGATCTCGCCGGCAGCTGCCTTTAATCAGGCGAGCCGCCGCGTTCTGTACCAGCTGCAGCTTCCGAACCGTCTTCAAGGGTAACCCCACGTAGAGCGCATTACAGTAGTCTAAACGAGAGGAGACCAGGGCATGTACTACCGATGGGAGCAGATGGTCGGGAAGGAAGGGGTGCAGCCGCCGTATCAGATGGAGTTGATACAGCGTTGTCCGGCTCACAGGTGACACCTGAGCCTCCATGGACAGCTGGGAGTCCAAAATGACCCCCAGGCTGCGGACCTGGTCTTTCAAGGGTAGCCGTACCCCATTCAACACCAGGTCAACATCCCCCAGCCTCCTCTTGTCTCCCACCAAAAGTACCTCGGTCTTGTCAGGGTTCAGCTTCAGCTTATTCCTCCCCATCCAGCCACTCCAGACATTTGGACAGGAATTCTATGGCCAACCTTGGTGAAGATTTGAATGAGAGGTAGAACTGCGTGTCATCCGCATATTGATGACACCGCACCCCAAACCTCCTGATGATAGCCCCCAGCGGCTTCACATAGATATTAAATAGCATCGGGGAGAGGATGGAACCCTGTGGCACCCCACAAGTGAGTGGCCACGGGTCCGAAACCTCCTCTCCCAGTGCTACCGTCTGGTACCTGCCAGAGAGGAAGGACCGGAACCACCGCAATACGGTGTCTCCAATGCCCAACCCCTCCAGGCGGTCCAGGAGGATACCGTGGTCAACGGTATCAAAAGGAGCATTCACCCCTATCCAGAGCCCTCCTCATATCATCCACCAAGGCGACCAAGGCCGTTTCTGTCCCATGCCCAAGCCTGAAGCCCGACTGAAATGGGTCTAGATAATCGGTTTCTTCCAAGTGTGCCTTCAACTGCATCGCCACCACCCACTCAATCACCTTGCCCAAAAATGGCAGAGACTGGGCGAAAGTTGTTCAAAACTTGAGAATCCAAGGAGGGCTTCTTTAAGAGCAGTCTTATCACTGCCTCCTTGAGGGCTGATGGCATCACTCCCTCCTCAAGGGAGGCGTTCACCACCGCCCTGATCCCCTTACCCAGTCTCTCTCTGCAGCCCATAATGAGCCAAGATGGGCAAGGATCAAGTAAGCAGGTGGTTGGCCTTACAGATGAAAGCACCTTGTCCACTTCATCAGCAGGAAGAAGCTGGAACCGATCCCACAAAACCAGTTTGCCACAGGCTGCCTCTTGCTCACTAACTGTATCCACAGCGTGCAGAGGAACACACCTAATCTGATCAATTTTATCTGCAAAGGGCCTTGCCAAGGCCTCACAGGAGGCCTTGGCAAGGCACTTCGCAGATAAAATTGATGTGATGTTGTGGATTGCTCTGTAGCATTGTATTCTGAGGCTATTGTTCTATGGAAAGATTGCCTTACAATCAAAGAGGGCTCATTTAATAGGAGAAATCACTGAAGAAGATGAACCATGGTAATTTGCTTTACTCTAGATCACTTGGAGTTTCATGGATGAAGATCGGATTATGAGTCTAGATCAGGGGTGGGCTGAAGGTAGATCTGGATTTACTGGTAGATCTCTTGGAGATTTGTGTTAGATAAGCATGGATTTCTGACTTCCAAATGATTAACAATAGCAGCAACAGTATCATTTCCCCCTCTCCCTTCTCTAAATTATACAGTTGCAATAAAGAACACTTAGGGTAACCAGGAGTGTTTTTTTGCATGGAAGGACTACGAGCCCTGAATTCAGAACAAATGTTGGTGCTCTGACTACTTTAATTCCAACTATATATCTTTTGCACCAGGCTCCAGTTGGTGGATTTCGGAGTTCTAGTAAAAAAGAAAACAGATGCTGAAAGCCTGAAATCTATCCACTCTTTGTCTAGATAGTGTCTGCATCTTTATACTGGGGTTTCTCAGGTAGCAATGTGTTCTGTGTTTTCTTCTCATTTCTCCTTCCCTATAAGTATTCATGAAGATGAGATTTATCCTAAACACTTAAAAAAAGTCATAAACACCTCTGAGACACCCTAAAGAACTTTCTCCACTCCACTCTCCCTCAAGTATGACAAGCTCCTGCTGTGATTCAAAATCAATCTCTTACTTGATTGTTCTGAATTTCCTTGAAGGTGTTGGGTGATCTCACACCAAAGTACTCCTCTATTGGAATAAGAAGTGACTTGCACTCCCAAAATACTTTTGTTCATCCCAAACGATTTCTCTGGTTTCCTACCACTTGTGAATTAGTTAAATAGGAAAATAACTTGGCTCAGGGCCAGTAGGACTCTCATTACTTGTAATTAGTTTAATTACATCATAAATAGCCCATCAAGGGATAGGAAGCAAAGCTCAAACAAATCAGCAATTCTGCTTTTATAACGCAACCCACATGGCACTTTGATCAAACTAATAACAACAAATGAGCCAAATGGGGAAAGAGACAACCCCACAGCATGAGCCTTTCTCTCCGTCACCGCATGGGTCTCCTAAGCCCTACCTTTGGAGGCTCTAGTAGCTGGAGGTGTCTCTTTAGTCAGGTAGAAATAAAACAAAAGATTACACAGCAGGTTCCATCAGCTTCAGTTCATTGTGCCAGTTTTAACTTTGGACAGGATCTGTTGTTCAAGAGTGAAAGGCAAGGCTGTGATTCCAAACAACAACAATATATCTGGTTCGTTTACACACTGCTTAGTTTGTTGCTCAAGGTAATTGTAGATTTTCAGAAGGTGTCCTACTCTGTTTACAAATTCTGGTCCTGCCACTGGAGTAAGGGACCACTTAATACTGGGAATGTTTATTGTGAACTGAATATTTTGGATGTTTTACACTTGTGCTTTTGCTTTTTTAATCTTACCTGGTGTTGGCCTTCCCTGTAGAAACAGAGGAGACTGGCTTTGGGGAACCATTGGCATGACCGAGCTGGGCCCTTTCTTTGCTATACATTGCACTTATTTTATTCTTGCCGTTTGTAAGAGCCCATTTATATTACTGCAGCAGGCATGTTTGTCATGTTTGTGCTGGCATTTCCTGTGAGGAATACATGAAATTTAAAGGGGACATAATATCCATCTCCAAATACGTAGATAACATATCAAGGAATCTCAGCCCATTGTAGCTCCCCAGCCTGTGTTTAGTGTGTATCCCTGTGTGTTTCCACATGCTCATCTCTACTTCACACAGACATATTTCCCCCAGGTTTAAAAGCAGCAAATTCCATGGTCATGAATCATAAATGGGCCTTTCAGTCAAACTTTATTCGTGGAATCCTCCAGAAAATCTTTCCGTTTGTCCAACAAACGTCTCCTACATCTGTGTGTGTGTTTACTATAAATATTTCTACCAGCCAGAATCACCTGCTTAACACTGGTATAACAGTTGCAGGTGATTTAGAAACTTTTATTGGGCTGTAAAGGAGAAGACTCCCTTCATGGATCGCTGCCTTGTTGTGGCAAAGGGGCTTGCGTAACTCAGTGAAGCCATAAGCTATGCCGTGCAGGGCCACCCAAGACGGACAGGTCATGGCAGAGAGTTCTGACAAAATGTGGTCCACTGGAGAAGGAAATGGCAACCCTCTCCAGTATTCTTGCCAAGAAAACCCCATGGAACGTATCACAAGGCTAAAAGAGATGACGCCGGAAGATGAGCCCCTCAGGTCGGAAGGTGTCCAATATGCTACTGGGGAAGAGCAGAGGGAGTTTCCAAGTAGTGCCAGAAAGAGTGAAGCGGCTGGGCCAAAGCTGAAAGGACACTCAGCTGTGGATGTGTCTGGTGAAAAGAAAATCCGATGCTGTAAAGAACAATGTTGTTTAGGAACCTGGAATGTCAGATCAATGAATCAAGGTAAGCTGGAGGTGGTCAAACATGAGATGGCAAGATTGAACATCGACATCTTGGGAATCAGCAAACTAAAATGGAAAGGCATGGGCGAATTTAATACAGGTGACCATCATATCTACTACTGTGGGCAACAATCCCTTAGAAGAAATGGAGTAGCACTCATAGTCAACAAAAGGGTGGGAAAAGCAGTCCTGGGGTACAATCTTAAAAACGATAGAATGATCTCAGTACGAATCCAAGGCAAACCATTCAACATCACAGTAATTCAAGTCTATGCCCCAACTACTGATGCCGAAGAAGCTGAGGTTGATGGGTCCTATGAAGACCTACAACACCTTCTAGAACTAACACCAAAAAAAGATGTCCTCTTCATCATAGGGGATTGGAATGCTAAAGTAGGAAGTCAAGAAATCACCGGGATAACAGGCAGGCATGGCCTTGGTGTACAAAATGAAGCAGGACAAAAGCTAATAGAGTTTTGCCAAGAGAACACGCTGATCATAGCAAACACTGTTTTCCAACATCACAAGAAACGACTCTACACATGGACATCACCAGATGGTCAATGTCGAAATCAGATTGATTATGTCCTTTGCAGCCAAAGATGGAGAAGCTCTATACAGTCAGTAAAAACAAGACCTGGAGTTGACTGTGCCTCAGATCATGAGCTGCTTCTTGCAAAATTTCGGCTGAAATTGAAGAACGTCGGGAAAACCACTAAACCATTCAGGTATGACCTAAATCATATCCCTTATGAATATACAGTGGAGGTGAGGAATAGATTTAAGGGATTAGGCCTGACAGACAGAGTGCCTGATGAACTATGGACGGAGGTCCATAACATTGTTCAGGAGGCAGCAACTCAATCCATCCCAAAGAAAAAGAAATGCAAGAAAGCCAAGTGGCTGTCTGATGAGGCTTTACAAGTAGCTGAGGAAAGAAGGGAAGCGAAAAGCAAGGGAGAAAGGGGAAGATATATCCAACTGAATGCAGAGTTCCAGAGAATAGCAAGGAGAGACAAGAAGGCCTTCTTAAATGAACAATGCACAGAAATCGAGGAAAACAACAGAATGGGAAAGACTAGAGATCTCTTCAAGAAAATCGGAGATCTCAAGGGAATGTTTTGTGCAAAGATGGGCATGATAAAGGACAAAGAAGGCAGGGACCTAACAGAAGCAGATGAGATTAAGAAGGGGTGGAAAGAATACACAGAAGAACTATACAGGAAAGATCTTAATGTCCCTGATAGCCATGACAGTGCGGTCACTGAACTTGAGCCGGACATCCTAGAGAGTGAAGTCAAGTGGGCCTTAGCAAGCATTACTAACAACAAAGCTAGTGGAGATGACAGTACTCCAGCTGAGCTATTTAAGATCCTAAAAGATGATGCTGTTAAAGTGCTGCACTCAATATGCCAACAAATCTGGAACACTCAGCAGTGGCCACAAGACTGGAAAAGGTCAGTTTACATTCCAATTCCAAAGAAGGACAATGCCAAAGAGTGCTCAAACTACTGTACAATTGTGCTCATTTCACATGCCAGCAAGGTGATGCTCAAAATCCTACAAGCTAGGCTTCAGCAGTATGCGAACCGAGAACTACTGGAAGTACAAGCTGGGTTTCGAAGAGGCAGAGGAACTAGAGATCAAATCGCCAACATTTGCTGGATCATGGAGAAAGCAAGAGAATTCCAGAAAACGTCTATTTCTGCTTCATTGACTATGCTAAAGCCTTTGATTGTATGGATCACAACAAACTGTGGCAAATTCTTAAAGTGATGGGAGTACCAGACCACCTTACCTGTCTCCTGAGAAACCTGTACGAGGGTCAAGAAGCAACAATAAGAACCAGACATGGAACAACCGAGTGGTTCAAAATTGGGAAAGGAGTATGACAAGGCTGCATAGCCACCCTGCATATTTAACTTATATGCAGAGTACATCATGAGAAACGCCGGGCTGGATGAATCACAGGTCGGAATTAAGATTGCTGGGAGAATTATCAACAACCTCCGATATGCAGACGATACCACCCTAATGGCAGAAAGCGAAGAGGATCTAAAAAGCCTCTTGTTGAGGGTGAAAGAGGAGAGTGCAAAAGCTGGTTTGAAACTCAACATTACAAAAACTAAGATCATGGCATCTGGCCCCATCACTTCCTGGCATATAGAAGGGGAAGAAATGGCAGCAGTGACAGATTTTATTTTCTTGGGCTCCAAGATCACCGCAGATGGTGACTGTAGGCATGAAATTAAAAGACGCTTGCTCCTTGGGAGGAAAGCTATGGCAAACCTAGACAGCATAGTAAGAAGCAGAGACATCACCTTGCCGACAAAGGTCCGTCTAATCAAAGCTATGGTTTTCCCAGTAGTAATGTATGGATGTGAGAGCTGGACTATAAGGAAGGCTGAGCACCGAAGAATTGATGCTTTCGAACTGTGGTGCTGGAGAAGACTCTTACGAGTCCCCTGGACTGCAAGGAGGTCAAATCAGTCCATCCTAAAGGAAATCAACCCTGAGTGCTCATTGGAAGGACAGATACTGAAGCTGAAGCTCAAATATTTTGGCCACCTAATGCGAAGAGAAAACTCTCTGGAAAAGACCCTGATGCTGGGAAAGACTGAAGGCAAAAGGAGAAGGGGACGGCAGAGGATGAGATGGCTAGATGGCTTCACCGATGCAATGAATATGAACTTGAGCACACTCCGGGAGAGAGCGCAGGACAGGAAGGCCTGGCGTGCTATGGTCCATGGGTCACGAAGAGTCGGACACGACTGAACAACAACAAAGGAGAAGACAGTTTCTCTGCCAAAGAGAAGAGATAGATACATATACAAGTTCACCTTGGCCATTGATCCATCTGTCTGCAATGCTAACAGCTGAGTTGGGGCGGGGGGGTCTCTTTGTCACATGAGGAGTGAAAATGGTAAGATCTGAGAAGAAGTGATGTATTCCCTCCTTGCCTTGGTCATTGGAACTTTTCATTCCACCTTGGCCTGTGCAGGCTTAATCCACAGTTATTTCTCTTCATATCAATCTCATCAAGAAAGGCAGGAGAAAAAAACACAACCCCCTTCCTGACACAATGCATACACACACACACACACACACACTCTCTCTCTCTCTCTCTATATATATATACACACATACATACACACACACACACACACACATACACACGCAGATCTATGCAGACATACTAATCAAAAGTTGCCTATATTACATACCATATAATTTAATCAATCTATTTATGTATTGGCAAATGTTTATAATCCCACTTTTCAGCCCAAAGATCTCCAGAGAGGCATATACAATTTAAAACAACAATAAAATCAAAGAGAGAGAGATGTACCCTATGGAACGTGCTTGAGCCCTGCACAGACATTTATTTCATGTAAAAAATAATTAATGGAAGCAGGGCAGAATTAGAATCATGCCGATTGGACCTGCCCAATCAAGATCCTCAAAATCTCTACGCATTACATTTTAGCAAATCCCACATGGTTCAGTGTCTTGAAACACATGCATTCAGCTTGCTTGCTATTAATTTGATATGGGCACAAGCTTCAGGAAACTCCTGCCTGACGAAATTTCCCTGTGGTGTGTATCTTTATGGTGAAATTACACAGTTGCTTTCCTAGGGCTGTAGCCACATCCACCAGGATGGGCATCCAAGCAGATGCTTGCTGGGCCTTCTGTCACCCATTCTGAGATCACTGAGGCCATGTATGACTTTGGGTGCGTAGAGAAAGGCACAGTTGTCATCCCAAGCAATTAATGTGTTTTTCATTTCAACTACCATGTGATAACCGCAGGCATCATGTGATAGATTAGTTGCAATAAATTGCTGTCATGGATGAAGGTTTAAAATCTGCTAGAACATTATCTCCATGGAGGCAAGTTTATATGTAAACCTCACACTACTTAACAACTTCTCTTCATGTTACAGCACTAAGAATTTTCCTGTTTTTTTAAGACAAGAGCTGAAGTTTGTCTACTGATTTTTTAAAGGCATCAGCATATTTGTATCAGAGTGATAGAGCACAAACTTCTCAGTGTTTTGACCGTTCCTTGATTTCCATTCCCCTCCCCACCCCCAGTTTGTACAAAAATCTTGGCCCTTGAAAATATGCCTTGTGGACACAATATACTTCATTTGCTGTCAGTTAAGAAAGCCAGCCAGCCTTCTAGTGACAAGCCAGTGTTTGCGGAAGTTGTCCCTGTTTGTTTAGGGGACATTTTGGTATAAATTTAGCAGTTGAAGGTCTGGCAAGACACTTCTGAGAGGTTCCAGACAATATGCTTCTATTAATGCTTACAATTGCTAATTATGTATATGCCAACAGTGTGCTTGTATAGCAGAAGTATCAGGAAGGGGACGGAAAGAGTCTGTGTGTGTTGTGCTTTGTTTTGGTGATGTTAACAACATTTTTCTGAGGCCAAAGAAGATATTTTGATTGCTTTCCTTTGGTAAAGCTGAGTGCGTGTACACTTTTTTTGAGGCAAGGGGGAAAAGGCCTATAGTTGCAGATTCACCAAATGTAATGAAAATCCAGAACAATAATCCTTGTAGGGATGTATGGACTTTGTCAAATCTGTTCTGTTTGTGTTTCAAAGATTGTCAGGCGGCTTTTGTTCCATCATCCACTCATTGATGGAATCAGATTTTTTTAGGGATGTATGAGAATTTTGTTCCACATGCACAAGTGTGCATTAGCGCTAATGCACATACATACAAATGCACATTAGTGACAGTGCAGATTAGCACTGATGCGCATTAGTGCAAGTGCACACTTACGCTAATGTGCATTAGTAATAACGTGCACTTGCACTAATGCGAATTTACACAAATGCCCCCCAAATGTAAAAAACCAGTCCACACGTCTGCAGAATCCGTGCGACTCAGAAAAAGCCAGTCTGCTGCAGAATCTGTAGGTCAGATTAATAGAAATCCGAACTCATTTGAATCCGTTGTGGATTTCTCCAACGTCCCTAAATCCTTTTCAGAATGAGTCATCACTTTACACAAATACAACAACAGTATCGGCTTATCCCAAGCAGACTGTTCTATAGGGACAGAACAGTGCAAATGTCTCAGCTGGTATTGCAGCCATATTGTGAAGTCTGCTGCTTTACAAATGAATTAATTCTGTCTTTATTTGTATAGTGCCCCTGTCTCAAGTGGTAGTCTGCATGCTTTCTGTAGAAGTGATACAATACAATAAAATATTTATGATTTAAAAAAAAAAATCTTTGTAGCTCTTTGTGCTACAGACACTTTTTAAGCCAATAATCCCAAATGATCATTGGTATTTGATATACTTACTTATAGTCTTCTTGTTAGGAAGGCTTGATTTTAGAAAATGACTGAAGTACTGATTTGGTAACAGGCCTACATTTTTCTGTCATTTTGCAAAATGACTTGCTTCACAGTAGAGCCACAATCCAATACACAGTTCAGATTGCTGAAACCCACTGCAGTCGTGATGTTGGACTGTGGCCCATGTGATATATCAATGGTGCAATTGCATTATTATGGTAATATATACAAATACAATAGCAAGCATTGTCCTGCAAAGCTGCACAGTTGCAAAGCATTTTGAATCCTAGCGACACTTTACAGTTATGACCCAGAAGATGGATATGAATTATTTATTTTTCCTTTCTAGAGCATCTACATTTACTAGACACTGTGACACTGTACATAAATCAAAATAAAGACATAAGAACATAAGAAGAGCCCTGCTGGATCAGACCAAAGGCCCATCTAGTCCAGCATTCTGTTCACACAGTGGCCAACCAGCTGTCGACTGGGAACCCACAAGCAGAATATGAGCACAAGAGCACCCTCCCACCCATGTTCCCCAGCAACTCATGTACATAGGCTCACTGCCTCTTGTACTGGAGATAGCACATAGCCAACAGGACTAGTAGCCATTGATTGCCTATTTCTACAGGATTTTGTCTAACCCCTTTTTAAAGCCATCCAAATTGGTGGCCATCACTACATCCCATACTAGCAAATTCCACAGTCCAACTATGCGCTGGGTGAAGAAGTCCTTCCTTTTATCTGTCCTGAATCTCCCACCAATCAGCTTCATAGGGTGACCCCAGGTTCTAATATTCTGAGAGAGGAAGAAAAATGTCTCCCTGTCCACATTCTCCACATCATGCATAATTTTGTACACCTCTTATCATGTCTCCCCTTACCCTCCTTTTTTCCAAGCTAAACAATCCGAGCTGTTGTAACCTTCCATCATGGGGGAGTTGCTCCAGCCGCTTGATCATTTTAGTTGCCCTTTTCTGCACTTCTTCCAGCTCTACAATATCTTTTTTTTTAGGTGTGGTGACCAGAACTGTACATGGTATTCCAAGTGTGGTCGCACCATAGATTTGTATAGGGGCACTATGATGTTGGCAGTTTTCTCAATCCCTTTTCTAATTATGATTTATTCTCAATCCCTTTTCTAATTATGCCTAACATGGAGTTTGCCCTTTTTACAGACCTGCTGTCAGGTTTGCAATCTTCAGTAGATACACAAGAGAAGGAGAGTGGAGGGAAAAGGTAGAGGTGGGAGATCAGTTTGATAATACCAGAATAAAAAGGTGAGTTTTTAAAACATGCTTTTAAATGCAGCTGGGAGCAGGTCAGTCTTCCCTTACTGGTCTCCTTGCTGGGGTGGAGGTGGGACAGCTACCTAGCAAACTTTGGTCCTCTGGCTGGTGACTGCAGCCAGATTATCCTTCCCCAAAAATATGAAACTTGATCCTGGAGAGAAGACATACCAGGTTAGTAATATGACTTGGCGTCCCCTTGGTTTGCTGAAGAACTGCCTTCAGGGCAATCTGTTCTTTCCAGATAGCTTCCATTCCCCAGTCTTGCCCTCACAGGGACTGTGCCTTAATGTTCGCACAGGACATAGACTGACATAGGGCTAGTTCTCAGAAATAGCAGATGAGGAGGTAAACATCTGGATGGTGCCTCTTTAGACTGCTTGATTCAATGCTCCTCCCTACAAAGTTAATACATCCTCATCTACACAAAATTAACATGCCAAACAGAAGGCTAGATTAGTATCCTCCTCCCTGACATTAGTTTTCTATGTGCATAGGTAAGTTTTAGTTTGTTTGTATGGAAGATAAGAGAATCCCACTTGTAATCTGAAGTGATATAGTTTAGACATAGGATTACCACTTCATCTGCTGTTTTGTGAGAACTATGCCTTAGACTCTGCAGGAAAACACAGAGATTGACCTATGATCAGAAGGTCAAATAGATACAATCCAATGGGTTTCTGCAGAGCAACTAGTGATACTTGGAAGCTGTTAAGGGCCATTTAGGGACTTTGCAAACAACAAAACCAAACCCACAAATACCCACAGAGACAACAACCCTGCCATTCCTAATCTGACAGTTACTCAGGGTCAAACTACACCTTCCTTATGGTCCTTATTTTGTTCTACTCAGGAGAGCTGATGCAGATTGGGGCCCTAACATGGGGGTAGAGGGACATTAACCCTTTGCCACCGTTGTGGTTTCAATCCAGATCAGGGGCACTGTGCTAGCAATTTATGTTGCCAAAAAGGAATCCATTTGTTTTTGTAAATCACTTTATGGCAATGCAAATTATAGTCCAGACTTGGGACTACAGCAGTAGTCAAAGGGTTAAAGCTCCCTAACCCCACCACACTATAGTCCCAATCGAGACTGCATCACTTGCATGTATTTTGACTAAAAAAAAGATGGGTGGGGGAGATGCAGCTCTGGCTGCATCTTTAACGTAATGTGTAGTTTGACCCTCAGATTTCTTAGCACATTTTGCTCATGCCTCCTGTGAATTTGCAGCAGGTTTAAAAGCCAGGAGACAGCAGCAATTACAGTAAAGGAATTTTTGAACCATGAGAGCCTGAGCCATATCCCAAATGCTGCCAAATGAACCCCAAACCCTCCTCAAATACCTTTTGGGCAGAGAAGGCAAAGGTTATCTTCTTTACTGCAACATTGCCAAGGTCAGCTTCGGGCAGGTTGGCTGCCAGGGATACCCAGTCACTTAAGGCCAGACTGAGGGAGATCCTCATGAACTGCTAGAGACGTGATAGAGGCCCTTGCGTGCCTTCCTTCCCAGATAGGAAGCTGCCTTATACCGAATCAGACAATTGGTTGACCTAGCCCCCTAATGTCTATACTGACTGGCAGTGTCTCCAAAGTTTCAGACACTGCACTTTCTCAGCCCTGTCTGGAGATGTTGGGGATTGAACCTGGAACCTTCTTCATGTAAAGCCATGTGCTCTTCTACTGAGGTCCAAACCTTGCCTTGCTGGAGGCTTCTATGCGGAGAGGGAAAGGAACCGTACATTAAAGCTCCCCTCATGCTGATAATTCCATGAGAGCATCACATTGCTTGCTTTTACAATGTACATTTTCATGACAACACTCTCCCTTGAAGAAGGTTGAGTGGGCAAGACAATGGGGAAAATCAGATGATACCGTTCTCCTAATCCAGACCATTTTGTACTCAGATTGATTGTGTTTCTCCATGGGTTGGTTGCTGGGCAGTGCCTACCAGGAATTTTGCACAATAAACAAGCAGTAAATTGGGATTTGGGCTAGTGTGTGACCAGTGCCAGCTCCAGATTTTAGAGGGCGAGACATCCTCCATGGGGCCCCTCCCTCAATGAGCCTACCTTCTCATCGCCATTGTCACCAGCTGCTAAGGCTCCTCATCCTCTCATCATTGCTACCACTTGCTTGCTTGACAGGCACAGAGCCAGTGATCAAGTACACAGTGGCAACTCTTGCTCCTCCTTTTTACCACCACCGTCGGCTGGGCCAGAGTGAGAGGCAGGTGAACAATAGGTTACAATGGTAAAAAGAGCAGGAACTTCAGGGGACTCTTGTCAGTGGGCCCCTGCTGGGGTGTGGGCTCTTGACAGGTGCCTGAACATGCCTACCCTTGATGCCAGGCCTATGCGTGACAGTAAAGCTCTGACCATTATTAGCTCTGAGTCTTAATTTGTGTGGCCTTGGCTAAGTCACATCCTCTGCCTGCATCTATATAAAGTAGGCCAAACTATGATTGCCTGTTTTCTTCTAAGCCCAATCTAGTCCCAAGACCTATGCAGAACTAAACTTTAGTCTACATAGATCAATTTTGCAGAGCTGTACAAAACAACCTTTAGCTTGCCTACAGGCCCAGAGTTGGACTTGTAATGGCTCTGCAAGCTAATTCTTTACTCTTATGTGAATTTCAAGAAACCCCTACACAGTGTTATAAGTGAACATCCTTGAATGCAGCATTTGACAGGTATCTCTGATAGCATTCTAAATATAGGACCAGTTGGAGCTTACTACTCTGAGGCAAAGTGGGCAGATGACCATATGTACTGTATCCAGAGTAGAGGAGGACCCTGTTAAAATCTTCTGCCGTTATGGTATTGGACAAGCATGGAGCAAATCTCTTCTTATTGTTCCATTTGAATCCTATCTACTTTCTTTATGGCAATGGTAGGCAACCTGGTGCCCTCTAGATGCTTGAGCTACAACTCCCATCAGCCCCGGTCAGCATGGCAGTGGTCAGGGATTATGGGAGTTGCAGTCCAAAACATCTAGAGCAGGGGTCCCCAACCCCCGGTCCATGGACCGGTCCCGGTCTGTGGCCTGTCAGCAACTGGGCCTCAGGGGTGTGTGAACCCCCTCACCTTGGGTCCACGGGGGGGAGGCAATCCATCCCTCCCCTCCTGGAATCCTTGCTGGCCCCCAACTCCGGCCACTGGCAGACCTCCGGCCGCTGGGATGCAAATGGCGTCCACTATGCAGATGCTATTTGCATCCCTGTTCTACAAGTAAAAGGCTACATAAATCTTTATGTAGCCAATTACTGCAAAGAATAGGGACGCAAATGGTGTCCACATAGTGGACGCCATTTGCGTCCCAGCGGCCGGAAGTCCACCAGCAGAAAAAAACCAGTCCGTGGAAAAATTGGACCGGTCCCTGGCGCCAAAAAGGTTGGGGACCGCTGATCTAGAGGGCACCAGGTTGCCTACCCTTGATGATATTACTGCATTTTTAAAAGAATGACCTTCATGTCAGAACCATTTAAGTTTGTAGCCCAGGCAACTCACTTCAACATATTCAGTGAGTTTGAAATGGTAGCCTTTGCTAAGTCTAAGAATGTGCAGCTGTATAGCCAGACTGCCCATCATAAACCAATGTCCCAGTTCATAGAGTGTCCACTAGGTTGGCATGTGACTTGGGGATGGATATTGTTATGTCACTGTCATGTTTCCTGTAGTGAAGTGGAGCGAGCTAAGAAAATAAAGGCACTGTCAGACATCAGCTTCCCCAGCAATGGTGGCTGCAAACCTGGAAGTGTAACAGCAAGGACCATACAAATTAGACTGCTTGCCTTCCTGTGAGGTCGGCAGGATAGCCTGCTTCGTTTGTGGAGTCTATGCTAGAATCTCATCTATGTTTGCAGTGATGTAAAGAGAAATATAGTAGCCCATGTTTGCTTATTAGCTAGCTAGGTGTCACACACAAACATATGTTAAGCAGGCTGCAACAACAGTATGTATGTATGTATTTATGTATTTATTTGAAAGCTGCTTCAGGAGGGTGGAATTGGAGTGAAGGTGTGGAGAGGGTGGAATGGCACTTAACCCTTTCCCTGCCTGCTCCTTCTCTGTTCCAAATGCCCCCCAGCCCTGAAGCAGCTTTACAAAACAAAAGAAAGAATAAGGACTCTCTTACATGGATTTGTATGCAGCCTATAGTTAGTCCCTTAGATGTGTAGAAGGGAATGTGGTTAATGCTTTGTTTCTATGACTTTTGCTAAGTACTGGGAGAATTGTCTCTACATCTCCAGTATCCCAGATGAAGTTCCCACAATATATGAATTAGCCTTTAAGGTGTCACAGGACTCTGTCACTTTTTCATCTCAAGAAGGTGATGAAACTTTCTGTTATGCAGCTTTCCTAAGGGAAGTCATAATGCCGTGGCCATTCCATAATTCCTTGGCTTAGTAGTGGCTTTCTCTCCTCCTGGCAGTTGACATATCTCCAGCCTTCTTTCCTGTCCACGTCTTGGCAGGCTTCATCTGTCATGTTCTTCTTAATACTTCCCTCCCCACAAGGCTTTCCTATGTATTTCCCTCCCTAGTAGGCCTTCCTGTCTTCTGGAGACTCCTAATCAAGCTCAGCTGGGGGAGGTGATGGACTTCTGATTGCAATAACAGAGTTGCCGCTTCAGTCCATTCATCCCCATTATGTGGCAAACTTGTTATCTCAAAGGAAAGAGACACATTTCCTGTCTGCTGTAGCCCCCACCCCACCCCACCCCAGCTTGGCAGGCCTTGGCTTGGCCTCCCTCACATGATCCCAGCATGCAGCTACTGTGGCTGCAGTTCTTACATATGAAAATAAAAGGCTGGATGCTAAATACACAGCACATTTGGGCTGGAGATGTTTAATGCATGCAGCTTCCTGCCCTGTGGTCCCATTCTACCTTGCTGACATAACACACATACTGTGAAATTGTATAGTCAATGAGATTTGCACCTGTGTGGTTGAGCGGCTGACTGGAGCCTCTCTTTTCTGAGTGGGGGAGGTCTTCTGTCTCTCCTGTTCCATTATGATGTAGCCAGGGCTGCCCCCAAGACATTTTCCCCACAGGGAAGGATGAAGGTTAGTGAAGGTTAGTTAGGGAAAACCTGTGGATATAAGCAGGTATTCTTCAGCATCTCCTTGAGAGATGGGAGTGAGAGGGGCAAAAAATATGAGAGGTAGGGAGTTCTAATGATAGGGTGGAGCCAAGGAGAAAGATCCGAAACAGAAGATATTCTGAGTATAAGAAGATTAGAAAATACAGAGATCCCAAAAGCAGCACAAGAAGGGGGTGTATATGATAGGGCAAGAGAGAGGATAGAATTAAATGAAAGAAGTAGAGATTAAAACTGATGGGAAAAGGAAAGGATAAGCAGTGAAGAGGGAGGAAAAGAGGAGGCAAGTTGCTGAGGGACAAAAACAAAATTAGGTGGACAGCACAATTTCCCCCTAAGAGCAAGTATTTCCCCTGGAAAGATGCCCATATTTCCTGATAACTGTGTTTTCTTTAGAAGCCCATAAAAACATAGACTCCATCAATTCCCAGGGACCACCATGCCCATCCATATGTAGCCCTACCCTTCTAAGAAAGTTGTAGATTGCATAGTAGCTTGCACCTTCCTGCAAGAACCTTGCTGCCACTGAGGAAACTTTCCCTTCACTCTGAAAACGTGCCTCTCCTGCTGATCATCAGTAGAGAACTGGACCACAAGCATTATACACCAAGGTGGGGTCCCCCCATGTTGCTTTCCCACTAAGGGAGCAATCCTATGGCCACTAGACACTGTCTAGAGGGTCATAGGATATGCTCATTTCCGGGAACCAACCTCAGAGCCCATGCTCTGAGGTCGGTTCCCAGAAATCCGACCTTCTCCCTCGTTCGCACTTGGAAGAGGAGCACGGAGCAACTGAAAAGGGGCGTTCCAGGGGGGGCGTTCCGGAGCGGGGAGAGCGGAGCTGTGTGTACAACACATCCAAAGTGTTGTATGGCAGCTTCCCCTCCCAGCAGCCCCCCCCCCCCGCTGCTAGACAGCCGAAAACAGCTGTCTAGTGAAAAATAGCAAGGCAGGAGAGGCGCAGAGGGAACAACACCCCCCCCCCCCGTGCTTCTCCTGCCCTGCTTTGGATAGGCAGTCACCTCCGAGTTCAGAAGTGGCCACCTATCTAGTTAGGATTGTGCCCTAAGTTCCTTAATGGGAAAGAAGAACCTATATTTATTTGTTTGTTTATTACATGTCTATCTTGCCTGATAGTCAAAGCTCTCTGGGCAGTTCTGAACAGTTAACATCATAAAACACATGATAAAATATAATATAAACATTTAAAACCTCAGTATAAAATAGAAATCAAAACCAAAATAAAACCTAGCAGCAGTGCAAAGATTTAAAATACAGTAACAGATTTAAAATAACAGAAACTGAAAGACTAAAATGCCTGAGAAATTAAGGGTACGACGTAGCTGCCAGGCGAGCCTCTCTGGGAAGCTCATTCCATAACCAGGGTGCCACAACAGAAAAGACCGTCTTCTTAGTAGCCACCCACTTTACTTCCTTTGGCTGGGGCTCCTGGAAAAGGACCACTGAAGACAATCTTAGGGTCCAGGCAGATATATATGGGAGGAGTCATTTAAAACACAGCCAAGCCCCATATATCTAGGCTTTGGTGATAGTGGGGGAATGGGTTCCAGGCAAATTTGAGACCTTCCATATTACAAATGAAGCACTGGGGCAAGTTCACAGTATGATCTTAACCTTGAAGTTGTATTTCTTGATTTCCTTCTGTCTGCCTAGTTCTCTCTCCCTCTCTCCCCTACCCTGCCACACCCCACCCTCAATGTCTTTTGTGTCTTCCTTCTGGTTTCTCTTCTCTATTCTCAGACAGCTTCTGTGCCCCTCCTAATGAAGCTGATTATCTTTTGTCTTTGTTTGTGTGTACTCACCTCTGTCTAGTACTTCCCCTTTGTGTATTTACAAGGGCTCCCTAGGGAGGATCATCTGAACCAATCCTCACAGGAACCAGCTAGTTGTCATTATTAAGACCCTGCACCTTCTAGGTGGTGAAATATGGTACTGGTTACTCTGCAGGCATTTAAGTTAAATTGATTCAGTCGCCCAGATTAGAGAGGAAAAGACAAGACAAGAAAAGCCGAGCCTCCCATCCCACACACGCACACAAACCAGCACAGTTCCTGCTGACAGGAACACTGGGAAGCAGTTATTGAATATAAACACGCTGTGTAATTTACATGTTAATTATGTTGAATGTGCTACAAGGCCATAATTAGAAACTAATTGGGTGAGAGCACATGTAATTGGTTTTGCTGGCATAGCGGACATTCTCGTGATGCACCTGGGGAGGCTTCCTAGGCCAAGGGGGAATTAACTTTTCTTGTCTGCTGTGTCAGTGCCTGAAGCCCAGGTACCTTTAAAAACAATAGGGCAGAAATTGGCTGCATGTATTAGCAAACTCTCTGTTTAAAAATATCCCCATCCTTTGTTTATCAGTCCAGGTCAGCTTCACTATATACAAAAATGTCTTCCAGATGCGTCTTCCAATGGGAATCAAAGCTTTCTACCAATATTCTAAAATCAGACAAGTCATTTTCTGTACCTGAAAGTCAAGCCAAAGTAGTTTTGTGTCAGAAATGTGCTGCTAGAGTGGTGAAGAAATTTGGGGTGGGGTAGCATCTCCCCTTTTAGAGCATACATTTCAAATATTGGCTGGAATCCCAATCTCACAAAAGAGTGCCTGAGTTGAAAAATGGCTACTGCTTATTTGCATATGCTAACGTATCCAAAGATATGCAGTTTTCATTTCTCCATTGCTTAGCAGCAAGGCTGAGCTAAAAATACATTTAGCACCAGGATAGAGTTGATATTCATTGAATGCTACTTTTAAGGTAGTATAATTGCTACTGCGAAGGGTGGCTTTACTTTTGGGAACCAACTGTGTTGCCCAAGTAATACGTCAATTGGCCCATGATACATTGCATGCCAGTGGTCCTTAATAGGTTGTATTCACAAATTACACCAAGGGTGTAGTCCTAGGCATGTTTAGACAGGAAAAAGTCCCACAACTCCCAGCATGCCCAGCTACTGTGGCTGGCTGGCACATGCTGGGAGTTGTGGGACTTTTTCTGGCTGGGGCATGTGGGAGTTGTGGGACTTTTTCTAGCTGGGGCATGTGGGAGTTGTGGGACTTTTTCTGGCTGGGGCATGTGGGAGTTGTAGGACTTTTTCTGTCTAAACATGCATAGGATTGTGCCTTAAGAAGAGATGGAATGTGAACATTCTCAGTATCTCATAGGAATTGGTTCCTTTTCATATTGACCATATATTCCAGCTAATGCAGGCTTTACATTCAAATTGCAGTCAAGGAAATGCAAATGCCTGTTCAAGTATTGCATGTGAAATTGATCACAGGAAAAGCAAGGCTGGGATAAACAGCACTGTACTGAAACCTGCGCTGGAAATGAACCAGCTGTTATTTCTCCTCTGCTGCTCCATAACCTGATAACAGGGAGTCACCAAAAGCAATTAAAAGGCTGTAAATTTTTAGAACTGATACAGGAGGATTCTGCTTTATGGAGCCTATAATCAACCTGTAGAATGTAATGCTGGCACTGAGCATTGAGCCAAATACCATGGGGAACTTGGATAAAGGACTGGATATTTTCATGATCAGCGGCATCTTTTATAGCTGGTGGAGAAAAGATAAGGAAGGTAATTAAATTTTGTGCCGTAGGGTGAAACATGATCTCCTCCAGAGGTTCAAGCTGGAAAGTCCACACCTGCCTATGTGTTCGCAGCACAGAGTTATTTGTATAGTGCACACACATGGGCAGGTGTGGACTGGTAGGGAGGAGGAGAGGTGAGGCTATCTTTCCCTGAGGCAGAAGGGCAGAATTCAGGAGGAGAGTGGTCCAGGAGGACAGGGCTCTGATGCAGAGTGCTCTTTACAGCCATTTGGGCTGTAACCTGCAAGCTATTTACCTTGCAATACTCTTGTTAAATTCAGCTGGGCTGTTTTGGAGCAAGTGGGTTCTGGATTGCAGTCTTGGGTTAATCCTAAACTAGGATTCTAGATGGAATGAGCAGATTTGTTTGACTCAGGAAGGTGAATTCTATTCCTCTGCTTGCAAGCCAAGAAGTGGAAGCCTTGTGTAAAGGACTTCCACCTTGTACTGCTGGATGGTACATCTCAGTTAACATTCTGCTTAGACAGCTTTCAAGAGTTGCTCTTGATTTTGGAGCCCCACACTTCAGCACTCAATGAACTCCCTTAAGAAAAAACTAGTTTACATCTTGTTGTCACTCATCAGATAGAAAATTAAATATTTTCTGGTGTCACAGCCACAAATGTCTTCTATCAACTAAGAACAATGAACACTTTTAACAGATAAACTCCAGGATCTATCACATTCCATTACACTTTGGTAAAGTCAGTGTCATGTCAATAACTGCTATGAACTAGAAAACCTGGATTTTTGCTTCAGGAAGAAAGCATTTTGGGATTGACGAGAAGCCCCCGTCTTCTCCTTTAGCCCAAGATACCATTCTGAGAGTTCATTGATTGGCCAGTGTCTGGGAGTTCCGGGATTGTTTTCTATCCACAGCCAATTAAAAGAGGATTAGGCTGTCAGCCAGCCATGGCAATGGGGTTTTGTTGGTCTCCTTTCGTACAGGGCTGCTTATTGCGAGATAAGATACTTTGTTAGGAAATCAGTCTCTCTAATTAGTTGTTCTCTTCTGAATAACTTGTTTCATTTGGGAAAGATGGGTGCTGTGGAGATACCAAGTTCCTGGATCCCACACAAAGCAGGAATCCCAGGGAGAGGACAGAGGTATTTTCCAAACCCTGGGAGCAGAATTGCAACTGAGCCACAGAACAGTGTGTCTGGCTTTCTTGGGGCAGGGAAAATATGATCTCTGCTGAGGAGCCAGCACATTGTGGAGCTGCTTTGTACATCTCTGGAGCGCCAGTTCATCAGCAGACACTGTATTCAAAGTAGTCTGGAGAAACAGCACACACAATGGAAACTGGTGGATTGCTGTAGATTGACACTGGTGTCTCTGGCACTAGGGAAAGTGAGCTGGAGTAGACAGAGTGTCAGACTAATAATTATGGAATTTTGCAAAACATTCATCACCAAAATTCATTGCTGGTGTAATATTATGGAAGTTCCAGACAAGAATTGTATTCTGCTTCTGTCACAGGGAGTAGAATTCAATTCTGCGCCTTTAAAAGGCTTGTATGATTTTTTCCCTCCCAAGTAGGAATAAGGAATAATTTTTGTCCTGGGCTGGAAGCTCCATCACAGGCCTGTAGTTTGGGAGACCCAGGCTCTGTTAAACAGTTCTGACTCTAAGAGACTCTGGGTAAGCCTGTTTTGACAATCTGTATTTCCCCCATGCAAAGGAAAGAGAGAATATTATTTATTTTGTAGAAGACTGTGAGAGCCAGGGATGAACAGTGCTTTGTAACAAGTTGCTTTTGGTATTCACAGTGGCTCAATTGACTTCAAAAGATGAATACCAAGGTTGCATAACGAAGGCAGTCAAGGTTGGAAAATTCCCAGGCTCCAGGTCACCTGGATGCCCAGACATTTGTACTGACAAGTAGGAATTTGAGATATCACCTTCAAATTCGATGTTGGAGCACAGGTGCTGGTTTTTGCAAACCAAAGATGGAACATCCTGGCTGGAAGAGGACAGAAGCAGATGCAAAACACAGAGGCAAGTGAAGACTATGTCAGGTATCGGAGGCACTAGTATAGCTATTATGTACACCAATAGACTAGGGCATAGACTCACACCTAACTGGCCTGTTATCAGAGGCAGTATGACTCTGGACACCATTTTCTGGGGAACACGAGCAGGGGGGTGCTGTTGTACTCATGTCCTGCTTCTGGGTATCCACCAAGTAGCTGGTGGGCCACTGTGTGAACAGAATGCTGGACAAGATGGACATTTGGTCTGATCCAGCACAGCTCTTCTTATATGGGTTGTGCACCGCCTCTGTACAAAGCCTGAATAACGGGCTGATTTCGAGGTGCCTCGTTATGACATAAAGCAGATCAGACCAGCACCGAGACGCCCTGAAGCGAAGTGGCTCCTCCGTGAAGCACCTTGTCCACTCGTATATTTGGAGTTCTTCTTACGCCTTCTGAGCAGCCTAGACATGCTGTCTCCAAAATGTATTGAATTCTGAAAGATCATGCGGAGGGGCAGGAGGAGGGGGAGGAGAAGGGAGGGAGGGGGGAAGGTGAGAGGATGTGGGAGGCGCCAAATGTATCAATTTGAGAGAGATCTGGCCACAGGGAGAAGCAAGGGAAGGGAAGAGGAGAGGGAGGAGGAGGAGTGAGTGAGTGAGCTTTGCTGTAGTCAGCCTCTGTTTGCTTGTTGTGAGAGGGGGGGTGCTACTGGAGAGAAGAGAACTGTCTGAACGTTATTTGGCTAGAGCAGTGGTGTCCAAAGTGGGGTGCATGCACCCCAGGGGTGGCGCAAGATGATCCTTGGGGTTCATGAGCCGCCTGATAATTGAGCAGCCTCCTGCTGCCCTGACAAGCTGCCATTGTGTGCAGTGGTGGTGGTGGTGGCAGTGGCAGTGGCAGCGGCAGCGGCAGCAGCAGCAGGATGGGACAGGAGCTGAGAGGGAAGCTCCATGGCATTTCTGTCTCCGCTCCAGTCCTAGCCACTGGGAGCAACTGCCCCACTCTCTGCCAGGCATGGCAGAGGAAGCCTTAACCCTTCCCACTCTCCGTTGGCATAATGAAGCCGAGAAGAAAGCGCATGCTATGAGGACTGGGTCAAACGAGGATCCATAAAATCAAAAAGGGATCGTCATGACTTCATATGATTTTTGCAGAGCAAATCCCCCAAACCACCAACATTTCACAGAGCACATCTGCCTCCACGGACTGAACCAGAAAAATCCTGGGTCTGCCACTTGCGGGCACAGCCATGGAGCAAAAACAGGGGAAAATGGCTCCCCCCATTCCCCGGAACAAGACGGTTGCTGGTGCGCGTCCAGGGGGCCTTGGAGCTGGTGACAGCAGCAGCAGCAGCAGCAGCAGCCCACCCTCATTGGCAAGAGTCGGCCTCCAACTGGGCACCCTCCCCTCCTTCCAAGGAAGGGGGAGAGCGCAGTTGGAGGGCAACTCCTGCCCTTGTGCTGGTTGGTGGGCTGCGATGGGCAGCGTTTTTCCCAATAGCGGCTTCCCCGGCAGCACCAGCAGCAGTGGCAGCAGCGGCTCCCCTGGCGGCACACCCCCCCCCCACGGATCAAGGGCCCAGGTAAGGAGCTGGGGGCTGGGAAGTGTGTGGGGGGGGGCGAAGCAAGATTTGGCTGTTCGAATCCCGTTTCAGCTACATAGGCCGAGGTGGGTCGTCCCCCCCCCCCCCGAATCAGCTCAAGCCAAATCAGGCCTGCCTCAGAAGCCCCAAAACGTCTTCTGAGTTGGATCGGGGGTGGGGGAGGTCCATGCACAGCCCTGCTTCTTATGTGCTTGTGAGATTTTGCTTTGAATTTCTGACATCAGCCTACATTCCCATCACCCTCCAAGGACAGTTGCAACATCTATTGAGATCTAGACTCTGCTTTTTTGTTGTTACAGCTTGTGGGAAAAGGGCATGAGGAGTAGGATGATCCCTTCACTTGAGTAGGTACTTGTGGATGCAGGAACAGATGGACAGCGGGAAATGAGCAGAGTTGTAGGAGAACTGAACAGGCCATTTAGATGTGAGTCTGTGCCCTAGTCTCTTGATGTACCTACTAGCTGTATGAGTATCATATATTCTAATGGTGAACTCAGTTCTTTGAGCGCCCATTCTTATGTCGCCAAAATGGTGCCACCCCCAAAGAAGAGGGAGTGTTGGCAGTCTTGGGGGAACCCCAAGGTTTGCAGAAGTCCCCCTAAAAAAAACTGAAGGGGAGAATGCCAAACAGCACAATGAAGACCGAGCATGGTCAGTAGCTACAGAACGCGAGTTGACTGTGGATGGCGAGTAACACAATGGAATATCCTGGAAAAGGCTGTCGTTAGCTAGCTGGAATCCTGCACACTCCACGCTGCGGTATTTTGTTGCAGGCCCTGCTTGTGACTGTATATAGTTTTGCTCAGTCTAGAACTGGAAGAAACAAGACACTAGATTAGAACATTGTCTGGTGCTTGGATGATGGCAGTGGCTGGATAAATACCAAACTACACTAGCCTGAGAGGGCTTTTAACGCACCAAGAAAAAGTGAGGTATCTGTTGTGGCCCCCCAGGCCATAATGAGACCCCCATGTGCTCCTCCTCCTCACTGCCCCCCCATCTGACTGAGAGACAGAGATTAGGTTTCTCCTCCTGTGTCACTTACTGCTGGCAGCATTTTGCGAGGATTTAGGTTTGAGAGGAGGTCAGAGGTCATTCTGTAGACTCAGCTGCCTGTCCATCACCTTTGCAAAGGTCAGATTAGCAATCCCTGGGCTGTCACTGCAAATCAGGCGTGCAGTCGGGGGAGTGACAACTGTCTATCAGAGCCCATTCGGCTCTGTCTCTCTTTCTCCTCCCACAACTTTGTGGGCTTGTTAACTGGGTGGGTGTGTTCACCCACCTCTGATCACTCAAGCATGACGTCTTTTCAGGTTCGCTTTGTCTGGTGGTTGACGTTTGACTTCCAGTGCAGGGGGGTGTCTTGAAAAGCTTAACTGTGAATCGCGCAGAACAGCAGGGGCTGCAGCTCCATTCAGCCCTTTATACGGTGCCTTCGTTTCATTCACTCGCCAGGAATATGTTTAACAAAACCCAGAAAAGCCCCTTTGGAAACGAACAACCCATTTGCAGCACAGCCCTGGGGAGAGCCGAGTGCGAGGTTTAAAGACTGAGGGAACAGGTGGCAAGAGATTTAATGAATTTCCAGATCCTCACAAAGACCTTTTCAGTGAAGGTCTAGTACTCAGAC
This sequence comes from Heloderma suspectum, assembly GCF_057233095.1. Classification (NCBI taxonomy): domain Eukaryota; kingdom Metazoa; phylum Chordata; class Lepidosauria; order Squamata; family Helodermatidae; genus Heloderma; species Heloderma suspectum. Next base: position 280,250,095 of record NC_139459.1, read on the forward strand.
AGGCAAAGACAGCACAATAGTGGGGACCAAGAGTTGAGCCAGGACTTGGGCTGCAGATACACTTCCAAGGCAAAGCTGCCCCTTGCAAATGATGAGGGCATATTGCACTATTGGTGTGATGAGAACAAAAGCAAAAAATACCCCGATCATGAACATGCCTAGAATACCAATGGTGTGTGTCTGGGTGGCTCTGATTTCAAGGCTTAGCTGCACACTGCTGCGTTGCATCTGATCTCTGCAAGCGAGACATCTGGGGTACTTTAGCCTGCATTGGGCCTGCACTGGTCCTTACAACTAATAGGGATTGGTATGGGACCAGTGTGGGCTCTGCAGCATGCATGGCTAAGAACATTCAGCAAATACTAGCATGTTCCAGAGGAAAAGTCACCTGCTTTTCTCTGATACGTTTCCTGGTTGAGCACTGCAGTGTCCAGTTTCTCTGGGTGGCATTGCAGAAGAAATAGGGGAGTGTAGAAATTCCCTCTTACAGAAATAGGGATCAGGAGGATCAGCTGTACGTAACTCCCACGAGATTTATTTGCTCTCTATTTACCATGAGAATTATGTTCCCATTTTCTGGAACAAAACGGAGGTTCTGTGGATAGATGGTTCATCTGATCAAAAAGACGGAGTTCAACCTGTTCTGAATGGGATTGTGCTCCCACTGAAAGATCAAGCCTGCAGCTTAAATCAAGCCTCCTAGATCCAGCTCTCTTATTAGAGGATCAAGTGGCCTTGGTGGCATGTAACGGCTTCCATCAGCTGAGGCTGATGTGCCAGTTGTATCCCGTTCTGGATAAAGTTAGCTTGGCCACAGTTATCCTCACTCTGGGAACACCCATGATTGACTACTGTATTGCATTGTATGTGGATTATATATTCACTTATATATATAATGCAATTGCATTATATTGCATTATATATTGTATGTGGGGCTGCCCTTGAAGACTGTTCAGAAACTGCACAGTAGAGAAAGCCAGCTAAATTACTAACTGGGACCAGGTGTAGACAACATATTGTGTTAATGCTTCAAGAGCTTCACTGGCTTCTAGTCTGTTTCCAACCACAATTCAAAGTGCTGGTGCTTAGCATTAAAAACCCCTATACAGCTTGGAACCTGGGTAGCAGAAGGGGAATGTCTGATCCCATTTCACCTTGTCTGCAGTGCACAAAGGTAATCTTCGGAGGCTTTCCTCAAGATGCCCCCACCTCTGAGGTAAGGCTGGTGGCAACTGCAGAGAGCGCCTCCTTGGTTGTGGCACTCCACCTGTGGAATTCATCACCCTGCCTGGGGGCACCTATGCCATAGTCTTTTCAGCACAGGATGATGAGTTTTTTTATTTTCCCTGGTTAAATGCCATATGCATTTGCTGTTTTATCACTGTTTTATCAATTATTTTATATGTTGTATTTTTATTGTAATTTTTATGTTTGTAAGCTATCCTGCAAACTCTGTTGAAGGTATAGTATATAAATTCCTGAAATAAATAAACAAGATGCTTTCCTTTCAGAGATTTTGAAAGGCTAATTAATTCACCTGAGCTGGTTTAGTTCATCCATTTTTGTGCTTTGCCCTGGCAAGCCTTAAAGTGAGGCCACATTTGTACACCAATATTTCTTTTGAAAAATCAAAAACAACACGTTCTGATCCTGCCTTGATCCTGCACTCTTTCAGTTTAGTTTAGGAATACGGGAGCTCACTGTTCCTTTTCTTTAGGCCACTTGACTATTCTCACAATCACTTCAGTAAGTAATGGACATGGGAAAAATCCTACACATGTTCACTCCATCAAACTTGGAGCCACCAGACTCTTCTTCAGAAAAGGTTTGGCATGTCTAGATCTTTCATCCAAATATCCAGCACAGTAAGCATTTTTTTACATGTGCGGAGGCTCCTACATGCATAGCAAAGACTCCTGCTTTACTGAAGTTTCCCAGCCCATGTTGAACTCCATTAGACTCCAGTAAGTTCCTGGTCTGTTCCAGCATGTTCTGCACCAGATTCTGCCTGGAGCCATCTTTCTTTGCATCTGTAGTTGGGAAGAGTTTTTCTTTTAATCCAGAATGTATGCTGGAAGATGAATCGCATATGTGCCAGAAGATGTACACAACCAGCTTGGCACAGGCTGAGAAGCAACATGGCAGGCTTTTTCCCACAATCTCCCCATGCTGAAGTGGTCATGAGAATAGGAAAAAATGTTCCTGGCATACATAGTGCCAACTGTTCTTCCATATGTTTGCTATGCTGTTAAGACAAACCAAGGAAGAGAGATAGCCAACCGTATCAATACTTTCGAGTTGAGTCCATCTGAGAGGGCCTAACAACAGAGCTGCTACTTTATTTACAATGCTGCTCTATATCACATTGTTTTCCTGGTCTTAGAGTCATCAAAGTAAGCATAAAACAAATGCTTAGGTGAAGGGGATCACCATTGATATCATATTTCAGTAATATGAGGGTATGATGAGTGAGTTCAGATAGGGGAAGGGAAGGGAAGGGAAGGGAAGGGAAGGGAAGGGAAGGGCTGTAGCTCAGTGGTAGAGCACCTGCTTTGTATGCAGAAGGTCCCTGGTCCAAGCCCTGGCATCTCCAGGTAGGGCTGGAAAAACTGCTGCCAGTAGGTGTCGGTAATACTAGGCTAGATGGGCTAATGGCCTGACTATAAGGCAGCTTCCTGTGATCCTATGATACAGCAAGAAGCAACCTAGGATAACAGACTGCATTAATACTGTAGCATAGCTACGCAAACCTGTATTCTTCCAGAAGTGCTAAATAATTTCCATTAGATGGGAGATGCCAGTTCATTTCTCTGAATTTTGTATAACAGCATAAATCATCACTCTACAGTTAAGAACTAATAATGAACTGTAAAGAAGATTGAACCTTGTCTGGGACTCTTTTAACATAGAATTAATTGTCTGTTTTTTCCTTCACCTCTCTTTTTTCTTTTGTTTTCTTGAGTATGGGTTGTAGATTTCCTTTCCAGCATCTGTGTTTCATGCAGAATTTGGTACCTTGCTATGCAGGTCTCCGACAGAGGCTCATGGCCTTTTATGACCTGTATTTGTTTATGCTGTATACAATTCAGGACCAGGATATCTCAAGGACTGTCTTCCCCTGTAGCAACCTCGTCCCAGGCCTTTACGACCTTCAGGGGAGCCCCTGTTGGCCGTGCCACGGCCTACAGATTTCTGTTTGGCAATGACACAGAGATGGGCCTTCTCTGCAGTGGCACCAACCCCATGGAATGATCTCGGAAGTCTGTCAGGCTTCAACGCTGGCGTGTTTTAGGCATTTATTGAAAACATACCTGCTTGCTTTGGCTTTTCCCCAGCCATGAGTTATCTTTGTACCAGCCCCATGGTATTATTGTGCGTGTGTGTGTGTGTGTGAGAGAGAGGTCTGTTTTGTTTGCTTTGTTGTTGTTTGTTTTTATTCTTTTTTTAAAACTGTTCGGGATTTGTTTCAAATGAGAAGTGGAATGATGATGATGATGATGATGATAATAATAATAATACACATCACACAGATGTGTCATAAAGTTCACACAGGCTGAAATTCTAGTATGACTAGTTCCCAGGAAGCAGTTCTGTCCCCTGAACTGATTAGAGCCATACTGTTTGAAATTACTCCCCCAGGAATCTATGCAATACTTAAAAACAAGCCTTTAGCTCCCCTGCCCCGCCCCACCCCCAACCCCAGTGGATGAGCTCTGAGTTGAACTTTACATAATCAGATATGTATATCTGAGTGTAACCCCAGAGTGCTTAATACTCTCTGTTTCAAAAGTCCGCATTCCAGGCTCAAAATAAATGATGCAAATGATCTTCTTCATGTGCACACTTCATTTCATACCCAATATTTACGATTTTGCAGAATTTTTTTAAGGGGAGCTAGGAAGGAGGCCAGAAGACTGTTGTGATAGATGTCGAGTGGAGTTGGGTGTTTACAAACAGGGGCACAAGACTGTGAAGGGAAGTCATGTAGTTATGCAGGGAAGAAAAGCTCCACTTCCTTATAACTGAAGCTTCTGCGGTTATTTCCAGCATATTGTTAAATGTATCTCTGCAACCATGAGGGCTAGAAACATTTTGAAAAGAAAAAGCAAGTTGAGCTTCTGAGAAATCCAACATTTTATCATTCATGTATCTAATTCCATGTGGAATCACAGAGGAAGAACAACTGTGTGTTGTAGTACAGTACAGCTACTTCCAGCACTGCATTCCCCAACTCAACTTTTGGAAACCCCTGTAGGTACAGAGGAGACCAAAAGTAGGGATGGTGGAGAAATCCTCCACGGCCTCCAATGAGGCTGGATTCTTTAGAATCCAGCGCCCTGGAGTCTGTGGCGGAACAGACTACTCCCCCGCCACCCCCTGAAATCCCCCCTGGATGGACCCTACCTGCTGCTGGCTGGTCCCATCGGCCCACTGCCATCTGCTGCTCCAGTCTGCGGCCGTGAATGGCATCCAGCATAGCAGACGCCATTTGCGTCCCTGCTTTAGCCATGATAGGCTACGTAAATATTTACATAGCCTATCACGGCAAAGAGCAGGGACGCAAATGGTGTCCCCTACGCCAGATGCCATTTGCAGCAGCAGCCCGGCAGCAGACGGAAGTCTGGCTGCGGACGGGCCCGGACGGTGGCTCCGCAGACTCGCCGCAGAGTGGAGCCGGCCGGGGAGGATTCTGGGGGGAGGGAGGGATGGATCTCCTCCCCCCCCCATGGACACCCCTCGGAACCTGCAGGTAAGTATTTCGCACATCCCTAACCAAAAGAGGGCTTTTGATAAGCACGTATATAATGGTGGAAAGGTCCCACTTCATTTATCTGATGAAATGGACTATAGTCCACGGCACCTTATGCTGTAAAAATGTGCTAGTCTCCAAGGTGCCACAATACTGTCCGTTGTTTATGAACTGCCATGATTATTTGGGGAATTTGTAAGACCAACATTTCAAACTCAAAACTACTTATCCTGACATGACAAAGGCGTGTGTCTGCAGACATTTACTGTCTATTTCCATACATGCCTTATTTTTTGTAATGTTGAGCAGGGAAATGTAACACCAGAAACAGTTCTCAGTGCCATTGGATGATGTGATCCTGAACAATATGCCCAAAGGTTCCTACTGCGGTTAGCTGTAATTCCTGACTCTCATTCCTGCCTCCCTAGCTTTGTCCCTGATGTTCTCTGTTTGCGTTTTGCGTATTTTTATCCTGTCTTTGATGCATGGTTTTAATGATGTTGTAACTTTTTCCATTGATTCCATTCTGCAGCTATTTAAGTAGTTCTCTCAATGTCTATAAAACAGACAAATATCTTCCGCTGTGTCTTTTGTTCTTCTCTGGTTTGTTAATGAACATCTGTAGGATAGAGAGGTGCTTAGTGGCTGGTTCCTCTGGGCGGTTTCCAATTTGGCTTGATGCACAATGTTCAGGTATGCTGCATGCTGTTTTAAAGGCGGGTGCTGCACAACTATTTGCTGACACAGCTCCCAGTGCATACTGTCGGTGTTTGGAAGTGAGGGGGGAGGAATCGTGTGTATGTTTGGGGAGGGGAAGTGCTTCCTTCTGTCACTGCTTCTAAGATGTGTTACAAAAGGAGAGTTCAGTTTAAGAAGCATTACTGAATGTATTTAGTTCTAGATTTGCAGGGTTTGCATCTTACAGTGTAAGTTAACCTTTCCCAACCTGGTGCCTTCCAGACATGTTGGAATACACTCCCATCATCCCCAGCCAGCATGGCCATTGGGGAAGACTGGTGTAGGTCCTAATGAGAAAGCAGCTGCCCGAACTTCCAGTTAAGGTTAGGGGTCAGAAGCGTTCTGGGAAAAGACAGGCAGGCACCTCTTCTGCCCCCACACCCCACCCTGACTCCATATCCCAAGACACTACCCTGCTTCTCTACAAAAAGCTAGCCATGCAAACCATGCAGCATGGATCCACATGCATTGCAGCCAAGCATACATGGAGTGCTAGGAAAAATCATTACCAGCTGGCATGTCCTGCATGTGTGTACAATGGCAGAGATTGGACTCCTCAGAATAGAACAGTAGAATGCATATGACATGTTTTTACCAGAGAGGGATCATAGCTCGGTGGCAGAGTGTCATGGATCAGCAAACACCCTGTTAAAATAAGAACAGAAAATAAGAACAAAATAAATAAGAACAGAAAATAAGAACAGAAATAAGAACAGAGTAAGAACAGAAGAACACCAGAAGAGCAGAAGAGCTGTGCTGGATCAGAGCAAAGGCCTGTTTAGTACAGCAGTCTGTTTACACAGTGGCCAACCAGATGCCTGTGGGAAACCCACAAGTAGGGAATGAGTGCAATAGTGTGCCCCTACTCCTTTTTGCCCTTCCCTTCCTGTGGCCTTTTCCAATGCTGCCAGATGGAAATATTTTTTTCTTTCTGGCTGCCTCCACTGAACAAACTCGTTGGGTCCCACATATCTACTTTAGGGTAATGTGAGAGTTGGCTGTTAGATGTGGGATGGGTAACCCAAAAGGAAAAGAGACTACAATGTTTCTAACAACAAAGTTTAAAATTTTGCTGAAAGAAACTGTTAATAGGAAGAAAGTTTAAAAATCTGAATGGATACACACACAGAGAAAGCACACCCCAAAAAGAAGATGAAGATGGAGACGAAGATGAAGATGAAGACGAAAACATATGAGCAATAGGGTAATAAAACAAACAGGGACAAACATATCCAGTTAACCTAATTAAACTCTGTCCCTATTTTATCTAGGTCCCTTATCCAAGCAATAGCTTACTGTCATTGATCCAGCTCTCTCAATCAGTTCTCCAGTTCCAGCAGCTCTGACTCTTTCTTATTTCTAGGGCTCTGGGTTGCTTTCTTTCCATCTCTTTTTCTTTCTGCTTCTTTGCCCCTCTGCCTTATGCTTTTTTCTCTTAAAATTAGTTTTTCTTTCCCCAGCTTCAACCAATCAGGAGGGTAGTTTCATGTTCATTTCTGCAAACTAAGTTTTTATTTCCTGAGTTGAAACTTTCTCACTCTTAACTAAATGTTTGACCTCTAAACTATTAACCTTTGTGATGAAACTGAATAGCACATGCGCGCGCACACATGCGCACACAAGATTTAATCCTGTAATATCCCATAAACACACTAAATACAAATGTGGAGGACACTTCTGTTCCTTCACAGAGAATGTATGCTTTATCTGTAGAAGGGTCCAGGAGCAATCCCTGGCATCTCAAGTAGTGCTGCAGGGCTTAGAAAAGACCCCTTCTTCAGAACCTAGGAAGAATCTGCCAATCCGTGTACTAAACTACATGGACAATGGAACAGAGGAAGTTGTCTTATACTGAATCAGTCCATTGGTTATCTAGCTCAGCATTGTCCACACTGACTGATAGCATCTTCCCATGATTTCAGACAAGGGTCTTTCCTAGCCCTACCTGGAGATGCCAGGATTTACCATGGGACATTCTGCATGCAAAGCCCGTGCTCAACCACAGAGCTAAGGCCCTTCCCCAAAGACATGTGGTCCAGATGAGGTTTGAACTCATAACTTTGGCACCATTCTTCTGTCTATTGTATATTAAACACTTGTGCCACTGGATGTCGGTTCCCACCTAATAGGATTTCTTGGTCCCAGAGTTCTTTGGGGCTGCTTTCAAATGTTACAAAATCATCTTTAAGAGGAGGGACCATGTTATTCTATTGTTCCAAGCCAACAGGCACCGTAAAGACTTAACAAATTTATTGTGATGTAAGCTTTTGTAAGCTAGAGCCCACAAATGCAAAATCATACTTGCAACCCATTTCAAATTGTGTTTTCTTGGAAGTAAGTCCAATTTATTTCAGTGGAACTTCCTTCTAACTAAATGCACTTAGGATTGCACCCCAACCTATCCTGACTCAACAGAGTGTTCAGTAACCCTGGATTAGGTTCCCAGTTGGATCTTGCTTGCCCAGGCCTAACTGAGTAACCATGTGATGTTTATGAAGAATCAAATGACTGATATGTTGCAGCATTGTTCCATGGCAGCTCCAGGAGATAAAATAACGAGGCATTAGCTAACTTGGGGTGATTTTGAGATGGGCAAGTCTGACCTCTGTTTCCTAAAGGAAAAGAAACGGAAAGCATTTCTCATTCTAAAGAACAGTTTCAAGTTTAACTGGATTTCTTCTTAACAGTACCATTCCTTCCTCTGTTGTCTTTGGGGGTGGGGGGTGCACTTGGATAAGCATCAGAAGGGCTCTCTGCAGATTTTTAGCTTTCTAAATTGTGGGATTTGTTGCCTTTCACTGAGTTTAAATTCTTTCCAGGTTTGCTGGGAGAAGGAATTGGTGTCTATTGCATCTCCGTCTTGAGCTCATTTCCCCACTCTACAAGTTGGATTTGCTTCCAGTTGGAGCCCTGATTTGTAGCTCTGTGGGATGCTCTGGTGAGTGCAGTATACATCAGCCTTAAGGGGCTCGAGTTCCTGCATCCCCCTACCACCATTGCCCTGTAAATTATGACATTCCAAATCAGTCTCTGTGTGCGTGTTTTTTAATTGCAATTTCCTTCTGCTGGCTGTGTGATTGGCTAGTGGCTGCTCAGCTCTTGCAGAGAGGATTCTGCCTAGTTTCTGGCTTCCCATCCTGAGCCATGCCCAGCAAGGTGCAATCAGAATCAGTTTGTGCTTCTATAATTGGTATAACTTTGCTTCGACTGTGTTATTCTACAATCTGTGGTTATGATATTTTACACATATTCAGTGAATGTAGGACCAGCACTGACATCTGTTATCTTCATGCACACACATACGCACCCCGGGTGAGCTCTGGAACTAGAAGTTTTTTGGGTTTTTTACCTACTTACTTGCTATATTTATAGACTACCTTCCCAAGACAGTGTACAATAAAAACAATCTGAAACAATTCACGATCAAAACAATTCAAATCGAAACGTAAATCTAAAAATCATTGAGCCCAAATTTCTAAACTACCAACAGCAGGACAATCAACACAACAATCACAATAAGCAAAAACAACAACAACAGAAAACAAACCATAGCTTGATCTAATTGCTGAAGGTACAGTGCTCCCACATCTGAAAAAAGAGAACCTTTGCCTTGCTGAACCTCCAATGGGAGGGAGTTCCAAAGATCAGGGGCCACCTAGGGATATGCGAATCAGCAAAACCCAAGCTTGCCAGAGTCCTCCAAATTCCATCTTGAAGCTCATTCCGACCTGAGTCCATATCAGATTGTGAGCGTTGTTTTTTCTTTTCGCATGACAATCCATGTGTATTTTCATGCATATTTTTCCAACATCAGTTGTACACATCTTTGAAATGTAAGCATACTTCTCTCATCAATTAAAGTGCAATTGTGTGCATTTTTCAAAAGTACACGTTTCTTCATGTGCATTTTTCAAATGGATGCATGCTGTCAAGCACATTTTTGGGGTCTGCAAATCATATTGCAAGCTCAGAAATGTACAGACTTCAACCACAGATTGTGTCTACGTCTCTATTCAGTCCAGAAGGTGCGAACTACGTCAATCCTGATAAAAAATGAACTGAAATGAATTTCTCAAACATCCCTAGGGCCACCACAGAAAAAGCCCTGCTCCTTGTTGAGGTCAGGCTAGTATCTACAATTGATGGTATTCAGAGCAGGGCTAGATTTGCAGAACTTAATGCGCATGAGGTGGGGATCTCATATGGAAGCTAGCCCAGATTGGGGGATAATTGAACATATCAGGAGGGTGGGGCAGGGCTTCTTCAATAAAATATCGGCAGGCACAGGAGGAATTAAACCCGTAGTTACTGCATAGCAAGTAGTTCTGCCGTTAGCCTCTTGCAAACTAATGGATATCTTTCAGGTCACTGAGATGGCAGCACTGGGCCTACATGCACTGAATATGAATAAAATATTATAAGTACAGATTGCAGCATTGTCTGATTCTGAACACAGCCAAAGCCAAAGTTGTACCAGTTATAGAAGTATGAATTTATTCAGCTTGCACCTTGCTGTGCATAGCTCAGAATTGGCAGAATCCTCAACACAAGAGCTGAGCAACCCCTAACTGAATTTGGGAATCCATGTTTGCTGAGATAGTATGTATTTCTCCTTAAGGTGCTTGAGTGATCCGAATGTATACGATGTGTTCCCCCTCTACACACATACACACTTGGCCCACTCTCAGCAAATGGATGGCGGTGCAGAATATATATGGGAGTTTAAGATAGGTATATGGATAGATGACTTCACTGTGTTCTAAGCTCTGCATGTATCCATTCAGCTCACCTCCTCAGTACACCGATTCAGCCGTGAGATTTGCCAATGCTGTTTACAATGGAATTTCATTAGCGTTCATGCAAATGCAACACTTCACCGTGATAAATGCAGAGCGTGTAAGGGAAGGGGGGGGGTTGAGAAGGAGGGGGAGGAAGTGTGTGAGTCCATGGCATGCTCCTAATTTCTGCCCTGTGATGCTAAGTCTGCAGTAGACTAACGTCTCATGACAAAGCTGGAGAACTCCTAGTGCTACCAATTAGAAGGCTTTGTGCAGCTCTTCTGCCATTTTCACCTTAATAGATTTTATGCATTAAAAAAGAAGAAGTAGTGGGAAAACACAGGAAGTTTATGGGTGGAAGATGCTACCAGCTGGAGCCCCCATAAAAGTCCATGAATCAGGCGAAGTCATTATGTGTTGTCTGGAAGTACTGAAAGTCTCAAGACTGAAGAACTGGAGGTGAAACGGACAAGGAGTGTCTCCACTAGCCTCCATGCTAGTAAATTTCAGCTCCTACCTAAGGTTCTTTGCAGGCTGGGCACTGGTTCTAGGGCTACAACAATATGGCATAGGCATGCATAGAGGAGAGTTGTATTGCCCATTAGCCATGATGTCACAGACACTAAACAGCCACTATCCATGATGCTCACACAACCACATTCTCCACAGCTCTCCAAATCACAATGGTCCCATTAGCTAGGAAAAAAACCACACCTCCCCAGCAACACAACGTTGTTATTTGAGTCCTGGAGGGATGTAATGTTCACGCCACAGAACAGAGGCGCTTCTTTGGGGAAGATTCTGTAGAAATGAAGAAGATAATCTGGAAATGCCCTGAGAGAAAGGAAGCGCTTGTAGCAGAGTCACTGTCTCCACCTCTGTCCCATCTACAGACCTTCTTGACTAGGAAGTTGCAAAGACATATTTATTCCTCCCCCTCTGTACCATAAAGTTTCATCTGTCCAGAGAGCATTCTTGTCTTATTTCCCTTTTAGCAGCAGTACCTGGCCTCATCTCTTTCTTGCTTTCTTATACTATTTGCACTAGGGTCAGGCACGGACTCTGGACCTTGCTATCTGCCATCAGAACAGATCAGCAATAAGAACATAGAGCAGCTTGTTGAACCTCTGGTTCCGGCTATTGGGTGGTATAGAAATGTAATAAATAAATAATAACCCTACTTGTCGGAAGAGTCAAAATCATGGAAAAGTCTTCTGGCATTTTAGGGAACCTTTCCAGTGTTAGGCACATATCGAAGGGAAACTTTGGGATTTCTGCTCCTTTTTATAGGGTTTTCTAATTTCAGACTAGCGGTGGAAGGCAAGTTTTCCCACCAAGTCTCCTGTCCCGCCAAAACAGACATTACTTTAAATATGCATCTAGCAGCGACATCTTTTTTACTTTCCATTTTGCTCTGGAGTACATATAGAGCCCTTGAACTGGATTGGGACCCTAGTGCGGGGCTGGGTGGCTTTTAAGATCCAGATTGGAGCCCTCTCCCTTCTCCAGAGTAAAAGTGAAAAGAAGGCATCGCTCCAAGTCACATGTTTAAAGGAATGTGGATGCTGCCTTATCCCAAGACAGACCATTTGTCCATCTCACCCAGCACTCTGTCCTCTGACCTGCAGAAGCTCTCTAGGGTCTCAGACAACAAGTATTTCTCATCACCTGCTACCTGATCTTTTAAATGGTTGGACCTGGGACTTTGTGCATGCAAAGCATATGCTGTGCCGCTGTGCCACTGAGCTGTGGTCACTGCTCCATGTGGCACGAAGGAATCCCACTGCACTGACATAACTCTTAGTGAGTCCAGCATCTGGCATCCCCTGCATTGTCAGCCTCCTCTACCTGCCAGGCAGGCTAGACTCAATGGGTTGGATGTGCTCCCTGAGTGCAACATGTAAGGAGAAGGAGAAAAAGAAGAAGACTCCTCTACTGAGGCACATATTTTCATTTATTATGTGTCTAGTGGTTGTGAACTGGTGCATTCTTGAACCCTGGCTGGGACCCTATCCAGGGAGACCCTTATTCTGGTACTACATAGGATACATCAGTTAGTGTTTCATTGTTTTGCTTGGGATATTGTATCAAAGGTTCTCTGTAAATTTTTGCATAACCTTCATTTCCTTTCCCCTCTTCCCCAAGTGGACTTGAGGGTCCGAGAGTCCCCTGACTCAGATGGGATTAAAGGAATCTGGTGGTGGCAGGCTATTGACTTTTGGAAGTCCCTGCCGACCTCTCAGAGAGTTTGGAGTAACTTGCACTAATGAGCATTAGTGGTAACGCACACTTGTGCAAGTGGAACTAAATTCTCATACATCCCTTTAAAAAATTTGATTCTGCCAGTGAACAGACAACAGAACAAAAGTTGCCTGACAATCCACGGAACACAGACAGAATGGATTTAACAAAATCTGGACATCCCTATCCAGTACCCTCAGTGCACACACTCAGGTAAGAGTCTGGCAGTAGGCTTGACTGGGGCTCTTTCATCACGCTTGTGTTCCATTAAAACCTGCAAAGCAGAGGTCTTGAGGGAAGACAGGACTTCGTGTTCTCCAGACCAGCACAAGGCAGCTCAGCAAGTACAATGGATGGTGAAATGCATTAAATAGTATAGTAGAAAGGTGCTTTTGTCTACTCTCCAATGCAGATGCAAATTAACAAAGATGCAGTAATGGTGCCAGAAAACAAAAGTGGGGCAAAGTAGTTTCTGCGTGGGAAAGCTCTATTGGTTGTGCTGTCAAGGCAGGACTTTAGGGCAGAGGTCCAGGGCCGTGGAGCCTTTCTACATGGGGCATTTATTGTGCGTTTGTGATTGCTCACTCATGGTAGTTTGCAGGTCCTTTACTTGACCGGCATCCTCCAGGGTCTCTCCCATGCTTTTCAACCATTATCGCGGGGGGGGGTTTTTCCTACTGGGGAAAGTCTAGTATTTTTTCTCAATTGCAATTGCACAATTCTGTTATACCACAGCACCACCTAGTGGTTGTATAATGGAACATATAGAAAGGCACAGAGAGAGAAAAAATCCAGGAAAAAAAACAGCAGAATGAGTTGGGGCAGTGGGAGGGGACGGACAGGAGGCAAACAGAGCAGGGCTGGTTTGCCACATTTTGAAATAAAAGAAGTAATACACATTACCATATAAAGAGACAAGGCAGTAAGGCCAATAAGCCCAGAATCTAAAATCACCTAACTGCACCACTAGTCTCACATGTATGAGGAGTTGGGGAAACTGTGCTTTGGTGGTAGACGCTTGCCGCCCTCCCCGCCCCTGTTGTGCTGCCCGCAAATTTCACACTGAAGGAAGCCTATAAACACACCCTCAGATTCCTTTCCACAAAGAGGGACAGTTTGTCCTGACTCTTAAGACGCTTTAAACACATTTTTGGCCTTTTGCATACAGTTATCTTGATCATTATCTCTGTATTGTAGGGATCAAACCAGACATTAAAAGAAAGACATGGAGCTGCCACTCTATCTCTTTGCTCTCTTTTCCTTGTAACGGCTAACATATGTGATATCATCTTCCTTCCCCCCACGAGCCAGTGATATGAGGCAAGAGCCAGGAGAGCGATGCACAATGTTTTGACGTTGCATCACATGTTGCATCACAAATATTTGTGGCTGTACAAGGAAAAGAGAGCAAAGAGACACAGAATGGCGGCAGTTCCCTGTCTCTTGTAATGTCTGCTTTGGCCGCAAGTCTCCACGATGCTGCCATCACCTCCTGAAATCCCTTACAGCACAATCCTGTGCGTGCTTACTCAAAACTAAGCTCCACTGTGTTGAATAGGACTTACTTCCACAATACGTGATGGAGCGCCTCCCCTGGTTTGAACCTACTTGTATACTACAATCATCATCTGAGGTCCTCCTTCAAGTGCCTCCTCTGAGGGAGATTTGGAGAATGGGAACAAGGGAAAGGGCCTTCTTGGTGGTGGCCTCTACCTGGCGCCAACATTGTCATCTTTCCAGCACCAGGTCAAGACTTTCCTGTACTCCCAGGTATTTGACGGCACATGATAAGGTTTTCTTGTAACAGGTCCTGGGAACTTTATTATTGATTGTGTAAAATTGTTTTATATGTTTGTATGTGAATGGTTTTTTTTATTATATTACTATATTGTATTTTTATGGTTTTAATCTTTGTAAACTGCCCAGAGAGCTTTGGCTATTGGGCTATTGGGCCTGAGGCAGTATAGAAATGTAGTAAATGAAATGAGTTGCACATAGGATCACATAAGAACATATGGATTGCAGCCTTAGACATGTCATTTCACCCATCATGCAACCCCCATTTCTGAATATGGTTACACTTAGGTTGTAAGCTGCCTATCATTTCAACCTTGAACATTTCATTTTGTAATGCAGGGCCCTGCTCTCTGTCAGGCCCAAATCCACTAATAGGAATGGAAAGGTCCACTTTTCACTCTGAACAGGTGAATGAATGCTAGCCTATTAACATCCCCTAAGCAGTACAAGGAATTGAAAAGGGTTAGCTCAATCTCAGCTCAGCAGGAAGGAGCAGGAGTGGGTGGGAAGTTGGTAGAATGCGTGCAGAATTATTACAGAGAAGATATTATCCCTTCTCCAAAGAGACTCAGTGCCGGCAGTGATCCCTGTCTGGCAGGTTGAAAACTTTCAAGGAGGTTGCTATAAAAATAGTTTCAAGTGCTACAGCAAAGAGGCTGCAAGAAGCAGGAGGAAATGAGACAAAGTAATGGCTGTTGGAAGAGTGTATCTGAAGATGGATAGACGGATGGACAAACAGCTAGGAACTTGAGCCTCTCCTGAGTTTATGAAGAGGTTTTTATAATCCTATTAGAGAAACCATGTGAAACAAAGGATTGGCCTCCACCCCAGTCTGGTGGGGAGGTTTTCTGCCGGCACCCTGTGCAGACACCAGATGGACTCAAGGGGCAAAAGGGGTGATAAGACAGGCTGAGAGGAGGAGCCCGTCTGTCTCTCTTTCATTTAATCTCCCTTTGAGATTGGATTAGCCAGGTAGAGAGCCCTCTGCTCCTCTGCTGAAGTTTGGGCTGGATGAAAAGTGCAAAGCAAGTCTGAGCTGATGCCCCAGCCTGATTTTCTGGGTAGTTTGGTTACAAATAGGAATCTGGCCTATGCTGTTGTCTGTTGACACATCCATAGGATCGAGGACAAGACATGACATAGCAGCACAGACACCGACCCCCTTCATCTAGCATGAGCCCAAATAGTTCCTGTTGCTGCCTAGAGGTGGTTACGTGTTTTTTACAGCACAAGATGTTGCAGCTTTGGTGCCTCTTTAGGGCCTTCCCACTGGCTTTGTGGCCATGGAGCATTCAGCACCCTCCTGAGGGCATGTGGATTACAGCAGGGGTGGACAGAAGGTAGATTTCCAGATGCTTTGGACTTCAACTCCCAGAAGCCCCTGCCAGCATAGCCAGTGGTCAGGAATGCTGGGAGTTGGAGTCTAAAACATCTGCAAGGAGATTTATTTTCTGCCCACCCCTGCATTAGAGCCCTTTTCCCCATCTATCCATCTGCCTCTCAGGGATCAGTATGGAATGCTTGGCTTTCTCTTTCTCTTTCACAGGCAAAAAACGAGCACTCTGTATTAATCATTATAAGGAACTTGTGAGGGTGGATTCATAGATGGGAAAGAGGGTTGCTTGTAATTCACGTGACTTCTAAAACTACCCCATCCTGGGGATAGCATCCTCCCCTTTCTCTCTTGCTTGGCTTTCTAGGATCTCCTGTAAGGAAGTTGCAGCCTTGTTGCAAGGCAAGTGGGCTTGCTGTGTAGGAAAAGGCGATGATGACGATGATGACGATATTAGCAGCCCCTCCTGGTCTCCTAGGGATTGTGCAGGTTGTTGTTTTCTTGGAAAAGGCTTTAAAGTGTGAGGTGATTAGAACCCAGCAGGGGTGATAAGAGACCTTGCTGAGCTGGAGAGATTACAGCTCCCAGTTTGGGTCTAGGAATTACTCTGAAAATCAAAGCTTGTGGAAGGAAAGATCCAGATAAGGGGAGAATGACTCCCCTCCCCACCCCAATGTGTTAGCATTCTCTAGTTTGTGCCTTAGGAACCTTCACAAATTATAGCAGACAAATGAACTTTTAAAAAGATGTGGTTCCCCTTCGGTACATGCATTAATGCAGGGTCTACAGACCAGCATACACTGAGTGTGCAGTCCTATTTTTGGAACAGTGTAATAACTAGTGAAGCTAATAATTGAAAAATAATCATTCTGTAGCTGTAATAACACTTAAAATGTATACAAGTGTATGTTCAGGGACAACAATCCTAAAATATGTATAGAACCTGCATGTGTTGATGTTTTTGTTATTATATCATTTTACCCTGTATTTCTAAATAACATACCTGTTTCTAAAAAAAATGTTTTAAATAATTTTTTAACAGATGTGTATATGTGTCAGGAAGCCCCCTGGCATGGGCATATTTTCTACATCTTTCAAAACACCCATTTGTCTCCTTCACATGTTACAGCTGGGGCCAGCCCTACCATTAGGCAGAGTGAAGTGGCTGCCTCATGCTGTTAATTTTGGTGGTCACGAAGGAGTAGCACACAGTTAGTTATTGTATTTTTACTGCCAGGGAGAGGAAACATGTTTGTGAGATTCTCTGCTTCAGCAGGCTAAATAACTTAGCTAGCCTAGGGTGCTCTACATCTTGATTGTGGGGAGGGGGAGATGCCAATTGTGGCTCTGCCTCAGGTAGCAACATGGCTTGTGCCAACCCTGGTTATGGTTTTAGGGTGTTCACCATATGTATGGGCTGAAAAATACAATACGTGATGCTCCCCTTATATCTATTTCCACTTAGTCTAAATGTGGCCTTCTTGAGATATATGGAGAACCGGCCTCCTTAGGAACTGGATTGGTAACATAGCCAGACCCTTCTGCACCCAGCAACTCCTGGAACTGGCTATTCTAGCTTTGAAGAAACATGTCATGGTATATGAGCAAACACACAACTTCATGATCCTTAGAAACAGAGATGGAAATCAGACAGTTGGGCTTAAGTTTGTTTGTTGTTACATAGATTCATACCTTGCTGTTCAACGCTGAAAGGTTCCTAGACCAGCTAAACCCATTTAAAAACAACCAAAATAAAATAAGCAAAGCAGGAGAGCAAACAACAGCAGTAGATGTTAAAACCATATAAATCAGAATCAGCAAGATAAAAATATATATCAGAACAGCATCCAAGACCACATGTTGCCCACCTCTGATCCAAGATATGGACACATAGAAAGGTCTTTGGATGAAGCAAAAAAGACATCAACACTGGCACCAAGTGAGCCTCCCTGGGAGGGGCATTCTAAAGACAGGGCACCACCACTGAAAAGGTCCTAACTTGGTTCACCTCCCACTCATCTCAGAATGCAGAAGGACGTCTGAGGAGGATTCAGTGTCTGGGCAGGTTCATGTGGGAGCAAGTGGTCTTTGAGGTACCACTGGTCCTAAGCTGTATAGGGATTTAGGTCAAGATTGATTCCTTTAAAAATGTTTATTTAAAACAATTTCTAGATGGCCTTTTAAGGATAAAACCCTCTTATTATGCCTGGAAGCAGACTGGGAGCCAGTGCAGATACTTCAAAACTAGCCAAATACAATCTAAACAACAGATCCCAGTTAGCAATTTAGCTGCAAAAGTTTGCACCAACTGAAGCTTCTGCACAGATTTCAAAGGTAGACCCACGTACAACACACTACAGTAATCCAAGCGGGATATTACGAGAACACGGATAACTCTGGCCAGGCTAAATATATGCAGTAATTCCTATATTGTCATACTGTATAGAGAAGTATCATCCATCAGACTAAGCTCAGAGTTTTCTCAGCTGAAAAAACAAGAGGAACTTGTGTTCTTCCTTCACCATGAACGAATGATTTATTTATTTTTAAAAAGAAAAATACTTGGGGACCTTATTGCTGTAGTGATGGTCTTTTCATAGCTCTGTGGATTCAGAGTTTGTTGTGAGGCATAGATGCTACCTTTGGGGGCAGGGGAAAAGGGGGAGATGGAACACTCTCCCTCTCCCCATCCGGAGAGACAAGAGCTTTTAATCTAGCCTAGAAAAAGAGAGCTCAGTATCCATTTTTGAGCCACATGCTTTACAATGTCTCTGCCTACAGAAATGCCCAGGAAGGATACGCACTTTGTGCTTCCCAAGGAGCTGGAATTTTTGTGTGTATTGTGTGTGTGCATGTGTGTGTGTGTGGGGGGGGTGATGTTTAGGAGTGGAGAGGAATGTGGTATATGAGAAGATATTGCTTTATTCATTTAATTTATTTCAGAAAAAAAATATGACACTTTTTTCTTTTTTAAATCCCCAAAGGTTTAAAAAATAAAATAATGATAAATTATTTGGGGCGGTATGGAAATATAATAAGTGAAATGAATAAAAACAATAAAAACAATAAAATATCATTAAAATAACAAAGGATAACTGCAACGCCTGGGCAAACAAGTGTATCTTCAGTTGTCGGCAGAAGCGTTCCACACTAGGAGCCCACCTGATCTCAATAGGGAGATCATTCCACATGGTGGAATTCTCTCTCTAAATTTAGTCAAGAAAAGGATGCTTTCCCCTCCAGACTATGTGATATATCAAGGCTGCAGGATGACTCTCTGTAAGGGGGAATGGTTGTGCCAAGAGTTGATAGCCATGCTTTGCTTTTCCAGGGTTGCTTGTGTTTGTGCCATTATTTATTTATTTCATACATTTATTCCCAGGGCAGTTAACAATGAACAACTGGGTTCTTCCTCCTTCACTATGAATATAGCACTGATATAAAGTATTCTCAGGGCAGTGAGGTTGTGGTATGAATGAAGGTATGTGAAGAACATCGGTCTTGGCACAGACTAGGTCAGGAAGCTCATTTTCTGGTGAAGGCATAGCACTTGATGATGCTCTGGCTGGTGGGATTTCAGAATACAACCTTTCCCATTTCTGTACCCAGCAATCAGTCCCTGATCAACACCATATATCCCTAGTATGTATATGGTAGGTGTTTTAGGCTTCATGCAACTAGTATCATTTGGGAGAAATTAAGTAGGACTAAAGTGACTTCTTATCATCAACTTCTTCCCCTGTGTTCAGATTCAGCAGTCAGTCCCTAGCCTGACAGTGGTACTAGGGAAAAGGCATAACAGGAAAAGTTCACAGCTGTTATAAGAATTCACTATCATCCATTATTATATTGTGAGGATGGTTCGTCTTCGGGGGGCCTCTTGAGATTGCTCCTTAATATGTTCCCTGGACATTATAAGATGCTTTCTGGACCATGGGGAGCAGCTGACCTGGGGCCCTGCTTCATCAAATAATTATCCATCGAGCTCCCAAACAATATCAGCAAATCTGCCCCAAACAAACAATCCATCATCCTTATTGGAAACAGATCGGCGAGGCATAAACAATCCCACCCTGGCCTCCGGATCTCCCTTGCTTTGTGTGTATCTGTGTGCTGTGCACTGTGCTGCCATCGGTTGGGTTTCCTTGGCCAGCTGCACTGAATAAAACAAAGCAGATTCATTAATTACCAAGCTTTACATCAGTAAGTCCTCTGGAGAGCACATCATCCTCCAAAGCTGAGCCGTCCTGCCCCAGGTCAGGAAAAAGCCTTTTCTCATTTTAGGGCAACATGAACTCTTGGGAAAGCAAACAAATCACGCAATCAAGATGAGACTGTGAAGGGGGAGGTAGGGGGAGAGATGTTCAAGGCCAAAGGTGGTGGTTGATTTCACATCCTGAGACATCACATCCTGTAGCAAGGTTAGTCTTGGCATGACTGGGGGAGGAGGAAGTATCCCATGCCTTTGACTGTGTCATGCATGGAAGCTGCTCTCTAAGACCTCACCCTTTCCCACCTATTTTCCAGCTAACTCTGAATCACTTGTTTGATTAATTTCAGCCAACAACACACAAATCCGTTTCCCTCCATTTGAGGCACTCCCTCTACCACTGGGAACTGCTCCATTGTACGATCGCTGCTTTCACTTCACTCCTTTGTTCCTCCACCTTTTCCTTTAGTATCTATAGTTGAAAGGAGTGATGAATCAGCCAGTAAGAGGATCGAAGAACTACTGGACACTTGCTTCCTGGACTCAGTCAAGTCAGCTGCTGCCCAGGTTTTACCAGGATGGGATGCTCTCAAGAAATGTGGTACTGGCAAAGAGTTTGCAGTGGACTGGAATTCCCTTCCATAAGGAATGACACCAACCAGCCTGTGATATCTACCTGAGGTTCTTGTTTATACATCAGGTGCCAGCTGAGTCTATAGCCAGTTCATCTAGAGAATCAAGGGACCAATCTCTGCAGCTGTATCTGCTATGGGTTTACAACGTGTAAGTCCGGCATGGTAGAATGGAAGAGTGTAAGTCAAAGTGGTGGCTTCCAGTGACCTTAACGTGTAAGTCAGGCATGGTAGAATGGAAGAGTGTAAGTTAAAGTGGTGGCTTCCAGTGACCTTAACATGTAAGTCAGGCATGGTAGAATGGAAGAGTGTAAGTCAAAGTGGTGACTTCCACTGAGCTTAAGCCTGTCATTTCTTCACCCCCACCACAGCTCAGCCTCCTGGCTATAATAACATGGAAGTAACATATCTGATCTGTCATTCAGGATTCTGTGGGATAAAAGCTACTTTTAATGTGCCCTGCTCAGACAGAACCGGCTCAGCCTGAATATACAACCTTTGTTTTCACCTGAGCCCATTGATTGGTATTGGGCACATCATTGGAGAGGAGTTGTAGGTAGCTACTCCTTGGGCAGAAAAAAAAGGGAAACTGATTGGTGCTCTCTTATGATATATGCAAATGATAGCTTCCCATTATCTTAGGTCAGCACTTTCATGCTAAACCAGACATTCTGAAAGCCAGCAAAGTAACTGCTTGCAAAGTGTAGTTATGATTCCACCCTCAGAAATATTATTCCCACTATTTTCAGCCATATGGACTGCATGGCTGCCGGGCTGGGCCTGTGCTTGCTGCATTCTGTAACAACAGCAATAAAGTGCCGGACTAGTGGAAGATGAAGGTGCCTCATGAGCAAACTGGGGGCGGGGGGGAGATAAATAATGCATTCTGGTGAAGCAGCCTTTGGTCTGTCTACAGTGGGAGGGTAGGGGAAACAATACCATTTGGCACTACATTTGATGCTGAAGCCCCTAATATGCTGGAGTCTGTGGGTAGTATCCAATAGGGGCAATGCATGCAAGGCCAGGCCCGCTGGGCCCCCGTCCACACACAGCCAGCCTTGTCAGCCCGGTCTGTGTGTGGACGCGATATAGCACTTCCAGGGGCAAACCCCCACGTGAGCAAAAATGCTGGTTTCTGGAAGGGGCACAACCTGCCCCTTCCAGAAACCAGTGTTTGTGCTTGTGTGGGGGCTTGCCCCAAGAAGCCCTACATCGGAGCCACCCACAGACCTGGGCTGGTGGGGCTAGGTGCGTGAGGACCAGTATCAAAAGTTGGTATGTTCAGGCACTTGCCAAAAGCCCCATAACCCAGCAGGGGCTTGCTGACAAGAGCCCCCTGGAGTTACTCCTCCTCCTCCTCCTCACCATTGCAACGTGCTTGTTCACCTGTGTCTTGCTCTGGCCCAGACAGGGGTGGTGGTGGTGAGAAGGAGGATCAGTGGATGCCACTGCCTACTTGCTTATTGGCTCTGTGCTTATCAAGCAAGCAGGTGGTCGCAGTGATGAGAAAAAGGAAGAGCAATAGGAGCTGTTGACCATGGCAGTGAGAAGGTAGATTCACTGAGTGAGGGAGGGGCCCGTTGAGGGTGTCTTGCCCAAGGGCTCTCAAAAAATGCTGAAGATGCTCAAAAATGCTTTGCACTGACTGCAAAGCAAGCAACTTGAAACACCCCTGTGAAACCCAGTCACAAAAGCATTTTATCTGAATACTCTCCTGGATCAGAATTAAGGAAAAGTAAGCTAACAACATTAAAATCACCCCCCCCTCCAAAAGGGTGAGATTCATCGTACCACTTTAACATTTATACTGACATTGCAGTGGGGTGTGACATGATAGAGTGAGACAAACAGCATCACAACCGTTGATGAGGTTATGTTGATGTCACGAGACTCTGCCTACATATACCAAAATTCACGTGGTTTAAGATTGCTTCAAGAAAGCGGATTTAATACAAATTCAACACCACAATAATCGGCAACATGTGCTATGGGAGCAGTAAATGCAAATTCAAGGAAGTACGTGATCAAACTGCATCAGCGTCGGAAGACACTTAAGTGGAGATTAGCCCTAGAACTTTATGGGCGACTCCTCCACAAAAGCAGCTGTTGACTTGCTAGCCTGAAAAGAAGCTGGGCATGAACTAATGGTCATGTTGGTCCTTGGATCCAGTCCCCCACCCAGTTCAGTTTGTTAAGGAACTTGTAGAGACATGGGCATCTCCATTCAGGCAGCCCCCCGCTTCTGTTTTCTAGGAAGATACACCCCTCTTTACCCAGCCCAGCTATCACTCACTCCCCGTCACCTGGACCAGCCTGCCTCTCTGTGCTCACACACAGATCGCTCAGCTGTGACGCCAAAGTTAATGAGAACCTGCCACATCTCTTACTTGGGACATTGGCAAGGCACTGGGGGCCATCTTTCTCTGCTGTGTTCTTCACTTGCTTGATGGGATTTCTAATGCAAAGAGACGGCAGCCAGCATAAGGGCTGTGACAGGCCCATAGCACATGGGGAGAGGGGCTGACACAGGGCTCGCTTGAGAGCTGAACAATCTGTATTTCTGTGCTACTACTAATTCGCTCTAATTATTTCTTGTCTGGATATGAGTGACTGAATCATATAACAGCTCCCTCCCCCTGCTTCTTAAATGGGTTCTGCCAGAGCTTTAAATGTTTAACTGTTCTCTTTATTTAACCACGTCCAGTGTCTTTCCAGTGCTGTATGGCTGGATCACATGGATACAGCCCAAAACTGTGAGTGCATACACCGTAATCTAATGTGGACTACTGTAGTTTAGGGAAAGAATCTATTATGCTAGTAATGTTGGTCAGTATATGTATGATAACTGTACTTCAAAGGTATCCCTTTATTCTAATTTATTTATCCCTTTATTCAATCTGGTACCCTCCGGATTGTTTGGAATACAGTTCCCACAACCATTGGCCATGCTGGGTGGTGCTGATGGGAGTTGAAGTTCACAACATCTGGAGGGCACCAAGTTGCAGAAGGCTGGCCCAAAGGATTTAATAAAATTGCGCAGTAGTCCCCCCCACCCTCATATTTGTTCCATACAAAATAACTGATTTCATGTCCTTGCTTTGTAATAAAACATTTTAACCCTGCTATGCCTCCAGGTTTGTCTACTTGCTTGAAGTAAGTTAATGGCAGAAAAAAAATAACTGATTTGAGATGGAGCTTCATGATCCCTATCCTGTTGTGGCCAGATCTGAGGTTAAATGAGGAGGATCATAGTTACTCCATTTATATGTGACAGCTCTAGAGCGATATTCCTTCAGAATCAGAGCAGGAATCTTCTCTTTTCGTGCTTTCTAACTTTACTTCCATTGGAGAATTGCTTCTTGAAGATCAAGTAGGATATTCCTCCTACTTATTAAATTATTCGAGATATGGCTCCCAAGTAGCAAAGATGTTCACTAATAACAGGCCTGCCCAAGGGAGGGAAGGGGGCAAACGGGGAAAATTGCCCTGGGCCCGGGGGGGGGGGCGGGGGGACAAGCATCTTCTTTTTTAATAAAATGCAAGCCATTCACATGACCTGAGGCCCCCTGTTTGACAGGAGCCCCCAAAAAATTCAATTACCCTGGGTCCCCAGATTCCTCTGGGTAGCCCAGACTAATAATGCTGTATGTCTCATTTTTGCTATACTTCCTGAGTTTTGGAACCACCAAGGGAAGCCAGAAAACACAAGCTAAAGGTTTCTTGGTGAGTCTTCCTGAAACAGATTTGGCAGAATAGAGCTGCTACAACAAAGATTTTCCCATCTTTAAGTGCCATGCTTTGGCAGAAAGACGGGATAAAAGTTCAATAATAATAATAAAAAAATAATAAATCCTGACCTAATAGGTTCAATAAATCAATGCGCTATTTAGTAATCTCAACATTTTTTGTGTGGTTATAAGACTTTGGAGTTTATGGTCAGAGGAACTCACGGACTCAAAAAACTGTCTAAGGCTAGCAATGTATTATATGGCTAATGAGTCAGAGCAGCTCAGAATAATTTAAAAAAACTTAATCATAGGAACTGTAGATTATGGCTTGTCTACTTGCTACAATATTTAGCATGTTCCCCTGCAACATTTCATGTTGACTAGCACTGCAGACAAGAAGCTGCTGCATACTTTCTGACTGGCAGATCCTGTTTCCGCAATCCCAGCTCCAGAACTGGCATAAGTATGATTTTTGTGACACTTTGGGGGATTAAGAAGAAGCAACAGCTAGTTAATAAAGGAGTTCCCTTATTGAAGGAACTGCTACAGAGCCATATTGACTTACACTCTAAATGAACAGCCAAGGGTGTCCCATCTTCTGACTTGGATGGCACAGCTGTGGAAGGGTGTGCCTTCCGTTCTTTGCCAAAAAGTGAAAAGACCTGTCTCTTTGTGTTTGTATTACTATGTAAAGCACCATGCGCACTGATGGCACTTCGTAAATAATCCATTATCATCATGATACTTTTAGCTATAGCCCTAGCTGTACATGTGGAACTGTGCCTGTCTCAAAAAAAAAAAGGGAAAATGGGGGGGGGACCTGCAGTGAGTTGCTGCCAGGGAGTGGATTGACAAGTCACGTGGCCATGCTGTCACTCACTCTCCTTGATCACTGTAATTTGGGAGTGCAGTCAGAGAATTTCCATTATTCATTTTCGGAATTCAGGGAGGGGAGGAGAAACACACACTTGCTTCCACTGGCTAGTCATCCGCCTGCATGTATATGAGCTTGGAAGGTGGGAGGGGAGATAGACATGACTCTAAAACTCCAGACAGTTAGCTTTGCATTAGATCTTTAAGTACTTTCCAGAGCAAAATGCTTTCAAGTGAACAAAGGCTAGAACAGACAGGGTGCTTCCAGATGAGGTTTGTTTCATGCCCTCCCCCTGCCTCATTCATGGAACTGTACAGGGGGGTTCAGATGACATCTTCCACTTGTAAGCCTCCCAGGTTTTCGCACCACTTCTTCCATCTTCTCTCTTACCACAGAACATGTGCTCAGAAAGAAAAGGTGGAATAGCTGCACAGTGCCTTCTAGGTAACGCTGGTGCCCTCAGTCTGGAAGGACCCGTAACGAGGACTTGCATGGGGGCACTATCACTGCAAGGCCCGAGATTTCAGCATCTTGCCACACTCTTTTTATGTGTCAGCCAGGTTTTACAGTGCAAATAAAATAAAATAACTAGAAGCAGAAGAGTGAAGTCACCAGATTGGAATACTGATAACTGAGATTAGTGTTTCTGTTCTGCTACCACTTCTCAGTTTAGTTTATATGCTGCAAAAGTGAGTGCACAGCTTCCCAGAGTTTCCTTGGAATGAGTTACGTGATCCCTAATTTCCCCATCTGTACCCATCAGCCTGCCCAGCCTCACAGGGGTTAAAATGCTAAAGGGAAAGACCCAGGAGAAATATTGTATTATGAACTGTGACTAGGAAAGAACTGAATCAACTCCAGAGATCAAATTGGAGTATAAGAGAATGGGTGAAATACAAAGCTACAATAAAAGAACTAAAACATAGATTCATGGATGGAACTATGTAATACCTATGGCAGACTACAAAGTGTCTTCAGCTGACATGCAAAACAGTATGGGTCATCTCAGATACCCCTTCATGGATACCCCTTGTTGTGGCGAAGGGGCTTGCGTAACTCAGTGAAGCCATAAGCTATGCCGTGCAGGGCCACCCAAGACGGACAGGTCATAGTGGAGAGTTCTGACAAAATGTGGTCCACTGGAGAAGGAAATGGCAACCCACTCCAGTATTCTTGCCAAAAAATACCCATGGAACGTATCACAAGGCTACACACTCCGGGAGAGAGCGGGGGACAGGAAGGCCTGGCGTGCTATGGTTCATGGGGTCATGAAGAGTTGGACACGACTTAACGACTGAAAAACAATATCTCAGATAATTCCTAGGAGGCATTCAAGAGAGTGATGAAACTATAGGGGAACCTTACTCTTTTTATCTTTGGAGGTTCAGAAGAGGGGCTGGGTGAGGAAGGAGGAACCCAGCCAATCAGGAGGGGAGTAACTTTTCCTTAGTTACAGACAATTTTCCCATTAGCACCTGCCAATGACCCAAGGAGGTGAGCCAAGAGGTGTGAATGAGAGCAATCTCCTCTTGGTTTCTTACCAACCAGGATTAACCAAGAGAGAGAAATTCCTTTGTGTCACTGGGGAGGGGATTGCTTGAGATATGACTGCTTGCTTTTCTGGTTATGGAAAGAGCACCTGTGCATAAGAACTCTTAAAGAGACAGGAAGGCGGGAGCTTTGGGTTCCATCACATGTCATAAGCAACTTTTTAAAGATAATAATTATGATCAGGAAAGTGTGGTGACAGCTTTGCAAGTAGTTTTGCATTTGGGCTCGTGCCCCTGGCTGATTATTTTGTGACCAATTGAGGGCCATAGGCAGAAGCTCTGTCTCCCATGCCACAATTCTTGAGCTCAATGATGGGAACTACATCTGAAGGCTGACTAGCTAATTCAGGGGCTGTTTCACACAATATGCGGGACAAAACTGTGTTTTAAAAGATTTGTACACATATGTCCAACCATAGCTTCCCTGATGTGTGCACATGTATTTTACATCAATGTACAGACTTTCAAAATGTGAATTTGTCATCCTTGCACATTACACTTTTAGTGTGTATAGTGAGAAATGACTCACAACTTTCTGCCAAACCTACCAAGTCAGAGCCAGTTGATATCAAATACTCTGGTATTGGTTCTCCATGGGCATTTAGCCTCTGGTCCTGTTATGCTTCCATGTTTGAGCAACTGACTGCCTCTCTGAGCAACTGACTGCCTCTCTATCCACAACCTGTTGCTGAATAAACTTAATTCCTGTTTGGTTGATCTTGCTTCTGGTTTCTGCCCTGCTGGTTTTATTACACCTACAATAAGCCTTGGATTGCTGCCTCATTTTGTATACATTCGCATATGCTGGTTGAATTAAAAACATGCACATTTAAAACAATACCCTTTCTAGTATTTAGGCTGATCTTTATAACAACCACCACCACCACCACCACCACCTGGAAATAAAAGAAATAAAACATATGACAGCTACCTGCCTTGGTTCATGTCTCCATTTGCTGTGGAACAACTGATTGACTTCTAGGTTTGCACTGACAGCTGAACATAGATTTGGCATTCCCTGGCTGACAAAAAGGCATTGACTTATTAGTAAAGCATCATCCATTTTTTAGCTTGACAAGCTCAGTTACACTACGTGTTTAACCTTTTACTGGGAGAGTGAAGGGGAGAAGTATTAGGACCATTTCTGTTTAACTGCCTAGAGATGGGATAATATAACAACTCTGAACTCTGTGAATGGTCACTGCTAATAATGTGACTGTCATTAGCAAGGCCTAATCTACATGGAAACTGAATGAGGTATATTGGTTATATTGGGGTTCTAGTTATATTGGGATTTTCATGAAATTGCTTTGGTCCATCAGGAGCACACAAAGCAAGAAAAGCAGAGGTCACACAGCACTTGAAACCCCCATACTTTGGGGTTGGGTGGGCAGAGTAGAACTGAACATCATCAACCCTGTAGGTGCTGCTCAGTGAATAAGAGAGGCTTGTTCCCTGCACCTGTCCATGCTCCCCTGCTCAAGGAAGTTTACTGGAAGTGCTGAATTAAGCCCTGTAGTTTACCCACCCTTCTCCCCTCTCATCCACCATTGGGATATTGTGAAAGATTAAAAGATACTGCGCTATTGCGAATGGGGAAAAACAGGCTACATAATCTGAATGGGTGACACAGCTACTGCGCTATTGTGAATGCTTGAAACAGCGCTACTGTGCTATTATGAATGGGAAAAACAGGCTGCATACTGTAAATGGGTAAAGCGGCTATTGCGCTAGGCTACATATTGTGAATGGAAAAACAGCACTACTGTGATACAGCGAAAGGACGAAACAGTG
The DNA here is from genome assembly GCF_057233095.1 of Heloderma suspectum. Lineage (NCBI taxonomy): Eukaryota > Metazoa > Chordata > Lepidosauria > Squamata > Helodermatidae > Heloderma > Heloderma suspectum. The sequence continues at coordinate 280,278,520 of NC_139459.1, forward strand.
TGAAACAGTGCTAAATGGGAAAGAAAGTTTGTGTCCAAAAGCGTCCTACTGTGAATGGGGAAAAAGAGGGAATGGAGGAGGAAGGGCCGGCCCCACCCCTTGACCATGTCACTACCAGCTCACAGATTTAATGTGGGGGGACAGGGCATACTGCAGCGGAACCACACAGGAGCTGCTTTTAAGGAAAAAGACACACTAAATGGACTTTCCAAAAATGTGCCTTTCCCAGCGGGAAGCTGTTGGGTTGCTGCGGACTGGTGACAGTGTTATCTGTCTTGAAAGACCCTGATGTGCTCTCAATCTGCACTAAATCGGGTGTGTAGATTGGGCCTAATACTATCTGCATTTAATTTCCTTCTGACCTCATAGTTTACAAGTCTCACCACCACCCACCATACGTACTGTATAAAAACCTGAAACTCTCCATATCACTCCATGCATCTGATGAACTGGGCTATAGCCCACAACAGTTTATGCCAAAATAAATTTGTTAATCTGTAAGGTACCACAGGCCTGTTTGTTGGTTTTATTACAATAGATTAACTTGGCTGCCCTCTGAGAACTTTGTATACTTGGCAGCACCATCTACGAGGGAGCAGCTCCACATACTGGATCCTCTCCTCTCTTCCTGCAATACATCCATGTCTGGAAAAACCGAGACTATGTCATAGAAGCACATCAGAGAACCACATCTTCATGCCATGCTATTGTTCGGGACTACTGTGCCAAATGAGAGCTACAGGGTCAGTGGCTAATCCAGGTTATTCATTGACACAAATGGATTGAGGCAGGCCCAGTGGCAGGGGGCAGGGGGAAGCATGCAAGGAACGCAGGGGCCCCTGTCTCCCTGTGAGGTGGCAGCAGCTGGGGAGGATGCAAAAAAGGCAGAACCTAAACAAGGTTTAATACTGCTTTGGCCTCACTCACCCTTTCCCTATTAACCCCCCTGCCTGCTGTATGGGGGGCCCTCCAAACTGCTGCCCAGCTTCAATGCTATGACAGGCAAATTGCGGAAGAAACAGATGTTGCAGCTGCTGCCAGATACTTCATCCAGATGTTTGTTTGTGTTGAGTGCAGACACAAATACAGACTCACCCCTGCACTGACATATGAACGTCCATGCTGTTTGAGGGTTGCACAGGCATTTTCTGTCACATGAAATCACAAAAATGGGATAAAGCTGTGCACTGAAGCTCACAGATTTGCATTGGTGCTCATGTTTTGCTTAGTGACAATCACATATATTTCTTTGCATAGACTCATATATGGGAATCCACCCAAGCATGTGAGCACATGCATACATACATGCATACAGATGAATCCATTTTGATGTGAGAGTCTTTCAAAAAGATTTAAAAGTGTTTTTTTCCCCTTAGGTAGTTCTGAGAGAGAGTCTATTTCTGTTCAGTGCTATAGAAAACAAAGATGTGCACTCCAGTACTGGAGTGGGGGAGCACACAACATTCACAGACCTAAAGGGGGGGAAAGTACTAGAGCTATGAAATAGCAAGGCAGTTGGGGGGTTAGGGGTTGGGGGGGAGTTACTTTTTCGATAAGGGATTAAATTATGTGCTCCCTCATTGCAGTGCCACAGTATGACAGAGGAGCACTGAGCCCCTAATGAAAGTGGAGTTTTAAATCTAAATGTAAAAGGAATTCACAAAATGGAATGGGAAAGGGTGGGCCTACTGTGTTGCTATTCCCCCGTGATGTCACAGCACTACCCAGTAGGCAGTCCTCACACTCACAAAGCCACATTCCATGCTGAAATCACAATTGCAAACAGTGCCTGTGTAAGACGCTTTGCTGCCTGGGGCAAAGGAAAAGACCCCCCCCCATACAGAAGCCAACTGGGCTGGCAGTTGAATCTTGATGGGACAGCATCCTCCACCACACCTGAGGGCAGCAAGCTAGCCGTGTAGTACAGAGAACCCTGTTCTCCAATGCCTTGCTGCTGCTCATGCACTGCTCTGCCTGGTTTCTGCTTGCTGGCTGTTCAAACAAATGCTGCAATGCAGCAGCAGTGGTGCTAGCATGCGTTGTGTGAAGCTGAGCAACCCATGCGCGCACACAGCGCCTGTGGGAGTGCATGGCCAGGGCTGCCAGCCTCTTTGCTTTTTTGCTCAGTCAGGGACCTTCCCCAGTGGTGCTGTCTGTGATGTGCTGGAGAAGGCTGACCAGGTCAGCCAGCCAGCCAGCCAGCACAGGCCACAACAAGCAAGCATCACCCGTGCCAGCTCAGGAGGACGGGAATTGCTGGGTGGCTTGTGGAGAACAGATGGTTGGGGTCTGTCTCTGCTATCCCCCGTCATCCGCTCCCTGAAGGGGCTCCCACAGTCTCATGGCAGGGCTGAGGCAGAATACTGTATGAGTGGTGAGGAAATGGGATATTCCCCGCCACCTAAGTGCTGCCTAAAGGAAAGAGGTTTGGATCCCATGCAACAAATAAAAACTGTGACTTTATTAGGCTAAAAATGATTGACTGGGAAAGACTCATTTTTGGAAAGGCTTCTGATCTTGCGTCAGGATTCATGTGCACACACACACGCACACACTCCTTTGTTGCTTGTACTGGCCCTAATACAGATACGATAGGGATCTTATTCACACACATACGCACTGGTGTCATCCCAGCAAAGTCCACTGACGTGTTTTAACTACCAGCCCTGAAAGAGCTGCACCAGCGTAACGCATATTGAAATGAATGAAACTTGCACAGGTGGAGCAAGGACTGGTTCTTTTGTTTTGTACGAGTGCTTCCGTATACTGACTTTCACAGACATCCCTGCACAGTCCCATTCCTTCTCATGGGTTGGTTGTGCACAAACATCAAACTCTCCATTAAGATACAGTATTTTCTTTGTCCACAGGGCCAGCCCTGCCCATTAGAAAGGGTGAGGCAAACACCTCAGGCGGCAGGTGCTGTGGGCAGGAGCAGCTGCCCCTCAGCCATTCCTCTGTGTTGGGGGAGAGACCTGTGTGTGCCCTCTAAACTAGCTGGCTGCCCTCATGTGTGGTGCAGGACACTGTCCCCTCTCTTAATACTAAAGTAAAATTCAGCTTCCACTCCAGTTCATTTCTGTATGATGGTGGTGGCATTGGGGGGGGGACTTTTCCTTTGCCTCAGGCAGCAAAACATCTTGGGCCCACCCTATTTTGACCATATTTGTACTTACTTGCTTTAGCAGTAAATTCTCCTGAACTGAGATAAAGCTGTATCTTTCAGAACAGTGTATTGTATCCTATCAATGTGTGTGTTGTCGTCATAGGGGTCATAAGCAGGCAAATCTACCCAGGTTTGATTGGAAAATGCACTGATTGGAGGTTGGGCAGGACATTCCCATGTGGTCTAGAAAGGCTAATCTAGGTTTTCCATCTCTAGTTTCCCCCTCCCTAGACTGTTTTGTCTCCCTATGGGAGAAAAGATCTGTAGGTTGAAAAGAAGAAAACAGGGGCAGCGATGGGGGACTGCATGCACCTAATGCATGTGAAACTTGAGCCTCGCAATCTCAGCGAAGCCCTCCTCCACTTAAACTGGGTTGCTGCCTTGTGAAAGCCTCCATGAATGCGAAACACATTCTTGCCAAATGTGATGTGGTTGAGGCATCTTGGCCATCCCAGCAGTCCTAGTATTGGCTCAGACAAGGCCATCCTTGATCACTCTGTCCTCCTGCCCCTTTTCAGAGTGGCTGAAGGACCACATGAGCACTTAGAGAAAGGAGGAGCTTCTGACACTCTGCAGGGCTCCATCACACAGGCGGAGAATTCCACATCGATGCCGGTTCTTTCCCCATCCAATATCATTGCAGGACTGGGTTGTTCTCTTTAGATGGCTGATATTTTTTGTCTCTTTCCTTCTCACGGGGGTGGTGATGCTGCTCCGAGGCATCGTCTCCTTTCCGCAAAGAAGCATTACACGTGCTTGGGGTGTAGCGACAGCGCCTCCCTGGCTCCTGCCCCTTTCCCTCCCCCTGCATGTTACTGGTGGATGGGGACTGACATGCAGACAGTCCCCCCACAATCTCCCCGCCCCCCCCTTCAGAGTTTTTCACAATCTCTGCCAATGCACAGCAGGTCGTAAGACCGGCATGCTGCTCTGCCACCTTGCTGCTCTGCTGACCTGCTGCCTTGTTCAGAATGCTGCAGGCTGAAAATGGCAAGGGCCCAAAGTGGTGCAGGCACGGAAGGCAACATGCCCCACAACCCTTCATCACCGTGTTCGCCATCATGATCGCACCCCCAACAACCCAAAACAACCACCCACAGCTGCCAACACACAGCAGTTCATTCGTGGTAGGGGAGAAATACACAGGGATGTCACGGCGCTCCATTTGCGCATATTTGGAAAAATACCACATTTTTTTCCGTTTGAGAAGAACACGGGATAGGTGGGTGGAAATGGTGGATAATGATTGGACAATGACGACGTCATGCAATGGACCCACACAATTCAGTGAGCGGCCAGTCATGGATGTGCAATAAAGTGGAGGTTTAGCGATGCCCGTAGTATGGGCTAGAATGACTGGTCAGCTTCTCTTCTCGGCACCCTACCACAATGCTGTTTGGAAAACTTTTTCTTGCTCCAGATAATGCCTTTTTAAAAGATGTCATTTGCATGGTCCTCTTGCAGCACCAGTATCCCCTTGTGGGAGAAGGTGTGTGATGGGTATTGCAAATATGTCCCCTGTCAGCACTCCTGCATGGTCTGCTGCCTGCAAAACAGGAACTGAAAGAAACTGCTGCAAGAACAGCCAGTTATCTCTCTGCCCTATGCCAGCCCTTACAGCATCCTCAGCCAGGAAGGGCTGGAACTGGAGAAGGAAAGAATTCTGCACAGCAAAAGTGTCTCTCTCAGGGCATATCTGGCGTTTCCCCCCACCCTTCCTTGTAGAAGTACTTGGATGACCTTGAAAGGCTTATTATTTCAGCAATAACTGGCATAGCTGAGATTGCAGCAACTCAGAAGAGAAATCAAAACAAGGCACATTCCACTGGGGCTGCTTTTTTCAGAGTACGCAAATGGATTTAGACTTTCAAGGAAGAGTGGGCCCCAGCCCAGTCAGGGATTTTGGAAGCAAAGTTTGCATGGCTGGCAATGGTAAGTGGTCAGAATCAACCAGTGTATTCCCTCCACCAGATTGGATAAGAATAGGCTGCAGCTGGAGTAACACCATGTCAGCTGTCTGAGCCCTGTTTTTCTCAGAAGAAAAGTATTAGGTAGCTTTAGCTATTACAGGCATATAAAACTGAGAGCCAACTGTTAACCTAGTTTTACATCTGGAACCAGAAGAAAAAGGAAACAAAAGAAAAGACATCATAACTCCAAAATTATGTATCACATTTGTATTCTTCCTTATTTTATTTATTAGAACATTTATACACTACATTTATCCTATAGGGATGTGTGCAATGTGTGATTAATGCAATAAAATAGAATAACAAAGTAGCACAGATTAAAATGCCCAGGTAAATAAAAATGGCAAAGTTGGTGCCAGGCAACCCCCCTACCCCGACCCTATCATCCCCAACAGGGATGACATTTCACCATGGGGACAACACCACTGCTGTGACAGCCTCTCTCCTTTGTAGCTCCATTAGGGGGGGCATGGAGAAAGTCCTCTGCAGAAGATCTTCGTGCCTTACCTCTAAGGAGTTCAGGGCAGCTGCGTATAGCTGGGGTTAACCCACTTCCTCCTTGCAACAACCATACAATCTCAGTGACGGTGATTTGCTCAGGGCCACCTAGTGAGCTTCATGGCTGAACAGAGATTTTTAACCCTGGCCCAAGTCCAACACTCTACGCCCCTCACCTCACTAGCTGTTCTGACGTCTTTCTGGCAACTTCCCCTAATCATGTTGCATTTATGGTTGCAGGAAGGAAGGAGGGATATCGTGTATCAGTGCAATGGGTAGGTGAAAGAGGGGGAAGACAGTGCTAGGTGGGCAGGAACATGAGTGGATGAAGAGCATAGCTAGAGAGAGGAAGGCCTGTTGTATTTCTGGTGACACTGAGTGTGATAATGAAACCCTGGCTTGTACCCAAGGCATCTGTAGCACTCCTGGCTGCCATCTGTGTGCCTCATTTAGTGCCTGAATATTCATGACCCTCATTAAACTCTTTCAAGCACTTCTGCAGCATAGGAGCTAAAAATAACTTGGGGAAGGGGGAGCGCCCCCCCCCATATATTATAAAGCATCCAGAACCTGGTTAAGATGAGGAGCCTCTATCTGTTGCAAGCAGCCCTCCCTTAGGTGCCTTGGCTCCCAAATGTTTCTACAGAAAGATAACCATGTTCAAAAAGATGCCTTGCAAAGTATTGCCGCTCCCCCACCCCACAATATCAAGATAGTGGTACAGTCCTTCCCATTCTGGCTCCATGTGCTTTCGCTCCTTCCCCCAACCCCGTCTCTTCTTACTTTGCTAGCTGAGCTTTCAAACATCCAGAGAGGCTGTATCGAGGGCACTTCTCTCTTGAGAGGCTGTGATTACCGACTGCTATTGCTTGTCACAGATAAACTGGTACAAGGGGAACCACATGGTCTCCAGGGACTTCCTGCTGGGCATGTGAGACGCACAAGCATTCCAGACTTGAAATACAAATTTGCACTAAGTTTAAATTGGGCAAAACTTCTGAACTTGCATTTGTGTGGTTGAATTTCAAGATTTTCTTTTTGAATTACTTTTGGAATTTAATTAAATACTTCTAAAACAACCTAAATCTTACTGCCAATGAAGTTTAAGGCCATAATGTTAAGTAGCAACATGCCAAATTCAGTTCTTTTGTATCTTGTTTCCCCCCCCCACACACACACAAATCTCCTAACTGAAATGCACCCATGATTGATAATGGGGGTGGGGGGCAGGGGGGATCAAGTTAGCAGAATATACATTTGTGGTTTTTTTAATTAATTGATTATGCCCCAATCAAATTTGAGGTGGGAGAAGAAGTGCAAGTGACAGTGTGGGAGATAGATTTGCATGAAGGCAAGAGCTGGCAGGCAACAGGAGTCGATTGATGGCATCGGCTAGCTGCCATCTCAAGCAGTGGAGCAGCTAATGCCACACAGCTTATGGGGATTCCTGAGGAATGACATCTGCATTGCTCATCTTTTCAAGAAGACAAATGCAATACCAGAAGCACAGACCATGCAGTCTCAGGGCCGCTGAGCAGAAGGAGAAACGTTGCCTTCTGTGATCGCTTCTTCGCACGCACTTTCCAGTATAATCACACTAGTGCCCAAGACAAGAAAGACTGCTGATGTGAACTAATTTGAGGTCAGCGAACCTTTATGGGCCAAGTGGGCCAGCCCTACCATGATGCAAGGTGGGGCAGCTGCCTCAGGTGGTGCATTTTGGATACCATTAAAGGGAAGGAAATTGCCACATTCCTTATTACATTCCTGGAAGGGGGAGGAACCACTTAGAATGTATTTGGCCTGACCTGATGTTTCTCAGAATGTAAAAGAAGGGCACTTTGTTCCTCCGATATCTCAGCTGTTCAATGGGTACATCACACTTCAAAAGCTCCGTAATTAACACTCTGTCAAAAGCTGGTGTGTGGCAGTACAGCACTTGGTTTGCTCTGCAGTGGTCTCCCTGGTGGTTCTGAAAGCAGAGTTGGATGGAAGGAAGCCGTCTAACTCTGTGACTTTGGTAGTAGACTGTAAGGTCCCTTGGTTCTCTCCATTGGCAACCACACACTCAAGGCACCAGGCTTCAGGCTCACTACTTTATTAGTTAGCTACCAGGTTCCTTACAAATGCAAATCCTCCAAGACTGTCAGACTGCAAAGGAAAACAGCTACTCCACATAATTACGAATATCAATAGAGGAGCCAAGTGGGAATCAGATGTTGCCTGCAGTTTGAACAAGAACTTGCGGGCCAGAATAACTACGTGGGGAATGCCCCTCCCTTCCAGTTGTGCCCCCCTACGTAAGCTATCGCACATAGCCAACTGGGTGGAACGTCTGAGCTCCGCCTCTAACTTTTCCCACTTCTAGCATCCCTGTGCTGGACTCTAGCATCCTTCAGGCCACACCCCACACTCTCCTCCTCCTCCAAGACCCTGGTTCTCACAGGGGAGGAAAGGGGAGGGCCTTCAGGTCGAGCCATCTGCAAGCCAAGTTCCTGAGAAGAACGCCTATCCATATCTGAGCTCACTAGGGAGGAAACGTCCCCCAGTTCTGGATGTTCCCAATCTGAATCTGAGCTGCTAACTATCTCCACATGCTCAGAATCATTCCTGACATAGACCTTTTGAGAGTGGCAAAGCAGTTGTGTTTTAAGAGAGTCATACCTTTTCCTGATGAGAACGGTTGGTGTAATGTATTTATCCTTTAATTTTGAGAATGTATATGTCACCCTTCAATATAAATACTTTGAGGATGGTTTACAAATCAAAAACATTGTCTGTCTGTCTGTCTATCTATCTATCTATCTATCTATCTATCTATCTATCTATCATCACCGGAAAGGTTCAGATTATAGGAGGACCCAACAACCTTAGGAATATGTCACTTGTACAATGAAGGCTCAGAAAAATGGAGGGACTGCATCCCTGTGATGTGCCTGTGTGCCCATAAACACACACGACCCAGCATTAGCATTAGCATCAGCATCTAGCTCTGTGTCTTTTGTTGTAAGAGCTCAGATTTTCAGAACTTGGCACTAATGTGTAAAAAAAAAACCCTCTCAATTCATTACAATAACTGAATGTGGCATGCTCCTTGCACACCAACTGAGCGTGCCTTTTTCAGCATAAATAGTGCGGTTCCCCAGCTGCTGTTAGGATCCCGGAGGGTTCCCAGCCTGTTGCCAGAGCCACTTGGTCACCTCCTCCTATATCAAACATCTTGTTCAATTATGTGAGGCACACACAGCTGGCTCACAGTGCCAGAGAGGCACGAGAGCCTTGCAGGGGTTATGTATGGCAAGTGTTCTTTTGGATTCTTCTAAGAGCTCTTGGCCTGAACCTCATGCTAGTAGTCTTTATTAAATGGCCTGGTGCCAAGGACAACAGCAGGCAAGGATCCAAGCAGGGGACAGGTAGTAAGGAGGAGAGAGAGGTGTGAGCAGCTTGGGTGCATTCCAGGGAGATCACATATTTAGGGTCTTCAGAGTCCAGCTCTGTAAAGAGCCAAGACGAGTAGACTATTTCCTATACAGCTTTTCTAAAAGAGGTAAATCTCTGCCTAACTTATGCTGTTTGGTGCTGTTCTATAAACCACACACCCATGAATAAGTTAAATAAGTCTTTATATGCATGATCAGATACAACTGGGGGGTACTTTTTATGTACCCTGGTGGGACACCAAGTTATACTTGCTGCCCCTCATGCTTGAATGAGTGAATTTCCATTTGCTCTCTCTTGGGCAACAGCATTCCTATCTACCCAACCACTCCAAATCGCAAACAAATTCCTCGTAAGTCTTTTACCAGCAGTGCCTCTAGTCCCAGGGAAAACACAGCAGTGCCTATCATGAACCCAGAGCTCCTCATGATGCATTCACTGCCTATAGACAGAACCCCACAAAGCTGAATGATCACATCAGTGTCCCACTTCTTTATTTTAAGAGTATCAGAGACAGACATCATTGTAATGCTGGAAAGGTGAGTCACGTGCATTGGAGACACATGAATTCCAGAGATGGTCCTGGGAGCTTTGCTTGACACTGCTGTTATAATCAAATCTGACCCTTCTGTTACAAGGAGGCATGCGTTTGGGTATTGCCCAGCTGTTTCCCTACATGTGTTTTTAAAATGCAAGTAGGGAAATGTAACATTGGGAACCTCTCAGATGTAGGGACAATCAGAGAATTCCTCAGATACATCTGACAAAGCTTAGTTTATTTTGGTGCTTAGTCTTGCTGTGCCTATCTAAATTTCTAGCAGCATCCTGACCATGGAGGATAGAGGCAAGGGAGAGAGAGAAAGAGCGTAGTGTGGAAGTGTGTCTCCAGCTAGTGGCTGGTTACAGCAAAAATTGAAATTCTGTGCTGTGTTGATAGTTTCTCTCTTCTGGCAGTGCTGTCTGCTAATCAATGTCCAGCAGAGGAGGGATGCCTTGGCGGAACAAGGGTTAGAGCAGATGGGATAATTGGTACTCTTTGCAGTGTTTCTTCTGCTTTAAAAAAAGGTTTGCAATTCAGTTGAGCAGCGGAAACTATATCGTACAACTCAGGAGGTGCTGATGACTGATCCTACACCAGGAAGAGCAAACTGGTTAAGCCAACAAATGCTGAGGTTTATCTGGTGAATGAACCAGTTCACAGAATTCAAGGCCATTTGGGGGACAATGGAGTGCTGAAAGCCACGGGGCTAATCCGGTTTTTTGTTCACCTTTTCCATAGCCAGCCTCTGGTCCATGACCGAATCTTCAGTCCCTCTCATGGCAACTAAGCTTCTTTTCACAGCCTCTTATGAGGGATTCTCTCAAAGGCTTTTTGAAAGTGCAAATAAAATGGTGCCCCCTAATTCTCCGTTAGCTGCTGCAGCTTTGTGGAGGCATTAATAATGAATGAGGCCAACTTTAGCCCCATGTTTCCAAACACAAGCATCCTGCCCTGATTTACCTCCCCGCAAAAGCAAAGGGAATTGTTTGTTTCAACAGATGAGAGGCCTTATGTATGCATGAGGTAGCAATGAAGGGGGCCCATAGCCAAGACATGTTATACTCTTGTCTATAGATCTGTTAAATATGTATTTTATTTAGTTCTCTTGAATTTCCTATTCTTACCCGGTCCCCACAGCATGTGTTAGCTGGTAGAGACACATTCTATAATGTGTGCAAAGGCAGCCAGCCCATACTTTAACTAATCTGCCCTTGCATATAATACCAGCCTAGCAGAATTAACCTTCTTCCTGGGTTAACCTGTTTTAACAAATTAATCACTATGAGCTTCTCCACACTTTTGTCTTTTTTTTTTTTGCCTTTTGTCCCACAATTTTACCGAAGCCTCGGCTTCTGGAATCTTTCCGGGATAAAAATAAGCCCTTTACACGCGCTTCCCTTCCCCTCTCCCTGCCCTTTCCCCCCTTTATCCATGAGTTATATACATTTCATTTCTACAGCCAATAGATGGTACTGTAGTTTAGCTTCTCTTATTGCGGGATTTCCTCTTTATATGTAGAAATGGAAAAGGGATCTATTTGTTACTAGTTTATTTCCATTTCAAATTAATCCACTGAAATGCTTGGAAAACACCAGGGGGGCACTGGTGGTTGACAATATTATGTAACTGACCCGCAAACTTCCGTGAATGGCCAGTCATGAGTGTGCAATAAATCACTCATGTAAAGACCTCCTATGATCGTGTATGGATGATGCTGGAATGATGCCTGATTCTCAGCATCTTGTAACATCAGTGGAGAGCCTTTAAGATGGAATTACATCTGTGTCAGTACTTTGGCTCTTTTCCTAGGATGTCTCACCTGGGTAAATGAGGTTTCCAAAGGGGTAGGTGAACAGGGAAGAGTGTGGGTAGCTCCTTACACTGGAAAAAAATCCAGCTCGGCAGCCAAAAATCAAGTACAAGTTTTTTTTTGTAGCAGAAAATAGCACAAAACGGGTAAGACAATCTGATGCCTTCCTGACTTTTTGGACTACAACACTCATCAGCCCTAGCCAGCATGGCCAATGGACAGGGATTGTGGGAGCTGAGCCCAAAACATCTGGAGGGCACCAGGCTGCCTACCCCTACCATACGGTGTGAAGCAGAGACACATGTTTGCAAACATGCAAGGACACACACCACAGAGCTGCAGCCTATCATGAATTAATAATACCTGTCTTGTAAGTGAAGCAATAATATATGTAGACATATTGCCATTAAGTACTGCTCATTTGATATTGGGTAAGCAATGGTTAATGGCTGCTATGTGCTTTTTCCTACATGGAAATGGTCTCGGGGTAAGAAAAATGTCACCCAGAAGCTGCTTAGCTTCCCCAGAGGCTGCTTTTCTGTTACAACCAGGACCAGGCCTTTTCTTAGGCCACTTTGCAGCTTCCCTTCCCTTTGTAGCAAGCACCGAAAGTTCTTTCTTTTGGTTAGTTCTACAGATCAGCTTAGAGCCACATACCCCTGTCTGGTTCGTTTGAGGCCAGAGGCAGGGAGAAAACAAGGCTTCCTTCTGTCAGGAGCCTGAGAGTGGTGGAACTACCTGCGCGCGCGCGCGCGCGCGCACACACACACACACACACCTATATGTATAACAAAAGACAGGTGGATGTTGTTTACCTCAGTCATTTGGAGAGGGCAGTGGAAAAGCATGAGGCAGGAATTACCTCCTCAGAAATCATCTCATTCCAAAGCTGTTTTTCTTTCGGCAAAGCAACTGTTGGGCTTTTGTTACATGGATGTGAGTATAATATGTAGTTTTGACCTCCATCACACCCTTTGACACCCAAACCAGACCCCTCAGGAACAAGCCTGCTCCTCCCCACATATGTGGACATTTCTGTCACTGTCTGTAGTCAGCGTGCCCAATTAGGTTATAAGTACTTTGTCGTATTTTATATCTTATTATACCAATTTGTAATGGGTTCTGGTCTGCCTTCTTAGCCTAGAGTTCCTGGCTTTTAAAATGAAATTCTGTTACCTAGGGGGGAATCTTCATGACAATGGAATGAGAAGCGTGTTGGAGTATTATCCAGATTTTAATGGAATCGGCTTTAAAATCCAGTTTACATGGGTTACACAGCACTTGAACATACTTCTGGGTTGGGTGGGGGGAGTAGAACTGAATGTCATCAAACTAGCAGGGATTGTTCAACCAATGAGAGAGGCTTGTTTCCTGGCCCATATCCAGGCTCCCCCCCCCCCGCTACTACATTATTATGAATGGAGAGCAACTAATTTTTTCCCATATGTGCAGATTTCCCTGAAGAAGCAAAAATCCTCAATTATCCTGTGCAGCATCTGAAGGCTCCTCCTGAGAGCATCCCAGGCTCCCAATTTCTCCCCATTCCAGCAAACTGTCGTGGAGTTATTGCTGTCTCCCACTTCCCAATGTGCGCACTTTTGCCTTGAGAAGCCAAAATCCCCAGTTCTCGAGTGCAGCATCTGAAGGCTATCCCTGACAGCATCCCACCCCCACTCCTAATTTCACCCCATTCCAGCAACCTTTTGCAGAGTTCTAGCTTCCATACACCACTCCCTCTACTTCTCTGGGTATTTCCTCCCTGTTCGCAAATCCAGGCTCCACCCAAGACCTTACCAGATCAGTACTGCGATAAAGTGGAGATCCAACTTTATATAGCATCAGAGAAGCAATTTTACATAACATCAAAGAAGCGACATTACACAGCATTGGAGAAGTGATTTAATGCAAACTGAGGCTAATTGCTCCCACTGGGGAAAAGGAAGTGCAGGGCAATTCTGAAGGCTTGAAAGAGTGCCCCTGGGCTTTGATGTGTGGGAAAGGCAGGCAAGTTTTTGTAGTTACCTAGGATACCAAGGGCACAGCCACAGCCCAAAGACACCCCCATCTTACCAAATTTAAAGCGGAGGGATGGGCACACAGCAGCTGAACTGCAGGGGAGCTGAATTAAAGAAAAACAGTGGACTAAAACTACTCTGCAAAAATGCAGCTTCCTCACAGGTAAACTCCAGGGTGGTTGCAGAATGACCATGATGTCATGTGTCCCTAATGACTTTAAGCCACAGCAGCATCGGAGAAAGCCTCCCATGTAGATGGGCCCTTGGGCAGGGCCTAGGAGTGGAGTTCTTGCGAGTCTGGGGTGGAGCTCAGTCATTTTGACTTGACAGTCCAGGGCTGCAGGCCAGTGGTTTTTTGGTTGGTCTGGTACAGAGCCAAGATCATGGTGGCTATTCACCTAAAGTATGTAACTAAAAAGAAAATGGTTCAGTTGGCCTTGCCCGTTTGCTTTTCTGTCAACTGGTCCCAAAGCAAAAAAGAAGACCCACAAAAACATTCTAGATGGGTTGGTTCCTCCCCACACACCCACACACCCTGCTTTTTTTTAAAGCACTCTGCAGTTAAAAGTCAACTACCTTATGGAATAATTTCTAGAGAAGGAGACATGTTAGTCTTTTCTTGTCATATAAAGATATGACAAATCAAAAACAAGAAAGAGTCTTGTAACACCTTAAAGACTTAACTCTTTTATTATGGCATACGTTTTCATGGACTTCTGTATGAGCCCATTTCAGACCAGCAGTGGAATCCCTGCTCCCTCTCATCATGCTATGGAAAGTGTTTGCATAGGAAGGAGTTTTATATCCTGGCTGTTTTGTGATACGTTACGTCAATATGATAACTTTTCTGAATGGTTTTTGATGGTTTATATTGAATTGATATATTTTAATTTGCACATTGTGAACAACCTTGAGTTTAGCTAAAGAAAAATGGTATGTAATTGTTTAAAAGAAAAGCAAACAAACAAACAATATTCACTGACTTGCCCTCCTATACTGCTGACCCTCTCCACATCCCAAATGGCTGCACGGCAGGCCATGTTCTCTTGGTGTCTTCTCTTTCTTACTCCAGCCAACTGCCAACTGAAAGGTCTTCAAGCTCTTTTATGAATCCCAAAGGCTTTCCAGTCACAGATGCATCTACTCTGGAGACTCCCTTGCTCTTAATAGTTCCTTTTCTGGACTTGACTTCCAAATGTTTTGAGGCACCAGACCAAGGTAAAGTAGGACAGGGGAAGGTAGACTTCAGGCTTGCAGGTTCTACTTTGTTATTTACTAGAACCCTGAGATTCACCAATCAGAACCAGGTGCAAAATCCATACACTTAGGCTGCAATCCTGTATGCCCTTACCTGGGAGTAAGTCCCATCAAACTAAATGAGACTTACATTTGAATAGACCCAAACATCTACTCAGCCAAGGAATTTGTTCTGAGTACCAGAAATGAACTAAGCTCAAAGTCATTCAGCATAAAAATCCATGCATGATCCCCCTCCCTCCCCACACACAAAGTTTTCTTCACTTTTCAGAAATCTAATAGGGAATGTTTTGTTGCTGCTATTGTTAAATATTTCAGAATCAGAAATCCTTGTCAGTCTACTGCAAATCACCCAGAGGTCTTCTAGTAGGTCTTGACTTAGGGTGGCCAGATGGAAAAGAGGACAGGGTCTCCCGCACCTTTAGTAGTTGTGTAGATTAGGGAATTGTCACGCAAGCTACACCTGCTGAAATACCCTCTGCTACACAACTGTTAAAAGTTCAGGAGCCCTGTCCTCTTTTGCATCAGGCCACCCTAGGAATCTTGAGCTACATTCTGCCCACCCCTGAGGTGCAGCTTGTTTAATTTCTTTCAAAGAACAACTTTTGCTGTGGTTGTTGTTGCCTTTGTTCAGGATGGACTGAAGGCTGACCATACTAGAAAATGCAGGTCTGGATTTAGGAACAGTTAGTTGGGGCATTGGGAACTGAGGTACTGGAGAGCTCAAATACCCCTGGGATTTAAAGAGGCCAGGACTGAGGCACATCCTCAAAGCTGTGTACGTAGAATATAATGATCACATGTCCCCACATTTCTGGCTGTGGTTGGTGTAGGCATTGTAGAGTGAAAGGCATGAAAGGCGTAAGAAATCCCCATCAGCAGCCAGTGGACATGGAGAAGCAAAGAACAGACATTCTAAGCTGTCTGCAGATTCCAAAATCCTTCTCTCTGCTGTGCAGTTTTCAGCTCAAAGTGGTCGCCAGGAAAGGTTCTGAGCTGATTCTGTGGTGAATTGTCTGCCAAGGTGGATCTTGAAAATGCCTTTCAGCTGGGGATGCACCACTTGTGACTGTTAATACATGCTAGATAGTACAAGAGAACAATTTCCAACTCAAATTTACATTCTATCCAACATAGGTTTTTACATTCAAATTATGGAAACAGGAAATTCAAAAGGGAAGAAAAATTCTTCAGAGGGTGCCAAAGTAAATGCTTTGAGATCAATGTTTCAGAAAATGGACAACAGACCAACTTTGTCTCTAACAACTCACTTGCTAGATGACCAGAAATTCTGTGCAGGCAAGTAGGCCCGGTGTCAAGGGTCAGCATGATTGGGCAGCTGCCAAGTGCCCATGGGCTCAGAAGGGCCCATCCTTAACCACTTGGGTGGCAGCACTTCTGAATGGGAGCCAAGTTGGCACTCAGCTCTGCACTTAGAGCATTTCTACATGAAGCTTTTATTGCATGCTCATGATTGGTCACTCATGGAAGTTTGCAGGTCCTTTACACGATGTCCTTAACTTCCAGGGCGTCTTCCACGCTTTCTGACCTTTATCTCACTTTTTAAAAGATTAGAGATAAGCTGATAAGGAACGTTAATCCAATATATCAGCTGCCTGTAATTGTGCAGTTCCACTATAACCACATCACCATCTAGTGGCTGTAAAATGAAACATATAGAACTTGCCAAGAAAGGAATTCCCCAGTTCAAAGCACACGTTTGCCCGTGTGAAGGAGCCACGCTTAATCCTGCAAAGAATCCAGAAGCCAAAGCCCTGGTAAAGATGCGGCATTTTAGCCTCATGTGGTGAAGCTCACAGATTACCTCAAATGCAATGCCCAATCCAGGCACTGCAATTTGGGATACTCTAAGATGATGGCTGGCCAGCACTGAGCTGAGTCTAGCACTAACTCAGCTCCCATTCAGAAACTCTGCTGCTCTGGGAGCAGCATGGCTGAGGATGAGCCCTTCTGAGCCTGTGGCCCTCAGCAGCCACTGACAAGTTTCCCCAGCAGGCTGCAGCGTTTCTGAATGGGAACTCAGTTGGTGCTCCATGCTGGTCACCCACCATCTTAGATTACCCAAATGGAATGCCCAGCATTAGGGGTGGCAGCAGCCATGGGGGTGGAGCCCCCAGCAGCAGCCCCATCACCATCAGGTTGTGAGCACTATGCCTGTGGGCCCCCTGAATTCTGGCACTGGCTCTTTGCAGTCCCGCTTGGTTTCCATGCTACCCAGAAAGGAAGGAAAGGCTCTTCTGCCATGACCAGCATAGAAATGCAGTGGGCTAGCAGGTGGGAGAGATGGAGTGATCTGTCCCTCCTCAACCAGCCCACTTCATAGTAGTCAGAGGTTTGCTTGCTTTTTACTAGCCTAAGAGGCTTGTAGCCTATGTTTCCATGCTAGTCATAGAGATGGTGGTTTCCCTTCTCTGTGGACATCACGGAAACGAAAGCTAGTATAAAACATTTTGGAGGCCAATAACTTTTGTGGGATTGTCTACAAGGCTGCAACAGACACAGGTCCTTGAGTAGCTATTTTTACAGCATATCTTTTGGATATTTGTTTTCTGGTTATGACAGACATTAGGGTATGTGGCTGGGTGATTGTGGTCAAGTTGAACAATAGTGAAATAAATAAATAAATAAATAAAAGAATCAATGGTTGTTGTTTTTAAATCAAAAAGATAAGCCAGGTAGTTCTCACAAATGTGCCATACAATATACATTTTCCAAAAAGTGCTAAGAGAAAAAGGAGAAAAAAGAAAACGAGGCACTCACTTTTGTATATACTTGATCTTTAGCTGAATATCTGACTCAGAACTGGAGTATATCCATTGCTATGTTTTTATTAAAGTAAACATTCCAAAACTTCCAGCTTAAGGTGTTTATTTTTATTTTGTTTGCCTGATCCTTGCCTTGTCTAAATCTATCTAGGTGTGTTAATTTCACCATATATAGCATGTTCCAAGCTCTTTCAAGCCAATCCTCTATACCTGGACCTTTATTGTATTTCTATTTGTTTGCAATCTTGATCCAAGTTACAGTAATCAAGAACTCCTTATTAAGAATGGACCTATTCCTAATTGTTTCATGGAACCATGTCCTCCATATAACCCAAAATAAAACTTATTGGAGATATCGATAATGTATAAGAAGAAATCATTGTAGTAACTAGATAGTGCATCTCATTATTGCCCAAATCTGTTTTGTTTTTTTGTTTTTTAACAAAGCACAGTGAGCATGTGCATGAAATCTCACAACAGTGAAACCTAGACAGCACACTTTTAAGACTCTTTGGAATTTCCCCCAGCAGTCCTACACTCCCTTCTTTATCCTCCCATCTCTTTACTCTTGCAGTCTCTTATCAGTCTCACACCTTCCTGCTTGCCCACTCTGTTTTATGGCATTGACTGATCTCCTCTGATGCCACAGTGGACCTTTGTAGACTGAGGAGACATTGCCCTATTGGCAGTCATTACGGTAGCTGCTCTGATGTCAGAGAGGCTGGGCAGCTTCAGCCCAAGCAGCTGAGCCCTTTGGGGTTTAGCAGGAATTTAAATTTCCATGAGCAACTGTTGTTAAACTAAACCACATAATAATTGCCAGGAAACGATGGGTTTTTCAAGATGGGTTTTTCAATAAACTTTGTTGCTGTCGATGAGCTAAGCAGATTTCAGAGCCTTTTGACAAAAACAGGCAGGAGACTCTTACTGCTTATGTACATGAGGATAGCAGTACTAATAACTAAACCAGAGGCTTTTTTATTACTTTAAAAAATCCCTTTATCCTTTTTAGTCATTTCAGATTTTCTGTGCTGGTGAGTAAGGAAGGCAACAGCTTAATAATCAAGGAAGTAAATGCCTTCTATAATCCCCTAACAGGAAAAGAAAATAAAGTTGTGAATGAGTGGCAGCTCAAACCCTTGTTCTACTTGATTTGGAAAGCAAGATAATTCCCTTAAGTATACAACCCTTTTCTGTGATATTAACCCTGGTAAGAAGTGATTCCATGTAGCCTGCCCTACCTCATGACCC
Organism: Heloderma suspectum; assembly: GCF_057233095.1. NCBI lineage: Eukaryota > Metazoa > Chordata > Lepidosauria > Squamata > Helodermatidae > Heloderma > Heloderma suspectum. The sequence continues at coordinate 280,297,252 of NC_139459.1, forward strand.
CTTGTGAGTTAAGCAGCACTCCTGCACAAGCAAAAGATCCAGTGGGTAAATGTGCTGGACCTAGGCCTGGGTTCAAAGCCCAGAAATGTCATCCGTTCACTGGTGGCCTTAGCAAACTGCTTCCTCTCAGCTTAAATGTTTTTTTAAAAAAGTAATTGTAATGACCTATTGCACAGTGGTGTTGTGTGAATGTGTTAGCTAAAAATTATAAATCACTTTGCACAGGCCCAGCGTCAAGGGTAGGGGCCAGCACTGACGTTGCAAATGGAGCTCACCCCCTTATCTGGGCTGGGAGGAAGGCAACTTTCCACAATTTATTTTCAGGAAGGGATCCTTTTGGATGGGATTAATGGGATTATTCTCTCCCTGTGTTGATCAGCACCCATGGATTAGAACTCTGTGTAGTTATACTATATAATCGTCAGTTGTTGTTGTTAACGATTGGTCTGCTTGCATCTGAACTTTGGCTTTGATTAAGAGAGCAGGCCCTTTCTCCCCAAGCTGCCAAGGAGAGCAAAATGCCAGCTGGAAGTGACGGTGTGAGATCAGTGTTTTGCATAGGTCAGATGCCTGGTGGCTGATTCTTGGACACTACAGATGTAAGATCTGTGGACAGTAAAAAGTGTCCCTATGAGATGTAACTCTGATAATATGCGGTGAATCATGCATGTGGACAGACTGAGAGACTGCTCCCATTGTTTTCAAATCCCTGGTCAGTCTCCTGGTCAATAGGAGAACTTGCTGTCCAGTGGAGTAAAGTGGAAGTTTCTGTTCTTTAGGTTGAATGGGACAGGTGAATGCTTTTGTTGTATTTCAGCACTTCTACCTGTGGATGTGTAAGGCTGCAGCAGGGCTCAGGATCCAGGCCACTGTGTTCTAGAACTTGGAGAATAGGGGCTGACTGCCAGTCCAAGCTGGCCAGAGACAAGGCTGTGGTCGAGAACAGACAGGGCTGGGGCCAAGATCTAGAACAGACAAACAAGTATCAGAGGGGCTAGAGGCAGATGTGTGCTTAAGGTCAGGAAGAAGTTAAGGGCCAAGGCAGCAATCAAGGATCTGGAGAGCCAGAATCAGGTACATAGTAAAAGGCAGGCAGAGGTCATTATCCAAGGCACCAGTCAGGAAAGGAGAGCAGAAGCTAGGGAAAGTCCTCACGCTAGAGATGTTGCAGACTAAGGAGACCAGGGCTTTGTAGGGCTTGGTGGACCAGGATTGGCCCTTGGGGCTAGTTGACATTGCTCAAGCAGGTGGGTTCTACAGTCTTCCTATGGTGCCTTTAGACCACAGAGTTCAGTCTGCCAGGCTTGCAGTGAGACCAGAAGTGAAAGAGAACCAGAGCCGACTGCTAGAAGCCCCAGTGCAAGACTGCTGCCGACACCACCTCCAGCACTTTATATGGGAGCCTACTTGCTATGAAATGAAATTCCCTTTCCACGTTGATAAGCTCAGTTTACGCATGTTTGGCCTTCACTGGCTAGAACAAAATGTCCAATATGAAGCTATGTTGTTTTCATGGTGCCTAGGAATGGGTAAAAACTTGTGTATCCTTCACACTAGGCATTTCTACATGAGGCTTTTATCCCACACCTTTACTGAGGCTTCTGGATTCTTTGCAGGATTAAGATCAGCTCCTTTACATGTGTTTTTTTCAGGGGTTTTTCTTTCCCTGCCTTTCTATATGTTTATGTATTTATTTACAACATTTATATACCCCTCTACAACCACTAGGTGGTGCAATGGTATAATGGAATTGTGCAATTACACAACACTCTCATTCTGCCTTTTCTAAAGAATACCAAACTTTCCTTGTTAGGAAAAAAATGCGATAATAGTTGCAAAGAAAGAGGACCTGGAGGATGACGACATTGTGTAAAGGACCCACAAACTACTGTGAGTGAGCAATCACAAGCCCGCAATAAAAGCCTCACATAGAAAGGCTTTCTCTCTATTTCTTTCTATGCCATAGTTGTTCCCATACCTCATACCTGACTGACTGGGGGTGTTTCTATATGGAGGGCTCCTAGTGCTACCAGTCAAAAGACATTGTGCATTTAGTCCATGTTTTCCTCCTAAACAGATTTTTTTTGGTAAGAAAAAAAGATGTACTAAGTGGTGGGAAAACACAGGAGGGTTACAAATGGAAAGTGACGACATCTGGACCCCTGGTACAATTCTGTATTTGAGGCCGGGTGATTGTAAGATAAAAGTTTCATCTGGAAGCATCCTGAGAGTGCTTACAGAGAGCAATGCAAAGTTAAGTGCACCTGAGCTCTCTGGTTTTCAGTGGGATTAGGTATATCTAAATGCATAAGATTGGTCTAATGAGCCAAGCCGTGTTTAGGAAAAGGATTGTCGCTGAGCATGTAATTCATTGACATGGGCTGCAGGCATGTATTTTATGGCATTTAAGAGTTAAGTGTACTCCAAAGTTTTGGGAGCATGATTGTTGCTCCCAAATAGCACAGGCTACTTAAAGGAATTAATCTCAGGAGAGAGCCACTGAAGGAGCTAACCAGCTAACACACCCCTTTCCTTGTGTTTATTTCTTCAGAGCTCAAGGCAACGGGCACTGCCCATTTCTTCAATTTCCTTCTCAACTCAACAGACTATCGCATCCTACTGAAGGATGAAGATCACGACCGCATGTATGTGGGGAGCAAAGACTACATCCTCTCGCTGGACCTCCACGATATCAATCGGGAACCTCTGATTGTAAGGACATTTCTTGTTTTGTACCAGAAGCAGGCAGAGAGACCTGGGAGGCATTTGGAAAACATTTTAGCTCAGTAGGGAACAAAATGCCCCAGCAATTCTTTGTGCTCGGTTTGGAGTAGGCAGATACCGAAGGAAAAAAAGAAGTTGGGTTAAAAGTAGGGTTAAAACGGGTAATGTTTGGCCTTCAAACAGTTAGTACATCCATTGTTCTTGCAATTACCATATGGAAAGTGGTTGCATATCCTATTGCTTCATGCCTGGAGCATAACTAGGGAAGAGTGAGACAGTCACCATCCCCTGCCCACATTAACCTATGGCCTTTTAGAAAATTTTATTTTAAAAATTTCTTTAGAGTAGGAGTATGAAACCTCAGGCCCCGGGGCGAAAACTACCCCCCTGGGGATCCTGCCCACCACTGGAATCCTGCCGCCAAGAGTTTCTCTATAATGGAGTTCGTCCTTGGGCTGAAAGAGGTTCTGCACCCCTGCTTTAGAGGCAGAGCTTCTTCCCTATATCACTCAAACACCAGAGCACTTTAGTGAAAATAAAATAAAACTGGCACACAAACTCCAGCAAGTCTCCCCTTCTTGCAAATATTTAATGTTTGTCTATTTATGTGTTCATTGACTTTAAGTACGTGCATGCCCCCTTCTCTAGCCCTGGAGTGCACATCTCCCATGCTGTTATTCAATTTTAAACAGCATCACCTGCCGCCACCACCACCAACGGTATACCTCTCTTTGCATATGGACCTTATACATACATATATATAATGCTGTTGCCATTCATAGCTAGCCCAAGTGAAGAGTTAAGGTGAAAATGCAAGGTCAAGTTATGTGTTTTGTCAGGGTTGATTGGGGTGATTGGTCAAAGTGCGCCCCCAGCTACACTTTCATCTTTGCGGAATGGTTGTCCAAGGCCTAACCAAAGGCAGAAGCATGATATGCAGTCCACATGTAATTAATGGGAGGGAGCAGCCTTGCTGCGGGGGGATAGTGTTGCTGCAGGAAGGGGTGGGCAACCTCGTATCCTCCAAACGTGTTGGACTGCAACTCCCATGATCCCTTATCACTGGTCATGCTGTCCTGGGCTGATGGGAGTTGCAGTCCAAAACATCTGGAGGGCATCAGGTTGCCTACCCCTGCTGTGGATGATAATCTTTACTGTCTTTTTAAAACTCAGGAGAGATCTAAAGTCCCATGCTGGAGAGGGGGTACTGCATACACCCTTCCAATAACTTTTTTTTCAAGCAAAACAATACATAAAATGACGAGGCATTGCCAGCATGGGGTGTGTGTGTGTGTGTTTGCTCATTTTGCACATTTTGAAAAAGGGCTACCTGAACATTCCTGAGAGGGAAGTTTAATTTTAAAAAACAAATACATTTTTTTAAAGAGTGTCAAAGGGTGGGGTAAGTCACCCACTGTCATCATAGTTGTTACAAGGACAAGATCCACTAGGTGTCTGTGACACTTGTACAACCGTGTTCCACACAGCATCCACTAATTGATGCCTTTTTGTCACAGGCAATTGTTGTTGTTGTTCAGTTGTTCAGTCATGTCCGACTCTTCGTGACCCCATGGACCATAGCATGCCAGGCCTTCCTGTCCTGCGCTCTCTCCCGGAGTGTGCTCAATTCCATATTCATTGCATTGGTGATGCTATCTAGCCATCTCATCCTCTGCCGTCCCCTTCTCCTTTTGCCTTCAATCTTTCCCAGCATCATGGTCTTTTCCAGGGAGTTTTCTCTTCACATTAGGTGGCCAAAATATTTGAGCTTCAGCTTCAGTATCTCTCTTTCCAATGAGCAGTCAGGGTTGATTTCCTTTAGGATTGACTGATTTGACCTCCTTGCAGTCCAGGGGACTCGTAAGAGTCTTCTCCAGCACCACAGTTCGAAAGCATCAATTCTTCGGCGCTCAGCCTTCCTTATAGTCCAGCTCTCACAGCCATACGTTACTACTCGGAAAACCATAGCTTTGATTATACGAACTTTTGTCAGTGTGGTGATGTCTCTGCTTCTTACTATGCTGTCTAGGTTTGCCATAGCTTTCCTCCCCAGGAGCAAGTGTCTTTTAATTTCATGGCTACAGTCATTGTCTGCGGTGATCTTGGAGCCCAAGAAAATACAATCTGTCACTGCTTCCATTTCTTCCCCTTCTATATGCCAGGAAATGATGGGGCCAGATGCCATGATCTTAGTTTTTTTAATGTTAAGTTTCAAACCAGCTTTTGCACTCTCCACTTTCACCCTCAACAAGAGGTTCTTTAGATCCTCTTCGCTTTCTGCCATTAGGGTGGTGTCGTCTGCATATCGGAGGTTGTTGATAATTCTCCCAGCAATCTTAATTCCAACCTGTGATTCATCCAACCCGGCATTTCTCATGATGTACTCTGCATATAAGTTAAATAAGCAGGGCGACAATATATAGCCTTGTCGTACTCCTTTCCCAATTTTGAACCAATCGGTTGTTCCATGTCCGGTTCTTACTGTTGGTTCTTGACCCTCGTACAGGATTCTCAGGAGACAGGTAAGGTGGTGTGGTATTCTCATCTCTTTAAGGATTTGCCACAGTTTGTTGTGATCCACACAATCAAAGGTTTTAGTGTAGTCAATGAAGCAGAAATAGACGTTTTTCTGGAATTCTCTTGCTTTCTCCATGATCCAGCGAATGTTGGCAATTTGATCTCTAGTTCCTCTGCCTCTTCGAAACCCAGCTTGTACTTCTGGTAGTTCTCGGTTCACATGCTGCTGAAGCCTAGCTTGTAAGATTTTGAGCATCACCTTGCTGGCATGTGAAATGAGCGCAATTGTACAGTAGATTGAGCACTCTTTGGCATTGCCCTTCTTTGGAATTGGAATGTAAACTGACCTTTTCCAGTCTTGTGGCCATTGTTGAGTGTTCCAAATGTGTTGGCACATTGAGTGCAGCACTTTAACAGCATCATCTTTTAGGATCTTAAATAGCTCAGCTGGAATACTGTCATCTCTGCTAGCTTTGTTGTTAGTAATGCTTCCTAAGGCCCACTTGACTTCACTCTCTAGGATGTCCGGCTCAAGTTCAGTGACCGCACTGTCATGGCTATCAGGGACATTAAGATCTTCCCTGTATAGTTCTTCTGTGTATTCTTTCCACCTGTTCTTAATCTCATCTGCTTCTGTTAGCTCCCTGCCTTCTTTGTCCTTTATTTTGCCCGTCTTTGCACAAAACGTTCCCTTGAGATCTCCGATTTTCTTGAGGAGAGCTCTAGTCTTTCCCATTCTATTGTTTTCCTCAATTTCTTTGCATTGTTAATTTAAGAAGGCCTTCTTTCTTGTCTCTCCTTGCTATTCTCTGGAACTCTGCATTCAGTTGGGTATATCTTCCCCTTTCTCCCTTGCTTTTCGCTTCCCTTCTTTCGTGAGCTACTTGTAAAGCCTCATCAGACAGCCACGTTGCTTTCTTGCATTTCTTTTTCTTTGGGATAGATTTAGTTGCTGCCTCCTGAACAGTGTTACGGACCTCCATCCATAGTTCCTCAGGCACTCTGTCTATCAGGTCTAATCCCTTAAATCTATTCCTCACCCTCCAGTGTATATTCATAAGTGATATCACTTAGGTCATACCTGAATGCGTTAGTGGTTTTCCCTACGTTCTTCAATTTAAGCCGAAATATTGCAATAAGAAGCTCATGATCTGAGCCACAGTCAGCTCCAGGTCTTGTTTTTACTGACTGTATAGAGCTTCTCCATCTTTGGCTGCAAAGTACATAATCAATCTGATTTCGATATTGACCACAGCAAAAGTGCTACATTTAGGAAAAACACCTGGAACTAACAAGTAACTGCCCTCCAAATTGACCATGTCAAAAGATCCCTAATGATCAGTACTTTAAATTAAGCCTGCCTTCCAGGAGATTGGCTGGTTTGGGATTGAGATTAGGAATGGATACATAGAACCCTCATTATATATTGGTCTTAGCATAGTTCTGTGGAAAGTTATAACTACAGGACTGAATACGTTGTTTTGTTTGGCAGATCCACTGGCCTGCATCCCAGCAAAGGATAGATGAGTGTGTCCTTTCAGGGAAGAACAGTAATGTAAGTACTTCTGGTGTAGTCCTCAGATGTATAGAAGATGAGGGGGAGAGTGGAGTGGGGGCTACTACCATGTGGATGAGGATTAAACCTATGCTTTACCTGTCCAATATCTTTAAGACGGAAAGTCACCATATCTGCTGAGCAGTGGCACCTAGTACTGTTCACAGCTCCATACCACCATCACATAGTCAGCAAGGTGAGCAAATGCTGACTACCCTATCACCCTTCCCTGCCACCTCCAATCTTCTGTTTGTTCTCACCTTTTCAGGTAATCCTGAAAGGGTTCTTTCAGTCATAATGATACTGGCTTTTTGGGCTGCATTCATGCACATGGGCTAAAGCAGTTCTGTAAGCTGCTGTGTGTACTAATAATGAGCTTTCCTGGACCACAATCCTAATGCATTAATGGTCTGTACAAAGGTCTTTCAGCCTTTGAGCACAAACATTAGTGTCTGTGTAGGCATATCAAAAACCCTAAAGCACTCCACAGGTTTTAGTATGCAACTGAGCAGCTGTGCTCTGCTTGCAAGTGGGAAAGATGGGACAGCGAAGCTGGAAATGCATAGAAAGATTGTCAAGAAAGCTTTGTGGTGCAAGTGGACTTAATCCCCTCACCCCTTGGCAGTCGGTGATGGTGTAATCCTTTTGTCATGGGGCATTGCCTAGGACAGGAATTGGATGCAGCTGTACTTCCCAACCTCTGTTACCAGAGGACAGAATCATGGGCTAAAGATAGCAACTACTAATTTGTTGCTAGAGGGTCATGGGACATTGGTGTAGGTCTCAGTATGGTGAAGATGCCTTGTCAGCAGTAGGTTGGTTAGAGGAACTGGGAAATTTTATCCAACCCCAGCTAAGCCCATCAGCACTGGTGCATACTGCCTTTTTTCTCATCTCAGAAGGAGGAAGCCAGAGGTCAAAGGTTACCAAGCTGTTTCCTATGAGGCAGAGCCAGCCTTTTGGCTCACTGACCTTGAACTCTGTCCTCTCAGAATTTCTCAGCTGCTACTGTTTGGGACTCAGAGCAGCAGAGCTGGCTTGGTGAGAGGAAACCGTGTTTGCTTGCATAGTTCCCATCCTACAGAACTCTGTTAGATTTGGCTCCTGCCTAGTTTTGTATGATCCCCCTAACTGGGGGCATGAGGCAAAGAGGAAATATGATCTGTGAGGAGGAAACTGGACTCAGCGCCCAGACACACTGCACCACTGTGCTCCACGCCCGGTCTTGTATCCAATTAGTTAAGGAGCTTAGGCCTTGACAGTAGTTTGCATCCACTCTGGGAATTGCTCTATTTGCCCTCTGGGCCTCACCACTATCATTTACTTGTTAGTTATTCTCCCCAAGTGTCACTAGCCAATCCGTTTCCAAGCTCTGAATGCCTCGTAATGAACAGGGAGTCCAGAGTCTGACTTGTCTGTATTTCCTTGCTTCCTTCCTTGAGTAGATAAGGCCAGAGACTCCTCTTCTCCTGGGCCCATTGCAAGGAAAGTTCATTAATGTGTTTGTTATTCAGGCCATTTTTTCTGGCTTTTGAAAATAAGCAGAAACGGGAATCTGGGGTTTGCCATTCTGACACCAAGACATTTTTCACTGCAATCTTAGAGCTATTATTTTCTCAGCCTTCAGAGAAATTGGCTGAGGAGGGTAAGCTGCACCATTTACAGTCTGCTCGGGCTACAGATATGCTGTCGCACAAGATGTGAGGTAGGAATGTTGGCTCTGGAAGGGGATTTAGTTCAAAACTCTTCCAGCAAGGACGCTATATAGAGGGAGTGCAGGAAAGTTGTCTCTGAAGTGCATCCAAATCACTGTTGGAAAAGGTGCTGCAGCAGGTGAGGCCAAAGGTTTATTTGCTGATTCTCCAAAAGCATCAGGCTGTGGTTGCCTCAGACTGGAAGCAAATGTTGTTGAAGAGGACCATTTGATACACAGACCGGTCTATGTGGTGTGATGAGATTTAGTGGCTGTGCAGGGAATGTTCGTTTAATGCAGAAGCAATTACTTGTTTGTGTCAATATATGCATAAATCAGTGGTTAGTAGGGTGACCACTTACCACAAAAAGAGGAAATGCATCACCCAAAAAAAAGGACAAAGAGGACACCAATGTGTGTGTGTGTGTGTGTGTGTGTATGTAGAAATAAGTCAATTTAAATAGAAATACAGTGCATCTCACCATAGTGGGGAGAACTGACGAGGCAACCTGTGTGCCTGCTCAGTGTGCCGTCCATGTACTAAGTGTTGATTGGCAACTTCAAGACCCCTGTTGCCCTCCCTCCTTGTGGTTCTTTGACTTTAACCCAGGCTTGGACTGAACAGCCCATCAAATAGAGGACACCTTCAAATAGAGGACTGCCCCCTGACAGCTTTTCAAATAGAGGACTGTCCTCTGTAAAGTAGTACACCTGGCCACCTTACTAATTAAGCCATGATGACTGGAGGATGGAATCACTCCCCTCCCCTCCTTGAAATGGATACAATATTGTAGGGGGCTCAGGCTAACTCACATTCTCCCCTTGCTTTCCAGGGCGAATGTGGGAACTTCATCCGCCTTATCCAGCCCTGGAATCGAACCCACTTGTACGTTTGTGGCACTGGAGCATACAATCCCGTCTGCACCTTTGTCAACCGTGGCCGTAAAGCACAGGTGAGGTACTGTGGGAGCATATAGCTGGAATGGCAGCTGGATTGGTGCCGGAGCAGCACATGGACTGGGTCTCAGGCTGTGCCAGGAGAGCAGCCCCCAAACTACACTTACAAGAAAGACTAGTGGAGAGAGCCTCTAGCCATATTTAGCAAGACACACGAGACTGATTTCCAGGGTATGCTCTTGAGCACTGAGATGGGGGACCTCCTCAGCCCTCTTATATTTGTTTATTTGTTCCATTTGTACTCTGCCTTTCCTCCAAGGAGCTCAAGGGGGCATATATGAATCTCCCCATGTCATCATCCCAGAACCCCTGTATGGTAGGTTAGGCTTAGGGACAGTGACTAGCCTAAAGTTGTCAGTGAGCTCCATGGTTGAGTAGGGTATTCCCAGTCCTAGTCCAACACTACCCACTACGCCACACTGATCCTACACCAGGCTCTGTACTCAGCACAAGGCCAGGAAAAGAAGAAAGTGAAGTAGGATGTGTTATATGGATAAAGCAGAGACTAACTGAGACATGGTGCAGAACCTCTTTCAACCTGAGGATTGGATTCCGTTTCAGAGAAGCTCTCAGGGGCTGCATTCCAGTGGTGGGCGGGGCTGAAGGCAAAAGGGGTGGGGTCAAAAATACCAGCATATTGTAGCTGAAAGCTCTTCCTGCCAGTAACTCAGCCATAGGAGAGGCCTTTCAACCATTAGAATAGGGGGAAATCCTGCACGAAAGCTGGGAAACTACCAAATGAGAGGTGGTCGAGTGAAAGGGGGTGGGAGCAAGGGAGGGGGATGTGGACTTCTGGGGACCTCCAGAGGTCTGGATTTGGCCCCCAGGCCTGAGGTTCTGCACCCCTGCAGTAGACACTCCCATCCTTACCTTTGAAACCACTGGTATGCCTCATCCCCTCTGAGACCAGAATGGTGATCCACTTTCTCCCATCTGCTGAGTGCTCAGTTCTTGGAAAGAATGGCTTTGGCTTCCATACCTAATACAGTTGGAGGCCAGTCACCCAGCACAGCTCACTTCGCACAGGCCTTTGGAAACTAATGCTGAGGAATCTCTGGAATGGAGCCCTGTAACTAACCCTGTCTCCACCTCGAAAGAATCCCAGATGAGACAGGATGCAAATTCATAAGGTAAATAAACAAATAAGCATACAACTATTCTTGGGCTCTGCAACTGGTGGTTTGAAAAGTGGCATATCAGTGCTCAGGTCTGTTTATATACCACAAAATCAGGTCCGGTGTGCTAAAGCGGGTGCTTGCTTGGCTTTTCAGGGCTTTTAAAGCATGTTTACAAAATGTTTGTAAAGGTGAGGGGTTTGGAGTGGTGTATTTGTTGTGTTGTTTTTCTTCAGAATAGTGAAGGAGATTTTTCTTTTCAATAAAGGGCTGGGAAACATCTTTCCTGTCCATCATCAGTGCCCAAGCATCATTTTTGGAACATTGGCGTCCTCCCACACATGTACCATGATCCCTTCCCATACATACATTGTCATGATTTGTATTTATAGCTGGACATGGCATTATTTTGGGCCTGTAAATCCTTCCAGAAGGACTGACTCCCACTGCCCCTGGCATCAGTATCCCTGATTATTTTGGTGCTTTGTTGGTTCCCTGTCCTGCCTCTGCACAGGGAACGCTGGGATTAGTAGTTCTTACGCAAGTAGTATATTGCATAGAGAAGCACCCTTCCCTTTCCCTCTTCCAAACAAGTCCTAGTTTAACTATTCAAGTATACGTTATCTTTCTAGAGAAGTGCCTGGGCCAGCAACTCACTGTTCAGAAAGTTGCTTGTTCTGCTCTAACATTGCTTCTGATTGGCTCCAGCAAATCTCACAAGATCTGGACAATAGCTAAAGGGAAATAAGTTTCCATAAATGTCCTGCCCATTATTATAATAAGAGTTCGTAAGGGCATGTATAAATTCTGAGCTGAAGATACTGTTTCAAAGATAATGATCCCAGGCCAAGGACAAGCTCAGTAACATGAACAAACACAGGGACCTTCAAGCCAGAGCTAACACATCCTTAGCCATCTTGAACAGCAGGGAACTCAGTACTAGGGTTGGCTGTTCCAGTTTGCTCCAGTTGATGGAATCTAGCAACATAGTTCTAATCCCAGATGCAGAGGCTTTGCCATAATAACTAATGACATAATCACAAGCTCTTCCATTTGCTTACGTTGGGAAAGGGGTCTATTTTTAAGGTATGCTTGTATATTCAAATCAAGGGATGTGGACAAGTCTTACAACCTACAGATTCATGTGCCCCTGCCTTCTTCTGCCCACTTGCAGCTAGGGTTAGCCAGAGGAGCAGTCAATTTTTTATAAGTGGCCACAACTTTGAGGCAGGCGTGAGCAAGGGAGAGATATGCACAAAGAATATGAGTGCACCCATACATACTTAATGATATCCAAATTTGATCTGCACGTGCACTCTGTTGTGTAAATTAGTGTATACCAATCAAAAGGGCCACATGGCACCATTGTAGATCGTTTACTTAAGGTTCCCATATTTTCTTTTGCTAGCTCTGTTTCTGTAACCTGACACACAGAAATGTAGCCAGTGAAGTTTTTTCCTGGCATGGAGATAAAGAGAATGGAAAGAAAGGCTTCATCTACTACATTTCTGCCTTGTCAGGCCACTGTTGAAGGCACAGGAGCAAGGCCAGAATAAGGTGGAAACCGTAAGTTCACTGTCAAATTTATCATGAAGCTCTGCAGAGGGAAAAGAGTGAATCAAAAACTCTTTTAAAAAGGTTAGAAAATAATGTAGGACGCATCAGGCCACTGTGGAGCACCCTCATGTTGAATTCTGTATGCAGTTCTGTTTATTCCACATTGAAAGTACTATAACAAAACTGACAAAGGCATTGGGGGTGGGGTGGGAGGGATGAAAAGCAGGAATATTTCCATACAAGGAGAAATGTAGGAAAGACTTCCTAACGTTAAGGACACTGAACAATAGAATGAGGCATGTTGTAGGCCAGTCTTCCCCAACCTGGTGCCCTCCAGATATGTTGGACTACAAGCCCCAATAATGGGAGTTGTAGTCCAACACATTTGGAGAGTGTCTGTTTGGGGAAGGCTTGTCTAGGGCACTGGAGAAGTGGGAAGAGGCAAGTGAAGTTTGACAAATGGATGGAATTTTATCAGATTTTTATTTACTGGCAACCAGAATTTTAGCTGTTATTAACATGTTCTCAATAACTGTACTTGTTTATTGAATATTTCAGTATAGACAAGTCAAATTGCCTCTGGTATGAATGGGCTTGTATACCATTGATCCTTTAAAATAACATAAGCTGCTTGTTTAGGTGTAAAATATTTTCCACTTTTATTTTATCTTCTGATAACTGATTTCCGCAAAGGTTTGACTAGTTAAACTTTGATATGTTCTCACAATGCTCCGATCACTTGTTTGTACCTGATATATTTTCCCACTGTCTTAATAGATTTATTATGTCTTTTTCCATTACAAAAATGATGAAAAAATGGGAAAAAACCTGTAAAACCGTGGTAAATATTTTAAAGGAAGTTTGATTTATTCTGTCCTTAACCATCATTTGTCCTCATTTGATACAAACCAAGCCAACATAATATGGAGTTGCAGTGATGCAAAGTAATACACCATGATGTGAGGGAAGAATAAACTTCCCTTTTTGTATTCTTTCAGTAATGTTTTAATTGACACTGTCACAAGTTTATAAGGGTCCATAAAATATTCAAGATGTTTTGCCATGCTGCCAAAGCTCTGTAACTGATAGGATATTACAAAATAGGAACCATAACCTCAGCTATATATTCATGTTCAAGATGCAGAAGAGGTTCTTGATGAAGAAGCCCCCCCAGGTGTGATTCTTCTCCAGGTGAGGTCAATCCAATAGTCCTACAGAGAGTGAAAGCCAATGAGTAGATGCTGGAACATACAGACCTAAGACAGAACACCAATATTGAACAAGGGGATCTTGGTCTCAACAGAAGTATGTGTGTATATTTCACAGAGACAATGAGACTTCTGCATGCTGCATTCTCTGGCCAGGCCCTGACATTCCTGCTTCTCTGGCAGGTCACCCTGCCAGTGCTAACTCTCTGCTCCTCCTCTCCTCAGGCTTTTGAGCTGAACCAGTCCATCCAGCAGGGAGGACGGGGAAGTAGAGCAGTTGACTCCTCCCTCCGCCCGTCTCCAGTGGAACGCAAGGTGGGAATTGCGCTCTGCCCTGCCCTTCCCCAAGGGCCCAGCGGGCTCCTTCCCTAGCATGCCCAGCCCTGGGCTCTCTAACCTTCATTTTTCAACTGGCATGCACACCTAACAACTAACTAACAGGGGGAAGGGGCCAGACCCACTGGAACAGGGCTGGCCTCTAAATTCACCCCCCACCCCTTCATCAAGCAACGAGCGCGTTTCCTGTGTAGCCTCTCCTTGCGTCTCCTCTCTTGGACTAACTCCTTCTTGCCCAGGCTCATACAAGGCTTGTGCCAGGAAAGAACACTCCCAGGATTTTTGACCTTACTATACAGGACAAGATTCATGTACCTGGTCATTTGGGATTGCTATTTTCAACAAATATTTAATCAAAGAGAGGCTGGCTGCATGAATAACTTGGGGTTTGGGATAATCGTCAAGATTATGAGTGTGGGATGGGGGGTGGGTCTGTTATATATGTTTCAATTGTTGGGGGAGAGTGAACTTTATTAATACTTCTATACAATTTCTAATGTGTTGAGAAACGTAAGAAAGGAGGAACAGATAACATGTTGTCATAGTGTTTAATATGTAATGTATGCTCCTCCTAGTGGTTATTGCAGGTCATAACCAATGCATAACCAATTTTTCCGTTCCGACTTTGTCACTGTTGTCATTCAGTTGGTAAGGACTACAAACAATTGGGCATTGGGAAGGAGAGGGTACAATTTCTACTAATGTCTCCTAGGCAGAATGATGTGGGTTGGATCATATCTCCTCCCATGCTATCATTGGCCAAAGATTCGGGAGAAGGAAGGTACCATTTCAGTTTCCCAACCCATATGGTTTTCCCATAAGAGACATGATCAACGCTGCATGGAATCTAGCTATTCCACATGGAATCCAATGTGGAAGCCATTTCCACATTACTCTGCAAAAATATAAATCAGTGCCTAACATGTTCCTTGTGGATTTGTATGGAACTAAAGCCTCCTTGCACTTGGCAGTAGATCCTCTCCCATGTGTGCACAAGATGGTGCATTTAAAAAAGCAGACTGGAAATTCATCACTACGTACTACTCTTGTTGAGGGTGAAGAGGCTCCTTAGCAGAAGTATTAGACACTTTCATGGCTACAATTAGGCTAACAATAAGACGACCTCAAATTTCAAATATAAGCCAGTGAATCTCAATTTTCATTAATATTTTGGTGTTATTTTATGGTAAACTTCTGTACAATTTTAAAATTAACAAATTTGCAGAGATCATTGCACACATGCCAGTGTGTATTGCTTGTGGCAAAAAGCTGAGGAAAGGTGAGTGCATTCAGTCTGGGCAGACAACATCCATTCCTTCCCAGGTTGAAGAAGAAGCCTGAAATGTAGTGCTCTGGAATGGGATTTATGCCTCAGCATTTTCCTCCTTTCCCACCCTTCTTCTGCTGAAGTTTCCCCAGTTTCAGAGATAAATTGCCTTACCCCGAGAATGCAAAGGGGTCACTGCTGCTGGCTGCTTTCATTGAAACTGTCATACACATGAACCTAGAGAGGATTCTTTGTTGTTGAACTGGAGGAACCCAGTGGGTTCAGGCTTCGAGTAGACCCATTGAGATCAATGGGACTTACGTTAGCCATGACTAACTTGTCCCATTGATTTCACTGGGTCTACTCTAAGCATGACTAAGTCTAGATGATAGCACATTGTTATTATTTGTTGTTGTTGTATAGTATATCAATAGCATTATGTTTTCTTAAGTGGGTTGGATATTTATAATGAGTACTTTCCCTGCTTTTTGGATGATGCACCATGGATCCCCTAAGTTCACCTTTTACCCAGAGTCTGGATGTCTTCTGCCCCTATGACATGGGATGACAATTTCTCCTCGAGACAAAACACCATAGGTCAACAGCTAGGTGTAATTAGCTGTAGGCATGACTGTTCAGCAGGCTGCATCTACTCCCTGCAGGACTTTGTACAACTAGGGTTTTATGTGTGTCAACACTTCATCTCATTCAAAAGCCAACTTTCAGAACTTCCACCCCACTCTGTGTAGCCTGAATCTCCTGCTTATACTTGATGTGCGATCTGTATTGTCACAGACTCTGCAGTTCATTTTAACAGGCTGACAGCAATGTCAGGAGCAATCCCACTCTCCTCACTCCCTTGGGTGTCGTCAACATGTGTTTGACATACGTTAGAAAGAGGAAGCAAGTCTTCACTGATATCCTGCCACTGTTGACCTCCCAAGCTGTAAGCACAATGGGGTGGGGAAGAGAGTGGGTTGTATCAGAGGATGGAAGATCCAAATAGACAGGGATGGGGTGTAGCAAACACAACGTGTTACATCCTACTCGCAGCGTTGAGCCCTTCAAGTTCTTTTTATTACTACTTGGCCAAATGCAGCTCTGTCTGCATGTGGACGGAACCTACATTGGTACAATTTGTGACACTTCCATTGCTACAAGTCAATCCTATAAACAGCATTGTGCTTAAATGTCAAGCAGCTGTTTTATCCCAAGCATGGCAGCCATGCTTAAGTTATTTGTATACTATGAGAGAAAGTACATTTGCCCGGTTATTCAGGCAATGGACGTCTGTGGAGTGGTATCCCCACTCAAATAAAGAGGACTCCTTTAAATATCATCCAGTGTAATTCTCTCAAAGCCATATGCTTTAGCAAAACAATGATATGTCTCAAGTTACAAATCAGAGACAGAGATGCTGGCAAGGTTTGCTTGGTTCAGGCCCGCATATGAGCTTTGGAGGCTCATGATGCACACCTCAAAGAAGAGATGAGCATTATGAGGCCCAACATTGTTCTAGTCCAGGTTTTCCTGAGCGTTAAAGCAGTTCAATTACACCAGGCAAATGCCCTCTCCACTACTTTCTGTGTTTGTGATAGGCCTGTGCGTGTTTGCACACATGCACACATCTGTATGCATGGGAGAGACAGAAATTAGGAGGATAGGGTACATCCCATTTTTTGCATGCTTGTGTGTTGGCGCCAGTTGAACAGATGAGTGCCACTGAGAGATGTCAATGAGTAACTATGTCAACGAGTAACAAACTATTTGGTTTTCGGGCATTTATATCCCATCCTTCAACAAGTTCTTAATGTGGCTTACATGATCAAAATACAAAAACAAGTCAAATATGTAGAAAACACACACACACACACACACACACGAACTATTATATATAAAGTAGCATTTGGTGGAAATAAAAAATAAATAAATTTAAAGCTGACATAAATTAAAAGTAGGGATGGACGAAAGTCCCTTACCTGGGCCTGCAGCTTGCTTCGCAGTGGGGGGGAGGTGCTCCGTTCCTCCCCCCGAAATTCTTGGCGGGGGGGAGGCGCCCCATCCCTCCCCACCGAAATTCTGGCCGGGGGGGGAGGCGCCCCGTCCCTCCAGCTGAAATTCTGGCCAGGGGGAGGCGCCCCGTCCCTCTGGCCGCGAATCCTCCTGGCCGGCCGGGATGCAAGTGGCGGCGGCCATAGCCGCCGCCGTTTGCGTCCCTGCAGTCAGCCGCGATAGGCTACGTAAATCCTTACATAGCCTATCATGGCTGACTTTGGGGGGGAAAAAAAGAAAAGCGCGTACGCAAATGGCGGCGCCCATGGGTGCCGCCATTTGCGTTCCTTATTTGGGCACGTGTAGTCTACGTAAACATTTACGTAGACTACGGCGAAAATAAGGGCAACGCTATTTGCGTTGCCCTTATTTTCACCGTAGTCTATGTAAATTTTTACATAGACTACACTTGCCCAAATAAGGAACGCAAATGGCATTTGTGTATGCGCTTTTTTTATTTTTCCCCCAAAGTCAGCCGTGATAGGCTACGTAAGGATTTACGTAGCCTATCATGTTTGCTTGTGCGTGTGGTTTTTTTTACTTGGAAATGGCGGCGGTGGCAGCTGGTCGGAAGACCGGCCGCCGCCGGGAGCCGCCAGCGCCAGGGACATTCGACAAAGGTAAGTCCCATCCCGGGGGGGTGGCGGACCGTTTCTCCACCAATTTCGGGGGGCCGAATGCGTTGGAGAATCCCGGAGATTCGTGGAGAAATTCTCTGACATCCCTAAAAAAGACTTGAAAAAAGTTGTTTGCCCAGCACTGGAATGGCATCATGGTAGGTGCCAGGTTAGCGTCTCTGGTAACCACTTGTCACAATTCTCCTTCTTGGCTAGCGCACTCAGAGAAGGGCCTCAGAAGAAGAACTTGGGGTATGGGGCATGTATAGAAAGTAGGCAGCCCTTTAGGGGGTTCCAAGCCAGTAAAACCCCTGCACTTTCTGGCAAAGCCCTGACATTATATTAGTCAACTACTGCCTGTATTTCGCTGGATCTCTTTGGATATGCTTCAACATTTGGATGCGCCTGTGCTGGTATCAGCTGACATTTCTGGCCAGAATGAGATCGTATGTTAGGACCTCAAATTCCTTATGCTCAGAGTCATGTCTGTTCTTTCATCTTGTTCATTCAACCCGACTCTAATGTCCCTTATGCTTCTCCCACTGACTCAGCCCATTCTGCTGAAAGTAGCTGACTTTAGTAATTCCTCAGGTGAAAAAGACAGACCACAGAAAAGGGTGTATTTTGTCCAGTCCAATCCATCTTTAAGACAGTGTTGACACCACTCAGCAAAGACCACTGGTGTGAATGCTGCCAAAAGGATGAACTCAATAATAGTTTGAGTTAATAATATTTGAACCACATTCTTCTCACTCCCCATCTTTTCAGTCCTCACACCACCCCATTCTTAGAACACAAAGCCTATAAACTACTCTGTTTTCCATTGTCTGGTTGGTAAGAAAAAAGAAGCCCTGGAACATTCCTGCTACCATCTTTGTGGGAATTATCTGTTAATAAATAGCCAGCATTTCAAAATAGTCCCTGGACAATGGCCTATCAAATTAATAAACAGGTTTGGATTAGAAAAATATGGGGAAAATCACTTTTTCATTTTTCATGGACAATACAGGCCTAATCAAATACCTTAATTGACTATATCTATTTATTTTCTTGAAAAACAACAATACTAATGCCTTTTATGACAACAGAAGAAGCCAATGTGGCTTCACATAAAGCTTAGAGATGACCTGAAAACAAAAAAGGACACATATAGGAAGTGGAAAGAAGGCCAAGTAACAAAGGAAGAGTACAGGCAGGTAGCACAGAATTCCAGGGATGGCATCAGGAAGGTTAAAGCTGAGAATGAGCTGAGGTTAGCAAGGGATGCTAAAAGCAACAAAAAGGCTTTCTTCAGATATGCGCATAGTAAAAGACAGAGGAAAGAAATGGTGGTTCAGCTATTAAATAAGGATGGCAAAATGGTAACAGATGACAAAGAAAAGGCAGAGGTGCTGAATCCCTACTTTGGCTCAGTCTTCTCCCAAAAGAGGGTCTATGACCCCCGCTGGCAAAGGCAAAGTACAGGCTGAAGAGGCAGGATTGCAGCTTGAGATCAACAGGCATATGGTCAAGGAACACCTCATTACTTTGAATGAGTTCAAATCTCCAGGGCCAGATGAACTGCATCCTAGAATAATAAAGGAACTGGCAGAAGAACTCTCAGAACCACTGTCTATTGTCTTGGAGAAATCATGGAGGACGGGGGAAGTGCCAGATGACTGGAGGAGGGCTAATGTCCCTATCTTCCAAAAGGGTAAAAGGAGGAACTTGAGAACTACAGACCAATCAGTCTGACATCAATCCCTGGGAAAGTTCTGGAGCAGATGATAAAGCAATCCATCTGGAAGCACCTTGAAAACAATGCAGTGTTTACTCGAAGCCAACATGGATTTGTCAAGAACAAATCCTGCCAGACAAATCTGATCTGATTTTTTGATCAGGTAACCTCCCTTGTGGACTGTGGGAATGCTGTGGACATAATATACATCGACTTCAGCAAAGCTTTTGACAAAGTGCCCCATGATATCCTGATGAGCAAACTAGCTCAAAGTGGGCTAGATGAAACAATGATCCGGTGGATCCACGGTTGGCTACAGGATCAAACTCAAAGAGTGCTTATCAATGGGACCTTCTCAAACTGGGGAGAGATAACAAGTGGGGTACCGCAGGGCTCAGTCCTCGGCCCAGTGCTCTTCAACATTTTTATTAATGACTTGGACGAGGAGGTGCAAGGAATGCTGATCAAATTTGCAGATGACACAAAATTGGGCGAGATAGCTAATGCTTTGGAAAACAGAAACAAAATTCAAAGTGATCTTGATAGACTGGAGTGCTGGGCAGAAAACAACAGAATGACATTTAATAGGGATAAATGCCAAGTTCTACACCTAGGAAAAAGAAATCAAATGCACAGTTACAAGATGGGAGATACATGGCTCAACAGCACTACAAGCAAGAAGGATCTTGGAATTGTTGTAGATCACAAGCTGAAGATGAGCCAACAATGTGATGTGGCTGCAAAAAAGGCAAATGCTATTTTGGGCTGCATTCATAGAAGCATAGCTTCCAAATCCCGGGAAGTACTAGTTCCCCTCTACTCAGCACTGGTTAGGCCTCATCTGGAGTACTGTGTCGTTCTGGGCACCACACTTTAAGAAGGATGCAGACAAACTGGAGAGGGTTCAGAGGAGGGCAACAAAGATGATCAGGGGACTGGAAACAAAGCCCTATAAAGAGAGACTGAAAGAACTGGGCATTTTATCCGTGAGAAGAGAAGACTGAGGGGAGATATGATAGTGCTCTTCAAGTACTTGAAAGGCTGTCACAGAGAGGAAGGCCAGGATCTCTTCTCTATCATCCCAGAATGCAGGACACAGAATAATGGGCTCAAGTTACAGGAAGCCAGATTCTGGCTGAACATCAGGAAAAACATTCTGACTGTTAGAGCAATACGACAATGGAACCAATTACCTAGGGAGGTAGTGGGTTCTCCCACACTGGAGGCATTCAAGATGAGGCTGGACAGCCCTCTGTCAGGGGTGCTCTGACTTGGATTCCTGCATTGAGCAGGGGGTTGGATTCGATGGCCTTGTAGGCCCCTTCCAACCCAACTATTCTATGAGTCTATGTGACATTTCAATAAAAAACATTCCAAGCAGAAATTAATTCAATGCATCACATGTATTCCTCCCAAGAATGAAATGTCATAAAAATATGCATCCTCTGCTAACGTTGTTGTTGTTGTTCAGTCGTTCAGTCGTGTCCGACTCTTCGTGACCCCATGGACCATAGCACGCCAGGGCTTCCTGTCCTGCGCTCTCTCCCGGAGCGTGCTCAAGTTCATATTCATTGCATCCGTGATGCTATCTAGCCATCTCATCCTCTGCCGTCCCCTTCTCCTTTGGCCTTCAGTCTTTCCCAGCATCAGGGTCTTTTCCAGGGAGTTTTCTCTTCGCATTAGGTGGCCAAAATATTGGAGCTTCAGCTTCATTATCTGTCCTTCAACGGGAGGGTCAAGTTTGTGTTTAAAGCTCTCCCATTCAAATCAACAAGAATTAAAAGTGCTTAATTTTAGCTAGATCATGTTCAGTGTCTCTAGCCATCAAAGAACAACATGCCTCTGAATGCCTCTTTTCACAGCATTTTGTTTTTCATTTCCAGATGGCTTCCAACCCACTTAAGCAAAGATTTCCAAACATTTCATTAAAAAAAGATCCACTCATGGGATGTTAGCTTTCCCAAATGTTGATTCTACCACTCTGGCTTGGCATTCTCTTTCCCATAGGTCCTTCTGCCACATTGGCACCTATGAACACTGCCAGCATCCTAGCAACCTCATAGAGTCAGAGGTGGATCCCAATGTACTATTTGGGAGTTACTGGAGTAATGAGTCATTAGTTTGGTGATAGGAGCAGTTTAAAGAGTACTCATTCACTCTGCATTTTTCAGCCAGATATTTAAGGCCTGCCTCATATTAGCTCCAGTCATGGCTAGTGTGCTATTGATGGTTGCCCAGGAGAAATGTGAAGGATACATAATTAGTCGTTGTTTCTTTCATACTAAGAAAAGGATGTAGCTTGTCACAAGTTATCTAATGGCTGTCTGAAGTTTCCTGAAATGCTTCAGTGGACAGATATGAATAGTGCCATGTTCACACATATACCTCAGTTTCACAGATCCTTATTTCCCTTCAGCTCCAATTCACACACTGTCAAAAACTGTGTAACTTATTATATATTTCCATATGTGGCTAGGTATCACTTAGTAATATAGGGCTGGATTTAGGATCTGCCTTCCACAGATGGAAGTGCTGTGCCCAATTTTTGGAGATCATTCCTCCTCCTCTCCATCACTGTTCACCCCATTCAGCAGGGTCACCTAACCCTCTGTGTAGCATTTTCAGGGGGCTGGAGGGGCTGCTTTGGAGAGGAGGGAAGAGGGAAATCCACTTCTGCCACCTCAGTTGCACATGCCTAAATCTGGATCTAGCCCAGTATGTGGTATCTAAACACTTAGGTGCAGTGTTCACACATTGTAGAACAGTTGTTTCTCTCCACCCAGTGCTAACACCAATGAAGAATTCTGCAGTCTGCAAAAGGTCTGAAAATGTAATGTAGTGTGTTAACGCTGCAGGGAAAATGGGTTTCTATGGAGATGTTCCTGATCTTTGCCTTAAATGTAATGTGTGATGTTTCCATGAGATGGTGAGCATTAGAAGCATGCTTTTTATGCATGGCTTTGTAAAATAACACCATGCAGGTAAAGACTTTGGGAAATGGTGTTTTAATATTTATTTTTCCTGTTACAAAAAAGGTTTATTCAGTCCAAGAAAAGTTACTTTGACACTTTGAACATGGGACAGATATTTTGGGGCTTGCATGATACTTACAAAGTGTAAATTGATTGAGAGGACAATGCATTGGTGTCCCATTCTATGGTTACTTGAGGCTTGCAGGGGAAGTTGGTAGCATTTGATGGCAGTCAGATCAAGGCAAATAAACTCCCATCCTGTAAACAAAGTCAAGTTACAGTAGGCAAGGTCAGGTTAAGCAGATATAGTCTTGTCAAAAGTCAGATCAAGGCATGACAGGCAGAAGAAAAAAGGACCTTGGATAGCTCTAAGTAGGTCCTGCTGGCTGGCTCTCCTACTAGGACAACAGAAGGATGTTATCTCAGCAGAGCGCTAAAGCCAGCTGAAGCCTTATGTAGGCTGACAAGACCTATAGTGTGGTCAGCTTCACGCCTCCTGGAAGAGCTGAGTAGACTTACCTGATTTCCTGGCCTGAGACTTCTGTGAGGCTGAGGTTAAGGAGGTTATGTCAGGGAGTCATCCTCTGAGTCAGAGGGCAATGGCAGGGCTGTGCACACTGGCAGGGAGGTCCCTGAATAAGGCCCCAACTGTCTTACCCTTGAAGAATTAACCTGTGTCTTATCAGAATCCTCTGCTGTACACTGGAAGGTCTGAGGGCCGTGGGTCATGAGAAATGGCTATTGAGAGAGTGACTCTGGAGTAGTATTGTCAATTTAATACTGTCAATTGTCGATTTAAACAGCGTGTTAACAACTTCTGTTCCTGCTTCTCTTGCTGCCCAGTGCCCATGGTACAGCCACCCCACAGAGGCTGCTTTAAAACTGGTCCCCTTGGTGGTGTGGCAGCTGCCTTCATGAGGTGAATAATTTGCACTGGCTTGCAACATGGTTCACTGGTTTTCTCCACACCAACACATGGTCTTAAAACAAAACATGAATGAAATAAGAAAAGCCTGAAGTGGCATCGGGATCTACTCTGCATGGTGAGCTAATCAACTCACCACTTTGTGTCAGCCACCAGGGAAAGTGGTTTAAGGCAGCTTCCACGGAGCAGTCGCATGGTGCGTGCCAGGATTTCCTGCATTCAGCAATTTGTAACCTTGCTGGATGGAAATTCCACCCCAGAAAAATGCATTTGGATGGTGTGATTCATGTATGCAGTGTCTAGATGCCCTCTGATTAAAGGAGCTGTAGATGCCTAAGGTTAAGGTACGTGTGATAACACAGATCATTTATCCACCTGTCACCTTCCATTCCAGGATTACATATTCTATCTGGAACCAGAGAGGCTGGAGTCAGGAAAGGGAAAGTGTTCATATGACCCAAAGGTGGACACTGTATCAGCATTAATCAGTGAGTTCCTTGGTTGTGCAGTATTGGTCTTTCTGAAGCCATCCAAGAAATTGTAGATAAATGTCTCTTTCTCTCCCTGTGAATTGTGAAGAGTTATCAGGATTTACAAGAAAAGGGGGCTAGGTTTCCTATAAATGCCAGGCAGGCTAAAAGCAACTGTGTGCTCAAGAAATGCATTTGGCCATCCTCAGGCATAGATGGGGCAGCTGGAAATCCCACTGATGTCCAGTAGTTTCTTCATCCATCAGACATGATGCCTTCTCCCACTGACCTGGCATTCCAAAAACATGACACTGAGTGGCCAGCTACCTACACAGCTCCATACATAGTCCAGCCTTAATCCAGCTTGACATTTTATGCGGATCTCTGTCATACTTCCTTTAATGAGAAAACTATAACTTCACAGCATACAGAAAAAGTTTGCCTAGAAAAAAAATTCCCCTAGGAAACCTGGTCCCTTTAACTTTAGTTCCATTTATCATGCTGGTGTTACCACTATATATTTTCCCCTGCACCTCTAATCCCCTTACCTTCACCCTTTGATATCTTATATCTATGAATATACTTTCCTTCTTCGGTTCTTATTTTTTCCCCCTCAGTTCATCTCTGGGTTGATTCCAAACATGGACATTCTCTGAACTTAAGATACTCTCTGAACTTTGTCCTATGTGGCCTCACCATCTCCTGTAGGTCCCCTCCATTGCAAGTTCATGTGGGTAGCTCAAGCTCCACAGAGCTTTCCTTCAGGAGCATGGCTGAGATTACATAAGCTCACTGCAGGAACATAATCAGAAGTGGTATCATTGTCCTGCTGACCCCAAGACCTACTACTGGTGCAGCAGCTGCACCACACTCCCTAAGAGCCCGCTCCGACACTGGCCAAAGTTCTTGCTTCCTGCAAATCCCCCAACCCCTTGATCTGTCCTGGCTGCCTCTGATCTTTTCCAGGCATTAGTATCCACTTACATGACAAGCCCCAAACTTCTTAATTAATCTGACAGCAGCTGTGACTCAGGCCTGGGAAAGACAAGAGTTGTGCCCATGTGCCAGGGGGTTCCTGGATGAGTGCTGGGCCTGATGAATGGCTATATTAATGGGCATAGGTTCATTTCTATAAGCCATATTAATTCCTCTATGAGAGGTTCACAGCACTGGTACAAAACCCATGAAAGGGTACCTAACAGTAACTGTGTGTGTGTGTCCTTGCATGTGTGCATAGTAAAGGTTTATCTTGATCCTTTTTGCACCTGCCCTTGACCATTTTGAGCCTTCCTCTATGGACAGAAGGTTAGAACAATAAGAAAGGACCTCCTTCTACCGAGACCTTGCCTTTCCCCTGCCTTTGCTTTATATAGCCACTCTCCAGGGCAATTTGCACAAGTTCATAGCTTGGCCTCATGCTCAGTAGCAAATATGAATACTGGACAAAAAGTTAAAGGATTCCTAGATGTTAATCAACCTGGCCTTTAAAATAAAGTAGTTCCATGCTGCTATAACTGAAAGCGGCTTTGGACATGACATGAATGTAGCAGGGAAATAAGAACACACAGGTACCTCACACTCCCTCTTTCCTCATATCTCTCTTTCCACTGTTGCTGGACACACGTCACACACCAGACTTCTTGTGCATTTACAAGATGTAAGACCACCTTATGAGGTATGAGCCCCTTGCATTCTTGTACACATATAGGAGAATTTAGGGTTTCTCAATGCAGCGCTAGCTTGAGCAGCAATTCTTAGTGTGACCAGGAAGTCTCAAGCAAAAGTGTGCCCTTCCGGTTTCCTCCACATCTGTGTCACATCCAAAGTGCCTGTAAGGGTCTTCCTTGCTTGTGCGTGCTCCATGGCAGCAGAACTCCCTTCCTCCCAAGGTGACCCAAGCTAGGCAGCATGGTGGCTCAGTGTGTCCTTTCCTGATCCCTCTCTCAGCAAAACCACTGAGGGGTGAGTGGATGAGACTCCTGGGTGAGCATAATAATTCTCTGTGGAGTTCCCAGCTTGTGAAGCCATGCCAGTTGTTATTATCCTATGCTTTGGCAATTGTAGTTCCCTCATGTGGAGAATGGTTCCCCCTTCCTTTTCTGATCTTTGCCCCTTTCCCCACAGATGAAGAACTCTATGCTGGCGTCTACATTGACTTCATGGGCACTGATGCAGCCATCTTCCGCACCATGGGCAAGCAGACAGCCATGAGGACTGACCAGTACAACTCCCGCTGGCTGAATGGTGAGTGAGGGGGACAGTACCACACAGCCTGACATGCAGAGGACAAAAGGCCAGGTGCACAGTGAGAACTGGAAACTGGTGCAGAATCAGCCTTCTTGAAAATTTCAGATTTCCCCTCCCCCTGCCGCCATCTCTCTCTCTGGCCTGCCATGGCATGTTCTCGTCAGGAAGGAAATCTCAGTTATCAGGCTGAATAACAAGAGGCAGTAATTAAGAAGACATGATGCTAGCAGAAGCACCAAGCACTTGTCGTCAAATCCCTTCTGTAAATGCGCTCTCTTCCCCAGTGACTTAAAAGACTTATCAGGTCCGAGAAAGAATTCAGCTGCCCTTCATGAGTAAGAAATGTTGGTTCAACAGAGGATTTTTTTTGCTTTGGTTGGTTTTGACAAAGTAATGAAACAGGATATAATCCAGAGAGCTCATCAACAAATAATAATAACTATTCCACCAGCTACAACAATTGTAATTGTGGTTTTATAGCAAACACACTATATTTATACTGTTCAATTACAGTTACACTCACTTTATAACTATTTGGTTCCTTTCTTTATCTTTTGTACAGACTGTGATCTGTCCATATATAGCCAGCTCGAGGGGCTCAGTCGTGGATAGTGGAATCTTAATCTAGCTCTCCAGACCTCAATTTCTCTCCCTGGTGCCTTGTGGGTCTCCTTTGTTGCTACTGTGTTCCCATCTAGGGGGTTCCTCCAAGGACACAGTCCGTGTCCTTAGGATGCATCCCCTTTTCATACAGTGGGCCCCTTCTTTCCTCTGTTCTTGATGGCGTTTTGATGCCTCCTTGCCCTTACACTGTCCCTTGCCCATACCTTCTGCCTAGACCCAAGAAACCAGGAGAAGGGCTCTCCTAGCCTGCTCATGCCTTGTCAGTATCAATAGGTATTAAATGCTCCATTTATTGCTAGTGGCAAGAGCACATGGTGACATGGACCCAAAATGCAGAATCTGCCAGTGTTCACTGATTGTTTGGGCTTTGCAGATCAGACTGCTAAAGGTGCCATTGCACTTACATTACAAGACACTTCGGGGGTTTTCTCTCCATAAGGAAAATAATATGCACTGAGGATTTAGTTTTACATAACCTTTGTCCAGCCAACTGGTTATTTCAGGAGTATGCCTGTGTTGATAGTTGCTGCCTTCCCTTGCTTCCATGACTTTGATATATGTCCCCTTTTGTTAATTCAAAAGTATTTTGTTCCTGACATTATTTCTCTACGCACAGTTGGTGGTGAAGGGCAGGTTTGTATTCTTGCCATTTCTGATAACTGATCCAGGGCATTTAATCTTCTGTCCTCTCTCCTCCAGTATGCGTCATGGAATGGGATCCAATGAGAGAAAGTCTTAGCGTCCTCTTGGTTGCATCTCCAGCTGTTGTGGAGCAGCAAAAACAGCTGAGTAAACTGAGGCTGAGGATCAGGTTTAGGGGGATGTCATTTTAGTAACCTGAACAGAGCTATCTATGTAAGCAAATGCTGGATTAGAAGGGGCACCATTTGCCTTCCTTGGCAATTATTTAGCAGTGATGGCTCTAGAGAAAATATAAGCACATCTCCAAATTGCAAAGCCTACCAGACAGTCTTACAAAAGTTTTTGAAGTCAGACAGGCGGACTTGAAACTACATAAATCTTGTAGCATTGTTTCTCAAACCATGGAATAGTTTGGTACTAATGGTGAAGGAAAAAGTTATTGGCAAAAGGCCTATAAATAATCAGAGCTCAGAGTTTCCCAAAATATCATTCACAACTTCTCTTGAATGGCTAAATGGGATCAGTGGAGTTTGTGTCCCTGGATGCTTACAGGTCCAGTAACTTCAGATTGGAGATGAAGTGGCGTAGGCAGAGGGTGTGTGTAGGAACTTGTTGTTATTCAGTTGTTAAGTCATGTCCGGCTCTTCGTGACCCCATGGATCATAGCACGCCAGGCCCTCCTGTCCTCCGCTCTCTCCCGGAGTGTGCTCAGGTTCATATTCATTGCATCGGTGATGCTACCTAGCCATCTCATCCTCTGCCGTCCCCTTCTCCTTTTGCCTTCCATCTTTCCTAGCATCAGGGTCTTTTCCAGAGAGTTTTCTCTTCGCATTAGGTGGCCAAAATATTTGAGCTTCAGCTTCAGTATCTGTCCTTCCAATGAGCAGTCAGGGTTGATTTTATTTGGTGATGTGTGGGTAAGAAAACAGTGTTGGGGTGGGATGTAGGAGCCAAGTGTCTGGGATACAAAATGGTGAAAAGGAAAGCAAGAGCCAAGCAAGTGAGATTTCTACCTTGGTGGAGGGATGCAGAAGAACCAGGAAGTTTAGGAGGGTGTGGTTTCATAAAGTTTGAGAAATGCTGTCTCAATGCCTTAGGATGCCGTCAACCAACTTCTCCTGCCTATGGGGCTTCTGTTACTATTCACCCTTTTCAAGCCTTCTTCTGCAATTAGAGAATTCTAAGCTACCTCATTTTACATTACAAATGAGGTGATGCAAGGAATAGAGTTCAGGGCTCCAGCACAGTAAACAAAGGTTTACTTAATCAGTCACATGGCTATATTTCCTGAAACAGCCTAGCAAGCAGCTGCTTAACTCTCTGAGCATTGTGTCAGCCCATTTTCTAGTGCCTGACATAAAGATTTGCTTCTCTAGCTTTGGCCTGTGGTACAGGATAAGTCATCAACACATCCCATAAAGGAGCTTCAGTGCAGAAAACAGTGCTGGATTCAGAATTCTTTCCAACAGCACAAGATGGGTCACAACAAGCCTTAGGGTGAGAAGTATTAGTTGAAGTAATGTAGAGCAGCTTTTGTTTGGAGTGTAGAGAGACAGAATTTCAAGGAAGTGTTCAGTTACAGAAATGAACCTTTGTCAAGTGTTAAACTAGAACACTTACTGGTTCATAGTAGGGGTTCCACTTGGCAGCAGCTAATTAATTTCCCACTTTCAGGGCCTGTGTTTCAGCTATAAGGTAGGGCGTACATTTTTAAAATAAATCACATGGAATAAACTAAATGCAAGTCGAGAAAATGCTGTCAGAGATGAGGTGCCCAGTAGCCATGTGAATGCTTCTTATTGCATGCCTAAGTCTTGATTTCAACTTCAGCTGACACTTTCCTGTGTCACCACAAAGGGATCCCAAAACTGATCAGCAGAGGCCCAGTAAAATGTCAGCCCTGAACAGAACAATCTGTTGCAGCAGAAACAACAAAGAGTCTGACCTATGGCATCTTAAAAACTAACTTGGTTATTGTGACCTAAGCTTTACTGCATTAGAGCCTATTGTGTCAGTTGCACTGGGCCTGAGGCCTGCAGTGAACCTGCAGCAACCATATGACATCTACAATATGCATCCAGACTCAGCCTTCTGTCACTCATCCCACATTATTAGGTTCCAGTCAATCAGCCCCATCAACAAAATTACCATTTCTTTGCATTTCTCTTCTTCCAGCTTTGGGGAAAGGCTAGACATCAGGTCAGTGTCTTCTGGTATGACAGCAAAGCCTGCAAATTTCTGGTTGTGAGGACAGATGCCTTTATGCTACTTGAGCTATTCCGAGGAGCCACTACAGGTCAGCCTAGAATTCTGTGAAGTAAACGTGTGATCACAAGGGTGGAGCCAAGCCTGTGCATGCAACGGAGCCTCACTTTTCAATCAGAATTTACCCTTGATGAAAGAAACATGTCTCAGACAAAGCCAGGGAGGATGTGAGACAAATTGCTGCAATTAACTGAGTAAACCGCATGTTTCATACTAATGCTTTAGGGAAATCTGTCAGATGAAAGGGGCTTGGTCCAATTCCCTCACCCACAAATATCCTTTCTCCACTGGAACAATAAGGAAAGTTCAAGTCTTGGCCAATGTGGTATCTGAGGAAGAAAATCCACACACAATGAGAGGTGAGATGCTGCCTCTTCTAACAGGGATGAAGCATGAGCTAGTGAAGAATCACATGGATTTTATTGCAGCCCCAACGGTCTAGGTTGCCTGGAAGTCCTGGAGGCTGGGAAGACCCCTGTCCCCGTCCCCAACAATGCTGTTGATTTAACTCCTCTTTGCAGATCCAGCTTTTGTCCATGCACAGCTCATCCCGGACAGCGCCGAGAGGAATGACGACAAGCTCTACTTCTTCTTCCGAGAGAAATCCACCGATTCCCCTCAGAGCCCTGTTGTCTACTCCCGCATTGGTCGCATTTGCCTGGTACATGCTGAGGAAGAATAGGGCTGGGTGTAGTCAGGGAGGGGCTGTAGCTCAATGGTAAAGCTCAGGCTTTGCATGCAGAAGGCCCCCGCTTCAATCACCAGGTAGGGCCAGAAAAAGAACCTTGTCTGCAACCCTGCGGAGCCGCTGCCAGTCAGTGTCAACCATACCCGACTGGATGGACTGATGGTCTGTCTCGGTATTAGGCAGTTTCCTATGTTCCAATGAAAGCTCCCTGTAAGTTCCATGTACCTGGACCCCTTTCTCTTGCCCCCACCCCCTCTCTCGTGAAAGGCAGGTACCGTTGTTTGTTTTTCTCAGTCCCTCCACTGCCACCACTGCCACCTCCCTATATTGTCCACTGGTACAAACGGGTGGGAGACCATCTTAACTGGGCACTTCCATGAGTCTGAACTCTCTCAGCCAGTTCACATAGACTGGGTTCACCCAACACGCTAACCCACACCCAGTGATTGAGTGTGAGTTGTTGTTGAACTGTGGGTTAGCATGTTGACTGAACCCAGGACATTTTCTGCAGTGTGGCTTATTTTTCTTGACAAACCGCCTTGAGAACCCACAATTTGTTGCTGGGTTGTTCACAGTGGTTAACAAGCCACACTGCATGGTTAACAAACCACCCTGTGGAAAATGTCCTAGGTTTAGACAACACGCCAACCCACGGTTCAACAAACGACCCACACTGAGTGTGGGTTAGCATGTTGTGTGAACAGCCCCAAAACGTCCCTTCTTCAAGCGCATGTAAAATACAATGTTGAGAGTCTGACAGCCCAGTCCTAACCATGCTTGCTTAAAAGTAAGCCCCACTGATGTCAGTATGATACGGCTGTAGGCAATAGAACTGCAGCCTCCCTTACACTTTCTGCAACTCAGAATGCTGCCTTCCTTTGGTTTAGAATGACGATGGAGGCCACTGCTGCCTAGTGAACAAATGGAGCACGTTTCTGAAAGCGCGGCTCATCTGCTCTGTGCCCGGGCCTGACGGGATTGAAACGCACTTTGATGAACTCCGTAAGTATACTGAGGGCAGGGAGGTTGGGATTGTGAAAATGCCAAGGAACCCGACATCTTAACAGACCCCTGACCTGTGAAAGCTCAGGTGTGTAGTGATCTCAAACTGGCAGCCTGTGGGCTGGGTCTACTCCCCAGCGCCATTCCATATTGCCCCTGAGAGGCCTACCAAAAGGTCTGGTAAGATGTTTGTCTGGTTTTCATTTGTAAGGAAAAATGTTTTTCCTGAAACTAAAAAATGGAGATATTCCCTCACTTTAATATTACACCCCTCCTGCAGATTGTGTACGTTACATGCACATATTAGTATGTAATGCAGTTTCTAAGCACATGTGAAGCGCTGGTTGCTACATGAAGGCAACCTTAACTTTATTATAGAGGCCACATATGTAGAGGCAAGGACGGGGGGTCAATTTGTACTGCAATCTTCATTTCTGGCTTCCAGACATTTGTGTAGAGAGTAAAGTGGCCCCAGAAGAATATAAAAGTTGACCAATATACTCCATACCTAATTTTTAAAATTGAACATTAATAGGGTACATGCCTGTCTGCAAGCTGGTCTGAAAGACTACCCCCTAATCCCAGATTTGGGGGAGGGGGGAGTAGTTCTGTTTATATTCAGTGGGACCAGGGTGCACATGCTCAAAGGAACTCTTCTTTATTTTTATTCTTTATTTTTACATGGAATTTTAAAATAAAGTTGCAGATACGGGCAACAAAAAGGAAAAACACCGCATAACAATACAACAAAATAACTTCTTAAGTGGGGTGGGAGAAAACCTCACAGGCTACAGTCCATAAGCCAGGACTGAGGCTGGGCACTGTGGATAGGTGCCAGGGCTTTGCCCCAAGGAACCTTGGCTCAAATGAAGCACTGAACATTCCATCTCCCTTCTTGGAGCATTGATGGCAGAAATCTGTAACCCAGAGTGCACTGGGGCCTGGCAAAACAAGAAATACAAGGTGCCCAGCAGAAGCCTCCATAACGTGACTTTTTGATCACTGTAATGGGAAACTCATGAACTTGAGCACACTCCGGGAGAGAGCGGAGGACAGGAAGGCCTGGCGTGCTATGGTCCATGGGGTCATGAAGAGTCGGACACGACTTAATGACTGAACAACAACAAATGGGAAACTGAGTGTATTTGTGGAGAAGGCAGCTGGGGAGAAAGAGGACATCTCCTTAATGTAACCTTCCCCAACCTGATGACCTCTAGATGTGTTGCACTACAATGCCCATCGGTCCCGGCCAGCATGGCCAATGGTCACGAATGCTGGGAGTTATAATCTAAAACATCTGGACGGCACCAGGTTGGCATAGTATATTATGGCTTGAAGAGACCTTAAGAATGATCTAGTACAGCCTTGTAAGGATCTGCCACGTCACAAACATTTCTAGCAGAATTCTCCTTATCACAGCAAAGTACAGTCTGCGATCCAGCTAATTTACAGTGTCCCACAATCAGAGAGCACAAGCAGACCCAAGACTCACACAACCATGCCTCTCTTGGATGTGGTGCAAGTTGAACGACACTTATTCAGATAAGTTAAACGGTAACATTTAGCTAAAGCAGCAGGAAAACTAACAGTGGCATTTTGATAGGTCCACGAAGAGACATTAAAAGGCAGTTTGAGAGATAAGAACATCCATTAAAGTGGAAGGTCTGAGATGGAAGATGAAAGAAAGAGGGTTAGAAATAGCAACAGCAATGCCTTTGAGTGGACATTTTACATTTGGATTTAATAGGTGGCATGCTTCCATTAAAATGCGCTACAAATAAGTTTCATTTTCCCCAAAGGAAAGTTTTGAATAAAACGTGGGGGGGGGGGGCTTCATATCAGCAACATTGTAAAAGTTTGTTCTACACAACTTTTTCAGCTTCATTTTGGAAGTGCAGCTGAGTCCCAGCACCTTTTCTTTTACCATGCTATATTAGTAAGCCTTCAACAATTGCAGGGAGAGAGAGAGAGTATTTTGTGGTGTGGGTGGTGAATTGCAGGGCTGGCTATGCGTGTGCCGTGGGGAGTGGAAGCCCATTTGCACAGGGAGTCAGCTTGACCTGCCCGTGGGCTTACTAGCTTTGGGGACAGGGGAAGATTAAAGCCTCCAGTGCTGGTATGGTTGATTCCTGCACTGAGCAGGGGGTTGGACTCGATGGCCTTGTAGGCCCCTTCCAGCTCTACTATTCTATGATTCTATGACTTAGGATCCCATTCCTGCAAAGGTAAGCTCCTAGTAGGGTGCTCGCCAGCTTTCTCTCAATACAGGCCAGACAGATGGCTGCTGCTGATTCTGCGAGCAGCCACAGTGCGGCTTTTATCGCCTTCAGTGGCCTTTGATGGATTGTCTCTCACCAGGAAGCGAATTAGCACTGTCCCCTCCCCTGCACTGGCCTTGCCTTGCTTCCCCCAAATCATTTCCAGATGTTCCGCAGGATCCCTTGATTCCCTTGGAGACAGAATGAACTCAAAGCCTCCTCACAGCCAGCGCCCCGTCCTGCCCACACACCAGAGTGTTCTCTGCTGGGGCTGAATTAGAACTTAGAAGTGACATCCATAGGACACCACTGTGTAGCTCTCACTCTGGAACCCCAGCCTGAATCCAAATAAGGAAATGGCAGTTTGAAGCCTGAACACATCTCTGGCTGAGTATGAAAGTCATGTAGGTATAGGCAGTCCAACCCCACTGA
The DNA here is from genome assembly GCF_057233095.1 of Heloderma suspectum. NCBI lineage: Eukaryota > Metazoa > Chordata > Lepidosauria > Squamata > Helodermatidae > Heloderma > Heloderma suspectum. The sequence goes on from NC_139459.1 coordinate 280,331,092, forward strand.
TGTGGATTATCACTCTTTGGCTTGGACCCAGTTTTGGTCCTACTTAGAGTAGACCTACTGAAATAAATGGGACGTGAGTTAACTCAGTAGGTCTTAGAATCATAGGGTTGGAGGGGGCCTACAAGACCACCGAGTCCAACCCCCTGCTCAGTGCAGGAAGCCTGATTCCCAGGCGGTCTCCCATCCAAGTACTAACCAGGGCTGGCCCTGCTTAGCTTCCCAGATCAGGCGAGATCAGGCACATCCAGCCTGTTGCTCGTTCTCTAAGGAGGACTAAGTCTGGATCCAACCCATAGAATTTGGAAAGAACAAAGCATCTGGCCATGATAAGAGGTCCTTATTAGTTAGTTACCATTAGGGACAGTAGTTGCAGTTCAGTTCAGAATAAATTAACTTCACCTAGCTGAACCCTTGCCACCATCAGGCTAGACTCGGGTCTGGCCTGGTCAGCTGTAGCTCTGCATCTGCATAAACCTGACCCAGGCACTGGGCGGGGCAGGGCCAGCTTGCCTTGCCAAGGGCTCTGAGTTTCCTGATCATTTGCACCACCTCACTCAAGGCAGAATTAGATGTCCAAAGAAGCATGGAGCAGCCGCTGTTCCATGTTTCCTTTCTCCCAGTCCTCAATAACACCTTTTGGACCACAATGTGTAACATGCCATCTTTGGACTGTGCATGTCTCTGCCCCTGCCTCCTGTCAATGGCTGTTGGCAGACAGGAACTGTCCAGTGTAATGGCATCATTACACTGGGCATGTTTAGCCTTGAGAAGGCTGAGGGGAGATAGGATAGCACTCTGCAAGTACTTGAAAGGTTGCCACAGAGAGGAAGGCCAGGAACTCTTCTCGATCATCCCAGAATGTAGGACACTGAATAGTGGGCTCAAGTTACAGGAAGCCAGATTCCGGCTGAACATCAGGAAAAACATCCTGACTGTTAGAGCAATACGACAATGGAACCAATTACCTAGGGACATGGTGGGTCTCCCACACTGGAGGCATTCAAGATGAGGCTGGACAGCCCCCTGTCAGGGATGCTCTGACTTGGATTCCTGCATTGAGCAGGGGGTTGGACTCGATGGCCTTGTAGGCCCCTTCCAACCCTACTATTCTATGATTCTATGATCACTCCACATGGTGTGTTGCCCTAGGCCAGCCTTCCTCAACCTGGTGCCTCCAGGTGTTTTGGCCTACAGGCCCCAGCGTTCCTGACCAACGGCCATGCTGGCCAGGGCTGATGAGAATTTAAGCCCACAGCATCTGGAGGGCACCAAGCTGGGGAAGGCTGCAGTAGACATTGCCAAGAAGAGCTTTTCCTTTGATTGTCTCAAGGTAGCATTTCATTCCATTCTTATTGTCAGACTCACCCCACCTATCCAAACACATGCACGCACACGCCATGTGTTGCTAACTGTCTCCCTAACTGTCTCCTTTCTCTTCAAGAGGATGTCTTCATCCAGCAGACGCAGGATGTGAAGAATCCCATCATTTATGCTGTTTTTGCTGCCTCTGGGTGAGTGTGCTCTGGGAACAGGATTTGTGCTTGTCTACACTCAAGCCTTTACAAGGCAAAGCCTCAACCTTGGCTTTGGAGCTGAGATCATGCTAAAAGCAGGCGCTGTTCAGCCTGGTTTGTGCATCGTTGTGATGCGCTCCATTCCTAGCTGAGGCGGGAGCATGGTCTTGGACAGGGTCATCCTGGAGTTTTCTGGCAGAGCTGGAACTGAGCCTGGAAGTACTTGCTTGCCAAGCTTGGGGTTTTCCCACAAGCCTAGTCATAGCAGCTGTAGCAGATGACTTGATCCCTTGGGGAAGTTGGCAGGTGGAGTCCACCCCACCCCAGACACACACCAGGATTTATTTACACCCCTACAGGGTCAAGAGGGCATCAGGTCCTTTGTTGGACCAGCAAGCAGCAGCTAATGCCATTTTTCTCAGTGCTTCTGACTGGAATGACTAATCCTGGAATGTTTATACCATAGCAGGAACATGGCTTGATAACTCTAAAGCAGCTGCTCCGGGCTGGTCCCAGAACATCAAAATTGCATTGTCTTATCCTACCCCCCACTCCAGCCCCCCGGTTGCTGGCTTGGCACTCCGTGCCAGGCAGGAAATCTCTGCTTCTCCAGGGTCCGTGTCATTGCACATGTTAGCAAGGGTTTAAGGGCATTTCAAGGGCTTGCCAGCAACCAAGGGTGAGGAGAGAAGAATGCCTCCCCTTTGCAGCTGTGGAGGGCCTGGGAGGGTGTGGTGGAGGCACACGTGGAACATTGCCGCCAACTTTTATATGCAAGGCAGACAGTCACACTTGGGACTAACGCCCCCCCCCCCCCTCCTTACACAGGTCTGTGTTTAAGGGCTCCGCTGTGTGCGTCTACTCCATGGCCGACATCCGCATGGTCTTCAATGGGCCTTTTGCCCACAAGGAAGGCCCCAACTACCAGTGGATGCCTTTCACAGGCAAAATGCCTTATCCCCGCCCAGGCACGGTAAGTATGGGTGAGCTCTCCAGGGCACTGCTTCACTCCTGAGGCACTGGCCTGAAGTGACCCTACCTCCCTTACTGCAAATATATGCAGTCCAAGCTCAAGAGGTTTGTATATAGACATCTGCCCTTGGTGGCATGAATATACACACACGTGCGCGCACACACTTTCAAGATAAGTGAAAGAATGTGCATGTGCAATGGAGGGCTCATTTGTGTGTGTCCCTTTCATTAATGGATTTCCTGTTTCATGCGAGGATCCACACTGAGCCATAACTCACTGGTAAAGCAAAGGCGTTCATTCACAGACCGTTCAGTCCTTGGTTGAGGGCGCAATCCTACGCATGTTTAGATGGGAAAAGTCCTACACTCCTAGCATTCCCCAGCCAGCATGCTGGGGAATGCTGGGAGTTGTAGTACTTTTCCCCATCTAAATATGCATAGGATTGTGCCCTAAAGGATTTCAAACGACAAGGCTAAGAAAGACTGAGCAGATTTCTTCCTGTTGGAGTAGGCTAGAAAGGCCACTGGGTCACAAAGGACAAAGCAGAATGAGCTGCAGCAAAAATTTTATTCATATAGAACAAACCCCGGTAAGTTTTGAACCTACTGGTTCTTTATCCGGGGAATTTGGGTGCCAATAAGTTTTGTTCTAAAATGATTTTTTAAAAGGGACTCAGTTCCACAGTAGGTTGGACCGATGGTCTGCATCCATATAAGGTAGCTTCATGAGTTCAATTTTGAATGAATTCATATGAGGTAGTATTTCTGATTTAATAATTCAGAACAGAAGTACAAATGGTTGGCAGGCCTGGATGTGGGAGGCGATTGTTCAGTGGCAGAGCATGTGCTTTGCAGATAGAAGGTCCCAGGTTCAGTTCTTGGCATCTCCGCTGAAATGGATTAGGGTTAGGGATGTATGGATTGTGTAAAACCTGTTCCGTCTGTGTTTCACAGATTGTCAGGCACCTTTTGTTCCGTCATCCGCCTATCAACAGAATTGGGGTTTTTTCCCTCCAAATTTGCACAAATTCACACATGCAAAAATGCACAAATTCCCCCCAAATGTGCACATTCCCCCAAAATGCACCTTTCCGCGCTTTAGCCTATAGGAGAAACACACATTTTTATGGCTTTTTTTTTTTTTTTTTAAGCGTATTATTCTATGACAAAATTTGTGCAAAATTCAGGAAAGTTAGAAAAATGGTCTGGAAGCCTATGGAATCCGCCCGACAGGGGAAAAACCAGTCTGCTGCAGAATCCACACGTCTGAGTCATAAAAATCCAAACTCATTTGGTTCTGTTGTGGATTTTTCCGACATCCCTAATTTGGGGTAGCAAGACTGGGGAAAACATCTGCCCTAAGGCCTTGGAGCACCACTGTCAGTTTACCTTCTCCAACCTAGTGCCCTCTAGATGTTTTTGACTACAGCATTCATCATCCCTGTCAATTGGTTATGCTAGCTGGGCCTGATGGGAGCTGTAGTTCCAAAATCCTGGAGGGCACCAGGGTGGGGAAGGCTGAACCAGGTGGTCCAACGGTCTTAATTCAGTATGTACATAAGTATTTCCCCTTCCTCCTTTTTCAAGGTTGCAGTGAAGGGATGTATTACTGATGGAAAGACTTTGCTGTTGAACATATGCTGTCCCCTCCCCCACTGCTCTTATCCTGCTGCCCCATTTTCCCCTCCTGTGTGCGTGCCTCCTGCTCCGATTCTCTCTCCCTCTCCCTCCTTGCCCTGTTCTTCCTGGCCTATGGTCCTCCAGCCCTCTCCTCCCTTGGTATCTGCATCCTTTGCTATAATGCAGCCAACAGCTTTTCAGCCCTGCTCACTGCTTGACATTTGGCCGCCGTGTGGGAGGCTGATTAGTGTTTCCTCTCCAGGTTGGTGGTCTCCAGACTCATTTGCTGGCATCCCTTCCTTGTTGGCAAAACACCCAAAAAGAAGGAGAACTCATTTCTTCATTTTATTGGCCTGGAGAACACGGCTTTCTGGTCTCTTTTGCTCATACACCCGACAGGGCCCAAAAGAGCCAGATATGGTCTTGGCTGTGCTATGGGGAGGCCTCCAAAAAATATTAAGAACAGGCTGTGTTTGGCTCTCATAGCGTAGCAGCTGGGACAGATGGGATGCTGAGGTTTGTGTGAGCAGTACTGAAAACACCCCACAACCAAAGAGTGATCTTCCTGTCAGCAAAAAAGAATAGACTTTCAAAGGGGTACCTCAATCCTAGAAAAGATTCAAGGGGTGCCGCATTGTGGTGCATGGTAAAGAAACTGAAGGCAGCCTGGGTGAGATGAGATGTTAACAGCATGGATATTTTATAGCCCTAGTCTGAAGGGCCAACTTCACTGGCTCCATCCAGCAGCGTATTCTCTGCCCACAATATAAAGAGGAGACCCTTTAAAGCCTTCCTTCCCCCAGACTTAAAAGCTTTGACAACAGAAGCTTTGACAGCTACTATGTTATCTTTTTTCTCCCAGGCTTTTTAGTCCTTCAAAATTAAAAACTGTGCTAGTGGTTTTCTAGGTCTTTGCACTGCTGCTGGCCTTTACTTTGGTTTTATTTTGTTGCTTTAAATATTTTTGGGTATTGTTATCTTTTTGTATTTAAGTTTTGAGTTTAAGTTTAAGAATTTTGTTTTTAGTTTTGTTTTGTGAACTACCAGAGAGTTTTGGCAGGACAGAAGTGTAATAAATAAATTTGACAGAGTTCTGATGCATCTCAGCAGCTGATGCCCATTCTCTTAGCATTCCCTCCTTGGCATAAGGAGGGAATCCTGCTACAAAAAGCAGCCCAGGTACATTATAGGGAGGATGCACTTGGGATTAGGGGCTATACTGGGGAGAAGACAGGAGCACCTGTGGGCTAGACAGAACCTACTGACTGCCTGTAACACATGCATCCGGTAAGACAAGCAGAAATCCTATTACAGCATTGACAATACCACATCTCACGCCTTTGCTCTGTGTTTCTGCCTTGGGTTTTCAGTGCCCAGGAGGGACATTCACACCCTCAATGAAATCGACCAAGGACTACCCTGATGAGGTTATCAACTTCATGCGCACTCATCCCATGATGTACAATGGCGTGTACCCCATACATCGCCAGCCACTAGTGGTGAGGACCAACGTCAACTACAAGTTCACAACTATTGCTGTGGACCAGGTGGATGCAGCTGACGGGCGCTATGAGGTGCTTTTCCTGGGCACAGGTACCCACTGATGTGCACTGAAGAGAATACACAAATACCTTCCACTCACCACCACCACCCAGCCTGAAAGACAAGTACTTTGGGTTGGTTCACTCAGTGGGGTAATGAGCTGGGAAGGACTTGTTTAGCTGCATTTTCCTATAGCTCACCATCACCACCACCCCCAGCTCTAATCAGATTTGGAAGAATGCTCTTTGGCAATGCAATCAGTTGGAAGGGAGGAATAGCAGATCCCAGCTTCCATTCACAGCAGATTTCAATATTTCAGGAGCACAGAAGCCCATTTGGAATTATTGTAAGAACACAAGAAGAGCTGTGCTGGATCAGACCAAGGCCCTGTCTAGTCCCGTATCCAGTTTCCCATAGTGGCCAGCCAGATGCTTCTGGGAGGCAGGCCCACAAGCAGAGCATGAGAGCAGTAGCACCTTCCTGCTTGTGTTCCCCAGCAGCTGGTATTCAGAAGCATACCGATTCCTTTTTGTCTGGGGTCTCTGTCTACAGAATCCATTTCTTCCCAAGTCACATTCCAGAACTCCTTTCAGTGGGCCTTTGCATGTACAATTGATCCCTCTTTTTTTATGGATTTGGGCCTACAAGCCCATTCCAGATGTGAGAACCAGAATTCAGGCAGTGCTCTTTCAGTCTGAAGTTAATGAAAACTCCCCTGGGACCCTATGATGCTAAGAATATAAGAACTCCCTTGCTCAACCAGGCAGAGACTTCATCTATTCCAGCTTCCTACTTTCAAAAATGGCCAGCCAAAAGGTCTAGCCTTGCCTTTACCTAAGCGTACGAGTGGAAGGTAACTTTTTGGCTTAGTGGAATCAGTGTTCACCTACCAGCTTTGTGAGCAGATGTGATGTGCATCCTCACAAGTCTAATCAAGCAATATTGATCCCCACCCCAAGAGGGGTCCAGTCATGTATCTGCCCTGGAAACCTGTGGAGGTATCACAGGCTGATCTGCCTGTGTGCAAACCTCTTGCCTTGAAGTGGAATAGAGCTGTATTGCTGGCTGAGTAGTTGAAGCACAGGGGCATAGGATTACGTGAAGGGCTGTATGACAGCAAAGCCCTAACACAGGGAAGGAGAGCATGTCTAGCCAACTAATGATGGCAGGAAGTGCTTGCACTAGGTCCAATCTGCTGTAGGTGAGTTACTTGTCTCCCAGCAGGCCAAAGGAGTCCAGCCAGCACTCCAAGCAGGTGGCCAGGAATGCTAACGATCCAGAAAGTTTTCGTTAGCTGGCAACTGCTCTTTCCCTGCACAGCTGTTCCCTGGCTACCCAATTCACTGCATAGCCCTTGGCAGCTGTGCACTGTCCCGGCACCACCTGTCCCAGCCTGTAGGGAGTTTCCTCTTTCTGCTTGGCCATAGGTGTAACGAATTTCCAGATCTTGGTTGTTTCCTGTTGCAGAAAGAAGCAGAAAAGGTTGAATGAGTACAGGAATTTGGGCCACCTCATGGAATGAATGAATGAATGAATGAATGAATGAATGTGGGAAGCATTCCGTTCAGAGTGCAAACAGGGCAGGGGAGTTGGCTTGGGGGCATGGGCAATAGGTGCTGATTTTCAGCTTTCTCTCCAGCCAAATGGACTGGTAATAAATGAAGCTGCCAGTTCACTATTCAGAACAACCCAGTCTGATGAATTAATTTAGCAGAGGTGCCATTTAGAAAGGGTGGGGAGGGATGGGTTGCCTCCCACACTCCTATTTTTTTTTTAAAATCCTCCTCGTTGTTGGAGACTACATTATGCCCTGAAGGAAGGCTCAAAACCAACCTACACCCACCCCCAAATCCAGACTACATAATTAGCTTAGGTCTTCTTCTAGGATAGATTCAGAAATAAAACATACTTTCCCACTCTTTCCTTACCCCTTTTCTCGCCAATTTGCTGGGCAGTTGAACTACTAGGTTGACTAGGACTATTGTTTCCTTTTATCAGCTGAAATTCAAGGCAGCACTGATGTTGGCAGTCATGTTAGGTTCAGATGAAGGTGGGCATGCAGTTAGGGAGGCACTGACCAGGGCTGCATGATCAGTGGAAAGCAGCATGGCTTAAATAAGCTGCAGTGACTTGCAGTATGTGCTGGCCGCCATTGTGCAACTCAAGGTGTGGCAGGTGGTTGCTGTGGCTTATCGTGTTGTGCAAACCCAGGCAGGGTGGCTTGTTACCATGTTTAATAAGTTACCCAGAGCCCAGAGGCTGTTCTTGGTTTCTGCAGTGGCTTGTTAACCATGGTAACAAGCCACCCTGCCCAGGTTCACACAACACAATAAGCCCAGAAACCACCTGCCACATCTTGAATATTCACAGTGGCGGCCAGCACGCACTGCAAGTCACTGCGGCTTATTTAAGCCATGCTGCTTTCCACTGATCATGCAGACCTGATCAGTGCCTCCCTAAATGAGTTTAAGGTGCATGCCCACCTTCATCTGAACCTAACAGATGAACCTATATGCACACACTGAGCATATACCACTGTATAATCCTCCTAAGGATCATTTGCATCCCCATCAGCTCATAACATATGCCACTGTGACTGATACACTCGGGGCTAAAATAACACAGCACAGAACAGTTTTATTGAAAGAAAGATTGCTTATAACATAAGTTCATTCTTAGCAAGGTTTGACTGTTTTTAAATGCTTATTGTATTTTGCTATAATATTTTTTTAATGACCAGATGTAATATTCATCCTGAGACTGATAGGATGTATGGATAAAGTGTTTTCCTTATACACTCTTTTTATAAGCCAGATCCATGTGGTTCTTTGAGACTTGCATGTAGTTGCTTTCATTTCCCATTTCTGACAATGATATTCCAGTGCCACCATGGTTTTCTTATCTGTCACCTTCTCCACTCCACGCAGTGTGTCCACACAAGTACCCTTTCTTTATCCTGAATTCTTCCATTTGCCCCTTTGGTTTAGTTTGGGTCATATTTTTTCTATGATGAAGAATGTCTTACATTTTCTGCCCATACATACACCCTTCTCTCAGGACTGTGGGCTGTTCTTTAGATTTGGGAATTACGGGATATTAATGTTCAGTGCATACAGGCATCTGCAGATTCTTACAAGGAGCAGAACTTTCTCAGTGGTGGGCATCTCTCTACAGAACCTTTGACCAAAGAGGTTCATTCAGCCAGTTCTCTTATGGCAGGGGTGGGGCCGCCAGATGCTGCTGGACTGCAGCTCCCATCAGCCCTAGCCAATGTAGCCAATGATGAAAGATGATGGGAGTTGCAGTCTAAACAACATCTGGATGGGCACACGTTCCCCATCCCTGTCTTATGGATAACTTTTGGAGAAGTTCCATAAGGTTTGGCTGACACGCTATTTTAGGAGTAAGAAAACTAGTCTTTCACAGATGCTCTATAAGGGTATGAGCAATGCCGATATTAGCATTTAAACATCATGGTGCCCGATTGATGCTAAATGCCCTCTTTGGGTTTCCTTTGCATTGCAGATCGTGGCACTGTCCAAAAGGTTATAGTCCTGCCCAAAGATGATATGGAGACAGAAGAGCTGATGCTAGAAGAGGTGGAGGTGTTCAAGGTAAGCCACTGCTCACCCAAAGTATTTCAGGGTCACCTGCTCCTCCATGAAGCAGGTGGGGCTGAGAGCTGGGGTGGTGTAGTGGCAAAGAGTGTGAACTGTGAAGTTCCTTGCTCAAATTTCGCCTCAGCCATGAACTTGGTTGGTGGCTGGGGGTGATGAAATCAACAGCAGCAGTACAGGTGGCTGTAAGTAATCTTAAAATGGGCAGAGCATTGGGGATCTGAGGTAGAGACAATGGGGGGTCAGTCATGGTGGCTCAGGTAGTGTACAGTCTTCTCTACCTCCTCCCTGTTATTTACAATATGGAGCTGATAATACTTGCCTAGCTTCCAGGACTGTTGCAAGGATTGCCAAGATGGGCAGTCAGAAAGCAGTTTCTAAATGCTTAGAATTCCATGATGATGACTGATGGAACCACAGACCAAGGAGTGTCACACTACCCAGATAAAATGGTTGTCCACTTGGATTCGCCTTTCCTCTGTGTGCGCTCTCCAAACTACTCCAAAGCTTTTTGCGAGGGTAGCCGCACCCTCTAATATCTGGATTAATTACCACAATGTGGTTTCCCTATAGGTTCCAGCCCCCATCAAGACCATGACCATCTCTTCCAAAAGGGTGAGTGTATACGTCTTTTACTGCGATAGTTACTTGACCTGGTCTAGACAAGTGTCAGGGGAGGAGAGGGTGTTCTTTGACTAGTTGTCAGCAATAGTTATCTTAGCAAAAGGCCAAGAAATGTGGAGGTTCCCCCACCGCCACCATTCTGGCAATTCCCCATTTTCCCTTGAGTATCTGCTGTTGGCATGGGCTCACTCCAAAGGTTGGTTGGTGGATTGGAATGCAGGTCTAGGTGAACTGGACAAGGAGGCTTTTCTGTCCATCCTCTCTCCAGAAATTGTATATCACTTCCATGCCTGCCTTCGGTATGCTGAGGGAGGAGAAGGATCTAGCCCTGTAGAAACCTGAACATTACTTTTACCCCAACAGCAACAGCTCTATGTGTCCTCAGCCATCGGGCTAACACACCTGGCCCTTCACCGTTGTGACGTGTATGGAGAAGCCTGCGCTGACTGCTGCCTAGCCAGGGACCCCTATTGTGCCTGGGATGGCAAGTCCTGTTCCCGCTACTCTGCTTCCTCCAAGAGGTACTGTGTGGCTGTGAGGATGGCAGGGGACATATTTCCACCCCAGTACGCAGCTGTATGTTGGGAATTCTCTACAAAAAGGGACTTGGAAGAATGACTGCAGGGTCACGAACACTGTATAACAGGGGCTATTTCCAAGAGTTCTCAGAATGCTTGAGAGTTGACTTTGCAGCTTGATTCTGGGAATATTCTCAGGAACTAGCTGTATTGTCAAAAAGGGGGAGGTCTAAGAAAGATTTATGCCAGATGGTAGCTGAGGAGCAATGCAGGAAGAAGTTACTGGCAGTGCATCTGGGTATTGGTAAGGAGTATGATTGTTCCAGGGCTGGGCAAGGATCTTGGGAAGGATTTGAGACTGCCATTATTGGCTGAGAATTATTCTAGGGTTCAGTGCCTAGGGACAGACCTGACAGGCAGTGTGACAAATCCTCTTCTATTTCTGCTGTGGTGCAGTGCAATTTTATCTCCATTATATTTTTAGAATTTTTTTGGTAATGCCTGTTTTAGCCTCCACCATTTTTAATTGGTTGCTTTTAATTGGTTTGTGTTTTAAATCTATTTATATGGATTTTACTTATGTTTTGAGAGCTATTGGCTATAGAGTGACTAATACACTGTAGAAATAAATAAGTTAATAAAAGTGGTTTACAAAGGGCCCATCATCTTGTATCGCTGCTACTGCTGCTGGGAAGGGCCAAGATTCCATCTGCTTACCCGGTTGCTTCTTTCCTCACCACAGGCGGAGCAGACGTCAGGATGTCCGGCATGGCAACCCCATCCGTCAGTGCAGGGGTTACAATTCCAATGGTGAGTGCCACAACCACCCACTGCTAGGATCAGCCTATTTCTGGCCCACGTCCATTTCACGTGTATTCAATCATAAGTCTTGTTTCATCCAATTTCCACATGTGATATATATTTTCAAAACACATGAAAATGTGCATTTACTTTCATATGCAACTTCCCCCTAACATAAACACTTTAGACATGACTTTCCCTAATATATGCATTTTTGTACACAACTTTCTCTGATACGCACATGTTTATAAGCAATTTTTGTGCCAAGAATGGCACTGAAAAGTTTGGAGAAGTGCACAATCTGAAGGATAACTGTGTTCTGATCTGAATATTAGTCTGGGAAGTGCAAATTTGGTTAGTTTGCTAAAAAAAAAAAAAAAGCAGACCAAACTAAATTCTCCCCCATCCCAACCCACCACTGAGGGAACAGAAAGTAGCATTCCTCCCTGGACATCATACTGAAGATCTCCGTGAACCAGTGGCTTGGCTTCTCCTAGCCCCGTGTCTGCCAAATGGATTGTAGGCCAGAGCTGCCCTTCACACTGTGATTTTATCAACCGAGTAGATGGAGGAAGTGGCATTTGACCTGAAGAAGTCAGTGGGGGTTAGGTTATCCTGAAGGAATGGGCATAACCAAGCGCTTAATCACACGGAGCTTTTATCCTGCAATTGAGATGGCTCCTTCAGGGAAGTTTGCAGGCTCTTTCTTTACATGACTCTGTGACCCTGCCACAACCCTCCTGCACTAAATGCCCTTTGTTCCGTTTTTAAATAGATCCGCAGATAATGAGCTATCAAATTACCCCGTTGTGTTCCGCTTCAGTTTCCTCCCTTTAAAGTGGCAGACAAGAAAAGGAACGAGATCAGTGAAGGATAATGGAAGACTCAGACGCAGGAAAAGGCAGGGAGAGCACATGTAAAGGGAGTCAGTGGTGATCCTGCCTTTAAAACGGAAGCTGAAAGCCACGTTTTAAATGCAGGATTTTAGGCTGGTGTAGAAATCCCCAAAGTCCCATTAATCTCAATGGGGCTTACATCCGAATAGACCAAGTACAGGATAGCAGTTTTCAACCAGATTAGCATCTAGATGAAAGGTTGCAGTTGTACAAATAAAGAAAGAAAGCAAAGTCTCAGAGGAGGAGGAGTGAAACAATCGCCAGGAGAAGGGACAGCGTGAGACTGCTGTCCAGACAAGCTGCAGGAAGGTTTTATCCCTTTAATGAAGTACCGCCTTTTCTGCAGGAAAGCCATTTGGCGGAGCACAAATAGCGGCAGTTCATGGAACGTGGTCCAGTGTCCACGCGCACGCACACACACACACCCCCTTGTGTGATTTTCTAAAGTTCGTTACACAAAAACCAGACAGTTAGGATACCCCCTAAAATATATCTATGCTGAATGGTGGATGGATAATTAGCCCAGTGTGGAAAATGGCTGTATAAATAAACTGGGTAGTGGTGCTACTAGCCTTCTCTTGCCAAAAGGGTAAGAGTTGCTTCTAATATATTTTTCTAGAGACTGTCCTGACTGTAATGTGTCCCTTGACAAATGATAATCTGGTCTCCATATGCTCTCTTCCCACCTCTAGCCAGCAAGAACACGGTAGAGGCTGTCCAATATGGAGTGGAGGGAAGCACAGCCTTTCTGGAGTGCCAGCCTCGCTCCCCTCAAGCCGCCATCAAATGGCTGCTGCAGAAGGACAACAGTGACCGAAGGAAAGAGGTATGAGGAGCACATGGGGAGGCAGGCAGGCGGGCCTGGGGTTTCCAGGATGGAACTTAGGGAAGGGCTGGGGAGTGGGGGAAAGTTTCCATCACAGGCTTAGAGGGGAGCCTACCTTCTGCTTCCACAGCTAATTACAATAAATACTGGAGCTGAGCTGTTGTCTCTTTTATTCTCACTTTCGTTGTTGTCAAAAATGTTTCCCCAGTCTGCTTTCAACCACCTCCTTGACTTCTTTCTTTCTTTCTTTCTTTCTTTCTTTCTTTCTTTCTTTCTTTCTTTCTTATTTATTTATATTGTCTTTATCTTTACTTTACTTTTCATCCATACCCCAGATACTAGAAGGGAGTGTGCAAAAGCCCCCAAAGTCTGGGGTTTACGGCTCTCAGAAACTGTGCAGTCCCTGAGCTAGCCCACCGGCAACAGCCCTGGGCAACTCGCATTCTTTGGGAGCTAAGGAACTGTGCTATTTCTGAGCTTGTCTGACCCAGAGCAGGAAAGCTTCCCAATCCAACTCAGCTACAGCTAGAGCAGAGCCGCTTGATATATATGCTCTATAAGCCCTCCTCCTGCCCAGGTCTGCCCCAGTCCTGTCCAGAGTCACCTCTCATCTCCTGAGTAAAAGGATAGGAAGCTGGATCTTTCACCATGACTTGCTGCTTGTCAGGACTGAGGTAGCATGGGAGAAGTCTAGAACTGACATAACAGGAAATAGTAAGCCAGCACTGAGAAGCAAGGAGGGCAAAGGCCAAAAAGAAAGTGCTCAGTCTCTGAATGAAGTATGCCTTGTTCCCCACACACACCCAACGTGCCCTAAAAGTCCCTAATGCTGTGCCCATGGGCACAGTTGTGCCGGCAACATCTCCCTTGACACCTGCCAGGCTCCCTGCACCTCCTGATTTTTTTTAATTTAAAAAATGTTTTTAAATTTGGAAGATGGTATGCTGCAAAGTGAAGTGCCACCCTCCCACGCCATCTTCATTTTCAAGAATGCCTCTGGGCCCTTTATTTCCAAGAATGCCTCTTGGGTAGCTACAGCCCAGCACTTCATTTTGAAGCATGCCCAGCCACCCAGAAAGTTAAATGAAGAAGAAAACTGTGGGTTCAGCAGAGTGGTTTTGTATGTTGGACCCCAGAACCCACCTCTGCCTTATACTTAGGTTCTTGGCCAAGCTACTTTTCTTTTAGTCTCACCAGTTTGCCTTCTGGGAAATGGCTATTTTGTGATCGGTCATGCCCCGCATAGCAGCCATTTTGAAAATGGGCAAGCCTCTCCATGGCAGCCATTTTGTGAGTGCCCACCGTACTCTCTCAACATTTCACATATGCCCACCAGCCTGAAAAGGTTGGGGACCTCACCCCAGTCGAACAGTGCTAAATGTGCTTCCTTGGTATTTCATTCTCCTTTAGTTACGCACTGAAGGACGGGTGCTGAGGACAGAGCAGGGGCTGCTGTTGCGGTCCTTGCAGCTCTCAGATGGGGGCCTGTATTCCTGCACAGCCACAGAGAACAACTTCAAGCACACTGTAGCCAAAGTGCAGCTGCACGTGCTGAGCAGTGAAACCGTCCATGCTGTGCTCTTCCAGTCGGAGGCCCCTGTTCCTTCTGCGGCAGCCATGCGAGCTGGCCTGCCGGGTGCCTTCAGCTCTCACTACCACGATCTGGTGCAGCTGCTCACCCAGCCTGAGATGGGACTCATCAACCAGTACTGCCAGGGATATTGGCGGCACGTGGCCTCCAACCACAAGGAGACTCTGGCTGGTCTCAAAGCCAAGGAGCTGCATGATCAGAAGAAGTCTCGAAACCGCCGGAACCACCAGCCAGAGATGGATCAACAGACATGAAACTGACAACTGAAAGGGACTATGTAATGACAGTGCTATATTTCCCCCTCCCCATTTTAATATTAAAATATCTATAAATATATATATATAAATACATATATATATATATACACACACACACACACACGCACACACACACATGCCTCGCTCCCCCTCAAGACAGTATTTATTTGTAGGTTGTACATAATCTGTGGGTGATGCAGTCTCATCTTGGTGTGAGACGGCAAGGAGCGTGGAGGCGTCCCGCTGGCAGCTTGCTCTTCCTTTCCCCTTTTATCTGCGGTACTGTAAATGACATATTGGAGAAGTGGGGAGTGAGGGCAAAAGTCATCTCTCCCCCTCTACATGCCACTTCAAAGCACACAGCTGCCCCCAAGGTGCAGGGATGTCTGATGGCAGGGGCTAAAAGAAAAGCCGCTGCTCCATTTACTCCACATTAGGGCCCTCATGTGGAATCCAGAAATCCTGAATGGTGGAGCAGAGGCCTTCAAGCCTGGGTCATCATGAGCAAGTTGGAGACTTCTGAGTCACCGTCATTGAAAACACTCCTGCAATTGTCAGACACCAAACATCCTTGCCCACCCTCCGCCAGCACGCCCAGAGGTGTATATAAGCCCCTGCCATACCTACAAAGACTTTAGCACTTTCTTCCCCCTCTGTACATTTCTCTGGCAGGATACTCTCCAGTGTAAAATGCCATGGTGGCTGCACCTCTTAGGAGCTTGAACCATTTCGGAGAGAAGGAAGTGCTTCATCAAGGATACCCATGCATGGGCCTATACAGTGCACCTACTGTTCTAGAAGCAAATTAATCCCGCCATTAGGAAGTCATGGAACAATTTTATGATTTGGTAATGATTCAGCCTGTGCTATTTGGCTGGTGATCTGCAAGAGGTAAAGTCTGTGAAAGTTGTGATATAAAGGTAGTAGGTTACTTGTGGCAATAGACACAACCCAAAGAATGGGCGGGAAGATGGGTATGGCTGTGATCAGAGGCACCTGGCTTTGCTGAGCTAGTTTACTTGATTGATATGAGGCCTCATCCAAGTGGGTTATGCTGGGGAGATGTAATGTATATATGAACCAAAGCTACTCTCCCGTAGTGCTTGTGACAGACACTTCCAAGGCCAAAGACAGCATGGGAGTGGAGGTGGCAGACAGAATGAGGCATCGGTGGATGGCCATCAGGATACCTTGCTTCTGCTCTGCTAGCCATGGGCTGGAGGAATCAATGTCTCAGCTGCCCTACCTAGTTATTTATTATAATTTAATAATATTGATCTGCCCACTGGGAGTCCAAGGGCTTCTTCACACAGAGCTGTTAGCCTGCTATTGAGATTGCTCACTCACTGAAGTTTGTGGGCCCTTTGGATGTTGTTGTGAACCTCCCGGGCATTTCCTGCACCAAATGACCTTTATTCCATTTTTTAAAAGATCGGAGATAATGAGCTATCAAATTACTGCACTTGAGTTCCGCTCCAGTTCCCTTGTGAAAAAGGAAATGCTGCAATAAGAGGAGCCAGACCACAGCGCCATCTAGCGGCTGTATAATGAAACGTATGGAAGACTCAGATACAGGGGAGAAGGAAGGGGAAAGGGGAGGGGGGAGAAGGAAGCAAATGTAAAGGGAGTCCATTGTGATTCTGCATTTAAAACGGAAGCAGAAAGCCCCGTTTTAAATGCAGGATTTTAGGCTGGTATAGAGATGCTCCAAATCCTCAGTCTTGAGCTGGGACAGCCTGTTGTAAGGTGTCTGAATGTTCCCATAAGGACTCCTGTGGTGTTATAATTATTAATCAGACCACATTGGCTACTTGTGCTGCCCAGCAGCACATGCGAGAATCATTCTCTCCCAAAGAGAGAGGAATGTGGGACTCAGTGTGACCAGCGTGTCTTTCTGCTCAATTAGGTGGGTTTCCGAAGATCACAGGCTAAGGACTCTTTAGCATTCACTTCATGCAGCATTCACTGCATGTAGTATCCCTTGTGACAAGGATTATTATCCAGCCACCCCACAGCCAGAAGTAAAGGGGAGTGAGTGTAGGACAGCACTAGCAACCCTGCACAAAAGTGAAGTCAATAACGCAACCATATAGATAAGGTGGGGTTTAGGGTTTGTGGATCTAATTGTGCAAGTGGGAATTTGGCCAACAGCTGTTCATCAACGGTAGGGGTGGGCAACTTGTGGCCCTCCAGATGTATTGGTACAAATCCCATCAGCCCTAGCCAGCACAGCTAATGGTGAGAGATTATGGGAGTTGTAGGCCAAAACATCTGGAGGACCACAGGTTACCCACCCTGGTCTAGGGATTTGTCTTGAATGAAAATATGTAGAGGTAGGGAATGCAGTTCATACCCCAAGGGGACAAAGGAACAGCTCCAAAATATGTAAGAAGAAACAGAATCCACAGGGGGGATGCAGGTGCATGGTGGGGCCATGGTGTGGTTCCAGTTTGGAGTATAGACATACTTTAGGAAAACATGAATGTTAATTTGGTATACAGAGCAGAGAAGCAAAATATGGTTAAATATATTACCACAGTTTCATCTGAGCCAGGCTTGCTCTGCCCCTAAACCTATTTTGAATGTCTGGGATATGGGGGAAAAGAACAGAGTGCATGTTTCTCACCACTGAATAACTATGCTCAGACTAGGGAGGAGGGCTTCTAGGTCAAAGGGTGACCCTGAGGCAGGCTTGTGCCCAGCCCAGCAAATTAAGCACTGAGTACAGCAAACCCTCTTGAATGCTCCCTCTGCCCCCCTCTTCCTTTGATTTCTTCCCTAGCATAGGTGTTTCCTGGATATCTGGGTGTGCCTTCTCCTTTAGGTTTTGTTTTAGCAGAGGGTCCAGTTCTCTTTTCCCTTGGACTTCTCCTTTAGGCTGGTTTCATTGGTGTGGGCATGACTTTTATGTTCGATGCCTCCAAAGAGAAATTAAGGGGCTTCTCCACATGGGCCTTTATCCTGCGATCAAGATTGGTTACTCATGGAAGTTTGCAGGTCCTTTACATGATGTCCTCACCCTCCAGGGCCTCTCCTATGCTTTCCTACCATTTCCGTGACTTTATTTGAAATGGAAATAATGAGCT
The DNA here is from genome assembly GCF_057233095.1 of Heloderma suspectum. Lineage (NCBI taxonomy): Eukaryota > Metazoa > Chordata > Lepidosauria > Squamata > Helodermatidae > Heloderma > Heloderma suspectum. Next base: position 280,348,956 of record NC_139459.1, read on the forward strand.
AATAAAAAAGAATGTGATTTGAATTTGTCTGTGTAAAGAGAGAGTTGCGCTATAACAGCAGTACCATCTAGTGGCTGTATAATGACTTGCAGATAAAGGCAGTCCCCGGAGGGAAAATATGTAGTGCACGTGAAGAAGCTGATCTTAATCCCACAAAAAATCCAGAAGAAGAAGCCCTGGTAAAGTTGTGGGATAAAAAGCCTGGTGTAGAGAAGCCCAAAGTCAAATCCTGAGTTTGAATTAATCCACGTGGCTTCTGCCTGTAGAGTCACACTGATTTACATCTTCTGAATATCAGCCCTTCATTCGCCCACTGCAGTGTCCTATGCACTGATGCAAGACAACGGCTGCTGTGCCATAGACAGGAGTTCCTTTGCCACTGTGCTAGTCACAAGAAGCTACAGGGAGGGAATATGATCCCAGAGAGCAGCATGTACAGGAAAAGACCATGCCCAGAACTATCACATTATGCTGAACATGTAGCCCAGCTGAGCTAGGATGGAAGCTAGGTTGTTTCGTGGACTTACAGCTTCTTTCTGCACAGCGAGGGATGATCTCAGCAGAGCAGAACTGAAGCCTGCAGAAGCCTGCACAGTACACCCTTTGGGCTCTGCGGCTGAACCACCTGCTGTTAAGAATGCAGCTGCGCCTTTCGAGTTTGGCAGCATCCCTGGGCCCACCTCATTTGCCGGCAAGCCCCCTCCCCCTGCCAGTTTGAGCGATGCGCGTGTACTTTCTCTTGTAAATAGCTGTAAATCGAAGATGTAACAAAAAATGGGGATATGGAGCATCTGACAAGTAGCTCCTTGGGATGAATTCAACTGCAGAGCCACTTCACGCCTGTAATGTGAAATTCCTGTGGATAAAACAAGCGAATAAACACTGGCTTTGTTTTTGAAAACTCAAGACTCCTTCACTCCCACTCTTCAAAATATCTCCACTGCCCTCCTGAGAGGCTGGGCTCTTCCTGTATTCCACAGGTTCACCTTTAGATTGCAATGGCTTCTGTGGATTGCTTACTGCCAGAACTGGTCTTTCAATAAGGTAGACCAATATTGTAATTAAAATCTTATCACTCATTCTGATTCTTGAAGGTTGCCCACAATGTTGGATTTTCTCATGTGTATCTAATCTAATTCTCTAAATTGTGCCTCATTGTATTTGTAGGTTTCCCAGATAATATTTTCTCTGTGGTACATTTTGTGGTGTGTAAAAGTGAAAAACCACTACCACATGCTAATAGGATGCAATTAAGTGGCTGGACAGGCTAGCTACACCTGTCCCAGTGGTTTAGCTCCTACTATTGAACTGCACTCAACAGCAGGACAAATCCAAACAAATGTTGCTACAAAGGTCTCTGGGTGTTAGATCATCATACCAAATATGTTCTCTAGCAGCTCTTTCCCAATATTGGCCACATGATACTTGTGGAAAACCAGGCTGGGATACTACAGCCATAAAGAATACTTTTATGGACTGATATCTCTGGTCAGGGCTCATTGGGACCTTTCAGTGGTTCCAGATTCTATTTGTCTTTGGTTTGATTAGCAGTCTTTCCCAACTTTGGGTCCCTAGACAACTCACATAGGCCCTGATCGGTGGTTATGATGCTGGGAATGAGAGCTACAATCCAGCAACATCTGAGGTAGGGAAAAGCTGCTACCTGGAACAGATATACCAGTCTAAAAAGTACTATTAAAACTTAAGATCAAGCCATGTCTAGTTATATGCTGATCTAGCTCACATCATCAATATAACCAAGTACATATCTGTGTATGTCATTTGTTGCCTGCTAACTTGTATATATATATGCGTGCGCGCGCACACACACACACACAAAATGGCCTGTGGGGAAAGGAAGGGTCCCATGCATTTGACAAAAGGGTCAAAAGAAGGAGAAAAGAGTGATTCCCCAGGCTAAGCTATAGAATCAGCAGCCTCAATCTGTTCTTGGACTTAACTATTTCAAACCACAGGTAGGGGATAAAATGCCCGAGTGCTCTTTCAAGTAAATAAGAAAGTAAATCATGGCATAAACAAAAATTGGATACCAGAGAGAAGAGTTTTAGCCTAGTACTTCCTGATATGCTGATTTTAAATGTGCAAAGAGGTGCTTTGTTTTGTTTTAATGTAGGGGAGCATTCCAGCATTTGATTCCATACATGAAATTCAAAGTGGTACAGTCTAGCAACAGATAAGAATATAAGAGCCCTGCTGGATCAGACCAAAGGCCTATCTGATAGTCCAGCATCCTGTTTTCCATAGTGGTCATTCACAATGCCTCTGGGAAGCCCAGAAGCAGGACATGAGGGCAATAGCCCACTCCTGCTGTTCCTCAGTGACAGATATTCAGAGGCATGCTGATTCTGAACCTGGGGGTAGTCTATAGCCATCTTGACTAGTAGCCAAAGATAGCCTTCATGAATTTGTTTAGTGCCTTTTAAAAGCCATCTAAGTTGGTCGCCATCACCACATCCTGTAGTAGTGAATTCTAGGTGTAACTATGAGTGGCGAGAAGTATTTCCTTTTGTCTGTCCTGAATCTCCCACCATTCAGCTCGATGACTGAGTTCTATAATACAAGAGAGGGAGAAAAACTTACCTCGATCCACTTTCTGCATTCCATGCGTAATTTTGTACTTCTGTCACGTCACACACTTAAAAGTTTTTCTAAACTAAAAAAACCCAAACTTTGTAACCTTTCTTGACATGGGAGTTGCTTCAGCCCCCTAATCATTTTGATTGCCCTTGTCTGCACCTTTTCCATCTCTGTTGTTTATTCGGTCAGTCACTTCTGACTCTTCGTGGCTTCATGGACCAGCCCACGCCAGAGCTTCCTGTCAGCTGTTGCCACCCCCAGCTCCCCCAAGGTCGAGTCTGTCACCTCCAGAATATCATCCATTTTCCATCTCTCCAACATCCTTTTTGAGATGCAGCAATCACAACTGTACACAGTATTCCAGGTGTAGTCACCCCCCCCAAGTGATACATCACATGAGGCTAATGATAATTGGTTTCAGCTTTAAGGAAATCCACAAATAAAATTCTGCCCACCTGTACTAGTTTCTAAGGAGTGCCACTCCATTTGCATAGATATCTACAAAACTAATGACTAGCACCATCATAACCTGCCTATAAGGCCCTGATGCTGGGTCCCAATTCATGATTTTTAAATCCCTGAGAGGTCTCCAAGAAAACCAGAAAATAACTGAAAATTGATCTTCTCTCAAGTGTGGTTCTTGAAATGATTTGAAAATCATAAACTGAACAACTGTCCCTTGGGCTTCAGTAAACAGAGGGGAATATCAAGGACTTGATGCAGCCACTGCTGCAGTGTATCACGCACTACAGAAGTGGTATTGGGTTCCCACAAAATGCAAGAGGACAGATACATCATAAAGAGGACAAATGTACCTACGTTTGTCAGCTAGGCAGGAGTGCTGCCTGAGCTGAAACTCTGGTTAGCGGTTACTCTTATTTCTTGCCGCTTCCAATAGGGACATCTATAGTGACTAAGGTATGGGTACTGGCTGTAAAATTGTCCATTCATGGCTTGTTTTCTGTTAATTTGTGGACAATATATTCCCCTTTTTATGAAGCAACCAGGTAAATTATTTTCTGCTGCTCCAGATTTATTAGCAGTCAGGCTGGGGAAGGGGAGGAGGGCAGGTGTTGTATTTCTTAGGCCTGGCAGTGCCCCTCCTTGCCCCGGAGCCTTCAGACAAAGGCTCCTTGTTCTATTGGCTTCATAAAAGAGGGGGGGAGAGAAAGATTCCTGCCTCTCTAGGGGAGTGCCGAGGCAGCCGGTTAAGCAAACACACAGGGAAAGAGGAATCAGGGTCATGGTCTCATTTCCTGCCCACTCCTGCCAGTGGCTGGGGTGGGGAGGTCTGCTAAAGCTAGGTTGCCACAGGTCCTGTACTACTGGCCCAGGGCTTGTTCTTCCTCTGACTAGCTTTAAGGGAATCACTGGGCCTAGCAATCTCTATGACCAAGATGTTATACTGGAACACACATGCCTCAAAAGAACTGGATACAAACTGACCTGACCACAAACCTTTTAAAAAAAAGAATGACAGTGGGAGGCATGTTTCTGTGAAAGGGTTACAGCAAGGCCCAAGGAAACTTTTCCCCCTCTGGGGCTGCTCAGGAAGAGTTAGCTTCACACAGTTCTTCACAGCTGGCAACAACTCGTAAGTTTTGAACTGGGTTGGTAGGTTGGGCAGGCCATGCTGAAAATAATGAGTTCTTTCCACGTTGCTTTCAGGCTCAATGTTTCCAATATATTTGTGTGCTATTATCGAAAGGACTTCCTTCAGAGATGAGACTCACCTCAGAATCCCTCCTTCTGGAGTCTCAGTAAGTACGTGTAAGAATGTTTACCTCAGAGAACAGAACAAAGCCATCTTGAACGGTGGCTTCTCTCTTATGGCTAAGAGCTGACGCCTTAAAAAGAAAAAATGTGCACAGGCGGTCTACATAGGCAGAAGATAACAGGCGACTCCATAGAGAAGGAATGATAGGGAAAAGTTTCATTTGTTCACTTCTCTTGTCACGCAGCTAGTAAAACCATGGGAAAAAAACCACTAAAAGGGATGGCAAACAGAATCTTGGTGCACAGCTGCCCTCTAGAGTTTCTCCTTTTTGACTGTGCAAGAGGTAAGTCCTACAGAAAGGAAAGGAAAGGAAAGGAAGAGAGATTATTTGCCAAATTTATCATTGTCTTCTTGAAAGGCTGTGGGTGCAGTGTTCTGCTGGGGCTCATCTACATGGAAGTTTACCCCAGTGTTACTGCGGCTCATAGTTGTCCGATTATTGCCACTCCACAGCAAACTTCACTCCAGCAGAAAACCTGCATTTTCCCCAGGGCATTTTGTGCTGCATTTTTCCTTTAACCCAGCATCCATGTGGTTCCAGTGGAATGTTCCCCATATCTCTGAATTAAATGCAGCTTACTGCATGTTTTTGTGGGGGGGGGGGATTGATGATTTGTGGCAAAGAAGATTGAGGTAGGTAGCAAGCTGCTAATCAGCTAATCATGGAGAAAGAGGTGTTGGTTAAATGGCTACTCGGATGTAAGGAGCAGAGAATGGGGGGGGGAGAGCCATTTCCCCAGGCTTACAGATGAAAAGATCAGACGGGAGGAAGGAAAGTTTTACCTATAAGCGCTTTTCCAGACATGCGCAGGAGCGAATGATCCAGGTTTTGTGAAGAAGTCTTCGCAGATGTAAGGAGCAGAGAGGAGCAGAGACAAGGAGTGGGTGCCCTTTTCCATAACAGCAATGAGCAGAGAGAATGGGTGGAAGAGCCCTGCTGGGAGGAAGGGAAAGTTGCAATTGCTGCTGTTTATACATAGTCGGGTGTAAGGAGTGAGAAAGAGAGCAAAGGGGGCATAGAAGGGGCACCATAAGGAGCTGCCATTCTGCCGCCTGCCCTCCCTGCTGGTCGAGCTGCTGGCGCTCTTCGGTACCACTGGCTCCTTGGTGCTGGTAGTGCTTGGCGGGGTGTCTTCCATTGCATTTCACTGAGCAAAAGGAAGGAAATGTGTTGATGATGTCTCATTCAGTAGTGGGACTTCGCCCACGTATGCATGAATAGTGTCGTTTCTCCATCTGATTTTTGCCCTGAGACAATGGTTTTTCTCCAGTACACACCACAGTCGCTGGCAACATGTGCCATGCAAGGAACAAAGCCAAAATGGTGGAAATCTGGTTTTACATAAAATAGTCTTAGAAAGCATCTCCATGTGGATGGCACCCTGGTTTTAGTCTCTTTCTCCAGATAGAGGGTGTCTAGCACTACCAGTCAAAAGGCGTGGACCTGTCTTGCTCTCTTTTGCATATGTTTTTGTGGTAAGAAAAAAGATGGAAGAAGATGTCATGTGGACTTCCCTGGCAAACTGTGTGAATGAGGCAGGGCAATTGCATAATAAAAGCCTATTCTGGAAGCTCTCTGTCACACACATGCATGACAGGGTGAGAAATGACCAACTACCAAGACAGCCTGAACTGACTTGAAAGTTTATAAAATGTCCTTCTCAAACTTGACTCTAGAAAATCATCCCAAAGCAGATCCTTCCTATCCAAGCTCTGTTTGGGATAGAGTTGCAACATCAAAATTCCGACATAAGCCCCACTTTGGCAATGTGATAGCTGAAATAAAAATAACCGGTTAACTTCTATGGAATCATACAATGGGGAAATAATAATGCTCATTCATTGATATCTGGAGAATGATAGTTATTGTGCAATAATAAATGGCCCTTTAAAATCCCTATTTTGGAGGCTTTGCTAAGCTTGCATTATTTGTAGTGATTGTTGGCAGAATGTCACATCATTCTCTGGTGGCAGAATGTCGCATCATGGCTTGAAGGAAGGCAGAAAAGAGAACATGCTTCTCCTGCTGTCAATGCAGGCCTGTCATCTGTCTCTGCTGGGGTGTCTCTTCCCAACCCTATGGTGGGGAGGAAGAGATCCATAAATCTTTCACTTTCATGGATCCTAGAAGACATTTTACTGTGTTTGAATGTGCAAATAAATGCAAAGGTTCCTCCTTTCATTTCCCAAATCTCTTCTGGGAAATTCCCAGTCTAACAGCGAAGCTCCATCTGTCTTTATCCTCAGATTTACTAAGCAATTCTATACCATGGGCAGCCAAAGTTAGCTGCTCTGTCTGCTCATTCAGTGAGTGCCAAACCACCTTCCCAACAATTTCTCCTACTAAGATGTCCAGTCAGGCTGGGACTTCTAATCCAGCTTAATGGGGTCCTGAATGACAGAACAGGAAGAACAACATAAGAACATGTTGGATCATCAGACCAAGGGTTCCATCTCCCCAGCATCCTGTTCCCATTAGGGGGCAACCAAATGCTCTAGAAAGCCCACAAGCAGAGCACAAAGGTAACATACCTGCTGTTTGTTCAGTCTCAGATTCAGGTATTCTGGTATACAAGCAGAACCTGCAACAAAATGGCAGTACAACCTCACCCCCTAAGAGGAATGTTCCTATTCAGGCCTCCTGCCAATCAGGTGTGGTTTTCCCCAGGGTATTATAAGCTTTAAGGTGTTCAAACAGGGTATCCCACTCCCCCCACCCCAATTTTCTGTTTTTCTTTTCCAGCTGATACTCATTCTGTGGCTATGCAGCATGCTGGATGTATATTGGGCTGTTTTTTTTAACACCTCCCCAGGTTTTTATTTTAATTTTTTTTTGTACTTCTGCAAACCTCAGGATTCCCCCAAGCAACCTGAGACCTCCCTCTTGTTTTTTAGGAGCTCAAATCCCGATAGCACTCACCACCTGAGTTTGCTCTCAGCGGGAATAATACTGCCTCTGAACATGGGAGATTCCAATTAGTGCCCCCCCCACACACACACACACCAAAAAACTTCAGTTACTGTTTGGAATATCAATATTTTGGAGCACAGATGAGTATACGTGGGCTTCTCTCATGCCAGGTGTTTTTTAAATGAACTAGCTAAGTGTTCTAAGGATTAGGAGAAACATTGCACATACTTTAACTGAGAGCTGGCATGGTAGAGAGCTGGACGTGGATCTGGAAAACTTGTGTTCAGTTCCCTTCTTGGTCATAGACAAGTCACAGTTTCTCACTCTCATTTCCTCATCTACAAAATATCACAATCTAATTTGCAGGACGTTTTTCTATGCAATTTTTTTTAAGTACCATATAAATTATAAATAGTATGCCAGCAGTGGTGGTGGTAGTAGTTTGATTAGCCTCCCTATCATGAAGAGTTTTGCCCCTTGCATTCCATACCTTTTCTCCAAAGGGTGTGATGTATGATACATTCATGGAGGTGGGGGTGGGGGTGGCCCAACTAAGCTAACTGTCCTCGCCACACTGTGATAAAAGTAATTCACTCAAAGCTGGCATGAATCTGAAGCACATGGATCATCTGCAAACCCATCACTGCATGACTCATGGCTTGGAGGGAGGGGTATCCCTCCAGGTCAAGAGCAGATAGAAAGTGGAAACTGCTGAGCTTAGCATGTGGGGGGATTTGAGGGGCTTTATCTCAAGAATGGCTTTAAGTAGCTGCTGAGCAAAGCAAGTCAGATTAAAGGGGGGGGCTGTGGATGCATTGTACCTGGCCCTTGTTCACCTGTCCTTGCTTCACATTGGGTAGTCCTGAGCACCTGATTCCCATGGGTGGAAAAATTACCCTAAGCCAGAAAGTGACTGGTGCTGGAAAGGAGAGAGAGCAACAGTTGATATTGAAGCATCTTGAGGGAGCAAGACCAGGAAAGCTCTGCCTATAATAAGCCTGGCCTAGAGCAAAAGGCCAAACTAGAGCAAAAGCACTGGAGGCCCCACAGACCGTTTTTGGGATCTCCCTTCTCTTGCTGAACAAAAAAGTCAGGAGCAACCAAACGATGGGTGCAGGTGCTAGTGTGGAGGAAAAACACTCCCGTGAGCTAGAGAAGAAGCTGAAAGAGGATGCTGACAAGGACGCCAGGACCGTCAAGCTACTGCTTCTTGGTAAGCGCACCCTCAGAGCAAACCACGAAGGCCTTGTCCATGCAGGGGTGTGTTGCTAGCTACTTATTTCCCTCCTCTGCATGTACACACTCTCACTTCTTCTTAGGACAGTGCTGTGTCTGGGGGACTTCTGGCTGAGAGGGCTGGTCATACCATTTTAAAATGGAGCAGATCCTCAGTACAATGGTGACCCAGGAGGGCTTCTTACGACCCTTCACCCCGAAAGGCAAAATGGAACTAGGAGATACGATTGTGCAAACTGAGTTTGCTGTATGGACTTGTTAGAAAGCAGGTGGGGCTGAGATGATGTACTAACAGTAGTCCTATGAAGATTGTAGAGGCCTAGGGGGAAAAATGCCTGCACATGTTAGAGAAAATGAGACAACCTGAGATCTTGATGACTCTCATATAGCACGCCATACACTTCGTTACAGTGTAACTGAAGCTTATGGTATGTTATACCAGTTACTGTTGCCTGGGTTTCTTTCTTTGATTTCCACAGATATTTGGGAGCTATGTGTTTTCATTCTTCTTGGGTCATTGCTCCATCAGTGGTTTAAGCTGATGTATTTCTGCTGGATACTACAACACATACTCCCAGTTGCTCTAAGTGTAGAATGTACACCCTACTTAGAATTAGATGTACAGGGTTGAAAGGGAGCACACGCCATCTGGCCATTGGGAAGGACCATAACTCAGTGGCAGAGGACATACTTTGCAAGCAGAAGGTCCCAGGTTTGATCCCCGGCTTCTCCAGGTAGGGCGAGGAAAGAATCCTGCCTGAAACCCTGGAGAGCCGCTGCCAGTCAGTGTTGACAATACTGGGCTAGATGGGCCAATGGTCTGACTCAGTAGAAGACAGCTTCCTATATTCCTGTGTTCCTCTGACCCAGTGTGACCATAGGGCAGTAAGCATGCCTGCATTGTCTGGTGTGAGGCTTGCTGAGTTGATTGGATCAATGAACTCCTTTGGCTATGGTATAACTCTGCCAAAGGGCTGCTTGCTTAGAGTTAAAACTGCACTGCTATGTGGAATCCCATTTTTCTCATAACGCCAACTGCTGTGTGCGAGATGTAAAAAGAGGATAGTGGCAAATGCCAGACTGTCATATATTTCCATGGCTATCAGCTCGTTGTTGCTCCTAAACAGGAGCAATGGTGAACATTTGTGAAGCAGATCTTTCAAGACTTGAGGAGCAGCTGAAAATGACATAAAAGTAAGCTGTTGTTGGTTCATTCATCCATAGCTTTCCAATAGCAGCATATTACTATGCCTTTCAGCCACTTTGTCCTAGAATACTGAAGAACATTGTCATTGGCTGTGCCAGGCAAAAGAATGATTGCAACAGCACTGCTCCCTTCCCTCACATCGCTCTAGGGGTTTGTCTGATGCGAAGCAAGTGAAGGCTGGCCCAAACTCTGATTGCAGGCCCTCCTCCACATAGCACAGGGAAAGATGCTGCTCTTCCCGGTCTTCCTTCCTCACCTTCATAGTTTTGGGTGCCTGCACCACCCCTTTTCTGTGCAGCATTGTAGCTAAGCTGTCCATGGCCCAGTTCTCGTTATCTCTGCCATGAAGGTGAGCAATCCTTAAGCCATCTTACCCCAAAGCCTTTGGGGTTGGGTAGGCTGGGTAATCTTCCACAGCTCATTTCTGCAACGCTGGCCGGAGCCATGTCTGATAAAAGAGGAAACCCTGAGCCAAGCCTGGTCTTGTGCCTTTAACAACAGCTTGATGTGCAGATATGGGTCAGTGAAGCATATCCCAGCATGGAGATCTCAGCTACAAATGTCTGCACATCAAGGCACTGTTAGACACACAGTTGCAGTGGCTGGTTGAAAAACTGGCAATACTGGATTTAAGTCCTCTTACCAATTTGCAGTTCCCTCCTCTGCTGTAACACTAGGTCTGGCGCTCTATTTTTAATTCGTGCTCAACATATACACTTAATGATTCCATATTTTAAAGCTACTAAAGTAAACTGCAGAGGTTCAGGGGAAGTGTTCTAAATGTATACACTCTTAAGTTGTTTCCAAATTTATTTTCCTGATGTTAATTATTTTAAATTATGTAATTTGCAAGACAGCTGAGTAGTGCTTTGGTCTTAAAACTCAACTCTCACCAAACATTTTCCTTATCCTAATGCCTTTTTCAAATACAAGGTGAAAAAGTAACACTTTGCAACTTTCAGCAGAATGAAGTGGTTGAGTGGATTGTGCCACTTCAGACTACAAGGGGTGAGTGTGCCATTTTAAAATGCTCCCCTATGTAAACATCTTCCTGCTTGTTAAAAACAAAAGAAAAACAAAATGGACATGTCAGGGAGTATTTTAGCTTAGCCTGCAGCATGCTGTGCTAGTTCTCTACTTGGGGGTTGTTTTGTGCAAGCATTGAAAATGTGATCCCCCACATGCAATTTGTAGTACAGTCCACTTTACCACCTCTTTCTGTTGCATATGTAAACCAGGCAGTAGGGCTCATGCTAAATTGATCAGTGCAGAAACAATGCAAGATGGTAGGTAAGATCTGATAGTGCCAAGGAAGTAGAGATAATGATTGTCCCCAAAATGCTGTACCAAAGATGAAGAATTGCAATATTTTTTGTGGAGAACAGAAGTTCTCCACAAAACTTGAGATTAAGACACAAATTAGTACTTCAATTTAATACTGATGCCCTATACTGAGTTATGAGGCACTGGCCCATCTAACCCAGTTCTGGGTCTTGGGCCAAGACCATCTCCAGCTGAGCCTTTATCTGAACTGGCTAAAATTGGAAGTTTCTGTGTTCAACGTGTGTGTTCCAGCACTGAGCAATGGCCACTTCTTAATTCCTGTAGGAGTATAGGAAAGGACAGCATGAGGACCAACCATATTTATAATGTCTAATGTTGGATTTTGTGAGGGTGAGTTCGGAACAGGTTTCCATTAATCTCCCCACCTGCTGTGGATTTCATGGCATAGATGGAACTAGGTTTTTGAGACAGATACAGATTAATCTCTTTTCCTTTCCATTTTTATTCCACCAGGAGCTGGAGAATCTGGTAAAAGCACCATTGTCAAGCAAATGAAGTAAGTGTTTGTACACAAATTCCTAACCTTTCCCTACAGCAACTCTTAAGGAGTGATGGTGAAACTGTACTAATAGGAAGTCCTTAATATACCAAGTGCTATTACAATATACCGTATTGCATTTTTATCTAGAAGAAGCCAGTAATTCAGAAGCATCCCCCCCCCCCGCAAGCCATGTTGTTCCTTTTATTATAGGGCTGCTTCACACATTATGCTTTTAGGTGCACACCCAAGATGTTTTCAGTATAGACCTAACAATGCAAAGGGTTGGATCCAGATTTTAACTCGATCAACTGCATTGGCAGAAGTGGACTTTCCCACCCTCTCCTTCTTACAGCAGCCCCTCCAGCCCCCTGAAAAGTTTCACAGAGAGTCGGGGGCCCTGCTGAATGGGGTGAGCTCTGGTGTGTGGGGAAGGGGGATCCCCCAAAATCGGTAGAGGGACTGTTCTTGAGCAGAGCCCTTTCTCTTACTGAAGGTCCCTTCCTCTTGAGGAGGGCAGATCCTAGATCTAACTCAAAGCGTGCATGCAATCCACCCATTTACAAATACCCATATCATAAAAGTACATTAACAAGGGAGCTGATTGCAGCTGGCTGTAAGTGGAAACACAGTGCCTGTTGAGAATTCTGAAAGCTCCCTTGCCAATAGGCCAAAAGAAAAGAAAAAAAAGGGAGAGAAGCTAGAAGGGATTGTGGTCAAACATGCAGGAAAAGCTGAGACACTGGCTGGCTTTCTTAGTTCATCATTTATCTCCATAGCAGATAATTTCCCCTAAAGGATGGGATGGGGGAAAGGGAAAGCTAGCTGGTAGCTGGAAATTCATCAGATATCTCTAGAGGTATTCCCCCCACTCTCACCCTGCGTGCGCACACGCATACACACACACACACACACTACTTCCAGCAGTACTTTCAGAGTATCTCAGAAATGTTTGCTTCTTCATATAGATGGAGTTGCATGATGCCCACCTAACTAGATAGTATTCTTAAACCATGGAAGGGCAAACAAAATTGGGTGGGGGGCCAGATGACTGACCCCCACACACACCTTCTGCAGGCTGAATGACATCAGGGGGTATCATTCTCCTTGGAGGAATCTCCAGTGTTATCTCCAAACACAGATCAGAGATAACAGTGGGGATTCTTCGAGGGGGCAGGGTTGGAGGCCAAGACCCACCCCTGGAAGAATCCTGGGAGGCTCTGCAGGCTGGATGGGCAACCTGCATGGACTCGATTAGGCACGTGGGCCAGAGGCTGCCCTCCCCTGTGCTAAACCCTTCATGGCCCTGGAAGATCCGAGTTGTCATAGATAGGCCTGGTTGACAGTGCAGCAGAATGAGATAGAATGTCTCCCATGCCACATTCTGTTGGTGTGTGTGCACGTATGTATATAAGAGAGAGTGAGTAAGAAAGGGGCCAAACATCTCCTATGAATCCAGGCAAAGTGTCCGTCAGCTTTTGCTCCTGTGTAATTGAGGGCAAGAACAGGCCTCCTGGTTCTCAGACCAGCAAGCAAACCTGACCCAGAAGTTTTATAGTGGTCCGGGAATATCTACCTGCACTGGCTATTGGTGCAAGGAGGCTTGACTTGGCTGGCCTTCCTCTTCCTGCAGTTTCCTCCCTTGGCCAGAGCTGGTGCACAGGCCAAATTCCTATTTGACATCCTTCAGATCACAAGACCTGCTGTGGACCCCTGACCATATCCAGGGGCAGCCGTAGCCCTCCTGCGGGTGCTCTGGATTGATTTTTTGCTCTACCTTCCATAGAATTATCCATCAGGATGGTTACTCCTTAGAGGAGTGCTTGGAGTTCACCTCCATTATCTACAGCAACACTTTGCAGTCCATGCTGGCCATTGTGAAGGCCATGGGCACACTCAACATCCAATATGGAGACACAGCTAGGCAGGTGAGTCACTGAGGAGGAGTAGAGTTTCCCCAAGTGGATCTTGATCTCCCTTCTCCTTTGTCTCGTAGTAGCAGTAGTAGTAATAGTAGTAAGTAGTATTTCATAAACACCTACAAACCCCAAGATGCTATACAATATAACAAAATAAAAATGAAAAGATCATGGAATGAAAACAACAGAGCTCTTCCTGCAGGCTTCCAATCTAAATAAACAGACACATCAGGAGTAAGGAAAGGGGAGGGGCTAATGGAAGACAAGATACAACAACACATCACGTGTGACAAGCCATGGTGGGTTGTCATGTTATCCAAACTCACCACAGGGCGGCTTGTGTGTGGGCAACAAGGCTCCCCAAGAACCCATGGCTCATTCTTGGGGTTGTTGTACCCATGATGGGTTGCCATGTCATCCGAACGCAGACATGCCAATCCATTGTGGGTTGCAGGCATTGGGCAGTGAGCCACTCAGCAAGAGCAGCAGAAACCCCTGCTGTTCTTCGCGAGAGTGGCTGAGCCGCTTCAAGGACCCCTTGACAGCGACAGCCCCTCCCAAATGGAACTCTGCAGGGGTTGTCACTGGCTCCCCCTGTCTACTGCCAATTCCCCCATCCCCACTCTTTGTCATAGAGACTCTTTTTCACAGAGATCTACACTCCATCCCCTTTCCCCTCCCATTTGCACTAACTGTGGCAACCTCTGACAGCACTTTGACACGTGGCCACAGCGAAGTCAAAAGGGTGTGAAAAGGGAGGGGGTGCACTTTCTATGAAAAATAATTGCTGGAGAGTGGGGCAAGTGGGGATTCTTAGCAGGGTACCCCCAATGGTCCGAGCAACATCAAAAACCCTGGGGATGACCTTGCTATGGGTGTGGTCTACACCCTGTTTCCCACCTGTCAACGGTCAAAGGCTGTCAAACCAGCCCATATACAGTCTAATCTTGTCTGTTACCTTGTATGTGTGACAGTTCAAACATACACTCTTCAGACAAGGCAAACCTGTCTATTTTTGACACTAGGAGTTGCGCACTTGCCCAACTCTGAAAATGCAATAAAAAAATATGAAGGACATTTGCTCACATTCCCTGGGGCCAGAAAAATGTGTTAAAAATATTTCAGCCCCATTTTGCCTAAATAAAAGGAAATAATTTTGAAAAGGCTCTGACTGCAATTGGGGTCATGATTAGAGTGGGGATGGGGGACCTGGCAGCAGAGAAGACAGTTTTTTCTGCCACCAAGTCCCCTGGGATACCGAGTGGAGCCAGTTGGAGGACCTAGTGGGAAGGATCATCTGTTGGCCTTACCGTGGGTTGTTCTGACGACAATCCACACTGCATGGGTTATTCCACAAGGTGGGTTGTTCTGACGTCCAAAACTGGCCAATGGAGGCAGAACAACACAAAATTAAAATGCTCACTTAATTGGAAAAGTCATGTAAAAACAAATGTCACTAGGAGGGGCTGGATCATAGGAATATCTGCATATAGTGTGTTCCAAAGAGAAGAAATGAATGGAGATGTGACAGCCAATGTTTGGTCTAAGTAAAAGATTGATACCAGAGGAACTTGGAGCTCTAGAGCCAAAGCATGAACTGGAGTAAGAGGAGGGATCTTCCTTCTGCAGTCAATGTTATGGAGAGGAAAGTGGAGTTAAGAGGGGGTGTCTCATCCCACTGAGCTTCATCTCCTTTCTCAATTCTAGGATGATTCCCGCAAACTGCTGCACTTAGCAGACACCATTGACGAGGGCACCATGCCTAAGGAGATGTCCAACATCATCTGCCGACTCTGGGAGGACACAGGCATCCAGGCCTGCTTTGACAGGGCCTCAGAGTACCAGCTGAATGACTCAGCGGGCTAGTAGGAGCTCTTTGCTTGTACCCCTTGAGACAGAATCCAGGGCGTGTGTAAGAAAATTGTTATGGGGGCGCAAGGTGACCCCTGGCTAGTTCAGAATTGTAGAGACTGGGCGCATGTGGAGGCACACATCACTTCCCACTTGCCACAGATCTAAAGGTGTTGAGTGTTTGGGAGCTCTATTAGACATTCATATCCCCACATCCCTGACTTTGGTGAAAGTACAGGGAATGTCTCTGCTCCATAAGCAAATGCAGCAGCATAGAACTGCAGGGGAGAATAACCTTGTGCCTGGGCACTGCTTGTACCCACTGCAACTGGCAAGGGCTCTCCCTCTCCTTCCATAAACCATGCTGAGAAGCAGACCTGGGAGGGCTGATGCAGGAAGAAGGACAGATGGAGATCAGGAACCTACGGCTTTGCTGAACGGGTTGTCTGGGGATTGGGCCAGGGCCAGAGGGATGCTCGCTGCAGTTCTCTGGCCTACTTTCTGAGGTTGGCACTACCTGGCTGCCCCTCTCCTGCTTCAGAGTCTTTAAGAGCACTGCTCTTTGTTCTGGCTGAAGGGCTGGAGCTGTTGGAGCTCGCACAGCCAGCCACAGACTTTGCCCAACACATTTGGACATGGGGGGGCTGGATCCAGCACTGATATTGCGCAAGTGGAAGGATACCACTGGCACAATGGGGCTTCTGCGCCCTCCTCCCCCCACAGTGTCCCCCTGTTATCCTCCAGATCTCCTGCAGAGGGTCTTCCAGCCCTCCAGAGCAGATTTAGGAGGTGCAGGGTGTGTGTGTGGGGGGGCTGCAGTTAGGGAGAGGATAGGATGTGGAAGTCCCCTTCTGCAAGCAGTATCTTTCTGCTTGTGCAACAGTGATGCCGGGCCCTGCCTTGAAAACGTGACTCTTCTCCCTGAAGGCCGGGGGACTCTCAGAGCTAATTCACATTCTATGTTCACAGTTATCTGAGTGACCTGCCACGGCTGGTGGCCCCTGGATATGTCCCTACAGAGCAGGATGTTCTCCGTTCCAGGGTTAAGACCACTGGCATCATTGAAACCCAGTTCTCCCTTAAGGACCTCAACTTCAGGTATTGTATGAGTGTGGCAGGTGGGTGACCTAGTAACAAAGGAAATGGCAAAGGAGGGCGGATCACACATGCTGTGACAGCTGTTGCACTGGATTAACTGGTACAGCATTGGGATCAAAAGCCATGAGTTATGACTCAAAATTCACCACTGGAAATCTTAGTTCAGAGCTGCAGACATGCTGGATGGTCTTATGCAAGCCACTGTCTCTTGCCTTTGTAGCACCTTCACCCTTCCTCCCGTAATATGATAACAATATGGGCTTACTTTACAGTGCTGCGGTGAGGATGGCAGTGACAGTGAATGCGTAGGGCTTTGGGCACTTCGGAAAAAGCAGAGGGGAAAGAAAATAGTAGTGTGACCTACGTGGTGTTGTCTGTGCCCTAGTGTGTTACAGTGTGTGTGTCTGTGGAGGGAAGTAATTGGTTTGACCCCACTCATCTGAAAAATTTTTTTGTTGCCTGGACATTTTTTTAAAGTTTAATTTTAGCAGTATGCAATGGAATTACTTAAACTGGCAAATAATTACATAATTAGCTCCTGCTCCAAGTAAAGGTGTGTGCTTTTGCCCCTCATGGGAAAATACCAACCCGAGGAGGATGTTTTGGAACAGCAGGTTGGAAAGGTGCTGGATAATAAGTGTTTTAGTAGTGATGGTGGTGGGGAGGTAATAGTAGAGAATGATGGAGACTGTTTCTTTCGGAAGGGGTGCCTCAGAGCCAGGAGGAAGATGGAATGTTTAAAAAGACGTTCTCAAGAACATGAATAGGAGCGTTGGCAAATGTTGGTTAATTGGGATGGGACACTCTGGCTCAGATGGGATGGAGGTAATGGTCACTGGACAATATGCAATAGCAAGGTTGCTTGCTCCTGACCTGAAGTATGATTGGATTTCTTCAAAAGCTGTACCATTGTGTAAAGTTTGATAGGGGCTGCTTTTCCTATATCTGCTGCACTGCGATGGGGAGAGCCACACTTCTGGAAATGTCAGTTGTTCCACTGCTCTATCTCTACACGAGGTTTTTATCATGCACTCGTGATTGGTCACTCACAGAAGATTGAGGGTCCCTTACACGATGTTGTCAACCTCCAAGGTCTCTCCTGTGCTTTATAACCTTTATCCCCGTTTTTCTTAAGATTGGGGAAAGTCCAGCATTTTTTCTAGAAGCATGATGAAGCACCGCAATGGCTGTGTGTACTTCCACAATTTGCTGTGCCAGTGCCATCTAGTGGCTGTATAATGAAACGTATAGAACTTGCAGAGAAAGGAAATCCCTGAAAAAAAGCATGCGTAAGCATGTGTAAAGGAGCCGATCTTAATCCCGCAAAGAATCCAGAAGCAGAAGCCCCAGTAAAGGTATGGGATAAAATCGTGGTGTAGAGAAGGCCAAAGACACAGGAGTCCTCTCAGGAATCAATAACCCTAGTCGTTCTTAGGAAAGGGATCTCATTAGGGAGGGAGAACAACAAAGAGGCCTGTGGTACCTGAACACTAACAAATATATTATGATATCAGCTTTTGTCTACTCAGTCAGAAGTAAGGCCTGTGGTTTCAAATGGGGTTTCATCCCAGGTAAGTGTGTATAGGATTGAGGTCTAAATATGTTGCTGCTGCCAGAAATGATGACTGCATGTCTGGCTTTCCCATCCCCCTCTTTCTTCTTGATTATTTATTTGTAATACTTATATACCATAGAATCATAGAATAGTAGGGTTGGAAGGGGCCTACAAGACCATCGAGTCCAACCCCCTGCTCAATACAGGAGTCCAAGTCAGAGCATCCCTGACAGATGTCTGTCCAGCCTCATCTTGAATGCCTTCAGTGTGGGAGAGCCCACCACGTCCCTAGATAATTGGTTCCATTGTCGTATTGCTCTAACAGTCAGGAAGTTTTTCCTGATGTTCAGCTGGAATCTGGCTCCCTGTAACTTCAGCACATTATTCCATGTCCTGTGCTCTGGGATGATTGAGAAGAGGTCCTGGCCTTCCTCTCTGTGACAGCCTTTCAAGTACTTGAAGAGTGCTATCATATCTCCCCTCAGTCTTCTCTTCTCAAGGCTAAAATGCCCAGTTCTTTCAGTCTCTCTTCATAGGGCTTTGTTTCCAGTCCCCTGATCATCTTCATTGCCCTCCTCAGAACCCTCTCCAGTTTGTCTGCATCCTTCTTCAAGTGTGGTGCCCAGAACTGGACACAGTACTGCAGATGAGAACTAACCAGTGCTGAATAGAGGGCACCTAGTACTTCCCGGGATTTGGAAGCTATGCTTCTATTAATGCACTAAAAACCACAGTTCAAATACATATATAATACAATATAACAATACACATCTGGATAGTTTACCCCACGGTGTGATGTTAAAACATGTTTCCGCATCCTGAAATGGGCCAGGGCCAGGAAAATGCAGTGCATCGTGATGTCACAACCCAAAGTAAGCAGCAGCACAACTTATCTTGGGAACTAGATGCACAGTTGCCCTGAGAAATCAAGGCATTGCTGCACAAAAATGCTTACATTTGAAAAAGTTGTATACCTAAAATTGGTATATTTGGAAAATATGTATGAATGTTTGTGTGGAAATAGGGTAGCATGAGCTTAGCAATGGAAAAATGAGAACCTGAGCAAAATCAAGGTTGACATATTCTCCCATCCCTGAGCATGACTAATGGGCTAATGGACAGAGCTGCAGTATATTTATTAGGCTGGTACGAGATAAATGGCAATGGAAAACAGACCAAGTCCGTATTGTTCTACCCAAAATTTCATATGTACATCTGTCCGGGGGCTCATGTACGGGAAGCTTCCTTAGCAATTTGATAAATTTAAAAATTGAATTCAGTTTTTATTTGTGAGGATTTGGTGCCCCCTAAGGGTGCACAGTGAAAATGACAGAACCCTGGTCTATGAAGGACATTTTGCTGTTTTTTTTACCTAAAAGTAAAGTTGATTAGCTCTGCCCATCCCCAAACAGTGACCTCCTCATTAACCACTTATTTCTTGCTAATACATCTTTCTGTGGCTTTTATCCAGTGGGAGTCATCCTTTCTCATACACAGTACATCTATCCTGGCATGCATGTTCTCCCATCTCAAATCAGTGCAGGGATTCTAGAACTCTCTTTAGAGGTTCCACTGGAACTCTACAAAACATCCCAGAATTGTACATGTCAAAGTGGCAGCGTCATCCGGAGCAGCAATTCTGGAATTACTATTCTATTGTGGAAGCCTGTAGCCCCAAAGAACTGGCAGGTTAATTCAAATCATTGTGTGACATTTAGCCCCCTTGCCACCCATTCACTCTTTGGGACTATTATTGCTCCGTTAGGGTTGCCAGTGCACAATGCTGCAGTGAGAGTAGATGCAGCAAGCAGCAAATTCCTCTTCTATGTTACTTATAAAGTATATCAACCCTGCATACCCCACTTGGCTACAGTTCCTGGTTCTCCAACAGCCCCCTTGCCTGCCTGCTTCCTTCCTACCAGCAGTGCTCAACCGCTTCTGCCCCTAGACTCTATGTGAGGTTTTGCTGCTGTTTGGGTCCTCCTTTTTTTGCCATGTCTCACCACTCATTCTCTCATTCCTGTCTTTTCCTCTCTCTGACTACTTTATCCTACTCTTTTTAGTAATCCTGTCTGTTGCTAGACTACTTAGCATTACTGTCTCCCACTCCTCACAACAGTATGCAGCCCATCTTCATGCTTTCATTTCCTTTATCTACCTTTCCCTCAAATTCTTCAGTCTGTTTCCTACTTCACACGTTCCCTTCAGACACCTTGCCTCTGAGTTCACTATTGCTTTGCTTCTCTACTTGCCTAGGATGTCTTGCACACATAACTCTCCCCTGCAAAGCTATTTCTCCTTTCCCTAGGGCGTGTATGAGGCTTTAATCCCAGCCAAACTGACTTTATTACCTTCTCTCAGAGAAGGTAGACTTCAAGCATTCAGACATGTCTAGTTCCTGAGCAGCTGGGATGTCCATGAACCATCTCAACCAATCATGTCTGTGGCTTCACCATAACAAATGCATCCAATATAGATTAAATATAGCTTGCACACTTTTGTGGCATTTTGGTTGGTCTGAATAAAGATATTGCCCAATTGTGGATGGGGGTGGGGGGTTCATCATGGACTAGCATGGCTGTCTTTGCTTTTTTTTGTCAATACTGATGTGTCAGAAGTGGGACCTGCAACAAAATGCTGCAATGTGGTGTGCTCCTATTTGGTCAGCCATGTCCTCTTCCACAATGCTCCATTCCATTCCCTTCCCACTTGCTTTTCCATCCCATCCTCCCTCCCAACAGTCAGCATTCCATAACAACTGAGCATGCTCAGTTCTCATGGGCTGGTTTTGGTGTCCCCCACCTAAATTTTTTGTACTTCTGCAAACTTTGGGGGTCTCTCAAGCCTGCTGATACCCCCCTCTTGGGTGTGGATGGTGCCATTTTGGCTACATAGAGATCCACACTTGCCTCTGAACTTAAGAAACGAGAGGGAACGATGGAGGAGTTGTGAGGTTCTGCATTATGGTGATCTAAGAGTTGTGGGAGAACTCCAAAGAAATGTAGAGTTGTAGTCTGTATGCAGTCACAACCTTGGAATGAAAAGCTGGAACATTTACTATTCCTGCCTCAAATGTGGGTGGAACATGTCCTATTCATTACTGTTGGTACCTCTTACAGAGTGACCAATGTTTTTCTTTAGGCTTAAGGCTCCTCCACTGGAAGTCACTATTCATGAGTCACTAGTCATTTACATCACACTTACTCAACTGGTTCAGACAACATGACAGTCCACCATGGCTTAATTTACCTGTGGGGGCTGATGAGTTGTGGCGGATGCCTGTGGGTGCCATTTTTGCATGATGCCTGGGAGTGTCTGGCTTGCTGTGGCTTGTTGTGTCATGTGAACCCAGGTGGCAGGGGTTGTTTGAGGGTTAGACAACTCTCAACCCTGAAACAAGCCATGGGTTATTTGAGTGTTATCTAACCCATGCCATGCAAAATAGCCCCCACAGGTAAATTAACCCATGGTAGGCTGTCGTGTTGTGTTGTACGAACCAGGTTGTAGTTGATAAGATGACAATACCAGTCTCTAAGACACCTGGCACTTGTTTGCCAGGTCTACACTCCTTGGCACAGAATGGGTGAATCAGGAAGCTGTAATTCAATCTTCTGGCAGCAACCTCTGTGCCCGGTAGTCCCTAGTTCATTCTTGGGTTCTCAGACCAGTAGTATCTGCCAAGTGTTTGGTTGACTATGAAGCTGGTGCTCTCTTATTACTGCTAGATGTTGCAAAGAGGCTCATTCAGCTCTAGGTTTATCAGTCAAGGAAGAGGGTTTTTTTTTTTTCATGAAACTAAGTTGTTTTGTAATAGCTGCCATGGACAATTCCTTTGGGGAAGGAATGAGACTAGGGGGATGGGGAATGAGAAAGGGCTTTAACACAGTCCTTTGTTATTTGGGTACCATTTCCATCTCTCTTACTATACACTGAAGGCTGAGGGATAATAAAAGTGAAGCTCACTGGGAGCCTTTCTACACGAGGCCTTTATTGTGTATTCATGATTCCTCACAGTAGTTTGTGGGTCATTTAGATGACGTCATCATTCTCCCGGACCTCTCCCCTGCTTTGCATCCATTTTAGTGGGTCTTTTTCTAACAAGGAAAGTCTGGTATTTTTTGTGAATAGTAGAATAAAGCCTAGACTAATTTTGCAGTTCTGCTATACCACAGTGCCACAAGGTGCTTGTGTAACGGAACATAAGGAAAGGAAGAGAAAGAAAAATCCCAGAAAAAAACATGTGTAAAGGAGCAGATCTTAATCCTGCAAAGAATCAGGAAGCAGAAGCCTTGGTAAAGTGGTGGGTTAAAAGCCCCATGTAGAAAAGCCCTGGGTGACCTTGGGCCGGTCACTATCTGCCAGCTAAACTATCTCAAGGTGTTGCTGCAAGGACTAAAGCGGGGGGTCCATGTGTGGGAACTCTGTGCACCACCCTGAACTGGAGGAAGGACGGGATAAAAATGTACATAACTTACCTATTGCTCCCCTATTATTCCTGCCATAGATTATCCAGCACAGCCCTAGGGATATAGCAAAATGGGGCTAAGACACCTGGAGAGAAATAAACGTTCATCAGTCCAATTTGGTGGGCAGTTTGTCCTTCGCATCAATATTAAAGACCAAGTTTGAGGTCTTTCTGGTCACTACAGACCTTTCCTCTAGCTCTGCAGCACTGAGCAAGGCTGTTCAGAGGGGTCTCTCTAAACTTTCTGGCAGGATGTTTGACGTGGGGGGCCAGCGCTCAGAACGCAAGAAGTGGATCCATTGCTTTGAAGGAGTCACTTGCATCATCTTCATTGCTGCCCTCAGCGCCTATGACATGGTTCTGGTGGAGGACGATGAAGTGGTAAGTAGCAGCCCAAGCTATCTTAAGTAGGGATGTACGAAAGTCACTTACCTTTTCGTGGATTCTGTTCATGGGGGGGGGAGGCGTTCCGTCCCTCCCCCCGGAATCCTCGACGGGGGGGGAGGCGATCCGGTCCTCCCCCCCGGAATCCTCGACAGCCGGCTGTGCTCCGTGGCAGCTTTGCGGAGCAGCCGGCCAGGCCCAGGCCAGGGCCGTCCGCAGCCAGATTTCCGGCCGCGGAGGGCTCTGGGTAAAAAAAAACAAACACGTATGCAAATGGCGGCAGCTACGGCCACTGCCATTTGCGTTCCTTATTTTTCGCCGTCTTAGTCTACATAAATATTTACGTAGACTAAGACGAAGAAAAGAAAGGGGAATGCAAATAGCGTACTGGGCGTTTCACAAACGCTTTTTTTTTTTTTTACCCAAACGTGATAGGCTACGTAAGTCTTTACGTAACCTATCACGTCGGGGGGGGTGGGACACAGACTGCAAATGGCGGTGGCGGCAGCTGGTCAGAAGACCAACGCTGAAGCCACCGCTGGAGCTGCCGCCGTCCAAAACATTTGCCCCAGGTAAGTCTCGTCCCCGGTGGGGATCCGCGGGGGGGTGTTTGGCAGACCGTTCCACGATGGATTTCGGGGGGCTGAATGCACTGGCATTCAGTGCATTCAGTTGCAGAATTCTCTGACATCCCTAATCTTAAGGCCTTGAGACTTCGGCTGTCAGAATTCGTAAACGAATTGTAGGACCAGTCTGGCGTATTAGTTAGTGTTGGACTGTGACTGGGGAGAGCCGGGTTCAAATCCCCACTTAGCCATGAAGTTCACTCGGTGAGCTTGGGCCAGTAATTTTCTCCCTGCCTAACCTACCTCAAAGGGTTGTTGTGAGGATAAAAGCAGGGGAGGGGAGGACTATAAACATTGGTGAATATATACATATTAATTAGTTAATTCAATAGCGCTAAGGCCTTGCAACACTGTAGCTGTTTTAAGGAGAGATTTGACATGAGATGTTGAACAAAGCTTGTTGCATAGATTTGATTCAGTGGTCAAATGTCTTTCGAGCTTATTATCATCAGCAGGGAGAAGAACAATAGCTACTTAGAGCGAGATTTAAAAGGGCAGCCCTATTCAGGAGTATGTTTTTGGTTCTATGGGCTGAGGCTGGTCCCTTGCAGAGGAAACGATGGCAGGAAAGTAGCTCAAGACATTCTGGGATTAATGCCCAACTGCAAGCTGTGTGTAATGCACATCTGGGAGGTGTAGTGAAATCTGCTGAAGCAATCATCACGGGTTCACCCCATGATCTCAGCAATGAAGAAGGAGGACCCCTTTCCTATCCTACTTTTTCCTAGGAGTTCAACCACCGGCAGTGGTGAAACTACCTACAGAGGACTAGGGTAGCATTGTCAGATGCACTATGGAACGT
Source organism: Heloderma suspectum (assembly GCF_057233095.1). Taxonomy (NCBI): domain Eukaryota; kingdom Metazoa; phylum Chordata; class Lepidosauria; order Squamata; family Helodermatidae; genus Heloderma; species Heloderma suspectum. The sequence continues at coordinate 280,373,207 of NC_139459.1, forward strand.
AACTCCTGCGCCTTTGAAGAGGTTTGTGGGAACGGTGTGTGTGGAGACATTTGCATTGACTGAAAGGCAGAGGAGCCAACCTGGCTGAAACTGAAAAGGGCCTGCTTGGTCTCATTTCTCCTTCCAGAACCGCATGCACGAGAGCCTGCACCTCTTCAACAGTATCTGCAACCACCGGTATTTTGCCACCACCTCCATTGTTCTTTTCCTCAACAAGAAAGATGTTTTCCAGGAGAAGATCAAGAAGGCCCACCTCAGCATGTGCTTTCCAGATTATGACGGTGAGTTCCCAGCATGCAAGATGTACATTTGTATGGATACAGCTACAGCTGAAGTTAACATCCTACAGCCGATCCTATAGTGAACAGGAGCATAGACATCGCATGGTAGGTGGCAGGAAGAGGGAAGGCAGATGTCTTGTTTTTTTAATTCAGAAAATATGTTTCAGGAAGAATAGAAGCTGAATACCAAAAAGGAAGCAAATTGAAAGTTGCATATATCGTTTGAGATGACTTAAATAAATGAGTAGTGGCTGCATACCCTTTTGTTCCCCCACCCCCAGGGAAGTTGGTAGCACGGAAGAGGAATGTAATTCAACCAAACAGATTTTCACTCTTCCTTTTTCATCCCTGCAAGGGCTCCTGATGGTTTCCTTATGGGGCCAGATACTATAATGCTGTCATTACCAAAGAAAGATACTCTTAACATATTCTCATTTTTGTAGTGTGTCTAGGCCTGTGGCAATTCATGAGTTCAGCTGTAATTACACTCACCTTTATTATTTTGTTGAGCTGGTAACAAACCTATATTTGCCTGGATAGATGCTGCAGATCATACGATTTGGGGGTGGAGAGGGCCGCTGGCAGGAGCTGGGACAGTTAGGCTTTTGTTCTCCTGGTGGAAGCCTTCTCTTTCCATGTGCTTTGTTCTGCCACAAACATTTATTGCATGGAGAAAATAGATGGGACTTTATTATTAGCATTCTTGGCAGAGAGGAACAAGTTACCTCGTGTCCTCTCTTTGCCTGTCACACTAATCAATGAATATATCTTGCAGTGAGCAGGTGACACTACTTTTGCAAAAAATGTCACTTTTATGACAAACATGCTTTGGGCAACATGACACTAGGGGGCCTCCATGCTCTGTGAAACCGAACACACTTTTTTCTGCCACGTAAACCAGAATTCAGTATCTCCAGCTCTCTTCCAAGGGGTGTGTGTGTGTGTGTTGTTGTTGTTTTTGCACTCCTGGCTTGTACACATGCCTATTCCTTTGCTCCTCCTGCCAAGTGGAGGCACTTCAGATGCGATATGTGCAATGGTCTACAGCGGGCACATGCAACCGTCTCCTGTCATCATTTTTATTTTAATGAAAAGGAGCTGTGGGATGTTGCAAATGGAGGGCAGCTGCTGTGTTTAGCAATTCTACGTGGTAGAAACTGGACTAATTTCTTCAGTGCCTGAAGTCCAGCTGGAGTCAAGTTTGGTGTCAGGGCAGCCACTTCCTGGCCCTTATTGTGTCAAAGCCTCCCCGCCCCAGGAGGCCTAGTTCCCTAGAAGCAACTAGAGCTCTGTCTGTCTGCCTCATACCTGAATGAACACAGGCCCTGAGGAAGGAGGCTTTATGTGTAGAATCAGAACGTCTCATTGGTCCCCAAGTGAAGTGGTCCTTGATACCATTCCTGTCTATGCAGGGCCCAATACGTATGATGATGCAGGTGCCTATATCAAGCTGCAGTTCCTGGAGCTGAATATGAGACGGGACGTGAAGGAAATCTACTCACACATGACCTGTGCCACCGATACACAGAACGTAAAGTTTGTCTTTGATGCCGTCACTGACATCATCATCAAGGAGAACCTGAAGGACTGCGGACTCTTCTGACTGCAGGTGCTTGTGTTTCCTAACCTGGGCAACTCCACCCAGGAGGGATAGGGGGAGGCCTGGAATAAACGATCCAAGACTTCCAGTATTGTCCCACTTTCCCAGTGGAAATGGTTGGATATCCTATTTTATGATTAGATTCTGCAATGAGAGGTAAAGCAGCTTTCTGCTGTAGAATAAGGTGAACCCTTGGCATCTTGGGACTGCTACTGAGCCATGGGAGGGGGGAGTAGAGCACACACTTTGCATGCAGGTTGCAATTCAATCCCTGGCATCTCCACCAGGGTAGTAGGTGATGTGAAAGGCTGAAACCCTGGAGAGCGGTTGCCAGTCAGAATGGGCAGATTGGGGTGGGCGACTTGTGGTCCTCCAGATGTTTCGGCCTCCCATCATCCCTCACCATTGGCTACGCTGGCTAGGGCTGATGGGAGTTGTAGGCCAAAACACTTAGAGGGCAATGAATTGCCCATTCCTGGGCTCGATGGACAAACAATCTGAGTTGGCATGTTCCATTAATGGCAGGAGCAGGCTAGTGCCTTCAAGCCTGGCTTGGGGGCTTCCCTGAGGTATTGGATTAGCCACTGTGGGAGGCAGGATGCTGGGTGAGACGGCTTCTTGGTCTGAACCAGCTAAGCTCTTATGTTCACAGGAGGTGGAGGTACTGAGAGGGGTGAATGAGGGTAGACCAAAGGAGCTCTCCAGGAAGAACCGGTTACTAAGCAGGACCTTAGTTCCTCACTTCGTAACATCCTCTCTCTCTACGCAGGTATCTCTGCTCCTCCTGATGGAAAGCAGCATTGCCAATTCAGCAGTGTGAAAGGGAAGCAATCCTCTTACCTGAGCTGATGCAATTCATTCTCATAAACTGTTGCTGCCTGGAGTAGTGGCCAGCACCTACAGAAACGAGTTTCCCCCTCTTATGAGCCAGCTACAGTTTACAAGTAAAAGGAACATCCATCCCATCATGGGCATTTATTTGACCTTTTGGAGCTGGGAGGGTGAGACTACTATAAGAAGCCCTCCAAACTACGCCTGGGGGAGTTTTGACCTCTACCTCTTCCTTAATATCCAACGTTCAGCAGGAAAAGCAGACAAGCGCTGTTCTGGAATCTCTCTTTCTACCTAAGCCACTGCTGTGCCTCTGAGGTGAGAAAGATGGAAGCCTTTCCTCTCATATTGGACTTGCTTGCAGAGTCTTGCAACTTTTTTTCTTGTCCTCCTACCATGGTATTCTTTGTTTGCTCTTGTTTTCTCCTTGAAGCATGCAGAATAATGGGCACATGCTGGGCTATTATAGAAGTTGGACTTAGAGTGCTAGAATCCTATCATGTACCTGCTGCAGGACACTGTAGTTGTGCCAGGAGATGGAGAGATTCTGATATGTATACATTCCAAGTTATATTTGGAACACTTCTCCTACAAAAAGCTTGGAAACCAAACTCCTGGTCGAAACAATAGTAGAAATCCAAGAATTGTCCATGAGAAAGGGTTGGATTTTATTTCTTGCTAAACAAAGCATTTTCTCAGCATGATTTTCCTCAGTGGACCTTTTCTTCCAGGTTTACAAAAATCCATCACCTGCGGGTTTCCACACACAAGTGTGACTGCACCAGTTTGTGTACAAACACACTGATCCTGAACTATCATAGAGGCCTCACTTTAACAATAAGGGTATAAACAATTTACAAGGGGCTCAAATTTATCTGCTTGTTTCTAGGACAATCTTGTATCACATATTCTTTCTTCAGCTAGAAGAGAACTGTATTTATAATTAAAGGTAAAGGTGTCCCCAACCAGTCGTGTCCGACTCTAGGGTGCGGTGCTCATCCCCATTTCTAAGCCGAAGAGCCAGCGCTGTCCGAAGACGCTTCCATGGTCCTTTGGCTGGCATGACTGAACACCGAGGTGCACGGAACGCTGTTACCTTTCCCGCCGAGGCGGTACCTATTTATCTACTTGCAATTTCTTGCTTTCGAACTGCTAGGTTGGCAGAAGCTGGGACTGAAGACGGGAGCTCACTCCATCATGCAGCACTCGGGTCTCGAACTGCTGTCCTGCTGACCTTCCAGTCTGCAGTTCAGCGTCTTAACCACTAAGCCAAATATTCCTAATCGCTAGACCCAACACTCCAAGAGCTTAAGAAAGCTACCAGCTATTGATCATGATTTCGGTACTCCAGCTGGGCTTCAACATGGGATAAGAGTTTAAACTGTGCTCTAGCCATCCACCAATGTACTCAAAATCATGAGGCTCTCTTGAAAACCTGGCCTGTGGCCCTAATTTGTCTTCTGCCGTACCAATGGATCATCCGGAATCACTGTCCTAAGATGCTATTTTTTTGGTGGACCTCTGCAAAAGCTCATTGAATGGAAAGAGCACATTAAAAATGGCCATTGTGCACACTGTTATGGTAAATGTGCAGAAACAACACCAGCAGCAGACTTTGCATTTAGCCTAGGCAATTCTGTATAGTCTCTCAGTGATGTCATGGGATATGCAAAACATAGACCCAACATGGTATTTCACACATTGTCTGATCGGTAGCTATATCCTTCATTCAGAGACTGTATGTTTACAGGTTAATATGAAGTGTAACACTCACATAATCCAAGAGCACTTGGAGGTTATGCATCTTGACTGGACAACGTACACAATTCTGTGTTCATCAGGCCGCAATGTGCACATTCTCCACAGTGTCTGGTGAATGTGCACCATAGCCATTTTTTTCTGCCCATTCTTCCTTTAACTCTTGTTAACCCTAATGTAAGTGTGTGTGTGTGTGTGTGTGTGTGTGTGTGTATACATGTTTTCCTCAAAAAGAAACAGCAAGGAGTGGACTTTGTGTTACCACTACTCCCCATATTATTTTCAGGCTGGAACTTTTGAGGCTGTAGTTACATAGTTGCTTGAAGATAACTTAGGAAAGGATCTTATTTGCTGGTGATAGACTAGGAAATGCTTGTTCTTTAAAATCTCACACCCAGGAGAGGATGATGGTATATTCCACACCATGCGGCACATGGTTATCGTATCCTGTATGAAAGCCTGCACCACCTAAAAGTCCCTCATCCAGTTTTGGCAGCTAGGAGTGGCAGCTTATCCAGTGTCCACCACAGCAGACACTGCTGGAAAGAATAAAAGCCCCTATGTTTCCTTAAGTGTTTACTGATGGATGGTTCATCTGGGTTTTAGAAGTGCGTTTCTCAAGTGATGTGAGACTGCAAACACAAACATGACCATGTGCTTAAAGCTCATTTAAAGCAGCCTTCCCCAACCTGGTACCCTCCCAATGTTTTGGACGTTAGCTCCCATCAGCCCCAGCCAATATGGTCAATAGTCAGGAATGCTGGGAGTTGTAGTCCAAAACATCTGGAGGGCACCAGGTTGGGGAAGGCTGCTGGAAAGTACATAAAGTATACAGGGGTTCTAGGCTATACTATAGTGCAGGGGTGAGCAACCATTTTGCCCCTGAAAGCTGCATGCGGTGGTGGGTGGTGACTTGGGGGCCACAGGCCCATGTTCGCATGCTGTCACGCTCACGCATGCATATACACACACACACACACAACCTCACCTCCCGCCAGTAACCTTCATCAGGACTGCTAGGTGAAAGGGAGAGCTTTTAATGTTCAGCGACCCTCATCAGGATCACTGTTTTCTCGCTGCTCTTAGCAGTGAGGAATCAGTGATCTTGATGAGGAGAGATGGACTCTAACCCCCACCTCCCACCCTGTGATTAGGATCACCTGGGCACAGGGGGGAAGAAGCTTTAACCTTATCCCTCCCATCAGTAATTGCTGGGGGAAGGTGAGGTTAGAATGTCTCCATCTGCCCTGCATGATCCTGATCAGGATTTGCTGTTTTCAGCAATCTGGTCCCTGCCCCACAGGTGATGGCTGATCAGCTGGGAAGTGGAGAAAAGTGAGGGGAACACCCCAGGGGTTCCACAAGTTGCAGAGATAGAGGCTGAGGGCCGCATGCGGTATGCAGTTTTTCCTCATGTGTTACAGGGTCTCATACACCTCTGCATTTACACAGGCTCAAGAACAACCAAGCGTCCTTCGAAGGTCATTCTACTCTGCTGTACCATCTTTGGATTTTGACCAAAAACACAGTAGATAAAAAGCAGCCACATGAAGCATTTTAAAGAAGCCCAGTATAGAAGACTGGATCTCGTGTCTATGCAGTGATGCCCTCAGTTACACAATAGCACAGTCCCAAAATACAGCCAAGAGCCCCTACCCTACAGCACATGTAGCCACACGTAGCTAAACATTAACCCAGCCTTGGAATGTTGTGGTAGATATTCAGCGAACTAACCAAACCACATGCACATGTCGAGATTCTTGAAGTACAGATGATGCCGCACCAACGGTATGAGCCTTGGGGCCAACTGTGAGGATGAAACCAACTCTTCATCTGTGCTGCGTTGTGTTCATATAGCCCCAGTTGAAAGCAAAATGGAATAGGGAATCTGTTTGGTATCCAAAGGAAGTCTATACTGATGCAAAATGCCCACGCTGAATCAGTGGTTTGTGCAAGGCCTGGTGGTGGTGGTGGTGGCAGCGGAAGAGAACCAATGCGGTGCAAACAGAGCTTTCTTTCTACTTTTTATTATTTCAAACCATGTGAACAATTTGGTAAAACATTTGTGATAAAAGCTAGGCTGCGCCTGATGGTTACTAATGGCCCAGTGCCCATCAACTGCACGGCAGGCCGGACCGCTTACATACAGCAGTGTTTCCTCAACTGACACTACAGTTAGAGCTAGGAAAATACATTAAAATAGACCTGACATTACAGCAACCTCAGGAGCACCCCCAGGCCCTGGGGTGTGGCACAAAGGAATAGAAGGAAGTTGACACTGACAATACTTAGTCCTTAGTGGAATCTTAGCCCTTAGGAACCTAATTCTGTGGCCAGGAAGAAACGTGTTTTAAACCCATGGGCACTGCCCCTCATAAAAAGCTTGGCCTGGGCCACAGCAGAAAGGGGGAGAAGGGCTGGAAAAAGGGGGAACCCATTTCATTCTAATCTAAACACAATGCACATTGAAGCGAACTAAGAAACAGATGTAAACATACAGACACCCTCAAGGCACAAAATTTACTAGAGAAGATATTGGGCAACTCAACCGTTTACTACTTGACATTTTAAATAAGGTTTTTTTAAAAGGTTTCCTTAAAAAAAAATAGACCAACTTTTCCTGCACGAATTGGCTTGTAGAGGAATGTTTTTGCTTTCTTGCTGGTCTGTGCAAATTACAGAGGTAGGAGCTGAGAAGCTTGTTCCATGGCAAGAGCTCCACCTGACTGAAGGTAAAAAACAAATGGACAGTGGATTGCTTTGGCAGAGCCAGACAGAGGGTTGCTTGGACCAAAAAAATAATATATATTCATGTCTCAAAAAAGAACGAAAAACATTTAAAAACATGTCCAAAGTCCCCTGACCTGCTATTTTCTGCACTTCATCTTAACAAAATAATAATAATAACAATAATGGACATACATGGAAATGTTACAGCTATGGCAGGCCACCAATAATTGGTGCTTCAGTAAGGCTTTGTGGGCGGAGGGGGAGGATACAAACAGCCTACGACAGGCACCTGGGAGAGCACAGGGCAGGGAAAGCAATGGAGCCTGTCCCTTGGACAGTGGAATCGCCAAAGTCTCATCATTAGGAAAATTAAAAGGAATGAAACAAAAACTTAAGAAGCAGAAGTCATTAAATGGTGCAGTCCTCCCTTCATCAACACCAGCCTCGTCCTCATATGGAGCAGTTCAAGTAATCCTACAATGGAGAGAGCCAAAAGTGAAAAGTGAATGCCCAAGCTTACAGCAGCTACCTTACACCAGCCACTGTCGGTAAAAGCCCTCTGAAGCCTGCCACCTCTATCTGCACAACTGTGAAGACTGAATATCTATAACAGCAACTTGTGACCTTTCGGATGCTGATGGACTATAGCTCCCATCAGCCCTCACCACTGACTATGCTGGCTACGGCTGATGGGTGCTGCAGTCCAACAATAATGTGATGGCCACAAGTTCCTCACCCCTAATTGATAAGTTGAATGAGGCATACACACATATACACATCCACTGCTCAGTCTGGTGGCCATAATGGATCCAAGCTGCATTCAGCCTGCACATGTGTGGCCTGCAATTCATTCCCAATCCAGTCCTTGAGCTAAATGCTACTTGCTCATGTCGCCAGATAAATGAAGCTCTCAGAGGCTTGGATCCACCCTTCATTGCTTTCTCTTTCAAAGACTGATTTTGTCATTCTTTTAATTTTTACAGGGGTTTATGACAGCCTGGACATTTCAGTACAAGTAACAGAAAAGGGCTGGGACTGTGCACACAAGCACGTGAACGCTGCCATCTACGCACTGGCCTCGGCCTCATTAATAACTACACATAAGTGGTAATATCTGGTACTGAAACCCAGATAGGAGCTAGATTCTGATGGATCATTTCCCTGGGCATGGAGCTGGACATGAAGACAAGCTAGCGTGTGTCCCTCATTCCCTCCAGCTCCATCATCTCAAGTTCATGGGATGTCAGTGACTCTTCTTCATTCTCTGCAATGAAAGAATGACTCCCCTGCCCCTTCACTCCTCTGCCAGCCCTCTCTATTCATCCAAATGTGGCACCTCAGGCAGCTGCTTCCACGCTTACTTTTGAAGATGATGACACTGGCATGCACATCTATGTCTTAGAATGTATGCAGATGTCAAAGGACTCACAGGACTGTCTTGTGTACATATGTATTTCCCAGGGAAGAAGCAGAAATGCATGGCTTCTTCCCTACAAAATGGATGAGTGTGGCATTGTTCACATGAAGCAGCCCTGAATTCCTGCAATATCCCAGCAAAGCCTCACCTTCCTGTGTTCCTCAGTAGGTGCCACCTGAAGAACTAGAAGAGCCCACAGTCCTTCAGGTTGTTTTTGATGATGACATCGGTGACAGCATCGAAGACAAACTGCACGTTCTTGGTATCGGTGGCACAAGTGAAGTGAGTGTAGATCTCCTTGGTGTCCTTCCTCTTGTTCAGGTCCTCAAACTTGCTCTGGATGTAGCCAGCAGCTTCATCATACTTGTTTGCCCCTGAGCAGGAGGGGAAGAGAAAGAAATAGTGATCAGAAAGACCATACCTCACCATCACTGGATGCACCGACTCAGTTTTCTATACACGTGGAGATTCCAGCCCCCAGCATACTACTAACAAAATTAGACACCATGTGCTGTTAACAATATCCGGAACAACCCTGACAAAAACATAAACACTCAGCAGCATTTTAACCTGCAAGCAGCTCATGGTAGGCAACTGCTATGACAACTGAGTGGGAAACTCTGGCTCTGAAATAGCTCCGTTCTCCTCCTCTGCCTAGTACTTAGTAGCAACTGGCTGAGTGTACAACAGAGCAGACTCACTAAGAATGAAGAAATTATGTTATCTCACTGGCTCCTCCCCAGGGAACTCAGAGCAACACAGGAAGCTACAACATTAAAATGAACAAATCCACCAGAGCAGTGGTTCACGTGCCATGACTGGTTCCAAGAAAGAGATCCCTTACTGCAAATTCCCTTTGCATCTATTCGCCATTTTTACAAATCCATCTAAGCTCCCATCCTGCTACAGAGCTAGAGATTAAGCCAGTGTTTTTTCTTGTAAACGTCTAAGGGGAAAAAGAGAAAGCACCAGAGGTAGCAAGCCTCATTGACTGACCCACTGTTTGGACTCCTGGCTCACTCCTGTGCCTACCCTCTGACAGTTTCTCTCCACCAGCAAAATTAGAAATGCTACAGACGAGATCCAGTTTGCCTGTGGAATTGTAAAACAATGCCTGTTGATAATCTATACACTACAGTTTCCTGAAAAAATGGACTGCTGTAAATGCTCTACATAAATCTGGATGTTAGCTGTCATCATTTGCATTTTGCTTGAAAAGAAACCTCATGTTTTGGGCTCAGCCAACGCTGCCTGCTTTAAACTAGTGTATTCCCCCTAGATCTTCCTTTCCCGCTCTAGCTTTAGACAGACGCTTTACAAGATGCAACTCAATATAGCCACTTGCCCTATGGAAACACGAGTCTTAGAGGAAGCAGTGAGCCCGGGTGGAGGGGTGCTAGAGAGCAGATAAGCATCTTATAAGATGGCATTTATATGTATTCCTAAAATGTTGAATAGAAGCTGCCTTGGCCCTGCTCCTTTACATGTTTTCCTAGTCAGTAAGACTATGCACAACCTGGGACAGGCTCTCATAGCAGCTGAAGAGCTTATCAACAAAAGAAAATTCCACACTTCCTGCTGTGTAGAACAAGCACAAAAACAAGGTCAACGCCTCCCTTTCCCACTGCCAAAATCTTAGAACTGGACCTCTGATATCTAGCATTTACTGTGCACTAATTAGTTACAACTACACTGGTTGAACAAAATGGAAGACTATGTGCTTCCAGACTTTCAGTTCTGCTGCATATATTGAAAGATCATGTCCTTTCTTCTCCACCTTTTTAAAGACCGGACCATAAAACATTACTGAATTTCTGCACCCTAACATAGGAAAAATCTTAATTTCACAGGAATGTAACTCAAAAGGGAGTCCTGTGGCACTTTAAAGTCTAAAGTATTTATTATGGCAAGCTTTATATGCCACAATAAGGGCGCAATCCTATGCAGATAGGCGACTGCCTATCCAATGCCGGGCAGAAGACGCACAGAGGGAATCGTTCCCTCTGCTCTCCTCCTGCCCTGGATTTTTGGCTAGACAGCCACTTCTAGCTGTCTAGCTGCATGAGGGCTGAGTGGGGGAGGAGGTTGCTGTACGACACACTGGATGTGTCGTACAGGCAGTTCTGCTCTCCCCACCCCAGAACACCCCCTAGAATGCCCCTTTTCGGCCTCTCCACACTTCTCTTGTGAGCGCGGAGGACGGGGCAGCTCTGCGTGGTCTCTGAGGCAGTGCGGAAGTGCGGGGAGGTCGGTTCTCTGGGAACCGACCTCAGAGCATGGGCTCTGAGGTCGGTTCCCAGAAAACCAGATATCCTATGGCCGTCTAGCCGCTGTCTAGCGGCCATAGGATTGCTTCCTAAATCTGGTATCTTTTAAAGTACTAAAAGACGCTTTTCACTTTTGTGTTTGTTGAAAGACTAACACAGCTGCCTCTCAGGAACACATCAGTATAATAAGCACAGTGTATGTGCATGCGTGCACTACCACCCTCTGCGAATGGACAGAGAAGTGCTTCCCAAAGTCAAAGCACATACACAACCTGCACAGGAAGATCACCACTCTTGCCATACCACCAGTGATCATCAGAGGTACTGGACAGAGTCACTCATTCCTATGTAACAGTGATGGTATGATGAGACATAATACTCCTGACATAAGTTAGCACTATTGGTAGTATAATATTACCAATACGTTATTGAAAATTGTGTATGCAACACAGCCACCCTGAGGTTCCTAGTTTAGATGGGAGGGTTGGATATAAATATCGTGACAATGCTAAACACACTTCAGAAGGGCTTTATGCAGGTAAAAGCTATAGTGTTTCAGTGGGAACACACACTCTGCCAAGCAGAATTCCTGTATGGCTTCACTCTATAGTAAGAGAACTAGTCAGTAACCTGGGGTGGATCTACAGCAATGACAAAATAGTTCAAAACCAGTCAGGTTTTTTTCCCTTTTGTTGGAATTTTATAATAAAAAATAAGTCTGAAAGCAAAACAAAAAAAAGATACTTCCACACACATTTAAGAAATGAACAAACTTCCCACATTTCCCATGTGGTAAGTTGGTTGCCTTCATCCACCCATAAATAGCTGGTACCACACATATGACATAATGTATGCATTGGTCATATGCATGATATGCCCAATTCCCACAACTCCACACTTCTTACAGGTGGTGAAAGTTTAATTAGGGCTGAGCATATCCATGCACTGCCCACATCACATGTTATGTCATATACACGAAGTTGGGCGTGTGTCTCCTGCAGCCTCCTGCACAACAAAACATTCTCTTTGACCAACTTTGTTGTTGTTGTTCAGTCGTTCAGTCGTGTCCGACTCTTTGTGACCCCATGGACCATAGCACGCCAGGCCTTCCTGTCCTGCGCTCTCTCCCGGAGCGTGCTCAAGTTCATATTCATTGCATTGGTGATGCTATCTAGCCATCTCATCCTCTGCCGTCCCCTTCTCCTTTTGCCTTCAGTCTTTCCCAGCATCAGGGTCTTTTCCAGAGAGTTTTCTCTTCGCATTAGGTGGCCAAAATATTTGAGCTTCAGCAGAAGTAACCATTCAGAGATAAATACCTAGAAGAATGCACGGCCTCCCACCAGTTTTTACTTCTGAACTGAACTATGTTCCCAGGCCAAACAGTTCATGAGTGTCTAACCACATGTGGGACTTGGAGTTTAACTTCCCAGTCAGAAAGAAATGGCACCACGCACCTGTGTACTCTGGGAAGCAGATGGTCAAGGGGCTGTGGATGATCTTCTCCTCAAAGAGATCCTTCTTATTGAGGAAGAGAATGATGGATGTATCTGTGAACCACTTGTTATTACAGATGCTGTCAAACAGTTTCATGCTCTCGTGCATCCGATTCTGTAAAGGCAACAGATACTCTGAGCCAGGAAGTGCATTTAGAAGTACAAGGGACAATGGCACAGAGAGGCAAAGACATTGCAAGCTTAGAGTATATGGAGATCGAAACTAAACTAAGGCCTTGCCTACGTCTAACAGAACTGCCACTAGTCAACATTGTTGAAATTACCCAAGTGAGTGTAAAATTTGGCCTCCCGAGCAAATTTAAATTTAGCCTCTATTATGAGAAAGACACATTTAGTCATCAAGTAACAGGTCATCCCCGGAAAATACAGGGAGAAGAATCACAGATGTCCTGCACTGCACATGCAGTGAACAAAGGGCAGTTCCAAAACACCATATGCTTTGCCTATTAAACTGTCTACCTATAGCCTAAAGAGAAAATCAGCTGTTGAAATTTTATGGTAATTTCTGCTATACTTTCTTATAGTGCATGGAATAAAAGTTTACACTCCTTCATTTTTCAGTAGGAAAGTGCTGTTTAACATTTATTTCTCTTAACCCACTATCTCCATTATCCTCCAAAAGCACATTTCTTTCTTATTCACAAGTTGAAAGGTAAGAGCAACAAACTTCTATTCCAAAAACATTTCTTTAAAAATGAAGATTGTTTATTTGGGGGGTGATAAGAGGGAAAGAGGGACCATTCCACCAGCCCTGCTGAAAGACCCCCCACCCTTTCCTGGCCAGGAAGGCGTCTTCCCCCTCAATTGTTACCACCTGCCACCATTCCAGCAGACTCTACAGAGGGAGACGAATGTGGAAGCAGAGCCATTTCACCAGACCTGTTAAAAGACTACCTCATTGTTTCCTCTTCTCTTCCCATCCTTTTGTTGTTGTGTGTCATGTCTTTTTAGATTGTAAGCATGAGGGCAGGGACAGTCTTGGTATCCTGACTGAACATAAGCCATCTAGGATCCATTTTGGCTGAGGAGCAGGATAAAAATACTTTAAATAAATAATTTAGACAGGGATCTGGCTAGGAAGGAATCAACATTTTATTGTGGTAGAAGAGAAGCTGAGTATAGCCACTGTGTGCTTGGTATAGATACAGGAAGGGAGTATTGTAGAAAAAAATAGTAAGTAGTCAGAAGATCATGAGGGGGAAGTAAAACAAATGGAATGTCTCTAAAAGCAGCATGTTCCAGGGCAGTATAAATACTTTTCATCTGCTAACACGCCCCACCTAGAAATCCTTTACTACAATGGGCTTATGTAATGAGTATCTGACACTCCAAAAATGAAGACATTTAAATGACCAAAAAAACCCTTCAACCAGTACAAAGTTAAAGGCAGAAGTGTACATCTGTTTAAATATCTAAAAGTAAGGACACACAAAATGAAGTAATTCCTGACCTAAAGAGCCAGGATGGCACCTTGAAGACTGTATTATCAACATAATTCTTTCCTTACCATTTCTTCATCTTCAGCCAGAACCAAATCATAGGCACTCAGAGCAACACAGAAGATAATGGCTGTCACTCCTTCAAAGCAATGGATCCATTTCTTCCTCTCGGACCTCTGCCCCCCCACATCAAACATCCTGCAAGCAAAAACCACAAAGTTACTGAGGCTGGATGATGCAGCAATTATGACAGCACCACTTCCCTGAAAACCAAAGGGAAAGCTGCACTTTACCAAGCTAGGAAACAAAGTGCAACTCTGAAGCAAGCATTGAAATCTGATTCCTTACTGATACAATGGGAAAACTGTGGGTTTAAATCTGTAGGATGGATCAGAGGAGAAACCGCCTTCCATGCTGAACACTGCAAATCTTTCAGTAGGGCACCCTAGAAATCTGGCAGAATGTCCACTCTACCAAGTAACGCTGCTGCCTTTACCTGGCTTGATTCCCTCAGTCGAATACTGTTTGGACTTGCCCATCACTGTGTGAGAAGAAAAAAACTTTTCGGCTCTTAGGAAACACCTGAGGCTAGTTAGGAAGCATGTTTTTCTTAGTGCTGGAGACAGATGGCATCTGGTTCCCAATTGCTTTGTGCCCACATCGGAGCCATGCCAATGGACTTGGTCGATGCACTATTCTCAAGGTCAATAAAGCCAGTGACATCGGCAGTACAGCCAAGTGGATGTGCCTGTAGCATTAGATGTCAGCAACTGGTGAACACAATGGATAATAATCCAACCATGACAACAGTGTCTTGACACCTCCAATAACTAGAGGTCATCTGATCCAGGCCAGTGGAAACTATGAAACGGTACATATTAAGGCTTAAGAGCATCTACGTATGTCTCTAGGATTAGAAAGGTGTTTATCTTTTTGAAAAGGCAGAAATATGCTTTTATTTATTATTATATGTTCTTATTGGGGGGAAAATGTATTTGCTATTAGGTAGAAAAGCTCTCCCTTTTGTCCCTTGGGAAGGCAGGACTTACAGAAGGGGAGTAGTGTCTTCCAGACATGACATGCCTGGATTAATTCCATCAAGTCTTAAAAACAACTACCTCTTTCCTACTTGCTTCCTTCTCCCAGATGTTCTGTATGTTCTGCAATAAATTCTCGGTTCAGTCTAGTCAGGGAAGCATGTGAATAATTCTCTTCGGGCTCACAATGCATCAGGAGTAACAAATACTGACAGGAGCCCACAGAGAAGCAATCACAATCTCTCTCAGAGTGCTGTTTATCTACTAAATCTCTTGAGTCCACCTTTGTTGTAATTTTTTTGAGCATTTCCAATGCCTCTTCCTATCATTCCAACAACATGAAGCACCAAATATGCGTCATGCAACTTCCCCATAACACACTTTAAAAGGTTTTAAAAGTGAAGTTTCTGAATTTGAAGCAGCCACATTTCTGCATGCCAATATTAAGAGATCTAAAATTCTGCAGTCAAGTTTTCCCTGCTCCTCACCCTCTGTCAAAATACATTGGGAGATCTAATGTACATTTTATGGCAAATGCTGGCCAAAAACAGAATTCTGCTCAAGATTTAGGATTCCACTATTATGGAATACTGTTCTGAAACTGAAGAGAATGGTTATAGCAATCCAGTCCATAGGTAGGAAGTAGTTTATATTCTTAATACTACGTACAAGAACAAGTCTATGTTCTGTTACTATTACTATAGTGTTAAGACTACAAAATTCATGGTGCAAGGCAAATGTAAGCAACTCCACATGCATAGAATCAAAAAACATCTCTCTCTCATACAGAGAGAGCGAGAGAGCTGCTACATGCAATGGCTTCCCAATTCAACCCTTTTGCTAAGTGCTTCATGCAATTCACATATTCTCTCTCAGGAATCCAGTACTGTATGGCAGGTCAGAATTATTGTCCCATATTACAGATGGGAGTCAAAGCTGACAAAAATTGGCCTTCCCAGCTCATAGTTCATTTTCTTAACCACTATACTCCCCTATTGTTAATGTAATCATAAGACTTTCAGCCAATGTACAGTCCAACTGTAAGCAAACACTTGTGTGAAAACATCTGGAACCTGTAAGTGAAGTGAAAAATGGTTTTAAATAGCTTCACCCTTAGGATATATGGAAATACAAATAGGATTCTCTGAAATCTGATAAGAGTACCATGAAAATCTGTTACACTAGATCGGAGAAACTGATTTCAGGATGGGATTCTGCCAGGGTTTGGGGAGCGGGTGGGTAGTATTTGCACATCACTAATTTGCATATTCTATTTGGCCTGCACAGTTTTGTGGGCGACATTGATACATTTCTCCTGGAACTGAGGCATGACTTTTAAATTTCACAGAAAATGCTTAAACACATCTTGACTGTACTGGAATCCCTTCTGTCCAAGGGATTTACTTACTCCAATCCTCAAAGGAGTCCCCAAGCAACTGCGTGTGGAAAACCTAAACATGCTGTCACAGCACCAAAGCACTGAGTCTCAGAATGGAGGGCTACACAAGAGGTTACTTTTTCCAAACATTTGAGGTTCTCCGTAAGATGGTGTAGTGAACAGTGTTTGACTCATTGCACTTGTGGTGGGGAGGACACAGGTTCAACCCTCACTCAGCTATCAAATTCACTGGGTGAACTGGGCTCTCTCAGCTTAGCTTATCTCAGAGGGTAAATGTGTGGGAAAGAACCATGTACACAGTTTGGAGCTCCTTGAAGGAAGGGCACGATAAAAAGAAAAGTGCAATACATATATAAATAGGATTCAAGTACTATTAAGTAGGCTCTTTGCATAGAGATTATTTCTCAGTGCTGGAAAAACACATTCAAAGTGGCCCTAAGAGCTGGCAAAGCAGCACGGCTGTGGGTGAGCTCGCTTCTCCTGCCCCAGCCCTTTGTGTGCGAGTTCTCTGCAGCTCAAACAAGCGCTCGCACCCTGGCTTGCTGCCAGCCTTCTACCTAAGCACACATGGGCTGCCGAGACAGGCTGCCAAAGCACAGGAGCAGGCCAGGCGCTCAGCTGAACAATGAGAGGAAGCAGAGTGGGAATTCCATCCTGAGGAACAGTGGAGACAGGAAATCAACGTGACAAGTCAGCAAACACTACCCCATGAAAAGCACATATCAGAGACTCAACAAGCTATACCACATTCTCAAGTCTTATGCAGCTTACCACAGTGACATTCAACCCCTTTCCCACTGTTATTTGGGGTGGGGGACATCCTCTTCAAGGAAACACGCTTTGTTTGTGATAACAACTTTTTTTCCCTGGCCAACATTACAGTCTTGATATTTGCTTATGGTAGGCCGGCTGCAACACTTCCTCGTTCTTCCACTGAGAAAGACAAGAATTATGCTAAGACTAAGCAAATCTATTAATGTCTGAAAATTCAAAACAGCTGCTCAGTCTCAGTGCTGATTCACACATGCCTGTACCTCACTTGATTTCTCTTGATAACTGGCAGCTGAATATGTGAATCAGCTCCACTAAAAAGCATGATGTTTGAGCCTGCATCAAATCTGGGATGTCCGTTCACACAAACAAATAACTACCCAACAGGGAAGTCAAGTGATGAGCATGCATGTGTGATGCAGCCCTCAGTTCTGTGCACTGTGCTGTCCAGATTTACTGGAATTACTTGCTTTTTTGCCATTTTGTCTGGTGCCGGCACCTGTTCCTTTAAAATGGTGGTTCATGGTCTGCCATTATATAATTTCAAAAACATGATTAAATGTATAACTGATGACTTGAAATTATCTGCAATATTTCAATAACGGAATTGGATATGGGAGGGCACAACTAGACCCTCACACACACCATTCTCTAGACTGCCCTGCTATGCTACTTGCACACATACATGCATGTGCCCCTGGTGTGCACCGGAACTGGGGAGAAACAGTTCTTAGCTGAACATTATGAAGATGCCTTTGAACATGGGTGCAGCGCACCCAGTGCATAGTTAAAACTATGGACTTTGCTACCACAAGATGTAGTGATGGCCACCGCTTTGGATGCCTTTAAAAGGGGGTTAGACAAATTCATGGAGTAGAAGGCAATCAATGGCTACTAGTCCTGATAGCTATATTCTTCCTCCAGTATCAGAGACAGTATGCCTCTGTACACCAGTTGCTAGGGAACACAGCTGGGAGGTCATACTTGGGGGTTTCCCACAGGCAGATGGCCACTGTGTGAACAGAATGCTGGACAAGATAGATCCTTGTTCTGATCCAGCATGGCTCTTTCTTATGTTCAGTGCTAACATGGGGAAGGATCATACCCTTCCTGCAAACCATACTTATTCTTGACGTACTTAAACTTCATGTGCTCTATATTTGAGAATCAAGTTATTATTATTTTTTAGGATCTTCCATAAATTCTTGTTTCTAGGCCAAGTTCTCATGAGTTCTCTTCCTGGAGCTTAAGCTGGCAGTTTATGTCTCTCTAAATCTGAATAAATGGTTTGAATGAAGAATTTTAAAATAAACAGATATTTAGCTATTTTAGGACAGCTACTGTAAAATGTCAATAATTAAGTGCTAATTTGAAAGCTACCATTAAACACCCCCCTGCCCCTCCCTACCAAAGATCTCCACCAGCCTTAAGCTGTCAATTCTTCCATAGCATTTCCATTATGGTTCATCTACACTGGCAGTTTTCCATGCAACCTCCCACAGAAAAAGATATGAGGGGGCTTGTCAAATCCATACATCATCATGTGATTTATCACCACACTCCACTTCCTGGCTTGGTTCTGCAAAAATCTGGATCTTACTGAAGTAGTAGAAACTTAAGGGACTGGGTGTGGATAGAAAGCAGTATCTAACTCGACACTAGTGCTAACATAAATTACGTTGTGTGAGCGTAAGTGACCTCTAGTGCAATGCTAACAGTATTAGCTGGCACGAGAGGTCTTCCAGGAAAACTCATCATGCCAGCTAATGCTACTGGTGGGGCGCTAGAGGTCCCTTACACTATGTAATTTACATTAGTGCTAATGTCAACTTGGATACTCCCCAGAAGTAGCACAATGCCCCATTTGGGGGCATTGGCATTGTTTGTATATTACACTACCAGGGGTCCTCAACCTCTTTTGAGCCTGTGGGCACATTTAGAATGTTGAGAAAGTGTTGTTGGTGCAACCACAAAATGGCTGCCATGGGGAGGGGGCAATATATTGCATATGTACTTTTGAAGATACAAATATTCCAGCCTGGTATAAAAGAAGACTTCTTGACCGATCACGGGAGAGGCAAATAAGGGCTGCACAGTTGGGCTTGGCTATACTGAGACGTGAGGTCCAAAATTTTTCATTAGCACTTGGTGGGACTCTGTAAACAATACAACATAACACACAAAATGCAGTACAGGGTGCAGAGCAGTCTTCCAAATCCCAGTTTCTAGATCTCGGTGAAAGCATAATATATTTTTCTATGCCAAACTGGGGCACAGGTTCAGGATGTGAACACGTCTGTCTTTGTTCGTTTTGCATTGCCTCTTCTCCTTGTAAGTCAAAACCTCCCATTTTTGGAAGTGTAAAGTAGCAATGAATCAACAGTATGTGAGAGAACTCTATCTTCTTAGTGAGTCATTTAACGGTTTGAATAAAATGTCACTCACCAGCCAATGACAGAGGGTGACTCTGGAAAATCAGGACAGAGAAAAAGTAGTTTTGCTGTTCTAGAGGAAGAAAGCCTCGAATTGGTGTCCTTCACCCCTCTCCTCTTGCACTTGGGGGTCCGTTCACCTACCCAGTATTTCCCGTCATCTACCTACCACAGCTAGGTATTTATACAAGCTATTAACATTTAGCTTGTTGAGCTACAGTCTGACATATATCTCTATCATGGTCAAAGACGACAGAACAACAACAAAAATGCGGCATCTCTTCTCCAAATAGTCATGAAATGATTAGCAGAAGCTAGAAAATGTGTGGCACCAACTGTATTGGAAATCGTATAAAATGAGTTCCACATGCGACCATGCTAGGGAAAATAATATGGAAGATCTTACTTGGCTTGAAGGCAGACTACTCTCTGGAGAACAATGACCCAGAAAAAAACACCTTACTGAAGATCCAATATATTGCAAGTAGACCTTTTCATTACAGCAAGCGCTGTGCTCCAGGTGCAGCCAGATGCTTCACGTCTACCTCCGTCCGGGTTCTCATAGTATCCCCTTGTCACCAGGGGATCTACCCACTGTGTGAAGACAAACGCATCCACAGGGGCAGGGGGGAAATAAAAAATCTCCAGTTTGCAGTTGGCTTAAGTAAGGGAATTTGATTCCAACTGAGAGCTAACACCAGATTTATAGCTTGGTTTGATCTGCTCTGCACCTGAGGCACTAAATGCTCCATTAACATGGCAGGGGCTGCCAAAAAGTCAACAGAAGGTAATTCTGAAATGGGTGCACGTCAGCATTCCTACCTCTTTCAGGAGCAAGGTTACAACCTCCCTAATGCATCTGACCATATATGAGGAGGGGTTCTATATGCTTGCCAGTAAAGGCAGTGAATCATCATGGCCATCTCCAAACATGCTACCCAGTGAAGGGAAGAGTCAGACTCTGGAAGTTCATAAGCATCTTAAACACTAAATGCACCTACTGTATGCTGTTATGTTCTGATCTCAATGGATTCTTGTCCTACTAGTGAAGCAACCGGTGACATAAGAAACATACTTCATTAAACGGCTGTGACACGGAGGAATCTGGTCCCTGAGTATTGGTATCCAAACCAGTTTCTAACAGCCTTGACTCAAAGAGTACACTTGTGCCCCTTACAATGGATATGTGTGCAGCTTTTTTGCACAGTACAATATTTTTACATATGTGCACATGCTGCACTGTTTGGCCGTTTGCAAGAGTATAAAACCTAACTCAGTTACGTGCACCTGTCATTCAGTTCAGTGTTTAGCTGGTCAAGGGAAAGCAGCAACCGTCAGGACACAGCTTTTTTCAAGGGGAAAAAGTGTGTCATCTTAACACATTGCAATTATCTGAGCATGAAGGGGAAACCAATTCCTTATCGCCCAAAACTACAAAGCAAGAACAAGACCTATTCGGAAGTAAAACAGCCAGCCACATCCTTCTAGAGCATGTACAACCATCCCTGGAGTCTCACCATCATCAAACTTCCTCTTTGTAGCCATCTTTTGCTATACTTTGCTTACTTGCCTTGGCCTTTTTCTTGCCTTGGCCTTTTTCACATTAATAAGAAAGAGAAAATGACATCAGCAGGCCACAAAAGAGGCCCAACAGCGAAACTTAAGGGTACATTTACATGTCACACTCTATTTCTAATTTTGCACAGCTGTGCTCTTCCCTTTTTCATCTCTTGCAACGGCAGCTCATGTTTTAAATTTTTAAAATTTCTCTGGAAAACCTGTCGTGCCAGCATGCACAGTTGGTACTGTGCTAGAGATCGCTCACACTAGCGCTACATCAATGGTGTTAAGCAGAGTTGGATATTGCCCTCTGTCTACTTTAACCTATGTTGCCATGTGCCTTTTGTCTAAATTGTCTTTATGCTAAAAGTGGCACTTGAAAGACTAATGGGTTAATTGTAACATGTTCTTTTGCAGACAGTTTCCTCAGATGGTGTTATACCCTGACTAGTAGCACTGAGTGAATGCTATCCACCCTTTTTCAGTAGTTGTGTATGAACCTCAAGAAGAGTGAACAAAGGATGCCACCTGGTAACATGGTAATAAGATTGCCACTCTTAGTGCATCACCAGTAATAAGAGATGCTGACCAGTGAAATGCTTTTATAGAGTTAACACCGGTGGTGGCACATCACTAGTGGTTCACCATTTCTATATATGGTGATGTCCCCTTAGAGCTGATGACATGTGCACATCTTTAGTGCATCTAAGAGCATTCCTGTAACTGCAGAAGATATTATGATTGCTAGAAAGTACTATGGCGCCAGACAACATAAGCACCCTTGAAAGAAGCTAACATTGCTGGTAACCCCACACACTTCTCATCAATAGCTTGGTAAAAAAGAGCTACTACTGGGAACAAAAGGGAAAAACTTTCCCACAACTAACTGAATAAAGAGTAAATGTATCAGCCAATCTGTATAACATTAAAACTTCTCTTTGCTAGTTGTGCTGATGCTCCACGTTTTGTAAACCCAGAGACATCCTTCACAAAACACACCATCAGGACGTGCACTTAGGTCTCCCCTGTTGCCAGCATATCACCTTTCCTTTCAGTTGTATGGAAGAACACTGTAAGTTTGGTTTCTTGCAGTTTAATCATTACAATTCAAAGGCTTTCCACAGTGACGACTTCCTATTGCATTCAGAAGTGACAACTGCAAGAGGATTACTCCAGCACCATCTCAGCTGGAAGGTTTTATGCCAGGATCTCACTATGGCTTGACCTACTGCCTTGTTGCATCACCCCTTTTATGCTCTGATAAGGGTAAACCAGCATGTTCTCTTTCTAACTCAACCCAGAGGCATGTAACGTTATAAAGCAGTAATAAAACTGAAGCACAACTCTTCTGCATGCAGGACAGGGAGAAAATCAGGTGCCTGTCAAGGCACCAGATGAATTTCTTGGCTGATTATGGAGAAAGTTTTTCTAACTGTACATTTGGCTCTATTATAGCTTTGGGATGCATCATTCCTTTGGGATGCAAGTCAGCAAATTCCTTTGAGGGAAAGTAGCACTTTTAAGAATGACCACATGCGGGGCATTTTCAACGGTTCTATCTTCCCAGTATGAAATAGTGAAGATAGTGCAATTTGTATAAATCTTGCTGTGCTGGAAGGTAATGGAAATTGCTGTATTCACATTATGGTTAACTTCATTGCTCCCTACTAGCAAGTGGATTAGCCTGATCTGCAGATAAGAGAGCAAAAACGTTAATAAGAGGACCAAAACAAAAATCTACAAGTGCAATGCCAGAGAAAGGCCAGACACCCATGTTGTCTTGGCAGTTTTTTAAATGAGTATTTTTCCAGTGTACTGGCTTTCCCAGAGAACTGTGCAGCTGTCATTAATTCACCTGTTTTGCTGTAGATGTCCCACCATTTGGTAATATCTTCCCCTTGGTTTTTTTTTCCTTTTCAAGGCTCTATTCCTTCCATCCCAAGCACTTATCTGGCAACTTTTCAGAAAAGACCATTTCCCAGTGGCTAAGCTAGTTCTACCCCCTTCCACTGCATAGGGATAATTTATTGCTTGCTTGAATTTCTTTAAAGCAAGTTGCAGCTGATTCATGTCAGTGATAAAACTGGGTTGTCCCTGTATACTGACGTAAGCAAAGATTAGATCAGTCCAGCAGGTGCTAGTGGCAAGGAATGCACCGGACAGGGTTTCTGAAGGGGTGAAGGGAGGAAAAGACAGCTTCCTGCGTTCATCTGCACTTCAGCAAGCACTGGCATACTCCCTCTCCCTCCGAAAGAGACAGGGAGGCCTGAACTCTTGATTGTAGGCTAGCTTCCAGAAGAATAACAATGGAAGGGTTTTTTTCATCTCGCAGTGAAGCTTTCATTCATCACTGAACAGCTGAAGTTGTCAGTGGTATCCCAACCTTTGCCAACCTGTACATAGCTAAAGGCCCAACAGATGAGAATTCACACTTCTATACAGGATGACTGGCCTGTTCACATGCAATATGCCTAAAGGCTTCAGGGTTACTGGTGGAATTTCAAAGCTGCCACCCCTTCCTTTTTGTGCATATAAAAAAATAGTTCAAGACCTCTTTAAGTATGGCTCCAAAAATCTACAGCAGATGGAATGGCATAACTCTGCCTTCCCCAGCCCAACTCCCATTTTACACAACCACTGGCCATGCTGGCTGGGGCTGATGGGAGCTGCAGTCCAAACATATGGAAGGCACTAGATTGGAGGAGGCTGCCACAGACCATATCTAATGCAGGTTACAGGAGAGCCCTGTACTGCAGGGTACATATAATGCTGTGGCACATGTATTACACACACACTTAGAGCTGAAATCCAACTTTATCCGTCCTGCAATAAAAGTTAGCAGCATCACACTTTTTATTTCCCAGGACAAAGACAAGTTACGTATTTCAGCTTATGTACTTACTTGAAATGTAATTCCTTGAAGGTAAAATGAGTCTCTACAATGCCTGTAGTCTTCACTCTGGTTCTCAGCACGTCTTGCTGGGTTGGAATGTAATCTCCTCTGGCTATCCTCTCCAAATCATTCAGATAGCTGCAGGGAGAAAGGGGTGGTGGTGTTTAGAAAAGTAGCTCAATATAGGTTACAAAGTGCTTTAGAAGACTGACTACAAGAAAAGGCAGCAGTGCCATTTTTCCCCCAGTGCGATCTCTTGCTCCTCTCAAGTGCCATCTATATCTTTCAGGAATCTTTCATACTACCAAGTCCCATGAACAAATATTTGCTAGTCATCTTGGAAATAAATAAACATTTCATGCCTAAGCATCTCGATACATAGGCATGCCCACGCTACCTTTTAAAATGGAGTAATATAGCCTAGGTGGTCCAAATCAAGTTGGTGCCCTCCAGTTGTGTTTGACTGCAACTCCCATCATCCCCACTCAGCATAGCCATAGGTTGTGCTGGCTGGGTTGATAGGAGCTGTAGTCCAATGCATCAGGAGGGAACCAGGCTGTGGAAGCCGGTCTAAACCAATGTTTCTCAAGCACGGGACAAAGCACGCTTCGTATGAATGGGGCATCAGTGGACAAATGAAGGATACAAACAAATTTATATGTCTTATGAGTATCAAGCCTATAAATATATGAACTGTCTGTAAACATACATCCAATTATGTTTTTAGGTTGAGTGAGAGTAGGCACAAGAAGATCTAGTTAGTTTAGAAGGGAAAAGCTATTTGATGAAATCTGATAAACGTCCACTGATGTGGAGCCCAATCACATGCAAGTTCACTTGGAAATCAGTCCCACTGTGTTCAGACAGAATTACATCTGTGTAAATAAGCGGAGGATAACAGGCTTAACACTTGTTTCGCAGATGCAGGATGATGGTCTTGTGCCACTGTCCTTGTGCACTTTTGAGCCCCGGCCTTTGTCTTTTAAATCTTAAGAAAACCTTAGAGAAAGGAACAGTCATTCAAGGAGAAATCCACCGCACAGTTGTGTTACCCTGAAAGCAAACCTACATCGGGGTGGCAATCTCCTTGTCATGTTGTTACACTGTATTGCTTTGCAAGAGGTGTGTATTGCATAGGACTATGAGGGCCTGGTTCTTAACAGATGCGCTACTGAGATCCGCACTCAGGTCTGTATCCTACTCACCCCCCATCATCACTGTAAGTTAACTGCAGCTGCATGGGTACATTAATACAACACAGCTCTCAGGAAAGAGGAAAGTATTCATCGCTATGGCAACAAACCAGAGAGACAGAGCCTGCACGCAGAAACAATTTATGGCCGTTTGCCATTTATAGTCAAGACACCCAAACCCTCCTTCCTGGGAGGAAGAGGGAGGTCTTTGAAGAGAAGGGAGGGGACCGTCAGCAGCGCTGCTTGAGGCAGAAAACAACAGGGCAAGGCAAATGGATTATTTCAAACTAGAACACACATGCACACGCATCCAGCAAGGGTGTGAGAGTTGCCCATAAATGCTAGCAGGAGTGGTCAACATGAGCCCAAGGAGAGGCCTTCAAGAGAGGCCCTGCATTAACCCTCACGTAGCAAGCTGGCCCCTGCATTAAGGTATCGGCCCGCTTTTCGCAGGACAAGGGAAAGGAAGGAACCACTCCCAGCTAATTAAGAGAGAGCGGTGATGCTGGGAGTTGTGGTCTCCACAGACATCACTTCTACTTCAGAAGGGAGTGTGACCACAGGAGCACAGAGTCGCATCTGGCCAGACGGGTGAACTGACATCCATCTCCTTTGCAAATCCCATATTTACGTCCTGATCTTTCCAGCAGAAAAAGCCACAAAGTGAAAAGCGCCAAACTGAGGGATTACACAGCCAGCTAACAATGGCAGGATGATTCAGTACTGAAAGCCTGGCAAAGACAGCCACTGCCTGTGGAGCTGGGATACAGTGTTTTCACGGCACAGAGGTAATAGGCATAACAATTGAGTTTACAACACATAAGCTATCAATTAAGGTAACAATTGTACACATATTTAAAAAATCCACATCACATCACAGAAAATAAGTTACTGTGAATAGAATAAAAGGAATCAAGGAAAGGAAAGTGGGAGGCTATAACACCACTAGAAAAATTGCTGCTGTCAAGTCCTATCATGATTCTCCTTTTACAGGTACTGAACCAGGAGACTGGGGCAGCCTCTCATTGCCACTGCAGAAGCCATCTTTATGACCAGCCTCTCTGGACACTCCCTGGTATCACTCAGTAATTATTAGAGTCTTAAGGCACAATCCTATGCATGTTTAGACAGAAAAAAGTCCTACAACTTCTGTCATGCTCTTGCCAGCCATGCAGGGAGTTGTAGGACTTCTTCTGTCTCAACATGCATAGGATTGCACCCTTAAAGTCCTTTCCTCTGGGATTACTCTATTTATTTCAAGGATATTCCTGTTTGTTTGTTTATTTGCTATATTTATATAGCAACCCTGTGACAGTAGAGACCAACTGCCATGGGGTTGATCAGTAATCCCCCACCACCACTTTTTGGAAATGGCCATCCAAGCAGGAAAGGAACCACTGCAAAATGGTGCCCCCCATACCCAGCCTGGACAGCCTATCCAGAAGGACACCATAGTCAATGGTACTGAAAGCCACTGAGAGGTCCAAAGAAATCAATAGGGTCTCACTCCCCCTGTCTCTTTCTAGGAAGAGGTAATCCCATAGGGCGACCAAGGCAGTTTCCATCCCAAAATCAGGATTGAAACCTGATTAAAATGGATCTAGATTTATTTTATTTTATTTTATTTTATTTATTAAATTTATTAATCGCCCATCTGACTGGTCACCCAGCCACTCTGGGCGATGTACAACCCACCATAAAACAATTTAAAACAATAAAATTTTACCATAATTTTTTTTTTTTAAATACCCTAACCCACCCCAAATGCCTGCCTGAACAACCACGTTTTTAATGCACGATGGAAGCTCATTAAAGAGGGGGCATGACGGAGTTCCCTAGGGAGGGAGTTCCACAGAGTGGGGGCCACCACAGAGAAGGCCCTCTCCCTCGTCCCCACCAGTCTAGCTGTCCTGGCTGATGGGACAGAGAGAAGGCCATCAGAGGCTGATCTTGTTAAGTGGCCTGTCTGGTGTTGCTGGAGGCGCTCCTTAAGATAGGCTGGGCCGGAACCATATAGGGTTTTAAAGGTCAAAACCAACACCTTGAATTTGGCCCGGAAAACAACTGGTAACCAGTGCAACTCCTTCAGCACTGGAGTGATGTGATCTCGCCGGCGGCTGCCTTTAATCAGGCAAGCCGCCGCGTTCTGTACCAGCTGCAGCTTCCGAACCGTCTTCAAGGGTAACCCCACGTAGAGCGCATTACAGTAGTCTAAATGAGAGGAGACCAGGGCATGTACTACCGATGGGAGCAGATGGTCGGGAAGGAAGGGGCGCAGCCGCCGTATCAGATGGAGTTGATACAGCGCTGTCCAGCTCACAGCTGACACCTGAGCCTCCACGGACAGCTGGGAGTCCAAAATGACCCCAGGCTGCGGACCTGGTCTTTCAAGGGTAGCCGTACCCCATTCAACACCAGGTCAACATCCCCCAGCCTCCTCTTGTCTCCCACCAAAAGTACCTCGGTCTTGTCAGGGTTGAGCTTCAGCTTATTCCTCCCCATCCAGCCACTCACCGTCTCCAGACATTTGGACAGGGATTCTATGGCCAACCTTGGTGAAGATTTGAATGAGAGGCAGAGCTGTGTTTCATCCGCATATTGATGACACTGCACCCCAAACCTCCTGATGATAGCCCCCAGTGGCTTCACATAGATGTTAAATAGCATCGGGGAGAGGATGGAACCTTGTGGCACCCCACAAGTAAGTGGCCACGGGTCCGAAACCTCCTCTCCCAGTGCTACCCTCTGGTTCCTGCCAGAGAGGAAGGACCGGAACCACCGCAATACGGTGTCTCCAATGCCCAACCCCTCCAGGCGGTCCAGGAGGATACCGTGGTCAACGGTATCAAAAGCCGCTGAGAGGTCGAGGAGAACAAGGAAGGAGCATTCACCCCTATCCAGAGCCCTCCTCATATCATCCACCAAGGCGACCAAGGCCGTTTCTGTCCCATGCCCAGGCCTGAAGCCCGACTGAAATGGGTCTAGATAATCAGTTTCTTCCAAGTGTGCCTTCAACTGCACCGCCACCACCCGCTCAATCACCTTGCCCAAAAATGGCAGATTTGAGACTGGGAGAAAGTTGTTCAGAACTTGAGGATCCAAGGAGGGCTTCTTTAAGAGCGGTCTTATCACTGCCTCCTTGAGGGCTGATGGCATCACTCCCTCCTCAAGGGAGGCGTTCACCACCGCCTTGATCCCCTCACCCAGTCTCTCTCTGCAGCTCATAATGAGCCAAGATGGGCAAGGATCAAGTAAGCAGGTGGTCGGCCTTACAGATGAAAGCACATTGTCCACTTCGTCAGGAGGAAGAAGCTGGAACCGATCCCACAAAACCGGTTTGCCACAGGCCGCCTCTTGCTCACTAACTGTATCCACAGTGTGCAGAGTAACACACCTAATCTGATCAATTTTATCTGCAAAGTGCCTTGCCAAAGCCTCACAGGAGGCCTTAGAATGCTCCAGTGGTTCCGGAGCCACAGGACCGACCAGGCTCCGGACCACTTGGAACAGCCTCCTGGGGCAGCACTCTGCAGACGCGATGGAGGCAGCATAATATTCCTTTTTTGCTGCCTTCACCGCCATGTGATAGGCTGAAGATATAGCTCTAGCCCGTGTCTGATCGTCTTTGGAGCGAGACTTCCGCCACCGGCGCTCTAGCCGTCTCACCTCCTGTTTCAGAGCTCGTAACCGCGGATTGAACCATGGTGCAGTCCGAGCCCTGTTCAGGGGGAGAGGGCGTTTCGGAGCCACCCGATCTAATGCCCCAGTAATTGTGGCATTCCAGCCACCCACCAGGGTCTCGACCGAGTGGCCGTTGGCATGCCCCAGAGAATCCCCAAGCGCGTTCAGGAATCCATTTGGATCCATAAGACGCCTGGGGCGGATAATCAGATTCTTCTAGATCTGGGGTCTTCAACATGGTGCCCATGGACACTAGTGTGTCCACAGATATGTCTCAGTGCCCATCAGGTGACCCTCCTTTTTATTTTTTTAAAAGAATAATTATATACACACACACACACACTATTATTACTACTAATAATAATAATAGTAAACTGGAGGGCCAACATGTTGCATAGAGAAGTGCTGGCTTCTGAGAAATGCGTGTTCTGTGTCTGGCCACACCTCCCATGGCAGCCATTTTATGAATAAACTAGAGATTGACTTTTGAAAAATTAGCCCCAGTAGCTTTGGTGGCTGTTGAGACCAAGAGAGGTTACAGTATAAACATTTTTTTTTAAAATTAGGAACAACTGTATGCTGTTCTACCATTACAAAGCACCAAAGAAAAACACAGTGGTCTTTAGGTAATCAGTACAATTTGCCCTATCCATATGAAATTGAATATGGAAAAGCCCCTTATGATGTTCAAAGAAACTGGTTGAAAAATGGCTGAGTTACAAATAAGTTTAAAAATACTGTCTGGAGAAGAGATTTTCAATGCCTGTGACCACAGTTTGTGTATCGGTAAGTAACATACCTTGAAGTTATCTTTTTGGTATTGGGTCTGAAAGGCCATGGGAAAGTGTGGGTGCATGACGCTTAAATCGTAAGCCAGCACAATTTGCAAGACTATGGGATGTGCTTACTGCTTAGATGGTGCAGAAGTTATGGCAAGAGCCTTGACTTAACAACGTCCATGTGTTTTGGTGCATGAGTGAATTTACAAGAGCCTAGGATGATTCTAGAATATATACAAAAGTTTATTACAGATGTGATTAATTAAAAAATGTTGGGCTTTACTGCCTTTCATAATGCTATGTATTGAGCATAAATTGTTATACCCATCCACATTAAATAACCTTTTCTGATTGCAGACACTGTGCTTTGCTCAGCACGTTGTAAAGACTCTGGATGTTTGTACTGCTCTGCACCATGCTGTCAGAGTTGGCCCTTCCCGGCAGGATCACTGTTGCACTCTGCAGCGAGTCTTCCTCGCTGCATACACAGCAGTGTGCTGACCTTACATTCTTTTCTTGTAACCACCTTCTATCAAATGTCCACGAACGTTCTCTTTCAAGACCATTTAAATCCCTTTTCCTCATCTTGAAAGCTGTTATGGACTTAGCAGAAAAGAATAAAACACAGAAACTTTTCTAGAGAAAGCAAGTTCATATCAACCACACAAGAGAAATCTGACAGACACAGGCTGGAATCCTATCCACTGACAGTGCCAGTATCAGTATGTGTTACCATGTAGCTAGCTTGCTTAATTGGATTATTACAATTAACAGTCATCTTTGAAGCAAATTAGAGCCATCATAAATCAAGGAATTTGCAGTGGTGTGATCTAGCAAGAACTGCACTACTTGAACAGAGGAGGAATTTCTTCCAGAAAATGAGGCTCAAAAGGAAAAGCAATGGCCAAGACAAATGCCAGCACAAATTGAAAAACCCTGGGAGAAACCACAGAACCTTTACTATATGGTAGTTCACCCAGGAGAAGATAGGGAATGATGAACACAATCTGTTCCACACACACAAAGGTGTGTGTGTGTGTGTGTGGGGGGGGGATCCTGTACTAGTTATTATCAACTTTCATTAGTCCTTAAAGCTTCAATTCAAAGTCTCAAGAGTAAAAAAAGATTGTTGATCCAGCAGCTTTGATTAGTGATTTGTGAAGGTGGCAGTAATAGACCCTTACGATGTGGGTTCCTGCTTAATAAATCGGTACCTCCTAAGATCACAGACAAATCTGAAGGGTGCAATTAGATGAAAGGGATGTAAAATTTGTTTAATTCCAGAGCAGTCTAATTTCGGAATCTTCTCATGTTTTCATGTCCTTTACAGATGAAGGGAACTGCAGTAAATATCCCTTCAGCATATTTATTTGGTCTTCTTGTTAATTCCTTATTATGCCAGAACAAGCACAAAAGCAATGCAAGTGCCAGTGCTGCAAAAATAGATGATGGTTTGCAGGTGAGCACTTTGAACTTGAGTTTCATTCATTCATTTATTAAATTTCTTAATCGCCCATCTTGGCCGGTCACCTGGCCACTCTGGGCGATGTACAACGGTACAATTTAAAACAGTAAGATTATACATTAAACATTATTTAAGAATACCCTAACCCACCCCAAATGCCTGCCTGAATAACCAAGTTTTCAGTGCACGGCGGAATCTCATTAAAGTTTCTTTGCAAATTCCAAGGCAGAAGTCTCAAAGCTGTTGAAATATGCAAGCGTTATATATCACAGTTACAAGTTTGTCTAGTATGGACATAAAGCTGGTAGATTATGATTGAACATAGGTTCTCTTGGCCAGGCTAAGCCAGTCATCACTCCCAGTTCAAATGTGAACAAGCCATTCGGTATGGAAATTACTGTTACAGAACAACAGACTGAGATTTTTATGCACTAAAGCTGCCAAATTCTGTGACCAGGCAATCCAAATGAAATGTTAATGGAAACTATGGGGGTAATCATGAAACCGGCATGGTTTATCTGGATTACAAATTAGAAGAGTTATAATTAGTATTACAAGAGAAAAGTGGGACTCATGGGGCATATGTATCAGTACAGAGAAGGGAATGGGACCTAGAAGGATGTATGCAAAGTGAGGCATTTACCTTACTACAAGTGTGGCTGCAGAATTAGAAATGTCAAAGTTTCTGGAAATTCTGAAGCAATGGGAAAAAATGTCCTGAGAAAAAAATGAAATCTGGATGAAAATGGAAAAATATGCAATACTTGCTTTCTTATCCAATCAATTTTATGTTGCTAAAGCAATCTATTTTATTGCTTTAGCAACATAAAATGCATAACGCAGAATATAAAATTGTACTTTCTGACATGTTTCTGAAACTTACACAGCAATCACAGTGTGAAGTAAGACCTACTGTTTAGTGGAGCTTACTCACAGCTAAGTGCATGTAGGACTGCAGCCTGAAAAGTATAAATGCCAGATACTTGCTTCTAGTATCTCCAAAAAAGATCAAAGGTCTCCAGAAGAAGGCATGCAGCAGCACACAAGAAAAGGAAGGCCCTGTGTTTTTACTGAGGTACTCAAGTTTTTTGTTAGTTTTGAGGTATGCCTAGAGATGTGAAGGCTAAAAAAAAAAATCTGAAAAAATTTGGGAACCCGCCCCCCATTTTTTTTCCAAGTACCATTTTTTTTCTGAAAAATTGAACTGCTTTGAATTATGAAATATTTTCTTTTAGAATTTAAGTATTTATATATTACCCAGTCTTTACTCTCCCCAAAATGATTTCTAAGAAGGATGTAATAAGGACAATCTTATAGAAAGACTAGTGATATAAAATGTCTGGAAGTAATGAAACCATGAGGGAAAATGTTTTTTTAATCCTCTCTGTAAGATTTCCAGCATAGTTATTTCTTTCATTCCTTATTAAAATTATTGATCTAAAGTATATTTTAACAAACATTTATGCTCAGTTTCCCACCATGTGAGTAGAGTTACCATTGTGCATTGACAGTAAATGTGCATTCTTGACAGTTTGGGTTTTGTTCTATAGAGCCCCGTGTTTCTGACGCTGAAGCAGTCATTTAGTGTAGTACTAATCTATACAGACCCACTTCGTGGATCACTGCCTTGTGGCGAAGGGGCTTGCGTAACTCAGTGAAGCCATAAGCTATGCCGTGCAGGGCAACCCAAGACAGACAGGTCATGGCGGAGAGTTCTGACAAAATGTGGTCCACTGGAGAAGGAAATGGCAACCCACTGCAGTATTCTTGCCAAAAAAAACCCCATGGAACACATCACAAGGCTAAAAGATATGACACCGGAAGATGAGCCCCTCAGGTCGGAAGGTGTCCAATATGCTACTGGGGAAGAGCAGAGGGTATTTCCAAGTAGCGCCAGAAAGAGTGAAACGGCTGGGCCAAAGCCGAAAGGACACTCAGCTGTGGATGTGTCTGGTGGTGAAAAGAAAATCCGATGCTGTAAAGAACAATATTGTTTAGGAACCTGGAATGTAAGGTCAATGAATCAAGGTAAGCTGGAGATGGTCAAACATGAGATGGCAAGATTGAACATTGACATCTTGGGAATCAGCGAACTAAAATGGACAGGCATGGGCGAATTTAATTCAGGTGACCATCATATCTACTACTGTGGGCAAAAATCCCTTAGAAGAAATGGAGTAGCACTCACAGTCAATAAAAGGGTGGGAAAAGCAGTACTGGGGTACAATCTCAAAAACGATAGTATGATCTCAGAATCCAAGGCAAACCATTCAACATCACAGTAATTCAAGTCTATGCCCCAACCACTGAGGCCGAAGAAGCTGAGGTTGATGGGTTCTATGAAGACCTACAACACCTTCTAGAACTAACACGAAAAAAAGATGTCCTCTTCATCATAGGGGATTGGAATGCTAAAGTAGGAAGTCAAGAAATCACCGGGATAACAGGCAGGCATGGCCTTGGTGTACAAAATGAAGCAGGACAAAAGCTAATAAGAGTTTTGCCAAGAGAACACGCTGATCATAGAAAACACTCTTTTCCAACAGCACAAGAGGCGACTCTACACATGGACATCACCAGATGGTCAATGTCGAAATCAGATTGATTATGTCCTTTGCAGCCAAAGATGGAGAAGCTCTATACAGTCAGGGAAAACCACTAAACCATTCAGGTATGACCGAAATCATATCCCTTATGAATATACAGTGGAGGTGAGGAATAGATTTCAGGGATTAGACCTGATAGACAGAGTGCCTGAGGAACTATGGACGGAGGTCTGTAACATTGTTCAGGAGGCAGCAACTCAATCCATTCCAAAGAAAAAGAAATGCAAGAAAGCAAAGTGGCTGTCTGATGAGGCTTTACAAGTAGCTGAGGAAAGAAGGGAAGCGAAAAGCAAGGGAGACAGGGGAAGATATACCCAACTGAATGCAGAGTTCCAGAGAATAGCAAGGAGAGACAAGAAGGCCTTCTTCAATGAACAATGCAAAGAAATCGAGGAAAACAATAGAATGGGAAAGACTAGAGATCTCTTCAAGAAAATCGGAGATCTCAAGGGAACGTTTTGTGCAAAGACGGGCATGATAAAGGACAAAGAAGGCAGGACCTAACAGAAGCAGATGAGAGTAAGAAGAGGTGGCAAGAATACACAGAAGAACTATACAGGAAAGATATGAATGTCCCTGATAGCCATGATAATGCGGTCACTGAACCTGAGCCGGACATCCTAGAGAGTGAAGTCAAGTGGGCCTTAAGAAGCATTACTAACAACAAAACTAGTGGAGATGACAGTATTCCAGCTCAGCTATTTAAAATCCTAAAAGATGATGCTGTTAAAGTGCTGCATTCAATATGCCAACAAATTTGGAACACTCAACAGTGGCCACAAGACTGGAAAAGGTCTGTTTACATTCCAATTCCAAAGAAGGGCAATGCCAAAGCGTGTTCAAACTACCGTACAATTGCGCTCATTTCACATGCCAGCAAGGTGATGCTCAAAATCCTACAAGCTAGGCTTCAGCAGCATGTGAACCGAGAACTACCGGAAGTACAAGCTGGGTTTCGAAGAGGCAGAGGAACTAGAGATTAAATTGCCAACATTCGCTGGATCATGGAGAAAGCAAGAGAATTCCAGAAAAGCATCTATTTCTGCTTCATTGACTACACTAAAGACTTTGATTGTGTGGATCACAACAAACTCTGGCAAATTCTTAAGGTGATGGGAGTACCAGACCACCTTACCTGTCTCCTGAGAAACCTGTACGAGGGTCAAGAAGCAACAGTAAGAACCGGATATGGAACAACCGATTGGTTCAAAATTGGGAAAGGAGTACGACAAGGCTGCATATTGTCGCCCTGCTTATTTAACTTATATGCAGAGTACATCATGAGAAACGCTGGGTTGGATGAATCACAGGTCAGAATTAAGATTGCCGGGAGAATTATCAACAACCTCAGATACGCAGACGATACCATCCTAATGGCAGAAAGCAAAGAGGAGCTAAAGAGCCTCTTGTTGAGGGTGAAAGAGGAGAGTGCAAAAGCTGGTTTGAAACTCAACATTAACAAAACTAAGATCATGGCATCTGACCCCATCACTTCCTAGCATATAGAAGGGAAAGAAATGGAAGCAGTGACAGATTTTATTTTCTTGGGCTCCAAGATCACCGCAGACGGTGACTGTAGCCATGAAATTAAAAGACGCCTGCTCCTTGGGAGGAAAGCTATGGCAAACCTAGACAGCATAGTAAGAAGCAGAGACATCACCTTGCCGACAAAGGTTCGTATAATCAAAGCTATGGTTTTCCCAGTAGTAATGTATGGCTGTGAGAGCTGGACTATAAGGAAGGTTGAGCGCCAAAGAATTGATGCTTTCGACCTGTGGTGCTGGAGAAGACTCTTACGAGTCCCCTGGACTGCAAGGAGGTCAAACCAATCCATCCTAAAGGAAATCAACCCTGAGTGCTCATTGGAAGGACAGATACTGAAGCTGAAGCTCAAATATTTTGGCCACCTAATGTGAAGAGAAAACTCTCTGGAAAAGACCCTGATGCTGGGAAAGATTGAAGGCAAAAGGAGAAGGGGACGGCAGAGGATGAGATGGCTAGATAGCATCACCGATGCAATGAATATGAACTTGAGCACACTCCGGGAGAGAGAAGAGGACAGGAAGGCCTGGCGTGCTATGGTCCATGGGGTCATGAAGAGTCAGACACGACTTAACCACTGAACAACAACAACAATCTATACAGACAATAATTACAAATTTACTAACTGAGTTTACTTTAAAAGTTTTAAAATACGATTATTTTATGAGCAAATTAAATTATACATCAAATAATTTTAGGAACAGAAAGGCTGCTTGATGTTCCTAAAGCAGTCCTCCCCAACCTGGTGCCCTTCATGCTGCCTGAGGATGATGAGAGCTAAAGTCCAAAATATCTGAGGGGTACCAGGTTGGGGAAGGTTGTTTTTAAGCAATGAAGTGACTTTAGATCTGTAAATAGTATTGCTTATTTTCCCCAACATTTCCAGTTTTCCCCAGGAAAAAAAAGTTTTTTTTCCCCTATGGCCTCCAAATTTCCAGAAATTTTACATCTCTAGGTATGCCTCACCACACCTTGACATTATTCCGGAAGGTTGGTTAAGCAGAACCTTAGTATCAGACACAGCAAAAAGTTGTAACTTATACTTGCCGCGCTCTAACTTAATTAGGTTGGAGCAACCCTCACTGGCATACACATCATAGGACATCTGGAACTTGCAAATGTCTCTGATTGCTAAGTCACCATTATTCTGACCAAACTATCCAAAGCTCATCCTGCATTGGCCAATACAGAGCCCTGTAACGCTCCATTAATGAAGCACCACAACTACTGGTTAATTCATCTGCAGGTGTTAATAGCCACTAAGGATAGGAACTTTGAGCCAGGGCTTCCACATGGAACTCCGGTTGTACCAATACTGAAGGGCCTGGCCAACACAGCTTAGCTCCCTATTCAATGGTGTACATATATTCTTTTGATGCAAGACTTGTATTCAACTGCTAATTTACCTTAATCTAAGTGTAGCCACTCTAGGCCCTAGATCTAGGTTTTCACATGTCGCTCAAGTACACACATACACTTGACTGTGCAGGTGCAGATGTGATTGAGGGCATGCAGCCAGAGCATGCTGCTTTTATGAAGATCCTGTAGGTGCAGAAATGCATCTTTGATTGGAGGGTTGCATATGTTTACACCACAACGTTTTCGGCCCTGAAGGCCGTATCCATCACCAGATGGGAAGCTGGGGGATATGCATGTGTATACACACATACACAACACACACACGCACGATTCCCTCCACACACATACTCTTCTCAGACACTCACACACATGCCTTTTCCTTGCCAGCACTAGATCTAAACAAGGGAAACCCTGTCCTTATCTCAAGATCGCCAGACAGAGTTCCTATGACTCCAGAGGTCACACTGGGAGTGGCTGAGGGTCACATGGAGCCAGTAGGCTGCGGGTGATGCACCCCTGGTCTACACAGTATAATCAGCAATTATAATTTTCTAATGCTTGCCTTATATAAAAATCTTCATACTACATATTTTGAGTAAAAAAGCATTCCAAAACAGAAAATGACTCATACGTGTTACCCCGCCTCCAACGTTCCACCCAAATTTTTATTTTTTCCATTGAAAAAAATTGAAAAAGCCCTCAGAAAAAACAGGACCCCCCCCCCCGGCCTTTACATTTATCACAGGGGCAGGGAACCCTTTTGTGGGGTGGGGATGCATGCCAGCAATAGGTGCGGGCCAAGCAAAAAGTGGGTGGGGTCATACCACACACTCTCACATGCACAGAGTCTCATTCTCAAACACCTCCCCCCCTCACAGCAATTAAGCTTGAAAACTCTCCCACTGGAAATAATGGAAGGCTTTTTCCAAGCCTGATTGGGGCACATGTGGGGATTTTCAGAGGAGGTCACACTGCATGGGGAAAGGAAGGGAAGCCCTTCCCTCCCCAGCTATGTCCCCGCTGAAGATCCTTCCCCAATGCAGCAATTAGGCTTGGGGGGAAAAGCTTCCCCTAGCTTTGATCCTGAATTCTTTGCTTCCAACCATAGCCAAGCATTTCCTCACCCCTTCTGTGTATATGGAGACCAGCAGAATACCTGAAATGGTTAATCATAAAATGTTCAATGCAGCATTTCTTGTATTGCCTAGAGGATCATGTCAATTATATCACCGGATCCAAAGAGCCACAGTTCTCAGCTACAGAGTAGTCTCCTATCTATGAAAGCTTGTGCCACAATATATTTGCTTTTAAGACACCACCTGGCTCTGTCAGCAATGAGATCAAAGCAGCTTTGTTGATTAACTGCTAGGATTCAATTCAGCAGACACGTGCCTAAAGTCAGTAAATTCCCTATTTCACCTTATTTCCCTAGGCTGGGCATATTCCCACCCAGCCCTTTAAACTGAAGATCCAAATGCATCATACACATTAACTGCTGGGAATTCTCTCAGCACATTCTGCAAAAATGGGGAGCAACAGCGACAGGCACGGCTCAACTATATCAGTTCTTCAGCTACTGTATGCACTTTTGCTTGGTCATGTGTTCTCTCAAAACACAAATTTGGGGCTGCATTCCAATGAAGATTCTCAGCTTAGCTGGCTCACAAGCAATAAAGAGGAGATGGTAACTAACACTCTGCAAATGGGTTGGAGATTAGAAAGGCTTCATAACTAATGTGCACAATTCTCCACTCACAGAAGAGTCAACAAGACTATTTCTATGCAAACGCTGCTTCCCGATGCTTTGCAAATCATAAACATGCACTAAATCAGAGTAAGGTGCAAAGATTAAAAATAGGGATGTGTGCTGAACACAGGTTTTGGTTCACACCCCGATTCAGTGATTCAGAAAACAGCCTGATTTGCCTCGGACCAATTCAGAGGCCGCCCAATCCAACGCAGGGACTGAATCCAAATCTCGATTTGGAAATCTGAAACTTTGCACTTTTCATTGACTACCAATGGAAATCAGCAAACAGCTATAACTTCTTTGCTCTTTGATAGAATTGGATGCAATTTATAGGCAAGTAGCCCCATGGGAGGGGATGGAACCTGGATAAGGGGTAGAAGGTTTGTGCTAGATGCCTTTAAATTCTGATTTTTTTAAAAAAAGTGAATTGTCATTAATGTTTTTATTTCTTAGGAGAATTGGATTTAATTTGCAGGCATAGTTGCCCCTTCTGAGAGGATCAAGCCAGCCAAATTTTAGGTGAATAGGTACAGAGGTTTCTGTGCAGAGCAGAGTCTAGAATTTCAGGGTTTTCAAGACAGGATGTGCTTATCCCTCTACATTCTTTGAGGGAAATTTTTATGACAATGGCATACCGCACAGAAGTGCCCTACCTAAGAAACCAGCAAATTTCATAAAGATAGGTGCAGCTGGTTTTATGGAAGGGGAGTATTCAAATTAGGAGGGTGGAAGGAAGATATTGAGTTCTCCTTCCCCCACTCTGCGGTTTGTTTGCTTTTTGGGCAATTTCTAGGAAAACGGCATACATCATAGAGGTGTCCCCGGGCAAGAAACTTGCAAAGTATCAGAAGGATAGGTGCAGGGGCTGAGGATTTATGATGAAAGAAAAATGGTTTAAGGCATTTTGTTTCCTGCTCAAATGGCACCAAAGTCACAGAAAGTGCAATAGGACAGGGGTGGATGATGGATATGAAGCACACAGTGGCAGAGGCACAAGGCTGTGAACATCCAGCAGTTTCCAAGCAAGCACTCTCCCAGGTCCCCCAGACTGCACAAAAACTCTTTTATTGTTCCTCCTCCTGGGAGAGAATGATCAAAGAGCACTGAACACTGAAACAGTTCTGCAATATATTACTTCAACATCCCCAAACACTGGATTTGAAGAATCCTGGTAAAACCATCCACTGTGATTAGAAGCTAGAGCTGTCAAGTCACAAAACTACACCCTCTCCATGGTTCTTGCATGACCAACTCTCACTGAAAATTGCCAAGAACCAGGGAAACTGACTGCCCAATTAATTTTAGGTTCTTCAAAAATCTCAGCTATAGTGCATACAGTGTCTCTAAAGCACAGTGAAATCCAGACTGTAGCAGGAAACATACTATTTGCAGCACAAGTAAAGCCCATGGCAACCAGTAAAGTCTCTGCTTTTAAACTGGGGCCACATGCTAAGGAAAAAATTACAGGCTTCTGTTAGTGGACAAGCCCTTTGCTTTTTCTCACCTTGGAGTTTTCAGTACATGCAACAACAAATTACAGCTAAACAAAGGAGAAGGGGCAACCACTCCACTTCCTTTACACACGTGTGCATATTCAGTTTACCTATGTGTAATCTACACTGGAGAACCTGCCACTGTGCTTGCATCCTCCCCTCCCCTAGGGGTATTCTGTAAAGCAAGGGCGCAAATGCAGTCTCCCTTCTGAACGGAGGCGAGGTGCAGGCTTTCTTAGAGTCGTGTTTCCCTCTTCCTTTCCCCCAATCAGATGCTCAAGGAAAACTGCTAGAGCTCTGCCCTGGGCTATTGGGAGTGATGCAATCCACCTTTCTCCCAGGAGGAGAAGATAGAAGCTCCTGAATTCATTCTAACATGTCTGTCTAACCACAAGGAGTTATGATGGGAAGAGGAGCAGCAGCAAGAATGGAAATAATCACCCAGGTTATGAGAGTATGCCAAACTGTTGTTGTTGTTTATTCAGTCAGTCGCTTCCGACTCTTCGTGACTTCATGGACCAGCCCACGCCAGAGCTTCCTGTCGGCCATCACCACCCCCAGCTCCCCCAAGGTCGAGTCCGTCACCTCCAGAATATCATCCATCCATCTTGCCCTTGGTCAGCCCCTCTTCCTTTGGCCTTCCACTTTCCCTAGCATCAGCATCTTCTCCGCGGTATCCTGTCTTCTCATTATGTGGCCAATGTACTTCAGTTTTGCCTTTAATATTTCCTCAAGTGAGCAGTCTGGCTTTATTTCCTGGAGTATGGACTGGTTTGATCTTCTTGCAGTCCAAGGCACTCTCAGAATTTTCCTCCAGCACCACAGTTCAAAAGCATCTATCTTCCTTCGCTCAGCCTTCCTTATGGTCCAGCTCTCGCAGCCATAGGTTACTACGGGGAATACCATTGCTTTAACTATGCGGACCTTTGTTGTCAGTGTGATGTCTCTGCTCTTCACTATTTTATCAAGATTTGTCATTGCTGTCCTCCCAAGAAGTAAACGTCTTCTGATTTCCTGGCTGCAGTCAGCGTCTGCAGTAATCTTTGTGCCTAGAAGCTCCTGAATTCATTCTAACATGTCTGTCTAACCACAAGGAGTTATGATGGGAAGAGGAGCAGCAGCAAGAATGGAAAGACAAAGTCTGTCACTGCCTCCACGTTTTCTCCCTCTATTTGCCAGTTATCAATCAAGCTGGTTGCCATAATCTTGGGTTTTTTGAGGTTTAACTGCAACCCAGCTTTTGTACTTTCTTCTTTCACCTTCGTCATGAGGTTCCTTAGCTCCTCCTCGCTTTCAGCCATCAAAGTGGTATCATCTGCATATCTGAGATTGTTAATGTTTCTTCCAGCGATTTTAACTCCAGCCTTGGCTTCATCAAGCCCAGCATGTCGCATGATGTGTTCTGTGTACAGGTTGAATAGGTAGGGTCAGAGTATACAACCCTGCCGTACTCCTTTCCCAATCTTAAACCAGTCTGTTGTTCCGTGGTCTGTTCTTACTGTTGCTACTTGGTCATTATACAGATTCCTCAGGAGGCAGACAAGATGACTTGGTATCCCCATACCACCAAGAACTTGCCACAATTTGTTATGATCCACACAGTCAGAGGCTTTAGAATAGTCCATAAAACAGAAATAGATGTTTTTCTGAAACTCCCTGGCTTTCTCCATTATCCAGCGGATATTGGCAATTTGGTCTCTAGTTCCTCTGCCTTTTCGAAACGCAGCTTGTACATCTGGCAATTCTCGTTCCGTGAATTGCTGGAGTCTACCTTGCAAGATCTTGAGCATTACCTTACTGGCATGTGAAATAAGTGCCACTGTTCAATAGATGGAACATTCTTTGGTGCTTCCCTTTTTGGGTATGGGGATATAAGTTGATTTTTTCCAATCTGTTGGCCATTCTTGTGTTTTCCAAATTTGCTGGCATATGGCATGCATCACCTTGACAGCATCATCTTGCAAGATTTTAAACAGTTCAGCTGGGATACCGTCATCTCCTGCTGCCTTGTTATTAGCAATGCTTCTTAAGCCCCATTCAACCTCAGTCTTCAGGATGTCTGGCTCTAGCTCACTGACCACACTGTCAAATCTATCCCCGATATTATTATCCTTCCCATACAGATCTTCCATATATTCTTGCCACCTTTTCTTGATCTCTTCTGCTTCTGTTAGGTCCTTGCCATCTTTGTTTTTGATCATACCTGTTTTTGCCTGGAATTTACCTCCGATGTTTCTAATTTTCTGGAAGAGGTCTCTTGTCCTTCCTATTCTATTATCTTCTTCCGCTTCTGCGCATTGCTTGTTTAAAAATAATTCCTTATCTCTTCTGGCTAACCTCTGGAATTTTGCATTTAATTGGGCATATCTCCCCCTATCACTGTTGCCTTTTGCTTTCCTTCTTTCTTGGGCTGCTTCCAGTGTCTCAGCAGACAGCCATCTTGCCTTTTTGGTTTTCTTTTTCTTTGGGACATTTTTTGTTGCCGCCTCCTGAACAATGTTGCGAACTTCTGTCCATAGTTCTTCCGGGACCCTATCTACTAAATCTAGTCCCTTAAATCTATTCTTCACCTCCACTGCATATTCATGAGGAATATTCGTGAGCTCATATCTAACTGATCTGTGGGTCTTCCCTATTCTCTTTAGTCTGATTCTAAATTGTGCAATAAGAAGTTCATGATCTGAACTACAATCAGCTCCAGGTCTTGTTTTTACCAACTGCATAGATGTCCGCCACTTTTGTCTACAAAGGATGTAGTCAATCTGATTTCGGTGTCGACCGTCTGGTGAAGTCCATGTACAAAGTCGTCTCTTAGGTTGTTGGAAGACAGTGATTGTTATGCACAGTGAGTTGTCTTGGCAAAATTCTATCAGCCTATGTCCTGCTTCATTTTGTTCTGCCAGACCATGCTTGCCTGTAATTCCAGGTGTCATTTGACTACCCACCTTAGCATTCCAGTCTCCTGTAATGAAAATTACATCTTTTTCTGGCATATTATCCAGTAGGTGCTGCAGATCCTCACAGAACTGATCTACTTCTGCTTCTTCAGCATCTGTGATTGGGGCGTATATTTGGATCACTGTGATGTTAAATGGCTTACCCTGAATTTGAATTGAGATCATTCTGTCATTTTTTGAATTGTATCCAAGCACTGCTTTAGCCACTTTATTATTAATTATGAAGGCTACTCCATTTCTTCTGTGATCCTCTTGTCCACAGTAGTAGATCTGGTGGTCATTTGATGTGAAGTGGCCCATTCCAGTCCATTTCAGTTCACTGACACCCAAAATGTCTATATTTAATCTTCACATCTCCCCAATAACCACATCCAATTTGCCCTGGCTCATAGATCTTACATTCCAGGTTCCTATGGTGTGTTGATCTTTAGAACATCGGATTCGTCGTTTACCACCAGCACCATTGGCTGCTAGCTGTCCTTTCAGCTTTGAGCTAGCTGCGTCATCACATCTGGGGCTAGTTCAACTTATCCTCTGTTCCTCCCCAGTAGCATTTTGACCATCTTCCGACCTGGGAGTCCCATCTTCCAATGGTATACCGACATATCTGTGGTTGTACTGATCCATTTAGTTTTCATGGCAAGAATAGTGGGG
Organism: Heloderma suspectum; assembly: GCF_057233095.1. NCBI lineage: Eukaryota > Metazoa > Chordata > Lepidosauria > Squamata > Helodermatidae > Heloderma > Heloderma suspectum. The sequence goes on from NC_139459.1 coordinate 280,416,615, forward strand.
TGGGTTGCCATTTCCTTCCCCAGGGATCATATTTAGTCTGACCTCTCTGCCATGACCTTCCCATCCTGGGTGTCCCTTCACGGTTTAGCTCATGACGTCACTGAGGTGCTCAAGCTCCAGCACCACGACAAGGTAACGATCTCCACACTACGAAGCAGGTTTTTACACCTGCTTTGGGCAAGGCCAGCTGCCGTAGGAATATTACAACATGCTGCAATACCCCTCCCCACCAGACCCCAGCATATCAGGCTCAACGGGGGAACTGAACAATACATTCCCCACTTCACTGCATCCCAGCCACTGTTTTACAGCTTTTACTCCAAATTAGGAAAATACAATCTATCTCCTGGAACAGCAACAAGTTCTCTGCAGTGAGCCAAGGCAGAATTTCTCTGAGACACATTCACAAAGAAAGGAGAAGTCAAAGGGCTCCCAAGCTCCTACTTATCTCACCAAAAGCTTATATAAGATTTGTACACACACACACACACACACACACACTTAGTTGCCCTGAATGTGTCACTCCCATGTTGGATGGACTGATTGCACGGGAGCTCTTATCACTAGCTGTATTCAAGAAAGTCATGAAGGTCCTAGGATCTAGGTGATACAATAGCTTATTACTGGGATGACTCATCATCTGGGATGCTGTGTGATCTTCTGCAGTTGAAGATTTTAGCATTCTGAAAAATCTAACAACTAGTAAATCTACAAATGACCACTCTAAAAAACTCTGGAGGCTGCCTGAGGTAAATACCAACTAACACCGATGCTCAAGAGTCAAATTACCAGTTTGGAGTATGAACTAGAATGGTTTGCAATAGCTGTTGGGGAACACAAGTTAGAGGACAGAATTTTAAAGTGAGGACAGCTTTCTGTTTTCCAAATTCTCCCTGCTCCTTTGCCTTTAAATAAATACCTGTCATGCAAATATTTAGCTGATTGGGCTGATTTAAATCACAGTAATTTAAACCAATTGTTTAAATCAAGTTGTTAAATCAGCAACAAAAAAGTCAATTTAAAAACAGACGTTTAGATCAAGTTTCCCATTGATACTTCTCCTTATATTTCCTAACAAATGATGAAAATTTGACCACTAAACCATGCTAATTTACACTGTATCATGTTTAAACCAGCCCTTATATCTCTTTATCACACTATACAGATTTTGCAGGCTTTCCTTTTTATCTATAGCAGGAATATCTTTAAAATACTCCTATATTACCCAACCTGGTGCCCTCCAAATGTGTTGGACTACAACTCCTGTCATCCCCAGCCAGTATTGCCATTGCCATGCTGGCTAGGGGCATATGGGAGTTGTAGTCCAACACATCTGGAGGGCAGCAGGTTGGGGAACGATGCCATATAGGGTCTTTGTTATGACCAAGAGCCATGACACTTTGTGCAATTTAGGTATGGGAATGTAGGAACCTGAGCATTGGACAGCTTTTTTGTCTCTTCCTTCTGGTGTTGCTCCTTTCTGCTACACTCCGTCTTGGCCCAACCCTGCCCTCACAAAAACAAACTAGCAAACAAGAATGAAATGTCCAGCCTAATCGTATGATTGTTACTGGGTCAACTAGAGCAATTTATTTTCTTCAGGTGCTAATGGAATGCTTAGGCTTGTTATGTAGAGTATAAACAATCATATTTGAGAAATGATCATATTGGTTCTTCATTTACATAGAAAAACCTAATTTAACGTAGTTCAGTTTGTAGAAGCATTGATTCCATTTAGAGATTTAATGTAAGGCTAAAATGCTGTTTTTCAGATTATTTATTATTAATCTAGTTATTCTTTAAGAGAAACTAGGTATTTACATTTTTAAAGAATCTAATTTTAAAATTGGTTGGTTTGTTTTTTAATCATTGATTTTTATCCACCTTATAAGCAAGTTAAGTGTTTTCCATCATTTTGTCTCCATGCCAAGAAAAAAACATCACCTATTCAATTTCTTCATTTCAGGTCATTATAAAGGGCATGGGAGGCGAACACCTAAAACACTGGTAAACTCTATGTGCCATGAACAGTCCACAGTCCAGCTCCCCTGGCATTCTGAGGGCTAAGTGCAGTATGAAAGACCTTCTCTATTCTTCCACTTCATTCAAAAACAAAGCTAAGCAACCCCTGAGTTCACTTGAACTCTTTGTTAAACTCTTTTCCCTTTTCTTTTGAAGCCATTAAGGTACAGTATTTTAGCAAGGCAGTGCTTGTGCCCCAAGCCACAACTCCCTTCCAGGAAGGCACATTGTACCCACTTTGATTTGACCACTGTATTCTCCTCTGGCCAAGGGGATTCTGGACCAACTCGTGGATTATTTGCCTAGGGTTGAGGATAGCACTTAACTGAGTATACCAACAGCCCTCTCCCCTCAACCTTCCCTGTAGGCACAGGTCCAAGGACCCTGGTAGTGTTGCAAAATGGCTAGGCCATGTGAAGAGAGAAGAACCTCTCTCTTGGATCTTGGTTAGAAATCCACACTCCAAACCTGCAGTCCAAATTATGAATGTTTATTTTAAAGAGAGTATAACAAGATGCAAGAAGGGAAAGGGAAAGATACATAAAGTAAATAAAAAGCGGTAAAATGAAGGTTGCTAAACTACCCTAAACTCTTGGAAGTAAATTACTCACGATGTAGGGGTCACAGGAACTTGCAACACATGTGGCATCCTTGGCTGGAAGAAGTGCGGAGAATTCAGGGAGACAGAACGCCCAAGTGACATGGGCTCCGGTGACAAAGAAACAAAGAACCCCATTCCATTTTATTAGGTTTGGCCAGATGGGAGGGCTGCCCAGCTTAGTTCACTAATCAGGTTCATGGCACGTGCTTTTCACCTTCTGGGCTGGAAAATGAAGCTAGGAAAGCGATAATTAAAAGAGGGATCATTCGCCCAGCTCCAGCAGAATGCTCATCTAAAAAGCCTTGCGGTTTTGTGGATTTGATGTCATGAAGGCCATGGCATTTTCCAAGTGTACTATGAATGCCCGCTGTCCTGGTCAAGGATGCTTGTAGTTATAATGAAATGGGCACTGAAGGGCAACATGGTGTCACAAGGTATGTTAGCCACTTAGTGTATTTTTTCAGACACACTACTAAGACATGAGTTATTCTTGCCAGGGAGCAGTTTTGAGCAAGCCCATGTTCATTGCCAAGCAAGGAAAGGAGTGTTTGATGATGTGTCATTAGTTGCAGTGGCTGATTGAGATTCAAAAGGTTAAAACCTTTGACTAAACCCAGATCTTCAACAAGCAGACCTTTAACCTCTACATGTCTATGGCAAGGGTCTAGTATATTACATGGCAAAACATGTGACAAAATCCTAGGAAGTTTCCTCATTTTAAAAATGATGTGTTTTAATGTACATTTCCAAACAACTACATGGAAATACAGAGGAGTATGCAGCTTCCAATAGGTAACATAGATAAATGGGTAGTATCCAATTTTAGTCCTACTTAGAGTAGACCCATTGAAACAAATGGGACTTGAGTTTCAATGGGCATACTCTAAGTAGGGCTAACACTGGATATTACATGTGTTTAAGATTTCAGGAAGGCACATTGTGGAGGGAGGAGTGTATTGCTGATCACCAGCAATATCATGGGCACTAGAAAACATCTGATTCTGACCTTTGCACAACTTGCATACAACTTTATTGTCTGCAACGAGTTTCCAAGCAACCATAAACAGCTGTTTGGGAGCTGGGAAACAGATTTTGGAGAGCAAACAACACATTACATGGTATATTTTGGATCTACAACAGTGTGCGTGACGACGGTGTTGCCTCTCTGAAAAGGCCCCAAGAAGGCGTACACAATGCACAGACTTGTGCTGAATGCAGGAGCAAGAATGCATGTACTTTCTTAAGCATTGTGTTACCCTGACTTTGCTAAGTCAGGAAGCAAACTAGAAAGAGGAGCAACATGTATTGGCACACTTCCTGGGTTTGCCCACACATTCAAACCGTCTGGTTAATATGTGCAGAAGAAGCTTAAAAAGGAGTCTAGTGCTTTGATAAAGCTGCCCAAGCCATTACATTCCTGGAGCCACTTCCTTCAAATGTACAAAAAGTAGACAAAATAATTTAGTCAGGATATTAAGAGCAGCAGCAAAGACACTTGCTACCACAATAAAGCTCTCCCAGGAAACTGCTACAATTACAAAGCTCTGAGGCATGAAACAGATTATGGCTCAGATCACACAATCTGCTAAAGACAGCCTTCTAACCCTGCATGAAAAATTGCACGCAACTCAAAAGCACTTATTGCAGAAAAGACTGTCTCCAGGAGGGAAATGTCACATGCTACATTTTCTGAAACTGGACAACTAGAACGAGCAACACGGGGATTTCTATAACTAGTCAAGCTCTTGGGCCCTGCTTCCTTGAAAAATCTCACAGAGCAATCCTGAAAAGAATGTCCCTACAAGGGGCATTCTGCATGGCAGAAGCACTAGTGATTTGTCATCTGCAAACTGCCCCTTTGTTCAATTTACCCTGAATTTAACTGTCGTTGCTGCATATACTGTCAAGTACCAGATGCTACAATCATATACTGTAGGTCACACAAGGATATTTGATATGGATAAACACCAGTTGTTGTTGTTGTTGTTGCTCAGTCGTTCAGTCCTGTCCGACTCTTCGTGACCCCATGGACCATAGCACGCCAGGCCTTCCTATCCCCCGCTCTCTCCCGGAGCGTGCTCAAGTTCATATTCATTGCATCCGTGATGCTATCTAGCCATCTCATCCTCTGCCGCCCCCCTTCTCCTTTTGCCTTCAGTCTTTCCCAGCATCAGGGTCTTTTGCAGTGAGTAAACACCAATTGCCATGATTTAATTTATTAAACCCCTTCATGGATCACTGCCTTGTTGTGGCGAAGGGGCTTGCGTAACTCAGTGAAGCCATAAGCTATGCCGTGCAGGGCCACCCAAGACGGACAGGTCATGGCAGAGAGTTCTGACAAAATGTGGTCCACTGGAGAAGGAAATGGCAACCCACTCCAGTATTCTTGCCAAGAAAACCCCATGGAACGTATCACAAGGCTAAAAGATATGACGCCGGAAGATGAGCCCCTCAGGTCGGAAGGTGTCCAATATGCTACTGGGGAAGAGCAGAGGGTATTTCCAAGTAGCGCCAGAAAGAGTGAAGCGGCTGGGCCAAACCCGAAAGGACACTCAGCTGTGGATGTGTCTGGCGGTGAAAAGAAAATCCGATGCTGTAAAGAACAATATTGTTTAGGAACCTGGAATGTCAGATCAGTGAATCAAGGTAAGCTGGAGGTGGTCAAACATGAGATGGCAAGATTGAACATAGATATCTTGGGAATCAGCGAACTAAAATGGACAGGCATGGGCGAATTTAATTCAGGTGACCATCATATCTACTACTGTGGGCAAAAATCCCTTAGAAGAAATGGAGTAGCACTCATAGTCAACAAAAGGGTGGGAAAAGCAGTACTGGGGTACAATCTTAAAAATGATAGAATGATCTCAGTACGAATCCAAGGCAAACCATTCAACATCACAGTAATTCAAGTCTATGCCCCAACCACTGAGGCCGAAGAAGCTGAGGTTGATGGGTTCTATGAAGACCTACAACACCTTCTAGAACTAACACCAAAAAAGATGTCCTCTTCATCATAGGGGATTGGAATGCTAAAGTAGGAAGTCAAGAAATCACCAGGATAACAGGCAGGCATGGCCTTGGTGTACAAAATGAAGCAGGACAAAAGCTAATAGAGTTTTGCCAAGAGAACATGCAAAACACTCATAGCAAACACTCTTTTCCAACAGCACAAGAGGCGACTCTACACATGGACGTCACCAGATGGTCAATATGGAAATCAGATTGATTATGTCCTTTGCAGCCAAAGATGGAGAAGCTCCATACAGTCAGTAAAAACAAGACCTGGAGCTGACTGTGGCTCAGATCATGAGCTGCTTCTTGCAAAATTTCGGCTTAAATTGAAGAACGTCGGGAAAACCACTAAACCGTTCAGGTATGACCGAAATCATATCCCTGATGAATATACAGTGGAGGTGAGGAATAGATTTCAGGGATTAGACCTGATAGACAGAGTGCCTGAGGAACTATGGACGGAGGTCCGTAACATTGTTCAGGAGGCAGCAACGAAATCCGTCCCAAAGAAAAAGAAATGCAAGAAAGCAAAGTGGCTGTCTGATGAGGCTTGACAAGTAGCTGAGGAAAGAAGGGAAGCGAAAAGCAAGGGAGAAAGGGGAAGATATACCCAACTGAATGCAGAGTTCCAGAGAATAGCAAGGAGAGACAAGAAGGCCTTCTTAAATGAACAATGCAAAGAAATCGAGGAAAACAACAGAATGGGAAAGACTAGAGATCTCTTCAAGAAAATTGGAGATCTCAAGGGAACGTTTTATGCAAAGACGGGCATGATAAAGGACAAAGAAGGCAGGGACCTAACAGAAGCAGATGAGATTAAGAAGAGGTGGCAAGAATACACAGAAGAACTATACAGGAAAGATCTGAATGTCCCTGATAGCCATGATAGTGCGGTCACTGAACTTGAGCCGGACATCCTAGAGAGTGAAGTCAAGTGGGCCTTAGGAAGCATTAGTAACAACAAAGCTAGTGGAGATGACAGTATTCCAGCCGAGCTATTTAAAATCCTAAAAGATGATGCTGTTAAAGTGCTGCATTCAATATGCCAACAAATCTGGAACACTCAACAGTGGCCACAAGACTGGAAAAGGTCAGTTTACATTCCAATTCCAAAGAAGGGCAACGCCAAAGAGTGTTCAAACTACCGCACAATTGCGCTCATTTCACATGCCAGCAAGGTGATGCTCAAAATCCTACAAGCTAGGCTTCAGCAGTATGCGAACCAAGAACTACCGGAAGTACAAGCTGGGTTTCGAAGAGGCAGAGGAACTAGAGATCAAATCGCCAACATTCGCTGCATCATGGAGAAAGCAAGAGAATTCCAGAAAAACGTCTATTTCTGCTTCATTGACTACGCTAAAGCCTTTGATTGTGTGGATCACAACAAACTGTGGCAAATTCTTAAAGTGATGGGAGTACCAGACCACCTTACCTGTCTCCTGAGAAACCTGTACGAGGGTCAAGAAGCAACAGTAAGAACCAGAGATGGAACAACCGATTGGTTCAAAATTGGGAAAGGATTACGACAAGGCTGCATATTGTCACCCTGCTTATTTAACTTATATGCAGAGTACATCATGAGAAATGCCGGGCTGGATGAATCAGAGCTCGGAATTAAGATTGCCGGGAGAATTATCAACAACCTCCGATATGCAGACGATACCACCCTAATGGCAGAAAGCGAAGAGGATCTCAAGAGCCTCTTGTTGAGGGTGAAAGAGGAGAGTGCAAAAGCTGGTTTGAAACTCAACATTAAAAAAACTAAGATCATGGCATCTGGCCCTATCACTTCCTGGCATATAGAAGGGGAAGAAATGGAAGCAGTGACAGATTTTACTTTCTTGGGCTCCAAGATCACCGCAGATGGTGACTGTAGCCATGAAATTAAAAGACGCTTGCTCCTTGGGAGGAAAGCTATGGCAAACCTAGACAGCATAGTAAGAAGCAGAGACATCACCTTGCCGACAAAGGTCCGTCTAATCAAAGCTATGGTTTTCCCAGTAGTAATGTATGGCTGTGAGAGCTGGACTATAAGGAAGGCTGAGCGCCGAAGAATTGATGCTTTCAAACTGTGGTGCTGGAGAAGACTCTTACGAGTCCCCTGGACTGCAAGGAGGTCAAATCAGTCCATCCTAAAGGAAATCAACCCTGACTGCTCATTGGAAGGACAGATACTGAAGCTGAAGCTCCAATATTTTGGCCACCTAATGCGAAGAGAAAACTCCCTGGAAAAGACCCTGATGCTGAGAAAGACTGAAGGCAAAAGGAGAAGGGGACGGCAGAGGATGAGATGGCTAGATAGCATCACCGATGCAATGAATATGAACTTGAGCACGCTCCGGGAGAGAGCGCAGGACAGGAAGGCCTGGCGTGCTATGGTCCATGGGGTCACGAAGAGTCGGACACGACTGAACAACAACAAATTTATTAAAATACTCTGCAAAGAAAATATATTTCCTTTTCAGTGCTTTTCCAGTTTGGTTTTGCTTTGCATCATTTGGACAGTTTCCCCCAAATTGTTTTTCATTTTCCTTTGGTTTTACTTTTTAAATGATGCCTTATCTCCACGGAGTCCTTAAAAATAAAACAAAAATCTCCCTCTGAAAGCAATATAACTATGGACTGATACATCTGAAAGTTTAAGCTCTTCCAAACAAAATGAAAATTCTAGGAAATCATTATCTGTGCCTTTTTCTTGTCCCTCAAAAAGCAGCAACAGTATGCTAATCATTCTTAATCATGCTTTGAACAGAACCCTCTAAGCAGCTTCAATTTTAAAAAGCACCAGTTGTATTTTGATGACATTTTGGCTGAGGATCTTTTTTTTAACCCAGCATGGAGTACGTTGGTAAATCTGCTTGAAAGGTTTGCCCAAAGGGAACTACATATAGCTCATTAAAGTATCTTGGTGGCTGCATTTTGCTCAGTTAAGCATCATATGTTCTTCCATATTGGATGAAAGTCCTGATAATGGAATGTGGGGAGGTAGATGAGGTTTGGAATGTCACATTTTGTGCATAGAGCTTTTTATATATATGAATGCATTTTCATTTGACTTCAAAATGTGAAAGAGAGAAAAGAGACCCTGGGGAGATGCTGCACAGACAAAAGGAGACTTTGAAAGGCCACAATTCTGCAGAAAGAAGGGAAGAAAATTGACTTTTAATCAGAAAAGGCCATTTTCCCTTCAATCCTGTGGATGTGTTCATAAGATCGGCTATCTTGCACAGGAAGAAGGTAGAGTGCCTTCCAAGAGTAGAAGGATGTCATAAAAGCCTTGCCTGAATTATTCTCCACCACTCAAGAATTATAGAACGCTGACTGGATTAGCTCATGAGTCATGAGGCTTTATTAGCAGGAGAAACCATTTAACTAAAATTGAGTTGAAAAATTGGCAGGTTACAGAGCTCTCTCTTCCTTGGCTGCATATTCAAAGCAGTGCTCAAAATTACAAGGGGTGAGGGGAGCCCCCACTCTTAACTTTTGTTACTGTTTTTAGAAAACTATGCAGGCATGATTTGGCTGCAACGGGGGGGGGGGGTGAGGGGGAGGGTTGTGGATTTTGATAAAGACTCCCTTATCTTTCATCATACAATTTGAGCACTGGGTCTAACCTGCTCAAAATGGTGTTAAAATTACTAAGCTTTACAATTCCAGTTGTATATGTTTATTTCCCTAGTTTGTACAATTCATCCCTATCTAGTAGGAAAAGGTTTACAGGGTGATCCTAAAATTCAGGGACTACTTGCCAGTCACAAAATGTAACCTTTACCTTTGAGGCCTCCAGTATTACTTTTAGTATTTAAACAGACTCCCCCAGAAAGCCATTATAGTGCCATTCTAAGTAAATGATGAATTCTGAGGATAATTCAGTTGAGTCAATGAAGTTAGGTTATAGGGTTTTGAGAGTTCTCTTGAAGAAGCACCCATCACTATCAGGGCTGAACTGCAGAACTGCAAAAGCACTTGGATTTTTCATTGCTGTAGGTTTGGAAACAAAGAGGAAAAGAACTTCAAGGAGGCCAAAGAATTAATGGCAACTACCTTTTACTCTCAGCCATGCTTCTAGGATTCAAGCACCCAATCAATCAAGTGAAACAAAAATTTGAGAACTACAGTTGATGAAGTACCTAGAATCTTCTATTAGGAGGTCAACAGCATACAGCACTGAAGCTGGGTCCTGACTGCACCTCAATGTAATGTCAACCTGAGCTGTAAGTATCCACCTAGACTATGGTAGAAGTAGAGTAGGTCCTTTAAAAAAAGCTGTATAACAGAGGTAACAAAATGAGGCCACTTTTGCTATCCGAATGCAAGAAACTAAATCAGGTTAGACTTTTCAAATATGAGAAGTCCCTAAATCAAAGGTCTGGCTGATCTGCACATTACCAAGGTATACACAATTGTAATGACCCACAAAGCATCCCCGCTATGGACAGAGTAACTACAGAAGCTGTACAAGTAAATCTGGAATGGCCCTATCTAAGTGTGCCCGCAGAAGGCACAAGGAAATCAAGATACAGGCCTGACTAAGGAAAGAAGATTATTTTCTCCCTACTTTATATTACAGCACAAGAAAGGAGTTTTTCAGCTTCAGCTCCCCTACCCTGCCCCAATCTGTACTATGGCAGTGATAATAAACTCATCACTATGGTGGTGATGAGTTTTAATTGGTTCTGAATGTGTTTTTAGTTATGACTGTTTGCAGTTGTTTTTAGTTATACGTTGTTTGTGTATATTGTTTGGGTGCTTTTATGTAAATGGGTTTTAAACTTTGTATATTGTATTTTAATGTTTTAACTTCTGTAAACAACCCAGAGCGCTTTGGCTATGGGACAGTATAGAAGTGTTAATAATAATAATAATAATAATAATAATAATAATAATAATAATGGCCTAGCTTTACAGGATTCTTCTAAGGGTTAATGAAAGAATATACGTAAATGCTTTGTGTACGTGGAACACGCCTGTACTGTGTGATGCACCAAGCTTAACACAACCCACCAGCCATGTACTGTGGCTCCCTGATGCTTAGTTTTCCCCAGGTACCAGCAATTTAGATCAGTCCCTCCATCTTCTGAGGACTGCTTCTTACTAGATGCTCTATTGTTAAGTACAGATGCCCAATTATATATAAAAAAAAAAAACACAGGCAGATGTCATCAAGTATGAAGGCTGAACATACATACAAGTAGCAGCTTTCCCTTTAAAATTCATGTATGTTAGTGTCATAGGCCTGATCTTTCAGGCACACACACTGGCATTCTGACACAGGAAAATCCAAATTAGTGACTCTTTTATTGTAGCAAATCGCACGGTAAAAGCTTAATGGTTATGCTCTTCAGAAATTACATAACTGATGACAGTTAGCTATAGGCTCCATAAATAATTCCAAAACAATCCAAAAGTAATAATTGTAACTGTGTCAGAGATCCAGACAACTTGGTTTCCCCGTTACAATCTGTATGGCTCAGAATACAGGGCAAGGAGCTCGAAAGGTTCCTGGTGTAATCCATCCCAGGCAATACAAGACAAGGTTTTCCAAATACAGTGCAGGAGCTTGAATGATTTCTGGCATAATCCATTCCAGGCAATCAATGACAACAGTTCTAGAAAAATACCTAAACAAATCCACACACACAGACATTTAGTGCAATCTTGAATTCTTCGTTGGAACCTCTGGGCTACATGGGTCAAGGCCTATCAAATCCAAGAGTCAAGACATAGGTACAAGAGTAAGTCCAGAGTAATCTCATACACACAGACATTTTGTTGACCATAGCTTCCACTTTGGTATCTCCAAGCTACATAGGTCCAGGCATAGAAAAGTCCAAGCGTCAAGATCAGTCCAAGCCAGCTGGCAACTGTAGGTTACCAATGATAAAGATTCACACTCCACAGCAAACAAGAATTCAAGGTCTATGAAAAGTACAACAATACTTTCCATGGCAGGCTCTTAACAATACAAAGTTCAAGGAGGTAAGGGTCCAAATTGGATGTGAAAATGCCTCAGGGGGCTCAGATGGTAGTAAGTCCAGAGAGGATTTTGGGCAGTAAAGATAAGCATGTTCCTAGCAAAGGCTTCCAGCCTGGGCATCTGCTTCAAAGCAAAGTGGCTGTAATAGCCCTCCTCCTGGATAACTGGTAAGGGATTTTAGCCCATCAACGAGGCCCCTGCCCAAACAGGGTATCTCCATTCTATTCTCCTGAGCTGACACTTCAACGTGTGTGACACCTCTGACCCCCCCCCCCCTTCTGTAGGTTCTCACAGAGAGGCTGCCAGCTTTCTTCACTGTCAAGGTTGACGCTAGCAGCTGGTCGGGAGTAACTTAACTTCCGCCTCTTTTCCTCTGAGCAAAAAGACAGAGATAAGCTCACACTGATTCTAATGTTCCACAGGCTGAATAGGCCCAAACCACCCCCCTTCCCTTTCCTCTTGTCATTACATGAATAACTAAGCATAGCCAAACTGTTAGGCCCTGGGCTTCTCATTACTGATCTGGATTCCAAACCTTTCTGGATCACTTCTGATCAGATTCTGGCTATCAGCTATAGGGCCCACTGCAGCACTGGTTCTGGGCCACAACAGTTAGAGCCCAATTTTCCACCAGTTGTTGCTCCCGCCATATTTTAAACAGGGGAACAGAAAGGAAAAAAATACTGGCTTACATGTGCATGGAGTTTTCATAACTGATAAAATGCACTTGTACTTTGTACTTTGACATCTGTACCCGAGTAAAAAAAAAACACCTTGTAGGAAACAAGATATTATTCATATCATCATTTAAAAGTAATCTAAATAAATGAGGTATGGATGTGGTCAATAAATACTGGCTTCCCAAGATGCAGCATTTCTCTCGGTAGAGATGTCTGCTTAAAATAGAACATAATAGACACACATTTCTTTCTAGCTTCCTTCGTGGTTCCAAGTACCCTCTCTATGAAGCATCTGGTAAGAACCTAAGAAGAGTTGTGCTGGATCAGATTCAAAGGCCTATCCAGCATTCTGTTTGCACAGTGGATAACCAGATGCCTATCAGAAGTCCAAAATCTCTTTAAAAGGGATCTCTTTAAAAGGGGATTAGACAACTTCACGGAGGATAAGGCTATCAATATGCTACCTCCAGTATCAGAGGCAGCATGCCTATGTACACCAGTTGTTGAGGAACATGAGCAGGGGGGTGCTATTGCACTCATGCCCTACTTGTGGGTTTCCCACAGGCAGCTGGTTGGCCACTGTGTGAACAGAATGCTGGACAAGATGGACCCTTGGTCTGATCCCAGCATGGTTTTTCTTCTGTTCTAACTTGTGGCCCTCCAGATGTTTTGGCCTACAATTCCAATCATCTCTCACCATTGGCTATGCTGGCCAGGGCAGATGGGAGTTGTAGGCCAAAACACCTGGAGGGCTACAAGTTGCCCAACCCTGAACTAGTGTCAAATACAAAATACTGGACTAGATGGACTATTTAATGATTTTGCCAATATCAGTGAGTAGCAACATTAATGCCTGCCCAGCTCAATAGCCCATTAAAGGCCCCCTGCGGATCCCCAGAACCCCTTGGTCCTGTTCTTCCTTCTTGATGTTGCTGCCTGTCTACCTACCCTCTCTGATCATACAAGCAGTGACAAGACAAAGCAAAAAGGGCAGCAACATGTGATGGTCTTATGGGCAGTAGTGCAGATTGTGCCCAGAGGTAGAGGACAAGTGAATGAGCAGTGGAGATGCCTCACTCAGGGAGAAGGTCCCTTTGAGGGCATCTTGCCCAAGGCCCCCCTCCCCCCAGTCTAGACTCAGTGCAGATTCTGAGTCATGGTGTCTTCTGAAAGCAGCCTAAATGCACACAGCTCCAAATAGCACTATGTTGCGAAGTCTGTCCTCTGTAGCAAGAGCCCTGTTTTGGAAGAAAGTCCTTCTTTCCTCCATGAGGGCTTTCAGCTGGATGGCCGTTGGCCGGGATAAGTTCAAACAAGTTATTTTGGAAGAGGACACCATGCAACAAACCCTTCCTATTGCTATCTTTAAATGAATAGGAAAGTGGCTATGAAAATGCCTACTCAAAACTCTCACCAGCAATTTCAAGGGCAGCATCACTGTATTTGACTGTCAAGCAGCTAAACACAGAACATGAAACATTATTCACAGGCAGAACAACAGGAACTGAGGGGGTGGCAACTGCAGGTCTCCTATTAAAAGACCAAGTCTTGGCTCACACATTCAAACATCTTGGGGAAGCTGATACCAGAGCAACTCCAAAGGGGATTGAATGGGGGAAGCACACAGAGAGCAAGTGTTTATTTTGGTACCCTGGAGAGATTCACTCTTTTTCCTGTGTGTGTGTACAATATGTATAGGAAGATAAAAACAAGGTGACTTACTCACAAGTTGGTTGGTAGGCTAGGCTGCCCAGCTTGTGCAAAATTCTTAGAATTGTCCATAATTAGAGAGTCCTCTCCCCAGAGAGCCATCCATGAACTCATTCCAAAGCCCAACCACCAGATGCTGAGGTGAAGCATATCCCTGGGCTGTGAATCAAGAGGTGGGCGAGAGTGTGGCTGTGTGTAGACCACTTCTGAAGGACAGCATTTACAGATAAACAAGAACGTTTTGCTTACCTTGAGTGGTGCCACCCACAGTCACATATATGCCGAAAGGCTGTTTCTGTTCTGTTCTGAATCTAATAACATTCTAGGATACATCACCTACCAAAGAGGTAGGCACCACTTTATAATACATGATGCCATATATTGAGAAGCACCTCAGGATTTCTCATTATTTCTTCTGCAATAGACTAACATAGCTATTTTTCTGGAATTTGTGACAATGAAAAAGACATTCCTATCTATCTAGAACTGCACATTTTCTGAATGGGCCAGTTCTAGAGATGTAAAATTTCCGGAAATTGAGGTCATGGAAAAAAGGGTTTTTGGAAAAAATGGAAATTTGGGGAAAAATTGAAAAATAAGCAATACTTTTTTGGGGGGGCGCTCTTTGCAGATTAAAAGTCACTTTGTTGCTTTAAGACAGCCTTTGCCAACCTGATGCCCTCCAGATATTTTGGACTTCAGCTCCCATCAGCCTCAGGCAGCATTAGTCAGGAATGCTGGGCACTGTAGTCCAAAACATCAGGAGGGTACCAGGTTGGGGAGGGCTATTTTAGGAACATAAAGCAGTCTTTCTGTTCCTAAAGTTGTCTGATCCATAACTTAGATTGCTCATAAAATTATCATTATATTTAAAAACTTTTAAAAGTAAACTCAGTAATTTGTAATGATTGACTGAATAAATTAGAACTGCACTAAAGGACTGCTACACCATCAGAAACACAGGACTCTATCGAACAAAACCCAAACGGCAAAGAATGCACATTTATTGTCATGTCAAGAATGCACAATGGTGACTCTACTCACATGTTGGGAAACCAAGCTTAAATGTCTATCGGTAAAATATACTTTAGATCAATAATTTAAATAAGGAATAAAAGGAATAACTATGCTGGGAATCTTACAGAGAGGATTAAAAAACATTTTCCCACATGGCTTCATTATTTCCAGACATTTTATATCTCTAGTCTTTCTATAAGAGTGTTCTTATTACAAACTTTTTAGAAATCATTTTGGGGGAGTAAAGGCTGGGTAACAATATATAAATACTTTGTCTTAAATTGTAAAAGAAAATATTTCACAAACCAAAGCTGTCCAATTTTGGGGGAAGAAGCAAAAACAGTCCTTGGAAAAAAAATCCACCCCCCTCCCCCAGAATTTTTCTGTTTTTTTTCTGGGCCTTCACATCTCTAGCTGGTTCACACAATTGCTGCAGCCCACTGTGGCTTGTTTAACCCACAGTGGGCTGTGGCATGTGCAGGGAGCCACTGTGAATATTCAAGCCATGGTGGTCAGTCACTATGGCTTATCATGATGTGCAAACCTGGAGAGGGTGGGTTGTTGCCATGGTTAACAAACCGCCCACAACCCATGGGCTGTTTTTGGATCTCCCAAGTCCCAATCCAACACTCTGATTACTACACTCTACTGGCCCCCCCTTTTTTAGTTATAGCATACACAACCGTATGAATAAAGGAATACCCAGAGTACATAGACAGCCATTCTCCAGTGTATTAATAATCATCTTTTCAGACTTTTTTTTTTTTTTTTTAAGTGAAGGCAGGAACGTTATTGAAGAGAAAAAAAAACATCAAGGAAATAAGCCAATTACTGCTATCAATCTCGTCTCTGTAATCTTACAGGCGGGGGGCTCACAGAGAGGGAAGATTTCTTGGTGTCAAAATATTTAGGGAGTAGGTGAGACAAAAAAACAGCTACCAGTTCATCAGAACTATTAAATATATGCACACAGAATAGCTTAATAAAGCTGGAGGAATATTTTCAGCCCAGAGATCACATGGCTGAAGGGGGCATTCTAGAAAGCAGCATGCACGCTCTCTGACACACACATGTGTGCACACGCACGCACGCACACAATGTTTAAATGATGACATTCAAGTTAGTGATACACATTCTCTTTTAGTCAAATGCATACAGAGGAAAGTAGCAGGGAAACTCCCCTGTGCTTCTCCCTCAAAGCAGTGAGGAAAATGAGGAGTAGCATCCCCTCTATCCATCCATCCAGATCTCTTAGCTCTGTGCTTTGCAACTAGCCTTCCATCCTCACTCTTCTCAGGAAATGTCTTGTTCTCCCTGTTATTTCATTTTCTCATGCATACACACATCCTAAATGGCCCTCTGCCATACAAATAACGGTAACAGCAGCTTTGGATGAATGTTTTATTCTTTCTATGTACAAAGGAGGGAATCTAGTCTAGTAGGGGATATAACTGAACCACTGGGTGAACTTGGATGAGCCTTTATCTTCAATCTTAGCATCTTTAAAATGAACTCTATTGCCTACTCCATAGGGGTTGTTGGATGGATGAACAAGATGAAAACTTTTAATTCATTTGCATATTCGATGTGCCAAATAATGTCAGCAGAAATATTACCCTGCTAAGTGTGAGGGCTGGAAGTAAATTATAGTACATTTTTCCAAAAGAAGATGACCAGAATAATTTGAATGAGGCCATCATTCTATCAAGCTACTCCCAGGGACATGCAGCAGAATGCAATTGCCTACTTTGCATACAACTGCGAATCTTGATTATGCAGCTTATTTTCCCACAAATTCTATATATCCCAGCATGCAGTGCTCTATTTTTGTCCATAAAATAACAAAAGAACAAAATTCACACTGTTAACTATGATTCCCCAGAAATGTCCCCAGTGGAAATTACTACAATTTGCATCTAGAGTTACAGCTCTGAAACTTCATGTCAATATTGTTCTTAGTTTAATATACATAAGCAGCCATATATGCGCTCATAAGTAAACTACTGAAAACTAAGGAACAAGGGGAAATTTCACTGTGTAATCCTATCCATGTCTACTCAAAAGTAAATCTCATTGAGTTCATGGAGCTTATTCCTGGGTAAGTGGGTATATGATTGCAGCCCAAAGCTATTAATTTGAGCAGGTTCCATGAGTTAAGAGATTATCTGTTACTAGGGATAATCCATAGATCAGCTCCATTTATCTTTATCTGCGTACTTGTATCCATTTGACTTGTCCCTGGTACTGCCACCTCTGAGGCCAGACCTCTGATGTTAGACAGAGCCACAGTTGTTTCCCCAGAACTGTTTCTCAGTCCTGACTCCTTGTCTGACATTTCCTGCTCACATGCAGTCCTGCTGATCACTGACTCTACTTTGGTTCTATGTGCAGCCAAAGATGGAGAAGCTCTATACAGTCACTAAACAAGACCGGGAGCTGACTGTGGCTTAGTTCATGAGCTGCTTCTTGCAAAATTTCGGCTGAAATTGAAGAACGTAGGGAAAACCACTAAACCATTCAGGTATGACCTAAATCATATCCCTTATGAATATACAGTGGAGGTGAGGAATAGATTTAAGGGATTAGGCCTGATAGACAGAGTGCCTGAGGAACTATGGACGGAGGTCCGTAACATTGTTCAGGAGGCAGCAACTAAATTCATCCCAAAGAAAAAGAAATGCAAGAAAGCAAAGTGGCTGTCTGATGAGGCTTGACAAGTAGCTGAGGAAAGAAGGGAAGCGAAAAGCACGGGAGAACGGGGAAGATATATCCAACTGAATGCAGAGTTCCAGAGAATAGCAAGGAGAGACAAGAAGGCCTTCTTAAATGAACAATGCACAGAAATCAAGGAAAACAACAGAATGGGAAAGACTAGAGATCTCTTCAAGAAAATCGGAGATCTCAAGGGAACGTTTTGTGCAAAGACGGGCATGATAAAGGACAAAGAAGGCAGGGATCTAACAGAAGCAGATGAGATTAAGAAGAGGTGGCAAGAGTACACAGAAGAACTATACAGGAAAGATCTGAATGTCCCTGATAGCCATGACAGTGCGGTCACTGAACTTGAGCCGGACATCCTCGAGAGTGAAGTCAAGTGGGCCTTAGGAAGCATTAGTAACAACAAAGCTAGCGGAGATGACAGTATTCCAGCTGAGCTATTTAAAATCCTAAAAGATGATGCTGTTAAAGTGCTGCACTCAATATGCCAAAACATTTGGAACACTCAACAGTGGCCACAAGACTGGAAAAGTTCAGTTTACATTCCAATTCCAAAGAAGGGCAATGCCAAAGAGTGTTCCGACTACCGTACAATTGCGCTCATTTCACATGCCAGCAAGGTGATGCTCAAAATCCTACAAGCTAGGCTTCAGCAGTATGCGAACCGAGAACTACCGGAAGTACAAGCTGGGTTTCGAAGAGGCAAAGGAACTAGAGATCAAATCGTCAACTTTCACTTGATCATGGAGAAAGCAAGAGAATTCCAGAAAAACGTCTATTTCTGCTTCATTGACTATGCTAAAGCCTCTGATTGTGTGGATCACAACAAACTTTGGCAAAGTCTGAAAGAGATGGGGGTACCAGACTACCTTACCTGTCTCCTGAGAAACCTGTACGAGGGTCAAGAAGCAAAAATAAGAACCAGACATGGAACAACCAATTGGTTCAAAACTGGGAAAGGAGTACGACAAGGCTGCATATTGTCGCCCTGCTTATTTAACTTATATGCAGAGTACATCATGAGAACGCCGGGTTGGATGAATCAGAGGTCGGAATTAAGATTGCTGGGAGAATTATCAACAACCTCAGATATGCAGATGATACCACCCTAATGGCAGAAAGTGAAGAGGATCTAAGGAGCCTCTTGTTGAGGGTGAAAGAGGAGAGTGCAAAGGCTGGTTTGAAACTCAACATTAACAAAACAAAGATCATGGCATCTGGCCCCATCACTTCCTAGCATATGGAAGGGGAAGAAATGGAAGCAGTGACAGATTTTATTTTCTTGGGCTCCAAGATCACTGCAGACGGTGACTGTAGCCATGAAATTAAAAGACGCTTGCTCCTTGGGAGGAAAGCTATGGCAAACCTAGACAGCATAGTAAGACATCGGCTTGCCAACAAAGGTCCGTCTAATCAAAGCTATGGTTTTCCCAGTAGTAACGTATGGCTGTGAGAGATGGACTATAAGGAAGGCTGAGCGCCGAAGAATTGATGCTTTCGAACTGTGGTGCTGGAGAAGACTCTTACGAGTCCCCTGGACTGCAAGGAGGTCAAACCAGTCCATACTAAAGGAAATCAACCCTGAGTGCTCATTGGAAGGACAGATACTGAAGCTGAAGGTCAAATATTTTGGCCACCTAATGCGAAGAGAAAACTCTCTGGAAAAGACCCTGATGCTGGGAAAGACTGAAGGCAAAAGGAGAAGGGGACGGCACAGGATGAGATGGCTAGATAGCATCACTGATGCAATGAATATGGACTTGAGCACGCTCTGGGAGAGAGTGGAGGACAGGAAGGCCTGGCGTGCTATGGTCCATGGGGTCACGAAGAGTCGGACACGACTGAACGACTGAACAACAAATGCTTCAAGCCCAGGCAGCTTTCTCATTTTTAGCTCATCTGATTAGCCTAACAGGCATCTTGTTGCTCTGCCACTGCTCAGGTAAAAGAGAAAGAGAGAAAGATATTTACCTAAAATGACAGGCCAAACACTCCCAAACCAAGCCATTTACAAGCCTGCTCTTGCGAGTGCAAGATCATAAGAATATAAGAACTCAGCACAGTGGCAAACGAGATACTGATGGGAAGTTCACAAGCAGAACATGAGCACAATAGCACCCTCCCACATGTGTTCCTCAGGAACTGGTATTGAGAGACATACTGCCTCTAATACTAGAGCTATATAGTTAACATTAGTAATCACTGATATCCTTATCTTTCATACATTTTTGAATCCCCTTTTAAAGCCATCCTAGTTGGCAGCCATCACTACATCATCTGGAAGAGAATTCCATAGTTTAAGATGGAGTCTTTTACAAGGACATCCCCTTTACTTACTCTCCAACTGTCCCATTTCATCTGAAACTGTCAGATTTTTGAGACACATCTGAGGGAAAATCCAACCCTCCAAGCATCCCAATTTTCAGGAAGCAACTATAATAAGCTACCGAGCCAAGTTCAAGGTGCTTATACTGACATTACGCTGATAGAGCACCTTCCCCCTTATGCACCTGACTGGATATTAAGATCGAGTGGGTATGCCCAATTGATGGTACTGCATTTGCCTGGAGTTCTATACATGGTAACCCAAGAGAGGGTGTTCTCCACATAGGCATCCTGACTGTGGAACTCCCTCCACCCTCATATACCAGTGGCACGAAGTCTTACAAACTTTTGATGCCAGCGAAATGCCTATGTTTACCCAGGCTTTTGACTGAATTTTTCCCTTTTCTTTTCCTGCTTCTCATGTAGATTGATTTTTATCTGCTATTGTCTCCTGTGTTTGGTTGGGTGTTTGTTGTTGTCAATGCTGTATTATTTCACTGTGTTCTATGGTTTGTACCCCACTTTGGGATTATTTTATAATGACAAATGGATAAGAAATTTCTTAAATAAATATACTATGTTCCCCTCTCTTTCCTTCCCTCCTCTTTATTTTCGTTTTGCATTGTGCACGCTGATGGCAGCTGAAGTACTGCCTCTGAACATGGCCACTCCACTTAGCCATTATGGCTAATAGCCATTGACAGACTATCTTTAATTAATTTGTGTAATCCCCTTATCAGAACCATTTAGAATTTAAAAAGAAAAGCAGCAAGTCAATTTCAATCAAAACACCACAGCTTGAAATAGCCAGTACCCCCCCCAAAAAACCCCACATGCATACATACAACACTAAGAGTTCAAGTTCAACTCTGCTCACGTCTGCCTGTTTCCACAACAAAAGAGAACAGCATGCAAGTAGTACACATTTTGTCAAAGAAGAGAGAGAGCACAGAAGCTTTATGTTGAGGCCTCTGGAAAGTTCAGGCAATTACAAACAGAGGGGACTTCCTTCACTGGAAAGTCCATTATTAGCCACTTAGTGCCTGTGGCTAAGATGCACGTAAGTACGATTTGCCAGCTCATGAGCAGTATGGAGATGCTGAAGCCCTGAAAATGGGGAATGCCAAACTTCTGCAAGTAAGGTTTCTTTGGTTTTGGGGGGCTCCTTTCTCCAACTTGCACAAAAAAGGTGGCAGTGTGCAAAAATAAAGTATAGCAGTGATGGGAAAGAAGACAGCATTGCCATCTCTTGTTCTGCCCTCCCCGCCAACAAGTGACAGGAATGTGGCAGCACATATGGAGGAGACACTGTTCCCATAGGAGCCATTGTGCCTGCCACAAATGTGGTTTCCAAGCAGATGAAGGATTCTGTCACTATAGGTTTCATATCTCCCCCAATTAGCCTTTTTTATTTTTTAGGAGCAATATATGTAAAGGAGTGCTTGACAAATGCCAGGATGCACAGCTGCCACAAGCTGCTCCGTACGCTTATGCAACCTGGGAACTGCGGGACTGAAAAGTACTATGCTGGCTTCGGTCACATAAGTATATCTTTATTACAGCATATTTGAAGATACAAGTTAAGGTGTAGGCAGTGAAGCAGCATACACAGTGTTCTACTACAGCCTGGCCCATTTAGTTTTTCCAGGCTGCAAAGAAGCATGGCAGGTGGGGCTGCATGGGCTTGCTAGAGGATTGCATGAAGGTAAAGGTGTCCCCAGCCAGTCGTGTCGGACTCTAGGGTGCGGTGCTCATCCCCGTTTCTAAGCCGAAGAGCCAGCGATGTCCGAAGACACTTCTGTGGTCATGTGGCCGGCATGACTGAACACCGAGGTGCACGGAACGCTGTTACCTTTCCCGCCGAAGTGGTACCTATTTATCTACTTGCAATTTCTTGCTTTCGAACTGCTAGGTTGGCAGGAGCTGGGACTGAAGACGGGAGCTCACTCCGTCACGCGGCACTCAGGTCTCAAACTGCTGTCCTGCTGACCTTCCGGTTTGCAGTTCAGTGTCTTAACCACTAAGCCACCGCGGCCCCTATTGCATGAAGAGGCAGAGATATTCTGAAGTCTGAGCCACTCTGTCACAAATTTCTTTATTTGTAAAAAATTGGAAGTCAAATAAAATCCACAAGTAACTCTTAAATAGTTCCAGCATAGTCCAAGGCATAAGTCTAAGATGATGCCATGAAGTTGCACATTACAGGGCATGCTATTTTCTACTCTAGATCTAACTTCTAAAAACATGACTGAAGAAAACATGACTCAAAAGGATGATCTACAGATAGATATTCTGCCCTTTGCTGAATTGCCCTTTGCTAGATGCATCACCACCTAGTAAACAGTAATGACAATGTTTAAAGTACAGGTCCCCAGGGCTCTGAAAAACACCTACCCAAACAACATGCAAGCAGAACTGCTCAACACGACATAGAGAAAAAGACCTCTGGCTTTCATTAGGAATAATTACCACATTACTCACAAGCAGAAGCAGTGCATTATTGTGTACTTGGGATATGAAACCAAGTGAAACCGAAAAACTCTTCAAGGACCTTGCATGGTGGTTTCAGATGTCTCCCCTCTATCAGCTGGAATGAGGGAGAAGCCAGATTTCTCCCCTCTATTAGCTGGAATGAGTGAGAAGCGAGACACTTTCAGGCTGAGGTGGGTCGTTCTGAAAATACTATCAGATAAGAAGATTTTCATGGCACTTATATAAAGTGTGACATTCAGAACAGTAGTACTCTTCAAAGGATGACGGAAGTCTTTGCCTGTTAGGTCAGTGGCCTGTTGGTGACAATACCACTGTACTATGTTGAAAGCAGCTTGCTTGAAGCTGAACTGAGCAATTTAATATTAGAAGAATTTAACAAGGGAAGCAGTGGGTATGAGATTGACAAAAGGCTCATCATCATAATGAGCTAGCTGTGTGTGCATATTTCAAAATGAAATTTTCTTCTTTATTTAAAAGTTTGGATGGCTCTCTTTGTTCATTTCTGTGCATCCATGAGTGTTTCAGCACAATATCTATATTTTCATATGCCACAAAATGGCATTTGGGTACTGAACTTTGATAAACTATTCTACAGAGAGATGTGGGACATTCCAAATGAGTAAAACAGCAACAAATATCAAAGCTTGACCTGCACAGCAGTATTTCTGGAGAACCAAAATAAAAATAGGTTCACACTAAACCAAAATTCCAGCCGCTTACTCAGTTTCACCGATGGAACATTTCTCTGTTAGCTGCAGGCTGAAACCACAACTTAGAAAAGGAAGCATGCCTCCAAATCTCATGTACAACCTCAACAATCCCATGGAAACTATGCAGATGGGTTTTGCCCCTGAACAAGGTGTCCCAGGCTTCCCACACTTGAGCAAACCATCCTTCAGCAACCCAGCCATGCTTTCTGTTGTTCACTTGGACAGGGAGTTTTGTGCATGCATATGGACATTTAATGGAGAGATCTGCCAAAGATCTGCCAAACACTGATATTATGGCCCACAAAATAAAGACTGGATGTACAGCTGCCACCCTGCTTTAAGAGTTCTACATTCTGAAGGCATAATGCATACACTGCTCATTTTGAATAGCATGTCAAGCAATACACAACATTGCTATGGAAGCAATGCACAAGAAATGCCACTATTTGCATTTCTTTGCATTTGCAAATCTTTGAACTTGCATGAATTTAATCTGCGCAACTGCCTAAAGCCAAGCCTCTCCCTGCAATACCTTTGGGTTTTTTTATATTTAGATGGTAGAAATATCATCTCCCCATTGAGAACCATTTTCAGTATGTTTTCCTTTGCTTCCGTGTACACCTTTATGCAGCTAATTATCCCACCGGTAAACACCCCTGGACTGTTCTCTCTGACGTCAAAAGCACTTGAATGCTTCCAGAATCTTAAATAAGATAGATACCCTTCCCCAATTAAATGTAATTCAATCAAGCTCTTCCTGCACATAGCTTCACCTTCCCACATTCCTGTTCCAGCCATGACAGCACAGCAGCAGTAGCCTCTGAAGGTAGATGATGAATGAAGAAAAATACTTATCCAATTAAAAAGCCAAAATTCAATTCAAAATGTGGGTCTTTATATAGCCCAGAATCAAATCAGTTACAGTTTACCTGTCTGTGTCTGACTGACCTTCATTAACACCTAAAAGGGCTTTTAAGCCATAGAATAAATGTAAAAACAAAACCCAAAAGTTCACAAGGTGGCACGGGAACAAAATGAGACAACGGTAGCATTGATGGAAGTCCAAAAAAGGTGCTACATATGCAGCAGGAAACAGCATGGCTACAGTTGCTACTGCTGCAACAATACTTACTGCTCAGGCAGAAAAAGCAAGCAAAGTACATTTGCTTCTTTTGATTCCAACCACAGCCTTTAGCATACATATAAAGAACTAAACATACTTCTTGTGTAGTGTTGTATGGCAGCCTTCTCCAACCTGTGCCCTCCAGGTGTTTTGGACTACAATTCCCAAAATTCCTAACCACTGGCCATGTTGACTGGCACTGATGGGAGTTGAAGTCCGAAACATCTGAGGGCACCAGGTTGAGGATGACTAGGCTAAGGGTACTGGTACTTGAGATCAGTGCAAGATCCACCTGCATTACAGACCCCTAGAAACCAGATTTGCATTGTGTAGATCACAGTCCTACAGTCCCAGAGAAGAGAGGAACTACCACACTTGCACACACAGAGCAAGACTCTCGCATAGTTCTCCTTGTGTCATGCAAGAAATAGAGAAGCAGATAGGACATCTGTTGAAGTGGTAATAAGATTTCCCTTTTCCCTAGGCCAACTGTATACTCCTCAAGCAAGTCTGGATTGTAGACAGAAGTTCTCAATGAAAACTTCCTGTCAACCCCCCTCCCACAACAGAAGAATACAAAGCCAGGAAGCTAAGATAATTTCTTCATTTCTACAGAAGGAAATGTCTGAGCAAATATTATAACATGGAAAGTTCATCTCGGAAGGCTGGTTGCTTTTACCATTTCTACCCCCAGGTATCTCCAAAGCAACTTTTATAAAACAGATCAATCATCTCAAAGGTAAAACTAAAATTGGTATGGATTTCACAGAACTAATATAGATTCTACAGAAGAAGCTCACAGGATCATTTTAAAATGCATATTCATAGCTTTGGCATTACATTCCAGACTAGCGAAAAAAATGTAAAGGACTGGTGAAAGAAATACTGAGGAAAGAAATATTCCAGACATGATCATTCCAGGGTCTGGGGGATTTCTCACCTACATTCAACTACTTGCATTTTGATAGCATTAAATATATAATTCACTAACCTTAAATACCTTTATGCACTGAAAGGGATGAATCTTCTGGTCGCGCGCTCTCGCTCTCTCTCTCTCTCGCGCGCACACACCCAACAGAGCGAAGACAGATTTGTTGCCCAGTTCATATATGCGGGTGAACAAGCTGAAGCTTAATCCAGACCAGACAGTGCTAGGTAGGGAAGATGGCTGATGTGGGTAGAGGGGTGTAACAGGTTCTGGATGGGACTACACTCCTTCTGAAGGACCAAGTTCACAGACTGGGGCTTTTTCAGACCCTGCACTGTCTGTGAAAGCACAGTTGGTGGCAGGGGCAAGAAGTGCCTTCTGCCAGCTTAGGCTGGTATACCAGCTGCAATCCTATCTAGAGAAAGCAGACTTGGTCTCAGTCATGCATGCACTAGTTACATCCAGACTACTGTAACATGCTCTGTGTGGGGCCGCCTTTGAAGATGACTTGGAAACTTCAACTGGTACAGAATGCAGCTGTTCAGATACCCTCTGGGGCCAAGCAGTTAGGACATGTTACACCAACACTGTACTGCTTGCACTGGTGTGTTTCCAAGTACAATTCAAAGTACTGGTTTTGACCTGTTAAGATGAAGCTACTTAATGACTGCCTGTACCTACATGAACCTGCCCAGGCCATGAGATCAGCATCCAAGGCCCTGCTTGCTGGCCTGCCTTTCTCTTCTCTTCTCTTCTCTTCTCTTCTCTTCTCTATCTATTTATTTATTAATTACATTTCTTGGCCGCCTTTCAGGGCAGAAGCCCTCCCAAGGTGGCTTACAGAAATAAAATATATAAAAACAGTTAAAATATTAAACGTGATAAAAACATAAAACAATAAAAGCCAACAATAAAACCAGCAACAGTGTTAACGGCAGTAACAGCAACAATAGCAGTCATATCTAGAGAAGGCCAAGGTGAAATAATATGCTTTCAAGGCCTTCTTAAAAGCCTGCAATGACGGAGCAAAGCGGACCTATGATGGCAGCTTGTTCCAAAGATGTGGGGCCACTGCAGAGACAGGCCTCTTCTGTGTGATCACCCACCTGACTACTCTCACAGGTGGGCAAATGAGAAGGGCCTCTCTTCCTGATCTTAAAGTGCAGGCAGGCTGATATGGGTGAAGGCGGTCCTTCAAGTAACTTGGACTCAAACCATTTAAGGCTTTAAAAGTCAAAGCCAGCACTTTGAATTGGGCTTGGAAACACATCAGTAACCAGTGCAGCTGGCACAGTATAGGCATTATGTGATTGAAGCGCCTCACCCCCACCAACACTCGGGTGGCTGCATTCTGCACAAACTGGAGTTTCTGAACCATCTTCAAAGGCAGCCCCACATATAGCGCATTACAGTAGTCCAGCCTGGACATCACTAGTGCATGGATAACTGAGGCAAGATCCATCCTCTCCAGATAGGGCCGCAGTTGGCGTACCAGCCTAAGCTGGTAAAAAGCACTCCTGCACACCACAGCCACCTGGGCTTCCACAGTTAGCTCAGAGTCCAGGAGGCCTCCCAGATTGCACACTTGGTCTTTCAGCCGGAGTGCAACCCCATCTAAGACCAGCTGTAAACCTCCATCCGAAGTAGTTGGTTTCCCAACCCACAGTACCACCATCTTGTCTGGATTAAGTTTCAGCTTGTTCACTGTCATCCATCCCAAAACAGCCTCCAGACACTGGTTCATGAGTTCAACAGCCTCCCTGGGATGTGCAGATGGAAACAAGAGGTAGAGCTCAGTATCATCCACATACTGATAACATTTCAGCCCAAACCTCCTGATGACTTCCCTCAGCAGTTTCATGTAGATGTTAAAAAGCATGCAGGACAAGACAGAATCTTGCAGCACCCCAAAGGCTAATGGCCATGGGGTAGAACTGAAGTCCTCCAGCACCACCTTCTGAGACGACTCCTCCAGAAAGGACCAGAACCACTTTAAAACTGTGCCTCCCAAGCCCAATCCAGATAAATGATCCAGAAGGATATCATGATCGATGGTAATGAAAGCCACTGAGAGGCCCAGAAGAACCAACAGGGTTGCACTCCCCCCCTCCATTCCCTGGCATAAGTCATCAACCAGGGAAACCAAGGCTGTTTCTGTCCCATAACCAGGCCTGAAACCTGATTGGAATGGATCTAATTAATCAGTTTCATCCAAAACAGCTTGGAGTTGTGAGGCTACCACACACTCCAGCACTTTGCCCAAGAATGGCAAATTTGACACAGTGTGGCAATTATCTGGAACCATGGGATCTAAATTTTGTTTCTTCAGCAAGGGCCTCACCACAGCCTTTTTTAAAGCTGGGGGGACCTTGTCATCCCTCAAGGAGGCATTTACCACCTCAGAAGCCCAGATATCTAGGCCAGCTCTGGCAGGTTTCACAAGCCAGGATGGGCAAAGATCTAAAGGGCAAGTAATAGGCTTCAGTCCTCCAAGCAGTTTGTCCACATCCTCAGGTTGCACAAGCCGAAAGGTATCCATAACATGACTACATAGTGCACCAGCCCCATCCATATCACTCTGTCATAACAATGGCATCCAAGCCAGCACAAGTACAAGCGATTTTATCTGCAAAGTGTCTGGCAAATTGTTCATAGCGGGCCTTTGAGGGTTCAAATTCTTGTGTTCCAAGGCCTATGCTCAAAACGCCTTTAACTACACAAAAGAGCTCTGCTGGACGACACAGAACAGATGCATAGAAGCATCGCTTCCAAATCCCGGGAAGAACTAGTTCCCCTCTACTCAGCACTGGTTAGGCATCATCTGGAATACTGTGTCCAGTTCTGGGCACCACACTTTAAGAAGGATGCAGACAAACTGGAGAGGGTTCAGAGGAGGGCAACAAAGATGATCAGGGGACTGGAAACAAAGCCCTATGAAGAGAGACTGAAAGAACTGGGCATGTTTAGCCTTGAGAAGAGAAGACTGAGGGGAGACATGATAGCACTCTTCAAGTCCTTGAAAGGTTGTCACAGAGAAGAAGGCCAGGATCTCTTCTTGATCATCCCAGAGTGCAGGACACGGAAGAATGGGCTCAAGTTACAGGAAGCCAGATTCCGGCTGAACATCAGGAAAAACTTCCTGACTGTTACAGCAATACAACAATGGAACCAATTACCTGGGGAGGTGGTGGGCTCTCCCACACTGGAGGCCTTCAAGATGAGGCTGGACAGCCATCTGTCAGGGATGCTCTGACTTGGATTACTGCATTGAGCAGGGGGTTGGACTCGATGGCCTTGTAGGCCCCTTCCAACCCTACTATTCTATGATTCTATGATTCTATGCAACCATGGCAGAGAAGAAGGATTTCTTTGCTGCCACCACTGCCACAGAATAAGATCACAAGTGGATTCTTACCTGTGTTAGATCATGTTTGTTCTGAGTCTTCCGCCATTTGCGCTATAATCATCGACACAGTCATTTCATTAAGAAGACTGGTTAAGAAGATTTAAGACTGGTTAGAATGGCAGGCCCTACGGACAATGCCTATTCGGCATTGGTCCCTATTCTGGCCACATCAGTTTTTAAACAGGCTTTGGAGAGCATTTGTCAATGGCTTTTCCTGATGAAATGTTATTATGCTGTTGAGTTGTTGCTATGGTTTCTGTTGATACTATTTTGAATTTTTGCAGTTCGGAAACTTATTGCGTTTTAATTGTAATGTTATACTGATGGGTTTTTACACTTTATATTTGCTGTAAGCTGCCTTGAGAGGACCTTGTCCTAAAAGACAGCCTAGAAATATTATAAATAAATACATCCAACAGCATCTCAGGTTGTTTTAGGGAGCACCAGTGAGAATACAGACACTGTGGAGCGCATGACACTGCAAAGCTAATGAAGCTTTGCATACAGGCTGGGGCGAAAATTACCCCAGGAGGCAGTTTATTGTGAGGGAGAGGTGGCAGGAGAGAAAGTTCAGCAGCCCTCCTTCTTCACATGCACAAGCCCACATCCCCAGGTGCTTTCCATGTGACTAGCAAAGTCCCACATGTAAATATACAGGTCTGCCACTGTCACATCTAGTTTGACCCCGACTGAGATTGGTTTTGTAGGGTTATGGCATCGTATCACATCAGTTTTCCCACACATAGCAAGCTGGCATTACCGAAATACTATTTAAAGCTCAAAATACGTCAGCCCCCAAGTAAAGACTTCAAAGGAAAGTTACTCACTATGCAGCAGAGTCATTCAGCTGATACTCTCGGGAACGATTAAAACAGGCCTGGACTCCATTGTCTGCCCAAAGCCTCCGAATCACACTGGATAAGTCCTCTGGCATGATTCCCTGCTCCTCTGCAGTACAAGAGAGTGCAAACAACTGGCGGGCATCGTCCTGCAGAGAAGGTAAAACCCAGGCAGTTAGACCCTAGAGTCAGCTCTTCCTCTCAGCTCATCTGGGCAGCATTGCACTGACGTTCACGTTCCATGCTTACACTCCTCCCTAAGCTCCTAAGAGGTTCATCCCCAAGGAAGTGTACTTTGTTGAGCAATGGAGTAAAATGCTCCCTAGTTGCAAAGCAGTCACCACCTGTTGAGTGTGTCAACATCTCTGCAAGAAGTCAGTGCTTAAGGACTCTATTGATTTAACAGTACTGAACAAAGCAGACATCAGGCAAGCAAATTCATGGTCAATACATGAACACAATTACAGCTTAGGTTGCAAAACTCTTGGGAACATTAGGAAGCAGTCTAGATTTCCTGGTAACTTGACAGCTGGTAGACTTGGGAAGGCTCAATCTCCAAAGGTGAAATTTATTCCGTGTTATCTGCTTTCCTTGTCACAGGAACAAATGAGAAAAACAAAGGAATCAGCCGTGTGTCAAAGATCTTTAATGTGCTGGC
Organism: Heloderma suspectum; assembly: GCF_057233095.1. Classification (NCBI taxonomy): domain Eukaryota; kingdom Metazoa; phylum Chordata; class Lepidosauria; order Squamata; family Helodermatidae; genus Heloderma; species Heloderma suspectum. The sequence continues at coordinate 280,446,837 of NC_139459.1, forward strand.
CAGAAAATGTTGAGAAACAAAGTTAAAACAGAAATAAGGAGGCTGATTAGTGGACAGAGAGTCCATGCCACAATAAGGAGTCCAAAGCCCACCCAATTCATATATTACTGCAGTGGCATGGAACTGATTGCTGGTCTGGGGTGTAATAACAAGATTAAGAAGTCCCCATGTGACCACATGTTGTATACATGGAGTATCCAGACCACGGGGGAGCGGCCACCACAGTAATGTATGAATTGGACTGACTGAAGTGGTAACCACTAATAAGGTGGTTCCTATTTAAATTATCTCACATCATACTTTAACCACACGAGCAACTGCTTATCTGTAGGTTCTGGCTACATGGTGAAACTGACTTTACTATGACCCTCCACCCAACAGAATGTGGTATAACTTTGGTTCTTCTCCCTGATGTAGAGCTCTTAACTGTATTGCTACATTAACAGAAGCTGGATCCAATAAAATAATCACCTTTATGCCATTTTTATATCCAGTTCTAAGAGTCAGAAAATGCACGCTGGGGAAAATGCACAACAAACCAGACCTGCTGCCCATACTATCACACGTCAACCCTACAGTGGGGTTCAGAGAACCAAGGTTCTTAAGATTAGTTAACACAAACCAAGATAGCAAAGCAGATGGATTTGTTCTAAAAAAGAAAAGAAAAAAAGAGTGGGAGTATACTGAGGAACCTTCCTGCTACTTTGCTGCTGTTTGGACATCTATGCATTTGATTAGGAGCATGGAAGTGCAAACGGACCAGAAACACAACATTGATCCATGTTTCCTAAAGTTCATTCGAAATCATGGTTGTTTTAGTGGTTTAGATAATAGCTGATGCAGACATTCACCTTACTGACTATGAGAAGCATGTTTACCACACCTTGTCATTGCATTTTCTGACATGCATAAAGTTCAAAGCAATCTACTCCAATTAGTTTCTGGGCGAAGATCAGGCTTATTTCTCTTACAATTGATTGTTGTCCCTGTAACAAGTCTCAAAGCAGCACCAGCTAGTTTATTCATATGACTGAAATTAGGGATGTCAGGGAAGACTGAGAGGTGGGTTGGAATCCAGCGGACTCCCCACCACTTGGCCTCCCGGACCCCAGTGAGTGGGGTTTTGGGAACAGAATTTAGAAGGGATAGAGTAGGTAGGTTAGGACCAAGCACAGATCGATTAATAATAATACATAACTGTTCTTGTATTAAATAACTTTGTATTTGTTTGCTTTTAACTACAAAACCCCACCTATTGGTTTGTCTTGTTGCACTACCATTAGAAAATATATTTCCTTGTTACTTCTCCTGTATTGGGTAGAGAGAACCAATTAGGCATATTGAGTGTCCCTTTAACCCAGAGAGTAAAAGGGGCTGAAGCTGTGTGTGTCAGTGAGGACAACTGACCCAGCGGAGGCAGACGTCCTGAGCGGTTTTTCCTCACAGTTTCATCAGGCAAAGCTGGAGAAGGTAGAACCCATGGCAACAGCATCACAGGAGCCGAACAAGGGCGGGCGGCCGGGGTTCAGCAAGCAGCAGACGGAGGTGGATCCATCCATCCCTAATTGGAATTTCACTGTGATTCCAGGTCTCTAGAGCAGGGGTGGGGAACCCTAGGCCTGGGGTCCCAATCCACCCCTCTGAGGTTCCCCAGGTAGCTACACCCCTTTCCACTGGCCCCACCTCCTTTCCCCCAAGTTCCAATCATTTTGTGGTTTCCAGCTTTTATGCAGTTTTTTTCCCCACTCTAAAAGGCTTCTCTTAAGCCATAGTTACTGGCAATAACATCTTTAAGCTAAAATATGCTGGCATATGGGGTGTTTTAGCCCTGCGCCTTTTGTGTTTGGCCTTACATACTGCTGAAGTGTAACCCCGAGAGCTTCCCTGAAATTGAATTTGGCCCTCAGGCTGAAAGAGGTTCCCCACCCCTGCCCTAGAGGAAAAGGTGCGTCTGCCACATTTTCTCCCTCTGATAGCTCATCTTTTGGGCAATCCTCTTTGTCCACTGTCAAGACCCATTCAGAGTGTTTGCTTTTCTCTGCTATCAGGCCAGCCCCTGCTCAGCAGACTCCAGTGGTCATCAGTCAAGCTAGCACTTAGTTGCTACATCCAAACACATAGCTCCAGCCACCTTCACAACCTTAATCTTAATGCTAAAAGTTCTTGGGAGAGGCACCGTTTAATTTTCCTTTCTTCCAAATGCAAACCAAACCCACATTTGCATTTCCAAGCCATCTTCAACTCCTATGCTTGGCCACAGATGCACATCAGGGGAGGAGGAGCACCGGCATCACAGTGCCATTCTGGCAACCTTTCTGCCTAAACTAGAACCCAAATAGTCCTGAGTTCCCACACACTGGATCGTATCAGATAAGCCTGAATTCCGACACACTTAACTCAGATTTGGGTTAAGTTGCATTACTTAAAAAGGAGATGCCATCTGAAAAAACTACAGGCTCATGTAGCTTTGGCCTATGTACTGGGACAGAATCTCCTCAATGAGTTACAGGAACAAAACAGTATGCTCCATTTTATGTAAACAGATGCTACGTTTGCTTATGGCAAACAGCCAAAAGCATTTTTGGAAGGCATAAATCTGGCTCCTTTTAACAAGTTTGCAAGAATTATAACGGAGAGGTCCCAATCAAATTTCAAAAAACAAACAAACATTGTGCAATTAAAATGTTTGACTCACTTTCTCCCTTTACATGTAAATCTTTGACTCACTTTCTCCCTTTACATGCAAATCTCGACCCAAACTGTTCGGGCAACTCATGATGAAGGGCTGTTTTTCACAGGAACAGACTAATGGCATATGCCTCCGGTGCTGAGGGGGGACCCACTTACTAAAATTAACTGAAAAGGCACTAGAATGTTTGGGAGAATTACCAGCTAACATCAAGGTCAGGAACGTGATGCAATTAAAGCAAGGCTGAGCCAAAGAGGGGTATGTGCGTTTTGCTTTTTAAAAACCCCAACCCGAAAAACAGTGTGCCATTCAGAGCTTCAAGAATTCAAGTGCTTTCGTGCACCTGTTCTATGTGCACCAATCCCCACAGGCGGGGTTCCCCAAAACTCTGTTAAAAAAATGCAGTGAACATAGGGTTGAAATGTTTTGTACAAATGTACTTAAAGTAACCAGGGTGGATAAAAATCTATGATTTTTTAAAAATCCCCCCAAAATGGATGTTTTAAATTTAAATCAGGTTTCTTTGATTTAAATTGATTTTTGTTGTTTTTTTAAAAAATATCATAATTAAAATACCAAATTTCTCTCTAACTTAAAAATAACATAATTACAATTACATCTCATCATAAACACGCTAAACCTACAATCTCATAAAAATGAAGTTTTCTACCACTCAAACATGGGCATTAATTTCAGTTTTTCAACTCATGACAATGGCTCTGCCCAGCCTAACTAACAGGTCATGCTTCTTGAATGCTGGAGTTTCAGTTTCTCTGACTAAAGTCACATGTGCAAAGACACAGGCTACATAGGATTGCTTCTGTGCTTACGTGGTGGTGGAGGTGGCCCAAACAAGGCAGAGGAGTTACTTAACACAGAAAGACACTGGGCCAATATACATGGATAACAAGCTACTGTGGCTTATTTAACCCATGGGTTATTTGAGGGTTGCTGCCACTGCAAACAAGCCATGCCGCCCAGGTTTGGATGACACAGCAAGCCACACGCCACACCAGTAAGGATAATTAGGAAAATCTGGCTAGCATGTGACCAGCACACCTGGCAGGGTTAACAAACCACCATGGCTTGTTAGCCATACTGTGATCCTGCTAATCAAGTCTATATTGCAGGGTGGATAACAAATGATGCTTTTAAAAAAAAAATCCCCAAAAATTGGATTAAAAAAATTAAATTGGAGTCTAGTAGCCCAGTAATTATCAGACCTCACTTTGAGCTATTAGTCATGGGCATTTTGTTTTGTTTGCTACTTTGTGTTTTTTGTGACAGCAAGGCTGGGCCAAAATGGAGAGAAGCAGAAAGGAGCAAAACTGGAAAGAAAAAGACAAAGCTGGTGAGTGTGCATCTTCCTGTATTCTCATACTTAAGCTCCAATCCTATACCCCACTTAGCTGAGAGTAAGCCCCACTGAACGCAATGGCGGGTTTGCATGATTGAACAGCCCACTGTGGCTCATTTATATTTTGAATATTCACCGCCTGGCCACAGCTTGTCAAGCAAACCTGGTTAAACAACCTTCGCATAATCCATGGCCTGTTCGAGGGCTATGCAAGCATTGTTAACCCTCACACAACCCCTACCACCCATGTGGTCAGGCAGTGGATATTCAAATCCCATCCAGCATGCGCTGCAGCCCATTGTGGTTTAAATAAGCCATGCTGGGTGTGTCATGCAAACCAGGGCAATGGAACTTATTTCTGAGGACACATGCATAAGATTGTGCTGTTAACCTCAAATGAAAGCATGCAAATTACAGTGAGACAAAAGAGATGCAAAGCCAGCTCATAAGAATAAAACAAAGTAAATAACACTCTATTATTTCTATAAATATTATCCTCTATTTACTTGTAAATTAATATGCCTTAATGGTGAGATTCACACCACTGTTCAAGAAATATATGAAAAGGGTTCAATGGGAAACTTGATTTAAACCAGTGATTTAAATCAACCCTTTTTCTTGCTGATTTAAATCACCTTGATTTAAATCAATCCACGCTGAAAGGAACAGAACAAAAAGGACAATGGTAATAAAACAACAGGTAAAATAGGAGAGAAGGATGGTGTGGAGGACAGCCTAAGACATCACAGTCCCCTGCAAGACCCCCCATTATCTGCCAAATCCATTTCCCCATGTCTGTCCCTGCATGTGAATCCTGCCTTGTCTCCAAATGCCAAATAGGACACGGCTTCTGGCATTCAGGGACAGAAGTGAAATATCCCCTTGGTTGCCACCTCTCTTTTCTGTCTCTCTGGGATGGGATGCAATAAGTTGCTCAGCCAGAGCTTTCCACTAAGCCCCATTGCCAACTCCTGATGGGAGGAATGCCCTCCTCTTGTAAGTCAACCCACGCACTCAAACTTTAGGATAAAGGTGGGATGTGACGTATTTTGCCTTCAGCTTTGCACCTGAGGAGACCTGTTCACAATGAGCATGAAAGCTGACTATTTTGCTTCCCTGTTACACAGTGTGGGCTATGCAGAGCTGCTTTGTTTATTATTCATTTTCTTCCTGTTCTGTGCTTACTTCTCTCTTTGATGCTTTTACTTTGTGCTTAATAAAATATCTGTAAAATGAATTCTGGGGTCTACCTTCAAGTGCAGTCTCCTGTTGGTACCTAGCTACTTGACTTTGTACTGTGTGCACTTTTCCAAGGGGAGGTAAGAGGAAAGTAGGCTGGATTCGCCCATGGCCACTAGAATTCAGCTGGCAGCTAGCCTTTCCCAGGCTGATCATTAGTGTGCAGCTCTGGAACGCTCTCCACAGAGTTAAGGCAGAAAGGGGAGCAGATGGCAGATATAAGTTTTTTTTAAGAAGTGAAGCATTTCCAAACAGCCTATCTCACAAAGCAGTTGTATGCTAGACTTCTTGACAGATTTCCTCAGTTTGCACGTAATGACAATTCAGCCATTGTTTAACCCATGAATTGTTGGGGGGCACACGGGAACAAGCAAGTGCACGCACTGCCCCCCACCCGCATGCCACTTTGCATTCGGATTACAAAACCTGTTCCTGAGCTGTTTGATGAGACATGTGAACCCAGAACTCTGGGTTATTCAGGGAGGAGAAGCCCAGAGTTTTAACCCAGGGTTTGTTGTTGGATTAAAACTCTGGTTTGTTTCTCCCACAACAACCAAGAATTCCGGGTTTGCATGTCACGCCAAACAACCCAGTTTTGTAGTCTAGATGGAAAGCGGAAGCAGTGAGCAGGTGGGAGGCAAGGTACTCACTCCCATGTGGTCCCAACAATTCATGGGTTAAACAACCTATGAGTTGTCATTACGTGCAAACTGGGTCAATGTTAAACCATGCAAACCATCATGCCATGCAGAGCTACCCCCAATACCTTCCCCTCTTAGACTCCAGGGTGTCTTCCCACAGGCCTAGAGAGCTCAAATGATCTCTTAAAACTGTAAATGAATCCTTCCAGCAATGTTCTCGGTTGAGCAGCCTTCATCATGCCCTCAGTGCTGCTGTACATATTTGAACTTGTCCCAAAGCAGCCAGTTCTTCAAACATGAAGCCTCCATCTATTCTTTTTACAGGATTCAGTAGAGCCTCAGGTCTCCTTATGTACAGACTGCTTACAATCCCTGCCCTCTTTGCAGCCAGGCATACAGGTATCCCACACAAATACTCAACTGCATATACAGCACAGCTTATTCTCCTCAGCAGTTCTCAGACCTCTTTCTGCTTCAGTCAACGTTTACTGAATCCATCCCCTTCCCCTGCCGGTCCTGACCCCTCTTGGTTGCCTAGGTTACAGGTTGGTGGCAAGCTGCTATAACCTTCTTAAAATTGCAACATTACATCATGTGCATGCACACCCCTTTCAGAGGATGTGTCATCACCTCCTTCCTCCATATTGTTTATGGAGAATTTCTTATTCCAAGGATTCTGTGGGGAATTGCTTGGGAAAGCAGAAACAAAATGCAGGCAATGAACAGATTTCTGCTTCATAGACTGTGATCAATCTAAGCTTTAGGAAGTCAACAAAAAACACAAAGAGCAACTTAACTATGACAGGCTTTTATAGTTCCATCAGGTGTCCACAGTTATTGCTTGGCCTTGTTGCCCAAGCCAAAAATTGTAGTCACTAAGCCTGTACATCTACATAGCTACATCCCTGTAACCAACCCTAGGTATTGTCACCATTTCCTGAGGAAAAGGCTGGGTGGGTATGGAGAGTGCACTGTTTGGTGGTGCTGCCTGAAGCCACTCTGTGCACCTTTAGGAAGCAGTGCAATACACACACCCAGTTTTTTCTCGAAAGAAAGGCGGGGGGGGGGGATTCATGTGCTGCTGGGCGCTGCTTCCCAAAGATGCAATGGGTCTCTTCAGGCAGTGCGATCCAAAAATTCTCCCAGCTCAAGGACAGCAGGAGTGGGGGATCACCTGTCTAACTCATCATGCTCTCTAGAGGCTGGAACCACACCTGCCATGGCTAGTGTGGCGAGGTTATTTGTTTAACCCTGTACTTCACTGTAAGATACCTATAGAAAACACCAAATCCCGGTTGGCCTGGACTGAGCTGACGTCCACCCCCCACTCCACCTCCATTACGAGCTCACTTTCGCTTTCCACCATTCTCAACTGCAATCTACAGTTGTTTATAAAATGTCCATAGCCCAATATGACTACCCTCAAAAGCCATGGAAACTCTGGCTGCCCCCCCAACATGTGCTAACTTGAGCCATTTGGACCAGAGTGGTGAGGCAATCATAACCTTTCCATTATACCTAATATGCTGCAGTTAAGTCCTAAGAAGTCACTGTATTATAGGAAATAAGACTGCTTCAATACAGACATTTCAGAACAGGATAGATCTTTCCTACATGGATAGTACTTTCACAAAGCACAGAATCCAACAAGTTACTTATGCCCCCACTGATTCTCTTGCACCCCTCCAATTCCCATCAAGTGGTGCCCACTGCTTGCAGAACTAAGATTTAGCACTTCCGGGGGCAACCGGAAATAAGCAAAAATGCTTGTTTCTGCAACGGGGCAGGTTGGAGGATCTCACATAAGCGAGCTCCGCCAACCTGTCCCAATCAAGAAACGAGCATTTCCACTCATTTCAGGGTTTCCTCTGGGCAGCGCTAAATCTCTGTTGCTCAAGTGGCGGGTCCTGCTTGTGTAAAGGAATCTGCAGGACCCACCACTTGCACAACAGAATCGGGAGGACACAAGAAAATCAGCAAGAGCATAAGCGTCCCCGTTGGATTCTGCCCCAAAGAAACAAGATGCAAATCACATGTAGCCCACTACATGTGCCACTTGTATCTCACTGTCTGCATATGGAAGGGGTGCCCAACCAAAACTTCCCATTATCTGTGAATGCAGCAAAGCATGTATGCCTTTTCCAATGTGGAAATGCTACCTGTGTAGGAATGTTGTCATGTTTAGAAACGTTGCCATTCTGAGAAGCATTATTTATTTATTTATTTATTTATTTCTATACTGCCCAATAGCCGAAGCTCTCTGATAATAAAAATCTTGCTCAATTTCTGGCAAACCTGGCTGTTGGCACACCAACTATGCCCGTTCCTGGACTGGAATAGCCTAGCCATGGAGATCCATGCACTGGTAAACTCACAATGGGACTACTGTAATGCACTCTGTTTGAGGTTGGTCTTGTGCCTGGTTCGGAAGCCACAGCTAGTGCAGAATGCAGCAGCTAGGAAGCTCAGTGGAGCACCTAGCTATACACATATTATGCCTGTATTAAAAGAACTGCACTGGCTGCCTATTAGCTACTGAGCCATCTTCACATTTTTGCTGCTGACATTCAAAGCCCTGAAACAACTCGGGACCAGGATACCTAGCCAATCGTCTTCCCCTGTATACACCAAATCGACCCTTAAAATCTTCCGAGCAGGTCTTACTGAACTTCCCATGACCATGTTACCTGGTGACATGTGTGTCACCAGGTAACAATATGTAAGCGGGCCTTCTCAGCAGTGGCACCCACCCTCGGGAACACTCTCTCATGTGTGGTTCGAGAGGTGGAAACTGTGAAAAGCTTTAACTCCCTCTTGAAGATAAATCTGTTTATTCAGGCTTTCTCTGACTTGTAACTGACCATGACACTGCTCTATTTTACTGTTTTTGTTGTAATGTTTTCTTTTCTTTGATATTGTTTTTATATTGTATTATATGTATTTCTATGTAAATCACTTAGTAATCCTAGGATATCAAGTAGTATACAAATAGTTTAAATAAATAAATCATACATACATACATACATAATAAATAAATAAATAAATAGCAAAAATGTTTGAAGAAACGCTCCAAGACAGGATAGTCATTCAGTGTGAAAAGCCAGCACACTTATAGAAACTGTGGTAATAAGCTCTCTGGCAATAGCAGCAGAAGACAAACTCAGTAAGACCACTGATATGTTTGGGACATGGACCCTCCTTTCCAACTTTAGCTGGAGCAAGAGAACAGTACATGCCTAAGTTGTCCTGGCTATAGCCTGACCTAAGCCTTGAAGATCAGGTTTAGCCAACATTCTTTCACAGCAGCAGCCACCTTCTTGTTGTAACCCATCTTTCCTCGAGTTGCTATGTAATTAACGTGGTAAACCTTTGGTACTTTTGACAGCATCATCATCAGGGGAAACCCCAAATATGAAGCTCCAGACTCCTGCTTTACTATGAAACTGCTGCTTATCAAGCTTTCTCAGCATCCATTTTTTCTGTGACTGATTAACTTAGGATCCCCATGGAAACAACATTCTCTGCACACAGAAAGTTAGCATATCAGGAACAGCCCAGCCTAGAATTTATATGTTTACTTTCTATATCTATATGTAAGAAGCGTGTGTGTGTGTGTGTGTGTGTGTGTGACAGAGAGAGAGACTGAGAATATGAGAATTCAAGCATACACTACCCACCCACACATATATATAGGTGTTTAATTTATATCCCAATTTTCTCTCATAGAAGTCAAGACACCATGTGGAAAGTTCCCAAGAGGCCCCCCAGACCTGCCTAACATCAGCAAGTCATTTTCGTTCAGATCATTCCCGGGACAGTTCAGGGAAAGCTTTACCACTTGATTCCACTGATTATATAATTAGCACTCAGTCGAAGTCATCTGAATGGAGAAAACATCACTTGCTCATTTTGCTTGGTGCCTAGCCTGTGATTAGTGCTAAACAAATGTTAAATGTGGTACTGGTTATGAGACAGCAGTATACATGGAGCAGGGACAAGACTTCCAGATGATCTGGGGGCTGGGAAGGAGAGAGTTTCTTTTCTCCCTCATAATATTTTAAAATGTACTGGACAGTAGTTTTATTTGCCAGGTGGTCCTAACTTTCTGAGTTTTTAATGGGGGTTTGAGGAGAGAGAGAATGGGGCAAGGAAAGTTAAATGGATTTTCGAAGTCAAAGAAGTTTGTGCAATGTGATACTGTTTCAGGCCTCTGTCATCTCATATCTGGGCACAAACCTAACTGTATATATACTCTGGCATGGCGTTAAGATTTTTTTTGTCAAAGTATCCTGAGTTCTATACCTTGCAACAAAAGTCAGATTCTACAATGCAAATGGCACAGGCAACTCATTTTTGCACAATGAGCTTCTTTTCCATAATTCTGCTTCTGCTAGGCAAGGGGAGAGGGGAGGGATGAGGAATATCCAGGCTCCAACCATCAGGACCCCTGGGATGTCCCACTTGAAGAGAGCAAGCACATTTCTTCAGTTTTAGTACCAGATGAAGAAAAGCTCAGTATTTCAGATAGGAAGGATGTTGATGGTCAATAGCACGCTGAGAGAATGGGGTAGTAAGGAGGAGGGAGGAAAGGAAACTCACCGCTCTGGAAGGGTCCCCAAAGTCAATTTGCAGGTTTCCCATTGCCTTGATGATAGCCATAATGGACTGAATGGTGTTGCTGTAAACCACTGCTTTGTACTGTCGGCACTCCTCTTCTGAGTATCCATCCTCATGGATAATCCTAGAAAAGAAAAGAACAGGGAATGCTTCTAATGTCAGCATATCACATATAGAGGTCTGCAATGGATGTCAAATTCTCACCATATTCCACCACATAAAATATTTGTGCTAAAGAATTCACCACCAGCAGGTGTCTCACATAACGTTACAAGCATGAAATGACTTCTCTTCTGCTTTCCCTTGATCTGCCTGAATTTAAGGGGCGGGGGGAAATAGCCCCACACATAATGAGAACACAGACAAGGGGAAAGAAGAATCCTTTAGCATAATTCAAGACACATCCAGGTACAGCCGGAGTGGGCAGCTTGTGGCCCTCCAGTTGTTTGGGCCTACAACTCCCATCATCCCTCACCACTGGCTATGCTGGCTAGGGCTGATGGGAGTTGTAGGGCAAAACATCTGGAGGGCCACAAACTGCCTACCTCAAAGGCACATATTCCCCGTATGTGATGGATTTCTGACCCAAACTGACTTGCTTTGCCTTGATTTCTAAAAGCCTATGCTCCAATGACCACTTTCCCCTGTCATTTTCTGACATTAGCAGTAGTAATGCAGTGCAATTCAAGTGGATTTTCTGAAATATGTCACTGTGTGATAGAACCATAGGATAGAGTTACTGTACTGTAAAGCAAGTGGGGGAACCCAGTCCCTTGAATCTACACCATACAAAATGTTAATGTGTTGCTAGGACCAGAACCCATTCTGTTCACCCTCAGCTCTGCCCCTCTTCTCTGTTGCCAAGACGACACCCTTCACAGGCTCTTTGTTTCCCTGCTTTGCATTTGAGAGATGGAAAGGAACTTCTATTCTTTCCCAAACCCAGTGTTTGGAAGTTTTCCTCTCTGCCTCCACCCAGTGTGACTTGGCTACCTGAATTACACTGCATGTTGCCTTAACTGGAGTCTAAGAAGCAGATGAATTAGCTAGGCTATGAAATTCTACATGACCCCAGTTGGTAGCACTGAAGACAAAACACTGCATCAGAGCTCTCTACTTTGATTCAGCATGGGGGAGACATGCCACAAGATTGACACACTTAGGACCAATGTCTGGAGTTGGTACTGAGCTGGATGAGGATGAACAAATGTAAGCTTAATCCAGACCAGACAGAGCTGTTTCTGGTTAGCTGAACAGCTGATCTATGAATATGAATGAGGCCTGTATGGGATGGGTTTGCACTCCCCTGGAAGACTCAGAGTTGTAGTCTGTGGGTACTTCTTAACCCAACCTTGAATCTTGAAGCTCAGGTGAATCTTGATGCTTAGGCCACTACCTAATTTAGGTGGTATACCAACTATGCCTGTCCGAAGAGATGCTGGATCTGGCCACAGGGACCCATGCATTAGTTACACCCAAATTGGACTATTGCGATATGCCCTGAATGGAGCTCCCTCTGTAAAGTATCTGGAAACTTCAGCTGATGCAAAATGTAGCAGCCAGACTGGTAGGTAACCAGAGCTGATTACTGAGATTATGTTACTCCCTAGTTTCCAGTTCATTTCTGGGCACAATTCAAAGTGTGCTTATGACTTAAATGCAGCTGAGGACTAGAATACATGAAGGACTGCCTGCTCCCATGTGAGCCTGACCAATTGTTAAGATGTTATGGCGAGACGCTCACCTGTCTTGCTAATTTCTGAGTTCCTCTTAGCAGGAGAGAGGAAAAGAAAAAGAGAGAGAAAGAGAGAGGGACTTTTCAATGGCCATCCCCAGACAGTAGAATACTCTCCCTAAAAAGGCTCACCTAAATGGTCATTGATGGTTTTTCACTGCTGTGTGAAAACCTTTCTGTTTAAGACATGCCTTCAGCTTGTAAGATTATGAATATTGACTCCTTCTGACATATTGCATTCACTCCTGTTTATATTGCCTTATTAATATTTTATCTGCTCTTTTGTTGTGTCTTAACCCCACACTTTATAATTTATTGGTTTTTAATCTTGAATTTGATAGTTTTTACTAATATTTTTGTATGTATTGTTCTTGTTAGCTGCCTCAGGCATGATTAATTGAAAAACTGGATGAGAATGAGGATTTTTGCCAGGCAAAATTCAGCTATGGCAATCATACAAGCACAGGCCAGGAACCCAGAACACCACAAAATAGCGGTGGACTGAGATCAAGTCTTTGCCTCCCTAGGCTATTCTCCTAATAGCAGAGATGAAATTGACTCGTGGCCTGCTTTGGTTGAGTTGCTAGTAAGAAGGTTCTGAAAGGCACAGCAGTTGAGAAATAGACCATCTGCTTGTCAATTTAGCCAAAGGCAACTATTCAGTAATCCAGTGGCTGGGAAGGAGGACGTTTCCAACTGGCCATGTTTATTCAAGCCTGAACCTACCCAATTAAATGGGGCCAGTTGTAACTGGAATGATCAGTTCTAGAATACTGCTGTGATAAGCATCATATACATACTCCAAATAAAATCCAATGAAACAGCAAGACAGAGTCTTAGTTTATCTTAGCCTACACTGAGCATAATTCCACTGTGGGAAGCTGACATAATGAGGCTTTTCAATTGGCTTGTTTGAGGGGAAAACAATTCTCAAATAACCCACAGCCTGTTGTTGGGCTATCTGAGGGTAGTTTCCACCCTCAAACAAGCCATGCTGCCTAGGTCTGGAAGACAAGACAAGCCTCACCCAGGTAGATAATTAAGCAAACGGCACCTGGCATGTGCCATGGCTTAAACAAGTGGTTGTGCGAACTGGGCCAGTAAATGTTTAAGACAATGACCAGGTTCGGACGGTCACAGGGGGAAAAGAAGCCCCCGCGGCTTCTTTTCCCCACCCAACACTTGCTGCTCACATGAACACCATTTCCCTAATTATCTATGATGCGGCGTGGGTTATCATGTTGTCCGAACCCAGCAAAGTACACAGCAGGGGTGGCTTCTAAACCACCCCACAACCCATGGCTTGTTGTAGGGGTTATGGGGTGGTTTAGAAGCCACCCCTCCCTGCACCTTGCCAGATTCAGATGACACGTTGCAGGTAATTAGGGAAATGGTGGTCGTGCAAACAGCATGCGTGGGGCAGAGAAAAGAAGCCATGGTGGCTTCTTTTCCCCCTGACTATCTGAACCTGGCCAATGCCCAAGAACACCGAGAGAGTTAACCGAAAGTGGGTTCTCTCTTGGCTTAATACTCTTTTTTCGACTTTCTGAAGATGTTCCCACAGGATTTGGATAATATTTGTACATTCTTTTATTTAATTCTCAGTGTCCAGGTTTATAAGATAAGAATTAGAACAGGTGACAGATTTCAAAGCTCTCTAACCCCAATGACTGAAGCTTAGTCCTGCTTGTATATCTAATATCCCTCTCTCCACCCCCACTCCCCAATTTTCAATTCCAGTTTCTCAAGGATTTTTTTAAAGTTGCAAAAACACATGTAGTTTCTATATGCTTTGGGTGGGAAGAAATTTCATACAAATATGATCAAATTAGTCTGTGAGCCTGGCAGAGGTGTGGATTTAGCTCGGCTCCAAAGACCTAGGGCTCCCACTGATGTGGTAGCAGTCTCTCTAGACTGTCACTCTGAACCATACAAAGACTAGTTTTTCTTTCCCTCTCTGCACTATTCAGTCTATGCAACCTCTATCGTATGCATTTTTGATGTCACCTTCCAGTTTTAATTGGAACTCAATGAAATATTAAAGGACAGCTTGCTCCTAAACTGTCTGGAAGTTTTCACCACACAAAGTTTTACATACTCCTCAAATACGGCTGTTGAGTAGTTTGTACCACATATCCTAAATTAGACACAATCTAAATGACAATTTAGTTGTAAATAGCAGCCACTACGTTTTGTTTTCTCACTTCTTGATCTTGTGTAGAATAAGTAAATGGTCTGAGAAGCCAAAATGCTGGCATATGAAGACCGTGTAGAAATGCCATAATGATTTTATGCTGCTGCCAAATAGTGTTCTTTACACAAAACAAGAATAAAAAGAGCCCTTTTGTGTCTTTGCTATTACTAATCAAAAAAATCAAAGATGCAGCACGCACACACCACGCATAGGCTTACACATATGAATATAAATGCTGGAAGCTGGATGAGCAGCTCAACCAGATGCAGTCCAAACAGAACACTGAAGAAACATCCATCCCACTCCATTCTGGATGGGCTCAGGACTATTCAGGGGTATAGAAACAAAGCATGACCATCAAGTAGGTCAGCAACATCTCAGCCCCTAGAAGTGGTCCGAGATGTTTTAGCGGAAAGGGTTATGGGACAACTGGAACAAGGGAAAATTAATCCCTTGTATGGTGGGAAATGCACATTTCTTTAGAAATCCCCAGCCTAGGATCCCTGCTGTGGTAAATGACAGCACAGAACTGGAGCAGGTCAGTTTACTGCTTAATCCAGCATTGAACTTCTTGGGCTGACCAGGGATGAGAGCGAACATTCTTTGTAGTGAATAATTCTCTCTGTTGCCTATTCAAAGAAGACAAGCTGGAAGCCTGCAAGGACTCACATGGGCATGTGTGTGTGTGTGTGTGAGAGAGAGATCCTCCCTTCTCTCCTGAAGCAATCAATGGCGGTGGAGAAGTGGTGGTCGGGGAAACCATCTACCCTGAGTGCTATAGTGGCAAGGGGAAAGAGGTTTCAGAGCTGACTGCGTAGCAAGCAGCTCAACCAGTCTCTAATTTGAGAGGTATAGCGCAGGGACAGTTCCTCATTTCCCATTTTATCTTTGAATAGAGGCAGGAAATTGGGCCCTCAGAGCCAACTTCTTTCACCCTCTTGCTTTTGTCACTGTCAGGGCCTTAACTATTTCAAACCTTCCGTTCAAGCAGGAGAGCTTTGTATGGGCACTGTCGTTATACGGAAAGTGTTGCATGTATGTGTGTGTGTGTGCATGTGTGTGTGCACATGCAAATACACATGTATCTTTTAACAAAATCTTTTTTTCCCCTGCATACATAGCGAGTCCCTCAAGTATGAAGAACCCCCTCCCTTGTCTATGAATGGCCCTGCTTCACTGCCTACTGGTTGGCACAGGGCAACCAAGTTTGCTATTAGAGGGACTGAGACATCCAAACCATTAGATGCTTTTTTCTGTACAAATTTGATTTACATTTCAGAACTACTTCAGTTCAAGGGCTTGGGGCAAACAGCAACACTCAAACTAATGATACAATAAAAATATTACATACAATGTCCACTAAAATCAAAAGAAACTAGAATTTTTTAAAAACCCAGCCTGTACCTGTTAAACCACAGGCCCCATCCAGTATTTTCAGCTTTTTTAGAGGAATTTTAGCAGGGATTTTGTCATGACGGCATGGGGAAAATTGTCCTAGATGCAATTACCTCAGCTACTTGGCTCTTATAGATACAGCAGCTGTTCCTCTCCCTGCCAAGAGGGCTTTCTCAGCTAATCTTTAAGACTGACTCCTTCCTTTCTACTTCAGTCTCCGTTTTACAGAAGAATGAAGACTACATCAACCAAAATAATGTTCCTACACGGGAAACTTCTGTACAAGGAAGTTGCTGCTATATAGCCTATGCCTATACTATGCATATGTGACAGAATACGTGTGCATGTAGGGTGTGTGCGCGCGTATGTGTAAAACTTCAGTTGACCACCAGGCGATATATGAGTGCTTTGACTACTCAATGTTTATAATTTCTCAGTGCTTAACAAGGCAGGATCCTGCTGCAGAAATATTAATAATTGCAACAGATGTGCTAATAACATACAGAGCAGGGGTAGGAAGAAGGTGGATTGAGATCTACTGGTAGATCACGCGATGATTTACAGTAGATTAGCAACTGTTTCTTACTTCAAGCTGTTTAACAACAGCAACAAACCCCCCCCCCCCCAATTAAGCTATTAACATATCTCAAATATAGCATCTTAGCTATACATCTGTATAGCCCAGTGTATGGCTCATGGGGTTCAGAATGTAAGTGAGCCTGGCCACATCTGACACCGAGAACAACTACAATATTTGAACAAAGAAAAATGCTTACTTCATCTGTTTTACAATTGTGCTCTTCCCAGACTCTCCTGCACCTGTAGAAAAGAAAGAAACACCATAAGATATGGGCTTTAACACTAATTTTCATGATCTATAATGTAGACATTAAAAATATGAACAGAGCTGCAAAGGGCATTGATGAAATGATGCAGCTCCCACAGTTGCAATAACCACACATTTTCCATGTGTGGTTTCCATATAGCATTAGAAATCTCAGAGTTTGGACTACCTGCTTAATAGTTTTGTTTGATTGATTATTTCTGTACTGTCTTTCTGAGGTCATTCAAGGCAGTTTACAAAAAATCAAAACAGAAAACACATCTTCATGTAAAAACATAGTAAAACATTAAAAACAACATTAAACATCTTAACAATTTAAAAAGCCAAGTTAAGGAAATATGTCTTGGCCCCCTTCCAGAGCGCAGTCACAACTCCAAAGGGAGCATGTTCCGGAGTTTGGGAGCAACGCAGGAGAAAGTGCTTTCTCGTGAACGACAACTGGGCCTCTGTAAGTGAGGGGGTTTTCAAAGGGGCCTCTCCTGCTGATCTTAGTAACCAAGAAGGTTCAGATTGAGATAGCTGGCCCCTCAGATAGCCAGGCCCTATAGTGTTTTAAAGATTAAAACCAACACCAAGAAAACAATTAGCAACCAGTGCAGACCTTTCAATATTGAAGTGATAGTATCACCAAAAGTCCACTGAAACAGGAAAGGCCTTGGACTATGTTCAAGTGCACAAGGAATCACAGTTGAGGTTCTGCTGGTTCCTCCACACTCCCCTCCTCTATTTACCTGCTCTCCTACAATAAATTCAGATTTAAGTTTTAGCATTGCCTGACCACTGCCAGCCCTGACATACTCCTAAACTCACACTGAAAATCTGTTTTTAATTAGGGGTTTTAGAGTGAGTTTAGGACAGTTGTGTGGGTTCATTTTAAGTAGGGTTCTCACCATGGTTGCAAAACCCAAGTAAAAGGTGGTAGAAGGAGTTTACACAAGAGAGAAGGGCATGTGCAATACCTATAGTGGGATCCCACTTCCTTAATCCTGGTTCCAGTATTATGTCCAAGCTAGAACTCTTATAGGGTTTTCAAAAAGGCATTCCATTTCAGGCTTTAGGAAAGGAGATCCACTGCATGAGACAACCACCAAGAATGCTTAAGGTGGCTTTCCTGGATGTGTTGCACAGATAGTAAATTCTACAGTCACATTTCTGCAATATGAAATGCACTACAAGTGGCAAACTTGAGAGGTCAGCAGAGGCTAAATTTAATTGAAGGGAAATCCATCTTCCCATAGATCTGCTGACTATATCTAGCTTTAGTCTTTAACCAACTTTGCTTATAGTCAGTCACCATGACCAGAATTGAATAATGATCCACACTAAAGGATATAAGACAGATGAAAAAGACAAAGCCATGCATAATGTTGCACATCAGATCTTGTCATTTTCCCTTCCAGTGACCACATATACTAAATAGAGAGAGGGTGAAACCCTCCGAGACACTGACAGAAAAGTCTCCGAGGAGATGATAAACATTTCTCTTCCTGCCAAGATCAAGCAGAACACTCAAAAGCAGTTTTGCAGATGCCTGCCAAGGCCCATCACCATGGTAACAATATCTCATGATCAACATTGCAGAGGCCTGAGGTTGAGCAGTCAGATGGCTACATGTGCTACACAGAGTTGCCTCGCCTTTGGTGCAGGCAGCCAGAGCCTGTGGCAGTAAATAACAATTTTGCCTGGACTACCTCGAGCCTCCTATTAAACATGGTCCTGTGCACTGCTAGAGATGGAGGCAGTGTTACAGTTTTCTCCATCTCTAGAAAAATGGAACGGGACAGCAGTGAAGATTAGCTTTCAGCAGCCTCAGGTAGGTTTCATGCCAGCTGGTCTGAAGCCATGTTCCTCGAGGCCCAGAAGATTTAATGCACAAGAAAAAGTAGCAGGATAAATTACAGTTCTAGAGTAAATACAGGTGGCCAATGAAACATTAAATACAGGCTTGTAAATAGCCACTTGCCTAGTTTCCAGTCACAAGAAAGAATCACCTTCAAGTAGTCATGTAGTGAAGTCCTTTAGGCTGACTGGAGGTCGGCTGTGTGTTTTTTCTTTATCTTTTCACGTCATCAATGCACCAAAAATGACTAACGTTTGTGAGGTATGTGTGGGAAGACTAGCTACGAACATTTTTGTAAGTTAGGGATTTTGAGGACTTCTTTGTAGAAAACAGAAAATAGTCCCCATAATGAATTTATCACATTTTTCTCTCTGACGATGCCAAAAAGAAAAAAGAAAAAGATTTTGCTGGTCAGAGTCTAAAAATCTATGCCAACGTCTCCATCTGCTGCTAGTTCAAATTCTCTTCTCCCACAGCCTCTTTAGCAGCTACATTTTGTTCAGCATCAAAGCAGAGTTTGCCTCCGTAGTTTATGTCTGCAAGACGTTGCATTATGGCATATCTGTACACCTCCCAAACTTGTAATTTTCCAGAATGTCTTCTTTTACAATGCTGATGTTACTGATGCAGATAAAATTCTCAGAAATGGAAACTTCACATGTCTGTACAAGTCTGCAAAAAGCATGTAGCAGCTCTGGGTATTGTCTCGACCAAAAGTAAAGATTTCAAAAAGTACTTCTTAGCAATTTCATTTCTCCCGTAAGAGAGAGAAAGGTCACAAATCTGCACACAGTACAGAAGTTACATCTCTTCTGGCACAAGGTTTTTGGCAAGCAGTATTCAAACTCTGTTAGTTGTACAATCCAGCCTGAACATTTGCATTCTCTCTTTCTCCCTCTCAAAAAAGGAAAAGGCCTAGCCCTTACAGAAGAGGAGAAAAGAATGAGTTCTTAACTTCAATGCGTCTACAAAGGATCAGAGGTCAAAAGATAAGTCCATTTTTAGAATAAGTTCTCACAACTTTGAAGATATTTTAGGAACTGATGTAAACAAACCACAGATAAAGCATTGAGCTTTGCTCTCCCTAAGGTCAAATGAGAACTCTAATTGGGTAGTAAAAGAACAATTCTTTGAATGCTGCATGATCAACTGTAAGGACTCTTTCATTCTGCTTTCTCACATGATCAGGGCAAAGTTTAGCAAATGGCTAAACTCTTTTCACCTTATTAAAATAGCATTCCTTGTATTTGATTTGACTATCTTAGTCCCTCAGAGAGGTTTAGATTAAGATTGGGACAAAGCCTGCAACAGCAGCTAATGTGTGACGTTTATTCACAACATGCCAGTTAAAGTGTTTCTGAACCTCTACTGTACTCTTCGTAGAAGGCAGAAATACAGTTTTAAATGTGGTTATATATTTTTTTTAATTGATTGATGGTAGATTTACAAGTGTATTTCAACCTCCGTCCATCCCTCCCTGTCCCCCATGTGTGTGTATGAATAATATTTTAAATTGCATTTTTAGACATCCATCAGCCATTTTCTCCAACAGCTTTGGGAATTTTTTTCTCCTTCACATTTTAACCTCTCTTCTCTTCTTTGGTCGCTATAAGGTACAGTACATTTCCCCTCCCTTTCATGGATCACTGCCTTGTTGTGGCGAAGGAGCTTGCGTAACTCAGTGAAGCCATAAGCTATGCCACGCAGGGTCACCCAAGACAGACAGGTCATGGTGGAGAGTTCTGACAAAATGTGGTCCACTGGAGAAGGAAATGGCAACCCACTCCAGTATTCTTGCCAAGAAAACCCCATGGAATGTATCACAAGGCTAAAAGAGATGACGCCGGAAGATGAGGTTCCAATATACTACTGGGGAAGAGCAGAGGTGGTGAAAAGAAAGTCCGATGCTGTAAAGAACAATATTGTTTAGGAACCTGGAATGTAAGATCAGAGATGGTGTCTGGTGGTGAAAAGAAAGTCAGATGCTGTAAAGAACAATATTGTTTAGGAACCTGGAATGTCAGATCAATGAATCAAGGTAAGCTGGAGGTGGTCAAACATGAGATGGCAAGATTGAACATCGACATCTTGGGAATCAGCGAACTAAAATGGACAAGCATGGGCAAGTTTAATTCAGGTGACCATTATATCTACTACTGCGGGCAAGAATCCCTTAGAAGAAATGGAGTAGCACTCATAGTCAACAAAGGGTGGGAAAAGCAGTACTGGGGTACAACCTCAAAAACGATAGAATGATCTCAGTACGAATCCAAGGCAAACCATTCAACATCACAGTAATTCAAGTCTATGCCCCAGCCACTGAGGCCGAAGAAGCTGAGGTTGATCGGTTCTATGAAGACCTACAACACCTCCTAGAGCTAACACCAAAAAAAGATGTCATCTTCATTATAGGGGACTGGAATGCTAAAGTAGGAAGTCAAGAAATCACCGGGATAACAGGCAGGCATGGCCTTGGTGTACAAAATGAAGCAGGACAAAGGCTAATAGAGTTTTGCCAAGAGAACATGCTGATCATAGCAAACACTCTTTTCCAACAGCACAAGAGGCGACTCTACACATGGACATCACCAGATGGTCAATATCGAAATCAGATTGATTATGTCCTTTGCAGCCAAAGATGGAGAAGCTCCATACAGTCAGTAAAAACAAGACCTGGAGCTGTGGCTCAGATCATGAGCTTCTTGTTGCAAAATTTCGGCTTAAATTGAAGAACGTCGGGAAAACCACTAAACCATTCAGGTATGACCTCAATCATATCCCTTATGAATATACAGTGGAGGTGAGGAACAGATTTAAGGGATTAGACCTGATAGACAGAGTGCTTGAGGAACTATGGACGCAGGTCCGTAACACTGTTCAGGAGGCAGCAACTCAATCCATCCCAAAGAAAAAGAAATGCAAGAAAGCAAAGTGGCTGTCTGATGAGGCTTTACAAGGAGCTGAGGAAAGAAGGGAAGCGAAAAGCAATGGAGAAAGGGGAAGATATATCCAACTGAATGCAGAGTTCCAGAGAATAGCAAGGAGAGACAAGAAGGCCTTCTTAAATGAGCAATGCAAAGAAATCGAGGACAACAACAGAATGGGAAAGACTAGAGATCTCTTCAAGAAAATCGGAGATCTCAAGGGAACATTTTGTGCAACAACGGGCATGATAAAGGACAAAGAAGGCAGGAACCTAACAGAAGCAGATGAGATTAAGAAAAGGTGGAAAGAATACACAGAAGAACTATACAGGAAAGATCTTAATGTCCCTGATAGCCATGATAGTGCGGTCACTGAACTTGAGCCGGACATCCTCGAGAGTGAAGTCAAGTGGGCCTTAGGAAGCATTACTAACAACAAAGCTAGTGGAGATGACAGTATTCCAGCTCAGCTATTTTAAGATCCTAAAAGATGATGCTGTTAAAGTGCTGCACTCAATATGCCAAAACATTAGGAACACTCAACAATGGCCACAAGACTGGAAAAGGTCAGTTTACATTCCAATTCCAAAGAAGGGCAATGCCAAAGAGTGTTCAAACTACCGTACAATTGCGCTCATTTCACATGCCAGCAAGGTGATGCTCAAAATCCTACAAGCTAGGCTTCAGCAGCATGTGAACCGAGAACTACCGGAAGTACAAGCTGGGTTCCAAAGAGGCAGAGGAACTAGAGATCAAATCGCCAACATTCGCTGGATCATGGAAAAAGCAAGAGAATTCCAGAAAAATATCTATTTCTGCTTCATTGACTATGCTAAAGCCTTTGATTGTGTGGATCACAACAAACTGTGGCAAATTCTGAAAGAGATGGGAGTACCAGACCACCTTACCTGTCTCCTGAGAAACCTGTACAAGGGTCAAGAAGCAACAGTAAGAACCGGACATGGAACAACCGATTGGTTCAAAATTGGGAAAGGAGTACGACAAGGCTGCATATTGTCGCCCTGCTTATTTAACTTAGATGCAGTGTACATCATGAGAAACGTCGGGTTGGATAAATCACAGGTCGGAATTAAGATTGCCGGGAGAATTATCAACAGCCTCAGATATGCAGACGATACCACCCTAATGGCAGAAAGCGAAGAGGATCTCAAGAGCCTCTTGTTGAGGGTGAAAGTGGAGAGTGCAAAAGCTGGTTTGAAACTCAACATTAACAAAACTAAAATCATGGCATCTGGCCCCATCACTTCCTGGCATATAGAAGGGGAAGAAATGGAAGCAGTGACAGATTTTATTTTCTTGGGCTCCAAGATCACCGCAGACGGTGACTGTAGCCATGAAATTAAAAGACGCCTGCTCCTTGGGAGGAAAGCTATGGCAAACCTAGACAGCATAGTAAGAAGTAGAGACATCACCTTGCCGACAAAGGTCTGTCTAATCAAAGCTATGGTTTTCTCAGTAGCAACGTATGGCTGTGAGAGCTGGACTATAAGGAAGACTGAGCGCCGAAGAATCAATGCTTTCGAACTGTGGTGCTGAAGAAGACTCTTAAGAGTCCCCTGGACTGCAAGGAGGTCAAATCAGTCAATCCTAAAGGAAATCAACCCTGACTGCTCATTGGAAGGACAAATACTGACGCTGAAGCTCAAATATTTTGGCCACCTAATGAGAAGAGAAAACTCTCTGGAAAAGACCCTGATGCTGGGAAAGATTGAAGGCAAAAGGAGAAGGGGATGGCAGAGGATGAGATGGCTAGATAGCATCACCGATGCAATGCCTTGAGCACACTCCGGGAGAGAGCGGAGGACAGGAAGGCCTGGCGTGCTATGGTCCATGGGGTCACGAAGAGTCGGACACGACTGAACGACTGAGCAACAACATTTCCCCTAACCAACTTCTCTTTCCCATGACTGTGAGCAGCTGCAACAAAGCAACTTCATTACCACCACCATTTTCCTTCTAGTCTTCAGTAAAATGCACAAGATTGAGAGAAAGAAAAGTTCACCCTCTCCCTGCTTCAAAAGGGCACAAATGCTTACATGTACTGGTGTCCCAGTAACTAAAGAAACAAAACTCTGCCTGCCTGCCTGCCTGCCTGCCTCCCCCTCCCTCCCTCCCCCTCCCTCTCTCTCTCTCTCACTCTCACTTTCTCTCTCTCTCACACACACACACACACATATATCACAGTGAAGTTGACAAGTTTTGTCCAGCTTGTGTGTTCTACCTGAGACCAGAAAAGGGCACTGATGAAATTGGCAAGGCTTTTTCAGTTGCAGCAGAGACCAAGGAAAGAGGCAGAAAGTAGTGGTAGAGTAACCAGGCAATGCAACACAACACAGAAAGGGGTTACACACTCCCAGACTGTCACCAACCATGCCATGATGGAGTTGCAGCAGATCCTAGTTCCAGGAGAGTAAGGCCCACCCAGGATAGACAAGTGGAGGAGCAGCGTCTGCATAAATTGAAAGGTCTGTGGTGACATTTAAATGGGGAATTGACATAAAATTGAACAGGGACATCATGCACCAACTGAAATAGGGAAAGATTCCTGAGCAATCACTAAAACACTTGAAAATACATGTGTGATTCTGGCCTGTATCTTGATGGTGCTGCCCCAGAGAAAGCTGGCCAACCTTTCCCCTACATACATTCAAGTGAGCCCTATCCCTTTAAATCCAGAAACAAGCTAGTGAGGATCCTAATAAGCCCTTTCCCTTTTCAGGATGCATATCAAGATGATTATCAAGACAGCCAGTGTGGTGTAGTGATCAGAGCATTGGATTGAGACTCTGGAGATCTGGGTTCTAGTCCCCACTTGGTCATGAAGCTCACTGGGCAACTTTAGGCTAGTCATGCACTCTCAGCCTAACCTACCTCAAAGGTTGTTGTGAGGCTAAAATCAAGAGTGAGAGGAGGACTATGTACGCTGCCTTAAAGTCTTGGAGGAAAGGCAGAATAGAAATGTAACAGATAAATAAATATTTCTCAAGATAAGGGCTCTTTTGGCTCTTTCCCTCATGTTGTCTTGCATGGACAGAAGGCAAAGTGCCAACCCACCAACACATCTCCCTCCTAAATAAGTGAAGTATTAGAGGCTATTAATGCTAGCAGTATGTTGTTTGTTGGTTATAGGCAACAGGAATAAGATTAATGGGACAACTAGAAACAAATCCTTCAGAAACCTTGGAATCTTAAGCAGAACCATGGGCCATAATCCGTTTATCTCCAGGCTGAACATTTTGTCTTTCTTTGGTCCTTTTTACCCTTGAAGTAGGGCTCCCGAAGCTCACACAACTGGGGTGGAATATCAGTGTAGTGCAGTAGAGTTTCGAACTAGGACTGGCAGGCCCATGTTCAAATCCCACTCAGCCACAAAGCTCACTGGGTGTCCTTGGGCCAGTCACTACCCCTCAGCCTAAGCTACCTCACAGGTCTGCTGTGAGGATCAATTGGGGTGGGGTGAACCATGTACACCACCTTGAGACCCTGGGAGGAAGGCAGAAATATAAATGTAATATATAAACAAATAGAGGTGGTGGTGATGACCTTTGAAAGGAGAGGGGGAAATGTTGTGTACTGACTTTGCCCCACAGTGATGATGAAGAGGCAGGCTCTTCATCACTCTATGGGGCAAAGCCAGTACACAATGCCTTGTTCTCTCCTCTTCCCTCATCCCACAGATTGCTACTGACAACAGAAAGGTACATCGACAAGTATAGAAAACTGGCTCCATCCAGCAGCATGTGACAGGGAAGACTACCTGACAGAAGGTGGGCTAATTACCCCCTGCTCTATCCTAGGTAGCTTATGCTTGGACAGTGTGCAGTGCCATCTTTTCTGGCACAAGGACATGGACATATATTGTGCACAGATCACGAAAACTCAGTGTGGGGGGGACCTCATGCCTCAGATAAGCCACGTTATTAGCAGAAGAAGCCTCTTACAGTGCATCCTATTAACACATTCCCTAACAAGTTCAGAACTGAAAGCTGATGTTCTGAAGCTTCACAAGAGCTCTCTCAATCCTGGCCTCTCGCTCATGGAAGTGATCCAGCTGGTCTAGTTGCAATTAATTACTTCTGAACATGATGGTGGCATTATTACGCAAGCAGCCTGGTGACAAATGTCAGGCTCAATGGGTACAGCCTTTCCACTACTTTATAGTACCCTTTTGCCACACGCAGTAGAGCAAAATCCATGAAGACTGATCTGGAAGTGAACCAGAATTTCCAGTTGGCAATAGTGTAACATGTCTGGCTTTCCCTCTGAAGCACTCTGCTTTCATTTCAAGAGCAAGTCACACTGCTTGTCCTCAGTCACTTACAATTGCCAGCCAAACCCCAAATAAATCACAAATCGGATTGTTAAAGACAATTTGTCCCAGCACCCACTAGTACATGCAGTGGTAAGGGCCAGTGCACAACTACACTATGCACATTGTCTCCTGGGGGTTAACATTCAGCCGTGAAAATAGGCTTAGAGCTGAAAGCTCTGCACATGAAATCTCAAACTTAACAGAAAGCATTCAGGCAACTTTAGCAGCCACAGCCTGGTCATAAAGCACAGAGACACAAGGGGAAGTGGGATGTTTAGGCATCCAATTAACCCTTCATTCACTGAAATCCAAACAGGGACTGAACAATTATTGTATTGGGAGAAAGTGTACATTAAATAGAGTACATTAAAACATTCCATGATCTAATGCTGTTTTCCCTACATTTTCAAGATTGATGAGATGGAATGTGTGGGCAGGGAGGCATGCCTAGAGGTCATGGAAGATTGGAAACTTTCCTTTGAACATCTATTCAAAGATATTTCCTTTGAATATCTGCCTTTTGCAGATATGAACAGATGCAGGTAATCATGAGACCAATTTTTTTTTGGTTCACTTTAATGGAAAGCTATAGCACCTGTTTGCATGTAATGGCAGCAAAATGAGGGTTAATTAACAAACCACAATTAACCCATAGTGTCTGGGACTGCATGACATGAAACAACCTCTGATTAAGCTAACTGGAGGTTGCATATTCAAAGGCAAGACCAGGTTTAAGGTTTTAGTACTAGCATACAAAGCCCTAAACAACTTGGGACCAGGATACCTGAGAGACCGCCTTCTCCCTTACCAACCTGCCTGGTCCTTGAGGTCGTCGGAAGGCTTGCTCCTGGCAGCTCCACACAGACTTACAGCCTGACTGGAGTCCACCAGGAGAAAAGCCTTCAGCGTGGCAGCCCCCTTTCTTTGGAATTCTTTGCTCCTGGAAGTCAGGCAGGCACCAACACTGCATTGTTTCTGGAAACTCCTGAAAACAGTACTGGTCCAGGAGGCATTCCTTAATTGACCAGTTATGTTTTTTATTGGTATTGTATTTTTTAACAAATATAATTTTAATGTGGTGTTTTAATCTTTTTATTCTTTTACTGTTTTATCTGTTGTGTTCACCACTCCGAAATCTGTTCTAGATATGGAGTGGTATATAAATATTGTAAGTAAATAAATAAATAAAACACAGCCATGGCAAAGCATGGGTTAATTAATTAATCCATGATTTGCCACCGTTACATGCAAACCAGCTCAGAGTATCAGGAATCAGCACTGTGTCCCAGATAGCTATAAGCAATAGATTCAATATAAAGACTCCTGTTTTAAAAATATTCTATCATTCACGTGGAGCTGATTCAATTGTTAAAACTAAATTATTCCTGAATTTACAATCCCTGGATTTATATCTGTGATACAGACTAGCTATGTTATATTTGATATGAGTATTAAGCATATGGCCATGGCTTACAATGTACTCAAAACCGTCAAAGCCACTTGACTGCTCAGAACCTGTTCCTGGTAGGAAAAGGGGGATCATCACAGCTCATTTCCTGTTAACACCCATCAACAACAGCTTGGTGACTTAGGGTTCTCTTCTGAAGCTGTATTACCAGATGAACCCCTGTGGGAAAAGTATGCATTATCAAGCCAGTTCCTTCCTGGACCACCTTGAATGTTGTGAGGCTCATCCCTTACATTTGAAATATACCTGGCATGAGCCATTATAACACCAAGGGACTCTAATGGTTCTAGAGACAAAGATGTGAGGTGAAGCCATCCACCCCACTCACCCATGTGAGGGCTTTTCTAAAAAGGAGCTCAGATGCTCTTGTTCTTACCTGAGGTGCTTCCAGACAAGACTTTTATCGCACCATCGCTCTGCCTCAGTCACAAAATTTTAAAGGGGGGCCAGACAATGTCATCTTCCACCTGTAACCCTCCTGTGTTCTCCCACCACTTCTTCCATCTTTTTTCTTACTGCATAAAATCCATTATGGAAGGAAAGATGGAATAGCTACACAATGCCTCCTGGTTGTAGGGTTATGAGCCCTCTGTTTGAAAGACCCCTTTGTCTTCCTGGCCACCCAGGCTGTGAGAAGAATCTGAGCATGCTGTTCAGAGGCTGGCAGGCTCTGCAACAACCAGCTTTCTAAAGATCTGAAGAAAAAAGGACCCTTTAAACTCCAGGAGATTAGGAAATAAGGATATGAGTTACTTCTCTTTGGGGCAGCAAAGGCTGTGGTAATAGCTATCCCCAATTTGTGCTCATTTTGCCTAGATCTGCCCAGTGGTGTAGGTGATCTAGCTGCACAGAAAAGGGAAGATTCTGACATGCCTAGGAAACAGTCTAATACCAAATACAAGAAACTACCCTCCATAGCATGCCTTTGCCTGGCCACATAGGGCCTTCTCGTTCTTTCACCCATATAGCAAATAGGTGTGTGTCAAAATACTTATGCAAATGGGTGAATAAAAGAGATTTCCAAGAATTTCTCTGCAGTCATTTTGCTCCTGGCCAGAAGAAAAGAACAGAGTTCTCAAGCAGCAACATTAAAACAAAGGCATTACATTTAATAAATGAAGAACTGAGTTGTACAATCAGAGAGAACTCGCTGCTCTTTTCACTACACAGCATCTATGGATAGAACTGGTGCCTGTCACAATACGCAGTAATGAAGCAGAGGAGATGTTGCAGACACTATCCAGGGCATTGTGTCAGCTCCGAAGATCAGGCCAGCTGGCTTGCTAGTGGGACCAGTGCTGAACTACAGCTGCTCCAGCCCTTTCAAGGACAGCAATTGTCTGTAATTATAGTTAGATGCTCCAATGGCAATCCCTCCCTGAGGCCAAGGGTCACCAGATGCTCCCACAGACATCCTGCTGTCAAATTGACTGAGATGTGAGTGAGATGTGGTAGGTGGGGGTGGGGAAAGCTAATTACAGCTTTAATTTCTCATACTGTTACCTAGATTTTATTTTTCCTGCTATGCCCAGCCAGTTTGAATCAGATAATGAAGCACTGTTAATCTACCTGCTAGCATCCAACAAGCATAGCATGGGAAGCATCTGTCATGTTAAACTGCCATTCAGTTGGACAGGGAGGCCAGCAGGTAGGTATCCAAAACCTTCTCCTAGCGTTCTTAAGAGGTGTCAGGTCATTTCAGGAAGTAAAACCTCCGGCACAAGGTTTGGTTCCCAGAATCAGAGCTATAAGGATAACCAGCTCATAACTTTAGTCTTATTCAACAATTCAAGGTCTGACATACCAAATAGCAAAGCATCCTCCAATGAGCGACTAGCAAAATCCAACCATTTTAGAAAGAGTTGCCTTTTGCTCCCTGCACATGAATTATTCTTGGGGCTATGATCAACAAAGGGCACATTTTTCAATGCAGCAGAAGCAAAGCAGACTTTTCTGATGTGGTCAAAAATGATCTAGTGATTCCCACCAAGCACATCACTCCCTAGCCTCAACCTAACTACAACACAGTTTCTGGGAGGGAGAGAGAACAACTCAAACAAAGCCATGTTACAATTTCAAAAGAAGGTGCTCTGCTTTGTTAGTTTATAGGTTTCATTTGTGACCATGAACTACAATATTCAGACTTGTAATATAGGGCCCAGCCAGAAGGATGTACAAGACAACTCCATATTAGGATGAAGTAACTTTAGGAAACATATTCCCATTCACATTCAAGGTTAGCAATTTAAGGTGAATATATACAGGTTTGGCTTTACTAAGGTGCCAGGCATCAGGAATATCGACACTTATGATACATGGGGGCAGGGTAGAGCAACACTCACCCACCCCGTAAACTATGGTCTACCACCCACACCCAAAGTATCTTAAAGTAACAAAGAGTCCCACTTGGGTCCAAGGTGATAACCTTCACTTCAACTCCCCTTCTGTGGCCCTAAATAATTATGGGAGGTACAGTCCAACACATCTGGAAAATGCCTGAAATAAACTGTTGAACAAGTTTCTACTATATGTACTGAAACCATGGAGCACAAGAACAAGAGGCCTGTTGGGTCCGACTCTGGGGCCCATCTAATCCACCATCCTGTTTCCAAACGTGCCTGGAGGTCTACAAACAAGGCTATAAGGCAACAGACTTCCTTTACTTTTTCTCTCCCCGCAACTGATATTCAGAGGCAGACTGCCTCTGAACCTGGAGTTTCCATTTAGATATCATGGCTAATAATCACTGACAGACCCCATGAGTTTGTCTACTCCCCTTTAAAAGCCAGTGGCCACTTGTGGCAATGGCAATGAATTCCATCAATGAATTATGCACCATGTGAAAAAAATACTATCTTTTGTCTGCTTAATCTATTGTCAATTTCACTGGATGATCCAGAGTTCTAGTATCCTGAGAGGGGGAGAAAAAAAAACTACCAATTTTCTGCATGCCTTTCTTAATTCCCTCCGCTTAGCCCAACACCTTACCTTTTCCTCATATGGAAGCTCCTGTACCCTGTCGTTCCTTTGGTTGTCCTTTACTGCAATTTTTCCACATCTACACTTTTTTAAAGTGGGGCAACCAGAACTCTACATATTCCAAACATAGCTGCACCATCTGTTTGCATAAACTTTATATAGAGACTGGAAATAAAATGGTAGTATTGTAATTACTTTACAGTATAACATCATTACAATACTAGCTATTTTATTTCCAGTCACTTTGTTCACCCTCACTAGCATGATATTTGCCTTTACCATCACTGCCTCACACTGGCTGGATGCTTTTCATTGAACTATCCACAACCCCAATATCTCTTTCTTGAATAGTTACAGTCAGTTTAGATCACAGTATGTGAAGGTGGGATATTTTTTTTAAGTGCCTTACAGCACAATCCTATGGATATAGTCGGCTGCCTCCAAACTTGGAGGCAGCCGACTATCCAATGCAGGGTGGGCGGAGAGGATCTTCTCCTCCACTCTCTGGCCGCCTTGCATTTGTGGCTAGATTTTGGCTGTCTAATTGGAGTGCCTCAGAATGCGGTGGGGGGGGGGAGGATGGACAGAGCATAGGAAGCTTTGTAACTGTGGTTCAGTGGTCCCCTCCCCTCCCCCAGGAATAACCCCTTTTCATCCGGTCCACACTGCTCTTCCAAGCATGAAGCCAGTGATGAACTGCACCTCCTACAAGGCAGCGGGGAAAGGGGTGGGGAGTCAGATTTCTGGGAACTGAAAAATCCTATGGCCGTCTAGATGCTGTCTAGCGGCCATAGGATTGCGCCCTTAGTGTGTATCCCTTTAGACCTGTAATGGGGAGTCTTTTTCCTGTCGAGGTCTGCATTACCTTGGACAAAACCTGTCAGGGTCCACATGGAGGCAAAGTTGGGTGGAGTTACGTCTGTATACAAGGGAAAGAAGGCATTTACAACTAGGCATTCTCCTTCCCTGGCTCATGTAAGATTCCCTCCATCAGCTTTGCAGTTGCAGGGCTGAGTAGGACAGAGTAAACAATATCAGGAACATGGAGTGGGGCCGATGAGAAAGCATGGCCTAGGGAGCATCCAGAGGTCTGAACTGAGGAGCCTGGTGGTCCGCATTTGGCCCATGGGCTGGAGGTGCCTCACACTTGCTTTAGACTAACTCATACCAGATCTCATTTGCAATTTTACTGCCTGTTTACCCAGTTTAAAGAGGCCTTTTTTGTGCTCTTTGCAGTCCCACTTGAGTTTTCACTATCCTGAATAACTTGGTGTCATCTGCAAACTTGGCTGCCTTGCTCCTAATCCCTGGCTCCAGATAATTTATGAATTAGTTAAAAACCACTGGTCACAGTACATTTATTCTTACCCTTTGCTTCCTGTTCTTTTCCAGTTACCAATCCCTAAGCAAACCTGTTCCCTTATCCTATGACTGTTTTTGATGTAGGATTTTTTTCAAAAGCTTCTTGGAAGTCCAAACATCTACCGATCACCATCTATCTACATGCTTGTTGATACTCAAAAAATGCCTATTGCTGGCTTACATTACCAGCCCATCTAGATTCTATGTAATGTTCACAACAAGCACACCAGAGTCGCCATTTCCTTCTTTCTCCATTGAATGCCCTCCTATCCACACAACACTCATTCTACGTAACAGCAGAGAAGTGGTCAGCTTTGAAATCTACATATTCCCATATTCTACAGTCTATCTTATGTTGCATTATGTATACTCTCACCACCCCATACATAAATACATGTATCTTCATGCTTCAGAAACAATGTGAATGACTATCCCTCAGCTATGATGAAAATCAAGCTAACATGAACGCAAGGCTACTATGAAGTGGATTTGTCTATACAGTACCTTTTAAAGGAAAACATAATGCAAATAAGATCCTCCTAATCTATTTCCAGGAAAAAAGATCAAAGCTGTTACATTTGGACTCATCCATCTGTCAGCTTTAGTTACTTATTATTAAATTTTACAGATTAAGTCTGTGAGGCTTTATAACTGCAAGTGTGGAAATGACATTGGTTTTGCTGACATTCTTGCAGGTTCATGCCAGCAAACCTTAACAGGTATGCTATATCAGTTCCTTTCTGCCCTAGATTATGTATGCAGCCTTCAGATGAAGGTATGTTGTCACTTGGCTGGCAGTTCTTTCAATAGAGGCATAACCAAGTCTGAAACTTACTTAAACATGGATGTTTTCAAGCAACAGCATTCCACAAATGATAATCTGCTTCTGACCAAGCATAGCCCAAACAAGCAACATTGCAGCCTGATCAGCCAAGTCTGCCTGATCTGTTTCCAGGCGTTAGGAGGCACTTTGCTCACTCACGGGTGGCCAAGCAAGAAGATAACCAACAAGAAAGAACATGAAGACTCAGCCAACACAAATGAGCACTGAACTTGCTATTTATCTCTTCATAGCCAGGGAATAACAGACACCTGCAGAAGAGAGATTGCCCACAAGACAGTAGGTTTTGTACAAAGGAGAACATCCCCCACAATATAAACTAGCTGAGCTCAAGTCAAAGTGACCCACAACCTCAGCTTCTTCTGAAGGAAACAGGTTTCCTATGTCCCATCATAATGGCAACCATTTCATTCTGGACCTCAATGGTCTGACCTTTTGAACAAGTTTTTTCCACTTGGAAACTAAAGCCAGAAACAAGAATAGTGTTACTGAGGGTAAGATAGTTGCAATATACGAGACCGGCAGGAAAACTAACTGTATCAGACTCACTTTGTTTTGGAACTCACAGGACACAAATAGTTTATAATGCTGGAGTTCATTAAAATATTTACTGTACCACCAAAAGATGCCTCTCCCAAAATAGAGCAGGAGAACACATAGGTATAACTATGGATGGGCGGATTCCCTACCTGTTCCTCCGCTTGGGAATCTGCCCGCAGGGGGAGGCGATCTGTCCCTCCCCCCAGAATCCTCACTGGCTGGCTCTGCTCCATGGCAATTCCGTGGAGCCGCCGGTCAGCTCCAGAGTGCCAGCAATACAGCCGCTATTGCTGTATCGCTGGCTGGGCTGACTGACTCTGGACGCAAATGGTGTAGCAGATGCCACTTGCGGCCGGAAAGCAATTAGATTAAGCTAAATGCAGAAAGAAAGATTGCCCAGCCTCCGGAGTCTGTGCAGCCGTAAATGCAGCCGTAAATGGCTGGCATCTGCTATGCCATTTGCAGCCGGAGTCAGTCAGCCCAGCCAACGATATGGCAATAGTGGCCATACTGCTGGTGCTCCAGAGCTGGCCGGTGGGGAGGATCGGGTCAGGGAGGATTCCTCAGGGAGGCGGATGTAAATGATCCGTCCCTCCACAGACACCGGAGGCTGGATTCTTTTGAGAGATCTTGCCTTCGGGCAATGAATGATTCTTTCGATCATCAATGAAGATGAGATGTTCCTAGCAAAAGCTCTTCGCCTTTTCATCAGCTTAAAAGGGAAGGTGTGACTGAAAGACACCCCCTCCGGATCCCTTGACAGACAAGGGCCTTTAGTCTTTCAGCAAGGCCCCTGTCTAAACAGGGTGGCACTGCTCAGCCCTCCAGCATTGACGCTTCAACCTTGGTGACCCTTCTGCAAACCCCACCCCACCTCTGTCAGGTTCTCACAGACAGCTTCCAGGCTCCCTGCCTGCCAAGGGCAGACCAGCAGGTGGACAGGGAATCAGGTGACTCCCCCTGGCTCTACCCTGAGAACACTGACTGAGAGAAGCTCACACAGATCCTGACTTCCCAGAGGCTGAATAGGCCCAAACCCTTCCGGGCTACTTCTAATCAAATCCTGGCTATAACCTACAAGGCCCACTGCAGTGCTGAAGCTGGGCCCTAACAGAGGGCAACAAACCATGAGTTAAATAAACTATGGGTTAATGTTATGTGTGACCAGGCCACTGTGTCCACATTCTAGGTGTCCATTCTTCCTATAGTCAGCCTTTTTTCCAGCTTGTCCAACTAGAAGAAGGTGACTGTGGCTAGAAAGAAGATGGAGGTGACAGAGAATCTACAATTGGGATTGGAACGTGGCATCTATGTCAGATTCTAATATCTGGGCTCTCCCCAGATGTGCACCAAATCTTACGGTACAATGATTTTTAAAAGTATTTTGTTTGAAATTGTTAAGTGTGTTTTAACTTCACCAAGGCAGCACAATGAATATAGCCTTTTATATATTTGTGAGATACATTTTGTAGTAATCATATACTATTTGTGATTTCTAATGTTGCTTCAGTAGCCAGTCACCTCTTACAACCTGGATAAGAAAAAGACAAAATAAATGAGTTGTAAAAACCCAGCACTATCTGGACTATCTAGGTGGTTTGCCTCAGGAAGGTACTAGTGAATCAAGGGAATGGGACAGGGAAAGAAAGGATGTTGGAAGACATTCTCAAGAAATAGCAATCTTTCTGTTTGGGTCAGTTGCTCTTGTGCATATTTCCCCAAAATGTTTCTGCATCTGGGCTATACCTAGGGATGGCGAGGAATTCCTCCACGGACCCCAGTGAGGCTGGATTTGAAAGAATTTCAAGAATTTATCCCTTGATTGCCTGAGGGGTCATTCCAGGAATCATTCCCATTCCTTGTCTGGGGTTTGGAACCCCATGTAAGGATTGCCTCAATTAGGTACGCCAGGAACTCCAGGTCCCTTCCCTTGTGTTCAGAACTGTGGAGGTGGCAATGGGGAAACCACGCTGATGAGGATCTCAGTCACAGTAGCAGTGTTTAGCTTTGGACTGTTCTGGAATTACATAGAGCCTATAGCTACTGACTATCAGCTATATGATTTCTGAAGAGCATAACCATTAAACCTTTGCTGTGGGATTTCCTACAATAAAGAAATCTCACTGATTTGAGTGTCCAGTGTCAGGTTGACTGAGCATGCATGCTAGGGGGATTGGGAAGCCTGACACCCTCCATGTTAGGCATAATTAGGAAGGGAATTGAGAATAAAACTGCCAATACCATACTGCCTTGATACAAATCTATGGTGTGACCACACTTAGAATACTGTGTACAGTTCTGGTCACCACACCTAAAAAAGGATACTGTAGAGCTGGAAAAGTGCAGAAAAGGGCAACTAAAATTATCAAGGGGCTGGAGCATCTCCCCTATGAGCGAAGGTTACAACAGCTGGGATTGTTTAGCTTGAAAAAAAGGAAGGGTAAGGGGAGACATGACAGAGGTGTACAAAATCATGGATGGTGTGGAGAAAGTGAACAGGGAGACATTTTTCTCCCTCTCTCAAAATACTAGAACCCGGGGTCAACCCATGAAGCTGATTGGTAGGAAATTCAGGACAGATAAAAGGAGGTACTTCATCACACAGCGCATAGTTAAACTATGGAATTTGCTACTGAAAGACATAGTGCTGGCCACCAATTTGGATGGCTTGAAAAGGAGGTTAGACAAATTCATGGAGGAGAAGGCTGTCAATGGCTACTAGTCTTGATGGCTATACACTGCTTCACATATCAGAGGCAGTATGCCTATGTGCACCAGTTGCTGGAGAAGATGGGTGGGAGGGTGCTGATGCACTCGTGTCCTGCTTGTGGGTTCCAAGTTAACAGCTGGTTGGCCAGTATGTGAACAGAATACTGACTAGATGGACCTTTGGCCTGATCCAACATGGCTCTTCTTATGTCCTTATGCCCTACTCAGGGCTTCTCTGGCAGATGATCAAACAATCCATGGTTTGTTTTCTCAATCCCTGGTTTGTTTCCCACCTCCTTCACCTATTCCCTCCCTGTATCCCAAATGCCTCTGCAGTTCTGTAGTACTGGCATATAGGGCAGCTGGGTTTTTGACCACTCCTGCCTACCACCTCTGCAGCCTAGTGAAACAACCCATGGTTCTGGGTTCACACTTAACGACCACCCATGGTTTAATCAACTCGGAGTTCACAACCCAACAACAAATAATAGGTTCTCTTTGTGGGTGGTTCTTGGTTAACAAACCATGGTTTATTAGTGCAGCTGCATTCACACATCACAACAACCCAGAATTCAACAACAAATACCATGGATTAGCATTATATGCAAACCAGGCCAGTGGCTAGTAAAGGCAGTTGCTTATAGTCCCCAATCAGAATTCTGCTACAAGAGCATCAGTGACCCATATGGGTCCATTTTCAGTGACAGCCCTAGAGCTTTGTATGGACCACAGTCAGTCCTCTATACCACTACACAAAACTCTTACACAAATGTACACATGTATATATGTCACAGATTCTCTCAGTAGGTTAGAGAATCTTTAAAACTTAAGTACAACTTGCATTTAGTAATACATCTTACGTTTATTTTATGTTCAGTTTTATAACACAGCTTATTTCACACATAGGCCCACACAAAACAAATACATGACCTAAGGACCACAGACCTACAGACTAAAGCACCTTACACAGACAGGAGTTAACATAGTTTCATTAAAGGAGCTTTCTGCTCAAAGTAAACTATAGCCCAATCCCATGCATGTTTACTCAGAAGTAAATCCTCTGAGTTTAATGGGAATTACTCCCAAGGAGTGCATAGGATTTCAGCCTTAAAAACATGGGGGAGTTTAAAAAGTGCAGATGATATATTTGAAGGGGTCTTTGAAAATGCAAATATAAACAAAGACAACATGTCCTACTTCTCTCTTCAGTTACACATCAAATCCTGTTTTTTAAACTCTCCCTAGATAACCATTACAGATTTCTCCCTGTTGCAACAAAGTTATCAGATAGAGGACAGCTAATAAAAGAAAAAAGAAAGGTCTTACAACAAAGCCCAAAATATTAAGAAGGAATTACTTTCTGCCAAAATATTAAGAAGGAATTACTTTCCGAGGTCATGCTCACACCAACCATTTTATATTTTAAAAGCCTAAACAACTTACTAATTTCCTTTACCGTTCAAACTGAGGACAGAGCCATATTTTCAGATACTAAGGTGGTACAGTCTTCTCATGCTTTATTGAAAATGCCTCTTATGTGAGAAGAAGGCTAGGCTAGAATTTCTCTGGCATATAATTTTTTGATGTGATACGCCTTCATCATCTGGGGTCACTTCAAAGTGATTCCCGACATGAAAACTGCAGTCATACCACTGCATCAGAGGACCATACGATCTCAGCAACTGAATGTTTGATGCATCCCTGGGAAAGAAATGAACATGAAGAAGGAACAAGCACATGGCAGTTTCTTTTAAAAGAAGTAATACCTTAACTCCCACACAATTTATTCATGTGAATGTTGTCACCTTCCCATTTTTCAGAAAGGCTCACTAAAACATTATGAAATGAAATTAAAACAGGAAATACTATATGAAAACAAAAGATCAAAATCAATTTTACACTATGGTACATTTACGTTGTTTTGAAAAATACAGAGCATGGTTTTCAGCAACCATGTCGTTTTCAGCAACCACATTCTTCCAGGTATTAGGAACCCTCTTCCTCCTCTTGTACTCAACACAGCTCTGAGCTATGATTTTGCAAATGGAAAGAAATGTAATTGCTCTGACCAGCTGTGAATCACAAAAATTCAACTGGCATTCATACTGCAGCCTGGCATCACACAGCCATGTTGTACTTCTGTCCTATTACACTGAATGGATAATGATGCACTTAGGCAAAATCCAATGAGCGCGTGTACTGGTACTCAATCTAAAGAGACTCTCTGAAGGGATGCACATATACAGCAAAGTGTATCCTAAAATGACACATCTATTGCATACAGAACTATGGGAGATCAAGAAGTTAACAAAAATTGTTAAGAGTAAATAGAAGATTGCATCCAGACCAGGGGATCAAGACAATCATTTAATTAGTTATACACCTTTTTTTATTTCCCATTGTCTCTGTTGTGGGCAAAATACCCAGAGCAATAATTAAAAGGCCAAGAGATCAAGGTTTATAGCTGAACCAATTGCTAGCAAGGGAGGAAGAGACATAGCATGACAAGAGAATAGCAACTGCTATTAGCCATCTAATTAGCACCAATGGTGTCTTAAGTCTTAAGCACTGAGGAATTGTATAAGAACACAAGGGTTTCTGTATAATGCAAGGTATCAATTGCTCTCTGTTGCAATGGCTCCATAACTTTAACTGTAAAATACATTTAAAAAACCCGGAATTTATTCAGAATACATTTTACTAGCATAAAATTAAAGTTTAATTAACAGCAAGGTTTTCTGCTTGGAAGTTACTATTTGGCCTTGAGACATTTCAGACATGGAAAAAAAATAATACTATTGGGCAAGTTTTCTGAGGGTGGAGTCTGCTCACGTGATAGGACTTTCCTCTCCCCTGTAGCTCTCTTTGACCCCTGAAAATCTGCTCTGGAGGACTGCCCAACCCTCTAGAGCTGATTTT
This sequence comes from Heloderma suspectum, assembly GCF_057233095.1. Classification (NCBI taxonomy): domain Eukaryota; kingdom Metazoa; phylum Chordata; class Lepidosauria; order Squamata; family Helodermatidae; genus Heloderma; species Heloderma suspectum. The sequence continues at coordinate 280,485,463 of NC_139459.1, forward strand.
GATGGTGCACGGGATGCTGCAGGAGGGCAGTTTTGCTGAAGGAATCAGTTTCGTCAGCAGAAACCCCTGACTGGATTTCACCCTGAGTTTCAAAGTTAGGGCCTGAACCTAAAGTCTTCTTGACAAATTATGAGCTGAAAGGCTCTAGTCCTTTCAACAGGGAAGATGTGGCTACATGCCCATTTGCTGTGCAAAGGAAGAGCTTTTCTAAGTGCTGATTCAATTACTAGTTGCCTAAACAATATTTCATTTGTTATGTACAAAATTGGCTATATAATTATGTTGATATTGTAATTACCTAGTCAACAGCAAAGCTGCTTCCTAAACAACATACAAATTAAAAACTCTCCTGACATTTGAAGTTTGCCACTGGCAATGACAGAGGCAGGGAAAGCTTCTAACTGGAAACCTTCTGGGACCACACAGCAGTTATCATCACTGGTGTATTTTGCCTGTGGGGCTGAAACTCTCATCTCCTCAGACTGATTACTGAGCCAGTGCCTCAATTTGACATAATTCATATGCGTATCCTGCATTGCTTACCACATGTATACATGTGAGCAGTGCTCAGTGGGAGAAATGTACTGCAGCAATTATATTCTTGTTTGGATACCTTAACCCAGGCCATGTTTCCAAGTATACACTCCTCCATGCTTGATCTCCAGAATATGAAAGAAACTAATACACAAGAAGTTACACTCAACGTGACACTCATATTATTTCAGAAAATGGTTACAAAGAGGAATGAGTACAAAGAACACATTTAATTACAATACCCTCATTTTGCAGAAATGAATTTGGGAAAACGATTATCCTAAATCATAAGCGAACACCCTTTTAGGTGTATTATTCCCCAGTGATGCCTTCAACAATTAAAAAAATATAATAAGAGGTAGTTTGGAGGTGGAAGGAGAGAAGAAAGAGAAGAATGTCTTCACATGCTAATTCTTCTTTGCTGTAATACATGAATACATGCTTATGAACAAAAGGCACACACAGGCCCTTCAATGTATCAAGTATTAGCCAGGATACTTTTTTCTGTTTTAGAGAAACTGCTCCCAGATTGTGGATCACTGTACCTGATTTGGTTGGTGGCACTTCTTAGCTTCCTTCCTACAGAAAATAGCAAACAACTGTGCACGCCCTGCATTTTGGAGGTGGTGTATAGGTAGCAGGTAGATGTTTTAGGATGTTTTATTATAGGGACAGATGGTGCCAACAATATAGAGTACTCGGGGTCTTTCTATTAAGTAAGGCAGAAATAAACCAGGCCTGTCACAAATGGGTTTTTAATTGATCCCCCAGGGGTAGCAAGACATCAATTCTCATTTAAACAGACCATATGCTTTCTTTAAAAAAAAACCACCCTGTTTTAATTAGTCAGAGAACTCACCAGGGCATAAGACACTTAACTGAAGTGCATTTTATGCCATGGAGACTGCTGCTCTAATGGCCAAGGACTTTATTTCACTTAGGACCCACAAAGGTTTACTATTTTCATGCCTTACAGCAGCCCATGTGGTCTGCTAAAGGTGTCACTAAGAACTAGCTCCTACTGGGTCCTTCACAGCATTCCAGTCAAACTAGTTCACACTGCATGTACTTATTATGTGATTTAAAGTGAACCCAAGGAGCACATAATGAAGCCTCCATAGCAACTTGCCAAAACCAGGCACTTTCCTCCAACCTGTAAATCCTTTTTTCTATTATAAGCTGCAATTAACAATCAACTAGAAGTGATGCTTATTTATGTGTCTGCCTCATTCACATGTAAAGCGAGAAAGGGGTGTGCGGATAAAGGGACTTCACAGTTGCTTCTAGAACTCCTGTCCCAGGACCCAAACACACATTACTTTGAATATGCATCTAGCAGCTGCATCTTTGTTCATTTGGAGTAGGCACAGGAGGCCAGATGTGGACCGTAGTATGGAGGGTAGGGGGCTTTAGTCCATTCCCTGCTATGGCCCCAATGCAGATGGGGGCCCTTGCACCTACTCTAGAGTGAAAATAAAAAAGATGTAGCTGCTAGATGTGAATTTAAAGTAATAGCTGTTTTAGCCCTCAGGCTGGCTCTGTACTAGCACTGGAGTCAGGGTGGGAGAAAAATGCAACAGCATGCAAGATTAGGCACACTTTGCAGCTTTAAACACACACACACACACACCCCGCACCTCAGCTCCTTTTGGTCTTAAGAATAGATACACACACACTTCATACATGAACAGGGCAGAAAAATGAACAAATGCAGCTGTTTCCATGTCATCTAGTTTGTGCTTACTTGGGTTACTTAGAATAAAATAACGGGGAACTGCAACACCAATTCTGTCCTAATATTTCAGTGACATGCACCCAGGCACCTAATGTTTCCAGGATATGCTTGTTTAACATGATCTAGATCACAGCAATGTAAAGCACTGTACATGAATTCAGCAGTAAGTCTACTGTGGAACACATATACAGCCTTCTGTCTAGGACCAGGCTCAGGAAGAACTGTTTTTTATATTTCAGAAGAGCCCTTATATCAGCCATAATGCAGATCCCACCCTCCACCCCAACCCTGGTTTTCAAAATAGAGCTGTAATGTTGACTGAATGGCCCTTGTGTCAGTCAAGAATCTTCTTCCCTCCCTATTTTCTGACCTATTTTCAAAGTGCTAAAATGGATGCAATAAAACTTTAAAAGCACTGAACAGCCTTCTAACTAGACAGCCATGCCAAGCAGAGGGGGAGTGGGGAGAACCCTAAAACAAAAAGCAGGTTCCCTGTCACCCCTCTCCCCATACTGAATCAGTTTCTGCTCTAGAGCCAGGTACATGCTTTACTATTGTCACTGACTTTTATTAATGCTTATATTTATTATTGTATGTTTATCTTGTGAGCCACCTTGAGAGGGTTGTGTATCCTAAAAGGTGGCATAAAAACCTTTAAAAATTAAAATAAAATAAAATGCATGCATTGACACAGGACTGAAGGCAAGGAGGAGCAGAGCTTAACCCACAGCAATGCTCCCAAATCAAACTTATATGATTTTGAAAAAGATTTTCTTTCAAGTGATGATTATTCAGCCCTCTGAGAACAAACGAGTTAAAATTTAGTTTTAGCAAGTTGAACCACTCACTTTTGTGAATCAGAAAACTGGGTTTGTAAACAATCCTAGCATCCACCACAACTTCATGGAGCTTTCCAACAATAGCACTGGGTACTGGACCCTAACCCCTTCATGGATCACTGCCTTGTTGTGGCGAAGGGGCTTGCGTAACTCAGTGAAGCCATAAGCTATGCTGTGAAGGGCCACCCAAGATGGACAGGTCATGGCAGAGAGTTCTGACAAAATGTGGTCCACTGGAGAAGGAAATGGCAACCCACTCCAGTATTCTTGCCAAGAAAACCCCATGGAACGTATCACAAGGCTAAAAGAGATGATGCCAGAAGATGAGCCCCTCAGGTTGGAAGGTGTCCAATATACTACTGGGGAAGAGCAGAAGGTATTTCCAAGTAGCGCCAGAAAGAGTGAAGCGGCTGGGCCAAAGCCGAAAGGACACTCAGCTGTGGATGAGTCTGGTGGTGAAAAGAAAATCCGATGCTGTAAAGAACAATATTGTTTAGGAACCTGGAATGTAAGATCAATGAATCAAGGTAAGCTGGAGGTGGTCAAACATGAGATGGCAAGACTGAACATCGACATCTTGGGAATTAGCGAACTAAAATGGACAGGCATGGGCGAATTTAATTCAGGTGACCATCATATCTACTACTGTGGGCAAGAATCCCTTAGAAGAAATGGAGCAGCACTCATAGTCAACAAAAGGGTGGGAAAAGCAGTACTGGGGTACAATCTTAAAAACGATAGAATGATCTCAGTACGAATCCAAGGCAAACTATTCAACATCACAGTAATTCAAGTCTATGCCCCAACCACTGAGGCCGAAAAAGCGGAGGTTGATGGGTTCTATGAAGACCTACAACACCTTCTAGAACTAACACCAAAAAAAGATGTCATTTTCATCATAGGGGATTGGAATGCTAAAGTAGGAAGTCAAGAAATCACCAGGATAACAGGCAGGCATGGCCTTGGTGTACAAAATGAAGCAGGACAAAAGCTAATAGAGTTTTGCCAAGCGAACACGCTGATCATAGCAAACACTCTTTTCCAACAGCACAAGAGGCGACTCTACACATGGACATCACCAGATGGTCAATATCGAAATCAGATTGATTATGTCCTTTGCAGTCAAAGATGGAGAAGCTCTATGCAGTCAGTAAAAACAAGACATAGAGCTGACTGTGGCTCAGATCATGAGCTGCTTCTTGCAAAATTTCGGCTTAAATTGAAGAACGTAGGGAAAACCACTAAACCATTCAGGTATGACCTCAATCATATTCCTTATGAATATACAGTGGAGGTGAGGAATAGATTTAAGGGATTAGGCCTAATAGACAGAGTGCCTGAGGAACTATGGACGGAGGTCCGTAACATTGTTCAGGAGGCAGCAACTCAATCCATCCCAAAGAAAAACAAATGCAAGAAAGCAAAGTGGCTGTCTGATGAGGCTTTACAAGGAGCTGAGGAAAGAAGGGAAGTGAAAAGCAAGGGAGAAAGAGGAAGATATATCCAACTGAATGCAGAGTTCCAGAGAATAGCAAGGAGAGACAAGAAGGCCTTCTTAAATGAACAATGCACAGAAATCGAGGACAACAACAGAATGGGAAAGACTAGAGATCTCTTCAAGAAAATCGGAGATATCAACGGAACGTTTTGTGCAAAAACGGGCATGATAAAGGACAAAGAAGGCAGGGACCTAACAGAAGCAGATGAGATTAAGAAGAGGTGGAAAGAATACACAGAAGAACTATACAGGAAAGATCTGAATGTCCCTGATAGCCATGATAGTGCAGTCAGTGAACTTGAGCCGGACATCCTCGAGAGTGAAGTCAAGTGGGCCTTAGGAAGCATTGCTACCAACAAAGCTAGCGGAGATGACAGTATTCCAGCTGAGCTATTTAAAATCCTAAAAGATGATGCTGTTAAAGTGCTGCACTCAATATGCCAAAACATTTGGAACACTCAACAGTGGCCACAAGACTGGAAAAGGTCAGTTTACATTCCAATTCCAAAGAAGGGCAACGTCAAAGAGTGTTCAGACTACCACACAATTGCGCTCATTTCACATGCCAGCAAGGTGATGCTCAAAATCCTACAAGCTAGGCTTCAGCAGTATGCGAACCGAGAACTACCGGAAGTACAAGCTGGGTTTCGAAGAGGCAGAGGAACTAGAGATCAAATCACCAACATTCGCTGCATCATGGAGAAAGCAAGAGGATTCCAGAAAAACGTCTATTTCTGCTTCATTGACTACGCTAAATCCTTTGTTTGTGTAGATCACAACACACTGTGGCAAATTCTTAAAGAGATGGGAGTACCAGACCACCTTACCTGTCTCCTGAGAAACCTGTACGAGGGACAAGAAGCAACAGTAAGAACCAGACATGGAACAACCGATTGGTTCAAAATTGGGAAAGGAGTACAACAAGGCTGCATATTGTCGCCCTGCTTATTTAACTTATATGCAGAGTACATCATGAAAAACGCCGGGTTGGATGAATCACAGGTCGGAATTAAGACTGCCGGGAGAATTATCAACAACCTCAGATATGCAGATGATACTACCCTAATGGCAGAAAGCGAAGAGGATCTAAAGAGCCTCTTGTTGAGGGTGAAAGAGGAGAGTGCAAAAGCTGGTTTGAAACTCAACATTAACAAAACTAAGATCATGGCATCTGGCCCCATCACTTCTTGGCATATAGAAGGGGAAGAAATGGAAGCTATGACAGATTTTATTTTCTTGGGCTCCAAGATCACTGCAGACGGTGACTGTAGCCATGAAATTAAAAGATGCTTGCTCCTTGGGAGGAAAGCTATGGCAAACCTAGACAGCATAGTAAGAAGCAGAGACATCACCTTGCCGACAAAGGTCCGTCTAATCAAAGCTATGGTTTTCCCAGTAGTAATGTATGGCTGTGAGAGCTGGACTATAAGGAAGGCTGAGCGCTGAATAACTGATGCTTTCAAACTGTGGTGCTGGAGAAGACTCTTACGAGTCCCCTGGACTGCAAGGAGGTCAAATCTGTCCATCCTAAAGGAAATCAACCCTGACAGTCTGTTTCCCACCTCCCAGCTGAGCAGAGCAGAGCGGAGCAAGCTGCTCCAGCTGGTCCAGGGACTACAGAAGCAGGCAAGCTCCCAGAGAGCGAGTGAACAGAGCGAGTGAACAGGGGGAGCAAACAGGAGTTGGCCAGGGGAGTTGCAGGGGTTGAAGAGACAAAGGAGACAAAGGAGACAGAGGCTAAGAGGTAAGTGGGTTGCAGGAAGCCCAGGGGGCTGCCCTTTATCCTTCTGAGTGGCTGTGAGCTCACCAGGTGCTTCTGAGAGCTCCAACTGAATTGGAGGGGTGTGGCCTGAGTACTCCCAGCAGCTGACTGGGCGGGAAGCTTCAGTCTGTTTCCCGCCTCCCAGCTGAGCAGAGCAGAGTGGAGCAAGCTGCTCCAGCTGGTCCAGGGACTACAGAAGCAGGCAAGCTCCCAGAGAGCGAGCGACCAGAGCGAGTGAACAGGGGGAGCAAACAGGAGTTGGCCAGGGGAGTTCGGCAGGGGAGGTCAAGGGGGAGGCCCCTAACATTTTTTTTTAATTATTTTTATTTTTTATTTTAACTAACTTTTTTCCATTTATTTGTCTTGTAACACACACTTTCACACCAGTGGGAGTCTGCTTTTAACCTCTACTGAGTAGAGGAGCAGGCACAGGCTAGTCTAGAACAATCACAAAGCTAGACACAAAAAGGGAAAAGAGGCTATGGAAGGACAAGACTCTCCAGTGGTGGTGACCTGCAAGGTGTGTGCAATGTTTGTTTTCTTGCCTGAGAACAACATGGCCTACGCCTGCAACAAGTGCAAGTTGATCATGCTGCTGGAGGAAAAAGTAAGTTGACTGGAGCGGCGACTGTCGACCCTCCGGGGAATAAGAGAACACGAAGAGTTCTTGGACAGAATGGAGGAACTACAGCAGCAAAGGGAAGACCAGAAGCTTGAAGAGCAACAGCAAGATGAGGCAGTGGGAAATGCTGAGGTGAAGAAAAATGGAATAGAGGATACTCCTTGGAAAAGGGTGACAGTTAGGAGAAGAAGAACTAGACACCACTCTGCACCAGTGGAAGCAGTGGAGCTGTGGAACCGATTCCAGGTACTTGCGGATGAGACTGGAGGACAGCCTGCAGAGGAAGAATTGCAGGGGAACCTGCATGAGAGTGGGCAAGAGGCTAAAGGTCAGTCAAACAGAGGCGATGAAACCCAGGCCTACAAGAAGAAGAAGAGAAGAGTGGTAGTAGTGGGAGACTCCTTGCTGCGTGGGATCGAGACCCAAGTATGTCGCGAAGACCCATGGACTCGCCAGGTATGTTGTCTCCCGGAAGGACAGATTAGAGACGTGACTGAAAGGTTGCCTGCATTCATAAAGCCCACTGACAGGTATCCCTTTCTTCTCATCCATGTGGGAACAAATGATACCGTCAAGCAGAGCTATGAAGAAATCACGTCAGACTTTGAAGCTTTGGAAAGGAAACTCAAGAACTTTGGGGCCCAGATAGTTTTCTCATCCATCCTTCCAGTAGTTAGAAGAGGGATAGAAAGGGAACGAAAAATACTCCGGGTGAATGACTGGCTACGAAGGTGGTGCCGACAAGAGAGATTTGGATTCTGGGACCACGGGCTATACTTCCTGGAAGATGGGCTGTTGGCTAGGGATGGGTTGCACCTCACAAAGGATGGGAAGAATGTGTTTGGCCACAGCATGAAGAACTTCATCAGGAGGGCTTTAAACTGAATCCTACGGGGAAGGGAGATGTAATGTTGGGGGTAACAAAGGACATAGGCACATGCACTACAATGGAGAGAACAGCTCTGATAGCACCCAATAATAGTCTTCAGACACATGTAGGAAGAAAGCCAGACTATGAAGCACATGGTCTTCCATGTCTATATACTAATGCCCAGAGTATGGGAAACAAACAGAACGAACTTGAACTCTTAATACAAGAGGGAAATTATGACCTGATAGGTATAACTGAGACTTGGTGGGATGACTCTCATGACTGGAATACAGCAATTGAAGGATATAACTTGTTCAAAAAGAACAGGAGGAACAGAAAGGGAGGTGGGGTTGCACTTTATGTGAAAAATACATATCTCTGCACAGAAATACAGGAGGAGGAGCTTGGTAGCCCCATCGAGAGCATCTGGGTTGAAATAAATGGAGCAAAGAATAAAAGGAACCTGGTGGTCAGAGTCTACTACCGGCCACCCAATCAAGGAGAAGACAAGGATGAAACTTTTGAAAAGCAAATAGCCAATGTTTTAAGGAAGCATGATGTAGTAGTAATGGGGGACTTCAATTTCCCCAATATTTGTTGGGAGACAAATTCTGCAAAACATGGCCCCTCCAGGAAATTCCTGACTTGTGTGGCGGATAACTTCCTCCTACAGAAAGTAGAGGAAGGAACTAGAGGATCGGCTGTCCTTGACTTGATCCTAATCAACAGAGATGACTTAGTGGATAAAGTAGCAGTTACAGGAACTCTGGGGGAAAGCGACCATGTTGCACTTGAGTTCTTGGTTCTAAGGGAAGCAAAAGCCGAGTGTAGTCAAACGCGTACCCTGGATTTTAGGAAAGCTGATTTTCATAAACTCAGAACAATGATCAGTAAGGTCCCATGGCAAGCGATGCTAGCGAGAAAAGGAGTCCAAGATGGGTGGGAGCTTTTAAAAAAGGAAATTCTCAAGGCACAATCACAAGCAATTCCAACAAGAAGAAAAAGTGGAAGACAATAGAAGAAGCCAATGTGGCTTCACAAAAAGCTTAGGGATGACCTGAAAACAAAAAAGGACACATATAGGAAGTGGAAAGAAGGCCAAGTAACAAAGGAAGAGTACAGGCAGATAGCACAGAATTGCAGGGATGGCGTCAGGAAGGCTAAAGCTGAGAATGAGCTGAGGTTAGCAAGGGATGTTAAAAACAACAAAAAGGCTTTCTTCAGCTACGTGCATAGTAAAAGGCAGAGGAAAGAAATGGTGGTTCAGCTATTAAATAAGGATGGCAAAACGATAACAGATGACAAAGAAAAGGCAGAGGTGCTCATTTCCTACTTTGGCTCAGTCTTCTCCCAAAAGAGGGTCTATGACCCCCCTGGCAAAGGCAAAGTACAGGCTGAAGGGGCAGGGTTACAGCTTGAGATCAACAGGCATATGGTCAAGGAACACCTCATTACTCTGAATGAGTTCAAATCTCCAGGGCCAGATGAACTGCATCCTAGAGTCATAAAGGAACTGGCAGAAGAACTCTCAGAACCGCTGTCTATTCTCTTTGAGAAATCATGGAGGACGGGGAAAGTGCCAGATGACTGGAGGAGGGCTAACGTTGTCCCTATCTTCAAAAAGGGTAAAAAGGAGGAACCTGGGAACTACAGACCAGTCAGTCTGACATCAATCCCTGGGAAAATTCTGGAGCAGATCATAAAGCAATCCATCTGGAAGCACCTTGACAACAATGCCGTGATTACTCGAAGCCAACATGGATTTGTCAAAAACAAGTCCTGCCAGACAAATCTGATCTCATTTTTTGATCAAGTCACCTCCCTTGTAGACCGTGGGAATGCTGTAGACATCATATACCTCGACTTCAGCAAAGCTTTCGACAAAGTGCCCCATGATCTCCTGATGAGCAAACTAGCTCAAAGTGGGCTAGATGAAACAACGATCCGGTGGATCCACAGTTGGCTACAGAATCGGACTCAAAGAGTGCTTCTCAATGGGAACTTCTCAAACTGGGGAGAGGTAACGAGTGGGGTACCGCAGGGCTCAGTCCTGGGCCCAGTGCTCTTCAACATTTTTATTAATGACTTGGAGGAGGAGGTGCAGGGAATGCTGATCAAATTTGCAGATGACACAAAATTGGGAGGGATAGCTAATACTTTGGAAGACAGAAACAAAATTCAAAGTGATCTGGATAGACTGGAGCGCTGGGCAGAAAACAACAGAATGACATTTAATAGGGACAAATGCCAAGTTCTGCACCTAGGAAAAAGAAACCAAATGCACAGTTACCAGATGGGGGATACGTGGCTCAACCACACTACAAGCGAGAAGGATCTTGGAATTGTTGTCGATCACAAGCTGAATATGAGCCACCAATGTGATGTGGCTGCAAAAAAGGCAAATGCTCTTTTGGGCTGCATTCATAGAAGCATCGCTTCCAAATCCCGGGAAGTACTAGTTCCCCTCTACTCAGCACTGGTTAGGCCTCATCTGGAGTACTGTGTCCAGTTCTGGGCACCACACTTTAAGAAGGATGCAGACAAACTGGAGAGGGTTCAGAGGAGGGCAACAAAGATGATCAGGGGACTGGAAACAAAGCCCTATGAAGAGAGACTGAAAGAACTGGGCATGTTTAGCCTTGAGAAGAGAAGACTGAGGGGAGACATGATAGCACTCTTCAAGTCCTTGAAAGGTTGTCACAGAGAAGAAGGCCAGGATCTCTTCTTGATCATCCCAGAGTGCAGGACACGGAAGAATGGGCTCAAGTTACAGGAAGCCAGATTCCGGCTGAACATCAGGAAAAACTTCCTGACTGTAAGAGCAATACGACAATGGAACCAATTACCTGGGGAGGTGGTGGGCTCTCCCACACTGGAGGCCTTCAAGACGAGGCTGGACAGCCATTTGTCAGGGATGCTCTGACTTGGATTCCTGCACTGAGCAGGGGGTTGAACTCAATGGCCTTGTAGGCCCCTTCCAACCCTACTATTCTATGATTCTATGCTCATTGGAAGGACAGATACTGAAGCTGAAGCTCCAATATTTTGGCCACCTAATGCGAAGAGAAAACTCAATGGAAAAGGCCCTGATGCTGGGAAATACTGAAGGCAAAAGGAGAAGGGGACGGCAGAGGATGAGATGGCTAGATAGCATCACGGATGCAATGAATATGAACTTGAGCACGCTCCGGGAGAGAGCGCAGGACAGGAAGGCCTGGCGTGCTATGGTCCATGGGGTCACGAAGAGTCGGACACGACTGAACGACTGAACAACAACAACTGGACTCTAAAATCGCTATGCCTCATTTTTTAAAAGCAGGGATCCTCTTTTATTTACCTGACTGTAACCTCCCTTTACAGTTCAAACAGAAAAGCGCTCTGGGAGCAGGAAGTCTTCATCTTCTTCATAAGCTTTTAGTAATTCCTGATAAGCTGCATTTCAAATCTTTCCCCAGCTAACAAGAGGTAATTGGGGTTTTTTTTACTCTTTTGTTTTACATTTTAAATTCCATAATCCCATTTGCAAAAAAAAACTTTCACGCTGCTCTAAAACTCATTCACAAGGTTTTTCCATTGGTGCACTGCCATCACTGGCCAAATGTCCCAAATACGCTGCAGCAGGATCATCTCCTCATTCTCCCTGTTCATGTTCCTCCAGCGAGATCCACTGAAAGCTTCTTTCTCTTTTTCCTATGCATCTGCCTGTCCCTTGCGAAGCTAACTGCCCCTAACCAAAACAGCCAATAATAGCCCAGGCTGCTCTGACAGAGATAGTATTTGTTCCTACAGAACAGCTTATAGCATGGCATGCTTAGCATTATTAACAGGCCACCATCGCATCTGAGTTTAATAGCCAACTTTTACTCTTCTATTTCCTTTTCACCTCCACTCTCACATCAGCATTCTGATCTCTAGGTTTTCATTAGAGAATACATTTCCTTAGCAATAGGAACAGGAAAGAAATTAAGAATACTGCCACAAAATTCTCATAAATATGCAAACTGACTACAGAACAGAAATGTAATAAGCCACAACATAAATGCTAATAAAAAATAAACCGATGTCAACACTCATCTCCAGGGACAAAGACCTTGACGTGACTGACAGCAGAGTCAAAACCTATGAAATCTCTGTATAAATGCACGCTTATTGCTTCTATTGTTTACCTCTCACGTCTAAGCTCGGGTTGTACAGTTTACCCAGGCAACCTGAATACTAGCTGGATTTCTTATCTGTTGCATAAGAGCACTGCAAGCACCTGGTTCAATGCTTTAATACTAAGAAGGAGTGCAAGAAGTGATTGCTGGGGGGAGGCGGGTGAAAGCATATGCGATGATGCAACAGGTTTCCTATAGTAAAAATGCTCCTTCCCTGCCATCCATGTACAGCCTAAAACTCACCATCACGTTCATCTGCGTACCTTACAGCCGTTGCATTTGCACATAATGATAACCCAAGAATCCTGGCTTATTAAACCATTATGTGAACAAACAGTGTGCTAGAGCAAACAGCATGCTAGAGCTAGTTTTGCTCTTCCCTTTTGCTTTTCCCTTCAGGCCAGTGGGTAAATAAACCAGGCAGAGATAGCATAGCATGACGTCCTAACCCAGGATTATGATTTATTGTGTGCCCAAACATGCCAAGATGGTACATCAGTTGTAAACCAGGGTGTGTTGTTGGCTTACGAATCCTGGCTTGTTGGAAGCAATAAACCATAGTCCTGGGTTTGGATGTCACACTATGCTATCCCTGCAAAGCAGAAACAAATGCACTGCAAGCACCAACACACAGCTCATTCACATAATGGTTTATTAAGGCAGGAATACTGGCTCATTGTTATGTATACATGCAACCAAACTTTCATAACATAGAAAACTTGTCAAGAGCAGAAAAAAAAAACTCTTGGCTGGTACTTGAAAGCAACTCTGAGAAGGGATGGTTCATTTGACTGTACTTTGTTCTCATCCTTATAGTTAGAATTTCATTGACAAGGCTTGGAAATTGTTTACAAAGCTGAAATACTGTAATGAAAAGAGGTATAGACTTTACCTATTTCCATTCCATTGCAAGTTTTCATATTTCATGCATATTTACAAGTAGTAAGTTATGTCGAAAACAGATGTACAATTGCTAACGCGTTGATATTCTCTGCAACCTTAGAATGAGATTAAAGGGAATTCCTATAAATTGGCTACTAAAGTATTTAGAAACGTGGATTTTTCAGTCAGGAGAATCTCTTGCATATTCGGGAGGGGAGGGGGATTGGAGGGAAGAGAGCAGCCTGCCCCATTTTGATTCAGAACAAAAGATCCTGTCCTTTTCTCTTCTAAATTTCATGACTTCTAGGCATTGCAGCTGGCAATACTGCCAACACTCTCACAGGAAACAGGGGAGAAAAGGGAACTCCAACAGACAGGGAGCTCCAATAGAGATTAGTGAGAAATAAAATCAAAGATGGGAAACAGAGCAGGGAGGGGTGTGGGGAAAGACTTGTACAAGCAATCTGAGAATCTCTTCCACAGATACAGATTTTGCATCAACGGGAGCTACTCATCACATTGATTGTGTATGGAACAACCAGTTACAGATCATGACCAAATGTCTCATGACTGTGCTAGAAAGCCATTGTCATCTCAGCAATTCAAAACACAGTAAAGCCTTATTCCCATTAGCATTTTCTCTAGCACAGCAGGAAGGAGGAGATGAGAGAAGGGAGTGTTATTTTCCCCCCATCCCTAACCAACAAAGACAACAAATGTCATATCTCATTGCAAGCCCAATCCAATTAAAGTAAAACAATCACTAAAATACCACAACTATCATCTTAACTGTAGTACAAACTTTCATCCATTTTACTGTGTTCCTTTACTATGTAGTATGGACTTCCCTGAAAACACAAGCCTTTAATCTCCACCACCACCACCCCATTTATTAGACTGGGGTTGTTGTTGTTCAGTTGTTCAGTCGTGTCCGACTCTTCGTGACCCCATGGACCATAGCACGCCAGGCCTTCCTGTCCTCCACTCTCTCCCGGAGTGTGCTCAAGTCCATATTCATTGCATCACTGATGCTATCTAGCCATCTCATCCTCTGCCGTCCCCTTCTCCTTTTGCCTTCAGTCTTTCCCAGCATCAGGGTCTTTTCCAGAGAGTTTTCTCTTCGCATTAGGTGGCCAAAATATTGGAGCTTCAGTTTCAGTATCTGTCCTTCCAATGAGCAGTCAGGGTTGATTTCCTTTAGGATGGACTGATTTAACCTCCTTGCAGTCCAGGGGACTCGTAAGAGTCTTCTCCAGCACCACAGGTCGAAAGTATCAATTCTTGGGCACTCAGCCTTCCTTATAGTCCAGCTCTCACAGCCATACGTTACTATTGGGAAAACCATAGCTTTGATTAGACGGACCTTTGTCAGCAAGGTGATGTCTCTGCTTCTTACTATGCTGTCTAGGTTTGCCATAGCTTTCCTCCCAAGGAGCAAGAGTCTTTTAATTTCATGGCTACAGTCACCGTCTGCGGTGATCTTGGAGCCCAAGGAAATAAAATCTGTCGCTGCTTCCATTTCTTCCCCTTCCATATGCCAGGAAGTGATGGAGCCAGATGCCATGATCTTCGTTTTGTTAATGTTGAGTTTCAAACCAGCTTTTGTACTCTCCACTTTCACCCGCAACAAGAGGCTCTTTAGATCCTCTTCGCTTTCTGCCATTAGGGTGGTATCATCTGTGTATCTGAGGTTGTTAATAATTCTCCCGGCAATCTTAATTCCGACCTGTGATTCATCCAACCTGGCATTTCTCATGATGTACTCCGCATAGAAGTTAAATAAGCAGGGCGACAATATGCAGCCTTGTCGTACTCCTTTCCCAATTTTGAACCAATCAGTTGTTCCATGTCTGGTTCTTACTGTTGCTCCTTGACCCTCATACAGGTTTCTCAGGAGACAGGTAAGGTGGTCTGGTACTCCCATCTATTTCAGAATTTGCCACAGTTTGTTGTGATCCACACAATCAAAGGCTTTAGCGTAGTCAATGAAGCAGAAATAGACGTTTTTCTGGAATTCTCTTGCTTTCTCCATGATCCAGCGAATGTTGGCGATTTGATCTCTAGTTCCTCTGCCTCTTCGAAACCCAGCTTGTACTTCCGGTAGTTCTCGGTTCACATACTGCTGAAGCCTAGCTTGTAGGATTTTGAGCATCACCTTGCTGGCATGTGAAATGAGCGCAATTGTACGGTAGTTTGAACACTCTTTGGTGTTGCCCTTCTTTGGAATTGGAATGTAAACTGACCTTTTCCAGTCTTGTGGCCACTGTTGAGTGTTCCAAATGTTTTGGCATATTGAGTGCAGCACTTTAACAGCATCATCTTTTAGGATTTTAAATAGCTTAGTTGGAATACTGTCATCTCCGCTAGCTTTGTTGTTAGCAATGCTTCCTAAGGCCCACTTCACTCTCGAGGATGTCCGGCTCAAGTTCAGTGACCACACTATCATGGCCATCAGGGACATTAAGATCTTTCCTGTATAGTTCTTCTGTGTATTCTTGCCACCTCTTCTAAATCTCATCTGCTTCTGTTAGGTCCCTGCCTTCTTTGTCCTTTATCATGCCCGTTTTTGCACAAAACGTTCCCTTGAGATCTCCGATTTTCTTGACGAGATCTCTAGTCTTTCCCATTCTGTTGTTGTCCTCGATTTCTTTGCATTGTTCATTTAAGAAGGCCTTCTTGTCTCTCTTTGCTATTCTCTGGAACTCTGCATTCAGTTTCGGCTTTGGCCCAGCTGCTTCACTCTTTCTGGCGCTACTTGGAAATACCCTCTGCTCTTCCCCAGTAGTATATTGGACACCTTCCGACCTGAGGGGCTCATCTTCTGGCGTCATCTCTTTTAGTCTTGTGATACGTTCCATGGGATTTTCTTGGCAAGAATACTGGAGTGGGTTGCCATTTCCTTCTCCAGTGGACCACATTTTGTCAGAACTCTCTGCCATGACCTGTCCGTCTTGGGTGGCCCTGCACGGCATAGCTTATGGCTTCACTGAGTTACGCAAGCCCCTTCGCCACAACAAGGCAGTGATCAGAGCAGGAAACTTACAAAGAGCCAAATTAAATTTCAAATTTAAACACAAATGCACTACTGTTACAGGTTGTGCTTTCTTTTTCAAACATAGTCTAACATATTAAAAGGAAAAGTAATTTCCACACCTGGGATCTCATGGGCAGACAATGGGTCCTTAATGGGCATGTTTAGACCCTATCTTCTCCACGGAGACCAGTCAAGACAGATGTTATCAGGACTGCACATTCTGTTTACCTATTCTTTTGAGAGGAGTGGTGGACACCCAAATCAAGAGATCTTGTGGTTATTTTGATATGGGATCTCCCCTCACTCTTGGAGATTAAGCCCTTGTTAAAGGAGAAGGTTAACTTTAATAGAAGAAACTTAACATTAATCATCAAGATGTTTGCTTTAAACTATGGTCTAATTTCTGGAAGACATGGACCACAAAGCTACAGAACACACACTCAAAATTTGGGCAGACTAACCCACAACTTGCTTACTATAATATGCTTACCATATTTTACAAGCTTTGGAGTCCAGCGCTTGCGGCAAATTAGACATCGGTCCAATCAGTCAAACATGATTTAACTTGGACCTTAAAAATAACTCCAAACATTGTGTACGTGTGTATCATCTTTTTTAAAATTCTGGGAAGTATTAAGCATATGGAAGATCAAACAGGGTAATTTACTAATCACACATATGGCAAGCAAGTTACTATGATGGTCTATCGATTAGACATCAATGATTAGAGTTCCAGTACTGCACCTCACTAGGAATTTGAGCATATGCTATAGTAGCAATGGTACTGAGAGTGCAGTTACATTTACAGTGCAATCCTATGTATATTTACTTGGAGGTAAGTCCCATTGAACTCAATGGGAATTACTTTCAGATGTGCATAGGTAGTAAAGCCTTAAAAGATCTATCCCCTAATTCTGTGGAGAATCTTTGAAATGTATAGGCAATCCTTTCAAACTGAAATCAAAAGCACAGTTCGGAAGGAAACATGACAGCAAACAAGCTTCAGAATTTTTTAGCAATAGATCAGAAAGTTACAGGCACTGTTAGTTACTATAGCAATGCTTCCCTTTAAATATACAGCAGCAGGTCAAAGTGTGGCGCACACAGATATATTCACACACAAAATGCAGTTATCATATCTGCATAAAGGTTCTTCTACTTCATGGCACCATGTATCAAACGTTGATACTGTTTAGTTTACTGTTTAGAATGGAATCACCTCTGATAAGTAGGCTTGTTTTTTTTTTTAACATCGAAACTTAAATAAACCGCAGTCTGCATATATGTACATTTATCTCTCAAAGTCATCAGGTACTTAAAACTTCTTCTATACAGGTTTAAGTCAATCAAACTATAGTTAACCTCTGGCTAGGGAATTGATATTAAGAATTATTATGGTCATAGTGTGCAAACATGCATCATCATCAAAACAGAGAGGAAATACACTTTTCAGAATGTCTTCAATTGGGACTGAGGAAAGCTCTAATTAAAACTGTGGATGGTTCAAATGCTGCCATATTGAATCACATCACTAGTCCTTCAAGCCCAGTGCTGTCTGTTGCAACTGGTAGCAGCTCTCCAGGTCTCAGGCCAAGTTTTCTGAGACCTGCTTTTTGATATCCTCGCAACTAAAATTGCCAGAGATTGAACTCTGGGCATCCTGCAAGCAAAACACTTGCCCTACCAACGAGCTATGGTCCCTCCCAACACCATCTCAGCCACCAGCTTAGCCAAGTGGGATAGAACAGCCGCCACAGAAAGAAAGGGTCACTTCTGCACAGGATCCCAAGGCCTACAGTGTATTAATTGAAAGACCAGGAAGATGTATTCCTCTTTTACTCTCGCAGTAAATTGCAGGCTTCAACAAATACTCTAGCTATGGTGAAAGTTGCACTACCCTCTGACAAGCACAATGAGCAATCAGCCTTCCTTCCAGCTTTAAAGCTAAAGGAAGGGGGGATCGAATGAGCAGTTGCCTACCCAGCTCGAATGTTGGGAGAAAGCCTTGGAATTGGTTAATATATTACCCATGTAAACCCCTGGTAAATAGCTTCATAGTAGGTTTCCCCAACCTGGGGATGCTTTAGACTACAACTCCCAGCATTCCTGACCATAGGCCATGCTGGCTTGGGCTAATGGGAGCTGAATTCCAAAAGACCTGGAGGGCATCAGGTTGGGGAAGACTGCTTTATGGAATAAGCACAGAACTGGGAGTTATGATACTCAGTTCTATTCCTAATAGATTAATCCCTAAATCAAGAGCGCACACTTCATTTAATACTATGCAGCGGAAGAGTCGTTTTCAAAGAGGCCATGTATTTCATCACCCTCCCATTTGCTGAAAAAGCAGTAATTTGTCCAGCAGTAAGATTTGATCATCTTTTCCAGTTCTGTTTTACTATCATGGATCTAAATTCTGGTATAAGAACACTTATAGAAGAAAGCCCTTATTTAAAGGTTACAAAAATAGAACCTCTTTGTGAACATGGCATCCCCCAATCAGTACCTAAGACACATGAAATGAGATTTACCCCTTCTATTTGGAAAGGTTTCCAGCCTTGAGGCTAAGACAATAACACATTCCAGCACCAGAGCTTTAATCATGAAAGAAAACAAAATAGAGGCACATAAACTAAAAAATGACAATAAATACACACAGAATGATGGAGTGGAAGTTTGCTAGAAAGAGAATATAGCAAATACCTATCACATCAACAATCCTTCCTCTATAGGCAGGCTACATACAGCCTATTAGCCAGCTCTTGGGAGTCTCATCTTCCTTAGCCAGATAGGCTGCACTACTGTCCTTGGAGGTGGATGGTTGGGATTAGATGTCTAATCAAAACATATTACGATGGTAGTGGCCCTATGACAGAAGAGATAGCCAGATCCTAAAGCATCTAAGCAGGAGCTGTAGCTGGGCACAGCTTTGTGAGCCAAGCTTAGTCACTCCTGATGAAACATGATCAAGAAGACATTGGATATACAATAAGACTGTGCACAAAACAGGGTTGTGTGATCCTTGGGGCTTACCCTCTGAAGCTCTTGGAGGAAGGGGCACGTAGTGTTAGAGAAGGCCTCAATACATCCCTAAGTGGCTGCTTTGTGTTGGCTTTGAAATGATGCTCAAGGGTTCTGGGGGTTCTCATGCCCTTCCTTGACATCTGGGGAAAGCTGCCATAGGGTAAATACAGAGCAAGACGTTTCGTGTGGTGCAGTCTGAAGGAAGAGAATGCCAGCTCTACCAGATGGCAATCCCTAGCACTGTGATTGAGGTCAAACACAGAGCTAGCACACTGTGTTTAAAAGTGCACTTGTGTTGCTTTAAAATAGATTCCAAATGTCTTAATGGCAGGGCTTCTCCCTTCCATACACAGAGGGAAGAGATTACAAGGAGAGAAAAAAATATACTAAAATTAACCTGTCAAAATACAGGCAGTTGTTTAACTGTGAACATCAGTCAAGAAAAAAAAGTACAATGAATGTTTGGAGATGCTGAGGCATCAGATTTCAAGCGGTTATGTTAGGGCCTAACTATACATGATGCTAATAGCGTTGCTGGCAATCATATGGACATTTTTCCTTTATTTCATCAGGTGCAAAAAGGGGGGCAATTTTTATTGGTGCCACAGCATGCAGAGAGGTTTAACTCTTCCCTCCCTCACCACAATTACAATAGAAATCCACACACACACACACACTCTCTCTCCCTCTCTCTACAGTTAGGCTTAGAAAAACTGTGTCTATTTCTTAACCCTAGCTGCAGCGCGGGGGGGTGTGTGTGTGTTTTGTTACAATCATGGCAGGGGAGGGAAGGGTTAAACTTCCCCTCCCCATACACTGTAGCCAGATAAAAAGTGACCCCCTGAGGCTGTAATTAAAGAAAAAAGCTGACAGGCAAGAAGTGCAGTTAGTTAGGCCCTTAGATCTCACAGCTCATTGGGACCTTGGCTTTCAGTCTGTTATTGCCATATCAGCATGCACAATCTAAGCCCACTGGTATAGCTAGAGTGAGCTATTTTATATTTAGGTGGGAGATGAAGAAGCCTGGGAGGGAGGAACAGGTGTGTCTTCTCACCTTGTCTGTGCCCAAGAGCAGGTGCACAGGTTACACTTGCCAGAGGGACACTGATGAAAACTGCCTCTCCATGGTGATCCCCAGCTGTAACATTTAAGAACTATTCACCAAATTAATCACAAGCCTCATGTTGACATATATTTTGTAGGCCTGTAGTCAGAGCTCTGTGGTTTTTAAAATTACTGTTGTTTAGTGCCTAGTAACTGTAGGCACGTTCTAAATAGACAAGGATGATGATGCAAGTCTCAAAGCACCTGCAAGCAGCATCTTCTGAACAGACTGTAGAGATTCACAAGATGTTATACAAGGAAAACAAGTATGGAATATATCCTAGCCCCAAAAATGTGTACACTGTACTCAGCAGTCAAGGTACAAAATTGTATTTAAAATTATGTATTGTTTAAATGAAACCTCAGATAAAGTGTTGCAAATTGTTGCAGAACTACATAACTAAAACAGTATTAGATTGTTAGCCCATAGCTCTATTGATGCAGAATAAAAGTACACATTCATCAATTTACAAACACATACAGATAGAATTGTTAGTGTACAACTCACATCAGTATCAGGCTTGTACCCGTTTCGACTTCCTAGTAACCTTAGCTGCATAAAATCAAATACATAAGAAATGAAGGAAATGAAGTATAGAAGGAAAGTTGCACCTAATGAAGCTCTGCAAAAAGTAATCAAACGTTTGAGAAATAACAGAAAAAAACAGTTGGGCATAAATTAATTCCTATGAAGAAAGAAGAAATTCTGAAGCTTTCCAGTACCTAGTGAATTTGTGTATGAAAGATGGGGAACTAGTGAGCTGAAATGTGTCTGGCTACTGTGACTTTTTTACATAAGCATGCTGGTGATGAGAGTTGTAGATTGACAATTCTATCTGTCTGCAGTTGTGAACTGAAAAGCTGTACTTCATTATTCTGGTATTAAAAGAGGTGTGGACTAACAATCCAACAATTGTTTAGTTTTAATAATCTGCAACGTTCTGCAATATTTTACTGAAATGATGTTTTGTATGTTAAGAAATAATATCTTGAACCAGCCTCCCCCAACTTGGTGCCCTCCAGATGTTTTGGACTACCCCAGGAGGCTGCTGGATCCTAATGGTTTCCTGACAGCTCTTGGGGATTTTGCTGTTACTCAGCAGGCAATTCTATTGAAGCCCTGCTTGACTTCTGGAAAGAGGAACTGGCCCAGGAGGTTGATACAATTTCTCCCACTGAGCAGAGCCAAATTCCCCCGTTCTCAAGGGAGCTGGGAACAATGAAAAGAGTTGGGTCAATGGCTACAACAACAATGGCGGAAAAATCAGAGAGTCCAACCAAACATGGCTAAAAACCATTTGAAGACCCGCTCTGTAGTGAAGAAACCATTCTCTGCCACCACTGCATCTACACTGAGCTAACAGATGGAACTTTTCCAGATGGTCGAAGGCTTATTACATTCTGGCCCAGGAGAAGAAAACATAGGCCACCTAATAGCCTGTTGTGACCTATCTGCATAACACTTTGCAGATAAATTTACTCATATCTATGCTGACTGGGAAGCCATGGTACAGTCTGGTTGATGTAACTTTAGCCTCAGCTTGTCCAGTTATAATGGATACTAATCTATTTGTACAGCCCAAGGAAATGGACAGGATCCTTGGAGAAGTGAGGCCTACCATCCATGTGCTTCACTCTTGCCCTTTCTAGCTTATAAAAGCAGCCAGGGACAACTGGCCAAGTAGGTAAGGGTACTGGTGAATGCCTCTTTACAACACAGCATTTCATCATGCCTAAAAGAAGTGGAGGTGACACCTTTGTTTAAAAACCTCCCTGAACCCCATCATATTGGATAATTTCCAGCCTGTCTCCAGTATTTATTTATTCACTTATTTCATTCTTGGGCAAGGTAGTGGAGTGTGTTGTGGCATCTCAAATCCATGTATTTCTGGATGAGGTGGAGAATCTGGGTTCACAACTTGGGTTTACTCCTGGATTTGGCCTTGAAGCTGGATGCCCGGGTTTGAGCAATGGCCAGGAATGTGTTTGCACAGCTAAGGCTAATGAGCCAATTGCACCCATTCCTGGAGATGTCAGATCATGCCATGATGAGATATGCCTTAGTTACATCCTGCTTGGACCACTGTAATTCATTCTATATGGGGCTGTCTTTGAAAAACAAAAAAATCTGGGTAAAGATGGGGGAAATATGCCAGGACTATCATGGGGAAATGGATAGAAAGTCATGGTAGATGTAGGGATTATTAAAGGGATATGCATTGTATGTACAGCCTGGCATGTTCGGCCTGGCATTATGCAAGATCCTTAAATTCCAGTGCTAGCATGGCAGTGTGAGGCATGGTTTCCTTTCCTCACTTCCCCGATGTGGCCAAAAGGAAAGAAAATCTAAGACAAAGGCACCTTGAAAACTTGTGCTACAATTAATGTGTTGATCTTTAAATTGCTACAGGATACTCTACTATTTTACCAGTGTTTTTACTCCTTTGTTTCTATGGTAGTATGTATGAAGCCTAAAATAATGCTCTGACAAGCTGGGGCACTGGCAACCTAACACCTAATACAAGTTTTGTGGGGTCACCTGCAGATATTATTATTCTTTATTCCAAATGGACCTGTAGCTAGAATAGCTCCAGTATCAAATTCCTATCTCCCACAAGTCAGAATGGGGGTACATCCTAACTTATAGCTTGCCTATTATGTGTCAGCAGGGAGCCCACTGAGGCATGCTTATCCTGACTGACACATAATAGGCAAGTTACAAGGTAAGACATGCCCCTATTCTGACTTGTGGGAGATAGGAATTTGATACCGGAGCTGCACAGGCCATTTGGGATAAAGAACTGGTAATATCTGCAGATGACCCCACAAAGCCCTTGCATTAGGCATTCATTAGGTTTTCTCCAGCACTGATTGTGCTAGTGTGGTTTCATAACACTTCTTGTTGAAGTGGGTGTTTCTCTCAATAGGCCTAAAATGGAACTGCCATTAGAGGCTATTGCTCTGAGACAGCCCTGAGTAACAGAGTTATTGTTTCTTCCCTTTTATAATCCATTTCAAAAAGGCTTCTGAAGCAGAGACGATCCACCAAAATTGGGATCTTTCACTTAATAGCCCTTTCAACGGAACTCTCATTTAAAAGTACATTAGGAATGCGGAGGGTTATTCACAGGATGATAATAGTAACCCTGGCAGTGATTGCTCGTTCTTGTTGTTGTATTTGGCTTGGTTCGTCTTGCAGGGACATGGCTATCGCCTCATTTTATCCTTTAAATATGCCAAAGAATTATAGTACATTTTACCAAGGACTGCAGAAAACCCAAATAGTTCTCATTTGTAGACATTTCTGGATGGACTGGATGTTTTTGCTCACTTTCAGTTACTACTGTGCACCTCTATGTTGTCTGCCATTACGTCAAAGCTCTTAGTTCTACATTTGGATCTACATTCTTTGCCAATGAGCCATTGCAGTTTCATCACCTCTAGGGAAACTTACATTATCATTCAAATATAATGCTTCTTAATAGGATTTGATCATAGGCTGCACTGCCAATAATCAGTTGAGGAACATGGGTATGTGTACCAGCCCTAAGGAACAATAACTATAAAAACAAAACAAAATACAAAGCGGGGGGGGGGGGGAAGAGACACACAATCCCTATTAAAAATAGCTTCAGTTTAAGTATTTTTCCTGCCAGAGCCCAAAGCAACGCACTAAATGGCATCAAAGAGGGCAGTATTCTTTGGTAGTGAGCATCATTTCATATTAACTTCTTAAGTAAATGGCTCACATTTCACTAAAGCACCCTTTCCCAATTTGGTACCTTCAAGATGTTTTAGACTTCAACTCCCATCAGCCCCAGCCAGCATGGCCAATGGTCAGGAATACTGGGAGGTGTAGTCCAAAACATCTGGAGGGCACCAGGCTGAGGGAGGCTGCACTGGGGGAATCCCTAGAACCGTTTACAATGTATGAGCATATTTATAAAAATATTTCTGAGTCACCTTTCAGCCCAGAAGAGCCCCCCCCCGAAACAATTTAGTAACTTAAAACATCACACAGCACAAATAAGAAGGGGGAGGAAGATAAGTTTTTAAGAAAGAAAGTAGAGCTAATACATTTAAAGTCACTTAAAAGCCATGCAGAACAAAAAAAAAGGTTAAGACGCCTGCCTAAAATGAAGAAAAAAGGGCCAGTCTAGGCTCCTTAGAGAGAACATTCCATAATCAAGGTAGCCACCACAGAGAAGGCCCTGTCCCTTGCAAAACGTACAGAAGGGTTGCTGAAGCAGATCTTAAACTACAGGCAGGTTCATATAGGAGGAGGCAGCCCTTCAGGTATCCTGGCTCCAAACTGTTTAGGGCTTTAGTGGTAAGAACCAGCACCCTGAAGTGTCCCCAGAAACAAACTGGTAGTCAATCCCATTGACAGAAGACTGCTGCAATATGGTTAATAAGGAACATGCCAGAAAGCAATCTGACCACCACATTTTGCACTAGCTGCAGTTTCTGAACACTTTTCAGGGGCAATCCCACATAGAGCATACTCAGATCTATTCCTTCTTTGCCTTTTAAACTCATAACCATTAACTTCAAGGACCTGAACATTTTGCCCTCATGCTTTTTTACTTTATGTGATTCTGAGCATATAAATATGAAAATATACAGAACTGATGGTCCATATAACTCTTTTGAAGTCAAATTCATGAATAGTGGATAAACTCTCAAACCTGCTCACCCGTTCCTATATAATGTTTCCACAGGTGTATGAACTGAAGGATTGCTTTTCAGAATTTGAAGAGAAATGTGAGTAATAGGACTACAGTATGAATGAGGCAATATTCTTCATTCTGCTCCATAAATAGCAGTTCAAATTGGATTTCAAACCGTCTTGGTACTGTGGAGCTGAACTGATGTCCACGACTTTTACTGGAATAGATGCTATACCATTCTTCTCCCTGGTAAAATGAAAGCCATATTTAAGAGTTCTTGGGATTTTCTTTATGTCCCCATCCCTGTAAGTGCTTAGGAAGTCAACGTGAAACTAAAAAAAACAGATGCTGCTTGTGACCAATACTTCCTCATTTTTCACTGGTGTCTGTGTGTGGGGGTGCATGCTCATAATTTGAGTCTGAACAGCTTGTTCTTATTCAACCATTCTTATTGAAACAGCAATACTCTTTTGTTTCCATCTCAAATTTTCCATAGTGCTTCTAGCATTTAGAGAAAGTGGGCTTTCACTTAGGAGGTATCTAAATTAAAATGTTTCTGAAAGGCATTAAAAAGGATTAGCTTCATGTATTAGTCATTCTTCAGTCCATGCACACTGGGAAAATGGAAGATATCCACAAGATTAGCAGTAGTGCGTGCTTTGGTAAACTGGAACAACGGGAGGCCCAAAGATTCTAGAAATTGGTTCCTCTATGTGCTTGTTCAACTTTTATAGGCAATATAAGGAATGCTATATTTGCAAAATGTTCAGATCTCTGAAAACCTGCTGTTCTGGTTTCTTTTCCTTTCCTGTAACACAGAGGTGAAAATGTGGTGTCCATTTTACAGTTTTGCAAATACAAGCAAATGAGGCTTGCGATTTGAGCTGCTATAGTGAACACTGTTCTAGATGGCAATTTGCAAGGGAAACTGCAAGCTTCTAATTTGCCACAGCAAGTGGGTGCAGTCATGGCATGCTGATGAAATGTGGGCTCTCAAGAGGGCTGAAATGGTCTCAGAATATCTCTGCATTGAGAAGTCCAGAGTTCCGATGCCTTGTGTGAAACTTTTCCACCCAGTGGTTCATTCCACTCCTACCTCAATTTTTTTTTATCAAGAGAAGCCTGAATGATCAAAATGTACTATTCAGCAAGACAACAACAACATCACTTTGTCACAAAATACTCTGGGTCTGCTCAAAAAGTTCAAATCTGTTCACAGAAAGAAAAAGAAAAACTTCAAACAGCTGTCCTCTTCCCACTTTTCACAACTTCATTTAAATCATACTGCTTTGGAAAAAAGCTATCGATGACTTCAAATCTCTTCACAACTTTGTGTGAAACATATGTTTGAGTTAAGTCACCACATCTTTTCTTCTCACATATACTTGGGTTTTGACACATCCCTGATTAGTGTATGTTTCAAGCATCTTCTAAAAAATCCCCAGTATTCTTCACATACACCTCTCCCTATTCCACCGCATACAAATCCTTCCTTCTAAAACATTCACCACCACAATTATCATTTTGAATATTTATCCTACCTCCCTTTCGAGTTTTTCCCTACCTCCAGAACACCCCCCCTCAAAGCAGCAGAATTAAGGCCTACTCCAGCCTTTCCCCAAGTGGTTCCCTCCAGATTCTTTGGACTACAATGCCCAGCATTCCTGACCACTGGCCATGCTGGCTGGGGCTGCTGGGTATTGAAGTCCTAAACATCTGGAGGGCACCAGATCGGGGAAAGCTGGCCTACTCACTGAGGGGTATAAATTGGGGAGGGCACCACTTCAGACATGATGGGCGTGCTCTTCCACACATAAAGGAAGATTATGATAAACAGCAAACTAGCTTCTCAGAGCAAGACTCTTTCTCCTGTTTAGTTTTCTACATGAAGAGATTTTAGGCATAGAGCAGGCACCCTGAACCTGGTATCCCCAGATGTTTTGGACTACAACTCCCAGTATTCCTGATCATTGGCCATACTGCTTGGGGCTGATGGGAGCTGAAGTCCAAAACGTCTGGAGGGCACCTGGTTCAGGAAGGCTGGTATGGAGGCCCTTTCCATCACACAAACCTCCACCTGCAATCAGAAGCAGACAGCTCCCACACAGGTGAAAACTAGACCTACATCTCCCAGATTCCATGTGACCAATGTTCCTCCTATAAAGAGTGATTCACCTGACTTCATTGCCTTGCATGTCCTTTTGGTCCAGGGGTGCACAACTCAAATTGATTCTGTATTTTTTATAACTATATGTTTTAAAAGTACGACGTAGTAATAACTCAAATTAATCTAAAATCTGCTTAGTCCTAAAAGCCTCAAGAGGACCACATTATAACATTCACCATGATTTTTCTATCATTTGAACCTGATGTTTCCTTCTATTCCATTTTCTGTGCTACACATCATGTACTCACTCCTCCCTCTGCACCACTACAGGTCTGCACTCCCACCTCCATTGCCCCATCTTTCAAGGTTTTCCTACCCACACATTTCTATGCATTCCCATCCTTCTCTGTGGAGGTCTCTGTGCAGTCACACATATTGATTCTGCTCCTGTGCCGAGTAAAATTTTGAAAAGTTTTACAGCTTTTGAGTGTGGGAGCTGGTACCACACATATGACATAAAGTATGCATTGGTCATATGCATGATATGCCCAATTCCCACAACTCCACACTTCTTACAGGTGGTGAAAGTTTAATTAGGGCTGAGCATATCCATGCACTGCCCACATCACATGTTATGTCATATACACGAAGTTGGGCGTGTGTCTCCTGCAGCCTCCTGCACAACAAAACATTCTCTTTGACCAACTTTGTTGTTGTTGTTGACCAACTTTGTTGCTGTTGAGAGCGGAGGACAGGAAGGCCTGGTGTGCTATGGTCCATGGGGTCACGAAGAGTCGGACACAACTTTATGACTGAACAACAACAAAGGCCAAGGAAGGCAAGATATAACTAGTGAGCCAAACACAACTGCAAGAGTATGTATAACATAGCCTGAAGCCATCATAATCTTTCCCCCAATGTTGTCTACTAGCTGTAATGTGCAAATATGATATTACATAATGCTTCCTTCCTACTGATGAAACTGAGCAAGCTTTTGAAGTAATTGGAATATTCTGTAGAGGGATGTTATACTTAAACTGATCAAGTGATCTCCTTAGGGACACAAAGCCTGCTTAAATAGCACTTGAAACACACTGGCCCAGTTGAGATGTCACATTCCAGTCCTCTAAACCATGGTGCCAAACATGCCATGGACCACGCACTTAAGTTCTCAGTCTTCTTGACCTTTGCTTTCCTGACTTGCAAAAAGCATAACTTGCCATGATATTCAAATTGGGTAAACTATGATTAATGCTAACTAAGGCAGTCACCTAATTCAAGAAGCTTGATAATCACATGAGTTTTGGTCATATGATTAAATCAATTATATTTGCCTAAATCTACCTATAGTTCTGCAGGAATATGCTTTCTGGATCAGGCTACTCAGAAGCAAGTCCCATCAATTTCAAGGGGGCTTGCTCCCAAGGAAATTTGCATAATTGCAGCTTTACGGACTGCTTCAGAGTATCTGGTATAGTTTGCCATGGTGGTGGGATGGCATCATCTTTTTTCCTTGCTGAGTGGAAGCCAAGAGGCCAAGGACCTGCAACGGCACTAGCATGCAAGAGAGCTCCAAATCTGCATCCACACCAAGGGCTGGAACAAGAAGAAAATGGCAGGCGCCAATTCAGAAGGCAGGAAGAAAATGAAAGAAGGAACATAGGAAGCTGCCTTATACCGAGTCAGACTCTTGGTCCATCTCGCCCAGTATTATCGACACTGGCTGGCAGCAGCAGCTCTCCAGGGTTCAGGCAGAAATGTTTCCTGCCCTACCTGGAGATGCCAGGGATCAAACCTGGGGCCTTCTGCATGCAAAGCAAGTGCTCTACCGCTGAGCCATGCCCCCCTCACTAAAGAAGTGGGGTGCCTCTTCTAAAATGGTGCCCCATTAACCAGGCACACTTTTTAAAAACAGTTGTTTCGAAGGTCTTTGATCAATCTGATTAATTAAGTTAACACTGCAGCCCTAGAGCTGACCTCCATTCCATGGGTTCACGAAGTCACTTCAAACCAAGGATTTGAATCATAGTCTTAAAGTAAGCATCAACCACAGTTTGCCCAATTTGAACATCCTGACAAAGCATTGTTAGAGCAATCCAGAAATGGAGAAGGGAATCCACTGCACTTTTCCCCAACTTCCAAGTATGAGCCATTATTTCCAACTATGATAGATTTTCTGAATAGAGTAATGCCAAGCAAAAGGCATCCTACCTATGTTAGATCATGCAAAAGTACCCAACCATCAGAGTGTATGCCCTTAACATACATATGCAGCAGGGTTACCGCAAAGGGGGAGGTCGAGCTGGGCAGCTGCAAATTCCATAGCAGGAGAGTGCCTGGCACCATTCTTCAGAGGGCCACCTGCACAATGCCTCACTCTGAGAACTCCTCAGAGCTGAGCATCAGGCAGACGGGCTCTCTGGGAAGCCCTGCTGTAACAAATGCCACAACAGACAAGGTGCCTGCAGAGCTCTCCAGGAAGCCTAACCAGCCCAAATGCTGCACTCCAAGGAGTCCTTCCTGAAAGCGAGATATTCAGGGTGAGGTGGCTTTGAAGACTGCTTGTGCTGCTGCAGCACAGAGTTTCCAGGGCCACCTCACCCAGAATGCCTCACCTCTGAGGACGGACCCCCTTGAAGTGAGGATTGGAGTTGGAGGCAGGCAGCAGCACTGAGCCGCCAAGGAGGGTAAAGAGGAGGAGGGTGGTGGTGGCTGCTGGGGGAGGGGGAGGGGGAGGGAGAGGGGGAGGGTGGCAGCATGTCTTCCAGGGTGCCAAAATACCACCTTGCCTACGGCACCAAAACACCTGGCCTGCCACACACACCCATCAAAGCCACCTCTTTTAAACCAACACAGAGTCAAAACATGTCTGTTGTTACTCTCCCTAAAGTACTTTATTAAGAGGGCACACTTTATAAAATAATTGAAAGGGCATAATTAGTGCATTCAACAATAGTATTTTCCAATGTAAAGAACTCTGTTCTTCATAAGGGTATCTGTGTCGTCCTCTCCCTAACTTCATTACACTGCCCATAAGGAGGAATAAGGATTTTATGAAACACCACTCCACTGGTGCAGTCTGTGCCACCAGCAGATGTCTTTATAGCTGAGAGATTAGTCCTATGTAAGCTGATTTATATCCAGTTGATCTCCCTCACAATCAAGCCACAACAGAGAAACTCAAGAGGTATAAGAAATAGGGGAGGAAGGGTTACAGGTAAAGATTTCCTGTGAAAACAATCAGATGAAGAACAAAGACAATGTGTTTGAAACTAGCTTTTTGCCAGTGCCATTGAACAAACCATTCTGAGGGAAAAGTTACAATGAAAGGAAACTTTAGTAACAGATTTCTGCTTATCAGAAGACACTCTGCCACATCATCCACATGAATCCATTTTCAAATGTCAGCACCGTATTCAACAATAACACATTTTTATATCCATCTTCACACATTGTTATTTACGCTAGGCTTCAAGTTCTCAAGTGACGTCCAGAAACAGCTTTCATGCTCACAGGGATCATTAGCCATACTGTTCTATGTTGTGCAGAGTGACATATTATTGTTGTTTTACAATTCTAGCTTCTCAGTGCACTTCTCAGACACTCAGGAGAGGATGCGTGGAATGGACACGTCCATATTATTGAGGAAAAAGTGTGCTTATGCAAAAATCTGATGAAAAAGTAACTTCAAATTCAACATAGTATGTTATGGTCAAGACTAAGAGACCTTTTACTAAAGACCCGCTCCTTCCCCCAGGAAATTCCCCAAAACTGTCCCTCATGCCTATCAGCACACAGTGAGATAGTGAGTTAACAGAGATGGTCAACTGAGAGCCTATGAGCTGATTCCACCCATGCACTCTGCTTCTCCCAGCACCTGCCAGATCAGAGATGCCCTAACATAATGCTACTGTTCTGGGCAGTGCCACTTGGGCTCATGACTACATATGAGGCAACGCTTCTCAAGTCTTTCCATTTGTTTAAATATTTCACTTACAATCAGGTTCACACGTGCACTCATGTGCATGGGCGCGCGCACACACACACACACACACACACAACCAGCCATAAAACTCCTGCATTTCATGGTAGCTTTAGTTGTTTATGTAAAACTGGGATTAAAGCCAAATTGACACCCAAGTCAACGACGAATTACCCTGAGATAAAAATCTGAGTATTGCGTGCAATCTTGCAGTTACCCACAGTAACAAATAATGCCATGGTAAACTCCTCAGGGCAGTTCCTTCTGCTTGTAAGTTGTTATCATTCTGCTAATGCTCACCAAGGATGTTACTATAATTAATTGGTACCATTTTAAACAAACTATACTGCTTTAGAAGCTAAGGCAGGCAATAATGTATAAAGTAAACCTACAGCACAGTTTGAATAAGCAGCTTTTGCTTTTATTTGCCTTTCAAATGGCCTCATTTGCCTAATAATCAAGTTGGCATTAGTTTGGTTTGAACAAAATAGACTGCTGCTCACACTGGGACACTTCTCGTTTATTCCTAAATGCATGCCCCTTGCTAAATGCATGATCAGCTGATACATGCTGATTAGCTCCAATATCTCCATTCATGCAACAGTAGAGGGGAAAAGCACTGCAGAAACAGGTCAGAGTTTGCTATGACTCACAACAGAACATTGATACATAAGGGATGTTGGATCAGACAAGATCCAGTTAGCCTAGCCTTTTATGTCTCCATTAGTGATCAGCCAGATGCCCTCAACAAGCTCCTAAGTACAGTGTGTTGGTGGTGATCAGGCCATTAGTCTAATATCCGGTAAAATAACTAGTGCCTCTGAATATGGAAGTTTCACTTTTTTTAGTTAACAGCCACCAGTAAGTTCATTCTCCACAATTTTTGGTAATCTTTTTAAAGCCGCCAGCACAATATCTTCTGACAATGTGGACTCCACAGACTAATTTTTCATTGGTTCAGTTCAGACATCTTGCCACCTACCCATGATTAAGGAACCTTAACTATGGTCTGACATGATGTCTGAACTAACCATGGCTTGTTATCTGCTAGCAAACTCAAATCAGAAACCATGGTTTAAAGTGGATTTTGCAAACCAGTTTTGTGCGATGACTGAGCTAACGAACTAAAATAACAGCCACTGCTCAGTTTACAAAAGCGGAGTGCAATTTTTCATTAAAATAAAGCATGCGCTCCCCACATGCCTTGTTATAAAGTGAAAATGCAGCTTTTTTTCCACTGCCGCCACACACACAAAAAGGATAGGGGGGCATGTGTTGAGCACCCCTGGGCTAAAATCATGCTTGGTGTGATTTCTGAATTGAGCCATTGTGCTTTTTGTTGTCCCGAACATACTGCCAGTTAAATTTCATTGGAAAACACTGTTCTATTGTTCAGAGAAACAAAAGGGGAGACTTTTCTCTATTCATCTTTTCCACACTGTATGTTTCTATAAACCTCTATCACGTTGCATCCTCAATACCTATTTTTTTCTAAGTTAAAAATGTGCCAGTTGTTTATACCTTCCTTTATACAATGCTCCATACCCCTGGTCATTTTCTGGACCTCCTCCCACTCCTCCTTCCTGAGACAGTAAACAGCACTCTTTATTAAAAATGTGGACACATAACAGTTGTATACAATGGCACCATGATATCTGCAGTTGAATCACTTTCCCAATAATTCCTAATGCTGGACTTGCCTTTTTGATGGCCAGAGCACACTGATATTACACGTTTAAATCATTTTGATTATAGAAGAACATTAACAGAGTCTAACCAGCCAAACTTTATTAAAAGTTAACTTTCCATTAGATAAACCTCATGGATAAAACTGAGCAAGCACAGCAACATATTTAAGCTAGTTTAAATCTAATAACTGAGGAGAGCGAAGTGTGTGGAGGTGGGTGGTGTAGGTGGAAGGGATGATTAGAAACAGAGGCAACTGTCTATAGCAGGCTTCCCCAACTTGGTGCCCTCTAGACGTTTTGTTTTCCAACTCCCATGACTCTCAGCCAGCAGGGTTGGGGATTATGGGAGTTGCAGTCCAAAACATCTGGAAGGCATCAGATTAGGGAAGGCTGGTCCAAAGGAACTAATCTTGTTGTTCAGTCGTTCAGTCGTGTCCGACTCTTCGTGACCCCATGGACCATAGCACGCCAGGCCTTCCTGTCCTGCGCTCTCTCCCGGAGCGTGCTCAAGTTCATATTCATTGCATCCGTGATGCTATCTAGCCATCTCATCCTCTGCCATCCCCTTCTCCTTTTGCCTTCAGTCTTTCCCAGCATCAGGGTCTTTTCCAGGGAGTTTTCTCTTCGCATTAGGTGGCCAAAATATTGGAGCTTCAGCTTCATTATCTGTCCTTCCAATGAGCACTCAGGGTTGATTTCCTTTAGGATGGACTGATTTGACCTCCTTGCAGTCCAGGGGACTCGTAAGAGTCTTCTCCAGCACCACAGGTCGAAAGCATCAATTCTTCGCCGCTCAGCCTTCCTTATAGTCCAGCTCTCACAGCCATACATTACTACTCGGAAAACCATAGCTTTGATTAGACGGACCTTTGTCGGCAAGGTGATGTCTCTGCTTCTTACTATGCTGTCTAGGTTGGCCATAGCTTTCCTCCCAAGGAGCAAGCGTCTTTTAATTTCATGGCTACAGTCACCATCTGCGGTGATCTTGGAGCCCAAGAAAGTAAAATCTGTCACTGCTTCCATTTCTTCCCCTTCTATATGCCAGCAAGTGATGGGGCCAGATGCCATGATCTTCGTTTTTTTAATGTTGAGTTTCAAACCAGCTTTTGCACTCTCCTCTTTCACCCTCAACAAGAGGCTCTTGAGATCCTCTTCGCTTTCTGCCATTAGGGTGCTATCGTCTGCATATCGGAGGTTGTTGATAATTCTCCCGGCAATCTTAATTCCGACCTCTGATTCATCCAACCCGGCATTTCTCATGATGTACTCTGCATATAAGTTAAATAAGCAGGGTGACAATATGCAGCCTTGTCGTACTCCTTTCCCAATTTTGAACCAATCGGTTGTTCCATGTCTGGTTCTTACTGTTGCTCCTTGACCCTCGTACAGGTTTCTCAGGAGACAGGTAAGGTGGTCTGGTACCCCCATCACTTTAAGAATTTGCCACAGTTTGTTGTGATCCACACAATCAAAGGCTTTAGCGTAGTCAATGAAGCAGAAATAGACGTTTTTCTGGAATTCTCTTGCTTTCTCCATGATGCAGCGAATGTTGGCGATTTGATCTCTAGTTCCTCTGCCTCTTCGAAACCCAGCTTGTACTTCCGGTAGTTCTCGGTTCGCATACTGCTGAAGCCTAGCTTGTAGGATTTTGAGCATCACCTTGCTGGCATGTGAAATGAGCACAACTGTGCGGTAGTTTGAACACTCTTTGGCGTTGCCCTTCTTTGGAATTGGAATGTAAATTGACAATTTCCAGTCTTGTGGCCACTGTTGAGTGTTCCAGATTTGTTGGCATATTGAATGCAGCACTTTAACAGCATCATCTTTTAGGATTTTAAATAGCTCGGCTGGAATACTGTCATCTCCACTAGCTTTGTTGTTACTAATGCTTCCTAAGGCCCACTTGACTTCACTCTCTAGGATGTCCGGCTCAAGTTCAGTGACCGCACTATCATGGCTATCAGGGACATTCAGATCTTTCCTGTATAGTTCTTCTGTGTATTCTTGCCACCTCTTCTTAATCTCATCTGCTTCTGTTAGGTCCCTGCCTTCTTTGTCCTTGATCATGCCCGTCTTTGCACAAAACGTTCCCTTGAGATCTCCGATTTTCTTGAAGAGATCTCTAGTCTTTCCCATTCTGTTGTTTTCCTCGATTTCTTTGCATTGTTCATTTAAGAAGGCTTTCTTGTCTCTCCTTGCTATTCTCTGGAACTCTGCATTCAGTTGGGTATATCTTCCCCTTTCTCCCTTGCTTTTCGCTTCCCTTCTTTCGTGTGCTACTTGTAAAGCCTCATCAGACAGCCACTTTGCTTTCCTGCATTTCTTTTTCTTTGGGATGGATTTTGTTGCTGCCTCCTGAACAATGTTACGGACCTCCGTCCATAGTTCCTCAGGCACTCTGTCTATCAGGTCTAATCCCGGAAATCTATTCCTCACCTCCACTGTATATTCAGAAGGGATATGATTTAGGTCATACCTGAACGGTTTAGTGGTTTTCCCGACGTTCTTCAATTTAAGCCGAAATTTTGCAAGAAGCAGCTCATGATCTGAGCCACAGTCAGCTCCAGGTCTTGTTTTTACTGACTGTATGGAGCTTCTCCATCTTTGGCTGCAAAGGACATAATCAATCTGATTTCCATATTGACCATCTGGTGACGTCCATGTGTAGAGTCGCCTCTTGTGCTGTTGGAAAAGAGTGTTTGCTATGATCAGCATGTTCTCTTGGCAAAACTCTATTAGCTTTTGTCCTGCTTCATTTTGTACACCAAGGCCATGCCTGCCTGTTATCCCGGTGATTTCTTGACTTCCTACTTTAGCATTCCAATCCCCTATGATGAAGAGGACATCTTTTTTGGTGTTAGTTCTAGAAGGTGTTGTAGGTCTTCATAGAACCGATCAACCTCAGCTTCTTCGGCCTCAGTGGTTGGGGCATAGACTTGAATTACTGTGATGTTGAATGGTTTGCCTTGGATTCGTACTGAGATCATTCTATCATTTTTAAGATTGTACCCCAGTACTGCTTTTCCCACCCTTTTGTTGACTATGAGTGCTACTCCATTTCTTCTAAGGGATTCTTGCCCACAATAGTAGATATGATGGTCACCTGAATTAAATTCGCCCATGCCTGTGCATTTTAGTTCGCTGATTCCCAAGATGTCGATGTTCAGTCTTGCCATCTCATGTTTGACCACCTTCACCTTACCTTGATTCATTGATCTGACATTCCAGGTTCCTAAACAATATTGTTCTTTACAGCATCGGATTTTCTTTTCACCGCCAGCCACATCCACAGCTGAGTGTCCTTTCGGGTTTGGCCCAGCCGCTTCACTCTTTCTGGCGCTACTTGGAAATACCCTCTGCTCTTCCCCAGTAGCATATTGGACACCTTCCAACCTGAGGGGCTCATCTTCCGGCGTCATATCTTTTAGCCTTGTGATACGTTCCATGGGGTTTTCTTATTCCATTTCTAAAGCAGACTTGTGAATGCCACTCACTTTTTTGCCTGTGGCAACTAACAATTACCCCTATGCAGCAAAGGCAGGGAAGCTTTTGTAAACTGGGAGAGGTAGTTCTTTCTTTTAGGTCACTTATGTGCCACACCTAGCTAATTGACTGTAGGAGCACAGGGGGGCAAGCAAATTCTGTGGACATTTGCTAGGCTTTATCATGTAAAGGCTGACTCACACATTATTCTCTAATGAATGAACACATATATTTGAACTGCCCCTCTACCTATATTGGAATCCCAGAAAAGGGAGCCAACTCCTTTCTATTAGCAGCTAGAAGAGGCAAGAGTGGAGCTCTGCCAGGCCTTCTTAAATGATGATAAATTTTGATAATTTTCTCTTCCTACTGCTTTTGACCATGGTTTCATTGTTGCTATAGGATTGTATTTTTGTTTGTTAATTTTGTAAGCATCCTGGTATAGAAACCTATTAATAAAAACAATATAACTCAAATATACACTTTTGCTCATTAGGAGAGTCAGGTGTGAAGGAGCTCTAGACATCCAGGTAGTGACTGCAGAAAGAGTCCTGAATACTCCAACCATATTATTTATCTGGATGACCAATGAGCCTAACTTATACTAACACTCCTAATACTGCAATATCATGATAGCAGCACTACTATACTGTATCACATACAAATTCAGGAGTCTACAGACCAGGTTCTATTTCTGTCCCTAACTAGCTGAACATGAACTAACCACTCAGCTGTCCAGGGCCAGTTTCCTTATCACCACCATTCTACTGATTAAACTTGCTTATCTCTGAAATGAAAACACTATATAAAGATAATATTAACAACTGCAACAGCACTGTAAGTCATGTGCTTACTTGGTAGACAAATGACATTACTGGCGTTTTCCCCGTAAAACATAAAACATGTTCCTTCTATGCAATTGGAAAGTTACTATCGCCTAACCTTTCTTGAGCTGTCCTCTACCAGAAGGTGCAAAACAAAACTAAAACTCAAACAAAAAGTTAAAACCACCCAAAGCAGCCCTCGATTCTCAAAAATAGAAAATATTGCAGAGTATAGTACACCCATGCAGTTCAACTTAATTTTTTTCAAGAGCAAGACATTTTTACACTATCTCACTTCACTAAAAATTAATTTAGTGGGCATAGGAGAGGAGAGGCAGTTTGATTCGGAGGGCAAGATGGATAGAGAGGGTGAGAACCAGAGGCCAGGAAAATGGGCTGCTGTGTCCCTCCCATTGCTGCCTACAAGACTGAGGATGTGTTGGAGCTTGCTGCAGTGAATCTCAGCCGTTGGCATTGAAAAGGCCTAGACAAGAGCTAAAGGGCACACCCAGGCCATGGCAGGACTCACCAGAAAGCCACGGGCACTTATCTGGCATCATACTGGGCAGATTTCTGTAAGTCTGCATTCAAGCCTTGTAGTCCTCAGTCATATTCCACCAGTCATACTAGCCCAACTATTCAGCATTTACATACAATCCTGTTCTTTTTAACACAACGCTCGTTGAAAAAGGGGGGGGGGGCACAGAGCTTATAAATTCAAAAGCAACTCAAAGTTCAGAATAAAGAGGTTTATTCAGAACAAGCAAGTTCACAACCATTTGCTTTTCATAATTTAGCATAAGAAAAAAAAACTAGGGCTTTGTGAAGAGAGTATAAATAGCCCTGGGTATACAAAGGCTGTGTGTATTCACTGCACCAAGAAAGTACAGATTTATTTATTTTTAGTCACGTGGTGAATTCGGCATCCTTTCATTAAAATAAAAAAAATAGGGGTAAGTTTCTAACCCTCAAGCCTGAAAATATGTGGACAATGACTGGTAAAATCTCAAAGGCTAGAAGACAGAATGAAGAGCAGATTTCCAGTCATGGCTTCCAAGACGACATTGTTCATTACTCCACCCCAAAACTAGCAGAATCAGGAAGAATACGCAACAAGTGGCAAAATTCAGGTTCACTTGACACAGAACCTTGGATTACCCTATTTGGGGGCGGGGGGAGTGTTAGCGTGTGTGTGTTTTTTTAAGCACATGCTATACACAGTTCTTAACATACATTACACAGTCAATTGAAAGGCCTTACAGGCCAGGGTCCAGACAACTAAGTGCCAAATACTGCCTCATTACTAGAGGTTTGTGTAGGAGGGATGAGATGCTACACGTGCATTGGAAAAGTTAGTTATCTGCAATTGTGCCAGGGTTGGAAACCAAACTCAGTTCCCTTGGGTTCCACCACAGCGTCTTTGACACAACTTCACCTACTCTTTCAGGCATATAAATATTTAAAATTAATATTTCTTGTAACTAGAGGCACATATTCAGCAATGTGCTATGAATGTATGCCTTCAGGATCAAGACAGCAATATTAAGGACAGATAAAATGAGGGGTTGTTATGGGTTTTTGAAAAAGAACAGAAAAAGTCACCCTTTCCACAATGAAGATAGTTTTTGTGTTTATTCTGCAATACTAGTAGAGGGTGCCCAGCTGTATGTCAAGTCCAAAAAGTAGTATTTCTTTTTTAAGGAGTTCAATTTCCATTTCAGTGAGCCAATGCTAACATATCCTACCATTCACCCCAGACACACTTGGAACTCAAGTGGCACAAAGTGCCTGCATTATTATAGAAGCTAGCATCAGAGCAGAGATGGGCTAAAGCACTACCAATGCTTTGACACACCATCTCTTCCTCACCAGTTGCTCCCCTCTAAGAAACAAAGCTCAACATTCCAAAAGTATTAAGTCACTCACATCCTAATCAGGCACAATGCTTGGTAGGGGCCTCTGGGAAAAGAAAAAAAGCTGCAATGGATTACTCTTTGGATTTCTATTAGACATCAACGGATTGAAAAAGAACTTGCAGAATACGCCACTGTGTATCGTTAGGGGCTGAGACTCACACAGGACTTTCACTGTTGTTGGTGGGCATGGTCTAGTTCTTTCTTCTCAGATAAAATGGATTTATGTTTATCAGCTGTGATGCCTGAAATAAAACATATCTTGTACATCTTGCTACTGAACGACAGTATGATATATTCCTTTCAGCATGGCAATTTCAATTGCCACTGCTGGGAAGTGCTCCTCTCACTCTGCTGAAGCCTCGCAACTCATGATACACCAACACCACACAATCCAGGCCCTGGAGAATTCATTTCAACAAGTCGTGAAAAAAAAGGAGGGACAATAAGCAACTCATACCCCTTCAATGTTAAGTCATATATCGAACAAACATAGTCAATTGTCCATATCTGGGCTCTCTAACATGATGTCCTTCTGATATTATTATTATTATTATTATTGCGAGGCTGGCATATTGCAAAGAGAAGTGTTGGCTTCTGGGAAATGGGTATTTTGTAACTGGCCACACCCACCATGGCAGCCATTTTGTGAGAACATCCATAACCTTCTCTCAGTATTCCAAATGTGTCCACTGACCCAAAAAGGTTGGGGACTCCTGGGGCCTATATCATGCCAGAGCCAAAGTACAAGTGATGCTATGATTAGATCTCAGGATAACTTTATTTCCAATTAATAGAAAATGCAGAGGGCTCTGAATTTGAATCCAGTAATGACACTGCGAGAAGAAGAGCTTAAGCTTTTCCTAACCAAAATTACCCTCTCTAAGCTGTTATTAGTTCTGCAGTTGAACAACAGTAAGAGTTCTCTATCTTTCTCTGGCATGGAGTTCCAAGACCATTCCACCTATCTCCATCAATGAAATGCCATTTTAAAGGCCATAGAATAGATACAATATTTATGCTGTTTAAATTAGCTAGAGTTGCTTTTGGCCTTTGGAGTTCAAATTTTAACATTTCCATTTTCCTCCTATGCAGGCCGTAGGCTTGCATCTGAATCAACATCAGAACAGCTGAGCCAATGGCAACCGGGGGGGGGGGGGGCTATTCAGTCCCTTTAATTACACAGAGGGGTTTGAAAATGTATGTACCAAGCACTTGTGTTACCTACAAGAGAAATATTGAGCCACTAAGATATCAGAGTCAATCACGCAATGGCAGCAAGGAGGGCAGAGGAAACAGACATTCAGGAATGGGGAAGATAACAAATGGGGAAGTCAAGAGGATTAGGAATCAAGTACAGGACTGTCTAAAGGGCACAGCATGCCTTACCAACTGGTTCATAGCTAGTAAATTATTTATTTACTTAATTTCTTAATCGCCCATCTGGCCGGTCACCTGGCCACTCTGGGTGATGTACTTCAATACAAACAGTTTTAAAACAATAAAATTTTACATTAAAACATCATATTTCTAAAAATACCCTAACCCACCTAAATGCCTGCCTGAACAACCATGTTTTTAATGCATGGCAGAAGCTTATTAAAGAGGGGGCATGGCGGAGTTCCCTAGGGAGGGAGTTCCAAATTAAAATTAAAAGGTATATAGCAAGATATGAGCATATTATAGGAAGTGTTACAGATTATTACAATGCAACAAGTTGCTTACACCATGGTATACTATAAACATTGATTATTCATTTGCTACATCCCATATTTATTGTACTTTGACAAAACAGAACAACTTAATGAAAGACCCCATTCTAAACTGCAAGGTCCAGCATTTGTTTTTTTTGTGGAATTTATTTATTTTATTCATAGTCACCTTTCTACCAAGAATCTTAGGGTTATCCCTTAGCGTACATGGGGTTATCCCACTTTATCCTCACAGCCACCCTGTGAGGTTGGCTAGGCCAGGAGCTAGCTTGAGGCTAGCTAGTAACAACATGGCTGAGTACAGATCTGAACCCAGCTCTGCACGGTCCAAATTCAGCACTCTATCTGCTCTACCACTTTGATTCCTAGTCAAGGAATACTGGAACTGTGTCTGTTGTGGCCTGTAATGAAAAGATTGACTCTAGTATTTGGCTGGACTGAGAGCAGCTCTGAGAGCAACACTCCGAAACACTATGCTGATAGCTGCAGGGACAATCATTAAATGTTGGGGCCTTGAGGATTCATTTCTGTCCACTGCTAACTCCAGCTACAGAGGAGACAGGACCAGCTGCTCTTTCACTACACCCAAAGCTTCTGTAAATTGTTTGCGTGCGTTATGTGGAAGAAATCATGAAGACGTGCAGAAAACTGCCGAAATCCCCAGAAAGTAATAAATGGCGTCCTTTCTCTTAATGTAACAATTACCTGGAAACGAGCCACACAACAAGGAAGGGAGAGCCTTTCCTGATACAGAGGTTTAAAAACAAGAAGAAACAAACACTTCCGATTAAAAGCCTTTAAGCAGCTGTAGGGTGAAATTACATTGAGCTGGATTTTCCTTTTCCTGTGTATTTTTCCTTATCCACAGGTGTGTGAGGGGACAAGGGGTTAGAATTCAAAGGATCTGTCTAATAAATACAGAATGCAATCCATCTTCTATCCTAAGGGTGAGACTGAACCAAC
This sequence comes from Heloderma suspectum, assembly GCF_057233095.1. Taxonomy (NCBI): domain Eukaryota; kingdom Metazoa; phylum Chordata; class Lepidosauria; order Squamata; family Helodermatidae; genus Heloderma; species Heloderma suspectum. Next base: position 280,526,867 of record NC_139459.1, read on the forward strand.
CCAAGATGGCATAAGCGTTTTCCAATGCCTCCTTGTTTCTCTGCATTTAGGGAATCTTTATGTTTAGGGACTTTATGTTTAAGTGCAGAACAAGTTATTGCAGCACTTTGGACACAAATTAGTTTATTATGGCATAGGCTTTTATAGACATTGGCCTTTTTCATCAGATGCATGACATGGAATTAAAGGTGACAGATACACGAACATGGGAGTTTTTTGTGAACCTCACAGAAAGCCTTGGCTATTGGATGGTACAGAAATGACATAAATTAAATCAAATGGGGTTAACATTGGATGATAATTCTTAAGAAGACTGACTAGGCCAACACTAAACTCTACAGCAGAAGATGGGAAAAGCTATAAATCAGGGAAATCTATAAAATGGGTGCAATGGCAATGATACAACTGTCTCCCAGATCCTCCCTCCCTACAGTAACCATGGTTTTATTCTTGTCCTGCATAGAAAAGGAACACTGGCAACATCCTTAAACATCGATTTAATTGCTTCAGCATTTCTTTTATGCTGTTTTGTTTACAGAGCTTCAACTGGAATTGTAAGGTTTTCTATGAAAAAAACCAAGGAGGAGTTTCATATCCTGAAGGAGTGCTCAAACAACTGGCCACAAGAGACTCTCCACTGTTCTAAGAGTAACAGCTTTGCTTCCTCATGTTTAGTGCTCATAAATCTGATACAGCTAACAAACCTGTTAAATTCCAGTATTTTACCACGGAAGTCTGAATAATCTCCACCATGTGAAAAAAGCCTTCACTAGAGACATTTTCACAGTTCAGAGTCACCGCCTGCAAAGATGTTATTACCAATTGTTTGTAGGATGAAGAACTAGAACCCATCATTCCATTTTTTTCTGTAAGCCTTTCCTTCCCCACACAAAAAATGCACAGTGTTGACTGCATCATTAAATATAAACCTAGGATGCAATGGTGCAGGTTATATAAATGAAGAAGCAGAAGTGGAGAAGCAGAAACCATTTTTTAAAAAAGATTGTTAGACAAGCCTAAATATAAAAGGAAAAATAAAGTTAATGATATGTCTACATGAACATTTTAACAGAAATTGAAATACTGATGGTATTTCCCAGAGTTACCAAGACAGCAATCCTATGCCCCTCTAGACAGGGTCTGGGAGACACAGGATTCTTCAATTTCCTGGCTCCGAGTTAGTGCTCTGAACTTGGAGCCAGGAAAGTGTGCTTCCCACCCCTTCCCTCTCACAGCCAGCATGGAGAGAACTGTGCTGGCTATTGTTACAAGCTCGTAGGAGGGGAGAGGGGGCATTCCCAGGGGTTAGAAGGGGAAGAGCCTGGGGACGTGTGAATACAAGCTATCACCAGCCGTCCCCAGCCAACTTCCCTCCTTGAAGCCTCTGCTAGATGGGCAAAACTGCCCATCTAGCTAAAAGGTGCCTCCCGCTCTGCATGGGATACTCTTAAGCTTCCAAGTTCAGAGGCTTATGAATAGCCAGGGTGCATCCCATAGGATTGAACCCTAAGCAACACACTTCATAGCAGTGGACATGGCCAGACACCACTGTGGTTATCTGCTGCACTTTTAACTACCGAGGAGCATAGGGTCTTTCCGCACCAAAATGCTCATGTATCACTGGTGGTTAAGGAAATGCCACCATGAACACTGACACTGGTTTTTATTAGTGCTATTATCTCTGATGCTATCTCCCAAAAGGTAGAGCGTCCACAGTCAATGCTTCAAAATGTCACCAATCGTATTACTCCCTCAGAAGCATAAGTAGAACCATATTATGTATATTTTTAAGGAACAGATGTTCTGATCTAAAGTGCAACACTAACCTTTTAACATTCTGCAAGCAAATTCAATTATTTAACTGCAGTAAATTTTGGACAGTGAGCTAAGCGACTACTTCCTTTTGTACAGTTACGACATCCAATGCCATATTTAAAGAGTATACCCACACTATTCTATGGCAGAAAGCCAGAATCTGGTTGAAGTGGCTCTTTTCCAAAGGTCCCTTTCTACTTACCTAATTAGTAGCTCAGTGCATCAGTGTTTGCATGCTGAAAGAATTGCTGATTTTCAAAAGATTCTAAAACTTTCAATGGCTGTTGTCGTAATTTAATTCCTTTTCCCCACACAACCACTTGGCACTCAGTCTATGGACATGCTTGACTGATCTCTTTAGTACGTATATGCCAGGCATGGGCAACTTGTGGACCTCCAAATGTTTTGGCCTAGAACTCCCATCAGTCCTAGCCAGCATTGTCAATGGTGAGGGATCATGGGAACTGTAGGCCAAAAAAAAAAATCTGGAGGGTCACAAGTTGCCCAGACCTGCTATAGGCAGGTAACACAAAGATAGTAAAATACACCTGAATTAAACAGGAACTGTATATCCATCGAGGTGACCTGTCCCTTGCCTAACCAATTAGGTAAATCTAGCTTAAGCTGATTTCTCAAGATACACAATGTCCATGTTCACACATCACAATAAGACATGCATCCTAGCTTAATAAACCATGATGTGCATGAGTAGTGTGTCTGCACAAAAAGCCTAATTGCCCCACCCTTGTGTGAGTAAACAAACCAATCCACAATTAAGCATACCTTCTCATTAAATCCAAACTAGGAACTTTGTTCCTTCCAAACAAGCCAGGATTTGTAAGCCAACTTAAAACCATGGTGGCTAATGACTTCTGGCTTGTTTGGAAGTTAGATTACAAAACTTGGCTGGCTTGGAAGCAATTAGCCATAGTCCCTGGTTTGAACAAACCAGGAATCTATGCTTAACTGAGGCTTCCTTGTTTACCTATTTGCAGAAAGGGACAAGCAAAGCAAGAGCAGCTAGGCTGATTGCACAAGCATGCTGCTCATGCACATCATAGCTTGTTAAGACTGATGGCTTACTGTGACGTGCAAATGTGGCCAGTACTTCTCAAAGTAGAGAATCTGTTATTATATTCCAATATTGTTAAGTGGTGCATATGCCTGCTTCAAAAAGCTGACTGATCTCTAATGCAGTTCCATTAGTAGAACTGTCCAGAGCACCATCTGATTCAGTTTTATTGAATGAGTTGCAGTTCTTGAGGTCTGAGGATACAAACGAGGTCCTTGTCCAAATCTTGGCCACCGGTGTGCTTCACTCTTGCCCGTCATGACTTATTACATCAAGTAGGGAGGGGATGTCTAGCTGGGTCTAAGAGGTTGTCAACTCCTCCTTTAGAGAAGGAGTGGTGCCAGCCACTTAAAAAAAGGCAGTTATTAAGCCACTCCTGAAATAGACTAACATGGACACAGAAGATGTTAACAACTATAGGCTGGTTGCTAATATCCCCTTCCTGGGTAAGGTGCTTGAGCGGGTGGTTGCCAACCAGCTCCAGGCACTCTTGACCGAGAGCTTCAGTTATTGGGCAGTATAGAAATGTAATTAATAAATACATAAACCAATTGTCTAGATCCATTTCAATTGGGCTTCAGGCCCTGGTTTTGGAACAGAAACTGCCTTGATCATCCTATGGGATGATCTTTGTCAAGCCATGGCCAGGGGAGTGTAACCCTGTTGATTCTCTTGGACCTCTCAGAAGCTTTCAATACCATTGACCATGGTATCCTTCTGGATAGGCTATCTGGGCTGGGAGTTCCACTCCTACTTGGACGACCAATTCCAAAAGGTGGTGCTGATTATTGCTCTGTCCTTTGGCAGTTATGCCATGGGGTGCCAGAGGACTCTATTTTATCCCCCATGCTGTTCAACAGCTACATGAAAACTCTGGGGGAGGTTACCTGAAGATACAGACTGAGGTGTCATCAATATGCAGATGACACCCAGCAATATCTCTCCTTTCCATCATATCCAGGTGAGGCAGTGGGTGTTCTGAAGCAAGGCCTTGGTGCGGTAATGGACTAGGTGAATAAACTGAGACTCAATCCAGATGAGGCAGAGGTACTTTTAATGGGTGGTTTGTCTGCCTGGCTAAGGGATGTTCAACCTGCTCTGGAGGGGGTTGCACTCCCCCTAAAGCATCAGGTTAGTAGTTTGGATCCAGCATTGTCACTAGAGGCACAGATGGACGGGTGGCATGGAGCACCTTTTTATCAGCTTGGGATGATATACCAACTACATCCTTATCTGGACAGAGATAGCCTACCTACACTTATCCATATATTGGTAACTTCTTGTCTGGATTACTGCAATGCTTCATACATGGGGCTACCTTTGAAAATGGTCAGGAAACTTCAGCGGGTCCAAAACAGGGCAGCCAGACTGTTAACAAGGACTGGCCAACATGATCATATTTTGCCAGGACTTTTCTATCTGCACTGGATGCCAGTCCATCTCCGGACCTGATTCAAAGTGCCGGTATGGTATCAATATTCAAAGCCCTAAACAGCTTGGGGCCACGTTATCTGAAGGTTCATCTCCTCCCATATATACTTGCCTGGACCCTAAGACCATTTTCAGTGGTCCTTCTCTGCAAGCCCCCACCAAAGGAAATTAAGTGGGTGGCTAAGTAAGAAGAGGGCCTTTTCTGTTGAGGCACCCTGATGAGCTTCCCAGAAAGGCTCGCCTGGTGCCTATGTTGTGCTCTTTTTGGTGCCAGGGGAAGACCTTCTTATTTTCCCAGGCATTTAAGTCTTTCCATTTGTGTTGTTTTTAAATCTGTTACTGTATTTTAAAATCTCTGCACTGCTGCTAGGCTGGATTTGATTATTATTTTTCTTTTTATTTTAAACTATAGTTTTAAACTTTTATATTGTATTTTATCGTATTGTGTTTTATAGTTTTAATTGTTGTGAACCACCCAGAGAGCTTCATCTATTGGGCAGTATAGAAATGAAATGAAATAAATGGAAAATATATGTGCCTGCTTGAAAAAGTTAGAATTCTTTATCTCTGTAGAAGCTTCACCATTTCTTCTGCACAGAAGCACAGAATTGCAGGGATGGCGTCAGGAAGGCTAAAGCCGAGAACGAGCTGAGGTTAGCGAGGGATGCTAAAAACAACAAAAAGGCTTTCTTCAGCTACGTGCATAGTAAAAGGCAGAGGAAAGAAATGGTGGTTCAGCTATTAAATAAGGATGGCAAAACGATAACAGATGACAAAGAAAAGGCAGAGGTGCTCAATTCCTACTTTGGCTCAGTCTTCTCCCAAAAGAGGGTCTATGACCCCCCCTGGCAAAGGCGAAGTACGGGCTGAAGGGGCAGGATTGCAGCTTGAGATCGATAAGCACATGGTCAAGGAACAGCTCATTACTTTGAATGAGTTCAAATCTCCAGGGCCAGATGAACTGCATCCTAGAGTCATAAAGGAACTGGCAGAAGAACTCTCAGAACCGCTGTCTATTCTCTTCGAGAAATCACGGAGGACAGGGAAAGTGCCAGATGACTGGAGGAGGGCTAATGTGGTCCCTATCTTCAAAAAGGGTAAAAAGGAGGAACCTGGGAACTACAGACCAGTCAGTCTGACATCAATCTCTGGGAAAATTCTGGAGCAGATGATAAAGCAATCCATCTGGAAGCACCTTGACAACAATGCCGTGATTACTCGAAGCCAACATGGATTTGTCAAAAACAAGTCCTGCCACATGAATCTGATCTCATTTTTTGATCAAGTCACCTCCCTTGTAGACCGTGGGAATGCAGAAGACATCATATACCTCGACTTCAGCAAAGCTTTCGACAAAGTGCCCCATGATCTCCTGATGAGCAAACTAGCTCAAAGTGGGCTAGGTGAAACAACGATCCGGTGGATCCACAGTTGGCTACAGAATCGGACTCAAAGAGTGCTTATCAATGGGACCTTCTCAAACTGGGGAGAGGTAACGAGTGGGGTACCGCAGGGCTCAGTCCTGGGCCCAGTGCTCTTCATCATTTTCATTAATGACTTGGAGGAGGAGGTGCAAGGAATACTGATCAAATTTGCAGATGACACAAAATTGGGCGGGATAGCTAATACCCTGGAAGACAGAAACAAAATTCAAAGTGATCTGGATAGACTGGAGCGCTGGGCAGAAAACAACAGAATGACATTTCATAGGGATAAATGCCAAGTTCTACACCTAGGAAAAAGAAACCAAATACACAGTTACAAGATGGGGGATACGTGGCTCAACAACACTACAAGTGAAAAGGATCTTGGAACTGTTGTCGATCACAAGCTGAATATGAGCCAACAATGTGATGTGGCTGCAAAAAAGGCAAATGCTCTTTTGGGCTGCATTCATAGAAGCATAGCTTCCAAATCCCGGGAAACACTAGTTGCCCTCTACTCAGCACTGGTTAGGCCTCATCTGGAGTACTGTGTCTAGTTCTGGGCGCCACACTTTAAGAAGGATGCAGACAAGCTGGAGAGAGTTCAGAGGAGGGCAACAAAAATGATCAGGGGACTGGAAACAAAGCCCTATGAAGAGAGATTGAAAGAACTGGGCATGTTTAGCCTTGAGAAGAGAAGACTGAGGGGAGAGATGATAGCGCTCTTCAAGTACTTGAAAAGTTGTCACAGAGAAGAAGGCAAGGATCTCTTCTCGATCATCCCAGAATGCAGGACGTGGAATAATGGGCTCAAGTTACAGGAAGCCAGATTCTAGCTGAACATCAGGAAAAACTTCCTGACTGTTAGAGCAATACGACAATGGAACCAATTCCCTAGGGAGGTGGTGGGCTCTCCCACACTGGAGGCATTCAAGACGAGGCTGGACAGCCATCTGTCAGGGATGCTCTGACTTAGATTCCTGCATTGAGCAGGGGGTTGGACTCGAGGGCCTTGTAGGCCCCTTCCAATGCTACTATTCTATGATTCTATCATTCTAAAACAGATTTGACTTGCAATTTCAGCTTCTGTGAAAACTCTTTTTTTAAAAAAAGTTATATATCCAGTAACAGAATTCAGTAAAGGCTGCAATCCAATGCACACTTATTTGGGAGCAAGTCCCACTGAAATTAGCTGGACTTATTTTTGAGTAAACATATGACCAGGCTGTAAGACTTCCATTTATATAACATGGTACCCCCTAGAAATTATGACTACTGTGCCACTTTCCCTTCATCAGACTAGTTTGCGACTTCAAATGTAGGCCTTTCAATTCCCTCACATATTTGTTCTGTTCCTTTGAAAACCTATTGAAGATTCCATCCGCTAGAACATGATGGGTAAAATCCAATGTAAGTCTTACTTAGAGTAGACCCACTGCAATGAATGGGACTTTAGCCATGACTAACTTAAGTCCCATTCATTTCAAAGGGTCTGCTCTAAGTAGGGCATATGTTGGATTTTACCCAACAATTGTTAAGCCCACGGGCCCAAGGATGGGTGGGGAGTAACATTTAGAAAGCCATTTTAAAATGTCAGGATTGTATGCTCTGTACGAATGGGGTAGTTTTTTCTGGGTTTATAAGTTTAGTTAAAGCTGTGAATTACAAGCAGACAGTTCAGAACAGCTGAGTAATTTAAAGACTCAGCAAGACCCATTGAGGTAATGGCTCCTACTAAGCTTATCAGTTCTATCAGCATTTAACTACAACTGGAAATTTAGCTCTACAGATTTTTTGAAACACCACACATGTAAGTTGCAGCAATCTGCGATCACAAGTGTCAGACTTGCCATTTCCAAATGACACAGCACCACATTTTTGCATACAACATAAAGCTTTTGCTGTGCTTATAGTCCAAAGTCAATGAGTAGGACATATGACAGATAAAAGATAGAAAGGGTGTGAGGATCCTAAAAGAAGCAATGCAAGAAGTCTGTAAAATAATAATGGTTCAAAGCAAAGAAGTGGACAGCTATTCCTTAAGCAGAACGGAGGACGGAAAGCAGTGTCTGTATCAATGCTGAATTTATTTCCTCAAAACTTTAGAGGAAATCAGAAGAGCTGTAAGAGGATACAGAGGTACAACAGGACAGAGTGTAGAAATTGGAACAAGATGCAACAGGAGGTCTAGAGCAGGAGTGGGAACTTGTGGCCCACCAAATGGTTTGGCCTACAACTCCCATGATCCCTTACCATTGACTATGCTGGCTAGGACTGAGAGTTGTAGGCCAAAACATCTGGAAGGCCACAAGTTGCTCATCCCTGATCTAGCGCAATGAAAGACTTGAACAAGAAGTATAACATACAAGGAAAAAGATGATCAGAAAACATGCAAGGGTGCTTTCTTTTTGTTTTTTTACAAAAAGGAGTGAATGGAATAAGTAGGTTATATAACAAGAAAATGATGAGGTTTGGAGAAAACTAGACACACATTCAATGAAATGTGCCAAGTAATTTAAGGTTAGATCCAAACGTACAAGATACCAGCAACATTTGGATATTAAAGCAAACAACTAGGGAGTGTGCAAATGACATTTACTTGGGATTGCAACTCTGAACAGATATGAAGCCCACTACGACAGCTACAGTACAAACCAAGTTATAGTACGAAGGCTATATTATTCCAGCAGTGAAACAAGCAAGGGAAGAACTTGCCAAGGAGATCAGAAAACACTATGGGTGGATGCAACACGCACACAACGTGACTTCCACTGGCGCAATGGGACTTCCCTGTCCTCTCCTCCCCACTATACACCCTGCATACATGCAAAATCTGCTTCAGGGGGTCCTCCAACTCTCCAGAGCAAATAAGAGGGACACGGGGGCCTGCAGCGGGGAGGGAAAACCTGTTCCGCTAGTGGATGACCAACCCGATGAGCAAAATGATCTTTAGAAAGTGGGATTAAGAAAGGGAGGACTATACAAAGGTAAGGTGGTTAGAACACTTCTTGTATGACTACAAAATGTTTTAACAGCTTACTGGGACATGCCCAAAATTCTCATGGGCTCTTTAGGCACACTAGAGTACACTGGAGGCAGCCAGTGCCCTTGCATATCAGACAGCAATGCGAAGTTGTGCAACGGGGCCACAGAACAAATTAAGAGGCAATAAAGGAAGCAGCAGCTGTTAGTTGATGAGGAAAGACTATTTTCTGGACTGCCTTATGGTGCAGTCATGTTTTCCCTGGCATGATACCACTTCGTAACCAAGGCACAGATGTCAGTGCTTGCCATGCAAAGCTGAAAAATACTTTTTATTTATCACCAACAAGCACAGGTTATAGTGCAGTGTTAGAACTCCATATTGGGTACTGAAGATATGTGGTTTAAGATATGATCTCCTTGTGTTTGTCTCTGACATTTCTTCCATTCCTTTATGGGTTGCCAATAAACTATTTAAAAAAGCACACCCAAATTAATCGTTTCTGAAAGTCATCTGTTTCTATTTACTGGGATAAGGGAAAGCAGGGAATTACCAAAAACATATTTCTATATTATCCAAGGCTTTCTTTAGCACTTCAGGAGTCGGGTGCCTTAGATCTGAATCACCCCAGATTGGATTGGAATTTAATCTGCTAACAAGTTTTGGATGTATATTTATATAAAAACATAAAATCCCTGCTAATCTTCAGCATAGAGGATATTTTGCCTTAGCATCACTCTTCCTTTTGTACAAGATTATAGGTGCTAAAACATCCAACTACATACAACATTACGGGTTTCTGGAATTTGGGAAGGAAAAAATCCCTATGCATAGGAAGCAATTAGGGAGAGTCAAACCAGCAGGAGTCTGACTTGTTCAAGGATCCTGGTTCCCTCCTTATTCATGTCTAAAAAGCTCTTAGTACTGTTGTGCAATGCCTTAAATAAAGGAGTGGGTTATGATATATTTTGGGCTTCTATGAAATTTTATGACCACTGAGGGCAGCACCTATTATTATATGACCAGCTGTTCAGTAACCCCTAGTGGGTTACTGAAGTGATTTGAGCAAGAGTACACACTGAAGCGATTAAATGATCACTGCACATTCACATTCCTATTTGTAGTATGAGTTGAGAGTTCACCATGCCATCACTGATCAACTCTAAGAACATCTCAATTCACACTGGAAAAAAAACAGATTTGGGATTGTGAATCAGTCAACAGAAGGGGATTAGGTCATCTGCTGTGAACACCACCTTCTCTTATGTCCAGTATGAGATGTCATCAGGTATATCGTTCATACTTTCTGTCTTTAAAGAAAAGGTGTCCCCAACCAGTCGTGTCCGACTCTAGGGTGCGGTGCTCATCCCCGTTTCTAAGCCGAAGAGCCAGCGCTGTCCGAAGACACTTCCGTGGTCATGTGGCCGGCATGACTGAACACCGAGGTGCACAGAACACTGTTGCCTTTCCCGCCAAGGCGGTACCTATTTATCTACTTGCAATTTCTTGCTTTCGAACTGCTAGGTTGGCAGAAGCTGGGACTGAAGACGGGAGCTCACTCCGTCACGCAGCACTCGGGTCTCGAACTGCTGTCCTGCCGACCTTCCAGTCTGCAGTTCAGCGTCTTAACCACTAAACCAATGCGGCCTCTTTCTGTCTTTAAATAGCCATTAATGGACACAGGTAACTATCAGGTGCATTATCAATCCTTTACTGCTTCATAGCACATGCATTCGTTGTCCGTAACCCACCCTTAACTTACTGCTTGCTGAACTTGGTAGTTTCTGCTGGCAGCAGGTTACAGGTGAAATTGTATTTTTCAGGATAGCTTGCTCCCGTCCTCCTGGGATTGCAAAGAGAGAACCTTCTTCTGGACTGAAAGTGAAGGCAGACTCTTTCCCTTAGGAAATCACTCCTATGTGGGGAGGGAGTTTAAAAAAAAATAAGAAAGCCTTAGGAGGCTACAATTTGAGAGGGGATCTCCTGTGGGATTCCAGCTCCATATTGACCCTCCTTAGGAAGCATACAGGGGAGGGGGGATTTTAAGGAGAAAAAGTGCTGATGAGAAAAAATGTTAATATTCTTCTCCAGCTCTCCTCTGCTCAAAATTGCAGCCTCCTGAGGATGCTTTTCCTTTGGAAAAAAGTAAAGGTTTTGTTATATACATCTTCAAGTAACATGTTGCTTGCAACTAAGAGGAAAGTGAAGGGCAGAGCTGGTGGGAGTTGAAATCCAAAACATCTGGAGGCACCAGGTTGACGAAGGCTGAAAATAAAGTATTCATATACAGGAATTAAAGTTCAACTATTTCAGGCCAAAAAGATAATCCATTACTTTTATTTGCCCACCACTAAAGTCACAACGGAAGCCCAGATTTCTGCCAGCCCCAAATATGTATTTGAATGTGTCTGTCAATATTTGAGATTCTTTTTTTTTTTTAAACTGTCTAAAATAAAAGCACAAAAGTGTGTGTGTGGGGGGGGGGAGAATCAGTATGTGCGAAGCAGTCCTCAGTAAGCAGCCTGAAGAAAATAACTGCTCTGTAGCTAAGGAATATGGTAATCTTCACCTGTAGGCCTGGACTGAAGAAGAAACAACAGGGAAGCCAGAAAAATACCCACTGGAGTGATTTGCCCAACTCAGGCACTATTAAATTTCCTCTCTCCATCATTAAATACAGTGGGGGTTTTTTAAAGTGATGGTTTCATGAGACAGAGCAGGAAATTAAAATAAAACCTTTAGCTATTTGACTACATCCTCTCCCTAGAGTACCAATAAAAAATCCTCTGCTGCTATTAGAATTCAGCAAAGAGGATTTCTTGTTCTCAAATATTGACCAACTATAATACATATCTCCCTTTCATGGATCACTGCCTTGTTGTGGCCAAGGGGCTTGCGTAACTCAGTGAAGCCATAAGCTATGCCGTGCAGGGCCACCCAAGACGGATAGGTCATGGCGGAGAGTTCTGACAAAATGTGGTCCACTGGAGAAGGAAATGGCAACCCACTCCAGTATTCTTGCCAAAAAAAACCCATGGAACTTATCACAAGGCTAAAAGATATGATGCCGGAAGATGAGCCCCTCAAGTCAGAAGGTGTCCAATATACTACAGGGGAAGAGCAGAGGGTATTTCCAAGTAGCGCCAGAAAGAGTGAAGCGGCTGGGCCAAAGCCGAAAGGACACTCAGCTGTGGATGTGTCTGGTGGTGAAAAGAAAATCCGATGCTGTAAAGAACAATATTGTTTAGGAACCTGGAATGAATCAAGGTAAGCTGGAGGTGGTCAAACATTAGATGGCAAGATTGAACATTGACCTCTTGGGAATCAGTGAACTAAAATGGACAGGCATGGGCGAATTTAATTCAGGTGACCATTATATCTACTACTGTGGGCAAGAATCCCTTAGAAGAAATGCAGTAGCACTCATAGTCAATAAAAGGGTGGGAAAAGCAGTACTGGGGTACAATCTCAAAAACGACAGAATAATCTCAGTACGAATCCAAGGCAAACCATTCAACATCACGGTCATTCAAGTCTATGCTCCAACCACTGATGCTGAAGATGCTGAGGTTGATCAGTTCTATGAAGATCTACAACACCTTCTAGAACACCAAAAAAAGATGTCCTTTTCATCATAGGGGATTGGAATGTTAAAGTAGGAAGTCAAGAAATCACCAGGATAACAGGCAAGCATGGCCTTGATGTACAAAATGAAGCAGGACAAAGGCTAATAGAGTTTTGCCAAGAGAACATGCTGATCATAGCAAACACTCTTTTCCAACAGCACAAGAGACGACTCTACACATGGACATCACCAGATGGTCAATATCGAAATCAGATTGATTATGTCCTTTGCAGCCAAAGATGGAGAAGCTCTATACAGTCAGTAAAAACAAGACCTGGAGCTGACTGTGGCTCAGATCATGAGCATCTTATTGCAAAATTTCGGCTTAAATTGAAGAACGTAGGGAAAACCACTAAACCATTCAGGTATGACCTCAATCATATCCCTTATGAATATACAGAGGAGGGGATGAATAGATTTAAGGGATTGAACCTGATAGACAGAGTGCCTGAGGAACTACGGACGCAGGTCCGGAACATTTTTCAGGAGGCTGCAACTCAATCCATCCCAAAGAAAAATTTATTTATTTATTTATTTATTTATTTATTTCATTTCTATACCGCCCAATAGCCGAAGCTCTCTGGGCGGTTCACAAAAATTAAAACCAAACAACACACAATAGAACAATTTAAAATATATAGAACATTAAAACCACAATATAACAATACAACCACAATAAAACCTAGCAGCAGTACAGGCGTTTAAAATACAGATTTAAAACAGCAAAGATAAAAATTTAGAAAGCTAAAATGCCTGGGAAAATAAAAAGGTCTTCACCTGGTGCCGAAAGGAGTACAATGTAGGCGCCAGGCGAACCTCACTAGGGAGCTCATTCCAGAGCCAGGGTGCCACAACAGAAAAAGCCCTCCTCCTAGTAGCCACCCGCCTCACTTCCTTTGGCAGGGGCTCACGGAGAAGGGCTGCTGATGATGATCTTAAGGTCCGGGCAGGCACATATGGGAGGAGGCGATCCTTCAGGTAACCTGGCCCCAAGCCATTAAGGGCTTTGAATGTTAACACCAGCACTTTGAATCAGGCCCGGAAATGGACCGGCAGCCAGTGCAGCTGGAAAAGTACTGGCGTAATATGAGCTCGCAGGCCAGTCCCTGTTAACAATCTTGCTGCCCTATTTTGGACCAGCGGAAGTTTCCGGACCGTTTTCAAAGGCAGCCCCACGTATAACGCATTGCAGTAATCCAGACGAGAAGTTATCAGAGCATGGATAACTGTAGCTAGGCTATCTCTGTCCAGATAAGGGCGTAGTTGGTATACCAGCCTAAGCTGATAAAAAGTGCTCCGTGCCACTGAGTTCACCTGTGCCTCAAGTGACAGTTCTGGATCCAAGAGCACCCCCAAACTACAAACCTGATCCTTTAGGGGGAGTGCAACCCCCTCCAGAACAGGTTGAATATCACCTAGCCGGGCAGACGAACCACCCACTAACAGTACCTCCGTCTTGTCTGGATTGAGTTTCAGTTTATTAGCCCTCATCCAGTCCATTACCGTGCCCAGGCACTGGTTCAGAACAGCCACTGCCTCACCTGGTTTTGATGAGAAAGAGAGGTAGAGCTGGGTGTCATCCGCATATTGATGGCACCTCAGCCCACACCTCCAGATAACCTCCCCCAGCGGTTTCATATAGATGTTAAACAGCATGGGAGATAAAATAGAGCCCTGTGGAACCCCATGGCACAATTGCCATGGCACAGAGCAATAATCCCCCAGCACCACCTTCTGGAATCGGCCATCCAAGTAGGAGCGGAACCACTGTAGTGCAGTGCCTCCAACTCCCAACCCAGACAACCTATCCAGAAGGATACCATGGTCGATGGTATCGAAAGCCGCTGAGAGGTCCAGGAGAATCAACAGGGTCACACTCCCCCTGTCCCTCTCCCGGCAGAGGTCATCCCACAGGGCGACCAAGGCAGTTTCCGTTCCAAAACCAGGCCTGAAGCCCGATTGAAATGGATCTAGATAATCCGTTTCATTCAACCGTGCCTGGAGCTCTCCTACAACCACCCGCTCAAGCACTTGGCCCAGGAAGGGGATGTTGGCCACTGGCCTATAATTGTTAACATCCTCTGGGTCCAGGTTAGGCTTTTTCAGGAGTGGTCTAATTACTGCCTCTTTTAAAGCAGCAGGCACCACTCCCTCTCTCAAGGAGGAATTTACAACCTCCTGGACCCAGCCGGACAACCCCTCCTTGTTTGATTTAATAAGCCATGAAGGGCAAGGGTCAAGCATACAAGTGGTCAATCGGACTTGGCCAAGCACCTTGTCCACATCCTCAGGCCTCAGTAACTGAAACTCATCCAATAAAACTGGACCAGACGGTGCTCTGAACGCCTCTACCAATGGAACTGCATTAATGGTGGTGTCCAATTCATGACGAATCTGAGCGACTTTATCCTCAAAGTGCCGCGCAAACTCGTCACAGCGTGCTACCGAGGGTTCCACTGTCTCTCTCCCTGGCCCAGAATGTAACAGGCCGCGAACCACTCGGAAAAGCTCCGCTGGACGACACTGAGAAGATGCAATGCTGGTGGAAAAGAACTGCCTCTTTGCCACCCTCTTTGCAAAAAGAAATGCAAGAAAGCAAAGTGGCTGTCTGATGAGGCTTTACAAGGAGCTCACGAAAGAAGGGAAGTGAAAAGCAAGGGAGAAAGTGGAAGATATATCCAACTGAATGCAGAGTTCTAGAGAATAGCAAGGAGAGACAAGAAGGCCTTCTTAAATGAACAACGCAAAGAAATCGAGGAAAACAACAGAATGGGAAAGACTAGAGATCTCTTCAAGAAAATTGGAGATATCAAGGGAACGTTTTGTGCAAAGATGGGCATGATAAAGGACAAAGAAGGCAGGAACCTAACAGAAGCAGATGAAATTAAGGTGAAAAGAATACACAGAAGAACTATACAGGAAAGATCTTAATGTCCCTGATAGCCATGATAGTGCAGTCACTGAATTTGAGCAGGACATCCTAGAGGGTGAAGTCAAGTGGGCCTTAGGAAGCATTGCTAACAACAAAGCTAGCGGAGATGACAGTATTCCAGCTGAGCTATTTAAAATCCTAAAAGATGATGCTGTTAAAGTGCTGCACTCAATATGCCAACACATTTGGAACACTCAACAATGGCCGCAAGACTGGAAAAGGTCCGTTTACATTCCAATTCCAAAGAAGGGCAATGCCAAAGAGTGTTCAAACTACTGTACAATTGCGCTCATTTCACATGCCAGCAAGGTGATCCTCAAAATCCTACAAGCTAGGCTTCAGCAGCATGTGAACCGAGAACTACTGGAAGTACAAGCTGGGTTTCGAAGAGGTAGAGGAACTAGAGATCAAATTGCCAACATTCACTGGATCATGGAGAAAGCAAGAGAATTCCAGAAAAATATCTATTTCTGCTTCATTGACTACGCTAAAGCCTTTGATTGCAAATTCTTAAAGAGATGGGAGTACCAGACCACCTTATTGTCTCCTGAGAAACCTGTACAAGGGCCAAAAAGCAACAGTAAGAACCAGACATGGAACAACTGATTGGTTCAAAATTGGGAAAGGAGTACGACAAGGCTGCATATTGTTGCCCTGCTTATTTAACTTATATGCAGAGTACATCATGAGAAACGCCGGGTTGGATGAATCACAGGTCGGAATTAAGATTGCCGGGAGAAATATCAACAACCTCAGATACACAGATGATACCATCCTAATGGCAGAAAGTGAAGAGGATCTAAAGAGCCTCTTGTTGAGGGTGAAGTGGAGAGTGCAAAAGCTGGTTTGAAACTCAACATTAACAAAACTAAAATCATGGCATCTGGCCCCATCACTTCCTGGCATATAGAAGGGAAGAAATGGAAGCAGTGACAGATTTTATTTTCTTGGGCTCCAAGATCACTGCAGACGGTGACTGTAGCCATGAAATTAAAAGACGCTTGCTCCTTGGGAGGAAAGCTATGGCAAACCTAGACAGCACAGTAAGAAGCAGAGACATCACCTTGGTCCGTGTAATCAAAGCTATGGTTTTCCGAGTAGTAATGTATGGCTGTGAGAGCTGGACTTTAAGGAAGGCTGAGTGCCGAAGAATTGATGCTTTCGACCTGTGGCGCTGGAGAAGACTCTTACGAGTCCCCTGGACTGCAAGGAGGTCAAATCAGTCAACCCTAAAGGAAATCAACCCTGACTGCTCATTGGAAGGACAGATACTGAAGCTGAAACTCAAATACTTCGGCCACCTAATGCGAAGAGAAAACTCACTGGAAAAGACCCTGATGCTAGGAAAGATTGAAGGCAAAAGGAGAAGGGGACAGCAGAGGATGAGATGGCTAGATAGCATCACCGATACAATGAATATGAACCTGAGCACGCTCCGGGAGAGAGTGGAGGACAGGAGGGCCTGGCGTGCTGTGGTCCATGGGGTCACGAAGAGTCGGACACGACTTAACGACTGAACAACAACAACAATACATATCTCCACCACGTGACCTTACAGACAGAAATTGATATTCTGGTAATATGCATAGGCTGAAACCTCATGATTCAGGGATACACTCAACTTTACTGAACCAATGGTTTCAACCTCTGCTAGCCTCAACCTTTAAGTGATTCAATAACATTCAGGAACTAAAGGCAAAATCAGTAACTAGTTACCACAGATAAATTACTTTCCATTAAAAGAACGACTGTTTACACAGAGGCCAAGGTAACCCCAGCAAAGTTAGGTAATATTACCATTCTGAAAAATGGGTGGCTGCTTTTTTTTTCTTTAAACTGTCTGTGTACTTTTACAGCCTTGTAACAAAGGAGGAGGTTCCATAAGGATTTTATTTTTGTCCCACTACTGCTTTAGAATTAGGAGTATGAACCGCCCTTTTGTGAACCACCCAAAGAGCTTCAGCTGTTGGGCGGTATAGAAATGTAATAAATAAACAAACAAACTATATCAATAATTGAACCAACGTGCTGGAGAATCTTTTAAGGATTTTTTCAGCTGTTCTTATCACTGCGTCTCATGCATCACTTACTCTGGGCAGCCTAACAGAACAGAGATGGAAATATGCTAAGTGCCAAAGTTCAGCTGACATCAATGCTAAATATTTCATGGTAAATTTCCATCTAAATCAACAAATCGTTTCTCCCTCCCTCTCCTCCCACTGTTAACATAAGTAAATACTGTTGTCAGCCTAAACCAAGGATATATAACATCTAATATAGCTGGACTCTTGACTCGAACTATGAGCAACGTAGTGAAGCTCAGCTAACCTCTGCCTCTACAGGAAATTTTAAAAAATCCTAAGCCCTTTAAATTGTTGTTCATAGATTATACTGTTCATGGGCTGCCACTTTTTCAGCCTGAGACAATGTTTTTTGTTTTGAAAGCATTTCAGTATCCATGTGGACAGTATAGAATTCATCCAGATTTCATCATTAAGCAGTGACAACAGACAATTCTTCTGTGGCACCCCGGCTCTGGAACGAGCTCCCTAGTGAGGTCGCCTGGCACCTACATTATATTCCTTTCAGCACCAGGTGAAGACCTTTATATTTTCCCAGGCATTTTAGCATTTTAGCTTTCTAGACTTTTAGCTTTGCTGTTTTAAATCTGTATTTTAAACTCCTGCACTGCTGCTAGGTTTTATTGTGGTTGTATTGTTATATTATGGTTTTAATGTTCTATATATTTTAAATTGTTTTATTGTGTGCTGTTTGTTTTTAATTTTTGTGAACCGCCCAGAGAGCTTTGGCTATTGGGCAGTATAGAAATGAAATGAATAAATAAATAAATAAATAAAAATAAATAAATAAACAAACAAACAAACAGTCGCGTCTGTGTGAAGACTGTTAGAGAAGCGAGGGGGGGGGGATATACCAGCACACGGTGTTATTAGGACCTGGTCAATTGTCCCAACACCAATAGCCATAAATTATGAGCCTCCTTATTGGAATTGGGGGGGGAATGGAGAAATAGGAGCAACGCTGGCTGCATAACAGCCTGTACTCGTGGCACTCCCCTCCAGGAAGCCTACAGTGAATCAGCCAACTATCTTTAGAAACCAATTGTATCACGCTCTGGGTTTGCCAAGATATTATTCACAGCAAGATGAGGTTATGCTGATGAAGGGAATGTTTAAATGCAGAAATTTCCTTAACAGCTTATGCGCCATAGGATGTTATTTGTATACATGTCTGGAACATCTGTCTCTCTGAGGCACAACTGTTCAGCACAAGACAAGGAATTTTGCAACAGGCAGATATAGCTAAAGGAAGTTTAAATCAGACAAAGGAGGTCTAACCAGAAAACAGAACAGTTGCTCAATTGCCCAGAAGAGAGGCAGCAGAGTAGATCCCAAACATTTCCCCTTTTTGCCACAGGAAACCCTGCCCTTCCAGAAATGACTTTCCCTATCATACCCAGCAAACTGATGTAATCTACGGCTCCTCCTATATTCTGTGCCTTAACCCATGGGTAGGTGACCTGGTGCCAGATGTTTCTGACTGCAACTCCCATAATTCCTGACCATTAGCCATATTGGAGTTGATGGGAGTTAATAGTTGAAAACAATAGGAGGGCACCAGGATTGCCTATCCTTGCCTTAACCCAAGACAAAGAAAAGAGTATATTGACCAATTACAGTAGACATGAGCATGTCTTCCATTCCATATTGACATAGAACAGACCTTGAAAAAATTAAAACTTTTTTAAAATCTTTAAAACGTGTTTGTCTACCTTATTGTCTACCCATTTGCTCTTCTTAGGAGAAGTTATTACCTACCCCCCACAAAAAGGGGACACTGCTCAATTGTTGTTGTTCAGTCGTTCAGTCATGTCCGACTCTTCGTGACCCCATGGACCATAGCACGCCAGGCCTTCCTGTCCTGCGCTCTCTCCCGGAGTGTGCTCAAGTTCATATTCATTGCATCGGTGATGCTATCTAGCCATCTCATCCTCTGCCGTCCCCTTCTCCTTTTGCCTTCAGTCTTTCCCAGCATCAGGGTCTTTTCCAGAGAGTTTTCTCTTCGCATTAGGTGGCCAAAATATTTGACCTTCAGCTTCAGTATCTGTCCTTCCAATGAGCACTCAGGGTTGATTTCCTTTAGGATGGACTGATTTAACCTCCTTGCAGTCCAGGGGACTCGTAAGAGTCTTCTCCAGCACCACAGTTCGAAAGCATCAATTCTTTGGCGCTCAGCCTTCCTTATAGTCCAGCTCTCACAGCCATACATTACTACTGGGAAAACCATAGCTTTGATTAGACGGACCTTTGTTGGCAAGGTGATGTCTCTGCTTCTTACTATGCTGTCTAGGTTGGCCATAGCTTTCCTCCCAAGGAGCAAGCGTCTTTTAATTTCATGGCTACAGTCATCGTCTGCGGTGATCTTGGAGCCCAAGAAAGTAAAATCTGTCACTGCTTCCATTTCTTCCCCTTCTATATGCCAGGAAGTAATGGGGCCAGATGCCATGATCTTAGTTTTTTTAATGTTGAGTTTCAAACCAGCTTTTGCACTCTCCTCTTTCACCCTCAACAAGAGGCTCTTGAGATCCTCTTCACTTTCTGCCATTAGGGTGGTATCGTCTGCATATCGGAGGTTGTTGATAATTCTCCCGGCAATCTTAATTCCGACCTGTGATTCATCCAACCCGGCGTTTTTCATGATGTACACTGCATATAAGTTAAATAAGCAGGGTGACAATATGCAGCCTTGTCGTACTCCTTTCCCAATTTTGAACCAATCAGTTGTTCCATGTCTGGTTCTTACTGTTGCTTCTTGACCCTCGTACAGGTTTCTCAGGAGACAGGTAAGGTGGTCTGGTACTCCCATCACTTTAAGAATTTGCCACAGTTTGTTGTGATCCACACAATCAAAGGCTTTAGCGTAGTCAATGAAGCAGAAATAGACGTTTTTCTGGAATTCTCTTGCTTTCTCCATGATGCAGTGAATATTGGCGATTTGATCTCTAGTTCCTCTGCCTCTTCGAAACCCAGCTTGTACTTCTGGTAGTTCTCGGTTCACATGCTGCTGAAGCCTAGCTTGTAGGATTTTGAGCATCACCTTGCTGGGATGTGAAATGAGCGCAATAGTGCGGTAGTTTGAACACTCTTTGGCGTTGCCCTTCTTTGGAATTGGAATGTAAACTGACCTTTTCCAGTCTTGCGGCCATTGTTGAGTGTTCCAAATTTGTTGGCATATTGAATGCAGCACTTTAACAGCATCATCTTTTAGGATTTTAAATAGCTCAGCTGGAATACTGTCATCTCCACTAGCTTTTTTGTTAGTAATGCTTCCTAAGGCCCACTTGACTTCACTTTCTAGGATGTCCGGCTCAAGTTCAGTGACCGCACTATCATGGCTATCAAGGACATTACTATCATGGCTATCAAGGACATTAAGATCTTTCCTGTATAGAACTGTATAGTTCTTCTGTGTATTCTTTCCACCTCTTCTTAATCTCATCTGCTTCTGTTAGGTCCCTGCCTTCTTTGTCCTTGATCATGCCCGTCTTTTCACAAAACGTTCCCTTGAGATCTCCGATTTTCTTGAAGAGATCTCTAGTCTTTCCCATTCTGTTGTTGTCCTCAATTTCTTTGCATTGTTCATTTAAGAAGGCCTTCTTGTCTCTCCTTGCTATTCTCTGGAACTCTGCATTCAGTTGGATATATCTTCCCCTTTCTCCCTTGCTTTTCGCTTCCCTTCTTTCCTCAGCTACTTGTCAAGCCTCATCAGACAGCCACTTGGATTTCTTGCATTTCTTTTTCTTTGGGATGGATTTTGTTGCTGCCTCCTGAACAATGTTACGGACCTCCGTCCATAGTTCCTCAGGCACTCTGTCTATCAGGTCTAATCCCTGAAATTTATTCCTCACCTCCACTGTGTATTCGTAAGGGATATGATTTAGGTCATACCTGAATGGTTTAGTGGTTTTCCCTACGTTCTTCAATTTAAGCCGAAATTTTGCAATAAGAAGCTCATGATCTGAGCTACAGTCAGATCCAGGTCTTGTTTTTACTGTCTGTATAGAGCTTCTCCATCTTTGGCTGCAAAGGACATAATCAATCTGATTTCGACATTGACAATCTGCTGATGTTCATGTGTAGAGTCGTCTCTTGTGCTGTTGGAAAAGAGTATTTGCTATGATCAGCGTGTTCTCTTGGCAAAACTCTATTAGCCTTTGTCCTGCTTCATTTTGTACACCAAGGCCATGCTCGCCTGTTATCCCGGTGATTTCTTGACTTCCTACTTTAGCATTCCAATCCCCTATGATGAAGAGGACATCTTTTTTTGGTGTTAGTTCTAGAAGGTGTTGTAGGTCTTCACAGAACCGATCAACCTCAGCTTCTTCGGCCTCAGTGGTTGGGGCATAGACTTGAATTACTGTGATGTTGAATGGTTTGCCTTGGATTCGTACTGAGATCATTCTATCGTTTTTAAGATTGTACCCCAGTACTGCTTTTCCCACCCTTTTGTTGACTATGAGTGCTACTCCATTTCTTCTAAGGGATTCTTGCCCACAATAGTAGATATGATGGTCACCTGAATTAAATTCGCCCATGCCTGTGCATTTTAGTTCGCTGATTCCCAAGATGTCGATGTTCAATCTTGCCATCTCATGTTTGACCACCTCCAACTTACCTTGATTCATTGATCTGACATTCCAGGTTCCTAAACAATATTGTTCTTTACAGCATCGGATTTTCTTTTCACCACCAATCACTGCTCAATTACACGTTACTTAGTATGAAACTCTGCCAACCACTGAGACACAGTGTGAAGATAATCCAACCAGAACATGGAAAGGAAGAACTGCCCTTCCCTTCCTGCAAAGAAGCGATCCTGCTTAATTTTTACATACCGATAAGGGACAAATTTCCTCCACTTCAATTTCTTAATTCCATCTCTAAGCAAAACCAGACAATAGCAAAACTGTTATTTCCACTGTATATCAAAAATAGTCATAGCACCCATTTTTTCTGAGCCAGTGAAACAGCATTTAACATAAGGGAATCAATTATTGTCTAATTAATTACAGCACGATTTCCATAACCGCCTCTGTACGAGAGGTAGAAATATGTTGTGTAAACTATGCTTTTAGATAGTCACTGTTCATTCACAGAAAAAACTCTACATCTTACAATACAGATGGCTTTCCCCCTTACTGCCACTCAAATCACTGTCATATAAAGACTTGTATTTTATAGGATTAGGTTCAACTGGTGCCCTGGAGCGGTTTTTATCTCTACCTAGACCACTTGCTCATCATACATACGCAACAAGATTTAGTATTACCCACCACATCCTGCTCACGTTGTTTATGCCTTTAAAATGTTTCACTTTTATCATGCTGCTGCCTTTGCTATAACTGGTTTCTGCACCAAGGAAAGCTAAACTCTGCATCTTTCCTTCAGCAGGACTATGAGCTTGTCTATGAAGAGTACATATACGCAGAGCATCCCCTTTCTCCTGCCTTCAATCTTTCCTTCCCAGTCAAGTCGACCAGGCAGCTCAAGGCCAGCACAGCATCAGCAGCCACCACAAGCCAACATCACTGCTTGCGCCACTTGCAAAACAATGCCAGGCAGTGGCTGGGACAGCAAGATCAGCAGCAGCAACTGTAGCCACTCCACCAGTAGCTAGACCCCCGTCCCCACGGTGTTTCCTCTACCCATGAAGCATTTGCTAACTTGCTGAAGTTAAATGAGGGATATAAGGGGCTGTAGCTCAGTGGTAGAGCAGATGCTTTGCATGCAGAATGTCCCAGGTACAATCTCTTTGTTCATATCTCTTCCTGTCTCCTTCTTTGAAAGAAAAAAAAAACACACACAGCAAATTGGCAATTGTTCATCTATAGAAGACAATAGTATACAATTACACTAAATATAGCACCTTACAGAAGGCTAACTGCTTACATGCTCAGAATACATGCATACCAGGACTGTACAATGACCCCATCAAAAATGTCAGAAATAACTAGAACTGTATCCTCCTTTATGTGTGTGCCCAACGGCACAATCCAGTCTCTAGATGCCATGAAGGAAGGAACAGCACTGGTATAAGATTGCCGGAGAGGGAGGGCGGCCACCTGAGGTAGAAACAGATGAAGCGAATCGAGGGGGAAGAGGCATGCCACAGCTTTACAGTTCTAGGTGCACTGGAGGGGGGGAGAACAGGAGAATGCGTGTGAATGAAAGACTTAGCTGGGTGGCCTTGGTGCACTGTGAAAAGCGACAAAGAAAGAGTGTTTTGTATTACCACGGAGGGGTGTTGCGGCTCAGGGGCTGTGCTGTTATTCTGGACCTCGATGCACCACAACGTTCCTCAGTTGGCAGCCACCACTTGCAGCAAAGGGAAGCAAGTATGAAAACAACATGAGGGAAAAACCATCACTCACAGAGCACCAAACTATTTTGAAAGGCGGCACTGCTACATAAATCCAAAGCCGCAAACATCAACTGGGAAAGGTGGACTCATCTGCTCTGTGTGACTCCATCTACCAAGTCATTTTAGGATCAGACAATATGTGTGTGCACATGTGTTAAGCCAGTGTGTCATGTTCCCCATAGAGGTCTTCTATACACTCCTCTCTGAACTTAATCCCATTAGGTATATCCATCTTGCTCCTCCAAGCTGAGCCACTTCTTCCCTGGCCACACAGCATTTACACGCACTCCAATACCACTTCACCCTCTTAATCAGCCCTCTTGCCCCACCCACAGGCTCTTACACGTACTTTCACCCTGTACCATTTCGTCTGTGTCCTGAGGTAACTGAAACCTCAACAGCCAGGGACTGCAGGAACCCACTCAACATGAAGGAACCCACTCTTCCCTTCGAGGAATCACAATGAGTGTTTGATTCACTATTTGCAGAACATGGAGCCTTAACTATGTAGAGGTCTACAATTAAAAAGGTAAAGGAAAATTGTATCTCCCCCATTGCTGGCATCCTTCATCCCATGCCTTCGTCTGAGAAACTCTACATTTAACTCTTTGCTATTAAACACTGTACTGCTTTACCAGATGCAAGAAAGAAATCTGATAAGCACAATAAAATAGCATTCCCTTGATGGAAGTACCATGCAACTGCAGTAGTGAACCTTCTTTCCTCCTTACTGAGCTCCATATTAAATGAAGAATAGAACATAATTAACATAATGGCATCAGAGTGGGAACGGTGAACTGCAAGGGTTATACTTGGGTCCATTTTTTTTTCTAACAAATACGAAGAGTACTGCATGTTTGGCACAATTTCATTTGAAAAGAGAGAAAATAGAAAGCCTCGCCTTAACCCAGGCTTCCTGCATTAATGACTTCCTGTACAATCAATGAAGAAACGCCCATGACTAAAAGCTGTTTTCAGTAGACTACTCCTCCAAATTCGTAGATGGCGTCCTGTATCAGAATGTGCCTAACAGCACCGCATATTAATGCTGCATTCCCTTCTTAAAACAGTCCAATAGTATTAAGAAGTGGAGAAGCTTTAAACTGAAATACATTTTCAAAGGACTGCCTCCACCCAAACCTATTTCACCCTTACCCATTTTCATAAAAGTCAGCAGGGAAAGGGATTAACAGACCAATCCTATGCAAAATGACTCTGAAGTTAATCCCACTGAGTTTGATAGGGCTTACACTCAAGTAATGCAGATAGGATGATAGCATAAGATTTTATTGGCGGGGGGACAGAATATCCTAATGATTTCCTTCCCCCACTCCCCACAAACTACTTGGTAAAAATAATGGTAGCTGAGTTAATAGTTAGCTCGAACACCTCTTCGCAGATTTTTAGAGAATACTATTTTAAAACTGTATTGTCAAGTATGTGCATGAAATTATTCCAGCCCCATCTCAAATATACTTGCAGTGCATCTGTAATGACATAAGCCAGAAGTTAGCACACACGGATCTTGTGACTGCTGCCAGTCTACAAGCTGTTTCCTGCTGGCTTGCATCAAGAGCAAGGGCCCAGCTCTCAGCTACAGGCCAGGAAACTCCCTTCTTTCTTCCTCCTATAGTAATGTCTGTCTTATGGCAGCAAAAGATTTGAGTCTTCCTCCAAGTTAGAAGAAAGGTGTCTGCAAACAATGATGTCTCATCTACAATACAAGGCAGGATGTATTCCATCTCTAAATCAGAATTCACCCCCTACTCCAAAAAAGGCTAACTCAAAAGAAAACATTGTACAATGCTTCTGAAAACATGCTTTGGACCAGGCGACATTTCCAGGGGAACACAGCTTCACAAATTTTGCAACAGCCGCTAAAGTAGCCCAACTATTTACTTACAGCATTCGGAAGTTCTCAGTGTGGCTTACAACATAAAATACATGTTTTTGCTATTCCGACTTGGAATACAGCTGGTACCCCAGACAAACGAAGCTCGTACTTGCAATTTATCTTGACAGAACACAGGGCAGGAAGAATTCTCCTAGGTATGCTGGACCCAAGCCCAAGCCAGCAAGGACTGAATATAATCACTTCCTCAATTGTCTTCTCACAGCCTGTGTTATACCCACTGCTCAATGTAGACACGTTGTTCTGGTTTTATAAGACTGAAGAATAACAATATAGTTTAGAATTAAGATGACTAAACTTTCCACTGTGGTATTTCAACTTGAGGAGTGGAGTGGGAGACAGAATCTTTCAGACAGTACTTCAGATATACCCAATAAAGCCAGTAATCTACTCGGGATTTTACCCTTAAGCAACAAAAGTAACACGTGTCTCAAAGTACATGGACCAGATGTAACTATGATTAAACAGAGGTGTGGAGAAGAAATATTTACATCATTTATCTTAATATGAGGACCTCAGTCTCTCTACCAATGGCACCTACCATACCGTTGTATTCAACAGCCTGTGTAGTAGTAGTAGTTGTAGCAGTAAGAGATGGGTGACACAAATATACTTATCAGACACTGGCTGGGTTCACACAACCCACAAGATTGAGTATGGATTGAGTGTAGGTTGTCGTTGAACCATGGGTCGTTGTTGAAATGTGGGTTGTTGTGTGTGAACACAGCTGTGCTAACAAACCATGGTTCATTAACCACAAACAACCCATGAAGAGAACCCTTGCCGGATGGGTTGTAGGGTGGGTGAAAATTAATTACGCCCTCACTGCGTGCTGGGCTTGGCTGACACGAGAACCCAGAACAATGCAGGTAATTAGGGTAATCCTGGTCGCACAACCAGTGCACACAGGGATGGGGAAAACAACAAACGCTGTGTTGTTTCCTCCAGTGATCATCCAAACTCAGCCATGGTTTGTTGCTGGATTATGAACTGTGGATTGTTTGTAGTTAACAAACCATAGCTTGGTAGTGCGGCTGGGTTCACACAACCCATGGTTCAACCCATACTCAACCTTGAGTTTGGGTTGTTGGGTTGTGCAAACCCAGTAAGTGAGATTTCATGCTTTTCTGATGCATTCCCTTATTCTTATGTTTTCATTTGCTCAGTACATTATACAGCATGGGAGCACTTCTACATGTTCATGGAGTACAGTTTTGTGAAGTAGCAGTAAGAACATAAGAGTAGTCCTAAGGGATCAAACCAAAGATCCATCTAGTCTAACCAGATGTTTCCCAACAGTGACCAGCCAGATGTCTCTGGAAAGCTTATAAGCAGGCCTGAAAGCAACAGTCCTACCACATTGTCTTTCAGCATCTTTTAGGAGTGGGAGACCCTTTTTTTCTGTCAAGGGTCACATTCCCTCAGGGGTAATCTGTCAGAGGGCAGTGGGCAGGGCTGAAGCCAGGAGTGGCCCTTTTCTCTGTCCCTTTTCTTTCTCTTTCTCCTTCCCTTGCAGGCTGCCAAATCATTCTTGCCAGGGGTCTGAACTGATCTCTTGGACAGGGCTTCTGAAATAAGGCTGAGGCCTGCAGGGCACCCACCACTGTTTTAGTCAAAGGTATACAGCTGCTGAACCTGGGAGATGCCATTTAGCAATAATTATTAAGAGCCAGTGATCAACCATTGTGATCAGTGATCATTGTGATCATTGTGATCATTGTGATCAGTGATCATTGTGATCATTGTGATCAGTGATCAACAGTCTGTTTCCCGCCTCCCAGCTGAGCAGAGCAGAGCAGAGCAAGCTGCTCCAGCTGGTCCAGGGACTACAGAAGCAGGCAAGCTCCCAGAGAGCGAGCGAACAGAGCGAGCGAACAGGGGGAGCAAACAGGAGTTGGCCAGGGGAGGTCAAGGGGGAGGCCCCTAACATTTTTTTTTTATTATTATTTTTTTATTATTATTTTTTACTAACTTTTTTTCATTTATTTGTCTTGTAACACACACTTCCACACCAGTGGGACTCTGCTTTTAACCTCTACTGAGTAGAGGAGCAGGCACAGGCTAGTCTAGAACAATCACAAAGCTAGACACAAAAAGGGAAAAGAGGCTATGGAAGGACAAGACTCTCCAGTGGTGGTGACCTGCAAGGTGTGTGCAATGTTTGTTTTCTTGCCTGAGAACAACATGGCCTACGCCTGCAACAAGTGCAAGTTGATCACGCTGCTGGAGGAAAAAGTAAGTGGACTGGAGCGGCGACTGTCAACCCTCCGGGGAATAAGAGAACACGAAGAGTTCTTGGACAGAATGGGGGAACTACAGCAGCAAAGGGCAGACCAGAAGCTTGAAGAGCAACAGCAAGATGAGGCAGTGGGAAATGCTGAGGTGAAGAAAAATGGAGTAGAGGATACTCCTTGGAAAACGGTGACAGTTAGGAGAAGAAGAACTAGACGCCACTCTGCACCAGTGGAAGCGGTGGAGCTGTGGAACCGATTCCAGGTACTTGCAGATGAGACTGGAGGACAGCCTGCAGAGGAAGAATCACAGGGGAACCTGCATGAGAGTGAGCAAGAGGCTAAAGGTCAGTCAAACAGAGGCGATGAAACCCAGGCCTACAAGAAGAAGAAGAGAAGAGTGGTAGTAGTGGGAGACTCCTTGCTGCGTGGGATCGAGACCCAAGTATGTCGCGAAGACCCGTGGACTCGCCAGGTATGTTGTCTCCCGGGAGGACAGATTAGAGATGTGACTGAAAGGTTGCCTGCACTCATAAAGCCCACTGACAGGTATCCCTTTCTTCTCATCCATGTGGGAACAAATGATACCGCCAAGCGGAGCTACGAAGAGATCACGTCAGACTTTGAAGCTTTGGGAAGGAAACTCAAGAACTTTGGGGCCCAGATAGTTTTCTCATCCATCCTTCCAGTAGTTAGAAGAGGGATAGAAAGGGAACGAAAAATACTCCGGGTGAATGACTGGCTACGAAGGTGGTGCCGACGAGAGAGATTTGGATTCTGGGACCACGGGCTATACTTCCTGGAAGATGGGCTGTTGGCTAGGGATGGGTTGCACCTCACAAAGGATGGGAAGAATGTGTTTGGCCACAGCATGAAGAACTTCATCAGGAGGGCTTTAAACTGAATCCTACGGGGAAGGGAGATGTAATGTTGGGGGTAACAATGGACGTAGGCGCATGCACTGCAATGGAGAGAACAGCGCTGATAGCGCCCAATAATAGTCTTCAGACACATGTAGGAAGAAAGCCAGACTATGAAGCACATGGTCTTCGATGTCTATATACTAATGCCCAGAGTATGGGAAACAAACAGAACGAACTTGAACTCTTAATACAGGAGGGAAATTATGACTTGATAGGTATAACTGAGACTTGGTGGGATGACTCTCATGACTGGAATACAGCAGTTGAAGGATATAACTTGTTCAAAAAGAACAGGAGGAACAGAAAGGGAGGCGGGGTTGCACTGTATGTGAAAAATACATATCTCTGCACAGAAATACAGGAGGAGGAGCTTGGTAGCCCCATCGAGAGCATCTGGGTTGAAATAAATGGAGCAAAGAATAAAAGGAACCTGGTGGTCGGAGTCTACTACCGGCCACCCAATCAAGGAGAAGCCAAGGATGAAACTTTTGAAAAGCAAATAGCCAATGTTTTAAGGAAGCATGATGTAGTAGTAATGGGGGACTTCAATTTCCCCGATATTTGTTGGGAGACAAATTCTGCAAAACATGCCCCCTCCAGGAAATTCCTGACTTGTGTGGCGGATAACTTCCTCCTACAGAAAGTAGAGGAAGGAACTAGAGGATCGGCTATCCTTGACTTGATCCTAACCAACAGAGATGACTTAGTGGATAAAGTAGCAGTTACAGGAACTCTGGGGGAAAGCGACCATGTTGTACTTGAGTTCTTGGTTCTAAGGGAAGCAAAAGCCGAGTGTACTCAAACGCGTACCCTGGATTTTAGGAAAGCTGATTTTAATAAACTCAGAACAATGATCAGTAAGGTCCCATGGCAAGCAATGCTAGCGAGAAAAGGAGTCCAAGATGGGTGGGAACTTTTAAAAAAGGAAATTCTCAAGGCACAATCACAAACAATTCCAACAAGAAGAAAAGGTGGAAGACAACAGAAGAAGCCAATGTGGCTTCACAAAAAGCTTAGGGATGACCTGAAAACAAAAAAGGACACATATAGGAAGTGGAAAGAAGGCCAAGTAACAAAGGAAGAGTACAGGCAGATAGCACAGAATTGCAGGGATGGCGTCAGGAAGGCTAAAGCGGAGAACGAGGTGAGGTTAGCGAGGGATGCTAAAAACAACAAAAAGGCTTTCTTCAGCTACGTGCATAGTAAAAGGCAGAGGAAAGAAATGGTTGTTCAGCTATTAAATAAGGATGGCAAAATGATAACAGAGGACAAAGAAAAGGCAGAGGTGCTCAATTCCTACTTTGGCTCAGTCTTCTCCCAAAAGAGGGTCTATGACCCCCCTGGCAAAGGCGAAGTACAGGCTGAAGGGGCAGGATTGCAGCTTGAGATCGACAGGCATATGGTCAAGGAACACCTCATTACTTTGAATGAGTTCAAATCTCCAGGGCCAGATGAACTGCATCCTAGAGTCATAAAGGAACTGGCAGAAGAGCTCTCAGAACCGCTGTCTATTCTCTTTGAGAAATCATGGAGGACCGGGGAAGTGCCAGATGACTGGAGGAGGGCTAACGTTGTCCCTATCTTCAAAAAGGGTAAAAAGGAGGAACCTGGGAACTACAGACCAGTCAGTCTGACATCAATCCCTGGGAAAATTCTGGAGCAGATCATAAAGCAATCCATCTGGAAGCACCTTGACAACAATGCAGTGATTACTCGAAGCCAACATGGATTTGTCAAAAACAAGTCCTGCCAGACAAATCTGATCTCATTTTTTGATCAAGTCACCTCCCTTGTAGACCGTGGGAATGCTGTAGACATCATATACCTCGACTTCAGCAAAGCTTTCGACAAAGTGCCCCATGATATCCTGATGAGCAAACTAGCTCGAAGTGGGCTAGATGAAACAACGATCCAGTGGATCCACAGTTGGCTACAGAATCGGACTCAAAGAGTGCTTATCAATGGGACCTTCTCAAGCTGGGGAGAGGTAACGAGTGGGGTACCGCAGGGCTCAGTCCTGGGCCCAGTGCTCTTCAATATTTTTATTAATGACTTGGAGGAGGAGGTGCAGGGAATGCTGATCACATTTGCAGATGACACCAAATTGGGAGGGATAGCTAATACTTTGGAAGACAGAAACAAAATTCAAAGTGATCTGGATAGACTGGAGTGCTGGGCAGAAAACAACAGAATGGCATTTAATAGGGACAAATGCCAAGTTCTGCACCTAGGAAAAAGAAACCAAATGCACAGTTACAAGATGGGGGATACGTGGCTCAACCACACTACGAGCGAGAAGGATCTTGGAATTGTCGTCGATCACAAGCTGAATATGAGCCAACAATGTGATGTGGCTGCAAAAAAGGCCAATGCTCTTTTGGGCTGCATTCATAGAAGCATCGCTTCCAAATCCCGGGAAGTACTAGTTCCCCTCTACTCAGCACTGGTTAGGCCTCATCTGGAGTACTGTGTCCAGTTCTGGGCACCACACTTTAAGAAGGATGCAGACAAGCTGGAGAGGGTTCAAAGGAGGGCAACAAAGATGATCAGGGGACTGGAAACAAAGCCCTATGAAGAGAGACTGAAAGAACTGGGCATGTTTAGCCTTGAGAAGAGAAGACTGAGGGGAGATATGATAGCGCTCTTCAAGTACTTGAAAGGTTGTCACAGAGAAGAAGGCCAGGATCTCTTCTTGATCATCCCAGAGTGCAGGACACGGAATAATGGGCTCAAGTTACAGGAAGCCAGATTCCGACTGAACATCAGGAAAAACTTCCTGAGTGTCAGAGCAATACGGCAATGGAACCAATTACCTGGGGAGGTGGTGGGCTCTCCCACACCGGAGGCCTTCAAGACGAGGCTGGACAGCCATTTGTCAGGGATGCTCTGACTTGGATTCCTGCATTGAGCAGGGGGTTGGACTCGATGGCCTTGTAGGCCCCTTCCAACCCTACTATTCTATGATTCTAACCTATCCTCCTTCGATATTGTCTAATCTTTTCAACTTTTTTCAGCCATGTAGTCTAGTAGTGGACATCATTGCAACTGCCATAACTGCATCAAAGGCCTTACCACTTTCACAGCTATACTATTTAGTGTGGCCTTCCCCAACCTGGTGCTTTCCAGATGTTTTTAGGTACAACTCCCATCATCTTTGACCACTGGCCATGCTGGCTGGGACTGATGGGAGTTGTAGCCCAAAACACCTGAAGGGCACCAGGCCAGGGAAGTCTTATTTAGTGGCTCTCCAGAGCAAGATGCTCTTATCCCTTCCCCTCAACAGTTATTGCCTAGTATTCTGGCTGATAGTGACCCCTTCCTAAATATCTTGTAGAGATTAGTCTTTTGGCTGTAAGTGTTGAAGCTCCTGCTGTTGTGTGCTCAGCATGACTCACAAAGGATGTATTAACCAACTTCTGCAATTCGTTAAGAAGTAAGTGCCTTTCACTAGCACAGAGCCTAGGTAAACTACAGACAAATGAAAATATTGCTCACAAAATCACACATCTAGGGTTTTCATAAGCAAGGTTTGATTTGCATATTTAGCACAAGAGAGTCTACCTCCAAATAAGTTAGTTTGTAACTTTTGATTATTATTTCTAATGGCATACACAATTGGCTTCTACATACTTACTTGTACATAAACACATTTCCCAACACGAAAGGGTCATTAAAGGGTACTTTGCAATGCTCCACAAACCACGATGGCTTATTAAGTCTCCAGGCCCAAGGTTTGTTGCAAGACGATGGGTTTTTAAGTCATTCGTCCTACTTCTGTTTTTTTTTCTGCAAAGCTGACGCCTGTAGGTCAAATTAGCTATTTCTCTGACCACTGATATTATTCACTCCTAAGTGGATTGTTCGCTCCTACTGTAACCAGTGGCATTCATATATTAATTCTGACAACACAGAGTCTTGTGGCACCTTAAAGATTAACACATTTATTTTGGCATAAGCTTTCATGGACACTGCCCACTTCATCAGATATATGAAGTGTTAACCTTGGCAAATGTGCCAATTTAAGGTTAACACTTCATGCATCTGATGAAGTGGGCAGTTAGTCCTTAAGGTACCACAAGACTCTGTGACGTTTTTGCTGCAACACAGCTACCCCTTTGGAAATTAGATTAGTTCTGCTATCATATATTCATACATTCTATGGCTACCTCCACATAAAAAGGAAAAAGGGTTGGATTCATGGCTCAAACATATGGTTAATTATATTGCAGCATGAGACACAAAGGCTCTCGCATGTCCAGACAGCTGCACAGCTAAGCTATTCCCAGTTTTCTAAGACAAGCTGATGGAGAAAAGAAGAATTAACTTACTAGTTCCTTCAAAACAGCTTTCCCTCTTTCAAATCAAGACCAACACTATTTGTTTAACACAGGTACAACAGATGCCAAGCTTCTGTGTC
Source organism: Heloderma suspectum (assembly GCF_057233095.1). Lineage (NCBI taxonomy): Eukaryota > Metazoa > Chordata > Lepidosauria > Squamata > Helodermatidae > Heloderma > Heloderma suspectum. The sequence goes on from NC_139459.1 coordinate 280,560,074, forward strand.
AGGATTTCAAACCCATTGCTGAGCAGTAGTTAATACATAATTTGGAAAATTAACAAAGGAGGCTGACTGACTGGTATGGAATCAAGATAAAGGGGAAAACAGCATCTATGCTACACCTCTTTTTTCTACAGAACTTTCTACAGAAAATGACAGAAAGTTATTTATTTAATAGATTTATGTGCTGCCTTCTTTTATGGAATTCAAGCTGGCATTCATGGGGTTCCTAGGCCATCTCATAGAATCATAGAATAGTAGGGTTGGAAGGGGCCTACAAGGCCCTCGGGTCCAACCCCTGCTCAATGCAGGAATCCAAGTCAGAGCATCCCTGACACATGGCTGTCCAGCCTCATCTTGAATGCCTCCAGTGTGGGAGAGCCCACCACCTCCCTAGGGAATTGGTTCCATTGTCGTATTGCTCTAACAGTCAGGAAGTTTATCCTGATGTTCAGCCGGAATCTGGCTTCCTGTAACTTGAGCCCATTATTCCACGTCCTGCACTCTGGGATGATCGAGAAGAGATCCTTGCCTTCTTCTCTGTGACAACCTTTCAAGTACTTGAAGAGCGCTATCATCTCTCCCCTCAGTCTTCTCTTCTCAAGGCTAAACATGCCCAGTTCTTTCAGTCTCTCTTCATAGGGCTGTTTCCAGTCCTCTGAACATCTTTGTTTACCTCCTCTGAACCCTCTCCAGTTTGTCTGCATCCTTCTTAAAGTGTGGTGCCCAGAAGTGGACACAGTACTCCAGATGAGGCCTAACCAGTGCTGAGTAGAGGGCAACTAGTACTTCCCGGGATTTGGAAGCTATGCTTCTATTAATGCAGCCCAAAAGAGCATTTGCCTTTTTTGCAGCCACATCACATTGGTGGCTCATATTCAGCTTGTGATCAACAACAATTCCAAGATCTTTCTCGCTTGTAGTGTGGTTGAGCCACGTATCTCCCATCTTGTAACTGTGCATTTCGTTTCTTTTTCCTAGGTGCAGAACTTGGCATTTATCCCTATTAAATGTCATTCTGCTGTTTTCTGCCCAGCGCTCCAGTCTGTCCAGATCATTTTGAATTTTGTTTCTGTCTTCCAAAGTATTAGCTATCCCACCCAATTTGGTGTCATCTGCAAATCTGATCATCATTCCCTGCACCTCCTCCTCCAAGTCATTCATAAAAATATTGAAGAGCACTGGGCCCAGGACTGAGCCCTGTGGTACCCCACTCGTTACCTCTCCCCAGTTTGAGAAGGTCCCATTGATAAGCACTCTTTGAATCTGGTTCTGTAGCCAACTGTGGATCCACCGGATCGTTGTTTCACCTAGCCCACTTTGAGCTAGTTTGCTCATCAGGAGATCATGGGGCACTTTGTCGAAAGCTTTGCTGAAGTCGAGGTATATGATGTCTACAGCATTCCCACGGTCTACAAAGGAGGTTACTTGATCAAAACTTGAGATCTCCCATCTGGGCACAGACCTACTGCCTTCAGCATGGTTTCTGTATCATGTCTTCAGACCACTCTCTGGGGCGGTTAAACATGCTGTTGGCAGGATTTTTAAAATAGATTTTTGCAACAGCAATCAAAATCTTAAATCTCTTTAGGTTGCAGCACATGGATTTCCTTCCCTTCTTCCTGATGTTTCTCATCTATTCATGTCTTTCATATTAGATTTCTCAGTCACATTCCTTCATATCATTTGTCTTCTACTGAACATACTTGCCTCACATTTTTGCATTCATTGCTCTTCCATCTACTGGATCTTTTTCTTGTGTTGATGCTATTCTAACTCCATTTTTGTCTGCTGTAGTGGAACTAGGGGGCCTGGGTTCATAGGGTTGTGTGGACAAATACCATCTAGCCATAAAACAATTAACCTAGGTACAGACCTTTACCCAGGAGCCATCCTTCCAATATCAGCCTCTCAGAGTTTAATACAGGGTTAAGAGGAAAAAGAATTATTTATCCAAGGGAGAGCACTCAATATAAGCAGTGCACAGGCACTGACAATTTGAAGATAATTCCATAATCAAGAAACCTGCCAATGATGAAAAAAACCTGCCGGACTATCTCATGGTGGCTCAAGCTCCAGAAAGCCAGGAAATTGGAAGCTAAGGCTGATGTTTTAACAGGCATGTCCCATGATCAGTGATTATGTTGTGCAATGTCACAACTGTGCTTGCCTACAAACGTGCCCTCTGTGCACTTACACGTTTCCTTGGTGCTTGGTTTTACAAGGCCAAATCCAAATGAGGGGAATGGAGTGCCTGGAACTATCAAAGATAGTTGTCCTTGTCTTCTATTGTCTTATGAAGCATCTGAGCCTTTATTGCTAGAGGAATCCATCTGTGAGTTGACCCACGTCAACATGTGAGTAGCCCTGCCCCATGTGCCCACTATGTTCAACATGACTTACTCACAGGTGAGTGTGTGTAAGATTGCAGCATAAAAGCTACAAACTCTGTCTGTATCAGTGTGTTCCATCAGGCTGGACACAGGCCAGCGATTAGACTCTAGAATCTTCCTCAGCAACTCTCTGTCTGGCCTGCAGAAACCTCAGTTGTTGCTTTGCCTCTGGCTGGATGCATGAGGCCAAGTGGGCCTCTGCTCTGCTGTCTCTTTACCATCCCTCCTCCTCACTGCTCCAGCACCAGCCTCAGTCCCCTGCAACATACCCCTGGGACAAAAAGGATTCTTCACATTCTTTCCTGAAAACATGTATCCAACATAGGGCTATACTGAACAGAGTTAGGGTGCATCCTATGCACATTTAGTCATAAAACACCCCTACAACTTCCAGGATTCCCTAGCCAGCATGGCTACTTGTGAATTGTAGGACGTTTTTCCTGTCTAAATGGGCACTGGACTGCACTCTAACTCTATTGTGTCTCCTCTTTAAAAAGCCTTCCTTGATCCACTTTCTATTTATTGTTTAATTTCTCCTATTTCATTTTCATCTGAAGTCCTACATGAGTGATTTACTCCCACTGTTTTGAATTTCCTACCACTAATTCCCGTTTTCTGATCTGGCTTTTTCCCTTTTAGCTTTATTGAAACGTCCCTCAGTAAAATGTCTAGCAAAGAACACAGGACAATGCTATATCTTTTAGATCTTTCTGGAATGTTCTTCCTGCACATATTTATTTATAGCATTTGTTGCTCTTCCTCTAGCCTTTCTTTTAAATAAATCTTAAAACATCTTGTGTGTCTGCCTTTGCTTCCTATCTCATTCCTTACATTTTAAAATGTAATGTTATATTGGCTAGTTTGTGTTTAACATCTTATGTCAGAGGACTTCATTAATCACATATTCTTGTCCCTGTTTCTTGTTTATTTCAGATTGGATGTTTTCTGAGCAGAAACCTGCTCTTTTTTTTTCTTTGTGTCTAGTACAGTTCTAGGCATGATATAAAGAAAGTAAAAGCAAATTTTGCTAATAAAGCGTATGGAATAAGGAGCTACGGCGTTGGGTAGTTTATAAAACAAGAACTAGTTTTTCTTTACAAAATAAATTCTGTAAATAAAAATGTGTTTGACGTCTGGAGGGCGCCAAGTTGGGGAAGGCTTCTATATATGTCTACTCAAAAGTAAATTCTATTTAGTTCAATGGGACTTACTCCCAAGTAAGTAGGTACAGGAATGCAGCCTTAGTTTCTTGTGTACATTATACTGCTCTGAGATACATGCCAATAAATCATTATTTTATGAGATAGAAAAGGAGGCCAGTGGAAGTCTTCATGTAAAATTCAAAATGGGGGATACATTGGCCAAGCGATAATGTAAACACCATGTAAAGTTCCACTGCCGGTAACTACCATTAATACAACAGTTATAGGACAAGAACTACATCAGGTTATGGTTATGGGAATGGACATATCTGTCAGGACTGCCTCCCAGCACTACTCAGTTGCACTGTTTTGATAGGGTCATTATGGTAACTAGACCCAGCTGAACCTTACCTAACTTGGTACCAGCTCCTACTAGCCTTCCTTAAGAAAGGTGGAAAAGGCTACTAGCAGGCAAGTCAACAGACATTTCCAGACAACAGAAACTTTTTATTAACACACCTGTCTACACATACTCGTCAATGACCTGAGAAAAATGAACCAACCCTCTTCCAATTTCTGATCTGTTTGCAGGACTAAGTGACAAGAAAATGCATCAGAGTGCCACAGTACCTGCAAGAGGAACCACACACAGCACTGCGGGTGAGTAAGAGGATGCATACGGTAGCCAAGGGGGGTTTCCTCTGCACATTTAGTCTACTGTTTTTATTTTGTGGATTGTCTGTGTGCAATGTACCAGCCCTGGAGGGGTAGCGAAGAAATGGTGCCTTCGACAGATTTCTATGGTCATAGTAAAATGCTGTACTTGTACGTGTTTGCGTGGCAAGTGACTTACTTCTACAAACTGTGATAAAATACACTGCATTTGAGCATCTGATGTCTCTATGCATTTCTTGGAGCAACTTCACCGTTAAGCCAAAGCATACAAAAGTATATTTAGAGCCACAAACATAAGGTCATTGTCATCTCGTTAACTTGAATCAACCACAATCCTCCAGTTAGAAAGCAGTATACAGGTAATGGGGACACTCTAAAAAAAACGTGTCCCTTTTAAATCTCCAGAACAGCTCAATAGTGCTCCAATACTGAATAGAATTTTTTTAGCTGTATGAAAGTCGAATTCAGGGCCCTCCTTGGAGATGAGCATTTGAGAAGGTTAAAGAGAGATCTGCTATTCTTTGGGACAAGTTTTGCCTTCTAAAAGAGAAATAACGATTTATGCTACAAAGAGAATAAAAAGTTGCAGTGCTTCCTGAAGCTGAAACGCTCCTAACACCACCATGGAGATCCAACATGAGGTGTGCTGCACAATTCTCAGGGAGATTAATGGTGAATGAGTGAGCCAAACAATAAAATGAGTGAATGAGTGAGCCAAACAATAAAAGAGACTGAACCTCAGAGCTTGAAACCAGGAGTTAAAACAAAACAGGTTTGGTGAACATCACAGATCAGGTAATTTAAAAAAAAAATTCAATGCCCTTATAAAAATATCTCTACCCAGCTGAATTACACAAAGAATTAAACAAAGACCAAGATGCAGTAGGAGAAATGTTTTCTCAAGCTGTGAAATCATTAAGCATTTGAATGTCTCTTGCCCTTGCAGACCAATTCAGCTCCTGTCGAGAGAGTAATAATGAGATGGCTGATGACAGGAATCCATCCAGTCATGCACTGCAGGCTCAGCTCTTAACACTTTGTTCTACAAGAAGGGAACCATCACGATTGAAGCAAAAGCTGCGGCTTTACAACTGTGTTCACTAGCAGAGGTTTTTGGTATATCTGCAGCACTCCAAAGCTTCTCTCTTCAAGTAAAATATTACGTCCCATTTGGAAGGGAACATGAAATTAATGTGGGTGTTAATAAAAGGACATATAGGCGGTCTTGGGTATGTGTCAAATGCAGAGATTAAGGGAGGGTGAACTGCATGCAAGCTTGACTCCTTTTAAAATTCCAGGGGAAAATTAATAGTTGCACTGAGATGTGCGTTACAATGAGACAGATATAACCTTTCTCTTCCCACTTCAGTGACATAAAGCAAACTATCTTCAGCAACAACTGGCATCCTCCACCCTCTCCCAACCCCACCTCCATCCTCACGTGATTTCAGCTTGCAGTCTTAGCTTACTGCACCGCTATGGTTGTATTCCTACTGATGGTGCCCAGACACCTCAAGCAATGCTGTCTTGTTTCAGTCTTCCAATGCCTTTGAGTGCTATATATCTTCAAGGGGAAGGGGAAGAGCAATGGTTCAATAATAAAACACCAGCTCTATGCACAGAAAGCATTAGGAAAGAGTATTAGGCGATAGGGCTGGGGAAAAAACCTTTGCTTGATACCGTGGGGAGACACTACACATCAAAGATGACAAGGCCAAGTTAAGACCAGCACTCATTATAAGGCAGCCACTTACCTGACTCCTTGTCCATCACTACATGCACAAGATTAGTAATGAAAGCTCTCTCCCTCCATTCTATCATTACACAGTGCAGGAATCAGGTGGATGCACACTACCAGAGCACAAAACATACTGAAGTCCAAATGTAAGAACCCAGATCTCAGTTCCCAGCCCCATGTGCTGAACTGCCATGTGCTGAACAATATGCATCCTTCACTATCAGAATAGGCTAGCGTTTCTGAACCAGATGTGATCAGAAGGATTTTGCTGCTCTTGTGAAGCTTAAACCAGTATACCAAGAGAGCACTGGTTAGGGCAAAGGATGGGATATAAGGCTCTAAGGAATTGCAAGTAATAGCCAGGTAACAGACTAATAACCAAGGCAGCGACAGGCAATGAGAGAGTAGGCCTGAAGCTAGTTGGGAGTCATACACAATCCAGTAGAATTCAGGGACTAAGATTCCCCCGTGAGTTGGACTATAACACATCTGGGGGGCACCAGGTTGGAGAAGGCTGTGTTAGCCGGTGATTCAACAAGCCACAGGACAAGGTGGCATAAACCAAGGCCAGACAGAACAAGCCACTAAATGAAGGATCTCTAGGATAGAGTTCAGTGACAGGGCTTTTAATATTTTGCCCAGCATGCCAAAATGCTGAAATCCAGTATTAAGTGCAGTTATGCATCTTCCTACATGTTGTAACTACTGCCAAGATAGACCTTCTTTTTTCTGAACTGTGTGCACAGGAGTCCTAAAATGCCAGCATTGTTAGCCCTCCCAACCGAGTACAGTACAAAGAAAAACTCCAGCAGAAATTCTTCCGAGAATAAAAAACTATTTCGAAGAGCATTTCTCTTGAGATTATGCTGCCTGAACAATAGCGAGAAATGGAGAAAAAAACTATGTGTGGGCCCCATCATATCTCCCAAGTTTCTTTTAAGTAAAGAAGAAACTTGGGAGATATCATGAGGGCATATAAATAATACAATTCCATTTCTCAGCTGAAGACAGAAATTGAAAAAGCAAGCTGCTCATATGAAACAATGAATGCCTGCTATGAACAAAGCAGATTCTAGAGAAATGTAATAAGAATCAACTGTAGGCAAAAAGGCAGTAACTGCAATGTACTGTGGATTTTTCCCTTGCCTAGTTTTCAATATCATATAAGCACTTTTGAAAATAAATATTTGGGGCAGTTGCCACCCACACCTTGCTTTACTTGCCGGAGATGCTTCAGCTCTTCCTCCTTAAGAAATACTCTTAAAGTGCTAGTAGCCACAACAGTGCTACATTAAAATAGCTCAGGCGTCTTAATTTAGTTGCTCAATTGGGTCTTGCCATCTTAAATTGTTTTTAGCAGTTTGACATTGTTTTAACTTTTTTGTATGTTTTAAGCCCTGTTGTAAGATGACTTGAGTCTTGTTCGGGGAAAGGCATCTAATAAATAAATAAAAATTATCCCATCTGGTGCCCTCCAGATGTTTTGGACTTCAACTCCCATCAGCCCCAGCCAGTATGGCCAATTGTTGCTCTGAGAGTTGTAGTTCAAAACAACTGGAGGGCATCAGGCTGGGGATGGCGGCAACAGCTTTATGCTGTGGAGCTTGCCTGCAACACCCAATGCTGAGCAGGTAGAGTTTGCCACTCAGGTGCTTGCCCAAGGGGAACTGCCCTTTGCTCCAGGCAAGTGGCAAACTGCAACAGCATCATCAAGCAGTCTAATAAGCAGCTCTGCCAGTTAGCATTCTACCTTTCTGCATGACAATCCCAACGTTCTGCCACACTTTCAACAGGCCATTCTGAGAAATCACACCTTAAAAAGGACTGAGCAATACTATATTAACTGGACACAAAAGAGAACTATGTAGTTGAACACTCTCACATCATATAGGTATGAATGTTATAGATAAGGCAACTTGCTCAGTGTATGTTCCCAATGGCTTTGTCTGTTGCACCAAGTATTATCTGTTGAGCCCAGCCCTCAAACAAAATATTATCAGCTAAGCAGCATTCAGCCATGCAGGAGCTTTTAAATGGTTCTGGAGTTACAAAGCTAGTAGGCAGTCCCCCAATACAACACAAATCATTAACTTTTTCGCCCAGACGGTGGGGAACAATCACGCGTTCATTAGGCTACAAAGGGAGTAGCCTCTCACAACTGGACAGGGATCTACACATTTTGGCTTGCCTTAGTAGCCCAGTCATTATTTGCATCTCTACTAGCCCTGCTCCTTTCCCAAGTCCAATGGTGCATAGAGGATTGGGGTTGAGGTTGGTCTCTCACTTTGCCCCATGGCTTTGTAGACACTCAGAAGAAGCAAGAGAGATTCTTAATACTTCCAAATGTCTGCAAAACCCTATACAACTGACCCCTCCATGACTTCTCTGAGTATGTAAGAGAAGTCAGGAGGAGGTATGAAGTCTTTTTCTCTCGCATAACTGGCATGAGAAAGGGGGGGGGAAATCACTTTGTGGAAGGAAGACCGGGTGGGGTGGGGTTCCAGGTATCCAGGATTAGGTGGAGACCAAAATAATATTTATGGTTACCACTGGCTATCTGGCAATTTAATCTGTAGATCCTTGTAAACTAGACTATTTCCATTTCATATTTGGGGGGGGGGGGGGTTCCAAGGCTTCAAAGTGATTTTTTTTACATAATAGAGGGAAAAGATATTTTGAACTTGAGCAATTGCTAACAACGTATTCAGAATGCAATTATATTTGACAGTTTAATGTCAAATGCCATTCCTTAGATAAAACTCTCAGCGGTTCCCAGAAGGCAGGGTCAATGCCTCCTCAGAATTCCTGCAAGTTCTCACATACACAATTTCTGGAGAGTCGTTGTTGACACTGTTCCTATATGAATTATATTAGCTCCTGTCAGAAGTGTTTGCACGGCCAATAACCACAGCAGTTGATGCAAACAATTAATGCAGAGCCATATGGGAAAGCTTTCCATTAATAAAAACGTACATACTACCAACAGAAAGGGACAAGCCTCAGTGGTAGTCTCATTCCAGAGGAGAATGTGACACTAGTAATGTCACTTGCTTGAGAGATCTTGGGAGTGCCAGAAGTGGACCGCTAACTAGTTTCTACTCAGTCAGTATGAACCCTTTATATGGGGAAATCTTAATTTCCTAGACTCTTAGCTCACTCCCAGAGCTTGGGGGAGGTGGGGGGAAACAAGGTATTCCAAACAGCAGAAGTCCTGTTCTCAAGCAACTTCCCTTGGCATGGGATGTAGTTTGTTTTATGAAGAGTAGATCACAGGTTGATAGTGTAGTGAGCTCCTCTACCTGTTTCACAATTCCACATCCTTCCCATTATTCAAGTCTGTCTTGGAGTGCCCCAAATACTTCAATTTAAAATTCGGAGTACCTGACGGGCTTCTCCCACTCATTAGAATAGCAGCTCTCATGTGAATCCTATCTAATGTCGATCTGCTCCCTTCAATGCAGCTTCTTCTCAAGTGGGCCCATGATGCAGGGAGCATCAACTACTCCACTGCTTCTATGAAAAAATTGATAAGGTCTGGGCCTCCTTTCTGTAAGGAGAACTCAGGATTGGTAACAGGGTAGAGAAGATAGCGGTACATGTTCTCATAACACCAGAGCAGATATTATAAGGCTGGTAATACAGTGAGGAAAAGTTAAACTTCTTACAAGGATCCTTAAAGCAAGAATACCACTCTTGTTTCCTTTGGATCAGTAGCATTGTGTCAGATATTCCCAAACTGACAGTCATGCCAAAAGTTTCATACAGCATGTATCCCAAGGGCAAACAATGAGATTCCTATGAATCAAGGTATTGTTGCTAGCCAAAGGGACCTCAGCTACTGCGCTCTATCAAAATGCTATTGTGTCACTGCAGCAGGAAAAACGTAACTGGCAAGCACTCCAAAACTCCAAAGCACTCTAATTTGGAGTTAACAGCTACTGTTAACATTTTTACCTAAAAAAGCATACAACAAGCAAGCCACAGAACTATCACTCTCAGAAAGTTTATACTGAATAGAAATTTTAAAAACTCATTAAGCATACAGTGATCCCATCCTGAAAGAGGAACTATTCTTGTTAAGACCAACTGCTAGGCTTCCATGCTGTCAGAAATGCAACACTAGATGCTGTGCCCCAGGAGCCAACATGTCAAGTTCTTCACTTAATGCTTTCTAAATTTTCAACAGAGTTCCCACAGTAGCTTTTGCTGTTAGGATGCGATCAACAGAGCCATTTCTGAATGACAGCAGAGCTGAATCAGCCTGCCCAATACTTATGTATCAGGCAAACACAATGCTAACCCCCATTTTGACCGCTCCTAGTCCAGATGGACTAACAGCAAGAGTGGCTCAATAATGTCAGTGTTTGTCTCAGCTACTGTTATGTCAAACCCGCACACCATCAAGAAATTCTTCTTTGAAATACTTCCTGTTGTATTTCCTGTGCTGATGCTCCGGTCGCTGGTTTCATAGCAGCATCAAATACCTATGTACAAAATGGGTACAAATAATGAACTGTTAGCAGAGAAAGCAGGACACTTGTCCCGTCATTTTGATCTTTAGGAGGAAAAAAAATTACCAGGATTTAAGAATATACAAAGGTATATTCTAGAAGTTCACTAATATGAGTAGCAGCATTTGAAACTTTTTCATTTTCTTTTCCTATTTTTCCACATCCAAAGGCGTAACAATAAGTTGAACTGCAATTTCCAAGTTTTATGGGAACATTTTTATTGGTTTACAGTTATATGAATACTTAGGTTTTCCTTTTGAAGCCAATTTTGATTTGATACATACAATGTCTGGCCTGAGCACATTTAAAAAATGCAGGTCAAATGGTTTGCTGTGTTCTCAAGGGTCAGATTTTGGGAAACATAACATTATAGTTCCAAAACAGAAATGTGTTCTGTCATTCATCTCCCCGTTTCTTAGAATGTCCTCATTTACTATGACAGGAGATCAGTAGCCAGAAGATATTTCGTCCATTTCTATTGAGGAAATGCCCAAGGACAAACTTGACTTTCTCATTCTAAATTCTTCCTCTACTTACAATCTGCCTTAGAACCACCTTTTTGGTTCTCAATTTGCCATTCATAAATGTTTGTCCCACCGCGCAAATTATGTTAATCTTTCTTGAACACTGTGCAGACAACCTGCATTAACCTTGTATGTAGCAACTCCCAGAGCTTAGAAAATCTAGTTTTGGCACAGACAGACATGAGCATCAGACAACTGTACCAACAGCAAGACAACCTCTGAAAAACAACCAATGGGCAGCCCCAACTAGAATTTGTTTTAAGCAATTCAAACAAAAAACAATACTACCCAATACTACTAATTAAAATCACAGGAAGTGCATGAAAAGGCCTTCAAAATTTTCATCGAGTTACTCCCTTCTCCTGAATTTATGAAAGGCTCCAAAAAAAGAACAAAATGTTACTGAAGCTGGTAGTTCATTACCTGAATTTTTCCTGCAACGACAGATTACAAAAGACGTTGTCTGCAGAAATAGATTGATTGCCTTTTTCAGAATAAGTGGAGCACCACAGTAACAAATCTGTAGTTCTGCTGAGTGTGTTAATTACAAGAGACCAGAATTTGCAAAACTATAGCCCCAAGATGTATTTGCTTTGGAGACCTAAATATTGAACAAACTATTCACGCTTCTTCTAACTTCTAAATACTTCCCCACCAAAGAGAGGAAAACAGATCCTCAACCAATCTCTTCTGAAATTAATGGAGGGTGGTTTGAAAGGAGGCTAAAGAGAAACACGGTCTTTCTCCCCTTCCATGAGAAGCAACTTCATGACGTACGTCCACCTTCAGTACGTTAACCGATCAAGTTCTTGATGATTTTGTGTAGAACCTTGATTATGCTCCAAGACTAAGAAAAAGCTAACTGGAGGCTCAAGACAGCAATGCTGTAATCAACTGGTATTTGCTTCACTCTAGGAAAAAGCACATACCTTAAAAAAAAACCCTTTTAAAGTTGTGCAAAAAGAGATGAGAGATGGCTTAGATTGATCAGAAAATCACCCTAGCTACCAATGTAAATTACACTGTAAATGCCAGAATCTGGGAGTGGCAGGGGGAGCATCTCGGACAAATTACTGGCTTCACAACTTACAATAAATTTGAGCCAGTTTTAAAATAACTGTACACTTTCTAAGAATGTTTTAAAGTTGGATCAAATAAACCATCAAAACAATACCAGTAAAACAGAACAGAATCACAGAGTACTTGCCAGTGGTTACCACACAAAAACTCATGCACATGCCTGAACTACAAACATACTAAAATAGAAGACTGGTCTGGCTCCCAGAGTTCACAACCCAACAACAAACCTTGGGTTCTCTTCCTGGGTTGTTTCTTGTTAACAACTGACAGTTATGGTGCAAGGTTCACATGTAACAACAACCCATAATTCAACCACCAACAACAATTCAATGACAACCCATATTTAACCCATACTCCCCGACGTCATTACATGTGAACCAGGTCTCGGTATCCTTATGAGCAAGGGACACAGGTGCTTATTAAAGTCCTATTTTAGTGACATCTAGGGATGATGTATCTATTTGGAAACTAGTGCAATAAAATCACTTCCTGTCTCATTAATTTTTGCATAGCTATTAATAAAGACAGTCACAGTGTGATAATTTTTGTTAAGGTTTAGTAGAATAATCACAGAAGTTTCATTCAATTAAATCTGCATAACAGATGAAACTATAGTTCTCAGGGAAAAGTATACTTTCTTTAGTTTTAGATGATGCATCATGTTTCAGCAGCCATAATCCTAGAAGAGACATTCCCCTTTTCTCTCTCATGTGGGGCAGAGGGGAACCTACATTCACCCACACAGCTAAAACATTCTTTTCAGTAAGCCTCAAGCTCACATGCTCTGCCCTCCCCCAGCATGGAGAAGTTTGGAAGCTTTTGCTTCCAATCGCAGCTTGTTGTGACATCTGAACCCGGACAAACTGGTTGTTCCTAACTATGATTTAGGGAAACAAGCCAAGTTCAAACTAAAATTTATAAAGTGGCTCATTTCAACATAATTAAGATTAACCTCAGTTTAGGGTTCAGGAATAAAGCTAAACTACAGTTAATCTCTCCTTCATGGATCACTGCGTTGTTGTGGCGAAGGGGCTTGCGTAACTCAGTGAAACCATAAGCTATGCTGTGCAGGGCCACCCAAGACGGACAGGTCATGGTGGAGAGTTCTGACAAAATGTGGTCCACTGGAGAAGGAAATGGCAACCCACTCCAGTATTCTTGCCAAGAAAACCCCATGGAATGTATCACAAGACTAAAAGATATGATGCCGGAAGATGAGCCCCTCCGGTCGGAAGGTGTCCAATATACTATTGGGGAAGAGCAGAGGGAATTTCCAAGTAGCGTCAGAAAGAGTGAAGTGGCTGGGCCAGAGCCGAAAGGACACTCAGTTGTGGATGTGTCTGGTGGTGAAAAGAAAGTCCGATGCTGTAAAGAACAATATTGTTTAGGAACCTGGAATGTAAGATCAATGAATCAAGGTAAGCTGGAGGTGGACAAACATGAGATGGCAAGATTGAACATCGACATCTTGGGAATCAGCGAACTAAAATGGACAAGCATGGGCGAATTTAATTCAGGTGACCTTTAATTCAGGTATCTACTACTGTGGGCAAGAATCCCTTAGAAGAAATGCAGTAGCACTCATAGTCAACAAAAGGGTGGGAAAAGCAGTACTGGGGTACAATCTCAAAAACGACAGAATAATCTCAGTACGAATCCAAGGCAAACCATTCAACATCACAGTAATTCAAGTCTATGCCCCAACCACTGAGGCCGAAGAAGCTGAGGTTGATCGGTTCTATGAAGACCTACAACACCTTCTAGAACTAACACCAAAAAAAGATGTCCTCTTCATCATAGGGGATTGGAATGCTAAAGTAGGAAGTCAAGAAATCACCGGGATAACAGGCAAGCATGGCCTTGGTGTACAAAATGAAGCAGGACAAAGGCTAATAGAGTTTTGCCAAGAGAACATGCTGATCATAGCAAACACTCTTTTCCAACAGCACAAGAGGCGACTCTACACATGGACATCACCAGATGGTCAATATCAGAATCAGATTGATTATGTCCTTTGCAGCCAAAGATGGAGAAGCTCTATACAGTCAGTAAAAACAAGACCTGGAGCTGACTGTGGCTCAGATCATGAGCTTCTTATCGCAAAATTTCGGCTTAAATTGAAGAACGTGGGGAAAACCACTAAACCATTCAGGTATGACCTAAATCATATCCCTTATGAATACACAGAGGAGGTGACGAATAGATTTAAGGGATTAGGCCTGATAGACAGAGTGCCTGAGGAACTATGGACGGAGGTCCGTAACATTGTTCAGGAGGCAGCAACTCAATCCATCCCAAAGAAAAAGAAATGCAAGAAAGCAAAGTGGCTGTCTGATGAGGCTTGACAAGTAGCTGAGGAAAGAAGGGAAGCGAAAAGCAAGGGAGAAAGGGGAAGATATACCCAACTGAATGCAGAGTTCCAGAGAATAGCAAGGAGAAACAAGAATGCCTTCTTAAATGAACAATGCAAAGAAAATGAAGAAAACAATAGAATGGGAAAGACTAGAGATCTCTTCAAAAAAATCGGAGATCTCAAGGGAACGTTTTGTGCAAAGACGGGCATGATAAAGGACAAAGAAGGCAGGGACCTAACAGAAGCAGATGAGATTAAGAAGAAGTGGCAAGAATACACAGAAGAACTATAAAGGAAAGATCTTAATGTCCCTGATAGCCATGATAGTGCGGTCACTGAACTTGAACCGGACATCCTAGAGGGTGAAGTCAAGTGGGCCTTAGGAAGCATTACTAACAACAGAGCTAGTGGAAATGACAGTTTTCCAGCCGAGCTATTTAAAATCCTAAAAGATGATGCTGTTAAAGTGCTGCACACAATATGCCTAAACATTTGGAACACTTAACAATGGCCACAAGACAGGAAAAGGTCAGTTTACATTCCAATTCCAAAGAAGGGCAATGCCAAAGAGTGTTCAGACTACTGTACAATTGCACTCATTTCACATGCCAGCAAGGTGATGCTCAAAATCCTACAAGCTAGGCTTCAGCAGTATGTGAACCGAGAAATACCAGAAGTACAAGCTGGGTTCCGAAGAGGCAGAGGAACTAGAGATCAAACCGCCAGCATTCACTGGATCATGGAGAAAGCAAGAGAATTCCAGAAAAACGTCTATTTCTGCTTCATTGACTATGCTAAAGCCTTTGATTGTGTGGATCAAAACAAACTGTGGCAAATTCTGAAAGAGATGGGAGTACCAGACCACCTTATTGTCTCCTGAGAAACCTGTACGAGGGTCAAGAAGCAACAGTAAGAACCAGACATGGAACAACCGATTGGTTCAAAATTGGGAAAGGAGTACGACAAGGCTGCATATTGTCGCCCTGCTTATTTAATTTATATGCAGAGTGCATCATGAGAAATGCCAGATTGGATGAATCACTGGTCGGAATTAAGATTGCCAGGAGAATTATCAACAACTTCAGATACGCAGACAATACCACCCTAATGGCAGAAAGCAAAGAGGATCTAAAGAGCCTCTTGTTGAGGGTGAAAGTGGAGAGCGCAAAAGCTGGTTTGAAACTCAACATTAACAAAACTAAGATCATGGCATCTAGCCCCATCACTTCCTGGCATATAGAAGGGGAAGAAATGGAAGCAGCGACAGATTTTATTTTCTTGGGCTCCAAGATCACCGCAGACGGTGACTGTAGCCATGAAATTAAAAGACGCCTGCTCCTTGGGAGGAAAGCTATGGCAAACCTAGACAGCATAGTAAGAAGCAGAGACATCACCTTGTCGACAAAGGTTCGTATAATCAAAGCTATGGTTTTCCCAGTAGCAACATATGGCTGTGAGAGCTGGACTATAAGGAAGGCTGAGCACCGAAGAATCGATGCTTTCGAACTGTGGTGCTGGAGAAGACTCTTACGAGTCCCCTGGACTGCAAGGAAGTCAAATCAGTCCATCCTAAAGGAAATCAACCCTGACTGCTCATTGGAAGGACAGATACTGAAGCCGAAGCTCAAATATTTTGGCCACCTAACGCGAAGAGAAAAGTCACTGGAAAAGACCCTGATGCTGGGAAAGATTGAAGGCAAAAGGAGAAGGGGACGGCAGAGGATGAGATGGCTAGATAGCATCACCGATGCAATGAATATGAACTTGAGCACACTCCGGGAGAGAGCGGAGGACAGGAAGGCCTGGCTTGCTATGGTCCATGGGGTCAAGAAGAGTCGGACACGACTGAACAACAACAGTTAATCTAAAATGGAAGCAGAAGCTTCCGATCATTCCTTGCGGAAGAACCAGATGAAGAGAGGTAAGGGGAGACTGCACAAGCCTGAGCCTTACTACAGCTCTTCCTCATAACACTAAACCGTGGACTACTGTTATATGCAACCGCAGCATGTAAGTGTATTTCAGTGTACTTAAGAGATGTAAAATTTCCGGAAATGTTGAAGCCATGGAAAAAAACTATTTTTTCCTGATTTTTCAGGAAAAAATGGAAATTTGGGGGGAAATGGAAAAGTAATACTTATATTTTTAAGCACTCTTTGCAGTTTGAAAGTCACTTTGTTGCTTTAGGGCAGCCTTTCTCAACTTGGTGACCTCCAGATATTTTAGACCTGAGCTACTATCTGCCTCAGGCAGGATGGCCAATGGTCAGAAATGCTGCCCACTGTAGTCCAAAATAACTGTAGGGCGCCATGTTGAGGAAGGCTGCTTTGGGAACGTAAAGCAACCTTTATGTTCCTGAAGTTATATTATATATATTGGGGTTTGTTCATAAAATTATCATTGTAACTGAAAACTTTAGAAAGTGAACTTAGTAAATTTGTAATTACTGTCTGAATAAACTATACTTTTAAAATGTAATATAGCAAACATGATTAATTTTATGCACAAACCAATTTATACATAACATATTTTAGATTCCTAGTTTATCTCTGACTAGAGGGAACTTCAGCAAGTATTCCCTGAAACATCTGTATCATCCTAGAAACCAGAAGAAGCAGGAAGAACTGGAGGCAGAGGAAGACTAGTCCAGAAACACAGGATTCTGTAGAACAGAACAAAACCTATCAAAAATGTACATTTTCTTCCATATTATGAGATGGCAGCTCTATTCACATGTTGGGAAACTGAGCATGGCTTGCCGCATCCCAAAATGCCTACCAATAAAAGATACATTGGATCAGTAATTTTAATAAGAAATGGAAGAAATAAGTATGCTGGGAATCTTAGAGAGGTTTAAAAAACATTTTGCTATAATTGCGGGGGGGAGGGAGTAAAGGCTTGGTAACAGTCTATAAACACCTTGTCTTAAATCCTAAAAGAAAATATTTCATAATCCAAAGCTGTTCAATTTTTCCCATTTTTGTGTGAAAAAAACAAAAACGGTTCTTGGAGAAAAACAAAAAAACTGTTTTTTTCCCCCGAATTTTTCTGGCTTTTTCTGGGCTTTCACATCTCAGTTCACTATTTCCACCCTTAAAGCCCATCTCAGTATCTATGGGCAGTATCCAATCAGACACTAGCACTAATGTAAATTACACTGCACTAACGTACGGGACCTCTAACACAATGCCAATAGCATTAGCTGGTGCGACGGGATTCCCAGAAAGCCCGGTGCACCAGTTAATGCTATTGGTATTGCACTAGAGATCCTTTATTCTAGCACAACATTTATGTTAGCACTAGTGTCCAATTGCACACTGCCCTCTATCTTTTGGGGAAAATGTATCAGCAAAGGACAGTATCCATGCAGGGAGGCTTCCACCCTTAAAGCTGGCCTAAAGATCATTTTAAATAAAAAATAAATAAAATTAAGTTTTTTTAAAAAACCAAACTGGAGAGCTGCTCATTTTGCACCGTGACAAAACACATACAGTGGACAAGTTGCTGAATCTCCTACAATCACAGGACTGTTTCAGTTGCAGAGCCAAAAAAACATTCATTTCGCTAAAATAATCTACTATATTTTTATTGTCAGAGAAATTATTCCATGAATCTAGAAAGCAAAACTTATGTGAAAACGTAAATTCAATGCACTTGCCTTCCACACCTCATTTCCTCACTAGGTTTTTCGTTTGATTTAAGTTTTGGCTAGTAAGTGGAATTCAACTTTCTCATTTCAATGATAAAAATCTTTGGTCCTCAGAGATATAAACATCTGAGTACATCAGAAATGGCTATGCCAATTATTATAAAAGCTGTTAACTCACTCCCAAGGCAATCTAAATTAAAAGAGCTCAGACACAAAAGCAACAGCCCCAAAGGGAAAGCTGCAAGTAAGGAAGGAAATTTTTGAGAGACACAAGCGCACTCCAAGATCTACAATGAAATGCATTTAGCAAAACCTTTCAACAGACATAATGGCCAACATTCAGAAACACTTCTCTCTGTTTTTATACACATATAGAAAAATGGGAAGGCAGGGAGGAAAGAGGAGTTTCTAATCTGACAACAAAAAAACCCTTGACTGCTCTTATTTTTAGCTATAGGCTAGGGTCACAATTCTCAACCCACTGTTCTGAAGTCAAGGTGACTACTTTGAAGTATGTGGTTTGAAGCTGATATCCTTCATCAGTACTACATGTCTTCTTAGGGGTATCAAAATAGACCTGGAAAGTTTCACAACAAGGCAAAATCATTTTGAGAAGTCTTTTTTCAGAAACCAAACCTTCCACTGTATAATGTCTAGTTTTTGATACTGATGAAGGCTTTCAATGTGTCCCTAGATGCAGGGTGAGGGCTTTATTTGAATAGGCTATGCTCAATATATAAGCTGCAATATAAGTGGCCATGCTAGAATTAGCTATTCCCATACTAATAAACTTCAGACATGTTGAATAATGAACCTGTACTTCATAACCTAGCCAGAATTCTGCAAAACACAAAGGAAAAATGGAAGACAAGATTTATTTTTCACAGCTTTATGCCAGATGAGCAAAAACTATCCAGAAATTGCTGGTTTAAATCATCAGGCTAGCATTACACATTGGTTTTGAGCTGCATGAGGGTCCCTCCATTTGCTGTCTGAAGACAGCAAAAATCTCAACACAATGAGAGTCTTTTAAAAGACTGTTGAATGTGCATAAGGAACAGAAATGGGAGTTCCGATATGTTTATATTTCTGCAAAACCTTGTAATTCATCAGCATATAAATATGATTAATAAATAATAAAAAACTGTACACTTGATGAGAAGACACTAAACGTTATATACACAGGACGTCAAGCATTTGACAACTACGGTTACTTTCCTAAAGCAGAGAGCTGTATTGATAAAAAATATTTTTTCTGGGCATGCTATTACTGTTCTACAACCAGGCTTCCATGGTTTATGTTCCTTTTATCAGAGTAATAAAATAGTACAATAAAACATATAACTGAATCTGAACACTGGAGATAGAGTATTATCATTCTTTATAAAATTGCTTTGTAAAAGCAGCAGGACTGCCCTCCACAAGAAATGTCACAGACTTTGGAGCCTTTGGTGTTTGGGCTCACATTTAATAATGCTGATCACTGATAGGCTGGTTCCCCTCCCGCTCCCATTTTAAACAACCATACAGAACCTCTGTCATACTGAACACAAGCTTGCCATTTAATTAGTGTCCTCAACATGGTGCCCATGGACACCTTTCTTGGTGCCCTCATTAGGCTCCTTGTCCCTCCATACTTTTATTTTAAGATTTTTTTAAAACTATTATTTTTTTTAACTGAGAAGCTGGCTTGCTATAAAGCGAAGTGTTGCCCTCCAGTTCCCTCTTTATCTGGGTTCAATAGAATGGCTGTGTGTTTTGGAGCTCAGACCCACCTCTGCCTTGTATTTAAAAGGAAATTAACTTTTCTTTTAGCCTCACCAGTTTGCCTTCTGGGAATGAGTGTTTGGTTACCAGCCATGCCCACCATTCATTTTATGAATAGGCAAGCCCCCCTGCCATGGCAGCCACTTTGTGAGAGCACCCATGACACACTCAAACTTCCAAATGTGCCCACTGACCCAAACAGGTTGGGGGCCCTTCCAATATTATGTACATATATGACCTTTGGAGGCTATCTTATCAACATGCCCCCTTGTTGTGGAGCCTACTTCCTAAAGAAGCCCACCAAGCTCACTCTTTAATTAGCATTATGAGGATGCTTAAAGCTTGACTCTTCAGAGAGCTTTGTACTGCTGGAAACATTATATATACTGTCACTGTTTATTTAACGAATAGTTGTGTTTTATGGTATTTATTGATTTAATTGTATTGTTCTGTGCCATGTGTGGGGTGCTTTGAGTGTCTAGGTTATAACTAGGCTATATTTTCTTATAAATCCACTAATGGAACACAACTCCACTTGTTACATAGGCTTTAGTGATTTCGCTTTTTTTAAGGTCTACTTAAAGCATTTACTTACCATATTTCCTGTGCTGTAACAATTTGAAATTAACAAGTAATTCCAGATTTTTCCAGGCAGCAAGGTGTCTTGCCTGATTGAGTCATTTACCAGTGTTCTCTGTGAAATACAGCCTCCCCGCTGCCCCCAACCACTTCAAGCAATTTTAGCAATTCTTGTTATGCCTCAGCATAAAACCGACCATTAATGAATCAGGCATTTGACACCATTTTACATTTCTAATGAGCAAAGAACGCCCACAACTTTTTTGAAGTGCTATGCAGTGTAGTTTTCAAAAATGGGCTTCAGTCTAATAGATCATCTCGGACATTCAGAAACAAGCTCTCCCTATCATAAGGCAATGAGCAATTTTTTGTTGTTGTTTCAGTTTCATTTCGTGGAAGCTCTACATGAATAAAATCTACCCTGGCCCCCTAGCCTTGCCAACTTTTATTTATATATGTTTGAATTGCAGTGGAAGGAGCCCAACACCACAAGTTATGCAAAAAGGCATATATTGAGCAGGGTCTTGTAGGAGTAATAGTGAGCACAGCTGAGTATCAGTTACCAACAGCACAGCAGAAATTGATGCTAGTATATGGCCTAAAGAAAGAAATGAATTCGTTACGTAGTCATCATACTCAAATTAAGTTTTCAAGGTTATCCTTTCTACAGTTAGTATTTAATACAGAACATGTCCTCCTCAATACTCATATGCTGTGTATGTATGTCCATTTTACCAAGCAAGTGCTCTGAAACCCAAGAGTTAAACAGTATAAGGTCACACGCCTGTCATCTGAATGACAAAATGTGGAAATCCAAAGGTAACATATGACAATTTTTTTAAAAAACAACCTTTAGTCCTTGCAAGTGAAAAGTCACTGCCTTACACAGAATTCACTTAAGACAGAGGTGCACACCTTGTTTGTTTGTTTATTTAAAGTATACATATACCTTCTTTCATACACCTATATCCCATGGCAGTTTGCAATAAGAAATTACAATACAATATAATTGCAACCCAATTTCTTGTTGATTTACATGTTATATCCACAGGCCAATAGATACACATTTGGTTTTCCTGAATCTCCGGATTCTGCTCTTTCTTATCTAAAGATTCTCCAGATTCTGTTTCTTTCTTCTTTGGTATTACATAGAGTACCAAAAGGCGGCTGCCTTTGTGTTAAAGAGAGGAAAATGCACCAAACATTTGCCCCTCAGCTCATGGACCCAAACCCAGGGAATCTTCCAGTTAAAATCAATGGAACTATTTTGTGCGTTTATCCACATTAGCCTCATTACATATTCTAAGCCTGAAAACCATTAAGAAATCCTACAATCCAGATCACTACCACAGAGACTTAGCCTACAATTCAGAAACAATTTTGTTCATCTATTTGAACAATGAAGTAGCTTATACTAGATTAGCAACCATCTCTCATAAAGAATGTCCTGTTTTGCAGAAAACAACAACAAGCACATTTCATTTTAAGAGCAGTTACAAAACCAAGGCTGCAATCCTGAAACACATTTACCTGGGAATAAATCCCACGGAACTCAGTAGGAATTACTTCTGAGTAGACATGTAAAAGATGGTTCTGCATATCACTCACTCTCTTTGGAAGTAGCACACAGAACTAAAACACCAAATGGTTATTTAAAAGACTCAAAATCTGCTTTTCCCTCTAAAGGCAAGAGACAAAGATGTCATGTCAGAAGTTTAACTAGCTGCTTTATGAACTACTCTGAAGCCTGCATGTGTAAAGAACATGTCATTCAAAACTGAAACTTCACTAAAAACTATGGACATCAGTGGACAAAACAAACAGAAATAAAGCCTTTTAGAAATAGCAGGATATTCTTGGGCTGGTGCAAAATTTGCAACAGATGAAATGACCCATCAGTACATGTCAATTCCACAGTTTGTGGTGAGTTTGTCATGTGTCTCATCCTTCCCTCCTCCATTTAAGGGCTGTGCCTCCCCATTGTAAGATATCCTGCTATTGCAGCAAGAAAAAAGGACATTACTATTGTTCTTCCACATGCTAGAATCAATTCAGTCATTCACGCCCCTCATTTTTCCAGGGTGACTACTCAAATCTAAATACACAGTTACCCTGTTCATTAAGTGACAGCTACTTTCATGCATAAAAATAAATCAATCCAGAGAGCATCTAACTTGAGGTGTTGTGTAACATATGAAAATATTGTCCACACAACTGTTCTCATAAAGAATTGCTCCAAAGCATTATGAGAGTCCATATATCAACCTTCTGGCTTGGTTTTACTTCTCCTACCTTGTGCAATGATGAACATTCAAAACAAAAAAAGGAAGGGAGTGTAAAACAGTGAAGTTTCACAAAACCAACAGCCCTAAGCACTGCAGGAAGCTAAATGCACAGAGAAATGTTCAACCCTTACTAACCGCAAAAGGGGAACAGTTTAGGCAACTATTTAATTCTGGGGGGTGGGGATGGGAGGGAACAGAGTGACAAGAACGATTAACCAGTTAAAAAGACTGAAAAAGAAGCAGCAGTTAATAAGGTGGTCATCTCAAGATGGGGTGCAAAGAAAATCTCTTTCTTACTGGGCAAGCCCCCCAGTAAGGCAGTAATGGGCAGTTACCCATTCCCCAGAAGCTATCTCTGCTTATTTGCAGTTTACATTATCCTTTCCTAACACCACATCTGGTGGCAGAGAGTAGAAAATGGGGTTGGGAATCGCCATCAGCAATTATCAAGGCTGACTGCGGAAACAAAAATTGTGAGGTTTGGGGGAAGTGTAAGAAATATTGGGGGTGGAGGATGCAGGCAGATTTCATGTTGTGGGCTCTGGAAGTATTCAGAAAGGTCATCCACTGTGGAGAAATAAGCAGCTGAAAACTGCCAAGCTAAATTTGGGAAACGAGAAGGGGCGGGGGGAGAGTCTCAGTGGAAACGTATTTTACAGGGGCTGCAGAGCACATTCGGGGGCATGGCCGTCAGAGTTCTCTTGAGAGGCCATGGGATCAGGAAAGGGAAGGGGGAAAGTGTATGCCGCATATAGCCAAGTTACCGGGCTTACAAAAAGATGGGGTAGCTAGGATAGGGCTATCTGGCCCCTTCGACTTCTGACCCCCATTTTGTCATCGTACGACGCCAAAGAGCTGCAGTTCGTTCAGACGCTATTTCTTTCAGCCTGGGATCAAAGGAGGAGGGATCCTCTCCAAGGTGGGCTAAAGGAGTCGGGAAGGAGCAGGGGTGTGGCGGCCACAGAGAAGCCCAAGCAAAAAGCCGGCGCCTGGGGCAGCAGGGTCCTGGGAACCCCCCGAAGTACAGACTGAAGGCAGGGGGCACCGTTGGGGGAGTGGGACCGAGCGGATGCGGGATCGAAAAACGCAGCTAGCCAGAGGGTGTGCGCGCCCGCGCGCTTTCTCTACAGTGGCACTCCTACGCTTTCTTGGAAACAAGCCCCGCGGAACTCAGCGAGGCTTACTCCAGAGTAAAGACGGAAAGGGCCGAGGCAGGGAGGCTGCATGGGGGCGGAGGAGAGCATCCCTGAGGCGGGGGGGGGGGACACCCGGCGGCGCGGCGCGGCTCTCACCGAGGAGAAGCAGCTTCACCTCCCGCGCCGCTTTCTCGCCGTCCTCGCGGAGGTTCTTGTCGATCATCTTGGAGCGCTCGGCGGCCGCTTTGTCCTCGGCGCTCACAGTGCAGCCCATGGCGCCGCTGGGCTCGGGCCGGCCGCGGGAGAAGAATCGGAGCGCGAGCAAACGGCACCGAAGCCCGGGCTGCCTTGGCTCGGCGCTGAACGGCGCGGCTGGGGCGGGGGTGGCTGCCCCACACGGGCGCTCAGGCGGCGAGCAGGGCGGCGCCACTTCCTGCGAACCCCTCCGGAGGCCGGCGCGGCGGGGTCTGGACAGCCGCTGGCTCGGGGGGGCGAGGGCGGGGATCCGGGGGCGGGACCGCTCCTCGCAGCCCGGCTCGGCTCCACAGTCCGGGAAGGGAGGAGGAGGAGGGCGAAGAGAGGAGGGGAGTTTGGGCGGGCTTGGCGTCACCGCGCGGAGGAAGAAGGGGCGGCCCCGGACGCGCGGCACTCCGGGGTTGGGGCCGGAGTGGAGGGAGGGAAGAGGAGGCGGGATGTACGGGGCAGCTTCGCTGAGGGAGAGGTGCGGGAAGGCTGAGGTAGAAGGGCGGGGGGTGAAGAGGATGCTGCTGCTGCGTGGCTTGTGGGACCTGGGGCGTCGTGAGAACGCGGTGACGGGGCTCTAACTGGAGCGGAAGGCGCTAAACGGGGGGGGGGGGCTTCTGCTGTGAGACCTCTACCAGCAGACTGAGCGAGGATTTGGGGGAGATTTTGGGAATATGGGGGAGTGACGGTGGATTTGTGCGCGTTAGGGCTCTGGGCGGCTATTGTTGTTCAGTCGTTCAGTCGTGTCCGACTCTTGGTGACCCCACGGACCATAGCACGCCAGGCCTTCCTCTCCTTCGCTTTCTCCCCGAGTGTGCTCAAGGCGGCTATAGAGGCTGCCATTTACCACGCTCTCGCCCCTTGTAAAACCGTGGGCCAAGACACACAGAGCGACGAGTGGATGCCACTGGAAACAGTCTCCAATGGGAAGAAATCCCTATCCGGATTAGCATATAGGCATATCAGCATGGAGAACTACTTATCCTGTGGACTAGTACCATGAATTTGTTAGCCACCACAAACTTGTATGCATCTTCCAAGAACGTCAACTGGGCCACTGGAGGCTCATCATGTGATGGAGGAATAAGCAGTAAGGGTATTGCTCCTTACGGGGAAGCCACGTTGGTGGCATGTGCGTGATGACTGTGATGCATGTTTTGGCCTTTATGCACGTATGCAAATGCGTTGGAAGCCAATACATTGAGCTAAGCTAGATGTTATAATCACCATGGAGATTGGTATCCTCATGGTGAGTTTCCCAACCCACAGGCACATCATTTAGTGTAACTTGCTCCATCAATTGAAGCCATCATGTAGTGAGTTTCTTTGCATGCAATCCACATCAGTGGTATTCTGTGGCAAGGGCCAGGGAACCCGATACATGATTGACTCCACTCATGCGGTGAATTGTGCTAAACAATATGGTCCAGCAGTGGAACTAATTCTGCAAGGGGATGCTGAACCCAACTGCAAATACGACATCATTGTAGGCTAATTCTGAGCTGCCGTGTGCTGCAACATTTCTTACTGCCCCCTAACGGCTGAATAGAAATCTGGGGACACGGAGATGGTAAAAACTCATAACATGGCTTGACATCATAGGCAACTGCCTTCCCACATCCTACGGTTTCATGTACACTGCATTATGTCTACAAATAGCAATCATATGACCACCTGTAGACAGGATAAAATGCAAGAGAACATAGGTAAGGAAAGGTAGCATAAACTCTTGGCCCAGGCACTACTGTGTTGGAGAAGGCACGGTAATTCTACCATTACCACTCTCAGCCACCACTACAATAGTAAGTTGTTTACACATAATCTTTAAAACCCGCTAAGTCTTTTTAAAAAAATTACTTTATTGAAGTGCAACATAAAAAACAAATAACAAAAATACACATAAGAGAGCATATCACAAAGACGTATAAGGTATTCTGCAACACAATTATTACTGTAAGTCAAGTAAGTATATCTTCCCAAAAGGATAAATGGAATAAAGGAGGACAAATCCTTGACATCCCTCTGTTGATGTAGGACAGGGATGGGCAGACAAGCTTCTGAGATCTACTTCATTTTTTACTAACCAGTGGCTCAGGTTGGTGGACATATGCAAAGAATTAAGAAACGGCATGCCTCAGCACATACTCAGTCCACAAATGTGTCCTTTCACACAAAAATCCACTCCTGGTGTCCATTCCCCCCAGCATTCTTTTTCAACATCCCAACGGCGGGAGGGGTGGGGGGGTTAGTTGTTGCTATCATTATTATTATTATTATTATTATTATTATTAATTGCATTTCTATACCGCCCCATAGCCGAAGCTCTCTGAGTGGTTTACAGAAGTTAAAACATTAAATACAATATAAAAAGTTTTAAAACCATTTCCATAAAAGCACGCAGGCAATATACACAAACAAATGTTTGTCCATGTTGTTAGTCAATTGGGGGTCAGAAACCCTTGCCTGTCTACTACAAATCACCCAGATATCTACCAGTAGATCTCAATCTACCTTCTGCTCACTCCTGATGGAGGAGATAAAGAGAAACCATGTTTCAAAGGTGGGCTCTTGTTTAGTTGCACTTGTTCCCACTTTAGTATGTGGACTTTTCAGACAATGCCAAAACCCAAATCCTTATGAACCAATTCTCCATTGAATTCCCAGAATAGCTTTTCCAGTGTCTAGCTATCTAAGCATGGAGGTGAAATGTGTGAGAAGGTCAAGCAAGCAATTACTCATGGGTTGTGAGCTTCAGATCACATACACAGAACAGGATTCGGTGATATAACCTGATTAGCCAGGCTAAAATGAGTGTCTCACAATGGAAATCGAGGCACATCAGTCAAACCATTGGAATTCCTGGAAAGAAGCCTTAGAATCCCAACTTGCTTAACTAAAACCCTGACATACTCCAAAAGCCTCAGTCCAGTCCAGCCAGGGCCAAGTGAGTCATAGTCTTGAGGGCTATGTACTACCTCCAGTACCAGAGCCAGTGAGCTTATGTACACCAGCTGCTGGGGAGCACGGGTGGGAAGGTGCTGTTGCACTCAGGTTCTGCTTGTAGGTTTCCCATGGGCAGCCGGTTGGGAACAGAATGCTGGAGTAGATGAACCCTTAGTCTGATCCAGCAGGGCTCTTCTTACATTCTTATGTATGTCTGTGGCCTAGTTTTCTAAGCATGTTGTTGTTTATTCGGTCAGTCGCTTCCGACTCTTCGTGACTTCATGGACCAGCCCACGCCAGAGCTTCCTGTCAGCCGTCGCCACCCCCAGCTCCCCCAAGGTCGAGTCCGTCACCTCCAGAATATCATCCATCCATCTTGCCCTTGGTCGGCCCCTCTTCCTTTTGCCTTCCGCTTTCCCTAGCATCAGCATCTTCTCCAGGGTATCCTGTCTTCTCATGATGTGGCCAAAGTACTTCAGTTTTGCCTTTAATATTTCCTCAAGTGAGCAGTCTGGCTTTATTTCCTGGAGTATGGACTGGTTTGATCTTCTAGCAGTCCAAGGCACTCTCAGAATTTTCCTCCAGCACCACAGTTCAAAAGCATCTATCTTCCTTCGCTCAGCCTTCCTTATGGTCCAGCTCTCGCAGCCATAGGTTACTACGGGGAATACCATTGCTTTAACTATGCGGACCTTTGTTGTCAGTGTGATGTCTCTGCTCTTCACTATTTTATCAAGATTTGTCATTGCTCTCCTCCCAAGAAGTAAACGTCTTCTGGTTTCTTGGCTGAAGTCAGCGTCTGCAGTAATCTTTGCACCTAGAAAGACAAAGTCTGTCACTGCCTCGACGTTTTCTCCCTCTATTTGCCAGTTATCAATCAAGCTGGTTGCCATAATCTTGGGTTTTTTGAGGTTTAACTGCAACCCAGCTTTTGCACTTTCTTCTTTCACCTTTGTCATGAGGTTCCTCAGCTCCTCCTTGCTTTCAGCCATCAAAGTGGTATCATCTGCATATCTGAGGTTGTTAATGTTTCTTCCAGCGATTTTAACTCCAGCCTTGGCTTCATCAAGCCCAGCACATCTCATGATGTGTTCTGCATACAGGTTGAATAAGTAGGGTGAGAGTACCCTGCCGTACTCCTTTCCCAATCTTAAACCAGTCCGTTGTTCCGTGGTCTGTTCTTACTGTTGCTACTTGGTCGTTATACAGGAGGCAGACAAGATGACTTGGTATCCTCATACCACCAAGAACTTGCCACAATTTGTTTCAGTCAACAGTCAAAGACACAGTCAAAGGCGTTAGAATAGTCCATAAAACAGAAATAGATGTTTTTCTGAAACTCCCTGGCTTTCTTCATTATCCAGCGGATATTGGCAATTTGGTCTCTAGTTCCTCTGCCTTTTCGAAACCCAGCTTGTACATCTGGCAATTCTCGTTCCATGAATTGCTGGAGTCTACCTTGCAAGATCTTGAGCATTACCTTACTGGCATGTGAAATAAGTGCCACTGTTCAATAGATGGAACATTCTTTGGTGCTTCCCTTTTTGGGTATGGGGATATAAGTTGATTTTTTCCAATCTGTTGGCCATTCTTGTGTTTTCCAAATTTGCTGGCATATGGCATGCATCACCATGACAGCATCATCTTGCAAGATTTTAAACAGTTCAGCTGGGATACCGTCATCTCCTGCTGCCTTGTTATTAGCAACGCTTCTTAAGGCCCATTCAACCTCACTCTTCAGGATGTCTGGCTCTAGCTCACTGACCACACCGTCAAATTATCCCCGATATTATTATCCTTCCTATACAGATCTTCCATATATTCTTGCCACCGTTTCTTGATCTCTTCTGCTTCTGTTAGGTCCTTGCCATCTTTGTTTTTGATCATACCCGTTTTTGCCTGGAATTTACCTCCGATGTTTCTAATTTTCTGGAAGAGGTCTCTTGTCCTTCCTATTCTATTATCTTCTTCCGCTTCTGCGCATTGCTTGTTTTAAAAAAAATTCCCTTATCTCTTCTGGCTAACATCTGGAATTTTGCATTTAATTGGGCATATCTCCCCCTATCACTGTTGCCTTTTGCTTTCCTTCTTTCTTGGGCTGCTTCCAGTGTCTCAGCAGACAGCAGATTTTCTTTTTCTTTGGGATTTTTTTGTTGCCGCCTCCTGAACAATGTTGCAAACTTCTGTCCATAGTTCTTCCGGGACTCTATCTACTAAATCTAGTCCCTTAAATCTATTCTTCACCTCCACTGCATATTCATTAGGAATATTAGTGAACTTATATCTAAGTGATCTGTGGGTCTTCCTATTCTCTTTAGTCTGATTCTAAATTGTGCAATAAGAAGGTCATGATCTGAACTACAGTCAGCTCCAGGTCTTGTTTTTACCAACTGCATAGATGTCCGCCACTTTTGTCTACAAAGGATGTAGTCAATCTGATTTCGGTGTCGACTGTCTGGTGAAGTCCATGTATAAAGTCATCTCTTAGGTTGTTGGAAGAGAATGTTTGTTATGCACAGTGAGTTGTCTTGGCAAAATTCTATCAGCCTATGTCCTGCTTCATTTTGTTCTGCCAGACCTTGTTCGCCTGTAATTCCAGGTGTCGTTTGACTACCCACCTTAGCATTCCAGTCTCCTGTAATGAAAATAACATCTTTGTTTGGCGTACTATCCAGTAGGTGCTGCAGATCCTCATAGAACTGATCTACTTCTGCTTCTTCAGCATCTGTGGTTGGGGCGTGTATTTGGATCACTGTGAAGTTAAATGGCTTACCCTGAATTCGAATTGCGATCATTCTGTCATTTTTTGGATTGTATCCAAGCACTGCTTTAGCCACTTTATTATTAATTATGAAGGCTACTCCATTTCTTCTGTGGTCCTCTTGTCCGCAGTAGTAGATCTGGTGGTCATTTGATGTGAAGTGGCCCATTCTAGTCCATTTCAGTTCACTGGCACCCAAAATGTCTATATTTAATCTTCACATCTCCCCAATAACCACATCCAATTTGCCCTGGCTCATAGATCTTACATTCCAGGTTCCTATGATGTGTTGATCTTTAGAACATCAGATTCGTCGTTCACCACCAGCACCCTCGGCTGCTAGCCGTCCTTTCGGCTTTGAGCTAGCTGCGTCATCACATCTGGGGCTAGTTCAACTTATTTTCTGTTTCTTCCCAGTAGCATTTTGACCATCTTCCGACCTGGGAGTCCCATCTTCCGATGGTATACCGACATATCTCTGCTTGTACTGATCCATTTAGTTTTCATGGCAAGAATACTGGGGTGGGTTGCCGTTTCCTTCCCCAGGGATCGTATTTAGTCTGACCTCTCTGCCATGATCTTCCCATCTTGGGTGTCCCTTCATGGTTTAGCTCATGATGTCATTGAGATGCTCAAGCTCCAGCACCACGACAAGGTAACGATCTCCTTTGCTGAAGTTTCTAAGCATAGTAGCCATCAATTTAGACATTGAGCATACTCTTTAAGCTAACTTCCCCACCCTTGAGTTCTGTGCATGGAGAACATTGTACAATTGTACATAGTGACTAAAAGTTTATTGCAAACAAGCTAAATCCCAAAATGTTGTGTACATTTTTAATAAACCAATCTCCTTAGGAATAGAACCTCTCTCTGTGTGTGTGTGAATGACTGTGACAAATCTGCTAGAACTAGAGATGTAAAAGTTCTGGAAATTTTGAAGCCGTAGGGAACAAACTGGGTTTCCCCCCAACATTTTTCTGGGGTTTTTTCTTCCAAGCCTCCACATCTCTAGCTAGTATGCACTACTGCCAAGGTTAAAAGATCCTTTTTACATGTGGATCTCAGATTGTGTGTTGGCTTAAATAATTATCTGGAGAAGATGTGAGTTAACAATGAGCTTCAAGGAAGTGTCCCATACTGCAATTGAGACAGAGTTCAGCAACTGTTTGATCTGTACAGATGACTGGTGAAGCTCTGAAATAAAATTCTCTGAATCGTTAGGATACTGCAGAAGTGACTTTTTCCCATTTGCTTTTTCTTCTGTGCAGTTATAAGTCTGCATATCAAACATCTCTTTAAAATCAGATTGTCTATTTGTAAATCTGTCTATTTGATTATATTATATTTGCAAATCATGAAGTTTTAAACTAAAGAATCTTATATTCAATAGCAAGACAAAAAATACAGTCGTGAGTACACTCAATCCTGAAGTCTTCTATAGGTGAGGGAGGAGGATAAGAGACACACAGCTGGGAGGGATCACTGTGGGGTGAATGAGATTTGAGGAGGCCATATTATGGAACTTGATTATACTATATAAAAGTGTTTCTTGATATGATTATTATTAGTTGCATGGACTAAGGAAAGTGGATTATGTGTTTTTCCAAACTTACACGGTATCAGAACTCAGGAATTGATGTGGATAAAATGTTTTGTTTGAACTCAATTCCTCTTATGTTTCTGTCCACTTTCTCTACAGACCCTGTATATCATGGTTGCAGAACCTCCGGCCTGCAGACTAGATCATCCCACCAGGCACCCCAATCCAACTTCCAGAGCCTCTTGGGGAGGCCCTGCTGTTATCTCGGATCTCACTGTATATGGTTATACAGAGGCCAGAGGAACTGGTGTTTGGAAGATACTTCTGTTTGGAGGTGAAGGATTTTGGATAGTTTCATATTCAATACTGAAATGTTAGTGATCTATTGAAGACACTATAGGGGGCAAGAGAAGGTAAAAGGCTGGACAACCCCTAGGATGATGATGGAAAAACGGCCAAAAGAGCTTCTTAAAACAGATCTTAAATGGTTGACTAATATAATCAACAATGTATGTTTTAAAGTATACATTTAATTCTACTCTCACTACAAACACTTTAAGATCCACAGGAGAGGTCCTGCTCATAGCCCACATAAGTGAGAGAAGAATGAATGTGGGCTGGAGGAAGGCCTTTTCAGCATCTGCCAGTGTGGTCTCAGGTTTGTCTCTATTGCTGACCTGGACCTACCTGACAATGCTGTTGTGAGCTCCTTGGGAAAGGCTGGGATAAAAATATAGTCATAGAATAGTAAGGTTGAAAGGGGCCTATAAGACCATCAAGTCCAACCCTCTGCTCAATGCAGGAATCCAAGTCAGAGCATCCCTGACAGATGGCTGTCCAGCCTTGTCTTGAATACCTCCAGTGCAGGAGAGCCCACCACCTCCCTAGGTAATTGGTTCCATGGTCGTATTGCTTTAACAGTCAGGAATCTTTTCCTGATGTTCAGCCGGAATCTGGCTTCCTGTTACTTGAGCCCATTATTCCGTGTCCTGCATTCTAGGATGATCGAGAACAGATCTTGGCCTTCCTCTCTGTGACAGACTTTCAAGTACTTGAAGAGCACTATCATATCTCCCCTCAGTCTTCTCTTCTCAAGGCTAAATATGCCTAGCTCTTTCAGTCTCTCCTCACATGGCATTGTTTTCAGTCCCCTGATCATCTTTGTTGCCCTTCTCTGAACCTTTTCCAGTTTGTCTGCATCCTTCTTAAAGTATGGTGCCCAGAACTGGACACAGTACTCCAGATGATGCCTAACCAGTGCTGAGTAGAGGGCAACTAGTACTTCCCGGGATTTGGAAGCTATACTTCTATTAATGCAGGCCAAAATAGCATTTGCCTTTTTTGCAGCCACATCACATTGGTGGCTCATATTCAGCTTGTGATCTACAACAATTCCAAGATCCTTCTTTCTTGTAGTGTTGTTGAGCCAAGTATCCCCCATCTTGTAACTGTGCATTTGATTTCTTTTTCCTAGGTGCAGAATTTGGCATTTATCCCAATTAAATGTCATTCTGTTGTTTTCAGCCCAGCGCTCCAGCCTATCAAGATCACTTTGAATGTTGTTTCTGTCTTCCAGGGTATCCCACCCAATTTTGTGTCATCTTCAAATTTGATCAGCATTCCCTGCACCTCGTCCTCCAAGTCATTCATAAAAATGTTGAAGAGCACTGGGCCCAGGACTGAGCCCTTTGATATCCCGCTCATTACCTCTTCCCAGTATGGGAAGATACCATTGATAAGCACTGTTTGTGTCTGATTCTGTAGCCAACTGTGGATCCACCTGATAGTTGTTTCATCTAGCCCACTTTGAGCTAGTTTGCTAATTAGGATATCACAGGGCACTTTGTCAAAAGCTTTGCTGAAGTCAAGATGTATTATGTCCACAGCATTTCCACAATCCACAAGGGAGGTTACCTGATCAAAAGAAGAGATCAAATTAGTCTGGCAGGATTTGTTCTTGACAAATCCATGTTGGCTTCGAGTAATCACTGCATTGTTTTCAAGGTGCTTCCAGACTGATTGCTTTATAATCTGCTCCAGAATTTTTCCAGGGATTGATGTCAGACTGATTGGTCTGTAGTTCCCAGGTGCCTTCTTTTTGCCCTTTTTGAAGGTAGGGACAATATTAGTCCTCCTGCAGTCTTCTGGCATGTCATCCATAGGGATGTCAGAGAATTCCGCGACGGATCTCGGTGAGGCCAAATGCCGGTGCATTCGGCCCCCCGAAATCCATTGCGGAATGAAGCCCCCACCCCCCAACCCACAAAAGGCACGCAGGACGAAGTCCCCGCCGCCCCCAACCCACAAAAGGCACACGAAACAGAGCACTTGCCTGCTCCCGTCCGCACTGCTTTGCGAATGGCAGCCGTCCTGTGGCCGCCATTCGCTTCCTCTTCTCTTCATAGCCGTGATAGACTACGTAAATACTTACGTAGCCTATCACGGCTAATGCAGGGATGCCATTTGCGTCCCTGCGAAGGCTGTGATAGGCTGCATAAGTATTTACGTAGCCTATCACGGCAGGGGGAAAAAACCCAGCGTACGCAAATGGCAGTGCATTCGGCCCCCCGCCATTTGTGTCCCTGTATCTAGCTGTGATAGGCTATGTAAATATTTACATAGCCTATCACAGCAGGGGGGAAAAAAACCCAGCAAAAAAACCCATATGTGTATGCTAGGTTTTTTCCCACCCTGCCGTGATAGGCTACGTAAATATTTACGTAGCCTATCATGGCTAAATACAGGTACACAAATGGCGGCGGCTACGACAGCCGCCATTTGTGTCCCTGCAGGGCTGCCCAGTGGCCGGATGTCCGGCTGCGGGCAGCTGGAGGCAGCTGGCGGCTCCACGTCTTGGCCGCAGAGCGGAGCTGACCGGGCAGGATTCTGGGGGGGAGGACCGGATCACCTCCCCCCCCGTCGAGGATTCCAGGGGGAGGGACGGAGCACCTCCCCCCCACTGCGGAAACAGAATGGAACGGAAGGTAAGTGTTCCATCCATCCCTAGTCATCCATCCTCCATGATTTCTCAAAGATAATGGACAGTGGTTCTGAGAGTTCTTCTGCCACTTCCTTTATTACTGTAGGATGCAGTTCATCTGGCCCTGGAGATTTGACCTCATTCACAGTAATTAGGTGTTCCTTGGCCTATCGATCTCAAGCTGCAATCCTGCCCCTTCAGCCTGTACTTCGCCAGGGGGTCATAGACCCTCTTTTGGGAGAAGACTGAGCCAAAGTAGGAATTGAGCGCCTCTGCCTTTTCTTTGTCATCTGTTATCGTTTTGCCATCCTTATTTAATAGCTGAACCACCATTTCTTTCCTCTATGCATGTATCTGAAGAAAATAAATATGTATGGAATGTGTTCCTTTTTGTGGCATGCATTTGCATCTTGTTATTGGCCTTAAGACCGCAAAGTAATGCCCAGTTTTTCAGCAGATGTTTCACAGGCCCTAAAACGGTTGGCATAGACTGTGACAATTTTATGCTCTGATGGTCATTTTGTTTTATGGCTGCTGTAATTTTTTTATGATTCTGTTTTATTGCCTTCTGATGCTGAGTATTATTTTACTTCATTGGTTTTATGTTGTAAGCCATCTTGAGCCTAAGAGGGTAAGACAGGGAATTAACTTTTAAAATAAAAGAAATAACGCAGAATGCCCAAGCTGTAGCAGGCCTTACATTGCACTGGTCAGATGATCAAGGATGTGAAAGGAGTACATGGAGGAGGAAGAAACAGGCAAATTCCTTTTACTATTAATAAACACCATCACTGTACATGGTTCTTTACGTTAATATTATTTAATAAATGTATATACCACTTACCATATTGGAAAAATATCTCTTAAGTGGTTTACCAAGAGAATACATTAAAACAGATTAAAATAACATTATTTATAAAAACAGTAAAGCAAGTACTGATAGTACCATAATTAAACAGTCTGGCAGCACAATCAATCAGGGAAAGCCAATTGGTGCCTAAACCACACCAAAGCTGGTGCCTCATGAACACCAGAGGGGAAGAGGTATTCCATAAGGTGAGTGCTACCATGAAAAAAGCTTGCTTCCAGGTTGCAGCAGTATGGCGTGGCAGTACAACCAGCAAGGCCTTCTCCAGTTATCTTAATGCTTTGTTGTTGTTGTTCAGTCGTTCAGTCGTGTCCGACTCTTCGTGACCCCATGGACCATAGCACGCCAGGCCTTCCTGTCCTGCGCTCTCTCCCGGAGCGTGCTCAAGTTCATATTCATTGCATCCATGATGCTATCTAGCCATCTCATCCTCTGCCGTCCCCTTCTCCTTTTGCCTTCAGTCTTTCCCAGCATCAGGGTCTTTTCCAGGGAGTTTTCTCTTCGCATTAGGTGGCCACAATATTGGAGCTTCAGGGACCAGGTAAGTGACTTTCGTATATCCCTAACAGGTATACCAACCAGAACTGGTAACAGGTACTTCTTACCACAGAAGTCATTTGGGCCTCTAGTGACAATGATGAATCCAGGAGCACCCCCTAGTAACATACACAAAATATGTCCCTCCCCTGAGGAACTTAGGAGCCTCATGTGGCGCAGAGTGGTAGGCAGCAGTACTGCAACCAAAACACTCCCCACGACCTGAGTTCGATCCCAGTGGAAGCTGGTTTTCAGGTAGCTGGCTCAAGTCGACTCAGCCCTCCATCCTTCCGAGGTCAGTAAAATGAGTACCCAGTTTGCTGGGGGAAAGGTAGTTAGGACTGGGAAAGGCAATGGCAAATAGGGGTGGGTGGATCACCTGGCTCCGTTCCGGGGATCCGTTCCGGGGATCCGTGGGGGGGGGGAGGTGATCCGTCCCTTCCCCCGGAATCCTCCCCAGCCAGCTCCGCTCTGAGTCGAGTCCACAGAGCTGCTGGCCAGGGCCGCCCTCAGCCAGACCTCCGTCTGCTGCTGGGCCGTGACCGCAAATGGCAGCTGCTATAGCAGCCGCCATTTGCGTCCCTGCGTTGCCATGATAGGTTACGTATATATTTATGTAGCCTATCACAGCAAAGAGCAGGGATGCAAATGCCGGCCGCTACGCCATTTGCATCCCTGCTCTTTGCCATGATAGGCTACGTAAATACTTACATAGCCTATCACGGCTAACAGAGCGAGGGTAATGGCGGCCGCAGACCGGGGCCGCCATTCGCACCCGTGGACGGATGATAAAAGGTAGGTTCCGTCCCGGGGAGGTTTCATGGGGTGGCGGGGAGGATTGTTCCATTCCGCCACGGACTGCGGGGGGCTAGATTCTAAAGAATCCAGCCTCACTAGAGTCCATGGCGGAATTCTCTGCCATCCTTAATGGCAAACCACCCCACTATACAGTCTGCCAGGAAAACGCCGAGGAAAAACGGCATCCCTCTCGGGGTCAGTAATGACTCGGTGCTTGCACAAGAGGAACCTTTCCTTTCCTGGGGAACTTACAATCTAAATTGAGTCTTGGAGGAAGATAAAAGAGGGGAGAGACATGCAAAGTTAACAAAGGATCAGATTTCCAGGGCTGAATCCAGAGAAGTGCGAATGGTTCTTCCTCAGTGCAGCAAGCCCCTGGTGCCTCTCAAAAGCTGTTCTTGAGAATCAAGGGGCCCTTGAAAGGCGTGGGATGGAGCATGGGTGTGTGCAGTGGGATGGGAATAGGCAGAATTCAGGGGGTGGGGTTGCACTGAGCAAGTGGAGATGCCTTTCCACTCATACAAGACACTTTTGAGTGCAACCCTAAGCATGTACAGGCACCAGAGATTGTACATTCAATAATATATTACACATTTATATTTCCAGTTTAGAGGCCAAAAAAGCAGCTGTTATGCCCCTTGAAACTTTGGAGGCTTTCAGAGTAGTTAGGATCTCCATGAATAAACATTTCCCAGCCTATTACAATACAGTTACTTTGTTCAGCACATCTGCACAGGATTGGTTTGGGCAAGAAAAGCATGGGGCCATTACCCCATCCAGACCTCGAGCTTACCAAGTTTTCTTCACATGACCACATTGTGATTGGCTCTGTTAACAGATGAAGAAAGAACAGGAAAGTGCAAGTGTCTTGTACTGGTGAGTCTTTGTAATATCAGAAATGGAAGTTTTGCATCTCCACTCTCACCCTGTGGTTGGTGAGGTACAAAGGTTCCCACTGTGGGGACACAAATGGAGATGCAAAAATTCTGCTTTAAATGTCAAAGACATTTGGAAACAGGAAGTTTGTGATCATCTGGAATTTTGAAGTAAGGTAGCTATTTTTCTTTCCCATTAACTACAGATTGTGGGGAGGTTTTCCTTGCGTGTTTCCTTGAACTGGATGACAGCTGAAACATGACAGAGGTATTGATGTTTGGCAACTTAGCAGTTATGGGAACTGTGATCTCAGAAAGAGTTACATTCTCAGAAAGAGTTACATTCTCCCTAAATGAACAGATTTGCAGCCTAGAGGTAATCCTGGACCCAGCTTTGCTGCTTGATTCCCAGAAAGCAGCTGCAGCCTGAAGTGCCTTTTTCCAGCTTCAGCTGGTCAACCAGCTGCAACCTGTTCTCTCCAAAACAGATGTAGGTACTATCATTCACTCACTAGTAACCTGTTTCGACAACTGCAATGTGGTCTATGTGGGGCTGCCTTTGAAGATGGCTTCGAACCTGTACCCAGAATTCAGTTCTTCAACGTCTGATGGATGCAAGGCTCAGAGAGCACATGACAATGATACTGGCACAGCTGCACTTGCTGCTGGTAAATTCCCAAGCCCTCTTCAAAGCATTGGTGCTGCTTTAAATGTCCGGGTCCTTCGTATCTGACAGGATGCCTCTTCCCATGTGTTCCCTTCCAGCCACTAGATCTGCTAGCAAGGCCCTGCTCCATGTGATACCTTTCTGTCAAATAACATCTGTACGTTTTTAGCCTGGCTTAACATAGAATAAGTTGTACCATTTCAGGATGCAGGTGGGAGAATACTGCCCTACATTTTAAAAGTCTCTTAAATAGAAACAGGGCCGCCAAGAAGGCTTATGGGCCCCGAGGCAGATGCTGTGGGTCTGCTGCTGCCCCCTACAAAGACTCAGGCACATGATGAACATTTGGCAAGGCTAGGGCCAAAGATGCACACAGGACCTAAGGTACGGGAGGCTGTTGGTCTGTAGGGGCCTGGGGCAAATTGTCCCCTCCCCCTCTGGGCAGCCGTGAGTAGAAAAGTACTGCAGCATGGAACACACTGGGATACAACCTCCCTCCTCGGTATGTTTGATTTTTGCTTGCAGGTTGTTGTTTTCAATGAGAGAGCATTCAAAAATTGCAAACCCCACCTGCAGTCTGAAATGGTACCGTCCATTCTACCACTTCAGGAACCTATCACTTATTTCTGTTGCTTAGATATCATATGACAGGCCTTAGCAGCACCATGGCCTTCTCTGTGACCTGATTTGCACAATCAAAATAAGCCACTGCTTTATTATGGAAATCACGCCTTGTGCACGCCACAGTAAGCCACAGTGGCTTATTTAAATTGTGGCCTGTATGGGGGTGCGATTTCCATAATCACTGCCTGGGTGCAGCTTGTTGTGTTGTCCAAACCCAGGCAGCATGGTTTGTTGGAGGGGGAGACAACCCTCCAGTAACCCATGGGCTGTTCTACGTGTTGATTGTGGAAGGTTTGAGTTTAGCTTCTCTACTGCACATTTGAATTTTATTGGACAAATATTAAAATAGAAAAATGAATTCCCCATGCTGGCTGGGAAATGCTGACAGTTGTAGGACTTCTTTCTGTCTAAACATGCATAGGACTGCAGCCCATGCACACTTATGTGGGAGTAAATCCCATTGAACTCAGAGGGGCTTACTCCAGGCCAGCCCTAGATAAATAGCACCTGGGCAAGAAGTGCCTTTGGTGTTCCCCCCCCCCCCCATGGTCAGCTTTGCAGGGGCACCCTGAGGGTTTATGGGGCCTGGTGCAGGTGTGATGTTGGGAGACCTACTGCTGCCCCCTACAAGGACCCATGCATATGTGTACAAAGCTGGGGGCCGCGTGCGCAAATTTTTGTTCCAACAGACTGCATCGAAGCATTCTCGCCTGCAGCTCCTCCTTGCCCTGTGATCGAGCAGAATGACAGACGTGCTTCATTTTTTCTTACATGGGGATAATGGAATAGGGATCGGGTTGTGTTTCTCCTGAGTACTTCGTCCAAATTCTGGCAGAGCTTCTTATTCTTCCTGGGGCTCAGTCTTCTGGTTGTGGCCTGCTGCTGGCCACAACTGGAAGGTTTCCTCCCTTACAGCCTGGCCTCACACCACTCTACACCTTTCCCTGTGGTAGCAGCCACAGAAAATTAGTCTCCAAGGGCACCTTGCCTGGAAAACTTAGGTGGTGTTCATTCACTCTTTCCGTGCCTCCTTGAACTCTTTTGTCCAGTGGGCCTGGAGTTCTTCCTGTGCAGAACAGGCCGCCTGCTCTGCCACAGACTCCCTCCTGAAAGCCTGCCCTGTTCCTTTTCTCCTTGCAACAAACTTTGCGACTGGGGCTACTTGGCCTTCCTGACCAATCTTATCTCTATTGCTGCCCAGACATAAAGCAAGATTTTCCCTTAACCGTGATGGGTTTAGATTCCCTTATAATAAGCGGGTCCCTCCCTCCCAGCCTCCCAACGATACATTTTACAGCCAGCGTATGTGTCAAATTAGCATTTATTTCTGTTTCGTACACAGCTATGTAAAATGTTTACATCATCATGGCCAGGGAGAGGTCCCCTTATGTCACGATTACATCTTGAGATTCAGTGTCATTTTACACTCTAATATACCATTCCCTCTTTTTTATGAAAACCTTCAACAAAATACCAAGAATTCTGGTGAGCAATGTGGCAGGACCAGGTCAGGGCCCAATGGTACATACAGGAACTGGGGGGGGGGGGACTTGCTTTGTGGGGGCTTGGGGCAATTTGCCCCAGTTGCCCCACACAGACACACACCTTTGGGCAGCCCTGCAGCTTTGCAGTGTTACCAAATTGTATGGCTTGTGTATGGCAAATGACATCAAAACGGAAATTGAAAAAGAAACATACTTTAAAGGGAGTTGAAGGATATTTTTGGAGTTAGTACCCAAACAACCTGTAGAACCTTGAAAAGAGTTCACAGACACATGCTTTTGTCAGCCTAGCTCACTGCAGACAGTACATTTAAAAAAAAACCAGCCACTGAGCTCACCTTGCCCCCCCTCAGTTCGGCACCCCGGGCAACCACCCAGCTCACCCACCCCTAAGGCCAGCCCTGGGCTTACTTCTGAGTAGACATGTGTAGGATTGTGCTCTGTGTGTATGTGTGGAGCAAAGGAAGAAATGGCTCTAATGATCCTATGAGCACACTCTATGTGGCCATGGTGGACTGGGTTGTGCCTGCTGGGTTTTAATGTGATATTTATATGGCTTTTATTTAATTTATTTTTTTATTCTATTGCTTAAATTTTAATTATCTGTGCTTTATGTTGTACACTGCTTTATGTATTCTGAATAGAAGAGCGGCTAATAAATGCCAATAATAAATGGAATAAATAAATATATACGAGGTACTGTGCTGCCTGAGCACACTTTTTCCTCCACTGTCTCAGAACATCTGAAGCTCCCCTCAGCCAGCAGGTGAAGGAAGCAGCTGAAAGCTCCAGACCACTAACAGGGCCAGGCACTCTTACGTGATTGGCAGCAATTAGTATTGTGTTTCTTCATAGGAAGGTTGTATGGAAGTTGTTCAGAAGACCTTTTTAATATGGTTGGTCTAGAGTTACCACCTTCGTTCTGATAGGGCCCCTGGTCTGTTAACAGCTACTTGACAGGCAGAACCGCAGGAGGCAAAACGTCCAAGATGGAGCAGGAAATTGCTTTACATTTTAAATTGCTGCCTATCACATAGCTTATTAAGGCACAAAAGCTGTGATTAAAAAAAATTAAAGACCTGAAGATGGTTGTTGTCAGATACTTGGCTTATAAGCCTGGAAATAGCAGTGGTTATAAACAAAAATGCTATACAGATAGAGGCTGTGTTTATATTTCACATTTTAATTTGGTATAACTCTGCTGTATTTCTGCATTAACATGCTCCACTGTGCTAGTATATCTATACCAGTGTTTCTCTTGCTTGATCTGTGAAGAAGGTCAGTGCTTGTATTACCAGTGTTAGCAGCTGCCCAGAGCTGCTTCTGGCCTCAAGCCTGAGCTCCCAATAGTAATAAAAAAGCTGTTTATTCATTGCAGCTGAAGAAAATACTAGCGGTCGCCACAAAACTAAACACTGTGGACCTCAGGCACATCAGTATTAGAGTACCATGCTGTCTTCATCTCCAGAACTATCACAGGTTGTACATTTTCATCACTAACTCTAAGTATTTTGATAGTGATTAAAACGGAGATAAGTATATTACCTCAGAGCCTATCATTCACATTCCATATATAAGTATTGCTCAGATGGGAAATATG
The DNA here is from genome assembly GCF_057233095.1 of Heloderma suspectum. Lineage (NCBI taxonomy): Eukaryota > Metazoa > Chordata > Lepidosauria > Squamata > Helodermatidae > Heloderma > Heloderma suspectum. Next base: position 280,601,838 of record NC_139459.1, read on the forward strand.
AAAATATATAAGGCTTGAGTAAATTAAGGTTGTATTAGTGTCAGAACATTGAAGGCAGAGTGGTTAGCAACTCTCAACCCTAACGGCGCACCGCTCCTCTGTAATGTGTGGGAGGACAGGGGTCATAATAAGGGCCTATCTTCCTTGCAGATTGCTTATAAGAATTACTAAGAGAATGATTATCTAAAGCACTTTCAGCATTTAGGATAGTGCTATAATTATGTATTGTTATAAAGAAGTCGCTGCATTGTTTAACAGAACGTCTTTGAATAAAACTGTTCAGTATCTTTGAGTGATATGTCCTGGTAATGCAGAAAAGAGAGTCAAACTTAATTTTAAAAAAGAAAAGATGTTCCCTCTAAACTGTATTTTAACTTTCTCTATAATTTCCTATTTTTTTAAAAAAGAGCAACATTTGTCAACTTGCAGGATCTTGTCGTGCCATAATAAATTTCTTAGCCATTAAGGTGTTGCAAAACTCTGTTGGTTTTGCTGCAACAGACTAACATGGCTACCTACCCCTCTGGAAATTATTCTCATAATATTCTGCCCATGTCTCTGTATAATTCTTTGTACAGCAGCATAGTGTATAGATAAAACGCTATGGAGCTGATGGAACATGTATGATTTGTAATGAAACTATGGGTAACCTTTCATAAAAACATAGCTGAAGGGCAGTATATACTTTTATGCTCATAGATAATGGCTAGGACTAGCATAATAGTCATACGCTAATGTGCCCCAGGGTGTGTGTGTGTGTGTGTATGTGTATCTTCTAATTAGTGCTGTGCCAAAAAGTTCGCTTCTTCCATTTTCGGCATTTTGTGGTGGGTGGGGGAATGAAAATTGGCAAAAGAGGCTGGGGAGGTGAGAATTTTGAGTAACTTTCTCCTTGAGGAGAGGACAGGATTTCCACTTACCTTTTAAAGTGTACGTGGTTGCTGAGGATCTTCTATTTTTTATTAATTTAAAAGCCCCCCTCCCAACTTGCAGCTGCCCAGGACTTTTTAGTGAGAAGCTTCTCCAGCCCAGCAGCTCTTCCTGAACTCTCAGGAGACCACATGACCACAACCCCTCCTATCGGCATTCAGGAAGGGCTCCAGGGATGCAGAAGCTCTGCAAAGCAAGAACGGGGCTTTTAGAACCTTAGAAAAATTCTCTTCTTCCTTACAGCAACAGAGCAAGCAAGATAAAGAGTTTTTTTCTACAGCTCCAAAGGTCCCATTTGTTCTTGTTTACAACAGCCTGAACTTTTTGCAAAGCTTCTGCAGCCCAGGAATTCTTCCTGAATGCCTATTGGAGAGAGAGAGGTCTCATGAGAGTTGACGGAGTGCTGCTGGGCTGGAGAAGCCTCTCTGTGAAGAGTCTCATGCTGGGGGCATTTTTCAAGTAAAAGGAAATGAAATAAGATAGAAGGAAGATCCCTCAGCCACCTCCCAAACATAAAAAGGTATGTGGAAACTCCGTTCCCCTCCCCAAGGAGACAATTCTCCAAAATTCTCCCGCTCCCTGAAAAAAAACAAGGCCTCTTTCGCAGGGAGAAAAAAATCCCGAAAATAGGGGGCAGGATTCGGCACAATACTAATTCTAATTACTGGCTCCATAAATTATTTTGATCAGCCTCCATGTAAGCAATCTGATTAACAACAAAGACTGAAAGTGTGGCATTGCACTAGATGCAAATGTAGAAATAATTACTAGAATTTAAATAGAAATACAGTACATCTCACCATAGTGTATAGAAGACTGACTAAGGGCTGATCTACACTTACAGGTTTTTTCGCTTTGAATGTTCAAATTTTCGAAGATCATGCCTGGATTAGAAAAAAAACATTGCGGAGAAGCCACGATTCTTTGACGATAATGCCTTAATTAAAGCTTCAAATCTTCGAATTTTCGAATCTTCGAAGATCATGCCTGGATTAGGAAAAAAAACACCATGGAGAAGCCATGATTCTTTGAAGATAACACCTTAATTTAAAAAAAAAAAAAGCCGAAGCAGGGGGTAGAAGGGAGTAAAACTTAGTCTCATTTGAAGGGATAAAACAACCCCCTGCTCAATGCAGGAAGACTGATTCCCAGGCGGCCGCCCATCCAACTACTGACCAGGGCCGACCCTGCTTATCTTCTGAGATCAGACAAGCGCGCGTACATCCAGCCCTTTGCTTGTTGCTGAGGAAACATTGAGTGCTGAGGAAGCTATGCGATCAGTAGCTGGAAGACAACATAGAGCCGTTGAGAGCTGTGAGTGTGGTGGGCATGAAATCAGCAGAAACAGGAAGAGTTTCTGATCCTCCAATGAGAGCCTCCATCTTTAAGAGCAGGAAAACAGCACAGCGCTCGAGCGCAACGGGGAAAATGGGTGAGTGTTGGATAATCATGTTTTAATGCGAGAGCATTTAACCCGACAGGACACCAAATTCATTGTGATGGGGGGTGCAATGTAGATCAGCCCCAGGTGACCTGTGTGTCTGCTTGTTCTGCTGTCCAGGTGCTGTTGATGGGCAACTTCAAGACCCCCCTTCTTATGGTTCTTGTATCTTTAATCTGGACTTGGACCAAACAGCTTTTCAAACAGAGCAGGCCTTCAGATAGAGGATTAACCTCTGTAAAGTAGGACGCATTGCCACCCTAAAGCAAGAGGAGTTTTGAAGGACACATGCAAGCAATAGCTTGGTAGCTGCTTATAGTAGACCAAACTTCTGCAGGATCTTGTTTATGCAAAGCAGCCTTCAAATGGTTCTGGTGTTTTTCATTGCATCGCCAAAAACCCCTTATCTTGAAGTTTGTGCTGGCTTAGTGAATATGACTAGAACTGTCTGCCAAGTTGCTTCACATAAAGTCATGCTGCTAGGAGAAGCCTCCACAATGTTTTGTTAATTGTGAATTGGACCTCGGGAACAAGAAAAAGAGGAAAGAAACTGAAATGGATTTTTGTTTTAGATTCAGACTAGTTATGCTTTCTTAATTCTGATAGTTGATTGTTACATTTGCAAACAACTTTTTGTTATAAATTCAACATCCCCTCCCAACCTCCCAGTCTGTGATTTGGATCCAGCATTCTCATTCTGCCAGCGGAAGGATTCCACTGGTGGAATGGGACTTCCACGTCCTCTCTTCCCACCTGCAGCCTTCCTCCACATCCGCCAAACCTCCTCTGGAGAGTCCCCCAAACCTCCAGAGCAGATTTGGGGCACGCATGAGGAACTGCAGGGGGAGGAGAGGGCGCAACAGTCCTGTTCCACCAACAATGCGACAATACACAATGGACAATACCCCAGCATCTGTAGTGGAAACAAAATCAGGAAGATTCCTATTCCTGTTTGTTTGTTTGTTTGTTTGTTTGTTTAACTTCTGTATATTATTCTCCTGTTACCCCATTACCAGGGCCCTGTCTGCACTAGAAATTTCCTGCTGGTCAGACATGTAAAAGGTTTAGGGACTAAATCATCAGTGATTGAGATAGTCACAGTGCAGACAGACAACAAAGAAAAGGGGATGGTGGGAAGTAGACCATTCAAGAAGAGGCTTGAGTGAAAATGTTTCTGCCACAAAGCATGCTAAAGCTTAGTGAGCACAGCTAGAAATCAGCAGAGTGCAGATTCCCTCTATAAAAGCAGTAGATATTTTGCAGAACACAAAACAACGTGGTCTGTAGGCAGGTCTGCTCCTGCCCTCTGCAGCAACCCTTTCAGGTTGCTTTTCTAGGAGCTAGCTCAGCAAGCACCAGCTGGAACACTTTAAAAGCTATGCTGCTTGGACGGAGGCGTGCTCCCTGCGTATGTGGCTTTTGGAGCAGGCGTACACGTCTCATCCCTTCTCCAGCAGAGTAGATTCTGGGTGACACTTCCAACCACTGTAGGGGCTTGGGTGGTCTGTCCAAGTCACACCTCGTATGGGCAAGCCAGCACGATCAGTTCTCAGCATAGGTGGATCACTCTAGATTCAGAAAAAGTTCCCTATGACCTTACAAGGTTGCAGAGCATCTTCATTTCCCTTGCATCCAGGTAGTAAGGCAAGAAGGAAGCCAAACTTCAACTCTGTGTATAACAGCTCCAGACAGCAGCAGACCTTTGCTGCTGCTACTGCTAAACATTTATGAAACACAAATCCATAGAAAGGAACAGGTTGTGACCTGCTGTGTGTTTAGCATAGAAGCATAGGTCATAGTCTATGATTCCAAGCCCCAGTCTTCTTCCTTGTTTGGAACCATTAGTAATTCTCTGTAAGACAAAGCACAATACAAGGGCAATAATCCAGTACAGAGTTAGGCATGCCTCAGCCCACTAGTCACAGATGAGACCATAGATCCATTCATCAAAACTCCAGGAAGACAAAAGCAGAGGAGAGTATGAAATGGACTTAAGGTAGAGCAAAAATAGTGGAAATACAATGGACTGGATCCAGATCATTCATTCTGCAACCGGAAGGATACTGTTGTGGAATGGGACTTCCTCATCCTCTCCTCCCCTTTGTAGTCCCCCCCCTCACTACACACATCCTCTAAAACTTCTCCTCTGGGAATCGCATTCAGCAAGCAGTAACTTTCCACTGGTGCAGCTACAGAGCTGAATCCAGTCCAATGTTTTAAAGACTGGAGTCTCAACTTTATTAAAAGAAAAAAAGAGCCTTGTGGCTTCTTAAAGACTAGTCCATTTATTATGGCATAAGCTTTTGTGGTCTAGAGTCCACTTCATGGGATGTGTGAAGTGTCATCCTTAGTTATAAGCATGCCTAAAAAGGTAAAGGTAAAGGTGTCCCCAGCCAGTTGTGTCCAACTGTAGGGTGTGGTGCTCATCTCCATTACTAAGCCGAAGAGCCAGTGCTGTCCAAAGACGCTTCCGTGGTCATGTGGCCAGCATGACTGAACACCGAGGTGCATGGAACGCTGTTACCTTTCCCGCCGAAGCGGTACCTATTTATCTACTTGCAATTTCTTGCTTTCGAACTGCTAGGCTGGCAGAAGCTGGGACTGAAGACGGGAGCTCACTCCGTCGCGCAGCACTCGGATCTCGAACCGCTGTCCTGTCGACCTTCCGGTCTGCAGTTCAGCGTCTTAACCACTAAGCCACCGCGGCCCCTATAAGCATGGCTAGGGGGTTGTAAAAGTGAGATCACAGAGAAATGAAGTACAGAAAGTACAGGCAGTGATGGACAATTATGCTATTAAGAATGACCATTTACAAAGCACCCTTGATGACAACATAAACATCCTGGCGTTGGTGAGCTAATTAACATGCAGCGTGATTAAAAATTCATTATCCCAATTCAAGCCACTGGTGATAGATCTGAACTCTTGATAAACTCTAAGCCAGCAGTTTCATGTTGCAGTCTCCCCTTGAAATTTGTTTGAGAATAGCCATCTTCAGGCCAATAGCAGAGTGTCCTGGGAGGTTGAGATAGTCCCCCACTGGATTCCCCCCTCCAAAGGTTGGGGTCTCCAACCCTGTTGGGCTGGTGGGCTCATTTGGACTTTTGAGAAAGTGCCATGGGTGCCATCACAAAATGTGTGCCTTAAGGGGTGCCCATTCACAAAATGGCTACTGTGGTGGGTACAGGCAGTCACAAAACGCCCATTTCACAGAAAGGCAAAATGGTGAGGCTAAAAGACAACTTGCCCAAAATCCTAAATAAATAACAGGTATCAGTAGAGCACTTTGTGGGTGCAGGGGTAGTGTCTGTGAGTGCATTGGTGCCCAAATTCACCAAGTTACCGACCCCTGCCTTAACCACTATGCTGAATTGATACATGGTATATCCACCATAGCAGATGTTCTACCCTCATCTCTCTCCCCTCAACTCAGTAAGAGCAGCTTTTCCTGAGGTTATAAGAGGATAGCCACACAGATGTTCAGAACTGGTGCAACGTTTGGACAAAGAATGAAATACTGATATCTGCAGGTATAAACTGAAAGTTATGAATCTATCTCCATAAAACATGTAATTGTAGCAGAGCTTCCTAGAAAGCCTTTTGCTCAGTTATGAGAAGTAGGGACTTTTAATGTTGTCTGTTGAATAGGGATGTCAGAGAATTCCGTGACGGATCTCGGTGAGGCCAAATGCCAGTGCATTCGGCCCCCCGAAATCCATCATGGGACGAAGACCCCGCCCCCCCAACCCACGAAAGGCACGTGAAACGGAGCACTTACCTGCTCCCGCCCGCGCTGCTTTGTGAATGGCAGCTGTCCTGCAGCCGCCATTTGCTTCCTCCTCTTCATAGCCGTGATAGGCTATGTAAATACTTACGTAGCCTATCATGGCAGGGGGGGGGAAACCCAGCGTATGCAAATGGCGGCGGCTACCACCATTTGCGTACGCTGGGGTTTTTCCCCCTGCCGTGATAGGCTATGTAAATATTTACATAGCCTGTCATGGCTCAATACAGGGACACAAATGGCGGCGGCTACGACAGCCGCCATTTGCGTCCATGCAGGGCTGCCCAGCAGCTGGATGTCTGGCTGTGGGCGGCCGGAGCTGGCTGGTGGCTCTGCGGCACAGAGCTGGCCGGGTAGGATTCTGGGGGAAGGGACGGAGCGCCTCCCCCCCGTCAAGGATTCCAGGGGGAGGGACGGAGCGCCTCCCCCCCACTGCGGATTGCCCAGCGCGGAGCCAGGTAGGTGTTTCGTACATCCCTACTGTTGAACATTGACTAAGAAATTCAGGCTTCACACAGGCGTAGGTACCTTTACTAGGTTCCATTCTGCTCCCTGAAGGGGTGCTTAATTCAGGCCTGAAACACAGTTTCTCTTAAGCTGAGGGGTTGAGGAAGTCTGCAGGCTGGGTTGTACATAAGGGTTAATTCACTGTGCCTGGAAGATAACATACTTAATGTTTATCAAGAAAGCTCAGATATCAAAATAGGAAGGAGTAACTGCTATTTAATCAGTATCTAATACCTATAAGTCAATATTATCTCAGAAGCGAAGGACATGGATTTTTTAACTCCTTTATAAAAGGGATCTTTCTTATAATGAAACCTCTCATGCTTAAAGTTTTAAGCTTAGCCAATGAAGCTGAAGATACCATGGAAAGATTAGTATGTAGGAGCAGGGCCTTTTCAGTATGCGCCTCCCATCTTCCATCTTATGGAATACTCATTTGACCTCATTACTTCCATCCTTATAGAGGCAGATGAAAACATTTTTGTTCCATCATGCTTGAGAGTGAGGCTGTTGCCAACTTAGACCAAGAGCTGGAGATTGATCTGCTACTGTTTTGATCTGTTTTATTGAGCTACTGATTTTATTTTTGTTGGTATCAGTTATATTTTATGCTATATGAGATGGCTAGATAGCATCACCGATGCAACGAATATGAATTTGAGCACATTCCGGGAGAGAGCAGAGGACAGGAAGGCCTGGCGTGCTATGGTCCATGGGGTCACGAAGAGTCGGACACGACTTAACGACTGAACAACAAATATTCAAATGCTGTAAATAAAATAAACATTTTTTTGTTGGCCATTATCCCTTCTGTCCCTGTAGTAGGTATTACATCAAGGTTCAGAGGCACTCTGGCTGACATAGAACAATGATGTGTTCCTTCAAGGTAATCATTGATCCCTGGATCAGAAAGTCTTTTCTTTGTCACAGGAAATGCTCTTGTTTAGAATGTTCATAGCTGTCTGCAGTCTAATTTGCAAGTGATTACTGCAGACAGTCCAGCCCCTTGTGCAAAATCCTGTATTGAGCATCACAGCAGGAGACTTGATGAAGTGTGAGTAAGTAGCTTGCAGTCTTTCTCTGCACATTCGCCTGGGCATAAGTCCTATTGTACTTAGCGGGACTTCTCTCCAAGCATAGGATCAGGCTGCAAGTCAATTTAGTTGCATGTACACTTACTAGCTGATAGCTCAAGTATCATCTGAAACAAGGATTATGTTTTCTTCACTGCTGTCTGTGAAGATTGGAACCATCTCTCCATTAAATGTTGCTCCTTTTTTTTTGTTCAATGGAAATAAAATCCAGTTTGTTCTGGAACTGTCAAGGAAATCTAGGAAGCTTATGAATCTAACTGGAATGTGGAAGGACTGATAAAAGTCTTATCTTGCAAAATGATCTCTCCTTGGACAATGAAGTGATTTACTGTATGTATAAATAGCAGAAAGTCTGGATCATTAAAGAGTTGCCTTCATACTTTATCTGGAGTTGGGTTTATAATGCCATACCCGGCTTGGATAGTGTGAACTGCCCTGCTGTTATAATTGAGTTAATGTTGTATTGTAATGAATTATAATTATGGTTATTGTATTTGTTTATTTTGAGAACTGCTTTGAGCACAATGTATTGTGGGAAATGTGGTATACAAATGAATTTACTATGACTGTGTGTATCTGTAACCCTATCCCAACATCACCAATATTTCCGTGGGAGGACAACCTCTGGCTTTCCCAGGAAGGTCTGAAGGGGGATGGTAACCACATTGGGACAAATGTGATTGTAGTCCTCTCTTCAGGCAAGAGTTCTGTGAAACTGGGTCTCCGTGTCCCTTCTTCCACTGATAAAAATACCTGAATAGGGCTTGTGTGTGAACCTAAAAAATCCCCAAATTACTGTAACAAAATTGTTTCTTATCATTGAAGCTGGGAATGGATAGGCCAGCTCAGTTTAATAATGAGACAAGAAGGAAGGTTTCGTTATTGTTCAAACCAGAGCACTAGACTGGGAGCTAGAAACCTGATGATGTTAAGACAGCCACATTCCCAAACCACAGGGGGAAGCAAAAACACAACACGACACAAAACTCCATAGAGGCATGAGTCAGGTTATAGGAGAAAACCCCTCCCATTACCTAATATGGCAAGCAGAGAAACTGGGCTCAGATGCATGAGTCAGAGCCACCACTCAAATATCTGAGGTAAATCTCTGTTCCATCTCAGCACCACAAGGCTTGGCTCATAGTTGTCATCTCTGGCTGTGAGCATCGCTGGTACTTCCACACAGAGCTTAAGCTTTTGCTGGGCATCATGTCTGGACCCTGTTTTGTTTTTCTTCCCCAGGTCTAGAATTAACTCTGATGAATTTTTGATAAATTATGAGAGTTCCAGTGTTCCTAGAGCACATTTGGTTAACAGGTAGTCTGATCCATGCAGTGATAGCACAATCTTGTGCGTGTTTACTCAGAAGTAAGTCCCACTGTGTTCAGTTAAACCTATTCTCATTGAACACAGTGAAAATGTGCACAGGACTGCAGCCCTAACCACTACAGGCAAGGATTAAAAAAAAATGCAGCAAAATGTATCTATTAATACTATTTTCCACAAACAAGCCATTTGCTTAACTTACTTATCTAGAAAGTTTTATATCCTGCACTTTCTGTCTCAAGAGACACTCAAGCCGACCTCCATCAAATATAAAACAGTACAACATTGTTGAAAATAGTGTTCAATATTTATTTACCCCTAGTTATTCATCATCTGAGTTCTAGACTTTCTTTCAACATTGTACAAATATTTTAATTACTTAATCCAGTAGTTAATCACTGCCTTGAGAGAGTTCCATGCTGCCTTGAGAGGGTTCCACCCTTAAAGGCAGCCTGTAGATAGATTATAAACTTTTAAAATGTAAATAATTTTTGTTCAGTCAAAATTAATGAGCAGTATATGGCTTCTCTGTTTTAATCAGAATTCAACTGAAAATACTAAGCTGCATTATCTGTTGGCCAGTTCTTTTTAATTTATCTGGAACGTGGTTTTGGTGCTATTTCATGGTCCAGAAAAAAATATTGATTTATTTACACCATTTATACCCTGCCCTTTAGCCAAAAGGTTTCCCAGAGTGGCTTACAAAGATAAGTAACATGGCAGTCCCTGCCCTCCAGCTTACATATTTAAATTTAAGACATGACACACAAGTGACAAGGGAGAGAGAGAATAATAAAGCATAGAGTGCCTCTGAGTGCATACAGAATGAATTTCCCTTGCCAATAATGAACCCCTATCCCAGCCCGATTCATCTGAGATCAGCCATTTCAGGTCAAAGAATATAACATTCCAACCAGGCTCGAACCATGACACACCTCTCCTTTCAAGAACTACTTTTGTAACTTGAGGGTGGGGACCAAACATGTGTGAATCATAGAATAGTAGGGTTGGAAGGGGCCTACAAGGCCATAGAGTGCAACCCCCTGCTCAATGCAGGAATCCAAGTCAAAGCATCCCTGACAGATGGCTGTCCAGCTTCATCTTGAATGCCTCCAGTATGGGAGAACCCACTACCTCCGTAGGTAATGGGTTCCATTGTTGTATTGCTCTAACAGTCAGGCAGTTTTTCCTGATGTTCAGCTGGAATCTGGCTTCCTGTAACTTGAGCCCATTATTCCACGTCCTGCACTCTGGGATGATCGAGAAGAGATCCTGGCATTCCTGTCTGTGACAGCCTTTCTAGTTGAAGAGCTCTATCATATCTCCCCTCAGTCTTCTTGAGGCTAAACATGCCCAGTTCTTTCAGTCTCTCCCCACAGGGCTTTGTTTCCAGTCCCCTGATCATCTTTGTTGCCCTCCTCTGAACCTTTTCCAGTTTGTCTGTGTCCTTCTTAAAGTGTGGTGCCCAGAACTGGACGCAGTACTCAAGATGAGGCCTAACCAGTGAAGAGTAGCAGGGTAAATCCTTTGCTATGGATATGGGACTGAGTATTAGGAGGAAACGTCTGCCCAGCTGTGGTGTTAACCCTCAGTCCCTGGAGGGGAGCTGTTTACTTTCCTAGCTTGCTTTGCTGTGATGGCGTTGTTCAAGTGTAGCTAAATCTGGCTACCTCTCCTGACAGAACTGGAAGAGACAGGAGGATTCCATCTAGCAAACAATATCAGCAGATGGAATAAGTAACACATTAAAGCAAATATCATAAATCTAAGGCTGTAAATCATGTGCGGGAGAGCAGGTTCCCACAGAGGACGAATAGTCCACCAGCCCCAGATTGCAAAAGACTGTGAAAATACTGCAGAATGTGAAGCACGTTTCTTTGTCCCTGGAATATTACCCTTCTTTAAAAAAGAAAAAAAAACACCCAATGTTGGCATGGTTTCCGAGCATGTTTTCATGCTCTGTTAATCATTGTGAAAACATCGCACAGGAAAGATCATCAACCCCTTTCATGACGCCACACTCAGCCAGGATATAGGGAGACCCCTAGAGGTGGACTGTTGAAAACAGATTGGGAACTGACTACTAGAAAAGTGCAAAGTAACCTTGTAGGGCAGGGATGGGCAGACTTCAGGCTTGGGGGATCTATTTTACTAGAACCCTAAGGTCCACTAGAATCCCAAGGGGTCATGCGCAAAAAACTGGCTCGTGATTGTGGGAGGACACACACTTAGAATTAAGGAACAGGGTGCCTTTGAGTATGTGCGCATCGCAAGAATGTGTTTTCAGCACTAGAAGTGCGCTCACAGTCCTTTCACGCAAGAGCACATTCTGGCTTTCCCTCTCCTCAAGCTTTCTTCAGTTCAAAAGCTTAATTTGGGATTGGGGGTTGGATGAGAAAGAGAGGCCTATTTATTATTCTTATTGTTCATTAATAAGGAATTCAAAATCCTTGCTGATCTACTGCAAACCACCCAGAAATCTACCAATAGATCCTGATTTATCATCCGCCTGTCTCTGCTGTAGAGTGACTCAGTGGTCTCACATAAAACATTGTTTTTTGACAATAGTTATCCTACCAGGTATAAGGACCCACCTTATAGCAGGTTGGGTCACTGACCTATCTACTACAGCATTGTCAACTTTCACAGGCTCTTTAAGCATAAGAATGTAAGGAGAGCCAAGCTGGATCAGACCAAGGGTCCATCTAGTTCAGCATTCTGTTCACACAGTGGCCAACCAGCTGTTGACCAGGAACCCACAAGCAGGGCATGAGTGCAACAGCTCCCTCCCACCCATGTTCCCCAGCAACTGGTGTCCAGAGGCTCACTGCCTCTGGTATTGGAGGTAGCACATAGCCTTCAGACTAGTAGCCATTGATAGCCTTCTCCTCCAGGAATTTGTCCAACCCCCTTTTAAAGCCAGCCAAATTGGTGACCACCACTATATCCTGCGGTAGCGAATTCCATATTTTTAACTATGTACTATGTAAAGAAGTACGTCCTTTTATCTGTCCTGACTCTCCCACCAATCATGTCTCAGGTGAAGTCTTTCTTAGCCTGCTACCAAAGTTCTTTTATCAGGAGACGCCAGGGAGTGAGCCTGAAACCTATATACCACATAGGCATTCTACACTCCTCCCATACAAAGTAGTTCTAAATGGGGGAGGAGACATAACTCAGGAGGTGCAGCACATGCTTTGCATGCAGATGAGAAGGGCCCAGGTTCAGTCCCCAGCATCTCCAGGTAGGGCAGGAAAAGCTCCTGCCTGAAACCCTGGAAAGCCACTAGTCAGTGTCAACAGTAATGGGCTAGATGGACCATGGGTCTGACTCGGTATAAGGCGGCTTCCTATGTTCCTAAATGGGAAACTGCAGAAGTGATAGGAGAAACCGAACAATCTCAAAGCAATTGGACCAGAATCCACAGGTAGGGCCCTGCAACAAAATGTTGCTCTATGGAGTGCTTGTTCCTGTTCAGATTTCTACCCATCCAATTTCCTCTCCCTCCTAGTTTCCCTTTCCCCCCAATAGTCAGTGAGCATTCCATCCCCACTGAACATGTTCAGTCCTCATTTGCCTGTTTTGCCTCCCCGCTTTCATTTTATGGTTTTTTTAAGGAGGGTGGATAGACTTGAGTCCAATCCAAGCAGCATTAAAAACTTGGATTTCTCCACTGATTTCTGTAGACAACTTTCACTTCTGTTCCTGAGGTAATTCAATAATAGTGTGAACCAGGAAATGATCTATCTAGACAATATCCACACAATATGATGGTTCTGTCTACATTTTTAAAACTTTCTGTGTGTCTCCTCCATCCTCCTTCTCCAACCACTCCATTCCTTTCTCTGACCTATCCATTTTTAATTTTCCCGCTCAGGTGTTATAGATAGATCTTAAGGGGAGAAATGATAATAATCATCACCTCCAAACAGGATTTGAACTGAGATCTTCCACTTCATATTCCAGCACACTGGACCATGGACATTCCATGGTAGGCCTGATTAGAGATGTGAAGGACCTGGAATAATTCAGGAAAAAAATCCCATTTTTTTCCAGGGACTATTTTTGTTTCCCCTCCGCCAAAAAAATTTTTTTTGAAAAATTGAACAGCTTTGGATTATGATTTAAAGAAAAAATTATGACAGTGTATTTATATATTCTTACCCAGCCTTCACTCCCCCCAAAATTATTTCTGAAAGCTAAGTAATAAGAACACTTCTATAAAAAGACTAGAGATGTAAAATGTCTGCAAAATAATGAAGCCATGGGGAAAAATGTTTTTTTAATCCTCTCTGTAAGCATAGTTAGAAACAGGCAGGGCCAGAAATATTGGAACAAGGATAACTGTTTTGGCAGTTGGACTCTGTACACCACCACATTGAAGTTGAAAGGAAACACACCCAGATGGGAGTGAAGTCAGGACTTTCAGCTGTAATTCAAGGGGTTTGACAAAAGTGGGGCACTAACTATTCAGGAAGGACAGCCAGTGGCATATACACACCCTCATCATTGGTGGCTCATAAGTAATGGACCAAACCAACATCATTTCAAACTTAAGGATCGCCTTTAATACCTGGATGAAAATCCTTTGAAGTCAATGACTGCCTGAAGTCTGGAACCCATGGACATGACCAAATGCTGAGTTTCCTCCCTCCAGATGCTTTGCCAGGCCTTTACTGCAGCTGCCTTCAGCTGCTTGTTTGTGGGTCTTTCTGCCTTCAGTCTTGTCTTCAGTAAGTGAAAAGCATGCTCTATTGGGTTGCAATCAGGTGACTGACTTGGCCATTGGAGATCCTACTTCTTTGCCTTGAGAAACTCTCGGGTAGCTGTTGCTGTATGTTTTGGATCATTATCCATCTGCAATATGAAGCGGTGTCCTATCAGTTTGGCAGCATTCGGCTGAATCTGAGCAGAAAGTATAGCCCTATACACTTCAGAATTCATCCTGCTGCTTTTATCAGTAATCAGGTAATTAATAAACACCAGTGACCCAGTTCCATTGGCAGCCATACATGTTGTTGTTGTTCAGTTGTTCAGTCGTGTCCGACTCTTCGTGACCCCATGGACCATAGCACGCCAGGCTTTCCTGTCCTGCGCTCTCTCCCGGAGTGTGCTCAAGTTCATATTCATTGCATCGGTGATGCTATCTAGCCATCTCATCCTCTGCTGTCACCTTCTCCTTTTGCCTTCAGTCTTTCCCAGCATCAGGGTCTTTTCCAGAGAGTTTTCTCTTCGCATTAGGTGGCCAAAATATTTGAGCTTCAGCTTTAGTATCTGTCCTTCCAATGAGCACTCAGGGTTGACTTCCTTTAGGATGGACTGATTGGACCTCCTTGCAGTCCAGGGCACTCGTAAGAGTCTTCTCCAGCACCACAGTTCGAAAGCATCAATTCTTCGGCGCTCAGCCTTCCTTATAGTCCAGCTCTCACAGCCATACATTACTACTGGGAAAACCATAGCTTTGATTAGACGGACCTTTGTCGGCAAGATATGGCAGCCATACATGCCCATGCCACAACACTGCCTCCACCATGTTTGACAGATGATGTGGTATGCTTTGGATCATGAGCTGTTCCTTTCCTTCTCCATACTTTTCTCTTCCCATCATTCTGGTACAAGTTAATCTTGGTTTCATCAGTCCAAAGAATATTATTCCAGAACTGGGAAGACTTTTTTAGGTGTTTGCTGGCAAAGGCTAATCTGGCCTGTCTGTTCTTGAGCGTTACCAGTGGTTTGCACCTTTTTGTGAAGCCTCTGCATTTACATTCATAAAGCCGTCTCTTGACTGTAGATGTTGACAATGACATGCCCACCTCCGCAAGAGCGTTCTTGACCTGGCTAGATGTTGTGAAAGGGTTCCTCTTCACCATGAGCAGAATTCTGCGGTCATCCACTTTAGTTGTCTTCCGTGGTCTTCCAGGCCTTTTGCTGTTGCTGAGCTTGCCAGTTAATTCCTCCTTTTTCAGGATGTTCCAAACTGTTGTGTTGGCCACTCCCACTGTTTTTGCTATCTCTCTGATGGGTTTATTTTGTTTCCTCAGCCTAATGATGGCCTCCTTCACTCGCATGGACCCCTCTTTGGGCCTCATGCTGGGAGTTCCAGTGAACAGCTACCAAATGCACATGTAACACTCAGAACCACCTCCAGGCCTTTTCTCTGCTTGATTGGTCATGGGGCACCCAGGAAACAGGCTACACCTGGCCATGCAGCTGCTTCTCAGCCATTCCTTCCATTACCAACGATGGGGGGGAGGGTGTATGCCACTGGCTGTACTTTCTGAGTGGTTAGTGCCCCACTTTTGTCAAACCCCTTGAATCATAGCTGACAGTCCTGACTTCGCTCCCATCTGGGTGTGTTTCCTTTCAACTTCAGTGTGGTGGTGTACGGAGGCCAACTGCCAAAACAGTTATCCTTTTTCCAGTATTTCTGGCCCTGACTATACATAGTTTAATCCTCTTCCCAGCATAGTTATTTCTTTTATTCCTTTTTTTTTCTTTTATTCCTTATTTTATTCCTTATTTCTTTTATTCCTGATCTAAAGTATATTTTATTGACAGACATATAAGTTCGGTTTCCCAACATGTGAGTAGAGTCACCATTGTGCATTCTTGACAATAAATGTGCATTCTTGACAGTTTGGGTTTTGTCCTATAGAGTCCTGTGTTGCTGACGGTGTAGCAGTCATTTAGTGTAGTTCTAATCTATGCAGACAATAATTACAAATTTACTAAGTTTATTTTTAAAAGTTTTAAAATATAATGATAATTTTATGAGCAAACTTTAGGAACAGAACAGCTGCTTTATGTTCCTAAAGTAGCCCTCCCCAACCTGGTGCCCTCCTGATATTTTGGACTACAGTGGCCAGCATTCCTGACCATTGGCCATGCTGCCTGAAGCTGATGGGAGATGAGGACCAAAATATCTGGAGGGCACCAGGTTAGGGAAGGCTTTCTTAAAGCAACAAAGTGACTTTAGATCTGTAAAGAGTGATAAAAATAAGTATTGCTTATTTTGCAATTTTTCCAAAATGTCCCCCCCCCCCCCCGAAGAAATGGCTTTTTCCATGACCTCAAAATTTCTGGAAATATTACATCCCTAGGCCTGATACAGTGGAGAAGACTGCTTTTCCCCCTTTCTGCAACCTTTGTTGGCCATGGTTTGGGATCTTTCTCCCAATAAAAGCTTCAATTAATGATCACAGGACCCATGACAAAAACAGTGACAACATCTGAGTTGAGGTTGGATCTAAACAGCCAGAGCTGCTTTGTTGGGATAGACTAGAAAGACAGTGGTGGTGGTGACAGTATATGCATAAATACCCTGGAATAAGCAATCTTGTGATTGCAATGTAGGGATTGGATCCAAATTTATGCTGGGTCAACTGCACGGATGGAAGTGGACTTCCCTGCTCTCTCCTTCCCACAGCAGCCCTTCTTTATTTATAACTCAGCTGATTAGATCTAATGCACTAGCTCTTCATCATACTATCATTCAGCTTCTGCTATTTGGTTCTATTTATCCTCTTCAGATTTGCCAGGAGCTGTTAGACATATTTATTTTCACAATAAACCAACATTCTACATATTTCTATTTGTTGTGGTCAAGTGTCAGAGGTATGGTAAATGCTGACCTTTTTTAACAATTACTGAGATGTTCGGAGTCCCAGAGGGAAATGTCAGAAACATCTGAAATGTGTCTGTAAGAAGGAAAACCTAATCCAAATTACCAAGTAAAATTAAGAAGTCTTGAAAACTTGACATGCTTTGGGAATCTTTCCTATTAGCCGTGGAAATTTGAGGCACTGACATCACTGAGTTAGCTTGGACCTGGAATACAAACATTTTCCATTCTTGGGCTATTTTGCTATGAAATAAGGTGTTCCCCTTGATGTAAGTAGCAGACGTTGTGTGGAATGCCGCACACAGTGGCTTCAAATATTCCTGTACCATAGCATATCCTGAACACAGTTTTCCAAAGAGACCTTTGTTCATAACCGCACTGAGGATAGAAAAAGGTCAATCTTTCATAACTAGGTTATGAAAAACTAGGTTTTGGGAAACACACAGAAACCACCCAAAAGGCAGGTACCGAAAAGTCAGGTACGGTAAACCAATGGGAATAGCATTCGTAAAGCTCTCCAAAGTTGCAATCTTAGGCATGTTTACTTGGGAGTAAGTCTCACTGGCTATATTTTACCCCCAGTATCAGAGGCAGTCTGCCTCTCAATACCAGTTGCTGGGGAACACAAGCAGAACGGTGCTATTCCACACATGTCCTGCTTGTGATTTCCCTCTAGACATCTGGTTAGCCACTGTGGGAACTGAATGCTATATACAGCCTTCCCCAATGTCATGCCTTCCAGATGTTTTGGACTACAACTCCCATTGTCCTGGGAAAATTGGCCATGCTGGTATGGGCTGGTGGGAGTTATAGTCATAAATGTCAAGAGCGCCCTGGCGGCCTCTTGCAGTAGACTCTAATAGCCAACTCAAGACACAGATGAAAGGATTCTTTTCAAAGCTTTAATCCTTTTACAACTTAATGACTCTTTCAGATGCTAATCACCAGCAACTAAAGCAAGGAACAGCAGAGTGGCCTAAGCTTCGAATAGGCAGTTGATCCCCATTTGAAAGAGAGTCACTTGAGGACCCAGAACTTATGGGCTAGGGAAAGATCCTCCCTCTTTCCCTTGGGTCCATGGGAGGCGGCCACTGCTTGCGCGCCAAACAGGCGCTACACCTCCTTTCTGCGCCCTCCATCGCTCATCGCTCTCTGTGTCTGCGTCGAGCATCTAGCAAGCCTCGTTCCCGCACTTTCTCACTGCTAGGATCACTATCTATCTCAGGAATGCGGGCAGGAGGAATCTCTGCCAGCTGCTGTGCCAGTGAGGGATGAGCTGGCTCCTCTCCCACGGATTGCTGTTCCTCCTCAGAATCAGAACTGCTCTGGGGCTCTATGGGCTCAGTTTCCACCCTGACAATAAACATCTGGAAGGCACCACATTGGGGAAGGCTGTTGTACTAGATAGGCCTTTGGACTGATCCTGCAGGGCTCTTATGTTCACATGATCTCAGCAGAATGTATTTCCAAGTAAAGATGAATAGGATTTATCTATAAAAGTGTAGATAACAACAACAAAACAATTTTAAAAATTCAGGATGATAAATGCTTTAAATATAACAAATGGATGCAAGATTGAGAACTGATGAATGCCACTGTTCATGGTAAATGTTGTAGAATGTTAGATTTCGTTCTATACAAAATAAATGGTTGCCACCTCTCTCTCTCTCTCTCTCATTGGCCGTATTCCATTAAGAAAAACCTAACTCAGGGATGGCCCTCCCATGAAGTGGGGTGAATCCCCCACTTCAGGTGGCTGTTCTAGAAGGGCAGTGGATCCAGCACGCCATGCCACTGCGAGGGCCAGGAGTCCCACTGCCTCTGCCCAATGCCTCTCAGGGTGAGGCACAGGGTGGCAGATGCACTGGAGAGCCCTGCTAATCAAAAGTAGCCGTTGCACCTCTCTGGACCAGCTGCTCCCACCTGCCCTCTGCCTCCGAGTATGGCACAGGCAGGCAGCCACCCAGGAGAGCCACACTGGCAGCAAAGCCTGCAGCCACAGAGTGCCTGGCATGGCTCTCTGGAGTGCTGCCCACCTGATGCCTTGCTCAAAGGACGCCTTAGAGCAAGGCATCGGGTGGGGTGGGCTCTCGGGGGGCTCTCCACCGAGCCCACCTGGCCCAATTGCCTCGCTCCGAGGGGTCCTTTGTGTGAGCGAGGCATTGGCGGGAAGGTGGCCCTGGAGATCGCCTGTGCTGCCACATCATAGGCAGTCTCCAGGGCCACCTCCCCACCAATGCCTCACTCACACAAAAGACCCCTCCGAGTGAGGTATTGAGGGGAAGGCAGAGGGCGGCAGGTGGGAAGGGGGAAGAGTGGAAGGGTGGAGGCACCAGCGGCAGTTTGCTCTCCTCCCCCCGTGCGGCAGCTCATGGCCCTCTTTCACTGTGTGCAGTCCACAGCAGCAGCTCATGCTCTTCTTTCCTTCCCCCCATGTGGCAACGGCAGCTCATGCTCCTCCCCCTGCTCCTGTGTGGCAGCTTGCACTCCTCGTATCCCTGCCGCATGGCAGTAGCAGCTAGCATTTCTCCCCCTTCCCCCCATGCAGCAGCGGCTCACACTCCTCTTCACTCCCCCCCTGCACATGGCCATGGCAACTCATGCTCCCCACCCCTGAAGCAGCAGCAACAGTCTTGCACCAACCCTGGCCTAACTTGCATAAATTTAGCAAGTGTGGACTACTGTAGGTCACTGTTTATGTCAAAGATGTGATTCTGTGGCCGTGTCCTTTTTTTGTTGTTACAGAGGACAGTCCTCTATTTGAAAAGCTGTCAGAGGGCAGTCCTCTATTTGAAGGTGTCCTCTATTTGAAGGGCTGTCCAGTCCAAGTCTGGTTTAAAGAGAAAGAACCTTCAGAGGAAAGAGCTGGGCCTTGAAGTTGCCCATCAACAGCTGCTGGACAGGCAAACAGATCACCTGGTCACAGTCTTCCACATGATGGTGTGATGTACTGTATTTCTATTTAAATTATAATAATTATTTCTAACCCGTATCTGCACATACAAATCAACATATGCAAATTGGTGTCCTCTTTTGTCCTCTTTTTTGGTGATGCATTTCATCTTTTTGGGTGATTCATACATGGCCACCCTATGTGAAAGAAGCGGGATCTTTATACGCGAGACAGTGTTCCATGGGGCCGATACAGTTTTCATAACTCCCCTAACTGTGCAAAGAGTAGTTGTTGTTGCACTGTTAGGGGACCGATTGTTGTTTTAAAGAGGAGCATGCATGAAATGGTGGTGCTGTGGAGAAATTCCCCCGCAATGCATTCAGTGAACTCCTGCACACAAACGGATTGTCACATGGAGACAGCCTGCACGGAAAGCGATTGAATGCCATTTTGCACACACTGGTCTTCTGAGAGCCCATTGCTTACACTTGCTGCTGAGTGAGTCTCCATTGGCTGATCCAGAACACAGAATGATGGGTGGGTAAAAAAAGATCAGGCATGTGTTCCCTGGAAAGGACTTCAGATAGACGTGTTAATTGCTGGTTGGCACCAGATTATTGATTACATTCTCATTCACAAGCAGCTCTCCTACTCAAAGCCAGATGATAGGACAATGTGTGCGACCATTCTCACTGTGTGGCAAGTGACCCACATTCTTTCACAAGCAATATTGTCCGTTTTAGAACAGGCACACAGTGAAAAACAGTGTCTGCTCTCTCAGGCCCAGATGGGCTTTCAGGCTAAATTCATTAGTTAGATTTCTCCCTCTGGCTATCAACAACAATGCAGCATTTTATCATAGTGCTTTCTCCCTCCACTCCTGCAAGACGGCCTCTTTTCTGGCGTTGTGTCTGTATGTTTAAACCGTGGTGTGGAAAACATTCAGATGGCAAAGCTTTTACCATCCCTGCATCTCTGCGCCAGGAAAAGCATCCCTGGCTGAATTCCCTGCTGTCCTGCAGCCTGGCCAGAGAAAAAGTTGGCAGCCTTCGTTAGACCCCCTGACCAGAACACAAATGCCCATGTACAAATCGGGCTCGCTTGCAGCCCTAATTTGTGCTCACAGGCAGTCCTTACTCACTGGCATCATTCACAGTGGTTTGTTAATGATGTAAAAAGGCCTTCTTTTGACATATCTCCCAGTTCCAGGAATATAATGAGAACTGAAAGCAACAGCCAGGGCTGGCCTGAGACAGAGAGCAAGATGGCACCCTCCACCCCCCACCGCCAATTCCATATACAGAAGGCAGCCAGACTGGCAGTTGAAGCCTAGCAAGAAAATGGTGTCCTCCAGAGGCAGCAGGCCAGCTTAGGGGACATAGGGCAGGCCCCGTGAAACACACCGCTCTGTCCCCCAGCATTTTGTTGCAACCAGCTGCCTCCCCACCCCAATGTGGCACTCTGTCCTCCAACTGAGGGGAATGGCTGAGGGGCTGAAGTGGAATCGCTGGGTGCCTGCCATTGCTGCCCCTTCCAGCACCTGCTAGATGAGGCAGCTGCCTCACTCTTCCTAATGGTAGGGTCAGCCCTGGCAGCAGCAATTAGGCCAATGGGATGTCTGCTGTACGCAGAACAAGAAGAACAGTTGAAATGTATTGAATATAGGAGAAGGGTGGAAGTTAAACTTATTCAAGAGGAGTGGATGTATAAGGAAAGGTGGAGTCAGATGTTTTCACAGAGGTGGCTTGAAAGAGCCATCACTACATGTGGCACAGACACTCAGAGCCTATCTGGGGTTTCTAGCCTTAGGGAATCAGTTGGTCTCCGTTTGGAAGTAAAGGCAGGAAGCCTCTGAACTTAAGGGCGAGGAGGTGAAAGTCCACCCCTTTCCTGTGGGGCATTGGGGCGCAGCTGTTGATGTCGCACCAAGTGGGCTGAGCGCCTCCTCTTGGCGCCCTCCATCTCCCGTTTGTCCCTGCGCCGGCGCCTAGCATCCCGAAGCTCCAGTTGTCCTTCCCCCTGCCTGCCAGGGTCACTACCACTCTCAGGAATGTGATCAGGGAGGGGCTCTCCCTCCGGCAGCGCCTCTGAACAGTGCACGGGTTCCTCTCCCACGGTTTCTATCTCTTCCTCAGAATCAGAACTGCTTTGATTGGATCCTGTTCTAACTTCAGTTCCATTGATTTTGATGGCTTTAAGTATGACTAAGTCTGGATCCAACCCACTGACCTGGTTATTTCTGTCACTGCGGCACACTGTGGCTTTTTTTTTTTAATTATTAAATTTATTAATCACCCAGCCACTCTGGGCAATGTACAGAGTGTATAACAGAACAGTTAAAAAAAATAAAATTCTACAGTAAAAACATCATATTGTCAGGAGCGCCCTTGCTGCCTTCTGAAATCCTCAAGTAGCCAGAATAGGGCTCTTTTCCAAGGCTTTATTTCCATTCAACCTAATGACGCTTACAGATGCTAATTGCATGAGCCTAATGAGGGAAACTTAAGAGAGCTGCTTTGGGGCTTTATGGGCTCTGATCCTACCCTGACACATATTTCTAAAAATACTCTAAAAGGTGTCCCCAACCAGTCGTGTCCGACTCTAGGGTGTGGTGCTCATCTCCATTTCTAAGCCGAAGAGCCAGCGCTGTCTGAAGACACTTCCGTGGTCATGTGGCCGGCATGACTGAACACCGACTCTAACCCACCCCAAATGCCTGCCTGAACAACCACGTTTTTAATGCATGACGGAAGCTCATTAAAGAGGGGGCATGGCGGAGTTCCCTAGGGAGGGAGTTCCACAGAGTGGGGGCCACCACAGAGAAGGCCCTCTCCCTTGTCCCCACCAGTCTAGCTGTCCTGGCTGATGGGATGGAGAGGAGGGCATCCGAGGCTGATCTTGTTAAGCAGCCTGTCTGGTGTTGCTGGAGGCACTCCTTAAGATAGGCTGGGCTGGAACCATATAGGGTTTAAAGGTCAAAACCAACACCTTGAATTTGGCCCAGAAAACAACTGGTAACCAGTGCAACTCCTTCAGCACTGGAGTGATGTGATCTCACCGGCAGCTGCCTTTAATCAGGCGAGCCGCCGCGTTCTGCACCAGCTGCAGTTTCTGAACTGTCTTCAAGGGTAACCCCACGTAGAGCACATTACAGTAGTCTAAACGAGAGGAGACCAGGGCATGTACTACCGATGGGGGCAGATGGTCGGGAAGGAAGGGGCGCAGCCGCCGTATCATATGGAGTTGGTACAGTGCTGTCTGGCTCACAGCTGACACCTGAGCCTCCATGGGCAGCTGGGAGTCCAAAATGACCCCCAGGCTGTGGACCTGGTCTTTCAAGGGTAGCCGTACCCCATTCAACACCTTATTTAAGCCACAATGAGCTGTGGTGCCTGTGGGCACCACATTGCCTATTCAAGCCCTGGTCACAGCTTGTCGTGTCTTCCAAACCCAGGCAGCATAGCTTGTTGGAGGAGGAAACAACCCCCCACCCCCCCACCCCACACAATAATCCATGGCCTGATATAGGGTTATTGGAGGGTTGTTGCCCTCTCCAAAAAGCCATGCCGCCTAGGTTCGGACGACAAGGCACACCGTGGCCTCCCTACTGCCAGGGCTTGAATATTCAAGACGGCCACCAGCACCTACAGGAAGCCACTCTGGCCTGTGGTGATCATGTGAACCAGTCCATTGGTCTATCTAGCTCATTACTGCTGACACTGACTGGTAAAGGCTCTCCAGGGTTTCAGACAGGATTCCTTGCTAGCCTTACCTGGAGATGCTGGGGACTGAACCTGAGGCCTTCTGCGTGCAAAGCATATGCTCTACTACTGAGCTATAGGCTCTCCCCAGCACATGGCAGGGCCAGGTTTGATACAGGGCCGGCCCTTCCATGGAACAGGGTGAAAGCTTTTCAAACCAAGTAACAGGTGGGAGGATTTGCGATCTGCTTTGAGCAGCAACATGTTTTGGGCTGACACTAGATTGTCACTGTCACATGTACTTAGACCTTGAGGCCTAGTTCTCACTGCATGGGCAAACTAGTGGGCTGTACTATGTCAGACTGCAGGCATGGGATCTCATGACTGACTGCTCCTCCAAACAAAACATTTTCCTCCCTGTAGGAAACTAAGCTATCAGGGAGTAGGTTAGGCTACAATGCTTCTCCTTGCCATGCTACTCTTCTACATGCAGGGCGTGTTTTGTAGGGAGAAATTAGGTGAGCCCCAGCCTGCAGTCCAAAATAGTACAACCTAGAGCCAGGTTTTACTAACAAAGGGAAAACTCAGCCTTAGAGGCAGACCGGTTTATTGCGGCACCCGTGTCACAAATCGGAGGAAGGAAGCTCTTGCTTATGAGCACTTGTGCGGCAATAAAGCTGCCTTTCTGGAGCCACAGGACTCTGGACGTATGCAGTTTTAATCATTTCTTTTGAGCAGCAACGGAAATATTGCGGGTGTTGCATTTCAGGGAACACATATGTTGCTATGAAGGAGGGAAGTAGCAGGTTCCCCCCGCCCCCAACAGCAATGCAACAGAACCTTCCTCTTTTCCATTATGTCTGTACAGCTCTCCCAGCAGGCTCCCTCTGTCCCCCAGATGAACTCCACCTATATAGAGCCTTTCTCCTCTTTCAAACACGAGGATCTTGGGGTAGAATACATTGGGATAATACACAGCAAGTGAATGCAGTGTCATATTAATACTTGAGATAGGGGTGCACTGAATGAAGCATGATCAAGGATGACACAAAGAATAGACGCATGGCGTTAGGTAAGTGGGACTGGTGACTTGAATGGATGCAATTATGGCAAGGCTTTGAATGAGTCTATTATTGTGAATTTATGCTTTCTGACAGTGTGTGTGTGTGTGTGTGTGTGTGTGTGTTTTGTTAACCTCTCTTTCCATTAAGGGCTCACTTCTTATCCCAAGTTTTGTACAGAGGAGAACTGATCCTTGAGTGCAAGCTCTACACTAGGGATGTCGTAGAAATTCAAAATGGATTCGAATGAGTTCGGATTTCTGTGAACCCAACCTGCAGCTTCCTCAGCAGCCTGGCTTTTTCTGAGTCATGAGGATTCCACAGACTTGTGCACCATTTTTTACTTTGGGGGTGGATTTGCGTAAATTTGTATTTGCACGAATGTATATTATGCTATATGCCAACAAATCTGGAACACTCAACAGTGGCCACAAGACTGGAAAAGGTCAGTTTACATTCCAATTCCAAAGAAGGGCAACGCCAAAGAGTGTTCAAACTACCGCACAATTGCGCTCATTTCACATGCCAGCAAGGTGATGCTCAAAATCCTACAAGCTAGGCTTCAGCAGTATGCGAACCGAGAACTACCGGAAGTACAAGCTGGGTTTAGAAGAGGCAGAGGAACTAGAGATCAAATCGCCAACATTCGCTGCATCATGGAGAAAGCAAGAGCATTCCAGAAAAACGTCTATTTCTGCTTCATTGACTACGCTAAAGCCTTTGATTGTGTGGATCACAACAAACTGTGGCAAATTCTTAAAGTGATGGGAGTACCAGACCACCTTACCTGTCTCCTGAGAAACCTGTACGAGGGTCAAGAAGCAACAGTAAGAACCAGACATGGAACAACCGATTGGTTCAAAATTGGGAAAGGAGTACGACAAGGCTGCATATTGTCACCCTGCTTATTTAACTTATATGCAGAGTACATCATGAGAAATGCCGGGTTGGATGAATCAGAGGTCGGAATTAAGATTGCTGGGAGAATTATCAACAACCTCCGATATGCAGACGATACCACCCTAATGGCAGAAAGCGAAGAGGATCTAAAGAGCCTCTTGTTGAGGGTGAAAGTGGAGAGTGCAAAAGCTGGTTTGAAACTCAACATTAAAAAAACTTAGATCATGGCATCTGGCCCCATCACTTCCTGGCATATAGAAGGGGAAGAAATGGAAGCAGTGACAGATTTTACTTTCTTGGGCTCCAAGATCACCGCAGACGGTGACTGTAGCCATGAAATTAAAAGACACTTGCTCCTTGGGAGGAAAGCTATGGCCAACCTAGACAGCATAGTAAGAAGCAGAGACATCACCTTGCCGACAAAGGTCCGTCTAATCAAAGCTATGGTTTTCCCAGTAGTAATGTATGGCTGTGAGAGCTGGACTATAAGGAAGGCTGAGCGCCGAAGAATTGATGCTTTCGAACTGTGGTGCTAGAGAAGACTCTTACGAGTCCCCTGGACTGCAAGGAGGTCAAATCAGTCCATCCTAAAGGAAATCAACCCTGACTGCTCATTGGAAGGACAGATAATGAAGCTGAAGCTCCAATATTTTGGCCACCTAATGCGAAGAGAAAACTCCCTGGAAAAGACCCTGATGCTGGGAAAGACTGAAGGCAAAAGGAGAAGGGGACGGCAGAGGATGAGATGGCTAGATAGCATCACGGATGCAATGAATATGAACTTGAGCACGCTCCGGGAGAGAGCGCAGGACAGGAAGGCCTGGCGTGCTATGGTCCATGGGGTCACGAAGAGTCGGACACGACTGAACGACTGAACAACAACAACATATTATGCTAATTTGAACTTTCAATAATGCACACTATTATTGCATTAGCGCAATTGCACATTAGTGCTTACAAACTTGCATGTGCGCTAATACACACTAATGCTACTGTGCATTTGCACAAATGGAACAAAAATTCTCATACATCTCTAAATGCGGAACGAAAGATGCCTGACAATCTGTGAAACACAGATGGAACAGATTTAACAAAATCCATACATCCCTACTGTACACATGTATTGTATGAATCTGTTATGAAGGGCACACATGTATATATTGTGGGGAGGGTTCTTCTTACAAAATACACACAATCAACAAGCAGGAAAGGATTTGGCTGCTATTCACTGGTCTTTTGAAAGGAAAAGCAAGATATCAAGACATACCTGGACCGGGTTGGGTGAGGGCTCTGAAGCAAAAAACATCTTGTAAGGATGTCCTAAGAGAGGACAGACTGACAGAAAAAGACTCTGCTCAGTTGATAAGACACTCAGTAAATGAGAAACAATTAAAGCCCCGATCAAAAATATAGTTGTTTGACTGGGGCAGTAATGGAGAGAGGAAAGAGAGAGGGCAACGGCAGCAGAAGGGAAGAGGGAGAAAAGAAGCAACAGAGAGCGGAGAAGATGTGGTAAAGGGAGATTGCGGGGAGGGGGGGTGGATTAGGAGAAAGAGCTTATTTTCTCCCTGCTGGAGCCTTCCAGGTTAGCTGTTTCTTGCACACACCAGCTCTCTGTGTTCACTGAGCAGCTGCTGTTTCTATCCTCAATTTGATGGTCCTACTTCCGCTAGTGAGCCGGGTCAGCTCAGGCCGGCTCTGGGAGGATGCTCTGTTCCTGAGGAAGATACAAGGGGCTCTCTGTCTGCGAAGCTGAACAGGCTTTTGCAGAGGGAGAGACATACATACATACATACATAAATGCATTTTTGCTGTGGAGCCGAAGATCCTTTATCTCTCCCCTCCCCTAAGTAATAAATAATGAAATTGAAACGGTTGTTTGGTGTCATTAATGAACCAGTTATACCAAATCACACTT
Organism: Heloderma suspectum; assembly: GCF_057233095.1. Taxonomy (NCBI): domain Eukaryota; kingdom Metazoa; phylum Chordata; class Lepidosauria; order Squamata; family Helodermatidae; genus Heloderma; species Heloderma suspectum. The sequence continues at coordinate 280,629,014 of NC_139459.1, forward strand.
ACAAATAGATAGGTTGTGGGTGCAGTGTTAATTAGTAGTGCCTTCCTCTCCTCCCTTGCCCCATATAGGCTACTCTGTGTCTATGCCTCTTGACTGAGGCAATTGCCCCACCCCAGCTAGAGCAGAGCCATACAGATGGGGCGGCAGGGTGCTGTGTGCTCCTATCGCTAAATGCATGCACAAATGGATGCTGTGCCCATATTTCTCCAGCCTGGTTAACACATGGAGCAGAACAAGGAGGCCCAGCACCAGGTGCTGTTGAAGGAAACAGATTATCTAGGCCAGGGGTGGGCAGAAGGTTGTTTTGGACTTCAACCCCCAGAAGCCCCTACCAGCATGACCAGTGGTTAGGAATGTTGGGAGTCCAAACAATCTGGAGATCTATTTTCTACCCCTGATCTAGACCCATTTCAATCTGGGTTTTGGCTGGGATATAACACTGAAACGGCACAGTTCCCCTTGTGGATGATCTTCATCGGGAGAGAGAAAGGGGAACGTGACTGTGTTGGTTCTCTTTGATCTCTCAGCAGCTTTTGATATCTTTGACCATGGGATCTTGCTGGACTGGCTCTGTACATTGGGGCTGGGAGATACAGTGGTTCCACTCTTGCCTGCAGGGTTGGTTTCAGAAATTAGTATTGGGAGCGTTCTGCTCATCCCCATGCCATTTGAGCTGTGGGGTGCCACAAGGGTTCATTTTATCCTTCATGCTTTTTAGCATCTATATAAAGTTGCTAGGTGAGGTCATCTGGGGATTTGGAGTGAGGTGTCATCAATGTGCAGATGATATCCACCTCTATTTCTCTTTGACATCTGAGTCAGATGAGGCTGTGGAGGTGCTGAGCCACTGCCTGGACTTTGTAATGGTCAGGATGAGGACCTCTAAACTGAAGCCAAATCCTGACAAGATGGAGGCACTGTGGGTTGGAGGTTCCCAGGTCCAGGAACTTGGTGCATTACCTGGTTTGGATAGGGTTGCACTCCCTCTGAAGGAGCAGGTACACAGCTTGATCCAACAGTCACTAGAAACCCAAGTAGTTTCAGTGGTCTGGAGCACCTTTTTACTAGCTTCAACTGGTTTGTCATCTGTACAATAGGAATAGCCATGCCATAGTGATCCATGCTCTGGTAACCTCCAGGATGGATTACTGTAATATGTTATACTTGGGGCTTCCTTGAAAATGGTTTGGAAGTTTCAACTAGTTTCAGAATTGAGCTGCTAGAATTCGGGTTGGTTTATCTAGATCAGGGGTGAGCAACCTTTTTGGCCCCGAGGACCAAATCTGGTTTTACTGGGGGCTACATTTTCAATTATTGTGTTTTTAGCTGATTTAATTGTTTCTCTCCACTCTCAATTTTATTGTATTGCTGTTTAATGTTTTATGTTGTTTTAACATTGAATTGATTTCAGTTTTTTATGTATACTGCCCTGGAATCCATTTTTAGATGAGGGTGCAGTTTATAAATTCTTAAAACAAAACAAAATAAAATAGAAAAGACTGCGCCACCTCAAACTACTGGTGAGATGTACCATGTTTAATTTCTCCCCGGTTCAGCAGCCTGCAAGAAGAAAACTAACACATCAGCCTTTTCTGTGCTCTACTAGCATTCTGTTTATGAAGAGTTGTTTTTGATTGTTTCTTTTTAACTTAAAAGAGCTTTACAAAAATGTGGAGTCGGAATGGCACCATCTGTTCTACCCGCTCATTCTGCTGATTGTTGGCCCAGCCTTGGGCTCAGAAGCCCTGCCTGGATGGTCACAGGCAAAACTGACTTCCAGGCACTGCAAAAGTCAATGGCAGGAACAGAGATGGAAGAGGATTCCCAAATGGGAATCCACAGCCCCTGGAAGCAAAATAAGCAACAACTCTTCTTCCAACCAGGTCACTTGGCATTCCTTGTCTACCCAATGCATTTTAACTTTTTTAAAAATCGGCTTTTTGTTCTAAAATGTTTTAAAACTAGATTTTAGTTATTCAAAGTCAGCTTATAAATGAATGGAATATAAATATTAGATTTCATCATGAAGGTGATGAAAACCTGGAAATTTTTGAAGAAACATTTGGGAATCCCCAGCGGGGAAAGCTTGCTTCCCATTTCTGCCAGATCATTCCTCCACTCCACTTCCTGCTGCACCAATCCCAATATGGGCCTCTGGATGTTCTGAATTGCCGAAGCTTTTCCTGTCCATTCATCCAACTTTGTGCATAGCTTGCTATTGGTTCCTGAGACAGCTGATGGCAGTTTCCTCTTGGGCAAAAAAGGCAAGTATTTGGGCTGGAGTGGGGCATTGGTGCCACCTACAGGCCAGTTTCAAGCATGTCTCTTAATAAGCCTGTGTTCAGGGGCAGATTTTCAAAGAGACAGCAGCAGCAGCAGCTGCTGTGGCTGCGCTGCCGCAGTCTTAAGTGAGTTCAGATTTCTATGAATCCAGCCTGTGGATTTCACGGTGAGCTGGCTTTTTCCGAGTCCCATGGATTCCACAAACTTGTGGACCAGTTTTTCACTTGGGAGATGGGAGGAATCTGTGCAAAGTTGGACATGTGCCAATGTGCATTTGCGCCAATGTGCATTTGCGCAAGTGGAACAAAATTCTTGTACACCCCTGAAAACAATCTGATTCTGGCAATGAGCAGATGATGGAATGAAAGCTGCCGACAATCCATGAAACACAGACAGATAGGATTTAACAAAATCTGTACATCCCAAGACAAGCACATGAGAAGGACCCAGGTTCGATCCCCAGCATCTCCAGGTGGGGAAGGAAAGGCTGCTGCCTGAAACCCTGGAGAGCCACTGCCAGTCCCTGTCGACAGTACTGGGCTAGATGGAGCAACGATCTGACTCAGTACAAGGCAGCTTCCTATGCTCCCAAGATCTAATAATCCCCTTGGTTTTGTTTGTATATACTCTCTGGCAGCTTAGCTATAATGACTAGATGTTAAAGCATCTCTTAGGCCATTTTCAAATCATTGTAAGGCTTTGTTCGTTTTAATAGCCCTTGTACAGCCCTTGGTCTTGAAGTACATTATAAATAACAAATATGATCATAACCAAGGAATACAGGGGTTCTTATTCTGACAGGATTAAGTAAATGTGTAACAGGCTGTCAACAGAAGCAAAAGTGAGATCTACTATTTTTGTCAGGTCATGAGAACATTTCTCAAGGCCAAAGTAATATTGTTTGGCAAATATATTTGAAATGTGCATTTGCACATGATGGTAAGGTTTTGCTTTGGGTTTTCAAAGTTCCTCCTGTGCACACACACAAATTGCAGGTTCATCATCTGTACTGGTTAACTCTCATAAACTGAGAAAAGCAGGACTGGGCTGGTAACAACGCAGACAGTGTAATGTAAAGCTCGTAATTCAACTGCCAATGATTGACCCATCTGTTTAGCTCAGGTATTGAGAACTGGTTTCCCTCCAGATGTTGTTGGCTTATAACTTCCGGCATTCCTATTGGCCATGCTGTCTGGGGTGTATGGGAGTTGGAATCCAACTTCTGGAAGGCCACAGGTTCCCCACTCCTTGTTTAGCTCAGGACTAGGCAAACAGTAGAGCAGCAGATGTTTTGGACTTCAACTCTCAGCATTCCTGACCACTGGCAACACTGGCAGGGACTTCTGGGAGTTGAATCCAAAACATCTGGAAATTTGTCTTTTGCCTGCCCCTGGTTTAGCTGTTCCTCTGCTAAATTATGCCTTCCCTTCATGTCTCTTCCCTTTGGTTGGTCAATACAGTCTCATTGTAAGAGGTCCTTCATATCCGGAAAAAAAGCCTTTAGGATTGTGATCCTAGGGTGACAACAGACCTGTCAAGAGAAGGAAACTCCATCAAGCTATACACTGGAATTCTGCTTTCCAGGGCCGGTCACTTTTGGTTTGAAACTCTACATTACACAGCAGGAGTAGGCAACTTGTGGTCCTCCAGATGTTGGACCACAACTCCCATCATCCCTTACCATTGGCTATACTGGCTGATGGAAGTTATAGGCCAATATCTGGAGGGCCACACAATCTCCACCCATTATGGACCCTTACTCTTCCTTTACATGGGAGCTATGCAGTAGTGTAGTGGCAAATTCAGAAGTGCGGGGTCCCTTCGGGACAGTCACAGACACGCCCCCTCACAGCCACACCCCCTTCTCAGATTGTACAACCTTGTAAGATGTAGAACCTTCAACCGGGATCCAAAAACAGTGCAGCTGAGAGTAAGACAGTGGTATTTCAATTGGATGTCTGAGAAAAAATGCAGGGGTGTTAAAATCTTTTTCACTCACTCACTCACACACAAACATTTTAGGTTTTCAAAATATGATACTCTATGGAAACTGCACCCTCTCAGCTCAGCCCTCATGGACAGATCCCTTCTCATTTAAACAGCCCCCTTGCACACTCCCTTAGTGCCCCAACATTACCCATTAGCCTTTCCTAAGCTCCTTCATTATATCTTTCCCATCCCACAACAGAAATGTCCACACACCCAGCTGGACTGAAACACACACACACACACACACACACACACCTTCTTTCTCCCCTCCCCTCAGCTGATTTTTTGTGTGTGTTTCCTTTCCCTCCACCAGAGTTTTTTTTTTCCCAGGTACATGCCAACCTTGTACCAAAAATTGTAGCTGACAGAGCAGGTTGCATTTGGCAATACCTCTTACCATAGAAATTGATGTTCAAGAATTAACAGTGCAATAGAATGTGTGTTTATTTTGAATTAAATTTACAGAGGTCTTGGGAAGGCAGCTAAGGCTGCAGTCCTACACACACTTACCCGGGAGAAAGTCCAACTGGCAAGTGAACATAGTGGGACTGACTTCTGAGTAAACATGCATAGGATTGTGTGATGAATCCTAAAAACTGGCACAAACCAACTCTTACAATGAATATTAATAATTCAATAGCTGAACAAGACATCACCTTGCTTCTCATTTGCGTCACCCACCTGCCTCCCTCTTTTTCATGTTCATCAAGTTGTGAAAGAAACTTTTCCATAACATTTTGCCAGCCCCGCCCCCCACCCCCCCACCCCAGTACAAAAAAGGCACCAATCCTAAACACACTTACCCGGGGGAGCTGGTGTATTGCTGTGGCCCTGTTCTCCTTTCCTGCCCTGGAATCGTGGGAGTGGGATAGGGTGGTGCTCTAGCTGGCTCTGGTTGCTGGTACTGGGGTATAGTTCAGAGAACTGCCCATGTGCTCCCGCCCTTCCCTGAAACCGGATGGCCACAGCACAGGCGCAGGCGCAGGCGCAGGAGGCAGCTCCCCCCGTCTCTCCCTCTTGGAGCGAGAGAAGGCGGGCTGCAAGAGAGGGCAAATTAAACCTTTGCTGGGCGAGGCTGCTCTCCAGATGGGGGCGTGGGGAATTGGCTGCTCTTCCTGTCCCATGCCTGGCACTTCAGGGAGAGAAGCTGCTGCAAGCAATAGCAGCAGCAGCAGCGACTACTCTAGGGCTCTTCCAGCCGCCTGCCCTGCCCCACAAGTAAACAGTGGCAGCAGCGCCTCCCCCACGTTCCTGCTGCTGCCATGGCCAGGGACGGGCGGAGACGCCAAGAGCTGAGGTGGAGAAGGCGGGGCGAGAGGAGGCTGCAGAGCTCCCTCAGGCCCCCTCTCTCACCCCCTTTGTCCCTGCCGCACTCCGTTCCTCCTCCTCCCCCAGCAGACTGTGACCCAGCTTCAATAAAAGCGCAGGAGCAAAGCCCCAGTGCAGCCTGCTACTACTACACCGCTGGAGCTATGTAGTCAACTTGTGGCTTTGTTTACAGCGCCAGCCTTCACCTAAATTTGCATAGCTCCCAGAATGCAATGCTGTTATACGAAACAGCAACCGCTGGGCATAGACAGTTTCCCAAGTTGCAAGCTAACAGCAGCTATGGTCTCTATACCAGTGTCTAGTACTTGTTGATGTTTTAGCTCCTGGAATCAATCTAAATTTCTGGGTTTTTCTTGAAGTGTAATGCAAGTTTGAGATTGATTGACTGACTGACTGACTATCATTATATGAAGCATGCTCTCTCTGGCCAAGAGACAGAAAAGCCCTTAGAAACTTGCCAGAAATATCACCCCCTCAGGCTGATTGCTACCAGCTATTGTAATAAAATGCAAGTGGAAGTTAATCGGGGCATATGTCCATCTGCAGTGATAATTCAAATGTAAGTGAACGTTAATCGGGGCATATGTCCATCTGCACTGATAATTCAACTATTTTATTAAGGGTTTCCAACAGTGAAACTTTGGCTGCAATCCTAAGCACAGTTTGAAGTCCTATTCAACTCCATGGTACTTACTTCACAGAAAAGAGGATGCACATTTGATTTTAGCTTTGCTCATTTGGTTTTGGCTTTGAAGTTGCCCACTTTCATTTCTACAGTTGGCCAATCTCAGTCTGGCTTGCGTCTTGGATTTTCAGTAATCAGACACACACACATACATAGGCACAGTACTGGCTAAGGTTTCACATTTTCTTTATTGTTATTTTAAAAAGATTTATTTCATTTCCAAATATAGATCTAATTTCAACATATAATTTAAAACTGATCCCTAGTACATGTTACAGAAAGAGGACTCCTCCAGCCAGACCCTCCCTTCTCTTCACGGGACTGACTTGGGACACAATGACAGAAAGGACAGGCATATGGAGAGGGCACAATTAATGTCCATACCCATCTTAATCCCTTGGGGGAGGCAGAAGGGTCCCAAATGAGGATAGGGGCAAGGAAATTCAAAAGAAATACAATTGCCTTTCTTCTCCAGAATGAAATACATTCCTATGATATATATCCAGCCGAGTTTCCTTACAAAGTTTGTATCAGACACAGAAAAGGAGACACTGACATCTGACCTGTGCTGAGCTAGGCAGCATAGCCAGCCTGTTCTTTGGAAACAGGAATGACAGACCTTTGCCACGCACTAGGAAGTCCCATGGAGCTGTGTTTGGACAAGGAGGAAGAAAGGCTTGTTCAAAGGGCCCTAGCCAGCCCTGAAATCCTGCCCAATTGCTTGCCATCCATCACCATACCCCTTTCTTATTTATTTGTTCTATTCCTATTCCATCTTTCCATCTATTTCTATTCCAACAGAGGACCCAATCATCATCTGGATCTGGTTGCAAGCAAGTGCCTGGGCGTGCATAAAAGAGTTCTCTGGCCCGCAGACTAGGTTAGAGAAAATAAATAAATATTACAATATATAAAAGCCTTGCCTAACATTGAGACTGAACTTAAAATGTGCAACCAATGGTCAAGTGACAAAGCAGGCCAGTAAGGCAACTTTTTTGGTGGCGCCTGACATGCCGTAGGAATGGTCTCTTGTTGTAGAAAGCGGTTGCTGTACAATTCCCCCTTCTCTTCTCCTTGCTGTGTTTTCATGATCCACAGTCTTGTTGTACTACGCTACCGCTGACCTTCTTCACGCACACCCCAGCTTCTTCAGCTCCATGCATACTTGGGTTCAGAGACTTTGTGATTCAAAGTCTGTACAATTCTACCGTGGCTGGTGGGAGCAGATGCAACCAACTCACAGCCTGGAAAGACAAGCCCATGCCCCCTTGTTCATGGCTGGGAGCTGTTGCGATTGCTTTCACCAGGTGACAAGGAACTCCAATGGTTGTCACAGCCTGGGGGCCCATGCAGTTCCTGAACCACGCTTTGTGTTTGGCTGGGCTGGGCTGCCTCTGCTAGTGCTGGATGTGAGTTACATCCATGCAATGCAGCTGAGTTGTGGATTATGACCTTGGTCAGTATCAACTTGTGGAAATCAATGGGAAGTTCCCAACTGACCTCCAATGTGCTATGGCCAGTGAATCAATCTTAGTACCCCAAGCCAAACTTTTATCTGTCAATGCAATTTCCTCTTTCCATTTCTCTTCCAACTAGACAACAGACTGTAGAAATGGCCCCAAATACCCTAAATTTCACAGGTAATAGTTGTTTTCTCTTTAGCTCAGGCAGGTCTTCAGGTATCCAGTCTCTCTTCACTGACAACATAAAATATATACACTATACAGAGTTACTGAGCACAAGACCAAATACATTAAAAAAATCTACTCTTATATACAGTATTTATAAAAAGCGAATTGACCAGCCACCACCCCAGTACAAAAATACATCTCTTATTTATGTCCATCATATTTATTAAACCCTAGAAATAATTACTTATGGACTTAAAATGATTTTTGTAACCACAGTGCTGTAAAAATATTCATCTTGGTTTGCTCCCAAGCCCCTACCCCACCCAGCTTTGAAATTCATAAGGTGCATTTTTATGGATGAATTAATGAAAAAAAAAAAGATTCTTTCCTTGTGGTTTTTGGCAAGCAGGGGAGAGATGACAGACATAATAGGGAAAGTTGTGAAAAGGTGTTAACTACATTTTGGGCTAGACTAGCTCAGGACCTCACATATGGTATGACTGAATGTGGGAACCCTTTTTTCATTCCTCCTTTCAAGCCAGATTCTTAAACCCATTTACTTGGAAGTAAGTCCCATTCATTTAAAGGAAATTTACTTCAGTAGTAATAGTTTAGGATCACAAACTCTGCCAATCTGCTTTTTTCATTACATGGTACCAAAGCAGAATGTTATAGTGTGGTGCAGGACATGTTCCACCATCTTCTCAAAGGAAACAATCCTGGACACAGGCCATTAAATTCAGTGGGATCCACCTGGGGATTTGGGGATGGGGAGCAAATGCTGCCAGGATCCCAGAGAGTGCAGGTGTGATGGATTCCTGTGACTTCCTTAGCTACTGTGTCAAACTATGCTTATAATGTGTTTCCCTGCTGCACAATTTCTGCATAAGAATGCATACTTGATGCAATTAAAAAAACAAAGCAGAGTGAAGCTACAGCAGCCTTTTAAGGTGCAAAGTTTTGGAAGTAATGACAGCCACAAGCTACAGCAGGGGGCAGTGTAGCTTCACATAGTGAGTAGTACAAACAACCCTTCTTGCTCCATAAATGTCCAAGTATTGCAATAGCTTACAGACCACCTCAATATATCCCATAAACTGGACAAACGCTACATTTCGGCACAGCTGTGACAAACAATTGCCCTAACCCTGAAGTCCAGTTCCAATCACAGCAGGGATGTTGCATGCACAGTCTGGCTGTTCTGCACCTAGAATTTTGCTGAGTATGGAAAATGAGAGGTCCTGCTGTCCTTCCGTTCGTGCACAGAAACCTACATGCGGTGCTGCTGTGCATGGACAACAGTCCCATGTGAACTGGAGCTGCGGATCTGTGAATGCAGAAGTGAATACAGCAGCGATGTAAGAGAGGACCCCAGTGTCTTTCACCTCAGGCAGCACTGTAGGCCTAAGATTTTATTCCCAGAAAAATAGCTGGTTCACCATATCAGCTCATCTGAGGACTCTGCTCCTCATCAGACATGGGATGGCTAGGTAGAACCACCTAGCCTTGGCACTGAGTATCAGGAAGGCTATATTCCAATGGTACCTATTTAATAGATACAACACCTGTATAGTCTCAGTTGTTGGCGAGTACTGAATTTGTACTGATCGAGAGAGCATCTGCATCCTGACAATGTACTCCAATGCGCTTGGAATGCCAGATTTCTTGCTCCAATATGGGTCAAGATCAAACTATTTTGCTGGTATACACCAAGTTCTGGAATACTACAATCTGGTGCTTGATTTGAATGACATATTGCTATATCAACGTCTAAAAACGTGTTTTTGCAATCCCTAGGGGGAAAGTGCTATGGCGTGCTATGATCCATGGGGTCACGAAGAGTCGGACACAACTAAACGACTGAACAACAACAGGGGGAAAGTGCACTTTGAGGCCTCCAAAATCTTTTGACCCGTTGTGTCAGCCACAGGGCCCTATGGAAGCAGCTTGTTCATTTTACTTGCTCAGTGGCCCCCTGCAAAGAGCTGCTTTCTCGCTTCCTGTAAAACTAGTGGAACCAGTTTCATCGGATGAATGGTGGAAGGTATAGGGAAGCTTCTTCGATATTGCAGAAGAAAAGTGGGGCAGTTTTACAAGCGTCATCACCTTCCCATTGTGACCACGGGAGAAGGTCAACAACAAAAACATCTTAATACAAATGAAAATATATTCAGTATTGGTGACATTTTTCCCAACCAGCACAGTGGTTTGCAAACTGTGTTCTGGGCATGCCTAGGTCCCCGGGTAGCTTCATGGGATTCCTTAATGAAAACTACTGCCCTAGCACAGGAAAATAGTATTGCTGTTAATCAACTAGTGAATTTGGTGATGCAGCAGGGGCCATACTGGGGGTCACAGCAGCCATATGCTGCCCACATGCCACGTGTGGCCCACTCCTGAACAAATCCCATGATCCTGTGCCTTTACGAGCATTTCTACACCAGTGTAAAATCCTGCATTTAAAACGGGGCTTTCTGCTTCTGTTTTAAATGCAGGATCACGATGGACTCCCTTTACATGCGGTTCCTCCCCTCTTGCCCCTTTATCTGAGTCTTCCATATGTTTCACTGGTCTAGCTCCTCGTGTTGCGGGTTTTCCTCTTTTCATGAGGGAACTCAAGTGGAACTCATGAAATAATTTGACAGCTCATTATCTCCTATGTTTTAAAAAAATGGAGTAATGGTCATTTAGTGTGGGAGACACTCTGGAGGTTGACAACGTCATCTAAAGGACCCACAGACTTCTGTGAGTAACCAGTCTCATTAGCAGGATAAAAGCTCCGTGTGAAGAAGCCCTACATCTTCTCAATAAGGAACCAATGCCATCTTTCCTCCCCTACTGCAAGGGCTGTGCATATTATGAAAAACAGGTATTAATTACAGGGGAGGAAAAGCTGGGTTTTCCCAGTCTTGGAAGATGTGACAGGAGTATGAGACCAGTTTGGAGATGCTAAATGTTACGTTACATTCTCCCACAGTTTGTGCATCCTGGAAGCAGCTCAGCTGGATGTAGTCCTACATGCTGCCCTTTGACTCACACAATTTGATTAAGCTCCTATTCGGGGCTCTATGAACTCCATGCCCGAAATTACAGAGGAATCCTGTAAGTGATTATTTAGCCTTCAGGCTACTGTCAGCAGCCAGCCAGCAACCATGGATGCTCAAATCTTCCTCAATTTGGGGAAAAGAATGCCATGCTGATCCTAGTCTATGCCAGCATTACATGAAAGACAGCAAAGAAGCCCACTGTTCCCTCTATTCCAACCTGCTACTGCAGCTGAGCCTTTAACAGGGGCTTGATGTGAAACCATTAGCAGTGGTAACATTCATCTCCATGCTTTGAAAGCTTTAGTGCTAATTCCTGCACACTGAGCTGTATTAAAGGCACAGCTGCAGAGGCAGATGGAAAAGTTGCCAGTCCTAGATGAGATACAGACCTAGAAGCACTAATTGCCTAGAATCAAAAAGAGATAGGACCCCCAGCTACATCGTGGTCCTTTCTTCCTTGGATGCAATGCACCCATTTCTGGTGGTCCACTTTCTAGATGACTTGGAGTTGTTATTCCCAGCTTGACTCTTTCGCACTATTGACCTTCAAAAGAGTTGCGTGACCACTCCCTTTGTGACAGATGTTACTGCACCTTGTGGAGCACAAAGGCTACTGCTATGTCTACAGGTGCTTCCAGATGAGGCTTTCATTGTGAAACTGTACTGCCTCGTTCATGGAATTTTATGGGGAGGGTCCAGCTGATGTTGTCTTCCATTTGTTACCCTCCTGTGTTTGCTTCCATCTTTTTGTTCTTACCAGGAAAAAATCCATTCAGGAAGAAAAGGTGGGATAGCTGTGCAGTGCCTTTTGAGAGGTAACAGGTGATGAGAAAGACTTCTACTGGGGACCCTGGAGAACTGGGCTAGACTGATAATAGCCTGACCTGGTAAAAGGCAGCTTCCTATGTCACTAATAAATAACCCCATGAGAAACTGTTGGATTCTTCGCTTTTCCCTTCTCATGTGCCTAGGTTTTCTGCTGATTTTACTATGTTCCCAATGGCTTCTTTTATACTGTTCCTTCTCACAAGCCTGTAAGGCCTGGGCTAACTACAGTAAGGTGAGGCATAAAAGGTTTCACAGCTTTTCAGAGATACAGATTGTGATAGCTGTCTCTGACTTGGAAGAAGCCATGGTATTTTTTTCCTAGTTTTAAAAAAATACAAGATCAGACAGCAAAGATGGGGAAGATCAATTTGTTCTTCCAAATTTGCTATCACACAAGGCCTCATCTCCTAGGTCAGGGGTAAGCTGAATGTTGAGCTGTCCTACACAAATGATGCAAAGGAAAAGCTGGGAATCAATGGTGGGCATATGTATATATCCTTGCCAAATTCAGGAAGGCAGCTATATAAATACAATTCCATTGGAATCTCACCCCAGCTACACATTGGAGGAAAAGCAACATAAGTATGTACAAAATAAATGAATGTGAATTCTTCTTCTATAAACTACTGAGATTAGCAGCAATTAAGTCCTAGCGACCAGTTAGGCTGGTGGTCCTGCTTGGTGGCCGGGCTACATTTCCCCATATGTACAGCAACTGCTAGGAGATGGGAATAGAGGCCACTGTGATTCGATATGGGGAGGGAGGAAATGGTCTCAAGGACGGAGGGATCTGATCACAGATCTATTTACACGGCCCCAGGAGGCAGACAATTTCAGGACACAGGTGCCTTGGACACAGAAACGTCATGACCACAGCATCTTAAATACTTTGTGACGATCCCTTGCCATTTCCCAATGGAACAAGGAGACAGAAAGGGGGGGTTGGTGCCACTGACAACTGGGCTGTCTCCCATCCCAAACTCAAGGTCCAACTGTCCAAAGGTGGGACAGCATCCTGCTACCCTAAATGCTAATACCGCCCTAGCCTTCTCCGCTTCACCTACCCAAGTGTAACTCAAGCATGCACAACAGATTCTTGGAAGCCAGCCAGGGCCAGCATCAAGGGTAGGGATGGGCGGGCAGCTGCCATACCCCAGCAGGCACTGCTTTTTCACCTACCTCTTGCTCTGGCCCGGACAACGGTGGTGGTGAGGAGGAGCAGCAGATGCCACCACCTACTCGCTCACCAGCTCTCTGCCTGTCCAGCAAGCAAATGATGGCAATGATGAGAGAGAGCAGGAGGACCAAGAGCAGCTGGCGACCATGGTGGTGAGAAGGCAGACATTCGGAGGGGGGGTCCATTGACGGGGTCTTGCCTGGGGCTCTCAGAAAGCCAGCACCAGCCCGCATCCCATCCCAACAGGCTGTTCTGAAGGGCTGACACCCCCAAACAGTCTCTCACTACCACCAGCCATCCCACTCCACAGCTTGGGGCTTCCGAAGCAGTGGCCATGAGGCCACAGCAGGGGGAAGATTGCTGCACAGAGATGGGAGCCGGCAAGGCCCGGGGGGCCATTGCACTGAGCATGGCATTGTCTTGAGAGAAGAATGTTGATCAGGAGGCTCAAAAGGCTCACAGCCGAGCAGAGGGAGCAGAACGCGCTGGAGAGAGGAAAGCCACCAGGGAAAAAGCTAGGGCTGAGAAGGATGAAAGCCGTGCGGGCAGGGTGGCCATTAAGACTTTTAAAAACAAGTAATATTCCTTGTTTCGTACCACCCTTCCTGTCTAAAAGCATTCACTTCCCATGTGTATATAATTAAAGTCCCATTTGTAATAATATATAATTCTTTAGGAGAGCCTGCCCCAAGTCTTCCAGTCAGTGGTGAACCTCAGGCCAGAACACTGCACCCTAAGCTCATTAGCCACATTCTCCCCCCGCCCCCCAAATTTCCTTCAGCTCGTGCCACTGACTTTCCAGCCCTCTCAGCTTGAGCCAGCCATACTGGACACATACGGGCTGGACATAGGTATCGTGGCAGCACCACCCCTGCCCCCAGCCCTTTCCCAACTTGTATGTTCGTTCTGTGCCACTGGTCTGGCCCATCCCAGATGACGAGATAAAATCGAAGGCTCAAAGAGTGCAGGATTAGCCTCTGGCGTGGCCTGCAGCGCCCCTTGGCTCCGTGGTGGATGTGAGGACTGGGTAACGGAACAGCGGCCCTTGGCTCAGGATGGAGCCAGGGACTAAATTACGGTACAGTACTAGCAGAGGTAGTGGGGCAGGAAATGTATCAAAGCCAGCTTAGTCTCCCAAGGCGCTGATCCACGTTCACAAAGCTCCGGGCCTTGCCTAGTGGCTGCCTCCACTCTTCCCGCCACCAGAGGCCCAGTCAATGATGATGAAGCTGAGGCTCATGATCATGAAGAGAACGCCGAGGCATGCGAAGAGGGCTGCCTGCAAGGAGAAGAGGCACAAGGGAAAACCATCGTCACTCACAGAAGTGTGTGCTCAGCCCTACTCTGCCCCAGGAGCAAGGGTGGCCAACTAGCAGCCCTCAGATGAGACCTCAAAGCAATTTTGACTGGTCCCTGACAATCCTACCAATTGTGGGTGCAATCAAAACATGCAGGCATGCCACCCATAAAAGAAAATGGTCCTCAAAGCTAAATGAGGCAGATATATCCCATACTTCAGTGGCACAGGACCTGAAGCCTGGAGGTCAGATCCAGCCCTCCAGGAGTCCCAGTACTGCTGTCGGGGGTTCTCTAGAAGGCCAAGTTCCTTTCCCCGCAACCATCAACTGCTGCGTGGTTCCTGGCTCTTGTGCAGTTTTCCCCCATTTTGAAAGGCTGAAATGTCTCTCCCAAGGCCGTAACGTGCAGTGAGTGGTGAACAAGGTTGTGGTATTTTGCTCTAAATAAGGAAAGACCAACGCCTGAACGTGCAGGGCCCACTCTGCCCTACAGAATGTGGTCCTAGGGCCATATTTTATTCAGATAGAATATGCTGGCATTTTACATTGTTTGGCCTCGCCCCTTTTGTCTCTGGCTCCACCCATCACTGAACTGCGGCCCTCAAAAGCATCTCTGAAATAGAATTCAGCCCTGCCAGACCTCAAGGTTTCATCTCTTACTCGGGACTCATGCAGCAAAATGCATTGCTGGCCCTAGGAGCACTGTCTGTGGGGCACAGCAGGCCCTGCACATTCAGAAGTCGGTCTTTCTTTCTTTAGGGCGAAGCATCTCTTGTTCATCGTGCTGATCACCACTGTGACTGTAAGAACTTTGTTTTCCGGACAGCAACTATGGCTCTGCCCACAGTGAGAAAACCTCCTGGCCACATAAACTGAGCACCCATCAGTACAAATGATGTAACAACCCCCTTCACTGATCATGGGACTGGGTCCACAGCCCCACAGCCAGAATGGTCTTTCTCCTGCCAGAGGTGAGAGGGAACCTGCGGAGGTATATGCAAGGCTGCAGCTTTGCTGTGCTCCTCCTGACGTTAACATCGACAGGCCAGGATGGCATCTATGGACAACTGGCAATTCCCCAAATGGGGAGCACCCCCACGACTCTCAACTTTAGGAGGGTCTTGTTTAATGCAACAACATTTGTTACATTAAATACGCAGCGTGCAGCTCCTTTTGTATTTCTACTTTACTCAAAAGTAATTGCGGTGGGGCCCTGATCTGGATCAGGACTGCAATGCACAGGGAAGGGAGATTTAATCCTTCCATTCCCAGCTGAGAACCCCCAAAACTGGGGCCTCCTGGGGGCACTTACCAACAGCAGTGGTTTTCTATTGATCGCTGCTGTGCCATGGGGGGAGGGCAATTTTGGAAGAGGTTGTGGCTGGGGACAGAAGGATTGAACCTCCCCTCCTCGCCCACTGCGATCCTGATCAGCCCCCCCACACACACACACTTTTCAGTGGAACAAAAATAAAAAGGGAGCTGCATGCTACATATTTAATATAATGTGTCGTTGGACTCTAGCAGTGAAGTTCAAGAGTAGCTGTAGTTTCCACTGGCGCCGCCTAGAACAGGGATGTTGAACTTCTCCCAGCCCGAGGGCCGAATTCCATTTCAGAGCTGCTCTCAGGGCCCACATTCCAGTGGGGGTAGGGCAAAAGGGGTAGGACCAAAAACACCAGCATATTTTCACTTAAAGCTCTGACTGCCAGTAACTCAGCCTCAGGAGAGGCATTTCAACCTTTTAGAATTGGCATAAAAGGCATTTTGACCTTTTAGAATTTTAAAAACGTACACAAAAGCTGGGAAACTACCCAATGATTGGCAGCCAGGAGAAAGGGCTGGGGCTGGGGAAGGGGGCGTGGCCTTCTGGAGGACCCTGGGAGGGCCGGATTTGGTTTGCGGGCCTGAGGTTCAACAGCCCTGACCTAGGATAGGGCAGTTCCTCAGGGAATTCCTGCCAGGGTATCAGTCTTATGTGGATTGTCTAAAGGAGGGGGACCTTTCAACAGGAGGTGCTGCTGGTTCCGCATTCACATCTCACGGATCCTAAATGATAGCATGTTTCATCCCTTTGGACTCCCCCAAATGGCCTGGAGGTGGTGGTGGGTCCCCTGCGGCCAGGCTGGATTCATAAATACTACCTACCAGGATCTTGGGAGGGGATTTCATCGGCTCCTTGTCCTTGGGCATGATCCGGATGTAGAATATTGCTGGGAAGATGAATATCAGGCAGGGGGCAGAAGTGGCACCTGGGAGAGACCAGCAGAGAATGCCTTGGGGGGGGCTGAAAGAAACTCCAGAGCGGAAGAACACCCACCCAGCCACCCCTTGGCTCTTCTTCACTCACTTTTCCTGGGCCAAAGTAGAGTAAGCTGCACTGAAAGGACCCCTGGCCTTGCCCCACAGCCCCGGCAGAGGCCAGGCAAGCTGTTGATTCCCCTGCCTCCAGTCCGCAGGAATGGTGTTTGAGTTTCAGTTAAGTAGAGAGATAAACAGTGGCTGGTGGTCTGGGAGCAACAAAGGAAGCCCTTTGAAACTGCACAGCAAGCAAACAGGTTGAAGAGGGTGGCCTTGATCCTTGGGAAGCGGGGCCTTCTAGAAGGGAGCCAGGGAGTCCCACCGATATACTCAAGAAGCGGAAAGAAATTATTCTCCCCAAGGCAGCTTCCATAATCAGCCTGATTAGGAGGTTATTTATTCACAAACACGCTTTGAAGACTGAATTGCTCATCGTCGAGTGTTAGAGCTGCCACCAAGGGGCATTTTTTGAGGGATTGCCTCTGAAATCTAATCACTGTAGTGGTTAGACTGCTGGACCAGGACTCAGGAGATCCATGTTCTAGTCCCCCTTTGGCCATGAAGCTCCCTGGGTGACTTTGGGCCAATCACTGACTCTCAGCCTCACATGGTTGTTGTGAGGATAAAATGGAGAGGGGTGAACCATGTAAGCTGCCTGGAGCTCCTTGCAAAAGAAAAAAAGGCAGGATAGAAATGTAATAATAATTAAATAAATAACTCCTTTCCTACACTGAGTACTACTTATAGAGAAATATCCACACAAAACATTATGTCGAAATGGAGGTAAAAATGTGACATTAGAATTGGGCCCCTGTGGCACTTGACTGTGTTTTTCCACATTGAGGATTTCGTGCCTTCCAGAAGTACATTGGAGGACAGGTTGGGGACAGGGAACTGGGATGAATGAGCTCTCCACTCTCTTCAGGTCCATGCAGTGGGATGTATGGATCAACAGAGCAATCTTGTCGAGTCTAATCACTTCTGTGCTCCTCTCCGCGGCCCAAACTGTACAATGGTAATATTGTGACCTGACAGTATTTAGTGTGCCTGGGGATTCCATGCAGCACTTGCTTTAGAAAACAAATGGTTTCACTTTTTGACTTTCACTGATAACTTTAAAGAAATAAAAACTACCAAAACACAAGAAGGGAAAGGACGAAATTGATTCTGTTCAGGACACAGACGGATAGGACATACCCTCTCCAGGCATGGGCAGAAAGTAGATCTCCAGAGGTAGATCTCCAGATTTTTGGGACCTCAACTCCCAAAAGACCCTACCAGCATGTCCAATGGTCAGGAATGCTGGGAGTTGAAGTCCAAAACATCTGGAGATCTACTTTCTGCCCATCCCTATCGAACAGTTGTGCTTGATTCCAAAACAGTAACCCCACACCCTTGCACCCCACAAATGCCAGACTAAGCCAATACAAACTTGTATTGGAAATATTTAGAAAGAATCCACTTGTACATGAAATCTGGGGAATTATAGAGTGGAGTATCCACGACTTCTTCAAAGCCAGCTGGGTCAGTGAGCAGGGAGGTTGCAGGTAAAGTAGCCTGTGAAAGATGGCAAGCAAAGGGTGCCAAGGCCAGAAAAAAAGCAGAGAGTTTCCGAATGCAAGACTCACCAATCAAGCCAAAGATGCCCAGGATGGAGGGGGCAAAAATGACAAGCAAGTTAATAGATGTAAGCAGTACAGCAGCAATGACAATATGCCGAATCCAGCTGAATTCCTTGTCTTGAAAGAGCATCTGCTGAATTGCACGGCGCACCTGGCAGGTAGAAGGAGTTAGAGTCCCCTGTTAGAGTCCCCTCTTTAGATACAATTGGTAGTTTTTAACCACATGTACTTTTGGCCTGTTTTGACACCAGCTCCCCCATCATCACAGACCTGTATATGTCCCCTCGATCTACTGAGGGATAGTCATAGTTGTCTAGCCTAGTGTTCTGATTTTGGACTCCAATGCCCATCTCTGATTTGCTTTTTGGCGGGCTTTATCTGTATCTTCTGTCTGTATCTCAGCCAATTCTCCACTTCCCAACCAACCACAGATGGACAGTCAAAGTCCTTGATTTAAAATGGAAGCCAGATAAGCATTTTATCCCAGCATTGTGGTTGCTGCTGGGAACTTGGCTGCTACACAGATCCCATCCTCTATGGTTAACCCATTGAGTGAAGCAGCACCCAGGTGAATCTTGTGCCGTGAATTTAGCCCACATAGCCACCACTTTAGACGAACAGCTAAACATGCAGAATGGTGCCCAAGTTCTCTAGATCCCTAGCAGAAAACAGGACACTGGGATAACATATAAACTGACAGTCCCACCACAGCAATCATGGGAGACTAAGGGCGTAATCCTATGCATGTTTAGATGTGGGGCTGGGGAATGCTGGGACTTGTAGGACTTTTTTCTGTGTAAACATGCATAGGATTGTGCCCTAGTCCTCTATTTCTCCTCCTTAATTTTCTACAGATGTCTACTGTTCTCTCCTGCCTGTGCTCACAGCCGAGGTGGTATAGTTTTGGAGTAACTGTAGAAACCTGTCACCAGTGGTGTATACAGACTGAGCTGTACTGACATTTGTTCTGTGATTCAGTCACTGATTAGGGACAAGGATGGTATGCAGTCTAGGGACTGGACTTTGGATTCCAGGCTGGTTTTGGGAGGTAGCGTAGAAGACCTCCTTCGTTACTCCTCCTTCCATGCTGAGAAAGGGACTCACCGGGAAGAGAACAATGGGCACTGTCAGCGTCACCGCGGTCAGCACGGCCACCCGCACACACAGGATCAGCACATCAAACGGGTCCACTCTGTTGTAGGTGTGTAGCAGTTCTGATTCTACCTGGCCTGCAAGGGACAGCCGAGAACACCATGTCATCACTGATCAGCCTCCCACTTGGCAAGGAGTTCGTTCCGACCCTGGAACTGCTCCTTAGAAGGGAAGGCTGTGTAGGCATTAGCTATTTCTGCACCAAACTGCAGCTACAAATCCTCCACACCCTAGCACGGGGGCAAATCCCATCAGACACAGTGGCATTCACTCCCCAGGAGACATGCACAGGATTGTGCTGCACAGCATTAAAAGAACACGATCAAGCGGGGAAGGGGGATGTTATTGCAATGCAGTGTGTTTGCGGCAGAAAGACTCAAAGGACTTTTGATGAAGTCCTCTAGTGAAATGCACAGGACGGGGCCACCCAAAAGCTGAATGGGGACATAAGGGTGACTATGGGGAAAGCACTGTAAAATGTGGAAGGATCTCTGGCACTTGTCATTCTGAGCTGATAAGCAATTTGGCCATCAGAAGAACAGGTAGGGCTGCCTATAACTCCAAACAATGAAATGTTAGGCTCCAAGGAGGTACGCATACAGCCTCAGTAAAGTCATCCTCATCCCCCCAGCGCTCACCTTTCCCCAGGTATCGCGGAAGGGACTTACCATGGAAAGTGAGGTAGCCGAAAAGGGCAGCCAGGAAGTACATAATGTACATGACAGTGATGGAGATGTTGGAGATACACTGCATCTTCTTCTTGGATGGGCTAAAAGACATCCAGAAACACAGTGCTGAGGAGAGGAATTCCTGACCATTTAAAAGCACAAGTCCTTGCTGCCAAAATCCAACTGCTTCTCTACACACCTTCTCAATGACAAAGAAGCACCCAGGTCCACGAAAAGAGCCAAGACCTGAAAGCGTCTCCGTTCGCCACATTATACAAGGCCACAGCAATTCTGATGACATGGGCGTCATCTGTCTACCAGGTTGCCAGACACATTCTTCTGCAGCTATCCGTTCCCTTGAGCACTGGGAACTGATGTGCAGCAACACAAAGAAATGGGGTCTTATAAAGGACAGATGTGCTCCTTTACTAAACAGAGCCAACCACCCAGGCCATCTGTTGGTCTGCTTAGGGGCTTGGAGCTGCATGTTTGGCCTGTGGTGCAGGGGGAAGCCATTCAGAATGTTTCCTGATGTACGACGTATGCAGCGTGTGTGTTTGCCTTAAAACTAGATCCTGTAACATCTCAGTTGCATTCTCCCAGGAGCTTCAGCTCCCTCCCTCCCTCCCTCCCCCCGCCCACCCCACCCTACCCCACCCCCTCCACTTCCTCTCCACTTCAGTATAGGGATGGATCATTAACATGCTCAAATACTTACTCTCTGAGTTCAGTGTAAATAGGCAGGACCTCTGGGTGACACACAAAGGCAAATGCCATGATAGGGATGGTATAGGCTGTCTGCAAAGGGCGGCGAGACAGAGAGAGAGACAGAGACGGAGACAGAGAGAGACAGAGAGGATGTCAGCACTGTTGGGCAAGTTCCTACCCCAAGATCAATGCTCTCGTAGCCCCTCAAATAGCTACAGTAAACACTGGGACGGAGAGATTGCAAGAAAAAGCAATATGTACTCATGAAGATTAGCAGCTTTCATGACTGGAAGAGGCGAGGACACGTGTCATTGACAGAGTGGGTTCCCTGGATCAATGAGGGTTGGGTCTTAGTGTGCTCTTATAGCCACTCTTCCACCTGCCTCTTCAGGAAGTGATGGTGGCCAACTCTAAGCCTTCGCTTCTTCATAACCCCCTTGAGAAGAGATCTCTTCTTGTTCTTCCAGCTCTGCACAAGTTCATCTGCTATCAGCCCTCTCTGTTTCTAACCCTCACTGCCACTTTTGTCCTTTGGCTACATTGCTCCTTATACTTCAGACTGCTTCCTTGCCTCTCTGGGCTTTTCTACAAGAGGCTTTTATCCCACCACTTTACTGAAGCTTCTGCTTCCAGATTCTTTGTGGGATTAAGTACAGCTCCTGTACACATATTTTTTCAGGGGGGGTTCTTTGCCTTTTTATATGTTCCATTACACATCCACTAAGTGGTGCTGTGGTATAGCAGAATTGCACAAATACTCCAGGGTTTCATGCTGCCATTCACAGAAATACCAGACTTGCCTTGTTAGAAACCTCCCCCCCCCCCCCGCCTGCTATAATGGTTGCAAAGCATGGGAGAGGCCCTGGAGGATGCACCCGCAAACTACTGCGAGTGAGGAATCTCGAGTGCACAATAAATGCCTCATTGTAGAGTGGGTCTATCTGTCAGGTTGCCAGGTTGCCTGCCTCTCCTTCTTTCGAATTCCCTCACTTTTTCAGGCCCCATCTATACCGGGGTTTTACTCTGGGGCAGGTGCGAGTTGAGGTCTCTCATGACAGATGAGGCAGTCGGAACTTTGCAGCCATCCGTGGTTTTCGCCCAGAAAATGCGGAGCTCCAAGGAGTCATTTTACTGAGATTTGGGGGGTTTGCTGTGGGTTCCCCTGTTGTTGCAGGCCGTCTGTTCCTTCCCCGAACCGATGTAGCATTTTCCAATGGGCGTATTGTAGGTGTGCGTAGTGCCTGCATCAGTCTGTGATGCCCCTTTACTCCCTGCATCCCTTTGTAGCTGCGCAGTTACAGAGGCACAGAGGGGCATTTTCACACTTTTGCACAGTGTGCAAAACTTCTGCAGCTTTGTATCTTCGCAATGGTTGTGGACTCAGTACCCAAGGGCCAGGGGCGGGGGGTCTTGGGGGAGGACCATTTTGGAGTGATGGCTAGGCACGTAGTGCTCACGCTTGTGAGTGTGAACCATCGTGAGAATCTCAGGCTGGTGAACTGACAAATTGATGGTGCGGAAATGAAGGAGCACAAAACAACCACTTTTTACCTAAAAAGGGATGGAAAGACACAGCAGAGCCCCTCAAATACAAAACAGCTACTGAAGTGTCGCACCCCCACGCTCATGGGAATGCACATCTGTGCATTTCAGTATAATGGCAAAAAAAAGGGCACGGCGAGCCTGTTAGGGAAGCGCGCAGTACATCGCGAGTGTATCGCAGGGCAGGCCAACTCGAAGCCGCATTGTTGCGCAGTTGCAAAGGGGTGGACGGTCAAAGCGGTGCCATATAGATGCGGCCTCAGTCTTCCTTGAACCTAGGGATGGGTGGATTCCCTACCTGCCCCTCCTCCGGGGAATCCACCCTTGGAGGGTGGCGATCTGTCCCTCCCCCTCAAATCCTCGCTGGCCAGCTCTGCTCCGCAACAATTCCACAGAGCCACCGGCCGGCTTCAGAGCACCAGTGATATGGCCGCCATTGCCATATCGCTGGCTGAGGCTGACTAACTTAGGATGCAAATGGCATCCACTATGTCATTTGCAGCCGTAAAGCTCTTAGATTAAGCTAAATGCAGCCGTAAACGGCTGCATTTAGCTTAAACGAAGGGCTTTACAGACGCAAATGGCATCTGCTATGCCATTTCATAGAATCATAGAATAATAGGGTTGGAAGGGGCCTACAAGGCCATCGAGTCCAACCCCCTGCTCAATGCAGGAATCCAAGTCAGAGCATCCCTGACAGATGGCTGTCCAGCCTCGTCTTGAATGCCACCAGTGTGGGAGAGCCCACCACCTCCCTAGGGAATTGTCTCCATTGTCGTATTGCTCTAACAGCCAGGAAGTTTTTCCTGATGTTCAGCCAGAATCTGGCTTCCTGTAACTTGAGCCCATTCTTCCGTGTCCTACACTCTGGGATGATCAAGAAGAGATCCTGGCCTTCTTCTCTGTGACAACCTTTCAAGTACTTGAAGAGCGCTATCATATCTCCCCTCAGTCTTCTCTTCTCAAGGCTAAACATGCCCAGTTCTTTCAGTCTCTCCTCACAGGGCTTTGTTTCCAGTCCCCTGATCATCTTTGTTGCCCTCCTCTGAACCCTCTCCAGTTTGTCTGCATCCTTCTTAAAGTGTTGTGCCCAGAACTGGACACAGTACTCCAGATGAGGCCTAACCAGTGCTGAGTAGAGGGGAACTAGTACTTCCCAGGATTTGGAAGCCGTGCTTCTATTAATGCAGCCCAAAATAGCATTTGCCTTTTTTGCGGCCACATCACATTGTTGGCTCATATTCAGCTTGTGACCGACAACAATTCCAAGATCCTTCTTGCTTGTAGTGTTGTTGAGCCACGTATCCCCCATCTTCTAACTGTGCATTTGGTTTCTTTTTCCTAGGTGCAGAACTTGGCATTTATCCCTATGAAATGTCATTCTGTTGTTTTCTGCCCAGCGCTCCAGTCTATCCTGATCACTTTGAATTTTGTTTCTGTCTTCCAAAGTATTAGCTATCCCGCCCAATTTGGTGTCATCTGCAAATGTGATCAGCATTCCCTGCACCTCCTCCTCCAAGTCATTAATAAAAATGTTGAAGAGCACTGGGCCCAGGACTGAGCCCTGCGGTACCCAACTCGTTACCTCTCCCCATTTGTGTCTGTGGTTTTTCACGCGATAGGCTAGCCTAACCACAGGCGTAGCAGATGCCATTTGCGGCCATAAAGACCTTAGTTTAAGCTAAATGCAGCCATTTACGGCTGCATTTAACTTAATCTAAGAGCTTTACGGCTGCAAATGACGTAGTGGACGCCATTTGCATCCGGAGTCAGTCAGCCTCAGCCAGCGATACGGCAGTGGCGGCTGTATTGCTGGTGCTCTGGAGCTGGCGGTGAGGAGGATCCAGCCGGGGAGGATTCCTCCAAGAAGCGGAGGTAAGTACTCTGTTCCTCCACGGACTCCGGAGGGTCTGTGGAGGAATTCTCCGCCATCCCTACTTGAACCATCACCTCTGCACCTTAACAGCACTGCATGTAATTCATCCTTACTACACCTCTAACAATCCCCTCCGCTTTCATCCATGATTTGTGCCATATGATCATGTCATGTCTACAGACTGTACAGTGCCAGCCCCCAATCTCGGTTCTATAACCACAGAACCATTTAATTATCAATAAAGGGGCAGTAGTAATGGTAAAGATTTGGTTCAACCAGATACAGTTTAGCAGTTTAGGTTTGATACAAATCTGCAACCTATGTTAAGAAATATTTATGTATTTGCTATTCCTGCCGGCTGGATTATGGATCCACCCATCTGACCTGAGAATTGAGTGTGAACAAGCTTGAAGCGCAGAGCTCTTCCTCAGGTGCCTGGACGACGGTGTGGTCATTCTGATAGCTAGTCGTGCTGACTGCTGTGTAATTTGGGTTGACAGTAGCATTGACCTGGTCAGGAAGTGGACAAGGAATCTGGAACTTTTTGTAAATGACCTGAGGTGGGAACAAGAAACCATCAATGCAGTTCTGTAGCCAACTCTGACCAAATGCCTAATATTTATTTATTTATTGCATTTATATCCCGCCTTTTTTCCTCTTGCAAGGAACCCAAGGCAGCTTACATTCTCCTCCTCCTCCTCTCCATTTTATCCTCACAACAACAACCCTGTGAGGTAGGTTGGGCTGAGAGTCTGTGACTGGCCCAAAGTCACCCAGTGAGCTTCCATGGCCAAGTGGGACTAGAACCCAGATCTCCCGGCTCCCAGTCCATCACTCTCACCACTACACCACGCTGGCTCTCTGATAGTACCAAGGCATCAGCCCTAAGATCTCCACTTGCCTGTTTCTGCACAGCCAAGTCATATTTTTTCTTAGATAGGCCTCAGCATGAGACAATAATGTAAGCTACCTATCTATAAGATATTGAAGGAAATAATGGCTAACATTTAAAATGACCCCTGGGGCAAAGCTCACAGGAGCTGGAGAGCATCCAGTTCAGGATGGATCATCCCTAGGGGATGAGGGTGAAAATTAATGCCATCATCCAAATGGAGCTGGAATAGAATGAGGCCATGAGCATATTGTAGAGTAGGACAGGACAGGGAGTCAAGAAGCCAAAGGGGTGTGGGGGAAAATACACATGCCAGACATATTTGGAGAGGGCCACCATGGACAGGTGTTTACTTGCCAATGCTAGAAGCAAGATTGGCCACTGTGGGAAACAGGATGCTGGATTAGACAGGCCTTTTGTCTGATAAGCAGGGCTCTGCTTATGCTCTTACGTTAAGGTCTGTAAGGACAAACACATTACTGGAAGCATTTCTAAGCATTCCATAGTCTTATTTGAGAATTCTGAGAGCCACACCTTCGACTGGAGCACACACACGCACCTCCAGCCAAGATGTGATTGAAACCAAAGGGAAATGCATTTTAACAGCTCAATAGCCAAGCTTTGAGTATTGTGTACTTCTTCTGTTTTATGGTTTTAATTGTTGTGAACCACCCAGAGAGCTTTGGCTATTGCGCAGTATAGAAATGTGATAGATAGATAGATAGATAGATAGATATTTCCTAATTTATCATTTCTAAGCCCATTCCATGATTTTAAAGGCCTGACTCAGTACCTGGTAGTATCAGTGATCTCAGAGACCTACCATTGCTGAGTAAATGGAGCCGTGATGCACAAGTTGTCATAATACAAAGAAGGGCAAATTATCAGCCTAATCCGAGGAGCTGCAGCCCCAGCAACTAAATTAGCACGAAGTCATAGTATTTATTTTTTTAAAATCTATATCCCACTTTTCTTTATAGAACAAACTCAAAGCAGCATACAACTCCCCCCACCATAAAGTACATAAAACACAATCAAACATTCAAATTACAATAAGAACGGTTCAAATAAAAAGAATTCAAATTACTGAAATCACGTCCATACATTAAAATGAAGAGCAGCATAAAACAATTCAGCCAAAATATAGGGAGACAGAACTTTAACCCACACTAAAAGGTAACAGCGTTCCGTGCACCTCGGTGTTCAGTCATGCCGGCCACATGACCACGGAAGCGTCTTCGGACAGCGCTGGCTCTTTGGCTTAGAAATGGAGATGAGCACCACACCCTAGAGTCGGACACGACTGGTTGGGGACACCTTTACCTTTTTTAAAAGCTCAGCGAAGTACAAAGGTCTTAGCACCTTAAAGGTTCAATCCTACACATGTTTAGACAGAAAAAAACCTTACACCTGCCAGCATCCCCCAGCCAACATGGCTGGCTGGGGAATGTTGGGAGTTGTAGGACTTTTTCTGTCTAGACATGCATAGAATTGTGCCCTAAAGCTCTTTAGGGAGGGGATGCCACAACCTGGATGCCACAAAACTAAAGGCCTTGTGTTAGTATGGTGCTTGCAAAAGATGCTGACTTCAGGCATCATGACAGAAAAGAGGGATGGTGGTGGTAGGAATGGAGGAAATGCTCAGGTATGGCATTCTAAAAGTGCTTTGGCCAATACAGGGCTAGATAGCCACGTCAGCACAGCCCCTTCCTGCCTAATGTTTGGCTGCAACCCTTCCTAATGCAGAGTGCAAGTAACAGGATGGACTTGCTCTGGTGATAATCATGCTGCAGCTATATTTGGCAAGGTATCATAGCTATACATTATCTTTATAGGACTGGGGTGTTAGAAAAGGCAAGGTTTTCCTATTTGATTCCCTTAGGGCATCCTTCCCCAAATGAGCACCCTCCAGATGTGTTGGACTACAAATCCCATAATCCCCAGTCACATTGGCTGGGGATGATGGGAGTTGCCAGACAGAATTCCATGTTTGATTGGATGATTGGTTTAAATATAGAACCTCTCCTGTCTTGCAGCTTGGAAGAGTGAAAAGGGTACGCACACAGAGCAGGTACCACCTGTGCCGGCACCCCGTTCCCAGTGGATCACGTGGGCTTGGGAGGGTGCGTTGAAGTTGCAGCCCAACTACTTTCACCTGAGGCCTCAGCAGCTGCTGCCAGCCTTTTCCCATCACCCCACACCCTGCTGGCATCAGCTTCCTTCCCCTAGAAATAGATCAGCATTTCTGACAAGGGAGCGGGAATGCAGTGATGTGTCTCTCTCTGGCTGTTGCTGAAATGGCCGGGGGCAGCTCACTGCTATTCACACAGTGACATCCTCACAGCCCTTGCAAAACCGGAGCCACCCAAGTTTAGCAGCAGCAGCAGCTACAAAACACCACTTCTTGGCCAAGTGGCCGGTGTGAGCACAGCCCAGCAGAGGAGAGGTTTTGTGATCAAATTCTGGGGCTTGGCTGTACCTGGTTTGGTGAAAGCCGAGTTCTAGCAGAGAAAGGTGCGCGTGGGATCCACAACAAATGTTACTGTTTTTTTCTTTTCCAAGGACAAATATCCAGCCCCCTGACCCGTTCCATGGGCCGCAGTCCTCCTGCCTCCACGCTGCACACTGAATTTGGCAGCTTGACAGCAACAGCCAAAAAACCCACATGGTCGCAAACCACTATGGAGCTTTAGAAAGGCCAAATTTGGCTAGAAAATACCGAGAAGTGGATGGAGGGAAGGGCATGTGAAGAGGATGGGGGCAGAAGAGGATGGGGGGCATGTTGCCCACCCCTGTTCTAGAGTAAATATAGGAATCATAGAATCATAGAATAGTAGGCTTGGAAGGGGCCTACAAGGCCATCGAGTCCAACCCCCAAGATTGGGACCCTAGCATGAGGAGTAGAGGGGCTTTAACCCTCCCCCCACACACACACACACACTGCTGTCCTGATCCAGACTGGGGCCTGTTGGATTAGGACTAGGAAGACTTGGATTTGGATTTCCACTTTGCCATGAACCTTATTGAGTGACCTCAACCTCTGAGCTTGTTGTGAAGATGAGAAGTGGCTGGGAAACTAGGTATGCTGCCCTGAACTCCTCGGAGGAAGGACAGAATAAAAATGTAATTAGCTAATAACTAAGCCTGCAGTCTTACACTCACTTAGCTGGGCGTAGGCGCCATTGACTTGAATGGGTCTTTCTTTGAGTAGACAGGACTGTGGTGTAAATAAATCAGTAACCAAGGCTGCAATCTATACCCACTTACCAGGGAGGCAGCCCCATTAAACTGAATGAGATGTACTTCTAGGTAGACATGCATAGGACTGCACTGTAAATAAATAAGTGGGGCCTTCGTAACACATGCAGCTGCTGGCCCTTCAACAACTCACCGAAATAAGGAAGAAGACCATGCAGCTAAGGGAAAAGCCACTGGCATAGCCAAGGTAACCTGGAAAGACAGAAAACAGAAAGTTGCAGGGGGGTTGCAATGTCCCCAGAAAGTGTTTCTCTCTATAGTGTGGGGTGGCCTGATCTTGGTCACAGTCCAGGGACAGATTCCTAGGTTGTAGGTACTGCCAGGGAGTAAAGGTGGATATCTAGGTTCATGAATCACTATCTCTCTCTCTCTGTCTCTGTCTCTCTCTCTCTGGTCTGTATTGCCTATAACAGCTTTCCCCAACCCGATGCCCTCCAAATGTTTTTGACTACAACACCTACCAGCTCAAGCCAGCATGGCCAATGGTCAGGGATTATGGAAGCTGTAGTCCAAAACTTCTGGAGAGCACCAGGTTCGGGAAGGCTGCTCTATAAAGAGCACTAGGCTTTGGGAAGGGTTTTGAGATACACGACCCTGAAAGTGGTGGAGAGTATTCTGCTCTCAGGGAGCCCCTTCGCAAACCCAGGTGATGGCTCTGCACTTCTAAGCAAAGTTTGTCAATCGCCCTTGTCCCCATTGGCCCAAAGGCACGATGGGCTGGAGAGGGACACTTCAGTGCCTGTGGAGCTATGGAGGCTTCTGCATGCTTTTTGGGAGGACTAGGCAGAACTAAGTCCGCCTTCTCTCAGTCTCTCTGTCCATCTGTCTGTCTGTCTGTCTGTCTCTTCTCTCTCTCACACACACAGATAGCAGCATGGAAGCCACTTCTCTTGGTGTGGTCCCAGACCATAAAGGAATGTGTGTGAATACCAAAGCCATGAGGATGGGACTGCCACCCGATTGGTGCCCTCTTTCACCGCACACCCACTGAAGCAGCTTCCAGGCTGTCATTACCTGTCCGTGAATGGCCGGTTAGACAGAGGCCTGAGATGGTGCTTGTCATTTCCATCCCCTGCCCAGGGAGACTTACCAAGTTGCTTCATGAGGGCCAGAGGGAGGATGATGCTGACGGAGACCATGATTACCAGGTAGTTGCCATTCATGTACCAGTCCCTGAAATGACACAGGCCAAGGTTATGTCCCCTCTAGGACTTAGGAGGAGAAGATACTACAACAGCTGAGTTTTGCTTGGAACCCTGTTGTATCTGACACCAAAGCAGGAATGAGACAGCATATACATTTGAACTTGGGTGTAATTTTGCAGCTTTTAAACTTGACAATTGGAATGAACACTGCTCTTCCAAAATTCTTTTTGGCTCTAGTTTAGAAATGGATAAGCAATACTAAACCCCAAAATCAGAGCCAGAACCTGAACACCTGGATTCCCCCAAAGTCAAAAATCTACCCCCAAACCAGAAAATCCACTCAGAACCTAAAACTTCAGCATCAAGTTGAAATTCAGGTTTCAAACTCTTCTGGTTTTCAGATGACCACTTGCACGTTTGAGAATGTGAATGAAGGTTTCCATTTTCGACATCCAAATGTAAAACCTCAGAATTGCATATTACAGATCGGGAAGAAAAATCTTGGTTGAAGAGCATGCTGTATAGCTTTGTTGCTCCTGCTCCTGTCTTCGCTGCACTATCTGTAGGCTGAACAAGCTCTAGATCCAGCCCATCATGAATACTCATCGAGTATTCAGCTAAGCAAGGATACAGAAAAAGGAGTGGGAAATGGCATTATCTTCTAGACTCTAGAACAGTAGCAAAGAACATAATGGAAACATGTGGGCAGCATCCAGTATACTTCAAAAACTAAATGTGCTATGTAGGGTTTCTGGTGGTCAGTATGGGGTGTTAGGATAAGGTGCTGCTAAAAAATACTAAAGGAGAAGGAGCTGTTCCGTGTCCCACGGCCACACAGCTCCTTATCCTGTTCTCGTGGCTATTCTTCTTTGCTCCCTTGCATAACTGCATAAACGCCAGTTCTCACTATCTTCACTCCCTCCCTGACTTCTGCCCTGAGTCCTTCCCTCCAGTTCCAAATTACCTGGAAACCTGAAATTCCAGAAACAGGCTCAATAGCGTGAGGCTAATTGTGTTCCGATAATAGATTAGAAACATTTGATGCCTCTAATCTAATATAGGCACAGAATTTAACTTTCTTAATCTTTGCATGTAATTATGAACATTGTTTTGCTAAGAATTCATCTTCTAATGATGGGCATTATTAGCTCCTTGAGTAGTTTTAGCCTGGGTTGCCTGAAAGAGGTAGTGAGGCTCTAAGCTTAATCCACACTAGTGCAGGGGTGGGCAATTTGTAGCCCTACAGATGTTTTGGCCTACAACTCCCATTTTCCCTCGCCATTGGTTATGCTGGCTGTGGTTGATGGGAGCTGTAGGCCTCAAGCTGCCCACCCATGCTCTAGAGTCATAGAGTGCGATTTGTTCTCTCTGTGGGCTTCCTCACATGGAGCTTTTATCCTGCGATTGAGATTGCTCCTTCATGGAAGTTCACAGGCTCTTTACATGACACCGTGACCCTGCTGTGACCCTCCTGCACTAAATGCCCTTTGTTCCGTTTTTAAATAGATCACCTCAGTTTCCTCCATGAAAAGACTTAAAGTGGCAAGAAGAGGAGTGAGATCCATGAAAGATAACCGAAGACTCAGATAAGGGGAGAAGGCGGGGGGAAGCGCATGTAAAGGCAGTCAGTGGTGATCCTGCATTTAAAACGGAAGCAGAAAGCCCCATTTTAAATGCAGGATTTTAGGCTGGTGTAGAAATGCCTTGTGCCTTTTACAGGAGGCTCTGTTGCAAATACTTCAGCCAGCTCCCAGGCAATACTCTTCCTATGTGGCTCTAGCCTCTGAGGCCTTCCTAGAGAGATCTGGGCAGAGCTACATGTTGCTCACCTCCCTCGGGGGAGACACATATAGCGATCTCCCATTTGGTTTGGCCGCCCCTAGCTAGGCCTCAGCCCTTGAAGCATCAGTCCAAACCTCAGCCAGGGAGAGGCAAGGCAGGGCGTGGTGAGAAAGGACAAGATGCAACAACCTTGCTGAAGATCAGCAGGCTTGGGGTTGGCCAGTGTTTAGATGGGAGACCGCCTGGGGACCCCATGCTTCTTGCTCTGAGCTCCCCGGAAGAAAGGTGGGATGTCCACGTAAGCAATACAAGACTGTCCTAAGCTTCCACACATGCTCGTGATTATTGGCCAAACCAAACCCGGCAGAGGTGGCACAGCAGGCAGCAATGGCCCTGCACACTGCACACTGGGACTCTGCTGAAAGCCAGTGCCAAGCTTTGACGTGCCCGGGACTGCAGCAGAGTCCAGGCGGCAGCAACAGCCTCCCTGGCTCCTGACTGAACAAAGCTGCTCTCTGCAGAGAGCTTCGGGGGACAGTTCTGGCTGGGCAGATGAAATTCAACATGTCCTCCTCTCTGGAGGCATCCTGACCCACTGACGTCTGCTCATCCTGCTGGATCTTTCCCTTTCCCCCAGGAAAGGTCCTATAGCCGTTTGCCCTGTCAGGAGTTATAAAACCAGAGGAGCTTAAAGCAAGGCAAGATGAGATGGCTTTGCTTTTGGCTCCAAGGCAGGCTGGCTGGGGTTTCTGATCTCTCTCCCCACCCCACCCCACCCCCCTCTCCTTCTCCCTCCTTCATTTCTTGGCAGACATCCTCTTTGGTATTTCAATATCTTACACCCCCTTCTGGGAGGCAGAAGCACAGGAAAGGGAGGAGGTTTTAAGAAGAATCCAGAATTCTGTCCTGTCCCATATAGCGCCTACAACTGGAATGAGGTCTTCAAGTTAGGCACATCTATATATAAACGTGCTTAATTTGCATGCCTCACACATTCTATTTCTGGAAGACAATTTTGTCTTGTTTTATTGGTGGGTTGAGAAAAAAGGGACTAGAGCATGGAAGGAGCCTTTAAAGGGAAGAGAGAGAGAGAGAGACATATAAGGGGGTGGGGTGGGGATGGGGAGCTACTGTTCATTGCCTTGGAGAAAGAAATCCTTACTCCCAGTCAGGCACAGTGAGTCTCAGACCACTAGAGAACAAGCACCAGGTCTCCTGCTTTTTGCACCACTGTTAGGTTGCAGGCCACAGGAGAGAACTGCAGCCCTTCAGTCTTGTGGAACGCTACGAACAAGGGAAGTCCTCTCCCAACAGGATGTCAGCAGGCAAAGCAAGGTCTCATAGTAGGCCTCTTCCACCAGTATAGTCTGTTTTACAGGCCCCTCAGTTTGAATTTGCGAAACTTGTCATGTAAACTCTGCTTGACTCACTATCAGTGGCCCACTTCCTCGCCTTCCCTGCTTGCTCTGAACCCTCACCCTTGCCACCCTACTTTGAAGATTGCTAACCCGGTTTGGCCTTTCAGATACCACCTTTGTTTGCTGTTAAAGGTCGGCTGCAACAGACAATTCTCCAACTACAGAGGAACACAGGAAGCTGCCTTATACTGAGTCAGACGATTGGTCCATCTAGCCCAATATTGTCGACACTGACTGGCAGCAGCTCTCGAGGGTTTCAGGCAGGATTCTTTCCTTGCCCTACCTGGAGAAGCCGGGGATCGAACCTGGGACCTTCTGCATGCAAAGCAGGTGCTCTACCACTGAGCTGTGGCTCCTCCCTTCACTACATCCGGGCACCTCTGCTGAGCTGGTGGATTCTAGCCTGACAAGTTACAGTGATCCCCATCTGACCAAGAATGAACGTTTTGTAGAATGGCATCCCCTAACTGCCAGATCCCTCAGTCCAGTTCTTCTCAACATTAGCACAAAGTGCCAACAGGTTTTCAGGATTCTGCTCTGCAACCAAGCAGGCTGGATGTGTACTGTTTCTTTAAATAAGGTTCTCAGATGATAGTTAAGGACATAAGCAAAGCCATGCTGGACCAGGCCAAACACCTATCCAGTCCAGCATTCTGCTCACACAGTGGCCAGCTAGACACCTACAGGAAGCCCACAAGTAGGACATGAAGGCAATAGCACCTTTCTACTCATCTTCCCCAGCAACTGGTATTGAGAGGCAGAGTGCCTCTGAACCTGGAGAGGCCTGTAGCCATTGTGACAAGGGGCTCACCAACATCAGGGTTTTACTCTGCTTCTGCTCCGCCCCAAAGTCAATCATGTCAGATGACACATGTCCCTCCCCGTAGCTAATGCGTTCCTTGCCCTAATCCGGGTTTTTTTCATACTCTATTTGCAGCAGGTTTTCCAGTCACAGCAGCTTCAGTGCAGTTTGGGAGTCCATCTGACCTCAGCTGGCCTCAGTGGGGTGGTGGCATGGATGGCGCTGATTTGTGGAAAGGAAGAGTTGCATGAGGTGGGGGCTTATGTCTACACAGAAGTCATTCATGGCCCTGGGGATGGGAGTCAGCCCTGCTGCTTTGAAAGGACTCTGCGCTCAATCGCTGCCTGTCTCTTTAAATATTCACTGAGCAGGAATCAGGAGGGGAACCTAACAAGGCTGTTATGTATGAAAGTGCAAAGGTATGCAGAGCCTTGCTGATTTGAAAAGCTTCACCGAGCCAGGAGCAGGCAGAGAGCAAGCCTCCTCGCTTTCCCGCACCTACCGATTTGATGACGTTTAGTTCTACTCGTTTGCCACATGCAAACGGGTTTTTTTTTTTTAATGTATACACTGCCTTACTGGCTACCATTTGCCATTGAGGAGCTAACCCAATTTCATGAAAATCCGTATTTAAACGGAACTGCCTCAAAACCCGTTTCCATGTAGGTTGGCTCTAGTAGCCATTGATAGCCTTATCTGCCATTAATATATGTTATATTCTGCACTCTCTGACCATGCATATTTCCAGACTGAATACCAGATCCTCAGGGCCCAGCTATTGCTGGTCTAAGCAATCAGTTATCCCTTCCTAGCCCACAGCTACAGTAGCCATGGCCATAAAATCTCCCTAAGAACTCAGAACTTGCCACGTCTCCGGGGGCTGTAAAGGACCCCTGGGAGCGATACATTCGCGGATGGTTGATTGCAGCCCAGGCCCTCCGAGGAGGCGGGCTCCCCAGCCACCAGTGAGCTGGACCAATTGACTGCATCAACCCCTCCGCAAAGCAGAGAACGTTGGTCTCTTCCTCTCAGATGCGCACAGGCCAAATGCTGCATGACAGAACGTGCGCTGAAGCCCCAGCCAGGCTGCAAGGAGAAGCACGAATCCAGCTGCTGCATCCGGAGCAGGGGCTGGGGAGGAAGTGATGTGTTGTGCAAGGATTGAAAGGTCACTTTGGTTTAATCCTATGCAGAGGGTTTATTCTGTGCTGGCATCATTCAAAAATAGTAGTGGCTTAATGCTGCGAAATCCCTGTGACAGGTTGCCCAGCAGGAGACAAATCCCTGTGCTACTCAAGCGAGATGTTAACTATTGCTGAGCCACAAGGAGGGAGGAGAAAGGGGGTTGTGGGGAGAGGAAGACATTACATAAAGGTGGGGAAAGATGGATGCTAGAGAGGAAAGGATGCCCAAGTGCGTACAGGTAGCCTCAGTCAGGTGCAGACAGGCCATTCCTGCCAGGCCTTGCAGCAGCCCACAGCCCCTTTCCCCTGCTGATCCAGAGCTGTGCTGAACATCAGAAGCCAAGCCCATATTGTGCTTGCTCCCGTTTGCCTTGCAGCTCCTGCCAGGCCAGCTGCTCAGGCCGCCCTGGCTGTGGCCACAGAGGCAGATATTCCTCTGCCTACCACTTGCCAAGAGGAAAAGCCCTAGACAGTTCTACTGACCAGCCACCACAGCATCCATTCCCAGCAGTCTTTGCACTACCACTGCCTGACTCCACATAAAATCTCATGGATGCAGTCTAATCTGTCAAGTGATAGGAATACCTGACCCTGCTCGTGGGACTGGACTGCCCTGGGCACCTTTCCTTTCCTTTCCTTTCCTTTCCTTTCCTTTCCTTTCCTGTTGAAGGGTTCTAGGATAACTCAAGGCAGGCCATAGGAATGTAGGAAGCTGTCTTATACCAAGTCAGACCCTTGGTCCATCTAGCTCAGCACTGTTGACACCAACTGGTTCTCCGGGGTTTCAGGCAGGAGTTTCTCCAGCTCTACCTGGAGACACCAGGGATTGAACCTGGGACTTTCTGCATGCAAAGCAGGTGCTCTACTACTGAGCCACTGTTCCTCTGCAGGTCACAAGTTTAGAGTATACATCCCAGAAAGCAACAATGGCTCTACACCCATGTGTGTGTGATGATACCAATGCATGTTTTCAGCAGCAGGGATGATAGGGGCATAAGCACCATGGAACTGCATTTGGACATAGGGCTTGCCATGTATATATACATGCTGTGGAATACAAGGGTTTGTCACCACGTGACATGGGAAACTGTGGGAATCCTCAGCTCTCAAATCCACCAAAATGCAGGAGGAGATGCAAAACCATTGGGGCTGGCTCAGGATAAGATTAAAAGAAGAAAGAAAAAAGAAAAAAGAGGAGAGCTGAGTCTTGTTATTCTTCCCACATGTCCTCCACTCTCACCAACATGGTTTGCATCAGTCCTGCTCTTCCTTGAGGGCTTTTTGCACTGCGAAGTGAGGGAGAAGCACACAGAGCCAACAAAGAGGATGGAGCAGAGATATCCAACACTTCCTGCCCCACTGCCACAACCTAAATACATCTGAGAGTACAGGCACACAGATCCACTCCCATAACCACAGAGTAGACACCCTCTGCTGAGCACAGTAGTGTGACGCCATGGTCCACAGGGGCAGGAAGGGTCAAGGAGGCTGAGAGACGAGGGGAGGAGCTGCTGGAGGACACTTACGTTGTTTTGTGTTCCAGGTTGAGGAAGGTCTGGATGACCAGAGGAACTTCGGACTTCACGATATACAGGTAGCTTGACATGGCTGAGAGGGGAGACAGAAGTTACTGGGGTGTCAAGTCCCATTCAGGTCCAGGGGGAAAGGTGCTTGGGAACAGTGCCTTCGCCTGTTTCATTCCTTCCCATGCAATGCTTTCCTGGCCAATGAGACTCGATAATGGGCCTTCACCACATATGGCAAGCGGGTGGGGATGTGATCTCAGTAGCTGGGTTACTGAGGTCCATGTCCTTCTCACCTCCAATATTCTGTAGTGTTATAGCAATGGCAGCTGCCAATTTCCCAGGAGTTCCAAAGGCCCTGTAGCCCAGCTGTTCATAGGCTCGGATTCCTACATGACCAAAAATTAACAGTCAAGGACAAAAGTGGGAGGAAGGGAGAGAGGGAGGGAGAATGACTCACATCTGTATGTGACATGCAGCTCTTAGAAAAATGGAGATGTCAGACAACCCAGCAGGAATTACACTGATTACCAAGAGATGGTTTTAAAAAGTCAAGTACTCACACAGTTAATTAACGATCAGCAACCATACATTAATTCTATATTAGCCCTAAGAATTCAAGTCTGGAATCATGGCAACATTCCCATGGCTAAATAATATGGTGGGAACTTTCTGCACTAAAGCACCATAGGATCCATTTTTCTATTATAGTACCAGGGTATGGCTAGTGCTGAGGGCCAGTCCCTACATAACATTTTGCTTCCCCAGGTCTCTGTTCACCTGGTGTCCTTTAGAGTTTTATAAGTCACTTCTGTTCCATTCCCAGGACAAAAGTAAGTGGAATGTTCAAAAATCACTATTTTTGCATATACACCAAACAATACAAATGACATATCTAAAATAAAGCATGCAAAGTTGACAATGTCCACACCTCTGTTACATCATCCCTCTGCCTTCATAGATTTTTATTTTTGTGAAGGTTCCTGGGCCTGATGTGCCTGTCCCTCAGATTGCTTGAATGGGGTGCCAGTGGAGGCATTTAACACTTTTACTGTTTGATGGCACAGCAATACTCTTTGGGGTGAGGTCAAGTGAAACCAAGAGGGTTTTAAACCACCAGCAAAGTCAGACTTGAGGAAACTGAACCAGCTCCACATCAGTGAGTGCCATTTCTATTGCCTCCTGGCTCTGGGAATGAGCTCACCAGATTGCACGCAGAGATTCAGTTGTTTGACTGGGGGCCAGACAGGCAATAGCCCACAATGCTAAGAACAAGGTAACACATTCTTATTTTATTTTTTTATTTAGTACACTTATATCTTGCCTTTCTTCCATGATGGAACCCAAGGCACTGTACATACATCCTATCGTTGGATTTTACCCACGGAGTTGCTCTCCGGCAGTCTCCCATCCGGGTACTGGGCAGATCCAGGCAGGTTTAGCTTCAGCAAGGTGGCTGCATCATTTGCCCTCAGGACTCTGCCTTGGGACAAATGTGAGATGGGGCTGAACTTAAGCCTGTGGTGCTAAGTGCTTCCCTGCAGGTTTGCAGTACTTACCAACAATCCCCGAGGATTTGAGCAGCAAGTGGATGGAGTAGCAGGACAAGAGAGCTACAGCGGTCAAGAGGAATCTAGAAAATAAAAGAGGAAAGCAGTGTAACCTAAATGGCAGGGCCAAAGAGATGGTCAGTTGCGAAAGTATGAACACTCCAGAAGATGAACACTCCAGAGAGGGAACCTTGAATTCTTCTTCTAACCGAGCATGCCAGACAGTGCCAGAAGTATTGGCTTGATCTTCTGAGGGTTTTCTGCAGGATCAGCTGAAGAATATCCCAACTACATTTTTGCCTTTCTGTAATACTCCTAAAAGTCTTCTTGAATTCTGTCCACATGAATTAGAGGAGTGGGGGACAGCCTTCTTGCAGGGGATATCTGTACTGCAATTTTGTTTTTTTTAATAGCTAGATGTATGCAGGAAAAGCGTGCCCATCCTCCAAAGAATATAAAGCTACCCTGTAATGTTTGAAACAAAAAAAGGAATTAATAACACAGTGACAGCATGGGGTGGCTGGGATGTGTCACTTGTTATTAATCCCATCGTAAGCAATATTCAGTGAGTGTGTATGACACTTGTGCAAACCACACTCCAAAAAGCAGCCAGAGCTGTGATGCAACCTTCCCCAACCTGGTGCCCCGCAGATGTGTTGGACTGCAGCTCCCATCATTCCCAGCCAGCATGGCTAGGTCAGGAGTACTTGGAATCATAGTGCAACACAACTGCAGGGCACCAGGTTGGGGAAGGCTGATGTAACGAATGCAGGCAGCCTCTCTGAACACAGCATGCTACAGATGTGTTGAGTACAACTCCCAGCATTCCCAGACAAAATGACCAACTGTTGTGCTGGCTGGGCATGATGGGAGTTGTAGTCCAACATATATACGGGGAACAGCAAGTTGAGGAAGGCTAGCCTGGAGGAAGAAGTATATTTTTCTCAGGAACCAAATATCCCTCTTACCAGGGCCGGCAAAACGGTATATTTCCAGAACAGAAGCACCGCCTAGACCACGCACAAGAAGTGAGAAACAAATATGCACTTATTGGACAAAAATAGCATATGTTGCAGCTTGGCCATCTGGTTACATTATTTACTCTCAGTTCCTCCTACTAAAGAACTGAGAATTATGTATTCTTAGTTCCTTCCCATCCCAAACTGGGATGGGGAGCAGCAGGGGCGTGGAGATGAAGGTACAGCTCTAGGAGGATATTAATATGGGAGCCACCATGCTTTGGCTCCCTTGAAGATGTATATATCAGGAAGAGACCCTTGTCCATCACTAGCTACTCTAAAACCATGTTGTTATGCAATTATTAATTTGTAAAAGGTAAGCAATTCTACCCAGACTCTTAGGATAGAAGCCAGGGCAGTGCAGAGCAAGAACTGTGTGTGCAAACACGCACAGGAGGGAAAGAGAATCCTGCTTTAGGAGCAGGAGGCCACCTGCTGCTTAGAGTGGGAGCTTAACCCTGCCATTGAGCATTAAGGGCATCAGCCCCCTGCCCAGCTGGGCTAGCAACGCTCTACCAGCATTAGTTCTTAGTTTCAAGACTGAACTAGTGCTCCAGATCTCACTGAATTCTTGGCCTCAAGGGTTGCCTGTAGCAATGATTTAGCTCCATGGATAAATGACATATCTGGACAATTGTGTCCTAGACGCCCTTTCAAAAGGATGCCACTGGGCTGGTCTACACCAGGGGTTGTCTACTTCAACTCCCAAATCCCTGACCATTGGCCATGCAGACTGGCACTTGTGGGAGTTGTAGTCCAAACCACCTGGAGGACACCTGGTTGCTTACCCCTGGTCAACACCTTACCATTATCAAGGGGGAAAGCGGGAAAGGATTCCATGTGACGGCTTTTCCATGTTGCCCTTGGAACGTGACATGTAATCACATGATTCTCTGCCTGAAATGTACAATGGCCATCAGAAACAGGCAATGCTTGTGCAATGCTCTTCACAATGATCGGTTTTGTAGGTGTTTAACTTTAGTCAGTGTTTGACTTCCCAGTATCCTGTTTCACAGATTCTCACATGTACACGATTTGATCTCACCCTACACAGAGGTGAAGGGGAGGAGAAGAATTGTCTGCACAGGCTGGCAGAAACAAAAATGGCATGTATGTCCAAATGTGTCACCAAAGTCTCAGCAGATCTGATCTGAAACACCCAGTTTTTCATCCAAATTTCCAAGCAATTACAATGACAGGAAAGGGAAAGGGAGAAGGCCACTACAGGTACTCTGGACCTTGTTGTGTTCATGAACTTTAGATGGTATCCAGGACAGTGAGCATTTCCATTCATCATTCAAATTGAAGGCTGCAATCCTATCCTTGAACACACTTCTTGGAAGCCCCTCCTTGAGTAAACATGGACTGGGCTGCTTCTCTCTCTTTTGAAGGAACTCTTCCCAACCTTAATCTGTAAAGATGCAGGGCTTGCATATGGCTGTTATGTCTGCCTGTTCCAGGTCTCCAAGTTCATAGGGCATTTCTACACCAGCCTAAAATCCTGCATTAAAAACAGGGCTTTCTGCTTCCGTTTTAAATGCAGGATCACAACTGACTCCCTTTATATGCGCTTCCTTTCCCTCCTCCCCTTCTTCCCATATCTGAGTCTTCCATTATCTTTCATTGATCTCGCTCCTCTTCTTGCCGCTTTAAGTCTTTTCACGGAGGAAACTGAAGCGGAACTCAACGGGGTAATTTGACAGCTCATTATCTGCAATCTATTTAAAAACGGAACAAAACGCTCACACGGACGCAGCCCTGGTACTTTTTTTACTAGTGGGAGTGCTGACATCATCTGCCTCCTCCCTCAGACTTCCCTGTTCCCTCTGAGCTTAGTCGTAATCCTCACAGTAGCTGGGGGACAATCATTATTAATCATCATCCCTGTTGCAATGCAAAGCATCCTGGGCTGGTTTGGTCTTGAATGGACAATTAAGACATCATTTCTTTTACAAAAGACCTGCTCCTGGTGGAGATGAAAACTACTAGAACCGGTTTGTTGATTTGGATCTGCCTAGGTGCCTGCATTTTTGGACTCTCCTTGGGGGCATGGCCACGGGGACTGTCATGATGAATACTGGCACTTCAAAATTTATCGCTACACCACTGGGCCATAACAACTAGTTATTTCTACATGGAGAGGAAAGCTCCCATTTCTCTGCCTCCTCTCACCCAGGCTCCACAAGAATACAAATTCACACTGGCCACCCTCCCTCCTGCGATAAACAACAGGCATAAAAACAGCTGGTGTAGCAGAGTGGCTAAGAGAGTGAGCTACAAATCATGAAATCCCTGGCTTGAATCTCGCCTCCACCATGACCTCTCCAGGTGGCTTTAGGCAAGCCACATTCTCTCACCTTCACTTGGAGCAAGTCCATAATGGCTTAGGGATTAAGCCCCCACCCCTTAGGGATAATTCCAGTGAAATTCCCAAGTTGTCACTCCTAAAATTGACCTCTCTTTTGCCTGCTGCACTATAGTGAGTTGGCTCAGAAGCCCTGGGTATGAATACCTTGCTAAGTCATGATATCCACTAGCAGGAGCCAGTCAGAGTCCCACATTTCCAGTTCTTTCCTTTTCCACTATAAGAATTAATGTCTGAATGTGCTTTACTGTGTTATGCTGCAGACACACAGCCAGCGAGAAGTTGTAAGAGAGGACGCACTATGCATGGCCTGCTGCCCCCACTAAGCCTCCCAAGCAAGCTGGTATCTGGCATTTCATCTCTCAAGTTGAAAATGTCTAATTATTCCAAATTGAAAATAAAACTTAATAAGTGGGGCTGCAGGAACCTGGAATGTCAGATCAATGAATCAAGGTAAGCTGGAGGTGGTCAAACATGAGATGGCAAGATTGAACATCGACATCTTGGGAATCAG
The DNA here is from genome assembly GCF_057233095.1 of Heloderma suspectum. NCBI lineage: Eukaryota > Metazoa > Chordata > Lepidosauria > Squamata > Helodermatidae > Heloderma > Heloderma suspectum. The sequence goes on from NC_139459.1 coordinate 280,670,602, forward strand.
TGAACTAAAATGGACAGGCATGGGCGAATTTAATTCAGGTGACCATCATATCTACTATTGTGGGCAAGAATCCCTTAGAAGAAATGGAGTAGCACTCATAGTCAACAAAAGGGTGGGAAAAGCAGTACTGGGGTACAATCTTAAAAATGATAGAATGATCTCAGTACGAATCCAAGGCAAACCATTCAACATCACAGTAATTCAAGTCTATGCCCCAACCACTGAGGCCGAAGAAGCTGAGGTTGATCGGTTCTATGAAGACCTACAACACCTTCTAGAACTAACACCAAAAAAAGATGTCCTCTTCATCATAGGGGATTGGAATGCTAAAGTAGGAAGTCAAGAAATCACCGGGATAACAGGCAGGCATGGCCTTGGTGTACAAAATGAAGCAGGACAAAAGCTAATAGAGTTTTGCCAAGAGAACATGCTGATCATAGCAATCACTCTTTTCCAACAGCACAAGAGGCGACTCTACACATGGACGTCACCAGATGGTCAATATCGAAATCAGATTGATTATGTCCTTTGCAGCCAAAGATGGAGAAGCTCCATACAGTCAGTAAAAACAAGACCTGGAGCTGACTGTGGCTCAGATCATGAGCTGCTTCTTGCAAAATTTCGGCTTAAATTGAAGAACGTCGGGAAAACCACTAAACCGTTCAGGTATGACCTCAGTCATATCCCTTCTGAATATACAGTGGAGGTGAGGAATAGATTTCAGGGATTAGACCTGATAGACAGAGTGCCTGAGGAACTATGGACGGAGGTCCGTAACATTGTTCAGGAGGCAGCAACGAAATCCGTCCCAAAGAAAAAGAAATGCAAGAAAGCCAAGTGGCTGTCTGATGAGGCTTTACAAGTAGCTCACGAAAGAAGGGAAGCGAAAAGCAAGGGAGAAAGGGGAAGATATACCCAACTGAATGCAGAGTTCCAGAGAATAGCAAGGAGAGACAAGAAGGCCTTCTTAAATGAACAATGCAAAGAAATCGAGGAAAACAACAGAATGGGGAAGACTAGAGATCTCTTCAAGAAAATTGGAGATCTCAAGGGAACGTTTTGTGCAAAGACGGGCATGATAAAGGACAAAGAAGGCAGGGACCTAACAGAAGCAGATGAGATTAAGAAGAGGTGGCAAGAATACACAGAAGAACTATACAGGAAAGATCTGAATGTCCCTGATAGCCATGATAGTGCGGTCGCTGAACTTGAGCCGGACATCCTAGAGAGTGAAGTCAAGTGGGCCTTAGCAAGCATTACTAACAACAAAGCTAGCGGAGATGACAGTATTCCAGCCGAGCTATTTAAAATCCTAAAAGATGATGCTGTTAAAATGCTGCATTCAATATGCCAACAAATCTGGAACACTCAACAGTGGCCACAAGACTGGAAAAGGTCAGTTTACATTCCAATTCCAAAGAAGGGCAATGCCAAAGAGTGTTCAAACTACCGCACAATTGCGCTCATTTCACATGCCAGCAAGGTGATGCTCAAAATCCTACAAGCTAGGCTTCAGCAGTATGCGAACCGAGAACTACTGGAAGTACAAGCTGGGTTTCGAAGAGGCAGAGGAACTAGAGATCAAATCGCCAACATTCGCTGCATCATGGAGAAAGCAAGAGAATTCCAGAAAAACGTCTATTTCTGCTTCATTGACTACGCTAAAGCCTTTGATTGTGTGGATCACAACAAACTGTGGCAAATTCTGAAAGTGATGGGAATACCAGACCACCTTACCCGTCTCCTGAGAAACCTGTACGAGGGTCAAGAAGCAACAGTAAGAACCAGACATGGAACAACCGATTGGTTCAAAATTGGGAAAGGAGTACGACAAGGCTGCATATTGTCACCCTGCTTATTTAACTTATATGCAGAGTACATCATGAGAAATGCCAGGTTGGATGAATCACAGGTCGGAATTAAGATTGCCGGGAGAATTATCAACAACCTCCGATATGCAGACGATACCACCCTAATGGCAGAAAGCGAAGAGGATCTCAAGAGCCTCTTGTTGAGGGTGAAAGAGGAGAGTGCAAAAGCTGGTTTGAAACTCAACATTAAAAAAACGAAGATCATGTCATCTGGCCCTATCACTTCCTGGCATATAGAAGGGGAAGAAATGGAAGCAGTGACAGATTTTACTTTCTTGGGCTCCAAGATCACCGCAGACGGTGACTGTAGCCATGAAATTAAAAGACGCTTGCTCCTTGGGAGGAAAGCTATGGCAAACCTAGACAGCATAGTAAGAAGCAGAGACATCACCTTGCCGACAAAGGTCCGTCTAATCAAAGCTATGGTTTTCCCAGTAGTAATGTATGGCTGTGAGAGCTGGACTATAAGGAAGGCTGAGCGCCGAAGAATTGATGCTTTCGAACTGTGGTGCTGGAGAAGACTCTTACGAGTCCCCTGGACTGCAAGGAGGTCAAATCAGTCCATCCTAAAGGAAATCAACCCTGACTGCTCATTGGAAGGACAGATAATGAAGCTGAAGCTCCAATATTTTGGCCACCTAATGCGAAGAGAAAACTCCCTGGAAAAGACCCTGATGCTGGGAAAGACTGAAGGCAAAAGGAGAAGGGGACGGCAGAGGATGAGATGGCTAGATAGCATCACGGATGCAATGAATATGAACTTGAGCACGCTCCGGGAGAGAGCGCAGGACAGGAAGGCCTGGCGTGCTATGGTCCATGGGGTCACGAAGAGTCGGACACGACTGAACGACTGAACAACAACAACAACAACAACAACAAAATGGTGTGTGTATGTGTGTGTTTATGTGATGTGTGTGTCTTCAAAGCTCCTTTGCAGGCAGGAATCTGTCCAGAGTGTGTGAACAGACAGGCACTGGCTGGCAAAGAGAGTTGAACAGGCAGGTGCCTTTATACCTACATGTCTCTCCCCCCTGCTCTTTTTCCAGCCACTGCATTCCACTCTTCCATGGGGGGCAGGGGATCTTCTCCATTTTGCTTCTGATTTTCTATTTTGGGGTTTTCCTGTTTGGGATGGACTCCCCCTCCGCCACAAAAAGCAATGCATCTTATGCACAGAGATACACTGCATCCATCCAAAGCCAAATCACACTAGGCTTCAGTGCAGGCTGGTGGCTCTGATTTCGGTGGGGCTGTGTATCCATTCTGGGTTTCAGTCAGAACCAGCCAGAATTCTAAAGGAGCTATCCAAGGTACTGAGCCCTATCCCCAAAATAGGTTCAGCATCTTGGATAACTCCTTTAGCATTTTGGTTGGTTCTGACTGAAACCCAGAATGGATTCACAGCCCCACCAAAATCAGAGCCACCAGCCTCCACTGCTAGGCCCGCCAAGCCATGCTGGGTTCTCTTTGTTTGCCAACCCAGAAGCAACCTGGCCATGAAGGGGCATAGAATCATACAATCATAGAATCATATGCTGAGTTACACTGAGGGGAGGGGGATCCATCATCTGGAGCAATCTGGCCTGGCTGTGGATGCTACTCCTACCCTACAGCAGGCAGTCCAGCCTTCCAACACTGGGCACTGGGCATGTTTCCTCCCTGGGAAGGGAAGAGTCCATGTCCAAAGACCAAAAACTGTCCCATCAAACTGACGGGTACTTTCAAGTAAAGGATACTTTGAAGCTCTTCCCCAACCCGACGCCCTCCAGATGTTTTGGACTTCAACTCCCATCAGCCCCAGCCCGCATGGCCAATGGTCAGCAATGCTGGAATTTGTGGTCCAAAACATCTGGAGGGCACCAAGTTGGGCAGGGGTGTTGAACCTCTTTCAGCCCGAGGGCCAAATTGAAGTCCAGAGAAGTTCTTGGAGGCAGCATTCCAATGGTGGGCGGGGCTGGGTGCAAAGGGGGTGGGGCCAAAAATACAAAAAATATCAGCATAAGAGCATAAGAGCATAAGGAGAGCCCTGCTGGATCAGACCAAGAGTCCATGTAGTCCAGCATTCCATTCACATAGTGGCCAACCAGCTGTCAACCAGGAACTCACAAGCAGGGCATGAGCGCAACAGCACCCTCCCACCCCTGTTCCCCAGCAACTGGTGTACACAGGCTAACTGCCTCTGGTACTGGAGGTAGCACATAGCCACTAGTAGTGTTTTCCTCCATGAGTTTGTCCAATCCCCATTTAAAGCCATCCAAATTAGTGGCCATATTGTAAGCATATTGTAGCTGAAAGCTCTTACTGGGGAAAACCACCAATCAATGGTTGTGGAAAAGAGGGTGAGGGCCAGAGCAGGATCTTGGCCTTCTGGGGAACCTCTGAGGGCTGGATTGGGCCCACAGGAAGGCCTGAGGTTCCCCATTGCTGAGGTTGGGGAAGGCTGCTCTAGAGTTTAGAATTAATTTAGACTGCTGTGAACCTAGGGTGATTTTATGGCCTCACATGCATTATTTTATCATTTCTGCCTCTGTGGTTTATGCACCAGCATATCCACAGCCTTCACTAGTTCCTTCCTTCCTTCCTCAGCTAGTTTGCACACAAGGGTGAAAGTGGAACCAGCACTGGTTCGGCAGCCTTAATGGTAGGCTGCCCTGTCTTGATGCCAGGTTCTCACACTCGCAGAAGCTCTAGAAGCTCTACTTCCAGTTTAGCTCTGAAACTCAAGCCGAGAGAGCACAGGGGCCCCTAGGGAGATTCATCAGAGGAATGTTCTGAAATAAGGAACATCCAACCAGTTCACAGGACAGTCGTATCCCACAATGAGGAACAACTCCTCAAAACAGGTGACATCAGGCAAGCCTCGGGTACGGAAGGGAGATGAATGTGGCTGTTCTCCAGCAGAAGACCGGCTCAGAAACAGTGCCATGTTCGTTTTTGTTTGGAAGGAGACGTGCTGTGCCCTGGCTAAAGAAGCCGTGGCTTGACAGGTTGAGGACACAGACTGGATGCCTCAGCACTGTCCCTGGCTGAACCCAGCAGTACGTCGTCAAGCAACGAAACAGAGACTCTCCACAGGGGAACTGAGCACTGAATTGCTCCCCAGGCTTTGGGAGGGCTGTGCAAAGCCAAGCTTTGCCTTAATAGCCAAACAGTTCACAGAGAATGACAGCTGCATGGGTTTGCCCCAGGCAGCTTTGGAAGCATAGGATAGATCACTTTGGCAAAGGAACGCCATCCCCCCACCCCCCAACACTACCAAGATTAAGTGCTATTCTGTCTTGGCCTTGTAAACATGCACAAGAGAGATGGACGTCCAAGAACGTGGTAGAGGGAAGAATGGAAGATCAGTCACACAGAGAAGTATGCTACCCTCCCCAGTGTCCTGATGCCAAATTCAGTAGCAGATGCAGGATCCCATGAATGCCAGCGTTCATATAAGATAAAAAATACAAGATCTCAACCCACACAACACTGACACAGTACAAATTCCATCAAAAGGAAGGAGAACTTGTGGGGGGAGCATCTACATAGGAACCTAGGAAACTGCTTTAAACTGAATCAAACCCTTGGTCCATCTAGTTCAGTATTGTCAACACTGATTGGCAGAATGGCTCTCCAGAATTTCAGGCAGGAGTTTTTCCAGCCCTCCCTGGAGATGCCAGGGTTGAACCTGGGAGCTTTGCATGCAAAGCAAGAGCTGTACCACTGAGCCACAGCCCACTTCTTCTTCTTAAGGGGCCATCTCCTATCAGAGGTTAGCTATCATTACAGCTGTTTTTGTTTTTGACACCGCTGCTCTGAATAGTTGTACAGAAGTACAGCTGAACCATTCCCTCATATTCTTTAACCATGACGTTCGTCTTCTTTCTATTGATCTTTTTCCTTCCATTTTCCCTTGAATAATGAGTTGGAGTACCATGTATTTTTCGCCTCAGATAATATGACCAAGGTATTGTAACTTTCTTCTTTTGATGGTCTTTACCAATTCTGTTTCTCTGTTTACTCTGTATAGTACGTTCTCATGTGTTACTCAATCAGTCCACAGTATTTTCAGCATGCGTCAGTATATCCACATTTGGAATGATTCCACAGCCCTCACTGATGCTTTGTACTCTTTCTTTCTTTCTTTCTTTCTTTCTTTCTTTCTTTCTTTCTTTCTTTCTAGCTGTGGAGTAGCTTGTGCTTCTCATATGAGCTCTTGAACCACAACTGGTCCCATACTCTTAAGATCTTCTGGGGAGGCCCTGCTTCTGAGGTGAGGCAGGAGGCTATAGGACAAAGGGTATTTTCGCATTTTAAACTCACTTAAGGGAGCAATCCTATGCATGTTTAGACAGAAAATGTCCTACAACTCCCAGCATTCCCCAGCCAGAATGGGAGTTGTAGTAACTTTTTCTGCCTAGACATCCATAGGATTGCACCCTAAATCATAGCACCATCATGACTACAGGAATAAAATGGAATTTACATCTGCTGCACTGATGCTAAACAAACACACTTACTTGGGAATCAGCACCATTGTGTTGCAGAAAAGGAACTATTGGAATCCTATTCAACACTACCACTAACATAAATTACTTTGTGCTAGCGTAAGTGACCTCTAGCTCAATGGCAATAGCATTTGCTGGCACAACAGTTTTCTGGCGAAACCCATCACACCAGAAGACACTATTAGTATTGTGCTAGAGGTCAGTTCTCCATGTAGTCCAAAATCCAAATGCCTCTGGGAAACTGGCAAGAAAAGGGCATCAAAACCACAGCATTCCCTTCTTATTTGTCCCCAGTTCCTGTTCTCCAGGGGGATACTGCTTCTAAACTGGGAAGCTCCATTGGGTAGTTATCGTGGCTGATGGAGATGGAGCTTCTATGAGCAGAGCTAGAAGGAGGAGCTTTGGGAGAGTGGAGACCAGGAAAGGTGTGGCAAAGGTGACTAGGGAATTGTGGCACCCCCACTTTTCGGAGGCACCCTGGCAGTACTGGAAGAAGCCATACTGAGACAATCACACACTACCAACACTGTGTAAGAAGGAGGCCTCCATTTCTTTGGCTTCTCCTCAGAACTTGTATGTACACTGCCCAGGCCAATGATGTTGTGACTCTCCAGTGCTTCCTGTTTGATGACTAACAAGTGTGATAGCTGACGTTCTGCGATTGATCTGGGATTCTTTTCCCAGTGCCTGTGGATGGTTCTTTCCTTCCTTCTCCAGAGATTGCTTGAGGCTTATAAAGCAAAAGATCAGCCTGTCTCCACCCAGCCCCTGCTGGAGGCAGCTGCCTCTGCCTGCTGCTTTGTTTGCACAGTTGTGAGTGGTGGTCATATCCCGGAAGGGGGAGGAAAGGAGGGAAATCGATAACAAATGAGGGGAAAGTCAACACCTGCTGACAGCTGCGGTGCTCTTAGGGCTGCCAAATAACAGAATGAAAGGTTTAAATTGACCTTGCAAGAGGCCCCATGGGTGGCCAGGAGTTGGCCCTGCCCTCCATCCCATTAGCTTTCCAGGCCCCAGATAGCAACACTGACTAGCAACACTCAGCAAGGCCATGCCGTCATGCGCCACCTTACCGCGTGAGGAGGGCGCTTCCCCTTTCTCCAGGGACACTGGCAAGGAGCAGAGGCAATGCAAGCACACCAGTCCCAGAGAGGGCAGAGAGCCATCTGCAAGGACCCTCTCAATCTGCATTCTCCCAACTTTCTCCTGTTGCAATGAGGGCATTTGGAGCACTGCTGCCCCTGTGAGAACTTTGGCTTTCTTCACGTGGAGCTTTTATCCTGCAACTGAGATTGCTCCTTCAGGGAAGTCTGGAGGCTCTTTACATGGCACCGTGCCCCTCCAGGGCGTCTCTTGCACTAAATGCTCCATTTCCAAAAAAGATTGCAGATATTGAGCTATCAAATTACCCCGTTGTGTTCCGCTTCAGTTTCCTCTGTGAAAAGAGGAAAAGTGGCAAGAAGAGGAGCAAGTTCAATGAAAGATAATGGAAGACAGATACGGGGAGAAGGAGGGGGGCAAAGGGGTGGGGAAAGAAGCATGTGGAAAAGGGCGTTGTTGTGATCCTGCTTTTAAAATGGAAGCAGAAAGCCCTGTTTTAAATGCAGGATTTTAGGCTGGTTTAGCGACGCCCTTTATTTCTCACTGACAGCATGCAACGGTTGCCCAGGAGGCAGAAGTCCTGTGGCCCCTGCCCACTGTTCCCCCTGAGCTGCTCAGCTTGCTGATATTCCCTCCTCCAGCCCCTGGCATGGTTCCCTCTGTCAAAGAGGCACATTCTGTGCTGTTGCCCAGGCTCCAGGCCCTCCTGGCTTTGGGGCTGGAGTAGGAAGAAAGCAAGGAGCATGGGAACCATTGCAGCAGCCCACACCAGGGAGCCTGACTGCCTCAGCACCATCACCACCCTCCCCAAAGCATGAATAGACTACAGTCCTGCTTGCCCCTAGCCAGGAGAACCCAACCTGCCCCAGCCCACCTGCTGCTACCCACAGAGTAGGAGCCTAACAAACTTCCTTTGTCGCTCCCCATTGTGCACACAGCCCAGTTGTCAGCTGACTCAGGAGCCACCCTTGCTGGTGACCGCAGCTTAGCATCAGACAGCGTAGGAACACTGAGCCCAATTTTTCTCCTCAGTGAACGTGCGCTCCCAGAGTCCGCGACCTCACTGGGGCCGAGTGTCCAACTGCATACCAACCCTTGGTTTGCAGTTTCTCATAATGGCGGGAAGCACGCTCTGGCCTAAGTAAACTCCTCCGGGACAAAGCGTCAGTCTCCTGAGGTGTAAGTCTCATTTTGTGTGTGTGTGCATTGCCTGACCAAATGGAGGCCTCCAACAGGAACCGCTACGACAATGCAAATAGTTTTACTATAGTGAAGCCATTACACTGCATTTGAAACACTTGTGTTGTCTTTTTCCTTTTTTTTGCACTTCCCAAAATATACAACTTTTCATGCACATATACATACATACATACATAAAACACACACGCGCACACACACACAATATTTTAGAATTTTAGCCCTAAAATAGTGCAGAAATGATTCCGCTTTGTCTACTCAGGACACTTTATGGATTTCAATGGATTTATTAGCATAATTGCCTCTGCTGAAACTGCCTGAAACTAGAGGCTTTTCCCCTTAAAAAAAAAAAGGTGGGGGGAGAAGATATTCTTCTTTTGTGCAGCAACCTGCTTGGAATCCAATTTGCCTGTGAGATATGTGTTGTTTGTTCACTGACTGAAACTGGATAGAGAAGTGAGTGACCATAGTTCCAAGGAAACAGAGTATGTTGGTCAGATACAGCATCACCATGTGCAAAGCCAGAGTTAAAAAGTTCCAACAAAAGTTGAAGGGAAAGGGCAGGAAAATGGTCAGGAGGAAGGGGATGGTCGGTGCAATGTTTATCCAAAACAGTCCTTTATGGCACTGAAGGAGCATTACAACAGCAACATTACAAGGCCAGTTATATGAGGTGATACGTTACGTTCAAAATAATCCGGAAGTGGAGCATTTAGAACAGGACAAGAGAGGACTGTCGAGCTGCCCAAATTTAGGGGAACATATTTTCAGAAATTCTTAGCCCTCCTGATGTTGGGCATGGCACTTACAGAAAGAGGAGGATGCCGGTGTTGGCCATAGCATACGCCAGGCCAAGGATCCCGCTGCCCATGATGGCATTGCTGAGATTGAAGACAGACATCCCAAAAGAGGTCTTTCCTTCAAACTGTAAGGGAAGGAAGAGAGAGACAGTGAGTCTGAGTCCCTGGCAGGATCAGTCATCAGCATAGGACCCTTCCTCCCTGGTTACTCTATTCTTCTCCCCCACAGACTGCTGGAGAAGGAGTGGGTGCTGCTGTTGGCCATCTCCTCCAACTGAGCCCTCTTCCACCTTTCCCTGCCCATGTGTTTCTTACCATAAATTGTGTTGCGGGGGACTCCTATGAACAGCAAAGTTTGCTCTGGAAACCTGCTCCCCCTGCAATGAACTCCAGGTGCAGTTCCTAGAACTCTGGTTTACAACTGGTTTCGCCAATCTGAGAAGAGCCCAGCCCCCTTCTCATGCCTTGAGACCTGTCTGTGGCAAACTCTGCTCCATCCATTCTATCCCCCTCAGCTGCTGATCTGAAGACAAGAGAGGCCAAATGGCTCCTCGCCAAGGCTGTATTTGGCTCTCAGGGTGGGGAACCTCTTTCAGCTTCAGGGCTGAATTCAATTTAGGAGAAGCCATCAGGGGCCACAGGGGAGGGAGGGGCAAAGGCAAAATACCAAAAACACCAGCATATTGTAGCTTTAAGGACTTACTGCCTGTAACTCAGCCTTAGGAGAGAAATTTCAACCTTTTAGAATGGAAGAAAAACTTCACAGAAGCCAGGAAACCCAATGGTTAATGGTTGCAGCAAAGGGGAGGGTGCGGCCAGGAGAAGGAGGCATGGCTATCTGGGGAGCCCCAGAAGGCCAGACTGGCATCCCACAAGGGTTTGATTTGGCCCCCAGACTTGAGGTTCCCCACCCCTGGCTCACTGGCTGCCTGTTCCTAGACTGGTGTTTTGCTTTCTGGAATGGATTTGCATGGCTGTTGTCCAACCCATTTGCAGAACATACACTGGCCTTGCACCCCACTGCCTTGACAGCTCCCAGCTAAAGCAATCAAGAGGTCTGAGCCCCTGTACTATACAGATATTTCTAGATGAATATCCAAAGTTGCAGCCAACAGCCTGGATCCATATACCACAACTTACATCTGTGAAATGGGTCTGTTTCTTTTCAGCACCATGTGGAAGGAACTCCTCCCTCTCGGGCAGATTTGCCTGGTTCTCATCAAATCTGGAACAAGACAGAGGGAAAGGACAACCTCTGTTAAATTAAGTAGCTTCATCTTGAAAATTTCCCTATTCATACATCTGGTCCGTAGGATGGCAATTGGGTACTCATGACAGTGTAGTTCTGCAGAGTTACCTCTTCTATACCTGTTGTTAAACTATGGAATTCCCTACCACAATATATAGTGATGGCCATCAATTTGGATGGCTTTAAAAGGGAGCTGGACAAACTCATGGAGAAGAAGGCCTTCAATGGCTACTAGTTCTGATGGCTATATGCTATCTCCAGTATCAGAGGCAGCATGCCTATGTACACCAGTTGCTGGGGGGACATGGGCGGGAGGGTGCTGTTGCTCTCCTGTCCTGCTTATGTGTTTCCTGTGGGCAGCTGATTGGCCACTGTATAAACAGAATGCAGGACTAGATGGACCCTTGGTCTGATCCATCATGGCTCTTCTTATGTTCTTATGATGGCTGCTTGCTCAGCCAAACTGGACAGATATTAGAATCTTCATTATCCAAGGGTTTTCCTACACAAACAGTCAAAGCATGACCACAATTATATTTTAGCCTTTGCTGTAAAATTATATTTTAGCCTTTGCACAAGTCCCTCTTGGTTGATCACAGTGCCATATCTCTTCTACATGGTGAAAACAACCTCAATTGTGACAAAGAAATAAAGCATTGCAGAAAAAGTGTTCATTGCAGAGCTGGTTTAAAAAAAAAAAACCTGGCTAGATCCGGACTGCCATGCTACAGTTGTACAGCACAACACTTACAAAAATAATAATAATTAAAAATGAAAAGGTTAATAAAATGGTGCAGATATGCCGACAGAAAACTGTATCACTCCTCGGTAACCATGGGCATCTCTACACCAGCCTAAAATCCTGCATTTAAAATGGGGCTTTCTGCTTCTGTTTTAAATGCAAGATCACCTCTGACTCCCTTTTTCACATGCTTCCTTTCCCCCTACCCCTTCCCCCCTCCTTCTCCCTGTATCTGAGTCTTCCATTAGCTTTCATTGATCTTGCTCCTCTTCTTGCCGCTTTTACTCTTTTCAGGGAGGAAACTGAAGGGGAAGACAACAGGGTAATTTGATTATCTCATTATCTGCGATCTATTTAAAAATGGAACAAAAGGGCATTTAGTGCAGGAGACGCCTTGAATGATGACAGTGTCATGTAAAGAGCTCACAAACTTCCGTGAAGGAGCACTCTTAATCTCAAGATAAAATCTCAGTGTGAAGGAGCCCCATGTCTCAAAGACTATCCATTGAGAGCCTGTTGGGTCTCTGTCTTTCTGAAATTCCAGACAGCAACAATGAACACACTATCTGGGGGAAGACTTACAATTGCACAAGCGCAATGCAACTTTGATTGCTGGGAAAATGTGTTATCCCAATAACTGAAGCTGCTCAGAGTTTCATATTTGGTTGCAACCTTGAAAGCAGCACACAACAAAGAAGAAGCAGGTATAAATTGATAAGCTCCTTGTATAGTCTCAAGGCCTCAGTTATACTGGTGTCCTGATTATCCAAATTCATTGCCTGCTCTCTGTTTGATCTTCTCTTAGGTGTACTCCATTTATTTGAAATGAGATTACATCAGTGTTTTGGGCATCCACAAGCCATTGATGACTGAATCGTGGCTGGGCTCATGGTCAGGGTAAATTGACACTGTTGTGTACATGTTGAAAGAATTCAAATTTCAGGGGAAGGGATGGGACGTCAGGCCAGGATTCAGTAGCATATGCACAGCTGGGGTTCAGATGGAGATCCCGGAACTGGAAAATAGCAGTGCAGCTTGGTATGAGGGACACTGGACAAGCATGTGTAGGCTAAAATGTAAATGTGGCTGTAATCCTCCATTCTCTTGAAAAGGAAGAGAATCTTATATTAGGGGAGACTGAATTAACTTCAATCAAGCAATCTGGCTTGTCTTCAGATAGCCCAGGGCCTTTGTGTCAGTGACAGCTCACCTGTCATTTCCCATGGAGGGGATGGACGAGGCATTTAACACTGAGTGTTTCCCATTTGGCACCAGTTCTACCATTTCCGTCTGGATGGGGATCTCGGTGGAGTTCATCTCTGCGCTCTAAAATGAGTACCTTCCCTTCTTCCTGACACGTTTGCTTTCACACAAGCAGCAGGCCACAATGTGGAGATGGAATTTGCAGGTGTCGGTCTCTTTAGTGGTGCTTTATCTGCAAAGAAATGTCAATCAATCAGACATTTGCCCTGATCATACAATGATATCAAAGGCTTAGTGCAGAGGAGCAGCGTAGAAGAGAAACACAGATACTGGTGTACACATTCAAGTTTGGTAGGCACATGTATAACATTTCACATATCTCAGACAAAAGATGATTAACTAGAATTACTCCATGTCATTATCTAAGCATCAGTCATTATCCAAGTATTGTCTGGAAGTCCAGTTGGGATGACACCAAATCCTGCTGGAAACTGTTGACACATATGCCTCTTTCTTTTGTAACTGGAAAGGCAGCACGTTCACCACTGCTGATGCTGGTTTGGGAACAGCAGAGGGCGGGGAGCTAGCAAATATGAGTTGCCATCTCCTCTGAACCACCGGAGAATCTTCCTTTGCACTTTCACAGGTTGCCTCACAACATGGCACAATGATGGAGCAGCAGTGGACTGGTCAACGTCCCACTCTTCCACCTGTTCATATAACTCTGTAGAATCCTAGTACTCCTATCCTTGCACAAGTGTACCAACCAATTTAGACACATAAATTATTTTCAGCCTTAAGACATGCTAATCACAAGAAGGAAATCATACCTGCAGGCTTTCATCTTTGCACAAATTACACAGTAAAGAGATGGGCAGCAGGACCCAGCTTCATGCCAGGGCATCCGGAGACCAAAGACACCAAGAATTCTAAGCTCAGTTGCATGTAAAGTTGCTCACACAATTCCCCATTGCAATATGACCCACACTGTAGCCTGACACCATAAGAGAGTCAGGATGTTCTGCCACAAGAAACCCCAAACCTAATTCCTTCTCTGGAGTTTTTCTTCATGGCTTCTCTCTCATAGGTCATCCCTGCACCCAAACACCCAGGTGGTCTTCCTTCCCCGCTCCCCTTTGGTCACAGCAAACACTCTCTCCCTCCGTATTAGGAAATTAGGCAGAGGCTCCCATGCAAACCTAGGGCTACAAGCCGCCCACCTAAACTCTACAACTTCCTCTTCCTGTCTGCACCCTCGGTTTGTACAAAGAGCACTTTTTGTGTAGCTTGTAGACCGGGCTGGGCAACCTGATGCATGAGGCCCTCAGACTAATTTCATGCAGCTCTCGGCCTAGTTTCAAAAGTGCTCTGCATCCGCTTAGTTCAGAACTCTAGCAAGAGCAATCTGTACCTTCCCCAACAGCTGGCTGGGCAGCAAGGAACAGGGAGAGAGTGAAAATGGCTGACATAAGAAGAGGACAGGGGCGACCCACCCTTTGTGTCATTGACAGCTCAGCTGTCATTCCCCATGGAAGGGATGGATGAAGCATTTAATGAGGCATTTAATACTGAGTGTTTCTCATTTGTCACCAGTTCTACCATTTCTGTCTGGATGGGGATCTCAGTGGAGTTCATCTTTGTGCTCTAAAATGAGTACCTTCCCTGCTTCTGTGGCCCCACCCACTGCCAACATGCGGGCTTTGACAGACTGTCTGAGAGGGAATGCGGCCCCCCTCAGAAAAAAAAATGGCGGCCTCCCCCTGCTGCAGACCCTGCTCCCTTTCTTGGACTTCGTTTCCTGCCTCATGCCCAACTCTTGCTTCTACGAGTTCCTCCTGCTCCTCCTCTCACTGTGCTTCTTCTCACCTGAAGCCGACCACTGCCTGTCTACTGGAGGGTGGGTGTGCAGGGCCCCTCTGCTAGCAGCCTCTGCACCCACTGGGTTAAATGCAGTGCTCAGTGCAATGCTCAGCAACGCTCTCCTGTCAACTTCGTATCAGACTGCAGTGATAAGTTTGACCAAGCTTACAAAAGGTACGTGGATCACTCCCCTTAGTATTTAGTTTGTAAAGTGAGAGGTTCTGCATCTCAACCTTCCTTGGAAATCATGCCCTTGAACCTAATCCCTAGCTCCATAGATGTGGGGACTGTGTTGTTAACCAGTGATCAAGGGGAAACAGACTGCACACACCTGCGGTGTTCTCTTATCCACTCCATGCCAGGCCTGGTGCCCTGTGATTAAGCCTTGATTTCTATCATTGCCAGTCTTTTCTGCAGCATTCCCAATGTCTTCCTTTTTTCTCCCCTCTGTTGCCCATAAAATACCATCACCCCTATTTATTTTCTTAAAAAAAAACTGAGATAAGGAAATGTGTTACATCTTCCATTTATATCCCACCTTTCTTCCAAAGAGAGGAGAGTGGCATATATGGTTCTCCCCTGCCCTTACACTTTTATGATCACACCTACACTGATGAGGGAGGTTCGGCTGAGAGATAGTGAATGGCCCAAGATTACCAAGTGAGGTTCGTGGCTCAGTAGGGATTTGAACACAGGTCTTCTTCCTAGTCCTTGTCTGAGCTACCTCTACACTGTGTAAGGTCTGTTGCCTAATTATGTGAACAAAACTTTTCTGTTGGCAGAACTAGAGTTCCTTTGTTGCAGAATCTTGCATTTCTTGACTTTGGAAAACTTGTCTAATCTCCCAGTGACAAAAGAATCAGTGATGTTCGAGAAAACTCAAGATTCATAGTAACACCCCCCTCCCATTAAAATCACTTTCACTCTCAACACCACTTCTTTAAGAGTATCAGTACCAGAAACTGGCAGAAAGCATGAATGGGTAAGGTAATATTGGACTGCCTTCTGCTGGCCAAAGGAAGTCCGAGCTGCACAGTTTTGTTTTTCAGTGGAACAGAAAGCAAATAAATAAATAAATAAATAAATAAATCTGAGCATGTTATTCAACACTGCCAGTTACTCACTTCAGATGGCCTAATTGCAACCCCCTTTTAACATATCAAAAAGATACTAACAACAGTTTAAGCAGCAAAATACTAATCCAAGGTTTTCAAGCAGCCAGGTTCATGACTTGGTCCATTGTATTTAGAATCCAGTAGGGTGACAAATTTTAGTTCCCAGGCCCATCCTTTTCTTTGACTTTTTAGGGCACAAAATCAAATGATAAGAGGAGAGAGCTAGAGCATCTCTACACCAGCCTAAAATCCGTCATTGAAAGCAGGGCTTTCTGCTTCCGTTTTAAATGCAGGATCATGATGGACTCCCTTTACATGTGCTTCCTTCCCTGCTCTACACCTTTTCCCCGTTATCTGAGTCTTCCACATGTTTCATTGGTCTAGCTCCTCTTAATGTGGGTTTTCCTCTTTTCAGGAGGGAACTGAAGTGCTGTAATTTGATAGCTCATTATCTCTGATCTTTAAAAAAAAATGGAATAAAGGTCATTTAGTATAGGAGACGTCCCGGAGGTGGACGGCGTCACCTAAAACCCCCGCAAACGTCCATGAGTTACCAATCTAAATAGCAAGATAAAAGCTCTGTGTGAAGAAGCCCGAAGTGGTAAAAGTGTGTGGGAACAGACATGTAAAACATTAATTATGGAATACCAGAACAGGATACCAGTATAACAGTAAGGGTATGCCTGCAAAAGGTCTAGGCTGCAAACCCATACACACTTGAACTCAATGGGAGTTACTTCTCAGTAGACATGTATAAGATTGCACTGCTAATCTACTTTCATCACTGGAGAGATCAGATCTGTGGAATGATCCCCACCCCCTCCGCCCTGATGATAAATAACCCAGTTTTAATTGTGTTCACGGCCTTTTAAAATATGCATATGTCCCAATAATTTAAATGAAACAAAGTAACTTTTGGGCTTTCTTTAAGGCAGACAAATCTTATCCTAGTTTTAACAGAAAGTAGAATTGAGATAAGCTCTTGAGATAAGCTCAGGAACTCTTCTCGATCATCCCAGAGTGCACAGGACACAGAATAGTGGGCTCAAGTTACAGGAAGCTAGATTCCGGCTGAACATCAGGAAAAACTTCCCAACTGTTAGAGCAACATGACAATAGAACCAATTACCTAGGGAGGTGGCGGGCTCTCCCACACTGGAGACATTCAAGATGAAGCTGGACAGCCATCTGTGAGGGATACTTTGACTTAGATTCCTGCATTGAGCAGGGGGTTGGACTCAACGGCCTTATAGGTCCCTTCCAGCCCTACTATTCTATGATTCTAAGCCTTTTCACATTGCTGAACTTCAATTGGGGGACTTCAATTTTCCCAATATTTGTTGGGAGACAAATTCCGCAAAACATGGCCCCTCCAGGAAATTCCTGACTTGTGTGGCGGATAACTTCCTCCTACAGAAAGCAGAGGAAGGAACTAGAGGCTCGGCTATCCTTGACTTGATCCTAACCAACAGAGATGACTTAGTGGATAAAGTAGCAGTTACAGGAACTCTGGGGGAAAGCGACCATGTTGTACTTGAGTTCTTGGTTCTAAGGGAAGCAAAAGCCGAGTGTAGTCAAACGCGTACTCTGGATTTTAGGAAAGCTGATTTTAATAAACTCAGAACAATGATCAGTAAGGTCCCATGGCAAGTGATGCTAGCGAGAAAAGGAGTCCAAGACGGGTGGGAGCTTTTAAAAAAGGAAATTCTCAAGGCACAATCACAAGCAATTCCAACAAGAAGAAAAGGTGGAAGACAACAGAAGAAGCCAATGTGGCTTCACAAAAAGCTGAGAGATGACCTGAAAACAAAAAAGGACACATATAGGAAGTGGAAAGAAGGCCAAGTAACAAAGGAAGAGTACAGGCAGATAGCACAGAATTGCAGGGATGGCGTCAGGAAGGCTAAAGCTGAGAATGAGCTGAGGTTAGCAAGGGATGCGAAAAACAACAAAAAGGCTTTCTTCAGCTACGTGCATAGTAAAAGGCAGAGGAAAGAAATGGTGGTTCAGCTATTAAATAAGGATGGCAAAATGATAACAGATGACAAGGAAAAGGCAGAGGTGCTCAATTCCTACTTTGGCTCAGTCTTCTCCCAAAAGAGGGTCTATGACCCCCTGGCAAAGGCGAAGTACAGGCTGAAGGGGCAGGATTGCAGCTTGAGATCGACAAGCATATGGTCAAGGAACACCTCATTACTTTGAATGAGTTCAAATCTCCAGGGCCAGATGAACTGCATCCTAGAGTCATAAAGGAACTGGCAGAAGAACTCTCAGAACCGCTGTCTATTCTCTTTGAGAAATCATGGAGGACGGGGGAAGTGCCAGATGACTGGAGGAGGGCTAACGTTGTCCCTATCTTCAAAAAGCGTAAAAAGGAGGAACCTGGGAACTACAGACCAGTCAGTCTGACATCAATCCCTGGGAAAATTCTGGAGCAGATCATAAAGCAATCCATCTGGAAGCACCTTGACAACAATGCCATGATTACTCGAAGCCAACATGGATTTGTCAAAAACAAGTCCTGCCAGACAAATCTGATCTCATTTTTTTATCAAGTAACCTCCCTTGTAGACCGTGGGAATGCTGTAGACATCATATACCTCGACTTCAGCAAAGCTTTCGACAAAGTGCCCCATGATATCCTGATGAGCAAACGAGCTCAAAGTGGGCTAGATGAAACAACGATCCGGTGGATCCACAGTTGGCTACAGAATCGGATTCAAAGAGTGCTTATCAATGGGACCTTCTCAAACTGGGGAGAGGTAACGAGTGGGGTACCGCAGGGCTCAGTCCTGGGCCCAGTGCTCTTCAACATTTTTATTAATGACTTGGAGGACGAGGTGCAGGGAATGCTGATCACATTTGCAGATGACACCAAATTGGGAGGGATAGCTAATACTTTGGAAGACAGAAACAAAATTCAAAGTGATCTGGATAGACTGGAGCGCTGGGCAGAAAACAACAGAATGACATTTCACAGGGATAAATGCCAAGTTCTGCACCTAGGAAAAAGAAACCAAATGCACAGTTACAAGATGGGGGATACGTGGCTCAACCACACTACAAGCGAGAAGGATCTTGGAATTGTTGTCGATCACAAGCTGAATATGAGCCAACAATGTGATGTGGCTGCAAAAAAGGCAAATGCTATTTGGGGCTGCATTCATAGAAGCATAGCTTCCAAATCCCGGGAAGTACTAGTTGCCCTCTACTCAGCACTGGTTAGGCCTCATCTGGAGTACTGTGTCCAGTTCTGGGCACAACACTTTAAGAAGGATGCAGACAAACTGGAGAGGGTTCAGAGGAGGGCAACGAAGATGATCAGGGGACTGGAAACAAAGCCCTGACTGGGCATGTTTAGCCTTGAGAAGAGAAGACTGAGGGGAGATATGATAGCGCTCTTCAAGTACTTGAAAGGTTGTCACAGAGAAGAAGGCCAGGATCTCTTCTTGATCATCCCAGAGTGCAGGACACGGAAGAATGGGCTCAAGTTACAGGAAGCCAGATTCCGGCTGAACATCAGGAAAAACTTCCTGACTGTAAGAGCAATACGACAATGGAACCAATTACCTGGGGAGGTAGTGGGCTCTCCCACACTGGAGGCCTTCAAGACGAGGCTGGACAGCCATTTGTCAGGGATGCTCTGACTTGGATTCCTGCATTGAGCAGGGGGTTGGACTCGATGGCCTTGTAGGCCCCTTCCAACCCTACTATTCTATGATTCTACTACTATTCTATGATTCTATGCTACTGGGCTCTCATTCTCCCCAGAAACAGGTCACCACTCTCTGCAGAGCATCCAATCCTCTCCCCCTGGCTACATAAGGCAGCAGCACTTCCATGGTAAAGATGCAATTTACTTGGTTGTTTAGAAACTTTACAAACCTCCTGGCTCCAGGTAGTTGGGCGTACTCCTAACCTATGAGGGTGACAAGAGATTTGCTGCTAGAATTGCACAGTCCTGATAACCTAACTCTGCGGGGTTGGAATCCCAGCAGAACATTTGATACCATCATCCCTTTGTTATGCAGCACCTTTGTGGCATTTTTAAGAACTCTCGTGGTTCCTGGTCTTCTTTCAGCTATACCAAACTTTCTAAATGAGACTCCTCTTACAGATATGAGCCTCAGGTTCTTGGTATACCTTCAGTGAGTCTGAGTTGGGGCCCCAAGTAAGCAGGGGAAATCCAGACTGAAATTATGATGCTGGTTGGAAGCACATGGCACTGCAATTGGAGGCCTAGAAGTGACTGTGACTGTCACCTGTGACTAACATGCATATAACTGCATATGGCCTGGTGCATGGTGCTGCCCTACACTGCTGCGCACCAGATATAGGCAGCACACCTAGGAGGATCCTGTGTCCAATGGGGATTTAATGCAAACGTCATCCCGTTCTCTTGCAATCTGTGTCAATGCTTGATTACACTCACTGTGAAAACTGTGTGCCTCGTTTCTCATGTGAGCCTGTGCAGTTTTCATGTCCAGCCATTTGGTGTTGCTGTTGAAGTTTCCCATCAATATCCATTAGCACTTTCCCCTTATTCACCACAAACAAATTATCTCTTAACCTCCATTTAGAGGCTAAACAAACCGAGATCCTTAAATCACTCACTGTAAGCACAGCAGGCCCCAACCCTTGGGAGTCCGCAGTCATCACAACGAAACCAGATCTGACAATAGCGCTTGGCCTAGTGTGCAGGCTATGGGTTCCTTCACATGGGGCTTTTATCCTGCGATGGAGATTGCTTACTCACAGAAGTTTGTGGGTCCTGTTCACGATGCAGCCCTCCTCCAGCGAACCTCCCGCTGTTTGTGAGCTCTATTGTGTTGTTTTCCATGACAACAAAAGTCCAGCATTTCCCCTCCTCTCACCATGGAGTCGATATAAATGGGTGTATACTGTTTAAAGTTGCTTTTATTACAAATAAAACAACAATGCCACCTAGTGGCCATGTAATTAAACACATCAAAGTTTAGTGTTTTTTTTTAAGCTACGTGGAAAGGACCCAATCTAATCCCACAAAGATTCCAGAAGCAGAGGCCCCGGTAAATTGCAGGATTTTTAGCCTTGTGTGATGAAGCCCTAAATTTCCACTCCTGTGCTTGAGGCAGAAGGAAGTGATAGGAGAGAAGAAGCTAGCAAGAGTGAAGAAACAGGCAGCAGTACGAGGAGCCTGTTAGCGGAAGCCTAGTGGGTTTAATGTGATGCAAAAGGATGCAGAATGCAGGACGTGAAAAATGAACTGGTAGTGATTAGGTATGCAGTCCTGTCTCTAAAGGCCAGAAAAATACTGGGCATGAAATGGGAATGGAAAATAGTGTGATCTGCTTCTTTGTAGGAAAATCCAGAAATGAAGACAAGTGCACATAGGGCCTGAAGCTCTCATGCTAGGCTCATTACTGCCAGTTCAAGCAAGATGCTGCTTTTAATTTTGTCTTGCTGGAATAATCCAATACTCATAGTCAGGAGGATTGCTAATGTCAGCCCTGGGAGATTCCTATGTCTTTAAATGAGAAGTTCAGCAAGTGTGATTTCTCCCAGCACGATGACAGAAGAGGACAGTTTGATTGCCCCTTGTTAGGCAAGAGTTACCATCCCAAATGCCTGGCCATTACCTAGCCTGGCTGTGGTTGCATATTGTTTTGAGTCAAGTCTTTTGCCTTGCAGAATGCAACCGAACATAAGCACCAAGATGTGAATATCTTGATTGGTGTGAGACCCTGGGGAAGTTATTTCTCTTTGCTTCCTGATGAGGTGGTCTTTTTTCACCTCATCCTCAGGCATGGTTCACACATAACAACAACCCAGAGTATGGCTTGAGTATGGCTTGTCATTGAATCTTGGGTTGTTGTTGAATAGTGGGTTGTCGTTACATGTGAACCCTGCACTATGGTTTAAGTCTGGGTTGTTAACCACGAACAACCTGGGAAGAGAGCCCATGTTCTGTTGTTCAGTTGTGAACTCTGGGTTTATTGTTGGGTTGTGAACCCATGAACAACCCAAAATTCTGGGTTCGCATGTAACGATAACCCATGGTTTAAACAACCCACAGTTCACAACCCAACAACAAACTATGGGTTCTCTTTGTGGGTTGTTTGTGGTTAACAACCCACACTTAACCCATAGTTCCAGGTTTGCATGTAACGACAACCCATGATTTGTTGTTATGTGCGAACCAGGTCACAGACAGAGAGCCCTTGAATAAGCTCTTGGGAATTCTGTGGGATACACAGAATTCTAGAGCTGGGAGAGTAACCAAGTAAAAGGTAACCAAGTAAAAAAAAAAAATCCTACCACCACAAGAATCCGGAGCTTAACAATCCCCCTAAAGAAGAGACTAAATGGGTTATCCCGTCTCTCCTTTAAAATCTCCAAGGCAAGTAGTAGACATTCTTCAATATCTGCAGGCCAAATATACCTTCCCCCCCAGATGCAAAACACTCAGATCCAAGTGCTTGGGAAAAACTACATCCCGACAACAGAATGGTAACCTCCAGGAATGATATCTGAGCTGCAGCCCACAGCAAATGATTACAACAACCACCTCACTGCACTAACAACAGATCATTTGGAAAGACTGCAGTTCTATAAGGACTGTGACACCTGGAAAATGGTTCTTTGGACTCAAATGGCAATTAGGCTTACCAGGCTGAGGGAAAACAGGCAGTGCAATGAGGGTTTGAGTGGGAAAATCATGCATCCCATTTCATCAGTAAGCAAGATGGGGGGGGTGTCTCTCCTCTTTAGCACCAATAAGTACTTCCCCAGCTGTCCTTATACAACTTGCGCACATTGTTTGGGGAACAAAAGTTCTCCCCACCTGGGGCTGGCAGCAAGCGCTGTCCATGTCAATCAGTTCATCAACACACTGAGGTTTGCAGGGAGCCAGAGGGGCTGGAAGCAAGGCCCTGGCAGAGGAAGCTCTGAAATCATTGAGCGCCGGACGACGTGTTGGCAGACAGCACAAAGTGCCTTCTGTCTAGGCTCATAGCCCTTCCCTGCTGATGGCTGGGACGTGGCTCCCAAAGACAGAGCATCTTTATAGGCAGGTCATGCCCAGAGTAATGAGGGCCTTTCCCCACAGCCTCTCTTCCCCACCAACTCCCTCCGGCTTTCTTTTCTCTGCCACCCATGGCTCTTGAGAGTTTTCTGTGGCTTTTTTTTTTTTTTAAGGGTTTCTGTTGGAACAACATAAGGACCAGTCCATGTACCAGAATGGGGTGAAAGCCTTGGACTGATGTTCAACGGACTGGAGTTCAGTTCCAGCCTTTGCTACAGACTCCATGACTAGGGGTAGGTTTCTCAGTCTCACAGCATCCCTGTGAAATGCCAGCAAGAATTCTCTTTGGCTGTCTTTCTGCACTGTGTACAAAGTGCAGCAATTGCATCTGGTACAAGGAATCTCAATGACTTGTTCACATTTGCAATATACTGTATCTCAAGTATGGGGCTCATAGCCTTTCCCTGCTCAGCTGAAGGAAGCACTCAGTTGCTGATGATAGACAATTGTCTTTTCATCCATAGCCATTTAAGAACGAGATGCAACCTAATCCCCACTATCTGTTTTGTTGAATTCCGTGCTGATCTGTATACCTGCAACACATTTTTGTTCCTCTGTCAGTTATGCGTGGGGAGTGGGGGGGCAATGCAGAGTGCATGAAGACATATCACACCCACACAAATACTCAGTTCTTCTCAATGAAGACAAGGCTCCCCATGTCAGAGTCAGGTTTTGACCCCAGTACAACCATATTCCCAAGCACTTTTTCCTGTAGAAGTGAATGAGAGCCAGTGTGGTGTAGTGGAATGTTGGACTGGGACTTGGGAGATCAAGGTTCCAGTCCCCACTTGGCCATGAAGCTCATTGGGTGACTCTGGGCCAGTCACTGACTCTCAGCCTAACTTACCTCATAGGGTTGTTGGAGGATAAAATGGAGAAGAGAATAAAATTATGTGAGGATAAAATGGAGGACCATGTAACCCACCTTAGGTTCCTTACAAGAGGAAAAAAGGTGGGATATCAATGTAATAATAAAATAGGTGGAATACCAATAAGAATAAGAATAAAATAAATCAATAACATAGCAGCCATTCACTTACGTTGGAGAAAGTGAAAGGGTGTACTCAGGGACATCAAGGGCCAAGGACTTGAGGCTAAATGTGGCCCCTATACTTGGTGACCCCTGTTTCTTGGGGGAGCAGGTTTTGCCCCTTCCAACCTGCCAATTGCAGCCATTTATTTTGTCCTACAGAGAAAGAAGCCCTCAACTTACCTCCTACGTTACGTTCTGTTTATTTGTCACATTGCAGCGCCAAGCTATAGTATGACGAGATGGAAACCAGAAATGGCCTTTCATCTTTATGAGGGATACTTCATTAACATATATTTAAAGTACCTGTCATTACGATGGGCGGGATGTATAGAGAGAGAGGGCCTGTACACTTGAGACAGCATCTTCTTCCATACTGAGCCAGCCCCTATCTGCATAATTCTACCAGTTCATCTGCATATCCTTGCACTCAGTACCATTTCTTAATGTGATACTAAAAAGTGTGACCGAACTCCGGGAGCTGGATTTTATATTTATTATTATCAACAAGACCTCAAGAAATGGCTCCAATTACAAACAAACCTATTCCTGTATAAATCACATACACAGTGCTGTTTGAAAGTGCCACTAAATTCTTGCAGCTGCTACCCTTTATGAGTTCTGAAAGCATGGGCTCTGTGACAAACATCCAGTGGCAAATCACCCCTTATTTTTGCCCACTGATTGCCGAGGGGTCCGTTTTTGTTTTATCATGAACCAATGTGTTTTCAGGCCTCAGAAGAAGAAACTGCTTTTGAATATCATCAAACCTTCTTGGAATAGCTCTATGTTTAGCAAGGTGGTAGACAATAGATCCAGACATTTCATAATATCTGAAAGAATACTTAGGGTGCAATCTTATCCATGTTTAGACTGGGTGGGGCATGCTGGAAGTTGTAGGTCTTTTTTCTGTCTAAACATGCATAGGAAGTACAGTGGAGTTTTCTACAGCAGTATAGTAGAGCCTAACACTGCATGGAGTGATAGGGACACAGGATGCATCCCACTATCCCCCCCCCCCCAAGAGGACATGTTGCAAAAGGATGCTTCGAGAAAATATGCCTTCATTTCCCAGGCAGTTGCAGAATTTCTCTTTCTTTCTACAGCCCTAAGAAAATGGCTCTGATTACAAACAAATCTATTCCTATATAAATCATGTACGCTGTTTGAAACTGCCACTGAACCCCCACCCCACCCCGCACAAGGCACTGTGGTGAATTCTTGAAGACTACCATTAGTATTTCTCTCTCAGCCAAATAAGAAACTAGCAATTTCCCCGTGTGAACATAACGGAAGTGATTCTCTTAGCCATCTCTCAAATCCTAGCCTATTCCCCTTGGCAAAGTGGCACAGAAGGTGGGCCTGGAATCATCATTTAAGGATCTGCACTTGCTAGTTGTTGTTGTTGTTCAGTCGTATAAATCTTGAAATAGGCACATCCCATTAAAGAAAAATAAGCTAATTCTTTGACACCTAGAAATGTAGCTGCAATCACTTCAGTGAAATTTCTACAATGTCAAGCTTAATCTTGTTTTAGTGACTTGCGAGGGACTACAAATGACTATCATATGACTTCTGTGCTCTGAGTCATCTTATTTTTTATATATCTAGCACTAAGCTTGCATCATATAGCTTTATAGTTCTAGGTTCCGAGCTGCCAGCTATCTGCCATGTAACTATTCCTTCTCTTGTGTCATCAGCCTTTTTCCCCTTTGACGATGAAGATGCCTGGGCAAAGAGCTGGGCAACTTGCATCAGGCCTAGAGTGTATGTGCCAAGGAACACACACACATACACACACACACGTGTATTGCTACAGCCCTGCATGTAATGGCTTTAGAATTCATATCACTGAAGACAGAGATTCCCAACGTCTGTCACCTTTGTATCTCCTAAGCAGAGACACATCCTGCATCACAGTTTACTGGCTGCATAAGGGTGGAACTTAATCTATATCAGTCCATGGAAGCTGTATCTACACCTTTCCCTTAAAATTCTAGAAGCCAGATAAATAGATGGAGGCAGATGATCAGAGAGTTTTGTGCAATACACTTGAAGACTTCAGCTCTTTTCAGGTTAAAGTTGGTGCTTTCAGCTGTTGATCCCATGCATTTTTAAGGGTAACGAACATTTAGAGCCTATCCATGATAGATTGACATCTGCATACCTAAGCTCATGCCATGTCATCCAGAAACTACAACTGTAGAATCCTGAAAACATTAGCCTCCATGAAATAAAAGTAGGCTTCTAACCCTCATAGTTGCAAGAGAAAGCATGAAAATCCATGTGCTGTACATTGTTCAGGAGGCAGCAACTCAATCCATCCCAAAGAAAAAGAAATGCAAGAAAGCAAAGTGACTGTCGGATGTGGCTTTACAAATAGCTGAGGAAAGAAGGGAAGCGAAAAGCAAGGGAGAAAGGGGAAGATATATCCAACTGAATGCAGAGTTCCAGAGAATAGCAAGGAGAGACAAGAAGGCCTTCTTAAATGAACAATGCACAGAAATCGAAGAAAACAATAGAATGGGAACGACTAGAGATCTCTTCAAGAAAATTGGAGATATCAAGGGAACGTTTTGTGCAAAGACGGGCATGATAAAGGACAAAGAAGGCAAGGACCTCACAGAGGCAGATGACATTAAGAAGACGTGGAAAGAATACACAGAAGAACTATACAGGAAAGATCTTAATGTCCCTGATAGCCATGATAGTGCGGTCAATGAACTTGAGCCGGACATCCTAGAGAGTGAAGTCAAGTGGGCCTTAGCAAGCATTACTAACAACAAAGCTAGCAGAGATGACAGCATTCCAGCTGAGCTATTTAAGATCCTAAAAGATGATGCTGTTAAAGTGCTGCATTCAATATGCCAACACATTTGGAACACTCAACAGTGGCCACAAGACTGGAAAAGGTCAGTTTACATTCCAGTTCCAAAGAACGGTAACGCCAAAGAGTGTTCAAACTACCGCACAATTGCGCTCATTTCACATGCCAGCAAGGTGATGCTCAAAATCCTACAAGCTAGGCTTCAGCAGCATGTGAACCGAGAACTACCGGAAGTACAAGCTGGGTTCCGAAGGGGCAGAGGAACTAGAGATCAAATCGCCAACATTCGCTGGATCATGGAGAAAGCAAGAGAATTCCAGAAAAACGTCTATTTCTGCTTCATTGACTACGCTAAAGCCTTTGATTGTGTGGATCACAACAAACTGTGGCAAATTCTTAAAGAGATGGGAGTACCAGACTGTCTCCTGAGAAACCTGTATGGGGATCAAGAAGCAACAGTAAGAACCGGACATGGAACAACCAATTGGTTCAAAATTGGTAAAGGAGTACAACAAGGCTGCATATTGTCACCCTGCTTATTTAATTTATATGCAGAGTACATCATGAGAAATGCCAGGTTGGATGAATCACAGGTCAGAATTAAGATTGCCGCGAGAGTTATCAACAACCTCAGATACGCAGATGATACCACCCTAATGGCAGAAAGCGAAGAGGATCTAAAGAGCCTCTTGTTGCGGGTGAAAGTGGAGAGTGCAAAAGCTGGTTTGAAACTCAACATTAAGAAAACTAAGATCATGGCATCTGGCCCCATCACTTCCTGGCATATAGAAGGGGAAGAAATGGAAGCAGTGACAGATTTTATTTTCTTGGGCTCCAAGATCACCGCAGATGGTGACTGTAGCCATGAAATTAAAAGACGCTTGCTCCTTGGAAGGAAAGCTATGGCACACCTAGACAGCATAGTAAGAAGTAGAGACATCACCTTGTTGACAAAGGTTTGTATAATCAAAGCTATGGTTTTCCCAATAGCAACGTATGGCTGTGAGAGCTGGACTATAAGGAAGGTTGAGCGCCAAAGAATCGATGCTTTCGAACTGTGGTGCTGGAGAAGACTCTTACGAGTCCCCTGGACTGCAAGGAGGTCAAATCAGTCAATCCTAAAGGAAATCAACCCTGAGTGCTCATTGGAAGGACAGATACTGAAGCTGAAGCTCAAATATTTTGTCCACCTAATGCGAAGAGAAAACTCCCTGGTAAAGACCCTGATGCTGGGAAAATTGAAGGCAAAAGGAGAAGGGGACGGCAGAGGATGAGATGGCTAGACAGCATCACCGATGCAATGAATATGGACTTGAGCACACTCCAGGAGAGAGCAGAGGACAGGAAGGCCTGACGAGCTATGGTCCATGGGGTCACGAAGAGTCGGACACGACTGAATGACTGAACAACAAGAACAACAGACACCATATGAAAGAGAACATCCCATGCCCCCACAGTTGTGAAATCCTATCTCACTACTTCATCAGGTCTTTCATTCTACAAAAGCAATTAGAGCAATACATTTTATACATATTAAGAATACCTGTACAAAGTATTCTGAACAACAAAGTGAAATTTAAGATTTTTTTTTAACTCAGCCAAACACTGCCTACTATATATTTCTCACAAACCAGTGTGTGGGAATAGGATTTCCAGTCCTTTTGTTCTGAAGTTTGAATAAACACAGGAACTCCTGATGACATGAGGGGAGGAGTGCTAACAGCTTTATGACCATGTGGTTGTAGGATGTGGTCTGACAGCATAGAACATAACAACCATCCCAAAGCTAACTGGTCATTGCCTGACAGGGGGACCACCTGGGAACCCCATGTATGCCATCTTCAGTACCATGGAAGAAAGGCATGTAACAAATGCAATAAATTAATAAGAATTAGGAAAGAAGAACTCTGTATTCCACTCTCCCTATTCTTGATGCTACAGGTAAAACGGTACCATGAAAGAGATTTCTAATCAGGTTTTCAGCACTGCACCTGGCTTTTTTTTTTTTTTTTAATTGCAAGAGCCAGATGTGCTAAAGCAGCCTTTCCCAACCTGGTCCTCCTGATGTTTTGGACTACAACTTCCAGGATTCCTGACCAGCAGCTGTGTTGGCTGGAGCTGATGAGAGTTGAAGTCCTAAACATTTGGGATGCACCACATTGGGGGAAGGCAGTGCTAAAGCAACCCAAATGACAGGTTTTTGAACCCAAGTACAAAACTCAGTTGATACCATAATTGCTTTCTCGAGGGTGGTCTCAGGTGAGATTGTAGAAGCTGAGTAGGATTTAGGCAGATTTCTGAATAACTCTCTGCTGTAATCCAAGGCTCTGCTGTACTTTGAGTCCAAATTATTTGATCTCAGAAACCATTATCTGCACAGGTACTGAGAAGCAGAAGAAGAACACACTGCATTGTTTAGAAATCCAGAATGTTCATCAAAAACACAGATGGCATCTGTTGCAAGCTTACTGCTAAACTAAAATTGCATTCGTTGTCTTTTCTAAAGTCCCACCTCTTGTAGTCACATTGTTACAGAGGAATACAAGCTTTCATTCAAATATCGGCTTTCATTCATGGATCCTGGCCCTTATAGGAGATCCAAAACAGCCCAGAAAAAATTCTGGTGAAGCTCTAAGGCAGGTTTCCCCAACCTCTCCAGATGTGTTGGAAGCTGTAGTCTTACACATGTAGAGGGGACCAGGTTGGGGAAGGCTGCTCTAAGGGTAGAGGGGAAATTTAAAAAAGAACCCCAAATCTGCTTCCTGGATTCTGAATGCAGTGGTATTACTGAGCTGAAGGCATCATTAAGTAATAAGTATATGTTTCAAGATAAAGGAAATTCATAGGCCAAGCAAAAACCGTGACTCATTTGAGCTTTCAGTTGCTGATGGTAAATGCACCCTGTCTTTCCCTAGTTTAGGGTTTGTCCACCCTTCAGATGACCACAGCTTTCAAACTGGCCTGGTGTTTGATTCATCCAGTTTGCAACACTCATAACTGCCACTGAAGTATAGGAAGATTGTGTATTTATCCAAAAATGGGTTTTCTCTCATAACTCTCATCTCCTCAATCCAGGTGAAAAAACTACTTTGCTTGGTATGAGATCACCTGTTATATCAAGTAGAATGGGCAAGATTTGCCACACACACACACACACACACACACACAATCATGAACTTTGTCTCAGATGACCCTCTCCACACATTTTCTTTCTTGTTATATACGAAAGGAGCCTTTTGGCTCATCAAATGTGCAAATTGAACCATGTGAACACAACTTTCAATGGCACCTACACCAATACTCGAGATTTCCAGTAAAGATATTACATGAGAGCACTGATCTGTGATAAACGCAGCATATGGACAAGCCCATAAATCTTTGTCTAGCTATTTCTCTAAAACAACATATGCAAACACCACTTCTTCCTTCTTTATTTTCTCTAAATTAGTGCACTGTTCACAAATTGCAAGGTGGGGGAGGGGGGAAACAAAGTGTAGGTACAGTTTATCTTCATGGGATTTTAATGTCAGAAACAAGTTCTTATGATTTTCTAATACTCCGAAAATTGAATTCTTGCTGGATCAAAGGATCTTTCTTGGATAGATGGTAACTTGTAATTTAAAAACAGCAAGTGACAGCAAGTCTGCCACCCAGCCTGATATAAGTAGTTCCAACTTGCTTAACTGCAAGGAAATTGCATGTGGCTTTTATTTATTTACTTACTTATCCTATCCTATCCTTCCTTTCACAATAAACTTTCCTATCATCCCTTTTTTAATAATTACCTTACCTATCACACCCAATTTCTGTGAGTAATCAAGTGTGATGATACAGGTACAAGTCTGGCATGAATTACACCCCATATGTCATTCCATAATGATGTGGAAATGCCTCAAACTGGCATGCACCTGCGGAATACTGCTGCGTCTAAGCCCTTAAGATCAGTCTGGAACACACGGAGCTCCGATGAAGCTCCCCTGCAAGTTGCAAACAGGAGTTCCCATTTGGAAAAATAAAACTTCAAAAGCTTGTGTTGGTGTTTGCTTCTTCTTAATGGGGGTGGGGGAGAAGAGAGAACCTCTCCCAAATATATTTGCGGCATGGGATATATCTGCAACACATGTTTTGAGACGTGGACACATTACGATCAAGAGTTTGTTTCTCATCTTCTGTCACCTTAGCAGACAAATGAATAACCAAGGGCGAACTACGAGACTCTTGTTCCACCCGACTGGGAACTGAGTCATGATAAGCTAACAATGCCAAAAGACCTGTAATAGCTGGCAAGTAAGCCACATACGGATTACACAGGAAGCCCACTGAACTTCAGTGAGCTACTCTGGTGGACAGCAGCGATTGCTCTTCATGAGCTGGATCCAATGGTGTCATTGGGGGTTGGACTCGATGGTCTTATAGGCTCCTTCCAACCCTATTATTCTATGATTCTGCTGGTTGAAGGGAAACTGCTGATGGAACAGATTTTCCCTCCTTCCTGCAGCCCCCAGTGCCGCCCCCCCAATCTGCTCCGCAGGGTTGGTGGGGGCTCTCTGGAACAGATCTGGCAAACACGTGGGGGCTGCAGGGGATGGAGAGGAGGGGGAAGCACCATTACACGAGCAGGTCCAGTTGTACCAGCAAACTTCTGCTTGCGCGATGTTGAATCCAAGCCATAATATGGAATTCTCAAATGTTATTGGAGCTGCAGAAGATGCTGCATCCTAGGGGACATCTCGTCTCTTGCTCTTTGGCTCAGAAGTCTGACTGTCCTGGGATGCAATGACAATGTTTTCCTCTGTGCAGCTCAGAAAATACTAGGTACTTGAGAAAAGCTGTTTTGGAATAGCAAGTGCCACTGCAAAGCCCGATTTCCATTGCTCTTTAGCTAATTTAATGCACAAGAAAAGGGTTCTGCCTCCATCCTGACTCTGAAATTCACAGATAGAGTGGGCCCCTGCTGACAGCTGGCAGCGTCTGGCAGGAACAGCATTTGTTTCCTTAGCTGGCATTCTTCCCAGAATGCAATTCAACTAGGCACCTGATTGGCAATATTAACGTGGAAATGAGGTGGTCGCACAAGATGCTAATAATTTTTAAATACTTATTTGAAAACTATATAAATGAGGTGTCAGTGGGGAAATAGGGAGAGTTAAATAAAATCAATAGAACGGGAAGGCAGACCCTCCCTAAAACTGTTTGCTTTGCTTTGAGATAAGGTCTTGCAGAACAGCAAATAAATGTAACCTTGTGTGCAAAGGGGTAAGTATATGTCTGCAAGTGTCCTTGTTACAGTATCTGAAAGTTTGCATTTCATATAAGCATCAGTTTTACATATCAGTGGAAATGTACCATGCATTTCTGTGAGAAGATTCTGCAGTATGCCCATTATGTTGTATATGTCTGTACTTTGGAGTCTATATTTGTGCTTGTAAAAGGAGATTTGTGTAAGGATGTGGAGGAGAATATGTTTTATTCTTGGGTGTACATGAGCAATAACATGTATGGTGTGTGCTACATAAGTACTGGCCTAAATATACTGCTTTTATATATACTGGATTTTTATTAATCCGACCTGCGAATTCTGCAGCAGATCGGCTTTCCCCCTGTAGTGCGGATTCCGCGGACTTGTGGCCCAGTTTTCTAACTTCCCCAATTTTGCGCAAATTTCATTGTAGAAAAATACACAAAATTAAAAAAAACTGGCAAAAAATGCACATTTCCCCCATAGGCAAAAGCATAAAATGTGCATTCTGGGGGGATTTGTGAACTTTTGCACGTGTGATTTACACAAATTTGGGGGGGAAATCCAATTCTGTCGATGGGCAGACAACAGAACGAAAGATGCCTGAAAATCCGCGAAACACAGATGGAACAGATTTTATGCTGTCCATACATCCCTATGGAAGAATACTCCATTTTTGTTAGTATTTGGCCCAAAGACACACGCAACAAATCAAATTATGATTTTGATATGCAGGAAACAGTCCTAAAGAGGGCATCAGCAGTCCTTCAACAATGGCCAAACCAGACATGATGGGAGCAGCCATGTTTGCTGTTCACATCTGCCCTCCCTCCCCGGTCTAAAATGGGCTGAGGCCTTCTTTTTCCCACAGAAGATGTACATGAGTATGGGTTGACCTTTACATGTCCACGGTGCATCACTGCAGGCACTTTTTTCCTCAGCCCAGCTCTAATATAGGATGGGGAGTAAAAGACTTGAAGTGACAGAGTGAGGAGAAGCAAGCTGGGGGAAGGTTCAGCTCCCCTGACCCACACACCCCTTTGGTTATAAAAAGTAGGCCTTCCTACCCTACTTCACACCCACATTGCCGATGTGAATGGACCAGACAGATGATGGATAAACAAACCTAGCTGCCACTGTCACATTTAATTTGGCCCATAGTGTGTCACAGGGAACACACAAGAATGGTTTTCAGTCCCAGCCTAAGTTGTTATGGGGGTTATTTGCTCGAGCAGCACAGGGTGTTCCTAGGGAGATTCTGGCCACCATCATCTCTCAGGGCCATGTGCCACTGATGCTGGCTTTGGTAAACATAACCCCTCCCTGTCCCCTTAACCTTCAAGGCAAAGCCAGTTTTGATTGTTTGATTAGGGGAGGAGAGGCCAAAGAGCAGGGGGCTGGTACATTCCTGTACGGGCCGCTCAACGCCCTCCCTCCCTCCCTTTTTACAGAGAGGGTGGGGACTCCTGTCTCCCAGTGTGACCATGCACTGGTACGGTCACAAC
Source organism: Heloderma suspectum (assembly GCF_057233095.1). Classification (NCBI taxonomy): domain Eukaryota; kingdom Metazoa; phylum Chordata; class Lepidosauria; order Squamata; family Helodermatidae; genus Heloderma; species Heloderma suspectum. The sequence continues at coordinate 280,703,894 of NC_139459.1, forward strand.
ATCTGTCATTAAATGTCTTCAGTTCTGCCCTGATGCCAAAGAGCTTTAAGCCATGCATTTTGCAAGTGAAAAGTTTTAACTCCAATAGTTGAGGATCATGTGTTGATGATCCCTGGGATAAAAACCACACAAGACACACTTCCTTCATTGTAATTTAGTAGGAAAAAAAGGATCATCCAGGAAAATTATATAGGGACTAGAAGCCTCCAATATCATGCTCCAGATTGGGATTGCTATATGGAGGGGAAATCCCTTTGTTTGGAGCACTAAACAGTGTTAAATCACTACATAATCATACAAATAACTATGAGTTGTCTCTTCACATAGGCACATCCAGGGGGGCATGCAAGCCAACAAGATGGAGCAGAGATCTTGTCATAGATTAAACTATCTTGCCGGGAGGGAGGGAGGGAGGGAGGGAGGGAGGGAGGGAGGGAGGGAGGGGGAGAGGGAGAGAGAGAGAGAGAGAGAGAGAGAGAGAGAGAGAGAGGCGCAGGTTCCAACCTGAAATATTTTGGGATTCCAATTGTTGTAAAAAAAAAAATGACCATGGTATGAGTACAACTTTTGTTAAAGGCCCAAGAGACAAGAGCAGATGTTCATCGCTACTGGAGATGCTCTCTCCAACCTCTAGGAGGCAATATATAGTACACATACCTGCTGGTCATTTCAGTACAGCAGTGGCTATCGTCTGGTGCTCTCAAAGCACCTTTACAGGATTGTATTACCCACATGCTCTCTCCCTCCACAAAGAAGACCCATATTATTATTATCCTTATTGGGAAACTGAATCAGTCAGATTATGGGATAGGTCCTAGGACATAGAGCTGGAGCCACAGAGAACCCAGGCATCCTGACTGCCTCCCACCCTCGCTGAGCTATGGAACACACAATTTGTTATGGTGCATAGCAAGGAGATAATCCCCCAGTAGCCTGCTGCTTAAACTCTTATTAACCCAAGTGCTTGGGTCTCTTGCTGTTTGTTCCCACTGCACTGCTGTTGCCAGAGGTCCCTTATTTTAAAGGCTCATTTGTTATTTCTACTGGAACATTCCTTTTTGTGTGTTTTTTTCCAAATCCACAGAACAGATCCCAGCTCTGTAGTTCTTTGAGAGCACTGAATCTGTCAGCCCTAGCTGGTAAAGGCCTTCATTCCACTCCCTTTTCCTTGTCCCGTCCTTTCTCATGAGATCTGAGCAGATGCTAATAACCAGAAAAATCTGACTTTCTGAATTAGCTATGCTGCCTGCTCCCATCACACATCCCACTGGATTTTAACTGTAGTTGAGTTGAATGAAACCCTCTCTTTATTCTACTGGGCATGGTAGAGATAGGATCTCTCCACCCACTGCTGTTCCTGGCCTTAGAACTATTTTGATTTTACCTAAACCAGATAACTCCATACAGTGATGTTTTCATCAAGCAGCAAGAACCCTGACCAAGGAATCCTGCAAAGTACTATGGAGTGGAAGGGGGAGAATAGCTGTTTTATTTATTTATTTTTAAAAACTGGAGTCTCTCCATTTTTTCCTAGCATTGCTCTTGTACTCCTAAACTTCCAAGAGTTATCAAGACATGCACTATTAGTAGCTTTAAAACAAACAAACAAACAACACCAAAGTGATGACAACACAAGGCTCTTCATTTCCATTGAGAGGGGTTAGGGGGGTAGTGTCAGTTTCTAACCTTATCAGGTTAGAGAAAAAGCTGGTAATACATCACCTTAAGAACCTTGAAATTAGGTAGCAAAAGGGAATGAGGCATGTATGTGTCCATGCTTGCTTGCTTGCTTGCTTGCTTGCTTTCTTGCTTTCTTTCTTTCAAAATATGGACAAACATCATGATTACAGACACAGTGTTGTCAGTTTTACAATGCCTTTTCAAAGCAGAGATGGAAATTTGCCTTAATCTTGTAGCTCAGGTTAATTGCTCAGACCATAGATCATAACAATAAAATGTACTATAAAAATCCCAAGAGTGCAAATACAACTTATGGGGCATGTGGTGAGATGAGACTAGAACTTGAGGTGAGACTAGAACTTGAAGTTAGAATATCTACTTCATAACCAGGGATTCAGACTTGAAAAGTGAGCCACTGTTCTACCACCTGCCTGTGTCTGCCATGATGCAAGGCACACTCCACATGGGGTTTCTAGGTCTCAACCTGGAGATCATGCCAGTTTCTTTTAAAGCTATATGACATGACACTGAAAGAAGCTGTAGCCACTCAGCCTCTCTTTGCAGCTTCACCAGTCTCTTCTTTGCCTACTTCTCTTTAGCCTTCTGTGGGGCAAAACTAAAAGTCTTGTTTGCTACAGCTGGCAAAAGAGGAATGCAGATGGGAGTTCATAGACATAACAACAGATCATATGGTAAAACAGCTACTGGGCTGCACTCCTGTGGAATGCCGGTTCAGAGTCACATGGCTGAGGGTAATCTGTTTAGTTTCATTTGTTTTACATTTTATTGTAGCTTGTATTACTTTACTGGTTTTATATATGTCATTAGCCACTTCGGGAATTTTTGACTGAGAGACAAATTTATTATTTATTTTTGATAAATAATAAATGAAGGTCCTCTATGGGGGGAAAAAACCTTGCACACAGAAAGCTACCATGTCAGGGAGGAGGCTAGGTTAGAGCCCCACTCCCTGACATGCTAGTGTTCTATGTTTAGGGAGAGTTTGTTTTTTAAATGTTTTTGGAGAGCATGCAGTCATGAGATCCCCCACCTGCAGTCTCCAACATTAGCTCTAGAGTAAGCCCACTGAAATGAATTGAACTAACAGTTAAGCTAGACTAACAATACATACAACCCTTTTTATTGTACAGTCCAGTAACAGCTTCACCATATGCCCCACTGTTTGTGTAAACTCTCAATAATCCTTACAAATCTTTGAGGGAAATACAACATGAAAGACAAGCCTTCCAGGCAATCTAAGTCTAGTGTAGTAAATGCATAGTTGTTATTCATATAGTCCATAACTTCTTCTTTTTAAGACATCAGCAGGAGAACCTTTCCTCACCTCTAATTCTGCTAAGGAATAATTCCCCACCATTTTGTAAACTTTAAAAAATATATATTGATTCAATTCTTTAAGGCTCTTTGTTCCCTCTCTTTAGCACTGGAATACTCATCTAGCAAATGACTTCACACACAAACCCACACAAGCTCCCTGCCTCCAGCCACACACAATCCAAGAAAAGAGGCAAACTGTAGAACATCTTCCTTGATTGCACAAGGGATGGATATCACACCTTGGATAGAGGTGAAGGACCAGACAAATTATTATGGGACTCATTTAGAGATCATCCAGAAAAGGTTCAGATTTTACACCATGGAAGAAAGGGGCAAGTTACTGAAATGTTCCTAATGCCTCATATTGTCTAAATGTGCTTTAAATCTTAACAATTAAGCTAAAGGAATTTCTAGAGCTCAGCATAGGCATGAAAACAGAAAGAGGAACTGAGCCCCAACAAGCCTAGGATCAAGTCCTGTGCCGAGACAGAGCTATATCTCATGAAGCAAGACACAGGGCTCTCAACCCTGTGTGTGTACCCCAAAATGCTAATTCATGGGGCTGGAGAACACTTTAACCCTTTCAAGGTTCACCAATTCTTTCCTGCAAGTGGCTTTTTTAGGGTGGTTTTTTTTTTTTAACAGTTTACCTCCCAACCAAGCTCTGAGACTAGAAAAAGCCTAACTGCAGGAGAGAAAAAACAGGGGAGGGCATTTACAGAGGAGAAGTGGTAGGTGCAAGAAGATTATAGACTCTCCTACCACTTACCAGTTCCCCTTTGCAAACAAGTCCTGGCCCCTGCTTTGGCAAACATAATGCAAACGCAGGTTTGGTGCTATAACATGTTGTTTCAACTCTTGGTAATGTATTATCACCGTCGTCAAAATTTACATGTCACTTCCCACTGCAAAAAGCAGTTTCAAAACAACTTACACACACAAATACAGAAATCCATAATTTGAAATTCAAGGCTGGCTTTAAAAGCCAGGTGACCAAAGATGCACTTATCAGGATGGTGCTGTGATTCGGGGGAGAGATGCATCCCACAATCTGCATTAAGTCCATCAATAGCTTCAATACCAGGGCATGGCCAGCCTATTTTCTGTCCTTCCTGGATAACTCTCTGCCTGCCTGATTACTTTTTTTTTCTCTTGGCAGAAACATGTTCCCCCAAGTGACTGTAGTTATTCACATGTCTCAACATTTCAGGTGCTTTCTCAGGAAAGAGTGAGACAGCTTCCTGTGGGTTCTGCTCTGACCATTTCATTCCCAGGGCACTGCTGGCAGAGTCTGTAACAATGCCGACAGGGGTGGAGAAGGGAGAAACTGTAAACAAACTGATGTCTTTACCTACTCATTGGAACTGCTCCTCTATGGCATCCGATGCTAGACTAGCCTTCTCCAACCTGGTGCCCTCCAGATGAGTTGGACTACAACTCCCAGCATCCCCCATCCAGCCATGCTGGGAGTTGTAATCCAACACACCCAGAGGGCACCATACAGTGGAGGCTGGTGGCTCTCGTTTTGTTGGGGCTGTGTATCCATTCTGGATTTCAGTCAGAGCTAGCCAGAACTCTAAAGGAGCTATCCGAGGGGCTAAACCTTAGCCCTAAAATAGGTTCAGCACCTTGGATAGCTCCCTTAGAGTTTCAGCTGGTTCTGACTAAAATCCAGAATGGATTCTCAGCCCCACCAAAATCAGAGCCACCAGCTTCCACTGGCACCATACTTCTAGGCAAGATCAGAAATTAAGGAGCTTCTGTTTTCATCAGTCTTCAAGATTCCTTCTATTTCATCAATTTCCTTAAAGACCCTGAATCAGTCATGCAAATTTAGCAAAAAACTGCCTGCTTGGTAAGAAAAAATTGGAAGTGACCTGTGAACAGTTCAGAAGCTGTTAGGAAACACCTCTACCAAACCTTGCTTCCTGAAGGGATTTCTCTTAATTCTCAGTGTTCTGCCTATACAGCAACATCAGTGAAGGCTCAGGCAAATGGTGCTCTTATTTATCTAGATCACAGGCAGGCAATGTGGTGCCTGTAGGCCCCCATGCACCCCTGGACACCTCCTGTGGCGCTCACCTAAGCACCCCGCCCCTCCTGCTTTTTTTTTCTTTTCTAAATAACAAAATGTCATACTGGCAGCTGGGATCACTTCAGAGCAAAGTGGGGGCCTCTATTTGCTCCCATCTTCATTTCCCATAAATGGCTGCTGCTGCTCTAGATATTTGGGGGATCTTTCCCAGGCCACTTGGACAACTTATGTCATATCATGGTCCCATAATTTCCTCTTGCTTAAATCCTGACAGCACATGGGGATAGCTGAGCAAGACTGCATGCGGTTTAATATGAAAATAGAACTCACCTTGTAGTTCATTGTAATTTCATTATGGAAATGGAGTGGGATGAAAGGTGCAACTAATGCTCATCCCATGTCTGTCCTGTAAATGCCAAACTACCCACTAATCCAGTGGACACTGCAGCACCATTGCACCTCTCTTGTCATGGCTATGGGAGCAACTATCTTACTGACACCATGTCATGTCAGGGCAAGACACGTTAGCCCCTGCGGAGATGGCTTGCTCAATAGGCATCACTAACTGGAAGAGCTCCATTGCTTCCCCATATGGCAAGGGGGTTTAGACAGCTCTGGTCTCCTGTATAACCTTGGGTAGTGTCATCTTATACATGCCACATCTGATTTTTTTTAAAAGATGTAGAACTTTAAAAAAAATGTAGAAAAGATGTAGAATGGAAAGTAAATCCCATTAAAATCATTGGAACATGTAGATGAATAGATCTGAGTAGGATTGAGTGATTGACTCCTACTACACTTAAAAAAAAAAAAAAAAGGTTCCTGATCCAGAAGTCTCTTAGCATCAATCTGTCTGTCTCTCTCTCTCTCACACACAGAAAGGTAAAGCATTCAGGAAGGCTGCTACAAGACTATACTTTGTTCACAAAAAGCTGCCTAACTCCCGAGGCCTTCTGGAACTCCACACCCCAATACCTAAATTTAGTAGTCATTGAAGACTCTGACCGATAATGCAAAATTCTCATTAGTGTCATGGTCTTTATCTTTGACCTTCAGCTAGATGTCAAATATCAACAGATCTACACAGTCAGCGCAAACCTCTGCTGTGCTTGTTACTCAGTCTGTAAACCATAAGTAACAATCAGACCAACCATCCCTTCAATTAGAGTGGAGCAGGGTTATTTAAATCGCTCATTTGTTCTAAAATGCCAGCTACTGCGCTTCATGTAGTTGGTGCCATATTCTCTGCCGCAGCATCACCATTGTGGGTACAAAAGCATAAGTCACCTCATACTGCCAATTTTTAGGGAAGCTAGTAGCATGCTGAGATGCTGACACTCTTGGTATCACCATGGGACCCTGGTCTGCAAAGCTGCTAATCTATTTCTGTGACTCAGTCTTCCCATTTGGAAAAAGACACATGTTGGTACAGGGAAATCTCAGCAAAATCTATATGGTATTGCCTTTGCAGTGGTGAACTGAAGCCGTGCCACAAACCGCACTTATGTCAGGGAGGACAGGAAGAAAGAAAATGCATAAAGGAGACAGACATGGGCAAGGGAGAAAGAGGAGAGAGAGAAGATGGGGAGAGCATCTGGAACAGGGTTGGGGAGGGCGGCGGTGGGAGAGAAATGAGAGTGAGATTTTCCCATGGCCAGCTGATTTGGTAGATAGGTGGCAGGGAGAAGGACTTATGCACTGCAATTTACCAGACAAAATATTGGCTGCAGGGCTTTATTCTGTGATGCATTGTACATAGGTATTTATACTGCATCTAAACACTAAATGTCACATGCTACTAGATAAAACCTCAATATTTCCCAAACAGCTCTGCTAAACCAATTCTGCATCAGGCTAATGCTACCTAATTGCTTTCCCTGTATACAAAAACCTACCCTAGATCTCAGGCCATCTCTGTGTGGCTTGTTTATCCTGGAAGAACGTTTTTCTGTCTACAATACCACAGCAGCTGCAATGAGTTATTGAATGTGATGACACAAGGTAAGGGTCAGTATAATTGCCTTGCAAGCCAGAGGAAAGCTGCAAAACTGAAAGAGGGGATTTACTCCATGAGCTGATGAATAATAATGTTTCCTGCTGGCCTGATCTGCCCCTTCTCCCAATGCTAGCTGGGATTAAGACATGGGTGGCTATGACAAGCAGGGATGTGCTGAATTTCTGGGGTGAACACACTTGGTGATAAAACGAGGCTTTCAAGGACCTGATCTATGCAGCAAACCATCACTTTATCTATCCAACTATCTATCAATCACTACCCCTCAAGCTTACCTTTTTTGCACTGATTCACTACTGTTCACGGCTGCAATCACCTTCTCCATTGCCATTTGTGTTTGTTTTCAAACATCTTGTTTAAAGTATTGCCCTCTGTTTGAATTAGTGTCACTTGCTCTCAGTGATGTCATTGTGTAGCCAAATCTGATTGGATATGTGATATAACTGTTCCTAGACAGAGCAAGATCCATTGAAAACAAAACAAAATGGCATAGTGGCTGCAGCCAATCAGATCTGGGAAAACAGTCATTCTGAAATGCTGTGCCACAGCCAGGTACAAGGGACAGGAACATGGCTTTGTGGCTACACTCCGACTGTGCAAACAGTGTTGTCCCCTTTTCCTTTGCCCCTTAAAAATCACACACTCCACTAAGAAGTTATTCTGTACAAGTTCCATGGAATTGAAATGAAGGGGAAACATGCAGCTCTCATTCATTGCAATAGGGATTTTGCAGAAAGATGACTTCCTAATGGACTGTATCTATAGTATATACACAGGCATACATTATTTAGCCAATACTTTGCAAAGAAACTAAAAAGGAAACGCTACCCATGTATAAAAACGAAAAGAGAGGGGAAAGGATCCTGTATACCCCTGGTAAAAGCCCATTAAGAGTTCTATGACATATCCAAGAGTAATTAAGTGACCTAAAAGAAATAGCTTTAGGCTACAAAGCTAGGTTTTCATGTACAATTCTCATTCCGGGGGTTCTCCAGCAGATCAAGTCACAAGAAAGGGTCCCAGATAGAAGCCCCATGGCTTAGCCTCCTTCACTCCCCAGAGGTCTGGCAAAGAAAGGAGAACTCAAAACCAAGCCTGCAGGCAGGAAGAGCTGGTGTCTTCCCCTTTGGCCACACAAAAGGAAATAGGAACTCTCCCTTACACACACACACACACACACACACACACACACACCAGGATCTTCTGTCTGCTGGATTAGGACGGAGAAAGCTTGCAGAGAGACAGGCCAACTAAACAAACAAACAACCCCCAGTGGTTCTGCTTAACTATGATAAAGAAAGGGTGTTGTTCTTTCATGTTGGATGGGTGGAGCAGACAGACATAACCCATCTTACCTTGCAAAAGGTGGGATATAAATGTAATAATAAACTCCTCTTGGCTCTCAGCTCACATGGTTAGCCACTACACAACAGTACACCAAAAAGAAAGTATTGTTTATACCATGTCTGACAGAGGGGTGGCTTGGGCCAGTCCTTAGGGCTACAGCCGGTGCTTCCTTTTCAACTGCTGCTGATGTGAATGCTACTTGAGAGGGAGAAACAATTGTCACCCCATTCCTGTTGAGCAGTGAACCCCTGCTAATTGTCCAGTCCTGAAGACTGGGAAGTAGCACTATTAACCATGGTAATCTGGCTTTAGCAACATGTATGGTCTGCATGCTGATAGCCAGGTGTGCCAGCTGCCATCTACATGGTACAGAGAACGAAGGCGGTGACTCATACTTCTCTGCCTCACCCACCAGGCATCAGCAGGGATAGGATTCTTGCAGTGTAGGATGGTGCTCCAGTTGCACAACTGCTCATATTAATTGACAGGGGAGAGAGCCCACCGTAACTGCCATTATTTAACAGGAGGATTAAAACAAGAGCCTGCTGGGGTTCTCCCCCCCCCCCGAGTTTCTTGTTTTTGCTGTCTATTTCTCTGCCAGGTGTAGGGCTCAAAATGCCCCTGTAACTGGTCATTAATGCCTGTCACATTTGGAGCACACACCAGGCAGAATATGAAGCTAAACAACATCACATAAACATGTTCACCATAACCTCAAATGAGTAAAGACATGCCCCAGGTCTCCATAGTAGCATGTCTCAGCCTTTGGGGCAGGAGCAGGGACTCTCTTTCTGCCCAAAGCCTGAATTCAATTTTAGGGACCCTCTCAGGGGCCTCATTCCAGTGATGGGGGGAGCCAAAGGCAAAAGAGGGAGGGCCCCAAATGCAAACATACCAGCATATTTGAGCTTAAAGCTTTTCCTGCCAGTAACTAAGCGGCGTTCCAACCTTTTAGAATGGGGGGGAAAGCTGTGCAAAAGCTGGGAGATCACCAAACATTTGATGGTCAGAGAAAAGGGGGCAAAGCCAAGGGAAGGGCCATCTGGGGAACCCCAGAGGGTTGGATTGGGACTATAGGAAGGCTGGATTTGGCCTGTGGGCCTGAGATTCCCCACCCTTGCTTCAGGGACTGATCATCACCTGGATAAGCTCTGCTTGGTGGATTCTTCACACTGTCTCTTCCATACCAGTCTAGAGGCAAAGAAAGAACCCACCACCATACAACAAGGCTACCTTCCTTCTCCCCAAAGAATTCCATGCATCTGCTTTCCCCAAGAGCCTGTTAAGCTGTTAAAGCCTCTATTACTGTACTTAACAACTCACTTGTTAGAGAATGAAGCATGCCTGGACTGTCCTGATAGTAATTGACAGACAGGCATCTCTTCTATCTCAACAATTGTGGTTTAAGATGGACAACAGGAGGGGGAGGCTCTGTAATGGATCAGGGCTTAGAAGGTGAGGGACGAAGTGGCACAGAGAATGTATGGACTGATCAGAGGACACCAAGTGGGGAAAGCATAGGAATTGGTGGCACATTGGCAAAAGATGCACAGGATAGTATGGGGGCCATGTAGGTCTAAGGAGGGAGGTCTAGGGAGGGTGAAAATGGGACACAAGGAAATTGGCGAGGGTGTCACAATGGGCCAGAGAGCATCAGGGGGCCAAGGAGGAACAAGAATATATCATAGAGTGGAAAGACATTTCAGAAATTGGAAAGGACCCTTTATGCTCCTCAGCAGAGCCCGGTTAAACACAGAGTATGACATAGGAGTGGGGCTACTAACATATGCACAGTGATATCATGGCTTCTGATGGAGCATCCCCCATTTGATACCAGCCTGATTTGCTATAGAGCCAAACCACTGGAGCCCCCATGGACTCCACAGTGCAACTTTGCAATGTGGAGGCAACCTTAACATAAAAAGGGAGAGGATGACAATTCTATTTCCATTAAGGCTACTACATCAAGAACTCAAGTCAACAGCATGCAAGAAAAAGAGGTATTCCATAACTACCCAACTAGAGGGATGCTTGAAAGTTCCTCTCATCTCATTTGCATCATCTGAGGCTACCCAGTGTCATAGGATGCCAGACTCTGAATTATTGCAGTCCGCGTCTACCTACTACAGGAGATTTTATTCAAACCAAATTGAGTACAAAGCAAATAAGTTAATGGGAAGGTAATAATGGCCACTGGACTTGTGAAGGCCTGTTGTCAGCATGCACGGTTCCAAACACAATTTGAAAGGATGAACTGCTGTTCATCACCCTGAGAGGGAAGAATACTTTAAGCCAGGGGTGGCAATTTGTGGCCCTCCAGATGTTTTGGCCCACAACTCCCATCTGCCCCAGCCAGCACTGCAAATGGTGAGTGATGATGGGAGTTGTAGGCCCAAACATCAGGAGGGCCACAACTTGCCCAACCCTGCTTTATGGGCTACCTTGAGATGGTCAGTAAATGATAAGCAACACTCCTCACAGTGCAGCCACTACATGCGCTTGCAAAGACATGGCTCATCCACTTCCCATTTGTTGCCAGCTATATGCTGTCCTGCTACTATGATGGAAAGTTTCTTGCTTTGGGATGAAGTTGCTCAAAAGCGGGACACAGCAAATAGACCAAGAGTCCCCGATGGCACAGCATTGCTGAAACTAAGCAGGTGTGTACCTGGTCAGCCCCCTGGATGGGACATCCATGCAAGGAGCAGAATATAAATATAATATATATATTTTTAAGTGTGCAGCGGAGGATGGCCATAAACTAAGAGTTTAATATATTACTGCTGGGTGAAGTTTATTCTCAAACACAATACAACACAGATCTTCAGCCCCACCTGAAATATACCAGGAATATTAGCATACGTTCTCAGTCAAGGCTATCGTGCCCTTAACAACTGTACAGCTGCCAGCGTTCAACAGGTAAAGCTATTCCCATCACATTATCATCCTACAACTGCTGAACATCTGCCTGCCATGCAGCTATGAAAACCACAGGAGCCCTGCCATAAAAGTTATGGCTATCCTGCCTATCAACAGAGTTGCCAGGTTGTTGCAACCTGAGATCACGTACATGTATAGCTTTAATGTTGAGTGTAGCAGCTGCAGAAAAGGCAGTAGCAGCAGCTTTTCCCACCTGTTTCTTCCCTGGCCCTGCTGGTCGCCCAGCCGCTATGTGGCACTCCTAGAGCCCTGTATATTTGAGCAAGTGGAGAGAAGAATGGACAACAGGACCAGGGGAGGAACAGGCAGTAGAAGCCATCGCCGCCACTTCTCCTGAGGCATCACGAAACGTAGGCTACACGCGCACTCTCCAAGTTTCGGCCTGGCAAATCTGCCTACCACTGATAAGGATTTTTGTTGCTCTCTCATTTCTTCCCACTAGCAAGGGTGTATAACTGTAGCTCAGGAACAGGGGTTGTAAACGGTGATACATTTTTAACCCTTTAATTATGTTCATGGAAATTACCAGTATCTACATGTATCAGAGGTTGAATCCAGATTCAGTCACTCTTACAGTAGACCCAGTGAAATCAAGGGGACCTATGTTAGTCATTACTAACATAAGCACCATTTATTTCAATGGGCCCAGTCAAAGTTTAACTAAATCTGGCTCAAACCTTCGATATTTAGACCCAATGTACATCTGGGATTATTCTCATGGAAAACAGTGTTCCTTGTACGCTTTGGAAACTCTATTACTACTCCGGACAGAGCTCTACGTCCTGTTTCCTGGTTGTTACCTCAGATAATAAAGATACCAAAACAGGTAGCAGTACCTACCCCCCCCCCACTTCGCTGTGTCAAGTCTCCATATCTGCTGCACGTAGGCCATTTTAGACATCACGCATGTGGCACTGAAGAGCTGCTCCCAGCAGAAGGGATCCATGAAATGGTAATATTACCATTTCTTCTTCTGGTGCCACTGGCCAGGTCCTGCCACCGACAGGGATCCTGCACTATTGAGTTGCATCACTGAGAAAGATGAATTTCGCCTCATGCAGTCCCACCCACCCCACTCCCCACATAGTGCTGCAGTGACAGGAGAAGCCAGACCTCACACAGTCATCTCCATCCTTCTCTGCAGCAATTTAGAGGAGTCTTTTCAGGGGGAGAGCTGGACACTCATGCTAATTTCTCCAGAATGGTAGCACAGGCTTTCAGGGCCCTTCAAGTCACTTTAGGAGAGAAACCAACATTTAAAAGGATAAGTTGAGTTTTGACTATTATTTATTAGTACATTTATATACCCTACCTTTCCTCCAAGGAGCTCGAGGCAGCATACAAAGTCTCCCCACTGCAAAAACACACACACAACCCTGAGAGGTAGGTTAGGCTGAGAGGCAGCAATTGGTCGGAATTGTAATTGTTATGTTTTTATTGTATTTACTGTACTGTTTTATTATTTCATTCAATTTTAATTGTATAAGCCATCTTGAGTGCCATTTTTGGTAGAAAGGCGAGCACATATCAAAGAAGAGAGAGAAAGAAAGAAAGAAAGAAAGAAAGAAAAAAAGAAAGAAAGAAAGGAAGGAAGGAAGGAAGGAAGTAAGTTGCCCGATGAGCTTCATGGCTGAGTAGAGTTTTGAACTGGAACTACACAATCCTAGTCTAAGACTCTAACCACTGCACCACACACGGTCTTTATGACTACGATATGTTTATTCCATTTTTAAAAAATAAATCAGTCATGTAGAGGTCAAAAAGGGAATGTAAATAATACTCCACTTACAACTTGGATGTCACAGCCTGCATTCCCAGCATCAAGATGGCCCTTTAACAGGATAAGGCATATGGCAACTCTTTCCCACTTTGCAGGCACTTAGAGCTTCTCCACACGAGGTTAAAATCCTACACCCTTACTGGGGCTTCTGCTTCCAGATTCTCTGGAGGATTAAGATTGCCTCCTTTACAAGTGGTTGTTTCTGGGGGTTTTCTTTCTGGGCAAGTTCTATATGTTTCATTATACAGCCACTAGACAGTGCTGTGATAAAGCAGGATTCTGGAAATTCACCAGAAATTTATCATGCTTCAAAGTGTGATAGACTTTCTTATCGCGTTATCCCCATTGAGAAATACACTGCTATAATGGCAAGAAAGCACAGGAGGGACAATAGAGATTGACGACGTCATATACAGGACCCACAAAAAACTGTGAGTGACCAGTCATGAGCACACAGTGAAAGCCTTGAGTAGAAATGCCCTTACCTAATCAGGCATCACAAAAATACTAAGTACAGTATCACTAACGCAGGGGTGTTGAACCTCTTTCAGTACAAGGGCCAAATTTGTTAACTGGTTGTAATCCGCCCAGAGAACGTTAGTTATTGGGCGGATTAGAAATGTACGGAGAGAGCAATCCAATGGGGGGTGGGGGAACCCCGGGCCTGAGGTTCAACACCTCTGTGCTCAAGATTCAAAGACAATATGCCTGTGAATACCATTTTCTGGAGAGCAACAGCAAGGGGAGAGGATATTGCTTTCCTGCCCAGTTTATGGGCTTCCAGGAGGCACCTGGTTGGCTACTGTGGGAGACAGGAAGCTGGACTAGATGGACCTTTGGTCTGATCTAGCAGGGCTCTTATGTTCTTAAATATATTTTTGCTATATCAACGAAGAATTTCAAGTGGCATGGGGCTGGGGCATCACTGCCCCACAGAGATCGTTGCCTTGCCTTGCCCCTTCCTACTATCAAAAGCTGAACAAAATATGCAACATAAGCACACACGTGCACACGCGCACACACGCAAAATAACACAATATAAAGTGCGATGTTTGTAACATTTAAACAAGTTACTAAATTTTGATTGTATTTGTTTTAGTGCACAGTATACACAGTACTGCGAGGCAGCGGATAATGTTATTCCATTTTTTTCAGATGAGGAGCTGAAGCCAAGGGATAGATTTCCTGGGAGGCCTCCTTTTGAGTTCATGGTCAGCCAGGGATTTAAAGCCAGGCCCAGGCCCAGCATTCTGCCCAGGGCACTACGCTGGCTCTTATCCTGGTCCTCCATTCTGTGCACAAACTGTTTCAGAAACAGTTTTGCTGGGAGGAAATAAACAGATTTTCTTGTGTCAGCCCCAACTCCAGGTATCTGGCATCACTACACAAAACAATGGGGAGCTATTTAGATAATCGGCCTGAGAAACCTCATACCCTCTCAAAAGGGTCATATTTACTCTGACACTTCAATGGCATTTGGAATCCATTAGAAAATATAGCTAGGATAGCAGAAATGTTCCTTCTGGAGGGAGAGAAAATAATGCTTTTTCGCCCTCTTCTCCTGTGCTGGAAGTGCAGTTCCCTTAAGGATATGTACAAAACCAGGTCACACATGACTTACCTGAATTTCTAACCTCTCCATCACCCAGCAGTTGGGAGAAGACTCTCCTCCCACCAAAGTTTGATACTGAAACGTAACTTTATTTCTGGTTTTTCTGCTGCTCTTTATTCATCTATGGATGCTTCCAGGCGGACAGCTCCTAGGGCTACCAATCAAAAAGCATTTTGCTGCTATTCTGTCTCCCTCCTTAAAAGACACAAAGAGCAGTGGGAAAACACAGGAGGATAACAAATGGAAGACAACAATGTTTGGACCTGCTGCAAAATCCCATGTTTGAGGCAGGACGATTGCACAATTAAAACCTCATCTGGAAGCACCCTCCATCTCTAGTACAGCATGGGGCAAGCAGAAATAGCCCAATATTTGAGGAAACAGTTTCCCATTTCTTTTTCTAACCCATGTATGTCCCAATATCAATTTCACTATGTTTGCCCAGTACTGCCACAAAGTCTCCTATCATTCCCACTTTCCACATGCCCACAGTTCTGTTGGTCTAGGAAACTGGTCTAAATTTCTTTTTAACTGGAAGCCCCCTACCCTGACGATTTAAAATAAACAACAAAAACCCATTTGCATCAAGAATGAGGCATAAAGTCTCAATGCTGCGTAAGAAGAATATTTTGCCTACTTCCCGCGGATTGTGTGGCCATGTGGCTTCCTGGAGTCATCCAGGCACATCCTACAATTAGTTCTCCATGGCCGAGGCCCCTACAATCACGGTGTCCCTTCGCCCTTCCTTCCAGCTCTCCGCATGCTGCACCCTGTAATAAGCCTATCACCATCAACAGTCTTATGGTTCAATTGTGGGCGGCTAAGTACATGAAAAGATAGACTGCATGAGTATTGTCACTGATGGGTATTTTGGGAGTGATTTTTCCTGTCTTAAGGAAAGGAGGTGAGATATGGATTTTTAAAAATCCTTCGAAATATATTTGTCTGTCCACGCTGCACTTGTTCCTCTGCCTCTCCAATGCATCCCACTTCCTCTCACTGTCCTTGTGAAGCTCTGGATGCTCAGCTCTTCATGTAACCCAATCCCATCCCTGTTTACACAGTACTGACTACTAGGAGGACATACTCCCAAGTGTGCACAGGGCTGCTGAAGTCCTCACTTCCCCATATTTAGGCTGCACTCAGGACTTTGCCCCATGTGGGTTTTCTCTGGTAAATTCATGCCAGGCAGACACTTGGCACTAAGGCAGAGATGAGGAGTTGTTGGGACTGCAACTCCCATCATTCCTGACCACTGGCCATGGCAGCTGAGGCTGATGGGAGTTGGAGTTCAACAACATCTGAAGGGCCAACGGTTTCCCATCCCAGAATTAAAGACTAATTCTCATGCTACCACTTTATACACATAGGGTTTGGATCCCTGACATGTTGTAAAAAATACTTGTATGGCTATTCTCACATTACAACATTTTCACACAGAAATCTGCCTTCATAAAAATGTAAAATGAGAAGCAGGCAGTGGAGGCTGGTGGCTCTGATGTCAGTGGGGCTGTGAATCCGTTCTGGTGCTGAACCATTTTGGGGATAGGGTCCAGCACATTGGATAGCTCCTTTAGAGTTCTGACTGGCTCTGACTGAAATCCAGAGTGGATTCTCAGCCCCATTGACATTGGAGCCACCAGCCTCCACTGAAAATAGGACTTTTAATACAAGATCCCCCTTCATGGATCACTGCCTTGTTGTGGCGAAGGGGCTTGCGTAACTCAGTGAAGCCATAAGCTATGCCGTGCAGGGCCACCCAAGATGGACAGGTCATGGCAGAGAGTTCTGACAAAATGTGGTCCACTGGAGAAGGAAATGGCAACCCACTCCAGTATTCTTGCCAAGAAAACCCCATGGAACGTAATCGAGGAAATCAACAGAATGGGAAAGACTAGAGATCTCTTCAAGAAAATTGGAGATCTCAAGGGAACGTTTTGTGCAAAGACGGGCATGATAAAGGACAAAGAAGGCAGGGACCTAACAGAAGCAGATGAGATTAAGAAGAGGTGGCAAGAATACACAGAAGAACTATACAGGAAAGATCTGAATGTCCCTGATAGCCATGATAGTGCGGTCACTGAACTTGAGCCGGACATCCTAGAGAGTGAAGTCAAGTGGGCCTTAGCAAGCATTAGTAACAACAAAGCTAGCGGAGATGACAGTATTCCAGCCGAGCTATTTAAAATCCTAACAGATGATGCTGTTAAAGTGCTGCATTCAATATGCCAACAAATCTGGAACACTCAACAGTGGCCACAAGACTGGAAAAGGTCAGTTTACATTCCAATTCCAAAGAAGGGCAACGCCAAAGAGTGTTCAAACTACCGCACAATTGCGCTCATTTCACATGCCAGCAAGGTGATGCTCAAAATCCTACAAGCTAGGCTTCAGCAGTATGCGAACCGAGAACTACCGGAAGTACAAGCTGGGTTTCGAAGAGGCAGAGGAACTAGAGATCAAATCGCCAACATTCGCTGCATCATGGAGAAAGCAAGAGAATTCCAGAAAAACGTCTATTTCTGCTTCATTGACTACGCTAAAGCCTTTGAATGTGTGGATCACAACAAACTGTGGCAAATTCTTAAAGTGATGGGAGTACCAGACCACCTTACCTGTCTCCTGAGAAACCTGTACGAGGGTCAAGAAGCAACAGTAAGAACCAGAGATGGAACAACCGATTGGTTCAAAATTGGGAAAGGAGTACGACAAGGCTGCATATTGTCACCCTGCTTATTTAACTTATATGCAGAGTACATCATGAGAAATGCCGGGTTGGATGAATCACAGGTCGGAATTAAGATTGCCGGGAGAATTATCAACAACCTCCGATATGCAGACGATACCACCCTAATGGCAGAAAGCGAAGAGGATCTCAAGAGCCTCTTGTTGAGGGTGAAAGAGGAGAGTGCAAAAGCTGGTTTGAAACTCAACATTAAAAAAACTTAGATCATGTCATCTGGCCCTATCACTTCCTGGCATATAGAAGGGGAAGAAATGGAAGCAGTGACAGATTTTACTTTCTTGGGCTCCAAGATCACCGCAGACGGTGACTGTAGCCATGAAATTAAAAGACGCTTGCTCCTTGGGAGGAAAGCTATGGCAAACCTAGACAGCATAGTAAGAAGCAGAGACATCACCTTGCCGACAAAGGTCCGTCTAATCAAAGCTATGGTTTTCCCAGTAGTAATGTATGGCTGTGAGAGCTGGACTATAAGGAAGGCTGAGCGCCGAAGAATCTATGCTTTCGAACTGTGGTGCTGGAGAAGACTCTTACGAGTCCCCTGGACTGCAAGGAGGTCAAATCAGTCCATCCTAAAGGAAATCAACCCTGACTGCTCATTGGAAGGACAGATAATGAAGCTGAAGCTCCAATATTTTGGCCACCTAATGCGAAGAGAAAACTCCCTGGAAAAGACCCTGATGCTGGGAAAGATTGAAGGCAAAAGGAGAAGGGGACGGCAGAGGATGAGATGGCTAGATAGCATCACGGATGCAATGAATATGAACTTGAGCACGCTCCGGGAGAGAGCGCAGGACAGGAAGGCCTGGCGTGCTATGGTCCATGGGGTCACGAAGAGTCGGACACGACTGAACGACTGAACAACAACAACAATACAAGATCTCCACACCAGACTCACATACCCCCTACTGGAGGTAAAAGGCAAATACTACTTATTGCAAAATTTCGTCTTAAATTGAGGAACGTAGGGAAAACCACTAAACCATACAGGTATGACCTAAATCATATCCCTTATGAATATAAAGTGGAGGTGAAGAATAGATTTAAGGGATTAGACCTGATAAACAGAGTGCCTGAGGAACTATGGACGGAGGTCCGTAACATTGTTCAGGAGGCAGCAACGAAATCCATCCCAAAGAAAAAGAAATGCAAGAAAGCAAGGTGGCTGTCTGATGAGGCTTTACAAGTAGTTGAGGAAAGAAGGGAAGCGAAAAGCAAGGTAGAAAGGGGAAGATATATCCAACTGAATGCAGAGTTCCAGAGAACAGCAAGGAGAGACAAGAAGGCCTTCTTAAATGAACAATTCAAAGAAATCGAGGAAAACAATAGAATGGGAAAGACTAGAGATCTTTTCAAGAAAATCGGAGATATCAAGGGAACGTTTTGTGCAAAGATGGGCATGATAAAGGACAAAGAAGGCAGGGACCTAACAGAAGCAGATGAGATTAAGAAAAGGTGGCAAGAATACACAGAAGGACTATACAGGAAAGATCTGAATGTCCCTGATAGCCATGATAGTGCAGTCACTGAACTTGAGCAGGACATCCTAGAGAGTGAAGTCAAGTGGGCCTTAGCAAGCATTACTAACAACAAAGCTAGTGGAGATGACAGTCTTCCAGCTGAGCTATTTAAAATCCTAAAAGATGATGCTGTTAAAGTGCTGCACTCAATAAGCCAATACATTTGGAACACTCAACAGTGGCCACAAGACTGGAAAAGGTCAGTTTACATTCCAATTCCAAAGAAGGGCAATGCCAAAGAGTGTTCAAACTACCACACCATTGCACTCATTTCACATGCCAGCAAGGTGATGCTCAAAATCCTACAAGCTAGGCTTCAGCAGTACGTGAACCAGGAACTACCGGAAGTACAAGCTGGGTTTTGAAGAGGCAGAAGAACTAGAGATCAAATCACCAACTTTCGCTGGATCATGGAGAAAGCAAGAGAATTCCAGGAAAACGTCTATTTGACTACGCTAAAGCCTTTGAATGTGTGGATCACAACAAACTGTGGCAAATTCTTAAAGAGATGGGAGTACCCGACCACCTTTCCTGTCTCCTGAGAAACCTGTACGAGGGTCAAGAAGCAACAGTAAGAACCGGACATGGAACAACCGATTGGTTCAAAATTGGGGAAGGAGAACAACAAGGCTGTATATTGTCGCCCTGCTTGTTTAATTTATATGCAGATTACATCATGAGAAATGCCAGGTTGGATGAATCACAGGTCGGAATTAAGATTGCCGGGAGAATTATCAACAACCTCAGATACGCAGACTATACCACCCTAATGGCAGAAAGTGAAGAGGATCTAAAGAGCCTCTTGTTGCGGGTGAAAGTGGAGAGTGCAAAAGCTGGTTTGAAACTCAACATTAACAAAACGAAGATCATGGCATCTGGCCCCATCACTTCCTGGCATATAGAAGGGGAAGAAATGGAAGCAGTGACAGATTTTATTTTCTTGGGCTCCAAGATCATCGCAGACAGTGACTGTAGCCATGAAATTAAACGACGCTTGCTCCTTGGGAGGAAAGCTATGGCACACCTACATAGCATAGTAAGAAGCAGAGACATCACCTTGCCAACAAAGGTTCGTATAATCAAAGCTATAGTTTTCCCAGTAGTAATGTATGGCTGTGAGAGCTGGACTATAAGGAAGGCTGAGCGCTGAAGAATCGATGCTTTCGAACTGTGGTGCTGGAGAAGACTCTTACGAGTTCCCTGGACTGCAAGGAGGTTAGATCAGTCAATCCTAAAGGAAATCAATCCTGAGTGCTCATTGGAAGGACAGATAATGAAGCTGAAGGTCAAATATTTTGGCCACCTAATGCGAAGAGAAAACTCCCTGGAAAAGACCCTGATGCTGGGAAAGATTGAAGGCAAAAGGAGAAGGGGACGGCAGAGGATGAGATGGCTAGATAGCATCACCGATGCAATGAATATGAACTTGAGCACACTCCGGGAGAGAGCGGAGGACAGGAAGGCATGGCGTGCTATGGTCCACGGGGTCACGAAGAGTCAGACACAACTTAATGACTGAACAACAACTTAAATGAAAGAGCAGGAGGGATGAATTTCACCTTCCTACAGCTATAATCCTAAGCATTCTCTGTTTGCTCTCACAGAAAAGGATAGGGTTGTCTTCTGAGTGGTTAGGATTCAGCTCAGGCCTGCAAGCCTTAATCTCAAGCATGTGAGAGCTGGTTGTGATCACTCAGCATTAAGAAAAGGGAATTCTGTACATGTTCATGAACATTCTCTTTATAATCTGTTACTGTGTTTCAGGATTGGGACTGAAAAAGAGATGGGCTGAGCCATGAGGTGTCCCACAGACAAAACTGCGTGTAAGGCCTGAACAAAACACAGGGGTGGCAGGAAGAATTATTGTCAACCCCAACAACGACAAGCTCAGAACTGGTGACTTAACAGCCAGTTAAATGCTGGGGTCAGATAATTTAGGATTGGTATGAAAGTCATTTCAATGCACCCACCACTAGGCAAGAGTTCCACTGTACTGGGAACTGCACCGTGGTATACTGAGGAGCAGTCCTGTGCTCCTTAAAGACCTTCTGATCTCAGTAGATCCTGGTGGGAAACAGGGAATAGTATAATCACCATCATACAAATTGCCGAGAGACACTGAGTAAGTGACTTGCCTGTGCATCTTCAGCAGAAAAGGAAATGGACTTAGGTGTTCTGGATCCTACCCCAGTGGCGCTCCTTCTCCCATCTTTATGGCTTGCTATCTCCAATGGCCTGCTAACATCTCTCTAATGGGATTGAGATGCCATGTACCTGGGTGCAGAGGTCTTTGCTTCTAGTTTGCTTGTCAAGCATAACTAAGAGCAGCAAGAAGAAAAAAACAGATCAATGAAAGATCTTGGCATGTTCTCAATGACTCTCGGTGGAAGTGAGGTGGGAGTCAGGGACGACAGATTATTGAATGAGCCTGCTCTCAAATAAGGAAATTATTAAGACAATGTCTTCCTTCTTCCTTCATTTATTCAGTGACCTAATATACAAACTTGTGGGCATCCGCCTGATCTCAAAGCAGAGGTCATTTGGCATGCTGTTGCTATAATGATTAGTCTCAGCATGGCGCCATTGAAAGGTATGAAAGAAAAAAGCCTGCATTTCTTCACATCTCCCTTTAAGGCAGAAGGAAGCATTTTAGGCAGAAGGATATAACAAAAGCCCAAGGGGCTGGTTTTCCCAAGGGAAAAGGCAGTTACCGGGACAATGTGAGGCAAAAGTGGAGGGGACAGAAGGGGGGAGGCGCTTAACTCTTTCCCCACCGGTCACTTTTCCACTCCAAAACCATCTTCCAAACTTCTTTACAAAAACACACATGGAATTCAAAATGAGTTTTTGGAGCGGCAAACACATATTTGGCAACCTGCACAGGAGTGGGGGCAAGGGAAAACAGTTTGGGAAGATGATTTGGAGCAGAAAAGTGGAAGGAGGTTAAGCATATGCATACACACACACACACACACACACACACACACCTCTTCTCTGTTCCAAAACTGTTTTCCTATAGGGAAAAGCAGTCATTGGACTTTTGTTACACGCATTTGTATTCAATATGCAGTTAGGGCTATGGTATGCTGGACTGAGAATTACAGGCACATATTCCAGTGGAGAACTGCAAACCTCCTTACCCCACCAAAGTGGAAAACGGAGCACAAATATTGCAGAGCAATTACCATTCCTAATGTCAGTCACATGGGAATAACGTGTCAGTGCTCTCCTTGTTTAGTTCTGGTGCCAATGGGAGTTTCCCTGCCTATGCAAACAGCAGGTGCAGAGGCCTGATCCGAATTGGGACTGAATCATAGAATCGTAGAATAGTAGGGTTGGAAGGGGCCTACAAGGCCATCAAGTCCAACCCAAATTGCAGCAAGAGCAAACAATCAAAGCTCCCTACCCTCAGGGTCCCAATCCAGTACAGCTCCCCCCCCACTCCTTTATACTATTTAAAAACATTAACACTATTGCTAATTGTGTGGATGCAGCAAGTTGATTCTTACTCTCAGGACTTCCAACTCTCAGCCTTAAAGGCTAGTGGCCATTGATGATGTGCCCAGAGACATCTTTATTACTAAACTGCTCTTGACGTGCCAGTCCATTTCATGAGATTGTTCAATCCTGCTCCATTTATGGCACATAATAATGTAGACTGTGGGTGACAAAAGTTGATTTTCAAGGTGACTGATGTATGGAGGATCCTTACAGTAGGTTACAGTGAGATCACCTTTGGATTTCCTCCATCTCTTTAATTTGGACTTTCAAAAGTTAGCTTTAAAATAAATGCTCAAGGCTTCAGTGTGAGGAGAATGTAAGGTGCTTCCAGACAGACAGCTCCTAGAGCTACCAATCAAAAGAAAATGTACAGCTATTCCATCTTCCTCCTTAACAAATTTGTTTTGTAGAAAGAAAAAAGACAGAAGAAGCAGTGTTTTCTTAAAACCATAGATGATGAAACTGCCACCAGGAAGGTAAGAAACAGCCTAAAAACACATAATCATATAGCAAATAAAATGGTTTACATTTACACGTGCACACACACACACTTTGAGAAAATATTGATGGTGGATGGGAGTGGGAGACAATTTATGATCTTCAAACTGAGAGTTCCCACATAGCAGGTCTAGTCTTCCTCACTAGGGATGGTTGAGAATTCGTTTGGTTTACATTTTAATGTGAACAAACCAGATTTGCACTTCCCAAACACAAATGGGAACAGTTTGCCATCAAAGTCCATACTGCAGTTCTGCACTTTGCCCCCCTCCAAAAAACCATACAAAAATGCATACATTTAAAATTGCACATAAAAATACTTTATTCAATGGAAACATTGCTTTAAAATGCATACATTTTAGAAGGTACGCACAAAAATGCATTCATTTGAAAGAAAATGCATATGAAACATGTGTTGTTGTTTTAAATGTAAATGAAAACACATACAGGTACTTTTTAAAAATTCTCAATCCAATGGATCATCACAGCAGAATGAACTTCACTGGAAAATTGGGAACCTGAGTGAAATCAAGCTTGACAGATTTGCCCATCCCCAGTCTCACATCCCTCTTTTTTCCACGGATCTTTTTCCGATCCCTCCACATGTCACTGCTCTGATTTCTTGTTGCTGTTCAGTCGTTAAGTCGTGTCCCACTCTTCATGACCCCATGGACCATAGCACGCCAGGCCTTCCTGTCCTCCGCTCTCTCTCCCAGAGTGTGCTCAAGTTCATATTCGTTGCATCGGTGATGCTATCTAGCCATCTCATCCTCTGCCGTCCCCTTCTCCTTTTCCATGGGGTTTTCTTGGCAAGAATACTGAAGTGGGTTGCCATTTCCTTCTCCAGTGGACCACATTTTGTCAGAACTCTCCACCATGACCTGTCCATCTTGGGTGGCCCTGCACGGCATAGCTTATGGCTTCACTGAGTTACGCAAACCCCTTCATCACAACAAGGCAGTGATCCATGAAGGGGGCTCTGATTTCTACACTTCAGTTAAAAGAATCCCTTAGATTTATTCTGAAGACGTATATATATAGATATATAAAACATCACCCAAAATGCTATTTTACACCATTCAAATTCTCAGTGTTCAGTTAACAGCGAAAACAACATGCACTTCACATTGGCAACCAGGTCTTGGCCTGCCCTGCTGACGCCCAGCCCCATGGTAGAGTTCCTCTGTTACTAAGGACCCAGTGCTGTTACGTGACATCCATGCTGAAATACCAAGCCAGCTGAAGGGCATGTATTTTGCTCAGGACCATCGCCCCAGTTCCTTCCCCCGCACACGGGACCCAAGACGGCCGCTCCGTCTGGAAGCAAGGACTCGGTTCTCACGTCCTACACTGCCCTTTGGGAGGGAGCATAAGCCATCTACTAATCACGGTGCACAGAAATCAAGGCATTACAAGAGGAAGAACACAATAATTGCTCCACACATTATGCAGTCTTCAAAATGGATGTCCAATCTAGGCATCCGGATTCCAGACTCCTTCAGAAAATTACTGTTAGCCAAAGTTGCGCTACCATCCAAACTAACCCTAAAATAAGCTAGGGCTAGAGCATGCGGCTTTAACCAGTGGGAGAGCTGCCTGCCTGTATGGAAGGTCTTGGTGTCCAAAGCCAAGTGTAAGAAGGAGAGGAACTGACCCCCATAATATATAGGGGACATAGAATAGTAAGGCTTGCTTATGGCTGCTTCTAGAACAGCAGCTTTTAGGGCTACCCAGTTGTGGCTCTTCCACTGTAAGCTACATCTGGAACGGCAATTTACTCCAGACTTGAGGGAGCATGGCGTTATTTTTGTGTGTACAGCCTGCCATGTTCCATCCACATGGCAACATAGCCATGTGGGCAGGAAAGAGACAATCCACCTGTTTTTAAATAAGACCTTTTAAATCATTTTTAAAGTCTGCAATAGAAGCTAGTGTGTGTTTTCAATTTCAGCACTATTGCATAGTTGCTTCAATAATGCTGAAAAGTTGAAGGGAAAAAATTAAAAACAAGGGGGAAAATGAACGCAGTGGCCCAGTTGGACAATCATATCTGGGCTTAAAAAATGAGGAGCTTTCTAACTATAGATTCCCATTTCATCTCAACTGGGAAACTATGGTTACCAGCTTCAGACCAAGGGTCTGGTCACACATTATTGTGTTATGAGTGGGAGTGCTGCCTGCAGCACCGCTGCCTCTTCTGCTTTAGCACACAACCCACGATCAGCTCCTTCACAGGTTGTGCAGCATGACATGCAAAGCCAGATGCGGGGTTGTTTAGCCCCTAAACAACCCAGCGGTCTGGGTTTTCATGTAACACCCCACAACCTACAAAGGAGCCAAGCGTGACTTGTGCAGGAAAAGCGGAAGAGGTGGGCATGCGGCAGACAACATGACCACTCATCCCTGCTCCTACATGACAACCCATCAGTTTTTAAACCAGGGGGTTGTCATTATATGCGAACCAGATCCAAGTCAGGATAGTAAACCATGGTTTGAAGCTGGTTTAATATTCTGAACAAGCCAGGGTATCAAATCAGCTGCAAACCATGGTTTAATAGCCTGCCTTGTTCGGATGAAACAGAAAACTATGGTCAATTATAGACTCGCTGGTTTGATTGCTGCACAGTGTGAAGGGAGAAGCGAAGGGGCTGTGTGTGTGGACAGAAGGGTCATTTATATCTCAGTTCATTAAGCCAATCATAAAACCATTTCTGATTTCTATGTCCTTGTTATACTGTAGCTTGGCATTGCAACGTGCCAAATAAACAGAATCTAGGCTTGCAGCAAAGCATGTTCTGTTCGCCCCTCTGTGAATCAGCTTCCCCTCCCAGCTGTCCGTGCCTGCTTCTTTGAAAAGGAGCTCTTCCGGTGTGTGTGGCTCCCAATGCCAATGGGGACAGCTCAGTGAAGCAGAGCTTTTTTTTTTAAGGCTGTGCTGATGCGCTAAAAAGAAAAGAAAACATTAACATTGCACTTTCAGGCATTATGATAACCTAAAGAATTTTTTAAATTGTTTTAAAATTATTGTTCTCTCTGAAGAGGAACTCTGATTGGATTTCCTGCTGAGTTCTGACAGAGAAACTGAGTGAAAAAAATGGAGGTGACAGGAAATAAATATCTGGGTAAAAATCAACGCATAGCAGCAGGGGGCACATGTGCGTACAGGCACCCATTTCTGCACAATGTGCAGAGTATGCATTGCTTCACTCTCTTGCCAGGCATAACACAGCTTTGAAAACAATGCCCCGAGAAAACAACCCAACCCTGTGAGCTAAGAGGTTTACTTATTATGCATGCGCCAAAGAAAATAGTCCAAACTGGAAATGGTTTGTTTGCTCCACATCTCATATGCCTTCAGCTGCAACATTTTGGATGCTAAATGGGATTTAGCTTTTCTGCCATGCAAAGTCAGCCCCCAACCTGAGGGACTTGCATGGCTGCCCAGCGTTTGCTCCTTCCACACAAGGCCTGCTGTTAAAGATGTTGTTCAAGTGTGATGCAAGTACATTGTCTGTACAGAGAGCAACTCAAAAGCAGGAAGCAAACTATTTCCACAAGTCGTTGTAATGAGGAATTGGGAAGCAATTCCAGGGTACCTTGTAAGAACAAACAAACCTCCAAGCAAAGCTCCTTCAATGGCCAAGCAAGGCCCTTAGGACAGAGTGAAGGCAGAATGGCTACCAACTGACTTATCTATTTTTTTGCCCAGACAGTACGGGAATTGGTGTCTGCAGCAACTGCTGACCTGGATGCTCCAAAGGGTAGGCATGGATGGGGAAGGAAGCAGGTGGGTTAGGGTAACACAGCCCTCCTCAGCTGGCACTTGGCTCACCCAGGGATTGATCCCATGCTGCTCTCCTTGGGTCGCTTCACTCTGTGGACAACAGAACATTGAGCCGGGCCAGAACAACCCTGGGTGAGTTAAGAGAAAATACTGCCCAAACGGATCCATTCCCTTCCCCAACCATGTCTGTCTCTCTTCTTGGCCGCCTGCAGGTTACAAACATAAGTTGTGTCCCATCTAGTCCAGCCTTCTGTTGGCAAAAGAAGCCAGCCCCTGGGATGTTAACTGGCAGGGGAGGAAGGCCTGTCCCTCACTGTTTGTCCTCAGCATCTGGTATTCAGCAATATATTGTCTCTAGACTTGGAGGTTCCATTCAGCTGTCATAGATCTGAAAGTGGAGGAATTAACATCTGTCCCTTTGTCATGGTCAGATCACTTCCTGCTGAGGTTTAGACTTCTGGCGGCCTTTCCCCTCTGCAAGGGTGGGGGACCTATTAAAATGGTCCACCCCCGGAGATTAATGGATTCCGATGGATTCCAGAGGGCTCTGGGGGATTTTCCTGCTGGTATGGCTGGTGCTCCTGTCAAAGCCCAGGCCGCTCTGTGGAATGCAGAGATGACTCGGGCAGTTGACACGATCGCGCCCAAGCACCCTCTCCCTCTGAGCAGAGCCCGGCCAGCTCCTTGGTATACACCTGAGCTGAGGGCAATGAAGCAAGAGGGGAGACGGCTAGAACGCAGGTGGAGGAAAACTTGTGCTGAGTCTGACCGAACACAGGTAAGAGCCCACTATCGAGCCTACTCTGTGGCGGTGAGGGTGGCAAAGAGACAGTTCTTTTCCACCAGTATTGCATCTTCTCAGTGTCGTCCAGCGGAGCTTTTCTGAGTGGTTCGCGGCCTGTTACATTCTGGCCCAGGGAGAGAGACGGTGGAACCCTCGGTAGCACGCTGTGACAAGTTTGCGCGGCACTTTGAGGATAAAGTCGCTCAGATTCGTCATGAATTGGACACCACCATTAATGCAGTTCCATTGGTAGAGGCGTTCAGAGCACCGTCTGGTCCAGTTTTATTGGATGAGTTTCAGTTACTGAGGCCGGAGGATGCGGACAAGGTGCTTGGCCAAGTCCGATCGACCACTTGTATGCTTGACCCTTGCCCTTCATGGCTTATTAAATCAAACAAGGAGGGGTTGTCTGGCTGGGTCCAGGAGGTTGTAAATTCCTCCTTGAGAGAGGGAGTGGTGCCTGCCGCTTTAAAAGAGGCAGTAATTAGACCACTCCTGAAAAAGCCTAACCTAGACCCAGAGGATGTTAACAATTATAGGCCAGTGGTCAACATCCCCTTCCTGGGCAAGGTGCTTGAGCGGGTGGTTGTAGGACAGCTCCAGGCACTGTTGAATGAAACGGATTATCTAGATCCATTTCAATCGGGCTTCAGGCCTGGTTTTGGAACGGAAACTGCCTTGGTCGCCCTGTGGGATGACCTCTGCCGGGAGAGGGACAGGGGGAGTGCGACCCTGTTGATTCTCCTGGACCTCTCAGCGGCTTTCGATACCATCGACCATGGTATCCTTCTGGATAGGTTGTCTGGGTTGGGAGTTGGAGGCACTGCACTACAGTGGTTCCGCTCCTACTTGGATGGCCGATTCCAGAAGGTGGTGCTGGGGGATTATTGCTCTGTGCCATGGCAATTGTGCCATGGGGTTCCACAGGGCTCTGTTTTATCCCCCATGCTGTTTAACATCTACATGAAACCGCTGGGGGAGGTTATCCGGAGGTGTGGGCTGAGGTGCCATCAATATGCGGATGACACCCAGCTCTACCTCTCTTTCTCATCAAAACCAGGTGAGGCAATGGCTGTTCTGAACCAGTGCCTGGGCATGGTAATGGACTGGATGAGGGCTAATAAACTGAAACTCAATCCAGACAAGACGGAGGAACTGTTAGTGGGTGGTTCGTCTGCCCGGCTAGGTGATATTCAACCTGTTCTGGAGGGGGTTGCACTCCCCCTAAAGGATCAGGTTCGTAGTTTGGGGGTGCTCTTGGATCCAGAACTGTCACTTGAGGCACAGGTGAACTCAGTGGCACGGAGCACTTTTTATCAGCTTAGGCTGGTATACCAACTACGCCCTTATCTGGACAGAGATAGCCTAGCTACAGTTATCCATGCTCTGATAACTTCTCGTCTGGATTACTGCAATGCGTTATACGTGGGGCTGCCTTTGAAAACGGTCCGGAAACTTCCGCTGGTCCAAAATAGGGCAGCAAGATTGTTAACAGGGACTGGCCTGCGAGCTCATATTACGCCAGTACTTTTCCAGCTGCACTGGCTGCCAGTCCATTTCCGGGCCCGATTCAAAGTGCTGGTGTTAACATTTAAAGCCCTTAACGGCTTGGGGCCAGGTTACCTGAAGGATCGCCTCCTCCCATATGTGCCTGCCCGGACCTTAAGATCATCATCAGGGGCCCTTCTCCGTGAGCCCCTGCCAAAGGAAGTGAGGCGGGTGGCTACTAGGAGGAGGGCTTTTTCTGTTGTGGCACCCTGGCTCTGGAATGAGCTCCCTTGTGAGGTTCGCCTGGCGCCTACATTGTACTCCTTTCGGCGCCAGGTGAAGACCTTTTTATTTTCCCAGGCATTTTAGCATTTTAGCTTTCTAAATTTTTATCTTTGCTGTTTTAAATCTGTATTTTAAACTCCTGTACTGCTGCTAGGTTTTATTGTGGTTATATTGTTATATTGTGGTTTTAATGTTCTATATATTTTAAATTGTTTTATTGTGTGTTGTTTGGTTTTAATTTTTGTGAACCGCCCAGAGAGCTTCGGCTATTGGGCGGTATAGAAATAAATAAATAAATAAATAAATAAATAAAATAGCTAACAGCCACTGATGGGCCTATCCTCCATGAATTGGTCTAATTCTTAAAAAAAAAAAAATCCCTTCGTTTACTTTTAAGTTCCACATCAACATGTACAACAAAACCCCACTGGCCTCTTCTATAAGGAAAGGCAGATTTCAGAGGAAGTTATTTTCAGCAGAAAGGAATGGGGGGTGGGGGAAGGCCACATTTGCATCACCCAAGGGTGACGCTTGAACCCTCATCTCCCGTTTCCCATTGTTTTGCTCTTCCTCATGGACTCCTGTACACTTGATGGCCTGGTTTCTATTCTTCTTTGTGCACATGGCTCCCATCCGCCTCCCTTGAGAAAAGCTTGTTCCCTTCACACAGACACCTATACAAATGTGTTGTGTGCACTGTTCTGAATGCTGTCTGGATAGAATCATTGATCCCTCAACAGGGCTTCAATCCTTTCCCCTCTCTTAGAATGAACAGTCAATGAAAATTGATTGGCAGTAGATTCAGGACAGATTAATTTTTTTAAAAGCCACTTAGGGTACAATTCTATGGACTGTGCCCTTGCTGCTTGGAAGCCCTCAAGCTCAGAGCCTTCTGAGATTCCTACGCCCTGCCAGGCTGAACCCAGCAGGGTGGGAGGAGCGGCGGAGACAATCTTTGCCTCCCCATCCTCCAATCTCCTTTATTTTCGCCAGACAGGCTTCTCAGCCCATCTAGCAAGGGTGGTTTGTAGGTAGAGGGAAGGAGGCTGGAGGAGGCTCAGGAGAAATAGTATCCTACCCTCTCTGGTCTCTTCCCCCCCCCACTACAGCACCCCGTTTCCCCCCTCTCCAAGGTCTATTTTCCAACCTTGGAGACAGCCAGCATGGTTCTCTCCATGCCAGCTGCAAGGGGGTGGGATCAGGGGGGTGGATCTCCAACTCCCTCTAGCTGAGGCGCTGCCTCCGACCTTGGGAAGGGCTTCTAAGGGACCATGAGACTGCTCCTATTCACAGAATTCATTTGCTGCCCTAAGATGTGGCGATGGCCACTTGTTTAGATGACTTTGCAACAGGATTGGGATAGGTTTCTCCATGGCTATTAGACATGATGGCCATACAGAACCTCCTGATTCAGAGGCAGCATGCGAATCAAGGCTGATTGCTGGGGAGCAACACCTTCATGCTTGGCTTACCAGAGGCATCTGGCTGGCTGCTCTGAAAAGAAGGACGCTCAGCTAGATGGGCCTTTAGTCTGATGCAGCACAGCTCCTTTTGTGTCTGCCTGAGAAGCCTGCAGCCTATGGGTTCTAGGTGTGGGCCTCCTCCTATCCACCCACTGGACTGAGGCGTTTCATTGGTTGGCTGTTGTGATGGGAATGGGAGTCTGTCCCTCCTTCCCTGTCTGGCCCAGGCTTTCTCCTGACAAGAAGTGTTGTTAGCAGGCTGTTGTCTTGCCTTCCCTGTCCGAAAGGAGCATTGGGAGAGTTTGTGGCTGCAGGTATCAATGGTTGACTTCCTTCCTTTAAGGGCTTCTGACAAGGGAGGTTGTGTGGGCTCTTCCCAGAAGTGTTGTTGTTCAGTCGTTCAGCTGTGTCCGACTATTCGTGACCCCATGGACCATAGCACGCCAGGCCTTCCTGTCCTGCGCTCTCTCCCGGAGTGTGCTCAAGTCCATATTCATTGCATCGGTGATGCTATCTAGCCATCTCATCCTCTGCCGTCCCCTTCTCCTTTTGCCTTCAGTCTTTCCCAGCATCAGGGTCTTTTCCAGGGAGTTTTCTCTTCGCATTAGGTGGCCAAAATATTTGACCTTCAGCTTCAGTATCTGTCCTTCCAATGAGCACTCAGAGCTGATTTCCTTTAGGATTGACTGATTTGACCTCCTTGCAGTCCAGGGGACTCGTAAGAGTCTTCTCCAGCACCACAGTTCGAAAGCATCGATTCTTCGGCGCTCAGCCTTCCATATAGTCCAGCTCTCACAGCCATACGTTGCTACTGGGAAAACCAGAGCTTTGATTAGACGGACCTTTGTTGGCAAGGTGATGTCTCTGCTTCTTACTATGCTGTGTAGGTGTGCCATAGCTTTCCTCCCAAGGAGCAAGCGTCTTTTAATTTCATGGCTACAGTCACCGTCTGCGGTGATCTTGGAGCCCAAGAAAATAAAATCTGTCACTGCTTCCATTTCTTCCCCTTCTATATACCAGGAAGTGATGGGGCCAGATGCCATGATCTTAGTTTTGTTAATGATGAGTTTCAAACCAGCTTTTGCACTCTCCACTTTCACCCGCAACAAGAGGCTCTTTAGATCCTCTTCGCTTTCTGCCATTAGGGTGGTATCGTCTGCGTATCTGAGGTTTTGATAATTCTCCCGGCAATCTTAATTCCGACCTGTGATTCATCCAACCCGGCGTTTCTCATGATGTACTCTGCATATAAATTAAATAAGCAGGGCGACAATATACAGTCGAACTCCTTTCCCAATTTTGAACCAATTGGTTGTTCCATGTCCGGTTCTTACTGTTGCTTCTTGACCCTCATACAGGTTTCTCAGGAGACAGGTAAGGTGGTCGGGTACTCCCATCTCTTTCAGAATTTGCCACAGTTTGTTGTGATCCATACAATCAAAGGCTTTAGCATAGTTAATGAAGCAGAAATAGACGTTTTTCTGGAATTCTCTTGCTTTCTACATGATCCAGCAAATGTTGGCGATTTGATCTCTAGTTCCTCTGCCTCTTCGGAACCCAGCTTGTACTTCCGGTAGTTCTCGGTTCACATACTGCTGAAGCCTAGTTTGTAGGATTTTGAGCATCACCTTGCTGGCATGTGAAATGAGTGCAATTGTACGGTAGTTTGAACACTCTTTGGCATTGCCCTTCTTTGGAATTGGAATGTAAACTGACCTTTTCCAGTCTTGTGGCCACTGCTGAGTGTTCCAAATGTGTTGGCATATTGAGTGCAGCACTTTAACAGCATCATCTTTTAGGATCTTAAATAGCTCAGCTGGAAGACTGTCATCTCCACTAGCTTTGTTGTTAGTAATGCTTGCTAAGGCCCACTTGACTTCACTCTCGAGGATGTCCAGCTCAAGTTCAGTGACCGCACTATCATGGCTATCAGGGACATTCAGATCTTCCTGTACAGTTCTTCTCTGTATTCTTTCCACTTCTTCTTAATCTCATCTGCTTCTGTTAAGTCCCTGCCTTCTTTGTCCTTGATCATGCCCGTCTTTGCACAAAACGTTCCCTTGAGATCTCCGATTTTCTTGAAGAGATGTCTACTCTTTCCCATTCTGTTGTTTTCCTCGATTTCTTTGCATTGTTCATTTAAGAAGGCCTTCTTATCTCTCCTTGCTGTTCTCTGGAACTCTGCATTCAGTTGGGTATATCTTCCCCTGACTCCCTTGCTTTTTGCTTCCCTTCTTTCCTCAGCTACTTGTAAAGCCTCATCAGACAGCCACCTTGCTTTCTTGCATTTCTTTTTCTTTGGGATGGATTGAGTTGCTGCCTCCTGAACAATGTTACGGACCTCCGTCCATAGTTCCTCAGGCACTCTGTCTATCAGGTCTAATCCCTTAAATCTATTCCTCACCTCCACTGTATATTCATAAGGGATATGATTGAGGTCATACCTGTATGGTTTAGTGGTTTTCCCTACGTTCTTCAATTTAAGCTGAAATTTTGCAATAAGAAGCTCATGATCTGAGCCACAGTCAGTTCCAGGTCTTGTTTTTACTGACTGTATAGAGCTTCTCCATCTTTGGCTGCAAAGGATATAATCAATCTGATTTCGATATTGACCATCTGGTGATGTCCATGTGTAGAGTCGCCTCTTGTGCTGTTGGAAAAGAGTGTTTGCTATGATCAGCATGTTCTCTTGGCAAAACTCTATTAGCCTTTGTCCTGCTTCATTTTGTACACCAAGGCCATGCTTGCCTGTTATCCCGGTGATTTCTTGACGTCCTACTTTAGCATTCCAATCCCCTATGATGAAGAGGACATCTTTTTTTGGTGCTAGTTCTAGAAGGTGTTGTAGGTCTTCACAGAACTGATCATCCTCAGCTTCTTCAACATCAGTAGTTGGGGCATAGACTTGAATTACTGTGATGTTGAATGGTTTGCCTTGGATTCGTACTGAGATCATTCTGTCGTTTTTGAGATTGTACCCTAGTACTGCTTTTCCCACCCTTTTGTTCACTATGAGTGCTACTCCATTTCTTCTAAGGGACTCTTGCCCAAAGTAGTAGATACGATGGTCACCTGAATTAAATTCGCCCATGCTTGTCCATTTGAGTTTGCTGATTCCCAAGATGTCGATGTTCAATCTTGCCATCTCATGTTTGACCACCTCCAGCTTACCTCGATTCATTGATCTGACATTCCAGGTTCCTAAACAAAATTGTTCTTTACAGCATCGGACTTTCTTTTCACCACCAGACACATCCACAGCTGAGTGTCCTTTCGGCTTTGGCCCAGCCACTTCACTCTTTCTGGCGCTACTTGGAAATTCCCTCTGCTCTTTCCCAGTAGTATATTGGACACCTTCCGACCTGAGGGGCTCATCTTCCGGCATCATCTCTTTTAGCCTTGTGATACGTTCCATGGGGTTTTCTTGGCAAGAATACTGGAGTGGGTTGCCATTTCCTTCTCCAGTGGACCACATTTTGTCAGAACTCTCCACCATGACCTGTCCGTCTTGGGTGGCCCTGCATGGCATAGCTTATGGCTTCACTGAGTTACGCAAGCCCCTTCGCCACAACAAGGCAGTGATCCATGAAGGGGTCCCAGAAGTGTACTTGTACATGTAGGAGGGTTGTGGGCTGAGCAGGGTGATGTTATCATGCTGTTCAAGGCATTGCCGCATGTTGCTTGGTTCCTTCCATGCATGGGGTATGTGGGGGTATATGGAAGCAGTGTTGATTAATGGGTGGCCATAGAATCACCAGAGATGCTCAGGAGAGTCTGTGGGTGTCATTATACTGCCCCTTCTTTCTACAGCTGTTCTTGTGCTTTTTGTTTGGACTACATTATGCTGGCAGTAGTTCTAGTGTGGCAGTGCCAGAATGGTAGGATTACAGGATCAGCCTGCCCTAAGAGTAATGTAGCATAGCAGGTACTGAAAAGTTACAAAAATACAGACTTGGGTCCTGAATTCTTTTGGCTGCTCTGAAAAGGAAATTAAGTGCAATTACTTTCCATGCAATAAGTTGTACATCTAAAACTCTTGGCTTTGCCTCATCTGTGCAACAGAGGAGTTCAGTGGTTAGAACAGCAGGAATAAAGGGGCCCTTTTACAAATTAGTTAAAGCATGCTGTAGATTTAGAATGCTTAGCCACATTCTAAAAACAGCCTCTTCATTTTTTCCTTTTATGCATGTAACATTCAAGTATATGTAATATAAATATTAAAAATCAAATTTTTAAATGCCAGCATTTTAGCCTGAGCAGGATACTCCCACAAGTTCTCTTTTTTAATTACAATTTCCCATCTATACTTTTTTTTTTTTAAAGGAAGCCATCTGGCTATGTATGCACTCTAGTGCAGGGGAGGGAGGTATACAGGGTCCATAAACACCAAAAGGGTTCATGAAATGCTATGAAATATTTGCAACAGGGGGAGAGGAGGAAATACATTTGCCGATGCTTGCCACTGTAACTATGGCTATAGAGATTCATCTGCATAAGTGCTCTAGTGTTGGGATTATACAGCAAAAGGTGCAAACAGCCTCCAAAAAATTAAAATAATAAGTAACGAAAGTTCACAAAATGAAGCAAGGTCACAACAATATGGAAGAACTGCCCATGATCCTAGCACTATCACACTTCATACAGAAATCACAGTAGCAATTAATGTTTTTGCCAAGTTTTATTTGTGATCGTAAACCGCTTTGAGTGCCATTTTTCTTGGTAGAGAGGCAGGGTACAAATCAAATCAATCAATCAATCAGTCTTCTCCACAACACATATGTGTAACCTTGAGGGAAGTCGTGTGAGCTGTGTGCAACCAATGAGAAACAAATGTCAATTTATTGAGCCATAAACTAACAGTGGAGAAAGCCCTTGGGTCAAAGAGATTCATTCTGCTTCTCGTGATTACGGAAATGCATTCTTTAAAGCAGCAAGGATGCCTAGGTCCTTGCCCTGCCTGTACCATTGCCTAATTTGTGCCTGTCATGCCATCCCACAGTACCTGCCAGTGAAATGGGAATGTGGAACAATGCCTGCAGGGATGACGTGAGACTGAATGAATGAATGAATGAGCGCAAGGCTCTTAGAGTTGGTCAAATGACAAGAGCCACAGGAAGAGCCGTTTGAAATCACGAACGACCGTCCTATCCTCCGCCACAAACCTTTGATTGTTTCCAACAGCAAACAACTGTGCCCTTGTCTGGGTGCAAGGCAAATGAATATCTTGTCCCCACGCTAGCTTTGTCAAGATAAAGAGCACTGGGATCCACACGCTAAAACGCATGCAGCGCTTCCCGTTAACAGCAGTCCTCAGACCATCAGCTTGAGGAACGGGGAAGCCCTTGGGAGAACTTGTGCTTTCTCGGGATAAATCTGTTGCTGACTGAGGCACTTTGAAGGGGTTGTAAAGTGATCTTTCTAGCCCTGACAAAGTGCAGGTCAGTAGATGGAGCTTCTTTTTGAAAGAACTAGATCCCTTTTATGCTGAGAGTCCCAACACTAGCTTTGATCAGGCTCCTATGGGTTTAACAGCTGAATGAGAGACAGAAATTCAACAGCAGTTTGGCCTCCTTATCACCACTTCTCTGTGTGCTAGGAGACGTTGCGCCCACTCATTTCTGCCTATTATGCTTCTGTCAAAGGCACAGGGATCCAGCCAGAAAAAGGGTGGCAATCCTACCTTAACGCCTAGTTTGGAAAGCAGGATTAGACTTGGTATTATTAATTATTTGTGTTCCATTATACCCAGAGTAGCACAGTATCAGAGGATCACATCTATGCCTTCCCTTAGAACACATGAGGCTCACCTTCTCTGTTTTGCTCGCTGTGCATCCTATCCACCCAGAGCTATGGAGATCTACAATCTCCCATATCACTGCAATAACTCTGTCCTGGCCGCTATTTTTGCTCTACAATGTGGGCACCCTCAGGTTTGCTAGGACACTTCAGCCATATATTTTAGTGATTCCAGTCTCAACCCTATGAAACAGCATAAGCAATGGGCTCCTTTACACCGGGGGAGGGGGGGATCTTCACAACAATGGAATGAGAAGCGCATTGGAGTATTATCTGGATTTTCATGGAATCAGCTTTGGTCCATCACAGACACACAAAGCAAGAAAAACTGGGTGTACCGTACCTTTAAAATCTGCTTTTCATGGGTCACACAGCACTTGAAAGCAACATACTTCTGGGTTGGATGGGGGCAGTAAAACTGAACATTATCAACCTGGCAGGTGCTGCTCAGCCAATGAGAGAGGCTTGTTTCCCGCCCCTGTCCAGGCTCCCCCTGGCTACCACATTATTATCCCCAACAGCATATGAAGGCTCCCCATGAGAGCACCCCACCAGTACAATCTCACTGCATTGCAGCCAACCGCCAGGGAGTTAGAGCTCTGCCCTTTTCCAGGGAGTAATAGAGAGATCTAGCCACTTCAGCCATTGACAGTCTGCAGCCTGTATTACCCAGTCATAAAACCCCAGTTGCACACTTCCAGGGAGTAAATACAGTGATTTAGCTGCTTCGCCCATTCTCAGTCCGCAGCCTCTGTTGCCTGCTTTCCCGCCACTGAGAATCTTTTTCCCACTGAGAAAATCAGAGCGGTGCTGTTTCAAGTACTAGCTATCTAGCAAGAGGAGGCGGCCAGAGGAGTGGGAGCCTGCAGCCCCAGTATTTTGCTGTATCAATACAGCGATACAGTGAAAGCTAAAGAATGCAGGAGAGGGAGGAGAGGAGGCGGCCAGTAGAGGCAACAGCAGCAGTGCTAGCGGAGGGAGGCAACTCCAGCCAGCCCTTTCCCTCCATGCAGAGAAGCAGCGAAGTAACACAAGCATCAGAGAAGCAGGAAAGTAATACAAGCATCAGAGAAGCGGGGAAGTAACACAAGCATCAGAGAAGCGCATAATCACGGCTCTCAATGGGGCTGGACTGGGAAATGGAGGCTAGTTACTCCCACTGGTGAAAGGAAGTACAGAGTGATTCTGAAGGCATGGAAGAGCGCACTAGTGCTTTGATGAGTTGGAAAGACAGGCCTAGTTACCTAGGTTACTGAGGTCATGGCCAGGTGAAAGACACACCCCTAAGAACACCCCAATCATACTGAATTTAAAGTGGAGGGATGGGCACAGAGCAGCTGGGGGAGCCAAATTAAAGAAAAACAATGGAGTAAAAGTACTCTGCAAAAATGCAGCTTCCCCCAGGTAAACTCCAGGGTGGCTGCGGACTGGCCATGGCATCATGTGCCACAAAGGACCTCTAAACGGTTCCAATCCATAGCAGATCACGCATAGCGTGAAGACAGGCCCCAGGCTCAACAAAGGAGGAAGAGTTGTCCCAGGCTTCTTTACAAATCACACACACACGTATAGAACAAGCAGGTTATAGGATGGCTCTAGAATAGCTCACTTGCTAAAAAATATGGTTTGTTTCGAGCTAAAGTCTTAGGCGAGAATTTATCTTATACTCAAATCTGCCAGAACATCATCACCTCCACTACTCCCCTGTGCTGCACTAAAAAACATACACACACAGGAAATAAGAGATTTGATTTTAAAAGAGTATGTTTCTAGTCCTCCAGGGTGCAGGGAAAAAATGCTGCTGATTTCAGCTGTGTGTGTAGTTTTTGGAGGCAAAACAGTTGCACATGTGACTTTATAAGCACTCCTCTGCCCTCCCCTGACTATACAGAGAAGCTGATTACTCTGCTTCCACAGGTGTAGGTCCACCTTTATTCTGGGTACGTGGATGAAGAAATTAGCTCTGGGAGAGGGGGAATGAGGAGCCGCCACCCCCCCCCCCGAGAATGCAATGTGCTTCCTGCAGTGACAAAAATGCATCAATAAGCCATGCTCTATAAATACTCTGCTATGGGCACATCCCACTGCCTACCACAGCCAGACTCTCTACTTAGCCTGCCCTCCTGTACGACTCTCTTCTACATCCTCGCCCCCCTCCAAGGGACAGAGAGCACAGCAAACGGCCTACAGCCATAGTGACAGCCATAGTCTCACTGTCCAGTGGTGAGACTGTGCCTCAAATGACAAGGAGCTGAAACCTAAGACCTTTCATACTCTAAAGCAAAACAACAAACAGCAGTCTCTTGCATCTCAACAGAAAAGCCCTGTGGGGCTGTAAAATGCCAAACTATCCTAGATCTCTATGGCTCCAGCTCAAGTCTATACCAGAAGGTCCTGATATTTGATCTATGCTGCAGCAGTTTCCAGAGCTAGGAAACATATGTCACTCCCTTGCCCAATTAAAAATTAAAGCTGGAAAAAGTGGAGGTGTTGTTTTTTTTTAATGCATACAACACAGCCACACACCAGACAAGCCCTTATCCTCCTGGATAGCCAGCCTCTCAACAGACAGCACTTTCCAAGATTTTGCCATAATCAGTACATTATGTTCAAATAGGATAAAGTGGTCTTAGTAATGACATCAGCGTGTCCAGCTGCATTTATGACAATTCAGGCAGATTTATAGACCTTGCGAGGACTTTATGAGAAGGAAATGTATCCATCATATGCCTTCCATCTGCAAACCTGTTGGAATGGAAGGTTCCCCCCAAATGTAACCACAGAATAAACACATCTATCTATATGGTCCATTTCAAGCATTCAAAGGGTTCACAAACGTTACCTCAGTCATCTTTACAACAACCCTGTAAGATAAGTCCATATCATTATTCCCGGGGGGGGGGGGGGGTCCAAAAAAACAGTTCTAAGGCTACCTTGTGAGTGTTGCCAGAGATATACTGGAACCAGGAACATCCCAGCTCATGCTCTCAGCCATTGTATCAGCTCTCCCAATGGCAAAATGTGGGTCTGGAAGGAACCTCTCAATGTATGAAATAAATATTCAAATGATCCCTTAATATTTATCTTCCAGTTAGGGGCATTTTGCATCCATCCTTAAATAATCTTTTCTATTCCCAGGCTGCTCCCATTCCATTTTTGCCCCCCTCCAATTACTTAGTCTATATTTTCCTTTCTGAGCATCAGGAAGTACATTATTTTACTGTGAACTGCAACAGACATTGGATGATAAATACAGCGTGGGGGCAGGGGGGCTGGGAGGTAGACTATTATATAAAATTTACCAGTGCTTGAATTAAAGGAGAAAGATTAGGGGCTCTTAATTAAATTAACAGTCCAGATTTCTTCCAATTTTAGGCAAATTACATCCCCCTTTTAGCCTTTAAAAACAGCAACTAAGGGCCTACAACAAAAGGTAAGGGGGCAGGCCCCCTCTGGGCCCCCTGTAATTTGAGCACTAGAAATCACTTCCTCATGAACAAAGCCCTGGTACTACTTTTACTGAGAGCCAAAACAGACATTACTTGAAATGTGTGTCTAGCAGCTATGCCTTTTTGTTTTCACTCTAGATTAGGCACAGAGGCTCCTATCTGGATTTTAAAAGCCCCTCTACTCCCCAGGGTCCCAGTCTGAACTGGAACTCCTGCACCTGCTCTAGAGTAATTAAAAAAAAGACATAGCTACTAGACACATGTTTAAATTAATGTCTGTTTTGGCCACCATGAGAGCCACCATGCCGAAAGTATTCTCAAACCCACAGCTGCCCATTCTGCTCTCTGGGTTCAAAGGACAAGCTTAAACATTGTTCCTATGACATAAATTTGAAAAGTATTTGGGGCCAGAAATGTTTCAAATGTGGAATTTCGAGGAATCTCCCTCTTCTTCTATATGCCACCACAACTGGAGATGATGTATGGTGGACTGGTGCAAAAACAGTGCTCGTAGTTGCACTAGTGCATAACTACAGGCCAAATGCACATTGGAGGTACACTGATGCACCACCTACCCACATGATGGATGCTACAGACGGATGTGATCATGGTGGTATGATCAGGCCTATGTCAGAAATGATGTCAGTGCAGGGTTGCCCCAAGACACACTTGCCTGTCCCTGGTCAAATCCATAAAGTACACTTGCCTGCACAAGAGCAAAGCCCTACTGTAGAACAAGGTGTTGGGCGACTCTTCAGTCCTGGATCCTTTCCCGTCTCACAGGTTATCAAATCTCATGGCTAGAGATTAAACATGCCCAGTTCTTTCCACCTTCCTTTTCTACATTTCTGAGGGGTCAGACACTGAGGGGCTGCACAGTATCTACCTAAACTAGCACGATTAGAAATATATTATTGTGACTGTTGTTAACTACGGAAACTGCTAATGTGAAGTTTAGAGTTACAACTGCTAGGTTTTCTCAGATAAGAAAGTGAAGCCATTCTTATGATCCCAAATCTGCCATTCTGAGAATACCAAAGTGAGGAGCTGAAGCAGCCTCGTCCAGTGGGTGCCCCTCAGATGTGTTGGATGACAACGCCATCATCTGGGAGTTGTCATCCGACACATCTGGAGGGCACCAGGTTGGGGGAAGGCTGAGCTAAAGGAGCTCTGAAAAGTCTTAGAAGAGAAAGCGAGGAACAAAGCGTGACATGAAACAAACTTGGATGGGATGGAGGAGCAGGCGCAGCAGGTCCCCGAGTCAGCCCAGCCTGTGGCCAGCGGAAAAATCTTCCACACGCTCCCCACAGATTGACCTCTTATTAACCCCTGTGCCGAAGGGAGGGCGTTGATGAGGAGAAGGGGTCGCCTCCCCGAACGAAACGCCGTTTGTGCCCCGTGCGGTCCAGCGCGATGCCTCCGCTTTCGTTCTACGGCGAGTACGTCAAAGCCACAGGAAGCCCGACCCACGCAGGTATTAGCCGAAGCAGTACAACAGGGCGAGGATGGCGGAGGCTCTATTTGGAGATCTCCGGCAAAGGTCTGACAGGGGGCGATATGGGGGTGTGGGGGGGGGTGCTGAGGAAACGCGCACAGCCGCCGTAACTGTAGAAGTTGAAGCGCTCCTCTCTGCCGAGCGTCTCGCGAAGCGGCACCGCCGGACTCGGGGCGCCTTTTCCCCCCCGCCGCGCGCGCTGAATAGCGGCTTTATAAGCAGCCCTTTAGAGGCGAAGCTCTCCGCCCCGCCGTCCCTCCCGGGGCGCAAACTCGGCTTACGTCCCTGCCCGCTCACTCGCTCTGACCTGCCTGCGCGGGCAAAGAACTTGTCGGTCTCTCAGCAATCCCGCGGCGCCCTCCTCGCTCCGTCCGCCCGCCCGGCTCGCAGGGTGCAGTGCTAGCCAATAATCCCCAACGGGGGTGAAGATTAATGCCAAGCAGGCCCGCCCCCGCGGCCGCCTCCAATCTCCGCGGCGGCTGGAGAAGCGTCACGCGCCCCCCGCCCCGCCACCCCGGACGGGGCGCGACGCGAGGGTGGGCGGGAGGCCCGAGCCGACGCAGCCGGGGGAACCGGCACACGCGCGCAGGCCGGGGCGGCACGCACCGAGGGAGGGGCGGAGGGGCGGGCAGCACCCTCCTGGAGCCGCGCGCCTCGTCGAGCGGGCAGCGTGGCTGTCACGGCCGGGCCTCGGCCGCGATCCTGAGCGCCTTTTGCTCCGGAGGGGCCCGCGCGCGGACTTCTGCGCGCAGCTGCTCCGGAGTGAGGCGCCACTTCACCGCCAAGCACGGTTTCTTGCGCGACAGTCCTGCCCCGACGCCGTCGATCCGTTAGCGAGGGACCGGAGCTCAGTCGGTAGAGCACGTGGTAGTGTGCGAAAGGTGCCAGGGTCAATCCCCAGCATCGCCCGGTAGGGGAGGAAAAACTGCCTGAAACCCAGAGCGCTGCCGCCAGTCGGCGTTGACAATACTGGGCTAGATGGGCCAACGGCCTGGCAGCTTCCTGTGTTCCTAGGCTAGGACTGACTTCCTGGCAAGTGTTTCCATAAGCCTATTACAGCAAGACGAAGAGTCTTGTGGAATCTTGAAGATTAACACATTTATGCTGGCATGATAAATGTGTCCATCTTTAAAGTGCCACAAGCCTCATAGGGCGGAATCCTAGAAAGTGTGTTTTACCATTGCGATTTGCAAAGTTCAAGCCCAATATGGGAGATTGCATTTGGAAGAGCCATAAAGGTACACAACGTTTCTAGATGTTTTTGGAACAGGTGGGGGTGATACCCAGATATTGATCCTTTCCTTTGCATTCTTTCTCCGCAATGGTGGATCCATCCAGTCCTCCCCTTTCTGGGATGTACCAAAGCAAGCAAGAATGCGACTGGAAAACATGGGAGCTGCAAATGAGCTACAGAAAAGAAGCAGCACGGAATGGATCCTGAGGCAGATTAGAATGGGTCATGGGGTCAGAGCTGAAACACGTTGGTTTCGATTCCTCCTTCCAAACTCTTAGATGATTTAAATGGTTAATTTCCAGTCCTAGGGCCCATCATCCAGTGCCAAGTGTATCGCTCCAATCCTAGAGTCCATAATCATAATCATAGAGTCCAATCCATAACATGAAGGTTATCATGTCTTCTTCAGTCCCATCGCAACCCCACAAACTTTTACTCATGTAGATTTGAAACTGCATTAGCCATTCAAGGGTAGTAGCCAATATTAGCCCTAGAGTAGACCCATTGAAATGAATGGGACTTTAGTTAGTCATGACTAACTGAAATCCCATTCATTTCAATTTGTCTACTCTAAGTAGGACTAACATTAGATACCATCCCAACTTTCCTGTGAACTCCATTTCCAACTCCTAAAGGCATCGTTCATCTGCAGTCATCTTTGAATTGCATAATTCTTGTTCTGCAATACCTCAATATCCTATCTTCTCAGTTTAGGGTATTGTTTCATAATCATGTGCAAAAATATAAAGTTGTCAATAGTGCAAGAATTGATAAGCATTATATTCCTTAGCTTCAGTTTTTTGAGTTCTGTACTGAGGAAGAGAAGATGACACTGTTTTTTCTTTGTGTGGGTGACTAGGGAGCAACTTATACTAATTGGGTTGTTTCTTGGGTGTTGACTGTGGCCGGCTGGATCATGCTTCTTTCTGTCTGAGTAAGAGGATCTGATATGCCCTCCTTTGAAATGGTATTCTCAGTCTTAATCTCCTCGGATTCCTTTCTTCTGTTACCATGAAAGGATAACTACTGCAGTTGCTTGCAATCAACACTGAATGATATCTTTCATAATTTTGGCAGACTGTGCAGGTCAACAGTAAAAGTGT
Source organism: Heloderma suspectum (assembly GCF_057233095.1). Taxonomy (NCBI): domain Eukaryota; kingdom Metazoa; phylum Chordata; class Lepidosauria; order Squamata; family Helodermatidae; genus Heloderma; species Heloderma suspectum. The sequence continues at coordinate 280,747,783 of NC_139459.1, forward strand.
ATTGTTCAGGGCATCTTTGTTAACAATTACAAAACAATTTTTCCCTGTGGCATTACTGTCTCCAGTATGGGGCCATTTTTTGGTTTGGAGCATAATGCCAGCCCACAATGGCAATGTTGTAACATATTTCAACACAAGTTTTGTAATTAAGGGTGCAATCCTATGCATGTTTAGACAGAGAAAAGGCCTACAACTCCCAGCATGCCCCAGCCATGGCTGGCTGGCTGGGGCATGCTGGGAGTTGTAGGCCTTTTCTAAACATGCGTAGGATTGCACCCTAAGTATTGTAGTAGGTGTGGTAGACTCACTTTTACTGTTCTATTGCTTTCCATGTGTTGGATGGGAATTAGCATTACCAAAGGTGAACTACAAGATGTGGAATCCTGCATTGTTCGAGGAGTGAAGTCCTCTTCCAAATCAAAAAGTCTTTCATTAATGGTTTTGGAGTCTTGTAAATATTGTTTTACAGTGTCTATAACACACTCACACTGTCATGTAATATGTTTAGTGCTAAAAAAAATCATGCTGAGTCTTTCAATCATTTCTCTGCACTCTGTCATTATTTTCCCATTCTGCCACAACACAAATGCAGAGGTTTTAACTCTTTGTCAAACCATTGTTCTCTTTACAAGTCCAGCAATTCACTTTATCATATTTGCTGTACAGTCCTTCGATCTTTAATTTGAACTGACTTCCTGGAAAGTGATGACTTATCAAAAGTTTACTGCAGGATACACACCCTCACTTCCATATTGTTTTCTACATTGGCAACTACTGGCATGAACCCAACATTTGTCCAACTTACAATGGCACATGGACAGAGCTCCAGAGATTTAGGCAAGGCCAGTAGGCAGTCCAAAGTCCAAGCATAGGGAGGTCCAGAGAAGAGTAAGATTCGCACATAAAGCACAGGAGCTGGTACACACACATTGCTCTAGCATTCTCTGCCTAGAATTGAAGACTTTTAAACCTGAGTCTTCAGAGCATCACCCAGCCAGACCATCAGTTTCACATGGAGAATGGTCTACTCACACATAGAGCCTTGCGCACAAGTATACTTTTACTCATGAAGAGTCCTTATTCCTCAGGTGGGCACTACAGTATCTGATAGCCAGCTGAGCCTGCACCTGTAGGTGCCTGCACTCCCTGGGGCTAAGTGGCTGCTTGGCACCTGCCTCCCAGTCCAAGAGGGGACTAAGTGTGTCTTGAGGGCAGAAAAGGGCAACTCAAATGATCAAGAGGCTAGAGCATCTCTCCCATGACAGAAGGTTACAACAGCTGGGATTGTTTCGCTTGGAAAAGGGGAGGGTAAGGGGAGACATGATAGAGGTGTACAAAATCATGCATGGTATGGAGAAAGTGGACAGGGACACATTTTATTCCCTCTCTCAAAATACTAGAACCCTGGGTCACCCTATGAAGCTGATTGGTGGGAGATTCAGGACAGATAAAAGGAAGTAGTTCTTCACAGTGCATAGTTAAACTATGGAATTCGCTACCACAAGATGTATGTGCTACCTCCAGTACCAGAGGCAGTGAGCCTATGCACACCAGTTGCTGGGGAACATAGGTGGGAGGGTGCTGTTGTGCTCATGCCCTGCTTGTGGGTTCCTGGTCAACAGCTGGTTGGCTACTGTGTGAACAGAATGCTGGACTAGATGGACCCTTGGTCTGATCCAGCAGGGCTCTCCTTATGTTCTTATGAGGGGGAGGTATGATGGCTGTCTCCCCCAAGGGCCCAGGATCCCCCTGATCTGCCTCAAGGTCCCTTGGCATAGGCAACTCCTCTGTGATGTTTGGCTTGGGGGACTTCAGGTCATCCTCCAAAGGGGGCATGACAGCACTCTTGACAGTGACTTGCGCCCAAGTGAAGCACTGGGCTGGAAGCGATGCTGTGGCATCTCATAGTGGACACTCTTCTGGAGGTGTCAATGCATGTGGGGTGGCCCAAAGTTTATTGTGGGGTGCACAGCCCCAGTTCCATGGTTTTTCCCCACGTACATTAGGAATTAATGGCATGGCTGCCCCATGCTTGTCAATGTCTCACGCTCAAAGCATTGGCCAGGCATAATGCTGTGGCATCTCACAGAGGCCACTCTGCTGGAGGTGAGGGTGTATGATTTGGGATGGCTGAAAGCTGATTGTGTGGTGAACACGCCCAGTCCCTTCATTTATATGACATACTGACAATATGACAATAGCATATTGGCTATTATTGACATTGCGGCAGTACACTTGACAGTGTCTTGTGCCAAAATGAAGCAGTGGGCCAGGCCTGATCCTGTCGCATGCCAGAGAGGCCACTCTCCTGAAGGTGAGGGTGTACAACTAGGGATACTTAAGGGAGAAGGCCTTCTCAGTGGTGGCCCCCCCATTATGGAATAATCTCCCCAATGAGGCCCACCTGGCGCCAACATTGTTATCTTTTTGGCACCAGGTCAAGACTTTTCTCTTTTCCCAGGCATTTGGCAGCATGTAATGAGTTTTAATTGATTCTGGATTTGTTTTATGGTTTGTCTGAGTGCTCAAAGTTGTTTTTAGATATATGTTGTCTTTGTGTATATAGTCTGTGTGGTTTTTTTATTTGAAAATTTTGCATAGTGTATTTTTAATGTTTTCACCTTTGTAAACAACCCAGTAAGCTTCAGCTATAGGGCTGTATAGAAATGTTAATAATGATAATAATAACAACAATAATAACAACAATAATAATAATAGCGTTGCATAAAAACAACTGTTTTGATTAGAGATCATCTCAATGGGAACAGTCAGGGAGATATGTGATACTGGGGGCAGGCCAACACTTATTTTGGGATACCGGGGCGTATAAACTTCAGTTCCTTATTACGCCTACTCATTGAATTCTGTTTCAAATTTTCATGGGAATATGGAACTGGGAATACAACCAACTTCAGCCTCGTCTCACAGTGTGCAGAGTTGTATGTCAGGCTTTTAACCCTAATAATAAAGATTATACAAATCACTCCGTATATAAGCATTTTTTGTAATCCTCAAAGGGTTTGTTTAATTAAACCTGACAATCTCACCCCTGAAAAGAAGAGTCTGGATTAAATGCCACTGGCCTATTTTGGTTCATCTAATCTCGTCAGTCTAAATTTAGTGGGAGACACCAGAGCTGGATTCCCTGGCCACAGAAGCACCATCTTGGCAGACTACCTGGGAGCCATCTGGAAAGTGCATACACCAAGGTACTAAATCAGATCCTTGGATGCAGTGTTGAGCAGGGGCTTTATGCTATCTCAAGAGGAACTATGTCCATCCTAGGGCCCAGGTTGCAACCCAATCCTAAACACACTTATTAGGGAGCAAGACCCATTGAATTTAGGAATACTGTCAAGAAAACATGCTTAATGTGCAATCCTATGCATGTTTAGAGAAAAAAAGGGCCTTCAGCTCCCAGCATGCTTCAGCCAGCCATGCATAGGATTGTGCCTTTAGTCACACAAACAAGGATTTGTGGAAATAGACTTGTGTAGCAGCACAATCCATATTTGTTGGGAAGTCCCATTACGCTCAATGGGGCAAGTCAGCGTGCAGAGGATTGTAACTTCAGGTGGCAAGATAATGGACTGGACAGACCTTTACTCTGATCCAGCAGGGCTCTTGCACTTCTTTGTTCTTACCTGATACACAGAAAGTTTAATGCTGGGCGTTGATCTGAAGCACTGGAGAGCTACCATCCAGATTTTATAGTTATACTGACAGGTGAATGTTTGACTCCGTAATGTGTGATAATAAAGTTGTACCCAGTCAGTTGGAATTAGATCTTGATTACACCCTTTTCTTTTCTTTTCTTTTCTTTTTTGGGTCTGTGCTGAGAATTGAGAGATTGCAATTAAATTTTAGGGGCAGCCAGTTTAAGAAAGCTCTTTTCAAATCTTTTTATTTATTTAACAGCACAAAACCATTTGACCGAAAAAGATTACTTTACTTACATCTCGTTCTGGAGCACTCTAAAGGGGGGGGGGTATTTGGAAGGGAAACCATTTGGTTCCACTGATCACCAACTTATAAAGGCCAATTCTGAAGTATCTGTTGGGAAGGACTAGTTTATCCGTAATGAAATGCCAATAACTGGCAATGCTATGCTCAAATTGCACTGGTTGGAGAGCTATAGGATTTGACCGAAGTCCCCTGTGCTGGATCTCAGAGATACACTGTAGCTGGGGAAACTACACTGGCTGATCGCTGGGACTGCTCTGGCACATCTCCACCGCTGGCCATAAGCAGCCAGCAGATGGGTCAAAAACGGGCAGCGTATCCATCCACTTGTTGGAAATGCCAGGAAAAAAGGAATTTCTATCGTGTGTAGTGGGGACATGATTTAGCAAAGAGGTATTGGGAAAAATTAATAATGTAATGACAAAGATTTTAGGATATGAAACCCCACTTGATACAGTATTTATTTTTATTTTTGTGCTGAATTATATGGATGGGGTAGTATCCTATTATGCCTGTGTGTTCGTGGGACCCACTGCTTGCACGACAGGGCTTTTGCAGTTCTAAAAATAACCTGAAATGAACACAAACGCTCATTTGGGAACAGGGCAGGTCAGTGGAGCTTGCAGAAGGGAGCTCCGTTGACCTGTCCCAATCCAGAAATGGGTGTTTCCACTTGTTTCCAGGGTTATTCATAGAAGTGCAAAAGTCCCATTGTGCAAGCGGTGGATCCCACGAGTGCAGTGGAAGCAGCGGAGGCGGAGCGGCCCTGTTGGATACCGCCTTTGGTTTTGTTTATCAGGAGCATAAAGAACTAGCTTTGCTTATATGGTCATAGCAGCAAGATATATGCCAAAAAAAAAAAAAATCAAGATCATTATGTATTATTTATTTATTCACTTATTTATTACATTTCTAGACCACCCAATAGCCGAAGCTCTCTGGGTGGTTCACAAAAATTGAAACTACAAAGTACAGAATAAAAACAGTATAACATATAAAAACTTAAAACTGCAGTATAAAAATACAAGCAAAACATTAACCATGCCCACAATGAGTGAACGTATAGATAAAATGTGGGAATTTATTCCTATGGATAAATTAACGAATTATATGAGAACCAAAGTAAAAAGACAATGAGAGGACCTTTTTATAATAAATTGGATTCTGTTGATTAATTATTGTAAGAAAAAAATCTTGCTTCCAAAAACACAATGTGGTTTTTCTATGTTTTGAATCCAGTGATTGCTTGATTTGTTTTTGAATTTTACTTTTTCTGAATTTTCAAAATTTCTAATGGAATATAACTTCGGCTATTGGGCGGTATAGAAATAAATAAATAAACAAACAAACTTAAACTAGCTTTATTACGATCATGGGAAGCTGCTTTATACTGAGTCAGAACATTGGCCCATCTAGCCCAGTATTGTCGACACTGACTGGCAGCAGCTCCCCAGGGTTTCAGGCAGGATTCTTTCCTCACCGTACCTGGAGAAGCCGGGGATCGAACCTGGGACCTTCTCCTTGCAAAGAAGGTGCTCTATCATACCGAGCTATTTAAAAAAAAAAAATTGGTTAGTTCCTCAAGTTCTGAAAAGAGTATTAGATTGTATACTGTTAAAAATAACTTTGCTGTTGTTATTGCTCTTGTAAAAACTCTCCTTTTCTTGGTTTTGCTCTGTTTATGCAAGATTTGGATACGTACATCTTTAAAAGATCTAAAAAGGGGGGGTGTCGAGGGGGGGTGTCAAGGGAGCTACACATCCTAAACCCTAACTCCTGCCCTCTATGCAAGCATAATGTTATGCCAGCAAGGGAGGTGGTACAAGTCAAATAACGCTCACTTTGAACCCAATGGAAAGACAAAATAAGCTGTCCCCCTCCCACTCTGCCCAAACTGCCACCACCAAGTACCTGATCCAAACTATCCCTCTTTGGGTTCCTCTCAGCCTTTCCCAGCTGTAATGTTTTACAGTTCCAAAACAAGATTCATCATGATAAAAGACTTAGATGGACAAGCCACTAGGAGGAAAATATTAAGAAGGAAATGAATTTATTGTGGTTACTGGGGGATTGAACTCATTGGTCCAATTTGCAAAATTATTTGCCAGTAAAAATAAGGAGATAACACAGAATGTTACTAGCTTCTGGCGGAAGCAAAATGTCACAAATGTTTTTTATGATGCCCATATCATGGATTGTAAACTCTGAGGTTTTATTATATTTTTTATGATGATTGTAGTCTTGTGCTTTCTGGTTTGTTTTGGTTCTTGCCTCATGTTTCAATTGTATGCTGTATCTTGCACTTTGCTATGGCCACTGGGCTAAAACAAATAAAGCTGAACTCAACTCAGCTTTATGGTAGTCTAGTAAATTTGAAGTTGGCTTCAGCTAAGTGGCAAGAAGCAGGTGGGTGCGTGAATAGTGGCAGGCCATTGTTTGTTTGTTGTTTGTCACTGGCATTTCTATCCCAGTTTTCTATTGCAAAATGCTTGAAGTGACTAACAAAAAATGGGGGGGGGGGCGGAGAGACCTCATGAAATCACTAAAATAAACTAGCAGTTTAAAAACTTTGTTAGAATTGCAACAGAGATAACATGTCAAGTAGTAGCTCCAGCAAGCCTTCTTTTTAAAAATGGAATCTCTGGTTAGACAGCTCACTGAAATACTTTTTTACAGCCTGCTGAAAGTGAATAGAGATGGAGCCATGTGAATCTCCCTTGGGAGGATATTCCATAGTTGTTCTCCCCCACCTGGGCATTATTTGGGTATTAGAACATAAGAACGTAAAAGAGCCACACTAGACCAGTCCATCTCATCCAGCATTCTGTTCACACAGTGGCCCACCAGCTGTCGACCAGGAACCCACAAGCAGGGCATGAGTGCAACAGCACCCTCCCACCCATGTCCCCCAGCAACTGGTGTACATAGGCTCACTTCCTCTGGAACTGGAGGTAGCACATAGCCATCAGGACTAGTAGCCATTGGTAGCCTTCTGCTCCAGGTATTTATCTAACCCCCTTTTAAAGCCATCCAAATTGGTGGCCATCACCACATCTTGTGGTAGTGAATTCTATAGCTTAACAATGTGCTTTGTGAAGTACTTCCTTTTATCTGTCCTGAATCTCCCACCAATCAGCTTCATGGGATGACTTCGGATTCTAATATTATGGGGGAGGGAGAAAAATGTTTCTCCACACCATGCATAATTCTGTACACCTCTATCATGTCTCCCCTTACTCACCTTTTTTCCTGGCTAAACAATCCCAGCTGTTGTAACCTTCCCTCATAGGGGAGTTGCTCCAGCCCCTTGATCATTGTAGTTGCCCTTTTCTGCACTTTTACCAACTCTACAATATCTTTTTTTAGGTGTGGTGACCAGAACTGTACACAGTATTCCAAGTGTGGTCGCACCATAGATTTGTATAAGAGCAGCATGATACTGGCAGTTTTGTTCTTAATATAATTCCTAATTATGCCTAACATGGAATTTGCCTTTTTCACAGCAGCTGCAGACTGGATTGACATTTTCATGGAGCCGTCCACCACAATTCCAAGATCTCTTTCTTGGTCATTCATGGCTAGGTCAGATCCCATCAGATTATACTCGAAGCTGGGATTTTTTGCCCCAACGTGCATCACTTTACACTTGCTTACATTGAACTGCATTTGTTGTTTTGATGCCCGTTCTCCCAGTTTGGGGAGGTCCTTTTGGACCTTCTTGCAAACTTTTTTTTTTTTTTTTTACCATCCTATATAATTTAATGTCATCAACAAACTTGGCCATTTCACTACTCACTCCTGATTCATTTATGAACAAGTTGAAAAGCATTGGTCCCTATACAGATCCCTGTGGGCCCCCACTGTTTACATCCCTCCATTGGGAGAATTTACCATGTATTCCTCCTCTCTGCTTTCTGTTCTTTAACCAGTTACCGATCTGTAAGAGGACCTCTCCTCTTATTCCATGATGGCTAAGTTTGCTCAGGAGTCTTTGGTGAGGGACTTTGTCAAAAGCCTTTTGGAAGTTCAAGTAAACAATGTCTACCAGATCAATGTCTACCAATGTCTACATGTTTATCAACACTCTCAAAGAACTCTAAAAGGTTAGTGAGATAGGACTTACCTTTGCAGAAGCCATGTTGAGTCTTTTTTAACAGGGCTTGTCCTTCTATATGCTTACAAATTTTTTCTTTCATAATGCTTTCAGCCAATTCAGCCAATTTATTTCTTATATTGCCCCCTAGTCTTGCATTTAGGAATGCTTTAATTTTCCTTGCATTGATCTATCAGCAATTGATTAGGCCTAAGTATCTGCTAGCATGTATTGATTAGTTGTTTCTAGAGAAAACGTTTAGTCCATTTCAAACCAGTTTTTTCTTCAGTAGAAATAAGCCTCCTTCTGGCCTGGTTCTCTGCAGCTATCCTGAGTTGCAGCCTGGACAGCCTTGCCTTGCCTTTTTACCTCATCCATACCATTTCTTTTATTTCAACTGCTTCAGCTTCCCGTCATCCACCTTCTACAGTTAAGTATTGATCCTCTGCATTTATTAGTTGCTTGCTGTTCATGTTGTGTCTTCAATAAAGTTGAGAATTGATTTACATGAAAGTGTGGATTGGATGAGGGTTTAGCTGTCTGGATAGGCACACAGCCTGATGTGTGTTGACATCAGAACAACAGCCTTGGAACCACAACAGGAAAGGCCCAAATGGCAGCCCTGTAGCCAGCCTTCCTTGTTAGGTGGGGCAGCCACATTTCTAGGTGGGGCATTTGGGGGGTGGGAGGCACATAGCACAGTCCAATCCCCCCACCCGCTGGTGGAGAGGATGTGAGGGCCAGGCCAGGGGAAGGGAAAGGCAGTGACCTTCCCCTGAGATGGGAAACTCATTGCCACTCCATCTGACTAGCTTCAGGTAAGAGAACCATCTGTTTCTCTAACCTGAACAGTTATGTCTGTGACTCACCTGACCAAGGGCCAGTCTTCACAGCAACACATTGAGATGTGTTTTCAGCTTCTATCCACTTTTTTCTGAAATAGGCTTAGCTCCATCAGAGGCACACGAAGCAAGAAAAAGCAGACTATACACCTCCCAAGCAAACCGCTTTCATAGGTAACTTTCTGCACAGAAACAAGACTTCCACAGCTAGGGAGAGCCATACCAAGATATCGCCCATAGAGAATAGCTTTATATCGCTATAGCACTATACCGGTATAGTGATATAGCAATTTAGAGCAATTCCCTATGCCTGAAATTGCTATCGTGGGGCTTCAGAACTGCAAATTTGGTTGTCTTTAGTGTTTCCCTAGTATTTTGTACAGTTGTGCTTCAGTGTTTCCCATTTTTCTCCACCTTTGGTTCTCCGCCTTCTTAAGCCCCTGAAATGAAAAGGTGGTGGGACAGAGAAAGGAACAGCAGCCCTGATCCCCCAAAGCACACTGTAATCAGACCTTGAAGTCATGTGGTTTCGATGTCGCACTGCGGCGCAAAGGCAATTAACCGGTTCAGCGCTTTCAGGAGATGGGGGTGGGGGTTAAGCTGGGAAAGACTGCAAAACAGAAGGGAACAGCAGAGAAGAGAGCTGCAGGAGAAAGCCCCATTGGCCTTGATCCCCAAAAGACACACCACAGCCCAGGAAGGAGCAAAAGGAAAGGGGGAATTCAGCCAGCACATTCCCAGGAATGAGAAGCTGCAGTAGAGCAATGTCGATGTTGCGGCACATGACAACGGTGATTTTCCGGGATTTCAGATGATTAAGGGTAAACAATTAACCAGTGGGTGGGTGGTTAGGGATTAGTTAAAGGAAGGTGCAGAGAATGAAGCTTCCAAAGTGAGCTGCCAGTGGTGCAATATAGTGAGACAGTGGGGAAAAAAGTAAAGTGGTTGTTACTTCAAAGCCACATGATCTCAGGACTACAGTCTACTACGAAAAAAGACATGAAGTACAGTGAATGGCAAAGCAGAGAGCACTACTGAGAGGCAGAATCACTGGTAGGGCAAATAACTACTGTGGGGCAAGGAACCAGACCTGTCTCCTCCACACACTACTGTGAAATGGTGGCAAATCAAAACAAAAGTGAGAAAAGGGAGGACACCACTCCTTGACCAAGGTCACAGCCAGGTGAAAGACACACCCTTGGCACACCCATCAGGCCAAATTTAATCTGGAGGAATGAGGCACACTGTAGCTGAACCGCTTGAGAGCCACATTAAAAAAAAAAAAACCTGCAGTAAAACTACTCTGCAAAAATGTGGCGTATACACAGGAAAGCAGCGGTGTTGCTGCAGATTGGTGGTGACGTCATGTGTCGCAAACGAACTCAAACTTCTTCCCTTCCACATGAAATCGTAAGTGAAGATTGGCCCCAAGACAGAAAACTGTGACTGTATAGACAGACTCATTCACAGATTTGTGAATCCCAGCTGAGTGTGCTGGGCTTCAAGAATAAATGTATATGGGCTGTGGTCCCTGAAACACCTCTCAAGCCAAATAACACAAACTATTTGTGTTATTTTGTTTGTGGTACCAAACTGGTACCACAAAATACTTACATATTTATGACTCAAACATTACAGAATAACAAAACTTCAGAATGATAAAACAAGCAAAACACATTGTTACTGTCAAGGGCTCCTTGGAGGCCTCTCTCAGTCTAATCCAGTAGCCAAGTCCAGACACAGACAAAGGGATTCCTTTCAAAGCTTTATTCCCCTTTTACAACTTAACAACTCTACAGGTAGCAACTAGATCTGAGCAGCAGAGTACCTATGCCCTAAGTTGAAACAGTTGGTCCCTGTTTGAAAGGGAATTACTGGCAGACCCCTTGAACTTAAGGACTAGGGAGAGTCCCTCCCCTTTTCCCTTGGATCCTCTGGGCGCAGCCGTTGTTTGCGCGCCAACCAGGCACTACGCCTCCTTTCCGCGCCCTCCATCTGGCGCCGCTCTCTGCGTCTGCGTCGCGCATCCACCAAGTCTGCTATCCGCGCTCGGTCACTCCCTGGACTGCTAACTAAACTAGGAATGCTGGTGGGAGGAATCTCCGTCAGCTGTTGGTCCTGGGAAAGAGGAGCGTGCTCCTCTCCCAGGAGCGACTGCTCTTCCTCAGAATCAGAACTACTCTGGGATTCTATGGGCTCAGTGTCCACCCTGACAGTTACATACAATGCAGTTAGGATGATTAGAAGAATAATAGAAATAGTGGCTAGCATATTTCTTAGTAAAATGAAAGTTTTATTCCTCTCAACCAACAAAGCAGTCATCATTAAGATCTTGTAGCTACCTATCTGGCAAGCATGGTTGGCAGAGCTTAGGTAATCATGTTTGGTGGGGTTCTCGTTCTCCCGGGATTTTTCTCCCAAACAGATCAGACCCTTGCCTTTCATATCCCTTCTGTTGATAAGCTCGTCCTAAGTTTCAGACCTCGTCATACCACTACTCCTAGTTCTACTATGCAACCGCAATAGGGCTGCCTCCCAATGCAGCCAGGTTTACCATTGGCTTCAGAAGCTCTTTAAAGAAGGTACCCTTCCTAAGCCAAGCAGCTCTTCACTTTGGTGGAGGTGACCAACCAACCCACTTGTGGCAACTGTCTTTGCCCCATTTCCAAGAACACTTTCCAAGGCTTACAGTTAGCTTATAGCATACATAGCTAATCACTCTACTAATAATCACTTACAGTTAGCATAAACAGATAATTAGTGAAGCTGGCTGGATGTGCCTGATCTCATCTGATCTTGGAAGCTAAGCAGGGTCAGCCCTGGTTAGTACTTGGATGGGGAACCGCTTGGGAATCAGGCTTTCTGCACTGAGCAGGGGGTTGGATTCGATGGTCTTGTAGGCCCCCTCCAACCCTACGATTCTATGATTCTATGAATAGCACTCCTATGAAATACAATGAATTCTTATCAACAATACACGTTACATTCATACTTTGTGACACCCCCCTCACTACTCCCTCCATGCAGAGAGTGTGTTAACTTACATAATGTGCTATGTAAAGGTCAAGTTAACAGAAAATTTAGTATGAACACCAAGAATTCAATGACTGGCATATTTTTTGTTTCATAAGAAAAAAGGATGTTAAGGATACAGCGAAAAAAGGGATACCAAAAGGTGTAAAACAAAACACATTAATGCTATAACTAAGAAGTTAAAAACTACTGTGGAGCTTGTTTTCTCAAAAATTAAGTTTAAATCTTGTATCATAGCAACACCAATACAAAAAAAGAGGTTTAGAAACAGAAACCTTGCAATGCAACCATGGTCAATCATTTAGGGAGAGTGGTGCTGAGAAAAATATGCATAACTTTCTCGTTGAGGTCAATGAGATTGAGTCCTTAAGGGCACAATCTTATTGCCACTAGTCAGCAGCTAGACAGCCATACGATAGGTTGGTTCCCGGAGAACTGACCCCCACCCTCTCCTGTGCTGCCTCATAGGCAGCTTGGATCAGCCCCACACTCCGTGCTCGTAAGAGCAGTGCAGAGCGGCGAAAACAGGGCGTTCCTGGAGGCAGGGAGGTCGGAAAGGCCGGTACATCCTATGTGTCATCTGGCTGCTGCTTCCTGTGCTCCAAGGTCCCGTGGCTAGACAGCCGAAATCGGCTATCTAGCTATGAAAGCAGGGTGGGGGGAGCGAGGAGGAGATCTGCTCCTCACCACTTCTCCTACCCTGCACTGGAGAGGTGACCGTCAATCCACATAGGATTGCTCCCTAACTTTGTAAAATATTTACTGCATAACAGACTTCCTTTCATAAACTTATAAAAATGCTTGATAAATATTCAAGAAAGCTTTCTGAATGGTAGCTTCACAATATACTTTTTTAGAGAGAGAGAAAATACATAGCACCTAAAAAGCATACTTTAGAACAGTTACTCTTTTGGTATGAATGAAGTTTAATCCGTGGAATTGTCTCACCCTTGTTTTGAGAGATCCTCAAGAGTACCAGACTCAAAAGCTTGCCTTTGCCTATAGTTATAATCTTCTTTCACCTGTTGTGTTCTGATTCTTCTTGAACTGAACTACTTTGGTAAGCACAGTAAACTCCCGTTCTGGGCTTTGATCCTGGATTAGGTATCTCACTTTTAGATTCTACCCGAAAAACGAACTTGTCCAGGCTACAAGTTGAGGGAAGGGCAGAGAGAAAATACTTTAGGGTGTGTTTGTTAACTCCTCCCTGAGGGTCCCTCCTTCTAGTCTTGTTCCTTGCCTTTAGATTTTCCTTCCTGTTGGACAATCAAGGGGAAACTTTTTAATTGGTTGCTATATAAAGGACTAACTTAGCGATTGGAAACTAATTGCGGAAAGCAGTTGGAATTTTTGTTTACTGGTTGCTGGGTTGATTTTTCTGCCCAGAAACCCTGAAAAGGCCTCAGGCTGAGCTGCACACATTGGGAAAATAAGAAATTACGCCTGAGTTACAGCCTAGGTGGCCGGCCAGCCAGCTAACTGTAGTGTACACAGCAGTGTTTCTATTCCCCTAGGGCTGTTTCCATCCTCTGCCATCAAGTACTCAAGACGAAGAAGAAGAAAAAAGCCACTATGATTGTGAGTACAATGAGTGCTTTAAAAGAGTCAAGGGTAATTTAGGATATATATTTATTTAGTTCACTTTGAGTTATCTCTTTATTCCACCCTTTAGCAATAAGCCCCCAATCCTGCTCTACTCATCATAACAAGTGCAGAATAAACAAGTTCTTACTGCAGGCAAACAAACACACTTCTTTATTGCTGGCTGGGTAGAGAACTGAAACTGAAAAGCAGAGCAAAGGAAAGGAAAGGCCAAGGCATGGAGTCTAGCTCTAGCCCAGGGGTCCCCAACCCCCGGGCTGCGGACCGGTACCGGTCCGTGGCCTGTTAAGCACCGGGCTGCAGTAGGGGTGTGGGAACCCCCCCTTACCTTGGGTCTGCGGGGGGGAGGCGATCCGTCCTTCCCCCCCCCCCCCGGAATCCTCGCCGGCCCTGGCCGGCTCCACTCCGCGGCAAGTCCGCGGAGCAGCCGGCCAGCTCCGGCCACTGGGACAGAGCTGTTCTTCAAGTAATGTTCCCTGTTCTTCAAGTAATAGGCTCCGTAAATCTTTATGTAGCCTATTACTGCAAAGAACAGGGACGCAAATGGTGTCCACTATGCGGACGCCATTTGCATCCCAGCGGCTGGAAGTCCACCCCCAGCTGTCAGCTCCACGGACTCACCGCGGAGCACAGCCGGCCAGGGCTGGTGAGGATTCCGGGAAAGGGAGGGACAGATCGCCTCCCCCGCCCCACGGACCCAAGATAAGGGGGGATCCCACACCCCTACTGTGGCCCGGTCCCATCCCCCCCCAGTCCATGGAAAAATTGTCTTCCACGGACCGGTCCCTGGTCCCAAAAAGGTTGGGGACCACTGCTCTAGCCCATAATACAAAGTTCTAATATTTAACTCTTCAAGGGTCATGTTACGATACAGGCTGTGTTTTTTCAGGATCACTTAAGTAATTATAGGGTGACTGTGACCATGAAAAATCCTCCCTCAGTCAGGGAAAGTCTTGAGTGAACAGACTTGGGGGGGCTCTTCCAGATGAGGCTTTTGTTGTGCACTCGCCCTGACGTATTCACTGAATTTTTCAGAGGGTCCATTTCTTAAAGTGCTCCTGTCATTCTTTAAATGGGGGCTGTCATTGTCTGTCATGTCACAAATTAAAAACACAATTTTACAAAAAAATCTGCAGGGGGGATCATAGAATCATAGAATAGTAGGGTTGGAAGGGGCCTACAAGACCATTGAGTCCAACCCCCTGCTCAATGCAGGAATCCAAGTCAGAGCATCCCTGACAGATGGCTGTCCAGCCTCATCTTGAACGCCTCCAGTGTGGGAGAGCCCACCACCTCCCTAGGGAATTGGTTCCATTGTCGTATTGCTGTAACAGTCAGGAAGTTTTTCCTGATGTTCATCCGGAATCTGGCTTCCTGTAACTTGAGCCCATTCTTCCATGTCCTGCACTCTGGGATGATCAAGAAGAGATCCTGGCCTTCTTCTCTGTGACAACCTTTCAAGTACTTGAAGAGCGCTATCATCACTCCCCTCAGTCTTCTCTTCTCAAGGCTAAACATGCCCAGTTCTTTCAGTCTCTCTTCATAGGGCTTTGTTTCCAGTCCCCTGGTCATCTTTGTTGCCCTCCTCTGAACCCTCTCCAGTTTGTCTGCATCCTTCTTAAAGTGTGGTGCCCAGAACTAGACACAGTACTCCAGATGAGGCCTAACCAGTGCCGAGTAGAGGGGAACTAGTACTTCCCGGGATTTGGAAGTTATGCTTCTATGAATGCAGTCCAAAAGAGCATTGGCCTTTTTTGCAGCCACATCACATTGTTGGCTCATATTCAGCTTGTGATTGACAACAATTCCAAGGTCCTTCTCGCTTGTAGTGTTGTTGAGCCACGTATCCCCCATCTTATAATTGTGCATTTGGTTTCTTTTTCCTAGGTGCAGAACTTGGCATTTATCCCTATTACATGTAATTCTGTTGTTTTCTGCCCAGCGCTCCAGTCTATCCAGATCACTTTGAATTTTGTTTCTGTCTTCCAAAGTATTAGCTATCCCGCCCAATTTGGTGTCATCTGCAAATATGATCAGCATTCCCTGCACCTCCTCCTCCAAGTCATTAATAAAATTGTTGAAGAGCACTGGGCCCAGGACTGAGCCCTGTGGTACCCCACTCGTTACCTCTCCCCAGTTTGAGAAGGACCCATTGATAGGCACTCTTTGAGTCCGATTCTGTAGCCAACTGTGGATCCACCGGATCGTTGTCTCATCTAGCCCACTTTGAGCTCGTTTGCTCATCAGGATATCATGGGGCACTTTGTCGAAAGCTTTGCTGAAGTCGAGGTATATGATGTCTACAGCATTCCCACAGTCCACAAGGGAGGTGACTTGATCAAAAAATGAGATCAGATTTGTCTGGCAGGACTTGTTTTTGACAAATCCATGTTGGCTTCGAGTAATCACGGCATTGTTTTCAAGGTGCTTCCGGATGGATTGCTTTATCATCTGTTCCAGAATTTTCCCAGGGATTGATGTCAGACTGACTGGTCTGTAGTTCCCAGGTTCCTCCTTTTTACCCTTTTTGAAGACAGAGACCACATTAGCCCTTCTCCAGTCATCTGGCACTTCCCCCGTCCTCCATGATTTCTCAAAGAGAATAGACAGTGGTTCTGAGAGTTCTTTTGCCAGTTCCTTTATTACTCTAGGATGCAGTTCATCTGGCCCTGGAGATTTGAACGCATTCAAAGTAATTAGGTGTTCCTTGACTATATGCCTATCGATCTCAAGCTGCAATCCCGCCCCTTCAGCCCGTACTTCGCCTTTGCCAGGGGGGTCATAGACCCTCTTTTGGGAGAAGACTGAGCCAAAGTAGGAATTGAGCACCTCTGCCTTTTCTTTGTCATCTGTTATCGTTTTGCCATCCTTATTTAATAGCTGAACAACCATCTCTTTCCTCTGCCTTTTACTATGCCCGTAGCTGAAGAAAGCTTTTTTGTTGTTTTTAGCATCCCTCGCTAACCTCAGCTCGTTCTCAGCTTTAGCCTTCCTGACGCCATCCCTGCAATTCTGTGCTACCTGCCTGTACTCTTCCTTTGTTACTTGGCCTTCTTTCCACTTCCTATATGTGTCCTTTTTTGTTTTCAGGTCATCGCTAAGCTTTTTGTGAAGCCACATTGGTTTCTTCTGTTGTCTTCCACCTTTTCTTCTTGTTGGAATTGTTTGTTATTGTGCCTTGAGAATTTCCTTTTTTAAAAGCTCCCACCCATCTTGGACTCCTTTTCTCATTAGCGTCGCTTGCCATGGGACCTTACTGATCATTGTTCTGAGTTTATTAAAATCAGCTTCCCTAAAATCCAGGGTACGCGTTTGACTACACTCGGCTTTTGCTTCCCTTAGAACCAAGAACTCAAGTACAACATGGTCGCTTTCCCCCAGAGTTCCTGTAACTGCTATTTTTACCCACTAAGTCGTCTCTGTTGGTTAGGATCAAGTCAAGGATAGTCGATCCTCTAGTTCCTTCCTCTACTTTCTGTAGGAGGAAGTTATCCGCCACATAAGTCAGGAATTTCCTGGAGGGGCCATGTTTTGCAGAATTTGTCTCCCAAAAAATATCGGGGAAATTGAAGTCCCCCATTACTACTACATCATGCTTCCTTGAAACATTGGCTATTTGCTTTTCAAAAGTTTCATCCTCGTCTTCTCCTTGGTTGGGTGGCTGGTAGTAGACTCTGACCACCAGGTTCCTTTTATTCTTTGCTGCATTTATTTTGATCCAGATGCTCTCGATGGGGCCACCAAGCTCCTCCTCCTGTATTTCTGTGCAGAGATATGTATTTTTCACATACTGTGCAACCCCACCTCCCTTTCTGTTCCTCCTGTTCTTTTTGAACAAGTTATATCCTTTAATTGCTGTATTCCAGTCATGAGAGTCATCCCACCAAGTCTCAGTTATACCTATCAGGTCATAATTTCCCTCTTGCATTAAGAGTTCAAGTTCGTTCTGTTTGTTTCCCATATTCTGGGCATTAGTATATAGACATGGAAGACCATGTGCTTCATAGTCTGGCTTTCTTCCTACATGTGTCTGAAGACTATTATTGGGCGCTATCAGAGCTGTTCTCTCCGTTGCAGTGCATGCGCCTATGTCCATTGTTACCCCCAACATTACATCTCCCTTCCCCGTAGGATTCAGTTTAAAGCCCTCCTGATGAAGTTCTTCATGCTGTGGCCAAACACATTCTTCCCATCCTTTGTGAGGTGCAACCCATCCCTTGCCAACAGCCCATCTTCCAGGAAGTATAGCCCGTGGTCCCAGAATCCAAATCTCTCTCATCGGCACCACCTTCGTAGCCAGTCATTCACCCGGAGTATTTTTCGTTCCCTTTCTATCCCTCTTCTAACTACTGGAAGGATGAATGAGAAAACTATCTGGGCTCCAAAGTTCTTGAGTTTCCTTCCCAAAGCTTCAAAGTCTGACATGATTTCTTCATAGCTCCGCTTGGCGGTATCATTTGTTCCCACATGGATGAGAAGAAAGGGATACCTGTCAGTGGGCTTTATGAGTTCAGGCAACCTTTCAGTCACGTCTTAATTCGTCCTCCCGGGAGACAACATACCTGGTGAGTCCATGGGTCTTCGCGACATACTTGGGTCTCGATCCCACGCAGCAAGGAGTCTCCCACTACTACCACTCTTCTCTTCTTCTTCTTGTAGGCCTGGGTTTCATCGCCTCTGTTTGACTGGCCTTCAGCCTCTTGCTCACTCTCATGTAGGTTCCCCTGTGATTCTTCCTCTGCAGGCTGTCCTCCAGTCTCATCCGCAAGTATCTGGAATCGGTTCCACAGCTCCACTGCTTCCACTGGCGCAGAGTGGCATCTAGTTCTTCTTCTCCTGTCACCCTTTTCCAAGGAGAATCCTCTACTCCATTTTTCTTCACCTCATCATTTCCCACTTCTGCCTCATCTTGCTGTTGCTCTTCAAGCTTCTGGTCTTCCCTTTGCTGCTGTAGTTCCCCCATTCTGTCCAAGAACTCTTCGTGTCCTCTTATTCCCTGGAGGGTCGACAGTCGCCGCTCCAGTCCACTTACTTTTTCTTCCAGCAGCGTGATCAGCTTTCACTTGTTGCAGGTGTAGGCCATGTTGTTCTCAGGCAAGAAAACAAACATTGCACACACCTTGCAGGTCACCACCACTGGAGAGTCCTGTACTTCCATAGCCTCTTTTCCCTTTTTGTGTCTATCTTTGTGATTGTTCTAGACTAGCTTGTGCCTGCTCCTCTACTCAGTAGAGGTTAAAAGCAGAGTCCCACTGGTGTGGAAGTGTGTGTTACAAGACAAATAAATGGAAAAAAGTTAGTTAAAAAATAAAAAAAATGAAAAATGAAAAAAAAATGTTAGGGGCCTCCCCTTTGACCTCCCCTGCCGAACTCCCCTGGCCAACTCCTGTTTGTGCCCCCTGTTCTCTCGCTCTGGTCACTCGCTCTCTGGGAGCTTGCTTGCTTCTGTAGTCCCTGGACAAGCTGGAGCAGCTTGCTCCGCTCTGCTCTGCTCAGCTGGGAGGCGGGAAACAGACTGAAGCTTCCCGCCCACTCAGCTGCTGGGAGTACTCAGGCCACACCCCTCCAATTCAGTTGGAGCTCTCAGAAGCACCTGGTGAGCTTACAGCCAATCAGAAGGATAAAGGGCAGCCCCCTGGGTTTCCTGCAGCCCACTTGCCTCTTAGCCTCTGTCTCCTTTGTCTCTTCAACCACTGCAGCTCCCCTGGCCAACTCCTGTTTGCGCCCCCTGTTCGCTTGCTCTGGTCGCTCACTCTCTGGGAGCTTGCTTGCTTCTGTAGTTCCTGGACCAGCTGGAGCAGCTTGCTCTGCTCTGCTCAGCTGGGAGGTGGGAAACAGACAACTGGGAGTCGAAGCACAGCTCAGGGGTGCAGTGCACTCATTTGCCCCTCCTTGGCTACTGGGCAGCCGGATGATGTCTCGATGGATCATCTTCTAGAGGGGAACATAAAACAGTGCCAGTCGTTTAACACCTATTTGTGCTCTGCCTCTGAACTACAGCCCTGCTATGCTTAGGTACTGGTAGAGAAAGTCTTGAAAACCAGGAGGAAGAGACTTTCTGCTCTCCGATCCTATTTGTAGAAGTACAGTAGGCCTATGTATGCACCACCATACAAGATTCTTCCTTATGATATAAACTCTGGGCTGTTCTATATGAGGCTTTAACTCGCTCCTTTACTGAGGCTTCCGCTTCCGGATCCTTTGCACGATTAGGATCTGCTCCTTTACACATGTTTTTTCCTGGGGGTTTTCTTTCCCTGCCTTTCTATATGTTCCATTACACAACCACTAGCTGGTGCTGTGGTATAGCGGAATTGTGCAAATACACAAGGTTTTTATAACGCCATTCACAAAAATACCAGACTTGCCTTGTTAGGAAAAAAAAACTGTGGTAATGTTGCAAAGTACAGGATAGGCCCTGGAGGATGACAGTGTCATGTAAAGGACCCACAAACTACTGTGAGTGAGGAAGCATGAGTGCACAATAAAAGCCTCATGTACAAAGGCTCTCTACTTGGGCACAGATGGACTAGAAAGGTTCAGGGCTGGTGTTAATTTATTATATTTTACCATGGAACACCAATACAGGGTCCCAAATATCCAGTGGTGCCATCGCCAGTGAATATCTGGGGCAGTGGTCCAGGGCCCCACTCAGGAGAATGAGTAGGAGAGCCCTGCAAGTGCATCCGCATGGCAGGCTCTTACCACATTTTGAAATAAGCGGGGTAATACACATTGCTGTCTAGTGCATGGGGCTGGGAACTTCAGGCGGAGGGGCCAAATCCAGCCCTCCTGGGGTCCCAGTCTGGCCCTCCAGGGTTCCCCAGATGGCCACACACACTTTCCTTGGCTCCACCCCCTTTCCCCCAGCCACCAGTTGTTTGGTGGTTTTCCGGCTTTTGTGCAGTTTTCCCCCCATTCTAAAAGGTTGACATGTCTCTCTTAAGGCTGAGTTACTGGGAAGAAGAGTTTTACGGTACAATATGCTTGTGTTTTTGGCCCTGCCCCTTTGCCCTTGACCCTGCCCACCACTGGAATGTGGCCCCCAAGAGCTTCTCCAAAACTGAATTTGGCCCTTGGGCTGAAAGAGGTTCCCCACCCCTGATCTATACTCCAGATGTGTAGAGATCACCCTGTGCCCCCATAAGATGATTTGAAATTAAGTGAAGTAATACACAATATCATGTAAAGGGTCTTACAGGGCCCCCCCCCCCGCATCTTTAGATAGTGATGTCTAAAATTCTCTAACAGCTCCCCTGAAGATACCTTGGGCTAGCCCTGGGAAGGCTATTTCTAAGTAGCTAAAAGCACAATTCTATACATATCTACTCAGAAGTAAGTCCCACTGAGTTCACTGAGGCTTGCTCTCAGGTAAGTGGGTCTTACAGAGGCTTGCAGAGTAAAAGCCCTATTCAGTTCTTCCCTCCACATGTGCTGCAAATGCAGGCTATCTCCAGCGGCTCTGCCCCTGGACCTCCACGTGTTAACCAGAAGGTCTAAAAGGGGAACCTACACATGTACAAGGGACCACGGTGGCTTAGTGGTTAAGACGCTGAACTGCAGACTGGAAGGTCGGCAGGACAGCAGTTTGAGACCCGAGTGCCGCGTGGTGGAGTGAGCTCCTGTCTTCAGCCCCAGCTCCTGCCAACCTAGAAGTTCGAAAGCAAGAAATTGCAAGTAGATAAATAGGTGCCACTTCGGCGGGAAAGGCAACAGCATTCCGTGCACCTCGGTGTTCAGTCATGCCGGCCACATGACCACGGAAGCGTCTTCGGACAGCGCTGGCTCTTCGGCTTAGAAATGGAGATGAGCACCACACCCTAGAGTCGGACACGACTGGCTGGGGACACCTTTACCTTTTTACACATGTACAGTTGGGGGCTGTCTTTACGAGCGATTTAGTGCAAAGCTGGAGCAGTCTGAATTCCTTCGCGACAGATGATGTTGTCACCAATCTGTTGCCAACCAGCCACTTCCCTCTTGAAAAGCTGCATTTTCTGAAACTCCTTTGCCTCCGACTTTTTTTTTACTGAAAAGTGGTTCCCTGGAGGTTTTACAACACTATACCCTGTTGCTCCGCATTAAATCCTGGGCATGCCTCTGTGACCTGGCAGTGACATGGTCAAGGGGGTGGGATGCCCTGTTCCCTCTTGTTTCCCCAACGGAAGTAGTTTTTCCCATTGAGAAAATCCCTAGGAGCACAGCAGCGACCCCTCCCATTACCACAGTAGTGGGGACACTCATTCACCTTAGTTAGCCTGCTTTTAATCTTTAATACATCCCCCCCCTTTTCTGTGCAGGTTTACTCAGAAGTAAGAAATAAATCTCGCTCCCCTGCAGTGAAAGGGTTAAAGGCTAACTTTAGTAACTTGCCCTAAAGTGCTCTTTCTCTTCTCCCATGCTCTCTTCAATTGCTATTGCCATGCTGTGCTTCTTTGATGTTCTGTACTATCAAATTGTTTCTCTGCTGTTATGTACAGTCCCTTCTCCACTTTTTCGCAGTAATGATCTTTCAGGTTTAGGGGAGCTTATCATTGCAAGCAGGAAGAAGGAGAAAGGGGGGTTGGAAGCAATAACTCCAGAGCAAAGTGCTGGAATGGGGCAAAATTGAGGGTGTGAGCTGCTCTCAGCAGGGGCCTTCAGATGCTGCGCTCAAGAATCGGGGATTTTGGCTTCTCAAGGCAAAAGTGAGCACATGGGGGGAGATGGGGTGGGAGCAATAACTCCATGGCAGATTGCTAGAATGGGGCAAAATTAGGGTGGGGGGAAGCTCTCGGGGAACCTTCAGATGTTGCACTCAGCAACCAGGGATTTTGGCTTCCTCGGGGAAATCTGCACACATGGGGAAAATTTGTTGTTCTCCATTCATAATAACATAGTAGCAAGGGGGAGCCTGGACAAGGGAAGGAAACATGCCTCTCTCATTGGTTGAATAGCCCCTGCCAGTTTGATGACATTCAGTTCTACTCCCCCCACCTGGAACTATGTTCCTTTCAAGTGCTGTGTGATCCCTGACAACCAGACTTTAAAGGTACGGTACACTCGGCTTATTTTGCTTCATTTGTCCCTGATGGAGCAAAGCCGATTCCATGAAAATCCAGGTAATCTTCCAGCATGCTTCCCAGTCACACATAGGCACTCCATGATTCTTTAACATGTTTTAATTGTTTTAACATGGTGTTTTATTCTTTTATCTTTGTTGTTCACCGCTCTGAAATCTTTTGATGTGAAGCAGTATATAGATATTGTAATAAATGAATGAATGAATGAATGAATGTGATCTGGAACCCTAATCACACAAGATTTAAAATACAGCTATATGTGCAGAGGTAGCCTTCCAGTGAACACATGGAAGTCAGGGTTTGGGGAGCCAGCAGGGTGTGGCAATGTAGGGACTGCATCCAGCAGGCATGGTCCTGCTCCACACTCCATGCGTTTACAAGAGGAGGGCATGTCTGAAAAGTCCTAAAAAGGAAGAACAATCTACCAATGAGTTTTAAAGAATAATGCCTCCAAATGCAAATGAAGGGTTGAAAAGCAGTAATAATCTGCAATGTAGCCAAAACAACAGGAGGCACATTCCTGACATCTAGATATACAGAGTTAATGGTGTGATCAAATGTAATGACTATGCGAACTTACAGCACTACCATCAGGGTATCTTTGGCTTTCTAATTTTATTGGCGGGGCGGGGGGCAGTTAAAGCTTGATTTTATTTAATTCAGCATGAGGCCAAACTGTGTTGCAGAATATCGCCATGCTGCTGAACATGATGAAATCATAAGCAATAGTGGTTTCATATAAGAAAAATCTTTTATGTTGAGCGACCACGTCCACCAATACAAATACAGATGTTTGTAGTGTACACCAGATATTACGGGGTAAGCCCAGGTTCTCAAATCCCCTTAATCAGAAACTTGTTCTTGCCTAATTCAAGGTCCGAGGGTGACTCTGCAACTTAAAGTTAATGAATAATGTAATTCCAATTATCAATTGGTAGGTTATCTAAACATTTCAGGTGTCTGTGAGGCATTCCGATAAACAGAATGCTTTGCAACCATGTCACATGGTGTTCTTTTCATTTAATACAAAGGCTGAATTGGTTCTAGTTCTCAAGATTTTGCAGGTGTGCCATATTGTGCTCAAATAATATAAAACTAGTTCCATGACAAATTTTCATGAGATCTGAGATCTGGCCCAGGCATCTTTTTATTTGAAAAAAAACTTTTAAAAAAATGAATGGGCACTGGTAACTGTTGAAAAATCCAGTTTTCATGTTGAAATAGTTGCTTCTGATTGAAATCAGAGGTGGGGAACCTGTGGCCCTCCAAATGCTGCTGGAGTACAACTCCCTTCAGCCCCAGCCAGCATGGCCAATAGTCAGGGATGATGGTGTTGCAGTCCAGCGACATCTGGAGGGCCACAAGCTTCCCATCCCTGGTTTAAATGATTGCCACTTTTTGGGGTACTACAGTTCCCATAGTGCTCCAGGTTCTTCTTCAGTATCTCATGTTCCCAAAGGGATGCTCTACAAGAATGTGTTATGTTTTAAGGTGTGTGCAGGTATGCTTTCATGACTGACAAGATACCATGTAGTGATGTATAATGGTGATTGAGAAGACTATGATTTATGTAATATACATATCCCGCTTTTCTACAGTATATGTACTCGAAACGGTGTAAACGAGTAAGTCAAATAAACAATAAAAATCATGTAAATAAGCAACTAAAACTATAAAAAATACAGTAAGATAAAGCTAAGAAAACCATCATTAAAGCAGCTTACAGGGCAACCTTATGTATGTTTATCTACTTACCTAGGAGTAAGTTATGTTATGTTACGTTACTTACGTATTTAAAATATTTATATCCCACTTTTTCTCAGACGAGCCCAAGGCAGCTAACAACAGAAATCAATTAATAAATTAACAATTTAAAACATTTTATTTATGATCTAACACTAAAATTCCACAAACAGCAGGAGGAAATGACACAATGCAGTAGCAATAAAAATAATTCAAAATCTAGATAGAGTTAAAACCAGTTCAATAAAATGTCCATTTACAATCCAAACGTCTTCCTAGAAAGGGAGGTGTTACTGTTTTTTTGCCAGCTGACTAAAGGCCAATAAATAGGGGCAGGGGGAAGATTGCCCTCCCTCAGGAGGAAGCTCCACAGCCCAGGAACAGCCATGGGAAAAGCACTCTCTCCCTGGTCCTCCCAACTAAATGTATTTCTGGGGATGCAGGGACACACAGGAGGGCCTTTGAAGAGATAGGTAGGTAGGCTGACATGGGCTCAGTCCTTCTGATATCTTGTCTTAAGCCAAAAAAGTGTCTCACATTACTGACGTCTCTTAAATGAAGTTGCATGGGTCACAATCATGGAACATGAAGACAATACAATACAGCATGATGAAATTACATGTTGATGTCAAATTATTCCAATGCTGGATCACCTACACCAATCTTAAGCTAACATGAGCAAACATTTTGAGAGGGGGCTGAAAAATGTCCCCACTATTCACAAATGGTGAACAGGGCTTTAAAAACAGGTGAGCAAGCTCAATGTGGAATATCTCCTTGAGTTCCTCTGCAAGAGGAATTGAGTTTGGATGACCCCATATTAGGGACAAATAAATATGTTCTGCCTACCCCACCCCCTCCCTTGCCCAGGACAACAATTCATAGCCTGAGCATCCCCTGTGGTTGCAATTGCTTGAGCCTAGAGAAAATATGCCACAAGAAGTATGCAACAGAAGCCACCAGTTCAGTGTATTTAGGGCAAAAGGTTTAGACAGAGCAGATCAATTTAATTGTAGCATATCAATAGGACACAGGTGAACAGATCTGTGCGGATGTTAGTAAAGAAGTCGTTTCCACAGCTTTTAGTTCTGTATGCCAAAGTACATGAGAACATCTGATAGCCCATCATCCTGTTTCCCAGAGTGGTCAGTCAGATGCCTCTGGGAAGCCCACAAGTGGGACAGGAGGGCAATAGCACCCTCCCATTGCTGTTCCCCAGGAACTGGTATTTAGAAGCAAGCTGCCTCTGATCCTGGAGGTAGCATCAGTGGAGGGGGTGGCTCCAATGTGAGAGGGGCGGTGAATCCGCTCCGGGTTTCAGTCCGAACCAGTTCAGAACTCTAATGGAGCTACCCCCATTGGGTTCAGCACCTCAGATAGCTCCTTTAGAGTTCTGACTGGTTCTGATTCACCGCCCCACTGACATCAGAGCCACTAGCCTCCACTGGGTAGCATATAGCCATCAGGAGACTAGGGGTCATTGAAGCCTTATTTATCCTCGATGAATTTCTCTTATCCCCTTTTAAAGGAACCAAACTTGGTGTCCATCACCCAATCTTGAGGCAGCAAATTCCATAGATTCACCATGCGCTATGCGAAGAACCATTTATCCTTTTGTCAGCCCTGAATCTCCCAACATTCAGCTTCTAAAATTATGAGAGACAAAAATGTCTCTCCATCCATTTTCCCCCCATCATGCATAGTTTTATAAACCTCCGTCATGTCTCCCCTTACTTGCCTTTCTCCTAAATTAAAAAGTCCCAAACATATGTAGCCTTTCCTTGCTAGGGGAGTTATTCCATTCTCCTGATTAGTTTGGTTGCCCTTTTCTGCACCTTTTCCAGCTCTACAGTATCCTTTTCAGGATGTGGTGACATGAGATCTGACTCAGATTTACATTTATTTATTTAAACTGTTTCTAAATCCCACATTTCTATCCAAAAGATCCTGCAAGGCAGCTTTGTTCTACACACACACACACACACACACACTAATATAGCTCCTGTACCAGCAGCAATAAAAGAACACAGAACTGAATAAGGACATAAAAACGACAATGAGCTGTCTGCTATCCCCAATGTCCTCTGAAAGAGCCAGGTCTTAACTTGCCATCTCTGAACCCCATTAGCAAGGAAGCCAAGCACACCTTCCTCATGTGGGAATCCCATAATTTGGGTGCCACTGTCAAGACCACTCTGTCTTGCATCGCCACCCACTGCACATAGGCTGGTAGGAGAATATGGCGCAAGGTCTCCAAGAAATATCTAAAGGTACAACCCTATGCATGTTTAGACAGAAAAAAGTCCTACAACCCCCAGCCACCATAGCTTGGTGGGGTATGCTGAAAGTTGTAGGACCTCTTTTCTGTAAACGTGCATAGGACTGCACCCTAAGGGGCAAGTAGGTTCATATGAGAATGGAGCACTTAAAAATGCAAAGAACAGATGTTAAGTCAGTATAGCCTTACTAGTATCTGTTATGTAACTACACCTTTTTGTACTACATGAGGCAGGGATCCTGTGGGACAAATATTATGTCACTATTTAACACTGTGGTAGAAGAGTGAGTCTGTATGAATGATCAACAGTGAAATATATTACTATTTAAATGTTGCCATCATCTCACAAATGACATATGCAGCAAGGAGGATGGTGGCTCCAAAGGTTGTTAGGAGGCCTTGGAGAGCACTGCAAGGAATAAGTTAATGTAGGCTGAGGCCCTCAGAAATAACAATAGCTTGTTGCTTCAGGCTCCATGAAAGGCAGCTAGCAATAGTAGCAGTTTTACAGTTCTTAAAACTAGTTCTTAAAATTCTCTTTTGGAGAATGTTGCTTTCTATCCACAGATGAACATAGAATTTTAGAGTTGGACGGTACACCTGGAGGTCATCCAGGCCAACGCCTGCTCAATGCAAGATCTACAATGCAGGATGCAACTACAGCCTCTCTGACTGAAGGCCATCCAGAATCTCCTTAAATACTCCAGGGTTGTGGTTGTTGTGGTTGTTTATTGGTGCTCTTTCTTTGCCTTTAACTGCAGCTCCAACATGCAGAAATGAAAAACCACTTTTTTTTCAAAAAGCTTTGACTGCTCAATTTCTTTATATCAGGCTACTGTTAAAAATTCAGGGTCAGAGCAACTAAAAAAGCTGGCAAGGCTAGCTGAAGGGAAAACTTTATACTGTGAGCAATGGTGAAAAATAACTCTGACCATTATTCGCAAGAGCATTTTTTTAAATTTATGTCCCGCTTCTTTTCCAAGAAGTTCAAGGTAGTGTACATCCCCCCCCCCCACATGTTTATCCTCACAACACCCTATGAGGTCGGTTAAGCTGAGTGGTATTGACTGGCTCAAAGTGAGATTTATAGCTGAGTGGAGATTTGAACTTGAGTCTTAGACCAACACTAATCACTGTACCACATTTCATTATGGATATATAATCAAGGCCATTTAGCATGAACTAGTAGTTACTCCTTAAGGCCTTTTAAGCCACCTCGCTATATTCACAGTCAGAAGCAAAAGGGTAGCTATCCGCCAACTTTTTAATGCATTATCATGGGACAGCATCAAACAAGGCAGGAGTAGATATTCTGGATTGATTAACATGGTTTACAGTCACCATTTTGCATATGCATCATAGGACCACCTGGTGTAACACAGTATCTTACAGTTCACATCTCTGTTTACTTTTGGTAGATGAAAGATTCCTCAGAAGACAGGAGCAGAACAAAGTCTAACAGAAAATGCTTTCAAGAGTGTAAAACTATAGTTTAAAATGTGCTTTTGATTCGCTTAATACAAGATGTGCAGCACAGTCCTTCCTGTATAATTAGAGGTCAGTTCCAGTGAAATTAACAAGACTTGCTCCAAAGAAATGGCTGTTGGATCAAAGTGCTTTCTGTAAATTCTCAAAACAACACCACACCATTCTGTGCTCAAAGCATGCTGCAGTTTTGGCAAGGATGTTCTCCTTCCTTCCGAGCTGCATCCCTCCTGCAGAAGCAACACCTTTAAAAACACACACACAACTATGGACCCACAACCAGCACCTCCTAATACAACACAGACTTAAGATGTTAAATATTCAATACGTTGCAGTCACAAGATCTGCTCTTTTGCTCCTCTGCCCTATGCTAGCAGTGTCTCCTATTACCCTTGCTCTTGTTTTGCATGCCTTTCACAAAACAGACTCGCACTAACCGTTAATTCCTAATAATGGCATAATGTGAGCACAACTGAACTGGCACTAACTATCCAGAATACCGAAAGATCTGGCTTGTCTGAGCCTTTTTGCAGTTCAAGCAGTTCAAGGTAGGTTGCAAAGTTAACAGCTGAGTCACAGACCTTGCTTGTGATCTGTTGTGCAACATCCAGTTTGAAGTAAGCCAAAGGTACCAGAGGGGTATCAAACATTTTGAGACCATAGCCACAGCTGCCATGAATAGCCGAGTCCCTAGTTATGAATGACGTAGTGTGATTTAAGATACTCTTGGGGAGGGGTGATACCGGTCACAGCGGATTATATAGGTTTTGCTGCTTAAGGCAGCTGAAGAATTTAAACGACGTGTAACCAGGCACCTACCTAATCATTAAGCAAATCAACATGTCCCATCTGAAGCATGACAAACCAAGGACATTTCATATAAACAGTACCAAGCATGGCAACATAACCATCAGTGGATGTACGTAACCATTTCTACACATGGCTGAACCTGAGAGAACTTCTGCATAATAAATGGGCCATGCTTTTGTCACAGATCCCCTGACTAATCTAGCTGAGCCATCCAGATCGCAGACCAAGCACAGGACTGACTTTTCCCACACCAGCAGGTGAGCTAACCAGCATTAACCCTGATGCCTCACTCAGGGTTTGCCACGTATTTTCTGCTCAGGTATACAAAGGGCCAAACTACGAACTATGTTAAATGTGGCTGTGTATCTTTCCTTCTTCAAGCTATAAATAGCAGCTATAGAGCAGGTGTGATTGTCCATCTCAGATGCTCCCCCACCACATCAGGACTAGGACCAGGGCACATAGGGAGCAGGGTTGTCTTCCCACACTGCGTTCTGGATGAAAATCGCACTCCCCAAACTGAAGGGGAATAAATAAAGCTGTCTGGCACAGGAAAGAAGCTACCATTGATTAAGAAAAACAGGAGATGATTTGATGCACCACAAACACAGGTCCTTGTTCTACTGACCAATTCCCATGCTATCCTCTTAATGACAGCACATAGCATCAGGCTTCTTACTGTCTGCATTGACCACAAGAAGGAGGCTCCCTTCCACTAATAACCAGTATAGTGCTCCAGGTTCTTCATTGGTATCTCCCATTCCCAAAGGGATGCTTCACAAGACCGTGCTATATTTTAAGATGCGCAACGTTATGCTTTGGAGACTACTCACAAGATACCATGTAGCGATGTATGATGGTGATGATGATTTATTTAAAATATATCCTGCTTTTCTACAAACTCAAAGCAGTTTGTAAATAAGTAAGCAGTTTGGCTGGGGCATGCTGGGAGTTGTACAATTTCTTTCTGTCTAAACAGTTATAGGATTGTGCCCTAAAAATATTTTTGAATTACAGTAAGTTAAAACTCAGAACAGTAGGCTCCCTAATTCAGGGAGAAGCAGCTGGGCTGGGCTTTTCAGCACTTGCTTAACCCTCACATTTGCCCACACTCAGCATGGACAACTCCATAACCTCTGCTGGCGTATTCACCTCACACCAGAGCTCAAAGTAGGGTGGGATGACATTCCACTGCCTAACCGTCCCCCTTCCTTATTTCCCCCCACTCCGAAACCATCCCACTTCCTGCACACCTCTCCCACATCCTTCTCTCTCCCACTAGTTCCGGCACTGCCTGACGACGACCTGCCCTTCTTCTCCTGCAGTGCCTGCTGCTCCTTCCAGTGCAGGCAGACGAGTGGACTCAGAGAAGTCCCACATGAGTGAATGGGAAAGTGGTCAGTGCAGGATAAATGAGTGGCCATGGAAGCAGCAGCTGGGGATTTCTTTATTTCAGGCATTTATACGCCTCCCTGCAACCAGGCTCTTGGAACAAAAATAAAAGCAAATTAAAATGGCATACAAAAAACAAGTCAACAATAAAAAATAAGAAACATATAAAAGCAGCAAGGTATCTCTCCTTGCCAGGCACATGGGACAAGGCAAGAAGGTGAGTGAGTGCTGGCGCTGTTGTCCAACTGCTACTGCATGTAATGGCTCCCAATAGAAGGATCTCTGCTCCTTTGTTGCAGAGATTTAGATTTTCTCAGGGAAGGTGTAAAACTTTCAGAAGCGCCCTGTTGAATCAGAGCTTGGATCCATCATGGCCGAGCATCCTACTTCCAACAGGGATCAGCCAGCTTCCTCCAGAAAGCACACAAGCACACATAAGGGCAACAGCCCTCTCCTGTTGTTTGTCCCTCAGCAACAGCAACAGAGGTTTCATTTAGCTATTGTGGCTAATTAGCACTTGATAGCCTTGTTCTCCATGAATTTGTCTAATTTCCGCCCCCCACACACACTTTAAAGCTAATTGAGGGAGCAATCCTATGGCCACTAGACACTGTCTAGAGGGCCATAGGATATGCTCTTTTCTGGGAACCGCCCTCAGAGCCCGCTCTCCAAAGTCGGTTCCTGGAAATCTGATTTCCCCCCTTGTCCATGCTGTCTCGGAGACAGCACAGACAGCACAGAGAAGCCCCATCCTCTGCACTCAGAAGACAAGTGTGGAGCGACTGAAAAGGGGCGGGGCTGGGGGTGTTCCAGGGCGGGGGGGCAGGGCTGCGCATACAACACATCCTATGTGTTGTACAGCAGCTTCCTCTCCTGGTTGGCCCCCCTGCCATTAGACAGCTGAAAACGGCTGTCTAGCGAAAAATAGCAAGGCAGAAGAGGCACAGAGGGATTGATCCTTGCTTTGGATAGGTGGTCACCTCTGAGGTCAGAGGCAGCCGCCTATCTACTTAGGATTGCGTCCTAAGCCACTGGCTAGCACCACCAAACTGTTATGCACTTTATATATCATACAGAATTTTTATAAACCCCTTAGTAACCATTTTTGATAATGGGAAAATGCTTTAGCTTTTACTCACAAGGAAGGCAGGTGCTCTAACCCCTTGATAGTTTTGGTTGCTCCTTTTCTGCACCTTTCCCAGCCTGACACTGCCCCTTTTTGAGTTGCTGTTTTGCAGCACAGCCCCAAGATTTCTTTCCTGGACCATTTGTTCATATTTCATCCATGCAGACATGTGATCATTTTACACTGACTTCATATTGAATCCCATGTGCCATCTAGTTATTTACTTCATGTTGAGGTTCATATGCTATTTAGGGCGCAATCCTGAAAGAAGGCAGATACAAAGATTGGGAAATAAAGGATTTTGCAGCCCTAAAAGATGTTCAGTACATTGAGGATTAAGTCTCATTTTATCTCACCACTCCTTTCTTATTCCCAGTTTATTCTTAATCCAGGTCTGTTTCATGTCTATGAGAGGAAAGCATGTGCTTCAAGGGCCACATCTAGCATACCCCATAATTTTTACATTGCAACTTAATGTAGCTCAAAGTTACACAGTGCTGATTTCCAGAGTTGGTGCTTGCCTACTTTGTTAATCTCCACTAAATTAGATGTGAATCCTGTGTTTATATAACAGTGGGTTATCCTTACCGAATGTCAAAATACTGCCCCTAATGGGGCTGTCAGCGTGGTTTTCTTCCTCCAGTCTGTTACTAGTGCACTCCACTCATAGACTGTCCTTTTAACATGACATGTAATGCAATTCTATGCATGTTTACATGAATTTTTTTGAGCTGCCCAGAGAACTTTGGCTATGGGGCACTATATAATATAATATAATATAATAATAAATGAACTGAACTGAAATCCTATGCATGTTTAGATGGAAAAAAGGCCCTTCAACTCCCAGCATGCCTTAGCCAGCCATGCTGGCTTGGGCATGCCGGGAGCTGTAGGACCTTTTCTGCCTAAACATGTGCACGCCCTTAGTTACCCATTCATTCACTTTGAAGAGACCCTTTTGGAACTCTTCACACTCTGCTTTAGATTTTACCATTCTCGGTCATGCGGTGTCACAGGCAACTTGGCTAATTCATTGCAAACCACCGATTGCAGATCATTCATGAATAAGTTAAATAGCAGTGGTCACAATCCAGATCCTTGGAGGACCCACTTCTTACTTTCCTCCGCTCTGAGAATGGTTCATGTATTCCTACCCATTGCTTCCTATTACTTAATCATCTGTAAGAGGACCCATCCTTTAAGCTCATGACTGATAGGTTTACTCAGGAGCCTTTGATGAGGGACTTTCCCTAAAGCCTTTTTGAGTCCACGGGAGGTATATCATCCCTATCAGAATGTTTGTTGACACTATCAAAAAATGTTAAAGGTTGCTGAGGCAAGTCCTGCCAAGATCCAGCGCAGTGTACTATGTTGCTCCAGTTTCTAGGAACTGTAGCAGATTCTGTCTGTTTTTCCAGACGGGAATGCAACTGCTGTCTGTCCATGACCAGGCAGTCCCCTGGCCAGCCTAGTGAAAACCCTGTATAGCAGGTCATCACCTTTGGCAAGCAACATTTGCATCAGTACAAAAGCACCCTTTCTACTTCACACAGGAGGTTGTCCATGCTTACCTTCTTTCCCCATCCATCCATCCATCCATCCATCCATCCATCCA
This sequence comes from Heloderma suspectum, assembly GCF_057233095.1. Taxonomy (NCBI): domain Eukaryota; kingdom Metazoa; phylum Chordata; class Lepidosauria; order Squamata; family Helodermatidae; genus Heloderma; species Heloderma suspectum. The sequence continues at coordinate 280,780,827 of NC_139459.1, forward strand.
TGCTTACCTTCTTTCCCCATCCATCTTGGTGTGTTAGCATGGGCCAACACTTCATTAATTTGCTCTGGAGTGTAAGACATGAGGGTTGTTCACAAGAGCCCCTTCCACATGTATGGCCAATTGGAGGAGGAGGAAGCTGGACTGTGCCTGCTATCCCCAATATTAACATCCCACCACCACCAAGCCCCCATTCACAATGAGCATTTCTACATGAGGCTTTTATTGCATGCTTGTGATTGGTCACTCACGGAAGTTTGCAGGTCCTTTTTACAATGTTGTCAACATCCTGGGCGTCTCCCACAGTGTTTGATCTTTATCCCGTGCAGTTCCACTATCCCCACAGCACCATGAGGCGAATGTAGGGTGGCTCCATATGATAAGATACTCCATCATGGAAGAAGGGAAGATACTGTGGGCTAGTCGTCGTCCCGCCCGCTGCCTAAGCTACCTTGCAGGGTTGTTCTATGAGGGAAGGAGACGTGTGTTGATGGCAGGATAAACATGTAATATGGAGTTGATGGAGTTACTTATTCTGGGTGGTCCTTTCTGACTGGGTAAATTGGGGTACTGTCTCTGCTACCTCAGTGAAGACAGCAGGATGAGGAGAAAAACAAAAAGCATAGCAAATTCTGACAAAGCATCTCCCCTCTCAGCATTTTCTTCCCGCCTCCTCCACCCAATTCCTAGACCAAGCAGAGAGAAGCAGCAAATTCTGAGGAGGTGGTGAAGAGGCTGTGGAGAACTTGCAGAGAAAGACAGCTCCGAAAACCCCCCAGCCCTTGTCAGCCCGTGTAAGGAGCCAAGCTTAATCCTGCAAAGAATCCGGAAGCAGAAACCCCAGTAAATTGCAGGATAAAAAGCCTGGTGTGTTGACGTCTAATGTTAATGCAGTGAGGAGAGTGTGTGTGTGTGTGTGTGTGTGCAGGGGGGTTACACAGATACAGCTGTATGTATGTAGGCTCTGTGCACTAGAGGGAACCCTGATTGCACAGGGTTCCTGTTGACATGTAGAGACTAGGATTGTACAGCTGTAGGCCCCTTTGCAGATGTTCCACTCAAAAGATGGGTATTTGGGATGAGGCTGAGAGGTGGGGACATTGCGTAGACATTGGAAGCAGGCCCAGTGGGTAGTCCCACTACCCCCTCCAAGCACTGACTAGACACAGGGAGGGGATTCATCTGGTGAATCCCCTACATCTACAAATCATACTTTTCATCTTTTATCATAGCATGCTCTGTTCTCATCACTAGATTGGAAGAACAGAGAGGACTGGCGCAGGGAATGAAGAGAGGAGGCAGCTCTGAGAGGCGAGACATGGACTGGTATTGGGCCCAGGGAGCTGCCTGGATGTTCATAGAAGCATTTGGAGGAGGCCTTGCGGACCTTCTAGTCCAGGGATGGGGAATCTCCAAGCTGCAGGCCAGTTTGACCCACCAGGCTGGCCTGCAGGCCTGAAACCAAGGCCCCTCCCCAAGCCCCACCCCTTGAAGAGGAATCCCTGTTGTTATCTCCATTCGGGCTGGCATCAAGGGCAGGGATCACTGGGCACCTTCCAGGGCCCACACCCCCGGCAGGGGCCCACTGACAAGCGCCCCCTGGACTGACTACTCCTCTTCACCATTGCAACCTGCTTGTCCACTTGCCTCTTGCTCTGGCCCTGACAAAAGTCATGGTGGAAAGGAGGAGCTGCAGGTGCCACCGCCTCCTTGCTCCTTGGCTCTCTGCCTGTCAAGCAAACAAGTGGTGGCAATTATGGGTAAGAGGAGGAGGAGGAGCAATAGAAGCTGGTGACCATGGTGGTGGGAAGGTCAACTCAACGAGGGAGGGGGCCCATGGAGGGTGTCTTGCCCAAGGGCCCTCAAAAGCCTAGGACCAACGCTGACTGGGTTCACCTGATCAAAGCAGCCCAGCCTGTGGTCTTTAAGCCACAGCAAACACCACTGTATATTGACCAGCATTTTGCATATTCAACCCCTAACTGGGGGTTGCCACATCCGCACCTAGGCAGTGTACAGTCTGATTTAACCCATGGATGCATTCAATCCATGGTGGCCAGGTTCAGATGCAATGACAACCCCCAGTCAGGGCTGAATATTCATAAGGGTGGCTGGCATGCATGGTGGCTCCTCAAGGCTAAGAACCGTCAACGGGCATTGTGACGTGCAAACGGGCCCGGTGTTTCCAGTCACTGATCAGAGATAACAGCAGGGATTCTCCTGCACACTGTTCCCCATCCAAGCTGGGAGGACAAGTGGCACATTAAGTCCCACTGTTATCTCTGATTAGTGACTGGAGATAACAGAAGGGATTCCCTTAGTGCATCACTCACCTTCCCAACTGGGAGGGTGAGCAGCATGCGAAGAGCTTTGTCCACCCCATTCCACCCCAACTGGGGAAGGCATGGGGCAGACAAAGCCACTTTGGCTGAGGCACTGGACAGAGGAGTGCTCCACCTGGTGCCTCAGCCAGGGCAGTTCCGCTGTGCACAGGCTTTCCCTGGCCGGGGAAAGCCCACGTGCAGCAAAGCAATGTCCCCCACTGAGACACTGGATGGAGCAGCGCTCCTCCACCCGATGCCTTGGCTGGGGCGGCTTCCTCTGCCCCACATCCTTCCCATTGGGGGAAGCAGAGGGCAGGCAAAATTTAGTCCCTGAGCAAAGCTGGAAGTCCAAATGACATCAGGGGACATGACCACACCCTTCTGACACCAGGAAGCCCTCAGAGGACCAGGTGGGGTGATCTGGACTCCCACCCAGTCAGAGTTCCCACCCCTGGTCTGCTTGATGCAGGAATCCCAAAGCTGGAGCATCCCCACCTGATTGGTGTTCAGCCTCTACTTGAAGACCTCCAGGGAGGAAGAGCCTAACTCTCCTCCAGGTAATTGGCTCCAGTGGTAAACTGACCTTACTGACTGGGTTCACACGTCACACTAAGCCATGGTAGGTTGTTCTTGTGGGTGGCCACAGTCTTCTGCCACAAAGGCAGAATGGATGCCTAGGATGCATGCCGGTAGTGGCACAGAGAACTAAGAGGGACTGAGGAAGAAACAAACTACGGGAAGCCGCCGAGCAGGCAAGAAGGGGCAAGCCACCCACCCATCGTGGTTTCTTCTCAGGGTGGCTTAGCATGACATGCAAACGCGCCCACTGTCAAGACATTTCTCCTAATGCTCAGCTGATATCTATCCTCCTGTAACTTAAGCCAGTCAGATTGAGGCCTGCCCTCTGGGGCAGTATTTGAAGAGTGTTTAGGATATCCACAATTCTAAAGACCAAGAGCCAATCTACATAGCCAATTTGATATGGAGGAAGAGCAAATCAGGACCGTTCACGACAGATGACGCTGTTGCCAATCCACAGCCACTCCACAGCTTACCTCTGGAAAAGGCGCATTTTCAGAAAGTCATTTTAGTGCATTGTTTTTCTTAAACGTGGCTCTAGAGTGGTTCCACTGCAGTGTGCCCCATCCCCCGCATTAAAACCTGGGCCTGCCTATTTCTGTGATGTGGCTGTGACCCGGCACTGGCCTGGTCAAGAGGTGGGGCCACCCCTTTTATTCCCTCTTTTTTTTTTTTTTGGACACAGGCTTCTTCCACTTAGCATTACTTCCCATTCACAAGCATTTACCCATTGAGAATCTGTAGCTTTTTCCCAGAGAAAATCAGAGCTGCACTGTTTCAAGCCTTCAGAATAGCGTACTTCCTCCTTTTCCCCATTGAGAAAATTGGAGCTGTGTTGTTTCAAGCCTTCACAGCAGCATCTTTTTCCTATTCACAGCTGGGCAGTTTCATTCACAGAGGGGAAGGAGAGGGGCGGCCAGTAGTGGGAGCCTGCAGCAGCAGTTTTTTGCAGTATCCTTACTGCGATACACTGAAAATGAAAGAATACACAGAGGGGAAGGAAAGGGGGTGACCAGTATTGGGAGCCAGCAGCTGGGTTATTTTGCAATATCGTTTCTGTGATACCCTGAAAACTAAAGAATACACAGAGGGGAAGGAGAGGGGGCGGCCAGGAGCAAGAGCATGGACAGGGCAGGGAACAAGCCTCTCTCATTCACTGAGCAGCATCTCTGTGGCTGATGACATTCTCTTCAACTGGCAGGTCTCCACCCAACCCCAAAGTAAGGCAGTTTAAAGTGCTCTTGTGTGACTTGTGAAAGCGAGTTTTGGGGTGATGTAGACTTTGCTTTTCTTGCTTCATATGCCACTGATGGACCAAAGCCAATTTCATGATAATCCAGATAAAAGCTGAAAAAACGTCTCCATGTGTTTCCATATATATCTTCGCCAATACTACTGAGAGCATGGCCGCTTCTGTATTCTTCAGAGAAAATATAAAGAGAAACAACACAGGGCAATTAAAGTGTGATCTGTCATTCAGCCCAAGATTCCTAGTAGAGTGGAAGCACACTCGAAGAAGGTTATTTATCCTAATTGTACTGACTAATTGCCAGTACTCAGTCTGTCAGATTTTATTTTACAGGTGCCACCATCATACTAATGATGTGGGGGGGGGCAAAGTTTCAGACCCTCCGAGCCACAAGGCACTCAGAACCTTTATGCACATATTCATAGAACAGTGAATATTCACTATTCACTATAGTAGGGTTGGAAGGGGCCTACAAGGCTATATTATTTATGTAAAATTCAGTATCACTTTACATAAATAATATAAAATTATATTAACATGTCATTTGCACAGCTCATTAGAGGTACAGGCCTTGTGCGTCTCCATGCTGGTTATAAGTCTTTTGTACTTCAGTTGATTAGGGAAAAGGCCTTGGAGGGCACCAATTAATCTTCCCCCCTGCAAAAAAGGAAAAGGCTTGGAAGGAGCAGACTGGTTTGCCCTTCTTAGTTGAGGATTCAGAGCATAGGTGGAGGAGAAAGGGGGGAAGGCTTAGAGTTAGGCGGCCATGGGGCGGATGACCTTTTCCCCTCCTCCGCGCCTTGGTAGACTCTTCTCTCTCTGCTCCAGGCTTTCATTTGCCCCCTTTTGGCTGAGCCTCAGCTCTCTCTCCTCTCCATGCTGTTCCCACCTCTTCAGCAGTCTTCTGCAGTCAGTGACTCTCCTCCTTTTGACCCCCCTTCGGCAGCTGCTTCTGTCTCCTCCCCCTCCATGCTTCTTCAATAGTCTCCTCCCTTTTCTCCCTCCTGCATGCTGTCATGTCTCTTCAGTGACTTTTCTCTCCTGCGTGCCAAACGCTTTCCTTTTCCCCTCAGCAGCGCTTGCAGCCCAAATGGCTGCAGAGGGCAGGATCGCCTGGTCCGCTGGCATATTGGGGAGGATGCTGAGAACCACAAAATACATGGATGTCTTGGTTGGCTCAACGGTCAAAGAGACACAGTTTGGCCACCCCTGCCCTAGAGATTTTAAAAAGTTGATAAACAAGTGACTGAGATTCTGAAATGATGCAATATATTAAAACATATCCAGTGAGTCTTTGTATAAAACACACACACATAAAAATGTGAACATTCTGTCATCTAGAGGGGAAAAATAACACAACTTTAACATCTTATTAGATATTTGTGAACCAGGAGTTTTTAATTGAATGTTTAGGGTTTGTAAATAATGTCTGTTTGCCAAACAGCCAAATATAGCCACTGTCTTAATGACACATTCAATCTTACCAGCCAATAAATATTCCTAATTTCCCCTAGTGGGGAATAAAATTGTCTTTGCTTAAAATAGGCTCAGGCTATGTAGAACTTGGATGCAATTCACCAAGCAGTCCCACTATGCAACTTGCATTCCTTTCAATGGATTTCAATTACAGGAGCCCATAGACTGGAGTTTTCTAGTTAATTAATTAATTAATAAAACAAGGAACATTTAAGGAATTTCACCGATAACCAAAGACTCAGTATAGATGCCTTCTGAGGATACTGAAGGCATATCTTGTTTGTTAAAGTGTCCTCTTGTATGAAAGTCTCTAACTGCATCACTGGGAACAAGGCCCAGGTTGGAGGCCAGACAGAAAGCCTTCAGTGTCTAGATTTATCCCCAGATCTCCAGCTGATCATCCTTACTGTAAAAGCTGCCCTGAGCTTCACACTACTCAGGAAGTACTCGCCTCCAGATGTTTTGGACGTCGACTCCCATCAGTCCCAGCCAGCATGGCCAATAGCCAAGGATGCTGGGAGTTATAGTCCAAAACATCTGGAGGGCACCAGGGGAGAGAAGGCTGCTCTATAGCTATCTCTAGGCATGTTTTGTTTTCCCTTTCACCTACCTTTCCACTTCTTTTACATTGTTTCATGGTCCCTCTTTCCTGAGTAGTGTGAAGCTCAGGGCAGCTTTTACAGTAAGGATGATCAGCTGGAGACCTGGGGACAAATCTAGACACTGAAGGCTTTCTATCTGGCCTCCAACCTGGGCCTTGTTCCCAGTAATGCAGTTAGGTAATTTTAGACTCTGGATTTCATGAGATTATGGGGGACCTGCTCTTAAAATGGTGGTGTGTATTACTTCAGTTACTTCATAATGTGATAAAGCAGCCCTGCTGAGTTTCAGAGCCCTTCTGCTCATTCTGATGAGTGGGAGCCTGAACTTCTGCTCCCAAATCCTGCCCTGACAGGACTGCAGCCTGCTCCCAAGGATCCTGCCTCCCCTCCCACACCCACTCTGGCATGCACAGCCAGGGCTGAGAGACAAAAGAGCTCTCTCTCACACACACACACACACACACACACACGCCCCTCACAGTGTGAAGAGAGAGGCTCTGGCAGAACCCTCTTTTTTAATTATGCACTTAGAGTAGCCAGGTGAAGCAGAGGGCTGGGCTTCTGCACCTTTAATAATTGGGTGGAAGAGGGACGTTTTAAAAAATGGTTATGAATCACCTTGGGCACCCTTCTGTGGGCCAAATGGCAGTAGATACTGAGTATACTGGGCATAGAAATGATTCTAAAAATAAAAAGAATTTCAGCAGGTGTCGACTGTCATATGAGATATACCTTCTGAAATCCCCTCTTACACACAACTCTTAAAGGTGCAGGAATCCGTTTGCACCTGGCCACCCTATCAGCCCTTCAGCTTTTCATTCAACGAAGGCACAGGGAAATGTTTGTGAGCTGCGGAAGTGGCATAAGGGAGGCCTTTGCCAAAGCACTGACACTGGGAAAGGGAGGGCTGAAAAACTATTTTTTGTGCCTGTGTCTCAGCTTGTGCTGGAGAGAACTCATAGGGAGAGCCAATGTTGCTGGCCCTTCAGCTCTTGCTCAGTTCAAGACACACCCCTCATTACAAATTATTTGCCAATCAGAGCTTTACAGGGCAAGTTTCCTTTGGTGGAGGGAGCTCTGTGGTGAATTCTATGCATTCACCAATGTACCAAGCAGTTATTACAGAGACGAAGAAACAAGCACACAGGCAGGACCAGATTCACTGCTATGAAGTCTAAAATGATGCCCCTTGTCCAATGCAGGTCAGTTTCTCTGTGATGTCAGATGAGCTACGCCAACGGCAGCCAAAGGGCAAATGCTTCCTCTGCCTATGCTAGCTCATGTGCCAGGAGAGCAGAGCAGGCACTGGCATCTCGGGAGGCAGAGAACGATCAAAGGTCCATAAGTGAGGATATAAGAGGAAGTGGTAGGTAGGAGAGGACCAGCAGTGGAGGGGGGAGCAGTTTCAGTGTTCACACCTTGCCCTGGTTCATGCCATGGAAAAGGTGATGTCTTGGAACACTCTACAGAAATGGTTGGAAATACTAAAGGACAGTGGCACTGCTCATGTGCCTGACTGTCAAGGGCTCCTTGGCGGCCTCTTTCAGTCTAATCCAGTAGCCAAGTCCAGGCACAGACAAAGGGATTCTTTTCAAAGTTTTATTCCTTTTTTACAACTTAACAACTCTACTATTAGCAACTAGCTATTTGGCCACCTAATGCGAAGAGAAAACTCCCTGGAAAAGACCCTGATGCTGGGAAAGACTGAAGGCAAAAGGAGAAGGGGACGGCAGAGGATGAGATGGCTAGATAGCATCACGGATGCAATGAATATGAACTTGAGCATGCTCCGGGAGAGAGCGCAGGACAGGAAGGCCTGGCGTGCTATGGTCCATGGGGTCACGAAGAGTCGGACACGACTGAACGACTGAACAACAACAACAATGAGCAGCAGAGTACCTATGCCCTCAGTTGGAACAGTTGGTCCCCGTTTGAAGAAGAATCACTGGCAGACCCTGAACTTATGGGCTAGGGAGAGTCCCTCCCCTTTTCCCTTGGATCCTCTGGAGGCAACCGTTGCTTGCATGCCATCCGGGCACTACGCCTCCTTTCCGTGCCCTCCATTTGGCGCCGCTCCCTGCGTCGGTGTCACGCGTCCAGCAAGCCCTCTTCCCGCGCTCTCTCACTCCCGGGACCGCTATCTATGTTAGGAATGCCGGTGAGAGGAATCTCTGCCAGCTGTTGGCCCTGGGAAGGATGAGCGCGCTCCTCTCCGAGGAGTGGCTGCTCCTCCTCTGAATCAGAACTACTCTGGGTTTCTGTGGGCTCAGTGTCCACCCTGACATCGATTTGGGCAGGGGCGGGGTGCGGGGGAAGCTACAGTCCTAGCACTAAATAATTATGAAACTAAAGAACTGCAATCTCACAACTTGGAACATGATGCCCATGCCCTTGCTGTGGCACAACAAAGCAAGATCACAGGGCATAGGGAATGATGACATTCACAGCCCAAGAGGGAATTCTCTGCACCTTGCCAAACTACAGTGCCTAAGCTTCTTTGGAGAAAGCCATGTTATAAACCCAGTGTATTTTTGGTACCTGTAGTGGTTTTTCTCCCCACTGCAACCCATCCCAGTTTGATTCTCTTTACATTTGTCCATGAAGAATAGTAGTCACAAGGGTTCTTGGGAGTCTATTCTTGGTCAAAGTTTTGTTTAGTAGCTACAGCAGTTGTGATCAACAGAATGGCCAAGCACAATGATTTGGTGAATGGTTCTCCTAATTTGTCATGGCTGATTGAATGAGACTCAGGTGTGCAGTATTAGGGACAAGAATTCTGTGTTGAGCATTACTGGAAATCACTTTATCTATCAAACCAGCTCAAAGATAATGATTTCAGCCACTCCAATAAAAGACAAATGCAATTCATGTGTCAATGTCATGCTGAGCTTCAAACAATACCTCTGAGGAGTAAACCACTTGATTAGTTTCATCACTCAAATGCCAACAACAATCTTTCAGATGTCTCTATTGTCACCTCTCAACAAAGCTGAGAACAGAAGATGGGAATGATCCTATGTCAAGAGGAACTCCACAGCATGTTTTATTTTGGGTAGGCCACCAGAGGATAGTAAGAATGGCTTCATTTTTGTGAAGGCTGCCTCTCTAGAAGCTGAAATGGCTTGGATGTTCTTGCAACAATAGAAGCTGATACAATATACCAGGGGTGCAGAACCATATTTGGGTGGGGGGCTCAATTTCCCCCACCCCACTGGGCCTTCTACCGGACAGATCACTTAAGTGGGCATGGCTAAGCTCTGTCCCCTGGAGGAACAGAAGGAGGCTCTGCAGCCTAAAGGCAGAACCTCCATGGCCAGATTAGACCACCAGGCAAGAGGTTCCACATCCCTGCTATATACAATGGTATCTCCTGTGTGCTGGTCCTGGCATAATCTATTCAAATGTTTACATGTTTGAATATGCCTATTATCCAACGAACAGTTCTAAATAATTGGCCAGTCATCACTGTCACTGGAGGCTCAGGTGGCCTCCATGGCAGGGAGTGCTTTCTACCAGCTTCATCTAGTAGCCCAGCTGTGCTTCTCTCTGGATGGGGATAGCCTTGAACGTTGGGCTGCCTTTGAAGATGGTTGAAAACTGCAGCTAGTGCAGAATTCAGCGGCTAGGCTATTGCCTGGGATGAGGCAATTTGAACATATAAGTCCAGCCTGACTTTGGTTTCTAAGCCAAATCCAAACAGATGGTTTTAACCTATAAAGCCCTGCATGGATCAGGACCCTCAAACCCCAAGGACTGGCTCTCCCCATATGAACCTATCCCGTTCCTGAGGTTGGCATCAGAGGCCCTTCTTTGTGTGCCCCCTCCAAGAGAAGCTTGTAGGGTGCCACTTGGGAATGGGCCTTTTCTGTGACAGTCCTGTGTTTATGGGATACTGTCCCCAAGAAAGCTTGCCTGACATGGGCACTGTCATCTTTTTGGTGCCAGGCAAAGACATATTTATTTCCTCAGGCGTTTGGACATTAGCTATGGCCCAACTGTTGTGGGTTGTTTTGTGTGTGTGTGTGTGTGTGTGTGCACGCATGTGTGTGTGTGTGTGTGTGTGTGTGGTGTGTTTCTTCTGGGTTGTGAGCAGAAGGGGGAGAGAATATTTGGCTGCTTGATCTCTATTTTGGATGAACACTTTTAGTATTGTATTGCTTGTAGATTGTTTTCATTTTATTTTGTATTTTTGTGTTATATTAACTTTGTTGTCCTGGTTATATTTATTATGGTTTTTTGAATCCTTGCTTGTGTAAATCACTTCAACAAGGCTTTTGCGGAGGGCAGTGACCCACAAGTTTAATAAAGGAATGAATGAATGAATGTGTTCAGAGAGGTTGTGACACAGTTCACAGGGAACAATTCACCCCTTTAAAGTGAGTTATTGTGAACAAGGCAGTGTGCTGGTGTACTCCGCCTGTTCACTTCCGCTGCAGCTAAGAGCAGCTAAACAAACCAAAGACAAACCATGGGTTCTTTCTCTGGATTGTCAGAGGGCAAACAAGCCAGAATTCCTGGTTCACATGTAATGCTAATCAAGGCATGGATGGAAGGTCCGTAGTTAGTTTAACTGCTCCTGTTGGGCAGCATGCAGTGGCCTCCAGGGCCTGCATCAAAGATAGGCATGGTTGGGCACCCGCTGAGAGCCCACACCCCAACAGCGGCCTACTGTCAAGAGCCCCCTGGACTGGCTACTTCTGCCTCTTGCTCTGGTCCAGACAACGGTGGTGATGAGAAGGAGGAGCAGTAGATGCTCCTGCCTACTTGCTCACTAGCTCTCTGCCCTTCAAGCAAGCAAGTGGTAGCAATGATGAGAAAGAGGATGTGAAGCAACAGCCACTGAAGACAATGATGGTGGGAAGATAGATTCACTGAGGGAGGAGGACCCTTGAGGATGCCTTGTTCACACTGGCTGCCTCATTCACAATAACCCATAATGATATTTGGGCATAATATACTTTAGCCCTTGCACAGTTATGAACTTGCTGGGTAGCCTTGAGCAAGCTACATCCTCTCAGAGTTAGTAAGGTGGCTTTAGATGGGCACATCATGCCAAAATCTTCAGGTTTTGGTATGTGTGGTTCTTCCAACTACACGTACAAGTGCACGTTTGAAGTCTACTTCCATTAACACACCTCAGAAAATCAGCTCCACAAACTGCATATCCATGACATATTTCTTTATGCATGTTAGCAGAAGTAGTTGCTTTGGTCATGCGCCTTTGGTCATGCGTATTTATGATGGGGAGATGTGTCACATATACCCCAAATGGCAGTTTGACATGGTATATGCCTGCCCAAAGCTGCCATTAGTTCCTAGTTTGAAAAATGGGGATCAGTGCTGCAGAGCTCTGTCCCACTAGCTTTGCATAAAAAGTAGTTGTAGTCGCTACTGCACAAGCTGAGCATAGGTTGGCTTTGCCCTTGAACATAATTTGCAACACTGAAAATGTGCCCTCATGCCATGTGATGGGGTGTATATAATAACCACAATTTCTAGTTTCAAAACATGATTTGCAATGGTAATGCTGCAGAAGAGAAGGCATGATCCTTGTACACAGAACACAGAGTGTGTTTCCCCCTCATTCATTGGTTCCTGGGAGTTCTCAAACAATTAGTTTCACAGAAACCAGAAGCAAACACTACAGACGAGCCTGAAAGTGTTTGGCTTTATCTGAGCAGTAAATCGCTGGGACCCCATGCAGATACGGTACATCGCATGCATGGCTAACGAGGATAAAGGTAATCTTGCAACCTGGATGAAACCTGTAAAAAAACATTATGGAGATTGCTTTGGCATCTATATGCCCCATGCTGGAACAACAGGAAGCGCAGGGATAGTAGGCTAATCAGTTCGAGAAATGAGTTCAGTAACATTCTGACTTCACAAATGTACACGCACAGACACTCACATGGCTAAAATTCTGCCCAAGGAAACACAACTGTGCATTTATTGCACTATAAACTGCCCGGAAAGGCCCTTAGAAGATATTTGACAGCACATCCACTCATCGATTACGATACAGGGGGTGAGGAGGATGGTTCAAGGATGTACATCTCCAGGTCAACACATAACACAGTTAGAATGATGGAGAATACGCTAACCAATGCTGGCACTGAGATACATTCCTATATCTTCTCATTGCACATTTCAAATTTTCTGGATTTCTTCTCATTCTGGCAGGCAGACTGAGAGGCAACCAATGCACTGTAGCAATTGGAAAAGGCCACAGCATTACTTGTTTAAAGAAGGAGTGATGATTGTATCACTCATTCTTTATAGGCCTGAGCCTAAACTACTCAAAAGGAGAGAAACGTCTCAGGATGCTGGAACAAAGATTTTATTTGTGAAAAGCCCGATGCGTTTTAGCCTCTTTTTATTTAAGGCCTTCTTCAGGGGGCTGTAACAAAAATAATAATATAGGACAACATATTATTATCATTTAATTGTTTGTCTGATAAACATATATCATAGCACAGTGAAACTAGGCCTGTGCATACAATTTAGCATTTTAAAAAAAATATAAATCACTACACCCTGCAAATAGGGCTGTACATACATACATACTTATTAAAACGTCTTCAGAAATACTTACAACAAAATATCTCCTGCTGTAATTCACTGGTGGAAAGAGTATACAGAAGGCAGTAATTTCTATTCTTCCTATTAGAGAAGGGTTTTTTAGAGAAGGTTTTTCTAAAAAGTTCTTGCAGTTGTTCCCGAGGTGAAAAAATTGGCTCAAAGACTCTCATATCTGGACAAGACTGTGCTAGAAAACCAAGGGAGTGTCAAAAACCTACATGGAGGTTATAGAAGTGATAAAAAAAATTCCAATCCCCATTTAATCCCTGTGGAGATAGGGTGTTATTCTATTTCTTTTCTCAGCAGATTCGTATCTTCCCTGATGTTAGGCTTCTCCAGTGCCCGAAATCTGAAGTCTGTTGCAAGGTATTTATTCTCAATAAAATGATTAACTAATGGGGCACCCATTTATTTTTATTTTTTTGTTCTTGATATTACATAGATGTTCCCCTCTCTGTTTTTAGGGGTCTAATTGTTTTGTCCACATAGATCTTTTGACACTTGCACTGGATAGCATAAATAACAAAATCACTGCTGCAGGTGGTATGTTGAAAGGCATATGTTTTATGATTGGAAGGATCTACAAATTCATTAACTTCAGACCTGTATCTACAATAGCTACATTGTCCACACGGGTGATGACCCCTGGGCATGGTTGCACCCAGTAAGATGTTAGGCAGACATTCCCTATGTTCCTTGAACTCACCTCTCATGAGCATGTTCCTTATGTTCCTGGATCTTTTAAAAGATACCATAGGCTTGTCCTGACAACTGGTATATGTTGAAGTATGTGCCCATGCATTTTTATGCTCCCCTGTAAAGTGTTTGTGATGTGATTAAATGTCAGTAGCATCACAAAATGCTTTTTTGAGTATTTTTCATCACATCTTTTTAAAATATCCACCAATTAATTTACATTGCCCTCCCTTGCTCTCTCTTTCTCAAAGAACTTCATTATTTCCCAGCAAGTAAGGTCATCGCATAGCCAATCTGATTGGCAATATAGCAGTGTGACATCAACTGATTCACTGCATGCTCTCTGACTGGTTAGGATCACCTTTGTGGCTAACCCAGGAAGAAGAAAGAAGAAGCAACCAGGGGGAAAATGGTGCCAAAATAGGAATAGCCAGGGAAGTCAGTGGCACCAAATATGATCTTTCAAAGTGAATATTCAAAGTGGAGCCCCCGCATTTCTACTCCACCAAAATCATTATCTTTGACATGAAGACTGAAACTGGAGCATATCTGGTGCAGCTAGTAGCTACTATCTCCAAATGAATCCTGATAAAAGCTATTAATTAACAGTTTCCCTGGCATTCATTTTGGATGTTTTGAAAGTGATGATCATGTAAGACATGATGTCCTTGCAAGCAAGCAGATCACACATACTCCGAAGATGTCAGACTTGCCTCAGGAAGAGACGGACCAAACACATCCAGTCTTGTGTTTCTCTTTTCTTGGTTTTATTCTTTCACACAGCAACACAGAGCAAAGGACCAGTTCATTGCAGTTCATGCTTAGACTGCCCTTGCTCATCAGTCTGCCCCAGGAGTGAACCCTGGGGCCAAACACCAACTGAGATGCGGTCACTTTACTGGAGCGGCATCTCAGCACACCAATTAAGGTTTCATTGTTGTGTTCTTAATTTAGTTGGCTTTATGTTATTTTTAATAAAGATTTTCTCAAAAAACCAACATTTTGTTTTTATTATTTTTAGCCACCTTGAGCCCCATTTTTGGCAGAAAGCCAGGATGTAAAATAAAGATTGGGGCCCAATCTGCACGGCTGATTTAGTGTGGAGCAGGAGCACATTGGGGCTGTCGTGACAGATGACACTGTCACCAATCTGCAGCAACCCCACAGCTTCCCTCTGGAAACGGTGCATTTTTGCAAAGCCATTTTAATGCATCGTTTTCTTTGAATGCGGCTCCCGCACGGTTCCACTGCAGTGTGCCCCGACCCCATGCATTAAATCCTGGGCATGCCTAGGGGCGTTGCTGTGACCTGGCCACTTCTTCCCCTCCCCCCATTCCCTCTTTTTCCCCTCTTTGGGAACAAGCCTCTCTCACTGGCTGAGCAGCGCCTACGTGGCTGATGATGTTCAGTTCTACTTGCTGGATTCCACCCACCCAGCCCCGAAGTATGGTGGTCTCAAGTGCCATGTGACCTGTGAACGCAGGTTTTTAGGTAGTGTATACTCTGCTTTTCTTGCTTCATGTGTCACTGATGGGCCAAAGCAATTTCATGAAAATCTAGATATAATTACAAAACGCTTCATAAACAGTCACCGTGATGATTCTCCCATAGATAAGGTGATTCCATGTGGGTATGTGTTTCGGAAGACTGTTGATTTGTGGGTCAACCTTGTTCCCATTCCAGCAACAGTTCCAGGGGGAAATAGACCAGCAGGAGTTTTCTGGCCAGTGACAGAGCAATCCTATACATGCCTACTCAGAATAAGTCCCATTACTTACTCCCAAGAAGTGTGGATAGGATTGTAGCATGAATTAATCTGACATAACACATGCTAGCTGTGTATGTCTGGACTGCCCTGTAACTCTGGGAAGCCATAGCAGGAATGAGATCTAGGTGTATTATCCAACCCAGGAAGGTCTCTGTGGTCAGGAGCTGAAACTGGTGGCTGGAGCCAGAATAGGAGCCAAGGCATAAGCAGGCCTTGTGGTTTGGGCCAGATCAGATCCTGGAATTCAGGAGACAGGAAACTTCATTCTGTTAAGCAGGCAAAGGCAGAATGTGAACTTCTTAGTGATTATCCTAAGCCCGGCCAATCCAGTGGCCTCATACTGCTTGCCAAACACTATGTCCAGTCTTGGGCATTTGTGTTCCTTTCTGTGCCTGAAGAGGACTCTGAGATCTGAGCACACACAAGGACTCTGAGATCCGGGTAGTTTATTTAAGCCTTGGGTCCCCTGACAATATATAACCTCCAGCCACTCAGTGAGTCAAACACTATCATGCTCCTCCAGTTGCTAGGATATTGGAGATGGTATCCAGTAATGCTTTACTATGTGACAACTACAGTCTGGAAATCACCAGCAGCAATTAGAGCTGTCATGTCCAGGCTCACAGCCAGAAGTGTTGTAGTGGTGGGACCTACTAAGAGTATCTAAGCTGAGGATAAGTACAACTGGTCTAATACATTTAAATTAAGGTTATTTGAATAATTATATAATTTTAATGCAATAACATTTTCATAAAATTAAAAACTAAGTGCCAGTTGCCCACCAACTCATTCTCAAACCTCAGTGCCCAAGCCGGTCAAGCCAGAAAAATACATGTAGCCAGGAAAATAATATGGCAATGGGGAACTTAAGCAAAACTACTGCTGTAATTGCTGAAGGAAGGAAGGAAGGAAGGAACAAGGGTACTTCCCCCTTCTCTTTTTAGTGCATGCAGTGGAGGGGAAAGAAACAGGCCATCTCTGCTTGCCTTCCTTGTCAATCATCCTATTGTCTTTGCTCTTTTACTGGTCAAAATACCAGATGTTGGTAGCAGGCATAGGTTTATGATTAATAGCAGTAGTGGAACGCTACCTGCAAAGTCATATTTATATTTCCCTAAGATTTCTACGACAGGAAGGCCTGGTGTGCTATGGTCCATGGGGTCACGAAGAGTCGGACACAACTTCACGACTGAACAACAACAACAACAAGAACAAGATTTCTACAGAGGCTTAAAGGAAAGAAAGAATGAAAACTGGATCAGGCCCTCTGCTGTTGTTTCAGCCCTTCATGGGAAAACTTTAAGTGATTTCTGGGTTTTCTGTCATTTTCTGTATCTGTCAGGACTGGAGTTAAAGTGATTCTAATCAGACCAGCCTTCCCCAGCATAGCACCCTTCAGATGTCTTGGATTACAGCTCCCAGAATTCTGGGAGCTATAATCCAACACATCTGGAAAGTGCCATGTTGGAGAAGGCTTAACTACACAGTAATCAGCATGGGTGGCAGGCAAGTAGGTAAGTTGGGACAGGCTGTCTGAGACAGCAGCTCAGCCTGTACCTAAGCAACCAATTACTCAGACTGAGGAAACAGGTCAGAGTCAGTAGCTTTATAAGGCCATGTGGAACCCTATTGGCCCATTGTGTCACCTGACTCCTGTGAGCTGGTAGCCTCAATACCACCCTCCGCCACCTCAGTGATGATGCCGAGCTGAAGTGCAGCAGAGAGCAGACCAGCAGCTCCCTCCTCAGGCAAGCGGTGACAGTGGCACAGTCTGTATCGAAATAGCAATGGTGTGTGTCTGGGGTCTGCTACTAGAGTTTCCAGTTGGGCCTTGTCTAATCTGCCCATCATGTGGCATAAAGGAAGTGTTAAAGGCAGGGATAACTGAGTTGTGTTTAAATGATCCTGACCAGGAACCCCATGGGGAGGGATCTAGAACAGTGGTGTGACTGACATAAAAGTGAAGACCAGAAGGCCAGAACTGGATTGGCAGAGTTTGCTGTCATCCTGACGAAGAAGGAGCAAATGCAGGGAGCTTCTTTTCCAGCTCGCTGCCAGAATGGACACACTGCTCCAAATGCTCAGGGCCAGCCTTAACACTAGGCTGAGTGAGGCAGCTGATTTTGGGTGTTGTGAAAGGGCAGCAAATTATTAATGATTTAATTTATTATTAATGTACTGTCAGGCAGGGGGATTTTTTTTAAAATGAGGGGTGTGGGGACTTGCTGCTCTGCCTCAGACAGCAAAATGTCTTGGGGAAGCCCTGAAACTGCAGAAACAAAGGGTAGGATGCTGTATACCAGCTTTCCTCAGCCTGGTGCTTTAGACATGAACTCCCATCAGCCCCAGCCAGCATGACCAATGGTCAAGAATGCTGGGAATTGTAGTCCCAAACATCTGGAAGGCAGCAGGTTGGGGAAGGCTGCTCTACCCTCAACCATCAGCCAGAGGACTTGGGGGGTTGTATGAGGGAGGTTGGGGGGGATCATTGCAACCTGTTGTAAGCCATCTTCATAACCATTCAATTGTAAAGTGGAATATATATCTTCAAAACAAACAGATAACACTTCTGCTCACCTACACAACCCTACACACTGGGCCCTATTCAACCCACTAAGGTTAATATTTCTAAACTTAGCCTTTCTAAATGCTAGAGATACCTTAACCTAACAAAATGGTTCTTGCAGAATGTCAACTTTGAACTCCTGTTCTCCCCCAGGGGACCAAGTGGTATCACATGGTGGTTAAAATAATCTGTCACATGAAGAGGAAAGAATAATAAAACCAACCAGATTGTTCTGCCTCCCTGAATCAGTGCAGACTAGATGGATACTTACAACACAGCCACTCTTGACCTCTTACAAAACAGAGTGAGTTAGTTATATAAGCTCAGGGAGGCCAGCATGGGAAATTGCAAATGGAAGTGACGGGGTGGGGGGGGGTGGGGGGGGTGGGGGGTGGAGAGAGAAATGGGGCAGGAACCTCCGGAGTGGGGCGGGGGGAGAAAAACAAGGTCTTGGATTACAAAGGTCTACAGAAAAGCACACAGGTGATATGCACAGGGGAGTCCCTCCGAATTCACTCCTGACTTTCTGGATGTTAAAAAGAGAATATCCCATAACATGAAGCTAGTAAAGAGAGCCAGGACTGCAATCAGTGGCAGAGGAGCGTGGCTGGTTCCTGCACTTGGCAAGAAATTGGAGCTGACAGCTAAGCAGGAAGGATTAAAGAGGGGAGACATCAGACCTGCTTCCATCTGTTATGATTTATTCGCAAGGCTTCAGAAGGAAGAAGAAAAAAGGTGTAGCACAGAACAGCAGCAATGGGAAAGCACCACATGTAAAACAGGGCTTTCTAGGAAAGGGCTTGTTCTGTTCCTCAATCCTGATTGGTCTATCCCTCACTGATCCCTGAAATATTATTGGGATTGTTGCTTCATTGATCTTTTTTGCCCAAGCACTCCCTTACTTTTAGAGAGCTGGGTTAAGTTAATGCACCATGGTAGCTGGGGGATGATGGGAATTGTAGCCCAATCTGTCTTGAAGGCACCAAGTTGGGGAAGGATTGTCAAGGAAATCCTTGTGTGTGTTTGTGTGCACACACATGTGTGGTCTTCTAACAAACTGCCTATACAGGAGATGTGTTTCTGGGAGCCTCAGAAAACTTTACTCTTTCTTTGGTTCTTAAATAGGTCCTGTGCAAAATTAGGCCTTCAAGGCTATTCCGGCTTTTCCACCTGGACAAAATGTATCTAAATGTAGGGAGCTTCTTCTCCCCTGAGGTTGAGAGGGTAGGAGCCAGTGCAGCGATGCCATGATAAGAAGGCCAACTTTTAGACAAGTATCCAAAGGACCTTGCAAGTTTGGGGCAGTGATTATTCATCTGAGCCAGTGCTCATAAATGCTTCGTGATGGTGTACTTGTCTCCAATGTCAGGCTCAGCCTTGGAACATGTCAAAGGAACAATAAAGGCAATAGTGCCTTTGAGCATATGTTAAGTGATTTTCCCTGACCACTGAAAGACACTGCTGGGTAGTCATGGGGCAACCTCCTCCAGTCAGGTTTGGTTGGCTTGGAAACCTAAGTGCTTGGGAAATAGCTCAGTTTATTCTGAGCCCAGTTTGGACCATGTTGCAATGATATCATCAGGAATGCAACAAGGCCTGAGCCCTCCCCCAGCCCCCTTATGAGCCTCCAGCCCTCATACACCCACCTACACTTCCCAGCACTCCTTGCATTCGGCATACAACAGTAACAGCATGCCAGCGATTTGAGAGGTCAAGGGAGGGGATGCTTCCCTTTCCTCCATTCCATCACTGCTGGAGCAGTAAGCAAGATGAGGGGCGGGGCAGGGCGGGGCAGGGGGAGGCTTTTCTTCTCTGATCTAAATTAAAATTGAAGCCAGAGAAGAACTTTGGGGGCTCTAGAACTCACCTTGAATTTGTGGTGAGCATACTGAGCTGCAGAAAATCATGTTTCCAAGCCTGGAAATAACAAATATTGATGCCATAACGGCTTCTGAGATCAAGACCAAGGCAGAAATAGAGAGGGAGAGGCAAAGACTGAGGGAGGAAGAGAGCATAACTTCCGTCCTGGCTTCATCTCTGCCAACTCTCATTTTTAAAATGGAGCACTGCTGGTTCCACGCAGTGGGTGGCCCTGTGCCTAGGGGGCTTTTATGTCTTCCCCTGGGCTCTGATCAGAACGATCATTTCCAGTTTTCTCCCTGCCAAAGCAATGGGGAAGGCAGGGGAAGCTCGCTCCCACACATGGCTGAACATGCTGAGAAGGTGGAGAATCCTTCCCTCCTCCTTCGCGCTCTCAAAGGACTCATTACCTTTGAAGCATGGGTGGCCGGCACTGAATCTCTTCAGTCCAGTCAGGACCTCAAGGAACTAATCAGGTCCTTGCTGGCTCTATATAAGAACATATGAAGAGCCCTACGGGATCAGACCAAGGGTCCATCTAATCCTGCATTCTGTTCACACAGTGGCCCACCAGCTGTCAACTAGGACATGAGTGCAACAGAAGCAGGACATGAGTGCAACAGCACCCTCCTGCCCAAGTTCCCCAGCAACTGATGAACATAAGCTTACTGCCTCTAGCAGTGGAGGTAGCACATAGCCATCAGAACTAGTAGCCACTGGTAGCCTTCTCCAGGTATTTATCTAATCCCCTTTTAAAGCCATCCAACTTGGTGGCCATCACTACTTCTTGAGGTAGCAAGTTGCCTAGTTTAACTATGCCCTGTGTGAAGAAGTACTTCCTTTTATCTGTCCTGAATCTCCCACCAGTGGGATGGTAGGAGCATCATGGGATGACCCCAGGTTCTAGTATTTTGAGAGAGGAAGAAAAATGTCTTCCTATCCACTTGCTCCACACCATGCATAATTGTGTACCCCTCTATTATGTCTCCCCTTAACCCTCCTTTTTTCCAAGCTAAACAAGCCCAGCTGTTGAAACTTTCCCTCATAGGGGAATTGCTCCAGCCCCTTGATCATTTTAGTTGCCCTTTTCTGCACTTTTCCCAAAGCTACAATATTTTTTTTTTATAGGTATGATGACCAGAACTGTACACAATATTCTAAGTGTGGCCGCACCATAGATTTCTATAAGGGCAGTATGATATCAGCAGTTTTATTCTCAATTCCTTTTCTGATTACGCCTAACATGGAATTTGTCTTTTTTACAGCAGCTGTACACTGGGTTAATATTTTAATCGAGCTGTCCACCACAACCTCAACTCTTTCTTGGTTGGTCACCGCTAGCTCAGATCCCATCAGATTATACTTGAAGTTGGGATTTTTTTGTCCCAATGTGCATCACTTTACACTTGCTTACACTGAACTGTGTTTGCCATTTGGATGCCCATTCTCCTAATCTGGAGATACTCTTTTGGAGCTTCTTACAATCCCTTGTTGTTTTAATAACCGTAAATAATTTGGTGTCATCGGCAAACTTGGCCACTTCACTGCTCACTCCTAATTCCAGATCATTTTTGAACAACTTGAAAAGCATTGGTCCCAATACAGATCCCTGTGGGACCTCACAATTTACTTCCCTCCATTGGGAGAATTTACCATTTATTCCTACTCTCTGCTTTCCGTTCTTTAACCAGGTACTGATCCATAAGAGGACCTCTCCTCTTATTCCATGACAGCTAAGTTTGCTCAGGAGTCTTTGGTGAGGGGCTTTGTCAAATGCCTTTTGGAAATCCAAGTAAACAATGTCTACTGGATCACCCCTGTCTACATGTTTATTAACACTCTCAAAGAACTCTAAAAGGTTAGTGACACAGATTTACATTTGCAGAAGCCATGATGACTCTTTTTCAGCAGGGCTTGTCCTTCTATATGCTCATTAATTTTATCTTTAATTAAGCTTTCAACCAACTTACCTGGAACAGACATTAAGCTAACTGGCCTGTAATTTCCCAGATCCCCCCTGGATCTCTTTTAAAAAATTGGTGTTACATTGGCCATCTTCCAGTCCTCTGGTACAGAGGCTGATCTTACAGACATATTGCATATTTTGGTTAGAAGATCAGCAATTTCATATTTGTGTTTGGGAAGTGAGATTTAAATGTGTTATTTTAATAATCGCTTGTGCACTGTTTTAAATTAGTTTTGTATTTTTATTGTATTTTATTACTTCCGTATTTTTTAAATTGTGATGGCCCATGGCTTTGAACAATAAAGATCTATTCATTCATATTGTTATTTGAGAACTCTAGGATGGATACCATCTGGGTCCAGTGATTTATTTGCTTTCCATTTATCAATAAAGTTGAGAATTTCATCTTTTGTCTCCACTATTTGCCTCAGTTCCTCAGACTCCCTTCCTGAAAACATCAGTTCAGGCACAGGTATCTGTCCTATATCTTCTGCAGTGAAAACCAATGAAAAGAATTCATTCAGCTTCTCTGCAATCTTTTTGTCCTCCTTCAATAGTCCTTTAACTCCATTGTCATCCAGTGGCCCAACTGCCTTCCCAGCTGGTTTTCTGCTTCTGATATACTTAAAGAACTTTTTTTATTGTTGGCCCTGATGTTGTTAGCAATATGATCTTCAGAATGCTTTTTTGCATCTCTTATTGTCTGCTTGCATCGCCTTTGTGCAAGCTTGTGCTCCCTTTTGCTTTCCTCACTTGGGCAAGACTTCCATTTTCTGAAGGAAGCCCTCTTTTCTCTAATAGGTCCCTTGACATGGCTTGTTAACCATGCCAGTGACCTCTTGGGACTTGGTGCTACCTTTCCTAACCTGTGGTATACATTTTAGTTGAGCCTCTATTATTGTGGTTTTGAGTAACCTCCAAGCATTTTGAAGGGATTTAACCCTCTTGATTCCCCATTCAACTTCCTTTTCACCACTTCCCTCATTTTAGAGAAGTTTACTCTTTTGAAGTAAAATGTGACTGTGTTGGACTTCCTGGGCAATTTTCCACTTAAATATATATTAAATCTGATAGCACTGTGGTCACTGTTTCCAGTTGGTTCAACAACATTTATATCTCATACTAGGTCCTGGGCAACACCACTTAGAATTAAATCCAGGGTCACGTCCCCTCTGGTCAGTCCCATGACCAACTATTCTAGGGCACTGTCATTTAGGGCATTGAGAAATTTAACCTCTTAGTCGTGACTGGAATATGCATTTATCCAGTCAATGTGGGGGTAATTGAAGTCACCCATTATTACAACACATCCTCGTTTGAAGGCCTCCCTGATTTCGTTTTCCATCTCAAGGTCACCCTGAGCATTCTAGTCTGGGGGTCGATAGCTTGTTCCTAGCACTAAGTTAGTTTTGGAGCCCAGTATTGTCACCCACAGGGCTTCTGTGGAAGAGTCTAGCCATTTTAGGTGTTCTTGTCCAGGACACTATGGCCTCTTTGATGTACAGAGCAACACCTCCCCTAGTACACCCTTCCCTGTCCTTCCTGTAGAGTATATATCCAGAGATTACTATATTCCACTGGTTCTCTCTGTTTCCCGCCTCCCAGCTGAGCAGAGCAGAGCAGAGCAAGCTGCTCCAGCTGGTCCATGGACTACAGAAGCAGGCAAGCTCCCAGAGAGCGAGCGAACAGAGCGAGCTAACAGGGGGAGCAAACAGGAGTTGGCCAGGGGAGTTGCAGGGGTTGAAGAGACAAAGGAGACAAAGGAGACAGAGGCTAAGAGGTAAGTGGGTTGCAGGAAGCTCAGGGGGCTGCCCTTTATCCTTCTGATTGGCTGTGAGCTCACCAGGTGCTTCTGAGAGCTCCAACTGAATTGGAGGGGTGTGGCCTGAGTACTCCCAGCAGCTGACTGGGCGGGAAGCTTCAGTCTGTTTCCCGCCTCCCAGCTGAGCAGAGCAGAGTGGAGCAAGCTGCTCCAGCTGGTCCAGGGACTACAGAAGCAGGCAAGCTCCCAGAGAGCGAGCGAACAGAGCGGGTGAACAGGGGGAGCAAACAGGAGTTGGCCAGGGGAGTTCGGCAGGGGAGGTCAAGGGGGAGGCCCCTAACATTTTTTTAAAATTATTTTAAATTTTTATTTTAACTAACTTTTTTCCATTTATTTGTCTTGTAACACACACTTTCACACCAGTGGGACTCTGCTTTTAACCTCTACTGAGTAGAGCAGGCACAGGCTAGTCTAGAACAATCACAAAGCTAGACACAAAAAGGGAAAAGAGGCTATGGAAGGACAAGACTCTCCAGTGGTGGTGACCTGCAAGGTGTGTGCAATGTTTGTTTTCTTGCCTGAGAATAACATGGCCTACACCTGCAACAAGTGCAAGTTGATCACGCTGCTGGAAGAAAAAGTAAGTGGACTGGAGCGGCGACTGTCGACCCTCTGGGGAATAAGAGAACACGAAGAGTTCTTGGACAGAATGGGGGAACTACAGCAGCAAAGGGCAGACCAGAAACTTGAAGAGCAACAGCAAGATGAGGCAGTGGGAAATGCTGAGGTGAAGAAAAATGGAATAGAGGATACTCCTTGGAAAAGGGTGACAGTTAGGAGAAGAAGAACTAGACAACACTCTGCACCGGTGGAAGCAGTGGAGCTGTGGAACCGATTCCAGGTACTTGCAGATGAGACTGGAGGACAGCCTGCAGAGGAAGAATCACAGGGGAACCTGCATGAGAATGAGCAAGAGGCTAAAGGTCAGTCAAACAGAGGCGATGAAACCCAGGCCTACAAGAAGAAGAAGAGAAGAGTGGTAGTAGTGGGAGACTCCTTGCTGCGTGGGGTCGAGACCCAAGTATGTCGCGAAGACCCATGGACTCGCCAGGTATGTTGTCTCCCGGGAGGACAGATTAGAGACGTGACTGAAAGGTTGCCTGCACTCATAAAGCCCACTGACAGGTATCCCTTTCTTCTCATCCATGTGGGAACAAATGATACCACCAAGCGGAGCTACGAAGAGATCACGTCAGACTTTGAAGCTTTGGGAAGGAAACTCAAGAACTTTGGGGCCCAGATAGTTTTCTCATCCATCCTTCCAGTAGTTAGAAGAGGGATAGAAAGGGAACGAAAAATACTCCGGGTGAATGACTGGCTACGAAGGTGGTGCCGACGAGAGAGATTTAGATTCTGGGACCACAGGCTATACTTCCTGGAAGATGGGCTGTTGGCTAGGGATGGGTTGCACCTCACAAAGGCTGGGAAGAATGTGTTTGGCCACAGCATGAAGAACTTCATCAGGAGGGCTTTAAACTGAATCCTACGGGGAAGGGAGATGTAATTTTGGGGGTAACGATGGACATAGGCGCATGCACTGCAATGGAGAGAACAGCTCTGATAGCGCCCAATAATAGTATTCAGACACATGTAGGAAGAAAGCCAGACTATGAAGCACATGGTCTTCCATGTCTATATACTAATGCCCAGAGTATGGGAAACAAACAGAACGAACTTGAACTCTTAATGCAAGAGGGAAATTATGACCTGATAGGTATAACTGAGACTTGGTGGGATGACTCTCATGACTGGAATACAGCAATTGAAGGATATAACTTGTTCAAAAAGAACAGGAGGAACAGAAAGGGAGGTGGGGTTGCACTGTATGTGAAAAATACATATCTCTGCACAGAAATACAGGAGGAGGAGCTTGGTAGCCCCATCGAGAGCATCTGGGTTGAAATAAATGGAGCAAAGAATAAAAGGAACCTGGTGGTCGGAGTCTACTACCGGCCACCCAATCAAGGAGAAGACAAGGATGAAACTTTTGAAAAGCAAATAGCCAATGTTTTAAGGAAGCATGATGTAGTAGTAATGGGGGACTTCAATTTCCCCGATATTTGTTGGGAGACAAATTCTGCAAAACATGGCCCCTCCAGGATATTCCTGACTTGTGTGGTGGATAACTTCCTCCTACAGAAAGTAGAGGAAGGAACTAGAGGATCGGCTATCCTTGACTTGATCCTAACCAACAGAGATGACTTAGTGGATAAAGTAGCAGTTACAGGAACTCTGGGGGAAAGCGACCATGTTGTACTTGAGTTCTTGGTTCTAAGGGAAGCAAAAGCCGAGTGTAGTCAAACGCGTACCCTGGATTTTAGGGAAGCTGATTTTCATAAACTCAGAACAATGATCAGTAAGGTCCCATGGCAAGCAATGCCAGCGAGAAAAGGAGTCCAAGATGGCTGGGAGCTTTTAAAAAAGGAAATTCTCAAGGCACAATCACAAGCAATTCCAACAAGAAGAAAAGGTGGAAGACAACAGAAGAAGCCAATGTGGCTTCACAGTAAGCTTACGGATGACCTGAAAACAAAAAAGGACACATATAGGAAGTGGAAAGAAGGCCAAGTAACAAAGGAAGAGTACAGGCAGATAGCACAGAATTGCAGGGATGGCGTCAGGAAGGCTAAAGCTGAGAACGAGCTGAGGTTAGCGAGGGATGTTAAAAACAACAAAAAGGCTTTCTTCAGCTACGTGCATAGTAAAAGGCAGAGGAAAGAAATGGTGGTTCAGCTATTAAATAAGGATGGCAAAACGATAACAGATGACAAAGAAAAGGCAGAGGTGCTCAATTCCTACTTTGGCTCAGTCTTCTCCCAAAAGAGGGTCTATGACCCCCCTGGCAAAGGCGAAGTACAGGCTGAAGGGGCAGGATTGCAGCTTGAGATCGACAGGCATATGGTCAAGGAACACCTCATTACTTTGAATGAGTTCAAATCTCCAGGGCCAGATGAACTGTATCCTAGAGCCATAAAGGAACTGGCAGAAGAACTCTCAGAACCACTGTCTATTCTCTTTGAGAAATCATGGAGGACGGGGGAAGTGCCAGATGACTGGAGGAGGGCTAATGTTGTCCCTATCTTCAAAAAGGGTAAAAAGGAGGAACTTGGGAACTACAGACCAGTCAGTCTGACATCAATCCCTGGGAAAATTCTGGAGCAGATCATAAAGCAATCCATCTGGAAGCACCTTGACAACAATGCCGTGATTACTCGAAGCCAACATGGATTTGTCAAAAACAAGTCCTGCCAGACAAATCTGATCTCATTTTTTGATCAAGTCACCTCCCTTGTAGACCGTGGGAATGCTGTAGACATCATATACCTCGACTTCAGGAAAGCTTTCGACAAAGTGCCCCATGATCTCCTGATGAGCAAACTTGCTCAAAGTGGGCTAGATGAAACAACGATCCGGTGGATCCACAGTTGGCTACAGAATCGGACTCAAAGAGTGCTTCTCAATGGGACCTTCTCAAACTGGGGAGAGGTAACGAGTGGGGTACCGCAGGGCTCAGTCCTGGGCCCAGTGCTCTTCAACGTTTTTATTAATGACTTGGAGGACGAGGTGCAGGGAATGCTGATCACATTTGCAGATGACACCAAATTGAGCGGGATAGCTAATACTTTGGAAGACAGAAACAAAATTCAAAGTGATCTGGATAGACTGGAGCGCTGGGCAGAAAACAACAGAATGACATGTAATAGGGATAAATGCCAAGTTCTGCACCTAGGAAAAAGAAACAAAATGCACAGTTACAAGATGGGGGATACATGGCTCAACCACACTACAAGCGAGAAGGATCTTGGAATTGTTGTCGATCACAAGCTGAATATGAGCCAACAATGTGATGTGGCTGCAAAAAAGGCAAATGCTCTTTTGGGCTGCATTCATAGAAGCATAGCTTCCAAATCCCGGGAAGTACTAGTTCCCCTCTACTCAGCACTGGTTAGGCCTCATCTGGAGTACTGTGTCCAGTTCTGGGCACCACACTTTAAGAAGGATGCAGACAAACTGGAGAGGGTTTAGAGGAGGGCAACAAAGATGATCGGGGGA
This sequence comes from Heloderma suspectum, assembly GCF_057233095.1. NCBI lineage: Eukaryota > Metazoa > Chordata > Lepidosauria > Squamata > Helodermatidae > Heloderma > Heloderma suspectum. Next base: position 280,808,367 of record NC_139459.1, read on the forward strand.
CTGGAAACAAAGCCCTATGAAGAGAGACTGAAAGAACTGGGCATGTTTAGCCTTGAGAAGAGAAGACTGAGGGGAGATATGATAGCACTCTTCAAGTACTTGAAAGTTTGTCACAGAGAAGAAGGCCAGGATCTCTTCTTGATCATCCCAGAGTGCAGGACACGGAATAATGGGCTCAAGTTACAGGAAGCCAGATTCCGGCTGAACATCAGGAAAAACTGCCTGACTGTTAGAGCAATACAACAATGGAACCCATTACCTACGGAGGTAGTGGGTTCTCCCATACTGGAGGCATTCAAGATGAAGCTGGACAGCCATCTGTCAGGGATGCTCTGACTTGGATTCCTGCATTGAGCAGGGGGTTGTACTCGATGGCCTTGTAGGCCCCTTCTAGCCCTACTATTCTATGATTCTATGATTCTCCATTCCACCAGGTTTCTGTAATGCTCCTGTATCTAGGTTCCCGTTTAAAACCAAGTACTCCAACTCTCCCATTTTGGCTCAGAGGCTTCTAGCATTTGAACAGGAACACCTAGATATGGTGTTCCTCCCCAGATGCCTCCAGCATGTGCATCTTCTTCTTGGGGCAGGAGATCGGAAGCAGCAGGATGTTGGGGGATATGCTGCTGTTTGGGACTCTGTTGGTCAATGCAGGGGTGGTGTTAAACTTCCAGTTGAAGGAGAGTTGGGGCTTTGGTGAAGACATGAGAGAACCGACAACAGGTGATAATATCCAGGAGTTTCTGTTGAGCCTGAGGTACTTCATTGCCCTGTGGAATATCTTCATGATGTTCTGCATGACTGTGCTGTTTGGATCTTAAACATCTTTGGAGTAAGGTGGCAACTACATTCAGCTGGAAATATGTCTTTACTATGAAGTAAAATATATTTGCTGTGTTTTTAGTATATTGGGCTCTGGCCTGTTACTTCTTCTCAGAGTATTAAAGGGAAACTTCACCATAGTCTTCTGTAGCACATGGCTTTGCATCTTTGTTTTTTTTTAAAGTAGAAATCTAATTAGCTTTTGTGCTTAAGGCTGGTACTTTTCTTTCATGGTTAGTCAGCATATACAGATGCTTTTTCTGTGGAGGGGTATCTGGGCCTTATTGGAAGGAATGTGTGTGATTTTATTTAGGAAAAAATGTTCTTAAATGTATTTCTGCTCTCTGGTGTAGAAATTGTGTTTCTACACCTTCCAACCCGGTTCCTTGGAAAAGACCCTCCACGCGCAGCTCCTTTCAAAGATGCACTTAGCCGCTGCACAGCATCACGCTTGGAACAGGAGACATGCTTTGGTCTTGGATCACTACCTTTCGTTTCGCGCTACTGGATAATCCTTCTGCTTGCACAACATGAAGCACCTGTTTTTCACAGATCCACCTCCTTACATAGTTGTCAACTGTGCCATATCCCAGCTCTTCCAGAGGACCCTTCAACCCTTGAGAACAGCTTTCCAGGGGGTACAGAGGCACATCAGTGGGTGGGTGAGGGGGGCGGAATCAATGAAAACCTGGAAGATGGACTTGCCATGAAATGTTCTTCGGGTCAGGAGGGAGTGGAGGAGATAGCAATTCTGGTTGTATTGTTATTTTAATGTTTTATATATTTTATACTGTTTTATTGTTATGCTCTTTGGTTTTTAATTTTTGTGAACCGCCCAGAGAGCTTCAGCTGTTGGGCGGTATAGAAATGAAACAAACAAACAAACAAATCTTTTGCTATGGCACTTAGGCCTCTTTGATTAGCTATCATGTTCTACCATATACTCGTGGCCTATTTTCTCTCCTTCTACACTTAGGCAATCAAAAACATTTTCATCTTCATCCCCTTGGGATGATTTAACCCGAAACAGATGCTTCCCAGCTCCTGTCGGTTTTCCCCCAGGGTTTAGTTTAAAAGCTGCTCTGCCACCTTTTTATGTTTAGCACCAGCAGTCTGGTTCCTTTTTTATTCAAGTGGAGTCCATCCCTCTTGTACAGGCCTGGCTTGTCCCAAAATATTCCCCAGTGCCTAACAAATTTGAAGCCCTCCTCCCTACATCGCAGTCTCATCCATGCATTGAGACTCCTCAGCTTCACCTGTCTAGCTGGCCCTGCACATGGAGTTTACTCTTGCTCCAAGCTGTGCTCCTCCAAGCTGTCTAGCTGACCCTGCACACGGAGTATTACTCTTGCTCCAAGCTGTGTCCTTCAGTCTGAACAACTTGTCAGATGGAACTGCAGCACAGTCTGCTTTTCCTTCATATCTTGCCTTCCCTGACCTACGGTCTGCTTTCAACTACATCTATGACTCTGGCCCTTTGGTTTTCATCAGCTCAGACCCAGTATCCTGCCTCCAGCCTGTCTTTTCATTACATCTCCAGCAATGGCCTTTGGTCCTTGCTTGCAAGCCTGCTTCGCTGCCCGACTTCTGTGACCGCGTCTTCTGCCTCTGCACATTTGACCCTCACCTTCCTTTGCCAGAAACAGATTCCAGCTGCAGCTTGCCCCAAAGCTAGGCCCAGGCCTGACACACATGGCATACCAACCATGCGGAGATCCAGATGTCTGTAGGCTCCAGATATGCAATTAACTGAAAACTACCACCATCTCCCAGGTTCTGTTTGGTTGCAGAAGGCTGGCAAAATACAAGCAGTACTAATTGTGCATTGCTTGGCTCAGCACATGCTGGTGCCTACAGATGACTAGCTCTCCACACAGAGCTGCCAGATGGGAAGGTTTTGAGCAGCAATCATGCAGTAAGTGGTCACCTGTTTCCACACCAAGATTCCCTATCAAGAAGGACCCATTTTCTAATATGTCTTCCCCTGTGCCCTCCTCCCCATGAGAAGTGGAAGAGAAAAGAGTTTCTAGGCAATATGAGGGTCTGTATGCCTGGGACTTTCCAGGGCCTCTCTGTCAGGGTGGTCTCACTGCTTAAGATCAGGATGACTCACTCAACTCATTACTGAGTCATAAAGAAGAACTGGCATCATCTCTGCCTTCCTACAACGAAGCTCTGCACACTGGCATCATATCAAACCAGGCTTAGTCCAGAAACCTTGCTGGGATGTCATCCTCTGACCTTTGGCCCATGTTTCTGCAGGCACAGACTGTTAATATTTAGCCATTGAGACAAAAGTCTGAGCAGATGGACCTGGTGGAGGAGGAAGAGGAGGAGAAAAGATGTGTACTGGAACCAATGTGTCGCAGATGGATTGACTTCAGAACTGTGCCTAGGCAGTGACCCAAGTAGTTTGGGCTAGGACAGTGGTAGGATAGAAGCTAGGTGGGATTGAAATGATCCTCTGAGTATCCTTGGGGGAGTCCAGAGAGCAGTATAAGACACTCAGCACCTACAAGTCTCAAAGGTGTGTTGATTGTGGTCCACAGATGATGCACCCCACACAATTGCTCTAATTAAACTTGCAGCTGAAATTTACAAAAAATCGAATTTGAGCTGAATATTGTGGCTCCAGCAGTTCAAAATCCTGCTCTGAAAATCTTGTCAGACTTATTGAAATCTGCCGTGTTTTCAGTAGATCCACCATGGTCACCATGGACCAGGATGTTTTCCTTGTTGTCATGTTTACTTCAATGAGCTATGTGTTCCTGTGAAATCAATCTTATAAGAAACTACCGAGAGAGAGAGAACCCAGGTATGAAGTCCCAGATGATGTGCCCACTCTACATCCCAAAGAAGCTCCACATGGAAGATGTCACCACAGATGTCTACCACTGAGGAAGTTCAAGGCTCTAGTACATCATCATTTGATCGGTACAGAGCCAGTCCTATTGTTCTACTTTAAAACTGAATTTTAAAATAAACATTTAGCCATGATGCTACATAAAGGGTAATTTTAATTTGCAGATCTTTAAATAAACTGAAATAAGAAGATGTGCAATAGCTACATTTACCTTGTTCCTCTAGGAGTGAAGAGATATCTCACTGCAGCCCAAATATGCTGATGTCAGCAGGGGCTTCATTTTACAATTACAACCCTTAGTTCCTAATTTTGATCCTTTCCCTGTGTAGCTAATGCTTTTCATGGGGCATAGAACACAATTTGGCTTCCTTTCTTCTCATGACCAGCTTCCAAGTGTCATTACATGCCACACGAGACTGTTACCCACTCCAGCTGAGAACCATGAAATGTATAGGCAAATCCCAAATCTACAACAATACCAGTGCGAAACCAGCAGTTTTCCATAAACTCCAACATCACCCAGAGTACAAACCATGTTGACAATTATGGGAGAGCAGATTTCTCTTCAGATACAATAGGTCCAAAATGTATGTATGGATGTGTTTGACTGAGTGAATGACTAGGACACCTCTGCACCAATATAAATCCATGGATTGGTTGTATGTTGTTTCCACACTGATGCACAATTCCTCCATGGAATCGACAGAGCATCATGACAGCACTGTGCGCTTAGCTCCAAGCCAATGAGCCAACAACATGGCAGACCACAGCTATCGCTAATATGGTTGCTTTGGGTCCTTCTACTCACTATTGGAGCAGTGCTGGTACTGGGTCATTCTACACCATATAATTTCTACTAATCAGATATGAAGGGACCCTTCCTCCTGATTCCTGCTACACTAGAGCAAGAAGGGTGAAAGCAGTCTAAGGTTCAGTAGAGGTAAGAACACCATGATGGAATACCACCATATGGAGGAACTGGCTGCTTCTGATGCCAGTGGTATCTCAATCCATATCTGCTTCATTCATGAGCCAATATGCTACCAAATTGCTCACAATGAAATAAAAACTATGTTGGGAACAACCTGAGCCAGGGGTCTCAGAGATATGAATTGTAGAGTTTCAACCTGAAAATACTTTATAGATGGAAAGGAGAAATGCATCAGCTCAAAGGTGGACAGACATCAAGCTTGTGGGATCTACTTTCTTCTGACTAGGACCCCAAGGTCCACTAACCAGAGCCAGGTGCAAATTAGTTGTTGGGGGTAGATGTGGAGGAGCTAGATGCAAAAAGCTGGTTAAGAGAATGGAGCCAATTATCTACTGCAACAGATCACCTGCATGTACAAATCTGCATCGGAGTTAGATCAGGGATTCTAACACAGCTCAGAATCTACTTCTGAGTTAGATCCAGGATGTTAGCATTGCTCTAAAATTGGCTAGCAGAGCTGCACCAAGACCTGGTCAAAGGCAACTACTTTACAGAAAAGGACCACTGAGGCTGGGAGACAAATGGCTGACCCAAAGCCAGCCATGGCAGGGAATTCTTTTTAGATTTTCCTGGCATTTTTAGTTGCCATTGCTAAACTATTGGGAGTCAGAAATCCTTGCTGATCTACTGCAAATCACCCAGAGATCTACCAGTAGGTCCCAATCTACCTTCTACCCACCTTTGCATAGCTCATATAGTCTCCATATATAAATATTTTGTGGACTCATAACTGCCGTGCCTTGAAATTAGCCACATAGATGTGTAAAGATAAGGGAACTCCCAGTGAACCTCACAAGGCATTCATGTGTTTTGATCCCAGCACAGACCAGAAACAAGAAATGGTTCAACTCCCTGAAAGAACTCTGAGTTAAAAGAAGGAAAGTCACAGAAAGCTCAGAGCTTCCATCCACAGACCACCACACAGACAGGAAGGAGGAAATAATGCCCCCATGGAACTCAAAAGTCTGAATACACATGGTGACGTAAGAGCAGTTAAGTCCAAGCGTGTGTCAATGACTTACCCAAGGTCACACAGAACGTCAGACCTAGGAGCAAAACCCAGCTGTTCTACTTTCCAAGTCCACATTCCTAGCCAATGTTCATTGTCATTGGCTTTCTAATTGGGGAGTGTTTGAGCAGTATGAAAAATTCTTGACCCTGCAGGATTTTATTTGGGTGCCAGTTGTAATAGCCAGTCGTTTCATTCTGGGGGAGTGTGTGTGTGTGTGTGTGTGTGTGTAATAAATAGGGGCTGCACCCAATGTTAACCCATTTGATTTTCAATTTTCAGACCACAAATAGAGCTTTGGAGCGATGAAAATATTTGCTGAAAAAAAACCTTAATGTTTATGCATGTTCACTTTTTTTTTTTAGCATGTTCAATGCCATTTCTTCTCCTATCTGCTGCTACTTTAGCACGATTTTCCAGTGCTTCCTGCTTCAATAGAGTGAGCCTAGCCAACCAAGGGTCACATAATTAATGCAATGACATCCCAACACTATATAGCCAGTCAGATTTGGCTTTCTGCTGATATCGTTGAAGGCAAATGAAGCTATTTGTTGAGAGGACAATCCTTCCAGGACTAATCATATGGGTGATTCAGTCAAGACCATGATAATGTCACTGAAGGCAAAAAAAAACCCACCCCACTCAGGCAATGCTTCCTGAAATACTTTCATCCCCTTTCACAACCATCCCCCCAAAACTGCTGGAGGAGGGACAACTTTGATGCTAACAAAGATGTTAGCAAAAATCGCCCCCTTTTCAGCTCAGCCCTAATTATCTGGCTATCTTTTTTCTAACTCAGTTCAGTTCACACCATCAACATTTGTTGTTCAGTCGTTAAGTCGTGTCCGACTCTTCGTGACCCCATGGACCATAGCACGCCAGGCCTTCCTGTCAGCAAAGATGTATGGGACAACAGACATCCTGCAGCAATTACGAGGAGGATTCCATTACTGCATACTATATAAGCGATTTCCTTAGCTTGTATTATGGACACCAAAGCACATTATTGGATTAATTCAAATTCAAGGTAATATTGATGGCATCTCTTCCTGTCAAGATAGGAAAAAAGGACTAGATACAGGCACTCACCTGGCTGATTACAGCAGGGGCATTTTTGTTAGAATTAAAATTGCCACCCACATTTCACAGTTTTGAAATCCGAGACAAAACTAGGCAAGCCCATCTTAAGCAAAACCTTTTGAGGGAAATTAAAGGATTGTGATTAGATTTGTTAGGGTTCTGTTGCATTTACAATACACACACACACAAAACACCCTACCTTGGGTCATATCCAATGTTTATGCGAGTGAAAAGCAACCAATCCAACTCCAACTGAAGAGAGATTGCTCTGCCCAATTCTGGGCAATTTCTTCCTTGCACTTCAACCCCGTATGACATAGCCCCCACTGTCCAGGAGAGCCCCTGACCTTCTAGAGAGGATTTTGGGGGGATATAGGGAGGGAGGAGGGGAAGTGAAAGATAGTTTGCATAGGCTGCCTTCTGCTTCCTGGCTTGTGCAGCCATTGGATACAACCCCTTGATTCTATCTTTCAAAATATGCAGGAAACCCCATCCAAATGGAAAGAGACCCTCGCAGCAAAAGCGAAACAAGCAAGTGACAAATTACTTTTCAAAGAAAGCCCACAGACCCCCCTTCCCAAGCCACCTCCCCACACTCCTCAAAAATGCAGGGATGTGGGGAACCAAATATTGTTTGCTTTAACACAGAGGGGTTCATCACACGGAGGCAGAAATCCATATCAATACTGGGACTTTCTCCATCTGGTTTTATCACGGGATTAGATCAGCCTCCTTTACACAGTTGTTTCTATCTTGTTATATTCTGTTCCGTACCTTTTCAAGGGGTGGCTACATTTCCGCAAAATCTATTACATGCACTGGGGGCATCGTGTAATTTCCTCCCTGGTTCCTGTCCATTTCCCTCCCCTTGCAGATCACTGGTGGTTTGGTCGTGATTGACACACAATGTGGGTGGACAGCAACCTCCACCAAACTGCCCGAACCTCACCTCCGCAGGCACCAGCTTCCTAGCAAACTGCTGGAATGCTGGCATGCCGGCCATTCTGTGTTGTGGAGTAAGCAGCCAAAGTTGGGAGCAAAAGTAGGTGCATTATATTTAGTCATGGCATGGTGGCAAGCTGGCAGATCAGTATACCGACATGCCCACCACCCTGACATCACTGCTGTCGTCATCATGACTGCACCTCCAACAAACCAAAACAACTGCCCACAGCTGCACACACACAGCATTTTCTTCATGCTATGGGAGAAATACATGGGGAGGTCATAGTGCTCCTGTGGAGCGGACTGAAGAAATAGTGCATTTTCTTCCATTTGGGGATAACATGGGATAGGCAGGGGAAATGGCAGGAAAATCATTGGAGGATTATCATGTCACGTACTGGACCCACAAACTTCCATGACAGGCCAATCATAAACGTGCAATAAATTGCAGGGGTAGAGATGGCCAGAGACTGGTGTCCCTTCCTATCATCTTTGGATTGAGATGTTTGAACTCTGGCATGTTTTGTTTTTGCTGTAGGGTGCTGCTTTTCTTTGGTGGGCTTTAATTCAAATAGATGGGTTTTAAAAACTACTCAACAGTTTATGAACGTTCGACTGGGAAACACAAAATGTTCCAAGCATTTCCAGGAGAAGCCAGACAGTGACCACCCATCCTTAATACTTTGTATTTCCATTTGGTAAAGGTAACGGCCGCCAAAGGGTGCATGTGTGTGTTGTTGTTTTTTTAAAAAATCACTAAGGCCATTTTAACAATAATTGAATAAACTGGGAATTCAGTTCAGAATTTCAGAATTCTGGAGGAAATTTGCAGCCTCCTTGTAGGAAAGAGGACATTTCCCAGAAAATTCTCAGAACGTTCTAGTTAGAGTAACTTTTAAATGAGTTCGCTGAGTCACATGGGTGTCTCCTCTGTATATATCAGTTTAGTTGTCAAATATGTGGAATTTGAGCCCTACCGGGAAATAAAGTTATGTAATCCTTTAGCACTTACTTACTGCTGCCAAGTCCTACTCAGTGGCATCATTTCAGATTTCATGGCTATGGGGACAAAGACATTTCAGATAGGAACAGCATCATGTGTAGGGTGGTCACTACAAGATTGTCAAAAAAGAAGAAATGCATGACAACAAAGCCCCTTCATGGATCACTGCCTTGTTGTGGCGAAGGGGTTTGTGTAACTCAGTGAAGCCATAAGCTATGCCATGCAGGGCCACCCAAGACGGACAGGTCATGGTGGAGAGTTCTGACAAAATGTGGTCCACTGGAGAAGGAAATGGCAACCCACTCCAGTATTCTTGCCAAAAAAAACCGCATGGAACGTATCACAAGGCAAAAAGATATGACACTGGAAGATGAGCCCCTCAGGTCAGAAGGTGTCCAATATACTACTGGGAAAGAGCAGAGGGAATTTCCAAGTAGCGCCAGAAAGAGTGAAATGTCTGGGCCAAAGCCGAAAGGACACTCAGCTGTGGATGTGTCTGGTGGTGAAAAGAAAGTCCGATGCTGTAAAGAACAATATTGTTTAGGAACCTGGAATGTCAGATCAATGAATCAAGGTAAGCTGGAGGTGGTCAAACATGAGATGGCAAGATTGAACATCGACATCTTGGGAATCAGTGAACTAAAATGGACAAGCATGGGCAAATTTAATTCAGGTGACCATCATATCTACTACTGTGGGCAAGAATCCCTTAGAAGAAATGGGTAATTTTAATTTGCAGATGATGCTGTTAAAGTGCTGCACTCAATATGCCAATAAATTTGGAACACTCAGCAGTTGCCACAAGACTGGAAAAGGTCCATTTACATTCCAATTCCAAAGAAGGGCAATGCCAAAGAGTGTTCAAACTACCATACAATTGCGCTCATTTCACATGCCAGCAAGGTTATGCTCAAAATCCTACAAGCTAGGCTTCAGCAGCATGTGAACTGAGAACTACCAGAAGTACAAGCTGGGTTTCGAAGAGGCAGAGGAACTAGAGATCAAATCGCCAACATTCGCTGGATCATGGAGAAAGCAAGAGAATTCCAGGAAAACGTCTTTCTGCTTCGTTGACTACGCTAAAGCCTTTGATTGTGTGGATCACAACAAACTGTGGCAAATTCTGAAAGAGATGGGAGTACCAGACCACCTTACCTGTCTCCTGAGAAACCTGTACGAGGGTCAAGAAGCAACAGTAAGAACCGGACAAGGAACAACCAATTGGTTCAAAATTGGGAAAGGAGTACGACAAGGCTGCATATTGTCACCCTGCTTATTTAACTTATATGCAGAGTACATCATGAGAAATGCCGGGTTGGATGAATCACAGGTCGGAATTAAGATTGCCGGGAGAATTATCAACAGCCTCAGATACGCAGACAATACCACCCTAATGGCAGAAAGTGAAGAGGATCTAAAGAGCCTCTTGTTGAGGGTGAAAGTGGAGAGTGTAAACGCTGGTTTGAAACTCAGCATCTGGCCCCATCACTTCCTGGCATAAATCCTAATGGAAATCAACCCTGAGTGCTCATTGGAAGGACAGATACTGAAGCTGAAGCTCAAATATTTTGGCCACCTAATGCGAAGAGAAAACTCTCTGGAAAGGACCCTGATGCTGGGAAAGATTGAAGGCAAAAGGAGAAGGGGACGGCAGAGGATGAGATGGCTAGATAGCATCACCGATGCAATGAATATGAACTTGAGTACACTCCGGGAGAGAGCGGAGGACAGGAAGGCCTGGCGTGCTATGGTCCATGGGGTCATGAAGAGTCGGACATGACTTAATGACTGAACAACAACAACAATGACAACAAAGAGAACAAAAGAGGACACAAATTTGCATATATTAATTCATATGTATAAATGCACATTCATAATGACTATAATTTAATAGAAATACACCACATCTCGCCACAGTGGGGAAGACTGCAACTGGCGGGGAGGGGACGATTGTCTCCACGAGCGATTTACTGTGTTGTTGCTGCATTCGAAGGTCATTCAGGGCACATGACGTCTGCCATCCCGCAGCTACCACGGAGCTTCGTGCCAAAAAAAACAGTTCTTCTAAGACTACTTTTAGTCCTATTGTTTTTCCTTAATTCGGCTCGTCTGTGCTTCTGTTGTGGTGTGCACCAACCCTCCGCATTTACTCCGGCATGATAGCCCTGCTCGGGGGGGTGTCTTTCACCTGGCCGTGATCTCACTGACCCATTCAATGGGTGTTTCCCCAATGTTTTCCCTGCCTGTGTTTCCCCAATGTTTCTGCCATTTCATGGCTGGCCCTCAGAGTTCTGAGCTTCTTCATGGCATTTAGTTCACCTTGCCTACCACTAAACTCTGGTGGCCATCCCTGCAAAGTATAGGTGTGCTCCGGGCAGCCTGTAACTTTTTTTTTTTTTTTAAAGTAAAGCATTAAAGCGAAATAGTGCTTTTGTCTGGCAATACCTATACCCCCATCTCACTATTGCACATTTGCCCAGCAATACCTACACCCCCTATCTCAATATTGTGCAATAGTGTGATAGTGAGATGGAGGTGTGGGTATTGCTGGGCAAATGCAAGATAGTGAGATACGGGGTAGTGCTTGCTAATGCAGTTTTAGAGGGAAAGAAAGAAACAAACAAAACCTGGTGGAATTGGGCATAGGTTGGGGAAGCAGGTGTCTCCTCAGAAGCAACTCCTATTGTGGTCAATGAGGCTTGTTCCCTAAATATCCCTGCTGTGTTTCCTTACTGTTTGCTTTGTTGCTGTAAGGAAGTAATTAATGTGAGTCTTCGATTCGCATTATGGGAGCTTCAGGGGAAGAAGAAAGGGGGGTAAAGCCTGGATGGGTGTGGGTGTGGGGAAGCCTCTCTTATTGGTTGAGCGGCCCCTGCCAATCTGATGACATTCACTCCAATCCCCCCCTACCCGGAAGTACGTATGTCCCTGTGAAGTGACTTAGAATGGTGCAGTGCACTTGTCTGTGGAGCCCTGCGCAGACCACAGCTGGTTCCTTGAAAAATCCGGGTAAGCCACCATTGCTTGTCCTTCCACTGTTGTGGAGACACCCCCTAGGTGTCCTGTGTGCCTGATTGGCTTGCTGTCAAGGTTCTGTTGATGGGCAACTTCAAGACCCATGTGGTCCTTTCTTATGGCTCTTTGTCTTTAAATGGGACTTGGACTGGACAACCCTTCAAAATAGAGGATGCCTTCAAACAGGGGACTGTCCATGGCCACCCTAATCTCCTCTCCTTACAAAAACAGAACAAGCATAGAGATTTGTGGCATGGATTCCTAGTACATAAATCTATTTAACTGTTTATAACAATAGTCACTCTGGGCTTCACCACACCAGGCTTTTTATCCTGCAGTTTACTGGGGCTTCTGCTTCCAGATTCTATATGGGATTAAGATTGGTTGCTGACATGGGCTGTTTTGGGGGCTGTCTTTCTTGGCAAGTTCTCCACAGCCTCTTCACCACCTCCTCAGAATTTGCTGCCTCTCTCTTCTTGGTCTGGAAATTGGACAGAGCAGGACAGCGGGGAGAAAATGCTGAGAGCGGGGATGCTTTGTCAGAATTTGCTATGCTTTTCCTTTTTCTCCTCATCCTGCTGAGTCCACTGAAGTAGCAGAGACAGCACCCCAATTTACACAGTCAGAAAGGACCACCCAGAATATGTTAACTCCATCAATTCTATATCACGTGTTTATCCTGCCATTTATCCTGCTGTTCTTCCAAAGAGCTCAGAGCAGCACACATGTCTCCTTCCATTATAGAACAACCCTGCAAGGTAGCTTAAGGGGGGGGGGGGGGCTAGCCCAGAGTATCTTCCCTTCTTTCATGATGGAGTAGCTTATCATATGGAACCACCTTATATTTACTGTGGCTATAGCGGAACTGCACAATTTCACACAGCCATTAAAGCAGATTTACCTTTAAATACTGCATTATATCCAATCTTTTAAAAAAATTGATAAAGGTTAAAAAAAATGCACAAAAAACATGGGAGACACCCTGGAGGTTGTCGACTTCATGTAAAGGATCCGCAAACTTCTATGAGTGACCAATCATGAATGTACAATAAAAGCCTCATGTCAAAATGCTCTCAGTGTGTAGGGCCAACCAACTGGCTAGAGAAATAATTATTTGTGTTCCAAAACACAGGGGTGGGATGGTCCTCCATCTCCATCATAATATCTTAATTGTCAATGCTGCTGGCACCCCTCATCTTCTATCTCTTCCATTCCCTGTTCCCCAAAATGTTATGGAGGAGGAAGAATGTCAGCTATTGCCATCTCTCTCCTTAGAGCATGGTTTCTTTTGAAGCATCACCCAGTGGACAAAGAAATACTAGTGAAGCATGTTCTGAAACACTTTCTGTTGGAGAAGCTTGATGACGTGTTCGGCTTCCATGTTGAGGTTTTACTAATAATTTTATTTGAGGATAGGGAGGGATTTCCCCTGCCGCTAGAATTGGCCTTGGGGAGTTTTTGCTCTCTTCTGCACTCTTACCTCCTTAGGTCATCTGTCTATTTTTGAAACTACATATATTCTTCATCCTGTTACAAGTACCACTGGCATGGCATACCCTGTTCATTCGTTTGTGTGTTTTATTTTGTGGCAAATAAACACTGTGATCTGCCCCCCAAGACCTGCCCTCTTTCCTGGAAGCTTGGGAAGAAGACAGGTGAGAGGAACCCTCTTGTTAACTCCGATCTCTGATCAGAGATAACAAAGCGTTAGGGATTCCCCTTTGGGGGATGGTAAATGACATGAAGGGGAATCCTTTTATTTTTTATTAGAGACTGGAGATAATATGGGGATTCCCCTGCATGGCTCAGCTGGAAGCCTGGAAGTTCCACCTGAGTTCCTTCCTGCGATGCTCACGTCCCAATTGGGACACACATGACATAGGAAGGAGGCACCCAACTTGGCCAGAGCTTGCCCCTCTCTGTATGGAGAAAAAAAAGTGGGCAGGGTGGATGATATCATGGGAGGGGAGGGGCTTCAGGGCAGGGCTCCACCCCTTTGACATCATCTGGCCTGCCAGCTTGGTTGAAGGGTGCAATCCGGCCCCCAGACCAAAAGTGGTTGCTTCCCCTGGACTACAACTCCTGGTTGCTGGGAGTTAATACATCAGGTACCAGGATGGGGAAGACTTTTCTATCTACATATGAGCATACAGAGTCCTACCAGGTGCAAGATATTAGATTAGATTTTAGATAAAGGACTGGACAATTTCTCCTTTTATATCAGTTCTTCTAAGACATGGTGCAAGAGTGGTGGCAGAGGAGGGGGATTTAGAACTTTCTCTGTAACAAGCCTTTGGACTGGAGAAAGGCGTTTGCGAGAGCCAATCATTGTGCCAGTCAGATTGGCTGATGCATCCTGTGGCACAGTCATTTGCTGCATCACTACTGCATTTTTGCCACGCAAGGGTTGTTACAAAATGTGACAGCAGCGGAAGTCTCTCAATCCACTTCCCTGAGGCACAGATCGGCCAAGAGAAGAGGGTATGTTGTCTCAAAAAGGAAGGGAAAGATCACCCCATAGGTAAGCAACTATCAACAGTTGTTCTTCTCTTATCAGTGTACCCTGTCTGGCCTCCCTGCATCTCTCTGGACTCCTGCCAGGCTTTGTGAAAGACCTCGCATGGGGAACTGATCAATGGAAATCTCTAGGACTCTGACCCTGACCCTCCCCCTGAGAACCAGGTACCAATTGGCTGCCAGTCTGCTAGTGGGAAATACCGATTGTGCTCTGTGTAAGGCCTCTTCTCTTTCCCCATTATGTACACAGATAAAAGACTCCTTCCCACATAGGACAGCAACATGGCTTAAACTGGGACGCATGCCCTAGATATGCCTTGAGCAAGATTTTTTTCACAGATCTCCAATATTTCCAGTGACGGTGCTGGGGTTACACCATGTTTGCAGTAGTGCAATTAAAGGCACACTGCATTCTGCAGAGTGCTGATCTGGAAGTTCACTAGCACACGATTTTTGGTTCTAAAGGTGGCTTGCAGAGAGGGGTTTGCAGAAGACCGTCCCTCACCATTTTTGGTCACCTTTTTCTGCCTGCTTATGCTCCCAGTAGGGGTGGTGATTATGCTTTCCACTGCGGCTGAATGCCACTTTGGGGTGTGTGTGTGTGTGTGTGTGTGTGTTTAATCTCATGACACCAGAGTACGGGGAGGAAATGTTGCCCACAACCTGATTTGGCTTCAAATATCATCATCTAGCCAAATTTCATCAGCTATGTGGGGTCATCATGAAACCAAATCAGAGGGAGGGAGGAAGCAACACCCTCACTCACCCACTCGGTCTGGTATCTTCGGAGTAAATATTACTACTTCTAAAGTACTCATCATCATCATCATCATCATCAATTTAAAAGGGCACCACCACGGAGCATGACTGCTGTCACATTATGACTTTCCTCCTATTCACAACTCTCCTCCCAACTCACTGGGGGAGGCTGCTCCCAGTCTGACTCACCCACCCAAGGGGATCTTGTGGATTAAAGGGGCACACAGTGTGTTTCTTAGTCACAGACAGGCTTTTTGCCCACAACTACTACCCCTTACCTGTCATTACATTTGTCTTGTAACACACACTTCCACACCAGTGGGACTCTGCTTTTAACCTCTACTGAGTAGAGGAGCAGGCACAAGCTAGTCTAGAACAATCACAAAGCTAGACACAAACAGGGAAAAGAGGCTATGGAAGAACAGGACTCTCCAGTGGTGGTGACCTGCAAGGTGTGTGCAATGTTTGTTTTCTTGCCTGAGAACAACATGGCCTACACCTGCAACAAGTGCAAGTTGATCACGCTGGTGGAAGAAAAAGTAAGTGGACTGGAGCGGCGACTGTCGACCCTCCGGGGAATAAGAGGACACGAAGAGTTCTTGGACAGAATGGGGGGACTACAGCAGCAAAAGGAAGACCAGAAGCTTGAAGAGCAACAGCAAGATGAGGCAGAAGTGGGAAATGCTGAGGTGAAGAAAAATGGAGTAAAGGATACTCCGTGGAAAAGGGTGACAGGAGAAGAAGAACTAGACGCCACTCTGCACCAGTGGAGCTGTGGAACCGATTCCAGGTACTTGAGGGTGAGACTGGAGGACAGCCCGCAGAGGAAGAATCACAGGGGAACCTACATGAGAATGAGCAAGAGGCTGAAGGTCAGTCAAACAGAGGCGATGAAACCCAGGCCTACAACAAGAAGAAGAGAAGAGTGGTAGTAGTGGGAGACTCCTTGCTGCGTGGGATCGAGACCCAAGTATGTCGCGAAGACCCGTGGACTCGCCAGGTATGTTGTCTCCCTGGAGGGTGGATTAGAGTCGTGACTGAAAGGTTGCCTGCACTCATAAAGCCCACTGTCAGGTATCCCTTTCTTCTCATCCATGTGGGAACAAATGATACCGCCAAGTGGAGCTATGAAGAAATCACGTCAGACTTTGAAGCTTTAGGAAGGAAACTCAAGAACTTTGGGGCCCAGATAGTTTTTTCATCCATCCTTCGAGTAGTTAGAAGAGGGATAGAAAGGGAACGAAATATACTCCGGGTGAATGACTGGCTACGAAGGTGGTGCCGATGAGAGAGATTTGGATTCTAGGACCACGGGCTATACTTCCTGGAAGATAGGCTGTTGGCAAGGGATGGGTTGCACCTCACAAAGGCTGGAAAGAATGTGTTTGGCCACAACATGAAGAACTTCATCAGGAGGGCTTTAAACTAAATCCTACGGGGAAGGGAGATGTAAAGTTGGGGGTAACAATGGACGTAGGCTCATGCACTGCAACGGAGAGAACAGCTCTGATAGCGCCCAATAATAGTATTCAGACACATGTAGGAAGAAAGCCAGACTATGAAGCACATGGTCTTCCATGTCTATATACTAATGCCCAGAGTATGGGAAACAAACAGAACGAACTTGAACTCTTAATGCAAGAGGGAAATTATGACCTGATAGGTATAACTGAGACTTGGTGGGATGACTCTCATGACTGGAATACAGCAATTGAAGGATATAACTTGTTCAAAAAGAACAGGAGGAACAGAAAGGGAGGTGGGGTTGCACTGTATGTGAAAAATACATATCTCTGCACAGAAATACAGGAGGATGACCTTGGTGGCCCCATCGAGAGCATCTGGATCAAAATAAATGGAGCAAAGAATAAAAGGAACCGGATGGTGGGAGTCTACTACCGGCCACCCAACCAAGGAGAAGACAAGGATGAAACTTTTGAAAAGCGAATAGCCAATGTGTCAAGGAAGCATGATGTAGTAGTAATGGGGGACTTCAATTTCCCCGATATTTGTTGGGAGACAAATTCTGCAAAACATGGCCCCTCCAGGAAATTCCTGACTTGTGTGGCGGATAACTTCCTCCTACAGAAAGTAGAGGAAGGAACTAGAGGATCGACTATCCTTGACTTGATCCTAACCAACAGAGATGACTTAGTGGATAAAGTAGCAGTTACAGGAACTCTGGGGGAAAGCGACCATGTTGTACTTGAGTTCTTGGTTCTAAGGGAAGCAAAAGCCGAGTGTAGTCAAACGCGTACCCTGGATTTTAGGGAAGCTGATTTTAATAAACTCAGAACAATGATCAGTAAGGTCCCATGGCAAGCGACGCTAATGAGAAAAGGAGTCCAAGATGGGTGGGAGCTTTTAAAAAAGGAAATTCTCAAGGCACAATCACAAACAATTCCAACAAGAAGAAAAGGTGGAAGACAACAGAAGAAGCCAATGTGGCTTCACAAAAAGCTTAGGGATGACCTGAAAACAAAAAAGGACACATATAGGAAGTGGAAAGAAGGCCAAGTAACAAAGGAAGAGTACAGGCAGGTAGCACAGAATTGCAGGGATGGCGTCAGGAAGGCTAAAGCTGAGAACGAGCTGAGGTTAGCGAGGGATGCTAAAAACAACAAAAAGGCTTTCTTCAGCTACGTGCATAGTAAAAGGCAGAGGAAAGAAATGGTGGTTCAGCTATTAAATAAGGATGGCAAAAGAATGACAAAGAAAAGGCAGAGGTGCTCAATTCCTACTTTGGCTCAGTCTTCTCCCAAAAGAGGGTCTATGACACCCCTGGCAAAAGCGAAGTACAGGCTGAAGGGGCAGGATTGCAGCTAGAGATCGATAGGCATATGGTCAAGGAACACCTAATTACTTTGAATGCGTTCAAATCTCCAGGGCCAGATGAACTGCATCCTAGAGTAATAAAGGAACTGGCAGAAGAACTCTCAGAACATGGAGGACGGGGGAAATGCCAGATGACTGGAGGAGGGCTAATATGGTCCCTATCTTCAAAAAGGGTAAAAAGGAAGAACCTGGGATCTACAGACCAGTCAGTCTGACATCAATCCCTGGGAAAATTCTGGAGCAGATCATAAAGCAATCCATCTGGAAGCACCTTGAAAACAATGCTGTGATTACTCAAAGCC
Organism: Heloderma suspectum; assembly: GCF_057233095.1. NCBI lineage: Eukaryota > Metazoa > Chordata > Lepidosauria > Squamata > Helodermatidae > Heloderma > Heloderma suspectum. The sequence goes on from NC_139459.1 coordinate 280,826,508, forward strand.
AACATGGATTTGTCAAGAACAAGTCCTGCCAGATGAAACTGACCTCATTTTTTGATCAAGTCACCTCCCTTGTGGACCGTGGGAATGCTGTAGACATCATATACCTCGACTTCAGCAAAGCTTTCGACAAAGCGCCCCATGATATCCTGATGAGCAAACGAGGTCAAAGTGGGCTAGATGAGACAATGATCCGGTGGATCCACAGTTGGCTACAGAATCGGACTCAAAGAGTGCTTATCAATGGGACCTTCTCAAACTGGGGAGAGGTAACGAGTGGGGTACCGCAGGGCTCAGTCCTGGGCCCAGTGCTCTTCAACATTTTTATTAATGACTTGGAGGACGAGGTGCAGGGAATGCTGATCACATTTGCAGATGACACCAAATTGGGCGGGATAGCTAATACTTTGGAAGACAGAAACCAAATGCAAAGTGATCTGGATAGATTGGAGCGCTGGGCAGAAAACAACAGAATGACATTTCATAGGGATAAATGCCAAGTTCTGCACCTAGGAAAAAGAAATCAAATGCACAGTTACAAGATGGGGGATATGTAGCTCAACAACACTACAAGCAAGAAGGATCTTGGACTTGTTGTCGATCACAAGCTGAATATGAGCCAACAATGTGATGTGGCTGCAAAAAAGGCAAATGCTCTTTTGGGCTGCATTAATAGAAGCATAGCTTCCAAATCCCGGGAAGTACTAGTTCCCCTCTACTCAGCACTGGTTAGGCCTCATCTGGAGTACTGTGTCCAGTTCTGGGCACCACACTTTAAGAAGGATGCAGACAAACTGGAGAGGGTTCAGAGGAGGGCAACAAAGATGACCAGGGGACTGGAAACAAAGCCCTATGAAGTCAGACTGAAAGAACTGGGCATGTTTAGCCTTGAGAAGAGAAGACTGAGGGGAGAGATGATAGCGCTCTTCAAGTATTTGAAAGTTTGTCACAGAGAGGAAGGCCAGGATCTCTTCTCGATCATCCCAGAGTGCAGGTCACAGAATAATGGGCTCAAGTTACAGGAAGCCAGATTCCGGCTGAACATCAGGAAAACTTCCTGACCGTTAGAGCAATACGACAATGGAACCAATTACCTAGGGAGGTGGTGGGCTCTCCCACACTGGAGGCATTCAAGACGAGGCTGGACAGCCATCTGTCAGGGATGCTCTGACTTGGATTCCTGCATTGAGCAGGGGGTTGGACTCGATGGCCTTGTAGGCCCCTTCCAACCCTACTATTCTATGATTCTATGATTCTATAAAGTCGCTGCATCCCCTTCCTTGTAGCAAGTTGACTGCTCCCGCAAGTGGAACATAGGAAACTGCCTTATGCCAAGCCAGACTATTGGTTCATTTAGCTTAATACTTCCTACATCGGCAGCATCTCTCCAGGGCTGCAGACAGGGGACTTTCCCAGCCCTGCCTGGAGATGCCAACAATTGAACCTGGGACTGTCTGCTTGCACTGAGCTATGGCCCCTCCCTTCCACTCACTTGAGACTTGTTTATGTTCCCACCTCCCTTTCTGTGAAAACTCGCTAGCATCCTCCCTGTCACCAAGCAGGATTCTACCTTTGCCTCATTCATGGGACTGCTAAGCACCTCTTTATTGGAGCTGACAGAGCATGTCTTTCCCTGCTCCACCTAGGCGTGCTATTGCTAGAGATGGTGTTCACAGCTAAGAAGCCCAGTGGAACATGTGGACTTTCCAGAAGACTGTGGGACACAAGCTCAGATTTTAATGGGTCCCCCCCTCCCACTGATACCTTATACTACAAACCTAAATCTAATGCGCATTGGCGCAAGTGGAACAAAATTCTCGTACATCCCTTTAAAAAACCCAGTTCTGTCAATGAGCAGATAAGAGAACGAAAGATGCCTGAAAATCCATGAAACAGAGAGGGAATGGATTTACATCCCTAGACCTGATATAAGGCAGTTTCCTAAGTTCCCAGTGAATGAGAAGAATGGTGGTCGCTGCTCAATTAGGGCAGAAGATACCACACAGCCATTAAAATCATAATTAAGTCTGGCTCCATGGCAATGCTCAGAACTAACGAGGGATCTCCAGTGGTAACTAAATGAGATCAAACACAGAATTACCACTGAAACTGTAAACATGACAGTGGTAGAGGCAGTTCCAAATATAAACTAGCAGTAAAATACTGCTGTAAATGTGCCTCCAGTTAGCAACTGGCAGGCATGCAACTGAAATCCCCCACAGTGAGAACTGAAGCTAAGACAACAACATTTTCCTTTAGGGCCTATAATGAGTTCCCACCCTCAGTGATCAGATACAGTTCCATTAAACAGTGGGTGATTCTTCTCTAGCTCTGCCCTAAAGACAAGTGATTAGACAAAGGGTCAATATAGATTACTAAGTTTGTTACTTACTACAGCGTGCCTGTAACCACTTGGTAAACTGATCAGGACTGGGACAGGAGTTAAGATGGAGCATCTCACTGGGTCAGTCTCACAGGAGGGCTGCCTGAATTTAGGAAGATCACACAAACCTAGCACAGGTTGGTCAATCTTAAGGCAGAGTCCATCACAGGCTAGGGTGTAAATGGAGATGTCCATCTGAAGGACTCTAGAAAACAGATGCAGGGGAATAGCAAACTGAAATGTGAGCAGTTGGGCAAGGAAAGTGGCTGGCTGGGGAGTCACAAAGGGAACACCAAAAGTGGGATCTTGAGCATGCCTGACCTGGAAGCATTTATAGCTAGTCCAGATTGGGTCAAAGAGAACCAATGAGTTGCTAGTTGAAGGGTAGAACCATGCTAGATCCTCGAAGAACAATACTGACCCTTTTTCCTCCATCATTGAGTAGCTCACTACAAGCAATGCCACGCATCACTTTCTCCAACCTCAACACACACACACACACACACACACACACACACTGTTGCTGCCACCACTGAAGCTCAGAGAAAGACATGGTCAGGGAGGAGATGCCTCTCCGGGAGTCATTGTCACCACCTCTGCACCTTTCAGGCCAGAAGATATGGCTTCACTGGACTCTTCAGTCTTTGAAGACAGTCTCCCAGTGCAGTCCACATGCTGTAAGAGCCAACTGCAAACCTCAGCCCCACAAGCCAATTTGGCATGCCAGACCAGCCCACCCAGCCTGCAGGGCCTTGTGTGAGGTCCCTCCCCGTCCCCAAAGCCCGTCCCCTGGAGGCTATCAGGGTCTTCGGGAGGAGGTGGGGGGAGGAATCCCCAGTACTATCTCTGATCACAGATCAAAAATAACGGGGGTTTCCTTTACTTAGCGTGCTGCTCACCCTCCCAACTGCGAGGGGGAACAGCATACTGTGTTGCCTGCCCTGTATCCTAATAAATGGGGGAAGGCATAGGGTAAGCTGCCCTAACCAAGGCAACAGGTGGAGGGGATCTCTTCCATCTCGCACCTGGGTTGGGGTGGCTTTGCTGTGCCCCGGCTTTCTCTGGCTGGGAAAAGTCAGCACACAGCAACGGAAGGCCTTTGTATCTTGCTGAGGCCACAGCTCTCCCTTAGGTGGAAGAGAATGCTCCAGCCAGCCCCTTCCACAGTGTTCTGTCCAGCATTTTGACACTCTGGCTCTGCCTTGAGCTGGCACTTTTGCACTACCGGATGTGACTCTGCTTTACCTGCCACGACTCTGCCCTACCAGGAGGTGCCCCTGCTGCAGTCCACTGCCCCCATGAGCCTTGAGGGAGCAGGACATGAGCGAGAACCAGGAGGCTCAGGTTGTGGCAGTTCCTGACACCTACTGAAGGTGGGATTAATGTTTCCCTTTCCTTATACACACACCTCAATAACGTTGAAGCCAAATTTGTCAGTGTCTTTCATTCCAATTGCAGAACGGAATACTCTGGACACAAAATTATTTTTTCAACTGCAGGACTGTAATTATATTCCTAGATTTTTCACCAACCTACTGTCTAGATATGGAAAAATTGTTCCACTCACTTTAATTTCTTTGTTCTCCCAGCCTTCATCAGCTTAGACGAGAAGTGTTTCAAGGAAGGGATGGTGGCTGATGGTCTCAAGGTATTTTTATTTTATTATTAAATTTATTAATCGCCCATCTGGCTGGTCACCCAGCCACCCAGTAAAAGGTATTACTGTAGTGCAATTCAAGCTAAATGAGAAACACCCAATAGGGGAAAGCCAGACGCCTGCTACACTGGCAGTTCACTTTGTGCTTTGCCAAGCACTAGGCTTCAGTGTTTGGGTGTAGGCCAGTTCTTGTTTAGGGACTGTGGGAGAGCCAGCAATTCCTGTAGAATAGTCTCTGTGCTCCGGTCTTTGCCAAGGTTTCCCTGGAGAGTGAGAAAATGCCTGATTAGGCCTGGCTCTGCAGATACTCAGAATGAAGATGATGGATAGGGAGTGGGAGAAGGGCTTCCAGGTGATAAATAATGTTAAATATGGATCAGATGAGAGGCTGACTTTTTAAAAATTGCTGGAACTTTATGACTCTACTGCTACTTATATTCCCATTTGGCATGCAGTCTACGCAAACCTGGTTGGAAGAGGTCTGCAATTTCAGAAAATGAAAACAGGAGACTCGCAGAATTGAAGTTCAGTGGAAGAACTCAGGTGCTGCGGGTCAGAGAGCAAAGCCCAGATCAAGCTGGCACTGCAGGTTACTCATTAGCAGAGGCTCAGCGGCAGTAATAGGGACTTGAAAGCTGAAGGGCAAAAAGAGGATACTATTGGTTGTAATGGGCCGTAATAGTTTTAAGGATGTGGTTTCCAAATATATGTTTCTTGGAAGCTACTCAGAAGGTTCTTCAGTGAGAAGATGACCAACTGCAAATATGCTCCCCTGAAAGAGACAGCTTGCTCACCACTGCCAATTTTCCTCTCCAATGTATAGCCATGGGTTGTGTCATAAATTTCAGGGAACACTCTCAGTTTGCATGAGGCAACACTTGAGGCCAATGTGGACAATGCAGAAGATGTCCCAGAATCCTTTGGAGTACCCAAGGGGTCCATGGCAGACACACAGGGGTTCATTCCTCAGCAGACAAGTCAATATCCAAGGGATCCCTCAAGTCAGGAAATGTGGACATGGTTAAGTATCCTTTTCAGTATAAACCTGAGCCTGAAGAATGGTAAGTCTTCAAAAACAACAACAAAAACAACAGCAGAGCACAACGGTGAAATTTCTTTTATGCTGTGTTAAGCCTGCACTGAAATAAAAATTGTGAGAGTGACAGGAGTTTCATAAGGCTTTGTGAAAACAAGATCGTAAATACTGTGCATTTCCTTTACTTTGTATGTGGTTACTCTGCACAAAAACTGGAAGCCGTGACTATAGATGGTAGCAACAACCCAGTCCAAAGGTAAATTGTGGTTATTGTGATGCAAGCTGTGGCCAGCACCAGGCACCTTATTCTGCAACTATTTTTAAAGTTAATTTTTTAAAGGAATTTGTTGATTTCCTTCTTGTAGTCAATGGGACCCCTTCATGGATCACTGCCTTGTTGTGGCGAAGGGGCTTGCGTAACTCAGTGAAGCCATAAGCTATGCCGTGCAGGGCCACCCAAGACGGACAGGTCATGGCAGAGAGTTCTGACAAAATGTGGTCCACTGGAGAAGGAAATGGCAACCCACTCCAGTATTCTTGCCAAGAAAACCCCATGGAACGTAACACAAGACTAAAAGAGATGACACCGGAAGATGAGCCCCTCAGGTCGGAAGGTGTCCAATATACTACTGGGGAAGAGCAGAGGGTATTTCCAAGTAGCGCCAGAAAGAGTGAAGCGGCTGGGCCAAAGCCGAAAGGACACTCAGCTGTGGATGTGTCTGGTGGTGAAAAGAAAATCCGATGCTGTAAAGAACAATTTTGTTTAGGAACCTGGAATGTCAGATCAATGAATCAAGGTAAGTTGGAGGTGGTCAAACATGAGATGGCAAGATTGAACATTGACATCTTGGGAATCAGCGAACTAAAATGGACAGGCATGGGCGAATTTAATTCAGGTGACCATCATATCTACTATTGTGGGCAAGAATCCCTTAGAAGAAATGGAGTAGCACTCATAGTGAACAAAAGGGTGGGAAAAGCAGTACTGGGGTACAATCTTAAAAACGATAGAATGATCTCAGTACGAATCCAAGGCAAACCATTCAACATCACAGTAATTCAAGTCTATGCCCCAACCACTGAGGCCGAAGAAGCTGAGGTTGATCAGTTCTATGAAGACCTACAACACCTTCTAGAACTAACACCAAAAAAAGATGTCCTCTTCATCACAGGGGATTGGAATGCTAAAGTAGGAAGTCAAGAAATCACCGGGATAACAGGCAAGCATGGCCTTGGTGTACAAAATGAAGCAGGACAAAGGCTAATAGAGTTTTACCAAGAGAACACGCTGATCACAGCAAACACTCTTTTCCAACAGCACAAGAGACGACTCTACACATGGACATCACCAGATGGTCAATATCGAAATCAGATTGATTATGTCCTTTGCAGCCAAAGATGGAGAACCTCTATACAGTCAGTCATAAAAGACCTGGAGCTGACTGTGGCTCAGATCATGAGCTTCTTGTTGCAAAATTTCGGCTTAAATTGAAGAATGTAGGGAAAACCACTAAACCATTCAGGTATGACCTAAATCATATCCCTTATGAATACACAGTGGAGGTGAGGAATAGATTTAAGGGATTAGACCTGATAGACAGAGTGCCTGAGGAACTATGGACGGAGGTCCGTAACATTGTTCAGGAGGCAGCAACTACATCCATCCCAAAGAAAAAGAAATGCAAGAAATCCAAGTGGCTGTCTGATGAGGCTTTACAAGTAGCTGAGGAAAGAAGGGAAGCGAAAAGCAAGGGAGAAAGGGGAAGATATATCCAACTGAATGCAGAGTTCCAGAGAATAGCAAGGAGAGACAAGAAGGCCTTCTTAAATGAACAATGCAAAGAAATCGAAGAAAACAACAGAATGGGAAAGACTAGAGATCTCTTCAAGAAAATCGGAGATCTCAAGGGAACGTTTTGTGGAAAGACGGGCATGATCAAGGACAAAGAAGGCAGGGACCTAACAGAAGCAGATGAGATTAAGAAGAGGTGGAAAGAATATACAGAAGAACTATACAGGAAAGATCTGAATGTCCCTGATAGCCATGATAGTGCGGTCAATGAACTTGAGCCGGACATCCTAGAGAGTGAAGTCAAGTGGGCCTTAGCAAGCATTACTAACAAGAAAGCTAGCAGAGATGACAGTATTCCAGCTGAGCTATTGAAAATCCTAAAAGATGATGCTGTTAAAGTGCTGCATTCAATATGCCAACAAATTTGGAACACTCAACAATGGCCGCAAGACTGGAAAAGGTCAGTTTACATTCCAGTTCCAAAGAAGGGCAATGCCAAAGAGTGTTCAAACTACCGCACAATTGCGCTCATTTCACATGCCAGCAAGGTGATGCTCAAAATCCTACAAGCTAGGCTTCAGCAGTATGCGAACCGAGAACTACCGGAAGTACAAGTGGGGTTTCGAAGAGGCAGAGGAACTAGAGATCAAATCGCCAACATTCGCTGCATCATGGAGAAAGCAAGAGAATTCCAGAAAAACGTCTATTTCTGCTTCATTGACTACGCTAAAGCCTTTGATTGTGTGAATCACAACAAACTCTGGCAAATTCTTAAAGTGATGGGAGTACCAGACCACCTTACCTGTCTCCTGAGAAACCTGTACGAGGGTCAAGAAGCAACAGTCAGAACCAGACATGGAACAACCGATTGGTTCAAAACTGGGAAAGGAGTACAACAAGGCTGCATATTGTCACTCTGCTTATTTAACTTATATGCAGAGTACATCATAAGAAATGCCGGGTTGGATGAATCAGAGGTCGGAATTAAGATTGCTGGGAGAATTATCAACAACCTCCGATATGCAGACGATACCACCCTAATGGCAGAAAGTGAAGAGGATCTCAAGAGCCTCTTGTTGAGGGTGAAAGAGGAGAGTGCAAAAGCTGGTTTGAAACTCAACATTAAAAAAACGAAGATCATGGCATCTGGCCCCATCACTTCCTGGCATATAGAAGGGGAAGAAATGGAAGCAGTGACAGATTTTACTTTCTTGGGCTCCAAGATCATCGCAGACGGTGACTGTAGCCATGAAATTAAAAGACACTTGCTCCTTGGGAGGAAAGCTATGGCCAACCTAGACAGCATAGTAAGAAGCAGAGACATCACCTTGCCGACAAAGGTCTGTCTAATCAAAGCTATGGTTTTCCCAGTAGTAATGTATGGCTGTGAGAGCTGGACTATAAGGAAGGCTGAGCGCCAAAGAATTGATGCTTTCGAACTGTGGTGCTGGAGAAGACTCTTGCGAGTCCCCTGGACTGCAAGGTCAAATCAGTCAATCCTAAAGGAAATCAACCCTGAGTGCTCATTTGAAGGACAGATACTGAAGCTGAAGCTGAAATATTTTGGCCACCTAATGCGAAGAGAAAACTCTCTGGAAAAGACCCTGATGCTGGGAAAGACTGAAGGCAAAAGGAGAAGGGGACGGCCGAGGATGAGATGGCTAGATAGCATCACCGATGCAATGAATATGAACTTGAGCACACTCCGGGAGAGAGCGCAGGACAGGAAGGCCTGACATGCTATGGTCCAAGGGGTCACGAAGAGTTGGACACGACTGAACGACTGAACAACAACAACAATTCAATGGGAAAGACATCCAAGGCTTTGGAAAATGAGGTGAGGTGACCCTGTGCCTCGAATCTGAGACAAAGTGTGATGTCAGTTTGCACCACCAAGCCGGGGCACCCCCTCTACCTGAGCCAACAAGGCCAGTTCTGAGGTGAATTTTTTTTTTTTTTTCTGTGCACAGAGGAAGAGGTAAGGGAGGATATGCATATTCAAGTTCGGTGACATGTATGTACTTAAGCTTAGTTACAGTGGGACCACTTAGTGGGATATGGGGACTAACGGGTTATGCCAAAGGTGTCACAGAAAAGCCTGATTTTGAGAAGGGATTTAAAGAAATTAAGAGAGGTGGCAAGTATTGTACGCAAACCCTTAAAGGTATCAAATATACTGAGTTTGAAAACCAGAAGCAGAGCTTGAATTTCAGAGGAGCAGCTGAGGGCTGGGTATTGCCATAAAAGTGATTATATATATTTCCTGCATCACCATTAGGGGAACCTTTCTTCAACATTTAGACATTTATATAATTCAAAGACAAAGGAAGATTTTTCATGTGAGTAGCAAGATGCCAAAGTCCTAGATCACAGTACCAAGCAACTGCTATCACCTGGGTTACTCTTTCTGAGAAAATCATTGTTCCAGAGCAGGATTGTTTTTGGCAGTGATAACCTTTCTCTTGGTTTCCAATTGCAGTTACTCAATGCTGAAGACCTAGAATGCCATCTGCTGGCTGACACATCCCTCCTTGCCCCATTTCAGACAGCTATTTCCAAACTGTAGCTTTTGGAGTATATCAACACTAAAACTCATTTGAGAATTGTTCTTTGTCTCAAGGAACCCTGGGAACTATAGTTCTGTAATGGGGGGTTGGCGTCTACAGTATTACTTTCAGCATCTGTATCAAACTACAGTTCCCAGGATTCTTTAAGACAGGAGTACAGGACCTTGTCCAGCCCCAAGACTGAAATGGCTCCGGGCAAGCACATTGGGGACTGCATGCCAGTGGTGGGTGGGGCCACATTTCAAGGTAAGTAGGGCCACCCGACTACTGGCATGTGGCCCCCTGATGTGGTTGCTCACACCCCATTCACACCCATTCTCTCTAAGTTTTTCTACATGAGGCATTCGTTGTGCACTCGTGATTCCTTACTCATGGTTGTCTATGGGTTCTTTAGACAACATTGTGATCCTCCAGTTTTGCTTCTGTTTTTTAAGAGCACTGGGGGGGGGGGTTAGAGCTGGGAAAATGAGGTATTATTTCTGAAAACAAAATAAAAGGTAGTTTCCTACTTCTGTATTTACACTATTCCACTATAGCACAGCACCACCTACAGGTTATGTACTGGAAAAGCAGGAAAGGAAAAGCTTTGTGTAGAGCTCAGATCCCAATTCTGCATCCAAACATAAAGTAGATACAATGATTAGCAGCCTCATGTAGAAAAGCGCTCTTGCTCTCACACACATACACTTTCATAGAGAACACACACAGAGACAACACACACACACACAACATATACTCCCCCACTCCCAAAAATGGCTTTCCCAGCAATTAGGCTTTTAAAAGCCTCCATTGGCACCACAGTTAAAGCCTAATTGCAGCATGGGACAGTTTTTCGAGGGGAGTTGCACTGTTTAGGAAGGGAATGCTATGAGAGATAGTTGCCCAGAAAGTTGGAAAGCTGCTACAACCCACACAACAACATTCCTGACTAACCATGGTCTCTGGCCAAACCAATTTGGGAGATTTACCTTTTCAAGTGATGCCCAGGAAAAGACAAAACTAACATCAAGTTGTGCAAACATCATGGCTGCTATCAGTGTGTATATACATTTGGTTGGACTGACATGGGCACTTACTGTATAGCACCCATGATGAGTAACATGCTACCAGCCCATTTCAAATCTGGAAAGGTTTAAACATTTTTTTAAAAACACACAATATAAACTTTACAAAAGTGAGAATAAGATATATCGGTGAATGTTGTCATAAAAGTTTGCATTCCAATGAAATATAAATACAACCATTTCCCCCACAAATCTGGCCATTAATATTTCTTCCTCTGTTTGCCTATAATCGGCTTAGTCAAAAGTGCAATTGTCAAAATTTGTTTATATGAATCAATGAAATATGGTGCCCTACAGTAATTTCCATGATGATTCCCACAATGCTCATTTACCTAATAACTCGTATTTTAAGTGCATAAGGGCGCAATCCTATGCATGTTTAGACAGAAGAAAGTCTTACATAGCTGGCTGGGGAGTGCTGGGAGTTGTAGGACTTTCTTCTGTCTAAACATGCATAGGATTGCACCCTAAAAGGATGAGGACTTATCCACTGTCCCTCCGTTTCTCAGCCATGCTCTCCCATTCAAAAACATTTCTTCTTTTCTTTTCTTTTCTTTTCTTTTCTCTTCTTTCTTTCTCAATGAATTCAACAGATCCCAGCATCTGCAGCCTGAGGCAATGGCTTCATTCTGCTTAATGGCAGGGCCAGCCCTTGCCAATACCTTCAGTTCACTCCTTGAAAATCTCTGCGCAAAGATTAACAGATCCAAGAAAATGCAAGTAGAAGCAAGTCCCCTTGATTTCACTGGAAACACCTATTTCCAAAAGGAAAGTGTGCTTAGGATCACCACTGAAGATTTTAACATTCATCCCCATTTTTCAAAACATGCTGGTCCATAACAAAGCTCTTCAGTCAGATGGGCCACTTGAGCATTCATCGTGTCCTCTTTTAATACAGCACAATCCTTAAAGCAGGCCTACGGTAAATTAAATCTTAACTGAAGGCTTCCAGATGTGTGCTTACAGAACACCTTCCAAGGAGAGAGCAAATATAATTCAATGTACTGTACCAAGAAAAAAGGTAATTAATTTATCCTGTCTCTGATGATGGCAAATGAACAAACATGGTGCTTTTGCTTTTGTTCTGGTTCTTATGTTTTGGTAACATTAATTGACACTTTGAGCTCATCATGCTCATCATTTATTACTTATACCACGCCGATCACTATGCTGGGCACCATATTAAAATTAAAAGAGGCATAACCCTTCCTACGAGCTTATAATCTAATAAACCACAACACACAAGGGAAAAGGGACAAGGAGGAAAGAGCAATAACGAATCTAGAAAGTTCAGAAGCATCTGGCAGAGAATCCTAGAAAAATAAAAACAAAGTAGAGTTCATAGAATCATAGGGTTGGAAGGGGCCTACAAGACCATCGAGTCCAACCCCCTGCTCAATGCAGGAAGCCTGATTCCCAGGCGGTCTCCCAGGGCTGGCCCTGCTTAGCTTCCGAGATCGGACGAGATCAGGCTCATCCATGGTAGGGCTGTACAAACAACCTAAGTGCCTTGTCCAGGATCACAAAGCAAAGCTGTGGTGGAGCTTGGATGATGATGACAGTAACCATGATGAACCTTCAGAAATGGCAGCAATGTAGACTTCCACCAATCACAGATAGCAACATCCTACCATAGTGCAGAGGTACCACCATTTTGTGTAGGCCAACTGCCAGTGGGATGCTATATCCCAACAATGCCTGATACTGCATGGGAGTCCTGTTTCCATGGCATGTGAGTTTCTCCCAGCCACCCCGCACCCATTCTTTCTTTAGAGCTATTCTAATGAGATCTATCAGATGGATTTTAACATCAAGACATGTACAGCAAAATTAGGGAGATTGTTCTGTCTGCCCTTTGACGTTTTAGTAAACCGTAATGTCAGACCACAAGAAGAGTCCTGCTGGATCATACTAAGTATCCATCTAGGCCAGCATCCCCTAACCTGGTGCCCTCCAGATGTTGGGAATTCAACTCTCATCAGCCTCAGCCAGCATAGCTAATGGTCAGAAATCCTGGGAGTTGTAGGGCATCTCTACACCAGCCTAAAATCCTGCATTTAAAATGGGGCTTTCTGCTTCCGTTTTAAATGCAGGATCACAATGACTCCCTTTTTCATGTGCTTCCTTTCCACTCACCCCCTTCCCCCTCCTTCTCCCCATATCTGAGTCTTCCATTATCTTTCATGGATCTCGCTCCTCTTCTTGCCGCTTTTACTCTTTTCACGGAAGAAACTGAAGCAGAACACAACAGGGTAATTTGATAGTTCATTGGGCGTCTCTACACCTCCAGTTTATTGCACATTCATGATTGGCCACTCACTGAATTGTGCGGGTCCATTACATGATGTCATTATCGTACTATTTCCACCCACCTAATCCACGTTTTCCTCAAACAGAAAAAAAATGTGGTATTTTTCCAAATATGTGCAAATGGAGCGCCGTGACCTCCCTGTGTATTTCTCCCCTAGCACGAATGAACCGCTGTGTGTTGGCGGCTGTGGGCGGTTATTTTGGGTTGTTTGGGGTGCGGTCACGATGGCGAAGGTGGTGACGATGGGCTGTGGGACGTGTCGCCTTCCGTGCCTGCACCACTTTGGGCCCTTGCCATTTTCAGCTGCAGCGTTCTGAACAAGGCAGCAGGTCGGCACAGCAGCAAGGTGGGAAAGCAGCGTGCCGACCTTCTGACCTGCCGGGACGCCCCCCTGCTGTGCATTCCCAGCAAGTAAACGGCTGAGTAAATGGCAGAGACTGTCAAAAACACTGAACGGGGAGGCAGGGGAGCCCAGGGAGATCGGTGGGGGACTGTCTGCATGTCAGTCCCCATCCACCAGTAGCATGCGGGGAGGGGGAAGGGGCAGGAAACAGGGAGGAGCTGTTGCTACACCCCAAGCACGTGTAATGCTTCTTTGCAGAAAGGTAATGATGCCTCTGAGCGGCTGTATTGCCCCGGCCGTAGGCTTCGAATTCTTAATTTAGAGCTGCCAAGATAGTGATAAATCAGATCCAGGTTTACTTACAAGGAGTACTTTATTGAGCAACTTACAGCTAGGGATGGCAGAGAATTCCGCCACGGATTCCAGTGAGGCTGGATTCTTTAGAATCCGTGGCGGAATGGCCTCCTGCCCCCCCGCCCCCCCACGGAATCCCCTTGGGACGGAACTTACCTGGGGTGGATGCGGTGGATTTGGCGGCGGCGCTGGCAGTTCCAGCGGCGCCGGCAGTGGCTCCGCTGGCTGGTCTCCTGGCTGGCTGCGGCTGGGCTGCTGCGGCCACCATTGCCGTCCTTGCAGCTGTGATAGGCTACATAAGTATTTACGTAGCCTATCACAGCTAACCCCCCAAAAAAAATCAGTGTACACAAATGGCGGCGGCTACGGCGGCCGCCATTTGCATTCCCCTTTTTTTGCCGTAATAGCCTACGTAAATATTTACGTAGGCTAAAACGGCGGGAAAAAAAGAAATGCAAATGGCGGCCGCCGTAGCCGCCATTTGTGTATGCTGGTTTTTTCAGGGGGGTTAGCTGTGATTTTGGGGTTAGCTTTTGGGGGGGGCGCCATTTGCGTCCACACCATCCCATCCACGGCCGGAAATCCGGCTGCGGATGGCCCTGGCCGGCTGCTCCGTGGAGCTGCCACGGAGTGGAGCCGGCTGGGCAGGATTCTGGGGGGGAGGACTGGATCGCCTCCCCCCCATCAAGGATTCCAAGGGGAGGGACAGAGCGCCTCCCCCCCAACGCAAACCAATCCACGAAAAGGTGAGTTTTGTACATCCCTACTTACAGCACACAGGCATACTCAATGGTTGGATTAAACAGCTTCTCTGAACCCAGAGCCATGGGGTACAATGGGTTTTATACCATACATATTAGCAATGAGGCAGCATGACAGCAGCAAGTGCCACCTAGCATTCATTCCCAGCATAGACTAGAAGTGTTTGGTTCTCAGCACAGCCACCTGCAGCTTTAAACTTCACTTCCCAGGCACATCTTGATATCAGCCTTTGACTCATCTCAACATGCTCAGAGGCCTACTAGCAAGGGAATTGCACCAATAATGAACTTAAGCAAGCATTATGGATCTCTAGGCCCCTCTAATACTACAGGTGACTTGGTTACAGTCCTGGGCCAATACAGCGGCATCACCACCCCCGTGACAAGGAAAGAAACAAAAAATAACATGACAGGGACAGCCATCTAAAGAGAACGATCCAGTCCTGCAATAATACTGGATGGGAAAAGAACAGGCATTGATGTGGAATTCTCTGCTTGTGTGATGGAGCCCATTATCCGCAATCTATTTAAAAATGGAACATTTAGCGCAGGAGATGCCTTGAATAATCACGGCGTCATGTAAAGAGCCCACAAACTTCCATGAAGGAGCAATCTCAATTGCAGGAGAAAAGCTCAGTTTGAAGGAGCCTATAGTATAAAACATCTAGAGGGCACAAGGTTAGGGAAGGCTGATCAAACTTAAGCTTTGACGCAACTGATATCAAGGAATTGTATTGGGAAGTTCAACTGGTAGATTAATCAACAAAAGGGTACAATCCTACGCTGGCTGAGGAATGCTGGGAGTTGTAGGACTTCTTTCTGTCTAAACATGCATGGGATTGCACCCTAAAACTTCTTTAATAACTGAGGCCAAGAGTTACGGATACACATTTGTTTTTTCAAAAAGTTATTTTGGTTCTGATGTGTTATTATGAGACAAAAAGAAAGAAAAAATTTTTTTTTTCAGTTGTCTCTTTTGTTTTGCTTTTATTTATTAAATTGTAGCTGACACTTGTAGCTCACATTTCCCTTAATATCTTCAAAGGGCAATTGCCAATTTATGTAAATTTAATCAGTTAATCGGTTAAAAGGCAGATGACGAATCAACTAATTTTTAAAAAACAAGTTAATAGCACAGAAGTCAGTGGTCTGGTCTACAACAGGATGACTATCTATATTACCCTATTATCAAAGTACCTCTTGGTATTTAATCTTTCACGGGCTTTTATGATGAAAAACTAAAGAGTCTACAACGGTTGACACTAGAGGGAATAACACCTGACCCTCATCACACTGGTCAATAATATCTGGGCTGGGGGGCAGATTTTGCCCCCACCATAACAATGTTCCTCACTATAGGCCCGTTACTTTTCCTGTAGAGTGACTCTACCTGAGGGTGCCTTTAACAATGATTCAAAAACTTGAACTAGTACAAAAGGCAGCCACTCCAATACTAGTAGGTGTTAGATGTCAGATCATGTGACACCTATATTATACTGCCTGCATTGGCTATCGAATCATGTGACACCTATATTGTACTACCTGCGCTGGTTGCCAGTGCATTTCTGGGCCCAATTTAAAGTGCTAGTATTGGCCTTTAAAGCCATAAACGGTTTAGATTCTGGTTACCTGAACACTCACCTTTGTCCATACCAACCTGTCCACACTCTGAGATCGGCATAAGAGGCCCTGCTTGTACGCCTGCCGGTAAGAGCGATTGGGCTTGCAGATCTGAGGGATGGGGCCTTCTTGGTATTCCCCACACACACACACACACACACACACACTTGTGGAACTCAGTTCTAATTGACATCCTCCAGGCCCCATCATTTCAGGCCTTCAAGTGGACCATTTTCATCTTGACTTATGATTGAGATACTTTATTGGGTGCCATTGTATAGATGGTGCTAGCTTGTCTTACGTGTAAAACGTTGATATTTTAGGCTTATTATTGTTTTATCATAGTTTTATGTGTTTGGTTGCTTTAATTTTGTATGCTGCCCTGGCCTATAAATCATTTAAATAAATAAAATAATAATTCTATGGGTAAAAGGAACAGTGGGTGAGAACTGTGAAAGGGGACACTCACCCACTGCCTCTCCTTGCTGCCCCACCTGATGTCTTTGCTATGCTAGATTTCTGGGGGCATGTGTGCCCCCTACAGGAGGGGAGGATGCACTGCATTGAAAGCTTAACATGGCCAAGGGATATGTTAGTGAACTACCATCCCATATAGTCAAATTCTGCATTTCTGTAAGTGTTGCCAGAACCAGCATTAACCTCAAACTAACAACACTTTGCACACCGAGTCTTTGAAACCGTAAAAACAAGTATGTTTCTTGTAAGCAACATACAAGTTGCTTACAAGAAACATACTTGAAACATACGAGAGCCAGTGTGGTGTAGTGGCTAGAGTGTTGGACTGGGAGCTGGGAGATCCGGGTTCTAGTCCCCACTCGGCCATGGAAGCTCACTGGGTGACTTTGGGCCAGTCACATACTCTCAGCCCAACCTACCTCACAGGGTTGTTGTTGTGAGGATAAAATGGAGAGGAGGAGGATAATGTAAGCCGCCTTGGGTTCCTTGCAAGAGGAATAAAGGCGGGATATAAATGCAATAATAAATAAATAAATAAATAAAGCAAAGATGGCACACATATCTAATGCTAGCAGCCTGGAACTCACCCCAGAAGCAGAGATATAACAACCCACTGACTGAAGTTCAATGAGAGGATGTCGGAGATGTCACCTAAGCTCTCTCTTCCGATACTTCAGAACTAATTACCAAAGTGTGTGGGCTTGCAATAGCGCCCCTTGGGAGTATGTGCAGAGACTCCGGGGAGCAGAGGAACTTGATTAGAGCAGACTTTAGAAATTTCTTCCGTAATCACTTCTGAACTTCTTGTTTGTCACTGCTTTAATTAAGAGTCTTGAGTCTTCCCACTGTCAAATCTGCTAGGCCAGCTGTCTGAGCAACTACAAAACAGCTGCCTTTCTTGTTTCCTGGACAGTAACCCCATCAAGGTTTGCTGTATACAGAGAGATACTATTCAGAGAGTATTGCAAGATCATATCATTCTTTTTCATTATCTGGTATGTAGGAAGACTCTCTTGACATGCCTATTAGCTTAAACTACTTAATGCTACCTCTTAATGTCTCATCTTCTATCATCTTCATTAAATCGAAGGGTTAAAAAAAAACAGTGGCAAACCAAAATGAAGGCTGAACACTTGAGCCTTCTTGAGCCAAATAAAAACATTTTCCTAACAATATGTCCTTATTTTTCTCAAACAGCGCAATCCTATCCATATTTACAGAGAAGTAAGTCTCATCAGGTACAATGAGGCTTACTCCCAGGTACACATGCATAGAATTGCAGACTAACACATGTTGCCATTATATTTTCTTCCAACAGTTTTCTCAAAGGTTTGTAACAACAATACATTAGCAGAGCTACAAAAGTACAATTGCCCTCTTTTTTGCATGTATACATGCATTTTATTTTTCCTGTGGCACATCTATCTTGCCAATGCACGTGTTAATGATATTTCAGAGGGTTTTTTAAATAGTATCTGTGAGGAGATACCTACTAAAATCTGACACCCATTCTCTTCCCTTCCCCCCTCCCCCCACACACACTCAAAGCACAATCAGCCTTTCTGGGATTGCTGGGGGAGGGGGGGGGGTTGCAACTGATCATGTCTTGACATCATTAGTGATAGCCAGCATAACTCCTCCCCACCATGAGTAGTGAGTGTTTATTTGTACTCATTAAAAAAACCTATACCCTGCTTTTCTTTATATAATAAACTCAAAGTGGCTTACTAAAAAGTTTATAGAATGCATAAAACATAGCAAAAGCAGACCAAATTACTAATTAAAGCTAAGTGCAGGATAAAACAAAATCCTACAGGCTAGGCTAAACAATTTGATATAAAAACGCAAGTTGCCCGAAATGTCCTTCGGGGGGGGGGGGGGGGCTTCTGCTTCCCTCCAGCCGTTTTTCAACTGGACCTGCCTTTATTGCCCTATTACAGTGGCTCTGTGGGTTTATCCAGTTACTGTATTATTTTTTAGTGACAGATGAACTATTGTTTTGTGGTTGCTCCAGAGAATCAGGATAACTGCCATTATAGAAACCTTTGCTGTGGCAAGAATTAAAGATGCATTTTCCAAGCACTCAAAATGCAATTTACAGTCATTGGGAAAATATTTCTTCCTAAGCTAGTACTTCCATTGTGCAGGCAGTGAAATATTTGTGCCGTGAGAAATGTTTCCATGTGTGTTATGGGCACTTACCATATGGGACCTGTGATATCACTTAAGATGGACAACACTCGGTATCAAACATTCCGTGGTGGCAACTACATGTTTGCCAAAGAGTGTGCACTTCCGAAACAGTGGTGGCCAATCCCAGCTCCAATGTGAAAGTACCTGTATCATATACATTTGTGGTGGGAAACCTGCAAGAAGCCAACCCCGCCCCCCCCGCCCCAAGAAACTTAAAATGAGACCTGAGAGCTGCAAATATCCCCATGTATCTTGTAATGAATCAACAAGGTAGACTTGTTCTAAAATCTTTGGGAGCCCATTTCAGCTAAAAATCAGGGGTATAAACAGTGCTAGGTCAAGGTTTCTGAAGGCCCTTGGCCCAGACACCCTCAATGGGCCCCCTCCTTCAGTGAGTACCTTCTCTTCCCATTATCGTTTGATCTATTGCTCCTCATGGTCTGACAAGCAGAGAGCCAGTGAGCAAGTAGGCAGTGGCATTTACTGCTCCTCCCTCTCATCACCACCATTGCCTGGGCCAGAGCAAGAGGCAGTTAAACAAGCAGGTTGCAATTGTGAGGAAGAGGAACAAAACCAGTGGGCTCTTGCCAGTGGGCCCCTGCTGGGGTGTGGGCCCTCAGCAGGTAACCAACCCTGCATTCCCCTGACTCCAGCCCTGAGTATAAAATATAAAAAATTAATTAACAAGTAAAGTTTACAGATACATACACCTTTAAAATGTAATGTGTCAAGTGGGTCTCAGGAGTTAAGTACATATTACTGTATGTAGCAGTGCCCCAATATCTTTTTTAGGAGTATGGAATTTAGAATTTTTGGTGAAGCAGCAAGAGAGAATTACTTTAACCCTTTCCCCCACTGCTGTTTCTCCTGTCGAAGTCACTCGTGCACACCTCAGCACACACTTCAAACCCCAAAAGCATTTGGGTGATTCTGAAGGGAAACTGAAGGAATTAAGTACCCGCTTTCTCCCTTGCTGCTTCTCAGCTTTAATTCTTTCCTCTCAAAATGGGTCTGTTTCAGCTTCTTAAAGCATATAATGTGAAATACTGATTAGTTCCTTAGTTTAGCCTGGAGGGATAAAGCAAAATTGCAGCAGCATAGCTTGATCACAGGGTGGCAGTAGAAAGCTTTGTAGGATGGTTTAGTTACACTTGGAATTCAATAGCCAGCCAATGAATTACTACTGCCTTCCCTTCACAGGCAGCAACATTTGATGCTTCATAAAGTACTGCCTGGGAAATTTGCAGATTTCTTTATGTCCAATTTATTGGTAATGAATAAACTATTTTTGCACCTTGGATAAAGTTTGTTTCCTGTTCTTAGTCTATTCATACATGTATACTCCAACAACAATAACAACAAATTATTTGAAGATGATGATGGTGAGCATTTATATAGTCCATTTCAATAGTTCAACGTGCTTTACATACCTTATCTCAGTAATCAGTACACTGTCCCCATAAGGTAGACTTGGAATATTATCCCCATATTACAGATGGGAAGCTGAGATGGAAAGACAGAGGCTTGCCTGGTAAGTGGCCTAGTTAGTTCACAGCTAATGCAACATTTGGGATTTTCCCCGTTCTCAGCTAGCTCCTTTAGCCACTAAGGTACACCATCCCATACATCTTCCACCAACCACTCAGTGCTAGCCATTGTCCCACCTGTTCCAAATGCTTAAAGTATATGCACTGTCCTGGAGTCTTCCATTGCTACGGTAAGACCATTGCTTCTGGAGAGAAGCAGCCACATAGTCTTTCTTTAGGCGACATGTTTAATTCTCTAGTTGGTTCTCAGCTAGAGAACCGATGGGTTGTCATCATTAAAAAAGAAAAAAAGTATTAAAATTATTGATATTTTCAGTCCTGAGAGGACCAACAACCCTGTACTCTAATAACTAGATAAGAATGGAATCTCTTAGGCTGCATTATAAATACAAGATAAGGTTGACCACCTCTCTGCAAGGGCATTTTCTATACAAATGTGTTTCAGTAAATACAGATTCCTCTTAGAAAAAAGGAATGAGTTTTTATGGTGCAGAAAAACAGGTTTAGTTTCATGTCTGGTGCAATGCGGAATATGGGCATTAGAACAAACTTCTCTTTTCAGAACTTTGATTTTTCTTTATCTCTGTAAATCGGCCTTCTTCAAACCCTTTTAATGCTATGGCACAAATGACACAGTATCTGTCTTCATGTGCTCTGTTCCTATCCACCTTCTCCCATCCTATCACCCCTACTGTTATGTGTCAGCCTGGAACTGACATTTTTATTCCTTTAAATTTAACCTGCTACCAATGTGCTGTGCTTCTAGCATCAGTAGCATAGGTCAGTGGTAGACCAAATGCTTTGTATGCAGGCCCGGCCCAAGGCAGGTTGCCACCTGAAGCAAGCACCCGCCGCTGCCCTGCTTCTTTTTCTTCTGGTGGTGGTAGCTATGCCACTGCTGCCACCGCCCACCCGCCCGCCCGCCCAATCCGTTTGGCTGCCAGCTAACCACGCCCACCACCTCCCCTGCTTGCTTACTTTTTTTGGAGCACACATACACGCGCTCGCCTCACTACTGCTTCCGCCCATTGGCTGCTTCCACCTTGTGCAGCAGCTGCAGGGCACCTGCGAGAGGTTGGCCAAGGTATCGCGAGAGTTCTAGGACCTCTCACAATACTTGGACTGGCCTCTCGCAGGCACCCCGTGACTGCTGTGCAAGGTGGAAGCAGCTGACAGGTGGGTGCAGCAATGAGGTGGCTGCACATACACGTGCCAAAAAATGTAAACTGGCTGGCTGGCCAGCCAGGAGGCAGGCATGGCCAGCTGGGTTGGCCAGCCAGCCAGTTGGCTGCCCAGGCAGGACAGTTGGGCAGGAGGTGCACAAGCGGCCACTTCTTGGTCCTACCGACTGCCTGTTGGCAGGACCAAGAAGCAGCAGACCTTTTGGGGGGGGGTGCAATTTGCCGCTCTTCCCATATTCTGCCGTCTGATGCGCCCACATCAGGTTGCTTCATGGTAGGGCTGGCCCTGTTTGTATGCAGATGGTTCAATGTTCGATCCTTGATAACTCCAGTTAACACATGATAGGAAAGACCTCTGCCAGAGACCCTGGAAAGCTGCTGTCAGTCAAAGTACGCAATACTGGGCTTGACAGACAAATAGTCTGAGCTGGTATTAGGGATATCGGAGAAATCTGCAACAGATTCAAATGAGTTTGGATTTTTATGAATTTGACCTGCAGATTCCGCAGCGACCAGCTTTTTCTGAGTCGCATGGATTCTATGAACGTATGGACTGTTTTTTTAACTTTTGGAGGTGATTTGTGCAAATACGCACTTATGCTAATGTGCATTAACATTAACATGCACCTGTGGTAGTGCACATTAGCAGTAATGCGCAGTTGCGCAAGTGGAACAAACTTCTTGTACATCCCTAAAAAAAACCTGATTCTGTCAACGAGAGCATGATGGAACGAAAGAGGCCTGCTAGTCCATGAAACACAGATGGAATGGATTTAACAAAATCCATACACCTCTGGCTAGTATAAGGCAGCTTCCTATTACTTCAGCATTCCCATGTAGGGAAATAGCGCAAAACCTGCATGGAGATTGTTATGTGTGACAACTGCACATGTGCTGATTTCACTGTATGTGCGTGCACACGCACACAGAGTGTAATCTACAGAGAGTTTTCACATATTTTCCCCTGAATAGACATACTTTCTGTTTAGGAAAAATATAATGCTTACACTGGCACTGACTAACTTGTGACACTTTGTGAAAGAAGGGCAAACACAGGTAAGGATTTCTATTGAATCGTGACACTATAAAACCCCACAGAAGGCCCCATCAGCCTACTGGGAAATGAATGAAGCATAATGTTCTTCCAAGAAGCCTGGGAATCCTTCCATTTCACTTCCCAATTTCAACACATTCTCTGTCCTACAGTATAAAGACCTCAGCCTGATTCCCCTGTCGGCTGTCTCTTTCTAGTCACATTCCAGTCCTGTGCCTCATGGCCATTTTGCTCAGAATTTGCAAACCAGATGGGCAAACTGGGCCCAACAAGTCTATTACAAGGACAGCATCAATCCTACTGAAGTGCAAAGAAACAGAGAAACTCCAAGGAGGATGGCAGCTCACTCTCCTTCTTGATTTAAATTTAGAGAACCCCTCCACCATGGATAGGAAATGCCTTTATGGTGCTTGGTGCCAACAGCAAGTGACTAACTGAGCACTACTTGTCACGTCAAGTGCCAGTGAACATGGGAGGCTGTGATATCTAACCACCAGTGTATGAACTAGAATAGGGGTCCCCAATGCAGCACCTGTGGGCACCACCCCAGGCCACCCATGAAGCTCTCCAGTCCTTGCCCCCTTCAGACAAATCTCTTTTTTTAAAAATAAAAACCTTGGAAAATGTTAGGGTAGTCTTCTCTCTCTCTCTCTCTTGCCTCCCCACCCTCTTTAGCTCACTGTTTCTCCCCCTCTTAGCTTCCTGCCTTGCTCTCCCTCTCCCCCCCTTTGCCTTCCCCACCCACAATCCCCCTCGTTAGCTCACTTCGGACTATCCAGGCCTCCACAGCAGCCATTATGTGACTAGCCAGCCCAGATCCTCTGTGGGAGCTATTTTGTGGTGGTGCACACAGCAGTTTCTCAAATTCCCAAATGTGTCCATGGGTCCAAAAAGGTCGGAGATCCCTGAAGGTAAGTGTAGTGCCCCTACTGCTAGTCCAGTTGTGCCAGAGAGGCTTAAACACTGCCTCTGCCCTGCCTCCGCCTTTGGTTCTCTTAGATTCGGCTTCCCATGGCCTTAGAAACTGAAATTAACAAGCATCCAGTTCCTCCTCCACTTGGACTACAACTCCTATGCTGGCTTGGGTTGATGGGAGCTGATGTCCAAAACATTGGAGGGCACCAGGTTGGGGGCGGCTGCTCTGGAGAATTGTGTACCTTCTTAAAGGGGCAGCATGTACTCTTGGCCTGCCATGAGTTTTTTGTTTCTCTCACTGCCTGAGATGGCTGGAGGATGGGATAAGGAAACGGTGCCTGCCTCAGCTCCACAATGGAGGGATGGGAACAATCCCGGACAAACAGATTTTCTTTTTTCCAGGCAGAATGGGAGAGGGAGAAGAACCCTGGAGAAGAATCCTGGAGAAGAATCAACAGATATATCACCATGAAATCACAAAAGTTCTCACCAGGACAGGGTCTTCCATTACTTAACTAAACCTTAAATCAAGGGTGTTGAACCTCAGGCCTAGAGGCCCAATCTGGCCCTCCTGGGATCCCAGTCTGGCACCCCGGGTTTCCCCAGATGGCCACACCCTTTTCCCTAGCCGCCCCTTCCCCCCCAACCCCAACTATCAATCATTTGGAGGTTTCCTGGCTTTTGTCTGTTTTCCCCATTCTGAAGAGTTGAAATGCCTCTCCTAAGGTTTAGTTATTGGCAGTGAGAACTTTAAGCTAACATATGCTGTTATTTTTGCGTTGCCCCTTTTGCCTTTGGCTCACCCACCACTGGAATTCAGCTTATCTGAAATTGGATTTGGCCCTGGGGCTGGCAGGGGTTCAATATCCCTGTCTTTAATAGTCAAGGCCTGGAGGACCTTAGGAGGTTTCTTGCCCAATATAAGGCTCCTGCCTGTTAAGATCTAGTGGCAAAAGATTCTATCTTTTCAAGGCCTGACATGTAGAAGAGCTAGAGGCAGTTTTCTCTCAGACATAAAATGTCACAGAACTCTGCCCGCAGTCCTTTATCTTACTTCATGAAAAGACAAAATGTGAGGCATTAACCTTGTTAATTTTTAAGCGAACAGCGTGTTAGGGTTTTGTCTAATGATTTCAGCTCTGGTTTCCAATCAAGTATAGATTGCTTGACAAACTGTTTTTGCTTGCAGGAATATTTTTCATTGTATTTTGTGATTTTATATTTAGCTGGTGTTTGTTCTGTGGATGCCAAACACTTTGAGCTATGGGAAAATATGTTGTTGATGCTGTTGCTGTTGGGGAACAGGGTCAAAGAAATAGGTCTGCTTTTAAGTGACAGGGCAAGGAAAGAGAGGATAAGGTTAACAGGACAAGCGCTGAGGATAATGGAATGGGAACTTTGAAACAACCTTGCAACAATGGAAGCAAGAAGAGAGGGGGCGGACTGCCCTGGAAGGAAAGGCCTTGGAAGGAAAGGCCTTGAACATATTGTGCTAGTGTCAAAAGTCCTCTCATAGGCCACCTAACACTCAAGCTGGAGGGCCTGCTGACATGTGAAAGAGAGTTCCTCCTCGTTGTGTTCCGGGCTGCAAGATGTCCCCACAAAGACCACCACTGTGGGCGGGATGATGAGATTCCAACTGGGCCAGTTTAGCTCTCCAGATAGGCTGCAGGGCTGTGGTGCTTTTTCCCTTGGACCAGAGCCATGTAATAAAACAAAAGAGGCTTAGTCCTTTGAGTGAGCTATGGAACAAATCTATGTAATGCATAACAGAATGGATATAAAGACCAGGATACTGGAACCTCGTTATCATTAGGAACAGTTCCCTCAAGCCAGTTCATGAGAGATTATCCAATCCTTGATGGAAATTATTTGGTATCGCTGCCTCCTGTTAAAAAGGCAGTTAGCAGAGGGGGGGAAAGGGTGGAACAAAATGAGCGTTTACCAGCCCCACATGCACACACAAAGCAAAAAAGAAAGAGACCACATCTTTCTTTAGCGAAGAAAGAAAAAATTGCTTTACTCACAACAAGTATTCTTGTACATACAAATACAGGCATAGCATAGGGATTCAAGAGAGTTTGTTCAGTCCATTTTGTGTTCCTTTACACACACAGGAGTGAGCGAGTGAGACCAAGCCATGCGCTCCTAGCAATGAAGGAAGGTTGGAGGGGGAGGAAGGGGAGAAGCAGGAAGCTACACTGTAGGCTATAGAGATGCTAAGGCTAGCTATGCCCAAATTCCCATGAACTAACTGCAACACTGCCCCCTTCTTGTAACTTCCAGACGAGGTTGCAATATTCCCAACAACCCTGAGAACTTCTACACACAGAGGCTTTTTATCCCGTGATTTTACCAGGGCTTCTGCTTCTGGATTCTTTATGGGTTTAAGTTTGGCCCTTTACATGTGCTTCTCTTCCTTCCTTTCCCCCCCTTTATCTGCAAGCTCTATATATTTCATTATATAGCCACTAGATGGTGCTGTTCTTATAGCACCACTTCCTCTTTACACGGACAAATTCAACCCAATTCAAAGTGCTTCTTTTTATTAGCTCATTAGTTCTGTTTCAAATTAAGCCACACAAATGGTCGGAAACCACGGGAGAGGTGCTGGAGGTTGATAATGTCATGTAAAGGACCTGCAAACTTCTGTGAGTAACCAATCTCACTCACAGGATAAAAGCTCCATGTGGAGAATGAGGAAACCCATGAACATGGAAAGGAAATCCACTTCGTTGAGTAAAGCCACTTGTTCAAAAAGAGACAGGAACCAGCCACTGCACCCCTTCCACAGACTATGGGTTTATTGCAGCTCTGGCCATTCACACTCAGCCCATTGTGTAACATCAAGATGGCAGCCAACTAACCTATAAATATAGCCTAGGCATGGTGGTGCAGAGACAGAGAGCTATAGTCATTTCATGATGGTTGTCATCATTTCATTTGTCAGGAGCGCCCTAGTGGTCTCTTTTAGTAGACTCCAATAGCTAACTCAAGACACAGATGAAAGGATTCTTTTCAAGGCTTTAATCCTTTTACAACTTAATGACTCTTTCAGATGCTAATCACCAGCGCCAAAGCAAGGAACAGCACTGGGGAAAGATAGCTGAGTAGCCTAAGCTCCAGGTAAGGCAGTTGGTCCCCGTTTGAAGGAGAATCACTTGAAGACCCTGAACTTATGGGCTAGGGAGAGATCCTCCCTCTTTTCCTTGGGTCCACGGGACGCGGCCATTGCTTGCGCACCAAATGGGCCCTACGCCTCCTTTCCGTGCCCTCCATCGCTCGTCGCTCCATGTGTCTGCGTCAAGTGTCTAGCAAGCCCCCCTCCCGCACTCTGTCACTGCCCAGGTCACTATCTATCTCAGGAATGCCGGCAGGAGGAATCTCTGCCAGCTGCTGTGCCTGTGAGGGATGAGCTGGCTCCTCTCCCACGGATTGCTGATCCTCCTCAGAATCAGAACTGCTCTGGGGTTCTATCAGCTCAGTTTCCACCCTGACATCATTATGGCATCACAACACTTTTCATCCAGTAAGATGTAATCTACACATTTAGGAACACCATGTGGTATAGTCGTCCTGGGACTGCACTGCTTCAGACTGCAGGTTTTGGGGGGTTGCATATTTGAATCGCCCCTTCTCACCCCAAGGAACTCCTTATCCATGGAAAGCTAGCATGTCAGGGGAAAATATTTAGACTCACCTTTTTCTTGTTGTGCTTGTTTTCTCAACAAAGAGGGTATGTGTGTATTTTATGTGGGGTCATTCCAACATGTAATTTTCCGACTTGCGTTCTGATCTGGTACAGACCAAAGAGGACTGTGTCTATACTACATACCATAACATGGGTGCATTGGCTACTGTGAAGGTTTGAGGCCTACAGAGGCAAAAGGGAAAAACGGTCAGGCTTAGAGGCCTGGAGTTTTCTGTTGAGAGGGGGGTAACCCTGAAAGAAGTAGTTTCATTTCTCTGGTTAAGTGTCAGTTTCATTTCTCCACTTAGTTTCATTTCTTCAGGTTTGAAGCAGTAATTTCAATTTTGAGGGAGGAGGGTATATAAAGAGAGCGAGTGAGCCAATAAGAATCAGAAAGACCAGGCTGCAGCCAGAACATGAGAGAGACAGCTAGAGCCTGAAGTGAGAGCACAGTCTGAACAGTGAGCAGGAAGAAGCAGCCCAGAAAAGTCTAAGGATAGCTAGGGTAAAGAAACTTGCATTTTACCCATTTTATTTTCTTTCAGTGCCTTTTGTATTACTCAGCTCTGTTGTGTAAATAACTTTAGTTGTTATTTGCTTTGTTTTAATTTACTAGTAAACTGTTGTGGTTAAACCCTGTGTCTAGAGTGTCAACCACCCCACATCTACAGCCTAAACCCCACGTTACTGTGAAGGGGAAGGTAAAAGAAGGACAGTGGGACTCTTAAAGAGGCAAGAGATCCTTAAGGAGTTGCTCAGGGGGTCCAGGTCATAAGGGGAACCTTGACAGCTACAAAAGGAAGGAAGAAAGGGACTTGAAGAATTATTGAAGAACTGAAGAATTAGTCAAAGGTGCTAACACTAAGACTTAAATGGCTTGAGATATCAGTGCCTGAAGGACCATCCATTTCCCATACAAACCTGCTCAGTTATTAAGATCCTCATTGGAGGCCCTGCCCCTGCCTTTGGAAGCAAAGTGGGTAGAAACATAGATAGGGAATTCTTAGTTGTGCCAATCTGACTGTGGAATGTTCTTCCTCTGTCAAGTCATTGAGCACCTTCCCTGGTGGCCTGTAGGTGCCAGTTAAAAATGCTGCAACTTATTCAAGCTTCTAATGGAGTCTAGGATCTTTCCAGTATTTTCATCCTTGGTCTGACACATTGTAAGCTTGATGTATGCTGCAGCTGTTGTTTTGTTTTGATTGTTCTTATGGTATTTTGCTATTGTCTCTTTTGCTGTTTTTATTTCTTTTTTGCCAGATTTATTTGTTTTGTATGACATTTTAAATTTGGTTGTAAGCCACCTAAGGAATGAAGGCTGAAAGGCAGGCTACAAATGTTTAAGTAAACAAACAAAGAAAGAAATAATAGTTCAAATGCCATCACCACATTCATCGACCTTGGAATGTTGCCTCCTGAAAATGAATGGCTCTGATCCAGCTATGTGACAAGAGTCAGGAACTGTGATGCATTGCCTGTGAATGGAATCTTAAAATGACACAGGGGTGAATTCTGAGTTCTTGGTACAATGACAGAGAGAGCTTGTGTGAGATCAGACAGCATCCCCAGATTGTTCAAATAGCGTTCCACCCACAAGGTCTCCAACAGGCATTCTTCTTAGCTTGTGTAACTCCACCACTCAAGTGTATGATGAACTCCCTTCTTTGCGCCTGAGCCACAAAGATATGGATGTTTGACTCCTAGGCTTTGGCTGTGTAGGTTTCAGGGGTTGGATCCAGATTTAGGCTGGATCAACTGCACTGGAAGAAGTGGACTTCCCTGACCTCTCCTTCCCACAGCTGCCTCTCCAGCCCCCTGAAAAGGCTATACAGAAAGTCAGGAGACCGGCTTGAATGGGGTGAGCTGTGGTGTGGGGGAGGAAGGGAATCCCCCCAAAGTGGGCAGAGGGACCTTCCTCTCACTGAAGGCAGATCCTGGATCCAAGCCTAGCTTGGAAGTCCTTGGTTTCCTGCCTATAATCCACCACAGTGGCAGCCCACTGGCTCAGAACAGCCGTGCTACCAACAGCCTCTGTGCAGTTTCAGCAACTCCAAAACACAAGGTTGTTTCGTTATTTTTGTTCAAATTACACCAACCAACAATACGAAATGCAAAATGCATTTATAAATATAATTATACACAACCAGTTATGTATACCCAGTTCTGAAGTCAAGAAAAACATTTCTCATCATTTATTATCATTTATGCAATTTTTAAAAAGTAGACCATTACTCAACAAACACCTTCTCATTTATACGTTTTTGACGTTTTAGCTATGTCCCAAATTAGTGGAACCATCCTAATATAGGAAAAGCTACATTCTTCTTCAAATAAGCAATAACAACGTCAGCAGCAATTAGCAAATGTACAACCGTTTCCAAATCCATATCCTCCGCCAATCCAGCCAAATAGTTCAACAGCAGATGTAAGAGATCCACAGGAATTTTATAGCCAGTACATAGTAGTACCAAATTCCAAAATTTCTTAGGGCACATTCCTATCGGGATAGTCAGCCACCACTGAACTCGGAGGTGGCCGACTATC
The DNA here is from genome assembly GCF_057233095.1 of Heloderma suspectum. Taxonomy (NCBI): domain Eukaryota; kingdom Metazoa; phylum Chordata; class Lepidosauria; order Squamata; family Helodermatidae; genus Heloderma; species Heloderma suspectum. The sequence continues at coordinate 280,855,995 of NC_139459.1, forward strand.
CAATGCAGGGCGGGCGAAGCACAGAGGGGATCCTCTCCTTCGTGCTCCGGCCACCCTGCATTTGCAGCTAGAAGGCCGATTTTGGCTGTCTAGCCGGGCACTTAGAAGTGGGAGGGGGAGAGGCCACATGACACATAGGAAGCATCATAACAATAACGCCCGCTTTTCACCCTGCCCCTGAGAACACCTGGTTCTCACCCACTCCATGCTGCATTTACGAGCCTGGAGATGGGGAAGAACCGCACCGCCTATGAGGCAGCAAGGGAGGGAGCGGGGAGTGCGGTCTTTGGGAACCGAAAAATCCTGTGGCCTAGCGGACATAGGGTTGCTCTCTCCATTTTATGATTCTCCCAGTAAATATGTAAAGGATCCACATGTGGCTTTCCACATTATCAGCAATAACCTTGTGACAATTTGTAAATACAAGGTAGTTCCATAAAGGCCTGGCCTCTGTACACACAGCTTGCCTGGCTCTGAATAAAATCTACAGCCTAGAATCCATTCTTTCTTCTTGTTTTGTAGAGTCGGCTGCAAAATCATTAAAACCGTGTAATTAGTTAAAATGACTCTCACGGCTTTTGGAAGAACAGAATACTGGCCTCAAAAGTCTCATATACGTGCCAAAAGCACTGGAGTTTTTGATTGTTTAATCATTACCAGGGGGGAAGAGAAATAAAACAAAATGGTTGACTCGAGCAAGATAGAAACCAAACATTTGCTGAAACAGAATGTTAACTTGCTGCATATGTCTGGATGCAATAAAATATAGCAGCCTTCCCCAACCTGGTGCCTGCCAGATGTATTGGACTACAACTCCCATTGCCCACTGTCAGCATGGGCAATGGACATGCTGGCTGGGAATAATGTGGGTTGTGGTCCAATACCTCTGGAGGGCACCAGATTGGGGAAGGCTGAAATACAGTTTCCCTGCTTTTGCAGGATACTGGTGCTACCATCCCTGTATCAAGTGTCACCTCAACCGTGAACTCAGTGGGTGGTCTTAAATAAGGGGCCGTAGAAGCTCACTCCTGAGGGATCCCAATCCATTTCTCCAGGGTTCCCCAGATGGCCATGCCCCTTTCCCTGCCCCCCTTTCTCCCAACCACTGATTGTTTGGTGGTTTTCTGGCGTTTGTGCAGTTTCCACCTCCCCCCACCCCCTTCTTAAAGGCTGAAAAGCATCTCCCAAGGCTTACTTTCTGGGAGAAAAGGCTTTAAACTAAAATAGGCTGGCATTTTTAGCCCTCTTCATTTGGCCTTTGGCCCTGCCTACCTGTGGAATGTGCCCCCCCTCCCAAGAGTTTCTCCGAAATGGAATACAGCCCTTGGGCTGAAAGAGGTTCAACATCCCTGTCTTAAGCAATCACTTATCTTTCAGCATCAGCGCCCCCTACATCTATGAGACCAATTATACTGACCTGCCCCACACCCAAGGATCATTAAGCTTACCAGTTAGGCCCTCCAGGATGCAGAGAATAGAATAAATGGACCATCTTCACCACAGAGGGAAGTCTGCAGTGGGTTTCTTCTAAGGATCTTCTTTAGGACCAGTGTATTTAACATTAAACAGTTATCAGGAGTGAGCAGTCAGGTAGCCAAGTTTGTGTATAACACCAAAATATTTTAGAACCGTGAAAACCTAAATAGACTGCGAAGAACTCCAGAAGAATTTCTCCTCTGGACTAAAAAAAAATCCCAACTAGACATATACGTTGATAGGATCTGAAATGGCTGTGCTGCTCAGGAAAGTGAGCTGGGTGCCATGGCGGATGGCTTAATGAAAAAAAGTCAACTCAGTGTGGGCTTTTCTACATGAGGCTTCTAAGCCTCCACTTTACTGAGGCTTCCTCTTCCCTTCTTTGTGGGATTAAGATCAGCTCCCTTACATAGGACTGTGGCGGCTTAGTGGTTAAGATGCTGAACTGCAGACCGGAAGGTCGGCAGGACAGCAGTTCGAGACCCAAGTGCCGTGTGACGGAGTGAGCTCCCGTCCTCAGTCCGAGCTCCTGCCAACCTAGCAGTTTGAAAGCAAGAAATTGCAAGTAGATAAATAGGTACCGCTTTGGCGGAAAGGCAACAGCATTCCGTGCACCTCAGTGTTCAGTCATGCCGGCCACATGATCACGGAAGCGTCTTCGGACAGCACTGGCTCTTTGGCTTAGAAATGGAGATGAGCACCACCCCCTAGAGTCGGACACGACTGGCTGGGAACACCTTTACCTTTTACCCTTACATGTGTTTTTTTCTGGGGGGAGGGGGATGGTCTTCCTCTGCCTTTCTATATGTTCCATTATACAGAACCACTAGGTGGCACTGTGGTATAGCGTAATTGCATAAATACACGGGGTTTCATGCCGCCTTATTAGGAAAAACACACAAATGCTAAAATGGTCGCAAAGCATGGGAGAGGCTCTGGAGGATGACCTTGTGTAAAGCACCCGCAAACTACCATGAGTGAGGAATCATGAGCACACAATAAATGCCTTGTGTAGAAAGGCTCTGTATCACACGGGTAAAAAAAGGGGGGGGGGAGATTCCGTGTTACAGATTATTGGGAAAGAGGCTTTCCTGATGCCTTTATTTGAATTGAAGAGTTTAATTACTGTGGCCCGGTTCGCATGTCACAGCTACCCAGGGTTTGTTTAAACATGAATGAGCATAAGCGAGCAAGTGTACTGGCTCTTGACCAACCAACTGCTTCTGCTGAGTTAAACAACCCAGGGACATGCCATCCCTGGGTTGTGATGTCCAAACCCAGAACTGGAGGTTTCTGGGGGAAGAACAACCCAGTCTTGTAACCCATGGTTGTTTTTTTGGTTACATATCTGGGTTGTCCCTCCCCCAACAACCTCCAATTCCAGGTCCAGACATAACAATAAACAGCCAGGGACAATGTTCCTGGGTTGTTTAACTCAGTGGGAGCAGGTGAAAGCTGGCATGCTTGTTCATCCACCCTCTTCAGTATCAATAAATCATGGGTCACTTGCGATGTGCGAGCGTCACATTTACCCTGTTTGCAAGCTAAATGTGTCTGTTTTAGTGCTTTGTAGATGCTACAGAGTGCTAACAGAGTGCAAACAAGCTAATTTTGTCTCTTTTATAGCACTCCATAGCGGTATGGAGCAGCTTGCCACTGAATTTCTGCACCAATCCACTGAATTTTTGGTTTTTATTTTTCAGGGGGAGGGGAGTCTGCCTGCAGGGGGGTCCATTGGGTGAAAATGGCCTCCAGACCCCCCTCGGTTGCCCACTCTTCTTTTTTGGCGTGGTGGTATTTTAGTGGATAATTGTTTTTAGCTGTTTTAAATTTTGTGAAGTTTTGATTTTGCTGTATGTTGCCTTGAATCTTTTTTGAAAAAGGTGTTTAAGAAATCTAGATGATGGTGATGATGGTGATGATGATGGGTAGCATGATGTGGATGGGCAGATGTACAGACTTTCAAAGTGGATCAAGCCCAGAAGCCAGTGGTGTTTTGGGGTAAAATGCTGGACTCGATGGACCCTTGGTCTGATCCAGCATGGCTCTTATGTTCTTATAAGTCCTACTTAGAGTAGACCCATTGAAATGAATGGAACTTCAGTTAGTCATGACTAACTTAAGTCCCATTCATTTCAATGGGTCTACTCTAAGTAGGACTTATGTTGCATTTCACCCTCTATTTCCAGGAGAGGCTGGCTTGCGCATACTGCTGATTGCCTTTGTGGCAATCACAAAGCTACATCCCAAACCCAGAGGGATTTTTTAAAGGCTCAAAACCCCAAAATGGATTAGATTTTTTTAAAGTGTCTAATAAATGTTTAATTGGGTAAACATATTGGAGGCCTGGGGCAGAAATACTGTGTAAAAAGGCCAAATGCCTGTCTGAATCACAATGCAAACGGGGCACACTGGTACATGTGTCAGTAAAGAAGTGGTGGTGGAGTTCAGGGGGGCGGGGGGGGGTTAGCTGCAGCAGGAAAAAAGCCTCATCCATTCTCGGAGGCAGATACATCTATCTAAGGGCATCTCTACACCAGCCTAAAATCCTGCATTACCTTTCATTGTTCTCGCTCCTCTTCTTGCCACTTTTACTCTTTTTTCAGGGAGGGAACTCAAGCGAAACACAATGAGGTCATTTGATAGCTCCTTATCTGCTATCTGTTTAAAAACGGAACAAAGGGCATTTAGTGCAGGGTCATATAAAGAGCCCATAAACTTCCGAGAAGGAGCAGTCTCAATCGCAGGATAAAAGCTCCGTGTGAAGGAGCCCTAAGCCTCCTGTGGCATCACTGCATACAGTTTGCAGCAGCAGCAGCAAACATTACATCTCCACACCTCCATCCATCATAACCTGGGAATCTGATCTCTGAATGCTGTGCTCTTTTGGCTTCACTGAGGTTTTCTAGGTGCTTGGAATTAAGGCAAAGCAACGCAGTTTGTAAGACAATAGCTCCTCTGCAAATCCATTACAATAGGCTTTGTAAAACCTGGACTGAAAGACAAAAGCAGAACATCCGTGTGTAACCTCATTGACTTCAGCCCTCTTGGTTCTGTGATGGGGAGATATTTGTATTTTATTCCGTGAGGATTGCCTCAAAGCAGAGCACAGAGCCAGAAACAGTCAAAGGGTCTCAGCATGATCTCAGATCTTGCATCTCCTGCCCTCCCTACAGTTTCATAATTAATCTTCCCCTCAAAGCTCCAGCCTTTGACAAACTGCTCTGTGGGCTTGAATCATTCTGGATGCAGGAACAAAAGTGGCCTTTTTTGTTTTTGCTGGGCCCTGGATAAAAAGTAATGGGAATTGGGGGCGGAAGAGGAATCATGCGCTAGTTTTCATGGCAGACTATGCAGCGCTCCACTGGTGCCAAAGGAACCATTGTGGACCTGGGTCTTGGCATCTATGGAGAGTGCTGCAGACACAACAAGGCACCCAGAGAGGTCAGGACAGAGATGATGACATCTCAGGCACATCCAGCTCTAATGTAGCAAGGAAATGAGGAAGGACATAAACATGCAGCTTTGGTAGGGCAAAAGGGATTGAGTCCTTGGGATGCTAGCCTTTCCCAGCTGAGATTAATTTATCAGAGGGCAATAGCTAGCACTTTTTGTTCTGCCTTTGGTTGACTGTAAGAACTGAAATGTTCTTTCAGTGAGCATGCCATCAATTTAAAATTAACCCCACCCCCACCCCCCGCTCCCCACACAACAGATGTAAGGCTCCAGGCGAAGGGAACTGAAACCTGGGCCTTCAGGCCCTTACTTCCTGCACCACCAGAAGTTTGGTTCTCAGCCAACCAGGTAGACTACACACCAAGGGCCAAGGATGCCTTCTAGCCATGGATACTGCCTGCTGACTGAATAAAAGAGAAAGAAATGGTCAGGAAAGAGCTGCTAATTTTACAGACAAGTAACAGTCTTATAACAATAAACTAATGTATAAAACATAGCTAAAATCGCACAACAAAAGGTGCAGGTAAAAGTCAAACAGTGAATAAAAATTGAACCAAGTTAACAGTAATATACAAGGGGTATAAGGACACACAAAACATATCACAACCCTGTTACGAACTTCACCGTCTCAAATTCCAAGGGCAACTTAATGGTGTTGTTTGCTAAACGCATTTCGACTGGATAGTCTTCTTCACTGGCAGATTTGCAAGACTTCAAATGTCTGCTTTAGCACGGATCCAAAAAACCCAATATCCAAAATAGTTCCACTTAGGACATACGCATGTAGTTACAGTGGATGCTGTGAAATAGTCCTCTACTCAGACAAGTAGGATCTGAATGAAAGTTTTACATTCAGATGTTGAAGCAGCAAGCAGCCCTCAGATTACTATCCTCATTCAGTTAAAATACCTCCACTGTAGTCCTCTTGCCCTTCTGGCCAGAGATAGTGAAGTCTGCTGCCCTTTTTGCCAGAGACCCGGATCAGAGGCTGAGCTGGGCCTTCAAGGGAAGGTGCCAAACCTGATGAGAAAGAAGTCACAATGAGATGCAAACCCAGCCTGACCCGACTCCACTCCACTCAGAACAGCAGTGTCAGTTAGGGTTGCAACATTTTATCAATTATAAAACCTCATGAAGTAGCTTAGGCTGCAAACTGGTGACTGGCCCAACATCTGCCAGGGAGCTTTATGGAAGAGTAGGGATTTGAACCTAAGTCTTCCCCATCCTAGTCCAACACCCTAACACTACACCAGGCAGGTTCTTTACCTGAGCAAAGTTTGTTGTTGTTGTTGTTTAGTTCAGTCGTGTCCAACTCTTCATGACCCCATGGACCACAGCACGCCAGGCCTTCCTGTCCTGCGCTCTCTCCCGGAGCGTGCTCAAGTCCATATTCATTGCATCGGTGATGCTGTCTAGCCATCTCATCCTCTGCCGTCCCCTTCTCCTTTTGCCTTCAGTCTTCCCCAGCATCAGGGTCTTTTCCAGGGAGTTTTCTCTTCGCATTAGGTGGCCAAAATATTGGAGCTTCAGCTTCATTATCTGTCCTTCCAATGAGCACTCAGGGTTGATTTCCTTTAGGATGGACTGATTTGACCTCCTTGCAGTCCAGGGGACTCGCAAGAGTCTTCTCCAGCACCACAGTTCGAAAGCATCGATTCTTCGGCGCTCAGCCTTGCTTATAGTCCAGCTCTCAAAGTTACCAAGTAGCAAGTTGGACATCTTGCCCAACCAGGAAAGTTTGTGACTCACTTATTCCCCAGCTCATCCTGGTCCTCCCATCAAACAAGAAAAAAAGAATTTTCCCTGAACACAAGGCAGACCATTGAGACCTAGCCTGGCTGCTTTGCTGTAGCAAGGTGTAGATTTGTTTGTTTGTTTATTTATTTTATTTAATATCTATCCCACCTTTCTGCCAATGAATGGTGCTCAAGGCAGCTAACAATAAAATCTGGATTAAAAACAAAATCTTCACCAAGGCACAGCATAAAAACAAATAAATTGAAAACGCAAATAAAAGAACAACAATAAAAGAAATAAGCAGCACCAAGCATGTTAATGCAACTTGATATGCACTGGGTTGCTAGTCTAACTACAGTAGACAGCTACACGTGAAGGCCTAATCTTTACTCCATCTTAACCAGTGCAGTCCATCCTGGCCCCTGAACCGTTGAAGTTTCCTAGCAACTCACTCAGATAAAACGCACAAATCATGCCTGGTGGAGATGAAGAATTATGATGAGAATTCAGCGGAGTGCAAAGGTTAAGTGTTCACATGTTCCCTCTGCTTTATGGGGCAGGGGGTGGGGGCGGGGGGGAGGGGTTAGCCTACAGTATCTTGCATTTTAATGGGTATTTTACAATGCAGTTTAGATCTCACTTTGTTCCATAAGGATTGCTATCTTTTCCAAGGCTTTGGGGAAGAGATGAATAATAGAATTTCTGAGGTTAAAAGCAGTCCTCTCCTATTTCTGTTAACTGAAGGCATTTACATCACAGCAACAGCAGGGGGGTTGGGGAAGCTGAGTCAGAGAGGGCATACAGAGACGGTGTGTTCAGAAAAATTGGACTGGGCCATCTTAGGACTATGAATCTACTTCTCAGGCAGAGATGACTCTGCTGAGTTAAGCAAGGATACTCAGGACTTCCTAACTTGCTTGGCAAACAGCACTCAGGAACATTCAGTATCTCTTAAAATGTAATGGGGAACAGCTTAAGAAAACCCAGCTGGTGCCATCCAGATGTTTTGGACTTCAATTTCTAGTAGCCCCAGCCAGCATGGTTAATGGTCAGGAATTCTGAGAGTAATAGCCGAAAACATCTGGAGGGCACCAGGTTGAGGAAGACAAACCTTAAGACATCAGCAAGCCCAGGACATTTCTGTGCATGAGGTTCCATATGGAACCACATCTCACAATTATACCTCAGTATTTGTAGTTGGCTGCCCTTCAATAGCACCCAAATATACCATCCAGGCAGCTGCCTCACTCTACTTCATGGTCTAGGGCAGACCAGCAGTAGGTATCAGTGTATTGTAGAAGATGGTATGGGAAGCTTCTTGCTATTGTTCAGCAATATACACATCTTCAGGGCCAGCCCATTAGGGAAAGTGAGGGGACTGCCTCAGGTGGTAGATGATGGGGTAGTAGGGAGCACTAATGAGGTGTTGGAAGACAGAACTGTGTGTGCCCAATGGCCTGCCCTCACCCCCTAAGCTAGCCTGTTGCCCTCCAGTGCAGCGGAGGATGCACCAGTGTTGATGTAAGATTCAACGGCCAATCCACTAAGCCTCTGTATGTGGAATGAATGGGCGGCGGGGGGGGGGGGGCACCATCTTGTCCTTTACCTCAGGCAGCAACTTGTCTTAGCCTGGCCTTGAACATCTTCTCAAAGGCAGTCATTTGTTTTAAGGAGGCTTTTAACAGAAAATAAGTCTTCCTGAAATGTATTAAATGTATTATGAGAAGTGGTCCTCGGTAGGTCCTACAAAAAAGTTGACAAGGTGTTACATAAGCCCAACTGGAAGTGGCACTTGAGGGAGATTAAGGGTGCAATCCTATGCATGTTTAGACAGAAAGAAGGCCTACAACTCCCAGCATCCCCCGGCTACCCATGCTGGCTGGGGCATGCTGGGAATTGTGGGATTTTTTCTGTCTAAACATGCATAGTATTATGTCCTCAGTGACAAAAAAGCATCCCAAGATTAGCAGAAACCCATGTGGCTTCTGAGCATTTCTACACCAGCCTAAAATCCTGCATTTAAAATGGGGCTTTCTGCTTCCGTTTTAAATGCAGGATCACAACTGACCCCCTTTACACACACTTCCTTCCCCCCACCCTTCTCCCCACCTTCATATCTGAGTCTTCCATTATCTTTCATTGATCTCGCTCCTCTTCTTGCTGCTTTAACTCTTTGCACGGAGGAAATGACACAATGGGGTAATTTGATAGCTCATTATCTGCGATCTATTTAAAAATGGAACAAAGGGCATTTAGTGCAGGAAGGTCACAGCACGGATGGTGTTATGTAAAGAGCCTGCAAACTTCCGTGAAGGAGCAATCTCAATCGCAGGATAAAACCTCCGTGTGATGAAGCCCCCTATCCCAGCTTTTGTTCAGGAAGAAGACATCCCTCTGCTGTGGGTCCTCTTTTTTCAGGCATTTCACAGGAGGCTATGATAGGAAGGGTCCTTTCAGCCAGTCTTCTCTAAAGGACATTTATTCCAGTTGAGGCTGGTGGCCCCTTGACTCATCAAAAGTGGCCTGCAACTAACCTCATGTTGTAACCTCATGCCACGCCTATGGTGCACTAACATGGCTGGGAATAGGGAAATACTGATTTCCCTGGGAGAGCCAGTCTTTTCACCCTGATGCCTGAAAAATGTAATCGGAAAGTCCTCTGGGCCTGGAAGCATCCTCAGATCCAGCAGATACAAGTAAAATAAAGCACAGCGCATCTGTGGACCTTGGTCTCATCTAAGGGAAGTTCTAGACCCTGACTCAGCTGCTGTTTACAGGGAATGGGACAGAAGGGCTATTGAAGCCTTTCCTTGGCATGGTGAGCAGCCCTGTCGCCTTGGCACAGAGTTGCTTCCTTGTTCATTAACGGACTGTCAACTGCTGGACCATAGCAAAGTAATATTATGCAAGAAAGGGAAAAGAAGAAGAAAAGGCCACTTTCACACACTGCCCTCTGTGTGAAAAGGTCAAGGCTGAAGTAGATAGGAGGTGTTCCAAACAGTGCCACTGTCTTATAAACCAGCTCCTGATCCAGAGAGGTGGTGAGAGAGGAACGCAGCTGGACGTTCCTCTTTTCTACCAGGACTCTTCAAGAACCCAATGGAAAGGACAGATCTCAAACAGCTGGCAGCAGCCCAGTCTTCTCCCTCCCAGCCAGCACTTCTGTTGCATCCATAAGTCAGATTCCTTCTCTGGGAGCCCCTGCCAAAGGAAGGGAGGTGGGTGGCTATCAAGAGGCACCTCAGTTGTGGAATGAGCTTCCCAGAGAGGTTTGACTGGCACCTACATTGTGCTTGTTCACCGGTGCCAGGTGAAGACCTTTTTATTCTCCTGGGCATTTTAGTTTTTCACTTTGGTTTATATCTGGTATTGTATTTAAAATGTTTGCAATGCTGCCAGCTTCTGTTTGTCAGGTCATTTTTCTATGGTATTTTAAACTTTTATACTGTATTTCATTGTCTTATATTTTATGGTTTTAATTGTTCTGAAACTGGCCAGAGAGCTTCAGCTATTGGGCAGTACAAGAATGAAATAAATAAATAAATAAATTCCCAGTCATATGCAGGGGTGGATTTGGAGCCATGGTTCTGAAAGTATGAGGTTGCTAGCTGTGAAGTCCCAGGTTTATTGTCTGGCTGACTGTCTGGATAGTATTTATGCTGGCAAACACTACTTTGCTCAAGCACCACCGAAAACATTTCCCCTGCTGGGAAATCTGAGGTGGGGATGTGGACACCCATGCCTCTACCCTGGCAATAGCTGAGCACGCTGCAGCAGAAGCTAAATGGGGCACACCCCCATCCCCACCCCCACCCCCGTTGCCGTCCTTACTTTTGTATTGGCACTGAGGTCGGAAAGGAGGAGCAAAGGTAAAGTGCCCATTGCTCCGCTTGGGATCTTCGAGCAGCTCAGGCCAATGTGACAGAACGCAAGGTCCTACTGTGTCTGCATTCTGGGATTTGAGGGATGTATGATAAATAGCTGCATTGTTTGTAAGAAATTCCCAGCTATGTGCTATTGGGTGAAAAAAACTTCAGAAGATTCTCCTCCCACCCTGGATGCTCTGTTTGATGGAGAGGTTACCAGGGAGGGCTCCCAACAGGATTCTCCTGGGTCTGGTTCATTACTTCTATTCAAGTTTCCTTCTGGGGGCGCAATCAATCCCTGACCAACTGAGCTCTGTGCCCCCAAAATAAGTTCACATGTACCCCCTACTTGAAGCCCTGGAAACAGAAGTTGGCAAGTAGAGCAATTAGGGCCATTGTGCTGTGTGTGTGCGTGCGGGGGGGCAACACTGTTTAGTTGCTTTCCTCATATTCGCACTCTCTAACATTCATCCACACAATACGCCTGTGTGATCGCTCAGTTATAGTCCTGTTTTACAGATGAGCTCCTGACTGGACCAAGGCCATTCAATGGGTTCATGACTGAGTAGGAACTGAAACCCCATTTCTGCCCCCAACCAGTTTATTGTTAGTGTTTGCAAATGACATTTATTACATTTCTATCCCACCCTTCCTCCATGGAGCTCAGGGCAGGATCTATGCTTTTCTCTCCACCCATTTTATCTCCTTAACAACCCCATGAGCTAGGTGACATGGAGAGTGACCGGCCCACGGTCATCCACCGAGCTTCATGGCTGAGTGGGGGCTTGAACTTGAGTCTTCCTGGTATTCTAACCATTCCACCGCCCAGTTCTGCCTTAAACAGGACACTGTTCCTATGCAGCATCTCAGAGCCATTCACTCCTGATGCTCTGATGCTTTTCTCCGGCTAGAGGTGGCCTTCTTGGTGGCCTTGCCATCACTGTACTCCTCCATCCCTCCTTAGCAAGTAGGGTCAGACAACACTGTACGATGTGGCTGCCCTGCCGCTGAGGCCGAGACGTTCCCTTGCACGGCAGTTCTTGATCGCCTGGGAGCTGGCACTTCAGACACCTCAGAGCCCTCCCTTTCTCGCCCACGTCCCAATGAAGTTCAGCCTGCCTTTGTTCCCCGGGACACTTGTGTGAGTTAAGTAAGGAACTGAAGAAAGGAAGCCCCCTCCTCGTCTGCTCACACAGACACACAAAACCTTTGCTGCTTAGCTTTGTTTCCCTCACACAGGCAAGCAGTAAATTCTCCTTGGCTCTCAGGGATGGATTTGATCACAGCTTGGCTCAAATGAATGCTTCAGCCTGTTCCCTGCTGGGTCTTGACACAAGAGAACAAGGACTGATGCTGCTTCAGAGCTTTTCATAGGCACAGTCAGGATCAATGGCCCATGTTACTGAGAGGCATCAGTCATGCTGGCCCAAGACTCCTTGGACTCCAAGGAGCTGGGCAGGGCTCCTAGTCATGTCACCCAGTTTCAGAAAGCCGTGTATGCGCGTGTGCATGTGCGCTTGGATGTGCACATAGAGAGAGAGAGAGATGCTAACGCCCTGGGATGGTGTCTCAGAGGGGTTAGGATGGGGCAAAGAGGCCCCTCCACCGGTGGAGAGGAGCTCCACCAGTGGGAAAGGGCCATTGACCCAGGAGGCCACAGGTACAGTCATAGAAATCTCTGTGGGCTTAAATCCACAGCCGGTGACATTGCTGGTGGTGGTAGGGCAGGCTTAGTGGCAGCAGTAGGCCTTGTGGTGGCCAGTTACACATTGCAAAAGAAGAAGATGTGCACCAAAAAAGAGTACATGGGGTTGCCTAAAATTTGCATATGCTAATTTATAAGTTTAGATTCAAATTTCGAAATAATCACTATAATTTAAATAGAAACACAAGACCTCTTACCATAGTAGGGAATACTGGCCAGGTGACCCGTGTTCCTACTGAGTCTACTGGCCAGCTTCTAATTTTTGATGGGCGATTTAAGATCTCTCCTCTCTTTATCTTTAAACCTGGATTGGATTGGACAGCCCTTCAAACTGAGGATGCCTTCAAATAGAGGACTGTCCTCTGTAAAGTAGGACACCTGGACACCCTAGGCCTCAAAATGGAGTATTCTGTGGGTGGGGTGGGGTGCGGTGGCTTTGGATCCAGCAGACCTAAAGTCCCCTGTGAAGCCTCAGAATCAGGCTTCTTACCTATACTTGCCTCAGGCTGATCTATGTAATTTACCTCCCATTGATTTTAATGGGAGAGAAAACCAAAGGAGAACCAAACCAAGAGGAAAACACACACACACACACACCTCCTGCCCTGGCCACTTGTGTGCCAGCATGGCTATGGAAGCCATAGTAGGTTTCCTCTTCTGTCCCATGCTAGGATTGCTCTGTAAGCTGTCAGAGGGGTGCGGTTTGTAGGGCATGTTATAGCCTTTTTTGGTGTGTGAGTTTTTAGTGGTACAGGCACTTGTGTGCAGAAAACCCCCATCTTCTTTATCATTGTAGCGCAGCCAGGAAGGTAGGGCCAGGAAGGAAGGATACCAGAACTGCAACTAAAATTCATGCCACCTGGACACAGGAAACCAAGCTTGTTTTTTCTCTCCTTGTGGGTAGCGATGCTGGAGAAATCTACAGTGGATTCAGATGAGTTTGGATTTTTATGAATCTGACTTGTGGATTCCTCAGCAGACTGGCTTTTCCCAATTCACACTGATACTACGGACTTGCAGATCGTTTTTTAACGGGGGGGGGGGATTCATGCAAGCATGCATTAGGCACTAATGCCAATCAGTGCAAGTAGAACTAAATTCTGGTTTTAAAAAATCAAATTCTGTCAATGAGTGGACGACAGAATGAAAGACACATGGTAATCCACAAAATACAGACCGAATGGATTTAACAAAATCTGTACATACCTAGGTGTGGGTTTCAGGTGTACCCTATAATAAGTTAGCAGTGTACAAATCCAGTTTGGGGGCACTTTGAACTTGGCACCTTAGCCTGTCGCTTACATGAAACTTTCTTGAGAACGAGACAGAAATATGAGCCAAAATGCATTAGATGTTGTCAAATCATAAAAGACCCATATGTTCTCATCAGGAGCAGGTAATATCTAACCAAGACAGTGGCACACTGATATCTCCTCACCTCTATTTACCTTCCTAGTGTGTGGAAAGTAGTTTGATATGTGGTTTACTGCTGACTCTTCCATCTTTTCCTTTACTCGCTATAAGAAAAAACAGCTGTCGTAGCTTCTTTTTTGGTGAGTTGCCTTATAATCTCTGAAAGCCAATATAAATTGCTTTGGAACACTTGTGGGATGTTGTAGTAAAAGTATGGTTTACTTTTTCTCAACTTCTCCATGCAAAATGGACCACACAGCTCTCCATCTCTTGTTATGAGCTATGCAGTGTGATTATTTCCAATTCTTACTCAGTTTGGTGGAAAGTTAGGGCCAGACTAGATTTGTGCGTGTTTATTAAACACTTGCTTGCCCATTTGCCTATAAAGCAGGTTTGGGGTGAGGTCTACTTTCTATATCAAAATGAGTGTGTGTGGGGGGGGAGTGAAATCTGGCTCCTCCCCTGTCTTAAATCTAGTGAGAAGCTGTTTTTTGTTCATGCATTTTGCTACTGCTAGTGGGGTGTGCAGTAGTTCTGAGCAAGGACCTCTCTTCATTTTATTGTTGGCAGTAATTGGTGTGCCTGCTGCGGATCCAGCAATTCCATCATTTTTCAGTCTGATTGCTTGCATTGCTGGCAAAAAGGATGTTTAGTGCAGAGAATGATAGTGTTGTTTTCATTTGGCTTTAATTGTTTGGCCGTAGAGTGGAAGGAGTGCTGCTGGCTGCTTCTGCTGTCCTGGCACTGAAAACTGGATGTTCTTTTCTGCACGCTTACTAACAAGGAGACCTTGGGAGAGTCTGCAGTGGAGTCTTTCTTTCCCAGCTCAAACCTTTTGCTTTCTCTTTTTTTGAGAGAGAGCACCCAGTTACAAAGCAGAACTGAAAGAGCAAACCTTGGGAGAAGTGGAGAGCAAAGGCTGAGGAGGCCTCTTGCTGTCGTCTATAGAACAAAGCCAATTTACTTACTAGAGCACTTCTAGATGGATGGGTTTGCTCCGGTGTCAGGTTCACTGAGTGAATGTGCCAGAGGGCCCAGCTCCATGGGACATCAGGAGATCCATGCTCAGATCTCCCAGTTGTTGTTTTTTTAAGTTTACCAGCAGAAGTTTAATAGCTGAAAGGGTTTAACCCTTTCCTCCTGTGCTATTTTCCCCATGAAAGTCAGCTGCCATTATCCCACTGCTATTTGTCCTGTGGAGCACACAGCAGCTGGGGTATGTGTGTGGGTTTAATTGGGAAACTTGGGTGGGGGAAGGAAGAGTTTTTCTCCAAAGCCATCATCCTTTACAAATTGTAACTGTGGAGACTGCAATCTCCAGCAGAAGATGGGGGGGGGGGTTCCATACCCTTTCCCCTCAACATTGTTATTTCCTCATTAAAAATTGCATCCCAAATGCGTCCTCAGGTATCTCTTCCTGCGCAGGGCAAAAAGCATGAGAGAAGGGTTGTAACTTGTAGTTTAAAAAAACAACACTTGAGGTATTTTATTTATTTATTTATTAACTTTCTTAATCGCCCATCTGGCCAGTCACCCGGCCACTCTGGGCAATGTACAATGTTACAATTTAAAACAGTAAAATTATACATTAAAACATTATTTAAAAATACCCTAACCCACCCCAAATGCCTGCTTGAATAACCAAGTTTTCAGTGTGTGGCAGAAGCTCATTAAAGAGGGCGCATGGCGGAGTTCCCGATGGGACAGAGAGAAGGCCATCCAAGGCTGATCTTGTTCAGCTGGTGTTGCTGGAGGCGTTCCTTGAGATAGGCTGGGCCGGAACCACATAGGGTTTTAAAGGTCAAAACCAACACCTTGAATTTGGCCTGGAAAACAACTGGTAACCAGTGCAACTCCTTCAGCACTGGAGTGAGTTAAGTGGCCCCCTCCTCCATGCCACTGTAGATTGTAGTGGTTGTATTTTGTAAAAGATGAAATCTAAGAAGCAAAACTATAGGCAACTTTATTTATTTATTACATTTCTATACTGCCCAATAGCCAAAGCTCTCTGGATGATTCACAACAAAACCATAAAATGCAAGACAATAAAATACAGACAATGAAATACAATATACCAAGTTTTAAGTTTGAAACTACAATATAAAAATAGAAATGACCAAACAGAAGCTAGCAGTGTGCAAAATTTAAAATACAATACTAGATATAGAACAAACTGAAAAACTAAAATGCCCGGGAGAATAAAAAGGTCTGGCACCGAAATGAGCACAATGTAGATGCCAGGTGAACCTCTCTGGAAAGCTCATTCCACAGCTGGGGTGCCACAGCAGAAAAAGGCGCTCTTCTTAGTAGCCACCGAGCTCACTTCCTTTGACAGGGGCTTCCATAGAAGGGCTGCTGAAGCTGATCTTAGGGTCTGGGCAGGTATATATGGGAGGAGACGACCCTTCAGGTAGCCTGGCTCCAAGCAGTTTAGGCTTTGAAGTTAGCATGTTAGTTAGGGCTATAGTCTTATGCTAGCAGTCTCTTTTCATCCACTCGATAATAGTGAACTCAGGAGCTGAGTGGTGCCAAGATTGTAGCCAAAACAGGGCCACTGAGATATGGGGGGGGGGGAATCAGCATGCTTGAGGGAACCCTACAGTTTGCATAAGTACAATAAAACTTTAAAAGGACCCCAAAATACTCCCACCCAACACCCCCAAACAGCTCAATGGGGAGTGAGCATGCACAATAGCCACCAAATGTAGTGGGGCTGTTGAAAAAGGAAAACCGAACACGGGGGTGGATGAGTAGAATGCCCTGCTTGGAGCACTCCTGTTAAGGACTGAAGATTGCACTGCACCATTTGTTGCAGGACTGTTTTCTTTTTTGTTGTCCATCACTGACTCTGCCAACATTCTCTTCCTTATTCATTCCTATTTATTACATCACTTGTGCCAGATGTGTGCTTTGTGTGGGAAGTACACCGATCTAAAAAAAAAAATAGTTGAAACAGTGGGAAGAAGCTATTGGGGCTGACTCTCCTTATCCAAGGGGAGAGGACCAGGAAACCAACACTGTACTAGTGTAGAGCGTGGGCATAGAGTGGTAGTGGGGGGCGGAGGCAAAATTGGCAGCAGATGCCTGCATTGGCCCTCAGTTAAAGTCTTGCCGCGTGTGGGAAGTGAGAGCAGGCAGAATAGGGTAGCCCAGCATGTGTGACCAGATAAAAGTGCCTCAAAGGTTTCCAAGATGGGCACACCCAGCTTAAAAATAGCAGCCCAATGGCAGGGTGGGACACAATCACAGGAGGGCTATTTTTAAGACTTGGGGGTATGCCACAAGGGCACTGGCTTCCAACTGAAAGTTCAAAGGGAGGAGGAGAGTGGAGAAGCTACACAATTCAGAGACAGATTCCAGAGAGTTAGCTGCGCTAGTCTGCTTCAGCAAAAGCAACAAAGAGCCTTGCGGCACTTCATAGATTTGTGGTGGCACACGACTGGCGCTACCATGAAGCATGGTGAAGCAACCTGCTTCAGGCAGCACCAGGAGGGAGGAATAGATGAAGGCAGGAATTGCTATCTGAATGGTACTGCTTTTTTTTTTTTAATGTTGACCTGGAGCTTTTCTGCACGAGGCTGTTAATCTGCTGTATCTACTTTTGGTTTTGTCGCAGAACTGAGACCCCAGCAATACACAAAGAGCATTTCCTTTCCTGCTTTTCCACTACATAACCTCTTGGTGGCACTGCCATATAGCAGAATAGCACAAATACACAAGTGAAAAAAGCGTTTTCTTTCGCTTAAATACAGCATTTTCCCTGCTCTAAACGATCTTACCAAAAGCGCTCTTTAAACACAGATGTGAAACTGGAGGGTCATGAAGTCATCTAAAGAACCTGTAAAAAACTGTGAGTAGGGGAATGACGAGCACATGAAAAATGCCTCATGTAGAAAAGCCCAGACCTAAAGGGAGGATAGGGAAGTGCCAGTTGGGCTCTGCTTCATCCAGTTAAATGTCCTGGGCCAGCATTGGTGTGGCATAAGCTTTGGGAGACTGGAGTCTTTATCAGGTGCATGAAATGTTCCCGTTGACAGATGATACATAGAAGCCCACTTTAGTTGTTCAGTACATGTGGGTACCAAACACGTGAATGGGCTTTCTAGAACATGCCTGGTTAACACACACACACCCCCGATGCTGACATGGACACAACCCTGCATGATTGGCATCAGTCTGAAAAGGGTCTAGACACATACAGGGTCCATGTCTCAGAGGGAGGAGCCCTATGTGCATACTGACAAATTGCCTTGATGTTATGGTGAGTAGAATTTTCAGACTTTATAATGATAGAATGCTGAGAAAAAGCTAGACGTCTTAACTATAGAGCCACTGTATAATATATGGGTACAGAAAAAGAATGTAAACGGTGGAGGCAAAAGGCTATGACAGGCAAAAGGTGGCAGTAGGTCTGCAGAGTACAAAAGCATACAAAATAATAACAGCAATCTATTACAACAGCAGTAATTGGTGATCATAACCCTCCAGAATTTGTCCCTACCTTTTTACTGATACTATGCTAATTTAACACCTCTAGTGTGAAAGAAAGCAATGGTTCTTATTAAGCTCTAGAATCAAATTTGCTGATAAGTTCTAGTCCAGCAATTTCACACTAGGGCTTCCCTTTGAAGTCTTTTTGTGAAGTGTTGCTACTTCAAACTGTACTAACCTGAAAGGAACAACACTGCCTATTTCTTTCCAAAAATGGTGTCTCCAGGATTTGTTGGTGTGGATTTCTACCCTGCTCCACTCTGCTGCCTCCATAGATAGTCTTTGTAATGTTTTTCACGTGTATTTCAATCTCACAGAAAAAACGATTGCCTCATTGTAGCACGGACATTCTACAATGCCACAAGGAATTAAAAAAGAAGAAAAAAGATCAGGGACACCCCCAAACACCTTAAACTAAACGTGAACGAGGTGGGTTGTGGGGAAGGATGTGGCAGCCACCTTTTATGCCATACGCATTTTGGGACTAGGGTCCAGCATTTCAGCCCCTGGAGAGAGCAATCCTATGTCCCCTGAACAGCATCTAGAGGAGATAGAATTTTTCAGTTTCCCAGCTATGAACTCGTAGCTGGGAAACTGTGCTTCCTGCCCCCTCCCCCTCGTAGCTGGGGCAGAGCCAGAGAGAACCACAGTGGCTGCCCCTTCGTGCCTGTCCGTGCTCTTAACACAGAGCACAGACAGGGCAAAAAGGAGCATTCCCGGGAGCGGGGAGGAGACTGCGGAAGCTGTTTTAGACAGTTTCCTATGCGATCTCCAGCCCTGTTCCCGCCCCCTCCCCAAAGCTGCACTTAGACGCCTGAAATCAGGCGTCTAAGGCAAACTGCGGGGCAGCCAGAGCACGGAAGCAATCCTCTCCTCTGTGCTTCAGCCACCCTGCA
Organism: Heloderma suspectum; assembly: GCF_057233095.1. NCBI lineage: Eukaryota > Metazoa > Chordata > Lepidosauria > Squamata > Helodermatidae > Heloderma > Heloderma suspectum. Next base: position 280,875,035 of record NC_139459.1, read on the forward strand.
CTGGATAGGCAGTCGCCTCCAACTTCAGAGGAAGGGGGGGGTGACCGTCTGTCTCAATAGGATTGCGCCTTTAGAGTTCTGACTGAAACCCACAGCGCATTCACCACCCCACTGACATAGGAGCCACCAGCCTCCACTGTCTACGGAACAGACAACAGTAGCAGTTGGGCAGACCAGACCAGGCAACACACAGTAAGTATTATGGTTCCAGGACTAATTTGAGGTTTTCCTCGTCACACATTTTTGTTTTTTGTACATTTAGTTAAAATATTTGCTCCTCCCCAAATGTTGTGCAACCTTATCCATGCAAACATAGGTTTAGGTATTGTGTAAACCAATTCACAGAGGTTTTCTGTATAGATGATGTAGGTCAGGGGTGGGGAACCTCTGCGGGCCAAATTTGAATTTGGGGAAGCTATTAGGGGCTGCATTCCAGTGGTGGGTGGGGCCAGAGGAAAAGGGGGCTGGGCCAAAGTCGGGGGGGGGGGATCCAAAAAAAACTCCAACCGCAGCATATTGTAGCTTACAGTCTTACTGCCAGTAATAAAGCCTTAGGAGAGGTATTCAAACTTTTAGAATGGGGAGGGGGGCTGCACAAAAGCCAGAAAACCACCAAATGACTGATGGTTGGAGTGGGAGAAATGGAGTTGGGCCAAAAGAACCCCAAAAGGCCAGATTTGGACCACGGGCCTGAGGTTTCTCGCCCCTGCTGCAGGTCAACAACGGTTGCCACTTCTTCCTCCCTTGGAAATATTCATTCTCCTGATACAGGGGGACACAAGGTAGCTGTGGTTCCTCCCACCACTTTTCCCACCCTTAGCTGCAGCACACCTTGTTTGCTACACTAGGTGGAAGACAGAAGCAGACAGATGGGCCAGGAAGCAAACAGATGGGCCCAGCCACAACTGCCTTACAGCATGCTGCCATGTTGGGGAGGTTAAAGAACTCCAAGCATTGTTGAAGGTAAGAGGAGGCAATGCTGAGGTCAACTGCTAATTTAGTTCAGCTCTCTTCCACAGAAAACATGTCTGCAAGCATGCTCTGATGCATCTAATGGAGAAGGACTTAAGCATAAATAGCATTTGCATCCACTGGCACACCATGAAAGGCTTCCTTAGTATCAGTGAATTTGTTTGTTTGTTTGTTGCATTTATATCCCGCCTTTTTTCCTCTTGCAAGGAACTCAATGCTTTACATTATCATCACCCTCTCCATTTTATCCACACAACAACTCTGTGAGGTAAGTTGGGCTGAGAGTCTGTGACTGGCTCAAAGTCACCCAGTGAGCTTCCATGCCTGAGTGGGGACTAGAACCTGGATCTCTCTGCTCCCAGTCCAACACTCTCTCCACTACACCACACTTGTTGGGGATAAGAGGTCCTATCAGGGATAGATTCGTTATGCCTCATATCTTACCCCTCTCGTGCCTCTTCTCTCCCTTCCACCAGTTTCTCCAGAATATGTTGTACGACAGGAAAGCTAGAGCCATTAGCTTGGGGTCTTGGACCAACTTCCCAGAAACTAACAGCTCATTACAAGTCCTGACTCCCTTCCCAGCATCCTTGCTTAAAAAATTCTTGTGCCCAACCAACCATTCTTGTGTCCCTGAAGATTTATTGCCGCAACTTTCTATCTATTTCCACTCACTGTACTTTAGGAACAGCACTTCTTTGGCTATGTAGATGCATACTTTTCACTCCAAAGAGAAATTAAGTTCATGGTAACTTCATAGGGTTTATTATAACGGATGTTGTGGTTAGTTTGTTTTCTACATGATTCCTTGTGGAGGGGGGAAATGTAGCATGAATAATCTTGTGTTTGGTTGGCTCTTTCTTTTTCTTTGTGCTTTAGGGGAGACTTTTTATTTCTTTCACAATTATGAAGAACTTAAGTTCTCTACTTGTAGATGTTAAGGAATGACACTGGCTCCCAAAATGAGCTCTTCGCCCCCTCCACTTAACTGTTTGTTCATATGCACACATGGATCAACGCCCAAGAAACGGAATGAACACAGTTACTGGGCTAATGAGATGCATCATCATGGCACAGCCAGTTCTCAGTTACACACTGCAGGCAGCAACAGATTTGGAAGAGGGAGCAAATGCGTCATGTGGAGGGTTGCATGGAGGTTTGGATAGAAGGCATGCAACTGTTGCAGTTCTCCTGTAGCCATCCACAAGCACAGGAGTACCAATAGAATTTGCTCCTTGTATAAGTAACATAGGACTCCTTCATAAATGCTTAAGCACTGCAAAACCAAGGGGACCAACCATCTCTCCTGGCTGCCCAACTTTCCCCCTTGGTTCTTGCAGTCTTAACCATTTTTCCCTAGTCTACCGTAACTCACCAGAGATGCATGCAGACTAGACAGGACTGCGTGAATATACCCAAGTTGATACCTTTGCCCAATGTACATGGAAACGCTTTCAGGTCTTTCTGGTTCTATCTTGATTTCCATGAAATCGCTTTGGTCCATCAGCGGCAGACGAAGCAAGAAAAGCAGAATATACACTACCTAAAAACTTGATTTCACAGGTCAAATGGCACTTGAAACTGCCATACTTCGGGGTTGGGTGGGTGGAGTCCTGCAAGTAGAACTGAACACCATCAGTCACGTAGGTGCTGCTCAGCCAGTGAGAGAGGCTTGTTCCCTGCCCCTGTCAGTGCTCCCCTGCTCAGGGAAATGTTATGGAAGAGATGAATTAGGTCCCTGTAGTTTACCCCACACCTCTCGCCTCACATCCACCATTTGTCTTCAGAAGTGTGCTCCACTTCTAGAATGGTTACATGGATATGAAGCTGTGCTGTCATACCACCAAAGATGCCTTATTGCATTATTGAAGCCCTGCTTCCCGCACCCTTGGTCATTGTAATGGTGGAGAGTGAGTTACTACCCAGTACAAGTCAATTATGAGTATCACACTCATACGGTATTGCACTATTGCAGGACTGCAAAGTTGCAATACTGCGAAATTACAAAGCCAAAACAAACAGGAGTGCTTCTGCTCCAGAAATATTGATAAATTCCTGAATTTATGATCTTACTAATACAAGTGTGTAGCCAACACCGCTTCCTGACAGCCTCCTTTCTTCACAGAAATCAGTCAATTCTGACTATCGTGGTAATGCGCTATTGTGATATATGAAGTTACAGTTAGTTGCAAGCATTGATGTTTAGGTTTTGTTCATCTGCACCCTTTGTTTTTCGACAGTGTTCAAAATTCCGTTGCACCTGCACAGTGACTTTCCAATTGTTTCAGTCAAGTACCCTTCCCCAAGTGAACCAAATTCTCCCAAGTGCTTTGTGCATGGGTTACATGCACATTCATCAGTCCAAAAGGAATCCAGAGTCAGTTCAGGTGTAAAAAGGTAAAGGTGTCCCCAACCAGTCGTGTCCGACTCTAGGGTGCGGTACTCATCCCCGTTTCTAAGCCGAAGAGCCAGCGCTGTCCGAAGACGCTTCCGTGGTCATGTGGCCGGCATGACTGAACACCGAGGTGCACGGAACGCTGTTACCTTTCCCGCCGAGGCGGTACCTATTTATCTCCTTGCAATGTCTTGCTTTCGAACTGCGAGGTTGGCAGGAGCTGGGCCTGAAGACGGGAGCTCACTCCGTCACGCGGCACCCGGGTCTCGAACTGCTGTCCTGCTGACCTTCCAGTCTGCAGTTCAGCGTCTTAACCACTAAGCCACCGCGGCCCTGCTCAGTTCAGGTGTACCCCTCTGTTATCTCTTTTGGTGTGCAATATCTGATGTATCCTCTCAATATTGCTCCGAATACAGGTAAGAGACTCAAGGGTAAAGAAGATTAAAAGACTGCTGTGCAGAAGGCACAGGAGAAGAGTCAACCTACTCCAATATGGGAAGGGACACCTTCGCTCTGCTTCATTCAGCATCTGCACTCAGTGACCAAAAATATAGTGGTGGTGGTGGTGTTTCCCTGCAAGTCAGGACTGGTGGGAGAACTTTGTTCTCCAAATTTGGGAGGATAAGCAGTGGATTGCTAACTTCAGAATGCCCTGTGGGACGCTGTTTGAATTGCCGAAGCTGTCTGGCTAGTACTGGAAAGGCAGATCACAAACATGTGTGAGCCCATTCCAGTGGTTAAAAGAGTCACCCTCTGCATATGGCAGCTTGCAAATGTGTGCATGTACAGGACAGCCACTCATCAGCTTGGAGTGGGGAGAACTACTGCTGCAGTGATTGTGGTGGAAGTCTGCCTGGCCATGGAATGCCTCCTGCTGAGACACATAGTGAAGCTGGGGAACATTACATGGGTATGTGCAGTACAGCGATGTTATGCAATAGGGAAGCCTTGGGTTTTAAGTTTCGCGCTATTTCGTAGTCGCCTACTTGTGAGTAGGAGTTGTTGAGTTATTGAAGGCTTGTGTTATATTGTATCTCCAAAATGGCGCTCTGGAGGATTGAAATTGGCCAGAGGAGAACTACCTCCTCTCCTTTCAACAGAAACTGACCTTTCTTCCCCTTCCTCTCTTTCAAATTGTGGAGGGTTTTGGAAAATGGGTACATTGTGTGGCTGCTGAGGATGGTTGCCACATGGCAGTTGTGTCTCCAATCAGGCAGGGGAATGACTACATCAATAGGAAACATTTCTACTCCATCCTCCTTCAGGGAGCCACGGACCACACAGGGCAGTTCATAGACATTGAGGTGGGCTGGAGTGGGAAAAAACATGATACCTATTTGTTCTGGAACTCTGCTGTTTGAGACAATGGATGCTGGAGTTTTGGATCCTGATAGCCCCATTATTACTGTTCATGTGGTTCAAGTTCCACTGCTCATTGTTGGCTGATAGTGCATACCCCATCAGGAAATGGCTCATGAAACCACATGGAGGCCACGTGGACAGGCGGAAGGGGCACTTCAACTATTGCCTAGGCAGGGCTCATAATGTGGCGGAGAATGCCTTTGGAAAACTGAAAAGTTGTTGGTGTTGCTTAACTTCAAGGCTTGAGACTGGGGAGGAAAACACTGTGTCTCTCATAACTGCCTGTGTCATTCTACACAACATTTGTGAGTCCATGGGACACGCGATTCGAGAGGACATAGAGTGGGTCACATTGAGCTTGCCGCCCTGGGAGCAGGGTTGGAGAATGACAGGAGGCATACAGAGGAGGGTGAAAATGTGTGGGAGGCCATCACAGAGTTTCTGTGGACTCCTCATGGCCATCATTAATCTATATGGATGTTATCGGGGATGCAGACATGAAATAAACCCTGAAGTGGAATAAATAAAACTTTCAGCCTTACTCTAATTGTTACTGACACAGTCTCTGGAACCTTATGTGGTTGGGGGTGGGGTGAGGAGGTGGGGAAGTTCCCATGGGTGCCGGTAATGGATTAGTCTTTTACAAAACGCCTATTCCCACAACGGCACTATTGTGCAGTATCACAACTGCAAAATTACACAGTCATGGCACAGCATTCCAACAGCCCACCTGCTTCCTCTCTGAAGTGCATGACAACACAGTGCCTGTGCCCTGCTAAGCCTTTCTAAGTAAGACTAACTCGACTTTCAGCAATGAACTAATGCTTCAGTGAAGGCAATCAATTCATTGACTACGCTAAAGCCTTTGATTGTGTGGATCACAACAAACTGTGGCAAATTCTTAAAGAGATGGGAGTACCAGACCACCTTACCTGTCTCCTGAGAAACTTGTACGAGGGTCAAGAAGCAACAGTAAGAACCAGACATGGAACAACTGATTGGTTCAAAATTGGGAAAGGAGTACGACAAGGCTGCATATTGTCGCCCTGCTTATTTAACTTATATGCAGAGTACATCATGAGAAACGCCGGGTTGGATGAATTACAGGTCGGAATTAAGATTGCCGGGAGAATTATCAACAACCTCAGATACACAGACGATACCACCTCAATGGCAGAAAGCGAAGAGGATCTCAAGAGCCTCTTGTTGAGGGTGAAAGTGGAGAGTGCAAAAGCTGGTTTGAAACTCAACATTAAAAAAACTAAGATCATGGCATCTGGCCCCATCACTTCCTGGCATATAGAAGGGGAAGAAATGGAAGCAGTGACAGATTTTACTTTCTTGGGCTCCAAGATCACCGCAGACGGTGACTGTAGCCATGAAATTAAAAGACGCTTGCTCCTTGGGAGGAAAGCTATGGCAAACCTAGACAGCATAGTAAGAAGCAGAGACATCACCTTGCCGACAAAGGTCCGTCTAATCAAAGCTATGGTTTTCCCAGAAGCAACGTATGGCTGTGAGAGCTAGTACTATAAGGAAGGCTGAGCGCCGAAGAATTGATGCTTTCGAACTGTGGTGCTGGAGAAGACTCTTGCGAGTTCCCTGGACTGCAAGGTCAAATCAGTCCATCCTAAAGGAAATCAACCCTGACTGCTCATTGGAAGGACAGATACTGAAGCTGAAGCTCCAATATTTTGGCCACCTAATGCGAAGAGAAAACTCCCTGGAAAAGACCCTGATGCTGGGAAAGATTGAAGGCAAAAGGAGAAGGGGACGGCAGAGGATGAGATGGCTAGATAGCATCACCGATGCAATGAATATGAATCTGAGCACACTCCGGGAGAGAGCGCAGGACAGGAAGGCCTGGCGTGCTATGGTCCATGGGGTCACGAAGAGTAGGACACGACTGAACGACTGAACAACAACAACAACGAAGGCAATCAATATTTACAGAAATCCCTGTTTTGTGGAAAAAAGGGAATAACTTTTGCATTTTGGCTTTTGTGCAAAAAATGGGGGTTGTGGCTTCACTGCCACACCCTCCCTCCTTTCTCTCCCTCTCTGAAGTGGAGGGCAAGGCACTGTGTTGCTTCCAAGTAACACTAGTTGTGTATTGCTTTATCCAATTTGCTTTTAATGTCCGTTGCACTTTCCCCTATTGTGCAACAGCTCTATCACACTACCGTGGTCTTACACAAATGGATTTCCCACCCTGTGCAGAGGACAAGTATCCTACCCTAAAAGACTGCTGAATTAGCTCCCCTCAATCCTGCACACAGAGGTATAGATCAAAATAACAGGATCCCTTTCTAGGAGTTTTCCACAGGACTTCAATTCCTGCAGCACAGAAGAACAGGCTGTTCCACTTTAAATTGCAGCACCCTAGAAACAACATCCTACACTTGAGAGAGGGTGCCAATCAGGAAGTTAGGCACTCTTTGCTCCCTGTTCTGTATTCCCTCCTGCAAGATGGCTCCAAGGCAGAGGGGGGCGTACTGCTGAGGTTCAGATGCTTCTGCGCCTCTTCAGGGAGAGTGGGCCAGTGGAGAGGCTTGTACGTAGCTCAAGCCTCCCCATCATCTTCCGGAGAGTGTCTAGAAGTTTCTCTGATGCAAGGTGCCCCAGGGATGCCCTCCAATGCTGGTCCAAATTTAAAGTAGTTAAGGGGGCCTTCTTCAAGGCCTGCTCACAGGCCATGCTACTTCCTGCAGATGAGGGAGCTGTGGGTGAGGGCTGGGCGACCCAACCCTGAGGAGCGCAGGCCAGCAGGTGAGTGGACACTTCCGGACTGTTGCCCTACCTATGCCTACATTAAGGCACAGCTGGTCTTATTGTCATCACACACCCCCAACCAGGTTGGAGCACTTCTGAATTGACCATGGGGCTGCTGCTGTCAACATGGCAATAAATGCACCAGAGTACTCCAGTCCCACCCCAGCCCCCTTGCCCACAATGGGCCAGTCCGCAGTACCAGCCCTGGCTTTGTGTGCTAATGGTTACTGATTGGGAGGGCAACACCGCAAGCCAAAACTTCCTTCAAAAATTCTCTAGTGCCTAGCGAATGGAGGGCCGCACAGGCAGCTGTGGAGGAGTTGCCACCACAGGAGAGGGTGGAGGGCGAGTACCAGGGCTCCCCTGTGTCCTGCAGTGAGAAATCCCTGTTACTCCCTTGCCTCGGCAGGTTGGGACTCTCCATTCACCCCACGCTGGATATTGCTGTCCAACCAGCCAAGGTTTTGGTCAGGACCAAGGCCTCTATTGCTGCTTTAGTGGCTCTCGCTGTGCTGTGAGGTATTCCTGCTTCCAAAAAACCAACCTCGGCCTAGTCTTCAATAACCCCTTTCCAAAATCCAAACAACTGCCCTTGTGGTGATGACATTTTGTCCTTCCTTCCCTCCAGGGCCAGCAGGGGTACAGCCTCCCGCTCCTGCTCAGAGAGGCTCCCTCCGCCAGGGGAGCAGCAGGCAGGTATCCTGGAGAGGGTGGAAAAGCCTACTACACCATTGGGTGTTTGTGGGAAATGGGCTGCAGGGGGCTGTTTTAAAGCCATGAACTACGTCTGGATGTCTCTCAGCCAAGCCTACCGCACAAGGCCGTTGTTGTGAGGGTTACCTGGAGATGGGGCAAATGTGTACTACACTTTTGGTTGTTTGTCGGAAAAAGGCTGCAGGGGACTGTTTTAAGGACATGAACTAGACAATGAACTAATTCCATCCAGGTCCTAAGGAATAGGAGGGAGCCGTGAGGAGGCAATGGCCTCCAGCAGGGCAGCAGCAGCCCACAACCGCTCTGCCTATCAAGCAACAGTGGTCACTGCCAAGCTGGTGCAGACCTTCCTCGGTCCACGAGAGAAAGTCTGGGGTTCATGTAAGTAAAGTGTCTACTGTGTTGCTTCTACCACAAAGTGCATGCACTCTTCCTCTCATCCTTTAGTGCAGACACTTGGTGAATGGGTGGCCACGCTGGAGGAAAATCAAGCCTGTCAACACTCCTGTGGTCATGGTCAGCCTCCAACAATGAGGAGAGGAACACACAGCAGCTCCAGGAAAGCCATGCCAGCGCTGAGCTCAACCACAGCCTGCTGCCCCTTCTGCTCCAGGGGCACAGCACCCATGACCACTGTTCTGTTTTAATTTTCGCATCATAAATAGTCCCCTCCCCGCCCCAAAGAAACTATTGTTGGGGGGGGGAACCCTTTATTTATTTTTAACAACGTTTAAACACAATTATGTTACATCAGGGATAACTTCAGTAAAGATTTCAATTTAAGAAAGAAAACCAGACCTGTTTCTCGTACATGTACAGAACTGGATTGAACTTGGTACCTGAGGGCTTAAGAAGTGGGCATCCAGGAACAGACTGTGCTCCACTGCAGGCTTTCTATGGGGGGAATTTTGCAGGGGGGTTCACAGGACAAGCCTGTCTCCTGCACCCAGGTGGGGATTTAGTTGGGGTGGACGTCTGCATGGGCAGCACATCTGGAGATGTCGACTGCCTGCATGGGCATAAGTGCTGCCCTGCTGTACAAGGCAACTCTGGGTGGTCCTCTAGAACTAGGTCTGGGGTTGCATTCTCATTGACAGCCTGCACGACTGGTTGAGGCTCCATGGGCCCTGCCTCCCCTACTAGTTTCCCCACAAGTTTCTCTAGCAAGTCACACTGCATGCTCAGAGAAGACAGCAGTGCATCCCTGTCCCTCCTGCACTGCTCATCATCCTGCATGATGTGACCCATGTACTTCTCAAATAGTTGGGTATCCTGTTCCAATATGCGCAGCAAGCGATTGTTCTCCATTGTCACATGCCGCATCAGACGATCCAGGTCGTTAGTGGCAGTTCTTCCCGTCCTCCGGTTCCGTGCCATTGCCAAGCGTGTTGCCGGCGACAGGGTTGCTTTGTGGTTGAGGATCCCTGGGTCTGGAAGTAATGGTGCAAGAACAGTGTTAGTGTTCTCACATCTCGTCATCCCGGTCCTCCCAAAATTGCCCACCCATTTTAAATGTTACATAGAGTGGGTTCCCCTAGTAGCTTCAGTAGGCAATTACTTTCTGAGAAGCATTGGGGAAGGGTCTCTGGTGTTTTCTAAAGGGGCCAGGCCAGAGGCCTTCTTGGGAGTTGCACCCTCTTGACTAGAAGTCCAGATGTGTGGTAGAAGGGTGAGCTGAGGGAAAGGCAGTGTGCAAATGCTCAGAGGACTTTTTCTTTGTTAGGAGGTGTGCTCCAGAAATGGAGGCCTGGCATTCAAAATTGACTTGATGTCTGAGCACATAAACAAAGTTCTGTCCCCACCATCCCCAATGTGGTGCCCTCCAAATGTTTTGGACTTCAGCTCCCATCAGCCCCAGCCAGCATGGCCAATGGTCAGGAATGCTGGGAGTTGTTGAAAGGTAATGCATGAGAAGTACTTTGAACACTTCAAAATGCTGAATAATATATCATCATCATATCAAACTGTGACTGTGTTTCAAGGAGACTTGGATGCACCCTGGATCCAAAGTTGGCAGGCTGACAGACCACTAAACCATGGCTGTCTGCTGGAATTTTTCCAGGGGGGGAGGGAAGTATATTGATACTATTATAACATATGCAAAATATGGAAATAGAAATGTCAATGTATACAATTAACGTTTAATCATTTAAAAAGTGATTGCCTTCTTCATGATGCTTCGTTATTCAAAATGTTGAAATTGCTCTAAAAAACTTTGTATCATCCAACATTAAGGGTGAGTTTTATACATGAAGCATGCCAATAAAACAAAAGGTATAAGCTTATAGAGCAACTGCTGAATGTTGCTCTATAAAGCGATTTAACATTGTTCATCAGTTGCATCACAATAAGGAATGGGGGGAAAACTGTGAAGAATTATATCAATAGAAACACAACATTTATGAGCTGAAGCTGAGAAAAATGACCTAATTCAGTATTATTAAATAGAAACTGTAAACATCTGTGGTCTTGTCATTCGCTCTTTTAATTATTTCATGCTTTTTCTCATTAACTTTGGCACGATGAACACTTATCATACGAAGTCCAGATAAACAGTCATCTGTCATTATTGATCTTAACCAAGTTTTTACCCTTCTCATTGTGCTAAATGACCTTTCCGCTGTGCAAGTTGTTACAGGCAATGTTAAATCAATAGGAATTACTTGCTGAATGGAAGGAAAGAAATGAGCCAACAATGAGATGTGGCTGCAAAAAAGGCAAATGCTATTTTGGGCTGCATTAATAGAAGCATAGCTTCCAAATCCCGGGAAGTACTAGTTCCCCTCTACTCAGCACTGGTTAGGCCTCATCTGGAGTACTGTGTCCAGTTCTGGGCACCACACTTTAAGAAGGATGCAGACAAACTGGAGAGGGTTCAGAGGAGGGCAACAAAGATGATCAGGGGACTGAAAACAAAGCCCTATGAAGAGAGATTGAAAGCACTGGGCATGTTTAGCCTTGAGAAGAGAAGACTGAAGGGAGATATGATAGCACTCTTCAAGTACTTGAAAGGTTGTCACAGAGAAGAAGGCCAGGATCTCTTCTTGATCATCCCAGAGTGCAGGACACGGAATAATGGGCTCAAGTTACAGGAAGCCAGATTCCAGCTGAACATCAGGAAAAACCTCCTGACTGTAAGAGCAATACGACAATGGAACCAATTACCTGGGGAGGTAGTGGGCTCTCCCACACTGGAGGCCTTCAAGACGAGGCTGGACAGCCATTTGTTAGGGATGCTCTGACTTGGATTCCTGCATTGAGCAGGGGGTTGGACTCGATGGCCTTGTAGGCCCCTTCCAACCCTACTATTCTATGATTCTACTATTCTAAATCAGTAAAAATAGTAAATCCAGAAGTTCATTTCAAATCCCCCATGACCTTGTTTCTCCTTTGACCACATCTCAAATCAGGTGAATGTTTCAGCTTCCAAGTTTTCGATTTCATAAACTTCATTGATTCTTTCAATCCTGTTTTGGAACTCTTCACATCTAATTTGTGTCATTAGTACTGGGTGAAGTGAGAAGAGACTGAAAATATGCTTGCTCTCTGCAGCAAAATGACTTTCCAGTGGTGAGATGATTGAGTCCAAGTATGGCACATAGATTGATCACCAAAAGTATTCCTCTAAGGTTAAGCTGCCAAAGTTTGAGCGGAATTTCTGTCATCCACATTGTCTGGGAACAGTCAAATCAATATTCATCTTTTCTGCTAGTTCTTGAACTACATCAAAAATTTCCTTGAAATGCTTTTCTGCATTTTCTCTGTGCCCATGGAACACACTTAAAAGGTGCTGAACATGATTGTATACTCTCATAATATCAAGCTCAATAGTTTGGAGAGCTTGTGTCAGATTCCAGCCTTGTAAAAAAGGTGGAAATTATAATAAAAGTTCCCGAGCTTGTAGCTGATTGCAACGGATGTGCATCTTGGCATGTTTTACCTGAAACTGTAGTGGCCAGTAAGCTTAGGGTGCAATCTTATGGGGAGAGACTATCCAATGCAAGGCAGTCAGAGCACAGAGGGGATCCTCTCCTTCGTGCTCCAGCCACCCTGCATTTGTGGCTAGATGGCCGATTTTGGCTGTCTAGCTGGGGTGTGTCAGAGTGTGGGTGGGGAGGCCAGACAGCACATAGGAAGCATTGTACTGATGCTTCCATGGTCTCTCCACCCCCAGGAATGCCCCTTTTTCACCCGCTCCACACTGCTCTTACAAGACGGCGGAGACGGGGACAAACCATGCTGCCTAACTGTTCAAAAATCTTTTCAAAGCTGGAAAAAAAGATTCTGATATTTTATTTTGCAGTCCAAGAAGTAGCACATAGTAATGGCACAGATGGAATAAAATACCTTCTCTTTGTACTCTCATGGAAAAAACTGATGAAAGCTTTAACTGTACCAATTGAATTCTGTATTTCAGATACAGCATTCAGGTCATTCACAACCAGACTGAATTTATGTGCAGCACAGTGGACAAAAGCAGCTTTGGGATATCTACTCTTTATTTTAGCTTGCACACCATTTATTGTAGAGCAACCATCATTTCCTTGGCCACGTAGTTTTTCTAGATTTAAGCCAAATTTTGTACACCCACTCAATTGTATTGGCAATTGAGGTAGCTTCCAATTCATTTAGCATTGCAAAACCAAAGAACTCCTCTCAGATAAAGCTTTCAGAACCAGTTGTATCAACAAAACGTACTCCAAGTGACAATTGCTCCTTTCCAGACATGTCGGCGCTTTCATCAGCAATGGTTGAAAATCCAGTTGAAATGTTGGTTGAAGAAACATTGCCTTCTCTTATGGTATCTTCATACAGTTTAATCAGTTCATTTTCCGCATGGACAGATGTATAGCGAGCAGCAACTGGAGAATTTTCCAAACATTTCTGTAGTGGCTCATCTCCTGCTTCAATGCAAAACTCAAAGAGATTTTGTATATTTCCACTTGTGCTTCTTTTTCCATGTAAAGCAATGTCATGTGTGCCACAGAAAATAATAGTTGACAAGACTGGATATAATTTCTTCCTATTTTCCTCTACTAGGTGCTTCACAGCACTGTCCATTTAACACACTATGTTCATCTCAGGTTTGTTTTTGATGGCCAAAAGGTTTGATGCATCCACTTGTGTGTGCTTGTGCCAAGGACCTGAAAATTTTTTCTTGCAATTTCATTAAAATCATTGTACTCTCTGCAAGGTGCAGTGACGAAGGCTCCCTGTACCCCACAATCAACAGGCTGTGGAAAAATAGTGCAGTATTTACAAAATGCTCCTTTCGGGTGTGTGGAGTAAGCAAGCCATGGTGAATATTGGGAGAACCATGCATGACGGAAACACCATGGTCCCTTCGTATCCTTCTTGAAATCATACTTTGCTGCAGATATAGAAGTATTCATAAGTAGTTCATGTTCCAGATTATCTGTTAATTTTACTGATGAATTTGCATAAAATCCAGTACCATTAGACTTAATGTCATCATCCCCCTGACTATGTTGACTACATGCCGCAGTTGCTGTTGGAACTAAACTGGAGCTGGCATCACTTTCAGCCTGGCTGTGTTGACTACAGATAGGTTTTGCTATTGGAACTGAACTGGAGCTGGTACTTTGGCACTCGTTTCTTATTCTTTTCAATGACGTTTCTATTTCATCTAATTTGTACTTAGTTGAGAACTTCTTGATATCCATTTCTAAAAATCTTTCTGCCTCTGTTCCAAAATACTCTCTCTGCTTCAGAATGATTCCTATCTCCAAACCTGCAATATTAACAGTGGGTGAATAGTCATCGATGAAATTTGGAATGCCCATCCTTGTAATGTGACAGTTGGCAATCTCTCCCTTTCCCTTACATTTTCTTTCAGCACCACCCTTTTGGGGCAAAAGGAGAGGATTTTAAAGTGCTGTTTCTGTCAGGTTTCCTGATCCCTCAAGCCCACCGCTAAGGCAATCTGACACCAGACATCTAAATCAGTGAGACTTCTTTATTGTAGGAAATCCCACAGCCAGAGCTTAATGGTTACACTCCTTTGAAATCATATAGCTGATGGTCAGTAGCTATAAGCTCTAAGTAATTCCAGGACAAGTCAAAAGTTAAACACTACTACCGTGACTGAGATCCTCATCTACTTTGTTGCCATCTCCATGCTCTGAACACAAGGGAAGGGACTTGGGATTCCTGGCATATCCAACCCAGGCAATCCATACATAGGGTTCCAAACCCCAGACAAGGAATGGGAATGATCCCTCCCAGGCAATCAAAGGGTAGATTCTAGAAAGGCCTAAACAAAACCACACCCACAGAGAGTTAGTCTAACTTTGAATCTTTCATGGGAAACTCTAGCCTACATGGTCGAGGCCTATCAAATTCAAAGGTAAACCCACAGAAGCAAAGAGTTCCATGCCATAGCTTGCACCTTAGTAACTCTACGCTGCATGAGTCCAGACAGAGAAAAGTCCAAGAGTCAAGATCAAACCCAGCCTGATGACACTCTGGGCTGATGACAAGGAAGACAGACAATCCACAGCAAACAAGAGTTCAAAGTCTATGAAAAGCATCGTGGTACTTTTCATGGCAAGTCTTTAGCAAGCCAAGTTCCAATTTGAAAGAGAGTCCATGTGCAGAGTACCTCCAGTTCCTCAGATGACAGTGAATCCAAACAAAGAGGGTTTCAGGCAATGAAGACGAGATGTTCCTAGCAAAGGCTCCCCACCTTTGCATCAGCCTAAAGGGGTAAAGCATTACTTTGAAACACCCCCTCCGGACAGACAAGGACCTTTAGCCTTTCAGCAAGGCCCCTGTCTAAACAGGGCGGCACTGCTCAGCCCTCTAGCACTGGCGCCTCAGCCTGGGCGACCCTTCTGCAAGCCCACCTCTGTTCTCCTGGACAGCTTCCAGCCTCCCTGCCTGCCAAGGCCAGACCAGCAGGTGGACAGGGAGCCAGGTGGCTCCCCCTGGCTCTGCCCTGAGAACACTGACAGAGACGCTCACACAGATCCTGACATTCCAGAGGCTGAATAGGCCCAAGCCCTTCCGGGCTACTTCTAATCAAATCCTGGCTATTAACTACAAGGCCCACTGTAGTGCTGAAGCTGGGCCCTGACAGTCACATACCAACTTACAGCCCAATCCTATGCATGTTTATGGGGGGGAGAGTGCGTTAAGCCATGAAAAGTCAGTGTAGATAAGGAATGCATCTTCCCTTGTGTTGGAATCTCACACTTACTTGGAAGTCCCAACTAATTACTTCTGAGTAAACATGCATAGGATCAAGCTTAAGGAGCAATCCAATGCACAACTACTTGGCAATAAATGTGTATTATTTTTAATTATGGGACAAAAAAAGCACGCATTCATGTAAATGCATCTTGCAATATCAACCTCTACATTTAAAACCTTTCCCCATTATACCAGCCCCATAGAAACGTAAGAGGCCGTAATCGGTGAACACTTCCTTAGGAATAAAAGTAATCATTTGTGAATTCAGTGGAAATGACTTTGAGTGAACGTATTCTTAGGTGTGGACTAGAAAATCCTTATTACAGTTTACTTAGAAAGCTCCGCTGAATGCAATAGGATTTACTTCTATGTAAATATGCTTTGAGTTGGGCTGAGTATGTGAGCCTGCCCTCCAAAACTCACCCTCAGCAGGCACACAAACTGTCCCATATAGAAACGGATGATTGATGTTCTGCATTGGAGCACTACACAATCCCATGTATAGACAACCTGGGGGAGGTTCAGAAGAACCAAACTGCTGCTGCCATTCACGTGCCCCACCAGCTCAACCAGTTGCATTATGGGAGGGTCAGGCAAGCAAGCAAAAAGCTACAATGAGGGACCTCACCGCACTTCACTTGTGGTCTGGAAAACAAGTCATCGGTCACTTTAAATTACGTGAACTCAGCCAGGGGCCCATGCCAGATGGAACAGGAGGGGCAAGTCAAGTCAGTGATTTGCATAGTCGCAGCCTGCAAGGGAATACTGCCTGTTTGCTTTACGAGGCAGGCACATCCACACAGGCTACCAAACCGAGGGCCTATCAGGCTGTGGGGCTGCCTGGCTGGGCCTGCCAGAAAGGTGGCCTCCCCACCCCTTCCAGGTCCTCATTCTTCCATTTGCACTGCCGCCACTCTCAACCTTGCCGCCACTCTCAACCGGGCTCAACGGGATGCCAGCCTGCCACCCCCAGGTGTAATTTACTGACCTCCCCTGGCTGGGCCTCACCTGTGCTGCAAAGAAATGGAGTAGAGATAGATGGGGCAGGTCTGCGCAGCACAAGCTGGTGTTGCCGCTCTCAAAATGGAGCTACTGCCTGGTCATGCTGCTGCCTGCTACTACCTCTTTGCCTGATTTACTGTCCTGTCCTGTCCTGAGCCTTGCTTGTGTGGCTGGAAACTGAAAGTAGAGATAGGCACAGCAGGCACAGCACAGCAGCGGCTGTTGCTTCTCCCAGAATAACATCATGACTGGAATCCAGGGGGGGGGGGCAGTCGCCCCACCTTGCCCCTATGAGCGGATGCCCATGTACCAAACTATGCCATACATGCAACCGCTTTGCTGTGTCCTGTGCCTATGCAATGGCACACCAGCACCTGTTTGGTAGGTGGCATGCTGCAAACGGGCGATCTTGGCAGTTGATAGCTCAGCGTTTATTCTCCCTTGCCTGCCCAGCTGCCTACCTGGCTGTCGTTCGTTCTCCAGCACTGATTCACGTGAAGTGTCTCGCACACCGGAGCCCAGCAGCTCACAGGCACCCGTTGCAGTACCCCCAGAGGTAGTACCTGCATGTAGAAATTGTGCTTGGAGTAAGAAATGGGTTCTGGGAACAGGGTGTAGCATTAGGGTGGAGAAAGAGAAGTGTTAGAGGAGTTACTACATCTTATGGACAACCCTTGGCCCATAATCAGCTCCCCCCCCAACATGGTTTGCTCACAAAACCAGCCCTGCGAGGTCGGTTTGGGTGAGAGCCGGGGCAGCCCAAGAGTAATTGCCGGCAATTTGCTCCATAGGGGATCCATGGAATCTGGACCGCAGTCCACAGAGGAGTTCTTGGCTGAGATGTGTGTTGTGAACTGGCAGGTCTGTTGTCCCAAAGTGGCCTGTAAAGCAGCCCCCCCACCCTCACCCTTGTCTGGGGTTGCAGGAACATACTCAGGTACAATATACTCAGGACTGGAAACAAAGCCCTATGAAGAGAGACTGAAAGAACTGGGCATGTTTAGCCTTGAGAAGAGAAGACTGAGGGGAGATATGATAGCACTCTTCAAGTACTTGAAAGGTTGTCACAGAGAAGAAGGCCAGGATCTCTTCTTGATCATCCCAGAGTGCAGGACACGGACTCATGGGCTCAAGTTACAGGAAGCCAGATTCCGACTGAACATCAGGAAAAACTTCCTGAGTGTCAGAGCAATACGGCAATGGAACCAATTACCTGGGGAGGTGGTGGGCTCTCCCACACTGGAGGCCTTCAAGACGAGGCTGGACAGCCATTTGTCAGGGATGGTCTGACTTGGATTCCTGCATTGAGCAGGGGGTTGGACTCGATGGCCTTGTAGGCCCCTTCCAACCCTACTATTCTATGATTCTATGATTCTATGATTCTATATATCTGGATCAATAGGGTTTTGTTGTGTTAAATTAGAAATGATTTTGCAGAGGTAGCAATGGGATAAAAAGCAAGAAAGAAGTGTGGAGGCAGGGAATAAGGGTGCTCATGCATAAGTGGAGAGAGACCACACAATGGGGGCTGGCCCTGGGATGAGCCCTTGGAGGCAATGGAAGCAGCTGGGGCGTGGGTGCCAAGCACCAGGGGAGAAGGGAAGGGGCGAGGTCAGGGGTTGGTCGTATCCAACAGCAAAGCAGCCTCAAGGCAAAAGGGGTGACCGCCATTAGGAAAGGGTGTGTGTGAGGGGAGGGGAACACAGACATGTGGAGTCCATCTACAGCAACGGTGGCCATCCAGGAAGGCATCGCCGCCATTAACTCACCATGTGGCTTGTCTGCCCGGACAAGCCCCTCCACTGACTCCCTAATGTCAGGATCTAAGAGAAAAAAGTTACAGTTAAAGGATGTAAAAGAGAGGTGGAAGGGACAATACCTGGGGAGGGGGGAAGCAACTTACCAACATTGTCTTCCACTGGAGCCAGGAACTCCTGAACATCTATAGCCTCTAGATCATTGCTGGAAAGCTCCTCGGATCCCTCTGCAATCTGTGGAATCGGAGGAGCAGCAGCAGTCTGGTCACTTGCAGTGCTCTGGCTCGCCCGCTTGGGTGTGATGGTAGCATCACCTCGAAGGATGCTATGGAGCTCATTGTAGTAGGGGCAGGTGACAGCACTGCTACCAGACCGGGAATTGTGGATCACCACCCGGCGATACTCCAGCCGCATGGCTTTGGCCTTGGTCCTGCACTCAACAGCACTTCGGTTGTGCCCCCGCTTTTTCATTTGGCGGGAAATCTGCTCATAGGAATCAATGTTCCTATAACTGGACCGAAGCTGATCTTGGATCTTCTGTTCCCCCCATATGGCAAGGAGACTGACGATTTCACTGTGTTTCCACGATACCCCACGGCCCTTGCTGAGTGACTCTGCTACCGCCATTGTAAGTAGCAGTAGCAGCAAAGGTGTGGCGGGAAAACTTAAACCCCTAACACAAAAGTAAGCAACTGTGAAGTAGCAGCCGGGTAAAGATCCTGGATGAGAGAAGCTCTAAACTGCTCCTGAAACACCGAGGAAAGCTCATCGAGTTTTCCTTGGCTGGGTTTCCTGGACTTCATGCCACCTGGCCCGAAAATGGCTGCCTTTGTAAACATGATCACCCAGTCAAGTGGGTCATCACGTTTACAAAACAAACTACTGATTTGTCCTAATGGTTGCATAACAAAAGACCATTCTTTTGGAGGTTCCAGTGGCAAGAGCAGAACATTAGGGAAAACAAAGGCTAGGAAAGGGGAATAATAGTAATATGTTTTACAAAGTACTAAGAGAGTCCCTGTTAGCATTGGAGAGTAGCACCGACAGACCTGGATTTCTGTTTTCACCCTAGATGAGAAATCCTGTTACATTGCGATACCAACTTCTTTACACCACACACATTGACACATGATGGCCTCCAAGAAACAGCATGTCCAATCTTCAGGGAGTTGAGGCTAAACCATCCTGGAGGTGCAGTGCCTGAGCATGTACAAAGTTCAATCCACTCACCAATCCTGACAGGAATGACAAACCCTGAAAGGACTGAGCTGAAAGGGTTCCCAAATGAAATGACTCTATGGACAGTGTTGGGAATGCACAGTGCACTTAAAACGTGCATTACCATACTCATCCATACAATCTGTAAGCACTTTTCCTGGCGTTTGGGTAGCAAATTGTGGAACAGCCACTTTTAAACTACATCTAGCCGAGCTATTGAAGCTGTATGATGCAGCTGGGTTCAGTTTTTCATTTTTGCACTAGCAGTGTGCAGGCATTGCACAGATTTGAACCTGGGCCTCCTCAGTCTTAGTCCGATACATTATTTTATTATTATTACACTTATATCCTGCCTTTTTTTCACTTGCAAGGAACCCAAGGCAGCTTACATGGTCCTCCTACTCTCCATTCTTCAGCCTCACAACAACCCTGTGAGGTAGGTTAGGCTGAGAGGCAGTGACTGGCCCAAAGCCACCCAGTGAGCTTCGTGGCGGAGTCGAGACTAGAACCCCGTTATCCTGAGTCCCAGCACAACAATTTTACCACAGTGGCTGTCTTATGGGCAATGAACATACTTCTGTGCCCCTCAAAGTTTTCTCCCATCCATTTTTTGCTCTTGCATTTGGTGTCTTCCCATTTTTATTTTTATGATACAGGCTTTTGGGACAACTTTCAAAGGGTTCAGGTAGTACAATACAGCAGTTACTATATGTGAACATACAAAGTCTCAAACATATACATAGAGATGGGATGATGCACTGAGCAGATGGATAAATGCATGGGCATCCACTCATAGGGGAAGGGGGTGTAACTGCTCCCCCTGGATTTATGAATTATTACATTTATATCCCACCTTTCTTCCTCCAAGGAGCCCAAGGCAGCTCACATGATCCTCCTCCCCCCCATTTTATCCTGGCAACAACCCTGTGTGCTTTGTATGCCTGCCCCTATAGTTCCTCACACGGCCCAGCCAGCGGAGGTCAATAAATTAGACCTGGGGTGGAGGGTGGGATTTCATCAAGCTCAGCTGGGAGCGGTTGCTGTAGAATGTGGACCTGCAAAGAGAGGTGAGGCCGGGTTTCTGGCAGAATCAGCCAGGCGACTCTGTGGCCTGTTAGGCCCTCCATTTGGTAGTCTGAGGAGCACCTGCCTTGTAAAGCAAATGGACACATGAAAAATTGTTATTATGGTCTGCCTGTTTGTTTGTTTTTAGTGGTCTGGGGTCCAGACTTCTTCAGAAGGGGGAACAGAGTTATGTGGTTGGGGTCAATCTAAATTATTTCCAGGGATCCCTTACAGCTCAGCACCTCTGATCACAAAGAGACTGAGGATTTTCCCCAACTCTGTAACTCTCGAAGTTACTAGGCCTGAGGGGGTTGCAGGAAGTGAGGCTGGGGAGGGATGGATCTAAGACAAAGGAAGAGCTGAATTTGACCTGCTGGGCAGATAATCCCTAGGCAGTGGAGGAGGAGGGAGTTTTTGGTCCTGACCACTGGCCAGGCTGCTTGGGGCTGATGGGAATTGAAGTCTAGGACATCTGGGGGACACCTGGTTGGTGGAAGTCTGATGTAGAGTAACCAGTCTGTGAGAGTTGGGTCAAAAAAGCAACGCGGGTGGTGGTCCAGGAGACAAAGTGCTGGATCCTGGTTTGTGAGAGACCCACACACACTGGCTGTTATGGATCTGAGAAGGGTACTGACTTTCTGTACTGGTGGACCCCTCTTTTACAAGGGTTCCCCTCGCAAATTACTGATAGGCCGCACCACGGGCTGATCCTCTCTTGAACGCTCTTCTAGGCTGTCTTGCTGCTCAGGAAGAGTCTGTGCCCTGTTCCTAAGGTCTCCTCCCTTCAGCCCAGCTCTAGAAAGAATAAAATTTTTAAAAGGAAGGTCCTTTGGCTTTTCTTGACCAAAGCCCAGAAAACACAGAACTTAACAAAATCTCATGAATATCCTAAGAACACAGGGGAGAACTGATTGCTTTTAACAGGAGGTGCAGTGACTGGGGAAAGCTTAACTTACTGAGTGTCTTCTGCTGTGAAGCAACTTAAGGCAGAGGAGAAGGGGTGTTGCTGGGTTCTTAAAAGATCCAGGGCACAGGCCCATAACACAAATTTGCATATATATATATACACACACACACACACACACACATACACGTGTCTAAGCGCACGTCTAATATATATATATGTGTGTGTGTGGTGTGTGCATGCAGTGTGCTTGCGTGTGTGTATAGATTACATGCATACATACATCAGAAGTGTGCATTGACCCCACCCCCACCCCACTTCAGCTCAGACCCTGATTCAGCATTTTGGAAAACATCCCACTTCTGCTCTGGCCAATTTGTAGTTGGACCACTTCAGCCCAGCACCAAACCTGAGTCAATGTTTGGAAAAACGAGTCTTTATGCTTCCAGTTGACTACTATCGGAAATTAGAAAAAAAATGTAACTTTTTCTCTTGGTCAGAACTGGATGATAATTTCAGGCACAGTAGCCCTATCATTTCCTGGCATATAGAAGGGGAAGAAATGGAAGCAGTGACAGATTTTACTTTCTTGGGCTCCAAGATCACCGCAGACGGTGACTGTAGCCATGAAATTAAAAGACGCTTGCTCCTTGGGAGGAAAGCTATGGCCAACCTAGACAGCATAGTAAGAAGCAGAGACATCACCTTGCCGACAAAGGTCCGTCTAATCAAAGCTATGGTTTTCCCAGTAGTAATGTATGGCTGTGAGAGCTGGACTATAAGGAAGGCTGAGCGCCGAAGAATTGATGCTTTCGAACTGTGGTGCTGGAGAAGACTCTTACGAGTCCCCTGGACTGCAAGGAGGTCAAATCAGTCCATCCTAAAGGAAATCAACCCTGACTGCTCTTTGGAAGGACAGATAATGAAGCTGAAGCTCCAATATTTTGGCCACCTAATGCGAAGAGAAAACTCCCTGGAAAAGACCCTGATGCTGGGAAAGACTGAAGGCAAAAGGAGAAGGGGACGGCAGAGGATGAGATGGCTAGATAGCATCACGGATGCAATGAATATGAACTTGAGCACGCTCCGGGAGAGAGCGCAGGACAGGAAGGCCTGGCGTGCTATGGTCCATGGGGTCACGAAGAGTCGGACACGACTGAACGACTGAACAACAACAACAAGCCCCCTAGAAGGGGATTACAGCTGCCCAATGTCAGAAAAATAGCTGCAGGGTTTGTATTTTGATTTTCTTTTAAAGGGAACTGCCAATAACATTTTAATTCCTTGGAAGAATTGGATAAAAATTTCAGAATTCATTGCTCTATCAGAGAAGATCATGTCTGGCAAATTTCAGAATGATAGCCACAAGGATTTTTGTGCAAGGGTTTCCTTGACATTTTGAGGCCTCCAAAAGAGGACATACTTATCTCCCTATATTCCTTGTGGACCATTGTTCTGAAAATTACAGACAGTCTAGAGGTGTCCCTAAGTAAGAAACCAGCAAAGCTTCAGAAGGATAGGTGCAGCAGTTCATGTGGAAGGGGAGTTCTCCAATTTGGGGGAGGGAGTGATTTGCTTTCCCTTCCATTCACCTCTTCCCAAATAGTTTTTGGGTAAATTTGTATGAAAATGCCCAGGTCATTGGAGGTGTTCCCCAGGCAAGAAACCTGCAAAGTTTCTGAAGGATATACATGCATTCTAATTTAGAATTACTTGAATTTATTTACATTTCACCAATGTTAGCAGCAAGTGAGAAGGTGCTATTGCACTCATGTCCTGCTTGTGGGTTTCCTATGGGCATCTGGTTGGCCACTGTGTGAACAGAATGCTGGACTAGATGGACCTTGGTCTGATGCAGCATGGCTCTTCTTATGTTCTTAAATATAGAGTGCCTCTGAGCATGTGCAGAATGTTTTTCTTTCACCACTGGGCACTTTGATTCTCCCCTATCAATTCTATTTCCCTCCATGCAACCATCCCTCCTCATCCTACCACCCTCCAGCAACTCTTCATAAAAACAGATGTCTTGTTTCGTGCAACTCCTCTCTACCTCCTCCTTGTTATGCACAAGCTCTCATTGTATCTTCCTCCCCATAACTTCATTTGTGCCAAGACTTCACCAGGATTCAGCCAATTAGTTTGTTTTCAAAACTAGAGCTAGGTTATGGAGAAACTCTGAGCATGAACTAAGTGCCTTTCCCTCACCAATGACGCTAGAGTTCATGCAAAAAAAACCCCAAAGCCACAAATGACAAAACATGCATAGGACTGAGCTGAAAAGGTAGTCAATTCATTAGATGGAATTGGGTAGGCACTGTATTAAGCCTGCAGTACCATGCTCACAACTCAGGACTTATTTCTGAGTAAACATATAGAACATCAAGGTGCAAATCTCCCTGCAAAAGTAACTTCTGCTGGAATCCTATGCACGCTTTCCTGAGGGTAAGCCTCATTA
The DNA here is from genome assembly GCF_057233095.1 of Heloderma suspectum. Lineage (NCBI taxonomy): Eukaryota > Metazoa > Chordata > Lepidosauria > Squamata > Helodermatidae > Heloderma > Heloderma suspectum. The sequence goes on from NC_139459.1 coordinate 280,898,863, forward strand.
AACATAATAGGACTTCTCAGTAGGCATACATAAGATTGCATAAATTAGCAATATTTATCTCCCCTCCACTTAAAAACAAACCAAAACCTCCTATTTTTTAGTTAAAGCTTTCTGTTCATAGGAACATAGGAAGCTGCCTTATAATGAATCAGACCCTAGGCCCATCTAGCGCAGAACTGTTGACACTGACTGGCAGCAGCGGCTCTCCAGAGTTTCAGGCAGGAGTCTTTCCTAGCCCTACCTGGAGATGCTGGGATTGAACCTGGGACCTTCTGCATGCCAAGCATGTGCTCTGCCACTGAGCTACAGCCCTCCTATTGCTGGACAATGGCAACTGACAAACAAAACAGCCCCAGATTTGTTTCTCTGTGACCATGTGAACCCACTCTTCTCAAAGACTTTAGTGAGAAGAAGGAGACCCAACCCGCTTGTCTGTTTGTATAAAGTCAAATACAGTTCAAAACGTCTCTTGCCCACCGAAGAGAATTCTCTTTAAAAATTCCTCAAGATATGCTCTGGGTGGAATAAAGAAGAGGAAGGAAGGAAGGAAGGACAAGGGAGGGGAGGGGAGGGGAGGGGAGAAGAATAGAAGAATGGTGATTGGAAATGTGCATGGGGTTGGGTGGGGGGTAGAGAGAATTCCCTAAGCCAAGTGGCTCCTTTCAGAGAGGTGGTACTTCAGAGGAATTTAGGAGGCTGTGGAGGGTTTGTAAGGATTGCACATACTTAAATGAACTTTATGAGGTGAGGTGACTGAGGGCTTTTTCTAGCTTTTTTAAAACTGTAGAACCTATTTAAAAGCCCCAGCAGTTTCTCGATCATGACGCCACATAGTCCTAACCCTCCCTTTGGGATTATTTGAGTCCTACAGCTATTTAGGAGAAATTAAAGTAGAGGGGGAGAAAGAGGTTTGTGGAGGCTTATTGGATCTTTTGCTGTACTGAAGCTACTAAACTTCTGCAGAATCCAAAGGTTCTAGTTTGGGGCAGTAAAATCAGATGCTGTCTAAAATACTAGTATTTCACATGGAGCTCTTTCTTCCCTTCCTTCTCCCTCTTCAAAATTTCATTGCAGGCAAGCTCCCAACAGTGGGCATGTCAGAGCAGAAAAGTAGGGGCGGGAGGGTTTTTTTGCACTTCAAAAAAACCTTACACCAGAGATTAGGGATAGTGACCTAATGGTCACCTTAAACAACTTCTGATTAGGATCCCTAATCCCCTGGGTGGCTTGACAGTTTTTACTTTTTGTTTTAGACTTTGAGAAAAGGAAATTTTACGCATGGCTAGCGCAAAAGCCACTGGACCTAACTGCCTGACATTTGGTAGGTTCAGTCAGCTTCATAGGGCCTGCCAGGTCCCCAAATTCCATGAATTTATGTGAAAGCACAAAAAAATTATAGCTCTTTGCTTTGACAGATTTTCTTGGAAAAAGCAAACTTTACCTGTGGCTAGCACAAAAGCCACTGGACCTAACTGTCTGACATTTGGCAGGCTTGGTCATCTCTATAGGGGCTGCCAGGTCTCCAAATTCCATGCACATATGTGGAAGCACAACAAAATTATAGCTCTTTGCTTTGACAGATTTTCTTGAAAATAGCAAATTTTACCTGTGACTAGCACAAAAGCCACTGGACCTAACTGCCTGAAATTTGGCATATTCAATCAGCTCCATGGGGGCTACTAAGCCTCCAAATTTCATGTATTTGTTATACACAATAAAGAAGTTATGGCCATTTTTGTTTTCCAATGCAAGTCTATGGGAAAATGTAAACAAAATGGCAATTAGGACTGCTCAAAAGATCCAGGGCACAGCTCAAAAAACATCCGGGGCCTGTGCCCAGGTGGGCTATCTGCTAACGACACCCCTGCAGAGGAGCCCTATCAGGGAAAATAAGTTTCCCCAGTCACTGCACCTCCATCCAGTGGTAGGGTTGAAGCTGCTTCTGCCAAATTTCTACCTGTCATATATAGCCGTTGTTAAAAGCAATCAGTTCTCCTACAGCCTATTTTAAAAAAGAGATGCGTGCCCCAACAATGCATTTCACTCACCCTGTTCTTGTGCCAGGAGTGTATCCCTTCCTTTCCTCAAATAATTTTTTTTATTAATGGTCTCAATCTCATGCATGTCTAGACAGAAAAAAGGCCTACAACTCCCAGCATGGCTAGCTGGGGCATGCTGGGAGCTATAGGTCTTTCCTCTGACCAAACATGCATAGGATGGAGCCTTCAATATATTTGTACATTTGGCTGCATTGCTTTGAAAGGGTAATTCTCACCAAAACCTTCCCCACACGCAGGTTTGCATGGTTGCTACTCTACCCCCTGTGTTCTTAGGATATTCACAAGATTTTGGAGTTGGGACAGTTGGAACAACCTGCCTCTACTCTTCAGATTGGTGAGGGTGGGGAAATGAAGCCATGGCTTTTTTGGTGGTATTAGACCAGCACTCTGCGCATGTTCCAGGGCATCCAACTTCTCTGTTTCAAAATACTAATCCTACTTTACCACGTAGTCCTGGCATGAGAAACAGGTTACAGCAGCCTCCCACAACCTGATCTCAAGTCTGGACTGAGAACCAGTGTGGTATAGTGACTACAGTGTTGGATTGGGACTTGGGAGATCCAGGTTCAAGAGCCCAATCGGCCATGATGCTCACTGGGCGACTTGGGGCCAGTCTCTGACTCTCAGCCTAACCTACCTCAGAGGGTTGTTGTGAGAATAAAAGTGAAGAGGAGGAGGACCAAGTACGCCACCTTGAGTTTTTTGCAAGGGGAAAAATGGTAGAATATAAATGTAGTAGTAGTAGTAGTAGTAGTTCATTACTGTAATAATTATCTGGTTTAAGCGAGAAACTGGATCCACCTGAGATCCAGAACAAACTTGTCCTAAGTGATACTTTAAAAATGTTCTCTGTATGTACACAGAAGCCCCTCCTCTCCATTTTATCCTCACAACAACCCTGCGAGGTAGGTTAGGCTGAGAGTCAATGACTGGCCTGAAGTCATCCGGTGAGCTTCATGGCCGAATGGGGACTAGAACCCAGATCTCCCGAGTCCCAGTCCAACATTCTAACTACTACACCGCACTGTCTTCTCTCTATCTCCCCCCACTCCAAAAGAAGTTAAGGTAGAAGAGAAAAACTGACTCAATCTTGCTTGGGGATCAGGACATAATTTTCCAGAAGACACCACCATATGTGTGTGTATGTGTATTAATTTTTCTCTTCTCTACCACCCCCATACAAAGGCACCTTTAGGCTGCAATCCTATACAGTATATATAGTATAACTATACCCAGGAGTAAGTCCCATTGAAGTTGATAGGCTTAATTCTGGATAGACATACATAGGATTGCAATGTAAATAAAAGGGTGCAGGCTTACAATATTCCAGCCTTCTGTGCACTGCCAAAAGAGGGTGCGGGTGGAATTCAATTTTGCTGTCAATCCCCCCCCCCCCCATGCACACACACAGATGCTGGTGCTGGCTGGAGTGGCTGGAGTGGCTTTGCTTACCAAACCCATTCTGACATGCAGTGACACTTGGGGAGAGGGTGATATGGGAAAATATTATGGTATTTTTTATTTTTGAAAGATAGCTTGGCTTGATACAAATAGGCTCTTCTGCACAAAGCACTTACACCTAGGAAAACATGTCCCATTGATATCAGAGGGATATGCCTGTAAGAACTAATTTGGATCAGGATTGTGGCTGGGGAGGATTGGGTTAATCCCCTCCCCATGAACTGTGGAGTTGAGTAGTAAAATTACCATTGTCATTTGCATCCCAAGTACAAAAAGAAAAGAAATTCTTTCCATTTTTCCAGTTGGTGTTACAGTAGCAAAACAAAAGAGAGCTGGTGCATGAATGGTTGAGCAGAGAGTCTCTCTTTGAAAAAGCAATGGAGTACTGATCAAATAAGCCAAGGATACCCACTTGGGGGTATTACCTGCAGCTCCACTCTGGCAGAATAGCTGGCTGAATACAATGTGGAAGTCCTTGAGACAAAGGACATCCCTAAACGCAACTGCGAAATAGTGCAAAGTAACAATAAACAGTGGAGAAGGAAAAGAGAGCAGCAGGAAATAGCACCAAGTGCCCTGTATCCGAAGTCGTGAAACAGTGCTACTGCAAAGTAGTGCTGCTGCAAAATAGCGCTACTATGAAATAGTTCTAATTAGCAGGAAAAGAAGCCTGTGTCCAAAAAGTGCACTACTGCCACTTGGGGAAAAAAAGGAATGGGGTCGGTGGGAGGGATGGCCCTACTCCTTGACCAGATCACAGACACACCCCTAGGCATACCCAGTATGCAGGATTTAATTTGAGGAAATGGGGCACACTGCAGCTGAACTGCATAGGAGCCACATTTAAGGAAAAAGTTGCAGTAAACCAGCTTTGCAAAAATGTGCCATTTTCAGGGGGAAGCTACACAGGTGCTGTGGAGTGGCAACAACATCATGTGTCACCAGCGACCATGATGTGTTCTCGCGCTGCAATAACTCCCCTGTGTAGATTGGGCCCTTGTCTTCTTCCCTCTCAGGTAATCTTTTTTTCATTCCCACAGCACAGCCAGAGCTTGCACAGTTCCTCATACTGGCAGGATAAGCAATCAGGGGAAGGCTGTTTCTGGTATTGACCTACTTTCCCCAAGGGAGGGGGAAAACATCTCAGATGCATGGAGTTTGTTGGCATTGCTTCCTCCCTCTAATGGGACCCAGACCATATCTTTCCCTCCCTTCTGGGCAGGGCTGGGGAATAGTGTCATTCCTGGTCACTCTAACCTCAACGTGGCCTCTCTCCAGCATAGGGAATGGGATCTCATGTCCCAGCCACATTCACAACTCTCAATGCGTTCACCATGAAAGGGAGCCTGGCCAAGAGAAACTGCAGCCCGTGCTGTGCAAAACCACGAGCATTTCATCTTTCCCTGACAGCAAGCTGCACAGAGCACTCTGCAATCCTACCCTTAAAAAACAGGAAAGGATCTGCTATGGGAGGAGCGGGTAGATATGATCCAATTCTTCTATATAATCTGTTCCTCTGAAACTCACTTTTAGAACTGGTGAATTAGGAGAGGTGTGAACTGGCTCTGGTCAACCTCTCTCTTCACCACAGGTCAGAGAGCCCAGGTCACAGCTTCAGTTAGCACACAGAGAGTCTGTTAGGCTAGTAGGAATTCTGCTTTCCTTACAGCTGGAGGAGTGTCTGTTCAGAGGCAGATGTGTAGTGAAATGGTGGTCCGTCTACATCTACGGAACTGTATTTGGACACCAATATCTCACCAGTGCATCTTGAACTACCATGACCCTGAGCCTGCAGCCATAGATTTTGAGGAGCAGACCTGAATACCCCACATACTAAGGAACAGATGTAAAGGGCCCACAGTAAGTCTGAGCACCGAAGCCCCCATCTAGCAGCCTATGTACCACTCGCTACAGAGACCATCAGTATGACAGATCTGAGTGTGTAAATGAGAGCAAGAGCCTGAGTATGCTGAGGTCAGAAGGAGAGCCACCATCTACTGTTTAGGCCTTTACTTAGTAAAGTACTCCACCAAGAACTTCTCCTTCCTAAGTCTTCATCCCAGAGCCTCTCATTCTGTGCTCAGAGTACCGTTCTGTGCTCAGAATCCAAGCTTGCTTGCAAGGCTATAAAATGCCAGTGAACCAGTTGCCTCACTCTGGGGTTGTGTATAATCACATCACTGAATTGTCACAGGCTGCAATTTTTGACCCCACTTGTAGCCCAACACATCTGGAGGGTACCAGTTTGGAGAATATATACTTGCCAGTTAAGGATAAGACTTCATGCATCTGATGAAGTGATCTGTAAAAGCTTCTGCCATAATACATTTGTTAATTTTTAAAGTGCTACAAGCCCCTTTGTTGGTTCTGCTGCAACAGACTAACACAGCTACCTCTCTGGAAATGCTAGGCCGAGGATCTCAGTTGTCTCAGGGTGATCCAATTCTGATCTAATAATACCTTTGTCAGTTGTCCTCTTCCCTTAACCGTATTTATTGGAACATAAGAACATAGTAGTCCAGCATCATGTTCATACAGTGGGAAACCCACAAGTAGGACATGAGTGCCATAGCACCCTCCCACCCATGTTCCCCAGCAACTGGCATACAGAGGCATGCTGCCTCTGATACTGGAGGTAGCATATCGCCATCAAGACTAGTACCTGTTGATAGCCTTATCCTACATGCTAACAACTTATTACCATCAGAACAACAATATTTTGGAAAATTTCTACCTTGATTTTTCTACGAGTGATAATCAAAGCTGCTACTGTGACCTGAAGATGGAGAAGAAAAAGAAAATGACTATTCCTGAATTGGATACACCCATGAATTTATGATAAGGGGAAATCCTCCCTCTGACCATTGTGGAATCTCTTTAGCTGAATCCCAATATGTTGTGAATCACACAAACTAGCTAATTATTGTGATCTCTGAGGCTAGAACAGGATGGAAGGAGCTATAAGGCAAAGGCCCAAAGTCTCTCCCCCTTTGCCAGAAAGTCTTAACTCAGTCACCCCATGCATTTCTTTATTCTCCCTGGGAGTGGGAGGGCATCTGAGAGGGAGCTAGGAAGGGAACCTAAACCAAGGATCAAGACAGCACAAGCAGGGAGTACTGCCCTCTTGACCAAGCGAGGACCAAAAGCAACATTGCTCATATCTATGGCTGTCTTGGCCAACAGCCAATGCAGGAACCTCTTTACTACTGTAATTGTCACAGACTTTGTTGTTTATGTTTCCACCTGATTTCACTGTTCTCTATACCCATGTGTATATACCCACCTGCCAACTAAGGATAAGGCGTCATGCATCTGATGATGTGGACCATAATAAATTTGTTAGTTATTAAAGGTGCCACAAGACTCTTTGTTGTTTTTGCTGCAACAGACTAGCCCCCCTCTGAAAACTGTTTACTGCCTACCTGCCAATGGAACTGATGCTAGGGGCTCCTGTTCCCCACTGGTGCCAAAGAGGACCCCCAAGGCTTGGGGAGCTCCTCAGCCTTCTAATCCAAAGGCCTTGTGCGGCTATTCCATCTTTTCTTCCTGAACGGGTCTTTTTTTCTGGTAAAAAAAAAATGATGGAAGGAGCAGTAGGAAACCATGGAAAGGGCTACAAATGGAAGACAGCCATAGTCCCTCCCAGTCCTTATGCTCCTATGAGTTTTTGACCAGCCTTCCAGTGCAAACAGAAGGAAATCATGTTTATCACAAAAGTACGCAGTGATAGCTCTGAAATGACTATAAATACTAGGCAACAACCAATGAGAGAAGTTAGTCGGTTACTCTTGTCTCCAGGGGCATAACGCAGAGACCAAAAAATTGTACCCTACTCTGACTCAAATGAATGAAGATTATAGATGTCTGGAGAGTACAGGCAAAAAACACCTTCCTCCCTCTTTTCTGTGGTGGGAATACGCAATCTCATTATGATGTGTTAGGGACAGAGAAATGAGCAGACCTTTGTGAGTTGTTTGGGATGACTGTTGTTGTTTGGGATGACTCAGGCCCATTGGAGGAAACAAGGATAACATTGTTTACTTGCAATAAGATTTGTTCCTCAACATCAGCATCACAGCACCAGTAATTGATGAGAAATATGGGGATATTCAAAGAGTCAGGTTACAAGTGATGTAGAAAAACATCTGCATAGAGGATCCAAGACAGGCTGCCATGCGGGCCATGGAGAGAGGGAAGTATTTGTCACCAAGGGAAAAGGCTGAGACTGCGTATTAGAACCTAAGAGGAAAGCCAAGGGGCTTTCACAATACACTAAACAACAGCACACCAAAGGACATTTAAAAGAGGAAGAAACTGTATTTTTTCCTGTTTCTTACACTGGTGGATAAAGGCCATTTTCAAGAATCAAAGGTTGGGGCAGGTTCACAGATAGTTGAGTTGGTAAGACAAAGGCCTAAAGAAAATTGCCTAACAGGCTTGAATGGCCCCAAGGAGCATGAACCTGAATACAAAAGGACTACCATGACCCTCTGTTCTCTTCCTGCCGTAAAGGCTGATTTCTCCCCTGCCTATCCACAGATGCTTCAAAAGCTGACATAAAGAAGACACCTTAACAGGAGCGAACTAATGTCAAGTAACCCTTGGAGCTACAATTCAAACAGATGTTGCCCACAGATTTGTAAGCTTATAAGACATTCTTCCATTCTTTCCTACCTCGCTCTTTACCTTGCCCTCAGTATTACTAATGGCAATTACAACAGTATGTATGCATTTCAGGTCCCGTTCTCTCCTATAGAATTGTTTTTATCTTGTATTTGTTAAATATCACGTCCCTCCAAATGCAATCCTAGAAACCAGCTGGCTGGGCACAGACCCTACAAAAGGCAAGCCATTATAACTCACACACCATTTCGCTAAAGCTAGTGCTTCATTTATCTACCTCAGCTCCATGCCCCATTCCCTGCCTCGCTCTTCATCTTCCCGTCCTTTCTGTGTCATGCTTTCCCACCCTCCCTTTACTGTTGCTTGGTCCCTCCCACAACATAATGGAAAGTTCAGCAGGGACCAAGATCACACCAAGAAGGTGGGGAACATGTAGGGGTTGAAGAGTGAATCTCAGGAATGTGCCAGCTCCATTATTCTCAGCCAGTGACGTTCCCAGCAAGTGACCACACTAATGAGTTCTGATGGAAACCCAGGAGGTGGCTTTTCTGCCAAGTAATCCATTCCCCCACCTCTCTTCTGATTAGTAAGTCGGTCAACATTCACTCCCCTGACCACCCTCCTTTACCAGTACTGGATTAGGACAACAATGGTGGTGTTTTCCACCAGTAACCCTCAAAGCAAATGCTGTTGCTCAGGTGAGTTTATCTGTAGGTATGAAATAACAGCATGTTCTCATATATCATCCTAACCCTTCACCTTTCTGCTGAAGCAGCAACGATGGAGGGAATTAATGACATGGGCTAATGATGTTCACGCTTACTTCCCATATGCTAGTACTGGGTCTCACAGCAGGGGCTTTTTTGTTGAGTTTGCTTTTATTTTAAAAAAGGAATATAAAATACAGGTACCTGCGTTTTTTCCCTTATGAAGCAAAATATCAACCTAAGTGGGAAGCAATTTTGATTAAGAAATCAGGTTAACATCCCCCACCTTGACCCCAGTGTCACTGAACCGACAGAACTGGCAGTCCCCTGCAACTTCATTTTATTTTTTAAAAAGGAAATGCTGGGAGTTCCAGTCACAAATCTCCCTCCTAATACGTTGTTTGACCCTTAGAGGCAAAAGGTGTGTATTTGCTTGCTCACAACCCCTTTCTTTTGTTCCAGTCTCTGGATCTTTGCTGTTCTTCTCTAGTTGGGAGTTCATTGTTTAACTAGAACTGTAAGGGGTGGTTTGAGCAATACCTGAAAGTGCCGACCCAAGTCACTGTCCCCACCTCCACCTCCACCATCCCCAGCCACCACCCACATGGGGATGTCCTGTCCAAATACAGCCATGCATGCAACATCCTAGATGCACATTGGCCTTAACTATGTGTTTGATTCCCGGATAATCCTTCATCCATAGGTTTCTGTGCTCACAGGCCATATTTAGATGGGCCATCCCCACATGGATTAACTGTTTTATAAAATAATTTATACAATTAAAATAATTATATATACAATGAAGCAAGACAGCTGGAACGTAGGTGGAGGAAAACTCGTGCTGAGTCTGACCAAGCACAGGTTAGAGCTCATTATCGAGCTTACTCTGTGGAGATGAGGGTGGCAAAGAGACAGCTCTTTTCCACCAGCATTGCATCTTCTCAGTGTTGTCCAGTGGAGCTTTTCTGAGTGGCTCTCAGTCTGTTACATTCTGGGCCAGGGAGAGAGACTGTGGAACCCTCGGTTGCACGCTGTGATGAGTTTCCACGGCACTTTGAAGATAAAGTTGCTCAGATTCGTCATTAATTGGACACCACAATTAACGCAGTTCCATTAATAGAGGCATCCAGAGCACCATCTGGTCCAGTTTTATTGGATGAGTTTCAGTTATTGAAGGCCATGGATGTGGACAAGGTGCTTGGCCAAGTCCAGCCGACCACCTGTGTGCTCGACCCTTGCCCTTCATGGCTTATTACATCAAACAAGGAGGAGATGTCTGGCTGGCTCCAGGAGGTTGCAAATTCCGCCTTGAGAGAGGGAGTGGTGCTGGCCTCTTTAAAAGAGGCAGTAATCAGGCCACTCCTGAAAAAGCCTAACGTGGACCCGGAGGATGTTGACAACTATAGGCTGGTGGCCAACATCCCCTTCCTGGGCAAGCTGCTTGAGCGGGTGATTGCAGGACAACTCCAGGCACTCTTGAATGAAATGGATTATCTAGATCCATTTCAATCGGGCTTCAGGCCTGGTTTTGGAACAGAAACTGCCTTGGTCGCCCAGCAGGATGACCCCTGCCAGGAGAGGGACAGGGGAAGTACGACTCTGTTGATTCTCCTGGACCTCTCAGCAGCTTTCAATACTTCTGGTATCCTTCTGGATAGGTTGTCTGGGTGGGGAGTTGAAGGCACTGCACTGCAGTGGTTCCACTGCTACTTGGATGACTGATTTCAGAAGGTGGTGCTGGGGGATTATTGCTCTGTGCCTTGGCAATTATGCCATGGGGTTCCACAGGGCTCTATTTTATCCCCCATGCTGTTCAACATCTACATGAAACCGCTGGGGGAGGTTATCCAGAGGTGTGGGCTGAGGTGCCATCAATATGTGGATGACACCCAGCTCTACCTCTCCTTTTCATCAAACACAGGTGAGGCAGTGGCTTTTCTGAATCAGTGCCTGGGCACAGTAATGGACTGGATGAGGGCTAATAAACTGAAACTCAATCCAGACAAGATGGGGGTACTGTTAGTGGGTGGTTCATCTGCCTGGCTAAGTTATGTTCAAACTGTTCTGGAGGGGGCTGCACTCCCCCTAAGGATCAGGTTCATAGTTTAGGAGTACTCATGGATCCAGAACTGTCACTTGAGGCACAGGTGAACTCAGTGGCATGGAGCACCTTTTATCAGCTTAGGCTGATATATGAACTACGCCCTTATCTGGACAGAGATAGCCTAGCTACAGTTATCCATACTCTGATAACCTCTCATCTAGATTACTGCAATTTGTTATATGTGGGGCTGGCTTTGAAAATGGTCCGGAAACTTCAGTTAGTCCAAAATAGGGCAGCAAGATTGTTAACAGGGACTAGCCAACGAGATCACATTACGTACATACTTTTCCAGCTGCACTGGCTGCCAGTCCATTTCCAGGCCCAATTCAAAATGCTGGTATTAACATTCAAAGCCCTTAACAGCTTGGGGCCAGGTTATCTGAAGGATCACCTCCTCCCATACGTGCTTGCCCCGACCCTAAGATCATCCTTAGTGGTCCTTCTCTGTGAGCCCTTGCTAAAGGAAGTGAAGCGGGTGGCTACCAGGAAGAGGACCTTTTCTGCTGTGGCACTTGGGCTGTGGAACGAGCTCCCTAGAGAAGTTCGCCTGGCACCTTCATTGTACTCTTCCCGGTGACAGGTGAAAACCTTTTTATTCCCCCAGTATTTTAGCATTTTAGCTTCCTAGTCTTTTAGCCATTTTAAATCTATATTTTAAATCTCTGCATTGCTGCTAGGTTTTATTTTGGTTGTACTGTTATATTGTGCTTTTAAGCCTTCATATTTATATTGTTTTATGCTGCGCTTTGTGGTTTTAATTTTTGTGAATCACCCAAAGAGCTTCAGCTATGGGGCGGTATGGAAATACATACATACATACATACATAAAAATACCACCTTTTGGTTCTCAAAAGGGCCTCCAACTGTTTACAACATTAAAACAAACAATCAGAATAATTAAAAGCTAACAGACCAGAGAGCACTAAAAGAGAATCAAAAGAGAGCCAGGGCCTGCAGGAGAAGCCACCACCACCACCACCACCACCGGGGAAGAGGCGTGCTTGCCGCCGCTGGGCCTGCTGCCGCCGCCGCTGCCACCACCACCAGGCCTTCCTTGTGAACTTCTGCCTGGCAGACCGCCAGTCCCTGCAGGACCAGGCCCCCAGGTACCGAGCCAGCTGTGCTGCTCCACCTGCCCCTCCCTGGAGGGGCTACATAAGCTGGCTGGCTGAGGTGGCCTGGGAGAGCCAGGGCCTGCAGGAGAAACCACCACCACCACCACCACCACCGGGGAAGAGGCGTGCTTGCAGCCGCTGGGCCTGCTGCCATCGCTGCTACCACCGCCACCAGGCCTTCCCTGTGGACTCCTGCCTGGCATTTTTAAGGGGATTTTAATTGTTTTGTTTGTTTGTTTTATTTTGTTGGGGGGGGGGTTGTTGTGTTTTTAGGGGTGGGTAGCCTGCCTGATAGGCGGGAGCGAGGGGGCTTGTGTCCACCTGATGGAGGCAGTGGGGAGAGTGTTGGGGGCCAGAACATACCGAGGCTGGGCGGCAGGCGCTGGCGGAGCGCTAGGGGCAGGCCATGCCAGCTAAGGGGAACGAGGGAGAGATGTGTAGTATCTGTCCCCTGCTCCGGGCCTGTCCAGAGCCAAAGGATGGCTGGGGGAGGCGTGACCCCATCTTCTGGCCTTCGTTTGCTGCTCTGCAATGCCAGGTCTGTTACCCAGAAAACCTCCCTCATCCATGACATGATCCTGGATGAGGGTGCAGACCTGGCATGTATTACGGAGACCTGGCTGGCCGAGGCTGCTGCTCCAACCCTTGCAGCCATGTGTCCAGCTGGATTTTCGTATGCACAGCAGCCGAGGGCTGGGGATCGGGGAGGGGGAGTGGCTGTTATCTACCGAGAGTCCTTGGTCTTCACCAGACCCCCTCTCCGGGAGACCAAGGTTGTTGAGTGCATGTACTGGAGGTTGGGCCCGAAGGGCAGTCTGGGGATTCTGCTCGTGTACCGTCCACCCCGCTGCACGACTGACTCCCTGGCCGAGGTGCTTGAGGTGGTCTCTGATGTGCGTGTACAGTCCCCTAACTTACTGGTGTTGGGGGACTTCAACGTACATTCGGAGGCCATCCTCACAGGAGCACCTCGGGACTTCATGGAGACCATGGCCTCCTGGGAGCTGCACCATATTCTAACTGGGCCCACCCATGTAGCCGGTCATGCACTAGACCTTGTGTTTGTTTCTGGAGAAGCGGGGAGTGATTTGGAAGTCGGGGGTATATCCACCACCCCCTTGTCATGGTCAGATCACTATCTGGTGATGTTGGACTTCTCGGTTCCACAACTCCTCCGCAGGGGTGGAGGACCCATTAAAATGGTCCGCCCCAGGCGTCTTATGGATCCAAATGGATTCCTGAACGCGCTTGGGGATTCTCTGGGGCATGCCAACGGCCACTCGGTCGAGACCCTGGTGGGTGGCTGGAATGCCGCAATCACTGGGGCATTAGATCAGGTGGCTCCGAAACGCCCTCTCCCCCTGAACAGGGCTCGGACTGCACCATGGTTCAATCCGCGGTTACGAGCTCTGAAACAGGAGGTGAGACGGCTAGAGCGCCGGTGGCGGAAGTCTCGCTCCAAAGACGATCAGACACGGGCTAGAGCTATATCTTCAGCCTATCACGTGGCGGTGAAGGCAGCAAAAAAGGAATATTATGCTGCCTCCATCGCGTCTGCAGAGTGCTGCCCCAGGAGGCTGTTCCAAGTGGTCCGGAGCCTGGTCGGTCCTGTGGCTCCGGAACCACTGGAGCATTCTAAGGCCTCCTGTGAGGCTTTGGCAAGGCACTTTGCAGATAAAATTGATCAGATTAGGTGTGTTACTCTGCACACTGTGGATACAGTTAGTGAGCAAGAGGCGGCCTGTGGCAAACCGGTTTTGTGGGATCGGTTCCAGCTTCTTCCTCCTGATGAAGTGGACAAGGTGCTTTCATCTGTAAGGCCAACCACCTGCTTACTTGATCCTTGCCCATCTTGGCTCATTATGAGCTGCAGAGAGAGACTGGGTGAGGGGATCAAGGCGGTGGTGAACGCCTCCCTTGAGGAGGGAGTGATGCCATCAGCCCTCAAGGAGGCAGTGATAAGACCGCTCTTAAAGAAGCCCTCCTTGGATCCTCAAGTTCTGAACAACTTTCGCCCAGTCTCAAATCTGCCATTTTTGGGCAAGGTGATTGAGCGGGTGGTGGCGGTGCAGTTGAAGGCACACTTGGAAGAAACTGATTATCTAGACCCATTTCAGTCGGGCTTCAGGCCTGGGCATGGGACAGAAACGGCCTTGGTCGCCTTGGTGGATGATATGAGGAGGGCTCTGGATAGGGGTGAATGCTCCTTCCTTGTTCTCCTCGACCTCTCAGCGGCTTTTGATACCGTTGACCACGGTATCCTCCTGGACCGCCTGGAGGGGTTGGGCATTGGAAACACTGTATTGCGGTGGTTCCAGTCCTTCCTCTCTGGCAGGTACCAGAGGGTAGCACTGGGAGAGGAGGTTTCGGACCCGTGGCCACTTACTTGTGGGGTGCCACAGGGTTCCATCCTCTCCCCGATGCTATTTAACATCTATGTGAAGCCACTGGGGGCTATCATCAGGAGGTTTGGGGTGCAGTGTCATCAATATGCGGATGACACTCAGCTCTACCTCTCATTCAAATCTTCACCAAGGTTGGCCGTAGAATCCCTGTCCAAATGTCTGGAGACGGTGAGTGGCTGGATGGGGAGGAATAAGCTGAAGCTCAACCCTGACAAGACCGAGGTACTTTTGGTGGGAGACAAGAGGAAGCTGGGGGATGTTGACCTGGTGTTGAATGGGGTACAGCTACCCTTGAAAGACCAGGTCCGCAGCCTGGGGGTCATTTTGGACTCCCAGCTGTCCATGGAGGCTCAGGTGTCAGCTGTGAGCCGGACAGCGCTGTATCAACTCCATCTGATACGGCGGCTGCGCCCCTACCTTCCCGACCATCTGCTCCCATCGGTAGTACATGCCCTGGTCTCCTCTCATTTAGACTACTGTAATGCGCTCTACGTGGGGTTACCCTTGAAGACGGTTCGGAAACTGCAGCTGGTACAGAACGCGGCGGCTCGCCTGATTAAAGGCAGCCGCCGGCGAGATCACATCACTCCAGTGCTGAAGGAGTTGCACTGGTTACCAGTTGTTTTCCGGGCCAAATTCAAGGTGTTGGTTTTGACCTTTAAAACCCTATATGGTTCCGGCCCAGCCTATCTTAAGGAGCGCCTCCAGCAACACCAGACAGGCCGCTTAACAAGATCAGCCTCGGATGGCCTTCTCTCTGTCCCATCAGCCAGGACAGCTAGACTGGTGGGGACGAGGGAGAGGGCCTTCTCTGTGGTGGCCCCCACTCTGTGGAACTCCCTCCCTAGGGAACTCCGTCATGCCCCCTCTTTAATGAGCTTCCGTCGTGCATTAAAAACGTGGTTGTTCAGGCAGGCATTTGGGGTGGGTTAGGGTATTTTTTAAAAAAAAAATTTATGGTAAAATTTTATTGTTTTAAATTGTTTATGGTGGGTTGTACATCGCCCAGAGTGGCTGGGTGACCAGTCAGATGGGCGATTAATAAATTTAATAAATAAATAAATAAATAAATCAGGAGAGTGAGCTGGATATATGCAATGGGCTAGATTAGCACTTTCAGGTGTTGCCTAAAGTGTACCCTTTTGTTGTTATCTGGTAACTGTGACATTTTATCCGTAACGGTGAACGTATGCTAAGGCTTAATCCTGAAGCACTTTGAGAATATCAGGAAGGGATGAAGCCAGTGTGCCTCCACTGACCTCTGGCCAAAGGAGGGTGTGAAATCTGTTTAGCTTACTGTGCCCTATGCTTGTGTGTTAAATGTCATCCCAGGACTTTGTATGCTGGTTCAGCGAGATCAGTCCCTGGATGTATGACAGTTCCATCTTGCTGATTTTCACCTGAGTGATTAAAGACCATGCAGCTATACATAACTAACCTTACAGGCACAAGATGTCACCACCACAATCTCTTTCCCAAGTACTTACATGCAGTTTGTAATCTGTCATTGAAACTCATTTGTCATTCTGCTGCCCAGATACCCAAGTTGGTTAGATCATTCTAGGATTTTTCATGCTCTGCTTTGAATTTAAATATTCTGCATGCTTCTGTTTCATCTAGATATTTGGCTAGCTCAATATCCAGATTATTAATCTGAATAATCTAGATTATTAATGAACATTAAAAGTTCCAGTTCTGATACTGGAATAATCATCATAATAATCAGTTCACAACTGGCTAGTGGGGAATGTCAAGGTTTGCAGAAGTACAAAAAACATGTTTAGGAAAGAAAAGTGAGGACTGAGTATGTTCCGTGGCCATGGAATTATGACTGACTGTTGAAGGGGGTGCCAGACAGGGAAATGAAAAACTGAGAGAGAGAATGGGCATGACTGATTGACTAGAATAGTGAACAGAAGTGTCCCACACTGCAAGAATATATTGCAGCTCTTACTTGTCAAGACTATAAATCAAGGTCGGGCAACTTGGAGCTCTTCAGATGTTCTGGCCTGCAACTCCCATCAGCTCTAGCCAGCATAGCCAATGGTGAAGGACATGGCAGTTGTAGGCCAAAACAACTAGAGGGCCACAAGTTGCCCATCCCTGCTATCAATGGTAGCAAGAGAGACCAAGGCACACTATTCCAGACATGCTGAAGGACAAGTACTATGCTTAATTAAACAGACTGCATTGTTCAACCACACAGTACAAGGAAAAGCAGAAAAGAGGGTCACTGGCAAATCTGACCTAAGGAAAAATGTCCCAATATGTTAGACCCAACATGAAAACACAGAAAACCTGCATTTCCATCTTCCTCAAGAAAGCGTTTTCTTAGCATCCTCATTCATCCCACAAATACAATGTCTTCTTAGAAGAATGTCTGTGGCAGTTTTAGTTATTTTCCTGATGACCTCCTAGCCTGTTGCTGAACTAAGACAAAAAACCCTTTCTTCATTGCATTCTGGCATTGGAGTAGCACAATTTTGTTAACGAACAAAGCCTCTCATTTGAAAAGCAAGGTTACAAATAATTAACAACCCATAGCTATCGCCATACTAGAAAAAGACCGGGGCCATGCCATGAACCCAGAGGACAGGGCAGGCATGCATATGAAGAGGTCTGAAAGGGTTAGATCTGCTTAATTTGGCAAAGAATAAGAGGAGACATAATAAAGGTAGGGAGAAAATAATGAAGGAATAGAAACATCTCAGAAACCTTCTCTATTATGAGTAGCCATTTGTTACACACAGAAATATTCACAGACCAATACATTGTGAAGCTTTCCCAAAGGATGTGGTAAAGTCAAACAGTTTAGCACACATTTTAAAATGACTAGACAATATGGCTTAGGTCCAACTTCACCAGATGATTTTCCTGTGCAGATACAATTTCGGTAAAAGAAATGTGGTTGTATGCCATAGAATGTGACAAGCACACAGACCTATTTCGTCATGTCTGCACACATCACAAACTTGGAAATCAGCTCTTCTATTAACTAGCCTTTGTCATCACCCATATCAAAGATAACTAGTATTCATATACTATGCACTTCAAGTCTCCTCTATTTTTTTTTTTTTTAAAGAGGGTTGTAAGGATAATTATGGAAGCTGGTGCCTGTCGCGGGAATCGTGGTCCAAAAGACTGGAGGTCACACGTGTTCGGAGGATTTGGTAAAGCACTTTATTCATGCATGAGGTTGCTCTCCTGAGAGAAGTACAACACCTCCAAAATGGTGGCAAACACACACACACACACATATATATATATATATATCATCATCATCATGGCGATCACTCGTGACCAAGTACGATTGTCTTGCAAAGATAGAGTCTATATAGATAACTCTTTAAAATATTATATATTTATTTATATGTATATGTATGTATGTATGTATGTATGTGTGTATATATATATATATATATATGAGGCGGCCTCTGGGTGGGGCGGTTCCACCCTCAAGGCGGCCTCCATGCAAGGGTTACACAGCCAATAGCAACATTTGGCAGCAACTTACAACCAATCATATTAAGATAACACAGGAAAGGTTCTGCACATGCTCAGTTATACTTTACATATATCATGACTCTTGGCACATCATGACTCTTGGCACATACGCAATGGTATCTGTTATCAGTGACCTGAGTACTTCAAGGCACTTCCTTTGTTGTTGTTCAGTCGTTCAGTCGTGTCCGACTCTTCGTGACCCCGTGGACCATAGCACACCAGGCCTTCCTGTCCTGCGCTCTCTCCCGGAGTGTGCTCAAGTTCATATTCATTGCATCGGTGATGCTATCTAGCCATCTCATCCTCTGCCGTCCCCTTCTCCTTTTGCCTTCAGTCTTTCCCAGCATCAGGGTCTTTTCCAGAGAGTTTTCTCTTCGCATTAGGTGGC
Organism: Heloderma suspectum; assembly: GCF_057233095.1. Taxonomy (NCBI): domain Eukaryota; kingdom Metazoa; phylum Chordata; class Lepidosauria; order Squamata; family Helodermatidae; genus Heloderma; species Heloderma suspectum. Next base: position 280,917,230 of record NC_139459.1, read on the forward strand.
CAAAATATTTCAGCTTCAGCTTCAGTATCTGTCCTTCCAATGAGCAGTCAGGGTTGATTTCCTTTAGGATGGACTGATTTGATCTCCTTGCAGTCCAGGGGACTCGTAAGAGTCTTCTCCAGCACCACAGTTCGAAAGCATCAATTCTTTGGCGCTCAGCCTTCCTTATAGTCCAGCTCTCACAGCCATACATTACTACTGGGAAAACCATAGCTTTGATGATACAGACCTTTGTCGGCAAGGTGATGTCTCTGCTTCTTACTATGCTGTCTAGGTTTGCCATAGCTTTCCTCCCAAGGAGCAAGCGTCTTTTAATTTCATGGCTACAGTCACCGTCTGCGGTGATCTTGGAGCCCAAGAAAGTAAAATCTGTCACTGCTTCCATTTCTTCCCCTTCTATATGCCAGGAAGTGATGGGGCCAGATGCCATGATCTTCGTTTTTTTAATGTTGAGTTTCAAACCAGCTTTTGCACTCTCCTCTTTCACCCTCAACAAGAGGCTCTTGAGATCCTCTTCGCTTTCTGCCATTAGGGTGGTATCGTCTGCATATCGGAGGTTGTTGATAATTCTCCCAGCAATCTTAATTCCGACCTGTGATTCATCCAACCCGGCATTTCTCATGATGTACTCTGCATATAAGTTAAATAAGCAGGGTGACAATATGCAGCCTTGTCGTACTCCTTTCCCAATTTTGAACCAGTCGGTTGTTCCATGTCTGGTTCTTACTGTTGCTTCTTGACCCTCGTACAGGTTTCTCAGGAGACAGGTAAGGTGGTCTGGTACTCCCATCACTTTAAGAAGTGTTTGTTGTGATCCACACAATCAAATGCTTTAGCGTAGTCAATGAAGCAGAAATAGACGTTTTTCTGGAATTCTCTTGCTTTCTCCATGATCCAGTGAATGTTGGCGATTTGATCACTCGTTCCTCTGCCTCTTCAAAACCCAGCTTGTAATTCCAGTGGTTCTCGGTTCGCATACTGCTGAAGCCTAGCTTGTAGGATTTTGAGCATCACCTTGCTGGCATGTGAAATGAGCGCAATTGTGCGGTAGTTTGAACACTCTTTGGGGTACATCCTAAAGGAAATCAACCCTGAGTGCTCATTGGAAGGACAGATACTGAAGCTGAAGCTGAAATATTTTGGCCGCCTAATGCGAAGAGAAAACTCTCTGGAAAAGACCCTGATGCTGGGAAAGACTGAAGGCAAAAGGAGAAGGGGACGGCAGAGGATGAGATGGCTAGATAGCATCACCGATGCAATGAATATGAACCTGAGCACACTCCGGGAGAGTGTGCAGGACAGGAAGGCCTGGCGTGCTATGGTCCATGGGATCACGAAGAGTCGGACACGACTGAACGACTGAACAACAACAACAATAGGTATACATGATGAGTGTAGACAAAAACATTGTAAACAGTGGGATCCAGAACACTTCAGAAAGGAAACTCTTTTCTAGAAGCACTGGCTTAGTTATCAATCAATCATATTGATAATAACCCACCAAAACAACAACAACCAGTCATAGCTAAGATTCGCATCTGTTGTTGTACATGGTCCCGGTGCTTATTTTGCAGGTGATACTTCATGCATCTGATGAAGTGGACTCTAGTCCATGAGTACCTATGCCACAAGAATTCCATTAGGCTTTAAGATCACACAACGCTCTGTGTTGTTGTTTTGAAATAGAAGCTGGAGTAGGGAATATGCTCTTGCTTAGCAGCAAGACCATTTATTGTCACTAAATATAGGAACTGCCCTAAAGGTCAAGTTGCTGCTTCCACTATCACAATCCCTGCCCGGCTACTACTAGAGACAGTCAGTGTCCTGATGGCAGCTGAAATGAGAGGCGATGTCAGTGAGAGGCCCATAACCCAATGAAACAAGTCTAAATGTCCACCAAATGATTAGTGATTAGATTAGAAACAGAGCTTGCGATGCGATTACATGCCACTCGAGAGCCATATTGAGGGAGGTGATGAGTGACAGGGTGCCATTTTAGACTCTCTGGATTCTATACCCTATAAGAAAGGCAGAGGAGATATTTAGGTAGGGCTTATGCAGAGCCAGAAGTTGCTTTCCAATATCAGGGATCAGTTGTGGAACATATAAAATATGGAATAATACACAGAGAGTCCCTTTGAGGGTGTGCATTGAAGGACTCCCCACCACTTTCACCAACTTATCATCAACTGGCTCCCACACACTAGGGAGAAAGAGCATCCAGGGGAGTGGGAGAGTGCATGCTTTTCATGCAGATTGTCCCAGGTTCAGCCCCTGGCATCTCCAGTTAAAATGAGCAGGAAGCAGATGATGGGAACGGTAGCTCCACCTGAGATCCTGGAGAGCTGCTGTCAGTCACAGCGGATAACACTGCACTAGATGGACAAATAGTCTGACTTGACATAAGGCGGCTTCCAATGGTCTAACGTCAGATGGCATGACTTTGAGGCAGCCATGAGCTCTACCAGAATCAGAATCAGCCAGAACTCTAAAGGAGCTATGCAAGGTGCTGAACCAATTTCGGGGATAGGGGTCAGCACCTTGGACAGATCCTTTAGAGTTCTGACTGGTTCTGACTGAAACCCAGAAAGGATTTACAGCTCCACCAAAATCAGAGCCACCAGCCTCCCCTGCATTTAGCTCTGCATTTAATTGAAGCAGTTGTTTGAGATCCCCACTGAGCTGAAGGGCTCTGAAACAGCTACGGGTATGAACAACAAAGATGGCTACTCCTCTGGAAATAGCTACAAGTCTAGATATCCCATCTGGTATCAAGAGCCTGCCATGTGGCCTTTCCCATTGTCTGTGACACGGGCACTCAGAGGTTCATGGCACTGCCACCGATCCGCTACTGGCACACATGTAGTTTTGCCTCTCAAGCATCCCCTAGATATGTTAGGCACAATGGCAGCGGCTTGCCCAGGCCACCTGATGACATCTGAACCCAGGCTTTACACCCCCAAACTCAACGCTGTAACCACCATACTGAGATGCTACTGGGAACTGCTCCCCCTCAAAGGCCATGATGCTCAGGCACACATGCAAAAAACTGGGAAGAAACAAGAAAGCCATTTTAAAAGTAAAAAGAGAGGGGCAAGGACGTGACAGGGCAAGGGGGCCCAGCTTCTGAAAGGAGACAGAAGTGATTAACAAGCACGTGTGTGAAGGAGGTTAAACACAAGCACTGCAAAGTACCTGGCCTCTAAACTATTTATCAGGGAAATTCTCCTTAAGCAGGGTTGGGAGCAAGCCAGAAATAATTCTCATACTCAGTGCGGTACCAGGCAAGTATGCCAATGATTCCAGCTGCCTCGCCCAGACTCTCTCTCTCTCTCTCTCTCTCTCTCTCTCTCACACACACACACACACACACACACACACACACACACACGCTCTTTGGTGTGGGCTTCTTTGATTCAGTGTCCTATTTGGGGGAACTCTTTAGCATGGATTGAAAACAGCTGCATTGGCTAGAGAAAGAGAGCAAGCCCCTTTGCAAGGGAATCTATCTGCATTCCTAATAGCCCCTCTGCTATATTACCCTTTATGGCTTTACCATTATGTTTTAGCCCAAACTACTGTACCTTACCTTTCTAGCTCCAGAGTACTTCCATATGCTGTTCTTCCGGTGCCAAATCAACACCACTCTTCTAACTACCACCACTGTGGTTTGTTCCTGCCCCGAGAAATGCCACCTACTAAACTTGTAAATGCCTCTCAATCCCAATCCAGGGTCTCCTTTTTCAGGCCTGTTTCCAAATCATATGGCTTTCTGCAGTTCTGAGGCACAGCCTTCATGGAAAACCCTGGGCTCTTTCATTGTACATGCTGCTTTTTTTCCTCCTTAATCCTCTTGGCAGCAACAGAACATAGAAGTTTAAGAAAGAAAAGCTCTGCTGAATCCTGTCTAATCTCCTGCCTTTTGTTAGCACAGGATTGTTTGTTATGGTACATTTTAAATGCTGCTTCAATCAAGCTTTACATTATTCCAATAAAAAAGCTTCCCCCATTTCTTATGGATATTCATAATTTCAAAGCAGACTCATAGCTAGAAAAAAATGCCCCCAAACCAATCCATGATTCAATTTCACCCCAGTCATCTTGTTCAGCAGTCACATATTTCCTCTTTTCACCCTCAAGTCCTTCTGTCTAACCCTTCAGGGCACTCCTCTTTTGAGTTGTGTCAATGGCCTAGTTCTCACTCAGATTGTAAACTTGAGTCTGAGTAGTAAACTTGAGTCTACTAAACTTGAGTCTCCTCTGTACAAATGTATATGTCAACAAGAAAGGTTCTAGCCCAGCCTCCTTGCTGACATACTAGTTTTCTATGTGCAGGGGATATTTTGTATGGAGGAGTATTCGAACATAGGAGTTCCCATCTGCAGTCTGAGAAGGCACAACTCAGGTACAAGTTTCTGCCTCACTAAGAACTAGGCCAATTTCTCTCAGTTAAGTGTCTAGAACGACACACAGCATCCCAAGCACAGTAGCCAGTAGCACAGAAGCTGCTAATTGTATTCAGTAAAATTCAATGTTGGTCTTACATAAAGACCCACTGAAATGAATGGGACTTAAGTTAGACGTGACTAACTTAAATCCCATTCATTTCAGTGGGTCTACTCTACATATGGCTAACATTGGATTTAACCTATTGACTCCCCCTGGTTTTATGACAAGAACTGATTGCTTGCTGGAGACTTTGTTGGCTGCCTGTCCTTTTCTCTTTTCATGTCAAGCATTAGTCCTACAGCTCTAATCCACTTTGTACTCTATCTTCACAGTGCAGGAAGTGGCCCATGGAGGATGTTTGCTGCCAAAGGGAAATTACCATGCCTAGCCTTATTTACTTCTCATAACTTAGACTTATTTACCTGAGTAGTTGATGAAGACCTGCCCTACCTTAGTACATTTCAATACTATAATCAGCAACTGAAAAGACAGTGCTTTAAGAAGTATTGCCATATCACTAACCAGTATCTTTGATCCCAGAAAAAGGACTTTACTGTAGAGTTAATGGGAGAAACAGCCAGAGGCTTTTGTTTATTTTTGTTTTTAAGGTGATGGATGGACCATTGCATAACTGACCTGTGGCTTTTTATATACTTTCTCTGGTATCCACACTAATCTTACCTCAGTTTATTTAGTGATGAGCACTGTTAGCAGCCAGAAAGAGTTGGAATCCAGGAACCTGTCATTATTCTATCAAGAAACACCATGGCAAGTCAACCAAAGTACCAGCCAAGCTGAGGAGTTGGGGGAAAGGACCATCCACCCTGTGTTGGACAGGGTTAATGCAATATTTCCTTCCACAGAATCCATTCTAAGGAAATCATGAAGAATTGCTTTGTATGTCACATTTTTCTTACCGTATGTGTGAAATGTGACCTGAATGTTTATTTTCTGTTTTACAGTCTGTGTACTCACACACTGCACTTCACACATGATGGCATACAGCCCTACATGGAGATAAACAGTAATATGTGAAGTGAAACTCAAAGCAACCGAATGCGAAAGCCCTTAAACTGACAGTCAAGCCGTGGCAGAAACAGTTTCTTCAAGCCAGCACTGCACAGATGGAAGTAGCAGTTCCTACCTCTCTAACATTCAATGGGTTATAAACCCATATGGGAAAAAGGTCGCAGGCAGAAACATAGCAAGTTGAAAGAGTGAAGAAACTCCCACTTAACTCACACCATTCTCATTCCAATAAATTGAAAACAAAGAGAGATGCTTTTAATCCCTATGAATATTCCCTCTGGAAAGAGGCATGTGCCTCAGGTGATAAACAGGTGCTAATCACAAACTCAGACAACAGCAGTTGTGGTCATGAGTAAGCAAGCAAATGCCACCACTCCTCAGTAAAGAGATGTGAAGAAGTATATAGTAAGGATAGGAGAGGGAGATAAAAGACTGAAAGCAGTTATTCTCTGCAGAACTTCCCACCAGATACGGGCAACAAGGAGCAATGGATTTGTTATTTTGAAATGGAAACCCGGTAATTCTTGCCACTGATTATTTCTCCAGGCAGAGTGAAAAGTTGAAATGCACACAAAGTCTACATAGATACAGAAACTGACATCAGTATTTGCGAGACATCACATTCCTGGAGCCCTTGTTGACTTCTCTTAAGCGATATCTTCTACATCCAAAGAATCTACCCAGGGTTCCAACACTGTGCTATCAGTACAGACCTTAGAAAACCCCACTGCATGGTTTCTGATCTATTGGTTGTTTAATGCCACTTGAGCCTCATGTGGCGCAGAGTGGTAAGCAGCGGTATTGCAAATGAAACTCTTCCCATGACCTGAGTTCGATCCCAGAGGAAGCTGAGACCCAGGTAGCCGGCTCAGGTCAACTCAGCCTTCCATCCTTCCGAGGTCGGTAAAATGAGTACCCAACTTGCTGGGGGGAAAGGTAGTCACGACTGGGGAAGGCAATGGCAAACCACCCCACTATAGTCTGCCATGAAAACGCCAGCGTAAGCAACGTCCCTCTAGGGGTCAGTAATGACCTGGTGCTTGCACAGGAGGAACCTTTCCTTACTTCAGCAAAGGAAATCGTTACCTTGTCGTGGTGCTGGAGCTTGAGCACCTCAATGATGTCATGAGCTAAACCGTGAAGGAACACCCAAGATGGGAAGGTCATGGCAGAGAGGTCAGACTAAATACGATCCCTGGGGAAGGAAACGGCAACCCACCCCAGTATTCTTGCCATGAAAACGAAATGGATCAGTACAACCAGAGATATGTCAGTATACCATCGGAAGATGGGACTCCCAGGTCGGAAGATGGTCAAAATGCTACTGGGGAGGAATAGAGGATAAGTTCAACTAGCCCCAGATGTGATGATGCAGCTAACTCAAAGCCGAAAGGACGGCTAGCAGCCGATGGTGCTGGTGGTGAACGACGAATCCGATGTTCTAAAGATCAACACACCATAGGAACCTGGAATGTAAGATCTATGAGCCAGGGCAAATTGGATGTGGTTACTGGGAGATGTCAAGATTAAAGATAGACATTTTGGGTGTCAGTGAACTGAAATGGACTGGAATGGGCCACTTCACATCAAATGACCACCAGATCTACTACTGTGGACAAGAGGACCACAGAAGAAATGGAGTAGCCTTCATAATTAATCATAAAGTGGCTAAAGCAGTGCTTGGATACAATCCAAAAAATGACAGAATGATCTCAATTCGAATTCAGGGTAAGCCATTTAATATCACAGTGATCCAAATATACGCCCCAACCACAGATGCTGAAGAAGCAGAAGTAGATCAATTCTATGAGGATCTGCAGCACCTACTGGATAGTACGCCAAAAAAAGATGTTATTTTCATTACAGGAGACTGGAATGCTAAGGTGGGTAGTCAAACGACACCTGGAATTACAGGCAAGCATGGTCTGGGTAAACAAAATGAAGCAGGACATAGGCTGATAGAATTTTGCCAAGACAACTCACTGTGCATAACAAACACTCTCTTCCAACAACCTAAGAGATGACTTTATACATAGACTTCACCAGACAGTCGACACCGAAATCAGATTGACTACATCCTTTGTAGCCAAAGGGGGCGGACATCTATGCAGTCGGTAAAAACAAGACCTGGAGCTGATTGTAGTTTGGATCACGAACTTCTTATTGCACAATTTAGAATCAAACTAAAGAGAATAGGGAGGACCCACAGATCAGTTAGATATGAGCTCACGAATATTCCTCATGAATATGCAGTGGAGGTGAAGAATAGATTTAAGGGACTAGATTTAGTAGATAGGGTCCCGGAAGAACTATGGACAGAAGTTCGCAACATTGTTCAGGAGGCGGCAACAAAAAACGTCCCAAAGAAAAAGAAAACCAAGAAGGCAAGATGGCTGTCTGCTGAGATACTGGAAGCAGCCCAAGAAAGAAGGAAAGCAAAAGGCAACAGTGATAGGGAGAGATATGCCCAATTAAATGCAAAATTCCAGAGGTTAGCCAGAAGAGATAAGGAATTATTTTTAAACAAGCAATGCGAAGCAGAAGAAGATAATAGAACAGGAAGGACAAGAGACCTCTTCCAGAAAACTAGAAACATCGGAGGTAAATTCCAGGCAAAAATGGGTATGATCAAAAACAAAGATGGCAAGGACGTAACAGAAGCAGAAGAGATCAAGAAAAGGTGGCAAGAATATACGGAAGATCTGTATAGGAAGGATAATAATATCGGGGATAGATTTGACGGTGTGGTCAGTGAGCTAGAGCCAGACATCCTGAAGAGTGAGGTTGAATGGGCCTTAAGAAGCATTGCTAATAACAAGGCAGCAGGAGATGATGGTATCCCAGCTGAACTGTTTAAAATCTTGCAAGATGATGCTGTCAAGGTGATGCATGCCATATGCCAGCAAATTTGGAAAACACAAGAATGGCCAACAGATTGGAAAAGATCAACTTATATCCCCATACCAAAAAAGGGAAGCACCAAAGAATGTTCAAACTATCCAACAGTGGCACTTATTTCACATGCCAGTAAGGTAATGCTCAAGATCTTGCAAGGTAGACTCCAGCAATTCATGGAACGAGAATTGCCAGATGTACAAGCTGAGTTTAGAAAAGGCAGAGGAACTAGAGACCAAATTGCCAATATCCGCTGGATAATGGAGAAAGCCAGGGAGTTTCAGAAAAACATCTCTTTCTGTTTTATTGACTGTGTGGATCATAACAAATTGTGGCAAGTTCTTGGTGGTATGGGGATACCAAGTCATCTTGTCTGCCTTCTGAGGAATCTGTATAACGACCAAGTAGCAACGGTAAGAACAGACCATGGAACAACGGACTGGTTTAAGATTAGGAAAGGAGTACGGCAGGGTTGTATTAAACCTGTACGCAGAACACATCATGCGACGTGCTGGGCTTGATGAAGCCAAGGCTGGAGTTAAAATCGCTGGAAGAAACATTAACCATCTCAGATATGCAGATGATACCACTTTGATGGCTGAAAGTGAGGAGGAGCTGAGGAACCTCATGACGAAGGTGAAAGAAGAAAGTGCAAAAGCTAGGTTGCAATTAAACCTCAAAAAAACCAAGATTATGGCAACCAGCTTGATTGATAACTGGCAAATAGAGGGAGAAAACGTGGAGGCAGTGACAAACTTTGTCTTTCTAGGTGCAAAGATTACTGCAGACGCTGACTGCAGCCAGGAAATCAGATGTTTACTTCTTGGGAGGAGAGCAATGACAAATCTTGATAAAATAGTGAAGAGCAGAGACATCACACTGACAACAAAGGTCTGCATAGTTAAAGCAATGGTATTCTCCATAGTAACCTATGGCTGTGAGAGCTGGACCATAAGGAAGGCTGAGCGAAGGAAGATAGATGGTTTTGAACTGTGGTGCTGGAGGAAAATTCTGAGAGTGCCTTGGACTGCAAGAAGATCAAACCAGTCCATACTCCAGGAAATAAAGCCAGACTGCTCACTTGAGGGAATGATATTAAAGGCAAAACTGAAGTACTTTGGCCACATCATGAGAAGACAGGATACCCCGGAGAAGATGCTGATGCTAGGGAAAGTGGAAGGCAAAAGGAAGAGGGGCCGACCAAGGGCAAGATGGATGGATGATATTCTGGAGGTGACGGACTTGACCTTGGGGGAGCTGGGGGTGGCGATGGCCGACAGGAAGCTCTGGCGTGGGCTGGTCCATGAAGTCACGAAGAGTCGGAAGCGACTGACCGAATAAACAACAACAATGCCACTTAGGTCAAGAATTATCTCCAGATGAATGTCTAAGTAGAAGATGAACATTACTGCAACACTAAGCACACTGACTTCAAATTAATTATTTTAAGCTGCCCAATTTCTGGCAAAAACTGGGCCTTTTGACCTTCATAATAGTGTCTGTGTTCATTTCCATTCATAGAAGATCTAACATAGTCAAGAATTCTAAAAGTGGAGTGACGTCAGGTCAGATCTGGGCAATATCTGTACTCCAGGTTAGTTTAAGTTAATATGTGGATCCAGAACCAGATTCAGCAGCAAGCAACTGCGCATAATTCACACAGAAGCTTTGGAATTACAAGAGAGAGAGACAGAGAGAGAACAGAGACAGAGAAATTGAGCCCAGCGCGCTACTGAAATTATCTGAAATCATAACACACAATATAAACACAGCAGAACGCTAAAAACAATCCAGAGCAATAAAATTAGATACCAGCAGATAACAGTAAAAAAATTAAGAAATGACAAAACCAGTTAGATTACATGCTGGAAGAATGGGACTAATAAAATCTTCCCTTTGTACAAGTATCAGATTTAGTCGCAGGTGATTACCCATCTAACTTCAAAGAGGCAGGGGGTCCTCAGAGAAAGCCCCACATTTCTTTTATTCAGTCAAAATATTTCTTAACCACCCTTCATTTAAAAGATTCCAGGGCAGTGTACACAAGTGTGAACAAAAGCTACTCACATGCAAATAGATAAGTACAATATAATAAAAGCAGTAGGTGACCATAATAAAATACAACAACCAATTAAAGCAAACTAAACCAAATTAAAACGTAAAAGAACAAAATTTTCTCAAGTCAAATAACCCCCTCTTTTGTAAATACATAATACACTTTCGTTAAAACGCATTCTTGGAGAAAGGCATCTACAGAAGATTTTTAGCCAGAGCAGCCTTATATACAATGCATTGTAGCAGTCTAATCTGGAGGTACGGAAGCATGAATAAAAATTATAATAAAAGAAAAATATTTATTCTTTAAAGCAGATTGAATGACCACATAACTATCATACCATTGGGCAACGACTCAGGAAAGAATTTATATGTTCAACCCAGTCCTGAGCATGATTACTCAGAGGCAAGTCTCACTGGGTTCAATGGGTTCTCCCTGAAATAAACGTGCACAGTACTGACCTGAAAGCAAGCCCCATCGAACTCAGAAGGACTTGCCTCTCAGTAGGCAGGGTTAGCACAGCACTGTTATGGGTCATCATGCTGCAACTATTTCCTGGCAAACAGAATGGATTGCTAGAAGATGAGGGGAAGAGAAAATAAAGCCTCAGATACAGGTAAGACCACACCTGTGTGCAGGAAACACTGTTTGCGGTTGGATAATGAAGGGCCACCCCCAAGCTCCAAACTGGCGTCTTGCTACCCACCCCTAGAGGAAAAGGACTTCCAGTTTTTGAGAGATCTTTTTAGTTCTTTTAACAGTGCAATCTTATACATGTCTACTCAGAAGTAAGTCCCACTGAGTTTAATAGGGCTTGCTCCCATCTGTATAGGATTGCAGCCTAAGCCACTGTAAAGTCTAAAACATGTCTTTCACTGGAGTGTGTCTTTTGCAATTTTATTGATCTGGTTTTATTGGTTTTTTTTTAATCTTCTTGCTAGTTGCCCCAAAAACATTTATGCTGAAAGTTGTGGGATGTAAGTTTAAAAAACTTTTCCGAGCAGAGCGTTTGTGCCTTCCACAGATGCCTGCCATGCAGAAATTTAGCCAAGGAAGCTTTTTCTCCATCACCTCATCTGATCCAAGCCAGGAAAAGCTTCCTTTACTAGATTTCTCCATGACAGACACACTACAGTCAATAGAACAATGAAGTTCTGTCAAGAACAGGGGGAAGAAGCATTCCTATTTGTCCAGAACGGTAGAACTCAAGAACCCTGACAAACAGCCAGCAGAATAATAGTCTTGTTCTTGCAGAATAAACACCGACATGGTTGAATCTGGTTAGCTCTAGCTACCATGGATCGCTGCCTTCCAAATTCCATGTCACTGTTGCCGTTAGGCTGCCCTTGCTGTGAGCAGGGACAACCGGGAAATGCCTGAGAGCTGCGTCAGCTGACCTGACAGTTCAGCTGTTGCTTAGAAATAAACAGCCCTGTGTTATGGCACAGGGGCTCTTGTGCTCCTCGGAGCAGGGCACAGGAGCCCAGCGCACATGCCAGCGCCTGCTTCCAAAATCGTAGAGTCAAAAGCATAAACGACTTGCTTTCCTCAGCTTCTGCTGCCCACCCACCTTCCAGTCCCAGTGCTGCACCCGGGGGGGCTGCCCGGAGTCCTACCATAGTTATAAGCCTGGATCTCCGGGCAAAGGGGAAAGAAGTCCCAACCCAGCAAGAATGATGGCCCTAGTGGTGGTGGGTGTATGTGTGTGTCACTACCAGGCTCCAGCATTGCCCTGTCAACACAGTATCCTGCAGTAGTTCGATTCTACATAGTTATAAGTCCTGAAAAAGTTAGAAGGCAGAGAGTTAAAGAATGATGCAGAGGAAAGTTATTGTGGTGAAACGGCCCCCTAGAAATGACACATTATGGGAGGGGAGCAATGACAAATCTTGATAAAATAGTGAAGAGCAGAGACATCACACTGACAACAAAGGTCTGCATAGTTAAAGCATAGTTAAAGCAATGGTATTCTCCATAGTAACCTATGGCTGTGAGAGCTGGACCATAAGGAAGGCTGAGCGAAGGAAGATAGATGGTTTTGAACTGTGGTGCTGGAGGAAAATTCTGAGAGTGCCTTGGACTGCAAGAAGATCAAACCAGTCCATACTCCAGGAAATAAAGCCAGACTGCTCACTTGAGGGAATGATATTAAAGGCAAAACTGAAGTACTTTGGCTACATCATGAGAAGACAGGATACCCCGGAGAAGATGCTGATGCTAGGGAAAGTGGAAGGCAAAAGGAAGAGGGACTGGAAATATATATATCTATATATAATATAATATAGACCTGCAAACTTCCATGAGTAACCAATCTCAATAGTAGGATAAAAGCTACATGTGAAGAAGTGCCATGTGAGTGTGTGCACATGCATGTGCGTGTTGAGTGTAACAGCAACACACCATTGCAGAACAGAGTATAAAATGTGGACTCTTTATGGTGGGTGTCACAGCATCCATTTCTGTAAGGATTAACTCTTGACTTTGCTATTGATCAATGATCAACTCTGTGTCTCAGCTTCCTTAATGTAAAGTGTGCCTAGATTGGGGGGTGTAACAGTAGCCCGAAGAGGCTGATGATGTAAGTAAGGTACAACCCCTGAAAGAGTGTTTTAAAGCAGGGGAAGGCATCACCAAACTGAGAAATCAAAACCTAGGAATGGAGAGCATCAAATAACCATTTTGCACATGATGGTCAGATGGGCCTCAGGGATTCATTTCCCAAGACTGGAAATAATACAGGAGGGAAATTATGACTTGATAGGTATAACTGAGACTTGGTGGGATGACTCTCATGACTGGAATACAGCAGTTGAAGGATATAACTTGTTCAAAAAGAACAGGAGGAACAGAAAGGGAGGCGGGGTTGCACTGTATGTGAAAAATACATATCTCTGCACAGAAATACAGGAGGAGGAGCTTGGTAGCCCCATCGAGAGCATCTGGGTTGAAATAAATGGAGCAAAGAATAAAAGGAACCTGGTGGTCGGAGTCTACTACCGGCCACCCAATCAAGGAGAAGACAAGGATGAAACTTTTGAAAAGCAAATAGCCAATGTTTTAAGGAAGCATGATGTAGTAGTAATGGGGGACTTCAATTTCCCCGATATTTGTTGGGAGACAAATTCTGCAAAACATGGCCCCTCCAGGAAATTCCTGACTTGTGTGGCGGATAACTTCCTCCTACAGAAAGTAGAGGAAGGAACTAGAGGATCGGCTATCCTTGACTTGATCCTAACCAACAGAGATGACTTAGTGGATAAAGTAGCAGTTACAGGAACTCTGGGGGAAAGCGACCATGTTGTACTTGAGTTCTTGGTTCTAAGGGAAGCAAAAGCCGAGTGTACTCAAACGCGTACCCTGGATTTTAGGGAAGCTGATTTTAATAAACTCAGAACAATGATCAGTAAGGTCCCATGGCAAACAATGCTAGCGAGAAAAGGAGTCCAAGATGGGTGGGAACTTTTAAAAAAGGAAATTCTCAAGGCACAATCACAAACAATTCCAACAAGAAGAAAAGGTGGAAGACAACAGAAGAAGCCAATGTGGCTTCACAAAAAGCTTAGGGATGACCTGAAAACAAAAAAGGACACATATAGGAAGTGGAAAGAAGGCCAAGTAACAAAGGAAGAGTACAGGCAGGTAGCACAGAATTGCAGGGATGGCGTCAGGAAGGCTAAAGCGGAGAACGAGGTGAGGTTAGCGAGGGATGCTAAAAACAACAAAAAGGCTTTCTTCAGCTACGTGCATAGTAAAAGGCAGAGGAAAGAAATGGTTGTTCAGCTATTAAATAAGGATGGCAAAATGATAACAGATGACAAAGAAAAGGCAGAGGTGCTCAATTCCTACTTTGGCTCAGTCTTCTCCCAAAAGAGGGTCTATGACCCCCCTGGCAAAGGCGAAGTACAGGCTGAAGGGGCAGGATTGCAGCTTGAGATCGACAGGCATATGGTCAAGGAACACCTCATTACTTTGAATGAGTTCAAATCTCCAGGGCCAGATGAACTGCATCCTAGAGTAATAAAGGAACTGGCAGAAGAACTCTCAGAACCGCTGTCTATTCTCTTTGAGAAATCATGGAGGACCGGGGAAGTGCCAGATGACTGGAGGAGGGCTAACGTTGTCCCTATCTTCAAAAAGGGTAAAAAGGAGGAACCTGGGAACTACAGACCAGTCAGTCTGACATCAATCCCTGGGAAAATTCTGGAGCAGATCATAAAGCAATCCATCTGGAAGCACCTTGACAACAATGCCGTGATTACTCGAAGCCAACATGGATTTGTCAAAAACAAGTCCTGCCAGACAAATCTGATCTCATTTTTTGATCAAGTCACCTCCCTTGTAGACCGTGGGAATGCTGTAGACATCATATACCTCGACTTCAGCAAAGCTTTCGACAAAGCGCCCCATGATATCCTGATGAGCAAACTAGCTCGAAGTGGGCTAGATGAAAAAACTATCACGTGGATCCACAGTTGGCTACAGAATCGGACTCAAAGAGTGCTTATCAATGGGACCTGTTCAAACTGGGGAGAGGTAACGAGTGGGGTACCGCAGGGCTCAGTCCTGGGCCCAGTGCTCTTCAACATTTTTATTAATGACTTGGAGGAGGAGGTGCAGGGAATGCTGATCAAATTTGCAGATGACACAAAATTGGGAGGGATAGCTAATACTTTGGAAGACAGAAACAAAATTCAAAGTGATCTGGATAGACTGGAGTGCTGGGCAGAAAACAACAGAATGGCATTTAATAGGGACAAATGCCAAGTTCTGCACCTAGGAAAAAGAAACCAAATGCACAGTTACAAGATGGGGGATACGTGGCTCAACCACACTACGAGCGAGAAGGATCTTGGAATTGTCGTCGATCACAAGCTGAATATGAGCCAACAATGTGATGTGGCTGCAAAAAAGGCAAATGCTATTTTGGGCTGCATTAATAGAAGCATCGCTTCCAAATCCCGGGAAGTACTAGTTCCCCTCTACTCAGCACTGGTTAGGCCTCATCTGGAGTACTGTGTCCAGTTCTGGGCACCACACTTTAAGAAGGATGCAGACAAGCTGGAGAGGGTTCAAAGGAGGGCAACAAAGATGATCAGGGGACTGGAAACAAAGCCCTATGAAGAGAGACTGAAAGAACTGGGCATGTTTAGCCTTGAGAAGAGAAGACTGAGGGGAGATATGATAGCACTCTTCAAGTACTTGAAAGGTTGTCACAGAGAAGAAGGCCAGGATCTCTTCTTGATCATCCCAGCGTGCAGGACACGGAATAATGGGCTCAAGTTACAGGAAGCCAGATTCCGGCTGAACATCAGGAAAAACTTCCTGAGTGTCAGAGCAATACGGCAATGGAACCAATTACCTGGGGAGGTGGTGGGCTCTCCCACACTGGAGGCCTTTAAGACGAGGCTGGACAGCCATTTGTCGGGGATGCTCTGACTTGGATTCCTGCATTGAGCAGGGGGTTGGACTCGATGGCCTTGTAGGCCCCTTCCAACCCTACTATTCTATGATTCTATGATTCTATGACTCCTTTCTATTATTCAGTATGGAACCTTTCATATCCTCTGGATTATGTTCCCCATCCGTACAATAGCAACAAAGATACATCCCCACTTGTATGTGGAGTGTTAGACTTGGCCTGGGGTGACTTGTATTCAACCCGCCCCCGTCAGCCATGGAGGCCACTGGGTGAGCTAGGGCCAGTCACTCTCCCTAAGCAACCTTGTTGCGAGGATAAAATGGCAACACGGGGAAGAGAAATCATATATGCTGAGACATTTTCAACTGTGTGGGCACCAGCTCCTGTGAGGAAATTGGGACCAAAAGAGATGTGATGGCAGCCCTAGGTAAAGCACTGGCCATTAGGTGATCCATGTGTATACTATCACTGTACTTACTATGCATGAAGCTGACATAGCCATCTGGGCCACCAATGGCTGGTTTAGACAAGGCTTATTACTTTGTGTGCTCTGGGTCCACCAGATACTGCTTTTAATAAACAAACTTCTTTTTCTTAAATAAGAGTGTTCATATAATAGAGTAAATATCTTAGTGGCCATTAAAATTCAGATTTATAACACTTCCATCCTCCCCAAGGGGGGCCGGGGGGTGGGGGTGGGAAATCAGGCAAAGAAAGGAAGAAGAAAGTTCAACTATACAGGAGTGTGTGTGTGTGTGTGTGTGTGTGTGATGATGGTGGAAGAAGAGGATGTGTAGTTGTTGTTGTTTTAGTAATGTAGTTAATTTTCTAAGAAGAGAGGTGCTAAAGGCCATGCTCTCTGATGATCTGGGAAAGGAGTCCCTCGTAATGTCTGGCACTGCTCAAAGACACCCTCCTTTTTATTTTGCTTTCCCCAAGGTTGTACTCTGTCCATACCGAAATTGGGTCCTGGGACTTACAGTGGGATCCTATTCACATCTATTTGGGAGTAAGCTCCACTGAGTTCAATGAGACTTACTCCCAGGTAAGCGAGTGCAGGACTCCAGCCTTCTCCTTGGCTCTGACTGAGCTCTGGTGGTCTGGCTCCAAACATTCTGGCTCACAGCAACGTTCCCACTCTGCCCTCGATCCTGATGTATACATCAAATTAGGAATATATAAAACACACACACCCTTTCCTCTGTGCTCTTTCCCTCCTCCTCTCTCTGGCATGAGGCTTTTTTCCATAGGGGCTGGAATTTTGCTCAGGCAGAGAATTTCCTTCCTCCCATATAGATTTTATGTGCTCTCCCCCCGCCCACCTGAGGTGGTGCTTTTTGCACCACGCATGAGGCCGGTGCATTCTCTCTTTCTCTCTCTGGCCAGTTAGGTACAGTCACTGGCCACAGAGTGGTAGATGTGGCAAGCGTGAGTGGGAATCTGTGGGTGACTGCCAGGTATTTGTGGGAGCCACTGGACAGCTGCGCTGTGCATGTGCACAACACAGGATCAACTCACACAGATGCTGAGAGCAAAACTTTCATATAAAGGCAGGAAGCTGTCAGAGTGGCCGAGGCAGCAAGCCAGTGAGAGAGAGGATGCTGTATGCCAGGCTTAAAGCACTTCTGTAACCCCATAACAGGGCAGCAGCAGGACTTGGCACAGATGTTGTCCTTCTTTTCCTTTCAATATGCATTGATGTGCTCTCTCTCTCTCTGCCCTCCCCTGCCCCCGGCCCCAAGTGGTAGGAAAGGTGCTAAGGTGTACCTGAAGCTGTACCTTTTTTGGTGGGGCTGTTGTAGCTGTGCCTTTAACAGCAGGCTGATGTTTACACATTAGCAGGTGATCATTTTTATCTTCATGCCTGAAAAGGGAACAGAAATCTGGGCTAGATTGTTGGCCTTTAGATCTGATCCAGCACCACCTAAGTGTGCCTTCCTGAAAGGAAGAGAGAGTAGAAGGGTGCCCAGTTTTTTTTTCTCCTGGCAGGGTTCCTGAGGCACAGCTGCATGACAGCAGAAATATAGCAGATGTGACTTTCTGCCATCACTACGAGGAGTATCCAATGGTACTCCTACACAGAGTAAACCAATTGAAGTGAATGGGTCTAGTTTACATAGGACTACCATTGGAGCTCCAAATGGAGCAGGTTTCAGAGTTTGGGAGCAACACAGAAAAAAGCCCTTACCTGTGTGCTTCAATCAGGCTTCTCAAAGGACTTCAGGTGACAAGCAGTCCATCAGACAGACAGAAAGCCGCAGCACTTGGCTTTCTGCTCGGTGCACAGCAATGTAGCTGTGTGTATACACACACACACACACACACACACAAAGTTGGCAACCCAGGGGAGATGAGGCAATGCCTGCGGCTTAATTTGAACTAGGGTTCAGTCCCAGAACCTATTTGCGATGCAGGGCTGAACTTTGGAAGTTATGAATAGCAAGGAGTGGCTCTGAGCATAAGCAGAGAGTCTTTCCTTCCCAGTGAGCAATATTCACAATCAGCACCCACATTTATGGGCATGTGTGCGGTGAGAGAGTTTCCACAACCAAGGCCAGGACTTCTGCATGTGCTTGAGCCCCAGCACCTCTCATTTAATAAATTAAATACGGCAAATGCTTTGCTTAATAAGGTCAGGCATATGAGCAGGAGAGAAGGTTCCAGAAGGAGCTAGCGTTAATGTATAAACCAGGATTTCTCAGGCAGCAACAGTAACAGCCCAGAGCTTGCAGGAGAGCCAGCTTGCATTCCTAGGCAGCAAAGGAGAAGTTAGATCAACAGAGATCCGGGCTTCTTGGCCTAGACCCACCTTCTGTTGCTTTTCTCTCTCCTCATTCCTTCTTGGCCAGGCAGTTCTAATTACTGCATTCTATCTACCTTGTCATCTTTTCTGATCTGGGTCACCTCCAATGCTCCATTTGTTTCCACTCATGAAACCAAAGCATGTTAAATAACCATGATATATAAGTTAATAGGAACTGTGTCACGTGGCTTGAAAACCACTTTTTCTGAAGGTTGCAGCATGCCCCTGCAAAATCAATAACGGATACTGAGGAGAGAGGAAAGCAAAGGAGGGGAGGTCTAAAGCTAATGAGCCCAACGCTGTGTTCATCTCTGTTCATCTTTGCTTTTCTGGAGCACCACATGTGTGGAACACTTTGTATGCCTACGTCACCACTAAACTATTCTCTATACACACTTTGTAAGGATTTCAGTGTATGCCATGAATGTTGCAAATGCTCAATGTGCCATCCTAATCAGAATCAGTAAACCTGAGGAAGCCAAACAGGAAAATGAAGAAATGAAATCTGGTGCTCAAAGGTTTGGAGAACTAAGAACATTTCCACATAACATTTCCACTAAAAGTCCCTTTGAGCCTCACTTGCTATTTGTAGCTTTATCTGTACATTTTTAGAAATTGATAGCAAGTAGAAAGGATTCATTTTTCACAAAGTTGTAACTTCTAGCCAATGCAAGTTTTACATTTAAGCTAAAAGTCCCAGGAAATTCACAGTGTGCTTTGGTGTAAATGCCCCAAGAGTCTGGATTTTGGATTCTAATCTTGAGCTGTGAGATGGGAATGGAGCCTCATGGCTAGAGCAGGGCAGTCTGGGCAATAAGTAAGGAATTCTGGATGTGGTTCTAGGTGGCAAGCAGGGTCTAGTGATTTATACAGAGGGGACTGAGACCCTGCAAGAATTCTTAAATTCTGCTCTCAGACACCCCTGATCTGAGGTTATATTAAGAAACACAGTTGATCTCGGAGTGCTTCCATTTCCTAGTCTGTCAGTTACTTTCCCCATCTCCACAAGGGCCACTTTGTACATTACGAAGGAGCAAAACCATGTTTGCCACAGAGTGCACCCTTAACAGGCAGTTGTGATCAAACCTGGCTCCTCTCCTGTGCAAGTGTTTACAAACCTTTGCTGAACACATCCTCACAAACAGGATGTGACAAACATACTTTATTATAAAGGTCATTACTCACTCTTTCCACATCCTAAGCACCAGGCCAATGGATTAAACTTTGAGCCACTACCTGCCTGGCAGAAGTTGTAAAACCAACTTTCCATGTTTGAGGGAAAACACCAGTTCCCACTGTTTGGACTTGAGAAAGGCAAGGTATGGGCCTTCCCCAGCCAATACTGTGCAGAAACAAAAATGTTACTTCCCCTTGTACAAGTGGTAGTTGATATGTATGGCTACAAAGTTCTACTTGGCGTTTTTGCTCAGCTAAGCAGTTCTGTATACAATATTATTCTTTCATGTCATATTGTTAGAGATTCCTGAGGGCAGGAATGTACTGGAGAATTAATTCCTGGCTAGTGAGGATTTTTAAATATGACTTATTATTCACCCTATAGCTGAAGCTTTCAGGGCAACTTATGTAATAAAAACAAATTAAATAAAACCAATGACAAAACACATTAAAATATATTTTTTACATTTTAAAAGCAGCAACAATAATTCAAAATAATTTAAAAAGAAGAGAAATATGCAAGCAGCTAGGACATGAAAAAAGACAATATTAAAACGTGGCACTAAGCATATAATTCAAAATAAAGCAAGCAGCTTAGGGAGCAATCCTATGGCTGCTAGTCAGTGGCTAGACAGCCATAGGATATCTTGTTTTCCAGGAACTGAACTCGGAGCCCACGCTCTGAGGTTGGTTCCTGGAGAACCGACCTCCTCAACCCCTTTCCACACTGCCTCACAGGCAGCGAGGAGAAGGCCTGTACTCCACGCTTGCAAGAGGAGTGTGGAGCAGCCAAAATGGGGCATTCCCGGGGGCCATTCCGGGGCAGAGGGGGCAGAAATGCTGGTAGGACACATCCAGTGTGTTTCACAGCAGCCTCCTCCCCCACTCTGCTCTTCCGTGGCTAGACAGCTGAAAGCGGCTGTCTAGCTGAAAATGCAGGGCAGGAGGAGCGCAGAGTGCTTTTACTGCCCTGCATTGGATAGGTGGTTGCCTTCAAGTTTGGAGGCCGCCTATCTGCATAGGATTGTGCCCTCAAAATTCTTTTCAGGCACAATCTTATGGTGCCTGGAGAGTGGCAAAAGTGGCCTTGGATGACCTCGCAGAGGTGAAAAAGGGGGTGTTCCAGTGAGTGGGAAAGGGAGAGACCAGGATATGCAGAATCTTATGGCCTTTCCAGACCCGTCCCTGGCAGCCTGCCTCCTCTAGACAGGCTGAGGTCTGTAGAGGAAAAAGTTTAAAAAGAAATACAGAGATCTGTTGCTCCTCCCACCCTGCCGACAGCAGAGCATAGGATCAGGGCTGGCTCTAGGATAAGTAACAGCCTTTGGTGTCTCTCACCCCCATGGTCAGCTTTGCAGAGGGTTTATGGAGCCTGCTGCAGGTGTAATGTTGGGGGCCCTGCTGCTACCCCCTACAAGGACCTAAACATGAGTGCTAAATGCTTGGTAATGCTGCCTTAAAATAAAGCTGTGTTCCACTGATTTTTACCTAGCACAGATGACATCAAAGTGGAAACTGAAAAAGAAACATACTGTAAAGGTAATTGAAGGAAGATCATTTTTGTAATTAGTACCCAAACAACCTGTAGGACCTTGAAGAAAAGGTTACAAACACTTGCTTCCTGCCACCCTAGCTCACCACAGACAGTACATTAAAAACAAACAAACACATAGCCACTGAGCTCAGCTTGGCGCCCCCCCCCCTTCAGCTCAGCGCTCTGGGAGACTGCCCAGCTCACCCACCCATAAGGCCAGCCCTGCATAGGATACCTGGAAGCTTCCATCTAGCAGGTGTCAACCCAATAGGGTTACACCCTCAACGGCTTGGGAGAATAAAAAGTATTTGCTTGGTGCCAAAAAGCCAACCCCACAACCAATGGGTTATTAAACTTAAGAACATAAGAGGAGCCCTGCTGGATCAGACCCAGGGTCCATCTAGTCCAGCATTCCATTCACACAGCAGCCAACCAGCTGTCGACAGGAGACCCACAAGCAGGACACGAGTGCATCAGCACCTCCCACCCATGTTCCCCAGCAACTGGTGTAGATAGGCTCACTGCCTCTGTTACTGGAAGTAACACATAGCCATCAGGACTAGTGGCCACTTGGGTGCTGGGCACTGATAGCTAAAACCCCAGACACCACTGGGAGGTTTCAGCCCATTCCCCCCATTCTTCTCCCCTTAATTCCAAAACCTGTAGCATGGTTTAACCAGCTAGACAAGTGGGAGCTGACTCCTTAGGGTGCTCTTTGGTAAACAGTCAAACCCCAGAATCCAAATTAGGAAGGCTTTATTAAATGCCAAGAGAAAAAAGGGAGCAAAGAGAAAGATAAAGCACGATACAAGATAAAATAATTTTAAAATAAATTCTACGACACCCTAAAGTGGGTAACCATCAAGGTAGGTTCTAACTTACATGTACACCAGGACAGGTCTTCTCAGGTGCCAGGTTGAAGATGACAGAACACTGTAAAAACGTTATTCTTTATCCATCTTTGTACTTGCTCTTCAGGGAGCTCTGATTGACAAGAGGAGGGAATCCCACCAATCAGAAGATAGCAAGTAGTATGCAGGGGATGGTGATTCACAGCGGCCAGGGCAAGAAACTAGAAAGGAGAGGCCAGAACGGGAGAAAAGGTTTTCCCTTCTGCTGCGAGATGGAGCTAGCATGGCAAGGACCATCCCGTGCATTCAGGTGAAAAGATCATGGAGGATCTAAGGCTCCTTAAAAGGGACAAACCCATGACATCTTAGGCTGTTCTTGTGGCACCTTAAAGACTTATGGCACCCTTAAGACTTATTGTAGCATACATTTTTGTGATTAAGCAGCATGGATTCCATTCTATGAAAACTTATGCTATAATAGATGCCTTAGTTTTTAAGGTGCCATAAGACTCTTAAGCTGCAATCCTATATATACTTATGTGAGAGTAAGTCCTACTGAACTGAATGGAGCTTATGTCTGAGTAGACATGTATAGGACTGCGTTGTTAATTGTTTTGGGAGATGTTACAGGATAAAGCTGTTTCAGATAGGTTTTAGCCTTACTGGGCTAGGCACATCAATGTGGCTTTCCAGAATATGGATACCAGTTAACGAGGATAGTGAACAAGATCCACCCACATATTCGACTATTCATGCATTATGTTCAGGGCACCTGGCATGATCTAACCATGGTTTCAGTGGGAGAGATTTAAGCATGCACTTAATTATCTCATTTAAATAAGTGTGGCTTGGAAGGGCTGAATTCTGGCTGCATTGTGTTAGACTTGCCCTTCCAGTTTATTTCACCCATTTCTGAGAGTGGCTTTGATCCTGGATGGAGACTTTGGAAACAAATAAGCATATGCTTCAAAGGTTGCAATCCAACACCCACTTACTTGGAAGTAAATCCCATTGAACTCAGTGGGACTTCTGATCAGACATGAATAAGATTGCTATGTAAATGGGCAAAATCATTCCATACTTATTGTGGGTAAATTTGGCACAAGGGCAGCATTCTGTGGGACAACTGCTGGGCCGGGTTTCTCAAATCCCCATGTGAAAGGATTCACATTGGTTGAGCATGAAACATCTGAAGTACTCCACCTAGGTTATCTCTGCATATATATATTTTTAAAGTAAATACATCTATGCCCAAATACCCTGAGTGTGACCATCTCTACAGCAAAGCTTTCCAGGAAGCTCCTTTACATCCTGACACATGCAGGCTGGTTCCTTTTAACTCAGCCAAGGAGGATGGTACAGCTGTCTCATTTCTGTTGCTTTGTCGCCTCAGAGATGCTAATAAACATGGGGCAGGAATGTACACATAGGGGAGAGCACCACACACACACCACTGTGGTCTGCACAGTGAGATTTCAGTGTAGTACATAACTGTCCCTGAAGACTCAGAGAGGATCCACCTGAGGGGAGTGCCAGGTTCTGGGATACACTGAAACCAGGTGCGGTTTAAATCAGGGGTTGAAGGTTAGCCAGGTTTACCTCCACCCCCCCAAAGCAGGGGAAAATGACCAAGTTGGCTGAAATGGGCCTTGGTTGAAAGGAAACTGCTGTGTTGGATCAGATTCAGCCCAATTATTCATCTAGCTCATATCCTGTCTCCGGGGCCTTGTGCTCATGGACCGTAACAACTAGTGGTTAGGGAACAAACATCTGTGTTTTTTGAAGTGGGGGAAGCTGGCCATGTAAATGCTTTTACAGGCTTATTATAGTGATGATGCAATAACATATCTTGGTTCAGAGCAGCTAATTACCACTATGCAATAAAATCAATGAGAATTAAGACTGTAATTCTATACACCCTTATCCAGGAACGTAAAAGGAAGGAGCCACTGATATCTCACCTCAGACCCTTCCTTGGGAGTCCGGTCAACAATACAACCCTACCAGGATTGATTCACTTCATCAGAGGTGAATTGAAGGAGCCCAGTTTTATGCCTTTTTATCTTAGCAAAAATAGAATTATAACCCAGTCTATCCTTTCCTAGCTGTTCAGTCCATTTTTTTTAAAGCCACCCTGATTAACTCCTTATGTTCTATGCAAGAGACCAAAAGGATACAAAAAAAGCGTCATTCAGAAACCAATGAGAGAACATTTCTGTCTCCCAGAGCACTCTGCTGCCATTCTCAGAGTCAGCATACTTCAATAAAAAGACTTGAAAGGGAATCAGTGTAAAATTGGCAAACTAGAATTTATCAGCAAGTTTGATTTGATTCATTTCAGACTAAATCAGGAGTGTAGGTGGCTTTCTTACTGCAGATTAACATAGCAAAACTATATAGCATTATCAAGTGATTACTATTGTAAATGAGTCACACTTTATAGAAATGAGACAGACCTACTGTTATTTCTTTCATTTATTAGGCTTTGGAGACCATTATTCACAAACTGTGTGTGTGTTTAGGCACTCCCTACTTCCTAAGAAGACTAGCCAATTCTAATCCAGTTTAATGATTGTTAGAATGGAAAAGGACTTGATAGTTCTTCTGTATTACTTAATGCAGAGTACAAGAGTGTGATTTTTGTGTATATGGTGTAAGAATAATGGGGGATTTCTGGTAATGAACAAGACAAGAAGAGACAGTGTATAAATGACCATACACAAGGGCTAGGCCCAGTAAGAAATGGTTCAGGTTTCAAATCCAAATTCGTAAACATGCCTACAGAACAGGCTGGGAATCTGGATTCCAAACTGCCTCTCTTCTTTCCTCCTACCACCTCCCTTGGGCCCCTGGCTCTTTCCATGTCATCACTGCCACAATTTTCTCTGAAAACTTGTTTTCTGACACACTTATTTTGGCATAAGCTTTCGTGGACACTGCCCATTTCATCAGATGCAAGTGGGCAGTATCCACAAAAGCTTATGCCAAAATAAATGTCTTTGTCTTTACAAAGCCATGGGACTCTTTATTGTTTTTGCTGCTGAAATAGACTAATACAGCTATCCTTCTAGAAATTTAGATATATGGTATATGTGGTTTTTTAAAAAAATGCCCATGACAAATGTGTACGGCACCATGGGGAGGAAGGTGGTATAATTGTCACAGAGAGTCACTTCTCCCATTCTGGGAACATGGTTGCTCTTCAGGAATAAGCGTATTATGCTTTGTGGAGATCATCTCTTCCTTGGGGCTATCAGATGGATGCTGTCTGCCCTTGCTACAGTGTGGTAAAGCGGGTAGAGAACTTGCCTTCCTCCCATTCTTTGTCACTACCCCAAACACCTTATGGTCTGGGCAGATATTTACCTCTCTGCATGTCTATGTCATTAAACTGCCAGGCCAGTCAAAAATACCCCTGCCCTTAAAATGAGTAGGCCATACAACATCTGGACCAAACGATGCTCGGGGGTTCTATGGGGAGGTATTTTCAGGGCTCTGAGTCAATTGTTATCTTTCTTCAGTTGGCCTTGACCTTGGCAGTTCCTTATGTGCAGAGGAAAAGATGGGGGACCTTCATGCAGGAATAGGCTGCTCACAGCCTAAACAACACACCAAAGCCCAGACAGTAAGAGAGTGAAGTCCTGGGAAGTGTTTACATCTCCATGCTCCAGAGAATATGACCTCACTAACTACTCTAAATAAGGGAGATACGGCTGCTGATGCTGTTGCTACTCATCCTTTCCTCAGATAAAGTAAACTGGCACATGAGGCACCAGAGTGGCTCAGATTCGTGGAAGGCTCACAAATACTGGAATGGAATACTTCTTTAGATAGCTGTTCGTAATGGAAAAGATAAACAGGTTGACCATTGAGAGAGGGTTTTTTCTCCAGCCACGTTGTCCTCAACACTGTCAGGTTACAGGATAATTTCATGACTGCCAGAAGTGCCTGAATAGCTGCCACATTTAGCATTCCTCTTGGCTGCCTCCCAAGGCGCTGTTGGCAAAACCTGCTATGAAGGATAACCCACCAAACCACAAACATGACCAGTACCTGGGTTTGTTGTCCAACACAGCTCTGATTGAACCCAATTGTGCTGCCAAATTGAAGAACAGGCTCAGTTGTTTCCATAGAATCATAGAGTCAGAAGTGACCCCAAAGGTCATCTAGTCCAATCCCCTGCTGACACAGGAAACATGCTACCACAGCATCCCTGTTAGGTGGCCACCCAGCCTCTCCAGCTTTTGCTTTAAAATGGGCTTTCTGCACATACATGGTCATAAACTGTGTACACACACACACACACACACACACACACTGTATTCTTTTATCATTGTGAAAGTAAGCCAGGGTGGTGTAATGGTGAGAATGCTGGAATGGGACTTGGGAGATCCAGGTTCTAGTCCCCACTTGGCCATGAAACTCACTGGGTGACTTTGAGCCAGTCACTGAGTCTCAGCCTGACCTACCTCAGAGGGTTGTTGCAAAGATAAAATGGAGAGGAGGAGGGCCACGTAAGCCACTTTGAGTTTCTTGCAAGAGGAAAAAGGTGGGATATAAATGTAATAATAAATAAATAACATGTAGCTGTCTTGTGTATCCAGTTGAATGATGGGAAACACAGTTTAAAATAAACAAAAGAAACACCTTGCCCTCCCTATCCTTAAGAATCAGGATCAGTAATAATATTTATCTATCCTGTTCATAGAACTGTATTGTGTGGAAGGCCATTATTACTCTCATTTTACAAGTGGGAAGCAGGTGTTTATTTCATTTATTTATTTTTTGTATATGGGAAACAGCAACATGCATCAGATGTCTTCAGACTCAGCAAACATTCATCATAAGTTTCAGAAACACAGAGCAACCTTCCTTGACTTGTAAGAGGAGCAAAAACTACTTAACTGAACAATTGTCTCTGGTAACTGGTACAGTCATATAGGCTCAGGATTGTTCCAGCCTCTCAGGAGATTATGCAGGCCCAACCGCTCCTAGTGTCTTCTGCCAAAAAGTGAGAGTATTCCCTCCTCATCCTCTCCCATAGGCAGCTAACACTGAGGTGTTCTGGGCTGGCCTCTTAAAGATTAGATTTGTTCATTCATTCAGTTTATGAGCTGCCCTATAGCCAAAGCTCTCAAGGTGAAATATACAATAAAAAGAAATGCAAGATATTGAAATACAGTGACTGGATGAAGGCTGCTCAGTGGGACCTTCTTTTTCTCCACAGAGCACATCTAAATCCCACGAGCTATCTTTACTCTCCTGTCCTAAAACAGTGTGGTCAGATGGGAGTTCCACTCCCAAGGACGCATGAGCGTTTGCTTTTCTGCAGAGCCCGCCAGTGGGAAACATACTGTTTATGTTTATTTATAGAGGGAATGTCATGCCTTCCCCCACTCCTCCCCTTCCCGTCCCCATCACTTCACCACCAAGGTCACCAGAAAGCGTGAATTCCAGCATATCAGTGTTACACATGGTTGACTCCAAATGAACAGGGCTGGACGCACA
Source organism: Heloderma suspectum (assembly GCF_057233095.1). Classification (NCBI taxonomy): domain Eukaryota; kingdom Metazoa; phylum Chordata; class Lepidosauria; order Squamata; family Helodermatidae; genus Heloderma; species Heloderma suspectum. Next base: position 280,944,950 of record NC_139459.1, read on the forward strand.
TCAGTATTTTAGATGTGAGAGACTTTCCCCTCAAAATCCCAGAATGCCACCACTCCCCATCTTCCACTGCTTCATCCTGGACTGCTGAGAGAGTCTCCCTTGCTATTTGCACAGAGAAGACTGCACAAATTTCACCCTAATGCTGGTTAGTGACGTACCTGCTTAGCTGGCCATAAAAGCCCCTGTGCCACCATGGTGTACATGATGGCAGGAGCAAGGTCAGTGTAAAGGTCATGCTGTGAGCTGGTCTCCTCTTGGCTCTCCTGATAACAGGCTAAAAGGTGGAGATCATAAAGCACCAGTTGCCTGAAGCTGGACAACACTTGCTATTCTTGGCAACAGTGGCTGGAAAATTGGAAGCTTCAAAAGAATGTTGTTTTCATTTGTTTGGGAGGCAGCCAGGCATCTGGGATGCAGCTGAGTAGAAAGAGTGTAAGTGAAGGGAAACCTGTGTACTTCACTATCCACCTATCAGCCAAAACTGTCTTTCTCCAGGTGTTGCAATATCCCTAAAGGGCATCTTTATATCTCATGGCCTGCGGCTTCAAGATGTGTTTGTGCTGTCTTCTGCACTTCATTACCTCACTTTCTTGCATGTGTGATGTCTCTACATGCGACCTGCAAGTATTCTCACCTATACCTGCACACACAACATACTCTCCTGGTCATTATAATTGTTACTTACATCATCATTTATCATCCATTATTTATTATTGGAACTCAGGGCAGTATATATGCCACTCCCACCCCCACCCCTAGCACATGCTTTATCCTCACAACAAGCCCTGTGAGGTTGGTTAGGCTGAGAGAGTGTGACTGACCCAAAGTCACCTAGTGATCTTCAGGGCTGAGCAGGGATTTGAACCGAGGTCTCCTCCATCTGCGCTCAACAGTTTAGCCACAGTACTTCATCAGTTTTAACCAGGATACTCCTAGCTTATATGGAAGTGGCAATTGCATGGAGAGAAACAAAGGCAATTTCCTGAAAGAAACAGTCACTCCTCTTCCCGCATTTCTGCTGCTGCTGCCCAATGGGGTGAAAAGGCTATACTCCCTTCCTAGTGCGACAGTCGCTCTGCTTTTTTGGTGTCACTACAGTGCAGCTCTCCTACTTCCTGTGTTTAGACAGGAAGGAGATGCCACCTGACAGCTCTTATGTCTGTTGTATCAGTGTTGGTCATGTGCATGATTCATGTGCTCTTGTCAAGGCTGCTGGAGCAGTGTATTGCCATAAATAATGCCTACTTATGCCACAATAGACGTTAGCAGTTATAGTGCCACAATATTCCCTGTTGTTTTTGCTGCTTACTAGGGTTCTAAAACAAGGTTTATATAAAGTTGGCAAATCTAAGAGAGTAGTTTTCAAGTCCAACTTTTGTGCATTGTTAACATTTCATGCATCAACTCAGAATGTGCCTATTTACCTTGTTCATTTTCTTATAATGTGTAGCAGTTTCTAATATGTAATTGAATTAACATACCATGCGGAAACATACCTTCCAATTGTACCTATTTTGTTTGGTATGATACCAGCTGTCAAGTCTGGTACCAGTTCTTAAAACAGAGTGAACTAAAATGTGCAAGTCTTAAGATGTTGGCCACTGTCCAACGACAGTTAAGCATGCTTAAGCTAATTGAGTTCAATGGCCTTATGTTTGCTGAACTCTGTGTTGGATTGTAGCCATTATTACTATTTGTGAAGGTTTGTGTAACAGAACATAGATTTAAGGCTGCAAGTCTGTACAAATGTAGTTGTGAGCGAGTCCCATTGAACTCACTGGCACTTACTTCTGAGTAAACATGCATAGGATCAGGCTGTAAATCTTACAATCTAGAGCAGTGGTGGGCACTTTGTGGCTCTCCAGATGTTGTTAGACTCCAAGTCCCATCACTCCTCACTATTAGTTATGCTGGCTGGGGCTGATGGGAGTTGCAGGCCAACAACATCTGGCCACCAGTTGCCCCTGCCTGATCTAGTGGCTATAAAAGAATGCGTATTTTCAACCTAGTATTTCAGAAATTCCATTAAGGTGTCTCCTACCAAATTCCATGAAAGCAGCTTGCTCTCTGCTACATTATTTATTAAAATTGTTTTCATAGAATCATAGAATCATAGAACAGCAGGGCCGGAAGGGGCCCACAAGGCCATCGAGTCCAACCCCCCGCTCAATGCAGGAATCCAAGTCAGAGCATCCCTGACAGATGGCTGTCCAACCTCGTCTTGAAGGCCTCCAGTGTGGAGGAGCCCACCACCTCCCCAGGTAATTGGTTCCATTGTCGTATTGCTCTGACACTCAGGAAGTTTTTCCTGATGTTCAGCCGGAATCTGGCTTCCTGTAACTTGAGCCCATTATTCCTTTGTTGCCCTCCTTTGAACCCTCTCCAGTTTGTCTGCATCCTTCTTAAAGTGTGGTGCCCAGAACTGGACACAGGACTCCAGATGAGGCCTAACCAGTGCTGAGTAGAAGGGAACTAGTACTTCCCGGGATTTGGAAGCGATGCTTCTATGAATGCAGCCCAAAATAGCATTTGCCTTTTTTGCAGCCACATCACATTGTTGGCTCATATTCAGCTTGTGATCGACAACAATTCCAAGATCCTTCTTGCTCGTAGTGTAGTTGAGCCACGTATCCCCCATCTTGTAACTGTGCATTTGGTTTCTTTTTCCTAGGTGCAGAACTTGGCATTTGTCCCTATTAAATGCCATTCTGTTGTTTTCTGCCCAGCACTCCAGTCTATCCAGATCACTTTGAATTTTGTTTCTGTCTTCCAAAGTATTAGCTATCCCGCCCAATTTTGTGTCATCTGCAAATGTGATCAGCATTCCCTGCACCTCCTCCTCCAAGTCATTAATAAAAATGTTGAAGAGCACTGGGCCCAGGACGGAGCCCTGCGGTACCCCACTCGTTACCTCTCCCCAGCTTGAGAAGGTCCCATTGATAAGCACTCTTTGAGTCCGATTCTGTAGCCAACTGTGGATCCACCGGATCGCTGCTTCATCCAGCCCACATCGAGCTAGTTTGCTCATCAGGATATCATGGGGCACCCTGTCGAAAGCTTTGCTGAAGTCGAGGTATATGATGTCTACAGCATTCCCACGGTCTACAAGGGAGGTGACTTGATCAAAAAATGAGATCAGATTTGTCTGGCAGGACTTGTTTTTGACAAATCCATGTTGGCTTCGAGTAATCACGGCATTGTTGTCAAGGTGCTTCCAGATGGATTGCTTTATGATCTGCTCCAGAATTTTCCCAGGGATTGATGTCAGACTGACTGGTCTGTAGTTCCCAGGTTCCTCCTTTTTACCCTTTTTGAAGATAGGGACAACGTTAGCCCTCCTCCAGTCATCTGGCACTTCCCCCGTCCTCCATGATTTCTCAAAGAGAATAGACAGCGGTTCTGAGAGTTCTTCCAGTTCCTTTATTACTCTAGGATGCAGTTCATCTGGCCCTGGAGATTTGAACTCATTCAAAGTAATGAGGTGTTCCTTGACCATATGCCTGTCGATCTCAAGCTGCAATCCTGCCCCTTCAGCCTGTACTTCGCCTTTGCCAGGGGGGTCATAGACCCTCTTTTGGGAGAAGACTGAGCCAAAGTAGGAATTGAACACCTCTGCCTTTTCTTTGTCATCTGTTATCGTTTTGCCATCCTTATTTAATAGCTGAAAAACCATTTCTTTCCTCTGCCTTTTACTATGCACGTAGCTGAAGAAAGCCTTTTTGTTTTTAGCATCCCTCGCTAACCTCAGCTCGTTCTCCGCTTTAGCCTTCCTGACGCCATCCCTGCAATTCTGTGCTACCTGCCTGTACTCTTCCTTTGTTACTTGGCCTTCTTTCCACTTCCTATATGTGTCCTTTTTTGTTTTCAGGTCATCCCTAAGCTTTTTGTGAAGCCACATTGGCTTCTTCTGTTGTCTTCCACCTTTTCTTCTTGTTGGAATTGTTTGTGATTGTGCTTTGAGAATTTCCTTTTTTAAAAGTTCCCACCCATCTTGGACTCCTTTTCTCGTTAGCGTCGCTTGCCATGGGACCTTACTGATCATTGTTCTGAGTTTATGAAAATCAGCTTTCCTAAAATCCAGGGTACGTGTTTGACTACACTTGGCTTTTGCTTCCCTTAGAACCAAGAACTCAAGTACAACATGGTCGCTTTCCCCCAGAGTTCCTGTAACTGCTACTTTATCCACTAAGTCATCTCTGTTGGTTAGGATCAAGTCAAGGATAGCCGATCCTCTAGTTCCTTCCTCTACTTTCTGTAGGAGGAAGTTATCCGCCACACAAGTCAGGAATTTCCTGGAGGGGCCATGTTTTGCAGAATTTGTCTCCCAACAAATATCGGGGAAATTGAAGTCCCCCATTACTACTACATCATGCTTCTTTAAAACATTGGCTATTTGCTTTTCAAAAGTTTCATCCTTGTCTTCTCCTTGATTGGGTGGCCGGTAGTAGACTCCGACCACCAGGTTCCTTTTATTCTTTGCTCCATTTATTTCAACCCAGATGCTCTCGATGGGGCTACCAAGCTCCTCCTCCTGTATTTCTGTGCAGAGATATGTATTTTTCACATACAGTGCAACCCCACCTCCCTTTCTGTTCCTCCTGTTCTTTTTGAACAAGTTATATCCTTCAACTGCTGTATTCCAGTCATGAGAGTCATCCCACCAAGTCTCAGTTATACCTATCAAGTCATAATTTCCCTCCTGTATTAAGAGTTCAAGTTCGTTCTGTTTGTTTCCCATACTCTGGGCATTAGTATATAGACATCGAAGACCATGTGCTTCATAGTCTGGCTTTCTTCCTACATATGTCTGAAGACTATTATAAGACTACATATGTCTGAAGACAGTCCCACTGGTGTGGAAGTGTGTGTTTTCTGGTGGCCTTGAAAGGTGGAACCCTCTCAATTGCAGTACATCACAGTTAAGTACCAACTGCTTACTTGGAGTGGAATTCTATGCACATTTAGACAGAAAAAAGTCCTACAATTCCCAGCATTCCCAAGCCATCCAATGTGAGAGACTTTCCCCTCAAAATCCCAGAATGCTGGGAGTTGTAGAACCTTTTTCTGTCTAAACATCCACAGGATTGCACCCTTAACATAAGGTACATTTATTTTTGTGTGTCAACTGCCAGGGGTTTTATAAACTTGAAGTCCTCTCTGACAGTCTGTTGATGCTTACTTGTCTCTTTTAAAACATGTTAATAATTGGAGCATTTTCTGAGCAGAGGCTGTTTTAATTTCACGAGGTGATGTCTTACTATTTTAAATGGGCTGCCCTGGAAGTGTAAAAACACACACACACTGGTACTGAGCTCCTTGAAAACTGCTAATCTGGGACATTTATTCGGATTCATTAGCCCCTTTTCCACACAGTGCAGAGCAAAACTATGGAATTCACTGCCACTGCCAAGATGTGGTGATGACCACAAGCTTATATGACTTTAAAAGCGGATTAGACAAATTCAGGGAGGTTGAGGTTATGAAGGGCTATCTGGACAGAGATAGCCTAGCTACAGTTATCCATGCTCTGATAACTTCTCGTCTGGATTACTGCAATGCGTTATACGTGGGGCTGCCTTTGAAAACGGTCCGGAAACTTCAGCTGGTCCAAAATAGGGCAGCAAGATTGTTAACAGGGACTGGCCTGCGAGCTCATATTACGCCAGTACTTTTCCAGCTGCACTGGCTGCCAGTCCATTTCCGGGCCCGATTCAAAGTGCAGGTGTTAACATTCAAAGCCCTTAACGGCTTGGGGCCAGGTTACCTGAAGGATCGCCTCCTCCCATATGTGCCTGCCTGGACCTTAAGATCATCATCAGCGGCCCTTCTCCGTGAGCCCCTGCCAAAGGAAGTGAGGCGGGTGGCTACTAGGAGGAGGGCTTTTTCTGCTGTGGCACCCCGGCTCTGGAATAAGCTCCCTAGTGAGGTTCACCTGGCTCCTACATTGTATTCCTTTTGGTGCCAGGTGAAGACCTTTTTATTTTCCCAGGCATTTTAGCATTTTAGCTTTCTAAATTTTTATCTTTGCTGTTTTAAATCTGTATTTTAAACTCCTGCACTGCTGCTAGGTTTTATTGTGTTTGTATTGTTATATTGTGGTTTTAATGTTCTATATATTTTAAATTGTTTTATTGTGTGCTGTTTGGTTTTAATTTTTGTGAACCGCCCAGAGAGCTTCGGCTATTGGGCGGTATAGAAATGAAATAAATAAATAAATGGCTACCAGCCACAATGATTATATGCTCCCTCCATGTTCAAAGGCAGTATGCCTTTGAATACCAGTTGTTGGAAGCAACAGCAGAAGACGGCCATTGTGCTCATGTTCAGCTTGTGGGCTTCCCGTTGGAGCATCTAGTTGGCCACCGTGTTAAACAGAATGCTGGACTAGACGTGCCTTTGGTCTGGCCCAGCAGGGCTTTTTTATGTTCTGATGTTTATTACATTTCAATCAAGTTCTTCTTCCATGGAGCTCAGAGCAGCTTAGGGAGGGGTCTCCCAGTCCAGATACTAACTAAGTCCAGACCAGTTAGGTCTCAAGATGGAACCACATTGGATACTATCAAGTCATGGCCACAGCCCAAGACTATGAGCAAACCAAGATTTTGATTTGATGTTCCAACTATCATATTTAGTTAGCTAGAGAGATACATCAGATTTTATTTTTTGATTTTGGATCTCTGTCTTGGATTATCTCCTCAGTAGCTTTCTTTCAGTTCTCCCATCCACACAACGACCCTGCCAGATTAATTGGCACCATACCCATTTCACAGATGGCAAAATGGGGATGACATATTGACTTGAAAAAGTCACCTGGTGGAATCGTGACTATGCAGGAATTTGAATCCAGGTGGATCTCACTGCTGGACTGCACTACTACCTATTTCACAGGGGTCAATAAGGCTGCACTCGAATTCACCTTTATTTGGGAGTAAAACCATGAATTAAGAGGGTCTTAAGTTCCAATAAGCATGAAATAAAGCTACGTTACAATCCATTACAAATCTATTCTCCCCCCTGCCGCCTCTATTTTCTGTTTTTCTTTTCCAACTGACAGTGATCATTGGGCTGGGTTTTAGGTGGGGTTACCTCCTGAGATCTTTTTAAAATTGTACTTCTGCAAATCTGCATATGCCGATATCTCCCCCTTATTTCTCAGTGGCCCTTTGGCTTTGGCTCCATTTTTGTCAGCACTCAGAACCTGAGTTTGCTGTTACAGGGAATGGTATTATACGATCAGTAGTCTAAAGCTATCTGTTTAATCTACAAGGCAGTTGGACCTGCAGCTTTGACTATGGCAGGGGCGGGCAACTTGTGGACCTCCAGATGTTTTTGCCTACAACTCCCATCATCCCTCACCATTGGCCATGCTGGCTAGGGCTACAGCCCAAACACCTGGAGGATCACAGGTTGACCACCCTATCCCATCTGTGGGATCTGGTAGAGTGTTAGGGCCCCTTCCAATGTTAACACATCTCCTACACAGAAAACACTTCCAGGAATCTTAAAGTGTCAAAATGACATATGGAATCATGCGGGGATTGCATTTGCATCGATTTTACTGAATGCACAGCCACTAAAAAGTTTAAATTGTCTGCTGTTTTCCAGTGCACGTAGAGCACATATATCCACGGTGCAACAGGAACAAACACCTTACAAGGTTTACACACCTTTTTCTTAAATGGCTCCGGAAAGAGGAGAACTGACCAACTCAGGTGAGCCCTGGAACAGCACAACACAGAATTTCCTTTTGTTTAGACCAGGAGTGGGCAATGTTTGTGGGTTGGGGGTAAGGATATTGGAGAAATCCACAATGCAATGAATCCAATACATGGATTCTCCTACGGACTGGCTTTTCCAGAGTTGCAGATTTTGCAGACTTGTGGACTGTTCTTTTACTTTCTGGAATTTTACACAAGTTTAATCATAGAAAAATATGTAAAATAAAAAACAGCCAAAATGCACATTTCCCCCATGGGCTAAAGCATGAAAATGCACATGGAGGGGGATTTGTGCATTTGTGCAAATGTAAATTTGTGCAAATTCAGAAAATTGGGGAAAATCTGATTCCGCCAATGAGCAGACAACAGAACAAAAGGCAAGCAGAATGGATTTGACAAAATCTGTACATCCCTAGTGGGGGGGGGGGCACATTGCCTTCCCAGAACCCACTGTGGGCTGCACCCTGCCATGGGCAGAAGTGGTTGTGCTGCCCACAGAAGTGGCTGCATGGCCGGATTTCTAGTGATTCTGCAGGGAAACAGTGCATCTTGTTTCCCAGCAGGATTGCTGGGAATCCAGAGGCCTGGCAGTGGCCACAGCAGCAGGGGATCCAGCAGGGACCACAAAAACCCCATGGCAGCCACATGTGGCCCAGGCTGCGTGTTGCCCACACCTGGTTTAGACAAAGGGGCAGTGAGGATACAGAAAGCCGTTTCTATTCTGCCTTTCACTATGGAGCCGCTACCTCTTCTACCTGCGGGGCACTCCTAGAGGCATCTTCCACCACTTGCTTTTTTAAAATGCTGCTTTCAGGAGAAAGGCAGTGAATGACCAGTATGGGAAGCATGTGAATTGGGGAGAAGCCCTTGGGGTCGCTTTGCTTGGACCTTTCTGCAGAGCAGTTGGAAGCATCGGCAGCCATTCTCATCCTGCCAAAGCAATTTCAGGCCACACACATCGTGGAACATCCAGCGCTGCGTTTCCACCAGCGATTTACTCCAACCTGGCTAAGTGGTGAGGTCTCTGTGTTTCCATGACGTCATGGCCATTCAGCACCAGCCCCGCATTTTAATGAGGAAAAAACGCTTCTTCTGAGACTGGTTATAGTCCGACTGTTCCAGATTACTTCAGCTCTATTCCTGACCTGTTTCCACAACCACACTGGGTTCTGTACCACAGTCCTGCCCATGGGGTATGTGACCCGGCCTTTGTGGGTGTGTCGCTCATGACCTCAGTGACCCAACCCTTTCCCTCCCTGTTTTCCGGAAGTTTCATCGCCGTTTTGGAGCAGGATGCCGAGGGACCAACTTTTAAAACATCATTGAAAATAAGCGCTAGAACACTAGTGTGTATAAGCCTGCTATCACGGACAAGCAAGTACTTCCATTACAGCCAGAAAATCAGGTTTATCTCAGGTCCCTTCCCCGGAATTACATGTGGGGAGGATCCACGGCTAATATTCCTTTGTGTTGCTTGGGAAACGATGCCACAAACATCATAGTCTAGTTTTCATATTACACGCTACGTCGCTATCTCATTATCACACTATTGCACAGGCCTTTGATCAATATGCACACCCTCTATGTCAGTATCTTCCTATGACTCTATCACTCACTCGTGAAATAGCACTAACATGCATTTGCACTATTGCACAATAGCGCATTTTCTGGAACAAGCCCCTTTGACCTCAGCAGGCACCCCTGGAGTAATGCGCTATCATGCAATAGTGCTATCACGTGATAAATGTAATGCAAATATGTGTTAGTGCTATTTTGCGATTGATAGAGTCATAGGAAGATACTGACATAGAGGGTGTGCATGTTGATTGAAGACCTGTGCAATAGTGTGATCATGAGATAGCAACTTAGCGTGTGCCTGCCAATGCAGTAGCCTTAGGGGTGCCTCCTAATGAGGTAGCCTGCTATTTAGAGTGAAAGGGGGGAAAATGGGTGGAATTGGGCATATGTCTGGGAAGTCTACTCAGAAGTAACTCCCGTCGTGGTCAATGAGGCTTGTTTCTGAGATTGCCATTAAGGGGAGTAGAGCCTGGAGGGGGGAGCCTCTCCGATTGGTTCAGCAGTCTGATGATGTTTGCTTCCAATCCCCCCACTCCATCTGGAAGTATGTTTCTGTCAGCGGGGAAGAGGGAGGGGGAACTCAGCAAGAGGAGGAGGTGGGAACATGGATGAGGTAATCAGACCCAACCCAGACTCCACACAGCCATCAAGAAAATAATTCAATTAGAGCTCAGTGGAAACAGCACAGAGCCCCAGGCCACAGCGATGATAAGCTGGGACTTTAAGCACTGGGGAAACTGGAAAAGGAGAAGATGTGCGACTGGAGAAACATCTCAAGGAAGTTACAAGCCAGGTGAAGCGGGCAGCATGGAAACACACCCCAGAACAAGCAAGGAGTAAGGGGACAGCCCAAAAGGGTCCAAAGGAAGCACACCCCTGACTAGGCTGACGGGAGAGCCTGGTATCTCCCTGGGTCTCTCTCATTGGGTAGCTCACTTCCCCAAAAGCTAATGTGGACCAGGCTGTCAAGGGCTCCCTGGAGGCCTCTCTCAGTCTAATCCAGTAGCCAAGTCCAGACACAGACAAAGGGATTCTTTTCAAAGCTTTATTCCCCTTTTACAACTTAACAACTCTACTGTTAGCGACTAGCTATGAGCAGCAGAGTACCTATGCCCTCAGTTGGAACAGTTGGTCCCTGTTTGAAAGGGAATCACTGGCAGACCCTGAACTTATGGGCTAGGGAGAGTCCCTCCCCTTTTCCCTTGGGTCCTCTGGGCGCAACCGTTGTTTGCGCGCCAACCGGGCACTACGCCTCCTTTCCGCGCCCTCCATTTGGTGCCGCTCCCTGCGTCGGTGTCGCGCGTCCAGCAAGCCCTCTTCCCGCTCTCTCTCACTCCCAGGACTGCTATCTAAGCTAGGAATGCTGGTGGGAGGAATCTCCGTCAGCTGTTGGCCCTGGGAAAGATGAGCACGCTCCTCTCCCAGGAGCGGCTCCTCTTCCTCAGAATCAGAACTACTCTGGGATTCTATGGGCTCAGTGTCCACCCTGACACAGGCTGGGTCTGGAGGAGGAGGGAGGTGACTGAAAGAAAGATGAGATGAACTGCTGCCCACCCAAGCAGAGGTGCTAGAGCTTTTGCAACGTGAGGCCACGGGTGGCCGTGGGATGGGGGCAGAGTTTGCCCTCCTATGTGAAGGATGCAGACCTGCTGCCACGACCACAGTTTTCACAATTCTGCCAGAGAAATAGTTTGTCTGCCTCAGTTTCCCACAAAGTCCCAAATCAACGTGAGGAAGGCTGAGGGGGGCCGCTGCCCATCTTGGCAAAGCCCCCAGATGAAAGAGCGAGACGGTGACTGCAGCAAGGGGGAAGGAAGAAGGCGGAGGGCTGAGAGGGGAAGCATGAGCTAGTGGCAGCCTTCCCTGTTGACCGGTTTCCTGGATCCTGAGAGTCCTCCTGGCAAGTAATGGCCTGATCATGAGCTAGGCAAGGGAGCTAGGAAATGGGCAGAGCTGGGAGGCACCACAGCGAAGGAGAATCTGCTTTGCGCACAAAAGGTTCTTCCAGGTTCAATCCCCAGCACCTCCAGATAGGGTCGGGAAAGGCTCCTGGAACTCTGGAGAGCTGCTGCCCGTCACGGTCAGCAGTACTGAACTAGATGGACCGATCGTCTGACTCAGTTTAAGCCAGCGTCGTAAGCGGCAGGGGATGGGGTGCTGCGGTACTTTATGCTCCTTCTCAGCACCAGACCTTGCAAGAGAGAAGGAATGGGGGGGCAGGGGGGAATAACCTCCTTCCCTCCAGCTGAGGCCAGAGGCTCAAGGCTCGCTTGCCACACCTCCTTCCTCAGACCCAGCTTTTTTTTACTCACCTCTAAATGTACACAAACGCTTTTCGCCCTAGCAAGGAAGATGTCCAATGTTCACCTGAATTCTATTCATTTTTAGTCCTTGCTGCACTGGAACTAATCTTAATGGCATACATTAGCTTTCTCCAACCTGGTGCCCTCCAGATGTTTTATATTACAACTCCCATTAGGCACAGCCAGCACGGCCAATGGCCAGGGGTGATGGGAGTTGTAGTCTGAAACATCTAGAGGGCACCAAATTGGGGAGGCTGTACTAGATTATCATTTTAAGGACCTGAGTGGTTTGAAAGAGGGTTTGGATTCCATGGTAAACACACATATTTGTTTTGTTCCACTGTTACCTCTGGTCAAACAGGTTTTTTAGGCTTTTGAAACAATGCAGAAACTTTCAAAACCTGTTGATCAGAGCTATGAATGGGTGAGTCTACACATTACCAATAAAGATCTCTCTTTCAAGCCACATTCAATCCTTGAATGATCTCCCAAGCATTTGATGATCTCCCAAGCATTTTAGAGACCTAGTTCTAAATGTTTATGGCTGTTATTCTTGTGCTGCTGTTTACATTGTATTTTATTATTTTAAATATTTGCATGGTATTTGATATTTTAACTGTTTGTATTGCATTTTAGTCTTTTAACTGTAATCCACCCAGAGAACGTTTGTTAATAAATAAATAGTCTGTCTCCAGCTGGAAACACTAAATAAAAAGAGGATGATACATATACACATACAGACAGAGAGGTTCCACAGAAATATAAGGAACTCCCTAATAATCAGTAAACACAACAGCACATACAGCCCTGTTGATCCCCAGCACCTGGAAGGTACATGAGTTTTTAAGGTATAATACATCAGGAAAATGTACTCTGGTAGCTGAGCACAGGAAGGCTACAAGCCCTGGAGGGATCACCAGCCAATAACCTGTTCTGCAGGACGCTGGCATGGGGGTGGGGGGAGAGGGAGAATGACCCTGTTGGAGAGTGGGAGGCAGAGAGAATGCCTTCCAGGAAGAGCAGGCTGCACTAGCAGCCATGAACTTTCCCAGAACCCCATGCCAAAGACTGAGCCTCTGTTCGCAGAATGCAAGGTCAGGAGGGCCCCAGCGCCTGTTCCACCCCCATTGCTCTTGCAAAGGAGGCCCAAGAATGGACAATGGAAATAGCAAATACTGGGGTCATAGAGCTTTAGCAAAAGGAGGCCCTTCAGGGCATAATATTTCTTGGGCGTGCCCATCATCTCCCCAGCCCCGCTGCCAGCAGGGGAGAACAGGGCCAGGGTGTGTGGGAAAGGCGTTTGGGACTGCATTTACAGGGGGTGCCGTGTGTGTGTGTGTGTGTGTGTGTGTGTAAACTACCTGTCCCAACTGAGAAGCTGGAAGAGCTAAGCATTTCCCCCAGGTGCTCTCCAGGGCTTTTTCCTAGGTGTAGGCAAACCATCACAGTGTCTCACCAGACACATAATTTCACACGATATTTCATTCCCATAGCCATGACAATGCTTATCTTCTTTAAAAGGTTGGGCAGTTCTGAGGTTTATGTGTGATTGCGATCTTTTGAAGAATATTCTTCTGTGTGTGTGCAAGCGTGTTCCAAAAACCATGCCCTCGGTGACAGAGCACATGGTTTGCAGGGGGAGTGGGATTCAAGATACCCACCCAGCATCTCCAGCTAAAGCAGGGGGTGGGGAAGTCCAGATGTTTTGGCCTACTGCTCCCATCATCCATCACCATTGGCTATGCTGGCTGAGGCTGATGGGAGCTATAGGCCAAAACATCTGGAGGGCCACAAGCTGCCCATCCCTCAGCTAAAGGATCTTAGGTAGCAGAGAGCTGGAAAAGTTCTCTTCTTGGAGAACCACTGGCAATCCGCGTAAACACTACCCGGCTACCGACTCAGTACAAGAGGAGCGGCTCTTTAGCTGTGTATTCTAAACATGGCGAGACGAGAGGGCAGTGGCCCCGTCAGGGCAGGAGTCCAGGGCCCCACTCAGCAGAGTGAGCAGGAGAGGGGGCCCGGGCTGCCTTACCACAGGTTGAAGTGAGCGAAGTAGTTCGCGTTGCCGTCTAAAGAGGGTCCCATACTCCAGAACTGCCTAACTGCACCAGGCCAACAAGGATTCCCCGAGGCGTATTTACGCGGAGAGCGGCGATCGCTATCGCCAAGCGAGGTCGTAAGCGGGGTGGCGGGGAGGTCGGCCGGAGGGCGGGCCGGGCGTGGCGCGGGCCGGTGGCCCTTCTCCGCGCCGGCCGACGCGGCAGCCTCTGCTCTCGCCAGCTGTGCGAGGAGCTCGCCAGCCTCCGCCCCTGGGCGCGGGCCCTGCGCTCCGCTCCTGCCTTTCCCCTCTGCTGGCTCTAGGCGTCGATCGGAGCCCCACCCAGCACTCTGGAGCGCCTGCCGCCTGCCGGAGCCGCTCTGGATCCGCCGCTCGAGCCAGCAGCAGCTCCGCCCCTTTTGGTTTAGTTGCTGCCGGCGCTGCGGCTTGGCGAGAGGTGGCGAGGGAGGAGAGAAAGAAGGCGGCCAGGCAGCCCCGCACCCTTGTGCTCGACGGCGAGCCAGCAGCAGCAGGCGACCCCCCGGAGGGACGGCGCGGCCCCGGGCGCCCAGGGTTCCTTGGGATCGGTACCCTTCCTTCTCACTCGGAAGCGGCGGCGGGGCTCCGGAGAGGCGCTCCTCCACGAGCGCCCCCCTTCGGCGGCGGCAACTGAGACGCCCGAGCTGGGCCGGCAGGTGGGTGCCGCTTGCTTTCCCCGTCTGCATCTCCTGTGATTATTGGACATGTTCCACTGGGATGTGGGATGTGGGGGGAGGTTGCGACCTGACGAAAAGGAAGAAGCAGAAGCGCGCCGGGCTCTGAGCGGGCAGGTCGCGTTCCGGCTCCCCTTTGGTCGCGCGTGGACGTGCCTTTGTCTGTGTCCCTTGATTCTGAGGCCAGTAGACTGTGCCGGGATTCGTGAGAGCGCCCCACTCCCGCCTCGGCGCAGTCGTGCGAGAGCGGCGCCCACGTGTTGCTTGCCAGGAAATGTTCAAGCGAGCCGAGGCGTCAAAAAAATCAAAATCAAACCGTTCACCCCCCCATCTCCTCGAACTCGCATCATTAATTTATTGTGTGAACACACAACTTTTGTGACGCGGCTTCTGTCCTTGGCAGGCATCACTAGTTCGCATCAGGGTCTCCCCTCCCTCCTGTCCACACGACGTTGCAGAGACAGTGAAAACGCGGGGCAGTTTCGATCGAGAGGACGACGAAGGGTGTCGGCCAAGGGGTGCTCGAAAGAGGCGCTCATTTGCTTTCGCTAAACTTGAGAATGTGCCCTGAGCAGAGGTCACATAGAATGGCCTTCCCCATTCTGGCACCCTTCAGATGTGTTGGACTACAACTCCCACCACCCCCACTGGCTGGGCATGATGGAGGATGTAGTCCGACACATCTGGAAGGCACCAGGATAGGGAGGGCTGACACAGAACTGTTATAACTGAGACAAGGCACAGAATCATGGAAGTATAAAGTGGCAGGGACTTCAAGGTTATGTAGTCTTTCATTGCCCGCCCCTCCCCCACCTGCACACCCAAGTACAAAATATTCCCAGCATGTCTCATCCCAGGCGCCGAGGAGCTGGAACAGAAATCCAGAGCCCTGAATTCAAGTAGCATTAAAGAGAGCGAGGTGACAGGTGACTTGGTTTTGAGGGTGACAGGTGAAATTAGAAACCAGCACTCCCACATTAATCTACTACTCTGGAAAGGGGTTTGGTGTTGATCATGGGGAAGTGGTCACTGGGATTCTGTGTATGTGTCCAGTTTGAGAAGAGAGAGCGCATGGCTAGCAAAAGCACGGATGCACTTAATTTTGTAGACATGGCCAGCGGAGGGGAGGAACTGCTCTCCTCTGCCAGGTTGTCATCATTTGGAATAGGGGGGGCAACTAGTGCCCCTCCAACTGTTGTTGGACGCAAGTCCCAACAGCCCTAGCCAGCATAACCAGTGGTGAAGGATGATGGGAGTTTCAGTCCAGCCATATTTGGAGGACCATGAGTTGCTGAGCCCTGACTTGCTTTGAGGACCAGATGGAAACAGCAGAGCAGAGCTGTTTCTGGTCTCCTGCATCCAGCTCTGTGGCTCTGATGTGCCTCCATTCCTTAGCCTTCTTTTTTCTGAGAGCAGCAGCATATTCCTCGAGTCAGCACTTCTCCCTGCAAAGCCACTGGAGCCAGCCTGAGTGGAAGGAGGCCAGGCCCATGTGGGACAGGGGCATGTTATTATTTTGGGAAGGGGGTTTGGAGGGAATATAGGATCCGCTTCCTTCCTCTCCTTCTGCTAGCTCTGCCTTTAAATTTTCGGTATCATTACACAGAGTAGGATTGGGATTTAAAATTGATGTGGCTGGCATCACTGGAGTCAAAACCCATTATTATGATAGCTCTGCTCTTTTATAACTTTCATGTATGATTGGTACATAGAATTTTTGGGAAAAGATAGAATCATCGTCGCCGGGGCTCATGAAGACCAGGGGTGGGCATCGTGTGGCTCCTCAAGTGTTGTTGGACTGCAACAAGTCTTAGCCACCACAGGGACGTAAGAAAAATTAATTTCATTTCAGCTTGTTTTTGATCAGGATTTTACCCAGTTCGCACCTTCCAGACTGAACTCAGATGCAATCTGTATGTTTCCAAGCTTGCAATGTGATTCACAGACCAAAAAAATAAAATGCATTTGACAGCATGTGTACATGTCAAAATAAGTACATTTCAAAAATGCGTATTTTTCAAAAATGTGTACAGTTGATGCATACACTTGGAAAAATGCATGGAATTTCATGCAAAAAGAAAGAAAACAGCTCTCAATCTGAGATGGATTCGAGTCAGAACAAGCTTTGAGATGGAATTCGGAGAAGTTTGGTGAGTCGAGTTTTGCCGATTCACAGATCTCTAATGGAGAGGCATGAAGGGAGTTGCAGTCCAGCAACTGGGGGCGGGGGGCATACATTCCCTACCCCTGGCATAGGCCATCTGGTCCAACCCCCACCTTGATTAAGGAAATCTGGAGCATCCCCAACAGGTGGCTATCTAGGCTCTGCTTGAAGACCTCCAGCCTAGGAGAGCCCACCAGCCTTCTAGGTAATTGGCTCCATTATCATGCTGCTTTTACTGTCAAGATGTTTTTCCTGATGTCCAACTGTAGTGTCAGCTCTTCTAATCTAAGCCCATTAGATCTATTCCTGCCCTCTGGGACAGCTGAGAACAAGTTGGCCACTGTGTGAACAGAATGCTGGACTAGATGGACCCTTGGTCTGATCCAGCATGACTCTTCATATGTTCTTAAGTCTTTGGTTTCTTCTCAGTGACAGCCGTTTCAGTAATTGCAGAGTATTATCATGAGCCCCATTCAGTCTTCTCTTCTCCAGGCTAAACTTATCCAGTTCCTTTCCTCATATGAATTCTTTTTCATGCCCCTGACCATATTTGTTGACCTCCTCTGAATCCTTTCCAATTTGTCTACGTCCACCTGGAAATGATGGTTTTGTTAAGGCAGCCTGAAATCTTAGTCTTTTTTTGCAGCCACATCACACTGCTGACTTGGGATTGTGTACAATCCTGAAATCTTGACCTCAGTCTTGAGATGCTGTGCTATTGCCAGGCTAAGTGTTGCCCATCCTATACATGTGGATTTGATTGCTTTTGTTGCCCTAATTGAATTGTGCATTTGTCTATGTTGAATTTCATTTCGTTAGTTTTGGTCCAATTTTCCATTCTATCAAGGTCATTTTGACATTTATTCTTGTTTTTCAGAGGTATTAACTATCCTTCCCAGGCTTGTGTCACCCCTTAATCTAAGCAGCACACAGCCTGTATATAGCCCCCGGGCCATTTTTCACCCCCCTCCCCCCACTGTCCCACCTCTGCTGTGCAGCTGAGAAAAATAGCCCTTTTTAAAAAGCAAAAGGCTGCGGTTTGCTGCCAAAATTTGGCAGTGTGGTGGCAGCAAAAAGGGGCTATTTCAAAGCAAAATAGCCCCTTTTCCCTGCCGCTACACCAAACCACCACGTTTGCTTTTTAAAAAGGGCTATTTTTTCCCACCGCCGAATTTAGTGGCAAATTCAGCGGGATGGCAGCAGAGGGTAGGGAGGCAGCCACTGGAGGGGTCTGGTGTGGCTGTGTGTTCCCCTGACCCCTGGAAGTTGTGCACCCAACGATCTAAGTCATTGCTAAAAATGTTGAAGAATACTAGGCCCAGGACAGAACCCTGTGGCACTCTAGCTGAAACCTCCCTCCAGTTTGGTGAGCACTCTTTGAGTAAGGTTTTCCAAACAGTTGTGAATCCATCTGGCAGTGTTATCCTCCAGGCTACATTTAAACAGTTTGCTAAGCAAAATATTACAGGGGACTTTGTCAGATGTTTTCCTAGCATAAAAAAATTGATTTTAAATTATCATTGCTTTATTGTATGTTGTGGTCTTAAATGTTGTTGTATGGGCCAACCTTGGGAGAGTTTACAAATCTTTTAACTAAATGAATAACAAATAAAAAATGCTAAGAAGACTTCAGCTGGAGACAGACAATAGCATTCAGAGAACTGAAGGTGGCTTGGAAGAGTAAAGAGGGACTGTTCCAATGGCCAGATACCTACATGATGGGAACAATCACACAGTTGGGTAATGCTTATGCATATTGTGGCTGAGAGAAGACGTATTTCCCCTGACCTGAAAATGTGAGACAACCCACAGGGTTTGGGGTCTTGTACCCCCATAATCTGAATGTCGTAATCAGATGATTTAGTTGACGGTCCTGACATAAGTGCTAATCTACATCTGGCAATAATGGTTTCCTTTGGTGATGGGTGGTGGGGTGTTTTTTTTACATTTTAGATTAATATTCTTATGATTTAAATAGTTAATTATCTACTGCATGGTTAATTTGAACTAGCATAATAAGGGCTGGACTTGAGTTTAGCATGCCTGCATCAGGATTTGCTCTTGCGTTAGCAAACTCCAGTTAAATCCTAATGCCTAATATGGGTAAGTTCATTGGGACTACAGACTCGTCTTTATAGTGCAGAACATTGCATAATAGAAACTGGACTGGTGCTGCATAGTTTGTTCTGCTTCAAGATTTGCTGGAGGCATCTTCTTTTTTATCTGCTCTATCTCCCTTCCCCTCTGTGGAGAGGATGGAAGAGGCTGAGTGGTCAAGAGTATTGTCTTACCAGCTGACTTCTGTTCTGCTTGTCAGCCAGTCCATGTACAGTAATAAACTTTTACAGGCTTCAAGAAGTTTTTCTGGCATTGTTTCCATCCCTGGCAGAATTGTGGCCTTGAATGTTTCATTTAAAGGAACTGTGTGTACTTTTCAAACTACCTTGGAGAGAAAATGAACCTGTCCCCATGTTGGTAATGGGGATTTGAAAAGTAGCATCACTTCAAGAAATGCACACCCTAACATCTGGAATGCTTTCCATCTTCAGCAGGCAGAGGACAGATGTGTGGGGCAATTGTCTGTTGCCATAGCTTTGAAATGATCATTGATTCTATAATCAGCAACATAAGATCACAAATGTTGGATTATCAGATTTTTAATAGGAGTGATGACACCAGAGTTCTGTTTTTTAAAGAACTTTAGAAATTGCACTGGACGCTCCAAAGCTTCCTTCATCATCCAACTTGGTCTGAAGACTGGAGTTGCTCCTGTAGAACAATGGTCATTGGATTCCAAGTCACAACTGTGTCTTATTTTTGTGTCCTGAAGGCTAAAATTCCCTATATTTTTATGCCCCTAATAAGACACAGTTGTGACTTCTGAATCCAATGACCAGCTTTTCTCCAAGAGCAACTCCAGCCTTCAGACCAGGTTGGGTGATGGTTGTGGGCAGCAGGAGATGTCAACCACGGTCAAAACTCTCCTGCTGCCCACATCTTCCAGCCAAAGTCTGGTAAACATAAAAACAATGTAACAGTCTTAGCAAGTTCTGGGATCACAGATTCACTTGTCCTGCCTGCCTGCCTGCCTGCCTGCCTGACTTCAGCAGCTATATTGCTTGGCAGAATAATGAGTCACTGCTCCATCCTGTAGGCTGGTGGCAGTCATGATGGATGATTGCTGATGAAGTTCAGAAATCACTGCCATCGCTATCACGAGAGTTCTCAGGCCTCTAGAGGGCAGTAACGGACATTAGAAACATGACTAAACAGTTATTAATTTGGGGCATGGTTACTGTGAATGTGTGCAGCCACGCTGAGGAAAGGGATAGCCATCCTCATTAGAGCTACAGTAAAACAAAACCGAAGAGAAAACTTTTTGCGAAGAGAAAACTCTCTGGAAAAGATCCTGATGCTGGGAAAGACTGAAGGCAAAAGGAGAAGGGGACGACAGAGGATGAGATGGCTAGATAGCATCACCAGATAGCATAGATGCAATGAATATGAACTTGAGCGCACTCCGGGAGAGAGCGCAGGTCAGGAAGGCCTGGCGTGCTATGGTCCATGGGGTCACGAAGAGTCGGACACGACTGAATGACTGAACAACAACAACAAAACAAAACCAGCAAACAAAAACTCTGTAGGACGGCCTCCCTGAACCTGGCACCCTCCAGATGTGTTGGACTACAATACCATGATCCTCCAGAGGTTGAGGATGATGGGAATTTGTGGTCCAACACATCTGGAGGACCCTGGTTTGGGTAAAGTTGCTCTAGGAAGACAATTTGTATAACAGGCCATGGTTTCACCAATTTTTACATCAGATGCAACAGCTGGGATTTTCTATATTCATCATCTTCCATTTGGTTTAGGAGTGCTCACTGCCAAACGATGTAGGGGAGGTTTGTACACTGGCATCAGTTGGCATTTCCATCTCTTCCTACTGCCCAATGGGCAGAGATAACAACAAGTGCGCTTACACAGCCACATCCAGGTTTGAGAGGCTCTGCCCAATTTCATATACTCATTGTGGAATGAATTTATCTACTTGTATATCAGTGATTCTCCTGCTCAGAGATTATCTTGATATAAGAAGAAAAAGATAAATTTAGGGCTTTATTTATTTATTTATTTACAATATTTATATACCACTCCTCATCAGAAGATTTCGGAGCGGTGAACAACTTAAGAATAAAACAATGGTTAAAAGAGTTTATAAAGTTAAAACATTTTTAAAAAGACAAATCCCAACGAAGTGGAATTCAACAACCCACAGCTGGTCATGCAAGGAAGGCCTCTTGAAAGAACGTCTTCAGGAGGCACTGGAAAGAACACAATGTTGGCGCCTGCCTGACCTCTAAAGGCTGGGAATTCCATAGGAAGGGGGCCACCACATTGAAGGCTCTTCTCCTGGTGGACTCCAACCTGGCCATAGGTCCATGTGGAACCACCAGGAACATGTCCTCTGATGACCTCAGTGACCGGGCAGGTTGGTAGGGAACGAGGCGCTCTCTCAGGTATCCTGGTCCCAAGTCGTTTAGGGCTTTGTACACTAGTACTAATACCTTAAACCTGGCCCGGTAGCGAAAAGGCAGCCAGTGCAGTTCCCTCAGCAAAGGAGTTTCATGCTGAAAAGGGGCAGCTCCTGACAACAGCCGAGCTGCTGCATTCTGCACTAGCTCCAGCTTCTGGACCAGCCTTAAGGGCAGCCCCACATAGAGCTCATTGCAGTAATACAGTCTTGAGGTTACTAATGCCTGTACCACCGTGGTCAAGCTATCCCTGTCCAGGAGAGGCTGTAGCTGGCGAACCAGCCAAAGCTGGTAAAAGGCACTCCGAGCTGCCATGACCGCTTGGGCCTCCAGCGACAATGATGGATCTAGGAGTACCCCCAGACTACGGACCTGATCTTTCAGAGGGAGTGCAACCCCATCCAGAATAGGCAATGAGCCTATCTCCCGGACCTGGGAACCACTCACCCACAGGGCTTCCGTCTTGCCAGGGTTCAGCTTCAGTTTATTGGCCCTCATCCAGCCCATCACTGAGTCTAGGCACTGATTCAGGACTTGCACAGCCTCTCCTGATTCAGATGTCACAGGGAGATAGAGCTGTGTGTCATCAGCATACTGATGGCATTTAGCTCCAAATCCCCTAATGACCGCTCCCAGCGGCTTCATATAGATGTTAAACAACATTGGGGACAGGATGGTACCCTGCGGCACCCCATAGCTCAATTGCCAAGAGGCCGAGGAATAGTCACCCAGTGTTTCTCTCTGAAATCGGCCCCGTAGGTAGGACCGGAACCACTGTAGCACAGTGCCTCCAATACCCATCCCACGGAGTTGATCCAGGAGGATATCATGGTCAATGGTATCAAAAGCCGATGAGAGATCGAGCAGAATTAACAGGGTTGCACTCCCCCTGTCCCTTTCTCGATGAAGGTCGTCCATCTCGATGAAGGCGACCATGGCCGATTCAGTCCCATAACCAGAATGAAACCCAGACTGAAATGGGTCTAGATAATCAGTATCCTCCAAGAGTGCCTACAATTGGTTTGCCACAACCCTCTCAAGTACCTTCCCTAGAAAACGGGTATTTGCGACTGGGCAGTAGTTGTCTAATACCGTTGGGTCCAGGGTGGGCTTCTTCAGGAGTGGCCATACTACTGCCTCCTTAAGGACAGCAGGGACCACCCCTTCCCGTAGGGAAGCATTTATCACTCCCTGGACCCACCCAGTCATACCCCTTCGGCTAGCTTTTATTAGCCAGGAGGGACAGGGATCAAGAGGGCACGTGGTCGGTCACATTATTGCAAGCATCTTGTCCACATCATCAGGCCGTAACAACTGGAACTTATCCCACAAAATCGGGCAGATGGTGGCATCAGACACCTCTACTGGTACTGCACTAACAATAGCATCAAGGTCGCTGCGGAGACAAGCCTCGATGCGAAAAGGTCACAGCGGGTCCTCGACGGGGCCAGGGCCCCATTTACTGGGGAAGATGTTAACAACCGCCGGACCACCCAGAAGAGCTCCGCTGGACGGCTACTTGAGGACGCAATGGAGGCAGCAAAATAAACCTTCTTTGCTGCCCGCACTGCCATGTAATAGGCACGATTATGCACTCTAGAGCGTGCTCGGTCGTCTTCACTTCGAGTCTTGCGCCATTTGCGCTCCAGCCAACGTCCAGCCTGTTTCATTGACCGCAGCTCCCCAGTATACCAGGGAGCAGAATGGGCTGCACAGTGCCGGAGAGGGCACTCAGGTGCGATCATGTCGATGGCCCTCCGCATCTCACTGTTCCACAGTGAGGCTAGGGTCTCGGCTGGATCACCAGCTCTCTCCACTGGAAAATCCCTAAGAGCATTCAGAAATCCATTGGATTCCATCAGTCTCCTAGGGTGGACCATCCGAATAGGCCCCCCACCCCCGCGGGAGGAGAGTAATGCCATAAGCTCAAATCTCACCAGGAAATGGTCTGACCATGACAGTGGGGTTACTTGGAGTCCCCCAATCTTCAGACTACCCATCTCACAACTTGGAGCAAAAACCAAATCAAGGGTGTGCCCTGCTTCATGTGTTGGGCTGATGACATACTGAGACATCCCCATGGTTGTCATGGAGGCCATGAAGTCCTGAGCTGGAACTCCAGAGACAGCCTCAGCATGGAAGCTGAAGTCACCCAGAACCACTGTCCTGGGTTCCTCCAAAACCACACTTGCAACTGCCTCTGCCAGCTCAGTCAGGGAGGATGCTGGGCAGCAGGGTGGGTGGTACACCAGCAGCATCCCCAATCTGTCTCTATGGCCCAACACCAGGTGCTACCCCTCAAGGCCTGCTCCAAGGTGGAGTGGTCTCCTGGTGATAGAGATGGAAGTTCTATGAACCACGGCAACTCCCCCCCCCCGGCCCTCCAACCTATGTTGGTGCTGCACTGAGTACCCAGGCGGGCAGAGCTGAGTCAGGTTGACTCCACCCACCTCACCCACCCAAGTCTCAGTGATACACGCCAGGTCGGCCCTCTCATCCACAATTAAATCGTGAATGAGTGCGGTCTTGTTGCATGATCCAGCATGGCTGGCTGCGGAATACACTGGGAGTTGTAGGACTTTTTGTCTGTCTAAATATGGACAGGATTGCGCTTTTAATGAAGCAGTCTCCTGACTGTAGGGTTGACACCAATGTTTCTCAGTATTCCTCTTTCTTTTGGGGGGTGTGTGTGTCCAGATGAAACTTTTAACATGCCCTTGCCTGCCTGACTCACAGCATCCAGATAACATGGTCTTCCCCTCATAACTCTCCTGTGTTTTCTCACAGCTTCTTCTGGCTTTTTTCTTACAGTGGGAAAAATGTTAAGGAGAAAAAAGTTGGAATGGCTGCACAATGCTTTCTGATTGTTAGAACTAAGAGCCCTCTGTTTGGAAGCACCCTTACTTTCCCTCACCAACAAATGTCCAGGTTCAGTAAGGAAGTAAATATAAATTATTTTCTGCTCCTATAAACTAGATGTCTTATGATGGGGGCCATTTTAAAATCATTAAGAGAGCAATCCTATGGCTCCTACACAATGTCTGGGAGGCCATAGGATTTTTTGGATTCCTGGATCCAAGGCCAGAAACAGCGCTTGGACTCAGGAGTCCAAGCTCTCCACCCACTCCCCCTCGCAGCCAGCATGGAGAGAACCAGGGAAAGGGGGAGTGCTGGTGGGCAGGGAGGGGAGAGACTGCAGAAGGGGGGATATGAGTTATCCCCAGCTGTCCACAGCCTCCTTCCCTCCCCCTCCCTGACACCTCACCTAGATGGGCGAAAATGCCCGTCTAGCTAAATTGCAGACTGGGAGCTCTGGCGCGCGCCTCCCGCTCTGCTTTGGATACTCGTAAACCTCCAAGTTCAGGGGCTTATGAGTATCAAGGGCAGATCCAAAAGCATTGCATCCTAAATTGTTCTGCCAAGAAAAGGTGAACTCCACAACCTGTATAAATTATGCAGGTTTTTTGTTTAACTTTCTTGATTTATCTGCTAGTCAATTATGGGGGACGGGGGGTAGGGGTCTCTAGAAGTCAATGATGCCCCCATGCCCTGACCACTAAGAAAACATGCAGCATTGTGCAAGCTTACTCAGAAGTAAGTCCCACTGTGTTCACTGGGACTTGCTCACATGCCAGCAAGGTTATGCTCAAAATCCTACAAGCTAGGCTTCAGCAGTATGTGAACCGAGAACTACCAGAAGCACAAGCTGGGTTTCGAAGAGGCAGAGGAACTAGAGATCAAATCGCCAACATTCGCTGGATCATGGAGAAAGCAAGAGAATTCCAGAAAAATAATCTATTTCTGCTTCATTGACTACGCTAAAGCCTTTGATTGTATGGATCACAAAAAACTGTTGCAAATTCTGAAAGAGATGGGAGTACCAGACCACCTTACCTGTCTCCTGAGAAACCTGTACGAGGGCCAAGAAGCAACAGTAAGAACCAGACATGGAACAACCGATTGGTTCAAAATTGGGAAAGAAGTACGACAAGGCTGCATATTGTCGCCCTGCTTATTTAACTTATATGCAGAGTACATCATGAGAAACGCCGGGTTGGATGAATCACAGGTCAGAATTAAGATTGCCGGGAGAATTATCAACAACCTCAGATACGCAGACGATACCACCCTAATGGCAGAAAGATTTTTCTCTTTTTCAGAAAGCAAAGAGGATCTAAAGAGCCTCTTG
This sequence comes from Heloderma suspectum, assembly GCF_057233095.1. NCBI lineage: Eukaryota > Metazoa > Chordata > Lepidosauria > Squamata > Helodermatidae > Heloderma > Heloderma suspectum. The sequence continues at coordinate 280,970,185 of NC_139459.1, forward strand.
TTGAGGGTGAAAGTGGAGAGTGCAAAAGCTGGTTTGAAACTCAACATTCAAAAAACTAAGATCATGGCATCTGGCCCCATCACTTCCTGGCATATAGAAGGGGAAGAAATGGAAGCAGCGACAGATTTTACTTTCGTGGACTCCAAGATCACCGCAGACGGTGACTGATGTCAGGGTGGAAACTGAGCCCAGAGAGCCTCAGAGCAGTTTGGATTCTGAGGAGGAACAGCAATCCATGGGAGAGGAGCCAGCTCATCTTTCACAGGCTCAGCACCTGGCAGAGATTACTCCTGCCAGCATTCCTGAAATAGATAGTGACCCTGGTAGTGAGGGAGTGTGGGAGGGGGGCTTCTTAGATGCTTGACGCAGATGCAAAGAGCGACGAGCGATGGAGGGCACGGAAAGGAGGCGTAGCACCCATTTGGCGCGCAAGCAACGGCCGCCTCCCATGGACACAAGGGAAAGAGGGAGGATCTCTCCCTAGCCCATAAGTTCTGGGTCTTCAAGTGACTCTCTTTCAAACGGGGATCAACTGCCTACTTGAAGCTTAGGCCACTCTGCTGTTCCTTGCTTTAGTCGCTGGTGATTAGCATCTGAAAGAGTCATTAAGTTGTAAAAGGATTAAAGCTTTGAAAATAAATCCTTTTGTCTGTGTCTTGAGTTGGCTATTGGAATCTACTGAGAGAGGCTGCCAAGGCGCTCCTGACAACTGTAGCCATGAAATTAAAAGACGCTTGCTCCTTGGGAGGAAAGCTATGCCAAACCTAGACAGCACAGTAAGAAGCAGAGACATCACCTTGCCGACAAAGGTCCGCATAATCAAAGCTATGGTTTTCCCAGTAGTAATGTATGGCTGTGAGAGCTGGACTATAAGGAAGGCTGAGCGCAGAAGAATTGATGCTTTCGAACTGTGGTGCTGGAGAAGACTGTTACGAGTCCCCTGGACTGCAAGGAGATCAAATCAGTCCATCCTAAAGGAAATCAACCCTGACTGCTCATTGGAACGACAGATACTGAAGCTGAAGCTCAACTATTTTGGCCACCTAATGCGAAGAGAAAACTCCCTGGAAAAGACCTTGATGCTGGGAAAGATTGAAGGCAAAAGGAGAAGGGGACGGCAGAGGATGAGATGGCTAGATAGCATCACCAATGCAATGAATATGAACTTGAGCACGCTCTGGGAGAGAGCAGAGGACAGGAAGGCCTGGCGTGCTAAGGTCCATGGGGTCATGAAGAGTCGGACATGACTTAACAACTGAACAACAAAAGATTGTAGCCTTTGCCAGTTGTCTGGCTTCTGAGATTTCACCACCAGATATTACCCACCTACTTTCAAGCCATTTTCTGCAGCCTTGAGAGCAGATGTAAGGTAGTGGCTATGAATGATGGGCTGGTTCAGATCTTATCTCAGCCACCACCTTGATATCTTGCTCTCTCTTTTTTTTAATGAAAATTTAGGAAGCTGAATTTGGCATCATTCAAGCACTTGCACCATGTGACCACAGTGCATGCCAAGCTCTGCATGTACTGCACTAGTCCCTTGGTTCTGAGGTGTAATTCATTTTGCCAAATTTCCACGCTAAAAGCTAAATGGAGTGGGTTTCAGTCTGGTCTCCGCTAGGTTCATTTTGTTTAGCATCATAGTGCTTTTTGGGGAGGGGGATGGAGCATGCATCTAGCAGTGGAAGGTGCATGTTGTGTTTCTACATTCAGGCCTTCTTGGTACCCACCCAGTGCTACTACTGAGTAGTAACCTGATGTGACTGCTAAGGTTTTCACAGCTGTCATGGAGCTGAAACAGGAAAGTGCTGGTATCTTGGTTCTTGTATAGAGGCCGCAGGTCTTTCCTGGCCCAAGAGCCACATTAATCTCCCACTTCCCACTGAATGAAAACAAAGAGATGGCTGTTTGCCTCCTCAGAACCTTACTTGCCAAGTTCATCCCATCTCTGACTCATCAGGGGACAGAAACTCACCAGTGTATATTGATGCTCATTCCTTGCCCTTGTTCCAGAGCAAGGAACGAGATTTGCTGGATGCTGGACAGAAGCCTTTGAACGTCAGCAAACCCCAATGAGACCACTGATACATGCTGATGTAATTTCTGCCCATGGGGCTTAGTTGGAATAAAACTGGCAAGGACTGGAATTGAACAAACTTAAGTTAGAACCACTGTTATACGTAAAACAGTACAGCAACTGCTCACATAGAGGTCAATGCGGAAGTAGTTTATTAACAAAGAGCTATGCAAACAATAGTCCCTCTTAGTCCAAGGAGAAATATGTTCTTGCTTGCAAAACTTTGTAGTCAGCCACTCTAACGCTCCTCTGGTTCACCAAGGTGCCGGACACTTCAGTTACTCCTCTGCAGATAAGTTTAGTCCCAAAGCAACAGCAAATGGCAAGCTTAGGAATTGCAGCTTGAAGGTCATAGCCCTGCAGTAACAATGCAAATATAACAAGTACCAGAGATGCAAAATACAGACTCCCATCTCCTTGCTAATCAACCATGCACATATAATATATAATTTCAGGTGATAAGCCCAAAATTATTATTCAGCTCCCCAGAAAAACAAGCCAACTCTTTTCATCCTCTTAGCTGGCCCCTGAGTGATGACTCCATTCCACCTGGTTCATGGGGTTACACTGACACCTCAAGGCCAGTGTCCAGACTGAGCTGGGTTTACCAAGAGTCAGCAGAGTCCAGTATGCCTTCTGGTTTCAGGCTGAATCCATGCAGGGGTCCAGAAGGTCTGCAGAAACCCAGCTCTGATGTTGCAATATGTATTTATCAGTGAAATTCTTTCCCTGGGTGTTGCTTATCTCTAGGCAGGACTTTCCCTTCCAAGCCCTGCCATGTTGTGTATGTTTCTGACAGAGTAGGAGCAGAGGGGGGCAAAGAAAGGATGGAACCTTCAACTGAAAGGAAGGGAAGGCAATGGAGGGTGAGGCAATAGGCAGGGTTTGTCAGTGGCAGCAGGAGGGAGGAAGCAAGGAGTTCAGTGTACCTTGGTGTGGGGGGCTAAGAAGCACAATCTGGTGGTGAGAGCAGGCTTAAGGCTCCATGACCGTTAGGGAGAAGCTGCTGAATGTGGCACTAGGGATGGGTGGGGGGAGAGACACAGGGTTGAAGGAAGCCCAAATGGCCTTGTGGGATGGGGGCAGAGGAGCCACTAAACTGCAGAATGCATAGAATCGTAGAATAGCAGGGTTGGACGGGGCCTACAAGACCATTGAGTCCAACCCCCTGCTCAATGCAGGAATCCAAGTCAGAGCATCCCTGACAGATGGCTGTCCAGCCTCATCTTGAATGCCTCTAGTGTGGGAGAGCCCACTACCCCCCTAGGTAATGGGTTCCATTGTCGTATTGCTCTAACAGTCAGGAATTTTTTCTTGATGTTCAGCCGGAATCTGGCTTCCTGTAACTTGAGCCCATTATTCCGTGTCCTGCATTCTGGGATGATCGAGAAGAGATCCTGGCCTTCCTCTCTGTGACAACCTTTCAAGTACTTGAAGAGCGCTATCATATCTTCCCTCAGTCTTCTCTTCTCAAGGCTAAACATGCCCAGTTCTTTGCATCTCTCTTCATAGGGCTTTGTTTTCAGTCCCCTGATCATCTTTGTTGCCCTCCTCTGAACCCTCTCCAGTTTGTCTGCATCCTTCTTAAAGTGTGGTGCCCAGAACTAGACACAGTACTCCAGATGAGGCCTAATCAGTGCTGAGTAGAGGGGAACTAGTTCTTCCTGAGATTTGGAAGCTATGCTTCTATTAATGCAGCCCAAAAGAGAATTGGCCTTTTTTGCAGCCACATCAATTGTTGGCTCATATTCAGCTTGTGATCGACAACAATTCCAAGATCCTTCTCACTTGTAGTATTGTTGAGCCACGTACCCCCCATCTTGTAACTGTGCATTTGGTTTCTTTTTCCTAGGTGCAGAATTTGGCATTTATCCCTATTAAATTTCATTCTGTTATTTTCTGCCCAGCACTCCAGTCTATCCAGATCACTTTGAATTTTGTTTCTGTCTTCTAAAGTATTAGCTATCCCACCCAATTTTGTGTCATTTGCAAATTTGATCAGCATTCCCTGCACCTCCTCCTCCAAGTCATTAATAAAAATGAAGAGCACTGAGCCCTGCAGTACCCCACTCATTACCTCTCCCCAGTTTGAGAAGATCCCATTGATAAGCACTCTTTGAGTCCGATTCTGTAGCCAACTGTGGATCCACCGGATCGTTGTTTCATCCAGCCCACTTTGAGCTAGTTTGCTCATCAGGATATCATGGGGCACTTTGTCGAAAGCTTTGCTGAAGCTATATTATGTCCACAGTCCACAAGGGAGGTGACTTGATCAAAAAATGAGATCAGATTTGTCTGGCAGGCCTTGTTTTTGACAAATCCATGTTGGCTTCAAGTAATCACTGCATTGTTTTCAAGGTGCTTCCAGATGGATTGCTTTATGATCTGCTCCAGAATTTTCCCAGGGATTGATGTCAGACTGACTGGTCTGTAGTTCCCAGGTTCCTCCTTTTTACCCTTTTTGAAGATAGGGACAACGTTAGCCCTCCTCCAGTCATCTGGCACTTCCCCCGTCCTCCATGATTTCTCAAAGAGAATAGACAGTGGTTCTGAGAGTTCTTCTGCCAGTTCCTTTATGACTCTAGGATGCAGTTCATCTGGCCCTGGAGATTTGAACTCATTCAAAGTAATGAGGTGTTCCTTGACCATATGCCTGTCGATCTCAAGCTGCAGTCCTGCTCCATCAGCCTGTACTTCGCCTTTGCTGTGGGGGTCATAGGCCCATAATGTTTGTGCACAGAATGTTATGCATAGAAGAATGTTATGCATATAACGTTATGCAAAGAGCGCTGTGCGTAGAACGTTATAAATATAAGAACATAAGAAGAGCCATGCTGGATCAGACTAAGGGTCCATCTAGAACATTGTGCACAGAATGTTATGTATAGAACGTTATGCATCCAAAATACATAGGCCCATATGCATTCCTAATGCATAGGCCAACAAGTCACGTTCTAAGTGGAAGTTTGTAACCTACTTAAATCCCATGACCACCTCCTACTGGATGTAGCCCAGATATCCTTATTGCCAGCCTCTATGCCAGGGTTGTGGGCAACTTGTGGTCCTCCAGATGTGTTGGCCTCCAACTCCCATCATCCCTTACCATTGGCTATGTTGACTAGGCTAAACAATTTGCCCACTCTTACTCTATGCTTTAAGGCAGAGGCAGTGGTCTACTTAATCCCCGTGGTCCTCTGATGTGTTTTAAATTGGCAGTACTCAGGGACATCACTAATCTTATATTCAGCTTCTCCTTTATTTATTCCTTTCTGCTGCCATTGGCATCCTTTGCATTCTTGCTGAAACACATAAAACATGCCTTGGAGGGTCAAAGCAAAGTCCACCTAGCGATCTTTGCAAGAATCTCTGCAACCACTGGAAAATGGCCAGTGAGCCTTCTGCTCGCCACTGCTATAAGGAGCACCCTGGGCTGTCTTTCATGTTGATGGGGTTGGACTGTCCCCTGCAAGAAGTACGCATGCCTTCCCATTTGAGTGCAGGTGCCTTTTGCAGCCCAAAGTATGGGACTTAAGATTACAAAGCGGAGGGAGGTGTCCCCCTTGTCCAATGGCAAAACAGAACACTCTTGCTTGGCATTTTCTTTGCCCTGTTCCAAGGGGTAGTCTCGCAGCACGGTAACTTTAATACGTTCTAATTAGGCAACTGCTGGGAGGGAAGACAGGGTTTCTCCAGCAATCACAGCACAAAGCCCTTCCCTGCTGGAGCTGGGAAACTCTTCAGTTTGAAAAGTTTTTGGCTTTGGCTAGGACGGCAAGGAATTCTTGAGTGCAGTATAGGCAGCAGAGTCCACTTTCAGGCCCCATTAATCCAGTCTGGGTAATCATCATAAATTTATATACTAATGACCATCTCAATTCTTTGAGTGCTGGTCCTAATGTTGCCAAAACAGCACCATCCACATGCAAGAGGGAGGTATTTCAGCAGACTAAAAACATCTGGGGGGGATAACAGTGTGGGATGGGGAGACGAAAGCCACACAATGAGGACTGAGCATGCTCAATGGGTATTGAATGCTGGCTGAGATGTGTGTGCGTGCGTACGCGCGTGTGTGTGTGTGTAAAAATGGAGGTGGAGTGGAATGGAGACTATGGAATCCTGAATGGAAGCACTTCATGCTGCAATGAAGTGAATCAGGTCTCTGGTCTGATCCAGCAGGGCTCTTCTTCTGTTCGTATCCAAGAGTATCTCTCCCCAAATTTGCAGGCACTGCAATTGTAGTCTATTCCAGGTGCACCATGGACCACCACCCCAGATGTTAGTTAAGATTATCCAGAATTAATTAAGCCACTTCGTGAAGGGATTGGTTCTTTTCTTTTGCTCCTTTTGCATTGCTTAACAGGCTCCATGGAAAGGGAAGCCTGTGCTCTGCCTGATGTCTGGGCAGAGTTCATTAGCTGACACACCAACCATGGAGCAGTTACTAGAAAATCTCCTTGCATTACAGCCGGGCTTACACAGCTTCTCCATAATTGCTTGAGGAAGCTGGCATCCCTTAATTGCCAGGGATGGGGGGAAATAATTGCAGCAGACAAATGGGCTCAGAGGTGGCCATCTCTCTGTGAAAAGAACAGGCTGGGGAAGATTCATTCAGGGAGAATGCTAAAAAGAACTGGAGTAAATAGACATGGGGAAAAGGGGGGAAGGGGATGAATCTAGTGTCTTTGCTGGGAGTTTGGCTGTCAGCCTTGCTTTTTACGGTGGAAAAAATGTAGTTTTTCTTTTTGGCGTCTACACAGTAGGGTAGATTTTCCGTGGAGACCACTGATTGTGAGACGGACGACCCCTACGCAATCCCAGTGACTGCCATTGGCCTAAGAGGAGAATGGACCCTGTCTATATAGATTGCACCCAAATGAGGTGCACATCAAAGTGAACAGGAAGAGTACTGCGGTGCTCTAACTAGCCTTTCAAGGAGCAAGTGCCAAAAAAGGATGTAGCCATTGGTTTTGGGGTATTACAACAGGACCGTGTGTAGTCTGTTTAGAGATGTGATAAGAATGCTGGGGGTGGGGTGGGGAGAATGGTAAATCAACAATCCCCCCCCCATTTCTTTCCTGTTCCCCCCGCCCAGGCCCTAACATCTCTAGTTCAGGACCCATGGTGGGGGGCAGGAGGGGGAGAAGGGAAGAGGGACACCATTTTTCTCCCTCACCTCCCACCAAAGCCTTCTCCTGCTGTGCTATGTAGCATTAGAGGGCTCAGGTTTGGGACCCAGGTTCATCCCATGAAGCTGAATGGCAGAAGATTCAGGAGAGATAAAAGGAAGAACTTCTTCACACTGTGAATAAACTGTGGAATTCACTGCCACAAGATGTAGTGATGGCCACTACTGTAGATGGGTTTAAAAGGGGATTGGACAAATCCATGGAGGATAAGGCTTTCAGTGGCGACTAGTCCAGATGGCTGTATATTACCTACAGCATCAGAGATAGCATGCTTCTCGGTACCAGTTGCTGGCTCAGACAAGTGGGAGGATGCCATTGTGCTCATGTCCAGCTTCTGGGGTTCCCATTATATATTTCTAAAGGACTTTGCCTATGATTTCTTTTTGCTGGTGTGTTAACAAAGAATTTCATCAGAAGCTTGAAGGGCCGTAGCTCAGTGGGGGGCGCATGCTTTGCATATGGAAGGTCCCAGATTCCCAGGTATGGCTGGGAAAAGCTCTTGCTTGAAACTCTGGAGAGCTGCTGCCAGTCAGCGTTGACAGTATCGAGCTGGATGGACAATGGTCTGACTTGGTCTGACAGCTTCCCATAATGTTCCTGAGTTTATTATCTGGTTACATCTTAAGGATTTCTTTGTTCTTGAAGAGACTAAAGCTGCAATCCTATATACAATTACTTGGGAGCAGGTCCCATTGAACTCAATAGGGCTTATTTCTGAGTAGAACATACAGGATTGCACTGTAACAATTACAGACGATGTCAGTCCTATTTGGAGTAGACCCACTGAAATGCATGACACTTAAAATTCATCATGGCTAACTTAAGTCCCATTCATTTCAGTAGGTCAACTCTAAGTAGGACTAACACTGGCTACAACCCTATAGGTGGCTTCCTGTGTCTGACTGTCATTGAGCCCTTTCCTGGCTCCTTACCAGGCAGCCATTTCACCTGAAGTGCTGACTCTGGCTTTTGATGTAACTCTTCGACAGAGTCCTTCAAACCGTTCAGGATATTAACTTTGTTTGCTGATTATTGTTCTGCTATTGTTCTGCTTTCTATTGTTCTGCTTTCTTTGTTTGCCTTTCTTTTTGTCACTGCATGTTTTCCTTTGCTTTTCTTCATTTCTCACTACAACTGGGATTCTTGCTTTCTGCCCACCCACCTGCCCTGTTCTCTTTTCTTCTTTTAATATGGCCTCTTCGTTTTTTTTCTCCACTAGCTTTCCCTCTCTAAACATTTCTCTGCTGTATTTACATATACACACCTAGTTCCAGCAACTTGTAACAATTATTTCTGCATTTTTGAAGGGTACTGTGTGCTGTTTTGTACATAATACATTATCTGGGCACATTCTCCTCTCCTTTTGCTGATGTTGCCCCCAGTGTTACGTCAATACTAAGATTGTAAAACTTCAGGCAGGGACATCTAATTATCTGTGCAAGGCTTAGTTTATTTTAACAACAACCATTTGCTGCTTTGTGGAATTCCCTTCCTTTGGAGGCTTATTGAAGCCCTAGACTGATCTATGGACAAATTTTGGAAAGAATTATCAAAGTAGTTTGTGCTGATTTTAAGTGGATGGTGTAGGGCAGAGGACATTTAAATATATGGGTGTTTATTCATTTTGTTATTACTATGTCTTCAATGGCACAGTTGGTTGGCAGAAGAGGTAGGAACAGAATCCAGTTTTCCTGCTTTTATATACTGTGGCTATCTACAGCAGAACACCCCCACCCCCATTACATCGTAGTTAGTTACCACTAAACCAGGGGTCGGCAACTTGTGCCCTTCGAAATGTTTTTGCCTACAGCTCCCATCATTCCTCACTATTGGCTATGCTGGGTAGGACTGATGGGAGTTTTAGGCCAAAACATCTGGAGGGCCACAAGTTGTCCACTCCTGCACTAAACACGTGAATATCCTTTAGGTATATATACTGTACTTGCATTAGCCTGTTACCACCACACATTCAGCATGTTTAATTCCAGCAGTCAGATCAGCCATTCCAAGTGTATTTATGAAAACATTCCTCTGTCCAACCAACCTACATATCACATTACAGGACTGTCCGTTAGTCTGCTATAACAATGTTGCTGTACTGTAGAGTGGCTGAATCTGCACAGCCTCTTTAACATTTGCACGTCATAGAATCATAGCATAGCAGGGTTGGAAGGGACCTACGTGACCATCGAGTCCAACCCCCTGCTGAATGCAAGAATCCAAGTCAAAGCATTCCTGACAGATGGCTGTCCAGCTTCATCTTGAATGCCTCTGGTGTGGGAGAGCCCACCACCTCCCTAGGGAATTGGTTCCATTGTCGTATTGCTCTGACAGTCGGGAAATTTTTCCTGGTGTTCAGCCGGAATCTGGCTTCCTGTAGCTTGAGCCCATTCTTCTGTGTCCTGCACTCTGGGATGATCGAGAAGAGACCCTGGCTTTCCTCTCTGTGACAACCTTTCAAGTACTTGAAGAGCGCTATCATCTCTCCCCTCAGTCTTCTCTTCTCAAGGCTAAACATGCCCAGTTCTTTCAGTCTCTCCTCATAGGGCTTTTTTTCCAGTTTCACAAAGAAAAGTAACTGCAAATGGATAAATTAAAACAGTAGTGGGGCAGAAGAAGCCTCCAAAACTCCTCTGTGATGCTTATTTGCCCCACTCTGTCTCTGTGCAAAGTGCATGATGCTGCCAAGGATTAATTTGGCAAGCAGAGATATGTTTTAAGTTGGGGTCTGTGTTCTGCATTGTTTTCTGGTATCTGATAGAGAGGGAAATGAAAACCTTATGAGCTGTTGTAGGACTGATAGCACTGCCTGTGAAAAGTAGGTGGCGAGTGTGCCTTTAGGCAGTGCTGGAACAATTTGGGTTGTATCCAATCTTAGTCTAACGTAAGCCCTATTCATTTCAACGGGTCTACTCTAAGTAGGACTAACATTGGCTACCATCCTTAGTTCCAGTAAGGTACCTAGAGTTTTAGACTTTTTAATAGAGCTTTTCCCGAGTGCACAGCTCTTGTTGTTGTTCAGTCATTAAGTCGTGTCCGACTCTTCGTGACCCCATGGACCATAGCACGCCAGGCCTTCCTGTCCTCTGCTCTCTCCCGGAGTGTGCTCAAATTCATATACAGCTCTACTGCACCCTAAAAAATGGGAAGAAAGGGCATGCTTGCAAGAAAGGGATGGTGCCATTTTGGGGAGAGTGCTAGGAACGGCAGCAACTGCAGCCAGGACAAGTATGGAGCAGCAGCAGCATGCTTGCACCTCCATGGATGGTACAGGCCACATCTGTTTGTTTACATCTCTGGGCCCGTGTATGTGTTATAGCTGCGAGTTGGGAACCTCTTTCAACCTGAGGGCCAAATTCAATTTTGGAGATACTCGGGGGGGGGCAGTGGGGGGGCTGTGAGGGGGCTGAAGGCAAAGTGGGTGGGACCAAAAATACAAAAACTACTAGGATCTTTTAGCCTAACACTCTTCCTGCCAGCAGGTAAGCCTTAGGAGAGGCATTTCAACCTTTTAGAATGAGGAAAGAACTGCTCAAAAGCGGGGAAATCACCACATGATCGGTGGTTGGGGGGAATGGGGGCAGGGCCATGTGGGGACCCCAGGAGCCCCTCCCCCAGGCCTCCTCCATGGCTTCTCCCTCCAAGTCCCCAATTCCTTCTCCCTCTTCCTCCCAAGTCCAGAAACACACCACTGCCGGCCTTTTGGAATCACTTTGCTACCATTGTTCCTTCTCCTGCCTCCTTGGCTCCAGCAGCATCAGCTGGGGACCATGGCTCAATGTTAGAGCCCATATTTTGCACACAGAATGTCCTGTTTAGTCCCTGGCATCTCCACTTGTTTAAAAAGGGGATCAGAGAACAGGTGGTGGGGAAGAGGCCCTCTCTGCCCGAGTCTCTGGAGAGCTGATTCCAGTCAGAGCTGACAATATGGGGCTAGGTGGACAAAGAGCTTGACTTTGGATATGGCAGCTTGCTATGAGGGCAGTTCACTGTGGTGCCCCTTAGGGAGAGGGGCTTTCAGCACTTACTGCGTTCAGAAGCCACAGCTACTGCTCAGGAGCTGCATGCAACTTTTGGGACGCTACCTGGCAGGCTTAAAGGGGGAATTTCCATGTTTGGGGACGGATGACTCCCACCTGGAGATCACAGCACATGGCAAATGTACGATGGCTTCTCCCCACTGCAGGCACAATGTCTGGGATCACTTATCACATGGATCAGCCCAGCGCATTATGCAAGGAATCTTCTTCCTGCTGCCAGGACACTGAAGTAGTGGTGTGGATACTATAACAGCGGGGGTGGGGGAGGTCAGAGTGGCCCTCCAGATGTTGCTAGGCTCCAAACCCCATAATCTCTGACCATTGGCCATGCTGGCTGGGGTGGATGGGAGTCCAACAACATCTGGATAGCTACCAGTTCCCCACCCCTGACCTAGAGCAGCCTCCCTCAACTGGTGCCCTGTGGATGTGTTTGACTCCCGACTCCAATCCTCCCCTGTCAGCATGCCTGTTGGCTGGGGATGATGGGAGTTGGAGTCCAGAAACATCTGAAGGGCACCAGGTTGAGGAAGGCTGATTGGGAGCAATTACCTTCTTTGCTCTGAACTGAGGCAGGTCGCTCTGAAGAGACTTTATTTGTCTCTGGGTTTGATTTCACAGACTGCATTGAGTTGTTTGCCTCCATGTCCGTCTAGCCTCAGCTGTTGTGGGGGAAAAGATACCTCTTTCCTCCTGTGTGAAACTCCTTAACTGAAACTGCAGCATCAGATATCCCCTCTCAGCAATCTTGCTTCCCATTTAAGAGCAACCCGTTTGGGGGTTTAGCTTCACACTGTTCCGAAAGGAGCAATTTATGTGGGAAAGGCACTGGTTTTTAACATGTGTCATCGTGAAAGAAGCATGATTTTGGCAAGGGCCAAATGCGCCAAAGGCTGTTCCACTTCTGTGTTTGGCTGCCCTCTTTCAATAGATAATTGTCCAAGTTGTGTCTGCTTAAAGGGGGCTGAGAGGGAGGGGAAGATGGGAATCTGCACCGGAGTTAGCCTCACATGCGAATAACTGCCATTGGAATATTCTGACCTTGGTTCTCCTGCAGACAGATGGGTTTCCCCCACCCTCCCTTTCTCTGACAAGCCATATCCCTCAGGAGTGGGGGAAGAGCAAGCTGGCTTTTTGTCTGGTTTATGAGCTGCTCATCACAAGGGTTGCCGAAACCTTTGTGTGAAGCTCAAATGCTCGGGCATTGGGTACCACTGGGGCCATGGTGCCCTTCACGGCAGGTTGTGCTGAATAGCCCCCCTCTAAACCTTTAACCAGGCCAGACTTTGTGGTAGGAAAACAAAAGCATCCAGTGCCTTTTTGTCTTCCCAGATTTTGAAGGTACAGAGCCTAAGGGGTGACTTGCGGGTCAAGGTATACAACAGACTAATGGTCTCAAAAGTAAAGACCAAAATGGGGTGGTTACCCTCTTCTGCACACAAAAGATGTTCAAGTAAGAAACCGATGGGGGTCTGGATGCCTCAATTGGACAGAATGTCATTTGTACCTCTGGGTGTCATAAACTGCTGAAGATGAGGAGACTTTTCCTTTATTTTGCTAAGACAAAGTATAAGGGTCCTCAGCTCCTCCTTATCTGGACCAGCCATCCCCAGGCTGGCACCCTCCAGATGTGTTGCACTGCAATTCTCGTCATCCCCAGCCAACATGGCCATTGGCCACACTGGGTGGGAAGGGTCGGAGCTGTAATCCAACACATCTGGAGGGAGCAAGGTTGAGGAAGGCTGATCTGGACAAAGGGGCTCCATACTACAGTGACAGCTAAACTCTCCTGTAGTTTTGCCCCAGGCTCCCCCAACCCCACTATGCTGTGGAGTGCTGCATGGAGCATTTCTTTATCCATTCAGGCTTTGTTGCCATCCACTGTTGTTGGGCTGAACAATGTGTTTCCTGCTCCTCCTTCTTCTTTATATAGATGGTACCGCAAGGAGTGTCACTGGCCAGCTCTCTCCATCCATCAATCGGCATGCCAGCAGGGGAACATCTGTGGATGACAAATGAAAAGTCTATAGATGCTGAACATGTGTGTGTGTTTTAAATCAAGTAACAAATGGATGGTGCTAAGAAAAAGCATGGCAGATTCCCAAGACCACAAGTATGAGATTACTTTCTCGTGTGGTTTGTTTGTGTTACAGCGCAAGTCACTCTTCTCTGAGAATGTATTATCCTGCTGTCAACCTCAATAAGGAGAACCTAGTCTTCCAGTGCACCATCACCATTTTTTGGGCCATGCTTCTAATTTCCTCAGTGTTTGACTTAGTCTGCAATGCTTACCCACTGATCTAGGAGTAAGTCTCATTGCACACAATGAAGCTTGCTTTGGAGTAGACATGTATAGGACTGCAGTGTCAGTTTAATTTCCTTAATTATAGCACTACCTCAAAGCAGGTGCAGTTTATTTAGGTATTGCTTTACATGTAGAACTTAAGACCCCTTCGCATAGGATGCACAACCAACTTTTATATCAATCTGGCAACAGGATGCAGGCATAAATGAGTTGTGCAGACAGTTCAGCTATGTGAGCAATAGCTTTACGTTCTTGTGAATGGCAGTGCTGTGGAATCCAGGTTTCTTTCATAGGATTGTTGGGGAGAAGATGACCAGTCTGAGCTATTCAGTAGCATGTCCGCATATGTATCTGCCCCGCTCTGCCCCCATACTTGGAGCGCTTTAGGGAAGATCTCTTCAATCTGCTTTCTTTGCTTCTGGAAGTGACTTGACAAGCAGAAAACAGGCCAGTAAGTCTGGGAGGAGATCAATGTTTGTATAGATGGGTCTTTCCCCTCCTAAGAGCTGGCTCAGGATTTTCCCCCTCACTGCCTCCTTCTCCCATTTATCCCATGAGGGGCTGTTGTAACCTGACCTGGCAGGCACTTTCAGCCTTGCTTCTCTCTCTTTCAGCTGCCAGAAGTTCAGAGTCCTTGCGGAGGAGAAGAAGCAGCAGCCGCTATGATCCAGGCACTGGTGCTCCTGTTGCTGGCTGGGAACGGAGCCACGGCTACCAGCACCAATCCTCGCCTGAAGCTCTCCTTCCATGGTAAGTGAGGGCATGGGGGGGGGGCAAACCAGTGGAGATGACAGATGAGAAGTGGGGGCATGTGGAGGAAAGGTTGCCACTTCTCGGTGGAGGTATGAACTAGAACAGCCTGGTGCCCTCCAGATGTGCTGGACAGCAACACATGGCCCATGGCCATGCTGGCTAGGGAACATGGGAGTTGTAGTCCAGCACATCTGGAGGGCACCAGATTGGGAAAGGTTGAACTTGGAATTGGCTCTATCTAGTCCTTTGAATGAGTTGAACTCCATAGGTGACCGGGCCAGCACTAGGCTGGGCTATGTATTTGCATGGATGGTAAGCAGTGTTGATTTTTTATGGGGGCAGGTAAGCACTGGAGAGCAATGTGTCAGCTATCAAAATTGTGTATTGAGTGTTTGTCTCTTATGATGACCCATGTCCTACTCCCCCTGCGTGCTTCCTTTGTCCTAAGACACAAGTAATCATTACTTAGACTGAGAGAGTCATGTAGACCGATGCATGTTGCCCGATGATCCAAATTATAATTTGGGACAGCCCGTTTCTCGTTCGTGCTATGGGCAAGGAAGTGTAGGGTGTCTAGAAAGGCAAAATCTATTGGTGTGAATTTGGAGTAACTCTGTTTTTGTAACAGTGGAGTGAAAACTGGGATCCTGCTCCTATTCACACTCATGTAAAGCTGGAGACCGAGTTGCCTTAAGTTAGCAACAGCATCTCTGATTTATTTGCTGGTATCATTGACCTGGTCTCATATGTTGTGGATATGTTTCTTTCCAGTTTAGGAAAGAGATGTATAAAAATAACTTGAGGCCGATACAATTATGAACACTTTGACAAAAGCCAAAATAGAACATTTGTTCACTTCCATGTAATGCCACAGGTTAAGTGGTGATATTAATACTCCACGTGTTTAAAATGAATAGGAAGAATTTGACAAAGGTTTGATCATGGGCAACAGTACTTTAAAAAGGACTAGACAAATTACAACTGCACTTTAAAAAGGACTAGACTAATTAATGGACAACAGAAGTATTAATCACTGTTCACCAAAATGCTCAGAATTTATAGCTCAGGAGTGGACGAACTTAATTTTTGCATAGTCTACTTATGCATTATTTTTCTTAGCTAGAATCCTTCTGATTCACCCTGTGTTTCAAATGTATGAAGCAGGCGTGCATGCTCAGTATCTCTTAACATTAAAGCATAACTATTCAGTGCGAAGTGTTCCCGAATATGCACCCTTGCTTAATAAGAAGTGTCTTGCTGGTCTACCTAATTTAGCAGTCTTTCTAACAATTCCAGCAGCCAAGAAGTGCTAGATGGTTGACTGAAAGTTGCCCCACAGTCCACTGGTGGACTACAGTCTACCTTCAGCTAGGCAGAATGGTCAGAGATGATGGAAGTTGTAGTCCATAACATCTGAAGGATGCCACACTGGGAATGGCAGCTTTAAAGTATCTGGAACCATTTTAGAGATTACATAGGCTGATAGTATGACCTGTAAAGGGTGTTCTTATGCAGAATAAGATGGGAAAGCATCTCTATCTAAAAGGGGAAGAAACAAGAAACCAGTTGTGTCATGCACTCATGTATAATTTCATGCTGGGATGGATAAGGGAAAGTCATCTAGTTTGTTGGCTTGTCATTAGTTTGTTGGCTTTTGATCCTCCAGATGTTTTGGCCCACAACTCCCATCATCACTCACCATTGGCTATGCTGGCTAGGGCTGATGGCAGTTGTAGACCAAAACAGCTGGAGACCCTACCCCTGCTTTACAAGTCCCTAGTTTCTGAGCCCATACTACACACTGCCCAATTTTCAAATGTTTCCCTACAAGCATGAGCCTTTCTTTACTAAAGTGTTACATTTCTCAGGTGTATCAGATTTGGTGGTATAGTCCATGGACATTCTACCAAAGTGCTGTCATTCATTTTGGTAGAGTTCTTTTAATCACTTTGCTTTACAATGCCAAAGCAGTGTAAACGTATTAAGAACCAGTCTGGAGTAGTATTAGATGTTTCTACCACCGGTGATGGTGGGGCAGTGGTCTGAATTGCTAGTGCAGGTGTGACCTTTAGGGAAATTTCTGCTGGGCTGTATCTTCTCTCCCAAACACCACCATGGTGCTTTCTTATCTTCTGGCAACTGGCCAAACCTAGTGACATGTTGGATAATCTAGTGACATGTCACCCAGATTCATCTTTTGGGTGATTTCACAATTAACTGGGCAGCTGCTTTAGGTTGCTCAGTTACCCTGTCCAAAGTCAGGACTGGATTGCTCATGGCCAAGTCCTTTGGCAAAATGGCCATGTGGATTTCTGAGGAAGGAGCTGAGGGAAAGAAATGTCGCCCATCTGGAAAGGGAAACATGCTGTGTATGGGAAGAAGCAACAATGCAAGCAGACGTGATGTTTAGGTGATATGCTCCTTCCATGCACATGCTTCTCCTGGAGCATTCTGGGAATGTTTGTCCCAACCAAGGCCACTTGGAGAGTATTAGCTATTCCCTTTTACTCCAGAAACTTGTTGGTGATATTTATATGCAACCAAATCCAGGCTGGCCTTGCCAGATATCACCATGACACCTCAGCCACAAAAGGGTAGTAATTGCTGTCACTGAACACTTTTTTATTACTCAGGTGGGTCAGAAGCCTGAGGAACAACTGGCTTAATTACTCTGGCTAGAAAAATCTATCTCACTTTGCCCTTGAGGCAACCAACCCAGTGCCATCCCTGTTCTTAAACCAATAGCAGAAGCAAAGCAGCAAGGCTTTGTGGGTAGGCAAGCTGTTTCCAGGGTAACCCCAGAACAGAATGTTTATGTTTACAAAGACCTGTTTTATTTCCCAGAAGCAGAAAATCATAAAGAGTTTAGGGAACTGAGAAAAAGAACTGTTGGCGTCTCTGATCCATTGTAGAATCCCTTTTTGCTCATCTTCAGTTGTTAAATGGGCCAGTTTCTGTGCTGTACATGTGATAACGAGATTGGGAGCTCTGGTGACACACCTTGGCAATCATTGCCTTGAGGTTCTACAGCCTTCCCCCACCAGGTGCCCTCCAGATGCATTGGACTGGAACTCGCATAACCATTGGCTATGTTGGCTGGGGATGATGGGAGTTATAGTCCCAACTCATATGGAGGGCACCAGGTTGGGGGAGGCTGCTTTAACCTATGTGGAACTGAACCCATGGCTTTTTGCCAGAGTGTGCTGCATCAGTGCTCAAATCAAGGGGGAGAGGGCAGGGAGAGCACCCCCCTTTCTGTGTGAGCTTTAGGTACTGTTTTTAGAAGAGTACCTAAAGGGAAATCATGCCTACTTGTGGCATGATTTGGCTTAAATTAGGGAGATCCAGCAGATTGGGCTTGTGGATTTCATTCCTTCCCTTTACCCTGTATTTGAGCACTGTGGGTGAGTCTAAAGATTGGTTGGACTAAGCGTGAAGAGACAGATGGATCATCTTCCCGCATGTTGTTGAGTCTGGCCATACCCTCCCTGCACTATAGATGATCCATGTCATGGCACCACCATTGCTCTAGAGCTAATGCTGATGATCTGTAGTGGGAAAGGAGGGACTATGTCCAGCCCATTTATCCCCACCCCACCCCTAAAATATTTGAAAACTGGAGGCTGGAATTTTCAGTCAAAAGCAGTGGAGGCTGGTGGCTCCGATTTCGGTGGAGCTATGAATTCGTTCTGGGTTTCAGTCAGAACCAGCCAGAACCCTCAAGGATCTAGCCAAGGTGCTACACCCAGTCCCCAAAACAGGTTCAGCACATTAGGTAGCCCCTTTAGCATTCTGGCTGGTTCTGACTGGAACCCAAAACGGATTCATAGCCCCACCGAAATCAGAGCCACCAGCCTCCATTGTCCAAAAGCAATTGTGATCCTACATGCTCCATTTTGAAATATGCTGCTTTAATCAACCCTGGAAAATGTGTGCACCGAGACCCGCCCCAACACTTCCTTGCAATGGAGAAGTCAAAGTGTGCCCTTCCCCATTAACGTGTATTATTTTAAAGCTGTTGTTCCCTATAAAGCTCCTGTGGGTGATACCAAAAGCAGGGAGGGCCCATCCGATCAGCTTATTGAGGGTCCATGCGATTGGAAACCTATTCATGAGAGGGCCCTATGGCTCTCCCTTTTCTCCCTCCCAGCCACCCTCTTGTACCAGCTCCCCCTCTCTCTGTGCTCTTTCCATCCTCTGCCCCCTGCCCTGAGTCTGAGGAGGAGCCTTTCTGGAGGTGAAATGTAAACATGTGCATGGGTGCCTTGTGGGCTAGCCAGGTGCAGAGCATCGCGCCCACTTGTATGCAAAGAGAAACAGACGCATAGATTCTTAAGGTCAAAGTCAATGAGCTCATTCAAGTCCTGTTTGCACTGGGGCACACCGCTGTCCCGATGGGCTTTCGCTGATAAATGCCAGGGCATGAGAATGCAGAATGAAGCTTACTTTCGAATTAGGAATGGCAGGGGGGAAATGGCAGGACAGCAGGACTTTTGCCCCCGTGAAGACTGTGCTCGCAAACTGACTGTGCTCTGTTCTGCAGTTTGCTGCAGGCCCTGGGGCTCTGGTGCACACAAGGAGCTCCCCAGCATGCAAGGGCTGCCCTGCTCGCTTCAGCATGAGGTGTGGGAGGGGAGAAGCTCCACGTACACCATGCATACCCAATAGGGTGGCATGCTGAGCTGCAGTCTCTGAGCCTATAGTGTGAAGCAGGAGTGGGCAACCTGTGGCCCGCAGGCTGCATGCGGACTCCACTGGCCTTTTTTGCGGTCCCCATGCCGCCCCACCATTATGCCGCCAAATTTGCCTGTGATATTTGGTGGTGGAGCAACAGCACAAAAAAAAAAAAAAGTCTTTAAAACAAGGTGTGTGTTGAGCGCAAACTTTGCAGTCAAGCAAAATCACCCCCCCAGAAGCCTGTTTTAAAGCAAAATGTCAGGGGTTATTTGCCACTGCCAAGCCACCAAATTTCAGTGACAAATTTTGAGGTGAGCTAACAAGAGGTGGGGGAGCAGTGGGGGGGCAACACAGCCCCTGACCCCCAGAAGTTGCCCACTCCTGGTGTAATGGCCTATGTGAGCAGTTCAGCATGGGCAAGGTACAATCAGAAGGTAATTTCAACTGAAAAATAAGCACCTTGCCCTAGGCCAAGTGCTTGTGAGCAATTGCTCTTCACTCGTAGGCAATGGACCTGCTGGGAGATTAATGTCATACAGCTGCTATTGAGGCTGGTAATCTGTTAAAGCAATGACCAGTTTCTTTTGCGCTCTCTGAACTGAACTGGATATGGCTTTCATTATTTCCCCCTGCCTTTCTTGACATTTTGGTTCAGTCCTAGCAAAAAACTGTTTTTGTTTAAAGGTGATAGGGCAGGAAGGGCAGCCTTGTATTTAACAGCTCGCCTATGGTGACCAGGAATTCAACATAGGTGAGTAAGTGGGTGAGCAGAGGAGGGATGAATCACTCTGTCTTCTGCCAGCCTACTTGGTTTCCATGCTAGCCACAAAGGAAAGAAAGCCCCTTCCTCTGCACCCAGAACTGAAATGCAGTAGTGGGTTGGCATAGAGGGATGGAACGCTCTGCCAGTCCCCTTGTTACAAGCCTTTTTTAAAAAAAAACCTAGCCTGCTCAGAGGAAGCATGGACATGCAGGTTACTAGCCTCTTAGCAGGCTAGCATTATTTTTGTTGTTGTTGCCGGTAATAACTTTTGTGGGCTTCTTTACAAGGCTGCAAGTAGGGGCATGAAAGTCCACAGCCAGGTAAGGCAAGGTGGCTACTCTAAGCTAGGCAAGTTCAGACTCTTCTGCCCTCTGTGGTCCAACCAGAAACAGAGAACACACCACAGGGAAGGAGGGAGATGGCATGGAGAGGCCAGGAAGAAATGCTGGTGCTGCTGGACCAGGAGGATGATGGTGATCAAAACCAAGCACGCTCAAGCCAATGGGGCCAATCAGGCCGTGACTTCCATAGGAACCTAGGAAGCTGCCTTTTACTGAGTCAGACCTTGATCCATCTAGCCTGGTATTGCTGACACCGAGTCTGGCAGTAATTCTCCAGGGTTTCAGGCAGAAGTTTTTCCAGCCCTACCTGGAGATGCCGGGGATTGAACCCGGGGCCTTCTGCATGCGAAGCAGATGCTCTACCACTGAGCTATGGCCCCTCCTGTGGACATTGCGCAGCCCATGCACCCAACATGGGTAACAGCTCATTAGCGGGTGGATTGCTCCCCTCCCAGCCGCTTTCTTTCACTTCTCCACAATGGCTTATTTGTCTGTGCTGCTGAAAGCAGATTAGGCTCTGGGCATAGAGAAAGGGCCCTTTCTCTGCACAGAAGCCTGTTGTGCTGGGAGATTAATGTCACGTTGCTGCTGTTGAGGCTGATAACCTGTTAAAGCTGGTGGGACAGATCAGGGGTGGGGGTGTCTGACACAGGCCAGAAATTGGATCTGGGGTAGGGTGGGGAGACAAAACCAACCGAACCTCCTGCAGGCCCAGCTGACTCCCAGCTAGCCGCCTGAATGGTGCACAGCTGGAGCAGGTCCTTCACCAGCCTCAGGCTTGCAAGTGTCATACGGGAGTCTTGGGATCATGGCCGCCGCTGCCCATGTTTCGAAGCGGCAGCAACCACCCACTGGAGGTCAGAGGCTGCATGTCGGCCTTCTAAGATCCACAGTGGATAAGGGGTGTGTTCCATGCTGTGCAGTGGGCACTGGGGGCAATTCAGTTTTGGGGCTGCATGTGTGTGTGTGTGTGTGTGAGGGGGGGTGTTTATTTTTAATTTAGAAACTCATCTTCCATGCTAGGCAATGAGGAAGCTTCATTGCACCCTTCTTAAAATAAGTGAACAGAATAGGTTGACCAGTTTGTGTTCTGTGTGAGAGACAGCATCCTTACAATCCACCCCCGCTTGAATTTTGAAGGCCTGTGCCAGTCAAAGATATCGGGCTTCCCCCTCAGCATATGTGCTGACAGAAGTATTACGGCCGCATTACCCTAAGAGGCCAGCTGTGTTGAGTGCAGCAGAACTACAGGGACTTAGCGCTGCTCTACGAAACTTGCCATCCGAATAAACAAAAGGGAGCAAAGAGGCCTAGAGAGGGGCCTTGAGTTGGCCAAGGTCACATAAAGGTCATCTGTAGAGCCCCAACTTCGAAGCTGGTATACCAGTGTCCCAGCTGCACCATTTGTCTGGGAGATTTTTGTACTGGTTGTTTAGATGGCAGAGCACTTTACAGGGTAAATTGCCATGTAGCCAGCCAGTCATCTTCTTAAGTCTGCTTATCTCTGAGGGAAGGATATCCATCTCTTACCCTTTCCCCACGGACTTGGTGGTCAAGCCACAGAATGGGGCTACTGTATCCATCACAGTACATGAATGTTAGCAGAGAAATTTGCACAAGGACATTCACTTTATTGTATAGATCTGCATGACTCTTGGAAGGCATATATGGGAATGGTCACCTTTAACAGTCTTCAGTGCTGTTTGTTTGTTTTTAATAATTATGACTCTTTTCCTTTCTGTTCCTGCATACTAGGTGCTTTGTAATCGTACAAAACAGTTTTACAAAAGAGTAATTTGTAATGGTTTTCATTTCGTTGAATTGGCTTGTGCTGCGCTTAGTTTGCTCCAGCTGATTCTCTCTGACTTGGCTTGAAGAATGGAAATGGAGTTGTGCAACGCACAGTCTCCTTCGGGACTGCGATTGTCATTCAGCCTCCTTCTCACCTTTTTCTTTCTCTGCAGACCTGTGGATGCGCCATGGATTGCGCACCTATGAGTTGGAGCGCTCCTGCTGCTATGACTCGCTGCTGCTGGATGAAGAGAGAGGACGACTTTTCGTGGGTGGGAAAAACTACCTGGCCTCATTGAGCCTAGACAACATCAGCAAGCATGACAAGAAGGTAACGTGTCTCTGTAGTGCCATGAAGAAGTATTTGGTCCAGAGTACTTGTCTGATTTCAAGGAGCAGGGGTGAGGCAGAAATCTCCCCTGAAGATTGGAATCATCTTCAAGGGGTGGACAAATTGTAAGCATTTTCATCTTACCTTTAAATACAAGACGGCCAAGGGTTTCCCCTCTTTTTCATTCTTCTTTTTTTCAGTAACAAAAAAAGTATTGTTGCTGTTTCAAGTGGATGCTTAGCTGCTCTGAATAGCCCAGCCATCTTTCTGACACAGACTGCTCTCGGAGTGGTCCAAGCCATGCCATAGCATCCTTGCCAGGGTCATTCTTAGAGGGGGAGAAATTTGGCTGCCCCTGTGGTGGCCACTTATTTAAAGGTGAGACAAAAATTCTTAAAATTTACCCACCCACCCCAAAAATCTACAAATATCCCTCCAACCCCCTTTCAGGAGTGTTGAATGATCCCAGGAAAGTTGGCTGTGGGGGAAGAGGGTGGATATTTGGCCTAGCTTAAAAAAGCAGGCCTGGGCTCCTGGGTTTCTGTGTTCCCTCTCAAACGCAAAATCCAGTGTTAGTCTATTGTAGCAAAACAACAACAGCAGCAGCATCTTGCGGCACCTTAAAGACTAACACATTTATTACAGTATAAGCTTCCACGGACTGCAGTCCACTTCTGATGAAGTGATCTGTAGTCCATGAAAGCTTGCATCATAATAAATATATTAGTCTTTAAGGCGTGACAAGACTGTGTGGTTTAATCTCAAAACCTTGACTGTAAACCACTCTGGAAATACAGTGTTCAAGGGCAGTACAGAAATGTTTTAAATAAATCAATAAGAACACTGAGTTATTATGTTCCCTCTCTGCTCTGGAGCCTTTAGTGGCTCCTTTTTCCATCAGAAGGGCCCTTCTGCTTGTCATGACAACAGGTCCTGCGTTCCAGACTCCTCTGCGAAATCTTATAGAATGAACCTCCCTGTTTAATGAAGTAGGACAGAGGGTGGGTTGAGTCCATCGATACCCTCATGGCTGGGCTGAAGGTGGAAGCTGTATTTCCAGCTCAGCAGGAGATGCAATGGAGCCACCTCCAACCCTCGGCTCCTAGAGCATTTGCTTTTCTTGGCTGGTGCGGCTGGAAGGCGGCAGAACGTGGCTCTCTGCTCTGCCGTCTGCGACTTTGCCATGAGGCACATCTCCCAATGAGCCGCCTGAGCTTATGAGTCAGGCTTGACTTCTGCAACATGAACAAAGCTTGGTGTCCTGGCAAAGAACCTGCGGGCTGCCCCGCGGCTGCAGTGCCTATGTGCGGGTGCACCGTTGCTCCCCTTTGCAGGGCTGGCACGGGGCTGAGAGGATGCAGCACGAGGGCGGAGTGCTGGTGAGCAAGCACCAGCGGCTGCTCTGCACCAGCGGGCTGTGGTCCTTGGTACCGTGGCTCATTGGACCAAAGTTCAGCGCGTTGCCTCCTCTTGAGGGGAGCACTGAGTTCAGGTGAACTCCCTCGAAATGGGGGCCGGAGTAGTGGAGCACACGGTTTACAGGCTTCATCGGAGGCCCTGCTGCATGTCCCGTTGCCAAAAGAGACTCACATGTTGAGAATGTGGGGCAGGGCCTTTTCTAGGGCAGCACCCCAGTAATGGAACTCCCTCCCTAGGGAGATTAGCCCCTTCATCGCTCAGTTTCCAGCGAGTGCTAAAGACACTCCTATTCCGCTCAGCATTCGTTAGTTTTTAATAAGGGGCTGAAGCTGGTTTTACTTTTCTAAATGCTTTATTTGCTCTGGGTTGTATCCAATATTAGTCCTACATAGAGTAGATCCATTGAAATGAATGGGACTTAAGTTCATCATGGCTAACTTAATTATGTCCCATTCCTTTCAATGGGTCTACTCTAAGCAGGACTAACATTGGATACAACCTCATATTCTCAGTCTTCGTTATTGTCTACATTGATTTAATACTTGCGTTGTAGAACCCCTTAAGGGCCGTGTGGCTGAAATGCAGCCTATGAATATTTTAATGAACAAATAAATAAAAGATCCAAGCAAATCCAAGCACCAGCTGAGTCGTCCTCTTGGAATGTTGACTTTGCAGTTCATCAGCAGCAGACCTAGTGCTCGCCGCAGCCTTTGTACACTGTTCCACGCCCCACCCAAGAAAATGCTCAGGGTTGAAATAGCAGGGAGACCGTGGCCCATGATGAAGGGGAGCCAGCAGCAGCAATTCAGCCGGGGATCTTTACTGCCAGAGCTTTTACAGCGTTTGGCTAACTTCAAGTGTGATGAATGACTAAACTAGAAGACCTTTGTTTTGAAGAGCTTTCCTAACGATCTGCCTCATCTTTGCTCCCACAGATTTACTGGCCGGCGCCTGTGGAATGGAGGGAAGAATGCAACTGGGCAGGCAAAGACATCAATGTAAGTGACCCATCTGGATGGGAAGGGGATGGAGACACCCTCCCCCATAAGTTAGCCAGGGCACCGAGGGAAGGGGATGAGAAGCATTAGAAAACGTGATGTGGGTGGGTTGCTTCCAGAGTGAGCAGCCCACAGAGCCTTCGCTCCGTCGTATGATGGGACTGTGATGTGCTGAGAGAGAGACTGAAACTCTAGCTTGGGGCCTCCTAATTCACCCATGACCCTTCATTGCTGTTAAGAATCTGTTGAGCATCTCGCAGGAACGCGTGCCCTTCCTCAGAAAACTGTTTTCCCGGTCCCCAGCCTTGCAAGCAGCACTATCAGGTCCCAGCCCTGTGAGGCCTCCATGAGGGCTGGGAGTCCTGTCACCGCGGAGGGACTGGTCGGGGCACTTAGAGATGCCTGCTTAGCTGTGACCCATCCTGACCTTCCAGGAGATAAGACGAGGGTTCCCACCGTTTTGGCAGGAGCAGAGATGAAGCAGGACCCCGTCAGATTTCACCCCTTGATAACTGTGGGTCAGCAGCAGGAAGGGTCTCAGGCACCTTGGCCATAACTCTTACAGGTTGTTCAGGGAGGGAGCAGCTCTGGGTCAAGCCTGAAATAGGAGCTCTCTGAGCGGCTGTGGTTTCTCTAACCCAGCTTTGGTGGGCAATCTGGAATGGCCATCTTCCTCCAAACTGGCCTGATGAGCTTGGTGGTTGGTGTGAGGAAAAGTGTTCTCCTTGAGCATGGGCGGGCAACTTGTGGCGCTCCAGATGTTTTGGCCTACAACCATTGTCTATACTGGCTAAGGCTGATGGGAGTTGTAGTCCAAAACATCTTCAGGGCAACATGTTGCCTACCCCTGTTCTTGAGGTTGTTTGGCGCAGTTTAGAGAAGACAAGGGGACACGCTACCTCCCCAAATAAGTACCCCCCTTAGATATTTGCTGGTCTCTTGTCTGTAATACTGGTCCAGGCCCTGGATCTGCATTATATGTAATCCTTCCCCAACTCTGTTCCCTCCAGATGCTTTGGATTACAATTCCAAGCATTCCTCACCCCTGGGCCATGCTGACTGGGGCTGATGGGAGTTGGAGTTCAAAACACCTGGAGGGCAGCATGTTGGGGAAGGTTGTTCTAGATGCATGGGAGGGTGTAGGCAAGGACTGCTCTGATCCAAGTAAAAATGAGAAGGATGTAGGGTTTGAGGGTTTTGTGGCTAAGACTGTGGGCACATCCAGATGGCTGTAATTTAGGGGAATTCCATGTGCTATTTCAGTGCTTCTGATCCCCACAGTTCAGAGTCCATGCTTTAGCCCACTCCAGTTTGCACAGTTGCTGGGGTTGCTGGGAGAGAAATGTGGCCTGTGCTGTTCACATGGTTGGCCTCCCCCATTCATCACATGGAGGCTCAAGCAGAAGAGAGATGTAGCCTTTTCCCGACGCACTTCCGTCCCTGGCAGCCTGGGAAACTGTGGTGTGATGTGCTGCTGTGAATTGCTGTTGGCACTTTGACCCAGTACAGAAACCCATGAAAAAGTGTGATGTGGTCATGATTACTTCATTGCCATGGTTAATTATTTGTTTGATGGGCAATAGCCAAGAGCAGGGAAAGAGTGCTCAGAGGCATAGGGACACTGTGGTATTATTTATTTAATTGATGTTATTTATTTGTTTAATAGATTTATATAGCACTGTCCATATTTAAAAATATCCTAAGTGGTTATCCTACCTTTCCGCCAAAAAATGGCACTCAAGGTGGCTAACAATAAAATCGAGATTAAAAACAACATCTTCATTAAAACATAACATAAAATGCAATTAAAAATGCAACAATAAAAGAAATGAACAGAACCAACCAATTGCTGCTGTTAGCAGTGCTTCCACTCTGAGCAAGGCAAAGGAAATATTAGGAACATAGGAAGCTGCTTTATACCATGTTGGACCATTGGTCCATCTAGCCCAGTATTGTCTCCACCAGGGCTGGGGAACTTCAGATGTTTTGGCCTGCAACTCCTATGAGCCCCAGCCAGCATGGTCACTGGTGATGGATGATAGAAATTGTGGCCCAACAACATCTGGAGGGCCACAGCTTCCGCAGCCCTAGTCTAGAGCCTTTCTACACGAGGCTTTTATTGTGTGCTTGTGCTTCCTCACTCATGATAGCTTGTGGATCCTTAACATGACATCGTCATCCTCCAGGGCCTCTCCCGTTCTCTCTAACCATTATAGTGTTGCTGTGTTTTTTTTAACAAGAAAAGCCTGATATATCTGCGAATGGCAGCATGAAACATTGGTGTGCTTGTGCAATTGTGCTATACCACAGCACCACCTAGTGGTTGTGTAATGGAACGTATAGAAAGGCAGAGAAAGAAAAAAACCCAGAAAAAAATACGTGTAAAGGAACCGATTTTAATACTGCAAAGAATCTGGAAGCAGAAGGCTCAGTAAAGGTGCGGGTTAAAAGCTTTATGTAGAAAAGCCCCTAGGCTGAGTTCAGTTCACTTTATTATGTGGTCACACACCCATTAGGCCATAGACAGAGTATCAGTGGCTCTCCGGGGTTTCAGGGAAGGGTCCTTCCCAGCCCTACCTGGGAGATTCCTGGGACTGAATCTGGGACCTTTTGCATGCAAAGCAGGTGCTCTGCCCTTTTGCTACAGCCCTTATTCTGTATAGAGGAAACTGTGGCCTAGAGAGAGGAAGCATTTGTCCAAGATTGCTGGGGCGAAGGATTTTCAGCAATGCCGTCCCAATTGCAAAGATCTTGGGGTGGGGGTAGGCAGCCAGGAACAGGGTCGTCAGAAGAGCTGCCTCATGTTGCATCACTCCTGTTTAAAACAGAAACAATCTGTAGTGGTGCTGCTCTCCCGTGCCAGCTGAAGTTCAACAGAGCAGTCTGACCCTGCAGAGATATCCCCACTGATTCATGGACAGGGCCAATAATTGAGGCAACTTGTCCTCCCTGGTTTTTGTTTTGGACACGAGCTTTGCCGACCAGGCTCCTGGGAGCAAAATTAGATTGCAAGGCGGTCTGGAGAGCAGCTGGCCAGAAAGCTCAGGCTTCCGGCTGAGGAGAGGCATTAGCGAGACATTTCTCTCTGCTGCGATGGAGCCGTTTCTCTTTTTTTCTCCCCCTGTCAGCGGTTCTCGATATTCAGCCTGCTTTATCCATCAGGGCTAAAGGGCAGGAAAACAAAGAGTCCTAAGGTTGTTTGTCTTCCTGGGCTAACTCAAGAGTGATGATGGGGATGTGACAACCCCAGGCCTGTTTACTCAAGACCTGCCCTGCAATGGGTGGGTGGGATGCTCTACAAATGGGTTGGACTCTGGAGAGGGTGTGTGTGTGTGTGTGTGTGTGTGTAAGAGAGAGAGAGAGAGAGAGGGGTGGGGTGGGGTGGGGAGGGGAGGGAGGGCACGCTCTCCATCACAACTAAATGAATCTTAAAAGTACCAAAATCCAGCACTTCTAGCTACATCTATGTGACATCTACACCTGTATGTACATCGGCTACATATATGCTATGTCCATATGCTATATATGTATGCTATATGTAGATCTATATCTACATGTACATCTACTTCTGTATGTATATTCTACATGCTACATGTATATGGACATGTGTGTGTGTGTGCGAGAGAGAGACAGAGAGGGGGAGAGATTGAGAGAGAGAACTCGAGCATCCTCCCCCATCACAACTAAATGAACTTTAACAGTACCAAAATCCAGCGCACCTTGAGCTACATCAGCTTATTGTCCCCTCTCCATAGCAGAGTAAATTCCTAATCAGCAGTAGTTCTCTATGAAACAAATTGGATTTGAATTACGGGAATGAAAATCGGACCCCATTTGTTTCCTCTCCATTTGAAAGCAGCAGCACAGTTCCGTGCTGAGAGCAAATCTGCAAAGAATGGGAGTAAATAATGGAGAAATTCCCTTTTGTTGTGCAAATGATCTGGAAGCAAGCCAATTAGCATTAGACTAGAGCAAAAATCCCAATGTATCTTTAGCTGTGAAAAAGAGCATGTGTCCTGTGCATAAGCACAGACTCCCGTAGGGGCTGGTAGCCTGGTGCAGGCTCTAGAGAAGAGGCATCCTGGCTTTTAAGGGGACTGGGAAAGGGTCCAGTCTCTTTGGAGCTTGGCCTTCTTGATGGTTGTAGCTCATGTAAATTCACTGACGTCACAGCCTAGGTTAGGCATTACTGGAACATAAGCTAGGAGACTTGGCTCTCCATCTGAATAAGAATGTAAATTAAGAGAGGGACACAGGGCTGGAGCTAAGAGGCCAGCAACAGCAAGGTCTCGGGATATGAGCGGGGGCACACAGTGGAAGTGAGGGGGAGCGAATGTGGCAGATCTGGGATTAGCAGAAGTGGAGGAGGACTAGGGTGTATTTTGCAGTGGGGAGAGAGAAGGTGGCCCAGCCGTGCCCTTGGTCTCCCGTTGATTATGCATTTGCCTGGAGAAATGGTTAATGCTATGCATCTGTCCCTTCCTCACTGGTCTTGCACTGTGTGGTCTTCTCCACGTGAGCCGGAGCATCCTGCTTATGGCCTGTTTTTGCCCAGGAAGCTGCCTTCCACCGAGTCAGATCATTGCTCTGTCTTGCTCAGTAATGTCTGTGCTGACTGGCAGCAATGAGTCCCCAGGCTTTCAGACATGGGTCTCTCCCAGCCCTACCTGGAGCTACCAGGGATTGGGACCTTCTGCATGCCAAGCACAGTGCAGCAGTACCGTGGAGCTACAGCCTGGGCTTAACTTGTAACTTGACCACATTCTTACTGCATGGCATTAAAGGGTCACAGTACCAGAGTTGCTTCCCAAGACCGTTCTGGCATCCACTGCATGCCATGAGGCCCATTTGCCCCTTTATCTATCGTTACGACTTGTCATACCTGTGGTGGAGGGCTTGAGCAATACAGGCCTGGGGAAGTCCAGCAGCAGCTCAGTGGCACATGTCCAGTCTCTGGGGAGAACTGTTGAGACAGCAGCACTGGAACATCTGGCCCATGCCCGATGCATTGATCTGACAGCGTTGCATCTGGCTCATTTCTCTTTCCCATTAGCTACACAGCTCGACAGCCTAAAGGGCTACGGGAGGCTACGATGCGCCTTTCTGCACATCGAACATCATCCCTGTTCTTGGGTTTCAATTTTCCTCGACCTAAATGAGAGTGCTGGCTATCGGGTGTCGGAGTCAGTAACGTCAGCCCCAGAGAGAAGGCCTGGACCTGCATGGTTTTTCCAGATGGGAAGGTCTCGACTGCAGGATAGACACAAGCTCAAGGTGACCCAGGGATGCCATGGAGAGCTGTGACTGTGCAGACTACCAGAGTTCTAGAGAAGGGTGAAGAAGGGATGCTGCTGATTTGTAGAAGATTGTCCTCAGGGCTGGCATCAGGGGTATTTAATTTATTTCATAGAATCATAGAATTGTAGGGTTGGAAGGGGCCTACAAGGCCAGGGCCATATATATTTAAATATATTTAAAATATTTCTTGGCCACCTTTCAGGGCAGAAGCCCTCCTAAGGTGGCATACACCACCTGTGAACCGCCCAGAGAGCTTCGGCTATTGGGCGGTATAGAAAGAAAGAAAGAAAGAAAGAAAGAAAGAAAGAAAGAAAGAAAACAATAAAAACCAATACAGGCTTAAAAGCAAACAAAAACCCCCACAATAAAAAGAACAACAACAGCAAGCATATCAGGGGAGTCCAAAGTAAAATAATATGTTCTCAGGGACTTTTTAAAAGTCCTGCAATGATGGGGCCTGGCGGACCCCCAATAGCAACTTATTGCAGAGGTATGGGGCCACTGCAGAAAAGGCCGTCTGTCATGTCTCATCTAACTGCTCTCTCAGGTGGGCAAATGAGGAGGGCCTCTCTTGCTGATCTTAAAGTGTGGGCAGGCTGATATGGGTGTAAGCAGTCCTTCAAGTAATTTGGTCCCAAACTGTTTAAGACTTTAAAGGTCAAAACCAGCAGTTTAAGTTGGGCTCAGAAACACACCGGTAACTGATGCAGTATAAGAGTTGTATGGTTGAATTGTCTTGCCCCCACCAATACTCAGGTGGCTGCATTCTGCATCAGCTGAATTTTCCGGACCATCTTCAAAGGCAGCCCCAGGTATAGTGCATTACAGTAGTCCAACCTGGACATCACTAGTGCATGGATAACTGAGGCACTGTCCCTCCTCTCCAAATAGGGCCACAGCTGGCGTACCAGCCTAAGCTGATAAAACACA
The DNA here is from genome assembly GCF_057233095.1 of Heloderma suspectum. Taxonomy (NCBI): domain Eukaryota; kingdom Metazoa; phylum Chordata; class Lepidosauria; order Squamata; family Helodermatidae; genus Heloderma; species Heloderma suspectum. Next base: position 281,001,091 of record NC_139459.1, read on the forward strand.
CTCCTGGGCACTGCAGCCACCTGGGCCTCTTCCAGTTAGCGCAGAGTGCAGGAGAACTCCCAGGCTACGCACTTGGTCTTTTAGGGGAATGCAACCCCATCTAAGACCAGTTGTAAACCTCCATCCAGAGTAGTTGGTTTACCACCCCACAGTATCTCCATCTTGTCTGGATTAAGTTTCGGTATGTTCACCCTCATCTACCTGAAACAACCTCCAGACACTGGTTCATGAGTTCCACAGCATCCCCGGGATGTGTAGAAGAAACCAAAAGGTAGAGCTGAGTATCATCTGCATGCTGATGACATTTCAGCCCAGCCCTCCTGATGACTCCCCCCAGCGGTTTCATGTAGATGTTAAAAGGCATGTGGGACAAGATAGAACCTTGCAGCACCCCACAGGCTAATGTCCATGGGGTGGAACAGAAGTCCCCCAGCACCACCTTCTGAGACCGCTCCTCCAGAAAGGACCAGAACCACTTTAAAACTGTGTCTCCCAAGTTGATCCAGAAGGATACCATGGTTGATGGTATCGAAAGCCACTGAGAGGTCCAGAAGAACCAACAGGGTTGCACTCCCTCACTCCATTCCCCGGCTTAAGTCATCAACCAGGGTGACCAAGGCTGTTTCCGTCTCATAAACAGGCCTGAAACCTGGCATGATGGGGCACCTGCTGAGGCTCACACCTCTGCAGGGGCCCCACTGCTGTCAAGATCCTCCTGACCCTGTTCTTGTGCCTCCTTGTTGTCACTGCCTGTTCACTTGCCTACTCAGACCAGGCAAGCACTGATAATAGAGGAGAAAGAACACCTTCCTTAACTTAGCTTGTGCTCTCCCTCTGGGAGGTGGTGCAGACTGGATCCAGAGGAACAGGGCAAGTCAATAGGCAGTGGGGACAGAACTGAGGGGGAGGTGAACCCACATGTTGCCTAACCCCCCCCCCGCCCACCCACAAATCCTGGAGCTGGCATTGGTGCTCCCAGTTATCCTTGGTTTTAGGCACATGGCCAAGAACACAGCTAAAATCAAATCCTTCCATGCAAGTTGATGAGAGAAAAACTGGGGAGGAAAGGATTGAGCACCCCATCTCCCCACTCCAGTTCTCTGCTCAGAATTGCCCCTTCCCAAAGCTGCTGCTCTTAAATTAAAAATACAAAAGGCTGTTGGGGCTTCATTACATGCATTTGCTTGTATCGTGTAGTCCCACCACTGTCCCCATCTCTCAATCAGTTCAGTTTCTTCCAGCACTTCATATTATCAAGCAAATTAGGCTGTGTTTGGCTAATGGTGTCCAGACTTGCATTTTTCCCACCTGATCAGCCACTGAGAATAGGGAGAAGATCTGCTGGAAACCTTCCCGTGATTCACCTGGATGTCATGCTGGACGGTATCCCTCTTCCTGGCCATTGTCCCCCTCCCCCTCCCCCTTCACGATCCGATCCTTCTTTCCTTTTTCAGTGGACTTTATTGCAGATGCACTCCTTCACCACTGACATCTTGCTGATATTTTCTGCTAATTGCTTTCATGGCAGGAGGGCCTTTTAATCTGCCAGAACGGTGTCTGCTTCAGGATGTATGTGTCTCCCCCCACACACATACATATCAGGGGGCATTGTGTATCAGAGTCATTGATGGGTATATGGAGGCAATTGCTCCAATTTGGTGTTGTTGTTGTTGTTGTTACTGCAGTGCGAGGGGAGAGAATGAACTTCAGAGGAGGACGTGTGTGTGTGTGTGTGTGTGTGTGTGTGTGAGAGAGAGAGAGAGAGAGAGAGAGAGAGAGGGAGAGAGTTATATGCACACATAGACAGGAAACAATGGGGGTAAACAGGAAGGAAATTAAATATGACAATGAGTCCTGTTGTAAACAAGTCCTACGGTACCTCTGAATGCTTCTTTCCTGGTCTTGACATTTACAAATAATGGAAAGTCTACTTCCAAGGTGGAACGCTGAGCCCCTGCTTTTTAAGCTTTGCATGGACACTGTGCTCTCGTCTTCCCTCCTACTCCTCCTCTCCCACCCACATGTTTGCTCTCTTGCTTACTGCTGCTCCACCATGGATTGCTGTTTGCCTTGCAATTGACAGCCATGTGTGAATTGGCTCCTTTGGGAGCCATTCACTCTGCTCTCTTCAGCCCTTGTTTGCCTTGGCTGCTGCGCCAGGCTTATTCTCAATTCGCCTTCAAGACACCAAACGGGAGGGATCTCCGTGACACTCCTGTCTCTGCTGGGACCTCCTAACTGACCTTTCAAGGGGCCCAGTGGTGCTGGGAGAGGCTGTGATGTCCTTCTCCTTTCCCCACCAGAGCTTGTCACTCCCCCAGGCGTACGAACATTCTGGCCCATTCACCAAAGATGAATTCTGCCTGAGTTATTCCAGACATTTAAATAATCAGCCACTTTTTAATGGGCTGACCGTGCAGGAGTGATCCGTCAGCGGTTAATTGTGCTCAGCAGCAAGTCAAACAGATGTTCGCCTCCTGCAGGGGAGGGGCTGCTGAGGAGGCTTGCTCTGGGAGGAAGGAGAGGGCCGTGTGGGGGACTGGGGTCTTCGTGTCTGCTGGCGACCGGCACGAAATCTCCACCCCACCCATCCTTCCCAGCCCTCTCTCGGGTGCTGCAGAGAGCCAGTTCTGCAGAACCCCTGCTTCCCACAGCGCCCTCTGCTGGGGGAAACTGGTGGTAAAAGGTGCTGTCATTCCAATCAGCCACGGACATCGTGGCACCAGCATTTCTTACCCCACACAGTTCTTGAGGCAAAGAGAGGCTCCCACATTCTTGGGCATTTCAGCAATGTCAGGGGAGGATGTCCAGAGGCGAGGGAAGCGCTGACCCAGCAAATGCCAGCGTCAGAGGCCGGCGAGCTGGCGTGCTTCATTTCGCACCTTGCGACGGCCCCCCTTTCTCCATTCCCAGCTCTTGCCTGCCCCACAAGATGTTCTTTCTGGCAGGAGCAGAGGCACATCTGAAATAAGGATTTGGGTGGGAAGTTGGAGCCATTGGATGGAATGTAATAGATAGGGATGGGGAAACGGCCCGTGCTTGCAGCTCCCTTGTCACTGACAGGCGTCCAAGCCTTCTGGCTCCCTTGCTTGCAGCTCCGCTGATGCCTCCCAGTCCCAGCGGACAGGATCTGTTTTCTGTCTGTCTGTCCATCCATCCATCCCATTACGCAACCTTGCGAGCCCGGAAGGCAACTTGCTCAATTGCAGGCGCTGCTCTTGTTCCGCAGGCCGAGTGCATGAACTTTGTCAAGGTTCTACACCCCTACAACCGCACCCACCTGTACGCCTGCGGCACTGGGGCCTTCCACCCCACCTGCGCCTTTGTCGAGGCCGGACAGCGTGTGGAGGTGAGTCGTGCGTGGGTTCACAGGGTGTGGGGAGGGCTGCGGGGGACTGAGGCTGAATCTGGGGCAGGGGAGCCACCAGAGCCCTGGGTTTTCCTCACCCATCCCTCTTGCTGACACGTTCGCTCCTCTCTCCAGGACTCGGTGTTTAAACTGGACTTTGGGAGCTTGGAGGATGGCAAAGGCAAGAGTCCCTACGACCCTCGGCATGAGGCTGCCTCGGTGCTGGCTGGTAAGGGACTGCTACTGCTAGTCCCAGGGGTATTCTGTGGGACGCCCCTGAAATGCACACAGCCCCTCCATCTCACAGGCTCACACAATCTTTGAAGAGCTTTTGATCTGAGAAAAGAGTGTGGACGTTCCCAGTATCCGATGTGACAGGTCTCACAATTCAGCTGGCGCTTTTCGATCTTCGTCTCAACGAAGAACCCAGAGTCCCTAAAGCCGGGGTAGGCCATCTGGGGCCCTCCAAACATTTTGGACAACAACTCCTATCAGCCCCAGCCAGCACAACCAACTATCACGGATGATGGGGCTTGTAGTCCAACACATCTGGGAGGCGGCAGGCTGCTTACCCCTGCTCTGAAGTTGTTCTTGAATATGAGAAGTGGAGGCTGCTGTCTGCCATATTGGGAACAGCTGACTGTGCACACAGGATGCAACTGGTGGTAGGGAGCACGTTCCCTTCTGGATCCCAGCACCCGCTCTGCAGGGCTCCAGGAATGGCTGCTGCTCCCTGGCTGGCCAGCAGTCTGCACAGGAGGCATTTAGAAGTAGGAGCTTTGGCAGAAGGTGGTCCTGCATGGGGACCCAAGAAAGAGCATCTGAGAGACATACTCCAAAACAACGGTAGGCAACGTGGCACCCTCCACTTGTTTTGGGCTACCATTCCCATCATCCCTGACCATAAAAACAGAAGAAGAACCATGCTGGATCAGACCAAGGGTCCATCTAGTCAGCATTCTGTTCACATACTTGCCAACCAGCTGTTGACCAGGAACCCACAAGCAGGACAGGAGTGCAGGAGCACCCTCCTGCCCATGTTCCCCAGCAACTGGTGTGCATAGGCTCACTGCCTCTGGTACTGGAGGTTGCACATAGCCATCAAGACTAGAAGCCGCTGATAGCCTTTTCCTCCAGGAATTTGTCTAACCCCCTTTTAAAACCATTCAAACTGGTAGCCATCACTACATCTTGTGGTAGTGAATTCCATAGTTTAACCATGTGCTGTGTGAAGAAGTACTTCCTTTTATCTGCCCTGAATCTCCCACCAGTCAGCTTCCTGGGATGACCCTGGGTTCTACTATTTTGAGAGGGGGAGAAAAATGTCTCCCTATCCACATTCTCCACACCATGCATAATTTTGTATACCTCTATCCTGTCTTCCCTTACCCTCTTTTTTTCCAAGCTAAACAATCCCAGCTGTTGTAACCTTCTCTCATAGGGGAGATGCTCCAGCCCCTTGTTCATCTTAGTTGGCCTTTTCTGCACTTTTTCCAGCTCTGCAATATCCTTTTTTAGGTGTGGTGACCAGAACTGTATACAGTATTTCAAGTGTGGTTGCACCATAGATTTGTATAAAGGCAATATGATCTTGGCAGTTTTATTCTCAATTCCCTTCCTAATTATGCCTAACATGGAGTTTGCCTTTTTTACTGCAGCTGCACACTGGGTTGACATTTTCATCAAGCTGTCCACCACAACCCCAAGATCTCTTTCTTGGTCAGTCACCGCTACCTCAGATCCCATCAGGCTATACTTGTAATTGAGATGTTTTGCATCAACATGTATCACTGTACACTTGCTTACATTGAACCACATTTGCCATTTAGATGCCCATTCTCCCAGTTTGGAGAGATCCTTTTGGAGTTCCTCAAACCCCCTTTTTGTTTTAACCACCCTAAATAATTTGGTGTCATCAACAAACTTGGCCACTTCACTGCTCACTCCTAATTCCAGATCATTTATTACTAAGCTGTCAAATTTATTTATTTATTTATTTATTATTACATTTATTAATAGCCCATCTGGCTGGTCACCCAGCCACAATTCTACAATAAAAACATTTTCTAAAATACCCTAACCCACCCCAAATGCCTGCCTGAACAACCACGTTTTTAATGCACGGCGGAAGCTCATTAAAGAGGGGGCATGACAGAGTTCCTTAGGGAGGGAGTTCCACAGAGTGGGGGCCACCACAGAAAAGGCCCTTTCCCTCGTCCCCACCAGTCTAGCTGTCCTGGCTGATGGGACAGAGAGAAGGCCATCCGAAGCTGATCTTGTTAAGTGGCCTGTCTGGTGTTGCTGGAGGCGCTCCTTCAGATAGGCTGGGCTGGAACCATATAGGGTTTTAAAGGTCAAAACCAACACCTTGAATTTGGCCCGGAAAACAACTGGTAACCAGTGCAACTCCTTCAGCACTGGAGTGATGTGATCTTGCCGGCGGCTGCCTTTAATCAGGCGAGCCTGATTAAAGCATTGGTCCCAGCACAGATCCCTGTGGGACCCCACTGTTCACATCCCTCCATTGAGAGATTTTACCATCTCTTCCTCCTCTCTCCTTTCTTGTCTTTAACCAGTTGCTGATCAGTAAAAGGACCTCTCCTCATATTCCATGACTGCTGAATTTGCTCAGGAGTCTTTGGTGAGGGGCTTTGTCTATAGCCTTTTGGTAGTCCAAGTGGCCATACTGGCTGGGGCTGATGGGAGCTGACGTCCAGAACATCTGGAGGGAGCCTTGTTGCACTCCCCTGCTGACGCATATGGATTCCATCTGGCTGGGGTTGAGGCTGGGCTTGGCTTGGACAAGCCAGGAAACCGTTTAACCTTTATCCTCCGTTGCGGGCAGGTGAAGAGCTTTATTCCGGGGTAGCTACGGACCTGATGGGCCGGGACTTCACCATCTTCCGCAGCCTGGGCCCAAGGCCCTCTATCCGTACAGAGCAGCATGACTCCCGGTGGCTCAACGGTCAGTGATGGGGCTGGGAAGACCATCCCAGAGATGGGGGAAATGGGTCAGTATTGGAGAGGGGGCTGCTGGGCCAATTATTCTCATGCACTTGGCCAGTTGTCCTTTTTCTTTCCCTGGTGGAGCACTTATTTTGGCAGCTGGGAGAAAATGTCCATGTATGTGCCAGGGAAATCCACAGTTCACTATGACTCTCATGTTGGTTCTGCTTCAGAGTCCACTTGCTCTCCAGCTGTTGAGTGACTTATGGATGGAGTCTGCCGCCTAGTGGTCAGAGCCTGACTGACAGCTTCCTGAATGATCTCAGACCACTTATTTACTACATTTCTAAATAATCTGCCCAATAACTAATTCTCTCTGGGCAGATGATCATCGTGACCACCATGATAACAAGGGTGGGTACAGTACTGGGCTCGGTGGACCAGTGGTCCAATGCAGCATAAGGCCACATCCTGTGTCCGCACAGAGCTGCTATTAGCGGTTGAAAAAACAGGGGAGATCTTTTATCACAGATCTCTCACAGCCTGTCTAATTTGTCCCTTCAAAAGAGCATTGGAGGAGGTGTCACAGGAAAAGATTTTTGCGGACATTTGGGCTTTCTACATTGCTGTATGCAGGACAGCTCACAACCATAGAAATGACAAAATATGCAACAAAAATCACATCCTAGAACAATTCAAGCAAATGAAAATAAGTCAGCATGAAAATATAACTAGACAAACTAATAATTTAAATCAACGAACATAAAACGTAGTACTCACGTTAATGTACCATTACAAGGTAATATTCACTAAACAACATGGAGGTTAGTGCCATTTAAGATTTTGATAGGTTAAAAAGGTCCACCATTGGATATAGCCAAGATTAAATTGCAAACAGTGTATTTTAGGGATAGCTATTTATTTGTTGTTATTATTATGTTTATTATTACATTTATATCCCACCTTTCTTCCTCTTGCAAGGAAACCAAGGTGGCTTACAAGGTGGCTTACCTGCTGTCCATTTTATCCTCACAACAACCCTGTGAGGTAGGTTAGGTTGAGAGTCAGTGACTGGCCCAGTCACCCAGGGAGCTTCATGGCTGAGTAGGGACTGGAACCCAGTTCGCCTGAGTCCCAGGCCAACGCTCTACCCACTACAACATACTGGCTCTTGTGTGGGTATCTTCTTTTCTAAACCTCATAGCTGAGGTAGAGGAGAAGCCAGGGGCTGGAAGCCCGGTGACTGTGCAGCGTGGCGCATCCTCTGCCTTCCCCCATCCCCACCTCCTGGATCAGCCATCTCCAATGAGCCCCAGCAAGCACGGTCAAGCTCCCCTGGCCCTGCACTGACATTCTCTCCCATCTCTCTGACCCAAGAGCCAAAGTTCATTGATGTCTTCTGGATCCCAGAGAGCGAGAACCCTGACGACGACAAGATCTTCTTCTTCTTCCGGGAAACGGCAGTGGAGGGCTCCCAGGGACTGGGCAAGCAGGCCTTTGCCCGCATTGGCCAGATTTGCCGGGTGAGAGTGCTGGACTTCAGCTGTGGAAGGGCCGGCCTCTGGTGGGGTTGGGCAAGGTCTGGCCAGACTGCTCCTGGTGAAGCAGCGGCGGGGGGAGATGGCTGGCGGCCAGCCCTTGCTTTGGCTGAGGGACCCGGCATCAGCTCTCATGCCTGTCCTGGTGCAGGACACCAGCACTGGTATTTGTTGCGGGGACCAGGAGACGCTTTCTCAGCCAGGCTGGCAACTCATGCCCCTTCAAAGGCCTTTCTGCATTACAGCCTGTTGAGCCCCTTGCTGAACCATGGACCACTTGATCCCCACAAGGGTCTTCCTCTGTGGCAGCGGAAAGTAGCCCTCTGGGTTGGGACCCTTGCTGGAGGAGAGAGACTGAAGTCCTGGAGGGGGGCTCCAGAAGCCTTGGATGGGGGCAGGGTCCCTGGCAGCTCTCCGAGACATCTCTTCTCTTCCTCTCCCTGCAGAATGACATGGGGGGACAGAGGAGCCTGGTGAATAAATGGACGACCTTTCTGAAGGCCCGGCTAGTGTGCGCTGTTCCAGGCAGTGACGGGAGTGACACCCACTTCGACCAGCTCCGTGAGTGGCTGTGGCTGACGGGGGGCTAGGCTGATCCTAAATGGGGCAGAGGCTACTGGGGAGTCCACTTGAGGTTGTTGTACAGCAGAAAAAGGGGATGGGATGGGGAGGAAGGGTGAGTCTGTCCCTGGGTGGGGGGCATGTCTCACATTCCCACAGCCATCCTTGGAATTATGGTGTTGCCTGTCTTCCCTGCTGCCAGGGTGGAGAGCGTAATTGCTATATTAACTTCTCTTACATTCCGGATCTTAGAACAGGGGTATGTGCATTCATCTACATGCGCATGCAGAGCCAAAGCATTTGCTGGAAGTTTTTAAAAACAATCTCATGACTCTGGAGGAACAACTTGTGATTTCTTTTATTATTATTATTCTTGCATAGTTCCTAGCCGATGGAATAATTTCTGTACTTAAGCAAAAATTCTTCCCACATTAATGGTTACATGCTGAAACCTACATACTTGTTTCTTCCAAAACACAGTAAAAGATCACAATTTCCTCTGAAAAGAATCAGTTTACATTCTGGATTCTCTTGGTTTTCAGATAGCTTGCTATCCTTCCTCTCCCCCCACCCCCATTACAGCCAAATCCCATAGCCTTACGTAAAAAGGCTTAACATCTGGTGTTCTAGTGACTTTACAGAGTTTCACAATATGATTTTTTTGCAACTTGTGATTTTTAAAAAATGGATTTACTACCTCATAATTGCCGTAGGGCCGCGCCTGCCAGATGTTGTGGATTACAACTCCCATCATCCCTGACCATTGCCCATGCTGGCTGGGGCTGATGGGAGTTGGGAGTCCAGAACATCTGGAAGGCACCAAGTTCAGGAAGGCTGCTGTAGGGTCAAAACAGAAGATCTGGTTTCTCTTTCCCCAGTGAGTTTTTTGGTGGGTGAGTTAGAGAAAGGTCACTCTCAAGCAAGATCACTGTTTCCTTTGGATGGGAAAGAGATAGCCATGCTCAGGGTGGAGGGTTGCAGGCCGCTGGCTCCTTCCCTCCATCTTCTTCTTCTTGCTCTTCTCAGGTGATGTCTTCTTGCTGCCAACCAGGGACAAGCGTAATCCATTGCTCTATGCTGTTTTCACCACCTCCAGGTAAGGATAATAGTCTCCAGTGAGTGCCTTACTTTCAGGGGTGGGAAGATTTCAGGCTTGTCGGACCTACTTTATTTTTTACTAGAACCCCAAGATCTGCCAGGAGGAGCCAGGTGCAAAAAGACACACATTTAGGATTATGGAACAGGCCCCCTCTGAGCACACACTGAGCCCAGCATTCACTTCCAGGGCCAGAACTGAGCTGAGCTCGCAGTCCTTTCACACAAAAGTCCACCCCTGGTTATGCTCAAGCTTCCTTCATTTCAGCAGCCAGTTTAGGTGGTAAACATAATTTTGTTGTTACGCTTGCTAACCCACTGGGAGTCAGAAACCTTTGGAGATCTACTGCAAATCAGAGATCTAGCAGTAGATCCTGGTCTACTTTCAGCCCACCACCTTCACTTCCAGTCCAGGTTGCCTTTTCTGACTGGGCCGCAGCAGTTGGAGCAGTGGAGGCTGGTGGTTCTACTGTCAGTGGGGCAGAAATCCGCTCCGGGTTTCAGTCAGAACCAGTCAGAATGATAAAGGAGCTATCCAGCGCCTTGAGAGTACTGACTGAAACCTGGAGCAGATCCACCGCCCCACTGACATCGGAGCCACCAGCCTCCACTGAGCCTGGGTGACCCTCTGGTAAATGCCTCTCCAGGTGTGACAGGCCGTGTAGGGTGGGGGTGGGGTGACGCCATGTGGCTCCTCCTGTCTTCCCTCCCCGCTTCTTTCCTCACCCTTTTCCCAATGCTTCTCTTTGCTCTGCTCTCACAGCACCGTTTTCAAAGGCTCTGCTGTCTGTGTGTACCACATGAACGACATCCGCCGAGCCTTCTTGGGGCCTTTTGCTCACAAGGAGGGGCCCAACTACCAGTGGGTGTCCTACCAGGGCCGGGTCCCTTACCCCCGCCCAGGAATGGTACGTGCCTCAGACTTGGGATCCTGAAATGAAGGCCGTGGAGCCTGGGCATGATGTGGGCGACCAGAGAACAATGCGTCTGGGGAAGGCATGGCTGGAAAGGGAAAAGCAGGTGGATACGAGGAGCTGGGAAAGAGAGAAAGCAAGGCTGGGTCAGAGGGGGTGTTCTGCATCAGGGCTGTGCGGTTCTGCCAGTATTCTCTGTTCTGGTTCTGCCAGCTCTCTATGAGAGTTTGGGGCTTCAGTAAAAAAAGGAGATGGAGGCCAAAAAAGGGGCATCAGCAAGGCTGCATGGAAGGATGGGGGTATTAATCTTGGGACATGAATGGAGTAGAAGGAGAGCAATATGGGATGCACAGAGGGCTGTGATGGTGGTGTCTAGGAGTAGATGTCTTTGACATGCCCAGGCATTCTGTCCACATTCACCTCCCTTCTCTCTGCCTCCTCACAGTGTCCCAGCAAAACGTTTGGCACTTTTAGTTCCACCAAGGATTTCCCTGATGATGTGATCCAGTTTGCCCGCAATCACCCATTAATGTACAATCCGGTTTTGCCACACGGCCAGCGGCCCGTCTTCCTGCAAACCAACGTGGGCTACACCTTCACCCGCATCGCGGTGGACCGTGTGGCAGCAGCCGATGGCCACTATGACGTACTCTTCATTGGCACCGGTGTGTCTGCACTCCCCCTCTCCCGATGGGGAGACATGGCCCAGGGGCCCCCAACCTTTTTGGTTCAGGGGGCACATTTGGAATTTAGAGAGGGTGGCATGGGTGGGCACTCTCAGGAAATGGCTACTGTGGGGGGGCGGGGGGGCTTGCCCATCCATAAAATGGCTGCCATGGTGGACATGGCTGATAACAAAACACCCACTTCCCAGAAGGCAAACTGGCGAGGCTAAATGAACAGTAACTTCCACAAGAAGTGAAGTACATGGCAGAGTTGGGATCCAAGCTCCAAAACACAAAGCCACTCTTTTGAATCCAAAGGAAGATGGTGCTGGAGAGCAGCACTTGGCTTTGCAGCATACCTGCCTCCCAGTTTTAAAAAACAATTTCAAAAAATCTGAAAACATAAAATGAAAATTAGGAGGGGCAGGAAGCCTGGTGGGCACTAAGAAGTGTCCGGAGCACATCGGTGCCCACAGGCACCACGTTGGAAACCCCAGGCCTAGCCAAATGCGCTGCCCAGTTCCCATCTGCTCCATAAAATCTGCATGCCAGCTTTCCCCAACCTGGTGTCCTCTAAATGATTTGGACTTCCCATCAGCCCACGGTCAGGAATGCTGGGAGTTGTAGTCCAAAACACCTGGAGGACGTCAGGTTGGGGAAGGCTATCATAGACCAAGGATCTAATCCATGTGCATGTTTGATACCCTTGCTAACAGCCCTGAGTTCCCCTTAGCTGGCCCTTCTTTGTAGAGCCCTCTCTGGGTGAACATGACACCTAAGTGAAGCGTGCATCTCACAGCCGCCGGGTGTTTAATTCCGTATTGAACGAAGGCGTTTTGAGAGCTACATCAGGCCTGTCAAGCTTCTCTGACTAGCCCATGAAGCCCCTGCCTCTTCCCCCTGTCCTTGCGGTTGCCCCCACGATTTCTCCACTTCTTCCATTGGCTGCTGGGATTCAAACCTGGCCATCCTGTTCCCTTCTGATGCCATACATGTGCACATACATCCATGCATGCATAATATATTCAGAAAACCTACAGGCCCAATGGAAGCAGCAGCAGCAAGTCATGTGACTTGGCAGGGCCACTAGGGAGGCTTGGCATGCCAGCCGTGGCGAGGACCCACTTATCAGCTGAATGGAGAAACATTGTTTATGCCCCTCCCAAGGCAGGTGGGCATCTCATGCTTTGACATTAAGTGAAACACGGGGTGACTTCCAATCCTGACTGTGAAGCAGGGATGGGAAGGCCAGTGTTTCTGCAAGAGAACAACCTGAGTTGTAGAGCATAGTTAAGAAGTGAACTGATTATTTTCAAGCTCATGCAAAAGTTTCACCCCACTCATATTCTTTCGATAGAAATCTCTGTTTCAGCAAACGAAAGGCATCATGTACATTAATTTTTCATGCATTGGCAAGGCTGGGATCTCTTCTCGATCATCCCAAAATGCAGGACACAGAATAATGGGCTCAAGTTACAGGAGGCCAGATTCCAGCTGAACATCAGGAAAAACTTCCTGACTGTTAGAGCAATACGACAGTGGAACCAATTACCTAGGGAGGTGGTGGGCTCTCCCACACTGGAGGCATTCAAGACGAGGCTGGACAGCCATCTGTCAGGGATGCTCTGACTTGGATTCCTGCATTGAGCAGCGGGTTGGATCAATGGCCTTGTAGGCCCCTTCCAACCCTACTATTCTATGATTCTATGAATCCAGCTGTAGAATTTGTCTTGGGGCCAACCTAGCTTTGACACAAGAGATCCCATGGGCAGGATCCCATATTGTTGTTGCTTCAATTTAATAGTAGCTCTGGGGCAGGGATTCTGATTGGGTCCCACACAATTCTCCCCATTAAAATTGTTCTCCTGAAGCAGCTATTTGCCTTGCAGGGGAAAACATTCAGGTGCCAATATAATACCTGTAGGTCTTCCCCTATAAGGCAAGTAGCAGCTTCTGCGGGGGACAGTTTTCATCAGAAAAAAGGGTGCGGGGGAAAGGCGTCATGTACACACCCTCAGCACCACAGTCCCAATCCAAATTGGGACCTCCTGTGGCTGCTTTTCATCCTTCCTCTTCTGCAAACCTCTATTTATGGGTCTCTTGCAGTGTGCAGTGGTGCCCTCATTGTGTGTAGTGAAATGTTAATGCTTCCTGCACGGACCCATTGCCTCAGACTGCCCCAGTCTATCGGGCCACATTTCTACTTGTGGCTGGTGCACTGGTGGCTTTGATTTTAGCACAAGATCAAATGAGGCTTGAAACAAGATCCCTGAAGGTAGCCACTGAACACCCTCAACCAGCCTTCCCCTGACTGGTGGCCTCCAAGTGTGTTGAACCAAAACTCCCATCACCCCCATCCAGTATTGAGGATGATGGGAACTGTAGCCCAACATATCTGGAGAGCGCTGGGTTGGGGAAGGCTACCCTAAACCAGTGGAGGCTGGTGGCGCTGATGTCAGTGGGGCCGTGAATCCGCTCCACACCTTGGATGGCTCCTTCAGAGTTCTGACTGAAGCCCGGAGCAGATTCACTGCCCCACTGACGTCGGAGCCACCCATCTCCACTGCCCTAAACCCTTGGCTAGCAGATCTGCGTTCAGGCAGATGGAGACCAAAAACTCTGTCTGGAACATAGTTCTCCGTTATGACCTCGCCCCTTTTGTGTGACCAGAATTGCCTAGCTTTGGGTTCTTGCATGGCCCCCGTGGCTGTGATCAATCTTCCGGGGGTGGGGTGGGGGGCAAGGGAAGGGGAAGGGACAGCAATACTTCTTGTGGCATTGCCTTGAGAACACAGGAAGCCTCTCCCGGCCTGCAACTCCCATTTGTGCTAAGTTACCTCCCTTTCCCTCCACCTGGCAGACATTGGCACAGTCCTGAAAGTCGTCTCTGTGCCCAAGGAAAGCTGGCAAAACATGGAGGAGCTGCTGCTGGAGGAGCTGCAGGTGTTTAAGGTAAGCAGGGAGAAAAGGAAGAGGGCGTCTGGGACTCAGCCAAACACAGCTGCCTTGTGAAGGGATCGTAACGCTACAGTGTCTGTTTGGGGCATCTGTCTATTTTGTGGTTCTCTGCCTTTCCTCTTCAAAACTGTGTTGCTGTCAGCAGCCTTTTAGGACTTCACCTGAGAAACAGGGACAGTAACCTGGGTGCTGTGGGACAGGGCTGGGGCAAAATGCGTTTGGTTCACATTTTCATAGGAACCAGCCTGATTTGCACTTTCTGAACTAATGTGCAAATGGGAATAGAATTATCCTTCCATTATTGCCCTTTTCTGAATTTGGCAATGCAGTTCTCCGATCAAAAAATGTGGACGGTAGGGGAAATTGCATACAAAAAAAGCATATATTATGGAAAGGTACTTGCCAAAAATGTGTACATTAGGTGAAATTGTGTCCAAAAATACATATGCATTTTTGTGCTCATGAAAATGTGTACAAAAATGCATATGAACTTTTGTGTGGAGTTAAAAAAGTATTCCAAGCTGATGTACAAATGGGATGGGATGGATGAACTTGTGTTTGAAAAAAGGCAACCATTATAAAAAGTGAAATGGACAGGTTCACCTATTCCCTACCCTGGGAAAGTGCTTGGACCCCTGACTGCAAAGGAGCAAGCCTTGGGAAGGACATCGGGGATACTGACTGTCTATCAGCAATCAGTCACATCACAGTTCCTTTTTCTCATTGGCAGGACTCCTCTCCGGTTACCAGCATTCAAATCTCTTCGAAGCGGGTATGTAGTTCAAACAGACAGGCACTAGGGAGCCACAAAGTGGGAACAGGAATGGGGGAGGTGGCAAATCTTTGTTTGAATGCAACAAGGGCTTTTGTTTGACCCTAAAGACAGCCTATAAATATTTCAAGCTACATACATATATACATACATACATACATACATACATACTGCTGGGTACAGAGATCTGTAGTAGGAGAATACCTGGGCAAGAACTGGCATATGTATATGTTTTCCCTAATCAAGAGGGTTTATGTGGGTCTAGCCCTCATGATGTTGCTTCAGCTCCTTCAGGACATCCTACCACATCCTCCTGTGTTTGGTTTAAGCAGCAGGGATGCAGGCTTCCCCTGAGAAATGGTCCCTCACAGAGACCAATAGAATTGTCTTGTTCAGAAAGTAACTCTTGATTCCGTTTCTTACCTGTCCGCAGCCTTATACTCAAGTACCACATTGCCCCATTCCTAACAAATAGGAAGGAGTAAAAATCTACAGAGTTTATGGGACACCCTACTGGATGTCTTATCTATAATTTGGGAGTTATTGGCTTGTATTAATTCTGCTGTCATTTCACATATTCACGACAGTGGTGTCTTAAAGCCTTAGCCAGAGCTGGTACTTGCATTCTTAAGGCAGCAGACTTTTAGGTGCAGAAGATGGTGCCTCTCCACAGAACTGCATCTGCCAGTGCCAGCACAAGCTCTCCCAGCACCTGAGGCTGGAGAGCACACATGTGCTGCCACCACCTTTGTCTCCCTCTCTCCCTGCCCAACCCACATTGCTGCCACATCTGTCTCCCTCCTTGCACCGGGGTGATCTCCAGGTACACCCCTCCCACAATGCCTGGCTCTGAGGAAGGACCCCTCAGAGCCAGGCATTTGGATGTGGACAACTCTCTGAATAGCTGCGGTGGCTGCGTTTCCAGCTGGTGCAACTCTGCAACAAGCCTGCCCACCAGTTTCCTCTGAGGATCTGCAGAGTGAACCAGAGGGCAGGTGGCTGCTCTGGAGAGCCCCACCAGCTCTGATCTCCTTCTGTGGCAAATTCCACAGCTGGATAGTGGCTCCTGCAGCTCTCTGGCACACCCACTGCAGTGCTGCCTCACTAGAGTGAGGTGGTGGCAGCACACAGCAGGTCCTCCTGGCAGGAAGGGGAGAAGCAATTTGCTGCTGTTCTTCCACTCCACCACCTGAGATGGGGGCTTCGTTGCGCCTCATGAGAGGGCCAGCCTTGGCATCCACAAAATACTTAGCAGACAGATCAGGAGAGAACACATCGCTGATTTCTGTTCATTCCATCTATCAATCCGTGCCGTAGTACTCTCGATTGCCCCTAGGCCAAGCAACTAGTTCCCACGCTGTGGACTTCCCTCTGCCTCTTGGAAGGGCTAGTGTCAATCTCCCTTGGACTGTGGCACTCAAGCGGCTGAAGTGGGATCTCGCTGCTTCCTTGAGTCAGCTGTGACCCTGAGGCAAGCAGCAGAAGACCTTGAGCAGGCCTCCACGGGGCTGTGTGGCTTTGTCTCCTAACAGCAACAGCTCTACATGGGCTCCAGGACTTCCATTTCCCAGCTGCCCTTGCACCGCTGCGGCATCTATGGCAAAGCTTGTGCAGAGTGCTGCCTAGCGAGGGACCCCTACTGTGCCTGGGATGGCACCACCTGCACTCGCTACATGCACAACACCAAACGGTAGGGCCCACTGACTGCGGTGCCCAAGAGTGCTTTCCTCTGGGTGGCAGGACTGGGGGGCAAGGGGATGGGGGGAGCCTGTTTGCTGGGGCTGGGGCTGCCCACTCATTTGCTGTCAACCAGCTGTGATCTGGCTTGGGGAAGTCTCTGCCACTTGCTATTGGCATGCCTTTCACAGCGCCCAGTCAACAGCAGTGCCCAAAGGAGAACCTAGAGGGACATGGTGACCTGCATCCTGACATCGTCCCCAGACACAGCCTTGCCACGACTAGTCCATTCTTAACCTGCCTAAGAGCATTCTCCTGTGAGCCCACCAGAGGACTCAGCTGGTATATGGAACAAAGCAATGCCTAGGGTTGCACGGGTCAACCTAGGGTCCCAGCCATGGCATTCAGCTGGATCTGTCTTTCCTGGAGCAGTACAGGATATGCATAGTAGGGTCTCACCTCTAAGGTGCTATGACTGGAGCACAACAAGCAGAAGAGTACTCTGTATGTGGCTGCTCCATGGGAAACTGGCTGGTGGCTGCACACTCATCTTCTGGAGAAGTGCACCGTCCCCCCCGCTCCATCCTGCCCCAGAAGTGCAGCGTTCCCTGCTTTGGATCCTGACAAAACATTCTGCTCTCTTTCTCTCCCTCTCTCTCTCTCTCTCTCCCCCTGCTTCCTGGCAGGCGGTTCCGGCGCCAGGATGTGAGGAATGGGGATCCCAATTCGTTGTGCTCTGGAGGTGAGTGCAGTTAAACCCCACACTCTGCATCCTTTGCACCCGATTCAGCATGTCCACCATCACCAACAATGTCAGACCAAGGGCAGCCTCAGAACAGTGTGGTTCCCTTACTGCAGCCTCCCCCAACCTGGCGCTCTCCAGATGTGTTTTACTACAATTCCCATCATCCCCAGCCAGCATTAGCCATGCATTGAATGAGTGCTAGATACACTGAGTAGAACTTGTTTCTTCCCACAACACATATGATCTCTCTCTCTCTCTCTCTCTCTCTCTCTCTTTCTCACACACACACACACACACACACACACTTTTATCTCACAATGGCCATACAGGATTTAATGCCAGAACCAGAGAAGTGCCAAGAGAGGGAGAGTCTGTGTGTTACTTTGTAACTGTGGGCAAGACGTGGAATAGATAAAGGAACAAACTTGAAACTAGTTTCTTCTAACTGCTTCCTGTTCCTTTTCCATGCAGTAATGTAAAAGACAAGAAACTAGATGCCTCCATTTATATATATGGATGGATGGATGGATGGACGGCAGGCAGAGGGACAATTCTACGCCACTGAGCAGAATTAATTCTTTAAGCAGAACTAACTCAAAGCTTAACTGCCCACTTAACAGTAAAACAAATTCTGTCCCTCCCTCTTCCTGCGGAGAAATACACCCTTCTGTACACACATGCCCTGAATTCTAGGGGCCATATCTCCCATGCATACCCAGGACCTCTTCCTGTATCCAAGGGTGCTTACCTTTGTACTCCAAGAACTGTAACCCTTTTTCACCAACTTGAGCTCGCATTTGATGCTTCATTGGCCTGCATTGGGTACATGCACACCTGTTTGCTCCTGTCTTTCCTCACCTCCGTGTGTTAACTGATGGGCCCAGGTTCAGTTCCCCTAACTTGTGCTACCCCTTGCTGTTTCTGTGCAGATCCCCAGCGAAGCAGTGTGCCAGAAAAGAGGCTATACGGAGTGGAAGGCAGCAGTGCCTTCCTGGAGTGCCTCCCGAAGTCCCTGCAGGCTGAGGTGGTGTGGACGTATCAGAAAACCAGCAGCAACCCCCGGAAGGAGGTATGCATCTGGCTGCTGTGTGCCTGTAGACTGGTTGGAACAAAAGAGAAAGAAGGCTGGAAGAATCCGGTGATACTAATTTGCTGGAACTACTTCAGCCTTCAAGCTTTTTTACACGAGGCATTTATCCGGCAATTGTCATTCCCTACTCCCAGTTGTTTACAGTTCCTTAGATGATGACATGAGCCTTCAGTTTCTCTTCTATATCTAACTAGCACTTTTAGTGAGTTTTTCTGGAGCAGGGAAACTGTGGCATTTAATTGTGAAAGCAAAAGAAATGCGATTTCCTCTTGTGTATTTGTGCTATTCTGCTATACCACAGTGCCCCCTAGAGGTTATGAAGCAGAAAAGAAAACACTCCTTGTGTAGTGCTCACATCTCAATTCTGAGATGAAACCGAAAGTAGATGCAGCGAATTAACAGCCTCATGTAGAAAATCTAGGGATGGTGGAGAATTCCACCACGTACCCCAATGAGGCCAGATTCTAAAGAATCCAGCCCCCTGGAGTCCGTGGTGGAACAGAACACTTACCTCTGCCTCCCTGCGGAATCCTCTTCGGCCGGTCCTATGGCTCCAGAGCACCAGCGATACAGCCGCCATGCCATATCGCTGGCTGAGGGGGATTGACTGTGGATGCAAATGGCGTTAAGGACGCCATTTGCGGCCGTAAAGGTCTTAGTTTAAGGTAAATGCAGCCGTAAATGGCTGCATTTAGCTTAAACTAAGACCTTTACAGCTGCAAATGGTGTCCTGGACGCCATTTGCATCTGCAATCAATCCCCCTCAGCCAGTGATACGGCATGGCAGCCATATCGCTGGTGCTGCAGAGCCGGCCGGCGGCTCCGCGGAATCACCATGGAGCGGACCCGGCTGAAGAGGATTCTGGGGGGAGGAACGGATCGCCTCCCCCCAAGGGCGGATTCCCGGCCAGACCAGCAGGTAGGGAATCTGTCCATCCCTAAGAAATTCCTTTCCCAGCCCCCTTTGTCTCACAAACATCTTCCTGTCTCCATTCTAGCTAAGGCTGCACATGTGATCTATAGGCCAAGATGCTCTGCCCTCCATCTCCTTTGGTCAGATCATCTGCCCTCCTTGAGCTCAGACCCCCATCCCTTGTAGCCTGGACCTGCCTCCAAGGAGAATGGCCATTCCTCCTGGTTCCTGAACTGAAGTTCTTATCTGTCTCCTCTCAATCCCTTACCCATCTGGACCTCCTTTCCCCAGCTCCGCTCTCAGATGCATTTCTCTGTGTTCGTTAACCTCCAGGTGCTGCTGGACGATCGGGTCATCAAGATGGAACGGGGAATCCTGTTGCGCAATGTGCAGCGCAAGGATGCGGGCTTCTACCACTGCCACGCCACAGAGCACGGCTTCACCCAGAGCCTGCTGCATCTCCAGCTTGAAGTGATCTATGCCCAGCAGGCCGACTCTCTCTCCCTCTCCTGGGAAGAGGAGCCCACAGAGCCCTTCCATCGCAAGGTCTGGTACCGAGATTTCTTGCAGCTGGTGGATCACCCCAACCTCAGCACCATGGACCAGGTGTGTGAGCAGCTGTGGAGCCGCAAGAGCCACCAGCCCAAGAAGAAGCTGCCATTGCCCCCTCCGCTTAGTGTCAAGGCCAAGACTCACAAGTGGAAGCACCTGGAGGAAAAACGGAGAGCCCGCAGCCGGAGAACACATGAAGTGCCCCGTGCGGAACGGGGACCCCGGAGCACGGACATCTGGTGACCAGCAAGGAGCGCAGCTGGACAACCTCTATGCTGGCAGGGGGCCAGGGGAGCAGGGGGGAGTGTGGGAAAAAGGGTGGTGGGAGAAAGAGAATAGGACCATGTGTGGCTTCTGTGCCTTGGTGTCGAGGGCGTCCTTCCAGACCGTCTCCCCAGAGTCCTGGATTCTACTTCATGCGTAGTTTGTAGGGGACTGTTGCTGTCATAGCGATTTAGCTGCCGCTCTTCAGAACCTGGCACAAAACAGCAGAACCTGACAGAAGTGAGGGGCTCTGCAGCCCACAACACACAACCAAAGATGGAGGCACCGGTCTCCAAGGACCAAATGAGTAGAGAGGCTGTAGCCTGTGCCCCCCTGTGTCGTAGAAAGTAGAGCTGGAGGGATACGTTGCGGGGGCTGCTTCCCCCAAGGATCTGCCGGCTGCCAAGGTGAAATCTAGGGACTGAAGTGCCCTCCAGCTCTGGAGCTCCCAGTGATGCTCAGACTTCATCCTCTGACAAGGACAGTGCCTCCATGCATCTTGCAATGAGAGCCGAATGCCCCTGCCCAAAACTCTTCCCCAGCAGGCAGGGCATCGCCCCCCTTTCCTCTTCCTCCCCTAACCAAGCCTACCTGCCTTGTGGGCGTACATGTAGCAATGTGCTCTCCGCCTCCAGAGACACGCGAGAACCACTGATGTATTTATTAACAGGTTTGTTTACTGATGAATGTAAATCCACCGCCAGGTGGCCCACTGGGCTTTAGCCTTTGGCTGAAAGAGCAGGACTGTGGTTGCCCAAAGGACTATGGGTACATTTCCGGCTGAGATTTTTCTGATCGCGTGCATGCGTGTGTGTGTGTGTGAAGGTGTTGCAAACCGCCTGGGCCGCACCCCTCCCCACAGGTGCCAAAAATAAATAATTAAAAAAGAAAATTTAAAAATGGCATCTGTAACGGCTACGGAGCACCCAAAGGGTCAAAATTAGTTTGTTTCCATTGGATGCTCCCTAGCAGCTACAGAGTGGCAAAAGGAAATAAGCTAACTGACCCTTTGGGCGCTCCATAGCTGCTACAGATGCCCTTGGGGGTGGATTACACTGATTTCAGAGTGCAAAAGGGATGGCTGGGGCCACATGCGACCCTTGGCCCACATGTTGCCCACCCCTGTTGTATAGACTTCAGGGGATTCTTCATCAGCCTGAGACCCTTGCAAGGGGCAGGAGAGTAAGAGAAAGATCCCCACCATAAGGAACATTTATAGGGACACCACCCCGCTGTGGCCACTGAGCCGACTGAGAATGAATAAGGAGCTGGTAAAAGTCTTGAAGGTGAGGCCCAGTGATGTGACACAATGATGTATGTAGGATCTCATTGAGATGTGGAGGGAAGCAGCTGCCCCTGCTTGTAAGCATTTGCCTTCTATGGTTTCTGCCAGAGAGACGACAACCAGCCAAGTTTTGCTTCCCACAGAAATCTGCCCTCAGGCCCAAGCCAGCAGCCAAAGCTCACATGTAGCAATGCTTGAAAGGCTGGCCCCATACAGAGGGGTCGGGGAGGAGAGGCGCACAGAAGGAGTCACCGGGTCTCAGGTCCCTTTGAAACCTCCATTTTAGGAGCAGCTTATGAGGCACCTCTGAGGAGGGCCATGGTGTGGTTGTGCCATTGGAGCTAATGTTAACTTCAGCTCTGGGTCAGGTATGGGCAGCCACAGGCATAATTCTAATTTTGCTCCTTCTTATTTACGAAAATGGTGGTTCGTTGTGTTCTTGCTGGTTTCACACTCCAGTGGATAGCAAAAGTGCTTCCTTTTGTCTACTGGCCACAGCTGAAAGGCTTCCTGTGTTGTGGTAATTTGGAATGCCTCAAGCTGAAAAGTCTTAACTCCTAAATCCTAGGCAGACCATGGTCCTGAATTGTTAGACTGCATTTTACCTGACCCCAATATACCAGGTTCTTTGGGAAGCAAATGAGGCTGACACCAGTATTTGTAGTTGCACACCATGCATGTAACATTTATTCAAAGGAAATCCATTACACATTCCAATAGGTCTAGCAAACCATAAGCAAGTTTTAAGTATCCTAGCAAGGCAATCTACCATGCTTACTTACATTTGCACACAATGAGATGGCCAATCTCAAGCATGCGTGTCAGGTGGGACAGTGAGAAGGAGTTCCACGTGCGTGCAGAGTAGGTCCCCTTGGTTACCAGTGTTGTGCCTCCGACTCAGACTTTGCAAGTACTTATAGTCTCACCCCTTCGGGTCCCACCTTCAACTCACCCCTTGGCTGGGCACTCCACCGTTGGCAATGCCTGTCCATTCGTCCCAATGGTCAGCAGCTTTATCTCCATCTGTCACCCTGGTTAGGCCCCGTCTGTGCCTTCAAAGATTGGGTCAGCCCTCCTAGGTTGACCCGTATACCCTCTCAATCTGCTGCCTTTCAGAGAGAATGTAAAGCATTTCCTTACCTTCTCCTCCAGATGTCTTTCAGTCAGTTATGCTTTTTGCTTTTCTCTCCAAACCCCACATACCTTGTACTTGTCTACCGGCAGCCCTTACTTCCACATTCACACTTCCTCATTCATGTAAAACAGGTCAAGCAGAAACAGGTCAAGCAACTAAGAATACAGCATCAGAGAGACAAAGCAGGCCCAAAGCCTGTTTCAATATAGCACTAATTCATCTCCCAAAGAACTGAGGGTGAGCGGGGCTGAATCTCTGGGTGCTGCTTATTCTATAGAAAAAGAGAAAGGTCCAGTCCTAAGGGAGTTGCTGGTACTGGCCTGATCTTGGCAATGTGGTCTCACATGGGATTGGGAGAGATTTAGGGAGGAAGTCTCTGCCACTGACCTGCTTTGTAATTTAAGGTGTTTTGGGCTGTTTCTGTGGTGTACAATTCATCAGGGAAGGGGTGTGGTCAGCACCACTGAGTCCAGCTGAAAACAGCAGCCCTCTAGTGAGCAGGAGGACAGAGCAGGGACCCACAGTCTTCAGGAATGAATGGTTGTTATTAAATTCACACTGCAAAACTTTCCAAAATAGGAAAGCAAGCTTTCGTAGACAGTCCAGCTCTCAGTACCTTGTTCCAGACTTGACAGTCTTGGATGTGAGCTGCCCCTGACTTTTCTTGTCAGTGAGAAAAGTCTGAAATGATCAGACCATCTGAAGCCATAATGAATCCTGTGGGTGAGGGGTGCCATCTTGTCTTTTACCTCAGGTAGCAAAATGTTCTGGGCCAGGCTTGAAGCTCTCCCATATAAAAACTCCCCACTGCACCTAGAAAAGCTAGGTGTTGGGAAGCAGGGCTTGTAGTCTTACCTAGACTTCTTTGTGGCATGCTAGTACACTATGCGTAGGACTTTCCTTTTTCAGGCCCCTGTCTACAGTGGCATGTTCACAAATGGTTTTACTGGACTGTCACTTCTTTTGCAGAGAGAGCCTCAGAGGCCCCTAATGGGCGCTGCTGGAGACCAGAATCCTGGCCTACTTCATCATGGTAATTCCCAAGTCCTATTTATGGCATTAAGGAAACCTCCCCAAACAATGTAGC
Organism: Heloderma suspectum; assembly: GCF_057233095.1. Classification (NCBI taxonomy): domain Eukaryota; kingdom Metazoa; phylum Chordata; class Lepidosauria; order Squamata; family Helodermatidae; genus Heloderma; species Heloderma suspectum. Next base: position 281,024,637 of record NC_139459.1, read on the forward strand.
CACACTGTCTTCTTCCTTGCTTTGTTTTATGGGAGAGGGCTGTCATTTGATGACCGAGTACTTCTTCAGAGTATGAGGCCTCATGTTTGACCCCATTTTCTACCGCTAAGGCTATATGCACTTACCTGGACATAAGCCCCCTTGATAACAAAATCCTAGACATGTACAAGATTGTGCTGCAAGAGGCATATAGGAGAGGGCTTCACGAGAGACAGGATGCCCAAGGTCCTGGAGAGTCATATTTGAGATCTGTCTCCTATATTTTGCACAAAATCTACACATGCCATGGCTGTTGTGAAGAATGTAGGCATGCATAACTTGCCACAAGAAGGCAGGGTAGCTCCTTCTAACCCAAGATACTTTCTTTGTTTAAAAAAGCAATAAAGCTGAAAGCCTGATGGATGAAACTGATATTTGACAAGCACCCCTGGATGCTCTTTTTCTTATTTTTTTAAGCTCTACCACTTCTACTTGTTCCCTTTCCCCCATTGTCCAGGAAGAACAGATATATAAGAATAAATATATTGATCATGTAGTGTATGAAAATCTCAGTTTGGAATCTTTCCATTTTGGCCATTAAGTTTTTTATACTGAAGGAATAGACTGGAGCAATGTGACATGGGGATCCTCTGCAACTATTGCTTGTACCATTCTATATTTTATCTCTGGCTATGGCAAACTAAGGAAAAACAAACGAGTCAAGAGCAAGGACAGGCAATCTTTTTGGGCCGTGGGCACATTTGGCAATTTGAGATACTGTATTGGGCACCACCACAAAATGGCTGTCATGGCTGGCATGGCAAAGGACAAGTAACCTGCCAAAAACCTGAGTACAAGGCAGAGGTCAGGTCTGAATCCCAACACACTAAACAGCTCCATTGAACTCGCAGTTTTCAGCACCAACAGAAACCTACTTCGCAGCAATCCCAGCTGCCAGTAAGAAAATGTGGTTGTGGTTTTTAAATGGAAGGGGTAGGGTACCTTGGTGGGCGCCAAGATGTCTAGAAGCACTTTGGAGCCCATGGGCACCATGTTGTCTACCCCGGTCATGAGAATGGGAAATGTGCAGAGTTGTTTGAAATGAGGTGTAGGTTTGGGCTGTGGTGGCCTATTGGAATCAGTGAGTGGACTGGCCCTATTAGTTTCTGGGCCTCTCTGAGTTGCGCAGCAGACTGTGCTGGATCCAGTGTGGTGGGAATGTATTAACACAATAAAGCAGTCATTTTAACTTCGTGCATCCTGTTTTCCATACACAAAAACCTCACAGAAAAGTGCATAGCATCATTTCAGGTGTTGCCCACAAAAAGCTATCTGTCATCCTCAGTCTAGACATAGACCAGTTCTCATGGAGGGAGACCAAACCTCGCCTTTGTTTATGGCTCCACTGAGCAAAGCACACAGAGCTGCTGGGTTTCACAAAGCCATGTAGCCACCACCTGGGGCTGCAGACATCAGACCACCTGTCATGTAGTAGAATAATTCTGTGGCTCAGCTGTTTTGTGGGAATCCTTTGAGGAGCTGTCTGTCTGTCCAGGGCTGACCAGCTGGGCTCTAAGCTGAAGGGGGCGCCAAACTGACCCTCCCCTGCTGCCTGCTCTCTGATCAGCTGCCCCCTTGAGGCTTGAAACCTTCCTCTCTTGCTCACATGGTGCAGCGAAGTTTGCCCTCCTACCAAGGCATGCGAAGCTGCTATGTTGGGCAGCTGGCTCCGTGAGCAATCTCCCTTCTCTCCCCTACAAACATTATAATCATCCCTCCATGACAGTTTAGGTTGTCACCCCTTTGGGGGGTGCAGGCAACCCACCCTGAGGCATTGTGCAACTGCCACACACTGGGGGGAGCTGGAACCAGCCACCAGGCCAGCATGCTCTGCTACCCACCTGCTGCCCATTGCACACGTCAGAAGGACACAGACACGCTAAGACTGTGGCAAAAGAGAAACCTCTGGAAATGGGGGGGAGCAGAATTTTTTAAATTGTGTGCTTGGCTGTTGAGAAGAGGTGAGGAACAGACATTTGCAAAAAAATGAAAAGAAGGGGGGAATAGATGGATTGCAGAAATTAAAGTTGCAGGATGCTGCTGGGATACTTCTATCATGTTCAACAGCTGCAAAGTAATAAGATGAGTGCCTATAGGGATGTATAGAGTGCCTTCCTTTAGTCATGTATAACTGCAATTCAGTCACACACAAAGCCATGATCACTACTATACCAGCCAAGCTTTTCATGGGGTGACAGACATGGTTACAGGTGCTCATTTTATTTTAGAAGTGTATTATCAGGGTTACCAAATTGTGCTGTTGTTTTTACTCTTAACATATCAGGAATGTAGAAGCAGTTGTAAAGTATGGGATAGCCAGGGGAAGTGGGGAGAGAAATTTCCGTTGTGTGCTTCACAATTGAAGTAACACACGACTGCCTTCTTGTTCTCCATTAAGTTGACAAAATAATTTTAAGCTGAACCTGACACAGCACTGGCACAAGCTCTCCCACTGCCCGAGGCAGGAGAACACACATGCCGCTGCCCACCACTGTTGCCAGCACGGCCATATCCCCCGTCCCGCTGCTCCGTTCGTCTCTCCTTCCTTCCCCCCACCTGCCGCCACTCTGTCCAGAAAAGCAGCCAGCATGGCTCTTCAAAGACCTGGCCAGGCCCAAATGACTGGCTTGAGGGGGTCCTTCCTCAGAGCCAGGCAGTGTGGATCCCTGTAGATCACCCATCTGCCCGCCACTTGCTCTGAGAGGTTCTGCAGAGCAGGTGGTGGCAGTGGCAGCAGCCACAGCAACAGCAACAGCAAGGAGGAGAAGGCGATCGCTGGCTACTAGGCTTGAGGGCTATGTGCTACCTCCAGTACCTGAGGTGCTATGCCTATGTACACCAGTGGCTGGGGAACGTGGGCGGGAGGGTGCTGTTGCACCCATGCCCTGCTTGTGGGTTCCTGGTCAACAGCTGGTGGGCCACTGTGTGAAGAGAATGCTGGACTAGATGGACCGTTGGTCTGATCTAGCAGGGCTCTTATGTTCTTAAGGGGTTAGGGAGGACAGTGGGATGCATGCCGGCGGGGGGGGGGGGGGGCAGCACATAGTGGCAGCAGGTCCTCCTGGCTGCTCCTTCCATTCCACCACCTCTGGTGGGTGCCTCACCCTGTTTCATGGGAGGGCCGGGCCAGAGGAGAAAAAACTTACTGAGGCAACTTTCCAAAACTACCCAATGAGAACCAAGAGTGCTCAATGGGGATGGAATGCTGACTGATGGAATGGGACATGGTGGGCAGGAGATGGAATGGAGTAGCCCGAATAGGACCGATCCATTCTACAACATTTTGTTGCAGATCCCACTTGTATGAAGTATAACTGTGGCATGATTTTCTGTGCAATCTATTTAAACCTCTCCAAAAGTTTCTTACATTAATGGAAGCTGGGACACATAGAACTGCAAATAGCTTCTAAACATTGGATGCTCAGAACTGGACATTGCTATTTGCAACTGCAGCAAGGTAAGCAATAGTACTAATTAGAACATTGCCTCTCATCCAATCTTGAGTTCTTGTACCTTTAAGGATGCAGTGATAAATACGTATATTTACTTAGAGATAAATCTTTGAAATCTAAAGTAATTTGATTTTAGGAAAACATGGTTAGGATCAAGCTTGTGCCACCCCCACCCCCAAATTATTCGAGTGGTGAGAACTCCAGGGGTGCAGCACTACTTAGTTTCATTTGGAACAAGGTCACTGGGATGCTTATGGCATTTTTTAATATTTGCATTCGTGTACAAATATACGGGTTGAGCACAGGGCGAGATTCAACTCGGACCTCACTGTGTTTCATTGCCCTCTCTCGGCTGCCTGCCTTTCTCCCCTGACACAACACATTCCTTAGCAGGGAAGGGCCACAGGATGAGTCATCTCCCCACTTCTTTGGTCCATTAAAAGGTAAAGGTGTCCCCAGCCAGTCGTGTCCGACTCTAGGGTGTGGTGCTCATCTCCATTTCTAAGCTGAAGAGCCAGTGCTGTCCAAAGACGCTTCTGTGGTCATGTGGCTGGCATGACTGAACACACAGGTGCACAGAACGCTGTTACCTTTCCCGCTGAGGCGGTACCGATTTATCTACTTGCAATTTCTTGCTTTCGAACTGCTAGGTGGGCAGACGCTGGGACTGACGACGGGCACTCGGGTCTTGAACTGCTGTCCTGCTGACCTTCTGGTCTGCAATTCAGCGTCTTAACCACAAAGCCACCACGGCCCTTCTTTGGTCCATTAGCAGCTGGCAACTGAAAAGTTATCTGCTGCTAACTTGAAGTTATGCCGAGTCATGTCCAGATCACAATCCTGTATCTGTTACCTAAACTCTTGCTAATCCTGGCTGTTTTGCGATTGGAGTCACTGAATTAAAGGGGGGTTCCCGCAAGGTTATCTAGACTACACAAAAGTACATGGCAGGCTGCAAGAGTTTCAGTTAAGGAAAGATCTGCTTGGGACCTTCCCCCACTCAAAAGGCTGCAGTGATCAAATGTACGTTGCCCTCTCCCTTTTGATCTAATGTAGACAGGTTGAAATGGGTGGGTGAATGTGTGTGTGCACAGCAGTCCTAATCGTGTACTTGGTACTCTATAGTCCAGAGGTGGGCAGAAGGCAGATCTACATATGTTTTGGACTTCAACTTCTAGAAGCCCCTGCCAGCATACCCAATGGTGAGGAATGCTGGGAGTTGAAGTCCAAAACATCACAGTCTTGGGGAAATGCTTGTTCAAAGGGAGAAGACAATGAAGAGCCAAACCTCATTTCAAAATACATAACATATTCCCTGTTCAGGAAGTTATGCTGGTACTTGCTGGGAGAGCTCAGAGGCCTATTTTAAGTCATGCAACTATTTCAATATTTTCCTTTGGGAGAAGTATGGCACAGTCTTTGATCCTGGTAGAGACCCCCCACATACACATACACACACACACACACACACACACTTTTCTAATGGAACTGGCTCAGGATAAACACAGCTATTTCTAAAAGATTGACTTAGAATAAAGCAAATTCAAATTAAATGTGTCCCTGTTGTTTCCCCAACAGAAGGCACCAAAGGGCAGTCCAACCCTAACCCGTCAGCCTTCAATGCCTCTCTCATCCATCCATCCTCCACTCACCTGCATGCGTGCACACCTTGCTGAAGCTCTGGCCCTTGCAAGACAGGGGGTGCTCTTCCCCCCTGGTCAAATCCCAGCACCTGACACTGGCACTGCTATGGCTGTGACCCCAGTACTGGGAAACTAGATTTCCCAAAGCACTGGGGAAACTCTTTCCCAAGGCATCTGGTGCCTACCTTATGGATGTAGCAGCATTAGGTGCTGGAGAGAGGGGCGGGGAGGTATCTCCTGCCACTGCAGCTGGTAAAGCCTGAGCAGCAGCAGCAGAAAATGGACAGGAGGGTCGGTGAGAGGGGTGTTGGAGGCCACTGGGTGGGTGGAGGGGAGAAGTTGAGGTCTCCCAGCAAATCTAGGTCACCGAAGAGCTCAGGGGGTCCTAATGCTTGCCTGGTATCTGTGGTGAGAGTTACGATTCACTGCTGTTTGCAGTCCACCAGGTGATTACAAACTTTGGTGGCCTCTCTAGCCAAGACACAGGTGCTGCGTGGACCAGTATCCACGCCTGCTTTCCTTGGGTTGTGCTCAAATACACTGGACACCTCAGGCTGGTGCTGCATGCCAGATACACACCACATCGCCGGTGTTGTCTTTGGGCAGAGCGGCCACTTCAGATGGGATATTCACTGTGCAAAGGGAAAGAGTGCCAGGAGGGCCTGGGGCGGTAACAGACCCTGCCCCTCCTTAGGGCTGGTGGCCTTTGCTCCAACACTTTGTTTTTTTCTATTTCCAGCACAAGAGGAGAAAGTCATTTCAGCAATTTCGGTTCTTATCAGTGCTGGCAATACGAGTTTTCCTGTAACATGTTTGCTAGGAATGGCTTGTTTAGAAGTGGAGTTTGAATGGGTTTTTTATAGGGACAATACCACTGGCCCATCCAAGCCTAACATTTCCCCAACCTGGTGCCCTCCGGATGGGTTCACCCATCAGGCCTGCCCCGGGGAAGGGGGGGCAAAGGGGGAAGTTTGCCCCAAGCCCCCCTCAGCATTATTTTATTTTAATAAAATGTAAGCCATTCACATGAGCCAAGGCAAAGAGAACATTTTTTTAAAAAATTGAAAAACGTGCTCACACATGCTCAGAATGTTCCTGCTGCTCTAGAGCCTGGACTGGAAAGGCTTTGGAGTCAGGGCCCAGTGCCAGGCAGTGCCAGCCCCTTAATTAAGAGGGGAAGTGCCACAACAAATAGGGTCAACTCAGGCTGTTAGCCTGAGCTGGCCAAAGATGACCCCTTCCCTTTGGGAGATAGGGGGGAGGTTGCACAGAGGAAGAAGGCTGGTTAATTGACAGGCCAGTAAATGGGAGTAGGTGGCCCGCTGGCCGGGCAGACAGTGGCCAATCAGAGCTGCTTATGGGGGTGTTGGTGGACCAAGCCCAGCGGAATGGAGTGTGTGGAGTGACTGAGACACAGTATCTGCTTTATTTCCACTCTACCCTGGGGGGGGGGGGTGGAAGAGAGAGACCAGTCCATCACTTGATTTTTTTGTATTTATACCAGTATGTTCTTCATTTAAAATTTTTCCAGTCTCTGTTTTGGGTGTCTGGAGAAATTCATAGGTGGTGGTGCTGGGTTGTAAAATGCAACACAAATCTTTGTTCCCATCTTGTTTACACCATCTCTGCCCCTCCCAATGACTGGGGGGAAAATAATTATGTGGCCTCTGCTAGAAATCACTTTTTCTGTGTTGCTATTCTGGATAAATTGAGGCGGGGTGGTATGAACTGGTTTTAAATTGGGGCCTTTTTTGTCTTCCATTACACTAGCCTTAAGTAATTAATTGACCGCCATTGTGTGGTGCTAGACAATCCTTCTCAGTCTGTTTTTACACTTTCCCTTCTTATGGTGGCGCAAAGTAATGCCTTAGTGCATACATTTCTGGCTAAATTCCTCCTGTTTTGTATTTGCTGTTTTTAAAAATTATTATTTTAAACCCTGTGATCATGTAACTCAAACTCAGCATTGACTTCAATTGCCTGTTGCCTCAGTTTTCCTGTGTGTGAAATGGGTTCCCCCTCTCCTCCCCTGCTTCCAGTCATTGATAAGCGGCCTCTGCCAGAAATTGCTTTCTCTCTGCTGCTATTCTGGATAAATTGGGGTGGGATGGAGGTCTGAACTGCTTTTAAATTGGAGGTGTTTTTGTCCTCTCTTATGTTTGCCTTAAGTAATAAATTAAGGCCCACGCCTGGCCTCCATTTTGTGGTGCTATACAGTGCTTCTCAGTCTGTTTTTGTTTTTACCCTTTCCTTCGTTTGGTGGTGGAAAGTAACACCTTAAAACACACATTTCTGGCTAAATTCCTCCTGTTTTCTCTTTGCTGGTCAAAATTATTGTTTTAAGCCCTATGATTATGTAACCCATACTTAGCATTGACTTCAATTGCCTGCTGCCTCAGTTTTCCTGTGTGTGAAATGCCCCCCCCCCTTTCTTCCAGTCATTGATAAGTTGCCTTAGAACACATATTCTGGCTAAATTCCTCCTTTTTCTGCTTGCTGGGCACACTTTAAAAAAAGCCTGTGATTATCTATATCAAATATTCAAGGGGAACTTTTCAATCATTTCTTTCTATAAAGGTCACCCATTATAACAGAACTTCTGATCATAATCCTTCCTCTACTTTGGCTGGTTACGTGGGCTACTTCGTAGGCCTTCTTTCAATTGTATGCATTTTCACTCTGGAGTCACAATTAGTGTAATGGCTCTTGCACTCTTGACTGTGCATAGCATTATGGTGGTACTGGGGATATTATTTTATTTCTTGTTTTGAACAGAACTATCAGCTCATGTTGTTCTGTATTAATATTGTATTCTATTCCAGGCTTATGACAAAAACAAGTTGAGGAAGCAGCTAAGAACTTGGTTCTGGAATACTTCCTGGCAGTGGTTACTATGCCTCTGAAAGCTCTGTGTGCATAGTTCTTCCAGGAGTGGTGAATAGAGGATAGGGGTGGCTATAAGGGGAGGAGGAGGCCATACACATTTTCTCCCAGCAATTTTAACTAAATGAAGAATAGTACATTTTAAACATTTTTTTCACCAAAAGTTCCTTTAAAAACTGTCAATTTGTAAGAGATAAACAACATATATTTAAACATGAAAGTAATGGAGGGGACGCTGCTCTCCAAACCCCGTTAACATTAGGTCTGAAATATTTTTAATTACCTGTTGAAGGAAGACTAAACATACTAATAACTATTAGGTAAAATACTTTGACATTTACTTTTTAATCATTTATTTATTGCATTTATATCCCGCCTTTTTTCCTCCTTAAGGAACCCAAGGCGGCGTACACAGTCCTCCTCCTCTCCATTTTATCCTCACAACAACCCTGTGAGGTGGGCTGGGCTGAGAGTCTGTGACCGGCTCAAAGTCACCCAGTGAGCTTCCATGGCCGAGTGGGGACTAGAACCCGGATCTCCCGACTCCCAGTGCAACACTCTAGCCATTACACCACACTATACAAGTATGTAGGTATTTATATGTATACTTATCTGAGAAGCTGTGACTTTTTAATGGGATTTATGGTCTTTCAATTATATATAATTTCAAAATGACTAATGTCTGTGTGTGACAGGGGCCCCCTGAAAATTCCATTGCCCCGGGACCCCCAGATTCCTCTGGGTGGCCCTGTCACCCAGTGTCAGAACCAAAGAGCAGGGTCCTAACTGGCTCTCTTACTTAAAACATCATATACTGGGGCTGGGAGGACGTCCACCGTGGTAGCCTCCTCCTTCCTTTTTGACTGGAGAGCGAGCGTGGCGGTCTGCCCTTTGACTTTGGGGGCAGGAAATCAACGCTGAAGGCAATACTCTGGCGGCACCACTTCAGTTCCTCTTCAGTGGTACTGATCACAGCCACACACTTCTCTGCCTGATCCTGGTAGCTGGAGAAACAGCTCAGGAAGCCAACCAGATCAGCATCTCAACTGTCACCCAGGGCTGTCCCCTGTCCTTCAGAGCCACCCTGCAAAGAAGTAGAAGGGATTGTTTGTGTCCTGAAGCCTCCCTGCAACCTGCAGCCAGCAGGAGGCCGGTTTACTGTGTTCCTCAGCATTCAGTGAACGCAACCAGCTCCCAGAGTATTGCTGACGAGTGGGACGATGGGAGTTGTCTGGCAGGCGCGAGGCTGGGCAGGGCTGGCTGCTCCGAGGGGCAGCTCCTCTCCAGCCTGTGCGCGCTTGCCCTTCCCATCCCTGCCACATCCCAGCCTCTGCAGTGGCAGCTGCTGGTTCCGATGCCAGAGGGATGGCGAATTATTTATTTATTTATTTTATTTCTATACCGCCCAATAGCCGAAGCTCTCTGGGCGGTTCACAAAAATTAAAACCAAACACACAATAAAACAATTTAAAATATAGAGAGTGAATCTGCTCTGGGTTTCAGTCAGAACCAGACAGAACGCTAAAGGAGTATGCAAGGTGCTGAACCCCATCCCCGAAATGGATAGCTGCTTTAGAGCTCTGACTGAAACCCAGCGCGGATTCACAGCCCCACTGACATCGGAGCCACCAGCCTCCAGTGGGGGCAGCTGTGGTTTCCAGCCCTGCCACGGCTTCCATCCCAGGCGAGCTCCGCCGACCTGCCCCCTTCCAGCACGAGCACGGCCGCTCGCTTGGGCTTGCCTCGGGAAGCGCTAATCGCAAGGGCAGCGCTGGATGCTGCCTCGGGGACCCGCCGTGGGGCCGTCTTCGTCCAAACCGACCCCACTCCGGGTCAGCCTTGCGCTACAGCTCCTCCTCCCCGCAGGTTCTCTGCCCGGCGCCGCGCCCCAAAGCAACGCGGAGAGTTTCGTTTCTGGCTGCCCGGAAAGCAAGACTCGGCCGCGCCGGGGCGGGCCCTTTCCCGGACCGCAGAAGTTCTCGGGCGGGGGGGGGGAGGCTTAAGGAGGAATTCGACAATTCCGGGCTTCAACAGCTGATACTTTTTCAGAAATGCAAAGGCTCAGAAACGAAAACACAACAAGCAGCCGACGAAGGGAGGGTCTGCCGCTTTTATCCTTTTTTCCTCTGTTCCTCTTTTTGTGTTTCTCCTACAATGACAATCTATTGAGGTGGCTTCACCTCCATCGTTTTCTTTCGTGTCAGCCATTCGATAGTGCCCGTCTGGGGAATGCGCGAAACTGCCCCAGTCTAGTCCACCTTAACAGCGTGGGCGGGACCGCGCCGGTGGCGGGCAATAAGATCAATCGGGCTGAGCCGGACTAGGCTTTTTACAGAAGCAGCGAAGGACAGAGCGCGCCACAGAAATGATGGAGCTGTACCAAGTCCCCTCGAGTAACCTCGACGGCTTCATTGCTGCGCACCTGCAGCCCAGCGAGGAGTTCCGGAGGAACGTTCAGGATGCTGTCCACAGAATTTGTTCTTTCCTGAGAGACCGGTGCGACATGGATGCCAGGGTGATCAAGACCATAAAGGTGAGTCCGTCCTGATCAACTAGCACGACCTATCAAATCCACCTGCCAGCGCTGGTGGAATGAAAGGTGTGTAGTGATGGCCATTTGTATTCCCTATCGAGCTGCAGCCTCCCGGTTACTTCTCTCCCGAGACGCCATTTACGCGGCGCTCACGGACAGGCGATTCTATTCCACACCCACCCAGCACCCATCTGGATGTCTTAGCCAGGAAACAACTCTGTCTCAAGACAAACGGAAACCGAGCATTGTTTGCCCCACTAAAATGCTAGGTTGTGCTCTGTTCTAGCATCGAAAATGCTATCGTTCACACATCCCAAAATGTTTTATGAAATACTTGGCCAATTGTTAGGAGCTGGACTTGCTAACACTTCATCCAACAAGAAAAATAAGATTATGCAACAGTAACTAGTGTATGTGTGCCCCAGGGCTTGTGCAGAGTGCATTTTACCCTTCACTAACATACATCATAGGGGAGGTTCACATGAACTCCCCCCCCACACACACACACACGTGTGCGCGCACTGAGACAATGCATGGGGTCTGCAGGCCGTGGCAGTTCCCTCTGCAGCCATCACTGATGCACAATGCTGCCATGCCTCCAGACACCCATGGTAGAAATTCATCCCCACTCTCTGTGCGTTTGGATAGCGTGGGAAAGGGCTCTCCCCATCTGTGTGTGGAACGCCCTTTCCTAGGTCATCCGAATGTGTGGGCGACACAAGGAAGGTTTCTGCATGGCTGGCAGTGGCTTGAGGGCATGGCAGTGGCAGGGAACAGGGCTAGCTCCTTCAGCCTCTTGCCCCACCCCTCACACATTGTCTCAGTGTGTGGTGAGTGGGTCATCTGAACCTCCCTGTATAGTGTCCAGCATTGCAGGGGTTGAGAAGAGACCACCACTGTGATGATGGCATTGATGGGTGGCTCACACTGCACCCCATAGTAGTTTAGCAGGTCTCAAATTCTTAGGAGTTACTTGACCAAACAACTACACCCACCACACCCGCCCACATTAACAAAAGATGCGCTGAGAGACCAACCCCTCTCCTTCCTGCAGTTCACAAAGAATTCATGGGAGAGTCAGGAGCCTGAGCTGGAAGTGCTGCTGCCGTTGCTGACCTAGTAAGTGGATTTCATAGAATCATAGAATAGTAGGGTTGGAAGGGGCCTACAAGGCCATCGAATCCACCCCCCTGCTCAGTGCAGGAATCCAAGTCAGAGCATCCCTGACAGATGGCTGTCCAGCCTCGTCTTGAACGCCTCCAGTGTGGGAGAGCCCACCACCTCCCCAGGTAATTGGTTCCATTGTCGTATTGCTCTATCAGTCAGGAAGTTTTCCTGATGTTCAGCCGGAATCTGGCTTCCTGTAACTTGAGCCCATTATTCCATGTCCTGCACTCTGGGATGACCGAGAAGAGATCCTGGCCTTCCTCTCTGTGACAGCCTTTCAAGTACTTGAAGAGCACTATCATCTCTCCCCTCAGCCTTCTCTTCTCAAGGCTAAACATGCCCAGTTCTTTCAGTCCCTCTTCATAGGGCTTTGTTTCCAGTCCCCTGATCATCTTTGTTGCCCTCCTCTGTACCCTCTCCAGCTTGTCTGCATCCTTCTTAAAGTGTGGTGCCCAGAACTGGACACAATACTCCAGATGAGGCCTAACCAGTGCTGAGTAGAGGGGAACTAGTACTTCCCGGGATTTGGAAGCTATGCTTCTATTAATGCAGCCCAAAATAGTATTTGCCTTTTTTGCAGCCACATCACATTGTTGGCTCATATTCCACTTGTGATCTGCAACAATTCCAAGATCCTTCTCGCTTGTAGTGTTGTTGAGCCACGTATCCCCCATCTTGTAACTGTGCATTTGATTTCTTTTTCCTAGGTGCAGAACTTGGCATTTATCCCTATGAAATGTCATTCTGTTGTTTTCTGCCCAGCGCTCCAGTCTATCCAGATCACTTTGAATTTTGTTTCTGTCTTCCAAAGTATTAGCTATCCCGTCCAATTTTGTGTCATCTGCAAATGTGATCAGCATTCCCTGCACCTCCTCCTCCAAGTCATTAATAAAAATGTTGAAGAGCACTGGGCCCAGGACTGAGCCCTGCAGTACCCCACTCATTACCTCTCCCCAGTTTGAGAAGATCCCATTGATAAGCACTCTTATCTTAAGAGTCCAATTCTGAAGCCAACTGTGGATCCACCGGATCGTTGTCTCATCTAGCCCACTTTGAGCTAGTCTGCTCATCAGGATATCATGGGGCACTTTGTCGAAAGCTTTGCTGAAGTTGAGGTATATTATGCCTACATCATTCCAACAGTCCACAAGGGAGGTTACTTGATCAAAAAATGAGATCAGATTCGTCTGGCAGGATTTGTTCAGTCTGTTTCCCGCCTCCCAGCTGAGCAGAGCAGAGCAGAGCAAGCTGCTCCAGCTGGTCCACGGACTACAGAAGCAAGCAAGCTCCCAGAGAGTGAGCGACCAGAGCGAGCAAACAGGGGGAGCAAACAGGAGTTGGCCAGGGGAGTTGCAGGGCTTGAAGAGACAAAGGAGACAAAAGAGACAGAGGCTAAGAGGCAAGTGGGCTGCAGGAAGCCCAAGGGGCTGCCCTTTATCCTTCTGAGTGGCTGTGAGCTGACCAGGTGCTTCTGAGAGCTCCAACTGAATTGGGGGGGGGGTGGCCTGAGTACTCCCAGCAGCTGAGTGGGCGGGAAGCTTCAGACTGTTTCCCGCCTCCCAGTTGAGCAGAGCAGAGCAAGCTGCTCCATCTGGCCCATGGACTACAGAAGCAAGCAAGCTCCCAGAGAGCGAGCGACCAGAGCGAGTGAACAGGGGGAGCAAACAGGAGTTGGCCAGGGGAGTTCGGCAGGGGAGGTCAAGGGGGAGGCCCCTAATTTTTTTCTTTTTCTTTTTCTTTTTCTTTTTTTTCTTTTATTTTTTAACTAACTTTTCTCCATTTATTTGTCTTGTAACACACACTTCCACACCAGTGGGACTCTGCTTTTAACCTCTACTGAGTAGAGCAGCAGGCACAGGTTAGTCCAGAACAATCACAAAGCTAGACACAAACAGGGAAAAGAGGCAATGGAAGGACAAGACTCTCCAGTGGTGGTGACCTGCAAGGTGTGTGCAATGTTTGTTTTCTTGCCTGAGAACAACATGGCCTACGCCTGCAACAAGTGCAAGTTGATCATGCTGCTGGAAGAAAAAGTAAGTGGACTGGAGCGGCGACTGCCGACCCTCCGGGGAATAAGAGAACATGAAGAGTTCTTGGACAGAATGGGGGAACTACAGCAGCAAAGTGAAGACCAGAAGCTTGAAGAGCAACAGCAAGATGAGGCAGTGGGAAATGCTGAGGTGAAGAAAAATGGAGTAGAGGATACTCCTTGGAAAAGGGTGACAGTTAGGAGAAGAAGAACTAGATGCTACTCTGCACCAGTGGAAGCAATGGAGCTGTGGAACCGATTCCAGGTACTTGCAGATGAGACTAGAGGACAGCCTGCAGAGGAAGAATCACAAGGGAACCTACATGAGAGTGAGCAAGAGGCTGAAGGTCAGTCAAACAGAGGCGATGAAACCCAGGCCTACAACAAGAAGAAGAGAAGAGTGGTAGTAGTGGGAGACTCTTTGCTGCGTGGGATCGAGACCCAAGTATGTTGCGAAGACCCGTGGACTCGCCAGGTATGTTGTCTCCCAGGAGGACGAATTAGAGACGTGACTGAAAGGTTGCCTGCACTCATAAAGCCCACTGACAGGTATCCCTTTCTTCTCATCCATGTGGGAACAAATGATACCGCCAAGCGGAGCTACGAAGAAATCACGTCAGACTTTGAAGCTTTGGGAAGGAAACTCAAGAACTTTGGGGCCCAGATAGTTTTCTCATCCATCCTTCCAGTAGTTAGAAGAGGGATAGAAAGGGAATGAAAAATACTCTGGGTGAATGACTGGCTACGAAGGTGGTGCCGACGAGAGAGATTTGGATTCTGGGACCACGGGCTATACTTCCTGGAACATGGGCTGTTGGCAAGGGACGGGTTGCACCTCACAAAGGATGGGAAGAATGTGTTTGGCCACAGCATGAAGAACTTCATCAGGAGGGCTTTAAACTGAATCCTACGGGGAAGGGAGATGTAATGTTGGGGGTAACAATGGACATAGGCGCATGCACTGCAACAGAGAGAACAGCTCTGATAGTGCCCAATAATAGTCTTCAGACACATGTAGGAAGAAAGCCAGACTATGAAGCACATAGTCTTCAATGTCTATATACTAATGCCCAGAGTATGGGAAACAAACAGAACGAACTTGAACTCTTAATACAAGAGAGAAATTATGACTTGATAGGTATAACTGAGACTTGGTGGGATGACTCTCATGACTGGAATACAGCAATTGAAGGATATAACTTGTTCAAAAAGAACAGGAGGAACAGAAAGGGAGGTGGGGTTGCACTGTATGTGAAAAATACATGTCTCTGCACAGAAATACAGGTGGATGAGCTTGGTAGCCCCATCGAGAGCATCTGGATCAAAATAAATGGAGCAAAGAATAAAAGGAACCTGATGGTCGGAGTCTACTACCAGCCACCCAACCAAGGAGAAGACGAGGATGAAACTTTTGAAAGCAAATAGCCAATGTTTTAAGGAAGCATGATGTAGTAATGGGGGACTTCAATTTCCCCAATATTTGTTGGGAGACAAATTCTGCAAAACATGGCCCCTCCAGGAAATTCCTGACTTGTGTGGCGGATAACTTCCTCCTACAGAAAGTAGAGGAAGGAACTAGAGGATCGACTATCCTTGACTTGATCCTAACCAACAGAGATGACTTAGTGGATAAAGTAGCAGTTACAGGAACTCTGGGGGAAAGCGACCATGCTGTACTTGAGTTCTTGGTTCTAAGGGAAGCAAAAGCCGAGTGTAGTCAAACGCGTACCCTGGATTTTAGGAAAGCTGATTTTAATAAACTCAGAACTATGATCAGTAAGGTCCCATGGCAAGCGACGCTAATGAGAAAAGGCGTCCAAGATGGGTGGGAGCTTTTAAAAAAGGAAATTCTCAAGGCACAATCACAAACAATTCCAACAAGAAGAAAAGGTAGAAGACAACAGAAGAAGCCAATGTGGCTTCACAAAAAGCTTAGGGATGACCTGAAAACAAAAAAGGACACATATAGGAAGTGGAAAGAAGTCCAAGTAACAAAGGAAGAGTACAGGCAGGTGGCACAGAATTGCAGGGATGGCGTCAGGAAGGCTAAAGCTGAGAACGAGCTGAGGTTAGTGAGGGATGCTAAAAACAACAAAAAGGCTTTCTTCAGCTACGTGCATAGTAAAAGGCAGAGGAAAGAAATGGTGGTTTAACTATTAAAGAAGGATAGGTTCCTCCTTTTTACCCTTTTTGAAGATAGGGACAACATTAGCCCTCCTTCAGTCATCTGGCACTTCACTTGTCCTCCATGATTTCTCAAAGAGAATAGACAGTGGTTCTGAGAGTTCATCTGCCAGTTCCTTTATTACTCTAGGATGCAGTTCATCTGGCCCTGGAGATTTGAATTCGTTCAGAGTAATGAGGTGTTCCTTGACCATATGCCTATGGATCACAAGCTGCAATCCTGCCCCTTCAGCCTGTACTTCGCCTTTGCCAGGGGGTCGTAGACCCTCTTTTGGAAAAGACTGAGCCAATGTAGGAATTGAGCACCTCTGCCTTTACTTTGTCATCTGATATTGTTTTGCCATCCTTATTTAATAGTTGAACCACCATTTCTTTCCTCTGTCTTTTACTATGCATGTAGCTGAAGAAAGGCTTTTTGTTGCTTTTAGCATCCTTCACTAACCTCAGCTCTTTCTCAGCTTTAGCCTTCCTGACGCCATCCCTGCCATTCTGTGCTACCTGCCTGTACTCTTCCTTTGTTGCTTGGCCTTCTTTCCACTTCCTATATATGTCGTTTTTTGTTTTCAGGTCATCTCTAGGATTTGTAGAACCCAGTACAAGACATCCACAAATGGAAGTTTATGAGAGGCTACACCAATGGAAAATGACTTCAGTGTTTGGAATATAAAGATCTGCAGCCTTTTCAAAATTCTTATTCCAGATAATTGCTCTGACTAGTGTAATCAACCACTGAGTTGTCTTGAACCTCAGTATCATTGTAGGACACTGAGTTCTATAGGCAAACATTTGGCCTGCATAACTAAAATAAAGCCTACATGTCTTCCATTGAGAAGGGTGAACCATTCACGCTCCATCCAACTAGCTTGTTTCTCTTCCCTGATCAGGAGTGTCTGTGATTCACCTGACCTAGAAAGAAAACAGCAGCTGTATGGACAGCCCACTCAGCAACAGATTTATAAATCCCAGCTGAGTGTTCTCAGGTTCAAGAATTGATTTATGGATTATGGTCCCTGAAACACCTCTCAAGCCAAACGGCACTAAGTGGTACCACAAAGTATATATTTATTGCTTAAACAGCATTAGAGAATAAGCAAACTTTGCAGTGATGAAACAAGCCAAATATATTGCTATATACAATGCAATTATGATGAACAGAAGTATAATATAAATAGTGCCTAGCATATTGCTTAGTAACATTAAAGTTGTATTACTGCCAGCCAACAAAAACCATCATGATTAAGACCTTATAGTTACCTATCTGGCAGAGCTCAACTTTGGTAAGCTTCTCATTCTCCCAGGACTGCTCTGGCCAACCATGTCAAAATCTTACTACTTATGACATCCTACCTAGCAATAGCTCTAGTTCCTTACTGAAATACACAGCTATGCACCTTGATTTTTTGGACTCGGTCATAGCTCTTACTCATGACCTCAGGAGGGGCTCTCCGTAACACAGCCAGACTTACAGCTTACTTCAGAAGCACCCTTGCGAACGTCCATCTCCTCATGAGGTAATGAGATTTTTACTTCCAAGAACTAACCAATCCACCTGTGGCAAGCTTCTTTGCCCATCTTCCAAGAACACATTTTTGTACTTAAAGCTAGCTTATAGCATATATAGCAATTCACTGTATACTTACAGTTAGCACACACAGACTATTATGAATAGCCCTCCTATGAAATACAATAAATTCTTATCAGCAGTACACATCCGATTCATACTTTGTGACACCATTACAAAAGTGTTGCTTTTTAATAGGATTGGCAACCTCTTCTAATATCAGGATGCATTCTATAATAGGGACCCTACACCACCTTTGGACACTGCTATGGATCAGTTACGACTATCACATGCTTGCCAATAAGCCTCAAAGGAAAATGCAGATGTGCAGGAAAATCGACATTTTAGCAGTTCAGGAAGATTTTTCATGGGTTTCCAATTGTCTGTGTCCCATCTGTTATTCCTCTTCCCCCACTACATGTTGTAGATCTTATTTTGACCCTTACCAGTGCCACAGAAGACGGAGCAAGGTCTCTAGTTTCTAAATGTATGAATGCAAATATCAGCTTGGACAAATTCCCCCTCTCCATTGCAGTATGGTGGCTGTAGTTGTCAAATTGTTCACTGTAGCTGTACTGATCCAACTGAAGAGATAAGGATGAACTTTGGATTTCCCTCATCATGGAGCAAGGGTGAAGGAAGGCCTAGGAACCAAATGCCCCTTTTTCCCATTTGGGAAGAAGTGCCCCATTTTACCAGAATAACTGGTCCAGTCCTAATTCCAAGGGATAGTGGGGTGGAGCTGACTCTGTTCTCATTCATCAGCAGTACTCTGGGAGGCACTTGTTCGCTAAGGGCAATGCAAGGGCAGCTGGTTTAATTGACTGAATGCTGAATGACACAGTAAACAAATCCTTCTGTGTCCTTGCAGAGTGGCTCTACAGGAAAGGGGACAGCCCTGGGTGACAATTCAGATGCTGATCTTGTTGTCTTCCTGAGCTGCTTCTCCAGCTACCAGGATCAGGCAGAGAAGCGCATGGCTGTGATCAGTACCATTGAGGAGAAACTGAAGTGGTGCCGCCAGAGTATTGCCTTCAGCGTTGATTTCCTGCCCCCAAAGTCAAAAGGCAGACCGCCACGCTCACTCACGCTCACCCTCCAATCAAAAAAGAATAAGGAAGCTATTGAAGTGGACATCCTCCCAGCATTTGATGTTTTAGGTAAGAGAGTGATCATGGTCCTTCTCTTTGGTTCTGTCACTATTGGCGCCAGCCCTAGGAGAAATAGCACCCTGATTGAGAAACACCTTCAGTGCATCTCTCCACCCCTGGTCGGTTTTGCCATGTTGCCAAGTTATGTGGCTTGTACCGAACTGCAAAACCTAGCAAAGTCAAGATGTTCCCCTGATTTTGGTCTAGAACAAATCATTTCAAACTGGAAATTGGGGAGAAATACTTTAAAGCTAGTTGGTGGAAGTTCATTTTCACAGTGAGAAAGGAAACAACCAGTAGACGTTGTGGAGGCGGGGGCGGGGTGGTGGTGGGGGAGGTTAAAGACATTTACTGCTGTCTTCCCCCTCCCCCCATGAACTCACTGCGAACAGTACATTCAACAAACACTGAGCTTAGTTTGGTGCCCCCTTCAGCTTGGCCTCCAGAGTGGGCGCCCAGCTCTAAAGCCAGCTATGCTGGCAGTGGGTGAATACAGATACCAGCTGCCAAGCGCTAACATAATGTGTGCTTGTAACCACTTGCCAAGCTGACTGTCTTCATTTCCTAACCCCAGTGGGGAAACACCTTTGGATACATTTTGATACCCCAGCTATTTATAAATTGAACTGCTCCACAATCGCAGTAAGAGCATTCTGGCTAATCGCAGCAGAGATTTCGAGGAATGGTTTCACATTCATTTGCTCTTCAAATACAATGTGCTCCTTTCCAGACCATCAAGCACCAACCATTTAGGAACAATCAGTGTCTTAACAGCCAAACAGTTCATCCTTTCCTGACCCTGAAGTAATTAAAAAATCACCTTGTTGAACTAGATTCAAAGCCAATGTCCTCATTAGCTGGTTTCAAGTCTGCACACTGTACAAAACCCCAATTCCCAAACCTGACTGGCCAAGAGTCCCACAGTAAAATTCCATTGCCAAAAAGCATACTTCTGAAGAAGCGTTTGAAAAAGAATGAATTTCCAGGTATTTTGGTGTCCAGGAGAACATAAGAACAGCCATGCTGGATTTTGTTCACAAAGTGGCCCACCAGCTGTCTGTGGGAAATCCACAAGCAGGACATGAATGCAACAGCGCGCACACACACACACACACACACACATACACACCACCGTCCACGTTCCCCAGCAACTGGTGCACAGAGGCAGACTGCCTGTGATACGGGAAGTAGCATATAGCCATCAGGACTAGTAGCCATTAATGGCCTTTTCCTT
The DNA here is from genome assembly GCF_057233095.1 of Heloderma suspectum. NCBI lineage: Eukaryota > Metazoa > Chordata > Lepidosauria > Squamata > Helodermatidae > Heloderma > Heloderma suspectum. The sequence goes on from NC_139459.1 coordinate 281,044,513, forward strand.
TGTCTAACCCCCTTTTAAAGCCAACCAAATTGGTGGCCATCACTAAGTCTTGTGGTAGCAAATTCCATAGTTTAACTGTGCACTATGTGAAGAAGTACTTCCTTTCATCTGTCCTGAATCTCCCAATCAGCTTCATGGGATGAACACAACAGAACAGGCCTCAGATACTGGAGGTAATATATAGCCATCATGACTAGTAGCCATTGATAGTCTTATCCTCCATGACTTCCAAAATGACCACATCACCCTGAAATACATTTTTAAGGTTTTGTCTTGAAGCACAGAAAATAAGTGGTTAGGCAACATAAAAGTAATGCAGCAATGTTGTTTACCACTTTCCCAGAGAATAAATAGCCTTGTTCGAAAGAAAGAAAGAAAAATGCCACAATCCAGGTTCATTAATTCCTGCAGCCTCAGAGCTCAGCTTTTAGATAAGTTGATAACTGGAATTTATCTTCATTTGTTGGGGCTTAACATTCTTTGTGGTAGCTCTTTTAGTCTGGAGCATGGGTGCCAAAGGCAAAAGGTGAGGCACAGCTTTAAGATGGGGGTGCAGTATAGATTTGGGGCACATTTTGGGGGGAGGGGCCCATCTTTGAGCATTTCTTCTAGTGTTGCCAGTTACTTAGCTTGTCTGTTCAGGCAAGGCTGACAGAAATCCTTCCTCTTCTTGGAAGTGGGCCATTGCTCCTTCCTTTTGTCTAGTCACGAAGTCTACATAAAAAATGCTTTTCTCTCTCCTCCTATCCTCAATATGCTGGGGCAAAGCAGCTGTTGATAGCTCTGATAATATGCAATAGTTTTGCAGAAAGTGGCCCAGCACAGGAGTCTCATGCTAGCCTGCTTTGCTTCCCTCTCCCCACCCCAGGTCAGATAACTCCTGGATACAAGCCACCTCCAAAGGTCTATATAGATCTGATCCAGGCCAACAGAGATCCTGGTGAGTTCAATACTTCCTTCACAGAGCTGCAGAGGAATTTTGTGAAGCAGTGTCCGGCCAAACTCAAGGGTCTGCTGCGGCTGGTCAAGCACTGGTACAAGGAATGTAAGAAGGTGAGCTGTCCTTCCTCCGTAGAATCAGGGTGATGGAAGGGTTGCCTCGTCCCAGCTTTGGTCTCTCCCCAGTCAGCTGGCTGTTGAATTCTTAGCCCTGTGAATCCAGCAAGGCAAAGATCTACTCCCATGCTGGTTCTCTCTCTCTCTTTCCCTATCCCCATAGAACAGGAGTAGGCAATATGGTGCCTGTGGGCATCACTGCACCATCAGACACCTTTCTTTGTGCCCACAGAGGTGCCCTCCCACTTCAGTTTTTAAAAAAAAAAAAAACAACTTTTAAATTTTATTTTTTTTATTTATTACACAAGTTTATATGCTGCTTTCCAGTGAACTTTCAAAGCACTTAACATCATAATAATCATCTATAAAAATATAAAACACAACAAAATAATTACTGGTTGGCAGCTGGGGTCATAGGCAGTTGGGGTTGCTTCAAAACAAACAGAGGTGCTCCAGCAACTGCCATCTTTATTTCCCACATGGGGCTCAGAGATATTTGTAGGAAATGAAGATGGCATTTGGCTACAGGCCAACATTTTCCTCTGCAGTGTGCTGAGGGAAAGAATAAGAAGGGGGAGAAGAAATGGGACTCTTCTCTGGTAAGCTGGGGGAGGAGCTAAAGAGAACAGGGGGCTAGGGAGAGCAGGGGGGCAGGAAGGACAGCAGTAAGCTAGCTGAGGGGTAAGGGAGGCCAGCAGGGAACCAGTGGGGGCTGGGGGAGCCAGCTGGGAGTAACCTGATCAAAGGCTTGTGATCGATCCTGATCGGAGGGTTAGGGAGGGTTGTGTGCTTGTGTGCCTGAATGGATGGGGGCTGCATGTGTGTGGGAGGGAGGGAGGGTTTTGGAGGAAACCCAAAAAAGAGTGAGCATTTTTTTGTGTGTGCTTGCAGTGACGAGGAGAAGGGACGGTGAGGTATGTGTGTGTGCAACTATGCATGCATGATGGATACATGGGGTGCTTGTGTGCATGTGAATGGATGAAGGATGGTTGGCTGTGTGTGTGGGGGGGAGAGTTAGACCGTGTCTGTGGGTGGTGAGCCGGGGTGTGAGAGAGAATGTGTATGGATGGGGATCCAGAGTGAGAGGCAGAAAGAGATAGGGAGGAATGAGTTGGCTGGCTGGGGAGTGAGGGTTAGGGTTAGGGGAGACCAAAAGAGTTTACCTTCTGGGAAATAGGTTGGTGCTGAAAACTGTGGGTTCAAAGGAGTTGCATAGGACTCCAACCCCACCTCTGCCTTGTCCTCAGTCTTTTGAGCAGGTACTTGTGTTTCGTGACTAGCTACGCCTCCCCTGGTAGCCATTTTGTAGTGAAGCCCAGGGCAGCTTCTCAAATTGCCAAACGTGCTCACAGTCCCAAAAGGCTTCCTTAGCCACCATAGAAGGAAGTCAGGAATAAGGACCAGTTCCCTCCACTCCTGCCACTCAGGATACGGGAGTCCTAGGGAGGTGTCGGTGACAATCGTTACTGTGCTAACATTATATCTGACCGTGGATGCAGCCCTCTTCAGGGATTTATGGCAGAAGGGAGGCAGAAAGCCATGTGTTCATACTGGCATGGCAGCAGAGAGCTCCAGGTTTCTTTTTGTCAGACTGGCAGAGTCAGCATGATGTAGTGGTTAGGGTTTGAACAAGGGCTGAGGAGGCCCACAATTAAATCCCCACTCAGCCATGAAGCTCCCTGGGTGACTTTTGACCAGTCACTACCTCTTGGACTAACCTACCTCACAAGGTTGTTGTGAGGATATAAAGGGGGAGCTACGTCTGCTACCTTGAGCTCCTGGGAAGAAAGGCTGGATATAGATGTAATAAAATAGATGGCTGCACCTAGGACTTGGCTTTTCCCTGACAAAACTTGAGCCCTGGCATCATTCGTTTCATAAATTAACCACTGTGTCTATCAACTGTAAAGAGATCCCCACTAGCTGTTAGTTCGGGGGCCAATTCATACATGCATGGACATCAGTTGATATCGCTTGATTGCCTGATGTTAAAGTCCTGTCCACACATGCCTCCATGTACACACTATAGTAGTCTTAGTCCTTTTATTTGCATACCCATATTGGACAATACATTGTGCTCAAAGCAGTTCACAAAACAATCACCATAATTATAATACAACATTAATGGAATTACAGTTCATTTTAAACATATCAAAATTTAAATAAGCACAAAGCGTACCGGTAAGTCAGTTAATATCAACAGCATATAGTCGCATTCAACAATTCACTAAACAGAGTTCAGGTTAAGACACCTAACTAGAAGATACCTCATCTGCATCAGACTCACAGCAAAAAAGAGAGAAAGAAAAAAACACCAGTCCACCTTCAAGCAGCAGAAAGAGGCCCTCCTCTCACCATGGGGCCCATATTCTGAGCCAAGAAAGACCACCTTCATCCTCATGGCATCTCCCCTGCTGACTGTCTCTCTCTTGGCAGCAGAGCACCAGGGGAGGCAAGATGGACAAAGCCTCTCCCTGGGCAGCAGGCAGAGATGCCGTAGCTGTCCTGGAGACGGCGAAAACTCCTACAGACACACACCAAAAGCAGGAGGCTCCTTGAGGCTTGGCTCCTGATAACAGACATAGTCTTTCTCTCCTCACCATTCCTCCTGGCAGGTTTCTGGGCCTGTCAGTGGTGTGGCAAGGCATTTGGAAACAGCCAAGCCTGATGGTAAACACAGAGGGCTGGTTCACATATTATGACAGGTGGGTTAATTTCCCTGCAGGGCTTGTTGTTGCGCACTGGCTGACATTTTTAAAATGCAGACCGGGCCGGGGTGCACCGTGGCTTGTCACTACGTGCAAACCTGGCCAGGGTGGGCACCAACCACCCACAGCCCTAAAACAAGCTGTGGGTGGTTTGTTAACCACCCCAACAGCACACCCTGACTGGGTTTGTATGTAATCACAAGCTGTGGCACACCCCCGCCACAACTTGCATTTTAAAAATGGCAGCTGGTGCCACAACAAGCCCAGTGGGAAAATTAACCCACTGTGGCTTGTCGATATATGCAAATGAGGTCAGTGTCTCCCTCCCCTCCACACTAAACATGTGGAGGGGGTGGGGCTGCCCCACAGGCCTGCGCAGAACCCTTCCAACCCAGCCTCCGACATCCACCTGTTGAGCCAGACATCTGAAAAGGGGTGCCACAGTTTCACACACTTAGGGTTGCCACGCAATCGGGACCTCTGAGCATGCAGGAGTTCCAATTGCGTGGAGCGCCTACATGTGAACAACTGGGTTCATGCCTTCAGTTCTTCAGCAGAGACTCTTCTCCATGTATCCCTATTAGGCAAAGTGCCTTATGCAATGATGAGGGAAAGAGTCCTTTCTTCAGTGGCCCCCTGATTGTGGAATACCTGCTCCATTGAGGTATGACTGGTGCTGACACTGCAATCTTTTTGGTGCCAGGTCAAAATTTTGTATTTGCCCAGGCATTTTCATTTAGGTACGCCTGTGAGTCTGTTCTAGTTTGAGCTGTCCTCCAGTTGTGTTACAGTGATGTTGTTTATTGTTTTGTTTTATATCTTACTTTGCTTGACTAATTTTGGTCATTGTTGCTTGTTTTTATTGCACATTGCTAATTGGCGGTGCTTTTTGTACACTGCCCTTGTATCTATAAGGACGATGAGTGGCTTAGGAATATTTTAATAAAATAAAGAAAATGTCTAAATAAATAACAGGCACCCCTTTTCAGATGTCCAACTCAATATGTGGAAATAAGGGTCGGGGGCAGTGGGGGGTGCTGTGACACTACAGGCAGGGCTAGCAGAGCCTGCTCCCGCCCTCCTTGCATATGTCGTGTGTGCCATTTATGATGCATAAATGGAACTTCGATGAAGGACAGAGGAATGCGTGAGCTCCCATCACTGAGAACCATGTTGTGAGGCATGTCTTACCGGTCTATACGGTTTGATCAGGATGGTTCATTCATCCATAGAACTCATCAAGCGATTAATGTACACAAGTGACCTAGGCCTTATAGTGCCTGGTAAATGAGGTTGCACACATGAACATGAATATATATATATATATATATATATATATATATGTCTGTATAGAGCAGCCTTTCCCAACCTGGTGCCCATCAGATGTTTTGGACTTCAGTTTCCATCAGCCCCAGTGAGCATGGCCAATAGCAAGGACTTCTGGGAATTGTCCAGAACAACTGGACAGCACCAGGTTGGGGAAAGCTGTTATAGAGCTATAAAATATTGTACCTTGCTGTCTTAATGTGGTTGAGGTAGGATGAGAAAGCAAGAATATGCAATCTCTTCTGATTTGGGTGGGGGCTCATTTTTTTTAAACAGCTCCTGAGAGAGACAAACCCATCATTACCGCTCCCCCAGAAGTTTGCCCTGGAATTGCTGACCATCTATGCTTGGGAGAATGGTGCACCTGGCAGGGCAGAGCAATTCAACACAGCAGAAGGGTTTTGCACAGTGATGAAATTGCTGGTTCAGTACAAAGAGCTCTGCATTCACTGGTCTGAGTACTACAGTCTTGAGAATCCCATAATAGGGGCACACGTCAAAAAAATGCTGAGAGGGCCACGGTAAGAACACTGCCTTTCCCTTGCTGTCCTTTCTTACATATATGTTCATCAGCTTGGCCAAAGACATCATCAGGCTTTCTCTCTCTTAAGATGCCTGTTGTGTCCTCTTCAGTGCACTGGTGTAACCTGTAAATGCCAGCATGCATAAATCCACATGCAAAAACTGCGCTTGGATACATGAGTTCAGCATCTCTTAGCAGAGCAGGAAACCACAGCTTGAGGTTAAGGTGCAAGACTGCAAGATTGTGGCATTCTAGAATTTGTCACTGGCACTCAAACCTGAGCCAGTACTATCCATGCCAACATCATAAAAACAAACAGGTTCTTAGTCATTTGCACGGTCTAGTCTCCTTGTAGTTGGATGGTTTGAGTATTTTCGTTGGCTAATGGCTAGGCAAGGCTTTCAGAGTGTAGCCTTGCCCAATTTTGTTAAGGATGGGTGTAGCTATGCCTCCTGTCCTAATAGGTCAGCATTCCAAACCTTTTGAAAATTGTTAGGGAGAAAAAAAGGAAAACAATCTGGCAATTTCCCCCCCATCCTGGAGACAAGGGATAGGACCTTTCTGGGCCACCGTAGCAGCCTTTCTGATTAGCTCTGCTATGTGAGAGCAATTGGTGGCAACAGCACAGTTCAGGAGAACAGAAAAATCCAGGTATGTTTAAATGAAAATATATGAATGTGAAGGAATGTCTGGACTATTGTTTTGGGGTCCCTGTGAATATTTTGGAGGCTAGAATCTTCCCAGGGGTGCACCCCTTTAGCCCAAGGTAATATACATCCCTATGTGTAGATCAATGATTATAGGATCTATACAATGTAAATATCTGTAGATCTATCTGGGGGGCGGGGGCGGGTATGATTATGAGAGTGCCTAGGGCCTACAAAGACTTTAATCCAAACCTGGATGGGACATACCCTCCAGAGGGCAGAAGGCTAGCTGAGGGAGAACAGGGCAAAAGCCACATGGCCCATAACACCTTGCTGTCAAGGTGTGACCCTCTTTTCTCTCTCTTTCTGCACCTGCCCCCAGTCTTTTTTCTTCCCCCCACACCCAGCAGTCTACCAGGGGAAGGACAGATTGCTCTTGGCTGTGGTCTTAGCTGATTGCTTGCAGGGAGTGGCTTTTGAAATCAGGCTGAGGGCCACCGGCTGCCCACTCCTGATGTAAGGGAACAATGACAAATATAAAACAGCTTATTGACAAGAGGAGTTTATTCAGAATTCATTGGAATAACCAATCCATTTATTCTTGTAGTAAGATAATTAGGCTGTGTGTTTCTTATTTGTTGTTCTCCTGTGAAGGTATGTAAAATGTTTTAATTTCTTAAAAATGGGAAATGTTTGTGTTTGCAGTCCTGTGATCATGGACCCCGCAGACCCAACAGGAAACGTAGCCAAGGGAAATGGTTGGCACCTGCTGGCCAAGGAAGCTTCCTTCTGCCTGACCCAGTCGTGCTGCAACAAAGGCATTCTGCCTGTTAAATCCTGGGATGTACAGGTATTGTTGATACGCGGGGCTCCTCCCCATATCCAGCTCAGAAAAATCATCAAGGAGATCTGGGTTTCAGCCATTTCTTATGTAACATTTAAAGCTTACAGCTGAATATTCAAAGATTCTGAAGCAGGACATGTGTCTTACATTGACGTGGGTTATCTGTTTGATTTTACAGAGATGATCTCTTGAGCATAGTTTTTAGGAGTGGTTCACATATGCAGCTCTGTTCACCAATGTGTCCCATGAAAAGAATCCTTAGGCTCATGCTGCTTGTCTTTACATCAGGGTGGGCAACTTGTGGCCCTCCAGATATTTTGGCCTACAACGCCCATCATCTCTCACCATTGGTGCAATAATAGAATTTATAATTTAGTGACACTAACTTAGTATTAAGGAGCTGACAATTTGAGGACTTGTCCTAAAATCACATGACTTGGCCAGTTCCAAAAGCCTGTCGGTTGTTCTACAAGAGGTTCTAAGAGGCTCCTAAGAATTAAATTCTATATGAAGCTATTCCTCTAGTCTGTTTGGACCCAGAAATGTTACATGGTGTCAGAAGTAGAGAATAAGGAGTACACTGAATTAACTTGGCAGCAGTTTTCTGGCTCTACAGCTACAAACAGAAGATAAGCAGCTGTGGGAGCCACACCCAGAGGAAGTGATAAGGCCTGTTGTAAGTGCTGTTAAATAGGAGGGATCTTTGTAAACATGGATATGTTACAATCCCCATCAAGCCTGCAGTTGTCAGGTGATATTGCAGACAACTGAGAAAAAAAATATGAAGGCTGCTGGCAATTGATGGTATATGCATCCAGGTCTCTCACTGATGCAGAAAGCAGATATGCATAGAGAGAAAGAATGCCTTATGGCGCAATCCTATCGAGATAGGCAGCAGCCTCCAAACTTGGAGGCGACCGCCTATCCTAAGCAGGGCAAGAGAAGCACGGAGAGGATGGTTGCTTCCGTGCTTCTCCTGCCCTGCTTTTTCTGCTAGACAGAAAAATGTCTAGATTTTTCTAGATTTCTAGATTTCTGATTGTGACTGTCTAGCTGCAGGAGCACGAAGTGGGGAAGGAGGCTGCTGTATGACACATAGCTATGCCCGCCCCAGAACGCCTCCAGCCATGCCCCTTTTTGGCCCCTCCGCACTTTCTTGTGAGTGTGGAGGACAGGGCTGTTCCGTGCTGCCTCCAAGGCAGCGTGGAAGTGGGGGGGAGGGCAGTTTTCTGGGAACCAACCTCAGAGCGCAGGGTCCTAGGTCGGTTCCCAGAAAATGGCATATCCTATGGCTGTCTAGCTGCTGTCTAGGGGCCATAGGATTGCTCTCTCCATATATTGTTTGGTTGTGAAAGATGTACTCAATGTATTTATGGACAGATAGTGGCTGTGGAAACAGATCATAAGCCCCTCATAGCTTTATGTAGCAAACCACTGAAGGTCTGTATGTTATGAATCCAATGGATGATGATCAAACTATAGAGAGATGATTTGGCTGTGGCCTACACACCAGGCAAACTTTTGTTTACTGCAGATACTTTCCAGAGCTGTTCTCCCCACTCTGCTAGCAAAAACACTTTAGAGAAAGAAATGCAAGCTTTTGTGGTGGGTGTGCTTATCAATTCCCTTCCAGTGGCCATTTAAAAAAATAAGACAAATCAAAGAGGGAACTGATAATGTCCCTTCACTGCAGGTCCTGAAACAAGTAGTGATTAGTGGCTGGCCTGAGATGAAGGACGGTTATGATCTGTGTATCAGAGACCAGTGGAATTGTAGACATGAACGCACGGTGATAGTCTGATCTTCAAAGGGAGCAAAGTGGTGATACTTAGTAGCCTCCATAGGGAAATGCTGCAGAAAATCTACAAGGGTCATCTAGGCATTCAGAAATGTAAAAAAAAAAACGAGCTCAGGAAGTGATGTATTAGTTTAGGCTTAATCAGGATGTAGCAGCTATGGTAGAACGTTGTATCGCCTATTTAAAATAAAGGTTACATCAACAGCCAGAGCCACTGAATCCCCATCATGTCCCGCAAAGGGCCTACCAGAAGTTAGGAATTGACTTTTTCATGTGGTGTTCCACAAATTACTTAGTAGTCATAGACCATCGCTTGGTCTGTCCAGAAATATGCACACTATAAAGTACCAGAAGTAAATCAGTGACTGCCAGCCTGAAAGGGATCTTTGCCAGGCATGGTATTCCAGATCAAGGCTTCAGTGACAATGCCCCACAGTTCTCATGTGCCAAATTCAGGCAGTTTATGAAAGACTGGGATTTTTAGTACACTACATCTAACCCTAGCTTTCATCAGTCAAATGGGCTTGTAGAAAGGTCCATCCCAACTGTCATAAATCTGATGAAGAAAGCCTTTGATAGCATTGGGGATTTGTACAGGTTCCTGTTGATTTACAGCAGCATGTTATTGGAGTGTAGAGCATAATTAACTGGTAGGGATAATTTCTTTTCCATGGATAACACAGTTGATGCAGTAATTCCAAACTGTATGTCTTATAATAATCATTTAATTTAATTGTTATCATTTAATGATTAAGGGGGAAGATGTAATGATAGAGCTTATAATTTAGTGATGCCCCCTTAGTATTAAGGAACAAGTAATTTGAGGACTTGCCCTAGAATCACATGAACTGGGCAGTTCCAAAGCCGTATAGTTTGTTGTACAAAGTTGTAAATAAATAAACAAATAATCTTGCTCAGGTTTACCTCTGAAAAGGTAATGTGGACAATCCTTTCCAATGTAATTGTTCCATGTGTAAGTGCTTCCAGGAGCACTAAACATGAAACTTCTAAGGATGGAGCTGCAAAGAGCTCATTTTCCAGCAGGGCTCTTCCCCACTCAAAGCAACATACAGTATGACTTCCTTTATCACCCTAATTTCCAATGTTAAAAAAGAGGTATAACTGTATATTACACATCATAATTTTTCATCCAACGTTTTGGACTGTTTCTTTAACATTAAAAAAAGCCACCTAAGTGGTACATTTCCCTAATACTGCCACCCAATCTATACTTATTCAGAAGTAAGTCCCACTGTGTTCAATGGATCTTACTCCCAGGTAAGCGTGCACAGGACTGGAGCCTAGGTATGGAGTGACTGAAAGTTGCTTGAGCCTCCAGTTTCAACCCTATCTGATCCTGTGATCTTAAAAATGTGTATCTCTAGCAAATGGCTTTTGATGTTTTGGTCAGTTGCATCCCCTTTCTGTTCCAGCCAGCCAGAGTCACTCAGGTTACCCTGCAAAAACTAACAGGAACAAGACGGGTTGTGCCATGCAGTCCCTACACCACCATTGGGCAGATCAAGGAAAAGGTGGGAAGAGAGCAGTGTATTTCCATCTATGAGCTGGCCCTGGCCCTGCAGGGGCCTGACCAAGAGCCCATAGTCTTGCAGAATGACAAGACATTGGCACATTATGGTGTGTTCTACAATACCACTATCTTGCTACTCAAAACTCAGCCGCAAGAGATAGAGATTTTTGTGAAAGACCACAACAGCAGAACTTCGGTCTATACAGTTTTACCCAAAGAAACTGGTCTGGATCTGAAAAAAAAGATTGAAAAGCGCACAGGTATACTTGTGAACCAACAGCGCCTGACCTATAATGACCGGGAGCTAGATGACAGAAATACACTTGCTTTTTACAATATTAGGAGCAAAGACAGTGTCTACCTGCTTTTGAGGGTTAGAGGTGGACATATCCTCTTTTGTAGGGATGTACGAAAGTCACTTACCTTATGACAAAATTGATTCGCGGTGGGGGGGGAGGCGCTCCATCCCCCCCCCCAAATTCTGGCCGGGGGGGAAGCGCCCCGTCCCTCCCTCCGCGAATCCTGGCCGGCCGGGTCTGCAAATGGCGGCGGCCGTAGCTGCCGCCGTTTGCGTCCCTGCAGTCAACCGTGATAGGCTACGTAAATGTTTACGTAGCCTATCACGGCTGAATAAAAAAAAAAAAACCCATGCGTACGCAAATGGTGGCGCCCATGGGTGCCGCCATTTGCGTTCCTTATTTTGGCACGTCTAGTCTACATAAACATTTACGTAGACTACGGCGAAAATAAGGGGAACACAAATAGCTTAGCGTCTACGCTAATTGCGTTCCTCTTATTTTCGCCGTAGTCTACGTAAATGTTTACGTAGACTAGACGTGCCAAAATAGACGTCCCATGGGTGCCGCCATTTGCGTACACGTGGTGTTTTTTTTTGTTTTTTTTTACTCAGCCGTGATAGGCTACGTAAACATTTACGTAGCCTATCACGGTATTTTTTAAAAATCTAGCCATGATAGGCTACGTCAATCTTTACGTAGCCTATCACGTTTTTTTGTTTTTTTGTGTGTGTTTTTTTTACTGGAAATGGCGGCGGCGGCGGCGGCCGGTCAGAAGACCGGCCCCCGCAGCCGCCGCCACCAAACCGCTGCTGAACAGCTGCTGGAGCCGCCGCCAGGGAGATTCACCCAAGGTAAGTCCCATCCCGGGGTGGGGTGGGGGGGCAGACCATTTTGCCACCGATTTCGGGGGGCCGAATGCACTGGCATTCGGCCTCCCCAAGATTCGTGGCGAAATTCTCTGACATCCCTACTCTTTTGAGTAACAATGTCTAAGCCTACAGACACATATCTCTGAGTTGTTCCTTTACACCAGGGATGGGGAATGTGTGGCCCTCCAGATGTTGTTGGCCTGCAACTCCCATCATACCTCACCATTGGCTGTGCTGGCTGGGGCTGATGGGAATTGCAGCCCAACAAATCTGGAGGGCACCACATTGGGGAACACTCCTTTATGCAAAAAGAAAACTGTGTTTGGTGTTTCAAACTTCTCTTAGCTTTTGCATGATTATCCAGCAGCACTGTTGCTGTTCTTTGGTGCAGATACTAACTTTATTAAACAAAATCATTATAATAAAGATTTATCAGAAAATACAATATATTTTACAAGAAAAATCAAACATCGCAATATCATTTCCATGCACATGGCCATAGTCAGGCGGGTTAAGTTCTTAACAGTGGAATCCTATACATGTCAGGAGTTGAATTCAGTGGGACTTACTCCCATGTAAGTGGGTATAGGACTGCAGCCTAAAAACCTTATTTAAAACAGATAAAGGATACATTGGGAATGATTATTTTTATTCATTCTTATAGGATGGTAAATACATGTTGCAGAATATTCTAGAAACTGCAGCTAAAATTTAGGAAAAGTTGACACCATATAAATTACTTCATGTGCTTGGGCATTTCTCCATTTTGCTATGTACCAGATTTTTTTTATCAAATACTTTATACTTAACATTTGTTTTCCAAGTACAATTGCAATCTATATAAACTTTGCTGCTCTTAATAGATTCATTAGTAATAATCCTCTTTATTGTACCTGCATCCCTGAAAGCAAACTTAATAAAAATTGTTTCAAATCCTTTCTTAGCCTTCATGAGATGAGTTCATAAATGATGTCTATAAACCATACCCCAGTATTCTGAAGCTTTTGGGCTAGTACATTTCCAGCAACAAAATGTTTCTCCTATACATTCTATTTCTATAAAATTTATTTCACTTTTGAGGCATAAGATGCCATCTATAGCTGACTTTTAACTGATTTGCCTTTAGTCATAATGATGATTTATCCAGAGTTTTCAAAACTGGATTCCATCCTTCCACCTTCATCTCAGATGTGAGAATTGATTGCAATTATTGTTTCAATAAATCCGTCTTCACATTGACCAAATTTAGTAGGATGTTTTGTATTTGGGCCGTAATCCCTTTTTTGTTTTTCTTCCAAGAGTAGACCACCCGTTTTAGATAATTTGTTCATGGTACAATTTTGACTCAATTCAGTAGCACTGTTCATAGTATTGCTAATCTAATTCATGATCAAGAAAAAGTCTTCTGTTTATAGAGCTAATCACTTTTGACAAAACCACCACCATGTAACCATTGTGCCTCCACATTAATATATGGGGCCCTTCAGTCCGGGACCAGCAATAAAATCTTCCAGAGGGACTAAGAGACTGGTGTCTGGAGAGTATCTATTCTCAATCATAGCCTCAGGCGGCAGCAGTGGCCAATACTCTCATTTCAGAGTATTGGCCACAGAGTAACAAGGTCTGCTGCATTACATGTTCCTCTCCCTATATCCAGCCTTAGGCTGCCTTGAAAGAGGCCTGGTCAGCACAAACACTCATCATATGATAAAACTGTTATTTCACTCCATTGTTCATAGTTCTTGATAATTCACATAGATGTCTCAGACTGTGTCCTTTGTATTTTGTTTTTATCTGACCACGGTGTTTATTTTTGTTCATCTATGCCAGGGGTGGGCAACATGCCCGTCATGTCCTTGTGTGGCAGCTGCCACCTCCACCACTGGAATGTGGTGGTACAGTGGCAAGATCCTCAGTAGTTTGACACGGAATTTCAGGAGAAAGCCACTATGAGGCTTTGGAAGGACAAATGTAGCTTGAAAACAAGCTACGTTTGTCCCTTCTGAGCAACCTTCGTGGTCTGCAACTGAAATTTGGCTGCAAACTGTTTTTTGCCACTGCTACCATGCCAATAAATTTCAGCAGCACAGACAGGTGGATCTAGGGGATGGAAAGTGGCCCCAGCCCCTCCAAAGTTGGCCATGCCTGCTCTACACTGTAGTCTACAACTGTGTATATATATACCTGCCAAATGAGGATGATGACACTTCATACTTTTGATGAAATGGACTCTAAAAGTGCAATCCTATACATTTCTACCACCCCATTCAGTTCAACGGAGCTTACCTCGAGGTAAGTAGGTATAGCCTACTTGCAGCCTAAGTCCATAAACATTTATGCCACGATAAACGTGTTAAGTTTTTAAGGTGTTCCAAGACCTTCCATTGCTTTTGCTGCAACAGACAACATGGCTACCCCTCTGGAAATATAGGGCATATATGCACGTCTATAGTCTATAGCTAGGCTCATGCATTCTCTAAGCCCTTTCAGTTCTTGCTTTGTGGTAACGGAAAAAGTTATAGCCTGGATTGTGTTAACTTGACCAGCACTGGACCAATATGGAGCTGTATACCAGATGAATGGCACTGCCTCTCAGCTGTGCCCATTTGTTCCTGTATCCCACCTACTGATCCCAGCCAGGTCTCCATTTTTTAAAGGAGTTTCCAACACTAGACTCACAAATGAAAACACTGTTAAGTTGCAATCCTGGGGGACACATTTACCTGGGGGACTTTCAGTGGGACTTCCTTCCATGTAAGCACACATAGGTTTGCTCTCTTTTGGTGCAATCCTATGCATATTTAGACAGAATAAAGTTCTACAACTCCCAGCATTCCTCTGCCAGCTGACTGGGGAATGCTGGGAGTTGTAGAACTTTTTTCTGTCTATGCGTAGGACTGCATCCTTAATCTCTCAACCTCAAGTCACCCATTTTTAATAAACAGAAATAATTATAGTGGCCTATCGTATTGGGATGTTGTAATAACTACTGAGCTAATGCACGTGAAGTGCTAAGGAAAACAATTCTAGACAATATTATGGCCCTGTCTGTTCAGGCAGGTCTCTTTCAGCTCTACAGTTCTTTGAAACTGAAGAGGAAGATGCTGCTCTCAGTCTCAGCTGTAACTACTGTGAAACAGAGACATTTGTTAGTTTTGTAAGTGTCAAAATAATGAGCAGCATAGTGATAGCTATACAGAAACTCACCGATGTAAATACAAATCATTCATGCTTACAGAAATTTTAAAAATCTGAGCTGACTGAAAATAACCACAGGGAGGCATAGGAGCACTGCTGATCTGCTACAGAATCCTCTGTTTCATTTATAAAACTACTTATTACTTTGAGGATGTAGCTGCCATATTACTGCTGCTACACATGTACAAAGAAAGCAAGTTTAGTTTACCAAAACCTAGTGGCACGAATGATTCCTTTACTGGAGCAAGTCAATAGAACTATTTTAATACATGTAATGGGCTGAATCCAATTATGGTCATCTATCAGCTGGAACAAGTTGCTGGCAGAATGGATTTTCTCTCCCCATGCAGCCCCCCAGATCTGCTCTGAAGGTTTGGCGGACCCTCCAGAACAGATTTAGAAGCCACGCGGCGGGGGGGGGGGGGGAGTCCACTCGCATGACATTAGCTAAATGAAAGCAACCTCTCCTCCAGCCTCACATACATAAGTACTCATGTAATTATTAATTTTTCACTCAACCCAAACTTTATCATTAGCCAAAGCCCACAATGTTTATTTTCCCAAATAAAACTACATTAATTTCTAAAAGAGGGAGGCAGCTTTAAGGATTGTTGTCTTTTTGAATTTTATAATAGTTTCCTACCATTCTAAAGGGGAAAAAAAACTAGTATTACTGACATAGACTCTTACTTGTATGAAGAAACAATAAAGATAACTCTCTGTATATGAAACAAGTGGGACCACCAATATACAAAGTGGCCCAAAAGTAGGTATACAGTATAGGTTATTTGCATTTTATTACATTCTTTATTACATTTACATTTGTTTAACACTGTTTAATCTCATAAGTGCTCAGAAGGTATTCCATCAACGTTGCAACATTCCTCAAACCTGTCCAGAACACTGTGACACACAGTAGGATACAAATTCCAGTCTGCATCAATATCCATAAATGCTTCTGAGATGAACTCTTTTAATTCATCTACTGTCTGGGGATTCCTCTCAAAAACCTTATTCTTTACTATGCCCCCCCAAAAGAAGTCCATTGGTGTTAAGTCGGGTGAACGTGGTGGCCATTCAATGCTGCCACGTCGTCCGATCCAATGCTGTGGGAAGGTGTTGTCAAGATAGTCCCTTACTGCAAAAGCATAATGAGGAGGTGTCCCATTTTGTTGGAAGAGCAGTTTGGCAAAGCCCTGGTTCTGAGTTGTGGCACTACCACGTCGCGTAATATGTTAAGGTAATTGTTACTATCCATGGCTGTATCGAAGAAAACCCGTCCTACAACACCTTCACTGGACAGTGCACCCCACACTGTGATGCCTGGCTGGTTCAGTTGAGATGTGATAGTCAAATGAGGATTTTCATCTGCCCAATACACACATTTATGCCTGTTCACGTGGCCTGACAACTTGAAAGAAGCCTCATCTGACCAGATGATTTTATCAAGAAGGTCTGGTTCATTAGAGATTTGGTTATGCATCATCTCACAGAATTGCAACCGACGGTCCGGGTCGTCCTCCAGAAGACCATGTAACAGTCTTGAACGGTACAGCTTCAATTTCAATTTACGCGCTAAGCGTTGCAAGGACGTTCTAGGTGTGGATAGCTGCTTAGACGCACATCGTGTGGACTTTTTCGGACTGTTCACAAATTTCAGAGCGACTGTCATCTCATTTTCCTCTTTCATAGATGTCCTAGGACGTCTAGATTTCGGTGCATTAGCCACTGCACCTGTTGCTTCAAATTTATCTCTAATATGATAAATTCTCAGATGCGTTGGTGGAGAAGTGTCAGATGCTTCTTGCCATGCTGTGCGCACCCACTTGGCATTTTCAGTCTTCCAGTACTGCTTTAGAATCCACTTTGTTCTTGACTCAAGTTCGCTGCCATCATTCACAATATCAGTAAAAAAAATTAACTAAACAATTAAACAACGGTATACCTACTTAAGGGCCTCACTCCCCTCACTCTCTACACTTATCTGATTTAACCGTCACTCCCTGTCACTCAGTCTTCCCAACTGTCATTCTGACTTCACCCACACATCTTCTACTCACACATTCTGTCCCCCTCCCATCAACATTCTAAACAACTGTATACCTACTTTTGGGCCACCTGGTAGAATGGTCCCTTTACAGAATTCCAGCCACTCTGTTCCGTTCCATTCCTCATCCCCACCCCTGGTTTTCTGTTACCCCTCCCAACAATTAGGCCAGTTAGCAGAATCAGTCTCATTGGGCTGTCTTTGGGTTGTGACAAACAAGAGTCTGTACTTCCAACCCTGTGAGGTAGAGCAGGCTGAAAGTCACCCCTTGTTGCATGTTTCAGAGGTAGAACTACCACCCCCCACATGATTAATAAGAACTCATAGCCTGGATGCATGGGAATCCAGGCTTCGGGCTTGTATTTATGCAGAAAGGTAGGGCCCTTTTCCAGAGCTTCGTTTAAACCACTTTTCCAAGTGGACTAGGCATGAGGAGGAGCAACCCCAGGCTAGGCCAAAGTACTCAATCAGCCCCTGTTTCTAAGTGTATTTGTTCAAGAACCAAGCAGAGATAAGTTCAGAAATGGCTGGTTGTTTTTCAAATCAGATGAAACATAGAATTCGCTAGCTAATGTTACTATCAGGAACCCATATCCTCAGAATATCTCGCCCTGGCAGCTTACAAGTGGAAAGGGGTTACTTAGGACTTCACAGGGTGGCTAGTCTGGATCCTTTGCCACCTGCTCAAAGACAAAGGAAGATTTTGCTAACAAAACAGGATTTCTGTGGGGGCTGGGCCACTTGCAGAGAGTGATTGGCCATTCAGACTGACCAATCAATGCTTGGGATGACCTGATCATGCATTCTCCAGGTGATTCCTCAATGTACCTATTTAGCTGAGAAATTTGGGGAGGGGGAGTCGGAGTCAAACCTCAGATGTGAAGTAATGGAGGTTTTGGTGCTTAAAGATGCTTGGGCATGTCCTTTGTTCAAACACATTTCTAGACAGGGAGGGGGAAGGTTGGGATTGTCACATAGGTCCCCCACCCCTTTGCAGGGGAATCTAATTTTTTTTCTTCCCTAAACCTTGGGCTTCCCCTGAGCTTGCTGATGACTCCCCCTTGTGCATGGGTGGGGGACAGTGTAACCAAGCAGATTTTTAAAACATCCCCAGAACAATGGCTTGTGTTAGAAACACTTGAGAACAATATTTTAGGACTGAAACCCTTGCAATATTATATGATTGTTAACCCCATAATGCCCAGAACCTATCTGGAACAGAACGGAATGGTCTGAAATGGCAACTTCCAAGCAAGCCAAGCCAAACAAACCCATCAGTCACACATCCCTACATGGGATTGATATAATAAGCTACAACATGTCTACAGAAACCACGTTTCAATAGCCGTTCCAGGCAATAGTCCTTATTCTGTAAAATGGTCCAGAAAAAGCAACTTCAAAGTGAGCTGAATCAGCCAAACTCGTCAGTCACACATGACCAGATGGGATTGATATAATAAGCTACAAAATGTCCAGAAACCACGTTTCAGCAGCTGTTCTAGGCAATAGTCCATATTCTAGAAAAAACACCCGGAATGGCAACTTCCAAGTGAGCCACAACAACCAAACTCACCAGTCACACATAACTACATAAGAAGGATGCACCAGGCCACAAAACATCCACAGAACCACGTTCGGATACCTATTCCTGACAATAGTCTGTATTCCAGAGAATGGCCTGGAACAACAACTTCCAAGCAAGCTGAGCCAACCTAACTCACCAGTCCTATGTAACTATATGGGGGCAGGGGGGATGCAGTGAGCCACAAAATGTCCACAGAAACCATGTTCCTATACCTCTTCCGGGTAATAGTCCATGTTCCAGAAAAATGGCCCAGATTGGCAACTTCCAAGAGAGCCAAATCAACCAAACTCACCAGTCACATATGACTAGATGGGACTGATATAATAAGCTACAAAGCTTCCACAGAAACCACATTTCAGTAGTTGTTCCAGGCAATAGTTCACTAGGTATACAGACTAGTTTTTAGACACAATTGTTTAGACATGATCATTGGTGCATTACTATCGGGACGGTGTAAAAGCCGGAACAGAACGGGCCAGAATGGCCCCCTTATTTAAAAAACCATGCCAAACTCTATGGCATGTGTTAGAGACACCTGAGAACAATATTTTAAGACAGAAACTCTTGAAAATTATATTATTAACCTTTTAATGCCCAGAACACATTGGAACAGAATGGAACGGTCACTTCCAAATGAGCCAAATTCACCCGTTACATATAATTACATGGGACTGATACAATAAGCCACAAAACCTCCACAGAAACCATGTTCAGGTACTTGTTCCAGGCAATAGTCCATATTCTTGAAAAATGGCCTAGAATGGCCACTTCCAAATGAGCCAAATCAACCAAATTCACTAGTCACACACAGCTGTATGGGATAGATGCAGTGAGCTACAAAACCTCCACAGGAACCATGTTCTAATATCAAAACTGGACAATAGTCAACATTCCAAAAAAAGAAAAGAACAGCCACTTCGAAGTGACCGAAACCAACCAAATTCACCAGTCACATTTATCTACATGGGAGGGAAGCAGTTAGCCACAAAACTTCCATTTCAAGTACCTGTTCTGGGCAATAGTCTGCATTCTTGAAAAATGGGCTGGAATGGCCACTTCCAAGTGAGTAAAATCAACCAAATTCACCTGTCACACATAACTGTATGGGAGGGATGCAATAAGCCACAAAATCTCCACAGAAACCATGTCTGGATAGTGGTTCTGGGCAATACTCACCATTCTCAAAAATGTCCTGAAACAGAAACTTCCAAGTGAGCCAGCTCAACCAAATTTATCAGTCATACATAACTACATGGGATGGATGCCATAAGCCACAAAACTTCCACAGAAACCATATTCGGAGACTCGGTCCAGGCAATAGTTCATAAACTGGAAAATGGCCTGGAATAGCAACTTCCAAGTGAGCCAAATCAACCAAATTCACCATTCACACATGATCATATATGGGGGTGATGGAATAAGTTATAAAACCTCCACAAAGCCATGTTCTTGTTGCTGTTTTAGGCAACAGTTTGTATTTTACAATATGGCCCGAAATGGGAACTTTCAAGTGAGACAAATCAACCAAAATCTCCTGTCACACGTAATTACATGGGATGGATGCAATAAGCCACAAATCTTCCACAGAAACCATGTTCCTATCAATACCAGGCAATAGTCCATATTCTGGAAAATGGCCCGGAAGGGCAACTTCAAATAAGCCAAATCAACCAAATTCACCTGTCACACACAACTGGATGGGAGTGATGCACATGAGCCACAAAACCTCCCCCAACAGAATGTTCCAATAAACAGACTTACAGTCTAGCTTTTTACTTTTGTGGGGGATTTGTGCAAATGTGCACTTGAACATCTGTGTATGCATGCAAGTGCACTAATGTGCATTTGTAAATGAATGAAATTCTTGTAGAAAAGATCCAATGCTGCTAATAAATAGACAACAAAACAAAAAACGCTTGACAATCCACAAAACACAGATGGAATGGATTTAAGAAAATTAATACATCCCTACCCATGCCTCCCATTTACATTGCCAAAAAGGCCATGCAGTTGCCATGTAAACTGCTGGCATAGGGGAAAGGGTTAAAGCCCCCTACCCACCAGTCTAGGGTCCAGATCTGTATGAGGTCCCATGAGCTTACTTTTGAGTAAAAAAGAAAACCTAGCTACATCTTTACAGTAACATGAAGTTTGATCCTCTGATGATTTGGGAGAGGCGGGGATGGAAAGCACAGATGGGGGGAGCAGAGGGATCAGGACCTCACTCCACTGTTCTGAACACAGAAATGCAGTACAAGGGCCCCAATCCTTGCTCTTACTTTCTGTATGGTGGGGAAAGAGCATGCAAAGATTATATCTCACACTATATTCACATATTACATTGAACATGGATTCACACTCTATGTACACCCATTTCATTTCACTTCATGCACTCATACTTTTCCCTGGCCAGCAAAGATTCCCTGTGTTGGGATCTAGGGGCTCCTTCACACTGAGCTTTTATCCTGTGATTGAGATTGCTCCTTCACGGATGTTTGCAGGCTCTTTACATGACGCTGTGATCATTCAAGGCATCTCCTGCACTAAATGACCTTTGGTCCGTTTTTAAATAGATTGCAGATAATGAGCTATCAAATTACCCCCTTGTGTTCTGCTTCAGTTTCCTCCATGAAAAGAGTAAAAGCAGTGGCAAGAAGAGGAGTGAGATCAATGAACAATGATGGAAGACTCAGATATGGGGAGAAGGAGGGGGAAGGGGATGGGGGAGAAGGAAGCACGTGAAAAAGGGAGTCGTTGTGATCCTGCATTTATAACGGAAGCAGAAAGCCCTGTTTTAAATGCAGGATTTTAGGCAGGGGGAGAGATGTCCTAGGGCTACTGCTAGAAGAGGTCTCCCTCGCATTGTTTAACCCATCCTAACAAACCCACCTGGCTCAGCTCACTGGAGGATTCCTATAGCCATACAGTAAGCCTCAGATGCATCATAAGGGCAATACAGGTCTAGGACAACATGGGGCATCTTTGCTGGTCCCAGACATTCCATCCTCCTCATGTATATTTGGGCCTAAAAGACCTAGGAGAAATGTGGATGCATGGAGGGTAAGCTGTAAGCAAGCATAATTCATGACATTGTACAATATCATCACCAATCACGGGGCACGTTTGTTAAGGCACCAGACTTAGCTTCCAGTTTCCTGGATTTGTGGACCTTGAGCAAACATGCTGTTGTTGTTGTTCAGTCGTTAAGTCGTGTCCCACTCTTCGTGACCCCATGGACCATAGCACGCCAGGCCTTCCTGTCCTCCGCTCTCTCTCCCAAGGGCGTGCTCAAGTTCATTGAGCAAAATGAGATAGCTTTAACACTGGTCTTAAACCAGCAGGCTTAAAACAAAAAAGAATATACATTACCCGGGTTTAACAATAGACAAATTTAATTTGATGATGTCAAATGTTACTTGGTAGGGCTAAAAGTTAAAGACACATGTCAGTAATTTTTGAGGTGGGTTTGAGTCTGTTATATTATTGTAATATACATTAAAGATGGCTTTTAATTCTAATAATGGGTGGTAATGTTTGTTTATGGCTTATTGTATCACTCCCATCTACTCATATATGATTTGTCTTACCTGGATGTTTCCATTTCGGGCCATTTTACAAAATACAGACTGTTGCTTGAAACAGGTACTGGAACATGATTTTATAGCAGTTTTGTAGCTTATTATATCACTCCCATGCAGTTATGTCTGGCTGATAAATTTGGTTGATTTGTCTCACTTGGAAGTTGCTGTTCCAGGCCATTTTCTGGAATATGGACTATTGTCTGGAATGGTGTCTGAACATGGTTTCTGTGGATGTTTTTTGGCTTACTGCATGCCTCCTATGTAGTTATGTGTGACTGGAGAATTTGGTTGAGTTGGCTCACATGGAAAGTGCCATTCTGGGCATGTTTTTGAGAATGTGGACTATTGCCCAGGACTGGTATCTGAACGTGGTTTCTGTGGAATGTTTTGTGGCTAATTGCATCAGTCCTATTTAGTTCTGAGTGACTGGTGAATTTGGTTGATTTGGCTCATTTGGAAGTGGCTGTTCCAGGCCATTCCGTTCTGTTCTGGATGTGTTCTGGACATTAAGGGGTTAATAATAATATAATTTTTCAAGGTTTTCTGTCCTAAAATATTGTTCTCAGGTGTCTCTAACATATGCCATAGTGTTTGGCATGATTTGCTTTAAATAAAGGGGCCATTCTGGCCAATTCTGTTCCGGCTTTTACACCGTCCCCATGGGCGGTGCCAGTTTGGCTATATAAGCAAAGGCCTGAACACTGGAAATAGAGGTAAAAAGTAGGACCTGCAAAAAAGTGTTGCAATGTGGAGTGCTGCTGTTCAGGGTTCCAGATACTCCATTCCATTTTTTGTCCCGTCTTCAGCTTCCCCTTTCAACAGTCAGTCAGTGTTCCTGGCTACACCACGTATACTCGGTTGGACTGTGTGTGTGTCGAGGGGTGTCCCACCAACGTTTTTTTTTCAACTTCTGCAAACCCCTAACCCTGCCTCTCTCTTGTGCTTGTATGGTGCTGTTTGACTACATAAGTATCCACACTCAGGGAATTGAGATCAATATTGGTACATATAATGGTAGAGTTACTTGACATTTTAAGGCAAGCCTGCGCGACTTGTTTCCCACCAAGCCAAATGCTGCCTGCCTGCCCGTTATTGCACCCTCTCAGGTGCTTGACAACGCCTCTTCCTGGCCCCTGCTTTTAAAATCCCAGACAGGCAACAAAAACAAGAGGTTAAACCAGTCACTGGTTGTAGGGTTCATAAGAGAGAGTTTGGACCCTGGTGGTGAAACAGCAGCAGAACTTTTATTTCTCTGCTCAGAACTATCAAGCGTCCCTGCAAGGCGCCACCTTGGTGGCTTTTGTGCCTATACAGCTAACAACACATCCCTCTTTCTGAAGGGGAAGGATGACACAACACATAAACTAAACAAATGACCGCATTGCTGAACATCTAATAATTAGAATTATGCTGTCTTGTGAAGGTCAGGGTAGACTACCTTTAGCTTTAACTCTGTAGCTTGTTATTAGGGGTTTGTTGTCGCCATTGTGGATCTCAAGATCTTATATCAGCCTTCCCCAGTTGGGCACCCTCCAGATGTGTTGGACTACAAATCCTGTCATCGCCAGTGAGCATGGCCCTTGCTCAAATATAATTGCTCATAGGGTGGCCAGGCAAAAAAGGGGGTAGGGCTCATGTACTTTTAATAGTATGTTACAAGAGGGGGACTGACAAACTACACCAGTTGAATGCTCACCAATGCTGGTCATCTTCCCCTGAGCTAGGTGTGTGGACTATGAGCCTCCTAGAAAGGATGGTATTTGCTGCTCCTGATGCCATCATATACAGAAAGGTGCAAACTTGTTTTTCCCTTTGGCTGCTCATCAAGACCAGAGGTATGGGAGAAACTCATGGGATATGCTTATCCAGAGAGACCGGCAGGGTGGAGTGGGGGGATCTTAACGACAATGGAATGAGAAGCGTGTTGGAGCATTATCTGGATTTTCATGGAATTGGCTTTGGTCCATCGGGGACACATGAAGCAAGAAAAGCCGAGTGTACTGTACCTTTAAAATCCGTTTTTCACAGATCACACAGTGCTTCAAAGGAACGTACTTCTGGGTTTGGTGGGAGGAGTAGAATGGAATGTCATCAAGCTGGCAGGAGCTGCTCAACCAATGAAAGAGGTTTGTTTCCCGCCCCTGTCCAGGCTCCCCCCTTTTGCATGAAGAAGCCAAAATCCCCGATTCTCCAGTACAGCATCTAAAGGTTCCCTATGAGAGCAGCCCACCACTCCGATTTTGCCCCATTCCAGCAAACTGTCATGGTTATTGCTCCCACCCCATTTTTCCCAATATGCGCACTTTTCAGTGAAGAAGCCAAAATCCCTGATTCTTCAGTGCAGCATCTGAAGGCTCCCCCTAAGAGCATCCTCTCCCCATTTTTGCTCCATTCCAGCAAACTGGTGAAGAGTTATTGCTCACACACACACACACACACGTCTTTCTCCTTCTCTGGGCACTTTCTCCCAGCTTGCAACGACAGGCTCCCAAGACCTCACCAGATCAGACTTCACACAATATTGGAGACATGATTTAACACAACAATGGAGAAGCAAAATAATGCAAATGTAAGAAAAGTGCATCATCACAGAAGCTAATTACTGGCAAAATGGGAGTGCAGGACAATTGTGAAGGCTGGAAAGGGTCAGTGGGGTTATGGTCAGGTGAAAGGCACACCTCTAGGCAGGGCTATCATGCTGAAGTAAATGTGGAGGATAGGGGCACATAGCACCAGAAGCATGGAGAACCTGAATTAAAGAAACAGAGCAAAAGTAGACTCAGAGATTTCCATTGGAAATCTCTGGCATGGCTGCAGATTGGCAATGACATCATCTGCCACGAACTACCTTGAAATGCTCCCAATTCACAGCAAATTTCCTGTGAGGACAGCCCCCAGACTTTAGGGTGCTACAAACCAAATTCTGCTGGAAGTGCTCCCTGGATATTGGCTGGGGGTAGAGCTGCCATGTCTGCAGTTTGCTCAAAGTACTTGTGGATGGTTTTGGACTTGCCCTTGCAGTTCCTAGCAAGAGCTCTCCGTTCCAGGCTTCTCCTTTGTCTGTTGTAAGAAAATGTAAGAAAAGTGTATCATCACAGATGCCCTGGAAACCTATGGAAATGACTCAGATACCCTGGGAAAACTACAGATTCCCAGGAGGAAGGCCTCCAGCATGACCTTTCCACCACTGCCACCATCAGATCAGGTAACTCGGAAGGGGGCAGTGAGACAGGCTACAGGGGGTCATGGCCATAGTTTAGGAGGAGATGTTTGGACATTCCTGTGATGTTATTGGGAGTGTGAGAAGGTTTGAACTGGGCCCCTAATAAACCATCCTATTTTCCAATTTTGGAGGGAAATAGCTTGGCTGGCTACACCCAATTCCAAACCAAGCTATGGTGAAGCACCCATTAACCGGTGAAACAACTGCTGGATAATTTCCCTAAGCAAGCAAGCAAGGCTTCCTCCACAGCGCCACCTAGAAATGAATGCAATAACCGTTGAATAAAAATGTAAATAATCTACAATAGCAGCAATAAAACATTATCTACAATAATTATCCCACAGAAGCAGACAGTTAAACTTTAGAAACTTTTTGAAATAAAAGCATTTTCAAAGCACACTGAGGAGATGGAAAGAGAGGGGGTCTGAAGGCTCTCACAACACAAGTGCTCATGTACCTGGAGTTGCCAGCCTTTTTCTTGCAGGGCTTCTGTGCCTTTAGCAGATGTGTGACAAACTGAAACTCAGCAAGTTACAAATTCCCCATTACAGCATCTCCATGGTATGGTAGGAAAAGCTGTTTCTCTTGAAATTCTCCCTGTCACAGAGCTGTTTCAAGCACATTGAGTCCTTCGGGGGGAGGGGGAATTGAATGTTGGCTCTCTACTTGAACTGGAAGTCAATAAAGTTTTACAGAAAACCAGGTTCATGCAACCTCTAACTAATTCTTCCATTTGCCTTAGCAGAACACAAAATACCAAGTATTGGAAATATTAGTTACAATTATTCCTCGCTTCCTTCTTGAACACAGGGTCGCTAGGTTGCAGCGCAGAAGATCTGTGTCTCTCTTGAACAGTTTCACAGCAGCAAAGGACACTGCAGCTGTGAGCAAAGGATGCAACATAAGAATTTCCTTGCTGAATCTGATTGAGATCCACCTGGTCCAGCATTCTGTTTCCAATAGCGACCATTCAGATGCCTCTGAGCTTTCATAAGCAGAGCATGATGCCAGTGGCTGTCCCTTGTTGTTTGTCTCCAGCACCTTATATTCAAAGATATACTGCTTCTGCAAATGGAGGTTCCATTCACCCATTTAAGCCTTGCCCAACCTGGTGCCCTCCAGATGTGTTGGGCTACAATAATGGGACTTGTAGTACAACATACCTGGAGGGTACCAGGTTGGGGAAACTGACCTATTTGTTTATTCTTCCTCACTCTTTGCTTCTTCCCTGGTCTATTTACCAAACCTCCTTTGGGCAAAGTGAGTTTATTTCAGGAGAAAAGAGCAAGTGTGGCATCTTTTGCTACTATAGAGTATTAAAATGATGCATAAGTTGCCCATAAAAAATGTGTTAGCTGAGTTAAACAAGTCTACTGATCCTATGCTAAACCATTTGGTAACATAAAGCCTAAAATAATATGTACACCAGTCTGCTATTAATGGGAAAGAGACTCGTTCTGGTTTCTGCCATTTTCTATAATCAATTAAAGAGAAAACAGTCATAGCTGCACACTATGTCATTCATGTAACATCTAGTTTGGCCCTCAGTCTCCTAAAGAGTAGGAATAAAATAAAATAAAATAGCGTAATGGTGTCATACATGGATTTCTTGTGCTACTTTGATGAAGCACTCACATCTGGTATGCTTTTCTTGAGTTCATTGTCTCTGCCATTTCTCTTCCAGAGAAATGAAGAGGCCTCCTTGATATTATTAACCCAAAGAGTTTGAGATAAGCAGGTTCCAACACAAAAATTGCAGTGCAGACGGCTAATTAAAAGCACTTACATTTAAATTACAGCACTTAACAGAATATGTTCGGATGATCATTGAACTGAAAAATTGTTTTCATATGGAATTGTTAAGCATAATAAGCAGAAAGTTTTATTACAGATATAGTGTTTATGCTATGCATAAAATGTGATGAGTGCTGGGCTGTTCTTGGAAAGTAATTTCAATGTTTAATAAAAGAAGACTGCAGATACTTTTTAGGGGTGTAAGATCTTATTATTTTTGTGAACCACCCAGAGAGCTTCAGCTATTGGGTGGTACAGAAATGAAAAATAAATAAATAAATAAATAAATATTAGTTTAGCAATTCACTTTATGTCACTTAGATTGCAACGATTATGTCATCTAAGATTTATGGACCTGTGAAGTAAACTAAAATATGCTCAGTGAGTATGATCCAGCCAGGTTTAATGCATCTTGAAAGCTGCAATCCTATGCACCCTTACCTGAATGTAAATCCCATTGACAGTAATGGGACTTACTTCTGAGTGAATGTTAGGCTCATGTTGTGAGCTCCACTGATTACAGTGGGAATGTTACATGTGTACATGTTTAACTCTTTCCCAGTTAAATAATTTGGACTTAATGGCACTTAATTTTGGCTGGATTGTTCCCTTTCTCTTCAAGTCACTGATAGTTAAATTTCCCCTCCTAGTGCAGGGCTACTGACGGTGTGCCTAACAGTGCAAGCAAGTTAAACTCGGCCTCTGTTTTGGCAACAGACATAATTTTCTCTTTTGCATCCAGCAGCAGTGTTACACCTTCCTACAGCAAAAGTCTACATCTCAGTTCTGGATAAAGGCCTCTGAGGGCACCAGAATCCATTAAGGAGAACAGTAGCTGGGCAGAGCCCTTCATGTTCAGTAGGGTTAAACCTCTGCCTTGACATTTGTACTGCTGAACGCGTGTGTACATTAGATGTGTGTCTATCTGCCTTTCTATGAGTGCCATAGCACCAAGGCTGTGAAACTCAGACACCTGAATACTAAGGGGACCCTAGGGGTGTGTGTAATGCCTGCCTCTAAGGGCCTTGGAATGTGAGCTGTGTAAAGTGGAGGGAAGAGAGGAGAGAGTACAATGCCAGCTTGAGGGCGAAAAGACTAGAGAAGAGGTGGTGGCGGCAGCACCAGAATGAAGGAAATCCAGGGAAACCAGCAGGGTAGTGAAGAGGAGAAAGGAAAAGATAAAGCAGACTTTAGCTAGAAGAAGAGTCAACCTCCACGTCAAGAATGCATTAATAGAGTAGGAGCCATGAGGGCTGCTGCGGCAGTCGCGTATGCAGCAGCCACCTGGAGGTTGATTGTTTTTTGGCCGTTTCTCAGCCCGGTAGCTCAAGGCCACAGTTTGCTCTGGCTAATTGGGAAAAATGATAACAGCCATGCCTGGTGGGAAGATGCAACCTCTTTGGAGGGTGGAGTGGGGTGTCCTGGGACTGGGCTGGGATTGGTATTTTAAATCTGCCTGGAGTTGCTAAGGCTGGGTAATAAAAAGAGGGCTAAAGAAAGGGCAGGTGTCTCTTCTTGTCCCCGATGGTACTAGGGATGGGCACTGGTCAATGGCTATCCTGGGAGGCTCATACTCTGGTATGTATAGGATAGACTAGCTAGCTTTATTGTTTTGCTCTTGGGAGTGTGTGCTTTGGTGTTTGGTGTTTCTGGTTTTTGTTTAGAATTTTGAACCTTGCTTGTAATTTCCTGTACAACCTATACCTCTCCCCTGTTCCTTCCTCCTTGTCCCTTTCCCCTTTAATAAATTTTTATCCAGCTTTCAGTTGGTGTGGTATTCTGAATAACTTCAGTGCTACATACAGTGCCTATTGGCATGGAAGGGAGCTACTGGGTTAATTCTGGGGAAATTTGTGGCCAAGTTAGGCCTGGCCTACCTTGCAAGGTTGTTGGGGTGAAACCAGCAATCCTTCACACTCCACAACAGAAACTGGCGAGAAAAGGCCAAAGCAACTGGGACAAGCCACTGTTGTTGGTCTAGCAACAGTAGCACTGTGCTTTACATTGAAGTGTTATGTAAAGTTAGTTGTTCATGTTTGGTTTATAGTTCTATTAGTCATTTTCTTAATACTGTTATTTACCAAGCATTCTGAAGTTAAGTAAATACTGTTACATATTTCTTTGTCTCTGAAGTGATTGCAATCTGCCCCTTCTCATCCTAGTTATAGAAACCTGAAACATTACATGTGTGCCATGGGGTTATTTTGTTTTTAAAACGCATTAAAGGCTGGGGAGTTCTGGGAGTTGTAGGACTTTTTTCTGACTAAACATACATAGGATTGCACCCTAATTTTAATGTGTCTGTGTAGTTGAAGCCTGCAGTAACACCTTCAGCCACTAGGGGCAGACTTCCCTAACCATCATATAGCTTTGCAGTCCATACAGTTTGAGGCCTGGGAAGATTAGGAGGCTGAGGGACAGTCATATGCCTGCCTCCCTGAGGAGAATAGAGCAGACAGATCCTTCCCTCAGAGGACTGTAGGGGTATACCATTGCAGCAGCCATGCCTAGGCGTGCCAGCAGGCACGGGTCTACTCAGATGGGGTGGGCACAATATACCCAACTCTGACTGCTGTGTATGTTTGCTTAAAGGCTTCATGGTATCAAACCTAGGGCTATTCCAGCTCGTGCAAACTGGAACTGAGCAATATTTTTGAATCTAATTCAGATTCCTTGGTATAGACCAGATCCAGACAGAATCTGGAATTCACTCATGCAAGTCATCAATTGATCCCAACAGTAAATGACTGATGGACATTTGTGTGTGAATGAGTCCTGTGTATTTCATGTGTGGATCAATAAATTTCTGAATGTATACATATTTTCATTCAATCACATTCATCGAATTTGTAATCAGCCTTTGAGCCTAAAATCCTGCATTTAAAATGGGGCTTTCTGCTTCTGTTTTAAATGCAGGATCACAATGGACTCCCTTCACACGCACTTCCTTCCTCCCCTTATCTGAGGCTTCGATATGTTTCAATATACAGCTGCTAGATGGCGCTGTGGTCTAGCTCCTCTTATTGCAAGTTTCCTCTTTTCAGCAAACTCAAGCAGAACTCAATTGCTGCTCATTATCTCCTATCTTTTTAACAATGGAATAAAGGTCATTTAGTGCGGGAGGTTGATGGCGGCATCTAAAAAACCCGCAAACTTCCATGAGTGAGCAATCTCAATAGCAGGATAAAAGCTCTGTGTGAAGAAGCTCCTATTTTCTAACAAAGAACCTTAAATTCATCCCCTTTGAAGAAAAAGCTGTTTTATCAGGAGTTAGACTGTGATGGAGGCGTTTCTGACAGTCCTTTAAAGTGTCTTTATTACAGTTTTTTTTACATAACGGATGTCAGAATTTACATGCAGCATCTGGATAAAATTATACAAACAAGCTCTCAACATTCTGTGGCAAGGTTCCTCATCATATGAGCCATTTGGCATCTCATTACACAGCGAGACAATGCTCAGTGCTCCAGTTAAGTAATTAGCCAGGCATACTGTACCACCCATGTCTATCACTCCTAGGGTTGCCTTGTTGGTTTCTGGAAGGGCTCCTATGCCTAAACCAGCACTGTGGTAGACAGACATTTCACAGAAAGTCTTTCCTGGCATGGAGAATGGAGATTCAGTGATGTGGAAAGCTTCAACTGGTACATTTCTGCCTGTCATGTGGTGGTAAGTCACAGGAACCTTACCTGAAATAAAGCTGGAGAAAGGTAACACAGGGTGCTTCCAGGTGAGGCTTTTATTGTGCAATCACCCTGCCTTGTTCACAGAATTTTAGGGGGGTTCCAGATGATGTCATCTTCCATTTGTGACCCTCCCATGTTTTTCTACCATTTCTTCTGTCTTGTTTCTTTGAAAAAACATCTGTTAAGAAGGGAAAGGCAGAATAGCTACACAATGCTACACATTTTGATTAGTAGCGCTAGGACTCTTGGGTCTGAAAACACCCAGGGGAATCAATCCTTGTACTTAGCTATCTAATAAACTGATACATAAGTGATGCAATGCACATGACACAGCACTCCGAAGCAAAACAAATAGCCAATGATAGCACTTTCAGTTTATAGATTCATAGATTAAAATAACACATATAGATTTTAAAAATGTAAAACATTTTGGCATAAAATGCCAGCTTAATTTAAAAATAAGAGTATGGTATAATGCCACTTATAAACTGAGCCAGAACCAATGAGGAACAGGCTAAGCATCAATGGGGAAACACAGATAAACAATCAGTACTTGTATTCAACAGCCAATCAAGCTCCATTAATAACCATCATGGCTTGTTTTATCTCATCCTTCACATTGATATTGGGTTTCCGCTGATCAATACAAATGGCCTCCTTAACCTTTCTCCTTTGGAGGCTCCGTTCAATTGCTAGCTCAGAGATCTTCACTAAAGTTGCTCTGTCAGCATGTTTCTCTCTCGTATTAACCATCAATTCAAACATTCTTGTTCATGTGGTGCTCATTTATGATGTTTTGGACTACAAGCCCCAGGACCCCTCATCTTTGGCCCTGCTGGCTGGGGCTCATGGGAACTGTAGTCCAAAACCTCTGGAAGGCACCAAGTTGTCTGCTATACACCCTGGGAGGAAGGGTGCATTGCACTCAATGAGGCTTACTTCTGAATTGGGATACATGGAATTGCACTGCCAGTGTCCTTTTTTGGCACCTAAGAAAAGACTTCAGTAGTAATTTGCTCTAGTGGAAGCAATTAGCTGGGGGAGTTAGAGTGGCATTTCTGTTAAATATGGGCATTTGTATCAGCATTTAAAATATTCTTGCCCCGGCCCTAAAAAGCTGGAACAGAGGAGTCCCATTCACACATTAGCGGGACCATTCCAAACCAAGTGCTTTGAGAGATGAGACTTTGTTCCATGGATGAGCATGTATTCACTTCTGGAAGTGCAAGCAGATGCTCAGGGCCTTTCCATTGCCTCGCCTGGCATCTTCTTTTTCATTATGCTAATTATTCTTTTTAAAATCATAAATAAATAATAAGGTCCCTGATCAAAGGCTAGATTTCTTGCTGTGCGGTAGAGATGTTAATGAGGCAGTTGAACTCACATGGCAGAAAGGCAACAGGTTTGTTCTTTAATTACAGGGAACAGCTTGGGGGCTCCTTGTACTGGGCCAGCTGGTCTCCCAGTGCTCGTTAGGCCCACCCTTCTCAGGCAATGCACTGTGTGTTCAGTCGTTCATGTTCGTTTGTGTTCGCTCATGTTCACATTTACGTTCATTTTCTTTGCACTCTCACTTTGCTTGCCACATGGATGGAAGCTGAAATGAATTTGGGGCCACAGGTTGAATCTTAATGAGAGACGTGCAACTACCAGGATGCTCAGGAAGGACCCTTTCTTGCATTATTTCTCTTATGATGTTGACAGATGGGAAAGGAGAATCCAAACTGCGCCTCCCCAAGAGGTTTCACCATGAACCAAGCTGGGAGGCAGGGATGGCCAAAGGGTTTATGGGGCCTGGGTTAGGTGTGATGTTGGGGGCCCTGCCATGGTGCCCTACAAGGGCCCCACATGCATGTGGGGCTCTGGTGACCAATGTGGCAGTCTTGAGGAAGGGGGCAATGGGCAGGAGGTAGGGGTCTGGGGCTAATTGCCTGAATTGCTCCCCTGCTGGGAGGAGGGACAGTAACTCTACCATTGTAAAGCCAATGACAATACATGGGAGGGTGGCCAAATCCAGAAAATGGTGGCTCTTTTGTGTCCTCCCGGAATGTTGTTACTTACAGCTCTGACCAATCTTATGACTCTTATGAGTAAGGGCTCCTTCACACAGGGCTTTTATCCTGCTATGGAAGTTTGCAGGTCCTGTACCCAATGCAGCCCTCCTCCAGGGAACCTCTTGCTCATTGTGAGCTCTATTGCATTGTTTTCCATGACAAGGAAAGTCTGGCATTTTCCCTCATTCCATCACGGTTCGACATAAATGAGGATGTACAGTTTAAAGTCGCTTCTATTGCAAATAAAACAGCACCACCTAGTGGCTTTGTAATGAAACACATAGATGTCATTGAGAAGTTTAGTTTTTTTTTAAAGCCATGTGGAAACGACCCAATCTAATCCCACAAAGATTCTGGAAGCAGAAGCCCTGGTACATTGCAGGATTTTTAGCCTTGTGTGATGAGGCGCTATGATGTTACCTTATTAATTATCTTTTCCCTTGGAGATTTCTAGCAGCAGTACTTGTGGTGTGGGGATGGGGTTCTAATTTATTTAAAGAGAGAGGCCTTGTAAACAGTTGTAAGCATTTGCAAATGTCTTGTAAACATTTCCTAGGGCAGGAGTGCTGAACTTCTTTCAGTCTGAGGGCTGGATACCATTTTGGGAAAGCTCTCAGGGGCCATATTCCAGTGGTGGGTGGGGCTGAAGGCAAAAGGGGTGAGGCCAAAAGTACAAAAAATACCAGCATATTGAAGCTTTAAGCTCTTCCTGCCAGCAACTCAGCTTTAGGGGAGGCATTTCAACCTTTTAGAATGGGGGGGGGGGGCTGCAGAAAAGCCAGGAAACCACCAAATGATCTGGTCAGGTGAAAGGTGCCATGGACATCTCAGGAACCCTGGTTGGCTGGATTGGGACCCCAGGCAGGCCAGATTTGGCCCCCGGGTCTGAGGTTCTGCACCCTGCTCTGTCCTAGGGTGATCTGTATTTCATTCATTCATTCAATGTATAAGTTGCTTAATACATTCATTCATTCAATGTATAAGAGTGGCATATATAATAAAAGCAAATTTAAAACCAATGATAAAACCAAGAAGAAAACACATTAATAGTGCAATCCTATGCATGTTTAGATAGGGAAAAGGCCTACAACTGGCTGGGGCATGCTGGGAGTTGTAGGCCTTTTCTCCATCTAAACATGCATAGGATTGCACCCTAAAAGTATTATTTTAAAAGCAGCAACAAAATTCAGCATTTAAAAAACAAATAACTGGGCAGCTGGAAACAGAGAAAATGGTTTTAAAATGCAGCAATACATGCACTGAAAATAAAGCAAGCAACTGTTTAGTTTTTTAAGGCTTGGGAGAATAAAAAAGGGCTTTGGCACTGAAAAGTCAACAATTAGGCCCCAGGTAGACCTCTCTAGGGAGGGCATTCCACAATTTGGGGGCCACTGCAAAAAAGGCCTGCTCAGAAGTTATTCACCAGATCTCAATGTGTGGGGGCACTTGGTGTCAGGGGTGCCTCTGAGCATAGGCAGTGGCAGAGTAGCTCAGATTCCGAAGAGGAACCACAAAATGTGGGGGAGGAACTTTCCCAGACTCTTCCAGACAGGGAGAGAGAGACTCCTCAGGTTTCAATAGTCCAGCTGGACAGAGAGGGCCTCTCTTCACACACCCCTGTGAGAGACAGCGAACAAGGAGAGGTGGAGCTTGGACAGCCTGAATTCTTAGATGCCAGGTGCTGATGCAGAGCCAAGAGGGAGATGGCAGGGGTGGAGCTGAGGCGATCTGCCCGACTGGCCCGGCGGGAACAGCTACGCGTAGAGACCTCACAAGATAGAGGGAGATTCCCCCCCACCCCTTAAGTTAGGAAAGCGTGCCTGCCTTTTCTCAAACCGTGTGCAACTTTCAACCTTTGTAGCTTCCTTTGAACTCCCTGAAGGCATTTCCTTTGTAGACTGTGAGTTACTGACAATTTGCATCTGTATGACCCATTGAAGTAAAAGGATTAAAGAGCCGTGGATAGAAGCCTCTTGTCTGTGTTTTGATTTGGCTATTTGAAGTTCAGCAGGGACAAAAAGGGAACCCTGACACTTGGAGTGGGGCATCAGATGCAGATCTCAGGGCACTGGCAAAGCATATGGAAAGAGGCAGTTCTTTAGATTTTTGGCATTGAGGAAGACTAGCAGGAAGGTTAGAATTTTACTTAAGAAATTAAACCTGAGATTTTCAGGACAGTAGTAGGAGGGTGTTTTTGCTTTCTGCAAACCACATGAATAACCTCAAAGGCTGTCTATAGTCCCCAAGATCTCAAGTGCTCACTCTTGCTTAATCTGATTATGATGTGCTCAATGTTTCACTCAGGGTTTGGGGGATAAATGTTATTAGGCTGAATTTAAAGCAAACAGAGATATTTATTTTTACCTTATGATATACATCAATGACTCAGATTCCCTGGACAGAGATTCATGATCAGGTTTTGAGATATGCCTCTGCTAAAATAGATGTTCTTTCTTTTCATGCATCTGAAACCGAATTGCTTTGATTTCCCCGACCACAAAAAAAGGACGCCTCAGAATTATAGATGGAATCTTTGCTCTTATCATTAGCAAAAATTACTTCTGTCATGAGCAAATCCAAGTGGACAAGTGACTCTAATAATTTCCTTCTTCTCACTTGCAAAATAACACTAATATTAATAAGTGATTCACACTCGGATGGTACAAGTCAGCTTGAACATTTTAAATTGCACAGTTTAATCATTTGAGTAAGACCGGGTGAAGAAAGATTTATGAATTCACTGAAATTTTAAGAAGTATATTTTTCTTTTCTAAACCTTTATCAGTTTTACAGCCTGGGAAGCAACAGAGGGGGAAATCTCATCACAGCAGGGAATATGATATTTCAGAAAATGAATTAATGGCATTGGTACTATGAAAACAAGAAATGTATATATTTTGAGCCCCTCTGGGAACTGTGATAAAATATTCTAGTCTAGTCTGGTACATAATCCAGGCCTGGGGATGTCTGCTCCTCCGAGAAGCAGCTGCATGGGACACTTCTTCTGCTAGATAGTGTGATATAATGGATCGAGTGCTCTGGACTTGGCCCAGGAAGGCCCATGTTCGAATTCTTATTCAGCTATGAAGCTCACTGGATTATCTTGAGCTCTCTCTCACACCCTAACGCACCTCACAGGGTTGTTCTGAAGGATCACAGCCCTAAGCGCCTGAGGGGAAGGATGAAGAGAGATGTAATGTACAAACAGGCTTCACAGTGGGGTCCTTCGATGGAGGGTGAGCCTAGTTTCGCAACTGAAATATCAGATGTGCATATCAGGAAATAGAATTCTTGCTCCTCCTTTGCTTTAAGCAGGCTATCTGCCATTTTTTAATTTTAAGAGTGTTCCATTTACATTCACTTGCTCACTCACTGAAACTTGCTTAAGAAATGGGGGAAATAGACTGCAGTGCTGTGTTTGCTTTCCCCTCTCCCCCACTCCACCTGCCGAGCTTGATCCTCGAGAGGCAGCTTCCAACTTGGCCTCACGAGGTCATGTAACATGTATACATGTTATATCTTTCTTGTGAAGGGTGAAATACAAGTGTGGAAGAATAATTTGTAGTACCATATTTATTCATTTGTATCCCAGCCGTGTTCAAACTACCGCACAATTGCGCTCATTTCACATGCCAGCAAGGTGATGCTCAAAATCCTACAAGCTAGGCTTCAGCAGTATGCGAACCGAGAACTACCGGAAGTACAAGCTGGGTTTCGAAGAGGCAGAGGAACTAGAGATCAAATTGCCAACATTCGCTGCATCATGGAGAAAGCAAGAGAATTCCAGAAAAACGTCTATTTCTGCTTCATTGACTACGCTAAAGCCTTTGATTGTGTGGATCACAACAAACTGTGGCAAATTCTTAAAGTGATGGGAGTACCAGACCACCTTACCTGTCTCCTGAGAAACCTGTACGAGGGTCAAGAAGCAACAGTAAGAACCAGAGATGGAACAACCGATTGGTTCAAAATTGGGAAAGGAGTACGACAAGGCTGCATATTGTCACCCTGCTTATTTAACTTATATGCAGAGTACATCATGAGAAATGCCGGGTTGGATGAATCACAGGTCGGAATTAAGATTGCCGGGAGAATTATCAACAACCTCCGATATGCAGACGATACCACCCTAATGGCAGAAAGCGAAGAGGATCTCAAGAGCCTCTTGTTGAGGGTGAAAGAGGAGAGTGCAAAAGCTGGTTTGAAACTCAACATTAAAAAAACTAAGATCATGTCATCTGGCCCTATCACTTCCTGGCATATAGAAGGGGAAGAAATGGAAGCAGTGACAGATTTTACTTTCTTGGGCTCCAAGATTACCGCAGACGGTGACTGTAGCCATGAAATTAAAAGACGCTTGCTCCTTGGGAGGAAAGCTATGGCAAACCTACACAGCATAGTAAGAAGCAGAGACATCACCTTGCCGACAAAGGTCCGTCTAATCAAAGCTATGGTTTTCCCAGTAGTAATGTATGGCTGTGAGAGCTGGACTATAAGGAAGGCTGAGCGCCGAAGCATTGATGCTTTCGAACTGTGGTGCTGGAGAAGACTCTTACGAGTCCCCTGGACTGCAAGGAGGTCAAATCAGTCCATCCTAAAGGAAATCAACCCTGAGTGCTCATTGGAAGGACAGATAATGAAGGTGAAGCTCCAATATTTTGGCCACCTAATGCGAAGAGAGAACTCCCTGGAAAAGACCCTGATGCTGGGAAAGACTGAAGGCAAAAGGAGAAGGGGACGGCAGAGGATGAGATGGCTAGATAGCCTCACGGATGCAATGAATATGAACTTGAGCACGCTCTGGGAGAGAGCGCAGGACAGGAAGGCCTGGCGTGCTATGGTCCATGGGGTCACGAAGAGTCGGACACGACTGAATGACTGAACAACAACAACAATCCCAGCCTTCCCTCCAAGGTGCTCTGACAGGCATATCTACACCTTTCTTGGTTGTGCACTGGCTGTGTCCACACATGCTTAGCTAGCACTAGAGCGGTAACCTTCTCCACTCCCATTTTGAGTACATGCCCAATGATGTCAGGGGTGTGGCCACAGCCCCTGATGTCATCAGGCCCATGCTGGAGGGCTGGGGGGCAGTCATTAAGGGGCATTTGGCCCAAGACCCTCTCAAACCTGGAGCTGGTCGCAAGGCAGAGATCATTTCCAGCCCTGCTACCTGAGACCCTGCAAGTCTGGGCTGGGGAACCTATGGTCGCCAGCTGTTGATGAACTACTAATCTCATGATGCCTCACCAGTGGCCAGGCTGAATATGGCTGATGGGAACTGGAGTCCAACAACATTTGGAGGGCCACAGGGATTGGATCTGGGACCTTCTTAGCTCTTATACTACCATAGGTTTCAGAGTGTATCTAATGCAGAGCTGGGAGACCTGTGGCCCTCCAGATGTTGTTGGACTCCAATTCCCATCAGCCTGAGTGAGGCTGAGGGATGATGGGAGTAGTCATTCATCAACATCTGGAAGGCCACAGGTTCCTCATCCCATTGATCCAATGTATTCCCAATGGGAAAAGTCAAAGCTCCGTGGTAAACACTTTTTTGCATTCAGAAAGTCCTAGGTTCTTGTCAGGCAGCACAGGGCTAGGAAAGACCCTGATCAGGGGCCCTGGCCAGTCAGAACAGACAGTCCCGAGCAGAATGTATGGTATATTAGGGATGGCCCAAGATACTTCGCTGCCTGAGGTGAAAGACAAGATGGTGTCCTGTCCCCATTCCACGTACAGTACCAACTGGACCAGCAGCTGAATCTTACTTCAACACTGTTGACAGGATAGAGTTATCCACTGCGCCTGAGGGCAGTGGGCTTGTTTAGGGGGGCCACGACAGGCTGTGTGGCATACACAGTTCTGTCTTCCAAGAGAGGGGAACCAAGGAACACCCAAGGAGGCTGCTGCCGCTGCCAGAATCTGCTACCTGAGGTCATCTCCTCATTCTGCCTAATGGTAGGGCTGACCCCATGGTACCACTTTTCACAGAAAAACAGCTATGTGCACATCTTCTTCTGGGGAGTCAGCTATGCAGTTTAGATTCTAAAGGTGATAGAAAAGCAGTATATAGGATACACAATGTATCTTTTGGCACATCTGAGTGCTAGCTGCCATTATTGGTGACAATTATCAATGTTTTCCTGCAAGGGCAGTTAACTGCTAGCTTTTCTAATTGGAACATTTGTTAACTTCATCTGCAGGAATACATTTGTTGTTGCTAGCAGTTTCTTCAGTTTAAATAATCTCTCAAATCTCCTTCTTTCAATGAAGCAGCACCAATAACACGTCTGATTCAACTGATCAGTTTCAAGTCTTATGCAGCTGAAGCCATTTACAAAAGAAACCTTCCAAATAAGTTAAAACTACATATCAACTTACCTGGAGTGGATTTTTATTTGAAACTCAAACAACATTTAGTTTATTCTGGTCAGATAGAAAAAACAAAGGGGAGAAATACTAAATACAGATTCTTCTGTGCTAAGAAGGTCGGCCGATAATTTTTCTTTCTGGCTTTCAACGACCAGTTCTTGTAGGATAACTATTGAGTATCTGAATCTTGTGATGACTGAGGTTAAGAGTTCTAGACCCTTTGTTACTTCTTGGCTGGAATATTGTAAATAAGCAGTAAACAGAATTTCTCTGAAGATTTCTACCAGCAAATAAATAAATAAATAAATAAATAAATGAATGCTGCTCCTTAGTAAGTGCAGGCTTCATCCATTTGATTGGCATGATGTATTTAAAAAGCAATGAAAGGTTGGGGGTTTAGCTCTATTCCAGTGAGAGTATGGCAATATGAGTGTGCTAGGTAACATGAGAGCTAATTGTCTCTTTCTTTGAACCCAAGAGGGACTGCTCGGGCGTATGCTTTGGCTACAGACCTCAAATAGCTGAAAAGTCATGGCATCTTTTGCAAGGAAATCTGGGAACTTGAAGTTCTATGAAGGGACTAGGACTCCCATAACAGTTCTGTGTAGGAAAGAATGCCAGTATAGCAAAAGCATGAAACAGATCTGTAGATTATTGGCTGTGATTATTTCATATGCTTCCATCACGCCCAATAATCTACCCAGCTGTTTCACACTTGTACATGTGCAAGAAAAGGTATACAAGTGCTTTGCCGGTTGTAAAAGTATGTGAACAGCAACCTTAAAATTGCATCCAGACTGAGGTCCCCTATACATTGTGCAATATAGTGTTAAACCTGGTGCAGGAAAAAGTTCTGATGAACTCCTTTTTGGGGGAGAGGTCAAAGCTACAATTCCCTGGGTTACTTAGAAGAAACTATGGCAATTCATCTGATTTTAAACCCATTAGGTTGCAATTCTATGCACACTTACCTGTGCATTGATCTAAATGGTGCTTAGTTCTAAATTTGTTGCTCAAAATACTACAATGAAAATGAATTAGATTTCAGAAGAGAAATTCTGTGTATGACAGTGGAGGCTGATGGCTCCAATTTTGGTAGGGCTGCGAATCCACTCTGGGTTTCAGTCAGAATGAGCCAGAACTCTAAAGGAGATATCCAAGGTTCTGAACCAATTAGGACTCCCCACCCCACTGCTGGTGAATGACACTGAAAGAAATGAGCAAAGAGAGGAGCTACATAGATCCGTTCATATAAGAGGAGCGTTTGAGTTCAGAGAATGTATACTTTATTTTCTAACAATTAATACACAGAGACAGGGAGAGTTTAAACAGAAGAAAAAATGACTGACAATGGTGGCTTCAGAGATACCCAGCTGGCAGTTCTCACCCACCAGGACTGGAAGTAGAGTTTATTGGCAGGATATGTACACGTGCCAAAAGTACAGCTTTCTTCTGATAATCATGTTTTAAAATAATTAGTTGATTATCACTTACATGGGGTGTTACCCAAATATAGACATCTTAATTGATTTACAGCACAATCTTATACATGACTTCTCAAGAGTAAGTCACATTGCGTTCAATGCAGCTTATTCCCCGAAAGTGGGTTTAGGATGGCAGCCTAAATGAGTTTTAACTGACTGATTAGTCAAATCAGCATATATTTGTATTTAGAAACGATGGTTCTGAAGAAAAAAACACATGATTTATCCATCTTTAGATGATATTTAGATGGTAATTGTCACCCATAGGATGGTCACAGCAAGAACTCTCTTGGAAGAGGCATTCCATCCTGTGTGGGAGAGAAGAGTGAATGCCTCTTCTAAAGGCCAAACTACAGTTGATGTGACATTAAGTGTATCTCTACAACTAACCTGCAAATTTTGAAATGTACATTGCATCAGCTATGGGTGCGGTTGGTTTTGATAGTTAATAGGATCAGGGCAGGCATTTCAGGGGAAATTTAACCCTTTCCTCCTCACTGTAGCCCTAAGAAAATCCTTCTTCTGAAGCAGGTATTTATTTTGGGGGGAAATCCCTAATTAGCGTGAATGAGGGATTTTCTTTCAGTGCAGATATTAGCTTCAGAAGAGGGGTTTTCTTGCGGATCACAAGAGGAGGGAGAAAAGGGTTCATTCTTCCCCCAAGCCTACTCTGATTCTATTAACTGTCAGCCCCTCACAGCTAATGCAATTTGCATTTTTAAAAATGTGTGCCCTAAATGCAGCCAGACATTTATCATCAGTGTAGCTTCACCCTTGGATAGCACTTTATATGTGTTTTTTGTAAGTGCCTGTATTAAAAAAAAATTTAAATCTGCCTGATGAATTGGGGGAAGCTTTTTAATAGATAAAAAGGTTTGTAATCAATGAAAATAACAATTAATTAAACATTGCAGCCTTATACATTACATTTGAATAGCATATTACCAAACCCTTAACAGAAAGCAACAATGCCTTTATAATAATATAAAATGAAACATCATGTTTGCTGGAATTGCTCATTAGATTCCCCCCTACCTTTACTGCATTCAGTTGACATTCTGCAGCCACAATTTCAAGCACACAAACTGACCCAGAAAGGATAATGCTGTGGGTTTCTATGCCTTGGCAACTCCTTCAGTAGTCCCAAGTTCCAGAGTTTTTGCCTGCTGCCAACTCAGCTCCATTGATTAATAGTAGCTATAGCCTATCAAAAAGAAGCATTAAGGGTTTTTTTTTTTAAAGTAACAGTCCATGTTGTATGATGAATGGGATGGTACTTTGTCATTGGTGGCAAGCACTGAAATTGGATGAGTTATTGATAATTCAGCCATTAGCAATTATTGACAACTAGATAACAGCAACCCTAGTGGAAACAGACATCTGGAAATGGTGACAAAAGTTTCTGATGGCTATTGACAATAAGGTGTCAAAATGCTCTGAAGCAGTGAAAGTACCTGGCATTTATTTATTATTAATATTGTCCAGGGTATTATATTTATTTATTTAATGCATATCCTAGCTGCCTTTCAAGACTACAGTCTTCCCACAGCAACCTATAATATAAAAAATGCAATTATATTTCATTATAGTCCATTATAGTCCTGGGGTGAATCCAGATGAGGCTTTTATTGTGCAATTGCCCTGTCTCATTCAAAGAATTTTAGAGGAGGCTGAGATGTCATCCTCAGTTTCTAGCCATTTCTTTTTTCTTACCAGAAAAAAAAAAACCGTTACAAGAACAAGGTCGATTAGTTAACCAATGCTTTTGAGTGTTAGCGCTGAGTCTGGAAGCACCATGGTATACCGTGCAATGGCTGGCGACTCAGAAGCTGGAGTGAAAGTGTGTTTGTCTGAAATGTTTTGTTCGTTATCACTCCAAAGTTGTACCAAAGACCAACCATGTTCGTTGCCTTTCCAGTTCTTCATATATGGGGTTGTTATTTGGATATGGACATGCATAGTTGGCCTAAAAAAAAAAAAAATCAATTGAGCTCATATAAACAGTAGTGCTGCCTACCCAGCCTTATTGCATCCTCTGTGATTAATGAGAATGACAATGCTCATAACATTATAATGCAGCGCACATACACACACCATGTTGTGCCCCCCAAATCAGTGTCAGTCACAAGACGGGCACGTGTCTTTGCTAGCAGTAGGCAGCGCTGAATCCTGTCAACCATCAGTGCGTCCCACTAAGAGTGTAGCGGCTGGGCAAATGATCTTCAGGGTGAGAAGCCCTCTGAGACTGTCTCCGCCATCCCACCCAGCGGCAGTTCCAACGCATGGGTCAGGCCAAGGGCAAAAACAGTGGGTGCGTGTCCCCTTGGACAGGTCACGAGCGGAGGGAGGGAAAAGGTGGCGAAGCTGGGGATGGGGAGACTCTCTCCCACCTATCGGGCGAGGCAAGAGCGCGGAATGAGCCGGCCTCGTATTAGGCGAGCCCTGCCTGTGCTGGAGGGTGGAGTGAGGGGGAAAAGGCTCCTATTGGCCAGGTAAACGGTGGAGGGAATGAGCGCAAGTCCCCATTGGCCAGCCAAAATTCCATTCCAGGCACTGTGCCTTCGGAGTGGAAGGGGAGGCACGGAGGGTTTGGTTTCGGCCGCCTGCGCGTGGGCTCGCCGACAGGACTCGAGGGGCCGCTCGCGCTGGACTCTGATACCCAGACCCGGCGCGTGCCTGCGCTGGCGGGAAGGTTGAGGAGGCAGGACGGAGCAGGGGGAGAAACGAATAGGAGCAGCGCGCTCCCATTGGCCGGGCCGCGCACGTGCGCGCGGTGGGCCGGGTTGAACTCTGCGCGAGCCTCCATTGGTCCCGGGCCGCGCGCCCGCAGCGCGCCCCCCTGCCCGCGAAGCGCGCCTCCGGAGGGGTGGGTGCCGAGCTCGCGCCCAGGTGAGCGCATGCCCAGTGCGGATGGGGCAGGCGGCGATGGTGGAGCTAGGCTGATGGCGGCGCAGGCGGCGCTGCGCTGAGGACGCTCAGGGAGCCTGTCCCCATCCCGGCCGCTGCTGCCTGGCCATGGGCAACGAGGCCAGCCTGGAGGGCGGGGGAGCCGAGGGGCAGCTGCCCCCCGGCCCCGCCGCCGGCCCCTCCACGGCGCCAGGGACCGCCAAGCCGTCTTCAGCACCAGGCAGCGGCGGACAGCTCCCCCCGGGCAGGGCTCCAGCCGCCGCGCCGGGCCCCGCGCAGCCGCACGGACCCTCCGCCAGGTGGGAGACGCAGACTGGCCGGGCGAGCGGGGCGCTCGGGGGCAACTCGGGCGCGCGGTGCTGCGGAGGTGGCGGGAGGACGGGCGCCTGCCTGGGCTGCAGGGGGGACGGGGATTACGGGCGAAGTGCATCTGGGGCGCCCTCAGCTGCGGGGCGCGTGGCGGTGCTGAGGACTAGGTGCTGGGGCTGGGCGAGGGCGAGGGCGAGGCTCAGCCTTTCGGAACAGCGGAGAGAAGCGGGAGAAAGAAATCGAGAACAACCCTGAGGGGTTGTCAGTGTTTGTGGGGTATGGCGGGATGCCTCCCCAGAATGGATGGCTGTGAAGAAACCGAAAGATGGTTTGGCCTGTGTGGGAGTTTTGCCATGTGCAACTAATTTTAGGACGGCCCCTGTTTTCAAAGGTTGCCTCTTTATCCCAGGGAGCCAGGCTCCCTAGAGCATGTTGGATGCCCCTTATTCCAGAATGGTGCTCTCCATAACGCCCCTTATTTGGGGAATGTTGACCTGGTAACCAGGCTCCCTATGGTATAGAGTTTTGGCATTGTCTAAAGTGGGGAGAGCTGATCTGTAGAAAGCCTGTGGTAGGTGCCATTTGGG
This sequence comes from Heloderma suspectum, assembly GCF_057233095.1. Taxonomy (NCBI): domain Eukaryota; kingdom Metazoa; phylum Chordata; class Lepidosauria; order Squamata; family Helodermatidae; genus Heloderma; species Heloderma suspectum. The sequence continues at coordinate 281,088,941 of NC_139459.1, forward strand.
ATTCATCTTTTTAAGACAGACGATGGAGGAGTCTGCCCATGTTTGACAGTGAGTAGGAAAATCAGCCTAGCTGGGTGATGGGGGAGAAGATAGCAGCATGTGCACAGACACAGGGTGAAGAAGACTCTTTCACAGAGTGCCGTAGTGCAGGCTAGTGACAGGGAGAGGGGAGCAGAGAAACATGAATGGGTTGCTGATTACATTACACAGCAGAGGATGGAATGTTGAATGGCATTTGAAACAGAGAGGGAAGGACATGGTTTGTGGGTGAGGAACCACAAGTAGCTTTTCTCAACCTGTGTGCTGTCAAGAATACTTCCTGTTGGAGTTGTCAACAAGAACAAATATTTCCCCATTCTTCTCTTACACCTAGCTATTCTTCTAGCCATCCCTCCTCGACCAGTTGTGTTGCTGTGATGCTTGCTTACAGCAATACAATTGATGGTGCTTAAGCCCAAGAGACATCCCTAGATTGCAGCCTGTTTGTAGTATATAAAAAAGAATAGTGGTTATGTAACCTACACATTGTACGTTAGCGTAGAGAAATAATTGAACTAAAATACTGTATACTGTCTCTTTAAGGAAAAGAAAACACGTTGGGGGTGGGGGGAGTAGTATAATGATTAGATATCATGCAGCAGACTAATGCATTTAAACTAAATTATAAAAATAGACATCATCCTCAACTAATATAGATAATTAATGTTGGAAAACAGCACAGATGGAAAAACAAAAGTTAGTGAAAAATTCAGGAAAATAAATTTTTTCATTGTCCAGTATTTTAAAATACAATGTGTAGCAATGCAAATAGATAGTGAGCCATTTTTGTTTGTTTAAAAGCTGGATAGAAATATATGAAATGAATACATTAATAAGTGTATCACCCATGTCCACAAGTTTAAAAAGGACTTGTGCTGCTGAATGCTCCATTATTATATGGAGGTTGTTATTGTGGGTTCTGGAAGAAATCAGATAGCTTGCTATTCTGTGTTAAGGTTGTATTGGGATTAATACTGAGCATTCTTTATCACCTTTTTATGATCAAAATATTTGATTCTGGCTGAACTGGATTTTTTTTATATCATTTGATTTTCTTGCAAAAGTTTGTAGAAGAAATCTGTTAAAGTGAAATTTGATGTTCAGTACTGTATCCATCTTATACTTCAAAATTGTATAGATATGTGTTTTCATAATCTTTAATTTTTTAATTTCTTCTGAAAATGTAGATCATCTATTTGTAGGATTGCTATCTGCATGGATAAAATTATGTCAGAGATGTGATGTGGCAGTTATTTCCATTCTGCAGGATCCCAGGTTTGCATATTATTCCCCAGCTGAGTTTAGGGAGGAGGTAGGCCAGTGCATAAGCAAGGAAAGTTCACGCAGTGAATGGACGTTGAAGTGCTTAGGTACAATGGATTTGTGTAAGGTGTAGAAGAGGTTTGTTTGTATGATAGGGTGTGTGCACGTGTATATATAGATAGATGGTATGGAAAGGAAATTAGTGCTTTTGTGCTGGGACCTGTAGCAGGATTATCTAATTCTTGTGGGCTGGGAGTCTGTGCCTCTGGAAGGTTTCCTTAATTCTGCAGCTTAGATTCACTTATGTACCATAAAGCGTTACTGATGGAGAGCTGAGTGTCTTGTTTTGAGGGTTCTGCGCATTGAGGCTTTTCTGTGACACTCCTGCCATGGTGTGTTGAAGAGCAGGGCTGGGAAGCCTTCCAAGTACTAATACATCTGTGCAGAAGTACTGGACTCTCTTCCAAACCCAGACAATCAGCACAACCCTTTTCTCTCAAAACAGGAATCCTATCATATCCCCACCCTGATTAATAAATATTTATTTTGTCAGTCTTCTCTTCCTCTGCTTAGGGAATGTGCTGGAATATTCACGAATATGGGCAATTTCCATGGGAGTAGCCCATGTTAGTCTGTTGCAGCAAAAACAACAAAGGGTCTTGTGGCAGCTTTAAGAGAAATAAGAGTTAAGCTAAGGATGTTAATTAAAAGTATCATCTAATACTAGAAATTTCTTTGTGCAAGAGAGTATGTGTGCCTTACTTCATATTAAAAAGGGCTGTTTTGCTTAATGAAAAATATATTTTATTAAGTGATCTTATTGTATAGTAACTGAGATGCATTTAATTCCATGTATTTTATTTATTTATTTATTTCATTTCTATACCGCCCAATAGCCGAAGCACTCTGGGCGGTTCACAAAAGTATTTATTGCTATCCATGGATGTGTTTCAGAAGCAGGTGATCCAAATCCATATGAAACATTGGAATCGGAAATGTACTATTTCAGATTTACTGAATCTGAACAGGGCAGGGGAGTGCTCTAGCTTGGTAGGAAACTACATGTTTTCCATGGATAAGGTCCCAGCCCAGGAGGTTCAAACCCTGGCATTTCCAGGAAGGCCTGGGAAAACTCTTGCCTGAAACCCTGGAGAGTCACTGCCAGTCAGTTTACTGAGCTGGATGGATCAGTGTTCTGGCTCTATGCAGCTAAGAGAACAATCCTATGCATTTTTAACAGAAAAAAGTCCTACAACTCCCAGCATGCCTCAGCCAGCATGGCTAGCTGGTGGATGCTGAGAGTTGTAGGACTTATTTCTGTCTAAACATGCATAGGATTGCGTCCTAACTACATTACCAGCTCATGATCCATCCTGATGCATATACATCCATCCTGTTCAATACATAACTTGGAGTAAACCCCATTGAACATAGTGGGATTTGCGTCTGAGTAAACTTGCACAGAATATTATTTATTTATTTATTTATTTGATTTGTGCTCCATCTTTCTAACAAAAATTTGGCACTAAAGGCAGCTTACAGGCACAATTAAAATTGATTAAAATAAAAAATACATTAAAATTCAATAAAAACATAACAATTATAGTATAAAAAAATAAAAAACAGCACCCATACCAACTGACCCACTAACAGGCCAAAGGCCTTCTTGAATAAAGCAGTCTTTACTTGCCAGTGGAAGGACAGCAGAGAGGGAGCAAGCCTAGCCTCCCTTGGGATGGAGTTCCACAGCCTGGGAGTGGCCACTGAAAAGGCCCTCTCTCGGTTGCCACCAAATGCTCTTCTGAAGGCAGCAGTCTTGAAAGAAGGGCCTCTCCAGAAGATCTTAAGAAATGGGCAGACTTTTATGGGAGAAGGTGGACTTTCAGGTAGCCTAGTCCCAGACTGTATAGGGCTTTGTAGACCATAACCACCATTTTGAATTCTGCCTGGAAATAGACCAGTAGCCAGTGAAGCTGCCATAACAAAGGAGTCATCTGCTCCCTGTAACCAGTCCTGATAAAAAGTCTGGCCACAGCATTCTGGACCAGCTGAAGTTTCTGAACAGTTTTCAAAGGCAGCCCCACACAGAGCGTGATACAGTAGTCCAAACGGGGTGTGACTAAGGCATGTGTGACTGTGACCAGATCAGACATTTCTAGGATGAAGGTGGTGCTCTAGTTTCAGCTGTGCAAATGCACCCCTGGCCACCGCCAAGACCTGAGTTACCCAGGTTCAGGACTGAGTCCAAGAATACACTCAAACTGTGAGCTTGAGTCTTCAGGGGGAGGGTAACCCCATCCAGGACCAGTTGAATACCTATTCCCGATCTGCCTTTTGACAGACCAAAAGCACCTTTGTCTTGTCTGGATTAAACTTCAATTTGTTTGCCTTTTTAGAACCAGAATTGAGAACCAGAACATCTTCCTTGGCTTTAAATGGAAAGGGGAGAGAGAGTTGAGTGTCAGCAGCATACTGGTGGTACCAAACCCCAAAACTTCGGACAGTCTCTCCCAGTGGTTTCAGGTATATGTTAAATAGGAAGGGGGGATAAGATGGAATCATGAGGGACAACACAGGCCAATGGCCACAGCATTGTTAGATTTTTTGGTAGCTTTCTTGTAGCTCTCCAGTTGTACTAATCCTGTTCCTTCAAATATTTAACATGTTTAGAATCAGGGATACAGCTACTTCTATCTCCCTAGGTAGAACTAATTTCTGATGGAACTGCTGCCTAAGAATGCAAATTACTCTTTTATTGCCACCTGATCTTCTGAACTTTCTCTGTGTTCAGCATTTTAGTAAAACATAGTAATCTAGTGCAAAATCTAGCCAAATGTAAGGAATTGCGGCACCATCTAGTAAAAGATAAAGCATTTTTTGTCCCATTGATTTTGTTTTGACTTGAGTGCTTAACTTTTTTCAGGTTTATTCTTCTATAATAGGCTAAAAATGTATTTCTCCTGCCTGTTGCCAATGACAGTCCCATCCATCACCACCCTGCCAATTTATTTATTTATTTATTTCTATACCGCCCCATAGCCAAAGTTTTCTGGGCGGTTCACAAAAATTAAAACCACAAAGTACAACATAAAACAATATAAAATATGAAAGCTTAAAACTACAATATAAAAGTACAACCGGAATAAAACCTAGCAGCGATGCAGAGATTTAAAATACAGATTTAAAACAGCAGAGCTCAAAGACTAGAATGCTAAAATGCTGGGAAAATAAAAAGGTCTTCAACTGGCACGTAAAGGAGTACAACGTAGGTGCCAGACGAGCCTCTCTAGGGAGCTCATTCCACAGCTGGGGCGCCAAACCACTGATGGAGCTGGAACCATGAAATGGGGGCCTAAAGGCAGGTGCCCAAAGGAAGAGAAATACAGTAGGCATTGGGCTTAGGGAAGGCGTAGGGAGAAGAATGAACTGAGGTGGCTACGTGAGTGAGGGCGCAATCCTATGCATGTTTAGACAGAAAAAAGTCCTACAACTATGGCCGGGGAATGCTGGGAATTGTATGACTAACATACATAGGGTTGCACGCTAAGGGAAGTAAAGTAAAGTAGGAGCCAAAGAAAAAAGTAGTGGGAGAGGGCTAGGTAAAAACCTGATGTGGCACCTGGAGATAGGAGGAAAAGGAGCCAGGAAGGTTAAAGAGGCAGATGTGAGTGTGGGGCACCTATTCAATATTTTGATGTGAATTAACCAGTTTGGTTGCAAATCTCTAGTTTGTATGTAATTCAGGAGTCAATAGCAGTTGATCAAATACATGTCTATTTGCAATGAAAGGGATATATGTTTTGAGCATAATCTTGAGCATACAGAACATGTTCCTGAAATTTCAGTTAAAGGCAACTTTAAAGACACACAACTGCATTTTACTTATAAAAATCAGGCATATCATTGGGATTAAAATGCATTTTCCAGTTTCTTAATGCGTTTTACTGTTAAGCTCCCTTTCCCCACAGTATCAAACCTAACATCTCAGTAGCATTCAGCAGTAATCTTTAGCAAACTGTTTTTTCTGCCCTGTTCCTTTTTTTTAACCTTTTATTGCCATAGAACATAATAGCAATATAAAAGTACATATATAATCACAAAGAAATATACTATTACATAAAGAAAAGTATAGCTCTCTACATATTGTAGACAAAGTTATAAATCTCTGACCTTTTAAAAAAAGACAGACTGGGGGGAAAAGAGCAAGTTCTGCCTACAGTGTTGGACTTGGGAGACCTGGGTTGAAATCCCTGCTTAGTTTTTAGATCTATTTCAGTCAAGGTTTAGGCCTAGTTTTTGCCCTAAAACTGCCATGGCCACCCTGCGGCAGCCTTCCCCAACCTGGTGCCTTCTAGATGTTTTGGACTACAATTCCCAACATTCCTGATCATACTGGTAGGAGTTGAAGTCCAAAACATTTGGAGGGCACCAGGTTGAGGAAGGCTGCACTATGGGATGACCTTTGGCAGGAGAGACAGGGTGAGGGCTGTGAGTATGACCCTGTTGATTCTTCTAGACCTCTCAGCAGCTTTCAGTACCATCAACCATGGTATCCTTCTAGAGAAGCTCTCTGAGTTAGGAGTTGATGGCACTGCTCTTTGGTGGTTCTGGACATGCCTGCATGGCTGCTTCCAGAAAGTGGTTGTGGGGGATATATGCTCTGCTCTGCGGAATCTATGCTTCAAGGTCCTGCAGGGCCCTATTTTATCCCCTGTGTTGTCTAACATCTATGTGAAACTGCTGACCGAGGGCATCTGGGGATTTAGAGTGTGGTGTCATCAGTATGCAGATTACGCTCAACTCTGTCTCCATTTTTCAACTAACACAGGTGAGGCAGTTGAGGTGCTAGATCAGTGCCTGGCCGTGGTAACGGGCTGAATGAAGGAAGCCCAATATACTGAAGCTCAATCTACTGTTGGTGGGTGGTTTGCCAACCCATTTTGCATACCCCTTAAAGGACCAGGATCGTAGTTCGGAATTGCTCATTGGGCTATCTTTGCCATTGGAGGTTCAAATGGCCTCTGTGGTTTGGAGCACATTCTGCCAACTTAGACTGGTACACCAACTATGACCCTACCTGGATAGACATAGCCTGGCTTTAGTGATTTATACCCTGGTAACCTCCCGTTTGGATTACTGCAACACATTGTACATGAGGCTGACGTTCAAAATAGTTTGGAAAATTCAGTTGATACAAAATATGGCTGCTAGAGTACTAACTGGGACTAGGTGTTATGAGCCAGCACTTGATAATCTTCAGTGGTTCCCATTCCATTTCTGAGCCCAATGCAAAGTGTTGGTTTCGACTCGGACATCAGTATTTGAAGCAGTGCCTCCTCCCACATATAATTACACAAACTCAGATATTGTTATCTGAGGTCCTTCTCTAAGTGCCCCTGCCTAATGAGATATGGCAGGTGGCTACAAGAGAAAGGGCTTTTTCAGTAGTGGCCCCTTGGCTGTGGAATGCTGTCCCCAAAGAGACCTGCCTGGGACTTACTTTAATATCTTTCTAGCCAAAGGAAAATACCCAGGGAAGGATTGTGTGGTGTCTGGCCACTAGGTCTATTCACATTGCAGGAGTGGAAACAACACTTCCACAACATCAGTAGCGCTTGTTAGTGCAATGGATTTCAGGAAACCCACTGTGCTAGCAAACACTGCGATTTCTGCTAGTGCAACGTAAACAGCATCCAGACACCATTGGGCTCTTCCCCTTTTATTTCCTCAGGTCTTTTAAATTAAATTATGGTTTTATACTGTTTTAGTTTTGTAGATTTTATTCCTCTTCCCTCAGTTTTAAATTGATTTGTTGCTGTAATGTTCTTTGCCTCGGTTTTAAAATGTTTTGTGATTTTATAATGGTGTAGTATTGGTTTTATTTTGTTGTTTTACTGTGATTTTGTTTGTTTAATCTTATAAGCTGCCCAGAGAATATTGTCTATAGCACAGCCTATAAATTGTATAAATTAAATAATTAGTAAGGTTGCTGGGGAGGCTTTGGGTTAATCATTATCTCTAATCATAGCCTACCTCAACAAAACAGCAACCTTTTACACTCAAGATGTTTTGGACTTCAACTCCCATCAGCCCCAACCAGGATGGCCAATTGTCAGGAACGCTAGGAGTTGTAAGTCCAAAACATCTAGAGGGTACTAGCTTTGGGAAGGTTGGTTTATCTCTGATAAAATATGGGAAACCCCAGTACCTGTGAGTTTCTTGGAGGAAGATAGGAATGTGATTAATAAATTGGAAGGTGATATTTTGAAATGCAGATCTACAAATTGAAAAGGCTATGACGATAATAATTCACTTGTATCGACTGCCTCTCATTTGTTCAAAGCACTTCTCAGTAAAAACAGCCTTGTATGTTAGGCTGGTATAATAATTCGCATATAAAATGATGAGAGCAATCAGTTTCTGAGTATGTTTTATAAATCTTAACCTGCAGTCCTACAGTACCTGGGGTTTCAAGGGGGCCATAGAATAGATTGGACATTCCCTTCTGCGGTCAGAGACAGAGCTCTGTTCTTGGAGAAAGGTATCCGAGCTCTGATCTCTGTTCCCAGCTCCCAGAGAAAGATCTGCGCCCTCACTTCTCCGATATCAGAGAACAGGAAAAGGGGGAGGATTTAGAGCATGGTATTAGGAGAGTGGGGGAGGTCTGGATCTGCAGGATCCAAAGCCTTCTCAGCCCTTGACCATGGTGCCAGCTGGGTCAGAAATACAGGCCAGCCCTGGAGCTGGTCTAAATTAATTTTCTCCCATTGCACACAAAGGGAGGAAAATTGTTTTGGATCAAAAAAACATGGAGGAAAAGTGGTGAATGCCACTCCTGCTTCCCTTCTGCCCTGCCAGCAAGAGCTCAGCAGGGTATTGGATGCATTGGACACTCTGATGCCATCTATAGGATTGCCCTTCCCATATGCAATTTGGAGGGGAAAGTGATTAGCGAGGCATGGTGGAAGAAGTAATCTAAAATGGGGCAGGTGACTCCTCCAACTTTTAAGTGTTGCACTTTTAGTGTTTGTAGTTCAAACAGAGAAGAGAAGGCAGGGGAAACAGACTACTCACTAAGTGATACTGGGCACCATCCAGCTACACTTGTGCATTTTAAGTCATACTTGTTTTAACAGGAAGAATTATGTAAGTATTTAACACTCTCATTGAAATCAAAGTGCTTAATTTGCTTATTCATCTCCTATGTTGTGTGTGTGTGAGTGTGAATTACTGCAGTGCTGACTCCACAGTACTGCACTGCCTTTAAGAAGAAATGTGAATCTAAATAACTTAATAATCTTGTGGATTAATCATGGGGGCGTTGATTCTTTGTCTCAGTAAACTTTTTTTTTCTGTTGAGAGCTTTATTTCCTTGTGAGTTATCCATTGGAAGCTGCATGACAATGATGGATCCAGAAGTGGATGGGGTTAAAGTCTCTCTCTTTCTGCTAGCCCCTTGTCTCTCCCCCGACTTTCTTCCCCTCCCAACGCGTTGCTGGGTGAGGAACAGATAGCTCTTGCCAGAGATCATAATTTATCACTTGCAGAGGACTTTCCCCTTTCCATTGCTTGGTCCATTTTGATCCCCTACCAGTTTCCCTTCCTCCCATGACCTTGCCAGAGCCCTGACTTGATCACTTGCAGGGGCCAGTTCAGAGGCCTAAACTGATCGCTTGCCCCCCCTCCAGTGCTCCATCTATTTCAGTTTCCCCCAGTCCCATTTTCCCTCTCCACTTCCTCTCCCTTTGGGTTTCCCCAACCTTCATGATATTAGGCCAAGAGTTCCATGAAATTGGGCTGAGGGCTAATTGTGGCCTGCCACTGCTTTGTATCTTTCTGAATTAATTTTCTTTCCTTTATGTCTAGTAACTTTGTAGAAGAGGGAATGCCTTGGTTTCTTTTTTTCCTTCTTCTTTTTTTAAAAAACTCACATTATTGTTGCATTTGACAAAATTCCTGCCAAAGAAGATATTGGGCAGACAACATTCCTAAAGTGCTGTTTTCATGTGTCAAATCAAACAGTAGTCAGGAAATGAAATGCTTAAAACCATGAAACTGCATACATATCCTTAGGAAGGTCCTTGATAGTTCAAGAGCCAGAGTCTAGACATACTTGTGGTAGAGATACCTAGTGCCTCTATACAGACGGCACCTATCAATCAAAAGTCATTGTGTGCAATTCCGTCTAAAGGATTTTTGTGGAAAGAAAAAATGGAAGAAGTGGTCAACGCTAATATAAAGGAAGCACAATACCAAGTTCTCAGTAGGTGGCACATTACTCCTGCAAGTCTTCACCTAATACATCCAAATTATAGTCACTATTGTTGGAAGGGGTGTGGTCAGATTGGTTCATACTTTCATCTTTGGTGGGAATGTTCTACAGTGCAGGAGTTTTGGAACATGGTTGCTGATTACTGTTAGAAATTCCTTTATGATAGACCACTTAAGTCCTAAAGCTATGCTTCATCTTTTTGAACCTAATGATCCTGGATTCTGTATAAAGACCTTCTTAAGCAGATGATACAGCTGAAACGTAATATATAGTGTCTAATTAGAAGTCTCCAAAGCAACCAACCAAAGAGCAGTGGATTGATAACATTTGGGAGACTATTTATTGATTTATTAAATGTATTAATCGCCTATCTGGCTGGTCACCCAGCCACTCTGGGCGATGTACAACATACAATGAAACAGTTTAAAACAATAAAATTCTACCATAAAAACATTTTCTAAAATACCCTAAACCACCCCAAATGCCTGCCTGAACAACCACGTTTTTAATGTGCGGCGGAAGCTCATTAAAGAGGGGGCATGGCAGAGTTATACTATACATGGCATAGTATAAACTATGACTATGTATAAACTTAGCAAGTGCAGCAAGCAAGGAATCCTAACTTTAAGAACAATATTACAGCACCATGGTTTGCATTTATTTCCTGTGCTGAAGCTCTTCAAACTTTTGATCAACATCCAGCCAAGTTCAGTTGTCTACATTTTTTCTCGCTAATACAGGCATACGCACAAAATAACATACAAACATGCACTTGCACACACTCCTTTTATATGTTGTATAAATTGTATTTTTACACTTTCATTAGGTATTGAGCTCCTACTTAGGCTGATTTACTGTAGATGTTCCATAAGCATACCTTTGTTTCTTTAGTGATCTTGATTTATTATTATGTATCTTCTTTTTGTTGCCTTTATTTTGTTAACTTTATCTTGAAATAAAGTAAAATTTCATGGAAGTGGTGGGAAAACATGGGAGAGTTACAGGTGGAAGTTTTACAAGTGGAAGAAGACATCTACTGGCTTCCCCCATAAAAATGCCATGAATGAGACAGAGTGATTGCATGATGAAAGCCTTATCTAGAAACATTCATCAGCGGGTATTAAGCATGACATGCAGGGCATCCATGTTAATACTTAGGCAGGAGATGGCAACATGTGGCCCATGGGCCACATGTGGCCCCCAGTGCCACCAAAACTTGCAACACCCCCTTCCCACTGATTTGCCTTAGGGTATCCCTAAACCCAAACTCCTAGGAACTAAAAATTGAGTACTGCTTTGTGAAGTCTCTGGATCTGGCTGTCTGGATGTGCAAACCTGTGTGATCTAGAAGGATTTTCACTGTTCCTCTCACAAGAGCCTGCTCACACAAGGGGGAGCTTGTTCTCCTCTGCTTTTCCACTTCTAGAAAGCCTCTTTATAACCTTCAGAATCCTGCCACTATACTTTAAGATATGATTTTATTTTTCATCTCAAGAGAGTCTGTACCATAAATTGCATACAAAGTCACTAGCCATAAGGAAAATGAAACAGGAGAAACCTGTTAGGCTGGAGAACCACTCTGCTGGCGACTAGTGTTTCTTCATCCATTCACACATTTCCCCACATTTGCACTACAGTTTGGAACAGCAAATGTCATGCTCTAGTGCATGTCCACTGCAGTTTTATAAACACACATTTCTGCTTCACATTTTATTTTATAGTGTTTGCTGATCCAAATTCCAGTGTATATACCACAGCATCCTTCCTACGTAGAGCCCCAACGCCTTTCCGGAAAACTACTTTCTCATTCTGAGCTTTCTGATACCAGTCATGTTCCCCTTTACACCATTGTCCTGTCCTAAATTACAAACCCTCTGGACAGGGGCCATGTCACTTCTGTGGCATTAAATAAATGTAAATAGTAATAGCAGCAGCAGAAGCTGTACTGCTTCAGCAGCAGACTGGAACAGAAGTTGCTGCAAAAAGTAGAAGGTGCTAGTGGAAGAATTAGTCAAGGCCAAGAGGGAGAGCCCAGATGGCTAAGATTTAAAATATTTATTTTATTTATTTATTTACAACATTTGTATACCACTCCTCATCTAAAACAGATTCCAAAGTGGTGAACATAAGAGGTATAACAGTAAAAAAGATAAAAGATTAAAACGCCATATTAAAATTATTAAAAACAATGCCAATAAAAGCCGTGGCTGGTCATTTAAGGAATGCTTCCTGGAACAGAACTGTTTTCAGGAGGTGCCAGAAGCAACAAAGTGTTGGCTTCTGCCTGACCTCCAGAGGCAGGGAGTTCCAAAGAAAAATAGAGCTTCAATTAATCCATGGTCAAGTAATTAAACATTTAATTGTACAGATTAGTCAATTAATGGTGTTAGCCTCCAATGTTCTTCCAATAAAGCACAATAATTGCTACACATCTTCCCATTTGTTTTGTTATTTTCATTTTCTTGCAAAACTAGGCTCTGATATTCTTATCACCTTAGAAATGTATTGGGTGTTATCATGCATGTGTCATCCTTTCATCCATCTTCTCTAAAGGCTCTCTCATGATATTCTTGCTGACAAGCTGGTAATGGGCTAGACAGTACTACTGTTAGGTGCATTTTGTAGCTGGTTGATGGACTGTACCCAAAGTCTACTTAACAATGGTTTCTTGTCAACTTGGAGAGAAGCAACAATTGGGGGTGGGGGTGCCTCATGGTTCGGTCCTGGACTGAGTGTTGGTAAACATCTTTATAGATGACTCGGCTGAAGGAGCAGAGGAGATGCTCATCAAATTTTCAGATGACACCAAACTGGATGAGGTAGCTAATACCTTAGAAACAGGATTCAAGATCTTGACAGCATGTAGAACTGGGCCAAAACTAACAATGAATTTAAACAGAGATACATTTATAGATCCGCATTTAGGTAGGAAGAATCAGTTCTACAAATACTCCTGGCTTGACAGCAGTACCTGTAAGAAGATTCTAGTGGTTTTAGTGGAACACAAGCTAAACATGAGTCAGCAGTGTGATGTAGTAACTAAAGAGGCTAACTGAATTCTAAGCTGTGTCAACACGAGTACAGTGTCCACAGATCATGAGAAATAATGGTACCATTCGATTATGGTTTGGTCAGACCTCATCTGGAATTCTGTGTCTATTTCTGTATAAGAAGGATATTAACAAAATGGAAGACGTCTAGAGGAGGGTGACAAAGATGGTGAAGGGCCTAGAGATCAAGTCCTATGAGGGAATTCTATGAAAAAGGGGATTTTGACTAAATGCGAGGACACGATTCTTGATGGTATGAGCTGTTTGACAGTAGAAGAGAATGAGTCAGGGTGGATTTTCATTAGAAGTTGACGGGAATGCTGCAAGTAATGCATTTCCCACATTGGCAGGGGCAAGGCTTTTGAGGTGTCTTCCAGCTCTAGGATTCTATGGTTTCTTCCAATAAATGACATGACTGTGTTGCTTGCATTAACCGAGGCCTGCTTGAAGGATTGTACCTGGCTCTTGTAACAGGAGAAGAAAAGACTGCTCCTGTTTTAAATAGAACTTTAGAATACTGTCTGCTGCTCAGCAATTGGAGCAGTGGGCACAGGTCTGAACAATTTATGCTGGCTCCAAGAAATAGGGATTTTTGCCATCATGATGGAACGTTGGGAGTTTCTTGTATAATTCTTTTTCCATATTTAGTATATGGTCTCTACCTTCAAACTTTTAAAGAGAGAACATGTACCATACTCAGGGTATACTGTGTAATACAAAAGAAGAAGTTATGTATTCTGAAGTATTCAGTGTTTTCTTTAAGGTGCTTGTTTCAGACTTTTATATGGCTGTTGGAAGGATATGAAAGGAATATATAATGGGACCTAGAATGGTATCTGACTAGGTTGGGATGAAGTTTTCGCACTACAAATGGGATTGTCTGATTTATTGTCAGAGCATAATTTTATTGAAGCAGTTGAGCTTTATGCATATATTAATTTTATCCCAAATGGAACTGCCATCTATTAAATAAATTGGTACTAATATAGAAGTGGGAACCTGCAATGAAATGTTGCTGTGTATACCCAGCCCCTAACAGAAGTGTTCAGGACTCAAGCCAACCTGGAAAGAAAAGGAGCTGTAGCATTGTTTGGTGCTCCCATGGTGGGATGGTGCTATAAAGCATTAATGAGTCTCCCTCCCAGCCCTGTCATTTTTCCTTTCCCCTTTCCTGAAAGCTCCCCTTATAATTCCTTTGTTAACTGATAGACAACTTGCATTTATATATTATTTAAAACTTCATATTTAACATTAACATTATATTTAGAGTACAAAAATGTGACTGTTTAAAACAAGGTGTTTGGATAGAAGGCTTTTGTTTTGAATACTTTGGTGTATTTTGGAGGAAAGTAACATTACTAAGCTGTGCAATGTACTGCTTTAAAGTTAACCGTCCCAGAACTTGAATAGACTGGGCACTAGCTCCCTTCCTTTCTCTTTTGCTCACCAAACAAAAGATGGATCTTATCAGTCACTGGGGTACTGTGAGCACAGCTGAAGGTTTGCCCATTTTCTGCTTGCACTTGCTTTCCATATACGGTTTATTGAGTCAACAACAGTGTCAGTTTTGTATGTATAACAGCTTGTAAGATAAATTTACTTTACACGTGCGTTAAACTAGAGTTGATATGATAAATTATAATCTTTACCTACTTCGAGCCTGAGGGACCAATGCCTGTATTTTCTAGCTGTGGGTTGTTGTTGTTTTTAAAATTATTGATGTTTTTAATATTGATTGCTTTGTTGTGGTTGTCAGCTGCCCTGAGTCCTTTGGGGATAGGCAGATTAAGAATTGAAAGAAGTGGAACAGGACTCAAAAACACAGGCTGTATGTCAAGTAGTAATTGATCACCTAGTGAATAACACAAGTTATGGAATAAGTGGTGCCCTTCCCACTTTCACCAGAGTGTGCAGCTGCTCCAGTTCTTTCCAGGACTACCACTTGCCTAGTCTTTTCTGTATGTTGATCAGAGCTAGTTATTCTTTGGAAGCAGCTGTGGAAGTGCACTTCCACTCCAGAGAGCCCTGCTGCAATTACCCGGCCCTCCATCTAGAGGAGCATTTCAGATTTTTTAGCAGAAATGCACATCCCTTGCAACAATATCTGATATTTCTCCTCCTTTCCTCCCCCCCCCCCGTTTTTTTTGTGCTATCCTCCACTCTTTCCATAGGTTGGTTACTCTAATTCTTACTGAAAGGTGCCAGGGGGCACTGATAATTAATCCGTGAGCGTGTGTAAAAACTTTCCTGGGAAAAGAGAGGCCATAATCTTGAATCTGACTTCTACTAAGGCTTTATTTTTGTGAAGAAACGAAGATTCAGCAAATTCACATAACAGCTCATGAGCTTGTAATTTGATTAAGCCGCAAAATGAAGACTAGTTGGTGTGTACAGCCACTTATATGGGGGTGGGGGCATTTGAAATGCGACTTTATGTGTGCAGTTCCACATGGTAAGGTGCTTGTGTGAGAGCTTTATTGCAAGGTTTGGGTGATTTCAGCCATGTCCATTTCACCCATGGGTAACAGCTCTGGGTTTGAGATGATATGGCTAAAATTACTGCTCATACAAATGGCATAACATATAAGACTGGAAACTCGTGATTCCATCTGAAGGGGACACTCAAGCAGGGTGCTATGTGTTTGGAGTCAAATGCTTTGCTTATACAACCACCAAGGCCATGCTGCTCTAAACTATGTGAGTTTGCTGTTTCTTCATTTTAGAGCTAAGCTGATAAAAGTTTAACAGGGCCACTGGAAAGGATAGAACCAACATCTTCCAAACTATGTAGGCTTCAGCCTTCTATCAAGTCACTGTGTAATTTAGTGTGAAAGTGTGACAGTTCCTACTCCAGTGGCTGCAATATAGGAAGGGTTAAAGGGTTAAAAAGAAAAAAAAACTGTAGTTCAAAGGGTGGAGTTTTGAAAAGGAGTTGGAAGTTCAGGGGTTTAATTATTATGTTTATGATTGACTAGCAGATATACAAGTGACATATCCTTAGATTCCTGCATTGAGCAGGGGGTTGGACTCGATGGTTTTATAGGCCCCTTCAAACCCTACTATTCTATGATTCTTTAATTCTATCCTTGAAAGTATGATTATATGATGAGAAAATGGCGTCTACCATACCTGTTGTGTACTGCAGTAATAATCCAGCTACAATAACATTGTAGCTCCTTTTGTCACTGGAGCATTTACTCTCAAATGGCACACATCACAACTTACATAATTCTGTGAGCCAAAACAAAGAAAAATTAGCTGCATTATCTGCTCTGTTTAGCATAGCAGCCATAATCTGCAGCTACTGCAAGCTGATGTGACTTTTTATTTACTGCTAGTCTTCATACTCTGATAAAGGCAGCATAGCTGTCAACTGTTGTCAGTCATTCCAAGACATTCTGCTACAGTGCTGGTACTTTACCTGTACCATTTGAAATATGTTTTCATTTGATGTAGGCTAGTAAGAAATACATGATGAAACACTCAAATACAGTAACTTTTACTTGAGTTAAATTCTCAACAGGATATCCTCGTGTGTGGTTTTGCTTCCATTGACAGAAGATTTTAAAAATGACATTGGTAAAACAATGATTTTCTAGGCACCTACAAATATTTTTGGCTGGCTGGTTCAAACTGATGTAATAAATTCTGCCAGTTCAGCCTTGCTTACAGTCCCCCAGCCTCCGGTATTGTTGACACCATAGTGCCCCTCCTGCCCCCTGGGCATCTTGTGAGGTTTTTTCTAGCCCCCGATCTTTCTGCTTAGATCTCATTTTCTCAACTCCTGGCCTCCATTGACTCCATTCCCCATTTATATCTCTGCATCCTCCATCTACAGTTCCTTCTAGGTTCTGTTTTCCAGGCCATTGACTGCTGTGTCCTAGTTTCTTTAAACATCCTTACTCTCAGCAACCTTCACATTCAGCTCCCCACTCCTTTGTTTCCTTGCTTTCCTTGTACTACTTAACAACAGTATGCACTGCACCTGTGTTGCCTCTCTCCTTTCTGCCAACAGCACAGAGATAGCTTTGCCTGTATTTAGGATCCCCATGTTAAGGTTTTTCTCCCATACTTTCTAGGTTGCCCCTCATTTCCTTCGCTATCTGTCTCCTCCGCTGTTACTTTCCTCAGCTCTTAACATAGCATAAGATGAGCCCTGCTAGATCAGACCAAAAGGCAGTCCAGCATCCTATTTCCCACAGTGGTCAACTAGGTGCCCCAATGGGAAGCCCATGATCAGGACATGAGTGCAGTAGCATCCTGCTTGTGTTCCCCAGCAACTGTTATTAAGAGGCATATTGCCTCTGGACAGCCAAATAGCGATCCTGGAGAGGCATACAGCAATTGTGGCTAGTAGTCATTGAGAACCTTATCCTCTTACATAAATTTGCCTAATCCCCTTTTAAAGACATTTAAACTGTTAGCCATCACCACAACTTGAAGAAGCAAATTCCATGCATTAACTATGCTCTGTGTGAAGAAGTATTTCCTTTTATCTGTTCTGAATCTCCTGCCATTCAGCTTTATTGTATGATTCCAGGTTCTAGTGTTACAAGAGAAAACTTCTTAACCAATTTCTCCACACCAGATGTAGTTTTATAAACCTCTGTCACGTTTTCACTTACTTCACAAACACTGTAACCTTCACTTGTAATGGAGTTGCTCTTGCCCTCTGTTCATTTTGGTTGCTCTTTGATGCAGCTTACAATATCCTTTTTGAGATGTGGACACCAGAACTGTACACAGTATTCCACATGTGGAATGCTGGCCTTCACTCACCCTTCATCTCTTTCTCATCCCACTGCCTCAGTAATGCTGTCTCTTACCTGCCTGTCACTTGGCTTCTCTCTTACTGAACCCTTTTATCATTTTCTTATAGCCTGTGTTCTTGTATAGCACCTCTGTCTCTGTACCATCTTTTGTCAACAGCACACAACTTCTGTTGACCATAGGACCTGTTCGAAGTTTTTCTTCCATACAAGCTTTGAGTTTTCTCACAGGGGATTCATTCTGTTTTCTGTTTGAACAGCTAGAATGTTTATGAATACTCCATGGCATTAACAGAGCTCAGCTAGTGCCAAAGGGGTGGGGTGGGGGGTTGTGTAAGTAGGTGAGAGTTCATCCATCCAGATATAGAATAGTTGATATAGAATAGCTGATAGGTGGATCCCATGGAGGTACAGTATTGAGACTCCCAGCTATTGATACTTGCAGCCATAAGCTTTCCAGGCCTTCCTTTAGATGGATTTGAATCCTTGGCATTCCAAACACAGACAGCAAAACAACAAGAAAGAGTGGCAGCAGGGTTATTTGCTCCTTCTGTTTTTGAACAGTTTCCATTCTAGCTGATTGTGATAAGACCAACAACTTTTGGCTGCACTACATAATTACATCTGCGTTACACCTGGTCTTTATAAGATCTGTACAATATTAACAATAGGTGCCTGAGTTCGCTTGCTTGCTTGCTTGCTCTCCTCTCCTCTCCTCTCCTCTCCTCTCCTCTCCTCTCCTCTCCCCTCCCTATCCCTTTTTCCTTTTGTGTCATGTCTTTTTAGACTGTAAAGCTGAGGGCAGGGACTGTTTTGTTTTTATTAATCTGTAAGCTGCTCTAGGAGCCCGTCCAAGAACAGGGTATAAATTCTTCAAATGAATAAATAAAACAGAGACCTCCATTTTTCAGTGGTTAGAAGAGATCCAGATGTGGAATCTACAGGTTTCCCTTGAGAAGGGTCCAAGTCCTGCTGGTGAACCAGTGATCCCATAGAGACAATGTTGAGAGCATTGTACACAACAAATCTGTATTGGTGTCTGAATGAGGGGAACAACCTTTTAGCAAGGGAGGGTCACTTTTGAGAACCACATGGATAAGGAAGAACAAAAACTAGAGCAGGAAATTAACAGAAGGCAACACCATAAACTACCTGGTTGCTAACCGGGAAAGAACTAGGCAGTTAGAAATGGGAAGAGTCAATTTGAGTCCTACCCTGGGGAAGCAGGAGGTGACCTCCACAGCACAAAGCTTACCTTTTGGGTCTCCTGCCAGCAACAATAAGTTTGGGTGGGAAAAGATAGAGAGGCATCAGGGCTAGAATCCAGAATTCCTGTTCTAGAGAGCTACACTTTCACCTCTAGGCCACAAGAGAGATTTACAATGGGGCTGTTGTAGTTTCTCAGAGGCCTAGGCCATAATATGTCACCTTTCCTACTCCTCAGCCTCATGACCCAACCATATAGATCTAGACTGCAGGTATTCCCTAGAGGAAAGGTTGTGACGAAATGTGCACACCTGAGGCAGTGCAGTGTGATAACTAATCATAGTGAGTGATGCAAGGACCAGTGGGGTTCACCTGGCTGCTGTCAACCCAACCCATTCTCCTTTGCTGGTGCTCCAGAAGCAAGACTGTGGCCAAGACAGAGACTCTTAGCCTTAAGTGGAGTGTTGTAGAACTCTTTGCCCCACCTCCCATGATGTGTCCCTTCATGAATGCTGGTGAGATGAAAAATAAGCTGGAGCTTATAATAAGAATAGAGTTGTAGTGGAAACCATCATGGCTTTTACTCAACAACTTTAGTTGTGGGGTGAATAATTGTCAGTACCACAAAGGTTGCCAATATTTTCTTCTTCCAGGACCCTTGTGCCTTTGAAGTCTGCATGACAGAGTGGAAGCAGGTACATCTTTTACTATTACTGCATCTCCTTGCTACATTTCTGCCTGTTATGCCCTCTGGAAAGGCACAGGAGCCCTGCAGCAACAAAAAGGTGACAACGCTACAGTGGAACAGCTTGCTTCTTACTGGTCACTACTATTGCATAGCACTGGGGCTAGGGACCATCTTTGCATTGTACATGGTGGATGGCCACCTAGTGACCTGTGGAGAGACATGGTGATAATGTTGACTAATGGGTAGCAGCTGGAGTTAATAGTGCCTATAACTAGGTGCTCATTAGGGGTTGTTGGAAGTGATGTAGGTGCTTTTCCATTCTACATGCCACAATTCCACTCCCTACTGTCTCATTGGTCTATGTCTGGAGTGTCACCTGATGGGAAAAATTATGTAGTAATTACAACAATAGTCATCCAATGACTTTGGGAATATTACACTGGAAATCTGTCTGCAGTTTCTGTTTGTTCTGTTCCATGTGCCCTGGCCAGCATGTTACAACAGCACCGGGGATGAAAATGATATCTGCTAAACTGATATCTGAGCAAGCATAGCATTCTGACTAGGCCTTATGCGCTATGCCCCGCCCCCAAATCTGCCCATACTTGCACTTTGTTCTAGCCGTATTATGCTGGTATAGCAGTAATGTGAGCATAACATAACACTAGTACAACCATGGTGTAATGCCAGCATAGTGTACCTTTCACCTAGTGTGCCTTCAGGCCCCTCCAGCACAATGGTAGTTAGTAGCAATCTCATCCTCATCCAGTGGGCATAATATATGGGTAAGAACATAAGAAGAGCCATGCTGGATCAGACCAAGGGTCTATCTAGTCCAGCATTCTGTTCACACAGTGGCCAACCAGTTGTTGACAGGAGACGCACAAGCAAGAGTGCAACAGCACCCTCTCACCCATGTTCCCCAGCAACTGGTGTACATAGGCATGCTGCCTCTGATACTAGAGATAGCACATAGCCATCAGGACTAGTAGCCATTGATAGCCTTTTCCTCCAGGAATTTGTCTAACTCCCTTTTAAAGCCATCCAAATTGGTGGTCCTCACCACACCTTGTGGTAGTGAATTCCATAGTTTAACTATGCATTGTGTGAAGA
Organism: Heloderma suspectum; assembly: GCF_057233095.1. Taxonomy (NCBI): domain Eukaryota; kingdom Metazoa; phylum Chordata; class Lepidosauria; order Squamata; family Helodermatidae; genus Heloderma; species Heloderma suspectum. The sequence continues at coordinate 281,109,341 of NC_139459.1, forward strand.
AGTACTTCCTTTTATCTGTCCTGAATCTCCCACCAATCAGCTTCATTGGATGACCCTGGGTTCTAGTATTATGAGAGAGGGAGAAAAATGTCTCCCTATCCACATTCTCCACACCATGCATAATTTTGTACAACTCTACCATGTCTCCCCTTACTCGCCTTCTTTCCAAGCTAAACAGTCCCAGGTATTTTAACCTTCCCTCATAGGAGAGTTGTTCCAGCTCTTTGATCATTTTAGTTGCCCTTTTTTGCCCTTTTCCCAGCTCTAACAATACCTGTTATAGGTGTGGTGACTAGAACTGTACACAGTATTCCAAGTGTGGTTGCACCATAGATTTGTATAGGGATGTCAGAGAATTCCGCCATGGATCTCGGTGAGGCTGAATGCCAGTGCATTTGGCCCCCCGAAATCCATGGAGGAACGAAGCCCCCACCCCCCCATGAAAGGCGCGTGAAATGGAGCACTTACCTGCTGCCATCCACGCTGACTTGCGAATGGCGGCCACGCTGTGGCCGCCATTCGCTTCCTCATCATAGCTGTGATAGGCTACATAAATAATTACGTAGCCTATCACGGCTAATGCAGGGACGCCATTTGCGTCCCTGCGGAGGCTGTGATAGGCTACGTAAGTATTTACGTAGCCTATCACGGCAAGCTAAAAAACCCCCACAGCGTACGCAAATGGCGGCGGCTACGGCGGCCGCCATTTGCGTTCCCTTTTTTTTTTGCTGTTTTAGCCTACTTAACTATTTACGTAAACTATTACGGCAAAAAAAAGGGGAACGCAAATAGCGTAGTGGGCACTATTTGGGTTCCTTTCTTTCCCCGCCATAATAGCTTACGTAAATATGTAGGCTAAAACGGCGGGGGGGGGGGGGAAGGAACGCAAATAGCGCCCACTACACTATTTGTGTTCCCCTTTTTTTCACCGTAATATCTAATGTAAATATTTACATAGGCGAAAAAATTACAGCGAAAAAAAGGGAACGCAAATGGCGGCCGCCGTAGCCACAGCCATTTGCGTACGCTGTTTTTTTTTTTTTCCTGCAGGCTGCCCAGCAGCCGGATGTCTGGCTGTGGGCGGCCCTGGCCGGTGGCTCTGTGGAATCTCCGCGGAGCGGAGCCAGCAAGATTAGGATTTCGGGGGAAAGTGCGGAGCGCCTCCCCCCCACCGCGAATCACCCCGTCAAAAAGGTAAGTGACTTTCGTACATTCCTAGATTTGTATAAGGGCAGCATGATATTGGCAGTTTTATTTTCAGTTCCTTTCCCAATTATGCCTAACATGGAGCTTGCCTTTTTTACAGCAGCCACACAGTCTGTTGACATTTTCATTGAATTGTCCACCACAACTCCAAGATCGCTTTCTTGGTTGGGCACCGCTAGCTCAGATCCCATCAGGTTATACTTGAAGTTGGGATTTTTTGCCCCAACGTACATCACTTTACACTTGCTTAGGATTGTAAGTGTAAAGGATTGCACTATTAAGGAACTTCATGGTACCGAAACTAAGGCTGCTACCTTACTGCCTCTCAATAACAGGACCAATGCTGTGGCAGAACAAGAGTGTTGCCAGGTGACTAATCCTTTGCTTAAACACAGTTCCTGATGCAAAGGCTTCAACAGTTCCTTTCTTGACTTTCAAGAGGCACCCTAGGAGTTAGCTGAAGAGAGCTTGGGCATGTGTCCAAAACATAGCGAATATTTTGCCTGTGTTTTTGTAGGCTTGTAATATATCTTGACACTGTATTAATAATTGATAGCAAACTTCAGTCTTAATTGACTGCAGTATTAATAATTCCTTTGTTTTGATTTTTAAGCATTTATGTATCTATTTTAAAGGAATCCTACTTACTCCTTTGGTCTCCATTTTCCGTATGACAGTATGTATCAAATATCATACTGAAGTCAAAGAATATTAATCTTCTTTGTTCATTAAGGAGCAACTTCCGCATGGCTTACTGTGCACGTAATTCCATTGCCCTCACCTTAACTTGCTGAACAAGATTAGACTTTTGAATATTGGGAAAATAGTTAAATTAGTCTCACATACTTAAATTTGAACAGTACACTGTATCCATGAATTGTTCTTTATTCCTTCAGGTATTTCATAACTTCATCCTTCATTAAATATTTCACCAGTTCACTACTTGTACTATTTTTTTCTGATCTGTTTTAATTGATTTTGTTTTTTGATAAAATGACATTTGCTTTTAATCAGCATTTTCCAATGGAAAAAACCTTGGGACCTAATAGAACCCCTCCTACACATGCAGCTCTGTTCTTCTGGAGAGGAATCCCATCAAGCTCTTCCTCTCCCCCACCTGGGCTGGCTATCAATTGGGTGGTCATCACTGTGAATATTAGGTCTTTCAGGTACCCATGAACTGCTCTTGAGTGTTCTGTGCATGGGAAAAGATGGCTCATGCTCTTGATTAAACAAACAAATTAGGTTCTGTTTGGATTTTGAATTTTTCAGATTTGAATTATAATAAGCATCTCTTTGTTTAGAAAAATAATCTGGTTTAAAATCAAATTTGAATTTAATACAATATTTAAGCAACAAGCTTCCACGTAATCAAAACTAAATCCAAGGGCCTTCCATCAAACATGTGACTTAGGGTTTCTCTACACAAGGCTTTTTTTGTGCACTCGTGATTGGGTAGTCATGGTAGTTTGCAGGTCCTTTACACAACATTGTCAACCTCCAGGGCCTCTCCCATGCTTTCTGACCATTATCATGGCTTTTTTCTTAATGGGCAAAATGCAGCATTTTAAAAGTGCTTTGAAGCTCTCCAGTGGCTGGTGAAATTCCGCAATCCTGCTATACTACAGCTCTACCTCAGCGCCATCTAGTGGCTGTATAATGAAACATATAGAACTTGCAGAGAAAGGAAATCTCTGAAAAAAGGCTTGCCTAAGGAGCCAACTTAATCCTGCAAAGAATCCAGAAGCAGAAGCCCCGGTGAAGGTTTAGGATAAAAGCCTGGTGTAGAGAAACCCTTAGTAACAAACACACAGGTTGTCTCTAGCTCCTAGCTCAAGGAGATGGCAAATTGTATCTTGCTAGGACCATCCACTGAGCCCAGCTGGATGATCTTTCACTCCTACTTTATGTCCTCTAACTATTTAAATTGTCCCATTTGCCCAGTTTTCAAATTATAAATATTTATGATTCTACCTATCAAACAAACAACATGTGCCCCAGTTCAGCAAGAGAGATCGATTCACATAGCAGCCTTGCCCTCACTTTGCTGATGTGGATGTACATTTGAACACATATCCATACCTTCATACTCATCCAAGTTGTGTTGAATTGGCTGGATGTATCTTTTTATGCAAATGGGATGCCCGTCTGTGGCCACCAGTTGTTATATGTGCCTGGTTGCCCATGACGACAGCTGGACTGGAACCATGGAGGCTTATTCCCAGTTTTGGGGGGGAAATACTGATCTGCCCAGTAACTATCAGCCCTTTCTTGGTGGTATTTGGTCTGCAAGTAAATAACCATGTTTACTGTTCTTACATGGGTAAAGAGAGGGAAAAACAGAAATTCATGTTTTGGAAAAGAAAGAAAACACACACACATTTTTTGTTTTGTTTGAAGCTCACTTCTAATTACCATCCTGACAAAGGTCATACGCAAAACTGTTTATTAAATAAGGAATGCATCATATTGATTTTCTAAAGGAGTAAAATATTGTTAGATATTTAAGAAATAATATGTAGTTACCCTCCTAGGAAGTATAAACACTTTATTTAATTGTGGATCAGCATATTTCAAGGCAGTTCCTTTGTTTAGGAACTATATTAAATAATAAATCTATTTGAATTAGTCTCTTCTCTACTAGGTAATTTTATCTAGAGCTAAACATTACTGGAAATGCATGGGTACTATTAAAAACAGCAATCCTGTTTCTCCTTTGTAAACTCTAATGAACAAAACACCTGATGTGACTATGAATCCACACATTTTGGCTGACCCTGTCCTTCTCCTGACATGGAGGCACTTGGAAACTGCTTGATGGTTTCAAGTTTCTCCTGCGTCTGGTGCTAGATCAGAGGGAAACATCTCAGTTTGGGCTGGGATAGGTACCACAAATGTGCTGTCCAGAATAATTTCTGTACTGACCTCTGGCGAAAATGTAAGAGCATTTGTAAAGCTGTGGACATGCCGTTTCCCTGCCCCCTCAAAAAGCAGCCAATGAAGTGGAGTGGGGGTGAGGATACTTGGAAAGCAATGACCACGATGTGTTTTGCTTTACTACACATGTTTTTTGAGGTTTTTGTTGTTGTGTTTTACGTGTTTTAATATGCCACATAAATAAATGAATTAAAATAAATACACATTACCTGGGAGGTAGGAGAAAGAGATTCAGGACAGCCATTTTCGGTGGCAACTGTGTGGCTCCAGTAAAGTATCATTTTGGCCTGGAGTTGATCTTGATTTCAGTCAGGCCCTGAGTTTTCTAGGACATTCTCTGTGGTCAGGAAATTCTAAAAATCTGTTTGTGTTCAGTTTATACTTCAGTGAATTCATTTCTTCTGTTGATTTTTTAAGTCACTGAATTGTTTAGATGTCAGTCTCAGACATTTGCACAGGCGTATCTGTTTAAAGTTCCAGAGCTAGGTCCCCGCAGTCCTGGTGAAACATCATGGTTTATGTGACATTGTGCTGGCATAAAGATTAGTACACCCTGTTAACACTTATTTTGTTGTGTAGCAAGTCTGAAACCAAGCGATTAGTAATTAACTAATATATTCTTTGCTATTTCTGCTTCTATAATTCCACTCCCTGCCCAACCACCATATTTTTATGCCTATAACTAGATACATATAATTTGGGCTGGAAGAAATCCCAGATACCTAATCATCCAGGAACCTAGAAATGTAATGTTGGCACTTAAGAGTTGGAAATATTTTTCAGCCTTGTTATTAGATGGTAAGCTTGCGATAATGGATTGTTTTGAATGTGTATCCTTGTGAAGTGCTTAATACATGTTAAGAATGCTTGCAGTAAGAAGTGATGATGCCTAAAAATGTGATGCTGGCTTTTAAAACACTTGATGCTGGAACATACTTTTGTGAAATATGTCATATTTATGTCTGGGAGACACTTCGAAAAGTCCAAGCTTGTCCTAGTGCCTCAACATGTGTAGGGAGTAGGGATGTACGAAAGTAGGGATGTACCTTTTCGCAGCTTGGATTCACGGTGGGGGGGAGGCGCTCTGTCCCTCCTCCCGGAATCCTCCCTGGGCCGGCTCTGCTCTGCGGCAGCTCCGTGGAGCCGCCGGCCAGGGCTGTCCGCAGCCAGAGTACCGGCCATGGCCGGCTGCTACGGCCGCAAATGGCGGCCGCCATAGCAGCTGCCATTTGTGTCCTGCCAGGCTGCCGTGATAGGCTATATAAGTATTTATGTAGCCTATCATGGCAAAGAGTAGGGGCGCAAACGGCGGCCGCTACGCCGTTTGCACTGCTGCTCTTTCCGTGATAGGCTGTGTAAGTATTTACGTAGCCTATCACGGTAAAGGCAGCTACGCACGGTAAAGGCAGCTACCATTTGCGTGGCTGCCTTTACCGTGATAGGCTACGTAAATACTTACATAGCATATCATGGAAAGAGCAGCGGCGCAAACGGTGTAGCGGCCGCCGTTTGCGCCCCTGCTCTTTGCTGTGATAGGCTACGTAAATACTTACGTAGCCTATCACGGCAGCCTGGCAGGACAAAATGGTGGCTGCCATTTGTGGCCGCAGCAGCCGGCCGAGAGACCAGCTGCCGCCGCTGCCGGAACCACAGCCGCCAGAACATCCGCCCCAGGTAAGATTTGTCCCAGGGGGGATTCTGCGGGGTGGTGGGGGGTGGGAGGCCGTTCCGCCATGGGTTCGGGGGGCCAAATGTCAGTGCATTCGGCCTCACTGAAATCCGTGGTGGAATTCTCCGCCATGCCTAGTAGGGAGTGAGTTAAAGTACTCACCTTTCTGTCTTGACTAAAGATGGGTGAACTCTCTCAAGCTTGCCTCTGATTAGTTCATTAATTATCCAAGATCGTCTGAAAAAAATTAGGAGGATGCTGGATCATTTTTCCAAGCCTTCTGAGGGCTTGGCAGAATGTCCCTGCCAGCCCTTACACTTCTCAGAAGCCCTTTACATCAACCCCTTCCCTTTACTTATGTGTGAAGCAGCAGGGGTGTACGAGGAGAGGCGGCAGCCCCCCTTTCTTCCCCCTTCTCCCTTGCCCTGATATGATGGGTAGTAGTGTTCCAGGGTGCAGAACCCAGGGAACTATGGGAGATGTAGTTCTCCCATGGGCTTTTGCAATTGCAGCAAGGCAACAGAGAGGGAGGGAAAAGGGAGAAATTGCCTCCTCTCCCTGTATGCCCCTGCTTGAATGGTAGGTAAAGGGAAGGGGCAGCGTGTCTGGAGCTGTGGAGGCCAGCTGGGAGGACAATTGGGGATCACAAAGGCTGGCTGGGAATGAGCTAGGATCTCTTCTCCATCTTGCATTTTAATACTAGCCAGAGAAGAATTTCTGGGGCTGTAAAGATTGGATATCCAATGCTAGTCTAATGTAAACCCCATTTATTTCAATGGGTCTACTCTAAGTAAGACTAGCATTGGGTACAACCATTGTCTCTCCTTTGAGGTGAACTCTTACAAGCCCCAGAAGCTTGTTTCTGAGCCAAAACTCGTAGAACTTTGCTGGCATCTCTAGTCTCCACTCCACACATTGAATACTCCAACCTGGCTTATGGTAGAACAGAGTTCCCCTTTTGCTACCCTCCGCTTCAGTGTCCCTTTGCACCTTCTTTAATCCCTACTCCTCTCATAATGGTTGCTCCATTTTGCTTCCCTGCCATGCTCCACTAATGCCAGATCAGCTGAATGTGGCAAGGTTCCTCAGCAACCTGGCTCCCACACAAACTGCTTCCTCATTTTTATATAATAAACTGTTTTAAAATCATTTTAACAACTTAGGTGATGCAATTTATGCCAGTATAAAAGTGCTTATAGAAATGTAGTTTGGGCATATTTGTGTACTACTTTGGTAGATCTATAGAAGCTGGTGTGATATAGTTAAATCTGAACAATACCCTTGTGGAGAAGAAGCACTACATTACCTTTTTAATGCTATTTGGCAAACTGAGGGCAAGTAATTATAGAATCATAGAATAGTAGGGTTGGAAGGGGCCTATAAGACCATTGAGTCCAACCCCATCAAGACTTTAAAGTGTTTCTCTACCATGTATTAGGGCCATTCAATGGCTGCAAGAATAATCAGAATAAATAAGCATTGGAATGGTCCGAAATGGATAACAAAATGTTTGTGCTCATGTTGTAGGTGAGATATAGAAGAGTCCCCCTACTGCCTGTGAGATTTGTAGTTACACAGTGAGGGTAGAAAGATCTTTATCTTTTCAAGAATGATTATTTTAGGCTACATGTCTAGGCACACTTATCTGGGAGTAAACCTCCCTTGAATTGAGTGGGATTTATTTCAGAATGAGCATGCATAGAATTGTGCTGTTAGGGCGCAATCCTACCGGGGATAGGTGGCTGCCTCCAAACTCAGAGGTGACCACCTATCCAATGCAGGGCGGGAGGACCGCGGAGGGGATTGTCTCCTCCGGGCTCCAGCCGCCCTGCATTTGTGGCTAGACGACTGAATTTGGCCGTCTAGCCACAGGACATCGGAGTGTGGGTTGCGCAGGCCAGACAATGCATGGGAAGCATCATACCGGCACTTATATGCTCCTCACCCCACCCTGCCCCCAGGAACGTCCGCTTTTGCCCTGCTCCGCGCTGCTCTTCTGAGTGCAGAGCCCAGGGACAATCCACGTAACTTACAAGGCAGCACGGGAGGGGGAGGGGAGGTGGTTCTCTGGGAACTGACCCTCTGAGGGAGGTTCCCAGAAACCAACCAATCCTATGGCCCTCTAGCTGCTGACTAGCAGCCATGGGATTGCGCCCTTAGTTACTTTTCAGTTTGGGACAAATGGCTATTTTGAATTCAATGATAAAAGTATTGCATGTTTACATCAGGGTCTGGATGTTATGCAGATTTGATAACAAAGAATAATAACTACATTTACTTGAATTCACTGGGGTGTTGTTTTCTGCTGCAGTTTGCCAGCAATTGAAAGGAAATTTTGTATGCCATTTTGAGCATTCCAAAATGGCAATTCATACATTTTCTAAATATTAAATAAAACATTCTGGGACTGAAAGAACAGAAATGGTTTCTCTCTGCTTGTAGTGTGATTCCACATTTTCTATATTGTTACTATTACACCGCTTTGCCACTCTAGCATTTCTGCAATGGAAGTCTTAAAAAACAAGAACTAACAACTGGAAGGTGGCTGTCCTGTTCATGTCCCAGATATTTGCAAAGTTCAACTGAAGGCAGCAGAAAACAAAACCCTCGTCTCTTAAGGAAGTGATCCAAGGGCAAAAGCTCTCCATCTAGAGTCCTGGCTTGAACATGGGCGGCCTGAGAGAATGATGGGGACGCCATCTGAATCCATGTGATCATCATTTTTTAATAGAATGGGAAATTTGGTCATTTTTATTAATCTGCGGAAAATATATACACATAGATTCTGCTTTCATGATACCTTTTATTTCACGGAGGGAAATGTGAAAAGGCTTGGACCAAAGATTCTGTGAGTTATTCTTTCACCTCTGGCACCAAAAATGATATCCAGCTGGGCACTGGGCAGTTCCTTTCATCAGGTTGCCTTCTTCGTTTATTTTGTAGCCTGCTAGGAAGGCTCTCCCTAAACCAAAAAACCTTCATCTGGACAGTTTATGTTCCACTGCAAATATCTGTCAAGAGAATGCTTTGTGTCATTGAAGTAGCTGATGGCTAGAGGTACAGTCAGTATAGAAGTGAGGGAAGGAATCTACAATAATATTTTTATTTATTTGTTATATTTCTATCCTGACTTTACTCCAAGACGACCTACATGATCCCTCTCTCCATTTTATCCTCACAACAACCCTGTGAAGTATGTTGCCAGAGCCCAGATGGAATAGATGACAAATTCCTGTAGTCCAGTTTTGTGCCAGTCTGTCCTATAAGTACTACTGATTTCCTCTTCAGGAATTTCGTAGTGGGTCTGGTTTATCATGCTGGTCAACGTCAGATGGTCATAAAGTCTCCGGGTTTTACAGTCCCTGATCCAAATATTTGGTAGTGTTTCTGTGCATTCTCAGTTGATGTGAAATGCCCATTTAATTTAATTTAATTTAATTCTCATCAGTTGAGAATCTGACTCAGCATATTTTGAATGTCATGGCTTGAATTTCTACATATATACACAATGTATGTCATGTATTGGGATATATACATACTAAATGGTTAAATAAACTGAAATGAAATACATTTTCAGAAGATAATAGAATTTTTTAAAAATAATAAAATCATGTTCAATACCACGGTACCCATTTTCATGGAGATGTAACAATGATAGCACCTGGAGGGTCTAAAGTAATCGGAAATAAACTTCATTTTCAGTCTCTTGGCAATATTGCTGTCAGCTGGGAACAGGCTTTTCTAATGTGAATGGTTCATGTGAATTCTTTTTATGTAGTTATCGGTTTGCATGAGATAAGGGAAAGATTTGTCTCACACTATCTTCATTTTTCTTGTTAAGAACTGCTGATGAAAGTGACACGTTATGTCGTAACATTATTTGTGTGTGTGGGGGCTATATGCAAATGATTTTAGACAGCATATATAATAAACCTCTGTTTATTACATTGTAAAATTGTTTCTCAGAATGGAAAACACTTTTGTTGCTGATGCAGTTACTTGTGTAAAAGAAAGCAGTAACAGTATGAAGCGTTTCTATTTGAAAGTAGTTAGCTATCATTTTCAAATCCATATTAATTAGACCTGTCGTTTTTTTTTAATCCACTCAATACTTTATTCATTCTAAATCCATTCTTGTGAGGGGTTTTTTTAAACCATAAAGCAGAGAGAAAAAGCTTAATATATATTTGTTTAGTTGACCAAATTGATAAATTGTTTTGAGCAAGAAAAACGTGTTCTGAGGCTGGAACTACACACAGTTAAAAAACACAGGTCTGCCACTGAAAATGGAAGCCCCATGTCATGTTACCCCTCTATTCTTCGTAATGTCTAGGATCATGATCATTTACCCCATATCATCACATCATCACATGGTAAATTTCCCCACTCCCTTTCCATGTCATTAGCAGCTCCTTGGGGGCGGGATGGGAAAATGCACAGCATAACGATCTCAGAACACTTGGTAAGTGATCCTACACATTATCGAGGAAGGGGAAAATTCAGCATGGGGCTGCCATTTTCAGCCTCAGCATTATGTTTCTTACAATGCGTGGTTCCACTCTAATAGATACAAGAAATTATATGACTAGAACAGCAGGCATACATTGAAACAGTCTAGTTGAACAGTGTGAAACTGTGTCATTGATGTATTTTAAAGATTTATTGTGTTTGTTAAACATTCTGGAAGACTTTGGCCTTCTTTGCTCCAAATCTGCGTCTGAGGACAGATAAACTTGATGTGCCTTTGGGCACAAATCATCACTTTTGCAAAATATTATTGCATATATTTTATTCTGTTTTTAATATAATTCTAGTTACAGAAGAAATCAGAAAGTATTTGGGACAATGCCAGACCATTTGACATAGAGGGCTGAGCACTGAATAAGCAGTATAGGATTTTCTGTTTCTGAATGATTGGAATTTATTAATATGACTTAGACATGAGAGAACATGAAACTGCAATATAACATTCTGAGAAATTTCACTGGGCTTGAATTCCAAAAAGACCATGCTTAATCCTGCCCTATAAAGAGGGTGGGTAGAAGCAAGTGAAAGTGACAGCTCTTTAATCTGAAAATGCGTATCAGTTTAGATATTCTGGTTTGTTGGACTATTCCTTAATGAGGGAAGCAGGAACGAATGACAATGTATGTGCATGCTTGTGTGCTAAAGAAGAAGAGATGTTCTTGCAGTCCATTGACCTATTTTAAACTAGGAACAATGAACCAGCAGCAGCAGCAGTCACAGAATCCTATTTTAAATGCCTTTCATTTTGGGGGGGAAAACTGAGAAAACTCCTTTTTAGAAAGCCCTGCAACAGCTGGATTATCTACCTATCCCCTAGCCATTTTGTCCTATAGAAGCACCATAAGGTAGAGCGGATTTGTTTCTACTGGTAGGCTGGGAATTCTTCTGTTGCAAGGAGATTTTAAGTGCTATTGCAAAGTACCAGATAGCCTTCTCCAATAATGGAAAACTATCTGATTGGAATAGAGGATGCCTGATTTCTGGCGGTTCACATATAGTCTCCCCTTCCCTCCTGTAGATTGCAGGTAAAAGATAGACCAGACTTTTAGCTGGACTGACTTAAAACACACTATAGGGTTGGCCAGTGTGATAAATTAGCCATAACTGCTTTTTGAAAAGTCTCCTATGTTCAGCAGTTCTAAGAAAGGGGCAGAGATAATAATGTGTGTCTAAACAACTATTTACAAGTTTTACTTTTATTAACTTTAAATCTTAGAGAAGTTCACATTTCCTTTCAGGGAAGGTCCTGAGGAAATATCTGAGGAAGTTTTGGTTATTGTCTTACCTAAATTCTCTGCAGCCAGTTGATTATATACGTGTTTCATATGTTTCAGCACACTAAGAAGACCAGATCAATCAGGCCCCTCCTTTGGACAGAGAGCAGCATCCCCATCCCTGAAACAGGCTGCTCAGACCAGTGAAAGCACAAAGGAGATGAAGAGCCATGGGCAGACCCCCCAACAGGCTGATGGGCCAAGGAGGACTCTCCAAGTGGACAGGAGGGACCAGAGATCAGGACGTTCACCATCTGTGTCACCCGATCGAGGCAGCACCCCTACCTCACCTTATTCTGTCCCGCAAATTGCACCCCTTCCCAGCAGCACTCTCTGTCCTATATGCAAGACAACAGAACTCACCTCTTCTCCTAACCAGCCAAACTTCAACACCTGTACACAGTGTCACAACAAGGTCTGCAACCAATGTGGATTCAACCCCAACCCTCACTTGACTGAGGTAATTGGTCTTTATACATCTATGTCTAAGCCTAAAGTTTTGATCAAGCCATGTTTCAAGAGTGGTCAACTTGTGGCCTTCAGATGTTTTGGCCTAAAAGTTGTAGGCCAAAACATCTGGAGGGCCACAAGTTCACCATCCTTGCAAAATGGCATCAAAGCTCTTATAAACTACTTGACTGCTCTTAATGCTTCTATATGTTGCGGACATACAGAAGCATTAAGTTAGTGCTCCTACTGCACTTTATGAAAAAGGAGTACAGAATTCAACCTTTGGGAGATAATTCTTGACATCTGAAACATATATGTGAAGTTGGGATTTCACATATATGCTGATAGGATCTGAGCTAGCAGTGACTGACCAAGAAAGAGATCTTGGGGTTGTAGTGGACAGCTTGATGAAAGTATCAACCCAATATGTAGCTGTTGTGAAAAAAGCAAATTCCATGTTAGGCATAATTAGGAAAGGAATAAAAAATAAAACTAGCAATATCATACTGCCCTTATACAAATCTGTGGTGTAACCACACTTGGAATACTATGTACAGTTCTGGTTTAAAAAAGAATTGGAAAAAGTGCAGAAACGGACAACTGAAATGCTCAAGGGGCTGGAAGTGGGAGGAAACGACAGTCCTTTGAAATGACTTACTCTCTCCAGCAGATTTTGTTGTTGGTGTCCTCAAAAAGTGGAATTAAAAACAGATTGCAGCGAGAGACAGTTTACGCTAATTGGTTTGAATAAAATTTATTTTTTGAATAAAATTTATTTATTTATTTATTATTGCATTTATATCTCGCCTTTTCTTTTCTTGCAAAGAACCCAAGGTGGTTTACATGGTCCTGTTGTAGGGATATCACATTTTCCTAGCATTCCATATGCAAAATTTGATACCAAGAAAAAGAGAGTACTTGTTGACAATATTTTCTGCTATACTTTCCGTGAAATACATTTAGTTGCTCCCCTTTTCAAGTCTCTGGCAGTCCTTCAGCTGGATATCCACTTGCAAAGGGGTTGACTTGCCACAGCAGCTGCCAAACAGTTATCACAACTGCTAGGTACAGATCCTATAATCTGTATGAAAAATAAATCTGGGTTCCATGACCGTGATGACCAAACCTAGGGCCAAACTAGGTGCAATGCATGATTGCATTTCATATATCTGTTGTTAAATAGCAGCCTTGGGTGTGGAGGACCAATCAGCATGAGAACTGTGTTACACAGGGATGGGAGGTAGCCCTTTTCCCCTATTTCACAGCCCCAACAAAAATCATCCCTCTGAAGCTTTTGTTCCATGGCAAATGGCAGCTTTGGATGGTGATTTTCGGCAGAGCTATGGCATGGGGGATAGGGCTAAATCCCCTTCCTGCACACCATGGTCCCAGTCCAGCAGATTTCACTGCTATATAACAGAAAACAACAACCAGATACATGATGTGCAGTCATGCAGATCTTGGTATATCATTGTGTGAAGCTTGCACAGCAAAACATCAAATTGCTTTGAATCTCCAGAAAGTGTGAGGGAGAATACAGTGGGCTGGAAGACTTGAGGCAAGGTGAATAATGTAGGGTGCAGCACCTTATTATGTCAAATTGGTTCAATATGGTTTCTTCCCACTGGTCTGAGTATGAGAGTCTAGATAATAAGATATCCTAGTTATACAAGGTCCCTTTTATAATAGAAAGTAACTTGAGCACCTCTCAAGCAGAGAGAGTGACCATAATAAATAATCCTTCATCTAGCACCCTTTCATTTGTGATTAAAACTGGATGAATTATTTGCTGCAACATTTTCTGTATGTTCTTTTTCATTTCAAAATTATTTATATACAAAAAAAGATTCAGCATCCTAACCACTTTTACTGTTCAACCTCCATTTATTTCAATGGAGTTTGAAATTAATGGCGTTTGTACAGCAGCTGTGTTTGAATTATGCCCCTGTTGTGTTAATGCATATTTGTCTGAGTATTTGGTGTGAAATATATTTTTGAATGAATGTTCATTATGCTTTTCCATTTAGAGAAATGAAACTGAATTTCCTGAATGGTATTAAAGAGCATTAAAAGCTTGGGAAAAAATAAAAGGATATTTAAGTTAAAATGAGTTAGCATCAACATATTTCAGAATTTGCCTGTTTCATTTTTTGTTCTAGCAAGGCAGAGAACCAGTAAACTTGGATAATTCTTGCTTCTTTCCCCTGTTCATTAGGAGGATTTAACTGAACAGTACCCTATAAGCAAACAACAGTCAGGCTGGCATAGTACCAGGTTATATATATATTTTTTTTAAATGATGACCAGGTGTAATACAAACCTGACTATTTTCAGTAAAGGAGGAGTTGTAATTGTGGGATGTGATGCTTGTATATGAAGGAGACAAATTCGAAGGGGGGAATCTAATAATCATTTACCATGTGAAGTGTTGATCATCTGCGTGTTTTAAAGTACCCATTATGTTCCTGCAGTCACTTAGAGCTTCAGAGAAGGGGTGGGGGCAGGAAACAGTGGTGGTTCATATGCCTTAAACCTACACACAACCATCTCTTCAAGCAGTTTGAGAGGCCACACAGGACATTTTTGAGCAGTCACATTTAGTAGTCACTGCTACACCGGCAGAATGCCTCAAACCTGATATTATATCAGCACTGTAGGGATGTTGTGCCAGGATTGTATCAGCACATATGTTTATGAAGAAATCCTCTTTTTATATGTTTGTTGAGTGTTTAATGGTACTGCTGTTCCTTTCACTTTCTAATTGGCAGACATAGCAAAAGCTTTGCTGCTTGGATTTGTTTTTTGTTTTTTTGTATTAGGCATAACGCCTAGGGTCTTCTATTTTTTAGCTTCCAGTGGAGGTTTGGGATGATGAAACAAAGTTGCTAATTTACAGACTCAGTCCTTTCTCTGTTTTATCTCCATATATTTAATTTGCTTGTCTTTGTTTAAGTAACCAATGCAGTATATAAAAGATACTAGAATGATGGCCAAGGGACATTTTTCTTCTCTGAATGTTTTATCCAATGTTTTTAATCCCAGGTGGGTTTTTTAAAGCAGGTTTGTAGATCTTTGATTTTTATATATAT
The DNA here is from genome assembly GCF_057233095.1 of Heloderma suspectum. Lineage (NCBI taxonomy): Eukaryota > Metazoa > Chordata > Lepidosauria > Squamata > Helodermatidae > Heloderma > Heloderma suspectum. The sequence continues at coordinate 281,124,493 of NC_139459.1, forward strand.
ATATATATATATATATATATATATATATATATATGTGTGTGTGTATGTGTATACACATAAACATACACACACACACATATACATGCACACAGATGCACATAAACACACGTGCAGGCAGCAGCTTCAGATTCGTGACTGCAGAGCTATTGCAACTTGTATGCTACCTCTTCCTCCCTCATAAACTCTTCTGAGGTTCTTCTACTCTGTCAGCCTTCACTTATCCATATTTCCTCTGCCACTTCATCTTCAGGTTTCTGCTGAAAATTTTTTAAATCAATTATGCAAACTGAGCTTTTCTTATCTTATACCTTCCTAGAATACATTGACAGAAGTAAGAGGGAGTAACAGTACAACTTGCTATTGATTATGCCTCATCTGGATTATAATATTCAATGTAAGAAGGATGTTAACAAGCCAGAGAAAACTGAGAGGACAGCTATGAAGGCTAGAAAGGGGGCATCTCTACAGCAGCCTAAAATTCTGCATTTAAAACTGGGCTTTCTGCTTCCGTTTTAAAAGCAGGATCACGACGACTCCTTTTTTCATGTGCTTCCTTTCCCCCCACCCCCTTTCCCCCTCCTTCTCTCTGTATCTGAGTCTTCCATTATCTTTCATTGATCTCACTCCTCTTCTTGCCCTTTTACTCTTTTCACAGAGGGGTAATTTGATAGCTCATTATCTGTGATCTATTTAAAAACGGAACAAAGGGCATTTAGTGCAGGAGATGCCTTGAATGATCATGGCATCAGGTAAAGAGCCCGCAAACTTCCGTGAAGGAGCAATCTCAATCGCAGGATAAAAGCTGAGTGTGAAGGAGCCCAAGCTTTAGAAAGCATACCATAGGAAACATTAATGAAACGAGTCTATGTAGGCCCTAAGAAAAGATGGTTAAATGATTTCTTGATAACCATCTATTTTCAAATACTTAAAAGGTGGCCATAGAGAAGATAAAGAACAGTAGTTCTCCACTGCCACAAACCACAGGGTTAGATGCAGTGAGTTTGAATTGTGGCAAATAGATTTTAATTGGGTGCTATACAAAATTTTCCTAAACAGGAAAGCTCTTGACCAAAATTAGAAGTTCCCTGAATACTTCTAGAACCATCTTACATGGCAGATTTTAAAAGGAGACTGGGATTGATAAATCCTACTTCATCTAATAAATAGGATTAGAAAATTCTTGAGATCTTTCCCCAACTTGGCTCAGTGGTCACTTGAATGGCTCAAATCCTATATTCTAGTCTGTGTTAAATGCCAAGTTGGCAAACATCTATGCATCCAGGCAAGTAAGGTGAGTTTTTATTTAAACAGTTGCACATGCATGCTTTAAGTGCTCTATTTGCTGAGTAGTTCTTTGATGCCTAACAATTAATCATGATGCAAGAGCACAGTTTCGCTTAGAAGTGCTTACAAGGTTATGAACATTCTTTGACATTACTTTGCTACTTGGAATGTTGATAATTTAGGGAACTACAAATTAAGTGCAATCTTCAAGGTATTTACACCCACTCAGCATTTAATTTTGCTCTGCATGAGAGGAAGCGTATTTTGTTTTATTTTGTTCCATTGCTCTGTGCTCTGCTAGTTGATGAATCTGGCTATATCGCTCATTTTGCACACTGGTCAAATCTGTTTTCCCAAGTGTGGTGGCATCATGTTTAGAACCATGTCAGTTTTAATTATTTTAGTTTTTAGAAGAATGCTGCTGATTGTTCGAAAGAAAAATATATAGCTAAGCCATACTATTTAGTGAATGAGACATCAGTCTTGGATGCAGCCACAGAATATGAAAAGGAAGAGAAGCAAGAGGGAAACTTTTGTTTCAATATGCAGTACCAAAGTGGATCGAGAATGAGCAGTGAAGTGGCCAAGTTTGTTGATGACACCAAATTATTTAGGGTGGCTAAAACAAAAAGGGATTGTGAAGCACTCCAAAAGGATCTCTCCAGACTGGGAGAATGGGCAACTAAATGGCAAATGTGGTTCAGGGTAAGCAAATGTAAAGTGATACATGTTGGGGCAAAAAATCCCAACTTCAAGTATAGCCTGATGGGATCTGAGGTAGCGGTGCCTGACCAAGAAAGAGATCTTGAGGTTGTGGTGGACCGCTCAATGGAAATGTCATCCCAGTGTGCGGCTGCTGTAAAAAAGGCAAACTCCATGTTAGGCATAATTAGAAAAGGAATTGAGAATAAAACTGCCAATATCATACTGCCCTTATATAAACCTATGGTGTGACCACACTTGAAATACTGTGTACAGTTGTAGTCACCACACCTAAAAAAAAGATATCGTAGAGCTGGAAAAAGTGCAGAAAAGGCCAACTAAAATGATCAAGGGGCTGAAGCATCTTCCCTATGAGAAAAGGTTACAACAGCTGGGATTGCTTAGCTTGGAAAAAAGGAGGGTAAGGGGAGACATGATAGAGGTGTACAAGATTATGCATGGTGTGGAAAATGTGGATAGGGATACATTTTTCCCCCACTCTCAAAATACTAAAACCCGGGGGTCATTCCATGAAGCTAATTGGTGGGAGATTCAGGACAGATAAAAGGAAGTACTTCTTCATACAGTGCATAGTTAAACTATGGAATTTGCTACCACAAGATGAAATGCTGCTGGCCACCAATTTGAATGGTTTTAAAAGGGGGTTAGACAAGTTCCTGGAGGAAAAGCCTATCAGTATCTACTAGTCTTGATGGCTATGTGCTACCTCTAGTACTAGAGGCAGTGCTGGGGGACCAGCTGCTGGGGAACCAGCTGCTAGGGAACATGGGTGGGAGGGTGCTGTTGCGCTCATGTCCTGCTTGTGGGTTCCTGGTCAACAGCTGGTTGGCCACTGTGTGAACAGAATGCTGGACTAGATGGACCCTTGGACTGATCCGGCACAGCTCTTTTTCTGTTCTTATAATGTTATTTATTTATTTGGTCATTTATAAAGTACCTTTGTATAATAAAATCAAATTCAAGGCAGCTTACAATAAAATATAAATCACAAGAAAACCAAAAACAAACCTAACAAATAACAACCCAGCAGTAAAACAACATAGTAAAAAGCATATGAACAGCAGCAGAAATGAAGTGTTATACAGTATATTTGTTGACAGCAGTAGTATATTTTTTCTGTATTTCTGATAAAGTAGACTTCAGATAACCCTTTTTTGTGGTTAAAATAATAAAAGAAGGTCTGAAACAGAAGTTTCCTAAAATGTTAGACATTATCTCAAGGATTAAACGTTCATTTAAATGTTAGAGGCAGCAGGTGTTTGCAACTATAAGCATTTTTGATGCAACTGAAAGTGTTAGTCATACACAATTGACTTGGATCCTGAGTTTTGTTCTGCAAATTGAACATTTGTTCACATCCATGGAACAGGGATTCCTACCTCTCCCTTCCCTTTGCATTCCCTGTGTTCTCAAAAAATCTGCTCTTGGGGTTTGGGGAACCCTTGGGAATGGTGTGGGATATGGTGCCAGTGGTGACAAAGGGAGGGGGTTGGTGGAAATTGCCTCTGTCCTTATATGAAAGGAGGAGTCACTTAGGATCCAAGCCACTGTTGTTCTAGATTTCACAACTGGCCTGTCTTAGGGATATGAACTATCTTCAGCATTAACCTGCTTCAACTTCATGCCACAAAGGAGGTTGTAAGAAACTGTTATACAAAATACAGATGGGCAGAATTTTCTGTCTTGCTAAACATGGTTTATGTCTGAAGTTGCTCTTGATAATTCTATGCGCCACTCCAAATTTATTATAACCTCTTTACTTTCCCTCTGTCAGATATTACTGTCAATGGTATTTTTGTTCTTCTGGAAACTCAATTAAAAACAACAACACACATCTCAGTATTTTGAATGAAAACAGTCTTTGTGAGCACTTCCATTTTGTCATAAATCCATCAAAAATGTTTCAACCAGTCTGATTCATCCTTGCAACTCCAGCAAGTCTTTGTTATAGCACTGTGATGCAACATGAGTTTGCTTTCATCTTATGCACCTCTTTCTGGTGCAAAAGTCATGTTCGGGGCATTCTACATTTTAGCCTAGCCAGTACAGACATTTGTTAATGGTTTTGTAACTTATACTAAGCCTTTGTGCTTTGACCCTTATTGCAATGAATTCTTCAGGGCAATATCACCTAGCTGAAGAATTTTCCATTTTCATCTTGCAGTGTTTTCGTTCTTCTTTTACGTAGAGGAAAAAAATAAGCATCTGCCGTTCTTTTTATAGCAGATTCAATATTTTGTGCTCTTCTACAGCACCACCTAGCTTCTCTCTGAACTAAATATACCTGTTCTTTTAAGTCTTCTCTAATTTGGGATTTATTTATCTTTTTGGCTGTTGCCTATGTGTCATATCTTTTTTTAGAAGAAATTGTAGGCAAATAAGGCCTTTACATAATGGCATATTTCTCAACTTCAATTCTGTGAACCTTTTGCAATACATACTTTGCCACTATAATCTCTAAATCTGTTAAATAGAAACAACAAGTTATCACCTTGTTATATAAAAAAAGATTGTTATAGTGGGCGATCTTTTTCCAAATCATCAATAACATCCAAGGTTGCTTTATGTGCAAACAGTTCAAATTGCTCTCCTGCTCTGTTTCACTCTTCTGATGTATAGAGTGGGGGAGAATAATGAAAAAGTGTTGCAGCAAAACAAAAAGATGAAACAAGTGCTAATAAAAATGTGTTGGATACATTATTCACTATGAATAAGGCAATTCGTTTTACTGACAGCCCTCTTTAGATTGTGTCATCCACATGTTCTGCCTTCAGTATAAGAAGTGAGCAAGACCAAGCCGGAGTTCTGCGACATTTTAAGAGATATGACAAACAGTCAGGGCGGTTCAGATTGAAACATCAAGCTTTCCTCAAAGGATGTAGGCGTGTCGGTTTCTTTGTGGGAGAGCGAACATGGGGGTGAAAAGTAATTAGAGCAGCAGGTAGCAGAGACAACAACTTTCAATGTATTAAAAACCGCATGCTTGCTTCTTTGCAATTGCAGTTTTATCAAGGGCAGCATGAAGAACACTCCACAAGGATAGCCAAACGCTCCAAGGTTTCAAACTCATAATTTTAGGAAGCTGTGGAAGCTTGCATTTGGGATATCTGTCACTAAAATTATCTCAGTTGTTTCTAATTAAAAGTAAAACTATTTATTAATCATCTAATCCAGCATTTTGTTCACACAGTGGCCAACCAGCTGCCCACATGAAACCACAGAGAATTGAAGCCTATAGATGGATTCAAGTGACAAGCAGCTATGTGCAGCTTCTTTAATTCTGACTGCGTAGAGGCTGCTCTACAAGGAAACCAATAGTGTGTATAGGCTCACTACGTTGAAGCTCTAGGCTTGATCACATCACTTCAAAGTAGATTGCTGCAAAATGGTGGGGATGAGAACTTTTGAACCCCAGTACAACTAACTAGTTCCCCATAGGTGCTTGCGTTTAAATCCATCCTATATATATATAGTGCTTGCAGTGTTCCTAGCTGCAGAAAAGATGTTCCAAAATTAGTGCAAAAGTGCTCAGAAATAAAAATGGACATCTACACACGCCAGTACAATGCACTAACTTTCCCCCACCTGGTGCCCCCAGACGTTTTGGATTACAGCATCCAGCATTCCTGACCATTGGCCATGCTGGCTGGGTCTGATGGAAGCTGAAGTTCAAATCATCTGGAGAGAACCAGGTTGGGGAAAGGTTGCAATATACCATATTGTGAAGATATATTTTGCTGTATTTTGTAGGTCTGTATTTCTTTGATTTTTGCAAAGCTTTCTATTTGTAGCTTGAAACATTTCATTTCATTTGGAGAGAAAAACTCTTTAGGGATGAATTACATGTTGCATGTAAATTTCTGTAATAAAACTCCCAACAGTCTGGAACCCCATAGGGGGAAGAGTAAATAGGGGCAAGGAAGATTCAATAGAAAATAGTTGGTGGGGAAAGGGTTAAATGCATGCACGCAGGTACACATGTGCACACACCGTTTCTCCACTGTAAATAATGCGAAGATGGGTGAGCATGTATCCCCCTTTACAAAGGACAGACCTCTGATTGATGGCATCCTTTATTTGAAGGGCTGTATGGTCCAAGTCAGGTTTAAAGATAAAGAATCCTAAGGAGCTGCCTTGGGTTCCTTAAGGAGGAAAAAAGGCAGGATATAAATGTAACAAACAAACAAACAAACAAACAAACAAATGAGGGAGAGTCAGGGCCTTGAAGTCACCTATCAATTTATTTATTTATTTATTAAATTTATTAATCGCCCATCTGACTGGTCACCCAGCCACTCTGGGCGATGTACAACCCACCATAAAACAATTTAAAACAATAAAATTTTACCATAATTTTTTTTTTTTAAATACCCTAACCCACCCCAAATGCCTGCCTGAACAACCACGTTTTTAATGCATGACGGAAGCTCATTAAAGAGGGGGCATGACGGAGTTCCCTAGAGAGGGAGTTCCACAGAGTGGGGGCCACCACAGAGAAGGCCCTCTCCCTCGTCCCCACCAGTCTAGCTGTCCTGGCTGATGGGACAGAGAGAAGGCCATCCGAGGCTGATCTTGTTAAGCGGCCTGTCTGGTGTTGCTGGAGGCGCTCCTTCAGATAGGCTGGGCCGGAACCATATAGGGGTTTAAAGGTCAAAACCAACACCTTGAATTTGGCCCGGAAAACAACTGGTAACCAGTGCAACTCCTTCAGCACTTCATCAACAGTTAGCAACTGGGCAGCAGGATGAGCAGTTCCCCTTGGCTCAGCCAGCTCCCACTAGGGAGAGATGTATTTATTTCTATTTAAATTTTAAATGTATTGATATATGTTTGTTGTTCAGTCGTTCAGTCGTGTCCGACTCTTCGTGACCCCAGGCCTTCCTGTCCTGCGCTCTCCCCCGGAGTGTGCTCAAGTTCATATTCATTGCATCGGTGATGCTATCTAGCCATCTCATCCTCTGCCATCCCCTTCTCCTTTTGCCTTCAGCCTTTCCCAGCATCAGGGTCTTTTCCAGAGAGTTTTCTCAACGTATCTGTGTTCTCTTTCATCCTCTTTTAGGGTGATTGTGGGCACCGCTGGGACTCACCATCTCCTCAAGGCGACAGCTGAGAGGGCTCATCAGTCCAGCTGGCTAGGCAGAAACACTGCAGCTGCTGCTTATCAAGCAGGGTGGGGCTGAGACAGAGATGAAGAGGCACAGCAGAGGCATGGGGGGGGCAGAAGGAAAGGCTGAGTCGGAAAGAGTGAAGAGTCTTGAGGAGGCTGAATGGAGAGGCAAGTGATAAGATGACTGCATAGTAGAGAGAAAGACGAACAGAGAGGCAAGTGGAAAGGAGGAGGGGAAGGGACTGCTGGGGGAAGAGAAGCCTTGGCTGGAAGGTGGGAGCAGTCAGTAGGGACAGGCAGATGAGAGCAGCTCTGGCCAGTCACACTGGAAAGGGAGGAAAAGGGGCTTGCTCTGACCACCTATGACAGCTACTTCTCTTGGCCCTGGGGATCCTATGTTGAATGACTGCAGGGCCTAGATGGAGAGTAGGCAATGATAAGATTTGGGCTTTAGAGTGGCTGCGGGAGAAACACGAGGTAGAGAAACCAGAAAAGGGGAGGTTCCCAACTCTTTTTCCCCACCCAAAGGCCATAATGTATATTTGACTGATCCCTCAGCCAGGAGTAAGAGACATAATTCCTTGCCTTGACATGGAAGTACTTTGGGAGGTTGACTGAATAGTGATGCAACTAGCAGTGCTTAATAAAACGCATTGCATCCAACACTTCCCTGAGCATAGTGTCTTAATGGACATGATGGAAGGTGGCTGCTTCAATGTTCGCCCTCCAGGGGAGGTGCTGACAATGAGGCATTTCCTCCTTTTTGGCAATGTGTAAGTGGCCTCCCTACCGGCCTTCCACTTGTGTCTCAGACCTGGACTATCTTATCTGATAGCTTCTAGTGGAGGGCGCGGGGGGGGGGGGGTTGCCCAGTTGGGCCTGGGAAATGGTAATGCCTCGTTGATAGAGAGATTTGTCCCAGTCACCTAAAAGGTGGTAGTGTGATCATTCCTAAAGAAGCCTTCCTTGGACCAAAATGATCTGTTCAGTGACTCCCCAGTCATTATTATCCCCCTTGGGGAGATATAAATAAATAAAAATGCCCCTTCCGAACTTGCTTTTCTGTAAAAGGGTAATCCGTTGAGGTATTGTTACACACACTTGCATGTAATGTTTAGTTTGGCCCTCTGAGACTTCACTTACAGAGCAATCTTATGGAGGTGGCGGCGAGGGGAGAGTCTGCAGCGGAGTGCCGCCACATCTAAGCCATGCAGGACAGAAGGTTGGGGAGGGGTTTCCTGTTCACTACACTAATCCAGGGTTGTATTTTCTTTCCTGTTCTAAGTCCATGCTTGGGAAATCCTGTGGGTCCAAAGCCTCCCTCGGCCCACCCCCTAGCATGTCCCCTTTTTCTCCTTACCACTGTTGGAGCACCGGCAGAGGGGCAATAGTGGCAGAAGTTTCTGCCACTGCAATGAGGAGGCCTCCAGAGGTAGTTTTTCCTCCCACTATGGACCATCCTCTGCCTGAAAAGAGGGGCATCTGCAAAATGCTATGTCCCTTGGGACACCCTCTCAGGGACCATAGAATTGCTCCCTTAGAATCATGATTCAGTTTTAACTATGGTATTACAATCAGCATTTTGCAATAAAGGGGAATGAGACATTTAATACACTCTAGCAGAGAGAGGCAGTTATCTTACTCTGTGACTCTCCATCCAGGGCACTAGATTCATTTAAAAGCATTTCTGGCATTGTATTAATGATGAGAAAGAGAGAGCTATTTGTTTTCTTGACTTCTTCTCTGAGAAACTGAGCTGTTTTCCTCCAGCTTTCAAAGAAATAGGCAGAGATGAAGCATATTGTACCAACTGCAGTAGTTGTTAATGAGTGAAGCTATAAGAGAACAGAAAACCAGGAATTATTCTTGGCAACTTCAAATAAAACAGATGACATTTCCAGCTATGTCCACCAGTCCAGTCATGTCTGAGCCATTGCCTTTATTTCAAAAGGGTTGCTGTGTTAACTGGACTATAAAAAATAAATATTTTTAGCTTTGATTTAAAATGTCACTTTTATCTGCCCTGTGAATGCCTTTGATCAAAGATAGCCTAAAGGATGTAGGTCTGTACTACAGATTTACCATATGAAGCTAGTGTGTTCCTGTTAGAATCAACTATTTCACTGGAATTGGATGAAAAACTTTGTTTACATGGGTAAAGAAGGCTGAAATAACATATTTAATGCAAATACTCCATTAAGTGCAATGTCAAGGCACAAAGTTGGCCAGGATAGTAATTTTACACTGCAACGAGAGGTTGTAAAGGAAGATATTTTTGTGTAGTTGCAAATGATGAAATAAAATAATTCACTGGTGTCCAAAGAGCTTTGCAGGGTCAACCATCTGTGCATGGTCTTCGGTGTATGCATGTGACCTTTTCAGCTACCCTCTTATCTACTGCAACCCTCTCCCACGTGCCCCGAAGGTCAGGGGATTGTCCAGAGCAGGAAAAAAGAAGACAGGCACTAGTTTCCAAAACTACCAAACAAGATGAGGTGAACGTCCAAAGTATGCTTTTAAACACACACAAACTTCTTTATTGATGCATTTCATAAAGTTATTTCATAAACTCTGATGTGCTTAGAGTGTAATGTAACTAGTCAAGGGTAAACTCCCCTAGGCTTGACTTTGGATTCAGGTTGATAATTACAAACAAAAGTGGAGAAACCTTGGAAATAAGTTAACTTGAGAGTTCTAAATTCACCAGTAATTGCTTCCCCTCATGAGCCATCAAAAACCCTCCCCATGGATCCCTAAACTCTTTTTCCTGATGGCCACTGTGGCAGCGTCTGCTCTAGTGGCTATTGCAGCAGTTGCTACTGCTCTGCAGACGGATGCCCCCCCTCCCCCCCTCCATGGTGATTGCTGTGGCCATGGCTGTAGGGAAGTAAGGGTCTCTCGCTCTCCCACCCCATCCTCCTTTCTCTCATTCTTGTACTTGCTTGCTTGTTTTCTTCTCTTTCTTTTTCCCTCCTCCACTCCTATTTCTGGTGACTGAAACGCTGTTACGGCAAAGTTCCAGGTGCCAGGAGCCTTGGGAAACATAATTTTATCAGGGCACCAATGTCCATATAAACAATTTCAAAGCATGTTCGAGGGGAGAGAGAAAGAGAGACTGCCCTCCTAGCCTCCACCACCACAGCAGCTGCCACTTCAGCCAAATAAGTAGGGGGCAGTAGGAGGGAGGAGTTATTCCCAAGCTTAAATTAAAATCTGAGCAGAAGAACTCATAGTGCATAACAGTCACCTCATATTAAAGGTGAGTCAGAATATGAGGTTCTAAGCCAAGGAATTATGAGCTTTGGTAACATCACTGAATGTGAGCTTTTCTACACGAGGCTCTTAATCCGTTGTATCTACTTTCGGTTTCAACACAGAACTGAGATCGGAGCACTACATGAAGAACATTTCCTTTCCTGCTTTTCCATTACATAACCTCTAAGTGGCACTGTGGTATAGTGGAATAGTGCAAACACACCGGTAGAAACAGTGTTTTCTTTTGCTGTCTTTAAATAATACTGCATTTTCCCTGCTCTAAAAAAACTTGCTGACAGTGCTGTTTAAAACAGAAGTGAAACTGGAGGGTCATGATGTCGTCTAAAGAACCTGTAAACAACCATGACTAGGGAATGATGAGCATACAATAAATAACTCATGTAAAAAAGCTCTCAAACTCTTAATTGGAGGTAATGGTCATTTCATATCAGTTGCAGGAGATGTTTACATCTTCAAGAATGGTTTTCAGAATGCATCAATGAAAGTATACTCTTTCAAATCTAGAAATTGGCTAGAATTAGCATCCACCCCATGACAGCTGGTAGGCAGAGGGATGTTAAGAGCCAAGATAGCCTGAGATGTCTCCTGACCTTATTGGTGGACTGGGCTCTGACACTGGATATGAAGGTTGTCTTGTGGAGCTGACTGAGGAAGAATCAGCCAGCCTGTTCCCTTGAGGCCAAGGTAGGTGGCCTAGAGAAGCTGAGAGGCAGAGAGGTGTATAGAAAACACCATAAGGGATGCAGTAGAAACATCACATCTCCTCTGCTGTCCTGAAGAATGAGGGTGTGTCAAAGCAAAAGGGTACCATTTTGAGGAAACGGGAAACAATTATTTAGAAGGGACCTGTTCCTTGGGTGATGAAGTGATACCTTCTTGCACTGTGATATGCCTCCAAGGATGGGGGGTCTCTTAGTAGTAGGCTGATTCACTCGTTAGTAATATAATGAAGGCAGAACAGAGTTATTTCTGGTGGCTGGTGGCAGGCATTCCCCCTGTCCCTCATCATTCCTTTGGATACATACAGGGCCCAAGTATTGGGCAGGGAAGGATATACTTTACCAGGGCCTGTGTTACATGTTTGTACTGGGCAACCCAAAATAATGCTTGGGTTCTGAGCACCCTAACTGCCGTTACTGTTCATCCTGCTTTTCTGCTACATAACCTTTAGGTGGCACTTTGGTATAGTGGAATAGTGCAACTACACAAGTGAAAAAAGCAGGTTCTTTCCCTTTCACAATTAAATGCCACATTTCCCCTGTTCTGAAAAAACTCGCCAAAAGGGATCTATAGACACAGAAGAGAAACTGGAGGATCACGACATTGTCTAAAGAACCTGTTAACAACCTTGAGTAGGAAATGATGAGCGCATGATAAATGCCTCATGTAGAAAAGCTTTGGGTGAATGTGCAAGATAATGGCAAATTTGGTTCAATGTATGTAAGTGTAAAGTACACATAATGGCCTGGTTCGCATGCAACGACAAGCCTGAGTATGGGTTGTCATTGAATTGTGGATTGTTGTTGAATCAGGGCTTGTTGTACCTGCACTACAGTTTAACTGTGAATTTTTAACCATGAACAGTATAGGAAGAGAACCCATGGTTTATTGTTGGGTTGTGAATTCTGGGTTGTTTGTGGTTAACGATCTATAGTTAAACCATAGGGCAGGGTTCACATGTAATGCAATTCAACAACGACCATGATTCAACAACAACCCATAATTAACTCATACTCTGAGTTATCGTTATGTGTGAACCAGGTCGTTGTGGCAAGATCCTCTAACTTTACATATTCAGTGATGGTGTCTGAAATGGTGGTGACTAACCAGGAAAGAGTTGGGGGGGGGGGTTATAATGTGTAGTTCAATGTGTGTGTCAAATTTCATGTTAAGTTCATAGGAAAGGAACTGAAAATGAAATTGCCAATATCAAACTATACTTATACAAATGTATGGCAAGGTAATATTTGGAATACTCTAAAGTATTGCCCATCTTCATGTGTCCCTGCTGTTTTTTGAAATAATAATTGGAAAACCTTACCTGGGTTCCTTTGCCATGTGAGGTGTGGTGGCTGATTAATGGGGAGAGGGCCTTTTCCACGGTGGCTCCCTGGCTTTAGAAAACTGTCCCCAGAAGATTGCCTGGCGCTCACTCAGAGCTCTTTCTGGTGCCAGGTAAAAACCGTTATTTCTTAGGCTTGTTAATTTTTCTCTATCTGTTTTCCTTGGATTTTAAAAAAAATATTTCCTTTGATGCTTTTTAGATTTGCTATTTTTAGGTTATTTTATCTATTATTTATTTTATGGTGTTTTAAATATTTTATTGTAAGCTGCCCTGATAACGTGCTTGAAGGGAGGGAGTTGAAATCTTAATGAAAAATAAATACTATGTAGAGTTCTGATAGTTGTTGTTCAGTCGTTAAGTCGTGTCCGACTCTTCGTGACCCCATGGACCATAGCACACCAGGCCTTCCTGTCCTCCGCTCCCTCCCCCAGTGTGCTCAAGTTCATATTCATTGCATTGGTGATGCTATCTAGCGATCTCATCCTCTGCTGTCCCCTTCTCCTTTTGCCTTCAATCTTTCCCAGCATCAAGGTCTTTTCCAGGGAGTTTTCTCTTCGCATTTAGTGCCATCCTAAAAAAGAATGTTGGAGAGCAGGAAAAGGTACAGGAAAGGACAACCAAAATGATCAGGGGGCTGGACTAGCTTTCCTATGTGGAAAGGTTAAAGCATTTGGGGCTTTTTAGTGTAGCGAAAAGATCAATTAAATGATAGAGGCGTATAAAATTATGTATGGTGTGGAGAAAATGGATCAAGAACAGTTTTCTCCCTCTTTCAATATGCTCGAATTTGGGGTCATTGATGGGATGCACATTCAGGATGGACAAAAGAAAGTACTTCACATCTCACATAATTAATTTATGGGATTCACTGCCACAGGATGTAGCAATGGCCATTAGCTTAGGTGGTCTCAAAGGGGATTAGACAAATGCATGGAGGATAGGTCATTCAAATGCAATTGCTTAGTCATGGTGGCTCAATGGAATCTCCAGATTTAGCGGTGGCGGTCTGCCACTGTCTGCTAGACAGCAATAGTGGGAGAAGGCTGTTGTGTTCCATTCTTGTGTGCAGACTTCCCAGAGGCATCTAGTTGGCCACTGTGGGAATCACGATGCTGAGACTAGATAGATGGACCTTTGGCCTAATCCAGCAGGGATGTTCTTAATGAGAGCTCCAGCTCTCTTTAGTCTGTGGTCGCAAACTCTGAGGGGCCAGAATGAAGCCACCGTTCTTACTCCTACTGAAGCCTTTTTCTCTTTGTTGCCTTTTGAGGGAGCAGTTGAGAAGAAAACTTAAAATCCTCACAAACTATACTTCCAAAAAGCAACACCTACTCAGTTGGAAATGCTGTAATGAGGAGATGTCAGTCCATAGTGCAGGGCTAGGTAACATGGTACCTTGCCAGTGACTAGGGATCATGGGATTTGCAGTCAAAAACATCTGGATGGTACCAGGTTGTATACTCCCGCCCATGGGCCTTGCTGCTGTAATGTTACATAGATAGTGGATTTTTTTTTCTTAGAATCCCTGATACATTCTCAGATTATGCCTATTTTTGGTTTAAGAGTTTGTAGTGATCTTAGATCAGAGGTGGGAGCTTGTGGCCCCCCAGATGTTTTGGCCTACAACTTCCATCATTCCTCACCATTGGCTATTCTGGCCATGTCTGATGGGAATTGTAGGCCCAAATATCTGGAGAACATAAGAAGACCCATGCTGGATCAGACCAAGGGTCCATCTAGTCCAACATTCTGTTCACACAGCGCCCAAGCAGCTGTCGACCAGGAACCCACAAGCAGGAATGAGTGCGACAGCACCTTCCCACCCATATTCCCCAGCAACTGGTGAACATAAGCTCATTGCCTGTGGTAGTGGAGGTAGCACATAGCCATCAAGACTAGTGGCCATTGATAGCCTTTTCCTCCAGGAATTTGTCTAACCCCCTTTTAGGCCTTCACCACATGCTGTGGACATGAATTCCATCATTTAACTATGTGCTGTGTGAAGAAGTATTTCCTTTTATCTGTCCTGAATCTCCCACCAATCAGCTTCATGGGATGACCCCGGATTCTAGTATTTTGAGAGAGGGGGAAAAATGTCTCCCTCTCCACATTCTCCACACCATGCATAATTTTGCAGACCTCTATCATGTCTCCCCTTACCCTCCTTTTTTTCAAGCTAAGCAATCCCAGCTGTTGTAACCTTCCCTCATAGGGGAGATCCTCCAGCCCCTTGATCATTTTAGTTGGCCTTTTCTGCACTTTTTCCAGCTCTATGATATCAATTTTTTAGGTGTGGTGACCAGAACTGTACACAGTATTCCAAGTGTGGTCACACCATAGGTTTATATAGGGGCAGTATGATATTGGCACAAGTTGCCCACTTCTTTCTTAGGTCATGGAATGGGTATTTTAAGCAGGCCCCAAATGAAGTCCCTCTGCCCCTGTACAAGCAGTATTAAAGAAATTAAACTAACCCCCTTACCTCCAAAGACTTGGATGAGTTAATCTAGTTTTACAAGTAATTTACCACTGGCCATCAGCCACAACAAAGCAAATATGCAGTGAGAACCACAGTGGCTTATGACAGAAAAAAATGTTATCATACTCTGCGTGTTGACAATTCTTTCACTTCTAATATATATGATGAATGGTATTCTTTTTTTAAAAAAACACAAACCAGCTCAGTAAACATACCAACTTTAATATTGAGCAGAGTCTAGATTATTCAGGAACATCTAATGTTCTTATCAAAGTGGTGCAGACACTGCTTACATCAGTCATGGTTCAGGCCACCATATTAGAGTTGGCTGCAGAGCCCTTCCAATTTAATAGTCACTACGAGGCAGCTAGTTGAAAAACAGTCCTGATAAAGCAGAAGTTCTTGTCACTGCACATAATTCAACCTTGCAGAAAGCATTGAGGTTGATAAAATATATTACCTGAGGGATGCCTTTTTAAGGAGGGTGACAATAAGGATAGGTACAGGTAGCAGCAGCAGCACACTGTGTCTCTGCTCACCTTGTGGTCTTGATTGCATATTATTATGTATGTGTTGGGAGAGGAAGTGTTCCTAACACTAACCTGCTGTTTCGTTCGCTCATATGATGCAATGATTTCCACTGTAGAGCTGTTGTCCTGTAATTCTAGAATATGTGATAGAGAGTGCATTAAGTACCTGTGCAGGAGGTTAAAAATGGAGATGCCCCTGCTTTTACTGAATCAGCTTGTCCAAGTGGGGTAGCTGGCACACAAACTAAAGCTCCCCCCCCCCCTCGACACAATGTATTTAGGCCTAATTCTCATGTTATTTAATCATATTTAGATATATACTTGTGTGCAAAAATGTGTGTGTTGTATAGTGTAAAGAATGGTTGTACAAGAGTATCTTTTAGTTTTGACACGTATCAGGAAACTGATACCTACATCACCATGCTGATGCATGTATTGGGACTAAAATATATCCTTGCATGGGCATTTTTACCTTACATAAAATACGCTTTGTTATAAATCAGTATGAATTCTACTTAAATAAAAGTAGTGTAAGAAACAGCTTATACAGACATGGATAAAATAATGGAGCTGATCAAGTGCTTTACTTAAATACTGTTAGTAGGAAAGGAGATCTAATATTACAGGATTTGCCAAGGCTCTTCTATCTTAATATTACCATTGCCACTCATCTCTGAAAATGTTGGGACATGTATAAGACTACTGTTATGCACTGAGAGCAAGGTTTGACACCCAAGTTACTTTAGGAGACTTACAGTGCAATTCTGTTAGGGTCAAACAGACATTGGGGTGGGTCCAACCTTCATGCGAACAGAAGTCCACTCACGCAATGAGACTTTCGCTTGTGCAGCAGGACCTGCCCATCCTCTCCTTCCCCCTGCAGCCCCCTGTGCATGTTGCAGATCTCCTCCAGAGGGTCCAACCCTCCAAAGCAGATTGGGGAAAGGAGAAATCTGTTATGGGTTAAACAACCCAGTGTTAACCCAACAATTGCCCATGTTTTGTTGTGTTAAGTCTGGGTTATTTAGCCCATAAACAACTTAGAATTTCTGGGTCTGTACATCACAAAACAACCCAGAAATGGGGTGTTCCTGGGTTGTTGATTAAAAGCAGAAATGAAGTGTGTGTGCTCTGCTCGTGCCCGCAATTCCTGGATTGAACAACACAAAAATTGCAGTTGTAATGTCTGAACCAGCCCAGTGCTGTGTAAAGGTATTGGATGATGCTTAAGGTCAGAAACAAAATGAGAAAGGTGGGGGTGGGTGGAAGAGCAACTAATTGTCAGTTGTTAGCACTTGGATAGACTGATATGCACATGAACATAATTTAAAATGTTTAAAAATGGATATGTAATAACAGTACAAGAGAAGAGGTGGGATATTATGGGGAGAGATGTTTCAGGAAGGTTAGTTCCTTTTTAACGATATAACAACTTTAGTGATAAAAAAAAGGAGAAGAACAACTAATCCAGACAGGGCATGGGATTAGGCGCAGACTCTGCACCTGCAACATCTGGTCCCTGCTTCTCTATCTGGCTAATTTCCATCTGGCCTCGGAGGGCAGCGCCCTGACTGACTCAGGGCGCACGTTGCGAGAAGAATTGGTGGTGGTGATGTGTATCGTTGGTCTCCCTGGCAAGAGGAGAAGGAGGCTGAGATGGAAGATGCCCTAGGTGAGAGCTAGGAGGAAAAGTAACCTGGGAGAGAGATGGGTTGCCCCGCCATATTTTGCATCAGTATATTTCTTTGGCATGGACTTCGTGGAAGGTTGAGGGGATTGAAAATGTGAGCATGTTTACTGCTGCTATCATGTTGATTGAGATTAATGCACCTCCGTTTTCTGCTGTCTTACTGTAATTCTGCTTTGATAGACTTTGAATTTAATTGGCTTAAATCGTAACATTTTGATATTGAAGTATTTTCTGCTGCTGATTAGTTAGTGAAAGGTTTGTTAAGTGTAGATTTTTTGCTGATAATTGTTCTTATTTATGAAAGGAATGTTTTTCATATGTTTAGGGAAATTTTAATTGCATTGTTTTAGTTTGCTAATGTGGATATAAATATTACATTATGAAATATGTTATATTTATGACTGGGTGCTTCCAGAGGAGGCTTTTATGGCACTGTTGCCCTGCGTAATTCACAGATTTTTAGGGTCCAGACAACGTCTTCCATTATAACCTTTATGTATTTTCTTACTGCTTCTTCCATCTTTTCTCTTAGTGTAGATGATTTGTTAAGAAAGAAAATACAGGATACCTGCATAATGCCTCCTCATTGGTAGCACTAGGAACCCTCTATCTGGAAGCACCCCCTATCAATTTTTGTTGCTGATATTGCTGATTTGCTTACTGTTCTTGTGAGTCACTTTGACCATAATTTGGAAAAGCAGCATACAAATCAGCTCGATGATAATTAAAGATGCTGCTTGGTGTTAAAATCACATGAAAATTTCTTGGTGCTGAGATATCCTTAAGAACCAGAACTAAGGTTATGACATTATCTTGCCATTATTGGTTCATCAGAACCAAAGCAGTCTCTTTACATCTTAGTTAAATTTAGGCAAGGAAATACTGAGAATAACAAGTGTGGATATAAGTGCATAAGACAAACCTGAATGGATGAGATTAATATTTCTGCAAGTCTGGTGTTCTGTTTCTGATGGCAGCCAGTTCTGGATGCTTTGCAAAATATGCACAACACAAGGCACTATAAAATTACTTTGATTCCTGTTGTTCATTTGCAGCATTTTACATTGTAATGACAAGTTCAGTACAGTGATTTGTGGTTTGAGTATTTTCAAATACAAGTTGGAATGGGTGACATCATGGCATTCAAAATGGAATCCTGAGCATATAGATATCATTTGTCTAGCGATAGCAACAGTCTCCCCTTCATGTCCAAAGAAATACCTGGCCATAAATTTGAAGAGCAGTACATGTTCAGAGAAACAAAGAGAGACCAGCTGCAAGAGAGAACTCAGCTACTGCATTTTTCAGTCATTGTAGAAGAAGTCATTGCAACCTGTATAGCTTGATGTTTCGTAATGCTACGGGGGTTGAAAATGGCTGAATTCCCTCTTCTGTACCACTATAATAGGTGCAGGACCCCGGTATTACACACTGGCAGTGGCAAAAGGTCTTGTCTCCTAAGATGTTACCTCTCTAAATGAGATATTTTAGAAATATAAGGACCTGCCTGGTTATTTTCATTCATTCACTCATTAAAATATTTATATACTAACTTTTTGTCCCACAGTATGTTTGCCCTGTTGCCCAATCTGGCAAGCTGACAGATTCAAATAAAAACAAAGCAATGCTATATAATGAGTTCTATTGTTCCATCTTATCCAGTATGGTGTATTTTGACAAGTAGTTATTCTCCAGGGCATCAGTCAGAGGTCTTTTTCTGCCTGAGAGTCTTTTAACTGGAGATGCCAAGGATTGAACCTGGGATCTTGTACACATAAAGCAAATGTTCTACTGCTCAATTGTGACCCCTGCCTCAGTACAGACTGTGAAAATGCCTCTGCTGGGCTTTGGCACACAGACCTCCTTTCCAAGATCTTCCTATCTTATACTAATTGAATGGCCTGAACAAAGACTCCTAGAAACTCTGTAACTAAGGCCGCAATCTTAACTAGATAGGTGGACGCCACCAAATTCGGAGGTGACCGCCTATCCAAAGCAAGGCAGGAGAGGCACGGGGGATCGTTCCCTCTGTGCCTCTCCTGCCCTGCTGTTTTTCGCTAGACAGCCATTTTCGGCTGTCTAGCTGTGCAGGTGAAAAGAAAATCCGATGCTGTAAAGAACAATATTGTTTAGGAACCTGGAATGTCAGATGAATCAAGGTAAGCTGGAGGTGGTCAAACATGAGATGGCAAGATTGAACATCGACATCTTGGGAATCAGTGAACTAAAATGGACAGGCATGGGCGAATTTAATTCAGGTGACCATCATATCTACTATTGTGGGCAAGAATCCCTTAGAAGAAATGGAGTAGCACTCATAGTCAACAAAAGGGTGGGAAAAGCAGTACTGGGGTACAATCTTAAAAATGATAGAATGATCTCAGTACGAATCCAAGGCAAACCATTCAACATCACAGTAATTCAAGTCTATGCCCCAACCACTGATGCCGAAGAAGCTGAGGCTGATCGGTTCTATGAAGACCTACAACACCTTCTAGAACTAACACCAAAAAAAGATGGCCTCCTCATCATAGGGGATTGGAATGCTAAAGTAGGAAGTCAAGAAATCCCTGGGATAACAGGCAGGCATGGCCTTGGTGTACAAAATGAAGCAGGACAAAAGCTAATAGAGTTTTGCCAAGAGAACATGCTGATCATAGCAAACACTCTTTTCCAATAGCACAAGAGGCGACTCTACACATGAACATCACCAGATGGTCAATATCGAAATCAGATTGATTATGTCCTTTGCAGCCAAAGATGGAGAAGCTCTATACAGTCAGTAAAAACAAGACCTGGAGCTGACTGTGGCTCAGATCATGAGCTGCTTCTTGCAAAATTTCGGCTTAAATTGAAGAACGTAGGGAAAACCACTAAACCATTCAGGTATGACCTCAATCATATCCCTTATGAATATACAGTGGAGGTGAGGAATAGATTTCAGGGATTAGACCTGATAGACAGAGTGCCTGAGGAACTATGGACGGAGGTCCATAACATTGTTCAGGAGGCAGCAACGAAATCCATCCCAAAGAAGAAGAAACGCAAGAAAGCCAAGTGGCTGTCTGATGAGGCTTTACAAGTAGCTGAGGAAAGAAGGGAAGCGAAAAGCAAGGGAGAAAGGGGAAGATATATCCAACTGAATGCAGAGTTCCAGAGAATAGCAAGGAGAGACAAGAAGGCCTTCTTAAATGAACAATGCAAAGAAATCGAGGAAAACAATAGAATGGGAAAGACTAGAGATCTCTTCAAGAAAATCGGAGATCTCAAGGGAACGTTTTGTGCAAAGACAGGCATGATAAAGGACAAAGAGGGCAGGGACCTCACAGAAGCAGATGAGATTAAGAAGAGGTGGAAAGAATACACAGAAGAACTATACAGGAAAGATCTGAATGTCCCTGATAGCCATGATAGTGCGGTCACTGAACTTGAGCCGGACATCCTCGAGAGTGAAGTCAAGTGGGCCTTAGGAAGCATTACTAACAACAAAGCTAGCGGAGATGACAGTATTCCAGCTGAGCTATTTAAAATCCTAAAAGATGATGCTGTTAAAGTGCTGCACTCAATATGCCAACACATTTGGAACACTCAACAATGGCTGCAAGACTGGAAAAGGTCAGTTTACATTCCAATTCCAAAGAAGGGCAATGCCAAAGAGTGTTCAAACTACCGCACAATTGCGCTTATTTCACATGCCAGCAACGTGATGCTCAAAATCCTACAAGCTAGGCTTCAGCAGTATGCGAACCGAGAACTACCGGAAGTACAAGCTGGGTTTCGAAGAGGCAGAGGAACTAGAGATCAAATCGCCAACATTTGCTGGATCATGGAGAAAGCAAGAGAATTCCAGAAAAACGTCTATTTCTGCTTCATTGACTATGCTAAAGCCTTTGATTGTGTGGATCACAACAAACTGTGGCAAATTCTGAAAGAGATGGGAGTACCAGACCACCTTACCTGTCTCCTGAGAAACCTGTACGAGGGTCAAGAAGCAACAGTCAGAACCAGACATGGAACAGCCGACTGGTTCAAAATTGGGAAAGGAGTACGACAAGGCTGCATATTGTCACCCTGCTTATTTAACTTATATGCAGAGTACATCATGAGAAATGCCGGGTTGGATGAATCACAGGTCGGAATTAAGATTGCTGGGAGAATTATCAACAACCTCCGATATGTAGACGATACCACCCTAATGGCAGAAAGCGAAGAGGATCTCAAGAGCCTCTTGTTGAGGGTGAAAGAGGAGAGTGCAAAAGCTGGTTTGAAACGCAACATTCAAAAAACTAAGATAATGGCATCTGGCCCTATCACTTCCTGGCATATAGAAGGGGAAGAAATGGAAGCAGTGACAGATTTTACTTTCTTGGGCTCCAAGATCACTGCAGACGGTGACTGTAGCCATGAAATTAAAAAACGCTTGCTCCTTGGGAGGAAAGCTATGGCAAACCTAGACGGCATAGTAAGAAGCAGAGACATCACCTTGCCGACAAAGGTCCGTATAATCAAAGCTATGGTTTTCCCAGAAGCAACGTATGGCTGTGAGAGCTAGACTATAAGGAAGGCTGAGCGCCGAAGAATTGATGCTTTCGAACTGTGATGCTGGAGAAGACTCTTGCGAGTTCCCTGGACTGCAAGGTCAAATCAGTCCATCCTAAAGGAAATCAACCCTGACTGCTCATTGGAAGGACAGATACTGAAGCTGAAGCTCAAATATTTTGGCCACCTAATGCGAAGAGAAAACTCTCTGGAAAAGACCCTGATGCTGGGAAAGACTGAAGGCAAAAGGAGAAGGGGACGGCAGAGGATGAGATGGCTAGATAGCATCACCGATGCAATGAATATGAACTTGAGCACGCTCCAGGAGAGAGCACAGGACAGGAAGGCCTGGCGTGCTATGGTCCATGGGGTCACGAAGAGTCGGACATGACTGAACGACTGAACAACAAGCTGTGCAGGGGCGGGGTGTGTGTGTGTGAGACTGGGAGAGAAAGCTGCCATATGACACATTGGATGTGTTGTACGTGCAGCTCTGCTCTCCCCGCCCTGGAACGCCCCTCAGCCACGCCCTTTTTCAGTTGCGCTGCGCTTCTCTTATGAGCGTGGAGGATGGGGCTTCTCCACACTGCCTCCGAGGCAGTGTGGATGATGGGGGAGGCCAGTTTTCCGGGAACCAACCTTGGAGGTTCCTGGAAAAGAGCATATCCTATGGACCTGTAGACACTGTCTATTAGCCGTATTTGCTCCCCCTGTGTGTTGGGGCTTGCCTTTTCTGCATCCTGTGTGTAAAAACAAGGTCTGCTTTTATTTTTAGATACCTCATTTCATTTTATGCTTTGAATGTCTTGTGATTCTGAATTCCTTAAAATAAATCAATTTTAAACTGCCTTGGATTTAGCCCTCAGTGTCTACCTACACTTAACTATTTTGCCATGCAACTGATAACCAGGTATTTTGGCTTTCACAAGAGAAGAGTCTCCAGTTGGCTAGAAGAGCTGGTGTGGTCAGAGATTACTATCAGCTTTGGAATTTTAAATTTTTATTTATTATTATCCAGAGAACCACCAGAGGGTGCACAGTTGAGGAAGTTAATAAATCCCCTTTCTTGTCCCCATGATCTCCACAGGAACATACTGGGGAAATGTAATACTGCACAAACAAACCCTGAGGAATTGGACAGATTGGTTGGACTGACCTTCACAGTCCTCAAGATTTATATTGTGCTGTCCAATGAGAAATTAAATAACATAAACAGTGCTTGGACAACTTTCAACCATTTACAGTTCAGCCATATCTGAACAGATTTATGTTGCTAACAGCAGCATCTTCCTGTACCCTCACCGACGTTCAGTTTAAGAGCTACAAGGCAAGGCTATATTTTTATGCAACCTATATAGAGAGGGCTCTTCCTTGCTCTCTGCTCTTTATTACTTTTGTATGGCCCCATTATAGAAAATTGAAGTTTATCAGAACACTTGAGAGAACAGCCTGCCTTTTAAAAATTGAGATAAAATTTGAGAGAGAGAGAGAGCGCATCTGACTCTATTTCACTGGCTGTCTCTGAAATTAATTAACCCTTCTGAGTAAAAACATGGTTTTTGTTTTAAGAGCTTGTCTGCCATTGATCCCCTTCATGGATCACTGCCTTGTGGCGAAGGGGCTTGGTAACTCAGTGAAGCCATAAGCTATGCAGTGCAGGGCCACCCAAGATGGACAGGTCATGGCAGAGAGTTCTGACAAAATGTGGTCCACTGGAGAAGGAAATGGCAACCCACTCCAGTATTCTTGCCAAGAAAACCCCATGAAAAGTATCACAAGGCTAAAAGAGATGACGCTGGAAGATGAGCCCCTCAGGTCGGAAGGCGTCCGATATACTACTGAGGAAGAGCAGAGGGAATTTCCAAGTAGCGCCAGAAAGAGTGAAGCGGCTGGGCCAAAGCTGAAAGGACACTCAGCTGTGGATGTGTCTGGTGGTGAAAAGAAAATCCGATGTTGTAAAGAACAATATTGTTTAGGAACCTGGAATGTCAGATCAATGAATCAAGGTAAGCTGGAGGTGGTCAAACATGAGATGGCAAGATTGAACATCGACATCTTGGGAATCAGCGAACTAAAATGGACAGGCATGGGCGAATTTAATTCAGGTGACCATTATATCTACTACTGTGGGCAAGAATCCCTTAGAAGAAATGGAGTAGCACTCATAGTCAGCAAAAGGGTGGGAAAAGCAGTACTGGGGTACAATCTCAAAAACGATAGAATGATCTCAGTACGAATCCAAGGCAAACCATTCAACATCACAGTAATTCAAGTCTATGCCCCAACCCCTGAGGCCGAAGAAGCTGAGGTTGATTGGTTCTATGAAGACCTACAACACCTTCTAGAACTAACACCAAAAAAAGATGTCCTTTTCATCATAGGGGATTGGAATGCTAAAGTAGGAAGTCAAGAAGTTGAGTGCATGTACTGGAGGTTGGGCCCGAAGGGCAGTCTGGGGATTCTGCTCGTGTACCGTCCACCCCGCTGCACGACTGACTCCCTGGCCGAGGTGCTTGAGGTGGTCTCTGATGTGCGTGTACAGTCCCCTAACTTACTGGTGTTGGGGGACTTCAACGTACATTCGGAGGCCATCCTCACAGGAGCACCTCGGGACTTCATGGAGACCATGGCCTCCTGGGAGCTGCACCATATTCTAACTGGGCCCACCCATGTAGCCGGTCATGCACTAGACCTTGTGTTTGTTTCTGGAGAAGCGGGGAGTGATCTGGAAGTCGGGGGTATATCCACCACCCCCTTGTCATGGTCAGATCACTATCTGGTGATGTTGGACTTCTCGGTTCCACAACCCCTCCGCAGGGGTGGAGGACCCATTAAAATGGTCCGCCCCAGGCGTCTTATGGATCCAAATGGATTCCTGAACACGCTTGGGGATTCTCTGGGGCATGCCAACGGCCACTCGGTCAAGACCCTGGTGGGTGGCTGGAATGCCGCAATCACCGGGGCATTAGATAGGGTGGCTCCGAAACACCCTCTCCCCCTGAACAGGGCTCGGACTGCACCATGGTTCAATCCGCGGTTACGAGCTCTGAAACAGGAGGTGAGACGGCTAGAGCGCCGGTGGCGGAAGTCTCGCTCCAAAGACAATCAGACACGGGCTAGAGCTATATCTTCAGCCTATCATGTGGCGGTGAAGGCAGCAAAAAAGGAATATTATGCTGCCTCCATCGCGTCTGCAGAGTGCTGCCCCAGGAGGCTGTTCCAAGTGGTCCGGAGCCTGGTCGGTCCTGTGGCTCCGGAACCACTGGAGCATTCTAAGGCCTCCTGTGAGGCTTTGGCAAGGCACTTTGCAGATAAAATTGATCAGATTAGGTGTGTTACTCTGCACACTGTGAATACAGTTAGTGAGCAAGAGGCGGCCTGTGGCAAACCGGTTTTGTGGGATCGGTTCCAGCTTCTTCCT
Organism: Heloderma suspectum; assembly: GCF_057233095.1. Classification (NCBI taxonomy): domain Eukaryota; kingdom Metazoa; phylum Chordata; class Lepidosauria; order Squamata; family Helodermatidae; genus Heloderma; species Heloderma suspectum. The sequence continues at coordinate 281,149,607 of NC_139459.1, forward strand.
CCTGATGAAGTGGACAAGGTGCTTTCATCTGTAAGGCCGACCATCTGCTTACTTGATCCTTGCCCATCTTGGCTCATTATGAGCTGCAGAGAGAGACTGGGTGAAGGGATCAGGGCGGTGGTGAACGCCTCGCTTGAGGAGGGAGTGATGCCAACAGCCCTCAAGGAGGCAGTTATAAGACCACTCTTAAAGAAGCCCTCCTTGGATCCTCAAGTTCTGAACAACTTTCGCCCAGTCTCAAATCTGCCATTTTTGGGCAAGGTGATTGAGCGGGTGGTGGCGGTGCAGTTGAAGGCACACTTGGAAGAAACTGATTATCTAGACCCATTTCAGTCGGGCTTCAGGCCTGGGCATGGGACAGAAACGGCCTTGGTCGCCTTGGTGGATGATATGAGGAGTGCTCTGGATAGGGGTGAATGCTCCTTCCTTGTTCTCCTTGACCTCTCAGCGGCTTTTGATACCGTTGACCACGGTATCCTCCTGGACTGCCTGGAGGGGATGGGCATTGGAGACACTGTATTGTGGTGGTTCCGGTCCTTCCTCTCCGGCAGGTACCAGAGGGTAGCACTGGGAGAGGAGGTTTCGGACCCGTGGCCACTTACTTGTGGGGTGCCACAGGGTTCCATCCTCTCCCCGATGCTATTTAACATCTATGTGAAGCCACTGGGGGCTATCATCAGGAGGTTTGGGGTGCAGTGTCATCAATATGCGGATGACACGCAGCTCTACCTCTCATTCAAATCTTCACCAAGGTTGGCCGTAGAATCCCTGTCCAAATGTCTGGAGACGGTGAGTGGCTGGATGGGGAGGAATAAGCTGAAGCTCAACCCTGACAAGACCGAGGTACTTTTGGTGGGAGACAAGAGGAGGCTGGGGGATGTTGACCTGGTGTTGAATGGGGTACGGCTACCCTTGAGAGACCAGGTCCGCAGCCTGGGGGTCATTTTGGACTCCCAGCTGTCCATGGAGGCTCAGGTGTCAGCTGTGAGCCGGACAGCACTGTATCAACTCCATCTGATACGGCGGCTGCGCCCCTTCCTTCCCGACCATCTGCTCCCATCGGTAGTACATGCCCTGGTCTCCTCTCGTTTAGACTACTGTAATGCGCTCTACGTGGGGTTACCCTTGAAGACGGTTCGGAAACTGCAGCTGGTACAGAACGCGGCGGCTCGCCTGATTAAAGGCAGCCACCGGCGAGATCACATCACTCCAGTACTGAAGGAGTTGCACTGGTTACCAGTTGTTTTCCGGGCCAAATTCAAGGTGTTGTTTTTGACCTTTAAAACCCTATATGGTTCCGGCCCAGCCTATCTGAAGGAGCGCCTCCAGCAACACCAGACAGGCCGCTTAACAAGATCAGCCTCAGATGGCCTTCTCTCTGTCCCATCAGCCAGGACAGCTAGACTGGTGGGGAAGAGGGAGAGGGCCTTCTCTGTGGTGGCCCCCACTCTGTGGAACTCCCTCCCTAGGGAACTCCGTCATGCCCCCTCTTTAATGAGCTTCCGTCGTGCATTAAAAACATGGTTGTTCAGGCAGGCATTTGGGGTGGGTTAGGGTATTTAAAAAAAAAAATTATGGTAAAATTTTATTGTTTTAAATTGTTTTATGGGGGTTGTACATCGCCCAGAGTGGCTGGGTGACCAGTCAGATGGGCGATTAATAAATTTAATAATAAATAAATAAAATAAAAAGATATCACTGGGATAACAGGAAAGCATAGCCGTGGTGTACAAAATGAAGCAGGACAAGGGCTAATAGAGTTTTGCCAAGAGAACACGCTGATCATAGCAAACACTCTTTTCCAACAGCACAAGAGGCGACTCTACACATGGACATCACCAGATGGTCAATATCGAAATCAGATTGATTATGTCCTTTGCAGCCAAAGATGGAGAAGCTCTATACAGTCAGTAAAAACAAGACCTGGAGCTGACTGTGGCTCAGATGATGAACTCCTTATTGCAAACTTTCGGCTTAAATTGAAGAACGTAGGGAAAACCCTAAACCATTCAGGTATGACCTCAATCATATCCCTTATGAATATACAGTGGAGGGGAGGAACAGATTTAAGGGATTAGACCTGATAGACAGAGTGCCTGAGGAACTATGGACGGAGGTCTGTAACATTGTTCAGGAGGCAGCAACTCAATCCATCCCAAAGAAAATGAAATGCAAGAAAGCAAAGTGGCTGTCTGATGAGGCTTTACAAGTAGCTGAGGAAAGAAGGGAAGCGAAAAGCAAGGGAGAAAGGGGAAGATATATCCAACTGAATGCAGAGTTCCAGAGAATAGCAAGGAGAGACAAGGAGGCCTTCTTAAATGAACAATGCAAAGAAATCGAGGAAAACAATAGAATGGGAAAGACTAGAGATCTTTTCAAGAAAATCGGAGATCTCAAGGGAACGTTTTGTGCAATGATGGGCATGATAAAGGACCAAGAAGGCAGGGACCTAAGAGAAGCAGATGAGATTAAGAAGAGGTGGCAAGAATACACAGTAGATCTATACAGGAAAGATCTTAATGTCCCTGAGAGCCATGATAGTGTGGTCACTGAACTTGAGCTGGACATCCTCGAGAGTGAAGTCAAGTGGGCCTTAGGAAGCATTACTAACAACAAAGCTAGCGGAGATGACAGTATTCCAGCTGAGCTATTTAAAATCCTAACAGATGATGCTGTTAAAGTGCTGCACTCAATATGCCAACAAATTTGGAACACTCAACAGTGGCCACAAGACTGGAAAAGGTCAGTTTACATTCCAATTCCAAAGAAGGGCAATGCCAAAGAGTGTTCAAACTACCGTACAGTTGCGCTCATTTCACTTTGCAGCAAGGTTATGCTCAAAATCCTACAAGCTAGGCTTCAGCAGTATGTGAACCGAGAACTACTGGAAGTACAAGCTGGGTTTCGAAGAGGCAGAGGAACTAGAGATCAAATTGCCAGCATTTGCTGGATCATGGAGAAAGCAAGAGAATTCCAGAAAAACGTCTATTTCTGCTTCATTGACTATGCTAAAGCCTTTGATTGTGTGGATCACAACAAACTGTGGCAAATTCTGAAAGAGATGGGAGTACCAGACCACCTTACCTGTCTCCTGAGAAACCTGTACGAGGGTCAAGAAGCAACAGTCAGAACCGGACATGGAACAACCGATTGGTTCAAAATTGGGAAAGGAGTATGACAAGGCTGTATATTGTCGCCCTGCTTATGTAATTTATATGCAGAGTACATCATGAGAAACGCCGGGTTGGATGAATCACAGGTCGGAATTAAGATTGCTGGGAGAATTATCAACAACCTCAGATACGCAGAAGACACCTCCCTAATTAAGACGATTTAAAGAGCCACTTGTTGAGGGTGAAAGTGGAGAGTGCAAAAGCTGGTTTGAAACTCAACATTCAAAAAACGAAGATCTTGGCATCTGGCCCCATCACTTCCTGGCATATAGAAGGGGAAGAAATGGAAGCAGTGATAGATTTTACTTTCTTGGGCTCCAAGATCACTGCAGATGGTGACTGTAGCCATGAAATTAAAAGACGTTTGCTCCTTGGGAGGAAAGCTATGGCAAACCTAGACAGCATAGTAAGAAGCAGAGACATCACCTTGCCGACAAAGGTCCATATAATCAAAGCTATGGTTTTCCTAGTAGTAACGTATGGCTGCAAGAGCTGGACTATAAGGAAGGCTGAGCGCTGAAGAATTGATGCTTTCGAACTGTGGTGCTGGAGAAGACTCTTACAAGTCCCCTGGACTGCAAGGAGGTCAAATCAGTCCATCCTAAAGGAAATCAACCCTGAGTGCTCGTTGGAAGGACAGATACTGAATCTGAAGCTCAAATATTTTGGCCACCTAATGCGAAGAGAAAACTCCCTAGGAAAGACCCTGATGCTGGGAAAGATTGAAGGCAAAAGGAGAAGGGGACGGCAGAGGATGAGATGGCTAGGTAGCATCACGGATGCAATGAATATGAATTTGAGCACACTCCGGGAGAGAGCGGAGGACAGGAAGGCCTGGCGTGCTATGGTCCATGGGGTCACGAAGAGTCGGACACAACTTAACCACTGAACAACAACAACTGCCATTGATGGATATCCCTTGCTTGTATTCATGGTTCTTTTTTTTATGGAACCATAACTTCTATGGCAACTGTTTCTGGCATTGTGAACAGCAAAATGGCAATTTTATATGGGAAACAAGCATCAGGAAGAGATCAGCTCTAAGGGTGGTCAGTCTCCCCCACCTTTATCCTTATACTAGCCCTGTGAGGTGGGTTAGACTTGCCAGAATGTGACTGTCCTAAGGTCATCCAGTGAGCTTCATGGACTTGAACCTAGGTCTTGCTGGTCAAAGTCTGATACTTTGTCCAGTACAGCAAATGGGTCCTCTGGTAATATGGATGCAGAATTCTCTTCTTATGAAGATTCATCAAAGACCAAACTTGAGCATATTTAAGAAGCAATGTAAGACTTTCTTAAAAAGCACACAGATCAGGCTGACTTTGGTTACTGGACTGAAGCGTGCGTGTGTGTATGTGTGGTAGAAATGGAATTTTAATACATTTTAATTAATTTTATTTGGAGATTTTAATGAGTTTTTCTAAGACTTCCAGCTGGAGGTAGTAGTCACTTGAGCCTTACAACTGTAAACATATGCTTGCTTAACTTCAGCCTTTATGCGGGGGTCTTAGAAATGAGAATACAATAAAAAATAATTAAACTAATAGCAATTTAACATTTGAGTTCTTTAAGAACTGGGGGGGGGGCTGTCAAATGTCGTTGTCCTCCACTTGTAGCTGTCCTGTTTTCCCACTGCTTTTTCCATCCTTTTTCTTACCACAGAAAATCTGTTAAGGAGGGAAAGATGGAAATTGCTGCAAAATGGTTTGGATCCAGACATAGTCATACTTAGACTCATTGAACCAATGACTAACTTAAATCCCATTGATTCAAATGCGTTTACTCTAAGTATAATTAAGTCTGGATCCAACCCACTGACCCTGTTCAGGGTTTTGTTAGGGGTTTTGAGCTAACCATGGCGGCTTAGCATGGCATCTGAACAGGGGTCTGACCCAACCATGGTGGTTTATTAACCGCCGACTAACCACGCTCACTAACCACTTGCTGTAAGATGGTTAGTGGGCTCTTCCATGACTTAGTATGACATCTAGACAGCCTCTGTGGTTATTTTTGCAGCTACCATAGAGCTCCACAGCAAGAGCGGCCAAAGAAGGAGTAGCCACTCTAGCCTGAGCAGCAGATTTCTATGGTTGAGATCTGCCTAGCAACACATGATGCGGCTGCCAATCCCCATCCGTGCCAGCAGAGGAGTGCCCCTAGAGCTGTGGCTCATGCCCACCCATGCCCTGAGCTGCCACCGCAATGGACATGCTCTTTCTCCCGCGAGGCGCATGTCTTCCGACTGTGATTGGAGATCTGCTGAGAGTGGCAGGAAACAGCAGCAGTGCATCCCCACTACTGGCAGATCTCCTTCAGCCAAGATCTGCCCAGCAACACATGATGCTGCCGCTGCCAGCGCCAAGCACCAAAAAGGTCACTGCCACCACCAGCACAAAGGCTGCTGGGATGCCTGGCCTCCCATGTGGAAGAGAGTGGGTTCCTGTGGGAGGGAGGGTGGTTAGAGAATGGTTAGTCTAACAGCGTTGTGGACTGTGGTTAGCTACAAGTGTGGCAGTGGCACTCGCAGTGGTTAGCGGTAACCACCATGGTTAGCCTAATCATCCTTCCCAATGTGCATCTGAACAGGGTCTATGTCTTTTAATTGGTAGCACTAGTAGCCATCTGTGTGGAAGCACCCTTTGTGTGCATGTATGAAAACCAGAAATACAGTTTTTAAAACCTGTACAAACACATTTAAATCAGTTGATGGCTGTATAAGAGGATGGACTTACAATCACATATCTGTCTTCCCATGGGGGTTTTGTGTCATCTGTAAACAGAGGTGTTCTATCTGAGATACATTTTTAGTCCTTGGCCTAAAATTTTGTTGATAAACTTGTACATATTTGGGAATATCTTTTTTCACATTTAATCTCTCATTCCTGTATGGAGGTTTGGTGGGAAAACCTTGTAAGTTTTGCAAATTTCCTTGATAATTCCCCTTTCTCTGTCTTTTCCTGGTGGGGGTGGGGGTGGAGTGGGTGGGGAACCTTGTCATTTTCACTAGTGCAGATTTCCTTCACTGTTGTCCTATGAAATCAACAGTCCTGTCCCCTGACCTCAGTTTGACTGGACAGAATAGACTGGGATCAGCTAGAACTACACTTGTGTGATTAGATCTAAATCTAGTCTCAGGGTGGTATTGGCCAGCATCTGAAATAAGCAGAAATAAGCAGATGGGGACTACCTTCTCCCACACTGCCTGGAGAGTCTGTGGTGACATTTAAAGTGGCAAAAGCATAACTTTTGGATGATTGTAATGCATGTTAAAGTAGGTGGAAGTTTCCTGAGAGGAAATTAAAGCATTTTAAAATGCATGTGTGATTTTGGCCTTGATATTAATCTAGAATCATAGAATAGTAGGGTTAGAAGGGGCCTATAAGACCATCGAGTCCAACCCCCTGCTCAGTGCAGGAATCCAAGTCAGAGCATCCCTGACAGATGGCTGTTCAGCCTCATCTTGATCTAATCTGGTTGGCCTCTAGCTTTCATTAGCCTGATGTTAGTGATGTGAATCTATACAGTTTTACATGGAACAGTGAAGTAGAGTACCATAAGAAGAATAGTACAATGTATTCAAATCCCTAGATCCATTTAGTTTTTAGTAAGGTGCTGCAAAGCTGCCTTTACCAATGCTTCGTAGTCTAGCAGGATTTTTGCCTGTATACTTAGAAGCAGTGGTACTGTTTGTAAAAGGATGTGTTAAAGAGACTTTTATTAGGGCTCACAGGTAGTGTGATTTGTAGAGGCCTAGCTCCATAGAGACTACATTCTTTTGTATGACTATCTTGACAATGACATGCTCTTAAGTTATCAAATGTAAGGCTGTTTACAGAGAGCAGTTTGTTCTTTCTAGTATAATATCTATTGTGAATGACATCAGTGCTGTACTCTCCAGCTAAACTCCTCCCCTCCCTTCCTATATATAAAAAAAATCCAATGTCTTTATGTGTTTCTTTTGCTTCAGGCCTAAGGTACCAATGAATGAAAACAATTTTGAGCACCAGTGATCCTGGTTGCCTGCAGGCCACCTTCCTTCCTCTCAAGTTGCTGTTTTAATTCTGAGAAAGACAAAGAATGACTTCTCAGGGCCCCGAGCCTCTTGATTATTCACTTGCTTATCCCTTGGCCCTTTCTACCCTGCACTGAAAAAGCTTCCTAAATGCTGTTGTCTTGATTGAGAAGGCTGACTTTTAGAAGTGCTTTTTAAGGTAGCAAAAGAGGAGCTTAACTATAGGACATCATGACACATTCAGGTTTCAATGGCTAAAATCTGTGGAAAGACTTTTTCACATTTCTTTCTTGCAAAGGAGGGAAGAAAGGATTATGGACACATGCACAGGCTGGGACTTCTTTATCTTTTCCCAGAGCCAAGGAACAAGGGACATCTAAACTGGGTCTAGTGAGGCATCTAATCACACAAGAAATATTTCTTAATGAACTGGAAGGTTTGTCACTTTGCCTTGGGCTGGGTTGCTTTTGTGAGTTATAATTGACAGCTTAGTGCCTTGATTGGAAGACCTGCCCTCAGATAAGAGAAGTGCTGTAGTGTCTGTCCCCTTCATGGATCACTGCCTTGTTGTGGCGAAGGGGCTTGCATAACTCAGTGAAGCCATAAGTTATGCCGTGCAGGGCCACCCAAGACGGACAGGTCATGGTGGAGAGTTCTGACAAAATGTGGTCCACTGGAGAAGGAAATGGCAACCCACTCCAGTATTCTTGCCAAGAAAACCCCATGGAATAGAATTCCAGAAAAATGTCTATTTCTGCTTCATTGACTATGCTAAAGCCTTTGATTGTGTGGATCACAACAAGCTGTGGCAAATTCTGAAAGAGATGGGAGTACCAGACCATCTTACCTGTCTCCTGAGAAACCTGTATGAGGGTCAAGAAGCAACAGTAAGAACCGGACATGGAACAACCTTTTGGTTCAAAATTGGGAAAGGAGTACAACAAGGCTGTATATTGTCACCCTGCTTATTTAACTTATATGCAGAGTACATCATGAGAAACGCTGGGTTGGATGAATCACAGGTCGGAATTAAGATTGCCAGGAGAATTATCAACAACCTCAGATACGCAGACGATACCACCCTCATGGCGGAAAGCGAAGAGGATCTAAAGAGCCTCTTGTTGAGGGTGAAAGTGGAGAGTGCAAAAGCTGGTTTGAAACTCAACATTCAAAAAACGAAGATCATGGCATCTGGCCCCATCACTTCCTGGCATATAGAAGGGGAAGAAATGGAAGCAGTGACAGATTTTACTTTCTTGGGCTCCAAGATCACCGCAGACGGTGACTGTAGCCATGAAATTAAAAGACGCTTGCTCCTTAGGAGAAAAGCTATGGCAAACCTAGACAGCATAGTAAGAAGGAGAGACATCACCTTGCCGACAAAGGTTCGTATAATCAAAGCTATGGTTTTCCCAGTAGTAATGTATGGCTGTGAGAGCTAGACTATAAGGAAGGCTGAGCGCCGAAGAATTGATGCTTTCCAACTGTGGTTCTGGAGAAGACTCTTACAAGTCCCCTGGACTGCAAGGAGGTCAAATCAGTCAATCCGAAAGGAAATCAACCCTGACTGCTCATTGGAAGGACAGATACTGAAGCTGAAGCTCAAATATTTTGGCCACCTAATGCGAAGAGAAAACTCCCTAGAAAAAACCCTGGTGCTGGGAAAGATTGAAGGCAAAAGGAGAAGGAGATGGCAGAGGATGAGATGGCTAGATAGCATCACCGATGCAATGAATATGAATTTGAGCACACTCTGGGAGAGAGTGGAGGACAGGAAGGCCTGGTGTGCTATGGTCCATGGGGTCACGAAGGGTCGGACACGACTTAATGACTGAACAACGTAGTGTCTGTAAAAGGGAGAGAAAACCCTCTCCATTAGCTGTGTTTTCTGGAAGATTTTTTTTTCTTTAGGTCTTCTAAAATTTGTTTATTTCTGTGAGAGATTTGGGGAATGGGGAGCTGAGGCAAGGAATCAGACCTTCAAACTTTCTGGGAATAAGATGGACTTAATTCTGCTTCTACTGATGAAACATGTGAGAGGAGTTTCATCTTGCACACAACTATAAATCAAGGTTAGTAGGATTGATATTACTTTATTTTTTAAAGGAGTGCCTTCATTTATCAATCAATTCCTGTAAATCTTTTCATTTAGGTCTCCCAGGTTGGGAGCACAAAGAGAGAGAGGCACTTGGGGATTGCTTTAAAATCCATTGCCCTGAGTGGGGTTTAAAGGCTGGTTAAAGTTGCAGACTTGGAAGTAAGCCGCCTTGAATTCAGTGACTGCTTACTTCCAAATAGACATTCCTAGATATGCAAATGAGATCTGTATTAGCTAAATGGTGATTATGTATTGCAAAATACTAACCTGTCAATAGAACTCCTCTGAAGTTGATAGGATTAGTGGAGAGCAGTATTTTTCTTGAAACTGTATAAAGGCTTCAGGGCAAACTACACATTATGCACAATTGCATATAAAGCAACCCCAGTGGCCCCTTTTTCATAAGATAACAAGCTTTGTGAGGAGCCAGTTTTGAATACAGAAGTGGCAGGTGGAGAGAGGGGAGTTTACCATTTCCCCACCAGTTTTTCTGCACAAAATTCCCCTCCTCCAGCTGCCTTTCCAATGCAAGTAAACAACACAGTTGTCAGGTAGAGCTGAGTGGGGGTGTTGTTTGCACAGATGGGTAACAGACTAGATTCCTGACAGCACTTTGAGCTGGAACATCTAGTTCAGTCTCCCCTGGTGTGGCTGTGTTAGTACAGCCTTTGCAGCTTTCCTGCTAAGTAAAGCAATTACTAGCTGCTGTGTCAGTGTGATTGGAAGCATCTCTGATAAGTGCTCTATTTCTAAGATTGGTATACAGTGAGGCCACCAATTGCATAGCAGATACTTATGGCACACAGACATGGCTGTGTATTGTAAATCACAAGGAATTTTTGCTTTTGCATATATCAAGGCAAAGCTTATCTTGACAGGAGAGAAATAATGACGCATTCTCTGCTCTGCCTTTGCTCTTCCTATCTTCCCCGCTCCCCCACCTTTCAGTGCAGCATAGTTATTTTGTTGTGACTTTTGTAACAGTGTAAAACAGGGATGGGGAACCTTTTTTTGGCTAAAGGTCTACATTGCCTCAGTGAAAACTTGCTTGGGGAGAGTGTCATGGGCTGGATTCTGAGTCAACAGGTTCCCCATGCTTGTTGTAAAAAGAGCAAAAGAACATACAAACATAAAAAGGGCCACGCTGGATAAGACCAAGGTCCATCTAGACCAGCATTCTGTTCACATAGTAGACAGCTAGCTGCCCACAGGAAACCCACACTTTATTTATTTGTTCGTTTATTTGTTCGTTTGTTAGAATCATAGAATAGTAGGGTTGGAGGGGGTCTACAAGGCCATCGAGTCCAACCCCCTGCTCAATGCAGGAATCCAAGTCAGAGCATCCCTGACAGATGGCTGTCCAGCCTCATCTTGAATGCCTCCGGCGTGGGAGAGCCCACTACCTCCCTAGGTAATTGGTTCCATTGTCGTATTGCTCTAACAGTCAGGAAGTTTTTCCTGATGTTCAGCCGGAATCTGGCTTCCTGTAACTTGAGCCCATTATTCTGTGTCCTGCACTCTGGGAGAATCAAGAAGAGATCCTGGCCTTCCTCTCTGTGACAACCTTTCAAGTACTTGAACAGTGCTATCATATCTCCCCTCAGACTTCTCTTCTCAAGGCTAAACATGCCCAGTTCTTTCGGTCTCTCTTCATAGGGCTTTGTTTCCAGTCCCCTGATCATCTTTGTTGCCCTCCTCTGAACCCTCTCCAGTTTGTCTGCATCCTTCTTAAAGTGTGGTGCCCAGAACTGGACACAGTACTCCAGATGAGGCCTAACCAGTGCTGAGTAGAGGGGAACTAATACTTCCCGGGATTTGGAAGCTATGCTTGTATTAATGCAGCCCAAAATAGCATTGGCCTTTTTTGCAGCCACATCAATTGTTGGCTCATCTTCAGCTTGTGATGGACAACAATTCCAAGATCCTTCTCGCTTGTAGTGTTGTTGAGCCACGTATCCCCCATCTTGTAACTGTGCATTTGGTTTCTTTTTCCTAGGTGCAGAACTTGGCATTTATCCCCATTAAAAGTCATTCTGTTGTTTTCAGCCCAGCGCTCCAGTCTATCCAGATTACTTTGAATTTTGTTTCTGACTTCCAAAGTATTAGCTATCCCGCCCAATTTTGTGTCATCTGCAAATTTGATCAGCATTCCCTGCACCTCCTCCTCCAAGTCATTCATAAAAATGCTGAAGAGCACTGGGCCCAGGACTGAGCCCTGCGGTACCCTACTCGTTACCTCTCCCCAGTTGGAGAAGATCCCACTGATAAGCACTCTTTGAGTCCGATTCTGTAGCCAACTGTGGATCCACCAGATCATTGTTTCATCTAGCCCACTTTGAGCTAGTTTGCTCATCAGGATATCATGGGGCACTTTGTCGAAAGCTTTGCTGAAGTCGAGGTATGTGATGTCTACAGCATTCCCACAGACTACAAGGGAGGTTACTTGATCAGAAAATGAGATCAGATTCATCTGGCAGGACTTGTTTTTGACAAATCCATGTTGGCTTCAAGTAATCACTGCATTGTTGTCAAGGTGCTTCCAGATGGATTGCTTTATCATCTGCTCCAGAATTTTCCCAGGGATTGATGTCAGACTGACTGGTCTGTAGTCCCAGGTTCCTCCTTTTTACCCTTTTTGAAGACAGGGACAACATTAGCCCTCCTCCAGTCATCTGGCACTTCACCCGTCCTCCATGATTTCTCAAAGAGACTAGACAGCGGTTCTGAGAGTTCTTCTGCCAGTTCCTTTATTACTCTAGGATGCAGCTCATCTGGCCCTGGAGATTTGAACTCATTCAAAGTAATGAGGTGTTCCTTGACCATATGCCTATCGATCTCAAGCTGCAATCCTGCCCCTTCAGCCTGTACTTTGCCTTTGCCAGGGGGGTCATAGACCCTCTTTTGGGAGAAGACTGAGCCAAAGTAGGAATTGAGCACCTTTGCCTTTTCTTTGTCATCTGTTATCATTTTGCCATCCTTATTTAATAGCTGAACTACCATTTCTTTCATCTTACTATGGACGTATCTGAAGAAAGCCGAATTGATGTTTTTAGCATCCCTTGCTAACCTCAGCTCGTTCTCAGCTTTAGCTTTCCTGACACCATCCCTGCAATTCTGTGCTACCTGCCTGTACTCTTCCTTTGTTACTTGGCCTTCTTTCCACTTCCTATATGTGTCCTTTTTTGTTTTCAGGTCATCCCTAAGCTTTTTGTGAAGCCACCTTGGCTTCTTCTGTTGTCTTCCACCTTTTCTTCTTGTTGGAATTGTTTGTAATTGTGCCTTGAGAACTTCCTTTTTTAAAAGCTCCCACCCATCTTGGACTCCTTTTCTCATTAGCATCGCTTGCCATGGGACCTTACTGATCATTGTTCTGATTTTATTAAAATCAGCCTTCCTAAAATCCAGGGTACACGTTTGACTACACTCGGCTTTTGCTTCCCTTAGAACCAAGAGCTCAAGTACAGCATGGTCGCTTTCCCCCAGAGTTCCTGTAACTGCTACTTTATCCACTAAGTCATCTCTGTTGGTTAGGATCAAGTCAAGGATAGCTGATCCTCTAGTTTCTTCCTCTACTTTCTGTAGGAGGAAGTTATCCGCCACACAAGTCAGGAATTTCCTGGAGGGGCCATGTTTATTTATTTAAAATATTTCTTGGACACCTTTCAGGGTAGAGGCCCTCCCAAGGTGGCTTACAGCAATAAAATACATAAAACAGTTAAAATATTAAAAACAATAAAACCATAAACACAGTAAAACAGCAATAAAAACAACAATAAAAGCCTACAATAAAACCAGCTCCAACAACAATGGCAGGAGCAGCAACAACGGCGGTCAAAGAGAAGGCCACAGTAGAACGATGTTTTAAAGGCCTTCTTAAAAGCCTGCAGTTACGGAGCATGTCAGGCCTCCAATGGCAACTTGATCCAAAGGTGTGGGGCCACTGCAGAGAAGGCCCTCTCACATGTGGTCACCCATCTAACTGCTGTCATGGGTGGGCAAATGAGAAGGGCCCCACTTTTTGACCTTAAAGTGCAGGCAGGCTGATATAGGTGAAGTATATCCTTCAAGTAACTTGGTCCTAAAACATTTAAGGCTTTAAAGGTCAAAACTAGCACTTTAAATTGGGCTCAGAAGCACACTGGTAACCAGTGCAGCTGGCGCAGTATAGGCATTATGTGATCGAATGACCTCGCCTCCACCAATACTCAGGCGGCTGCATTCTGCACCAGCTGAAGAACATGGCTCTTCTTATGTCCTTATGTTTCTGAACCATCTTCAAAGGTAGCCCCACGTACACTGCATTACAGTAGTCCAGCCTGGGTGTCACTAGTGCGTGGATAACTGAGGCAAAGTCTGTCCTCTCCAGATAGGATGGTACGTCAGCTGCGGCCCTAAGCTGGTAAAATACACTTCTGGACACTGGAGCAACCTGGGCTTCCCCAATTAACTCAGATAGCAATAGCACCCTGTGTTCTCCAGCAACTTCCTCTGATGCTGGAAGTAGCATATATGCATCAGAACTATTTTATTTATTTATTTATTATTTTTTATTAAATTTATTAATCGCCCATCTGGCTGGTCACCCAGCCACTCTGGGCGATGTACAGTGTATAATGAAACAGTTTAAAACAATAAAATTCTACAATAAAAACATTTTCTAAAATACCCTAACTCACCCCAAATGCCTACCTGAACAACCATGTTTTTAATGCACAGCGGAAGCTCATTAAAGAGGGGGCATGGCGGAGTTCCCTAGGGAGGGAGTTCCACAGAGTGGGGGCCACCACAGAGAAGGCCCTCTCCCTTGTCCCCACCAGTCTAGCTGTCCTGGCTGATGGGACAGAGAGAAGGCCATCCGAGGCTGATCTTGTTAAGCGGCCTGTCTGGTGTTGCTGGAGGCGCTCCTTCAGATAGGCTGGGCCGGAACCATATAGGGTTTTAAAGGTCAAAACCAACACCTTGAATTTGGCCTGGAAAACAACTGGTAACTAGTGCAACTCCTTCAGCACTGGAGTGATGTGATCTCGCCGGCAGCTGCCTTTAATCAGGCGAGCCGCCGCATTCTGTACCAGCTGCAGCTTCCGAACCGTCTTCAAGGGTAACCCCATGTAGAGCGCATTACAGTAGTCTAAACGAGAGGAGACCAGGGCATGTACTACCAATGGGAGCAGATGGTCGGGAAGGAAGGGGCGCAGCCGCCATATCAGATAGAGTTGATACAGTGCTGTCCGGCTCACAGCTGACACCTGAACCTCCATGGACAGCTGGGAGTCCAAAATGACCCCCAGGCTGCGGACCTGGTCTTTCAAGGGTAGCCATACCCCATTCAACACCAGGTCAGCATCCTCCAGCCTCCTCTTGTCTCCCACCAAAAGTACCTCAGTCTTGTCAGGGTTCAGCTTCAGCTTGTTCCTCCCCATCCAGCCACTCACCGTCTCCAGACATTTGGACAGGGATTCTACGGCCAACCTTGGTGAAGATTTGAACCCGAGGTAGAGCTGCGTGTCATCCGCATATTGATGACACTGCACCCCAAACCTCCTGATGATAGCCCCCAGTGGCTTCACATAGATGTTAAATAGCATCGGGGAGAGGACGGAACCCTGTGGCACCCCACAAGTGAGTGGCCACGGGTCTGAAACATCGTCTCCCAGTGCTACCCTCTGGTACCTGCCTGAGAGGAAGGACCAGAACCACCGCAATACTAGTTGGTATTGATAGCCTTCTCCAGGAATTTCTCCAATTCCCTTTTAAAGTCATCCAAATTCCTGGCCATCACTACATCTTGTGGAAATGAATTCCATAGTTTAACTATGCACTGTGTGAAGAAGTAATTCCATTTATCTGTCCTGAATCTCCTACCGATCAGCTTCATGGGATGACTTTGGATTCTAATATTATGAGAGAGGGAGAAAACTGTCTCCCTATCCACTTTCTCCACCCCATGCATGATTCTGTGCATCTCTATCATATCTCCTTACATGCCTTCTTTCTAAGCTAAACCCTCCTAGCTGTTGTTACCTTTCCTCATAGGGGAGTTGCTCCAGCCTGTTGACCATTTTAGTTGTCCTTTTCTATACATTTTCCAACTCCACAATATCCTTTTTTAGGTGTGATGATGAGAACTGTACACAGTATTCCAAGTGTGGTTGCACCATAGATTTGTATAAGGGCAGTATGATCATGGCAGCCTTATTTTCAACTCCTTTTGTAATTATGCCTAACATGGAGTTTGCCTTTTTCACAGGAGCTGCTCACTGGGTTGACATTTCCATCGAGCTGTCCATCACAACCCCAAGATCTCTTTCTTGGTCAGTCATTGCTGGTTTAGATCCAATCAGCTTATACTTGAAGTTGGGATTTTTTGCCCCAACATGCATCACTTTACATTTGCTTACACTGAAATTAATTTGCCATTTTGATGCCCATTCTCGCACTTTGGAGAGATCATTTTGGAACGCCTCTCAATCTTTTTTTTTTTTTTTTTAACCATCCTAAATAATTTGGTGACATCAGCAAACTTTGTCATTTCACTGCTCATTCCTAATTTCAGATCATTTATGAATAAGATTTATGAAGAAGCAACTGAATATCCTGGAAATTAGGAGACATTAACACAGAGATGCCTTATTGTTTACATAAAATATGAGTCTCTTGAACATATGAAGCTGCTTAAACTGAGTAAGGTATTACTCAATGTATTACCCAACATGGTCTATTTTGACTGGCAGCAGCTCTCCAGAGTCTCAGACACTGGTCCTTTTGAGCCCTGTTATCTTTAACTTGAGAATGAACCTATGGCTTTCTGCATTCAAAGGATGTGCTCTGCTATTGGACTATGGCCTTCTCATTACCTTTATGAATGCAGTATTACAATTCGTGATTGTTGATTGTGAAAAATGAGGCAGGAGGTGGAAGATTTCTGGTCTTGAAGAGATATATAAAATAGCTCATATTCATTTCCAAACTGGTGTGGTCAAAGAAGTGTCTATGACGGGTAGATCAGCCTCTTACACATGACTTTGCTCCTGCATCTGCTGCCTCTGAGGACAAATAAAGTCTTGTTGCTTTGTTTTCTTGGTAAATATAAGGAAGGCTGCACCTCACCTCATTGTCTTTAAGAGGCTGCTTATAGCCTCTGAAAGCAATGAAGCCATGCAGATTTCTCAGTGGCAAGTGCAAAACTGGAACCCATTTTTGGGTGCTGTCAGTTGTACAGATGCCCTTTCATCCCTTAGGTCTCTGAAACAACCATAGCATTTCAGCAGAACTAGAAATGCCAGGGCAGGACCAAAATGTGTTGGTTGACTTCTTCAGCACTTCGGCCTCTGAAGGTGAATTGGTACTTAACTTTGGGGCGAGGATACTCCGCTTGGGAATATACTTTGGTGCCAGAGGGGATGGGAAGCAACAAGGTAAGGGGGAAATGAGTTCAGGGAGAAAGGATGGAAAGGGTAGTGTTTAAGAGGCACTTTGTATTTATTGGGTAGAAGAACATCAGGATACATTGCTGCCGTGTTAATTGTCTCAACAACAAGTACTAAAGTTCTCCACTATTATTTTGCTCTTTTTTTTTTTTTTTTACTCTACTAGTTTTTAGGACTGCAGTTGCTTGCCCTCAGAAACAAAAACCCAATTTGTGAAGAACTGGTGATTAATCCATGTAAATTTGGTCCCGTTTAACCTCAGAACCTGCACTAAATGGTTCCAAGCAGTGGGTAACCAAGCTAATCCCAATGGACAAACATCACTACAGACAAAAGCATAGATTGAAATCTATTCAAGGCTTTATTTCAGAAAAATACAAAATAAAGAAAGTGGCGTGGTGGTTATATGAGTGTTAGAAACTTTCTCTATAATTATAAGGAAAGAGAATGCAGCAAAAATAGAAGATTAAGCAAAAGGATTGCAATTGCCAAAGCTGGTATTATGAATTTGGCCAATAAGATAATGGCTTGAGCTTCTAACATTGTTATGACTCCTCCTCCTAACTTTCTCCTGTTTACTACTTGCAGTTTGAAGCCAGAGCAACAGGAACAAAAACACCGTACTGGAGCTCCCATTCCCTGTGCTTTTATACCCCTGCTCTGGTCAAAGGTGGGGCCCAAGGAGCAATGAGACAATCAGCTACCAATAAAAATGGGGTGCACGTGGTTAGAGCGTTTGCTCACCAATCAGAAGCAAGGTGTCTCATCTATCTCCCACAATTTCATGTATCTGGGGAACGTGTCTGGCACCATTACAAACGGGTTACTTTGAAATGTCCCAAAATATGACCCAAAGTCTGCCATCTGGGCATGTTATCTTGATTGACACATTTCTCTCTGGTATATCTTCTTTGAACTCCCAGTCATCTTTGGCCATTTTTGGTCATATCCACCCAAACACCTCCTCCTAGCTGTCGCTCGTCCTCAGGGCTACACTCCCCCGCCCAACTAGCATCAAGTAAGGACATTCCCTTATCAGCAGGTGTACACCACGAGATGTCAAAACAGTACTTTTCCTCCCCTCAGTAGGCATCTGAGCATGCTCAGTTCTGCTGTTCATCTCACTTAGACACTCTGCCAGCACGTTGGTGGCCTTGAGCAAGCTCTGTGAAGCCCCTTGTAAAGACAGCTGCATTTTCCCCCCTTTCTGCAAAGGCAGTCCTGCAGAGTCTCAGAGTCTCAGTTAGTGAAATAATATCATTTAGCATAGAATCAAACTTCAAGGTCTTCTTGCCCAGGGGTCAAGAGCCTGGAATATAAAGCTGGTTACGAGTCTGGGGTCTTCCAGGGGCTCTTCTTGTAGGCCTCCCCCAGATCAAATCAGCCATCTTTACTCTTTGTTAACCCTTTTAGTACCAGACTAACAAACAGCAGTGTGTTACATATTAATATTTGTACCGTCACATAGGTACAAATAGGTACACTGAGGATTGCAAGAATCAAAAGAACTGCAGCTCCCATAAAGCCTCTTTAATTAACTTGATTCAGATATTATTGTGTCACTAGGTATATCTCTCACGGGGAGAATGTTTCATTTGCTTAGCCTCGGCATGCCACAGTTTTCATTTTGTATCTAGAGGGTTTCACATTTGTTGAGTGAAAATGTGTCTTGCTTTCAGCCAACTGTATTCTAGTGAGGAAGGTTGAAACTTACTTCCTTGCTTCTGAGAGGCTGCTGTGCTTACAACCTTTCAAAGCCTGGGAATGCAGTGTGTGTCGAGCAGTAGTACTGTTGCCAAACAACATGATTTGGCATATTGCTGCCAGGTTGGCCGTTCACTGAAGAAGTTTTCCCAAATAAGCTAACGTATTGGAGAACAGTGAGCGAAACCTGGCCACTAAATGTAGGGCTGACTCATACGTGTAGGTGGTCCCCTCAGGAATGCATGGTGTGGCAGTGACAGCTGCTGCTGCTCAGCTCCCAGTTGGGCTATGTTCATGCTGAGTTGCTGTGTGAACGGATGTCTCCACGTATGTGACTGCTGTGATTTGCCTGTTCATGGTGGCTTAAGAAAGGTCACAGAAACAGTGCAGCATGGCCGTGAACCTATTTATTTATTTCTAAAATGTAAGCACACTGTAGTCAATAGGTCTTGGGGTGATATACAGTAAAAACACACATTAAATCCAAAACGATAATTAAACGATCGATTAAAAGCAGAAGAGGCTAAAAGAGGAATCACAAGAAGATCTAAAAATATCATGGAGATAAACCTGCTCAAAAACATAGCAGCAGAAATATTCAGAGGATTAAAAGGCCTGAGAAATTTTTTTTTTAAGTATTTGCCTGGCACTGAAAAGATAACAAAATCGATGCTGGGTAGACTTCTCTGGGAAAGGTATTCCATAACTCTGTGTGTGTGTGTGGGGGGGGGGGGGAGAAGAACCACTTACTCATGTTTATTGAATAGTAAAATATTTCTCTGGAGAGGAGGCTATAGCTGTGTACTAATTCTAGTTCTGTAAAGGGTGTTGCTCCTTGGATAGAAAGGTAACAGTCAATCCTTTTGCTGTCAATTAATTGCCAGTCAGAACCTGGCATTTGATGACTGAATCGTGTATGTGTCCTTGTCGGATTATCTTTGTTTCTTTGTCTTCTAGGTGCAAGAATGGTTATGTTTAAATTGCCAGATGCAGAGAGCTTTGGGGATGGACATGACCACAGCGCCCCGCTCCAAAAGCCAGCAGCACCTACACTCCCCTTCCCTTTCCCCTTCCCCTTCCCCTTCCCCAGCCAAACAGCCACAGCCCCAAGTGGCAACAGGACCAGAGAAACCACCAGGAACTATGCAGCCAGGCCCCAGGCCAAGTGCTGGTGTCATGCAACCTGAGACCCCCAAACCGCCCCCAGCTTCAGCACAGAGGGAACCACACAGCCAAGTCCAGCCAAAACCTGCTGCTCCTCAGGAAGTGGTGAGGTCTTCCCCTCAGCATCAACAAGCAAAGCCTTCATCCACAGATCAGAGAAAGACTGTGGGAGACCCCCCAGCCAAGACTCCAGCCCCTCCTCCCAGTGCTGGGGCACCAGAGCAACCCCAAGAGGGCCTCACCGGGAAACTCTTTGGATTTGGGGCTTCTCTCTTGACCCAGGCAAGCACACTCATGTCTGTCCAGCCAGAGGCCACCCCACCAAGTCAGCAGTCGCCTGGCAAAGTGCCTCCAAAAATTGTCTTCAGTGACGCCAGCAAAGAAGCTGGCCCGAAACTCCCAGGCACTGCACCTGGAATGCAGGGTAAGGCTGGAACTGTCCCAGCTGCAAAGCAAGTGAAAACAGAACATGTAATCAAGCCAAAGGAAGTGCCGAAAGTAAGGGTCTTGTGCCCCCTCTGCAAAGCGGAGATCAATGTGGGCTCTGGGGAACCCTCCAACTACAATAGCTGTACAACCTGTAAGCAGCAGGTCTGCAACATGTGTGGATTCAACCCAACACCTCATCTGGTGGAGGTAAGGACGTTTCTCTCCGGGCGGGGCATCTTTCCGTTTATTTCAACTCCTTATCCTGTTTTTATATTTAACACAATGTTGAAAAGTGATGTGCTTTCCTGTGGTGGTTTTTGATATAGGTAAGGTTATGATCAGCCGTGTATGTTTTGATTAGGTCGACAGGGAAAATTGCAACTATGCTAGTGGGTTAACAAACATGTAAAAGGAAGTGATTTGTGCATTTCTCATTTTTTCCCACAGTTTGCTCAGGTAGAGCAGGAGTACACACCCTGGTGTCCTCCAGATGTTCTATACTTCACCTCCCATAACTCCCAACCAACATGGTCATCAGGGATTACGGGAGTTGTAGTCTAAAATATCTGGAGGGCACCAGGTTGCCTAGCTCTGAAGTAGAGTCTGCTGGGAACAAAGTGGTAATGTTTTCTTGCACCATGTGAGGGTGAGGGTCCTTGGGAAAGTAGCACTGTGACAACGGCAGTAGTCAAGTAATGTTTTCCATTTTTTGAGCAGAAAATCATCAATAAAGTATGGGTAAGAAGGAACTATTTTGGACTTGGTTGCAGATCTGCTGCATTTGGTTTGGATAACAATCTGCAATGGCAGTGCGCTTCAAAACTCACTGGGATATACCTTGGAAATAACTCTTTGGTTGCCAAAGAGAGGACAGAGTAATGTCTCGCCTGTTAAATACCTGGAGGCTGGCATTGGCGTTGTGGCATTCCTATGAATAAGAGTAGAAGAACTGCAGGTAGGGAAAGGTCTTGAGCAACCCAGAGTCTTGTATCAGTCACCACACTGACTTCTTGTTCATGTTATTCAGGATAAAAAACCCACTGAATGTCATTCTGGGCTTGGGTTTCTGATGTTTAAAGGAAAGATGTATAACTACCATCATTTGTTAATGAATGAGGTCTCAGCTTTAAATGAGAGGATGACTTGCATCTGGATGATGTCATGTTGCTTTCTGTAGGGAAATTCAGTACAGCATGAATGGGAAACAGTAAATTTGCTCAGAAGATGGTGCGGCCATATTCTTTACACCTAGTTGGAAAATGCACAGGAAGGTCTTCTCCAGTTCTACTAAAATGTGGTACATCATTATGTGTTGAAATGGAGCTGGTGACGCAGAGATGGCCATAGTTACTGCAGGCCTCCTCATGAGTCCAGCCAAGAGGTACAGAAGTTAGTAGTACTCTTTTACTCTCTTTATGAGTATCAGATATCCTGAGCGTTAGTAGGAATTTAATGGCTAAAGGTGATAACAGTGGGGAACTGAGCCACATGGCTTGAATGAGTTGCCCAGTCTCTAGCTGATATAATTTAATTGGAAGTAATGGAGGTTAGAAAATAGAGGAATGAACAATGAGAATATCCATGCCTTAATGTATTGTATTAAGTGGATTAATTTTTTGGGTTTTAAAGACAACATATGAGAAAGTAACTTTTTGGGAAACAGTTTTGTTTATCTGAAGTACAGTAAAACCTCTTTCTCCAAAGGGACTTGGAGATATAAAAATATTTGCCATATCAGAAATTTGGGTTAAAGTAAGTGCTGCTTAAATAAAATTAGGATGATGCTGGTTTGGGAGGAAACATTGGCTAAAACCAACATTGTGTGGACAGATTTCCCCATCCTCTCCTCCCCTCTGCACAGCTGAATCTGCTCCGAAGGGTCCTGCAACTGTCCAGAGCAGATTTAAGGGGGGATGGGGGGGTTTGGGGGGGGATCCTTTCTGTGAGTGGTTTATGTTTTGCTGGTGGAAGGACCCATTGGATTCAATTTGGACAAGACTGGGATAACTGAGATGTGCATAATACAGGCCCCGATATGTGTAACTTCGATATGTTGAATATATTTTCTTATAACTTGAGCATAAAATTGCAGAGCCAAGTTTATGGTATAGACTTAGAGCAGTTCCTTTTCATTTTCAGAGCATTACTCCCCTTGATAGCAGAAGATCATTTTCCTAATTGACCCTGCAAGCATGACTTTGTTTATTACTATTCCACTTGAGCAATGCAAAATAAGGCTAGGGATCAGTACCAGTTTTTGATGCTCTGAGAACTGGTATAGATGACTGGGTAGCTTATGGTCTCTAAATTAGCAAGCAGCATGAAGACAGTGTTGTACGGTCCTGCACTGTGTTGGCACATCTCTTACTTGGACGGGACATAACATCCAATTCCTGATTATCTGGCCAATTTCCAAGTCGCATAATTTCTTCTAGACCTCACTCCACCCTTCCTTTCCCAAAAGGAAGAAAAAAAGGCTATCTTGACATTTCAAGTGCATATAGATGTTCCTTGCACAACTTTAAATTGCTTCTGGCTTACTTTAACTGCTGCTGTTAAACAGCTGTCACGTCCCACACAGCATAACTCTGCTGCATTTCACTGGTGGAGTTGAAATGTCTGTGTGGTGTGATGTTACCACTGACGTTGCAAAACCAGTAGTGCAGTATACTTGATATGCCTTTATCCATGGAAAGTCAAGAGGCCTCTTATTCTCATAAGTCAAAGCCCATCCTAGGCAAACTCAAAGTACTGCGCTTATCACAGGTAATAAGTTTGGATAACCTACCTATGTGAACAAGTAGGTTTTTATTTTTAAGCATCACAATATCTTTCCTTGGGAAATTCCTCCCTTGTTTTCTCTGTCAGAAAAAAAAAAAAAGGCCACATGGTGCAATTCTGCAAATTGGGTAATAACAATTCCTTGCATTGAACAATCACTTTATAACATTTGAGTAGTGGTGTCAGGAACAGCTGTTGTAGCAGGTAATGAAAAAAGGTGTGTGTGCATGCGTGTGTATGTGTTGGAGGGGGCACTTTTCAAGCACCATATAGTTAAAGGCAGTGCAGGGTATTTTTGCACGCACTGCAGCTGAAAGGGACGAGCAAAAGAGGGTGCCACGTTACACATTGGAGAACAATTCCCACATCAATAACCCAGATCCTCAACATAGATTAGAACAGTCCATAAACTCCATGTATCAAGAGTAGCAAAATTGTAACAGAGGGATTAGCCACTGGTTAATATAAGGCAAAGAGTGGCAAGGAGGAGGAGGGAGAGCTACAAAAGCTTATAAAAGCATAACACAATGTATGGATATGTACAGTGAAAGACACCTTCCCACCTCAGGTTGACAGATGTATTTTCTGTAACATTTGAGAGGCATTTCCATGATTGAAAATATGGGGCATAGACTCTCAGAAATCTCAGCAAACCAGGACTGCTTAGCATGGACTGTGGAGATGGGCGTACGGATCACTTCCTGACACTGAACTCTGGAAGTGTAACGGTCTCTAAAAGTCAATAAATCAGGACATTTCTTGTCTTGACACTTCAAAGAATGGGGTATTCCCTCTTGTATGGTATTTCATGTGTATAACAGTGCCTCACAGTGCTTTGAAATTTCCATCCTAGGGTTTGAAATAGGATTTTACTGCCAAGTTCTGTGTTGTTCCAGAGGGCCAAACTTGCGGGTGCTTCCAGGCAGAGGGCTCCTACTAGTGCTACCAGTCAAAAGGCATTGTACAATTATTCTGTCTTTTCCTTCTTAATTGGTGTGTGTGTGTTTGTGTGTGTGTGTATAAAGAAAAAAGTTGGAAGATGCAATGGGAAAACATGGTTTGTTTGTTTTTTACAAATGCAACACATCATCATCTGAACCCTGTACAATTTCTGTGCCTCATTTGGACATACCCTGCAGGTGGTGCAAATGCAACTTTGTATCTAACATGCAGGTTTTTAAAAAGTATGGTTGTGGCTGATAATGAATGGGATCAGAGTAGGTGTGGAGGGTGAACCTAATCATTTCCTCCCCTTCTGCAGTTCTGAGGAAAACCCTCTTCTGAAGCCAGCATTTGGTTTGGAGTCCAGTACTCCATTGGTGGCAAGGGAGTGCAGAGATGCACTCTGCAGCAAAGAGATTCGCAACGTTCTGCCAGAACCCATAATTTCGATCCTCGTGTGATCATGTATAAGTATGGTTAAGTCTCAATAAGAGGTTTAGCCCTGAAAGGGGGAAAAAAGGTAAACACCATATCAAGCCTACTAACCTAGCAAGACAGTGAAGGGCAGCTTCAGAACTACTTGCTAGTCTGACTGTTCTTATAATTTCAGCAATAGCTCTCTGTCAATTCATAATTAATAATCTAGCGGAATAATAATCACACAGTTATATATTGCTTTGTGCTTGTCTGTTTTCAACAGAAATGCAGCTGTGCCCTGCATAAGCACTGGTGTTACACTGCAAGAATGCCACAATTTAGGCCCGGTTTGCACATAATGTCAACCCATGGGCTGTTTAAACTATGGGTTGTCGGGGCCAAGCAGAAATGGGTGCGCTACATCCTGTGCGCTCCCCGCTTCTGCTTTGCATCTGCTTTTTTGTGATGTCTGAACCTGGCACTCTGGGATGATGAGGGTTAAACAACACAAAATTTGAACCCATGGTTTGTTCTTGAGTTCCGCTCATTTAACCCTCAAAACCTAGAATGCTGTGCTCAGACTTCAGGACTAACAATCCAGGAATGGGGCATTCCTGGGTTGTTTCATAAAGTGGATGCAAAGCAGAAGTGGCAAATGGGCAGGAGGTTGTTTAACCCATGAATTGGCATTATGTGTGAACCAGGTCAGTATTTGAAGAATGTGGCCAGCCCAAGTGTTGGTGGGGACAAGACAATTTGATCATATAACACCTATACTGAACCAGCTGCACTGGTTACCAGTGTGTTTCTGAGCCCAATTTAAAGTGCTGGTTTTGACCTTTAAAGCCTTAAATGGTTTCGGACCAAATTACCTGAAATATCGCCTGCATCCATATCAGCCTGCCCACACTTTAGCAAGATCAGCAAGAGAGGTCCTTCTCATTTGCCCACCCATGAGAGCAGTTGGGCGGGCTTCCACATGAGAAAAGGCCTTTTCCGCAGTGGCTCCACACCTCTGGAATGTTTCCATTGTGGGTCTGCCAGGCCCCATCATTGCAGGCTTTTAAGAAGGCCCTGAAAACTTACTACTTTATCCTGCTCTTCCCTGATAGCATGTTATCAGATTGCAGTTGTAGCTGCAATTGTCTCTTGTAAGTTTTATTTTATGCTGGTGTTGATGTTTTTAGAATGTTTGCTGCTGTTTTTACTGTGCTTTTATTGTTTTTATTGTTTTAATTATGTGTTTTATTGCTGTACGCTGCCTTGGGAGGGCTCCTGCCTTGAAAGGCGGTCGAGAAATATTTTGAATAGAAATAAATAAATAAATAAATAAATGTAAGACTCAGAATTGCTGTACAGGAGTACATGGGGCTCCCTTGGGCTAGAAGACTAGCGTTCCCTGCTGCCGCTGAGGTTTTAAAACTGGCAGAAGCAAGGGCTCTGGCAGCCCCCTATACAAGACCCTGAGGACCATTTGATTGGAGCTGGAGCACTGTCCTCAGGACTCCAGTAAAAATTTTCCTTTTATTTTTATGTCCCATATTTACTTCCCATCTTTTTCCCAAGGAGCTCAGGGTAGCGTCCATGGGGCTTTCCCCCATTCTGTTCTCATGTGGGGAAGTTCAGTCTGAGAGAGAGAGAATGTCCAGGTCCAGCACTTTTCTCTGGCCCAGGTCCAGCACTCTGAAGAACACTCACCCAGCCCGGCTCTGGAGGACTCTGCCCTTCATACCAGGCACAGGATCCAATTTTAGCTGAATCAGTGCAAGTCATTTGTTCTGAAAGGAGATTAGAAAAATCTACATAGCTGATTGTATGACTGTTGCTTGTGGTGAGCTTTTCCACTGAACAATTGATTACACTCAGAAGCCTTCACAGATACAAAAACCAAAACAAAATCAAGCCCAGTTGTAGCCATGTGAACCTGCTCCTTTGCTAAAATCAAAAATTAATGCTCAACAAACAGCTCTGTCTGCTTGTGTAGCTGCTTCCCATGCTAACAGGAAAATGTAGTTGCAGCCCTGTTTATTTTCCTTTTGTTTATAAGCAGTGCACTATCTGCAAGTTAATATTAATTATAGATTGATAAATAATAAACGGAAGACTACAGGAAATGTAAGTGTTCTGCACAGAAAAAAGACTTACTATTCTTTTGAAGTTCTTTTATTTCTTTCAGATTTATAGGCTAAAAGCAGACAACTGAATTAATATTTGTTGTTAAAATACACTTTCACATTGTTTATGAAAAGTACATTCCAACAAAATTATTCTTGCCCATTAGATTTTGTCTGCCATGCCAATCTGTTTTTAACAACTCAGTGCTAATTATGCTGACATGGAATTAAGCACTATTAATTTTAATTCCAGGGTGGTAGTCATGTTAGTCTGTTGCAGTAAAACCAAGAAAGAGCCCTATGGCACTTTAAAAACAATTCTGTGTGGGGTGGGACAGGATAGGGAGTTATGGGGCTGGCCACCACTTCAAAAGCCTAGCTGGCTCACTGTGGCCAGGATGAGTGGTGTGTGTGTTGGGGGAGGAACATGGCTGTTTTCTGTTTTTTCAAAGGGATGTAAAATTACTACCTTACACTGGTGTAGTTTGTGGGCCCAATCTGGGGCCATATTGGGGGAGCAAGGGGGCTTTGGACCTGGTGAATCCAAGGCTACGCCCAGAATACCCCTAGATCCCCTGCTTGGGCTCCTTCCAGCGGTGGGAACACTGCTAGTGCTAGATCAACGCACACAAGGTTTTCTAGCAGTGTACCAGGGCCTCCTTTGCAGCCATGCTGCCCTGCCCACAGTGGGGCACTTCCCCTCTATCCTGACCCTCTTCAGGGGCTAGGTTACCTGAAGGATCGCCTCCCCACATATGTGCCTGCCCGGACCTTAAGATCATCGTCAGCGGCCCTTCGTGAGCCCCTGCCAAAGGAAGTGAGGCGGGTGGCTACTAGGAGGAGGGCTTTTTCTGCTGTGGCACCCCGGCTCTGGAATGAGCTCCCTAGTGAGGTTCGCCTGGCACCTACATTGTATTCCTTTTGGCGCCAGGTGAAGACCTTTTTATTTTCCCAGGCATTTTAGCATTTTAGCTTTCTAAATTTTTAGCTTTGCTGTTTTAAATCTGTATTTTAAACTCCTGCACTGCTGCTAGGTTTTATTGTGGTTGTATTGTTATATTGTGGTTTTAATGTTCTATATATTTTAAATTGTTTTATTGTGTGTTGTTTGGTTTTAATTTTTGTGAACCGCCCAGAGAGCTTCGGCTATTGGGCGGTATAGAAATGAAATAAATAAATAAATAAATAAATAAATTATCTGTCTTGAATCTCCCACCATTTTGCTTCATTATAGTATTATAAGAGAGGGAGAAACATCTCCCTGTCAACTTTCCAACTTGTCAACTTGTGGAAGTTGTGGAATTCCATCACTGAGTGTTTTAAGGAGGAGGTGAAATCAGGAACAAACTGGGTGTGACACTGGGTATGTAAGATGGCCACTGACTTCCTATAAAGCCAGGGAATGGTAGAGCAACTGAAAGTTGTAGCATGAGCAGGTGGAAGGGGTTGCTGAACTTTTCTCCCAAAACTGCTTTTCCTGTAGCCATTCTGCCACGCCATCCCCACCGCCAGTGAGGCTCCAGGGCTGGAAATAATCATTATCAGCTAAGAATATTAATTCAGAAAAATGGTGCATTTCAGGAATCAGATATTTGTGAAACAGTGGGTTAACCAGTGGGTGAAACAGACAATCCAGGGATGTGTTAGGCATAACGTATCCTGCCTTATATCTGAGATTGGACTGAATAATGCTTTTTGATCCCTTCCAAGTCCATTTATATGATATTTTTTATAATATTGATCTTTTTATCTCCTTGGAGATGGCCATAACCTTCTTCAAAGGTTGTCCATCTATTTTGAATCTGGCAAATGAATTATTTCTCTCCACCACTTTAGTAAAGCTTTATGCTGTGAATAACATTTTACAATTTTTTTCAGAGAGAGAGAGAGAGAGAGAGAGAGGGAGATCATGTTATGGCTCCCTGAGCTGGGTTGGATCTTCAGGAGGTTCTCGAAGGCCTGAACTCATTTTGCACGAAGCAGAGACATAGAATGCAGCTCTCCCATTTTCTGGAGGAGTGCTACATTAGCTGTTCTAGCTTTGCAGTCATGGAGGTCAGCAGATGCAGCTCTGGATACACCAGCAGCCTGAACTGTTAAAGATGAACTCAGTTGAAACTGGTAAAGAATAATATAGGCTGCGCTCCCAGTGGAGGGTAGATTTCTGTTCCAATGCTGAGCTTTGGTTGGTTGAACGTTAAGTATATTACACATTTTCAGCAGTCTCTACACATGATCAAAATGGCAAGACTTGATTTGGTAAGAATGACATGCAGAGTTGTGAAGCAGAAGATTTTTGGGAGACACTGTGATGTAACAATCAGATTTGGAAAAACCGAAGAAAATGCAAACTGAAATGAAAGGGAATTAGCCTTAGCCTGCAAGATGGGGAAATGGATGTGACATGTAGGACTCTGCCCAAAGGCATGCCTCATCCCGTTTCAGAGAGGCGATGAACTCCCATCTACAATGTACCTGCTACTGTCACTGCTGAAGAGCAAAGTTATAATTGTGCTGCAAATTGTGCAGCTCCATCTGTTAATTGGTTACTTGAAGTAACTACATAGCTCCTTTTTGTGCCCCTTTGGCAATCTGTGCTTGATCTTATCTAGGAAAACTCGGTTTTCCCACCATTGATTAAAGCCCTTCCCTATCTCCATGCTCTATGATGGATAGCCCCTAGCAGCTCATAAGATTATTTTGCCTGGCCCCTGCGACCTGTGCCCTACCAGCCTTGACTACAGCAAAGGACAGGGAGAAGAGTAAAAAGAGTTTCTTATCCCAACCACCTTCAGTGAGCGTAGGAGTGCCTTGGCTCCCTTTTGTAATCCTTATGTTGCCCTCTACTCTGAGCTTGCATAGAAGATGCTACTCTTGAAGTATAGCGAAGGATAATGAAGAGGCACTTTTGCCCTTGCTACCATAGCACCCTCATCCATAGCCAGAGCCTGGCAATGGTGTCATGACCACAGATGATCCAGCCACTGAGCATCTTGCTTCGGAAGAATCTGGCCCCTTCAGCATAGAAAGTGATCCTCTGCTGCTCCAAGCTTCACTCCAACTTGGTGCCCTTTAGTAGTTGTAGACTGCAGCTCCCATCATCCTTGACCATTGGCTATGCTAACTGGGGCTGGTGGGAGTTCAGAATATCTGAAGAGCACCAGATTGGGGAAGGCTTTATTCATTCTTCGCTGGGTGGTGCTGGTGCATAAGGGAGTGTGTTGGAGCAAGCTTAGCAAAAGAGGCAGATCTTGATTCTGGATCAGGAGCCAGCTATGTAGTCATGGAGTTGGGAAGTGAATATAGTCACTGCACTGGTTCACTACTTCACACCCCCAAATGAACTGAGAATTGTGTATGAGATGTGGGAAAACAGATGGATGTGCAAAGTGTAATGAGGTGTGTGTGTGTGTGTGTGTGTGTGTATACATGCATATAACTAGGTTTCAGTCCTTTCCTCTAAAAAAAAGGATTAGTATATACCGCCTGTTCTTCATGTTTTTAATATGTAGCGGGACTCATCAGTGCATGTATCCTCCTCTCCATGTACAGGGTTTTCAGTTCTGTGTGTGTGTGTGTGTGTGTGTGTGTGTGAGAGAGAGAGAGAGAGAGAGAGAGAGAGAGAAATTGTTCTCTCTAAATCCACCAGCCCTAATATTCGGTACATAAACATCCCCATCAGATGCACATTCAAGCCCCAAAGGAGTTTTCACAATTTTCCTCCCTAGACAGCTTCTTGTCTTAGCTAGGGAGTTGAAATGGTCTCTCTGGGGAGACCATTTAAAGCAGTGGAAGCAGGCCTATTTCAGGCTTGCTTTCCCAACCCCTTTTCTCTGGGGAGGAAATCTATCTCCACAGCTCTCTCCACTGTGAATCATTGTTGAAGCAACTTGAGGCAATTCCCCACTTCACATATATGGCAAGCACCTTTTATTATTGTATTTTGTTTAATTTGCAGTTAATATAATAGATTGCTATGCAGAATCAATAAACAAAGAGGAAAAAAATAGAACCTTACCAGCTCCAAGAGCTAAGAGAGAAAGTAAAGAACAAAACATACTACTACTATGATATATTTAAAATTTAATTAGCAATGTTGATGCAGTCCTTTCCCAGAGGGCTTCCAGTATACATTAAACTGACAAGACAGGGATGCAGGGAGGGATCACAGTTTGACATAGAAGAGATAAGGGAGACTCAGGTGTAACTTAAGATAAGCTAGTCCAGGAAACACCTAATGAAAAAGGTGGTCCTGAGGAGGGAGGGAAGTGGCTTGTAGGAGGCGGCTGTTCCAGGCATAGAAATGCCTTGGCAAAAGGCATAGTGGGAGGAAAAGCACACCAATAGCAGATAATCTTGTTGGGATGCTGAGAGTGTATGGAGGGAAATACGGGGAGACAAGAAGTGTGATATGGAGGCAGTGACACAGAACCGCCATACAAGCAAAGACTAGAGGGTTATTGAAGGGATTATGCAGAAACATAAGGAGGGGGTAATCTAATCATAGTAATGAGATGATCATATGAAATGGGATGATTGCATGAAACAAATTCTTAAGTGGGAGGACATTCAGTGAGGAAGCCCAGCAATGAGATTACGAGAAGAGACGACCAGAGCATGTGTACAAACTGTTGGTTGCTGCATTTTGGAGTCATTACCTGAATGTTGTAGAGCCCCATCTTCTTGGTAGGAAGAGAGGATCTTCCCGTCGTTTGGGTTCTTAAAGAATAGAAGAGGACTGGTTCTTAAAACGCAGTTCAGTCTCCTCCTTAGTATTGAACCACTAAGGGGCAAAGATAGTTGTGAGTCAGTACATGTATTGAGCTAGTTGATGGGGTAGGTCATTTGTTTGTTTTTGTTGGTTCTTCTTTGTGGTCTCTATGCATCACACATCAGTTCAGGAAACTGATGTATCGTTTCAGGAAACTTCTATAGCTGAGGAGTTTTGGCAGGAACCCTTCCTCCACCATCCTAGTGTGCATGGTTCCCACCTATTCTGGCAGTTCTCGTTCAACTGCTGTCTGGGAACTTCTGCAATCAGACTCTGTTCTGATAGCATTTTTTCTTGTCAAAAGCCGAGGTTTTACTCTCTCTTTCTCTCATTATTCTGTCTTTATATCTGTGTTTACATTATTTTCCTTTTATTTTTTGCGATCCTGCAATAGCTGTCATGGGCATATGGCTCTTCAGGCCCCATTTAGAAAGCGCTCCTGCTGTGGGGCAAAGTTTCTGGCCTCAGATGGGCATTCTGTATGCTTGTTTTGCTTTGGGGAAGGCCATGTAGCCGAGGCCTGTCCGAATTGTTAGGCTTTCTCCAAACAAGCCCTTAGGAACCCGGCAGATTGCCTAAAAGCCACACTTTGGAAATGTGCGTTAGAAGTGATTGATGAGCCAGGAGATGCAGCTTCAAAAATCATGCATGCCGCACCTCCACAGGGGTCACAGTCCCCTCAACACCATACTCCACCGAGTATACAAGATCCCGCCATGCTGGACCAATCGTTGGCATTTGCTCTGGCTAAGAAGCTTAAAAAAAAAAAAAAAGCTGAAGCTTCGAAGAAGGCAAATCTTTCTTCCTCAGAACCGAAGCGGAAAAAGAAAAAGACTCGTGATAAGCCTGTGACTTTAGCTCAGAATCAAGCGCACCCATTGGGCTCTCTGGCTCTCCCTAAAACAGCACAGACCTCCTGGGATTGACAGCTGCCTCCGTCTTCGGTAGTATCTCCTGCAACCCTGACTCAAGATGAACCGCGTCCCTTGAGTCCGGCAACACAACCTGGGCCACTTTTGATATCTCTGGATTGATAGCATCCATCGATACCAACTCTGCTGCCCACTGCTCTGCCAATGTCTCCTGGTCACCTTTGGCCATTGGTACTGATGACTTTTCTGACTGTCTCACCAATGATGTTTTCACCAACCTGTATGCTGAATCCACTCCAGGTGACAGAGACAGTACCGAATGCCTCTACACCGGAAGACAAGATTAGGGATCCATCACTGCCGATACCACCCTTTCGGTCACTGTGTTTCTACCAAAAGGATGATTACGGACCGAAGTATGATCGACCCCTATGATCACCAGAATCAGTTTATTCCCTCACTTCATCTTACAGGAGTCATGCCCCTAGTTTTTACGAGCACAGCCCTTACCATGACAGGTCCAGATCCCCATATTATAGGTAGGATGAATACCCATCAAGGGACCCGCAGTATGGTAGATCACAAGATTGGGTAGATGACTGCAGCGAACATTATGAGTTGTACTACTTGCCTTGCCATCCTGACCCAGCTTACCTTGGAGTCAGTTGATACCGATCACAACTGTCGGCCACAGTGTTGAGACCCCCTGACCCTATACCGCAAGAACAACCAGTACTGTTACAGCCATTACTAGCACAACTGACACAGCTTTTTCCCTCTCTGCCTGCCACACAATCACAGACCATATAACAACGCTTTTCGCAATTGTGCACTAGTGACATGCCTAATCACCTTGTAAAGAGGTGGAAAAGCAAAACCCACCCCAGGTTCCACCTCAAGAATCCCCTCTCTCCGCCGTTGAGGATTACCAGTCTGACACGATGCAGTCATCCTGTCCTCTTTCAATCTCATTCCCGGATGCAGTGGTTGGGTCGAATGATTCTATCTCCCCATCCAAGGACTTGGGCCAATTCTCCAGCCAAGTGCTTAGGATGGCGCAAGCTTTAGAGTTGGAAACCCAACAAGTGGCTTCAACTGTACAGGACCCAGTGTTTAACATGGTAAATACTGATTCCTTTCACCCTGTGGCTTCTCCTCCCTGCACTGGAGAAGACAATAAAACAGCCCTGGAAATGCCCATCCACAATGTCATCAACATCCAAATGCTTGAAGGGGATGTATCACCTACAAGAATCATCCTCTGAGTATCTGTTTAAGCACCTGACACCAAATTCAGTGGTTGTACAGGTGGCTGAAGGCAAGGCCTGCAGGACTCATTCATCACCCACTGATAAAGTGGGTAGATGGCTACACTTGCTACAAAAACTGTCTACTCCTCTGTGGCAATGGGTTTCAAAATATCCAACTATCAGGCAGCAGTCTGGATATGAGTTGCTGCTATGGGACAAAGTTGGCCATCTTCTTGAGCATCTCCCCAAGAAGAAAAGGAACTGGGGCACCTGTTCCAAGCGCAGGCTGTAAAACTGTTGAGGCAACAAATTAATATATTAATAATAATATATTAATTAACCAGGTCAATTGTGATGCAAAAGTACTGGTCGGATCAATTGCCCTGAGTCACCATGCCTTGCTCAGGTCCTCAGGACTCTCACAGGAAATTAGGGCTCGTATCAAGGGCTTGTATCGAGAATCAAGGACTCAACCTTGGGGGAGCTGGGGGTGGTGACGGCCGACAGGAAGCTCTGACGTGGGCTGGTCCATGAAGTCACGAAGAGTCGGAAGTGGCTGAACGAATAAACAACAAATTGAGGATTTGTCCTTTGATGGACAGGGCCTATTTAATGCCAAAATCCATAACGTGTTGGATCTCAATGGACTCCTGGGTTCTCTCCATTGTATAGAACAGCTACAGGACTGAGTTCAGTACCCTTCCTCCTCATGGTACCGTGAAAGTCATAGTCTTGCATCCCACCCATCCTTTCTCACCAGGGAGAAGGGCCAGATCCATCTCCCAGACTTGGCTTCTCTCCAAGTAATAGCATGGAGGATCAGGTGACAGAGGGTGAAGTTGTCTTGACATTGATACAGAGAATCCTCAATGCTGTTCATAAACCACCAACGCAGCGCTCATACATGAGAAAATGGACAGCTTTCACCGCCTTTGCTCGTACCCAGGAGTTTCATCCACACCAGTGCTCTTTGCCACAGATGCTGCAGTTTCTTCTGGCGCTGTTTGACAAAGGGTTGAAGTTGTCAACGTTACAAGTTTATTTGTTGGCTAGTTCTGCCTACCACCCTCCTGTTGAGGGGTTTTCTGTTTTGTCACATCCAATGGCAAAGAGGTTCCACAAAGGGATCATTCTGGCATCACCAGTTCGGCCCATGGAACCGAGCTGGAGTCTTTCAGTCATGCTTAAGATGCTTTCATCTAAGCCCTTTGAGCCACTGGCAACTACAGATCTATGCCTCCTTTCGTGGAAAGTGGTGTTTTTGGTGGCAGTTACGCCTGCGCGATGAGCTAGTGAGCTCTGTGCACTCAGCCTTATTTAATTTTCCACAAAGAAAAAGTGGTGCTTAGACTTGATCCTGCTTTTCTGCCAAAAGTTGTATCAGATTTCCATTTAAATCAAGACATTGTATTGCCTGCTTTCTTTACATCCCCATCTTCACCACTGGAATTCCCTCTTCACACACTTGACATTCATTGGGCACTAGCCTTTTCCAAATCCAGGACTGAGCAATTTAGACTCACTCCTTGGCTCTTCGTCTGCTATGGTGGCAAGCACAAAGGTCAGCCTCTCTTGACTCAGCACTTCGCATCCTGGGTTCTAAAGACTATTGAACTATCATATGACCTGGCTGGGCTTGAACTGTCTGCCCCAGTCTGAGCTCATTCTACTTGTGATGTAATGGCATCAGTTGCATCCAAGAGAGGGGTTGCCATCCCTGAATTGTGCCACGCTGCAACCTGGTTAACGCCGTGTACATTTATGAAGCGCTATAGACTGGATGTCCAGGCTAGAGCTGACTGCGCCTTTCATCGTGCTATCCTCCCGTCTGTTTTGTAATTGGACACTGGCCCACCTCCATGTAAGTTAACTTGCTACTTGCCCATATGTATGATGCATGGAGACCATGAAGAAGAAAGGTTGCTGCCTGTAACTGTAATTTGAGTGGCCATCTAATTCACACAACCCACCCACCGTCCTCTTCGGTGTCATACTCGAGTTCGATGTTGGTTACCAAAGGTGTTGGTTTTTTCTCCCTTGGTTCTGAGGCTACAATGTCGTTTTCAAGGAACTGAGGAAATAGGCAGGAACCTGCTAGGGACATGTGCACTGGGATGGTGGGGGAAGGGTTTCCACCAAAACTCCTCAGCTATAGAAGTTTCCTGAATCGAGGTTCTGCACAGACACAGAGCCCGTATGTGTGAATGCATAGACGTCACGACCACTCAAAGAACTACAGTTAGAGGTAGTAACCTGTCTATTTCAAGACATCAGAATGAAAAATTAATGAGCGGATACTACATATCATATGGCATTCTGGTTTGGCTGTTGTATCAGTGGCAGTTCTTATGTTAGTCTAGATTTTACCTTTGCTGGATTAAATGGATATAATTTGATTGCTTGCATTGGTGCAAAACCCAACTTTTACAGGCATAGGGATACAAGCTAAGTGAACTACCATGGCCATGTCCTGCACTTAACTAACCTGTTTGCCCATAGGCTAACTTTCAAACTTCATGTGATCAATTTGACATGTCAGTGGGAAAAGTCATATTAATTTTTGTAGGGAAAACTGTGAAACCCTGTAAATCTTTTATATTTACCTGTAAAATATTATGGTTTAAGATGGGCGGTTTTCCCCACAAAGCATTACTCTAGACCAGACTTTCCCAGCCTGGTACACTCCAATGTTTTGAACTCCTTTCAGCCCTGGCCAACTTGGCCAGCATTAGGCTGAGGAAGGCTACTTTAGACTTTGTGAAAGGCAGCCATATCCCAAAAGTACTAGAAGAATACTATGGATTCTCTGCTTTCTCTTGGTTGACAGAACAACCAAGCCAGCGTTTGAAGTACATTCTACAGTAAATTCAATCTGTTGGAACTACTAACAAAAAGGAGATTGCTATAGCGAATATAGATCTAACCCAGAATATCTGCTTTCTGAACAATTCATGACCGTGTAGAGATCTACAAGGAAATAAAGATAAATAGAGCAAGTACCAGCTTAAAAAAAGGTTTTAAAGATATTTTCCTGGCATTGCCTTATATATTCCGTAAAGTCTTAAACTACTCCCTTCTGGTACTGAATTAAAGAAAGAATGCACTAAAGTAATCTGTGGCAATTTCTGTGGCAATTTGGCCCTTCAGCTAATAAGCTAAAGTGACATATGATTTGTACCAACTTTCCAATGGAGAATACTACAGCACCTGAATAGGAAATTCTAAAGAGAATTCGAAAGACTAATAGCATGCCCAGCATTGTTGTTGTAGTGATGATTTTTGCTCTGCTAATCTTTACACATTGTAAGTGCACATGGGGTTGGGGGTTGGACCCAATGGTCTTATAGGCACCTTCCAACCCTACTATTCTATGATGGTTCTATGATGGATGAAATCCTGGAATTACAGGACTTAATTTTTAATTTCTTCCTTGAAAATAATTTGTAAAACTGAATTTGTATACCAAGACTCATGTGTCTGTCTGTCTGTCCCCTAGTCAATTTGATGCAATTCACCAAGAACAAGAGCGAGGGATTTTGCTATGGACCTCCAAAGTAGCCTGGCTTTTAGCTTCTGATAAAAACAACAAATTAGCAGACTAAGAGAGCAATCCTATGGCTGCTAGACAGCGGCTAGATGGCCATAGGATATGCTGTTTTCTGGGAACTGACCTCGGTGACCATGCTGTGAGGTCGGTTCCTGGAAAACCTACCTCCCCCCATGCCCGTGCTGCCTCAGAGGCAGCGTGGAGAAGCCCCGTCCTCCGCACTCAGAACAGGTGCGCGGAGCAGCTGAAAAGGGGCAGTGCTGGGGCGTTCCAGGGCAGGGAGAGCGGAACTGCGTGTATGACACATCCTATGTGTTGTGCAGCAGCCTCTTCTCCCACTCAGCCCCCCCCCCATGGCTAAGCAGCCAAAAATGGCTTTCTAGCTTCAAAAGCAGGGCAGGAGAGGCGCGGAGGGAACACCCCCCCCCCCGTTATTCTCCTGCCTTGCTTTGGATAGGCGGTCGCCTCAGAGTTTGGAGGTGGCTGCCTATTTAGATAAGATTGCGCCCTAAGGGTGCAATCCTAAAGACATTTATTGAGAGTAAGTTCCACTGAACTCACTGAGATTTACTTCCAAGGTAAACATGCTTAAGATCGTATTGCACATTAGCGAGATATCTAATTTTCATATTCACCTTGGTACATTGAAGGAAATTAGATGTACAGAGCATGAAAAAGGCTCCAGTATTGAAAGAGGAAGTATGGGACAATAGCTGGGAAAAGGACCATGGGAGATGTCTGTCCAGACAAGTCACCGAAAAGTTTGTATTCCTTTAACATGTTAGAAGTCACTGGGTTTTTCCTTGTACAACCTACTCCCTACGTCATGTGCTAAAGAAGAAGAGAAACAATTGATCATTGTAAAATGTATATATGTATTGTGCATGTTCTGTGTACAGTTGTGCAAATCCCACAAGTCTCAATGCACCCAAAGTAATTTTGGATCTTTATAGTGCATTGTTTACATTATAATATTATTATTACTATTATTTCTGTTTCATTGTTTGCACAATCTCCAGAATGGTATGCACTGACAACTTTTTCAATGCTTTATATACCAATTTTAAGAGGCACATGAACTTTGGGGAGATGTGCAAGTCCCAATGCAGGGACAGCTTGTACATGGGGGTGGGGGGCAATGCAAAGTTCCCTTCAGACACGACAGCTTGCACTTTCTGTTCCCCTCCCCACCTACTGACACTGTCACATCCAAAATAGCTCTCACTTGTGATATTCAGCTATGACTAAAATCCAAAGCCTGTACATATCACTCTCTTAATCTGATAACTTAAGATACTATTGGTTAGTTTTTATATAGTGTTCCCTTTCTCAGTATAATAATATGCAATTTCAGTCACATTTATTTATTTATTTATTTAATTTATTAATCGCCCATCTGGCCAGTCACCCAGCCACTCTGGGCGATGTACAACAATAAAAACAGTTCATACAATAAAATGCAACATTAAAAACATCACATTTCTAAAATTACCCTAGCCCACTCCAAATGCCTGCCTGAACAACCATGTTTTTAATGTGTGGCGGAAGCTCAATAAAGAGGGCGCATGGCAGAGTTCCCTAGGGAGGGAGTTCCACAGAGTGGGGACCACCACAGAGAAGGCCCTCTCCCTTGTCCTCACCAGCCTAGCTGTCCTGGCTGATGGGACAGAGAGAAGGCCATCTGAGGCTGATCTTGTTGAGCGACCTATCTGGTGTTGCTGGAGGCACTCCTTGAGATAGGCTGGGCCAGAACTGTATAGGGTTTTAATGGTCAAAACCAACACCTTGAATTTGGCCCAGAAAACAACTGGTAGCCAGTGCAGCTCCTTCAGCACTGGAGTGATGTGATCTTGCCAGTGGCTGCCTTTAATCAGGCGAGACACTGCATTCTGTACCAGCTACAGCTTCCGAACCGTCTTCAAGGGTAACCCCACATAGAGTGCATTACAGTAGTCTAAACGAGAGGAGACCAGGGCATGTACTACTGATGGCAGCAGATGGTTGGGAAAGTAGGGGCGCAGCCGCTGTATCAGATGGAGTTGATACAGCACTGTCCGGCTCACAGCTGACACCTGAACCTCCATGGACAGCTAGGAGTCTAAGATGACCCCCAAGCTGCAGACCTGGTCTTTCAAGGGAAACCGTACCCCATTCAATGCCAGGTCAACATCCCCCAACCTCCTCTTGTCTCCCACCAAAAGTACCTTGGTCTTGTCAGGGTTGAGCTTCAGCTTGTTCCTCCCCATCCAGCCACTCACCGTCTCCAGACCTTTGGACAGGGATTCTACGGCCAGCCTTGGTGAAGATTTAAACGAGAGGTAGAGCTGCGTGTCATCCGCATACTGATGACACCGCACCCCAAACCTCCTGATGATAGCCCCCAGCGGCTTCACACAGATGTTAAATAGCATCGGGGAGAGGATGGAACCCTGTGGCACCCCACAAGTGAGTGGCCATGGGTCTGAAACCTCCTCTCCCAGTGCTACCCTCTGGTACCTGCCGGAGAGGAAGGACCGGAACCACTGCAGTACGGTGTCTCCAATGCCCAACCCCTCCAGGCTCTCCAGGAGGATACCATGGTCAACAGTATCAAAAGCTGCTGAGAGGTCGAGGACAACAAGGAAGGAGCATTCGCCCCTATCCAGAGCCCTCCTCATATCATCCACCAAGGCGACCAAGGCCGTTTCTGTCCCATGCCCAGGCCTGAAGCCCGACTGAAATGGGTCTAGATAATCGGCTTCTTCCAAGTGTGCCTTCAACTGCATCGCCACCACCCGCTCAATCACCTTGCCCAAAAATGGCAGATTCGAAACTGGGCGAAAGTTGTTCAGAACTTGAGGATCCAAGGAGGGCTTCTTTAAAAGCGGTCTTATCACTGCCTCCTTGAGGGCTGATGGCATCACTCCCTCCTCAAGGGAGGCGTTCACCACTGCTCTGATCCCCTCACCCAGCCTCTCTCTGCAGCCCATAATGAGTCAAGGTGGGCAAGGATCAAGTAAGCAGGTGGTCAGCCTTACAGATGAAAGCACCTTGTCCACTTCATCAGAAGGAAGAAGCTGGAACCGATCCCACAAAACCGGTTTGCCACAGGCCACCTCTTGCCCACTAACTGTATCCACAGCGCATGGAGTAACACTCCTAAGCCTTGGGTACTTAATAATGGCATAATATTTGCACTACCATTCACTCTATTTTGAAATAGGGTGTCTAATGCGCAGGTGCCAAAATGGGGTAACTGACTGGGAAAAAGAGGGTCCCTATATATGAGAAGGGCGTTCGAAGTATGCTGGAAAATCCTACTTTAAAAAGGAGGCTTCACCCAAAAAACCCAGTGGGGTCGTGCATGTGTGCTGCCCTCCTGCTGCCAGAGAGCAGTCCCCAAGCCTTCACCTGACAAAACTTGGAAGAAAGATGGGATATAAATGTGCCCACTAATTATTAAAAAAGTAAACCTGCACATCTCACATCTCTTTCACTAGGCAGTCTGTAAGGGGCAGGCAGGGTAAATGGATGTTGGATTACTGTAGGGTAGTAGGCCATTATTGGGATTTTGTTTATGAACTGTTAGAGCCTCTTGAAATGGTCATTTTCTTGCATTCATAGCAGGGAGGCTTGGAGCATGTTACTTGGAATTGTGCAAAGTTCTTGCTATGGTGCCAGATCTCATTACAAGCACATATTTCCAGTGTAACCAGACCATTATTGCAAGGCCCTTCTCAGTATGATTGCTTAGCTTCTACTTCCTTCTGTATAGCTTTGTTGAGGAAGAAGCATGGCATTTTCTCTTTCAGAATCCTCTGCTATCTCACTGAAAGCTCTGTGCTCTTTAGTCCCTTAACAATTCCTCTGTAAGCCTTTGAATGTTTAGAATCAACAGTGAATGGCACTGCAGTCCTCATTATCTGGTCCTTTATCATTAGCAGAGGTAGCACAGGTCTAATGCTAGACAATCACTCAGAATTGTTCCCCCCTGATCCACTTAACACATATTGATTAATCAGCCTGGCTTCATTCTGTCTGCCAGTGAGTCTGTTCAAACAGAGTTTTCAAGAGAGAGTTTGTGTCTGTATGCAGGTGCCATCCAGATTTGCAGAGGTTCTGATTTCCTGTCAAAACCCTATTATTCATACTGGAGTTCAAAAGAATTAGTCATATATTAAGGTGGAGAATGGACCTTGAATATATATATATATATATATATATATCTCATCTACTGGAAAGTGCACTGTAAAACTCAGGTTTGAGGTTATAATGAAAGAAACAAAAGCAGCACAGCTTGTCCTACTTCCAGTTTTTTCGTTTGGCTATAGTGAACAATGCTTGTAAATTACATCAAGCACTCTGTTAGCACAGCAGTTAAGAGGAGTATGTTACATCCCCCCAGGCATCAAAAGAAGAGACAGAAGAAAGGTGTGGGGTTAGAGGTGTTAAAGTTTAAATTCTTTTAATTTCTGCACGTATGCTTTTGAAACATAAATGTGTGGTCAGAAGCTGCAGTCATAGGCAAGCAGCTGTCTCTGGTCCCATTATATTGGTTTCAGTTCTCGAGTAGTCCCTCTCAGCTTGCATAAAGGGTGTGAGAGAGAGATTGACCTAACTGTTTTAGGAGATGGGAGCAGCTATGTTTGGAATGCCTTTTATTTAAGAATTCTTGAATTTCTTACTTAGTCAAAGCACCTTCTGCTGCTCTGGGAGGGGCACATTGTCACTGGGAATGTAATTATTTAGTCATTCCTGGCAAATGAGGATTAGAAGGTTGAGGCAATCCCAGTAGGTAGCTCACTGTTACCCACTTTCTAAGACTGTATTACTTCTTTTGAGAGCAGGGAGAATCAAGAAGGGAAAGAGAAAACTAGAGGAATTTGCAGTTGTATTTGGTGCAGTCGTGACAGTGAACACAGGTGGCTTCCAGATAGAGGGAAGGCTCCTAGCACTACTAATCAACAGACATTGTGCAGCTGTTCCGCCTTTTCTGCAACTTTTTTTGGTGGAAATCAAAAAGACGGAAGAAGCAGTGGGAAAACATGCAAGGGCTGCCAGTGGGAGACAACATTGTCTGGAAACACCCCCCCCCCTGAAATTCTGTGAATGAGGCAGGGGGATTGCTTGATATGATCTGGAGCACCCATGGTGATTGGTTACATGACCTGGAGACTTCCAACAGCTAGTGAGCCATCACAGGCAAAGAACCCCAGAGTTGACCTGCTCTAGATCGAGTCTTGGCTATTTGCAAGCAAGGACAGGGAGCGATGAAACAGAGTAGTCTGGTCTGGGGTACCTTGGGCTTCAGGGGCCTCTAGCTCTCCTCTGAGGAGGACTCCTCCAGTCAGGGCATGACAGGGTATCTTAGGCCAAACTAGACGTAATGGGGCAATTGTCCATTTGTCTGTCGAATCTACATATGAAATGGGTGGGGGAATCTATGCTTTACATGAAAAGGAGTGCACAGGGGAAGTTACCACAGCTGAAGCATCAGGAAGAAGAGAATGGAGCATTTTACTTGGGCCTGCAGATTCAAGGAGCGCCCCCCCCTCCAATCTGGGCTGTTAGCCCACTACCATGAGGAAAATGCATATGTTTATGCAGTCTTATTTCCCTGCATTCATATTGGGTGTCCAGATTCTGTGAAACTTAGTGGAACAACTCAGAAGCAGCATTAGAAGAGAACAAGCAACGTTTTGAACAGTGAACTACTAGTCCAGGCCCTCCTCTAAAACTATAAGAAGCATGTGTGTATACGTGTTTGTGTGTAATTGCATGGGAAACTACAGGACTTGCACGAGAAACTGTAGAGACAAGTGTGCCATTCTATGTGATATGTTCTCTGGGGAATAAGTACTTATTAGTTCTTGTTGGCATTTTCTATGATAGGTAGAACGAGCCAACAGGGTGTGGCAGCAGGAGGGTGGGACAAGTACCATAATAATCAGGGATATTGAGAATAGTTTTTTTCTGTTTCTAAAATCTCAGGGACAGTGGGGACCACAGCTGCTTATAGGATTAGGCCATGGAACATATGTGAATAAATGAGTTAGCCTTCTGGTCTCTACATTTCATAGAAGAACTAGATCCCAGGGATAGGGGAAAGTGCCTAAAGAGCATTGCATCCGTTATAATTAATATACATACATGCAGTACATCATATATGGCTACAAATACAGAAAAGGCAGCCAAACATGTAAGAACTTAAACAAAGGGACCTAAAAAAGCTAAAGTAAATCAATTAATTCTCCATATTTTCCAAACAGGTAGGGCCTTCCTGTGTGTGAGCCTGTTACAAGTCCATACTGGGCCCAGAGAAATGATGCTTGGGCACTTGAGAGGAACAAAACCCACCCCTATCCCAACCATACCTTGCAGTGTTCAAATGCTTTAAACAGTTCCTTCCCAGCCTGGTTATGGTATGGCAGGCAAATGACTTTATGTATGTATAAAACAGACATGTGGATAAGTAAACGTGGCTGCCCCATCATATTTAGCTTGGCCCTTAGCCACTCTCTCACTCACATGTCACATTCATGTCACTGTGTACTTACTGTGAATTCCGAATTTCCACCTACCTAAGAATAAAGATCATGCTGCTATTGTCTACAAAGTTACTTCTCTCAAGATGAAACACAGACAAAGCAACAGCCTATGACTATTTAGGAACTCTTTCATTCACTGTTCATCTTGCCTTACCCTCCGATTAGCCACATGAATCATGATCATGTAAATAAACAGATTAGAGACTGGGGGCATCTCTACACCAGCCTAAAATCTTGCATTTAAAACAGGGCTTTCTGCTTCCGTTTTAAATACAGGATCACAACGACTCCCTTTTTCACATGCTCCCTTTCCCCCCTCCCCTTTCCCTGTATCTGAGTCTTCCATTAATCTTGCTCCTCTTCTTGCCACTTTCCCTCTTTTCCTGGAGGGAACTCAAGCGGAACACAACAAGGTAATTTGATAGCTCATTATCTGCGATCTATTTAAAAACGGAACAAAGGGCATTTAGTGCAGGAGGTGCCTTGGAGGTTCATGGCATCATGTACCGAGCCCACAAACTTCTGAGAGAGAGCCTTCTCAATCGCAGGATAAAAGCTCTGCACGAAGAAGCCCTGGAGCAAGTTCAAAGGCTGTTATTCTAGGATAAATGATTATGTAAATAAGCTGTTAGATTCAGATGGGTACCACACCCCGTTTCTATACCTCTGAAATAGCCTGGCATGAAGAAATGGATCGTGCTGCTCAAAAGCCTGTATGCGTACTACCAATACATGGAAATAAGTTAGCATGGATGGGGCTCTCACATTGCGCCACTTAAACTTTCCATGAAGAAGGAGTTTCAAGAGTCTGTCCATGTTGCTCCATATAACACAGACCAGATTTTGAAATCTGCAGTATGACCCTTAGGTTGAACACAAGATGCCAAGGAGCCTGCCATCTCAAACGCTAGCACATTTAGCATGCTGAAGGAATACTTTCAGTGGTTGATGTATTTTTAAAATGTGCATGGCAGGCAAAGGGGCCTAAGGGGCATTTTCCTTTACCATCCTGAAGTCCTTTAAATTGCAAATCCCATGGCTGTTTTCTGGTGAGCCAGATATAGCACCTGTTCGTTTGTTTTTAAAATGATAATCTTGAAATAACCTAACAAGTTAGATCAAAGCTTGTTAAGTATAGGCTTGACACTAAAGACATCATAAGATTTCAACTGACTTCATTTTGAGAATAAATGTATAAGGAGAACTGGAGAACCAACAAGACCAACAGAACTGACTTACCATTTCTCTGCTCGCTTACACAGGCAGCTCACATTTTACAGGCCCCCAAACAGGCAATTGTCTCTTAAAGGTACAGCAACACCATTTTACAGAACGGTTTACTACACAATGCTCATATTTCCAAGAGCTGATGGTGCTTTCACTTTTATGAGTTCTGGCACAACACAGATTTCTTCTAAGTGACAGAGGAATGAGTAGTGGAAT
Organism: Heloderma suspectum; assembly: GCF_057233095.1. Taxonomy (NCBI): domain Eukaryota; kingdom Metazoa; phylum Chordata; class Lepidosauria; order Squamata; family Helodermatidae; genus Heloderma; species Heloderma suspectum. The sequence goes on from NC_139459.1 coordinate 281,194,278, forward strand.
AGAGTCAAGGTGGCTTGTCTTATACATCTCTTAGTCACAAGGTCATGCAATGTTCTCTGACTTACATCTGTGCATTTTTTAAAGGCTTTCATACTGTCTAATTCCAGGATGGAATATCTTGATGACCAGGGAAGGGAAATATGTCATATGCTTAGTATTTTCCCTTCCTCACTTCCTGACACAGGAGAGAAAAGTGTGATTACTTTGCTCATAATGTCCAAAACTAACCTCTAAATCCTTGTCTGTAGTGCTGGAGCCTCTCTAGCTTCCCCTAGTGTGCAGTAAAGCCTCTGCAGGCCTTATGTTATTGTTTTCATCCCAGCATTTTAATTCTTCAGGATCATTTAGAATTTCTGCATCTATTCTTTAGAGAGTTTGCAAATTCCTCCCAGTTTTATAGAGTCTAAATTTCAGTCCTGTTTTTTGAGTAAACAAACTGTTACTAACAAGCTGATTTCTAATAGATTACGTCTTCCTGGGAATTGCAGTTGCAGGTAGCATTATACTTTTTAGCATTTGAAAATGCTGAAATCAGTGAAAATTAGTGGATCTTTTCAGAGCTTTATGAAAGATGCATCCTTTTATTACCAAACAGATGTCTCTTGTGGAAAATTTTGAAGAATCTTTTCCTACTGCAATGATGCAAACTGGGAAATTTTATCTGCTTAATGTTTCAAGGGTCAAATGCAGAATGCTGCCAAGTCTGTAAATGAATGGGTAATTGCTGCTCTGAGGGCAAGAAAAAAAGCAACAATTGTTGCTTTTTAAAACTTTATTTTTCTTGTAACACACACTTCCATACCAGTGGGACTCTGTTTTTAACCTCCAGTGAGCAGAGGACCAGGCACAGGCTACTCTAGAACAATCAGAAAGCTAGACGCAAAAAGGGAAAAGAGGCTATGGAAGGACAAGACTCTCCAGTGGTGGTGACCTGCAAGGTGTGTGCAATGTTTGTTTTCTTGCCTGAGAACAATATGGCCTACATGTGCAACAAGTGCAAGTTGATCTTGCTGCTGGAAGAAAAAGTAAGAGGACTGGAGCGGTGACTGTTGACCCTCCGGGGAATAAGAGAACATGAAGAGTTCTTGGACAGAATGGGGAAACTACAGCAGCAAAGTGAAGAACAGAAGCTAGAAGAGCAACAGCAAGCTGAGGCAGAAGAGGGAAATGCTGAGGTGAGGAAAAATGAAGTAGAGGATACTCCTTGGAAAAGGGTAACAGGAGCAGAAGAACTAGAAGCCACTCTACACCAGTGGAAGCATTGGAACTATGGAACCGTTTCCAGGTACTTGAGGATAAGACAGCCTGCAGAGGAAGAATTACAGGGGAACCTGCATGAGAGTGAGCAAGAGGCTGAAGGTCCATCAAGCAGAGGCAATGAAACCAAGGCCTACAACAAGAAGAAGAGAAGAGGAGGAGGAGTGGGAGACTCCTTGCTGCGTGGGATCAAAACCCATGTATGTCGCGAAGACCCGTGGACTCACCAGGTATGTTGTCTCCTGGGAGGAGGGATTAGAGACATGACTGAAGAGTTGCCTGCACTCATAAAGACAGGTATCCCTTTCTTCTCATCCATGTGGGAACAAATGATACCGCCAAGCGGAGTTACGAAGAGATCACGTCAGACTTTGAAGCTTTGGGAAGGAAACTCAAGAACTTTGGGGCCCAGATAGTTTTCTCATCCATCCTTCCAGTAGTTAGAAGAGGGATAGAAAAGGAAAGAAAAATACTCCAGGAGAATGACTGGCTACGAAGGTGGTGGTGTTGCGAGAGATTTGGATTCTGGGACCAAGGGCTGATGGAAGATGGACTGTTGGCAAGGGACAGGTTCCACCTCACAAGGGCTTGGAAGAATGTGTTTGGCCACACCATGAAGAACTTTTATCAGGTGGGCTTTAAACTGAATCCTACAGGGAAGGGAGATGTAAAGTTTGGGGTAACAATGGATGAAGGCTCATGCACCGCAATAGAGAGAACAGCTCTAATAGCAACCAATAACAGCCTTCACAAACATGTAGGAAGAAAGCCAGACTATGAAGCACATGGTCTTCGATGTCTATATACTAATGCCCAGAGTATGGGAAACAAACAGAATGAACGTGAACTCTTAATACAGGAGGGAAATTATGACTTTATAGGTGTAACTGAAATTTGGTGGGATGACTCTCATGACTGGAATATAGCAATTGAAGGATATAACTTGTTCAAAAAGAACAGGAGGAACAGAAAGGGAGGTGGGGTTGCACTAAATGTGAAAAATACATATCTCTGCACTAGGGATGTACGAAAGTCACTTACCTGTTCGCGGATTATGCTGATGCTGGGGGGGAGGTGCTCCGTCCCTCCCCCCGAAATCCTGGCTGGGGGGGAGGCGCTCCATCCCTCCCCCCCCCCGAATCCTGGCCGGCCGGCCGGCTCCGCTCCGCAGGGATTCTGCGGAGCCGCCGGCTGGCTCCGCCAGCGGCCGGACATCCGGCCGCTGGCTAGCAGGGACACAAATGGCGGCGGCTGTAGCCGCCGCTGTTTGCGTCCCTGCAGTCAGCTGTGATAGGCTACGTAAATGTTTACATAGCCTATCATGGCTGATTAAAACAAAAACAAAAAAACGGGCGTATGCAAATGGCGGCGCCCATGGGCGCCGCCATTTGCGTTCCTTATTTTGGCACGTCTTAGACTACGTAAACATTTACGTAGACTACGGCGAAAATAAGGGGAACGCAAATAGCGTAGACGCTACGCTATTTGCGTTCCCCTTATTTTCGCCGTAGTCTACGTAAATGTTTACGTAGACTAAGACGTGCCAAAATAAGGAACGCAAATGGCGGCGCCCATGGTTGCTGCCATTTGCGTACGCGCATTTTTTTTTTTTTAAATCAGCCGTGATAGGCTACGTAAACATTTACGTAGCCTATCACGGTGTTTTTTAAACTTTAGCTGTGATAGGCTACGTAAATCTTTACGTAGCCTATCACGTTGTTTGTTTTTTTTTTTAAACTTGGAAATGGCAGCGGCGGCAGCCGGTCGGAAGACCGGCCGCCACAGCCGCCGCTGCCGAACCGCTGCCGGAGCCGCCACCGCCAGGAAGATTCGCCCCAGGTAAGTCCCGACCCGAGTGGGGCGGGGGGGCAGGCCGTTCCGCCACCGATTTCGGGGGGCCGAATGCGCTGGCATTCGGCCTCCCCGAGATTCGTGGCGGAACTTCCGTACATCCCCACTCTGCACAGAAATACGGGAGGATGAGCTTGGTAGCCCCGTTGAGAGCATCTGGGTTAAAATTAATGGAGCAAAGAATAAAAGGAACCTGGTGGTCGGAGTCTACTACCGGCCAGCCAATCAAGGAGAAGACGAGGATGAAACTTTTGAAAAGCAAATAGCCGATGTTTTAAGGAAGCATGAGGTAGTAGTAATGGGGGACTTCCATTTCCCCGATATTTGTTGGGAGACAAATTCTGCAAAACATGGCCCCTGCAGGAAATTCCTGACTTGTGTGTCGGATAACTTCCTACTATAGAAAGTAGAGGAAGGAACTAGAGGATCAGCTATGCTTGTAAAAGGTAAAGGTGTCCCCAGCCAGTCGTGTCTGACTCTAGGGTGTGGTGCTCATCTCCATTTCTAAGCCGAAGAGCCAGCGCTGTCTGAAGACGCTTCCATGGTCATGTGGCCAGCATGACTGAACACCGAGGTGCACGGAACGCTGTTACCTTTCCCGCCGAAGCGGTACCTATTTATCTACTTGCAATTTCTTGCTTTTGAACTGCTAGGTTGGCAGAAGCTGGGACTGAAGACGGGAGCTCACTCCATCACGCAGCACTCGGGTCTCGAACTGCTGTCCTGCTGACCTTCCGGTCTGCAATTCAGCGTCTTAACCACTAATGCTTGACTTGATCCTAACCAACAGAGATGACTTAGTGGATAAAGTAGCAGTTACAGGAATTCTGGGGGAAAGTGACCATGTTATACTTGAGTTCTTGGTTCTAAAGGAAGCAAAAGCCAAGTGTAGCCAAACACATAGCCTGGATTTTAGGAGAGCCAATTTTAATAAACTCAGAACAATGATAAGTAAGGTCTCATGGCAAGCAATTCTAATGAGAAAAGGAATCCAAGATGGATGGGAGTTTTTAAAGATGGAAATTTGAAAGGCACAACTACAAACAATTCCAACAAGAAAAAAAGGTGGAAGACAACAGAAGAAGCCACTGTGGCTTCACAAAAAGCTTAGAGATGTAGGGGTGTACGAAACCCTGCTTACCTGGCTCCGCCAGTTTCCGCAGGTGGGAGGAGGCGCTCCATCACTCCCCCCGGAATCCTCGCCAGGGGGGGAGGCGCTCCATGCCTCCTCCCGGAATCCTGGCTGGCCGGCTCCGCTCCGCGGCCAAGCTGCGGAGCCGCCGGCCAGCTCCGGCCGCCCACAGCCGGACATCCGGCCGCTGGGCAGTCCTGCAGGGATGCAAATGGCGGCTGTCATAGCCGCCGTCATTTGTGTCCCTGTAGTGAGCCATGATAGGCTACGTAAATATTTACGTAGCCTATCATGGCAGGGGGAAAACCCCAGCGTACACAAATGGCAGTAGCCGCCGCCATTTGCATAGGCTGGGTTTTTTTTCCCCTTGCCGTGATAGGCAACATAAATATTTACGTAGTCTATCACGGCAGGGGGGGGAAAAAACCCAGTGTATGCAAATGGCGGCGGCTACCGCCATTTGCGTACACTGAGGTTTCCCCCCCCCCCGCTTTGATAGGCTATGTAAATATTTACGTAGCCTATCACGGCCTCCACAGGGATGCAAATGGCGTCTCTGCGTTAGCCGTGACAGGCTACGTAAGTATTTACATAGCCTATTATGGCTGAAGAATGAGGAAGCAAATGGCGGCCGCAGGACAGCTGCCATTCGCACAGCAGCGTGGACGGGAGCAGGTAAGTGCTCCGTTTTGCATGCCTTTTGTGTGGTCTGGGCGGCAGACACTTCGTCCCGTGTGCCTTTCATGGGTTAGGGGGGTGGGGGCTTCGTTCTGCGATGGTTTTCGGGGGGCCAAATGCACTGGCATTCGGCCTCACCGAGATCCGACGCAGAATTCTCTGACATCCCTATATAGATGACCTGAAAACAAAGGAGACACATATAGGAAGTGGAAGGAAGGACAAGCAACAAAGGAAGAGTACAGGCAGGTTGCAGGGCTGGTGTCAGGATGGCTAAAGCTGAGAATGAACTGAGGTTAGTGAGGGATGCTAAAAGCAACAAAAAGGCTTTCTTCAGATAGGTGCATAGTAAAAGACAGAGGAAAAATGGTGGTACAACTATAAAACAAGGATGGCAAAATGATAACAGATGATGAAGAAAAGGCAGAAGTGCTGAATTCCTACTTTGGCTCAGTCTTCTCCCGAAAGACCGTCTATGAACCCCTTGGCAAAGGCGAAGTACAGGCTGAAGGGGCAGGATTGCAGCTTGAGATGGATAGGCATATAGTCAAGGAACACCTAATTACTTACAATGAGTTCAAATCTTCAGGGCCAGATGAACTGCATCCTAGAGTAATAAAGGAATTGGCAGAAGAACTCTCAGAACCACTGTCTATTCTCTTTGAGAAATCATGGAGGACGGGGGAAGTGCCAGATGACTGGAGGAGGGCTAATGTTGTCCTTATCTTCAAAAGGGGTAAAAAGGAGGAACCTGGGAACTACAGACCAGTCAGTCTGACATCAATCCCTGGGAAAATTCTGGAGCAGATGATAAAGTAATCCATCTGGAAGCACCTTGAAAACAATGCCGTGATTACTTGAAGCCAACATGGATTTGTCAAGAACAATTCCTGCCCGATGAATCTGATCTCATTTTTTTGATCAGGTAACCTCCCTTGTAGACTGTGGGAATGCTGTGGACATAATATACCTTGACTTCAGCAAAACTTTCTACAAAGTGCCCCATGATATCCGGATGAACAAATTAGTTCAAAGTGGGCTAGATGAAACAATGATCCAGTGGATCCACAGTTGGCTACAGAATTGGACTCAAAGAGTGCTTATCAATGGGATCTTCTCCAACTGGGGAGAGGTAACGAGCGGGGTACCTCAGGGCTCAGTCCTGGGCTCAGTGCTCTTCAACATTTTTATTAATGACTTGGAGGAGGAGGTGCAGGGAATGCTGATCAAATTTGCAGATGACACAAAATTGGGCAGGATAGCTAATACCTTGGAAGACAGAAACAAAATTCAAAGTGATCTTGATAGGCTGAAGTGCTGGGCTGAAAACAACAGAATGAAATTTAATAGAGATAAATGCCAAGTCTGCACCTCGGAAAAAGAAATCAAATCCACACTTACAAGGTAGGGGATTCTTGGCTCAACAACACTACAAGCAAGAAGGATCTTGGAATTGTTGTCAATCACCAGCTGAATATGAGCCAACAATGTGATGTGGCTGCAAAAAAGGCAAATGCTCTTTTGGGCTGCATTAATAGAAGCATAGCTTCCAAATCCCAGGAAGTACTAGTTCCCCTCTACTCATCACTGGTTAGGCCTCATCTGGAGTACTGTCTCCAGTTCAGGGCACCACACTTTGAGAAGGATGCAGACAAATACAATCCCTGGGGAAGGAAACGGCAACCCACCCCAGTATTCTTGCCATGAAAACGAAATGGATCAGTACAACCAGAGATATGTTGGTATACCATCGGAAGATGGGACTCCCAGGTCGGAAGATGGTCAAAATGCTACTGGGGAGGAACAGAGGATAAGTTCAATTAGCCCCAGATGTGATGACGCAGCTAGCTCAAAGCCGAAAGGACGGCTAGCAGACGATGGTGCTGGTGGTGAACGACGAATCCGATGTTCTAAAGATCAACACACCATAGGAACCTGGAATGTAAGATCTATGAGCCAGGGCAAATTGGATGTGGTTATTGGGGAGATGTCAAGAATAAAGATAGATGTTTTGGGTGTCAGTGAACTGAAATGGACTGGAATGGGCCATTTCACATCAAATGACCACCAGATCTACTACTGTGGACAAGAGGACCACAGAAGAAATGGAGTAGCCTTCATAATTAATAATAAAGTGGCTAAAGCAGTGCTTGGATACAATCCAAAAAATGACAGAATGATCTCAATTCGAATTCAGGGTAAGCCATTTAACATCACAGTGATCCAAATATACGCCCCAACCACAGATGCTGAAAAAGAAGTAGATCAGTTCTATGAGGATCTGCAGCACCTACTGGATAGTACGCCAAACAAAGATGTAATTTTCATTACAGGAGACTGGAATGCTGAGGTGGGTAGTCAAACGACACCTGGAATTACAGGCAAGCATGGTCTGAGAGAACAAAATGAAGCGGGACATAGGCTGATAGAATTTTGCCAAGACAACTCACTGTGCATAACAAACACTCTCTTCTAGCAACCTAAGAGACGACTTTATACTTCACCAGACGGTCGACACCGAAATCAGACTGACTACATCCTTTGTAGCCAAAGGTGGCGGACATCTATGCAGTCGGTAAAAACAAGACCTGGAGCTGATTGTAGTTCAGATCACGAACTTCTTATTGCACAATTTAGAATCAGACTAAAGAGAATAGGGACGACCCACAGATCAGTTAGATATGAGCTCACGAATATTCCTCATGAATATGCAGTGGAGGTGAAGAATAGATTTAAGGGACTAGATTTAGTAGATAGGGTCCCGGAAGAACTATGGACAGAAGTTCGCAACATTGTTCAGGAGGCGGCAACAAAAAGCATCCCAAAGAAAAAGAAAACCAAGAAGGCAAGATGGCTGTCTGCTGAGACACTGGAAGCAGCCCAAGAAAGAAGGAAAGCAAAAGGCAACAGTGATCGGGGGAGATATGCCCAATTAAATGCAGAATTCCAGAGATTATCCAGAAGAGATAAGGAATTATTTTTAAACAAGCAATGCGCGGAAGTGGAAGAAGATAATAGAACAGGAAGGACAAGAGACCTCTTCCAGAAAATTAGAAACGTCGGAGGTAAATTCCAGGCAAAAATGGGTATGATCAAAAACAAAGATGGCAAGGACCTAACAGAAGCAGAAGAGATCAAGAAAAGTGGCAAGAATATACGGAAGATCTGTATAGGAAGGATAATAATATCGGGGATAATTTGACGGTGTGGTCAGAGAGCTAGAGCCAGACATCCTGAAGAGTGAGGTTGAATGGGCCTTAAGAAGCATTGCTAATAACAAGGCAGCAGGAGATGACGGTATCCCAGCTGAACTGTTTAAAATCTTGCAAGATGATGCTGTCAAGGTGATGCATGCCATATGCCAGCAAATTTGGAAAACACAAGAATTGCCAACAGATTGGAAAAGATCAACTTATATCCCCATACCAAAAAAAGGAAGCACCAAAGAATGTTCAAACTATCCAACAGTGGCACTTATTTCACATGCCAGTAAGGTAATGCTCAAGACCTTGCAAGGTAGACTCCAGCAATTCATGGAACGAGAATTGCCAGATGTACAAGCTGGGTTTCGAAAAGGCAGAGGAACTAGAGCCCAAATTGCCAATATCCGCTGGATAATGGAGAAAGCCAGGGAGTTCAGAAAAACATCTATTTCTGTTTTATTGACTATTCTAAAGCCTTTGACTGTGTGGATCATAACAAATTGTGGCAAGTTCTCGGTGGTATGGGGATACCAAGTCATCTTGTCTGCCTCCTGAGGAATCTGTATAACGACCAAGTAGCAACGGTAAGAACAGACCACGGAACAACGGACTGGTTTAAGATTGGGAAAGGAGTACGGCAGGGTTGTATACTCTCACCCTGCCTATTCAACCTGTACGCAGAACACATCATGCGACGTGCTGGGCTTGATGAAGCCAAGGCTGGAGTTAAAATCACTGGAAGAAACATTAACAGTCTCCGATATGCAGATGATACCACTTTGATGGCTGAAAGTGAGGAGGAGCTGAGGAACCTCATGACGAGGGTGAAAGAAGAAAGTGCAAAAGCTGGGTTGCAGTTAAACCTCAAAAAACCCAAGATTATGGCAACCAGCTTGATTGATAACTGGCAAATAGAGGGAGAAAACGTGGAGGCAGTGACAGACTTTGTCTTTCTAGGCACAAAGATTACTGCAGACGCTGACTGCAGCCAGGAAATCAGAAGACGTTTACTTCTTGGGAGGAGAGCAATGACAAAACTTGATAAAATAGTTAAGAGCAGAGACATCACACTGACAACAAAGGCCCGCACAGTTAAAGCAATGGTATTCCCCGTAGTAACCTATGGCTGCGAGAGCTGGACCATAAGGAAGGCTGAGCGAAGGAAGATAGATGCTTTTGAACTGTGGTGCTGGAGGAAAATTCTGAGAGTGCCTTGGACTGCGAGAAGATCAAACCAGTCCATACTCCAGGAAATAAAGCCAGACTGCCCACTTGAGGGAATGATATTAAAGGCAAAACTGAAGTACTTTGGCCACATAATGAGAAGACAGGATACCCTGGAGAAGGTGCTGATGCTAGGGAAAGTGGAAGGCAAAAGGAAGAGGGGCCGACCAAGGGCAAGATGGATGAATGATATTCTGGAGGTGACGGACTCGAGCTTGGGGGAGCTGGGGGTGGCAACGGCCGACAGGAAGCTCTGGTGTGGGCTGGTCCATGAAGTCATGGACTGGAGAGGGTTGAGAGAAGGGCAACAAAGATGATCAGGGGACTGGAATCAAAGCCCTATGAGGAGAGACTAAAAGAAATGGGTATGTTTAGCTTGAGAAGAGAAGACTGAGGGGAGATATGATAGCACTGTTCAAGTACTTGAAAGGTTGTCACAGAGAGGAAGGCCAGGATCTCTTCTTGATCATCCCAGAATGCAGGACGTGGAATAATGGGCTCAAGTTACAGGAAGCCAGATTCCGGCTGAACATCAGGAAACACTTCCTGACTGTTAGAGCAATATGACAATGGAACCAATTACCTAGGGAGGTGGTGGGCTCTCCCATAGTGGAGGCATTCAAGATGAGGCTGGAGAGCGATCTGTCAGGGACGCTCTGACTTGGGTTCCTGCACTGAGCAGGTTGGACTGGATGGTCTTGAAGGCCCCTTCCAACCCTACTATTCTATGATTCTATGAGGGGATTATGGTGTTAAGGGATACTTACAAATGAAGCTAGACTAGAAATAGTATTTCATTTTTGCTGTGTATTCTACATTCAGTGTTAATTCAACAAAGATACTTTGAAAATCTCTCATCCTGAGTCTGCAAGACTGATTTACATGAGCTTTCCAACTGGGTTAATTGCTATTTAGTTATGTGAATTTAATATGGGTTAGTTAACCTTTATTAAGTCTCTGTATTGACATGGTTCCTGGAAAGCCATTCTTAACTAGTGATTGTCTGCAGTAGAGTTAGTATGCATTGCACAACTCATATTAGCAGAGCAGAGTTAATTAAATCTAGATTCATCTTTTTTGGGTGGGGCTTCTGTACCTTAAGCAACTGTGAGACAATGTGAAGTTTCCCCAGTCACTATGCAGAGAGCTTTACCTGTTGGATTTTGGTCTGTCATGTAGCTGTGTAAGTCATGAGTCCTGCCAGAAAAAGATAGCAGCCCAAATAAAACATGAACAGTCTAACACAAGAGTGGGAAGTTTACACCCTCCACATGTTTTGGCCTACAATTCCCATCATCCTTCACCATTGGCTATGCTGGGTAGAGCTCATGGGAGTCATAGGCCAAACCAACTGGAGGGCCACAAGTTGCCCACACCAGGTGGTTAAACAAGAAAATAACACAGAAAGGTGTTGGGACATAATTGAGATAGACGTAGGAATAGATCCATACAGCATGTATTTATTTGATTTGTAAGTCGCCCTATAACAATTGTTCTCACACCATCACAAATAACATCCAAAAATCCAAATATGTAATTTTAAAAAAACCTTTAAAACAATAAAGCAATCAATTTAAAAGAAGCAAAGGCTAAAATCATAACAAGGAGTAAATGATACAGAGATCATTAAAAAAAAAAACTAACAGAATTGAAACCACACAAACACCCTAAAAACACACACACCATGGCACCACAAATATACAATTTTAAAAGCCTGTGAGGAGAAAAAAGTCTTTGCCTGGTGCCAAAAGGACATTAAACTAGGCACCAGGCAGACCTCTCTGTAGAGGGCATTCCATAACTGGGTCCCGTACTCAAAAGGCCCTTCTCATGTGGCCACTCACCATATATCATCATGTGAGGGCACTCAGAGCAGAACTCTCTTGACAAGCTCAGGGCACCCGCAGGAATATGTGGGAAGAAGCGATCCTTCAAATACCATGGTCCCAATCCTAAAGGGCTTTATAGGTTAGAACCTGAACTTTGAATTGGGCCCAGAAATGGACTGGGAGCCAGGGGAGTTGATATAATACTGGCGTAATATGACCATAATATGGCCATAATGCCCAGTTCCAGTCAGTATTCTTGCCATCGTTCTTTATGCTTGCTGAAATTTCCAGGCCATCTTCTAAGGCAGCCCCACATACAGTGCGTTCTAATCTAAATGAGACGTTAGTGGAGAGTGGATCACTGAAGCCAAGCTGTCTCTATCCAAGTAGGGTCATAGTTGGTGGACCAGCCGAATCTGGTAAAAGGCACTCCATGCCACAGAAGACACGTAGTTATTTATTTAAAAAACTTCAACATTGCTTAATATACGTGTGTCTCTAATGACAGAAATGCTTCCACAAACACCTCCAAACCTGATCCTTTAGGGTGGATTGACACGACCTCCTTTTTTCTCGCTGCTTTTGTATTACTGAAGGAGAGATCGCACTGATTTTTTTCCATCATCTAGTACAGGGGACATATCTAGATAATGGGCAACCCAAAATGACCAGTGTATGCTTAGTCAAATCCCAGCCATCTCTTGGAAACCACTGTCGTCTATCTGGCAGATCAGAAATATCACAGAATGAGGAAAAGCTGAAGGAGTTGCTGATTCCTTCCCTAATACAGGTACCTAATACAGGCTAAACAAAGTATCTGGGTCATAAGTGCAATTAATTTATCAAGGCTTTTGACTGTTTGCAGAGCCATTGGCTAATGTGGAAAAGATAATGTTCCATTTGATAGGCCTTTCTCTGATGGATCAGCTCAGCCTAAGAAATATGCATGCTATAATGTCTTTACGGTTCAGAAATAACCACTTTGCTTTTCACTTCCCCACCTTATTTGTTCCTGAACTGATAACACATTACTTCTTAAATAACACATCCATGATTTATTTTTAATTTGCTTTGGTACCAAGCTGGGAGCGCAAAGAAATTAGCAGCATTTGAAAAAGAGTCACATTTCTGAATTCATTTGCCTGTGCTCTATGCAGTTGGATACCTGGCTTCTATTTCAAAAGCTGCTTGTACTCCAGGCACAAACAGGTGGCAGGGGGTTATAAATAACTGGCAGTATAAACCCAAGTCAATATCAGAAAGTCTTTAATGGCACATGCTCCTTGAATCTGGCCCTTGTCTACATGAGCCCTCAAATCCTGTTATGAATCTTCTGTAATTAACGGCTTTCAGTAGCACTGCAATATTTTGGGCTTTCATGTCTGGGGCAAGGAAGATTGATTCCCACCATACATGACCTGATAAATTTATTTATTTACAGCATTTATAGGCTGTCTTGCAACAAAGTTCTTGGGGCAGCTCACAACAGAGTTACATAAACATTTAGAAGTGTGAGGAAAGCCAAGAAGTCACACCTCAATGTGCTAGGGACACAGATTTAATTTCTTAATTTAAAATGGGGTTTTCTAGACAAAATAATTCAGAATGCTCTTCACTGTGCTTTTCAAAGGGCCAAACTACATGCCATTCACATAGTTAGCCATTACATGAACTGCTTTTAAAAAGTAAAAAGCAGGTATGGGGTGCTTGCCCCTTCATGGATCACTGCCTTGTTGTGGCGAAGGGGCTTGCGTAACTCAGTGAAGCCATAAGCTATGCCGTGCAGGGCCACCCAAGATGGACAGGTCATGGCAGAGAGTTCTGACAAAATGTGGTCCACTGGAGAAGGAAATGGCAACCCACTCCAGGATTCTTGCCAAGAAAACCCCATGGAACGTATCACAAGGCTAAAAGAGATGACGCCGGAAGATGAGCCCCTCAGGTCGGAAGGTGTCCAATATACTACTGGGGAAGAGCAGAGGGAATTTCCAAGTAGCGCCAGAAAGAGTGAAGCCGCTGGGCCAAAGCCGAAAGGACACTCAGCTGTGGATGTGTCTGGTGGTGAAAAGAAAATCCGATGCAGTAAAGAACAATATTGTTTAGGAACCCGGAATGTAAGATCAATGAATCAAGGTAAGCTGGAGGTGGTCAAACATGAGATGGCAAGATCGAACATCGACATCTTGGAAATCAGCGAACTAAAATGGACAAGCATGGGCGAATTTAATTCAAGTGACCATCATATCTACTACTGTGGGCAAGAATCCCTTAGAAGAAGTGGAGTAGCACTCATAGTCAACAAAAGGGTGGGAAAAGCAGTACAGGGGTACAATCTCAAAAACGATAGAATGATCTCAGTACGAATCCAAGGCAAACCATTCAGCATCACAGTAATTCAAGTCTATGCCCCAACCTCTGATGCCGAAGAAGCTGAGGTTGATCGGTTTTATGAAGACCTACAACACCTTCTAGAACTAACACCAAAAAAAAATGTCTTCTTCATCATGGGGGATTGGAATGCTAAAGTAGGAAGTCAAGAAATCACCAGGATAACAGGCAAGCATAGCCTTGGTGTACAAAATGAAGCAGGACAAAGGCTAATAGAGTGTTGCCAAGAGAACACGCTGATCATAGCAAACACTCTTTTCCAACAGCACAAGAGGCGACTCTACACATGGACATTACCAGATGGTCAATATCGAAATCAGATTGATTAGGTACTTTGCAGCCAAAGATGGAGAAGCTCTATACAGTCAGTAAAAACAAGACCTGGAGCTGACTGTGGCTCAGATCGTGAGCTTCTTGTTGCAAAATTTCGGCTTAAATTGAAGAACGTAGGGAAAACCACTAAACCATTCAGGTATGACCTCAATCATATCCCTTATGAATATACAGTGGAGGTGAGGGATAGATTTAAGGGATTAGACCTCTTAGACAGAGTACCTGAGGAACTATGGACGGAGGTCTGTAACATTGTTCAGGAGGCAGCAACTCAATCCATCCCAAAGAAAAAGAAATGCAAGAAAGCCAAGTGGCTGTCTGATGAGGCTTTACAAGTAGCTGAGGAAAGAAGGGAAGCGAAAAGCAAGGGAGAAAGGGGAAGATATATCCAACTGAATGCAGAGTTCCAAAGAATAGCAAGGAGTGACCAGAAGGCCTTCTTAAATGAACAATGCAAAGAAATCGAGGAAAACAATACAATGGGAAAGACTAGAGATCATTTCAAGAAAATCGGAGATCTCAAGGGAACGTTTTGTGCAAAGATGGGCATGATAAAGGACAAAGAAGGCAGGGACCTAACAGAAGCAGATGAGATTAAGAAGAGGTGGAAAGAATACACAGAAGAACTATACAGGAAAGATCTGAATGTCCCTGATAGCCATGACAGTGCGGTCACTGAACTTGAGCTGGACATCCTAGAGAGTGAAGTCAAGTAGGCCTTAGGAAGCATTACTAACAACAAAGCTAGTGGAGATGACAGTATTCCAGCTGAGCTATTTAAAATCCTAAAAGATGATGCTGTTAAAGTGCTGCACACAATATGCTAACACATTTGGAACACTCAACAGTGGCCACAAGACTGGAAAAGGTCAGTTTACATTCCAATTCCAAAGAAGGGCAATGCCAAAGAGTGTTCAAACTACCGCACAATTGCGCTCATTTCACATGCCAGCAAGGTGATGCTCAAAATCCTACAAGCTAGGCTTCAGCAGTATGTGAACCGAGAACTACCGGAAGTACAAGCTGGGTTCCGAAGAGGCAGAGGAACTAGAGATCAACTCGCCAACATTCGCTGGATCATGGAGAAAGGAAGAGAATTCCAGAAAAACGTCTATTTCTGCTTCATTGACTACGCTAAAGCCTTTGATTGTGTGGATCACAACAAACTGTGGCAAATTCTTAAAGAGATGGGAGTACCAGACCACCTTACCTGTCTCCTGAGAAACCTGTATGAGGGTCAAGTAGCAACAGTAAGAACGAGACATGGAACAACTGATTGGTTCAAAATTGGGAAAGGAGTACGACAAGGCTGCATATTGTCGCCCTGCTTATTTAATTTATATGCAGAGTACATCATGAGAAACGCTGGGTTGGATGAATCA
This sequence comes from Heloderma suspectum, assembly GCF_057233095.1. NCBI lineage: Eukaryota > Metazoa > Chordata > Lepidosauria > Squamata > Helodermatidae > Heloderma > Heloderma suspectum. The sequence continues at coordinate 281,209,555 of NC_139459.1, forward strand.
CAGGTCCGAATTAAGATTGCTGGGAGAATTATCAACAACCTCAGATACACAGATGATACCACCCTAATGGCAGAAAGCGAAGAGGATCTAAAGAGCCTCTTGTTGAGGGTGAAAGTGGGGAGTACAAAAGCTGGTCTGAAACTCAACATTAAAAAAACTAAGATCATGGCATCTGGCCCCATCACTCCCTGGCATATGGAAGGGGAAGAAATGGAAGCAGTGACAGATTTTATTTTCTTGGGCTCCAAGATCACCGCAGACGGTGACTGTAGCCATGAAATTAAAAGACACTTGGTTCTTTGGGAGGAAAGCTATGGCACACCTAGACGGCATAGCAAGAAGCAGAGACATCACCTTGCCGACAAAGGTCCGTATAATCAAAGCTGTAAAGGTTTTCCCAGTAGTAATGTTTAGCTCTGAGGGCTGGACTATACGGAAGGCTGAGCACCAAAGAATCGATTCTTTCGAACTGTGGTGCTGGAGAAGACTCTTACGAGTCCCCTGGACTGCAAGGAGGTCAAATCAGTCAATCCTAAAGGAAATCAACCCTGAGTGCTCATTGGAAGGACAGATACTGAAGCTGAAGCGCAAATATTTTGACCACCTAATGTGAAGAGAAAACTCACTGGAAAAGTCACTGATGCTGGGAAAGATTGAAGGCAAAAGGAGAAGGGGACGGCAGAGGATGAGATGGCTAGATAGCATCACCGATGCAATGAACATGAACTTGAGCACGCTCCGGGAGAGAGCGGAGGACAGGAAGGCCTGGCGTGCTATGGTCCATGGGGTCACGAAGAGTCGGACACAACTGAACGACTGAACAACAACAGCAACATTGGGGTGCTTGATCTGTAATAGCATCTAGTGGAGTGGTAGGGGGCTTTTACCCTTTGCCCCCCACACCTGCTATGTACGTGGGAGTGGGAGAACTTTCATTGGCATGGATGGGAACTTTCCTTCCAATGTAAACAGCAGATGTTGGTATCCTTGTCACGACCACAGCAGGGGGCAAATGATTAAAGCCCCCTCACATGCTGCTGAAGTCCCAGTCTGGTTTGGGCCTCCCATGACAGCTATTCATTTTTTGAAAAAACGTTTAAACAATTGCTCATTGCATTAGTGGCATCTTGTATGATTTGACCGTAAAGAATTAGCCTGAATCACATGGCATGAATAAAATTATTTAAATTTAAGTTAAATACATGAAAATAAAATAGTAGAAATCAATAGCTGATTTGCCTTTATGGATTCCCCCCCCCCTTGTGGAATCCCTTGGTAATGTTTGGCTCTGCCTTTCTTTTGATACAACTCTGTTCCAAAGGGTGTTGCTTCTCTCTACTCTTCCTTTTCATTCAAGGTCTCCGAGGCTTTGAGCTCTTCACATGCATGTAGAAAATTCTATGTTCAGTCTCTGGGCTCCTTCACACTGGGCTTTTATCCTGCAATTGAGATTGCTCCTTCACGGAAGTTTGCGGGCTCTTTACATGACACTGTGACCCTGCCATGGCCCTCCTGCACTAAATGCCCCTTGTTCCGTTTTTAAATAGATCGCAGATAATGAGCTATCAAATTACCCCGTTGTGTTCTGCTTCAGTTTCCCCCATGCAAAGAGTTAAAGCCAGAAGAAGACGAGCAAGATCAATGAAAGATAATGGAAGACTCAGATACAGGGGGAAGGGGAGGAGGGGAAGGGAGCCAGTAGTGATCCTGCATTTAAAATGGAAGCGGAAAGCCCCGTTTTAAATGCAGGATTTTAGGCTGGTGTAGAAATGCCCTCTGACATCCACAGAAAAGGATATCAGGGAGCAGAGCTACGAGAAAATCTCTGCCAGAGAGTAGGTACTGGTCAGTTTGAGCAGCCATACACAATTTGTGACCGACCATGCTGAGTACATCCCATACTTATTTTTGTGTGTCCCCAGCAGTCAGCACAAGCAGGAGGTTTGCACAAAATTGCACTCTCCAGCTTAAGATAAACCATGCAAGAGGTTGTTGTCAGAATTAAGAGTCGAGGATTTAAGCATATGTAACTATTGAAGTTTGACTTAATACTATTCCTAGCTTCGGTGTTCCCCCAACTTATGTAGGAAGAGAACTGGAATGGAAAGATCAAGGGAAAAGGTGGGCTTACGGTTAATTTTCCAGTTTGCATACAAACAAATGTGAAGAAGCACAGCAGATACAAGCACACACAGCAGCACATCACATACAAACATATGCAGACACAAGACTCACCATATATGAGTATGTACAGGTGCATGCCATGTGCAAGCACATGCAGGAACACGCTATGTGCACGTGCAGCAACACATGCCACATACAAGCACGTGGTAAGGTACACTTGGCTTGCTTTCAAGACAGTCCAGGAATAGCACTTAGTTCAGAATATAGTGGATAGACTGCTAACTGGGGACAGACACAGTGGTGCTTCATCAATTGAGCTGACTTGTGGTCTGTTTCTGGGCCCAGTTAGAAAGTGCTGTTTTTGGCTTTTAAAGCCCTTTATTGCTTGGGCGCAGGTTGCTTGAAGAATCAAGCGTCTCTACATGTCCCTATGAAGGGTAACTACTAGGGAAAGGGCCTGTTCCATGGTGGTGCCCCAACTTCAGTATGTTCTTCCCAGAAAAGCTTACCTACTCTGATGTCATTGCAATGCCAAGTGAAGCCCTTTTCCCCAGGCCTGTGTTTTCAGTTATCTTTGCTGGTGGTTATATTTTTATTCTTCTTTTATTCTGGTGCTTTTAGCTTGTTGATATGTATTGTTTCACTGTATTTTAATTATTTTAGTGTTAGTTGCCCCACTGATTTTATTGTTGTAAATGACTGATTTAAAATAGGAACTTTGACATCTCTTAACTTTAGCAACCCATAACAGATTTTCATCCAATCAGCTAAAGGAAAACCCTTGCAGTATCCTTATACTTTTGACATAATCTAAATTGCCAAGAGGAGAAATTGAAGATATGTTTTGAGTAGGTACAGAAATGGTTGCAAACACAGGGTGCCTGGCCTTCAGGGCGAAATTTTTAAATTGCTATAACCTGGCCATTCTCTGAAATTAGGTCAGATTATACTCCACAGAAGATAGATTCATCATTCTAGATTTCCCACTGATAGTTTTATGAGTAGATATGTCAGTTTTTTTGTAATGATACAATGCTGAAAAAACCCACTCACCTTAACTATAGAGCCACGGTGGTTCTATAATTGTTGTTTTTTACCCACCATACAACTGTTAAAGGCAGAGAATGTCTGCCAGAAATGGGTGGTAATTCATGTCTCTGCTTTAGCCATGTTCAGCCCATCCTTGTTTCTTTATAGTTTAGCGTGCAGATTACTGCCACTTTTCAGCATTACAGTGCTCCAATGAGAAGAGTTGCCATACTTGTGTGTTTGTGTGTGTGGTGGTGGGGCAGGGAGGAATCTTCCTTTCTAGGCAAAAAGGATAGAAGAGTCCTTTCAGAAACCATATCATCACAACAGAAATGCAGCCTTGAAGAAAGACATGTGGATTGGGCACCGCAAATGAGAAAAGGAAGTGCATTTATTGCATTATAATTGCACCACCTGCTTAGGCCTTCTGTAACCTTCTGGATCTGAAAGTATCAAAGCCACTGGAACACTACCTGCAAATGAGAAGACAGATGCCAGAACCTCACTGTACTTTTTATTGGAGCTTTTTTGAAGAGACCCATTTAATTCCCATCTTCCCCTGCTAGGGACAAAGTTTTTTGAATTCCTTTGGGAGTCATCTCAAGAAATTGTCAGCTCTATTTGCAGTACAATCTGCCCTTACAAACACGTCTTAGCACATCTTCCCTCTGTGAAAAGTTAGCACATCTTCCCTATATGGTACATCTCATCTGCTGCATAACTTTGTTTTCACTGCACCATCCGAATTCAGGGCGTCTCTACACCAGCCTAAAATCCTGCATTTAAAACGGGGCTTTCTGCTTCCATTTTAACTGCAGGATCACAATGACTCCCTTTTTCATGTACTTCCTTTTCCCCCTCGCTTTTCCCCCTCCTTCTTCCCGTATCTGAGTCTTCCATTATCTTTCATTGATCTCGCTCCTCGTCTTGCCGCTTTTCCTCTTCTCATGGAAGGAACTCAAGTGGAACACAAGGGAGTAATTTGATAGCTCATTATCTTCAATCTATTTAAAAATGGAACAAAGGGCATTTAGTGCAGGAGACACCGTGAATGATCATGGCGTCATGTAAGGAGCCCACAAACTTCTGTGAGGGAGCAATCTCAATCGCAGGATAAAAGCTCCATGTGAAGAAAGCCTCAGAAGCGGCACCTATAGCAATGATATTCACAGGACAATTGCCAAGGGCCAGTTTGGATAAAGGGTACGTTTATTAGGACTCCAGCTATAATCAAACATACTATGATTTTTTCCAATTTTAACACACATTTGTGAAAATATCCTTCCACCCTGAAAACTCCATCTCCAGTGTCTTAATCACAATTCTCTTTCCATTGTATCTTTCAGTGCCTGCATTTGCAGTCTCCTCTGAGAGTAGTGATTCCTTTGGAGTCACTACTCCCAGATATTCTTAACCTTGCCTGTTATCCTTACTCCTACTCTTGCATATGCACAAATGCTCTAGCTTCTCTTAAATCAGGTAAGTAGCTCGCATTTATTGTCTGAAAGCAGCTCAGCATGCAGTGCTGCTGATGTAAAGCAACTCTTGAAGTCCCACTTGCTGATTAAGAGAATGGCTGCTGGAATGGTAAACAGGAGATTAGAGGACTGTAAGCAAAGCCAGCCCAAGGTAAATATCCTGCCCCCCATGGTTAGTTAGTGAATACCAGTGTTCATAGGTTTCATATACATCCTTTACAGCCTGTGGTAATGGAATATCACCAATGGTATTTTCTTCATTTTTTCATACATACGCACAAAAATCTCAGGGTTGCCTCTGAACACATAGAGTGGCAGAGCAGTTCAGATTCTGGGGAAGAGCTGCAAAACGTGGAGGAGGAACTTTCCCAGGCTTCAGAGGCACAGCCGGATGGAGGGGGGGCCCCTTCTCACATCCCTGTGATAGATAACGAACAGGGGGAAGCAGGAGGAGGAGAACCTGAACTTTTAGACCCAAGGCGCAGACTCAGAGAGAAGAGGGAGTTGGCAGGGGCTGAGCTTAAGCATTCTGCCCGATTGGCTTGGTGTCAACAGCTGCGTCTAGAGGTGTCACGGGAGAGAGGGAGATCTTCCCTTCCCACCCCTTAAGTTAGGATAGTTTGCCTCCTTTTCCCAAATGGTGGCCAACTTTCGTAGCTTCCCTTTAAACTCCTTGAAGGCTTTTCCTTTGTCGTCTGGGAGTCACTAGCAATTTGCATCTGTATACCTCATTAGAGTAAATGGATTAAAGCCATGGAATAAAAGACTCTTGTCTGAGTTTTGATTTGGCTTTTGGAGTTCTCAGCAGGGCAAAAAGGGAATCCTGACACTGTAACTCTTCCTAGATGATACCAATAAGAGTACTACTGCTGACAATAAAATGCATTGATCTTTGGTATGCTTTACTTGAGGGATTTTAGTACCAGTGCTGTATAAGCCTGAGGTAAGTAAGCCCTGTTACACCCTTTCCCTTTGCAAAGCGAACGTTTTTGCTTGAGAAGGAGGGGCAGCACTTTTGGGTGGAGCTAGCTAGCAGCAGGAGGTGAGCCCCATTTCAGGCTGGACTCAAAGAGATCTGAACACAGCTCAGAATGGAACAAGGCTCTTTGAATCGTCTGTATGGGGGTGGGGGTGAGGAGATTGCTTTCTGAACCCACAATATAAAGTACAACACCATCATTATTAGGCAGCCAGAAAAATTGCTCTAGGGAGGAGAAATTACAAAGGCAAATGAAAAAGGAAGGTGCAGTTCCTCAATTCTAGAGGGAGGTCAGTTGACAATCTTGAGGCCACATCTGTAAAAGCCCTGCTTCTAGTGGCAGATACTCATATTACATGAATAGATGGTAAGTAAAGTGGGGCCTGATTTGACAAATGAAGATGTTGGGAGGATTGATAAATCAGCGCCTTTACTTAGTCATGTAACCACCCTGAACAAGATAGATATTAACAGTTAGATAGATATAGATCACAGGTGCCATATACCCTTGGTCTTGCAGCACAATGTATATGGCACCAAAACTGGAATGCCTGTGCTTGCTACTGAGCAGCAGATCATTTTTTTAGACTAGGGACTGAGGTTTCTTCTTTCCCCTTGGAGGAATTGGAAAATATACAGCAATTTAAATTATGATACCCCAAAAGTAAGACACTGCTACATTTCTAGTTCCATTAGGATCTCATTCTCCATTAGAACACCTATGGAGAGTAGGCAAAGAAAACAAAATAATACTGTGCCAGAAATTATGGAAATAAATGTCTTAAATACATGAGGCATACAGTCAATTACATGCAAATTAAATTCTACTACTACTACTTGTAGTGGTGACAGTGGTCGTAGTTTTAATATTTCTTTAGTGCCAACATTGTACTAGGCCCCAGTTGCTGGAGGGCTTTGGTGTTGCGGCCTCTCAGAACAATCTCAAATCTCACTGTTGAACAGGGCTTATAGCCCACCCATATTGAGCTATCTTATTCCAGCTGCTGTGGAATTGGACACCAACATTCTGTCCTCTCAAGAGTAAATCAGGATATTTATAATATTTTGATCAAAAGAATAAAAGCCATAAATCAAATGAAACAGTAACTTCTATTGGATCAACTGGGGGGATCAGTTGGCACAAGTCTTCTTCAACATTAGAACAGTAACTGCCAACCATTCCCAGGGATGTATTTGTATGGACAAAAGAAAGTGTTGTACTAGTCATCCCACTGCTAGTACCAATTCCTCCTATGGTAGTGTCTGGAACAAGTGATGCTGCTGTCAGAGGAATTGTTGCTGCTGTGTTTGTGTGTGATCTCGTGGTTCAAGCTTTACATTTGTCTATGTGAGTGTGTGTTCAAGGATGGTCAGGACTGCATGCATATCTAGCAAATGTCCTAGGTGAATGAGCTCTGCTGGTTAAAATATTGCAAGGCTTTGGATCTTCTTCCTTTGTGAATATTCAGAATAAAAATAAACTAGAAGTAGGTCCTGCCATTTGTCCAGGATGACCGTCACCTGATTTGTTCTCTCTCTCTCTCTTTAGAACAAAGGCAATCAGAGCAGGCCATTAATTAGATTACAAATAGGCTTTACCCAGAGTTTTCACTTTTAGAACAAGTTCAGTGTCACACTGTGTAGGGAAAAGGTGGAAAGAAGGCTTAGTTAATTTTTGATGAGGTGTTTATTCAGCATGGCTGATTCAAGAAAACTAAGACATTCCAAAGGAACTACTCCAGGTTCCATGAACAAGAAACAAGATGGTGACTAAAATGTAAAGTGATGCAGATTGTAGATGAAATTTAAAGTACTCTCCATTTTCAGGCTAACACTACCATTGTCTCAGGGAGACGATCATGGACGTCATTTTAGGTAGCTGTTGTCAAAAAAGTAAACAGAATGCCAGAAAGCTTTTTAAAAAGAAGGAAAAGAATGGAGAAGAACTGTGCCATTATACAAATCAGTGATTCACTCTTTTATGAAATGTGGTGTTCAGGACTAGTTACCTCAGAATGAATAATGGAGAATTGTAGGTGACTCAGAGATGGATAATGAGTTTGAGCTCAGGAAGAAGTTGTAAAAAGACAATGTGAAGAGAACGTAAAAAAATTATTTACCTTTGAAATTAGACCTATATAAATTGGTGGCACAAAGATAAAAAGCATGTGTGAGTTGCAGAAAAGGTATTTCAAGGCTTATTCTTGAACACCAGAGCCAGGAGTCATTCAGAAAAAAGGAAAGGCCGCAAACTGAAAGCAGAAGTACTTTATTACAGTTAGGGGTCAGAACCCAGTGACAAATGAAGCTTAAGTGAGAGTTGCAAAAAGATTTGGAAGAAACCACAATCAAAGGCCATAGCAATTAATACCATCAAAATTTGGAGCAGATTAAAGAAGACAAAGCCCAATAACATTTCCTGGTTGTTAAAGTTGGGTGTGTTGCGTTGTCTTTGAGATAGAAGAAAGTAAGGAATTTAGCCAGGTCTGCAGAAAAGAGAATAAAAGGTATATTATCTAAATATGGTTAAATCTTGTATAAGCAAACAAAAAGGATTATTGTAACAGTAACTGGGAAAATTATTTTGGATAATAGTAAAATTATATGTGTTCTCAGAGATCCTGTGCTAAAGGTACATGACAGAACAGGAGAAATATTGGAGCTGTTAGGAGGAAAAATATATCCCACCCCACTACCCAATTTAGGGTTTTAAATATGTCTGTTTGGCTTGCTGATTACACCCTAAATAACATTGGAGGAAAGGTATTGAGATAATGTATACTAAGGCATAATCTTTCACGTGACCCACCATTTTTATGATCCACATTACCACCAACAAGAGGAGGGAGGATTGGCAAATAGTGGGCCAGTTAGAATCCTTCAACAGTCCTGATTCAGCTGAATGACTACCAGTTGCTAACCTCTATTTTAGGCTATTTAGACTTTTTGGTTTAGAGCCATGATGAGTTAATATTAAATTTCTTGACTGCAGCAAGACTGCTAGCTAAAAACTAGGAAAAGGCTTTATCTCCAGCAATAGAGAACAGGTTTTATAAAGTTTGAGAGATAGCTGTAATGGCTATTCCCAAGATTGGCCAGCTGGATGCATTTATGAGAAGGTAAACAAAATTATGATTCCTTTTTCTGTTAAAATGGAAATATTTTCTGAATTTCCCTAGAGCCCTGGGAAAACCAATTTAGAATACCTTGATATATGTGTTGCCTGTATTGTCGTGTCCATGAATCATTTTTTTCAAAAGGCTTGGTACATTAATCGACATCTTGGTAGTGTGGGAGCTTTATACCTCTTTTGGGGTAAGCCTGGTGCAATAAATATCCATAAATCAGCTTTCCTGTTTAGATAATTGGATTTATAAGAGAAAACATAATGGGTTGGACCTAGACTCGGTGCAATGGAACTCTGTGAACTGGATGATCGAAGAAGGGGAAGATGATTTTTGCCAATTCCTTGTATGGCCACTGAAATCTCCTCTGGATAGTTGGGGGATCCTCCAGAACAGTGTGTGAAGTGGCACTGGGAGGGAAGGAGAAACTGGTAAAAATTGCTGCTCTACCTCCTTCCGCCAGCAAGGAGGCTCTGCTGATCCCTGGTTACCTCCACCAGTGGAAAGAGCTCTTCCACTTGTGGGGTGGTCAACTCTGTATCCATCCCATTCAATTTTCCTTTCTGAGGAGTTCTGCCTGATCAAAATAGGAAGCTTGTACCCATGCATTAACAGAGGCAGGCTGGTGCCAATGTTTTCTCCAGGAATTGAAACTGGAGTGGTGTTGGTGCTTGAGGGTTAAGCAGGTGAGCTCCTTTGCCTTGGGTGAATGTAGACTCAGGGTGTATGACAGTATAGTAAAAATGAAAAATGTTTCACTATCATTATCATTTTATTACATTTAGTTTATGTTTTAATTATCACACAAATTAAAATTAGATACATTTATATCCTTCTAGATGCCTTGTAATTAGCACAGCTCTATTCCTAAACTTGAATACAGTGTATTCATCTTCGGTTGCATCTTGTGCATTTGCTAGTTCTGGTCCTTTAATTTATATACTTATTAGTTTATTCACATAATCAAGCAGGAGGTAAATTCTGGCTCTGGCTCAGGCTCCTGCTGTGTTTCTCTGGCTCAAAAAGTGTTCCTTGCATGCGTCCGTCAAGGGGCTACACTTGCAGGGTTACAGGTAAGTTATTTGAAGATCTAGTATGTACAGGGCCTAGTACACTAAATAGTTTGCAGATATCATTCTGTGACATCATCATCACTATCATTTCTTAGTCACTGGCAAAATCACCTTGTAACTGAAGTGTGTATTAAAATTTTGATTTCAGTGCAAATTTCCAAGCAATAATGATATGGAATGTTTTTCAACCAGAAAATGAAAATAAGCATGTGACAAGTGATCACTGGGAGGGGGGATATTGAGAGTAGTTGGTGTGTAGGTTGAGAGAAGGAAGAGTGGATGTCTGTGAGAGAGTAGGGGAGATATTGTAGTGCTCTAGAGTCTGTTTGCTTCTCAGAGGGCTTTCTGAGTGAAACAGAACTAGGTTTTCACTACAAAGTGTTCGTGAAAATAATTTAGAAATGCTGCAGAGGCAGCTGAGTGTCATGTGCAGGAGGAGCTGCAGAACCAAGCCGCCTCTGTGATTGCCTGAAGCACATCAGAATGTAATGGAGAAAGTGGGACAGTGCAGCAGGAGAGTAGAGGAGGATGCTCTGTTTCTCATGATTCTTAGCTTCCTTGTTGAGTCGAATTCACTACACCAATTTTTAATTGGTTCTTACCTAATCGTTCTTGACCCATCTGAGAAACACTGGCTCATTCAGATGTTACGTTAAACAGGGAATCATGGATTAAGAAATGACAATGTGAACGAGCTGCATGCTGGTGTATGTGGCCTATCTGCTCCCATTTGCTCCTTCTGTTGTGTGAGTGGGTAAACAAATCAGGAAGGAGATAGCTTTTTATTACCTTCAAACATGAGATTATGATTAAGTGTGTCCCAAACAAGCCAGGATTGGAAGCCAGGATTGGAAGCCAGTGTTAAACATAACACCTGAATGCAGTGTATTAATTCACTTGTGATTGTGATCAACTTTTTACCACTAGAAAACTATAGTGGCAGCTTACAATGAACAACCATAACAATAATTTAAATAGAAAATAGAATATAAAATCATACAAACAAAAGCAATATAAAATATAACAACCAAATAAAACTCACAGCACTCCAAAATTAAATACACAGATTTTAAAATTTGAGAGGCCCAGACTACTTGAGTAATTTAAAAGGCCTGGGTGAACAGACAGGTCTTCACCTGGTTCTGGAAACACCACAGGGATGGTCTCAGGCAAACCTCTCTGGGAAGGCTGTTCCATAACTGGTTCTATAACAGAGATTCACAAGTATCTTAGATACACTGCAGCACTCAGTTTATATCTGAAGTTGTTGTTGTTGTTGTTCAGTCATTCAGTTGTGTCCGACTCTTCGTGACCCCATGGACCATAGCACACCAGGCCTTCCTGTCCTGCACTCTCTCCCGGACTGTGCTCAAGTCCATATTCATTGCATCGGTGATGCTATCTAGCAGTCTCATCCTCTGCCATCCCCTTCTCCTTTTGCCTTCAGTCTTTCCCAGCATCAGGCTCTTTTCCAGTGACTTTTCTCTTCGCATTAGGTGGCCAAAATATTTGAGCTTCAGCTTCAGTATCTGTCCTTCCAATGAGCAGTCAGGGTTGATTTCCTTTCGGATTGATTTCCTTTCAGATTGACTGATTTGACCTGCTTGCAGTCCAGGGGACTCGTAAGAGTCTTCTCCAGCATCACAATTCGAAAGCATTGATTCTTCAGCGCTCAGCCTTCCTTATAGTCCAGCTTTCACAGCCATACGTTGCTACTGGGAAAACCATAGTTTGATTATATGGACCTTTGTCGGCAAGGTGATGTCTCTGCTTCTTACTGTGCTGTCTAGGTTTGCCATAGCTTTCCTCGCAAGGAGCAGGCATCTTTTAATTTCATGGCTACAGTCACCGTCTGCGATGATCTTGGAGCCCAAGAAAATAAAATCTGTCACTGCTTCCATTTCTTCCCCTTCTATATGCCAGGAAGTGATGGGGCCAGATGCCATGATCTTAGTTTTTTTAATGTTGAGTTTCAAACCAGCTTTTGCACTCTCCACTTTCATCCTCAACAAGAGGCTCTTTAGATCCTTTTCACTTTCTGCCATTAGGGTGGTATCGTCTGCGTATCAGAGGTTGTTGATAATTCGCCAGGCAATCTTAATTCGGACCTGTGATTCATCCAACCCAGCGTTTCTCATGATGTACTCTGCATATAAATTAAATAAGCAGGGCGACAATATACAGCCTTGTCGTACTCCTTTCCCAATTTTGAACCAATCAGTTGTTCCATGTCTCGTTCTTACTGTTGCTACTTGACCCTCATACAGGTTTCTCAGGAGACAGTTAAGGTGGTCTGGTACTCCCATCTCTTTAAGAATTTGCCAGAGTTTATTGTGATCCACACAATCAAAGGCTTTAGCATAGTCAATGAAGCAGAAATAGACGTTTTTCTGGAATTCTCTTCCTTTCTCCATGATCCAGTGAATGTTGGCAATTTGATCTCTAGTTCCTCTGCCTCTTCGGAACCCAGCTTGTACTTCCGGTAGTTCTCGGTTCACATACTGCTGAAGCCTAGCTTGTAGGATTTTGAGCATAACCTTGCTGGCATGTGAAATGAGTGCAATTGTATGGTAGTTTGAACACTCTTTGGCATTGCCCTTCTTTGGAATTGGAATGTAAACTGACCTTTTCCAGTCTTGTGGCCATTGTTGAGTGTTCCAAATTTGCTGGCATATTGAGTGCAGCACTTTAACAACATCATCTGTTAGAATTTTAAATAGCTCAGCTGGAATACTGTCACCTCTGCTAGCTTTGTTGTTAGTAATGCTTCCTAAGGCCCACTTGACTTCACTCTCGAGGATGTCCAGCTCAAGTTCAGTGACCGCACTGTCATGGCTATCAGGGACATTAAGATCTTTCCTGTATAGTTCTTCTGTGTATTCTTGCCACCTCTTCTTAATCTCATCTGCTTCTGTTAGGTCCCTGCCTTCTTTGTCCTTTATCATGCCCGTCTTTGCACAAAACATTCCCTTGAGATCTCCGATTTTCTTGAAATGATCTCTAGTCTTTCCCATTCTATTGTTTTCCTTGATTTCTTTGCACTGTTCATTTAAGAAGGCCTTCTTGTCTCTCTTTGTTATTCTCTGGAACTCTGCATTCAGCTGGATATATCTTCCCCTTTCTCCCTTGCTTTTCGCTTCCCTTCTTTCCTCAGCTACTTGTAAAGCCTCATCAGACAGCCACTTTGCTTTCTTGCATTTCTTTTGCTTTGGGATGGTTTGAGTTGCTGCGTTCTGAACAGTGTTATGGACCTTCGTCCATAATTCCTCAGGCACTCTGTCTATCAGGTCTAATCCCTTAAATCTATTCCTCACCTCCGCTGTATATTCATAAGGGATATGATTTAGGTCATACCTGAATGGTTTAGTGGTTTTCCCTACGTTCTTCAATTTAAGCTGAAATTTTGCAATAAGCAGCTCATGATCTGAGCCACAGTCAGCTCCAGGTCTTGTTTGTACTGACTGTATAGAGCTTCTCCATCTTTGGCTGCAAAGTACCTAATCAATCTGATTTCGATATTGACCATCTGGTAATGTCCATGTATAGAGTCGCCTCTTGTGCTGTTGGAAAAGAGTGTTTGCTATGATCAGCGTGTTCTCTTGGCAAAACTCTATTAGGCTTTGTCCTGCTTCATTTTGTACACCAAGGCCATGCTAGCCTGTTATCCTGGTTATTTCTTGACTTCCTACTTTAGCATTCCAATCCCCCATGATGACGAGGACATCTTTTTTTGGTGTTAGTTCTAGAAGGTGTTGTAGGTCTTCATAGAACCGATCAACCTCAGCTTCTTCGGCATCAGTGGTTGGGGCACAGACTTGAATTACTGTGATGTTGAATGGTTTGCCTTGGAGTCGTACTGAGATCATTCTATCGTTTTTGAGATTGTACCCCAGTACTGCTTTTCCCACCCTTTTGTTGACTATGAGTGCTACTCCATTTCTTCTAAGGGATTCTTGCCCACAGTAGTAGATATGATGGTCTCCTGAATTAAATTCGCCCATGCCTGTCCATTTTAGTTCGCTGATTCCCAAGATGTCAGTGTTCAGTCTTGCTGTCTCATGTTTGACCACCTCCAGCTTACCTTGATTCATTGATCTTACATTCTGGGTTCCTAAACAATATTGTTCTTTACCGCATCGGATTTTCTTTTCACCACCAGACACATCCACAGATGAGTGTCCTTTCGGCTTTGGCCGAAATAGCGTTGCCCTTATTTTCGCCGTAGTCTACGTAAATGTTTACGTAGACTACACGTGCCCAAATAAGGAACGCAAATGGCGGCGCCCGTGGGCGCCGCCATTTGCGTACGCACTTCCCCCCCCCGCAAGGTCAGCCGTGATAGGCTACGTAAACTTTTACGTAGCCTATCATGGTGTTTTTTGAAAATCTAGCCGTGATAGGCTACGTAAATCTTTACATAGCCTATCATGTTTGTCGTTGTTGTTGTTTTTTACTTGGAAATGGCAGCGGCAGCAGCCGGTCAGAAGACCAGCCGCTGCCGCCGCCACCCAACCTCCGCCGGGAGCCGCCGGGAGCTGCCACCGCCAGGGACATTCGCACAAGTTAAGTCCCATCCGGGGGGGGGCAGACCGTTTGTCCACCAATTTCGGGGGGCCAAATGCGTTGGCATTTGGCCTCCCAGAGATTCGCGGAGAAATTCTCCGACATCTCTAAATATTTACGTAGACTAAGACGGCGAAAATAAGGGGAACGCAAATAGTGTAGCGTCTACGCTATTGTCAAGGGCTCCTTGGAGGGCTCTCTCTGTCTAATCCAGTAGCCAAGTCCAGACACAGACAAAGGGATTCTTTGCAAAGCTTTATTCTTCTTTTACAACTTAGTAACTCAACAGGTAGCAACTAGATCTGAGCAGCAGCATCCCTATGCCCTAAGTTGGAACAGTTGGTCCCCGTTTGAAAGGCAATTACTGGCAGACCCCTGAATATAAGGACTAGGGAGAATCCCTCCCCTTTTCCCTTGGATCCTCTGGGCACAACCGTTCTTTGAGCACGAACCATTTGGCGCCACTCTCTGCGTCTGCGCCGCGCATCCCCCCCCAGTCTGCTATCTGTGCTGAGTCACTCCCTGGACTGCTTTCTAAACTAGGAATGTGGGTGGGAGGAATCTCCGTCAGCTGTTGGTCCTGGGAAAAAAGGAGCGCGCTCCTCTCCCGAAGGAGCGACTGCTCTTCCTCAGCATCAGAACTACTCTGGGATTCTATGGGCTCAGTGTCCACCCTGACAGCTATTTGCGTTCCCCTTATTTTTGCCGTCTTAGTCTACGTAAATGTTTACGTAGACTAAGATGTGCCAAAATAAGGAACGCAAATGGCGGCGCCCATGGGCACCACCATTTGCGTACGCATGGGGTTTTTTTTCTTTTAAATCAGCCGTGATAGGCTACGTAAACATTTACGTAGCCTATCATGGTGTTTTTTAAAAATCTAGCCGTGATAGGCTACGTAAATCTTTACGTAGCCTATCACTTTTTTTTTTTACTGGAAATGGTGGCGGTGGCAGCCGGTCAGAAGACCGGCTGCTGCCGCACCGCCTCCGCCGCTGCCGGGAAGATTCGCAGAAGGTAAGTCCCGTCCCTGGGGGGGGCAGGGGGGCAGACCGTTCCGCCACCGATTTCGGGGGGCCGAATGTGCTGGCATTCGGCCTCCCCGAGATTTGTGGTGAAATTCTCTGACATCCCTATTGACGCTCCAGGGAATAAGAGAACACAAAGAGTTCTTGGACAGAAGGGTGGAACTACAGCAGCAAAGTGAAGAACAGAAGCTGAGGCAGAAGAGGGAAATGCTGAGGTGAGGAAAAATGAAGTAGAGGATACACCTTGGAAAACTGTCACTCCTTGGTGACAGTTAGGAGCAGAAGAACTAAAAGCCACTCTACACCAGTGGAAGCATTGGAACTATGGAACCGTTTCCAGGTACTTGAGGATGAGACTGGAGGACAGCCTGCAGAGGAAGAATTACAGGGGAACCTACATGAGAGCAAGCAAGAGGCTGAAGGTCTGTCAAGAAGAAGTGATGAAACCTCGGCCTACAACAAGAAGAAGAGAAGAGGAGGAGTAGTGGGAGACTCCTTGCTGCGTGGGATCGAAACCCAAGTATTTGTGAAGACGCATGGATGTATGCTGTCTCCTGGGAGGACAGATTAGTGACTGAAGGGTTGCCTACACTCATAAAGCCCACTGACAGGTATCCCTTTCTTCTGATCTATGTAGGAATAAATGATACTATTAGATAAAAAGGGGAGGTCATAAGTAGCTAGTGTAACTAGTGACTCGGTCACGTAGGCATGACTAGGGATGTCAGAGAATTTTGCCACGAATCTCGGGAAGGCCGAATGCCAGTGCATTCGGCCCCCCGAAATCGGTGGCGAAATGGTCTGCCCCCCCGCCCCCCCCGGGATGGGACTTACCTTGGGCGAATCTCCCTAGCGGCGGTGGCTCCGGCGGCGGTGCGGTGGCAGCTGCGGCGGCCGGTCTTCTGACCGGCTGCCGCCACCATTTCCAGTAAAAACAAAAACAAAAAAAGTGATAGGCTACGTAAAGATTTACGTAGCCTATCACAGCTAGATTTTTTAAAAATGGGCACCGCCATTTGCGTATGCGTGGTTTTTTGTTTTACTCAGCCGTGATAGGCTACGTAAACATTTACATAGCCTATCATGGCTGACTGCAGGGACGCAAACGGCAGCGGCTACGGCCGCCACCATTTGCAGACCCGGCCGGCCAGGATTCGCGGCGGTAGGGACAGGGTGCCTCCCCCCCGGCCAGAATTTCAGGGGGGAGGGACGGGGCGCCTCCCCCCGGCCAGAATTTTGGGGGGGAGGGATGGGGCGCCTTCCCCCCGGCCAGAATTTCGGGGGGAGGGACGGGGCACCTCCCGCCCACCTCGAATCACATTTCGTCAAAAGGTAAGTGCTCGAGATTGCATTTACCCCAGATGGGAAAATGGAGGTGCGGCTCCCCAAACAGCAGAGTAGCAATTATGAGATGGCACTCTTGAATGCCATACCAGAACCCCATGCAGAAAAGGGGGAAGAATGGAAACAGATAGAAAACCGAATTAATCCCTTGGTTTGGGGTGGAAAAGGAGGGGCGGCCCGCGCCAAGACAGCCGCACCCTACAGAATACCTCTTAAACCAGGAGCCAGGCCAGTTGATGTGAAGCAGTACCCCCTTTCGCGACAAGGAAAAATTGGACTGCAGCCAGTAATATCAAGACTGCAAGAAGAGGGACGCCTAATCGAGGTAATGTCCCCCTACAACACCCCCATCATCGCGGTATCTAAAGGGGAAGGAAAAGGGTACCAACTTGTGCAAGACCTCTGCCTCCTCAACCAGCAAATAGAAACCCCCTACCCCGTGGTGCCAAACCCACACACTCTCTTGACAAAAATTCCAGAAAGCCATGAATGGTTTACTGTCATAGACCTGAAGGATGCTTTCTTCAGTATCCCACTGCATCCAGACTTGAGGCCGTTATTTGCCTTCCAATGGGAGGACCCAAGAGGCAGGGCCAAGGTTCAACTAACATGGACAGTGATTCCCCAGGGACTTAACTTATCGCCTGTCATCTTTGGCCAACAGCTTCAGAAGGATTTAGGGCCATGGATTCATCAACACCCTCAGATAAATGTCTTGCAGTATTGTGATGACCTCCTAATTTCGTCTCATACCAAGGACGGGACTTACCTGGGGTGGATCTTCCTGGCGGCGGCGGCTCCGGCGGCAGCTCCGGCGGTGGTGCGGTGGCGGTGCAGCAGCGGTGGCGGCGGCGGCCGGTCTTCTGACCAGCCACCACCACCACCATTTCCAAGTTAAAAACAACAACAACAACAACGTGATAGGTTATGTAAAGATTTATGTAGCCTATCACGGCTAAATTTTAAAAAACACCGTGATAGGGTATGTAAATGTTTACGTAGCCTATCATGGCTGATTAAAACAACAACAACAACGCGCGTACGCAAATGGCGGCGCCCATGCGCGCCGCCATTTGCGTTCCTTATTTTGGCATGTCTTAGTCTATGTAAATATTTATGTAGACTATGGCGAAAATAAGGGGAACGCAAATAGCGTAGCGTCTGCCCTATTTGCGTTCCCCTTATTTTCTCCGTAGTCTACGTAAATGTTTATGTAGACTAAGATGTGCCAAAATAAGGAACACAAATGGCGGCGCCCATGGGCGCCGCCATTTGCATACGCGCGTTTTTTGTGTGTTTTTTTAATCAGCCGTGATAGGCTACGTAAACATTTACGTAGCCTATCACGGCTGACTGCAGGGACACAAACGGTGGCAGCTACGGCCACCGCCATTTGCGTCCCTGCTAGCCAGCGGCCAGATGTCTGGCCACTGGTGGAGCCGGCCATCGGCTCCGCAGAATCCCTGCGGAGCGGAGCTGGCTGGCCAGGATTTGGGGGGGGGGAGGGACGGAGCGCCTCCCCCCAAGCATCAGCATAATCCGCGAACAGGTAAGTTACTTTCGTACATCCCTAACCCCAACCGGCCCTTTAGGCTTTATGTACACGAAAACAAGGGGATAGCTTTGGGGGTTCTCTGCCAGAAGAAAGGGCTGGCCTGGAGGCCTGTAGGATATTACTCCAAGGTCTTGGACGTTGTGGCAAGGGGCTGGCCGAGTTGTCTTCGAGCTGTGGCAGCTACGGCCCTAATCAACACAGAGGCAGAAAAAATGACTATGGGAGGACCCACTGAAATTTGGGTCCCCCACGGTGTGCCACAGATCCTGGGATCCGGAGGAGGAAGCAAATTCCTCAACCCTGCCAGGCACTCCAGATATGAGATAAGCCTACTCCTGAATGAGAGCCTCACCTTTAAAGCATGTTCCAGCTTTAACATCGCTGCCCTACTGCCAATACTCCAGGGCCCAAATAAGCCCGGACCACCCGACCATGATTGCCTTGAGATATTGGACTTAGATACAAAAGGCCGACCTGAACTAGAGGATGAGCCAATTGAAGGGGCTCAGGACTTGTTTGCTGACGGGTCCAGTTACATGCTAGATGGAAAGCGGTATACAGGAGCAGCAGTCGTCACTCAAGACAAGAGCGTACATGAAGAACAGCTACCACCACATTTCTCCGCCCAGTCCGCCGAATTGGTGGCCCTAACAAGAGCGCTCCAGGCCGGAAAAGGGAAGCGAATTAATATCTACACTGATAGCAAAAACGCTTTTGCCATCGTACACGCCCATGGGCAATTATGGAAGGAAAGAGGCTTCCTCACGGCTAATGGATCCCCAGTGGCCAACGGGGGCCTAATAGTAGATCACCTTGATGCACTTCAATTGCCCCTACAAGTGGCCATCATCCACGTCCAAGCTCACGGAAAAGAGAAGGAGGACAGATGGAGAAAAGAAATAAAAAAGCAGATGAGGCGGCAAAGAGGGCAGCCCGAGAGGGAGTTCAAGGGGTGTTCCTAGTCCTACCGGGGCAGGAGGACCCACCCACATATTCTTCCTCTGAGTTGCAGATGGCGTAGGAACACGGAGTATATCCTCAGGCTGATGGGTGGATCCAGATGACAGATGAGAGGTTACTTCTACCACAGACCTTGCAGAAGGCCATCTTAGAACAGGTGCATCACTCCCTCGGACACCCAGGGGCCTCAGCTATGATTGAGTACTGTAAAAGACTGTTTGTGTCCCCAGGTTTGACAGTCCGTGCCCATCAGCTAGCATCCACTTGTGTGATCTGCCAGAAAACTAACCCTGCAAGATCGCCTCCTCCACCCAAAGGGGGGAGGCCTTGGGCATATTATCCCTTCCAGAGGGTCCAGATTGATTTTGCTGAAATGCCACCTTGCAGGGGTTACAGATACCTGCTTGTCATTGTGTGTCAAATGACAGGATGGATAGAGGCATTCCCATGTAAAAATTGCCAGGCAAAAACTGTAGTCTCCAAACTATTGCAAGAGGTAATACCACGGTTTTCTTTGCCCGAAACTATTGAGTCAGACCAGGGTTCGCACTTTATTTCCACCGTTACCCAAGGGTTGGCCCAAGCTTTGGGGATAGGTTGGCATCTCCATTGCCCCTGGAGACCCCAGGCGAGTGGCGAAGTTGAAAGGGCCAACCGTAGCCTCAAGGAAACTTTAACTAAGCTCCAGAGAGGGGTTAGGCTCACGTGGGTTGAGGCCTTGCCCGTCGCTCTGACAAAAGTTAGAAGGATGCCCAGAAAGGGGATAAAACTTTCTCCCTTTGAATTAATGTTTGGATTCCCCCCCCCCCCGGTGCATTGCGGAAGAAGGGAAAAGGTTAAATGGGAATTGAGGGATCAGATGTTGAGGGGGCAATTAACTACTCTGCAGTCTGTTCTCTCACAGCTACGAGCTTACTCTGTGCCGTTCCAGAGGCTACCGTTCGATGCACCAATCCACCGATTCCAATCAGGGGACGAGGTGCTGCTGAAAAAGTGGAATAAAGAAACTCTAAAGGAGGGGTGGGAAGGGCCTTATTTAGTGGGACCTACTAGTCACTCATGCGTAAAACTTGTAGGATCAAGTAAGTGGACCCACTGCAGTCGAATAAAACCTTTCCGGAGGCCCCTGTCTCCTCCTGTCACCCGGAAAGAACAGGAGGACACGGGCAGGAACAACAGCCCTCTGCTTCCTGGCACTCACCTGGAAGCTGCCAGGGACACAGGCGAAGAGATCAACCAGGAGCCACAATTGCCTGTTATTTACAAATTCCAACACTTGGGGAAAGCTAAGGTTCGACTCAGCCGAGCCTGAGATTCAGGGGGATTGCCTATTGACAATCAAGGTATTCGTGTAATAGAGGCAGAAAATCCCGTACGCTGACAAGTGATTGGGAAAATGGAGTGGTTCTGGGTCCTAGCACTGCTAACCAATGGGGTAATGGGATCAAAGCAACCTTGTTGTCAGGAAGGGGGGAAAATAGTCTTCAGAACCTCTCTAGGGGCAGAATTCTACAAATCCATGAAGTCTATCACTTGCTTAGGAAAGAAGGTTTTTGAGATACAATTGACCAAACCCTACATCTATTACACTGGTAGTCAGAGAAGCCAATTATCACTAGGAGCCAAAGTTTGCCTCACTAAGGGAGGGCAGTGGGGATTAGATAAATGGAGCCCGCCGCGGGTCCATCAGACCTTTAAGCAAGCTGTGCAGCAAGCCGGGTTAACCCCTGCAGCCCCACGAGATAGAAGATCGCCCCTGGAAAGCCCAGCTTGGGCTTCAAGTGGCCCAAGATACTGACAATGTATGGTTAGAATGGGTAAAGTACACCGCCAAATCCTTGAACAAGTCTGATTGTTTCGTGTGCGCAGCTGGGAGATCTGTCACCAAGGTATTGCCCTTCCCTTTAGGCTGGGATCAGCCCTCCCTCCTCACTTGTATAATCTGTTTGTTCCAGCACTCCAATGCATGGGGGGATAAAAGCTGCCAGAGCCTTAATAAACCTTTCCCCCCCCCCAAGAGGGAGGATCGCGTTGTACCTCCCGTGGCTTCCATAGAGGGATGGAACCATACTGGGTGCATCTCTCGGGCCCTTGAGGAAGATAGTATTTCATTAGGAAACCTCTTGACCTGTACCAACATCACCACGTTTACTAATGACTCTTTGCCGATTCCCCGTGCTGATCTTTGGTGGTAGGCTCAGAACTCTTTGAGACCTTTCCCTCAAACTGGTCTGGAATCTGTGGACTGGTCCAGCTTGCGGTCCCCTTCTCCATCGCCTTCCACCTGACCCAGCAACCCACTCACCGCCGCCAAAGATGCAGCACAACCCCCTTTGACAATCAAATATACATAGATTCAATAGGAGTCCCGAGGGGGGGTCTCAGATGAATTCAAGGGAAGAAATCAAATAGCTGCAGGATTTGAATCCACCCTGTTTTGGTGGGCAACCATAAATAAAAACGTTGATTGGATTAACTATATTAACTACAATCAACAGCGATTCATAAACTACACCCGAGATGCCATAAAAGGACTAGCCGAGCAGCTAGACACCACTAGTCAAATGGCCTGGGAAAATAGGCGTGTCCTTGATATGATGTTGGCAGAAAAAGGAGGGGGGGGTGTGATGATGGGCAGAAGGTGCTGCACCTTCATCCCTAATAACACTGCTCCTGATGGCACAGTGGCAAAAGCACTACAAGGTCTTACCGCCCTATCTGAGGAATTGGCCGAAAATTCCGGGATCAGCAACCCTCTCATCATTTGGCTAGAAAAGTGGTTCGGCAGATGGAAGCATTTGGCAGCTTCCGTCCTTATCTCATTGGTAGTAATGGTAGGAATCTTGGTGCTCTTTGGCTGTTGCATCATCCCATGTGCCAGAGGCCTGTCCCAAAGATTGATTGAAAGTGCTTTATCAAAACAAATGCTTCTACTATACGACACAGCCGAAACAACCAGCTAAGCACTCGGACCACCAAAAACCAAAAACGGCTGTGAGACATGAGTAAAGACTTAAAGGGGGGAGTGTTAGATAAAAAGGGGAGGTCATAAGTAGCTAGTGTAGCTAGTGACTCGGTCACGTAGGCATGACATGTGACAGATGAGTCGGCTTAAACTGAGAGCAGGTGGAGAGACAAAGAACAATGGGTCAGTTTAAACTGAGAGCAGGCGGAGAGACAAAGAACAATGGGACAGTTTAAACTGAGAGCATGCGCAGAGACAAAGAACTGATGGAGAAGTATTGAGCTGTTAGGGGTGGGTATAAAAAGGTTGGGTGCGCCATGTTCTGGGTCCAGACTGCTCTGCACCTGTTTTGCAAAACGATCAATAAAACTTTGTTGGCTCCACTGTCGCCTGCCTGGCCTCTCATTTGACCAGAAGCAAGAACTTTTTCTAACAATACCACCAAGCAGAACTATGAGGAAATCACATCAGACTTTGAAGCTTTGGGAAGGGAACTCAAGAACTTTGGGGCCCAGATAGTTTTCTCATCCATCCTTCCAGTAGTTAGAAGAGGGATAGAAAAGGAAAGAAAAATACTGCAGGTGAATGACTGGCTACGAAGGTGGTGCTGACGTGAGAGATTTGGATTCTGGGACCACGGGCTATACTTCCTGGAAGATGGACAGTTGGCAAGGGATGGGTTACATCTTACTAAGGCTAGGAAGAGTGTGTTTGGCCACAGCATGAAGGACTTCGTCAGGAGGGCTTTAAACTGATTTTTTTCAGTTTAAACTTATTGGGGAGGGAGATGTAAAGTTGGGGGTAACAGTAGATGAAGGCTCATGCACCACAATGGATACAACAACAGCTCTAATAGTGCCCAATAATAATCTTCAAAAACATGAAGGAAGAAAGCCAGACTATAAGGCGCATGGTCTTTGATGTCTATATACTAATGCCCAGAGTATGGGAAACAAACAGAACAAACTTGAACTCTTAATACGGGAGGAAAATTATGACTTGATAGGTGTAACTGAGACTTGGTGGGATGACTCCCATGACTCCTTCTGCAACTGAAGGATATGACTTGTTCAGAAAGAACAGGAGGAACAGAAAGGGAGGGGGAGTTGCACTATATGTTAAAAATACATATCTCTGCACAGAAATACAGGAGGATGAGCTTGGTAGCCCCATCGAGAGCATATGGGTTAAATTTAATGGAGCAAAGAATAAAAGGAACATGGTGGTGAGAGTCTACTACCGGCCACCCAATCAAGGAGAAGACAAGGATGAAACTTTTGAAAAGCAAATAGCCAATGTTTCAAGTAAGCATGATGTAATAGTAATGAGGGACTTCAGTTTCCCCAATATTTGTTGGGAGACAAATTCTGCAAAACATGGCCCCTCCAGGAAATTCCTGACTTGTGTTGCTGATAACTTCCTCCTACAGAAAGTAGAGGAAGGAACTAGAGGATCGGCTATCCTTGACTTGATCCTAACCAACAGAGATGACTTAGTGAATAAAGTAGCAGTTACAGGAACTATGGGGAAAAGTGACCATGTTATACTTGAGAGCCGATTTTAATAAACTCAGAACAACGATAAGTAAGGTCCCATGGCAAGCAATTCTAATGAGAAAAGGAATCCAAGATGGGTGGGAGTTTTTAAACATGGAAATTCTAAAGGCACAATTACAAACAATTCCAACAAGAAAAAAGGGTGGAAGACAACAGAAGAAGCCACTGTGGCGTCAGAAAAAGCTTAGAGATGACCTGAAAACAAAAGAGGACACGTATAGGAAGTAGAAGGAAGGGCAAGCTACAAAGGAAGAGTCAGCAAGGCTAAAGCTGAGAACGAGCTGAGGTTAGCAAGGGATGCTAAAAGCAACATAAAGGCCTTCTTCAGATACGTGCATAGTAAAAGACAGAAAAAAGAAATGGTGGTTCATAAAATAAGGATGGCAAAATGATAACAGATGACAAAGAAAAGGCAGAAGTGCTGAATTCCTACTTTGGCTCAGTCTTCTCCCGAAAGAGGGTCTATGACCCCCCTGGCAAAAGCGAAGTACAGGTCGAAGGGGCAGGGTTGCAGCTTGAGATCGATAGGCATGTGGTCAAGGAATTACTTTGAATGAGTTCAAATCTCCAGGGCCAGATTAACTGCATCCTAGAGTAATAAAGGAACTGGCAGAAGAACTCTCAGAACTACTGTCTATTACCTTGAGAAATCATAGAGGACGGGTGAAGTGCCAGATGACTAGAGCAGGGCTAATGTTGTCCCTATCTTCAAAAGGGCTAAAAAGGAGGAACCTGGGAACTACAGACCAGTCAGTCTGACATCAATCCCTGGGAAAATTCTGGAGCAGATGATAAAGCAATCCATCTATAAGCACCTTGAAAACAATGCAGTGATTACTCGAAGCCAACATGGATTTATCAAGAACAAATCCTGCCAGATGAATCTGGTCTCATTTTTTGATCAGGTAACCTTCCTTGTGGACTGTGGGAATGCTGTGGACATCATATACCTCGACTTCAGCAAAGCTTTTGACAAAGTGCCCCATGATATCCGGATGAGTAAACTAGCTCAAAGTGGGCTAAATGAAACAACGATGCAGTGGATCCACAGTTGGCTACAGAATCGGACTCAAAGAGTGCTTATCAATGGGATCTTCTCCAACTGGGGAGAGGTAACGAGTGGGGTTCTGCAGGGCTCAGTCCTGGGCCCAGTGTTCTTCATTTTTTATTAGTGAACTTGGCTGAGGAGGTGCAGGGAATGTTGATCAAATTTGCAGATGACACAAAATTGGGCAGGATAGGTAATACCCTGGAATACAGAAACAAAATTCAAAGTGATCTTGATAGGCTGGAGTGCTGGGCTGAAAACAACAGAATGAAATGTATTAGGGATAAATGCCAAGTTCTGCACCTAGGAAAAAGAAACCAAATGCACAGTTACGAGATGGCCAATACTTGATTCAACAATGCTACAAGTGAGAAGGATATTGGAATTGTTGTCGATCACCAGCTGAATATGAGCCAACAATGTGATGTGGCTGCAAAAAAGGCAAATGCTCTTTTGGGCTGCATTAATAGAAGTATAGCTTCCAAATCCCGGGGAGTACTAGTTCCCCTCTACTCAGCACTGGTTAGGCCTCATCTGGAGTACTGTCTCCAGTTCAGGGCACCACACTTTAAGAAGGATGCAGACAAACTGGAGAGGGTTCAGAGGAGGGCAATGAAAATGATCAGGGGACTGGAAACAGAGCCCTATGAGGAGAGACTGAAAGAACTGGGCATGTTTAGCCTTGAGAAGAGAAGACTGAGGGGAGATACGATAGCGCTCTTCAAGTACTTGAAAGGTTGTCACAGAGAGGAAGGCCAGGATCTCTTCTCGATCATCCCAGAATGCAGGACACGAAAGAATGGGCTCAAGTTACAGGAAGCCAGATTCCGGCTGAACATCAGGAAACACTTCCTGACTGTTAGAGCAATACGACAATGAAACCAATTACCTAGGGAGGTGGTGAGCTCTCCCACACTGAAGGCATTCAAGATGAAGCTGGACAGCCACTTGTCAGCGATGCTTTGACTTGGGTTCCTGCATTGAGCAGGGGGTTGGACTCGATGGTCTTATAGGCCCCTTCCAACCCTACTATTCTATGATTCTAAGATTCATAAGTGCATTTACTTCCCAAAGATATCATATCATCTTTCACTCTTTTGCGTCATAAAGAAAACGTATGAACAATAGCACAGTAAGCAGTTATTCTTCCTGCCTTCTTACTTAATGCACATGTTTCCCAATTTTAGGTGGGAAACCTTGCTTTTCTTAAGGTTAGCTTTTCTCATGTCATCATGCTTAGCGGTCAGTGAAAAGTTCAGTCATAGCATGTCAGCATGAGTGTCTTGCTAGTAGCAAACTGATTCAAACGTAATATAGGAATATATTGTAATATTTCATATGCTTCTTTATGAAAATGGTAGTTTATGAGAATGTAGTAATTCATGATAAAGGTAGAAGACCAATAATTATTCTTTAGGATGAATATTTGCAAGGTAGCATATTATGCAGGTTGGTGCAGGAGTTTTGCAAGATGCAAAGTCTTCTGGGACAAATATTCAACACACCCTGTAAGATACTGTGTTTGAGGCAGAGTGATTGCACACTAAAAGCCTGATCTGGAAGCACCCTAAGTCCACTCAATTTATCTCCCATTATTATAATTACATCACCACTTGCCTTAAAGCTTTGCAATGACTGGCTGTCCATGAAGGAGAATTTTCTATGGTCCATAGTTTTAAAAGCTCTTCCACCTTCTATCCCACCGCTCCCCCTTTCCCTCATAATATCCCTTCTTCCTACCTCTATTCCTTCATGTTTTATCAGATTTTCTCAATATCTTGCTTCTGCTCTAACCTCCCTGCCTTCTACTATATGCTTCCTTATGCCTGCAGGAGCACTCTTCCCATCTCTGTTGATCAGGCCTTCCTTTTTCTGGTTTAAATACTACTTTACTACTTCTACTTTAAATTTTACATCACTTTGGTGGTTTTGTAACAAATAAGGCAGTATATAAATGCTAATGAATAATAATAATTGCATAAACTCCTACTGCCAACTAATCCCCCCCCACCATCTCCATGTCCTCACTGTTAAGCAATCTTGAGTTCTCATCCCAATTCCTGCTTTCTCATTTAAATGTATATCAAATTGTATATTTCTGACACTTTTCTACCCTGGGACTCTGGCACTTTTCTATCAGGTACAGCATTTACCATCTGTAGAGGTGCCAAACTATGCTTAGTAGTATGACTAGTGATAGTAGATCATCCGTGTTTCCATGCATGACAACTGATTTTGCTATTTCTCTGCCATCCCTGGTAGTTTAATTGACCGTTGTGTGCCTTATTCAACAGCCTGAATTCAGTTTGTATTCTTTGATGGAATGTGCGGAGTCATCTCTGTGATGTTAACACTGCAATGACATCACTAGGCAAATGATAGTGATTTCACTCATCATCACTCATCAGATATGAACTTCTTTATATGGGTGGCCCAGCATTAATTCTAGTATAACAGACTGTCGATTCATTTTCTTCGCAAATGGCTCCTTATTTTCTTTGCTCCGCTGCTTCTGTCAGGTGGGAGTAGAGATCTAGATAACAGTCAGCTGGCTCTGCTTCAGAATGGAAAATACAGATGAGCTGCATCTTGGCAAGAGAGACTGCTTTGAAAGGGCTGAGACAAGATGGTTGTCAAAATCTTATTTTTCAGTCTTTGCTTATTGGATCCAACAAGTGCCTTTATTATCTTTGATTCTGGCCAGGAGAAAATTATATTTCTTCTGTTGTTGTCCTGTCTCAAAAAATGTGGTGCTCTGGTATCAGATGAAGCCACGTTTCATAGAAAGACTTGGAAGTGCCAGTTCTAAGCCCAGAAGTGAATGAAGAAAATGTTTGAACTTAATTTAGGTTTCTAATCTATTTCAGTTCTTGGTTGAAGAATTAATTTGTTCTTATTTGAAAGCCAGTCTGAGGCTGTGGCTAGAATGTTGTGCCTGGATTTGGGAAACCTCAAGTCCCTGGTTGTCTTTTAAATTACTGAGTGGCCTTGGGCAAGTCAATATTTCTTAGCCCAGGGGTGGACAACTGATGGCCCTCCAGATGTTTTGACCTACAACTCCCAGCAGCCCTAGCCAGCATAGCTGATGGTGAGGAATGATGGAAGTTGTAAGCCAGTACATTTGGAGGGCCAAAAGTTGCCCACTCCTTTTAGCCTTACCCTAACATACTGTGCAGAGGAGGAGGTGGCTAAAACCACTGCTCTGAGTGCCTTAGAAAAAGGGTGGGGATACAAATGTAAACCCCC
Organism: Heloderma suspectum; assembly: GCF_057233095.1. NCBI lineage: Eukaryota > Metazoa > Chordata > Lepidosauria > Squamata > Helodermatidae > Heloderma > Heloderma suspectum. The sequence continues at coordinate 281,237,628 of NC_139459.1, forward strand.
CCCCATCCAAATGTTTGTCTGAACTGTCTCATTCTAACTGAAACTAAACCAGTGGAAGGATTGTGATCCCCTAATAATTTTTAGCTGCAAAATACACAGGGGAAGACGTGTGTAGATTTAAAGTGGGTGTGCAGCCTCGCAACTGTGAATAGAGCAGAGTGTTGAATTTCTCTAGTGTCTTGGTTTCTTACAGTCTTTATGTATGCCCAATACCAGACAGCAGAAATATTTATACTTATCTGTACAAAATGGAATAATGCTTGTGATGCATTCAATGAATGTGTAGCAATAACTGGGGTCATGGACTTTGGCACAAGCAATGTTTCTGCACTCAGTTGAGGGAGCCCATTTGTTTAACAATAGAATGAGAAACTTCCAGGGTCAGCAAGGTATACATGCTATGCAGGGAAATCGCATCTTAACAACATCTCTACAGCAGAGAGAACAAAATGAAGCAGTAAATAGAAGAGTCTAGTAGATGGACTGGGAAGAAACAGAAAAGACGGTGACAGGTACAATAATATAGGTAGACAGTTGAAATCTGAAAACTGTAATGGTCTGACAATATGTGCAGGAGGAAGGGTGGGAGAAGAGTCTGTTTTGATTCTTCTTTCTCTAGTCACCAAGCTTTTGTTAAAATCTGTTGAAAGTGAAAAGTGTCTGTGAATAGGAACAGTGAAAAAAGTGACATTAGGATCTGCCTGCAGATACCTGCAATTGTCTCGATAGTAAAATGAAGCACTCTCCTGCTCTGTATCCGTATGCTTTTATATGCTACCTTGAGCTCCCTGGATGAGAGTCAGGATATAAATGTAATAAATAAGCCCACGGTGAGATCGTATACGATCAAAAATAAGCAGGAAATGAAATAATTGTAGTTAATGCTCTGCCAGTGCCCCTTACTTTTATTAATAGCAACCATTTTCATTTTTACACTTAATCGCATTTTTACCCAGGTTTGATCCTGGTTTGTTTCTAACATTCAGAATTAAAATAAACCACAGATCCCAGAATTCATACTGGGAAACTGGTTTAGTGGGGAAAAATTAAAGCTTTCACTCTCCTCCTCTCATGCACAAAGAGGAAGTAATGGGGAGGGGAGCATGTTATGATCTAGTAATGAAAGAGGGGAGGATAGCTTTGAGCATATGCAGAATACCTTTTCCTCACCCCTGGAAATCTAGTGGTAGAAACTACATACAATGCATCAGGGATAAGAGGACAGCCTCCAGGACAGAGAGCATGCCTTCCAGGCAATTGTGAACTGTGGTACAGTTCGGTTTAGAAAACATTGGATTTCCCGCTAACTAGTACTCCCTCTAAGATATTTCATTACTGCTGTCCCTGAAAGCAGCCCCCTCTATAGCATGACTTGGAGCAGTAAGTAAAGTTAACATGTGATGTCTTATGGTTGTACAAGAAACTTGATCATTTACTTAGTGTTCATAACCTTCAGCTAGATAAAGGAGGTCTCTTAATATTTAATGCTGAAAGAGACCACTTCCCTTAGCTTCCCTTAAAGCTACAGTCAATGAGTGTGGATATTCAAGGCCAAAACTAAGCTTTAAAATAATAACACAGTAGAACATTTTAGAAACTTCTCATGGGGGTTGTGTATTTATTTATTTACCATATTTATATACTGCTCCATATCTAGAACAGATTTTGGACCAGTGAACACAAAAAATAAAACAATAAAAGAATAAAAAGATTAAAGCACCACATTAAAATTATAGTTGTTTAAAAAAACACAGTGCCAATAAAACCCATAGGTCCATATGGAACCACCAGGAGCAAGCCCTCCAACGACCTCAATGACTGGGCAGGTTGGTAAGGGAGAAGGCACTCTCTCAGGTATTCTGGTCCCAAGTTATTTAGGGCTTTATACACTAGTACTAAAACCTTAAACCTGGCCCAGTAGCAAATAGGCAGCCAGTGTAGTTCCCTCAGCAAAAGAGTTATATGATGGAAAGGGGCAGCTCCTGACAACAGCCAAGCTGCTGTGTTCTGCAGTAGCTCCGGCTTCTGGACAGCGTTAAGGGGAACCCTGCATAGAGCACGTTGCAGTAATCCAGTCTTGAGGTTACTAGCACCTGTATCACTGTGGCCAAGCTATCCCTATTCAGGAGAGGCTGTAGTTGGTGAACCAGCTGAAGCTGGTAAAAGGCACTCTGAGCCGCCATGGCCACTTGGGCTTCCAGCAACAATGATGGATCTAGGAGTACCCCCAAACTACAGACCTGATCTTTCAGAGGGAGTGCAACCCCATCCAGAACAGGCAATGAGCCTATCTCCCAGACTCGGGAACCACTCACCCACCCCCGTCTCACCAGGATTCAGTTTCAGGTTATTGGCCCTCATCCAGCCCATTACTGAGTTTAGGCACCGGTCCAGTACTTGCACAGCCTCTCCTGATTCAGATGTCACAGGGAGGTAATGCTGTGTGTCATCAGCATACTGATGGCACTTGGCTCCAGATCCCCTAATGACCGCTCCTAGTGGCTTCATATAGATGTTAAATAGCATTGGGGAATAAGATGGTACCCTGCGGCACCACATAGCTCAATTGCCAAGGGGCCTGTCAGTGTTGGATCAGAGCCCAGAGAGCCCTAAAGCAGTTCAGATTCTGAGGAAGAGATATAAACCACAGGAGGGGAACCCACGTGCTGTTCAGAGGAGCAGCCAGGGGGAGAACCCCTCCCCCAGGAGTGGTCGCACTACTGCCTCCTTAAGAACAGCAGGGACCACCCCTTCCTGAAGGGAAGCATTCACCACACTCTGGACCCACCGAGTCATACCCCCTCGACTAGCTTTTATTAGCCAGGAAGGGCAAGGATCGAGAGGGCATGTGGTTGGTTGCATTGCTGCAAGCACCTTGTCCATGTCATCAGGCCACAACAACTGAAATTGATCCCACAAAATTAGGCAGATGGTGGCATCAGATGCCTTGACTGGAACTGCGCTAACAACAGCATCAAGTTCGCTGCAGAGACAAGCAATTTTGTCCTCAAAGTGCGATGCAAAAAGGTCACAGTGGGTCCTTGAGGGGACCAGGGCCCCATTCTCTGGGGAGAGTGTTAACAGCCCCCGGGCCACCCGAAAGAGCTCCGCTGGACTTGAGGATGCAATGGAGGCAGGAAAGTAAGCCTTCTTTGCTGCTTGCACCACCACACAATAGGCATGATTATGTGCTCTAGAGCATGCTCGGTCATCTTCACTTTGAGACTTGCGCCATTTGCGCTCTAGCCGACGTCCAGCCTGTTTCATTGCCCATAGCTCCCCAATATACCAGGGAGGAGAACAGGTTCCACAGCACCGGAGAGGGCACTCAGGTGCAATCGAGTCAATGGCTCTCCGCATCTCACTGTTCCACAGTGAGGCTAGGGCCTTGATTGGATCACCAGCTTTCTTCACTGTGAAATCACCAAGATCATTTAGAAATCCATCAGATTCCATCTTTCTCTTGGGGCAGACGATCCAAGTGATCGTCCCCAAATGATCATCTTCAAGTCCAAATGATCCAAATGATCGTCTTCAAGTCCCCCACCCCTGCAGGAGGGAAGTAATGCCATGACTTCAAATCTTACCCGGAAATGATCTGACCATGACAGTGGAATTACTTGGGAACCCCCCCCCCCCCGATTTTCAGATTACTCATCTCACACCTTGGAGCAAAAACCAAATCAAGGGTATGCCCTGCTTCATGTGTTGGACTGATGACAAACTGAGACAGCCTGATGGAGGCCATGAAGTCCTGAGCTCCAGAGATAGCCTCAGCGTGGAAGTTGAAGTCACCTAGAATTACTGTCCTAGGCTCCCCCAACACCACACTTGAGACCTTCAGCTTGTTTAGAATGTTGGTTATAGGAAGCATGCAGCTTTCATGTTACAGCAATGTTGCTGGATTCCAATCCATTTCCGAGCATGATTCAACATGCTCAGAAACAAAGCCCTAAACAGCATGGGACCAGATTACCTGAAGGACCACATTCTGTCATATAAGCCTGCCAGGATTTTACGATCTTTAGGAGAGGCCCTTCCTTCTGTTCCACCAACATCTGAAGAGGGTTTGACAGGAATTTGAGAGAGGGTCTTCTCAGTGGTGGCTCCCAGGATCTGGAATTCATTGCTGAGGGAGACCTGTTTAGCATCTTCCTTGTTGTGCTTCTACTGGTAGGCAAATACATTTTTATGCAGACAAGCCTTTGGCCTGATATGCTTATTTGGCTGTGAACACTGTAAATGTTGCATTTTGTTCAATTGGCTGCTATTATTAATTTATTGCTATGTTTTATCTGCCCTGTTTTAATTTATTTTTGTTTGTTGATTTGTGTTTTACTTTGTATTTTACATTTATTGCTGTTTGCTTCCCTTAGCACCATTTGATGGAATGGTCGTATAGACATTATAACAACAACAACAACGTTCCTTGAGGTGCTATGATTTCTGATTGTGGCTGTCAGATTAATAAAATTTAAGGCGAGGAGAGACTGATGAAAGTGTGACCACTTGATTAATAGTAAATCATGTTGAATATCATCCGATTATTACTGCATCATCTGGTCTAACAAGATCTTGTGTTAGACTAGAGCTTCTCCACTGTGATTTCTCTTTTGTGATCCATAAAGAATTCATTACTTTGGCGCAGCAAGGAAATCCTGCTGAATATCTGATGTTTTCACAGACAACGTTCTAATCAACTTAGTTTATTCTACCCAAAGGTGAGGATATCAGATGAAATAAAAACAGATTATTACTATAAGAGCCAGTTCTTGACGTAGACAAGAAGTTCAAATGAGACCATATAATAATACTTTCCTTTCTCCGTTTTATCTTGGACATTTTAATGGGCTCCATACTGAAATCCTCCTGCCAGTCTTCCTGGATGCTTGGCTGTGATCACGTTGTCATCCGTGCTACCAAGCCACCTGATCTACATTGAACAGCCTTCTCCAACCTGGGGTCCTGCAGATGTGTTAGACTGCAATTCCCATCATTCCCATGGCCATTGGCTGGGAATGATGGGAGTTGCAGTCCAACATATCTAGAGGTTACCAGGTTGGGGAAGACTGACAAAGAGAGTGTCAAGAAGAGGAAACCAGATACGAACATATTTTAGATTGTGAGCATCTGAGGAGAGCCATTTTTTATGCCAGAGTAAGACCTAAGGACCAAGCCACATAATACATTGCAATGGAGCCCACTTAAATCTTCCTTTGTTACAGAGGCTAATGGGAGGTCTAATGAGGGGGAAAAACACACACCCCAAACCATTCCCAATAGATAGTATTTTGAGATAAAATAGAGGACATGTATTTAATCCAAAGCTTTTTCTCTATATTATAGGGTGCTGTACTAGGATTTAACCCTCTCAAGTAGGCTGCCCTGGCAGGGCATAAGTAACCTTACTTACACTGGCAGCCTCATTACTCTTTGCGATGGCCCCTTAGCAGGGGCATGATTTGGCTGAAATAGTGGGGCTTCTGGATTTTATTAAAGGGCCTCTAACTCCCTCTTCCCCTGACATAACTCAAGCACTCCCACACTATCTTTGCAGCAATCATTATTAGACACTTGAAAATGTGCCTTTTCCTAGAAATATATTGAATGTAGCTTCAAATCTGCATGTGTTCATGGGAAAGTTGCAGTCCCAGATGAATGGTTGTGGTAGAAATATTACTAGAAAGGCTATTTGTACAGGGAATATCATCAATGTATCCTTAATATTTTGGGCAGTCATAATTAGTGGGCAAAAAGCCTACATACTGATGCACCCTGCAAAAGTAGGCTGCAATGTACTGTCATAGTAGCAACATTTCCTATGCAGGGGACCCCCTGCAAATAGATTTTGTAGATGGTGTCAGGAAGGGAACAGGAAGCCAACAATTTGGGAGGCAGTAACTTGAATGGAACAATTGTGTTCCTTCCTAGCATAATTGGCATGCATCTCCTTTGTCTGCCCCATTTATTCAACACGCTCGCATAGGAATCACTGCAGGAAAACAAATTGTGTGAATGGGATCTTTAGTATTTACCAAGATATTACTGAAGATTGAGAGATGAAGATGCAGACTGATGTCGCAGTGCAGGGCTGTAAGTCAGCTGTTGACAAGTTAGAACTGCATGTTTGAAAGAAAACACTGGGACTTCTACTTAGTCTTCTGAATAATAAATGTGACTGCACATAGGAATGTTATGCAACCAGCTTGCATCTTTAGCCTGACTGTGCACTGGAATGGAATAAGTCTATTCAAAATATGACTGTAAAAGTTTTGTACTGTAATATCAAGTAAATATCAAAATAATCAAGTAAATATCAAAATAATGAAGGATGGAAATATACTTCAAGACAGGTTGAAATGGATTACATTGAAATACAAGTGACAACAAACCTAATCAAATTAGTCTATCCAATAAAATTAGTTTTATGCAACTACAGGCATCTGGTTTCAGGGATGGCTGACATCCAAGGATGGCGGCTTTATGATTTAGAACCAAGCAGCTTGGAAACCAGTTAATTAAAGGTTTTTCCTATTGCTAATTAAAATTTTTGTTCCTAATGTCCATGGGGTTTTGTTTCTTATATTCATATCTGTATACAGGAGGTGCTGTGGCCATTTAAGCCAGGAACCAGTGCTGATACTAGCCAGGTTCAATGAGAACAGAAGCATTTCGTCTTCTTGTTATCTGAGCCAAGTGGGTCTTATCATTCCATATGTATTTGTGCTTGGCATCAATGTGTCCACAGATAACATTGCCACAGGTGCCTGCGGCAAAGAAATATCTCAAGAACGCTCCCCAGCCAGGGATCTGGTGGACAGAGAAGGCAGGCCCATGAGGCCATACAGATCACCTCTCAGACGTGGTGCTACCTGTATGCTACAGTAAGCTGATCAAGCTGCAGCAGTTTACAGTTCTATGACAATAGACTGAATTCCATGAGAACATTTTCACCCTTGGATATTTCTGGATTAGAAGTAAAATGGAGCATAATGTAGAAAAAATAATCTTCTAGATGGTCACCACAGCTGATCCGTTACATATTCACTCCTTTATTAATATTTCAGAGCTGCCACTTGCGTTATTGTGAAGATGATGAAAGGTGAACATTCAGGAAGGTGTTGGCAAGAAAGGTGAAAATTCAGAGAAGGGGGCACTCCCAACACTTTAACCCCCACATTTAAGAACAGAAAGCAGAGAGTAGGAATAAGTGGTAAATAAATGGTAAAATAAATGGTAATTTGTGGTGATGCCCGGGAAACTTTTTAAAACTGTCACATGTGCCCGCAGGCCTCAAAATGTTGCCTACCTCTGGTTTTATTGAAATGACTACCCTGATACTTAGTAGCAACATTAATGGAATGGGAAAGAGCATAAGAAGATAAGAAGACCTATGCTGGATCAGACCAAGGTCCATCTAGTCCAGCATTCTGTTCACACAGTGGCCAACCAGCTGCCCACAGGAAACTCATGCATTGCAACAGCACCCTCCCACTCAAGTTCCTCAACAACTACTGTACATAGGGCTTACTGTCTCTGATACTGGAGGTAACATAGCCACCAGGACTAGTAGCTATTGATAGCTTTATCATCCATGAATTGGTCAAATCCCCTTTTAAAGCCATCTAAAGTGGTGGCCATCACTATATCTCATGGAAATGAATTCCATAGTTTAACTATATTTATTTATTTTATTAAATTTCTTAATCTCCCATCTGTCTGGTCACCCAGCCACTCGGGGTGATGAAAAGTACAATTTAAAACAGTAAAATTATACATTAAACATTTTAAAATATCCTAACCCACCCCAAATGCCTGCCTGAATAACCAAGTTTTCAGTGCGTGGTGGAAGCTCATTAAAGATGGGGCATGGCAGAGTTCCCTAGGGAGGGAGTTCCACAGAGTGGGGGCCACCACAGAGAAGGCCCTCTCCCTTGTCCTCACCAGCCAGCAGTCCTGGCTGATGGGACAGAGAGAAGGCCATCCAAGGCTGATCTTGTTGAGCAGCCTGTCTGGTGTTGCTGGAGGTGCTCCTTCAGATAGGCTGGGCCGGAATCATATAGGGTTTTAAAGGTCAAAACCAACACCTTGAATTTGGCCCGGAAAACAACTGGTAGCCAGTGCAACTCCTTCAGCACTGGAGTGATGTGATCACGCCGGCGGCTGCCTTTAATCAGGTAAGCCGCTGCGTTCTGTACCAGCTGCAGCTTCTGAACCGTCTTCAAGGGTAACCCCACATAGAGCGCATTACAGTAGTCTAGACGAGAGGAGACCAGGGTATGTACTACTGATGGGAGCAAATGGTCGGGAAGGTAGGGGCACAGCTGCCGTATCAGATGGAGATGATACAATGCTGTCCAGCTCACAGCTGACACCTGAACCTCCATGGACAGCTGGGAGTCTAAAATGACCCCCAGGCTGCGGACCTGGTCTTTCAAGGGTAGCCATACCCCATTCAACACCAGGTCAACATCCCCCAACCTACCCTTGTCTCCCACCAAAAGTACCTCAGTCTTGTCAGGGTTCAGCTTCAGCTTATTCCTCCCCATCCAGCCACTCACCATCTCCAGACATTTAGACAGGGATTCCACAGCCAACCCTGGTGAAGATCTGAACGAGAGGTAGAGCTGTGTGTCATCCGCATATTGATGACACTGCGCCCCAGACCTCCTGATGATAGCCCCCAGCGGCTTCACATAGATGTTAAATAGCATTGTGGAGTGGATGGAACCCTGTGGCACCCCACAAGTGAGTGGCCATGGGTCCGACACCTCCTCTCCCAGTGCTACCCTCTGGTACCTGCCGGAGAGGAAGGACCGGAACCACCATAATACAATGTCTCCAATGCCCATCCTTTCCAGGCGGTCCAGGAGGATACCATGGTCAACAGTATCAAAAGCCGCTGAGAGGTCGAGGAGAACAAGGAAGGAGCATTCACCCCTATCCAAAGCCCTCATCGTATCATCCACCAAAGTGACCAAGGCTGTTTCTGTCCCATGCCCAGGTCTGAAGCCCAACTGAAATGGATCTAGATAATCGGCTTCTTCCCAGTGTGCCTTCAACTGCATCGCCACCACCCACTCAATCATCTTACCTGAAAATGGCAGATTCAAGACTGGGCAAAAGTTGTTCAAAACTTGGGGATCCAAGGAGGGCTTCTTTAAGAGCAGTCTTATCACTGCCTCCTTCAGGGCTGATGGCATCACTCCCTCCTCAAGGGAGGCGTTCACCACTGCTCTGATCCCCTCACCCAATCTCTCTCTGCAGCTCATAATGAGCCAAGATGGGCAAGGATCAAGTAAGCAGGTGGTTGGCTTTACAGACGAAAGCACTTTGTCCACTTCATCAGAAGGAAGAAGCTGGAACCGATCCCACAAAACCGGTTTGCCCCAGGCCGCCTCTCGCTTGCTAACTGTATCCACGGTGCATGGAATAACACTCCTGATCAGATCAATTTTATCTCCAAAGTGCCTTGCCAAGGCCTCACAGGAGGCCTTATAATGCTCCAGCGGTTCCGGAGCAACTGGACCGACCAGGCTCCGGACCACTTGGAACAGCCTCCTGGGACAGCACTCTGTGGACGTGATAGAGGCAACATAGTATTCCTTTTTTGCTGCCTTCATCGCCATGTGATAGGCTGAAGATACAGCTCTAGCTCGTGTCTGATCGTCTTCGGAGCGAGACTTCCGCCACCAGCGCTCTAGCCGTCTCACTTCCTGTTTCAGAGCTTATAACTGCGGATTGAACCATGGTGCAGTCCGAGCCCTGTTCAGGGGGAGAGGGCGTTTCGGAGACACCCAATCTAATGCCCCAGTGATTGCAGCATTTTAGCCACCCACCAGGGTCTCGACCGAGTGGCCGTTTGCGTGCTTCAGAGAATCCCCAAGCATATTCAGGAATCCATTTGGATCCATAAGATGCCTGGGGCAGACAATTCTAATAGGTCCTCCACCCTTGCGGAGGGGTTGTGGAACCGAGAAATCCAACATCACCAGATAGTGATCTGACCATGACAAAGGGGTAATGGATATACCTCCGACTTCCAGATCACTCCCCACTTCTCCAGAAACAAACAAAAGGTCTAGTGCATGACCAGCTACATGGGTGGGCCCAGTTAGAATAGGGTACAGCTCCCAGGAAGCCATGGTCTCCATGAAGTCCCGAGGTGCCCCCGTGAGGATGGCATCTGAATGTACATTGAAGTTCCCCAACACCAGTAAGTTGGAGGACTGCACACGCACATCAGAGACCACCTCAAGCACCTTGGCCAGGGAGTCAGTTGTGCAGCGGGGTGGATGGTACATGAGCGGAATCCCCAGACTGCCCTTCGGGCCCAACCTCCAGTACGTGCACTCAGCAACCTTGGTCTCCCGGAGAGGGGGTCTGGTGAAGACCAAGGACTCATGGTAGATAATAGCCACTCCCCCTCCCCAATCCCCAGCCCTCGGCCACTGTGCATATGAAAATCCGGCTGGGCACATGGCCGCCAAAGTTGGAGCAGCTGCCTCAGCCAGCCAGGTCTCGGTAATACATGCCAGGTCTGCACCCTCATCCAGGATCATGTCATGGATGAGGGATGTTTTCTGGGTAACAGACCTGGCATTGCAGAGCAGCAAATGAAGGCCAGAAGATGGAGTCACGCCTCCCCCAGCCATCCTTTGGCTCTGGACGGGCCCGAACAGGGGACAGATATTACACATCTCTCCCTTGCTCCCCTTACCTGGCATAGCCTGCCCTTAGCGCTCTGCCAGCACCTGCGACCCAGCCTCTGCATAGTCTGGCCCCCAACACTCCCCGTCAGGTGGACACTTGCCCCCTTGCTTCCACCTATCAGGCAGGCTATCCACCCCTAAAAATACAACCCCCCCAAAAAAACCCACCCCCACCAACAATTAAACAAAAATCAAACAAAACAAAACTACACTGATTGACTCAGGTCCCCTCAACTGGCGCAATATCGTTCCTCCCCGGCACATACTCAGGCCACCAAAAAGCTAGACAAAGGAACAGGGTCCAGGTCCTGAATCACTCGCAACTAGGTGGTTCCTGGCACTTCCAGCAGTAGGCAGCCTTTACAGCTGGAGCTAGGTTGGGGCCCTGCCCTCCCAGGCCAGGTGGAAGGAGCCAGGCAGAAAAGCAGGGTCCAGGTCCTGCAAGGCTCACAGCTGGGTGATCTCTGGCCCCTCCAGCAGCAGGATAGCCTTTGTAGCTGGAGCCAGGTTGGGGCCCTGCCCTCCCAGGCCAGGTGGAAGGAGCCAGAAAGAGAAGCAGGGTCCAGGTCCTGCAGGGCTCACAGCTGGGTGGTCTCTGTGCACTGTGTAAAGAAGTACTTCCTTTTACCTGTCCAGAATCTCCCACCAATCAGCTTTATGGGATGATCCCTGATTCAAGTATTATGAGAGAGGGAGAAAATTGTTTCTCTATCCACTTTCTCTGCACCATGCATAATTTTGTACATCTCTGTCATATCTCCCCTTACTCACCTTTTCTCTAAGCTAAACAGTCCTAGCTGTTGTAACCTTTCCTCATAGGGGAGTCATTCCAGCCCCTTGATCATTTTAGTTGTCCTTTTTTGCACTTCTTCCAGCTCTATAATATCCATTTTCAGGTGCGGTGACCAGAATGGTACACAGTATTCTACGTGTGGCCACATCATAAATTTGTATAAGGGGAGTATGATCTTGGGAGTTTTATGTTCAATTCCTTTCCTAATTATGCCTAACATGGAATTTGCCTTTTTCACAGCAGCTGCACACTGACTTGACATTTTCACCACAACCCAAGATCTCTTTCTTGGTCAGTCACTGCTAGCTCAGATCCAGTCAGCTTATACTTGAAGTTGGGATTGTTTACTCCAACATGCATCACTTTACATTGCTTACATTGAACCGCATTTGCCATTTTGATGCCCGTTCTCACAGTTTGGAGAGATTGTTTTGGAGCTCCTTACAATCCCTTTTTTATTTTAACTACTCTAAATAATTTGGTGTCATCAGCAAATTTGGCCACCTCACTGCTCACTCCTAATTCCAGATCATTTATGAATAAATTGAAAAGTATTGGTCCCAATACAGATCCCTGTGGGACCCCACTATTTACATCCCTCCATTGGGATAATTTACCACTAATTTCTACTCTCTGCTTTCTGTTTTTTAACCAGTTACTGATCCATAAGAGGATCTCTCCTCTTATTCCATGACTGCTAAGTTTGCTTGGGAGTCTTTGGTGAGGGACTTGGTCAAAAACCTTTTGGAAGTCCAAGTAAACAAAGTCTACAGGATCCCCCCTGTCCACATGTTTACTGACACTCTCAAAGAACTCTAACAGGTTGGTAAGAAAGGACTTACCTTTGTGGAATTCTTTGTTGATTCTTTTTCAGCAGGGCTTGTCCTTCTATATGCTTACTAATTTTATCTTTAATAATGCTATCAACCAATTTACCTGGAACAGATGTTAAGCTAACTGGCCTGTAATTTCCTGGACCCTGCCCCCCCCCCCCGATCCCTTTTAAAAAATTGTTGTTTTTTAAAAGACCATTTTCCAGTCCTCTAGTATAGAGGCTGGTCTTAAGGTCATGTTGCATATTGTTGTTAGAAGATCAGCAATTTCATATTTGGGTTCTTTAAGAACTCTGGTATGGATACCATTGGGACCTGGTGATTTATTAACTTTCAGTTTGTCAATGACATTGATAATTTCATCTTTTGTCATGACTATTTGCCTCAGTTGCTCAGACTCCCTTCCTAAAAACATCAATTCAGGCACAGGTATCTCTCCTATATCTTCTGCACTGAAAACCAATGAAAATAATTCATTCAGCTTCTCCACAATCTCCTTATCCTCCTTTAACTCCATTATCATCCAGCAGCCCAGTGGCCTCCCTAGCTGGTTTCCTGTTTCTGATATATTTAGGACGCAGTCCTATGGGGATAGTCGGCCACCTCTGAACTCGGAGGTGACCGACTATCCAACGCAGGGCGGGCAGAGCATGGAGAGGATCTTCTCCTCCATGCTCCAGCCAGCCTTCATTTGCGGCTAGACGGCCAATTTCAGCTGTCTAGTCGGGGCAGCTCAGAGCAGGTTGGGGGGAGCCCGGATGGTGCATAGCAAACATTGTACCAATGCTTCTGCCGTCCCCTCCCTGCCCCCAGGAATGCGCCCTTTCCTCCCACTCCGCACTGCTCTTCCAAGTGTGGAGCTGGGGACGAACCATGTTGCCTTCCAGGTGGCGGGGGGGTGGGGAACTGGGAGGCAGTTTTCTGGGAACTGACCTCAGAGTGCTAGCTCCGAGGTCGGTTCCTGAAAAATGAAAAATCCTATGGCAGTCTAGCCGCTGTCTAGCAGCCATAGGATTGCGCCCTTAAAGAATTATTTATTGTTGGCTTGATGTTGTTGTTAGCAATATCAGAATCTTCAGAATGCTGTTTTGCATCTCCTGTTGTCTGCTTGCATCTCCTTTGTGTAAGCTTGTGCTCGCTTTTGCTTTCCTCATTTGGGCAAGACTTACATTTTCTGTCTGGCAAATATGACCAGCATAGAACTGAATTTTAGATGAATTCCATCAATTTAAAAACTTTGGGAAATAAATGTAAAAGTTTTTTTTGAAGCAGAAAAAGTCTTTTTAAAAAAATGTCTCCTTATACTACAGGGTTCTATATGCAATTTATTTTTAACATGGTAATGGATTCTAGCTAGCACTTGCAATAAACACATAAAAGGTGAAAAAGCTGTTGGAAAAGGTGTAAAGTTAAATCTTAATTGCCTCAAATAAGTAACTGATTAAAGGAAGCATCATTCATTTTAATACCTCATACAGATGACCCACTTTGACATTTATTTAATTATTTATTTTGTAATATGATGGTGTATAATGCCTAAAGGCTATTTCTCTTGAATAATGACCTAGTCAATGATATTGTGGTAATTAAAAATATGAGTGATTGGTGTACAAGATCTTACTGTGATGCTTAGTAACAGCATTTATTCAACAAGCCTTTTGATAAAAGACCCCAGAGATAACTTACCGTTTTCCCTCTCTTGTTTGCACAAGCAAAAGAATTCACAGCCTTGACATTCTAGTGCAGGGATCAATTCTACATCCGTTGGTCCTTATCATTCCCATTTCATTCTGCCAACCATTCTTTTAAGGTGTCCTGGTAAGCTTGAATGTAGGCTTACACTGCAACTATGGAGTATTTTTTATGTTGCTTTTGAAAGCCATGGTTACATGTTCAGGTTGCACTTTAATTTATATTGTATCTATCTTGGGTAGAAGACATACAACCTCTGAAATTACTTCTGGAATTTTTCCCTACAGGGTCACATGTAGCATAGCTAAGGCATTATGTAGTCATAGATCTTAGCCATGGGAAACTTTCCAGAGTGCACTCACTCTTGCAAAAATGAAGTGAAAGGAAGCCTTTTAAAGAGCAAATGAATTGGCATACAACAGTCTTCCCCAAGCTGGTGTCCTCCAGATGTTTTGGATTACAACTCCCATCAGCCCCAGCCAGCATGGCCTAGGATAAGGAATTATAGGAGCTGTAGTCCAAAACATCTGGAGGGCACCAGGTTGGGGAAGGCTGCCATACAGTCATATGTGGTGCTTATGCCCACAAAACTGGATAGCTACATACATGGTTCAGGGGAAAATCTGGTGTTCATGTCAATACATTCTTGGAAATTCTTTCTGTGATGTTCAGTGGCTCCGCACCTATCTTTCTTGCTAATGTATAATTACAAGAAGCAAGCCACCTCTTGGATACTCCCATGTGAGCTACTTTCAAGTAGAATATTATGGATGTTTGCTTGAGCCTGGCTCAGAAACAAACTTATGAGGTTCTTAAAGGAGCACCTCAAAAGAGAAGCACCAGCCTGGATCAAGATCAAGGCCAGAGCAGAATAGGGATGGGTGAGAATTTCATTTTCCGATTAGAGAACTAACACTATTAACTCCATTCTGTTTTTGAAGAAATTTGTCAAGAACTGGAGATTTAAGACACTTGATCCAGAGAGCGAGCTTTGAGTGCTTAGCTCTTAGAATCCTGGAACTGAATCCCTGTGTGCTCAGCCATGTTTGTGGTGTGGCATTAAGGTCGCCACTTAACAGGCAGGTACAGCATGGTGCTCCCCATGCTGGGAATAGCTGTGCCTATTGAATTTGGCAGGTGCAGATGGTTGAGAATTTCGTTCAGTTCATTTTCTATAACAAACTACCAAAATTTGCACATTTCATCATAAACTGGCTAAAATGACCTTGAGATTTTAAAGAATCCGAATATGGGAGAAAGCGAAACTGACAGATTTGTCCATCCCCAGAGCAGTCTTCATTTTAGGAACATAGGAACCTAGGAAGCTGCCTTATACTGAGTCAGACCCATGGTCCATCTAGCCCGGTATTGTCAACACTGACTGGCAGTGGCTCTCCAGGGATTCAGGCAGGATTATTCCCTAAGCCTACCTGGAGATGCTGGAGGGGATTGAACCTAGGGCCTTCTGCATGCAAAGAAGGTGCTCTTACCACTGAGCTACGGCCCTCCCATTTTTATTCTCTCCCTGTCCCCACCAACCGCCAAAGCACCTGTCTCACCTTTCCCTTTTGTTAGCTGTAAGCAGGGAGTGGGAACAGTGGTAGTAGTAGTAGCAGCAGCAAAGAGTAAGAAGGAAGTGTTTTTTCCTACCCCTGCCTTCTCCACGATACACCAGGACTGAAAGAGCAGTGGCCACTGGCCATTGGGACTTGGGGTAGTATGACCGTCTGTGAGCAGCCAGCCCCGCTGATTCCGTTGTGTGATACCCACCACTTGTGCAATGGAGATTTTGTGCTTCTGGGGCCAGGCAAAGTGAGTGGAAACACTTGTTTTTTAAACAGGTCAGGTCAGCAGAGCTTGCATAAGGGAGCTCTGCCCACCTGCCCCGATCCAGAAACAAGTAATTCTGCTCATTTGGGGGCTTGCCCCTGGAAGTGCTAAATCTCAGTTGTGCAAGCAGTAGGTGCTGCTTGCCCAGTGGAGTCCCAAGTGCAGCTCTCCAGGTCCATGGCTTGCCCATGAGTAGATCTAGACATAAATTTTTCCCACATTAGGATCGTGCTAGAGTAAATTGGTAGCATTCCTGCAATCATAACATGGGAAGTGGCTTAAGACAGGTTCTTGATAGGGATGCTGAACACTAACAGATGACTCCAGTGTTGATTGCTCATCTCCTCCATGCCCTTTGTTCATCTCAGTCTTTTTGTCTTCCCCTTTCCTTTCTCTTTTTTCTACATTTGCTTCTCTCTTCTGCCTCAAAGCAAGGTTTTGTATTGTAGCAAACTTTGTGCGCTGTGGCTTTATTTATTTTGTTAGTTTATATTCTGGCTTTTGACCTAAACCAGGCATTCGAACCAGCAACGTAAAGGAAGCTAAAGTTTGCTAAAGTTTGAGTCTGCCAGGGATCTTCATGACATCTTCCCTAGTAAAGTAGATTGTGCCTGTTAAGATTCAAACAGCTCCTTTCAGAGTGGGAGGTGAGTGAGAGTGTGTAGGCTGATGCAAGGAAGAGAGATTTTTGCAGCCTAAATGTGCTGCTAGCATTAAAAGCTCTTTTAGGTGCTTCTAGAAATGATTCTGCAACAAAGCAACAGTTTCACCTAATTAAGTACCTGTTTCATAAGCTCCAGATAATACTTTGCAACTTAAACAATTTTCCAGGGGTTTTTGGAACAGAAATAGTTTTGAAGGAGCAGCTGTTGCTATTTACCAGTCTGAGAATGTGTGATTAGAATGATTACTAGATTTTCTTTTTTGTGTTTATGTGTGCTTCATGATGTGATCTGAGACAATATATAAAGCCATCTGAATGTACTGCAGCTCCAAGAGTCTGTGGAGGCAAAAAGATTCAATAGAGGTCATATCAGTGATGTATGGTAAGAAGCTGACTCTATCCCAGCCCCAAATAGGAAGGCCTAAAGTAATTTAGGGAGCAATCCTATGTCTGCTCTAGACAGCAGCTAGATAGCCATAGGATATGCCGTTTTCTGGGAACCGACCTCAGAGCCCGCGCTCTGAGAACTGACCTCCCCCCAATTCCGCACTGCCTTGGAGGCAGCACGGAACTGCCTGGTCCTCCGCGCTCACAAGAGGAGTGCAGAGTGGCTGGAGAGGGGCGTGGCTGGGGGTGTTCTGGGGCAGGGAGGGTGTAGCTGCGTGTACAACACATCCAAGATGTCGTACAGCAGCCTTCTTCCCCGCTCTGTGCGCCTGTGGCTAGACAGCCGCAATCAGCTATCTAGCCAAAAAAGCAGGGCAGGAGAAGCACGGAGGGAGCAATCCCCTCCGTGCTTCTCCTGCCCTGCTTTGGATAGGCGGTCACCTCTGAGTTCAGAGGTGGCTGCCTATCTCGATAGGACTGCGCCTTTAGTGGGCTATTTCCTACGCAGAAATATATCTTTTATTTCTGTCTGTAAAAGCCAGATCTCAATCCTGAACAGAAAAAGGCACATGTCTTCTATGTTCCTGTGGTCTGGGTTTCACCCTGTTCAGCACAGAGATTAAGGAGCTCTAGTTTGCTTGGAGTGACCCTTTTCCTGCCTTTGAGGCTGAAGGGATAATCCCTTCTCCTGCTGACACTGGCTGTGTAGCATAACAACCTAGCTCATTATTTCTTAGGCAATGGGCTCCATCATAGTGGTTCCTGAGACAAAGGAAAGGCAATAGCTTCAGGAGCTAGTGCTGAACTGATTGCTGGCAGCGGGATTCCGGTCTGATCTGATGCTTGATTTTTAGACATGCATGCTGGCAAAAGAACAAGAGAGCACACTACTCGCAAACTCAGAATGGCATAGGTAGAACCAGGGCCAACCCAAGATACTTCCCTGCCTGAGGCAAAGTACAAGATGGTGCCACCCTCCCATTCCATGTACAGAAGTTGACCAGACTGGCAACTTAATCTTGCTTCAATGCTGGCAAGAGGACACTGTCTGCAACTGCACCTGAGGACAGCAGGCCTGCTTAGGGGGCACCGGGCAGGCCATGTGGCATCTTCAACTCTGCTCCCAACAGCTCACTACTATTCTCTGCCTCCAACATCTGCCATTTCACTCTGCCTCATGTTAGGGCCAGCCCTGGGTAGAACCAAAGCACTGTTTGCATATATTTCCCTGAGTTTGTTTGCCATGACAGGTAAGAAAACAGAACAAGGTTTCCATTAACAGAAGTTGTTACTACTATGTACTGTCCATTTTTGCTTCTACTCAGCATGGACTTAGTTACAGACAAAATGAACATAAGCATAGTTTGGACACAGACAGGGGACACCAGAACTGAACTATGTACCCGCAGCTGGTAGCAAGATTCACAGTTTACATCTGTTTTGTTAATGTGGAGCTTCTTCCAGACTGCTGCACTAATGTAATTATTTGCATATCATGAAGATACAGAAAATCAAATCCAGACATGAAGAGATTCATGAGCACTGTAAGAAGAATGAATTGTCCATGTGATGTTTGAATTGTCCATAGCACTCCAGCTCTACCGTTTCTAGAGTTCCTGACTGCTTGCTCTCAGATGCCATCTGCTGGCATACTTGCAACAAGTGCTTTCTGAGTTTTTGGTGAACAAAATGAAATAAGCGCATGTGGAAGAATTGGACAAATAACCAAAGTTAGCACCTTAAACTTGCAGGTATACAGGAACATGCTATGTGTCCTTTGAAAATCAGAACAGTTGGTGTATCAGTACCCCACTGTGATAAACAAAGGATAGAAAGCGCCATGATAATCCACACAGGAAGAGAACAAACCAACTGTTGTTAGTGCGTTCGAAACAAGTGTATGACCTAGGCTTTTCCGTTTCGTGCTGTTAACTGGGAACCTTATGGATGTTTTGCACCCAGTCAGATGGGCGGCTTAGTACAATAAATCACACACACAAGAGATAGGAAGCAGTACTTTGAAGACCATGTCTCCAGCCTTTGAAAAACAGGTCTTTTTTCTTCTTTTTTAATCATTCGGTATGAGACATGGATAATTTAAGCTGTAACAATAACTAACATGGCATTTATTATCTAGTTAATTATAAATGCGCTATCTTTTCCAAATATTAGTTCAGAATTGTATTTATGTTGCTTTCTGTTCTTCAGATGTTGTAAGTGGAGCAGTGTTAATCTTCAGATTCCTGAGGCTTTTAGATTGTTCTCAGATGTGATGTTAAAATACCATTCAAGTATCTCATGTGCTACCTGACTGTAAAGCCACTATTTTCCTTCCCACAGTTTTGATACTTGATTTCTTGACTGTGTTGCTGTGAGTTTCGTCTTCTTTGAGCAATGCTTCAGAGTGCTGCAGTAGAGTGACAAGGATGTCACTACTGTCTGAGAAGACACTGGCCTACATTGGCAATGGGAAAAAACCTCCCTGCTCCCTTCTCTTTCTCTTTATAGATGTCCTTTCTCTTTATAGCGAAAGAGAAGGGAGCTCTTTACATTACAGCTCATCACGTTACATTATACCCCGTTGTGTGCATAGCACTTTACAGAGTAATATAATGACAGACAAAAAAGCAAAAGCTGCCCCAAGGAGATAATAATCTAAATTTTGACAGTGGGAGGAGACAAGAGAGGGAGGGAAAGGAGAGGGAAGAGCAGCAACACAGAGGGAGGAGCAGAGGAATTTGGAGAAGCAAGGTTAACAAAGGATTAATGTGAGCGGTGGTGTTTCTTGGTGGTGGTGCATATAAGGGGGCTGTATGTGGTGTGCATGGCAGCAGCGGAGGCAGGAGCAGCTGGAGCTACAAAGTTGTTCGAAGGCCAGCCAGAACCAACATAGACCAATTATATTATTGGCTTACAGCAGCACTAGTGCCTATTCAAGAGCTGCACAACTGCACAACATAACCCTGGCAGCCCACTGTGTCTGCCACCAAGCCACACCCATCAGCAAGGGCATGACTGCTTTCATGCCCTCTTGTTTGCTCAGCAGCGGCAGCCATGTACTTCATTCAGCCCCTCCCCTGCACACACTTCCACTTGAGCTGTTTTCTGGTGTTTCTGAAGCTAGATAATTTAAAATATTTCTTATAAAGATTGAAATTAATTTTTTTTAAGATTAAATATTTTTAATCTTAGAATTAATCTTAAGGGCTGCAGCATAGACAGATTAACCCCAAAGAGCACCTTCTCCCATATGTTCCTGCCCAACCGTTAAGGTTATCTTTGGAGGCTCCTCTCCAGCTGCCTATGTCCACAAATAGTATGGTGGTGGGTAACAGGGAAAGATCCTTCTCTGTAGTTGCTCCCAGTCTTTCCCAGGGAGATCTGCCTGTTGTCTTCACTGTATACATTTAGATGCCAGGCTAAAGACCTTCCTCTCCCAGCAGGCATTTAATCTTTCATTTGTTGTTTTAATGATCGGTTTTATTGCTGGCTCAATGTTTTTAATATTTTGTTCTTTTCATAGGCTGTATTATTGTTTTGGCTGTTATCTTATTATTAGTTTAGTTTTTTATGACTGTAACCCGCCCCAAGGGTATTTGTCACTTAGGCGGTGTATAACTCAAATAAATGGATCAACAAACAAACATTGGTAAGATATGGGTGCCACACCAGCTATGACAAATTTAGCAGCAGCCTGTTTCATGGCTTTTTTGTTGTTGTTGTTCGTAAGGAAAACATTCAGGCCAGATTAGAAGGCTGGCTTTTGCCACGGTATCACTGTCAAAGGAGGAGAGGATTAATGTTCAAGCTCAGCTGGCTGAGATCCAGACTCTCTCTCTGTCTGTCTCTCTCTGTCTCTCTCGCATCCAGAAGAAGTTCTGAGATCTCTACGTTAGCCAGTTTTTAATCCATTTAGTAGACATTACATAGGTATTTCTAGAATCAGAACAGTATGAAATACTAAGCCAAAGAAATACTACATAATAATTTAAGGTTTTATCCAACAGATGCAATATACTGTTTTTATTTACTCATTTTGATAGATTTTCACATTTCTACCTAATATGCATTTGTATATTATTGATTACATGTATATGACACCCTTTCTCTGAGAAGCTCAGTGTGGCATTTTATCCTCCCGCAGGTTAAGCTAAACTAAGAGAGAGAGAAAGAGAGGGAGACTTGCTCAAGGCCTCCCAGTTGGGTTCATTACTGAGCAAGGGTTTGTACTTGGGAATCCCACATCAAATCCTAATGTTCCAGCCATTGAACAAGACTGCCTCTCTAATATCTAAAACTAGCATATGTATTATGAGCGTTTGCAGAAGACAGAAGTGGCTGCTTTACTGCAGTCTTCATAAAGTTAACATCTTTTGGAGAATGAGCATAGATGTTGGGTCTGTTTTTTATGCCATGCATGGTGGCTTCTCCTGAAGCACGCTAGGGGTTTCGAATTTGTGGGGCCTTAGGCTAGAGATTTGCTAGACTGATGTTTAGATGTACAGGAAGTTCAGTGTTTTATGTAGTGCATTACCTTTGGGACAACTTTACATGTCTTTGACAACTGGTTTATTTATAAAGCTTGCCTGATCTCATGCTGAAGATGTACTGTACCAAAGCTGTTGGCGTATGGAGTGCAGCACTTTAACAGCATCATCTTTTAGGATTTTAAATAGCTCAGCTGGAATACTGTCATCTCCGCTAGCTTTGTTGTTACTAATGCTTCCTAAAGCCCACTTGACTATACTCTCTAGGATGTCCAGCTCAAGTTCAGTGAGCGCACTATCATGGCTATCAGGGACATTCAGATCTTTCCTGTATAGTTCTTCTGTGTATTCTTGCCACCTCTTCTTAATCTCATCTGCTTCTGTTAGGTCCCTGCCTTCTTTGTCCTTTATCATGCCCATCTTTGAACAAAACATTCCCTTGAGATCTCCGATTTTCTAGAAAATATCTCTAGTCTTTCCCATTCTATTGTTTTCCTCGATTTCTTTGTATTGTTCATTTGAGAAGGCCTTCTTGTCTCTCCTTGCTATTCTCTGGAACTCTGCATTCAGCTGGATATATCTTCCCCTTTCTCCCTTGCTTTTCGCTTCCCTTCTTTCCTCAGCTACTTGTAAACCCTCATCAGACAGCCACTTGGCTTTCTTGCATTTCTTTTTCTTTGGGATGGATTAAGTTGCTGCCTCCTGAACAACGTTACGGACCTCCGTCCATAGTTCCTCAGGCACTCTGTCTATCAGGTCTAATCCCTTAAATCTATTCCTCACCTCCACTGTATATTCATAAGGGATATGAATTAGGTCATACCTGAAAGGTTTAGTGGTTTTCCCTACGTTCTTCAATTTAAGCTGAAATTTTGCAAGAAGCAGCTCATGATCTGAGCCACAGTCAGCTCCAGGTCTTGTTTGTACTGACTGTATAGAGCTTCTCTATCTTTGGCTGCAAAGGACATAATCAATCTGATTTCGATATTGACCATCTGGTGATGTCCATGTGTAGAGTCGCCTCTTGTGCTGTGGGAAAAGAGTGTTTGCTATGATCAGTGTGTTCTCTTGGCAAAACTCTGTTAGCCTTTGTCCTGCTTCATTTTGTACACCAAGGCCATGCTTGCCTGTTATCGTGTTTATTTCTTGACTTCCTACTTTAGCATTCCAATCCCCTATGATGAAGAGGACATCTTTTTTGGGTGTTAGTTCTAGAAGGTGTTGTAGGTCTTCATAGAACCGATCAACCTCAGCTTCTTCAGCCTCAGTGGTTGGGGCATAGACTTGAATTACTGTGATGTTGAATGGTTTGCCTTGGAGTCGTACTGAGATCATTCTATCGTTTTTGAGATTGTACCCCAGTACTGCTTTTCCCACCCTTCTGTTGACTATGAGTGCTAATCCATTTCTTCTAAGGGATTCTTGCCCACAATAGTAGATATAATGGTCACCTGAATTAAATTCGCCCATGCTTGTCCATTTTAGTTCGCTGATTCCCAAGATGTCCACGTTCAATCTTGCCATCTCATGTTTGACCACCTCCAGCTTACCTTGATTCATTGATCTTACATTCCGGGTTCCTAAACAATATTGTTCTTTACAGCATCGGATTTTCTTTTCACCACCAGACACATCCACAGCTGAGTGTCCTTTCGGCTTTGGCCCAGCCACTTCACTCTTTCTGGCGCTACTTGGAAATACCCTCTGCTCTTCCCCAGTAGTATATTGGACACCTTCCGACCTGAGGGGCTCATCTTCCGGCGTCATCGCTTTTAGCCTTGTGATACGTTCCATGGGATTTTCTTGGCAAGAATACTGGAGTGGGTTGCCATTTCCTTCTCCAGTGGACCACATTTTGTCAGAACGCTCTGCCATGACCTGTCCGTCTTGGGTGGCCCTGCACGGCATAGCTTATGGCTTCACTGAGTTACGCAAGCCCCTTCGCCACAACAAGGTAGTACATACACTATAAAAAAATCTTCAGTATGTTTTGTAATGTCTAATCTAGATGCATATCTGGCTCTTTATGAAGTTGTCATGGGGAAAACATAGATCAGAATGGAGCAATTTTGCAGGTAGTCTTGCTCCGTGCCATGAGCTGAGTTCTGAATTATTTTTCAGTGCCAACACTGATGATAATGAAGGAGTATCCTTTGAATAGATGAAACCACACAGGTTTATGTTTGCTGTGTGTTACAGAATACTCAAAAACCTCATTGCTGTCAAAAAGAACAAAAAATCAGAATGTTCTTCTTGAACTTTCTTCTAATGATGAGCTAAGGTGGATTTTGGAACCGTGTTGCTTTCTTCTTCTTTTTTTTAGTAATATCAGCAAAGATGCACATGGAAAATACAGTTACCATGTGTTAAATGCCATACCAGCAAAAAAGCACGTGGGAAGAATTCTAATGAAATAACAGCATTTTCTGTGCTGTCGTTTGAGAGAACATCTTACTCTAATATGCACTGGAGGTAAATTTACAGACCTGTAGGTGCATTCAGTATGTAATAAGATGAACTGTCCAGATGATACTTAGGTTATTTATATATTGTATGGCTTTGGATCTAACCACTAAAGAAGCTCTATGTCCAGCTCCCTGTTCTTAATATGCTAACACCACACACATGCTCCATTAACCAATCAATGTAATAAGTGTATTCATTCAGTAAAATATCAGGGTTCATGCTGAGCGAATGTGAATTCCCTGCTGTTTTCTCTTTTCCGTTATTAGCAGTGGCTCATTACATTGCAAAAGGCTGGAGCTTGTAGTGATCACTTAGGTTTATGGAGAACATTGGCAGAGCAAGTGATTACAAACTTTTGTATGCCTGGTATTGGCTGAGTGGGAGCAGGGGAGCTCTGGTTGAGAGAACTTAGGGTGGGGATGGGCATGGGGGGTAATATTTCACCCATATTAGCCTACCCGCACTTTAAGGCGGTTTCTCTACGACAATGGAAGGAGAAGCTAATGGAAGATTACCCAGATTGTAAAGATAGAGAGATAGTGAGATGGGGGGGGGGGTATAGGAATAGCTGGCAAATGCGAGATGGAGATATAGGTATTGCTGGACAAATGCACAATAGTGAGAAAGGGGGTGTAGGTTTTGCAGACAAAAGCGCTATTTTGCTTTAATGCTTTACTTAAAAAAAAAAAAAGTTACAGGCTGCCCGAACCACACCTGTACTTTGCAGGGATGGCCACCAGAGTTTAGTGGTAGGCAAGGTGAAGTAAATGCCATGAAGAAGCTCAGAACTCTGAGGGCCAGCCCTGAAATGGCAGAAACATCGGGGAAACACAGGCAGGGAAAACATTGGGGAAATACCCCTTGACCGGGGTCAGTGAGGTCACGGCCAGGTGAAAGACACACGACTGGGCAGGGCTATCATGCCAGAGTCAATGCAGAGGGTGGTACACACCAAAACAGAAGTGCAGATAAGATGAATTAAGGAAAACAATCGGACTAACAGTTGTCTCAGAAGAACCATTTTTTCTGCAATAAGCTCCAGGATAGCTGTGGGATAGCCACGATGTCATGTATCCCTAACGACCTCCAAACACAGCCAGCTTGGAGTAAATTGGTCATGGAGACACCTCCTAAGATCAGAAAAGAGGCCCTTCTCATTTGTCCACCTGTGAAAGCAGTTAGGTGGGTGACGACATGTGAGAGGGCCTTCTCTAAAGTGGCCCCACACCTTTGGAACAGGCCATTTTAATGTGCCCTTCTCTTGATATGACTGCTGTTCTTGCTCTTACTGCTGTTGTTATTTTTGCTGGTTTTATTGTTGGCTTTTATTGTTGTTTTTTTGCTAATTTTACTATGTTTATGTTTTTTATCATTTTTAATATTTTAACTGTTTTTATGTATTTTATTGCTGTAAGCCACATTGGGAAGGCTTCTGCCCTGAAAGGCAGCCAAGAAATATTTTAAATAAAGTAAATAAATAAAATAGTACTAGTAAATATTCAGATGTCTTCTGTAACTTCAAACACTAATATAACACTAACGTAACTTTATTGAACAAACTTCACAGCCATCCATACTAGCTAAAACTCCTGTTCCTTTTTCTTCTAGTCTTCCCTAGAAGAGAGTGTTGCCTTTTCTTAAAGGGTTGTTGTATGGATGAAATAATGAATGTAAGGCACTTTGAACTGGGGCTGGGCCAAAGTATTGACTCTGCTCTGTTTTTTGGCAATATTGGGAGTAGGGGAGCTCAATTTTGGACTGGCTTCCTTTCTGTGGGGAGGGTGAAAGCAAGTTTCTTCTTCTTCTCCCCCCTCAAAAACCCCCCACAAGCTTTGCCTTGGCCAAGCCTTTTTTTCCTCCCCAAAATGCCTCAGGGAAGCATGCTTCTTCATGATGTAGTGTCATTCCCATCGGGCCACTGGATGGGAGAGATGAGCCAGAGCTAAATCCTGCCTAGAAGGTCTGGCACATAAGCACCTCCTGTTCTCCTCCTCTCCAAAAAAAAGCAAAGAAAAGAGTCTCAGTTCCAAGCTTTGAAAACTGGTAATGGAGCTGATGCCCTGGCCAGCCTCAGCCTCAAATTAAGCTCAGCTGTAAGATGTACAGCAGTCCCCTGTGGCTCATTTAGTGAGCTTTCTGTCAGCAGGAGCTGCTAAAAGGGTCTCCAGTGCAGACCAAGATCCTGGCTATGATGTTTACTTTGCAAATATTGCAATCTTAGCAAGAGCATGATTGACAGACTATATATTTTCAACAGGCTGGTGAGGTAGCAATCGCAGAACAAGCGCTAAGCTGCTGCCCATACAGAAGCTTACAGTAAAGCTATGCTTATATTTTCATTCATTTTTTTAAAAAAAACTCTTTTATTGTTGTTCAGTTTAGCTTGAATCAGGCTAGGCCCTGCATAGTAATTTGGTTTGTGATTAACAGGATTCATTCATGGCAGCTGGCTGGGCTTATCTTTAACGCTAATAGACATCACGATTAATTTCCTAGGCGATGTGAATGGTAATAAGACCAGCCCAGGCTGTGTAGCAGCAGCGTTGAAGTAACGCCTTGAAATGTGCAATGTATTGGGATTGGCAGGCTCAATGGTTTTGGAACACTGCAATTGAGGTTTCCATTTTTCATTCTGAAGTGACTATGATGTAGGACATTGACATGGCTTATGTGGATAAATGTCGCTACATTTTGTTTCGGATGAAACAAACTTCACAGCCATCCATACTAGCTAAAACTCCTGTTCCTTTTTCTTCTAGTCTTCCCTAGAAGAGAGTGTTGCCTTTTCGTAAAGGGTTGTTGTATGGATGAAATAATGAATGTAAGGCACTTTGAACTAGGGCTGGGCCAAAGTATTGACTCTGCTCTGTTTTTTGGCAATATTGGGAGTAGGGGAGCTCAATTTTGGACTGGCTTCCTTTCTGTGGGGAGGGTGAAAGCAAGTTTCTTCCTCTTCTTCTCCCCCCTCAAAAACCCCCCACAAGCTTTGCCTTGGCCAAGCCTTTTTTTCCTCCCCAAAATGCCTCAGGGAAGCATGCTTCTTCATGATGTAGTGTCATTCCCATCGGGCCACTGGATGGGAGAGAACTCTGTCAGCCTGCCGATTCTGGGTCTGCCCCTTGAGGAGGCAGCAAAACATTTCTTGTAAAAGAAAGTGAAAGGAGCTGAAAGCCTTCTGCCCCCTTGTCTTATACTGATACCCCTGCCCCTCCTGAATATTATTAGAATTCAGCACTCCACCCTCAGAAGTTGCTGAAAATGCCTCTTACGTGAGACAAATGGCCCTGCAAAAGGGAGAGGGATATTTGGTCCAGCACTACTTTGAGCACTCTGAAGTGCTATATAGATGCAAAATATAGTTATTAAGACACCTTTGGCAGGAAGGATCTGCAGTAAGCACTGTACTTCCATCATTTGCAATTTCCCACTCAAGTCTTGTTCTGGGATGTAGCACTGCCCTTGGTCACCTCTTTCCTACCTGCTCTTGTATCAGCTGAAGTTAGTACGCATTTCTATTCAGCAGGTAGAAAAGTGAGCAGGACCATGTCATGCAAAAGTATCTGCAGTACTGGATGAGGCATTCCTACAATGCCCCATGAGCTGGGTTTCAGATGGGCCTCCTCCCTCCTGAGCCTAATTCATCTGTCCCATCTACCAGCATTTTCTCTGTTGTAATTTGTCTTTGCTGGCTCTGTTCTTGCGGTTTCTCTTCTTCTTTTGGTTGTTGTTGTAAGAGGTTGATCTAGTTCTCTTTTGCTTCTGAAGTTACATCCCAAAACAGAGAGAATCCCCAGTGGCGGGTGGGTGGGGAGGTGAAACAATTCTATTAGCTTTGCTAGAAGAGGAGTTAACCCTTTTCTTCCTGCTGTCCTGCAGGCTGAACAGAAAATGACTTGGTTAAATGGTATTCAGCTTCCCTTTTATTGAAAAATGAAAATCGTCTTATGGTTTTCAGTGACAGGAGTGCTCTGTAATTGACTTGTGGATGTCTCAGCAGATCTGTGTCTGATTCATGGGTAGCTGCTGTCAAAAATCCTTCTGGCGTTACTTTTGTCTCAGGAGTGACTTATGGGATAACATTCTTTTGAATGAAAGTGGAAATGTGTGAAGTGGCTCTAAAAAAATAGTATTAGTTGGGGAGGAACGAGACTTAAATATAAACACAAAGTGCACCCTTGAGTCATATCCTAGGGAAACCTATGAATACCTGAGTGTACCCAACAATTTTTTCCCCTTTTGGAAACAACAAACCAGCAACAGCTAATACACACACTACCACCCACACATTGCAAACCCCCAGAACTTTTAATAGCGGTTTGTAATGTGATGCGATTTATGTTGGTGCAGCTGTATTTGTTTTCAAAGGAAAAAAATGTGTGTGCTCATGGTGCCCTGTGGATCATGGCCTCTGGCAAAATTAGGCAAGACGTTGCCCTAGTTTGCATGTAATGGTGGCAAACCATGGATTAATTAAATAACCCACAATTTGCCTGGGTTACATGCTGCTGCCATTCTAAGTATGCAACCTTCCATCCATGGTTTGTTGTTGGGTGAACCGCTGGGTTGTGTAGCCCCAGTCAAGAGTTGTGGAGTAAAGGGGAAGTGGTGCTGTCTCCTGCTTGCCTCCGAGAGCCCATAGTCTATTTAATTGATGAGCTGTCATTACATGCAAATAACACCACTGTCTCATCCAGTCTGGGCTACAGTGTCTCTTATCCGTAGTCTTGATGGAAGGAAGAAAGGAATAGTGGGAAGTTAAAATGAATGAATATCTATCTTCTGCACATCCCCAACATTTAAATCGTTGTGTGCCATGTTAAAAATTCTCATTCCTTTCTGATTAAAATCAGTTATCTCCAATGGCTGAGCTAATTAAAAGATGAGGCTGGCAAGTCAGAAGTCTCATAAGGAGGTTGCTCCTACAATTCTTGTAGCTGTTCCTATACTTCAGATAAAATTCCCTGAAACTTTTTATTTCACTGGGACCTTTAAAATCTTAAATCTACAATCTATAAAAACGAGACATTGACACCTCTGATTTTTTGTTATCCTACTGAGCAGCAAGTCTGAGCACAAAACTACCATAATCTTCTAGCAAAGCATATGACCCAGGTAACTCTTGATAAGCACAGAGCATGTTCCAGGTCATTTTGCTTAGCTCACCCTCTTTTTTCAGCACATTGCATAAAATCTGTTGGAAGGTATGTATGTGCATATGTGCACTTGAGCAAATTAAGCATTTATGGCCAAAAATAATCATTTCCAAGCATTTGGTTCTTGGAGGGGGAAGGCTGTGTATACAGGAACACACAAAGGTTATTGCAGGACAGTAAGGACTGAAACAATGAAATGATATGTGACAAGGGTGTCCAGGAATTTTGACAGCATCTATGAGAGTGCTGATCTGTTCACAACTTCACCTGCATGCACAGTAATAGGCACAATGTGGAGCCTGTTCATCTGCTCATATATGTGCTGTATGGTTGTTGTTGTTTTAATTAACTCATCTGAGAGCACAATCCTATTGGTAGCGACCTGGGTACTCGTAAGCCCCCGAGCTTATGCGTATCCTATTTAGAGAGCATCCTATGCAGAGAAAGAGGCTCCTTGCACCTCCCTCTCTGACAAGCAAAAGCAGAGGCTTTGGGGAGAAGGAGGGAAGGAGGCTGGGGTGGTATAAGCCAACCGCCCTGGCCCCCTCCCCTCCTCACCCCCAGGAATGCCCACTTCCCTCTGTCTCCATGATCCGTTTACCAAGCACAGAGAGGCAGCCAGCATGGTTCTCTCTACACTGGCCACAAGGGGGAATGGGCGGGGAGTGCAGTTTCCTGAGTCCAAGCTGGAAGCCCTGTTTTTGAGCTCAAAGCCAGGGAACGGAAAAATCAGTGAGCTTTGCATCCACTGAATAGAACAGAAGTAGCCAATTTTATATGCTGCAGTACTGTTATATGTAACTCTATACTGTGTGCTTGTCATGGCTTAGGAATAGATGCGCACACACACCCCTCAACCTAGGCTTGTCTATTACCCTCAGAAACATGGCACTTAATATATACATGAGATGAGTTTTGGAACACTGCAATTGAGGTTTCCATTTTTCATTCTGAAGTGACTATGATGTAGGACATTGACATGGCTTATGTGGATAAATGTCGCTACATTTTGTTTCGTATGGAAGTACAGGAGTACAAGTCTGTTTGCGTTACTAGTTTTACTGCTGATGTATTACTACTGGAATGATGGGTGGAATTCTCCCCTCACACTTCACCAGTGGTAGTTTGGTGTTCTGTTTCCGACAGTGGATAGGTGACAAAAAGCTATACTGGGAAGTTGTATAGTTTTAGAGGTTAAGCTCTAAAGCTCTAAACCCCATTGGATAGATAGACAGCCGTAGACAACATGAGCATGTGTGCATGTGTAAGCAACCTTCTGCTTACATTGCAGCATGGATGCGCTCCTGCACATCCCCATCTTCAGCATCGTGACACTCATCCAAACCCTATTGAACTGGCTGGATATGTCGTTTGTTGTGAATGGAGATCTGTATTTGCATCTGGGGCCTACCAGTTGTTTTGACAAGTCCAAGATTAGAGGCATAACTAGGTAGAGTTTTCTTTTCCAAGGCAGAATGGTCTAAATTTACTCAAGGCAATATGGAAGAGCTATTACATTTTTTTCATCAGCAAAGCAGAGATGGGCAGCAGTAGTTTAATCCCCACTGAAGTGGCAGTGTGAACAATATAGAAGTAAGGTACATACTTCTAAAATAAATGTGGATGAATTCTCCTGCCATCTGAAGAAGTGGGTGGTACTTTTTACATATTAGGATTGTATATAATGAAGACAATATGTTTGAGTTTGGATGCTTTCCGTTACACTGTACTGAGTTGTGTCCACATTCACACATGCTAAACCATAGTTTAGCGTGATGTGAATACGCAGGGATGAGCTGCAGTGAGCCTCAAGCTCTCACACTTTCCCCCTCCCCTCATGTTTATCCCATGTGACCAGGAGGGGTTATTCAGACATTTTTGCTTCTGATTTTTATTAACCACAGCTTGCCATGTCATCTAGAATGGTGGTTAATCTTAACTTTGATTAGTTTTAAGAAGCTCATTCCAGTAACTTTGAAGTTGGCTTGCTTGAAACTGACCATAATTAATGTTAACCACAGTTTTTTGGTCTGGATGACATGACAAACCACTGTTAAGAAAAAGTGGAAATGAAGGTTTTCAAGCTCTTGCCAGCTGAGTGGGAAGAGGAGAGGGGAGGGGCAAGTGCTCAGGCCCAAGACTAGCTGTGTTCTTTCCTAGTTGCACTAAAATTTAGTGCCTAAGGGTGCAATCCTATGCATGCTTCGCTGGAAGGATGCTGGCTGGTGGGATGCTGGGAGTTATAGAACTTTTTCTGTTTAAACATGCATAAGATTGCGCCCTACACTATTAATCAGTGTGAAGTGGAAATGTGGCCGCAGTCTCCCAGAAGTTAGGGCACATCGTTCAGTGGTAGAGCACATACCATGCTTGTACACTGCCTTGAAGTGCTAATAATAAATAACATTTTCAGAAGAAATGAAAGCAACTTAAAAATAAAGCCAAGCTCACTTCCTTCCACCAATGCATGTTCTTGTAGCTTAAGCCTTTAGAATTACCACCACCACTTGACTCTGAAAATTTTGAGAAGGGATCAGTGTTTCTTAGAAGCTAAAATTTCAGAGGAAAAAGAGTTGCTTACCAGGAGGGCAAAGGTTTAGCTGGAATCTTATGCTTGCTGAGGGCTTGCTGCTACCCTTTAACATTATCCGTGCAAAAGAGGAGGCATAAGTAAAACACTCCCATTGGAGAGCCCCAGATGACTGAACATCACTTCTGCCCACCACGTTAGAGGGCAGGATTGCAATTAACCCAGTAGCCAATCATGGGACATCACCAGGAGTACATAAGTCCCAGAAAGAGAACACACATGTGCCTATCACTCTGTTTCTGTGTCTAGAGCAGCCTTCCCCAACCTGATGCTCTCCAGATGTTTCAGATTTCAGGGCAATCTACATTACAACTTTAAACTGGTTTCAAACCTGTTTTTAGCAATTAAAAAAAACAGGCTACCAAATACAGGAATTCCGGGAATTGTAGCTCTAGGAAGCGGGGCCGCTTGGGCAGGGGACAGGGGTCTCTAGCAAAGAATTCTCAGTACCCTCATGAAACTGCAGGATCCCTTTAGACAAACCGGTTTGAAACCAGTTTAAAGTTGTAATGTAGATTGCCCCTACAACTCCCAGCATTCCTGACCATTGCCCATGCTACTGGGGTTTATGGGAGTACCGTCTGGAGGGCACCAGGTCGAGGAAGACTGGTCTAGAGTTATATAAGACGTGCCCTTGGTGAAAGGCAGTAGTTTGTACGAACAATAAAGTTCCCTGTCACCAACCACTCAACAGTCAAGGAGAACTCAACAAATAAAAAAGGGCAGATGGATATCACTCGTGTTCCCAGAATCCCTTACAGGTACTCTGCCTCAGGACTCCAGACACCAACAGCTTCTAGGAAACTCAATTCTGTTCCTGCAACTGGGACAGCAAGAATAAGACCCTCGATGCAGATAAGCAAGGAAGGGGATGGGGAGGCCTTTCCCCAAAGTATGCCTCTTGCACCTCCTCCATCCCACCTCTCCTAAATGCCCCAAGCTGTGCACAGCTCTCAAATACCCATGGTCATGGTGTGTGTCTTCTTTCCTCTGGAATATAAGAAAACTGTGAGCTGGCTTAAAAACCTTTTCTTATTCTCAGACTGAACAGGTAGTAGCAGTACCTCCCACAAAGACAAGCCAGGTTTACACAGTTAGTGTTCAAGACTGGGGGGGGGGGGGCTAGTTACCCATTAACTCTCTCAAATGCAGGTGAGCTTCCACCACACACTGGGTAAGGAATACCTCTGCCTTTGTTAGGGAACACCAAACACTCCACTCCACCAATTGGTCCTGCTGGCCTAACATTTCAGCATCATAGCAGGCTCAGGGTTAATGGACATGGGATGAAAATGAATTGTTACTGCAGACAGCATTGCAGTGGAACTCCCTTCGCTGGACAAATGAGCATTCCTGTAATTTCCCCAACAGGTGAACCCAAAACGTAGACACCTATGGGATGATTAAATGAATACATCCCCAGAGGGAGAGTAGGGAACTGGACTAGGCCACACAAAATGGAAAAACGCTCAGGTAACGGCACTCTTTCACAATCACTCGTCCCTCAAATACGCATTCACAGATCTGTTGCAACTGCTAACCATTATCCCTCACTATCCCAAAGTGTTTTGGTCTCTGCACAGGCAACTAAGCAGCTCTTCCCATTCCTAGTGCCATGTAGGCCACAAGGAAAGCTTACACCAGCAATAGTGAGCAGTGGACAGCCAGCTATTCCTGTTTAGGGTTGACACCTCTTTCCTCCAAGGGCTCCTGTGCCTTTCAAAAGTGCATGATGGGTGGAAATGAAACACATGCAACTATAGCCACCAAGGAGGTGCAGTGATGGAGAAAGTGCTAGGCTTGCAGCCACCAGCATAGCAGGACCATAGGACTGGATGTTAAATTAAGCAAGAATGAACCAACCTAGGGAGAATCTTCATGGAAACACACTGAGAATCACTTTCAGCTTTTCTCCACTTTCTCCTGAAATCGGCTTTGGTCCGTCAGTGACACACTACACTGAAAAAAGTGGACTATACCCCTCCCAAACCAACGGTGTTCACAGGTCACACTGTGCTCTAATCTACCTTACTTTAGGGTGGGGTGGGCAGAGTCAACCACATATGAAAGGCTTCGTTCCCGCCCCCTTCTTTTCCCTACTCAGGGACAGGAAATCTATTGTAAGGGATATCAGGTATCCAGAGAAAAGGCACAGATCCTTTGGTCTGGAAGTTTCCCTATATTCCACCAACAAGTGTGCTTGTCAGTCTTTCTCCACAGAAACAAGTCTCCCATATCACTGAAGCATTAAACCCTTAAAGCATTAAAGCAGTGAATCTGTAACATATCCCTCTGCTGGTTGAGAGTCTCTGTAAAGCCCCCCCTTCTGTGTGTGTTTACTCAGAAGTAAGAAATCTCACTCCCCTGCAGTGAATCTTTAACATATCCCAATGCATATGGAGCCACAGTATATTGCTAAAGCCTTCAAAGGTTAAAGTGCTAAAGGGTTTTAGCTCTTTAAATGCTTTAGCGATATACCATAGCTCAGTATGCTTTGGGATATGTTAAAGATTCACTGCAGGGGAATGAGATTTATTCCTTGTTGTTGTTCAGTCGTTCAGTCGTGTCCGACTCTTCGTGACCCCATGGACCATAGCACACCAGGCCTTCCTGTCCTCTGCTCTCTCCCGGAGTGTGCTCAAGTCCATATTCATTGCATCACTGATGCTATCTAGCCATCTCATCCTCTGCTGTCCCCTTCTCCTTTTGCCTTCACTCTTTCCCAACATCAGGGTCTTTTCCAGGGAGTTTTCTCTTCGCATTAGGTGGCCAAGATATTTGACCTTCAGTTTCAGTATCTGTCCTTCCAATGAGCAGTCAGGGTTGATTTCCTTTTGGATTGACTGATTTGACCTCCTTGCAGTCCAGGGGATTCCTAAGAGTCTTCTCCAGCACCGCAGTTCGAAAGCATCAATTCTTCGGCGCTCAGCCTTCCTTATAGTCCAGCTCTCACAGCCATACGTTACTAGATTTATTCCTTACCTCCAAGTAAACATGCACAGAAGGGGGCGGGGGCTTTACAGAGACTCTCATCCAGCATTGGGATATGTTAAAGATTCACTGCAGGAAGCGAGATTCCTTTCTTCTGTTTAAACATATACAGAAGTGGGGGATATGTTAAAGATTAAAAGCAGGCTACCTAAGGTGAATTAGTGTCCCCACTACTGTGATTGGCATTGTGACGGGTCACTGCTACGCTCCTGGGGATTTTCTCAATGGGAAAAGATACTTCGATTGGGGAAACAAGAGGGAATGGGGCATCCCACCCTCTTGACCACATCACTGACAGGTCACAGAGGTACGCAGAGGATTTAATGCAGTGGGGCATGGCACACTGTGGCAAAGCCACGTGGAAACTGCATCTTAGGAAAAAGACTCAGTGAAAGGACTTTCAGAAACTGCGCCTTTTCCAGAAGGAACCGGCGGCTTTGCTGTGGATTGGCAACGATGTCATATGTCGCAAACGACCTCAAAGTGCTCCCCCTCTGCAGTAGATCACCCATGAAGATTGGCCCCTATAGGAGCTTAGGTAGACGATAATATCCCGTTTTTCCCTATTAACGCGGTCTACAGTTTGGCTGCTTTAATAAGATTCATTTTGAACATGTTGCATCCTAACACACTGCATGAGCCAAGGGGGGTCTTGCAGTTCAGTGAATTGAACTTGCATAACCTTATGCCCACTTGTGACTCTTCAGCCTCAACTTCCCACATCTAAAAGCCCAGCAACATGCAAATTCTGCAGGTATCACATTCAGCTCAGGCCAAGTCATTCCAGGAACTTCATGAAAAGATGCCTCATCATAATTCTTTTCAGTGCAGCAGCGTCTCACTTTAAATGTAGCTGGATCAGTGGCAAGTTAGGCATGGCAAGAGGGGTACCTATAGGATCTTCCACATTGTGCTTGGGGAGTGGGAAAGGGATGTGTGTGTGTTGTCAGAATGCTAATCACTGTGAGAGCAATAGGATGTGGAAGTATTTGACAGTCTATATTTATTTATTACATTTCTATACTGCCCAGTAGCCAAAGCTCTCTATAAAACCTTCTGTGGATTTTTCCCATTATTGGATACAATCCACCTAATTAATGCAAAGACAATGGGAGTTTTACATAGATTTGAAGGCATTCTCTGTTGTGATGTGTATCCCGAGATCCACAACTCCTTTTAAATCAATAGTATTTCCTTGAATCGCCTAATGTACAATATAATCTTGCATATTCTTCAAAAATATTGTTCGAGAGTGGATTGAGAGGAAAAACAAAATTAAAATCTTGTAACAAGTGTTGCAATAATTATCCCTGTGGCACATTACAGTCAGGGTGAAGACTGTTCATGTACTTATTCTTATTTGTATTATTTATTATTAAAATGTACTAGCATTTTACAAAAGAAAAAGGCCTTTCCCATTTGGTTTGCAGTTTAAATAGAGGTGGGGGGGAAACTACAGTTTTTAGGATTCTCATGGGAAAGGAGGTTACATAAGAAGCAAGAATTTAAAGATGGAAAAATGTGCACACTGTTAGAATAATGTGGCACCACATATGCTACAAGTTACAAAAATGGAACCTACACCTTTATTTTTATATTAAAAGAAAAAAGCTGTGTTTTAAAAAGGATTTTAAAAGGAAAATTTATGAAGCTTCTTGAGAATTAACTTCCAAATGAATATTTATCAGTACCGATAAGAAGAGAATAGTAAAAAGAGAGAATTTAGGTGTCACTAATGGCCAAACTAGAGGTGCTTCCAGATGGAGGGGTCTTAGCACTACTACGCAAAAGACACAGGGTAGCTAATCCATCTTTTCCTCCTTCATTGATTTGTAGAAAGAAAAATGACGAAAGAAGCAGTGAGAAAATATTGGAGGGTTACAAGTGGCAGGTGCGCTTATGCGTATCCCTGTAAAATTCCCTGAATGAAGCAGCATAATTCTGAAAGTAGCCAAAATGTGACATAGTTTTTTTTCCATTACTGCAGCTCTCAATGTATTTGTTTTCTAAAAAGCATAGGTGACTCGGTTTGGATCAGGGCTGTCACCTCTCAAGCTATTAGCTGTGGAGGGGAAAACGCATCGGCACATTTTCACTGGGGACTCAGCACAGATCAGAAGGTTAGCCCCCTTCTCCCCATGCCACAGCTCCGGTCCAAATCCTACCCACCTACCCATGGCTGCTTTTTGGACATGAAATACACATCAGGGGCTGCAGGAATGGGCCATCCATGTCATGTTTAGTTTGGCCCTTAGGGAAGTGAGCATTCAGAATTGTCTCCCTTTCCACAGTTTGTTCTGGCATTGTAAAACAAAAGATAAAGTGCAGAATTTCTTCATTTTGCATAGAGAGTGCTCTGGAGAGAGTCTTTGTATAATGGCACGAGTAGGTGGCTTCTCAAGTGTCACTCCACATAGAAAAGGGACATTGGCTGTAATGTGTTCTAGTGATTACAGTTGAGAAACTGGACTTTCTTTTCCACCATCGCCACTGCAGTTGCCAATAATTACCTAAGGTCCAAAAAATGCAAAGGTGGCCATGTTGACCTTAAGAAAAATTTCAAAATTCATGCTAGTGTATTACCTTTATTAGGCCAACTCGAAGGTCACAAAAACTGTGCAAGCTTTCAAGATCTCCAGATCCCTTCATCGGGCAAGAACCCCAGGTTGGAGACAATTCTGAGTTAACAGCTGAATTTTATATTTTTAAAAATGGAGGATCAACAATTGTCTGTTTCTTTCTTGTTCCCAGTTGTCCTAAAGGCAGAGAGAACTGAAACCATCACTTCACCTGATAGAACCCTCCTCCACCATATCATCTTAAGACTCTGACTATGCAGGTATCATGACTTCCAACATAAAATCAGCCTCGTTTCCCCTCCTCCTATCTCTCCCCCCCCCCTTACAGACATTTTTTGTAACTTCGTGGCTGATGAAGAGATCTGGGGAGCTTGAAAGCTTTCACATTTTTTGTGACCAGTGAGTTGGCCTAATAAAGTTGTTACAGGAATATGGATGTTTGGATTTTCCCTCCTCATAAATTCACAGCTTAGCTTTATAAATAGCCTCTCCCAGTTGGCCAACACTTCCCCTCTTTGCTATGGCTGGGACCAATTAACCAGTGCTCCGGTGTCTGGGCTGCTAACCCTAGCATCTCTATCCCCAACAGGATGCTTCCCTGCAAGCACTTAGGACATGCTCCATTATGCTTCATGTACCTATAGTTACCGTTTGCAAGAGGGAGAAGGAATTTCCTCCCTTTTACATATACGATACTACGTTTTGTCTTCTCTGTGAACAATAAATCATCATAATCTGCTATCTGTTTCTGTCCAGCCTCTTGAGCCATGTTTAGTTGAGTGCTGTCTTGAGTTAAAATAGGAAGACAGACAGTTAAGAGATCAGTGAGCAAGAAAAAAGGATTTTCTGATACTTCTTGTCATCCTGCTCCTGTAGGGTGACTCTGCCTTTTTCCTGTTTCCCCTCTAAGTGTGAGCCAGACCCAAAGGAAAACAGTATATCCATTTTGCCAGTACTATCTTCAGTAGCTGATACAAGGAAGTCTTTGTTTTACTTTTACGTTCCAAGTTCCTATAGCAGAAGGAAAATAAGATGGCTCCTGGGATACCCCTGGCATTGTCCTTTTGTCCTTTCCCTATTTTTTTCTGCTTTCAAAACTGCTCTAAATTCTCTAATGTCTTTTCTTACCCTAAGTGTTGTTGTAGACAGGCATTTCTCATTTTGTGATCTGAGAAGATATTTGTTTTCTTTCTGGGTACTGATTTTTGTTGTTGTGTTCTGTCAGGCCTTTATTGCTAAATAGCGAGGAGCTCAACACTGTTCACGATCACACAGCAAATGTCTTCTTCTTAGTTTCTTCTGGGCATGTGAATTGGCCTTGTGTGCAACCTTACTGTTTACTGGTAGGGTATGCTTAATTAAAAATCAGGATACCGCTTCCATTGCTTTTCTTGCCTCGCAAACTGTATTTTTCCATGCTGATAACTATTTAGAAGGGCATTAATTTTGTGATGAACTGCAAGAATAATTTGTAATCTAAAAAAGAAAAAAAACATGGCTTCTGGAAGGACAACACAAATACATTAATACAGTTCTATAGATTGTGAGCCTGTGGAAAGAGGCAGACTTCTGCTTTGGATTTTATTCTATTTGTTGCAGTACCTAGACTCAGGGTGCTTCCAGATGGAGGTCCCCTTGTACTACCAATCAAAGAGCACTGTGGAGCTCTTCTGCTTTTCCTCCCTAATGGCATTTTTCTGGAAAGAAAAACAATTGGAAGAAGCAGTGGGAAAACACAGGAGGGTTACAAATTGACGTTGATGTTGTCTGGACTCCCCAATAATAGGGAGTCCAGTATCCCCAACCAATACTGTGGTTGCACAGTAAAAGCCCTGTCTTGAAGCACCCTCAGATACTGGTTACCACAAGTTGCTTATGAAAAGAATAGAAATATGTAGAAACTATCTCAGACCCCTAGACCAGAGTATTTCAACTGTCACTTGTTCTCCTACTTTAAAATAGCTGGAAGTGAAGGAGTACTGCCATCCTAAGCAAAGTAATCACTTAGGAGTTGAGAGTTTGGGGTCTGTTCTTTGGTACTGTAAAACCAGAGCTTGCACAACTCAGAACAGTCTTATAAATTATAGGAAGCAAGAAGAGCAGGATCAGACCAAAGACCTATCTAGTCCAGCATTCTGTTCCAACTGTAGCCAATTACATGCCTCTGGGAAGCCCACAAGAAGGGTGTGAGGGCAATAGCTCCCCCACCCCCTTCTCAAGCCTCTGAGATTCAGAGGAGTGCTTTTTCTGATCCTGGAGGTAGCTGTCTCTGATACTGACTAGTAGCTCTTGATAGGCTTATCCTCCTTGCCCATGAACTTGTCTAGTTCCATTAGAACACAAGAAGCATGTTTTGAAGTCCAGAAGATTCAGGGCATAGTGAGGAAGCACCAATAGCAAAAGTTATATTTACTGTAAATAAATTCTATATTTACATCAATGAACATAAATAGGGGCACAGAATTAAAGCATTAGAGAACAGAAGGAAGGAAAATGAAGCTGCCTATTTACTTTGGCTTACTCTATTTGGTCTTTGTTAATTCCAAGGATATAAAACATACGTTAGTAAGCCATGTTACAAGAGGTTACATGTCCAAAGTCCAGATGTTTTGGGCCTCAGCAACTTGCTTTTGACTTCAGCTCAGCATGGATGCAATTGGTCAGTCTCTCCCCAGTCAGAGACAAAGGTCAAATGCATACAGATCATAGACAAAAGCATGGTCCAAAGACTTATGGCCAAAAATGTAGCAAGCCCAGCAATAAAAGACATGAGGCAACTCTCATTGCTAACAAATAAATTCTAGACATATATGTACCTGTAGGTATTAAAAAATCACATTGATTTATCCCCCCACTGATCCACGTCTTGTGCACTGTGAAAGGACAGTCGACAGATAAAATATTTTAGGTTTGAAGAAAGAGATTCTTTGATTGTTTACCCTGAAAAGGTCAGATATTGATCATGAGTCTGAAAGCTGTGAGATGATGTAATTTAGCTCATGCTAATGACAAGGCTTGAAGCACAGAGGTTTTTACAATACGAAATTTTTAATCTTGATCATGTTAACCCCAACAAGTTTATAGACTGGGAATATATTGCTCACTTCACCCTTTCTGCCTTCCTGTTTATGGATGTTCTTCATACCACCTTGGCAGCTCAACTGTGATGGTCTAAACCCGAGGTAGAGATGAAATGGTGGGAGATGCAATCATTTTTCTTCAGCGGTATGAATGCTCATTTATTTGATGTTTTCCTGATAATGAATAGTATAGGGAAGCAAGATTGGACTCTCACTCTGCAATGCTATTTAGCAATATTTTTGTAGAAAAATGAAATAGAAGCAATACTTCTATTGTTAACAGTGCTTTGGGATATTACATCCTCATTCATGTATATTTATAGTCCCAGGTAATCACCTTCAAGGAGTTGAAATTATAAATGCATATTCACCTAACGTTCCATGGCTCAGTGCTAACAAAGAAGTCTCAAGACACTTAGCGACCTGTGCCAGTGGCTTTTAAACCAGATCCTCATTCTGAAAACATGAGCACATGAGTGTGGCCCTCCGGATTCAGTGAAGCTCCTACTGATTCATATATTTTGACATTCCAGCTATCAGCTTTTTGTCTCAGCCCATATAGTCGCTTGGTACAACCCTTTGTCAGGATATGAGAACATGTCTGTTCACAGTGACATACTCTGAGATCCAGCACTGAAGGCTGGGCTTCATGATTTCTAGATGAATTGCATGAACACACTAATGAAACAACATGGATTGTCATATTGAGTTAGCAACATGGACTGTAAAATCAAATGCGGCATAGCCATGGCTGAGGAAGCCAACACAATAGAAAATAAAAGGGAAGCAGGAAAGAAGACCTGTATGGTGGAGACATGTATGAACAGCAGTAGAAATATAATGCAAAAACAGCCTTGAGGAATAGAGAGAGATGTGTGCCATACGTCCCAGCGGCCTTGTTGATTTTTTCTGCACAGCGGTTGCAATCCAAAGAGGCCTGTATGTGTGGCATTGCCCCACAACTGATACGATGCTACTTTAGAGGATCCCCAACTTCTGGGGGTTATTTTTCAAAGAAAGTCCCAATTTTTTCAAATGATATTTCACAATAAAATCCCAGTAAAAACAGTCAATATAAAATTAATAACATGCCAACATAGCATCAAATATAGTAAGAATATAAAATGGAGTTAAAACCATTAAAAATAAAGAATATAATCCAGCATCAAGTAAAAGTGGACTGAAACATCCAGGTCTCTAAAGCCTGTTTAAAAATAGTGAGGGAGCCAGGCCTTATCAGTTGTTGTTTGGTGAACAAACAACTGTTGACTTGTGCTGACTTCTGCTAGCTCTTGTCTATGCGGACAGTTCCTTCAAAACAGATCTAACACAACAAATCTCAGTTCTCTCATCTTTTGGTGTAAGTCCTTATGGAAATAACATGTTGAGCTGTTTTAGTGTCTGCCTACTCTGCCATCATGTCTGAGGAGAAAATAAATTATTCCCTTGCCCTTTGCTCTTAGGAATACAGTTAGGTCAGAGTAGGGAAAAAGTACAAAGGCCTAGCCAAAATTATACAG
The DNA here is from genome assembly GCF_057233095.1 of Heloderma suspectum. Taxonomy (NCBI): domain Eukaryota; kingdom Metazoa; phylum Chordata; class Lepidosauria; order Squamata; family Helodermatidae; genus Heloderma; species Heloderma suspectum. The sequence continues at coordinate 281,279,405 of NC_139459.1, forward strand.
AGCACTTTCCTTTGCCATTTAGAGAATGTTCTCAGAGCACAAGAGAGCTCTATGCAGCAATTTTCTGTCTTCTGTACCTAAAGCTGGTGTAGCTGTCACCCTGTTTTAATTATCTGGAATAAAGTATTCAGGGAAACTGATCATATCACTTTGTAGACTAAGACTGCCTTTTCCACTTCCATGCCTGACTTTTGTTTCAGTGCCTAATCCCAGAGCAGAATAGCTTGGAATGATAATTCTACAGTAAGCTTAACTCTACCTATTATTTTTCATGGCTTTCGTTTAAAGAGGATCTTTACAATTTGGCAGCAGGCCTCAGTGGGGGAAAATCAGTTTATTCTGCTTCCTGAAGTTCTTTTTTGTTAACAGTAACCCAATGGGACAATGTGGGATTTTTAGTATTTGGATTCTACTTTGTTTACTTTGGGAGGTGTTCCCATTTATTTTCATAGACAGTGCAAAGAAAGATGGATTTAATTCTAATTTTATCTATCCCCCCTCCAATCCCAATAATCTGTATAACAATTTCAACAATGCTGTGAGGAAAATTCATGGTATCTTCTGAACACATTTGAATGGTGACATTAGACCTTCTGCCATTTTATACAAGAAGAATTTGAGACAAATATTGTGACTAAGTTAATTCAGAATTCCATTCCACAAATTGCAGCAGTTCTACTGAAATCTACCATGCTTTAGGAGAATCTGCTTCATCCCGAACCAGGAAATTTTCATTGTTGTCACAGCTGCATTAACAAGCATTCAGTATATTTTTTTATATCTGCATTCTTGCGAGATTTTAATCCCTTTGTTCCATTCTTTTTGCATTCTCGTATGTTAATCCGTTCATGCCAGACATATATTGCACAAAACTCATATGCTTCCATATTCACCACAATTCAGTAGTCCACATAATGGACAATAAATCCCATGATTTGGTGTGCCATGATTTTGCATATACATACAAGTTCACTAAATTCCAGTGCAGATTCAAAACTTCCAGAGAAAACCCTTTCCATGGTTTTAAATGGGCAATCCCTGGAGTGCTCCAGGGAGATTCAAATAGGGATGTTCAAACTCACCCCCGTCCGGGTTCTCCAGACCTGCCCAGTCCCTGTCCCCATTCGCCAGCTCCCAGACTGCACTTGAGCCCCTCCTACGTTCAGCAAGCAACCCGCACTCACCCCAGGGGCCTTGTCGAGCTCTGCGGTTGCCATTTAAAAATAAAATAAAATGGCAACCACAAAAATGCGCATGTTTTTGTATGCGCGAACATGCACATTTTTGCGAATGCTCATATTCTCATCTGTGAAACGCACATTCTTTAGAAGGCACACATTAGTGTATGTGCGAAAATGCGCATTTTTTGGAAAATGCGTATTTTTGGACATGCACAAATATGCGCATTCACAAAATGCACATTTTTGCATATGTGAATATGCTCATTCGCAAAAATGTGCATTTTCGTGTGTGCACAAATTTGCACGTTTTTGCTATCACCATTTCATTTCTCCAAAAATGGCAGTCGTGAAGCTCGACAAGGTCACCAGGGTAAGTGCAGGCCATTCGCCGAGGATGGGCAAGGGGTGAGCAGGGGCAGGGGTGGCAAGTGGGGCTCAGGTGTGCGGGCAGGAGCAGGTCCGCCAGATTCCCAGACTGAATCAGGTGCCCGTACCATCCCTAGATTCAAAGCAGTATTAGTTAGGTACTTCCTGAAGTTATTTCTCCGTCCACTAGGGTTGCCACCTCCCAATTCACTTGGAGCTCCTGTACCATCTTCTGCTGTGCTGTTGCAAAGGCCTGACTATTTGCCCACCTCCCCTTGTTGCTGCAGTGTATATCTATCTATCTAAAATTATTTCTAGGCAGCCTTTAAGGGTGGAATGCTGTCAAAGTGGCATACAAAAAAACCTACACAAAGTAGATACAATTAAAAAAAATTCATGAAAACATGTTCAAAACTATAAAATAGAGATTGCCAGATAAAATAATTAAAAACAAAATTTACCAAGAAAAACCAACAGCCCAGACTTACAAGACGGCCAGTGAAAACTTTCCTGAAGACCTGCAAAGAAGGGGCCTAATGAACTCGTGATGGAAGTTGATTCCAGAGGTGCAGGAGAAAGTCCTCTCCCTTGTATTCACTAGCCTAACTGCCCTTGGTGGCAGGCAGGTGAGAAGGGCCTCTGTTGATAACCTTGGAATGCAGGCAGGCTGGTACAGGAGAAGGCAGCCTTTCAAGTAGCTTGGGCCCAAACCATTTAAGACTTTAAAGGTTAAAACCAGAACTTTAAATTGGGCTCGGAAATGCACTGGCAACCAGTACAACTGGCATAGTAGTAGTGTCACATGGGCTGACTGACACACCAATATCTGGGCTGCCATATTCTGCACCAGCTGAAGTGTCTGAACTGTCTTCAAAGGCAGCCCCACATACAGTGGATTACAGTAGTCTAGCCTGGATGTCACCAGAGCATGAATAACTGAAGCAAGATCCGCCCTCTCCAGACTGGGTCGCAACTGGTGTACCAGCCTAAGCCGGTAAAAAGTAATCCTGGCACTACCACCACCTAAGCATCCCCAGTTAGCGTCAAGTCCAGAAGCACAACCAAACTTCACACTTGGTCCTTCCAAGGAAGTACAACCCCATCTAGGACCAAAGTAATTCTCTATCCAGATTAGTTGGTTTCCCTACCCATAGTACTTCCATCTTTTCTGGGTTGAGTCTCTGCTTGTTTGCCCTTATCCATCTCAAAACCACCTCCAGACACCAGTTCAGGAGTTCAATATCCTCCCTACGATCATTAGATGGAAATGAGAGGTAGAGTTGAGTGTCATCTGCATATTGGTGACACTTCAGCCCAAGCCTCCAAATGACTTCACCCAGCGATTTCATTTATTTTTTATTATTAATATTTATCACGTTTCTATACAGCCCCACAGCGGAAGCTCTCTGGGTGGTTTACAGAAGTTAAAACATTAAAATACAATATACAAAGTTTAAAAGCATTTGCATAAAAGCACATAGACAATATACACGAACAACATATAACTAAAAACAACTTGAACAGTCTGTCATAAGTAAAGACACATCCAGGACTGATTAAAACTCACCATGTGCTTCCAAATGCCTGGGAAAAGAGATAGGTCTTAACCTGACGCCGAAAAGATAATGATGTTGGCACCTGGTGGATCTCATCAGGGAGCTCGTTCCGCAGATGGGGGGCACTACTGAGAAGGCCCTCTCCCTCATTGCCACCTTCCAAGCTTCCCTCGGGGGAGGCACCTGGAGGAGGACCTTAGATGCTGAACATAGAGTATGGGTAGGTTCATTTCAAGTGAGACATGCCGTCAGGTGATGCTGAAAAGCATAGGGGACAAGATGGAAACTTGTGCCACACTATATGCCAATGACCATGGGGTGGAGCAGAAATCCCCAAGGAACCACCTTCTGAGACTGTTCATCCAGGAAGGACTGGGAACACCATAACACTGTGCCTCCTATCCCTAGCCCATATAAATGATCCAGAAGGATACCATGTCCGATGGTATCAAAAGCCAATGAGAGGTCCAGGAAAACGAACAGGGATGCACTTCCCCCATCAATTCCCTGGTATAAGTAATCTACTAAGGCAACCAAGGCTGTTTCTGTCCCAAAACTGGGCCTGAAGCCAGACTGGAATGGATCTAATTCATCAGAATCATCCAACACTACTTGGAGCAGATAAGCTATCACACGCTCCAAAACCTTGCCCAAGAATGATGAGTTTGACACTGGGCCATAATTATCAGAAACCAATAGATCTAAGCTAGGTTTCTTCAGTAGTGGTCTCACCACTGCTTCACTTAAGCTAGCAGGGATCACCCCTTCCCTCATGGAGGCAATAATCACCTCCAGCGTCCAAGTACTTACCCCAGCTCTGGCTGATTTCACAAGCCAGGATGGGCAAGAATCCAAAGAGAAAGTGTCAGGCCTCAATTCTCCAAGCAGTTTGTCCTTGGCCTCAAGCTGTACAAGCTGGAAGATATTAATGATAACATGACTAGATGGCACTCTGTTTGCACCCCTGTCAAGGCAGCCTCAGCATGAATATTAAAGCCCCCCAAAACTAAAAACAAAACTAACTACTATAGGCCTCAGTCATACCAGATTATCAAATTGGAATCTTCTTCCAGTTTCCAAATTCTCCGTGTTTATTCTGAACTCTTGGGGTGAGGGTAAAGATACTCCACTCTTTCCTCATGAGGTAACCTTCTTTCTTTCACAGCAGCATTATGTGGAGGTGGTAATGCCAGCATGGCTCTCCATTCCCAGGGAGCTTTTGCAGATGCCATCTTCTCCTCCTTCTCCCCCTTAGGTGACCCCAGATCTGGAGGTGGGGTCTTAAGCAGAATCCCAAATTACTACTCCTCCCCTCTGCAATTGGTCTGAGGGTAACCTGCTAATTTTCAAGGGGCATCCTCCTTGGCCTGCCACCTCCTCATCTCCAAATGCCCATGGCCTTCTGGTTCATGGCCTCTATGTCTCTGTTTCCCAGGAACCAAATTCTTCTTGTGATCAAGGGACAGAACAGCAACATCTCTCCTTGCTGGGCCCATTGGTCTGTTTTCCTATGCTCCGTTGCTGGGATGGTCAGCTTTGTACCAGGGGCTGAATCATCTGGCCAGAGATCCCTTGCCCTGGGCACAGTCCATGACAGTATGTAGATGTGGTCCCTGTGATCCAGAACTCCTCCCAGGATGGGGGTTGTAGCCCCCAGACGCTTGTTACCTCAGGCAAGTGCCTTGGAGCAACTCAGTTGCCATGTTCCTTACCAATTTCCTCTCTCACCTCTGGCGAAGTGTCTCTACTATCCTTCACATCAACATGGGACCTAAGTCCTGTTCTGGCATTTGTGTGAACGCATGAGGGCTTAAACTGGGTAGGGGGATGGGGCTATGCCCCATATGTCCCTGTGGATGCCAGCCCCCGCCCCCTCAGTTCCCAACCTCTCCACGTTGAGCAGGGTGCTGTGAAGGGGCATCCTCTGTTGTGCAGAGTTATGTTGCTGCACTGTTGAAGACCTAGTACCTTTTAAAAAGAAGAAAAACAGTAAGAAGCCTTCCTGCCACCATTGTGAGATGCTCAGTCTCCACCAAACTTATTTTGGGCGTTGAAGCAAAGCCCCCAAATGGCTGACTGTGAATGGGATGGTGACCTAGACCAGCAAATGGGATGGTGAGTTGGTGTACCCCTAAAAATCCTTGGTTCTTTTAAGCATATGAGAATTCTTGCACAGTTGGCGACACAGATAGGCTTCCATCTTCATATTACAACAAATGCTGGCTGAAGATGGCAGACTAGAATACAAGAGCTTTAGGCTTGTTGAGTGGTGGCCACCCTATCACTTTAGTATAGGAATAGAAAACGGGCCTTCAGTTGTAAATAGCTGTAGAGAGTGAGAAGGCAAAGCAGACAGTATAAATGAATGACCGAATAATAGAATGAAGCAGTCCTTGCCAAGGCATGATTCCAGGGTAATAAGATTACAGTCTTCTCCCTTGTGCTTTTAATCGCATTACTTGTAGTGTGAAGACCTGCAGTACATCACTAGCACATCTTAAATAGTAACTGGAGAGATTATCAACTTCATCACCGAAGGGGAATTGGCAGAAGTCAGCTGATCCTTGGAAACACACAACTCAATTCATAGTCATATGTCTAACTGTGAATTGAATGAAACCCGTGATTCTAAAATGTATAGATCCCCTTTGTGATCTCTACAGCAGATGTTCTAAATGACATTGATAATATTGGCAGATTTATAAATTGCATCAGTGATATAAGTTGAATTGTCTTATATGCTTGAAGTTCAGGGGATCACATATTTTAAACTGTATAGCATGTAAGTTTACATCTGTTTCACATAATGCCCTATACTCATTTCTAAAAAAAACAAATCCAGAAGTTGTTTACAGTTCCTGAAATGAACCATGTATTTATAGGCCTTTAAAGAAAAAGTTCACCCAGAGAACATGGGACAATATTTTGGACATTTTGCTGTGCTGTCTTAAAATAAGTAATATAAGCAGTCTAAATAAGTGAATTTCCATGTAGGCATGCTCACCTTGCTTTCATTGTACTTTTAAAAGTTATCTATATGTGCCAGAATGTGGATGGTGATGTGCATTGGAATGTGCATTGAAAGAGGGTAAATGACATCCACACTTAACTGTGCATCTCAATGCACATCCAGTTTATGCCCGTAATTCCTAATCCAGGAAGTGATATTTTCATGGAAACCTGGTTTCACTCACAGAGTTATTCTGTGTAGAATATCTGTGCTACAGATATACTGCACATGATTAAGCAGATTAAGGGCATTTCTACACCAGCCTAAAATCCTGCATTTAAAATGGGGCTTTCTGCTTCCGTTTTAAATGCAGGATCACAACTGACTCCCTTTACACATGCTCCCTTTCCCCCCTCACCTTCCCCTCTCCTTCTCCCCTTATCTGACTCTTCCATTATCTTTCATTGATCTCGCTCCTCTTCTTGCCGCTTTTCCTCTTTTCATGGAGGAAACTGAAGCGGAACACAACGGGGTAATTTGACAGCCCATTATCTGCAATCTATTTAAAAACGGGACAAAGGACATTTAGTGCAGGAGGGTCACGGCAGGGTCATGGTGTCATGTAAAGAGCCTGCAAACTTCTGTGACCGAGCAATCTCAATCGCAGGATAAAAGCCCGGTATGAAGGAGCTCTAAATCACATTGACTACCTGCAAACCACACCCTGAATTTATCATGATTTATGACCCAGAACTAGCAATGTTATTTTTATTTATTGTAATTTATGTATTTATTGTAATTTATGTATTTATTGTAATTTATGTATTTATTTATTCACTTATTTTATTACATTTCTATACCGCCCCATAGCTGAAGCTGTCTGGGTGGTTCACAAAAATTAAAACTGCAAGGTATGACCCAGAACTAGCAATGTTATTTTTATTTATTGTAATTTATGTATTTATTGTAATTTATGTATTTATTTATTCACGTATTTTATTACATTTCTATACTGCCCCATATCTGAAGCTGTCTGGGCGGTTCACAAAAATTAAAACTGCAAGGTACAGCGTAAAACAATATAAAAACTTAAAACTACAATATAAAACTACAACCAGAATAAAACCTAGCAGCAATGCAGAGATTTAAAATACAGATTTAAAACAGAGCTAAAAGACTAGAATGCTAAAATGCTGGGAAAATAAAAATGTCTTCACCTGGTGCCAAAAGGAGTACAACATGGGGCACCAGGCAAACCTCTCTAGGGAGCTCATTCCAGAGCCAGGGCACCACAGCAGAGAAGGCCCTCTTCCTGTCAGTAGATAAGTGCTTTATATCAGAGCCAGATATCCCACTTGGTAGTATGTATGTATATATTTATTCACTGACGCTATTTTATATAATTTTCCCAAAAGCTCAAAGCTCTGTACAAATAAAATAAAAACACATTACAAACAATACCGTATCAATATCAATTACAAGCGCAACAATCATCCTAAAAAATAGCAGCAGTCAGTCCACGTAGTCCACACCAGCCCTACACTTGCCATTTTGGTTAAGTCTAAAATATGGTAGCACCGCCTTTACCAATAACAGTTGCACAGAGATCAGGGCAATTGCTATTAACTCTTAAAGTTATAGGAATGGAGGGAGGGGAGTGAATAAGGATATGTGGAAGGGCCACCGTGTTTGGAATGTTCTGGAAGTGGGCGATATAGTAGGTATTTTAATATTTTTTTATTATAGTGTAATCAGCCACCCAATAGTTGAAGCTCTAAATAAAATATTTTATTTGCTACATTTTGCATTTGGAGCTAAAAATGTCCAAGACCAGCCCCACTTCGGAGGGAATACAAATACAGCTCCTTTACCTATGCAGTGCCACAAACTACGAAGCAGCCATGAAGCATACTTGGTGACCTTGGGCCAGTCATAATCTCGCAGCCTGTCCTACCTCACTGGCCTATTCTGGGGATAAAATGCAGAGGGAAGAACCATGTACGCCAGCTTGAGCTCCATGGAGGAAAGTGGGGAATAAATGTAATAAGGAAAGCAGTAATTGCATTCTGATCCTATGCATCTTGATCAATGGGACTTAATCTTAAGTACTTTGCGCAGGATTCCACCACCACTTGCACTTTTCTTCTAGTTCTATACAAGCGCCATAATCAGCAGTTCTCTCTCTACATATAATTATGTTGTATAGCCGTAACCTGAATGTTAGCAACATGGCTTTTGCAGCCCCTCTCGTCTTCTGTATAAGGTTTTTATCAACATCCTGCAGAATTAGTAAAAACCTTTCTCAAACAGAACGTAGTAATTGGTTTCCTAGCAGAGACAGTGAAGGACCAGAGCATCTGTCCAAGTCATTTGGCTCTGAAATGGATTGTCTTTTATTCTTGTGCAGTTTGATATAATTCACAGCTGAAGCTGATTGACAGTAGAATCACAGGAAGGACAGATTTAAAGCTCCTTGGATTTCTCCTAGAGATTTAGCACCTACAGTAGAGGCTTTTCGACTTTAGCTTTCAGTTCCATTGAAGTCTGCACCTGTGGTCATAGCAAAAGCCCCTTAAATTTACAGCTCCTCAGGACTGATGATATTATGGCAAGTTTGTTAAAAAGAAACATTGCATGCAATAGCAACTAGTGCCTCCATATAATTTAAAGATCATTTGCTTTTCCTCCAGGATACTGAGATGTTCAAACCCACAAATATGCTTTGCAGGATTCTCTGTCTGGCTGAAAGAAAATTCTTGCTCTGACCATACTTCAGAGAAAATTCCTAGATTCTATACAGAATTAATGGCTTGCTTTCTCTTAAAACAAACTTGCCCACACAGAAGACTGTTTCTCCGGCAATGTATATCCACATTGAGCCCATATTAGTGCTCATCTGATTTGTTTGAAAGCCAGAGCCAGCCTAAGATATCTTGCCTGACCCATTCATGTATCCCCTGCCCCCCATTCCATGTACAAAATATGACTAGACTGGCAGATCAGACATTCCAACACAGCTCAAAATCTACTTCTGAGTTAGATCCAGGATGCTAGGACAGCTCTAAAATTGGCTAGCAGAGCTGCACAAAGACCTGGGGCCTGTCTTCACAGGTGATTTGCTGCGAATTGGGATCATTGGGAGAAACCTGTACGAGGGTCAAGAAGCAACAGTAAGAACTAGACATGGAACAACTGAGTGGTTCAAAATTGGGAAAGGAATATGACAAGGCTGCATATTTTCACCCTGCTTATTTAACTTATATGCAGAGTACATCATGAGAAATGCCGGGTTGGATGAATCACAGGTCGGAATTAAGATTGCTGGGAGAATTATCAACAACCTCCGATATGCAGACGATACCACCCTAATGGCAGAAAGCGAAGAGGATCTAAAGAGCCTCTTGTTGAGGGTGAAAGTGGAGAGTGCAAAAGCTGGTTTGAAACTCAACATTAAAAAAACGAAGATCATGGCATCTGGCCCCATCACTTCCTGGCATATAGAAGGGGAAGAAATGGAAGCAGTGACAGATTTTACTTTCTTGGGCTCCAAGGTCACCGCAGCCGGTGACTGTAACCATGAAATTAAAAGACGCTTGTTCCTTGGGAGGAAAGCTATAGCAAACCTAGACAGCATAGTAAGAAGCAGAGACATCACCTTGCCGACAAAGGTCTGTCTAATCAAAGCTATGGTTTTCCCAGTAGTAATGTATGGCTGTGAGAGCTGGACTATACGGAAGGCTGAGCGCCGAAAAATTGATGCTTTCGAACTGTGGTGTTGGAGAAGACTCTTACGAGTCCCCTGGACTGCAAGGAGGTCAAATAAGTCAATCCTAAAGGAAATCAAACCTGAGTGCTCATTGGAAGGACAGATACTGAAGCTGAAGCTGAAATATTTTGGCCACCTAATGCGAAGAGAAAACAGGACAGGAAGGCCTGGCATGCTATGGTCCATGGGGTCACGAAGAGTCGGACACGACTGAACGACTGAACAACCCTGCAGTTCAACTGCTGTGTGCCCATTCCCCCACTTTAAATTTGGTGTGATTGGGCATTCATAGGGGTGTGTCTTTCACCTGGCTGTGACCTCAGTAACCTGGGTAACTAGAGTAACTAGCGTGCCTTTCCATCTCCTGAAAGCACTAGAACGCTCTTCTGTCCCTTCAAGAGTCGCTCTGTACTTCTTTTCACCAGTGGGAAAGTAGCCTCCATTTCCCAGCCCAGCCCCATTGAGACCTGTGATTATGTGCTTCTCTAATGCTTGTGTTACTTCCCCACTTCTCTGATGCTTGTGTTACTTCGCTGCTTCTCTGCATGGAGGGAAAGGGCTGGCTGGAGTTGCCTCCCTCAGCTAGCACTGCTGCTGCTGCCTCTACTGGCCGCCTCCTCTCCTCCCTCTCCTACATTCTTTAGTTTTCACTGTATCACCATATCGATACAGTGAAATACTGGGGCTGAAGGCTCCCGCTCCTCTGGCCGCCTCCTCTCACTAGATAGCTAGTACTTGAAACAGTGCTGCTCTGATTTTCTTAATGGGAAAAAGACACTCCTTGGGAGGAAAGCAGGCAACAGAGGCTGCAGACTGAGAATGGGAGAAGCAGCTAGATCCCTGTATTACTCCCTGGAAAAGGAGAAAGGGCTGAGAGGTCTAACTCCGTGACGGTTGGCTAGAATGGGGCAAAATTGCACTGGTGGGGTACTCTCATGGGGAGCCTTCAGATGCTGTTGGGGATAATAATGTGGTAGCCAGGGGGAGCCTGGAAACAAGCCTCTCTCATTGGTGAGCAGCACCTGCTAGGTTGATGACATTCAGTTCTGCTCCCCACCCCCTCACCCAACCCGGAAGTATGTTGCTTTCAAGTGCTGTGTGACCTGTGAAAAGCAGATTTTAAAGGTACGACACACTTGGCTTTTCTTGCTTTGTGTCTCCCTGATGGACCAAAGCTGATTCCATGAAAATCTGGATAATATTCCAACACGTTTCTCATTCCGTTGTTGTGAAGATCCCCCCCTAGTCAAAGGCAACTGCTTTAGAGACACTGAGGCTGGGAGATAAATGACTGACACAAGGCCAGCCATGGCAGGGAATTCTTTTTAGATGTTACTGGCATTTTTAATTGTTATTGTTAAACTATTGGGAGTCAGAAATCCTTGCTGATCTAGTGCAAATCACCCAAAGATCTACCAGTAGATCCTGATCTACCTTCTGCCCACCTGTGGCTTAGGAGACTCTAGAGGAATCGTGAGAGGGGGGCTGCTGCTGCTGCTTAAGGCAACCACCTCACTCTGGCTAATGGTATGGACAGCCCTGATGAGTTGTGAAAGCCTGGGGGGGAGTAGAAAAAATGGGAGGAAAACCATATTTAAAAAAAAAAATCATCCCCCACCCCATTTTTCCCAGGGGTTTTTAAAACATTTGGGGAAAATCACATTTCCCCCCCAAATTTATCATTCCCACACTCCCACCCCCATTTTTTCTGTTTTTCAGGTCTTCACATCTCTACTTATACATTGGATCATTTTTAAATGAAATTTTGGAGAAACTCATTAACCCCACCATGGGGCAATTTGGCCATTTTAAGATCTGTGCCTCATTTAAGGTCTTGGAACAATGGCTGAAGTGCCTGAGACTAGGCACAACTTCTGAAACACTAATTAATCTATTTTACAAAGCAGTTGGACAGTCACTATAGGGAGTTAGAGTTGTTGTCTTTAAATCTTGGCCGAGGTGCCAGGGCACCATGGCACAGGACTGTCAATTTACTTTCTAAGACTATTATTGTGTTGCAGCTAATTTAATTATGAAGATGGTAAATGCTGTTCAGACAATATGGAGAAATTGAGCAGTTTTGAGGAAGAGAAAAGCAAGTGATGGACCCATTCCTGCCAAAGATAAATGGTTACAACTAATTAATATGGGGGAGGGGGGCAGGGGACCAATTTCAATCTGTATTAAAACAATGGAACAAATTCAACAAATACTTAATCATTGTCTTACAGATCTTGGCAGAAATCTACTTAGAGGGGAAAGTTGCTAGCCCTGTCACATGTTATTACTAGATCATATACGCAAGCATTTCTAGGGCAAGTTACTCCCTCTTTTCCATTACAGGAAACTTACAGGTTCTGTACATTCCTAAACTTACTACCAAGGTATTTTATTCACTTTGCTGAAGATTAAAACTTTGGGCTTTGTTATTGACTGACAAAAATATTGGCTTTACTGGTGAATATCAGCTTCATAATTTAGATTAATAAAAAGATCAAAGTACAGATCTTGTAACTAAGATGTAAATTACAAACATTGAAGCTGCAATCTTATATATACTTACCTAGAAGTAAATCCCATTGAACTCAGTGGGGCTTATATCTGAGTTGATGCTTATAGAATCACTGTAAATTAGATTTTTCACATTTAATTCAGATTCTCACCCCCCTACTTTTAATTCTCTTGAAAAGTCAACCACTTGCATAGCTTAAACAACTGATATATCTCCCGTAGAGTCCTGTTGCTCAATAGAACTAGGGTGCTCCCAGACAAGGCTTTTGTTGTTCAATTGTCCTACCTCAAACACAGAATTTTACAGAGGCGCTAGACGATGTCATCTTCGATTTGTAACCCTCCCATATTTTCCCACCACATTGTCTATCTCTTACAACAAACAGTCTGTTAAGTAGAGAAAGATGGAATAGCTGCACAATGCCTTTTGATTGGTTGTGCTAGGAGGAGTCTGTCTGGAAGCACCCCTAGGCTACTTAAGCAGTAGTCCCTTTCTCAAACTTAGAATTTTGCATACTTTATGGCCTTTCAGCAACCCTCTCTGTCTCACATCTGAGTTTAAGTTATATGCTTCAGATAGTCATCACTAGACCAGAGAAAAGCTGTCAAGTATTATGATTTGACTGAAGTTATTTTGCGCCTTGAAGAGCAAGGTTCTGATTCAGTGAGTCCCATTACATGAATGTGTATTATTTATTTATTGACTTGATTTGTATCCCACCTTTCTACCAAGAAAATGACACTCAAGGCAGCTATGTATGTGTAGACTGGAACACATACAACAGGACTTTTTAGATTCATTTTTCAGCAATAGCTTCCCCATGCCATATTGCAAGATGCTTCTGCCACATACCATCTGATGTTTGGATACCAGGCTGAACATGGAGGACCCTGCATTTTGGGGATAGTGACCATAGATCAGGAGTAGAGCAAATGCTTGGCATGCAGAAGGTTCCAGGTTCAGTTCCTGACATCTCCAGTCAAAGGTTCAGGTGATGTGAAAGACTGAGACCTTGGGGAGCCACTGCCAGTCAGTGTAGACAGTACTGGGCTAGATGGATGAAGAGTCTAACCTGATATATGGGCAGCTTCTGATGTTCCTTCCTATCATGTACAAGCTATGCTGTTGTATTCCGTATTGTCTTCATTTTAGATTGCCCAATGGCATGTCAAAGTGCATCTCTCCCTGTCAAAGTGCATCTCCCACTTCACTGGAGTGTTGCCCCCCATGAACGCAGGAGGAAAGAACTTTAGGTACTTCCATGGGAAGACAGAGCATTGTTCACAGCTATGTTCCTGAGGGAAAAGATGGCTGCCCCCCTGGCCTACCCAAACTTTGGGGAGGTTTTCTCACACACATACACACACACACACACACACACACACACACCAACCCACTCCTTGAAAATTGAGGGAAAAGCTGGCTGAATGTCTGAGGCCAGCTTTAATTTATGATCACTAAAAACTTTATTCTTTTTTACATAGACCAATTTATAAACAAAACAAGAAAGATATTGGGGTCCCATTGTACTTGGCCTTATTTCAAGCAAGATATATCTGAACTGCTGGCACACGACAACAGCTTACAGAGCAATCTTCTCTTCTAGCAACCTAAAAGATGACTTTATATATGGTCAACACCGAAATCAGATTGACTACATCCGTTGTAGCCAAAGGTGGTGGACATCTATACAGTTGGGAAAAAAAAACCTGGAGCTGACTGTAGCTCAGATCACAAACTTCTTATTGCACAGTTTAGAATCAGACTAAAGAGAATAGGGAAGACCCACAGATCAGTTAGATATGAGCTCACTAATATTCCTCATGAATATGCAGTGGAGGTGAAGAATAGATTTAAGGGACTAGATTTAGTAGATAGGGTCCCGGAAGAACTATGGACAGAAGTTCACAACATTGTTCAGGAGGCAGCAACAAAAAACGTCCCAAAGAAAAAGAAAACCAAGAAGGCAAAATGGCTGTCTGCTGAGACACTGGAAGCAGCCCAAGAAAGAAGGAAAGCAAAAGGCAACAGTGTTAGGGGGAGATAAGCCCAATTAAGTGCAAAATTCCAGAGGTTAGCCAGAAGAGATAAGGAATTATTTTTAAACAAGCAATGTGTGGAAGCGGATGAAGATAATAGAATAGGAAGAACAAGAGACCTCTTCCAGAAAATTAGAAACGTCGGAGGTAAATTCTAGGCAAAAACGGGTATGATCAAAAACAAAGATGGCAAGGACCTAACAGAAGCAGAAGAGATCAAGAAAAGGTGGCAAGAATATACGGAAGATCTGTATAGGAAGGATAATAATATCGGGGATAGATTTGACAGTGTGGTCAGTGAGTTAGAGCCACACATCCTGAAGAGTGAGGTTGAATGGGCCTTAAGAAGCATTGCTAATAACAAGGCAGCAGGAGATGACGGTATCCCAGTTGAACTGTTTAAAATCTTGCAAGATGATGCTGTCAAGGTGATGCATGCCATATGCCAGCATATTTGGAAAACACAAGAATGGCCACCAGATTGGAAAAAATCAACTTATATCCCCATACCAAAAAAGGGAAGCACCAAAGAATGTTCAAACTATCGAACAGTGGCACTTATTTCACATGCCAGTAAGGCAATGCTCAAGATCTTGCAAGGTAGACTTCAGCAATTCATGGAACGAGAATTGCCAGATGTACAAGCTGGGTTTTAGAAAAGGCAGAGGAACTAGAGACCAAATTGCCAATATCCGCTGGATAATGGAGAAAGCCAGGGAGTTTCAGAAAAACATCTCTTTCTGTTTTATTGACTATTCTAAAGCCTTTGACTGTGTGGATCATAAAAATTGTGGCACGTTCTCGGTGGTATGGGAATACCAAGTCATCTTGTCTGCCTCCTGAGGAATCTGTATAACGACCAAGTAGCAACGGTAAGAACAGACCACGGAACAACGGACTGGTTTAAGATTGGGAAAGGAGTACGGCAGGGTTGTATACTCTCACCCTACCTATTCAACCTGTACGCAGAACACATCATGCGACATGCTGGGCTTGATGAAGCCAAGGCTGGAGTTAAAATCGCTGGGAGAAACATTAACAATCTCAGATATGCAGATGATACCACTTTGATGGCTGAAAGTGAGGAGGAGCTGAGGAACCTTATGACGAGGGTGAAAGAAGAAAATGCAAAAGCTGGGTTGCAGTTAAACCTCAAAAAACCCAAGATTATGGCAACCAGCTTGATTGATAACTGGCAAATAGAGGGAGAAAACATGGAGGCAGTGACAGACTTTGTCTTTCTAGGCGCAAAGATTACTGCAGACGCTGACTGCAGCCAGGAAATCAGAAGACGTTGACTTCTTGGGAGGAGAGCAATGACAAATCTTGATAAAATAGTTAAGAGCAGAGTCATCACACTGACAACAAAGGTCCGCATAGTTAAAGCAATGGTATCCCCTGTAGTAACCTATGGCTGCGAGAGCTGGACCATAAGGAAGGCTGAGCGAAGGAAGATAGAACTGTGTTCTATCTTCCACAGTTTTGAACTGTGGTGTTGGAGGAAAATTCTGAGAGTGCCTTGGACTGCAAGAAGATCAAACCAGTCCATACTCCAGGAAATAAAGCCAGACTGCTCACTTGAGGGAATGATATTAAAGGCAAAACTGAAGTACTTTGGCCACATCAAGAGAAGACAGGATACCCTGGAGAAGATGCTGATGCTAGGGAAAGTGGAAGGCAAAAGGAAGAGGGGCCGACTAAGGGCAAAATGGATAGATGATATTCTGGAGGTGACGGACTTGACCTTGGGGGAGCTGGGGGTGGCAACGGCCGACAGGAAGCTCTGGCGTGGGCTGGTCCATGAAGTCATGAAGAGTCGGAAGCGACTGACCGAATAAACAACCACCACCACCACTGGCTGTGGAGCTTGGGGTGGACTAGGCATGTCCTTCCACCAGCAGAGAGGAGCTCCACTGGCAGTGGGGAACGTTTACCCTGGAGTTTTCAATTACACCTTCAGAAAGTTCTGCAGGTGTAAATCAACCACTGGCAGAGTCCCACCAGTGGCAGGTGCCAAAAAAAACAGTATTCCAGGTAGGGCATGGGTAGCCATGGATCTAAGGCCCCACCATTCCCCTGTGAGGCCACAAGATTGGACCCCCTGCCTATGCCAGCCTCAGACTGGCATAGGCATTTCCCCTCCCTATGAAAGCAACAGCAAGGGAAATGAAAACTACCACTGAAGACAAAAAACTCAGGTAAGTCTACCCCCTCTCCCCTGAGCAGCATGAGCTGGCAGGGCTTTGGAAGAAGCAGAGGATCCGCTGCTTCGCTCCTCCACCCCCACCCCACTTAGAATCAGTTTCTTACACTACAATCCTATATACACTTACCTGGGGTAAGCTCCATTGAGTGTATATGTGTATATAGTAGACATGCATAGGATTGCACTGTTCGTCACTTTGGGTGGGAGGTAAATTACCCTTTGCCCTTCTTCCCCACAGAATTGCGTGCCAAAGGCATCTTTGGACACTGTTTTTTATTCAAAATAATGCTAAGTGCTTCTAAGTTTCTGATTAAAAGTATCTGATTTATTGACACAACAAAACACTGAGTGACAATGAGAAATGGCAAGGAAAAGCAATGAACAAAACTGAAAAGCCAGGAATGATTTCCTGTAAGAGGTGCAGATATGATGATAAATGGGGATTGTGCTAAAGTTAGGGAAAACATAATAAGATAGCACAGCTGACAGGTTTTTGCTTTTTCCTGAAAGTTGTGTTGAATGTGAAGCTGAGAAATGTACACCTCATACATTATTTTCAGAAATCTCTGAGGCTGGCTTGGTTTCTGATTGAGATGCTAAATGTGCTTTCTAGACACTTAGCATTCCAGAAAGCACCAGACTAATGTCTATTAATAAGTTACTTGAAAGGTTCAGTGAGATTTCCAAATTTTAATCTTGACAAGTAGAATTGAAGGCTCTTGCACACATCGCCCCCAGTCGGCAATGTTAGCTGGGAAACAGGAAGCACAACAACAGTGCCTCAATAAAAAGGAGATAGTAAGTGGAGGTTTGAAGAGACTTACTATTTTGATTTGATGGCAGGACTTTCTCCCATGCTGCTTCTGCTGGCCTGTATGCTCCACGTCACATATATTTTGCAAGTGGTCAGTGATGCAGTTAGGAAATTTTAGATTCTGAACATAATGGCCTCACAGGAGGGGTGGGGGCTCTGGTTTTCTTCAGATGGCAATATGTATTACTTCATTTACTTCCAGTGGTGCAGCTAGGTAATTTTAGACCCTGGATGTAATGGTCATACAGGGCCCCTCCCCGCTTTCAGTGGTGACATGTATCATTCACTTCCTTCAAAATGTGATAAGCCAGCCCTGCTGATGCCTTCCTGCTCATTCTACTGAATGGGGCCTTGGACTCCTGCCCCAAAGGTCTGCCCTGAGCGCATCATTGTTCTCAGTGCATTTGTGCAGAAGCTTCCAAAGAATGCAGAAAAATTGTTGTTGCCTTTTTTATTTTTCAACTTGTTCATCATAGTCCAGTTGCCCAGTCCTTTAGAGGGAGTCCAGTCACCTCTGGAACTGGTTGAACACCACCTTTGTGGCAAGGTAAACTGCCCATGAACAACACCTCCATCTTGTCAGGATTCAGTATTTATTTATTTTTACATTTATATCCTGCCTTTTTTTCCTCTTGCAAGGAACCCAAGGCAACTTACAGGGTCCTCCTCCTCTCCATTTTATCCTTATTTATTTACCCTCATTCAGCTAGAAAAGACAGAGCTGGGTGTTATCAGCATAGTGCTGACACCCAGCTCCAAATTCCGCGATGACTTCATTAAGGGGCTTCATGTAAATGTTGAACAACAGAATAGATTCGCAAGGGGATGGGGGACCTGTAATTCCCCATCCACCCCAGCAGCTTCTTGCCCTGGCCCCTCCCGCCAAGGATTTGGGTTTAGTCCCAGCAGGAAGTCAGTGGGGAGGTTCTGCCTATGCCCCATTGCTAATAGCTCTGTTGGCAAAGTAATCTTTGACCTACTAGCAAAATATTTGCCATAAAAATTGATAACCTAGCAGTGGCACAACCAACAAAATCAGTGAGTAATCTTAACATGCAGGGAAGAAGTAATGACTGAAGTGGCCTTTTTACCTGTTACTTCTATGAGTTGATGAATAGTCAGAAAGTTTACAGATTAGAATAGAGGGGCATTAGTGAAACTGCAGGTGGCAGGGATTGATGAGATGAATAGGAGGCACTGAGCACCGGAACTCAGAAGAAACCTGTAAAATGTCATTGTTATGTAGCAGTGAAGTTGAATGCAGCATTGAAGTGAAGGGGGCACCAGTCACTACCTATGGGCTGCATATATGTTTTTGTGCCCCCCCCCGACCACCACCCTCCCATTTTACTGGTGCTGATAATATATGCCCCCCCCCCCAACTACTGATCACTCCCCATCCCCCACTGCTGATCACCACCATCCTCTCTAATGAAGTCAAGGATTGTTGCTGGCTGCTTCCAAATAGACACTCTAGGAACTGGTCTCAGAGGGCCCATCCTCTGAGTGTTGGGGGCCAGAGTATCTACTAGGAGATGCTCTGGTAGCTGCTCTCAGAGGGCTCTGTGACCCTCTGAGTGATGCTGCTGACAGGAGAGTGACAGGAGCGCACTCCTCAAATCTGTGAATACATTTCTGTTTTACAGTCTGACTTGAAAGCAGAGAGGCTAAGGCAGAAGATAGAAAAAGAGCCACCAAAGAGAAAATATGGGCTTCATCACACGGAGCTTTTATCCTGCGATTGAGATTGCTCCTTCACGGTAGTTTGCAGGCTCTTTACATGATGCAGTGACCCTGCCGTGACCCTCTTGCACTAACTGCCCTTTGTTCCGTTTTTAAATAGATCACAGATAATGTGTTATCAAATTACCCCGTTGTGTTTCCTCTGTGCAAAGAGTTAAAGCGGCAAGACGAGGAGTGAGATCAATGAAAGATAATGGAAGACTCAGATATGGGGAGAAGGGGGGGGAGGAAGCGTGTGTAAAGGGAATTGTTGTGATCCTGCATTTAAAACGGAAGCAGAAAGCCCTGTTTTAAATGCAGGATTTTAAGCTGGTGTAGAAATGCCCTATGTATCTATTGGCTGAGAATATTCTTAAATGGCATAGTCCTTGCTGTTTTGTCAGCTTGATCAACACTGCATATTGCCCTAAGTGCCAGAAAGATTGTGCACCCCTGATTTAAGCAATGGAGTGATTATGTTGACCAAAACCCTGCAAAAGAAGTTTTATTTTTCTTAATTGCAATTTTATTTGCCATGCATTAGTAAAATAAAACAATTGCTGAGTCAGAGTCCTTTGTTGGCTACCATTGTTCCAGCTAAGTGCCAATGAACACCAAACAGCTAAAAAAGAAAAGAAAAAAAGAGCCAGCCACATAATATGGTTACATCTTGAAATGGATGACCTCACTGCTACTGCATAGGTTTTTCCAGTGCTGGCAGCTGGTTTCAAATTAATTTCAGAGATGATGGGTGAAAATAGGATGGTGAGAAACATGCTTTCTCAGCTGATCACTCTCTTAGCACTGCTGTAGCAGCACCACTCCGTAGTTCTGGATTGGAAACCTGATTTATGTTCCTGGGAGTGGTGCTAGCAGTTATTGCTAACTCAGAATACGAAATGTTCTAAACCCAAAAATTTAACTTTCATTTCACTAAATATGCCTGTTCTTTAGTCACTGATGGGCTGTAATTCATTTTGAGAAAAATAGATCTAGTTAGAAGGCAATATATCCCAGTCATGTTCTTTCAGTAGGCACACAGACACTAACCCTGCTTTCAGATGCTTCCTTGCTTTGTGTGTTTTGCATAGTGGACAATATATAATAATATGAGTTTCCTTTTCCCCTGACAAGTTGGCTCTTTCTGCAGTGTGCATGTATATGTGTGCGTGCGTGCGTGCGCACGAGCATGTGCATGTTTATATACAAGAGTGATTTATGAGAGTGCTCCTGTGACATAAGAATGTAAAATGGGAAGTGGACCAGCAATTCAGGGGCACTAATACAGACTGTTCCTTGAGCATATGTCTTCTCCCTAATTCCATGATGAGAAAGAGAGTTGTGGTAATTGTTACACTCGTATTGGAGCTCAGTATTATGAGAACTGAGATAGCAATGTATCCATTAGGGTAACACGCACAGTGGAACCAAGTGGTTCTAGAGTAGCAAGCAAGTGATAATTGGCAGTACCAGCCTCCTAAGGAGAGCCATCTGCACACTTCTCTGCTGCCAACACCCTCTCAGTCTTCCCCTTCCCTGACTGCTTCTCAAAACATCTTGAAAGGAGGGAGTGATGGAGATCTGATCACAGAAGTGAAAAGGAACCTTCCTCTCCCTGGCATGTCAACATTTATCTCATCCTTTCTGCCTTCTCCTTACGGACAGAGACAAACAGGAAACGAAACTTAAGCTGGGACATACCAAGCAGCACAAAGTAAAGGCTAAAGAGAGAAAGGTGAGGGAGCATTGCTTATGCTTGCTATCAGACTATTTTTGAGAAGCATTTGACTCTCTGTCATTTAGAGTGACCCTTTGGCAAAAGTAGCTGCCAACCAGGATGTTAGTGCCTAGCTTGGCTGCCATTACAAAAGAACATGCACAGCTGCAAAACACTCAGAACTGCAAACAGTTTCAGCAGTATCTTCTGACAGGGAAGGGAGCAGAGGTATCACAATATCCTGCGTTCAGCTCTGGTACCATTGGCACAGGTTACTACCAAGCTCTGTGATGTACCAGACGTCTTTAAAATATTGCATACACAAATTGTCTCTGATCATGCCCAACACTACCCATTTTGGTCTTTGTGTGATGTATCTTTTTCCAGCATAGCAGTGTCTGTTCAGTCTGCTGTGTGGGCTTGACATCATAAATAATCCAGAGTCAGGGTGAACAGTCAGGTAGCCAAATTGGCAAATAACACTGAGGTAGAGAAATCCCAAACAGAATATTTCTTGAAGCAATAAATGGGCCACAAAATAGCCGTTGAGTTTAAGTGTAAGTGCAAAGTCATGCATGTTGATAGAAAAATCAAGCTGAATGGAGTTTAATTGGTTGTGATTACCCAAGAAAGAGATTTTTAGGTCACAGTTGAAAGATCAGTTAAAATGTCAGTTTAGTTTTCTAGAGCAGTGAAGGTAAATTCATAAGGGTGAATTCAGTTTCAGAAATGATTAAGAAAATGGATTGAAAATAAAACCAGTATCCTATCCTAATGTCATTCTATCAATCTATGATGCAGCCACATTTAAATTAGTGTGTGCAGTTCTGGTCACCCAAAAATGTTATGATAAAAAGAACAGCTAAATTCATGAAGAGGCTGGAGTATATTTTTTGTGCAGAAAAGCAAAACACGTTTGGTTGTTTTAGTTTGGGGGAAAAGACACGAGAAATACTCCAATACACATTTACTAAGGAGTAAGTCCCATTGAACTGAATGGGACTTACTTCTGAGTAGACATCTAAAGGATTGAACTGCATGGGAGGGTATGATAAAAGATTTATAAGATTATGAATTGTGTTCAGATAGCAGATAGAGCAAGTTCTCTCTCTCTCTCTCATACACACACGCACACACAATATTAGAATGCAGCAGCATCCAGCAACTGGCAGTTATGTTCAGGACTGAGAAAAGAAAGTAATTCTTCACATACCCATAATCATCACAAGATACAATGATGGCAACTAACGTAAAAAGTGAAGGGGGATTTGACAAAAAATGGAGAACAGGTTTATCATTGACTATTAGGTATGACAACAAAATGGAACCTCCATGTTCCAAGGCAATATATCCCTGATTACTTGATGATGGGCAAACAGTGGACAGTCATCATCATCATCATAATCACTCCCTGTTTGTGAGTTTTCCAGAGAGAGAATCCTGGACTATAGACACCTTTGTCCAGCAGAGCAGTTCTTATGCTGTTTAGGCAGCTAGGTCTGATTGTGATGCCAGGACAATGCCAGAGGTTGCAGTGTTATAATGACTTAAGTGGTTGTTCTATCCTCTTGACATTTAGTGGTCATTGTGACCACTGATTTGCTGGCACAGTGACTCATAGAGTTGGTCTTTGAGATGGCTCCCACATTTGTGAGCTCTCTAAAGTGCTCCAACTGAGTATGCTTTACTCTACGTCACTTGTGGCTTCCTCTTGTTCTCTTCCACATCACATTTATAATAGCTCTATAATTCTCCAGCTAGTGCTTGCGTGGTTTTGTTCGGGCTTTTGCCATGTTCCATTTCATCCTCAGTGTTTCAAAAGCACCCCTGACTCATTGTGTATGCTCCCCAGCCCTCGCCTATCAACTCCTTTCATGTGTGCCTGCCATTCAGAAGACCAGGCAGTGTTACATGGCTCCTGAAATATATCCTGCCTTTCCTCCTTCCTTCCTGCTGCTGACAGAGTTGAGCATATTGCTGTCAATCTATTTGTGAAAGCTGTTCTCAAACGTTGCTGCAATTTTTGTACTATTCATCTGTTCACCGCAGTATCCCTGCACATTAAGATTCACATACAATAAGTATCTCATTATTATCTGTTTTGCTTTTCACGTTGCCTCCTGTTATTACGAATGTTGTGGAAATTAGCATCTTCCCTCCCTGATTGCAATTTGGAGTGCACATTTTAACAATATGTATTTTTTTTTCTTCTTGTCCAATTTACTGACTTCTGCTAGTACGGTCAGGATATTTGGATTGTAGAAAATTTGTATTGGCATCAAACAGCCTCAGTTCATATAGATGGAGAGTTATATCAAGAAATTCAAATCCAAAGAGGAGTAAGACAAGGCTGTGTCCTATCACCTATGCTGTTCAATCTATATTGTGAAGCTATATTTAATTAAGCACTTGCCGAACAAATGGCTGGCATAAACATCAGCAGGAAAATAATTAACACAGTTCTATATCCTGATGATACCGTAGTAATGACAGATAATATATCTGAATTACAAAAATTACTAGATCGAATTAATAAAGTAAGTAACAAGTATGGCCTTAAAATAAATATCAAGAAAACAAAATATATGGTGATAAGCAAAAAGCCTTTTACTGCATTTAATATTATGATAAATAATATGCCAATTGAATGAGTCAAAAAATACAAATACCTAGGAACTTGGCTCAATGAAAGAAATGACCAAACACAAGAGATAAACGCAAGAGTGGAGATGGCAAGAACAGCGTTTGTTAAAATGAAACAATTATTATGTAATCGTTACCTTAATCTTGCAGTCCAGATTCGGATGGTAAGATGCTATGTGTTCTCAATATTATTTTACAGAGTGGAAGTTTGGACACCTAAACAGAACAGTCTGAGGAAAATTGAAACCTTCAAAATGTGGATATACTGATGCATGCTGAAAATATCATGGACTGATCAAGTAACACATGAGAATGTACTGTGCAGAGTAAGCAAACAAACAGAATTGGTAAAGACCATCAAGAGAAGAAAGTTATAATACCTTGGTCATATTATCCGAGGCGAAAAATACACTATACTCCAACTTATTATACAAGGGAAAATGGAAGGAAAAAGATCAATAGCAAGAAGATGAACATCATGGTTAAAGAATTTGAGGGAATGGCTCAGCTGTACTTTTATACAACTATTCAGAGCAGCAGTGTCAAAAACAAAGAGCTGTAATGATAGCTAACCTCCTATAGGAGATGGCACCTTAAGAAGAAGCTAGTAGAGGGACAGAGCAAATGAGACAAGTAGCAGAAGGTCACACTGTGATTCTTCAATATATAGTGAGGTTCACACATTGTTTGCAACCAACCTCTGTACACATTCATAGGAGGAGTATTGGCTCTCATGACTCAGTAATAAGGTATCTCTATCTGTTACAGCAAACAATCAGGTGTGTGTGTGTGTGTGTGTGTATTATCACTCTGAAACCTTTTCTAGCATTACAAATTCAACAATAATTCCCACATAGTCCCTCTCCAAAAGTTATTTCTCTCCAGTTGTTCAGCTTGTAATAATACAGTAAAATTTCTCCCCCTTTGTCTCCACTTGTACACATTTCTAATTACTCTCTAAAACAGATTTCCCTTTGGGGGCATTATCACACTTTACCTTACTACCATCTACATCAAGCATACAAAGATTCAGTTTCCTAGTCAGGCTGAAAGACTAAAGATTTTCCCAAGCAACCATTTGTTTTTATAATGCCAAAGATTCTACCCTTTAAAACAAAAACAGTGTCTACTCCTTTATGGTTCCTGAGAAAAAAATCCTGAAAATGTGACTTCAGTCTGTGTTATAAGCTTCTGCTTTCTAAATTGCAGGGTCAGAATCCACCACTGGATTGTAGAAAGCTTATGGGTAGATCATCAAGCAGCTTGCTAGGGACAATGGAGGTTCCAGTTGAGAAGCTGGAATCAAGGGGATTCCTGAACAAGACAAATGTTCACTGGTAAATCTCTTGAGTAAAAATATCAAAGAATGATAGAGTTGGAAGAGGCCTCAAGGTCATCTACTATTGAAATCCAACCCCCTGCCAATCCAGGAGAACTGCTGCTACAGCATCCCTAATAGGAGGCCATCCATCTGACTATTTTGGAAACAAACTGGTGGCATGGTAATGTCACTGATCTCTAGCACTGAGAAACCTGGTTGGAGTCCAGAGAGAATACAGGCATAAGCCTCAGCATTTCTGTGGGCTGGGTTAGATGTAATGTTCCCCTCTCCTCCTCTACTGTGGCCATGAGGAGGACTTCAGAAGCATTCACTTCCATTTTTTATTCATTGTAGCTTGATGTGCCATCTGAACTCAGACACACTGTGGTTAAATTTTAATTATGGTTAGTGGAAGCAAACCAACTAAAGACCATAGTTTATGAACCTGGCTTGTTTTCACTAACCATAGTTGGATATAACTACAGTTTGTGATTTGGACAACAAACTGAACTGCGGTGAATTTTAAACAGAAGCAGAAGTCCCAGAAGAGAGGGGGAAAGGGAGTATGTGAGCCTGAGGGACAGGCTAAACTGATTCTTGTAGTGCTTGTTCTCATAGCCGTGCTTTAGCATTACATCTGAATGCAGTGTGTGCTGTAGCTTTCCCAGTGTTCTACTTCAGTCTCTGCATGCCTCAGGTCAGGTTTAAGCACAGCTTGACGGGTGGTGCAGGGCAGGGGGCTGCAGTCAGATTGCTTGTGATAGCTCTCTACCATGCCATTTTAGGGTTTGGTCTTTATCGTTATATTATGTCTGTGCAACTGCTATGAAGACTGCAGGCCCCTACCAGCTTCCTTGGAATTCTGAAAGCAAGCTCCACTAAACCCAATAAGACTTTACAGTAGACAAGTATAGCATTTTGTTGCAAGATTAAGATAATTTCTTTTGATAAGATCTTTAACATCACCAAATTGGCAAATATGATTTTCTCAGAAATATTTTGAGAGCTTGTTGAAGGCTTTGTTGTTGTTGTTGTTGTTGTTGTTCAGTCGTTAAGTCATGTCCGACTCTTCGTGACCCCATGGACCATAGCATGCCAGGCCTTCCTGTCCTCCGCTCTCTCCCGGAGTGTGCTCAAGTTCATATTCATTGCATTGGTGATGCTATCTAGCCATCTCATCCTCTGCTGTCCCCTTCTCCTTTTGCCTTCACTCTTTCCCAACATCAGGGTCTTTTCCAGTGAGAATATTTTCCAGTGAGAATATTTCTCACTTTTCCAGTGAGAACCACCAATAAGGATATCTGGGACCTTAAAAAGATTTAGGAGGTCCACTCTTGGGGACTCTAAGCTATATTTATGACTGTTTGTATTTAAAGCACATGAAACAGACATATTCTATCAAAATCCTTAACGGTCCTGTGAAATCTTATATAGGAGGGTGAGTCTTTGATTTTAGTACTTTTGTAAATATCAGGGAATCCCTTTTCCAGTAAAATACCAAAAGTTGTAAATGCATCATTAAATTGAATCGTTACTTCAGTGCTTGGAGCAAATTAAACTTATCCTGGCCGGGCAGAATTGCCACCATGAAAATGATGATTTTATCCAAGTTCCATTTCCTCTTTCAGGGCTCCTTCACACTGAACTTTTATCCTGTAATTGAGATTGCACCTTCATGGAAGTTTGCGGGCTCTTTACTTGATACTGTGATCATTCAAGGTGTCCCCTGAACTAAATGTTTGTTCCGTTAAGTAGATCACAGATAATGAGCTGGCAAATTACCCTGTTGTGTTCCGCTTCAGTTTCCTCCATGAAAAGAGTAAAAGTGGCAAGAAGAGGAGCAAGATCAATGAAAAATAATGGAAGACTCAGATACAGGGAGAAGGGGGGGGGGAGGAAGCATGTGAAAAAGGGAGTTGTTGTGATCCTGCATTTTTTAAAATGGGGATTTTAAGCTGGTATAGAGATGCCCTTAGACTCTCCCGGTCAAGGTTTCAGAAGAATCAATTAAGAAATGGCAAAGACTACTTGAAGCTTTTGCCCAGAGTGGGAAAAGAGCTCGGCTTCATAAGCTAGCTCTTTACAGAAACACTAAAAATGGTGGTGGTGGTGGTGGATTTTCCAACTTGAAACTTTATTATCATGCTGCTCAACTCTCTCTGTTACTTCACTTTATCAATAACACCCCCGGACATCAACTGGGTACAGATGGAAAACGTACGAGCAGTTCCATCATTACAGGGAAGTGTTTTCCTTTCTATTAGGCCATCAAACTTGGCACACCTAACTAGCCCATTCACCTGAACCACCTTTCAGTTTGGAAGTGATGGGTGACACAGCTCACTCCATTTCCCTCACCTCTTCTTCTGTTCCTGGATCACCAGTAGGACAAATATGGTTTTATCAGTAGGACAAATATGGACAATACAGGGAATGGGAAGTTAGAGGGCTTTATAGACTGAGGTATCTTGTAGACAAAGGGCAGCCCATTTCAGTTGCAAAACTGAATGATCTATTAGTTGGAACATGAGCTGGGTGGATGCAAAAACTCCAGATAAAAGTATTTGCTTACAAGGTAGCCAAAAACATGGCATTAACCAGGTCATTAACAAACTTTGAATCTTTGTGCCTTCAAGCCATAGACAACATAAAAGGACTTTTATCTAACATACTGACGGGTGACATGCAAAGTTTAAAGGCGGTCTGGGAAACTGATCTACGCTGCCAAATAGACAATGACTATTGGAACAAACTTCAAGACTGTCTCCACAAAACTGAAAGAGCTGACAATCACAACAATATACAGATGGTGCTTCACTCGAACCAGACCTGATCAGATGAACCCTTCCCAGTCCCTACTTTATGGAGGGGGGGTGTGAGTGTTGGGATGCTGGCCCATATTGTTGGTTGCATTATTGTGCCAGCACTTCTGTCTCTAACAGATAATGTAAGAGGCAATTTGCCACACTGTGAGATCCTTTTTTTGTTGATAGCAGCGCGCCTAGAAATAGTACAACATTGGAAAAGAGGTACTGGCTGCACGATGCAGGGCTGGAAATATCTGGAAAATTGCACTTTCATAGAGATTAACCCACCATAGCAGAGTTCTGACAGGGGTGGGCAAACATGACCACTTCGTGGAAATCTGGTTTCCTTCATTGTGTTTGTCAACAAAGGACGGTGGCCAATAAGTCCCTAATACCCCAAACATCATTTTGGAGGGATCTAATTAATGAGGGCCGCGGTGGCTTAGTGGTTAAGACGCTGAACTGCAGACTGGAAGGTCGGCAGGTCAGCAGTTCGAGACCCGAGTGCTGCGTGACGGAGTGAGCTCCCGTCTTCAGTCCCAGCTTCTGCCAACCTAGCAGTTCGAAAGCTAGAAATTGCAAGTAGATAAATAGGTACCGCCTCGGCGGGAAAAGTAACAGCGTTCCATGCACCTCGGTGTTCAGACATGCTGGCCACATGACCACGGAAGCGTCTTCGGACAGCGTTGGCTCTTCGGGTTAGAAACAGGGATGAGCACCGCACCCTAGAGTCGGACACGACTGGTTGGGGACACCTTTACCTTTAATTAATGAGGAGTGGTCTACAAACATTCTACTGTTAAACTCAGACAAGAATGGGAACACAGTTTCTTTTTATTCTTGTTTGAATAGTTGACTTTTATTGTATTTTTCTATAAGCTCATTGTATTATGAACAATAATTAAAGTTTTTTTAAAAATTGAATCATCTGCCATCATGCATATCAATCTACCAGGACTACCAATATCAAAATTATGTATTTCCTGGGATATGGGAGGCAGTATGTCATTGGGGGAAGTATGTGCTCTTGCACTCATGTCCTGCTTGTGGACTTCCCACAAGCATCTGGTCTGGCACTGTGGGAAGAGAATGATCCAGCAGGGCTCTTACATTGTCAGTGGCCAAGTCATAGTTCTTGTCTGTCTGTCTGTCTAAATCTATCTAAAATTATTTCTACACCACTTTGAAGGTGGCAACCTCCTCCTGCTGCTGCTCTTGCTCCTGCTCCTTATTATGATTATTTCAGTTCTCTAATAGTTGCCATGCTGGTTACCTAAATAGAGGACTCACTTATGCGAAAAGCTTCATTTAGCATATGCATTTGCAGCAAATCTTGATAATCTCTAATTAAGTAACTCAAGATCTCTTCATTTGCATATCAATAGGAACCTCACCCACATTCATTCTTTATGTAAATTGTCTTCTTTCCCTCTATGCCCCAACCCCTTTAGAAAGGAGAGTGCCAGAAACTTCTCACAACTACACAGTTTCCTTCAAAGGAATCCTTTCTCAAAGTATCACCACTACTGCCTGCCTGTTCATGCTTCCAGCCCTCTGGCTTCCTTCAAAGCTCAATTTACCAACAGCTGGAAACCTCATGAACACTGAACTCTGTCTGTTTAAGGGCCCACCTAGACGCTAAATGCATATTTGATGAGCACACTTTTCTCCTCCCCTCACCAAATGCAAATCCCAGCTATAGGGTGTGTTGTTGTTCAGTCGTTAAGTCATGTTCGACTCTTCGTGACCCCATGGACCATAGCACGCCAGGCCTTCCTGTCCTCCACTCTCTCCCGGAGTGTGCTCAAGTTCATCCTCTGCCGTCCCCTGTGAATGTACTCATGTGAAATGAGCGCAATTGTACGGTAGTTTGAACACTCTTTCACATTGCTCTTCTTATATAGTTCTTCTGTGTATTCTTGCCACCTCTTCTTAATCTCATCTGCTTCTGTTAGGTCTCTGCCTTCTTTGTCCTTTATCATGCCCGTCTTTGCACAAAATGTTCCCTTGAGATCTCCGATTTTCTTGAAGAGATCTCTAGTCTTCCCCATTCTGTTGTTTTCCTCGATTTCTTTGCATTGTTCATTTAAGAAGGCCTCCTTGTCTCTCCTTGCTATTCTCTGGAACTCTGCATTCAGTTGGATATATCTTCCCCTTTCTCCCTTGCTTTTTGCTTCCCTTCTTTCCTCAGCTACTTGTAAAGCCTCATCAGACAGCCACTTTGCTTTCTTGCATTTCTTTTTCTTTGGGATGGATTGAGTTGCTGCCTCCTGAACAATGTTACGGACCTCCGTCCATAGTTCCTCAGGCAATCCGTCTATCAGGTCTAATCCCTTAAATCTATTCCTCACCTCCCCTGTATATTCATAAGGGATATGAATTAGGTCATACCTGAATGGTTTAGTGGTTTTCCCTACGTTCTTCAATTTAAGCTGAAATTTTGCAACAAGAAGCTCATGATCTGAGCTCCAGATCTTGTTTGTACTGACTGTATACAGCTTCTCCATCTTTGGCTGCAAAGTACATAATCAATCTGATTTCGATATTGACCATCTGGTGATGTCCATGTGTAGAGTCGCCTCTTGTGCTGTTGGAAAAGAGTGTTTGCTATGATCAGTGTGTTCTCTTGGCAAAACTCTATTAGCCTTTGTCCCGCTTCATTTTGTACACCAAGGCCATTCTTGCCTGTTATCCTGGTGATTTCTTGACTTCCTGCTTTAGCATTCCAATCCCCTATGATGAAAAGGGCATCTTTTTGGGGTGTTAGTTCTAGAAGGTGTTGCAGGTCTTCATAGAACCGATCAACCTCAGCTTCTTCAGCCTCAGTGGTTGGGGCATAGACTTGAATTACTGTGATGTTGAATGGTTTGCCTTGGATTCGTACTGAGATCATTCTATCGTTTTTGAGATTGTACCTCAGTACAGCTTTTCCCACCCTTTTACTGCCTATGAGTGCTTCTCCATTTCTTCTAAGGGATTCTTGCCCACAGTAGTAGATATGATGGTCACCTGAATTAAATTCGCCCATTCTTGTCCATTTTAGTTCGCTGATTTCCAAGATGTCGATGTTCAATCTTGCCATCTCATGTTTGACCACCTCCAGCTTACCTTGATTCATTGATCTGACATTCCAGGTTCCTAAACAATATTGTTCTTTACAGCATCGGATTTTCTTTTCACCACCAGACACATCCACAGCTGAGTGTCCTTTCGGCTTTGGCCCAGCCACTTCACTCTTTCTGGT
The DNA here is from genome assembly GCF_057233095.1 of Heloderma suspectum. Taxonomy (NCBI): domain Eukaryota; kingdom Metazoa; phylum Chordata; class Lepidosauria; order Squamata; family Helodermatidae; genus Heloderma; species Heloderma suspectum. The sequence goes on from NC_139459.1 coordinate 281,310,249, forward strand.
GCTTCTTGGAAATACCCTCTGCAGGGCTCATCTTCCGGCGTCATCTCTTTTAGTCTTATGGTACGTTCCATGGGGTTTTCTTGGCAAGAATACTGGAGTGGGTTGCCATTTCCTTCTCCAGTGGACCACATTTTGTCAGAACTCTCTGCCATGACCTGTCCATCTTGGGTGGCCCTGCACGGCATAGCTTATGGCTTCACTGAGTTATGCAAGCCCCTTCGCCACAACAAGGCGGTGATCCATGAAGGGGTGTATGGGCAAGTAATTATCAGGATTGCACCAGATGCAAGGGGGGGGGGATTTAACCCTTTCCTCTCCCTCTGTGGTCCTGAGGAAAATCACTCCTCCAAAGCTGCTCTTTGCATTAGGAAGAAGGCTCCCATTGGCACCAAGCTGAAACTAACACTTTGGAGAAACAATTTTTGTCAGGATCATGGCAGGGGGGAAAAAGGGTTAAACTCCCACTCCCCACCTGCTATGATCCAGTGAACGATCAGCCCCACCGCACCTCCCCAACAGCTAGTATTTGAATTTTTAAAAACTGTACGTGTTAAATGCAAAGACATATCTATCGTCTTTTCTTGTTTGGCCATTAGAGGTGAAGCAGCCCTGAAGATGGGATGAGATGAACAAGATAGGTCAAGAGAAGGCTTACATTCGCCACCTTGGGTTCCTTAAGGAGGAAAAAAGGCAGGATATAAATGTAACCAACAAATAACAAACAAATGGGCTTGTGCTCCTCCCAGACCTTTGACTTGCTCTGTGTTTCCTACCTCCTCTTCCTCAGGGACTCTCCAGACCAGGAAGAGCCCTGTGCAGATGACAAACCTAAGTACTATGAACACATGGAGTGGGAGATAGATTCTCAGTGCCAAGTCTTGCCCCTGACCCCGCTGCTTTAGTCATTACATGCTGTATCACATAGACTCTGTACATGAGCGATGATCAGCATGTGAAAGTCAGAGATGATGTTAGCTGTCACAATCCCATTCCCTCCTCTATACATTGATTGTACCTAGATATCACTTCTCTGTATCGCATGTGTGTGTAAAAACAACAACAACCCTGAAGCTTCTGGTGGACATTGGATATTTAGGATTTCCACTAGAAAAGAAGGTGAATTATCATCATATGACTGTCGCATCTCAACAAATAATTAACTTCTTAGGTACATTGGCAAGAGATGTAAAAGAAGGCCTTGTCTGTTGTGGCACCCAGGATATGGAATTCGCTGCCCTGGGAGGTTGATTTGTCTCCTTCTTTGCCAGTGTTCCACCACTGAATGAAGACCTCGTTTTTTCAAAAGCATTTACTTTTAATTTATCTGCTTTCTTGGGAGCTTCCAGAAAAAGGGGTCCTACTGTTAACAGTCAGAAGGCCTTGTGCAAGTATTCTGTCTTTTTTCACTTTACGGATTTTCTGTGGTAAGAAAAAAGATGGAAGAAGCAGTGGGAAAAGTTGGGAGCGTTATGAGCGGAAGATGATGGCGTCTGGAATCCCCTGTAATATTCTGTGAATGAGGCAGGGTGACAGTGCCATAAAAGCCTATTCTGGAAGCACCCTTTGTTTCCTGTCTCTGCGTTTGGTTTCTTTTAAATCTTCTGCCTTAATTTGATTTATACGTTTGGGTTTTTAATTTTTTATCTATATAAGCCAACCCCTCTTTGGAGATTTTATTTACTTATTTATTGCATTTATACCCTGCCTTTTTTCCTCTTGCAAGGAACCCAAGGCGGCTTACATTATCCTCCTCCTCTCCCTTTTATCCTCACAACAAATAACCCTGTGAGGTGGGTTGGGCTGAGAGCGTGTGACTGGCCCAAAGTCACCCAGTGAGCTTCCATGGCCGAGTGGAGACTAGAACCCGGATCTCCCAGCTCCTAGTCCAACACTCTTGCCACTACACCACACTGGAAAAGAGAGTTATAAATGTCTAGTTAAATAGCATTATTGCTGCATGAGATTTGGTACTTCATCAGCTGCATAAAATAGATTACGCGGGGGGGGGGGGGTATACATTCATTGGTGGGAAGAGAACTGACCAGTGGAGGATAAACCTCTCCGTAATGACTCTGTGCCCTTTTGTGCATTTTTTCTTTCTGAAGTACCCAGTATTGGTTGCTGTCTCGTACAGTATTATGGACTGTGGATCTTACTCTGTTATAGAATTATTTGGTTTTTAGTGATTATCATGTGGATAAGCAAAGCAATAACTTCCAGGGGATGGGCAGACTGAGTTCCAGACTAATGAACTTGTACAGATAAATTCTCAGCCTGAACAAATAATTCTCTTTTTTTTAATATAGCCATTGTCATGTGTTTTCTATGGATAGTGGGACCATTCAGAATACATATTAGGTGGTGTTTCAGATGGTTACCTTTCCTGTTTGAAATTTGGGGAACGTTAAGGGGAATCTGCATGGACCTGTGTATTGAACTTCGGTCTCTACGAGTTTAGATCCCTGATGTATCCTTTAAGAAATGGGAATTATCTGTTTATTTGGGTTTCTATATAGTACTCTTCTTCATAGTATCTAAGGCTTTGCTTCAGAAAGTGAAGAACAAATCTCTCACCCAGTTATTTCCCAGCAGTGAATGGAATATAACAAATGTTTGTGCTAGGTTTTGAAACTGTTAACTGCAGAATAAGTCCTAATAGCTATCACTGTCAGATCTTCTTAACCTTTATGTGGGTTTTTAGATGCCACCACATCCACTGGACAATTTATACTTTTCCCTGAAGCTACTTAATGTTGTACTCACATGAGGCATTGCCAAGTGAAGAGCCATAACATTTTGCCAGAAATATAATGGGGATACCACCACCTCCAGTACCCTGTAAAGACCTGGAAGCCAAATAGATGTGCTTTTATCCTTGTAATAGCATTGTAATGTTTCATGTTAGGTAATTTTTATATTTGGTTGCTTGTGCCTTGTCAGTGTGTGGATTTGCAGAAGAGCAGAGAAAGTCTAGCTGCAGCACAAGTGGAATGGAAATTCTCCACTGTGTCGTGTGCCTTCTGCTGGACTGTGTGTGCCAGTACTGACTCTCATTCATCAGGTATAAGAAATCCCATATCTAATTATTAGTTACAAAGTATGATTTTAAAATTGTAGCATTTGTCAATTTGCCATTTGTGATTACCGACATTTTTTTTAAATGTCAGTTTGGGGGGGAGGGGACGTTTAAATCTACCAATGAGACTTTTTTTGATTAAGGGCTAGATCACACAATCATTTTCATGACTGAAATGTCTTCTTGCAACTGTCCTTTGTGGGCAGAAGAATTTCTGTGATTGTGTGGAGAAATCTGTGGTATAAAGGATACATTATTCCTGCAAGTGTTTCTTGTAGTTGTGTTGCTGGAAACATAAGCCCTGTCCATCCATCCCCCCACCCGCCTGCCCAAATATGCACACTTATCATTCATGCTATATTTTCCCCAAACAGTTATGCACTCAGGAACTGTTTGCATGGAGAAATCATGGTAGCCAATGACAGTGTAAACTTGCCCTAATTTTAGTAGTCATCATATTTACTAAAATGAAGCTTGGTTGAGCTGTTCATTAAACCTGCACATTATATATCACAGCCAGCATGGCCTTTCAATTAAGGCACTGAAAACAGTCTCTGCAACAGGAACATATTCTATGCAATAGTACTGTGTTGTGAGAACAGGTCTTCAGATACATTTTTAACCAGAGCAGATTTATTAAGGAATTTCTTTTATAACTGCTCTAGAAGGATCTGGGAGTAGATTCATAACTGCTGCAGTCAGCAAAACAAGTAAACAAGTAACCAAATTGTGGTAGCCTAGTGGTAGATTAATGCCTGTGGTTCCTCTCTGCAGAGTTCTTACAAACAGTGGTGTAGTGGTGGCGGGTCACGCCGGGGCTTCGCTCCAGCACTTTTTTTGAAGCCAGCCCCCAGCTGGGTTGCAGTCTGCTAGGGAAGGAGGAGGGAGCAGAGGAAGTGCGGGTTGCTACCTCTTGGCTGCCGCTCATCTACTACACAGAGCCGGCTGGACAAAGGGAGTGAGAGAGAGAGGGAGCCTGAGGGAGCACTGCAGCCTCCTCTGGCCCCCCGCTTCTCCTCCTCAGCTCTTGGGTTCTCCGCCTGTCCCTTCTGCATGCCCAGCGCTGTCCTCGTCTCCTGCAACACTGGCCACCCGTTCAGGGCTGCTGCTGGCCACGTCAGCAGCGGGGGGGGGGGGGGCGCTGCCACCATTATTTACTTATGGGCCAGGGCGGGTGGCTGCTTTGTGCCTGTTTTTAGGATTTATCACACAATCCTATGCATGTTTACTCAGAAGTCAGTCCCACTATGTTCAATTGCCAAAAGCTGTTCATTGGGCTTTCTCCCAGGTAAGTGTGCATAGGACTGCAGCCTTAGCTGCCTTCCCAAGATCTCTGTAAATTTAATTTGAAATAAACACCCAGTGGATTGCACTGTGAATTCTTCAACATTAATTTCTACAGTAAGCAGAACTGCCAAATGCAACCTGTTTGGTCAGCTACACTTTTTGGTACAAGGTTGGCAGGTATCTGGGCAAACAAACCCTGGTGGAGGGAAGGGAAACAGAAAAACATCAGTTGTGGGGAGAGGAGAAAGAAGGTGTGTGTGTGTGTGTGTGTGTGTGTGTGTGTATTTGTGTGTGTTTCAATCCAGCTGGGTGTGTGGATGTTTCTGTTGGGGGCGGGGGAGATATAATGAAGGAGCTTAGGGAAGGCTAGTGGGTAATGTTGGGCCGCTAAGGGAGTGTGCAAGGGGGCTCTTTAAATGAGAAGGGCTCTGTCCATGAGGGCTGAGTTGAGAGGGTGAAGCTTCCACAGAGTATCATATTTTGAAAACCTAAAATGTTTATGTTTGAGTGAGTGAGTGAAAAAGATTTTAACACCCCTGCATTTTTTCTCAGATGTGCAATTGAAATACCACTGCCTTACTCTCAGCTGCACTTTTTTTGGATCCCAGTTGAAGGCTGTGTATCTTACAAGGTTGTACAATCTTAGAAGGTGGTGGCTGTGGTTGTCACGAAGGCACCCTGCACTTCTGAATTTGCCACTACACTACAGCTTACAGACATCAGGAAGCAGCCATCTTAAACCCTGGCTACCTGAAAATAGAAGTTAGTCTCCAACAGCTGTAAAGCTGATCTAAAATTCAGAAGTGGTTCACTAAACAATAGTCATTAAACAATTAGTATTATGTCTGGCACGTGCGCTTGAGAGAAGGTATGATTGTAGTAGGTCAGAAGGCCTTTACACACACTCACTTGAATGCATGCCAGAAGTACATAGTAGCCCAAGAATGAACAGGACATGGGGGGCAGAGAAAGAAACTTGACCCCATGTGTGGTGCGGTACAGTGACTCAGCCATATGCCCAATCCCATATAAGAAACCTCAGCAGAAAAAGGACTGTCCATCACATGCCTAAGAAACTGAATGTCGCATCATTTTCTTAGAAATGTATTCAATTTGTGACAAGCAATTGCATTTTCTTTTAGGGTCTGAAATAATTGCTTTGCTGTCTGTTGTGAGGGAAAAATCTGATTCAAAAGCAAGCTGATGAGAATGAATTCTGAAATAGAGGAGACAAATGCGATCATTAAGATATAACGGGGCTGTATTTGCCCTCTAATTAGACTTTCTTTTTGATTAAGCAGTAATTAAATATAGCAGTGCGGAAAGGGATTTTATAGCCAGCAGAATCAGCACCCTTCTTAAGATGTTTATGTGATGAGGAAGCAGCAGTGTACACTCCAGTACCCGCTGTGTAATAGAGCTTTTTATGTTCATGAGTCAAATTTGACTATTCGTTTACTTGGACACATATTTAAATTGGTTACCACTGAATAGTTTAAAATACTTTTAATTTGCAGTTTCTAGAGCTGCTGTGAATTCATCTTATTCATAGTGAATGAACTGGACTTAATCTAAATTTGATTAGTTCTTATCTGGGTGAGTGAATCAACTGGTTTATTTCCAGTGCAATTCATGGATTTTAATGATTTTTTCAAGCTATTTGATTTACTTAGATGTATGCAACAGAGGAGGGAATAAACAGATCCCTGTTCCTAAAGGGCACTTAGACTAATTTGCATACAAATAAGAGTTGCCTTGCTGCATCAAGCAAAGGTCTGCCGAACCTTGCAATAGCCGGGTTTGCACAATTGGGGAAGGAAAATAAGCCACCGTAGCTTATTTTCCCAAACCATATGTGCCAGTGGTGCACCATGTAATTACCATACTTACCTTCACTGGGTGTGGTTTGCCATGTTGTCAAACCCAGCAAGGGTCGGGGGCAGGTGGGTGTACAAACCACCACAGGCACCATGTCTTATAACACACCCTTGCTGCCCACGCTCACCGGGTTCAGATGACATGACAAACAGCACCTGGTAATTATGTGAGGCCTTGTCCTAGTTCAGGCAGAGCTATAGGCTGTGATGCTGATTCTGAGTCAGAAGGCGACACTGCAGAATCAGGTCCAGCTGTGGGAAGTCAGGAGCCTGAGAACTCAGTTTTACTAGGCCTCCCACTGGTTTGCCAGATGGGAGGGGGAGAGACACAGGACACTGATACGGCCTATCTATCTCCACAGCCGAGAGACCTGACTTTTGCGGAGGCCCCTGCTTCTTGACCAGGGGAGCCTTCCATGGGAACAGGGCAGCAGGAGGAGGTCTTTCCAGGAGAGGGTGGTTCAGAGGTGTCTCCTTTACAGTGGTGTCAATTAAAGAGGGTGAAGCAGAGGCGTCCAGTGAGATGCAGCAATTGCCTAAGATGTAGGTTTCCCTGCCAGAATCGAATGTTTGATACTGATCCATAGTGGCCACTCCCCTGTATTTAAGCCAGAGCCTTTAGCAGTAGTCTTTGCTAGAGACAACACTTGGATAACCTGCAAACCATCCCTACATTATATTGGACTTTCTGAATGTAGTGGGATTTATTCTGCCAGCTTGTTACAAGACTGCTTGGGGTTTTGTTTTGCTGATGATGAACTGAACTTGGTTTAACTCTTATGCTGAGAACCGTTATCTGTGGATCTTTATTAGACCTGTAAAGGCATAAACCTGTTGACCGGCATTATGACAATGAATGGTTGTACTGTGAATTGGGCTTCATCTCAGGGAAGTCACGTCCTGACAAAGTATGGTAATTATGCAGCGCATGACCAGCAGGTGCTGGGGGGTGGGGATAAGCTACGGTGGCTTATTTTCGTTCCCCAGTTGTGCAGACCTGGTCATTCTGTTTCCAGTGATGGCAACCTCCTATTAGTTGTCCCTAACATCTGCTAATCAAAAGTATACATCCTCTGAACTCAAGACTTCTTTGTTGCTGTCTTGACTAATAACTACTGGCCAGTGGTGGCTGGTGGCGTGGATGATGGGCTCACCAAAGGTGGAGCCAAAGGATCATCAGAGGTGAGCCAAGAAGTCACCAGAGACAGAGCAGTCTTTTGAATGCCCAGCATCCCATATGACAGAAAGGGGAAACTGAGGCACATGAACGTAAATATTACTAATGCAAAGTGGTGGTGGTGGTGGTGGTGGGGAAACCATGCAGCCACACAAATAATAAATGCATCATCACTGTAATTATTGCAAAAGGTGACACTGAGAAAAAAAAGCTGAGTGTGTAGTGGTGGAGTGGTGGGAAAATAATAATGATAATGATTATATATTCCGGATCATTCAGGAGTAAACATGGGCAGCAAGTTCAGAGACCATCCAAAATCTACCCATTGCATGTGATGATGATGATGATCCATACAGACAGACAAAAGCATAATAAAGTGTCCATAGAATTAGTCAAGAGTGGCTTCAGAAATTATGCAGAACTTTTTTCAGTCAGTACCAGAAGCACGAGGAGCACCTTTAAGCTAGAGGCAAAAAAAGAAGAAGCTAAATTGTTCTTGTATAAGTGACAGATTTTGTGCCTTCTAAACTAATAAGACTTATAGAATGGGGAGTTATAAGAAAAATAGATTTCGACTTGGCAGAAAAGGGAAAAGTTTTTAAATGATGAAACATCAAAAGGCAAGAAAAGGTCAGTCCCCTTCTTCATGGACACTATGGTGAAGGTAAAAATAGCCTTTTGAAGGCTGTTTCTGATCTGTTGACACAGAGTTCTCATTTTAAGCCCTGGAGGCTTCCTACCACATACATCCTTAGTTGCAAGCTGCTCTTTCCCAGTAGGCCAGGTCAGAAAATAATAGTTCTTTCTGCATGTTTCACTGGAGAAAAGTTGGCTTGTTCATTCTTCTATACTGTACCCTTAAGTTGATATCCTCAACTACTTTGTTATTTGTGTGACCTCCCCCTACCAACCGCATTTTCTGATAACCAAAAGGAAAATTCTTAAGCACTTTAGTAGAGCATTGAATTATATACCTTATACCAAACAAAGTGAATCCTATAAAAGAGGAGTCATGATTCAACAAATGGTTGAGAGCCAGTGTGGTATAGTGGCTGGAGAATTGGTTTTGTAAGTGTGCTTTGTCAGTTCCCTGCTCAGTTTTGATGCTAAGACGTTGTTCTTGGGCCAGTCACGATATCTCAATCTAGCCTACCTCATAGGCTTGTGTTGAGGCTAAAATGCTGCTCTAAGCTTCTTGAAGAAAGGGTGGGATACAAATATAGACAGCAGTGACAGTAAAGTGATTTACTGTTATTGTAATTTTAAATTACCATCAATCAGTGCTTCCAGATTCTTTTATTTTAACTACTTAGCATTCCAAAATACCATATATCTCTTCTTTTTACAGAAGATCCATTATTTCAGGGCTGTATGTGCTTCAGAAATACATTATTTTTGTGCTGACTAACATGATAGAGATTAGCAAAATGCCAGTCATTAAGATGAGCAGAAGGTGGAGAATGGGGTGGAAGAATTGACTATATATTACAGGGACCTCTGGAGGGGTTGCAATGTCCCCATGTACCCTGGTCAGTAATGCCTAGTCACCAAGTGTCAATGACACAGTACAGGTTTTTCCCTCACTGTAACAGTTCTCCAAGTTCAGTGTTCCACATTTTACCATGGGATGGATGGTTTTTAATTTTTATTGGGAGTAGAGGATGAGATTGGAAAGAATTGATGTAAAACAAGGAGGTGGGTTATAGACCTAGTGCGGGCCCAGGTTATGCTTGTGCTGGTGTAACCAGACATTTATCTGAATTTAAATGTGGTAAGTGACAGCAGCAATTCCTTGTTCATCCTTTATGATGCCTATATGAATTGTTGAATAACTCTGATTGGTATTATCCTGGTGTACTGTGGGTCTTTACATAGGCAAGGTAACATAATGCAAGGTTTTTACCCCATATTGCTGATTTGCTGCTTTATGTCCAGGAAGATCTACAGCTGTAGAAACTAGAAAAGGCTCTACTATGTTTGCTCTTCCTCTGCTTTATGAACTCTATTTCTACTTAGCAAATAGCAAGACTTGATAAGGGGTGGTTATGAAAAGGATAATCAGGTGGTAGGATCCCTTCCTTGAGGTTTTAACCAAGCCAGAGATTTTGAGCTAGATCTCTTTGGGAGTTAATATACACGTGTGCGTATAGGTTTAAAAGCTGCCTTTAAACCATCTAGTAAAACTCTACAGAAATCAATAGCAGGAGTAAGTCGCCTGGGAGTAGTATATTGTACTGCTCTACAGTGCTTTAGACTATATATTATGAATGTTAATGGATCTGCCAAGCATATTAAGATAGCAGGGCACAATCACTCAGAGCCCTTTGTGTGTGGAATTCGCTTCATGCAGGAAAGCCTTTGTAATATGGAAGTAATTTTGTACTCCCTCTGCGTGAACTATTTGGATATTGCTGTAGTACTGTGTTTATGTATTGCTACAGGTGAACATTAGGCGTTACAAGTAAATATAACAACCCTCATTCTCTGTCTCCATCTGCATGAGGCCTAAATTAAATCATCAAAACGCATTGCCAGTAGGTCATGGTGTTCATTCCAGAGGGATAGCTGTATTAGACTGTTGCAGCTGAAACAACAAAATTGTATTGAGGCAAAGATATTGTATCACAAGTTCTCAAGGACCAGTGCCCATGTGGTCAGATACATTGTGTTTGTGATTCTCGTGGCAATTTGTTTTCTGTTCATGGCTGATGTAGCTCTAGACCAGCCTTCCCAAACCTGGTGCCCCCCAGATGCTTTGAACAACCATTGGCCAACATGGCCAATGGTTAGTAATGCTGGGAAGTATAGTCCGAAACATATGGAAGGCACCAGGTTGGGGAAGGCTGCCCTAAACAACCCCTTTATATGTTTTGTTATCAGGGCTACAATCCGATTAAAGAAATTTCAGTCAATTAATACAAGATTAGTTGATTAATCTAGCATTTAAATATGTATATTCATTAAGCAATTTTTCTCATGCTCATTAAAATGAATACAACTTCACTATTCAGTGAATGCACTTGGTAATATTGCATCCACCTCCACACTGTGCAAACTGATTCGCTGTGTGGAGGTGGCTCTCGTATCAGGCAGGCATCTTGCTTCCATCATCCTTTATAGCTTCTCCCAGCAGCTCCTATTCCTAACCATATGTAGAGGTTCCATTTCCAACTTATAGCTGCTTTTCTGGAAGAGACCCCGAAGTTGTAGTGTCCTGTACCCACCCCTGGCCAGCCAGTCAGTGGCTAAGAACTGCCTCACTGGAACAGATCAAGGGTTCATACAGTATAGTATCCTGTTCCTAACAGTGGCCAGCCATTGCCTCCAAGAAGTGCACAAGCTTTGAAGCCCTCATAACACAGCTGTAATTGATACCAGCAACTGGTATTCACTTGCTTTGCTCCACCTGCACACATTTCTCCATCAGATGGATCTTATGCTAGGGATTGGGGGGACAGCATTGAAGGGACAGAGCTCCCCTTCTTCTATCCCTTCCCAGTAGCAGTCCATGCTGCATACATGAGCTGCTGCTGCCTGCACCTCCTTTTCTTCCAAATATTAGTCAGATCTGCTAAGTGGCTGAGCCTCCTCTGCCTTTGCCTTCCCAGCACAGCAGCTGCGGCATTCTCTCATTGGTGCTGGCTGGGCTAAAAGGAACCTGGGTGTGTTGGCGGTGGATTTGATCAAGTTCTGAGCTGAGCTCTGACTGATCTAGGAAGGAAAAAGTGGCAGAGGAAGCTCACACAGGAGAGGAAAAGGAGGGGAAGGGAAAGGAGACCATCGCACTGTGATTGGTGTGAGGAGAAGCATTATTGGACTACAGGCAGTCAATATATCCTCATGGGAGAGGTGGGGGGCAGAGAGAGGGAGAAATGGTCTGAGCCAACTCAAGCACAGAGCCTTGAAGACAGAGGAGGGGGGATATCCCAATCAGTCAGGGCCATGATTTTGATCAAGACAGAATATTTTGATTGATTGATTGATTGATTGGGTTGATTAATGTTGCAGCCCTTGCCATCCAAAAGGAGGTAAGATGCAGACAGCTGGAACAGTTTCTTGCTGGCACTGTTTTTTGGATAAATTAACCAAAACAAATTGAATTTCTACTAGCCAACAGCAATAGATACATAATTGAAAAGATGGTTTGATATGCCTTTGCAGCACAGTATGCACTTCAAAGCTTTTTATCTTTGCATGTGATATATGGTTTTAATGATAAATGACTATAGATTTTGACATTCTACATATGTTGTATATCAAATTATGGTTTATGTTATGACTTGTGGTTTGATCATATACGTTATCATTGCCCAGATTGTCACTGTCTGCTGATCATTGTTACAGAACACCTTGTTCTCATTCTCATTCTCTCTCTCTCTCTCTCTCTCTCTCTCTCTCTCTCACACACACACACACACACACACACACACTTATTTCATGCGGTCCAGCTGCTGAGATTATAGTCTCACAAGCATTTAACCAGAGCTGGAACTAGCAGGACACTGAGCAGCTAGTGTCTCACCTTGCAAGTACTTTAATGCAAAGCGAGGTGCACCTGGGCAAGGTGCAGATCCTCAGCCACAGTGGGGTGTGGTGATAGAAAACCCATTGCCCTACCTCCAAAATGTAAGTGCATGCCCCATCATAGGATCATTTGAGGTGCAAACAATTGGAAGGGTGGTGGTTCCCTATCCGCTAATCACCATGAGAACATGCACCCAGCTAATTACCACGTTTAATGAAAAGCTTCAGTTATGGAGGGAGTTCTGGCAGCATCACAGAGGGGGAAAGTTGCAACTTTTTTGGTTTTGCAAGTCCCTGTGCCTTTGAAAGTAAATGACAGATGGGGATCAACTGGTACAGACTTCCTCATCACTGCATCTCCATGCTGTAGAACTGCACCTGTTACATTACAGTCTGTCTGAACAGGAACCCTAGAAAGACATAGATGGCAGACCCACAGAGGCATAGCTGGCTTTCTGCTGGTCAGTGCTGATGCTTTAGGGCTCACTTATAGTTTGCTTCACTCAGGGAATAGGGAACATCATTGCCAGTACATTGAATGGCTGCCTGGTTGCCTATGGGGAGACAAAAGAAACATGGGAATAATGAAATGGGCAACAGCTGCAAATACGTAAGTCAGGTAACTATGTGCTCATTAGAAATTGTTGAATAAGTAAGTTGAAAAGAGTACTGTTGACTCAGATATTTTCTTTTCATCATTTGCACCATACTCCCTCCTTGGCAGCAGGGAATTTCCTACACACAACATACACACATTCACTCACTGCATTCCCTGAACACCCGACCCTAAGAGACCAAATTGTCAGGCATAGCGTTGTCATTTTCTAGATGAAAAATGTGTTCATTTTGACCCAGTGTTGTTGATATGTTCTCTGGAAGTAATCTGACTACCTCCAAGCACAACATCTACAGATCAGTATTCTATCTCATCCCTGAATAAAATTTTATATTCTGAAAAAAATTGTTTCTGTACAATCATGTAAATGAACGAATAAGTACGTCAGTTGGAGGACTGAAACTACTGAACTGACACAAATGAAGCGACTGAAACTGAACACATTGGGTTGGATCCAGAATAAGTTAGTTGTAGTTAGGTCCCACTGAAATCAATGTGAAAAATTACACTTTTTAAAAAGTGGCACAAACACATGTATCAGCAGCCTTCACAAGCCCCAAGGTTATTTTTGAACTTTTTGCCACTATATATGGTGGCAGTACAGCAAGAGATGTTGGTGGCCTCTGTCACGCCACTTTCTCATGTTATGCCCTTGACGCTACACTGGAGTCAGGGGACATTATGGGGAAATCAAAATGCCAGGTGGAGGCCACCAAGTACCTCTTCTTATATTACTACTGTAGCTTAAAAATAACCTGGCCCTGGGTAAAAGCCAACCATGCTTGTATTGCTGTCACCATAGCATTGTTGTTGTTCAGTCGTTCAGTCGTGTCTGACTCTTCATGACCCCATGGACCGTAGCACGCCAGGCCTTCCTGTCCTGTGCTCTCTCCCGGAGTGTGCTCAAGTCCATATTCATTGCATCAGTGATGCTATCTAGCCACCTCATCCTCTGCCATCCCCTTCTCCTTTTGCCTTCAGTCTTTCCCAGCATCAGGGTCTTTTCCAGAGAGTTTTCTCCTCGCATTAGGTGGCCAAAATATTTGAGCTTCAGCTTTCTTGATTCATTGATCTGACATTCCAAGTTCCTAAACAATATTGTTCTTTACAGCATTGGATTTTCTTTTCACCACCAGACACATCCACAGCTGAGTGTCCTTTCGGCTTTGGCCCAGCGGCTTCACTCTTTCTGGCGCTACTTGGAAATACCCTCTGCTCTTCCCCAGTAGTATATTGGACACCTTCCGACCTGAGGGGCTCATCTTCCGGCGTTATCTCTTTTAGCCTTGTGATACGTTTCATGGGGTTTTCTTGGCAAGAATACTGGAGTGGTTTGCCATTTCCTTCTCCAGCGGACCACATTTTGTCAGAACTCTCTGCCATGACCTGTCCATCTTGGGTGGCCCTGCACGGCATAGCTTATGGCTTCACTGAGTTATGCAAGCCCCTTCGCCACAACAAGGCAGTGATCCATGAAGGGGCACCATAGCATAGGCAGTAGCAAAAAGAGATTTTTAAGCAGTACAGCTGCAGAGGAGTGCTGTAGAAAGGGGGTCAAGGACAGACATCAGTAGTGGGACCCCCAGGAGGCAAGTCCCACTGCCTCACATGGAGCTGACCCTGTCACCCTTCACCTCCTGAAAATTCAACCCTGGCCCCAATTTCAGTTCTTGGGGGAAAACACTGCTTGGCAATCCCCCTGATGTCCAACCTATTGTTGAGGACTATTGCAACAATAGTCACCTATCCACAACAAGGTGATGCCTTGATATTCCACCTGCAATTTCTGTTTGTTCCTTTCATGTGCCACAACTATGATACTGCAAAGAAAAACAAGTCATGAGTGTTTGGCTGGCAGTGACAATAGATGGACTTGAGTGCTTGGTGTTCACTCACAAAGTGGCTGTGCTCCCCAGTCCTTTTAGTGGTCATTTGGGGGGCTTATCTGAGAGTTTGTTTGCTGACCCCTCTCCACATTGTATACTTAGCCTGTGCCCCCTCTGGGGAGGGGCAGTATTGGGTGAGTGAGGTTTGTTAAACCTGTATACAGTTTCCCTATATTGCATGTGGAGGGGAGATATAATAATGGGCATCTGAGTCCTCTGCATATCCATCTCTTTTCTAGGAGTGGGGGAGGAATGGAGGAAATAGATGGTCCCTACCTCTCTGGAGACTGCCCTCTTCCTTGCTAACCTGTGCAGGATGTCCTGTGCATGTTTATCCAGATGTAAGTCCCATTGAGTTCTATGGGGCTTACTCCTTGGCCCTAATATGCATGTTTAGGATTGCAACCTAAAAAATATGAAGTAAATATTTTAATTGTTGGCTTTTATTGTTTTTATGTTTTATCACTTTTAATATTTTAATGGTTTTGTGTATTTTATTGTTTTAAGCCGCCTGTAACCAAGAAATATTTTAAATAAATAAATAAATAAAATAAAATAAACCTCAGTTATAGCAGTGACGTTGAGGGCGTACTTCCAGATGGGTGGCTCCTAGCACCACGCAATCATTGCTCTTCTGTTTTAAGCTACAAATGGAATTGCAATAGACTTTCCATATTATTACGGGTATGGTATTTTTTTCTGGGTGTACATCTACATTATTGGGCTTGGCAGAGCCATGTGGGTGGGAAAGGAAAAGTACAATTTGCCTGAGCAACCATTTAAAACACACACACCCTGCCGCCACTGCCCATTTTGCAGGTACTGTGTTATGCAGTTTGGAGGGGCAGGACCAATCTCTCAACCAGCAAAGGATTTCAACTTAAGCCCACTCCTCCTCCACCTTGATCCCAGCTTTGCCTAATTGCCTCCCTTATGCCAGTGGAGTCCTGCCAGTATAAGGGTTGCACTGGCGATATTCTCCAAATGGCACAAGGCTAGCACCATGCAGGTGTAGTCCCACTCACCCCTGGCTTATCTTTCGGCCTCCACCAATGCAGAAGGACTTGATGAGATATATTATTCCTGCTCAATATGAGTAAGTCAGAGATAGGATCCATCCATTAGTTTCTTTTTTCATTGTAGAATTCTCTGAAATAGCAGAATTAGTGTTTTGCCGTTGATCAAGAATCGTCATCCTACTTGAGGAATAATTCTTCTTAAATTAATTCAGATTTTAGATTATTTTGAACAAAAATGGCAAGTACCTTTCTGTTACTAGATATTGAATAATGTTCTTTGGTTGCTCTTAGTTCCATTTATTTACTTCTACTCATCCCAATTAATTTTATTACAATAAGAATTGTTGTTGTTTTTAATGGAACTGCTGATGCTTTGTACTAATATTATTGTCAAAGGGGTCTGCCATTGCTCCTTTTTCCCACGAGAGGGGTGATTTTAATCTTCTGTAGTGGGGAGCAAATGATTAACCATTCACTAGTTCTAAGAAACTGGAGCTTAAATTAGGAGATAAGACTAATAATAATACACTGTATGGAATGTGATGCCTGTGAATGGCCATTTTCTTGCCCACTATTAAATGCAGGGCCTGAAGAATACGTTGTTCCTTTGGCTTATATGCATTTTCAAGAGAAGAAATCTCAAAAGATTTGCTACAGCAATGCAACTGACTCTTGAAAACTGGAATCATTTAGTGGCTATGAATTCTGAACTAGAAGGGCCCTGGTTGAAATCTCACCTCAGCCATGGACTCCCAAGCAGCCTTAAGCTGTTGCCTTCCCTTCTGCACAACAGCAAACATATGGTGAGCAGCAAAAACGGCCCCAGCTGAGATGAGCTTTCAATGATTCAACATCAGATGACATTGCCACTAGCCCCTTCAGCTCAGCTAATCTGCAAGAGGCAGGATGGCCAGTGGCCAAGCTGATGAAGCAGATGCCAAACCAATGAGCAAGGCCTTCTGACAGCCACCTTGAGTTTCAGGCTTCATCTTCTGCTGCCAAGGAGAACACTGTCCTTTTCAACACAATGGTCCTCACTCCTTTTTGAAGTCAAAGAGTAGCCTTCAGTTGCAGGCTTCCCTTTCTCATGTTAAGTTTTTATATAGAAATGTTCAAAATAAATAAATTTCCAAAGCCACATATACTGTAGGCTAAAGCTCAACCTCCAGAGCAGACTTACTAAAACTTTCCCAGGGCCATTAAGCCATGATGTTGAACAGTGTTCATGTCTTCCCTTTGGCAAAATAGAGGAGTCCCTGATGAGCATTGCTGCCTGTAAATAAAGCTCTTCTGAAGTGGCTGTGTCCAGGCACAGACTTTCTATCCATTCTGTGTTTCCTTTTTGTCAGCAGCAGGTTGAGAAACAAATGGAAGCCCTGTCCCAACATACCTCATGCTGCTTAGGAAAACGTTCCCTTGCTTGATGCAGACTGCATACATACCATCCATTCGCCTAATTGGACAGGTAATTCTGGAAGAGGCAATTTACAGATAAAAAGCTAGTGTTTCTTGTTTTTCCTAAATATACTTCACTTCTGTTTGTTGAGCCTGGAGCATTACTGAAAATATTTTATTGAATGGCCGTTTTAGCACGCAGCCTTACTGTTGCAGCCAGAGTTTGGGAGATAGTGATCAAAATCATGGGTTTAGCCTTGTGTTGCAGCTCTCAGACTGTTACACCAGAAGTTCCGAGCATACCTCATAATTTCAAAACAAAACAGAAAGTGAGCATTGTCTCTTTAATATCTCTCTAGTTGTGTTCAGGCATGTGAAATAACTTTGAAAGAAAGTACAAAGAGTATGAGAGTCAAATAAGAAAAGTTTATACAGTAAGTAACCATCATAGTCCAGTTTGGTGGGGTCTTTTTGGTCTTCGAAGAGCACTTTCCACATTGATTTGTCTTATAAAGAGTCTGTTCATATCAGCCATGGAACCCCAACATACTGTATAGGATTCTGGAGACTAGGGGGATTTCTATACCAGCCTAAAATCCTGCATTTAAAATGGGGCTTTCCACTTCCGTTTTAAATGCAGGATCACAACTGATTCCCTTTACACGCAGTTCCTTCTCTGTAGATGGCCATTCCCATAGCGTTATGTTTCCGTGAAGAGGCATTACAAATGCTCCAGGTTCAACGATACTTGCTCCTGGGTTCCTGCCCCTTTCCCTCCCCTTGCACGTTACTGGTGGATGGGGACTGACACGCGGACAGCCCCGCACGATCTCCCCAGAACCCGCCTCCCTCTTTCATGCTTTTGGCCAGTCCCTGCCACTCAGCCCCTCTGCTGCTCCTCCACTCTGAGCCCTCCCTTGCTACCGCCGTGCCGCTCTGTTTTGAACACGCAGGCAGAAAATGGCACAGGAGCGGGAAGGCTGAATGCCCATCAGACCTTCATTACCACCTTCGACATCATGACCATGCCCCCAACAATCACACACTCAGCGCTTCATTCACCCTAGGGGAGAAATACACGGGGAGGACATGGTGCTCCATTTGCGGATATCTGGAAAAATACCCAATTTTTTCCGTTTGAGGAAAACATGGGATAGGTGGGAGGAAATAGTGGAATAATGACTGGACAACGAAGACGTCATGTAATGGACCTGCACAATTCAGTGAGTGAGCAACCATGAATGAGCAATAAACTTGAGGTGTAGAGATCCCCTAGGAAGTACTCTAGGCTGGACACACACAGTTCATATAAAATGCTGGCCACAACTGTTGGGTCTCTTTGTTGGCTCTGCATGAACTGAGAACAAAACACACCCAACACAGCCCTCTGTGGGCTGCAGGGGCAGTTTGGTAATGAGGGGCTGTCTTTTAGCAGAGCATGTTCTTCATTTTGGATCTTGTCACTGAGGAATCCCTGAGCGTATTCTTCCATATGATTCCCTCCAGGTTTTATGATCTGGCAATGAAGCTCTGCTAAAGGTATCAACTTTTATGGATGGAAGTTTAGCATCCACTGGATGCTAAACTCTTCAGTAGTTAACCCAGTGTTATAGAATGCCCTTTCTCGGGAAGCTCACTTAGCCCCTTTCCTTTTTTCTAGTGGCAGACAGAACCATTCTTATTCTGCTCAGCTTTACTGAAACCATACCCTTAATGGCTGAGGTGAAGCGTCTGAGGCTAAAGATTGAGTTTATGTAATCCTGCTGCTGTTTGATGGCTGCCTATTGTATTGGGATTTTGTTTTATTTGATCATTGTTTCCTGATCACATAAAGGGCTATAGCTCAGTGGTAGAGCATATGCTTTGCATGCAGAAGGTCTAGGTTCAATCCCTGGCATCTTCAGAACAGCTCTTGAAATGCAACACATACATTCTATACATGCATAACCTTCTGAAGAACCCCAGGTTGTCGTCCTCCATGCACACCCCAATCTGAAAGTTACTCCCATTTGCAATTAAGTAAATGATATGAGTTAATGAACCATACTTTTTCACAAGCTAAAGGACTAGAAGAGTTTAGGTTACATGCAGTGCAAGTATATACACAGAAGTAAGTTCCACGGGCCATGTTCAGATGTAGTGCTAAACTATGGTTTGGGTAGGGGGAGGCAAATTCTGAGGGTCCGGGAGGCAATTTCAGCCCCCCTGAACCCACAGCCACCAAAACTGTGACCACCAAATTCCTGCCAAATTTTGGCAGAGAAAAAAGCCACCTTTCTGCTTTAAAACAAGGTGTGTGGGGTACGTGCACCTTGTTTTAATGAAAAACCATGCTTCCATAGCCCCATGGGAGCATGATTTTGCCTTAAAATAAGGCACATGCTCCTTGTGCACATAATTTAAAGCTAAAATGCGACTTTTTTTGCTGCCGCTGCATGCCAACAGCCACTTAAAGACAGTGCATTACATGAATGAACTTGGGCAAGCCTCAGCCTTATGTGCTCCCTGCTCTGGTGCAACTGCTAGGAGGAAATCAGGAGCTTTTGCTTCCATTTTTTACCAACCGCAGTTACGTGTTATGTCCCAGCCCGGACAAATTGTGGTTAGTCTTAACTGTGGTTTACTGAAACAAGGCAACTTCCACCCTTGATTTACGAAGCTGGCTTGTTTCAATAAACTATAGTTAAGATTAAGCACAATGTAGGGTTTGGATGTTATGGTAAAATGTGGTTAAACAAAAACAGAAGCAAAACTTCTGATCTCCTTGCATGTCAGAGGAGAAAGGGGAAGGGGGTGCACATGAGCTCAAAATTCATGCACATAACAATATATAATAGTTTATTGTTACATCCAAATCAGGCCAATGAGTTACTCTCTCCCAGCTGTGCCCTCCTGGGTACTCAGGGCAGCACCAACACCGACTCACGGGTCAGGGAGTGGGGGTGGCCGTGGTCTATAGGAATTCGAATTCGATCTCCCTCTCAAGGCTTCCTGTTCATTCAAGTGTGGAACTTGAGTGTCTGTACCTTGTGTTGGATACCTGGGCCAGATTAAGGATTCTGCTGGTGTACTGTCCACCCTGCTGCCAGTCAGACTCCCTGCCTGACGGAGGTGGTCTCGGACTTGGTGTTGAGGACCCCTAAGATGATGGTTCTGGGAGATCTCAACTTCCATGCCAAGGCTGCTGTACCCAGGGCAGCTCAGGACTTCATGGCCACCATGACACCCATTCGGCTGTCTCAACATGTCATCAGCCCAACACATGTAAAAGGACTAGGGATGGCGGAGAATTCCGCCACAGATTTCAGTGAGGCTGAATGCACTGGCATTCGGCCCCCTGAAATCTGTGGTGGAACAGCCTGCCCCCCCACCCCCCGTGGATTCCCCCCAGGACGAGGCTTACCTGGGGCGGATGTTCCGGACGGTGGCAGCTCCGGCGGCGGCTCCGGCAGCAGCAGCTGGTCTTTTGACCGGCTGCCGCAGCCGCCATTTGCATCCAGGTCTTTGCCGTGATAGGCTACGTAAGTATTTATGTAGCCTATCACGGCAAGCCAAGCAAAAAAAACACGGCATACGCAAATGGCGGCAGCTACAGCAGCTGCCATTTGCGTTCCCTATTTTTCGCCGTTTTAGTCTACGTAAATATTTACGTAGGCTATTACGGCAAAAAAAAGGGGAACGCAAATAGCGTAGTGGGCACTATTTGCGTTCCTTTCTTTTCTGCTGTTTTAGCCTACATAAATATTTACATAAGCTATTACGGCAGAAAAAAAGGAATGCAAATAGCGCCCACTACACTATTTGCGTTCCCCTTTTTTTTCGCCGTAATAGCCTACGTAAATATTTACGTAAGCTAAAATGGCGAAAAATAGGGAACGCAAATGGCGGCCGCCGTAGCCTCCGCCATTTGCGTACGCTGTGTTGTTGTTGTTTTGCCCAGCTGTGATAGGCTACGTCCGCAGTAGGCCACTATCAGCTGTGATAGGCTACGTCCACCATTTGCATCCACAGCAGCCCGTCCATAGTGCCTGCGGATGGGCCTGGCTGGCTGCGGAGCAGAGCCAGCCGGGCAGGATTCTGGGGGGGAGGACCGGATCACCTCTCCCCCGTCAAGGATTCTGGGGGGAAGGACAGAGCGCCTCCCCCCCCACCGCGAACACAATCCACGAAAAGTTAAGTGACTTTCATACATCCCTAAAAAGGACACATGCTTGATCTGGTTTTCTCGAATGGGCAGGAGGATGGTGATCTGAAAGTGGGGAAATTAACATATGTCCCTTGTCATGGTCAGATCACTCCCTACTAAGGTTTAGACTCTTGGCAGCCTTTCCCCTCTGCAAGGGTGGGGGACTTATTAAAATGGTCCGCTCCAGAGGCTAATGGAATCCGATGGATTCCAGAGGGCTCTGGGGGATTTTCCTGCTGGCATGGCTGGTGCTCCTGTTGAAGACCAAGTTGCTCTGTGGAATGCAGAGATGACTCAAGCAGTTGACACGATTGCACCCAAGCACCCTCTTCCCCTGAGCAGAGCCCGGCCAGCTGAGGGCAATGAAGCAAGAGGGGAGACAGCTGGAATGCAGGTGGAGGAAAACCCGTGCTGAGTCTGGCCAAACACAGGTTAGAGCTCATTATCAAGCCTACGCTGTGGCAGTGAGGGTGGCAAGGAGACAGTTCTTTTTCAACAGCATTGCATCTTCCCAGTGTTGTCCAGCGGAGCTTTTCCTAATGGTTTGCATCCTGTTACATTCTGGGCCAGGGAGAGAGACCATGGAACCCTCGGTAGCATGCTGTGACAAGTTTGCATGGCACTTTGAACATAAAGTTGCTCAGATTCATCATGAATTGGACACCACAATTAATGCTGTTCCATTAGCAGAGGTGTCCAAAGCACTGTCTGGCTCAGTTTTATTGGATGAGTTTCAGTATTGAGTCCCGAGGATATGGACAAGGTGCTTGGCCAAGTCCGGTCAACCACCTGTGTACTTGACCATTGCCCTTCACGGCTTATTACATCAAACAAGGAGGGGATGTCTGGCTGGGTCCAGGAGGTTGTAAATTCCTCCTTGAGAGAGAGAGTAGTGCCAGCCTCTTTAAAAGAGGTGGTAATCAGGCCACTCCTGAAAAAGCCTAACCTGGACCCAGAGGACATTAATAACTATAGGCCAGTGGCCAACATCCCCTTCTTGAGCGGGTGGTTGCAGGACATCCCCAGGCAGTCTTGAATGAAATGGATTATCTAGATCCATTTCAGTCAGGCTTCAGGCCTGGTTTTGGAACGGAAACTGCCTTGGTCACCCAGTGGGATGACTTCTGCCGGGACAGGGGGAGTGCGACTCTGTTGATTCTCCTGGACCTCTCAGTGGCTTTTGATACCGTCAACTATGGCATCCTTCTGGATAGGTTGTCTGGGTGGGGAGTTGAAGGCACTGCACTGCAGTGGTTCCGCTCCTACTTGGATGGCCGATTCCGGAAGGTGGTGCTGGGGGATTATTGCTCTGTGCCTTGGCAATTATGCATGGGTTTCCACAGGGCTCTATTTTATCCCCCATGCTGTTCAACATCTACATGAAACCGCTGGGGGTTTCAGAGATGTGGGCTGAGGTGCCATCAATATATGGATGTCACCCAGCTCTACCTATCTCTTTCATCAAATTCAGGTGAGGCAGTGGCTGTTCTGAATCAGTGCCTGAGCACAATAATGGACTGGATGAGGGCCAATAAACTGAAACTCAATCCAGATAAGACAGAGGTAGTGTTAGTGGGTGGTTCATCTGCCCAGCTAGGTGATGTTCAACCTGTTCTGGAGGGGGTTGCACTCCCCCTAAAGGATCAGGTTTGTAGTTTGGGG
The DNA here is from genome assembly GCF_057233095.1 of Heloderma suspectum. Classification (NCBI taxonomy): domain Eukaryota; kingdom Metazoa; phylum Chordata; class Lepidosauria; order Squamata; family Helodermatidae; genus Heloderma; species Heloderma suspectum. The sequence continues at coordinate 281,332,954 of NC_139459.1, forward strand.
GTGCTTTTGGATCCAGAACTGTCACTTGAGGCACAGGTGAACTCAGTACCTTTTATCAGCTTAGGCTGGTATACCAACTATGTCCCTATCTGGACAGAGATGTCAAGGGCTCCTTGGAGGCCTCTCTCAGTCTAATCCAGTAGCCAAGTCCAGACACAGACAAAGGGACTCCTTTCAAAGCTTTATTCTTCTTTTACAACTTAACAACTCTACCGTTTGCAGCTAGATCTGAGCAGCACAGTACCTATGCCCTAAGTTGGAACAGTTGGTCCCCGTTTGAAAGGGAATTACTGGCAGACCCCTGAACTTAAGGACTAGGGAGAGTCCCTCCCCTTTTCCCTTGGATCCTCTGGGCGCAGCCGTTGTTTGCGCGCCAACTGGGCACTACACCTCCTTTCTGCGCCCTCCATCTGGCGCCGCTCTCTGCGTCTGCGTCGCGCGTCCACCAAGTCTGCTATCCGCGCTCTGTCACTCCCTGGACTGCTATCTAAGCTAGGAATGCTGGTGGGAGGAATCTCCGTCAGCTGTTGGCCCTGGGAAAGAGGAGCGCGCTCCTCTCCCAGGAGCGGCTCCTCTTCCTCAGAATCAGAACTACTCTGGGATTCTATGGGCTCAGTGTCCACCCTAACAAGAGATAGCCTAGCTACAGTTATCCGTGCTCTGATAGCCTCTCGTCCGGATTACTGCAATGTGTTATACATGGGGCTGGCTTTGAAAATGGTCCGGAAACTTCAGCTAGTCTAAAATAGGGCAGCGAGATTGTTAACAGGGACTGGCCAACAAGATCACATTACGCACATACTTTTCCAGCTGCACTGGCTGCCAGTCCATTTCCAGGCCCAATTCATCGTGCTGGTATTAACATTCAAAGCCCTAAATGGATTGTGGTCAGATTATCTGAAGGATCGCCTCTTCCCATATGTGCTGCCCGGACCCTAAGATCATCTTCAGGGGTCCTTCTCTGGGTGCCCCCGCCAAAGGAAGTGAGGCTGGTGGCTACCAGGAAAAGGACTTTTTCTGCTGTGGCCCACTGGCTGTGGAATGAGCTCCCTAGAGAGGTTCGCTTGGTACCTGTGTTCTCCTTCTGGCACCAGGTGAAGACCTTTTTATTCTCCCAGTAATTTAGCATTTTAGCTTCCTAATCTTTTAGCTCTGGTGTCTTAAATCTGTATTTTAAGTCTCTGCATTGCTGCTAGATTTTATTCTGGTTGTACTGTTATATTGTGGCTTTCAGCTTTCGTATTTTATATTGGTTTAGGCTGCACTCTGTGCTTTAAATTTCTGTGAACCGCCCAGAGAGTTTCAGCTATTGGGTGGTATAGAAATTAAATAAATAAATAAATGCTCACTTGTAAACCTTATAAGGATTACAGACTTATTTTAAGAGATTGTGGCATGATAGATGATATTTCTTCCATCTTTTATGGTATATTGTGCAAGAATTCATGTAAAAAAATCAGTGGTAAATACAGAAGCAACTCTTTTGCATTCTAGTTTAACAGGAAACTAAAACACTTGAATAAAGCACTTGTGCTGGACAGTGACCCTGAAGCCACAAGTTAGTCAGTTATCCAATAATCACTATGATATGGCCCACTGTGGATGTATCACTGCACATCCTACTCTGTACAATGAAGTAGGTACATTAGATGTAACTTTGGCAGGATCAAGTGATTCAGCAACTGAAAAGGGGATACATAGGACCCAACTGAAGGTGAACAATAATAATGTCTTAGGCCTTTCTTTTAATGTGCCAGTTGCAAGGGAATGCTTAAAAGGGTTCTGTTAGCCTGCCCTATTCATTGGAAGTGCTGCCTTCCCTTTCAGTAAGACCTTTAGTTTTTTATTTAATTTTCAAATGTAAAGGCTATGCAGGAGATGCTTTATAGCTGGGTTATTTTTAAACAGCTCTGTTAATACATTTTAAGAGTACATATGAAATCATCATGTCCATATGGCATTTCTTTCAAATGGGAAAACATTAAAAATAAGCGTGAGTACCTCTATTTAACTTTGCTTGCATTCACATGAACATTACGGAAGAGCATTTGGCACTAATGTAGAATTTATTTAGCAAGTGCATTATTTTTGTATTATTTTCACATTTTTAAGAGTATTTTAATGCTGTCCATGTTCAGTGAAAATCATATGGAGATATCCCAGAGTTCTTCTTGGATATGTTTTGTCCATTTGAAATGGGCATATTCTCTGTATCCCCTTCATGGATCACTGCCTTGTTGTGGCGAAGGGGCTTGCATAACTCAGTGAAGCCATAAGCTATGCTGTGCAGGGCCACCCAAGATGGACAGGTCATGCTGGAGAGTTCTGACAAAATGTGGTCCACTGGAGAAGGAAATGGCAACCCACTCCAGTATTCCTGCCAAGAAAACCCCATGGAACGTATCACAAAGCTAAAAGATATGATGCCGGAAGATGAGCCCCTCAGGTCGGAAGGTGTCCAATATACTACTGGGGAAGAGCAGAGGGTATTTCCAAGTAGCGCCAGAAAGAGTGAAGCCGCTGGGCCAAAGCCGAAAGGACACTCAGCTGTGGATGTGTCTGGTGGTGAAAAGAAAATCCGATGCTGTAAAGAACAATATTGTTTAGGAACCTGGAATGTAAGACCAATGAATCAAGGTAAGCTGGAGGTGGTCAAACATGAGATGGCAAGATTGAACGTGGACATCTTGGGAATCAGCGAACTAAAATGGACAAGCATGGGCGAATTTAATTCAGGTGACCATCATATCTACTACTGTGGGCAAGAATCCCTTAGAAGAAACGGAGTAGCACTCATAGTCAATAAAAGGGTGGGAAAAGCAGTACTGGGGTACAATCTCAAAAATGATAGAATGATCTCAGTACGAATCCAAGGGAAACCATTCAACATCACAGTAATTCAAGTCTATGCCCCAACCACTGAGGCCGAAGAAGCTGAGGTTGATCGGTTCTATGAAGACCTACAACACCTTCTAGAACTAACACCAAAAAAAGATGTCCTTTTCATCATAGGGGATTGGAATGCTAAAGTAGGAAGTCATGAAATCACCGGGATAACAGGCAAGCACGGCCTTGGTGTACAAAATGAAGCAGGACAAAGCCTAATAGAGTTTTGCCAAGAGAACACGCTGATCATAGCAAACACTCTTTTCCAACAGCACAAGAGGCGACTCTACACATGGACATCACCAGATGGTCAATATCGAAATCAGATTGATTATGTCCTTTGCAGCCAAAGATGGAGAAGCTCTATACAGTCAGTACAAACAAGACCTGGAGCTGACTGTGGCTCAGATCATGAGCTTCTTATTGCAAAATTTCGGCTTAAATTGAAGAACATAGGGAAAACTACTAAACCTTTCAGGTATGACCTAAATCATATCCCTTATGAATATACAGTGGAGGTGATGAATAGATTTAAGGGATTAGACCTGATAGACAGAATGCCTGAGGAACTATGGACAGAGGTCCGTAACATTGTTCAGGAGGCAGCAACTAAATCCATCCCAAAGAAAAAGAAATGCAAGAAAGAAAAGAAATGCAAGAAATGCCACAAGACTGGAAAGAAAAGAAATGCAAGAAATGCCACAAGACTGGAAAAGTTCAGTTTACATTCCAATTCCAAAGAAGGGCAATGCCAAAGAGTGTTCAAACTACTGCACAATTGCACTCATTTCATATGCCAGCAAGGTTATGCTCAAAATCAAGCTAGGCTTCAGCAGTATGTGAACTGAGAACTACTGGAAGTACAAGCTGGGTTTCGAAGAGGCAGAGGAACAAGAGATCAAATCGCCAACATTCGCTGGATCATGGAGAAAGCAAGAGAATTCCAGAAAAACATTTATTTCTGCTTCATTGACTATGCTAAAGCCTTTGATTGTGTGGATCACAACAAACTCTGGCAAATTCTTAAAGAGATGGGAGTACCAGACCACCTTACCTGTCTCCTGAGAAACCTGTATGAGGGTCAAGAAGCAACAGTCAGAACCGGACATGGAATAACTGATTGGTTCAAAATTGGGAAAGGAGTACGACAAGGCTGTATATTGTCGCCCTGCTTATTTAACTTATATTCAGAGTTCATCATGAGAAACGCCAGGTTGGATGAATCACAGGTTGGAATTAAGATTGCCGGGAGAATGATCAACAACCTCAGATACGCAGACGATACCACCCTAATGGCAGAAAGCGAAGAAGAACTAAAGAGCCTCTTGTTGAGGGTGAAAGTGGAGAGTGCAAAAGCTGGTTTGAAACTCAACATTCAAAAAATGAAGATCATGGCATCTGGCCCCATCACTTCCTGGCATATAGAAGGGGAAGAAATGGAAGCAGCGACAGATTTTATTTTCTTGGACTCCAAGATCACCGCAGACGGTGACTGTAGCCATGAAATTAAAAGACGCTTGCTCCTTGGGAGGAAAGCTATGGCAAACCTAGACAGCATAGTAAGAAGCAGAGACATCACCTTGCCGACAAAGGTTCATATAATCAAAGCTATGTTCTTCCCAGTGGCAACGTATGGCTGTGAGAGCTGGACTCTAAGGAAGGCTGAGCACCGAAGAATTGATGCTTTCGAACTGTGGTGCTGGAGAAGACTCTTACAAGTCCCCTGGACTGCAAGGAGGTCAAATCAGTCCATCCTAAAGGAAATCAACCCTGAGTGCTCATTGGAAGGACAGATACTGAAGCTGAAGCTCAAATATTTTGGCCACCTAATGCGAAGAGAAAACTCCCTGGAAAAGACCCTGATGCTGGGAAAGATTGAAGGCAAAAGGAGAAGGGGGCGGCAAAGGATGAGATGGCTAGATCTCTGCAATGAATATGAACTTGATCACATTCTGGGAGAGAGCAGAGAACAGGAAGGCCTGGCGTGCTATGGTCCATGTGGTCACGAAGAGTCAGACACGACTTAACGACTGAACAACAAATTCTCTGTATAGATGGATGAATCAGTCTATTTCACTTTCACATGCTCCTTGCATCCCATTTCCTTATTAATCTGTGATATATGCATTTTAAATTCACACAAACAAATTTAAATACATATTTAAATATGTATTTTCTCTCATAATATGCATTTCTAAACATAGTTTGATTTTTATGCGCATTGGAACATGGGAAGAGTGAAAGATGGGGAATAACAAGATTCTGATAGCACATTGTTCCAAGAAGTAAGGTTGGATCAGGGTTGTTTTTTTTTAATTCACAAAGTTCTGATTACTAACATCCTTATTTCAAGAAGCACCCTGGGAAGGGGAACAATAGACCATATACCTGTAATGTTCAAACTGTGAAAGGGTTGGGATATTTATCCTTTTCAAAGATTGCCTTCCTTCTTTGAACTACTCTTTGTGTGAAGAGTAAAGTAGTTAAATAACACCTCCTGTAAACATTGCCTTGGCAGCAACTTTCCTCTACAGCCACCTTATATCTCATCAGTATAATTTACAGACCTGCACAATGTGTGTGGACAAAAAAATCACATTCATCACTGGAAATCTTACATTGAGCCCTTTGTCATCCTTCTGTTGCTTTTGATCAGTCCTCCTGGTAGAGCCGTGAAAGGGGTGTGTAGTACTTAGGTAAACCACTGCTGGTTTTTGACTTTCCCCTCTTTTCCCCCCTCTTTGCTTGTTGTACAATTCTATGCAAGCAAGCACAGAAAACAGAAAGACATAATGTCATAATTGAACATATAACCAGAGGCATCCTATTGTCATTTGCAAGAGCAAAACAGGCCAGTTGATGATGTCTGATAATTGATAGCCCAGTCTTAACCATATTTACTCAGAAGTAATGCCATTGATTTTAATAGGAATTACCTTCCAATACATATATTTAGGGTTGCAGCCTTAGCCGCTAATATATGACAGGCATCCATGTACCCATTTTTTTGTTTGCTTTTATTTCCTGCAGAATGTACATATTTCTGGCTTTAGGATACATTTTGTTTTGGAGAGTGCTCCATAGAACTACTGTATGGAAGAGTGCCTATTGCATGCCTTAGGGGTTATGCAGTCCCTGTCCATTAGATGTTGAAAATGTTTTCTTTCATGGCTTTGAAAGAGAAGCATGTAGGAGACTATGGAGTTTTTACTGAACTTGTCCAGTTGCTAAATTAGATGGTGAGCCATTCAGGGACAGGGCTGGGCGCTATCTTCCATTGTTAATGCAAACATTTGTATTGTGCTTTTGAGATCACACAGGCTATACATCTAAACAAATAATATCAAGGGAAAGTTGCTTGTCACTAATTAGTCTCTTTCCTATATCTTATTCTCTTTTTTATTAAATTACCATCATATGAGGGTAGTAACATCTGGAGCACATTCATCTCCCCTCCCCTTTGGAAGCTTCAGAACTTGCTGTATAGAACAGAAGGGACATGTTTCATCAACCTGAGGTGGTAATCTCTCTAGCGGCTCTCCACCAGAATCAGCCCTCACTGTCAGCACCCATAGCTTCAGATCTTCAGCAGGCAACTGTCATAGGGTGGAAGGCATGGTTGTCAGATCTTAGAGTGACTGTTTGGGTAGGACTGAAGCTTCTGTGTAAGGACCAGCTTTTCCCATATGTTCCTCCCTGCATGTTCCATTCATCACCTGAGCCTCTGCTCCAAATTCCGTGGCTGTCTGAGGCCTGATGAGTGGCAACAAAGAGTAGAGCGTTTCTGGTGGTCACACCTGCCCTGTGTGGAATGCTCTCCCAGCTGAGATCTGCCAAGCCGCAACACTTTTTTGTTTTAGGTGCTGACCAAAATCTGATTACATAGCAAGGCCTTCAGACAAAAAACTTTCCTTTCCTTGTTATGACTATGTTAAATCTGTTTCTATGTGTCTTCACTTTCTTTTTTTGGGGGGTGCTATTTTTGCTGATTTTGAATTTTGTTTTTTCTGGTAGTTGTTTAATGCATTCTATGGATTTGGTTTTATTGTATGTATATATTAGTTGTAGGCTGCTTTTGAATTCTTTGTGGGGGGAAGGCAGGATATACGTTTTTTAAAATAAATAAATACTCAATATGAGAATTGGCTGAGCACACTGTGGATACAATGGAATAAGGACTGTAGTCCATTAAGAGTTAAGAATTTTCCCCTGGGGTTAATTTTCCCCAGAGAGCTTCGGCTATTGGGCAGTATATAAATGAAATAAATAAATACACAAAATAAAATAATGGTGGGGGGGCATTTGAAGTGTGTGGGAAGTTGGGAGCAGGAATAGATGGGGATGTTTTGATAAGATGGAAGGAGGATAAAGGAATGGTTTGACTGGAGAGCTTGTTTGTGCTGTAAAGAAGGATGGGGACTATATACTTGGGAAGGAGCTTTGTATAGCTGTATAATTTGTGAGCCTTCAGAAGAGAGAGGTTTGTTTTCATACGGTGTAATGCTGTAACCCACCCTGCAGTCTTAGAGTAAAATAAGATGCAAATCTAAATATACTGAATAATGTCCTCTTATGTCTGGTTCCAAGGATGAATGTACACAGACCTTTATAATGGGGGAAGGCACCACTGAATACATTTTCCTCCTTTCAATCTCCTCTGGTGAAGCTTTCTCAGTTGTTCAGACTTATATTTAACTACATCCTGAAGAAACTGATTGAGAACTAACCTTTTTCAGGTCACCCTCACTCAACCTCTCATGTATGTTTCTAGCGTTAGAATTTAATTAAAGAGGAAGTGGGTGGACAGGATTGGCTATTTATACCTCTGTGACTGGCACACTTACATTGTCTTCACTTGTTCTTTCCTGGATGGAGATTTTGATACTCATTAGAACAGCATCTTATTTATTTTAACAAGTGATACAAAGGATTGCAACAAAATCTTTAGGAAGTTTGTGTCAATGCAATGAAGCCTTTTCCCATGCCTTACAAAGAGGGCAGATTATTAAAGTTCTGCTGTGATAGTAATAAGCAGCACAGAACCATGGTTTGGGAGTTGCTGGCCTTCAAAAGCTAAAATCTAGCAACAGATCTCACGGGCAAAAAAATCTTGAGGGTGAAACATATACCCTTGTCTCCTGATCTGTGGGGGTGACTTACATAAAAGTAGCAGATTGACTACCTTTATGGCCCACTAATGGCAAGGACAAGTTCACAGGTAAATGGAATGGAGAGTCCTAACAGACCAGAGCAATGCACCAAGAATAAACATAGAACATAACAAAAAAAGTAAATAGACACTGGATGATTTTCTTCATGCTTCCTTATAATGATATTTTACCACAGGAACACATGCTTTGAAGCAGTATGGCATCAGACCACTGCATCATCTGTACTGACATGGTTGTAAAATAGACATGTGGGTTTCACCTCTTTTACCTCTTTCCCAAAGATGTCACAACTGGATGACATATATACTCTTCCCACCTCATCCGTCTCCCATGATGCAGCGTTCTTGAGATCAAGTATAGTGTAATGGCCAAGAGACTGAGCTGCAGATCAGAACTTCCCTGCTTCAAATCTTAGTTCTGCTGTGACGTCACTAGGTAGCTCTACAAAGCTACTCACACTCTCTCTCCCAGCTTCATTTTCCCCTTCCCTCAACTGTAATATGGAGATAAAAATGCTGACCTAACTGACAGGTTTGTTGCAAGGATGCTAACATGTGAAACACTTTAAAGTGCTATATAAGGACCAAACTACATGTTATGCTACTAGAGTGCTTAGGACTGGCCATGACTGTTTCTTAACAAAATGCAGACATGGAGGCTGCCAGTCTAGATCAAGATTGCAGCTGCTTTTTGTTAAGAGAGCATCATGGCCAGTCCTTAGCACACTAGTAGCATAACATGTAGTTCGACCCTTATATAACAGTTTAAAATGTTTCACATTCTGTAATCCTTGCAACAGACCTGTCAGTTAGATCAGCATTTTTATCTCCGTATTATAGTTTATAATATAATATTTATTTACAGCATTTATATACCACTCCATATCTAAAGCAAATTCCAGAGTGGTGAACATAAAAGGTAAAATCGTAAAAAGATAAAAAAAAGATTAGAACACCATTGTTAAAATTATTATATAATATTATATATTATACCATTTAAATGTGCTATTAACCTAACATGTAATTTGGCCCTAAGGTGCTAAGTAGTAGTATTTCTTGTGAATGAATCCTCCCTCTGTTCTTGATCAGATCATTTTCTACCACATACGCTTGGTCATTCTTAAATTTGATGACATCATGAAAATGTATTAAAAACTATATTTTCTAGGTTACTCCTCTTATGATTTATCCTTTTTCTGTTAACAAGTTCATGAGAGTTTTACCTATTCCAGTTCATATATTCTTGCCCATGATCATACCCATTGTAGAATCAGAATGGTCAGGTTCTTGGTACGTTGGTCCCTACAGCCCACATTAACTTGCAAACTATTTTATGTATGATGCACCACAGGATCTCTATAACTGAGTTGTCAAGGAATCTCAGGGGAAGTTCTGTATTGGAAAATATCCACACTGTCCACCATATATTAGACCACTACAGAAGTTTCTGCACGAAAATGATATCCAGTGTTTTGCTTCTGCAGAAAAACTTGGTCTATAAACTTTAGGTCATACTTCAGAGAAAAAAGCAGAAGACACAGGCTGTGTTTATATGTTGCATCAGTTTTCAACCTGATTTAAAGCAAAGTTACCCATAAACTGTGTAACTGAATCAAACCTGAACCAAGTTATTTATGACATGCATTGTTGCTTAGGTTTGTGTGTATTGGTGTAGATTTGTACATGTGTGCTTCAACAGGTGTTTGATCAAGTTAAACCATATGCTTATGGCAGTTCCTACATTGTGTGGCTACAGAAATGGCACAGAGCTGATTACGAGAAGTGTAGTTTTTCTTTCCACTGCCTGTCCGTCTCTGCATTTCTATTTTTTCATCACCATAGCAACTCTCTTTATTTCAATGGGTTATTTTTACTCCCAATTCTTGCAGTACCATCCATCTCCCTGAGGATTAGCACTCGCTTCTTCTCACCAGGAGAAAGCTATAATCATGCTAACAAACTTCAGCACACAGCAGGAACTAATGGATCTTCTGGAAAAAGTCAGAGTCGTCAGCAGCGTTAATTGCTCTGAATACCTGAAGTGTAGTGAGCACAACTGGTACAGCACTGAATGAATGTGCCTTGGGAACACCAGGAGATAGGCTACTAAATAAATCCATAAATAAGCTGCAGTGTGTTCCAGCTGGGAGTTTCCTTATGGCCAGCACTCTTGGACTACAGGGTGAAGAAGGATATGTACTTAACTGACTCCACAAACAGCTCAACTGTCTGAAGTTTGAGCTCTGGACAGAATCCAGCAAAGTCCCTAAATGGCATAGCAGCACACAGTTTAGGGGAGAGCTAACATGGGAAGATTCTGGGATTCACATGGCTGCTTCAAAGAAAAAGGAAACAAAATGGCTGGAAGTAGTGGAGCTGTCCTTAGGAGTGCTCAGAGGAAATCTATTGCTGTGTGTGGGACTTGGGGCTACCCAGAGGTTGAGTTTCTTCCATAGGTGGACTTTCTGTGTCCCTGTATGGAAAACGAATTGGGAGGATTAAAGTGTCGTGCAGACTCTGAGACAAATCAGAGAAAAGTTTGTGCACAGTAAAGCAATGCTTGTGATAGACTTGAAGTCTGGAGAGACAGGTGGCCTGAGAACACTAAACATAAAACAGACTCTGTGGATAGCTGTGTAAAATGTTCTGAAATCCTTATCAGGATTTATCAGACGCAACAGTGTAAACACTAGACCCATGGTGACAGAAAACTGGATCTTTGAAGTGAAGCCTAAGTATGCAGGAAGGGTTAAACATTCTGATCTCGGAAGCTAAGCAGGGTCAGCCATGGCTAGTACTTGTATGGGAGACTCCCTGGGAATCAGGCTTCCTGCATTAAGCAGGGGGTTGGACTCGATGGTCTTATAGGCCCCTTCCAATCCTATGATTCTATGAAGTAATTAAATAAATATATGGGAGGCTTCCCTCTACATGGATAATCTTAGAGCCCAAAGAGAGCCATGGCTCAAATATTGTTGATGTATTGTAACTTGTGATAATTATTGGGGATCCTTTCAGAACTATCGCTAAACCATGTGTCTGACCATGATGTATCTGAAAATAGCTTCCACAGCCTGATTCAGAAAAGATATATGACAGGAAATAAACTGAAAATGCTGTGCTCTGAGATCACATACGGATGATCAGAAAACAGCAGCTGAGCCAGAAAACCAGCTCTCAAATATCTGATTTTTCTCCAAGTGGGAAAAATAGAATATAAGTGAAACAGCAGAAGGCTCTTATGGCTGATGCTAAATTTTAGAAATGAGTATCCAGGTTCTACATATAGAACATCAAACTACATCAAACCCATTCTTGCCATTTCCAGAGGGGTAGCTGTTGCAACAGAAACAACAGAGTCTTGTGGCACCTTAAACAAATATATTTATTTTAGCATAAGCTATCATGGATGCTATCCACTTCATCAGATGCATTCTTGGTAACTTGGTCCACAAATGCATCAGTTGCCACCTATTTCCTGAGGGCAACAGTGGGTTTTAGATACACTAATTCCATTATTTAGCAAGTGTACCAAGAACCCAAACAATGCAATCTTCCTTGAGGTTCTGAGTGTTACTTGGTGTTATTTGCTCTGCTACTGAGAAAATACTTGACTTACTGAGAACAGGTGTTATGATTGCTTATTGATGGAGGCTGATGTTACAGACAGGAACTTGACTTGAAACTATCCCCTTTGTGATATTGTCCACAATAAAGTAAGTAAATGTGATTGAAATCTTCACTGCAGTATTGAATCACTTGCACCAGAATGGAAAAATACATTGCAGCAGATTCCCAAATAAATAGGATTAATATTTGGAATTATACTTTATGTTAAGGTATTTTATTAGACCATTTTTTATTAGACCATTTATTAATCTCTTGAGTTTGGGTTGGTTATGGGTTGTTATTGAATTGTGGGTTGTCATTGTGTGCAAACCCTGCACTATGGTTTAACTTTGGTTTGTTAAGCACAGACAACCCAGAGTTCACAACCCAACAACAAGCCATGGGTTCTCTTCCTTGGTTGTTCATGGTTAACAACCTATAGTTAAACCATAGGGCAGGGTTTGCACATAACAACAACCCATGATTCAACGACAACCCATACTCTGGGTTGTCATTTTGTGCAAACCAGGCCTATGTAACTTTAGGAACTGGTGCCTGAGGGCCAAACTAGACTTTTGTTATTTAGCCCTGGTATGCATGACTTTTTTTTTAAAGGAAAAGCTGGCATCAGGGTGGGGGGAGTGAACTGCATTGGGACTGTCATGTACAGGGAGAGGGTGTTACCTTTTTGTTAACCCTTTTTCCCCTGCTGCAGTCCAAATCCAAACTGGAGGGACCGCACATGCTATTTGTAATTGGAGGAAAGCTCCCATTTCTACCATTTGATGATGAGATGTTAGTGGAGGACGTTGTGTAACTAGTCAGAGAGTTGTGGGATGACAAACTGTCACGTTTTTGTATATTTGCTTAAAGAATGCACTGCAAGTACTCCAGATAAAGGAGAGCAATACACTGATGACAACAGCTCATGCTGGAAGAGAACTGCCCTTTCATCCTAGTTGCAAGTTTGCAGTAGAGGTGTCAAGTGTTACTGTCAGGAATATATTCCCTTTAGCTGAAGAGTTCTTTTTATGTATTGGTTTTTGTATTATATGCGATGTTTTTAACTCTGTTATAAGATATGCTGGGTATCCATGATGGATGCAAGGCTGGATGACAAATGTTTTTAAAAATACATAAAATAAAGAGTACCTACTCTCACCTCACCCCCTTGGGTCCAGTCTATGGTCTTTGCTTCAAGACTAAAACATTCCCAAGCCATGTTTGGGAATGTTTTCCCAACATTTTCCTACAACACTGCAGGATAGTATATTGCTTTATAGTGTCATCTTAATGATTTAGCTGTTGTTGACAGTGTTTCCAGTTGTACTAATTTGGCTTATTGGCTTAGCAAGTCATAGTACCACAGCTAGCTGTAAGGAGGGGACAGGTTTATGTCTTTGTTTAAGCCAGTCATGGGGAACCTGTGGCCCTCCAGAGGTTATTGGACTACAACTCCCATCAGCCCCAGCCAGTTTGGTAAATCATGGGAACTGTAGTCCAACAACATCTGAAGAGCCACAGTTTTCTCATCCCTGCTCTAAGGCAAGTCTAACTGTGAGTATGCAGGTACTACAAGTCCCCATGGAAGTGGCAAACCTGTGCCTGAATGGTTCCACTCCAGACTGCAGGTGGGAGATGACATGGCAGAATTTTCCTCCGCCACAAAAGGAAGTCAAAGTTCTAGCCTTGGCTTCTCCCTAACATAACTGTATATTTCAGTAACTATAATAGTAATTTAATTACCATCAGTATCTTCTTATAATTCCATCTTTTATGAGTAAAAACCAGCTTTTCCTTTTGACATGGCCAGCATTTATCTGAGGCCCTAAAAATTTTCTTAGCCTAGATTAAGAGTGGGCAACTTGTGGCCCTCCTAATGCTGCTGGACTGCAACTCCCATCATGCCTCACTGCTAGCTGTGCTGGCTAGGGCTGATGAGAGTTTCAGTCCAACAACATCTGCAAGGCCACAAGTTGCCCACCCCTGGCTTAGATGATGAAAAATGGCACTAGAAAGTACTTAGTAACAGTTTTTAAATCTGATATTGATTAAATATTTCAGTCCGCAAAGCAAAGAAATATTTTTGTTATTAATCTCTTATTTTAAATTTTCCACATAAAATAATTTAAAGCTTCCAGATATAGCCTTCATCAAAGTGCTAAAAACTTTTGATAACAGACCCTGAAATTCTTGTTACATCACTAACTTACCATTGGAGCTTATTGTTCCAAACCAGTCTCCTGATCAGTGCCTAAGTGTATGTTGGTTTTCTTTCTTTTTAAAAAACAGTGATGATCACAGAAATGCATTTCATCAAAGAGAAAAATAATTTGGACCAAGAGTACAAATCTTGCTTCACTTTTTCTGTTAGTAAATTGTAGTTGTCTGTCCAATTAATTGGCATCATTTGATAATTTAATCTGCAGATATTAATATTTCTGGCTTTCAAAGGGCAGTGCATGCAGCACCGGGCTTGCCCAGCCTGGAAGGCAGTTGCAGATTTTCAGGTTTAAACTTTCCTGAACTCTACTTGATTGGGGGAAATGGGAGCTGGGCCAAACATTCATAAGGAACATGGGATGGAATTTTTTCTGTGGCCCTCGCCACACTTTATTAGTGACTTGGAAGACTGTCAATCCATGCCACCATCAAACCATATATGATAGCTCCATTAGCTGGCAGATATGTAGTTATTAAGTGGATTCTTGACTTAATATGACAGAGACATCAGGATGAGCTAGGTGAATATATGGAAAAATGCAATATACCAGCATATTATTCCTTAATATGAAATCCCCATGCCCCCTCTTTGAAGTAATAATTGCCTCAATTTTCAGATTTGGCGGGGACAAGATGGGGTGTGTGTGTGTGTGTGTGTGTGTTGTTATCATTGTGTTGTTATCACTCTTCGATCTGAAATGAAGTTGCCCTCAAAAATCCTCCTCTGTGAGTTTTGATTAATAATATTCTCTGCATGTGTGAATATTCGGTGCCTATTTGAGGTTCAGTCTCAGCATTTGACATCCAGAGATTTTGTAATAGCAGTAAACATTTGCAGTATCTGACATCTGGCATGCAAAAGTAGTCAGTTTTGAACTATAATTGAGATGTAGCAGTTAGTCTTTGATAATGACAGCTGATATGCAGTAGCAGCCAAATATTTGCCAGTATTTGACAGCTTGCAATAGAAGTTAGGATGCTTAATAATAATGTAGCCAATCAAAACAGGCCATTTTCAAATTTTATTGTAAAATTTTGATTTGGAAATTCAGCTGAAAATTTTGGGGTCAAATTTTGTCATCCATATCCAGATTTCAGCTTTTCGTAAAAAAAAAAATTAATTTCACCTCTACAAATTACAATAGTGCTGCCACGTTTTGATTTTATTTCATTAATTTGCATTCATATCTCACTATATCCAGAGGGCTCAGGTTCAAAACCAAAAGATAAAAATAAAGGTTGATGTGCAGTGGATCAACTTTTATATGCAGATAATATAGGATTACTGCCTTGCACATCAGCATTACCCTCTATTGCTGCCCATAGTCACTGTAATACCATTTAAATCATTTTGGCAATTGAGGGTTATGAAAGTCAAAGTGATATGAAATGTTATTTATTTGTTATGCATTTATTTATTCATTTACTTTTTTATAAGAATGTTTCTATACAGCATTTTGGCTCTAACAAGGGTCTCCCACACTAGTTTACAAATCATACAATTTAAACAATAACAGAATTAAAACAGAGTATTAAAATAAAAAGCAGAGTTAAAATCTTCAGCCTAACAACCATTAAAAGCCAGGTGGAATAAACACGTTTTTGCCACTTGTCTTGGGACAGAATTCCATAATCAGGGTGCTGCCACAGGAAAGGTACTTACTTGTTTTGGCTTAATTTTCACTTACTTGCTACACAATTATATTGATTCATTTGCTGCAATATGAAAATATGTGATAAGAATTCCTGGTATTATTATTTTTTGTTTCTTTCTATTAAAGCAAAATGCCTTGTAGACAACGGTGTGGGCTAGGCCAGTGGTGTGTGTGTGTGTGTGAGAGAGAGAGAGAGAGAGAGAGAGAGAGGGAGGGAGGGAGGGGGGGAGAGAGAGAGATTCTGCAGATATTTGCTCATGAAGATATAATTCACACCACCTACATTCCCTGTTTTTTCACTCAAAGGGCTTCATTATACTGAGCTTTTATCCTGTGATTGAGATTGCTCCTTCATGGAAGTTTGTGGGCTCTTTACATGACGCCATGACCCTGCCATCACCCTCCTGCACTAAATGCCCTTTGTTCCGTTGTTAAATAGATTGCAGATAATGAGCTATCAAATTACCCCGTTGTGTTCCGCTTCATTTTCCTCCCTGGAAAGACTTAAAGCGGCAAGAAGAGGAGCGAGATCAATGAAAGATAATGGAAGACTCAGATACGGGGAAAAGGCGTACGGGGGGGGGAGCGCATGTAAAGGGAGTCAGTAGTGATCCTGCATTTAAAATGGAAGCAGAAAGCCCTGTTTTAAATGCAGGATTTTAGGCCTGGTGTAGAAATTAGGGGTGGACGAAAGTCCCTTACCTTTCGCCGAAGCTTGTTCGCAGTGGGGGGGAGGCGCTTCGCTGCTCCCCCCACGAAGTTCAGCCCGGGGGGGGAGGCTTCCCGCCTCCTGCCCCGGCTGAAATTCAGGCCGGGGGGGGAGGCTTCCCGCCTCACCCCGGCCAAAATTCAGGCCGGGGGGGAGGCTTCCCGCCTCGCCCGGCCGCAAACTCCAAAGTTTAAAAAAAAAAAAAAACGCCCCCGTGATAGGCTACGTGATGATTAACGTCCCGGGGGGGGTGCGGGGTGCGGGGGGGTGCAGAGGATTTCTCCCCGAAACTTGTTCGGGGGGCCGAACACGTTGGCGCTCGGCCCCCCGAAGTTTCGGGGAGAAATTATCCGCCATCCCTAGTAGAAATGCCCAAACTCTTGTACCTCATGGAAGAAAGGCTACAAGCTTTTGCCTGCTTGCTGTGCACAGAATTTTCAAGCCATCCATCTTTCTGGTCATTGTTCCATCCCTCTCTTTTCATTATCAGAGCCTTTTTTCTTTTTAAATGTTCTAGTGAATTTGTGCCATTGCACCTGCACACCCATTCATCTTGGCAATCTTTTCTGTCAGTTTCTTCAAGCAGAAGCTAAACTGTGGTTACTTCACAATCCCAGACCCCAGCTATCATGGCTCGATCTTCCCACCTCATTTGTTATTTGCAGGGTAGTATTGGTGTACACAGTTGTGTAAATTCAGGCATTTACTAATAAAAAGAAAAACAAGCCTGCAATTCTGGAAGCACATGTATATAGGAAACATACAGAAATTTGTTCTGGGACAGGGAATGACAACAATGAAATGTGTTAGGAGTGCTGATCTGGGCATCGCTTTTTTTTACAATAAAATGTAAAAAATTACTAGGTATTATGCCATTTATTAAATTTGATCTTGTGAACTTTCAGTAGTGTGCAGTTACCATCCAGTCCACTCTTCAAAACTGCTCGCTTTTATAAATGTTCACATATTTCAATAGTAAGGATGGGATACAGTTCTGAAGGCAAGAAAAGAAAGGCAGAACGTGTTATCCACATGTTCAGATGTAAACAGGGTAGGATCTACACTAGAATCCCTTTTGTGTGTGAGGCACCAGTGTGCCAGTATTTTTTCAGGACATAGTAATTGCTCTAGGGGCACACAATAATGAATACAGTGCAGTATCCACCGCTATTTCAGTTTGCCCTTTTGTTTTAGTCCACTAAGAGTGTGCACACCTTTGATGCTGCACAGGAATGAAGAAAAATAAATTGTGTGGTTATTCACATCAGTGCAGCTCCACAGGTACTCAGTCAAAAATAGCCTAAACAAATATCATGGCTGAGGAGCAAGATGTGGGAAGGGGGGGAAAGGGGGGAAGGTCATGGAGCTGTTTTTGGTATGTGTGGCTGTCCTGCCTGCAAATCCCATAAAAATCAGTGTGAAGAAAGTTGTTGTTGTTGTTCAGTCGTTCAGTCGTGTCCGACTCTTCGTGACCCCATGGACCATAGCACGCCAGGCCCTCCTGTCCTGCGCTCTCTCCCGGAGCGTGCCCAAGTTCATATTCATTGCATCCGTGATGCTATCTAGCCATCTCATCCTCTGCCGTCCCCTTCTCCTTTTGCCTTCAGTCTTTCCCAGCATCAGGGTCTTTTCCAGGGAGTTTTCTCTTCGCATTAGGTGGCCAAAATATTGGAGCTTCAGCTTCAGTATCTGTCCTTCCAATGAGCAGTCAGGGTTGATTTCCTTTAGGATGGACTGATTGGACCTCCTTGCAGTCCAGGGGACTCGTAAGAGTCTTCTCCAGCACCACAGTTCGAAAGCATCAATTCTTCGGCGCTCAGCCTTCCTTATAGTCCAGCTCTCACAGCCATACATTACTACTGGGAAAACCATAGCTTTGATTAGACGGACCTTTGTCGGCAAGGTGATGTCTCTGCTTCTTACTATGCTGTCTAGGTTGGCCATAGCTTTCCTCCCAAGGAGCAAGCGTCTTTTAATTTCATGGCTACAGTCACCGTCTGCGGTGATCTTGGAGCCCAAGAAAGTAAAATCTGTCACTGCTTCCATTTCTTCCCCTTCTATATGCCAGGAAGTGATAGGGCCAGATGACATGATCTTAGTTTTTTTAATGTTGAGTTTCAAACCAGCTTTTGCACTCTCCTCTTTCACCCTCAACAAGAGGCTCTTGAGATCCTCTTCGTTTTCTGCCATTAGGGTGGTATCGTCTGCATATCGGAGGTTGTTGATAATTCTCCCGGCAATCTTAATTCCGACCTGTGATTCATCCAACCCGGCATTTCTCATGATGTACTCTGCATATAAGTTAAATAAGCAGGGTGACAATATGCAGCCTTGTCGTACTCCTTTCCCAATTTTGAACCACTCGGTTGTTCCATGTCTGGTTCTTACTGTTGCTTCTTGACCCTCGTACAGGTTTCTCAGGAGACAGGTAAGGTGGTCTGGTACTCCCATCACTTTCAGAATTTGCCACAGTTTGTTGTGATCCACACAATCAAAGGCTTTAGCGTAGTCAATGAAGCAGAAATAGACGTTTTTCTGGAATTCTCTTGCTTTCTCCATGATGCAGCGAATGTTGGCGATTTGATCTCTAGTTCCTCTGCCTCTTCGAAACCCAGCTTGTACTTCCGGTAGTTCTCGGTTCGCATACTGCTGAAGCCTAGCTTGTAGGATTTTGAGCATCACCTTGCTGGCATGTGAAATGAGCGCAATGGTGCGGTAGTTTGAACACTCTTTGGCGTTGCCCTTCTTTGGAATTGGAATGTAAACTGACCTTTTCCAGTCTTGTGGCCACTGTTGAGTGTTCCAGATTTGTTGGCATATTGAATGCAGCACTTTAACAGCATCATCTTTTAGGATTTTAAATAGCTCGGCTGGAATACTGTCATCTCCGCTAGCTTTGTTGTTACTAATGCTTCCTAAGGCCCACTTGACTTCACTCTCGAGGATGTCCGGCTCAAGTTCAGTGACCGTACTATCATGGCTATCAGGGACATTCAGATCTTTCCTGTATAGTTCTTCTGTGTATTCTTGCCACCTCTTCTTAATCTCATCTGCTTCTGTTAGGTCCCTGCCTTCTTTGTCCTTTATCATGCCCGTCTTTGCACAAAACGTTCCCTTGAGATCTCCAATTTTCTTGAAGAGATCTCTAGTCTTTCCCATTCTGTTGTTTTCCTCGATTTCTTTGCATTGTTCATTTAAGAAGGCCTTCTTGTCTCTCCTTGCTATTCTCTGGAACTCTGCATTCAGTTGGGTATATCTTCCCCTTTCTCCCTTGCTTTTCGCTTCCCTTCTTTCCTCAGCTACTTGTAAAGCCTCATCAGACAGCCACTTGGCTTTCTTGCATTTCTTTTTCTTTGGGACGGATTTCGTTGCTGCCTCCTGAACAATGTTACGGACCTCCGTCCATAGTTCCTCAGGCACTCTGTCTATCAGGTCTAATCCCTGAAATCTATTCCTCACCTCTACTGTATATTCATCAGGGATATGATTTAGGTCATACCTGAACGGTTTAGTGGTTTTCCCGACGTTCTTTAATTTAAGCCGAAATTTTGCAAGAAGCAGCTCATGATCTGAGCCACAGTCAGCTCCAGGTCTTGTTTTTACTGACTGTATGGAGCTTCTCCATCTTTGGCTGCAAAGGACATAATCAATCTGATTTCGATATTGACCATCTGGTGACGTCCATGTGTAGAGTCGCCTCTTGTGCTGTTGGAAAAGAGTGTTTGCTATGATCAGCATGTTCTCTTGGCAAAACTCTATTAGCTTTTGTCCTGCTTCATTTTGTACACCAAGGCCATGCCTGCCTGTTATCCCGGTGATTTCATGACTTCCTACTTTAGCATTCCAATCCCCTGTGATGAAGAGGACATCTTTTTTTGGTGTTAGTTCTAGAAGGTGTTGTAGGTCTTCATAGAACCGATCAACCTCAGCTTCTTCGGCCTCAGTGGTTGGGGCATAGACTTGAATTACTGTGATGTTGAATGGTTTGCCTTGGATTCGTACTGAGATCATTCTATCATTTTTAAGATTGTACCCCAGTACTGCTTTTCCCACCCTTTTGTTGACTATGAGTGCTACTCCATTTCTTCTAAGGGATTCTTGCCCACAATAGTAGATATGATGGTCACCTGAATTAAATTCGCCCATGCCTGTCCATTTTAGTTCGCTGATTCCCAAGATGTCGATGTTCAATCTTGCCATCTCATGTTTGACCACCTCCAGCTTACCTTGATTCATTGATCTGACATTCCAGGTTCCTAAACAATATTGTTCTTTACAGCATCGGATTTTCTTTTCACCGCCAGACACATCCACAGCTGAGTGTCCTTTCGGGTTTGGCCCAGCCGCTTCACTCTTTCTGGCGCTACTTGGAAATACCCTCTGCTCTTCCCCAGTAGCATATTGGACACCTTCCGACCTGAGGGGCTCATCTTCCGGCGTCATCTCTTTTAGCCTTGTGATACGTTCCATGGGGTTTTCTTGGCAAGAATACTGGAGTGGGTTGCCATTTCCTTCTCCAGTGGACCACATTTTGTCAGAACTCTCTGCCATGACCTGTCCGTCTTGGGTGGCCCTGCACGGCATAGCTTATGGCTTCACTGAGTTACGCAAGCCCCTTCGCCACAACAAGGCAGTGATCCATGAAGGGGTGAAGAAAGAGCAGGGAACAAACAGGGGAGGAGGGAAGAAGGTGGAGAAAAATGTTGCAAAACACGTTCTACAACTTTAAAGCCATCCCTACCAGTAAGAGTTATATCACTAGATTAGAACACACATGTTTTTGTAGCACACGGAAACCACAAGCACCGAAAAATCTGTCATAAAAATAGTTTAGGAAACAACAGGATATTGAGGGAGAAATATCATGAGAACAATGGGTTGTGGTGTGTGTCCCGTGTGTAAGCCAGATGTTAGAGTACTGGGATAAAACTCTACTGTAGATTGACCCCAGGTAAAATTATTCAAGATTACTGTAATACAGTTGCTCCCACACAATTAATCTCTAACTCATAGGCATTAACACATCAGAAGCTTTTTTTATTCTCCTCAGTTATGAAGCAATTATAGTTTACGACTTGGAATTGATTTACCTGCTCACTTTCAGAGCCAATCAAAATCATTAAGTTGCTACCACATCACCTAGAAAGCTGAAATTTCATAGAGATGCAGTCCAAGATATCCTGATTTCTAGTAATCAAGTTGCCTTGGACAGTGGACTACATATGTACCAAGTTTTCAGATGTCTGAAAATGGGACATTTTGATATCTTAACCATCATAATTTAGGACATGACATTTACCCCCAGGCAATCTAACTAAGTGTTTGGCTTTGCTAGTTTTATTGTTTTAGAGTTTATGGAGCTAGGATTGTGTTAAGGTCTTAATCTTTGAATGTTGTACTTTATATTGTTTCATTGTATGCTATAAGGGAGTTTCTTGAGGTAGCAAATATGTCTATATTTATTTGAAAGAACCATAATATTAATTGCACTCTAGCACAAATAAAGCCAAGCCAAGAAATGCCAGTCCCACTGCTCCAGCCCAAGACTTAATGAACATGGCCTGGGAAAGTAATGGTAGTGTATAAGCTTACCTGCCAAATGTGTATGAATAAAGCCCAAGGAAACCATTCCATTCCTTAATTCATGGTTCCCTTTTCACTTGTATTTTGAATTATGCTGTACCTTGAAGTTTTCATCTTTGTGAACTGCCCAGAGACCTTCAGGTCTGGGGTAGTATAGAAATATAATAAATAAATAAATAAATCTCCAGATTGGGGGGGGGAATCCTTTGTGGTAACAGTGTACTTCTTTGTTCTGCAATTGTTATTTTTGTGCTTAATTTTCTTTTTCTTTCTTTCACTAATTTAGAATCAAGGCATGTATTTCACCATAGCCTGTTTATTTTATTATCTCATATGCTTTGCTCACATATGTGCAATATATATGTTCATGATTGTGGCTGTATTTTTAGTTTTATGATATATCATCTTTTTCCCAACTTGGTAGTTGTTGTTAAAAGTGGTTGAATATTATATTACAATGAAAATCCTTCATAAATACAATGGGTTGGATACAGACTTAGAGAGTTTTTCTACACGAGGAATTTATTGTGTGGTCGTCATTCCTTACTCAGAGTTGTTTATGAGTTCTTTAGATGATGTTGTGATCCTCCAGTTTCGCTTCTATTTTTAAAGAGCAGTTTTGCAGGGGGTGGGGGTGGGTTAGAGCGGGGAAAATGTAGTATTATATGAGAAAGTGAAAAAGAATACATCCTCCTACTTGGTGGTAGTGCTATTCCACTTCACCATAGCACCACCTAGAGGTTATGTAGCAGAAAAGCAGGAAAGGAAAAACTCTTTGTGTAGACCTCGGATATTAACTCTGTGACAAAACCAAAAGTAAATATCTCGGATTAACAGCCTCATGTAGAACAGCTCCTATGTCATACCTAGAGTAGACCTATTGAAATCAATGGGGCATAAGTTAGTCATGACTCGGTCTGGATACAATCCAGTGTTTAAAAATAAAGCCAAGCTGGGCTTGGAATGTTGGGTTGTGGGAGTTTCCCTTTCACAACTTGAATCAACTTTGGGTTTGGATATGGAGGATTTCCGGTAGCAGTCAGTGCTTGCAGAATGCAAGCTGTGTTTACTAGAAGAAAAAAAACCCTTACCCATATATGTAATGGGTGGGGAGTGAGGGAGAAATATAGTTGGAGAACTACTTGTTTACTTCACTCACTGATTGTGAACTTTCATAGAGTGAGCAAGTCTTTTTCCTATTTTCCTCCTCTCTTGCTGCATTGGGACATTTGAGCTGAGCCTTAGCACTGACCTGAATAAAGAGAACAGCCGGTTATATTAATTATAGTCCCTGAGGAGAATGAATACAGCAGAATTTTCAAAATGATTGTCTCATCATTTTAACTGTGCATTTACCTTCCCACGTAACAGGGCGATGGCAGAAAATGGCTGTCTTTATGTTCTCTACAGATTTTTCACAGAATCTCAGGGGTGTCAAAGTATGCTTATAGCTGCACCCTATTATATTTATAAGGATGTTTAAAATGTTCAGCATACCGTGTCAGTCAGAAAAATCATTTCTACATGATAGATGTATAACAGGAAGAATGCTAAGAACAGAAGCAAGGTATCAAAAGCCTATTACATATCCATCAAAAAGTAAAAATGATAGGACTCCAGTCCACTGGTAACTTTTCATTATGAGAGAACTGAAAGAAGTACGTCAGCCTCTCAGTGGAGGGGAAATGGGTGCAGACAAATGCACCAGATCTATGGAAGAACCAACAGGAGAAAAGTACTATTTGTGATGGATCATATATTATTGTACAGTCATATATATGTCCTTCTGGGGCCCACAACATCTTATTTTGTATGATTTCTCTTCTCTACTTCCATAGATCCGACACTCCAGTCATACTAGAAGTCTGGAGCCAAAGAATTGGCTTGTTAGTTGAAGTGAAAACGTGAAATAAAACACTCCTTCCCACTGCCCTTTGGCCCTTCACTGCTTCCTTAGGCTTGCCGGGTCACAATGCTGCTCTAAAGATAGAAGCCACAGGTGGAAAATGATTCTTTCTAGGCAGCTATTAGAGGCACAGGCGCCCCCTCAGGACCTTGACCAGGCAACACAATGCTCTCCAGCTCCCCAGCCATAGTCCTTAGGCCTCAGTTCCACCTTAATTTATCTCAGATTTCTGTATCCGCTGCTTATTGTGCCCCTTTTCTTTCACCTGCCTACCTCTCGGCTCTCTAACTTTTAGGCTCTCTACCTTCCAGGATATCCCTCCCTGTCAGATTTCCAGTTCTAAACCTTCTTCCAAAGAATCCATGTAAACTTTTAATCCCAGCCTGATTATTTTCCTTTCCCACAGAAGCTACACTGTGAATATTTTGTTACCGACAGTTTTGTCCCTTGAATAGTTGGAATGTTTGTGGACATCAGCTCAACCATTCTTTGTTGGATGCTTCACTGCCACAAGTGTAATACACTATAGATTGGCTGCATATTGAGCAGGGAAAGGTGATAAGAACATAAGAATTGCTTTGCTGAATTAGGCTATGGCCCATCTTACCCAGTATTCTGTTTCCAACAGTGGCCAGTTAGGAAGCTCTGGAAGCTCAAAAGCAGGACATGAAGGTGAAGGTATAGTACATGGTTGGGGAACCTGTGGCTGTCCAGATGTTGTCTGACTCCAACCGCATCAGTCCCAGCCATCATGCCTAATGGTCAGGGATGCTGGGAGTTGTGGTCCAGCAACATCTGGAGGCCCACAGGTTCCCAAACCCTGTTATAGTGAGGCTGAATATGGAGGTTTTATTCACCTATCATGGCTGGCAGCTGTTAGCCATATCCTCCATGAATTGGTCTAATTATTTTATAGCCATCTACACCAAAATGTTAGTAGTGGAGTATGAATTCTTTTAAAAGGTGCTGGGAAAACGTGTTTTACTTATTATATTCACATCCTACTTCTCCTTGGAAAGGCCAGAGTGGCTTACATGGGGCTCCCATCAGGCACTGATTAGCCTGTGTAAATTTATAATCAATAAGGCTACAATATTGGGTGTTCCCAGACCATTCAATGGTGTCCCCCAACTAGTTTTTTCTGCTGATCTCCATTTTTTCCAAGTTTGCTTGCTCCTCTCCTTATCTGCTCTCTCCTATCTTGCTGCTCTATGCTGCTGTTAGATCGATGGGAAGTATGGCATGGGGGAAAGGGTGGGGGTAGGTGAATAGAGCTTTATTTTTAAGACATTTGAGGTCTCTGGAGAAATGGGGATGGCATTAACTGCAGTGCGTGGGGAAGCAGACAAGGTTTTATAGATGGACCATAGGTCATGTCAGGTGTTGTCAGCTACTGCTACCTTTATTATCAGACCTGGTTCCCATCATGAAATGAGCTGAGTGTTTTACAGCACACGGTTTATTTATTCAGAACAGTGCCTCTATCATGTAGCAGAAATGAATTAAAAGTGATCTGTCAGATTAGTGAAGATAGGTTTCTTTTTGTTTTGCTTTTAAATTACAGTAGTTTTGAAGCACTACCTGAGGAGCACTGGAGGACAGAAGAAACTTAATTGGAGTACAAATATTATCCATGGGAGAGCAAAGAATAAGGAAAGATAGGTGCAGCATGGACAGTTATGATCTTGTTGAAAGATAGGCGAAGGGTTTATATAGCTTAGAAGTGTATGATATATGTGAGCGAGGCACCAAACATTCACCTACACAAATTTTTAAAGTGAAAAGAGGCTTTTGAATTGTGCAAAATGCACCCTCAACTCAAATGTACCATTGCTAGAATCTGTTTGCCGCCTCTCCTCCTCCCATCTGCTCATTTGGCATAATATTTATTTTTTTAAAAATCCTTAAAGCATGAGCCTGCTATACAGGGATCAAATTGTGAGAATCTCAGTGTCACAGCACCACGTAGCCAATAAGATTTGGTGACATCACCAAGAGCAAACAGAGCCTTATAGAATCACAGAATCATAGGGTTGGAAGGGGCCTACAAGACCATCGAGTCCAACCCCCTCCTCAATGCAGGAAGCCTGATTCCCAGGCGGTCTCCCATCAAAGCACTAACCGGGGCTGACCCTGCTTCAGCGGTGGAATATGTCCCTGTTGCTGAAGCAATCAAGCCAACGCTTGCTGTTTTGCCAGCGCAGACTGTGAAAATCAGTCTCGTTTTGTCAGTAAGGGGCACACATTTTCTCTTCTGTCCCCCCACCTGCCATTCAGAGTGAGGGCAATGAGGAGGCTTTGCTGATGTTGCTAGATAGCCCTCTTGTACTCACTCTGAATGGGAGGGTGGAAGTAGAGGAAATGTGTCCCATTGCCAAGGTGGATACATCCCATCTTCCCTCCAACACCTTCCCCTGCACAATGCACAAACGTTTTTGCACCTCCTCAGTCAGACAAACCACTGGCCAACAGCACCTCCATCTTGTCCGGATTGAGCTTCAGTTTATTGGTTCTTATCCAGACCATTACTGACCCCTAGTATCTGTTCAGTACTTCCACCGCTTCACCTGAAAAGGAGAATTAGAGTGAGGTATCATCACCATACTGATAACACCTCACTCCAAATCCTTGGATGACCTTACTCAGAGGTTTCATGTAGATGTTAAAAAGAATGGGAGACAACATTGAGCCCCACAGAAGCCCATACCTTATAAAGGCCATGGTGCATAGCTATAGCCTGCCAGTGCCACCTTCTGGAACTGGCCCATTGCATAAGAGCAGAACTACTGTAAGCTGGTCCATAAGGATTCCATGGTTAATTAATTAATTAATTAATTAATTCGTTCACAAAAATTAAAACCAAACAGCACACAATAAAACAATTTAAAATATATAGAACATTAAAACCACAATATAACAATACAACCACAATAAAACCTAGCAGCAGTGCAGGAGTTTAAAATACAGATTTAAAACAGCAAAGCTAAAAGTTTAGAAAGCTAAAATGCTAAAATGCCTGGGAAAATAAAAAGGTCTTCACCTGGCGCCAAAAGGAATACAATGTAGGTGCCAGGCGAACCTCACTAGGGAGCTCATTCCAGAGCTGGGGTGCCACAGCAGAAAAAGCCCTCCTCCTAGTAGCCACCCGCCTCACTTCCTTTGGCAGGGGCTCACGGAGAAGGGCCCCTGAGGATGATCTTAAGGTCCAGGCAGGCACATATGGGAGGAGGCGATCCTTCAGATAACCTGGCCCCAAGCCGTTAAGGGCTTTAAATGTTAATACCAGCACTTTGAATCGGGCCCGGAAATGGACTGGCAGTCAGTGCAGCTGAAAAAGTACTAGCATAATATGAGCTCGCAGGCCAGTCCCTCTTAACAGTCTTGCTGCCCTATTTTGGACCAGCTGAAGTTTCCGGGCCATTTTCAAAGGCAGCCCCACGTATAACGCATTGCAGTAATCCAGACGAGAAGTTATCAGAGCATGGATAACTGTAGCTAGGCTATCTCTGTCCAGATAAGGGCATAGTTGGTATACCAGCCTAAGCTGATAAAAAGTGCTCCGTGCCACTGAGTTCACCTGTGCCTCAAGTGACAGTTCTGGATCCAAGAGCACCCCCAAACTACGAACCTGATCCTTTAGGGGGAGTGCAACCCCCTCCAGAACAGGTTGAATATCACCTAGCCGGGCAGACGAACCACCCACTAACAGTACCTCTGTCTTGTCTGGATTGAGTTTCAGTTTATTGGCCCTCATCCAGTCCATTTATTGGATGAGGGCCAATAAATCCATCAGGCACTGATTCAGAACAGCCACTGCCTCACCTGGTTTTGATGAGAAAGAGAGGTAGAGCTGGGTGTCATCCGCATATTGATGGCACCTCAGCCCACACCTCCGGATAACCTCCCCCAGCAGTTTCATGTAGATGTTAAACAGCATAGGGGATAAAATAGAGCCCTGTGGAACCCCATGGCACAATTGCCATGGCACAGAGCAATAATCCCCCAGCACCACCTTCTGGAATCGGCCATCCAAGTAGGAGCGGAACCACTGTAGTGCAGTGCCTCCAACTCCCAACCCAGACAACCTATCCAGAAGGATACCATGGTCGATGGTATCGAAAGCCGCTGAGAGGTCCAGAAGAATCAACAGGGTCGCACTCCCTCTGTCCCTCTCCCGGCAGAGGTCATCCCACAGGGCGACCAAGGCAGTTTCTGTTCCAAAACCAGGCCTGAAGCCCGATTGAAATGGATCTAGATAATCCGTTTCATTCAACAGTGCCTGGAGCTATCCTGCAACCACCCGCTCAAGCACCTTGCCCAGGAAGGGGATGTTGGCCACTGGCCTATAATTGTTAACATCCTCTGGGTCCAGGTTAGGCTTTTTCAGGAGTGGTCTAAATGGTAACGAACACCAGTCTGTAGTGTGCCAAATGTTGTAACATGAACTCAAATGTGAACCGTATAAGAAAGGTGTATTTGTAATTTGAAATACTGAGGATTGAAAAGGCGTATTAATGTGGCGGATAGAGACACCTTTTTCTTTCTCCATCCCTGCTGTAGCCCATCCAGCAAACCTAAAGAGCCCTCATTATAGAAAATCATCCTCTCAGTACAATACAGTTTAGCCTGTGAGTTTCAGAGCTAAAAATATATATTAAAAAACAACAAGCAAAGAATGTCTGTTGTTACACATGCAGCAGACACATCGCACACAAGGGAGCCATTATGAGCAGAATGAGTGAATGCAATTAACAGTGCTAAAGTGACTAAGCATTACATATAAAATCACTATGGATCAAAATGAAGCTCATCATGTATTCAATTTCATTTCTTTAGTAACAAGAAACACAATTCAAATAATTTTTCTTAATGGTAGGACATTAGGATCCTACCCCCCAATGTTTCATAATTAAGAAAATTATACTTTGTATAATATATTTTCCAGAGAAAGACGTTGGATGGAGCCTCATAATTTTAAGCTGCTGCTCTTGAAGGACAAAAGGATGATTACAGATACAGTATCTAACTTTTTCTTAGAACCCAGTGATGTTTGGTCTTGGGCAAGTGTTGAGATACACATTGAACTTGAACTTGTGAAAATATTCAGAAAATATTTGGTTCCCCAGCCAGCATCCAAACAATAAACTTTGCAAATGTAGATACTGGAGTTAAAGAAGTTGTGAAATGTTGCATTTTTTTAAAAAAAAAAATCCCCTTTCAAATCATTTTTACGGCCCAGTCTGAAACATGTTTATTTGGAAATATGTTCCACAGAGGGCAATGTGTCTCTGGTGTGGTTGCTACTTTCACACACTTTTCTCATATGCTTGTAGCAGCATAGAATCATAGAATAGTAGGGTTGGAAGGGGCCTATAAGACCATCGAGTCCAACCCCCTGTAGCGGTAGTATCTAAAGCTAGTGAGCACATGTGGTGGGCAGATCACATGGGATGTCCCCATGCCAGCACTGCACTTGCCCAGGGGCCAGTGGTGTTGCTGTGGTAATGTCCCATAGGCTTATCAGACTAAGATATCAGCACTGCAAGTCCAAGTGGACTCAGGCTGAAAATACCAATCATGCAGCAGAGCTAACGTATGAATTTGCCTTTTATTTAATGGAACTTACTTCCAATTTACTATAAGCATTTCAAATTCCAAGTAAGTCTTCAAATACAAATATGTGGATTGGATAAATATATATATATTTTAATAGGTTTCACTTAGTTTCACTGAAATCAGTGTGAAGTTAGTCATGACTTAAGCCCCATTGATTTCAACTGGAAGTAAGTGCAACTAATTTAATCCATTATTCCTGATTCAAGACTATCTCTATTTTTTAAAAATCGGATAGAAAACTATATACCTTCCTTCAGGATTCAGTCGTTTAGTGGCATATCATAACAACTGTGCACTTTTCAATAAAAGCACCAAACCTGGCACAGAGATAGACTGATATATTATGAACAAATCTAGATATTGGGCCATCACTGATTTGCCCCCGATGGCCATCATTCAGATGAGGCAATCCTATGGTCCCACCATGTTGGCAGTTAGCTGATGCTGGCATAATACCAGTGTAACATGGTAGGAATCCTATGCAGTTCCAGCAGAAAAATTGTGAAGAAAATGGTAGCGCTCTGAAATACAGAGAATATAACAATTCCAGGAGCCAGTCCCCCAGCACCATGGCAACACCATTGGCGCACACTGATCATAGAGTGCCATGCTGACAACAGACCCATATTAGCCATGCATTGATGGGGCCAATCCATGTTTGACAATAGGGGTGCCTCCAAGACGTCACCTTGCCCTCATTACACATACAAAGCACACCCTGGCAGACATATGGGCACAATGGCTCCTTTCAGTGTGGTGTAGTGGTTAGAGTGTTGGATTGAGACTCAGGAGACCCAGGTTCTAGTTCCCATCCATCCACAAAGCTCACCAGGTGACTTTGGGCCAATCACTGTGTGAAGGTTTGAGGCCTACAGAGGCAAAGGGAAAAAAGGGTCAGGATTAGAGGCTTGGGTTTTTTTGTTGGGAGGGGGTATCCCTAGAAGAGTAGTTTCATTTCCCCAGTTAGGTTTCAGTGTCATTTCCCCAGTTAAGTTTCATTTCTTCAGGTTTGAAACAGTACTTTCGGTTTTGAGGGAGGAGAATATGAAAAGAGAGTGAGAGAGCCAGTAAGAGAGAGTCGGGGAGACCAGAGCCTGAAGAGGGAGCAGGAAGAAGCAGCCTAGAGAAGTCTAAGTACAGCTAGGCTACAGGAACTTGCATTTTGCAACTTTTATTTTCTCTTAATGCCTTTTGTATCACTCAGCTCTACTGTGTAAATACCTTTAGTTGTGATTTGCTTGCTTTAATTTACCAGTAAACTGTTGTGGTTAAACTCTGTGTCTAGAGTGTAAATCACCCCACGCCTATAGCGTAAACCCCATGTTATTGGGAAGGGGAAAGTAAAAGAAGGAAGGTGGGACTATTGAGGAGGCAAGAGATCCTTAAGGAGTTGCTCAGGGAGTCCAGGTCAATGGTGGAACCCTGACACACTGACTCTCAACCTTCCTCACAGGGTTGTTGTGAAGATAAAATGGAGAGCAGAAGGATCATTTTTGCTGCCTTGGGTTCTTTGGAGGAAAAGGAGGGATATATAAATGTAACAAATAAATAAATATTCCACAACAGCAACCACTCTGATGCAGGCAGTAAAAACCTAGAAACTGAGATGCTCCAGAGATCCCTGCACACAGATGTTTGAAACCCTTTATGCCACACAGCCTAGAAATAGCCATCCTTTTGAACTATCCATACAAAGGGAAAGAAGGACAGTGCAACACCCAAGCAGCTTGCTTGAGAGGCTTCCCTATCATTAGGAGTTTATATACTGCTGTGGTCAAGCTATAACTGCGTGCAGAGCTGATCTCAATCCTGTACTCAGTCATAGTGGCATGGTGATATTGGCAGAGCAGGAGATGGGGGCAGTATGTTTTGACTCTCAGTTGAGTTCAGAATATTTCAATCATAGTTGTTGTTAGTAATCATTAATCTAATATTAATTTTTTTTCATAATTCTTGCTTGTCCTCGCAGCAGTCTTGGAAGGGTTGTCACTGTTAATCCTATTTTACAGAGGGAGAGTTGAGGCTGACACACAGAAACTTGCCTTAGGCTTCCAAATAGGTAAATCCATGGCTGAGACAGAATTTGAAACAAGATCTAAACCTGGGAGAAGGGCTGTGGCTTAGCGGTAGAGCGTATGCTTTGCATGCAGAAGGTTCAGTCCCTGGCATCTTCAGGTAAGGCTGGGAATGGCCTCCACTCCAGGCACACAGATCTGCTGCCAGACAGTATAGATAGTACTGAGCTAGACGGGCCAGTAGACAGATTCAGTATAAGGCAGCTTCCTATATTTCTACGACTTACCTGGCATTAAGCTCTACTGAAGACAATGAGACTGATTTCTGTGAAAATATACTTAGGATAGTGGTGTAAGCCTGGCAGTACCCACCAGAGCATGCTGGTTTAGGTTGCAGCAGAACATATTTTCCTCCACATAATGCAAAGTGAAAATAGTCTAATATGAAGAAAAAGGGCTATGTTGCATTCCACAAAAGAGGTATCTCTGCGTTGATCTTTGGATAGGTTTCAGTGAACATATGTAGATGCAATATTCAATGTTCCTCATTGTTTTTCAGAAAAACGAATGGCTGTGTTTGAACTGCCAAACTCAGAGGCTGCTAGAAGGAAGCCTAGGAGACCCTGCTCCAATGCCACTGCCTGCTCCAAAGCAACAGCCAGCTGGATCCCCCCGACACCAACCAGGAGGAATTGGTCAGCAACAGAGGGGAGCCCCTCCACTTGTAACACCCCAGCAACCCGAAACGTCGGCTCCCCAAGACAAGCACCTTTCATATCTCAGGACTTCAGAGCAGAGTAAATTACCAAGTACTGCCCAAGAAAAAAAGCCTCCTGCTTCATCAGAAGGAAAGCCACTACCCAAACTATCCAAAGAGCCTCCAAAAACTGCTGAAAGTCCATTGCCAAAAGGGAAAGCTACGGCCACGAAATCAGAAGCAGATATCAAAGAGAGCCCAGCCGTATCTGAGTCTCAGAGAATGAGAGAGCAGGAGGTAAGCATATTTCCACTGGCGGTTTTTTATGAACACAATGATCCTGTTTGCACATCACTATGGGCAATTCCTGGGTTGTTTAATTGCGAGAGGTTTATTGTTGGGATAACTCTGGGTTGTTTAACTCATAAACAACCCAGAATTTCCGGGTTCGGATGTCACAAAACAAGCCAGGAATAGATTCCTTGTTTGTTAATTGAAATTGGAAATGGCACATGTGCAGCTTGTGCAGTCTGCTCCTCCCACAATTCCTGGGTTAAACAACCCAGGAATTGCCTATCATGATGTGTAATTGAGGTCAGTGGTTTATTTTATAGTGATACACATGCACCACGTAAGAGCCAATAGGTAACAGCTTATATAAGCAATTTGAACTGGCAGTCAGACTGGGGATAATAGAAACATGGACTATAATCTAAAATCCATCAGTCCCCTTTACAGAAAAATACACATTTGTGTAGGGGTGAAGTCCCCCCCGCCGCTTTGCTGAGAAACCCATTGCTTGCTGTTTTTCAAAAGCATTCTTAGTTTCAGACATGTTTTCTGAAATGATCAGTTATTGCTCAAGAAAAAATAAATCCTACCAGCACAACTCTGGATTGCAGTTATGCTAGTCCCCAAAATATATGGAATTTGTTTTCAAGTTTCCTTTTAGTAGACTAATGGAGAAAGCATAATTAATTCTTCTTAGAACTATGTAGTTTACAGTCATGACAACATAGGGAAGTATTTACTGTAAATCCTTTTGGGATATAATGGCTTTTTAATCTAAGACCCTGTCTACATGGGGCTTTTACTCTGGTTCTACTCTGCCCCCAAATCAATAGTGTCAGTTGACGGATGCTGCTCTCCATAGCTAGCCTGGCATTTCTTGCCCCAAACCCAAACTCATTTTGTGTTGGATTTTCCTGTCACAGTGGCTTCAGTGCTGTTCAGGAGTCCATGCGACCTCAGCTGGCTTTGGCGTGGGCTGGTGGAAACGGTGCTGATTGGTGGAAGGGAAAGTAGCATGGCGTGGGGAGAGCAGAGGGGTAAACATGTCTACCCGCAAGTAACTCATTGCCTTCAGTTCCACTTTGCCTGCCCTGCTATTTTAAAACTGTGCAGCTACAAAGGAGTACAGCCGAGAAATGCTGACTCAGTCGCTGCCTCTCACTTTAAATAGTCATTGGGCTGGGTGCGGGGGAGCCAGCCCTCCTGTTTTGAAGCTGTGCAGCAAGAAGGAGTACAGCTGAAAAATGGTGGATGCCTGTTGATTCAAAGCTGCGCAGCTAAGAAAGGGTGATTGCCAGGGTGGATTATTTTCATGAACATGAACTCAGAAGCTCTTCATTGAGCCCATGTTTGTTAGGCGGCGGGGAGCCTGTTGACTGGGCAGTTAATATACATTAAAGACAGCATGCTACTCGCTCTCCCTCCTTGCCCGCTCTGCGCTCTCTGCTGTCAGTACCTCTTGCACTCCTAATAATTCTGCTTAGTCTCCAGGTGGCAGCAGCTGCCTGCTTGCCTGCCCGCCTCATAAGTGTGTATGTCAGGTTTCTCATGAACATCTACTCATAAGCAAGTCCTCCATTGCACTTGGTTGAACATGCGAGGGAGGGGGAGCAAGCTGCCGCTCATTGGCTGCCCCGCACCTACACAATTGCTGACATTCATTTCTACTTGTGGCAGGACTCGCCCACCCCACTCCAACTAATGCAGCTTCAGTTCCCGTATACACCACAAAAGCAGAGGAATGCAACACTGCATGTACCATGGAAAGAGAGAATTAAATTCTGTGAAAATGCAGATTTTGCCCAAATCGCTTCATGAAGCGTTTCCGTTTAGGTTGGCCCCAAGTGCCAGAACCACCTGGCTAGATCAGATCAAGAATCCATCTTGTCCGTATCAAACAGTGGTCAGCTGGATGCTTCTGGGAAACTTACAACTAGGGCATGGAGGTGTTCCTTGTTGGTCTCCAGCAGTTCGAACTCACTTGTATACTCCCTCTGTACATCAAGGTTCCACCTAATTACCCTGGCCAATGGGAATTGATTTAGGGAACAATCCTAAGTGTGTGGTAGGGTGAGGTAGCAAAGTGGTGGATTGTCCACCACTTCCGAAGACCTGCTGGCTCACACCAGCCGGGTCAGACAGTGAGAAGCGGGGCAGACATGCCTTTTTTCTTTTGGGTTTTGATGAAGGGAAAATACCTGCATCAACCTCAGGCTGATGTAGGTGAAGGGCCCAATCCTGGGACCTCACAAGGGAATGGAGGGGCCATGGATACAGTAGATCAAAGGCTGCCTGCACCGTGCGCCATGCCTGGAGCCCTCGTTTCAGGCTTACCACCTACAGCAACTCTGTCAGTGTAGATTTATGCCAAGAGAGATTTCCTCAGGTGTATCTGACCCCTGGGACCTCACACCAGCAGATCTTGTCTCCAGTGGATCTGGAGGCTGGAATTACTCTGTTATCTGATCTCAGAAGCTAAGCAGGGTCAGCCCTGGTTAGTACTTGGATGGGACTGCCTGGGAATCAGGCTTCCTGCACTAAGCAGGGGGTTGGACTCGATGGTCTTGTAGGCCCCTTCCAGCCCTATGATTCTATGATTTATTATTAAAAATGCTCAAAGTGGCTTACAGTAAAATCCAATGCATCATAAATAACCAATATAACAGTAAATATTACAATAAACCCTTTAAAAATCTTATAAGAGCTGGTTAAAAACATAAGTAAAGTAAAAATACAGATAACAAAGAGCAGCAGAGAAAACAGAACAACTCAGTGGCCAAACAGCTGTTTACATAAAAAGTTGTTTTGCCTGCCAGTGGAAGGCCCTTAACAAGCCCTTTTCAGTAGGGAGTTCTGAAGTCTGGGCATAGCCACTGACAAGGCTCTTTCTCAGCCTGCTTGCCAAATGCACATCAGATGCCAGCAGGACAGAAAATGGCCTCTCTGGAGTATCTCAAGTCCTGGGAAGGCTTGTATGGGAGAAGGCGGCCTGTTCCCTAGGCGTCTAATAGATCCATCTTTCATCAATTTGTTTAATCCTTTAAAAAATCATTTGAGATAGTTGTCACCCACAAATCATGTGGTAATTATTTCTATCAGTTAATTATGCATAGTGTGAAAAAGTTCTTTGTATCTGTCCTGAACGTACAGCCAATCAGTTTCACTGTTGATCACAATATAGTTTGTTTATATATAGTGATTCAAGGCATGATTTACAAAGCAGGCCATTTGTTGAGTCTCTTTTCTTCTTTCTGACCCTGCTGTAATGCCGCTATATTTTTAGGGCCAAACTACATGATACTCCAGGGGGTGGGCAACCTTTAGCCCTAGAGCCACATACTGCCCTTGGCCTAACTTCATGTGGCCCTCAGCCTAATTTCAAAAGCCTTCTCGCTGCAATCAGTTCAGAGGTCTGGCAAGAGCAATCTGTCACTTCTCTGGCAGCCCACTGGGTGGGAAGGCAGAAGGAAAGAGAGACGAAAGGGGGTGGAAGAAAGAAGAAGAGGAAAGGTGTGACCCACCCCCTTTTGGCCCTACTCACTGCTGGCTTTGACCCCACAGGTTGGCTGTTTCAAAGTTGATGGACTGCACCCCACAGATTCAAACAGACTCTGCTTCCAATAAAACTTAGCAGTTTTATTTAAACAAAGACTCCTATATAGAGCTCTCAGGCTGTGGCCACTGTCTCCTGAGGGCAGAAGCAGGAGGTGTTGCCTTTAACTACTTCCTGGTTCCTTCCAGGCTGAATCCAGAAGTTCTTCCATATTGGTACACTGCCAATGTGCAGCCCCCGACAGATTTCCAATGTGCAGCCCCCGACAGATTTCCTGTGAGGGAATGCAGCCCTTGACAGAAAAAAAGATTGCCGACTCCTGTGGTACATTCACATGTAGGCCAATCTCTCTCTCTCTTTTCTTTTAAAGGTTGCTTTGGTAGGGTAGTTATCCTGCAAATGCCACCATGAGTCAAACTGGCTACCTTTGAATAAAATTTGCACCTGTGAAGTCAGTATCAGGTTCGTTTTATTAGCACTCGCTGCTAGGTAATGATAGGGGTTCCCAAGCACTAACAGAGTTTAACAGGAAAGAGTGAAAGCAAGAATCAGGGGAGGTGGAGTTTTAGGTGCCATCCGCACGGTGTGAGGCTAATTGTGAGATGCTCCAGAGAAAAACAAAGGTGAAAGTGAGTGCCTAAGGCAGAAGTGGAAAGCACGCACTAGCAGAAGGATCAAGGTGGAAGTGAACAAGCAAGAGCGTGTTGAAGACAAGCCCAGGGGATTCAGCAACAGAGTACAGTTTAAATGTGCTTCCTTTTCTACCCAGCACCTCCTGGTCCCCAAGACAGCCATGGCGCAGCAGAGTTATTTCCCAGAGATCTGCACGCAAGCTGCCATTTCGGCTGTTAAAGAAAAGGGTTCTTTATCCAGACTGTTGCTGTTGTTTTTAATGGAACATTTTCTAACTGCACGTTGACTAATTTCACATTCCGTAGCTGTAGGGCCTTCCTTTCTCCCAAGCTGCAAGTTGGGAGTAACCATTAGCACAGACAACACTTAACACCTGTTTGGTATGGGCAATGTGGGAATCCCCAATTATGCAGAATCATTCTGCTGCCAGTATTTTGATTGGGGTATTGATTAAAAGCAAAGTTTTATTTGTGCCACTCTCTGATAAGCTCCCTTGTCTTTATCTCTTGGGTTTTCTTAGCAAAACTGCCAGGACCTGAGAGTAAGCTCTGTAGAGTGGTTGCTGCCCCCAGAGACTCTGATTAGCTAGCCTTTTTGTCCTCGCTGTTGTTTTGTTAGCTGGTCTTGGCATCTGAAATGTAGGAATTAAGATCTTCAGCCTCTTGCCTTTCAGGGCATCTAGAAAATTCCCTTCCTGATCTCAAATTTCACCTTGCCGACAAAGGTCCGTCTAATCAAAACTATGGTTTTCCCAGTAGTAACGTATGGCTGTGAGAGCTGGACTATAAGGAAGGCTGAGCGCCAAAGAATTGATGCTTTCGAACTGTGGTGCTGGAGAAGACTCTTACGAGTCCCCTGGACTGCAAGGAGGTCAAATCAGTCCATCCTAAAGGAAATCAACCCTGAGTGCTCATTGGAAGGACAGATAATGAAGCTGAAGCTCAAATATTTTGGCCACCTAATGCGAAGAGAAAACTCTCTGGAAAAGACCCTGATGCTGGGAAAGACTGAAGGCAAAAGGAGAAGGGGATGGCAGAGGATGAGATGGCTAGACAGCATCACTGATGCAGTGAATATGGACTTGAGCACGCTCCGGGAGAGAGCGCAGGACAGGAAGGCCTGACGTGCTGTGGTCCATGGGGTCACGAAGAGTCGGACACGACTGAACGAATGAACAACAACAACAACAAAGTTCCATGTGAAGATTCAAAAATGTCAGTGGCTGCATGTGGGATTGCAGTCACCACACCAATTTTACTGGAGCCCTGGGAATAAACATAGCGCTTAGCTAATTACACCACCATTTCTGAGATGCCCTTTTGGACCAATATCTGCTTGAAGGAATTTGTAGATAAGAATGGAGGTGGAGTTTGTATTCCAAGCCTTCTTTTTCAAACAATGAAAAATGTCCATCAGGTATTTGCATGGGTGTAGCACAAAGTGAGGCCAGACTGCAAAGCAGCAGAAAGTGACACTAAATACTGTTAGTGGCCTGAAACAAGAAGCAGGATCCTCACTCCTACTCATTTTATAGAGGCTGGCGCCTTGCAGGATGTTGCTGAGTTACTGGGTCAGAAGTGGCAGAGAAACCCCTTAGATAGTGGGTGCTGTGATGGGGAAAGGAACCCGAACATTAACCGGTGCGTGTTTTCTGTTTTGAAGAAGCCTAATTTTCCGACTCATTGGGCAAATGCTTTTTGTGTGGTACTGGGAGGAGGTGTCAAATCACAACTAGTTTATGATAGTGTTTGCCAGATATCTATACCACCCTAATCCTGTATTAAATACAGTTACTTGGGAAAAGAAAGCATAGCACTTCCAAATTAATCTGATGCTTGCTGCAGAAGTTTTGGACTGCCTACACTTAGACAGGGTTTTCAAAGCCTGACCTGGACAGGACTGAGATCTTTCAGGCCCTATTCAGCGCCCCCGCTCCAGCCCTGTCCCGCAAAACACACTCCATCCATATGTGTTTGCTGTCATATGCAACGGTCTGGCTCTACATCACAGCAAATAAGGAGGACACAGAGACCACAGAATTATGAAGGAGGAGATGTACCAGTGGTTTGGCTCCTGGAGAAGCTGAAGCAGGGAAAAGCTCTACCAAAGATTAGACCCACCCCCTCTTTCATAATTCTGAGGTCTCTGTGCTGTCTTTGTTTGCTGTGATTCAGTGTCTGTTCTTTACATGAGAGCAAGCATATGTGGAGATGGGTAGGAAATATCAGTAGCTCTTTGTAAGAGGGTGACAATAGGGCCTGGAAGGTACCACCAGAGCCCACTCCAGGATAGCATCAGAGGCACAGAAAGCCATATTTGAATCTAATCCCAGAGGGTGTGCTCTCCAGCTCAGGGCCCCTGATGTCAGTGACTGGAGCTGGAGTCTGCAGGCAGAAGGTACTGCTCTGCTGGCAAGGATGGAAGCCCGCGCTCCCACTATCTATACCATGCCTGCTAATCCAGGAGCTTCCTGCTGCTTGCCAATTGTAGGGAGCACTGTGCTCACATAGGCAAGGACACGACTTTGGGTAAAATCTAATATAGGTCCTGCTTATAGTAGACCCATTGAAATGAATGAGACTTAAGTGAGTCATCTCTAACTCAGTGTAGACCCATTCATTTCAGTGGATCTACTCTAAGTAGGACCTATGTTGGATGTTACCCTTTGAGTACTTGCGAGCAGGATCAGGGCAAGCACAACCTTACTTGCAGCCTCTGCTTGCCCCAGTACTGTGAGCCTCTGCCTGTCCCTGCCCCAAGCCCCCAAATTTTACCTTAAGGCAGAAGCAGCAATAGCTGGAGGTGCTCCTAATCCTGGCAGAGCATCTTTTCTCACCTGGGACTTTCAGCCCCAGAATCCCTGGTGGGAAACTGACACTGCCTGTGCCATTCTCATCAAGGAGAAGGCCCCCACCCTACCCTAAGAGCCAAATATATTTTATATACAACTGGGAGGGAGTGATGCATGATTGAAATTGTCACCTTGTTCTTTAGCAGGTACTTTAAGGCAGGTGCACATGTTACAAACACCACATGGAGTCTGTTATAAATCGTTCTAAATAGCAACTCTCACCTCATGGGTGATCATTTGTGCGCAGTAGCTGTCTCTCTATGAAGTCTGGGTGGCTTCCTGCATACCACCACAGACCTTTTCTTTTTTTAACCATTTGCTGTGTCCTGGAGCAACTTGCCGAATCTGCACCATGAGCCAATGCACACACATGGTTGCACACGAAGTCACAGCAGTGACACAATTTAAGGCTGCCTCCAATGGGAAACATAACAGATGAACCTGTGCTCAGCCTGCCCTGAACCAACCATGTTAACTTAATGTATTTATCCAATCAAGAGATAATTCCCCTTCTGAATAGTACCACATAATCTTGTAGTATGTTGAGGATATTTAAAAGCACTGATAGAATCATTGTCTCACAACAGCTGGTTACAACTTCATCTGTGAAGCGGGTTTTTTTTTAACTAATGTTCTTGGCAATTAATCTTCTAGCCCACATTTTCAAAGACACATGCCAAGCAAATATTTGAAGCAGAGCTGTGCACACACATTTTGATCGTTGATGGGGCCTCAGACCGTGGAGAACCCAACTGTCCAGCAGGTGTTAGCAAATATTTCATTGTTAGCTGGCTCTGTTGATTTGCACATCTAAAATGGGCAAGTTTTGACATGTGTTAAACGTTGAAAATAGTGCTTATTAATAACTGTTGGCCATGGTAGCTAAATAGAACGTCCCTGTTCGGAGCCAATGTTTCTCTCAGGACCAGATACTGGCGCCACTATCCTCAGAGGCACCTGGCAGGCTGCTCTTGGAAATAGTCTGACCTTGGTCAGGAAATCCTGTGATTAGTTTAAAAATTATTTATGAGTGTTGAAAGGAGCTATGGAAACGCTATTGAAATGCATTATTCTTCAAGACAGCCACACTTGCCAACGTCTAGTTTATCTTTCCAAGCGAAAATACCAGTGAGATGGAAGGACACATTCAAAGGTGGCATGAAGTATGCATTGAATTGCAACTCTTCCATAATGTGTGGTGTGTGTTTGTGTAAATATAGTTGGCCTAGTATGCAACAAAGGAAACAGCCATTTTTAAAATTTGAATGATTTGGCAATTTAATTTAATTGTGTGTCTGTTGGACACACTCCCTTGGCTCCTAGGAGCAGATGCAGTTTTGGGGACATGTTACACACTACAGGAAAGACAAATTCCTGTTTGTCTACCTTGTGTCTCTTTGGTGACTTCTGTAACATGTGGAAAGAAGACACATGTGTGAAAACACAGGTATTTACCACATATACTGAGCCATGCTTCAACCCTCCATACTTAATAATATTATCCACAGAGACAAACATGGACAAGGAGAGACTTGATTTTTTCCATAGCATGTGGAGTATGTACCACCTCAAATATACCAGTGCCAATTACCAGAAGATTTAGTGCGGACCCTACTCAAGTTTGAGATGAAATTTTATAGACAAAAATAATATGCAGACTCACCTCTTTGTGTAAGTGTTTCCCATGCTAGAAAATGTTGGGTGTGATATTTCTGTGGACATTTTTAAAAAGTTGCTGTTTGAATATGCATAATGAAGGTTAATGTGCTCTAGTCCTGGAGATGTGGAAAATTCAAAAAACAATATTGTGAAAATCCCCAGACAAAGAACAGATCCTCAGTGCTTGTCTTTGCAAACTAGTAAGATTTGAAAGGTGTTATTCCTTCTCATTGCAAAAGCAACAGCTGTATTCTCTCTAGACTTCAGGCTATGAAAAAAGCACACAACTTTGGAGCTGACCAGCCTTGGGCAAACCAGATGGCCCTTTTTAAAATGGATGGAACCAGCCAGTAAGACACACTGTAAATCTGAGCCCCTGACTTGAGGAAAGAGAACACAGATTTACAAAACTGCAGAGCCAGCTGTTTAGATTTTGCAAATGTTTTGTGTGTTCCTGGGGACTTGCTGAAAACAGGACCTTTCATCAGCAGACAGATTTATTGAAGCTTAGCATGAATCTCACCATTGGAGACCTGAGCTATACTTAGAAATCCTTTAATTTTTAAAGAAAAAGAAGCTAGTATAAAATGGGATAAGATTTTTAAAAGAAATATGTAACAGTTTACCACAGATAATTAGCTACCATCAGAACAATCCACCAGAATAAGTCTGATCTGCTAACACAGAGTAGGGGGAAATAACAAAATGTTTTCATTTGGATGCTGGGAAGATGTAATATTCCTCGAAACAAGCACTGCCAGGACAAGTGACATCTGCAGCAACATTTTATTGGCTTGTAAATGGATTGTCTGGAAAAGACCTTTTCTTCTTGTTTTTCTGATATGAACTTGGGAGGGGGAGAAAAATACCATGCTGTGATACTTTTCTTATGTCGGTTTGCAAGCTTATCAAACAAAAACTAAACACTTGAAAACTTTGCATATGTTCCTTGACATCTGAATATTGAAGGATAGGGTGGGATGGAAATTTAAGAATGAAGAAATTACGTGCTTATGCCCCCTGAGTCATTCCCATTTGAGTGTTTAAATTATTATTCAAGTTAGAAATGACACTCACCTCTTGGCATATTGTGGCTAATGTTTATTGGAATTTTGAGGGCCATTTCTGGAATGTCCAAGTTAATTATAGCTAGGGATTGCTGCAAACCTGTACAATAAAATGGGTTGTGTTAACAGTGCTCAGTTATGATGGAATCTAATGGGTTATTTTTTCGCCTCTTCCTTTGTAGGAATCCAGTAAGCCTTATCCCTCAGACCTGTCCCGTAGCCCTCAAAGCTTGAGTGACACTGGCTATTCATCTGATGGGATCTCTAGCTCCCAGAGTGAAATCACAGGCTTAGTGCAGCAAGAAGGAGAGCAGCTAAACGAAACTGGAATCACAGAGCCAAGCCCT
This sequence comes from Heloderma suspectum, assembly GCF_057233095.1. Lineage (NCBI taxonomy): Eukaryota > Metazoa > Chordata > Lepidosauria > Squamata > Helodermatidae > Heloderma > Heloderma suspectum. Next base: position 281,375,424 of record NC_139459.1, read on the forward strand.
CCAAGTCCTTCTGAACTCACTAAGCTGGAAAGCAGCATGCGGCCTCTACTGGAGTCAAAGGGCTTGAGCCAAGACCCAGCGGACAGAGGGAAAACATACCATGAATTACAGGAGGAGCAGAAGCAGAGACAGAGGCCACGGTCCCTTTCTATCACCCCAGAAGCCTTTGATTCTGATGAGGAGCTAGAAGACATCATGGAAGAAGATGAAGATTCCCTAGAATGGGAGAACCAGAGGGAGCAGAGGGAGAGCATGGAGTCTTCGGATGACTTTGGCAGTAAGCTGCGCCATGACTATGTGGAGGACAGCAGTGAAGGAGGCTTTTCCCCATTACCAACCAGGCAGAAAGGCAAAGAGCCCGAGATGACTGATGAAGAGTTCATGAGGAGGCAACTCTTGGAGATGAGTGCGGAAGAAGATAACCTTGAGGAAGAAGAAGAATACAATCGCAGAAAATATAGCGTTGCAAAAAATGGACACAAGCCTGACTCTGAAAAAAGCAGAGAAGCTACTTCATCCAAGAGACGTCTGCCTCACAGCTCCGGCAGCATATATGAGGAAGAAAGAAAAGAGCTGGAAAGTTCTGAAGGTGATGACATGAGTGCATCTCAGGGTGGTTTGCGGCGTTTCAAGACCATTGAGTTAAACAGCACTAACAACTATGGCAGAGATATCGAGATCAGCCAGGAGGCAGATATTAGCCTGGACAGAGAACCTGAACTGGAGATGGAGAGTCTGACAGGTTCCCCAGAAGACAGATCAAGAGGTGAATATTCCTCCACCCTGCCAGCAACAACACCCAGTTATACATCAGGAACCTCCCCCACCTCCATCTCCTCCTTGGAGGAGGACAGTGATAGCAGCCCTAGCCGCAGGCAGAGACTGGAAGAGGTTAAGCAGCAGAGGAAAGCCCGGCATCGCTCCCATGGCCCTCTGCTGCCAACGATAGAAGATTCTTCCGAGGAGGAGGAGCTGCGTGAGGAAGAGGAGCTCTTGCGAGAACAGGAGAAAATGCGAGAGGTGGAACAGCAGCGCATCCGAAGTACAGCCCGCAAAACAAAAAGAGATAAAGAAGAACTGAGGGCACAGAGGAGGAGAGAGAGATCCAAAACTCCACCCAGCAATTTGTCTCCTATTGAAGATGCTTCACCTACCGAGGAACTACGGCAGGCTGCAGAGATGGAGGAGCTGCACAGGTCTTCCTGTTCGGAATACTCACCTTCTATTGACTCAGAAGCAGAAGGGTTTGATATAATTGCCTCCAAGCTGTACAAGTCTGGCAGTGAGTACAATCTTCCAACATTTATGTCCCTCTATTCTCCAACAGAAAAAACTGCTAGCTCTGGTTACCCCTCGAGCAAGCCCCTGAAAAGTGCAGAAGAAGCCTATGAAGAGATGATGAGGAAGGCAGAAATGTTCCAAAAGCAGCAACCTTCTCAACAAAGTATCTCCTACAGCAGCACCTTTCAGCAAGTAGGCTATCGTAGTTTAGAAGGCCAAAACAATTTTGAATACCAGTACATAGATGACTACAGCTATGATAGCCGGAAACTGGATTCTACTCAAGCTGACTACCAAAATGAACTTTCCAAATCTGGGGCTGTTTATGAAGAAATCCTTCAGACATCACAGAACATCTCCAGGATGCATCAGTCCTCTTCTCTGGATTTGACACTTGAACAGGAAGTAAAGAAGAAAGGGAGAGAAGACCCATATCAAGACAAGCAGTTTCTGAATGCAGAAAGTGCTTATGAAAGTGGCCCACTCACTCCTGGGACAAGTCCTACGCAGCTGTCTGCTCCTGTCTCCTTTTCATCCACTGAAAGCAGCACAGGCAGAATAATCCCTGATGTTAGAGTCACTCAGCATTTTGCAAAAGAGAGTCACGAGCATGCCAAGCTTCATAGCTCACCTACTGCACCTACTTCAGTTTCAAAGAGTGTAACAACACCTTATTCATACTCTAAAGGAACAAGCACAGTCACCACTGCAGTTTCTAGTCCAGCAAGCACACCACGAATCTACAGCACTCCAACATCTTTGAGCGGCTCAGATGCACCATCTGTGTCCACCATTAGCCGAAGTTATAGTCAAACCAAAGTGACGTCAAGTTATGGCTCTCAAACAGAAAATATTTCCAGGGTCAGGAGTGTAGCAGATATCAGTGGGCCATCAGCAAGAGAGAAACTCCAAAGCATGACTGAGAGCAAGACAAATGTTCCCATGTCGACATCTAAAATGTATTCTTTCTACAAAAGCTCCAGCCCACCACTTTCCCCTTCTTCTCCTACTCAAAGTCCCACTCATTCTGCTCCAAGAGTTGGAATGCCACCTAGTTCAGGGGTGGGAACTAAATCAACTGCTGAGTTTTCCACCCAAACGCATAGCACAATTCTCTCATATGATGTCCCAACTACTACCATCATATCAGCAGCTTCTCCTATGATAGCGCAAGGGACACAAACTCCTCACCGGTCTAGCTCCCCTCGACTCGCTAGGCAACAGTCATCCCAAGAATCCCCCTTTATGGTCATCACATTAGCATCTGACGCAGCTATTCAAACCAAGCCGGTCAGTATAAGTTCCTCCATTTCACCAGCCGCATCTCCAACCCAGCAGGGCCGCCAGCAAACAGTGCATAGTTACAGTCAGACAGTAATCCATGCAGCGCAACTCCAGCAAGAGCAGCTGCAGTCCACTTACACAAAGACACAATCAGTGCTAGAAAAAGCCTCTGCTTATAGTGCTGCAGTGCAGAAAGTACAAACCACTGCTGCTCCTGACAGCGCTCCTGGTGTGTATAGCTGGGGAACACTGCCTGCAGAGAACATTTCTTTGTGTAGGATATCATCAATACCTGGGACATCCAGAGTAGAACCTGGACCCAGGCCACCTGGTAGTAATATTGTAGACTTACGAACAGCAATAAAGTCAGCTCCAATCATTATAACAGACCAGGGGATGGATCTCACATCCCTAGCCACTGAGAGCAGAAAATACTGCCTCACTATGGACCAGTCACCGAGTCGGCAGTCCACAGCCATCCAACCCTTAATTATCAATCTTAATGCCCAGGAACAGCCTCATGCTATCATAAGCACAGCCACCACCGTCAGCATAACAGTTGCATCTTCCATGCTTGTGTCTCAGCCAAAGCAGCCTGCGGTATATGGAGACCCTTTCCAGAGCAGAATGGACTTTGGTCAAGGGACAGGGAGTCCGGTGTGTTTGACACACATTAAACAGGTGGAACAAGCAGTTCAGACCGGCACCTTCAGAGGAACTGCGAGTGGTGCTGGCATGTCTGCTTCTGTGGGCTGGCCAGACTCTGCAGGCCCACAGCAAGCAAAATTTGCAAGGTATAATTTGCCCAACCAAATGACGTCCTTGATGAAGAAAGACGCTCAGACCAATAACGCACAGAATATTGGTAGTGCCATTCCCAGGCAGTTTCCTCAAGATCAAAGTTCAGAGGTATATAGAGGGATCCCAGTGGAACTGAAGACTCCGGCCCCTTCAGTCACCCCTGGAAGTAAGAAATCCCAGGTGATGATGGTGCAGATGGGTGAGATTGCAGCAGGCCCTGTAACAAAACTGATCAAAGAGGAACCTCCTTCCAATGCACTGGATCTCACGGGGATGAAGCCTGAGAGCCAAGTGGCATGCTGTGATGTAGTGTACAAGTTTCCATTCACAGGCAGCTGCACGGGGGCTTTTAACCCCTCTTCCAAGGTGCCAGAGAAAAACGTTGGGGATGCAGCTCACACTGGCAAACCTAGCGGCCCGTACTATGGAAGCAGAGAACAGGAGGTGTTGGATGCATACCCTTACAGAGAGCAATCGGCACCAGGACCTAACCCATATGAAGAGCACCGGTTCTACCCTCATGGCCTGTTTGGGAGATTGTATTCGTCAATGTCAGATACAAACCTTTCTGAAATGGGTTTGAACTATTACTCAGTTAAAGGAGAGCAGCCCTTCCACTCCCCTGCCGGGGATTCTGCGGTGGATTTGACAACCATGAAACATTCCTACAGCCACAGCTTTGCTGAGGGAGGCTACATGGGGCAGGGGATGCAATATGGCTCTTTTTCTGACCTCCGACAGCCAACTGATTTGCTAAGCCATTCGTACCCAATGCGGAGGTACAGCTCGGCCTCTAATATCTACTCCGATTATAGATATTCACCGAGAGGGGACTTGACAAATTTCCAGGAAGCCAGCTTGGCTCATTATAGTGCTACAACAGCTCGTGAAATCAGCCGGATGTGTGCAGCACTCAACTCCATGGACCAGTATGGGGGCAGGCATACAAACAGCCCAGACCTTCTCCAGTACGGACATGGTGCTCTTGGTGCTGGGCCAGGGGGGAGCAGAGGCATCTCAGCTCAGCAGGGCGCTGTGAAACCCAGTATGATGTACAACCCCAATTTTCCCGAGTCTCGCCCAGGCTTTGGAAACCTAGCCCAATACAATCTCTCTAGGCTTGGAGCAGTCAGGCAGGTCCTCCCTTCCACTGCCACTGTGCGAGCTGCTGATGGCATGATTTACTCAACCATTAATACGCCGATAGCATCAACCCTTCCCATCACCACCCAGCCAGCATCTGTGCTGCGGCCCATGCTGCGAGGCCTGTATAGGCCCTATACTCCAGGTGGTCTTGCAGCAGTCCCTCTGGCCAGCCTGACCAGAGCGCCTCTCGTTACTCCACGAATGCCCCTTGCCGCCCAAGGTCTGTATCACTACCCAGTGCCCAGCAGGCTCCCGGCAGTCCCCACATCATCGGTGATGGAAACGCCAGTGTATTTGGGGAAGCCCATCAGCGCCACTGCAGCCAGCACTGCTGCCAGTAGTGCCAGCCCAGCGCCAGCTTCCAAGCCCTCTGCTCCTGCCACTGTTGGCATGCAGAGACCTGAGCAGGCAGCAGCTGGCACACGAGAGGAGGTGCCTGTGGCAGTTTCCGGAGCACAGAGTATTGCCAGGGATGCCAACCAGGCACAGCAGCAGCAGGCACCACCACCAATGCCAGTCCAGAACCAGCAAACAGAAGCTCCACAGTCCAGCAAAGGAGCCACAGAAAGGGAAGAGAAGGAGAAGGAGGAAGAGAGGCAGAGGAAGCAGCAGGAGCACATCCTCCAGATTGAGAGGGAGAGGGTAGAGCTGGAGAAACTGAGGCAGCTGAGGCTCCACGAGGAGCTGGAAAGAGAACGGGTGGAGCTACAGAGACACAGAGAGAAGGAGCAGCTGTTGATGCACAGGGAGATCCAGGAGTTGCACTCCATCAAGCACCAGGTCCTACAACAGCAGCAGGAGGAGCGCCAGGCCCAGTTTGCCCTGCAGCGGGAGCAGCTGGCACAGCAGCGCTTGCAGTTGGAGCAGATCCAGCAGCTGCAGCAACAGCTGCAGCAGCAGTTGGAGGAGCAGAAGAGGCAAAAGAGTACCTTTCCTCCGGTGTGTGATCCGACAGGGAGGATTCCTCCCCAGGCTGTCTCCGAGATAGCCATAGAAATGCAGAGGACCTTGGCTCAAAATGGACAATACTGGCCACCCCTAAACCAAGCCTTTATTGCGACTGCCGCCCCGGGGCAAGATGGGCAAGGCCAGCCTCTCCCTCGCTATCCTGGGCTCCAGAGGCCCCTCACCAACTCGGCCTCTGAAATGTCTCTGCAGACCGAAGATCAGTGGGAAGCCGGCCGAGGGATAAAGAAGCGGAACTCTATGCCACGCCTTCGGGATGCGTATGACAAGGAGCCCAGCCACGAGCCATATGTTGTGAAGAAGATCACAGACAGCAGTGTGCAGACGGATGAGGAGGATGGTGAGGAGCGCTTCTACGCCTCCCGCCGCCGCCGTACCCGCCGCAGCACTGACTGCAGCGTCCAGACAGATGAGGAAGACAATGGCGAGTGGGAACAGCCGGTGCGCCGCCGACGCTCCCGCTTCTCCCGGCACTCCGACTCCAGTGCAGAGAGCAAGCAAGACTCCTCCACCAAAGGCATGGCCAGCATAGCCATCCAAACCATCAGTGACTGCTCTGTGCAGACAGAACCCGACCAGCTCCACAGGGTGTCCCCTTCCATCCACATCACCACCCCTGACCCCAAGGTGGAGATAGTGAAGTACATCTCCGCCCCTGAGAAAACCCAACGAGGAGAGAGCCTGGCCTGCCAGACAGAACCAGAAGTCCAGGCCCAGCCAGGCATTGTTGTCCCTCAACTCACTGTGCCTACAACAATCACGCCTTACTCCTCCAACATCCAGATCATAAGCACAGGCCCCCTGGATCCCCATTCTGTCCGACAGCAAGCGCTGGTGAAGAAAAAGCCTGACCCCCTTGAAATTGGCTACCAGTCCCACCTGCCTACGGATTCCTTGTCTCAGCTGGTGTCTCGTCAGCCTCCCAAGTCACCCCAGGTGCTCTACTCCCCGGTCTCTCCCCTCTCCCCACATCGGCTGCTGGAGTCATCCTTCACAACCAGCGAAAGGCTCAACAAGGCCCATGTGACCCCTCAGAAGCACTTCATGGCTGACTCCACCCAGCGCCAGCAGACCCTACCTCGCCCCATCAAAACCATGCAGAGATCCTTATCTGATCCCAAGCCCATCAGCCCGACGTCAGAGGAGTCTGCAAAGGACAGGTTCTCCTTGTATCAGCACACATTGCTCCCTGGCAGCCAGGTAAGATTGCTGCTTGACTGACAGATGAGAAGGGTCTGATAATATTTATTTCTACTGTTCATTTTCAAAGCCCCAAAGCTCTGCTGTTTCTACATCAGCCTGGTGGTCATACCTGCTTATCACATAATCCCTGTATAAGCCCATGTGCAGCAGGCCAGGAATGACGGGGAGCTGTTTTCAGTGAACACAGACATATCACTCTTAATGAACATAGCAGGTTCAGCACCCAGCTTTGCAACTTGCTTTGTGCATATACATATATGCAAGTCAAATGCTGGATCAGCTTTTAATCATGCCCCTTCCTTTCTGCTTCATGCAGATTGGTCACTGTTTTTTAAGCCCAGAAGTCCTTTTTAAAAATGTATGGATGTTTTAAAACAGTTATAAAACTGTTTTAAGGATCGGTGAAGTAATAGACATTAGCCAGTACACATCTACTGCAGGCAGTTTTTTACCTGACATGCTGAAAATTTGCAGAACCAAATTTTCCGAGCTCACTCTAAATATAATATGCATTTTAGTATACGTTAAAGAGGGATGGGCAACTTGTGGCCTTCCAGGGGTGGTTTGGGGCGTACAACTCCCATCAGCCCTAGCCAGCATAGTGAATAGTGAGGGATGATGGGAACTGTAGGCCGCAACATCTCAAGGGCCAAAACTTGCCCATCCCTGTATTAAAGTGTATGTGTATTTTCAGGGCAGCAAAGGGGACTTCAAACACTCCCATCATATGCAAAATGTTACATCTGTCTTCGCCCTTTGAGAAATATATTGTTGGGTTTAATGTATTATTTATCTACAAGGCACTGCACCCCATAATGTTAGACAACCCATTGCCATTCCTCCTGTCTCCAGTATGATATTAGATGCTGGGAAATCTCCAGGCATCCTAAAGATGTTACAGCAGCTTTCCCCAATCTTGTAACCCCTAGATGTTTTGCACTACAGCTCCTGGCATTCCTGACTTTTGGCCATGCTGGCTGGGTGTTGAAGTCCAAAACATCCACAGCGGAGCAGGATGGGGAAGGCTATCTTAGAGGATCGTCCCATCTCTCCCATGCAGCATTGCAGGTTGGCATCCTGGTGCTTAGGAGCGAACCCTAGTTTTGAACTGCATAGCATCTTTACTGGATTTTTACAAGAAATATACAGTGGGATTCACTGACTTACAAAACCTGATTTCCATCATAGTTGGCATAAACTACTAAGGGCATATGCTTTTATGAAACCTCTGCAATTGGTGGATAGAGACAGCTGAGCAGTGTGTCAGCCTTCCCATATCTTATTTCATGATGTCTGCCCCGCTATAGCAATCTCTTTCATTTCCTCTTCTCTTTAATATCTGTGGTGTGTGTACTGTCAGACACTGAACACAACCGAGTTCAAAATAGTGAGCGATCCCCTTTCTGCATCCTAAAACCCCATAGAGGTTGGGGATGGCTGTTGCAGGGAAATCCTGTTCGCTTTCGGCTTGAGGGATCCTCACGGTACCCCAACTTGGTATGTATTTGCAATCCAAGCAGCAGGTCAGTTCTTGAAACTCAGGAACTTTGCTGCCTTTTTAAAAAATCCGCAAGTCATGATTTGCACAAAATTCCAGGTATAAATATTTACAGAAACAATGATTTGCGCAAAATCACAACCGTAAATAGTGCAATTTGCGCAAAATTGCACTACTTACAGCTGAGATTTTGCACAAGCTGCAATTTCTGTAAATATTTGTACTCGGATTTGCGCAAATAAAAAAGGTACAAAACCGCAAGCTGGCCTGACTTGTCGTGCAATGAGCCGGGCCAGCTTGGGGATGCACGCGCTGCAGTCTGGGGGTCCAAGCTGGCAAAAACTCGCCAAGCTTTACTCTGCAAACAGATTCCTCCAACATCCCTAACAGAGGTAGAGAAGCCAAAATTGTGTTCTCTCCTGTGCCATCTGGTGGTGATAAGAAGAAATACCATTTTGTGCAGCAATGTGTTGTTAACTTGTACTGGGAACTTTCTCTTCATTGGTGCATATGAAAACAAAACGTCCACATGGGAATTGTCATGAGATCTTTCATTATGGCACCTGCCATTGAGAGCAGAGAGCAAGGGGAAACCATACCACCTTCCCCAGAATGACCCATCACCTCAACCTCCTCCACCATCGCTTTTATACACAGATCTAAGAAAGGCAGTTTGGAGCAGCTGATCTGTATACTAATAGGAGAGATTTGGGTAGAGGAGCTGGGAAGCAAACCTGAGGGCAGCCTTCTCCACCCTGGTGCTTTCCAGATGGGTTGGACTACAACTCCCAGCATGCCCCAGCCATGTTGGGGAAGGCTGCCTGAGGGTCTTTACAGTTAGTAAATTGCAATATTAACAAAACATTCCTCCAGTCCAAGAAACACGATCCAAGAACTGTGCACAGCAGCTGAGGAGAAGGATCAGGAGGTTACATTGGGCTGCGATGGACCAGCCCGACTTCTGCTTCTAGCATAGTTTAAAGATATAGAATGACTCCTATGTATTTGAAAATATATGAAAATGTGTCTGAACATTCATCTGGGACTTGGACTAGCCAATATGTTTGCCAGGACATCATCTATCCTGGCCTTATTTTTCTTTTAGAAATAGCAGCCATGTAGGGATGGGGTATGGGGGGGTCCAAAGGGACTAAATGGAGGGATTTCCCCCTACCCCTCACCCTTTCTCCCTGAAAATCCCTGCTCCGAAAATGACTATCTGTCCCCACTAAAAAGTGCCTTGCAGCTTCCAGAGCTACCATTTGCTGCAGTGGCACCTTTGGGGATAAATAGCAGCTGGAGTGGATTTTCAGTGGGAAAATAGCACGGGAGGAAGGATAAATCCTGCCTCAGCACATGCCATGGTACCGGTATGGATCAGAGGGCCCTGCAGCTCCTATTTCTAAAAGAAACCCCCGGGATAGATGATTTTGTGACAAGCATATCATGTAGTCCCCATCTGGCTCCCAAGCAGACACATGAACCTCAAAGTTCTGAGAAGTCGTGTTGGGAGTTTACAGGTCAGAAGCAAAGGAGCCAAACACCAAGGGTGCTTCCAGACAAGGCTTTTATCATGCAGTTGCCCTGCCTCATTTACAGAATTTTATGGTGGATCCAGGCAACATTGTTTTCAACTCATAACCCTCCAGTATTTTCCCACTGTTTCTTCTATCTTTTTTCTTGCCAGAAAAAAAATCTGTTAAGGAGGAAAAGATGGAATCACTGCACAATGCCATTTGAGTGATAGCACTCGAAGCCCTCCATATGAAGCATCTATATTCTGTCAAAAAGTTGGTTGACATTTATGAAGACATGGGAATCACCCTGTGTCTTTTTATTTCAGTGGAAAGATGCTTCCAGATATGAGGGGTCCTTCCAGACAGAGGACTCCTAGCACTAACTATCAAAAGATATTGTGCAGTTTCTCCCTAATAGATTTTTTTCTGGTATGAAAAAAGGCAGAAGAAGCAGTGGGAAAACATGAGAGCGTTACAAATTGAAGATTTGTCATCAGGACCCCCTGTAAATGCCAAGAATGTGATAGGGTAGTTGCATGATAAAAGCCTTGTCAGGAAGCGCTCTGAAATTTTTTAAAGTCCTGGAAACTTTCTAATTCTCTGGCTCTATCAAGCTGTGTGTCTAAACTTTAATTGTGTCAAGCTGTTAAAATGGGCATAACAAGTTTTCCAGATTGCCCTAGCACTACAGTTTGTGCCTGCAAGCAATTAGCATAGTGCCAACAAATGCTTTCATAGTACTCTGTTATAACGCTTTTATAATGTGGTCCCAGTCAGTACCCTTGCTATTATATTTTGCACTAACTATGGTTTCTGAACCATCTTCAAGGAGAGTCCCACATACAACACACTGCAGTAATCCAAACAGGATATTTTAAAAGCAAGAATAAGTGTGTCTAGGAGCAGTCTCAGCTGGTGTAGGATGCATTGTGCCACTGAGACAACCTGGACCTTGGCAGATAGGGCTGGATCTAAAGTGTGGACCTGATCCTTAAAGGAAGGATCCAGAACAGGAAACGTACCATCTTCCATTTCAGACGAACCAGCACACTGAAGGTATGTATTGTACTGTATATTTAATCTGCCCAATAACCAAAGTTATCTGGGCAGATTACAAGCAGTTAAAAGACTAAAATGCATACAAACAGTTTAAAATATAAAATATGATACAAATATTTAAAAGAATAAAATACAATACGATACAAAACAAAACAAAACAACAATCAGCACCAAAAACAGGTGCTGATAAAACAGGCATAAAAATCTAGAACTAGGCCTCTAAAATGCCTGGGAGAAAAGAAAGATCTTTGCCTGGCACCAAAAATATAACATAGGCACCAGGTGAACTCTTTGAGGAGGGTATTCCATAAGTGGGGTGGCACAACTGAGAAGGCCCTCCCTCTTGTAGCCTAGCTACCTTTGGCAGGGCACCCGAAGGAGGGCCTCCAAAGATGACCTAAGTGTCTGAGCACATGCATACTGGAGGAGACGTTCATGTAGATACTCTGGTCCCAAGCTCTTTAGGGATTTAAAGGTCAACAGTAGCACTTTGAATTGGGCTTGGAAATGGATTGGAAGCCAGTGCAGCTAATGAAGCACTGGCATCATACGATCATATCGGCCAGTCCCCAGTATTACACACCAAATGTCTGGATGACTTCACTCAGTAGTTTAATGTAGATGTTGAACAGCAGGGGGACAAAATGGAGTCCTGCAGAACACTATAGCATAAATGCCATGAGGTAAAGCAGAAGTTCCCCAGCACTGCCTTCTGGAACCATTTAGACAAGAATGGAACCACTGAAAGGTAGTGGTTCCAGTCCCAACCTCGGACAGTCTTTCCAGAAGGATACCATGGTTTATGGTGTCAAGAGCTGCCGTGAGGTCCCGGCGAATAGGCAGGTTCAGACTCCCCCTGTTCTCCCAACAGAGTTCATCCTTCATTTTAGTAACAGAACCAGACTAGAAATTAGATTCAAACAGATCCAGAGAATTAGTGTCATCCAAGAATGTCTGGGCTTGCACATTAACCACCTGTGCCAACAGCTTACCCATAATAGCAAGCAAAAGAGAGGGAGAAACAGGCTACACGACACACATATATGATAAAGAACCTGTACCTTCCCCCACCCCCTTTTTGGTAGTTGCTGCAGACAGGAAGATGCAGGCTACTGCTGTGTTGCAACAAAATGAGCAGGAGTGCCTCATGGTTGCTCTAGGCTAGGAGCTAAGTCATGACTTCTCTCTTGGGGTGCTAGCATGTGAAACACTGAGTTATAGGCTGAAAGGGGAGAATCTGTTCGGCTTTGTCAAGACATTTCACAAATAGCTGTCACTTCCTGACCCCTATTATAGGAATGAAATTGTCGTGCTTTCATTGGGGAGCAGGAAGTTTGCTCCAAATTGCTGTGTGTGCATCTTCTCCAGTTATTTCACATGCTGATTAGAATATGAGTCCCCAGGCAGGCCTTCTGTTACAGCCCGATTGCTTATTCATTTACCGTTTATACTGGGAAATGTACAGCATCACTTTGCCTCTTCCTTGCCATAACCCTGGAAGCGTCACTCACTCTCTAGGCTTATCCAAATGATTTAAAAGCTTGGCCTCTTGACCTGACTGAGGGCTTCTTCAAACATTGCACAATTCCTACCATAAAAGGTCAGTTGTCAATGTGATAATCATGTGTGTGTATTTTTCTGCATGTGTATATGCTTGGAATCTGACTGATTTGTGGCTTTCCAGCCTGTGTACATTGTGGTTCAATTCAGCAATTATGTTTCCCAGTCTTCAAACCATGGTATGGAGATTGGGAGCATGCCAGAGGATCCCCCCCCCACACACACACACACACATTTCCCAAATTGTTTGCTACATCCAAAGTTTTCCATTATGTCTGAATCAAAGCTGACTATGGTTAGCACTAACCAGAATTGTCCCAAAGGGTGGTTTGCAAACCAGTTTCAAACCATGGTTTCAAGTTAGCTCCAGTTCAAATGAAGCAAGCCACAAAAGAGAAGGAGGAGAGGAGGGAGCATGTGAGCCCGAGGCCATGAAATGTGTCTGAATTGTGCTCATATGTGCAGTCAGTGCTGCAATTATGTACACACGGTTTGCATGCTAATTCCTATATTTACATGCTTTCCACGTAGGAAGTTTGAAATGTTTGAAGTGTCCCTCGACAATCATAAAATACATTACTAATTATAGATTTGGACAGACACCAAATGCATATTTATAATCATGAGTAGTACCTGTAATTTTCCAATATTTTCTTGCCTAGTAGATGGTATTGTTAAAGCAATGCTGCTTGCTTTCCCATATCATCACATAATATTTTAGTATTTCCTCCTTGTCACAGTCTTCGCAGGATGCCCCTCAGTGCAACTGGACACTTACATGAAGCAATATTTTATTGGGCTTGATATACATTTCAACTTTTTGCCATTATTTCTGTCTACTCTCCGCACCTCTTTGTACATCCAGCATTTCATGCTATAGAATAACCTTTATGTGGGAGAATGTCCCCAGCAGGTACACCTGGACATTTCCATTTGATTAATGTTCCAACAATGAATATTTTAGAAGCCTGGCTTCAAATTACAGCCTTGCTGTGCACACAGACATAGTCACTTACTGATGCACTCACAATGCTACTATCTGCAGTTTCTTGATGAACAGACTGAGGCCTAGGTTGGCAAAATCCCTCATTCCCTGAACACCATCTCTTCAGCACATTTAGCAAAACACGAGTCCTGGATAGCAAAAATAGCTGAAGGATGTCTTATATAAGGTACTTCCATAGTGATTGGTGAGGAGATGTTAAGGTTGCATGAGCTGCTTTCACCTTGGCATTTCCTAGCTTTCTAGTACTAACTGGAAAATTAATAATAACATAAGAAGAGCCCCGCTGGATCAGACCAAGTGTCAGTCTAGTCTGGGATCCTGTTCCCGACAGTGGCCAGCCAGATGCCTCTGGGAAGCTCACAAGCAGGGCATGTTCCCAGCACCTGGCATTCAGTGGCGCATTGTCTCCGAACATGGAGCTTCTGTTTAGCTATCATGGCCAATAGCTGTTGATCAGGGATGGAGAACCTGAGGCCCAGGGGCCAAATCCAGCTCTCCTGGAATCCCACTCCAGCCCTCCAGAGTTTCCCAGAAGGCAGCCTTCATGTTCCTGAAGTTGTATATTCTTTATAACTGTGTTTGCTCATAAAATTATAATTACAGTTAAAAACTTTTAAAAGTAAACTCAATTAGTACATTTGTAATTACTGTCTGAATAAACTGTACTTTTAATGTTCCAAACATTACTTTTATGAGCAAACCAAATTATACATAACGTATGTTAGGTTCCCGTTTTATGTCTGACCAGAGGGAACATCAGCAAGTACTCCCTGAAACATCTGAATCATCGTAGAAGCCAGAAGAAGCAGGAAGAACTGGAGGCAGTGGAAGACTGGTGTACAGCATATGCTCCTGTTTTTAAGGAAGTTTAAGGAAATTCCTAAACCTGTTTCTGTTTGTGGGGTGGAGTTTAGGGAAATCTGCTCTGAAGGAAAAGCTGTTGAGATTTTATTTAGTTGGGAAAGACTTTCTCAGCTATTGGGAATGGTAAGCAACCATATTTTATTTAAGAATCTTTAAGCAATCTCAACCTATTTTTCAAAGACTGACATTTTATTCACCTTTGTAAGTAATTTCCATCAATGAACATTTTATTTTTTGTTTATTTTGAAATGTTTTCTTTGGTGGTAGTGTCAATCCCATGCCTATGCCATGGGAACCAGGCTACGAGTTTCTTTTGGGTAGAGAGGATTTATTCTAGTGGCAGCACTTAAAAGGTTTTATAGCTGCGGCAGCAGTCCCTAGTAGTGAAGCCTAATTGAGAACTTTATTAAAAATTGTGGCAGTGAGTTCTAAAGACCCAAGCCTCAAGGTTAATTTAAAAAAAAACATAGATGGCATAACACACATGCTTGTCCGTCACAACTGGTGACAGTGGTGGGATAACCTACAGTGGGGGTTTTTCACGTGTGGCTTTAGATTAATTCTTTTGAACCACCCAGAGAGCTTCAGCTGTTGGGCGGTATAGAAATGAAATAAATAAATAAACTACATTAATTGACTGCTACAGAATCCAACCAGAACAAAACTCACACTGTCAAGAATGTACATTTTCTTCTAGAATGTACACCATTATGATACAGTGACTCTACTCACATATGGGGAAACTGAGCATGACTTGGGGCATCCCTAAATGTCGATCAGTAAAAGATACATTAGATTAATAATTTTAACGAGGAATGGAAGAAATAACTATACTGGGAATCTTACAGAGAGGATTTAAAAAAACATTTTACCTCATGGCTTCATTATTTCCAGACATTTTACATCTCTAATTTTTCTATAAAAGTCTTCTTATTACAGTTTTAGAAATCATTTGGGCAGAGTAAAGGCTGGATGACAATATATAACACCTTGTCTTAAATTCTAAAACAAAATATTTCATAATTCAAAGCTGTTCAATTTGGGGGGGAGGGGAAACAAAAACGGTCCTTGGGGGGGAGGGGAACACACCTTTTTTTCCTGAACTTTTCAGGCTTTCACAACTCTAATGTCTTGTCACCTCTAATGAACATTAGTTCTCCCCAAACATGAGGTTAAGGTAGGGGTATCTTTCTCATATTCCACTGTGAAAACTGTACAAAGAATTCATTCAAAGAATTATTCTGCGTGATCTTCCTATCCTTCTTCAGCAATGCTTGCACACCTCTATTATCTGACAGTCCTGCTTTCTGGTTTCCTGCTTCTGATGTTTCTAAAACATTGTTAGTGTTTGTCTTAATGCTTTTAACAATATGCTCCTCAGTTGTTTTTCCTACTTACCTTATTGTTCGTTTACATTTGCTTTGCCAGAGTTTGTACTTTTTTATTTTCCTTATTTGGGCAAGACTTCCACTTTTTAAAGGAAGACTTCATTAATATAAAGCTTCCTTAAACTTTGCTCATTAACTATATGGGCATCTTCTTGGAACAGTTTATAAGTTGCAGTTTTGTTGTATATCTTTTATTTCAGCTTCTAGTATAGTATTTTTAATTAGCTCCAAGTGTTCTGAAGACATTTGACTCTCTTGACTTTTCCCTTCAATTTCCTTTTGGCTAACCTCCCTCAGTTTTTAGAAGATCTTCTTTCAACAAATTTATGAATGCCATTTCTAGTATTCTATCAATTTTCCCATCTTGCACTGTCTCCAAGCTTTACTCTTGAGATTGTGAGCACTGCAGTACAGACTTCTATCCATTGATTAACAGACTGCATTTGCTAGCTGACAGAGTTAAAGCTCAGTACCTGCCTGTACCAGCTACTGGTTGAAGACACGTATTATTAGTGATGCGTGACATTTTAATGATGTTCGATTTGTTTTTGTTTTTTACACAAAAGCTGTTTCATACGGTGTGAAAGAGTCTATAGCTCTCCCTTACTTCCACTGTTCCCCTTTTTTTCATGCCTGTTCTCAGCTCTCCCCCACTCCCTCCAATTCAGCTCAGCACTACATGATCTACTATAATAGATTACGCACACATGAGGGATGGCACATTTTACAAACGATGCAGACTCAGATTCTTGGCAGATTCATTTGATTTCTCCACACTACAATTTATCCTGTGCCAGTGATGAAATTGATTTAACCAGCATTAGACCCACAGCACCTATGCTTCTACTTGACATCTGGGGGCTATCTACTTGGCACCGCTTTCAAGGTTCGTCGTAGCTGCACGGCATTGCAGCTGCGAAGTAGCTTCTGCTGTGGTACACACGCGATTTACTGCGGACTTCTCCAGTGGAAAAATCTGCTGTGCCCTGATACATGGCCATTAAAGCAAAGTAAACTGGGGCAGTCATGCCGCTCTCTCTTTTTTTTACCATTGTATTTAAATGCGCAGCTGCGCAGCCACGTGAGGGTGGGGATGCAACACTTTGGGTTTTAGTGGCTGTTTTGTATTTTAGGGATTCTTTTGTGTCTGTCTGTTCCTCATTAGGTAAAATGTGAGTGTTCTGCTCCTTCGTTACCCTGCCAACTGTTTGGCATGTTAACTCTCGCGATGGTTCGCACATGTGACAGGGCATGCCCACGTGAGAGGTACGTGCCTACCCATCCTTCCAAAATGGATGCCTCTCTGTTACTGCACAGCTGCAAACGAACAGGGAGGAATGGGGAGGCATGAAAAGGTGTCACAGAGTGACGCAATCACTAAGCTTGCCTACCCCACACCCACTGCAAACTGTGAAGTCAGTTTGAGGAAGGGAGAGACAGCTCAGTAACTGTGGTAAACCCGCAGCAAGCTAAAAAAGGCGCAGCAAAACGCCTCTGTGGAAATCTGCGATTTCCCTGTGAAAACCACAGTTAGGCTGCGAAGTGGCGACTGCGTCATATGTCCCGAAGTTCCTCAGATCACAGCAGCCCCGGAGTAAATGGCTCATGTAGATGGGGCCCTGATCAGACAAAAGGTAATTTGCACTGACCGTATGTGCGACTAGTACAGGTAGAATCCGCTACTGTTTTAGGCCACTACAAATTGTACATGGTGAAAGAGAGAAACATTCCCACATTGCAGCATATGGCTGGAAGGCAGCAGCCTGATTCATGCCCTGTTCAGCTCCTGAACCTGTTACTGAGCAACAGTTGAAGTTGCCTCCCCTTCTCTGTTGCTGCCCAGGACATTGCATCTGGGGAAGGAGGAAAATCCCTGAAGATCAGCTACCTTGGCAGGCCAAGGTGCCTGTGGCAATGATACTAGGATCCAGTCCCCCCCCCCTTTTGACCAAAATGTTACTTTTGTCAGCTATAGGGACTAGAAGGACCAATACTAAAGGCTTAACTATTGCAGGAAGGAGCAGCTGGACTCGGCTGGGGCTTGCAGGAGCTGGCAAGCCCCAGTCGAGTCCCGTTCTCCATGCAGAGAAAGGCATGGAGCTCCATGACTCTCTCTGCACAGAGAAATAATTTTTTTTAAGTGGGTAGGGCAGGGCAGATAACATCAGAGGAGGGGCTTCAAGTCTGAGGCCCCTCCCCCTGATATCATTTGACCCTCCGGCTTGGTCCGGGCGAGATAATCTGCCCCCCTGAGCAAAAGTGTTTGCCTTGCCCTGACTTAAGCACAGATACTTGGTACCCCAGTTTCATCAGCAAAAATCTGTGTTCTTCTGAGATAGCTGTAGCTCTTGCACAGAATTTGTCAGTATTTTTAAGGGCAGGATAACCAAGTCAATGAATGAATCTGCATTATGCCTGCCCAGACTCTGTTGGTGCAAAATGAATCTGACTGTGAAGACTAAGGATGCATTCCCAGCGAGGGAGCACAAAGGAGAAGGCCTAATACAGCTGTGCCATAAGCACACTGTAAGTATCACAATCCACCAGTACACGGAACAAGTGTGAGGCAGAGTGCAGCGGAGTTAAGGCTTTTGTGTGAGGCCAGGGATAAATTCAGAGCCCCATTGAAGCCAATGAGAGTGCTGGCCCTGATTCAGTGAGATCAGAATACAGCTTAACTAAGTATAGATTCACATAATATTTCTTTCAACCCAAGTTGACTGTAAAAAGCAGTGCTGAATAGATCTGCATCATTGCCTTTTCAGTATGGTGGAATTGGCATCCAACAACAGAATTACATACCACAATAGAAAGCCCTACGCTGTATTTGCTAACAGATGGAGCAGCTTCCCAGATACTATTGAATAGATTTGTCTCACCCTTACCCTCCCTTTCTCACTCATTAGTCCTTATCCTTTATCCTTCCCTTCTCATTCTCTGTATCCCTTTTTTTCTTTTGTTCCTCTCTAACACTGAAAATATAATCTATTGATTTTTCTGGTGTGTTTTATAATACTTGAAGTGCAATAAAAAGTAATCACAGATATGTCTGTATGTACCCCAGACTTTGGAATAGTTCAAGGTATGACCTAGTCATGGGCTAGCAACTCTTACAAAATTCTCAAAATCTGGCAAAATAGGTTGGCCTCACAACCTGGCATACATTGAAACTGTATAAGACCAAGTTATATCTGGTGTCAACCCAATCCAAGCTGATTTCTCAGGGGGCGGGAGGTGTCAGTAGCTTGATGAAATCTCAGGAACATGACAGTGAGAATCCACTCTTTAGTTGCTTAAAAGTAAGCCTGCTGTATTAAGAGACTGACACCCCATCTCCTATCACTAGACCCTCCACAACAAGGGATCTCTGCTGAATGCAACAGAGAAATAAACAGGTATTCTTTTGTGAAACTATTTATGATTATCATCATCATCATCATTGGACTAGCAGGAGCTGTGTGAGAGGGAATATCTCTCCATTTTTCAGCAGTGAGAAGTGAAAACTGATTGCTATGAAAATACTCATGAAAATGGTTTGATTGCCCAAGGGCTAAGTGTTATTTCTGCTCATCAGAATGCCTTCATGTCAGACTGATGACATTTTGCCTGCAAGACATCCTTGCCCTCTCTGCCTGGCCCAATGGAAATCTGAAAGCTGCATGGCCCTTAGAGACCAATCAAAGATAGTGAATTAGAATCTCTGTTATCCCCTTCCCCAGGATCCATCTGATAGCTGTCTGTTTCTAGACATCTGCTGATCCCATGCAGACTTATTATTATAGCTCATTTGCATGACCTCTGGTACTGTAACAAGGCTTTTTACACCTTTCAAAAAATGCATACCTTGGAAGACTCTGCAAAACATACTTGTTTCCACCCAGAAGATGGTTAGAATCCCATCTTTCTAGTGGCTGTGTAAGATCATCTGCCATGGTGATGGGACTGGTGGGGAGATTTCCTTGCTCATTGATTTTGCATATTGTTTCACTCAGATTTCAGCAAAAAGAAAGAAAAAACAATAATATGAAACCTGAAGATCATCTGAATTTCAAAGATGATGGATTAAGCCTTCAGACTAAATAAGAGTGTGTTTCCCAGCGATACGGATTTAGAATTTTAGAAACATGGTTTGTCTGCAAAGGGTTTAGAATCAAGATGTGTGATCTAATATTTTTATTTGGACTTACTTAACTCTCTGAACCAGACTGGGTTGTTTTTGTTCTGGCTCATGCAGGGAAAATATTCCAGCTGATTCCTGCTTCTTTCAGAATTCATTTTCTCCGTGTCTGTAACTGTGGCTATTCATATAGTAGAAGCTTGCCAGCAACATCATTATTCACTCTCACTGTTCCAATATCAGGAAGCTGTCCTCTCCCAAATCAGGAGTATTTTTATACAGTGCATTTCAGTCATACATTTTACCTTCAATAAATTCACCAACTGACCTCGTAAAGTGGATGCCTTGATCTAGGGCTTTACCAAATTTTAGAACCTCCGCGTAGATCTGATTTGCTTTACCTAGTTTCTTCCTTCAGGGAGAGACAAACAGAGAGACAGAGGATGCAGCAGTACTAATAAGCAGAATGAGATAGTTTCAGGACTCCGACATTCTTGTGGTTCATGTTTTTTTTAGTACTGGTGTGTTTTAACGAATATGAATGTTTAAGGTTCCTCTTGTGCCTCAATCACTTTTATGAAATCTTGGAAGGAAGTGCAAACCACTATTGAGTTATACACCCACATAGTCACTGAAGATACAAGTTTGTTCTTTCACATTCATGGTTACCTACTCTCTGAATTTAATTACGGTTTTCATTGCCTTCTAGATTTCAGCCTTGCAGTCAAACACGCTCACTCGGAAAGTGAAGCGGACGCTGCCTAGTCCCCCACCAGAAGAAGCTCATCTTCCTCTGGCCAGCCAAGCTCACTCACAGATGTACATGCCTGGCCTCATGCAGAAGGGAGTAGGAGGTCAGCTCGTTCAAGTGACCAAAGCCAGCCTCCTCAAGGAACTTGACCGTGATCTGAAGCTGGTGGAGCATGAGTCCACTAAGCTGCGGAAGAAACAAGCTGAGCTAGATGAGGAAGAGAAGGAGATTGACGCCAAGCTGAAGTACTTGGAACTGGGGATTCATCAGAGAAAGGAGTCTTTGCTGAAGGACCGGAATGTGCGTGACTATCCTTACCTGAGATGCCTGGGAGAAAACAGGGATTACATGTCTGACAGTGAGCTCAACAACCTTCAGCTCTCTGGCTACGAGAGCGGCAGTCTCCTGACGAGGCCCAGCACTGCCCCTTCTAACCAATATGCAGACTTCTCCAGCACACAGTACACATCAGCGTCCTCCTACACCCCATATCAATATTCCTCAGGGCAAGCTGCCCCACCAGCTCCAGCCACATTCCAGCAAACAAGGTTTCAGCCTCCACACTACCCCCCAGGAAGCAATGGCCCTGCTCAAAATGGCTTCCAGGCAAGCCAGATGCCTGCCTACCCTTCCCAAACAACATACCAGACACACAGCTTCACTCCAAGCACTGGGTATCAGTCCGAACTGGGTCTGCAGAGCCATCAGGGCTTTCGGCCTCCATACCAGGCTCAGACCACATATCCCAGCCAGACACCTCTGCAGCCTGCTGCACAGAGCACTCTTTTCCAGACTCATGCAGACACTCACACAACTTCCCAGAAACCGCGGCAGACATCTCTAGCTGACCTAGAGCAAAAGATCCCCACCAATTATGAAGTCATTGGCAATCCAGCCGTGGTGATCTCTGCTGCCACCCCAGAAGTGACATATAGCACCACAACAGTGACCAGCAGCTATGACCAATTCAAGGCCCCAGAAGGAAGGCCGGCAGACAGGAGTAGTGCAGCGCAAAGTCCATCCACCAGCTATTCCTCTGACTCTCTCTACACCAACCTGGAGCAGAACATTCCTCGGAACTATGTAATGATTGATGATATCAGCGAACTAACCAAAGAGAGCACTACAGGGGAAGGCCAGAAAGGAGATGTGCAATCTCAGAGCAGCAATGGACGACATATCAAAGAAAAAAGTGACCTAGCAGATGTTTCCAGCAGGCCTTGCTGCTACTCAAAAGGAGAAGAGGAGTCTGAGGAAGACATGTACGATCATCATGGCCCCGACCATCGGGGGAAAAGTTACCATAGGGGCACCGAGAGCAATGGGAAGATGTCAGGTAGCTCTGGCTCCTACTACTATGGGGACAGTGATTACAGGCACTCCACTCGTTCAGACAAGCATGGGTCCAGTATGGGAATACAGAAGCACTCTTCGAAAAACTTGGCCCCAGCTGTCATCTCTTCCAAACGCAGCAAGCATCGGAAGCAAGGTATGGAGCAGAAAATCTCCAAATTCTCCCCTATAGAAGAAGCCAAAGATGTAGAATCAGACCTGGCCTCCTATACAGTGACCACATCAGTCAGTAGCAGCAGTGTAGCATCCAGAGCAAAGAAGCTGCAAGATGACATCACTTATGGCCTCAAGAAGAATGTATATGATCAGCAGAAGTACTATGGCACGTCTGGCAGGGATGTGATGGAAGAAGATGACAGAGCATATGGTGGTGGCCGATCCAGATCCTCGGGTTATGTGTCGGAGAAACTCTCAAACCGTGAGATCAGGAGTAGGTCCTATGAGAGAGAAAGCATGGAAAGGCCTCAGAAAGGAAGCTCTAAGCCTTCTTCCCTTAGTATGAGTCAGAGTCGCGGGCGACCTCCAATTCGCACACAAACATCAGAAGAAGAGAGTCCTGTCAGTCCTTTGGGGAAATCCATGGGTGTATCACGATCCTCAGGTGGACCTCTCCCTCAGTCTGCTGGAGACAGCTGCTCCCAGTTCTGCTCCAGTCACTCATTGCCTGATGTACAAGAACATATCAAAGATGTGCCAAGAACCCACTCTTACAAGCACGAAGAAGGTTACATCATGGATGATTCACATTGTGTTGTTTCAGACAGTGAAGGTAATGGCTACCTGTGGTGACTTACCCCAGAGCATGCTCAAGTGGGTCATATTTGCACAGACAACACTACAGCCTGAGTTTGCTTGCCATGTGCCTTTCTCCCCCATTTTGATTTCTGCTTTGGTGGTTTTGTGTTAGCATGTGGCACTCTGCACGTCCCACTGATGCTCACTGCTTGTTCAGTGTGATTATGTGCTAGGATTCCTGTTTTTGTATTTCCTGAGTGGCTGCTGTGACATATCCTGTGTGCATGTGATAAGCTCCTTGCATTATTTTATTTCATTGCATGGCTTCAGCCTGGGCTACATTCGCACCTTTGGATCCGGAGATTGACTGTGATCTGTTTTTGGTTTCTGAAGCCTATCACTTGGGTCAGGAAGAGACAGACTGGTTTGATAAGCCAAGGGAACCTCGTTCAGAGAGGATGAGGCATTATGGTGGCCACTCCTCATCCTCCCAGAAAAGGGCCCCGATTAAACACACCTACCATGACTACGATGAACCCCCAGATGAAGATTTGTGGCATCATGATGACTACTCTCACCCACGTCACTCCTCTTCCAAAGAACACAGGCACCATGGAGACTATGGGAAGCATTCGTCCTCCTCCCGCCACACCAGTGATGACCTGCCCAGGAGAACATCTAGGCAACATCCGAGAGATCCAGGCCGCCATGAGTCGCGCGGACATGGGCAGCCCTCTGCCCAGAAGAAGGCTCAGCAAGCAGATATGAGAGCACAGCCAGGTCATCCCTCCAGCGCCTCAGAGTATGCCCAGCAGTCCCGACAGCCATCTAGCTATCACCATACTGGAGAGCCCCAGAAACCACAAAGGCAGGTGCAGCATGGGCCGCCGCCTCAGCAGCCAAAGGCAGAGCCTCTTCCCCAGCAGCAGCAGCAACCCAGGCAGCAGCAAGTAGGGCAGCCACAGCCCATGCCACAGCAGCAGCCCTCCAGGCAGCAGCAGCAGCAGCCAGGCAGGCAGCCGCAGGCGCATCAGACGGGCCCTTCGCAGCAGCAGCCTCAGCAGCAGCCTCAGCAAGCTAGGATGCAGCCGCCGCCACCACAGCAGCAGCAGCAGCCGGGGACCCCAGCCCAGCCCTCCGCACGACCAGCCCCGCAGCAGCCTGGGCAGCCCCAGCCAACAGGCAAACCACCGTCGACCCAAGCACAACCTAGCATTCACCAGGCAGGACCAGTGAGTACGCGTGCATCTTCGCTTAATGCCAGTCCTAAAGTAGGTCCAGCATAACTGGCTTTACCGTGACTTGCTCTGCATCAGGGTGAGAGTACCAGACAAAGCAGTGGCCTGCTCTGCAGTGTAGGAGCTGTGTAGAAAGGGCACTCTTCTAAATACCCCAAAACACAAGAAATGTGGATTTATTGGACTTAAGCAGTCTTAAGGGGTGGGGTGGGGAACCTTCAGGGGTGGGGAACCTGTGTCCCTCCAGGCTTTGCTGGATTCCATCTTCCATCAGCCAGAATGGCCAATTGTTAGGGATGATGGGAGCTCTAATCCAATGACATCTTTGGGCCACAGGTTCCCCGCCTCTGGTCTAGGTATATTGTATTGTGCAGAATAAGAGTCTTCCCAGCAGAAAGACTGCAAGAATTAACAAAGGTCACAGGTATTTATATACTGTAGGTGGCATTCTGCTCATCAGGGCAATTGGGTGGCTGTTTGGAGAGAGCCAAAGAAGATGGGAGTTGGACTCAATGGCCTTGTAGGCCCCTTCCAACCCTACTATTCTATGATTCTATGACATGGGAAGGAAAGGAAGGAAGGAAACAATGTGCAATTTGGGGATGGTCCAAGTCCTCTAGATTCGGTACAGAGGTTTCATTCGTAGACTCAACTAAGTCAACTGAGGTCATAGGTAGGGGGTGTAGCATCTGATGGCTAGTTGGAGACAACAAAGTTGACCTGGCAATTACATTCTGGGAAGAAAGCTGACAAGAACATCACAGAAGGTTTCATATTACAACTATTCATCTCTAATCTGCGTTGCTGTCCCCTCACCCAACACCTAGGAGAAAGCAATGTTTCCTAAAAAAAAAAAAAAAATCTCTTTATTATTACAGCCTAAAGCAGAGCAGATGGATGCATCCAAACCTATCACAAAAGTGCCACAGGTGGGGAAAGCACCCCAAACACAGCCACAGGGAACAGCAGCAGGAGGTCAGTATGCTCTCTTCTCTCATAGGCAGACCTTGCAATCCTTCCCATTTCCTAAAGAATGAGAATGTATGTATGTATGAATGTACATACATACATGTCATTGCATGTATTTCCTAAAGAATGAGAATGTATGTATGTATGAATGTAGCCCACTAGCCGAGGTTCAGTTTTCCCAAAAGGAGATTCCCTTTGATCTCACCAAAGTGAATTCCAAAACCATTCACTGAAGAAAATAAAAGTACAGCAAGATCAAGAAGGCAAAGGTTTTTGGTCAAACCCTAATCTAGCCAGGGTTGACTCCAAACAGTAGGCTAGTCAGTGTAGAATTAATTCTCAGGAGACTAGCATTTTGCAGTTCATGGAACAGACAACACAAGAAAGATGCCTGAAAGCCTGGCTACATACTTAGGGTTTTTTTGCTATAGCCATGGAATGGGAGAATGGAAGGTCTCCTACTCCTGCTCATCAGGGATAGCGCATACGTTGCATTCTCACCATTCAGCTCCAACTTAAAAAGCTGCTTTCACCAAGAAATGTAAATCATGTCTTCTATTTTTTGTGCCTGCATATTGATGTTTCACCATGTTCAAATGTTAATATTTTTGTATCCCTAGAAGTAATGTGCCCACCATTTTCTAGTGGAGGCGATTGGATAGGGATTGGTCATGCATGACCTGTGTGCATGTATATGGGAATATAAACCAAAGGAGAGATAATTCACAATTTTGCGGACTGCCACATGACCCTGCCCTAGGTGATGTGGCGAGAGATGCATTTCACTAAATTGATATGAATCAACTTCTGTCCCTCAACAGGCATTAAATTGGGTCCCAAACCAGCCGGGGCACCCGCTTCTGCAGGTGCAGCAGCTGGACAGCCAGGAGCAGAGGGAGAAAGTGTCTTCTCCAAAATCCTGCCAGGAGGGGCAGCAGAACAAGCAGGCAAATTGACAGAAGGTGAGAGGTTTCTGAGCCATCCTTCTTGTGACACCCCACCTCAAAGCAATAAGGGACGTGCTCCTGGGGACAGCTTTCTGCCTCCAAGCTCACAGACATGGACTTGCTCAAAGCCTCCTGCAGGAAGACTGGCAGGACCACAGAGCAACTAACCAGATTAAACAGAAGAACTGTCTTCCATTTTACCCCTTTGTGAGAGTGCAAAAAATAGAGAGTCAGCAAGAAAAGTTAAAATTATGTGGGGAAACAAGTGAAAATAAGGTTTAGATAGTAGAGGAACTAAAGACGCAAGCATGGTAGCATCAGAGACGATTAACACCACAAGCCAATAAGTGCTCCTTTGGCTGTAAGGATCAGTAAAGACCTCAAATGAAGTTACCTTGCACTTAGACACAGTGGAGGCTGGTAGCTCCAATTTTGGTGGGGCTGTAATTCCATTCTGGGTTTTAGTCAGAATAGCCAGAACTCTTAAGGAGCAATCCAAGGTGCTGAACCCTATCCCCAAAATGGGTTCATCACCTTGTATACCTCCCTTAGAGTTCTGACTGGTTCTGACTGAAACCCAGAGTGGAATCACAGCCCCACTGAAATTGGAGCCATCAGCCTCTACTGGTCAGACCATTGGTCCATCTAGCTCAGCGTTGTTTATTCTGACCAGCAATAGTTCTCTTAGATCCATCATTGCTTTTAGATATCCAGGTGGCAGCTGTGGCTAAGAGTATGTTTGCCCAGCTATACCCCTTCCTGGAGAAAGCAGTTCAGGACAGTTATTACATACCTTAGTCAGCTCCAGATTAGATTACTACAGTGCACACTATGTAGGGCTGCCCTTGAAGAGTGTTCAGAAACTGCAGTTGGTGCAAAATGTGCCAGCCAGAATGTTTTCAAATGTCTACTTTTGGATCATACGACACTGATCTCCACTGGCTTTGTATTTGCTTCTGGGCCAATTCAGGGTGCTGGTTGTCACCTATGAAGCCCTAAATGGCTTTGGACCAGGATATCTGAAGGACCGCCTATTCCTGCATGAACTTGCCCATCAATTACAATCATCACTGGAGGGCCAGCTCAGTGCTCCACCGCCAAGGGAGATGCAGCTAGCAGTAACACAAGACAGGGCCTCTTTGGTGGCAACACCCAGTTGTGGAACTCTCTCCCCAGTGAGGTTTGATTGGCCCCTTTGTTGATGGCTTCTTGACAGGCAGTCAATACATAGTTATTTTGCCAAGCTTCTAATTCTGCTGGGTTTTTACGTTTTATTTGTCTTTATAGTCTTTTACTGTTTGCGATTTCTATTGTGGCAAGATTGTGTTTTTATGGTTGTGAACCATCTTGGGGGCCCTTATGAGGGCCAAAAGGCAATATATGTAAGAAAGGCAGGCAGGCAATATAAACTGAAGATAGGGTGGAAAGAATATAGGGCCAATTGCAGGCCAATCTCTGCTACTATGTAATGTTGACATACTGCCTCAGGCATTGATTTCTCTCTCTTTTATACCCATAGCTGTGTCAGCTTTTGGCAAGAAATTCACATCATTTTGGTGAGAGAACATCACTGGGTGAGTCACCTTTGAATATCTATATACGCAAGCCCCAGTGACTGTATAACTGCCAGGCAAAGATCAAGTCACATTTAATCTACCCTGGCCATTGTAACCTCAAGAGCCCTGAAATAATTTCTTATTTAACAGTTTGGTTCAACTTTTATCCCCAACAGAAGCCTTTAATTGCCCCTGCACCCTGACATCAAGGTTAACCAGTTGCTCTCTTAATCCAAGTACTCTTCCAGATGCACTGATACTTTCTTTCCTTTTCTGTAGATTTTCCTTTTGTCTTTATTAATAGCCATCTCTTTCTCTTTTGTCTATCTCCATCATCCTGACAGGAGTTTGGGAGAATAAGTGGAGATCTCATCATTGCACTGGAAAAACCTATGAAGAATCCATTGGAATTCAATCTGCCGCTCCAGACTCTGGGTATAACAGTGAGTGTCACCTGGTTGCCCCCATTCCTACATCTGTCTCATTCCATCACGGCTCAGAGAGGGTTGCCATGAGGTACATCCTTGAAGAGAGATTTTTTCACCAAGTCATAGGATATCCTGCTTAGCTTAGGGCAATTTGCCTGTTAATTTAAGTATGTTATGCCACTTCCAATCAAGAGTACATCCTACTGCTGCTAAATGTTTGCTTAATGTCTACAGCTTATTACACACTGCACAGGATTACAGAAATTAGACATCCCTGCCCAGAGTTTTACAGTCTCTGTTAGATGCATACAACTGGCATGGGTGGGGAGGCCAGGGACTGACCACAAAGAGCAGGAATGGTGATCAAAACATCAAAAGAAAATGAAGGAACAGTTCAAATGTGGCTAAGATGGTACAGAAAAGGCTTTGTTAAAAAAGTAGAGGGACTTGAAGGAGGAGGGAGGCACTGAATATTTGTATATGGAGTGAGATGCTGTTCTAGGCGCAAGAAATAGAGACAAAAATGGCAGAACAGGGAGATGATAGGACATAAGCTAAAGCAGAATGGAGAGAGCAGGAAAATGAAGGGGAAGAATAAACTGAGAGGTCAAATACTGAAGAGCTTTAAAAGAAGCTGAAATCCAGGTGAATAGTATAACTGACAGCGTCAAAGGTGCCAGATAGATACATGAGAATAAGAACTGAGGCCTTTAGATCTGGCCAAGAGAAGATTATTATATATGTTGGAGTAGCTTCAGTAGAGTTAGAAGAGGCCAAAAACCCAGCATCAAGAAGAGAGAGGAAGAATGTGAAGTAAAGGCAAAGGATACATGGGAAAGGAAGGAGAGAAATGGCGTGATAGCTTGAGAGATTTGAGCATAATGGAAAGCAGAACAGCAGGAACCAGAGAAGGCAGATTACAGAGATCTGGAACGAATGAGATGATATTAATGTAAAAATATCAGGAGAGTGTAGGATCAAGGGAGCAGGCTGTAAGATTGGTGGTGAAAAACAGTGTCAGTAGAATGAAGAATATGAAGTGCTTTTGTGATAGAGTAAGCTGGGGGTTGTAATAATTGGAGAGTGGAAATTCTGAGACCGAGAGGTCAGAGAGAGAACGACACTAAGATGATATCAAGGGCGTAGCCAGAACCCTGAATTGTAAGGGTGGAGTGAAGTTGGTAGTGGTGAGAGAAAAGACAAGAGGCTGATGAATCAGGGGCATCATAAATGCAAGTATTTATATTCCCAATGGTAAGGACAGGAGATTGAGAGGGAAGTAGGAGTGGTTAAAACGTTAGTCCTCAAAAGATTCAGAAAATGCATCCCATTTCTTTGGTGCTTTGTCAGTGGAATATAAGGGCATCAAAATGACTTCACTGTTGCAGGAGACTATGATACAAACACATGCACATTCAACCACAGGCCCCAAAGTGGCAAGCCAGAGGCAAATGGATATTAAAAGGCATCACAGGAAGCACAAAGTGAGAATACTGGTCCTTTGCTTCTTCTTTTTACTAAGAGAGACCCCTTTGGTTAGCAACAGTTTTAACACCTAGATAACCGTGTCCATTCTTGGAGCAACAGCTGTGCTTTTCAGTCCTCTTGCTGCAGGCAGCAGGCAACAATACCACTCCATTCTTTCTGCTCTGTCCATAGAGTGGAAGGGCTCATACAGGAGGGGGAGAAGAAGCGATTGTGTACGTTGCTGTGCTAAGTTGCACTGGGAAAGGCAGGGTGGCCATGTGCCAGATACTCTTCCCAAGAGAAGAGTTGAAATGAGAGAAGGGACGTGAGATGCATGGCAAGTGGCTACATTGCTTTTGTAGCCAGTGCTCAGCTCCAGAATGTTAGCAGTACAGTAGGGCCAGTGTGGTGTAGTGGCAAGAGTGTTGGACTAGGAGCTGGGAGATCCGGGTTCTAGTCCCCACTCGGCCATGGAAGCTCACTGGATGACTTTGGGGCAGTCACAGACTCTCAGCTCAACCCACCTCACAGGGTTGTTGTTGTGAGGATAAAATGGAGAGGAGGAGGATAATGTAAGCCGCCTTGGGTTCCTTGCAAGAGGAAAAAAAGGCAGGATATAAATGCAATAAATAAATAAAATAAATAATAAATAAATAGGGCTACCTAAGCCCCAGGACCTCAGCCCTAAGCCAAGAGTGGAGAGAACATTTTTTGTCCTGCTGTGCGGATTCTAACCCATGGATGTGCTCAGAGTTTTTCCACTTAAAGCACAATCTCCTTTCATGGCTCTGTCTGTTTTTTGTCCATTTTAGAGAGCTCACTGAAAGGACTGCATGCTTTTTGATTTGGGGGAAAAAATTGAACTTATCCTAGTTGAGGTAAGTGGGTAGCTTCTTACACTTCCTGGCTCAATGTGTAGAATGCAATGTAAACCAGGTCTGCATCCCAGTTTGAGTGAAGAGATGGGACCAAAGAGCTGGCCTCTTTGGAAACGTGCTAGTTCTTTCAGTCCTAATCTTCAGATAAACCCAGTATATGAAACCATTGCATCTCAGTAAGTGTGGGCAGCTGATCTCAGTTCTTGGTTGTTCATGCTCTTCGACTGATGGTCTTTTCTGACTAGTTTCCCAATTTGCTTTGGTAATATTCTCCTTCCATTGGGAAATAAAGGATACACAATGCAGCCATACAGTAGAACAGGGGAATGTTCTACTTTTTCAGGGAAATGTTCTTGGTGAACACTCAAAGGGAATCAGGAGAGTGGGTACCAAACCATGATGTAACAAGAGCCTTTGTTTCCCTGAATGACTCCTGTAAATATAATATATGTCTTTTTTGTCTCACCAAGCTTTTGAAACCATAGAAAACCACTAGGTTGCGAGATGGAAGGTGGAAGAGGTATTCATACAGGTGTCTGCCTGTGGATCTCACAACAAGGTCCTTGAGGACCTCTGAGCCAACTGTCCCAAAAGGCCTTCAGAAGCCACCAGTTGTCAACTCCACCTGTGTTGTGTGAGCCCTGAGGGGTGAAGGCAGATTCTTAGACTGAGCGGATGTACATAAAAGACACATTCACAGAACATGAGTCTGATCCAGCTTGTCACACGGCCTGGCTGCTTCCCTGATGCTGGAGGAGATGACTGGGTCTCCAGAGGCTCTTCATGGCTGTGGTTCCACCTGTGCCTAGGGTCTCATGTTGGGTTGGGGTTGAGAGCCATGGCCCTTTCTCGAGATTATACACAGAGTTTCTCTCTCATTGAATTTTAACTCTAGAGTCTTCATAGGTTTTTCCCACCCTCCAAGATGTACTTGAGTTGAGGGCTGGGAGCTGGACGCGCCATTCTCCTTCACATTCCAGTTTGCCCCGTCAATCCCTCCACCTGCACAGTGTTTGTTCCCGCTCATCATCCCTGCAGTGGAAAGCATGGGACGAGGAGAACTTCGACTAGGACCTAACACTGTTTCACTACTGAGATAAGAGGCCATAGGACTCTGAAAGGCAGTGCGAACTGGCTATTGACTGAAGCAAAGCCTGGCCAGGCATGTCTATCAGCCACCCAAAGCCATCCTGAAGCCATTCTAAAGCATTCAAATGGCAGTGCTTTCCATTGTTAGTGTTGCGCATTGTTTTTCGTATGCCTGGGGATTATTTTTATTTCAAAAACAGCCTTAATCATTCCACTTTTATTTACGTGTATACCTCATCGACACCCAGCAACTGGGTGTTTGGATTTTGTTTTTTGTGAGGTTCCTTTTTTGTTTTGTTTTTTACTTTGTATCAAACATATTGTTTTCCTCTTTGCTTTGTACGGAGTTAGCACATGGGCTGTTGTCGGTAGAAGCAATAGAGTGCAGAAGGCTATAAAGAGCACAATCCAGTGTGATGAGATCAGGAGAGCTTGCCTCTGCCATCCTCCTTCCTACTACTGTGCAATTCAAGTCCTTCTTAAGCCATTACCAGTGGGCATGCTCAGAACGACGGAGGAGCTACTTGGAGCAGAAAGTCATTGGACCTGCCAGTATGGAGCTCTTTGCATTGTAACCTGCAAGAGCTGGAAGGGAGACCCTGTGAAACAGCTCCTTTTCTGCTGTAAAGAATTCAGCAAGTGTACAGATGCTCTGGTTCCCATTTGTTTGTGCTGTCTGTTTCCTGCCCGTCTCTCATCCACGCTGAGCATGCTCAAGAACAACAATTCATTGGTGTGACCCATAGGAGCTTCCATTCACCGTGGGTAACAGCAAAATGATTCTCATGTCTAATGTTCTATGCAATGAAATAACAAAATTTTAAAAAACAACTGTTAATATTTAATAAGTTCAATGTTATGTATAAGAATTTAATTGCAAATGTGCTATCAAGAAACTGGATAGATACCTTTATATTGGACACCTGTGTGTATGAAGTTTTCAATTAGTGGCATGCTTGACCCGTTCGAGGGACACTTTTGCCAAAGGGTAGCCATAGAGCCAGTGACTGTCTCTGTCTGTTGTAGAGCATGGCTTGCTACTTCTCTGCACGGTTTCATCTACCTAGAATGCTTGAAGTTAATTTATTTTTTTCTCCAGTTGGTTCATCTTTTCTATTGAATGCCATTAGCAGATTTATGCACTTGTTATTGAAGGCCTGTTAGTGACACCATGAAGCATAATTATCCTGCAGAATGTAACACCAGATGTTCTCCACTGAACTACATTAACTCTCCGCCCTTTGCTACATCCTTTCCTACAGTAGCCAATAGTGTCCACTTCTAGGGATCCTAGTCTTTGTCTAGACCTGAAGCACATTCCTCTTGTCCAAAAATTCAGTACAAATCTTCCCTAGATTTGAGAGAGCACAACCAGCTGGGGAGGTGCTCCAAGGATGGGATATGCTGACAAGCTCTGCAAGGGCAATTTGAGCAGCTCTGGCATCAGTTAAAGAAAAGGAACTACCTAATTTCCCTTTCTTAGGTTCAGAACCTGGGGACCAACAGTGATGACTGCTGTTCCAATTACTGCATTGTCAATGAATAAAAAGCCACTGAAAGACAGCTCCTGAAGCTTGGAAGCTGAGAACCTCTGAGAGGCACAGTTTAAGATGTTGTAGATTCTAGAATCTGGAGCAATCCTGCTCATTTCCACCATGCTCATACCCTTAGTGCAATGATGGCATGGGGCCTATTCCGGCATGGATGCACTGAAAGGCAGAGAGCTCTTTACCAAAAAATGGAACGTCTGTGTGACGTCTGCGTAAAATGTCTGTGCGCCGTTTTATGTCAAGAGAGGAGAGGAAGAAAGGTTAAGAGGCTAGTATCTCTGTGGCATGACTGGTTCTTGAAAAAGTGAAAGTCTTCTGGTACAGTATTTACAGAATAAAATAGGCATTTTCCTCTTTGATTGATGCACTTGACAAGGACACTCCCAAGTCCTGAATTCGGCACAGATAACAGCACAGGTACATCAGATTATTAAGTTATCATAGATAATTTATTAACAGTACAGAAGCAGAGGCTACTGGTCTCAGTGTGCAAGTAGGCATACTTTTCATGAACAATCATGGACATATACTGTTGAGGCACTTCTGTTCCCACAGAGACTAAAATGAAGTTCAACATTTTAAAGTGAACTTGCAGATCAGTGAGCACAAAGGTCATTGCACACATTAGACAGAGGCAACCCTGGATACCAACTGCTCACTCAACAAGGTGCAGCAGTTCATTACGGCTCCCGGACTAATGTCCCTATGCGATATTGACACATGCTTGCACATGTGTTTCATACTCTCACACTTTCCATTTAAGCGTGCACATAAAACATCTTAGATGTACACTGAAAAAGGAATGTGTGATGTGGGATCACATGAGCTTTCTAGAGTCTTAGCCCAGTCCTGCATTATTTTAAAAAGAGACACATTTGAGCAACTAGTATATGAGGTGGTGCATCTCATAACCAAAAGCAACTACTTTGGAATGCTATAAAGAGAACTGTTAAGGAAGACAATGTTCCATGGTCACCAAAGGCTCAGGACACACACACACACACTGCAGTCTGTTTGGGCAGCAGTGACCTGTCCTTGTTGTCTTAGAGGACACGTTCACACAGCAATTACCTATGCTCCCAGTTTATTAGTTTGTGCCCAACTAGAAGTGTGGGGAGATGCCTTAGAAAAGGCAGGTACCTTTTCGCCTGGGACACCTATGCAATGAGAGCAGGTGTCTGCTTGAGCAAGATGCACAGTTCTCCCCACCAACTGCATGGATTGAGAAAGGAAACCAGGGCAGGTTGAAGCCTATTATGAGCTGTGTGGACTAGAGACAGCACAACTGCAGCCAATCTCTGAATAAGTCTGGTGCAGACATGGCCATGGGTTGCAAGTATAAAATAAGCTAATCCTTTCCATGAGAGGCAGGACTACAAAGTGGGGAAGTTCTCATTCTTTTATGTATGTAGACAAAAAGCCAACCCTTCATATTTCACCAACATGAAATCCTTTCTAGAAATAAAGGCCAGACATTTGATACAGCAGTTGGCTTAGGCCTGGGGCATTCGTGACAGAGGCTACACTTCTGAGCTCAAGAGCTGGCTCAGTAGGTTGCTAGCACAGTTTAATTGATTACTCTCCTAACAAAAGCATAATCAAGTACTTAGGCCTGGAAGCCTGAGAGTACCTCATTGTACCATCTTACTGGAGCAAAACATGGAGGCCAGATGTCAACTTAGCTTGAAGCGAATACTAATTGCAGTCTCCATGGATGAGGAAATGATATGCCCACCTTGGTGACAGTTACCTGTCAGCAAAGACCCAGTTTTACTACTAGTGCTCAGTCTGCATAGTCGTAGCTCATACAAGGCTTGCAGTCACCAGAGCAGTAGCTGAGTGCATGGATCTTCCTGATGATGGACAGACAGGAAATACTTTCCTACAGGAGATGAGGAAAAAAATATTTCTAATGGAACTGCATACAATGTGGAAGGCTTGTATGGCAGACATAGGTTCTTGGCAGCTCCTTCAGCAAGTATGGCAAACTGGGCCAGAGATACTCCCATCTTTCTATATCCCAAGATGGGGATTTGCTTCCATCTTGAGCTGAACTAGACATTTGGTAGTGGCAACTGCAGCTCTTTCCACCCAGCTCCTTTCCAGCCACACAGGCCTTTCCTTCTAAGAACTCCCTGCAATGACAAGTGCATAATCTGAGGATGCTTCTTCAGGGCTCTAGGTTGAATTTGCGTCCCCTACAGGTTTTCTCAACGGTGGCTGCTACAACTTCCCCCATCCCTTCCATTGTAAATATTTGTACAGTGTGTAAAAAAAATCAAATAAAAATCTCATGTGGTATGAAGAACAAAAAGAAAGAAAAAGAAAACAATCAACTCATAGCCCCCTTTTGTGGGGGCTCCATCTCAATGACCAGCACACCTGCCAATTCTTGCTTTTGTGTACAAAAAAGATCAACAAACAAAGCCTGGTGTTTGTGACTGGCTCCTTTGGACTGTTCCTCTTCTTGCGAAGCATAGCAGAGTCTAGTAGAGTTGTTGTGGCTGTCTCATGACATGTACCTTCCATGCCCGCCTCCTGCCTTCCATGTATCTTGAGTTGTTCCTCTCTCTCTCTCTCTCTCTCTCTCTTTTTTATTATTTTTGGAGGTGGGAGAGGTTCTGTATAAAAACAAACAACAACCCATCAAACAAAAGAAGTTTACAGTTGTAAGTGCAATGACCTAAATCCTTTATCTGACCATTGTAAATGATGTGTGTGTCCTGCTGTGCTCTGTGAGAACTTGTAGTATTTCAGTGTACCACCTCATGTATTGTGATTCCGTATGGCAAGTTGCCCTACAAGGTATTTCTGTGGAAAACAGAATAAAAGGACTTGATATGATTCACAAGGTGCTCTGGCTTAGTCCCTGCCTGCTGGGAAAACCTGAAGTTGGGCAGGGGTGGGGGGACCCTCTCCTGGGCTACACAGTATAGATAGCTGCCTCAGGCATCAGAAGGCTAAAGGCATTTGGCTGCCCTCAAAGGGGGCAGGAAGAAAAGAGTTTTAAACACACGCACATACCGCTACCTTCAGTTGACTCCAGGCTGATGGGAACAGACAGCTCTTGCTTACTTCCAGTGGAGCTAGAGTGGTTTACTGTGAATGTGTGAGGTGCTTCCCTAATTGTAGCTTCTACAGCTACAATTAGGGGATGGCTCCAGAATAGTTGCGTGCTACAACACCACACATTTCCAGGACCTCAGCAAGGCTTCAGGGACTCCCTGATTGTACTGACTTGCGGTGCTTCTTCACAGGTGGACATATGATGCTGCTTGGAATTGTCAGACCGTTAGTCCAACTAGCACAGTATGGTCTACTCTCGATTGGGATGAGGCCTCCAAGGCCTCAGGCAGAGATCTTTCCTAGCCCTGCTACCTGAGGGCTCTGAAGTGGAAATGCCAGAGACTGAAACTGGGACCTTCTGCTTTCTCTACAGAAAGCTATAGCCCTTCCAGTAAGTCCAGACTTCCCATGCCTAGACTTTCTATTAATCCATTAAGGATATTGACCAGCAGCATCCAGTAGGCATAGTTCCGGACATTGGTTGTTAATCTTTGAGACAATCCTGTAAGACAAGTGAATTCTGAGCTCGATAGGACCACACATGTCGTCTGGGTAGTCATTGGCAGCCCCATTTAGACCATGTTACAGTAGTTTTTACCTTGATGTTACAAAGGCGGGTCTACTAGGTCTGGATCACATCAGAAAGGTCTCTCAAAATGTAGCTGGTGAAAACTGTGTCACTGCTGCTACAGCCTAGATGTCCATGCGAATTTGCATATCTGGATGCATCCCAAAGCTGTGAACCAGGAAAGCTAGAAGAAGCTAAGCACTGAATGTTATGGGTGTTCCTATCTCCCATCTCCAAGATCTGCTATTTCATTACAATCTTGCCAGGAGTAATCTTCAGTAGACTTACCTGCATCCAGCCCCTCATCACAGCCAGACACCAAATAAACACCACTGAGCCGGATGAAAAGGACCGGGCATGCTTAGCGTAATTATGACATTAAGCTCTTCACAGACTCATTTACCAGATCCATATACACTTCCAAAAGGAGTAATAATTGGGTAAGACCCAGCAGGATTCAACAGAGAAAGTACCATGGGGAAGATGCACAGCTGCTGCTACACACGAACAGGCAGGCTTGCCCGATCAGCTTAAAATGGCCTTCAGCTGGGCTTTCTCTGGGCAGGGGGAAGACTGACAAGTGACAGATCTACTGGGGGCTGGAAGGGCAGGCAAGGAACAGCCAATCAGCAACGAGATAGGCCCTGCACCATGATGAGAAGCAGGTATCTATTATCCCCTCCTATGACCTTTCAGAATTGAATGGGACCATGCTAGGGGGCACAAATGCCCACCAGGGCCCACAGTCAGGTTACTAATACCTGCTGATCAATGCTATTAAAGCCAGGAGAAAGGTCCTACAGGATCAACAGGGAGAAATGGCTTGTTTCAATTGCTAAGGGACAAATGCCCACCACCACCCAAGTGCTATGCTCAGGATAGGCGAGAGGGAAGCAGATTTTAAAAGGGTCTTACACAAAGAAATGGTACCCAGCTTTACCTAGAAATGTAGTGCACATTTTTTTATTTACTATGTTTTTATACCGCTCAATAGCCAAAACTCTGGCTGGCTCACAAAAATTAAAGCCATAAAACCTAACATGAAATCATGCTCAGAAAACTTTCTCAGAAAGGGAAGTTTTGAACAGGCCAAAAGCTGACCGGGGAGTATGTATCCAAGAAGGGTGATTTGAGAGGGGAGTAGGGACAGACTGAATCCCTGAATTACCATTAAAAACACAGCCAAAGGACATGGATCCTGCAAGTCTGGATGCCTTTATATGATTTTTAGACAGGGTCAGGAACAGGCCCATGTTGGGTGACAAGGACCAGGTTCTTTCGCTGTTCCTCAGAACGGCTTCTCCTGCAGCTTTTTCAGTGCATGGGTGCACAGATGCACACATAGAAAGCCTTATCACTTCTGAAAGGTACATACACTGATGGTTGGGAACCAGAAGACACATCTCTACCTGCACATAGCTTCAGGCTTCAAATTCAGGCACGGCTTATCCTGTCAGAGGCTTTAAACAAGCACACATGAGTTGTCTTCCTCAGGAACAATATGGCAAGAAGAGCCCGGATGCTCACCCCTTTTTTTTTTTTACTGTTCATCTCCCCCACACACACCCCACTGCCACTTGCGTTACTGTACCTGGGTCTTTCTCACCAACCCACCCCATGCGGATGCAGTTCCCACTCAGTGCCTGCACAGCCATCTGTCACCAAGAGCTTTGCGTTGCTGCTCAGCCAATTCGGAAGACATAGGCAGTGCCAATCACCATGTGTCACTCGTCATCACCCTCCAGTCACACTGCCATGGGGCTCACTTCCCACTGGGCTTTGCGGGGAGATGCCTTCTGACCCCCGAGATATTGCTGGCTGGATCAGTATGGGAGCTGCCCCCGTAGACCTCAGCCATTAACGAGCTGGGCAGGGGGGTTGGTGCCTGCTGCAAACTGAAGCTGCCTCCTGCCATGAGCCCCAGCCATTCGCATTTACAACGAGCTGCCTGCAGACCCTGGAGCTGCACAGCTTTCCTGTGGGAGTCACACGGCATGTGCTATTTATTCTCCATTCAGTACTGGCACAGGAACATTCAGTCCTACACAAGCAGTGCTACCAAGAGCTGTTGTGAGGCAGCCCTGATTATTTGGCAAGAGAAGTGGCTGCTCTGTTCCATGGCATCATGAAAATTATGGGCACACCTGTCGGAGATGTCAAACTGTAATGAGTCCTGAGCAGCTCTACCCAAGTACACTGCATAAAATGGCCGCCAAAACCAAGCAGTGTTCATGTCTTATTTAAAATGATGCATTTTTAAGGGCACCTTAAGGGTAGAACCCTCTCACGTTCCAAAGCTGCAGGCTCTAGGGCCCCAAACAGAGGCTAGGCTGAATCTTTCTCAGGGGCGTCCCCTCCTCTTCGCAAGACACAGCGTACACGTCCTGTTCATGAACCATTTCAGTGAACAGCTCTCCTTAGATGGAATGAATAGCCTGACAGTCCCTTTGTTAACTTTGTATACCTGAAGTCCCTGTAGAAAAAGAGTTTATCCTACACATTCTGCATTTTAGGGCACAATCCTATGCATGTTTAGACAGAAATAAGTCCTACAGCTCCCAGCACGCCCCAGCCAGCCATGCTA
Organism: Heloderma suspectum; assembly: GCF_057233095.1. Taxonomy (NCBI): domain Eukaryota; kingdom Metazoa; phylum Chordata; class Lepidosauria; order Squamata; family Helodermatidae; genus Heloderma; species Heloderma suspectum. Next base: position 281,414,293 of record NC_139459.1, read on the forward strand.
AATGGGTTGAGGGCCAATGCGGAATGCTGGCAGTTTTCCCCAATGTGGTGCCTTTCGGATGTTTTGGACTTCAACTGCCATCAGCCCCAACCAGTATGGCCAATGGTCAGGAATGCTGGGAGTTCTGCCCTCTTGATGTTTTGGACTACCACAATGAAGAAGGCTGAAATATGGGGTGTATGAGGCCTATATGGGATATTTAGCGAATTCCTAGAAGTGACCAATAGCCTCACTCTGGAAACTGACCCATTCATGCCCCAGGGAACCTTTCATGTTGTCCATCCCACCTTCCTCTCTTCATGTGGCTGACTGCCAAATGTGCATATTGTCACAAAATGGCTTATTATCCCTCGGTCACCGTCCACTTCATGTGCTGCAACTGCGTGGCTTATTATCATCACATCGGCAAAAAATAGGGAGGGAGTCGGTGGGGCATTAACCCTTGCTAGCATTCCAGCAGCAATACCAAGGGACAGGATGAAGGCTTTCAGCCCTGGTGGGGCACTGCAGTAGTGAACCCATTGCTCTCACTACTTCTCAGTGTTCATGCCCTGTTATGAAGCCAACCAAGGTGATCAGTAGCTTCTCCCTCTTCTCCGCTAACCATCACCAGGACACATCTGAAGCAGTATTTACTCAATAACATCTGAGATGATGAAAAGGCATCCAGGCTGTGCATTTTAGCCCTCACAGAAAGGAGAAAGCTAAAGCAGCTCAGGGATTCATGCCACTATACACTGCAGAAAAGTAGCATGACAAACTACGGTCCCATAAATGCTGAAGCATGAGCCTACAGGTGAGGGAATTAGGAATGTCTTTTACATGCAACAGACACGGATTGGAAGGCAGAGGTTTTGACAACTGGCTTGCCACCCTCTCCTGGGGAGAGCTGCTTAAATTGTAAATAAGAGGCTGACACAGGTGGGGGTTGTGTCCATTTCTATTATCCCCAGAAGTGGACAGCTCCAGACTCACACTAGATGGCTGATTGGGAAATTCAAGTATGACTGAAGATCACTGCACCAGAGGCTGTAGAACCTGCCAGGTATCAACTGCACAAATCCTCACAACCTATGGCACTGATTTTAAAAACATTCCTGTTTTCATATGCATTAGGGACTGGTGTTTCCCAAAACAAGTACAATTTCAGTTCAAAGCAGTAGTAAAAAAGTCACCGAACTTAGTTTGACTATTGAAAAGATGAATTGCTTGACTAAAACTAATGGAAGTGGAAGGTGACGGGAAAACCTTGATAACATAGTTGCTTGCATTTCAAATCCCTGGTAGCCAGATGCTTGCAGAAGCAGGCTTCAGGATCTGCTGCTTCTGCCAGGTTGGTGCACTCAGACTTCCATCACCCCTAACTCAGAAAATTCATATTAAAACAAACATGACATTTATTCGAAGAAATAAAGATGCAATTTGGAATGGCAGGGGGTTAGGAAAAAGGAAAATACCTGTACACAAATAATACCAAAATATATATTTTAATTGAACTCCATTTAATTGGAGCATTTATAAGGTTTCTCCCCTGTGTAGATTCTGTGATGTCTTCCAAAGGCTGTGTTCAGCCTGAAGCTCTTTCTGTGATGTGAGCATTTATATGGCTTCTCTTTGATGCAAAGTAAGGGTTGAGTGGTGGTTGAAGCTCTTTCCACACTCTGAGCAAGTACATTTTTTTTCTGTGTGGATTCTGTAATGCTTCGTAAGGTCTGTGGGGGCACTGAAGCTTTTTCCACACTCTGAGCTTTTATATTGCTTCTCCCCTGTGTTAAGTCTTTGTGTGTCAAGGCTTGATTTACTAGCTAAGATTGTTAACAGGCCTTTATTCCTTTTGTTTTCTTTGTAGCACTCTTGTTGGACTGGAATGTCATGGAAATCAACCCATTCTGAAGCAACGGAATTCTTCCACCACTTCCGCTTTTGCTTCAGTTTTCCTCCTCAGCTGTCCACCTTCTCTCTCATTCTCCCCCCATCACTTGGAGAGACCAGATTCCCGTAATTCTCCTCCATGATTTCTCTGTGCAGAACCCTCTGGCCTGGATCCAGCACAGCCCACTCCCCTTCTGTGAAATAAACAGCAACCTCCTCAAAGGTCACCAGACCCTGAGCTGGTGACTGCACAGATACTGAGTCTGCTCCACCACAAAGAGAAGGCCTGGAATGAAGCACGAGGGTCATTTCACTGCTCGGTGAGGCAGCACCTCCATCACCCTCCTGAATGATCCCCCTGAACAGCAGCCTCTGTGTGGGATCTACTGGAGCCTTCCTTTTCTCAGGGAAATTGCTGGCCACTTCTGTCTGCCTCTCCTCCGACTCTTCCTGCTTCTTGCCCTCTGCCTGGCTCAGGAGTAAACTTTCTGCCAGGGCCACCACTTGCAAAGTGCTCTCCGCTCCACAGCCTCTCACCCAGTTCTCCATCTCTTGGGGGCAGGAAGGTCAGGAACTGCTCTAAGATCACCAGGTCCAGGATCTGATGCCTTTTGTGCTTTTCTGGCCTCAGCCACTGACAGCAAAGGGTGTGGAGCTGGCTGCAAATCCTACGAGGTGCCTCAGCCTCCTGGTAACAAACCTCTGAAGTGTTGGCACTGTTCATCCAAGCTGGTCTTGCTTCTACCCAGCATCTTCTGCACTGTTCTTTCCCAGAATGCCCCACTTCTCCCAGCCTGAAGGGAGATTAGAACTTCTTTCTGCTTCAGGGCCAGCTGAGTCCTGCTCCTCCATCTCAGCTCTGTACTCTCAAGGCAGCTTCTTATAATCACTGAATGATCCCCTTCTTCTTCCGCCAATTCCTCTCTTAAGATGAGGCCTACCCATACAAGAAGGGCTACCAAGGCCTGCAAAGCCAAGGAGTTGTTCTGTGTACAAAGTATAACTTCACTGGAGTCAGGCAGTTATTTTACATGCACAAGTGGACATTTCTAGCTAGCGACAGACAGTTTCTCCATCAACTCCAGTCCCTGGGACTTCCCTGCACCCAAAGGCCTGGAAAAACAGAGTAAAAAGAACGGGTCAGCAATCTGTGCCAGGACCTATGACTTGTAAGCATCAGAGAGCCAATGCAATGCCGTGGTTGGACTCGGACCGGGGATCGCTGGGTTCGTATCCACCCTCAGCCACAAAGCTTTTCTGGGTGACCCAGTTGTCATCTCTTAGCCTAGCCCACTTCACATGGCTGTTGTGAGGATAAAAGGTGGGACCGTACATATTGCTGAGCTCCTTGGAGGCGTACCCGTGGCATTGTACCATTCTGTTCACTGACCTCAAAAAGGGTATTGTAGAGCTAGAAAAGGTGCAGAAAAGGGCAACAAAAATGACCAAGGGGTTGGAGCAACCCCCTACGCATGGAAAGGTTACAACATTTGGGACTTTTTAGCTTAGGGAAAAAAGGCAACTAGTGGGGGCGGGGAACGACAGCTGCATAAAATTATGCATCACGTGGAGAAACTGAATAGAGACATGTTTTTCACTCTCACAATATTAGAGCCTGGAGTCATCTGATGAAGCTGAATGGTGGGAGATTCAAGACTGACAAAAGTTCATCTTTACACAGCACATAGTCCAACTATAGAATTTGCTTCCATAAGCTTTAGCGGTGGGTACCAACTTGGGCAGTTTTGAAATGGAATTAGACAAAGTAGTGAAGGATAAGGCTACCAACAGCTACTAATCATGCTGGCAATATATTACCTCCAGTATACCAGTTGCTGAGGAACACAAGCAGGAGGGTGCTGTTGAGCTTGTCTGCTTATGGGCTTCCCATTGGGGCAGCTGGTTGCCCACTGCGGGGGTAGAATGCTAGACTAGGCAGGCCTTTGGTCAGATCCAGCAGGGCTCTTCTTATGTTCATAGACTGTGCCAGTAACATCTCTGGTAGGCTTACACCCTCTCCTCCTTGGAAGCTGCAGATGGGGAAGTATTCTACAGTACAGCGGAGACTAAGCTTCCCAGTTGCCATTGAGCCCAGATGGTAACATCTGCAATCGAGCCATCAGCTGAACTGCAAGCAGCTCCCTGCCTACAGGTGTCCCAGGACAGCAGCTACATGTGTCCAGTAGTTGCTTTCCACTGGGAACATTTGGGGGTGCGCCAAGGAAATGACTATGTATCCAGACTTAACCTTCAAATGGAAGGTACAGGTTAGGGAGGGAAAGGACTGTGTGAGAGAGAGGGTGGTATGCCTTAGGAACTGGGAAGCCCAGCGGGGGAGAGATTGGAAGAGGAAGCCAGAAAAAAGAGAGCCAAGGACAACGGCGACGCCCCCCACCCCCAGATGCGGAGCAAGGCAGACCCTCGGTCTGTCTAGCCACATATATAGGAACGCCTGCGGCACCGCAGCAGCCACCCTGCTGTGCCACAACTGGGCTGGCGGGCTCAACTGCACCTCCTTGCCATGCTGCAGAGAGCGTCAAAGTTAGTGCTCCTCCCGCTGGGGTCACTTTCTGTCAGCGGCTGCTTTGGCTTTCCCCAAGGAAAACGTCCCACCCAAAGCACGCCCGTCTTCAGCATTGTAAAGGGGCGCGAGTGAACGCGCCGACCTGGCTGCGGCCGCAGCAGGGCCTCAGGCGGCCTCAAAGCCGTGGCAGCCCCGGCTCGGATTGCGAGCTGGCCGCGACGCCTCCCTCGGCCTTAGCGCGCCCCTTCCGCTCAAGGCCAAAGCCAGGGCCAGGCTGGGCGTTGGACCTTTTGCGCTGCCTTCAGTTGCTGATGTTTTTGTTTTTAGAAAAATGCACTATCCAAAACATAAATAAGGGCGCAATCCTATGCGCGTTTAGACCAAAAAAAAGGACCTGCGTGGACTGGCTGGGGAATGCTGGGAGTTGCAGGACTTCTCCTACGCACGTAGGATTGCGCCCTACGCCTCTCCCTTTCGCGGCCTCAGGCTACAGAGCTGCCGCAAATCCCTCTCCCTCCCTCAGGCCCAAGCTGCAATATGGCGCTGCCAGTGACTGCCTGGCGGGCCGCGCTCCGCCCGTCTCCCCGCGACCCCGTCTCTCCCCCGCTCTTCCAAGACCCGCTAGAGACGTGGCTTTGCAACTCGTTGCTGCGTGTTCCAACATTACTCTCTTTCTCCGGTCGAACAGAGATGTGACTTGGGAAGAAGGCTGAACTCCTCCCCGCCTTTGCTTCTGCCCCGGGAAAGGGGCGCGGGGCGTGGGCGGACGCGACTAGCGCCGCCTCCCGCCTCCGGGCGCAGTCCAGCGAGCCCCGCTCTTCCCTACGAGCGGCGACCGCCCCGCCCCCGCAGTGCAAAAGGGGATCAGAAGCAACCAGGAAGTCCCGTCTCCAGATAATCAAGAGACTGCCACAGGCTTTCCATTTAGGAGCGTTCCCTGCTTTGATGGGCAGGTCCAGTGCCAATGGCAACCGCCGAGCCCAAAGGCACGCCCGCCCACCCACCCCGCCCCAGAGGTACCGAGCGGAAGGTTGCGAGGCTTCGCGCCTCCGGGACTGGGGCAGCAGCAGCAGCAGCCGCGAGAAGGAGATGGAGCCCCCGGTGAGGGACCCGGGGGAGGCGGGCAGGCGGGGACGGCGCGTGCGTGGATGCGAGGCGGCCCGGTGGGCCCCGCTGTGCCTTGCGCGGACCCTCCCACAATGCCCTGTGCGGGGGGCGGCTCTCCGTGCCCTCCTTGGATGGGGATGAAAGGGGTGGTCGCGCGCGTCCCTCCTCTGGCCGCTCCGACTGCCTCTGTGTATGATGGTTCCTGGGATGTATCCATGCAACACTTTCCAAGGTTGCCAACTCCACCCTCACCCCCGGGGGCCTTTCATAACCAGAAATTCAACGGCTGAAGCTTTTCGCAATATGGACATAAAATCATAGAAGCTTCTTTTCTTGGGTGTCTGCCTGCGCGGGGAGGCTTTCTGAGGTGGGCGGGGGAAGTGGTCACTCGACTTCCTCCTCCATTAAAAAAAAAGAGTTGGCTCCTATCCTACTACTTCAACACGCCCTCTTCCCTCCCAACGTGGGAGCCCTCCCAACTCCAAAATGGCCTTTATTTTTTTTTAAGGTGCTGACCTGGAATTTAAAAACCATCTGAGATAGTTCAGATGGTTATTCAAATAATATGGCACTGCTTTAAGCAATTTAGGAGGCAATCCTATGCATATTTAGATTTTCTTCTGTCTAAACATGCATAGGATTGCGCCCTTAAGCTCCTACAAACAGGAACCCTCATTAAGGACTAATGGCAGGATAATTGTTTCTGTTCCTTTGTCCCCATGATTTTCTCCTGTAACAAATGGATGATGGGGTAAGCTTCTGAGCCCAATCTCTCCCTGCTAATTGCCTTGGAGATGAAGGAAGGGCTCAGCTCGCTTCTTGTTCCTGAAGTAGCTTTTGTAGTGGCGTTGCTTTAGTGTCAAACCACAGAGCAGATGGCAGAATTGGGTGGAAGATCATGGGAAGGCTTCTGCCCTGGCCCATGAGCTCTTGGGACCCAGGCCACACTCTCCCCAGAGAATCTGTGTGGCAGCTCCTTGGGCTGGCTGCACTGATGCTAGGTTTTATTCTGGTTGTATTGTTATATTGTGGTTTTAGTGCTTTTATATTTTACATTGTTTTACTGTGTGCTTTTTGGTTTTAATGTTTGTGAACCGCCCAGAGAGGTTCGGCTGTTGGGCAGTATGGAAATGAGATAAACAAACAAACCTGGGGTCACTTCCCACTCAGGCAACAAACATTTCTCCATCCTCAAGGTTATTCCCCGGCATGAGGGAAGTATGCATGAGCAAGGGAGACAGGGGAGTTCAGCGTCCTGCTAGTTTTCTGCAATGGTGAATCATCTCTACCACCAGTAGACACCCACCTCTCTCCTTTTAAATTCCTGGAATATCCACTCATAAACATCCTGTTTTAGAAATAGACAAGTGGGACCTGCAACAAAATGTTGTGGCGTGGAGTACTCCTGTTTAGGATGCCTGCCAGCTAGCCATACCTCCTTTCAGAATACTCAGTTTCTTCCATCATCACCCCACACACCAGTCAGTTAACATGCCATGGCCTACTTAACCATACTTAGTCATCATTAGACACTAGTACTTCCGCAAACATTGGGGTTTCCCCAAACCTGCTGATGCATCCTTCTTTTGTATGGATGGTTTTTATGTAGCTGTTTTGGCTACATAAGGATCCACAGTCACCCCTGAACCTCACAAATAGAGGGAATGATAATTGTCCTGATATTACTGCATGATTACTGGGTTTGACCTTTCCAAAATAAATGGTGTGCCACATGCAGTTCTTGAAGATCTGCCTCTCCCCAAAGAGTATTCCAGTTGTATGTCACATGATGAGTTTTCATCAGTCCTGGATGTGTCTTTAGTTATGTCTGACAGTTCAATGTTGTTTTCAGTTATATGTTGTTTGTGTATATTGTTTGTGTGCTTTTATGTGCTTTTTTGTAAATGGCTTTTAAACTTTTTATATTGTATTTAATGTTTTAACTTTTGTAAACTGCCCTGAGAGCTTCGGCTATGGGGCAGTATAGAAATGCAATAAATAAACGGGCTGGGTTGACAAACATTTTAGCAGTTCAAAGGAAATATCTACTGTAGTGGCTGCAACTTTGTACAGAACAGACTTCCTAGTTTTGTCTCTTGCAAAAACAAACAAAACAGATGTACTAAAGTCATAAAATCTCTAGCGCTTATCTAGTTTGGATTGAGCCAAAGGAATCTTGTGTCACCTCACCTTTTAGGGCACAATCCTATGCATGTTTAGACAGAGAAAAGGCCTACAACTCCTAGCATTCCCAGCCAGCATGACTGGCTGGGGAATGCTGGGAGTTGTAGGCCTTTTCTCTGTCTAAAGATGCATAGGATTGTGCCCTAAAGACTTAACAGATATTTTGGGATTATGCTTTTGAGGACTAGAGCCCACATTATCAGATGCTTGAAGTATATCCTTGAGTTAGCTGATATATACATATATGTAGACATGTGCATAACAAATATATATAAAAATAATGAGCCCCAGAGGCCATAAAATGCAACATTTCATAGCCCTTGGACCTCACTGTTCACATTTAAACATCATGCATCTAATGATGATGAAGAGGGTTCTAGTCCATGAAAGCATATGGTACAATAAAACTGTTCTTTTAAGATGTCACAAGATTCCCTGTTGGTTTTGCTGTATGAAACTAACATAGCTTCCCCTCCTGAGCTGATGGCATTCAAATTCTGAAATTCACTTTGATTCCTCTCCAGCCAAAATCATTTTTTTCTTCCAATATTCTTTAGAAGTGCTGATTTCCTAATTAACACCAATCCAAGCTAGAGCTGATAGATACAAACATAAGAAAATGAGAAGTCCTATGGAATGATGTGGATCTATTTAAAGGAGACATAGGCTTCTGCAAATATTTTGGCACATTGTTTTCATGGGGTGGGGGTTGCATTACCGGCAATAGCTAGCTCTGAGAGAAACTGCCTTCTCACTTCTTTGTATTTTTATATTGTTATGGTAGTGCACAGGAACCTTAAATTCATAAGAAAGATGCACTTATCCAAAAAGTCTGTGGCTGGCTGGCCTCGGGCAGGCCATTTTCTCTCAACCTTAGTTCATCAGTAACATGGAAATAATAGTGATCTATCCTGTGGATTCTTGTATGAATGATATAGAATAGAATCATAGAATAGTAGGGTTGGAAGGGGCCTATAAAGCCATTGAATCCAACCCCCTGCTCAATGCAGGAATCCAAGTCAGAGCATCCCTGACAGATGGCTGTCCAGCCTCATCTTGAATGCCTCCAGTGTGGGAGAGCTCACCACCTCCCTAGGTAATTGGTTCCATTGTCGTATTGCTCTAACAGTCAGGAAGCTTTTCCTGATGTTCAGCCGGAATCTGGCTTCCTGTAACTTGAGCGCATTATTCCACGTCCTGAACTCTGGGATGATCAAGAAGAGATCCTGGCCTTCCTCTCTGTGACAACCTTTCAAGGACTGGAAGAGCGCTATCGTATCTCCCCTCAGTCTTCTCTTCTCAAGGCTAAACATGCACAGTTCATTCAGTCTCTCTTCATAAGGCTTTGTTTCCAGTCCCCTGATCATCTTTGTTGCCCCCCTCTGGACCCTCTCCAGTTTGTCTGCATCCTTCTTAAAGTGTGGTGCCCAGAACAGGACACAGTACTCCAGATGAGGCCTAACCAGTGCTGAGTAGAGGGGAACTAGTACTTCCTGGGATTTGGAAGCTATGCTTCTATTAATGCAGCCCAAAAGAGCATTTGCCTTTATTGCAGCCATATCACATTGTTGGCTCAGCTTGTGATCGACAACAATTCCAAGATCTTTCTCATTTGTAGTGTTGTTGAGCCACGTATCCCCCATCTTGTAAGTGTGCATTTGGTTTCTTTTTCCTAGGTGCAGAACTTGGCATTTATCCCTATTTAATTCTCTTGTTTTCTGCCCAGCACTCCAGTCTATCCAGATCACTTTGAATTTTGTTTCTGTCTTCCAAAGTATTAGCTATCCCGCCCAATTCTGTGTCATCTGCAAATGTGATCAGCATTCCCTGCACTTCCTCCTCCAAGTCATTAATAAAACTGTTGAAGAGCACTGGGCCCAGGACTGAGCCCTGCGGTACCCTACTCGTTACCTCTCCCCAGTTGGAGAAGGTCCCATAAGTACTCTTTGAGTCCGATTCTGTAGCCAACTGTGGATCCACCGGATCATTGTTTCATCTAGCCCACTTTGAGCTAGTTTGCTCATCAGGATATCATGGGGCACTTTGTCGAAAGCTTTGCTGAAGTCGAGGTATATGATGTCTACAGCATTCCCACGGTCCACAAGGGAGGTTTGTTGTTGTTGTTGTTTATTTGGTCAGTCGCTTCCGACTGTTCGTGACTTCATGGACCAGCCCACGCCAGAGCTTCCTGTCGGCCGTCGCCACCCCCAGCTCCCCCAAGGTCGAGTCCGTCACCTCCAGAATATCATTCATCCATCTTGCCCTTGGTCGGCTCCTCTTCCTTTTCCCTTCCACTTTCCCTAGCATCAGCATCTTCTCCAGGGTATCCTGTCTTCTCATTATGTGGCCAAAGTACTTCAGTTTTGCCTTTATTATCATTCCCTCAAGTGAGCAGTCTGGCTTTATTTCCTGGAGTATGGGCTGGTTTGATCTTCTCGCAGTCCAAGGCACTCTCAGAATTTTCCTCCAGCACCACAGTTCAAAAGCATCTATCTTCCTTCGCTCAGCCTTCCTTATGGTCCAGCTCTCGCAGCCATAGGTTACTACGGGGAATACCATTGCTTTAACTGTGCGGACCTTTGTTGTCAGTGTGATGTCTCTGCTCTTCACTATTTTATCAAGATTTGTCATTGCTCTCCTCCCAAGAAGTAAACGTCTTCTGATTTCCTGACTGCAGTCAGCATCTGCAGTAATCTTTGCGCCTAGAAAGACAAAGTCGGTCACTGCCTCCACATTTTCTCCCTCGCCAGAAATCAATCAAGCTGGTTGCCATAATCTTGGTTTTTTTGAGGTTTAACTGCAACCCAGCTTTTACACTTCCTTCTTTCACCTTTGTCATGAGGTTCCTCAGCTTCTCGCTTTCAGCCATCAAAGTGGTATCATCTGCATATCTGAGATTGTTAATGTTTCTTCCAGCCATTTTAACTCCAGCCTTGGCTTCATCAAGCCCAGCACGTCGCATGATGTGTTCTGCATACAGGTTGAATAGGTAGGGTGAGAGTATACAACCCTGCCGTACTCCTTTCCCAATCTTAAACCAGTCAATTGTTCCGTGGTCTGTTCTTACCGTTGCTACTTGGTCGTTATACAGATTCCTCAGGAGGCAGCCAAAATGACTTGGGATCCCCATACCACCAAGAACTTGCCACAGTTTGTGATGATCCACACAGTCAAAGGCTTTAGAATAGTCAATAAAACAGAAAGAGATGTTTTTCTGAAACTCCCTGGCTTTCTCCATTATCTAGCGGATATTGGCAATTTGGTCTCTAGTTCCTCTGCCTTTTCGAAACCCAGCTTGTACATCTGGCAATTCTCGTTCTATGAATTGCTGGAGTCTGCTTTGCAAGTTCTTGAGCATTACCTTACTGGCATGTGAAATAAGTGCCACTGTTCGATAGTTTGAACGTTCTTTGGTGCTTCCCTTTTTTGGTATGGGGATATAAGTTGATTTTTTCCAAACTCTTGGCCATTCTTGTGTTTTCCAAATTTGCTGGCATATGGCATGCATCACCTTGACAGCATCATCTTGCAAGCTTTTAAACAGTTCAGCTGGGATACTGTCATCTCCTGCTGCCTTGTTATTAGCAACGCTTCTTAAGGCCCATTCAACCTCACTCTTCAGGATGTCTGGCTCTAGCTCACTGACCACACCGTCAAATCTATCCGCGATATTATTATCCTTCCTATACAGATCTTCCGTATATTCTTGCCACCTTTTCTTGATCTCTTCTGCTTCTGTTAGGTCCTTGCCATCTTTGTTTTTGATCATTCCCATTTTTGCCTGGAATTTACCTCCGACGTTTCTAATTTTCTGGAAGAGGTCTCTTGTCCTTCCTGTTCTATTATCTTCTTCCACTTCCGCGCATTGCTTGTTTAAAAATAATTCCTTATCTCTTCTGGCTAACCTCTGGAATTTTGCATTTAATTGGGCATATCTCCCCCTATCACTGTTGCCTTTTGCTTTCCTTCTTTCTTGGGCTGCTTCCAGTGTCTCAGCAGACAGCCATCTTGCCTTCTTGGTTTTCTTTTTCTTTGGGACGTTTTTTGTTGCTGCCTCCTGAACAATGTTGCGAACTTCTGTCCATAGTTCCTCCGGGACCGTATCTACTAAATCTAGTCCCTTAAATCTATTCTTCACCTCCACTGCATATTCATGAGGAATATTCGTGAGCTCATATCTAACTGATCTGTGGGTCTTCCCTATTCTCTTTAGTCTGATTCTAAATTGTGCAATAAGAAGTTCGTGATCTGAATTACAATCAGCTCCAGGTCTTGTTTTTACCGACTGCATAGATGTCCGCCACCTTTGGCTACAAAGGATGTAGTCAATCTGATTTCGGTGTCGACCATCTGGTGAAGTCCATGTATAAAGTCGTCTCTTAGGTTGTTGGAAGAGAGTGTTTGTTATGCACAGTGAGTTGTCTTGGCAAAATTCTATCAGCCTATGTCCTGCTTCATTTTGTTCTCCCAGACCATGCTTGCCTGTAATTCCAGGTGTCGTTTGACTACCCACCTTAGCATTCCAGTCTCCTGTAATGAAAATAACATCTTTTTTTTGGCGTACTATCCAGTAGGTGCTGCAGATCCTCATAGAACTGATCTACTTCTTTTTCAGCATCTGTGGTTGGGGCGTATATTTGGATCACTGTGATGTTAAATGGCTTACCCTGAATTCGAATTGAGATCATTCTGTCATTTTTTGGATTGTATCCAAGCACTGCTTTAGCCACTTTATTATTAATTATGAAGGCTACTCCATTTCTTCTGTGGTCCTCTTGTCCACAGTAGTAGATCTGGTGGTCATTTGATGTGAAGTGGCCCATTTCAGTCCATTTCAGTTTACTGACACCCAAAATGTCTATCTTTAATCTTGACATCTCCCCAGTAACTACATCCAATTTGCCCTGGCTCATAGATCTTACATTCCAGGTTCCTATGGTGTGTTAATCTTTAGAACATCGGATTCGTCGTTCACCACCAGCACCATCGGCTGCTAGCCATCCTTTCGGCTTTGAGCTAGCTGTGTCATCACATCTGGGGCTAGTTGAACTTATCCTCTGTTCCTCCCCAGTAGCATTTTGACCATCTTCCGACCTGGGAGTCCCATCTTCTGATGGTATACCAACATATCTCTGGTTGTACTGATCCATTTCGTTTTCATGGCAAGAATACTGGGGTGGATTGCCGTTTCCTTCCCCAGGGATCGTATTTAGTCTGACCTCTCTGCCATGGGTGTTCCTTCACGGTTTAGTTCATGATGTCATTGAGGTGCTCAAGCTCCAGCACCACGACAAGGTAACGATCTCCTTTGCTGGAGACAAGGGAGGTTACTTGATAAAAAAAATAAGATCAGATTTGTCTGGCAGGACTTGTTTTTGACAAATCCATGCTGGCTTCGAATAATCACTGTATTGTTTTCAAGGTGCTTCCAGATGGATTCCTTTATTATCTTCTCCAGAATTTTCCCAGGGATTGATGTCAGACTGACTGGTCTGTAGTTCCCAGGTTCCTCCTTTTTACCGTTTTTGAAGATAGGGACCACATTAGCCCTCCTCCAGTCATCTGGCACTTCCCCCGTCCTCCATGATTTCTCAAAGAGAATAGACAGCGGTTCTGAGAGTTCTTCCAGTTCCTTTATTACTCTAGGATGCAGTTCATCTGGCCCTGGAGATTTGAACTCATTCAGAGTAATTAGGTGTTCCTTGATCATATGCCTATTGATCTCAAGCTGCAATCCTGGGGTCATAGACCCTCTTTTGGGAGAAGACTGAGCCAAAGTAGGAATTGAGCACCTCTGCCTTTTCTTTGTCATCTGTTACCATTTTGCCATCCTTATTTAATAGCTGAACCACCATTTCTTTCCTCTGCCTTTTACTATGCACGTATTTGAAGAAAGCCTTTTTGTTGTTTTTAGCATCCCTCACTAACCTCAACTTGTTCTCAGCTTTAGCCTTCCTGGTGCCATCCCTGCAATTCTGTGCTACCTGCCTGTACTCTTCCTTTGTTACTTGGCCTTCTTTCCACTTCTTATATGTGTCCTTTTTTGTTTTCAGGTCATCCCTAAGCTTTTTGTGAAGCCACCTTGGCTTCTTCTGTTGTCTTCCACCTTTTCTTCTTGTTGGAATTGTTTGTAATTGTGCCTTGAGAATTTCCTTTTTTAAAAGCTCCCACCCATCTTGGACTCCTTTTCTCGTTAGCGTCGCTTGCCATGGGACCTTACTGATCATTGTTCTGAGTTTATTAAAATCAGCCTTCCTAAAATCCAGGGTACGCGTTTGACTACACTCAGCTTTTGCTTCCCTTAGATCCAAGAACTCAAGTATAACATGGTCACTTTCCCCCAGAGTTCCTGTAAGTGCTACTTTATCCACTAAGTCATCTCTGTTGGTTAGGATCAAGTCAAGGATAGCCGATCCTCTAGTTCCTTCCTCTACTTTCTGTAGGAGGAAGTTATCTGCCACACAAGTCAGGAATTTCCTGGAGGGGCCATGTTTTGCAGAATTTGTCTCCCAACAAATATCAGGGAAATGAAAGTCCCCCATTACTACTACATCATGCTTCCTTAAAACATTGGCTATTTGTTTTTCAAAAGTTTCATCCTCATCTTCTCCTTGATTGGGTGGCCGATAGTAGACTCCGACCACCAGGTTCCTTTTATTCTTTGCTCCATTTATTTTGATCCAGATGCTCTCGATGGGGCTACCAATCTCATCTTCCTGTATTTCTGTGCAGAGATGTGTATTTTTCACATACAGTGCAACCCTACCTCCCTTTCTGTTCCTCCTGTTCTTTTTGAACAAGTTATATCCTTCAATTGCTGTATTCCAGTCATGAGAGTCATCCCACCAAGTCTCAGTTGTACCTATCAAGTCATAATTTCCTTCCTGTATTAAGAGTTCAAGTTCGTTCTGTTTGTTTCCCATACTCTGGGCATTAGTATATAGACATCGAAGACCATGTGCTTCATAGTCTGGCTTTCTTCCTACATGTTTCTGAAGACTATTATTGGGCGCTATCAGAGCTGTTCTCTCCATTGCAGTGCATGCGCCTACGTCCATTGGTGTTACCCCCAACATTACATCTCCCTTCCCCGTAGGATTCAGTTTAAAGCCCTCCTGATGAAGTTCTTCATGCTGTGGCCAAACACATTCCTCCCATCCTTTGTGAAGATATAACCACCCTAAAACCCTTCCGTAGATTATAGAGGGCCATAGATAATAATAATCCAGGCACCTATTTGGCTAGGTGCCAAAAATGTCTTGCTGGTTTCTAAAAATGCTTGGTCCTGGAAATATTTTTCCAGCCCTGATAATAGAAATATATCGCCAATAGGATAAAGAGAATTAATGGGTAATATAAGGTGTTTCTTAAAGGCACCCTTTATTTAAAGGGTTGCCCCTTATTTCATCTCAACCTCTTCAAAAGGAAGAATATTCCTGCTATGCTTTTTGTAATTTTAGAAAATTTGATCAAGCAGTCATAGATAACAAAGAACTGAGGTATTCATCAATTCCTCTTGTGTGTCAGGGGGCCTGATTGAAATCAAGCGTTCAGTTGGTACTTCATGTACTTTCTAATTAATGATGCATACTGATTAGTTAATTTCAACTTTACAGAGATGGAGAAAGTGTGGCCCTCCAGATGTTGTTGAACTACAGTGCCCATCAGCCCTAGCCAGTATTGCCAATGGAGAGGGATGAAGGGGTGTGCAATCCAACAGCATCTGGAGAGCCTCGTGTTCACCATCTGATCTAAACACAAAGGCTGCAATCCTATGCATACAACCTGGGTGTAAGTTCCATTGAACTCAGTGGAACTTACTTGTGACTGTAGATCATGTTGATTTACAACAGAATAGAGAGTTTACGCTAGGGAATGGGTGTGTATAAAAAACTTGATTTTTTTCTACTTCATTTAGGAAATGTTTTATGTGCACTGCTTATTTAATGGATAATGTTTATCAACCTTCAGTACAATAGAAAAGCTTATTAAGGCTGCAGTCCTATGCATACTTTCCTATGAATAAGACCCACTGAATTCAATGAGGCTTACTTCTGAGTTGACATGCACAGGATTACACAGTAAATCATACAGTACAGATTTTATTAAACAAGCAAAAATGTTATAGCTACTTTTTACAGATACAGGGTTTGAATGACATGCTCATCATGGGTTATTTAAGCCACGTGCCCCAAAATAGACCATGGGTTTTGTGAGGGTTGTTTAACCCTTGCATAACACATGCTTGTCGGGTTCACACAATTATGACAACACCCAAGTGGGTTGCATATTGAAAATGGCAGCTGCATGTGCCCGAAACATGCCACAGCCTCACAGTGGGTTAAATAGCCCTTGGTGGGCTGCCATGTTGTGCAAACAACCTCCCTTTTTTCCAGAGTTGCTACTTTCTGGTTCACGTCTGCTCCTCCTCCTATTATTATTATTATTATTATTACATTTATTAATCGCTCATCTGGCTGGTCACCCAGCCACTCTGGGCGATGTACAACATACAATAAAACAGTTTAAAACAATAAAATTCTACAATAAAAACATTTTCTAAAATACCCTAACCCACCCCAAATGCCTCCCTGAACAACCATGTTTTTAATGCACGACGGAAGTTCATTAAAGAGGGGGCATGATGGAGTTCCCTAGGGAGGGAGTTCCACAGAGTGGGGGCCACCACAGAGAAGGCCCTCTCCTTCGTCCCCACCAGTCTAGCTGTCCTGGCTGATGGGACAGAGTGAAGGCCATCTGAGGCTGATCTTGTTGAGCGGCCTGTCTGGTGCTGCTGGAGGCGCTCCTTAAGATAGGCTGGGCCGGAACCATGTAGGGTTTTAAAGGTCAAAACCAACACCTTGAATTTGGCCCGGAAATCAACTGGTAACCAGTGCAACTCCTTCAGCACTGGAGTGATGTGATCTTGCCGGTGGCTGCCTTTAATCAGGCGAGCCGCCATGTTCTGTACCAGCTGCAGTTTCCGAACCGTCTTCAAGGGTAACCCCACGTAGAGCGCATTACAGTAGTCTAAATGAGAGGAGACCAGGCCATGTACTACCGATGGGAGCAGATGGTCGGGAAGGAAGGGACGCAGCCGCCGTATGAGATGGAGTTGATACAGCGCTGTCCGGCTCACAGCTGACACCTGAGCCTCCATGGACAGCTGGGAGTACAAAATGACCCCCAGGCTGCGGACCTGGTCTTTCAAGGGTAGCCGTACCCCATTCAACACCAGGTCAACATCCCCCAACCTCCTCTTGTCTCCCACCAAAAGTACCTCGGTCTTGTCAGGATTCAGCTTCAGCGTATTCCTCCCCATCCAGCCACTCACCGTCTCCAGACATTTGGACAGGGATTCTACAGCCAACCTTGGTGAAGATTTGAATGAGAGGTAGAGCTGTGTGTCATCCGCATATTGATGACACTGCACCCCAAACCTCCTGATGATAGCCCCCAGCGGCTTCACATAGATGTTAAATAGCATCGGGGAGAGGATGGAACCCTGTGGCACCCCACAAGTAAGTGGCCACGGGTCCGAAACCTCCTCTCCCAGAGCTATCGTCTGGTACCTGCCGGAGAGGAAGGACCAGAACCACCGCAGTACGGTGTCTCCAATGCCCAACCCCTCCAGGCGGTCCAGGAGGATACCGTGGTCAACGGTATCAAAAGCCGCTGAGAGGTCGAGGAGAACAAGGAAGGAGCATTCACCCCTATCCAGAGCCCTCCTCATATCATGTACCAAGGCTCCTATACTGCACAACTCTCCTGTCTTCCCCTAATCCCACCCCTACTCTAAAAACACAAAGTGGCTAAAGCTGTAATCCTACCTATACCTATTTACTTCAGAGCAAGGCTCATTGAACTGAATGGGACTTACTTCTGAGTAGACATGTAGACAATTGTGCTATAAGAGTCTAAAACATTTGCTCATTGCAGCCCAGATGTCTTTGCCTATGTATCTTTGTTCACTCAGAGATAAATAAGAACTTTCTGGAAGCAAGAGTTTGTAAATAGTATAGTTGCTGTACCTGACAATGGGGAGTGGGGGAGAGAATGGACGAAGAGAACTGGACAGAAGACAGAGGGAGAAATGCACACCCTTCTCAGCATGGCAGCTCCATTCTAATGAAGCATTTGCCAGGTAGGAGGCAATGAGTTCTGTCTATAGTAGTGATGTAGGCCTTTTCTTTATGCACATCATTACACCAGCTTTGGGAGGAAGCGTGGTTGGTAGCAGCCAACCTCCCTTGTTACCTTTCCTGCTAGCACCCTCTGATTTGCTGCGTGCTGTCTTCTATAAATTGCCAAAGTGCCCCAAATCACATGTTCCCAAGCTGCAGCTTTTCACCCAGATGCAGTTTGTTACTTGCCTTGAGTAAGTGGCTAATTGCAAGCATGCTTGTGTTGCTTTTCCCTGGAGCCCATCCCAACTAATTATGCTTCTTCCTCTTTTTCTTTCTTTTTTAATGTGCAGTTGCTGAATGACACAGAAGAAATAGCTGCTTTGTACCGTGAGCTTAGCCAGTTCCCATCTCTTTCCAGTGCCTGTATTGGGCCGGAGGTAACAACTCAGTATGGTGGCAAATACTGCAACATTTACACAGGTACTGTGCCTCTCCCTCATTTTTCCTGCATCCCTGGGACTTTTGTTTGCTATATGGAAATGTGATACATAATTGAGGCCATAATTACATCTTCTTTCTACTTTGCCTTGGACCTTCACTCCCACAGGCAAGGTAAATCAGGAGACTAGATGTCACATGTCAGCACCAGGGTTTCCCTGGCTTTGACTGGCTGCTTCCTCTGCTTCAGTAGCATTCAACCTTTGTCCTTCCTCTGATGATCATAAGGAATAAAAGCCTAAAGGCTGTTCTCACCATGGACAAAGAATGGGATGATGGACCTTTTAACTGCAGAAGGGAAGCTGCCATTGTTTTCTCCTGAAATATATAGACTTGGTTCATTTCCTTGACTCTTCTGAAGCTATTTGCTCTGTAGGGACTTGAAGGACACAATCCTACCCATGTTTAGGCAGAAAAAAAAAATCCTACAACTCCCAGCATTCCACAGCCAGCCACACTAGCTAGGGAGTGCTAGGAATTGTAGGACCTTTTTCTGTCTAAACATGCGTAGGGTTACACCTTTGATGTATCTGTTCAATTCTTGTTGCTTACCAAAGTCTGGATTGTGCATGGTCCTACCTTGCAGTGGTGGGGGAAGGGGCAGTGACATTTGGTCTTTTCCAGTGATTCTGTGTTGGGGTGTATGTAGTGGACGCAGGCTTGGTTCTCATTGTGCTAGGCTGGATGGAAGCTGGGTTCTTTCCCTCTCTTTACAGAGTGGTGTCAGCGGGACCTGGAAAGAGCTGAAAACGTGAAATTTTGCCGGCAGTACCTCATCTTCCATGATAGCCAGTCCATCGTGTATTCAAGCCCCTCTGGCAATTGCACTGAAATCAAGGGAGAGTAAGTTTCTGCTTATTGAGTTGCATTGCTACCTTTTCTACAGAAATAGCAGGCCAGTGCCTAAGCCTTGTGATGAATGCAGGCTCCTGCAGTCCCAGGGAAATAGATCAATCCCCCAGGGATCAGCAAAGCTCTGAATCTCCATTGCTAGAGTTTTGTGCATTCAACAGAAAAATAAATATCATATTCTGCACTGGGACAATCCAAATCCTGTGATGAGAAATTGCCTGCATTGTATACCTTTATTTAGTACTATGTTTGCTATTCCACACTTTGAGTCTGAAGTGTCCTCTAAGGCAGTTTACAGAAAAGTTAAAAAAGTGTAAAAACAATAAATATCCAGCAGCAGCAGAAGAGCCTTTCCACCTCTTCCTGGTACCCTGGCTGTCCTGGTACACAATTGCAAGACCAGCTTTCCATATGCTAACCATGTTACTTTCCCTCTTAGGCTGCTCAGTCGGGACTCTCCTAGCGGAGCACAGAAAGCTGTTCTGCGGAAGACTAGCAACAGCAAAGGAGAGGAAAAACAGTTCCTAGAGGTACATCAGTTTGGAGGAAGCTGGGCCCTTCCGGACCAAAGGGATTTGCCTCTTTAGCTCTTGGGACCCATGGAGAGTAGAGCCCTTGCACTCCCAGCTGAGCCTGGCTTTGCATTCTGCTTGTCTGCTCAGTTGCAATAGTGATCCTTTGGCTCTTTACTGTTTAAACCCTTGCTATCAAACTCTCATCTTGCTCCCATCTCAGGAAGCAATTGTATGGCAGCCATTACTTGTGTGGATGTTGTTGTTTTTTTCTGTGAGAAGAAAGGAAAAAGTTCATAGCTCTGTTATGTGATTTCAGGTGGATCCAGGTGTCCAAGAAGGTGTTAGATACCTGAGAAAGGGGTTCAGGGATTGTGATGTGCCTAAGCTATGATATGCTTGCTCCCACAGGTTTGGGAAAAGAGCCGCAAGGTGAAGAGCATCGAGTTGACGGCCTTAGAGAAGCATGGCAAAGTATATGAGGATGGTGAGGCTTCTCTACAGGTGTTCTTCAGTTTGTAAGAGGCAAGAGGATAGCCAGCCCCACACCACACCCCCAAAAACCTCCTCTTTTTCCTTAAGACTCTGGGCAGTGGTGGGGGTGTCCTTGACTAGTCCTGATATGCATTGATGAGGAGGGTCCTGAGCCTTTCATCATATTTGATGAGGGGATTTAAGGAAACCCAGGCTGTACATGGATGACTGAAAGGTATGGTAGGGATAGGCAATATTCTTCTCATGGGGCAAGCAAGGACTAATGGGATGCTGCTTGTCTCAGTATTTTAGGATGGAGAGATCAGTGATGCCCTTGAGTCTATTGTCATGTTTTTCTTTCCCTGCAGACCAATTTGGCTGCTTGGCCTGGTCACACTCAGAGACTCACCTTCTCTATGTGGCAGAGAAGAAGCATCCGAAGGCAGAGTCTTTCTTTAAGCCAAAAGCCCCTGAGTTGAGCAGTGAAGAGGAACTGACCAAGGCAGAGCGACGAGACAAAGCCATTAAGGTAGGATGGGGTTTCTGTCTTACCCAGTGCTCCCCAAGCCAGTATTTCAGTTTTTCTTGGTGCATAGCAAGCCAGAAGAGCAACTTGATAGCCTAAACATGAGACTTTTGAGTACAGCTTTCAGTTTTGACCATTCTCTCAAAGTGCCCTTTCTGGGAAGCCACTTGATCACCCAATGCCTTGATTTCCAAGCTTCAGATGGTTCCACTCTTCCAGCCTGTGTCCATGTTGCTTCCAAGTCTTTCTGCTGAAAGCCAGCCTCTTACGTTGCATACAGCACATGACAGCAGTGGAAACCACCACTTCCCCACCATTTCAACCTATGAAGAATTACCCTAATGCAATGGTTTGTGGGGCTTTACTTGTATATAAATATGGTCAAGCTGATGCTTTCTTCTTGAATGGTCTGTTTTGGGGGAGCATCTGCCTCCACGTTGATACGACCTGCCATAGAATGGCTGAGTTTGTAAGCAAGGTGTACATACTTGCCTGCCCTTTGGGTGGTAAATGAAGTGCTCTGTATCTTGACTGATGTAAAGTTGAAACCCAATGATGCGAGTCCTGGCAATCTGCCAGACAGGTGAGACTCTCTTTGCTGACACTTGAGGTTTCTTAGGGGCTCTGCGTCATGATCTTTCTCTTTGCCTTTTCCAGGGGGAGCAGTTTGTGTTCTATGAAGACTGGGGGGAGACCCTGGTGGCTAAAAGCATCCCTGTGCTGTGTGTATTGGACATTGAGAGCAACAATGTTTCTGTGCTGGATGGTGTTCCAGAACACATCTCACCTGGGCAGGTCAGTACAGAGCACCTGGGGAGAAGGTTGGTACCCTGCAACACAGTTGTACTTGGTAGGTCTCCCCCCACCCCACCCCAGTGTGATGTGTGTGCTCTTGCTGTGTTCCCCACCCCACCCCCGTTATTAGCCTATCCCTAAAATTATAAGAGCTGTGCCCAAACTGATAGGAAGTAGTGAAGGGCTCGGTGCTTGGGGGACAGGGATGCTACCTTCCTGGGAAGAGAATTTTAAATCAAATTTCCCTTGCCCCAGATGCACCAGTTTTTCTCTGGGAAAGCGATAGGATGTGTTTCCCATCCACTTAGTTCCAGCATTTCAGATTATATATTTGTTTGATCAATATCTAGTGGCACTTATTTCCAACCTGCCCTCCCCCTCCATGCTGGAGTCATTTTCTGCCTAGTAAAATCTTAGCCCTAACCACCTCTTTACACTTGACATTGCATTCCTTCTGTCCCTAGGCCTTTTGGACTCCAGGCGACACTGGGGTGGTGTTCACAGGCTGGTGGCATGAGCCCTTCCCTCTAGGGCTGAAGCACTGCACCAATCGCAGGTGAGTTTCCTACCAGAGTCAGTAGGAATCCAAGTGGGGCATTACTCTCTGTATTACGATAGGGATGGAGACCAAATTATAGAGATATGGACCTGGGAACATTCCGAGGCCATTTTACTGCAATGACATTTTGAGTTTGTGGTACTCATTCTGCCTGCAGAACATTGGTTGTAGGGAGGGGATGCTGCAGCCTTATGACTAAGAAGGAGCTGTGTGGTTTCCTACAGATGAAGTAGCTTCCCAGAGTAGACATCGACCCTTTTCCATTCTAAGCCTTGCCCATTTCTGTATGAGAAGCACTCTCCTGCTTTGTGAGGAAGAAGTCAGCTGAGCTAGTAGTATTTGGGTATTCCTATTTCTGTCAGGAAATAGGAATACCTGTGGGACAGTAGTTTGGCCCAAGAAGACAAATGTATTTCCCTTTCCCTTCTCTCCCCTCCGCCCCCTGCTGGCTAGTGTTGCATGGTGCTCTCCCATGTAGCTATCATCTCTGTGTTGTTGTTGTTTTCCCTTCCAGATCAGCTCTCTTCTATGTGGACCTGACAGGCGGTCGTTGTGGTGAGAGACCTATTGCTATTATTTCCCACTCAGCAGCTTCTCATGATCCTGTCTCTTAATTCACTGCCTCCCCTCCTATTGCAGAACTGCTGTCAGATGACACCAAGGCCATTTGGTCTCCACGCTTGAGCCCAGACCAATGTCGCATTGTGTACCTGGAGAACAAGGCTTCTGGGCCCCACCAACAGTGCAGCCGCCTCCGCATGGTGACTACTGCCTTTGAGCCTTGAATGTTGTCATGAGAGACCTCCCTGTGTAGAATCTGGAAGAGTCATTGAGCTCTTCGAACCTGGAGTATGAGATCAGACGGAGCTCTGTATGAGTCTGAATTAATTTCATTCAGTCATGGGAGCCACTGCAATTGGGAATCCATATTTGCTGGTAGAGATTATGGGGCTTGCTTCTTGAATAGCCTGGTCAGAGGAATTGAGGCAGAATTCTGTAGTGAATATAAGGAGCACTGAGCCTTAGGATTGTCCTAGAACTATCATGTTAGCTCTTCCTATGCTGCAAGTGGTGACCTGGGCCTCCTGTATCATGAAGCACTGCAGTGTAACTTTCTTAACTATAGCATAAATTGAAAGAAGACTTCCATCCCAGCACTCCATGGGGTATGTCTTGAAGCTGGAAAAGATTTGTGGAGCAAGAAGCTGTGCTCTGCCACTTCCTTTTCTGAACTCCTTTTGACCTCTCTTTCAGTACGACTGGTACACAAAGCTCACCTCAGTCGTGGTGGAGATTGTCCCTCGGCAGAGCCAAGGTGAGTAGTTTGACACCACTGGTTCCTCCAGGGTGTGCAGTGGGGGAGGTTTGGATAAGATTTGAGGGGATCTGATGGAACCCTGTGAATGCACCAAGCAGTCCATATGTATCAATGAACAAAGTCAACGTTGTGACCACTGCATATTACACACATATTGTGTGTGAAATTGCTTACATTTATTGTAACCACAGGAGACTGGTGTGGAATAAGGAATTATTTGGTAGGACTTTGAGTGTTTTTTAAATTTATTTTTGGAAAATAAGGTGGTGTTGAGGTATTGCTAAAGGAGGAGATACCAGGGAAGTAGGGAAAAGGACTGGGCACTGGGGAAAATGTGGTGAAGATGAATCACAGGCTACTCATGGTCCCTTCTCTGTTAGGATGGCTAACTGTCTCAGGAAAGACAGTCGCTTGGGAGAAGGGACAGGGTCTTTGTTTGCCCAAAGCTTGGAGTCAGCCATGAGAGTTGGTTCCTATTGCTTGTGCAAGTGGTTTTCTGTAGGATTTTTCTACCTTGGTACCAAATTCTTCATCCGCAAAGAGGAATTCATTAGCACATCTGAAAGGAGATGGCATTAGGGCTGACCTTAACTTTAGCAGGGTGAGGGGGCCCATTTCAGGCAGAAGATTTTCTTGTACCATTAAAGGGTAGCAGATTGTCACTTATTTATTTTATTACCACCCGGATGAGGGTACCGTTTAGATTTTTTGCCTCAGTGTCCAAATATCACAGGCCATATCTAGCTCACATCCATAATGGCTGAACCAGAAGGGGGGTGATGGAGTTTGCAATATGTTTCTCATAACCCTGTCTCCAGTGCAGGCCTTGTGTCTTGCTGCAGGAGGGTAGCCTACGCTTGAGTAAACATGCTCTATTTCTTGCAGGTGAATTCACTGGGATCTATAGCACAGCACTGCCTGAGCACTGCTGGGCAGCAGACAGCCAAAGAGTTGTGTTGGACACAGCTCAGCGTAGTAGGCAGGTAAGAATGAACTGTAGAATACCTTGATTCAGTTAGTGAGCAAGAGGCGGTCTGTGGCAAACCTGTTTTGTGGGATCAGTTCCAGCTTCTTCCTTCTGATGAAGTGGACAAGGTGCTTTCATCTGTAAGGCCGACCACCTGCTTACTTGATCCTTGCCCACCTTGACTCATTATGGGCTTCAGAGAGAGACTGGGTGAGGGGATCAGGGCCGTGGTGAACACCTCCCTTGAGGATGGAGTGATGCCATCAGCCCTCAAGGAGGCAGTGATAAGACCCCTCTTAAAGAAGCCCCCCTTGGATCCTCAAGTTCTAAACAACTTTCGCCCAGTCTCGAATCTGCCATTTTGGGGCAAGGTGATTGAGCGGGTGGTGGCGATGCAGTTGAAGGCACACTTGGAAGAAGCCGATTATCTAGACCCATTTCAGTCGGGCTTCAGGCCTGGGCATGGGACAGAAACGGCCTTGGCCGCCTTGGTGGATGATATGAGGAGGGCTCTGGATAGGGGTGAATGCTCCTTCCTTGTTCTCCTCGACTTCTCAGCAGCTTTTGATACCGTTGACCACGGTATCCTCCTGGAGAGTCTGGAGGGGTTGGGCATTGGAGACACCATATTGCGGTGGTTCCAGTCCTTTCTCTCTGGCAGGTACCAGAGGGTAGCACTGGGAGTGGAGGTTTCGGACCCGTGACCGCTCACTTGTGGGGTGCCACAGGGTTCCATCCTCTCCCTGATGCTATTTAATATCTATGTGAAGCCGCTGGGAGCTATCATCAGGAGGTTTGGTGTGTGGTGTCATCAATATGCGGATGACACACAGCTCTACCTCTCATTCAAATCTTTACCAGGGTTGGCAGTAGAATCCCTGTCCAAATGTCTGGAGACAGTGAGTGGCTGGATGGGGAGGAATAAGCTGAAGCTGAACCCTGACAAGACCGAGGTACTTTTGGTGGGAGACAAGAGGAGGCTGGGGGATGTTGACCTGGTGTCGAATGGGGTATGGCTACCCTTGAAAGACCAGGTCTGCAGCCTGGGGGTCATTTTGGACTCCCAGCTGTCCATGGAGGCTCAGGTGTCAGTTGTGAGCTGGACAGCACTGTATCAACTCCATCTGATACAGCAGCTGCGCCCCTTCCTTCCCGACCATCTGCTGCCATCAGTAGTACGTGCTCTGGTCTCCTCTCGTTTAGACTACTGTAATGCGCTCTACATGGGGTTACCCTTGAAGACGGTTCAGAAGCTGCAGCTGGTACAGAACGCAGCGGCTCACCTGATTAAAGGCAGCCGCCGGCAAGATCACATCACTCCAGTGCTTGAAGGAGTTGCACTGGTTACCAGTTGTTTTCTGGGCCAAATTCAAGGTGTTGGTTTTGACCTTTAAAACCCTATATGGTTCCGGCCCAGCCTATCTGAAGGAGCACCTCCAGCAACACCAGACAGGCCACTTAACAAGATCAGCCTCGGATGGCCTTCTCTCTGTCCCATCAGCCAGGACAGCTAGACTGGTGGGGATGAGGGAGAGGGCCTTTTCTGTGGTGACGCCCACTCTGTGGAACTCCCTCCCTAGGGAACTTCACCATGCCCCTCTTTAATGAGCTTCCGCCATGCATTAAAAATGTGGTTGTTCAGGCAGACATTTGGGGTGGGTTAGGGTATTTTAGAAAATGGTTTTACTGCAGAATTTTATTGTTTTAAACTCTTTTATTATATACTTTGTACATCTTCCAGAGTGGCTGGGTGACCAGCCAGATGGGTGATTAATAAATTTAATAAATAAGTAAAATAAATAAATTGAGCTTTAGACTGAGTAGTTTGAGCCAACCAAATAGAACTCTGTATCTGGCTGATCTCTAAAGGCACTTCCAAACAGAGGATTTCTTAGGTGTCAGTTGCATTGAACTGGCACATCTATAAGCCACATGGACTGATCCAAATAACAAAGCAGAGGATTATAACAGCATCAGAACATTTGCCTCAGTCCAAGTGACTGTGTAGAGGGATTGTTGCATGAAAATCCTGTGGAGCCTTGCACCGGTACTTCTTCATTTCTTTTTTGGCAGCACTCTTTCCCACGCTTCTAGTTTGGAACTAAATTGTTCAACCAGCTGTGTAGGAAGCTTCTGTCTGGATGTAGCCTATGGCAGATCTCTCCCATGCTGTCTTTTCCTCTAGGAGCTGATTGTGGTGGATACATTGTCAGGCAGTGTGTGTTCTCTCACCAAGGGTAAGTACTAAACACCGTGGCCTGGCCCTCATAATTATCTCCCTTCTTTCAGTGTCATGCTGCTGCTCAGCAGAGAACTCTTATGGCCAAATACTAGGTCAGAAACAAAGTGGTAAATGATACATGCTCTTCCTCACCTGCCTGAGCACAGAAGACAGGGAAAGAGAGGGGCAGTGTTAAAACTTCATTCTTTCACTAACCTAGGGTCCCAACTTGGAAGCTGGGCACTGCTCACTGTTGACCGAGATCTGCTGGTAGCCAGATTCTCCACTCCAAACTGTCCTCCCATGCTTGTAAGTGCCACATGACTAGAGGTTTGGCAGAGACATCTGTATTTGAAACCCCTCAGAACTGCCCAACATTGGTGCTTGTTGTAGAATAACAAAATGCCAGTACTACAGCACTGCGGTGGTATTTGGGATGCATGGAGGGAGTGGGTGAAGAAGGAGGGAAACCAACAACCCAGGGATTGAGAAAACAAACCATGATTAGTTCAATCATATGCCAGACAAACTCTGGGTAGAGCAACAAAGCATGGGTTAACCATGGGTTAAATAAACCATGGGTTAGGATTATGTGCAAACCATGTCAATGTATCAAAAACATTTTTTGGGTGTGATTACACAAGGCTTGTACCCAGATTGCAATATGCTGTTATTTATCTGCTTATGTGATTCTTTTTTTGGTAATTTTAGTGAGACAAAATGCAAGTTGAGAAACAACGATGCATAAAATAAATGTGGTATGGCCCATGGTAAGACTTTTACAGGCCTGAGTTGAAACAGCAGAGGCTTTAGGGTCAAGGACTGTCAGCAATGCAGAGTCATAATTAAAAGCCCAGGGATGGAATACAAAAGTTGCAGATGGGATTATGTGCACACCTGCATGTGTTTATACTGAACCTCCCTGCCTTGTTAGCAATGCTGATCTTTCTCACGCTGCAATCCCACTGGGCCTGTCTCTGTTTCCCTTTCAAATATCTGACATATGCTGCCATTTAGGGGCATAAGCTCTAATCCTTTGGGTCTAGATTGCCACCTCCAGCTGTCTCCTGAATGAGAGGCCTGCCCCAGTGGTGCTGGGTTCCTCTTTACCCCTGCTGAGTAATATTTCCCCTTGCTGCAGATGGTGGCCTTCCTCCCTCCTGCTGGTAAGGAAGCTGAAGTAAACTGGGTGTGTCTGGAGGAAGCCAATCCAATTCAAGGCATCACTTGGGATGTCCATACACTGCAGCCTCCTCCAGAACAGGACAACCACCAGTATGGTGAGTGACCAGAGAGGAAAAAATTGGACAGACTTTGCCAGCTATCACTGGCTTTAATTCCCTGCTCTGAGCTGGGCTCCCAGTGAAGAATTAATTAATTTGGGTTGTGATGTGCAGGCTGTGTGTCTGACTGTCAACATGATTTGCAATTTGGTGGTCTATCTTCACAGCGGGCCTTGATTTTGAAGCCATCCTACTCCGGCCTACTCAGATGCCAGAGAAGGCCAAGTTTCCATTAGTGGTGTCACCTCATGGCAAGTGCTTTGTTTTTCACCTTTCTTTCATTCAGGGCTTGATGTAATTCCATCACCATTTATCTTGGCATTACTCCATTTTTCTTCCTTCCCTTGCAGGAGGCCCACACTCAGTGTTCACCACCAGCTGGGCGTTGTACCCAGCAGTGTTGTGCCGAATGGGGTTTGCTGTGCTGCTGGGTGAGTGAAAGCTTGGCTCTTTCTTGGCCACCCAAGGGGTTACTGGTGTCTCAATATATCCTAGAATATACACCAGGGTTGGGCTGCCTGTGGCCCTTGGCATAATTTCCTGCAGCCCTAAGCGTGCAATCAGTTCGGACCTCTGGCAAGAGTGATCTGTCCCTTCCCTGGCAACCTGCTGGAGAGCAAGGAAGAGGGAAAAAGAGAAAGGGGGTGGCAGAAAGAGAAAAGAAGTGAACCCCCCATCCCCCCGCTTT
The DNA here is from genome assembly GCF_057233095.1 of Heloderma suspectum. Taxonomy (NCBI): domain Eukaryota; kingdom Metazoa; phylum Chordata; class Lepidosauria; order Squamata; family Helodermatidae; genus Heloderma; species Heloderma suspectum. Next base: position 281,442,800 of record NC_139459.1, read on the forward strand.
TTGGCTCTAGCCCTACCTACCGCTGGTTTCAGCCCCAACCACCACCGCCATGTGGCCCGACAGATGACCTGTGAGGGAATGCAACCCTTGATGGAAACCCCTGATACATACCATAGTTGGAGGCACTGAGTCTGGTCTGTCGCAGGATCCTTGTTCGTGCCAGTGGTGAGGAATGTAGCACCGGGATATCCAGTCCATCACTCTTGGCCTGAGGACTGGATGTTGGTACTCCCCTTATCTTTCTGTCTAGCCTGCTGTTTCAGTAGGACAGCCCTGTTGCTCAACTTGGAACATGAGGAGGAATGGCACAAGAAGCATGGCCACCCTTCTGGAAAGCAGCAGCAGTGCTTTGGAGCATAGGGGCTGCTCTTCCTTGGCACCTCTGATACTAGAGCTGCTTCAAGGCTAGTTCAGATAGTAGGATCCAGAGCTTCCTGCTGAGATGTTATCTGCTCGTTAGAGGAGGCATCCCCATGCCTAGTGATTCATGGGCTGAAACCTGGCTGGGCAGAATAATCTCCCTAGAGGTAGTGAGCTTGGGGCTGGCAAGAAACGTGCTCCCAATAACACTATGGGATGTTGTTTCCCCCCCCCCCCCAAGTGAATTATCGAGGATCACTGGGCTTTGGCCAGGACAGTGTGGACTCCCTACCAGGGAATGTGGGCTGTCAGGATGTCAAGGATGTGCAGGTAAGAGGGGCTCGTTCAAGTAGAAGAGGGGCCCCACACTCCCTTCATCTTTCCACAACAGGAGTGTGGGGAATAGAACTTTTTATCTCTTCACTGAGTGGAGGACAATAGGTACATAACATGGTGGGAAGAAGAAGCCTAGTCCCAAGGATCATAAATCTTCATACTCTATTGAAATATGTACTGCATGCAATTTCACCAATTCAAATGATCAGCAGGCACATGGTACAGTTCTCGGGGGACTGTACCACTTCCAAAGATGCATGTAATGCTCTTGTTTTGCATGTACAGGGCCAGGAAGCTTTTAACAAAGAGGTCCATCAAGCATGTGATTTCCCTACCCCCAGGCTACATATTGAGGTGATGCAGGAGTGTACCAGATATGCTGCTGAACATTTGGATGGACTCTCTTAGTCCAAGTGTCCAGAGCTCAAAGAAGCTCCAGCCTTGTTTTTTCCCTTACCATTGTTGCCTACTTCTTTACAGTTCTGCATGGAGCAGATGCTAAAGGAGGAGCTTCTGGATCCACAAAGAGTGGCTTTGCTTGGTGGCTCCCATGGAGGCTTCCTATCCTGCCATCTCATTGGCCAGTACCCTGGCACCTACAAGGCTTGCGTAGCCAGGAACCCTGTGGTCAACATGGCCTCCATGGTAGGAAGCACTGACATCCCTGACTGGTAAGTATGCCAGGAACCCCAGTTAGACTCCCACCTTCAAGCTGAGCCTGTGGCTCCTGTCCTTATTTGACACTTGTCATGCTGCTGCTTCTAGGTGCTTGACTGAGGCTGGCTTACCCTTTGACCATGCAGCTCTCCCAGATCCTGGACATTGGACAGAGATGCTGCTTCATTCACCTATGCAGTATGTTGATAAGGTACAACATGTCCTCCCCTATCAACATCCACTGGTTTGAGATCCCCATGCTTTCCCTACTTCAGTTTCAGAGCTCTCATTTCCAACACCTATTTTGATTGCCTTGGGTTTCTATCTTGCATTTTCCTCCTTAGGTACAGACACCTGTTCTCTTAATGATAGGAGAGGAAGATCGACGTGTACCCCCCAAGCAGGGCTTGGAGTACTATCGTGCTCTAAAGGCCAGAGGCGTTCCAACCCGGTAAGCATATTGGGCAAGCTTGGGAAGAAATGCAAAGAAGACGGCTGCAAGGGGAATTTCAGTCATGAAACTGGAAATATGGAAAATGGGATTGGGGCAGAAGGTCTGGCTAGAGATGGTGTGAGCCAAATAACTGCATTATCGCTAATGACTTCCTCTGTGTCTCTTTTTAGGATGCTGTGGTATCCAGGCAATAACCATGCACTATCTGGCGTGGAGGCTGAGGCAGATGGTTTCATGAATATTGCACTCTGGCTGATCCAGCACCTGAAATGATGTCTGCAGAAGCTGGGCTACACCTTTTGTAACCCACCTCCATGTTAAACAATGTGGCTAGCCAACAACTAGTCAAGACACTTAAATTCCAAATAGCTACTGTGGGGACTGATTACTTCAGTACCCTAATTCATAGTCTCCAGAGCTTGAATAGGTACATGAGGGCAGCAGTGGTTGGTGTGTCTCTTCTAGGCTATCTCAATTGCAGCAGAAGTTACCCTGACCACAAGTTGTTGGTTTTTTTGCCAAATCTTGCACTCTTATCAGTAGTTCCACCCTGGTGGATAGCTATTGAAAAATGCCAGATGCTGGAGCCGTTAGAAGTGGCTCTATTCAATATTAACGGAATCTCTGTCTTTAGCTGTTTTGGGAGGCAGAACTGGAAAGGGTGAGCCCCAAGGGTCCATATTCAAAAGATAAATAAACACACTTGATTGTCTAAGACTTCTTGCAAAGTATTATTACTTATACTACTATCTCAGCTGCTGAGATGCAAACTTCCTTAGTGAGTATTGCATATTTTTGGAGGAGAGGAAAAGGTAGTGGTGTCAACAACATGTAGGTCAAAGAAAAAAAAATGATTTACAAGGGGAATTTCATGAATGCAGTGCATAGTACAGGCTCAACTGACAGTTTACGTTACTCCTTATTCTTCCTATCACGCCTGTAACTGCAGATGTCACCAGGAGCTAAATCCCAATCTGATCACAGTATATTTGAGTTTGAGTCTCCTGCACCATGCTGTCTCAGGATTGATTCCTGCTTGTCTCTCTGCTGCTGTATTTTCGCCCCCCTTGCACTTGGTGCACTGTTCCCCCTAGCACTTCAGCTATCCCTTATATAAAGGTGTTACAATGTCCACCATTTGAATGAAGTAGGAATTCAAGAACAAAGCCTGCCAGACTAGTCTGATCTCATTTTTTGATCAGGTCACCTCCCTTGTAGACTGTGGGAATGCTGTGGACATAATGTATCTCGACTTTAGCAAAGCTTTCAACAAAGTGCCCCATGATATCCTGATTAGCAAATTAGCTCAAAGTGGCCTAGATGAAGCAACGATCAGGTAGATCCACAGTTGGCTACAGAATTGGACTCAAAGAGTGCTTATCAATGGGATCTTCTCAAACTGGGGAGAGGTAACGAGCAGGGTTCCGCAGGGCTCAGTCCTGGGCCCAGTGCTCTTCAACATTTTTATGAATGCCTTGGAGGAGGAGGTGCAGGGAACGCTAATCGAGTTTGCCGATGACACAAAAATGGGTGGGATAGCTAATACCCTGGAAGACAGAAACAAAATTCAAAGTGATCTTGATAGGCTGGAGCACTGGGCTGAAAACAACAGAATGAAATTTAATAGGGATAAATGCATTATCCCTAAGTTCTGCACCTAGGAAAAAGAAACTAAATGCACAATTACAAGATAGGGGATACTTGGCTCAACAATACTACAAGCGAGAAAGATCATGGAATTGTGGTAGATCACAAGCTGAATATGAGCCAACCATGTGATGTGGCTGTAAAAAAGGCAAATGCTATTTTGGGCTGCATTAATAGAAGCATAGCTTCCGCATCCAGGGAAGTACTAGTTCCTTTCTACTCAGCGCTGGTTAGGCGTCATCTGGAGTACTGTATCCAGTTCTGGGCACCGCACTTTAAGAAGGATGCAGACAAATTGGAGAGGGTTCAGAGGAGGGCAGTGAAGAAGATCAGGGCATTGGAAACAAAGCCCTATGAAGAGAGACTGAAAGAACTGGGCATGTTTAGCCTTGAGAAGAGAAGACTGAGGGGAGATATGATAGCACTCTTCCAGTCCTTGAAAGGTTGTCACAGAGAGGAAGGCCAGGATCTCTTCTCAATACCCCAGAGTACAGGATGCAGAATAAAGGGCTCAAGTTACAGGAAGCCATATTCCAGCTGAACATCAGGAAACACTTCCTGAACTGTTAAACCAATACAACAACGGAACCAATTACCTAGGGAGGTAGTAGGCTCTCCCACACTGGAGGCATTCAAGATGAAGCTGGACAGCTGTCAGATATGCTTTGACTTGGTTTCCTGCATGGAGCAGGGGGTTGGACTCCATGGTCTTGTAGGCCCCTTCCAACCCTACTATTCTTTGATTCTATGAACCTAACAGTTTAGTTGCTGATGATTACATATAATCAATTAAAGAAGACAACAGTCCCTACCTGCAAGCTTACAATCTAAAAAGACATAACATGCCAGGAAAAAATAATAGGGGGGGGGGAATAATTTACCTTCTCTCTGTACTTAGAGCTAATTTTCAAATAGAAACTTGCTGACTCTGCATGCATAGAAACAAAGGATATTCATCTAGATTGGTATTTTGTAAGTTTGCTAGTGGCCAGAATGCCACCCAACCAGGTGTTGAATTTCTGCTTAAATGGAAGGTGCTATGGAATTTATCATTTCACAATGCCCAGGTACTGTTTGTCCTTTTCTTTCCACCTCAATGGCTTGTGACAGATTAAAATATATAATTTTATCCTCCAAACTGTGTGAGGTAGGTTAGACTATGATTGATCAAAGGCCAATGAGCTGAACAAGAATTTAACCTGGATTTTGTATATTCACAGTCTGTTCCCTCACACTACACTGTTTTTTCAGCAATGCTACATGGGAATAATTGATTGCACCCTTCACCCCCGCCATGGATTGTAATGAAAGTGCTGTAACAATGAAATCTCACAAGACTTACTGAAATCACCCCCTTGGCCTTGCTGTCTCTGTCACCTGCCATTTTTCTTGTTTTAATTCTGCTGCTACTTGCTTCCAGGGTTTGACCCTCTCTTGGACTCAGCTTACTTTTCTAATTATGGAGAAAATGTGTTTGTTTTATTTATTTAGCTAAAGCGTTTCTATCTTGCTCTTCAGTCCAAAAGACTCCCAGAGCAGCTTACAAGAATCAACAATCCGGCAGCCCCTGCCCTCAGGCCCACAATCTAAAACGTCACAAGACACAAGGAAAGGGATTGGGAGGAGGGGTCATGGGGGAAGCATGATGGTGATGCTTGAAATTCTTTCGAGTTCAAGCCTAATCTGTTTCTTCTCCCAGTCACGCAGAGCAAGATGTTTCCTCAGACACCCTTCTGATGGAAATTGCTGCAGAGACGGAAGCAGGGAGGGCTGCTGCTGCTACCGAGGGCTAGGTGGGGGCAGCTCTCAAAGTTGCTTTCTGCTTCTTCTCCCGTCCCCTCGGGGCAAAACGTGTCGAGAGGGACGCACACAGTTTTGACTTGTTAAATTGTGGGCAAGCACGAGTTTTCGTCACACAAAGTGATTGGAACACAGGCTGGTCTATGCCCTTAAGGAGCAGGATTAATTCTCAGTAACCGAAGTTCAGTCCCCACCCCAAGTATGTCCCTGAGGGTGCCCCTTTATTATTTTCATTATGTATTACATTATTTTAAATCCCACCCTTTATCCATGAAGCTCAGGGCAGCCTTTTTGCCGCACTCCGGTTATTCTCGCAACAACCCTGTGAGGTAGGCTAGGCAGAGGGAGCGAATGGTTCGTTCACGGCTATCGAGGACAGCAAAACAGTATTGGGGACACCTTTAGGATAAAGGCAAAGCCTTCCCACCGTCCCCGACTCAGCGGCTCAGCCATTTCTCGGCGACAACGATCCTGCGGGGCGGACCGAGGCGCGCACAGCGCTCGCCTCTCCTTCCCCCGTTTCCTGAACAAGCCCCCTCGCCCCACCTTGCCCCGGCACGCGTTCTCGCCCTTTCCCGGGGCCCCGGTCACACCGGCAGGGAGCGGGTAGCGTGTGTGAATGACCTCGAGCAACGAAATGTCTGGCGGCGATAGCGAATCATGTCCTTCAATGTGAGCGCTTGCAAAGAAAAAGCTGCGTGGGGGGAGGGCAACGGGGTTCCTCCTGCTCGGCCGGGCGGGCCTGCGTTACGAACAGCCGCAGGCGGCGGTGCCCAGATTAGTGTCCCGCTGCACACGGGCTGCAGGGGAAACATGGAGAGCCGAGGGAGGGCTTGGGAGCGGGGGGAGGCGGTGTGCGCGCCCCACGCTCGCGGCTTCCCGCTTGGGCCCGCCTCCCTGCAGCCGTCGCCCGCTTCCTTCCAGCCGTTTTCGCGGCACTGCTGACCGCTCTGGAGCCGGCCGTCCTTCTGCGCCCCCCCCCCCCGGGACTATCGTCTCCCGCTGTCCGGAGAGACCCCCGGCTGCTCCGGAGCAGCTTTGTGGGGAAAGACCTCATGGCTTGCAGGCTGGAGCGTGCAAGAGAGGCGGTGGGACAACTTTGAGGAGGGGGAATTGGGAAGGGAGAGGAAAGGGGGAAGGAGTTGGTGTTGCTGAGCTCCGTGGAGGGAGGCGGTTACAGGGGACTGAGGAGCTCCTGAGAATGTGCCCCCAACTCCGCCACAACTTGTTGCTGCTTCAGTCACAAAGCCATGAAATGTGCCTCTTCTCTCTTCCAGCTGCCAGCGGGCCTGGGCCCAGTCCGTGCCCTGTACCAGGAGCTGAGCCAGTTTCCCTCTGTAGCTTATGCCAGTGTAGGAGTTGGATTTGCTGTTTGTGGGGGCGCCAAGTGCCTGCCCCTCTATACGGGTGAGCCAGTTGCAGTCTGTTCCTTGCGCCCCCTCTCCCAGGCCCCCATGGTGAGGAGGGAGGGTGTCGCTTCAAAATAGCATGTGTTATGTGGGCACAATTGAGGGGGTGGGCTGATGATCTGTGTGCAGGAATCTTGCTTTCTGAATGCTTCAGTGCTTTCTTTAAGAATAAAAAAACCCTCACACACACAGAGTAAGGAGTCTGAAATACTTACTCAGCGTTTTGCAAACAAACTGACAGACAGGAGGATTCACACACTGAGGAATAGACAACTAGTCTCCTGGATAAATGTAATGCTTAGAAGAATAGTTCTGCAGCAACATTGCCAGTACACTGTTTAACTTGCTGAAGGATAGATGAGGTTCCTCAGGTTCCTACTTTGGTGACTGTCCTGAGCAAAAGGAAAAAAAGGTTTGAAAAAGGTCATAGGTGCAAAACTGGCATATGTAAGGAGGTTATATGCATGCTTGTGTGTGGCTCTTGTTGAGTGGTTTTTAAAAAAATGTCAAACCAACATTCTTGTTGGTCAGTCAGTTTAACCATTCTACAAACATTTATATGCAAGTACCCCCTGTTCTGGACAGTCAGACTTCAAGCCAGAGCTTGTTAAAAGATGGAGCTGTGATGGCCTTCCATCTGAACTCTGCCACAGAGAGTGGTTGACTTAAGACAGCCACTTACTTAGCAGTTGATGAGAACAGTATTGGATTGGTCCTGGCCCATGCCAGTTTCATCGCTAGGATTAGAGGCATCAGGGCAGAAAATGGAGTTGCCTTTTAACATCCTGCCTCTGTTGCAGCCTTTTGTTAGTCAAATGGAAGAGAAGTTGACCCAGTCTTCCAGAAACTCACACATGTATTATAATTATATGCACTGCAAATAGCTGACTTCACTGTGTAAGAATAACACTATTCCAGCCTATACATCTCAAATTTGCAGTTTCTTCCAAACTAAAAGATGGTGTGTAATTTATAAAAAGAAAAACAATTATCACATATGCTGAAAACAAAAGAAGCAATTGGCTTCACCTTTTCTATATGATAAAGAAACTTGCGTATAATGTCATGTTAAGAGCCAAATGTTAAGGGTACCATGGAGTCTTATGACAAGACTCCATAGCTAAGAAACAATTTGGTATCAGACCTTTTTGGGGGAACTGGTCCTGTGGTAAAAGAGCTGAAGGGTAGAAAATACATGCTATAGGAGAAAGGGATGAGGAGTACCAGCTTCAGAAGATGGTATTTCTGTGCCAGAGATACGTGGCTCGGCACTCCCTCTATTTTCCCAGTTTGGCTGCCTTGGCTTGTTTTTTTCTGCCTCATCTTTTACCTCTTCCCATTCTCTACCTTTCCTTTCATTGGATTTCTGCACATAAGTCACTTTTCCACTCTCAGCAGCCCAAATGAAGAATATTTTATTTATTTATTTACATTTCTATACCACCCAATGGTTGAAGGTCTCTGGGTAGATATTATTTATTTATTTGCATTTCTATACCGCCCTATAGCTGAAGCTCTCAGGGCGGCTTACATAATAAAAACAAATACAATAAAACCAATGGTAAGAAAAAATATGTTTTGAAAGTTTTTAAAAGTAGCAACAATAATTAAAATCTTGAAAGAGGTAACTGTCCAAATATTAAAATATAATTGTGGGTGGAGACCAATAACCTCTTGTTTCATTATTGCATGTTTATTTATTCTTTATTTATTTCATTTCTATACTGCCCAAGCTGTCTGGGCGGTTCACAAAAAATTAGAACAGCAGAGTGCAGCATAAAAAATATAAACTATGAAAGCTTAAAACCACAATATAACAGTACAACCAAAATAAAACCTAGCAGCAATGCAGAGTTTTAAAATACAGATTTAAAACACCAAAGCTAAAAGATTAGGAAGCTCAAATGCTAAAATACTGGGTGAAATATTCTTCTCGTCTCCTGGCTTTCTGTTTCAGTTCTACCTGGAGGGAGCAATCCTGTGGCCGCTAGACAGTGGCTAAACGGCCATAGGATATGCTGTTTTCCAGGAACTGACCTCGGAGCTCATGCTTCGAGGTCAGTTCCTGGAAAACCGACCTCCCTCCACCTCCGTGCTGCCTCGGAGGCAGTGCGGAACAGCCCAATCCTCCGCAGTTGCAAGAGGAGCGTGGAATGGCTGGAAAGGGGCGTGTTTGGGGGCATTCTGGGGTCGGGAGAGCGTAGCTGCCTGTATGACACATCCTATGTATCATAAAGCATCCTCCCTCCCTGCTCCATGCTCCCACAGCTAGACAGCTGCAATCGGCTGTCTAGCTGAAAAAGCAGGGCAGGAGAAGCACCAAGGGAACGATCCCCTCTGTGCTTCTCCTGCCTTGCTTTGGATAGGCGATTGCCTCCAAGTTCGGCGGCAGCTGCCTGTCTAGATAGGATTGTGCCCTAAATTAATGAAAATCTGTCAGATTTGGGGTGTACTGTGACTGGTTTCCTATTTTTTAGTGTGCCTTCTTACCTAGTTACTATGTATAAATTGGACCTGAACTCAGATATAAATTTTGTAAAGCTTATTTAACTACTAAAAAAATCAAACAATCAAATATAATTTAGAAAGTAATGTAACATGTCAAGAAATTCACATATAAGATAGCATCAAAGTTTAAATGACTTAGGGCGCAATCCTATGGCCGCTAGTCAGCGGCTAGACAGCCATAGGACTGGTCAGTTCCCCACGGTCCAAGGTTGGTTCTCGGAGCGCCAACCTCCACCTCCTCCACTGCCTTGTAGAGAGCGTGGATTGACCCCACGGGGGAAACGGGGTGTTCCTGGGGGCGGGCTGGGGCGGGGAGGTTGGAAGTGCCGGTACAACACTTCCTATGTGTCTCCCAGCCTCCCCACCGTGCGCTCCAAAGTCCCACAGCTAGATAGCTGAAATCAGCTGTCTAGCCGTGAAAGCAGGGCGGCACAAGCACGGAGGAGATGCACTCCTCTCCACTCCTCCTGCTCTGCAGTGAATAGGCGGTTGCCCCCGGGTTCAGAGGTGACTGTCGATCCCCATAGGATTGCTCCCTCCGCTGAACAAAGGAAACTGTTCAGAATGTTATTGTATATTATTAACATATGTAGTGTATGTTACAATGTTGAAGTGTATGAAATACTTAAACTGCAATCCTATGGATGTTTACTAAAAGTAAGCCCCACTGAATTCTAGGTGCTTACTTCCAGGTAAATGTGTATAGGATTGCAGCTTTAATACATCAAGAAAACAGATTCAGTCTGCAATCCTATACTCACTTACCTGGAAATAAGCCCTATTGAATTCAGTGGGACTTAACTTCTGAGTAGGCAGGTAGAGGATATATAGGATTGCACTATAAAAGTCTTAATGGAATTAAACTTGTCATACCTGCTGCCAACAGATTTAACAAGTGCAGTTATCCTGGAGGAGCTGCTCCCCATTGTTTTATCCTGGATTCTACTGGCCAAATCTACAAATCCTCTTGAAAAATACCTGACCTGGACATATGAGGACATCTGTTACCTTACAATATCATCCCAGGGTTCTGATACTGTTTTCTTTCTTTTTGATCCCTTGTCTGATTTCATAAATGTGGCAAAATCCAAGTATTGCTTTGCCTCCTGAAGCTTCCTCCTTCTGGATATATTACATCAACTTCAGGTGCTGAACCACTAGCTGACCAAAGCTGAAACCTCTATAAGAGCAATTCTTTAAGTCTATATCAGTTTCAACTCACCAAAGAGAGATATTCTTAGCTTTAATGATGAATCTCCCTTAAAGTTACATGTCAGTGAAGCCTGTTCCTGCTGTCCTTGCCTTGACTAGAATCCCATAGATATTGCTATAATCCTCTCCAAAATATCCCAAATGTAGCTAAATGGCAGTATTCCCCACCTCCACAAATTCTTGAAGCCTTCTGCCAATTTTACATTTGCTGTTTTACTGCTCTGTCCTAGTATTATCAACGAGGGTGGAAAGCCAAACCTTTGGGCTGCTGCCTAAAGCTGCAATCCTAAGCTTACATACTTAGAAGTCAGAATCAGGCTGCAAAACAGCCAAGAATCTCACAGCCTAATTTTTATCTAATGCTAGCACATGTTTTACAACTATATTTTGCTTGTAGAATATTGACTGTTTTTGTTACTCAGTTTAAAAACTTCTCTATATGCTAGATTTTTAAGATGACAGCTGTACTTATATATGACCACTAGACAAGCGTGTGTGTGTGTGTGTGTGTTGTATAACATAGTACAGAACTGTACCTCTTGAAATTAAGGTTTCAGCAATTCTTTAGTGAGAACTCCTCATTCATTCTGCTTGTTTGCCATTTCAGTACTGATGAGCGACACTTTCACTAAATGTAGAGTGTATACTTATCTCTAACAAACTGCTATCTCTCTAATTAACTCTAGCATAACACTTTTTGTGTCACTCAATTTTCTTTCCAGATCAGGTGTTCTTTCTTCTTGTAATACTATAGTCAGCCTCCATTTCTGAACTCTGATAAGCTTACTCATCTACCTTCGAGTAGAATCAATCTGTCTTGGTTTTCTTGATTCTGTGTTTTCCCCACATACCTGCATGCGGCAGTATCAACCAATTAGTTCAGAGCTAGCAGTATTACGCTCTAGGCTGGGAGGTTCCTGAGCTCACAAACTCAAGTAGCGTAAGTTCTCTCACCTTAAATTTCCTCCTTTCCTGCAGAGTGGTGCCAGCCTGACCTGGAGCGCTGTCAGCAGCTGCAGTTCAGTCGTCAGTATATCCTGCATCATGATGGCAAAGCAGTTGTCTCAGTTACTCCGGTTGGTGTGCCAGCTGAGATCCGAGACCAGTACGTAGAACATCTCGCTGCCCTGGCACTCATAATCATGTTCAAGCTGAGGTTGGATTGCACCTAACTTGGCACAAGACAGAACAGAAACCAGAATAAGGATGATCTGCTTTCTGAGGAATGGGGACACATGAGGATAGGGCATATTAAAGGTTGGTGCTTTGAGGTGGCATCATATTTTCCTTCCATACACATACACTTGCATGTCGTACTAGCCCAGTAACCATCAACTGGAAGTAGCATCAGTTCGCCAAAGCAGCAGCCTGAAGTCCTTCAGTCAGAGGTGGTGGGGATCATAGGACTGCATATGTGACAAACATGTGCTGTCTTCCCTGAGCTATAGCCTTTTCCCAGGTTAGAGGGTTTTCCTTAAAGCAGACGGAAAGCAATGGGCTTTGCCCCTTTGGGTGCATTCAGATTATGCTTTTATAATGAAATCAGCCTGCTTTGCCCCTTCGTTTCTCTGGTTAAAATACCTTGGAACTGGCTCTGCTGCTCATGCTGTCCCCTCCTGTCTCTTGTGCCACAGACTGCTGATCAGAGTGTCACCTACTGGGAGGCACAAGGCTGTTCTCACTCACCACTTGGAAATGGGGCAGAAACAGGAGGTGCTGGAGGTAAAATGGTATATCTGCGTGAGACAGCAGAGTGCATACTATCTGGATGCTAGGGCAATATCCTGCCATCATCACAGAGTTGGGGTAGTGTTTGCAGCACTGTACAATGAAATTATTTATGTAGATATAGCAGGGATGGTGCTGCTGTAGCCTGATTTGTGCAGTAGTCAAAGCTGGTTACTACAGGCCTTGTGGTATAAGGGAAGAATTAGATATTGCCCTTTTTAAACATGAAAGCTGAGATTCAGGCTCAGTGGGGATGAATGAAGAATGCCAGACATTTGAAAGTAGGGAACATCGCTGTAGGAAATCTGCATGTGTGGAGGATGTCTGATAGGACCAAAATGATAGGACTAATTTCACAATGGTTTTACCGGGCACATAACTCATGCCTGGCCACAGCCAGCAGTAATTATAATTATTCTCCTAAAGCACATCATTTGTTGGCATTAACCATTCTGGCTGTGGTTGATGGAAGTTGAAATCCAACTACATATGGAGGGCCACAGATTTCCCCATCCCTGTCATAAAGAGACCCAGTAGAGATTCAGACCTTGATTGGGAAAATAATCTGAAGTGGCTTCTTATAATGTAGGTGTTGCTATCCCTCACCTTCCTGGAGCACCTTCAGCTCTCCCATCTTTTTCAGTCACAGCAGGGGACCAGGGAGGAAAGAAGATGTGGGGTGTGAGGGAATGTGGCAGACCTGTTGATTACTCAGCCTAGGAATGTGGTGGTGGCTATTGCCCTGTACTGATTTCTGTGTCCCAGCAGGTCTGGAGCAACCGTGGGAGGGTAAGAAATGTCAACCTCACATCGCTGGATAAACATGGCAGAGTATACACAGATGGTAAGGGCAGTTGCAGTGGGCTTGGCTGCATGCTGCTCTTTGCAGGCAGAGCAAGTGGTGCTCCCTCCGTCCTGTGTACTCTGCTCTCTACCAGCATAGCACTTGTCCATGCTCCTCCTTCCTCTTAACATCCTCTCCCCAATGCCAAAAGAGAGTTTCCCCAATTGTTCAGTGCTATGTGCTTGCCCCCTCCTTGTCATTTCAGACTTCCCTGGCTCTCACTGCAACCTGGAGGTCCAGGAGCACCCCACATTTTCAAATCTTCATGACAAAACTCCCATTTTGGCCAGGACCTTGGGTCACAAAGCCCTGCTTCTAGTACTAACTCCAACTATAACACTGCTGATCAGATTGCACTGTCAGTCTTGTCTGGATTTAGTCTCACAGTGGAGTCCTATGCATGTCCACACAGAAGTAAATCCCATTGAGTTCAGTGAGATTTACTTCATCCTAAAAGCCCTAATCCAGGTGAGCCTCATCCTGTTCCCCTCTATAGCCAGATACTATGGGTACTTCCAGATGGAGGGTTCCTAGCACTAACAATGAAAAGGCATTGTGCAGCTATTCCATCCTTTGTTCCTTAACAGATTTTCTACACTAAGGAAAAGATGGAAGAAATGGTGGGAAAACACAGGAGGCTTATTAGTGGTAGGAAAACAGTGGTGGGAAAGGAGGGTCGATGTCTGGACCCCCTGTAAAATGTTCTGAATCAGGCAGAGCAGTGACAATAAAAGGCTCATCTGGAAGCACCCTAAGTAACAGGCTTGGGTTGGATGAAAATCCAAGAGACTGCTGTGTGCCATCAACATGTTTGATGCATCTACTGCATGCTTCCATATGAGCTTCCCCAGTGGCATTGCATATCTTAGAGGGGATACAGGATTTGCTTGTTAGACCCTTGGAAACAATGAGTAGCTACCCATCATCACCTTTTCAGGCTTCCCTATATAGAAAGAGCAGCAAACCACTCTAGAGCAGTCTTATAAATCTCCATGGGTCCTAGGCTGGCATCACCAACATGTTGTGATCAGTAGTACTGAAAGGTGTAGACGATCTAATAGTTTCAGTAAGGTGCAGTATTCCCTGTTCATCTCTCTATATAGTGATAATCAACCATGGCCACAGGCATTGTCATTCATTGTTGTATCTAAGGCAAATATTACAATATAATGTGTAAAGTCACTCTAAACCTGGGAGACCTCAACACAACCTCAGAGATGGTTGCTTCTTCAACAGGGCCATTTAGTTCTTCTGAGGTACTGCTCTTCTGCAGTTATCTGAAAGTGGAATCAAAACTGGCTGTTTTTATAAATCAGCACGATTATTCCCTTTCCTCTGATTGATCCTGCACAGACTTACCAGCCAGAGCCATCTGAGCAAACACTGGCCCAGATGCATCATCCAGGCAAATCACTGTGATGTACATAGGCTTTGTTGGTGAAGGTGTTCTCCACATGCTCAGAGACACATTTCTCTCCTGCCAACATGCAAGTGCAAAGGTAAAACTATCACATGCTGCATAATATCTGGGAAACATGGGGCCAAGAGTCCCGAGAGCTACCTAAAACAGATTTTGAAGGTGAGGATACTTGTGAGGTGCAACTGAATGCAAACCCTGGAGCTGGTACTTTCTTCCAGCAGTAAAATAAAAATGACCTATCTGTATAATGTGAAAACTATGCTATGTGTTTGAGAAGTGTTTCCCAATACTAGATATGCACAGCTACAGAATATGAGCAGCTGTGTCTGGAAGAAATGCTAGGCTTGGCAAATTGTCTTCGTTTAACTGTGTGTGTGTGTGTGTGTGTGTGTGTTGCTCACACATACCCTTTCACATATTTCTGGCTGTAAAAACATTCTGGAGCAGAACACCAGTGAAATTTAGCCAAATTTGAATATGCTGCACAATTTAAAACACAGTCTACGTTACTTTAGATTTCTCCTTGGCTTCACTCAGAAGCATGCCAGGTTTCAGTTAGCAAATCCTGAGCTCTTTACAAAATAGCAAGCATAAGCATCTGTGCTGAAGGAGAGCTTGCTTTTGAGGCAAAAATGAACTCTCTCATCTAACTCCTCAAGCACAGCAGGATTATCTTGGGATGATAATAATTAATAACATAGCTGCTCTCTGTCCACAACAACTGTATATTAGGGTCTCAACAGACACAGCTGTTGTCATTTTCTAAGAGCAGGAGCTGCTGTCTCTTATTCTGAAATGTTCATTGCCCTCAATAGCTTTGGGGAAGATAGTCAATCAGTCAGTCAGTCAATCAATCAAACTATTACTCATAGTTGTGTGGTCAGTATTGTGAGCTCCTGACCTTCTCCACTTGCATTCTGTTTTGGTGAGGTGGGTCAGTATAGGGACAGTCATTACCTATTTCCCCATCTATCCTTCTGCCACCAGGGCAGTTTGGATGCTTTGCCTGGTCCAGCTCAGAAATACAGATCCTGTATGTTGCGGAGAGAAGACACCCCAAAAGACAACCACTTTTTCCTCAAGGCAGGTCCCCCAAAGGAGAGAAGCCAGCTGAAACAAGAAAGGTATCTCCTTTATTATTTATCATTCAAATAATTGTACTGTGCCAAATGCTTTACAATCTTTATCTTGCTGATCTTAAACTTGGGAGGCAGGTCAAACAAAGCTACATATTCCAAATTTCTCAGAGCAAAACAGCCTAAACAGATATATTTGTTTTACATTAAATGAGCCAGGAATTCATAAAATACTGAGGAAGCCATATTAGCAAGCCAGACTTTCATGAGGTCTGGTGGCATGCCCTGCTAAAGAATGTTTTTGAAACACTGACTTCTGTTTAATTCAGGATACACAAGTTTAAAATAACTTGCCACTCACAGGAGAAAATTCAGTGCATGCACTGCATCCTAGCAAAGTTGCAAGATCCAAACTCCAAGCATTATCATATTGTGCTATTGTTCCCCGGGTACGGCTGTAAAAGTACAGAGTCGGTAGATACCAGGCACTACACAAACTATACATAATGAATAGATTAGCCCTGTGCCTCTCATATGCGAAGAGTTACAAGATATGGACTTGTCTTAGAGATACTGATTTGCCTAAGGCCTCTTAGAGAAGAGTTAGATAGCTTTGTCCGAATCCTCTTTCTCCTCTGTTCCCGGTTAGTAATAAGACTGTAGTTAGTCTGTGCTGAGGGGAATACACTCCACATGCACAGAGGCACACATTCTGCCAAAAGACTCGGCTCTGACATTGGAAATAGGTTCTAGAGCTAAGGAATCTATGTTCAGTGCCACATTCCCTCATCATGATAACCCAGAAAGACTGAGGCTCTCCCTTGCACTGTATGCCTACTGTAGAAAGGACTGTTGCAACCCCAAGGCCTCTCTCTTTCCATAAAGGCTAAACTACATAAAATTCACATTGAACTTCTCTATGTAGTTGCAGTCTACTGGCAGGTTGTCTGCAGCAAGCCCTGGTGCGTGGAGAAAGCCTGCACATGACATTCAGGTTTCCTGTGTCTGTCTCATGGAGAACTGCAGTTACTCTTTTTCCTCTGATTTTGTCCTAGGAGGAGCAGTTTGTTTACTACGACAACTGGGGAGAGGCACTGGGCGATAAGAGTGTTCCTGTCTTGTGCATGCTGAATGTTGAAACCTGCGAGGTTTCAGTGCTAGAGGGCATCCCGGGGCACGTCTCCCCTGGGCAGGTTAGTGCAATGCAGAATTGGAACTTAATGGGACATTACTGCAGCCTGGCAGAGATCACAGGCATTTCAGAGTAACAGAGAGAAACGGGGTTTAAAATAGATTGGGAGGAGAGAGGCTCTGACCCAGTTCTACTGGTCATGAATTATTACATGTTTTTTGGTTACAGAAGATTGAACAAAATGACATGTTCGGTGGCCCTGGGTCCTACAGACTGTTCTGGGCTCTCAGGACTCCACTTCCATCACATTTCTTGTACGTTTTACAAGTTCAGTGCTTCTCTGAGCCTTGTCTTTTTTAATCAATTCTTTATTGTTTTTCAACAAAACAAGCAAACAAAAGAACAACAGAATTGTTAAAAATCACTAACGTTGCTACATAGTTTAAAGATCTCAGTTTCAATTATTACAACATTCTAAAAAAAGAAAAAATATACATAAACTACAATAAAAGCAGACCAAGTATCCATATGTAGGTCGAGCCTTGTCTTTGAATTGGGGTCCAGTGTTGGACTGAACAGAGAGTCAGACATGTGACCTACGGTCAGGACCAGAAATAGTGGAACAAGGATAACTGTTTGGGCAGTTGGCCTCTGTACACCACCACACTGAAGTTGAAAGGAAACACACCCAGATAGGAGCAAAGTCAGGACTTTCAGCTGTAATTCAAGGGGTTTGACAAAAGTGGGGACTAACCATTCAGGAAGGACAGCCAGTGGCATACACACACACCCATCGTTGGTGGCTCATAAGTAATGGAACAAACCAACATCATTTTAAACTTAAGGATCGCCTGTAATACCTGGATGAAAATCCTTTGCAGTCAATGACTGCCTGAAGTCTGGAACCCATGGACATGACCAAATGCTGAGTTTCCTCCCTCAGGATGCTTTGCCAGGCCTTTACTGCAGCTGCCTTCAGCTGCTGCTTGTTTGTGGGACTTTCTGCCTTCAGTCTTGTCTTCAGTAAGTGAAAAGCATGCTCTATTGGGTTGAGATCAGGTGACTGACTTGGCCATTGAAGAACATCCCACTTCTTTGCCTGGAGAAACTCTTGGGTAGCTTTTGCTGTATGTTTTGGGTTATTATCCATCTGCAGTATGAAGTGGCATCCTATCAGTTTGGCAGCATTCAGCTGAATCTGAGCAGAAAGTATAGCCCTTTACACTTCAGAATTCATCCTGCTGCTTTTATCAGCAGTCAGGTCATCAATAAACACCAGTGACCTGGTTCCATTGGCAGCCATACATGCCCATGCCATAACACTGCATCCACCATGGTTGACAGATGATGTGGTATGCTTTGTATCATGAGCTGTTCCTTTCCTTCTCCATACTTTTCTCTTCCCATCATCCTGGTACAAGTTAATCTTGGTTTCATCAGTCCAAAGAATCTTATTCCAGACCTGGGCAGGCTTTTTTAGGTGTTTGCTGGCAAAGGCTAATCTGGCCTGTCTGTTCTTGAGCATTACCAGTGGTTTCCACCTTTTTGTGAAGCCTCTGTATTTACATTCATAAAGCCGTCTCTTGACTGTAGATGTTGACATTGACATGCCTACCTCCGCAAGAGCGTTCTTGACCTGGCTAGATGTTGTGAAAGGTTCCTCTTCACCATGAGCAGAATTCTGCAGTCATCCACTTTAGTTGTCTTCCGTGGTCTTCCAGGCCTTTTGCTGTCGCTGAGCTTGCCAGTTAATTCCTTCTTTTTCAGGATGTTCCAAACTGTTGTGTTGGCCACTCCCACTGTTTTTGCTATCTCTCTGATGGGTTTATTTTGTTTCCTCAGCCTAATGATGGCCTCCTTCACTCGCATGGACACCTCTTTGGACCTCATGTTGGGAGTTCCAGTGAACAGCTACCAAATGCAAATGTAACACTCAGAACCACCTCCAGGCCTTTTCTCTGCTTGATTGGTCATGGGGTACCCAGGAAACAGGCCACACCTGGCCATGCAGCTGCTTGTCAGCCATTCCTTCCGTTACTTATGAGCCACCAAGGATGTGTGTGTGTGTATGCCACACTTCCTGAGTGGTTAGTGCCCCACTTTTGTCAAACCCCTTGAATTACAGCTGACAGTCCTGACTTCGCTCCCATCTGGGTGTGTTTCCTTTCAACTTCAGTGTGGTGGTGTACGGAGGCCAACTGCCAAAACAGTTATCCTTGTTCCAATATTTCTGGCCCTGACTGTGTATTCTCACAACAGGTGCTGTGAATGCACAAAGCCAGCTTTCCCTAACTCAGAAAGATAGAAAAAACCGTTTCTCTAAATTCCAAACTCATTGCCGGTTGCAGCTGATAATCTGTTTGGAACAGGATGCTATCACATCAGCTCCCTGCACAAATGTAAAAGTTCCCTGCTATGAGTGCTTCCAGATGGAGGCTCCTAGCACTACCAATCAAAAGACATTGTGGAGCAATTCCATATTTCCTTCCTTAACAGAATTTCTGTGGTAAGAAAAACAGTGGAAGAGGTAAACGCAGGAGAGTTACAAATTGAAGTCATTGGGTATTTCCAGTCAAGGCGTTTATTGCACCATTGCCCTGCCTCATTCATAGTCTCCCACTTGTAACTTTCCCTGTTTTCCCCCACTGCTTTCCCCATCTTTTTCCTTACAGCAGAAAATCCACTGAGGAAAAATACGGAATAGCTGTACAAGATGCCTTCTAACTGGTAGCACTAGTAGCCCTTTGTCTGGAAGTACTCGTCATCATCTAGACCCTCCATAAAATTATGTGAATGAGGCAGGGTGATTACGCAACAAAAGCCTCTAGAAGCACCCATTGTGTTTACTGCAAGCAGCACCCTTGGTGGTGGTGGTGGTGGGGAGCCAGGGTGTGTATGGAATGTTCAATGAGAAACCGGGCCCCTAGTCCAGATCAGGAAGTCAGGGCAGCCCTTAGCTGCTTTTCCTTCAAAATAAAAGTGACAGCTCTAAGGACACTTTTTAAAAAGTGTTGTTAATGTCATACGTAGTTTGATCTTCATGCGACGCTTCAACTCAACTACACACACAGCCTTAACCTTCTAAAGGGAGCGCATCATTATTTCAGTCCACTGGTAGTGGATATGAGGGGCATGTGCATTCATGCAAGGTCAGCTCAAGCATGAGAGGCTGGCATTTAGCAGGAGAATGCTGGAGAAAATGCTACTTTCCCCATCCCATCTCCTCTCCTTTCCACAGGTAGAGATGCATATCTCCCATGTTATTTGCTTGCAAATGCTTCTAACCAAGAAGAAGTCTGTAAATCACTCCTTGGGGAGTTGCTGTCGAACAGTAGTCCTGAGGACAATGTAACAATACCCAGTAAGAGGACTTTGTTGAGGAAACTGATCAGCTGCAGTGTCATTCTGCACATCATATAGAGGGAGCATAGAGACACAGTATAGCCCAATGCCCCTAGCTAATACTTTGGCTTTGCTTCTCTGGTCAGGCCTTGTGGTCCCCGGATGACAAAGGTATAGTGTTTGTTGGCTGGTGGCACGAGCCTTTCAGACTGGGATTGAATGCTTGCTCCAACAGAAGGTAAGTGAGGGCTCATTGGCCCTTAAATGTGAAATAACATGCTGACCCTGGATCCTGGTCTTTGATTGGCTGTACCCGGACCAGCCACTGCCTCAAGGAAAAATCAGAGGGCACATTTTAACTCTTTTCTCTGAAAGGATGAAGAGAAAAAAACATATCCTGAACGCTAATGAGATCAAGTCAGTGATCTCTGATCATTTCTGAAATGCAGATCTGTGAAAGATAATCACCAGTTTTGAAGCAGTCCACTGGGTCACTAGTCCAGCTCCACCCCTGCCCTTCCTAAAACAGGCTAACCCAAACTGGTGGCCTCCAGATGTTTTGGACTACAATTCCCAGGATTTCTGACCATTTTCCATGCTGGCTGGGGCTGATGGGCATTGAAATCCACAACATCTGGAGGACACCAGATTGGGGGAGGCTGGGATAACTTATGTCTAAAGCAGCCTTTCTCAGCCTTAAGCCTGTCACCGATATGCTGGCTGGGGATGATGGGAGTTGTAGTCCAACACATTTGGACAGTGCCAGCTTGTGGGGAGGTTGCTGTAACGGATCCCTGACGAGTGTCAGCCTAACTTTTCCTTGATGAAAATCTCTCAAGGAAGGATCTCCCTAAGGTATCTTGTTCTATGGAAGATAATACAAATAGTTAATCCTTAGGACATCCCGTAATCAATGTAGGGTGAAGGGAAGGTGGTTGCACTGCAGGCCTCCAAATCCTCAGCTTCATTTTTCTGTTAAGTTCAGAATGTGAAAATTTGGACCCATAGTAATACATTTAATTCATCATAGGGTTGGCTTGGTGTGGGGGTTGGTGGTGAAAAAGGAGACTCCTCACCATTCCCTCTCCTCGCCATAGGTCGGCCCTATTTCTCTTGGATCTCTCCAAAAGTAGCTGTGGTAAGTCATCTCAGAGGTTCTTTAAGTCTGCCCCTTGTCCCTCCAAGCAGTGGCATTCCTTTCAGAGTTTCCTCTTCATGTGCATGTATGTACTAGTAGCTTCTCAGCTACTTGGAGCTCAAAGTGGATTTCCTCTCTCCTGACCCTGTCACAAGAGTTTTTGCAGAATTAGATAGGCTTGTTACATTCAAATATAGGTCAGGGATCTGGTGCCTGTAATAGAGAGATAGCGTATTGCTCAGTAGCCAACTAGGCTTTTGCAAATATATCAGACGAAAAACAGACCAAGTGAGATACATAGTATCGGCATACAAGAAAAAAACACAGGTTAAATATAATAATAGGAAAATAAGTAATATTTTAACAGACTGTCAACAACTGATTGTATATTTTAAAAGTTTTTAAGATAACTAAAATAACTCAATGGCCTTTATTGTCATCTGTCAAGATAAAAGACTTCTTCCCTAGTGCCAACTTAGTAAATTTAGCAGTGTGGCATGTCACAAAGTAGTCTGTCCCTGCCAATAAAGGTACAATTTTGTTTAATTAAAGAGAAGTTATCTCTGATACCAACAGTAAGCAGCTCAAGATATTGAGTGCCTGCAATAGCTGCACAAAAGGGTAAACATTAGTAGGTACAACTTTTCCTGTCTTAGTACTGCAAAAGAAAAGAAATGGTGTCTACCAAATCCTTCCTCCTACGCAACTGCGAAAGCCACAGTTCTGTCCTCTGTGGGATTCTGCATTCTAGCAACACCCACTTCTGATAGTAGTTTCTCCATATTTGCCTTTTGGAAAGAAGCCAAATAATGCCCAGAGACATGTGGTTGTCTAACATCTGAAGAAACAGCTACAAGTCGAGGTTTCCAAAGCTTTTAGACCTTCTCAAACCTATTTGGCATTCTAAAGATACGTAAGGTTCCTTCAGCCACTGTATTGCTCCTTTTCTATATTTTCAAAATGTGATTAAGGAAGTGTGTTAGCAGAAGAAGCCCTGAAAGTGCAGCAACAGGGGCCTTTTACAAGGTAAATTCAGAAGGCCAGCCATTCATGTTCTAGTAATCTCATCACCTGGGAGCTTTGGGCCAATTGCTTTTAAGAAATTAAAAGGCTCTCATCATCTTCAGATCTGTAACTTCACTTAGACAGGACTCTACCCCCTGATCCTGCATTATGACTGTGGTTGCAGAGCTGCTATCCTCAGATGACCAGGCTGTCTCTTCTCCTCGGCTCAGTCCTGGCAGAACTCACCTAGTCTACTTGGAGGGGCCAGTATTTGGGTCTCATCGCCAGTGCCTGAAGCTACAGATGGTGAGTGCCCTAAGAAAGGATTTTCTCTCCCACCATCCACAAGGGTTGAGCAAGCAAGTGGAAGAAGCTTCAATTCATCCACAACCCCTACCTCCACGGTTCATAGACAGCCTTCCAGGTCTTCTCCCATTATCTTTGCCACTTAACCGAGGGGGTTTCCCCCCTACGACATGACAGTCAGTCAAGACATCAGACTGCATGCCTTCCATGGCCTCTCCTTTCACTCAGATAGGAAATAGAGGGTTCTTCATTGCCTCCTCCATCTCTCACCCAAATAAGGACTGTAACTTCAAATACTGAAAAAGCCTGCTGGGTGAAGGCAAGATGTTTGTGGCCTTCAACATGGCAGCACATTGAGCAGGAATGGCAGGAGAGAGAGACAGTGAAATTCCCGTTCAGTATCAGGAGAAACAGAGACCCTATCTTTCTCCCATCTAAAAGAGTTCAACTTGTTTACTTTAGGGGTCTGACAGGTGACAGCAGAGCTATCTAAAAAAAAAGCAGAAAAAATCCAATGGAATAAACAGAACATTGATCAGCCATAAATGGGGAGGTTGAATCATGATGTCCCGATCGTGTCAACCAATAGAGGGGATGTTTTCGGTATCTGCTGTTGCTAGGCAAACTTTAATTGAAAAAAAACCCTAATAGTTACAGCAACTATTCTTGTTCCTAGCTACTGATTATGTAATTGAATGCAATTATAAGACTGATACTGAAATCTGAGTGTCAGGAGAAATCTCCAGTATCTGTCTTTCTGATCATCTCTCCTGTCTAGCTCAACTGGCAAACAAAGGTCACGTCTACTGTGGTGGACGTAGTCAGGACTGCCACAGCTGGTAAGTCTCAAGTTCAGAGACTGAACATGAAAAATCAGGGTTGCTTTTTCTGATCACCCTGCCACTTCACCTCAGTTCAGCCACACATCTCGTGCTGCTACGTACAACCCTGCTACCCCCAACAATAAGGTATCCTTTTGTAGCTTGAAGATGGAGAGCCCCGGGATCAGACATATGCCTCCCCTTTTTGTACCTCCACCCCTTCACTTAACGCTCCTGACTTTGTCCATGTTTTACTTGAGTTCTCCACAAGGTCTGTCTTCTCCCTTCTAAGGTTTTTTTGGGATTTACTCGGGGTCACTGCCCCTGCTTTGCTGGGCCAACGACAACAATAGAGTCCTGCTTAACACTCCTCAGAGGAGTAAGAAGGTATGTTGAACAGCTGGCCTTAGAGTAAATATATGTATATATGTACATCTTTATTCCACCAAGAGGCTCTGAGCAGCATTTTGGACACCAATCACCCCCTCCCCCGAGTCAGACCGAGAAAGAGTAAACTGTTCAGTGAGCTTGGTAGCTAAACAAGGATTTGAACCTGGGTTTTCCATGGCCTAATAAAGCACCCTAATCATTATATTACATGGGTTTCCAGAAATGTGAGAGACAAACATTATTTACAATGGGGGAAAGTGAGCCATGTCTGCTGAACCTGAAATTGCTTATAAGATAAGGGTGACTGTAAAGAGTCCTGTCTATTGAAATTAGATAGGAAGAGGCTGGAGGCTCAAATTTGAGATCTAGATAGATCTATGGAACGTTTTACCTCCCCTGAGAGGATGTGTGGGGCAAAGTGCCCACATATGATTGCTCTCAGACCTGTATCTGGATGGGGAGGGAAATGTGAGAAAAGCCTTTCCTACTATTAGGTTTTAATGGGTTTCTGTAGCTGAACAGCCACTTTCCCATTCATAGTCTTCCTTTACCATCTGTTGCAGGAGCTGCTGGTTGTGGATACCAAACTGGGGAGTGTGAAGTCAATTACAGCAGGTATAATCAGATCGTAGTTTGTAGGCTGCAGGAGCTGTATTGTATTTGCTGAGATCTGTTCCAAACACCAGAAAAAATAGCAAGAGCTCTTGTAATCTAGTACTTCTGCCCATTTCACAGAGCTCTATTATCTCCTAGGGTGTTTCCAGGCAAGGCTTCTAGCATACTATCGCCCTGTCTCATTTATGGAATGTTTTGGTGCATCCAGGCAACATCATCTTCAACTTGTAATCCTCCTGTACTTTTCTGCCTCTTCCATCTTTTTTCTTTCCACAAAAAAATCCGTTAAGGAAGAAAAGGCAAAATAGCTACACAATGCCTTTTGATTGGAACTGTCCATCTTGAAGCATCCCTGGAAAAGGCTGCAGCTGTAATGGCCACAGATTAGTTCTTCTGCTTCCTATAGTCTTGCTACATTCTCAACAAGACCTATCAGTAGAGAGTGCTACCATCAGCCTACTACTAAGCCATGATGCCAGATCTAGTTCTTAGACTTATAGGGGGTCCTCTTCTGAGGTCAATGAAGCTGCTGAAAGTTTGGTGCTAGACTATCACTATTCTCTGTGCATACAATTGCTACTGCTCCAGAACCAGCTTGCCGTGGTTTGGGATCAGTAAGCCTCCTGTGTAGCTGCTTTCTTACTTTCGTTTTTGCTCCCGAAATGTGACAATTAGCTTTTCAACTGACAGCCCAGATAAATCTTAAGCAGTCTTCTCGGTGCCCCACACTAGGCACACCAGAAGGTAGCTGGACTCTGCTGGGAATTCATCAGGATCTCCTGGTAGTGAGCTGTTCATCTCCCAATTGCCCTCCAAGCCTGGTAAGAAACTTTCCTTGCAGGTCAAGGTGTGGGTTGCTGCAAGCTTCCATTTCCCTTTTTTTGGACCATGATAAAATCAGCAAAGGCTAGTGTTGAGCTAGCATCTTTGCTGTGCTCTTTTCTATACTGCTCGCACGTGGAAATATTTTGTGTGCGACCTCTTCCTAGATAAATGTTTTAGGAAGGTTTTTGCCCCCTCCCTCAGAAATAAAATACAGATATTTCCTTAAACTAATTTGCTTTAATTAACTATGTACAGTAATCATAGAATAGTAGGGTTGGAAGGGGCCTACAAGGCCATCGAGTCCAACCCCCTGCTCAATGCAGGAATCCAAGTCAGAGCATCCCTGACAGATGGCTGTCCAGCCTCGTCTTGAACGCCTCCAGTGTGGGAGAGCCCACTACCTCCCTAGGTAGTTGGTTCCACTGTCGTATTGCTCTAACAGTCAGGAAGCTTTTCCTGATGTTCAGCCGGAATCTGGCTTCCTGTAACTTGAGCCCATTATTCCGTGTCCTGCACTCTGGGATGATAGAGAAGAACGTAAAGACAGTCAACAGTGTGAGTTAGCCAATGCCTTCAAAAAGACCCCTCAGCCCAAACTCTGGTGCACATGGACCTTGTCCTCAGAATATAGGCTCATAAAAGACACAGGCTCAATTTAGACATCATACAAACCACGATTTATGCTAATCATAGTTAAAAGCCCACACCATGCTTTGAGCTTCCAGACATACAGCGAGCAAACCATGTTTTCTTGAGCTTCTTGTCTGCTTTTGTTTTCCATCTGCTTTCTACTCAGCTTCCTAAATTCAGATATTTACTCCTGTCTCTATGGTGCAGCCACCTCTTGAGCTGGAGCAATAGCAATAACTGGTTTGACAATGGTTTGTGAATTCAGATAACATGGCAGACCACCTTTACTGCAAACAGGTTTGCAAACCAGCTTTGAAATGTGGTTTAATGTGGCAGCTCCTCACAAGCCCATGGTTTGTGAACCAATATAGGTTCAGATATAAAAAACAAACCATGGTTTGTCATGACAGTTGGACATATTTGAATACAACCATCAAGAAAGATGCCAGCAAGCAAATCCCCTCATGCTTTGCAACAGATACATAAACCCTTGAGAATAAAGTTACCGCCATATAGGCCACTTATAATGCTAGGAGATCTTGTAAGAGTGTGCAACACTACAACCTGCGGCTCCTAATAACAGAATATTCTATATTTTGTAGAAGGTGGGCGTGCTTCCCCCTGCAGGGAGTGAGCTGGAACTGCAATGGATAAGTGTGGAGGAAGCCTCTGTGCTGCCAGATATGGAATGGAAAATCCTCACAGTTCATCCTCCTGTGTCCGAGGAGGGCAGCCCCTACGGTAAGGAAGCAGAAGCACGGAGCCTGCATCCAGGCCCACGACTCCTTTACCCAGGCGGATGGAATTTATTGTGTGTTTTGCAGTTAGTTGGTCCTAAATGGGGCTAGACAGCGGTCTAGCAAAATGCAGATTAGGGGGAACAGCCAGGCTTGTGGTGGTGGTGAGGGCTACAAAGAGAAAAAAATTGACAGTCACAAAAATGTCTGTTTTATTATGTGCTTGCCCAGCATTTTGGAGAACAAGTTTCCTTCTTCAGGGGCTGCTTGCAACATAATAAAATAGAGAAATGTAAAAACATTCTTACATAAAAGCCAAACAGACTGTAGCACAACACCATGGCCAAAATACAAATAAATACATTCATATTTATGAAGAATAACATTCTATTATCAATAACATAAAAACCCCTCCCATATTAGAAATGCCAAACCACCAAACAGCTTTTACCAGCACTATCTGTATCACCTTCAACGATTACCATTAAGCCCTCCCCCAATCTTTATCTTTCTCTCCCACAGGTGCATATAATCAACATCCAGGGCTTTTCTCAAAAGTCAAACCACCACATTTTTCATGCACAGTTTCCCAGGGACTATCTCTAAATGCTTCTGTTTTTCTTTTGGGATTGGAGTGCCTTCCTGTTGTTGTTTCACTGATGAGGGCTACAGCATAGGAAAGCAACATCCTTTATTAATTCATTTCTTGACATCTGGCTAAAGTTAAGTCTGATCTTGACATAGAAACATGGGATAGATTCATCACCTTGCTCTGAGTTCTGGAGCAATCCAAATGGGGATAAACAGGATGAATAAGAATTTGATGGGCCTGGATTCTTGGTCCAAAGTTTTACTATGATGCTTGAGCTGTAGAAGACATATGAGAAGGGCCTGGCATTGCACTGAAAGAAATGCTGATGTAGGCAGCTTTCCCATCTTGTATTCTCATTTAGGGGTGAGACAGGTTGGAACTCGATATATCTGTCAGGGTGGACACTGAGCCCATAGAATCCCAGAGTAGTTCTGATTCGGAGGAAGAGCAGTCGCTCCTGGGAGAGGAGCGCGCCCCTTTTTCCCAGGGCCCGCAGCTGACAGAGATTCCTCCCACCCACATTCCTAGATTAGAAAGCAGTCCAGGGAGTGACCCAGCACCGATAGCAGACTGGTTGGATGCGTGGCGCAGAGAGCGGCACCAAATGGAGAGCGCAGAAAGGACGCGTAGCGCCCGGTTGGCGCTCAAAAGAACGGTTGCGCCCAGAGGATCCAAGGGAAAAGGGGAGGGATTCTCCCTAGTCCTTATATTCAGGGGTCTGCCAGTAATTGCTTTTCAAACGGGGAGCAACTGTTCCAACTTAGGGCATAGGGATGCTGCTGCTCAGATCTAGTTGCTACCTGTAGAGTTGTAAGTTGTAAAAGAAGAATAAAGCTTTGAAAAGAATCCCTTTGTCTGCGTCTGGACTTGGCTACTGGATTAGACTGAGAGAGCCCTCCAAGGAGCCCTTGACAATATCCTACTGGTGTTGTATTGGCTGTTATGAAATAGAGAATAGAAGTCTGAAGTGTAACGAGGTCTGATTTCCTCAGGCATAATATTTGGGCTGGCCTAGCACCAAGCAGAGTGCAACAGCAGAGATTTGGAGCATCATTAAAGGGAAGCAGGTTTATATTACTTTACCGGGATGGAGGTGGGATTTGGATTTTCTCTCTTAGGAGCAAAAATATCTTGGGCTGGCTTTGCATAACATGAGAGAAAATCTTGAGGCCTCTTATCGTAGGGACTCTGAACAGGTGGCAAGCTTTACATGGAAAGGGAAAGATGCATGGGGAAGGAGGCATGCATGTAGAGCCATGGATTGCAGGTTGCCTCCCCTGAGGCTGCTTGGAAGCTCATGTTCAGCAGCTAACTTGTGGCCTTCCTTGCAGCTGGCCAGGCATTTGAAGCCCTGTTGCTGAGCCCTCAAGGACGCAAACAAGGGGAAAAGGCCTTTCCCCTTATCGTTTCTCCACATGGTGAGTCATAGCAGCTCTGCTCTGTTGGCTGAATAAGCTCTTCTTAAACCATGCCCTGACAGTTAATCCCATGCTTCCTGGTTCTTTCCATTTTTTGTTAAGGGACCGTCAAAGATGGCCATAATTTCATTTTCTGTTTTCCCTTAGGAGAGAGGAAATCTTGAGTCCTTCTGAAATCTGAAGGGGGAAAAAAGTGCTTTGATGGGCATGGCCACTCCTATACTTCCACCCTATAGCCTGGTCTCTCCTTTTCCCAGAACCCTGGATCTCTCAGCTCCTGCTAGGGAAGGGGATGTATGATAGTGCTGGCTTCTCAGAGCTGTTTTCCAGAATCTGAAGATGCCCTGGCCCTTTCCTATACAGTTGTGTCATTCTGTTTCCAGGTGGCCCACATGCTGTCTTTGATGCTTGTTGGCATCCAACCATGGCATGTCTCTGCCAGTTGGGTTTTGCTGTGCTCCTGGGTGAGTAGCTCAAGAATCCTGCATTTACTTCCCCTTGCTGCACTGAGGACTTATCCAGATAGTCAGTGCATGTGTTTTACTGTTTGTGCAACAGTCCTGAGTGTGCAGTACTTCAGACAGTTATGTAATGGATGGGAGGGGGGTGGGGAACCTTGCTTCAGAAGGATAGCCATGCAGACCCCTGAGAAGAACCCTGTGGTTCCTCTACTGCCCCAGTCCTCCCCCTCCCCCGCATTAATGGCCCAGGAAGTTATTCCCAACCCTCCAGAGCTGGGTTGCTTGTAGACAAGGCTTTTATGGCACCATTTATTTTTTATTTATTATCTATCTATCTATCTATCTATCTATCTATCTATCTATCTATCTATCTATCTGATTGATTGATTGATTGATTGTCCTGCCCCATACATGAAATTTTACGGTGGGGTCCAAACATCATTGTCTTCCACTTGTAACCATCCCATGTTTTCTCACTGTTCTTTCATCTTTTCTCTTACTGCAGAAAATCTCTTAAAGAGAAAAAGACAGAATAGCTGCACAGTGCCTTCTAATTAGTAGTGCTTAGGAGCCTTCTGTCTAGAAGCACCCCTGGTTTAAGCTAGATTTTCCATTAACTGATCAATTATTCTGCCTGAGAAATACCTCTACCAGTTGGATATGCAGCATGACAAAGGACGGTGAAGTAGCCTCTGTGTGTCCTGGCAGAAGGGGCAAAACGAACACGCGATTCCCCATAGAGTGGCCTAGAAGGACAGGATGAGGGGAAACCATGGAGCCCAAGGAGCTAAAACCAAAGGCTTATAGAAGGAGAATGTTCCACACCCTGAGCCCAGTGTGGAAATACTTCCCTCCCAAGAAAACCCACCACTTTCCCATTGTCTCCCTGCTCATTTCCTGCTTTGTTGTCCTCTTTTTGGCTCGGTAGCACAGCTCACTCCATATGTGCTCTTTGAGCATCAGGCTGAATCCTCTTCGGCTCCTCCTATGAATAATTTCCCTTGAGTGCATTAGCCTGAGATTGAAAGAATAGATAGATTTATTCACTACTGAAGGCCAAAGCTCATGAACCAGGGTTTGTTGGACTGGAATGAACTATGAGCTTGAGTCCACCCTCCTCTCCTTCTTTCCTCCACCTGTGCACCCCATTTGAAAGGGGACTCCCTGGTTGGTTAAAACACTGTTAAACCAGTTTACGTTCTCCCTACAGTCCCAGTTTGGAAACCAGGAACAAACTGTAGCAAGCAACAGGGTTGGGGAGGCTGTCCCACTGTCAGCTGCTTGCTGCTGAGCATCCTCATGGGTGCAGAATGCTCTGGACATGGCTTGAAGCCAGGACCCACTCACTTTTATAATTTGTCTTTGTTTAAGCAGTGAATTACAGGGGCTCCCTGGGCTTTGGTCAGGCCAGCATCGACTCACTGATCTCCCACGTGGGGGTGCAAGATGTGGAGGACACTCAGGTCAGACCCTTTTCTTTCCCCTCCCATTCAGTGCAAGAAACCTGGACTAGGGCCAGGTTTTGATAAGACAAATGACAACATCACATTGCATATCGATTTGTCCTGTTTATAACAGCAGGGTTCCCATCTTTTATTTTTATTTATTTTTTAATAGACTTATATACCATTTTCCATTTTTAAAAACATCCCTTAGTGGTTTTCAAGGAGATTAAAATACATTAAATATATTACAATACATTGTGGTAGACATTAAAAATATAATTAACATACATAATAATTGCTAAAACATTTCTATAAAACTTTGATAAAAACATTAAGACTAAAACTCACAGTACTTTAAATAACGAACAGGCTGGGCAGCACAATCAATCAGGGAAGGCCTAACGAGATGGGTCTTCAATTGGCACCTAAAGCACATTACCTTTGGTGCCTCCCAAATACCAGGAGGAAAGGCATTCCTTAAAGTGTGTGCCACCATGGAGAAGACCTGCTTCCAGATTGCTGCAAGATGGCAATCTGCAGGGCGCAGTACATCCAGCAAGGCTGCCTCTGAAGATCTTAATGATTTCACAGGTCTAAGTCAGGATCATACAAGTCCCCTTTATGTCAGGAGGCGGGCATTTTCACAGTTCTGGTTATTGCAAGGCACATCTGGAATATACTATGGTCCTCTGCCTGTACCGGGACCATCTCTTCCACGCCATCTGTTTTTGCCTCTCATCACAGCTGCATGTGCTAGGTCCTCCTGGCAACATCACCCCAGCCAGCTTGATGGATTGCATGAGTCTTCTTGGTTGGGTGTGAGACAAGTTGTTTGAACAGCAGACCCTGTACCTTGAATCCAAGAGCACAAACCAGACATCTCCAGGTTCCCATAGTCCTATCAGCATCTCTCTGCCACCTTCCCTCAAGAATTTCATTCCTCTGTGTTGTGCAAATAATGGATGTGAGTGGATATGTCAGACCAGTCCAGTTTTGAGGGCTACATTCCCCTCCCCTGCCAGAGGCGCTCCCAACTGCACTGGATCTGGGTTTGCAGCAGACTCTGAGAATACAGCTGACTTTTGCTTGGTTCTGCTCTCACAGCTAGCAGTGGAATTGGCACTGCAGATGGAGCCCCTGGACCCAAATAGAATCGCCTTGTTGGGAGGCTCTCATGGTGGTTTTGTGTGTTGCCATTTGATCGGCCGATACCCAGAGAAGTACAAAGTCTGTGCAGTCAGAAGCCCTGTCATCAACATGGCCACTCTGCTGGGGACCTCTGACATCCCTGACTGGTAAGGAACTTACCTTCCCCAGTCTTTTCGCCTTGCCCAACCCAAGAGCCTGACTTATCTTATCCTAAGTCCTTCTATCTGTCACAAACCTGTTCCCACCTCTCAGCTTTTTTCACACACCCATCTCTCCTCATCCTGTCTCAGCTCATGAGTCAGTCTCCCTGCTCCTCTACTTTCAGGTTGAATTCACCCTCCTTTCCCTCTGACCCGTTCCACAAATGCCATTCTCACCATTGGAGATTGTGTTGTTTGGCTCCTTGCTAGAGTTCTGGAATTTGGGCATGAGGCTAATAGGCTGCTCCATTCCCACAGGCGGTACGCAGCTCTTGGTCTGCCATATTGCTTTGAGCGGATTCCCACTGAAGAAGATCTGGCTGCCATGCTTCTCAGCTCCCCCATAACTCATGCTGCAAAGGTACGAGCCAGCTAGTGGAAGTGACCATTGGCTGCAGCACTTGCAACTCTAATAAGTGCCTTGTGGGGGCTTTTCCCCCTCATTGTGCCACGTGCAGGGCTGTGTGTATCCCCACAATTCAGCACCAGCCCTGCATTAGTGCATAATCTAGACCTGGGGTGTACAATTCATCAACTTGAGAATCTCCTTGTTCATGTTAAAAATAGCAAGTTTCTAGCCCTTATGGCTATGAACGGACATGAATGTTTGTGGGAAATGCTTCCTGAAATCTCAGCAGCCAGAGGAAGAGCTCAGTAGGATTTTGTGTGAATGCATTTGTGTGTGTAATCTCACTGCCCTTAATAGCAATATGAGCGCCCTTGACTCATTCTATGTATAGCAGAAGCTAAAACAGCAATGATGTACTAGTAGCTTAATTGGCATGGTTTATATAATTGCAGAATTTGACTTTTCTTGGCACAGCATTTTTTTTTTCGTGAAAACTATCAACAAATTTCGCTACTTGGCTCCACGTGACATCACACAATAGCTGCTCCCTCTCCTACAGGTGCAAGCCCCACTGCTGCTATGTGTGGGTGGCAGGGACCGGCGAGTGTCTCCATACCAAGCTATGGAATATTATCGTGTGCTGCGAGCCAGAGGTATCCCCACGCGGTGAGTTCTCAGCCTGGTCTGCAAACCCAAATATGCAGCAGGCAACCTTGACGTTCTTGTTTGAACAGAGTCCCATGCCCAGAGGCTAAGCCTTCTTCTCCTAGAATGTTTTGCAAAGGATTCTACAAATCCCTGGAGAAGCAAAACTGGATCTGAGGGCAGGCACATTTGGGGGATACATTTTTGGGGAGGGGGTCTTGTGCAATCTGTCTGTCCCTCAAACGTGCCAGCACTCTTCCTCCAAGCCTTTCTCATTGCATATGTGTGACTGCTCTGGCTTGTCCTCAGCCTTTTTCCTTATATTTGGCCAAGGCCAC
Source organism: Heloderma suspectum (assembly GCF_057233095.1). Classification (NCBI taxonomy): domain Eukaryota; kingdom Metazoa; phylum Chordata; class Lepidosauria; order Squamata; family Helodermatidae; genus Heloderma; species Heloderma suspectum. The sequence goes on from NC_139459.1 coordinate 281,475,789, forward strand.
CTCTTAACTGTGGAGACCGAGCATGGGTATTTGAGAGGAAATTTCTCGGTATTTTGTTTATACCATTCCTGCCCTCTTTTGCTTGTTTGCTACTGGCCGAATGAGGTTTCTTATTGGAGGAAGCAGCAGGCTATCCAGCAGATGGTGCTGGTGAATCACAGTCTCCCATTTCAGCCAAAGGAAAGAAACCTCTCAGACTTGTATACCACTCCTTATTGACCATCTGATAACTTGCCACTCTTTTAAGCAATTACACAGAATTTTGATACTCTATGGGATAATTTTTGTATGGGTACATGGCACATTTTATTCTAAAATGAAATAGCAGGAAAATAATGTAATATAAGACAAATCTAAAGTTGAACAATTACAGAACAGGCAAGATCAGCACCAAGAAATTCCCAGTATTGTCTCAACTTAAGGGACAAGTATCTGATTTGCAAAATGAGGCTAAATGAGCAACAGCAAGGCTGTATCCCCAAGTGTACAGAATACTTATGTTTATTACCTGTGGATGTGATTTTTGTTGATAATGAAGAATCACATGCAGGAGGATTACATTATGTTGAAAGTTAGGCTGGGGCATGATTTGAATGATTATGTATAAAGGTCCCAAGTTAGACAGATGGAACAAAGGTGAAAGCAGAGGAGAGGGCCCATTTGAAGGGGTAGCAGGGAAAGGATAGCTAGCCGATAGCAGAAAGCAGAGAAAGGTCCAGGATAGAGTAGGCTGGAATAGGTTTTTGCTAAATAAATGATTTAACAAAGCCCAAAGCAATCCTTGGAGTTGTGATGACCATACAAGTACTCAGTCTTTGGATTTGTCAATTGCAGTCTCTGTGTTTAGTAGCAATTTGTAGAAATTGTAACATCTTGGCCTAAAAGTCCATAGTTAGGGGCTTTCACCAACCATCACTTGTGAACTTTTCCTCCATTATTCTTTGTTACCTGTGCATCAATTCAGAGATTGCATCTTTTGGTGTCATAAGCTGGCATTTCTGACTGAAATTAGAAATGGTTGAACTAGGCTAAATGAATAGATCTGCTGCACTTAGAGAAAACACATCAATGCCACTTGGAGAACATTCCCTTTCATGTGGATGAGCTTCTGAAGACCAAGCTAGATGTGACGTTTGTCGTGTAGTTTGCCCTGGCATCCTTGATTTTTAAGAACTAAATAGCTGGCATGGCATCCCAACTTGGATGGGGGACATGGCATGGGGGAGGGGGCTTTTACCCTTTGTCCCTCCTATGTCTCAATCAGATTCACCCCCCTCCCACATGCCTGGTGTTAGCAATGGCAGGAAAGCTACCATTTGCACTGATTAGAGTTTTCCTCTCTTTGTGAATAGTAGACACATGAGGGACTGATTCCGATCAAGACATGGCAGGGGCAAAGGAGGAAAGTCCCACTCCCTGCACACCACAGCGCCAATCTGGTTCAAGCCCCCCAAATAACCCCCTATTTATTTTTTTAAAACGTCAAGCACACAAGGGTAAGATACATGACAAGCATTACATCTACTTTGGTCCTGAGAGGTTAAGGCTTTGTTCTTGGAAACATCCGTGTAGCTGCCTGCTTTAGTTTAGGGTTAGCCAATACCAGGATGGTAGCCTGAACAGGAGAGTATGCTATAATCACTAATAAATAAAAGATTTGGCTTTCTTCGAGATGTACAGTCATAGACAAGGTCACTGCCACATAAAGTGAAAGGTAAAGCATCAGGAGGGAGAGCACTGTCCCAGTTGCCTTGATATGAGCTTCTGTTTGGAAGCTCCCAAACCTGGATTCTTTACTTGTCATCTGGCAGACATGTCGGCAGAGTGAGGCAATAATGAGGATGCAGCAAAGTGAAACCACGAGAAAGGGACAGCCAGAACCAATAATTAAAAACAAAACTTTGAAAGAACTGGAAAAGTTTATCCATAACTTTGCTTGTGTCGCATTTGTAATGTTGGCTGTTGTGTTGCTCTGGGGTTGTATAGAAAGATGCTGGGATGAAAAGATGGAAACAAACAAGGAGACAACTAGAGATCCCACAAGAAGCTGGGGTATGAGCCATGATATCCTCAGTTTGCACCAAAGGAAGAGGGAATGGCTGCTGTTCACTATCTTGACGCAATAAAAGGCACAGAGCCAGGCAGTGAGCCAGAATCTGGAGTATATGACAAAGAAAAGAACGCTGCATAATATTTGCAATATGCGGTAGTTCCTGAAGTTGGTTAAGTGGCCATCGATCGACAACGCAGCCAGTAAAACTGTAATACCGAAATTGGATATACCCAGACTCAGAAGCAGTTGTTCACTGGAAGCGAGGCTCCTGCATTTAGCCCATTCAGTGATCATCACTGTAATTATAAAGCCATTGGAGATGAGCCCACCAAGGGCCAAGTCAACTGCAGCTACAAGAAAGGCAATTATCTGGAGAGTAGACATATCTCCTGATCATCTACAGACCCTGCTATACAGGTGGACTTCACTCATCCAACCAAAATTGTTGAGCTGAATGGAAAGTGCAGGTAGCAGATCTGTGGCATCCTTTTTAATGCATTGGGAATTATGCTAATGAACTATGCATCAAACTATGCAAATTAGTAGGGCTGTCATGTAACCCATTTCCATAATGCTTCTGTCTGGAACAATGGTGCTGATACCCACTTTGTAGAAGTGCCTGACTCATGTCTTCCTATAAATGGGGGATGGTGCTCAGTTTTGGTGGCTATGCGAATAAGAAGGTTTGACACAGATAAGCCCTTTAGCTGTCCCAGAAGAATGGCCAGAGTTGGAGATGAAACAAGGAAACCTCCTCTAGAAAGGGATAATTAAAAGCTTTCTGCAGGCTTTGCTAGGGCAGTTTACCTTCCCTATTGATTGCTAGTTGCTTCATCTCTCTATTATGGTCTTGGGCTATGACTCTGACAGACAGACACACATCTATTTGCATATATTATATATACACACACACACACACACACACACACATACCGAGAGAGACAGAGAGAGAGAGAGAGAGAGAGAGAGAGAGAGAGATGTTATTTCTTCTTTAAAAGAGATGTAGAATTGTACAAAGGAACAATAACTGATAGTGGAATTGGCTAAGATACAGTTGAACACATTACTGTATTTTGCTAAGTTTTGCTAGGCACATTTCTACATCCTACTTGAACTGTACAAGCACAGCTGTTTCATTGAACACACTTCGCTTAAATCTTCAGCTCTGCATAAGCCCCCAGTATAATGTAGAACAAGTTTTTAATACTGCATATTTCCAGATAGAGGGCTCCTAGTGCTAACAATTAGAAGGCATTGTGCAGCTATTCTATCTTTTTCTCTCTAACATTTGTTCTGCAGTAAGGAAAAAGACTGAAGAAGCTGTGGGAAAGCATGAAGGGTAACGAGTGGAAGCTGACATAATCTGAATCCCACATAAAGTTCCATGAATGAGGCAGGGTGATAGTGTGATAAAAGCTTCGTCTGGAAGCAGACTGTGTCAAACACTTTGATTTCTTCTGTTTAGTTAAGCCAAAGGACCTGATTGCCTGTATGTATTCAGAGTAAATACAGAGTTTTGACTGTGCTCAAGGTTGCCATACCAGAGATCTTGATTTTTGAATTGTATCTTTGAGTCAACAGACACGTACAGTCCAATCTCATTCATTACTTAGAAGTTAGTCCTACTATGTTCAGTAGACGTTTAGATAAGTGTTCATAGGATTGTGGCCTTCATTGATATGTCATCTGCCATATTGTGACAGATTTTTGTTTCTTTAGTATTTTAAAGGACACACAGATTTGTTTACTGCTGTTTACACAAAAGGAAATGAAAAAAGATGTGTCCCTGATACAGCACGGTGGTAACTATATCTATTTGCATCCCTGTGATTGCAGCTGAAGGTTAAATAAGCAGTACCTTTATTAGATTCTTGAAAAGCCTCATTCTTGCATTGGCTGTGTGCCTCATTTGGCACTTGGGATATGGATAGCAGCCTTCACACAGGGCAAGGAGAAAAAAATAAATTTAAGAGTGATTTTTATGCTTTGAGTGCATGGGAAATGCAAAGTACTCAGAAGGGCAGTTGAGGTGCCTGTTGTAATAATAAAGTGTTAATTTGTAGTCAGGTACCAACTCCTAGTGTTTCTTGCTGATCCTTTTGCAGGCTGTTGTGGTATCCAGAAGAGAGTCACACCATAAGTGGAGTGGAGGCTGCGGCAGATGTCTTTATGAACTGCGCACAGTGGATCATACAATATCTTTCTGCGGAAGCAGGCTCTGAAAGTCAGCAGCCAGCTGAAAAAACAGGTGTCTAAACTGTTGAGAAGCAAACTGTCTGTGGATATACATACCCTGCTGCATGAAGATCACGGGAGAGATCTTGCCTTCATATTCTGACAGGAGTTCTTTCCTGCACCCCAACTCCCCCAGTTATTGGTGCTTATTTAATCCTCCCCAGGAATGTCACTGTGCACAGTTTTCCTCAGTCACTAAGCCTGGAGATATTGCAAAGAACAGATAAATCTGCATGCTAATCATAATACATACTAATAGCAAACTCATTATCCAGGTCTGGATCTTTATGTAGTCCGAATGACATCATCCACATACAAGAGAGAAGTATCAGCAGCCTTTCAGGGAACTTCAGGGTTTGCACAAGTAAACGCAAAAAGCAAACAAAAAAAACTTGTAGGAGAAACACCTAAAAGGAGTGGGGGGACACCCCAAAACAGCTCAGTGAAGACTGAGTATACTCAGTGGCCACATATTGCTGGCTGACTATTGGAGAAGAGGGGATGGAAAATGGGGCAGCAGGAGGAGATGGAATGGAATAGAGTATCCTGGAAGAGGACGTGGCTGGTTAGCTGGACTCCTGAGCAGGAGCACTCCAAATACTGCAATATTTTGTTGCAGGTTCCACTTGTTATATTTTGTAAATTCTTCAAAGATCGAATTCTAATCACAAATTAAGAAATTTCCTTGGGAGGTCTTAATAGAAAGAATTGGATATCTTGTAATAACTTATTAAATGTTTGCCCAACTTTTTAAAACTGTATGATACTCTTGAGAGCTTTCTGTGCCTTATGTTTTAGCCACAATCCAGAGATCAAAGTATTATGTTGTGCACAGAATAGCACAGATGAGGCTTTCGTCCCCAAGCAAATGTGAGTTAGTGATCAGCTTTTGGGGAAAGGGCCAAAGCTGAATGGTTGACTATAGTGACCATCTATTTAGCATAGCTTCAATCGGGGTTTTTCTCTTTATGCAGCAACCTTTCTCTGCACAGAGGCCTGATACAGAAATTATCTGCACACAGATCAGCCTTGCTAAAACCAGGGCAAGGAAATTATGTTATTTGTTACACATTCTAGTTGTTTACAAGTTTTGTTGCTGAATCAGTGTGTTCATATGTTCTAAATCTTTTTTTTCAGTAAGCACAACTAGTCTTTCTTATCTAACTACTTATTTAAGAACAATATTTTATTGATGAATAAGCCTCATCTGTACGTTGCAGCTGTTTATTCTCATACATTTAGCTAGCTTCTCTCTCTAATTTTATTAATTTATTAAAGAAAAGACTTTTCTTGTGAATTTTTTGGAGATTTCCTCTCCCAGTAAAATCAATATGGAATAAAATGAATCACTGGAGTTGGACTAAAACGATTCACAGAACTGTCCAATTCTGTTTATCCTAGATTAGGGCATGATCTGAGAATGTTCTGGAGTTGATAGTATTATAGTTTTTAAATGAAGGAGAAAGACAAATCACATTACAGTACTTTGACATTTTTCACAGTACTCTGTAATGAATATTCTGATTTTTTAAAAATAGAACCCTTCCAGTACCTGATAAAGAGCATATAACATCCCAAAATTAAACACTCTACCATTATAATTAAAACAGCTTTGCCTACTCAGTCCACATAACTTTCTTTTATCAAAAATGGAAAATATGACCATAGAAGAAGAACTAATTCCTCATTTCTCTTATTAGGGAAAATGCAACAGAGGTTTACTTGATATCACCATGTAGTCCAGTCCTAAACATTTTTACTCAGAAGTAAGTCCTATTGTACTCAGTGAGCCTTACTCACAGGTAAGTGTACATATGATTGCAGCCTTGCAACACAATCCTACGCATATTTACTCAAAAATAATAGATCCACTTAGTTTAATGAGTATGAATTCTGTGGTATAGGATTGCAGCCCTAGTCAAAGAATGGCAGATTTTTTAACTGTATGGGTCTGTTGCAGAAAAATAATACCGGGTCTTTTTCTCTTGAGTCTGTTCTTTGAGAGTTACTGAAGATCCTTGGTCTGCAAATAACAGTACTGAATCTTCCAATACACAATTGTCTGTGTATAAAACAGCAATGCTTATGAATAAAAGATCCGATGGCAACATTTTCAGAAACAGTGATTTCATGCTATAATTTCCATTCTTATCCTCCATCTTATCTGTTATAATTATTATATAATACTCACTATAAGTATGCCTCATGAGTGCTTAGCACTTAATTATAATAAGTTACTGGATAATGATCCTAGTTGCTTCATTTTTTAAGCATTCAAGGACAAAAATCTGCTACGCTAATATTACACTGCCATTTAGTGCATAAGATAGATTTTCAATTACCAATTGCTTGATTCTTTTATTATATAGCAAAAACCATCACAGATTTTGAGACAATTTGGAATATATTCTCAGCTGTTTTTATTGTTTCTATATTAGCACCTAATAAATAATCTTCTATTCTTCAGTAAAACATATTGCCTTCCTGTATACCTTCAGGAACTCCTGCTACATTAATAGTACTCCTTGTTCTGTAACATTATTCCTCTAAAGGTGTGCAAGTTGCTTCTTTATTTCAATACATAATCAGCTATCAATATATAATAAACCATGTATCACATCATATACTTATCATATCGCAATGTAGTATCTATACTTCTATTTCAACAAAACACTTCCTACGAGTGAAAATATATATATTTTCCAGGGTGTTTGGTCTGGAGAAAGATCATGGAAAGGGCAATGCTGAAGTGAGGAGATGGTGTGTGTTATGGAGTTGACAGAGGAAATGATGGTTTGTGAGGTGAGGCTGTACACAAGACCCAAGGTACAGAGTATGACAATGAAGACAGTGTGAGACTAGCAGCGTATTCTACCTTCCTTTTACATTTTTGTTCATCCTAAAACGCTCAGAGGTTGGCAAGGCCCCCGTTTCTTTTAGACTGCCTCAGATACCTTCATATGAGAACACCTTGCTAACCACAACTTGTGATGTTATTGTGTCCCTTTGTTGCTGCAACCATTATTGTGTAGAAGAATGTAAAGCTGGGCTCACTAGTGAAAGAGAAAAGGCAATCCTATGGTGTATCAGGAGACTTTGCTAAGGATGTGGTTTAATAAAGCTCAAAATGGAACAGGACTGAGCAAAAGGCATAGATAGACGTATTCTGGATATGTATAGTGGCCCACTCAGTTCCCTTTTCTACAAAAGAATGCTGTTCCTTTGTCCATGTGTTAAGCAGCTGACAGAGTCACCGTAATGCCTTGTGCAAAACAGTCTAGTCATGAACTGCATCGACCATGTTTTGTGTTACTTCTGCCCTTCTCTGAGTTCTCCAACACCGATGGTGCAGAAACTGCCTCACTCCAGGGAATGGTGAAGTCTACTGTGGCATTGCTAAGACATTTGTTGTGTTGATGTGTGATTCTGTACCTTCAGAAAACTGAGTGGAGTAGATCCATGTTCAAGTGGATGAGCTGGAGGGAGGCCAAGATCTTGGTCCTGCGAGAAGCCGAGTGTCTGCTTGCTTGAGCTTGGGGTTTAGCACCATCAGGATGGCAGCCTAAACCAGTGCATATAACAAAGCAACAACTATCTGTGCTGACACAACTGCACGGTTTTTGGAGATAATATCAAACATCAGCAAAGTGTATGTTGTAGCAAAGGAAAGGTAAGGGACTAGAAGCCTACTACTGCCCCAGCTACCTTGATAGGAGCTTTCATTTGGGTACTGCTAAGATGTGATTCTTTGCCTGTCATCTGACAAATATGTCTACACCATGAGGCAACCATCAGGATGGAGCAAAGTAAAATAACAGTAAGGGGACAGCAGAAATCAATTAGTAAAAGAACAAGGTAGGGGACACTAGGCTTAAATTCAATATCTCCTTCGTCCATGTCCAAAGCCTGGATTCCGTTCCTCTGGGGTGGTACAGAGATGTTCCAGAAAACAGGGATGGAGATAAATGAGATGAATATGGAACTCACAAGAAGCCACAGCACCTTCTGCAATAACTTAGCGTGCACCAGAGGAAGAAGTAGTGAGTGCAGTTCACTATCCTGCTGCAACAGAAGACACAGAGCTAGGCTTTGAACCAGCATCTGCACAAAATGACAAATTCCCAGACACACAAAATCTGCTTCTCAGAAGTACCATGAAGTACAACAGTAATCAGCATCTTAAGGATTGTGCAGAAGACGTTAGATTCACTCAAGCTTAGCAGGAGTTGTGCTCTCGAGGACAAGCTCCTACCTTAGGTCCATTCAGTGATAATTACTTTTACTATAAAACCATTGAAATGAGTCCCACCAGCACCAAGCCACTTGCAAGAACTAACCACAGAGGAGAAAACATGGCTCCTGATCTTCAAGCTCTTGCATGGGCTTTTGTATAAGTACATGACACCCTGCCAAAGTTGTTGAGTGGAGATGGAAAGTATATGTAGCAGAACTTTGGGATTAAAAAAACAGTATTAGGAGCCAAGCATAAAACCATTCAAATTCAACAGGGCTCTCCAGTTACTTTTTTCCATATCATTGGCAGTGATTGGAGTGTGTTTGTCCTAGAATACAGCAATGGAACACCAACCAGGTGGCCAAAACAGAAATTAGTACCTGCATAAGGAATTATCGTGTAGGAAGAGGGTGGATTTCCAACGCTGTCAAGTAGAGATGGAAAGGCGGGGGTGGGGTTGGAATATTATTTATGTTTTAAGGAAGAGAACATAAAGCCATGGAAATGAACAGAGCTCTCTTGTTACACATTTTCATAAGAATCCTTGCTAGAGCAATGTCACTGATCATGACCACACAAATGGTTCTACATTGCTATCATTTTTCAAGTTTAATTTTGGAATTTTTGTGATGAGAATTAATTCAAGGCCAAAGCAGCATAATTTAAAGGATTCCATGTTTAGAGGGTGCAATAGCTGCAACAGTATTTATTTTTATAGATCTTTGAAAAATGCTGTGAGTTTCCATTCACACACCTTATCCCAGTGTTGGTCCTCACAGCTTGCATCCATTAAGCAGTTTAGTCCTTTAACCCAGTGGTAAGCAACCTTTTGGGCCCATTTGAACATTAGAGAGACTGCCTGGGTGCAACAATGAAAAGGGTGGGCATGGCTAGTCACAAAGGACAAGTAACCTGTCCAGAGGGATTAATGGGAAATTAAGATGGCAGCAGCAAAAGGATCCCACTTTGCTTTGGAGAAATCCCAGCTGCCTCAAAGAAAATATAAAAATACTTAAAAAAATAAAAATTAGGTGGAGTAGTGGGCAAGGAAGGTGTCACGTAGGGGCACATTGGTGCCTATGGTCCTCACATTGAATACCCCTGCTCTAACCTATTTGACAGGGGTAGAAAACTGCACTGCATCTTCCTGTTTATTTTTTTTTCCTGCCATGAGTAGCATAAATGTTGCTGAACGTCCGTGCCTCCATCCTGTGCACAATGCATGGCTCTGTAGCTTCCTGTGTTCATGTAGATAGTGGGGGGCCAGACCTCATATTTTCATGGTATGTTTATGTACTTGCCACATAATATGATTATGCCACAGACTGCATTGGAAGAGGGGCATTTCTGAAGTATATGAGCACCCCTCCCATTTATGTGATATTACAGCCATTCTTTGGATTAGAATGCTTCCAGACAGAGGGGCCCTACTGCTAAGTATCAGAAGGCATTACGCAGCTATTTCATCTTTCTTAACAGATTTTCCATGATAAGAAAAAAGATGGAAGAAGTGGTGGGAAAACACAGGAGGATTACAATGGATGACATATGAAACCCTACCCCATAAAATTTCATGAGTGAGGCACCACAGTTGCACATTAAAGGCCTCATGTGGAAGCACCCTAAATGTCTAAACGTCCTTTTGCTTGAACTCCTAAATTATAAGTGAAACCTGCATTTACATAGTAGCAGGCTATCCCATGCTAACAGAACTTCTTCCTCAGCCTTGGCAGTGTTCTCTCTTCAGAGTTCTTTGGAAATTCAAGGACTTTGAGAAGAAATTGCAGGATTTTGAAAACTTGTGAGCTAAGTCACAGTTACGTAAAGAGATTCAGAATTGTAATTTTGTTTCTGACAGATACACAATTCTAATTGCTTTTAGATATGTACTACAACTGTAAATCTGACACACCCAACTTAGCCTATTTTGGGGGTCAGATTTACAACTGTTGAATAGAGCTAAAGAAGATTTGCCACTAGACTCCCTGCCCCTCCTTATTTTTTCCTTTTTAGATCTTGTAATTATTATTTTTTAATCTGGGAGGCTGACATGCTACAAAGCAAAGCATCGGTCTACAGCACCATCTTTATTTCCAAGAACGCCTCTGTGTACCACGTGGCATTCTTGGCCAAGTTATTTGTCTCTGAGCCTCAACAGTTTGCACAGGAAATTGTTTTTGTGTTTTGGAGCTCAGACCCCAACTTTGCCTTGTACTTGTTCATGGTTAAGAGAGCAATCCTATGATTCCTAGGCGAGCATCCCAGGGACTATAGGATGGCTCAAATTCCCCCCCGCCTTTGGTCATATACAGCACTCCGATCTTGGAAGGGCATTTGGAGATACACCCCTGCCCCATTGCAGCTGGTGTGGAAAATCAACCTCGGAGAGGGGGGAAGAGGGTGTTCCAGTAGACAGGGAGGGTAGGAGACTGGAGAGGCCAGGATACAATTTATCCTGGGCCTCCTCCAGGGCTTTCTCCCCCTCGCCCCTGCACCCACAATCACCCTTGCTAGAGGAGCTGAAAAGCCCAACTAGTAAAAGCAAAGATTGGAGGACACGGAGGCAAAGATTGCATCTGCTGCTCCTCTCAGCCTGGTGGCTTCAGCCTGGGAGGGCATAGGAATCTTGGAAGCCGCTGAGTTCAGGGATGTCCAAGCAGCAAGGGCACAATCCTATGGTTACTTTTCTTTTAACCTCATCAGTTTGCCTTATAGGAAATGGGTGTTTCATGATTGGTCACAACTACCATGGCAACAATTTTGTGAATGCCCAATCCCCCCTAATTGTAAGAGCACCCATGACACTCTCAAAATTCCAAATGTGCCCACTGACCCAAAAAGGTTGAGGGACCCCTGTAATCTAAGGATTGTAAATTGGATTTGTCTGGACTATAGTGAGGGATGTTTTGATTTCTTTTTTCTTATAAGTTTAGTTCTCATCATTTTATTACTATTTGTGGGGGGAGTGTAATTTTTAAAAAAGCAAATACAAATCACTTTGTAGTTCAACAAAACAAAAACAAATTTTGTTTTTTGGCATTTTGTTCTATTGTTGTATCTGTGTTTTCACAATAAAAGCTATTCCCAAAGAAGGAGAGAAGCGAGTTATTATGGTAGCGTTTCTTTCAAAACTCCATTTGCATGTGCCAAGAGAAGTTGACTCCACCTGTACATGTTCCAAACAGAGTTCACATTGATCACCATCAGAGGACCTTGTACCTCAGGAATGAGCAGGGAAGGCCCATTCCTGGGTGATGCTGAGAAGGAGGCAGAGAGGGTGGGGAGACTTCAGGATGAGCTGACTCCAGCAAGCTCAGCTCAGCTTCATGACTTTGTTGATCCAGTCCACGTAGAGGGAGACACGGATGAAGGTGGCAGGCTTGTCTTTGCGAGCACATACACGGGATGGGGTAATCACACCTTCTAACACCCAGCAGTCATGAGTCAGGCAGGCCAAAGGGCCCCCAAAGTCACCCTGCAAGAGTGAAAAAAGAAAGGCAGTTCAAACAAAAGCATGCCCCAGCCCAGGGACATTGCTAGACCATTTCCCAATGCTCATCCTTCCAGGCTTTTCCTAGTCCTCTCTGCAGGTGCTTCTTTGCCTCTCTGTCCTCCTTTTGCTTCTCACGAACACTCCTCTGTGATCCTTCTCCCATTTTCACCTCACAAGCCTTTGTAAGCAGCTCATGTCAGTCCCCCAAATTCCCACCCTGCTCACCTCGCAGGCCCCCACGCCGACATGCAGGGGTGCTGTACACAACTCACTCTCCTTCACACGGCCTCGGAGCGCCACATTGCATTCTTGATTGCTCATGACTGGCAGCTTGGCCACATTGAGGACATTTTCGTTACCAGTACCTGTGTGAGCAGAGTCAGAGTCTTAATGTTGTGTACCACTAGAACACATGAAATGGCCTGGGGGAGGTCTGCTAATGCTGGGCCATGTCAAGAGAGGCAGCCCATGCAAACTCGGAGGTAAGGTCAGGCACAGGGGAAAACATGTTCATTACTTTTCTGTGTCACCTGGGGGACACAGTGCAAACTCCAATACCAGCAGCTGCAGTAAGGAAAGAAAATGAGAACAGATGGAATCACTACAACGTAGCTATTACAGAACAACCTCGTAACTGGACGGGTGAGTGCTAGACCACAACCCCCTTTTTTCTTTGCAATTTATTGTACGTGGGGCTGCCTTTGGAAATGGTCTGGGAAATGCAGTTGGTTGAAAACAGGGCTGCAAGATCATTAAGTGGGACTGGTCGATTCAGTCATATTACACCATCGTTTCCAGCCCATTGCTGGCTCCAGTTCAAAGTGCTGGTTTTAATCTTTAAAGCCATTAACAGCTTGGGACCAGGATATCTGGAATATCACCGTCTCCCACGTATACCCAAACGGTAAGATCTTTGGAGCCCCTGCTCTGGGTGTCCTTGCCAAGTGAAGACAGGGGAGTAGCTACCAGAGAGATGGCCTTCATGGTGGTGGCACCATGGTTGTGGAATGCCGTCCTCAGAGGGACTTGCCTGGCACCTTCTGAATGGCCATTTCAGCACTAGGTTTTTAATTATCCCAGACCTTTTAAAAATCTGTGATTTTAGTGTTCTGAAACCACTGTTTATGTGCTGCATATTTTTAGTTACCTGCTTTTATTCTTCCCTTTGGTGGGAAAAAAATGTTGCAAATTGCTATGTTATGATATCATGCTTTTAATTCCACTTTAGCATTTTTTGTTGTGAGCCACCTAGAGAACAACATTATTCGACAGTCTTATATAAACAAAGTAAGTTAATAAATACTTCCCCCCATAATCATCCCTTAAGTCATTACATTTCCCGAGATTGTACCTCTGGTGTCACCCCATCCTGCGATCTCACACTCTGTATTCTCGGGCACAATGTAACGCTTGGGTGGGAGACAGATCAATGCCACACGCTGGTTCAGAATGGCTGGCCTGCAGAGAGAAAGAGAAGCCGAAAAACCAGACATTTTAGAGCCAGGCTCATATGGCCTTGAGGCGACATAGTAGTTGCTTCAAACTGCATCAACATCATGTCTATGGCTAGCTGGTGGTGTGCAGCTGACTTCCTGCATAGGATTGATCTTTTTGCACGCCACTGTAAACATTAATCCTGTGTGCGGCAAGCAGCTGCAGATGGCCATTAGCAGTGAACTAATCCATGCAAGCTCAATGGTTGTGTGAACTGACCCCAAGCAAGCCCACTCATCATGATATTCTGCAACCTGGAGCCTTCTGCTAAAGCAAGCTCGGGGAAGCTTGCCTTTCAGTAAAATCAATTCTATTTTCCCCTGTTATGCACAAGATACTTTTTTTTAAGCAATGTGCTGCCAAGCTTTGGTTCGCCTGAAGCAGCAGCTCCAAAATGGTTGTGTGTGTCGTTTCATCATAGTCATAGTTCTGTAGCTCCATGCAATTTTCCTGCCCAGATGAAGCTTTGCTTCTGGAACATGTCGCATAGCAGTGTGAAATCTTCCCCTGCAGAGGTTTCCAAGGCACTGCACAAGCATTGCGTAGGATTCAGGATTCTGTTTCTGAGACAGGAACATATTTAAAGACTATCAGTAGTGGCAAGGGCAGCTAGGGTTGGGTTCCTGCTTCTGGCAAAAGCTGTCCTTGATGACTTACAAAGCCCTTTCTGCTGTGTTGCGTTTCCATTATTGTAAGGAATCAGAAGAGATCTGGGATCGGGGGAGAACAGCATGGCTGGCTGAAAGCCACTGAAGCAAATAACTGTCACCCCATTTTTTCTGGAACTCACTGGGGAAGACGAATCTCAGGATTTGGTTCCCAGAAAACATCACCCCTGCAAGGTCCAACAAAGGGAGCTGCCTCTCAGGTAGAGAGAAACAGCTTTAAAAAGACTGCTGACACATTTAGTTTTGCTCCTGTCCCACCTGTTAGACATTCCCATATAGATCATCCATCATGTCACACTTAATCCTCCCTGTCTACCTAGCAGCATGCTGCCATCTTCACCAACTTATCCTGCAGGCCGCATTATTCCAAGAATGGACCATGATATTGCCCTGGCCTATTTGGAACTTCCTGAGTCTTCCATGCATTGCTCAGCTCCATTGCACCCCATTATATGCTAAATGTGTGTGTTGGTAAGGGTGATATTGGGAAGCCATACACCATCCATTTAGATCCTCCATGGCAGTGGGGATGGTCTCTCCAGAACCAGAGTATAGATCATAGATTTCAGCATTTGAAAGTGAAGTAAGTAGGTAGCTAGTTATGACCTTGATGCAGGAAGGCTTCTGTTCCCCCCATCTTAGCATCTAAAACAGGGAAGTCACTTTCATTCTTTAGGGGAGACGGAGTCCTTTGCCAAGGGTCACCACTCACCTCTCCAGTTTCAGCATCACCAGAAAAGACTCTGAGGGGCCGCAGACAATCTTCATGATGGGGATGGCCTGTTTCTCAGGGTCATCAGGACTGGGGTTCTTAAAGAGTGTTCCAAGCCAGACTTGGTAGCCAGATAGATCAGCATCACTGCCAAGAAGAGGAGTACACAGCTATCACAGCTATTCCCACCTTCAAATATACCAACTTAGAAAAGGCAAATGGGGCATTAACCCCTCCCGCACCTACACTAGTGCCTTCCATGAATAATATTGCTACTACTACTTAGTACTGCGTGATAGAAGGACTAGGAGAAAGCTGAGGAGAAAGTGAATAGCTAAGGCCTGGATGTTACGCTATTCCTTCTCTGTCAGATAACCATACGTGGCTGGTGAAGACCAGGAGTAGAGAGCAGGTGGCTGTGTTATGCCAGGAAGCTGACCTAGGATCTTGCCAGAAGAAGGTTACACAAGCTGGCATTAAAACCCAGAAAAATGGTCCAAGAAGCCAGAAATACAACAGGAGGACCTCTGAGTCCGAGGAAAAGCTGGACCTTTTTGTGAGTATATCTGGCCGGGGTGGAGGTTTACAGTATTTGCCTGAGGTAAAAGAAGTCATTAAGAGGTTTGTATCAGAAAAAAAAAAAAAATCTCTTGAGTACTTAAGAATCCAACACATCTGGAGGGGCAGCAGATTGGGGAAGGCTGCAATAGACTCTCCCAAGCGGGCTGGAAGAGATTATCTGAGGACAGCATCCCCAGAGAAAAGCTGAACAAGAGGCTTACCAAGAGGAGAAACATTGGCGCGTGCTGATGACCCACTGCTCTTTCACAAGTGACCCTCCACAGAAGTGGACTCCTTCCCTGGAAACCGGAAAACAGCATATCACATTGGAGAGAAAGTAACAGGCTCTTTAGTGAACCCATTTTCCCTGCAACACCACCACATTTTCACCCACAGTGTGTCCCACATTGCAGGCACATCGTTCCTTCCTCTGCAGCTACACAGCAGTTGACAGCCCCACTGCCACCCCAACCCCCACCGCAATCATTTGCCTGGCCCCTATGCTTTCAGTCACTTTTGGCAAAGAAGCACCTCATTTGACTAGCAGGGACAACCACACATCATATAAAAAACATCCATTTGTCAGCCAGTAACTGAGAACATTCCCATTGTGCAGTGCTTTATTACTTGAAAAATGCAGAGGGTGCTGAGCAATGAAGAAAATGGATAAATGGAGATAGGATCTGTCACAAAGCTGGAATTTTCCCCTTTAAGGATAGGGACCACTGAGGTGGCTGTTCTCTCACTGGTATCTACTCCAGATTCTCTGGAATACTTTCCCCATGCCATCTGTGTCCCTACCATACAATTCAGTACTTTTCATAACTGCCAGCCCTCAAGGAACTCCACCACCACCACCCATATCTGTCTCACCGATTGCGGATGCTGACTGTCCAAGGCGAGTTCCCAGGGCTCCCGCCCACAACACGAGCCCGCAACTGCGTTCGTTCGTCCCTCTGGCCACACTGGTCAAAGACTATGTTCTCTGAAACCGGGACATTACAGCAAAGTCAGGCACAGTGTCCTCATGGCACTGTGGTTGAAAAAACAACAGACATCCATTTCCAAAGTGTATTGATAAAGTCAACAGCCTGGAGGTGACAGCACGGGAGAACCCTGTGCTCTGGTTCCTCAGCCTAGCTGCACTCCTTTCTCACCAGAGCAGGCTCCATCACAGGACTGCCACAGGCATCTTATGCAGAAGACTTACCTGGGTTCAGCAGGATGGATGGCTTCTTGTCACCAGCTGCAGAAACAAAACACAGAGCTGGTTCACACATGCAAGTCCACCACTTGATTTCTCTATGTCTGATTACTGTATACTTGATGACTGGCAGCTGAACTGACTCCACTGAAAAGCACCGTCTGTGATGTTTATATATACACACAAGAGCCTTCCAAAATTGTGAGTCACCACTTGATGTTACAGTCATTGAGTGATGAACATGCCCGTGTAAAGCAGCTCAAGTTGAGCTGTGAGGGAGCGACTGTTAGAACTTCTCAATCAGGACAGAACCAGAGGGCTGGAGGAAGGGGTGGCTGGCTTCCCCTCAGCCCTGCCCTTAACAGATGATATAGCAAAGGCTTTGACAAGGTGCTGAGCTGGGGTTTTGAATCTGAAATGTAGAATTATGTCCTGAATGCATATACCAAATGTTGTTCCAGTATCAAAATGCTCCAGAGAGTTATGGTGTTACAAACGTACAAATGAATGGATGCAAAATAGATGCATCTAAGAGATGCAAATAAATGGCCAAAGGCCTCACTTCACTTGGCTAACAAGAGCTGAAAGGGTGCACAGAAGACCTTGGGAGGGGCACAAGTTGCCCACGACTGGTAAAAAGGTCAGAGAGTGGCCAGGATAGGGTGGGTCCTGCCCTGCTGGAAACAGCACATGTCCTGCTCTTGGTCCATTGCCTAGCATGGGAGAGGACATAGCTGACAAAGAAGTCACCATGACTATGTCCTTTATCTCATTGTTGTCTTGGATACTCACCACAAGGCTCAATGGCACAGTAATCAAACTGAGTGTTAGGATCCATGGTGTAGCACCAGGGCCCATGGCTGTCATTGTCAGGGTTGCGGCAGTAATTCTGCTCAAGACGCACAGGAGGGAACATGGTAGGGAAGACCCTATAAGGAAGAAAGGACAACAGCCCCTCCAACACATTACCATTGGACTATCTCCCAGTCCCTACACCCTCAGGACCTATCCGAGGAGATCCTTTTTCATGCCATAGATGTGCGGCTGGCAGTTATTTGCTGTGAATCATTCAGGTGTTTGAAAGCATTTCCACTGGGCAAGTACTGCATTTTCCCAACACTCAAGTGGCAACATTTTGTTGCTGGGAAAATGCAACTCTTTTCCTGCAGCTAGTGATTCCATTCTGTGGTTGCACAGATGTCTCACACACCAACTGACTAGCATCTTTGATGCTAACAATGATAAGCAACAGAACCCCTCCTCCCCTGTAACATTGGGCCAGTTTGCATAATTGGTGGCTAGTGGCGTGGTTTAAATAAGCCATGGTGGCTTGTGGTGCATGCCAGCTGCCACTGTGAATATTCAAGCTGTGGCGGGCAGCCACCGAGCCTTATTGTGTTGTGCAAACCTGGGAAGGGTGGCTTGTTACTGTGGTTAACAAGCCATCCCAGGACCCAAGAACAGCACTTTATTTTAGCTATGTTCCCCCCTCCCTGCATTTTCTGCTGGAATCTTCTGTCCTCAGTGAAGCCACAACGGTTACCGTTCCATCTGGTTATTCCTAAGAATCTCTAGGCTCCCTTTTTCTTGTGGGAATGTCCAGGGGCTTCGGACTTTTAGAAAAGGATACAGTAGCTAGGACCCAAAGAGATAAGGAGAGGTGGGCTCTTTTAGCCCAGGGGCCCTGCCAACCACTTTCAGGACTCTCCCAGATTACCTCCCTAGCAGAACTATCCCCATCACCCAATGCAAACCTTAGAAGACAAGATGCACAACAGGGATAGACCCCGTTACACTACTCTTTCCCACAAGAGCTACACCCTCTCTCCTGAACGCAAGGGAAAAAGCACCGTGGCAGTACACCAAACACAAGCCATGTCTCCCTCTCGTAAGCTCCTTAGAGCTTACACGCAGGTCCTCTTCTGCAGGAGGGTGCTATGCACATGCCATTCCCCACCCCGCATTTTCCCCAGTTTTTTCCCAAGGCCTTCACATCCCTAGTTAAACCTTCCTTCACAAGGTGCTACGGCTCTAATTCAAATCACACCCCACTGCTATGCTTGCTATTAATATGCTTTTTTAAAAAAAGCCCTGCTGTGGTTTCTAATGATATATTTAGTGTAATGTCTAATTTGGCCCTCAGGAAATGGATGAGCTGGGAAAGTAAGGACCATGAGCAGTGGTCTCTCTCAAAGCCCTTGCTGATTGTCACAAATTAAAGGAAGAGAGTAATTCTTAGCCAGTTCCAATGAGTTGCCACTGGCTTTGCCAATGGCCACTTCAAAGAGCCCCACTGCCAGAGAGACCATCACACACCCACACACTCACTGGGGTTTGTGAGGCGACTGATCTTTCCACTTCTGGCAGGTGATTCCTTTCCGAGTCTTGCTGACAGTGCCTTGATATTCTTCTCCATTTCCACGGTAACAGTCTGTGGGGACAAAAGACTCACCTGAGAACCACTGCCTGCCCTACATCATTTCCTCTATAGCCCCATGACAACAGTCATCTGAGCATGAGTAAAAGTAAAGTGGTGATGTCGGTGTGCGCCTAAGCCCCAATCCCACAGCCCCTGCACACCCGCCTGCCTTTTATGTGAAGATCTGCAAAGGTTCTGTGAGTGCATTTGGTTGACAGCAGTTACTGAGCGCCTGCAAACAGGAACCTTGACAAGGCCAGGCACCTGACTGCGGGAGCTCAGTAAGAGCTTTCAGCTGACTGTGTGTACAGAACTCCACGCAGATCTTTGTGCCGAACATGTGAAGATCTAGAAGGCAGTTGGGTGTACAAGGATGTTTGAGGGTGGGGCTTATGCACACATCCACATTCACACACACACACACACACACACACACATATATGGAGAGCACTATTTATTACATTTATATTCCACCTTTCTTCCATCACAGAACTCAAGGTGGCTACGTGTGGTTCCCGGGTGGTCTCCCCTCCAAGCATTGACCAGACCCAAACCTGCTTAGCTTCAGCAAGGTAGCTGCCTCATGTGCCTTCAGACTATGCCCTGGGACACTACCAATATTTCTTATTACAACATCTCCAAGAGTGCAGCCCAGCCTCCAGTAAGAAGAGAAAGAATGACTCCTGTAAGATCCCCATTGGATCCCAGCTGCAGACCACCAGTCCACCCACCTCTCACCTTCCACCACCATATCATCAACACAGCGCTTGATCTGGAAGCAAAAGGCCATCCTCATGTTGGGGAGGGTAGTGAAGCACCAGGGGGCCTCTGAGCCATCAGGGTTCCGGCAATAATTCTCCTCCAGGTCTCTAGAGGGCGCAAGACAGAATATCAGCACCCTCACAGACAGACCCAATCCCACCTAAGCACCAAGGAGCTCCCAGCTGGGCTGAGCACCGTCCTAGATTCAGGCACTCTTGAGGACCTCTCAGTCTTCCTGTGCAAGGATGTTAACTGCCACATATTTCATGTTCCCTCTGCAACATAGCGGTGAGTCACCCTGAGTTTTGCTAATGCAGCCTATATTGTGGAAGGATTTCAGAGACAGCCAGCAGCCATTTTACCGTAGCCTTGTCATAGTTAGCCATTCACTCGTAACATACATCTTTGGCACCTGGGGAGTTTTTAGAAGGGGAAGCAATGGGAAGATGGGCAGCTTGTACCAGTGCATCATAGTCATCATAACATTGCACAAGCTGGGGATGGTTAGGGTAGGGTCATATGGCCTGGTCCACTGATTCCATGGAACTGTGTCATCTGAACAGGTCCAGCTGCTAAAAGCGGTGGCTGGCTGCAGAGTCCATTACGCATTAGCACTCTTAAGATATCCCAATTCTACAGGGATTCTGCTACGTGTTGATTCTAAATGTTATTGCCCAATGAGAAAAAAACAGTCACCCAATTATGCAGTTAAATTAAGGAGGCAACAAAGGCATTCAAGCAGAGATTTTCAAAGTTTGAATCTAGCAGATAATCAGTAAGAGTTTAATGCAGGGCTGTTGAACCAAAGGTCTGTGGGCCAAATCTGGCCCTTCTGGGGTCCCAATCCAGCCCTTTGGGGTTCCCCAGATGACCACCCGCTTTCTCCTGGTCCTACCCCCCTTTCCCTGACTGCTGAGCATTTGGTGGTTTCTTGGCCTTTGCACTGCTTCTCACCCCAGTCTAGAAGGTTGAAATGCTTCTCCAGGGCTCAGTTACCAGCAGTAAGAGATTTAAGCAAATATATACCGGCATTTTGGCCTCTTCCCTTTTGCCTTTGGTCCTGCCCACCACTGGAATGCAGCCCCTGAGAGCTTCTCTGAAATGGAATTCAGCGCTCAGGCTGAAAGACATTCGACACCCCTGGTTTAGTATATATCCCTTGAAAGAAAACTTCATCTTTAGACATCAAACAGGGATTTGAAAACCTCATCTTTAGTCATCAAACAGCCTGCCTGCACTTTAAGATCAGAAAGAGAGGCTCTTCTCATTTGCCCACCCGTGTGAGCAATTAGGTGAGTGATCACATGTGAGAAGGCCTTCTCTGCAGTGGCCCCACACCTTTGGAACAAGTTGCCATTGGAGGTCTGCCATGCCCCATCATTGCAGGCTTTTAAGAAGGTCTTGAAAACATATTATTTTACCATGGCCTTCTCTTGATATGGCTGCTGTCTTTGCTGTTATGGCTGTTGTTGCTGCTGCTGGTTTTATTGCTGGCTTTTATTGTTGTTTTTGTCGGTATTTTACTGTCTTTATGTTTTTATCGTTTTAAACATTTTATGTCTTTTATTGCTGTAAGCTGCCTTTGGAGGGCTCCTGCCCTGAAAGGTGGCCAAGAAATATTTAAATAAATACATTTGAGTGAATGCATGAGAGCCCTGTCCCTAACATCCCTGTCTATGCTGGGTACACTTCAGACCTTCACACGTTCAACATGGGAGCCTGAAGCAAGTTGCTAAGCATGTTAATCTGAATGCACTCAGGATCTTCCCCATGATCAGGAAGGCTGATAAGGCAGCATTCCCAACTGCAAGGAGGCATCGATGTATATTCAGGTGAACAGTGACACACTTAAGAGTCTCTATTCAGACCTTCACACTCAAAGCACATGGGCCTAAAGCTTCCCCCAGCAGGGTGACCATGTATCCTCTTTTACAGAGGACAATCTTCTCTCTGAAGGGCTGTCCAGTCTGCTTTAAAGAGAAAGAACCATCCGGAGGAAGAGCTGGGCCTTGAAGTTGCCCATCAACAGCACCTGGACAGCAGACTAAGCAAGGTACAAGGTACACAGATCCCCTGGTCTCAGCCTTCCACATGATGTACTGTATTTCTCTTTAAATTGTAATAATTATTTCTAAATTAGCATCTCGACATATAAATTAACGTATGCAAAATTTATGCAAATTGGCACCCGCTTTCGTCATTTTGGGGTGATGCATAAATGGCCACCTGATCCCATAGGGACAGTGTCACTGGAGGCGGGGCTCATGCGCATGGCCGTGCTCTCTACTACATGTGTTCATTTTGAACACCTGAAAGGAGCTGAAGTCAACCAGCAATTGAGAGGAACAGGACAAGCACACTGCAGGAGAGGGTAATGAAGCCCTAAGAGGTGTGGAGCTTGGGTAGTTTCCTTCCTCTCTTTTGAAGTGTAACACAGAATTCAGTTACAAAGAAACTAGTTCAGCAATACAGCATACAGTATGTCTAAGCAGAGTCTGTTCTGGGGCACTTTGCAAGGCTTCCATCTTGCTTCTTGACTCAGGATCTTTGTCTTTAACAGCTATATAACAAGCAGGGTGGGGGGGATTAGTAGAGGCTGCTTTTCCCAGGATGGTGATACTACTGTGTGCAAAGCTACACCTGTTGAATGTCTGCTAAAGGCACAGAAATTCTGTCGGGGGGGGAGACCCCTGCACATACAACACAATGTCATTAATGCAGCCTTCCAGTTATGATGGACTATAACTCCCATAATCTCCAGTTGTAGTCCAACTCATAAGGAATATAACAGGTTGTGGAAAGCTGCATTAAGTCACAGTACACCCAGCAACAGCAACCCTTAGCAGAGAAACCCCTTCCACCCCCACTGCTACTAGGGTGATATATTCCTGGCACACGGCGACTCCTTGGTGGTAAACATCCCCTTGCATGTATGCCCGCTTTTCCCCACCCTATGCCTACTTGCACTCATATTTCTCAGGCAGGAAATGGTGCTGGTGAGGCGTCTGCGAGTCCCAGCGCTGGCAGGGGATGCCTGACGTTGTGATGTTCACCTTGCCACGATAGTCTTCTCCTTTCAGTCTGAAACAGTCAGTTGTCGCAGGTAGGTGCGGATGCTTCTCTGCTTTCAGGGATGCAAAAGGGAGAAGCCATGCAAATAGGGTTGCAATCAAATCATAACTCCATCTTAGTTGTGGTATATGCCGCAGATAAGACAGAAAAACAGCAGCGGTGAAATTAATCCTGACTGCACACCTCTAAGGCCTTTACAAAAAAACTAATCAGATTTTTTTTTGGCAGTTAAAGTTTTAAAAGTGATGTGTATCTGAGTTTACATTCTGTGTGTGTGTGTTTAAAAATACGGTCCATAGTTACAAAAGTGGACTGTTAAGGCAGTGGAGGGGGCGAATATCCTATACAAATGAGTTCAACAATGCACTTTCTCACAGCCAAATATGGATCTGTGCACATCACCAGTCTGGAGGGAGTGTGTGTGTGTGTATGCGTGCGCACGCGCGCATGTGTGTGTGTGTGTGTGTCAGACAATCACAGGGATCAAGTTGTGTGAAGATACATTGAATGTTTTGCTTCAGGTGCCCGTGTATCTTGGGCCAGTCCTGGCCAAGTCCCTGCTAAGTGCATTAAAAATTGTTCAGGCCTGGGCTGCATATACATTTTCAGACTCCCCTGGGCAACTCACCAAGAGACTAAGGATGAACAAACATTCATATCATGTTTCATTTCCCTGGCTCTTGGCCATGGCTGGCATCAGGGGTAGGCATTGTCAGGTACTTGCCAAGACCCACAGCCCAGCCAAGGGCCCGCTTCCACCCTCCTCCTTGCTGTCACTGCCTGCTCTCCTGTCCTCCCTGAGCATGCCAGCAGTGAAGAGAGAGAGGAGACAGCAGCATTCTCCTCTTGCCTAGAGCTCTGGGCAGTTACACAGATCAGGCAAATGAATTGGATCACAGGGACAGCAGGTAGCCCATTCAAGGAGGGCCCCCACGGAGTGCACCTGGAGCCAGCATTGCGGTCTTGGAAGACTGCAGATTAAGTATAGGTGTTAAAGGGGACCAAATCTCCTTTGGCAGACCAGGAGGGACAAGCGGTAGTTGTAGACCATAGGTGGGGAACCTGAGGCCCGGGGCCCAAATTTTGCCCTACTGGGGTCCCAATCTAGCCTTCTGAGGTCCCCTAGATGACCACACCCTTTGCCCTGACCCCACCCCTTCCCCCCAACCACTGAGCATTCAGTGATTTCCTGGCTTTTGTGCAGTTTTTTCCCCATTCTAAAAGGTTGAAATGCTTCTCCAAAGGCTTTAAGCTACAATATGCTGCTGTTTTTAATATTTCTGGCCCTGCCCCATTTGCCTTCGGCCCCACCCACCACTGCAATGTGGCCCCTGGACACTGCAATGGAATTTGGCCTTTGGGCTGAAAGACGCTCTGCACCCCTGCTGAAGAGAAAGGGCTTCTGGGCCCTCTGGCCCTTTTCCATTCCATAAACAAACAGAGGCACTTTTGTACTTTCCCATCCCCACCTTATGTCACCTTTACAGGCCAAACTGGCCAGGTGAAACAAGTACAAAGTCTCAGAATTGGCATTGCTCTCAAATCACCAACAACAATGGAGGGATGCTGCCAACTCAAAGAGTGATTCACTAAGGAAAACCCAGCAGGTCGGGGCCTACCCAATGGGTTTTCCTTAGGAACTTACTCTTCAAGGTGACATCATCCCTGCCATTGTCAACAGGGACAAGCTGTATATATTTCCAGGGGGGGTTCTTCATGACAACTGAAGAAGAAGCCAATCGTGGCTCACCTGAATTTTTCAAGGAGCCAGCTTTGCTCTGCACAGGACTCCACAAACAAGTGTATTGCACCAGTAAAAGTCTCTTCACAAAACATACTTCTGGGTAGGGTGGGGGGAATTGGAGTGAATTCATCTGATGGGCAGGGGCTGCTCAACCAGTAAGAGAGGCTCCCCCGCTCCCAGGTTCTCCCCCTCCCCTTTCACCTTTGATAAAATCCCAGGAGGTTTCCTCCTGTGTCACTACATAAATCACTCTCCTTCTCTACCTCTCTCTCTGTCTCCTCCCCCTCCCAGCATTATTTACTTCGTTAAAGAACAATCACAAAAGGAACACAGTGTGTTCCTTCCCCTGAAATTGACAATGCTGGGAACAATCTTCTTCTCTCTAACCCCTAGGTCCCCCAGCATTATTTACTCCCTTAAAGAACAATCACTAAAGGAACACAACATTCTTTCTGCCCTGACTAGCTGATGACGCGATCAATCGAAGCTTCAAAACTTCGACATTAAGGCTCCTAAATGTGTTACTTCGATTCATGGGAATCTAGTAATGCTGGGAGTGAGCATTTTGGTGACAAGCCTCATTGACCATAATGGGAGTTACTTCTGAGTAGACATACATATATTTGTGCTGGGAAAGATGATCAGGGGACTGAAAAAACAAAGACCTATGAAGAGAGACTGAAAGAACTGGGCATGTTTAGCCTTGAGAAGAGAAGACTGAGGGGAGATATGATAGCGCTCTTCAAGTATTTTAAAGGTTGTCACAGAGAGGAAGGCCAGGATCTCTTCTCCATCATCCCAGAATGCAGGACACGGAAGAATGGGCTCAAGTTACAGGAAGCCAGATTCCAGCTGAACATCAGGAAAAACTTCCTGACTGTTAGAGCAATACGACAATGGAACCAATTACCTAGGGAAGTAGTGGGCTCTTCCACACTGGAGACATTCAAGACGAGGCTGGACAGCCATCTGTCAGGGATGCTCTGACTTGGATTCCTGCATTGAGCAGGGGGTTGGACTTGATGGTCTTGTAGGCCCCTTCCAGCCCTACTATTCTATGATTCTATAAAAGACAGAGGGGAAATGAAGGGATGGGAAACCAGCCCCCTTTCTAACCCGATGCTGCGCAGGATGTAGTGATCGAAGGTAGAAGTAGTTACTTCGGAATGGCAATAAACCAAGCAACAGAGAATTGCAGCTTCAGGAAAGCACTTTACAGCCTTTAGGGAATTAGTACTTTAAAACCTGCTATTTCAGTTGAGGGGGATCTCTGTAAATGCTGGTGTGTGCATTCAGGGGACAAGCCTCATTGACCACAGTGGGAGTTACTTCTGAGTAGACACTAATTGGTTTGTGCAAAGATGGGAAACACAGAAGAAACACCCCCTGTCAGGGGTCATGGTGAAAGGCACACCTCTGGGCAGGGCTAGCATACCCAAGGTCAATGCGGGGGTTGGGGCACACAGCAACTATACTGGGGAGAACCCAACTTAAGGAAAAGAATCGGATTTTAAGCAGTCTCAGGAAAGCCGTTTTTTCCCTGATAAGCTCTGGGGTGGCTGCTGGATGGCCACAATGTCATATATCCCTAACCACCTCCAAACGCAGCCAGCTCGGAGTAAATTGCTCATAGAGACACCCCCCAGGTGGACCCTGGAACTGCAGGAGGACTTACTGCATTTCCGAATGTGGCAATACTCCCGCTTCTTGGCAGGATCCATTGTGTAACACCAAGGATGCTCAGAACTGTCAGGATTACGGCAGTAATTGTCAGCAAGGTCTTTATCAGGATATCTTTTCAAAAAGCAGTGAAGAGAAGAAAAAAATTAAATGAAACATTCTCATAGTTTCCATTTTCATTTACTTCTGTGGCAAACCTTTATTTGCACTTCCCACAAGAAGACGGCAACATGGCTCCCTCTCCCTTCTTTGTACAGAAGAGAACTGATTCTGACAGAGCTGATCCAGTTATGGTCACCACCCACTGCAGGAGGAGGATGGCTGTTGCTATTTTTTGCAAGTAAAATTTGCGTCAATGCAAATCGTTTAAAAACCACTGAGCAACAACCTTCACAACCAAGCATGTGGGGACAGTATCTTCTGGGAAGAAATAGGATTGGGTACTCTGAGCAGCTGTCACAATGGACAAAGGGCCAACCTTAGAAAGTCATGCTATGATGGCTGTCCCATGATGCAATGGAAAAATCCCTGCATCCTGAATTGTGCCTTGTGCTCACCAGCCCAGTTCATGTACACGCAGCCACCTGGTGGCTGCTGTAAATTCCAACTATGGAATTTTGTATGTAGCTGCATCCACCGATTTTCATCACAGTTCCAGAAAGTGCCAGGAAAAGGAGTTGAAAATCACGTGGTGTAAAGTCAATGAAAATGAATGGCAAGCAGCTGCCCCCAAATGGCTCATGGCACAAATAAGTCTTCACACTGTTCTGATTTAAAGCAGTTACTGTTCAGTAAGAATCTGATGTCCATTTGCTTGGATCAGATTGGGAACAGAGAGGGGAGCAGAGAAAACTGCCCTAAGGTGAGTCAGACCATAAGTCCATCTAGTTCAGGATTGTCTACAACGACCAGCAGCGACTCTCCAGGATTTTGGCAGGAATCTTGCCCTACCTGGAGACGCCATGGATTGAACCTGGGACCTTCTGCATGTAAAGCAGGTGCTCTACCCCTGAGCTACAAACCTTCCTGAATGGGAATGATGTAATAAGAAGGCTAAGTCACTATGGATATAGACCACATCCCTCTCACTGGAAATAACAGCTCAGCAGTTCCCTGGAAAGTGCTGAGAAAGGATGGGACAGATTCCCATGTCTCCTAGGAAGTCCCACAACAAGGAATGCCCAGTCACTGTCTGATTATATAAAATGGGCCTCCCCCTCAGTATGTTACCCAAGGACTGGAACTTAGTACTTGTTTGGCTCGTAGGGATGCTTATGAGGATGCTGCAGGTCCCAGCGCTGGCACTCTGTGCCCGACTCAGTGTGATCCACAAAGCCCCGATAGTCCTCGCCATTACATGACACACATACAGCTGCAAGGGAAGGACAGAGAGTCGCTATCCGTCATGAGGAATAAGTCTCACCCATCACCTTGACCAGAAGGGTGGGCTCATCTGTAAAAGTGCTGTGCATGAGCAAACACCCAAAGATACCAAACAGACATGGCTGGACATGGAGCAAACCCTGAGTAGGCACCAGACAAAGCCAGACAACATGAGCACCTCCTCCCTCCTTCCCATTCTCTCTCTCTCTTTCACTCTGTGTGTGTGTGTGTGTGTGTGTGAGAGAGAGAGAGAGAGAGAAGACGCAAGATAACTCCAGACATTGAGCAAGCATGAGCAGACACCAAACAACACTGAGCAAGACCAAGCTTACAAGAGCCAATATGACCAGACAAGAGAGGACACCAGCACATGCAGATAACAGTCAGCACTAGATCACATGAAGACACATGCACAGACATCACACAGACACATGGAGATGGGAGGAGACACCAGACAATGCCAGAAACTAGACATCAGAGATGAACAGGCTCTAGTAGTTTTGCACAGTACTTGACTCCGATGAACAGATGCACTTTGTTTTGAAGTCTGCAATATTTATACTACAAGCAGCAAGACTAGTTTTCAAAGATGACATTCATCAGTGTGTACAATATAGAAAAGCAGATTAAAAATAATTGTACACACAACCACTGCAGACAGGTGCTGGCCCATGGAATAGGTCGTCCTGGCTCACAGGGGTTTTTTTTTGGGGGGCGGTCAGCTCAGCCCCCTCTTTCTAAACAGGGAGCTACACCTTTTTCTTCCTTCAGAAGTAAAACTGAGCTTGCCTCTCACTACTAGGTCTAAGCCCTCTGCAAGAGCTTTCAATCCATGCCCATATGGCAGCGATGAGAGTCTAGAAGGGGAGAACAGTGCCTTTCCCTTGTAACCAGGAAACTGTTTCCATTACTGATTCTGAGGGACCAACATGGCCCCATCCACTGGCCAGAAAAGGAGCTGCTGCTTCAGTGCTTGATTTTCTCTTCTCTCCCCATTCCCTTTTTCTTTTGCTTCATGTCTATTAGACTGTAGGCAGGGACAGTCTTATCTTTCAACATATTTACAGCACTTGCCAAACTTTAGATGATGATGATGATAGGACCTGACTTTTTTCTGATCTGAAAGGCTACTAAGGGTGCAATCCTATTGTGATGATTGTAAGCCTCCAAATTTGGAGACTTCTGGTCATCCTATGCAGGGTGGGAGGAATGGCAGACACAATTTTCACCTCCCTGTTCTCCCGCTCCGCATTTTTGCTAGATGAGTGTTTTTGCCTGAAGTATCTTGGAGGAGGAGAGAAGGAGGCTGAAGAGGCCTCAGGACAGCTCCTATCCTGGCCCCTCCAGTCTCCTCCCTCCCCATCCACTGAAATGCCCCCTTTTCCAAGATCGCTTTTCCAACCTTGGAGAGGCAGCTGGCACAGTTATTTTCCTTGCCAGCTCGGGGGGGGGGGGGGAGTGAGTCAGAGCTCCAATTCCCAGCTCTGAGGTCAGAGCGCTGTCTCTGACCTTGGGTCTGGGAATCTGAAATATCCTATTGCCCCACAGATGCTGTCTGGGGCCATAGGATCGTTCCCTAAATTGCATCTAGGTTCCAACGATGGCAGAACATTGGGCTCAGTAATACTATTGCTTCCAGTGGCATTCAGTCCTGGAGAGATTTGGAAGTAAAACAGTACAACAGTGCAAACATATATATGTGGATAACTGTTATTTCATGAATGATTATGTGCTATTACATGGGATACTCATACACTGCGATTGGTCAACATGTCACCTGTAGGTCTCTCAAATCAATCTACGCACCATTTTCACATTTCTTGATGCCACAGCTTTGATATCGGACAGTAGGATCAGTTGTGTAGCACCAGGGACCTCCCTCGTCTCCATCTGGATTCCGGCAGTAATTTTCTTCCACTCCAGTATATTCCGATACAGGATACCTTATGAGATACAGAGAGGAGACCAGCAGGCTCAAGTAAATGCTCCACGCTGAAATTACCCCATTAGCTATTGAAGTAGAATTCTCTGCAAAGTCAGTCCTCCAGTTACTTAACCAGAAACCATAGATTCTGAAACCAGAACTAATTGTACCAGTTATCCCAAATTAGCATAAACTAGCGTGCTTATTTCATTTTGGTGGGAATTATGTTTAACTTTGTATCCTGCTTTTCAGCTCCCTCGAAAAATTCTTTGTTTCATTTGGGAAGTGGTGTGTGTGTGTGTGTGTGTTGGGGGATGATTGTTTTGTGGCCTTTTCCTTCCCTTGTTCAGTCGTTAAGTCATGTCTGACTCTTCGTGACCCCATGGACCATAGCACGCCAGGCCTTCCTGTCCTCTGTTCTCTCCCAGAGTGTGCTCAAGTTCATATTTATTGCATCAGTGATGCTATCTAGCCATCTCATCCTCTGCTGTCCCCTTCTCCTTTTGCCTTCAATCTTTCCCAGCATCAGGGTCTTTTCCAGTGACTTTTCTCTTCGCATTACGTGGCCAAAATATTTGAGCTTCAGCTTCAGTATCAGTCCTTCCAATGAGCACTCAGGGTTGATTTCCTTTCGGATGGACTGATTCGACCTCCTTGCAGTCCAGGGGACTCGTAAGAGTCTTCTCCAGCACCACAGCTCGAAAGCATCAATTCTTCGGCACTCAGCCTTCCTTATAGTTCAGCTCTCACAGCCATACGTTGCTACTGGGAAAACCATAGCTTTGATTATACGAACCTTTGTTGGCAAGGTGATATCTCTGCTTCTTACTATGCTGTCTAGGTTTGCCATAGCTTTCCTAACAAGGAGCAAGCATCTTTTAATTTCATGGCTACAGTCACAGTCTGTGGTGATTTCCTTCCCTTTGTTGTTCAGTCGTTAAGTCGTGTCCGACTCTTCATGACCCCATGGACCATAGCACGCCAGGCCTTCCTGTCCTGCGCTCTCTCCCAGAGCGTGCTCAAGTCCATATTCATTGCATCAGTGATGCTGTCTAGCCATCTCATCCTCTGCCGTCCCCTTCTCCTTTTGCCTTCAGTCTTTCCCAGCATCAGGGTCTTTTCCAGAGAGTTTTCTCTTCGCATTAGGTGGCCAAAATATTTGAGCTTCAGCTTCAGTATTTGTCCTTCCAATGAGAAGTCAGGGTTGATTTCCTTTAGAATGGACTGATTTGACCTCCTTGCAGTCCAGGGGACTCGTAAGAGTCTTCTCCAGCACCACAGTTCGAAAGCATCAATTCTTCGGCGCTTAGCCTTCCTTATAGTCCAGCTCTCACAGCCATACATTACTACTGGGAAAACCATAGCTTTGATTAGACGGACCTTTGTCGGCAAGGTGATGTCTCTGCTTCTTACTATGCTGTCTAGTTTGCCATAGCTTTCCTCCCAAGGAGCAAGCGTCTTTTAATTTCATGGCTACAGTCACCGTCTGCGGTGATCTTGGAGCCCAAGAAAATAAAATCTGTCACTGCTTCCATTTCTTCCCTTTCTATATGCCAGGAAGTGATGGGGCCAGATGCCATGTTCTTAGTTTTGTTAATGTTGAGTTTCAAACCAGCTTTTGCACTCTCCTCTTCCACCCTCAACAAGAGGCTCTTTAGATCCTCTTCGCTTTCTGCCATTAGGGTGGTATCATCTGCGTATCTGAGGTTGTTGATAATTCTCCTGGCAATCTTAATTCCGACCTGTGATTCATCCAACCCGGCGTTTCTCATGATTTACTCTGCATATAAGTTAAATAAGCAGGGTGACAATATGCAGCCTTGTCGTACTCCTTTCCCAATTTTGAACCAATCAGTTGTTCCATGTCCGGTTCTAACTGTTGCTTCTTGACCCTCATACAGGTTTCTCAGGAGACAGGTAAGGTGGTCTGGTACCCCCATCTCTTTCAGAATTTGCCACAGTTTGTTATGATCCACACAATCAAAGACTTTAGCGTAGTCAATGAAGCAGAAATAGACGTTTTTCTGGAATTCTCTTGCTTTCTCCATGATGCAGCGAATGTTGGTGATTTGATCGCTAGTTCCTCTGCCTCTTCGAAACCAAGCTTGTACTTCCGGTAGTTCTCGGTTCGCGTACTGCTGAAGCCTAGCTTGTAGGATTTTGAGCATTACCTTGCTGGCATGTGAAATGAGCGCAATTGTGCGGTAGTTTGAACACTCTTTGGCGTTGCCCTTCTTTGGAATTGGAATGTAAACTGATCTTTTCCAGTCTTGTGGCCACTGTTGAGTGTTCCAAATTTGTTGGCATATTGAGTGCAGCACTTTAACAGCATCATCTTTTAGGATTTTAAATAGCTCAGCTGGAATACTGTCATCTCCGCTAGCTTTGTTGTTAGTAATGCTTCCTAAGGCCCACTTGACTTCACTCTCTAGGATGTCCAGCTCATGTTCAGTGACCGCACTATCATGGCTATCAGGGACATTCAGATCTTTCCTGTATAGTTCTTCTGTGTATTCTTTCCACCTCTTCTTAATCTCATCTGCTTCTGTTAGGTCCCTGCCTTCTTTGTCCTTTATCATGCCCATCTTTGCACAAAACGTTCCCTTGAGATCTCTGATTTTCTTGAAGAGATCTCTAATTTTTCCCAATCTGTTGTTTTCCTCGATTTCTTTGCATTGTTCATTTAAGAAGGCCTTCCTGTCTCTCCTTGCTATTCACTGGAACTCTGCATTCAGTTGGATATATCTTCCCCTTTCTCCCTTGCTTTTCGCTTCCCTTCTTTCCTCAGCTACTTGTAAAGCCTCATCAGACAGCCACTTTGCTTTCTTGCATTTCATTTTCTTTGGGATGGATTTAGTTGCTGTCTCTTGAACAGTGTTACGGACCTCCGTCCATAGTTCCTCAGGCACTCTGTCTATCAGGTCTAATCCCTGAAATCTATTCCTCACCTCCACTGTATATTCATAAGGGATATGATTTAGGTCATACCTGAATGGTTTAGTGGTTTTCCCTACGTTCTTCAATTTAAGCCGAAAGTTTGCAACAAGAAGCTCATGATCTGAGCCACAGTCAGCTCCAGGTCTTGCTTTTACGGACTGTATAGAGCTTCTCCGTCTTTGGCTGCAAAGTACATAATCAATCTGATTTTGATATTGACCATCTGGTGATGTCCATGTGTAGAGTCGCCTCTTGTGGTGTTGGAAAAGAGTGTTTGCTATGATCAGCGTGTTC
The DNA here is from genome assembly GCF_057233095.1 of Heloderma suspectum. Lineage (NCBI taxonomy): Eukaryota > Metazoa > Chordata > Lepidosauria > Squamata > Helodermatidae > Heloderma > Heloderma suspectum. Next base: position 281,508,658 of record NC_139459.1, read on the forward strand.
TCTTGGCAAAACTCTATTAGCCTTTGTCCTGCTTCATTTTGTACACCAAGGCCATGCTTACCTGTTATCCCAGCTATTTCTTGACTTCCTACTTTAGCATTCCAATCCCCTATGATGAAGAGGACATCTTTTTTTGGTGTTAGTTCTAGAAGGTGTTGTAGGTCTTCATAGAACTGATCAACCTCAGCTTCTTCGGCCTCAGTGGTTGGGGCATAGACCTGAATTACTGTGATGTTGAATGGTTTGCCTTGGATTCGTACTGAGATCATTCTATCGTTTTTGAGATTGTACCCCAGTACTGCTTTTCCCACCCTTTTGTTGACTATGAGTGCTACTCCATTTCTTCTAAGGGATGCTTGCCCACAGTAGTAGATATGATGGTCACCTGAATTAAATTCGCCCATGCTTGTCCATTTTAGTTCACTGATTCCCAAGATGTCGATGTTCAATCTTGCCACCTCATGTTTGACCACCTCCAGCTTACCTTGATTCATTGATCTGACATTCCAGGTTCCTAAACAATATTGTTCTTTACAGCATCGGACTTTCTTTTCACCACCAGACACATCCACAGCTGAGTGTCCTTTCGGCTTTGGCCCAGCGGCTTCACTCTTCCTGGCACTACTTGGAAATACCCTCTGCTCTTCCCCAGTAGTATATTGGACACCTTCCGACCTGAGGGGCTCATCTTCCGGCGTCATCTCTTTTAGCCTTGTGATATGTTCCATGGGGTTTTCTTGGCAAGAATACTGGAGTAGGTTGCCATTTCCTTCTCCAGTGGACCACATTTTGTCAGAACTCTCTGCCATGACCTGTCCGTCTTGGGTGGTCCTGCACGGCATAGCTTATGGCTTCACTGAGTTATGCAAGCCCCTTCGCCACAACAAGGCAGTGATCCATGAAGGGGCTTCCTTCCCTATCCTACCCCAAAAACTGGAGTGCTGGAGGGGAAGGAGTTTGATCAAGGGAAATGGTATCAGGTGTCATGGGGAATGGCAGAAGCTGTGCACAATGAAAATGTTCGCCCCCAAACCATTTCGGGCTGTATCTACACCACAGTTACTTGTCTTGTTCCTTTTTTGCTTGTTTCATTTCCATTTGTGCTTCATTCCCCTAGGGTGTTCTTGTGCTGCTCTTTGTGCTTTTGCAGTCCACATGCAAAAAATACTTGGGTGGAAATACAGGAATGCTTGGGTAGGCACCCCAGCCTGCCACATAGAATGGCAGGCAAGCTGGAATGCTCACATTCAAGTAGATCCACTCTCTGGCTTATCATTCCTAGTAACAACTTTTCACAGAATGATGTTCCTTGCAACAGCTCTCCAGACATCACAAGAAGCATTGCAGGGAACTTACAGAGTAATCCTATGTGTATTGACTCAGAAGCCAGTCTCGTTGTGTTCAATGTTGCTAACTTCCAGGTAGTGTGCATAGGTGTGAAGGTTTGAGGCCTACAGAGGCAAGGAACAAGGTCAAGCCTAGAGGCCTGGAGGGTTTTTTTGTTGGGAGGGGACATCCCTGGGTGGAGTAGTTTCATTTCCCCAGTTAAGTTTCAGTTTCATTTCCCCAGTTAAGTTTAATTTCTTCAGGTTTGAAGCAGTACTTTAAGTTTTAGGGGAGAAGGATATAAAAACAGAGAGTCAGAAAAACCGAAGGAGTAAGAGCAGAGTTGGGGAGAGCCTGAAGAGGGGGCATGAAGAAACAGTCTGGAGAAGTCTAAGGACAGCTAGGGTAAAGGAACTTGTGTTTTACAACTTTTATTTTCTCTTAATGCCTTTTGTATCACTCAGCTCTACTGTGTAAATACCTTTAGCTGTGATTTGCTTGCTTTAATTTATCAATAATCTGTTGTGGTTAAACCCTGTGTCTAGAGTGTTAATCACCCCATGTCCACAGCCTGGCAAGAGATCCTTAAGGAGTTGCTCATGGGGTCCAGGTCAATAGGGGAACCCTGACAATAGGATTGCAGCCTTAGTATCTCTTTATGGTGGGATGCACTTACCTATGTTCTGGGTTATATGCTAGAAAAACACTCAGAGATATACCCAGGTAAAGAAACATACCCATGATCTGTAGGAATCGTATACTTACATGAAAGTGCTGGCATAATATCCTAATGGGAGACATATCCTGAAGAAGGATGGACTCCTCTTTCCTCAGTTGTAGTCTCTCTTGAATAGTCACCTGGATGATGGTTCTACTTTCTCAGAATTTTCAGCCATGGGCATCCACTACTCTACTTGCTCACCTAATGCCCACACTGTACTTTATTTTATTTTACTGTATTTTATTTTATTTTATTTTAGGGATTTATACACAAACCTTCAACAAGTTCCTAACACAGCTTGCAAAGACTTACATATGATCATGAGGAAACTTCACCTGCCAGCGTTGACAGGTTTTCCCCTTTTCAGTCACCGCCTTGGTCCCCCTGTAGTCTGCTCCATTTCCCATAATGCAATCCTTTATATAACCTGCGGAGGGGAGAGGTGACAACTGAGGCCAACACCTACAAATTTCAAGCAAGACGGCACAGGACATCTGAGTATAGTAGTCATTTGTGACTGGATTTGGGGAGTATACATTCCAGACAGGGTGACAAGAGACAGTCCTGTCCTGTCCTCCTGAGACTGAGAGAAGGAGAAAGTGGAATTTGGCAATCTTTTTTCAGCACGGGTTCTAATAGTATCTGAATTACCACTGACCAACAGTTTCCTCAGGAGTCAGACAGGAAAAGTGGAGTAGTCTTTTTGAACCAGCCAACCAACCCTGGCAACAGAATGACACACTTTATGAAAGAGTGTTCTTTTATCTGATAATAGAATTCTATTCTCTGCTTAACTATAAACTATTTTGACATCTCCTATATACTATTAATTTCATAGTGAACACACACACACACACACACACTACTGTGTGTTGAATGGACCTGATATTCCACTCTGTTAATCTGGATATCCAGGCTGGGCTGCTGAGAGGATTTATAGACCCCAGAAGAAACATGAGTCTCCCTCCCCACCCTGCAAACATATGCTCTAGCAGCTAGAGATTCTTAATAACCAATATAACTCTCGGCATCTGCCTGAGCGCCAGCCTGCTCCTTGCTGCCCAAGGTATCCCTCCTGACTCAGACCTGCCCAGGGAAAGAGGGGGGTAACCGGCAATTAGTCCTGGGCCTCTGAGAAGTAACAGGTCCCCAGCATCAGCTCCTGTGTATACTGTTTCCATCCTTGCATGCAAGAATTCTTGCACATGGTCCCACAGCTTCGTACACACATGCATGGGTCCTTGTAGGGGCTAAGCAGCAGCAGGGCCACCAACATCATCCCTGCCTCAGGCCTCATAAACCTCTGGGTGGCTCAGTCCTCACTTGCTCAGCTCACTGCTCTTTACCAACACTTCACCCAAATCATTGCACTGGAGGTAGTTTTGCGTTTTCCAAATTTCACAACTCTCATTCTCGTGAATATTCCATCGGACCTCAGCCCTTTCCAACTTATGATTCTGTGTAGATTTGGCTCTAGTCAGTTCCTGAGGGGAAACCATGTTAGAATCAAACTATGTGTGATGTGGGAGATCCATGAGCAGATTTTCTGATGTCTTTTTTTAATGCTTGAAAGCAGTTGAGGGCAGAGGACAGGAACTGGCTTAAAGCTGCAGTGCTGTGGGAGGGGGTGTCACTTTAACCCTTTCCCCAGTACTGTTTCCCAGATCAAAATTTCTCTCTCTCTCTCTCTCTCTGCCCTAATGGGGAAAGGACAGGTATCTGTATTGTGCCTTGTCTTTTTACCTCATGAAAGCCAATTGTAGCTGTGGGGGGATAAACGAGGAAAGGATGAAACAACAGCCCAGCATAACTGCGTAGAGCCAATCCCAACACACACACACGCACACACACACCTGCTTTAAATGCTTAAAAGGCGCAATCCTATGCATGTTTAGATGGAAACAAGGCCTAAAACTCCCAGCATGGTTGGCTGAGGCATGCTGGGGTTTGTAGGCCTTTTTTCTAGACATGCATAGGATTGCACCTTTAAGTATTTAAAGAAGGTAGGGTGTGTATGCGGGCAGGGAGGGGGATTTGCTCCTGGCAGTTATTCTTTAAATGTTTAGAAAAGATGTTTGCTGTTCCAGACAGAAGGCTGAACTGTGATCAGTTCTCAGACAAAATTATTTTGAGTCCTGTGGCACCTGAAAGACAGAAGATTTATTGTAGCATATGCTTTTGTACACTAGAGTCCACTTCATCAGTTGCATGATTTGCAGTTGCCAGACACATATATTGTTATTGCCAGCTATTCCTGGTCATACCTTCCTTAAGGGAGACTGCTAGTTAATGCCCCAAAATGGCCCATGGGCATTGTCTCAATAGCCAGGAAATTGTTGGATCTTCCTTGACTATTCTGAATAGTGTAGGTACCATACTTCTCCTCCTCCCCTCCCCTTACCTACAGGGGTGTGTGTGTGTGTGTTTGTGTGTGTGTGTCTAATAGGATAATAATCATTGTTTAAACAGATTAACATGGAGATAGAGCCAGCTTTGACCTAGAAGGTTGAAAGCATATGGCAGTGCAGAGGAGATTCTCCGGAGATCTGATGAGGATTTGCTACCGGTAGGAGTGCTTATGCCATTTGCCTCTACCTACACCCTACTTCAGGAGTGGGCAACCTGCAGCCCTCGCCCTAATTTCATGCAGCTCTCAGCCTAATTTCAAAAGTCCTCTGCATTTGATCTGTTCAGACCTTTGGCAAGAACAATTTGTCCTTTCTGTGGCAGTCTGCTGGGCAGGAAGGAAGAGGGGGAGAGAGAAAAGGGGGTGGCAGAGAGAAATGAGTGTCAGAAAGAGAAAAGGGGTAATCCACTGACCTTTGGCTCTGCCCTCTGCTGACTCTGGCCCCGTTCACCACCATCATATGGCCCCTGACAGACTACCCAGCCCTTGACCGAAAAAAAAAGCTTGCCTGCCCTTACTCTACTTGTATATTTTCAAACAAACCCAAATATTAGAAAACTCCACAAGCCTCCGGTGAGCTCTCCTTCCAAAGGAAACCACCCCTGGGTAACAGGCTGAAACTTCTGTCCCCTCAGGGAAATGAGGAGTGCATAACAATATATATTATATATGTAGATACACATGGATCACTGCCTTGTTGCGGCGAAGGGGCTTGCGTAACTCAGTGAAGCCATAAGCTATGCCGTGCAGGGCCACCCAAGACGGACAGGTCATGGCAGAGAGTTCTGACAAAATGTGGTCCACTGGAGAAGGAAATGGAAACCCACTCCAGTATTCTTGCCAAGAAAACCCCATGGAACGTATCACAAGGCTAAAAGATATGACGCCAGAAGATGAGCCCCTCAGGTCGGAAGGTGTCCAATATGCTACTGGGGAAGAGCAGAGGGTATTTCCAAGTAGCGCCAGAAAGAGTGAAGCGGCTGGGCCAAACCCGAAAGGACACTCAGCTGTGGATGTGTCTGGTGGTGAAAAGAAAATCCGATGCTGTAAAGAACAATATTGTTTAGGAACCTGGAATGTCAGATCAATGAATCAAGGTAAGCTGGAGGTGGTCAAACATGAGATGGCAAGATTGAACATCGACATCTTGGGAATCAGCGAACTAAAATGGACAGGCATGGGCGAATTTAATTCAGGTGACCATCATATCTACTATTGTGGGCAAGAATCCCTTAGAAGAAATGGAGTAGCACTCATAGTCAACAAAAGGGTGGGAAAAGCAGTACTGGGGTACAATCTTAAAAATGATAGAATGATCTCAGTACGAATCCAAGGCAAACCATTCAACATCACAGTAATTCAAGTCTATGCCCCAACCACTGAGGCCGAAGAAGCTGAGGTTGATCGGTTCTATGAAGACCTACAACACCTTCTAGAACTAACACCAAAAAAAGACGTCCTCTTCATCATAGGGGATTGGAATGCTAAAGTAGGAAGTCAAGAAATCACCGGGATAACAGGCAGGCATGGCCTTGGTGTACAAAATGAAGCAGGACAAAAGCTAATAGAGTTTTGCCAAGAGAACATGCTGATCATAGCAAACACTCTTTTCCAACAGCACAAGAGGCGACTCTACACATGGACGTCACCAGATGGTCAATATCGAAATCAGATTGATTATGTCCTTTGCAGCCAAAGATGGAGAAGCTCCATACAGTCAGTAAAAACAAGACCTGGAGCTGACTGTGGCTCAGATCATGAGCTGCTTCTTGCAAAATTTCGGCTTAAATTGAAGAACGTCGGGAAAACCACTAAACCGTTCAGGTATGACCTAAATCATATCCCTGATGAATATACAGTGGAGGTGAGGAATAGATTTCAGGGATTAGACCTGATAGACAGAGTGCCTGAGGAACTATGGACGGAGGTCCGTAACATTGTTCAGGAGGCAGCAACTCAATCCATCCCAAAGAAAAAGAAATGCAAGAAAGCAAAGTGGCTGTCTGATGAGGCTTTACAAGTAGCTGAGGAAAGAAGGGAAGCGAAAAGCAAGGGAGAAAGGGGAAGATATACCCAACTGAACGCAGAGTTCCAGAGAATAGCAAGGAGAGACAAGAAGGCCTTCTTAAATGAACAATGCAAAGAAATCGAGGAAAACAACAGAATGGGAAAGACTAGAGATCTCTTCAAGAAAATTGGAGATCTCAAGGGAACGTTTTGTGCAAAGACGGGCATGATAAAGGACAAAGAAGGCAGGGACCTAACAGAAGCAGATGAGATTAAGAAGAGGTGGCAAGAATACACAGAAGAACTATACAGGAAAGATCTGAATGTCCCTGATGGCCATGATAGTGCGGTCACTGAACTTGAGCCGGACATCCTCGAGAGTGAAGTCAAGTGGGCCTTAGGAAGCATTAGTAACAACAAAGCTAGCGGAGATGACAGTATTCCAGCCGAGCTATTTAAAATCCTAAAAGATGATGCTGTTAAAGTGCTGCATTCAATATGTCAACAAATCTGGAACACTCAACAGTGGCCACAAGACTGGAAAAGGTCAGTTTACATTCCAATTCCAAAGAAGGGCAACGCCAAAGAGTGTTCAAACTACCGCACAATTGCGCTCATTTCACATGCCAGCAAGGTGATGCTCAAAATCCTACAAGCTAGGCTTCAGCAGTATGCGAACCGAGAACTACCGGAAGTACAAGCTGGGTTTCGAAGAGGCAGAGGAACTAGAGATCAAATCGCCAACATTCGCTGCATCATGGAGAAAGCAAGAGAATTCCAGAAAAACGTCTATTTCTGCTTCATTGACTACGCTAAAGCCTTTGATTGTGTGGATCACAACAAACTGTGGCAAATTCTTAAAGTGATGGGAGTACCAGACCACCTTACCTGTCTCCTGAGAAACCTGTACGAGGGTCAAGAAGCAACAGTAAGAACCAGACATGGAACAACCGAGTGGTTCAAAATTGGGAAAGGAGTACGACAAGGCTGCATATTGTCACCCTGCTTATTTAACTTATATGCAGAGTACATCATGAGAAATGCCGGGTTGGATGAATCAGAGGTCGGAATTAAGATTGCCGGGAGAATTATCAACAACCTCCGATATGCAGACGATACCACCCTAATGGCAGAAAGCGAAGAGGATCTAAAGAGCCTCTTGTTGAGGGTGAAAGAGGAGAGTGCAAAAGCTGGTTTGAAACTCAACATTAAAAAAACGAAGATCATGGCATCTGGCCCCATCACTTCCTGGCATATAGAAGGGGAAGAAATGGAAGCAGTGACAGATTTTACTTTCTTGGGCTCCAAGATCACCGCAGACGGTGACTGTAGCCCTGAAATTAAAAGACGCTTGCTCCTTGGGAGGAAAGCTGTGGCAAACCTAGACAGCATAGTAAGAAGCAGAGACATCACCTTGCCGACAAAGGTCCGTCTAATCAAAGCTATGGTTTTCCCAGTAGTAATGTATGGCTGTGAGAGCTGGACTATAAGGAAGGCTGAGCGCCGAAGAATTGATGCTTTCGAACTGTGGTGCTGGAGAAGACTCTTACGAGTCCCCTGGACTGCAAGGAGGTCAAATCAGTCCATCCTAAAGGAAATCAACCCTGAGTGCTCATTGGAAGGACAGATACTGAAGCTGAAGCTCCAATATTTTGGCCACCTAATGCGAAGAGAAAACTCCCTGGAAAAGACCCTGATGCTGGGAAAGACTGAAGGCAAAAGGAGAAGGGGACGGCAGAGGATGAGATGGCTAGATAGCATCACGGATGCAATGAATATGAACTTGAGCACGCTCCGGGAGAGAGCGCAGGACAGGAAGGCCTGGCGTGCTATGGTCCATGGGGTCACGAAGAGTCGGACATGACTGAACGACTGAACAACAACAAGATACACAGGCAGACAAGTGTAGGAACAGAGAAAAACACAGAAACAGTGGGCCCAGAGGCCATGAAATGCAAGAGGCACAATCCAAGACATATCTACATAAACCTCAAATGCATACAACACTCTGATGGGCTGACTAGGCCATGTCATGTGGTCAGCTTGATGACAGGTGGTCTTCCACGTAGCTTTGTCATGTGGCTCCCCTGCATGGTGGGCGCCTTATGCTAGTGTCTCCCTTGCACCTCCCTTGGCAGCTCTGGACCCAGGCAGGCATTTCTGCATAGCTTCCATCCCACCATGCCAGAGGAGGCCCTGAGATGCGTTTGTCTGTATTTCCCTCTCTCTTGCCTTACATCAGCCTTTCCCAACCTGGTGCCTTTCTGCTGTGTTGGACTACAACTCCCAGCATGCCCCTGCCAGCCATGCATAGCCCTACATGCATTGCCTTGTCTATCTAAATTCCTCTTCCTTCCAGAGCTTGAGACATCCATCCTACCTTTCTTCTGGTAGAGATCATAGTGGACATTCCTCTGCAACTGGGTGCCTGGTGAATGCTGGGACAGGTGCAGCAGCTGGCATCCTTGACTCCGCAAGTTGTAATTAAAAGCTCTGGTGGAGCAACACACACACCAATGGCATCAGCCTCATTAGCATTTGCCCTAAGAAAGCCTCACCTTCTCCCACATGCCGCCGACGTGCTTCAGGCCAACAGCCAAGCTCACTCCTCACATCCATGCAGGGGTTCTCTATCACAGAGCCATTTTTTGCCCTATCTAGGCCATGACTTCTTCCCACCATACAAAAGAATCCTATTTATTTCCCTGGCTCCTACTTGCCATTATTGTTTGCATCCTCCTGTCTTATCTCACCTCTGCTAATCATAATTACCATTTGTACAGAGAGTTTCAGCATCTTTATATCTCAGTTAATCCTGTTGTTAATAATGGAATAACAGTCCATTTTATTCCCATACTGCATCTGTGTGTGCATGCGCTGAAGCTGATAGCACTTTCCCAAAGGCTACCTAATGAGCTCACGCTAGAGGCAAGATATGAACTTCCTAGCTCACCGCTCAGTCTCTTACAGCACAATCATATATGTGTCTAATCAGAAGTCCCATTGAGTTCATTGGGGCTTGGGTGAATGAGTATAGGATTGTGGCCTTAGCCTTTGTGCTCCACTATGGTATCCAGATGTGCACCTGCACTTTATATGGTTGGTGCATGGAGGGGGTGGGAAAGAGCATGTGCTGGCTCCGGGTCTTTGAAGGCCGTTGGGCAAGACACTCTCAATGCACCTTGTCCCTCAGTGAGTCAACCTTCTCACCACCATTGCGCCTTATCCTGTTCCTTGTCATTGCGACCCCTTGCTTGCTTGGCAGGCAGGGAGCCAGTGACCAAATCGGCGGGGGCATCGGCTGCTCCTCCTCCTCACCACCACCATTGTCGGGCCAGAGTGACAGGCAGGTAAACAAGCTCTTGTCACTGAGCCCTTGGCAGGTGCCTGACCATGCCTATCTTTGACGCCAGCCCTGCCTCCAAGGCACAACCTCCCCTCCAAGACACACATTAAAAATCTGAGTTCAGCTGAACTACAGGTCTCTTTACCACCGAGAATGGGATGCAGAATACTCAGCCTATAGCATGTGGCTCAGTAGACAGGACTGTAATGGCATCACGTAAACAGAAGGCATGATACTACTTCCCCTCCCATGCAGTCCTCTCCTCCACACATAGGGGCTTGTGGTCACACAACATTGTCCGTATATGTACACATTCAAGAGTCATAATGTGGAGCAGCATGCACATTCAAGGTGTGCACTCGTAGTGCTGGTAGAGTACATGCCTTACACGCACAAGGTCCCAAGTTAACCCTCTCAGCATCTTCCGTTAAAGGATCTTAGGCAGCAAGGCTAGAACAGACCTCTCCTGGCGAAACTGATGTTTGAAACCTGATGGCTTTAAGTCATCCTTGGTGCTGGGGAGACCTAGGAGAAACCCTTCCTGAAGCCTTAGAGGGCTGCTGCTGCTTAGTGGAGAGTACCAGGCTGGATAAGCCAATGGTCCGATTCAGTGCAGGCAGGTCCATATGTTCATCCCTGTATGGTCCTGCAGCGGACAATCACAGCTCATGTGCCCAGGGCTATTTATTTATTATTGCATGGTATTTATTATTATATTTATGTCCCGCCTATTTTCCTCTTGCAAGGAACCCAAGTGGCTTACATGATCTTCCTCCTCTCCTTTTCATCCTCACAACAACCCTTCAAGGTAGGGTAGGCTGAGAGTCAGTGACTGGCCCAAAGTCACCCAGTGAGCTTCATGGCCAAATGGGGACTAGCACCCGGATCTCCCAAGTTCCAGTCCAGCACTCTAACCATTGCACCACACTGGCGCTCTCCTTACTTTCTCCTTACCTGCAGTCCAGCAATGTCGCACATTGCCGCGCACACTCCTCCACCCGCGTAGGCCTCTCTCGATGCTCAAGGGACAAATGCGTCAGCTGAGTAGCTTTTAGCCTATGGAAGCCATTAAGTGGAGAACGCTGGCCTGGAACGCCATAGAAAATATAAGTCACCCTAGTTCCCTGCAAAGGAACCAGTTACCAACCAGCAACACAAATTCTGGGCCACAATCCAAAGAACCACATAGGAACATAGGAAGCTGCCTTCTACTGAGTCAGACCTTTGGTCCATCTAGCCCAGTATTATCAATGCTGACTGGCAGGGGTCTCCAGAGATTCAGGCAGGGGTTTTCCAGCCCTAACTGGAGATGGCGGGGATTGAACCTGGGACCTTCTGCATGCAAAGCAGGGGCTGTACCACTTAGCCATGGCCCCTCCCACCTAGCTATTTGTTTGTGACAAATGAGCAGTCTGTAATACCAAAGGAATGGGGGACAGGGCTGTAGTTCAATGGTAGAGTCTATGCCTTGCATGCAAAAGGTCGCAGGTTCAGTCCCCAGTAAGGTTCTAAAAGATTCCTATCTGAATCATAAGAACGTAAGAAGAGCCCTGCTGGATCAGACCACAGGTCCATCTAGTCCAGCATTCTGTTCACACAGTGGCCAACAGCTGCCCACGGGAAACCCACAAGCCGGACAGGAGTGACTTGGTGTAAGGCAGCTTCCTAGGTACCTATGACAATCAAACAGACAGATTGTGGTTCAGACAAAAATGTCAGAAGCCCCTCTGAGTGTATACAGGCCTGTAGGCATGCCTAATGGAACTCTCTGGGCATTGCCATGTAAAAGTAAATGAAAGCTTGACAAGCCACAAAGAAATCGCTCTTAAAGCACATTCAGCATTTCCAGTATCCGCAGCCCAGACATATACTGTGTTTTATCCACGCAGCAGATAGGGACCGGTACGAACTATGCACATTGGGGTTCCCATGCTGAGTGTGCAGGTGTTCCAGAGGAAGAGGTACCTGCCTCATGCGCCTGGTCACACCCTATACACTAGGAGTCTCCGCTATAAAATGGCTGCCATAGGGGCATAGCAATTCACAAAATATTGGGAGGTGAGCATGTTGGGAGGTTCTTCATACAAAAGAACAGAAAGAATGATCCAGGACCAATAGCAAGGGTAGATGTGGTTGGGCACCTGCCAAGGGCTCACACTTCAGCAGGGGCCCACTGACAAGAGCCCCCTGGAGTTACTCCTCTTCCTCAATACTGCAACCTGCTTGTTCACCTGCTTCTCACTCTTGCCCAAACAATGGCGGTTGTGAGAAGGAGTAGTAATAGATGCTACTGCCTACTCACTCACTGGCTCTCTGTCTGTCTAGAAAGCAAGTGGTAGCAACGATGAGAAAGAGCAATAGCAGCTGGTGACAATGGTGGTGAGAGGGTTGACTCACTGAGGGAGAGAACCCACTGAGGGTATCTTGCCCAAGGGCCCTCAAAAACCTGGAGCTGACACTGGCAGGGACTCACAAAGAGACAGGTATAAACACTCCAAAATGTTTCAGTAAAAGCAGTCTGCTGGTAGTTTGTTTGTTTTTTTAAAGGAAAGGAAAAAGAAAAAAGTGACAAATGTATTGATTTAATCATTTTATTATTTAAAACAGTTCTTGGCTGCCTTTCAGAGCAAGGAGCCCTTCCAAGGCAGAAGACTTTAGTGCAGCTACATAATTCTTGCCATTTTTAAGGTGTGAGACAGCAAACATTGCTCTTAATAAAAATTAAGAGATAAATTAATTAATTTATTAATATGAGATAAAACAAACAGACCAAATGAAGCACTGATGAGAGATGCATTTGGAATAACTCTCGTGTTCAACTGCACGAGAGTTATTCCAAATGCTTGTGCCTGAGGCTTTTTGTTTTTTCCTGACCAGAGCTCTATCTATGCATTTAACAGCTGCATGCCAGGCAGATATTTACCAGGTGTAGCTTTTTTCCCAGTATAGAGATGCAGTGATGGGGAAACCCTGCATCTGCTGCTAAATTTTAGCTTGTCACACAGCTATTACAGGCACAGAGCCTTGGTCAAGCAAAAGGTGGCAACCCTCGCTTGAGAATATGTGGCAGGGGAGCTGAAAAAAGCAGGGTTCAGGCAGGGTCCCTGTGCCTTTCACAGCTGCATGACAGACATTCAACAGCGTAAGCATTTCCTAGCAGTGAGCCAAAAAGCTTCACCTCCTGAATGTCTGTCACAGCCTCTTGAGCCTTAAGAACATAGGAAGATGCCATGTCCCCTACCTGGAGATGGCGGGGAATGGATCCGGGACCTTCTGCATACAAAGCATGTGCTCTGCCACTGAGCTCTGGCACCTCTACTAAAACCTTGCCAGGAGAGAGGTAGTACCCATGCACTGGAGGCTTGTAGTGGAGGCTGGTGACTCCTATGTCAGTGGGGCAGTGAACCTACTCTGGGTTTCAGTCAGAACTGTAAAGGAACTATCCACAATGCTGAACCCTCTCCCCCAAATGGGTTCAGTACCTTGGCTAGCTCCTTTAGAGTGCTGACTGGTTCTGACTGAAACCCAGAGCAGATTCTCCACCCCACTGACATAGGAGCCATCAGCCTCCACCGGAGGCATGACATCGCTTCTCACTTGCTTATTTAGGGCCCTGTGGCAAGTGCAAGAACTGGAGAGCAAAAGTGGTGGTGGCGGATAACTGCTGTTCCCAACTCTGATCGCGCCACAGCAGTATCGAAATGGGAGTGCCGCTTCCTTACCCAGTTGACCTCTAGGTTTCCCCTGCCTAGGCATCTCAGTGCAGAAGGCTTCAGAGGGCAGCAACACTGAAGGACCAAAGGGAAGGGATTCACCTGGGGGCAGCTGCTGAGCCTCAGAAAGGGGGTGTTCTCACCTGTGCTGAAGGAAAAGAGCCCCAGGAGCAGCACAGCTGTGGCCTGCATGACTGTCTCTTCGGCAGCAGCAACGTTCCCAGCTTGGCCAGGCAGATATGCCTGCTGAGTTGTGCGTACAGGAATATCCTAGCAGGAAGTAACATTTGGAGCCCCCTGGCCCTGCTGGCCAAATATTTACCTAGAGCTCACGTGTGTCAGCAATGAATCTACAAAGAAAGGAGGGAGAGCTTCAGGAGTTTGGGGTCCACTTGCACATAGGGCCCATTTATAGTGGGTGGGCACCTACAAGGGGTATCTCTGCACTTTTCCTTGACCATCCCTTTCTTCAAACCGTGAGTTCGCCCCTTCCCCAAGCCCCAGCGGACTGACACAAAAAGCTAAAGCAAGTTTTAATCAAACAGTGTGATGCAAAAGCAAGTTAGGCAATTGCTCCAAACCAGTTCAAGCTGGTCCTGGACCAAGAGCCTTCCCCTTCCTGGAAGTGGTCTGACAGCTACTACCACCCCATGTTCTTATAAACTAGTGCCGTGCCGAAAATTTCTCCCAATGTTTTTGACCGTACGCATTCAATTTGGTAGAAAAGAAATTGCTTTTGAAAAGAAATCCAAAAGAGAAGAACATTTCTGAGTTTTCATGGGCTAGGTTTGGGGTTGTTGTGCTTATCTTACTTAGGATGTGGCCAGGGAGTGTCCACGAGTGTCTTGTCTTTCATTCTACAGACATCTGTCCAGCAGCCTGTAGCTTCCTTGGCTTGCTGCACTTCAATTAAAGCCCAAGGGAAGACATCATGAGGTAGTTCCTCCCATAGGGCTTTTTCAGCTCAGGAAGCCTGGGAGGCTGGTCTTACGAAGTATGCGAAGTATGCGTTAATTTACATTTACATATTGCATACATGTAAACCAAACACATCCATGAGGGATCTTTTAGCACTGAATTTTGGGCGCTTAGGAAAATCTGATCCACACCAAACCTGAGAGAGTCAGAGACCACAACAAGGTCTTTGAAAGCCATTATTTATTTTACGAAAGAAGAATTTAAAATGAATTAAAATCACACATCAGGGGAATTAGAATCTTACGTTAACACTAAGGTTAAGACAACAAGCATTTAAAGTCAATAGTGAAGTTAGGTGTACTGGGATGCACAGAAAATCGTGTGTGTGCATGTGTGTGTGTGTTTAAAAGAGGTTTGATAGAAATGCAGCACTTCAAAGAGCAGTTTTAACTCCTAGCAAGGTATGTGAGTGTGTGTATCGCTGATCCTGGAGGAAGGGGGAGAAAGTGGAGGGAAACAAAGGGCATTTCTACACCAGCCTAAAAGCCTGCATTTAAAACCGGGCTTTCTGCTTCCGTTTTAAATGCAGGATCACCACTGACTCCCTTTACATGCACTTCCTCCCCCGCCGCCCCTTCTCCCCCGTATCTGAGTCTTCCATTATCTTTAATTGATCTTGGTCCTCTTCTTGCCGCTTTTCCTCTTTTCATGGAGGAAACTGAAGCGGAAAACAACGGGGTAATCTCATAGCTCATTATCTGCGATCTATTTAAAAAACGGAACAAAGAGCATTTCGTACAGGAGGCTCACGGTGTCATGTAAAGAGCCCGCAAACTTCCGTGAAGGAGCAATCTCAATCAATCACAGGATAAAAGCTTCGTGTGATGAAGCCCAAAGACATTTCAGCTTGGGATAATTTGAATGGGGGAGAAACAGACTCTTTGGGGGGATTGTGAGAGTTTTGGAGCAGAGGCTTAGAGCAAATGCAGGGGTTTGGGAAGAAAGTGGATAGAGAGGCATAAGAGAGCAACAGGGAGCTCCTAAGACCAACTGCTTTTGGAGTTTGGAATGGGATGGAATATTAGGAAAAAAGGGAGGAAAAGAGAATAATTGGATTATGGACCACTTAGAAGGAAAACAGAAGATAATGCAAAGATTTAGCTCTCCATATCTGCTGACTTGTGAAGTGCTGGAAGCTCTGTTGAGCTCCTTCTGTGGAAAAGAAGAGCAGACAGAGAGGAGGAAAAGGAGGGTTGCTTTCCTGAGCAGAAAGGATGGGAGGAGTCCTCTTTCTTTGGTTCTCTTCACACCTGGAATTTTATTCCACTACAAACTGTTCCTTTTTATTCCTGATCCTTTCTGGGATTTAGACTCGCCCTGTATATAGGCATCTCTCATAGCGCTTCCCTCTGCTGTATTCCTTTTCACATCTGGGCAGAGATGCATGAAAAAATCGGGACAGAAGGTGGCTGCTGGCCCCTCCCCCCCTCCACTGATCATTGCTTCCTGTAACATGATTGATGCTCTGCCTGTCCCTCCTGCCTTCCTTCCTTCCTGCATCCCCTCCTTCCTTATCTGTTGTCAGCAGTGGCTGCTCTACCCCCTTATTCTGCTTTCCCATCAACTGGCTTGTTCCCCCCCCCCGTACTGTTGTTGCTTTCCCCCCCTCTTGCCTACCCAACAACCCTGCAAGGTGGGCTAGGAGAAGAGATTGTGGCTGGCTAGGTGGGAGGGAGTACTATGGAAAACCTCCTCAGCATTACTGCCTTATCTAAAACAACTCCACACCCCAAAAAGAAACCATTAAAAATGACCATTCCAAACTCTGCATGATGAATTTATTCAGAGGAGGAGAAAAGTGACTTTTAATACCCATTGAAATCCTAACTGTCAAGCCTTTCTCCTGTGTGGCTGAGAAGGGAGACTCCCCTATCCACTCTGGGAGGAAAAAAGCCCATCAATCTGGTGAGCAAAAGGGAGAAGAAGCAGTCAGTGAAGTCAGTGGGAGGGGGAGGCTCCAAGTAAATGCACTGAAGGGGATGGGAGACCTTAAGACTGGTACTCTAAGTAGACTTACAATACACTCCTATGCGTGCCTACTCAGAAGCAAGCCACACAGATTTCAAGAGTGCTTACTCCCAGGAAAGGAAAGCCTTACAGCCAATGAGTTTACTCAGAAGTAAGCATTACTGTGCTCAGGGGGATCTTGGAAAAGCATTTGGGATAGTTAAGCACTTACAATTCAAGCACCAGTAGTGGAATGGGAGAGAGGCAGAAATGGTCACTGGAAGCGTGGTCAGTGACCTGCCCCCCCTTCCAAGAGATTTGTTGTCATGACAATGTTATTCAACAGTGCCCAGCAACACCCCCTAGCACACACCCACACAAGGCAGGATAAAGCGCTAAAGGGGAAATACACAAGGGGGAAATGGCGATTTCAATTGCAAGCACAGAAAATGCAGGGTTTTCCCAATTCTCAGATAGCATGGAAAGAGGGAGGGGAGGTTGTGAGATAGCAGCAGGAGAGATGCTCCCACAAAAACCAGGGATTTAAAGAAGGACGATCCTGCTAAAAAAACCAAGATGTGAACAGAACCTATCCCTTTTGGTGTGTTTTTATGTATTTGGGTTGCTGTTTTTATCCCTCTTCTCAGGATTTAGTAATCAAAGTAAAACAAAACAAGCTCTTCCTCCAAGAGTGCTCATGGATGTTGGAAAACTGATTTTTAGGTATTAAGTATTAAGGGAAGAAAGAAGGCAATGGGTTGTGAAAATTTCCTTCCTCATGTGAGGAAAGGATGGGAGTTGATGGGTGCATATCTCTGGCTGTCACAGTCCAGGTGAGCAAGATAGCCAGAGGGATTTTGGTGATGTAATAATGAAAGCCTCTTTCTCGGGGGAAGAACACTTTTAGGAAATTGGAGGACAGATTTTGGCTCAGCACTAACTCCACCTCTTCCCTGGAGCTAGACACAGCACTGCCTCACTCACGCCTGCATTGTGGTGGATGCAGAATGGGTGCCAGCCCACTGATGCTGTTGCAGTGACAGCACAAAACAACAACAACCAAAAACCCTTAGGAAAAAAAGGAAGGAGCTGTGCTACAGCCCTTGCCATTGGAGAGCCCTGCCTATGAGATACTGTGGAGAATTTCTCCTCCCGCTAGAGGAATTTGGTGAAATTCCCCCCTTGCATTTCTCTGCCCACAAATAGGGTGGAGAATTTTGACAGCCCATTCGTGCACATCTCTATGATAAACCCTGCCCAGCAATGGAGCCTGACAGAAGGGAAAGTGAGCAAAAGCCCAGCACAGGCTGCTGAGCGGGATCCTGTAACAGACAATAGCAGGGCTGTGGCGGCTGCAGTTTCAAACCCAACGCAGCCATGCCCACCAAGGGACACAAGAGGGAACTGAAGAAGAGCAAAAACCCATGTCTGTGCATTCCACCAATAACTTCTGGACACAGCACTGCAGTCACTTCTTTATTAGGCAGGCATCTTGCTCACTATGTTCTGCACAGATATACACAGAGACAGCAGAAGCTCCCTAGGAGTTTGATTGACGTGGAAAACACACAACAAAATCAACAAAGATTCATGAAGCACCTTAAAGACTAACAAATTTTTGTTATAGCACAAACTTTTATGGACTAGAGCTCACTTCATCAGATGTAAGTGTAGAAGAGCTGATTCCCTAAGGGAGCGATCCTATGATGCCCAGACAGTGTCTGTGGGGACATAGGATAGTTTGGTTTCCTGGCTCCAATGTCAGAGACAGAGCTCCGAGCCTGGAAACTGTGCTCCCTGCCCCTCATAGTCAGCGTGGAGAGAACCGCACTGGCTGCCTCTCTGTGCTTGGAAAACGGAGTGCGGAGACAGGAAAACGGGGTGTTCCTGGGGGCGGGGAGGAGACTGGGACTATGATATGACATATCCTGTGGCCACCCCAGCCTCCTTCCCTCCCCCTCTGATGTGCTGCCACTAGATGGCCAAAATTGCCTGTCTAGCAGAAATGCAGGGCAGCTGGAATGCGAAGGCAATGACTGCCTCTGCTGTCCCCTCCACCGTGCATTGGATACTTGTGAGCTTCCAAGTTTGGAGGCTGCTGGCAATCCACATAGGGTTGTGCCCTTAATGGCTCTGTGGCCATCAGAGTAAAAGGAAGATTTAATGCTTGAGTGGGCAACTTATGGCCCTCCAGATGTTTTAGGCTACACCTTCTATTAGCCATAGCCATCATGGCCAATGGTGAGGATTCATGGGAACTGTAGGCCAAAAACATCTGGAGGGCCACAAGTTGCCCACCCCTGAAAAGGGAGGTGCACACCTTGAGAACACAGAGCTGGAACGGCACCTTTTAATGGATGGAAGTTCTATGTATTTAACAGCTTCACAATAAGCAGATATTTACAACTGATGCTCTTCTGTGTTGGAGAAAAGCAGCCCTTTCTGATCTCTGGCTGTTGTGCAGATTAAAGGCATGGGGTTCCCTGCCAGGAAAGAGTGCAGCTATTTTCACAGTCCGGAAATTGTTAGGTTATTACTGAGACTATATTGAGAGGTAGATACCCCAAACAACTATGTTTTGTTGAGTGCGTTTACATACATATTCACCACAAACAAGGTTAGTGTGAGTGAGATTTAGCGTGAATGCCTTGTCCTCTGACAAGCAGAAATTCAACAGGTATAGTTTGCCCCCGACAGTAACAGGAAATGTACCTGAGATTTCTTCCAGTTATGCAGCAGTTAAAAGCACAAAGCCATTTGCACGGCCACTCTAACAGCATGTTCCTAAGCATGTTGACTTACAAGTTCCACTGGGTTCAGTGGGAGTTATTTCCTAGTAAATGTACTTAGGGGAGTTGCGGCCTTACAGCTGGATCTTATGCACCCATAGTTAAAAGTAAGACCCACTAAATTCAATGGAACTTACTTTCATGTAACTGTGCACAGTTGCAGCTGTGTAGCCTTCTGCTGTGGTGGTATAATGGACTGTACCATTCAGACTGAATGAAGAGATCGAAGATCACGTCAGACTTTGAAGCTTTGGGAAGGAAACTCAAGAACTTTGGGGCCCAGATAGTTTTCTCATCCATCCTTCCAGTAGTTAGAAGAGGGATAGAAAGGGAACGAAAAATACTCCGGGTGAATGACTGGCTACGAAGGTGGTGCCGACGAGAGAGATTTGGATTCTGGGACCACGGGCTATACTTCCTGGAAGATGGGCTGTTGGCTAGGGATGGGTTGCATCTCACAAAGGCTGGGAAGAATGTGTTTGGCCACAGCATGAAGAACTTCATCAGGAGGGCTTTAAACTGAATCCTACGGGGAAGGGAGATGTAATGTTGGGGGTAACAATGGACGTAGGCGCATGCACTGCAATGGAGAGAACAGCGCTGATAGCGCCCAATAATAGTCTTCAGACACATGTAGGAAGAAAGCCAGACTATGAAGCACATGGTCTTCGATGTCTATATACTAATGCCCAGAGTATGGGAAACAAACAGAACGAACTTCAACTCTTAATACAGGAGGGAAATTATGACTTGATAGGTATAACTGAGACTTGGTGGGATGACTCTCATGACTGGAATACAGCAGTTGAAGGATATAACTTGTTCAAAAAGAACAGGAGGAACAGAAAGGGAGGTGGGGTTGCACTGTATGTGAAAAATACATATCTCTGCACAGAAATACAGGAGGAGGAGCTTGGTAGCCCCATCGAGAGCATCTGGGTTGAAATAAATGGAGCAAAGAATAAAAGGAACCTGGTGGTCGGAGTCTACTACCGGCCACCCAATCAAGGAGAAGCCAAGGATGAAACTTTTGAAAAGCAAATAGCCAATGTTTTAAGGAAGCATGATGTAGTAGTAATGGGGGACTTCAATTTCCCCGATATTTGTTGGGAGACAAATTCTGCAAAACATGGCCCCTCCAGGAAATTCCTGACTTGTGTGGCGGATAACTTCCTCCTACAGAAAGTAGAGGAAGGAACTAGAGGATCGGCTATCCTTGACTTGATCCTAACCAACAGAGATGACTTAGTGGATAAAGTAGCAGTTACAGGAACTCTGGGGGAAAGCGACCATGTTGTACTTGAGTTCTTGGTTCTAAGGGAAGCAAAAGCCGAGTGTACTCAAACGCGTACCCTGGATTTTAGGAAAGCTGATTTTAATAAACTCAGAACAATGATCAGTAAGGTCCCATGGCAAACAATGCTAGCGAGAAAAGGAGTCCAAGATGGGTGGGAACTTTTAAAAAAGGAAATTCTCAAGGCACAATCACAAACAATTCCAACAAGAAGAAAAGGTGGAAGACAACAGAAGAAGCCAATGTGGCTTCACAAAAAGCTTAGGGATGACCTGAAAACAAAAAAGGACACATATAGGAAGTGGAAAGAAGGCCAAGTAACAAAGGAAGAGTACAGGCAGGTAGCACAGAATTGCAGGGATGGCGTCAGGAAGGCTAAAGCGGAGAACGAGGTGAGGTTAGCGAGGGATGCTAAAAACAACAAAAAGGCTTTCTTCAGCTACGTGCATAGTAAAAGGCAGAGGAAAGAAATGGTTGTTCAGCTATTAAATAAGGATGGCAAAATGATAACAGATGACAAAGAAAAGGCAGAGGTGCTCAATTCCTACTTTGGCTCAGTCTTCTCCCAAAAGAGGGTCTATGACCCCCCTGGCAAAGGCGAAGTACAGGCTGAAGGGGCAGGATTGCAGCTTGAGATCGACAGGCATATGGTCAAGGAACACCTCATTACTTTGAATGAGTTCAAATCTCCAGGGCCAGATGAACTGCATCCTAGAGTAATAAAGGAACTGGCAGAAGAACTCTCAGAACCGCTGTCTATTCTCTTTGAGAAATCATGGAGGACCGGGGAAGTGCCAGATGACTGGAGGAGGGCTAACGTTGTCCCTATCTTCAAAAAGGGTAAGAAGGAGGAACCTGGGAACTACAGACCAGTCAGTCTGACATCAATCCCTGGGAAAATTCTGGAGCAGATCATAAAGCAATCCATCTGGAAGCACCTTGACAACAATGCCGTGATTACTCGAAGCCAACATGGATTTGTCAAAAACAAGTCCTGCCAGACAAATCTGATCTCATTTTTTGATCAAGTAACCTCCCTTGTAGACCGTGGGAATGCTGTAGACATCATATACCTCGACTTCAGCAAAGCTTTCGACAAAGTGCCCCATGATATCCTGATGAGCAAACTTGCTCGAAGTGGGCTAGATGAAACAACGATCATGTGGATCCACAGTTGGCTACAGAATCGGACTCAAAGAGTGCTTATCAATGGGACCTTCTCAAGCTGGGGAGAGGTAACGAGTGGGGTACCGCAGGGCTCAGTCCTGGGCCCAGTGCTCTTCAACATTTTTATTAATGACTTGGAGGAGGAGGTGCAGGGAATGCTGATCAAATTTGCAGATGACACCAAATTGGGAGGGATAGCTAATACTTTGGAAGACAGAAACAAAATTCAAAGTGATCTGGATAGACTGGAGTGCTGGGCAGAAAACAACAGAATGGCATTTAATAGGGACAAATGCCAAGTTCTGCACCTAGGAAAAAGAAACCAAATGCACAGTTACAAGATGGGGGATACGTGGCTCAACCACACTACGAGCGAGAAGGATCTTGGAATTGTTGTCGATCACAAGCTGAATATGAGCCAACAATGTGATGTGGCTGCAAAAAAGGCAAATGCTATTTTGGGCTGCATTAATAGAAGCATAGCTTCCAAATCCCGGGAAGTACTAGTTCCCCTCTACTCAGCACTGGTTAGGCCTCATCTGGAGTACTGTGTCCAGTTCTGGGCACCACACTTTCAGAAGGATGCAGACAAACTGGAGAGGGTCCAGAGAATGGCAACAAAGATGATCAGGGGACTGGAAACAAAGCCCTATGAAGAGAGACTGAAAGAACTGGGCATGTTTAGCCTTGAGAAGAGAAGACTGAGGGGAGATATGATAGCACTCTTCAAGTACTTGAAAGGTTGTCACAGAGAAGAAGGCCAGGATCTCTTCTTGATCATCCCAGAGTGCAGGACACGGAATAATGGGCTCAAGTTACAGGAAGCCAGATTCCGGCTGAACATCAGGAAAAACTTCCTGAGTGTCAGAGCAATACGGCAATGGAACCAATTACCTGGGGAGGTGGTGGGCTCTCCCACACTGGAGGCCTTTAAGACGAGGCTGGACAGCCATTTGTCAGGGATGCTCTGACTTGGATTCCTGCATTGAGCAGGGGGTTGGACTCGATGGCCTTGTAGGCCCCTTCCAACCCTACTATACTATGATTCTATGATTCTATGACTGCAGGTGGATAATCATACGTTTTAATGCTCACTTACATAAATGTTGCCCTGCAAACAGGAAACAAACATAGCCAACAAGGGTTGAGTTATCAACTTTCTCTATTGCTACTTTTCTATTTGTAGGGAGCTGGTTTTGGAGTTTTCTCTCTGTGGAGGAGCATCCAAGCTGGACCCTCACACCTTCTGTCTGAAGTGGCACAGCCCATTTTACTGTAACTACCTCATTCTCCTGCATGTGTAGACCAGGCCTAGGTCTACTATGCTATGGTGGAACAACACAATTACACAAGTAGGAAAATATCTTTTCTTTCACTTCCAGAAATAATCCCCAATTTTCCTCCCCCCCCCCCCGAAAGTTCTCTTTAAAAACAAGCAAAACTGGAGGGTCATCCACGGAACCCATAAACAACTGTAAGGAATGACAAGTACACAATAAATGCCTTGTGTAGAAAAGCTCCTTACTGGTTATGCAGTGGAAAAGCAGGAAAAGAAAAGCCCTTAGTGTAGAGCTTGGATCTCAATTCTGCGATGAAACGGAAAGTAGATACAGTGGATTAACAGTCTCATATAGAAAAGTGTTCCGTGCACCTCGGTGTTCAGTCATGCCGGCCACATGACCACGGAGGCGTCTTCGGACAGCGCTGGCTCTTCGGCTTAGAAATGGAGATGAGCACCACACCCTAGAGTCGGACACGACTGGTTGGGGACACCTTTACTTTTTTTTTTATATATATAGAAAAGTTCAGCAACTGGACAGCCATCTCTCAGGGATGCTTTAAACTGGATTTCTGCACTTAGTGGGGGGTTGGACTCGATAGCCTAAATGTCCCCTTCCAACTCTATACTCTATAATTTAATTGTTGTTGTTGTTGTTCAGTCGTTGAGTCGTGTCCAACTCTTCGTGACCCCATGGACCATAACACGCCAGGCCTTCCTGTCCTGCGCTCTCTCCCGGAGTGTGCTCAAGTCCATATTCATTGCATCGGTGATGCTATCTAGCCATCTCATCCTCTGCCGTCCCCTTCTCCTTTTGCCTTCAGTCTTTCCCAGCATCAGGGTCTTTTCCAGAGAGTTTTCTCTTCGCATTAGGTGGCCAAAATATCTGAGCTTCAGCTTCAGCATCTGTCCTTCCACTGAGCACTCAGGGTTGATTTCCTTTAGGATGGACTGATCTGACCTCCTTGCAGTCCAGGGGACTCGTAAGAGTCTTCTCCAGCACCACAGGTCGAAAGCAATAATTTAATTAGCCCCTGCCAACACAGCATTGCTCGACCTTGGGGGAGCTGGGGGTGGCGACTGCCGACAGGAAGCTCTGGCGTGGGCCGGTCCATGAAGAGTCGGAAGCGACTGACCGAATAAACAACAACAAAATCACAGCATCGCTCCGCCACAGAGCGTGAGTGTCAGTATGTCCCGGCGCCTAACTCTCGGGAGCTCTAGAACTGCGGGAGCGAGGCTGAACCCACAGGTTCTACCGCGGCGCCGAAACTTCGGCCGTGGGCTTCTGGGAGTCGTAGTTCACTTCCCTCCCCGCAGACGTTACAAGCGCGCCTTGATCCTTGGGACTACGTTTCCCAGTAAGTCTATGAGAGGACGGCGCGCGGAGCATCATGGGGCTCGTAGTCCAGGCGCCCCGCTGTCACAAAGCGCATGGGCTTGGCCAGGCGGGCTCGCCAGGACTTCAGCTCCCAGAGGGCACGTCGGTGGCGGCGCCGGCACTCGCTTGGAGGGAGGAGGGCGAAGAGAGCGAGTGATCGATCCATCAAGGAAAGGAAGATGGTGGAGCAAGCGGCGTGGTTCCCCCGTCAGGCAGTGACCGGCTCCGTCGATCCCCAGCGCAGAGACTCCGCCCGGCCCGAAACCGCTTCCTGATAAACGCTCGGCCCGGCCTGGCCATGCCCCGAAAACGCCGGGGCGATGGAGCCCGCAGGGGCGGCCGAGGTGAGTGGGTCAGCCTGTCTGGCACCTTACTTGCCCGCCAGGCTCCTTCCCTCCCTCCTTCCTTTTGACTGCAGGCGGGCGGGAGAGGAATCCTCCTGCAACGGGGGGAAGAGAGTAGGAGGAATCCGGATCAAGGCCCCCCCCCCCGCAAGTTTAGCTCCGGTTTCGCCCCCTCCAGGATCTCTGACAGTTCTTGCGCTGGCGGTGACGCCCGAGGCTGAAGTGCCGCGTGTCCATACAGAATGAGACACGCGCCCCCTAAAGGGTAGAACTCTCTCCTCCTCCCCCTCCTCCTCCTCCTCCTAGTCCTGACCTCTCCAGCTGGTCACTCCGGAGTCGCGAGTAGTGCGCGCACCCTTGGGGACTCCTGGCCTGCAAACCCGGAAAGCGTGGGGATGGCTGGGGAGATACAAGTAAGGGCTCAATAAGCAAATCTGGGTAGTGTGAAAGCGAGAGTCGCCGGACCAGGACTTTTAGGCTTGGCGGTGCTTGGTCTTACGGCGTTGGAATGGTCTCCCAGGACATCCATCGCCTGCCCTGTTGCTCTGATCTGGAATAGTGACATCCGCCAAACTCACCACATGGCCTTTAAAAAAAAAAAAAAAAGCACCCATCCCACTTCTCATGCCCTCATTCTCCACTTGCAGATCACATCTGAAGACAACCCCTTCCCCGCTTCCTCTTGGTGTGTTTCACAAAGGGGACAAAAAAGCATTCGGAAGTGACATAAAAGCCCCATGGAGATTGTCCTGTGTGACCAACACTTGTATATTTCTGTGGTATATTTCTGTTCCGTGTATGTGAATCCATCTGCATGTGATGAAAAGCACGTGGGTGTCATGCAGTGGTGAACTAGTTTCAGATTTCCTATGAGATCTTGTGTGGAAGTACTGGGAAACCACAACAGGAGAGGACTGTTCCTTCATGCCCTCCCTGTGGACATCTGCAGAAGCATCTGTTTGTCCACTGTGGGAAACAGGATGTTAGACTTGATGGACTTTTGGTGTGATCTAGCCCCGCTGCTCTTAAGGGCTGAGCAATGAAATAAGCTGTAGTTAAGTCTGCCCAAATAAGGAAACGGTAGAAAACAAGCACTATTGGATGGCAGTGATTGTGTGGCCCTTTAACATGCTTCTGTTCTGAAATCCTCCTTATGTGTTCTCAGATTGCCCTCCTGAGATCCCTCCCTCTTCCCCTTTCTAACACCTAAGCATTTCCTGCTGCACATAGGGATGTTTCTGATTAGTCTGTGATAAGCCAAATTAAGTTTTTTGATGTCCTAGGCCAGATAATTAAGTTCGGTGTGATGGGAATACAGAAAGGCTGTATTACTCAGGATATGTTGCCATTATATGACACAGCCTTACCACTTGTAAGCAACATCTGTTCTGCCACATGTACTCAATCTCGTGCCAGTTGTGTGTACATCTGGCTTTGTCTTACTATTGGGTGAAAAACTTCGATAGAATTTACAGGATAAAATCAGTGCTCTTGTGGTAAATCTGAGTGTGGTCTATACCACTTCAGACTGCAGCTAGAGGTTCACATGACTGAATACCTCTCCATGCAAAACAGTTTCCTCCACATAGAAAACTAGTGCTACTGGAAAAAAAGTAAGTGCTTTACACAGGGGGGAATTAAATCATGTGAACCTACAGCTGGAAATGGTACAGCCCTGGCATAGTTTTACTATCTCAGAGAGATCTAGGCCACAGAAAGCAAGGATTAAACTGTCTAACTTCCAAGTCCATAATTTTAAATGTTTTACCTAGGTGTAAATATATTTATATGCCTTACCTTATAATGAACATTTGATTACTATTGTGTGCTCTGAAGTAGTTTCCTATTTGCTGCTATACATGAAACTTGAACATCTTATGTAGGATTGCTCTTTCACAACTGTGGAGAAAGCTGCACTCTCACCAACAGAAACCAAGAGTGTGAACTAGAGTGGTAAAGCAAGTATGTTGGGAAGAACAGTAGACCTCTGCTTTAAGCAGTGTAAGCTGTTTATGCCTAGAGATATGAAGGCTTGGGGGGGAAATGGGGAAGCTGGAAAAGAATTGGGGGGGGGTGTTTCCACATTTTCCAAAAATTCCTGAGGAGAACATGTTTTATTTTTCCAGTGTACCCCCTCCCCTCCCCCTCTTTTTCTTCTCTGGGCTTTCACATCTCATTCATGCCCAGGAACCTTCAAATTGTAAGACATTTTCTATAAATAGAAAATACAGGAGAACATTCAGGTATAGAAGACGTGAGTACACTAGTCTTCCTATTATCCATTCTTTCGTTCTTCACACCTCCTAGATACCTGAACTGACTATGTCATTCATGTCTTAACCCTGCGTAAAATAGTATTCCCTTTTCTGAAAGCTCACAGCATGCCTTCATTGAACAGCGTGGCTTTGGGTTGTGCAAATTAAAAAAAAAAAAAAAACTTGGCATGCTTGCTGCATTGAAAATACCATCGAGTTCTTTTGCAATGCATGAAAGTGAAAAAACAGAGCTCTTGGTGTCCTTTACAGGTGTACTAAACAAATCTGTTTGGCTCCACAAACACACAGCTGCAGGTGCCACAGTCCTTTTGTGTTGACTTTCTGTTGTCAGCACTGGTCTAAGCACCTGTTTTCTCACCCATGTGCCCTGGCATGTTCCAGAAGGGCTAGTGAATACTTAGCTGGCTCTCTGCTGGCTCTCTTTCAGTTTGTTATTACTTAGCGGTGCTGTTATCCAGAAAGTGTGGGGTACTCTTTCTACAAAAATTAGCTGATACTGTTTATGGAACTGTGTTAACAGAAAACTGTCTGAAATCTCCCACATGGACATCGTGTGCACTGAAATAGCTTGGGTAGACAAAGTTTTTTTTAGAGCATTATTTTGGAGGCAAAGCTTTATGGTCTGTCTGTGGGTTTAAGAATTATTCTAGAAACCTTCTGAAATGGAAGCCCCTTGGGCTCATGATCAACCGTGGCAGCCTGACCACAGTTATTTACGCCCTAGTAACCTCTAGGCTCAGCTACTGCAATGTGTTGTATGTGGGAGTTGCCTTCAAAGGCATCTTGGAAACATCACTTGGTTCAAGGTACAGCAGTTGACTGCTGGCTGGCACAGGTTATGTGGGACATATCTTACCAGCTGTGAAGCAATTCCCAGATGTTCCCAGGCACAATTCAAAGTGCCAAATAGTGTCTCAAGGACCGCCAGCTCCCATACAAACCTACCCATTCCCTGAGATCTTCTGGGGAGCCTCCTCCCCAGATTCCCCCATTTGCTGAGGGCAGGCAGGTGGGGATGGCCCTCGCTAAGTCCGTATGCTTGGTGTTCTAAGTTTTTGGCACCAGGTAAAACAAAACGTTTGTTTATTTGCTCAGACCTAGTTTGGTACATTTGCTGTTTTATTGCTTGCTGCCTTTAGGGTATTAATGTTGTATTGGATGCTTGTTATCTGCTGCTGCGTTGTTTTAACTATACTGTTTTACTGCTGGTTTTTGTGTGTGTGATTGGTATTGCTTTCTTGTGGTTTTTATTTTCTGTATTTTTAAATTCTTGTTAGGATTTATTGTTTACAGATTTTGTAATATTAAGCTAGCTCACATTTTTGGATGTGAGAAATATATTAAATCTGATTTCATTCTTAGGAAGCCAGCTTTACCCAACCTAGTGCCCCCCCTTGGGGTGATGGGAGTTGTAGTGGGAAGGCCGATCTAACCTATCCTTTTGTTAAATAAACACACATATACACTATGAACAAGGCACAGCCCAGCCAAAGTTAAGCACTTTTAAATCCCGTTGATTTCAGCGTGTGGGTTAAGCTCTGCATTGTGCCCTATGATGCTGTTTTAACCTCTCTTTGTTTGTGTATACGGTCTTTATTGCCCCTTCTTTAAGTCTTTGCCACATGAGAATCCTACCCTTGTTTCTAGAGCATTGCTGTCTTAACATGAGGAGACCACTCTACTGTTCTAGGCAAGATGCAGTAAGGGAAAAGACTGCTGGGGATGGCTACTTGTTATAAAGAGCCTAAGGCTATGTTAGTATGTTGGGGTGAAACAGTAGAGGAAGCAGTATTGGTCCTTTAGAAAAATTCCCAAAGCCATAGTTGGGCAATACCTTTATTAGCACCAAGCAAAACGTTCCAAGATAGCGAGCAAGTTTCTAAGGTCTCCAGAACTCTTCATCGGGATGGGTGTTAAGTAAAACAGGGCAGGGGTGACAAAGCCAGCTTGATGATAAAGCAACAGTCTTCATTTAGGCCATCTTAAAACATTGTATGGGAGGAAAATGCAGACTTACTTTACCTAGGGAGGTGGTGGGCTCTCCCACACTGGAGGCATTCAAGATGAGGCTGGACAGCCACCTATCAGGGATGCTCTGACTTGGATTCTTGCATTGAGCAGGGGTTGGACTCAATGGTCTTGTAGGCCCCTTCCAACTATTCTATGATTCTGCTTGGATTGGGCTCTACTAGGTGTGATGCAGGTTTCAATGAGGGCCACCCTGACATGCATTCAGCAGACACAGACACACACACGCGTGCGCCCTGGGGAGACAGAGCTTGTCTGTCCTCCCAGCTGGGCAGAACTCAATGTCCTGTTCTTTTGGCATCTTGCTAGCAGGCCAATTGCATACGCTCCAAATAAATATGACCTCTCCACTAGTTCGGTGTGTTAAAGTTCACACATGCATCCCACTTGTCTTCCTGCTAGATGATTGTTCTTGCAAGTGGATTGTGAGGGGAATCTCGTTGCCCTGCCTTGGCGTTTGGGACCTGGAGTGGCTGTGTCACGTCCTGGCGATGAACAGCCCCTGTTGGGCCTGGTGCAGAATGGTCCCTGCAACCTCCCTTTGCACTGGGTGGCACTGTGCTGCCGAGTGCTTTGCTGTGGGGCTCGGCTGTGTACTCAGCAGTATGCTTTCATGTGGCTCATGCCACCATTGCAGCCTTTTTCTTGCACAGGGCATGAAGCCTGAAGCCTATTAACCCTTTAGCGGCACTCCCTTGGCACTGTCTGCTTAGGAAGTGCTGGCTGCTGTTTTTGATTATGAGTTTAGTATCCCAGCTATCTTGTACCCAAGGTTGATGCTAGGGGGCAGGAATTAAATGGCCTTTCGTCGTATCTCTACTGCATTTTGTCATAGCCATATTTCCAGTCCTTTTCTCCTCTCTAACCCTTCTTTCCTTCTCCAGCTTGCTGCTGCTCTGCTCCTTTACCGGAACCAGAACATGGGTTATGAGTCTCCTTGTACTGGGTCTGCTTCTGCTGATTGTGAGGGCATCCTGGCTTCTGGATTGCACAACACTTTCCATCTGGTGGGATGGCCTTTGTACAAAAGTCTAATCTAAAACAACACATAAAAGCTGTGTGACCAGCCATTATCTGCCAGATGTAACAATAACCTTGCTTTTCAGTACAGCTGTTAATTGGGCTTCCTTGCCCTATCACCCGATGGAGTGCTGTTTAGTTCAAACACTTGCACATCTTTCATAGCTCATGTTCTTGGTTGCTGTGATAGGTATCTTAAGGACTACCGATGAATCCCCCCACCAGCGCATATGGGCTGTGCATAGCCTGATCTCTCACATTCTCCCCAAGTAGAGCAGGGAAGGGTGGCTGGCTCGACATAGCCACTTGGCTGCCTTCCCAGATGGCCTCCCTCCTTGCTTCTGCATGAGGTTAGCTAAGGAGAAGCGCTCTCCTAAGCAGCTGAGCATGCTCAAGCTGCTTCAGTGTCCGGTTGTTGGGAGCTTTTGTGCCTCTCAGCCAGAGCGAGGAGTTGATGGAAGAGACTACTGTGGGCAGGCGTGGATCTTAGAACTGGGTACCCAAACCCTGCAGCTTCAACAGCTAGAATGTATTATATAAGGTAGCAAAAAGTAAGTGATTATCAGCCAAGCCCCTAGAAGCCAGGCTCTATCCACTGTCTAGAGCCACGAGCACTGAAAGTATTAAGGGTTTCCCCTCCTCTGAGCCCACATTTTGGTTATGGGACTGCTTTTGTTTTTACATGCTGAGGCTTCATCTTCTACTATCTAAAACCTTTCAATTGATCATAGCTAAGATTAAGCCATATAACAGCGTTCCGTGCACCTCGGTGTTCAGTCATGCCGGCCACATGACCACGGAGGCGTCTTCGGACAGCGCTGGCTCTTCGGCTTAGAAATGGAGATGAGCACCACCCCTAGAGTCGGACACGACTGGCTGGGGACACCTTTACCTTTACCTAAGATTAAGCCATGTCTTGCACTGCTCATATCATGCATAGGTCTGTGTCAGTGAGGAAGGGGTACTTGTTTGCTCCTTTGTCAATCTGAAGATGGCTTTTGATCCCATCCATAGGTGTTGTGGGAAAAGCTTGCAGGTGCTGACCTGGTCCATCGTCTTCTCTAGTTGGTTAAAGCTCTATATTCTAGTATTTGACTAAAAACAGCCTTCTCCAACCGGGCATCCTCCAAATCTCCAGCCAGTGATTAATCTCCCTATGCAGGGCTGACTCTATTCCAAAGTTTTGGGGGTGATGTTAAGGAGGTTAAGCAAGGATGTGCACTGGTACCCTGCCTCGTTAACACTTAAAGTCATGATATAATTGCTGAGCTCAGTAGTGATTAGTTCTTCCCCTGATTGTAGGCAAAAGAAAGTTGTCTTTATGCAGATGCCTTCCCCAACCTGGTGCCTTCCTGGACTATTACTTCCACCATCCCCACTCAGCACGACCAATGGCCATGGACTAGTTTCTTTGTGTTTAGATTCACACAAATTGGAATAAGTTGAAGCATACTGATATTTGAGATTGCTGTTTTCCTGTTCTGGGAATTTGGAAAAATCTTGTTGCTACAAAATTGAACGTGTTTAATAGTGTGTGTGTGAGGGGTAGGGGGGATCAATTTTGCAATAGCTGGTCTGATTCCAGCAGAGTAAGTGGCCAAGACGCCATAAAATCAAATCAACAGAATTTCCCTGTGGAACCATATAGGGTTGGTGATGAATCTGCTCCATTAACACTGATCTTTGCAAATCTGTTTTCAAGGATACAAAGCAGTTTGCATCAGTAATTAAAAAGATGTATTAAAACACTGAAGGGGTGTGTGTATGATCCATTTACTCAGTGTGATTTGTCCCTGTAGCCAGACAGTATTATTTTAGTATAAGCATGAGTATGAAAACAGATGTTGACATGTTTGTATTGTCTCTTGAACTATAACAAATGTCTTTTGCAACTTCAGACAAAAGATACTGTAACATCCACCTCTGTATAGTGAAATTGGGAATGTCCTAAACTACATGTTTACCTGTCTAGCACCTGTGAGTGTGTAGGACAAGTTCTTCCCGCAGTGTCCTAAACTACATGTTTACCTGTCTAGCACCTGTGAATGTGTAGGACAAGTTCTTCCCGCAGTTCTTGAAGAATTGTGACCATTGGTCAAGTTGACAAAAGAGGAGGTGTATGTTTTTTAAAGATGCAAATGACAACAAGAGGTCCATGCCAAAGGCTGTGACCTCTTCTTTACCCCTGGCTGAAATGTGATCAGACTTTTGAAACCTATGTGCATGCTTGCCACTTGGGTCTAATGGAACTTTTTATTGAAGTTTTGCTTTGTGTTAAACACCGCCTTTTAATGTTTGTGGCAGTAGTACCTTGTGTATTGCATGTTGTTGTGGCTTTGCAATTTTATAATGGCCTACAGCCGAAACAAGAAGTTGATAAAACTGAAACTGTATACTGTATTAGTATTTTTTTAATGCTTACTCCATTATTCTCCACTTTCTTAACCACTTTCTCTACATCTAAGGATAGCAAGTCTATCAAGTTCAGTTCTCATAGAATCATAGAATAGTAGGGTTGGAAGGGGCCTACAAGGCCATCGAGTCCAACCCCCTGCTCAGTGCAGGAATCCAAGAACAATTCTGTTCAGTTTCTCATTTTTTCCTACATTAAGTTGATTCCATTTCTGCATTAGTTTACACATTTGTTTTTTTACAGTCCACATGAAAATGTGTTCATATTTGTGTGCGCATTTTTCAAAATGTATGCATTTGTATGCATTTTTCAAATTATACACATTTTTTACAGGCGATATTCCCTAAGATGAAGTGTTCTGGTGCTCACCTCTCTGTAATATATGAGTTTTTGTGTGCACATTTCTATACTATACACAATTTTTTGATGTGCAAACTTTGATTGGAAACCAGAAAAGTGAGGATGTCAACATTTAACTGCATTCCAGTTTGGGTGGTGTGAATTTTGTAAGTTTGCATAAAAATGTGAACTGGGTGAATTTCTCCCCTATTCCCTACATATGACTTAGCTATTTATGCTTATTTCTCCCTGAATGAAATCAATAATTACAGTGAATTTATCCAAGTGTCTCCCTGTGGGTATTGAGTAAAGACCTGGTTCCTTAAAGTCAGAAAGGGTTAAAGAGCTGTCTTCCCCTTCCATATGGTGCTGATTATCTCCTGGTCCAGGCCTTGAATACTTATCGGTAGGGTGTGCCTAAGCTGACAGTGCCAATTTTAACCAAAGCCAGTAGCAGGCTAATTCCCGTCCTGTGCTAGCAAATGTATCCAGGGATGTGAAGAGAGATGGTAACTTTAGGTGAGTGGAAAATGGGGTTTCCCCCTTTCCCTCCTGATATTTGACTGCAGCTTTCTGCTCCAGAACTGCCCTGGCTTGCTTGATGGTTATTTGCTTTGTATTGCATCATACTTTGCAGTATGAACTTAGACAAGGTTACAGTCTGGTGGGGGTTGCAGGAGTGAGGTATCACAGAAGGGTCTTGATCTGGTAACCTAGGACAAGAAGAGAAGCATGATAGATAATAGTGAAGATGCTGGGCTTTTGTTTAGAAGGGAAACACGTACGCAAATTAACAAGTCTGGGTGAATGCAAATGATCATTTATCAAGTAGTAGCATCCATGTACCCGCTTGGTGGGCTGGTTGTATGAGCCAGTACCACCAAACTTTTTGGAGATGAGCTGTCTCACCCCTGGGGTTGCTTGGTTGTTTGTTATCCTGCTAAGGGGGTTTTCAGGTGCACATCAGGTGAAAATGTGTGGGAAAACAGTCACCTGTATGGATTTTGGGTGTTGCCCAGCCAAATCATGAGGAGAATCTTACTATTCTCCTGCTTCCACAGATTTCTGATCAGGTTAGTAATTCTGCTCACTATTTGGCTTGGCACTGGCAGCCAGCGTATCAGGTGGTTACGTGAATGCCAAGATAAATTACTTCTTGGTAAATAGTCATCTGTAGTCACCCTTAGTCACACCTGGAGAAAATAAAACTCTGTAACATACTCTATATTCTTCAGATAGGTAAACGCTTGATTTGGCATGGTTCTTTGTTCAGGTGGATGAGAAGCCGCCTCTGACCTTCTTAATCTCTTCCTTTAGGAGCTCGTAGTAATGCCAAGATGGAGTCCCAGGCCAGTGATGACGAGGCAGCCAGTGAAGTGCTGAGTCACTACAGCAGCGCCAGTGAGAGTACCAGTGTAGTAGAGGAAGTGACAGGTGAGTGTGGGCAGAAGTTAGTGACAGAAACTCTGGAATTCTGTGTGTTAAACAAACCTTCGATTTTTTATAACCACAGAACTTTGGTTAAACACCTATGTAGGTATGGAAGCTCCACACAACATAGTTTGGTTTCTGGCAGGTGGGGTGTTCTTGTTGTTTTTTGGCAGGACTTAGATATATTGCGGGATTGAGAAGGAAGACCTAGGACTTATTAAATAAAATGGGTGGAGGAGAGTATGTCAAAGGTTTTAGTAGAAACTGCCACCATATGTTTAGACTTGTAAGAATCTCCTCCAGGCAATCAGACATGGAAGGTTTACAAAAATTGATATTTTGGGGTTACAAATGACTAATATGGATCTGCATTAGCCATTCACAATGTGACCATAGGTAGGCACACTTCCAGAGACTGACTTTTAAATTCTGTATGAGAGTGTGCTACCAACCTGGTCCTCAAAGTGGCAGTGAGCTTCATTCATTATAATATAACTCCATCAGAACCAATACTGTTAAAGTAACAGCAGCAGCCAGAACAATTCGCAATTGCCAAAAGCCTGTTGAAAAAGTACTCTGGGCAAAAAGCCTGTTGAAATGCTAGGATAAAGAATCCTTTTGCAGCTCTGACTGTGCCATTCACCTCTGACTTGCAGCTCTTGCTCTCCTTGCTTTACGAGCGCAAGATTCACAGGCTGTGGATCTGGCTGGTCTGATATAGCTTTGATGATTATTTTTTGGGCTGCGTTTTGCAGGAGGTGAAGCGGTGGATGAGCAGGCACAGCAAGAGGAGATGGAAGATAAACTAAAAGAGTGCATTGACAATGTGATGGACAAGAGGTGAGGCATATGTGCCATTTTGAGGCTAGTTCAGACATCATGCCAAACTGTGGTTTCACAAGCTTATGAACTTTGATTTAATGTGATGTCTGAATTAACAAACTATGGTTTGTGATCAGCTGGCAAACCAGAATGGTACACCATGGCTTGAAGTGTGTTTTCAAACTCTGGGCTGGTGTGGGGGAATGTGGGTGTGCACACATTCTGACTGTCCTAATAGCCAGCAAAAATATGAACTTGCCACTGGCCATCTCCTTACTGCTTGTCTCTGATGTGTGGAGCTTGGTGCACCTCTAAAGTCCAGCAGAAGTGAGGGAAAAGACCCCACCTTCCTCTTCAGCTTCAACCTGGAAAAAGGCAGGGGGTGGGAATGACGAGAATGCATTGCTGTCATTCAGGCTTCATGCTCAGCAGTGACCAAATTTGTGGACTGCTGATGTGATGTCTGGATTGGCATTTCAACTCTGGTTCTGGAGGCCAACACACCTAGTGCCTGGGGTTCTGAGCAGGTCACAAATGAAGGCAAACAAGCCAAACCTTTAATCGAAAGCAAACATGCTCTCCACACCATGGTTTGCTTACATGTTAGGAAGCTCAGACTGTGGCTTGGATTTCAAAGTATGGTTAGCACACATCATCGCTTGGTGTGATGTCTGAATTGAACCTGAGTGTCCTTTGTTCTGCTGAACCCTGTGGCTTTGGAAGGCAGCGGCATCCTCCACTCGGGATACTCCAGCTGCATTGGTATTGGCAGAGCTCACCAAGCTGACCAAATTCATTACAACCATTCTGTGCTCTAGAGCTGAGGGTTGCCTTCTTCCAGGATACTCCATTCCATTTCCCACATGCCAACTAAGGATGCTCAATCCTTATCGGGCTGCTGCTGTTCTCCCCCCTGCCATTAGAGTTCACAAACCTCGGGGTTTCACCAAGCATGCTGACACTTCCCTCTTGTGTGTGGTTCATTTTGGCTACATAGGGATCAGCGCTTGGAGAACTGAGTTCCTTATTAGTATGTAAGATACCTCAGTTCTCTCCAGATTTCACCAGCAGCATCAAACTGCCAACCAGGATAGGCTAGATGCAGTTCTGTGGAGAAGAATTTGGCAGAAGCACACGCAGTGCTTGGCACTGCTCCTTGCTACACAGTATGAATTCCTGCTGCCTTTCTGGCCATGCAGCCGGATTATTCAGAGTGAACTTCTGAACTGGTGTTTTTGAATGATTTTTTTTAAAAGCAACACTCCTTTTTATGCCTGTCACTTTCAAATGGCTTTCCCTAACTCCCTGTCTTCTTATCTTGCAAATCCTCATGTACCCTGAGGCAGTGTGTGCCTGGGGGAATGCTCAGCCCCTTGTGGACTGTTGACTCCCTATCTTTGCATACTGTCCCCTGGGATTTGTCAGCTGTAATCTTCTGTGTTGCATTTTTTTTCCTTCCAAGAACACCAATCCCTAAAGCTCCTGCTCTGTTCTCTTCAGTGTATTAGGGAATTGATGGGCTGCAAAAATTAAAAACAAATAAATTCACACAGTGCCATAGAGGAGGTAGGTCTCTGCACAGTCCACACAACTCCACTGCTTGAGTTCAGAAATCTGACACAATGCAGAATTATGAGGTGTGCACCGATATATCATATATTCTTGTGATGAATTACATAACATATGAAAGCACTACGATGTCTGTGTGCCGCTGAAAGCTGCAGTTAGTCCTGGGTTCCAGAGGTATGTATACACTGCCCTCTCCACCCCAACAAAAAGGTGTGTGTGTTGTGTATCACAGGATATACACAGTGTACTTGTTAAGTTCATAATGGAGAAGTTCTGAGTTTAGATTTTTTTTTTTTTTTAAAGAACAGTTCTAGGTCTCATACTTGCTGAGAACTAAGACAGGTAAGGCCTCACCAGAAAAACGTCTATTTCTGCTTCATTGACTACGCTAAAGCCTTTGATTGTGTGGATCACAACAAACTGTGGCAAATTCTTAAAGTGATGGGAGTACCAGACCACCTTACCTGTCTCCTGAGAAACCTGTACGAGGGTCAAGAAGCAACAGTAAGAACCAGAGATGGAACAACCGATTGGTTCAAAATTGGGAAAGGAGTACGACAAGGCTGCATATTGTCACCCTGCTTATTTAACTTATATGCAGAGTACATCATGAGAAATGCCGGGTTGGATGAATCAGAGGTCGGAATTAAGATTGCTGGGAGGATTATCAACAACCTCCGATATGCAGACGATACCACCCTAATGGCAGAAAGCGAAGAGGATCTAAAGAGCCTCTTGTTGAGGGTGAAAGAGGAGAGTGCAAAAGCTGGTTTGAAACTCAACATTAAAAAAACGAAGATCATGGCATCTGGCCCCATCACTTCCTGGCATATAGAAGGGGAAGAAATGGAAGCAGTGACAGATTTTACTTTCTTGGGCTCCAAGATCACCGCAGACGGTGACTGTAGCCATGAAATTAAAAGACGCTTGCTCCTTGGGAGGAAAGCAATGGCCAACCTAGACAGCATAGTAAGAAGCAGAGACATCACCTTGCCGACAAAGGTCCATCTAATCAAAGCTATGGTTTTCCCAGTAGTAATGTATGGCTGTGAGAGCTGGACTATAAGGAAGGCTGAGCGCCGAAGAATTGATGCTTTCGAACTGTGGTGCTGGAGAAGACTCTTACGAGTCCCCTGGACTGCAAGGAGGTCAAATCAGTCCATCCTAAAGGAAATCAACCCTGAGTGCTCATTGGAAGGACAGATACTGAAGCTGAAGCTCCAATATTTTGGCCACCTAATGCGAAGAGAAAACTCCCTGGAAAAGACCCTGATGCTGGGAAAGACTGAAGGCAAAAGGAGAAGGGGACGGCAGAGGATGAGATGGCTAGATAGCATCACGGATGCAATGAATATGAACTTGAGCACGCTCCGGGAGAGAGCGCAGGACAGGAAGGCCTGGCGTGCTATGGTCCATGGGGTCACGAAGAGTCGGACACGACTGAACGACTGAACAACAACAACAGCTCTTTAGCATAGCCCACAACACTCATTTTTGTGCCTTTACTGCCTACTGATGTGCAGTGTCCATAGTCACTTGCCCTCTTCAGTCCCAATAAAATCCTACATTTTGGGAAAGAGGAAGTAAACCTGAATTGACATAACTTATTCCGAGTGAATTTGTCTAGTGCAAAGCTTGGATTCTTGGGAATGGGGGGTGGGATTTTCCAGGTATCATTCCCGGACTGCCCCTTGCTATGACCGCTTCTCTTTCTTTCTCTCTCAACACCTTTCCAGTGCCAAGATACGGCAGGTTGCTCTAGAGAGCCTGCGGCTAGCGTTCTCCTCCAAGACACTCTTTGACTTCCTGTTGGAACGCAGGATTACTGTCACGGATTCCTTAGAGAAGTGCCTGAAGAAAGGTGGGTCTCCGCAGCCTTGTGGACTGTTCTGTTATGATACTTGGCACTTGATACACCCTAATCGAAGCATTTTTCAAGTCTCATTGATTTTAGTGGGAGAACAGAAGACCTGGTTAAATCTCTCCCATTGAAATCATCTGGACTTGAAAGTGGTTTGAGTGAATTATATTAGTAATTTCATCCTTTTAAAATATGATACTTTCTGATGGGCATCTCATTGTCCTTTGAAATTCGATACTTTTATTAATAAAGATTATGGCTTGCCTGAGGTTATCCAGTGAACTTTGAACCAAGACTTTCTGGTTCTTGCGCATTCTCTTAACCACAGTGCTATCATTATGCCCATGCTTGGTCTGGGAACTGGGGATTTTCTGCCTCTAGTGGAGGCACAGTTATCAGAACAGCTGGGAATGCTGGCAAATATGGCAACTCTTGTAGAGCTGAGGGGATAAATAAATGGTAGCTTGGCATTTTCACACAAGAAGGAAATATCCTTTAAAAAACAAACCCTGCTTAATAATTCTAAGACTGGAATGAAGCATCATGGGAGACAAAGCATGCTAGATAATGCAGGCTTTGTTGGCCTTCCTCCATCTTTGTGGACCGGTAGCCTTTTCTGGCATCCTCAGTGTTATATGGTAGGAGAAGAGAGGTGCATTTCTCCATGTTTATTTTTGTGTTTCTTTAGCACCTTTTGTGCTTCTTAGATGTGTTCTTGATGTTGTCTTTGAAATACCGTTTACGTCCTGTAGGCAGCCTCTTGTCCTAACACCACTTTAGAATATTGCCAAAGAATCCACTGCTGACAGGGTGCCACCGCTTGTGCTCTGTGCTCCACCACTCTAAATCTCTTCATCTCCCCCGTGTTTGGTCTTGCTGGCACACGCCTGTCACCATTTGCACATTTTGTACCAGAAAGGAGGCCAACTGCATCTTTTTCCTCTCTCAGGGAAAGGGGAGGAGCAGTCCCTTACTGCTACTGTTCTTACACTATTGTGCCTTCAGATGGGCTCGGGGCCCGAGGGGGAGGAGGTCTTCCGCAGCCTGAAGCCCCTCCTCATCACCATCCTCACAGACTCCTCGGCCAGCCCAGTCGCTCGGCAAAGTGTGAGTAACGCCTTTTCTTTCTGCCTTGATGCGAATGTTGATGCATGAGAGCGCTTGTGGGAGGGAGATGTTACCTGGGTCTGTGTGGAAGTATTCAGACTATTGCTCAGAATGGCTTTGACATGATCTTCCTCTATCTCTCCCTTTTTTGTTCATCCCCCCACCCCCATAGTGCGCCACAGCTCTGGGGATGTGCTGTTACATCGCTGCTGCAGATATGGAGGTAACGTAAACTCATGCTTTAACTATATGTGTGTGTGTGTGTGTGTGTGTGTGCGCGCACACGTATGTGTACATTTTTATTTTGTTTCGCAATAGAATAATTCAAACTGATTAAAAATACTTCAGCTTAATGCCCACATAGTATATCTAAGGTTGCTATATCATCTTGCCTAAGCCTATTCCAATAATTCATTAACGCCATCCAACTTCTTTGGAAGTTCATTCTTCCCTCTTGTAGCAACTTATTACTTGTTGTTTTATTTATCACCATGATAGTACAGATCTTCTGTTTCTATAGGTTGTTTGGCAAGCTTTTGCTAAGAGGATCCTTGCAGCGATTAACATATACCTCAACATCCCCACTAAAACTCTAGAGATCTGGTCTTTAATATCACCCAGGTGTATAGTTGTTGGGATTAATTGTAGCTCATAGCCTGTAATTTCTCTAATTCCTTTTATTTTCTTCTTCCAATATTCCCTAGCCAGATTACAGTACCACCATATATTGGCAAAAGTCCCCCTACCATTACACCTCCAGCACATATCTGTTACTGCTGGAAATATCCTAGGCATCCTGGCTGGTATATAATTCCATATGTATATTATCTTATAAACATTTTCTCCAGAAGTCACATCTAATACATTCCTACACATTTTTGAACATACATAATTCCATTGTTCCTCTGAAACTGTTAAGCTAAATTCTCTTTCCCACCTTTGTTTAATTACCTCTGCTCCATTTTCATATACATCTCTATTAATATTTTATATACTTTGGACAGTAAGCTTTCTGAATGTTCAAAAGAGGTATAAGACCTAGCCATGGCTATTCCTCTAGTTGCTTCTTGAATATAAGTTCTAATTTTCAAGAACTGGAAGAAGGGAAGTCGCAGGTTCACATTTCTGTCTACCAGTTGGGCATATGAAAAAATAACTCCCTGGGAAATATAATCTTTACAATTTTCCAAACTGCTTGCACACCACGCAGAAAAATCTCCTGGTTCTCTTGCTGTGCCGAACCCAAAACTATTAAGGGGCAAATTTCTCTTCATCCTTAGGTATCTCTCTGAAGGGATACTCAAGGGCTTTGGCATTTCCTGGCTTTTTTATTAATAACCAAACTCCACATAGTTTATGGAATGGGCTCTATTTTGTTTTCTAAATACTCCAGACAAACTTCTAGAATACATTGGGAAAGAGTTTTCCAGCAATGCAACAGGCACCACAGTTTTGACACCCTAAACATCTTTGACTCGAACTCTGGGAAGGAATTTCTCCACTGAGCTTAGATAGACAATTTGTACTGATTTACTGTTCATTTCCATTTTTTTAAATTCTGCCCTTTGTCATAGTGATTTGCATGGGATGTGTCCATTTGATCTTCACAGCAACCCTGTGACTAGGCTGAGAAATAGTGGCTGGGCCAAGGTTACTCAGTGATCTTCACAACTGAGTGGGAATTCAAGACTGGGTCTGCCTGGTCTGGGTTCAGTACTGTAACCACTGCACCACACTGGTTCTCTAATATAATGTAGTGGTTAGAATATCAAACTAGACTGTCTCTCTCATACTGATCCTTGGGGTTTGCCAGGTGATTAACTGTAGGTTTCTCTGCTAGACAGCACCACAGTTTGAAGTCCTGTCAGGGAGCATTCATTGCTTTGGGGGGAAACGGTTAATCTAGCATTTGATCCTGTGATATCTCTTTGGAAATCCACCCATTTTGTATTGAGAACTCTGGCTGCTGTCTCCTTGCATAGTCCAGTCTACAGAGAGAGAAATAGGGTTTACCACAGTCTCTTTCCTCCCGTGGCCTATTAATCATGTAGTTAGCTAGCTCCTGGCTTTCCACCCTCAGTTTTTATCCAGCCGTGCTTTTCTAGTATATGGCTTAACTGTTGCAACCAAGAGGATTGGCCATGTAGCTCTAAGTGCAGCCGATTTCTTTTGGATCTGCCCTGAGAGTTGGGGCAGCGTATGAGCCGCTTGCTGTGTTAGGGCATGGGTGGGGCTTCATAGCCTGGTGTTACGTGTTGAAGTGCTGGCTGAAGTCAGTTCAGCAATGCCAGTTCAGCTTTTAAACAATCTCATTCTCCGAGTTTAGGGAAATTAGAATTTACTGGTGTTTTTTCCTCAAACCACCTGTTTAAGATTATGTCAGGTTCCCTTTTCCTGTCTACTGACATTTGGCGCTGGCTGGGAGAAATGGCTGCCTTGATGCATTGACTTCCAGATAGTCATCGGTTCAAAATAGAACAGAATGCTTTTATTGGGAAAAAGTAATACACGCCTTTCATACTTCATAGAGAAATAGAAAGAAAAGAGTTGGGCTTATACAGGCTCTGCCCCCTCTCCTTCTGAGAAGAAGTACTTCCCTTAGAATTGGGATAGAAGGCAGGGCCTTGCCCATAAGGTGAACCTCCTTTTATTCTTTTAGTCCTCTGCCAGTTATTATATGTAATACCTTACTTGGCAACTATTATGTTTAAAGCTTGATGACTGGTTATCATAAGGTGGGCCAGCTCTTTCTAAGCCATTTACTCTAAATGTAAGTGCCTCCTATCTACTAATAGATTGGTGATGTCTTTGTTAATTTCAAAGAAGCTCAGAAATTTCCCAACTTCTCCTTAAGCATCCTGTCTTTGTACTGTATGGTTTGCAACTTGTCTAAAAAAAAAAAGTGCATTAACCACAAGCTTTCCCCCATAAACCTCTTTCTTTAGTAAAGTCAAATGACTCTGCTACCCAACAGTCACTACCCAAAATTCACTCTGGATCAAAATAGACCCGTAGAACCAATCTTTGGCTGTCTTAGTTATTCCTCCTATACCTATCTTATACTATCATATGCTATCTGCACTGTAAGCAAAACCCTATGGCAGGTCCATGTGGCCTTCCTTGAATAAGCTCAGTTACATTTCCTGGCAGAGGCTGATAGGAGTCGTAGTTCAAAACATCTGAAGGGCACCTTCTTGGTAAAGGCTGATGGAGATCATAGGATGTTATGAGCTGACAGCTAAAATGAAAAAGAGTACCATAGCAGAGGTGCCTGCAGGACAGCTATTACTAAAAACTATTTAATAAAATCTATTAAATCTATTAAAACTAATAGACAGCTATTACTAAATATGGCTCAAGGAAGTGAAGTTTGCCTAAGAAGGGGATAACTCTCCGGATCAATAGCCAGGAGGACCTGGGAGCAAATGACACTCTGAACCCCAGCATCGTTCGCCTAGCAAGTTAACTAGCAGCTCTTCTGGCTTCCTTTCAGTTCCTCCTATTGTTCCTGTGATAACTAATGGATCCCTGCCCCTTTTTCAGGACCTGGTCTCCTGCCTTGCCTGCCTG
The DNA here is from genome assembly GCF_057233095.1 of Heloderma suspectum. NCBI lineage: Eukaryota > Metazoa > Chordata > Lepidosauria > Squamata > Helodermatidae > Heloderma > Heloderma suspectum. The sequence continues at coordinate 281,551,793 of NC_139459.1, forward strand.
GAGGGAATCTTTGGCACTTCCTGCAGCAAGGATACCAGCTTAGTGCCCTCGCACCACAGCCCTCTACTCCAGACCTTGCATTGCAATGCACTCCAGTCGTGGTCCCTGCTACTCACCATCTGCCCGAGCACCCAGATCAAGAAGATCCTGGACAAGTGAGTGACCCGTCTTGCCAGGCAACATTTCTTCTGACGGGGGAAATATTTCTGCCTCATTCAATTCTTGCTGTGAATGGACCATGTAGAAAACTTGGATTTAATGCTGGAATGTAGGGAGATCACAGTTGTCTTTGCTGGCCATATCTGCCTGGGCATGGAGAATCTGGGGCTGACTGCTGGGAAAAGGGATAAGGAGGCAGCTTCCTCACAAAATGGGCTTGATGGTCATGATGATGGCCTCTTCCATTACTTTGGTGGTCATCATCTAAGAACCGGTGCCTAAGTTTTGCATTTCCCCTTCTCCCTCCCAATCCCTTTTGCTTTTGTGTTGTGTCTTTTAGATTGTAAGCCTAAGGGGCAGGGATGGTCTCATTATTAATCTTTTTAAGGGAGACTTTTTTGGCTAAAGAACAGAATAAAAATACTGCAAGTCAATAAATAATAATAGGGCATAAAATCTCACACTCTTCTCCTCAGTCACTTACCTAAGTTGCCTCTGATGCTGTCCAGTGACAATGTCAACCTTCGGATTGTGGCTGGAGAAACGATTGCGCTTCTGTTTGAACTGGCCCGAGACATGGAGGTATTATACGACCCTTCTCACTCTTACATGCACACGTGCACACCTCGCCCCTCGTGTGTTCATGGTCATTTTCTAGCCACGGTGGCTATAGAGAACCTCCGTTTTCAGAGGCAGTGTGTCACAGGATACTCGCTACAGGGGGGCAACAAGGGGAGAGGTCTGTTGCCTTCATGTCCTGCTGGTTGGCTTCCCAGGGACATCTGGTTGGCCACTGTCGGATCTGAATGCTGGCCTGGGTGAACGTCTGGTCTTATCCAGCAGGGGTGATGCTATGGGCCCTGGGGCACTTTCCAGTAGGTTGGAATACTCAGTGAGGAAATTGTAGCCTGCTTTGGAACGATCGTCAACCAGCTCCAAGCTGCATCCTTTCCCCTCACTGGCTACCTTAATGGCTTGGGAGGTGACAACCCCTTGTGGTCATTCTTGTGGTCTCCCCTGGCTTGGTGCTGGTCAAAGTCTGACCTTGAATCACTCAGTCTTGAAGAAAATGCTGTCGAAGTCCAAATTTGGGAGCCTGCACTCCAGCCTTCCCCAACCTGCTGATCTCCAGATGTTTTGGACTACAACTCCCAGCATTCCTGACCATTGCTAATGCTAGCTGGGGCCGATGGGAGTTGAGGTTGAAAATATCTGGAGGGCACCAGGCTGGGGAAGGCTGCTGTGCTCTAAGAATAGCCTGTGCCCAGTTAGTAGACTTGGCACCCAGGATGCCCTTCCCTTGCAGTACCTTTGTAGATGGGAGATCCGGGGGGCGGGGGGAATACCCTTCTGCGTTTTCTGAAGGAAAAGTGGGGGCTGGATGTGCAGCCTTCACAGCCTCCTGAATAGGCCTTGGCCTGCAGGCTGACACTTCATTTTGGCACCTGTCTCACCTTTGCCACAGGAGGATTTCTTTTATGAGGACACTGACCTGCTGTGCACAAAATTGAAAGCCCTGGCCACAGACAGCAACAAGTACCGAGCCAAGACAGACCGGCGCAAGCAACGCTCCATCTTTCGTGATGTGCTGCATTTCATTGAGGTGCCCTGCCTGGCTCTTGCCATCCTTGCCCAGTGGTCTGTAGAGGGTCTCTCCCCTTAAGTGTTGCTTCAGCCCTTAATTTCTCAGAAAACAGAGACACAGGGACTCGAGCCTACTTTGAATCCTCACACCTCCATAATGCCTGACTTGTGAAGCACAGGTTATGATTATTCACTGCTGAGCAAAATGCTTTCTCTGCATGCTCAGAGGAACTCTCCCATTTTCCAAGCTGCTTCACCAGTTCCAAGGCTCACGTTCAAAGTAGGTTCCACAATCTGGCTCAGAGTCAAGCTCTGGACTCTGGAAATGGAGGAGGGGGGTCTATAAGCACAGGCTCCCCACCCCCACCCCCCCGGGCTGTGGGAAGTTCCTTATGTCTGCTGCCTCCTTGATACGGAAAGGGACAAAAGCCAGAATTGCTTGGGGCAGCTCTGTGTGTCCTAGGTATTGTACCCAGAAGCAGTTCAGTTGGTTGTTCTGAACCCTTTATAGTTGGCATCTTGGCAGAGCAGGCGGTATGCAGGGGCTTGGGTGAGATCAGAACTGCCCGCAAATGGCTTATCCTGCGGAGCCTCCAGTGGCCGTGAAGTGGCCAGTCGCACCCCACCTTCAGCAAGACAAACTAGGGCTGAGCGTGGCTCTTCAGCCACGAGGGACCTGGGGGTGCGGGTGGGGTGGGGTGAACTTCTGCTCCTCTCTCCGGAGTTCCCCAATGCACTTTCTCCCTGCTCCAGAATGGGGAGTGCCATGAGGAGACCATCAAGTTCGGACTGGAATGCATGTACGTGGACAGCTGGGTGAGGAGAAGAACATACAATGCCTTCAAGGAGGCTCTTGGCTCTGGGGTCAGGCACCATCTGCAGGTAAGGACAGCAGAGATGTGTGTGTTTGCTGAGAGAATTCGTTGCAGAGGCAAGAAATGGTGCGCGCGCATGTGTGGTGGCGTGTGTAGCGCTACAGTGTTGGAGACCACTTTCTCCACAGCCGTTCTTTGTTGTCTGGGGTGTAGCCGTGGGGACCCTGCTCAGCTGCTCCGCTCCTGGCTCCGAGATATTCCCCCTAATGGGAGTGTTCTCTTCTCCTCCACAGAACAATGAGCTGCTGCGCGAGATATTTGAGCTGGGGCCCCCTCTCATGCTGGATGCTGCAGCTATTAAAGCCAGTAAGATCTCGCGCTTCGAGAAGGTACGTCCGCTCTGCTGCCGCCATTTCTGTTGCCGTCAGCTGCCGCACTTGGTTTGGTGTCTGTCTGACACCAGGAAACGAGGTGCCTCTTCCCCAGCAGGGGCAGCTTACCACAGGCCCCTGAAGATGCTGCTAGAAATCGGCCTGTGCCCACTCAGAGGCTTCGGGCTCTGATGTGATGTGCAGTGGCTGAAACGCAAGTCTCCAGGCTGTGTGGAGATGGCCCTGCTGAAACCAGATCCTAGGGAGCTGAACGGGGAAGGGTGCGGCCTCCCTGCCGTGCTTCCCATCCTGAGAATGATGGGAGTTGTAGTCCATCACATCTGGAGGGCTGGCACTGGTACCTTTTTGGTCTGATCTAGCGGGGCTCTTGTCATGTCCTTGTGTTGTAGTGTTTTTTCTGTGGCAAAGGCAGAACTGGGGGGGATTTCCCATCCTGGTGTGGAGACCCACTGTGCCATATGTATATCCCTTCTCATGGACAGGGCCTAATAGAACACAGTCATGCATTCCGCTTTCCCCCGCATGTTCTTAAAGTTATCGATCAGAGGTTCCCTCAGCTAATTTTTATCTGTACCTCTTCCCTCTCTCTCTCCACTCCACCAGCACTTGTACAACTCGGCCGCCTTCAAAGCCCGGACAAAAGCAAGGAGCCGTGTTCGAGATAAGCGAGCTGATGTCCTTTGAGGGGAGCTTGTGTCCTCCTGCCTTCCCAAGCCAATGAACTACAGACCCGGACCACTGTGAACATTGCAGGGGTGGGGAGGAAGAGCCTGGGGCGACGGTCCCCCTGCCTCCGCTCATCCAGAAACCGGGCGTGTGCCATGCACTCTCGGCTCCCCCACCCTTGCCTGGGGGCTTTTATATATGTACAGAATAATATTTAAATGTCTCGGATGTTTGAATCATGGTGGGATGGCAGTGGGCAGGTGCCATTTTATTTTTTTAACCAAAAATCTAAACGAGGTTGGGTGATGGGGAGACTTATCCCTGTACCCTGCTTTTTTAAGTGAGTGGTTTTTTTAGCTTCTTCTTCCTGCCTCCATTGCCGAACGCCTTCTGCAGTTGCTGTTGCGGTGCATGCAGTGAAATCAAATACTGGATCTTCTCTCCCGAGCGGTGGACTTTTTCAGCAATGAACTCAGTGCGGGGGCTGGTTTAGGGTGAGGGTGCAGACTGCAGTGTCCACGATGGAGGCAGGAAAGGGACTGGCTTGAGGTTGGGTGCCTTGGGGTTCTTCCCCTCTGGGGTTGAAGGCATTTTGCCTTGGATGGATGAAATGTACATTACAAATCAGTATAGATTAAACGCTGGGCTGTGAGCACCATGAGGGGGGTTATACCCCTTTGCTGCTCTTGCAATTGCTAATTCTTGATTGTCTAGCCAGTGATCTTCACTCTTTTTCAAGCAGGAGCCACTTCTGGGCCAGAGACTGCCGCTGAGGCCGCTGAGGGCTTTTCCCAGGCCGCTGAGGGCCTCTGCTCTTCCTCCCCTGCTCAAGTGGTGATTCTGGGCTTGGAGGCCTTTTCGGGCCTCTCCTCCCCCTTCCCGTACACGTCAACCATCATTTTCTCATCGCTGAGAGGGTGCTCTGTTCTGCTCAGTGCTGCAAAATCTCCTGGCGCAGGCCCACGTTGTGCACTCTCTCCCCCCTGCCTGCGCATTCAGTTTCCCCTCCAGCATCTGCGCAATGCACCGCTGCGGCTAGCCAATCACATTGCTCTTGGGCTCCTCCCCAGCCCCAGCTAATTGGCTGGTTGCTGCTGTGTTCTCCCCTCCCCCTGCCACCATATAGTTGAGGAGAGCAGCAAGTCTCCTGCCTCCACACCTGTGCAGCCGCCTCCGGTAGCCCAGAGCACTGCAGCTGGCCCACCGCTAAAGCAAACAGCAAGGCAAAGCCAGAGAACCCCTGCTGAAAGGGAGAAGCTGCTGCCGAATAGAGCTGCGCTTGAGGTGACTGGAAGCCGCCCGTGGCCTTCGAGCCTTGCAGTGAAGACCCCATTGTAGCCCCTCTCTGATGCCCTGCCATGACCTCCTATAATGATTTGTGCTCCCTTTTTAACATTTCACTCTTTACTCATGAGGCTGCTTCTTTTTTCCTCTCTCTTCTTGGCAAATGGCCCTACTTCGGTGGCAAAAAGAAATCAACCAAAGCCATGCAAAGAACAATACTTCTATTTGTGCCATATTCATGGGGCGGGTGGGTGCCCTGGTGCCTCAAATACTGACAGCTGCAGTTCTTGCTAGCCCTTCTCTTAGATTTTGGCCAGGCAGGGACCACATGCGTCCAAGCCTGCCTTGGCAGCCATAAAGACTGAAATCCATTTATTATATATAATGGGCTAGAGCCAGACAAAGTTGGCTATCCTTCCATTCAATGGATTTCAACAGAAACTAAGTGCAACTGACTTAGTCTGGATCCCATCATACAGAAGGTAGCTCTCCAGACGTTTTGGACATCAGTTGCCCAGAAGCCCCTGCCAGCATAGCCAGTGGTCAGGAATGCTAGGATTTGAAGTCCAAAATATCTAGAGATCTACTTTCTACCCACCCTGGATAGAGGATTAGCTGCCATTCCCATTCTGCATACTCATTAGCTGCCCAGTGTACTCTGGGCTTCCCTCATTTGTATTCTCTTGTGTTGTATTGGTTGTAATTTTTATTGTCCCAAGCAGGGTAAAAGTATAGTGTGTAGACCTTCAAGCTACACAGAAGCTTTCATTGACCAGAATGGAAAGGTGGCTCCTTTTTAGCTATGGGCAGAGCAAAGTTAATGGGGGTACACTTTTCTCCAGATAATCTTGCATTTGTCTCTAAAACATTGCCTCACCCATCTGCTATTCTCAACAGAAAATGTCTGTATTGACCTATTTCACTTTAAAACATGAGGAAAAGATTAGAAATAAGGCCAACAAATCAACTGAGTGGCCAGTAAAAGCCATGCTCTTATCAGTGTGACTGTATGCCCCGGCCATGGGTTGCCAAGGTTTGGAGGTGCCGAGATAGTGATAAGCCAGATCCAGGTTTGCTTACAAGGAGACTTTACTTAGTACTTACAGCACACAGGTGTACCCAATGGTTGGATCAGACAGCTCCTCTGAACCCAGAGCCAAGGAGTACAATGGGCTTTATATCATACATGTCAGCAGTGAGGCAGCATGACTACGGCAAGCGTTAATTAGCATTCAACTTTCCCAGCATAGGCTAACAGTGCTTGGTCAGAAGGGAAACAATCAGAACTTTCCCAGCAGAGACACCTGCAGCTCGGCCTAAACAGCACCTCACTTCTCGGGCGCTTCCTAGGCCCTGATAAGATAACCGGTAGCTTGTTAGCATGGAATGTGCTGAGACGGCAATATGAACCTTTGACTCATCTTACCAATCAAGAAGCCTACTAGCAGGAAAACTGCAGCTGATGGACTGAAGTTAGATAGCAGTATGGATCTCTAAGCCCCTCTAAAACTACAGGCCTGGGGCCAATACAGTGACCATGTTGCCATGGAGCTTGTGTCAGGGGAAGGGGAGTCATGTGTCTCATAGATGTTTGCCAAATTAATGGGGGGGGGGGTTCCTGTTGACGTTCTTGCAGCTACGTACAGGTGTAGTGCCTTTCCTTATTGTGCCTTCCCTTGTTCTAGCTCTAGTTGCACCCTCGTGTTACAAGGCTAAATCACGCCCCCCAGTTCCTTTCAGGCTGGGGACCCCTTTTCTACAACTAGAGCCTACTTTTTAGCAAACTGGGCAAGTGCTTTGAGGGTCTTTCAAAGAGAGAAGCACACCCTGGCAAAGAAAGCCTATTGGTTTTATTTTCTATTAGCACCTCTGCAAAGGTGCCCCACTGGCAAAACTTTAAGTGAGTATAAAGTAGCATTATAGAATACAAAAAGAGAGAGATGCTGGTAATATCTTTCAAAATACTGTGTACGAATAAAAACAGCAGCTGAGATGCTAGTGGGAGGCTGTTGAGCAGAAATCCCCCCTCTTTGCTCCCCAGTGGGATTTCTGCCTGTCTGCCCCTCCTTGCCTCAGGCGGCCTCAAGTGCCCCAGCCATTGCTGCCCACGGGGCACATGAGCCTCGCAAGGTGCACCAGTGACTAGAGAGCCTTCTTTGCTTCAGGGATCACGTAGTCCAAACCAACGGCAATCAGTGTCCGAAAGGTGCCAAGCAGTGAGTGCGTGTCCCCTCTTCTGTGGCGCTGGAACTGAGCTCCCCCGAGAGAGTTGAGGGCAAGAAGCACAATTGTCTGGCTCAGGTCTGAGCACCTGGCTCAGTGGCGTTGAGCTGCCTCCACAGCTGCAAGCTCACAGCTCTCATTTGCTGGATGGCCTCCTCTTGGGACTCCAGCCACTGGGCGAGGACACGGAGGGACTCACGCTGCAGGACTGTAGAGGAGAGAAGTGGAGACTATCATGCTGTGGACTGTCGAGTGGAGACTGTGTGACTATCGTGCAATGGTTATACAGCCTCTCTGTTTCGCAGATGGTTTTTATACCGACATGTACCACCCTGTTGTATCCCAGAGCCTTCAGCCTGTGTGTTTTAGCTGGTGAAATTTGCCAGTTCCACTCGTAGGTTTTGGACCACACCTCCCATCAGCCCCAGCCAGCATACACAGTGGGCAGGGATGATGGGAGGGCACCAGATGCAGGAAGGCTGCACTAAAGGGACCGGGTGTATGAGGCTGCCTGCTGGAGACCTGCAATCCAAGGAGTTCTCTGGAGAGGCCTTCTGTGATCTGTGTGGCTACCACTGGCCCCCAGTTGCAAAGGCCCAGCCCTGTTAGATTAGTGCACTTGTGGGCAGAGGCGCAGACAGAGCTCAGGGCAGCTCAGCTGTTCAGCACCCTCTGGGCCATCCTGCCTTCTTTTGAAGGGAAACATCCCACCTATTACCATCAGTTAGACCATCCCTAACTGTCATGTGAAGTCCTTGGATGCTAGGCAGCATTGGCTATCAGCATAATAGGCTTGTATGTTGCCTGGACAAAGGCAAACAGGAGTCTTCCCTGTTGCTCCATCACTTCTACAAAATACGTGATGTATTTTACATATAGAGGACAATACCCAATGGTGTCATTTCGCAAACTCATGGAGCGCTAGCAGAGTTCTGCTAAAGCTTTCCATTGCACAAAAGGTTGCGCGACAGGTTGCACAAAAGTAACGCGCAATGGAGTGTGCAACCTCGCACAAAGGTAACTTTAGTTGGATTCTCCTCGTGCACATAGTTTGGAACTTAGTTTCCGCTAGTGCAGTGTCATTTGTGGAATGACCCAGTTGAATACTGCCCAGGCTGTTAATTAAATGGATACTATGAGAACTAAGCGGAATGGGGATGATACCAATGGCTAAAGTCCTCTGGCTAGGGGCTGGGAGTCTACATAATTCTGTCATTTCATTATTCTCTCCTTATCTCCACTGGTGGTTGAAGGAGGGCTTGGAAAAGCTAACTGTTTCAGGAATGCACGGTGCTGCGGAACTGGGTCCTTGAGCACTATATGGCATCACCATGCTGATAATGTATAACTTTCTGGCAACTTCCTGTTCTCTTCTTCCTGGGAGAACAATGAGAGGCTGACACTGCTGCAGCAGTAGCTGCACTTCTGGGAGAGGGTGGATAGGAATGTAAATGCTGAAGGGAGAGCAGGGTGGACTGGGTCAGGATTTATGGTGGACAGATTTTGTTTTAGTACATTGATAGCCCACTTTTCCACTAGAGTTGTCAAAGTGGCTCACCATATTTATAAAATACAATACGCACAGCAAGAAGCACATGCTAAATCACAAAACCTGAGTACCTTTGGAGTAGGAGCCAATATTTGATGTTCCTCCCCATAGGGCAGTTAATGTCAATTAGCCTGGTGGGGTTAGTCCCACTGGAGCAGGTCCTGATGTTCCCGTTGCATGTTCCTGGCTTCCTCACACCTCCTTCCTTCCCACAGGACAGTTAATGTCAATTTGAAAGTGCTCTGTGTTCATTGAGAAGGTGTGTGGTGTTTTAAATTGTAATTTTTACTTGAATGCTAATGATAAATAGTTCAGTTGCTTTGGATATCCAGGAGCACAGTCTGACTTTATGGCACTTTCTCCAGCATTACCCAGAAGGCCCACTATGAGGCACCATGGCTCCTCAATTTCATACCATCAAAAAACTTCCTCTTGGATACAGCTTAGGGATATCGGAGAAATCTGTTTGGAGTGTGGAGTTTGATGAATTTTCCTAGTTTTGACCCCCATGGACTTTGTTTTGGTTCCTGCTTTGGCACCTGACTCAATCTGCAGTGAGTCGGACCAGTTTGTGGATTTTCCAGGCATTTTGCGCATTTTTGTGCAGGTTCTGCAATTTGTGAATTTCTGAGTATTTTGTACAAATTTGGCCATACTTTGCACAAATTGCTCAGACAATTGTGGAACCTGCTGGAAAAATGTACAAAGAAGTTCCCAGAGTTCAGGAAAACCCAGCAGCTTGGCTTGCAAACCCAAATCGTGCTGTATATGCTGCAGAACTTGTCGAGTCAATACAGAACTGGGTTTCCCAGTGATGGACATCCCTACTTCAAACTGAGATTACTCAGACTGTGAAGTGTTTGGGTTGCACACAACTATTCTCATCACTTGCCCCTTTGGTGGCTACTGGGTTCTACCAGGAGCATCTTCTTTTCGGCCCACTCAAGAACAACCCTGCAGGCCCCAAACTTACCACTCAGATAGACAGCCAGTGTGGCTAGGCCAAGGCTGGCCATTACTAGCACGCCCAGGAGTGTGAAGAAGCCTGTGGGGCAACATGTGGGGCTGAAGCAGGGGCAGCAGGGGGAATTGGAGATGAGGTGGAAATTCGGGACCGGTAGAAAGGATGGTTCGTCTTCATTGGGGAAGATGAAATGCTTGGAGGAAGCACTGTGAGGAGTCCATGGGGTGTTAGGCTGAGATTGGCTGCTACCTGAAAAGAAGGGGAAAGACTCATGAGCTGGAGTGATAGAACAGCTATTGTTGGTTATGTTGATGTATCTATTTTTACATTTATATCCCACCAAGGAGCTCATGGTGACATGATCTTCCTCTCCATTGTATCCTCACAACAGCCCTGTGTTGTAGGTGAGACTGAGAGTCAGTGACTGGTCCAAAGTCACCGAGTGAGCTCCATGGCCAGGGCAGGTGGACTAGAACCCAGGTCCCTCCAGTCCTAGTCCAACACTCTAGCCACAGCACCACACTGGCTCTTGCATTACTAGCCTATGTAATACCCCAGTGCCAGCTCAGCCTACAGGGGTCTGGATTTCATGATGAAAAGCCACTACTGTTCTGTGGTCAATAAAGGTTTTTACTGCAGGGTGGGGCTTGGTTACCCTGGCCATGCTGGAGGATGCTAAAGATCCAGTTAGGATGCTGTGGAGTACATACCTTCAGACGCCTTGACACTCTCGGGTCTGCTGGATGCATAGTGCAGGTCGCTAATGGATTCCACTGCATGCAAGTTGATTTCTGCCATGTCGTCATCACTGAGTTCAATGAGTTCCCTATCCGAGGAAGCAGCGTCCTTCACCATAGTGTCTGCACAGAAAGAACAGGGGTTTGGGAGATGAGAGGTGGTACACTTGCTCAGAGGTGAAACTAGACCACCCTGTCCCAGTCCCTTTGGAAACTGTTCTGCTCAGGTGCTCCTGATAACATTTCTAAGGTTAGTAATGTCAGTTCCTGTGTAAACAAGAGGGAAACATAAAAGAGTTCCTGGAGAGAAGCTTACTTTATGTTTAGAGCGGGGGTGGGCAACACATAACCTGTGGGCCACATGTGGCCCATCATGGCCATTTGTGTGACCCCACTGCCGCTGTAGACAACTACGCTGCCCTGAAATCCTGGCAACTCTGCTGGGAAACAAGGGTCCGCGCTCCCCAAGCGTCCTCTTTCCCAGCAAAATTGAGGTTTCTGCAGGGCAGCAGGATGCACCTGATGGCTCCCTTCATGTGCCTGGTCTCTGTGGAATGTGGCTCCTGACAGCCCACCGAACAGCTGTTTGGTGGACTATCAGAGACCCATTTGCTCAGAAATAAAATGTGTGCTCGCCACATGCTGTTTTCCCATCAGAATCACTGGGATTTTTCCAGCAGCCACCACTTCCGGGGGGCTGGAGGGCTTTGCCCCCTGCCTGGTTCCCAGGCCTCTAAGCTTTGTAAGTTATGGAACCCCTAGTTTAGAGCATTAACCGTAACTTCTTACAGAACATAATGGGTCTCCCTTGGAACATACACAGTCGTAAAGCAGATGCACTTGAACTGGTAGTGCTGGTCCAAGGCATTGCTAGCTTGCTAACTACAGCAGACTTGTAAATCAGCCTCTCAGAGTTACTAGCCTGTACAAAACAACCCACCAGCAACAGCTGGTCTGCTGAGGGCTGACTACAAGGAGGGGAGACCTGCATTTCTGTGTTGGGTGTGGAGGAAGGACTTTCCCTTCCCTAGCAACCCACTCGGTTTCTATGCTAGGTACAGAGGGGGAATAGCACATATAATCCATCTTCTGCCATGCTGTTCACTTGCTGACACTGAATTCCAAGCATGTGCCTGAATGCAGTTATTAGTTGCTTCTGGCTAACAGGCTAATGCTGAAATGCAATGCTGAATGCAGTGGAGACTGGTGGCTCCGATTTTGACAGGGCTATGATTCAATTCTGGGTTTCAGCCAGAACCAGCCAGAACTCTAAAGGAGCTGTCCGAGGTGCTGAGACCTGTCCCCAAAATACTGGAGCCACCAGCCTCCACTGGCTGAATGATGACATTTCAATTTTGAGAATGAGTGAAATGAATGTACACTCTGTTCCCACCAATCAAGAAAGGGCCTAGGGTCTAATTATAGACTCTTCACACCGTCAAACTAATGGCATTTCGAGAATGGCAGATGTGCAAGCAAGGAGTGCCGGAGGGGTTCATATCTGGGAAACCAATATTCCCCAATATGGAGCCATGCTTTCTTTGCAAGGCCTAGCAAGGTGGTTTTTTGTGCCTGTAACTTTAAATGGCAATTATAAGAATCTAAACTGAAAGTTGTTGGTTTTTAAGATGTATTTATAGTTCTATAGTAGTTAGGACTCTAAAGTCCACTGTGCTGCCTCCTTGCATCTGATCCAGCTACCTGTGTTGTAGCTTCAGTCCTTATGCAGCAAAAGGGGTTTGTTTATTACAGTTATTTATAGCCTGCCTTTCAGGATATAAAGTCTTTCAAGGTAGGTTACAAGTAACATCAAAATGCATTTCACAGAAAAATAACATCAAAATTTAATACATTTTCCAGATCCCTCCCAAAGGGCAGCCCGTGGTAGATGCCCCTGTTGGCAGTGAGTAAGAGGACACGCCAGGTGAAGGAGGCTCCAGGTTTTCTTCAGCTGCCTCCTTCACTCTCCTTTAACAGTGTTTCTTTTAAACGTACAGAGCCATCAAGACATAATAGGAATCTCACCAGGTTGCTTGTGGATATGATGGGAAGGTACTTATCAACAGTGGTGAAGTGGTGAATTCTGAAGTGCAGGTGTTCATCATGAGAATCCCCATAGCCACACCCCCAAGGAGAGTCCAAAAATGCAGGCAACCTCTGTTGATCCATGCCAATAAACCAGTTCTAGGAGTTTTCATCTGCTAGGAGCAGGTATTTTGTAACTGCCCATTCAAGACCAAGCCACCTCAAAATATTTCACATTACAACAAGGATCAGGGAAGTCTGAGAAGGGTGGCAGATGACATCAGCATCCCTGCTAATAAAAAAGTGCTGATGCCACATCCCTGAGAGCCCTGGCTCCACAACATTGCTGATCAAAGTTGCACAAGCATACTTGTCTTGAGTACTGGGGTTACCTCCCTAGTCATCTGCGTCATGGATTATTCCGCCTATGTGAGTTATATAGATTGCGGTCCACCTAAACAAGTGAGCAGACAGAGTGCATGCTTCCTGGAGGTAGCAGTTTCGCTCATGGTAAACCAAGCATAAGAGCTGGATTACGATCTATAATAAGCCAAAGTTCCCGTTGAATTAGTATGTGCAAATTTCTCCTTCCCCTGATTTCAGTTTTTGAACACCCATGTTGCCTGCAATGGCTCATATACTCCTTCCTTTGGCCATCAGACACTGAAAGGACATTAATTTCAAAAACAAAACCAGATCCAGCCCTTGCTCAAGTTGCACTTTTCATTCCAATTATACCATTGTGGTTCAGGAGCCAGAGGGGCTGTGCTATTAAAATCCAGACACAGCCTCCCTCGGTCACTGATCTTGAATAAGTTTTACTTGAGTAAAGTAATTTTCCTCTAGCATGTAGAAAGGACTTCTTTCACAAGTGTGTTCTTTTGTTTCATTGACTAGTATATTTATGTAGAGTAGCTGAGGTGGCCAAAGCTGGGCTTCTGGCACACTTTGGCACAGTTGATGCTGCCATGGGTCAACCTAAAAAGTGGGCACTGCCCATTATTTTATCCATGGAGTAAACAGGATATGACTGGAGCAATGTTCCCTGCCCTGGGAGATGCTTCCCTTGATGTGCAGCAGATCACAGGTCAGCCTTTGGCTCTTCAGGCAGCCAGTCAGTCAGACAGGGCTGTAGCTCTCATCACAATGCTACTGTATGCAATGCAAGCCAGTGCAGTGGTGGTGATGGCAGCTCTCCTTTACTCCTTCCGTAGGAGGCAGAAGGCAGCCCATGGAGATGGACTGGCGGGGAAAGACCTAAGCAGAACCCTCAGCACTTGTGATCCTCAGGCCATCTCCCATTACCAGTCCCTTGGGACTGCTGAAATCCTTGGCTTTAATATTTTGGATTTTGCCACTTAGGACAATATGCTACACTTACCTCTGCTGTGTGCTGCCCTTCCCCATTTAAACTTCTTAGCAGCAGCCCAGGAACAACATTTTCCCTGCCTCTTCAGCAGGGGTGGAATCCTGGGCCATATCTCAGGGCCCAATAAGCCTTAATATAACTGCTGGCCTCTTCCCGTGTCCTGATTGGACACATCACACAGAGGCTCAGTTCTCAAGCTACAGAAGCTGCAGGCCTCAGATGGGAGAGAAATTGGGTTCAGTTTGTTTTTGACCAGAATTTATCCAATTCGCACCTCCCTGAACCAAACATATCCCGAAGACTGTACATTTCTGAGCTTGTGATTCGAGCAACACCAAAACGTGGTTGAAAAATGCGCACGTTTGGAAAAAATGCATGTGTTTGAAAAATGTGCATGACAAAATGTATATATATTCAAAAAATATGCAGAAACACTCTTTAGTCAATGGGACAAAAATGCATACATTTGAAAATATGCACAACTGATGTATACTTTTGGGAAAGTGCACACAAATGCACATGAATCTTCCAACACAAAGCTCACATCCACTATGAACCCAAGCTGGAGCAAGCTTCAAGCCGGAGAACCTTGCTGGAATCATGGTTTGTGGAGTCGCACATCCTGACCTCAGATATGTGTTGCTGCTGCTGCTGCTTTTTTGCTGCCGTTCTTCACCCTCACAAAACAGCATTACACTTTCACATTCACTTTGAAGACCTTTTCACATTTACTGGACCTTCTCTTTGTCTTGTCTTTTCCATCTTGTCAAGCTGTTCAACAGTGACATACCAAGCAAAAACTGAAGAGGGGAAGCTTTTCCTGACATAGAGATGTGGCAATGGGGAAAGCTTCACTTGCTGGACTTCTGCCTGTCATATAGTTGTTAAAGGAACAAAACCCTGCTGTGGAAACACCCACCACTACCACCAAGCTGTAATCCTGTACCTGGGCAGGAATGCTTTCATGATTAGAGACATGTTGCTAAGTAGATCTTGGCTTACATTGACAGGCACTTTGTGATCATATTTTTCAAGGGCACAAAGGACGCGGACAGCATAATTACACTTTAAGGAAGCACTTAACAGTTTTTACTTCATGTTAAGGATGTTGAAAAGGGGAATGAGGAGGGCTACAGTACATGAGTGCCTGTAGTAAGAATGGGGCAAGTTAAATAATCTAAATAAACACAGAATAAACTGTCAGAAGAGTACTATAAAATGCTTTGGTTGTGCGGAGAAAAATAGTCTGTAAAAAACACCTCGTGTGAGGACAAAATTATTACATCTTAGTCAGAACACAAGTGAACTGGGCCAATACATGTTCTTCTGGAATATCATTAACATACATTTATATTTATTTTTTTAAAAACCAACTGCAAAGGTAAGCAGGAGATTTCAGTACCGAGTTCCAGGAGTAAAGCAGCAAAGCAAAGCAAATAATTAAGGGTGCAATCCTACCCAGATGCCCATCAGCCTCCGAACTCAGAGACTGACAGGCCTTCCTTTGCTTAGTGAGAGGAGCGCAGAGGCGATCATCGCCTCCGCCCTCCCTCCGCTTTCCATTTTAGGTAGACGGGCTTCGGAGAGTGGGAGAGAAGGAGGCCTGGGCAGACAGAAGACTGTTCGTAAGCCAGCCACCTGGGGCTCCTCCCCTCCCTGCCCACAGAAGCGCCCCCTTTTCCTCCTCTTCAGGCTCGTGTTTGTTTGCATGCTCCTAGAGGCAGCAGGCGTGGGTCTTTCTGTGCGGGCTGCAAGGGGCGGGGGCGGGGTGGGGGAGCTCAGACTCCTACTTCCAGGCTGGAGTGCTGACTCCGCCCTCGGATCCAGGAATCCGAACTATCCTATCCCAGACACTGTCTAAGGGCCATAGGATTGCTCTCTAAGTGACTCCTAATGCCACTTTGAAGCACTCGAAGGAGATAGTACCACTTGCCTTTCTAAACGACTAGGAGATTCCCCTCCCCCTCGGCAGCACATCCCTGCTATCACCCCCACAGCAAAGCTCTCCCCTACAATATAAATGGGATGATGGAAGAGACAGTGAGGGAGGGGCTGTAGCTCAGTGGTAGAGCACCTGCTTTGCATGCAGAAGGTTGCAGGTTCGATCCCTGGCCTCTCCAGGTGGGGCTAGGGGAAACCCCTGCCTCAGACCCTGGAGAGTCGCTGCTAGTCAGTGCCAATAACGCTGAGGTAGATGGGGCGTGAGCAGCTCCCTGTGTTCCTATGAAGCTTAGGAATGGGCTCTCACACAGCTGTTCAGTCTGCCGTCGTGGTCTCTGAGTCAGGAGCTTCTGGTGACCCTGACTGGACTGCACCTGACAGGCTTTTGTGGCTTGGACTGAAGG
This sequence comes from Heloderma suspectum, assembly GCF_057233095.1. Classification (NCBI taxonomy): domain Eukaryota; kingdom Metazoa; phylum Chordata; class Lepidosauria; order Squamata; family Helodermatidae; genus Heloderma; species Heloderma suspectum. Next base: position 281,567,905 of record NC_139459.1, read on the forward strand.
AGAAGTGGGAGTGACTCAGCCATTTTGGAGAGAGTGAGCAAGTGCATGTGGCGATGGTGGGGAGTATTAACTAACTCTCATTCAAATGGATTCAGGTAATTTTCCTCCCTCTTGCCTGTGCCCAACTCAGGCTCCCCACAGCCAGGATTTCAACTCTTTTGAAGCTGTCCAGCTCCAGCATGTGTTTTCCCAGGCTCTGCTTTTTGACCTTTCAGGTCTATGCCGGCTACAGCTGCACACCAGGACAAAAAACTCTCTGGAAGGTGCCTTGCTGTCTCTCAGGCCCATAAGAAGCCACAGGTTCACCCGAACCAGGATTCTGCCCCCCACCCCCATACATTGTGCCTAGAGCAGCTCAGCTTCTCTCTCTTTCAGGACGTCCTCGTCACAGCTCACTGTGCCAGCGATATCAGCACAGAAGCTGGACTCTGTCGTTTGATTATGGTGACCTGGCTGAGGCCCAGCACCAGAAAAAGTTATGCTACCCTGGACCTTTGTTCACCTATCATTGCAATGGCAGAAGCCGTCCTGTTCAAGGACTGCAGCCAAACACTTCCAAAGAGGTGCAGTGCCTTTACATTTGCCCTTTCCCCACCATACTCTTACATGTTCTCTACAACCCGGCCCCCGAAACAGACCATACCTTCTCCAATCTCGCTGGACATCCCTATAGCCAGACTCCTGTGGCTGCTCCAGAGGCAACTCGAGACGGGGGGGGGGGGGGGAGAATCTGTCTGGAACAAGCTATGAGAGGCCTGTGCAGATCCCCTGGGAACTGTTGGGAAAGTAAACACAGGCTTCTGGCTGTCACATCAGCTGCTCAGGCTTAAAATAGGACTAAAAGCAGTCCAAGGAGGAGCTATAGACAGAGACAAAACAGAGGGTCTGAAGAGGATACAGCATGGGCTATATTAGGCTGGAACAGAGGGCGCAAGCTTGGAGGGGGCAGGTTGGAGAATGAGCGACACGACTATTGGGGTGGGGTAGGGTGGGGTATAGCACCAGTGTCCTAAACACAGCAAAGGTGAAATGAGGATGGAAGAGCCAATATGGTAGAGTGGGAAAACGCTGTAGCTCTTAGGGTGGAGAAATGGAAGACGCTGAGACTCCCTGACACCAGATACCCTCTGAACAGAGGGTTTTTTTTCTAGGTAAGTAGCAGTGAGCATCTAAGCTGCAATGTACATCTCCCAAGCATTTCTCAGAGCCTCTATGGACAAAGAAGCACATTGTACTCTGACGCATGGAAAGGGGGGTAATAAGCAATTGTAGCTGTGTGGAATGTCGGTGGAGGTGCTGGTCCCCTACAGCTATCCCCTACAGAAGGCTGAATATGTTCATCAACCAAAAGCTGGAGACTTGGTTTCATCTCTTGGTATCAATAACCAAAAGGGAATATCATTGCTCTAGTGTCCCATTGGCAATATGGAACTGGATTCTGGCCTTTCCATTATCAAGATTGGAACCAGATTTAGGTGCATGCAACTGGACTGGTGGAAGTAGACATTCCTGTACCCCTCCTCCCCATAGCCGCTCCTTCAGCCCCCTGCAAATGCTACGCAGAGGATTGGGGAACCTGCTGAATGGAGTGAACAGAGTGCACGGAAGGAGGGGGAATCTCTGAAAATTGGGTGGAGGCACCTTCCCTAAGCAGAACCCTTCCATCAATGGAAGACAAATGCTGGATCCAATCCTCAGCTCTTTGGGGACTAGTCAAGGTTGGAACCTTGAGGTGGCCCTTCCTGCAAACAGTCATCCTAAAACAGCACTTAGCCAGTCACAATATTCCATTGCGAAACGTTTGAACTACTTCTGTAGGCAAGGACATCTCACAAAAAGAAGAGAATCAGAAATTTATTTATTTATTTATTGCATTTATACCCCGCCTTTCTCCCTCTCACAAGGAACTCAAGGCGGCTTACATTATCCTCCTCCTCACCATTGTATCCTCACAACAACAACCCTGTGAGGTAGGTTGGGCTGAGAGTCTGTGACTGGCCCAAAGTCACCCAGTGAGCTTCCATGGCCAAGTGGGGACTAGAACCCGGATCTCCCGGCTCCCAGTCCGTCACTCTCACCACTACACTACACTGGCTCTGAATGAAGCAAGATGCAGATTGTTTCCCAGAGAGTCAATGTTATATATGTCCTTATATCATTTTGTAGACATGTTAACAAGTTAGACCCCAGAGTAGTGAGCTTGAGATGACATTTCCCCTTGTTTCAAATGGCCAAGTGCCAAAAGAAATCTATCCAAAAAACCACAGGCATGCATTTTGAAGCCCTTTATCTACCAAACCTTCACATTCTGTTCTTTGATGTTTGTGTGTGTATTTGTCAGTTGACCTTGATATTTCTCTGATACTGACGATTTGCTTGTTGATATTCAGCATTTAATAATAAATAGATGGGAATGCAGAACAATGTACAACTAGCAGAATTACACAACCTGAGCAGAGAAATTCCTTGATCTCTCTGGATGGCAGTAAGCCATTCTCCCAGTTAATGATCTACACTACAACACCCAGATAAGCCCATGCAGCCACATGTAAACATTCTTTGTAGTCTTTCAGACATAATCAAGCAGAAAATGATCTTTAAATTAATTATTATTACCATTAAGTTGGGCTTGCTCCCAAATAAAACATAGCTGAATTCTGATGACATTTAACGTGGCAAGGACAGAATTTCAGTTTAAAAATCCAAATGTTGGAAATTTTCCACATTTAATTCCCCCCTGCCCCAGACACCTTGGCTAATGAGATGTACAATTCATATAACAATACCGCAGTACTCCTATATTAAGGCTACAACCCCATACACACTTACCCAGGAGTAAGTGGGACTTATTCCCCAGTAGACACGCATAGGATCACATTGAAAGCATCAGACCAGAGACAAGGCAGAAGACAAAACACATCACTTTTATGCTGATAATTTAAGAAAGCACAAAGAATTGTTCTGAAGATTGTTTTATTTAAGTCAGATTACATCAATTTTTAGCCCATTAATTTCTCATACCATTACTCTAACATCATCCAGAACATCGTGCTTTAACTATTTGGGGACTGGATAGAAAGGTGAGAGGTTACGGCTTGTCTCCTGAAGAAATGCATTATTGGACCATTATAGTGCCATCTACGTATAACTACTAGGAGGCTGTCAGCCTTATGTTTCAGAGGAAGGGTTAAAACCCTTCTCTCTTGATGCAATGTCAGTATGGGCTGGTGTCAGAACAACTGCTGATGGTTTAGCAGTTTGACATCTGATTTTATGTTCTAATTACCATACTTCTATAGTCTTATGAATGTACAGAATTAGCCACAACAGCTTAATGGACCCACCAGGTTCAGAGGTAGTCTGCCTTTGAATATCTGCTGCTGGTGGGGAACGTGTTCCTGCTGCTTGTGAGCTTCCGGGAAGAATCTGGCAGGCCATTGTTTGAAAAAGGACAGTGGGCTCAGTGAACCCTTGGTCTGATCCATCAGGGCTCCTCTTCTTCTTTTGATCTTGCTAGTGTTAAGAACAGAAGAAGAGCTGTGTTGGGTCAGACCAAAGGCCAATCTAGTGCAGCATTTGGAACATAGAAAGTGGCCTCATTTTGAGCCAAACCATTGATCCATCTAGCTCAGGATGATATGCACTGACTGGCAGCGACTCTCCAGGGTCTCCTCTCCAAAGAGTCTTTTCCAGGCCTACCTGGCGATGGCACAAATTGGACATGGGATCTTTTGAATGCAAAGCATGTGGTCTGCACTGAGCTATGGCTAGGGATGTTGGAGAAATCCGCAATGGAGCCAAATGAGTTTGGATTTTCATGAATCCAACCCATGGATTCTGCAGGGGATCAGCTTTTCCCCTGTTGGGTGGATTCAGCAGATTGCAGATGGCTTTCTAATTTTCCTGAATTTTGTGCATAGAAAAATATGCAATATAAAAAAAACCTGGCCAAAAATGTGCATTATTTCCCATAGGCTAAAGCATGATAGTGCGCATTTGGGGGGATTTGTATATTTCTGTATGTGCAAAATTGTGCAAATGTGCATTTGGGGGATTTGTGTGTCTCTGCATGTGCAAAATTGTGCAAATGTACAATTTGCACAAATTCAGAAACAAAACAAAAAATAAAATTCCATGGATTGGCAGACAACAGAACGAAAGGCACCTGACAATCCGTGAAACACACACAGAATGGATTTTACACAATCTGTACATCCCTAGCTATGGCCAACCAGTGGCCAACCAGGTGCCTATGGGAAATATTTGGCATTGCTGAGCCAGGAAAGGAGGTATATGCTTGATTGAAGGAGACAAAAATCTAGCAGAGATGAGCCCCAGCTATTATGCAGCTAGACTAGAGCCACCCTAGAACCAGGGAATAGCAAAGCTCAGGACATTCTGGTCTCCCACCATCGTGAAGATTAGTACACAGGCAGACACATGCTTCAGCATAGAAGCAACACATGGGGCTGCCTTATATGGAGTCAGCTATTGGCGCATCCAGCCTGACATTCTTCACCCTGATGGGCAGCAGCTCTCCGAGGTCCCTGGCAGAGGTCTTCCCCAACCCTGACACCTGAGAACCCTTTAACTGGAGATGCTGGGAACTAAAGCTTGGACCTCCTGCATGTTCCCAGCCCCAGCCCTGCCCATTGTTTTAGCAGTTAATGGCCCAGAAGCTGTGGGGAAGGTTAAAAGTGGTGCAGTTATTCCATCACATCATAGGGCAGCCTGATGACCCTCCAGATGAGTTGTACTACAACTCCCATTGACCCCAGCCAGCATAGCTGGGGCTAATGGGAGCTGTAATACTACACATCTGGATGGAGTTGTAGTATACACATCTAGAGGCTGAGGAAGGCAGCCATAGGGTTACAGTAGAAAATGAGCCCTTTCGCTTCCAAGGAGATTCTTGCCCTCCCCGTCAACTGCAACATCTTGTTGGGGAAGATGGTGGCCTTGTTGGTGTTTCAACATCTCCCTCTTTACTAAAGGCATGGGTGCAACCACATTCAGGTTGAGTGTTGGTAAACAGGGCTCAACTTCTAAGGAATTTTATGTTAAATTAAGTTAGACTTAATCCCTACCCCACTCCCACCCCTAGAAATGATGCAAGAGAGGAAGGTGTTGTGCCACTCTTATCCAAGTGTCATGGGCACTATCCAGTAGGTGTCATGAGCACATCTCCCTTCTACACTGTGAACAGTGGGAAATAGCCAATTATCAGGTACAAAATATACCAGTTTAGGCTGGGAAAATGTTATGCCTTTGCAACAGCGGTACAGGTGAGAGGAAAGGAAGCTGAAGCTTGCATAACAGTTGTGCAACTAAGTGTGCTAAAAATAGCCTGGAAAAAGTCAAAGAATCCAGCATGGAGAGGTGCTGAGAATGGGGCCTTTCAACCCACTTGTTTTCTCACAGGTACTAGGCAGGCAGGGAGAGAGAAATGGTTATGATGGAGCAGGTGTGCAGCAGCATTCTGGGTATCCATCACCTTCAAGTTGTAGTGTGAAGTGGGCGGGAGGAACATGGAAACAAAGGAAGCTTGCCTTTTACTGAGTCAGACCCTTGGTCCATGCAGCTCAGTATTGTTGACACTGACTGGCAGCAGCAGCTCTCCAGGATTTCCTGCTCTACCTGGAGATGCTGGGGATTGAACTTGGGACCGTCTGCATGTAAAGCAGGTGCTGAGCAGCATAGACTGAGCATGGATGATGATCATGCTGGGGAACATTTCCATTTCCTAGCATTCTCTCTGCCATGTCACATACAAACTCTGAATACCTTTGTTACAGAAGCTTGTAAGGTACACTCAGTCCCACAACTGTAAAATTGTTAGGGTTGCCAAGTGTCCCTTTATTTTCCCCGATGTGTTTTACTATAGAGTTCTAACAATATCTTAGGCCCTTAACGATAGAACCCCACTGCTCTATATAACACTATAAAATATGGGGAACACAGGAAGCTGCCTTATACCAGTCTGATTATTTGTCCATCTAGCTCAATATTTGTCTGCTTTGACTGGCCCAATATTTGTCTGCTCTCTGGCTCCACTTGCTATCTGATCCTTTAAGCTGGAGATGCCACGAATCAAACCCGAGACCTCCTGCATACAAAAACATAGCTGTACCACTGAGCTATGGCTCTTCCTTGGACACACAAATCTCTAGAGAAGTCTTTGAGAATATTGTCTGACAACTATGATTATTTCAACTGTTTGTGGACAAGACAGTGGGGAGAAAGTATGGTCTGTGTGTCTGCTATTTGTCAACATCTGGACATCATTCGGGAAACCTGCCTCTGCATTCAGAAAATGGAAGGGTCACCCAGCTGAGGAACATTCACTCTCTAGAACAAAATCCATCAAGACTGCCCTTGATTATAGGGCTGGATCTTTGGGAGTAGTTTCTGGAGTTCTGTCTTTTCATCATAAATGGAGGGAGGACAGATGTTTGACTTCATGACAATCCTGTTGTCATGTGCTGCATCATAGATATCATAATACTGTAAAGCCTGGCTGCGCTGTGGTCCCTTGAAGGGTTCTATCCACTGTGGCCTCTCACACCAGACCCCAGTCCAGCCAGGATAGCAGATACACTGAAATTGCTCCCATGCTGACACTTCTGGGTCTAGAAAATCTGTCATCACAGACTCCCTTTCCCACAGCTTTGGGTTCAGGTGAAGAAAGGCTCCCAGCTCATTAGGCTGCCGCCTCACACAACGTCCGTTCCCGTGGCACAACTGGTGGCTGCATCTGCGTGCTGCTGTGGTTACATTGATGACATATGGCCCCAACGTGCTGGTGATGTAATGGCGAAGGCTCCTGCAGCTCTCCTAAAGGAAGGAAGGCTAGAATGAGAGCTTGGAACATTAAGAACGCAAGAAGAGCCCTGCTGGATCAGAACAAAGGCCTGCCTCACCCAAAATTCTGCTCCCACAGTGGCCAGCTAGATGCCTCTGGGAAGCCCATAAGCAGGATGTGAGGGCAGCAGCACCCTCCTGCTCTTGCTCCCCACCACCTGGACACAGATATACTCAGTGGTGCAGCTACAGCTGGACCTTGGGGCTGCAGCCCAGGGGCCCCCCAAATACCCACCCAGAGAACAGCAGGTGATGAGAGAATCAAAGTAGCAGAAGCAAATTCCACTTTATTGCTGTTGTCGGGATGGTGCTATGATTTAACCAAGCATAAAACACAAAATTTTAAAATGCTCAGAATATCATCATCTGGGTTGGTAAACATTCTAACGTATCGGGAATGTGGAAGCAGTTGTAACACATGGAATGGCAGTTTGTGGAGGGAAGAGATATGTTAGTTGTGTGCTTGACAACTGAAGTAATACACAAGGGTGTCTAAACGTCTCCGCATAAGACCAATAGATCTCAAATGACTGAGCTGCACCACTGGGCATAATGCTCTGGTACTGAAGAGAATGGCTTTGCATTATGACTTGTAGCCAGGGATAGCCTTGTACTGCATGAATCTGCCTTTTAAAGCCATCCAAATGGCTGGCCATTGCTACATCCTGTGGTAGCGAGTTCCATAGTTTAACTATGCGCTATGTGAAGAAGTCCTTCCTTTTCTCTGTCCTCAGTCCCCCACCATTCAGCTCCATTGGGTGAAGCTAGGTTCTAGTATTATAAGAGAGGGAGGAAATCGTGCCCCGTGCCACTTTCTCCACACCACGTATCATTTTATACACCTCTATCATGTCCCTCCCCTTATTTGTCTTCTTTTTCTAAACTAAGGGCACAATCCTATGCATGCTTAGACAGATAGAAGCTCTACAACTCCCAGCATGCCCCAGCATGCCCCAGCATGCCTCAGCCAGCCATGCAGGAGTTGCAGGCCTTTTTTCTGCCTAAACATGCATAGGATTGTGCCCTGAAACATTCTTGGGACTGGACCATCTGCCTGGAATTCCTAGAAGGAAGAGCCAGCCACAAGGCCAGGCAAACAGAGTAATTAGTCTGGGCAACAAGAACTTTAGCGGTAAACAAATTATCCTGCCACGAGATCTAACCAAAACTGTGGGGCGGGGTGGAGGAGGAACACTGCCTCATAGCTGCTGGGGATACCAATGTTATGGGAAAGGGCATGTCTGTTTTCAGCCAGAGGCTCACCCTCACCCTAGGGAGCACAAGAAACAAGACAGAGACACTTACGGGTGAATGGGAATAGGAGTGGTCACCCCAGAGCACAACCCCAGCAGCTCCAAGTGCTGCACTCTCTCCAATTGTATATACCAAGTCAGCCTGAATGAAGAAAAGAAATAAGAGAAGCTTATTGTACAAATGATCCTTTGTGTGATATTTAGCCTGCGTTAGGCTGGTTTTCTGGCTAGGTACAAGGGATCCATTTTCAAAGATTTGAAGGTAAATGCGTGACAGAACCATCATTGCCCATGGTATATGTGTTCAGTTTTTCTGTCCCAGTAAGTTCTCTGGCCAAACAAGTGTTAAAGAAAGGGTGGGCAACATGTCCCCCCCCCCTTTTTTGCAGCTCCCAGGTCGAATTTCTTACTCCCAGGTCGAATTTCAGTAGTGGTAGAGTGGCAAAATGGCGTGGGTTTTTTGCCACTGCACTGTGCCAATGAATTTCGGTGGCAAATTTGGCAGTGGGGACAGGAGTGCAGCCCCCCTGACCCCTGGAAGATGCCCACCCCTGGGTTAAAGGCTTTTGCAGTGCTTCAAGAGTCTGACAGACTTGTATGGCCAGAGACATTGTGAGACAGAGACAGATAACGTCTGTACTCCAGGCAAAGATGCTTCTACAGTGCTGCATTTAAGTGTCTGAAAAACTAGTGGTCTCAGGTAGCCTTCTCTGGAATATGAAGGATGCTTATTTGGCCTGTCCCCATCCATCACCACCACACTGGACCAGCCTCTCTGAAGCTGCTTCCTTACTAGGACCCTTTAGCACTGCTGAGATTGCTTTTCTGAAATCAGCAGACCATGGAATTAAACCCAGGGTTCCATGTTTTACTTACTATAGCACTATATTTCCCATAAAAATCTGGCAATGCCCATCCCCAGGGGCAGGATCCTACTATATGATTACTCATCTTGTCCCATTCAACAAAGGTCCCACTTCTCCCTAAATTAAAAGCTTCCTGTAGCCCTTTTCTATAAAAGTGGGTAATTAGTTGCTTCCTGTTCACTCACAGCTTGCTGCACCTTTCAAGAATGGATTGTAATTAGTAAGTTCCTGCAACTGCATTTTTATTATTTGTAATGGTGCAAATGCAAAATTGGACTTGGAAGACCTGGATTCAAACCCACTCCAAGCCATTAGATTCGCTGAATAGCCAATAATTTTCCCTCAGCCTAGTCTACCTCACAGGGCTGTTGCGAGAATAAAGTGAGAAAACTCTGTATGCCATTCTGAGTTCCATAGAGGAAGGACAGGATAATAAATAAATAAAGTACAGCAGAAGCTAATATTCCCTGCAGAAGACAGTTTCCAGCCAAGTAGCAGATGTAACCTTTATTCACCTGCTGCATAGAAGAACCTGTGGCATGCTGCTAGCCCCTTCTCTCAGCATCTCTCACTTCTTACCTCACTTAGGTACCTTGAGGAATGTCTGTAGGAGACTCTGGAGTATGCTATCACAGGAAGGGGCTGCTTCAGGCCAAACTGCGCCACACGGAATGCCTCCCTGAGGCGGTGGTGAACATAACGCTGGCGGTAAGGTGATGGCAGCTTTGGTGGGAGGTAGATGCTAGGGTAGAGAGCTGAGGAAACCTTCCAGAGCCACATGAGCTGATCATTCCACTGGACCTCCATTGGGTTGCAATGCCCAGTGTAGTTTTCTTCTTTCTCCCAGTTGTCATTGAAGCAATCAGGAAATCGGTAGAAGCCCCAGGACCCCTGCAGCCTCATTTCTGTCCCCATATACAGCGTTCTCTCCATAAGCGCCCGAGCTGCCTGTTCAAACTCTACCTCAGCCAAGAGAGATTGTTCCTCGGGGGACAGACCAGCAAATCGTTCCTGCACCCATTGTTCAGAGGCCTTCCTGTACACCTCCTTGGGCCCCCAGTTCCGTCTCCAGAGAGGGCGCCACTCCTCCCAATCAACCACTGCCAGACCTCGGAAGTCGTGGTTCAAAAGTTCTGCGATTTCTTTCGAGGCCCTCTGTAGGTGTTCCTTCAGGTCAACCTTCTGGGGTATTCCTGCATTATGCCATTCACCCTCTGGGGAGATGTAGGGATATAGCCCAAACTTGTTTTTGTAAAAAATAGTCATGTTCTGGCCAAGAAACACGTTGCCTTTGTTCTCCACAATGCCGTAGACCCCAAGAGGTAGAGGGATCCCAAAACGCTCCTGACACCTGGCTGTGGGCATGTTCCACACCACAACAAATGGCTCCTGGTCGACAATGGAGCTGGCCGTTGTCTGCTCCCAGCTAGGCCCTCTCAGGGGTTGGGTGGCCCCAAGGCAGCAGGCAATGCAAACCCAGATGGCTCTGGAGTCCAGGATCATGGTGAATGTAATAAGCCAATGTCTCTTCTGGGGCCCCTCTGGCTTTGTTTACAAATGCATGCCCTGGCAGCAAGAAAGGAAAGGGGAGACTGAGTATGATCTTCTCCCGATCCTGCCATTCACAAACTGCCAACAGCTACAGAGGGCCAGCATAGTGTAGCGCAGGAATGCAGCCTTGAGGCCAAATCCGGCTTTCCTGGGTCCTAGTCTAGCCCTCTGGGGTTCTTCAGATGGCCCCACCCGCTTTTCTTGGCCCCACCCTTGGCCCTAAGCCAGTGGAGGCTGGTGGCTCCGATGTCAGTGGGTGGTGAATCCACTCTGGGTTTCAGTCAGAACTCTAAAGGGGCTGTCAAAGGTGCAGGATAGCTCCTTTAGAGTTCTGACTGAAACCCGGAGGGGATTCATTGCCCCACTGACATTGGAGCAACCAGCCTCCACTGTCCTAAGCGGTGGTCGTTTTGTGGTTTCCCAGCTTTTGTGCAGTTCTTACCTCATTCTAAAAGATCGTGATGCCTCTCCTAAGGCTTAGCTACTGGCAGGGAGAGGTTTAAACTAAAACAGGCTGGTATTTTCACCCCCGTGCCCCTTTGTCCCCATCCATTTTGGCTTCAGACCCTCCACCACCCCTGGAATGCAGCTCCCCCCAATAGTTACTCCAAAATGGAATTTGCCCCTTGGGTTGAAAGAGGTTCAACATCAACAACTAAGACTGGGAAGGGCCAGGTTCAAATCCCCTTACCTAGGACATGTGCTATGGGAAGCAATGCAATTTTGAGTCCACGTTCTCCATGTCTCTCAGCCTACCTAACTTATCTCACATGGTTGCCATGGGGATAAATTGGGGGGGGGGAGAAAACCATGTGAGCTCCTTGAAGATAGGTGGAATATAACATGTCATTAATCAGTTCATTCATTCAACGACACTAAACTAACACTCATCACACAGCCCAATAATAGTTCCCAAGATGTATCTTTAACCTGGGGATCTCCACTAAGCGTGGATTCAAAATTACTTTAGTATATGGGTAAACAACTTGCAGCACTCAGCCCAACTGCCAAAGCCCTCTACAAGTGGTCAGTTCAGACCTCTGGCAAGAACAATCTGTCCCTCCTCCTGCGGCCCATTGGATGGAGAGGAACAGGAGTGGGGAGGGAGAAGATTATAGGAGCCATTAGGCCATCAACTCCAACCCCCTGCTCAGCGCAGGAATCCAGTTTAAAGCATCTCTGAGAGATGGCTGTCTGGTCTCTGCTTGAATAACTCCAGTGACGGAGAACCCACCACCTCCCTAGGCAGTTGGTTCCATTGTCTGAGTGAAATATATCTTGCTGTAACGTAAGCATGTTATGTCATGTCTGACAGCCTTGGGTGACAGAGAAGGGGTGTCAGAAACTGAGAGAAAAGGTGTGGCCCTGCCCACTTATGACTGTGCCACCACTCACTGCTGGCTCTGGCCTTGCCCACCACAGGCATGTGGCTCCTGACAGATTATGGCCCTCCACAGAAAAAGGGTTCCCACCCCTTCTAAGCACACCGAGGCAGTTATCCTGGGGTAGATGTCTTGGGCAAATATGCTGTCAGGGAAATAAACTCATGGACAAAATTTGTGAGGGAGGAGGTGGTGGACTGAACCTCAAGAAGTAGGAAGCTGTCTGGGGGAAACCTGGTTGCACCGGTTGATGTGTCAACATACCTAAAGTTGCCTCATTTGTGAGCAGAAGCTGTTTGAATTACACAGGGATACTGGAAGAGATGGCTCTATGGCTGGCAGGTATTTTTCCACAATGGAGAAGCCCAAAACCCAGACTGGGCTCCTTCCACTTGTTGGTTTGGATTTGTTTGTTGTTCAGTTGTTAAGTCGTGTCCGACTCTTCGTGACCCCATGGACCATAGCACACTAGGCCTTCCTGTCCTCCGCTCTCTCCCCGAGTGTGCTCAAGTCCATATTCATTGCATCGGTGATGCTATCTAGCCATCTCATCCTCTGCCGTCCACTTCTCCTTTTGCCTTCAATCTTTCCCAGCATCAGGGTCTTTTCCAGGGAGTTTTCTCTTCGCATTAGGTGGCCAAAACATTTGAGCTTCTGTCCTTCCAATGAGCAGTCAGGGTTGATTTCCTTTAGGATTGACTGATTTGACCTCCTTGCAGTCCAGGGGACTCGTAAGAGTCTTCTCCAGCACCACAGTGCATCAATTCTTCGGCGCTCAGCCTTCCTTATAGTCCAGCTCTCACAGCCATACATTACTACTGGGAAAACCATAGCTTTGATTATACCAACCTTTGTCGGCAAGGTGATGTCTCTGCTTCTTACTATACTGTCTAGGTTTGCCATAGCTTTCCTCCCAAGGAGCAAGCGTCTTTTAATTTCATGGCTACAGTCACCGTCTGCAGTGATCTTGGAGCCCAAGAAAGTAAAATCTGTCACTGCTTCCATTTCTTCCCCTTCTATATGCCAGGAAGTGATGGGGCCAGATGCCATGATCTTCGTTTTTGTAATGTTGAGTTTCAAAGCAGCTTTTGCACTCTCCACTTTCACCCTCAACAAGAGACTCTTCAGATCCTCTTTGCTTTCTGCCATTAGAATGGTATTGTCTGCGTATCTGAAGTTGTTGATAATTCTCCCGGCAATCTTAATTCCGACCTGTGATTCATCCAACCCGGATTTCTCATGATGTACTCTGCATATAAGTTAAATAAGCAGGGTGACAATATGCAGCCTTGTCGTACTCCTTTCCCAATTTTGAACCAATCGGTTGTTCCAAGTCCGGTTCTAACTGTTGCTTCTTGACCCTCATACAGGTTTCTCAGGAGACAGGTAAGGTGGTCTGGTACTCCCATCTCTTTCAGAATTTGCCACAGTTTGTTCTGATCCACACAATCAAAGGCTTTAGCGTAGTCAATGAAGCAGAAAAAGACATTTTTCTGGAATTCTCTTGCTTTCTCCATTACTCAGCGAATGTTGGCAATTTGATCTCTAGTTCCTCTGCCTCTTCGAAACCCTGCTTGTACTTCTGGTAGTTCTCAGTTCACATGCTGCTGAAGCCTAGCTTGTAGGATTTTGAGCATCACCTTGCTGGCATGTGAAATGAGCACAATTGTGCGGTAGTCTGAACACTCTTTGGCATTGCCCTTCTTTGGAATTGGAATGTAAACTGACCTTTTCCAGTCTTGTGGCCACTGTTGAGTGTTCCAAATGTGTTGGCATATTGAGTGCAGCACTTTAACAGCATCATCTGTTAGGATTTTAAATAGCTCAGCTGGAATACTGTCATCTCCGCTAGTTTTGTTGTTAGTAATGCTTCCTAAGGCCCACTTGACTTCACTCTCGAGGATGTCCAGCTCAAGTTCAGTGACCGCACTATCATGGCTATCAGGGACATTCAGATCTTTCCTGTATAGTTCTTCTGTGTATTCTTTCCACCTCTTCTTAATCTCATCTGCTTCTGTTAGGTCCCTGCCTTCTTTGTCCTTTATCATGCCCATCTTTGCACAAAACGTTCCCTTGATATGTCCGATTTTCTTGAAGAGATCTCTAGTCTTTCCCATTCTGTTGTTTTCCTTGATTTCTTTGCATTGTTCATTTAAGAAGGCCTTCTTGTCTCTCCTTGCTGTTCTCTGGAACTCTGCATTCAGTTGGCTATATCTTCCCCTTTTTCCCTTCCTTTTTGCTTCCCTTCTTTCCTCAGCTACTTGTAAAGCCTCATCAGACAGCCATTTTGCTTTCTTGCATTTCTTTTTCTTTGGGATGGATTTCGTTGCTGCCTCCTGATCAGTGTTATGGGCCTCCGTCCATAGTTCCTCAGGCACTCTATCAGGTCTAATCCCTGAAATCTATTCCTCACCTCCACTGTATATTCATAAGGGATATGATTGAGGTCATACCTGAATGGTTTAGTGATTTGCCCTACGTTCTTCAATTCAAGGAGAAATTTTGCAATAAGAAGTTCATGATCTGAGCCACAGTCAGCTCCAGGTCTTGTTTTTACTGACTGTACAGAGCTTCTCCATCTTTGGCTGCAAAGGACATAATCAATCTGATTTTGATATTGACCATCTGGTGATGTCCATGTGTAGAGTTGTCTCTTGTGCTGTTGGAAAAGAGTGTTTGCTATAATCAGCGTGTTCTCTTGGTAAAACTCTATTAGCCTTTGTCCTGCTTCATTTTGTACACCAAGGCCATGCTTGCCTGTTATCGTGTTTATTTCTTGACTTCCTACTTTAGCATTCCAATCCCCTATGATGAAGAGGACATTTTTTTTGATGTTAGCTCTAGAAGGTGTTGTAGGTCTTCATAGAACCGATCAACCTCAGCTTCTTCAGCATCAGTGGTTGGGGCATAGACTTGAATTACTGTGATGTTGAATGGTTTGCCTTGGATTCGTACTGAGATCATTCTATCATTTTTGAGATTGTACCCCAATACTGCTTTTCCCACCCTTTTGTTGACTATGAATGCTACTCCATTTCTTCTAAGGGATTCTTGCCCACAGTAGTAGATATGATGGTCACCTGAATTAAATTTGCCCATGCCTGTCCATTTTAGTTCGCTGATTCCCAAGGTGTTGATGTTCAGTCTTGCCATCTCATGTCTGACCACCTCCAGCTTACCTTGATTCATTGATCTGACATTCCAGGTTCCTAAACAATATTGTTCTTTACAGCATCAGACTTTATTTTCACCACCAGACACATCCACAGCTGAGTGTCCTTTCGGCTTTGGCCCAGCCGCTTCACTCTTTCTGGTGCTACTTGGAAATTCCCTCTGCTCTTTCCCATTAGTATATTGGACACCTTCCGACCTGAGGGGCTCATCTTCTGGCGTCATATCTTTTAGCCTTGTGATACGTTCCATAGGGTTTTCTTGGCAAGAATCTGTGTCAATTCCCCTTGGCTTCATTTTCTACTCCAGCATTGCAGCTTGAAGGAAAATCAAGGCTAACAAGCTCTTTCTCCAGCTTTACTACCAACTGGCAACAAACTCTGAACAGGGCTTTTGACATCTCCCAGAGTTTGGGTGGGCGAGAATGGAGGCAAGCTAGTGAGTAGGGCATCTCCTCTGATCCAGCCTGTCCAACTGATTCAAAATGGTTCAGGATCAGAACCATAAGCCCAACCTGAAGCCAACAGGTCAACATCAATATCCCCCATGCACAAATATCTATCCCCCCCACCCACCCACCCACCCAACAGAGTGTCAGGATTCAAGTCTAAGTTTTATTGCCAGACTGGATAATTCATTGTCCCACTGAGATTTTCCAACAGCAGCTCTAATTAGCATACAGTTCCCTCAAAAAGCATGGAAAACCTCAACCGCTGCCTTTCTGTCTGTATTACAACATTTCCTGTCAGTGGAACAGATATGGCAATACATCCTTTCTCGTAGGCTCTCTCTAACACCCTGTTCTTCATCCTTGTGTTACTCTAACAAAGACTGGTTCTGCACGACGTGCTAACACAGTGTTGAACCACTGGTTGTTTGTCTCCCCCCTCATCTTTTCCCTTTACCTGTGTTTGGTGTGAGGCAATTGAGAGCTTTGCACTAAAGAAAATCATTTTGCTATGGTATATAGGGCATCCCTCCCTGAAGCAAAGATCTTTGCAAATCTACCCACAAAGTGAAGTTTCCTATGCCCACAAGTGGACAGACATAAAAACTAGTGCTTGTTATCTTGCAGGGGTGTGTGTGTGTGTGTGTATCTGGTTGAAACAGCCCCACATGTTTTTATATGGGCCTTGACAACCAGGAATTGAACTCTGCTTCATGATAAATGCTAATACCTAAACTAAGAGATGCTGCAGTCTAATCCTGCCTAAAATACATTTCCGTTGCCCTGAAAGCAGTTTAATCACAGAGGTATATGGATGTTGGACTTGGTTACTCAGTAATGGGAGAACAACACTCTGCACATGCTTGGGGCCACACTCTTTTCTATTCTTTATTTTTCAAAGCTAACCTCTGGCATTAAAAATAGTAAGTTAAAATAATATGTCATCATTTATTAAAATAATAAGTTTCCAGGCTTCAGGTTCAAACGTAACCTGGATGGCCAACCCTGCAATGAGGTCTGTGGCAGCCTAGCAGAAGAAGCCGGCATTGCTCTTCATGAGGGAGGTGATCAGGAGTCAGATGAAACTCATCCTCATCTTGCAGCCACCTTCCAACCCCTGGCTCAGGTGACGCCATCCGGACTCCCACTGCTTCACAATGACCCAGTCCTGCAGTAGGCAGTGCCTGGTTCATAGCCCTCATCAGCCTGCAAGGTAGCACCAGAAATGCAAGCAAGCCAATCCCAGAAAGAAAACACTCTGGAACATGTGGAGCCCTAGGTTAATTGCCTTTAAATACCCCCTTATCTCCAATTAGTGTGAGGTTAATTTTAAACACAGCATGCTGCCCAGTTCTTCTGATCAACCATACAAAAAGCAGGTGCCTCACACTAACAAATGGGCTTAGAACAGCCAAAATTTATTAAGTACTAAGAGCTCAGAGCAACAGTCATACATTAACATGATCATGGAGGCAACCCAAATGTTTGGCCTCATTTGTACATTACAACCACCAAAAACCTGAACCAGGTTTGGAGCTAATGAAGTCACTTGTTAGCAGTCTCTTACCTTTCTATGAAGAACCAGCTTTTAAGGAGAGCTGCTGTTTCTGTGATCTATGGCATGGAAGCACCTCGGTCAGTAAGTTTGAAAAGCGCCAGTCATAGTTCATAGCTAGCTTTCCATCAGAAAGGAATAGAACTGCAAGCTGTGTTGTGCAATCCTGTACTCTCTTGGTGGGATTTACTCTAAAGCAAATCCCACCACGTTCAATGGGATGAACCCACAGGTTCATTCGATTGCAGCTGTAATCAGCAGATTAATCAACTAGAGCTTTAGCTGATTAATCAGTGGGAGCCAATATTAAGTAGTGAGGCAGAGGGTTAAGGGTACATTTGTTAATTCTCTATCTACCCTTGTTCCTTTGGCACCGGTGAATCATTATAATAGGGAAAGAAAAAGAAAATGCAGTATTTCCCTATAAAATAGGTAGTATGTTTTAGTTATCAAAGTGTAAGGTCTCTCACATTTCATTCAGTGCCTCAGAAAGGCACTTTCATTCAGGTTTGGGTAAAACATCAATACATATAGGTTTCATTAACTGATTAATCAGTTAGAATGCAGATGGTTAATCAACTTAGAAAATATTTCATTGGGTGAGAGAAAAAGTGAAAAATGTTTTCTTCTCCTGCTAGAAAATATAATAATTTTTAATGAAGTTGCTAGTTGGGTCTATCATTTTGTTTCCAGTGGACTGCTGTGGTGTCATTCAGCATCATAGCAAATGCTTTCTCAAGAAACCAGTGCCCCTACTCTATTTACCACAATGCACTCAATGAGCCCAGTAACAAGAAACTGCATTATGCTCCCATGACCTGGAAATCTGTCTCTAGAGGCATTTTAAATTGGACAGTTGGCTAGGAAAGGTTGAAGCCAAATGGACTCTGTTCAGTCAAGTCAACGTGACAATACTCTCGACATTTCAATTTGCAAAACAGGACCTTGCTAATTCACATATAGGAAAACATTCCACTTCCCATCACCATGAGGTTATAAGAGCAGAGACAGCTGGCAAGAGGGCTCATTTTTCCTCCCTTCCTCTCAACAGAAGGCTGTACAGCAGTTTCATGCACACCGGAAAGTGGAATAAGTTACTACAACAATGGACTTGCAAACAGTACTATATAGGAATGATATTTGAGTAGGCAACCCTTGGGCTTCCTTAAAAATGGCACGGATCCACAAGCTTGCAAGATGCCCCATCATTCCATGGGACATCTGAGGGAGAAGGGTGGATTTGAGAAGCCAAGGTGTATGGCTACATCCAAACTGGATAACTCTAGATCAGCCTCCCCCAACCTGGTGTCCTTGAGTTGTTTTGGGCATTAGCTCCCATTGGCTCCAGTCAGCATGGCCAGGAATCCTGGGAGTTCTGGCCCAAAATATCTGCAGGACAACCTGTTGGGAAAAGCTGCACAAGGTCACATATTGCATTCTATCCTTCCCGGGGCAGCAATATTATGATGGGACTAGTGACTAACTAGACTGGGCTGGAGCCTGACAAACCTCTACCTATACAGCTGCCTTGGGTCAGCCACTTACAGTGTAATCTTACTTGGAAAGAAGTCCCATTGAGTTTAATGGGAGGGACTGCCAGGTAAGTGTGCGTAGGACTGCAGCAGTGAAGCAGGGCTGGAAAACTGTTTCTTTCTAGTCCCAGGAGGAAGGATTCCCGATCAACCCTTATGTCTGACCGAATTGTGTTTTACTGACTTATATTAAGCTAAAAGGAAGAGGGGGAGGGGGATGCTTTTTTTTTTTAATTCACTCTCATGATTTTTAGACAACTTTAAATTGAAACCTTCAGGTTTTTTGTAGAAGTAGGTAGAACTCGATTGGGCTACACTTCTTCAAGTTCACCATGGACGGCAGGAGTGGGAGAAGGAGGAAGAGCAAGTGATAGAGGGTGTGGGTACATGGGCCAATTAAAACGTTTTGGTGCCTTGGAGTGACTTTTCTAAAATGCTAGTAGTGTGTTGTGATGCCCATGCCAGAGGAGTCTCCTCCCGCTCATCGTCTGCACACAGTGCCAAAGATATACATTTTTTCCAGCTGCATCACTGTGAAAGAGGTGATGCTATCTCAGAGTACATCAAAACGGAATTGTCAGAAGGCATCAAAAGAGAAAGGATATCTCTGGGAATCTATATCCATGTGCCAGCATGATTGCCCTTGCCCACGTTTCTATTTCAACCTGTGCTGAAGTCTCACATAACCAAATCACCACACACACAAACTGGACTGAGCTCAGATAAACCACCCACATTTTGGCTAGGCCATGAGAGGTGCTGAAATAGACACATCATGATGCATGTGTACAAGAGAATGACGGCCGTGAGGCACTGAACTGGTGACGTGAACAGGCCCTGCACCGAGGTCAACAAGCAAAGCTTCATCCTGCCAGGCAATCAAAGGCATCCCTTCCCATGAGGTATATGGGGAGCTGACTTGTACGGAGTTGGTCCATCTAGCCTAGTATTATCTACACTGGGCTAGCAGTGGCTCTCCATAGTTTCAGACAGGAGTTTTTCCAGCTCTGCCAGGAGATGCGGGAAGCTGGGCCCTTTGGCATGCAAAGCAGGGGCTCTACCACTGAGCCCGCCCTTCCCCATTGCTCCATGTCACTTAAATCAACTAAGATGGGAAGTGAAGGATGAGAAACAAAAAACATAATACACATGGCGTAGGTGATTTCTAGTGCAAAAAGTAGTGATCAGGCCAAGGCAAACCGTGAGGGTTGTCAATTGGCTGGAATTATGCCCTCCTGGCTGGCCGAGGATGCAAGTCAGAAAAAAATCCAGCAGAGCTGTTTCTGTGGTTAGATCACTTTCATACACTAACGCAGCCTTCCCCAAACTGATGCCCTCCAGAAGTTATGGGCTAAAACTCCCAGCATTCCTATTGGCCATGCTGGCTGGGGCCGTTGGGAGTTGAAGTCCAAAACATCTGGAGGGCACCAGGTTGGGGAAGGCTGCACTAGAGTGTGCCATGTTTAGGAGTAATGGTTGCATTTGTACTGCAGTATTAATATTATTGCTGATGACAAGGATTTATATCCCATTCTATTTCAGAGCCGCTTGCATTAAAAAAAAAACCCAATGCAAAAATATTCTGGGCTAAATCCAATGTTTGTCTTACTTAGAGTAGACCCACTGAAATGAATGGGGCTTAAGTAAGCCATAGCTAACTTAAGTCCCATTCATTTCAGTGGGTTTACTCTAAATAGGACTAACATTGGCTTTAACCCCCTAAAAACATAATCACAACACATATATCATATAAAAATAGTTTAGAAGCAGCTGCCACCAACAAAACAAAAATACAGCTCCAGATTAATCTTAAAGATGGCACAATTAATTATTACATTTCTAGACTGCCCAATAGCCAAAGCTCTCTGGGCGGTTCACAGTAATTAACTCTGCAACAGAAGTGTTCCAAATACAGCCTGTTAGGCCTCTTTAATAGGATTAAGAAGTCACAGTACTTTACACTTCTCCCACTTCTAAACTCCACAGTTCCCCACTCATCTCATTATAATGTTATATTGACCTGGTTCATGTGTAACATCAGCCCATAGGTTGTTTAATCCATGAATTGGTGGGGCTATGTTGGAGCAAGCCCACGGCTTCCTACATGCTTACAGCCTCTGCTTTGCAATTGCTTCCATCAGCTGCCCAGGAACACCCCGTCCTGCCCCTGGACTGCCTGATACAACGCGGGCTGGGCAAATGCGCTATGTGAACATGAGCTTATTCACACCACACCACCACATGGCCATCCTCTACTAAGGGGTGCGGAGGTGGCCGGTGGCCTTTGGAAAAGCACAGTTAATCCCAGACACAGCCTAGGCCTTTCCCACTCACTGGAGTGGCTGCTTGCTGCCTTCTTGTCCTGGGGCGCCTCCTCCAGAGCCATTGATGTCCAAGGCAGGCAGGCAGCAGGGAAGGGGTAGATTCCAAGCTCTGCAGCACACGCATGGAACAGGAACATTCACTCCCCCAACCTGGTGCCCTCCAGATGTTTCAGACTCCAACTCCCATCAGCCCCAGCCAGTGTGGCCGGTGGTCAGGAATGCTGCAAGTTGTGGTCCAAAACATCTGGAGGGCACCAAGGCTGCCCTACAAAAAGGAGAGGGGTCCAAACATGATTTTTTAAGAAAATGCCCTCCCGCTTAGAAGAGCACTCTGCATATGGCTTAGAAGGAAGCAGCCCAAGGTGACCCTCATATCGTTGAAAATATGTGTGACTTGCAGGGTCTGAAGAAGGCAGCCATATCTATGGGCTCCTCCATTTAACAACAAGGGTGCTGTAACAAGGAGGGTGCTGTTGTGCCCATGTCCTGCTTGCGGGTTTTCCATGGGCAGCTGGTTGGCCACTGGGTGAACAGGATGCTGGACTAGATGGACCCTTGGTCTGATCAAGCGGGGCTCTTCTGATGTTCTTAAGGGACAAACCACTAGTGGAGTATGAAGTGTTATGTTGGAAACAATCTAGAGTCAGTGGACCGCAACTTATTCACATACGTATGCTTCAATGAAAAACAAATGCTTTATGCTAAATGTGTTGGACTTCATAGATGCCAGTACACACGCTGGTGGGTTTGCATCTGCAGCGCCCTTTGTGCGGTTTCTGGTATGAGATTGGAAGAGGCAACGGTGTGATTATTTTCAATTAATGGAAACCCCTGTGTACAACATACAAGAGCCTTCCCCAACCTGGTGCCCTCCAGAAGGGCTAGCTGGTGCATGCTGGGAGTTGTAGTCCAACACACCTAGAGGGCATCAGGCTGGGGAAGGCTGGCATACAATATACAATTCAGAAAGGAAAGCATTTGCTACACATGCACCAAAAGAACTCTACACATGTAGATGTCATTTGACAACGTATACATAGTTTGCACACTATTTCCTGCGGTGACCCTTGACAGCACTGCTGTTTGGAAAGCACTGCTGCATACAGTAATGGGGAAATTCTCAATGGACTTGGAATCTACATTCTTAAAAGGAGGGTTTAAAAACTTTGACTGAAAATGCAGTGACAATTAATTACGCACAGCGTAAGTTCAGTGTCACATTAGATGGTGGCATATTTAACTTGTTATAATTTTGTGATTGCAGAGATACCAGTAATTCACTCTTGCCTGTCCTTCTTTATTCACTAATAAGAAACTTACCTGTGTGCATTACACTATTGTGAACATAGGAAATGAGTAGCCATTCTCCATACAATTATTGCTTTCTAACTTTTGAGCCTATGGAATGTCCGTTGTTTTTGGCTACCCCTCCCCTCCATAGAAAACCTATTTTACACTACTAAGAACTGAGCCAATTTAGTTTGAGAAAAAGGGGAGGATATACTTTCTGCAAACCCATCAGACGAAAGAGCATATCAGGGCCACTTCACACGTTAAAGATGTGTCTGTAAAAGATTTTAAAGGTGCCTGTAAAAACGTGCTGTCTCGACGTGACCAGTATGTATTTGCAAATGCATGCAATTATTCTACAGGTACATACATTAACTAGGGCAGCCTTCCCCAACCTGGTGCCCTCCAGATGTGTTGGAGTATGACTCCCAGCATTCCTGACCATTGGCCATGCTGACTGGGGCTGATGGGAGCTGGAGTCCAAAGCATCTGGAGGGCACCAGGTTGGGGAAGGCTGCACTAGGGAGCTGAAATTGGCTGTGGTTCCTCAATAAGCATGTATGCTGTGGCACACAAGGGTTTGTTGCTGTGTAACATATGAAACAGCCTATGGAGATAGTCATCAGCCTCCAAACTCAGAGGCTGAGGACTATCCAATGTAGGGCAGCTGGAGCATGGAGGTGATGCTCGCCTTCATGCTCTGGCCACCCTGAACTTTTGGCTAGACAGGCAATTTCGTCTGTCTAGCTGGGGAGCTTGAGAGTGGTGGGGGGAGGCTGTGCAGCACAGAGGAAGCTGCATAACATGGCTTCTGCGGTCTCCGCCCCTCTCCTCCCCTGGGACTGTCATCTTTTCCCCATCTCCACACTCTGTTTCTGAGCATGGAGACGTAGCTGGCACGGAGAGAACCAGGGGAAGAAGTGGGGAGCATGGTTTCTGGGCTCCGAGATCACAGCCCTGGTTCCGACCTCAGAGCCTAGAAACTGAAAAATCCTTTGTCCCCCAGATTCTGTCTAGGGGACACAGAATTGCTCCCTCTGAGGTGGGACACTAATTGGTTACTGAGGTCAAATGGGCTCAAAAGCAAATGGCTACAGACTGACCAGTGGGTCATTTCTTTAAAAAAAAAAACAGTGCATCAGGGGCTCAACTTTCCTAGAAGCCACATCCTTTGACCTGTAGTCCATGAAAGCTAATTCCACAATAAATGTCAGTCTACCACATGACTTGTTTAACCTTTAACCCGGAAACCCGGAGGCCAGAGTTAAGGCAGTCAAAGTTGGTTATGGAGCTTGTCTCTCCCTCAAATCAAGTCCTGAACATGATTATTTTTTAAATAATGTAGGTTGGCTATCAGGAGAGGGTTTCTGATACAAACCCAATTCTGGAACACAAGCCTCCAAGACCAGACCTACAGGCACAGAATTGTAGGGGATTCAAGTCAGAATTGGATGCATATCTGAAGGACAGGCTTGCTCCGCTGTTAGCCCACCAAAACACATCTCTTCCTCTCAGTTCTACCCATTCCATGTGCAGACGTTGGCTGCTTCCAGCAGGGGGGAAGCCAATGGAATTCTACTGCATCAATTTCTCTTTGTGCACCTGCATCAATAACATCAAGCTGTGGGACATGTCTGTATTTGTGTATCCATTGCAGAGTCAGAGGCGACAGTTCAGATCTGTCTTTATTGGTAAAATGAAATCAGAGAAATGAACTGTAATTTATAAAATCCAGTGGACTATAGCCCCACCCACTCAGCTATGGCAACAGCCACTGGAATACAATGGGAAATAGCCGATGGCCTTGGAAATGTATTCAAAATATAGAGAGCTTTGTCTTAGCATCTTGACATTCTCATGGCATCAAAATGGCCTCTTCTCTGAAAAGGAATCAGGTAA
Source organism: Heloderma suspectum (assembly GCF_057233095.1). NCBI lineage: Eukaryota > Metazoa > Chordata > Lepidosauria > Squamata > Helodermatidae > Heloderma > Heloderma suspectum. Next base: position 281,592,037 of record NC_139459.1, read on the forward strand.
AATAGAACCACGGGAGATCCACTCTGTTGGCTTATCATTTTGAAATGGTGATCTCTTATCGCACCCATGAAGCCGGGCTTTCCTTCTTAAGAGTCTATCCGCCTCTTCTCCAATTATCATGTCATCTTCATCACCGCACTGTCACATGATGACAAGGTCAGATGTCCTTCTCCATCCAGAATATGGGCTGCCCTTTCAGGTCATGATACGGCGTGTCTAGAAACAGCTGTCCCTGGGCTTGGCCCCCTGAGGGGCTGGAAGAGGCAGGCTTACAGGAATTTGGCTGGCCCAGCAGAAGGGCCATTGGGGGAGGCCCAGGAGGAGGAGGGGGCAGAGGAGGAGGAGGGGGCGGAAGAGTTGTGGCACTAAAGTAGCTCGCAGGGAGAGGGACGGAGGGTGATGGGGAGGAGGGAACAGAAGTGCTAATGGGCTGGAAAGAGGAACTGTGGGGAGGGAGAGAAACAGGAACAGTCACTGAGTGAGAAGAACTGGCAGGAGGCAATGGCGGGGGCATGGGGGGAGGGGCTACTGAGCAAACCGGGGAGGAGGAAAGGAGTGCAGCCTGTCGCAATGGAGGGAGATTTGCTCCTGATCTGCTGCTACAAGATGCACTTGCATTATGTTTCCCAGGCGCTGCATGGAGTTCCCTGTCATGCCGAGGGGGAGAGAAGCTCTCCAAAAAACCCATTGGCACAAGGGAACTCAGGAATCCTGCACACTGAACAGGCGTGGACAAGCTATAACCCAGGTGGGCATAAAAATGCTGCTTGTCATGGGTGGTGAGGTGCAGGCGCCGGTAGCCCCGGGATGTGGCATAGCTCTCGACAGCTTCCATCAACTTCCGACCATAACCCTTTCCACGGAGGGCCTTGGCGACCACCACCGTCTCCACAAATAAGCTCTTTGGCTGGCCAACCACACGGGACAGCCTGGCATGGCCCAGGAGCTGGCCCGGGCTCTTGGCCATCTTCCCACCAGCCGGGTCCTCCACTGCCCTCAGCGTCCGAATAAGCACCAGGCACAGGGGGAAGCTGTCGGTGGACCTCTGCAGGGAGTGGAGGCGGGAGGCCCTGCTCCTTCGCCACTCTTCGTTGATGAGCTCAGCACAGGCCTCCAGGAGATCGGGCCTCTGGTGAAGGGGGACGGCAGCGAGCATCTCTGACACCGAGCCCATTCTTCACACTAGCAGGGAACCAAGCGATGGAACTTTGCAAGGGACACAGAGAGCTTGGCCCGGTCCTGAAAGCACAAACACAATGAAGTGTGCTTGCAAGGCACAATGGGTACCAAGACAGCTGGCCCTGCCTGTGACACTACAGGGACACCCGAGCTGCTCTGTGCCTTGCCTGGATTCCGCCCAGCTGGGAGGAGTGTCAGCACCCTCTCTAAACAGCCCATTACATAAAGCAAAGGACACCCGATGGGAATCCATTGAGCAGCCGAACACACAGGGAGGCAAATGCAAGGTGCCCAGCCACTGAAGGATGATGAGACATTTCACTCCCCACAACGGCTGGGTCTTGTTCTCCCTAGGCAGGGGTGGGGAGGGTGCAGCTCTCCAGATGTGGTTGGACTGCAACTCCCATCAGCCTGAGCCAGCATAGCCAATGATGAGGGGTGAGGGGAGTTGCGTCCAAGCACATCTGGAGGGCGGTACCCTCCCCACCCCTGCCCTAGAGTTTTACCCTGAATAGTGCAACGCACATCAAGCCAGCATCGTCCACTGCGACGACATCTAGGAATCACTGTAGACTCCAGGCCCATCCCTATAGCCTCCTTCTCTGAGCCTGTCTCTCCCCTCCCCCTAACAGCCACACGGAAATTACCATGTTATGCCTCATTGATCCGGATGTGTCCCTCTCAGCTGTACAGAGGTAAGGCACCCTCCTGAACAGGGCAGGCGTCAAGGGTAGGGATGGCTGGGCGCCTGCTGAGGGCCCGCACCCCAGCAGGGGCCCACTGACAAGGGCCCCCTGGACTTGCTCCCCTCTTCATCGCAACCTGCTTGTTCTCCTGCCTCTCTCTCTGGCCCAGACAACAGTGGTGGTGGTTAAAAAGAGGAGCAACAGATGCTGCTGCCTACTTGCTCCCTGGCTCTCTGCCTGCCAAGCACGGAAGTGGAAGCAATGATGGGTAAGTGGGTTTGATGGTTTCTAAACGGTTAGCAAAAAGGTGAACTTCCAGCATGTTTCCACATTTCAATCCACAAACATGAAAAGAAGCTTTTATTTTTTAAAAAGAAGAAACATGTTCTGTACTCCATGAGACTATTGCAGCCATGCAGATTCCTGGGCAACATAGCTGTAGGCCAGAGAAGATTTACTGATCTGGAGCAACCCACTGTAGATAGACACCCAAGTCCAGTTTGGCTGCTTTACTTTCTTGCAACAGTCCAGTTGGGGCCCTGACCCAAGTCAGCATTATTTAGTGAGCAGCTTTACATTTAAGATGCTTTTACAGGACCTGAGGTGGTTGGTGGTTTCTCATCAGTTCCCTTCAACAAGAGATCCAAGCTAAGCATAGCTCACATTATGTCTCCCCCGTTTCTGTTTGCCTACATTGCCGCTCATTCAACTGAACATTTGACTGGAATATTAATTAACCCAGATTTCCCCAGCCTGGGGTAGTATCCAATGTTAGTCCTATGTAGATAGACCCACTGAAATGAATGGGTCAAGTTCGTCGTGGCTAACGTAAGTCTCCTTCCTTTCAATGGGCCTACTCTATGTAGGACTAACATTGGATACTGCCCCTGGTGCCCTCCAGATGCATCAGGCTGCAGTTCCCATCATTCCCAGACAGCATGGCCAATGGTGTGAGTTGCAGTCCCACACATCTGGAGGGCACCAGGTTGGGGAAGGCGGAGTTGACCAACAGTATCTCAGAACTGTGAACAGCAGTTCGTTGTAAAAAACAAAACGAGCCCCCAGCAACACAGCAGACTCTTGTACCCAAAAGGATTTGCCACCTCAGCAATGGCCACCTCCCATGTCCATTTTTGCTTCATTTGGGGCATGTGGGAACTGGCCATGGGACAGTGCACCACTTCCTCAAGAATCTCCCAGAAGTGGACTCGGCATGTAGTGTGATGAAACATTCCCCTAACCAGTGACAGATGAGCCACAGTCGGTTTCCAGAATTAGCTCACAGGCTTATTAATCACACAGGACCCTGGGTCAGCATGTGATTTTGCAACCGGGGTGCGGTTGCAGCAGTCTGGGGTGAAGACTTTGGCAAGCCCCCAAGTGACTGCAAGCAAATCTAGCCACGACTCTGTGCTGCCTGACACACCTTGGGGGAGGGGGCATTGCGGGGGGGACACACACAAACAAACAGCGGAGGGAGGGCTTCCTCTTACACAGTTCAAACCCTGTTTTCCCTCCCTCTTACTCTCTCACATGGTGCAGGCAGTTGCTTCGCCATGTTGTCTCATCAGAATAGCTGGGGGGAAATCAGGGAGAGAACGGACCCCCTTTCTTGCTCATTCTCTAGGGGGCTTTTCAGAAAGCTCAAGCAGCCAGAGAGGCTGCATGGACAGAACCAGATGAAAATGATAAAATAAAGAGCGCACCCCCCTCACCTCCACTCCTCAGCCACCTCCTTACCGTGAGGTAAGCACTGAAGCCCTGCACCCTGAGAAATTTTCCCCAAACTCTCAATCCTTCCCACAATTTTCAGGTGCGATTTCTTTTCATCCCTCCCCACAACAAATGGTCAAAAATAAATAGAATGAAAAATTTAGCACAGTGCTAATCTCTCCCCCCTTGCACAACTTTTCAACACAGCCTGTGTTACCTTTTCTGGAAAAGTGTTGCACACACAGGCAATTTCCCTTGCCAACTGCTAAAAGTTTCTAGAAAAGCCACACGCTTGTGGAAGGAAGTGTTGATGTAAATGGCTTTCTCAATAAAGGCTAAAAGCACCACAAATTATGCCTCCCTATCAGCCCAGACTGCAGCTACTGGCAAACACCGCTCCTCTGACAAGATTTAGCTGTCCACCCAAAATAATTAATGTACATCTCTTAACATTAATTTTGGGTAGTGGCCCCCAGTTATGGAACAGCCTTCCTAGAGAGGAGGTCCCCTAACACTAACACTAACCCTGTGGTCCTTCCGGCACCATCCTGTTCACCTGGGCCTTTTAAATAATTTATGTGTGCTGCACTTCTCCATTTTAAAATCTGCTTCTAATTTTGGGTGCTCCGAGTTTTGATGTAGGATTTTATGGTGCTTCTGATTTTGTGGTCTTATGTTCTTTTTTTATTTTAAATTATTTTCATCTTTATTTACTGTAAGCCACCCAGAGAACTTTATGTTATGAAGCAGCTCACAAATGTCATGAATAAACAAATAAATAAATAACACCCTGGTATAAACTCTTGCCAGGGACAAGAATCGGCCCAACAACCACAAAATATTTTGATCTTCTCTTACAAATATCCATTATTCATACCAAGTATTTAACACAGGACTTTTCCAAGTGCTTCATGTATGCTATTTTAGTTACGCTTACAACAGCCTTATAGGAGAGGCTACAGCTATCTAAGAAGGTGGAAGGAAGCTGAACAATAATGGCCTACCTGAGTGTGCAACCGATATAAAGACTAATATAAAATTACTATTGAACTGTTTTGATCTGCTGATGTTTATGTTTTGCTGTGCATTGCTCTCATTGCTATTTTCTTACGTATTGTAACTTGTAAGCCACTTCAGGCAAAATCTCTAGTGGAAAAGTAGCATACAAATACATTGATGATGATGGTGAAGATGGTTTAGGTGAGATTTGAACTGGGAGTTTGCTGATCATAGTTCATTTTCTTAACCACACGCTATACCAGCTCCCTTAGAATATCACGCACGTCACAAAAAGAACTTTTACAGTCACTCTGAACCTCTTGTGCCATCTGTGAGTGTTGCTAACGTGGGAAAGAACGCAGAAGTGAAACTTAATTTACCAATTCTCATCAATATAGGTTTTGCATTTTCATTACAGATCGACTTAAGCATAATGTGTCAAATCGTCTATGGCGGGTGATCACCATCACTAGCCCGAGAATATACACACACAAAGCATCTGTGCCTAAAGTCATACACACGGCCTTGTAGGCACAGTACAAGACTCCAGTGGAGAGGGAATGAGAAAAGGAGAGAATCGTAACACAAGGGACACCTGCTGCATCACTCACAGACTTCTTTAGAAAGCGCTCTAGTGGGGATTACCACAATCAGAAAATAGCATAATCCCAGATAAGTAGACTTAGGGCTAAACTACACGCTATATTAAATGAATAGCGTGCAGCTGATCCTAACTTCTTTTTTTTTACTTTAGTGTAAGCACATGGGGCCTCAATCCAAAACAATACCGCCACATGCAGGTGGTGGGGGTTAAACCTTCCCACCCAGCTGATTTCCCACCCTAAATTCCACCCCACTCATGCAGGGGCTAAAGAAAAAAACCTCCTTTGGTGCCAGTAGAGTTTTTTTTCTTTCTTTAGCTCCCAGTGGGAGGGAGGCAAATTTAGGGGGGAAGCAATTGGGTGGGGCAGTTTAACCATCCCATACCTGTGTGCTGTGGTGCCAATCTGGATCAGGGTCACACACACTTACACTAAACTAAGGAAAAAGTTAGGATCAGCTATACACTATGCATTTAACATAACGTGTAGTTTAGCCCGGATAGTCCTTCCTATTTACTGAAAACCCAAATCATGAGACAGCCATTATAGCTGTAATCCCAAGTTGTAATCCGAATAGCTTTTCTCACAACATTTAACTGACCCTTCCAGGGCACTTGGCAAGATCTCTTGATATCAGGGACCCTGGCTCTAGTAATAACCTGACAATGTCATCACAACACCCCAGAGACAATCCCACACAATATATGACACACTGCTTCCTTTCTACTTCTAACCATCAAACATCTACAGTGCCACCTCCTTTTCCTAACCACCAGCTGGGCACTGGGATTCCATACCCCTCCTGCTTAAAAACAATGAAACACTCCATAGGCCTCAGAGAGGAAAAAAGGCTTGAAAAAATTCCATTCAGTTCAGTCACAACTAAACAGCATTGGATGGGAATCTCGCTATGCCACAGGATGAAGATCCACAGCCTTATCCACCTTGATGTTACCCAGGAAAACATCCCTCATTCCTCAGTTTCTACCCTTTCCTCTCAGAACATAGCAAACCCATGACAAAATATAGACCCTGGTCCCCACCTTTCAAATGCAGAGACAGGCACCAAATCCATCTAACTTATGCCTCACTTTTCCCAGATTTATACTGCGTATTCCTCTCCAGTACCTGACTGAGTCTGCCATCCAGGAGGCAGGGAGTAGGTTTGCTGCAGGACCCCTCTATATTACAGAGTCTATAATAAGACCAGGAGGGGAAGTAGTAGTATGAAATACCTGCAAGGAACGGGAGCTGCCTGCAGCACTGCTTCCCTCCTTTGGTGCTTCTGCTTGCAAAGTAAGGCCCAGGAGAAACTGTCTAAGTGCTTTCACAAGAACATGACAGGAAGCTACACATGCTCCTGCAGTTCATGTCTTCTTTTAAAGAGAGAACTATGTTTATTTGACTATGGGAGGAAAACCCTAGTCATGGAATGTAAATTGTGTGTTGCACAGCCCAGCCCTTAAACCAGTCAAAGGCTGACACACTTCCCAAAAACAACATCAAGAGACAGTAGACACTTTATGGGGTTCTCACATGGATGTCTTCAGCCACCACAGCTGGCAAATCCAAGTGTAGGTTAACCTAGCACCCAAGTGCATGTTTCCTTTGGGAAATGGGCTGATTGAGATTCAAAAAACCCAGTCTCTGATAAACAACCATGCATTTAACTGGGGCAGTATCCTGTCCTATTATGAGTAGAGGATCAGGGTTAACAAGGATGGAACAGCCCAGAAAGAAGGGCAGGCAAGGCAGACAAACTAGACTTACTGCTTCCTGTGCCCTAATTCCTTCCCAATGCTTCCATCTTCAGGTTAGTCCTATCATGAGATTTCTGGTAGTATATTGAGCCTTTGGGTAATTTACAATCTTCTACTCTGTCTTGCTGCTGCCATGCCTTTAGCCTAGTGCCTTGCTTATGCATGCTCCCAAGTTCATATCTGTATGAATACACATGGCAGGAGTGAGCAACCCTTTTTTCCCATTGAGGACCATGTTCCCTCAGAGGTACTGCTGGCAATGAATGGGACCAGACCCACCCCACACTCTCTTTTTTCTTAAAATCATAATCAAACCACAGTTTCTATCTTAAGCATCTCAAGAGAAAGAAAGAAAGAAAGAAAGAAAGAAAGAAAGAACGAACGGAGGGCACTGATGATCTTTAGTTAACATCACCCAACTCACTTTCGCACTCACTCACACATCCCATTCATCGATTCACACCACTCACACACATACATTTCATTCTCTTGCCCTACTTTTCTCTCTCTTCTTCCCCCCTTTCTTTTCTGTCTTTCTTTTAAAAAAGCAAACCTCTCTCTCTCTCTGGGTCACTCCACTTTTGCCCCTCCTCCCCCTGCTAAGGACTCACCACCTCAATGAGCACTTCTGCCCACATTAATCCAGTTAATCCAGTTGTGGCAGCAGTAGCACCCTGCTACTGCTGCCACAAGAATGACAGACTAGGAGGTGCGTGCGTAAACTCAGAAGCTTTCGCATGTAGCAGGGTGACTAGAAAGGACGCTATGCTGCTCTAGCTGCTGTGCTTGAGCCCCTGAGCTCACGTGTGTGCCTGCTTCTCTCTTGTTGTCCTTGTGATGACAGCTGGTACAGGAAGGAATGGAAAATTCCCCGGGTGGCACCATGGGCCACATGTGGCCCGCAGATTCCCCAACTCCAATGTAAGGGATGTTCAATAGTGCTCAAAGTCAGCAATGGATGGATCTACACAGCCAAACGGAGCTTTCATTGCTAGAGTTCTAAATGGAACTAGGGGATTGGGAGTCAGGCCAGACTATCCACTGGGCAGAACTAGGATGTTGCCAGTGCGACAACTGGTGGCTCCAATGTCAGTGGGGTGGTAAATCCACTCTGGGTTTCAGTCAGAACTCTGAAGGAGCTATCCAAAGTGCTTGGATAGCTCCTTTAGATTCACCGCCCCACTGACATCGGAGTCATCAGCCTCCACTGGATGTTGCCGTGAAGTCATTCATTCGGCCAGGAAGCGTGTTGTTTACAAGGCCTCAGAGCACAGACAGCTTGTTCTTCTGTTGCTGCCTGTGCTGCCTCCCAGTGTCAACACTTGGTGAGGCACATGGAGGAAAAACTGCCTTGTCACAGGTAAGTCAGCGACACCCCTGCTGCCAGCAAACACTCCCTAGCAAAAGGTCACAAAACTCATGGAAACTGGAAACAAGAGAAGGTGGATAGACTGTCCCCAGGCAAAGAGGTGGTGTGTTTTCTACCACCATTATGTACCTAACACAGCTTTTCCTGCTCTGAAATGAAAAATACCAATTAGGCTCACTTCCCTTCCGGACCCTGGCTTCGAGAATACAGAATCATATTCATGTTGGGGACACAGAAAACATTCACATAAACAGCACCTTGAATAGCTTGGACTGCTATTTACCCATTGTCAGATGGGAAATAGAGGGGGCACAATCCAGTTAAAGTGAATCGTGACTATGCCCCATTGAAAGTAAAGGCACTGACAGCACAATCCCATACATGCTGACTCAGAAGTAGATCCTGTTGAATTCAGCGGGGCTTAATTCCAAAGAAGTGGGCATAGGATTGCAGCCTTGAAATTAGTTACAACCAAGTCCCCTTTCCTTTCACTGCTTTCAACTTGGCTTAGTTATGACTAACTTCTCCTGGATTGTGGCTAGTGAATAAGCATAAGATGCAGTTTTCATTCTGTATTTCCGCAATACAAGGCAGCCGAATCACAGGGACCCTGCCCTGTATCAAGGGTGGGGGGGCAGTGCCCGTCAGCAGACAGGGCATTGGGCGCCCACTGTTGGTGACCGTTTGTCTCATCTGAATCCACCACACTGCAAACTTTGTACTCAAGGGAGGACTTCGGTGCCACACAGTTTTATCCAGGTTTAGATAGAAAAAAGTCCTATAACTCTCAGCATTCCCTAGCCAGCAGCATTTCTCACACTCATTGTAGTTTATGTTATTCTGAGTAGGTAACATTTCATATGCACTTCACCCACAGCAGTAGAGAGTGGAGGAGCATGACCTGTTCTCCACAAGGTAAAACTATTCAAGCCCTGGGTATTTGCACCTGTTACACAGACTTGTGGGTGGTCGGGCCCTCTTGGTAACATCAGGACCCGCCAACCAACACATCCCTTCCCATGGATGAAGTGATCTTTCAGTGTGGTTTCTGGAAGCAAGATTTCCATCTCCACCTCACCACCCCCAAAGGTTATTCTGTCCAAGAGTCATGCTGCACAGACCAATGTCTAGACCCAAAAGAGGGAATGGTCAATAGATCTCAGCTAAAATTATCACTGTCTGGAGAAGCCCTACTCAAACATTTTCAACCACTGGAAGGGGAGGGCCAAAAGTCACCTCTATAAACAGCATCATGCAGAGGAATGGTGAGCACATGCCAGTGCTTCTCACATCCCACCCTCTCCAAAATAGTGCTCCATCTACTTATATGCTTTATCAGTTTATTCATTTTTAATGTGCATTTTGCAATGAATATGGACTTGAGCACGCTCCGGGAGAGAGTGGAGAACAGGAAGGCCTGGCATGCTATGGTCCATGGGGTCACGAAGAGTCGGACATGACTGAACAACAACAATGTGTCTTTCACCTTCTCCAGTTAAGCTCATTGACAAGCCATTGAGACATGAAGGCCTGGAAAAAACGGGGCGGGCGGGATGAAAAATTGGGAATAAAACCATTTCCCCCAAATTTCCCAAAAAATTCAGGGAGGGGGGGAGCAGGAGAAAATGTTCTCCCCTGTGAATCTGTCTACTTCCCCCACATTTTTTTCTGGGCCTTCACATCTCTAAGCCATCCATATCAGCTGAATTCAAATTAAACCATATGTGTGCACAGTGCAATCCTACGCATGCATAACTAGAAGTGAGCCCAACTGGGACTTACTCCTAAGTAAAAGTGTATGGGATTGCTGCCTCCGAGGTCTACACATAAAGAGAACTGAATTGCAGATGGGCTCTCATTCTCTTTCCAGAAAAGTGAACACAGCAATTCAAGTAATTACACAATACAGGATTTAGGAGTGGATACACTACCGAGAAGCAAGGATTGTGGCTAACCAAAGTCCATTGCCCACCGCAACATCACCTCCCCCTGCCCCCAAGGCAAATCCAAAGGCTGCTATTTGAGTCAGCATGACTTGCTCTGCTCCACGAATACAATGCGGTGCCCCCCTCCTCTGGATATTCATTATCAGAGGATGCTAACTACAGGCTCTAACTGGGCCTTCCCAGCCTGGTGCCCCCCAGATGTTTGGGACTACAACTCCCAGCATTCTTGACCTTTGGCTATGCTGGCTGGGACAGGTGGCGCTGGAAGGTGAAAACATCTGGAGGGCACCAGGTTGGGGAAGGCTGCGTTGAAAGATCTGGTGAGGGAGCAAAGAGTCTTCCCAATACCAGGCGCAAGGTGTCAGCAAAGCACCAGGCTAAAAATGGTCCTCTCTCGCCAATCTAAGGGGCTATACAGGAACATGCGCTCTCTTGACGGCAGACCTTTCCTCGCTGGCGGATTCGGAGAATTAAGAGGCATGTATAGCAGCCCTCCCCAACCTGGCGACCTCCAGATGTGTTGGACTACAACGCCCATCATGGCTGCGGGATCACGGGAGTTGCAGTCCAACGCATTTGGACGGCGCCAGGCTCAGGCCGGGGAAGGCTGATTTCGAGTATGATTCGCTGCCACGCATTTCTGCGCGCAGCTCAGTCGATCAGCTCTTGCAAAGCACCTGGCCTTCACCGCCAAGTCGGATCCCCCCGAGGGTGCGGGTGCGGGAGCGGTGCGCGGGCACGCTCTCTACCCCGCGCCGCCTCCGCAGAAACCCCTCCTGCTTTGCAGAGATCCAGGTCCTTTTATGGGCACAGCCTCCAGCTTTCTCCGGGCGAGGAGAGAGATGCCGCAAGCCAGCCCCGGGCCACCCGCCTTCCAGCGCCCCTCCCCGGCCCTCCTCGAAGGGGCCAAGCGAAACCCCAGCACTAGCCCCGTCCCTTCCCGACCGTGGGGCTAGTGCCGCTGGAGGTGCCTGCCTCCTGCTGGCAGGACCGCTAGTCAGGAAGACCCCAGCAAAGCCTCCTCCGCGCGCGCCAGCATCGCCACCACCCTCCTTGTTCTCGGCCACGCGCTCTCGTGCCATGCGCGGCCCCACGAGCAGCGGCGGCGGCGAAGAGGCTCCGAGAGATACTAACATGCTAGCAAACGGCACGGCGCGCTCCGCTTCCCCGGCCGCCCGCGGCTTCCAGCGCACCGCTCGCTCGCCGCCTCGCCCGCCCGCCCGGCCGCCGGCCCGCCGGCCCGCAGCGAGGAGAGCGAGGGAAGAAAGGCGCCCCGCTGCTTCCTCGGGAAAGCGACGTCGCCGTCTAGCGGCTGGGAAGCCTCTTTCCCCGGAGCTTTTCTTCTCTTCCCCTTCAGCTTTTCGCAGCTGGTGCCCTTCTCGTCCAGGCCGGCTCCAAAGTTCTGCGGGCCCCTGTTGCATTAAGGAAAAAGATCGTCCTCAGCCTACGGTGGAGGAACAAACCAAGGAAGGGAAGGGCAGGAGAAGAGGGGGCCGCAGGTCTGTGCTGCAAAGTGGGCTTGAGCAAGCGTATGCGCGGGACTGGGCCCAGAATGCGTGCGCGTTCCGGAGATGGGAGTGCTTCGTGAAGGGGGGATGAACGCATATCGCGAATGTGGTGTGGGGGTGTGGAATTAGGGGGGGGGGAGAACTGAAGCGGGGCCGTTGATGATCCACTGCTTGGGCCCCAAAACATCGGAAGCCAAGCTGCCGCTGTAAGCGGGTGAGACCGCCTCTGTAATGTTGTTTTGCTTTGAAAAGAAAGACATCCGTTCAGTTTGGCACTTTCAGTGACCTATTGAGTATGCCTAATTTAGTAAAGTTAGGCTACATAAATATTGCTATTACTACTGGCATGAAGAGATTCCAGTTGAATAAGAAAACAATTCAGGCTGCAGAAGCCTATAGCCACTTACCTGGAAGTAAGCACCATTGAACTCAGTGGGACCTACTTCTGAGTATACATGTATAGGGTTGCACTGTTGGGATGAGGAAACCATCCCCTGGAGGTTTAATTCTACCATTTCCTCTTTCTCTTCTCAGTAGAAGATATATTGTGGTCTGAGAAAGGAAGTATTCTGTTTGTCTTATGCGTAACTATATTATCTCAAGTCATTCGACATTTATGCAAAACCTATATAGATTTTTGTATATATACAAAGGAGACGGCAGAAGGTAGATTGGGATGAACTGAAAGATATCTGGGTGATTTGTAGTGAATAGATCAGCAAGGATTTCCAGCTCCCAATGGTTTAACAACAGCAAAAACAAAAGGGCTTTCCCCCACCTAAATTAGGCCGCTAAAATCAAGAAAGCTCCGAAGAAAACAGTAGTAGATTTGTGTGTGAAAGGATTTGTGTGAGAATTCCAGTTCTGGCATCCATCTGCCAGAGAACCAAGGGCCACTGAGAGCTGCACCCTGGGAAGCTCGCTTCACCTTGTCAGCTCCCTGGGTCTGCGGACTCTCATACACCGGCCAAAGAACCAAGGGGCACTGGGAAGCTGCATTCTCCCTGCCTCCCAGGATAAAAATCGCAGCAAGGGGGAGACCCCTTGCCCCCTAGCCCCATGCATCAACCAGAGAAGGAACAGCTACAGGGAGCTTGTTTCACCTTTCTCTGCCAGAAAGGACACCTATAAGAACATTGGAACAAAGAACTGGTGCCTGAGTTTTTGCTCTTTTTCCCCTCCTCCCTCCCAATCCCTTTTCCTTTTGTGTCATGCCTTTTGGATTGTAAACCTGAGGGCAGGGACTGTCTTCTGATTGAGCTTTGTGAGCCACTCTAGGAGCCTTTTTTGGTTGAAGAGCAAACATGCTGTAAATAAATAATAAAAACTAATGCCTGGGCTGAGCATATGCTCAGAGGCACCTTGTTCCTCAATTCCCTGTGTGCCTTCCTGAACCTCTATTTTGCACCTGGGTCCTGCTATGGGCCATGGGGTTCTAGTGAAAACCCAAATGGATCCTGCAAGCCTCAAATCTGCCCGCCGCTGACCTATGCTAAACGTGATTTATTCATTTATGCCGGGGGTAGGCCATGAGCAGCAATGCACCCACAGACACTTTTATTGGCAGCTGCCAAGGTACACTAGCCCTCCCACTTTAAAACAAAAACAAATCTTACCAACAGCTGGGATTGCTGTGAAATAGGGTTATGTTGCTATTGAAAAATGGGCTCAGCCGAAGTGTTTAGTGTGCTGGGGCTCAGACCCCACCTTTGCCTTGTGCTCAGTCTTTTGGGCAGGTTACTCGTCCTTTGCCATGCCTCCCAGGTGCTGCGCAGGACAGTTTCTCAAATTGCCAAATGTGCCCACAGCCCAAAAGGATTGCCTGCCCCCGATTTATATACTGGGAGTTACCATACTCATGTGGGCATATGAAACCTGCTTTGCTTTATATGATGGACTGGATATCACTTAGTTCAGTATAATGTGCTTTTTCTTTCATGGGCAGTTCTTAAGCATTGCCACTGAAAAGTTTGTTGGCATTGGTTCATGGGAGAGGACGGAAGGTGTGTACACCTTTACTCCAGGATCTCAGGGGAATTTGCACTTGTGTAAACCACAGTGAGACCCCTGGGAAGGAGGTATTGCAATTCTACCCCCATTAATGAGTGCCTCGTGAGCTTTGCACAAAACCTGCCCCCCCACAATTCCTAAAAACTTCTGCTGTCCCAAGAAATCTGCACTGTCAGGAGAAAAACATTCCAGGAGCTCTTCTGCCGGCATTGGCATTGCAAGGAATGAGAGACTAGGTTGCCATATATGTAATGAAAAGGGATGCAGCATGTTGTCAGTTACCTTTGTTTGCTCCCCAAAGAGGCTGAGGCATCCTATACACTAATAGCAAGCTGGTAGTAGTGCAGTTCCATATTTAGCCAGAACAGCACCATCCATGCAGGTGGGAAGTATCAGTAGACTTGGGGGGCGGGGGGGGGAACCCAAGGTTTGTGGATTTTTTAATCTAACAGAGGGGGTGGGGCTCCAAAAACAGGCCTGTCAGGCATGTTCAGCAGCCACAGAATGCTAACAGACTGTTGGGAGGGATGGAAAACAGAAAAGGGGGAGGGGAATGGAACAGAGTATCCTGGGAAGAGACATACATGGCTGGCTGGCACCCTTTTGTTCCATTCTAAAAACAACCTGCAGAGGATTGGCAGTGACCACTGTGGGGTCCCATGGAAACCGACCAAGCCTTTTCTGCAAGGCACAGGCTACGTTTACATAGTGGGTGTAGCGTATGTGCACGTGTGCAGAGCATATGAGTTTCTGCAGTATTGTGCGAGGTGGGGGCAGGCAGAGAACGGTGTTTGCAGAGGGAGTTGTGTTCAATAGTCTGACAGCTACTGTCAGATGCAAATGCTGACCGTAGTTTCTACTTACACCATTTTTAATCAAGAGCAGGCCTGTTGCTGTGTGTGGTGCGAAGAGGGGATTATTCTGACTATGATCCAAGACTGTTTTAAAAAATGCTTAGACAAGGATTCATCTAGTGCTGGGCCTTCTCTGTCTCAGAAGATGGCATGACATGACATTGCCATTGCCCGCACACACAACCCCCCCCCCGCCCCCGCCCCCTGAAGTCAGCTCTCGAGATGGGGAAGAGCAGCGTGATTCATTGCAAACTCTGTGATGGGATATCAGCTTTATTATGTGCTTCCTCAACAGACAGAAAGCTGAAGTTTGGCACACATTCAATCCAAGACACTCTAACTACTAGAAAAGTCTGAAAACAGATGTACAACTCCTGCTTGAAACACAAAAGTCTACACATGGTAATAGCTGGCTCCCTGGGAGAGCACTAGCACATTGTAATGGCAGCCAAGAATTTACATAGTTAACACTTTGTTCTCTCTCTCTCACTCACACTCACACATATACGGATACTCACGTGTTCTAATAGTTTTATTATATATTATGGATGGGTGGTGTGTTAATAGTGCTGCCTTTGTTCAGACACTGTCCCTCTCAGACAATATGCATACCTTCAGAACAGAATGTATCTCTCAGGAAGAAGCCAGGTGTGTGCTCCTGAGGTAAGTATCCATGTGTGTGCATGCATTAGCACATGTTGACCAGCAGATATACATGGCTATGACGAGATTCTCTCATGCCAGGGGGGTGAGGTATATATATTCTTATGGAGTACATGCTTGTTATATGTGCCTTTCTCATAATTAAAAAATAAGCATATATATCCATCCTGAATCAAATGTATGGACACATGATGTTACCAGTCATTCCAGACTGACTTTTTCTCACACTGCAAACCCTCCCAGCCACTATAACACTGGCATGTGAATTCTTTGGCCATATTGACTTGCTCCTCCTTTGACATCTGACCCATCACAAAGAAGTGTGGCTCCACAAGATGTCTCTTAATGGCGAAGCTGGTAGGACTGAGATGGAGAAAAGCCTCTGGATGGCTCTCTTGCCGCATGCAGCGTCCGTTCTTGGAGCACAATATCTGGCTGCACAGTCTGGTGCTGCTAGTCACATTCATAATGTACGGACCCAGGAGAGTGTCCACGTACGTCTTCACATGGAGACAGGCTTCCTGAAAGGTGCAAAACGCAAGTCCAGAAAACAGTGAGCTGGGAGAAATGCTAGGCTAGTCTGCAACAACCATGCTCCTTCAGCATATATATATATATATATAGAGAGAGAGAGAGAGAGAGAGAGAGAGAGAGTGTGTGTGTGTCTGTGTAACCCCAGAGGGTTTTCCTTAACCTATACATTTATGAATAAACCATGTTTTGCAGACAGCCTATTAAGTTTCCAGTGTGGACTCCTAACGCTACTAAAGCTAGCTAGAGCTGCCCGCCATTTGCAAAAGGGGAAGCAAAAAGAAGAAGGCAGGTGGGGGGAACTGCGATATTTATTTCTATTTATTTATTATTACATTTATATCTCACTTTTTTCCTCCTGCAAGGAACCCTGGGCAGCTTGCATGGTCCTCCTCCTCTCCATTTTATTCTTACAACAACCCTGTGAAGTAGGTAAGGCTGAGTGAATGACTGGCCCAAGCTCGCCCAGTGAGCTTCATCGCCGAAGGGGGATGAGAACCCCAGTATCCCGACCACACTGAAGCTGCCTGTGTCTCTTAAAGATTTTGCAAGACTGAGCACCTCATAATCCTTCCCATGCTGGCTGGGAATGATAGGGATTGCAGTCCAACACATCTAGGGGGGCACAAGGTTGGGGAAGGCTGCTATAATCATCTCCATACACATCCACAGGACTGTTACCACCCCATATGGCAGGGAGCCAAGCTGTGAACAGCCCAGGCCTGCTGAGTTCATGGCTATCATCCACACCCCTAAGCCATTCTTCTTTATTCGGGTATCCCCACAGTTGCGGGATCCCAGCCTCTGACTGTACTAGACTGCATCATCTTTAATGCTAGGCTTATTTATTTGGTCACATTTCTGTCCCACCTTTCCTGCAAGACCTCAGGGTGACGTAGTTACCCCACTCACCCCTTAAGGAGAGAAAGAATTGACTGTCCCAAGACCACCCAGTAAGCTTCAAGGCACTGTTTGCCACAGCCCCTAGGAAACTACAAGCATATCTTAAAATAAATTGTGTTCATGATCTTAACTGAATTGATTTTATAGGACCGGAAAACATGGTGGTTTTAATTATGATTGAGTCTTATGAATATTGTCAATGTGTATTGTACTTTGTCAAATTGTCAATTTATGGAATGAAAGCTCTCATAAAGGCCTTTGGCTATCTGTATGAAGTTTGACCAGTATTAAAGTGGGGATCTGAATGTGGGACTCCCCGTTCCTAGTCCAACACTCTTACCACTTCACCATAAGAACATAAGAGCACTGCTGGATCAGACCAAGGGTCCATCTAGTCCAGCATTCTGTTCCCACAGTGGCCATCCAGCTGTCCATGGGAAACCACAAGCAGGACACGAGCGCATCAGCACCCTCCCACCCATGTTTCCCAGAAACTGGTGTACGTAGGCATTCTGCCTCTGATGCTGGAGGAAGCATATAGCCATCAGGAGTAGTAGCCATTGATAGCCTTGTGGGATAACCCTTGTGGGATAACCCTTGTGGGATAACCATATGGGCTTCCCACACCCAACCTTGCCCCTCAACACCACTCACCTCTGAATAACTGTAATTTGTGCTCCCCCACAGGACAACTCCAGCAGCACCTTGAGAAGCGCTCTCACCAATGGTGTGGACCAGGTCTTCCTGCAGGACAAGTGGCAGCCAAAGAAAATAAGGGCAACAACCATCTCCTTTCATATTTCATATCTGGGCTTGATTATCCATCCTTTGGTCCTACAAAGGACATTTAGATCAGCCTTCCCCGACCTGGCGCCCCAGATGTGTTGGACTGCAACTCCCATAATTCCCAGTCAGCATGGCCATTGGGAAATATGGGAGTTCCAGTCCAACACATCTGGAGAGCACCAAGTTGGGGAAGACTGATTTAGACACTACTACTAATGGACAGCAATAGCCCCCCTTTGAGAATCTTGGCCATAGCAATGATTATGTATTACGAATTGGATTAAGAAATGACTACTCAGTAGAACTTTACCATACCCTACTGTCTTTGCTAACAAGGCGCTCACTATTATTTGTAAAGATTTAAGTGAAATGAGCTTACACTCCTTTTCTTCAATGGTTCTTGTTTTAAAATTGACCTTTATCTGGATGACATCCACATCCATCTTTCAATGTTTCTATCTGATTGCCTCTCTCAAGTGATCATTCTGAAATTATCCAGGATGTGTCAACATTATTATTACTGGATCTGCTCTCCTAGGCATGCAATACTTTTGAGACATTTTCAACTTTCTCCCTTCCTGGTCAAGCCTTTGCCAAGAGATGATGCTTCTTCCTCTTCAGCATTTTCAGAAACCACCCATTCTCTTTTTTATGTCGAAGCCCTGGTCACTTCTTCCCTTGACTTCCATAGATCTACCCGCTCACCAGTCTCCTGTCATCTCTCTTTTTCAGCCAACTCAAAAATAATCCCGCTCATTCATAGGATCACACCAGCCTTGCCTGTAAATTGAATCTCAGGCTCCCTTCACTGCTTTCTTCTACCTCAAAGTTGCTAGTCCTCGTGTCTAAAGCAACTAGTCTTCTTCTCCTTAGCTCGCTTCCCACTCTTTCCATTCTGAGTAAGCTCATCTACTGTCACATCCCCCATACACAACTTTATCCTATCTTTGTGCATTCCTCCATGCTACTCCCTATTAATGGAAGAATATCTCTCTGTCTTGTCATGCTTTAAATTGTTCCTTCAATGACTTTCTTCTACAAAGTCTTTCCTGGACTTTCTTAATTCACCTATTCTATTATTTCTGCTTTCAGCTAACTCTTCTACAACCAAATCTTTTATCAGCCCTTGAATTCTCTTTTCACCTTTGTCCTGCCCATGTTACTGACAGATGTTTTGTAAAACACCTCCTTCATGATTAACAGACATTAATAATGATAGTAATGTGTTTTTTAGTCTATTCCTTCCTCCCAAGGAATTTGGGGAAACAGGAATAGTTTGAGATTTTTCTTCTGTAATATTTATGACTTCTTAAATGAAAAAAAGGTATTTATTTTCAATATCTGTCACATTCAAGACACAAGCATTTTCAACCTTGCCTCTTTGAAATATAGAGCCTTGTTAATGTTGCAACCAAAGTGTAACATAAATCAGAATGGATAACAAAAGCTGAAAAATCAACGTTTTTGTTTAACTTGAAGAAATACTGTTGTTCACATTTATGTGTTGAGGTAGTTATTTTCAAAAAGAAATATTCAAAAATGTTTGTCATGTCTACCGCTCATTATCTGTTAAACTATAGTAGCCAGTGCTTCATGCGGCCAGCACACTGAGCCAGGACATGACGCACACTGACAGAGAAGTATGTTCCACTGAAATCCACAGGTTTTATTTTTATGTGATGTTCTTCAGTTAAATACCGATTGGAAAAGACTTATCAAATACTGCACTGGGAATAGGTTTACCTGTGAGAGGAAGTTCTGAGTGAACTCATACACAATGGAAGCATAAGGTAAGACTGGGATGCTGCCATTCCCTGTCTGGTTCACTATCCTGAATGCCTCGTGGACCCGATGACGGACAAACTCAAGAGTTTTGTTGAAGTATCTGAGCTCTTCAGGGAGATAAATGCTCGGATAAAGGGCCCTGCTTTGGTTCCAGAGCCACTGCAATTCCTCGTTTCTCTCCCTCTCGATCTTTGGACATTCTCCTGTGTAATTGGCATATTTGTAGTCATAATTATAGCAGCTGGGGAAGCCGTAAAAGCCCCAGAAACCTTCAGGTCTCAGGTCTTTGCCAAGGGCCAATGTCTCCTCCATGAATGCCCGACTATTTTGCTCAAATGCTAACCGGGCTTTCATAGCCACCTCATCCACAGGCCAGTCAGGATGCTGTTCCTTAACCAGCTCTATAGATTTGTTCTGATAGATTTCCAAGGACCCCCAGTTGCGAACCCACAAAGGACGCCAGCTCTCCCAGTCCATGACTGCCAGGCCTTTGAAGTCTGCCTCCAAAATGGTCTCTTTAATGTCTTGTTGAGCCTTCCAGAGATGATAATTTAGGCTGGCATTTTGTGGAACACCGCCATAGACTGCAGTCCCATCCTTAGTGTAGTATGGATAATATCCTAACCTCTTGCTGTAGAAAAGAGTAATATCCCTCCCCATGAATGTTTCATTCTGGTTGAGGATCACAGAAAAAATATCCAAGTCAAGGGATATGTTGTATTTCTCTTGACAATGTTGACTGGGAGCATTCCAGACTATGACGAATGGGTGATCCAATATTACAGGGCCTCCTCCGGCCATTCCATGGTACCAAGCCATTGTGAAAATATTCAATAAACAGACCCACATTATCAAGTATGCCATAATAATCACAGTTTTGAAACACATTTCCCAAGATACCTGGAAAGAGCGCCGGTCTGTTTGTCCTTTTCAAAGCCACCAGCTTCTGACTGAGTTATGCAAAAGGAATAACATGTTCATTCCAGCAAATAGGGAAGTGAATTTCAACAGGAGGGAAAGAAACAGTAGCTCTCTGAGTTACTCAAGTTTTTCTTCCTTACCCCACCTCTGAGATGAGGAAGCTGGAACAGAGGGGACCACAAATTCCTGGTTTATTCTTTCATATTCCTCTTCCATTTCCAGATTCTTCCAGAGGTAAGTCAAGTAGTAAATAAACACCAGAGTGCTGCAATAACCTGTAATGAAAATGTTGCTGTGATTCACCACTGACCTTTCATCTTTGCTTTTCCAGTGACCTTGGCAGACATTTTGCTAGAGCTCACTGTTGCCAGGATGGACAGCAATATTCTTATCCAAAACAAGCTTGGTCCATGTCTTTGTTTCTCTCCTCCAAGTGGCGTAACTTTTTCCTCTTATGAAAGAGCACAGAATCACTCTACAGCCTAAAGGGGTGATTGGGTATATCTAAGCTACCAAGATCCCTCTGAACACAGGTTAAAGATTGATCTCCTATGGGGAAAATGGGAAAGAGCGAAAGTGAGAGCGGAGAGGCAAAACAGGGATCAAATAAAGCCAATAATAATACGATATAGCACATTTCAAATGTTCAAAGCATTTCACATACATTGGGCTGTCTCTACCTACTCTAAGAAGGACTAACATTGGATGTACCCCATTATCTCAGTAACCTTTACAACAGCCTCTGAAAGGAGCTTGACTAAAGCAACTAAGTGAGTTCATGGATGAATTGAGACCTGAACAGATTACCTCTTGGCTCACAGTTCACGTTGTAGGCATTTAAACACATCAGTAGAAGCAATCCAAAGGAGTTCACGCTGGGATGGTCTACCAAGCTGAACCCCACTAACAAGGCTTGCATAAAACCAACTTTACATACACCTAGTTTCTAGCTGCTGCATTTTAAGATTATACACAGATCCATAAAAACATTCCATAAAAGTCATATTCTGCTAAGGTTTTGCAAAGCCTGAGACCTTATGTGACCTTTAGTTAAGCCTGGCATCCCTGGTTGGTCAGCTTCTTCCAGCAGAGTTATCATTTGTCATTCCCTTTTTGTTCTAATAGAGACTTGTTTAACCAAAGTTTGGCTACATGAGTTACTTTATAGCAGGGGTGCAGAACCTCTTCCAGACAAGGGCTGAATTCCATTTTGGAGAAGCTGTCTGGGGGCGCATTTCAGTGGTGGGCAGGGTCAAAGGCAAAGGGGCAGGGCCAGCAATGCAAGCATATTGTAGCTTAAAACTCTTCCCAGTAACTGAGCCTTAGGAGGGGCATTTCAACCTCTTAGAATGGGGAAAAAACTGCACAAAAGCCAGAAAACCACCAAACGACTGGTGGCTGGAGGAAACGGGCAAGGCCTTCTAGGGAACCTCAGAGAGCTGGATTAGGACCCCAGGAAGTCCAGATTTGGCCCCTGGGCCTGAGGCTCTACACCCCTACTCTACAGGAATTACTCCAAAAGCTCTATGAATCTAATTATGCCAGCTTACGTAAGGAACAGCTGTAAAGAAGCTGAACCACTTGCTGACATAAAGGTGATGCTGTTATGAAAAAAACACAAAGTACTAAGTGGCTGTTGGCACTGGGATTAATTCATACTAGGTGAAACATAGGAACACGCAGGCAAATAAAATAATGGAGCTGGCTCTTGCTCAGTGCTTGAATCACAGGTGGCCAGGGGCAGGCTGCCCCCCCTTAACTCTGACTTACCCCCTATACTTTCAGCATTAATCCTACCTGAATCTTTGTTTCTACAAACTGCACACCAAAAGCAGCAACAGCACATAGAGCGAGAATTCAAGAGAACAAATCAGAGCAAAGGCTTCCCTTGGGCCATTAGTTGCAACAGGGGTTAAACAAGCGGACTTCCCCTTGCTCTCCTCACCCCGGCACAACCTCCAAATCTGCTCCACAGGGTCCCCCAAACCACCAGTGCAGATTGGAGACTGCAGAGGAATGGGGAATCCATTCCACCAGCAGCTTCTGTTCCACTGGTAGACAGACAGCACTGGATGCAACCCAAAAATTTTGCCCCAAACTCTACGATACAAAAAGCTCAAATGTTGCGATCTCCCCTACCCCTACTGCATTGGTAGGCAAACAGGTAAAGTTTCACATCATTTCCAACAAATTGTGGACATTTGCTGTTTGTCTGCAGAAGGTACAGTTAAAGGGGGGAAATGACAAACAGGAAAAATGCATTAAGAAAATGCAGCTAGGAAACAAAAGGTAAGAAGGAACAGATCATAAGGAAAGAGAGAAATGTACATATTGAAGTATTCTCACCTGATCACTGGAGGGTTATGGTTTCTGATCTTTTAGGAGGCGTTTAATTCAACCATCTTTCTTGGCGCAATTAAAAAAGAATGTACCTGTGACAATCCCGGGGTTAGACTACAACTCTCATCATCTCTGACAACTGACCATGCTGGCTGGGGCAGATGGGAGCTGGCATCTAACAACATCTGGAGGGCCACGTGTTCTCCACCTATGATTTAATCCATTTAAAAAAATCTCCTGCCTTGGTGCTTGCAGGCCGCTCAGGCATTTTATCCCATTTGCCATTATTAACCAGCACAAGACCAACTCACATGAAATCATTGGACTCTTTTCCTACAAGTCTTACAGTCATTAGTAATCACTGTTATGTCTAGCCACTGATGACTAAGAACTGGATTTACACAACTGGGAGAAGACCGTGGAAGGAAACAAGCTCCCAGGACGACGACGCAACAATGGAGGAAGTGGCCCATGAGAACACCCACATAGATAAGGACTCTGAGGGAGATTCTAGGAAATGGTGGTTTTGGCTATCAAGATAGAGCAATAAATTCTAGAAGAGCAGAAGCAAAGTCAACAAAAAAAGATTGTGGAACTTTAATTGTGACATGAACTTTCAAGGCAAGAGTGTACTACTTCATCAGTGATAGCAGAAGGGAATAATATCAACATTTTGTTCCCTTGCCACTGCAGATTTACACAACCATGGTCACTTCTTATGCCAGCCTTCCTCAACCTGGTGTCCCCCTGATGTGTTGGAGTGCAACTTTCATCATCCCTAGCCAGCATGGCCATTGGCTGGGGATGATGGAAATTGCAGTCCAACACATCTGGGGGGGCACCAGGTTGAGGAAGGCTGTTGTACGCCTTTACACAGAAATGTCCAAATCCTGTACTGAACGAACCAAAATTATGTGCCAATGAAATTAAAGTTATACATTCATTTATATAAATAGATGTGTGTGTGTGTGTGCCTGCACTATTCATGTACATGGGGCTTCACAAAATATATAGCACAAAGGCAAGCCCCCACCCCAAGAAACTCACAATAAATTCTGACAAGGGCATAGGCAACAAAGGTTGAGGAAGGGAAGAGATCATTTATATTTTATAAATCTTAAGATGTGCTCTGACTTATATTGAACCATCCTGCCCTGAACTATGTGCTGAAGCCTCCGACGGGCGCCAGTTACTTCCAAAAGTTTCCGACAGGGGGGAGTGCGCGGGATGAGGAGGGACTTTGCCCTTAATACCGGCGTTGCTGGGAAGTGAACCCGGAACATAAAGGGTGCGGCTGACCTAAGTTATCCCCCTCCTGGACTATGCAGCGCGTTTTCTGCTTGCAGGATTAGGGGTCTTGCAGAATTCTGAATTTCTTAGCAATGGCGTGGACTAATTAGGAAGAGTCTGGCCCGGGAGTCTTTCCTGCCACTAAGGCGGGAGGCTCCCGCCAAAAGGAGGGAGCGAAGGGGAGGGGGACACCGTCCAACAAACGCTCCCCCAGAGCCTGGTAAATCTGTAAAGAAAAAAACCAAGCGCCCACACACGCTCAAGCGACTCCCCGGCTCCCGGGGAAGCGGCATCTCCCCCCAACCCTGCCCCTTTCCTAAACTTTCGGCCAATGGCGTTGTGGGAGGGGGGACGTCATTTCCAGCACGGTTTGGCTGGGCACGTGGGCTTCCGCCAGTTCACGCGGCTTGGAGGGGTCGGGCGAAAGGGAGCGGGCAGGGCGCGGGATGAGCTGTCCGTCAGTCATCACGTGGTGGGGGGGATTAAGAAGAAAGGGCCCGGGGCGGGAGGCGCGACGCGCCTGGGCAGGAACGCTGTTGTTAGACGCGGTTCCTCGGCAGAGGGAGAGAAGCGAGCGTGGACCTGTATGTGGTTCGGTGCTGGCCGGTCCTCTGTCGTCGGCTTGGCCTACACAGGTCCGACGGTCACCTTTCCGCCGGGGCGCCGGGAGCCCTGCCGCTGTCATGCCGAAAGGGAAGGAGCCTGACTCCAAAGCGCGGTTGATCAGGCCCCGCGCACGTCCGCCGTGCACGTGTGAAAGTTCATACTGCAGCAGGACGCCCTGGGCGCGGGTGCTGCTCCTCGGGCGTTGGCGCCCACGCCCCGGCGTGTGGGGTCAGGCGGAGGGTTTTGGAGGCCGGGCCCACGCGCGGGGCATTGGTCGGCAGAGGGCAGCACAGATCGCCCGCATTCCTGCCTCCTGAGTTTGCAGCTCATTAGAAAAGCAGCTGGCCAAAAACCTGAAAGGGGTGGGGGGCGTGAAGCGGGCGAAGAACAAATCCCCCTTTCCTCCGGATCTGGTTTCTATTATGCAGCCAACTCCGCGTGCTCGGGCTGAGAGGAGGCGGGAGAGATTCTGCGAAAGGAAACAATTAAGCTCTCCGGCTTCTGGAGACAGACCCGGGGCTCTACTGGAGATCGCGGTGGAGGCTTAACTCTTCGCTCTCCGGAAGGAGCACGCGGCCTGCAGGGGGCACTGGCCCGCGGGGGCCCACCTCGCCCAACTGGGTCTTTAGGGAAACTCTTCGTACCAGTAGCTACCTCATGGGCGCTTGGATGCGGCGCTGTCGGAAGAGGGGTCTTTCTTGCGGAGATTCTAACGCACAAAAACTTAAGCGTTCTGGGAAAATCGAAGGACAGGGTGGATACTGTGCTGTACTTGAAGCTACACAATGGTGCTTTAACCTCCGGTCCCAGCAAGGGTTAGCTGCTTTTTTTCCCAGGCAGATGATTTAGGTACAGCCCCTCCATCATTTTTAAAAAACAAGTTGACTCCTTTCACAGTTGAAAGGCACTCTGCACATGTTCATCGGCCCTTTGCCAGAGGCCCTTAAAAGTATTTCCTGGAGGAAATACATAGCTCAAGACACTGCAACTTTGGAGCACAACAGTTGGTAGCTCTTTAGGCATTGCCTGTTTCTCAGCCTTAGTTTCTTATTAGCAATGTCAAACAGCTGATTCAAGCTAGCTAATTAATGTCCAGTTGGATCAATACTGTGAACAGCTGAGCTCAATTACCAGAATTAATCCAGTCTTGCAGACTGAATTTCTTTCTGTCCAGCTCCCTAAAACATGTCAAATTAAATTCATGAGATGCTACCCAAACTGGACTATGAAGCAGTCCAGTAAACACCTACCCACCCTAGTAACACATGATTCGGCATAAGTGCTGGTGGCAACCTTCCTGCCACTCATGGACTTTGTTCTAAAAGGGCTTCTAGACAGCTGCAAAATAAGAGGAAATTCAGGTTAAACTTTAACCTGCCTGTATTTGCATGCAAAAAGAGCCCTCCTCCTGCATTTCTGCGGGGTGGGGGGTGTATACTCCAATCTTCCCAGACTTAATTGACTTAGTCCTCCTTCCTTATATTCCCTAAACTGGTGCCTTGGCCCATAGTAAGACATTAACATTTTGGCTCATCTTCCCCACTTCTCTGAGAGGTAGAGAGTTCTAGGGCAGCTTATAAGGCAGATTTAGAGGGCCTTAGATAAGAGCTCGTATGGCACCTTAAAGACTAACAAATTTATTACGGCATAAGCTTGTGCACTAGTATCCACTTAATGAGATGTGCCTGATGAAGGGGACTCTGACCCATTAAAATCTATGCTGTAGCAAATTGGTTAAACATGAAGGTGCTACAAGATTCTTTGTTGCATTTGCAGCATCAGACTAATATGCCCTCCCTTCTGGGGATTAGATGGCATTTTGTAATAACTTTATTTACAGATGTGCATGTTAAGTGGGGCAGGGGGTGCTCACCTAAAAGCAGCTATGGTCCCAAAAAGCAATAGCACCGATGAAGCCCTGAAACGCAAACCTTGTTTTTCCATTGCCAAATTCAAACCACCCCTATGGGCCCTCCACATAAACATAGGCAGATGGGTGCAACACATTCCAGGAACTTGGACATGTCTGTGCAAATGCATTTGCTGAGTATCTTATATACCCTTGCCTCTCCCCCTGTGTTTGTTCTTGCCTAACCTTAAGAGCTTCAGAACAGGGATATTGCTCATTGCTTCTAAAAGATCTTCCTGTTTCCAAATGCATTAGAATGTGTTCCAACCACAGTTTGGCTTTTTTGCAGTACTGCAAGAAGACCCTTTCCAGTGGTGATGGTGCAATATCCTGGCTGCACCTTATAGAAAGAAAGCAATAGGATTGCTTTGGATAGCTGTGCTGTTGGTCTCATCCTTTAAAAAAAAAAAAATAGCGACCTATATGGTAGACTCCAGACAGAGCAGCCTCTGAAGAATCTAAAAGGGGGGAAAGTTCACAAAATGATGCGAGAGCCACATCACTAATAACGTTACACAAACAATATCCATCAAGTGAGGACCAGGGGGAAAAGTATCTGGGCAATTGTGTCCTCTGAGGCTAATTCCTCCTCCCTCGTGGTCCTCGTAAGGTGCAAGGGAGCAGATCCCCTCCCAACATAAATGCTGCTCTCCAATATGTTTGGGCTCCCAGCGCATCTGCAAATGGTGAAACACCTTTAATAACAGTGATAGATGTGGCACTTGTGCAATCATAAGATATTGCACTGAGTTCTGGAGAAATGTAATACCCACACAACAGCAGTGTAACTTTGCAGAAATGTGTGGACTGCACAGCAAATGAGGAATGGATGTGTGTTTATTCTACAAAAAAAAAAACCCCACATACCCTGATGATGCAGAAATGACCTAAAGACTGTGCCAACTGGAGTCACCAGTAGATGTCTCCGTCAATCTAGATTGTATGATTAAGAACAGCTCTACTGAGTATACTGAAACTGAGCTGGGAGGGGGATAATTACTGGATGTATTAGAACAATGTTCTGTAAACTCTTAGGTTAAAACACATTCTACAAATTAACTGGTATGATTGTTCTGTCATGAGAGCTCCTTTTAAATCTCCAAACATGTATTGCATCCAGTCCAGGATTTAATCAGGGGACGGAGCACAGTTGTGGAACCGCTCTGGAGTGGCATTTAAGAAAAACAATGGACTAGAAGGACTTTTTGGAAATGTGCAATTTCAAGACAGATGCTGCAGGATGGCGGCAGATTAGCGACAACATCATCTGTCACAAACGACCCCAATGCGCTCTACCACCACATTAAATTGGCCATGTAGCTCGGCCCCCAGTTTCTACAGCTAGCCTTTGATAGAACCCCTTACAAGTCTTGTAGAAAGGAAAGTGCCAAGAGACAGAGCCTATCCTAAGTACAGTCCCACTCGGGGTCTAAACGTAACCCCTACTGTAGCCATGACATTTAGACACCTGTAGGCCGATCATTCAAATTCAAACCCAGGTCAAGCATCTGCCATGGTAAGACTGAATTTTCATCGCATGAAAGTTCTGTTTGCCTTGCCCTCTTGGTGTGTGGTTCCACAGAGGTGACTCCACAGTACAACAATTTTGTTCTGCTCTGAACACTAATGAAGCACTTTGGCAACAGGAAAGCAAACTGTCCATCTGGTGTTGATCAAGAAGATATACGTTCTGTTTTTCCTAACATTTCAGCAACTTTCAGGAAACCCAATAAAGAGTTAACACTACTTGTGGTTCTTGTCTTGGAATACAGCGAAAATACAATACAGCCTCCTTTAAAAGCGATCTGTCCTTATTCTAGATATGTCTACCAAGCTCTCCTGGCACACTGAAAAAAACAGCATAGTAGCAGTACTTGCCCCCTAGGTTTTCCAGGTGTTGGTAGACCCAAATGCTGACAATTATTTCTGGCCCATAAAGATTCTGTTGGTGGGGGGGGGGGGAATGACACAAAACAACTGCGTAAATCAGTCCCTGATATCTAGGAAGAGGTCTGGATGCAGAGTTAAGAGGGCAGAGTACTCTATTGTGTAGCCTAAAACATTCAAGCTAGCCACTGTAGTAAAACAAAGGGTATCAGAATCCTTGCCTTTCTGAAATGATAAACGGTTATGGTGGGTGGGGAACCATCACTGTTGGTCTCCCCTGGTGAGAAAGCCTGTAAACGGAGGTGGGTGGAAGGAAAGGAGCAGTCAACATTCTTGGCATGTGCATCAGAGGAAAGTGAAAACACGCACTGTAATGTAGGGGGTCCAGTTCTCTCTGCCTCATACTGGAGTTAGTCTCTGGGACTTAATTTTTTAATAAGCACATTTTTACTGCTAAACTCACACTAGTACCAGTCCAATGCCAATAATACAATATCCTGTTCCTATAAATGAAGGGGGTAACTTTGTTACTAGAGGGGGAGGCATTATTATCACCCTACTGCTTGACCCTTAAAAAAGAAAACAGGAAGGTTGTGTGTCGTGTTCACACCCTACCTTGAACTAAGTTCATTTTTCTGTTTCTAAGAAGGGAGACAATCCTCAAAAGACAGCCTTGCTCGCATTTAGCACTTTTAAAGAAAGGGCTATATGAGTACCTCTGAGCTTGTGTGGTATGGTGCTCATCCGCTTGTGGGATCGACTTTGTTTTTTGTACTAGATGCCCAAGATCCACTAACTGGAGCCTGGTGTAAAAGGCAGAGCACTTCAAAGAGCTCAGGAATTTTGGAGGGAGTGCCATAACTGAACAGAGCTCACAATCCTTCCACAAAAAATCCCCTTCTAGTTACCCTAAACTCGCTTCATTTCAGCAGTATAATTTAGGACAAGGGAGGGGGAGAAGAGAGAGAATAATTTTATTGCTGCTTCTGTCAAACAATGGGGAATCACAAATCCTTGCCAATCAACTGCAAATTAACTGGAGATCTATCTTCTGCCCACCCTAAAGAACTAAAGAGGAGAGAAAGGAAATACAACTTTAAAAATTCACCAAGTTGCAGGGGGATGAGAAGGAAAGGATGTTACTCTTCCCAGTGAAAGAAATGTATGCTTGGAACATATATCCCTGCAATGGAAGTGCTACTTGGAGGAAAGTCATTTGGAACTTGCGTAAAAAATAAGTAATAACTGTATATTTGTTGGTCAAAACTTAGCCATAAATCCTCTGGAAAGGCCTTAAACTAGCTAGAGCATTATAGGCCCTTACTCAACCAATCTTACAGCCTGATCCTACACATATTTTCATAGAAGTCCCACTGAGTTCAATGGGGTTTATTCCTAAGTAAGTGTGTATAGGATTGCAGCCTCCCTACTAAGCTGCAAGCAATGTCTCTAGATCAGCCTTCCCCAGTGTCCAGTGCTCTTCAGATGTTTTGGACTTCAACTCCCATCAGCCCCAGCCAACATGGCTAATGGTCAAGAATGCTGGGAGTTTGGGTCCAAAACATCTGGAGGGCAGCAGCAGGTTAGAGAAAGCTGTTCTAGATCATCTCTAGATCTGCCCTAGGTAGTTCAAACCACATGAGTAGTTCCAGTCTGCACTCCCCTCCCTCAAGTTTAATTTGGAATCCATTTCACAACCAACTAAGCTTGATTGTGTGTTGGCTGGAACAAGATCGAAGGAAGGGAGGGAGGCAGTTGTGCAAGCACCCAACCCACTCGCTAACTCAGTCGATGCGCTATATAACTATTTCTGTCCTTGTCATTCACACATGCTTAACCACTGTTGCCAGATGTGTGAGAATTCTTGTACGAGCCATGAAACCTTTTACACCCTCGTACACCAGTCTGTGAGAATTATCAGGCTTGCCCAGGACCAAATTAAATGTTACGAAGGAATTCCTTGACTAGAACATCCCACTCCCACCCCCACCCTGCTGCTGCCATAACAACAACAACAAGCTGACCTTAAGGGTGCCTTGCTATGCATGTTTAGACAGAAAAGGCTCCACAACTCCCAGCATTCTCCATGCAGCTGATTGCACACTTAGTGCTGCGCTAAGGTGGACAGGCATGGTAGCAGTGCTTACCATGGCCAGCAAGTCTCAAGCAACAATGGGAGTGGGGGAATGGATTGTCGCCTTGTGTGAGGAGGAGGTATTTCTCTGCTTTGCTGTTGTTGCCCTTCTGGGGGATTGTTTGTTGTGCAAAGAGGGTTGTGGTTGCATATCCCATCCTGTATAGGGCCTAGCAGAGTATGGAAGACAGGACTTCCTCTTCCATCTCAGTTGTTCTAGGTGAGGTGTAGGCCGCTTTCCATTCTTTGTCAGTGGAGCTGGGGAAGTGGTGTATGTGCAAGAGAGAGAGCTGAGAAGGGGAATCCTACACCCCTTTAAACTAGTTTAGGTGTGCGGGGAAGCTGACATGCCTGAGGTAAGAAGGGGAAACCACAAAGGAGCATGGTAGCCATGCTGATCTGTCACTTTCCAGAGGTGACATGTCTATGGGGCTGCTGTGAGAGAAAGCAGAGGAGTGCAAGGAGGTAAATTTGGGCCTCTACCCCAGGACAAGAAAAAGAAGCGTTGGGGCTCTGAGACAAGGATTCCAAACGGATAGTCTCTCGGCTGTTGGCAAAGGCCTCTGATGTTGTGTGGAGCAAGTGAAATTCCAAGCATGAGGCTGTCAGCATTGGCACTGCTGTCTGTGGTTAGAATTAGCCACTCAAGGCTCCTTTTCAATCCTAGAATAAGACTGTGAGTGGCCATGGCAGCAGAGGGAAGGCTGGTGGTTATTTAGTAGCATTAGCATGAAAAAGCCACACAGGAGGTGGGTGGGGTGGGGGAGAAGGCAGATTCCAATGATCCACAGAGAAAGAATTTCAGTCCCTCCACAGAAGAGCCATCTAGGTCAGCATGAGGGGGAGTGGGCTGAATTTGCCTTTCTGCTGTCGGTAGCACCAGTGCTTACTTGGTTTGACCTTTTAACTCTCAGAAATTTCAAGGCAATGGAATCTACCCCTGTCATTACTGGTCTTTCTTAGGTCTCTAAACCCTCCTTATGTAATAACATGATGGTGAAGCTGCCATGAATTAGATTAGATATAGACACACGCTCTTTGCCATATATTGAGCGAAAATAAAGCAGACTTATGTTCTCTTCATACTGAGGCTAGCTGCTTATCGTTTGGTTTCATAGAGTCTAGATTTGTTATGTAGATAATAATTCATTTAGCCTTGAACAAAGAGAAATGGTTTAAGCAAGACATTAAGGAAAAATAAAGCAAGGAAATGAAATATCGTGTTTTGGCCTCCCGTTGTGTAACACCCACTTAGCAACTAGCCTAATCTATCATGGGGAGCTGACAGAGCACCATGCGCTCTGGCTGTAGTCTACATGACAGAGGACAGAAGAGGCACATTAAACTCACAACACTGCCAATCCCTGATGAATGAAAAGGCAGCAGTGTGGGGCTGCCAGCAGAGGATGGGGCAAGGCCAAAGGAAGTGCTGTGGGAAAGGCAGGACTTGCAAGGGAGCCTAGAGCCTCCTATGGCTTGTGCGCTGAGAAACTGTATCTCCTGTTAGCTTACTTGCCCCTCTGATACGCCTTTCTCATTTGCCACCCACCTGAAAACCCCACTCTCCTCAGTTTCATTCCACTTATTTTGCAGCAGTTCAGCTAAGCACTTCAAAGAGCCAGACCTGTCTCAGCTCAGTGAGTACTACACATTTCACCTCTCATGATTAATTCAATAGTTCTTTCTCTTCTTGACCCTTAAAACTCATATCTCCAATGGAGATATGTTTTGTCTGAGCAGGGGGTAAAGTGGCTTCTCCTGCTCCTTTTGTGCCACACAGATCTCCGTCTCATGCCCTTCCTTCCTCAGTTTCTAACTCATCCTCCTTCCTCACACATATTCCACATCCCAGGGTTCCTCCTCTTTCTGAGCTACAGACAAGGCATCCATTCTTCAAGCAGCAATAAACCGCCAGAGGCTGCCAGCAGCTGATCAGTCCTGAATGCCAGCCCTCACCTCCAGTCTCAGGATCAGCCTACTTTTCTGGAGAGTTATTACTCATGGGAGAAAGTGCCTGCAACTCATTGGCTACCTCATGGCACAAGCCCAGGAAGTACACATTTTCTGACTCTCTCTTACCAGTGATGACCTACGAGCCATGTTCAGGGCTTTGCCTCAGTGTTTTTATTGTGGCTACAGAAAACTCAAATGAAGCCCCATCTCCTCCTTCATGCAGAAAATCATCAAGGACCACCCAACCATGTTTTGCATCTCAAGTGGAGAAAAGCCTTTAAAAAAGAAATAATTAACTCCGGGTTCTTCCAGACAGAGGACTCATAGCACCACCAGTCTTACAGACAGACTTCCACTGTAAAGTACAAGAGGAATTTCCATGTACTGCCCACGCTGTCAGGGGAAATTGCTGCTACATGCCACAAACATCTGTCCACACCAGTAAGTGGAGATGTGGCCAAAACTCCTCTCTCCCTTTGCTACTTCCTCCCACCATGTTCTTTGGGCTGAGGTAGGTTTTGGTTGTTTTGTTTTGTCTCCAGAATTGCAGAGTTCTGGAAGTTCAAAGGTTCACTGTTGCGCTTTTACCCCCATGTAAGTGCATGTCGCCCTCATTCAGATCAGGACCAAGGTGTTCCATGAGCAGAGGGTTAAACCTCCCCCTCCCCAGTTTTTTCCCCTTACGTTACTTACACACACACACACACACACACACACCCGTGTAGGGGTGCCCATTCTAGTCATTTTTCTTTTTTTTAACCTCTGGGTGGGGGGGATGATAATGGTGGAGTTTCTGTAGAACAACTGGTGTGGGGGTGGGGAAGATTTAACCTTTTTCCTCCTAGACCACCATGGTCCTGATCCGAATGAGGGCAATGTGACCTTACATGTGAAGTAAAAGCACCAGCAGTGAACCTTTGCATTTCCAGAATTACGCAATTCTGGACAACAACACGTAGGCAGTCCAAAGCCCCCTGCTAACAAGGCAAGCCAACAGTGCCTTAAAAGCCCCATATGGAAGAGCCCTCACTCATATACACACCTTCGGCAACAGAACTCAGGTTCGGTGGTCTTTCAGATCACACCTAAAACGCACCACTTGGGTTACTTGGATTGGAGATCAGCAAGCAATGCCCTGGGTTGTGATCATACTGGATTTTAAAAACTGTTTTGAAGTGTATGGACTTGGAACTAACTTGAAGTACTCGTGTTAAATAGAGGACTGGGCAGAAACTTTCTGGCGTGCCACAGAAGACCACCAATTTGCCTGGCCCACTATACACTGGGACATATACAGAGAGCTACTTAATTCCATCACTGTCTTCTGACAGTGGAAGTGTATTTGTATATGTAGTCAAGTTATTCAGTGAACAGCAGTCATAAAGACAATGTTTGTTGAAAGCTGTACCAGTGGCATTTGCCACAAGCAAAATTAAACATGAAAAAAACCTACCCAAACACTTATGATAAATACTAGTGCTCTAACTCTTTATTTTATCCATCAACTGTGCAAATATCAAGTTGGATCCAGGATCTGGCTTCCACAAGAGGAATGAACCTTCCACAAGAGGAAGGGATCTGCTTGAAGAAGGTTCCTTTGCCTAATTTGGGGGGTCCCCCTCACACCACAGCTCACCCCATTCTCCTGACTTTCTGTGTAGCATTTTCAGGAGACTGGCATGGAGGGGGCAAGGAAGTCCACTACCTCCAGCGCAGTTGATCCAGCTTGAATCTGGACCCAGCCCACCATATGATAGATCTCGCCGAGCCATTATTATGCACCAGAGAGGTAAACAAAATAATACTAAGAAACCATAAAACCTCAGGTCCCTTTTGATCTTGTTATGATCATTACAACTCTACCCACACCCAGGCATATGAATGGCCTTATTTATTACTTTTATATCCGACCTTTCCTCCAAGGAGCTCAAGGTGGCATCCATGGTTCTCCCACTGTCATTTCATCTCTTCAACCACACTGTGAAGTAGCAACTAGCCCATGGTCACCCACTTAGCTTCATGGCTAAGCAGGGATTTGAACCTTGGTCTCCCCAGTCCTAGTCAGACATGCTAACCTCTCTGCATCACACTGGCTCTCTTATACAGAGTTAGACCTTTAACTTCATCTAGCCCAGTGCCCTCTACTTCAGTTGGCAGCAGCTCTGCAGTGTCTCAGGCACAGGTCTTTCCCCGCCCTGCTACTTGACGTTCATGTCTTTCTGCATGTGCATTCCCGCTCTGTGCAAGGCCAGTATGAGGATACAATACATCAGCAGTGGGGATCCTGTGCTCCTCCAGATACTGTTGGATGGCAAATCCCATCAGCACTAGCCAACATGTCCAATAGTTGGTGCTGATGGGAGTTGTAATCCAATAGCTGGAGGTCCACAAGTTCCCCACTCCTGCAGTATACGGTCTGCTCTACAGATGCAGAAGACTCAATCATCCCCTCTGTAGTTAGTTGTGGAACAACTGATGCCCCTAGCAAAAAGTTGAATTCCAAGTTTTATCTGTAATGTGGCATTTCATGAACTTGTATAAAATACATTTATTTTGTATTCTTTGAAACTGAACTCGACATCTCCTAGGTATACTGGCTGACCTGTGACTTCTGCAATATATTTTAGGTCATGCTTAACATTTTTTAATCACTGTTCCTGCTTTCAGTGGAAGGGTAAAGAGTGACAAAGATTGGATCTTTCTTTTCTTCCAACGCACACCTCTGGGTAGGATGAGGACTCTAATTTATATTAGTGATTATGAGTATTGAATCAGGGATTATAATTAATCTAGACCTATGAATCCACTGTAAGAAGTAGAAATTTGAGTACAAAGTGTAAACTGGCTGGTTCTTGCAAAATGTTAAAACACTTTAAACATTCACACCACGTGCCCAAGCACTTCACATGGTTTTAAAGACGTTTTCTTAAAAGAAAACACTATTTTAAAAAAAATGGTTCTCTCCTTGAATTTGGCACGGCTTTAAACAAAGGCTGACTCTGTCTAGTTACAGTCTCTGACAACAAATTAGAGGTGGAACTTCACAGCACAAAGCATATTCCAGACTCAGAGAGAAGAAACCGTGCAATCAATGTGACGAAAGAGAGAATAAAACAGGGGAAATGTTTTCTGTTGCAGTGTCTTGAATATATGGAAATGTGTGGAAAAGCCCTGAGAGACTGTGAAAGACTTCACATCAAAAAAGCAAGGAGGTGGGGAGGGAGGTGCAGAACACATGCCTGATCCTGGGAAAAAATTTAGGAGAAAAAGAAATGGCCTTGTGCCATACTGTAGCCTTGCCATTAGAGCAGCAGCGTACTGGAGTACATCCTGCAGAAATCAAACATGCGGTCTGGCCAAGGCTTGCATGGGTGGCAGGCTGCGACAGCAAATTGAACTCACTACCCATTTAAATATACTGGAAGTCATCTATGTGCCGCCCTCCTAGGGAGATATAATTGAGTTTGGATTTGTTGGCTCGTCTGTGGCACTAGAGGGTGCTCTCCTACTGGATGGAGAGGAGCAGGAGGGGAGGGCATTCCCTCCGGAGTCAACACTGACCCCAGCGCAGCCAGTGTTTTGACAGGGATTCATGAGGGACTGCTATTCCTCAGTTTTCCAAAGCTGGCAGCAAGAGAAGTCTTGCATTCCTGATTTTCAGGCAAGGGGAAAACAAGCCACCGCCCCCATCCCCACCTCATGTTTGAGTAGAGGCTGGTAGACATCTTCAAGCAAGGTGGGCGAGAGCAGAGCTTCCTCCACAACTGCAGGCAGAGGGGCACTCACGCTTGCCAGGGCAAACCATCAGTCACCCATTTGGCTGAATGCGACCCACGGAGCTCCCGTCAGCTGATACAGTTATAAATCCTCTATCTCAGCCTTCCACAACCTGGTGCCCACCAGATGTTTTGGACTACAGCTCCCAGGATTCCTGGCCATTGGCTGATAAGGCTTGCAGCCCATGACATATGGAGGGCACCAGGCTGGGGAAGTCTGCTTTATCTCCTTTCCTAATAGCAGCAGCATGAGATGCTTGCTTGATTGGTCCAGTTATCCAAATCTTCTTTGCATTTTTAAAAAAACAGACTGATGAGAAAGATACCTGGTAAATATACCCTTGCCCTGTATGTTCTCAGGTACATTGCACCACATTTTATCAGGCTCCAGGGGGCCATGGACTGATTATGTTGAAGGGCAAAAACAGGAATAACTGAAGAGTGGTGTATTCAGAGGGATCAACAAAAGCATTGGTGGATGAACTTAACTAGCAAAGGAATGCTCATATTCTAGCACACCACATGCACATTCCTGTTGCTCCTGTGGTTTCAGCTAGCTCACTTTTCTTGCCTCTAGAGAATGGTGTTGTGTAGCAGCAACCACATCCCACCCCGTAGCCAGCTGCACTCCTCTGTGCCCAAGGTCATTAAGTGAGCCTTTGCTGTTGTGGACAAGGTGTAGTGTCCTCTGAGCTTGTGAAGTCTTAACTGGGAGTTTCACTTGAGTTAGCAGGTCTAGTACTGCTCTAGTTCACTTAGGGCACCATCCTGTCTATGTTTAGACAGAATAAAGTCCTACAATTCTCGGCATTTCCCAGCCACCTATGCTGGCTGGGGTATGCTGAGAGTTGTAGGACTTTTTTCTGTCTAAACGTACATAGGATGGTGCCCTTAGAAGATCACATGAGGAATACACACTGGGTTACAGTTTCTCCACCCTCAGCCCGCTATCTCTCGAACAGCAGGTCTGATTGAAGGCACACTAACTAGGCAGCCAGCCCACTCCCTCCCCACCATCAGCACCAGAGCAATCTCCCAGAATAAAGCACCCTTCCAAACAGAGGTGTCTCCTCTCAGAGACCCATCCTAGCTGCAGTAGCAAGGAGCGGTTTAAAGAAACAGCACTCACTCTCATCACTTGTGCCAGATCCTCAAGGCAGCAGAAGCGGTCTGGTGACCACTATCCCATCAACAAAATAAACATTCACTCAATTTTTTTGTTTTTATAAACTCCTGTACTGGGTACATGCAGCTCAACTCCTTGAATACAGAGCAGGCTGGGAGGAGCGTCTCTAGCTCAGAGGTACAGAACAGGTTCCAGGTTCAAGCTGTAACACTTCCCAGTTAAGTGGTCTTAGGTAGGAGGACTGGAAGCAGTTCTAGTAAAAAGAGCCCAAAGAGTTTGGCCTTTGCCAACAGCTTGACAATGCTAGCAGTAGCTGACAAAACTAGACACTGGCCTAGCTTAGGATGAGGCAGTTCCCTATATCCTCAACACCAATAATCACAAAGGAGGAGGAGAAGACAAGCTGTAACCTTAGTGTAGCTCTGTCTTCTTCCTACTTAGTTTCTCCGGCCCCACACAGCTGCCTCCCACTCCAGCGGCAACCCAATTCAAATAGTAGTTGCCCCATTAAGAGTCGACCCCACAGAGGATCAGAATTTCATTTGGCCCAGTATCTCAGACAATGCTCCAAGAAGATCTTCCATAGAGGCCCAGTCTTTTTGGAAATTATCAAGCCACTATCAACCAAGAAACACACAACCAAGGAAAAACAGACACTCTGGAACGTATCTCAGTTGACTCAAAGAACAAAGCAACAAAAGGCCAAAGGTTCTTCATCAAGAAGCAGCAAAGTGAAACTGGGCTCCATTTTGGAAGAAAGGAAACATAAAAGCAGTAGCTGAGAAGAGGCAGATTCTCCTCCACTACCCTCTCTCTCTCTCTCTCTCGTGCAGTGCACACAAACCTGGCCCTGAGAGAGACACGCCAGCACTGAGGCTTCTCTTTTCTACTGTGGCAACAGCCTGGCTTTGCCAGCCAAGTCTCACTGACTTCATTACCAGGAGCAGAGAGACTGGAGAAGATGGCCCTTTGCTGCTCCAGAAGAGCTGGCAAGGAGAACTGAAGGCCAGGCTGGCAGATGGCATCACTTTTACAACACAGCAGGAGGACAGGCAGGCAGGCAGGCAGGCAGCTCTCTTGCAGTTGGTCTCTGGTTCCTGGTCACATGGGAGACGGGAAGAAACAGGGAATTGCCAGGCGTGGGGGTGATCCCTGCCAGGCACAACTGCTGGGATTCTCACTGGGGAGAGACCGGTGCTGCCAAGCCGAGAGGGCGAACCGCCCATAGCGGGGCTGCGATGGAAGGCAGGCCGAAATGCAATGGCGGTCTGGAGGTGAATACCACTCACAGCCGTGTCGCCCTATTGGCAAAGCATAATGGGAAGACGCACCCACAGGGCAATGAGCAAACTCCCAACACACAATGCAGGACACCCATCAGTTTTCTCTGTGTGTCTTTTAATTTTTGAGGTAAAACTTTTTGGTTTTCCTGTGACAGAGGCAGGGCTCCAACTTAGCACCAGCCACATATGGACAGAGCGTGGCACCCCCATTCCCCCCATGAATGCCCTTCTCCAAGCAATTTCAAAAAAATGCTTTGCCCCCACCCTAGCCCACTGGTCAGCACTTGCTCCTCTCCAGGATAATCCCCACAGGCTGAGCAGTACTTCTCGCCTTCTCTACCACCTATCCTAAAGAGACGCATATCAGCAGCAATTTTTTCCTCACTACAGCAGCTCCATCAGACCCACCACACTCCTCCTCAGACCTACGCCCCAGGACTCCAGTTTTATCACTGTGCCCCCATCCCTCCTTACAACAGAAGAGCCAAGCACTCCCTCCCCAGTCCTGGCAGCCAAGATCCAGAGCTCTCAGAAAAAGAACTGCTGGAGGCAAATAGACAGCCCCTTCCCCCAGACCCCCATCCTTTGAGTAACTCACCCCACCCTCCAATCCTGCTTCCCTTTGGGTAGCTGATCCAAGGCACTGTATCGGCTCCTGGGTTGGAGGCACTTCTAGACAGCCCGAGACCAGGGGCAGCAGGGGAAAGCAGGCCAGGCCAGGCCTGATGGCAGCCCTGGACCTTTGCCAGGCCCGAAAGCGACCCTCTTTTCCAGTAGTCCGTCTGTCTGTGAATGGAAATCCTCTCAGTGGGGAGAAGGCTCCTCCTGCCTCTTGGAGGGCCAGTGGCACACATGGGAGAGAGGTAGGACAGTCTCTTAAATTGTGGGTCTGCTACATCATTGCTAAATAAAGATACAAAACAAAATGCCGAGAGGCTGGTGGCTCCTATTTCTCCCTTTCTGGCTACCCTCCCTGCCTACTGCGCCCCATCTCCCACTCTGTGCACCAGGAACTGGCTTGCAGCCACACAGATTCCAGTTAGAGGCAGCCTAGTGCAAACAGGCCAGAAGAGCGAGAGTTATCAGCAGCTGGAGACACAGGTTGCAAGAAAGGTACGGGCCACCGCCCGGGGGGTTCAGCTGCTCCTCGCATCCTTCCCCGTGCCACCCCTGGTAGCAATGGCACTGGAAGTAGTTCTGGAGGAAGGCTGTGTCATCCCGAGAGAGTTTCCCTCGGGCTACAAGCAGGGCCTTTGCCTGCCGGGATTCATTGTGGTAGATCTGGAAGCTGGCTGGGTTGAGATGCAGGAAGACATCCGTATTGCTGTCTTGGCGCCGGCAACGCCCATGGCTGTTGCACAGAGTCTGGCTGCAGAGGTCGGCTGCCGTCGTCACATTGATAATGTAACGGCCGAGGTCCTTCTCTATGTAGTTTTTTATCACCTGGCAGGTTTCCTACAGAGGAGAGGATTGACAGTGAGTGGCAGCTACTGAGCAGCAGAAAACAGGCCCAGCACATCAAGGATCAGACCAGCAGGTGTGGCAAGAAGGTGGGCTGGTTCAAGGTTCCCTCCCATGGTTCAGCATCAGGGAGCCTACGAGAGTGAGAAGGGTCAAAGGAAGGTATCTTTTAAATAAGAGAATACGTGTGTGTGTGTGTGTGTGTGTGTGTGTGTATATATATATATGAGAGAGAGAGAGAGATCTTGGGTATCCTACAATCAACTGTTCAGGTTTCTGGTGAAAGAGTGGCAAAAGGCCCAAACCTATTAATTATTACTTAGAAGTCATTTCCACTGGTTTCAGTGAGACTTGCTTCCAGGTTAGTGTGGATAGGATTTCTGCCTCTGTCAGTATTCTTCAATTTTCCATTCATTAATTGCAGGACATTTTTTCTAAGTAATCATGCCTAGGATTGTGCCCTTAATTTATTTAGTACATTTGTATCCCCCCTTTCTTCCATCATGGAACTCCAGGTGGTGGATGTGGGGCGTTCCCAGGTGGTCTCCTGTTCAGGTACTGTCCAGATGCAGACCTGCTCAGCTTTAGCGTGCTTACTGCATCAGGCAATTACTGTAGGTCAACAGACATGGATGATACAACCCCTGTGCTAGTCTCTACTGTTGCAAACTTCCTGTAAGGAGGTGAAGCAAGAATTGCCTCTCAGAGAGCCCCGTTACCAGGCTTCCACTGTGGTTCTGCTGAACATCATATGGAGACACAAGGTAGTTGGAGAGGGCAGCCTCTGAGGGCCAACAAAAGGCAGTGCTCACAGCTCTAGAGGGCTGCTATTAGCCTCCAACTCCTTGGAGGAGGCTAGTAATTCCTCAACACAAAGGGGCCTCCTGGAGCAGAAATACAGAGAGAGAGAGAGAGAGAGAGAGAGAGATCAGATGGGTGGGCAACCCATGGCCCACAGGCAACATGTGGCCTGTGCTGCCTCACATCGCCTCTCCAAAAATCAGCAAACGAGGAAAAGAACAGAGGTTTACTAAGGGTAAATTTAGCTTGAAAGCCGATTTTTGCCGATTTGGGGGGTGAAAAGGTGTGGCCTGTGGAAGGATGGGGTTTGGGGGATGGCTGGAATTGGCCTCTGGACCACCTGAAGTTGCTTCTGAATCCATCCGTGGATTAGAGCCACACACAGCCTCAACCTCCAATATTAAGCTGAGAGCGGCTGTAGGCCATTATACCCTGTGGACACAAACAGGAGTATTTCTGTACACTTGCATCTCTGTCATGAATGCTCTACATACCTAGCATTAGCATCAGAATGGCAACCAGATCAGTTTAATCTTGGGAGTGCCAATGAGGCCTCTGTTCGGACTAAATCACCTTGAGCAAAGTGCGTATCAAGGAGGAGAGTCTTTGCAGCTCTCAAAGAGAAAGGCCATTAAGAGTAAAAAACAGCCTTTTTCCCTCTGGTGCAGCCTTCCCTTACCTAGGTGGGTCCCTCCAGATTTTTGGGTCTACAGCACCCATCAGCCCCAGCCAGCATGGCCAGGTGTGATGGGTGTTGTAGTCCAACCACATCTAGAGGGACCCAGGTTGGGAAGGCTGCTCCAGTGACAGGTGGTCACATCCAATGAACTACGGTCTTTGTCTACACATGTCTCTCCATCTTTGCCTCCCCTGGCAGCCTCCCATACCACAGAATTG
Source organism: Heloderma suspectum (assembly GCF_057233095.1). Classification (NCBI taxonomy): domain Eukaryota; kingdom Metazoa; phylum Chordata; class Lepidosauria; order Squamata; family Helodermatidae; genus Heloderma; species Heloderma suspectum. The sequence goes on from NC_139459.1 coordinate 281,633,715, forward strand.
CCCATCTTGCCTAGTACCTCAATAGCCTCTTCAAAGATCTTCAGGCTTTTAAACAAAACAAACTGGAGAAGCACCACTAAGAGGGCTTCCTGCTGAAGCAGACAGGACCCAACAAGTTCCAGAGAGGAGAGAGATCAAAGGGTGTGTTTAAAAGAGTGATGGAAAAACAAGCCCACTCTAGGCTTGTCTCTGCAAAAGTCCATGCTGAGCAAGAGGGAGGCGGGGGGTGGGGGATCATACCTACCCGACTTCTAGTGTTTTCTGCATCTCCCCAGAAGATAGCTCCAGCTGCCCCCAGGGCAGCACTCTCCCCAATAGTGGAGATCAAGTCCATCTGGAAGGGAATATCCAAGTAGATCCACAGTTATTATAGATGCACAACAGCAGCAGATCAGTAGAATACCTCAGAATTGATATAATCCAGCCTTTCCCAATCCGGTGCCCTCCAGATGTTTTGGACTACAACCCCCTTTGGCCCCAGCTAGGATGGCTAATGTTCAGGAATGCTGGGAGTTGTAGTCCAAAACATCTGGAGGGCACCAGATTGAGGAACGCCTACTGCTAAATTATTAGTATTCCTTAATTAAGGAAGGGGAAAATACATTTAACACTGATGTCAACCTTATGGTGGAGGAGAAAGGTCCAATTCACTGCTCCATTTCCAGAGGGGTAGCCGCGTTAGTCTTTTGCAGCAAAAATAACAGTGCATTTATTCTGGCATAAACTGTTGTGGACACTATCCACTTCATCCGATGCAACAGATTATCTGATGAAGTGGACAGTATCCAGGAAAGCTTATGTCAAAATAGGTTTGTTCATTTTTAAGGTGTGACAAGACTCTCTGTCGTTTTCACCTTTCAAGACTTGCATTGCCAGATGGAAGTAATATACATTTCGGAATCTCAGATGAAACAAGTAAAAGCAGGTGAGAGCCTTGCCTGGCCAGCATGAGAGTTGGGGCTACTTCAGGACACTGCAGGAAGTAGGATTTCAGTTCCCCCTGTAGGGACACAGTATTGCTCAGCTGCACTTACAGTGAAAGCATGGAAAGCATTCCCTATAGTTCAAGGCATGGCGTGAACTACTTTGTGCCACAGGATAAGCTCCGTTCATGGATATTATTTCCAGGTAAGAAACTGGTGTGCACACCAACATCATGCACAACGAGCATGCACGTATCGCCTTAGTCATGTAAGCCAGCCTTCTCCAACCTGGTCCCCTCCAGATGTGTGGGGCTACAGCTCTCATCATCCCCAGCCAGCATGTTGAACAGCTGTGCTGGCTGGGAATGGTGGGAGCTGATGTAGAATGGTTGGAGAAGGCTGACGTAGACACATAGGTGGGAAGCCCTAGTTGGTGGCAGGTCCTCACAGCACGTTGTTGTTGTTGTTCAGTCGTTCATTCGTGTCCAACTCTTCGTGACCCCATGGACCATAGCATGCCAAGCCTTCCTGTCCTGCGCTCTCTCCCGGAGCGTGCTCAAGTCCATATTCATTGCATCAGTGATGCTATCTAGCCATCAGATGCATATGCGTTTCCCAACATCACCACCCCCTACGCTGCCATTGCTGCCACCACTGCCGCCACCCCCCATGGATTCTGGTGCAATTCCCTATGTGGCTTCGAAGTTGTTATGCAGGTATCATCACATGCGAAGCGGTCTGCTCTTGTGCAATTCTGCACCTGGTGGTGAATTGCGAAAGGCAGCCTCTGGCCACCCACAGCACATCGTCTGCTTTCCTGAGAACATGGGAAGACACAATATGACCCCAGCCTCACTCCACCCACTGTGCACATTGCAGTCACCGTACACCACCACAACCTGCTGCCTGCTAGATGTGGTAGACTGCAACTCCGATCATTCTCAGCCAGGTACGAACAATGGGCCTTGCAGCTCACCATATGTGGAGAGCCACAGGTTTGGGGAGGCTGGCGCATGCCTTGCCCCCAGACCACAGTCCTATTCCAGGGCTGGAGCTGACACCCTGCCTTCTCGAGGAAAGCAACGTGAATCAGCAAATGCCAGGAACAGAGCAGGAGGTTTCTGGACAGATAGTGCCCAGTGAACAATGTAGGGGAGCCGCTGACAAGAGGCAGAGGCCCGGCAGCCGCTTGTAGGCAGGGAGAGTCAGAAACAAAGAGACCTTGTTTCTCTCAGATGAGGACCTTCTCTAGGCAGAACAAATGGAGGGGCTAGCCAGGGGCTTTTTCAGCTCTTGGCTTTCAACCCTTCACTTCAGCTCATCACTTGACCTCCAATCTAGCCCTCTGGGGAGGCTGACCAACAACTGTTGCAGGCCAGTTGGCTGCTCTGGCCCAGCCACCTGGTTTTGCTAGGCCAGACAGCCAGTTTTACTCCAAAGGAGGAAGTGTCACGTCCATTCTTACCACTGTCAAAATGTAGTGCTCTGCATGCCCATGCTAATCCAGAACTCAAAGGGCACTTGAGATTGTACTCCAGTCTCAAAATGTAACCAACTGCAATTTTGTGGCAAGGGGTGCAGTCTGCCAGGATTGGGGTGGAAGGGCCCCAATTAGACAACAATACAGGATCAATAGGGCGGGATTAGAGGGCAATACAGGATCAATATGCAGGGCTGCCTAGTCCTAAACTGGCACAGGTGCTGTGAATCTTGTTGGAAAAACTGATGCAGTTCGACAGTCAGAAGCTGGAAAGCAACACCTGTTTGCCACCACTCCATTATTGTTAACTGTCCATAAAGTGATGCATACTGGGGCAAAAAGTCCCAGCTTCACGTATATGCCAATGGGACCTGAGCTGGTGGTGACTGACCAGAAGACCGATGTTGGAGCTCTGGTGGACAGCTCAAGGAAAAGATCAATTCAGTGTGTGGCTACTGGGAAAGCGGCAAGTTCCATGTTGAGCATAATTTAAAAAGGAACTGAAAATAGAACTGCCAATGTGCTACTGTCCTTATACAAATCTGTGGCATTACCACACTTTGAATATGGTGTATAGTTCTGGTCACTGCACCTCAAAAAGGATATTATAATGCTGGAAATGGTACAGAAAAGGGCAACCAGAACGATGAAGCAGCTGGATCAACTCCCCTATGAAGAAAGGTTACAATGTTTGGACTCTTTAGTTTAGAGAAAAAAGGGAAATAAGTGGAAGGACATGATAGAGGGGTATAAAATTATGCACGGTGTGGAGAAACTGGATAGACGGAAGTTTCTCTCCCTCTCTCATAATGCCAGAACCCGGGGTCATCCCATGAAGCTGAACTGTGGGAGATTCAGGACAGGTAAAAGAAAAATGCAGCACATAGTTAAATTATGGAATTTCCTATTACAAAAATGTAGTGATGATGGCCACCAAGGTGGATGGCTTTGAAAGGGGATTGGACAAATTCATGAAAGATAAGGCTATCAATGCCTACTAGTCCTGATGGCTATATGCTACCTCCAATATCAGAGGCAGTGAGCCTGTGTGCACCAGTTGCTGGAAAACATGGGCGGGAGGGTGCTGTTGCACTCATATCCTACTTGTAGGTTTCCTATGGGCAGCTGGTTGGCCACTGTGTGAACAGAACGCTGGACTAGATGGACCCTTGGTTTGATCCAGCAGGGCTCTTCTTATGTTCTTATTAACTGCGGGTGGTGGGAGGACAAGAAGAGAAGTATTCGGCTTGAACTGGGAGATTGTTTTCCTTGGCTAGCATTGAAGCATAATTAATGGGTAATCTTTTATTTTATTTTATTTTTAAGGTTAGCTGAATTAATATTTCCAAGATCCTCAGTTAGGTATGAGAGTATTTCTTCCATGTCACACATTGCACTCTACCCTCCCAGACCTCAGGCTATAACTGAGCAAGGATGGGAATCTGACATGGGAGCTGGAAAGGAGCCACTCTCCCAAACTGGAAGCAAACCCCCAAATAAGAGGAGGTACTGTCCAGGCATTACAATCTCATTATTGGCATAACTTCCATGCACTTCAGAAGATATGTGACTTCAAATTGCAGATATTCAGGCCTTGATGGTAGGGTAATTTGTGATGTGTGCAAGAGAAACACATTATGAACAGAAGCAGGGAATATAAAACTAAAACAAACCATGGTGGCCAGAATGCCAAGATCAACCCTTGAGCTGAAGGGGAAAAGCCGTAAGTCCTATCTTACAGACAATTGGGCCTTTAGCCACAGTGTGGTTTAAGCAGAAATGTTGTTATAAGTGTCTGCTTCAGAGCAAAGAGCAACCGTCATCTCACTAGATTTAAAAACAAAGAACAGAACTAAATGTTTACTACCTCTTGCCTAAACTTGCATTAGCTTACGCCAGAATAGACTGCTTAGTCTTTAAGGTTCCACAAGACATGTTATCATGTATTAGTGTAGAGAGGGGAACTTCCAGCCCATGGGTCATACTCAGCCTGCAAGGGAGCTCCATCCAGCCTGCCAGCTTCTCCCACCCCCAGCAAAAATCACTCCTCTCCAATTGTAGAGTGGGGGGGGGGCAGAGCAATCACATCAGGGACCACATGCCAGCAGTGGGGTGGCCCCACCCATTATGGGGGTGGCCCCACCCATTATGGGGGTGGCCATGCCCATCCAGGGATATCGCCCTGCCCACTGCTGGCATGTGGCCCTTGACCTCCTTGCCCAAAGCCAATTTCGCCCTTTGTTTAAAAAATAAAAGAAAAAGGTTCCCACCGCTCTGTTACTATTTCCCTTGCATGGCTTACCTTCAGAGCACTCTTTAGTTAACCCGCATGACTTCTGAGTTTGTTTGTTTGTTTGTTTCATTTCATTTCTATACCGCCCAATAGCCAAAGCTCTCTGGGCAGTTCACAAAAATTAAAACCAAACAACACACAATAAAACCATTTAAAATATATAGAACATTAAAACCACAATATAACAATACAACCACAATAAAACCTAGCAGCAGTGCAGGAGTTTAAAATACAGATTTAAAACAGCAAAGATAAAAGTTTAGAAAGCTAAAATGCTAAAATGCCTGGGAAAATAAAAAGGTCTTCACCTGGTGCCGAAAGGAATACAATGTAGGCGCCAGGCGAACCTCACTAGGGAGCTCATTCCAGAGCCGGGGTGCCATAGCAGAAAAAGCCCTCCTCCTAGTAGCCACCCGCCTCACTTCCTTTGGCAGGGGCTCACAGAGAAGGGCCGCTGACGATGATCTTAAGGTCTGGGCAGGCACGCACATATGGGAGGAGGCGATCCTTCAGATAACCTGACCCCAAGCCGTTTAGGGCTTTGAATGTTAACACCAGCACTTTGAATTGGGCCCGGAAATGGACTGGCAGCCAGCGCAGCTGGAAAAGTACTGGCATAATATGAGCTCGCAGGCCAGTCCCTGTTAACAATCTTGCTGCCCTATTTTGGACCAGCTGAAGTTTCCGGACCGTTTTCAAAGGCAGCCCCACATATAACGCATTGCAGTAATCCAGACGAGAAGTTATCAGAGCATGGATAACTGTAGCTAGGCTATCTCTGTCCAGATAAGGGCATAGTTGGTATACCAGCCTAAGCTGATAAAAAGTGCTCCGTGCCACTGAGTTCACCTGTGCCTCAAGTGACAGTTCTGGATCCAACAGCACCCCAAACTACGAACCTGATCCTTTAGGGGGAGTGCAACCCCCTCCAGAACAGGTTGAATATCACCTAGCCGGGCAGATGAACCACCCACTAACAGTACCTCCGTCTCATCTGGATTGAGTTTCAGTTTATTGGCCCTCATCCAGTCCATTACAGTGGCCAGACACTGATTCAGAACAGCCACTGCCTCACCTGAGTTTGATGAGAAAGAGAGGTAGAGCTGGGTGTCATCCACATATTGATGGCACCTCAGCCCACACCTCCGGATAACCTCCCCCAGCAGTTTCATGTAGATGTTAAACAGCATGGGGGATAAAATACAGCCCTGTGGAACCCCATGGCACAATTGCCATGGCACAGAGCAATAATCCCCCAGCACCACCTTCTGGAATCGGCCATCCAAGTAGGAGCGGAACCACTGTAGTGCAGTGCCTCCAATTCCTAACCCAGACAACCTATCCAGAAGGATACCATGGTCGATGGTATCGAAAGCCGCTGAGAGGTCCAGGAGAATCAACAGGGTCGCACTCCCCCTGTCCCTCTCCCGGCAGAGGTCATCCCACAGGGCGACCAAGGCAGTTTCCGTTCCAAAACCAGGCCTGAAGCCCGATTGAAATGGATCTAGATAATCCGTTTCATTCAACAGTGCCTGGAGCTGTCCTACAACCACCCGCTCAAGCACTTTGCCCAGGAAGGGGATGTTGGCCACTGGCCTATAATTGTTAACATCCTCTGGGTCCAGGTTAGGCTTTTTCAGGAGTGGTCTAATTACTGCCTCTTTTAAAGAGGCAGGCACCACTCCCTCTCTCAAGGAGGAATTTACAACCTCCTGGACCCAGCCAGACATCCCCTCCTTGTTTGATTTAATAAGCCATGAAGGGCAAGGGTCAAGCACACAAGTAGTCGATCAGAGTAACAGGGATAAAAACCTCCATTCACTCCATCCATGGGAAAAGCCAGCCACGTAAAGAGCATGGGCTGCATTTTTGCAGCCCCGGCACTCACACTGGCCATAGACTTTTCCAAAATGTTCAACTGCAAAGCTGCTGTTGCCTTTGGACAGAGGCTGAGCATGAAACTAAGGTCAATATGGATGAACAAGAGACTGTGCTTTCCTCTGCTTTTCACTGGGTGAAACTTCATGCAAGGGGCTTACAAAAGGACGTTGTAACTGTTGAAGACTGTCTAGCAGGGGTGGGCAACTTGTGGCCCTCCAGATGTTTTGGCTTAAAACTCCCATCGGTCGTAGCCAGCACAATCAATTGTGAGTGATCATGGGAGTTGTAGTCCAAAACATCTGGACAGCCACAAGTTGCTCACCCCTGCTCCAAAGGCAGCCCCAGTTTCTGTTTCAGCACCTTCCCCCTCCAACCTCATGTACACCAAGGCAAGACAGAAATGGTCCAGTCCTAAACCGATCTTGGAGCCCAGTGATCTCAGATGCATATAGATGTTGCAAGGTCAGAATGGCTGAAAGGAAGCTGCTCCCTGCCCTTGAGTAGCCTATTCTCCCATTTCTCATAAACCCAGATAGGAGGGGCAGGTTATTGTATGACTTTATTTCCCACACTGCATCTCACCTCCTAAAAAGGGCACCAGCCCGCCTCCACCCCCCATACACTCATGTACAGTCACAGGGACCAACTTCCCCAGAAAGATCTCTTTCCAAGCTAGGGAGAAATATTGGAAGCTACCTTAAACAGAGTCAGAGCTTTGCTCCATTTGGCCCAGTACTGTCAACACTGACTGGCAGCAGCTCTCCAGGTTTTCAAGCAGGAGCTTTTCTAGCCCTTCCTGGAGATGCCAGGGATTGAACCCGGAACCTTCTGCATGCAAAGCAGGTGCTCTCCCACTGAGCTACAGCCCCCTCCTTAACGCTATGGCAGAAGAAAGAAGGCAATACGTTTAGGTACTCCATCAACTGGATCCAGAGACTATCCTCAGACAGGTATCTGTAGGATTCTGTTCTACCATGCAGTGTTAACAAGCCTCAGACATTACCTTGGGCAACCGTAGAAGCAATGCAGCTTGCCTTTCAGCATAAGTTTACAGCCCCAAAGGCTGGCATAGAGTAGTATGCCATGGTGCCACAAAGCACAACCGTGAAGCATGCATGCTCCCTCACCAATGTAGCCTGGTCCAACAGAAGAGATTCCCCAACTTTTTTACCTAGGGAGGTGGTGGGCTCTCCCACACTGGAGCATTCAAGATGAGGCTGGACAGCCATCTGTCAGGGATGTTCTGACTTGGATTCCTGCACTGAGCAGGGGGTTGGACTTGATGGTCTTGTAGGCCCCTTCCAACCCTACTATGTTATGATTCTATGAACTTACTCCATACGCCTCAGGGAGCTACAGCTAAGCCCACCCACAGGAACAATTTCAAGCATTACTTCTGATTTCTTAGGACATGTATCCAAACCAGTGGCTCCCTCCCTATCCTTTAGGAAAGCCCTTAGCAAAAATGCCAGACTAAGGATTGTAGGAGAATTAAGAGATCGTTAATAACACCACTTTCCCACATCCAGACACAACTGACAGACAGAAACACCTGGCTCCTTCACCTCACTCCTACAGGCTTCTTCTTAGGTATCCAGGATGCCAATGGTACTCGTTTCCAAGTTGATGCATTTAGGCCCAAGATAAAGGTCTAAACTTCCCATTAGACAGCAAACCAGGACATTTATTAAGCCCCTGATGGACACCAGCATCACAAGGTGAGCAGGCCTGCACTACAGAAGGCCATTTTAAGTGGAGCAGGTATCCACCCCAATTGTCCTGGTTTCTTGGACAGTCATTCCCAATTCCAGTACGCAGGGCTTTCAAGCTTACCTGGCTTAAGAAATCCTGTCTGCGGCTATAGGTGGGCCTGGTGTAGACAAAGACAGGGAGGCTGTAGTCATCATGATGCCGCTGGGAGATACGAAGGGCCTCTTTTACCCGAGACCTCACAAACTTGCGCCCATTTGTGGTGTTGGCCAACACCTGCTCCAGGTAGATGGAAGGGTAAAGGGCAGTGCTCTCCTTCCAGAGCCAGGACAGGTAATCATTGCGTGTCTTCTCTACATCAGGACACTGTCCTGTGTAGCTCTCCTGGTTCTTGCTATAGTCATGGTTATAGCAGTCTGGGAAGAGGTAGTAGCCCCACAGTTGCCGGGGACGAACGTTCTTGGCGTGCCGCAAGGTCTCCTTCATAAAATCAGATGCTGATGTCTCAAACTCATACTGAGCCACTTTCTTCACTTGGTCCTCTGGCAATCCAGGACGCCGAGCCAGCACCAACTGACTGGAGGCATTGCGGTAGATGTCCTTTGGTACCCAGTTCCGGATCCAGATGGGTCTCCACTCTTCCCAGTCGATGACGGCCAGTCCCTCCTTCGTCTCAGAAGGGATGTATTTCTGGATGCCTCCTGGTAAGTGCTGCAGATGCTGCCGTAAACTGCTGTTTTGGGGGACCCCCCCATTCACTGCCACTTTCTGCCTATCATAGTATGGATAGAGGCCCAGGCGTTCTTTATAGAAAATGGTCAAGTTCTGGTCCACAAAGCCCTCATTGGGCGAGGCCTGCACGTCAAAGATACTGAAGTCTAGCTGGACCTTGAAACGAGGCTGGCATTCCTGGGTTGGCACATTCCAGCCCACTATGAAGGGCCGCCGGGTGAAGATGGGAGTAAAAGCAGGCTTCTCGTACTGCCCTGGGGCACCAGCCACAACCAGGAACTGGAGCCATGCCACAGCCAGCGCAGGGCCTGCCTGCATCCTCTCCAAGTTGTTTGAGGACAAGACGATGGCAAATCACAAGCTGAACAAGGCCTGCAAAGAAGAAGAAAGGGGAAGGGGGTGGGCAGAGAAGAGATAAGTGTGTGATTATACTAGAACAACGGGAAGAAGCATCATCCTTCTCACACCATGAGCTTCTGTCTGGTCAGTAGTACAGGCTAATGTTGACCATCTGCAATGCTTCTTGGAAGAATTCCTCAATCTGGAATAGCTTCTCTCCTTTTCTAGCAGCAATAATCCTCACTCCACTAGTCTTTATTCTACTCAAAAGGTGGGGAGGGGAGAGAAACCCTGGGCCTTTGGTTTGCAGCTCAGAAAGTGAGATACCAAAAGAGAGAAAGACAGAGAGATCAGAGCACTGGCCTAATGGTGGTGGCAGAGCTAGGAAATGAGTGCTTAGTGTTACAGCTCATACCCCCCAAAGTCTAGCCTTTTCACTGGGATATCCTGACAGACCCATGCCTTGATTTTTCCAGCAATGGTACCAATTCTAAAGCTCCATGCCAGCAACCTGCAGTAACCCATCTGCTCACAAGCCCAAGGCTTGGAACAGTTCACACACAGAGTGAGTCTTGCAAAAGCATAGCAGCACTAGCAAAGAAGCAGCAGGGAGCAGAGCAAACCCTGGCAAAGAAGGAGCCCTCTCCCTGGAGCTTCAAGAAATTCTGCGTGCAGTGACACGTGTATGGGAAACCAGCATGTTTATTTAACAGCCTGCCAGCACTGCAGAGGCTTCCTAGAAAAGGCAGTCGTTATTTCTGAAGACACCCCCCCCCCACCTTCCTGCATTTTCACTGCTGGAGGTCCCTTTATCAGTATAATCCTAGATTAACTCATAGCCCAAGGAGAGAGGGCTGTTATACCAACATCAGATTCCACAGAAGCTCCATTGGCCTCAGTAGGTAAGTGGGGGAGTAAACAGAAACCTTACACCACCCCAATCCTGGCTGAGGAAGCTTTTCATTAAGGGAGCAAAACAAGTGAGACCTCAGCTCCGACTTCGGGAGAGATTTTTTTGCCGACCGTCACTGTCCCAAGCCTTGAACTATTTTAGGGAATTTAAAATAGGATGCTTCTCTGCATAAATCACAATAAAAACAATAGACCTCCTGCAGCTTTAAAATATGCCTGCCTGAAGTTCAGTAAGATCTCCCTCAAAACCCTGTTTCAAGAAAGATGTGCTTACGGAAGTCGTCCTTTGTTCTAAAAACTTCGTACACTCCAGCAGTTTTTTTTTTTTTAAAGAGTAGCTGTGTATGTTTTCAACTTTTTGCACAGAAAGCGTTCACAAGGTCAATTCTATGGTGAAAAGAAAGAAGCTCATATCAAGTAGCGCTTGAGAGGAAGGAGTCAGGGGGAAAATGTAGGTGTCAGCAATTGTAGAACAAAGCCACACAAAGAGTAAAATCCAGCACAAATCCTACTTAGAGTAGACCCATTGAAATGAATGGGATTAAGTCAGTCATGACTAACAAGTTCCATTCATTTCGCTAGGTCTCCTCTATGTAGGATTTATGTTGGCGTTCACCCAAAAGGTTTCGCCTTAAGGGCGACTTTTGGAGCAACCAGATAACGCCAGAACAGGTAGCGGCAGAGCAGGGTGGGCCAGCGTAGCTTATAATGGGGGTGGAAGAAAGCGAAGGAGCAACTCAAGCCGGGGCAGCGGGCAGCGCTCTTGCACGTGCGGAGACAAACGCCGGGTCAGATCTCCCCGTCCTCCAGAGCGAGCGTGAATCCTTCCAGCGAGGAAGCCTCCCCCACGACAGACACAGCTGGAGCCCGGGCTGCAAACCAGAATCCTCGCCACAAAACATTCAAGCGGGGCACATGGGAAGGGGCCGGGGGGAAATGAGTTCAAGAAGAAGGGATTCGCTTTCCACCCACTGGCTCGGCTTCCTCCAAGGGCATCTCACCAACTAGGAGGCTTGCCAAGCCAAGAAGGGAAGGGATCTGCCGTCTTGCAGGAAACTTCGCCTTGCGCGGATGCGCTAGAGGACTCGAGGAAGGCGCCGCTCCACAGAAGGAACCACGTTAGAAGTACTTTAGGAAAACCCACCCTAAGCACACACCTCCTTTCCGATGTCTTTCTTAACTTCAGACGCTCCTTGCTCGTCAAACTCTAAACCAGCCCTGAGTGCTTCTAGGCAGCTTCTCCATTTTTCTTTCTTTTTTCCCCCTTCTTCTTCTTCTAACAGCCCTGGAAGAAAATAAACCCACGCTGGAGTTTCCCCTGCAAGAACTCACCTGGATACTTAATCACCCCCCTTGCCAGCTTAAGTACAGTATTCTCCCGGGCACAGAACAGTCCCTTCTTAAAGGGCACATGAGCCCTGTACCACCCACCCCCTTCTCCGGCTACTCAGCTTTTCCTTTAAAAGATCCGAGCGAGGGACGGTCCGATGCCGATTTGCGGGAAGGAGGGTGCAGGGAGCCTCAAGAAAAAAAGTCACCCGAGCAGAAATTGCTTGAACTGAGAAAAAGGTTGAGCGCCAACATGTTTTTGAACGTTGATTTTTAACGCTCAGGTGCAAATGCTGCGATGTTCCCCCTCCCTTTCCCACCGTATTGCCGAATCTGAATGCTCCCCCCGCCTACGGGAGCCATTTGGTACAATCCAGCTGCCTTTTTGTACGCCAAGTCTGGCTTGCCTCTTAAAGGCACACGAACATATTTAGTAGTCCGAGAGAATGGAATGTAATACGGTAGTAGGCAAGATGCCAACAAGTTCGCAGATTTAGTAAAGGCGGCTGCAATCGTCCCCCCACCCCAGCCTTTGCAGAAAGAGGCGATGTATGGAGTAGAGAGATGTGAATTTCCAGCTAACCACAGCTATTCTTAGCATGGGATGCTCAGGACCTTTTTTTTTAGCTAAGCATCGCGATGTCAGGGCTCTGCCCTGGAACTCATTTTCAGTGCTGGGAACCCGAGAGAAAGTGCCTCTTAAAAAGTGCACTTCCCTCAAAAGTGAATAATCACAGCTAATTGCAGACCACTGCATGTCTGCAATTAGGAAGCAGGGCTTCAACTCAAGGTGACAATCAGAATTTTTAGCATATATATATATATATAATGCTTTAGGGCGCAATCTACGCATGTTTAGACAGAACATAAATTGCTGGGGAGTGCTGGGAGTTGTAGGATGTTTTCCCATCCAAACATGCATAAGACTGCGTCCTTAGAGTGCTTAGAGAGCTTCACATAAATTATACATTCAATAACCCTGTAAGGCAGCCTTTCCCAACCTTGATCCCCAAATGTTGTTGGATGTTCCCATCATCCCCAGCCACTGGCTATGCTGGGTGGGGATGATGGGAGCTGTAGTACAACATCTGGGGACCCAAGATTGGGGAAAGACGCCATGAGGTATATGATTTCCATTTTGTAGCTAAGAGAGTGGCTGGGGATAAGAGATACTGGCTTGCCAATGGTTACTTAGTGACTTCATTAAGTGACTTCACTAGACCAGCTCTCCTCAGCCTAGTGCCCTGCAGATGTTGTTGTTGTTGTTGTTCAGTCGTTCAGTCGTGTCCGACTCTTCGTGACCCCATGGACCATAGCACGCCAGGCCTTCCTGTCCTGCGCTCTCTCCCGGAGCGTGCTCAAGTTCATATTCATTGCATCCGTGATGCTATCTAGCCTCCCATCATCTCCAGCCAGCACGACCATTGGTCTGCTGGCTGGGGATGAAGGGAATTGTGGTGCAGGACCTCTGGAGGGTGCCAGGCTGGGAAAGGCTGCTGTAGACAATGGAGAGACTCAGCTTTTCCCCAGAAGTGTTGCTATGCATGGTCTGAAGGCACATCAGGCAGCCACCTTGCTGAAGCTAAGTAGGTCTGGGTTTGATCTGTGCTTGGAGGGGAGACCACCTGGGAACCACATGTAGTCACCTTGAGTTCCACCTGACGGAAGCAAGGTGGGAAATAAAATGAATAAATAAAACATCATAAAGTCAAGGTGTGGATAGGAGTAGCACTGATGGGATCACCTCCAGCTCCATTTCAGAAGGAAGAAGCTCCTGGCCATTTCATTCTATTCCCACCAGGTCCCGTCAGGACACTTTGGCGAGAGCGACGCTTGAGGAACTTTTTGCAAACAAGAAGTTGAAGAAGGCCCACTGGCTCGCCACCCTCCTTCCCACACCATCTCTCAGTGGCAACTGGTATAAAGATTGACTTGGGAGCACTGGCTCCATTATCAAGGCACAAAGCGGTTGTTATGTCCAGAGCTGGAATCCCTCAGAGGGAGTGTTCATTTGATTATAGACTGCAGATAAGCATCTGCCCCAGGAGCTTTCACTGAATGGCCATTGTCTCGCAGCAGCAGCCCAGTCTTCTTCCCAGGAATGTGCCTGCTGCCTCACTGGCTGGGCTCAGCAGCAGCTCCCAGTGTCCTGGCAACAGGGGCACAGGATTCTGCCATTGCAAACAATTGGCACATTCCTACCAACCACTGCTCTGGAGCTGTTCCAAAGTGCCACTAGAAATCGGAAAGAAAAGCAGCACTTGAGAGCCAAGTTGCCAAGGAGGAGGATTTTGTTCCTTTTCTCACATGCAAGCTTGCTGCACACATAAGAACATAAGAAGAGCCCTGCTGGATCAGACCAAAGGTCCCTCTAGTCCAGCATTCTGTTCGTACAGTGGCCAACCAGCTGCCTGTGGGAAACCACAAGCAAGGCATGAGCGCAACAGCACCCTCCCACCCATGTTCCCCAGCAACTGGTCTACATGGGCATACTGCCTCTGGTAGTGGAGGTAGCACATAGCCATCAAGCCTAGTAGCCAGTGATAGCCTTATCCTCCAGGAATTTGTCCAACCCCTTTTTAAAGCCATCCAATCTGGTGGCTATCACCACTTCCTGTGGCAGCGAATTCCACAGTCCAACTATGCGCTGGGTGAAGAAGTACTTCCTTTTATCTGTCCTGAATCTCCCACCAATCAGCTTCATGGGATGACTCTGGGTTCTAATATTTTGAGAGAGGGAGAAAAAGTCTCCCTGTCCACATTCTCCACACCATGCATAATTTTGTAGACCTCTATCATGTCTCCCCTTACCCTCCTTTTTTCCAAACTAAACAATCCCAGCTGTTGTAACCTTCCCTCATAGGGGAGTTGCTCCAGCCCCTTGATCATTTTAGTGCCCTTTTCTGCACTTTTTCCAGCTCTACAATATCTTTTTTTAGGTGAGGTGACCAGAACTGTACACAGTATTCCAAGGGCATCTCTACGCCAGCCTAAAATCCTGCATTTAAAATGGGGCTTTCTGCTTCCATTTTAAATGCGAGAACAAAACGACTCCGTTTTTCACATGCTTCCTTTCCCCCCACCCCTTCCCCCTCCTTCTCCCTATATCCGAGTCTTCCATTATCTTTCAATTAGTCTCACTCCTCTTCTTGCCACTTTTACTCTTTTCACAGAGGAAACTGAAGCAGAACACAACGGGGTAATTTGCCAGCTCATTATCTGCGATCTATTTAAAAACGGAACAAAGGGCATTTAGTGCAGGAGATGCCTTGAATGATCACAGAGTCATGTAAAGAGCCTGCAAACTTCCATGAAGGAGCAATCTCAATCACAGGATAAAAGCTCAGTGTGAAGGAGCCTCAAGTGTGGTCGCACCATATATTTGTAAAGGGCCAGCATGATATTGGCAGTTTTATTTTCAGTTCCTTTTCTAATTATGCCTAACATGGAGTTTGCCTTTTTTACAGTGGTCGCACACTGGGTTGATGTCTTCATTGAGCTGTCCACCACAACTTCAAGATCTAATTCCTGGTCAGTCACTGCTAGCTCAGATCCCATCAGGCTATACCTGAAGTTGGGATTTTTTGCCCCGAGGTGCATCACTTTACACTTTCTTACACTGAACCACATTTGCCATTTAGATGCCCATTCTCCCAGTTTGAAGAGATCCTTTTGGAGCTCTTCACAATCCCTTTTTGTTTTAACCACCCTAAAGAATTTGGTGTCATCCACAAACCTGGCCATTTCACTGCTCTCTCCTAATTCCAGATCATTTATGAACAGGGTGAAAAGCATTGGTCCTAATATAGATCCCTGTGGGACCCCACTATTTACTTCCTTCCATTGGGAGAATTTACCATTTATTCCTACTCTCTGCTTTCTGTTCTTTAACCAGGTACTGATCCATAAGAGGACTTGTCCTCTTACTCCATGACTGCTAAGTTTGCTCAGGAGTCTTTGGTGAGGGACTTGGTCAAAAACCTTTTGGAAGTCCAACTAAACAATGTCTACCAGATCACCCCTCTCTACATGTTTATTGACACTCTCAAATAACTCTAAAAGGTTAGTGAGACAGGACTTATCTTTGTGGAAGTCCTGTTGATTCTTTTTCAGCGGGGCTTGTCCTTCTATATGCTTACTAATTTTATCTTTAATAATGCCTTCAACCAATTTACTTGGAACAGATGTTAAGCTAACTGGCCTGTAATTTCCTGGATCCCTTTTTTAAAATTGGTGTTACATTGGCCATCTTCCAGTCCTCTGGTATAGAGGCTGATCTTAGGGACATCTTGCATATTTTGGTTAGAAGATCAGCAATTTCATATTTGAGTTCTTTGAGAACTCTAGGATAGATACCATCTGTCCTGGTGATTTATTTGCTTTTGATTTATCAATAAGGTTGAGAACTTCATCTTTTGTCACCCCTATTTGCCTCAGTTCCTCAGACTCCCTTCCTGAAAACATCAGTTCAGGCACAGGTATCTGTCCTATATTTTCTGCAGTGAAGACGGATGAAAATAATTCATTCAGCATCTCTGCAATCTCATTGTCCTCCTTCAGTACTCCTTTAACTCCATTGTCATCCAATGGTCCAATTGCCTCCCTAGCTGATTTTCTGCTTCTGATATATTTAATGAATTCTTTATTGTTGGCCTTGATGTTGTCAGCAATATGCTCTTCAAAATGTTTTTTTTTTTTTTTGCATCTCTTATTGTCTGCTTGCATCACCTCTGTACAAGCTTGTACTCCCTTTTGTTTTCCTCACTTGGGCAAGACTTCCATTTTCTGAAGGAAGCTCTCTTTTCTCTAATAGCTCCCTTAACCCTGCTCATTAACTATGCCAGTGACATCTTGGATTTGGTGCTACCTTTCCTAACCTGTGGTATACATTTTAGCTGGGCTTCTATTATTGTAGTACTGAGTAATCTCCAAGCATTCTGAAGGAATTTAATCCTCCTGACTCCCCCTTTTAACTTCCTCTTCATGAGTTCCCTCATTTTAGAGAAGTTTCCTCTTTCGAAGTCAAATATGACTGTGTTGGACTTCCTGGGCAATTTCCCACATATATTACCGCTACCAGAGATAGGACCAAGCCATTCTTATTTATTTGATGAAGGGCACAATCCTATGCATGGTTAGACAGAGAAAAGGCCTACAACTCCCAGCATGCCCCAGCCAGCATTGCTAGCTGGGGCATGCTGGGAGTTGTAGGCCTTTTCTCTGTCTAACCATGCATAGGATTGTACCCTTATTTGATTTATAGCCTGTCTATCCCAAAATGGCCCTCAAGTCATTGCTGTTCCCAAAACAGCCTAGTTTGTACCTAAACAGCCCAGTCTGTACCTAGAAATCACCAGAAAGCCTACTCAGTAGCCAATGGGGATGTTCTCATTTTTGGAAACCAAGGGAAAGTGCTTGTGGCTGGGGTTCTGAGTGATAGCAGCCTGAATGGACCTAGGAGCAGTCAGTGCTTCCAGAACCTTACTTAGGATCTCCCTCTTACAGGTTTGCTATACCTGTAATGTCCTAAAGTCAAAACAGCTAGGGTGTTTTTTTTTTATAGAAGTGATCCAGCTCATGCCCCACATGAAACCAATAAGCACCCTACCTCAGTAGAAAAACTAGGCACAGGATGCTACTGAGGAGAGAAGAATGTGGATTTATAGTAAGCAATCCTGTGCATAGCAATGAGGTGGCATGCAGGCCAAGTTGGGCAAACTGCTAAAGGTGCAGGAGTTCTGCCCGAAAAACAGGTGGCAGCCATACTTTGTTGGCAGGTGTGTCACCATGTTAGCACTACCAGAGATAGGACCAAGCCATTCTTATTTATTTGATTTACAGCCTTCCTTTCTAGCCATAAATGGCCCTCAAGGAAGCACTGTTCCAAAAACAGCCCAGTCTGTACCTAATCCTATACTGTTGTCACCCTCACCTCTGATTGTGATGGGGCTTCTCTATGCTGATTAACCTCTTAGATCCTTTGTGGCATTTGATCAGCTAAGGACGGCCATTTTCCAAGGGAGGAACAGGACTGGCATAGAGACAGGTGCATTTCAGATGGAGGGGAGAGGTGCGGTTGGAGATAAAGTACTCACTGCATAATCAGCCTCTGAGCAAATCAGCCCTTTTCTTTTCTAGGCTTCACACAACTGCAGAGCAATTTTCACTTCTTATTTTGAACAACCAAATGTGCCTGGAACTTCCCTTTCATTCCTGTATAGGAAGTGACCCTGCCTAGGCACCACATTTTAGAGGAACCACCCAGGGTCTACCTCTTACTGAATCAATTTTATACGTCAAACCTTCACTCATTTCTGTGTCACCAGGGGTGACCAAGAAAACAGGATGATATCTAGTACAGGACAATGATAGCAAAATTGCTAAATTCCCAGATCCTAACAGGATACAGAGCCATGTTTGTACAGAGGCATATCATATTCAAATAACTGCTAGAACAGCTCAGCTGGGAGTTTCTAGGAAAGCTATGTTGTCGCACAATGACCAAGGTTATCATTCCCCCACCCCCACCCCGGCAGTGCTCCTATATCTCTAACAGTATGTTGATATGTATTATTACTACTCTAAAATTCATTCAGCTTTTTAAAGTGTCCCAGAGTCTAATTAAGAATGTGATCTGTGAGCCACGACGTCCAGAGTTTAAATTTCTCCTCAGCCATGAATTCACTAAGTTGTTTGAGGCAATCCACTAGTCTCTCAGCATCAGTCCAGCCCCCGTCACCCATCTGTAACATGTGTATGTGTGCATGCGGGGGGGGGGGAGTTTAATAATACTTTACAGGATTATTGTAAGGATTGCTGAGATAATGGGCTCCTTCACACGGGAATTTTTTTTTTTGGGGGGTGCAACTGTCATTCTTCATTTATGGTATTTCCGGCATACAATACATGATGTCGTTGCCCTGCAGCACCTGTCCCGCACTATCCCCGTTTTCCCCATGATAATTCTGTAGGCGGAAAATAAGGTATTATTGGCATCTGGGCAATGGATCCGCCATCACCCGCCCGTGTATTGCTGACATCACACTACGACACACTTTGTATAGGCAGTGTGGTGTTGATGTCACCTGGTGACAACGATCAGGTGAAAGTGTCACCCTCCCGCGCTCCTGGGAACAACACTGGGAATTTCTAAAGTGCTATACACTGGCATTTCACTAGTACAGCATGGCAGAGACTGCTGCTGCTCCAAATGCCCGCAATGTTGCAACTCTTTCCATTCAATCCTCTCCCCCAGTGTACACTCAGACAAGAAAAGTATTACTGCTTGCTTTTACAAGGACAATACTGACTTCCACACATGTGGGGGGTGAGATCAAATTTCTGAAGTTGCGAACGTACTGTGCATTGGATATAGAAGTTGCCGAGGTAGGGATTGGAGGCACCGGAAGTGAGAAGGGGAGGCAAGGAAGATGAAATGGAAAAATTCATGCTGAGAGGGGGGAGGGGCTACCCCAGAGGGTGGGGTGGACAGAGGGCATACAATGCTGCTGACATCCAATAACATCCCTCCAGGCGCTACCCACCAGTGTAAATGGTAGGTACCATTATGCAGTAAAAGAACTGATTTAAATCCTGCAAAGAATCTGGAAGCAGAAGCCCTGGTAAATTGCAGGATAAATAGCCTGATGTGGTGCAGCCCAATGAATATGATCAGTTTTGAAATTTGCTGTATAAACACTTGAAATGTGGTATAAAAATACTAGCATGATGTAATTCAACAAATCAGGTTCGAATGCTCACATTTGGTCAAATTTTAAATTTGTGAGTGATTTCATTTCAACCTTATGGGATAGGGCCACTAAAATTAAAATTTTAAATTTTAAATCACAATTTTAAAACAAAAACTAATTTTAAAAACTAATTTTAAAACTAAAATTTTGAATCTGTGGAAAATTTTGTTTTGGCCCTATGGGACCTAGCCACCTCAGTCAAAACTTTACTATATGCTCAGCCTGCTTCCATCTGAAGACTTCATCAGGGTATATATGTATACTTGCAAATCAGGGATTGAGACACAAGTCACAGAGATACTTTTCTTTATTCATTTTATTTGCTGAAATCGTTTGTTCTACATTTCCATTCAAATTCACAAGGTGGCTTACAACAAATAAATCCAAAGAAGAAGAAAAACAGTTAACAGCAAATAGAAAAGGATAAAACAGTAGATAAAGCATGCTCTGCCTTGGCAGCATTCCCCTCATCTTTTACTACACCTCATATTCCCAGCTGGTGGACATGGGATGGGTGGGTGGGGCATATGGCATCAGAAGAAGTGGAAGAAAATGAGTTGCAAAAAGAGTGGATTTCTGTGGCACAGAGATAAGCTATTTTTGTAGCCCTCCAGCCTCATTTTTCCTTGTGTCTCCCACTCGGAATCAGAAGGCATAAGAAGACCACAGAAGATAGAGCATCTTTGTCTCATATCACCATTCTGAGGGTGCTTCCAGATGAGGCTTTTATTGTGTAATCGCCCTCCCTCCTTCACGGAATTTGATGGGAGCGCAGACAATATTGTCTTCCATTCTAACCTTCTTGTGTTTTCCCATTCTTCTTTCCATTATTTTTCTTACCACAACAAATACATTAAGGAGGGAAAGATGGAATAGCTACGCAGTGTCTTTTGACTGGTACCGCTAAGAGCCCTCCATCCAGAAGCACCCTGAGAAGGGCGAAGGTTGGAGGGAAACTGCCATATGAAAATGCCATAGTCACAGATACACTCTGAAGCCAAGCTTCACCCGTTTGTGTAGGAAACCTGTTCTTTAGGTGGGTAGGGGGGAGGGTGAAACCATTTGCTTCTTTACTAGGGAAGCTCCCCATAGTGCGCAAACATCTCTGAGCTAAGAAATCCCCGTCTGTACAATCCCAGTCGCAGAGGATGCTAGAGGAGAGGGGTCAGACCACAAACCATCTAGCCAGTCTTCCCTGACCCCAAGCCACCTGTTCAGTGGGGCAGCCGTGCCTCTCCCGGGTTCCAAGGGGGGGAAGGGAGGGGACACAAAGGGCAGCCCATCTGCAATCTGATCACAGCTCTCCCCTCCCTCCCTTCCCTGGGAGGGGGTGCAGCCTGCGAGGGGGCTTCTCAAAGGACGAGTTCCTTCCACTTCATCAGAGGATCAGTTCCCAGTGGGAGGGAGAGGCTGAATGAATGCACTTGAGGAAGGCCACAAATCTCTCCAGATAAAGGAGTTGCCACAGCCTGCCCTCACAATGGGGCTCTCAAAGGGGTGGCTAGACTGGGAAGGAGCATGGAGCTTTGTCCCTGCACAAAAGGGCTGGGGAGCTCCCAAATCCTGGCTGATAAGCACTGAGTAAAGAGGTGACAGAGGAGACTTGTTATCCGGATCTCTGCATAACTTAGATTTAGAAAGACCATACCTTAGAAAGGCTATTTTCACAGATTTTTTTCCTCTTCTTTTTGCATTTCCCATGTCTTGTTATTTGAACATAAAACTTCGCTTTCTTCAGCTTTTATTAACAACATTCACAAGTTACACATTCCTGCCTCCGAAAGCACCCCAAGTTTACTCATACTGGATGCACCCCGTAAGAAAGCTGCTCTCCTCCCCACCCATCTTAGGCTGGGGCAGCCCAAAACACTTTGGTGCCTCAGGAGAAAAACCCATGGTGGGTCTCCCCTTAGTTGCATATATATCTAATAATCTATATGTATCTTTTTAAAATGACAATGTGTTGTTCTTTAGTGGCAGCATCCAAAATCAGCCACCTCAGATGCCTGTCTCAGGGCCAAAAAAGAGATGACATTAACTCTTTCCTCCCCTCCTACAGTCTTCCTAAGGAAAATCCTCCAGGCTCTTCTGAGGCTGGAATCCTCTACACACTTACCTGGAAGTATCTGAGTAGACATGTATAGACCTGGTTTGAGTGACACGATAGCCCACTGTGGGTTCATTTTGTATGGTGCTCAGCTTGCTGTGGCTTGCCATGTTGTGTGAACCCAGGCAGCAGGGTCTCCTGGAGGGTTAGGCAACCCTCAAATAACCCATGGCTTGTTTTAGGGTTATTTGAGGGTTGTTTAACTTTCAAACAATCCCTGCTGCTCAGGTTTGGATGACACGGCAAACCATGGCAAGCCCCCGCTGGGTGTTGAATATTCAAAATGGCCTTTTAAATAAGTCACAGTGGGCTGCAAACCAGCCCATAGTCTTGCAATGTGAACTTGCTACTTGCATTGGGAAGAAATCCCCCATTGACATCAGTGCAAATAGCACCATTAGAGAACAGATTTTCCTCAGGATTGCAGAAGAGGAGGAAAGGGTTAAATTCCCCCTCCACGCCTACTGAAATTATCATCTTAGTAGTTATCTTCCCACCCCAAGTTGATGTTATTTGACTTTTATTTTATTTTTTTAAATGTACATTTAACGCAAAGACTGATTTAATGTTATGTCCAGTTTGGTCCTCACTCTGTCTCATAATAGGACTGGCCATGCCTTCAGTTACAAGTCAAAGGCCTAGTTCACATTCAGGTGGTAAACCTGTATTTGGGTTATGCACCATTTCAGGCTGCAGGTGGAGGATTTCATGGCTGAATACTCTTCCATACACCCTACACATGGAAGATAGACTAGCATGTCAGGGGGAAGCTTGGCTAGAACTCTCCTCCCTAATATCTAATTATTTATGTGGAGGGAATTTGTTTTAACAGAGGGGCATTTAACCATGTGAGTCCCCACCTGCACGCTGAAGTACACTTCACAGATGTGTCCCCTCAGTGAGAGTAAACAGGCCAAAGTATGCCCCTCATACTCCTAAGAGTCCCCTTTCAAATGTAATATTGTGATAATTTCTCTACATGCAGTGTTTGGGGTGGAATGAGGATATTTGCGCTGCAGAATGATGATGGTGCTGCTGTTCACTGTCAAAAAAACCTGGACAGATGCACATTCCTGTTCAGGAGAAGAAGGAAGGCTGCACAGCCTCCAAAGAATTAAAACAAAAACCTCAACAATAGAGTCACAGAATGGCAAGGCACTGCTGGGATTGTGTGTGTGCGGTGTACAGTAGCCTTGCTGACCAGATGAGCAGTCTACTCTCACACTGCAGTTGTTCAACGGGGACACATACAGCCTCCAAAGAATTAGAAAATACAATAGGGTACCCAAATTGGTGCTTTTGTTTTGTTGTAGCGTGCTGGAGCTCAGACACATCCAACAGTCACATAAAAACCTGAATAGAGACAATAAATATGCTATATGAGGGAAATGCTATATTTCCTTCACATGAAACATTGTGGTTTGAATGTTGGGGAAATGACAATGCAATATCTCTGCAATAGAAGTTCAACCTTTAAGGAATATACATGTACCCAGAGGCACTCCAGAGAAATGAAGATGCTGAGAGCAACTGAAGCTTTGCTCTGCAGCACACCCAAACTCTTCTGTACGATTTCCCTTTAAAGTGCCACTGTCTCTGCTGCTGCCGGGTAAGGGGGTGGGATGGGGAGACTGAGCATGGTGAGAGGGAGACAAGCGGGGGGGGGCAAGGGGAGTGAGCTCTTTGGAGGAGGTACAGCAAGGGGAGATTGAGCACCACACTGGGCGGGGGGAGAGCAGGGGAGATCAAACACCGGGAGGAGGAGAAACCAGGGAGCTGGAGCACCCAGGAGTAAGGGGGGCAGGGGAGTTCCCTGAGGGCATCTTGCCCAACATTCCCTCAACCCTGGCAGCACAGTCCATTGAGAACACTACTGTCCCAGATCCACCCAGAGACCCCAGTTTGCCTCCTATACATACGGTTCAAGTAATTTCAGCTAGGTGCACAAGGACTAATCCCCAGAACTTCTTTTCAGTGCTTGGTGTGTCCCAGATCATGTAAAATAAAGATGAACCTTTGGGTGTTCTCACCACCACTGAGTGACTGCAGCCTGTCTGTCCCTTCTGCAGGGCAGGCCTGAGACATTTTGCTGCCTGAGGCAGAACCACAAATCATATCACCCAAGACTACCCAGGTTATTTAGATGCCTAAAGCAGAAAATCTCACAAGAACCTCTCCCCCTCTCTGACAGTAAAAATACAATAATAATAAATTAAACAATAATTTGCTGCCCTTCCATGACAAAAAAAATTGACTGTCTGAGGCCACTGTCTGCCTTGTCCATCTGACATCTAGAACATCTGGGAATGTTTCCAGATCACAGGTCAGATAGCTAGACCTTTCCCTTTGACATCTAATTTTCTATGACTTAGCCCCAGAACCTTTCATTTTTGAGACCAACTACTTAACACAGCACCCCTCTTCTTGCCTGACTTCCCTTCTTACGTTAATGCACAACCCATTACATCAGATTCTAATGTATCTGGTCAGTTCCCCACTGTGACCTCATCCAACTTTAGAAGGCATTATAACTTTCCCGCCTCAGATGTGCTGTCTCCCTGGGTGTGACTGGTGGCAACTACTGCGAATGAGTTACATAATAAAAGCTGGCCTCCACCTCTCTCTGCCATGAACAAAGTGAAGCAAAACAAGCCACCTCATGTCATGGAGATAACATACAGTTCCATCCAACTTCTTGACAGGGCAGGAAACCCACATGTCCCTGAGCTGAAGAAAACCCTGATGAAATGCAGGAAGACGGGCTCATAACAGGCAGGAAATACGAGAACACTTGCTGACATTCCAGAATAGGGAGTGAAACAACGCTGGTTAATCCCTGTAAACCTCTAGGCCTATTGAGCTGTTTCTATCCATCCACACAGCAACCCGCACATTGCCTCCTTCTGAAAACTTGTTTTACTTAAGGTATTTGATGCATTTCTCACCACTTTCAGAATTTAAGTGAAGATGTAAACAACCCTGATAATAGTCTCTGGCCCTACAGATGTCCAAGAGGTGAGAAACAGTTTAAACCAGACTTCCCCAGCATAGTGCCATTCCAGATGTTTTGAACTACGACTCCTAGCATTCCTGACCATTAGCCATGCAGATTGGGGCTGGTGGGAGCTGAATTCCAAAATATTTGGAAGGCATCAGGTTGGGGAAGGCTGGTTTAAACGGTAACCGTCTGTCAGTCACTGTACACAATACTGAGGCTCTCTTCACACCTGGCATTTCATCCCACTACAAACTGTTCCTTTTGATTCCTGATCCTTTCCGGGATTTATACTGGCCCTGTACACAGGCATCTCTCATAGCCCGTCCCTCCACATTGTATCTTTTCATGGCTGGGCCAGGAGCTTCACTGAACAATCATGACAGAAGGGGGCTGCTGGCTCCATACCCCCACTCCCCTGATCATTGGTTCCTGTAACATGATTGATGGCTCTGCCTCATCCCTCCGCTCCTCCACAGCAGGAGGGAAGTTGGAAGTGATCTGGATAGCAGGCTATGGGAGCTGATCCCCTCCTTCCTCCGAGGTAGAGAGAGTCTTCTCGGTGGCTTACCCCGAGCTTGCTGGCGCTGCCAGTCCTTCTCTGCTAACTATGTCAGTGTGTGATGGAATTAAATGCAGCATATTGCTTGGACTACTGAGTTTGAAGGGTATACCAATTTCTGGGTTACCAACTACAGAAATAAGAAATCCACAAACGGACTTGTATACAGTCAATGCACCAAGCCATCCCTAACAGCCCCCCCCCCCCGGCAACCACTTCACGGGGAACACCTTCTTCATTAGTCCTGGCTTGCTTCCCCCCACCCCCCACACTGTTGCTGCTCTTCCCTCTTATTCTGGCTTCCCAGAAACCCTGCAAGGTAGGATAGGAGAAGAGATAGTGGCTGGCTAGGGAGTACTATGGAAAACCACCTCAGCATTACTGCCTTATCTAAAACAACTCCAGACCCCAAAAGGAAACTATTAAAAATGACCATTCCAAACTCTGCATGATGAATTTATTCAGGGGAGGAGAAAAGGCACTTTTAATACCCATTGAAATCCTAACTGTCAAGCGTTTCTCCTGTGTGGCTGAGAAGGGAGACTCCGTCATCCACCCTGGGAGGAAAAAAACCCATCCATCTGGTGAGCAAAAGGGAGAAGAAGCAGTCAGTGACGAGGAGGTTCCAAGTAAATACATTGAAGGGGATGCACTCCTATGCATGCCTACTCAGAAGCAAGCCACACAGATTTCAATGGCACTTACTCCCAGGAAAGGAAAGCCTTACAGCCAATGAGTTTACTCAGAAGTAATCACTGCTGTGTTCAAGGGGATCTCAGAGCAGGTAGTGGAATGGGAGAGAGGCAGAAATAGTCACTGAAAGCCCCGTCAGTGACCTGCCCCCCTCTCAATTTGTTGTCATGACAATGTTATTCAACACTGCCTAGCAACACCGCCTAGCAACACCGCCTAGCACACATCCACACAAAGCGGGACAAAGCGTTAAAGGGGAAATACATATGGGGGAAATGGCGATTTCAATTGCAAGAACAGAAAATGCTGGGTTTTCCCTGTTCTCAGATAACACGGGAAAAGGGAAGGAAAGTTGTGAGGTAGCAGCAGGAGAGCAGCGTCAGGGTCTAAAGCTCTTGCGAAAACCAGTGATTAAAGGAGAACAATTCTGCTAAAAAAATCTCAGGTGTGACGAGAGCCTGAGTCAGACAGATGAATGGTGTTCCAGATCTTGCCTGTAATGCTGCACCATATATGCCATATGTGCATTGGAGGCCAGGGCCATAATGTCTAAGGCCTAATTCTCACTAAGATAGTAAAACTGTGCCTGGTCTCTACCACTTCAGTCTGTACCTCCATGCAACTGAATAAAATCCTCTACATAGAAAGTGAGATTTCAGAAGAATATTGGGCATATCTTTTGTCAAGTGAAAAGTGACTGGTGCCCCACCCTTGGGCCCTTCAAGGCCCCCCCAGACCTTGGCACTGCCCAAGGGTCCCTTGGGTTTCCCAGACCTCTCTCCCCAGGGCCACCTAATCATCCTCCAAGCCCCCTGCCCAACTGCCCTTGCCCCCTTCCTTTTTGTCCTTGTCCCCTCCCCTGCTTCTGTCCCATCAACCCCCAGGGCTGCAGCTGCTCTTCCCTCAGGGTCCCTGAAGGCCTCCCTTGCCCCTCTGGTGCTCCCCCATAAAGCAGCTATTTTATGTATTCTCCCCAACAGAGCAGCCACTTTGAGGGAACAAGTAACCATGGGCACTTGGCCTGATGATCTGGAATGTGCTGATTCCTTCTGAGGCAGCATTGTCTCTTAATTTTTTATTTTCTTGCATATAAAATATTAAGTGCTTAGTATAAATACAATTATGGGGCCACGGTGGCTTAGTGGTTAAGATGCTGTACTGCAGAATGGAAGGTCGGCAGGTCAGCGGTTCGAGACCCGAGTGCTGCGTGACGGAGTGAGCTCCCGTCTTCAGTCCCAGCTCCTGCCAACCTAGCAGTTCGAAAGCAAAAATTGCAAGTAGATAAATAGGTACTGCTTCGGCAGGAAAGGTAACAGCGTTATGTGCACCTCGGTGTTCAGTCATGCCGGCCACATGACCATGGAAGCGTCTTCGGACAGCGCTGGCTCTTCGGCTTAGAAACGGGGAAGAGCACCGCACCCTAGAGTCAGACACGACTGGTTGGGGACACCTTTACCTTTTTATAAATACAATATACAGAGGTATAAAGTAAAAAGAATACTTAAATAAAGAATAAAGTCAATAAAGAAGAGGGGCCATGTGGGAAGAGTGAGGTACCATATAGGGACTTAGCAACTTTACATTAAAAACAGCAGGAGCAGTTAAAAATGATCTGACAAGACTTGAGAACAGAATGAATGAGAAGGAAGACCAAGGGTTTAAACTTAGGTGGAAAGATAATTGGACACTGAGATACTGAGATTAGATAAGTAGATACTGAGAGAAGTGGAACAAATGGCCCAGAACTTGTCACTCATACATAGATCCTAGATCATCACATGTGACAAGGATATATGCAAGCAGTGTGCACCTTGACACAGGGAATGATAATTGGGTGTGATTTGTGAATGTGTGTACATCCCATGTACGCACAGCACAATACTTATGCATTCAGTGTATGTGACAAACTGCACGTGGGGTGCACCCTTTTTCCTATATGGGAAGCAAACTTTGTAGTTTTCTTCAGCTCAATTCTGCTTGTAGACTGCTGCAAAGACAAATGTGAAAGACTGAGACAAATCTCTTCAGTAGTTGGAGTCAATGGGCCACCTGCGACAGAAGCTACCTGAAACTTCTGCTCTATGGAACTCTTGACAAAGACAGTGGTTTCATAGAAAAGGTAATCTAAGGATGCATTTTAAAGGCAACCAGCACAGGGCACAATCCAACATAGCTTAGTCACAACTAAGTCCCACTGAAATCAATGAGGCTTGAATTAGTTGCGGCCAGGAGCTTTTCTATACCAGACTGTTAATCACTATATCGACTTTTGGTTTTGTCACAGAATCAAGATCTGTACTGTATACAAAGAGCTTTTCCTTTCCTGCTTTCTTGCTACTTAACTGCTACATTACTTCTAAGTAACACTGTGTTGTAGTGGAATAGTGCAAATTACACAAGTAGGAGAATACATTTTCTTTTGCTTTCACAAATAATACTCCATTTCCCCCCATACCCCACCCCACCCCACCCCGGTTAAAAATAGAAGTGAAACTGGAGGATCATGACGTCATCTAAAGAACCCATAAACAACTGTAAGGAATCGTGAGCACACAATAAATGCTTCATGTGGAAAAGCTCAAAGTCCCATTCCATTACTTTCAGTGGGACTTAGTCGTGATAACATTTGCTGAATTGGTCTAGCTTCTTCCAATTGACTAAGAGGCATGGAATTGCCCCAATGGTTTTGCTTCTTTTTGGGGTGCTTCCTGGTGCTTCCAGGACCAGACGGAGGGCTCCTAGGACTACCAATCAAAAGACATTGGGCAGCTATTCTATATTTTCCTCCTTAACAAATTTTCTGTGGTAAGAAATGGAAGAAGCAGTGGGGAACCATGGGAGGGTTACAAGTGGAAGACTATAACATCTGGACCCTCTGTAAAATTCTGAGAATGAGGCAGGGCAATTTCACAATAAAAGCCTCATTTGGAAGCACTCTTGCTATTCTTTTTATTCTTTCGTTCTTTCTTTATTACATTTATATCTCACCTTTTTTCCTCTTTAAGGAACCCAAGGCATACATAATTCTCCTCCTCCTCTCCATTTTAGCCTCACAACAACAACCCTGTGAGGTAGGTTGGGCTGAGAGTCTGTGACTGGTCCAAACTCACCAGTGAGCTTCCATGGCTGAGTGGGGACTAGAACCCGGATCTTCTGGCTCCCAGTCCAACACTCTAGCCACTACAGGACACTGGCTTTTTCAAGTGTATATTTCACAAACCACCATTCTGTGAGTTTAACCATGTGTAGATCTTAATATGAATGAAGGTAATCTATTTCACCTTCACGACAGAAAATTAGGCAGAGCTAGTACAGCTTAGCAGCTGAGAGAGTGAGTTTTGAAACAGGGAAGTCCCAGTTCACATCTCATGTCAGCCAAACTCACTAGGTAGCCTTAGGCAAGTCACTATCTTTCAGCCCCTTCAATTCCCACCTTCATTATGGGGATGGGTCATTATGGGTCAGTATTAACCTACCTTTGCTGCTAGGAATATGGGTAGATGAAGAGGAGGAGCAACTGTAGGAGGCTCTCATCAGTGGGGCCCTGCTGGGGTGTGGGCCCTTGGGAGGTGTCCAACTATACCTACACTTGACACCAGCCCTGGATGGATATGAAGTGCTTTAAACACTCAGAAACACTCCTGTGTCACTAGCTGTGACATATTGGTGTGCACAGCCAAAACACACCGTACTGTACCATGTTCATCTGGTGGAACAGAGTGGTAGGTACAAAACAATCAAGTCCAAATTGTGCTATGTATGAGTAACAAATGTAGGGTAATTAATCTGGCAGGACAGTCCAATTTGTTCTTCACCGTAAGGAGCCTGTCTTTCAGTTCATACTACACAGTAACTCAAATCTGAAGTATTATAGATTAATTCATATATAACCCCAAGTGTGAGGTAAACTTGGAGTTAATCCTAAGCGGTGCCCAGGACCCAGTGTGAGATATCAGTGTTGTTGAACCTACTGGAAGCAGTGGCCACAGTACTATCAGATTTAATTTTTTATGTTAGTGGAAAATTACCAGGGAAGTCCACTACAGCCACATTTGACTTCAAAAGTGGAAAGTTCTAAAAACAACAACGAGGGATTTGATATTTAAAAAAGGAAGTTGAAAGGGAGTTGAGAGGGTTACTCAAAACCACAATAATAGAAATTCAGCTAGAATGTATACCACAGGTGAGGAAAGATTTCACCAAGTCCAAGAGGTCACCAACATGGTTAACATATAGTGTCAAGGAAGCTATTAGAGAAAAGATGGGGGTCCTTCAAAAAATGCAAGTCTTGCCCAAACAAGAACAAAAAGGAACACAAACTTACACAAAACGTGCATAAAAGAAATGCAATAAAGGCTGTAAAAAAAGAATTTTGACGAGAATGTCACTAATAACATTAAGACCAATAACAACAACAACAACAACAACATATTTAAACACATCCGAACAGGAAACCACCTAGGGAGGCAATTGGACCACTGGATGACAAGGGAGTTAAAAGAATACAAAGGAGGATAGGAGACTGAAGAGAAGTTGAATGAGTTCTTTGCATCTGTCTTCAGATGATGTAGTGCAGATACCTGTGCCCGAATTGATATTTCAGGAAGGGAGTCTGACCAACTGAAAACAAACAAATCATTGGGTCCAGATGCTATCCATCAGAGAGTTCTTAAAGTACTCAAATGTTAAAATGCTGAACTTCTAGCAACAACATGCAGCATGTCCCTAAGATCAGTCTCTGTACCTGAGGACTATAAAGAAGCCAATGTAACACCATTTTTTTTTAAGGATCTAGGGAGGATCTAGGAAATCACAACCAGTTAGGTTAATGTCTATTCCATGTTAACTGGTAGAAAGCATTATTAAAGATAAACTTATTAAACATATAAAAGGGCAAGTCCTGCTGAAGAGGAATCAACATGGCATGAAAGCTGACATGCCATAAAATTTAGTATTTGATTGTATTTGAAAGCTAACATGCAATATTAATGACAACATTTGATAGGTGACATGCAACAATATTATATCTCATCCTTGACAGTATTTGACAGTTGACAGCTTATGAGATTTCATATTCAGCAACTTCCAAAATAAAAAAAAAATTGTGGGATGCTAATAAGTACAAAACACAGATGTAAAATTTGGAGGTAAACATTCACATTTGACATACATATTGGACATTTGAATTTTGCACTCAACGTTTTTCCAACTTCTGAATGTATATGACATTTCACTTTAGCTTTAACTGCATTCCACTCTGCCTCCAGTATTGCTCAGTGCTAGTAGCTGTATGAAACAGATTAAACCAGTCTGATCACAAGGGACGAATGTCAGGCTAGCACAAATCCACCGGTGTAGACAAAACCACAAAGAGAAATAAATTTTGCCAAATTATGAATGTCCTGTATAATACAAAGAACTTGTTCAAAATACAGATTGAGTTAGAGGTTTGCAAGAGAATTTCTAGGGTATCTGCTGAGAAACAGCCATCCCTTCAGGACTGAGCTAAATCAGAGGCTCTTAGACTTGTTCTTGGAGCAGTTCTAGTGTTCTGTGGAGACCTGGCATGAATGTCCCTATTGCTCTGGCTTGGGTCCTTTTTTCCAATGGCTAAATATAATAAAGGAAACTAAATATATAAATATATTTCCCATCTTTTGCATGGAAACAAGTTCTTGTTGATTGGATATTAAAACAATGCAAGTATTGTGTTCAAGGCAATTTATTATTATTATTATTATTATTATTATTATCATCATCATCATCAACAACAACATTAGAGGTCATTAACTGCAAATTCAGACCATAGGGAGATTCTGTGCCAGCTCTGCCATGAGCCAAAGTGAGCCCTTTGGCTCAGGCAGTGGAACAGAAGGGGCAGTGGATTAGGGGCTCTGCTGCCCACCTGCTCACTCACCACTGTCAGGCTGCCCACACCCACTGACCAAGAAAGCGGAGGCCCATCCAGCTGTGGCTGGCTTTCCCTCTCAGCCATGGCTGAGGTGGGAGGAGAGCTAAGCAGTGGTGACAGACGATGATGGCAGCAGCTGAAAGCAGCTGGGCCATGCTTCAATGCAACTTAGAGAAAGGCTTGAAGCAGTGGGTCCAACCAGTCCTGTCCAGTGGATGCCACCACTGCCCAGGTCTCTTCCCACCTCATGTGTGAAAAGTACAATGGAAATTTGCATTTGTAAAACTGAGGAGACGGGTGTGGGGGAGGAAGGGAAGAGCCCCGGAATTGTCTGCCTGCCTGCCTGCCTGCCTATTTTCTCACTAGGAAGTATGCCCTTCCACTCACTGCAGCACAGAAGAACAAAATGCAACATAGTAAGGTCCCCAAGTAAGTGTGTTTAGGATTGAAGCTTCTTAAATAGTAAGTCTCTGTAAATTTACAGTACAATCTTATACATGTCTACTCAGAAGTAAGCCCCATTGACTAAAATGGGATTCACTATTACATAAGTGTATATAAACTGGAATCCTATACACACCTCCCTCAGAGTAAGTTCTATTGTATTCAGTGGGGCTTGTTTCTGAGTAGACATGTATAGGATTGCGCTATAAATTTTTAAGTGGGGTGGTAGATGCAACTTGTCTCTTGTGTACTTGTATGTAAATGTATGTTCCCAGTAAGGGACCATGAAGTGCACAGCTAGTCATTTTACATGCCAGGGAGGCTAATTTTGAACTGTTTATAACATATTATAGGCCAATTATGTTGTTTCAAGTATATATTTCATCAATTTCATTACTTTTATATTCCACCTTCCCTCCAGGAGCTAAAGTGATGTACATGCTTCCCCATTTTTATCCTCGCAACAACCCTGTGATGTAGGCTTAGGCTTACATATAGTGACTAGCCTAAGGTTTCCCATTGAGCCCCATAGCTGAGCAGGGATTTCCACCTGAGTCTCCCTCATCCTAGTCCCACATTAAGCACTGCACTACACTGGCAAAAGAACAAACACTTGGATTTTAAATCAGTGTGGGCAAATACTATACAGCAGGTATAGACAGAGCCGTCAGCATGAGTGGTAGAGAGCATGCATGGGGGTTGGAAGTGGGAGTGCAGGTAGTGCTCCCCAGGAGTGGAACTAGAGTGTTACTTACAGACCTGTGAAATGTTGGAGGGTATGCATTTAGCATTCCCGACAAATGTAGGAGGCTTAACATTGGCACCTTTGCATCTTGGATCAAAGAGGTTTGCAGCAGCGTAATTGGCTATAACACTATTCTTTTTTGTTTGAAAAGTGGTTTGATATACAGAGAGAGGTAAAATCATAATGACCCGGTTCGGACAATCAAACAACCCATGGTTTGTTGGTGACCGTGCGCCCTGAGTGAGCAAGTGTGCTGGTTCCCGTCTGCTCGCCACTTCCACTTTCAATCAACAATCCAGGAACATCCCATTCCTGGGTTGCTTTCTGATGTCTGAACATGGATCTCTTAACCCAGCAATTGCTGATGGTTGTTCCTGGGTTGTTAATTGGAAGCAGAAATGGCAAGTGGGCAGGAGGTAGCACGCATGCTTGCTCACTCCCGCCCCCAACATGCCAATTCCTGGATTAAACATGTGAACTGGATAGATGTGTTAGCATTCAACTGAGTGCAGGCTTTGGGTTTGGAATGGGCTTCAGGGGGTGATGGGATTGGTAATTTAATTAAACTTTGCTGCAACTGGAGGCCTTTTTTGTGTATCACCTACCAGTGACTAACACATTCATTATGCAGTCTCCATTCTGAGGCTAGGTCTAAACTGCAGATGACCACAATGTCAGGCCTAATTTTGGGACTTTTCTATTATTCCCTCCTGCCATTTTTTTTTACCACCTAGGCCGAGAAAGAGTTCTGGAGAACTCAAAAGCTTGCTCAATCTTTTGTGACATTTCCATTGGTCCTAATAAAGGTATTGCCCAACTGTGGATTTTGTTCTCATGGACCAGCTGGCTATCTTTGTTTTGGTTTTGGTTGAGATGTATCTTTTGCTCTACCATCTGTTTCCAACATGACTGTTTGATGATTTCAGGTGGTTTCGACACATGGACAACGTTAGTGAAATGAGTTCACTTGAAATATCCATATATACTATGTAACTGCTCTGCTGTCTGTCTGCATCTTGATAACATGTGTATACTTTGTAGTAATACACTGGATATGTCTATTTGTGATGTATTTCACCGAGTAGGTGGCAGTCCTTGAGGTCTTTATTAGGGAGTTGTTGTAAGCTGCTATCTATCAGCTTAAAGTCATTTTTATTCAAGCAGGCCTTTGGCATGTCAGCTGGTCTGTTGTGTTGGGTGCTGTTTTAATTCTTTTATTGTTCTGTTTTTCATGTATTTGTTTTATGATTGTTTGAATTAAGTTTTTATTTTAAATTTTGGTTCTTATTATTAGCCTCCTTGAGCACCATTTCCTTGGTGGAAAAGCGCTGTATATATCAGATGGATAGATAATCAACCCCTCCCTCCTTCTGAAAGATGGAGGTCCTAATACAGGATGATGGTGTCTGGCCACTCCAAGCTGCAGTAGTGGACTACATTAGTAGTAGGCTCTCCCACACTGGAGGCGTTCAAGACGAGGCTGGACAGCCATCTGTCAGGGATGCTCTTGACTTGGATTCCTGCACTGAGCAGGGGGTTGGACTCAATGGTCTTGTAGGCCCCCTCCAACCCTACTATTCTATGATTCTATGATTACAGGGGGGTTGTAAGCCACTCTCACCCTCACTCCTCACAATAAAAGCATATCTCCCAACCTCCTCCTTCCACCCCAGCTCCCAAATCTGAAATGGGAGAATAATATTGGACAGTTTATTTCTTCCCTCCTAGTGCAAGAAGCACTAGTTGAGGGCAATTTTAAAGAAATCACACACACACACACACACACACACACACACACAAATACCTTAGTTTTTGCTTCTACTTCAGAGGGGTGGGGAGATGAAGCAATACTGCTCAATCACTGCAATGATAAAGTCCTGGATTTCTCCATTGTCTCCAACCAGCAGCTGCCACTTTAACCACTTTATAGTCCTGACATCAAAATTAATCAGGAAATCTGATCTGCAGACAAATGAACTGTCTCTGTAGTACTTTCTTAAGAGGACAAGGAATGTCAGGAAATTTCAGATACTCCACCCAGCTCATTATTTCAAACCATTCATGGGTCATTGTGCATCAGAGACAACAAACCATGCTAGTGTTTATAGTATAAACTTCATATAAACTATTGCTCTGGCATAAAAAGAGAGATGAGGCAAGGCCCTAAATCCAGCTTTTGCCAGGCACTGGTGATTCTCTTTCAACTCCCTTCTGCCTCTCACTCACCCCTGGAAGTGTAAACAGGTCAGACGCTGAAGTGAATCAAGGTACTGTTATCCTAAAATAACTCAAAGGGTGAAATGGATCCTTATAGGTGTATCTATCTCTCCCCACTACCTCCACTGCCAAATGCCCCCCCCCCCCGCATGCCACGCATCAGCAGTCAATGCAATTGCAGTACTTCTGTGGCTCTTGGGAATATCTGGACAGTACTTACAACTGACCTTGTAATTCCAGTAATCTCACTTCGAAGGTAAGAACACTTCTCAGTACCGTGACAGCAGGATTTCCTCTGCTTGTCAAAGTGCTGATAGTTCTGCCAGAAGACCTGAGTAAGCATTTCAAGCTCTGTTCCATCCTGTCCTGAAAGATGCAACTCTGCAGAGTTTTTCAGGATCACGAGGAGATGAAACGGAAATGAAGGCTTCCAGAGGGTGCTTTTCCCCGCTCTTGGCCATGGTTATCTACTGGGCTCACAAGGAATCTCACCACAGGAATAATGATTCCTTGCTTGCAGTTAAAAGGGAAATGGAAAAAAACTCCTACAGGAGAAGAAAAGTACAGAACCATTGATGCAAGTGAAGTTGGGGAAAAATGGGAAAATATAATGAGTGAGAAAGACTTCAAAGTACAAATTGTAGTGTCAAGTTAGAAAAGGGTGGGGGAAAGTAAAAGAGCATTCCTGAATAGCAGCTGATAACTATTCAATTATTATGGCCTAGGAACATGACTGCTGGTCTTAAACCAGGGAGAACTGGGTTCAAATCTTCAGCCATGAACCATAAATGGAGCTTTGGGCAAGTCATTCAGTCTCAGTTCCCCATGTATGAAATTCGAATATCAACAACTTAGTTCAAAAATTGTTGTAAGAAAGGGTATTGTAAAGCACTTTTCAAACTAAGCTACAAGTGTGACAAATAACAACTGGCTATTGACATGTGGGCTGCATGTTAATTCATATACAGAAGCACTTTTCAAGTTGGACTTTTGTGACATATAAAATAGCCAGGGGGTGAAAGGAAGTTATCTATAAAATATGTCATGCATCCAGGCTGGGGAAGGGAATAGCAAAGATGGGACAAAGGAAGGAGCCTTTGTGAAGATGTGCACATTGCAACAACGGGAGAGGGGGTTATGGCTTTATGGCTGACCTAAACTCTGGCTGTGGAACAAACTATGAAGAACTTCACAAGGCCAATGGAATTGGGTGGGGAAGTGTCTCTCCCTCTCTTGTGCCTGAGGGCCTCTTGCATGTAAATGTATGTAACAAAACCACAACAGTCTGATGGAGCTTTTAAGGTGGGAAGTCCTAGCACTGTCAGTCAAAACAGATTGTGTAGTTATTCCACGTTTTCTTCCTTAATGTTTTTTTTTTGGGGGGGGAGAAGAAGAAAAGATGGAATAATCAGAGGCAAAACATAGTTGGGTTACAAGTGGAGGATGACATCTACTGGACCAGGTGTGGGCAGAAAGTAGATCTCCAGATGTTTTTTGTCTTCAGTTTCCAGCATTCCTGACCTTTGGCTATGCTGGCAGGGACTTCTGGAAGTCCTAAACATCTGGAGATCTACCGTCTGAACACCCCTGTAGTGGATCCCCTCCCATTCCATGCATGAGGCAGGGGGAGTGCATGACAAAAGCCTTGTCTGTAAACTATCTTTCTTTCTTTCTTTCTTTCTTTCTTTCTTTCTTTCTTTCTTTCTGAAAAGCTGCTAGAAGAGGAGATGATTTGGAGTGGGAAAATAGTAAGTGCTTAACCCTTTGACCTACCCACCTGTGTTCCCAGCAACAAGTTTCCAGTTGTGCTGACCCACACGTCTCTGGTGCTTCTCTGGTCCAAATAGCCTACTTTCAAAGTGGGGTTTCTTGTTAATAAATGGCCATCATGGTTTGTTAGGTGCTGAGATACAGCAGTTTAGCTCATACTGAAAAAGGATGTCTCTACACCTCCAGTTTATTGCACATTCATGATTGGCCACTCACTGAATTGTGCGGGTCCATTACATGATGTCGTCATCGTCCAGTCATTATCCCACCATTTCCACCCACCTATCCTGTATTTTCCCCTTCACGGATCACTGCCTTGTGGCGAAGGGCCTTGCGTAAGTCAGTGAAGCCATAAGCTATGCCGTGCAGGGCCACCCAAGACGGACAGGTCATGGCAGAGAGTTCTGACAAAATGTGGTCCACTGGAGAAGGAAATGGCAACCCACTCCAGTATTCTTGCCAAGAAAACCCCATGGAATTTATGGACTTGAGCACGCTCCGGGAGAGAGGGCAGGACAGGAAGGCCTGGCGTGCTGTGGTCCATGGGGTCACGAAGAGTTGGACACGACTGAATGACTGAACAACAACAATCCTGTATTTCCCTCAAATGGAAAAAATGTGGTATTTTTTCAAATATATGAAAAAATGACCTCCCCATGTATTTCTCCCCTAGTGCAAATGAACCGCTGTGTGTTGGAGGCTGTGGGTGGTTGTTTTGGGTTGTTGGGGGTGTGGTCATGATGGCGAAGGCAGTGGCAACGGGCTGTGGGGCATGTCGCCTTCCTGTGCCTGCACCACTTTGGGCCCTTGCCATTTTCGGCTTGCAGTGTTCTGAACAAGACAGCAGGTCAGCAGAGCGGCAGAGCGGCAAGGTGGCAGAGCAGCAGGCAGGTCGGCAGAGCAGTGTGCCGGCCTTCCGACCTGCTGGGATGCCCCCCCCCCGCTGTGCATTCCCAGCAAGTAAACAGCCGAGTAAACGGCAGAGATTGCGAAAAACTCTGAAGGGGGGGCGGGGAGATTGTGGGGGGACTGTCTGCATGTCAGTCCCCATCCACCAGTAACATGCAGGGGGAGGGAAAGGGGCAGGAGCCAGGGAGGCGCTGTCGCTACACCCCAAGCATGTGTAATGCTTCTTTGCGGAAAGGAGACGATGCCTCAGAGCAGCATCACCACCCCGTGAGAAGGAAAGAGACAAAAAATATCAGCCATTTAAAGAGAACGACCCAGTCCTGCAATGATACTGGATGGGGAAAGAACCGGCATTGATGTGGAATTCTCCGCCTGTGTGATGGAGCCCTATGTGTCTGAAAAGACTTTGCCGTGACATGCCCACCTTTGAGGTAGAAGAGTTAAGTATTCTCCAAGAGAGGATGAGGCAGTGTTTAGGAGCACAGCCTTAAAACCTTCTTTTAGGATCCAGAGTGGGTAGGATTTTGCTGAAATTGAGGGTGACCTGATGTCTCTATGCCCATGGGAGCCAGTGAACGGAAGCAAGCCAAGGCTGGGTGCTGGGCATAGCTTACTCTGCAGAGCCTCGCCCCCCTCCATTGGCTTCAGTGGAAAGTGCTGCTGTGAAGAGTGTGTCCCAAGCTGGCATGTCCAGAGCCTGCATCAGTAGATCAGGGAACTGGCAGCAGAGCACTACCACCTAGATCAGCCAGGAGAGAGCTCAGCTGCATGGCTAAAAGGCAGGTCTGTCTTCTGGAATTGGCAGGGGAGGGGGAAGGGACAGTTCCAGGAAGAGCTGAGTTTGGGATTTTCCACTGGGAACTGGAGAAAGATTTCCTTCATAAATCTCTTTTGTACATGATTACTGGGATCCAAGGAACCACACAACTAGTTCTGCATGCTTAAGAGTCATTCTTGAACAAGAGTAAACCCACCTTCCGTACACACATACACACTCCACATGTTTGAGACTTGATGGGACCTTGAAAAGCAGTCTGAAATATGGCATCAGGATCTGCTGTTGAAAGACAGGCAGAGAAGAATCATGAAAACTTGAGAAGAGTCCTACTGGATCAGAACAAATGCTATCTAGTCCAGCATTCTCTTTCCCACAGGGGCCAGATGTAAGACATGGGAGCAATGGCATTCTCCTGCTGTTGGTAGCTCACAGAGGCATATGGCCTCTGATATTGGAGCTGGTATTAGGGGCCTTTGTCATGCCCCTGCTGGGGGAGCTGGAGTGCCCAGAGATGGAAGATGCCATTGAACCATCTATATCAGGAGGCTTGCAGGAGCCTGACCCCTCAGGGGAGATGGCCGTGGGTCCATCACCACAGGAAGAGAGGTGATCTGCATCAGAAACTGA
Source organism: Heloderma suspectum (assembly GCF_057233095.1). NCBI lineage: Eukaryota > Metazoa > Chordata > Lepidosauria > Squamata > Helodermatidae > Heloderma > Heloderma suspectum. Next base: position 281,672,823 of record NC_139459.1, read on the forward strand.
GCTGAGCAACACCCCCCCCCCCAGTGCCAGAGAGCATCGTTGCCTTAATAGGCTCATCAGAAGGCTCCTGTAAGAAGAGGTGCCCAACTGCAAGGAAGGACTCCTCAGAAGAAAGCAACTCCTCATGAGTAGGGCTCTGACCAGAGAGCTCTAAGGTACTGCAGCTGGGCTCTGGGTGGGGCTCAGCAGGCTTTGGTGTTAAAACCTTTCAGTGCCAGCGTAGCCAGTACTAGAAATAACATTGTTCTTTCAGCTCCTATGTCTTCTAGTTTGCTTCCTGGACCTTGTCCTATGACAGATGCTTTGTGCTACTGACCCTTGGATCCTTCTTGACTCTGCTTCTGGACTGTGTAACGTATCTGACTGCCTAACTGTGTTTTGACCTCTGCCTGCTATGTCGACCACTCCTACCTTAGCCTGACCCCTCGTATCTGACTGCTGTCCTGTGCTTTGATCTTTGCCTGTTTTGTTCCCTTCCTTCTTGGTTAGTCCCTTCACTCAGAATCTGTTGCAGCCAATGAAGGACAGTCTTCCCATAGCAGCCATGGATAGCCTTCTCCTCCATGAATTTGCCTAATTCCCTTTTAAAGCCATCCAAATTGGCGGCCATCACCACATCTTGTGGCAGCAAAGTCCATAAGTTAACTATGTGCTGTGTGAAGGGTTACTTCTTTTTATCTCTTTTGAATCCTCCTAGGCGTGCAAAAGAGTCACTAAAGAAGTCAGCTGGATCTTAGTGCATCCATTCTTGTCTCAGGGTGCTTCCAGAGGGAGGGATCTTAGCACAAATTATCAGAAGGCATCGTGCAGCTATTCTGTCTTTTCTTAATAAAAAGAGAGAAGAAGCAGTGGGAAAACACGGGAAGGTTATGAGAGGAAGATGATGATGTCTGGACCCCTGTGTAAAATCTCACAAATGAGGTAGGGCAGTGGTGCCATAAAAGCCTGTTCTGAAAACACCCCAGTTTTGGTGTGGAGTTACAGGTGTTTAAATATCTGTGTAAGAGTACACAGGTGAGTGCTTGCAAATGGTAGGATGGCTATTGGCAAGAAGCCCTTCTAATAACTCTGAAAATTTAAAGATGTTTGAGTGTGAAAAGATGGAAGTTGGGATGAAAAGTTGTACCTATACATGGTTGTACATACACAAAGGTGCACCGCACATTTTGTCTAGCTAATCTTCATAAACGAAAGCATCTGTCATTCTGGTTCTAGCAATTAAGTGTCTAGCTACTGGAATTTCCATGTTGGGAAGTTCAAAGTGAGATACTTTTTAGTGCAGCAAACTAAAAACACTGTTGCCTTTGGATTTAGTTATGTGGAAAATAAAAATTAATCTAAGAGGCACTCCTCTGCTTAAAACTTAACCACAGAGCTAACACGAATTTACAGTCTGCATTTTTACCTTCTTTACTGCTTTGAGACAACAAAAGCACAACCAATCCCCTCCCCCACATTAGTTTAGGTTTGGATAGAGAGCCTAAAATCCCACATTTAAAACAGGAGTTTCTGCTTCCATTTTAAATGCAGGATCACAACGGACTCCCTTTACATGCACTTTCTTTTCCCCCTTATCTGAGTCTTCCATATGTTTCATTGGTCTAGCTCCTCTTGTTGCGGGTTTTCCTCTTTTCACGGAGGGAACTCAAGGCAGTACTCAAGTACTGTAATTTGATCACTCATTATTTCTGATCTTTTTAACAATGGAATAAAGGTCATGTAGTGCAGGAGATGCCCTGGAGGTTAATGACGTCACCTAAAGGACCTGCAAACTTCCATGAGCAACCAATCTCAATAGCAGGATAAAAGCTCGGTGTGAAGAAGCCCAGATTCTGCACCCACCAGTGGAGAAAAAATTAAAGCTATTGACAAGGACGGATCTTTCAGGCCAAGTTTCTTGAAATCATATATTTTAACTATTTTCTATAAAAGTTTATCTTCATGGATCAGTAATTTTGCTTTTTAACTGCAGTCCAGTTTGTTAATTTTATTTCTGTATTATACAGAAGTCTCTCCTTGTTGTTGTTCAGTCGGTCAGTCGCGTCCGACTCTTCGTGACCCCATGGACCACAGCACGCCAGGCCTTCCTGTCCTGCGGTCTCTCCCGGAGCGTGCTCAGGTTCAGAAGCCTCTCATTAGCCAGTGGTTAATTGAGTCAGGAGTGACATTTGTTAACTTCGTCCAACATGCTTAGATTCGACAGGATGACAATTCCCTTAATTATGCTTGTTGAAATAGTTACCAGTCATGAAGCACAACCCCATGTTACGTTTAATTGGAACTAAAAGTGCTTCCAGACAGAGGGCCTCCTAGTGCTAGCAACTACTAGAAGGCATTGTGCAGCTATTCCATCTTTTTTTCCTTAACAGATTTTCTGTGATAGGGAAAAGGTTGGAAGAAGCGGTGGCAAAACACGGGAGGGTTACGAGTATATCGTTTGGAGCCAGACCCCCGTAAACGACTGTGAAGGAGGCAGAGTGATGGTGTCACAAAAGTCTAGTCTGGAAGCACACTTCCCCCTCCTGCATTCAATGGGGCTTACTTCCAAGTAAATAGGATTGCAACCTTAGAATTCGATCCACACATTTTGAAGGGTACAAATCTGGATTGTGTTCAATGAGGGAAAATGCTGCTATAGCACGACAACTTAGAAAAAGATTAATTTTCAGAAAGTGGAGATTTGTAGCTTTGATTCAAAGTACCTTGACATGTCTTCTTAAAACTTGTTGCAATATATATCAAATATCTTATAGGTATTTTAGGGCTATGTTTTTGATATGAAGAATGTTTTAAGATTTTATCCAGTGCTTGGCTACCCAGGGTATGAGAGCAGAGGACCCAGTTTCCTTACCGTTTATGCCAGCCCCCTTAGCTATTGTTTTTAGACTTTCACGAGGGGATACAATTTGGCTAAAATTGGGGGTATCTTGGGATGGAGCTTGTGGATATATCAAGAGTTTTATCATTTATCTGGGCTAGATTAACAATCACACAAATAACCACATGAGTGGTTTTGGGACCAGAAAGAAAACTGAGGTTCAGGGAAAAGGCTGGTTTGAGATGGAGAGAAGAAAGGCTGCTTGGGAGAGCTGGCTGCCCTACGAAGGCACAGCAGGAGGAGGAAGAGGTGGGAAAGGGGATGCCATATGTTTATGCTGCTGAAAGAGCAGTTAAAGTACAGGGGCATCTGCCAAACATTTGGCCATACTAAATGCCAGCAGGGACTCTGAATGGCAAGGTGGGCATATGGGACTGAAATGGTACTCAGGAAAGGAAATAGCCAGTGAGTCACCCCTTCAGAAGGTCCAAGAAGAAACAGAAGGAACAGCTGTTCAAACTTGGACCCATGCCAACTCTGTGGGCAATACGGAGAAACAACAACACTGGACGGCATATACCAGAACAAGACACACAGCCAAGGAGGAGAAAATGTGCTGGGATAGTATAACGACGCCTCTATTAGGACCAACAGGCAGATCTCAAAACCTGGTATGCAAGCTTCTGAGTTACACAGGGTCTTAGTCTAGATTTTAAAAAACAGACCAATCAACTTTAAAATGCAGAGAGGAAAAAAAGTGTTTCTGGAAATGGGGATGATGTTAACTCTTGACTTTCAGTTTGTTTCATTTTAGGATGGTAATGGAGGAAGTCCTTGAAGGCTAATTGAGCTAGAACAATACTTTGCACAGGAAGTGGTGCCCTCTATAACTGGCAGAATACACATATATAGGCATTCTTCCTTCTCTTCAAAAGCTGCATTTGCATGCATCATCTGACCAGCTGAAGACCATGGGCATCTCTACACCAGCCTAAAATCCTACATTTAAAATGGGGCTTTCTGCTTCCATTTTAAATGCAGGATCACAATGACTCCCTTTTTCATGCGCTTCCTTTTCCCCCTCCCCCTCCCCATATCTGAGTCTTCCCTTATCTTTCATTGATTTCACTCCTCTTCTTGCCACTTTTCCTCTTTTCATGGAGGGAACTCAAGCAGAACACAATGGGGTAATTTGATAGCTCTTTATCTGCAATTTATTTAACAACGGAACAAAGGTCATGTCGTGCAGGAGATGCCCTGGAGGGTCACAGCATCATGTAAAGAGCCCACAAACTTCCTTGAGTGAGAAATCTCACAAATAGCAGGATAAAAGCTCCATGTGAAGAAGCCCCATGACTGAGAATACAGTGTAAGGTTTTATAGCTCCCTATGATTACTGTTGGAGCAGGCAAAACTCTCCCCCTTCCTGTGAGAACCAGTTATGCAGATCCTCTAGTTTTCTATCGTCTGCCACTTTCCAGGTGATGAAAGACCGATTCCGGCACGTAGTCAGGAAGTGACATCTTTGCCTTCCCATCCACACAGGACAGCAACAGGACACAAAGTCGACAAGGAAACACCCCTTAACCTTCTCCTCCCACAACCTCCTGCCCATCTCAGAATGGTTCAACAGGGAATTTGCCTATGACGCTGCCTGCAAAAAGTCTCCTAACTCATACAGTTCCAATGATGAATTACAGAAAATGTCAGATCTGGCCTGGAGAAGTTTGGTTTTTTTATGCCTTTTATCTTTTGAAAATCCAAAACAGATAAGTTTAGGCTCTGCCTGTGCTAAAACAAAAACCTGAGAGACAGGTATTTTAAATAAGTAAATTTATTCACTTCCTAATACATGTCAAAAACACAGACATTTAAGTCACCTAATGTTGCCATTTTGGGCAGAACAATCCTATGGCCCCCTAGACAGCATCTGGGGCTACATAGGATGCTATGGATCTCTTCTTGCCTGTAGACCAGAGCTTTCCAAAGTGTGTGTCGCGACACATTAGTGTGTCGCTGGCAGTGTGTAGGTGTGTCGCATGAAAATTGTCCAGAAGGGCACTGCGGAGTTCCCTTACTCACGTTTGCTTCGCTTGGTCCCTCCCCCGGAACGTCCTAAAGCAGCTAATGTTAAAGCAGCTTAGCTGCTAAGGCTTAGGTGCTTTAACATTAGCTGCTTTAGGATCATGTGGCATCTTGATGCAGGACGCACATGATTGGCGGTGTTGGAGCGGTACGGCGAGAAGTGTGGTAACGCTGGCTGCACGAGGAGTGTGGAGAATTCGAAGTTAGCAGAGCAATTAGTCGAGCAATTTGCAATCAGCTCGGGCGAGAGGCTTCCCCACGTCCTCGGTGTGGCTGCAGGGCAGCGAGGGAGAACAACGGCCCGCTGGATGCCCCCAGAGCAGGGAGGGCTGCGCAGGGCAGGCGAGGAGCTTTGAGCCTGCGCTCCCCAGGAAGGTAGAGGCGCGAGGGGAAGAGAGGCACTGCCCTGGGAGCAGAGCTCGGCCGACACCGGCGTGGAGAAGTGGCAGCAGCCACCAGCCCTGCGTGGTTTTGGGCGTGCCCTTCGCGGACTTCTGCACCGCGCTGCTGCGCGGCCAGGCCAAAGTAACACACAGGTGGAAATGCCACCTGGGACTGCACTGAGTGGGCCGTCCGCCATCTTGGCCAGTCAGAATGGAGCTCAGTTGATTTCTGCCATTTATTTTTATTTTTACTCTGCTGTAATTGTGGATTAACCACCCACTGGCAGTGTACCACCGGAGAGTGCTGGAACTGGACTCTGGACATAGGCATTGCAAATATTTACAGCAGTATAGCCTTGTAGTGAGACATATATATTTACACCATTTTTGTTGGACTTTTGCTTCTCTACTTCATGTGTTTTTGCAGCTGAGCTCCTACCTGGACCTGGACATGGTAAGTAGTTATTGGTGTTGTTCAACTTTTTAAAACTCTTGCACATATTTACATACTGTTACTCATAAATGACAACAATGTATGTTATTATCTTACAAAACATATATTTTTAAAAATATAAATGAAAGGTTTTCATGAGATATGTTGTATCCCCATACATTTCGTTATTACAATTTATGTATGTGTCCGTATCTCTTATAACGGGTTAGTTTAACCTCCGGTTTGCTAGTAAAACTGAGTTACCGTGTCACGAAATGATGCATGTCTAAAAAGTGTGTCACCAACACAAAAAGTTTGGAAAGCTCTCTGTAGACAGAGAGTTAAATCCAACACAAATCCTACTTAGAGTAGACCTGCTGAAATGAATGGGACAAGTTTGTCATGACTAGTTTCAGTGGGTTTACTCTAAATATGACCGACGTTGGATTCTGCCCAGAGCTATTAGCCCAGAGCAGGAGATCCGATCGAGGCTCTTCCTTCCCCCCTCTCCCTGGCATGGGAAGCTCCACAGCTGCTCCTCTTTCCAAGTTCTCAGAGGGTGGAAAGGTGGTGCGTTGGTGGGCTGGGAGGGTGAAGGAGAGGCATGGATCCGCAAGATCAAGAAACCCCTCTCTCACCCATCCCTGTGCATTGGAAGCTAGGGGAGCCAGACTCATTGGCTCACAGCAACAAAATCTGAGGAACAGGAGGCTGTATAAGCTTCCATATTCCTCCTGCCCTTCCTGGCTCTTTCTGGCAGGGCTTTGGATAGCCAGAGGGCTTTGAACTCACAGCCCTCCGTCTATTGACAGAGTAATCCATAGGACTGCACTCTGGGGCTCTAAAAGTAGATGTGACTTTTTATCTACCTGTTTGTATATTCCAATCTTGACTTAAATGCAATTGAAATCTTACTATTTTCCTTGTCTTGTTTAAGTTGCAGATGAGGTCCTGTGAAGTGCTCTGGTTTGAAGCCCTGCTCTTACAGGTATGTTGTTCAGGAAACAGTTACTAAAGAAAAAAAAAACATTGTGTAGCACTTGGAATAGACAGCAATGAAAGCAAATTGGGAGCTTGCCAATAAGATTCAAAAGCTATTGAGGTGGAAGTGATCTAATCTTACTAGCCCATCACCTGAAAGACCTGCAGCTGTCTGCTCTTTTCTTTTGCTGGGGTGGAGATCTTCGCCTTTTCTGTGGTGGCACCTAATCTTTGGAATGTTGACCTAAAGGATGTTTGCCTAGAGCCAACACTTTATTGTTTCAGGCACCAGGTTTTTATTTGCAGGGGCATTTAATCTTAAAAAAACAAACAAACACCAATGTGGGATAGGGTTTTAGTGGTTGTTTTTATCCCTCTCATTTTTGGATTGAAATTTTACTGTATTTTATTGCTCATGTGTTATCTTTGTACATCACTCTGGAACCTACTTTTATGGGTGATGGGTGGTAAAGAATTTTAAAATAAATAAATATCTTACCTTCAAAATGTAGGCCAGAGATGAGGGAACCATATCTACTAGCAGTATGCTAAGAAACAGATGAAAACAGACTAGCACCTGTAATGTTTATGGATGCTGTTTGGTTCATTACAGTGGACTGAATGCTGGGGCTGTGTAGTCTGCAAAAATACCTATCTGCACCTCTTCTATATTTTATCTGTAGGCAGCCATTAGCTTCTTAGTGGGTTTACAGACAAACCCTTGAGGATCCCCCAAATGAACAAGAAATGCATTGAACTACAGAGACTGAATATTGAAGAGGGAAAGATTATGAACCACGGTATGGTGCTAATGCAGCCTTAGGCATAACGGGAACTTAGGAGGTGTTTTTTACACATTACACTAAAAAATACCTTTGAGGCTCCCCTACACTATTTGTGCTACATACAAAGATTGTTTATGCAGGATACACCTTGGAAAAGATGTATGTTCTAGAAAATGTAGATTTTACATCTCCATTACAGATGTGGACTACATGACAACACTTTAAATACATTTTCTTTATTGATTAAACATGTATCCTGGTCCTCCCTCCCACTCCAGGGCCCCATCTACATGAGCCATTTACTCCAGGGCTGCTGCGATCCGAGGACCTTTGGGGACATGTGATGCAGTCATCACTTCGCAGCCTAACCGTGGTTTTTACAGGGAAAATTCGGATTTCCGCAGCGGCATTTTGCTGCAACTTTTTAGCTTGCTGTAGGTTTACCGCAGTTGCTGAGCTGTCTGTCCCTTCCTCGAACTGACTTCACAGTTTGCAGTGGGTGTGGGGTAGGCATGCTTAGTGATTGCATCACTCCTCCCTGTTCCTTTGCAGCTGTGCAGTAACAGAGAGGCATCCATTTTGGAATGATGAGTAGGCACATACCTCTCACGTGGGTACGCCCCATCGCATGTGCCAACCATCGCGAGAGTTAACATGCCAAACAGTTGGCAGGGTAACAAAGGAGCAGACCACCCACATCTTACCAAAGAAGAACAGACAGACACAAAAGAACCCCTAAAATACAAAACAGCCACTAAAGCCGAAAGTGTCACCCCCCCCACCCTCACATGGCTGCGCAGGTGCGCATTTAATGTAATGGTAAAAAGAGAGAGCAGCACAACTGCTGCAGTTTAATTCGCTTTAATGGCCATGTGTCAGGGCACAGCGGATTTTTCTGTTGGAGAAGTCCACAATAAATTGCACGTGTACCGCAGCAGAAGCTAATTCGCAGCTGCAATGCTGTGTAGTTACAACGGAGTGAATGTTGAAAGCGGTACTGTGTAGATGGCCCCCAGGTGTTCAGAGAAGGGTGCACTCCTTGCATTTTCCTCAACTGATTCTCATAAAGAATAGTGTGAGGAATGATAGAATCAGTAATCGTGACAGAATTTGAACTCAGGTCTCCCAGATCCAAGACCAACACTCTAGCTAGCAGGTAGCCACCACACTACATTGGCTCTTCACAAGGAAAGACTGGCTGGAGCCTGGAGTTTGCTACCTACGATTGATATAAGCATGATGTCATCGCTATTCAATGAGAATGTGCGGTGTAGAGCTGGAGGCTTAAAAACCCTTGACAGCAAAGAGGGGTCTCTGGCCTGGAGAGGAGCAGCAGGGAGAACCCGGGAAGGAAGGAAATGAGCTCAGGAGAGGTAAGATATGGAGGCGAGGAGAGGCTAATCAAAGCGGATGGGGAGCCAGAGAGCTGCCAGGGGAGCCTCAGCCTGACTTTTATTGTCTAAAGTTCAACACAGATGGAATAACCAGGAAGGGGGAAATAACACATGATGAACACTTGGGATATTGGCTGTGAAAACAGATCCTCCTTCAGCATGATCCAGTACTGCCCCCACCCCTAACCCTTGCCCCAAATCATGAAAACCTCACAGCTTGTTTCTTCCACCATCCTTCTTTTACAGGAGTCTGGGTGAGCATCCCAATGCTCAGTGCACATAGAGAGAAGAACTAGGAAAAAGCAGGAGCTACCTCCCGTACCAAGGCAATGAGCCTATGTACACCAGTTGCTGGGGAACATGGGCGGGAGGGCACTGTTGCACTCGTGTCCTGCTTGTGGGTTCCTGGTTGACAGCTGATGGGCCACTGTATTAACAGAATGCTGGACTAGATGGACCCTTGGTCTAATCCAGCAGGGCTCTTATGTACTTAGGAGCAATAACCTGTGTGAAGAATGGTAGTAAGGGGGCAGCACAGAAGATAACTAGTTAAGTGTGCAAACTCGTAATGGGAGTAGGTTGCACTTTTGAAGTCATGGGTGTGAATGCCCTTGGCAAGGTATGTCCCATTCTGTTCAAAACATTACTAAATGCCTTGTTGTTGTTGTTGTTGTTGTTCAGTCATTCAGTCGTGTCCGACTCTTCGTGACCCCATGGACCATAGCACACCAGGCCTTCCTGTCCTGCGCTCTCTCCCGGAGCGTGCTCAAGTTCATATTCATTGCATCCGTGATGCTATCTAGCCATCTCATCCTCTGCCGTCCACTTCTCCTTTTGCCTTCAGTCTTTCCCAGCATCAGGGTCTTTTCCAGGGAGTTTTCTCTTCGCATTAGGTGGCCAAAATATTGGAGCTTTAGCTTCAGTATCTGTCCTTCCAATGAGCACTCAGGGTTGATTTCCTTTAGGATGGACTGATTTGACCTCCTTGCAGTCCAGGGGACTCGTAAGAGTCTTCTCCAGCACCACAGTTCGAAAGCATCAATTCTTCGGCGCTCAGCCTTCCTTATACTCCAGCTCTCACAGCCATACATTACTACTGGGAAAACCATAGCTTTGATTAGACGGACCTTTGTCGGCGAGGTGATGTCTCTGCTTCTTACTATGCTGTCTAGGTTTGCCATAGCTTTCCTCCCAAGGAGCAAGCGTCTTTTAATTTCATGGCTACAGTCACCGTCTGCGGTGATCTTGGAGCCCAAGAAAGTAAAATCTGTCACTGCTTCCATTTCTTCCCCTTCTATATGCCAGGAAGTGATGGGGCCAGATGCCATGATCTTCGTTTTTTTAATGTTGAGTTTCAAACCAGCTTTTGCACTCTCCTCTTTCACCCTCAACAAGAGGCTCTTGAGATCCTCTTCGCTTTCTGCCATTAGGGTGGTATCGTCTGCATATCGGAGGTTGTTGATAATTCTCCCAGCAATCTTAATTCCGACCTCTGATTCATCCAACCCGGCATTTCTCATGATGTACTCTGCATATAAGTTAAATAAGCAGGGTGACAATATGCAGCCTTGTCGTACTCCTTTCCCAATTTTGAACCAATCGGTTGTTCCATCTCTGGTTCTTACTGTTGCTTCTTGACCCTCGTACAGGTTTCTCAGGAGACAGGTAAGGTGGCCTGGTACTCCCATCACTTTAAGAATTTGCCACAGTTTGTTGTGATCCACACAATCCAAGGCTTTAGCGTAGTCAATGAAGCAGAAATAGACGTTTTTCTGGAATTCTCTTGCTTTCTCCATGATGCAGCGAATGTTGGCGATTTGATCTCTAGTTCCTCTGCCTCTTCGGAACCCAGCTTGTACTTCCGGTAGTTCTCGGTTCGCATACTGCTGAAGCCTAGCTTGTAGGATTTTGAGCATCACCTTGCTGGCATGTGAAATGAGCGCAATTGTGTGGTAGTTTGAACACTCTTTGGCGTTGCCCTTCTTTGGAATTGGAATGTAAACTGACCTTTTCCAGTCTTGTGGCCACTGTTGAGTGTTCCAGATTTGTTGGCATATTGAATGCAGCACCTTAACAGCATCATCTTTTAGGATTTTAAATAGCTCGGCTGGAATACTGTCATCTCCGCTAGCTTTGTTGTTACTAATGCTTCCTAAGGCCCACTTGACTTCACTCTCTAGGATGTCCGGCTCAAGTTCAGTGACCGCACTATCATGGCTATCAGGGACATTCAGATCTTTCCTGTATAGTTCTTCTGTGTATTCTTGCCACCTCTTCTTAATCTCATCTGCTTCTGTTAGGTCCCTGCCTTCTTTGTCCTTTATCATGCCCGTCTTTGCACAAAATGTTCCCTTGAGATCTCCAATTTTCTTGAAGAGATCTCTAGTCTTTCCCATTCTGTTGTTTTCCTCAATTTCTTTGCATTGTTCATTTAAGAAGGCCTTCTTGTCTCTCCTTGCTATTCTCTGGAACTCTGCATTCAGTTGGGTATATCTTCCCCTTTCTCCCTTGCTTTTCGCTTCCCTTCTTTCCTCAGCTACTTGTAAAGCCTCATCAGACAGCCACTTGGCTTTCTTGCATTTCTTTTTCTTTGGGATGGATTGAGTTGCTGCCTCCTGAACAATGTTACGGACCTCCGTCCATAGTTCCTCAGGCACTCTGTCTATCAGGTCTAATCCCTGAAATCTATTCCTCACCTTCACTGTATATTCATCAGGGATATGATTTAGGTCATACCTGAACGGTTTAGTTGTTTTCCCGACGTTCTTCAATTTAAGCCGAAATTTTGCAAGAAGCAGCTCATGATCTGAGCCACAGTCAGCTCCAGGTCTTGTTTTTACTGACTGTATGGAGCTTCTCCATCTTTGGCTGCAAAGGACATAATCAATCTTATTTCGATATTGACCATCTGGTGACGTCCATGTGTAGAGTCGCCTCTTGTGCTGTTGGAAAAGAGTGTTTGCTATGATCAGCATGTTCTCTTGGCAAAACTCTATTAGCTTTTGTCCTGCTTCATTTTGTACACCAAGGCCATGCCTGCCTGTTATCCCGGTGATTTCTTGACTTCCTACTTTAGCATTCCAATCCCCTATGATGAAGAGGACATCGTTTTTTGGTGTTAGTTCTAGAAGGTGTTGTAGGTCTTCATAGAACCGATCAACCTCAGCTTCTTCGGCCTCAGTGGTTGGGGCATAGACTTGAATTACTGTGATGTTGAATGGTTTGCCTTGGTTTCGTACTGAGATCATTCTATCATTTTTAAGATTGTACCCCAGTACTGCTTTTCCCACCCTTTTGTTGACTATGAGTGCTACTCCATTTCTTCTAAGGGATTCTTGCCCACAATAGTAGATATGATGGTCACCTGAATTAAATTCGCCCATGCCTGTCCATTTTAGTTCGCTGATTCCCAAGATGTCGATGTTCAATCTTGCCATCTCATGTTTGACCACCTCCAGCTTACCTTGATTCATTGATCTGACATTCCAGGTTCCTAAACAATATTGTTCTTTACAGCATCGGATTTTCTTTTCACCACCAGACACATCCACAGCTGAGTGTCCTTTCGGCTTTGGCCCAGCCGCTTCACTCTTTCTGGCGCTACTTGGAAATACCCTCTGCTCTTCCCCAGTAGCATATTGGACACCTTCCGACCTGAGGGGCTCATCTTCCGGCGTCATCTCTTTTAGCCTTGTGATACGTTCCATGGGGTTTTCTTGGCAAGAATACTGGAGTGGGTTGCCATTTCCTTCTCCAGTGGACCACATTTTGTCAGAACTCTCTGCCATGACCTGTCCGTCTTGGATGGCCCTGCACGGCATAGCTTATGGCTTCACTGAGTTACGCAAGCCCCTTCGCCACAACAAGGCAGTGATAACACAAATGACCATCCAGAGAGGCTACCAGGCTCCTCTTACTACAGCTATAGCTCCACACACATTCTGTAGTAATGGACTTCATGGTCTTTCAATATAAGAAATAATGTTCAAATAAGGAAACAAGGATCCTCAGGGTGAAAGCAAATCCCATTTCTGCAAACTAATCTCCCTAGCACAATCCACCAGAGAAAGAGAGAGAGAAAGAATACCCCCCCCCCGCCGTGTGTGTATCTATCTATTGTATAATAGACAAAATAACTAAGCAGCAATGCAGTTAGGCAGACTCTGGATCCCTGAGGGATGCAACTAAGTGCAATAAGAAACTATAATCCCAATAAAGCAATTGGCAAAACAGGAATAAATGTATTTTCTTTGTTGTTGTTTAGTCTTTCAGTCGTGTCCGACTCTTCGTGACCCCACGGACCATAGCACGCCAGGCCTTCCTGTCCTCCGCTGTCTCCCGGAGTGTGCTCAAGTCCGTATTCATTGCATCGGCGATGCTATCTAGCCATCTCATCCTCTGCCGTCCCCTTCTCCTTTTGCCTTCAATCTTTCCCAGCATCAGGGGCTTTTCCAAGGAGTTTTCTCTTCGCATGAGGTGGCCAAAATATTTGAGCTTTAGCTTCAGTATCTGTCCTTCCAATGAGCAGTCAGGGTTGATTTCCTTTAGGATTAACTTCTTTAATTTCTAACAAATCTTTCGGCTTCCGCCTTCATCAGTGTCAGTTAATACCAGTGCTGAAACTAAGGCACCCAGGGTGACTGTTATAGAATGCTAGTGCTGTGGCTGGAATTCCTGGACTGCAGGAGTACAGGAGGTGGCGTAATCCTCCAAATTTAGGCCATTTGGAGTCAATGTGTCCAGTGTACAAATCCAAAAGTTTTCCTTTGTTTCAAGTATTGGCGGATTAGATGGTGGTTCTATTGGGAATATAGCCATGTCTGAAAGGCTGTGGCCATCATAATGAAAGTGTTTTGCCACAGGTTGTTTTCTCTTCCTTGCCATTATAGCTGACTTGTGGTGTCTGAATCTTGTATGAAGGTCAGTGGTGGTTTTGCAATGTACTGCATGTGGAAACTGTGCCACTTGCACGCAATGATATTGTTAGACTTGCAAGTGATGTTCTGTTTAATAAGGTAGATTTATCCTGTCACTGTGGCTCTGAATGTTGTTGCTGCAGGTAATGCAACACCTAGATGTGCAATGGTGTGATTCAGGATAGGTGATGGGTGTTTTGATTTCAGCTGTCACAAAAAACGTGGCAGCTGGCCAAAAGCAACAACAGGTGGCTTGTTCATGGTTTTGGAAGATGTGGAGAGTTAGCAATCAAGAGGTGTAATACCTTTATTTAGGGGGGCAATCCTATGGCCCCTAGATAGTGTCTGGGGGGGCAGGTCATAGGATACTTTGGATTCCTGGATCCGAGACTGGAGACACTGCTCCAGCCTCAGAACCGGGACTCTGCAGTCCCTGCCCCTTGCAGCTGGCACAGAGAGAACTGCGCCAGCTGCCTCTCTGAGGATGGAACTGCAGAGAGGGGGCATTCCAGTGGGTGGGGAGGGGCTTGGATTGGCCAGGATATGAGCTATCTTGAGGCCTCTCCAGCCTCCTTCCCTCCCCTTCTAAAGTGCCCCAGCTAGACTGGCAAAAAAGCCCATCTAGCTAACACGCAGAGTAGGAGGAGAAGGAAGCAATTTTTGCCTCCACCATGCCTCCTACTCCCCATTTGGATGATCGTAAGCTTTTGAGTTCAGAGGCTTATGATCACCAAGGGTTTAAGGGTCACGGGTTTGCACCCTTAATTGCCGAGTGGTCATTTGGAGAGGATGGGTAGAAATCTACCACCAAAGGTACACGTCTGTCTATATTTTTCCCTATTCCTTTTTTGTGGAGAAGGGATTCAGCTCTTGTATTAACAGTCGCTGATGAAGGCAGAAGCTGAAACATTTGATAGAAATTGCAGTATATTTATTCCTGTTTTGCCAGTTGCAAGATAGACAGACAGATAGAAAAACACATTCCTGGGTTCTGTTTCTGTTGTACTCTGGTTGCACACCACTGTGTGACCAAGAAACAGAACCCGGGCAAATAGAGGTGGAACTCACTAAGCAGACAGAGGATGGCTTAGTTTTCAGTGGCCCCCAAATAATTTGTATGGACAAAAGTGGGCTGCAGTCAGCTAGGAAGTCAAAAGCTGCCCTTGCCCCAGGCTCTGGAGTCACTAGGGACTGGGAAGCACTACAGCTCCCACCTCAATGGTACTCCAAAGTGCCCTATTTTACTTTCCCCATATGAAAAAGAAAAGTGCTTAACTCAGGGAAACAATTTCAGTGAGATTCCAAAATCCGTATAAGCGTAATGCCTTTATTAGCCCAACTAAAAGGTCACAAGACATGTGCAAACTAAACCTGCTCCCCAACCATCCTCAACACTGAGGATCCAACAGGAACACCATCATGTGTGGGTGCTTCCAGATGATAATATATTGTGGAATCATCCTGAGTTGCTCACTCATAGTTTATGGGTTGTCCAGACGTCATCGTTATCATTTTGTGTACAGCCTGTACTTTATTTTGGTTTTCTCTGCTTTATCTCTTAACACAGAAAATGCATTGGGTGAGGGAGAATCTGGAAGAGCAATGCAAAGTTTGCATGTGGGGATGCTTCCCGGCATGATGTTCCATGCTTTTTAGGGTGGCATGAATGGGGGCTCTTCAACGATGTCACCAGGGGAGTGGTCTTTCCCCACCCCCTTCTGTCTGGTCCTCTCCTGGACACACTGTAGCTATTTTATTATTTCTGTGTCCCAACCATGCTACTGCTGCCTTTTCGTTCTGTTTTAGGGCTATTCTTTCAACAGCTGAAAAAATTAGCATGGGAGCAGGCAGCAACTGCAGTGGCCAGTGGATGTCCTGGAGGCTGCACCAACCCATCCCTCAAACCCTCCCATAGCCTGGAAAAACTTTGCCTTCACCTCTTTAAACTTTAACTGGACCTAGAAAGTCATTGGTTTAAAGCAGGAGTGTTGAGCCTCTTTCAGCCCAAGAGCCAAATTCCATTCTGGAGCAGCTCTCAGGGGCTGCATTGCAATGGTGGGCGGGGCCAGAGGCAAAGGGGGGGGGGATACCAGCCTATTTTAGCTCAAAGCTCTTACTGCCACTAGCTAAGCCTTAGGAAAGTGATTTCAACCTCTAAGAATTGGGGGGGGGACTGCACTAAAGCCAAGAAACCACCAATCAGTGTTTAGGGGGAAGGGGTGGGGCCAAGGGAAGGGGGTATGGCCACCTGGGGAACCCTGGAGAGGTAGGTTGGGATCCCAGTTGGTCCGGATTTGGCCCTCAGGCATAAGGTTCTGCATCTCTGGCTTAAAGCCATACTCTGCCAGCTAACCAGTTACCCTCTTGTAAACAGTTTGATGAAGCGATTGGTCTGCTTAGTCGTTTTGCCATCTTCTTTTGGTCCTAGTATCTAAATGGAAAGTCCTGCTTTCTCAACCTAAAAGGGATCATCCACTGGTAAGTTTCTGGAAGGGGAAGGGAGGTTTGCCTCTCAAAGGGTTACAGCTCTCTTCAGCTATCATGAATTTTTTGGTCTTGTTTCATGGAAGTACCTGCCCATACTCATATGTTAATGAAATGGTGTGAGATAAATGAGTTTATTAACAAAGGAAGGAAGGACAATGCAGGGTCCATTTCTAACAGCACAACCTGAAGGTCTTTCTGAATACCACACTTCCTGCAAAAAAAAAAAAAATCCAGAGGGAGGAAGGGGAGGCATTAGGGGCCAGGAAATCAAATTTGATATTGCAAGGTCCCATCATGCGCCATCCACAGGTGTGGACGGGATAAGGTAGAAGACAAGAAAATCCTAAAAAAAAGGGACATCTTTTTACAGTGTAGATAATTCACTCCAAAACTGCTAGCAGCAAAAAATGGGGGGAAATGAGAGGCACTCCAGGAAGGCTCATGTCTGGAAGCACCCACTGTGTGTGTGTGTTTGCATGCCCATAGACACACATCTGTCTTCGCCAGGGGTCTCTACAATATATAGGCTCTCCCTTTATATCAGGGATGGACAGACTTCAAGCTTGCAGGATCTACTTTGTTTTGTTTTTCTTGATCCCCCTGATCCACCAGCTCAAACACTGGTGGTGGTGGAGGGGAGATCATATGCCTAGAATTAAGAAACAGAGTATCTTCTTGTTTTCAGTACCAGAACTGTGCTCGCCGTTCTCCCACACAAAAATCCAACACTGTTTTTTCCCATTTAGCAGCCTAATTTAGGATGGGAAGGGAGCCTTGCTGCTGCTGTTAAACAGCACCAGCAAGGGAATCAGAAACCCTCGTGGATCATTGGCAAATCACCCAGAGATCTACCAGTAGATCCTGATCCACTTTGCTCACCCTGTACCATGTACCCATTCTCCATGGTGGATTTTGCTAATACAGAAAGTCATTTGTCAGACCTTGCTGGTTAGAAGTTGGATTTAGAGTCTTGGATGTTGCCTTGCCCTTCCATCTCCCCTGCCAACATTATTACTGAATGTAATAATTACTGGTTCCTTCAGCAGCACATTTTCTACTGCCAACATACGGCATGAACAGGATCATCCCTGTGTAAGAGAATGGACACAAATCTTGGCTTAACATGTGCTCAGAAAAGCCAGAATCATACATCTCTCTGCAGGAAGAATGTCTATTTAAGTAGTAATGAGAACATTTCACAAAGGAGAACATTTCACAGGGGTGTCTGTAAAGGAAACAGGTGTGTGGCCCTCAAAACGAGCCTGAAAATGTACTTGGGAACAGACAGCACTCAGAAGGGAGGAAGACTTCCTGCCTTATGAAAAGTTGTTACAGTTGCTGCCGCTCAGACAGAGTGGTGGCAAGAATGAGGGATTCAGCCCTGGATGTCGTAGTAGCCAGACATTTTGGACCAGTTCCAAAAAGAAGGATCAGCCAGACTCCGAAGCAATCAGGGGCTTGGAAGGTCTGACTTAAAAAGGCAAGATGAAAAGAAGGGAATGTGCAAAACGTGTCGGAACAATGACTGAAGGGCCTAAAACGAGAGCAGGAGGGAGGGAGGGAGGGAGGGAGGGTGAGGAGACGGAGGACCACTGGCTACCAGCGCCTTCTGGGTGTAAACACTTCCGAAGCAGAGGAAGTACAGAAGGGAGGGAACCAAAGGGTGGAACTAGGCATGGTGTGGAGAGAAAAATAGAAGCTCAATCTCAGGAAGACCTACTGGACAATAAACGTGGGAGGCAGCAAAACCAACACCACCTCACAGGAAGGGTAGGGTGGGGTGGGGTGGGGTGGGGAAATTCTCCGGCACATGGGATGTTAACAGCTATTGTAATTCAGTAGCTTCCAGACCCCTAACCAGGGCTGAAGCCCCATTATGCCAAATCTAATGAACAGAGTCTGTGTCCAAAGAAACAAGGGAAAAGGGCAACAAGAGAAACTTGAAGCACCAAGTATCGCTCCGTGCCCCAAGACTGTGGAGTAGAAAGAAAGTGCAAGCTGGCAGCTGCTACCATTGGCCCAGGAAGCCAAGAGCCACTGGGCGTCTGCACCCTTTGCTTCTTAGGGGGGCATCACAGCAAGGGGAAGACCAGCCTGGGACCATCCATCAGCCAGAGGAGGCGCAGCTTCAGGGAGTTCGCTTTACCCCTCCCTGCCCAAAAGAACACTTGGCTCCAATCAGGATTTTTTCTAACGGAATGTATTGTTCAATTATCTCTACAAAGCAGTTGTAATTCACTTAGTATTCTTTCTTTTCTTACTGAAATCTACTCAAATGCACCTGGAATCAAGGCTGAAAGGTCCAATTTAGCTACATACCCCCTAAACAGGCAGCGGCCAGAGGGTTTGAGCTAAGACAACACAAATGCCTATCTTTGTTTGAGGCCTGGTTGGTGAGTGTAGGGAGTGAGGTTTCCAGTAATAACTTGACTGAAAGCAACGGTAAAGTTGTAAACTGTAACTTTTAAAGGGTTGTTCCCCAGGCAGGCCTTGTTCTTAGCAGGGAACACACCTAATCTACCTCAGATACGTGGGTCACACCATTCAAGAATAATGGTTGCACTTCATTTTCCAGACATTTCTCCTTTCTGGTGGGGGGTGGAAGATTTCGCCAGTCTTGACAGAAACCCTTCTCAGCTATTTCCAGGGCTAAAGACAAAAAGGGTATGGCACGGCCTGGCCACCATTCACCTTCTCCATGCAGTCCCTCCTTTGTTACAAGGGGGAGACAAATAAAATATATATTTTTCCCTATAGTGGTGTGCCATATAAGATGGTGATTGGGGGTGGAGTGGGTGCTGAGATATAAAACTGTCTGTTACAGTAACCCTGCAGCTTTCACTCCCCTTATCTCCACTCCTATGTAACCTTCATTGCCAATGAAAAAAGTTGCTATCACGCAGGAATCTACAAATGGTAGATTTCCTGAATTTCCTTTAACAAATCGTTTTTCAGGGTGCAATCCTATGCACGATTAGACAGAACAAAACCGTTCAACTCCCAGCATTCCCCAGCCAGTATGACTGGCTGGGGAATGCTGGAAGTTATAGGACTTTTTTCTGTCTAAACATGCATAGGGTTGCGCCCTCACTCACTTTGAGGAATCAGTGCAAAAGGAACAACCCTCAAAGGCAGCCAGTCCTATCAACACACTGCAGGAGAGAGAGCAGTGGGATTGAGCAGGACTGATGTCATAGTCACCTCATCCAATGGAAGAGCCCCTTTGCTCTGCCAGGGAAATTTGAATCTTTAAACAGGTTTTTAGAACAGAATACTTCATCCAGGAGCAAGAAAATCACAACACTAACCAATGGTGAGCTGCTTAATGGAGTGCTACTTCTAAAAGTGCAATATGAGATTAAGGGCTCCTTCACAACAGGCTTTTATCCTGTGATTGAGATTGCTCCTTCATGGAAGTTTGCAAGCTCTTTACATGATGCAGTGATCATCCCAGGCATCTCCTGCACTACATGCCCTTTGTTCCGTTTTTAAATAGATTGCATATAATGAGCTGTCAAATTACCCTGTTGTGTTCCACTTGAGTTCCCTCCGCAAAAAGAGGAAAAGTGGTAAGAACAGGAGCGAGATCAATGAAAGATAATGGAAGATTCGGATATGGGGAGAAGGAGGGGGGAAAGGGAGTTGTCGTGATCCTGCATTTAAAATGTAAGCAGAAAGGTCCGTTTTAAATGCAGGATTTTAGGCTGGTGTAGAGACGCCCTTAGGAGAAATCTCTATTGCCAGTTGCCCTGGGATTGTAGAACTGAAGGAAAGGATAGTCTGGCCTCCTTCACTGGCCAAAGGAACTACAGAGGCTGGGTCAGTTGCAGCATCTCTATCCAAGCAGGACCATCAGCAAGAGAAGAGCAGCCTGACCCGCACTGAATATAAAGGGCTGTTCACAACTCAACACTTTGTTCTGGCATTGCCAAACTGATCTCCTTCCTCTACCTTTTCCCTCCAATCGCATTCCCTTCCACGTCTTGTCTTTTTGGCAAGATAAGCTCTCTCTTTTAAATGTCTCCACTTTGGGAGACAATATTTATCTGAAAAGCAGGATAAAAAATGTTGTTCAGTCGTTAAATTGAAAGCAAGAGAATTCCAGAAAAACGTCTATTTCTGCTTCATTGACTAGCTAAAGCCTTTGATCGTGTGGATCACAACAAACTGTGGCAAATTCTGAAAGAGATGGGAGTACCAGACCACCTTACCTGTCTCCTGAGAAACCTGTACGAGGGTCAAGAAGCAACAGTAAGAACCAGACATGGAACAATCGATTGGTTCAAAATTGGGAAAGGAATACAACAAGGCTGCATATTGTCGCCCTGCTTATTTAACTTATATGCAGAGTACATCATGAGAAACGCCGGCTTGGATGAATCACAGGTTGGAATTAAGATTGCCGGGAGAATTATCAACAACCTCAGATACGCAGGATAAAAATATAATAAATCATAAACACACTGCATACTAAGTTAGTGATTCTTAGCATATGGGTTGTAACCAAAAACATTAAAAAGAAATGCGTTGTAGCATTCCTATCATCCAAGATCGGCATTCCAGGTGATCCATATTCAGTGTAGCTTCTCCATGTAGCTAAATATATTCATCTCGGTTTTCAGTTATCAGAGTATTTGCAGATCTCTCCAAACTGTTTGGACAGATAGGACTGTAATTGTGTGTACATGTGTGTGTGTGTGTGTGTGTGGGCGGGGGGGGGGAAGAGTTATTGATTGCATGGCTTTGGCAAACTATCATGGTTTACAAATGAACCCAAAGTCCTTAAAATTGAGAAATGTTCCATATAATCTTTTTAGGATTAGTAGAATCTGTACCCTATGACACATCCCACCTAGGACCTAACTAGAAATCATGACAGCATGACTCATATGTTAGAAACACGGATGTGCCAAACTGATGTAAATAAAGCGGGTGGATAGCAGAGATTTAAAAACAGTAAGTGGCAGAGAGGAAACTCAAAACCACCTGGCCACAAAATGCTCCCATGGGACTTATTTCTAGGCTCCATCTACACCAGGCTTTTACTCTGGGGCGGGTACGAGTCAAGGTCCCTCATGATAGATGACACAATCACAACTTCGCAGCCATCCGTGGTTTTCACCTGGAAAATGCGGAGTTCCAAGGAGTCATTTTACTGTGATTGTTTGGGTTTGCTGCAGGTTTCCCCACAGTTGCGGGCCATCTATTCCTTGCTCGAACTGACTTTGCATTTTGCAGTGGGCATGATGTAGTGCCTGTGTCACTCTGTGATGCCGCTCTACTCCCCCCATCCCTTTGCAGTTGCACAGTTACAAAGGCACAGAAGGGCGTTTTCATCTATTTAATCACACTTTTGCAGCTTCGTATCTTCGCAATGGTTGTGGACTCAGTACCCAACGGCTGGGGGGCAGGGTATCTTGGGGAAGGACCAACATTTCTATGGCCACCATTTTGAAGCGATGGCTAGGCACTTAGCACTCATGCTTGTGAGTGTGAACCATCGTGAGAGTCTCAGGCTGGGGAACTGACAAACTGATGGTGTGGAAATGAAGGAGCACAAAACACCCACTTTTTACCTAAAAAGGGATGGAAAGACACAGCAGAGCCCCTCAGACACAAAACAGCCACTGAAGTGTCACACCCCCACACTCACAGGACTGCGCAGCTGTGCATTTCAGTAAAATGGCAAAAAAAAAAAAGGGGCATGGCAAGTCTGTTAGGGAAGTGCGCAGTACATCGTGAGTGTATCACAGGGCAGGCCAACTCGAAGCCACATTGCTGCGCAGTTGCAACAGGGTGGGGTGGGGTCAAAGTGGTGCCATATAGATGTCTCAGAGTCCCACTGGGGAAAAAGCAGGTGGGGCCAGGATGGGGGCTTGGAGGCAAGGTGGGAGTGGGGGTTCAGCCCTGCTCTTCCCTCCTTTGCCTGAAACCAGCCCTCACCCTGTTTTATATCTGTTTGGCGGGAATGTTTCCTCTAAAGCAGGGGTGGACAACATCGGAGGTCTGGGGGCCAATTTCGACTCTCCCTCCAGCTCTTCTCACCAGTGAAACCAGTGATAGCAAAAACCCTTCCCACTACTGAGTGATAGACAGGACAAATTTAGCTTGTTTTCAAGCTGAATTTGTCCTGTTTACCACTGTAGTGGTTTGTCACTGAATTTCAGTGGCAAACCACCATTTGCTGATGCAAATTTCAGTGGCGTTGGGGTCACATGTTGCCCCTTGGGCAGGAAGTTCCATAACTGAGATTTCACCACTAACAAGGCTCTAGATCTTATGACCACCCACCATGCTTCAGATGGCGGGGGCACTCACAGAAGAACCTCCTTAGGTTTTCTCAAGGTAAATGGGGGTCTGCTGGATCAGACCAAAGGCCTACCTGTTCCTGTTTTCTCCAGTGGCCAACCAAATGCCCTGGGAGCCCACCCAGTAATAGTAATCTCCTGCTGTTGTTTCCCTGGACTAAAGTAGGACCTAAGCCAGGGCTGCTGAATTTCTTTCAGCCTGAGGGTTGGATTCTATTTTGGAGAAGCTCTCAGGGACTGAATTCCAACGACTGGCATGGCTGAAGGCAAAAGGGGGGAAGAGGCCACCATGGCCATCTGGGAACACTCGGGCAGGCTGGATTTGGCCCCTAGGCTTGAGCTTCTGCATCTGTGACCTAAGCTACGGGGAGGGGCTGTAGCTCAGGGGTAGAGCAACTGCTCTGCATGCAGAAGGTCCCAGGATCAGTCCATGGCTTCTCCAGGTAGGGCTGGAAAAATGCCTGCCTAAAATCCTGGAGAGCTGCTGCCAGTCAATACTGTGCCAGGTAGACCATGGCTGGACTCAGTATATGGTAGCTTCCTGTGCACTGAATGCCATTTAAAGGCTTTAAAGGTCAAAACAAGCACAGAGCCCCAAAATAAACAGGTAACTCATATAGATCTGTTAGGACTCATCTTTTGTGGTTGGTCCCTGCATCCTGGACCAGCTAAGATTCTGCTACATTTTGGACCAACTAACTGTTTTCAAAAGCAGCCCCATATTGAGATCATTAGAGTAAGCCAATCTCGAGGTTACCAAGGCCTGCAGGGGCCTGGTCTCGATCATCAATGAGAGAGCACAGCGGTGCACCATGTGAAGCTGGAAAAAGAAGTGCTCTTGGCCACAGCCACTACCTGCAAATCAATCCAGGATGGCCCTCAAGCTGCAGACCTGGTCCTTCAGGATGAGCGTGACCCCATCTACAGAAGGCAATTCACCTATTCCTCCATCAAGAGTCCCACCAACCATCATGACTTCTGTCTTATCTGGGTTGAATTCAGTTTTGCATTTCATCCCTTACTTATTCGAGCCCAGGCCACAATTCAGGGAGTCCCACTGTTATACTGGGTCTGGAATGTGAGGGAAAGGAGAGATATAATTCAATGGCATCAAGCAAATTGATGACACTCAACTGCAAATTCTGCTCTGCTTCTGGTCTTACCGCTTGGGTAGTTTTCAAAAGTGTATCACCTATTTCCAGCCCTGTCAGGTGGTCCAGAAATATACCATGGGCAATAGTATCAAAAGTCACTGAAAGGTCCTGGAAAATCAACAAGGACCAACATTTCCTGTCCATCTCCTAGCAAAGGTCATCCACCTGCACAACCAGTGCAGTTCCTGTCCCAAAACCAGGCCCCAAATCAGATGGAAATCTAAAAGAAATAAAGAAATAAATCAGCCTTTGCCTAAAGAGCCTCTACCCTCTATTACCTTGCACTAAAAAAGGGTATATTTGAAAGAAACTGGCTGGTGATTTCCTGGGCCCAGATGAGGGGTTATTTCAGGAATGGCTATACCATGGCCTCTTTAAGAGGACCAGGGTCAACTCCTTCCCTCAAAAAGTTGTTAACAAATACACCTAATAACCTTAGACAGCTTCTCCCAGCTAGGCAGAAGGGGCAAAGATACAGAGCATGAGTGGTGAGTCAAACAGTTCCAAAGATGTTAGCTTTATGAAGTGTTAAGAGTTATTTGAAAGTAAGATATCCATGTCTTCAGAAGGAAGGGAAAAAAGATAAAACTGCAACATGCTCCAGCTCTTTCTCCTTTATAACAAAACAGGATCTAGGCAACCAAATAGCATCAGTGCCCTTTGGCCAATGTGAACTCCTTGCTGGTAATGACAGATCTTATGCTGGCTCATTGCAGGAATGATTCAGCCTTGATTTACCTATACTGAGCCTTACCCTAAGCTATTCCACCCTCTCTTGGGTGCAGATATGCTTTCCTTTGTGGTTCCTTGTACATCACACCCACCCTCTCGTCTAGCCTGATAGAAATGATAAGGCCTGAAGCTTACAGACAGCATAGTCCCTTTCTTTTATATCAAGCACTGCCTGCGCTAAGGAATGGCACGTTGCCATATGAAATCAAGCTACTTGCCGAGTTTATCTCTGAATACCATGTGTGCACTTGGCTTTAACTGATTTGACAGGAGCCACCCTGGTAAGGGCAATCATGAAGAGCCTTTCTGCATGACCAGAGGTTTTTTGTTTTTGGTACAAGTCCACATGTCTTTCCTCAACTGTGTGCCCCAGTTGTGGGGATATTGCATTTTCCAAGCACGCACTCTGCAATTATTTTGCGCTTGGGAAAATGCAGTACTTCCTGCAGAGAGCAGATTTGTTCACCTTGTGATGACTGTGTGGCATGTGATTACTTGAGCATCACAGTGATGTGATGTAGAGTGATTAACATTTCCTGTTGAAAATTTTATAAAATTAAGCCCACAGAGATGGGAGAACAAGACAAAGAAAAATTACTTTTAACTTTGTGGAACTCTTACATAATAATGAAATGTCTATTGTTCAATCTTTCATTTTCCCCAGAACCAGTCGCTAGTCAATACAACTCAAGTACTCTTAGGATCCTGTCTTATATCATCATTCCAAAACCATGGAACCACCTATTGTTTTCTTTTTGTGTGAGGAACATCATTGGTCTCCTGTATTCCTCTGCCATTTTGTGAACACTGTTAATGTTTTTTTTAATTTAAACATTGCAAAATTATTTTAGATGGGGAGATAGTTGCTGTTCATGGAGGTCAGAAAGGCCATTTTCCCTTGCCTCACTCTGGGTCACCAGGGACTGTTACAAGAAGTAGGATTAGGATTAGAACACCAGTCTGGCATACTGGTTAGGGTGCTGGACTAAGACTGGGAGGGTCCAGGTTTAAATCCCTAGTCAGCCTCGAAGCTTACTGGGGGACAACGGGCCAGTCACTCTCTCTCTGTCTGACCTCCCTCAAAGGTCTGTGTGGTAAGGATAAAATGGGTGGAGGGAGACCTTGTGAGCCACCCTGGGCTCCTTGGAGGAAGAGTGGGAGAAAATGTAGTAAAATAAATAAATAGGTAGCATGGAAGTGCACCCCAATAAATTCCCTTTGGGTAACTCAGTGGATGGGATTTACTTATGTCCGGGGTTGCCATATTCTGTGTTGAGAAAGCATTTCCCTTCAGGCCATATTGGATTGGACAGTAAGGTATGTGTGTGTGTTGTGGGCTCACTCACTTGAGTGGTCCTGAGCTGCTGCTTTGCAAGGTACAGGGTACAGGCCTGTGCATGTGGCAAAACAAGGCCTGGAGATGGAGGAACAGGGCTTATGGGTGCATAGGCCAGCCTTACTGCAGGGGGTAGTAGTTGATGCTCTTTCAGTCCCTTTTAACACTGTGCTCCTCAGAGGTAATTCAGAAGCCCAGAATCACCCCTTAGGAGCAATCAGAACAATCACAAAGCTAGGCACAAAAAGGGAAAAGAGGCTATGGAAGGACAAGACTCTCCAGTGGTGGTGACCTGCAAGGTGTGTGCAATATTTGTTTTCTTGCCTGAGAACAACATGGCCTACACCTGCAACAAGTGCAAGTTGATCACGCTGCTGGAAGAAAAAGTAAGTGGACTGGAGCGGCGACTGTCGACCCTCCGGGGAATAAGAGAACACGAAGAGTTCTTGGACAGAATGGGGGAACTACAGCAGCAAAGTGAAGACCAGAAGCTTGAAGAGCAACAGCAAGCTGAGGCAGAAGTGGGAAATGCTGAGGTGAGGAAAAATGGAGTAGAGGATACTCCTTGGAAAAGGGTGACAGTTAGGAGAAGAAGAACTAGACACCACTCTGCACCAGTGGAAGCAGTGGAGCTGTGGAACTGATTCCAGGTACTTGAGGATGAGACTGGAGGACGGCCTGCAGAGGAAGAATCACAGGGGAACCTACATGAGAGTGAGCAAGAGGCTGAAGGTCAGTCAAACAGAGGCAATGAAACCCAGGCCTACAACAAGAAGAGTGGTAGTAGTGGGAGACTCCTTGGTGCGTGGCATTGAGACCCAAGTATGTTGCGAAGACCCGTGGACTCGCCAGGTATGTTGTCTCCCAGGAGGACGGATTAGAGACATGACTGAAAGGTTGCCTGCACTCATAAAGCCCACTGATAGGTATCCCTTTCTTCTCATCCATGTGGGAACAAATGATACTGCCAAGCGGAGCTACGAAGAAATCACATCAGACTTTGAAGCTTTGGGAAGGAAACTCAAGAAATTTGGGGCCCAGACAGTTTTCTCATCCATACTTCCAGGAGTTAGAAGAGGGATAGAAAGGGAACGAAAAATACTCCGGGTGAATGACTGGCTACGAAGGTGGTGCCGACGAGAGAGATTTGGATTCTGGGACCACAGGCTATACTTCTTGGAAGATGGGCTGTTGGCAAGGGACAGGTTGCACCTCACAAAGGACGAGAAGAATGTGTTTGGACACAGCATGAAGAACTTCATCAGGAGGGCTTTAAACTGAATCCTACAGGGAAGGGAGATGTAAAGTTGGGGGTAACAATGGACATAGGCTCATGCACTGCAACGGAGAGAACAGCTCTAATAGTGCCCAATAACAGTCTTCAGACACATGTAGAAAGAAAGCCAGACTATGAAGCACATGGTCTTCAATGTCTATATACTAATGCCCAGAGTATGGGAAACAAACAGAACGAACTTGAACTCTTAATACAAGAGGGAAATTATGACTTGATAGGTATAACCGGGAGAGAGCACAGGACAGGAAGGCCTGGCGTGCTATGGTCCATGGGGTCACGAAGAGTCAGACACGACTGAACGACTGAACAACAACAAGGTATAACTGAGACTTGGTGGGATGACTCTCATGACTGGAATACAACAATTGAAGGATACAACTTGTTCAAAAAGAACAGAAGGAACAGAAAGGGAGGTGGGGTTGCACTGTATGTGAAAAATACATATATCTGCACAGAAATACGGGAGGATGAGCTTGGTAGCCCCATCGAGAGCATCTGGATCAAAATAAATGGGGCAAAGAATAAAAGGAACCTGGTGGTTGGAGTCTATTACCGGCCACCCAATCAAGGAGAAGACGGGGATGAAACTTTTGAAAAGCAAATAGCCAGTGTTTTAAGGAAGCATGATGTAGTAGTAATGGGGGACTTCAATTTCCCCGATATTTGTTGGGAGACAAATTCTGCAAAACATGGCCCTCCCAGGAAATTTCTGACTTGCGTGGCGGATAACTTCCTCCTACAGAAAATAGAGGAAGGAACTAGAGGATCGGCTATCCTTGACTTGATCCTAACCAACAGAGATGACTTAGTGGATAAAGTAGCAGTTACAGGAACTCTGGGGGAAAGTGACCATATTGTACTTGAGTTCTTGTTCTAAGGGAAGCAAAAGCTGAGTGTAGTCAAACGCGTACCCTGGATTTTAGGAAAGCTGATTTTAATCAACTCAGAACAATGATCAGTAAGGTCCCATGGCAAGCGACGCTAATGAGAAAAGGAGTCCAAGATGGGTGGGAGCTTTTAAAAAAGGAAATTCTCAAGGCACAATTACAAACAATTCCAACAAGAAGAAAAGGTGGAAGAGAACAGAAGAAGCCAATGTGGCTTCACAAAAAGTTTAGCGATGACCTGAAAACAAAAAAGGACACATGTAGGAAGTGGAAAGAAGGCCAAGTAACAAAGGAAGAGTACAGGCAGGTAGCACAGAATTGCAGGGATAGTGTCAGGAAGGCTAAAGCTGAGAATGAGCTGAGGTTAGCGAGGGATGCTAAAAACAACAAAAAGGCTTCAGCTACGTGCATAGTAAAAGGCAGAGGAAAGAAATGGTGGTTCAGCTATTAAATAAGGATGGCAAAATGGTAACGGATGACAAAGAAAAGGCAGAGGTCCTCAATTCCTACTTTGGCTCAGTCTTCTCCCAAAAGAGGATCTATGACCCCCCTGGCAAAGGCGAAGTACAGGCTGAAGGGGCAGGATTGCAGCTTGAGATCGATAGGCATATGGTCAAGGAACACCTCATTACTTTGAATGAGTTCAAATCTCCAGGGCCAGATGAACTGCATCCTAGAGTAATAAAGGAACTGGCAGAAGAACTCTCAGAACCACTGTTTATTCTCTTTGAGAAATCATGGAGGACAGGTGAAGTGCTAGATGACTGGAGGAGGGCTAATGTGGTCCCTATCTTCAAAAAGGGTAAAAAGGAGGAACCTGGGAACTACAGACCAGTCAGTCTGACATCCA
This sequence comes from Heloderma suspectum, assembly GCF_057233095.1. NCBI lineage: Eukaryota > Metazoa > Chordata > Lepidosauria > Squamata > Helodermatidae > Heloderma > Heloderma suspectum. Next base: position 281,701,669 of record NC_139459.1, read on the forward strand.
TCCCTGGGAAAATTCTGAAGCAGATGATAAAGCAATCCATCTGTAAGCACCTTGAAAACAATGCCGTGATTACTCAAAGCCAACATGGATTTGTCAAGAACAAATCCTGCCACACGAATCTGATCTCATTTTTTGATCAAGTAACCTCCCTTGTGGACTGTTGGAATGCTGTAGACATCATATACCTCGACTTCAGCAAAGCTTTCGACAAAGTGCCCCATGATATCCTGATGAGCAAACTAGCTCAGAGTGGGCTAGATGAGACAACGATCTGGTGGATCCACAGTTGGCTACAGAATCGGACTCAAAGAGTGCTTATCAATGGGACCTTCTCAAACTGGGGAGAGGTAACAAGTGGGGTACCGCAGGGCTCAGTCCTGGGTCCAGTGCTCTTCAACATTTTTATGAATGACTTGGAGGAGGAGGTGCAGGGAATGCTGATCAAATTTGCAGATGACACCAAATTGGGCGGGACAGCTAAAACTTTGGAAGACAGAAACAAAATTCAAAGTGAACTTGATCGACTGGAGTGCTGGGCAGAAAACAACGGAATGACATTTAATAGGGATAAATGCCAAGTTCTGCACCTAGGAAAATGCACAGTTACAAGATGGGGGATACGTGGCTCAACAACACTACAAGCGAGAAGGATCTTGGACTTGTTGTCCATCACAAGCTGAACATGAGCCAAAAATGTGATGTGGCTGCAAAAAAGGCAAATGCTATTTGGGGCTGCATTGATAGAAGCATAGCTTCCAAATCCTGGGAAGTACTAGTTCCCCTCTACTCAGCACTGGTTAGGCCTCATCTGGAGTAGTGTGTCCAGTTCTGGGCACCACACTTTAAGAAGGATGCAGACAAACTGGAGAGGGTTCTGAGGAGGGTGACGAAGATGATCAGGGGACTGGAAACAAAGCCCTATGAGGAGAGACTGAAAGAACTGGGCATGTTTAGCCTTGAGAAGAGAAGACTGAGGGGAGAGATGATAGCGCTCTTCAAGTCCTTGAAAGGTTGTCACATAGAGGAAGGCCAGGATCTCTTCTCGATCATCTCAGAGTGCAAGACACGGAAGGATGGGCTCAAGTTACAGGAAGCCAGATTCCAGCTGAACATCAGGAAAAACATCCTGACTGTTAGAGCAACACGACAATGGAACCAATTACCTAGGGAGGCGGTGGGTTCTCCCACGCTGGAGGCGTTCAAGACGAGGCTGGACAGCCATCTGCCAGGGATGCTCTGACTTGGATTCCTGCATTGAGCAAGGGGTTGGACTCGATGGCCTTGTAGGCCCCTTCTGACCCTACTACTCTATGATTCTATGAATCTCCAAATTATAGCTAGTGCTACTGCATGATCTTCCAGTAGTTAAGTCTCCCCTACTTTTAATATCCAAACTAAAGGACAGCCAGACAATAATACCATATGGAGGGAGGAACAGGGCTGGAAGAAGATGGCAATGGAATTCACAGCGAAGACTGGGAAGGAGCTGTAGCTCAGTGGTGGAGCATCTGCTCTATGCAGAAGGTCCCAGGTTCGATCTCTGGCATCTCCAGGTAGAGCTGGAAAAACTCCTGCCTGAAACCCTGGAGAGCTGCTGCCAGTCGGTGTTGACAATACTGGGCTAGACAGACCAAGGATCTGGCTCAGTGGGCTGGTTCTCATTATACAACTGCCCACCATGGCGTAATTTAGCTGCAGGAGCTGTCGTGTTGTGCCAGGCGCCCAGGGGCACCATTTTTACATTTCCCACCACTGCCGCCCAGCTCACCGTGGCCTGGCGTGTCATACAAACCTGGGTGGTGTGGCTTGTTGGGGGTGGGCAGCAACACAAGAACAGCCCATGGGTTATTTGAGGACGGCTGCCCAGTCCAACAAGCCGGGCTCACATGACACAAGCCACAGTAGTGAGGGCAATTAAGCTAACTGCACCAACATGCACAGCAGGGGAAATAAGTCACTGGGGCTTTAGTCAGTACAACCCACTGCCTTGTGCTGACTAAACCTGGTCAGTATAAGGCAGCTTCCTATGTTCCTATGGCCTTAATTTTTCTGACATCCCCTCCCCCCAAAATTGCTTCAGATATGTCTCCAAACGAGCCTCTGGTTGACAACAGGATCTGATCCAACCCCAGGGCCAAGGCAGGCTCCATCTGCCACCCCTCTCTGCTATCCTCCAGGCTCAAAACGCTTCCTTCCGCTGCACAGGCAACGTCCCCGTGAGCCCTGTCAGCCACTTCCTCTGATCTCAGAGCACGGCATGTGCCCTTTGGGAGTGAGCAATCTTTTGTCACTAAGAAAAAGAACACAACTGCATCAGCACTGGAAACTGGGGAGGTCTTGTTTTCAAAGCAGGAGAGACTTCCCTGCCAAATCTTTTGAGTCTCTCTAGGCCACAGCTAGGGTGTGGAGGGATGGGGGCGGGAGGGGGAACAGTTTTTAAAAGTATTTAATGGTTCCTGGAAAGCCTTGCCCTTTCAACTTCTTAAGCCCTTTTGCTGTTTCAGTGGCCTTGTGGGTAAAGAGAGTTACAAACTTCAGAAATCTAAAGCCAACAGCCTTTGGTTATTTATCAGAGCAGAGTAAGCATTTGGGGGTGTGAGCTCAGACCCAAAATCTAGACTTTGCTTTCATATCCAGGCTGCCATATATCTCAGGCTATTTGAGATTGGCTAATGATAGAACCGCAGCTTAAAAAACCAAAACACCTCCTCTGTGATTTTGGATCTTGCATTAAAGGAATCAAAGCATTAAAAATGGCATGTTGTCACCATAACTCAAGGGAATTGGCATGTTGCAAGTCAAATCAGACATCATGAAAGAGGTTTAGCCACTGAAAACTAGGGATGTATCTAAAAGGAAGAGCCTATCCAGATGTTCCATAATCAGTAAAACGTTCAAAAGAGACTCGTGTGGACAGACCTTCAGTGCCAGCCAGCCAAACATTAGAGTACTACTTAAAGCTGAAATTAACATCCTAGATCTGTAATTTCACTTACTAAAAGCTCCCATCTGATTGCTTAGTTGTAACTGAATTTTATTGGTGCTTGGAAGGCTTGAGAAACAGGCTGCTTCATGCTAAGTAGTAACAGATTTCTCACAACTGCCGTGTTTCTCATTTGTGGCAGTACATGTGCAAAATGTGAAGAGATGTGCATCTTCAAAAACACAGGGGCACATGGAAGATACATGGTGGGGAGCACTGATAGACTGGGGCTTCTTGGTGTGTTTGAAGATGTGCAACTCCAAACACCCCCACTGTAAATGCCACAAACTTGACTGCAGCGCAGTGTGGACTGGATATGGCCCATGCAAGACTAGCACACCCAGTAATATTTAGCATACTGGAATCCTCTCTCTCTCTCTCTTGCTCCAAGGATGCACAGAACTTGCTGTCAATATGCATCTAGAATGCGGAATGCTCAGGAAAAGCACACATGCCTCTCATTCTGTCTGGGATCTTGCTATCAAGCAGTTCATTCTCTAAAACAGGGGTAGGGAACCTGCAGCCCTCCAGATGTTGTTGTACTACAACTCCCATAATCCCTGAGCCTGGCCTTACTGACTGGGGCTGATGGTAGTTGTAGTCCAACAACATCTGGAGGGCCATAAGTTCCCCAGCCCTGGCCTAAAAGCTTAGGAGGGGAAAACAGACAAAGGGATAATAATGTATCATGCCAATGTCAGTAAGAAAATGCAAGAATTTAAGTTACACAGAGTTTATCATCAGCAACAGGAACACAAAGACACTTGTTAAGTAGTAGGGCTGCAACTTGACTAAAGGCGTTTTACTCAATTGATCATAGGAGTCGCTATCTATCAATTAAATCTGCATATGTTAACACACAAACAAAACAATAATTCTGAAGATGTGGTTAGATGATGTATTAATGTGTCACAGCAGGCACCACCTCAAAAGCATTCCTTGGTAGTGAGAAAAAGAGCCTGTGCCTGACACCCATGGCTTTCAAATCATCGAGCTGGAAGGGACCTCAAGGGCCATCTAGTTCAACCTCCTGCCGATGCAGGAAATCCCTGCTACAGCATCTCTGATATGCAGAGGCTGAGTATTCAAGTGAAAACCTATCACAAAGGAGAATTCACTGCCTCCCGAGGCAGTCTGCTCCACCATCAAACAGCATGTACCAGTAAGTATTTCCATTAGAATAAATAACATTTCTTTTTAGAAAAAATCAGGGTCACATTTGAATTATGTTTTAAAATAGTGAACTGAATCAATATAGTAGCCCTTTGAAGTAGTGTTATTACACCTAGTCATTAAATCCACAAGTGTTTTGCAGTTTGACTGTCCACCTAAACCAGCCTTCCCCAACCTGGTGCCCTCCAGATATGTTCGACTACAGCTCCCATCATTTGAGCCAGCATGGTCATGTTAGTTGGGAATGATGGGAGTTGCTGTCCAACACCTCTGGAGGGCACCAGGCTGGGCAAGGTTGACCTAAACTAGCTTCGCTTGGCACAGATGTTGCTTTCATATTGTCAAGAAGCAAGTGCCTTCTGCTTGATAAGGATCCCTATTTAATGCTAAAGCTTGCACAAAACAGCTCACACACACATAAAATAAGCAGCATTTACTTTTGTCTCTCTTAATTCACTGGGATCAATGTGGGAACAGCAGCTTACACCAAAACAATAAATATTTTGTAGTGTTACCGAAAACTGAATTACCATGCTTCAGGCCATTTGATAAGGGCAAGGCAGAAGGAAACCCACCTCAACTGATCTCCCATTTGACATACACAGCACAAGCTTCTAATAGTTATTAGCAGTAACCTAGAAGGCATTAATTTTTACAAGAGTACTCTCCTGATCATAATTATGTCCTGTTCCTGAGAAGTGAGCCCACAACTTGATTATAGAGCTTCTCTGGCCACAGCAGCCAGAAACTGATGGGTTTGGTTAGCAGAAGCTGGTCATATTTCACAATCCCAAGGAAACCTCTCAGCAGAGGGTGAAATAGCACAGGACACAGCAAAGTTGGAACAAATCGTTCATTGTCTGGGCTGGATGGGCCAAACCACACTCCTCGCTCCTTCACATAACCCAGAAATTAAACTGAAAATCTAAACAGCAGCCTGGGTTGTTTGAAGTAGGAAGGGTAGATGCAAAACAGCGGAAGCCTGCTCTCTCCTGGACAGAAGTAGCACTGTAGCAAGATGTGATGTAGCTACTTCCAACGGTAATTTTTCATCCTTGCAGAAGTTCCAACAATCACCTTCCCCTAAGGGATTTGTGCAAGTTCTGCAAGCCCCCCAAGGGATTTATGCAAACTCAGACATACTGTAAGCCTAGGAGAGCCATCTCACAAGATAAAACTGCCTGTAAAAAAATTACATCAGTCTTGTGTGCAGTTCACCGGTGATAAATGCATATATGGCTATTTTACTGTATGTACATACATGAAATAAAATAGACAAGTGCATTTACCAAACATGATGGAAAGGAAAGGTCCCTCTGCAAGTGCCGGGTCATTACTGACCTGTAGAGGGACGCCGCTTTCACTGGTGTTTTCATGGCAGACTATAGCAGGGTGGTTTGCCATTGCCTTCCCCAGTCATGACTACCTTTCCCCCAGCAAGCTGGGTGCTCATTTTACCGACCTCGGAAGGATGGAGGGCTGAGTCGACCTGAGCCGGCTACCCGAGACCCGGCTTCCGCTGGGATTGAAGAAAATTCCATGTCCTATACCGAGGTCCCTTCCATGTCAGAAATGTCTTATGAAACAGAAAGACCGATACGCTAAATGGATCCATCTTTCTCAGACAGACCTTGTGCATGGAAGTGACCTGTAGGATCAACCCTATGAAACACAGACAACAGTCCCAAATTAGCATGCAGTTTGCTGTCATAATCTAATACTGAGTCTAAAAACACAGCCCTGGAATAGGTCAGATGCACGTCAAGCCGGCAACCCCATGGTTGAAGGTGTTGGATAGATAAGCGAGTCACAAAAACGTAAGGAATGTGCTGGATCAGACCTAGGCCCATGTCATCGAGTCTTCTGTTCATACAGTGGCCAATGAGCTGCCTGTGGAAAACCCCCAAGCAGGACATCAGTGCAAGCACACCTTCCTGATCATGTTCTCCAGCAGCTGGTGTACAGAGGCATACCACCTCTGATATTGGTGGTGGCATATGGCTATTGTGACTAGTAGCCATTGATAGCCTTTCTCCTCCATGAAATTTGTCTAACCCCCTTTTAAAGCTTTCCAAATTGGTGTCCATCCAAATTGGTGTGATAACAAATTCCATAGTTTTAACTCTGCACTGTGTGAAGAAGTACTTCCTTTTATCTGACCTGAATATCCCACCAATCAGCTTCATGGGATGGCCTCAGATCCTAGTATTATGAAAGGGAGAAAAATGTTTCCCTCTCCATTTTCTGAACACCATACATAATTCTGTACACTTCTATCATGTTTTCCGTTACTCACCTTTATTCCAAGCCGAACAGTCCCAGACACTGTAACCTTTCTTCATAGGCGAGTTGCTCCAATCCCTTGATCATTTTAATTGCCATTTTCTACACTTTTTCCAACTCTACAAAATCCTTTTTATGTGTGTTGACCAGAACTGTACACAGTATTCTATGGTCACACAATAAATCTGTATAAGGGTAGTATGATACTGGCATTTTATCTTCTATTCTTTTCCTAGTTTCACCTAACATGGAATTTGCCTTTTTCACAGCAGCCGCACAGTGGGTCAACACTGAAATTCCATTCCTGTTCCTCAAAATGCAGGACTGTGAATGGCTAATGGTGATTTTTGTTGTGTGAAAGTAACTGGTGATTGTAGGTTTAATATCTAGACCAGCCAAGGGTCACTCTGATCCACTGGTTTACATTTAGCATAGCTTCTCTAGGTCATAAGCCATTATTTCAGAAGGTTGTCTAACCTTTCAGTTTTTTTTAAAAAAATCTGCACATGCCATCCCAAATCAAGTAGCACCAACTGGCTTGGTTAGCTTCGAGATACTGAAATGCTACCCTCTTTAGTATTTTGCTTTTTGGCCCAAGAACATAACAGCTCTCCCTCAGAGCTAAAGATAAAAACACCCAATAAACTGCAGGCTCATACCTTTTAGTCTGATCTATTAGACTCGAATGCCCCTAAGATACTTTTAATATGACTCTGGTAACTTTGCTTTCTTCTTCCACTTCAAAGGAGCAGTTTTTGAGAATATAATTGAAAAGCTTGTTTAGAACTGCTAGGCCTTTGAATTGCCATCACTAGCACTGATCAGCTATATGTCAGCACTTCATGATTTTCAACTTCATTATGTCTATATACAGTGCAATTTTATGGACCTTACTGGGTTCATCATTGATGTAATTAGTATTTATTGATTTTCACCTAGGGAAATCTAATTCCGATTCTAATAGTGCACATTTTTGCACACAACTATGAATAAATGTTTGGAATATTTTTCCTTATATTGCAATTCCAATTAGTCACCATCTACATCAGTAGATCGTACAATAAATGTATTATTCCTTGAAACCAGGTAAGCCATGGTTAATGGAAATTTTTGATTGCCTTCAAATTTCAACAATCACATTAGCTATATGGACCTATGATGTATGCCTAAGAATTTCCAGATGGACAGCAAAACAAGGTCCAGTAGCACCTTTAAGAATAACAAATTTAGCATCTGATAAAGAAGACCCCTTCATGGATCACTGCCTTGTTGTGGCGAAGGGGCTTGCGTAACTCAGTGAAGCCATAAGCTATGCCGTGCAGGGCCACCCAAGACGGACAGGTCATGGCAGAGAGTTCTGACAAAATGTGGTCCACTGGAGAAGGAAATGGCAACCCACTCCAGTATTCTTGCCAAGAAAACCCCATGGAACGCATCACAAGGCTAAAAGAGATGACGCCGGAAGATGAGCCCCTCAGATCGGAAGGTGTCCAATATACTACTGGGGAAGGACAGAGGGTATTTCCAAGTAGCGCCAGAAAGAGTGAAGCAGCTGGGCCAAAGCCGAAAGGACACTCAGCTGCGGATGTGTCTGGTGGTGAAAAGAAAATCCGATGCTGTAAAGAACAATATTGTTTAGGAACCTGGAATGTCAGATCAATGAATCAAGGTAAGCTGGAGGTGGTCAAACATGAGATGGCAAGATTGAACATCGACATCTTGGGAATCAGCGAACTAAAATGGACAGGCATGGGCGAATTTAATTCAGGTGACCATCATATCTACTACTGTGGGCAAGAATCCCTTAGAAGAAATGGAGCAGCACTCATAGTCAACAAAAGGGTGGGAAAAGCAGTACTGGGGTACAATCTTAAAAATGATAGAATGATCTCAGTACGAAGCCAAGGGAAACCATTCAACATCACAGTAATTCAAGTCTATGCCCCAACCACTGAGGCCGAAGAAGCTGAGGTTGATCGGTTCTATGAAGACCTACAACACCTTCTAGAACTAACACCAAAAAACGATGTCCTCTTCATCATAGGGGATTGGAATGCTAAAGTAGGAAGTCAAGAAATCACCGGGATAACAGGCAGGCATGGCCTTGGTGTACAAAATGAAGCAGGACAAAGGCTAATAGTTTTGCCAAGAGAACACGCTGATCATAGCAAACACTCTTTTCCAACAGCACAAGAGGCAACTCTACACATCAACATCACCAGATGGTCAATATTGAAATCAGATTGATTATGTCCTTTGCAGCCAAAGATGGAGAAGCTCCATACAGTCAGTAAAAACAACACCTGGAGCTGACTGTGGCTCAGATCATGAGCTTCTTGTTGCAAAATTTTGGCTTAAATTGAAGAACGTAGGGAAAAACACTAAACCATTCAGGTATGACCTCAATCATATCCCTTATGAATACACAGTGGCGGTGAGGAATAGATTTCAGGGATTAGACCTGATAGACAGAGTGCCTGAGGACCTATGGACGGAGGTCCGTAACATTGTTCAGGAGGGAGCAACGAAATCCATCCCAAAGAAAAAGAAATGCAAGAAAGCCAAGTGGCTGTCTGAGGAGGCTTTAGAAGTAGCTGAGGAAAGAAGGGAAGCAAAAAGCAAGGGAGAAAGGGGAAGATATATCCAACTGAATGCAGAGTTCCAGAGAATAGCAAGGAGAGACAAGAAGGCCTTCTTAAATGAACAATGCAAAGAAATCAAGGAAAACAACAGAATGGGAAAATCTGAGATCTCAAGGGAACGTTTTGTGCAAAGACAGCCATGATAAAGGACAAAGAAGGCAGGGACCTAACAGAAGCAGATGAGATTAAGAAGAGATGGAAAGAATACACAGAAGAACTATACAGGAAAGATCTGAATGTCTCTGATAGCCATGAGAGTGCGGTCACTGAACTTGAGCCAGACATCCTAGAGAGTGAAGTCAAGTGGGCCTTAGGAAGCATTAGTAACAACAAAGCTAGCGGAGATGACAGTCTTCCAGCTGAGCTATTTAAAATCTTAAATATGATGCTGTTAAAGTGCTGCACTCAATATGCCAACAAATTTGGAACACTCAACAATGGCCACAAGACTGGAAAAGGTCAGTTTACATTCCAATTCCAAAGAAGGGCAACACCAAAGAGTGATCAAATTACCGCACCATTGCGCTCATTTCACATGCCAGCAAGGTGATGCTCAAAATCCTACAAGCTAGGCTTCAGCAGTATGCGAACCGAGAACTACCGGAAGTACAAGCTGGGTTTCGAAGAGGCAGAGGAACTAGAGATCAAATCGCCAACATATGCTGCATCATGGAGAAAGCAAGCGAATTCCAGAAAAACGTCTATTTCTGCCTCATTGACTACGCTAAAGCCTTTGATTGTGTGGATCACAACAAACTGTTGCAAATTCTTAAAGTGATGGGAGTACCAGACCACCTTACCTGTCTCCTGAGAAACCTGTACGAGGGTCAAGAAGCAACAGTAAGAACTAGACATGGAACAACTGAGTGGTTCAAAATTGGGAAAGGAGTACGACAAGGCTGCATATTGTCACCCTGCTTATTTAACTTATATGCAGAGTACATCATGAGAAACGCCGGGTTGGATGAATCAGAGGTTGGAATTAAGATTGCTGGGAGAATTATCAACAACCTCCGATATGCAGACGATACCACCCTAATGGCAGAAAGCGAAGAGGATCTCAAGAGCCTCTTGTTGAGGGTGAAAGAGGAGAGTGCAAAAGCTGGTTTGAAACTCAACATTAAAAAAACTAAGATCATGGCATCTGGCCCCATCACTTCCTGGCATATGGAAGGGGAAGAAATGGAAGCAGTGACAGATTTTACTTTCTTGGGCTCCAAGATCACTGCAGACGGTGACTGTAGCCATGAAATTAAAAGACGCTTGCTCCTTGGGAGGAAAGCTATGGCAAACCTAGACAGCATAGTAAGAAGCAGACACATCACCTTGCCGACAAAGGTCCGTCTAATCAAAGCTATGGTTTTCCCAGTAGTAATGTATGGCTGTGAGAGCTGGACTATAAGGAAGGCTGAGCGCCGAAGAATTGATGCTTTCGAACTGTGGTGCTGGAGAAGACTCCTACGAGTCCCCTGGACTGCAAGGAGGTCAAATCAGTCCATCCTAAAGGAAATCAACCCTGAGTGCTCATTGGAAGGACAGATACTGAAGCTGAAGCTCAAATATTTTGGCCACCTAATGCGAAGAGAAAACTCTCTGGAAAAGACCCTGATGCTGGGAAAGACTGAAGGCAAAAGGAGAAGGGGACAGCAGAGTATGAGATGGCTAGATAGTATTACTGATGCAATGAATATGAACTTCAGCACACTCCGGGGGACAGCGCAGGGCAGGAAGGCCTGGCGTGCTATGGTCCATGGGGTCATGAAGAGTCGGACATGACTGAACGACTGAACAACAACAACAAAGAAGACCCAAAAATGTATACCATAATACATTTGTTTGTCTTTAAGGTGCTACAGGACTCTGTTTTTAGTGGATGCCTGTTTCATCAGCAGCTTCATTCTACAGACAACTTTGGATCAAGTAGATTAATACAGTTGTGAGCTGTGTAGGCTAACAAGTTCCTTTATTTTATTCTGGACAGTAAGAATCAAGGGAGTTTGCTGAGCTATTGACCCAGTTAGTATGCCACAGTAAGCCAGGGTTCTGGAGGAACCTGGTTTGTACATGCTGCTCCATCATTCCCACTGCAAGTGGGAGTGGCTAAACAAATCACAGACCTTAGCATGATGTGTGAAGATGGACTTCTGGCTTGTCTATCCCCCAACAAGCCAGAAGTCTGGGTTCGCATGTCACAGCAAACAAACCATGGACCTTTGCTTTGTGATTTGTTTAGCCACTCCCACTTGCAGCAGGAAGAGTGATTAGGCAGAGTTTACGAGTACACTGCTTGTAAACAATAAGCCAGTGTTCTGAAGGAACCCTGGCTTATTGTGATGTGCCAACCCTCCCACAGAGAGCAACTGCAGACCAGACCAATAGAAAGACAGTTAAAAGTTTGTGAATGGACTTTCACTTCAACATTAAGCAGTCATCTGGCCTGTATTATTTAATCAGCTGTTCAGTATAATCACTGAGAATATTTGCTTGCTTCTCCAATATTCCATCAAATACTACTTGAGAGCAGATACTTGCTACTCCAAATGCACTTAGGCAGGTGCTTAACTTTGGAAAACTAGAGTAAGAGCAGCTGCCCTTAGCCTTGTAACTTCTCTTGCATTGCCAGCACAGTTGTTTGAAGCTTGTTTTGTTGTTGTTCAGTCGTTCAGTCCTGTCCGACTCTTCGTGACCCCATGGACCATAGCACACCAGGCCTTCCTGTCCTGCGCTCTCTCCCGGAGCGTGCTCAAGTTCATATTCATTGCATCCGTGATGCTATCTAGCCATCTCATCCTCTGCCGTCCACTTCTCCTTTTGCCTTCAGTCTTTCCCAGCATCAGGGTCTTTTCCAGAGAGTTTTCTCTTCGCATTAGGTGGCCAAAATATTTGAGCTTCAGCATCTGTCCTTCCAATGAGCACTCAGGGTTGATTTCCTTTAGGATGGACTGATTGGACCTCCTTGCAGTCCAGGGGACTCGTAAGAGTCTTCTCCAGCACCACAGTTCGAAAGCATCAATTCTTCGGCGCTCAGACTTCCTTATACTCCAGCTCTCACAGCCATACATTACTACTGGGAAAACCATAGCTTTGATTAGACGGACCTTTGTCGGCAAGGTGATGTCTCTGCTTCTTACTATGCTGTCTAGGTTGGCCATAGCTTTCCTCCCAAGGAGCAAGCGTCTTTTAATTTCATGGCTACAGTCACCGTCTGCGGTGATCTTGGAACCCAAGAAAGTAAAATCTGTCACTGGTTCCATTTCTTCCCCTTCTATATGCCAGGAAGTGATAGGGCCAGATGCCATGATCTTAGTTTTCTTAATGTTGAGTTTCAAATCAGCTTTTGCACTCTCCTCTTTCACCTTCAACAAGAGGCTCTTTAGATCCTCTTCGCTTTCTGCCATTAGGGTGGTATCGTCTGCATATCGGAGGTTGTTGATAATTCTCCCAGCAATCTTAATTCCCACCTCTGATTCATCCAACCCGGCATTTCTCATGATGTACTCTGCATATAAGTTAAATAAGCAGGGTGACAATATGCAGCCTTTTCGTACTCCTTTCCCAATTTTGAACCACTCAGTTGTTCCATGTCTGGTTCTTACTGTTGCTTCTTGACCCTCGTACAGGTTTCTCAGGAGACAGGTAAGGTGGTCTGGTACTCCCATCACTTTAAGAATTTGCCACAGTTTGTTGTGATCCACACAATCAAAGGCTTTAGCGTAGTCAATGAAGCAGAAATAGACATTTTTCTGGAATTCTCTTGCTTTCTCCATGATCCAGCAAATGTTGGCGATTTGATCTCTAGTTCCTCTGCCTCTTCGAAACCCAGCTTGTACTTCCGGTAGTTCTCAGTTCGCATACTGCTGAAGCCTAGCTTGTAGGATTTTGAGCATCACCTTGCTGGCATGTGAAATGAGCGCAATGGTGCGGTAGTTTGAACACTCTTTGGCGTTGCCCTTCTTTGGAATTGGAATGTAAACTGACCTTTTCCAGTCTTGCGGCCATTGTTGAGTGTTCCAAATTTGTTGGCATACTGAATGCAGCACTTTAACAGCATCATAGTAAGGGGTTAAGTTTAATTTTGCAGATGCTGTAGAACTAAGCTACAAGCTGCTCTTCTATTTACAAACTGGTTTTAAACATAGATGGGTGACTTGATCTTAACACCCACCCCTCGGAACATTCAAAATACAATTTTCACCATTAGAAAATCAGTTCAGAGTCCACAAAGTAGGGCTTGTGGCTCTTGGCCTAGATCCAACAATTCAAGGATGCTGCTTATCAGACAAAAGGTCAAACCTCTGACAAGATTAGCAGGGTCACCTGGGGTAGAGCTGTGCAAGGAAAATAGAAATTTACTTCCATTTACACCCAACATGGCCTACCAGTTATGGCCTTTATTTTAACAGGTAATAAAGCTGACTGCAAATCCATAGTCAAAAGAAGCAGAAAGTTCCAGGACTTACAAATAGTTTTATTGAAATTTAACAAAATTCAACAAATGCACTTCAAGGCAGAGGAGATAGACCATAAATATTTTATACAGTTGCCTTTAGGATTCCTTATCCATATGCTACAGGAAGAGGAAGTGTAGTGCTAGTGGGTTCAGGTTGTCTACATAACCACACATTTGCACAGAAGAGTCATAAAAAAGGAAATAGAATTTTTTGCTTGTTCCAGCAATAGTGATTATATATATGTATATATATCTCACCAACTTTCACATTATCAGCATCCTGCATAAAGCAGTCTCCACGAACCCCCTCCCTGCCAACAACTGCTAGTCTCAAGAGGAGCAGGGCTGCTGGAAAGCACGGCGAGGGGGGCAGCATCGATGGGATCATAGAATCCAAGCAGCCTAATTGCACAGCTGCAGTCCCAGGAGGCAAGCCAGCCTTTTAGAGAAATTGTCTGAAAGCAGCTGTCAGTAGCTCCAGGGAGTCTGCTGCATTTTAGGAGAGTTCAAGCTAGGCAGAAATGAAGCTTCCTTTGGGTAGAGGCTCCACTGAGGTTCCAGCGGGAGGAAGGTCCCCAGCGGGATGCACACAAGCACTCGAAGTGGCAAGGGAAATGAAAGCCAACGTTGCACTGTACTTTTCCGATCACAGGTATCTGCTTGCTCAGAAACAAACAGTCAATGAAAGAACACAAATCAGATATTTTAGGGAGGGTATTACCAACGAGCTTTTCAGCCTCAGTCATGACTTAAGTCTCTTGTAATATATCATCCCCACACAGAGCGAAGGGCTTCCTCTGAACTGGCTATGGGGCGAACTTTCAACTGTCCTAAACTATACTGTTGAAGAATAAGCATGTCTCAGCTCCGTGATTTCAGCCTGTAATTCATTATGCACAATGATGCCGAGATGGAGCTCTGTTTGCCAAAGACTGTTGCAGACACACCTCTATCTCCAGTATGCTCTTGTTTCATGGCAGTGGAAACATCTTTCCCTAACGAAGGGTAAGGACGTCAGCATCCCATCATCATCGAGTTGAAACCAAACCAAAAGATAAGCTTCAGTGCACAAAGTGGGTGGGGTGGGTGCAGGGGAAGAGGATGGAAATGTGACATGAACCTAGTGTCAGCAGGCGATGCACTCTCCAGGTACAGGTAACTACAGTCCTTCAACTGTAGATTCTAAATGAGATCTGCAAGGCAAAACAGTTGCAACTCGGGAAGCCGCCAGGGACAGCCATGCTTCCTATGCTCTTGGGGTCAGTCCTAATGTACAGCTGTAGAAATGCAGCTGAAAGGAGCAAAGGTGATAGCCCATGAAAAGGCCTCTGTCAACGTTGCCACATACACGCCACATCTTTACTAATCTGGTTCATAATGCTTCAGAAGGATTCCCCTGCAGGTGCGGAAATGGAGACACACACAACATAGACTCACTGATTCGGACAGCATAACTTCGTACCAGCTGATTAAACTAAACGTTGAGGTAGCAAATGCCTGAAGTGCTCAGAAAGGCAATGACATGCTCTGGGGACGTAAATATGATGGGCAAAGTACCAACTCCTACACCTAACCCATCTACAATCCAGTTTTAAAGCTTTATACAACAATTCTGAGGGGCTGGTAGAAAAGGCGGGCAGGCAGGCGGGCAGGCTTCTATGTGAAACCCTCTTTAAAGGTAAGATGCCTCTGAGAGGGTTTTGCCTGTCCAGGGCTCAGCAGCAGAGAGCTCTACATTATCAAAGCAAGAAACCTGGAATGAAGAGGCAGGTGTACCGCTTCAGCACTGACACAGCTACAGATGCCATTTTTGCCAAAAGTGGCCCTACTAACCAAACATTTCACACTCAACATACTGAGGGAAAGGACAGGGCCCTTCAAAAAGAGGAGATCTAACTTTCCTTTGAAGTGTGCTGATTCCCTCATATCAGACAATACCTGGCCCAATCCAAGGAGTCAAAAAGACTGCCAGAGGAAGGTCACAGCACTCCATCAGTATTTGCCGGGGCACGTGCACATGCATGCACAGCCAAAGGTGGCACAAGCAGATTGGCAACCATCTTGAGCAAAGCAACCTCCAAGTTGCCCTAGTGTTGACAGCACAACCTAAGGGATCAGGGAAGAAGCATTACCTACAACTGTTTTAGGAGAAAAGAAGCCTTCCTACAATAAGAATGGAGGGGGCCGGGATATGACTGTTTGCCTTGCATTCCATATACCAGTGGGATGTAGATTCACAAGAGGGAAGACCTCTCTGGCATGAACCACAACCTGCGAAGGCAAATACCTCCTAAGAGGTGGCCTGCTTGGTAAAGCTTAAGAGAAAAGCTACCTACTCAGATATTGCTGCTGCCAACAGCCTCTACTGATGTGCTGCAGCATTCACTAGTTCAGTGGAATTTTCCAAGCAACAAAGTAAAAAAAAGACACAGACTGCAAAACAAAATAGTGCAACTCCCCAGGGAGATATGACAGAGAGCACATGACCTACACATCAGTCTGCTTCAGTGTGGACCTCAAGATTATATCCGTCTTGGAAAGCTTCAGCTGTCCTCTTAAGTGCAGCATTTGATATCACTTCTCCCCAACCCACAAGGACACTGTACAGCATTCACCTATGTTATGTTGGGGAAGGGGGGTGGGAGGGGGAGAAGGAAAAGGCATAAGAAGCTTGCTGCTCAACATTACTCATCTACAGCATATAAACTGAAACTTCATTGTCAGCTTTTGCAGAAGCTGACTGGGGTACTCAACAAGCAGGACATCTGGTCAGAAAAAGGTGCAGGTTGATTCTCCATGGTCTTGAGACGCTTGAAATCTGTTGCTACCTAAATGTCAGTTAGTGGCAGATAAAGGAATTTTACTCAACTCAGCGAGAGGAATTTTGAGCAGGCTCCTAAACAAGGCCAGACAGCTCAGCTGACACAGGTCCTGTCAACACACATCCCTAGCCAATGCTATTCCTGATCACTATCCAGTTCCAAGACATCCCCAGCGCTGCAGCCACTGTCGCCTCCTCCTAGCACAGAAGCTTCAAAGCCAATCGTCTGTCTGTGCTCCAGATCCATCACTCTGCAGGGACACGTGGCTGCCTAGTGTGGCTTACATGAGGTACAGTAAAGCTGGGCAAGTTAAGGTGCATTTACAGCACACAGTGACTGTTCACACTGCCCCCAAGGCTCAGACCTCACAGATGATAACAGGGAAGTCCACGTGAATCCGAGGGTGCTCCAGTTTCACTGTGCCCTGTAACGAGAAGGATGCAACGACGATGAGACAATATCACAGAGAAATGCTCTCAAGAAGCAGGCTACAAATGATCTATTCTCTCTGCGCAACACTGAATAGAGGCAGATGATGCTGAATGTGCAGATATAGTTCTTTGTTTAACAACCACTGATCTAAAAGCCCTACACAAGCAGCTGGGCGATCAAGTATTATGTTATGGGAATGAACTCTACCTAGAAAGTAGACATTTCTATACAGGAAAAGATTGAGGAACAGGAGCTGAAGGTCACATGACCACCCTTTCTTCACATGAAAGTGGTTGCCTGAAACCTTCTGCTGCTAGGTTGTTCAAACTAGATGTGACCAGGAGATCAAAGCAACTGCCAGGGGGCAGGGGGACCCTTCCCCATGATGCTATTTCCTCAGCTGAAGTTTACAGGGTGAAACCAACCTTCACTGTGTGTCACCAAGAAGCATGGACAGAACAGCAAGCTTTTGTCAAGGCTAAACCAGGTTCTGACAACCATTACAACAGGAACAAGGATAACATTAGTCCACGCACCCCTATTCAGGTATATCTTCACTAACTGCTATGTAACACGTACTGCCAAATCATTCGTATCCTCTACCTTTATCCTTAGTATTTTAGTGCTCGTGAAAAGGTGCCAGAAAACTCTTGAGAAATGAGTACTGTATAGGCAATGGAAGAACATGGCTCCTTTATCCTTCACTTCTCAAGTGCCTGATCATCATGAGCAGTGTCAATTCATGAGAGACCAGTTCCAACAACTATGCCCATCATGTTGTCAGTATGAAATTATATCAACTAGAAACACCTACAATTTCACTGAAGTAGCCATCATAACTGGATTGAGTTTCTTGCTAAATCACACTTGTTCAAATAAGTATTTTAGCCCGAGAGTCCCCAGTGCAGTGCCTGAAGGCAGCTCCAATGGCACCTGTGAAGGGGTCCCCAATGTGGCACCTGTGGGCACCTCCAAAACTTTCTAATTTGTTTTTGTTTTTTTAAAATATAAGTACATGGACTTATATATACCCATAGCAATGAATACAGATGAAATGCATACAATGTTCTAGCAATTATACATAGGTTTCAACAAAAACAGACCAAATATTCTAATAAGTATCCATTTGAAAGTGGTGTCTATATGCCACCCATTCAAATATTGAAAGCATTGTAAGGTCCTCAATCCATTGCATTATAGGAGGTGAGTGTTTATCCTTCCAGTGTTGTGAAATCACTCTTTTATCTGTCAAAAAGGTGCAGAGAATCCATTTACGTGGACCATTTGTTAATTTCCATGAAGCAGGTAAATAATTTAAAAGAGCGTGTACATCAGTGAATATTAAAGCATGTTCCAGTACAAAATTTATCTTTGTAATAACTTCCTCCCAAAAGGAAGCAACTACTGGACATTGCCAAAACATATGTTTAAAAGAAGCATTAGCTGTATTATGCTACCAGCAATTAGCCAAATTAGACAATCCCTCATTAAAGAGATGTTGCAGTGTTTAATAGACACACACAAAACGTTTTTGCTGAGTAAGGCACAGCCTAAGACCCAGACACGAAAAGCAGACACCAAAGCAGCGATCCACTGATAACACATTTTGTGATGGTGCCAACAGCAGTTTCCCAAATGCTCCCACAACCCCAAAAAGGTTGGGGACCCCTGCTTAAGCCAGTTCTCAAAAGCTTGCGGATGGCTTATCCTAGTCCAACATCCACCTCAGTACTTTGTTTCCCCATTTATAACTCTGAAGAATGTAAATTGTTTGTGTGTGAAAAGTATTACCCATCATAATTGCACCTTCTTTACCCATTACCATGCCCAATGTTCTCCTCCTCTTGTTCATGCAGCTATGTTCACAGTAGCATTTCAGACTGGTTTTAACCGGGGGCAGAATTTCACTAGTCTCTGTACCCACCCATTCATACATGAGAAGGCTTACTTTTTTACCCTCCTCTCATTCTCAGTGAACTGAACTTTAAAACGAGAAACGGTTTTAACATGTGCTAGAATACAACAAGCTACTTTAGCCAGGCCCAGTGGATTTTTTTTTTACTTTCCCTCTTTTGAATGGCAGATCACCCCCTGCCAAACTATTTGAAACATAAATTCAAACCTCCCTTGGGAACACTGAACTAGTTGCAGATAGGGATGGCAGAGAATTCCTCCACGGATCTTGGGGAGGCCGAATGCCAGTGCATTCAGCCCCCTGAAATCTGTGGCGGAACGGCCTGCCCCCCCCCCCTGCGGATCCCCCCGGGACGAGACTTACCTGGGGCGGATCTTCCGGGTGGCGGGTCTTCCAACCAGCTGCCGCCGCCATTTCCAGGTTTTTTGGGGTTTTTTTACACAGACGTGATAGGCTACGTAAGTTTTTACGTAGCCTAAAATGTCTGGGTAAAAAAAAAAAAGAAAAGGCGTACGCAAATGGTGGCGGCTATGGGTGCCGCCATTTGTGTTCCTTATTTTGGGCCATCTTAGTCTACGTAAATAATTACGTAGACTAAGATGGCGAAAATAAGGGGAACGCAAATAGCGTCCACTACGCTATTTGCGTTCCCCTTATTTTCGCCATCTTAGTCTACGTAAATATTTACATAGATTAAGACGTCAAAAATAAGGAACGCAAATGGCGGCGCCCATAGCCGCCGCCATTTGCGTATGCGGTTCCCCCCCCAGAGCCCTCCGTGGCTGGAAATCCGGCTGCGGACAGCTCTGGCCTGGCTGGACCTGGCCGGCTGCTCCACGGAGCCGCCGCGGAGCACAGCCAGCCAAGGAGGATTCCGGGGAGGGGGACGGAGCGCCTCCCCCTGTCCAGGATTCCGGGGGGAGGGACGGAGTCCCTCCCCCCCCACCATAATCCGCGAACAGTTAAGTGATTTTCGTACATCCATAGTTGCAGAGTATCATGGACCTAGGTCACTGTGTTTACTACCATTAAGGGATCCTACAAGAATAGCATTCTTATTTAACAGAGGTGTTAACACACCTTTAGCTCACCAACACAGGTGGGAGTGCAGTTTGTCCTTAAAATGCATTATTGCCACATAACTGTGGAACTATCTCCCCAGTGAGGCCTGGAGCTGCTCTCTCCTCTCCAGAATTCATATGGGGTACAACACTCACCTTTTCCATTTCTTATTTAAAAGGCTGATTGCTTTGTCTTAACAGATTTTTGTTCAAAATGATTATATTTTTATCTAAACTGTCATGAGGTTGGGAAAGGCAGGATAAAACTACTGAACAAAAATAATGAAGTATTTATTATGTTCCTATCATTCATTCAGAAAGCCTGCAGAAACCAATATGGAATGGTTTTCATATCTACTTTTTATTATATAATCCAGTTCCAGAAATGAGGCTTGTGGAACCTCTATCGTTAGCTTAAGGGACAGAACATGGGTCACCCTGACTGTCACCATGACTGAATACAGCAGCTTAAACAAGCCTTTAAGAACTGTATTGACTTCAGTCACTGTCAAAAAAATCCCTGTGTAGGAAGCAGGTTGATACAGACTCCTAGTTTTACATCTGCAGTGATTTCAAGATGGCCGCTATAGAACCAGCCACTGTTACTCCAGATGATGGATGCAGGAAATTTATATGGCTATAGGTTCTCACAATGAAATCCCAGCGTACATTGAAGAAATTATAAAGTTTACAGGATATAAAACCCCATGAAACCCCCAAAGCATCCTCTAGACTTTCTTGCTTGCTCAATAATCTTGAGTTCAAAGTCAAGCTACAATAGCTCCATTTTTCTTCTGATTGTGTTACCTGAGGTATCAGGTTCTTCTGGATTCTTTTCAGCTTGGCACGCTTCCTCCCATTCTTGGTGACTATTGTCTCCTCATAAAACTCATGGGCAAGGTCACCATCCTCATCATAATACATGGAGCTGCAAAGAAATGAAAAGCAGTAAGAAAAACTATCTACCAGAAAGAGCAAAAACATGTATACACACACACACACACACACCACACTTTCCAGATCTGCAGCTGATTGTCAGCACCAATTCAGCTACGTGGCACCTGTTGCTGCCATCCATTTACTAGCCCCCTATCTTCCATACAACAGTAAAAGGAGGGTTTATTTAGTAGGGAATTATTTCTACATTACAGTTGTCTAGTAGGAGTAGAAACCTTGTTCAAGGCTGACAGCAAAATTATGAAACTACACTTAAAACCCCATGTAGTGAGACTCACTGATTTCAGGAAAGCCCATACAGGTGGAGCCTCACAGTTATTTTGAGACACTGGCACTCCAAGGTGAACCAGAAGTATGAAGGACCACAAAGGCAGAACCTTGCCCACGGTCTAGATGCAAAATGTCAAACTGAGTCTGGCCCCCTTCTGCTGTTACTATCTACCTGCTATGCCCCTCCGTGCTCTTTCCTGACTGAAAGGAGCAGTGTAGGACTATCCCACCTGCCTATCCTTTTATTGCAGGTTGGGACAAGCAATCAAAATAACCCCACATCACTTCCATCACCTGTGACTTCCAATAACATCCATTTCTGAATATTTCTGAAATATTTTGTGTTAATAAAAACTTCCAGATTGTGCATGCCAGGTACATAACCTTTTGCAGTTTAGAATACCCCTGGGTATGCAGCATACTAGAGACCAAAAATTGATTAGCAATCATTAGACTGAATCTCATCAAACTCATTCATGGTCTACTTGCTTGTGAGGGAATAACTCATACGGGTGAGTACCTTAGTATTAGGAGACAACCAACACACTAAAAAAAGGTAACATTTATCAGTTATTGATTCGAGATACTAAAGGGTTATACAAAGCAAATGGTTATTCTCACAAATTATGTGGTAAACACAAAGTAGCACTTTCAAAATAAATGTCTACGTGGGGGGGAGCATGTGAGCAAGAAGAAAGACGTGGGTCATGTGAGCTCCTCAACAAGAAACAAGGAAACGACTAAAAAAAATTGGATTTCTAAATCTAAAATTATCACAAATACAAGGCTTAAACAGCAAACTGGCAAGTACAGCTAAACTTACAGGAAAAACATTACTGGACTTCTTTAAAATTGAAGTTAAAGAAGCGGGCCTACCAGAAGAAGAAATAAAACAACCTTGCAAGATGGCTCCTGGCCAGCAGAAAACTACAAATGGACCCCCAGCGGAGGAACCGCTAGAGTGAGGAGCTGAACTTGCTTCCCAATTTACCAAGTTTAAAGAAGAAATGTTAGAAAACTGGAAATCTATTTTGGAACAAACATGTGAAGACACTAATGCTAGATGAAAGTACAGCCTCAGAAGCATTTAACCTTGCACCTGCAGCAAAGAATAAAATTGAATTACAACAAGACAATATTCAGATGAAGATGAAATTAGAAAAAGCAGAAAATCGGAGCAGACATATTAATGTGAGAATTGTTGTTCAGTCGTTCAGTCGTGTCCGACTCTTCGTGACCCCATGGACCATAGCACGCCAGGCCTTCCTGTCCTGCGCTCTCTCCCGGAGTGTGCTCAAGTTCATATTCATTGCATCAGTGATACTATCTAGCCATCTCATCCTCTGCCGTCCCCTTCTCCTTTTGCCTTCAGTCTTTCCCAGCATCAGGGTCTTTTCCAGAGAGTTTTCTCTTCGCATTAGGTGGCCAAAATATTTGAGCTTCAGCTTCAGTATCTGTCCTTCCAATGAGCACTCAGGGTTGATTTCCTTTAGGATGGACTGATTGGACCTCCTTGCAGTCCAGGGGACTCGTAAGAGTCTTCTCCAGCACCACAGTTCGAAAGCATCAATTCTTCGGTGCTCAGCCTTCCTTATACTCCAGCTCTCACAGCCATACATTACTACTGGGAAAACCATAGCTTTGATTAGACGGACCTTTGTCGGCAAGGTGATGTCTCTGCTTCTTACTATGCTGTCTAGGTTGGCCATCGCTTTCCTCCCAAGGAGCAAGCGTCTTTTAATTTCATGGCTACAGTCACCGTCTGTGGTGATCTTGGAGCCCAAGAAAGTAAAATCTGTCACTGCTTCCATTTCTTCCCCTTCCATATGCCAGGAAGTGATGGGGCCAGATGCCATGATCTTCGTTTTTTTAATGTTGAGTTTCAAACCAGCTTTTGCACTCTCCTCTTTCACCCTCAACAAGAGGCTCTTGAGATCCTCTTCGCTTTCTGCCATTAGGGTGGTATCGTCTGCATATCGGAGGTTGTTGATAATTCTCCCAGCAATCTTAATTCCGACCTGTTATTCATCCAACCCGGCGTTTCTCATGATGTACTCTGCATATAAGTTAAATAAGCAGGGTGACAATATGCAGCCTTGTCGTACTCCTTTCCCAATTTTGAACCACTCGCTTGTTCCATGTCTGGTTCTTACTGTTGCGTCTTGACCCTTGTACAGGTTTCTCAGGAGACAGAGAAATTGATCCACACAATCAAAGGCTTTAGCGTAGTCAATGAAGCAGAAATAGACGTTTTTCTGGAATTCTCTTGCTTTCTCCATGATGCAGCGTATGTTGGCGATTTGATCTCTAGTTCCTCTGTCTCTTCGAAACCCAGCTTGTACTTCCGGTAGTTCTCGGTTCGCATACTGCTGAAGCCTAGCTTGTAGGATTTTGAGCAACACCTTGCTGGCATGTGAAATGAGCGCAATTGTGCGGTAGTTTGAACACTCTTTGGCGTTGCCCTTCTTTGGAATTGGAATGTAAACTGACCTTTTCCAGTCTTGCGGCCATTGTTGAGTGTTCCAAATTTGTTGGCATATTGAGTGCAGCACTTTAACAGCATCATCTTTTAGGATTTTAAATAGCTCAGCTGGAATACTGTCATCTCCACTAGCTTTGTTGTTATTAATGCTTCCTAAGGCCCACTTGACTTCACTCTCGAGGATGTCTGGCTCAAGTTCAGTGACCGCACTATCATGGCTATCAGGGACATTCAGATCTTTCCTGTATAGTTCTTCTGTGTATTCTTGCCACCTCTTCTTAATCTCATCTGCTTCTGTTAGGTCCCTGCCCTCTTTGTCCTTTATCATGCCCGTCTTTGCACAAAACGTTCCCTTGAGATCTCCGATTTTCTTGAAGAGATCTCTAGTCTTTCCCATTCTGTTGTTTTCCTCGATTTCTTTGCATTGTTCATTTAAGAAGGCCTTCTTGTCTCTCCTTGCTATTCTCTGGAACTCTGCATTCAGTTGGGTATATCTTCCCCTTTCTCCCTTGCTTTTCGCTTCCCTTCTTTCCTCAGCTACTTGTAAAGCCTCATCAGACAGCCACTTTGCTTTCTTGCATTTCTTTTTCTTTCGGATGGATTTCGTTGCTGCCTCCTGAACAATGTTACGGACCTCCGTCCATAGTTCCTCAGGCACTCTGTCAGGTCTAATCCCTTAAATCTATTCCTCACCGCCACTGTGTATTCATCAGGGATATGATTGAGGTCATACCTGAATGGTTTAGTGGTTTTCCCGACGTTCTTCAATTTAAGCCGAAATTTTGCAAGAAGCAGCTCATGATCTGAGCCACAGTCAGCTCCAGGTCTTGTTTTTACGGACTGTATGGAGCTTCTCCATCTTTGGCTGCAAAGGACATAATCAATCTGATTTCGATATTGACCATCTGGTGATGTTGATGTGTAGAGTCGTCTCTTGTGCTGTTGGAAAAGAGTGTTTGCTATGATCAGCGATTGAGGCTCAATCAGCTCTTGGCAAAACTCTATTAGCCTTTGTCCTGCTTCATTTTGTACACCAAGGCCATGTCTGCCTGTTATCCCAGTGATTTCTTGACTTCCTACTTTAGCATTCCAATCCCCTATGATGAAGAGGACATCGTTTTTTGGTGTTAGTTCTAGAAGGTGTTGTAGGTCTTCATAGAACCGATCAACCTCAGCTTCTTCGGCCTCAGTGGTTGGGGCATAGACTTGAATTACTGTGATGTTGAATGGTTTATTTATTTATTTATTTCATTTCTATACCGCCCAATAGCCGAAGCTCTCTGGGCGGTTCACAAAAATTAAAACCAAACAACACACAATAAAACAATTTAAAATATATAGAACATTAAAACCACAATATAACAATACAACCACAATAAAACCTAGCAGCAGTAAAGGAGTTTAAAATACAGATTTAAAACAACAAAGATAAAAATTTAGAAAGCTAAAAAGCCTGGGAAAATAAAAAGGTCTTCACCTGGCGCCGAAAGGAGTACAATGTAGGCGCCAGGCGAACCTCACTAGGGAGCTCATTCCAGAGCCGGGGTGCCACAACAGAAAAAGCCCTCCTCCTAGTAGCCACCCGCCTCACTTCCTTTGGCAGGGGCTCACGGAGAAGGGCCGCTGACGATGATCTTAAGGTCCGGGCAGGCACATATGGGAGGAGGCGATCCTTCAGGTAACCTGGCCCCAAGCCGTTAAGGGCTTTGAATGTTAACACCAGCACTTTGAATCGGGCCCGGAAATGGACTGGCAGCCAGTGCAGCTGGAAAAGTACTGGCGTAATATGAGCTCGCAGGACAGTCCCTGTTAACAATCTTGCTGCCCTAGTTTGGACCAGCTGAAGTTTCCGGACCATTTTCAAAGGCAGCCCCACGTATAACGCATTGCTGTAATCCAGACGAGAAGTTATCAGAGCATGGATAACTGTAGCTAGGCTATCTCTGTCCAGATAAGGGCGTAGTTGGTATACCAGCCTAAGCTGATAAAAAGTGCTCCGTGCCACTGAGTTCACCTGTGCCTCAAGTGACAGTTCTGGATCCAAGAGCACCCCCAAACTACGAACCTGATCCTTTAGGGGGAGTGCAACCCCCTCCAGAACAGGTTGAATATCACCTAGCCGGGCAGACGAACCACCCACTAACAGTACCTCCGTCTTGTCTGGATTGAGTTTCAGTTTATTAGCCCTCATCCAGTCCATTACCGTGCCCAGACACTGGTTCAGAACAGCCACTGCCTCACCTGGTTTTGATGAGAAAGAGAGGTAGAGCTGGGTGTCATCCGCAT
Source organism: Heloderma suspectum (assembly GCF_057233095.1). Taxonomy (NCBI): domain Eukaryota; kingdom Metazoa; phylum Chordata; class Lepidosauria; order Squamata; family Helodermatidae; genus Heloderma; species Heloderma suspectum. The sequence goes on from NC_139459.1 coordinate 281,727,425, forward strand.
ATTGATGGCACCTCAGCCCACACCTCCGGATAACCTCCCCCAGCGGTTTCATGTAGATGTTAAACAGCATGGGGGATAAAATACAGCCCTGTGGAACCCCATGGCACAATTGCCATGGCACAGAGCAATAATCCCCCCGCACCACCTTCTGGAATCGGCCATCCAAGTAGGAGCGGACCACTGTAGTGCAGTGCCTCCAACTCCCAACCCAGACAACCTATCCAGAAGGATACCATGGTCGATGGTATCGAAAGCCGCTGAGAGGTCCAGGAGAATCAACAGGGTCGCACTCCCCCTGTCCCTCTCCCGGCAGAGGTCATCCCACAGGGCGACCAAGGCAGTTTGCCTTGGATTCGTACTGAGATCATTCTATCGTTTTTAAGATTGTACCCCAGTACTGCTTTTCCCACCCTTTTGTTGACTATGAGTGCTACTCCATTTCTTCTAAGGGATTCTTGCCCACAGTAGTAGATATGATGGTCACCTGAATTAAATTCGCCCATGCCTGTCCATTTTAGTTCGCTGATTCCCAAGATGTCGATGTTCAATCTTGCCATCTCATGTTTGACCACCTCCAGCTTACCTTGATTCATTGATCTGACATTCCAGGTTCCTAAACAATATTGTTCTTTACAGCATCGGATTTTCTTTTCACCACCAGACACATCCGCAGCTGAGTGTCCTTTCGGCTTTGGCCCAGCTGCTTCACTCTTTCTGGCGCTACTTGGAAATACCCTCTGTCCTTCCCCAGTAGTATATTGGACACCTTCCGATCTGAGGGGCTCATCTTCCGGCGTCATCTCTTTTAGCCTTGTGATGCGTTCCATGGGGTTTTCTTGGCAAGAATACTGGAGTGGGTTGCCATTTCCTTCTCCAGTGGACCACATTTTGTCAGAACTCTCTGCCATGACCTGTCCGTCTTGGGTGGCCCTGCACGGCATAGCTTATGGCTTCACTGAGTTACGCAAGCCCCTTCGCCACAACAAGGCAGTGATCCATGACGGGGAATGTGAGAATACGAGGACTGATAGAATCAGCAGAAACTGGGGAACTAAAATCCTTTTTAGCACAATGGATGTCATCATTACTACCAGACTTAAAAATAAAAGAATTTGAAAGAGCACACAGAACATTAAGACCAAAAAGTGTAAATGCTGACAGACCTTGCAGTATAATGATCTGCTTTGCAAGACATACAAAGAAGGAAGAATTTATGCAAAAGATAAAATCTGCAAAAGACATACAATTTAATGGAAAGCCTGTCTTAATCTTGCCAGACCTTGCTCCAGAAACTTTTAAAAAGCGACAGAAGTTTCACCCATTTACTAGAAAGCATCAAGAAGCCGATATTCACTACCGGTGTTGCTATTAGAGACACTTTCATGCCTACACTAAATTCATCAAGACAACTTGTAAAACAAGAAAATGCAAAGAAAGCTTTCAGGATAATTCAGAACCGCAAGCTAAGGGAAGTGTAGGGAGAAAGTAATCCAAATGACTAGTTATACTTTTTACTCAAGAACTGATGCTGTCTTAATATCAGAAGGAGAATTATCTAATGTAACACTACAATTAATATAATTAAGGTCACAGATCGTGCAGCACTAAATGTACAATTAACTGAGGGGTCGAAAGTGATACTTTTACCAACATGGAAACCCCATCCAACCTTATTAGCAACCAAATCAAGTAGGGAAAAATACAGGAAAATTTAGAACTGTATATAAAAGAGAACACATTGGAAGGTATTTCCTCCACACTCAGATGGGAAACACTAAAAGTTGTAATCCGTGGAATATGCATACAAGAATTAAGTAGTAGAATAAAATAAAGGAGAATGCAAACAGCAAGCTTGAATTTAGACTTTCAAAAACTTCCTAATAGATACAGACAGTAAGGATCAATCAAAATTAAGAAAGAATTAGAAGAAAAACACAAGGAATTGGATAATTTAGGTATAAATAAGACAATTAACTTGTTATACTGTAAAGAAAAATATTATGAATTAGATGGGAAAGAATCCAAATAATTGGCCAATAGGGTCAGAAATCATAGAATGAAGAGTAAAACTATAGCCATAAAGAATTCAGAATGTGATAGAATGTTTTATTTACCCAAAATAAGAGTTTGTAAATTAACTTTTTTATAAAACTATTAATATAGATCAGATGAAGTTAGAAGAATATCAGAAAAACACTAAACCAAATGATTTTACAAGATAGTTTAATGCTAGAGAAAAGAATCTCAGTGGATTAAATAAAAAATGCCATCTCAAACCTAAAAATACAGAAATCATCAGGTGTAGATGGATATACTGCTGAATTTTTCAAACATTTTAAAGGTACTTTAATCCCACAATTACATGTATTATTCAATGAAATTCTGGAAGGAGCCCCAGTCCTAGAAATGTGGAAAAAGTCACACATACTACTCTTACTCAAACCAGGGAAAAACCCATTAAAACCCAATTCTTATTAGCCGATCTCCTTATTAAACAGAGATTATAAAATCTTTGCCTCAGTGTTGAATAATAGAATTAAACATTATACAGAAAAATTAATAAATGCAGATCAATTTGGTTTTATACCAAATGGACATATTTCTCATCCAGTTAGAAAGGTTTTTAGTTTGATGGGTAATTGTAAACAAAACAAACTACCCATGGCTCTGGTGGCACTGGATATATATAAAGCTTTTGACAGTGTTAATTGAATTTTTTAAAAAAATGCATTGACATTTTATCAATTTGGTCCCAAATTTTCCAGTGCTATTGGTGCCATATATTCCCCATCATGGGCCTGTATAAAAATAAATAAATAACTCAGACACGGAGTACTTTGAAATAGGAAGTAGAACTAAACAAGGTTGCCCCCTTTCTCCAACTTTATTTACTCCTGTTACAGAATTTTTAGCTAACCACTTAAGAAATGATAATATAAAAGGAATCACAATTGGAGAAACAGAACACCTAATCAAACTTTATACAGATGATATGCTATAAACCCTACAAGATCCAATAAAAGCTGCCCCATTCTTACAGAATGAATTAGATAACTTCAAAAGTTTAGCAGGCTTACAAATTATAATAAATCAGAATTAATTAATCTAAACATATCCCCCTCAAATCAACTTTTAATTTCCCAACAGCTTGGAATCCCCCTAGTAAATAAACATTTCAGATATCTCGGAATAAATATAACAAAAACTCATAATAAACTATTTCTTATTAATTATGGGAAAATGTGGAATAAATGAAATGTGTCACTTTCTAGTCAAATTTCAGCAACAAAAATTATTCTTCTGCCCAAACTTACATATCTATTTTACACTTTACCTATTGAAGTCCCTAACGCAGTGCTAAAACAATGGCAAAGTAAATTGGAACTCCAAGCGACCCAGAATAGCTAAGAACTTCAGATGTAGGCAGTGTACAAATGGTGGATGGGATGTACCTAACTTTATATTATGAGGCATTTCAACTTAGCCATGCACTTTCAATATCAGTGAGGAAAAGGCAGGGAAAACATTGGATACAAATAGAAAGTAATTGGCGGAATATCAAAAATGTAAATACTATTCTGTTAATTAAGAATTACGGAAATGTGAACTTCCAAACATTTCCACATTAAACGGATGGCTTTCGATAACAAAAAACAGAAAAGCTATTTCCAAAAACATCACCACTAATATCAGTATACTGTCATCCAGATCTCAAAACAAATAACATTAATGTGAAAGAGCATTCAGACCAAGGCTTTTACTATGTAAGAGACTTCTACATCAATCCAAGACCAACAGAACGAAAATATTGGAAAGAAAAGTTGTAAAACACACAAATTAGCTGGTGCATCTGGTACCAATTAGGAATTTTTTTTATCAGAAATAAAACAATAATGGAACAAGCTACTAGACCATTATCCAGTTTTGAGAATATAATATTTCATCAAACATACCAAACTAAGGGTGTTTATCTCTAAAATATATAAATTAGATACGGATGTGGGAACATTTGGAAACCTGCATTTAGCTTGGTAACTAAATTGGAAAATTCAAATTACTGGCAGAGATTTCTAATTAAAACGCTATGCTCTAAAATCAGGGAACAAACGATTAAAATGACACAAGGCTAGTATCTCACTCCAGTGCGCTTATCATATTAATTCAGATGACAATAAATTTTGCTGGACAGGATATAAAGAACTAGGCACTACACAGCACATGTGGTGGGAATGTGGGAAAGTAAAGAAAATAAGGGACTTTGTTTTTCTAGAAATTAGTAAAATAACAGGACAAAGCATATCAAAAACACCACAATTAGCATTACTGGGAATATTTCAAGGTGAGAAATTTATTACATAAAACACTTATAGGATTTCTAACAGCTGCAGCTAGATTGTTGATAGCCAGCAAATGGAAATATCTAAAAGGAATCTTGCTTAAAGAATGGTACAACGGAGTATGGCAGATTGTGTTATTAGAAAAATTGACAAATATTAAATTAGCAAAAGGACAAAGAAAAAAGGACAGTTTTACAGAATAATGGTACAGTTTTATTGTTTATACAAATGCAGAGAAACAATGGAGTGTTCCCTCTTACTACAAAACTCTGTGGTTATCATAGAACATGAGAAGGTACTATACATAATTAAAATAACAAATTAGAAGGTATATATATTAACAAATTGTAATGCATGTTTTCAAACATAAAAAATCACAGCGAAAGTTTAATTTAGGTTATATATTTGTTCTTAAGAATAAAATATGTACACCTTATCATTGTTAATAGCATGAATAACTTGTAAATTGCTGTACAATTTATTATGTATTTGTTGAACAAAGTTGTGCAGATAGTGTACATGTATTGTAATGGAAATGAAATAAAGAACAGTTAAAATCTTTTAAAAAGTATATTCGTAAGAAAGCCACAGTCCATCACAGTTAACATATCAAGGGACATGCACATGTGAGAGATGCTCAAGAGCATCTAGCTTACAGATTCTTTTTCATTTTTGCTAAGAGCAAAAAAAAGAGCTTGGTGGAACTATTTAAACAAGATGTCAAATTCATCAAGAAGCTTTCAATTCATAACAAGTTTATATTATAGCAAAATAAATGTGCAGAAAAGTGTCATGGCTGGATTAAGGCAGAATGAGCATTTAAACAACTAGGATTACTGATCTGAGATTGGTTTCTTGGTATATTTTGGAGAGGAGATGCTGACAAAATTGAATAATCATTTCTGCTATGTAAATATGAGCTACTTTCACTAGCAACTAAATGTTTGTATTTTAGCAACTAAAAGTGGTATTTTTGCTACTTTTAAACTGCCCAAAGCTCACAAACAGAGCTCTGCCAAGTCTTCAGTAACAGCCTCAGCTTCTTCAGCAAAGCAACATTCAGAATTTTAAAACTACCTGAAACCTTTTGCATTTCTGTTGTCCTATTTCTACATTCACAGCAGACCATATGAAAACCAACAGAAATTCTCAGCTTGCACCACGCTTCGTGACTAGTACCTTGCATTTCTTAATGATGTATAAGAAATCACATGCCTTGCATTTTATACTTAATAATAAGCAGCAGCAGAATGAACAGGGTGGTGTGTGGATAAGAAAAAGGAATGCCAAGCACATACAACTCAAGACCAAAATTAATGCTATATCACTTCCATGATACAGAAACTTTGCAGCCAGTCTGCTGGCATTTGATGCAACAACACTTGGCCAATTGCCTAGCAAAAATGGAGATACAAATGCCAGTCATTACTCAGGAAGAAGTCAAGCATTTGGGCACAGCTGAGATTTTACTAATTTAAGAACTGGCAAAGAAGCAGTTTGTTCTGATGGAGATCATCCATTTCCCAGCAGACCAAGGTGCAACAGGTTTTGGTGCTAATGCTGATAACTTTAGCTAATCTGCACAAGCCCAGTTCTCTTTCCACAGATCAGAACAAACTTCTAAATTATGAATGAATTCCTCAAAGATCTTACAAAGTGGGCTGTTGTAGCCAAATATTTTAGACAGTGAATCAACACCAGCGTAACATGCAGGAGCTTTGGAGTAAGGGGGGCTTATGAACTGGGGCACCCTAGCCTCAGCCAACAGAGCACAGCTGATAACAGATACACAGTATGACCACCGTTCCAAATAAGAAGGCATTGCTCAAGAATACACATACCATTGCCTGAACTGCAAATCAATGTTCAGGGGCTAAAGTTTAGCCACTAAACAGTAACCCTATCTCCACTGGAATCTCCCTATATGGCATCATTACTTTCCATATCAAGTATGCTCCATGCTGTACAAAAAAACCCCGGCACGGTCTTTGCCTGGCGGATAATCCCTCTGGCCGTTATTAGTCTCCTAGCTCAAGGCCAGCAGAACCTGGAATACCGAACTGAACGGGGAAGTCCATCAGGCTTTTTGAGAGGCAGAGAGAGAGAGAAACCTCCGAGGCCACTGGGCGGAGCTGTGCTGCCACTTGTCTGTCGGGGAGCCATACATGGCACTGAACTTCTCCGCGAACCGCTGCTCGAGGCTTCAGAAAGAGGCACCTCGCAAGCGGGCGCTCCAAGAAGCCCAACGCGCGGCGCTCGCGGCGCCTCTCCCGTGGAAAGCCCGTTTACGACTGCAAACGAAACCCCAAGCCTACAGCCGGGAGAACAGAGGCCCAGATATTGGCATGACTTCGGCTCACGACAGAACTAGCCGCTAACGAGGCCACGGAGGGGCGGGGGGGGGGAGGAACCTTTCTCTCCCCCTTACACACACACACCGGGAGTCCCCACGGCAGCCTCCCCCAACCGGGTGCCCTCCAGAGCTGCACCACAACTCTAGCTCTGCCGGCTGGGGGATGCCGGGCGCCGAGTTGTGGTCCAGCACATCTGGAGGGCACCCCGTTGGGGGAGGCTACCCTACAGCGAAGGGACTAGCCTGGGAAACTGGCACTGTCAGGGGAGGGAGGGGAGAGGGGGGGAGAGGGGGGGGAGAGGGGAGGGGGGCTGAGAGTGGACGCTGCCGCCCTCCCCGAGCTCCCAGGCCAGGCCAGCCGCCCTCCCTCTCCGCGCAGCGCCCCCCCTCCTGCCACTGCAGCCGGGACCAGCCGCGGCCCCCCTCTTACCCGCGGCGGGTGAAGACGAAGGGGGTGGCCGAGCAGAGCCCTCGCGCCCGGGCCAGCGCCTGTTCCCCGCCCGGCCCCTCGGAGCCGCCCGGCCCACCCGAGCCGAAGGGCCAGAGGCCCCGGGACTTGGAGCCGCTGGCGCCCATGGCTCAGAGCGGCGGCATGACCGGGAGCAGGAAGGGCAACACAGAGAGAGAGGAGGAGCCACCCGGTGCCTCCGGGAAGGCTGGCAACGGAACCTTCTCTGCAGCGGAAAGCTCCGCCCCTCCCGCTACGCAACTTCCGCCTCCGGAAGTCCTCTCTGGAAAGTGGAAGGGGGCTACAAACTCAGGGGCGGTCTAACCGAACTTCCGCCGCCCCCCCCCCCCCGGGGCCGACGGAATCCCGCGTGCGCGGGGCGGAAGTGATGCAGCGGGGCGCGAATCAGTGTACAAATAAACAAACGAAGACAGTGGGCAGTGTTAGAGGCTGCTTTGGTTGCAGTGCCTTGAGAAAATGCCCCCTACCCCCCCCGAATGTGCAAAGGGTAAATGACGATAACTTGTTTTCTTGGGAAGGCTCCTGTGATTTTATATGCCTCGTGACATGCAGAAATTCAACAGGTGGAGATGCAGTAACGCTACCTAGGTTTGACGGCGCCCAAATATAGCTTACAGGCTGCCTTTTGTTTTGAAGGCATCATTTACCCCACCCCAGTTGTTTGCTTTTAAAAAAAAACTACATAAAGTTAAAATATTTTTGAAGAGCAGGGTTCCTATGTCTTTAACAGACTTCAAAACATGCAGATATTAAAATTAATTTCTGTCTGTCATTGTTGTTCAGTCGTGTCCGACCCCATGGACCATAGCACACCAGGCCTTCCTGTCCTGTGCTCTCTCCCACAGCGTGCTCAAGTCCATATTCATTGCATTGGTGATGCTATCTAGCCATCTCATCCTCTGCCGTCCCCTTCTCCTTTTGTCTTCAGTCTTTCCCAGCATCAGGGTCTTTTCCAGGGAGTTTTCTCTTCGCATTAGGTGGCCAAAATATTTGAGCTTCAGCTTTAGCATCTGCCCTTCCAATGAACACTCAGGGTTGATTTCCTTTAGGATGGGCTGATTGGACCTCCTTGCAGTCCAGGGGACTCGTAAGAGTCTTCTCCAGCACCACAGTTCGAAAGCATCAATTCTTCGGCGCTCAGCCTTCCTTATAGTCCAGCTCTCACAGCCATACATTACTACTGGGAAAACCATAGCTTTGATTAGATGGACCTTTGTCGGCAAGGTGATGTCTCTGCTTCTTACTATGCTGTCTAGGTTTGCCATAGCTTTCCTCCCAAGGAGCAAGCATCTTTTAATTTCATGGCTACAGTCACCGTCTGCGATGATCTTGGAGCCCAAGAAAGTAAAATCTGTCACTGCTTCCATTTCTTCCCCTTCTAGATGCCTGGAAGTGATGGGGCCAGATGCCATGATCTTAGTTTTTTTTAATGTTGAGTTTCAAACCAGCTTTTGCAGTCTCCTCTTTCACCCTCAACAAGAGGCTCCTTAGATCCTCTTCGCTTTCTGTCATTAGGGTGGTATCATCTGTGTATCTGAGGTTGTTGATAACCTGTCTGTCGTAGGGTCTGTTAAAAGCACAGGTTTCCCCGGCTGAAACCTAGGCCTGGAGACTGTATCTGTGATGTGGGGAAATAGTCCAATGCAAATTCGTTGGGCACTGGCTGGTAGCCACCACGTATAAAACCTCTTCAATTCTGAATGGGTAGTGAAGAGCAAACACACTTTTCTCAAAGTCAAGATCTTGTCATCTTCTGGCACAGTTCTCCCTTCATTTTGTTGCTGTCCCTTCTCGTTCTGACTGCCAAATTTAAATCTCTTGTCCCTGACGCTCTGGCAAATCAAACAAATGAAATGTTACTCCAAAATCAAATTTTGGCAGTTGGATAGACTGAATTGAGAAGCAGCAAGAATGGTGTGTTTCCCAAAACGCTTCATCTTGGTAGCTAATTTATAAATAACTAGTTAAACTGCATAAAATACATACTGCATGGCAACTTTAAACTCGGCTTCCTCCCACGCTCAACCACCCAGCTACTTTTTTTTTTCAACGGAGTTCTAGTTCAACAGCCAAAGAGCGCAGTAGCAGACACCTTTCTTTGCAAGCAGGGTCTAAAACCCCTCCAGCTCAATTTGGCTTTTACACCAGTTCTTATGTGTTTTCAGCACTCTTGCCTGCAAGGGGAGAAAAGATGGCTGGGTACAAATCTTGTTTATATCTCTTTGCCTGACTGAGGCAGCAAAGTCGGGAGAAGTCATAGATGTATCATATACTTGCTAAACTCATGCCTACAGTTATAAGCCTATGGGAGGAGGGCGCCTGCATCACGTGAGGGGCAACACGTGATACTTGCCCCCAAGAGTTACTTGCCCGCAATACTTGCGTTTAACATGGGCGCGGAAAACACATTTTTCTTCTGCCGCAGGGGAGAGAAAGCGGTGCTTGAATTCTCCCCTGTGTGGCGGATACAGTGCTCGAAGGGGGTTGTTGCAAAATCCACAGCCCTATTTCATGCCTACCCCAAACTAATTTTATCCCCTACTCCTCAGGCCACATTCACTTTGGCTGCTTCACTCCACTCAAATGGGAAATTTGTCTATGTTCTGATGGTTATTTTTATTTGGGAGGAGTTTTCTCCCCCCCTCCCCAAACACTGCAGTACGAAGTTCTCGCACCGGAAGGACGTAAGCAGTGGGGGGTCCCCAAAGGGTCTGTATTGGGACCGGTGCTTTTAAACTTGTTCATGAATGAGCTGCAGTCAGGCCCGAGCAGTGAGGTTGCCGCGTTTGCTATCGGCATCAAATTATTTATGGTAATTAGGGACACAATTCTATGCATGTTTAGACAGAGAAAAGGCCTACAACTCCCAGCATTCCCCAGTCAGGGAATTTCTCTGTCTAAACATTCATTTCATTTTCATTTATTTAACTTATATCCCACCCTTCTTCCATTGTGGAACTCAAGGTGGCTACATGTGGTTCCCAGCTGGTCTCTCCTCCAAGCACTGACCAGACCCAAACCTGCTTAGCTGCAGCAAGGTGGCTGCCTCATGTGCCTTCAGACTAAGCCCTGGAACTGCATAGAATTGCACCCTAAAACAAAAGAATTGCTCCAAACCACGGGAAATGGCAAATGGGGTTCAGCATAAGCAAGAGTAAAGTGATGTACAATGGAGCAAAAAAAATCCCAACTTCACATATATGGATGGTGATAGGAAAAGGTTCTTGGAGTTGTGGTGGATAACGTGAAGATGTCCACTCAGTGTGCAGCAGCTGTGAAAAGGGCTAGTTCCATGTTCGGGATTATTAGTAAAGAGACTGAAAATAAAACTGCCAAAATCCTTGTGCTTTTATATCGATCCATGACTCACTTGGAAAACTGGACAATTCTGGTCATCAGACCTCAAAAAGGATATTGTAGGGCTGGGAAATGTGCAGAAAAGGGCAACTAAAATGTTCAAAGAATTGATGCAACCCTTTGCAGAAAGCTTCCATTTGGGGGCTTTTTAGCACAGGAAAAACGTGAGTGGGGGACATGACAGTGATGTAAAATTATGCAGTCTGAAGAAAGCAGACAACTCTTTCATAACACTCAAGCCCGGGATCATCCAATTAAGCTGAATGGTAGGAGATTCAGGATAAATGGAAGTACTTCTTCACACAGTACATAAACTATGGAATTTGCTATTGCAAGATGTAGTTGTGGCCACCAATTTGGATGGCTCTAAATGGGGATTAGACAAAGTAATGGAGAATAAGGCTATCATTGGTTACTAATCCTGAAGGCTATTTGCTACCTCCAGTATCAGAGACAGTTTGCCTCAATACCAGTTTCTGAAGAACGTGAGTGGAAGGGTCCTATTGCATTAATGACGTGCTTGTGGGCTTCCCATTGGGGCATCTGGTTGGCTATTGTGCAAACAGAACCCTGGACTAGATAGGAGTTTGGTTTGATGCAGCACTGCTGTTCTTACATTCTTTAACCCTCTTCCCCTTTTTGTCACTATACTTGTGAGAAGTGGGGGTCCAGAAAGGGAACTATCACTCAGTGCTAGACTCACCCAAAAGAGAATCTCTGAAGGAAGGGGCATCAACTGAGATGTGAGGTGGATGGCGGTAATGCACAGTGGATGAAACACTAATGAAACACCTCTTGATCAGTGAGGTCTCTGAACCAGTCTGCCTCTACATGCTGGGGTGTTCACATGGCATGACAGCTGACTGTGGGTTATTTAACCCATGGTGAGGCTGTGGCATGTGCAGGCTATGTGCGGCCGCCATTTTGAATATGCAACCCCTGCTCAGGGGTTGTCGTGTTGTACAAACCCAGCAAGTGTGAGTTATGTAAGGATTAAACAATGGCATGCCACAGCAACCCCAAGCAGGGGTTGCATATAGAACCTGGCACCCACAGGCACTGCAGCTTGTCCTGGGTTAAATAACCCAGGACAAGCTGCAGGATATTGTCTGAATCCATTATGTGACAAAACATTCAGAGGACTCACCTTGTCCTGGGCTGGAATCCACTTTAATTCCAGAAGGGGGTTTTCAGGAATGTATACACTGCTTTCATATTCTAATTCTGCAGAGACCACCTAGACCTAAGGATTTCTTTTGCAGAAGTGGTTTTGCCCCAGCCACAGCAGGGCCTCCAACAGAGAGACAAAATCCATTTTTTCTGTGGTTCCTAATGTCATTGGAGCTCCAGCACCTTGGAGCTAGTGTTCTCTTGGATCCTACCATTGCTCCTGATGTAAGTTTTAAGGCAGTTAGGAAGGCTGTCCTACTTGGCTAGAAAGTTCCCTCAGCTGTACAAAGCAGCTGGGATCCTTGGGATACAGCAGGAGGCTTTGACTGACAGGAGGGAGTATCTGACTAAATTAAGTGCATGGGGGAGAGCCAGCCTGCCAGAGAGAAATCCTGGCTGAGGACACAGCATGACTGAATCTGGATAGACAGCTTGAGTGTACAGCAGGACACCAGACTGCCCTCCTCAGCCAGAAACTAGTCACAGAGAGACATAGTAGAGAGGTGAGCACTTAATAGAGGTTAAAGGAGTGGTGGTCAAATCGTGGTTCTTGCAGCCTTCTAAAATAGTAGTTACGGAGGCCAGCAGCCCTGGCCATCTTATAGTTCAAGTACTGGGTGGTAAGGCTAAACCTGCATTCTTATGGAAACATACACATAAGTCCTATTGAACTCAATGGAACATTTGTTGTTGTTTATTCACTCAGTCGCTTCCGACTCTTCATGACTTCATGGACCAGCCCACGCCAGAGCTTCCTGTCGGCCGTCGCCACCCCCGTCGCTCCCCCAAGGTCGAGTCCGTCACCTCCAGAATATCATCCATCCATCTTGCCCTTGGTCAGCCCCTCTTTCTTTTGCCTTCCACTTTCCCTAGCATCAGCACCTTCTCCAGGGTATCCTGTCTTCTCGTAATGTGGCCAAAGTACTTCAGTTTTGCCTTTAATATCATTCCCTCAAGTGAGCAGTCTGGCTTTATTTCCTGGAGTATGGACTGGTTTGATCTTCTTGCAGTCCAAGGCACTCTCAGAATTTTCCTCCAACACCACAGTTCAAAAACAACTATCTTCCTTCGCTCAGCCTTCCTTATGACCCAGCTCTCGCAGCCATAGGTTACTACGGGGGATACCATTGCTTTCACTATGCGGACCTTTGTTGTCAGTGTGATGTCTCTGCTCTTCACCATTTTATCAAGATTTGTCATTGCTGTCCTCCCAAGAAGTAAACGTCTTCTGATTTCCTGGCTGCAGTCAGCGTCTGCAGTAATCTTTGTGCCTAGAAAGACAAAGTCTGTCACTGCCTCCACGTTTTCTCCCTCTATTTGGCAGTTATCAATCAAGCTGGTTGCCATAATCTTGGTTTTTTTGAGGTTTAACTGCAACCCAGCTTTTGCACTTTCTTCTTTCACCTTCGTCATGAGGTTCCTCAGCTCCTCCTCACTTTCAGCCATCAAAGTGGTATCATCTGCATATCTGAGATTGTTAATGTTTCTCCCAGCGATTTTAACTCCAGCCTTGGCTTCATCAAGCCCAGCACGTCGCATGATGTGTTCTGCGTACAGGTTGAATAGGTAGGGTGAGAGTATACAACCCTGCCATACTCCTTTCCCAATCTTAAACCAGTCCGTTGTTCCATGGACTGTTCTTACCGTTGCTACTTGGTCGTTATACAGATTCCTCAGGAGGCAGACAAGATGACTTGGGATCCCCATACCACCAAGAACTTGCCACAATTTGTGATGATCCACACAGTCAAAGGCTTTAGAATAGTCAATAAAACAGAAATAGATGTTTTTCTGAAACTCCCTGGCTTTCTCCATTATCCAGTGGATATTGGCAATTTGGTCTCTAGTTCCTCTGCCTTTTCTAAACCCAGCTTGTACATCTGGCAATTCTCATTCCATGAATTGCTGGAGTCTACCTTGCAAGATCTTGAGCATTACCTTACTGGCATGTGAAATAAGTGCCACTGTTGGATAGTTTGAACATTCTTTGGTGCTTCCCTTTTTTGGTATGGGGATATAAGTTGATTTTTTCCAATCTGGTGGCCATTCTTGTGTTTTCCAAATTTGCTGGCATATGGCACGCATCACCTTGACAGCATCATCCATGGAACATACTTGGGAGTAAATATAGCATTGTGCTGCATAGAGGTTAACCCCAGATCTCAGCAGTTATCCAAGCATCACCTTTTCCCATTTGAGCCACCATTAGAGTTTGGTGAGGCTGTTGCTGGGTGGCCAGCCACTGATACCGAACCAGAAAACATTGTATATTATCTGTGAGTGGCTTGAAATTCTAGCCGAGTAAGTACCCATGGAGAACAAGCAGAAAAAAAGTGTTCACACAGACAGTCAAGAAGGGAACAAGGAGTGTAAAGGAATTTTACAAACTGATTTGAACTAAAAGGTCAATTCAGTTATGGAGAAAGTTAAGGCAATGACCAGGTCAGGCCATACTGGTTTTGCTCTGACCAGCATCAATCTGCATAGCATGAGTGAGCAGCATGGTAAGGTGCTGCAGCAGCCTTTGTTTTGCTTCCTCTGCCCCAGCAGGTCTGCCCTCTGAGGAGAAGAGGTGTCATCACTGATGTGGGATTGTGGCAAGCACAAGTCAGCTCAGGCCTCACCTGTCTTCCTGAACTATAAGCCAAGTTGTGGCCTTTAGTTTTTACAATTAGTTCATTAATTAACAATTAAAGGTTGCAGTGTTAGGAAAGAAGGGTAACAAACTGGTCAGTGTAATATTGTTGTAAACCATTTATAGTCTGCTCTGTAGGACAAAAGTGGATGGGAGCAGCTGTAAGGGTTTAGTACCAGTGCAAGATTGTACATCTGACGTACTGAAGCAGTAACTTAGGACAGCAAAACCATGGTGGTGCAGCTGCCAATGCTTTTCTCAATTAAAAAGTGGGAAACCAGGTAGAAGGCAGGATCATCTTCTCTTTCACAATAAGGCCAATGAGACCCTCACTTATGATACTACAGCCAGAATCCAAGTGGCAAGGCTATATTCCAAATAGATCTCTGAATATGAAGCAGGAAAATGATACTGACTGGTTTGCATTAATGCAACTGCTGCTACAGCACTCTGATGCAGACAACAATAGGCTGTAATTTAGTGTGCTACGTAAACAATGCTTCTTGGTCAAAAGAAACTGTCATTCAAGAAATAAAGTTTGCCTATATTTAATTATTTTTTTTAGAAAAGTTATTAACCAAACCTTCAATGACACCACTAGGACACTTTCAATTTCTGCTACACTTTTATATTAATTGTTAGGCTGCAATGCTGAACAGAGTTAAATTCTGTTGAAGTCAATGGGTCCTGTCTTTAAACAGACATATTTGGGAGCAGGGTGTAAACCTTTAGTGCAGGAAACTAAAGCCAAAAATGACTTCAAAACTAAAGAATGAGTCCACAGTATGTGCAGATTCAAGCCAATCTCTATTGCCAGGACCATACCAACTATTTCCATGTAAATATATTTAAGACTGAGATGTAAAAGAGGACATTGTCAGCACCCCTCCTTTTCCTCAGCCCCTTGTTCTTTAGTAGAGCTGCACTGAATGTTCACCTCTTTTGATTTTCAGGCCAAACATAATGCTTTCAGGGGCAGGGTAGAATTCCCCCAAGCCCTAAATTATGCAGACGATCCCATTTGCTGTCTTAGTTCCTTGATCTGCACCTATCCCCCCTTATAATTACTTGGTTGTCATCTTGCTGGGAATAATCACATGGACAATCCCAGCCAAAATGACAATCACATAATGAATGAGATGGCATAACATCACCAATAAGTTTCAGAGCTAGTTCAGAGTGAGAGCAATGGTTCCTGAGCTGGAGAACATTTTTGAGCCCTTTCATAGCAATCATAACAAGGACACTTTTTGAGAGTGCCAAAAATGTTTGAGACGCACCCCTGTGCAAGCTGTACAAATTGAGCTCACACTGGTAATTGTATTGAAAATGTTTTGGCCAAAAGATGGCGCCCAGCCCACAAGCCTGACAGAGAGCAAGCACAAGGGAATTGTTTGGCCAAAAGGCAATAGGTCTGGCAAGAAGAAAGAGGTGCCTTGGCAGCACTTGGATAATGGCAGTGTCTCTGGTCTTCAGGCAGCCTCTGTGATATCCTGGGAGTTCACATGGAGTCTAGTGCAGCTTTAGCAGCAAACTCTTGACAGCCAGCAGCCACAAAGGAAGATTTCCTCTGGCAGCTGAGATGTCTAGTAAGTAAAGAAAACTTTCGTGACTGGGCTTGAACTGCAAGACCTGATGGAAGTGGCCTGCTGGCCCCGACAGGCTGAAGGAGAGCATTGTTGGAAGCAGCAGGCACCGAGACAGCTGTGGGAGATATAATAGGCTTATTTATGCAGAAATCAATCCATTATATACATACGGGTGCTGCCATCAACCTTTAGAGAACTGGGTTTATATTCTGAATTAATATTTTTTTCCCAACTTTAAGGCTCATTCTTTGTGAAAAGCATCACCACACATGCAAGTTATAGAAACCCAGCTCTCATTCTGTATAGCACAATATCTTAGTAAAAGTTCAATGTCCTATGGAGTCCATAGGACTCCGCACCAACCCCCAATTCTAAGCAAGGCATTCTGTTTAGGGCTCACCTAATCTGTTGATAGTCACCTTAATGGCCCATTGCTTCTTGCTTCAAAACCCACCATTTAGGAATCAGAAGGGGCATTTAGCAACAGAAAATAATTTTGGAAGACACCAAGGGTTGGATTTTAAGGTCTCTCTCCTGGATATCTACATCAAATTGAAACAAATTTAGGTTTGTGTCATAATCCTTTTTTTATCACATTCCCATGTTTTGACTTGGTATCAACGGCATCGTTAGAATCTGATAAGCAGCAAAGGGCCAAGATAACACACACCATGATTAGGATCACAGTGAGAGAACTAGACTTGCCACTGCAAGCAGATTCCACTAATTTCTGGAGTACAGAATGAGTATATTGTTTCAGCAAGAAACTGGTTCTAAAGCAGCACATACACCAGGCATTTCTCACCCTTGAATCTTTTATTGATTGGTATACAAGCAGCACCATTCATAAGTTGAGCCCCCAAGGCTTTTATCCATTGGGTTCTCAAGACAGTCAAGTTAAGAGACAATCCCAATTTTAAATACCAGAAGGGTCAGTCTATACTAGTAGGCCCAGTTTCTTTTGAGGGCCTGCTCTGGAGAATGTATTTGACTTTAAAAACAGACCATTTACAGCAGGAGTACACATGCCCCCACACCAAGGAACTTCAACTACTACTCAGAGAATTTCCTGCTACGTCCTGCCCAACTCAAGGATGCCCCCCAGACATACACCAATGCCTCGCTCATGCATGTAAATGCACACACACAAAACAAGGGTGGTCAAAGCTATGGCTGTCTTCAGCAGAAGAGAAACCTGAATCCTGAGATGTGTTATATCCGTGGTCTCCATATTTTCAGTACCAAGGGCTAAATAAAGGGCAAGAAAAGGTGTCTCTGTATTTCTTTCTCCATGGGGTATTTTGGTCCCTTGAACATTACTCATACAAGGCTGCTCCTCATTATATTGCTTTTTACTGTCCTTGTTTCTTCAGAATCAACCATAGCCCAAACAGTAATCCTAGAGTAACCACTGGAATTGCAATAATGATGTGTTTTGCTCTACATGTTATTCCCTGTATATCAGAAAAATCACCAAGAATTCTCCTGCTTTTCTTTGGGTTGTGTTATTGTAGTTTTCCTTGGCATTTTGATTTTGACCACATGCAAACAAGGTTTCTGTCCAATTACTCTTTTCTCCTCGCTCAGATCCATCTGAGATCGAAGGCAACAGACGTTATTCTCCATAGTTTTGTATGACCACAGTCTAAGCAATACCTGCAGGCAGAGGGTTCCACTTTGTCATCAGTTTTACTGTTATGTGGACCAAAACAAAGACAGATTAAACCAGGGTTGAGTAGATTAGACCAATCCATGGGCCTCCACAGTCAGAGTCCAAGAGAAATTAAAACAAAATTGTTTTCGAAGGAAGGTGCTTGCCAAGGACACCTCTCTTCTTGGGAATACATCTGAGTTTGAGGCCACTTTGGTTGATCTTGTCTATGTTAAAACAAAAGTCATCTCTAGATCCAAGCCCAGATAATACCACTCAGCCAGTCCGTAGGTACCGTGGGTACAAAAGTGGCATTAGCATCTTCGCACTTTGACAGCAGCTGCTACAATAGTACTACTAAAGTTCCCATCTTCAGACACATCCCACAGGCACCTCTTTACTTCCCTACCTGATCCCATTGTGTCATGCATGCAACAACTCTATTAACCACTCACTCCATGGGGAGCACACACACACATGCACCAATCATGGGCTCACAAAGAGATCCACACATCCCTGTTGTCCCTTCCCCACCCCTCCAGAGATACATTCAGCCCACAGACAGTCCCAGGATCACTTCATTCATAGTCGTCTTGGCTTCACTGCTTCTCTGCATCTGGTATCTTATATTTACTGGAGTGCTGGGTCTGGGATGGGGCACTTTGTCAACCTGGAGTGCGAGTGGCTAGAGCCTCTTGCATCTTTTGGCGGCAACAGGTATATTTCTGCAGGATCTGCCGAACATGCTCCTCTTCTTCACGCTGCAAGATGCGCAGGAAATTCTGTAGCTCAGGCATGCTAAAAGCATCCCACTGCAGAAGTGTGAGAGAAGGAAAATAGTGACTGCAGTGTTGATGGCAAGAGAGCTCACATTATGGAGTCCAGAAAAAAGAAGCAGAACTTTAATAGTAACTAGGGAACCTAGACTTGGGTCAAGAGGTGCAAGTGATCAACAGTGTATGTATGTATGTATGTGAGGGATTATGCAAGGTTGGCATCTGTATTTCACAACTCAATGCTCATGAGCTGTTTTGAAACACCTACACAGGTAATTAGTGTTCTCAAGCTTCCAGGGAAGGTTTTAGTTTAGAGAGTGCATTTGGTGTTAACAATAAGTGCTAGGACAATCCTATGGCCACTGTAGACCAGGCCCTTGTACAGTAGTTGACATTTTTTGGTTGGCTCTAGGAACTACTTTACTGAATGCTCAGCCCTTATCCTCAGGACACACATCTTCTGGGAGACATCAGATGAATGGATACTTGGAAATGAAGGATAGCAGCTGCTCTTAACCAGTGAGCTGTATCTGCCACTTTAGTTCCCAGTTAGAAAGCCATAACATGGGCTTTTCTGGAAGGTTCTGAATCCCTAAATATGACTGGGATCCAATTTAGCATGTTTGATTTCAAGTTTTTCCAACAGCCAGAATAGGACTAAACTATTTGATTAAGAAAATGTTTTAGGAAAACAAAAACAGTAAAGGGAAAAATCCATAAAGAACATTTGATGTGATTTAAACATTATATTCAAACAAATGCAAAGCTTTACTTGGAAGATTTTTAAAAATTGGAATGCTTATAAATATTTTAAGAGATAACGCCATAGCACACACTTCCCTCATTATTTAATTTTTTTAATTAAAAATTAAGGCACAGGAAGCTGTTAACATATTAATTTTTGCCCAAAGAGCTGTGCATAACGTGTGTAGACACGTCTTAGGAACAGTCACCTGAAAAAAGTTAATTGCAACACTGAAATTGCCAAATGTTATTTGTATTGTATTCATTCATGTTATTTTATGGAATACATTTTTAGATATTTGAAGTTTTCTGCAGAAAAAAAACCACAGTACTGGAAATTTTCTACTCCACATCACTTGTTATAAACAATCATGCAACTGGAACTAGGAGCCCAAGGCCCAGTACCCATCTCTGTCTAATGAAGTCAAGACAAAAGCTGCACAGCTGCTTGACAGAAGTACTTACAGACTTTGCCTCACTACCAGATAAATCAGTAGCCAGCCCCACATGACTTGCCACAGAGCCTCCAATACGCCATCAGTAACTATACTCACATTGACTTCTCCTGTCTCGTTCTCCTTCAGAACAAAGCTGAGTGCCTTTTCACTAGGGCCAGCTAGCAGTCGGAGACGCAGGGGCTGCTCCTCATCAGAAAGCTTGCGGAGATATACTGATAGACAAGAACATCAGAAAGGGAATTAAAGAATTCAATCCTCTGGACAGGACAGCCTGGCCCTTATCTACTATTTACTTATCAGTCTATTGTCTTCCAGGAGAGGGTGCTGTTAACACACTACTTTTCTGTTTCCAATTTCTCTCAAAAGAGAATGGCTGTTCACACTACACAACAGCCTGTTGTGGGTTATTTAACTTGCAGTAAGGCTGCAGCATGTGGGGGGTGCATGCGGCCAGTGCACGCGGCCACCACTTTGCATATCCAACCCCCATTCGGGGGTTGTCTTGTCATGTGAACCTGACAAGTGTGAGCTATGAGAGGGTTAAACCCAGGACAGACCATAGGTTATGCGATGGCTGTTTAACCCCTGCATAACCCATGCTCGCTGGGTTTGCATGACACCTCAACCCCAGAGTGGGGGTTTGATAAGAACAGTGGTGGCTACAGGTGCTGCAGCTTGTCGTGGCTTAAATAACCCACAACGAGCTACACTGTGTTGTGTGAACCAGGTCAGAGCTACAACAAACAGGTCAGGAGAAAAAGATGTGAGGGAGATTCAGCTACTCTTCCTTCCAGCCCATCTCAGAGGCAACATAAAATTATAAGACAGACTCTAATGCAGGTTTGTAATTAATAGTAATAAAACCACATTCTTAAATAGAGCTTCTCTTCTATACCAGCAGATAGTTTACAAATGAAGTCAGGATTGTACTTACTATCTTCAAGAGAAAGTGAACAAACTTGCCCTGGGTGATCTATGTACTGTCTTCTCCCAGTCTTTTATTCTAGAGCTCAATGCATTAGATTACATCACCTGGTTGCTGACAATGTATGAATAAATCAGCCTCACAAATCAGTCTGCAAAAGTTACTGACCCATAAATTTTACTAGGCTGCCTGCCCACACATACTTAAGCTGGTAATTCATGGCATTAACAGCCTAAACAAAGAAACAACTCTCTTCCAGTTAATAAAACCTTTTCTTCCTAGCTGCTTGGAAGCAATTCTTACTTGCTGCAGGGTACCAGGCAAGTGGCTATTTACAAGCCTGGAATAAGTTACATGCTGTTTTTTCATGGAGTTGGAAAGGAGAAAATCAAATACCTTGGTCATCCTTTTCAGTTCTCTCAAAGAGGGCAAACTTGCGAGGGTTGTCAACTACCATGAATTTCTTGAGCAGGGCCTCAATGACTTCACTGGCACGTGTACGAGATATTATATGCAGATGCTTGATTGTGTCCTTGGGTAGGTAGAACGAAGTGCGGCGCTTTACAGCCTGGCTGCGCGAGGAGCTCTTCCTGGTGTCCTGGATGGAGGGTGCCTTCTTATTGGCAGGTACTGAGACAGGCCGGATTAGCTTTAACTGTACCTTTATGAAGCCAGTGTAGGAGCCATCTTTGTTCTGTGGGAGTAGAGGTACAGTGAGCTGTGCAGAGGGATCACATGGCAGCAAAACTCAGCAAGAACCAGAACAGGCTTTAGGTCACAGCCTCTCTGAGCAGCAAAGAAGGCAAGATGAATTCCCACAAGTTCTAGAGAGAGCTCTACATGTAGCTTTTGGGAGAGGAAAAATATGGACTGGGTTTTTACACTTGCTGGAACAAACGCAAGATGCCACAAAGTTAGAAGTATACCATACCATAACCTTGGAATGATTACTATATAATATTTTTAAAGGATGCAGTGGTGGGACTGGGAAGGCAGAAACAGGTGTTTGAAGCTCAGGTGTCAAGTTATTCCAGGGCCCCAAGTTATAACTCTCCTGAAACTTACCAAGCTCATGAAGAGGTTGCTGTTGATCTGGCTGTTATATTCTTTTATCTTCTGCTCAATCTCCGCTTGGGACAGAACAGGTTTCTCCCAGTCAGTCTGCTCATCCTGTAGAAGAGTTGGCAATCGGCAATCTTGAATTAGTCTACAGCTCAGTCCCTTTCAGTCCAATCCTTGGGGTGCAAAGGAAGGACAGAAAGAGCGCACTCTTGACGTTCTGCTAGGCCACTATGATCCCTTTTGGTAATACTGTGAGGCTGATTTTCCCATGATGTACAGCATAAATTCCCTTGCCTGCTTGCCAATGGCAAGCCCCTCCCCAGCTGAGTGTTCCAACACTTCCACCGAAGTGCAGTTTCTGTGAGAAAGAATCTACTCAACTTTTCCTTCTCCCCAACTATACCTTGCTCCCCCCAAATTTTCCATGGAGAAAAGGAGGGGTGGTATCTCCCCCACAATCTGGAGTGTTGCAGGAGACTT
The DNA here is from genome assembly GCF_057233095.1 of Heloderma suspectum. NCBI lineage: Eukaryota > Metazoa > Chordata > Lepidosauria > Squamata > Helodermatidae > Heloderma > Heloderma suspectum. The sequence goes on from NC_139459.1 coordinate 281,749,431, forward strand.
CAGCAGCACCTCATTGTTGTTCCTGCCACCACCTCCTAGCATAAGAGAGAGAAGCCATCCCTCCTTTTCCTCCACAGAGGACAAAGAACAGAGGAGAAAAGGAGAGGTGTGTTCTTTCCCTCACGCTGAGCTTGTGTGTCAGGCAGCAGCAAGGTGTTGTTTGTATTTTCTACAAAAGCACAAGGACAAAACCCCTTTCCACAAATTCACTGTGTATGCCATGTAACTCTTGGAAGAGAGGGAATGGTGGCAACCATAAATAATACCTTGGCTAGTAAGCCAAGATTTGTGGACCCTTTCTATACATTAATTTATAGGTTTACTATTGAACACACTATAACCCAGGGGTGGAGCCCTCTATCCAGATATTTCCTTTCAAAAAGCCAGGCAGCTGTCTGTGATGCGCAGTCTTACTAACATAACCTCTTCTCAGGTCTCACAGCTGCCCTCAATTCTGCTAGATTATGACACCAATTATACTTGCAATTTAAAAAAGCATCTGCACTCTTACATTTATTTAAAGTATTGATACCCCACGCTTAAGCCAGAAAGGCTCCCAGAACAGCTTATAGATCAATAAAGTCCCTGCCCTCAAGCTTACAAACTAAAAAAGACATGGCACAAAAGGAAAAAGGGATGGGATGGGAAAAGGAAAACAAGGAAACTCAGGCACCAGTTCTTAATATTTTGTAGTTTTTATAATGATTAGCTGCAATGCAGCCAAAGGTACTGGTTTACTTATCACTACCAGCTTAAACAGTTCAAAGAGGAAGAGCAAAACATTGTTGGTCTCTCAGCTGAGCCAAGGGAGTGGACTTGATTCATATTTCCCTCTCTGCTGCAGCCCAATGAAATGGCTGTTGGATGATAACTTATACAACCTGGACTCTCAGAAGGTGCCCCTGCAGAATCCCAGAACTGCATTTTAAACTTCCTTCGATTCAAAATGCAGCTTGGAAATTTGACAGAAGTGCTATTTGGTGTGAGAATAGCATGTGCTCACCAGGGGCATTTTCCTGTTAGAAAGCACAATACGAAATCTCCAAACTGTTTTTTTTTAATTCAGGGAAATTTAAGGAACAGTTTGGGAGTTCTATACTAACCTCCTTGGAAAGCTAATCCTGAGATCCAGGTGCATTTGCAAAATACATGCGCACTCCCCTTTGGATGATGAACTTAGGTAACAAAAGTGCACCTATCATGAAATACAGTGGTATGAGTTGAGGGGAACAGCATAAACAACACTAGTTTAGCTATAAGCAATTAAATGATACAATGGACCAGATGTCAAGTAAAATATGGATAAATTGCCAAGAGAAACTACAGGCCTCAGGCAAAGCCCTAATTCTACATTCCATGCCACCCCACTCCTTTGCTTGTCCCAGGGTTGATTAACTCACTGTACCAAGCTGCAATTCTTGAACAGCTTCCTGATTTCCATTCTGTTGCAAATGGCATATGACAAAATCCTTCTGTGTATGCATCACACATGTGGGTGTCAACAGAGAAACTGAAATAATCACACCACACCTTCATTTGGTGTTATGGCTACCCAGTTACATGACTACATTGGCCTCACAATTAATATGCAAAAGACTGAGGGTCAGGACCCTATTACTACCAGAAAGGCCACAAGGTATACTTATACTGCAGATTGTAGCATCTCACCACCACCTCCATTCCTAGAAACTGCAGAATAGGTATTCAGTACACGATAACCATGAGTAGAGGGGGCCTATTTGTACTTAATCGGTTGTAGCCGTGCAAATAGAGCATTAATCCACTTGCTATTTTAATAACTAACCTAGCACTAGCGTTTCTTATTTCTGGTAACTAATGAGGCAGAACATGTTGCTTGAGAGTACCCTGAGTGAGGACTCCAAGACTGCTGCACTCATCTGCCTTGAGTCACTGCTGTACATAGCAGGCTGTTTGTAAAGGCAATACCTGTGAATACACACACTAGCATCGTACCATCATGAAAAAGTAGTTTTGTTTCTATAGAATGGTAATATTTAAACTCCAAGGGATTTCACAATATGGCAAATAGAATATTTTGTGTAGGATAGAGACATGGTGCTTTAAGAAGCCACCACTAGGCATAACGGGAAGCCATATGGCACTGAATCTGCTTCAGCATACAGAAAAGGTAGTCACCCTAGTTGTGAAGTACTTGCAGGATTTATCGGAGCACGCTGCAAGATTTTCTGTTCTGGGCCAAAGCATACAAAAATGGAAGGAAAACCATTTTGAACTTTTACAAGGATGCAACCTGTGCTTCAGCAATTGTGAACTGTGTGGTATAGCTATTTTGTGTAGCTCCTGCTTTGTACTTCAATGCAGTTTGCCATGATTTTGCCTTTAACTGTGGTACAATGTGGGTATTTGTTCCAAGGATCTGGAGTTACTTTGAATATTGTCACCATGCACAGTAGTAGCATTTCCAAATAGTATCTGGATGATCATAACCTTCTCTGGTCTCCTTTGCTAATAAATGTAAGAGGAATATTTAACCCTACTCAGCTTCTTAAAGACATTAAATCCTCACATTAAGAACTAAATGTACATCCCTCCTCCAGCTGAACACCAGGAATCTCTGCTGTATAAATTCTATTGCATCAAGAACACAGCAGTACCACTCCTAAAGTGCAACTCCTTTCCACCTATAGAATTACATGCACAAAATGCAAACCCTCCTACATGCCTACCCAAAATTGGTTTCTCTTTCACAGCTTTTCAGCAGAAGTTAGTTGCTCCTGGTTGCATCAGCCTTTTTTCCTGTTGACATCACTCTCTTTGGTGGGGGAAGGGAGACTGTGGGGAATTCCAAATGAGATCACCAAAACCCAATCAAAAATCTCCAGGGACTACAGGAAACCACTTCCTTTCTCACTGCAAGAGTAACACATGAGCAAACAGAAGTGGGAGAGATCGGTTCCCATTTCCAGGAATATGTAATCAAGCTACACAGTATACATATGTTGGAGCTGCACACCATTAGGCATTTAATTTCTGTCTAATTAAAGCCAGTGTGGCACAGTGATTCAAGTGCTGGGTTTGGATGTAATCCTAGATTAAAATCCCTATAGTTTGTGAGCTTTGGGCAAGTCACTATCTCTCAGCCTAACTACCTCACAAGTTCATGAGAGACAAAATTACTGTGAGTTCCTTGGAAGAAGGGTGGGATACAAACCTTACAAACAATATAGATACATTTAGCTGGAGACATGGAGCCAAGCAACTATGTGTTAGCGAGGCACTTACAATTTGTTCAATTAATAAGCTTATATACCCCTTTTCAACAGAAATCAGGGCAGTTTCCAATAAAAGATACATAATAAAAACACTAGTAGTAAAAAATGAACACAAACATCAACTACAATAGCAACAACAGCAAAGTACCACAGAGAGTATCAACACTGGTACTAAAGTTCCATCAGATTTTAAAAGCCTGGGAAAATAAAAAGATCTTTGCCTGGCAGTAAATGTAGGCACCAGGCAAGCCTCCCAGGGACAAGAGTTCTCTAGATGGCATGCCACCACAAAGGAAGCACTTTCTTGTGCTGCCCACTTTACCTCATTTTGTGGAGGCACCCTGAGGAAGGTCTCCGAAGCAGACTGCAGCACACAGGCACGTTGCAGTGCATGAGGGGGAGCCGAAGACATTTATGTGGGTAGCTTAGGCCCAGGTCATGTAGGGCTTTAAAGATAAACACCAGTACCTGAACTGTGCTCAGAAGTGGGCCAAGAGTCAGGACATTTCCCTTCACCCAGTCTGTTAGCAACCCAGTGGCTGCATTTTGCACTAATCTACAAATTTTATGCTTATGCTACAGTAGGAATTGTGGGTAACTCCCAGGGAATAGTTCCCCTTCCAAATCTCAGCAGCAATGTCCTGAGAGATTCCATGCAAAGGGAAATAGACTGATGTTTCTTGGATATACCTCATCTGAGTGGCTGTTCCTCCCAGCATTGGCCAAGACCTTTTCTCCATGCTGAAGTGTCTTCCAGCATGGAGAAAGTCAAAATGAGCAGTGGACAAGGCAATGGCCATGTCCACTTATGTCACCTGGCCTGCAGAGGGCCTGGCAGGGGGTAATGTGATTCTCCACCTGAAAACATTTCTGCAGCCCTGTGGTAGACATTGTTTACTTGGACTTCCAAAAGGCTTTTGACAAAGTCCCTCACCAAAGATTCATGAGCAAACTTCGCATGTATGGGATAAGAGGAGAGGTCCTCCTACGGATCAGTAACTGCTTAAAGAACAGAAAGCAGAGAGCAGGAACAAACTGTCAATTCTCACAATGGAGCGATATAAACAGTAGGGGATTACAAGGATCTGTATTGGAACCTGTGCTTTTTAACTTCTTCATAAGTGATCTGGAATTAGGAGTCAGCAGTGAGGTGGCCAAATGTACTGATGACACTAAATTATTTACAGTAGTTAAAACAACATGGGATTGCAAATGCTCCGAAGGATCTCTCCAAACTGGGAGAATGGGCATCGAAATAGCAAATGCGGTTCAATGTAAGCAAGTGTACAGCGATCCACATTGGGACAAAAATTCCAACTTCATGGATATGCTGATGGGATCTGAGCTGGCGGTGACTGACCAAGGGAGATCTTGGGGTTGTGATGTTTGATGTCAACCCAGTGTGCATCCTCTGTAAAACTTCTCTCTCTCTCTCTTGGCAACAGCAGAAGAAAATAGGAGAGGCAAGAGTGTGAGAGCATCATGAGAGCCTCCTGAGCACACTTGTGATGGGAAACTCCTGCTAGAAGGAAACTGAAAACCCTACCATTTGTTCTATAAACTGATGGAAGGGGATTTGGTAAAAACTCTCAGGAAAAATACTCTGCTCCTAATGAAGTCTTGGGAGTGACCATTTAACCCTGCACTTCAGTGAAAGGCAGAGACAGAACCAAGACTGAGAAACCTGGTTTGCACATTATGGTGGCAATTCCAATTGTTTAACCTAGGAATTGCAGGGACGAGAGGAGTGCGCAAGTCACGTGCTTGTCATTTCTGCTTTTAATTAACAACCCAGGAATGCTGGGGTTGTTTCATGACATGCAAATCCAGAACCTCTGTGTTGTTTAGAGTTTCTGGGTTCACACAGCACCAAACAGCTTCCTGGGTTGTTAAGTAAAAGTAGAAACAAGCGCGGGGCTCACATGCCCCCATAATTCCTGGGTTAAGCAACTCAGGAATTGTGCTGTGACATCCGAGATTTCTTCCACTTCCAAAGGACATGTTTATTTCTGATTTGCCCTACCATCAACAGACGTGGGAGTTAAGCCTTTCCTACCTGCTCCATTCTTTCGCTGTCCATCAAAGGCAAATTCCATCACGGGAATGATGCTGGACGGCACAGGTGTTTAGTCTGATCCAACAAAGCTCTTCTTATGTTCTTACTTTTCAATTTCCCACCCACCCATCCCCACCATAATTCACATTTTATGACTGGAGAACCAAGGCTGAGAGAAACTAACTTTCCTTTCATAAGAAACCTGCTTATCAGTGGCCTTCAATGGCAACAGGACTTACTACATGTTATGCCACAGAAAGTTTTGTAATACCATATCCCCTTTAATGGTACCATGCTATTCCCCCTCTCCCATTATGATTGTGTTTCACATCAGAGTCTGGGATGATTCCACTTTAGTTCTCTTCTTCTGACAGAAGTAAAGAGATAAGGAGGCATCAGAAGACAACAACAGACTAAACAGAACAACTAATTATCCTAAGCCTTGACAATTCTGTTGCATTCTCCTAAGGAGTTCTTTTGCTATTTACACCAGTTGCTACATCCCACAGTGGGAGGAAATATATTTATCCTGAGGCAGAATACTGGACATTTATTATTCTTGTGTATGGGACAAGACTGGCATTTGCCCCGTCTTCCTCTTCAGCAACTACAGGATTCCTTGTGTGCTGTTGTGGTCAACTCCTCCCATGTTTTGCTGCCCATCAGTTAACCAGGCACAGATTACAGTCTTGATGTAGGAAGTTCTACAGAAGAGTTATTTGCCTGTTAATAGACCTGCCATTCACCACTCTGCAGAAGCTTATAAGGAATCTGACAAATCCAGTGAAGCCTAAATCATGGCTCAATTGTGGGAAGCTGGGTGTGTCAGGGTGAGGTGCATTTCCCATGCACAAAGATATAACCCAAGAAACAAAATGGGAAGCTGCTGCATCCTGTGGAAAAGAGCAAGAGGAAATCTGCAAGGGTGGAACGAACAAAGGGGAAGATGGCTCTGGATAGGATGGGAAGGGCTGCTCTCTCCCACCCTCCGCCCCCCAAGCTAGGGAAGTCAGGGACACAGGCATCCTGTTTACAAGACAAAGAACTGTCTTTAGAACCCAATCCCATTTTAAAAGTTAGAGCACACTGCTTTTATGAAGACAACCGTGGCCTGTATTACTATGGTATCTGAAGCACCTCACAAATTTCTTTACAATAAATAATACAAGCCAACATTAGCTAATGGGCAGAATGTCAATTTGGACCTGGCTTGCTTAGGCATAGATACCCAGGACAACCCATGTTCTGGTAGTCTCCAGATTAGACTACTGCAATATGTTCTACGTGCAGCTGCCTTCAAAGATCTCTGAAACTTCAGTTAGTCCAAAATGCAGTTGTCAGGGACCAGCTCAAAGGAACATATACTGCCAGTTTTAAAACAGTTACAGTGGTGGCCAGTCCATTTCTGAGAAAAATGCAAAGTGCTGGTGCTTACTTATAATGTCCTATATAGCTTGAAACATAGGTACTTGAAAGACCATCTTCTCCCACAAGAACATGCCCATGTACTGAGGTCACAGTTAGAGGCCCTCCTCTGAGTGCTCCAGCTCTCTGGAGTTAGGCAGGTGGTGACTGAAGACAGAGCCTTCTCAGCTGTAGTGCCCTGTCTTTGAAAGACTCTCCCCAGGGAAGCTAGCCTGGCATCCACTCTTAAGTCTTTTCAGCACCAGAGAAAAACACTTTAATTTTCTAAGGCCTTTTAAAATGTCATCTCTTCTGGTTTTATTTTGCTGCTATGAATGATGCTCTTATGCTTTTAATGGTTCTGCCATTTTAATGTTTTTGACAAGCTGATCTATTGGGTTTTTTTTAATTAGCAAACCTAAGAGTAGCATACTAAAGGGTTGGATATACTTTTAAAAATAAAAAACCAACCGGTAGTAACCTACAACAGCTAATGTCACAGTATCTTTTTCTTTAAGGTTACACAGTACTGTAATTTTATTTGGCCTCAGTTCTCCATCTCTGAAGGATAATAATGCTCTATATCAAGTATCCCGGTGAGAATTAAATAAGGTTTATAAAATGCAAAAGCATCACAGGATTACTTTCATGATTTGATAGACTGAAGCAGAAGGAAATTGGGCTCTTTGTAAAGAATGGTCAAATACTTGTAATTGAAACTGTGATATTTATTTAAGTAAATCACCGTTATTTATAAGGAGAAATAAGTTCTTCTTATTTCATTACAATAAGCTCCTCTGAAAATTTCTTCCACAAGTATCAGAACTGAGTGACTATCAATTCTGAAATACATTCCAAGCTATGGCTATATTTTCAAATTTGTACCCGCTGACATTGACCTAGTTTGGACCAACAACAACCCAACAAAAGCCATGGCCAAGTGGGTGATCATGCAAGTTGCATCCGGCACACACTGTGGTTTAAACAAGCCACCGTGGCTTTTTAGCCAGTGATGATTTCTGAACTGGCCTGTGTGCCTATCCTGAACCAACTATGCAAAAGGGTTGTTTTATTCCTAGAAGCCTGGGTAATCAAGTTCCTGGGATATTTTTGGGTCCAAGTATGAATCTTTTTTTGTATGTAAAGGATAACTTAAATGTGCAATCCTATGGGATTGCCACACTCTAGACAGAAGCAATCTTGGATGTTTCTGGGTATCCTATGCCCTGCCAGGCTGCTGCTAACAGGATGGGAGGAACAAAAGAGGTGATTTTCACCTTTCCATTTCCTGCCCCCCCTCTAGACATGCCTCTGAGGAGTCTACAGGAGTCACGAGTGGGCAGGGATAGAGCTGGAGAGGCTACAGTACAGATCCGACCCTGGCCTCTCCCCTCCCCTCCCCTTTTTGACCTCTACAAGGTCATGCAAAGTCGCTTTTGCGACCTTGGAAAGCAGGCACCGCAGCTCTTTCCACAGATGCTGCGAGGAGGTGGGGGTGGGATTAGATCTCAGATAATCCCCTCCCAAAGTCATAGGAGTGTCTATGGCTTTTGGAGGGGGACTGTGACATACCCTATTGTCCCTGGGACACTCTCCCAGGGACCATAGGATTGCTCTCTAAGTTTTGAAAATTCTGCCCCACTATACCCCTGCTTGCAATGAAGATTCTCTACTACCTGCATGCTTCTGTTTACAATTAGACCTCTTCCAAAAGACCCATGTTTTTTAGACAGACAATGGGCTCCTTCCCACCGGGCTTTTATCCTGTGATTGAGATGGCTTCTTCATGGAAGTTTGCAGGCTCTTTATATAATGCAGTGACCCTGCTGTGACCCTCCTGCACTAAATGCCCTTTGTTCCATTTTTAATAATTGCAGAGAAACAGCTATCAAATTACCCCGTTGTGTTCCGCTTCCTCTCCCCACTTCCTCTTCGTTGAAAGCGCAAAGAGTTAAAGCACAAGAAGAGGCGTGAGATCAATGACAGATAATGAAAGACTTGGATGACAGGGTGGAGGGAGAGGAAGCGCATGTAAAGGGAGTCAGTTGCGATCCTTCATTTAAAAGGGAAGCAGAAAGCCCTGTTTTAAATGCAGGATTTTAGCCTGGTGTAGAAATGCCCACTAATTCATGGGGTTGATTGCACCATAGGTTAAAGCAGTTGAATACCTTACCCTATGAAGGAAGAATTCAGGAGTGTTCTCTCATATGCCTTTAAAAATGTTGAAAATTACTAAGCAGGAAAGTTAACCCCTAGAATGACTAGGTGAACTTCCAGGTGTTGGCATTTGTCACCAATACAGGGAGCATGGGACCATCAGCAATTGCCCTACAAAGATCAAGCTCTCTCAAAAAGGTCCCCACTCATTCACAAAAGAAATGTTAGCTCTGGATAATTGCTGGACTCCAATTTGATATAGCCTCTTGGCGTTAAACAGGGATGCGTCATTGCTCCAACCTTATTCGCTATCTTCATCACTATGATTCTACGCCTGGTTGAAGGGAAACTTCCCACTGGCGTAGAAATCATATATCGAACAGATGGAAAACTTTTTAATCTCAGTAGGCTGAAAGCAAAAAGTAAGGTAATTACATCCTCTGTCATAGAACTTCAATATGCTGATGATAACGTAATCTGCGCACATTCAGAGGAAAATCTCCAAACTATCCTAAGCATCTTCACAGAAGAATATGAAAAGTTCGGCCGCTCAGTTAACATCAAAAAACCCAAAGTGCATTACCAGCAAGCACAAACGAATCCCTCTGTAGTGCCATCAATGCAGCTTAACAGTGTGATGCTGGAAAATGTCGATCACTTTTCTTATCTTGGCAGCCATCTCTCCACAAAAGCTGACATCAACGCTGAAATTCAGCATCGCCTGTGCCCTGCAACTGTAGCATTCTCCCGAATGAAACGTAGAGTGTTCGAGGATCGGGACACTCAGAGGGAGACCAAAATGCTCGTTTGCAAAGCCATTGTACTACCGACCTTACTGTACGCCTGTGAAACATGGACCATCTATAAATGCCACTCCCAACTTCTTGAAAAACTCCACCAACACTGCCTCCGAAAAATTCTGCAAATTACTTGGGAAGACAGATGGACTAATGTGAGCGTACTGGAAGAAGCAAAGACCACCAGCGTTGAAACAATGAGTCTCCAACATCAACTTCGCTGGATCGGCCATGTTGTTCAAATGCCTGATTATCATTTTCCAAAGCAGTTACTCTATTCCCAACTTATAAATGGAAAATGGAATGTTGGTGGACAGCAAAAGAGATTTAAAGATGTTCTTAAAGCTAATCTAAAAAAATGTAACATAAGCATTGAGAACTAGGAAGCTCTAACTCATGAGCATTCCAACTGGAGGTCAGCCTATATTAAAGGTGCTATGGACTTTGAAGAAGCATGAGTACAGAGCGAAAGAGAGAAATGAGCTCAGCGGAAGGCACGTCAAGCAAACCCTCACCGTGACCGCCTTCCACCTGGAAACCTACGTCCTCACTGTGGGAGGCTGTGTAGATCCAGAATTGGCCTTTACAGCCACCTGCAGACCCACTGCTAGAGATTAATGTGTTGATTGACCTATCTTCTATGAATCCGTCTAATCCTTTTAAAGAGTTATCTATATAGATTCTATTTTTGGAAGACAATCTTACTCGGTCACAAGTGATCGCCATGATGATGATAGCCTCTTGGCTGCTTTGCTCAGGCCAGGCCTGCTTTGTTTTTGCTGTATTTCTTTAGAGCAGTTTTGCACTATATGTGGCTCATCTGCAAAGAAAAAACAATGAAGATAGCCTGTGGTAATCACCCTCAGTGACCCTCACTGGTCTGTCTTTTTAATACTACAGGGTTGTGCAGGCAAAGTAAAAAGGAACTCAATTTCTACTGAAATAAATAGCCACATATGCATAACAGCCCTGCTGGATCAGACCAAAGCTCTATCTACACTAGCAAGGTTATTTCCCACAGTGGCCAACCAGATGCCCCTGGGAAGCTCCTGAACAAGTCATGAGGACAATAGCCTTCTCCCGTTGTTCCCCACCAAGCCAATATTGTTCCATGCTAGTGGGTGGGCCATAAAAATGATTAAAGGGGCACAGAGGTTGGGAAGCAAACCTGGAATGAAACCTGCCCTACTTTCATGACCGTGCATCAAAAATTAGGTTAATACCAAGCTGAAAGCCTCTAGTATGTATACATGGGAACTACAACCACCCCCTTTGTATTTGGGCTGAACGCTCTGTGGCTATCCTATCAAAGGAGGGTGTTCTCACTAGCAACTTCTGAATAGATCTGTGGCTACCTCACCTATTGGAGTTCTCATTAGGTTACCTGGGCCTGGTTCTAAAGAGACTGGGTGGGTTTGCACGTCACTTTAAGCCATGGTGATTTATAAGCTACTTACAGTAGCTTATTTTGAAAACAAGCTACTGTGATCCCTCACACGATCAGACAATTAAGCTACACAGCATGGTTTATTTCCCCCCCTCGCCCCTCCTCCCTCTATAGTCCTCCTGCTCAGCTGGGATGGTATCCCAGTTTCCTTTGTGGTGGAACTCATATCTTGCCACACTTCCAAGCTTGATTTCCAAGCCTTTCACTTATTTCCAGCTGCATGCACCAAAAAGGGGATGGGGGCTCTAAACCCTTGAAAGTTTGCAGGAATGGGACAAAAATTCATACACAGCCTCCCCTCATGGGAAGGCACCTGATGCACAACCCAAACCCTGCGCAATTACAACACATGTGAGCGAAACACCTTGGCACCAAAAAGGGGGTAGCGGCTCTAAACCCTTGGAAGTTTGCAGGAATGGAACAAAATTTCATACACGGGTTCTCATTGCAGGGAGGCACCACAGACAGAACTAAAACCCTGCATAGCTATGCCTCTCTGTGGGAAATGTGGGGGTGACTCTTTGGAGTTTGCAGGGCACACCACTGAAGGAGGGGAAGGGGCGGAGACAGGCAGAGGGTGCAATCTGTTGCTAGGCAGATCTCTGAAACAGAGATCACCTGAGAGGAACAGAGTGAAGGCAGTGGTTTTGACTGCTCTTTCCAGGTGACTCTGTTGGTGATCTGTTTAAACCACTCTGGAGCACTAGACAACATGATAAGCCATGATGGTTAAAATAAATCTCACTGCAGACTATGGCTTATCAGGGTGGCTTATTTTGGCTAAATAAACCACTGTGGTTGGGGAAAATCGCTCTCAGATGACACGATAAACCATCATGGCTAATTCAGAAAAATAAACCAGCGTAGCTTATTGTGTCACATGAACCCAACCACTGTGTGGAAATCTGGCAATCCCAAGGGCTTTTCAGCCAAACCAATGACTTGTTTCACTGGAGTTAATGTTTCAAGGGTGTTATGGGTGTTCATAACTGAAGATGATTAAAGGTAATCTGGCCAGCTCAGGTAAAAGCTAGGTCAAAAATGTGATCTCATTCAAACTTCACTTATCTGCATTTAAGTTCTAGCCTAAACTTGCAATGCTTTTTAAAAGTATTGCCCTTTTAAAACTTACTTTTAACTAGGTCTTGAACTGTCATGATAGATTGTGGATTGACATATATTCTTATCTGTTAGGATTAACATGACAGATGCAAATGATGCAGAGAAAGAAAGTTGTGTGTTCCATGACTGCACCATGAGCAGACAGAAGACATAGCACTCACCTTAGTAGAAGAACATTTGAACTATTTCCTAGCTTACAGCCGACAAACCTGATTTTTCCCTAGAATATTCTGTTACCTGGGGTTTTGTTAACTTTTTGTCAGTTTCAGTTTTCACTGTATCCAAAAGCTTGGTTTACTCTGCAAATCACTAAAGTTTCTTTGCAACCAGAAAGACTAGAAAGGCCAATGGCCCCCAAATTAATCACTAATAGCTCCTCTTTCCTGCCCCCTGGAACTATTGGTGATACAACTTCCATTTCCTTGCCACTCCCTCTTCTTTGCTCTCCTGACTCCAGATAAAAACATGTTCAAGTTCTTTCAAAAACTGAACTTTGGCAGAATGAGTCAGGCACATAAATCCATTAATTGCCTTATCAATGCTTATTACAGGGTTCAGCTTCCTTGATGAAAAAGGTGTAGAGGCTCTCTGTCTTTCTCTCTCACAAACAGCTTTCTAAAGTTTATTTCATAATCCGAGAGGCCAACTCAAGAGATTGTAACTCTTCAGAATCAGAAATTCCAGGGCATTTGGTCCCTCAAGAACTGTAATTGCTGTTAAAATTATAGAAGTTCTTCTATCTACTACAGTACAATTATCTGATGTAACATGTACTAGCAGAAATTATCGTTGCTCATGCACACTCAGAAATAACTATCAGAAACATCCCTCCCTCAGTTCATATATTAGTATGAAACCATTAGCTATGGCCTTCTGGCCAATTCAGCTTTCCAACACAGCCCTATTATAAAAAAAAGCTGCTCACCCCTTCTACAGGTAAACTAGTTCATACATGACATATCAGCATTAAATACCTCAGTCATCTCCTGAGGCTCAATATTTATTATTTATGTAGTATTTAGACTGTATTTCGTATTTAGACTAGGGTATTTAATACAGAGATGTCATGTATTAACAGTTTATAGTAACTCCTCTTGTGATCCAGTGTGGGCCTTTTATTATACCTTATGATAAAAACTCATTTCTGTTGCCCAGAAACCAGTGCTGGAACTGTTCCCAAAACAATCTATTTGACCATATACAGACATACATGCCAGATGAAATAAGAATAGTATAGGTTAAGCCCTGCATTCTATGCCATTAGGACACTGCCTTTCTGCATGAGGTCGAGGAGACACCCAGAAACTAATGTTTGAGAGACTTGCAAAGCAAGCTATAGCCAACATGCCAATTCTGTTTTGTCCAACTCCACAACGGAGCCTCTCTCACTGCAAGCAAACCAAAGGATGTCTTGGTGCCCCAGAAGATTATGCTGGAGGCAGACTCAGCATAAGTTATCAGCAGATAGCAAGCTAACCAATAGGGACTAAAGAACATCTCAGTTTCCTCTTTCACTGGATCTGGTGTGCCTGGAGGAAAAAAAGTGTACATATTTGAGAAGTCTAAGATTGGATCTCAACCAAAAAAATTTACTCTGTACTACCCACATCCCCTGGTTAATGAACAGGGCTCAGTGCAGGAATTCCAGACATATTTTCCCTATCCTGTACAGATTAGACAAGTTGTACATCTCTCTTCTGAACTTTAGAATAGCAAGTCATAATGGTTGAGTTTTACAATACCAAATGTCATGCTATGGCCAAGGGAGTGTAAATGCATGTCCATTTCAGCCCTTCTGAACCACTCCATGCTGAACTCATAGTAGATGCTATATTAATGGGTTAACAGTTGCTAATTCCATTTCTCAGGTCTGAGAGACTTGCTAGATCTGGACATTAAAATGCATCTCTGATCCTCTGCCAACTTTCCCCCCCCCCCGCTTTCCCATTCTTTTGTTCCTCCCACCCTTCTCTTCATCTGATGCAGATGGGCTGTATTACCACCCTGCTCTATCATCCTTAATCACAGATGACTAACACTTCCCCCTTCCAAATCTGCCTTCCAAAGGGACCTATTGAATCTTTATCACACTCTGGTCATACACATGGGGATCCCATTTAGCTGTTAATCTCATTAACTCCAATGCAAATAAATCAAAAGCAAGATCCACTGGGAGCAGAGACAGAATTAAATGGCTCTTCATCTCCAGAAAACATTATCTTTGGGCTCTGTACCCCTCTAGGGAAGGCTCCAAGCAGTTATCACCATGCAGACAAGCCCAGGCTGCCTTTGGATGCATCTTGCACCTGGGTGCCCACAGCCACATTGGCTCTGAATCCTCAGGCAGGCTCAGCTGTTGATGGTTACACAATAGCAGCAGCCAGGCTGCTTTCTTTCCTGGCACACTGGCAAGGAGCATGTGGTAGTGTGGAGGAAAGGTGCTTTGAAGGCACTGCCTTTCTGCAACCCCCCTCCCCAAATCAAGCAAAACCATTCTTAATATGGCACCACTCTGCATTTTCATAGTATTACTTAATGCCCTTAAAGGAAGTTTAATAAGTTCACCCACTTCTTTGTGTAGGCAGTCATATGACTATAACAATCTGAAGATTTCCAGAGTGAATTTCAACATCACCGATTTGTATCTTGCCTGTACCTATATATAAAAGCCAGGTCCCAGGTGTCTAGCACAACCAAGAAACAAACCCACTGTTTGGCTACGCAAATAACAATCACTCATTGTAAACAGCAGAGGTCAACTGGAGACAGTTTAACCCCCATGCCACTGCCATCTCTGAGTGTAACATGTTACTTTCTCCCATATGAATGAATGGTTGCTCTTCACTCCTACGGGAAAGTAAAGTGCTAAACTTGAGCATACTTGCAGTGAGGGCAAAAACCTATCACCGAACCATGATGTTCTGTAGCCTAGCTCCCAATGACAGAAGTCTTACAGGTGTTAAGAGTGTCACACTGATTTTCCTCAGCAGCCCTTGTAATATACAAGCACACCATGCCCATAATAACTATACTAGTTATCTGATGACACAAGATATTATCTATGGCAGCCATATTCCTCACAAATAGTACTGACAGCACAACACTGGGAGACAGAGAGAAAGAGAAGGGAAAGCAATGGACTAAAATATAAAAGGCATGTCTTCAGATCTTGCAAAGTATACTCCTGTGTGGGACCTGGACTCATTTGCGATGTCCCATAATACGTATTTTCAGGAGAGCTCTACTACCATTTCACAAAGACAAAGTGCAGTGCAATCACGAGCAGGACTTAATTTGCATACCCCAGAATCTGTTCTGGAAGCTCCAGAATATATACATTAGCAACCAGAGCGTGGGATGAGGGACAAGGCTTCCACCTTACAGGGTGACTGTATTCCAGGCAGGCTTGAGCCTATGGTTGTTGTTGTTGTTGTTCAGTCGTTAAGTCGTGTCTGACTCTTCGTGACCCCATGGACCATAGCACGCCAGGCCTTCCTGTCCTCCGCTCTCTCCCGGAGTGTACCTTTCCTTTAAGAAATTAAGTACTAATTCTAAACAAGGTTTTAGAATTAGTAAACACCATGAGGAAGAGGAAAAAGATGCAGGTATTTTGCAAGAACTGAGAACCTTAATAGGCTATATAGCTGTAATATGCATTAGCATCTTTGGTAATGGACAGCTGCTATCTTTACAATTTTACAGAAGCATGTCTGAGGCACCAAGCCTGCCCCAAGCCCAAAGTTTGAATCAGTGGCAGAGCTAGAAATAAATTTGATTCCAGGGTTCTTGGTCTCTACCTTATTTTGGCCTCTGGACAATGCTCTTTCCTGCCAGCTGATATAAGCAGAGTCTTGTGTGAGATATTGACCATGGTCATCCCCAAACAGCTTACTTATTGTGTAGAGCTGGGTTTGAAAAATAAGCTAATTTTCAATACTTCATATAGGCAAAAGGCACTGGCAGTACTTAGGTGGCAACAAGTCAAGGGGTTTTCCCCTTGGAGATCAAATATATTTCAATTTCCAAGTTGCAATGCTTTGAAAATGGTGTAACAAGGCACCACATATCTGAACCCAAATAGTCAGAAGAATAGTAAAGTGGTTTCCAAAAAACTAGAAAAACCTCTTGGGCTTTCATTTAGTGGCTGCACATATCCATGGATATCTTCATTCCAAGCTTACGTGGGGTTACCCTTGAAGACGGTTCGGAAACTGCAGCTGGTACAGAACGCGGCGGCTCACCTGATTAAAGGCAGCCGCCGGCGAGATCACATCACTCCAGTGCTGAAGGAGTTGCACTGGTTACCAGTTGTTTTCCAGGCCAAATTCAAGGTGTTGGTTTTGACCTTTAAAACCCTATATGGTTCCGGCCCAGCCTATCTTAAGGAGCGCCTCCAGCAGCACCAGACAGGCCGCTTAACAAGATCAGCCTCAGATGGCCTTCTCTCTGTCCCATCAGCCAGGACAGCTAGACTGGTGGGGACGAGGGAGAGGGCCTTTTCTGTGGTGGCCCCCACTCTGTGGAACTCCCTCCCTAGGGAACTCCGCCATGCCCCCTCTTTAATGAGCTTCCGTCGTGCATTAAAAACGTTGTTGTTCAGGCAGGCATTTGGGGTGGGTTAGGGTATTTTAGAAAATGTTTTTATTGTAGAATTTTATTGTTTTAAACTGTTTTTATTGTATGTTGTACATCGCCCAGAGTGGCTGGGTGACCAGCCAGATGGGCGATTAATAAATTTAATAATAATAATAATAAAAAAAGCTTATCTCATCATACATAAACCTATAGCAGGGAATGTTGCACAACAGATTAGCTACGTTGATCTTCCCACCCACATATTCGCTAGGGCCTGGCCCATCCAAAATGAATGTGAATGACAGTTATGTCAGCTTGTTGTCATCATATTGTAACACCGTGTGGTAATCTCATCTTGTCCCCACGTGACCATTCACTTATTATTCTTGAATGAAGTCTGTTAAGTTGCGATAGTGGCTTAAGGCTTTCCGGATGTAGACCCTTCTAAGCCATAATCTCACACCTGTTAGTCCCTCCTCCTCCTAGTCAGTGTGTTTCTCCTTTGTGGTGGTGTCTGGGCGACACTGTCTGAAGTGGCAGAGGAATTTAACTAGCACAGAGACAAAACCCATACAACTGTCCCCTTCTCAGTTTACTGCCATATACATACTACTCGTTTTCCCACCTTGAAGTGTAAGAAAAACAAAGGTGATACAATCATCCAGCTGGGACAAAACTAAACACGGTACCAGCAAAATCAACATTAACCTCCATATCCGTTTATCCATTTTGTCCCCATTTCATGTGCTTTGGAGCGCAGCCATTGCTCTCTCAGTGGAGCTCTACCAACACTCCACATAACTCTCCCATCTGGTATTCAGTTCTTCCTTATTTAATGGAAATTGGTACCCTTAACTTAGAGACAGCCTCCCAACACAAATACGTTCTGGCAATCTCTTTTGACTGGACCTGGAAACTAGCTACCTACTACCAAACTGCTACTGTATGTAAGGTAATCAGTCATGCCCCCCCCCCCCCATTGGCACCTGAAACAGCAGACAGGCCACACTGACCATTTCTGAGCCAGCTTTAAGCTGGAAAAATAAATGAAGTTACCTCTCCCCCCATCCCCGTTCACTCCTGCTTTGTCTTTTTTCCTGAGCTGTTCTCCAGGGAAGGTTGACCCTAGATCAGCAGGAGCTCATTCACTTTAATTAATCGCTGTTGGGGTGGGGGTGGGGTGTTACACTTTGAAATTCCCGGTGATTTTGTTCTTTTATCGGCTTTCTGGAAAACCAGGTACACGTACAAGATAGCCACGAGCGGGTGTCTATCTTTTACGTGTATCTCCCCCCGCCCCCCCGTAATCGACTATACTCGGGAGTTGGGAAGGCCTTAACACGGCGGGGGAATCGATTGCGTTCACGGCAAGATGTAGGCGGGATAGTCGTGCGGGGCGCATCTCGCACAGCCAGCCTAGAACGGCCTCTTTCGGAGACCAGTGGGGAGAGCGGAGGCACAGACGCCCGGGTCTCAGCAAGGGGAGGAAGAGGAGGGAAGCAGCGCGCGCGCCTCACCTTTTCCTTGTGGGGCTTGCGGATGAAAGAGGTTCGGGCCGTGAAATACTGCTCGAGCTCCGAGTCGGAGTCTTCTTGGCTGCAGTAGCCACTGCTCGTGGTGCTGCTCCAGGTCATCTCGAAAGACGGGGTGGTCGCCGCCTCACACTCGCTCATGCCCAGCTTAGCCGGAGGAGGAAGACTTCTCTCTCGCACTCCCGGCTACGCAGAGGAACCGGTTCTCCCTCGCTCTCTCTCTCTCTCTCACACACACACACACACACACCGGTCTCCTTCGTCCCGCGCTTGGAGGAGCCCCGACCTCACCCACAGACCAAATTTCTCCGCGTGGCGAGGACCCCGCACTGCGCCAGAGAAGGCGCGCCGGCTTCAAGCCCTCCGGACTACCGCCGCAATCTCCTCCTCGCGGCGAGCGGGCAATTCAGCGGGCTCCCTAGGGACGATAGCGCCGGGAAGGACAAGGCTGCTGTACCTGCCGCCTGGGGACCCCCGACAATGCGACGACCGCGCGCTCCCGGCCGAGCTGCTCGAGCGGCACACACAAGGGTTCCCTGCGGGAGCAGCGTCAGCGCCGCACCCCCCCCCCCCCGGCAGCCGTTGGGATTGAAACGTATACAGTCTCCGCACGCGCCTGCCTGATTGGGCGAAGGGCGGGGCAACGGGAGCCGCTTCCCTGGCGCGGAGCTCGCGCGCCCCGCCCCTTTCCTCTTCGCCGCGGCGGCAGTGATTTCATCCCCAAACCAGCCGCGCGAGGTGGAGTCGCGCTTACTGGCTTTCTCTTCAGCGCGCCTTTCAGGTCCTCCCGGAATAGCAAGCCTTTCTCCCTCGCCCCCGCCCTCTCTGCTCTCCTCCACGGTTCTGCCAATAAAAGTTTCAAGGGCTGCCGGCTGTAGGACCAAGAATTCTGTGCGTGCGTGTGTTTGTTCAGCCTTTCAAAAGCCCACGGATTCTCCTTCCTGCTCATCGGGGACAGATGTTTTCTAGCACAGCATGGAGCCTATAGAACATCATTTATTGTGTTTTTCATTATTTTCTGTAACAAATGGGACTATTGCTGCAACGCATCTATATCTTGCAGTCATTCAGTGTACTTGCTCCAACAACCAACCCTATTTCCAGTATATAGACTGGAAATCTATAACTTGGAAATAAATAACTTGTCCAAGGCCAAACAAGTCTGGTTGGTTTACACATGCACAGAATGAAGTGGTAGAGTGGTCTACACCACTTCAGACTGCAGGTATTGGATACATATTTCAGTGCTCCCCCACATAAACAGCTCCCTGCAAGAAGAAAACTAGTAAATCAGGACAGAAGTTCTAGTCCTGAGTTCCTTGCGAGAGGGAGAAAGGCGGGGTATAAATGCAATAAATAAATAAATAAAATAAATAGTCCATACCCATCCCTCTCCCTGCTGTGCTAGTGATCTGTTTACGGGTAAATTTTGTGCAAGGGAGCATTAAAAATGTGATCACAGACCTGCAGTTAGAAATGATAAATGTTCATTCTGCTGCTTTATGCATGAGTAGATCCAGCCATGGATTTGTTGTAAAGTAGCAAAGGTTCCTTGTGACACAGAGAATTAAATCCAGATGTCTCCCTGCCCCTAGGTTGCACTATGACTGTTCCACCATTCTTCTATAACTAGCTCCATGCTGGCTGCGGTTCTCCAAGCAATTCATGGAAACATGAACAGTGACAGGAAAGGAATTCCAAGCAAGAGGGCTTTTAAGGCATAGTGGCTTAAATTACAGGACAGGGCATAGCAAGAGGTCAAAGAGATAGAAGAATATAGGACATAGAACTTTGAGGGGTACAATCTGGGATTTCCCCCACATACATTTCCCTTGTGTGTGCATGCCTATCTGTCTTGGGAAGTACTGTTGCTAGGCAGTGTGATTCCACAGCAGAAACTTTTACTCCAGCACATGGCCAAGGGTTAACTGGCAATGAACAATCTCAGCTGAGCTAATGGGTCTTGCATCTCTAAGTGCTTGCCCTTTCAGCACTCCCTGTCCCCAGGGACATGTTAGCAGCATCCAGCCCCAGCTGTAGCAAGAAGCACTGCCATAAGAGGATGGAATTGGATCTGCCAGGACCATGTTGAAATTTATGATCCCCTCCCCTTTTCAGCTAAGTCTGAACTTGTACTGAAAATGCAAGCTAAATTCTGTGTATAGTGAGGGAAAGACAAAGGTTTCCCACATATCCCAATAGGAAGATTTTCTCAAGCAGACAGGCCAGGCACTGATAAAATCACCTTCCATTGCTTACAATGTGTGCCTGTTGCTATACTAAATATAAGAGAAGATGAGAGAAACATGGCAGTGCAGATACAAAGGAAAAGGAGTACTTAGTGTAGAGCAGGGATGGGGAACGCTGGCCCTTGAGATGTTGTTGGACTGCAACTCCCATTAGCCCCAGTCAGCATAGCCAATCATGAGAATGATGATGGGAGTTGCAGTCAATATATGGAGGGCCACATGTTCCCTGTTTCTGGTTTAGAACGTTCCTGAACATCTTAGAAGGATATGCATACCTGGATAGTACATTAAAAGCCCACTTTGCAGGGGCAGGTGTAGTTCCCTGCTTTGGTACAGACTTCCACATTCTTAATGTTAATTGGTAACATGCTTAGCCCTGCTTTTTCAGTGGTATGGCATTACTAAGGTTGTTATTTGACATGATCCATTCAGACATTTGTATCGCGAAGAACCCGGTGCAAAAGTTACATATTTATGTACAAAACCACCTTACTGGGTCAGACTATTGACCCATCTAGCCTAGTATTCTCTACTCTGACTGGAAATGGCTATCCAAGGTTTCATGCAGAGGACTTTCCCATCACCCGCTACTGGAAATCCTTTATCTGGAAATGCCAGGGATTGAACCTGAGATCCTTTGCATGGCCACATGCAAGTTCTTGTTATGGAGAGTACCCTGCCATTCCAGATACATTTTCTTCAGTGCAGAAGGAGCTCATTGTCTTTTTACAGCTTGCATAAGAGTCAGAACTATTTGCTTACCACATTGGTGTCCTTTTCCACTGTCTGCTCATTGCATTCATTCTGATCACTGTCTTGATATCTGGGGCCACTGCAGTCAAGCCGGATTAGGGCACGGCATCGGTAATGACAGATAAACTTGCAGTCTACGGAAAATAAAAGGAAGAGAAGACATAAGGCAAGAGGGGCAAGTTCAGTCAGAAAAAGAACCCACAGGTTTAGTCTGTGAAAAGAAATGCATTTCCCAGGACTCTGGGAGTCACCATGTGCCAGATTTCTGATGTGTGGGAAAGGGGAGATCAGATGTCATTTCACGTTACACAAACTTTGCAGCTGGGAATAAGCAGGAAGGGGCTTGGGGGCAGGGGGAAATGATACTAGAATCAAGTAGCAATTTGTCAATTAGGTCTCAAACTGCCCAGCACCTCCTTTCATCTAATTCCCAGGAAAATGCTAAGCACTGAGATATATTATAACAAGGGCTAGTATTCATTTATTTTAAGTCTTCTAGCCTGCCTTTCGGTCATCATCCCCCCCACCCAGCCACCCCAAACAAGGACTCAAGGCAGCTTATACAACCTACAGATCTGTATACCAGTCATCTGCTCTTGGAGGCATGTGATTACACCAAAATCCTGGTTAGCATTTCATTTTTACCATCTCTGTAATTTTCATTTTAAACTTCTCTGCCGTCACACTTAATATGCAGGCCTAGTCTCCAGGGCACTGCTTTAATGGGTCCCTGCGCTATAGTGATCCCCCACTCTTCAAAGAAACAAGCATGAAAGAGCCTCTCTGTCCCGAGGCATCACCTTTCCTTGGCAGGCACTCTGCCGCCTGCCAGCATAAAGGCCTCATTTTAAGAGGCAGCCTGCACTGATTATTCTCTGCTTGGATGGGCTGGAACTGCTGCATGGGATACATGCTCATGTGAGAGGAATGCCTAATGCCAGTCACATGGTGTTGGGGCACAATGCTGCCCTCAGCAGGAGCGCTCCACTTGCCTAGGGCTCAGTATCTACATTCTGGATAGTCTGTGCTTATATCTTGAACTGGCCAGAATAGAATTGTAACTGATCACATACACGCATGGGCTTGTCCATCCCTCGCCCTCCCCTGCCCCCATTTTCTTATGGATCCTTCCATAACACAAGATAACAATGGTACAAGCACGGGTGGTTTAGCATACACTTTCTAAGGGCATTTCTTCAGCAGCCTAAAATCCTGCATTTAAAACGGGGCTTTCTGCTTATGTTTTAAATGCAGGATCACCACGGACTCCCTTTACATGTGTTCCCTTTCCCCCCTCCCCATATCTGAGTCTTCCATTATCTTTCATTGATCTCGCTCCTCTTCTTGCCACTTTAACTCTTTGCAGGGAAGAAAGTGAAGCGGAACACAACCAGGTTATTTGATAGCTCATTATCTGCCATCTATTTAAAAACGGAACAAAGGGCATTTAGTGCAGGAGGGTCATGGCAGGGTCACTGCGTCATGTAAAGAGCCCGCAAACTTCCATGAAGGAGCCATCTCAATCGCAGTCTGTTTCCCGCCTCCCAGCTGAGCACAGCAGAGCAAGCTGCTCCAGCTGGTCCAGGGACTACAGAAGCAGGCAAGCTCCCAGAGAGAGAGCGAACAGGGGGAGCAAACAGGAGTTGGCCAGAGGAGTTGCAGTGGTTGAAGAGACAAAGGAGACAGAGGCTAAGAGGTAAGTGGGCTGCAAGAAGCCCAGGGGGCTGCCCTTTATCCTTCTGATTGGCTGTGAGCTCACCAGGTGCTTCTGAGAAGCTCCAACTGAATAGGACGGGTGTGGCCTGAGTACTCCCAGCAGCTGACTGGGCGGGAAGCTTCAGTCTGTTTCCCGCCTCCCAGCTGAGCAGAGCAGAGCAAGCTGCTCCAGGGACTACAGAAGCAGGCCAGCTCCCAGAGAGCGAGCGAACAGAGCGAGCAGACGGGGGAGCAAACAGGAGTTGGCCAGGGGAGTTGCAGTGGTTGAAGAGACAAAGGAGACAAAGGAGACAGAGGCTAAGAGGTAAGTGGGCTGCAGGAAGCCCAGGGGGCTGCCCTTTATCCTTCTGATTGGCTGTGAGCTCACCAGGTGCTTCTGAGAGCTCCAACTGAATTGGGGGTGTGTGGCCTGAGTACTCTCAGCAGCTGACTGGGCGGGAAGCTTCAGTCTGTTTCCCGACTCCCAGCTGAGCAGAGCAGAGCAGAGCAGAGCAAGCTGCTCCAGTTGGTCCAGGGACTACAGAAGCAGGCAAGCTCCCAGAGAGCGAGCGACCAGAGTGAGCGGACAGGGGGAGCAAACAGGAGTTGGCCAGGGGAGTTCAGCAGGGGAGGTCAAGGGGGAGGCCCCTAACTTTTTTTTTTAATTTTTAATTTTTTTAACTAACTTTTTTCCATTTATTTGTCTTGTAACACACACTTTCACACCAGTGGGACTCTACTTTTAACCTCTACTGAGTAGAGGAGTAGGCACAGGCTAGTCTAGAACAATCACAAAGCTAGACATAAAAAGGGAAAAGAGGCTATGGAAGGACAAGACTCTCCAGTGGTGGTGACCTGCAAGGTGTGTGCAATGTTTGTTTTCTTGCCTGAGAACAACATGGCCTACACCTGCAACAAGTGCAAGTTGATCACGCTGCTGGAAGAAAAAGTAAGTGGCCTCGAGCGGCGACTGTCAACCCTCCGGGGAATAAGAGAACATGAAGAGCTCTTAGACAGAATGGGGGAACTACAGCAGCAAAGAGAAGACCAGAAGCTTGAAGAGCAACAGCAAGATGAGGCAGTGGGAAATGCTGAGGTGAAGAAAAATGGAGTAGAGGATACTCCTTGGAAAAGGGTGACAGTTAGGACAAGAAGAACTAGATGCCACTCTGCACCAGTGGAAGCAGCAGAGCTGTGGAACCGATTCCAGGTACTTGCGGATGAGACTGGAGGACAACCTGCAGAGGAAGAATCACAGGGGAACCTGCACGAGAGTGAGCAAGAGGCTGAAGGTCAGTCAAACAGAGGCGATGAAACCCAGGCCTACAAGAAGAAGAAGAGAAGAGTGGTAGTAGCGGGAGACTCCTTGATGCATGGGATTGAGACCCAAGTATGTCGCGAAGACCCGTGGACTCGCCAGGTATGTTGTCTCCCGGGAGGACAGATTAGAGACGTGACTGAAAGGTTGCCTGCACTCATAAAGCCCACTGACAGGTATCCCTTTCTTCTCATCCATGTGGGAACAAATGATATCGCCAAGCGGAGCTACGAAGAGATCACGTCAGACTTTGAAGCTTTGGGAAGGAAACTCAAGAACTTTGGGGCCCAGATAGTTTTCTCATCCATCCTTCCAGTAGTTAGAAGAGGGATAGAAAGGGAAAGAAAAATACTCCGGGTGAATGACTGGCTACGAAGGTGGAGCCGACGAGAGAGATTTGGATTCTGGGACCACGGGCTATACTTCCTGGAAGATGGGCTGTTGGCTAGGGACGGGTTGCACCTCACAAAGGATGGGAAGAATGTGTTTGGCCACAGCATGAAGAACTTCATCAGGAGGGCTTTAAACTGAATCCTACGGGGAAGGGAGATGTAATGTTAGGGGTAACAATGGACGTAGGCGCATGCACTGCAACGGAGAGAACAGCTCTGATAGTGCCCAATAATAGTCTTCAGACACATGTAGGAAGAAAGCCAGACTATGAAGCACATGGTCTTCGATGTCTATATACTAATGCCCAGAGTATGGGAAACAAACAGAACGAACTTGAACTCTTAATACAAGAAGGAAATTATGACCGGATAGGTATAACTGAGACTTGGTGGGATGATTCTCATGACTGGAATACAGCAATTGAAGAATATAACTTGTTCAAAAAGAACAGGAGGAACAGAAAGGGAGGTGGGGTTGCACTGTATGTGAAAAATACATATCTCTGCACAGAAATACAGGAGGAGGAGCTTGGTAGCCCCATTGAGAGCATCTGGGTTGAAATAAATGGAGCAAATAATAAAAGGAACCTGGTGGTCGGAGTCTACTACCAGCCACCCAATCAAGGAGAAGACAAGGATGAAACTTTTGAAAAGCAAATAGCCAATGTTTTAAGGAAGCATGATGTAGTAGTAATGGGGGACTTCAATTTCCACGATATTTGTTGGGAGACAAATTCTGCAAAACGTGGCCACTCCAGGAAATTCCTCGCTTGTGTGGCGGATAACTTCCTCCTACAGAAAATAGAGGAAGGAATTAGAGGATCGGCTATCCTTGACTTGATCCTAACCAACAGAGATGACTTAGTGGATAAAGTAGCAGTTACAGGAACTCTGGGGGAAAGCGACCATGTTGTACTTGAGTTCTTGGTTCTAAGGGAAGCAAAAGCTGAGTGTAGTCAAATGCATATCCTGGATTTTAGGAAAGCTGATTTTCATAAACTCAGAACAATGATCAGTAAGGTCCCATGGCAAGCGACGCTAACGAGAAAAGGAGTCCAAGATGGGTGGGAGCTTTTAAAAAAGGAAATTCTCAAGGCACAATCACAAACAATTCCAACAAGAAGAAAAGGTGGAAGACAAAAGAAGAAGCCAATGTGGCTTCACAAAAAGTTTAGCGATGACCTGAAAACAAAAAAGGACACATATAGGAAGTGGAAAGAAGGCCAAGTAACAAAGGAAGAGTACAGGCAGGTGGCACAGAATTGCAGGGATGGCGTCAGGAAGGCTAAAGCTAAGAATGAGCTGAGGTTAGCGAGGGATGCTAAAAACAACAAAAAGGCTTCAGCTACGTGCATAGTAAAAGGCAGAGGAAAGAAATGGTGGTTCAGCTATTAAATAAGGATGGCAAAATGGTAACAGATGACAAAGAAAAGGCAGAGGTGCTCAATTCCTACTTTGGCTCAGTCTTCTCCCAAAACAGGGTCTATGACCCCCCTGGCAAAGGCGAAGTACAGGCTGAAGGGGCAGGATTGCAGCTTGAGATCGATAGGCATATGGTCAAGGAACACCTCATTACTTTGAATGAGTTCAAATCTCCAGGGCCAGATGAACTGCATCCTAGAGTCATAAAGGAACTGGCAGAAGAACTCTCAGAACCGCTGTCTATTCTCTTTGAGAAATCATGGAGGACGGGGGAAGTGCCAGATGACTGGAGGAGGGCTAATGTAGTCCCTATGTTCAAAAAGGGTAAAAAGGAGGAACCTGGGAACTACAGACCAGTCAGTCTGACATCAATCCCTGGGAAAATTCTGGAGCAGATGATAAAGCAATCCATCTGGAAGCACCTTGACAACAATGCAGTGATTACTCGAAGCCAACATGGATTTGTCAAAAACAAGTCCTGCCAGACAAATCTGATCTCATTTTTTGATCAAGTCACCTCCCTTGTAGACCGTGGGAATGCTGTAGACATCATATACCTCGACTTCAGCAAAGCTTTCGACAAAGTGCCCCATGATATCCTGATGAGCAAACTAGCTCAAAGTGGGCTAGATTAAACAACGATCCGTTGGATCCACAGTTGGCTACAGAATCGGATTCAAAGAGTGCTTATCAATGGGACCTTCTCAAACTGGGGAGAGGTAACGAGTGGGGTACCGCAGGGCTCAGTCCTGGGCCCAGTGCTCTTCAACATTTTTATGAATGACTTGGAGGAGGAGGTGCATGGAATGCTGATCAAATTTGCAGATGACACCAAATTGAGCGGGATAGCTAATACTTTGGAAGACAGAAACAAAATTCAAAGTGATCTGGATAGACTGGAGCACTGGGCAGAAAACAACAGAATGACATTTAATAGGGATAAATGCCAAGTTCTGCACCTAGGAAAAAGAAACCAAATGCACAGTTAAAAGACGGGGGATAGATACGTGGCTCAACCACACTACAAGCGAGAAGGATCTTGGAATTGTTGTCGATCACAAGCTGAAGATGAGCCAACAATGTGATGTGGTTGCAAAAAAGGCAAATGCTATTTGGGGCTGCATTCATAGAAGCATAGCTTCCAAATCCCAGGAAGTACTAGTTCCCCTCTCCTCAGCACTGGTTAGGCCTCATCTGGAGTACTATGTCCAGTTCTGGGCACCACACTTGAAGAAGGATGCAGACAAACTGGAGAGGGTTCAGAGGAGGGCAACAAAGATGATCAGGGGACTGGAAACAAAGCCTTATGAAGAGAGACTGAAAGAACTGGGCATGTTTAGCCTTGAGAAGAGAAGCCTGAGGGGAGATATGATAGCGCTCTTCAAGTACTTGAAAGGTTGTCACAGAGAAGAAGGCCAGGATCTCTTCTTGATCATCCCAGAGTGCAGGACACGGAATAATGGGCTGAAGTTACAGGAAGCCAGATTCCGGCTGAACATCAGGAAAAGCTTCCTGACTGTAAGAGCAATACGACAATGGAACCAATTACCTGGGGAGGTGGTGGGCTCTCCCACGCTGGAGGCCTTCAAGACGAGGCTGGCCAGCCATCTGTCAGGGATGCTCTGACTTGGATTCCTGCATTGAGCAGGGGGTTGGACTCGATGGCCTTGTAGGCCCCTTCCAACCCTACTATTCTATGATTCTATGACAAAACCCTGGTGTGAAGGAACCCAAAGTGTGTTGCTTAATGTAAAATATCTTCCACTGGTGCGCGCACACACATTGTAAGATGGCTTCTGTTATAATGTTGAAAGGGCAACACACTCTTTTCAGAGAAGGCACATGTTCATGCAGGGGTGGCCATCCATATAGGTGAACTAGGCAGTCGCCTAGGGCTCTGAGTTAAGTGGGGTGCCAAATTTGAAGGAAAAAATACATGTGCGTACATAAGGAATACGACTGAGGCTGTGGAGGGGAGCGAGGTGATGCGGGATATCTTCCTGTTCTGCTGCTGCTCTCAGTTGGAGGCAGGGAGCAAGAGGCTCCTCAAGAGCAGCTGCTTCCTTTGTCCTCAGAGGGCTGAGCCTAGGGGATGGCGGCACCTTGCTGGCCATGTTGGCCAGAGAATGCAGCTGGGACCCTTCTTCCAGGGACTTCCTTTGGGCGTTGTGGATAGGACTTCTGTTCCTTCACAGAGTGGATGGCTGCACTCGTCTCTTTTGTTGATTTTATCAGACCCTCTGTGCTGACACAGCGCTTAGTAAAAAATTTTTTAAAGGGGGTTTAATATTATAAATGATAATATTTCTGATTCCGAAGATGCGGGGGTGGGGTTGCCTCTTTATTAAACAGAAAATAGGGGCAAAATGTTTCCCAGTTTACCAAAAACCTCATCCTAGATCTGCGGTTGGGGGGGGGGGGCAATTGCATGGCAATTGCCTAGGGCAGCAGCTGCTGGCCACTAGGCCAGATCTACACCTTGTGTCATACCATTACCCATCATGGTAACGCTATATCCCTCTTGTGCATTTATACCTCGTAGGACACACAGTGACGTTTATTGCAGTATTTTGGATAATGTGGACTAAAAAGCAGGAAATAAGAACATAAGAAGAGCCATGCTGGATCAGACCAAGGGTCCATCTAGTCCAGCATTCTGTTCGCACAGTGGCCAATCAGCTGTTGACCAGGAACCCACAAGCAGGACATGAGTGCAACAGCACCTTCCCGCCCATGTTCCCCAGCAACTGGTGTACATAGGTTCAGTGCCTCTGGTACTGGAGGTAGCCCATAGCCATCTAGTAGCGATTGACAGCGTTCTCCTCCAGGAATTTGTCTAACCCCATTTTAAAACCATCCAAATTGGTGGCCATCATTACTTTCTATGGTAGCGAATTCCATAGTTCAACTATGTGCTGTGTGAAGTAATTCCTTTGATCTGTCCTTTTTTCCAAGCTAAACAATCCCAGCTGTTGTAACCTTTCCTCATAGATGAGATGCTCCAGCCCCTTGATCATTTTAGTTGCCCTTTTCTGCATTTTCCAGCTCTACAATATCCCTTTTTTGGTATGATGACCAGAAATAACACTACAATAGCAGTATATATATGTGTAATGTGCCCCAACAGTTATCAGTGCTCTTCAATACCACTATAAAGCAGTAGTGTAGATCTAGCCATAGTCTAGAGCCGTCCCTGGGTTCATAGAAGGCACACTGGAAGCAAGCTGGGAGAAATATGGCACAAATTTCTGGAAATCAAGTATAGCATATTCACATCTTGTGAAAATCCGTGTCCTCAAAAGATTATTCTTCTGATGGATTCTATTTCCAATCCTTGTCTGGCACGTAAAGAACTTCCCTCTCTACTATGCTGGTATAATAGACAATGCTGTAAGCGCAAAACCTTTCAGTATCTGCAGTTTCAGCAGGGCTTGATTAATCATTATGCTACGTGCAAATTGGAGTCTTTTGTCCACTATGATTATCGGAGAGCCTTTCCAGATGTGTTTTTTTCATGCAGGATCAGCATAGCTATTACTAAACAGTTGAGCACAATCCAGATGGCACCTCTGCAATAAGCACTTTTGTTACAGAAGAATTGCCCTTTCCAACCATTCAAACACTCTATTGAGTTGCTGGGGAAATGCAATTATTTCCCCAGAAAGCACATTTTCTAGGATTGTAAGTGCTGTGTGAAATGTGGCATTGACACCCATCAGCTAACTCTGGTGACAGCTCTGCTTCCCAGCAACACAATTCTCCCCACCAACCCAGCACCATTTTGTATACTCTTTAAAAACAATGCTATATTATTTTTTTAAAAATCTTAAGAAGTTGAGTGCTCCCCAGCTGCACTGTTAGACTGAGCTAGTGCTCATCTAGCCTTTTACACTCACTCTTCCCAAGGTGATGAACAGGACTACCAGCAAAACTACTCCCTGCATCATAATCTCCCTTCCTCCCCTTTTCTGCTCTGTGCACTGGTTCTATCCAGGTCTGCGGTGGACATGCCCCTTGTCTATTTTTAAAAGTAGAACTATATGCAGCATGGCTATACTCCTTCCTCACCACAGTGGAAATGTGAAATCATGGCACTAACACTGAAGATAAGAACATAAAAGCAATGGGATGGAGTGTGGGGTTAGGGTTATAAGTGACTGGTGAATGGCCATTCAGACGAACCCCTCGACATTTCATCACAATAAGAAGTGCTCTGCTGGATCAAAGCAAAGGTCCCTCTAATCCAGCTTTCTGGTTCTCACAGTGGCTACGACCAATTAGATACCTCTGGGAAGCCCACAAGCAGGACATGAGGGCAATAGCCCACTCCCATTGTTGCTCACCAGCAACTGGCACTCAGAGACATATTGGGTGCATTCACACAACACGCTAACCCACACTCAGTGGTTGGGCATGGGTTGTTTTGAACCGCAGGTTCTTTGTTGAAACATGAGGTAGTATGTTGTCCGAACCCAGGACATTTTCTGCAGGGTGGCTTGTTAAGCATGCAGTGTGGCTTATTTTTCTCGAACAGCCCATGGTTTGTTGCTGGGTTGTTCAGGGTGGTTAACAAGCTACACTGCATGGTTAACAAGTCACCCTGCAGAAAATGTCCTGGATTCGGACAACACACTACCCCATGTTTCAACAAACAACCCGCGGTTCAAAACAACCCGCGGTTCAAAACAACCCATGCTCAATCACTGAGTGTGGGCTACCATGTTGTGTGAACCCATTGCCTATGAATGTAGAAGTTGCATATTAACTATCATGAATGCAGAACCACTGACAAACTTATTCTCCATTAATTTGTCTAACCTTTTAAAGCCACTGGAAGACCTGCCTTCTTATTGCTCTTCCATCATTTAAACTACGAGACAGAACAAAATGGAGAATGCAGGAGAATGGATCTAGATTATATTTCATACAAGAGGTTTGTCACACCCTTGACCTGACTGTCTTAAGCCAGAAGCTTCTAGTTCCTTCTTATTAAAAGGTTTAGAGCACAATCCTATGCATGTTTAGACAGAAAAAAACTTACAACCCTCAGCATTTCCCAGCCTACCATGTTGGCTGAGGAATATTGGAAGTTGTAGGCCTTTTTTCTGTCTAAACATGCACAGGATTTCACCCTTATTGGCATTTTCTGTCAAATACACATATACTGTTTAATCAAAATATATTGTTTTATCAATGCTGGAGTTACTTTACATGGACAAGGTTTCACTGTCTGTTGAAGGAAAGATTATTGCTAATGGTCCTGGCAGAAGTTACCATCTACCACTGAACTTGACAGTTGCTATTGATAAGATTAATCAGGGCTATAGGAGAAAAGAGGTGTGTGTGTGTGTTTTAACTTTGGAACTGTGCATTAAAGACAGTTTGGTTAACACTGTATGTTTCTTGCTTAAGAAATTGCTCACAAAGATTCTATTAACCCAAAAGAATAGAAGGAATTTAGTAGTTAAGGAAACTGAGTTGACTTTCACATCAGCTGGAATCTATCACTCTTGTGCAGAGACCATGACTAGCCATCATCAACTCCTCTGGACTGATGCCCTCAGCTGTCTGTGTTCTTAACTATCTCAATAAAGCTAGAGCTGCCTTTATCTGTGGTTCAGTGGTGTCTGGACAGATTTATTCTTTCATGAACTACAAAAGTTGCAGAGATCAGGCTCTGGGCAATAGCTGCTTCCACCTCAAGAACCATAAAACCAAAGTTTAATAAATGAATGCCTCTCTCACCTACCCATTTTGCAAAAACAAATCTTTATTTTCCCCAAGCAGTCTTTATCGCCAACACAGATGCTGATTGCAAGCCTGTCAGATCTTTGGTTTTATAGCTTTCTTTTCAGAAATTGAATCACAGTTAAGTTTACTTTAATAAAAAGGATCTTTTTGGCCTATAGGATGGTGAAGAAAATAATGAAAAGTGAAAGCAATGTGTGCCATCAAGCCTCCTAAACCAGAAGGCAAATATAATTTAATCTGGTCAGACCAACTATGATTTTGGGGCTTAACCCAATTTGTGAACGTCAAACTGCAGGTCCATCACTAGCCACAGACCTCACAGGGGTGGGGTCAGAGAAGATGAATCACACTGAATAATGGAACCACAGAGGAATAGCCCGACTACATCAGGGTACCAACAGGGTACATCAGGGTACCAACAGCACAACAGTGCAAGTACTGGTGCAGCAGAACAGCCCCTTTTACTATGGGATTGAGCTGCCAGCATGATCTTCAAAGGGATTCTTTTAAGAAACTCTTCAGCGGCAGAAATGAAGGTCCAACAAGCTGTCAGCCTTTGCATCATTCAAGGCCAGTGAAGCCCAGTTCCACACTGCAAACTGCTCAGCTACGTTAACTCGACTTTGCCTATTCTTTGTCTGTTAATTTCTAGAGAAAACACTCTGACACCCTCTAGTGACTGAAGCAGTGACTTCTGCTACAAAGCATTAAGAGCATGCACTTCTATTAGTATACGCCCCACTCATTAGGATGCACAAAACTAGATTGCTTTATTCTGGATTAGTTAATCTGGAATAGTTTCACCTCTCAATCCATATTCATAATCACGAATAGATTAGCATCAAAAGGAATAATCTACACTACAAATCTAATTTACACTGGACTAATCAACCCTTTTAAAATCAAATGTTTATTCTACCCGCACTCTGGAGGCAGAACTGCTCTTAACTGAAGGATTGCCTCAAACAACCACTTCTAGGACTGAGTACCCAAAAGTATCCCAGGCAATCTGCATTCTTATGCAAATCTGACTTTATCTACTATTTCCGTCTTCCCTTCTGGATCCTGAATCAATTTTTTAAACCAGCGATAAAGATCCACAAAGATTTAAAAAAGCAACTCTAACAATTCCACTATTAGGTCCAGCTTTAAAATTATACGACCAACTTGGATGGCATTTTACAAGAGGTGGCAAGTGTGCTGCAGCAATTGCCTCACAAATCTGCTGCTGCAACTACTACTGGTCAACATGTATTTAGCAGCAACTGTGTGCTAGAAGCTGTAGAGAATTGTTAGCCAATAACAATCTTGAAAAACTAGAGCAAGTTCTGCCGAGGATCAAATATAGAGATACCAGGCAGACCCATGTAACTTGGGACAGAAGGCAGAATAGACAAGAGTCAAGAAAGGGTTCACAGGGTGTATGGCAAGCAAAGGCAAAGTTCTAGAAACAGGTAAACTCAGGAGTAACGTCTGCTAACATGCATAGTTAAGGAGCTCTAAGTAAGACCCTCTGATCACATTTCCAGTAGCCATTTCCTTTTGCTTGGCATGCTGGAAGGTTGTGGCCAATGAAAGTAGGACAATCAAATTAGTCTCAACCATTCCTCATGTTGGGTGCAGCTGATAAGTTTGGAAGCAAATCCTAACTAGACCATACCATTTATACTGTCCATGCTCATACTGTCTTTGCAATAGATGGACAAGACAGAAGAGATGCCATCTTTGTTCTTGACAGAGGTTTTGTGCCTTTAACAGTTTTTTGTGTCATAAGAACATAAGAAGAGCCATGCTGGATCAGATCAAAGGTCCATCTAGTCCAGCATTCTGTTCACAGAGTGGCCAACCAGCTGTTGCCTAGGAATCCACAAGAAGGACACAAGTGCAACAGCACCCTCCTACCCATGTTCTCCAGCAACTGGTGTACATAGGTTCACTGCCTCTGGTACTGGAGGTAGCCCATAGCCATCAAGACTAGTAGCCATGGACAGCCTTTTCCTCCAGGAATTTGTCTAACCCCCTTTTAAAACCATCCAAATTGGTGGCCAGCAGTACATCCTGTGGTAGCGAATTCCATAGTTTAACTATGTGCTGTGTGAAGAAGTACTTCCTTTGATCTGTCCTGAATCTGCCACTAATCAGCTTCATGGGATGACATTGGGTTCTAGTATTTTGAGAGAGGGAGAAAAATGTCTCCCTATCCACATCCACATGCATAACTTTGTACACCTCTATCATGTCTCCCCTTACCCTCCTTTTTTCCAGACTAAACAATCCCAGCTGTTGTAACCTTCTCTCACAGGGGAGATGCTCCAGCCCCTTGATCATTTTAGTTGCCCTATTCTGCACTTATTTCCAGGTAGAAATAAAACAGGTGCAGCTTTCCTAGCCCCTAATGCACCACAAACATGCAGACTCTGGGAATACCTGGATTTGCAGCAAGTGTTCAGTTCATCACATATTCACATAGACTGCAGTCACTGTCAAGAGTATTTCTTTGACATCAGTGAGGTAGATGGATTTGCCTCTGCTACAGATATTGTCATCACCTTGTAACAAGTAATAAATAATTATCTCCTGGGTTTGCCAGTGTCCTGACGTCTCTATTAACAGAAACAGAGAACCCAAACCCCCAAAGCTGTTGTTCCAGACTAGGATAGTTGAACTGTTATGTTTTGAGCTGTCTATAGTTCAGTACTTTGGGAGCTTTTAGCTGCCTGTTTACTCCCTATATTAACAGATTAAAACACTTTTAAACAAGTGTACGCTCAAGATTGTTTGGTGGGTTGCAATCCAGGTTTAGTACTAACATTAATTATAGTACAGGAATCTTTGAATCTCTTTCTTTTATTGATACAAATATACATTCCCAGTTAAAATACAAGTAGTGAAGTATTTAAAAGCAATTAAAGCTATATTTCCTAAGCATTTCTTGCTGTTACAAAAGAGAGCATTGCTGAGTCAATTTTGCTTACCAAGACTTCTCTATATAGTTGTTTGGCAGTATCACAGCCAAGGAGCTTCAATATTAAAGAAGCTATCTGACCCCCGAATCAGACCATATTTATACAGTTTCTAAAATACTACTTCACTGCCAATATGGCAATATTAAATGCTGTTTCATAAATCTAAGTTCACAATCTTGATTTCTAAAAGAATCTCTGGTGATCAAAACACACAAAGAAAAACTTAAACATATACTTTTCAAGTTAAATACGATTAATTTTGATATATGCCTTTGGCAAAGCCATTTCTTACTCAGAGTTTACTAATTAAACCGAAGTACATAATTTTTCTAGTCATCAATATGTCAGATTTAATGTTTATACCTTTGTTGTTCAGTCGTTCAGTCATGTCCGACTCTTCATGACCCCATGGACCATAGCACGCTAGGCCTTCCTGTCCTGCGCTCTCTTCCGGAGCGTGCTCAAGTCCATATTCATTGCATCGGTGATGCTATCTAACCATCTCATCCTCTGCCGTCCCCTTCTCCTTTTGCCTTCAGTCTTTCCCAGCATCAGGGTCTTTTCCAGAGAGTTTTCTCTTCGCATTAGGTGGCCAAAATATTGGAGCTTCAGTATCTGTCCTTCCAATGAGCAGTCAGGGTTGATTTCCTTTAGGATGGACTGATTTGACCTCCTTGCAGTCCAGGGGACTCGTAAGAGTCTTCTCCAGCACCACAGTTCGAAAGCATCGATTCTTCGGCGCTCAGCCTTCCTTATAGTCCAGCTCTCACAGCCATACGTTACTACTGGGAAAACCATAGCTTTGATTAGACGGACCTTTGTCGGCGAGGTGATGTCTCTGCTTCTTACTATGCTGTCTAGGTTTGCCATAGCTTTCCTCCCAAGGAGCAAGCGTCTTTTAATTTCATGGCTACAGTCACCGTCTGCGGTGATCTTGGAGCCCAAGAAAATAAAATCTGTCACTGCTTCCATTTCTTCCCTTTCTATATGCCAGGAAGTGATGGGGCCAGATGCCATGATCTTCGCTTTTTTAATGTTGAGTTTCAAACAGCTTTTGCACTCTCCTCTTTCACCCTCAACAAGAGGATCTTTAGATCCTCTTCGCTTTCTGCCATTAGGGTGGTATCATCTGCATATCTGAGGTTGTTGATAATTCTCCCGGCAATCTTAATTCCGACCTGTGATTCATCCAACCCAGCATTTCTCATGATATACTCTGCATATAAGTTAAATAAGCAGGGCGACAATATACAGCCTTGTCTTACTCCTTTCCCAATTTTGAACCAATTGGTTGTTTCATGTCCGGTTCTTACTGTTGCTTCTTGACCCTCGTACAGGTTTCTCAGGAGACAGGTAAGGTGGTCTGGTACTCCCATCTCTTTCAGAATTTGCCACAGAATTTGCCACACAATCAAAGGCTTTAGCGTAGTCAATGAAGCAGAAATAGACATTTTTCTGGAATTCTCTTGCTTTCTCCATGATCCAGTGAAAGTTGGCGATTTGATCTCTAGTTCTGCTGCCTCTTCGAAACCCAGCTTGTACTTCGGGTAGTTCTCGGTTCACATACTGCTGAAGCCTAGCTTGTAGGATTTTGAGCATCACCTTGCTGGCATGTGAAATGAGCGCAACTGTACGGTAGTTTGAACACTCTTTGGCGTTGCCCTTCTTTGGAATTGGAATGTAAACTGACCTTTTCCAGTCTTGTGGCCACTGCTGAGTGTTCCAAATTTGTTGGCATATTGAATGCAGCACTTTAACAGCATCATCTTTTAGGATTTTAAATAGCTCAGCTGGAATACTGTCATCTCCGCTAGCTTTGTTGTTACTAATGCTTCCTAAGGCCCACTTCACTTCACTCTCGAGGATGTCCAGCTCAAGTTCAGTGACCGCACTATCATGGCTATCAGGGACATTCAGATCTTTCCTGTATAGTTCTTCTGTGTATCCTTTCCACCTCTTCTTAATCTCATCTGCTTCTGTTAGGTCCCTGCCCTCTTTGTCCTTTATCATGCCCGTCTTTGCACAAAACGTTCCCTTGAGATCTCTGATTTTCTTGAAGAGATCTCTAGTATTTCCCTTTCTGTTTTCCTCGATTTCTTTGCATTGTTCATTTAAAAAGGCCTTCTTGTCTCTCCTTGCTATTCTCTGGAACTCTGCATTCAGTTGGATATATTTTCCCCTTTCTCCCTTGCTTTTCGCTTCCCTTCTTTCCTCAGCTACTTGTAAAGCCTCATCAGACAGCCACTTGGCTTTCTTGCATTTCTTTTTCTTTGGGATGAAAGAAAAACCTTGCTGCCTCCTGAACAATGTTATGGACCTCCGTCCATAGTTCCTCAGGCACTCTGTCTATCAGGTCTAATCCCTGAAATCTATTCCTCACCTCCACTGTATATTCATAAGGGATATGATTGAGGTCATACCTGAATGGTTTAGTGGTTTTCCCTACGTTCTTCAATTTAAGCCGAAATTTTGCAACAAGAAGCTCATGATCTGAGCCACAGTCAGCTCCAGGTCTTGTTTTTACGGACTGTATAGAGCTTCTCCATTTTTGGCTGCAAAGGACATAATCAATCTGATTTCGATATTGACCATCTGGTGATGTCCATGTGTAGAGTTGCCTCTTGTGCTGTTGGAAAAGAGTGCTTGCTATGATCAGTGTGTTCTCTTTGCAAAACTCTATTAGTCTTTGTCGTGCTTCATTTTGTACACCAAGGCCATGCTTGCCTGTTATCCCGGTTATTTCTTGACTTCCTACTTTAGCATTCCAATCTCCTATGATGAAGAGGACATCTTTTTTGGGTGTTAGTTCTAGAAGGTGTTGTAGGTCTTCATAGAACCGATCAACCTCAGCTTCTTCAGCATCAGTGGTTGGGGCATAGACTTGAATTACTGTGATGTTGAATGGTTTGCCTTGGATTCGTACTGAGATCATTCTATCATTTTTAAGATTGTACCCCAGTACTGCTTTTCCCACCCTTTTGTTGACTATGAGTGCTACTCCATTTCTTCTAAGGGATTCTTGCCCACAGTAGTAGATATGATGGTCACCTGAATTAAATTCGCCCATGCTTATCCATTTTAGTTCGCTGATTCCCAAGATGTCGATGTTCAATCTTGCCATCTCATGTTTGACCACCTCCAGCTTACCTTGATTCATTGATCTGACATTCCAGGTTCCTAAACAATATTGTTCT
Organism: Heloderma suspectum; assembly: GCF_057233095.1. Taxonomy (NCBI): domain Eukaryota; kingdom Metazoa; phylum Chordata; class Lepidosauria; order Squamata; family Helodermatidae; genus Heloderma; species Heloderma suspectum. Next base: position 281,787,515 of record NC_139459.1, read on the forward strand.
TTACAGCATCGGATTTTCTTTTCACCACCAGACACATCCACAGCTGAGTGTCCTTTCGGCTTTGGCCCAGCCGCTTCACTCTTTCTGGCACTACTTGGAAATTCCCTCTGCTCTTCCCCAGTAGTATATTGGACACCTTCTGACCAGAGGGGCTCATCTTCCGGCGTCATATCTTTTAGCCTTGACACACGTTCCATGGGGTTTTCTTGGCAAGAATCCTGGAGTGGGTTGCCATTTCCTTCTCCAGCAGACCACATTTTGTCAGAACTCTCTGCCATGACCTGTCCATCTTGGGTGGCCCTGCACAGCATAGCTTATGGCTTCACTGAGTTAAGCAAGCCCCTTCGCCACAACAAGGCAGTGATCCATGAAGGGGCTTTATACCTTACAAATTATTTTTTACTCATTAATTGATAAGCAAAATCTTTAAGTTCACTCTGACCCTGAATAATACAGTTTGATGTCTCTCCATTTCTCACATAATCCTTTTAATTTCTGGTGATTAATTATAATTTAGCATTCTCTCTTTGAATATTAGCCAAACTGCTTTGCCAATTTCATTTTGATAACAATTACCTAAAGTTCATGGTGAACTCACTTTGTATCCTCCCTGTTGGTACTAGTTACCTTATTATATAATTCTCTTTATTCCTAATTACTTTCTATGCAATGTGCTTATTACCTGGGGCTTGTAGCTCCAAGACAAGACAGCTTTTGCTTGTGTATGTGTCTGTGTGTGTGTGTGGGTGAACATATTGAGAACTGTGCCACCAACCTTTTGTGGCAGATCCATGAGAGAACGTACGTCCCATTTAAATAAATGGGGCAAGTTAGTCAAGACTCATCGATTTCAATGGGACTCAAATTCAACTCACTTAGTCTGGATCCAACCCATTATCCTTTTGGGAAAGGGGATTAGCACAATTGCAATCTGAGGCAAAACCATTTGGATACAGAAAGTATGAAGAATGTTAACTACCAGTGAACTAGAGAAGCCAGCTTATTTCAAAGACCTTCCTCTTACAGGGAGCATCCTAAATACATCATAAGAACATAAGAGCCCTGCAGGATATGATTAGAGGCCTATTTAGTATAGCATTTTGATCACACAGTGGTCAATCAGCTGCCTGTAGAAAACTCACACGTAGGACATGAGTGAAACAGCCCCATCCCAGCTGTGTTCCGCAGCAACTGGTGTACATAGGCATACTGCCTCTGATACCGGAGGTAGCATGTAGCCATCATGATTAGTAGTCATTGATAGCCTTATCCTTCATGTAGTAGCTGCCCTCAGCAATAAATCAACTCTGACACTACAAGCCTTCAGAAGAAAGGGAACACACCTAGGATCTACAACAAGAATGCACACCCTCTGGCTCCCAAGGCCTTTACTGCAGCCCCTCACAGGCATCCTGTCTCTCACACACACTGAATTCCCCCTGCCTGTACACTCTCCTCCCTCCCCAAGAGATCCTCATACAGATTGCTGTTTCCCCACCACTGCTAGAACCAAAGAAAGAGCTATCAGTATCAGGATTGCTAGAATATATGTGCAAGTGTGTGTGTGGCCCCTGACCTCCAACTCAATATTACATCAGCCATTTAGGGCTGAAAAGGTTGTGCACCTCTGATCGACAAGAGCCCTAAAACTCTCCCAAGCACCCAGCTGCCTTCTTTGAGAATCCAGTGCAGAAATGAAGCCATTTCTAGACTTCAATATTATGCCCTGAAATCCCATCTGTCTTCATACATATACCCACACATATCCCCCAAACACCATCTTTCAATGGCAGATAAAAAAAGACTAGCATATCTTGATTCATCTCTGATCCAAGCAAACTTTGTTCAATAAACCTTCTTTCCCCAACATATGCTCTGATTGGTAAGACAATTGCAGGAACTTCTAAAAGGGTAGCAACTCCGGTTCCAATCATGTCATGAAAATGGATGCGGTCACTTGGCTAAGTGTTGCCATTGACCTTCAGAATTCTGGGACCATTATCCTTTTGTCTGGATTGCAAGATAGACATTAGTTGTGGATTCTCTGTAGTCTCACAACTGGGAATACCTATGACTGTAGGTCATTTGAGGCGTTATAGCCAGGATTTACCAGGTACCACCATATTGTGATGATCATGAGCAGCTAGACTGTAACAAGCATATAAATTCTCATCAAGGATGTTCTGCACTGCTGTTAAACAGAGGAACCCTACCCCTTAGAAGAGTTAGTCAGTAACAAAGGACGATGTTGAAGAGGACCCAGTTCTGCTACAGTCTGTACAAACCAACTCCCAAATCACAAGTTGATCCAGATGATCAAAATTGTAATCAAGAATGAATGTATTGGCATGAACCCTAAAACTGAATTAGATATAGATTAAAGTCTGTATTCATTCAGTCATTTCTAAATATGTGTAGCTGCAGTATATTATACACTAATTAGATTTTTCATGCATAATGAAACACAAGCTTCGTACACATTTTTCTAAACTTGCATAGGAAAAGTGTCACATGTGAACTGCCATAGGGCTGTGTTTTTAAGAATAGGTGAAAAGTGTCTATCTTAGTCTTTGCTGTCTGTTTAGAGCTGTAATCCTATGCATATTTTCTTAGAAGCCTCCACTGACATCTTTGGACTTCTGGGTAAATAAACATGCTTAGGAAAGGGGTACAAGGAAGTACAAACTTTTTAAGCTGTAGGCATTCAGTTAAAATCAGTGGTGCCAATACGGCAGAAATTTGGGGCAGAAGTTCAGAACCCCTCTGAGCAGAATGAGCAGGACAGCTCCCAAATACAAAATGTCTTACCACATTTTGATGCTAACCCAACACCAAACCATGGTTAACTGCTGGTTATTTAGCCCCTAAACAACCCAGTGGCCCAGGACTGGACAACACACTCAGCAAACTATGAAGGAGCCGCCTATGGGTTGCTGAGTAAAAGCAGAAGTGGCCGATGCATGGGAAAGAGTATGCCCGCTCTCTCCCACTCATGCACGAGAGCCCATGGGTTAAAGAACCCATGGGCTGCCACGTCGTGTGAACTAGGACATTACCATCTAAAGAGGGGGGCCTTGCAAGTCCAGAATATAAAATTACCTAACTGCGCTACTCTGTGTATTATTTGAGGCCCAAACATCAGTGCCTCTGGAACGTAAGAACTTTCCAAGGTGTGTGTCTTTCAAGCATCCTTGAGCCAAAATATCACTTATTTTTACCTATCCTGTCTCTCTCTCTCTTAGATTTGTTACCTTTAAAAATTGTATTTTTTTTTTCTTGCAGGGCTCTTATACCTTTAACAGCTGCAGGGCAAACAAAGTTGCATTTTCTTTCACCAATTTGAGAAGTGATGGGGAAGCTTCCCCTGTTGAGTTTCTGGCTGTACTACACAGCTGTTACAGGAAGCCGGCCGGAAAAAAGGTAGCAACCCGATGGGGGCTGTGGAACCAACAGGGCTACGATATTCTGAGCTACCTGTTACACTACTGCCGCCTCTGCTGCTGCTGCTGCTACTAGTTCTCCATTTGGCAGCCGCACGCAAGCTCTGCGCCTAACACTCTCTGCCCTCCTGTTTCTCCCAGAACCTCCTGCGACCACAAGCCTGGCGAAGGCCGCCACGTGCGGCGGGAGGCTGGTACTCACGGACGCATTGCAGGCGCTTCTTGTAGACGCCCCAGATGAACTCCCCGCACAGATCGCACCAGGTCGGCTGAGTTTGCGTGCAGGGCCTGAAGACGTGCCCCTCGCCCAGCTCCTCGGTCAGTTTGGGGTCTCTCTGGCCGCCCAGGAGGCGGATCTGGCGCACGCGGCTCAGGATCTCGGGCACTTTCCCCGGCGAGATCCTCAAGGCGTTGGCCCGCTCCAAGCGGACGGGGCGTTCGGACGTGCCTCTCGGGCCTCGGGTAAGGTCCAGCTGCTTCTCCAGCCCCAGGTTCTTCAGCTCGATCATCTCCTGGTCCGTGGGCCGGTTCATAGCCACCTCCTGGGCCGAGGACGTTAGCGAGGAAAGGGCCTGGAGACCAGCTCAGTGCCCCCATCAGGGGCCGAGAAACATTCCCACCCCGCCCGCGGTGCTCGGGAGCCCGGTCGCTGCGCGGAGCAACACAGCCTCCTTCCCTGCTCGCTCCTTCCTCCTTCCACTTTTTTCAGTCAAATTTCACTCTTTTTCTTCTCTCCGCCCGTCCCGTCCCCCTCCCTCCCCCTCCCTCGGTTTTAAAGCAGCCAGAAAAGTCACAGGCGATCTAATGGTCGGAAAGATTAGAGCTCAGTGGTGCCTCCACCCCCCCACCCCCCAGCAAACGGGAGAGCTTTCTTGGCTTCACAGCATCGGCCTTCTCGGTACAATAATCGTGCGCTCTGTAAGAGAGGAGGAAGCCGGCGAGGATTACATTTCTGCAGGCTGCACGCAGAAGTGCTGCCGCTGGAGTCGTTGCTCTTTCTTGCGCGCAAACAAGCAAGAGGAAAAGCCCCCGCTCCCCTCCTCCTCATTCATGTCTCTCCTCCCCACGAGTGGAAAAAAAGAATGTACAGGCGGTGCCGCCTCAGCCTCGGGGGTGCCGCTCCCCTCCCTCAGTACTCGCCTTGGGGCACCTCTGGAGCAAGAGCTGAAGCACGGGCGCCCCAGCGCAGGCTCACGGAGAGCGGCAGCCCGAGACAGCCCTCCCTGGACAGCTGCGCGGTGTCGTTTGCGGGGGTTAGACCGGCAGAGGCTGTCCGCGGGGCGGGGGGATATATTGTGCAGGGGAACGAAAAAGGGCGGGAGAGACAGACAGACAGAGGCGTGGAGCGGCGCGGAGAGTTTAGCAAAGACTTGAGAGTTTTAAGATGAGAGGAAGAGGAAGAGAAATACTGAAAGGCTCCACAGGAAAGCAGCGGTGCTTCCAAATGTCCTTCATCCCGCCAACTGCATCAGCGGGAAAGACCCCTCCAGGGAGGCTGCTATTTCCCGCGGCTCCTCAAGCATCTCTTTTGCGGCGGGCGGGGGTCGAGAGATTCCCGCCTCCCCACTGCGTGTGGCCGTCGGCCTCTGCTCGCACCGAGCGAGGCTCTTTGGCTCGCCCTCTGGCAGCTGCGTTTCTATAGCGATGCCGCTGGTTTTGAAAAGCAGGCGGCCGCAGCGCTTCGAGAGGCCAGAGCCTGACGTCAGGTCTGGAGAGAGAGGGAGCCAGCAGGACGACGGCCCGGAGAGACAGGCAGCAAAGGACCCACCTACCTTTAGAGAGCAGTTTGCCGTGCTTGGGTGTGCGAGAGTGAAAGAAACTCTTCTGGCGATCAGTTTGGGCTTCAGCTGGCAAAAACATAGGCCCCCTTCTTACTCCTAGGATTGGCCCTCGGGGGTGGCAAGGTCAGGCGCTTGCTGGGGCATCAAAACTGGCAAAAGGACCACTACCACCTAGACAGCTGCCGTTCCCACTTTGCATAGCGCATCCAAGAAAGTCAATCAGGATTGCTTGGTCTGCACACTCCACTTCTTCCAAGTGTAGGGACCCACAAAAGATGCCTTGACTGAGGCCCACCAAATCCTGGGGCTGGCACAGTTGCTATGTTTTTTCCTCTCTTGCTTTGAATAGCTTTCCCCCCTTTAAAAACACACACCCCAAATCAACCAAACAAACATATAAAGGAAAAAGATTTTTTTAAAAATCTCTCTTGTTTAGAGATTCAAAATTACAAGGCACATTTCAATATGCAATAAATGGCATCAATTATTCAGCTAATAAAACTGGTGAACATATACAATCCATTAATTTCTCATTTCAGTTATCTCAAGAGATCTAATATGCCATTCCTTTGTTCTCTCACAGAAAATGTTGCAACAAGTTTCTAATGTCTGCAGCAATTTAAAAAAGTGGCAACACGTTTAACAGCTCTTTTAAAGCCACCAGCTTTAATGAAACCAAATCCCTAATCTTGAAAAATTCCCACACGATTTGTTGTGCAACTTGTACTGCATAATGTCTCACTACTGAATCTCTATTCTCTTCAGACTTCCTGATTTTGGAAATCATAGAATAGTAGGGTTGGAAGGGGCCTATAAGACCATCAAGTCCAACCCCCTGCTCAATGCAGGCGAAATGCTGAATATTTCCAGCACTTTTGAAAGGTCCCAATCATAAAGTAGGCATGTAGAACCTCAGGGCCAGAGACCAAATCCAGCCCTCTGGGGTTCCCCATAAGGCCACCCACCCACCCCCAATGACCAATCATTTGGTGGTTTCCTGGCTTTTGTTCAGTTTTTCTCCATTATGAAAGATTGAAATGCCCATCCTAAGGCTTCATTACTGTCAGTAAGAGCTTTAGGGAGCAATTCTATGGCTGCTAGACGCTGTCTAGAGGGCTATAGGATATGCTCTTTTCCAGGAACCGACCTCGGAGCCCGCACTCCAAGGTCGGTTCCCGGAAAACCTACCTACCCCCATATCCACGCTGCCTCCGTGCTTGGAAGAGGAGTGCAGAGTGACTGAAAAGGGGTGGGGGTGGGGCTGGGGCTGGGGCTGGGGGCGTCCTGGGGCAGGTAGAGTGGAGCTGCATGTACAACACATCCAATGTGTGGTACAGCAGCCTCCTCTCCCAGTCAGCCGCCCCGCCCCCCCGCAGCTAGACAGCCGAAAAGGGCTGTCTAGCAGAAAATAGCAGGGCAGGAGAGGCACGGAGGGAACAATCCCTCCGCCCCCGTGCCTCTCCTGCCCTGCTTTGGGTAGGTGGTTGCCTCTGAGTTCGGAGGGGACTGCCTATCTTGATAGGATTGTGTCCTTAAGCTACAATATGTTGCCGTTTTGGCCCCACTGAGCACCCCATTTGCCTTCAGCCCCACCCACCACTGGAATGCAACCCCCAAAGCTTCTCTGAAATGGAATTTGGCCCTCCAGCTTTACATCAGGGCTGCTTTACCCCTGATGTAAAGTTGTAACTTAGCAGGAAAATCGAGTCCTCCTCCTATATTCAATCTATACATCAGGATCTTTTCAAGTACTGTTTACTCTCACAACTACATTTTTATGAAATAGGCTATCTGAGCAGCCTCTAGCTGAGCTGTACAATTTGCGGCAGTAGGAGGACTACCAAACCATTTGTGGATATTTTGTAATTGCTTACCTATTCCTTCATATAAGTGATTATTGTGTAAATCTTACCTTTGTATTTTATATGACTGTTTTTCTGAATGGATTTGTTTTACTATATTCAACTTTGTATTAGCAGTCTTATTTTACTACACTTTACTTTGTATTTGAATTACTGTTATTAATATAACATCACAACTCCTCTTGTGTAATAGATATTAGCCATTGCCTATTATAATAATTTAAGGTGCAATCCTATGTATTAGACAGAAAAAGTCCTCCAATTCCCAGCATTCCCCAGCCAGCCGTGCTCGCTGGGGAATGCTGGGAATTGGAGGACTTTTTTCTTTCTAAATATTTATAGGATTGCACCGTTAGATGCTTACCCTGCTCTTATTTTTTGTCCTTGTGAGCTTTCCTCTCTCATCCCTGTTTTCCCAAATAAATTGTAACTGGCAGTGCTGTTGGGACTGCATAGATGTAAACAATTCTTGCCTAGTGCACAAAGAAAGCCTCCTGTTGTTCAGCTATAGAGACAAGTGTCAGGGAGCAAGCATCATAGCGGCGTTTGAATAGGACTCTGGACAGTATCTGTTAAAGTGATGGATCTCGATAAATTACCTGTCATGTACATGCTAAGAGATGTCACCATCTGGAATGATTGTGCTCTTGCTGCTTGCATTCTACCGAAGTCAGAAACCAACAAGCAACGCATGGAGATTTTGGTCAACATCTTTATTCCCTCCCCACAACACTTCCTGCCTGTAAACAGATCTCTATCCTTTGTCTTTGCTTAAAACCATTGTCTCATTTTTTATCCCTTTCATGTAGTTATAATACTCTGGTCTCCCTTAAGTCTTCTATTAAAGCGTCTCTGTGGTGTATAGATATATCATTTCCTATTGACTTCCTGAAGTCAGGGTTGCTCCTCAGTCTCATAATTCCCCCTGGTGGCATGCAATACCCCAAAACAGAATTACTAAGGACACTTCTGCACGTAAAGTCTTTTGGACCATGTGTGAATTAATCCAGCATACTGAACCACAAAGTGGTTCATAAACAGCCTACTTTTAGGGTACTGTTTCACATTATTTCAGTAAATGCATGTTCCTATATCCATGTTAATGCAAGGGAAGGGGACATTACATAGGTGGACTGGCAATTCCCCATGCAAAATAGCCTCCAAGGCCATTCTCCCCACAACCAGACTTACTTCTGATTTTAGAACTGACGTGTGTGTGTGTGTGTGTGTGTGTGTGTAGAATCTCAATAACAGCCTTGGGAGGCATTTGCAGGGAACAATCCTCAGGTGAGCACTCCTGCCCCGCCTGCTCATTCTCCCCTGCAAGACCCCCTCCCATGTATTTGAATTTTGAGGAAAACGCAGGATTGGGACCACCACATTTCCCACATAACATGTAGTTCTGTCCTTAGTTAGGTTGCTGAGGGCACATGAAAGCCTCAAAGCTGCTACCTAGCCTTTCCCCCTTCGTATCATGCTGTTCTGGTAACACAGTGGTATAGCTGGAAAAGGTGAGAAGAATTAATTGGCTTTGTCAGCCCACTCCACACATAGACCGAGTCTGAAGTGGTGCCACGGATCCATACATTTTGGCTGGCATTTGCTTCCAGCCAAATTTGTGGTTGCTATTGTTTGTGCGGCTGTGCCTGTCCCCGTTTTGTGGAGAGTTTTTTTCATTGACATTGCACTGGGCTTCAGATACATCCAGAAAGAGTAAGGTCATGGGCATGGTGGGCTTCTGAGGTGCTCAGAAGCAGCCAGTTCCTCTATAGTGTAGCATGGAGGGATGACTGTTAGTCCTTCTTCCAGGCTTGAGCTCTTGGTCCAAAGACAAGAGTGACTAGGAGGATGAGCTGTCCCATCTCTCTCCCAAGCCTGGGAGAAGGGCTGGATCTCTTACATCACTCCTGTTTTAGCAATATGCTGTAGCCTTGTTGTCTGGTGTACACAATGGCACAGCTTGGCTTGAGCAGCCCCTTGATGGATGAAATCACTCAAGCTGATTTTTATGCTGCTGAGCAAAACCCTTGGCAATGTTCCTGCCAAGACCCTATCGCTGAAGGTGTTGACTGCGTCTCATCCATAACAGGCTGTTGCTGGTGGTTACCATGGAACTATATTGTTGGGTTTGCTTCTTTCCCTAAAAATCATCTCCCAGTTTGGAATGGAAAAAAAAATTAAGCCAGAGAGAATAATACAGGCTTCTTCCGTTTGCTCCAGGGCACTGCAGTCTGAACTCTTGGAAGAAATAGAATGCATGTGAATAATTCCAAAAATACTCTATTTTTAGAAATTGAGAGGCTAGAAATTGTTCTATTTTTGCCATTTCCTGGGAGTAAGCATCTGCCAGGGAAAGATTACATTTGGAGGGATTTCAGTCGTGGACATTTTAGTAATTTGGCTGGTTTTCCATGTGTGGAGACTTTTATTTGTTGCCCCTTATAATCTCAGGATATTGAGAGGATTGTTTCCTTCCAAACCATGCAAGCAGCTTTGTACTTAGCATTTCTGAGCTATACATTTTTTAGGTATTTAGTGATTGGCCCATCATCACAGCAGATGTATTGATTATGATAAGCAATGTAATATTTTATAACATTGTATATCCATAATAATGACTGACTTTAATGTTGCAGACTTTACATGGAGAGCAATCAGTGTCCACTTAGTATGTTTATACAAACACACACACACACACACGGGTCAAAATCCCATGTACTGTACATATATGGTACCACTCCTAGAGTTGGAGCTCCCACTTCCTGTGCTTTTATCAAAATGTGTGTAAGTTTAACAGTGCAATTCTATGCACATCCACTCAGAAGTCACATTTAGTTCAATAGGACTTATTCCAAGGTGTGTATAGGATTGCAGCCTAAATATATTTATTTAAATACCCACTATTATGCATATAAATGAAAAATAAAAGAGGTGCATTTGAGATGTCAGAGTGTGCTGGAAGTACTATCGTATCAGAAGATATATAAAGAACCCAACTTTTACTTAAAATAACCTTTCATTTTTTGATTGAACAATTATTTTAATATTCAGAGGTAGCAATTGTGCTAGGCTAAGCTAGACTGCCATTTCCAGATCAGGGCTATTCCTGCCATGGGATTCCTAGGCTAGTGCAGATTGAAGGCATTCTACTCACTGAAGCAGACTGCATTTGCCCTCTTGTCCACACTCAGCTTCTCTGCCTCTATTGCTTTAAAGCAGGGATGGGCAACTTGTGGTCCTCCAGATGTTTTGGTCTATGACCCATCAGCCCTAGCCAGTATAACCAATGGTAAGGGACCATAGGAGTTGTTGGTCAAAACATCTGGAAGCCACAGGTTGTCCACTTCTGCTTTAAAGCCATGTTTTAAAGTCTGTCTGTTGCACATGGTTCAAATAAATAGAGCAGCAACCAGATTATATTAATACCATAAGGTCCACTAGGAATAAGTTGGGACTATGCACCCTTGGGTCTAACATGGAACATTCTCCTTAACCAATTTTCTCAGCTCTAAAGCAAGGGAACATAAAAAGAAAAGGAAAAAGTTATAAAAAGGAAAGGAAAAAGTTAACCTGTATTATGTTGTGTGGGTGTGATGTGAGATGGACATCTTTTATAATTTGATTGCTTGCTAATGGAGAATGATAGCAAGCAGATAATGTAGATGGCTGGTGGCTATTAGCTAGCAGCTGGGACACACTCCACATATCTGGGTGGGGGCTTGGGAGAATGTTGGGAGTTTAAATGTAACCAGCAAAGGAAACAGAAATCTGAATTGTGCAGCTGGCTGAAAGGAAGAGCCTGGGATAGGGTTCCAAGTGCTGTTTTGCTTTTGTGGGAACTGATGGCAGTTCAAAAACTAGTGCTGTCTGGATGCTTTCCTGCTCAATATGAATCTTTAAGTTTATTTTTATATGGTTGTTAGCATTTACTATGTAACAAAGAAAGCTGCGAAAAAGCCACTATAAAAATCCTAGCAATGTAACCAACATATATGTTTGTATCTGTTCATCAACAGATATCCCAAATGCTTCGCTTTGAAGAAAAGCAAAACAAATATACCATGCTGGCAGCAGCAGCCATGTCACTTCAAGGTAGCAGCAATTGGTGATATGTGAAACCACTGTTGTGGCAGTAGCAACACTTTAAATGTCCATTTTAACATCAGCCAAGCCAGCCCACTCCCATGTCTCAGCTAGAAAGGACTGAGGCTTTTAACATTAACACAACTGTTGGAACGTTATCCCCTCTTGTGGCTTGTAGTTTGGCTGTCCCCTTCCTTCCTTCCAGCTGGCTAATCTGTTAAAAACCTATTTACAAAACAATGACCTCTAGTTTGCTGTTCTCCACTTTCTTGGAACAAGACATGTTAGCAGCATATGTGATGGAAGCAAAGCGGAAATTGATAAAGGAAGAGATTTCTATTATATGGTATTATGTGTGTGTCACTCCTTATTTCCCTGCCAGAAAACAATGCTCGTTGCTTACACAGATGATATCCCCCGAAGACCTTAAATTGTTTCATAATGGAACAATGTCTTGTTATCCCAGTTATTGTAATGTAGAAAGCTGAGGCCCAGAAAAGTAATTTGCCAATATATAAAGAGATACCCTGGAGTGGAGTCAAATCTAGAGCCTTATGATTCCCAAATTCCCTTACACTATTTCCCTGAATGTAGCAATTCCCTTTAGGTGGGGTGGGATGCAGTGTGTGTGTGTGTGTGTGTGTGTGAGACAATAACAGCCCCAATTTGTTTTTGCTTTTTTACTTCTACTGCCTCATAAGTATTGAGACTTCACAAATCTCCAGGGCCAGATGAGCTGCATCCTAGAGTAATAAAGGAACTGGCAGAAGAACTCTCAGAACCGCTGTCTATTCTCTTTGAGAAATCATGGAGGACAGGTGAAGTGCTAGATGACTGGAGGAGGGCTAATGTTGTCCTTATCTTCAAAAAGGGTAAAAAGGAGGAACCTGGGAACTACAGACCACTCAGTCTGACATCAATCCCTGGGAAAATTCTGGAGCAGATGATAAAGCAATCCATCTGGAAGCACCTTGACAACAATGCAGTGATTACTCAAAGCCAACATGGATTTGTCAAGAACAAATCCTGCCAGACGAATCTGATCTCATTTTTTGATCAAGTAACCTCCCCTGTAGACCGTGGGAATGCTGTAGACATCATATACCTCGACTTCAGCAAAGCTTTCAACAAAGTGCCCCATGATATCCTGATGAGCAAACTAGCTCAAAGTGGGCTGGATGAAACAACTATCTGGTGGATCCACAGTTGGCTACAGAATCGGACTCAAAGAGTGCTTCTCAATGGGATCTTCTCAAACTGGGGAGAGGTAATGAGCAGGGGACCGCAGGGCTCAGTCCTGGGCCCAGTGCTCTTCAACATTTTTATTAATGACTTGGAGGAGGAGGTACAGGGAATGCTGATCAAATTTGCAGATGACACCAAATTGGGCGGGATAGCTAATACTTTGGAAGACAGAAACAAAATTCAAAGTGATCTGGATAGACTGGGGCACTGGACAGAAAACAAAAGAATGACATTTAATAGGGATAAACGCCAAGGTCTGCACCTAGGAAAAAGAAACCAAATGCACAGTTACAAGATGGGGGATATGTGGCTCAACAAGACTACAAGCAAGAAGGATCTTGGAATTGTTGTCGATCACAAGCTGAAGATGAGCCAACAATGTGATGTGGTTGCAAAAAAGGCAAATGCTCTTTTGGGATGCATTAACAGAAGCATAGCTTCCAAATCCCGGGAAATACTAGTTCCCCTCTACTCAGCACTGGTTAGGCCTCATCTGGAGTACTGTGTCCAGTTCTGAGCACCACATTTTAAGGAGGATGCAGACAAACTGGAGAGGGTTCAGAGGAGGGCAACAAAGATGATCAGGGGACTGGAAACAAAAGCCCTATGAAGAGAGACTGAAATAACTGGGCATGTTTAGCCTTGAGAAGAGAAGACTGAGGAGAGAGATGATAGTGCTCTTCAAGTCCTTGAAAGGTTGTCACAGAGAGGAAGGCCAGGATCTCTTCTTGATCATCCCAGAGTGCAGGACACGGAATAATGGGCTGAAGTTACAGGAAGCCAGATTCCGGCTGAACATCAGGAAAAGCTTCCTGACTGTTAGAGCAATATGACAATGGAACCAATTCCCTAGGAAGGTAGTGGGCTCTCCCACACTGAAGGCATTTAAGATGAGGCTGGACAGCCATCTGTCAGGGATGCTCTGACTTAGATTCCTGCATTGAGCAGGGGGTTGGACTCAATGGCCTTGTAAGCCCCTTCCAACCCTACTATTCGATGATTCTATGAAATAAACTGGCAGCACAATCCTATACAATGACCTGGTTCACACAATGGAAAAAGGACCTGTGGTTTATTTAAGCCACAGTGGACTGCAGTGCATGACAGGCAGGTTTTGAATATTTGTGTCATCCAAACCCAGGGACCCAGGTTTATGCAAGGGTTGTTTAATCCATGGTTGTTTAATCCATGGTCGATAACCCACAATCCCTTAATTTGGACAACACAAGTTGCAGCTGGGGTTTGAATATTCAAATGACCACCTGTACACACATGTGAACTGGCCAATGGGGCTTGCTGCTAGGAAATTTTATATAGGATTGCAGCCTAAGTCTTGAGCTATAGAATGGAGACAGGGAGGAGAGCAAGTTAACAAAAACATTTAGACTCTGTAGAGGAAGTACAACTCCAATATATAATATTTATTTCCCCCTTTGTAAGCAGAAAGTGTGCAGTGGACCCCTCAAAATCAAGACTTGCAGCTAGAAGGGAGAGGTTGTTGTACACCCCCAAAATAATGTTCACATGTTTGCAGAATGAAATTAAGTTTAGACAATGAACTCTTGGGATAACAAAGGCGTTCTCCTTCTGCCACCACTGGAGCAGTGCTCCAGAAACAGCTCCATCTCAGGGGTGAAGCAACTTCCCTAGACTGTAAAACAACTTGGGAACTAAAGAAGCTGTGGAATAAATAGATTCTGTTTGATAGCTTTTTACTCAGTTAAGACTAAGTACCTGGATTATACAATTATATCATGGTTGAGTTAACCAGTTCAAAAGCACATTTGGCACTAGTTAAATGGTCAACTGCTTCTTTTGCTCCACACTTCAATATAATTTCACTACTCTCAAAGCGCAGCACAGAATTGGATAGTCATGGAATTTCTAAATTAAGTCTGAGCTGTGTAAATAGTTTGTGCATACCCACCCTCCCTCTAAGGGTGAAATACATAAAAACACAGCAGGGACAGCTGGAATACTTAAGTAGACAGGGGTAAGAAAGGTACTAGAAATCTGGGAAGTTATATGTAGTTGTATCATCATCATCAAAAGCTGTGTGAGCTACAGGTGGCTCCTTTATCACTGAAGACATCAAAGGAAAGATGAAATAAATAAAAATATTATAGTCTTGGTCACAGGCTGGGTTCTTCTAGTGCTCATAGCTTATTAGAACAATGAACATACATTTTCATAGTGCCAGGCTAAAAAGAAGCATCATCAGCAGAGATAATGAGAGCTTCAAAAAGAATATTTTCTGTAGGCAGAAAATGTATTGCTCACAAAGAAAAATGAAAGGGTAGAAGAGAGGCAGCCGTTACTCAGATTCTGAACAACAACCTCAATTGTCATATGAACTTGATTTTTCCTTAATATGCCAACTGTCAAGACAGTTAGATCTGAACAGGAAATTTAGGGGAAATTCCGGTTTGGATTTAAATTGATCTTGGTTTCTATCAGTGTTATAATTAGCCAAAGAATTAATTCACCTCCAGTGCTGAACTTAATTAGACAAGCTCAAATTTGCCACTAAACCTCAAAACAAAACATCCTTTAAAAAGTCCTTTCATCATCTTCCCCACATAAGATTATCTGGCCAGTATGATGGTTAAATGATGAAAACTGGGCAGTGCGGCCACTGAGGTCAAGAGACCATGAAACAGCAAGTTGACCACTTGTTTGCTTTATGTGTTGCAACATGACTAGTCTTTGGGTACTTCCGCACAGATTGCTCTTAGCATTACCAATCAGAAGACATTGTACAGTTATTTAATCTTTCCCTCCTTAATGGCTTTTTTGTGAAAATAGATGGAAGAAGCAATGGAAAAACCCTGGAGGGTTACACACAGAAGACAAAGATGTCCGGACTTCCCATAAAATTCTGTGTATGAGGCAATTGCACAATGAAAGCCTAGTCTGGAGGCACCCTTAGTCTCAATGGGCAAGAATATAGTTCAATGCATAGATTCAGAGTTGTCAACCCAAAAGATCCTCTTACCAAACTCCTTGATCAGACACCATCCACTCACCAGTTGTCTACACTCTACCAATCCATCTGTAGCCCCAAACTGTGTGCTACAACTGGATGTGAGATGCTTACAAAGCAAATATAACTCAAGCAAGCCAAATTAAGCCCCACACTATGAGGGAAGGCAGTGTCACAACTCAATCTGAGAATTTGTTCCTATCTCCCCAAAACTTCCAGAGCCACATATATTTTATGCATGTTTCAGCTAAGTTCACATATAAGGGGCGGGCGGTGGGTCTACTCTACACAAAAACTAGTGGGAAGAGGAAGAGATTGAAAGCTGCCCCTCAACTACCTTACCCAGCTTTGTTCTACCTTGAAGCAATTTTCTTCCTGCTTGGCAAATACCTGGTATCAAAACAAGGCTGGAGAAAAACTGCTTAAAGCAGTGAGGCATAGCAAGTCAAGGCAGGGAAGGGTCAGGTTTTCTCCCCTCCCTCATGCGGTCCTTTTTGTGTAAAGTGCCTGAGCACAGTAATGGACCAAATGAGGGCCCATAAACTGAGACTCAGTCCAGACAAGATGGTGGTATTGTTAATGAGTGCTTTGTCTGCCCAGCTAGGTGGCATTCAATCTGTTATGGAGGGCATTGCATTCCCCCTAAAGGATCAGGTTCACAATTTGGGAGTGCTCTTGGATCCAGCATTGTCACTGGAGGCACAAGTGGCCTCTGTGGCTACTTTTTATCAGGTTAGGCTCATATACCACCTACAGCCCTATCTGGACAGAGATAGCCTTGCTACAGTTATCCACGCTTTGGTAATCTCCCCGTTGGATTCCTGCAAAGCACTGTATGTAGGATTACCTTTGAAAATGATCCAGAAACTTCAGATAGTCCAAAATAGGGCAGCAAGACTGTTAATTGGGGCTGGACAATATGAGCATATTACACCTGTGCTTTGCCATCTGCACAAGCTTCCAGTCCATTTCTGGGCACAACTCCAAGTGCTATGATTAACTTTTAAAGCCCTAAATGGCTTGTGAACAGGTTACCTGAAGGAGTGTCTCCTCCATTCTATACATACCTGGACTGTAGGGTTATCTTCTGAGGCCCTCTCTCTGAGTGCCTTGCCAAATGAAGGGCCTTTTCAGATTAGGAAATGTCCTCCCCAGAGGTTGCAGAAATAAATAGGTGACACCCCCATCCCCCTGCTGTGAATAGGGCAGACACATGCACAGATGTCCTGATGAGTCTGAGCAAAACTGATCCAAGGGATCAGTTTCCAAGAGCAATGGGCAGCAGTGGTGGTGGGGATTGATAGGATTCTTTGGCAAGCACATTTAAGTAACTGAAGAAAGTTTTGTTTCTTTAGATCCTGGAAATGCCTAAGCCAAGAATCAATATTAAGCACTTCTTTGGTATTCTTGAACAAGAATTCACTTCATTCCCATGGGACTTCTTGCTTGAGGTTGTAACTGACATATAGCACCATACTCCTAAAAAAATCATAAATAGACGATTATTTGTTTAATTTTTAACAAAACAAGGAATAAATAACAATCAGCTTTCTCAGCAGCAACGAAGATGTCATGTGTTTTACTCTCAACTGTGAAACCATACAGCTCAGAAAACTGAACTTCATTAATTAACCACATCCTTTCCCCTTCTCCTCCCTTAGCTTTTCACTCAGTGCTTCTAAAATAACACTCTGCAATTCAGCAGCTAGATGGGATGGTCTGTAAAGCTGCCTATCAGCTCCCTCCACTCTTCTCACCTCAATAGTACAAAAGGCACGAAAGGTAGTTTGACACAGGAAAAGATTTGCAAATGCCAAGGCCTTGATCTGGAAAAAGTTAATTGCACTTAACATTCTATTGAACTAATTGGCTTACATTAAGGCCAAACTACATGTCACACTCAAATGTAACTGTAGTCCTTACAAACATATATTTAATGCTGCAGAGGCGGCGGAGGTGGGGGGGAGCTGTGTAGGTGGCTGGTAATTTTGAGCAGGTTAAAGATTGGGCACTCCCCCTACCTGTTGCTTCTCTGCTTCCAATCATCCCCCAACCCCCCAAAGCAGCTTTTCCTCTCCAAAAAAGGGTCACTGGGCTACAATTATATATGTTACATGTAAGACAGGAATTGGTGGGCGCATGCAGGAGAGAGCAAGCATGTTGCTCATCACTTCTGTTTTCAATAAACAATACAGAAGTGACCTGTTCCTGGGTTATTGCAGGACATCCAAACCCAGACACTCTGCGTTGCTTAGGGGTTAAACAACACAGAATTAACCCAAAAATAGCCTATGGCAAACAACCCAGGAATTGGCTGTGACATGAGAACCGGGTCAGAATGTGCCTGTATATTCCACTGTGCTGAAAAGTGGGTTGAATCTGAACAAGATTCATGGTACTGTAAGATTTTTTTCTCATTGAAAAACCAGACAGTGAAGTCTGATCTTGACAGTGTCCAAGAGCAAATAAATGCATGTGAAAAACAGTTCAGAAGAGGGGATCTGGTTTTAGTGACGACAATCTTTCAGAAAGGCTCTTTTAAAAATTAAAGGCAGGGTTTTGTTCTCAAAGCAGATACAATGGGCAGCAGCGAGTGCATCTGTTCAGAAGAAAAGACTTGCAAGTCAATTTCATCACTTCTGCTGTTATTTACTGTTGCAGAAGCTCTAGTTAGTTTTCGTGCCATTGGAATGTGGCAGGCCCTTGATCTAAGGCAATATGCAAAATGACCCCCAAAGCTTAAGAATTCTGAATGACAAAATGAAGAATAATCTCTGCTTGAAGCACAACTAAAATTCAGCTCTTCCAAATTCCTAGGGAATTCAGTACTAATCAGTATTTGTCACTGGTGTATTTGGAAATAAACTAAATCTGCAGCTCTCAATCACCAGTGTAGGAACAGTCCAGCAGCAATTCATAACCTCCACAATCCAGGAGACACATGCAGCTGTGATATCTTGAGATTCAACTGGCATAGGAGAGAGACCAAGCCTTATGACCCTAGGAAAGTTTCTCTACTAAGTGGGCTCAATTTGATCTCTTCTAATGTCTGAGAATCATGTTCCTCCTTTCCAGGCTATATTTGGCTACGGTCTGTTGAATCTGATGATCATGAGGCTTCCTGTATATGTTGTTAAATGAAATTCTGAATTTTGCCTATCTATTTTGTCTATCTGCCAAAGGAGGAACAGGAGAAAAATCTTCTGCCCACAGGAATTAATTGGTGGGTGTTGCCTGTATTTGTACATCTTCCTGTATTTTCTTCAGGGTATCAGCCATCACGTTGCAAGCTTTCTTGTGCTTCTGCCAGTGCTGCACCTGACATTCTCTGCAAAGGTAAAAGAGATAAAAAGAAATGATGATGATGAATTTCTTGGACTCCTTTGTCAAAAAATACTCAAGGTGACACAACAAAATAAAAACATACAGAACAATTATCCACAGCATATATATCCATCCCATAAAACAATTAGATCATCAGTGACAACCACAGACAATTAAACAACACTACCTAACCTGCTGCATTAAAACAGCCCATCATATGCCATCAAATGCTTGGGAACAGAAGTCTTGACATGGCAGTGAAAAGATGACAATGTTGGTGCCAGGTGGGCCTTGCTGGGGAGAACATTATTATTATATAATGGGGCGGTGGGGTCACCACCAAAAAGGTCTTCTCTCTTGTTGGCATCCACTGAACCTTCCTCAAAGGAGGCACTCTGAAGAGGGCCTCAGACCTTGATTGTAGAGTACAGGTTCATACCGGGAGCGGCGATCTATAAGGTATTGCAGTCCTGAGCCATATATAACATGTGTGTAGCAATAATAATGAGCATGGGGTTCAGAATTGACTAGATATACTAGTGTGTAAACTATGAGAGTGGAGCCTCCCTGACAATTTAACAGCTGGCCATTCCACCAGAGGTGCTATGTCTTGCCTTCAATGCCCCATTGGAGAACCTTTGTAGAACATTCTTGAAATGGAATTGTCTATTATTGAACTTAATGTAATTTTAAATATTGCTTTATTTTTATATGTAACCTTGTTTGAGCTTAGAAAAAGTGTTGTATAAACATTTTAAATCAGTATTTACCTCTAGATTAGCTGTTTATATCTCGTAGTGGTCAAAATATATTTTCTAATTCTGGTTCGGATGGATAGAGGAAAATTGGAACTGGTGCTGTGCCAGCTATATCGAGCAGTGTCTCATTACTGTCAATCTCAATGTAAGTGTCAAGGAGTGAACTGGCCCAGGAATATATTCCTTCCCTATTAGGGTGACTCCATAAATATGTTCATTTGGGAATGGGGCACCATGTTTGTGGTTTTTAAACTCACATACAGATAAGAAGAAAGTCTGTTATCCATCACATACACCTCCCCAGTCAGCACAATACACATTATTATGTTTTTTTAAAAATAAGTGTAGTTTGTGGCTAAAAATATAGGCTATCATGAGCCTGGAGTTCCATGGTTCAAATTTCCTCTCAGCCATAAACTCACTGGGTGGCATTAGACAAGTTACTACTGCTCAACCTCTGTCCTTCATGTGCAATGTGAAGATAATAATACTGGCCTACTTGACAGGGGTGTTGAAAAGATAACTGGGATAATAATATTAAGTGCTTCGAGCTCTTTGGGAAAAGAATTAGATAAATATCAAGCATCATTAAGAAGATTTCTCCTATGAATAAGTCTTCTATTCTGGTTTGTGGACAAAACTGCCTGGGAAAAGCAGAATCCAGGGGGAGATTCATGAGGAATAATCTGCAACATATGACCTGTGTCTTCCACTAAACCTTGTCTGGAAATGTAAGTGTGAAAGTAGTGGTAACAGTGAATTTTATTATTGAAACATGACACACAGGATACTCCACCTACTGATCCAGCTAACTGAACAAGGGGCAGATAGCAATACCATTAATCTGTACCACTGGCATGACAGATAAGAGAATCACAATGGTGTACTCTAAAATGTATTATCATCCCTGTAAGACATGAGGCATAGTTAGTTCAAGTGGCTTCCAATATATGTCATCTATTAATTAATGTTTACCATTTGAGCTCTGTTTGATGAGCAATGGGGGGGGGGGCACAAACTGGGAAACTTAGGAGAATGGATCTGAATCATTTCTCATATAAAATACTTGTCATCCCCTTGTTGCTATGAAGAAAAAAAGGACTGTAACTAGCTGGGGTCTCCCCCAATGGAAACTTAACAGTCTGCATTAGTGACATGGTTCTGTCTGTGAAGCAAGTAGGAGGAACAACCCATCTCAATAGAGATCATAACATTAAAAACATCCTTACAATTTAAGGCAAACCCACTAAACATGAAAACACAAAACAGCAGCAGAAACAGAACTATGATATATTTAAAATATTTAGAAGACAAAGACAAATTAGAACAGCATATTAAAAATTACATATTAAATGGTGTCCTAAAAAGGAAAGTCTTCATCAGCTTCCCAAAGGTCATTAATGAGGAAGTGAGATGGGTCTTCCTTAGAAGGGAGTTCCAGAGCATATGTGCAGAAAAAAATGGTTCTCCTTCATGAACTACTAAGTTCCAGAGCTCATGCTCTGGGCAACAGCTACAGTAAAGTTAGAGCTTTGCACAAAGTAAATTTCACAACTAATGAACCAGGGAAGCAAGTTTTTGCATTAATTGAAAGTTAGTAAAATACCCAGTGGTGTTTACAACACAAGCTTCAAATTAATGGCTTCTGCTTTCACTGATCTTCCAATAGATCAGTAAGGGCTCAATCCTATGGATCCGCCCTTGATACGCATAAGCCTCTGAACTTGGAGACTTATGAATATCCAGTGAAGAGTGGGAGGTGTGGCGGAGATGATCCTTGCCTATGCCACATCTCCCATTCTGCATTTCAGCTAAACAGGCTTTTTCACTGAAGCTAGCATACGCCGGCCTCTCTGGTCCCCTTCCCTCCCCACCCATTTGAATGTGCTCTTTACCTCCTCTCCAAGGTCGGAGAAGCCGTTGGTGCAGTTCTCTCTGTGCCAGCTGCGAGGGATAGGGGTGGGGAGCTTAGATTCCTGGATCCGAGATCACAGCACTGTCTCCGACCTCAGATCCAGGAATCCGAAATATCCTGTGGCCCCCAGATTCTGTCTAAGAGCCATAGGATTTCTCCCTAAAGGATTCAAGATAATATGGCACATCTCTGATGTTAGGTGTACTTACCGTCTGCAATACCATTCGTTTCGGCAACGGGAGCAGCGTTTTGCTGCCTCACAGCCACACATTCCACACTTAGGTTTGTCTGGGATCAGGGCTTCTATTACATCTAGGTTGTATGTCTTTGCCCATCTGATTTAAGACAGAAAGCAGTTTTCAGAAAAGTCTACATAGACAATTCCAACAGTTACTCAGTTTTT
Organism: Heloderma suspectum; assembly: GCF_057233095.1. Taxonomy (NCBI): domain Eukaryota; kingdom Metazoa; phylum Chordata; class Lepidosauria; order Squamata; family Helodermatidae; genus Heloderma; species Heloderma suspectum. The sequence goes on from NC_139459.1 coordinate 281,809,309, forward strand.
GAGAACTACTACAGGTTGGAACTTATCCATCTAAGGGTGAAAAAGTTGTAGGACTTTTTTCTGTCTAAACATGCACAGAATTGTGCCCTCAGACTGATATCACATCTAGTGGACTATTAAGTGGTATTTAAGGGAGTTGATAACTAGTTGAGTTTAGTGCAATATGAGGACAAAAACATATATACATTATTCCCAATCTCGAGTTAAAACAGTGTAATAATTTATACTATTGTAGGCTGTGTACACAAAGACACCACATCACTGAGAAGTGTCTTTCCAAATAGTTCCTTACATCTAGAATAGTGAACTAGTATTCAGAAACACCACCAAATTAGAAATAATTAGGGATTCTTGAAGATGTTCAGCTAGAAGTGAAAGAAGCAAATTCAGGAACCATTTCCTAATTCTAAAGGAGCTTTTTTGCTTTGGACGCTTCCAACTGCACCAGATTCTATACTGAGGACAATAATGTAGTCTACAACTTGGTCCTAGAAAAACAATTACCAGACCTGGATCCTGCCATGTAAGCAAGGTGTGTGTGTGTTCATCTTGGGTGTCCAGGTCCAAGGTGGCAAGACCAGGAGAAACAAGATGATACATCCTGTGAAGGAAGCCTGTGACAGGGAGCCAACTCCCTTTGTCAGAGAAGCTTGTCATGATATGTTATGGCCCATTGCTATTCAAGAGTCTCTTATGGGTCTGGCTATTGTTCTTGCATCCTTAGGTAATGCACAGGTTAAATTCCTGTTTGACACTTTCAAAGGCCCAAGTGTGTCAATTTTAAGTTCTGACAGACTGCAAACAGAATTCTCTAAAGACTGCTTTCTGCATGATATTATTCCTACATGAAGGTAATCTCACATGTGTGAGGAGGTCTAAGATTTTCTAATTTGACTACAGGAAGTCAAATTGCAACAGTGGTCTCTAAACCTAGCTGAATTTTCATTTTTTAGTATGTGAGCTTTCAGGTAGGTTCTGAGCATCTAGTGGGCTATAATGAAGACTGGCCACAACAGTAGTTTTGACACAGTAGGAAGTTGAGTATGGTGAAATCTTACCTGCAAGCCTGGCTTTTCAGTTCCTCCTCTGAAGGGCTAAACATATTGTTTACCTGGTGCTTGGCAATTGCTTGCCATTTTCCAGAGTTCTCTCCAACAACTCGGTCCCAGATTACAGGAACCTACCAGGAAAATAATGAAAGGTGTATCTATCTCAAGCAAGGGATCCAAAAGTAGTAATAATTCCTGGGATCTAGCAGAATACAAGTACATCTGTAGTTGAAAAGCATCAACTTACATCAAAGAAAACTGCAGGATGAATGTCCTTGTTTAACTGATAAAAGGAAAAGGCTAATGATATATCTGAATGGGGTGGGACTTGAAGGAACATTGAACAACTTTATGTAATAGTGGACAAAAACCAAACAGAAGAAATTGCAGTATACTTCTTTAAGATGCCACATCTTTCTTCTGAATCATTAAATGTTTAACAGCATGTTCTCCTTTTCTTGCTGAACTGCTTGTCCATCTCTGCCTACTTTTCTGAAACTTTGTCCTTGGTTTTTATCTCCTAAATTCTTGTTTTCCCATCAATAGACACCATGCCAGCACCAGCTTAGGCCACAACTAGCATGCAGCTTTCTAAGCTAGAAATGCTAAACTAGAAATGAGGGAAGCCCTGCCCAGAAAAAAGAAGCACCGAGTGAAAAACTAGATGCCCATTTACCTATTAAACAAGAGTGGGTAGGGGTTTAATTTTTATATCAAAATGAGCATGGGGGGAGGGGATTGAAACCTGCTCCTCCCCCACCTTACCTTTTCCCCCAGCCCTTCAGGTATCTCTTCTGATATTGGAGCTGGCTCAGGAGAACAGCTTAAAAGCTTCCAAGGGCAGCAAGTTAAGGAAAGGAAGGGGGTAGGTTTTGCTCACCTCCCACCACATGCTAATTTTGATATAAAAATTAGACCCCATCCCACCCCTGTGTTATAGGTAAACTGGCAAGCATGTGCAGATCTGGTTTGCCCCTGTTGAGTTTTCCAAAACAATTCCTAGTTGCACTGTGCCAAACGTATTCCACAACATGGGGACTAATAAAGTCCTTGGGAAGCTTGTGAACGTCAGGTGTGCTGAATCAATCAAGGCTACGGCTACTAGTCATAATGCCTATACATCACCTCCAGTATCAGAGGCCGTATGCGTCTGAATAGCAGTTGCTGGGAATCATGAGCAGGAGGTTGCTCTAACTGCACTAATGTCATGTTTGTGGGCTTGCCACAGGCAACTGATTGGCCACTGTGGAACAGAATACTGGATTAGGTAGGCCTTTGGTCTCATCTAGCACAGCTCTTTTTACGTTCTTATGAATCACTGCGCCAGACATCAAGATTCACTGAACATTCTAAAGCCATCTCAGTGCTGAGCCTACACAGCTTCAATTGTAAGGAGACAGAGAGAGAGAGCACGCTCTACAACTGGTGGAGTTGCTGACTTAGGTTACACCACTAGTGTTTTTTTTAATTCTTGTGAATATGTCCATGGATGAAACAGGGAAGAAAACAAAACGTTTATTATAAAAATAAAATATAAGGGGGAAAACCACCCCCAAAACAGCCAAGTGAGGACCAAGCATGCTGAGTGGCTACAGAATGCTGTCTGTGAGGGGAGGAAAAAAACCAGAAAATGGAGAGAGAGGGAATAGAATGGAGCATGGCCGGCTGGCAAGCACAGTGAACAGGAGAACTCTGTAGTGCAACATTTTATTGCAGGTTCCACTTGTAATAATATATTTGCAATCAGTGGTGGCACCAGGAAAAAATTCTGGGGGTGCACAGAAGGGGCAAAGTATATTTCTAGGTGAGCGAGCTGTGTCCCATACGTTAAGATTTCTGAAAGAAAAATAATGGTATATTTACAATATAGTTTGTAGTGTTCAGACCTTCAGAAAACACAATACCTGAATGCTGCAGAAGTGAGAATTCAGAAACAGGTCTCAAATACTGTAAGTTTAAAATAAATGATGAGAAATGTAGCCTGGAAAATGGGCTTGGTAGGTCTCAAAAATCTGCCACATAGCTAAAATGTACTTAAAATAGAACTTTCTGTAATTTGTCAGTTCTCTGCAAAGGAACACCCAGTCGTGGGCTTTCAAATATGAGAGAATATTCTGGCAAAAGGCAGCTGTGATGAAGTTCAGGCTTTAGAGGAAAAGTTGCTGTTTCAAAAACGCTAATGCCCCTACTGAATAAAAATAGCAGTGCAGAGACTAAGAGTAAAGGACTGCTCTGTAGAGAGCAAGAAATGGAAAAAGGCCTTTTCATAATTGCTTGGCATGCAGATAGTGGGTGAGTTCATGGCTTGCTTGGAAGCTTGCCTTGCCAGGATGTGCATAGTATAGCTGCAGCCATCTCTCTTTCTCCCTCCCCCGCCCTCCATCTCTAAGAATGCTGACTCTCAGTTACTGGTACCAATGTAAACTAAGAGGAGAATGACAAGACTAGAACTGTCCAACAGTTAAGAATTTTGACACAAACACACTAGATTCAGCAATTTTGCTGCACATTGCATATTTTAACTATTGAATCAAGAAGTGCTGTAATTCTGATTGTGTTAGGAATAAATGCATAGCTACGTTTGATATCCAGTTGGTCTGTTCGTTTCAGGCTTCCTCTGGGAAGTGCTAAATCTCTGTTGCGCAAGAGGTAGGTCCTGCTTGCGCAATGGAATTGGCAGGACCCACCACTTGCACAACAGAATCTGTGGGGCACAAGAGAATTGGTGGGGGCATAAGTTCACCATTGGATTCTGCCCTATTTAATGACAAAATGAAGCAAAATTTAGGAGGCGGAATAGGAACATTAATAAGATGTGGCACTGAGTATACCTGCTCTAGTATGAGGTCCTTCTTGGGTGGCTCAGGATCTGTCACAGCAAGATGGCTCAGGAATCTCTGCATCTCTAAAAGATTGGGGAATTGGTCAATGACGACTTCAGTCAGGAAAGCACGGAGCTAAACGTAGAGATTATGATAAGATAAAACATAAGCATTAACAAATGATTAAAAGCACCTGCATGAAAATATGCAGCTCTGTTTTTTTCTCTTCAATCTAGGTGCTGGTTAAACAAAACAATGAATTTGGCGTTAGCAAATCTCCGCTGCTCAACAAAAACCTGAAAACAACAATACAAGGAGGTAAAAGTTCACCACACACAGAATGTTAAAGAAGCCATCAGTTAAGAGTTCTGCAGTAGGAAGCTTGCTATCATCATCTTTCTATGCAAAAAGGCAGAACTGATACAAGCAAACAGTCCTCCAGCTCCCATATTGAGCTGATGGAGTGGCAGTCAGGGAACTGAAACACCTACATTTTTACATCCATGGTAGCTTGCCTTATCCTGCCATTCAGTCTCAATCCTGACTGTAGGGAGAAGAGCAGCTTCCTTGTTTATTCAATCCATGGCCATCTAGACTGAAGCTCTTCCTGCACATTCAATTTTTTAAAAGGGCAAAATGAGCATTTGCTTCTCATTTACTTATGTTTCCTTCCAAGGTACTTTGTTGTTGTTGTCAAAGTACAGCATTTTTTGGAGCACAGAGTGCAGTCCTTATACCTGGGAAAACACAATATTGTTCCTGGATGTCACATTCACTGATATTGCAATTTTTGTAAACTATGTTTGCACAACTATTATGGGCACCTATTACTACTGAAATTACTGATGAGTGACACAACTTGCTTCCCCATGTCTGGGACATTTTGTGAAGCTTGTTTTACATTAAAAAAAAATCTTAGGAAGCTGTGTGCTCCCCTGCAGTACAATTTCTACACAGAAGTAAATGCTGCTTTTGAGTGTATTACAGAGCAATTCTAACTGGGTGAGGGGTGGACTGAAGTAGTGCATGATCCACCACTTCCAAAGCCTTGCTAGCTTGTGCTGACTAGGATCGGAGGTGGTTTGTCTCCTCTTTGTTCTGGCAGTTCTTTATTTTTAAAAAAATTAAAGTTAACTATGCCAGCTCCAGGCTAGCCAAGTTGAGGGGCCTGATCCTGGGGAACAAAGGGGCGTAAGAAGCAAAATGTAAGAAACAAAAACTGTCATACATTTCTAGAAGGAAAGACCATCTTCAATAGTTGGTATATCTTCAATGTTTTCTTTTTCTGTAACAAACCAGAACAAAACCAGCCCACTCCCCAAATAAATAAACAATAATGCCCATAAGATACAGTCCAACAGGTAAAAATATCCTCAACTAACTGAACAATTAAATGTTTAATTAATTAATCTACCAATTACCAAAAGGCTTGCAGCCCTTTATTAGTCTCAGTTGTGATAGGTCATTTGATGAAATATCAATCATTCCTAGTCCTGGTTCCTGCTACACTGTTTAAAGCTGGAATTGTATATCTAAGTATGCCAGATTAAACATGATGAGAAGAACACATATGTAGTCTGCACGCCCTGCAGTCCTGTACCTTCAGGAGCTGGCCTTTGTTGAAGTTATTGAAGTTGTACTTGCGCTGGCATTCTGAGCTAAGAAGCATGTTATATAGAGCGATCCACACTTGCCCATCTAACTTAGTAATCTTCACATGGTCTTCAGGGGGTACCTCATACCAGGCACCATTCTCAAACTTCTTCAGCTTCCCTGGGAAAAAAGAGCTGACTGTAATACAATAAGATCTTTTACTACAAGAAACTGTTTAAATGTGATAGATACAGAACAAGCAGGTAAATATTCATCCCAAGAAGGATGAAATGTTGTTCATGCAAATATGACTGCATTAGTCTAAATAGAAAGTAAAGGTATCCATTCCAGGTTATCAGTATGGTATAATTTGCACAGTTGTTCATGTCCAGTTTGTTTCCTATCCCTTTATGAAGTCCTTCAGGGGCTTAATGATCACAGGAATGTTTTTCTAGTTCTGCAGCTGTGTAAGGGGAGCAAGATGCCTCCTTGTTGGGGCTTCCCTTTTGCAGAACTGAAGCATAATTTCTCCTCAGTTTCTCACAAGCTGGATGGTTCAACATCTTCCAACATGCCTTTGCATTCTAGATGTTTTTCTTAAAATTTATTTGAAACCTCAACTGAAATTAAAACTTCACATAGAAATAATAAATGGCCATTCTAGACTCCAACTTCAGTTCTAGACAACTGGATTATCATCAAGATAATTCGCTAAGGGATTCTTTTAAGGTTCATTTCAAGAGATTGTGAACTTCAAGCTCCCCCTTCAGGTCAGAACAGCATGTCCCAGTATGGGAATGCATCTTTAGCATGAGTGACAAATTATACTATGCATAATAGAATGTGACTCTCCACAGAAAAGAAATGTTTAAAAGCCTCCAGGTATAGTAATGCAAGCTGACTCATTGTTGAGCCTTAAGAGTATATTGAAATCAGTGCCCCAGTCAAATTTCATTTCATTTCAGTCTGTCCATTGGCATTCCCAAACATCTCTTATATATACATGCTTCCTCCTCTCATGATTGCTTGATCAGCCAATTTTTAAAGTGCTGAACATGCACAATGACAGCTTGCTTCTTGAAATGACAAACTGCACACTCATACATATTTGTAAGGGAAACTTGAGTAGGCACCCCAGCTTGTTTAGTGGACGATCATTTTTGTACGTCATTGATCTTTTTATCTTTGTGTGTGTATTGTAAACACATAAAAGGCAGTACATGAACAAAGAAAAGGTCAGTAAAAGATAGCAAGGGACAAATAAAAATAAAACAAAGAAAGAAACCAAAACAAAAGGGCTCTGGTAAAGATAGGCCTGATGAATCATGCAAAAGGAGCAGAGATATAAATTTTGGACAGTGATGGAAAATAAGTTACAAAGGCATTTCGTAGGCATAATAATGTCAACACATCAGTTGCCAGAAGGGCAAAAGGGTAGGGGGAGGACCCTGGGGTTTTGTGGAGGAGCTCTGTGATGTCCTAAGGTCAGCCCACAAACAACAGAGGACTCAACCAACAGGAATACTTATCATCCTTTAGGCAATAAAAGGATCTACAGGAACAAGAACAGCTCTTTAAATCGACCCCCTTCTTAATAGACCAAGAAACTGGAATCATGGCAATTTTCACTGTTCCATCTAGGTGTTGATGGAGACAATCTCCAATCCATAATACACACCTTCTTCACGATAGCTCCATGGACAATGCTCTACCAACTGTACCAAAAGACATGGAAAGTTGTGGGTATTCAGCATCCTTGTCACAGCACTCACTGGCAAACTGACAAAGAATATGGGCAGAGAAAAGGGATGTGTTAAAGATGGCAGTTCTATGCAATACAGCAGCTATTTTTCCCCTCAGGTTTCACAATTCTTTAATTAATATGCAAAAAAATTAAGTGACAAAAAGGAGGACCTCAGATGTAGTTCCCCTTCATGGATCACTGCCTTGTTGTGGCGAAGGGGCTTGCGCAACTCAGTGAAGCCATAAGCTATGCCTTGCAGGGCCACCCAAGACGGACAGGTCATGGCAGAGAGTTCTGACAAAATGTGGTCCACTGGAGAAGGAAATGGCAACCCACTCCAGGATTCTTGCCAAGAAAACCCCATGGAACGTATCACAAGGCTAAAAGAGATGACGCCGGAAGATGACCCCTCAGGTCGGAAGGTGTCCAATATGCTACTGGGGAAGAGCAGAGGGTATTTCCAAGTAGCGCCAGAAAGAGTGAAGCGGCTGGGCCAAAGCCGAAAGGACACTCAGCTGCGGATGTGTCTGGTGGTGAAAAGAAAATCCGATGCTGTAAAGAACAATATTGTTTAGGAACCTGGAATGTCAGATCAATGAATCAAGGTAAGCTGGAGGTGGTCGAACATGAGATGGCAAGATTGAACATCGACATCTTGGGAATCAGCGAACTAAAATGGACAGGCATGGGTGAATTTAATTCAGGTGACCATCATATCTACTACTGTGGGCAAGAATCCCTTAGAAGAAATGGAGTAGCACTCATAGTCAACAAAAGGGTGGGAAAAGCAGTACTGGGGTATAATCTTAAAAATGATAGAATGATCTCAGTACGAATCCAAGGCAAACCATTCAACATCACAGTAGTTCAAGTCTATGCCCCAACCACTGAGGACGAAGAAGCTGAGGTTGATCGGTTCTATGAAGACCTACAACACCTTCTAGAACTAACACCAAAAAAAGATGTCCTCTTCATCATAGGGGATTGGAATGCTAAAGTAGGAAGTCAAGAAATCACTGGGATAACAGGCAGGCATGGCCTTGGTGTACAAAATGAAGCAGGACAAAAGCTAATAGAGTTTTGCCAAGAGAACATGCTGATCATAGCAAACACTCTTTTCCAACAGCACAAGAGGCGACTCTACACATGGACGTCACCAGATGGTCAATATCGAAATCAGATTGATTATGTCCTTTGCAGCCAAAGATGGAGAAGCTCCATACAGTCAGTAAAAACAACACCTGGAGCTGACTGTGGCTCAGATCATGAGCTGCTTCTTGCAAAATTTCGGCTTAAATTGAAGAACATCGGGAAAACCACTAAACCATTCAGGTATGACCTAAATCATATCCCTGATGAATATACAGTGGAGGTAAGGAATAGATTTCAGGGATTAGACCTGATAGACAGAGTGCCTGAGGAACTATGGACGGAGGTCCGTAACATTGTTCAGGAGGCAGCAACGAAATCCATCCCAAAGAAAAAGAAATGCAAGAAAGCAAAGTGGCTGTCTGATGAGGCTTTACAAGTAGCTGAGGAAAGAAGGGAAGCGAAAAGCAAGGGAGAAAGGGGAAGATATACCCAACTGAATGCAGAGTTCCAGAGAATAGCAAGGAGAGACAAGAAGGCCTTCTTAAATGAACAATGCAAAGAAATCAAGGAAAACAACAGAATGGGAAAGACTAGAGATCTCTTCAAGAAAATTGGAGATCTCAAGGGAACGTTTTGTGCAAAGACGGGCATGATAAAGGACAAAGAAGGCAGGGACCTAACAGAAGCAGATGAGATTAAGAAGAGGTGGAAAGAATACACAGAAGAACTATACAGGAAAGATCTGAATGTCCCTGATAGCCATGATAGTGCGGTCACTGAACTTGAGCCGGACATCCTCGAGAGTGAAGTCAAGTGGGCCTTAGGAAGCATTAGTAACAACAAAGCTAGCGGAGATGACAGTATTCCAGGCGAGCTATTTAAAATCCTAAAAGATGATGCTGTTAAAGTGCTGCATTCAATATGCCAACAAATCTGGAACACTCAACAGTGGCCACAAGACTGGAAAAGGTCAGTTTACATTCCAGTTCCAAAGAAGGGCAACGCCAAAGAGTGTTCAAACTACCGCACCATTGCGCTCATTTCACATGCCAGCAAGGTGATGCTCAAAATCCTACAAGCTAGGCTTCAGCAGTATGCGAACCGAGAACTACCGGAAGTACAAGCTGGGTTTAGAAGAGACAGAGGAACTAGAGATCAAATCGCCAACATTCGCTGGGTCATGGAGAAAGCAAGAGAATTCCAGAAAAACGTCTATTTCTGCTTCATTGACTACGCTAAAGCCTTTGATTGTGTGGATCACAACAAACTGTGGCAAATTCTTAAAGTGATGGGAGTACCAGACCACCTTACCTGTCTCCTGAGAAACCTGTACGAGGGTCAAGAAGCAACAGTCAGAACCAGACATGGAACAACCGATTGGTTCCAAATTGGGAAAGGAGTACGACAAGGCTGCATATTGTCACCCTGCTTATTTAACTTATATGCAGAGTACATCATGAGAAATGCCGGCTTGGATGAATCACAGGTCGGAATTAAGATTGCTGGGAGAATTATCAACAACCTCCGATATGCAGACGATACCACCCTAATGGCAGAAAGCGAAGAGGATCTCAAGAGCCTCTTGTTGAGGGTGAAAGAGGAGAGTGCAAAAGCTGGTTTGAAACTCAACATTAAAAAAACGAAGATCATGGCATCTGGCCCCATCACTTCCTGACATATAGAAGGGGAAGAAATGGAAGCAGTGACAGATTTTACTTTCTTGGGCTCCAAGATCACCGCAGACGGTGACTGTAGCCATGAAATTAAAAGACGCTTGCTCCTTGGGAGGAAAGCTATGGCAAACCTAGACAGCATAGTAAGAAGCAGAGACATCACCTTGCCGACAAAGGTCCGTCTAATCAAAGCTATGGTTTTCCCAGTAGTAATGTATGGCTGTGAGAGCTGGACTATAAGGAAGGCTGAGCGCCGAAGAATTGATGCTTTCGAACTGTGGTGCTGGAGAAGACTCTTACGAGTCCCCTGGACTGCAAGGAGGTCAAATCAGTCCATCCTAAAGGAAATCAACCCTGACTGCTCATTGGAAGGACAGATAATGAAGCTGAAGCTCCAATATTTTGGCCACCTAATGCGAAGAGAAAACTCTCTGGAAAAGACCCTGATGCTGGGAAAGACTGAAGGCAAAAGGAGAAGGGGACGGCAGAGGATTAGATGGCTAGATAGCATCACTGATGCAATGAATATGAACTTGAGCACGCTCCGGGACAGAGCGCAGGACAGGAAGGCCTGGCGTGCTATGGTCCATGGGGTCACGAAGAGTCGGACATGACTGAACGACTGAACAACAACAGATGTAGTTATGCTAGGATGCTTACAACCTGTTACCAATAATGAAGAATGCACACCAGTAGATATTAGTGCCAAAACCCATACTGCCATACTCTGTGTTCCAGGACTAAATATACTCCAACACTTCAGTTGATGCATACTTCAAATGCTTAACACCATTATTCAATGAATACAATAAAAGGTCACCACTATTCAGACGAGGATGTCATCAAGACTTTTTCTGGTGGTATTTATACCAATGTTAAAAGTCAGATTTTTAGGGAACAATTAGAAGACTGTGCCACCACTCTATAATGAAGATCATGGGCCCTAGGTCAGGGCCTTACTAGCATGACTGATAATCCAGACCTGGTCATAATGACCTCAATCTTCCATCAGTCCAAACACTGGAAAATATAAATCAAATTCAGGGTCAAGTACAGCTATTCTTGACTGTGCCACAACCTTTCCATGGACCATCAGTGGTCTGCATACCACAGTCTACGAACCTCTGAACTAGGGAATTTAGACAGGGGAAAACCTCACCTCTTCTCCCAAATACTTACCTTAGTTCCTCCAAGAAAACTCAACATACCTCTCTACCAAACCAGTAATGAAACGGAACACAGATAGAGCTTTCAGTGAGATCTCAAACTCCATCTCTTCAGCTTGCTTCTTTAACTCCTGAAAGCAGCAAGAGTCAGAACACTTTTTATCTGGGCAACTGTAACGTGTTGTACATAGGGCTTGTAAGGCTGGATCGTTATGCAAATAGGACGTAGATAATGCTGACACCTTTAACAGCTTTAAGGTGGAGGTCATAGGACCCAGACATAAGGGTGTGTTTTGAAGCAAGGGGACCCAGGCTAACTTTCAGCTAAAGGCCTTCAGTTAAACATCAGAAATGAACATCTAGCTAAGCAGAAGCACTTTGTCCCAGATGTGTTAAAAACAAATGTCAGCAAGTAAATTAGACAGTGTCATGTAATAAGATGGCCTAGACTAATCAGAGGAAACGGGGGAGAAGTGGGGACTGGAAAACAAGAGACCACAAAGGCTAGAGAATGGTGGGGGGAATGGATATTGGCAAGTCTCACTGCCATCTGTAACCACAAATAAAAAGCAACTGAGATATGTGGGGGCAGAGCTTTGCATATAGGGGAATGATCTTGAGGGTCCCCAATAACCAATGAGGGAGCTTAAATCATTTTATTACAATTTTCGGCTCATGGGATAGGGGCTAACAAAAGCCCAATAACATAAAAAGTAGTGTGCCTGACTTTCAGCATCCTGTTCCTGACTCTTGCTTAAGGAGCGCGTCATGCTTACTCTGAGTCCTGGATCAGTGCAGGACCTCTGTTGACCGATATTTCAATTTGCTACTTGAAAAGAAATTGTAAGACTAACCTCCTTTCCTTCCTTCCCTTTCTGTACTTGTATGAGTGAATTCTTTTCTTCTGTTTTCAGTAAGATGTATCTCCTTTTAATCAACCTTGCTGTAGAAGTGCATTCTTTCAGTCAAAAGGGTAGTTCTCAAATCCTGAGTCCATCTTTATTCTCCTTGGGCAGGATTGTAGGGTCCCCAGTGGGACTTTGAAGCATAACAATCAAAACCAACCCAAACAGATATACTTTATTTCCCCTACAGACTGCCTTTTAAGATGGTCTGGAACCTTCAGCTAGGGAAGAATATGGTAGCAGGAGTTTTAACTGGGACCAGATGTTATGAGTAAATTACACTAGTCTTTTCTCACTGTCACAGGCTTCCTGCACAAGCTCTATGCAGCTTGGGACCTGATGTAACACTTCCTCCCATATGCACCTACCTGTTCCTTAAGGTCATCTATGAAGGCCCCTCAAGTTCAGAGGGCAGCCTAAGACTTTTATTTTTTATTTTTCCAGGCCTTATAAAAACTATCATGATCCTGTTATTTATTTTAATATCTGATGAAGATATTCATAGAATGTTTATATTTCTAAAGATCTCTTATATATTTTATTTTCTGTGGTACTGATGCTCCTGTCATTTCTTGGTTTTTAGGTCCTTGATTTGCATACTATCTATTGCACTGGTATTTGTGTTTTTGTACAGAGTCTCAGGATTTTAAAAGATTTCTATGTTGGATTTTTATTGCATTATTGTGATGTTTCAGCCAATATTACTAGGGAATTTGTTTTAATAATAAATATAATATAAATATGAATATTAAATTTACAGCATGGAGACATCACTTGAATTTTCCATCTTGGGTGTCAAAAACATCTTACATTTTCCATTCACCCAAAGAGATCATCTAAAAGTGAAGGATTATGCCTTTCACCCACCTGCATTGATGCGGGGTTGGCAAGATCTGCAGGCTGAAGCTTCTGTACCATTGGTACCGTTCCACTGGCACTTTGAGCTGCTAATAAGGTCATCTTCCGATGGCTGTAATCTATCAAGTCCAGAATGGTATCCTCTGCTGATTCACAGATTTCCTGTACAATGACAAAAAAACTCAATTCTGCAGAAGAACTGGAAACAATCTTCCAAAATAAAGGCACATGACAAGACCACCTAACAGAGCAATCTTATGGTCTCTGGGAGGGTGTCCCAGGTATGCTGGGAGTCAAATTGTGGCTGAATACGTAAAACTTGCATTGTGAATTCACACAGAATGTTATACAAGTTTGCCAAGCTTTGCTTGGATTTGAGAACATGGTTGCAGCCAGCTCATGGAGGAGCTCTAAGCAGAAGAACGATTTTTTTGGAGATCCTACAACGTTTTTAAATAATAACATTAAGACGTTTTTCAGCACTAAATCACAACATGTAAGTAGACATTTTAAACATGCTCTGATGAAGAGTGAAGCAGAGGCAGGAGAAGTGACTTGTAAAATAACAGCTGGAAGCAAGATGGCATGCAGACTGCTTTAACTGGCTTTAACTTGCCATTTTCATATAATAAGATATGTAGTCTTTCAAACTTCATTTAAAACTTGTAATCGAGGGATTAGAAGGATTAGAGTCTAACACTTATCCCCTGGACCATATTACTGCACTGAGATGTCTCCACTCAGAAAATTATCATGGTTCATCTGCAGTGATCTAAATTATCATTTGGATTTTTCTTGCTGTTCAAGACCTTTGACATAAAGTCTAAACTTTCTGCCTACCTTGTGAAAGAACACTGTCTCCAAGAGATTAATAACTGAAGCTTCATGACGCAGCTGAGACAGAGAGAATACAACAAAGTATGTTGTCATAAAACATTGGGAATATGCAAGCATTGTCATAATACAAGGGAATATGCAAGAGGAAATAAGAAATAGCATTTCATTTTGTGCCATGTTGGTGACGTAAACTATCAGAGGGCACAAGGCACACAGATAGTCTGGACATCACACAAACCACGAATGAGCCGCAGTACTCCCCCGACCCCACCTCTGGCACAGCCACAAGGAGCAGTTCAGAAGCATTTGCTTCTGTTTTTGCTTAACCACAGCTTCTTGTGTTGTCCAAAGTGACAAACTGTGATTAATGTTAACTATGATTTGTTTGCAACAGGCCAATTTGTATTACATACTGAAATCCAAACTGTAAACTGATTTTCTGTATTCATAACAAGAGATTCTCTCCTTGATTTGCACCCAAATGAGGTGCTGCTGTCTGGAAAGGGATAATTTGCTCAGGCAATTTAGAGACTCTAGCTTTAACAAAATAATTAATTTTCACAGAAACTTATTTGAAACTTACTTGAAAAAGCCTTGTAAGAATTCTACATCAATTTTCTTACCAGTGATCATTCTGGGATGCGCCAGGCCAAGCTAACTAGCTGAGGCAGAAGTAACATTTTGTGAAACCATTTTACAGAGTGCTCCATGCTATAAACAGCAGTATTATGCAGGGTTCCATCTAAACCCTTCCCACACTTACCACTAAGTATATGGGAAAGGTGCTTTTTGGTTTGAAATCCTCCAGCCTGCATAGTATAGGGAAGATCTTTTGCTTCCAGATCTCCACAGTTATTAATTCCTCAATGAGAACTGGGATCTACACAGAAAAAATACTGAGCGTTAGCAAGCTCTTTCCAGCTTAAATATAAGGTCTACAAGGTCTGGGTCAGAATCAAATGCCAGGAAAAATGCAGGACTTTGGCTATATCCCTCTGCTGTTTTACACTCACACAGAAAACTGGTCCAATGAAGGCAGAAGGCATTTTCTCACTTTACTTCTACTTCTGTTCACGTGATAGACATTATTTGCAATGAGGAATAAAGGCACATACCCCTTGGATGGAACATGCATCCAATATTCTCTTACATTCTGATCCTAAACAATTTCTCACTTAGAACTGCAGCCTTAGGGTGCATAGATAAAATCACGGAGGAGCAATCCTATGGCTGCTACTCAGTGGCTAGACAGCCATAGGATATCTTGTTTTCTGGGAACTGACCTTTACCCTCCTTCCACGCTGCCTTGCAGGCAGCGCAGAGAAGCCTCGTGCTCCACGCTCGCAAGAGGAGCGCAGAGAGGCCGAAATGGAGGGTTCTGGGGGGCATTCCGGGGAGGGCGGAAATGCCTGCACGACACATCCTATGTGTTGTATTGCAGCCTCTTCCCCCGCACTGCCCTCCCGTCACTAGACAGCCAAAAGTGGCTGTCTAGTGACGGGAGGGCAGAGACAGCCAAAAGTGGCTGTCTAGCCGAAAATGTAGGGCAGGAGGAGACGATCCCCTCCATGCTTCTTCTGCCCTGCATTGGATAGGCGGTCACCTCCAAGTTCGGAGGCGGCTGCCTATCTGCATAGGATTGCGCCCTTAATGGTGTTACTTCCTAATACTTAACCAGGGATGGGAAATATATGGCATTCCATATGTTGTTGGACTGCAACTTCCATCATACTTCATCACTGGCTAGGGCTGATGTGATCTGCAGTCCAACAACATCTGGAGGGCCATACATACTACACACTCGTGTAGTCACACTCGGTACTTAAAGAGTGCTGAAGAAGTAGACTATTTCTATCCTGTCAATGAATGCTTACAGGTGAGTGGAAATTGTAACCACCATTTATGGTTGCAATTATAGGTTGCAATTATAATTATAGAATTAATGGTTCATTTATCTGGAATACAAGTGTATAAGCTTGTGCGTTTCTGAGTGTAAGCATACCAAAACACATAAACAGTAAGTGAAAGCAGCTCTCTTGAGCAACTATACAGAAGTACCAAATAAAACACAGTTCATCTTTGTTCATGTGAACGTAGCATCTGTTATGTGCCAATGATTTCCTTTCGTTCTTACATTTCTATACCGCCCAATAGCCAAAGCTCTCTGGGAGGTTTTCTTGTTCTTCCCAAGATGAATGTACCTTACCTTGGCATTGTTAACCAGAAGCTCAACGAGGAGCTGCTCATGCCCAGAAGAAGCACTCAGTATGGCCTGCATGTTCAGCTTCTCAATGTACTCATGTTGCCGTAGCCACCTAGAAAGTAGAGTGAGAACAGTTACCACTTAGATTCTATCCCTGACTAGTGCTCCATCTCTTCTCAACAACCACTCTTTTTACATTCTATTGCACAGGACTATACCTCTCAAGTGTACCTGATTTCAGGGGCATCCCTAATTTAATACTGGACAACCATCCTTTGTTAAATGATTGCTTGTTAATTAGTCAGGAAAATTTCCTGAATGGGAATTAATGACTAGAGATTTCTCTTCCCTTCCTTTGGAAGGTAAGACCCTTCAGCTAATGGGAGAGGCAGAGAAGTTGTTGTTACAGTTCTTAATTGGGAGACAGAGCCAACAAGGCTGTGAGTTTAGCTGAATTGGAAGCAGTAGGGAGTGGGGAGTCCAAGGGTCCAAGCAGCTGCTCTCCTTGGGAATCTCATGCAGGACCAGTAGTTTTGTTGCCTGCTATAGGAGTATATTGCTTTCAATGTGCTTGCATATTTGTAAACTAACAAATGCTGCAATGACACCATAATTCTTTCATCTGAAGGAAACTAGATCCTGTTGGAGTCCCCTTGGACTTTTCTCTACTTGGGGAAGTGGGGAGCACTTAACACTATTTTTAGAACTTTACTTCACTCATATTTATAACCACAACAGCTGAAGACAGGAACAAGAGTGGATTTGCCCCCATATTTTCACAATGCTTCTGGGTGAAATGACAAGTTCTAAATCGAGTTTCTCACTACCTCCCCAGGCAGGGCTCCTGGGCTCTCTGTCCTAGCATGAGGAGACATGGGAAGGTGCTTTATACATTTAAAGCAGCGATGGGGAACATACGGTCCTCTAGATCAGGGGTTCCCAACCCCCGGGCGGCGCACCGGTACCGGTCCATGGCCTGTTAGGAACCTGGCCACAGGAGGGGTGTGTGAAACCCCCTTACCTTGAGTCCGTTGGGGGGGGGGAGGTGATCCGTCCTTCCCCCCCGGAATCCTCCCCGGCCCCAGCCGGCTCTGCTCCACGGTGAGTCCACAGAGCTGCTGGCCAGCTCCGGTCGCTGGCGGATTTCCAGCCACTGGGACGCAAATGGCGTCCGAATAGCGGACGCCATTTGCATCCCTGTTCTTCGACCTGTTCTTCAAGTATTACTGCAAAGAAAAGGGATGCAAATGGCATCCGCTACGTGGATGCCATTTGCGTCCCAGTGGCCGGAAATCTGCTGGAAAACCATCCCCCCCCCCCCCCCCGTTCCTTGGAAAAATTGTCTTCCACGAGACCGGTCCCTGGTGCCAAAAAGTTTGGGGACAGCTGCTCTAGATGTTACTGGACTGCAAGTCCCATCATCCCTCACCCTTTAGCTATGTTGCCCAGGGCTGATGGGAAAATGCAATTTCTGGAGGGCCGCATGTTCCCCATTCCTGGTTTAAAAAATAATGTTAACAGTTATATGTCAGGCAGCAATCCAACTAACCTGTAAATCCAATTACAGGCAAGTCCAGTTGTTCAGTTGCTACCTGTCATGCAGCTGTTAAAGGCACAGGAGCCCCGCCAAAAAGAAAAGAAGTGGTAACTGTAAGAACCAGCGGGGTAGCTGCTCTGGAATAACATGCCACGCAAAAGGGAAGCCTCTCTTCCTCGGCCTGCTCAGCCAGCCTGGAGATACGCTGCGTGTGTTCCTCCCAGAAGCTCCTTCCCCGCAGCGGGAGAATAGTTCAAATCTCCCCAGCCTCCTCGTACCCATAATCTCCGATATCCCGCAGCTGGAAATTCCTCAACGACTCTACCAACGCTTCGGCTTCGCCGGGCAGCAAGACGGTGGGCAGCAGCTCCTCCATGGAGGCTTCGAGAGAGACCCAAGGCCTGACGCTGTCACCATGGAGACGAGCACGGCTGCTGCTGGAGCCGCGCCCTCCAGCGGCGCGTCCTGGCCACGGGGCCCGCCGGCCGAGCCGCCAGCTACGTCGGCGGGCGGGGGAGAGAAGGAAGAATCCTCGAAGCAGCCTTCCCCAACCTGGTGCCTTCCAGATCCTACAACTTCCAGGATCCCCTTAACTGGCTGGGGGTGGGGTTTCTGGGAGTTGTAGGCAAACACACCTGGAGGGCACCAGGTTGGGGAAGGTTGCCTCGTCCACAGAAGGAGGGCAGCCCAGCAATTACTGAGGGTTGCAGTGTGCTGTAGGGCAGGGGAGACCCGGATTCAAATCCACACACAGCCATGAAGTTTGCTCCTTGACCTGGAGCCAGCTACTCATTACTTCAGCTTAACCTATCTTGTTGTGAGAGAAAATGGGTAGCAGGGGGAGAGTTCCTTGAAGGAAGGTGGGCCGGGGGGTGGGGGATAAAAATGTTCTGAACATACAGATTTAACCAGTGTTTAAATCATACGAGGAAAGGTGACCGGTTTAAGCTGAACTGGGAGTCACACTGAAGCCCTGAATCTATTAGAACCATAAAACCTGCTTAGATCCAAGGGAGGAAAAGTCTTCCCTCCCAGCCATAGTACAGATTTCAGAGATGTCAACATTTCCCTCTCTCCACCCTGTCTGGGCTTTGAATCTGAAGTATCCTATTTACTACAACAAACTGAACCAGCACGTTCAACTCTAGAAAACAGATGTAGAGGATCACTGAGACTGGAAGAAAGGCTCAGTTTGAGGTCCAAAATCCTTTCCCTTCTTAAACATCAGGGCTCAGCTCTGGAAATAAAGAATAACATATTATCTGAGCATGTACAAAATGCATCTTTCCTCAATCAGAAAGTACAACCAGCTCAGATGCAGTAGGGCAGGGGTGGCTAATTTCCAGGGGTTGGGGAGTCACATTCTCCTCCCCCCGCCCCGAACCCACCAGGGGCCTACTGTATTTGCCACCAAAATTGCAGCGAGGGGGGCAAAATGACAACTTTGCTGGGAAACAAGGAATGTGCTTCTGGGAGTGTGAATCTGCTTCCAAACAAGGGACACAGTACTTTAGCAGTGGTGGGGGCTGTGCCTTACCCACCCTTGCATTAGAGAGTACCAGTGTGCAAGAGAGTTCTATAAAGGAGGATACTGACCTAATATATTTCATATAACAATGCTTCAAACCCAGAGGTTTGGATATACAAGTTGTGATTCATGGATAAAGCAACATCAGATCTTAAATTACAGACTCCAAGTGATGAAACATGGACCGCTTCTATTTCAATGCAAGATTCAACATTTGGTTCCTCTCTTCACTGCTGCTGTATTTACATTCCTAATCCCATAGAAAAATTTTTGATTTACATTAGCCTTATCAAATACAAAAAGATGTCCATAATAATTCTTCATCACTATCAGCAATCCATAGGAAGTACCCAAAGTAAAAATGAGAACAGCACAACTATAACAAATATAACATTTCCAGCTTTATTTGTACGATTTTATTACAATACTTTTTCATTTAGCACTTGAAGGAGAGGAATCATCTGCTTGCTTTTTACTTACATGACAATGCTAGATTCTTTACAGCAAATCAGCCTTCCCCACTCTAGTGCCTTCCAGATGTTTTGGATTACAGCTCCCAGCATTCCTGATCATTGGCTATGCTGGCTGGGGCTGATGGGAGATGAAGTCCAAAACTTCTGGAGAACACCAAGTTGGGGAAGGATGCAAGAGATGTTTGGCCAGAGTTAGTAACCTTTTTTGCTAGAAAGGCAACAAGAGAAAGGATGAACTGTGAACACTGGAAGGAGCTCATGATGAGATGGGCCATCCTGACTATCTGTGTTAAAAAAGTTGGATTTTGCAGATGGACACTGTTCATTTGCTAAAGGAAAAACAAAGAGGGGACAACAATAAGTAGGTTAGCCTTTTCTATCCCTTCAGGACAAACTACACTAGACTTTGAGCAGAGAAGCAGCAGGTTAAGTGTGAGGACTTAACCCATTCCACACCAGCCATTCTTCTGCTCCAAATTCTCCTGAGCTTCTTTTCCCCTTATGGGGGTTGCAGATGCATTTTTTCCCCTTGTGAACATGCATCTGGATCCCCCATGGGGTAGAGCAGCTATGGGGTTTTGAAGAAAAAATACCAGCACAGAACAGAAGAAACACCCACCTACCACAGTGCTCTAAATCATAGCCCTCCGAAGCTTTGTTTTATTTAAAAACAAAAACCACTTCTTCATACATATTTGTGTGCTTTGCTCCTCAGCGAAAATGGGATCTATGCTCATCTTCACTAAGCAATTCAAAAACATCCAAGTCCATCTAGCTCACTCTTTCCAGGCATTACTGATCCGAAAAATGTCTATCATGCCATACAGTTTGAGCCATGTGCTTTTCATGATCTCAGAAGAAGATCTGAGGCAACCTCAAAGTCCCATGCAGCCCAATAATTGTTAATAGAACAT
Organism: Heloderma suspectum; assembly: GCF_057233095.1. NCBI lineage: Eukaryota > Metazoa > Chordata > Lepidosauria > Squamata > Helodermatidae > Heloderma > Heloderma suspectum. The sequence continues at coordinate 281,829,703 of NC_139459.1, forward strand.
GATAAATAATTGTCCTGTTTCTTGGATTCATTTCCAGCAAACAATTATATTGGGATCATTCTCCAATCTTTCATCCAACTCCCGATAGCTCATTCCTAAGGAGGAAGCACAAAATAATGGTGAAAAGATATTTAGAGCTAACATGACTCTATCTGAAGACTTTAGATGACATAAGCAGAGAGAGAAGCCAATTTCAGAGAGGCTGAAAAAAGTTAAGCATCCAGCTCACGTCAAGAGTGTACCTCGCTATTCTGACTTGTTTTCATTCAAGTTAGAAGTTTATTTTACTTCTTCATCAAAGCCATCAATTTATCCTCACCTATTTTAGTGTTTAACTCTATTTGTCTGCCAAGTGGCAGAAAGCATGCTGCCTCCCGCACACTCGTCGTTTCTGCTTTCAGTCAACAACCCAGAATGCCCCATTCCTGGGTTCTTTACGTGACATCTGAACCCAGAACTGAACCCTGTTTGGGGGCTAAACCCTTCTTTGTTAACAAGGGAAAGACAGCTGCTTCTCTTTTGTGCACCTGGACGTCGCCATTCCAAGACCATGCTACCCTCTTGTATTCTTTAAGACTAACTCCCTGAACTCAAATGCGATTCCAAAGGCCATGCTGCTGGCAGATGCTCACCTATGTTTAGTCGGCTGAGACTCAGTTCTAGTACCTCTGAACCTCTGAACTCAAGGTGATTCAAAAAAAGGGTCTTGCAATGATAAATGTAGCCTGACTTTGGAATCTCGTCTTTGGGTGCCCTTTATCTGCACTTCCCCACTGAGACAAAGTTTTACTGCCCAACAGAATGGGAAAGACTAGAGATCTCTTCAAGAAAATCGGAGATCTCAAGGGAACGTTTTGTGCAAAGACGGGCATGATCAAGGACAAAGAAGGCAGGGACCTAACAGAAGCAGATGAGATTAAGAAGAGGTGGAAAGAATACACAGAAGAACTATACAGGAAAGATCTGAATGTCCCTGATAGCCATGATAGTGCGCTCACTGAACTTGAGCCGGACATCCTAGAAAGTGAAGTCAAGTGGGCCTTAGGAAGCATTACTAACAACAAAGCCAGCGGAGATGACAGTATTCCAGCTGAGCTATTTAAAATCCTAAAAGATGATGCTGTTAAAGTGCTGCATTCAATATGCCAACAAATTTGGAACACTCAACAATGGCCGCAAGACTGGAAAAGGTCAGTTTACATTCCAATTCCAAAGAAGGGCAACGCCAAAGAGTGTTCAAACTACCGCACCATTGCGCTCATTTCACATGCCAGCAAGGTGATGCTCAAAATCCTACAAGCTAGGCTTCAGCAGTATGCGAACCGAGAACTATCGGAAGTACAAACTGGGTTTCGAAGAGGCAGAGGAACTACAGATCAAATCGCCAACATTCGCTGGGTCATGGAGAAAGCAAGAGAATTCCAGAAAAACGTCTATTTCTGCTTCATTGACTACGCTAAAGCCTTTGATTGTGTGGATCACAACAAACTGTGGCAAATTCGTAAAGAGATGGGAGTACCAGACCACCTTACCTGTCTCCTGAGAAACCTGTACGAGGGTCAAGAAGCAACAGTAAGAACCAGACATGGAACAACCGAGTGGTTCAAAATTGGGAAAGGAGTACGACAAGGCTGCATATTGTCACCCTGCTTATTTAACTTATATGCAGAGTATATCATGAGAAATGCCGGGTTGGATGAATCACAGGTCGGAATTAAGATTGCTGGGAGAATTATCAACAACCTCCGATATGCAGACGATACCACCCTAATGGCAGAAAGCGAAGAGGATCTCAAGAGCCTCTTGTTGAGGGTGAAAGAGTGCAAAAGCTGGTTTGAAACTCAACGTTAAAAAAACGAAGATCATGGCATCTGGCCCCATCACTTCCTGGCAAATAGAAGGGGAAGAAATGGAAGCAGTGACAGATTTTACTTTCTTCGGCTCCAAGATCACCGCAAACGGTGACTGTAGCCATGAAATTAAAAGACGCTTGCTCCTTGGGAGGAAAGCTATGGCCAACCTAGACAGCATAGTAAGAAGCAGAGACATCACCTTGCCAACAAAGGTCCGTCTAATCAAAGCTATGGTTTTCCCAGTAGTAATGTATGGCTGTGAGAGCTGGACTATAAGGAAGGCTGAGCGCCGAAGAATTGATGCTTTTGAACTGTGGTGCTGGAGAAGACTCTTACGAGTCCCCTGGACTGCAAGGAGGTCAAATCAGTCCATCCTAAAGGAAATCAACCCTGACTGCTCATTGGAAGGACAGATACTGAAGCTCAAATATTTTGGCCACCTAATGCGAAGAGAAAACTCCCTGGAAAAGACCCTGATGCTGGGAAAGACTGAAGGCCAAAGGAGAAGGGGACGGCAGAGGATGAGATGGCTAGATAGCATCACTGATGCAATTAATATGAACTTGAGCACACTCCGGGAGAGAGCGCAGGACAGGAAGGCCTGGCGTGCTATGGTCCATGGGGTCACGAAGAGTCGGACACGACTGAACTACAACAACAACAAAAGTCTTGCCTCAACCAAAGACAGTCTCTTCTTCTGACCTTCTTTCTGGATTTACCCTGACATTAAAAATTCCTGCATCTCAACCCAGTGCTCTGAATGAAGCATAAGGAAGGAAAAGTATAAAAGAAACACACAGAGCCAGCTTTCCAATTTCCACTGTGTCTCCCCTCCCTCCTCCCGCCGCAAACCTGAATCTGGTGGTGCCAAATTTGAGCAACTCCTTCCCATGGGAGGCCTGCTAAGCTACATCTTTGAATAGCTTTAAACAGCTAACAAAGACATGTGTGTTTCAGCAGGCTTTTGGAGTGCAAGTTTCATTGTATGGGTTTATATGTTGTTTTTTCTGTTATGGGTGCTGGGGAAATTTATTTACATATTTATATTCCACTTTTTAAGACAAGCATTCACAAGTAGCTTGCAATAACGTAACAAATACAATTGTAATTTAACACAACAATCGATACGCAACCATTTCATGAAAGCAAGCTAACTATAATTACAACTAACCCAAGTATTATTGCCTTTTAGCCATTTCTGCTGCTGACTATTTTATTGCTATTTTACACTGTTTTTTATTTGATTTTGTTTCCTGCTTTATTGACTATACACAACTTTGTATGTTTTTATGTGTAGACTGATGTAGACATATGTTTTACCTTACCTGTTTTACAGCAGATCTCATCATAGCTATGACAGCCTGTGTACAGCCGTGCTGGATGACTTCTTTCATCCCGGGCTACTTTCACAGGATACTTCTGGAGTCGTCGAATAAGGCCCTTCATCAGACCAAACTGGATGAGCTTCCTGAGGAGGAATAGAATATAAAACAAAAGCAGACAAACATAAAAAGGCTGTGGAAACCAACACTTAAGGCTAATTCTGTCTTTTCTTGACTATCGGAGTATCAAGTACCATAGGCAGCATGGGAACTTGTGCCGGGGGGGGAGTGCTGTTGCACTCATGTCCTGCTTGTGGGTCTCCCATGGGCAGCTGGTTGGCTGCTGTGTGAACAGAATTGCTGGACTAGATGGACCTTTGGTCTGATCCAGCATGGCTCCTCTTATGTTCTTAGGCTACTTACCACACAGAACATTACTTTTTGTATTTTTGCAACTAGTAGAGTAAGAGTTTTATCCCCAAAGAGCAGTGTTCACATTATGGGAAAAGAGGTGTGTGTGTGTGTGTGTGTGTGTGTTGGGGGGGGGGGGCTTAAGGCAGGGCATGCACCCCACTCACTGGTTCCCTCCAGTTACAGCCAATTCATGGCACCCTGTAGACTTTTAAAAACAACGGCTAAGGGGACTGTTACAAAAGGTAGCAGGGCTGGCCCCCTGTAATTCAAGCAGTACTGAATAATTCTTAGGGGAAAAAAGCACCTTCCAACCTTTCATCTACTCTCTGGAGTTGGAGGGTATAGCGGCAAATGAGGTCTCGAACAGTTGTGCCAGGGCTCAACCCACAGTACAGCTGGAAAATGTCTCTCAGGCTGGCTCGCTTGTGACCTATACAAAAGTAGTAAAATAAAACCAAGAAAATATCCTGAAATGTCTGGCAATCACACCTAAATATATCGTAATGTTACTTTACAAAATGTTAACAATTTATCACGGAATTTATATATATCGTATGCAAACTAGCATTTGCAACTGAATGCCATTCATGAGCAATGACAATAAGATGTGCAATGCAGACAAAAATACCCTACATATATAGAGCAATCTAAAAAATATCATTCAAAAGTGCTATACAAATGGCATTCTATAACAATGGGGGCTAAAAATAACACACAAAATATTCCAAAGTGTCAGGCTAGATGCAAATTCATGAATGCTGGCAAATGTAGTCCATAGAACTGCTACTGTCGACAGCACTGCCAACAATTCAATAGATTCATTTGAATTTCTTCGTTTGGATCTGAATGTCGGCCAGTAGCCAATGTATTCATTTTAAATGTGATACATTATTCATACAATTATTTCAGAGGTGGACTGACAACTGTATAAATGCAAACATATACTAGAGTATCTTAGTAAAGAGCCCCTTACACAAGTAAGCCTTTATTTTATGCTAAACTCCCCAAACCATATAAACTCCAGGAGGAGCAGCTGGGATGCTGGTCAAGGATAACTACAAGGTCATAACAGATGATTCCAGACTACTACAGTCCTTATTAATCTTAGGCTGCAATCCTATACATCCTTTCCTGGACATAAGTCCCATTGCACTCAATAGCACTTACTTCTGAGTAGATACATATAAGATTGCACTGTCAAAACCACCTCCCATACCTGGTTTTGTGACATATGAAAGACATTCATCTTGGAGACATTTATCATCCACCAGGTCCTGGACTCTAGGTGTTGTGCAATATACATTTGAGTACTGAGGACAAAGTGGGAAGTATCAGTAAGCCAGCAAGGGTCATGCTACCACTAGAATTCACACTGATTGCTAGACAAAAATATCTTAACAGCAGTATACAGTGGCATGTAACCAGCATGACTGCTAGACTGAAGAACATCAACATTAAGATTACATGGCAAAGTGCATCTAACAGCAGAACAGGATACTGGCACTTGGTCTAGCATCTAATGCTAGGTTTTCTTTAAAAATTAATTTTAAAATTTCACTTTGCTGCCACAAATCATTTATCTTTTGGGTAATTTTACCAACACCTCCTGCTGAAAACCCCCTTAAAGGCAGGAGAATCATGAGGCCCCACTTGTGTGGTTTACATTCATAATGAGAAAAATTAATAAAGGGGTTGTGATAAGATTTGCCCTGAGTGCTTTCAAACAGCACATAAGCTTTCACAAAATGATGTGAATCAATGTTTTAAAATTAAATACAGTTTTGATGGTCACATATTGAGGCCTTAAATAGTATAATTTATTTTTGCTTTAAGATGTAGAACTTGGATTCTTGAATCAGAGAAATGTTGCCCTGTGGCCTAAAACCTGCAATTATGAACATGCAAGTTTTGGTAACTAAGTTAGACTACTCTAGCAATGGACAAAAAGCAACGAGATAATTGCATGTACTTTCTAATTAAATGAACGTGGTGAATGTGGGAAATTAAAGTATTTCTCTATCAAAGACCATTTGCCCACATATATAATTTCTTTTAAATGGGTTTTGATTTGTCCCATTTTTCTAACCTTTAAAATATCACCGGCCATACTACCAAACTACCAACATGTGCTGCATTACAAGTGGGGCTCCCTTCTTTATTTAAATCAGAAGCTGGTACTTTAAGAAGTCAATTAATCTCAATTCTTCTATTTTGAAGTTTCAATAGTAACCCATTACAATCAGGGACTGAGTCTGAAAAGAGGAGAGAAATCAAATCCACGAGATCAGTGCCCTCTCTTGGGATAGGGGTCCAATTCACACATGCATGTACATTATTTAATTTATCATCACTTGATTACTTTGAGCTGAATGTGCAAACTGACTATTGAAAAGCAATCGTCTGATATGATATGAAAGTTCTACCTTTGCAGTTTTGATCTGTGATGGCTCACTCACATATGCAAGTCACCACTTGTTCTTGCAGTGATCCAGTGAACCAGACATTCCATTGTTTAAAATCCAAATTCCCCAACCACATTGAGACACTTATCCATTACACTCACCTGAAGGATAGAAACTAAAGTCACTACTCCATAGTATCTAAAAAAAAACAGGAAGGCCATTAGAAATTAACCAACACACTGAAGTTAATGCATGTTATGAAGAATAACAAGAGCGCAGGATCTACTGGTATGCAATGGTGAAAATAGTATCTGAGATAATTTTGATACAGATCCCATAGTAATTTTGTTGGGAGTATTTTGAAGATTTGGCATTTGGACACAATAGATGGTTTATTTATAGGAAATATATTAGCTATGGCCAAAATAGTGTTAGGGGGGTGCTGGAAAAAAAAATTCTGCAAACCTCAAAATAGCCAGAACTTACTTTCTAAGAGGGTTGTGGTCAGAGTTTGTTCTTGACTGGAATTTGCTACATTTCTTGACATGGAAGCCTTTCTCCCTAATCTCAGACATGAACAGGCTTCCTGTGGTGAATCGCCACAAGGAAGGGGGAGGCTGCAAGTGAACATAATGCAGCAACAAGAAATGACTGGTATGTGGAAACGAGAGCCAAACGAAAATGTGACATGAAGCACATGACTCAGAGCATGTCGGGGTTGTTGTTTTTAATTAAAAATAATAATCAATAGCAGGCCACCCCTTTGGTTTTAATCTGAGCTGCAGCATACAGGGTAGGGAGGGTTTGACCCTTCCCTCTCCAGTTCACCCCCCCCCCCCACTATTGCCCCAGGAAAAAAGCTCACATTGATATCGATGGGAACCTTTTCTCAGGGCTGATAGCAGCATGGGGAGGAGGAAGGGAGTGGTTTTCATCAAGATTGTGGCTGGGCAGGGAAAGGTTAAACCTGCCCATGTACGGTTGTCCTGATAAAAAAAAATCAGGCCCTGCACACACCCCATTAAAAAGGAACGTGCTTTAAAGTCACATTTCTGCATCACATCTAGTGTGGCCCATTTTCAGAATAAGAGAGTTTTTTGTTTTGTTTTACAGAACAGACTCTGAGAGGGGGCGGAAAGAAGACTGAGCAAAAGGACAACAGGGCTAAGATTTCTTGTACATAAATATTCTAACTTGTTTGTGATCAAGCTCAGTAGCCCTTCTTTTTTTGCACCTGGCACTTACAACAGGTTCTGGATGGCAATTCGGACCAAATTGAGCTCCACATCTGCTTCAGCTGATATTTTCTGAACATGCCGAAAGCCATCAATGTATGGGAGGATCTAGGAAGAGAGTGTGTGTATATAATGCAAGGCTAAGGAGAGATGCATGCACATATGCGTAATTTTCACAACATTTTCACAAGCTAAACTAAGAAGGAAAGATAATCTCATAACTGGAAGGCTGACATTTATGTAGAAGTCCAGAGTGACATCTCAACTCCCTCTGCAAAGAGATATTACCTTACATTTTAAAATATGATCATTCACCTGGAAGCTCAGGCACAGGGCAGCAATTATACAGTAAGAACCATATAAAGCGGGTGAACAGGCCTTGTGGGACCTTCTTTGTTTTTTACTAGAACCCTTACAATTGGAGAATTCTGAGCCCAAGAATTCATTTTGCATACCAGAAGCGAACTGAGCTTACATTCCTGAATGGAGTTTACAAAATCCACTCCTGGTTACTTTTAGCTTTCCTCATTTCAGCAGCATAATGGGGGGGGGGGGATTTTGTGGCTACTATGGTTAAACAGATTGGGAGTCAGAAATCTGTGTTGATCAACTGCAAGCTGCCCGGAGATCTACCAGCAGATCTAGATCTACCTTCTGCCATCCGTGGTATAAAACATACTGAATATGTGAACGTTTAGCATCTAAGAATGTTTGCATACAACTGCGTTATTTCTTCTTCTATAAAACTGAACCTACAGGATACCGTTTCTAGTGTGTACTGTGAGAGATGTGCGATCCTGCCCAATGGCCAAGCAATGTGAAAAGGGGGATTTTACTCAAGAAGCAGTAATACGAAACGAACAATATAAATACATTTCAGCGGTATTTAGAGCTGCCTGTGAAAGCTTATAGAATCCTGTTATCAGAAACCCTTCTCATAGTTAAATTCTGGTGAATAAACTTCCTATTTGTAGGAAGATGTGTACTATTTGTACTACTCCATGCTGATTTAGAAAGTGACCCAGTAAACAGAAGAATTACTGAGACCATGAGCTTCTGTTAAAGGGATAAAAAAAACACATATACACGGGGACCTGGGTTGCATGGAATGATGGTGAACTGTGGGTAATTAACCTAGGATTTGCTGGGTTGCATGCTGTGTGCGAGCTGCTTCTACCTTGCATAATCAAAGAAGAACTAATCTAACCTATGATTAGTTTTCAGGTTAACTTTGGGTTGTTTAACCCACAAACAACCCAAAGTGTCTGGGTTTGCATGATGTCAAGGAAAAGGGAAGGAGGATCCCAGCTGCCGGGACTGGCCCCAACCTCCCTGCAAGGGAGGACCACTCAGGACCCAATCTTGGGGTCCCCTTCCCAAAAATAACAGTAGCCACCACCTTAGGTCAACAGGCACTGAAATTAGCATTGAGGTTATGCAGAGAGATCACACCAACTAAAGGTTGGATAAAGGTTTATTAAGATCAAAATAAAGGGGTAGAGGGAAAGGGAAGAATGGAAGTAGCAAGTTACACAAAGCCAAATCACTTAACTATAAACAGAGAGCTTCATGAATGCACACCCAAACCAAAATAATAAATCTATCTGGCCTATCCTTGCATACCGAAGTATGGATCTCCCTGGATAGCAACCAGCCGTCTGTAGGTCCAAGACCACCAGGATGGAGACCCCATGCCTCGACTTCAGCCCACTTTTAAAGCCCAGCCCTGGCAACCCAGGGCAGATTTTGCTTCAGCCAATCACTGGCTCAGTCCCTGGGTGGACCGCCGGGGCCTCCGAGAGGCTGGAACCCCCCCCCCACCTACCTCCAGCTGTTGGCGCTTTCTAGTTAGCAGGGGCTGCGTCTGGCCTTGGGCAAAGGGCTGAGGAGCCTCTAGATTGCACACAATCCCAGGTGGTTACCTCTGACGTGACAGCCTGACCCAATCTTAATTTATTTATTTATTTATTTATTTATTATTAAATTTATTAATCGCTCATCTGGCTGGTCACCCAGCCACTCTGGGCAATGTACAGCATATAATAAAACAGTTTAAAACAATAAAATTCTACAAATAAAAACGTTTTCTAAAATACCCTAACCCAACCCAAATGCCTGCCTGAACAACCACGTTTTTAATGCACGACGGAAGCTCATTAAAGAGGGGGCATGGAGGAGTTCCCTAGGGAGGGAGTTCCACAGAGTGGGGGCCACCACAGAAAAGGCCCTCTCCCTCGTCCCCACCAGTCTAGCTGTCCTGGCTGATGGGACAGAGAAAAGGCCATCCGAGGCTGATCTTGTTAAGCGGCCTGTCTGGTGTTGCTGGAGGCGCTCCTTAAGATAGGCTGGGCCGGAACCATATAGGGTTTTAAAGGTCAAACCCAACACCTTGAATTTGGCCCGGAAAACAACTGCTCACCAGTGCAACGCCTTCAGCACTGGAGTGATGTGATCTCGCCGGTGGCTGCCTTTAATCAGGCAAGCCGCCGCGTTCTGTACCAGCTGCAGCTTCCGAACCGTCTTCAAGGGTAACCCCATGTAGAGTGCATTACAGTAGTCTAAACGAGAGGAGACCAGGGCATGTACTGGCGGAAAGCAGGCCAGTATCCTTGACACATGTCATGTGATAACTTGCAATTGGCCCGATTGGAATTTGATTATGCAAAGCGGAAGCTGCTCACGCCCGCGGCACCATTTGTGCTATTACATGTGAACGGACCCACATACTGTAATCTAGACCTAAACCAAACCTAGGAAATTAAAACTGCACTCTTATGCATGCTTGCTTGGAAATAAATCCCATTTAACTCCCATTGTTAAATGAAAATCATCACTGGGAAAATGTAATTTGGGCAGTCTGATCCTATACATACTTATTCAGAAGCAAGCCCCATTAAGTATGTATAAGATCAAATTGCCCAAATTACATTCTCCCAGTGATAATTGGCCAAACTCATGAAAATCTGAGGCCAAGTAGGATTGGTGTGTGTGTGTGTGTGTGTGTGTGTGTGTGAGAGAGAGAGAGAGAGAGAGAGAGAGAAAGAGAGAGAGAGTCACCGGGGGGGGGGGGATTATCTCCACCTCCCCAACACTGCTTCCGCGACACTGTTCCTGCCCAGTTGTGTGGACCAACCTGCTGAGTGGTGAGGTCCCACTGCGAATTGAAGAAGTCATCCTTGTCTTGGGTGAAAACAGGAACATCATATTCCTGCACAATGGGGGGATCTGGACGTTGCTCAATCACTTTCAGGTGAATGGTGTTGGATTCGTCTGTAAAAAGGAGCAAAGTATTTGTTTATGTGTTTATGTGTTTGTGTTTATGTGTTTGTTTATTAATCGCCCATCTGGCTGGTCACCCAGCCACTCTGGGCGATGTACAACAATAAAACAGTTAAAACAATAACATTCTACATTAAAAACATAATAAAAAATACCCTAACCCACCCCAAATGCCTGCCTGAACAACCATGTTTTTAATGCGTGGCGGAAGCTCATTAAAGAGGGGGCATGGCGGAGTTCCCTAAGGAGGGAGGTCCACAGAGTGGGGGCCACCACAGAGAAGGCCCTCTCCCTCGTCCTCACCAGTCTAGCTGTCCTGGCTGATGGGACGGAGAGAAGGCCATCCGAGGCTGATCTTGTTGAGCGGCCTGTCTGGGGTTGCTGGAGGCGCTCCTTGAGATAGGCTGGGCCGGAACCGTATAGGGCTTTAAAGGTCACAACCAACACCTTGAATTTGGCCCAGAAAATAACTGGTAGCCAGTGCAACTCCTTCAGGACCGGACTGATGTAATCACACCGGCGGCTGCCTTTAATCAGGCAAGCCACTGCGTTCTGCACCAGCTGCAGCTTCTGAACCATCCTCAAGGGTAACCCCACATAGAGCACATTACAGTAGTCTAAACGAGAGGAGACCAGGGCATGTCCTACTGATGGGAGCAGATGGTTGGGAAGGTAGGGGCGCAGCCGCCTTATCAGATGGAGTTGGTACAGTGCTGTCTGGCTCACGGCTGACACCTGAGCCTCCATGGACAGCTGGGAGTCTAAAATGACCCCCAAGGCTGTGGACCTGGTCTTTCAAGGGTAGCCGTACCCCATTCAACACCAGGTCAACATCCCCCAAACTCCTCTTGTCTCCCACCAGAAGTACCTTGGTCTTGCATGATAGAGAGAAGTCATTACAAGGTTGTACAATCACAATAGGCGCTGCTAGAATCTGGAGACATGGGCCTCTGCACTGCTCTTTGATACAAGGACCTTCTCTACATGGCACAACCACACTGGCTCCACTACTGGAGCACCCAAGTTACAACCACGTTACTGATTATTACTAAAGATTTAAGCCAAAAATATATTAGCTGAATTCTTTGAAGTCTGAATTTGAGGGCATTGCTTGTTTCCTAATCAAAGAGTGGTCAACTGCATGGCCAGGGACAGGTGGTGTGAGCAAAAAGATGCCTAGTGAACCCAGATGCAGACTAGGTTGCCTGACAACACAGAGCAACAGGAAATTATTAGACCTATTCTTCTCAACATCAGATGGTGTGAAGTTCTGATTATTCAAATAAGGATAATCAGCAGATCCCCTTTTTTCATAGTCATTTATGATGAGAGCCAGAGTACAGCAAAATAAAGGGTTCTGCACCTCACAAATATTTAGTTACAAGAACTGACTTAAAAAGGACCAAAGTCCAACTTTTCATGGATCTTTGCATTGTTCTCTTGAAATTAAGATAAACTGTGGGCATCAAGGCAGGATTTAATATTCACTTCATCCCCCTTTCCTTCTCTTCAGCAGCACCATATTCTATAGTAGCCTTCCCCAGCGTGGTGCCCTCCAGATGTTTTGGACTAAAACTCCCAGCATTCCTGGCCATTGGCCCTGCTGGCTGGAGCTGATGGGGATGAAGTCCAAAACATCTCAAGGGCACCAGGTTAGGGAAGGCTGTTCTATAGTAACCAGACTACTTCTAACTTTTAATACCCGAGGGACAGAAAAGGAGGGCCAACACCACAAGGTGAGTGCTCTCATGTCCTGAATGTGCCACGCTGCCATCTTCCCCTGCATTTCCCCCAAGAACCACAAGCTTGTATTTTGATATGCTCCTTTTCAAGTTACAACGAGTCTGTTGACAATACCTATCGGCAGGGTGCACTTGCCCGTGGCATTCAGTTCCTCAAGTAGGATGGTCATGATGGGGATCAACTTTTGTTTGCTCTCGTCATTGGAAATGAAGCCACTCTCAAGCTAGGAAAGAACAAAGTCTATGCTCAGCCTCAACCAAACCTTAAATATGCCATCACTAGCGTGGACAGAGTAAATCCCAGACTCGAAGAAAATAAGCCTTCTTCGTGCAGAATACATTTGTATATATTTTCAGAGCAATAACAAACATGTTTATACAGTAATGGAAGCAACCTCTCCAACTCTTGCAGGATTGGTACAGATGCTACTATGGCATCGTACCAAACTTGCAAGAGTTGTGTGATATTGGTACACAAATGTAATGGGGAGCGGGTAGGAAGAAGAGATCCTTGCTTCTAGGTGAGCAGTCTTGAAGCAAGGTAAAAAGCTGTTTACCTTTTTAAGCAAACAGAGAAATAAACAGGAGATGTGTACTGGCTATGGAGTGATGGAGAAAATATACAGCCTTGAAATATTTTTTTTTTAAATCAAGGAAAGGTTCTTGAAATGGCAGGACACTGTTGTAGGGAACAAGGTAACTGTGCACTGTTTCTTTTTAACAGGCTACAAGAGAACTCTTGGGGTGAAGCAGATATGCACTCACACTTTGCCTGTTTAAAAATAATCCCAAAACTGCATCAAGAAGGGACAGTGGAAGTGTTGTGCCTGGCCACCAGCAATGACACTGGTGCTGTCCAATAGGTGCCTGTGACAGTCGCACACACCTGTCACAATATCACTGGTTCCATGTTTGGGTGGTCAGTTTCAGTTTTTATCAGGTGCCACCCAGTGTCCTACACAAATTCTGAAAAATCTGGCTTGCCACTGACCAATATACTACAGAAGAAATAAAGTGGGGGAGACAAGGGAGCTTCCACGTTGCTAAAATATATAATCTGTACACAACCTTGTGTAGAGAAGCATGGGACAGAATACTTATCCTATGTCTAACCTCTAGAGTGGTAAGATAACCTGCCAGTTTCTTCACAATAGGTTCCAGTGCACAGGTCTTAGCTCTAGCATCACAAACGAAGCCAAGGTTGAAAAGCAAGGCATTCCGGCTATATTTTTTATGTTCAATACAGACTGGGCAACCAATTAGCTTTTTTTCCATAGCTGTACTGTGAGAGAGAGAGAGAATGTTTAAAAGGTTATTAAATGTAATTTGTATGGCACTCTGCAGCATACAAAATGCTGTGCAACTGTATTTCATTTATCACGTAATCGCTCACTGTTGTCATACATTTGTCCCTCTGCAGAGGCCATCCAACTAGTTTTACACACTGATGGTCCTTCCCAGGAAGAATAAAACGGCCTTGCTATCAGCCTTGCCTAACCCAGTAACTCCAAACTCTTGTTCTCAGTCCAGCTATGGGCCATGCAAACACAGAAGCAGGCTTCAACTTATGTATCCCTAACCGGATGGGAAAATTAGGTGCACAAATGGGTGCTGCAGATGCAATTCCCATGTTCAGTCCAGCAGCCAGGACTGTGCGTGTGCAGACTTTCCGAGCCTGGGGATGGATTAGTCCTTTCCAAGTGATCAGCCAAATTGCTGATTATCTGACAGGACTACATGTACACAGGGCCCTGGCTGCTAAGTGTGCTTCGACGGATTGGGGCTTGTATTCTTTGAGTGGATCCCCCCAAGTGAGATTTGCTCACTCCAAGATGGCAATGTTTCTTCATACCACAAATTGGCACTTGCTTCTTACTGGATTCCTAATTTATTCTGGTTTCCATTATGTTATCACATTTCTAGATAGCCAGAGTGTCCCTGTGCTTGATTTTAGATCCCTAGTTTTAACCTCAAGCAGTTTACTAGACTGGCGACATGACAAACCTGGAAACTCATCTCCTTATGGCCCAGCTTTATCATGTCTACTCAGAAATAAGCCCCAAACAAGTCAATGGGATTTCCCTTGCCCAAAGTGATGGTATATTAAAAAATGAGGGCAGAGTGCTTAATTTCTAATAAGAGAAGTGCAGGCAAGGAGCCGGGCCATCTGCATTGGAAGGAGTAAATAATAAATTGATGGGAACAGGCTCCAGTTGATTCAGAGGTGGGGAAAACCTCTGCATACATACTCAAGGAAGATTCTTATTATGTCATACCTTTTAAACAGGGCCAGTCGAAGACACTATCACTTGAGGCATAGTAGCAAATGGCACCTGTCACATACCCAAGTCAAGGTTGGGAGGGACCGTAGCTCAGTGGTAAAGCACCTGCTTTGCAAGCAGAAAGTCCCAGGTTCAATCCCCAGCATCTCTAGGTATGGCTAGCAAGGAATCCTGCCTGAACCCTGGAGAGCTGCTGCCAGTCAGCACTGACAATACTGGGCTAGATGGACCAAGGGTCTGACTCAGTGGGCCAGTTTGCATGATCGCTGCAGCCCACCATGGCTTATTTAAACCACAGTGGGTTGTGGTGTGTGCCAGCTGCCCTTTCAAATATTCAGGCTGCAGTGGGCGGTCACTGTGGCTTATCGTGTCATACATGTGGCTTATACAAGTGTTAAACAACGCTCACATAACCCTAAAACAGCCCATGTATAAGTCACCCTCACCGGGTTTGCATGACACAATAAGCCACGACGCCCGCCCACTGCAGCTTGATTATACAAAAGTATGACTGAAATGCGCTGTTACTCACCGTGGCTTAAATAAGCCAAGGTATGCTGCACTGATTGTGTGAACCCGGTCAGTATAAGGCAGCTTCCCATGTTCCTAAGGTGCATGCTAAGGCCAACTAAGTTATTTTGGCAAGCAAAGGCAGAAAGTCCCATCAACACCTCTCCCCATTCCTTGCGGTAATACAACCACCACCACTACCAATTTTTTAATAGTATTCATGTTGCCTAATAGTAGGGCTGGTCCTAAGAAGGGACAAGGCCAAAGATGGCAGAAATGGTGCTAAATGGGCATGTTTAAAGGAGGAAGGGTGAACTACCAGACTCACATGGTAGTATCTGCAAACAACGTTTTCTATTTACATTACTGCTGGGTAGCACTTACACTGTGATAAGCTTGTTTTGCAGTTCAGGTTTGGTGATGATATATACCTGAACTGTATCAAAGAGCTCTCGGGAAATGAAATCCTCTGGTACCTGTGGAGTCAAAAGAGACAACTGCAAATCAAATGAGTGTCAAAAATGCAGATGTACCGACTCCAGGGAAAGCCCAGTTCCTAAGCTTGGGCAGTGTTGCCGAACATGTTTTTGTAGATCCATGTTTCCTTGTAGTCTGAAAAAGCCTTAGGTATTTTTATTAAGTGGTGTAAGAGTAAATACTTTGTTTCAATGCCATGCACATGTGTGGTTGCCTTGCTGCTCAGGGAAAAGCCATGCTGCAGAAGGAATCACTTATTTGTGAGGAGGTAGCAGCTTTGGTTTTTAAACAAAGGCGGTACGTTCTCCAGCACTGCAAAAGGAGAGTGTACAGTTTGAAGTAAAAGAGGAGAAAGATTTTAAAAGTGTGTGTGTGTGTGTGTGTGTGTGTGCGCGCGCGCGTGTGTGTGTATGGGGGGGAGAGATAGCTGCAGAAAAGGGAGTCACTTTGGCGCAGTTTGTGAAGGACACTTCATTAGTGGAGGGGCCACAGCTCAGTGGGAGAGCCCGGGGTTAGCATGCAGAAAGTCTCAGCTTCAATATTTGGTACCTCTGCCAAAAGGAACAGGTAGCAGGTGATGGGAAAGATCTCTTGCCCATGATCCTGGACAGCCACTACTAGTCAGAGCAGGCAATACTGGGCTAGATGGACAAACAGTCTGACCTGGTTGAGGGAGCTTCATGAATGCCCCACATCTGTAACTACATCATTCAATTTGTAACAAAATCTCTAGTACCACTGACCTGGTATGTTATTTTAGGTCCAAGGGTCGGGTGGAATTCACTGAAAAAGATACACTCAATTCTGCTACTGACTTCCATGGTGATATCTGCAAAAGATCCAGTACGCAGGACTCAAATAGTGGAAAGAGATACACACAATACACAGAACCGACAAGGCAAACACAACTCTGAAAGGTACCAATCCTTGGAAGAAGTTGGTAGGTTCATCTACCAAGGGAGCAGTTCTATGCATGGTTAGACAGAAAAAAGGCCTACAGGTCCCAGCATCCCCCAGCCTCGTGCTGGGAGTTGTAGGCCATTTTTGCTCTCTAAACATGCATAGGATTGTGCCCTAAATCATGCATGATAAACACTGTTCCAGTACCATATCTGTCTTTTGAGCTGGTTAGAAGCAACCAGGTGTGATAACTTTCACAAGAAAAACCTCTTAACCAACATTTTCTTATGAGTCTGCACGGTGCTGGTAGACATCCCTCACTTCTAGATGGAGCAGCCTAGCTTGGACAACTGGCTTTGTTCATTAATTATAAGCGAGTCTGTTGGAATCATCCATTCCATTTAATACCCACACCATACCACCACCAAAAATAACTGCTAGTAAAGAGGCAGGCAGATCCCTTCAATTCTTTTTTCTCCTTAGTCCTGACAGAGGTATCTCAAGGAACCCTACATCTCAAAGGAATTATCCTTAAAGGGATATTATTAAACCATTTTTAGACATACCTACAAAGCCTACAATTACTGATCAAGGAGGTCTGGTGATTTATGACTGTGCCTCCATTTACAGTCCACTTATGACATATACAAGTGGGATCTGCAGCAGAATGTGGCAGTACCCTCATCCACTAGCACAGCCTTCCCCAACCAGGTGCACTACAACTCCCAGCATTCCTGACCATTGGCCATGTTAGCTGGGGCTGGTGGGAGCTAAAGTCTGGAGGTCACCAAATCTGGAGGGCATGAAGTTGGGGCAGGCTGCACTAACAGGAGGAATCTCATTCAGGGTTCCAGACAGCTAGCTATTCCCTCTTCCAGAATATCAGAAACTGTAACTCTGTATAAGCTGAGAAGTCTGTTATAGGGTAGCCTATAAATAAAGAAACCCTCTTTCCTAGTTATCTTTTCCAGCTGACACTCTGCGTTCTGAGACTCCTGGAGGCCAGTGAGCACGCTCAGTCTTCACTAGGATTTTTTGGGGGCAGAGGTTGCCCCGTCTGAGACTTCAAAAACATATTTTGTAACTCTACATACCTTGAGGTTCACCCAAGCGTACCAATAAAAAGGTAAAGGTGTCCCCAACCAGTCGTGTCCGACTCTAGGGTGCGGTGCTCATCCCCGTTTCTAAGCCGAAGAGCCAGCGCTGTCCGAAGACGCTTCCGTGGTCATGTGGCCGGCATGACTGAACACCGAGGTGCACGGAGCGCTGTTGCCTTTCCCGCCGAAGCGGCACCTATTTATCTACTTGCAATTTCTTGCTTTTGAACTGCTAGGTTGGCAGGAGCTGGGACTGAAGACGGGAGCTCACTCCGCCACGCGGCACTCGGGTCTTGAGCTGCTGTCCGACCTTCTGGTCTGCAGTTCAGCTCAGCGCCTTAACCACTAAGCCACCGCGGCCCCTATAAGCGTACCAATACCTCCCTCTTATTCCTGGCCCTGCTTTCGCTGAAATCCTGCTAGTACCTGAGTTCACTCTTAGAGGGCACAAGTGGGCCCTACAATAAAACGTGCTCCTAGTCAGAGTTCCTTTCAGTCAGCCAGACAAGCCCTGCACCAAGATACTCCATTCCGCCGCCCCCCTCCAATGGACCATCAACATTCCGCGGCTACTGAGCATGTTCAGTCCTCATTGGGCTTGCTGGAGGCGAGTTTCTTTTTCACTCCCGTAGGTTTTATTTTTTTAAGATTTTTTGTACTTCTGCAGACCTCAGCATTCCTCTGAACCTATCAATACCCCCTCTTGTTTCTCAGTGCTTTGGCTACATAATCATCAGCGCTCATCATCTGAGTTCACTGTTAGGAGTGACTGATGATCTATCTAGCTAGGTTTACCAAGCCTTCACGCCCCTGACGAACTGCACACCTGCTGGCCTTTATTTAACGTGCCTCCAGACTCTGCTGCAACAGACTAACACAAATACCTAGGTAATATCCCACGTTAGTGCTACATAAAGTAGTCCCATTGAAATGAACGGGGCTTGAGCGAGCTGTCTAGAATCAGCCTCAGAAAAGCTCCCTGACCCTGAAATCTTTAGCCAGGTGCGGGCACAACGCCGAAGGGTGGAAGGCCCCGGAAAGACCCGCTCCCTCCTCCCCGGGTAGCCAAACAGTGAGACTGAAGGAAAAGCTCACCTATTGCCAAGAGAAGAGCTCGTCGGAGACGCGCATGCGCAAACTTCACTCCCAGCGGGCAGAAAGAGCGCATGTTTTTTCTACTCAAGTGTGCGAGTGGGAGGGCGAAACACCGGTGTTACAGCGCATGCGTATGTCACCGCCTCGGCTGGCCTAGTAAGAAGATGGCCCTTCCGCGGATATGCGCACGCAGATTTCTCTCTCTTTCTTTTCGGGTAATAATGCTAATAAACGTGCCTCCTGAGCTTGACGGCTTGATTTGACAGGATTCCCCTGTGATGGACAGCACGGCTCAGCCTCTCAGGCGCAGGGGCTGGTAGGAGGGGAGGACCGGCCCTAGCCAATCAGAAGGCGGCGTTTGCTTCCTCAGCTTCTCCCGGAGTTGCCTCTCCCTTGCGATGCTGCCGTTCCAAGAGCAGGTGAGTGAAGCCCGCCTTCCTTGGGGGCCTTGCTCGGTCACTGTCGGAGCCGGGGAACCCCGACTGACCGGCGGGCAGCCTTGGTGGAGATCTCTTCCCTCCACAGCTGTTGGGGCGGGTGGGGATATTCCTGTATCCCAGCCTTCCCCAACCTGGTGCCCTCTAGATGTGTTGGACGTCAGCTCCCATCATCCCCAATTAGCATTGGCCATGATGGCTGGGGATGATTGGAGTTGCAGACCAATACATCTGAGGGCACCAGGCTGGGGAAGGCTGCTGTATCCTCTATCCTTGCTTGGAATATCTCCAGCACTTGAAACCCAGATAGCTCTTGCTACTCATAATCCCGGATTAGTGGAAGGGGTGGTCTTGTCTCATCCGAAGACAATGGACAACAGTCCTCGGACCCTAGGGAATTTCGGACCCGCACTCCCAAACTGGGTCTAGAAAGTATGCACCCTCTGCTCTGAAGGATCCGTGGCTTTTTGTTCTTTGGCAATCCTTGTATCCTTCCTTGTACCCCCCGCCCCGAAACCAAGTGAGTCTGTAGCAAAATTGGGCGTGAAGTGATGAAGCACACGGATCTCGCCCTCCCATCCAGAGG
Organism: Heloderma suspectum; assembly: GCF_057233095.1. Classification (NCBI taxonomy): domain Eukaryota; kingdom Metazoa; phylum Chordata; class Lepidosauria; order Squamata; family Helodermatidae; genus Heloderma; species Heloderma suspectum. The sequence continues at coordinate 281,849,334 of NC_139459.1, forward strand.
GAGATGTTGATCAGGCACTGAAATAATAGATGGTGAGGTTGGAGGGGCGGGGAGGGGCATGGGGGATGGTGTCTATCCACCTCCTCTCCCTAAGATTACAGAGCAGGATTGTTGCCCTGATACGATGACTGCTGCTGTATTTGTGATGGCAGGTTTAAATTAAAGGGATGGATGGTAAGGGCGAAAACAGTTGATTTCCGTCCTGGAACTGACAGTGGTCTTATTACTGCTTTAAATATGCTAAAATGTCATCCGGTTATTACAAGATCAAACGTAGAGGGTGTGATTTTAGCATTTAGAGCTTCCTGGGTTTGAACGCTTGGCTGTGCCAAGCGAGGGAGATGAGCTTTCTCCCTCTGAAAGGGGAGTGTCCAGTCTGGCTGACAATGTAATTCTGTGTTTGAAAAGATGTCCTCATCTTCTCCCAGCTGGGCTGTAGCCTCAGTGTGGCCTAGCTCCTTTTGTGTTTATCAATTCCATTCTCATTCCTTTGTTAATCCCACAATGTTGTTCAAGTAAGTAGGTGCATAGTTAAACTATGGAATTCGCTAGTAGTGATGATGGCTACCAGTTTGCGTGGCGTTAAAAGGGGCTTAGACAAATTCATGGAGGATAAGGCTGTTAATAGCTACTAGTCATAACAGCAGTATGCCACCTCCAGTATCAGAGGCAATATGCTTCACAATACCAGTTGCTGGGGAACATGAAAGGGAGGGTGCTATTGCACTTGAGGGCTTCCCACAGTCATCTGGTTGGCCACTGTGCAAATAGAATGCTGGATTAGATAGGATTTTTGTCTGATCCAGCAGGGCTCTTCTTAAGGTGGATCTGTAGAGGGTGCAAAGGATGGAGTAGCTGGGCTTGGACCCAGTTCAGTTTTCCACTCAGGGCCACTTCACTTGTTACAAAATCCCTGTAGAGAAAGCAGTGTTGTGTTGAAATAGGTGTCCAAGCCACGTGTATATAGTCATTTAAGATGATTGCAGTTGTGTGAATGTTGCTGCATTTATAGAAACTGGGAACCTCTCGTTGGCCACAACTTTCCAGTGTGTGCATATGCAGCAAAATACATGTACATATGATCACCATATGTTATTGGTCATCTATCTGTTCAGGATGCATATTTCATTGAGGGATTTTGTGACATCTGAAGCGATCCTCAGCCCATGATGATTACTGAGTTACCTTGGGCAAATTTCTGCCTCTCATCCTCTTACAAGGCTGTTATAAGTATGAACTGAGCTACTGAAACATTAGTAATAATCAGATTAGTATTGTAGTTCGCAGCTTGTGTAAAAGTTGGGAAGAATCCATTTGGATGTTCCATTCATGCTTGTGGCTGAAGATTTGTTCAAAGCACTTCATTATCTTAAATAGGGAACCCCATGAGAAAAGCTAGTGTGCCCTCCCCCTGCTCTTTGGTTCTATGCTGCTCAGATCTAAATATAAGCCCCTCTGTGGACTAACAGTATGCCTTCACATGACAGATGCCTGCACATGTTAATAGCATTACACCCTGGTGCAGTCCAAGTATACAAGATTCTTGCTGTAGTGAAATGAAATATGAATGTGAGTCAACAAGCTTTCTATACAGAAACCATTATTATGCTAAAGTCAAGACAAACATTTGCATTCAGAAGCCAGTAATAACAGAGCTATAATGCTCGTAGTGTTTTCTGCTATACTGGCTTTGTTGATTGCCAATGTCTCCTTGTTTTTCCATGGTGGGAGACATGAATCCCACACTGCATGGCTACTTCTTCTCACTTGTTAGAACAGCTTGTTTGGAAAGGTGCCTGTTTCTATCAGGGATGCTTCTGGTTGTGCACTGACAGTGCAAGAGACGATAACAGCAGCTTGTTGAACCCTAACGTTGCAATTCTAAACCTATCTGCACCTGAATAGTCCTCCAGTTGGTGACGAGGAGCTACTCTGGTCTTAGTAGTTTATCTCAGCCCTCCTTCAGCCACCAAACTTTCAGTACTAATATTTAGCCAGTTTAATTCTTGACAAGGACGAAGCATCTGCTTAGATTTGTGGCCCATCTCATGCCAAAGGTGCAGGGTGGACAACAGCTTCACAGGAATAAAGGATGCCAAATAGATCCTGGTCCTGAAGGCTCCCAGTCTAAAGGCCACAGCAAAATAAAGAGAGGGAAGCATCAACAGAAGGGGTAAGGGGCAGCTGTTCTCCTAAAATTATTTATGCACATGCAGGACAGAATTCTGCATAGACAAATGTTTCCCTAAACAGTCAGTCCCTCTATTTCTGATCTGCAGGTGTGAGTGCCAATGCATATGTAGCCAAAACAGCACCACCCACACACAGGATGGAGGTATCAGCAGTCTTGGTGGAGCCCTGAGGTTTGCAGAAGTACAAAAAAAAAAAAAAAACTGGTTAAAAAAAACTTCTAGGGAAGTGTAAACCCCAAGGACAGCCCACTGAGGACTGAGAGTGCTCAGTGGCCATGAAATGCTAACTGACTGGGATGGGGGACAGAAAACTGGGTGGGAGGGTGGAATGGAGTACCTTGGAGGAGGGCATTGCTGGCTGAATGGAGCACTAAACTAAGTATTCCACACAGACACATTTTGTTGCAGGTTCCAGTTGTCTACGCTAATAAGTGTTCTCAGTTCTCCAAGTGCCAGTTCTTTTGCAGCTAAAACAGTACCATCCAGGAGGAAGGGATCAGCTTGCCTGGGTAAATACCTGAGGTTTGCAGAAGTATAAAAAATCCTGAATTACTTTTCTAAGGGGGCAACAAGCCCCCCCCCCCACAACCCAATGAGGACTGAGCATGCTCAGCAGGTATAGAAAGCTTACTGACTGCTGGAAGAAAAAAGTGGAAAATCAGGGAGGGTGAATGGGAATGGAATTAAGCAGCTGGAACCCTGAACAGAAGCACTCCACGCTGTGATATTGTTCTGCAGGCCCCACTTGTATCATAACATTACAGCACAGATGTTGCCATTACAAGGAGAGAGGGAGGAAAAGAAGCACGGCCATGAAGGAAGCATGGATATGAAGGAAGAGTTCAGCCACCCAAAGTTAGTGACTTTTGTGGCAGATCGCCTAGGCACTGATGTGGCAACTCTAATGTGCAATGAGGACCTCTCCTGGTCACCTGGGTGTTTCTTTGGTTTGTCCTTAAAACTCACCAGTGAAACTTATTTCTGGGTTGCGCTGTTTAATGACAGCTTTTATTGAGCAACTGCTTTTCTTAATATTCTCTTCCCTTCCCCCCCCTTTCCACCAGAGAACTAGCAAAAGTGTGAGAAGAGTGATACGTTTGTTGCTCTAAGGAGATAGTATTGTATAGCTTTCTTGTGTCTTGATGTGCTGGGGAAGCTGATCCGTGCTGCACACAGCATCAGGAAACCCGGAACTGGTGGACAGTGGAAGGTCAACATCTTGTAGAGCGTGGCGGAGAAGACATGGCTCTGACCATTGAAACGGAATCGCGGATATACCGCTCCCTCAGGGCTGCCTTTGGTGTCGCCGCACACTTTGTCTCGCTTGGATTTACCGTCTTTGTAGCTGTGCTTGCCAGACCTGGATCAAGTAAGTAGGGAGTGATGGTAGATTCATGGATGGGTACTCTCCAACAGCAGTTCATAAGGTCGAGAAAACGAAGGCGTGGGCAGGAATTTAGGAAGGAATGCACCTATGCCAAGTTCTGTCCCACATGTGCATCAATAGTGTGAGCCATTTGAAAGTCAGTAAGACTTACAGTCCAGTCCTTCCAGAGCTGATTTCAGTGGGCTTAGGCCTAACTCTACACTGGATCAAGCTGTTAGGCTTTTGAATCACCTAAGTGCTCTTTGACATTCCTGCTCTGAAATAGGATTGACATAAAACTGCAGGGCCTAAACCAAGGGTGGGCAACTTGTGGCCCTCCAGATGTTGTTGGACTTCAAATCCCATCTTCCCTTCCCATTGGCTGTGCTGGCCAGGGCAGATGGGAGTTGCATTCCAACAACATTTGGAGGGCCACAAGTTGCCCACCACCTGGCTTAAGCTGACCCATTCCTTGTCAGCTTATGGCTACTGCCAGACATAATGCATAGGATAGCTGTCCCAGTCCAGCAAAAGAGACATGATGTACATTGGAATATGCACCTCCCCATCCTGATGCTCTTCCAAACCGTTTGATGCAAACAGGGACATCCAGGGCCAGCAGTTGTGTTATGTGTAACCACTGCCTGTGACAATGGCTAGACTGGGGTCACTGTAGACTGGCTTGTGAGAGTTTGGCCAGTACACTTTAGTACCAAATAGTGCTGCATTTCTGTTTTTCCATTACCGAATGCAATAAGTGAGCTTTGTCACAGTAAACTGATCCTTCGACTGCAACGTCTCCTATTATCCAGTTACAGACCTGGATGCTTTGCGAGAATAAACTTTCAGCTTCTCTCAATTAAGTCCCTCAATGAAATAAGAGTCTTAAATGCAAGCAATGACTTTAGATGAGATCACCTGGGCCCATTGCCAGTGATGACTAAGGGTGCAATCCTATACATGTTTAGACAAAAAAAAAAGTTGTGCAACTTCCAGCATTCCTACAGCCCTACAAAAAAGTCCTACAACTCCCAGCATGGCTGGCTGGGGAATGCTGGGAATTGTAGGACTTTTTTCTGTCTAAACATGCATAGGATTGCTCCCTTAGGAACTTTGGCACAGGCCATTGCATACCGTGTTGCAATGTCACAGGACACACCACTCTTGCACAAAATAATTTTTCTTTAAAGGGATATGCAAGTGGTGTCATATCTATGTTAAAAAAAGCAGGCTTTTGTGGCGCCTTAAAAAACAAAAGGATTTAGGGTTGGATCCTGGATCTGCTTTCTGTTTGTGGAAGGTCCCTCCACCTGATTTTTGGGGATCTCCCTCACACACCATAGTTCACCCCATTCAGTAGGTTCTCCTGACTCTGTGTAGCATTTCCAGGGGACGGGGCGGGGGGCTGCCCTGGGAAGGAGAGGCTGGGGAAGTCTGCTTTCACCAGTGCAGTTAATCCAGCTTTAATCTCGATCCAACGTTTATTGTGCAGCATAAGCTTTCATGATCTAAAGACAAGCAGTTTATGCCACTGTAAATGTTAGTCTTTAAGATGCCACATGGTGCTTTGTTGTCTTTACTGCTACAAACAAATATGGTCACCCTTCTGGAATTTATACAGTTTGTTTGGAGTGGGTTCCCCACTTCCGCACAGTACTTGTGATTTTATAGTCACTTTATGTCTTTTTGGGGGAGCACAGGTTTTGTTTCTCCCTCAGCCTCATGTGAGAGGGAATGGCAAAAGTTATTAGATCCAAAATGGAGGCACCCAGCAAATTTAGGGTGCTTCTAGGCAAAGTTTTTAGTGTGCAATTGCTCTACCTCAAACACAGAATTTTATCAGGGCTCCAGATGTTGTTGTCTTCCACCTGTACCGCTCTCAGTGTTTTCCCACTGCTTCTTCCATCATTTTCTTACTTATCCCTCCACCCCGCCACACACAAAATGTTAAGGAGGGAAAGACGGAATCGCTGCACAGTGCATCTTGACTAGTAGTGCTAGGAGCCCTCTGTCTGGAAGCACCCTTAATAAAATGTGACAGTGTTTCTCTTCAGCAGTAACAGTGATTTGTGATTTTGGCACACTTAGGATTTTCTTGCTTGTAAGCTTCCCACAGGCAGCTAGTTGGCCACTGTAGGAACTGAGTGCTGGACTAGATAGGCCTTTGGTCTGATCCAGCAGGGCTCTTCTTGTGTTTTTATGTCACACAAGTAGGTTACATCTAAGATTCAAATGGATGTATCTCACTGGAAGAGTAGGCAGTATATTTTCAGCTGTATGCTAGTTGATCAGACTGCAGGGACTCATTTTGCTCTCCTTTCTTTCCAGGTCTGTTCTCCTGGCATCCTCTCCTAATGTCTCTTGCGGTAAGCCAAGCCAAAAGCATTCTCTGCCACCATTTTCCCAAATAACTAACTATAATCCCTTATCTTGTTTGTACTGGGGGCTGTTCAGTTCACTGAACATTCTGGGACATGGGTAGTGAGGGGGATTTGTTACTAACTTATTACGGAGTCAGAAGATGGTCCAGGCACCAAGGAGCAGAGAAACAGGGAGGTGATGCAGCTGCTCCTTCCTGTTTGTGGGTCTGGAATCCAGAATTCCCTGCTGGTAGTTTTCTAGTTCAAAGCTATGATTAAAGCACGCGATAATTATCCCTAGCGTCTATCGCCTCCTATTCTGAGGGATGGGGCTCACTGTAAAAGTTGTGTGCCTCCTTGAAAGAAGGGAGCAGCCTATGAGAGATCAGTGTCTGGTCAAGTATCTGATGGAACTCTCCAGGTTATCCTGATAAGCTAATTATTGGGGGAAATGCTTACAATGGAGGATCTCTCTTTTTGGCTTCTTTGGGAATGAGAGCCCTTTTTAGTGGCTAACTTTAAGCTGGCAAACCATGGTGATCTGTCTCCTTCTGCCTCTCCCCAGTTTTCCTTCCTGATGACAGAAGCCCTGCTGGCTTTCTCTCCGGAGAGCTCCCTGCTCCGGTCCTTCTCCCGGAAGGCCAGGGTTCGCTTCCACTGGGCTTTGCAGCTGCTCTCCCTCACCTGTGCTCTGCTGGGCTTGGCCATCATCAGCTATAACAAATACCTCAACGGGAAGGACCACTTTGTCACCTGGCACAGCCAGACTGGCTTGCTGACGGTGCTGTATGCGAGCCTGCAGTGCATGGGCGGGCTGGCTCTGCTCTACCCCAAGCTGCTGAAGAACTGGACCCTGACCAAGCTGAAGCTTTACCATGCCACGTCGGGGCTGATAGGGTACCTTCTTGGCTGTGCCAGTCTGATGCTGGGGCTGTGCTCCTTGTGGTTCACCACATCGGTGACTGGCGTCTCCTGGTATCTGTGTTTGCTGTGTCCTGTCCTCACCAGCCTGGTTATCATGAACCAAGTGAGCAATGCCTACCTCTACCGCAAAAGGATCCAGCCATGACAGCCATCCTGGAACAGACCCCTTGTGGGATCCTTGAAAAGAGCTGCAGTGTTCCTGCTGAAGGGCGCTGGGACTGGAACATCTCTTTTTACCCGCCTATAACTTTGAATGGCATTTTAAAATCTAGACTGACTCTCCCCACCCCACTGTTTAAATCCTGGAGATGCCTATACTGTTGAACCAGCTTCTTTGCAGCACCAGGGCCCATGCAGTGTTTTGTGCGAGTATCTCTGGAAACACAGCCTTGCCAGTGCTGCGTAGTAGTCCAGTCGGTGCCTCCGTGCAAAAGAACGACAGACGTATCGCTGAGATGTTGCCAGATCTGGCTAGCGGCTGGAATGGAAAGGAACCTCATCTTCTGCACGGGCACACATCTCTCTTGCCCTAGCTTCCTTCTGCCTGGGCAAGGGTTTGGGCTGCAGAAGGGATGCAGGCTTGAGGAAGGGATAAGCGTTTTTTAACATTCCATCTGAATGGGGAGAGGGCTGGCTTCTCTTCAACACGGTGCTGTTGGTTTTTTAAAGTGAACGTAAGAGCTTTTCCTTAAAAAAACCACTTGTGGACAAACTGTATGAAGTAAGCAGCATTACGAGTGACTATGTAATGACTTGACTCATGCAACAGCACAGCCCGCCGCGGCTTACTTTACCTACGGGGCGTGTCACATCATGCTAGGCACCTGTGCGTGCCATTTTTGCCTGCTGCTTGGCTTGCAAACCCAAGCAGCAGGGAGTGTTTGAAGGTTAGACAACCCTTAAATGACCCCTGGCTTGTTTTGGGGTTATTTGAGGATTGTCAAGCAATCCCTGCTACCCGGATTTGCACAACACAGCAAGCAGGGTGCCTGGCATGATGCGACAGTCCCATGGGTAAATTAAGCCATGGTGGGCTGTCGTGATGTGCGAAGTGGCCCAATGCATGCTAGTTAGGGGCTAACACCACATTACATGTGGGGGTGCAGGGGAAGCTAGAAGAAAAAAGTGGCAGAGGAGGAGGTGGGTGCTGAACCCTTCTCCCATCCATTGTTTTTCTGGGTTTCAAGTGCATGTAGGGCAGCCTTCCCCAACCTGGCGCCCTCCAGATCTGTTGGACTACAATTCTCAGCAACCACCAGCCAGCCATGCCGAGAGTTGTGGTCCAACACATCTGGAGGGCACCAGGTTCGGAAAGGCTGATGTAGGGTCTTGTTACTTTCTATCTCCATATCATTTTAAAGGGGGTGCCCCAAATGGTTTACTTTCACAAGTTTAAGATCCCTCCCTCAACCTTTCTTAAAATAGCAAAGTGTCTGTGTCAATGCAGACAGCCCACCTCACTGGCTGATCAAAGGACTGGGGCAGAATCTGTTTCTCTATTGTTTCTTCCTCCCCATTCCTCAGGCATATTCTTTCTGTTATACATCTTTCCCACCCTACCTCTCAACCTCTCTGGTGTTTTCGGCCTTTCTGTGTCATCTGCCACTAGAGAGAGTTACAGCCCAATCCTATACATTTTTACACAGAAGTTAGATCCGTCATTCCAAAGATATGTCCCACTGAGTTCAATGGGGCCTATTCCTGTGTAACTATACATGGGAGTGCAGCCTTACTTCTTTACCTGTGCCTGCCTCAAGTTCCATCTGGGACTGGAAAAAATGGTGAACCTGCTGCTGTCGTTGCCAGTGTCCCCTCTCCATCTGCCACCTCTGTTCTGGTCCCTCCTTGGTTGTGGCCTTGATGTTGTTGTATTTTGCAGAGAAACCAATTGTCTGTTTCTCTGACAGAATCATGCTACTGCATGGTTCTGCAACAAGAAATGACTTCTCTGTGAAAGATAGCACAACTCCTGGAAAGAAGAGAGGGAAGTCATAGCAAGAGCTTCTCCTCCATTTCCCTACTGGAGACTATGTAGAATGGGCAGAAGTTGTGATCCTGCGCAGTTACATGAAAGTAAGCCCCACTGGCTTCGGTATTTCCAAGTAAACATGCATAAAATTGGGGTATAATCAAATCTCTTGTCGTCCTCTCCTACACAGTTCATCTTGGGCTCTTTCCTTCCAGTCCGACTGACACATGTAGTGTTCATGGTGAGGCCAAAGGCATAATACTAGGTAAGATTAGGACTTCCTCCCTGAACCTCTTCCTTGGTGGTGTGTTGAATTTGGAAGCGACTCACCAGCAGGCTGCAGCTTGGTCAGTTATAATCTCTCATGCTATATGAAGTCTACAAGGGCTAGCCTAGTCTGCTGTGTGAGATCTTGCATGGTTAAGGGGAACAGGGGCCCTGCGATCACATATGCCCAGCTCCCCCTCAAGGGGAAAAGGGAGGTTTTGCTCAGCTCTTTCCCTTCTGGGTGACCAGAGACCTTGAATCCTGACTTTCACCTTCATGTTGTAGGTGAATATTGGCCTCGTTTTACATAGTGGTAAAGAGGGCTGATGTTCAATGGTTGCTCAGTAAATCAAGGATAGAGGTTAGAATAGTACCTGCATGTGTGTCTTTCGGCTGCAGGCCAGAGACCAAAGCTCCCAAAAAATTTAGGGCACAACCCTATGCATGTTTTGACAAAGAAAAGGCCTACAACTCCCAGCTGGCTGGGGTATGCTGGGAGTTGTAGGCCTTTTCTTTGTCTAAACATGCATAGGGTTGCGCCCTTAATTGCTCAGTGCTTGTTAATAGGCAGCCCCAATAGGTCCTGCAGCCATAAACATAGAAGCACAGCACTATAGTACACAGAGGTGCTCTCCTTTCCTCACAGACTTAGGACTACAGCTTTCATCACCCCAGCCAATGTAGCTAATGACTGTGCTGGTTGGAGATGGTGGAAACTGCAGTCCAAAACATCTGGGAGGCACCAGGTTGGGGAAGGGTGGGTAGAATGTGCTGTATGACAAGTACACATGCAGCAAAATGCACTTGTGTGATCAGCACTTTTGTAGATCTACACACTTAATTCCTACATAGAAGGGCTTTCTGCACAGGTATGGCGAGACACATGAATGGGCCCTCAGCACAGACAAGTTTCTATGGCTTGTGCTGAGTAAGCTATGGGCTACAAGTCACCTTATTGGATGGTACTTTCTCCCTTGTTCTTGCAAGGCAAGGATCAACCCCAGTTGCTTCCTTTTTTTTTTTTTAATAATTAGCTATCAGGACAGCAACCTGCTTACTCCCTGCTTTCTTTTGTTTACTGCAAGTCAAAGCATCTTCAATAGCAGTACACCTGAAGGCTCCTGCCAGCCATGGCTCCTGGGAGCTGGTCAAGGAAAGGTGTCTTTGTTTTGCCTGCATTCTCTGGCAAGAAAAAAGGGAGAATGGCCATTGTAAGGCAGGGGGAAAATGTGCAAAGCCGAGGCCCTTGCTTAATAGGATGAAAAGATCATAGTTGCAAAAAGGAGTTGAGACGTCAGTCCTGGTCCAACTAAAGTCAGTTGTGGTTAATCTTGTTGAAACCAATGAAACAAGGTGACTACCTGGTCCCATTATTTTCAAGATGATCTGCATTTAAATGTCTGTAGCTTGCAGCAGCACGCACCTTAGCTATCCTGTGCAACATCTTTTGTTGCAGTGTACACTTTGCCATGCAGTATTAGGGAAAGCTCCCACCAATCTTCAAAAGAAAAGCGGGGAGGAAGGGTACCTGGTGATCGTTACTAGGGAGGGGGCATTGTCTTCCCACCATTTCTTTATGTGTGTGAGACCAGTTGTCTCATTGACAGCTGCAATGGGCATTATGTCGTTTGAAATGCTTCTTTCACCCTCATTACGCATAGTCATTAATCTGGCTGAAACAACAACCCCTGCTTCAGGAAGAGCTGACACAGCCTTGTCGCACATGCCCTCTGGCGACCTGACAAAAACAGTTGTTGGTGTGATGGGTCTGTCTGCCAAGCCTTGAGCCTGATCAAGGAAAGATAATTTGTATTCAAGAGTGCTCTATCAAATAAAGCTTTTAAACAGCTGCAGTGGTTCTGGCGTGTTGCTAACTTGTTCATTTTCATTCCCTCCTGATCCACTTGGCATTATTGCGCAGTGATGGGGGAATGTTGTATCGCCAGCTGGAAGGGGGCTTCTAGCCATTATGGAAGTGTAACAACCTCTTAGCTAGTCATTTCCATTCAACATATTCCCTTTAATTTTTCAAGAATCCTGTGCTCAACCCTTCTCACACATACTCTCTTTTATGAGCACAGTAAGTTGCATTTTAAGAAACCTTTCATTAAGCACTTTCAAGGGATCGAGTAATAATTTAGCAGTCAGATTGGCCAGCTACAAAATTAGTTTCTGCTCATCACAGGCAAAGGATGAATTCCCATATATCAGCTCCTCAGGCTCCTTTGCATGATAAGCAGAGGTAGGGTTGCCACTTATCAGCAATTTTCTGCCTAACCACTATTAGGTATTTTGTTGAACACAGCAGGTATTTTGAGTGTGAAAAAGAGAGGCTTTTACGCTGTTATCCACAACCACCAAAACTCACCAGCTCCTTACCAATCAAAATTCCTCCCATCCCTAAGATGTGAGCTAAGCCACAGCAACTTGAAAACTAAAATTATTAAAAATGCATTCTGTCAAAACCTAGAGGAATGAGGGGGTTGTCATTTCCTGACTTGATTTCAACCAATATGGAAGAGTTGGTTTAAAGTAGCACAGATTAAAGTAGCACAATCACTTGGGGAAAGTGTCCTCATAAGGTTGGAATTCATGATCTTATGGAACACTAACAGAGAGTGTAGTTGAGCATGCACCTTAAATTTCAGGAAATATGCTATTAATAAGCTCAAGGAAATGCTAGGTAGGATTCCATGGCTTGATGTACTAATTTGGAAAGGAGTCCAAAATGGCTGACAGTTCCTGATGAAGGAGCTACAAAAGGCGCAAGCACATACAATTCCAATGAAAATGAAAAACGGGAGACATCTAAAAAATACATGGTGGGGCTGCATAAAAAGCTTAGTGATGAGCTGAAAATAGAAACAACACATATAAGAAATGGAAGGAAGGACAGGTAAGCAAGGATGTGTACAGATGAGTAGGCCAGACTTGTAGAGACAGTGTCTGAAAAGCTAAAGGTCAGAATGAACCAATGCGAGGGATACTAAGAGCAACAACAAGGGCTTTTCAGGTATGTTCAGTGCAAGAGGAGGGAGGAAACACTAAGCCCAATGCTCTGTAGGTATGGTGATATTGTCAGGGTTGGATTGGAGCCCAGAGAGCCCCAAAGCAGTTCTGATTCTGAGGAAGAGATAGAAACCATGGGAGAGGAACCCACGCGCTGTTCAAAGGAGCAGCCAGGGGGAGAGCCCCTCCCGGTACACATTCCTGAGAATGATAGTGACCTGGCAGGGAGAGGGAGGCGCAACAGCAGTTTCTGGACGCTAGGCACCAGCGCAGCATCAAGCGGAAGATGGTGGGCGCTGAGAGGAGGCGCTCAGCCCGCTTGGTGCGACGGCAACAGTGGCGCCCCGATGCCCCACGGGAAAAGGGTAGACTCTCTCCTCCTAGTCCATAAGTACAGAGGTTTCCCGCCTTCCCCTTGAAAAGGAGATCAACCGATTCCTAAGGTTAGAACTCCCGAGTAGGCAGCTCTCTTAAGTCTCACTCGTAGGATCAAGCAATTAGCATCTGTAAGCGTCATTAGGTTGAATGGGAATAAAGCCTTGGAAAAGAGCCCTATTGTCTGCATGTTGATTTTGGCTACCTGAGGATTTCAGAAGGCAGCAGGGGCGACCTCCTGACAGCTTGATCTCCCTTTCGAGGGGAAGGCGGGAAACCTCTGTACTTATGGGCTAGGAGGAGAGAGTCCACCCTTTTCCTATGGGGCATCGGGGCGCTGCTGTTCCTGTCACGCCAAGCGGGCTGAGTGCCTCCTCTCAGCGCCTGCCATCTCCCGCTTGACGCTGCACCTGCACCTAGGCTGCAGAAACCCAGGCTGCAAGTAACAATGAAATTCAACAGACAAAATGATATCTTTTTACATTTACGGAAAAAAATCAAATCTAGGTTGAGGGATATCTAGCTTAGCAGTAGTACATGTAAGAAGGATCTTGTGATTTTAGGCTGCATTAATAGGACCAGAGTTTCCAAGTCATGACTTTATTCTGTTGCACTAGTTAGACCTCACCAGGCATACTGTGTCCAGTTTTGAATGCTGCACTTTGAGGATGTAGACAAATTGAAATGGGTCCAGAGGAAGGAAACAAAAATAATCAGTGGTATGGAAAACCAGTTGCATGAGGAAATGTTATAGGAATTCAGTATGTTTAGCCTAGAGAAGACTGAGAGGAAAAATGATGGCACTCTTCAAATACCTAAAGGACTGCTCTCACACAAAAGAGTGGTAAAACATGTTCTTTGCTGCCCTAGAGGGCAGGTCTAGATCTAATAGACTGAAAAGTTACAGGAAGGTACATTTTGGTTAAACATTAGGGAAAACATCTTCACAGTAAGAGCAGTTTGACAATTATATTTATTACCCAGAAGGGGGGCTCCCTTGCTGGAGATGGAGTTCACTATCAAAATATGTAGTGATGACGATGACTTCTAAAGGAGGCCAAAATAAAGGAGAGGGGACTAGCTACTAGTCACAATACCTATAGTATATACTAGCTCCAGGATCAGAGGCAGCATATTTCTGAACACCAGCAGCCAGGGAACAACAGTAGGAGAAGGCCATTGCCCTCACATCCTGCTTGTAGACTTCTCAGAGGCATCTGGTTGGCCACTGTGGGAAACAGGATTGCTAGATCAAACCAAAGATGAGATAGGTCTTTGGTTTGATCCAGCAGGGCTCTTCTTATGTCCTTCTGGGGTCTTCTAGTGGAGACTGATCTGTTAAGGATGCTCCAGCTCTGGATTTCCTGCAATGCGCAGGGGGCTTGGACTAGACGGCCTACAAGGTCTCCTCCAACTCTTTTTCTATGAATGTATTCCTTGATCTACTAACGGAGAGTTTCTCCACTAGTAATCATCATGCCCAATATTACCAATAGATGGCACTACAACAGTGAGTGATGGTAGAGATCTAACAACTATTTTTAGCACTGTGCAGAAAAGAGCTGTACTGGGAAGCCTGTGGTGCAAAATTCTCCAATGCCTTCAATGGTGCTCCTTCGCGAGTGTTGTGATTGAAAGACGATAGCAAAATAACAGGAAGAGCCTAACTGCTATTAGAAGCATTCATCAAATGCAGAGGGGTTTTGCAGCTGCTCTTTTAATGCCATGACAATTCTCCTTGGTACTTCATAAAGGATGGGATGCTACTGAGGCAGAAGTCAATGGCAAGGAGACACTGGCTAGTTTGAAGATACCTGCTGGTGCTGAGAACTTTTTCCTTACACAGTAGTCCAGAATCTCATTTTTTAAATGACAATTCAAGCTGTATTTACTCAAGTTTCTTCCTGTGATTTTACTAGTTCCTCTTGGTTATCGCTAAGGAAACACCAAACAAAACAGTGAGAGTACTGCTGGCCCATAGGAACCGATGCACCACCTGCAATTCAAACATCCTTCATAAAATAACTTTCTATAGGACCCACTGGTATGAACAAAATTTCATCCACAAGGTAAAGTTGTAAGGTTGTATAGATGGATGACTTCTCACATACATTCTGTTCTCTTGTTGCAACAGAGCAATATTAGAAAAACCTCAAATGATTTCGTATCATTCAGTGAAAATTTAGGTAAGTTGACAGGGATTTGCTATCCACGCTAGACCCCTTCATTAGTGAGAGTGAGAAAAGACTTAAAAAGAAGGATCCTACAGAAATAAGCTCCAGGCATATGTTATTAATATGCATCATTTGGGCTTCTAGGCACCAGAATTTCAAGAACAGGGCTTTTGGGCTTGTTGTTTATTCGTTCAGTCGCTTCCGACTCTTCGTGACTTCATGGACCAGCCCACGCCAGAGCTTCCTGTCGGCCGTCACCACCCCCAGCTCCCCCAAGGTCGAGTCCGTCACCTCCAGAATATCATCCATCCATCTTGCCCTTGGTCTGCCCCTCTATAGCTTTTGGGCTATCCTGCTCCTAAAATGGGCCCCCAAAGTCCTTTTCAGAAGATCAAACTATTAGAACTCCAAGACCCCTGCCCAGCACTCATCACCAAAGCATCCAGCCCGTCATATGAAGCTGCCTTATGCTGAAGCGGTCCATCTAGACGAGGATTATGTACTCTGACTGGCAGCAGCTTTCCAGGGCCTCAGGAAAAGGCCTTGCTGCTCCTCTATTTTTTCTGAACTAGAGACACTTGTCACCTTCCGAGTCAGAGAATAAGGACCCAGCAATTGGGAAGCACAGAAGTACAAGCTTCAAAACACCAAACTATTCTTTTGAACCCAAACAAAGATGGTGTTGGAGGGCAACCCTTTGCCTTGCAGCATGCCAGCTGCAACAGTCATTTAAAAAAATTCTTATAAAATGAAAATCAGGAATGGCAGGGATCCTGGTTGGTGCCAAGAGAGGGTGTCTGTGGGCACTTTCATGCCCACGTGCACCATGCTGGAGACCCCAGTAACACAGTATCGAGGCAATTGTCGCTACTGTAACATTATGTTGGCACAGCTCCCTGGTATTGTTCTTGGCTTCCTTGCCCAGCCTTTACTATCTGACCAGTTTACTTAGGTCCTTGTCAGCTCACTTCTCTGGACCATGTATAACCACTGGCCACCAACTGCCCTGGATTCCCCTAAATCCCCATTGGCTGGGTTGTCTGGAAGAAGACAGAAGAAAAACATTTTTTTGCTTTTTTCTGGGAAAAGAAAAAAGGAAAACCTATTCTTCCTGTTTTTCCCTTAACCTTCACATCTCTAGGCACCTGAAAAGCCAGACATCTGCACTCATGTGATTTGCTGCCTCAGCACAGCCAAGATCAGATACACAATTTAGGAATTGTAAATTTAGGCTTTTTGTAACTTAAACCTAGATCTAAGGACCAAGTGCTTAAAGTTAGGCTCTGTCAGTGTGGCAGTTTGAAGTGCCTTGAAATTAAAAATGGAATTAATCCTTCCATGTAGGACATTGTTTGCATTAAGTGGAAGGAAGGAGTATCCCAAATGTTTAAGAATAGTATTCTTCGTCTCCTTTTTGTCTTTCTATTAACCTACCAAAGCACTTTATGAACACCATAATATCCATAAGTACACAGCTGTCTTTTACCATGTCACTTGCCAAAGGAAATGTGTACTGTGTGAAGCAGCACAGAACAGGTGCCTATTAAGCAGATTCATATCAAACTCTGCAACATCTAGGGCTCAATAAGTGTGTTGTAGTAGGTAGACTTGGACTGGGGAGACCTTATTTCAAATCTCCACTCAGGCTTGAAGCTCCCTTGGGTGAACTTGGGTCAGCCTAGCTCACCTTACAGGGCTACTGTGGGGAAAACCCTATGTAGACCATCTTGAGCTCCTTGGACCAAAGCAGATTAGAAAGGTAATAAATAATTGAAACTAACTTTATCTGAAAAAAGTTTAAAGGCTTCAGAAATGAACCAGCAGTCCTTCCATCTTCTGTCCCAGTAAATCTAATCCCTACTCTAACTTTGTTCCTATTTTCAGCCTCATTTCTGTTCTCCAGTAGGAGCTTAGACTTAAACAAAAACCTGACTTGTGCAAGGAAGCCCACTGAAGCAAGCAAGACTCAACATTCAGGAGCTTTAAGAATAGACTAAAAATCTAAAACTTTGTTATTGCGCTTAGTATTGCAGTATCGGCTGCAATTAAAGTGCTTTGGTACTCCCAATAAGGAGTTTATATGATCAAAGAAAGGTAGGTTTACAAAGCCAGCCAAGAGGCACTCTTTGAAAGAACTGTTTATTGATACTGAAATTTGTGTATTTCCTGGTTGACAAAAAACCTTCTCATGTGGTCCTTTAGAAAAAAAAATCACAACATTGTCTCTCACTCTTTTCCCATTCTGCTAAGTGTCCCCCCTACCCCCAGTCCTCCAGCTGGGAGAGGTGTATGTTTTGGGGGCTAGGTGTCAAGGCAAAACATCTTAGGGCTTGCTGCCCCGCAAAAAAGCATCTCAACCCAGAGGAGAGGAAGAGGGCAATGATCTAACCAAAGAGAAAAGGCAAGCATCAGAGGAGTTGTCAAGAGGCCCACAAAAAGCACCTTTAAAAATAAAACAGAACTACCAACATATATTCTACAGTAGCAAAAAATTCATTCTGATAGCCCCTGAATGCACTGGCACCCCACCTAAGACAGAAGCTGATTTACCACTTGAATCACTGCAAAGGGAAATGAAGAAAAACCAAAGGTTAAAGAACAGAAATAAAATTAATTCCCTCTAGGAGTCCTATGGAAAGTCTCAGATGATGCTTTTCCACATGGTAGTTCACATACTAGAAGCAAACTGCTCTGAATTCCTAAAACCTTCACTTTGAAAAATGCAAGGGGTGGACTTAAGTGGTTACGCTGTGATTAAAAGGCTTTTAACTGCTGGTCATGTGAAAGCATAATCCAGCAGACTATTTTGGCAGGGCTCACCAGGGTTACCAAATATGGGGGGGGGGGGAGGAAGAAGGGGGGAAAGGTGAATACAGTAAAGGATTTGTAAAGGATTTTTTAAAAGAAATACTTGCTGATTTGATCAATAACAAAACCAACTCTGGAAGGAAAAAGGGAAGCTATAGTTATTTTTTGACAACCACCGCTACTAAGATAAAATGAAATCGAGAGAGAAAGTGCCGTATCACTTGAGCTTGCTCTGTGATGCCTTGGTGGGGCTAATATAATAGCCTGGCATTTAGAGCTCAAAACAGGAGCTGATTCACCAGTACAGGGCCCTACACAGATCAACCAGAACTGCCACCAAAAGGAGCTACGCACAAACATACATGTGTTAATAGCCACAATGGCAGCTACTGGTTAAGGGTGATTTTGCAGGGCTTTTTATTCAGATAGATGCTCTTTACTGAGCTGAAGAGATGTGCATTCTCCCTCCTTCCCTGCCAATTCTGAGTAATTCTCAATGTCAACAGCCCCTATGAAGAGAAGAACCAAAATCCCAGGTGTGTGCGACAGTTAACAGTTTTCACCAGAAGAGTCCTGAGACCTGGCATCAGCCACCTGTGGCTAATAAATGCTGAAAGGAAGGAGGTAGCCTCTCAGGACCAGTAGACATAGTGTTGCTCCCTGAAGAACAGGCAGCACTGTGAGGGAGAGCATGTGAAGGATCATTAGCAGCTCTGACAGACAGGAACAGGCAGGAGAAGAGAGTAGATACTTCATGGTCACAACTGAGAGGGGGCATCCTCAAAGGTAATGATGCTGGATTCCTGGCTGGTGGCTTTTCCTGCAGTGACAAAGTCCCGGCTCTTCTCAGCTAGCAATGGAGTATCGGCCTTGAGACTTTCTTCATCATCGTCCTCCATGCTGGGCCACGCCGACTGATCTTCCACACGCTTCAACCGCTCATTCAGTGCCTTCAGGGCCAACTGTCTACAGAATGAGAAAATAATCTAAGTTGAATGCAGCTTAGTCTGACTGTTATGTGATGTGTTTCACGAAAGGCAAGTCTAGTGCCAGTCACCAAAACAGCCCAGTGCCCCTCTAAAGATGAGGGGAGCAAAACTACTCCAAAATACCATACGTTGATCCCGGATCACTATTACATCCCTCCCCTACACTATTTAATCCATCCACTGCAGGACTAGTTATTTACTGCCAGCGTTAACATATAATGGACCCACATGCAAGAATCTCAATTTCTGATCAGGGTTTGGAAGTTTGTTATCTACCATTGCTTAAACATTTCCATAACTTACAGAAGTGTAATACTAAATAAATGAGGAAAAGATGTGGTATAAGGGGACAAAAAATAATTTAAGGGGAGGGGGAGTGCAGGAAGGGAGGGTTCCAAACATTGTGCAACAGTGTAGTTCTTTCTTCTCCTTTTATTAGCCTGTCAAAGCACTCCAACTTACTTGGTGCATGCATAATTATATATTCTTATATAAGCTGACCACTTTTCATTTATGTTCTATGACCCCTTTTTAAAAATAAGTTCACAAACTGCAAAATCTGATGGTGTTCCTGTACATTCAATCCTGGGTGGCAACTTCTTCTCTTCCTTAAATAAGATATGGGTAAAGACAAAGGAACGGATGTAGGAATGGACAAAGGAATGGATGTAGGAATGGACAAAGGAAGGCACAAGAAATAAACGAAGTCAGAAATGTCAAGTACAGTCACAGGGGTCTACAATTTTTAGTTGGACATCCCTGTCACTCTGCTGACATGTTCAGATGGAAAGGGCGGATGTGTGTGCGGAAAGGCTGTGTGTGCATATATTCATGCACCACCAGGCACCAGTGTCCAGCGCCCCTTCCCAGTCTTCCTGGAGGAAAAGGCTGTGGGGAGGAGTGTGCACTTTTGGGTGTCCTATGCTTTTTCAGGCTGCAGCATCCAATGTTCTCCTCCCACTTGGTCTTTCTAGAGGGAAAGGCGCCGGGGGGGTGGGCGGGAAGCATGCATTGTTGGCGGTAGCATTGAGCACTTCCCCCTTCTTGCTCTGAAGCAGAGAAAGTCAGCAGGGGGTAGGGGTCACCAGTTTGGCCCTATATGGTTAGAGTTGCTCAGCACCTTCACCACACAGCTGAACAACCCCCAACCTTCCTCCCAACGTGGGTAGGTGGCAGGGATCACTGCGCAACCGCTTGGATGATCTGGCCCACCCCTGCAACTTCAACGTTGTGAGGAAGGTGGGCTATTCAACATGCTTGTCAGAGAGCAGCACCACACTCATCATGGCAAGCATATTTGCTGTGGCCTGATCACCCAAGCAACGTTTTTAGCTTGCTCAACTGCAAGCTAAATCTTATTGTCCTCACCGATGCTTCGGAAGAGGAAAATATAACCCAGAACACCAGAATAATGATGGCAGAAAACAGAAAAATCAGTGAATGGTAGGAGCAACATGACTGATAAATTCAGGAAAGAAAGAAAACCTGGGGATGGGGGAGAGAAGGAGACAGAAAGAGCAAAACTTCTAGTGGAGGAATCTAGTGATGCAGGTTGATAATTCATAAGCCTTCTACAAATGCGAAACTACAAACCAAAATTAACATGAAATCTCTGTATATGTTCTTAGCCCATTATATCCTCCCTCCACAGCAGATAGGCAGTAATTTCAAGCCCGCATGCAGCTATACAAACTTCTGGTTTAGATTGCCGTGTAAAAAAAAAAAAAAGTTTCTTATTTAAGTTCTGTTTCAACACTGATGGAAATAGTCCCTCCCTTTTCCCTTCAGGTACACGATCTAGCACTCCACCCTTTCAACCATTCATTCTGGATCTACACCCAGACCACCACAGCAGCTTCAGAAATTGTGCATGTTTGCAAAAGCCTTTCATGCCACAACACACTCTAAAGCTCTAATTCATGCAGTTTGATACAATGGGCCTGTTTGCCTGATCAAACAAGCCATGCTGGGCTGCAGTAATCGTGCAAACCAGGTCAATGGCATACACAGGAAAACAGGGTTAGTAACTCTTTCTTCCAGATGTGCATCTCTTGTTATCCTCCAACTCTCCCCAGCCTCTGACATCAACAGCTCAGGATGGTAGTTCTAGGAATATCAACATTTGATTTGCTGGACAAACAAGTACCAAAAGCCAATGAGTAACCCAGCTCTTAACTTCAAGCCCAAAAACATAACATGGAAATAAATCCGACTGAAATCAATATGGAGATTTACTTAGGATTCAGGGCAATCTGACAATATTTATTTAGAAATTTGATATCCCCTCTCTCTACTGTTAAAAACGGCACTCAAGGTGGTTCACATCAAACTTGGAAACAAAATATTAAGTTCTTCTGATGATCTATCAACTTTGGTAAAAGAAGAAAAAAAAGATGACCTTTTGCTACATTCTGCCTACTTCTAACTTTAGTAAAATCAAATATTAACTTCAACCTCAGCACCACGTAGCATAGTACATTCCAATCAGACTCAATCCTCCCATCTGTTCTGGTCAGAGTACTGTGTCCCTAAACTGTGAGCTGCACAATAAAGACTTGTTATCAATTACTTCAAGCAGGTAATTAGCTCTCTTTAACCCTGAACCTGTCAAGGTTTGAAACTCATTTAAAGCAAGGCTGAGCCTCCAGCCTTGTCCCCAGGTGGAAGATACATATATAGGTGTGGCAATCACTCAGATCACTGACCTGCTTTAGACAATGAAAGGTTCAGTATGAATTATAATCCTCAAACAGGACTAACCAGGATTAATGCAAAGAAAATTTGCATTTTTTTAAATGTGTGCCAGAAGTCTATGAAAAGCTTAATCAGATTTTAAAGTGGACACTCACTACTAGCTTTTAACTTGAGACTTTGCAGAAAAAGTTTTGCAGAACATGAATTCAGTATATGAACCAAAAACAGCTTTTACAATTTTGCTTTTTTATAAATATTATTTGGGAGCGAATGCAACTACGGCTGCAATTCTACACACACTTATGTGGAACTAACTTAGTTATGACTAGACATGTATAGGATTGCACTGTTACGCTCACCAATTTGATGCAGGTTTCCAAAGGAGTCTAATTTTATTTCTTTACCTTCAGCAGTGCTGTTCTCATGTTTAGTTAATTACACATGCTTTTGCTGGAACAGGCAAATAGTTAAGAAACAACTTTTAAAAAAGAGTTTGCGTTTTAAAGCGAGTATCTGGATGGCTCAAACATTTTGGTATAGATTCTGTGCACAAACGTCCAGCAGCTTTTCTTTTCTTCATTGTTCTTAACTAGATACTGTATTTTCAGGGCTGCTTCACTTTGTTACAGACAGCCCCTCCATTTCCATAGCACCATTCTGCAATATGTGAAAGGGAGACAACTATGTAAGTATATGAGAAAAACCTCAGACGGGACCTTGGTATTAGCATACAAAGCCTTATACAACTCAGGACCAGGTTACCTTACAGAACATCTCCCCCTATACAAACCTCCCAGGCCACTACAATCTTCAGGGGAGGTCGTATTGTCCATGCTGCAGTCTATGGTTTTTCGTTTGGCGACAATACGGAGTTGGGCCTTCTCTGCAGTGGCACCTGATCTCCCCCTTAAGTTTATCAAGCCTCAAAACTGGTGTGTTTTAGGCACTTCTTGAAAATGTACCTGTTTATTTTGGCTTTTCCCCAGCCACAAGCTATCTTTGTACCAGCTTCATATTATTTTGTGTGTGTGTAGTTTTTTTTGCTTGTTTTTAATTTTTTGTAAACTGCTCCAGGATTTGTTTCAAATGAGAAGCAGTATATAAATATTGCTAATAAATAAAATAAAAGTAATATTGACAAGTAATATTGACACATGTCTGATAGAATTTTTGATGCCTCTTCAGATGAGTGTATGCAACCAGATGGGGAACACCCACCTAGAAGCTGTGGGTGTTCCCCATCTGGTTGCATACACTCATCTGAAGAGGCATCAAAAAATTCTATCAGACAAGTGTTCTATGTTGGGACAGGCCAGCATATGTTGTTAGTTAAATCATGGGACACACAAAGGCATTTTAAGTACATCAGACTGAATCCTGAAAACATATAGGTCAACTCAGTTCTTAGTCTTGTACAAAAATGAAAACATTAAAGACCACATTAAGTACACTGGGACAGGAAGTTTAAAAAAGGATTATTTAAAATCTAAATTGTATGATTTAAAAGTTTAAATCTATGTCCATTATACATCCAAAAAAATTAAGTTTGTGAGTAGTACCCAAGGGAGTAAAAAAGACTATGATTTTTAACATGGATAAATCTGAAGTATGGAAACTGACACTTTCAAATAAAATTATATTGGAGGAGAGTTTGTAATTAGATGAGTTCCTCCCTCCATTTCCTCTCCATCATTTTTCAACACTGATCACACGTAGCCTCCAAACTAGTTCTGTATTTCAGGAAAAATTACCTCCTTCGTTCTGCATCCTGAGGATCTGTTCCAGGCAAGCTGATAGTAATGGACGAAGGGGCACCAACATCATAACGTTTTACTGTTTTCCGACAGACTTTCACTTTCACCAAGATGCTGTGCACAAGGTTTGCCAGCAAGCCAACTACTGGTTGGAGGATCTCAGGGAAGAATGTGGCAAACGCAAAGTGGTCTGACATATCACCACGTCCTCTGCTGTGCCTCTGGTAAAAACGGAGATATATCCAACTGGAGAGGGCCCCAAAACCGTAAGAGGCCAAGACATTGCTTTCAATGAGGGTGGTCAATCTCAAAACTGCCAGGATCAGGAGCAAGAGCATGGGAACAACCTTCATCCGCACCTGAGGTATCTTCAAGACAGTACTGTCACCCATGGTTTGCTTGAGGGCCACTAAGACACCACCAAGGAAGCCCAACATGCCATAGATGCGAACGGTAAACAGGTAAGAGAGATTGAATGAAGCCATATAGGTAAGAAGATAAGCAAAGGCCCCCAGGAGTCCAACAGAAACATTCACCACTGCAAAAAAGATCAAAAGTTCCAGGGCTCCCCATAGTGGCTCCAGTAACCTTCCTGCCACAACTATAGTGGCTAGGCTCACACCTACATCCCAGATATGTTTCTCCACAACACTGTGGGTTGCCAACGTCCAGATCCAAAAGTTGGGTGGGAATAGATAGCCTGGTGTCACCCCAAGTCCAAACACTGTGTCCACAGCAAAGGAGAGAAGGTAGAGCAGAATGACGATGGCACAGATGGACTTCACCACCACACTGGTGCTGGCTAGTGCAGCCAGGAAATGTTGCCGAGCTACTGGAAGGTATCTGTTCATGTTTATACCCGAAAGGCCTGCCCCACAAGTCGGGGTCCTAGATCCCAGAGTCTTGGATTAGGGGCAGGGGAAGGATCTAGTGGGCAGGAAACCCCACTCTTTTATTAGCGCAGATTCACTATCAACTCCATCGTCTTCTTCCACATACCACCCAAATGGGGTTGACAGCTGCTTACGCCACCGGCCTCTATATTCGGAAGGGGGAGATTACCCTCCTTATCCAGCCTGGCCCCAAATAGAAAACACCAGCGCCCCCCCTTCCCTTGTTCCTGGACGCACGGGACCCTCTCCCGCACCACGCTTACGACCTTGCCGCACCGAAGGAGCCTGGCACCGCCGAGAAGGTTTCCTGCGGAGAACGAAGCGAGAGGAGCGGCGGCTTCGCCGCTCACCAGGCGGCGAGGTGAAGACGGCGGCTTACTTTCAGGAGCGGGCGCAGCCGAGCCTCTCGCAGCCCCATTCAGTCCGACGACGGGGGCGGAGGGCTGTCGAGGAAGGCCTCACCTCAGCCCCTCACGGGGCTCTTCCGCCGCCGGAAGCTGACGCCTCCCTCACCCACCCTCTGGTGAGGCCGACTCCCAGCTGCGCCCCCAGGTAGGCGCCCTCACCGCTGCGGCTGCTTCCTCCTCCAGGCCGGGACTCCTCTTCTCAGGGCCTCCACTCAGACGCAAACAAACAGCGCGACTGCGCACGCGTGGCTGTTCTGTGTGCTGCCCGGTGCACGCCGGGAAATGGAGGTTCAGCTCCCGCGTACAGCCAGGGCTGCCCGTGAAAGTAAGACTACCAGTCCCAGCATGCACTGGGTTACAGCGGCTGCGTATGGAAGCGCGGGAGTGCTGGGTGGGGACAAAGAGGAATCTGGGCGGCGGAGGTTTCTCTGGCCACCGGATTGTGAGGAAGGGAGGCCGGCGGGGGGGCCTGAGCCTGATTGGCTGCTCAGCAGTGCTGTGGGTGTGGCTGCAGCAAAGAGGCTGCTGGTGCGCTGGGATCCTAGGCACGCCTGCTCAGAAGTAAGCCCCGCTGAGTTGCATGGGACGTACTTGCAGGTACGTGTGCGTGTAGGACCGCAGCCTGAATCAGGCGCCGCTGGGCGGGGCGCGGTTGTTCCGGCCCAAGGCGCGGTGTTCTCTGGCGGACAGCTCAGACCACGTAGCAGAGAGGCGTCACCCACGGAGGGCCCCTGCCGGGGGCTGTCGTTTCCTTTGCCTCCTCACGGCAGCCGCTGGCGGCGGGGAAAGCGCGCGTGGGCCGCCTGGCGAGCGACGGACCCTTCGCGGGCCGCGCTTGCTGGTGTGGGGCGGAGGCGCAGGCGGAGCGAGAGCAGCCCCGCGGGCTTTCCTTGACGAGGGGGCGACGGGGCATGTGCAGCCGCCGCTCGAGCGCATGTAAACCCCTCAGAGTTTCGTGGCACCTCACTCCCGAGGTCAGCGTCTTAAAGACGGACGCATTGATTCTGGCATAAGCTTTCGGGGACGATAGTCCCTTTCATCAGACGCATGGAGGAGCTTCATGGGGAACTTCAGAGTTTTTTATTTAGCACATAGGGTAGGTGGGGCGGGATTGTAAACAGTGAGGTCAGAAGGAACTTCAGTGGGGCAAGTACTGATGGTGACAAGCCCTTTATTAACCATGTTCATTTACAGTGCAGATGTTGCTGACAACTGACTCACCTGGTACCGGGATGTTTGTTAACATGTGTTGCGATTGTCACTGTCTGTACCTTCTGCGCTGAATTTCCTTCTGACCTCACAGTTTATCATTTTTCCCCACCCATCTTATGTACTGTATAAAAATCATAACTCTCTCCAGAATACTCCATGCATCTGATGAGGTGGACTACAGCTGACAAAAGTTTATGGCAAAATAAAGCGGTCTTTAATAAGGTGCCGCAAGATTCTCTGTTGCTTTTGCTGCAATAGACTAACATGGCTATCCTCTGGAAATCACACCCAAGGGTAAATGTGGATCCGTGCCTTAGGTGCTCAGCAAGAGAGAGTGAGGAATTTCTGAGCAGAGCCAAAGGCTGCAGCACTAAATTCCTTGTTATCCATACTTATAGCTGTGCATTTCCTGGCAAGTCCTATCTTTCAAATGCCTGTACTTCTTATGCTGAAATCCTGGGCACGCTTACTTGCCAGTAAGCCTAACTAAACTCAGTGAGACATACTTTAGTGTAAACACACATAGGATTGAGCTGTGTAGGATACAGGAGCTGGCTTCAAAGACGGTTATTCCAAATCTTCATTTTTATCTGACACATGAGGAGTAAAACTGTGAGGTTTTCAGGCTGGTGAGGAAAATGAGGCTCAGAAATGCTTTTGCTGCTGTGCTGTTACTTTCAGCCCCAGCATGAACATACAGGGTTTCCCTTGCTTTTAAAGAAGTGCCCAAATTTTCAGAACAGCACAAAACTCCTGAATCCAATGGACCTTGGAGCAGGCACCACATGGGGGAGGGCGGGGGGGATGTAAGCAGAAGTGGCATTTCACAACTATAAGTGCTTGCGCAGTCGAGGCAGGCTGGGGGAAAACAGCGGGGTGTGAGTGTGTGCAATGTGGAATGAGGACACAGGGGAAGGGTTAAGCAACCCCTCTGATTCTTCCCTGCTCCAGAGTTAGCGTTGTGTCCTAAGCAAGCTTCATGAGTTCTCTTGGTCAAGATATACCTTTTATTTCAGTTATTCCTGATGAATTGCCCCCTGGTGGATGTAATGGCCACTAAAAAGTTTGTGTCTGTAAACCCTTTGCATGGAATGCAAAAATCTATGTATCTTAAATATGCTTGCTTTTTCTGTTATTTGAGGAGGGAAGGGAAAGCACAATTGTGAGCTAAGTTATAAAGCTGCTTATTAAAAAGAGATAGAAAGTTCTGGTTCTGGCTCACTGTGAGAATGCAAAGGTGTATACCCACAAAATACATTTCCACAAAGATAAGGTCCAAACAGAAATGGTTTCAGCAAAGGTGATTAATAGCATGATTCTTCAGCTCCTGGAAACACACAACAAAACATGTGATATAAACAGCAATCAACAAAGAGTCTTGTGGCACTTTAAAGACTTATTGTGACATAAGCTTTTGTGGGCTGGAGCCCACTTTGTCCAAGAAAGCGAAGTTTATGTCACAGTAAATCTGCCACAAGACTCTTTGCCAGTTTGCTACAACAAACTTAACACAGCAGTCCCCTTAGAGGTTAAAAAAAGAAGTTTGATTCCTCTTCATTGATTCAAAATCCGTTCCCCAAAGACTGGATTAGCCAGTATGCTATGGAGTAGAGACCAGCCCAAGCTGGGGGCCCTGCATTTCTCTTGTCTGTCTGGGAGTGCCTAGATGGAGAAATACTATGTTTTCACACAATGGGAGAAAAGTGGGTACATTCTCTTACGTTGTGGCAAATTTCATGTTGTGTGAGACATGAACGATGCTGGTGTATGTTGTGTATGATTCATTGTGTGTGTTGTTGGAACTCTGTGTTCTGATATAGTAATAGTTAACATTTGCATGTTAACTTTGAATGCTCAAGCCACTTCACACATGTTATCTCAGTTTAGTGATGTGGATGGTTAAGAGGAAGGTAGCTGACAAGTGTGTGTCCCTGTCCCTCCACCCCCCACAAAATTTGGTTTATCACAGGCTTTCTGTGTCCTTTAAATGAGCAGTGTTCATCCCTCATTCAACAATAACATCTCCTTCAGCACTTAACCACCAAGGAAGTGTTTAGATGTCTGTCAATCCATGCTGTCTGCCAACAGAGCTCTCAAGTGGAGATCCTTCTGATTCAGCACCTCTCAGTTATTCAGTTATAAGGTAATCCTATTATCTGTGATATGTCATATATACAAGACACTGAGCTGAAGTGATGAATTGTGATCCTTTAACAAGTGAAAAGAAATAAAAGAAATCATGACCTAAATGTCCAGGGTATGGATGCTTACTAGCTGGAATCTTGAACATGGATCCAGATATATTTAATGCTACTCCTTTAGTTACTTTTGTTACTAGCATTAGCCAACAAAACAACATCTGGTATGAAGACAGTTGCAAAAATGATTTCTTTCTCTGAGACTTCTTTCAGTAGCACTCTGTTCTCTTGACCATATTCCTTGAATCAACAAAAAATACTGGAGACTATGTGTAGCTTCTGTTTTGATTTGTGCTATGCAACTGAAATTAGTTCAGCATGGATATAGAAATGTGAAGGTCCAGAAAAAACCCTGGAAACATTTGGAAAACAACCGGTGTTTTTCCAAGGACTGTTTTTGTTATTTTTCTGAAAAAATTGAAAAATTGAACAGCTTTAGATTATGAAATATTTTCTTTTAGCATTTAAGACAAAGTATTTATATATTGTTAGCCAGCCTTTACTCCCCGAAAAAGATTTCCAAAACTGTGTAATAAGAATACTTTTACTGAAAGACTAGCAATATAAATTGTCTGGAAATAATGAAGCCATGGGGAAAATACATTTTTTAATCCTTTCTGTAAGATTCTCAGCATATTTAGTTCTTTCATTCCTTATTAAAATTATTGATCTAAAGTGTATTTTACTGATAGACATTTAAGCTTAGTTTCCCAACATTAAAGTAGAGTTGCATGTGCATTCAACCATTGTGCATTCTTGACAGTAAATGTGCATTCTTGACAGCTTTGGTTTTGTTCTATATAATCCTGTGTTTCTGATGTTGTAGCAGTCATTTAATGTAGCTCTAATCTATTCAGACAATAATTACAAACTTCATGAGTTTACTTTCAAAAGTTTTAAAATATAATGATAATTTTATGAGCAAACTTAGGGCGCAGTCCTCTGTCCGCTAGACAGTGGTTAGATGGCCATAGGATCTTTTGGTTTATGGGAACTGACCTTGGAGCCAGTGCTCCGAGGTTGGTTCCCAGAAAATTGCCTCCCCACCCCCACCACCTTGTAGGCAGCACAGTTCGTCCCCGGCTCCGTGCTCATAAGAGCAGTGTGAAGCGGGGGAAAAGGGGGCATTCCTGGGGGTGGGGAGGGGACAGCTGGAGCATTGGTACAGCGCTTCCTATGCACCGCCCTGCCTCCCCCCCCACCCCTGCCCTGGCTAGACAGTTGAAATCGGCCATCTAGCTGCTAATGCAGGGCGGCCGGAGTGCAGAGGAGTTCCCCTTCACATTCTGCTTGCCCTGCATTGGATAGTTGGTCACCTCCGAGTTCGGAGGCAGCCAACTATCCCTATTGGATTGTGCCCTAAGTCATACATAAAATAACTATAGGAAAAGAAAGGCTGCTTTATGTTCCTGAAGTACCCCTCCCCAACCTGGTGCCCTCCAGATGTTTTGGACTACAGTGCCCAGCATTCCTGACCATTGGCCATGCTGCCTGAGGCTGATGGGAGCTGAAGTCCAACATTTCTGGAGGGCACCAGGTTGGGGAAGGCTGTCTTAAAGCAACAAAATGACTTTAGATCTGTAAAGAGTGCTAAAAAAATGCTTATTTTTCCATTTTTCCAAAATTTCAAATCCCCCCCCCCATTTTTTTCCCCATGGCCTCAAAATTTCTGGAAATTTTACATCTCTGCATGGATGTCTAGGCATGTAGACATGTGTTTTCTCTGTAGCTTTTGTCCAAACAATTGTCTTACTACTGTTTAGACCACTGTGACCAGATTTGTCTCCAGGAGTTTTCCTATGGGAACAGTTTTTGCATGAGAAATGAACATTAGTTTCTCATTTGTTACACACAAGTTCTCAATGCTGCATGAGCAGGCAGGAGTGGTTGCATTTTATAAGCACCATAGAATCATAGAACGGTAGGGTTGGAAGGTGCCTACAAGACCATCGAGTCCAACCCCCTGCTCATTGCAGGAATCCAAGTCAGAACATCCCTGACAGGTGGCTGTCCAGCCTCATCTTGAATGCCTCCGGTACGGGAGAGCCCACTACTAAAAGCATTATGCTCTCTCCTCAAAAAAATAGCCATGTGTTTGCCTGAATGTCATGGGCACCTGTTTATTAGTGTTTATAATATTAGTGACAAGCTACACTTCACAAATGTGCCTGTACAATTATGTGAATTTTTAAAAGTTTTATTATTTTTAATATTATGTGGAGGTATGTAGTCTTTTGCAGAATAGCTCCACTGCATAAGTAGAAACCAAAAATGTATTTCTTCATTTCTTTATTACAAAAACCAGCAAAGCTACTGTCATCAGTGCTCTATTATTTTATTAATCTTTTTAGGGCGCAATCCGATCGGGATAGGCGGCTGCTTCCGAACTTGGCGGTAACTCTCTATCCAATGCAGGGCAGGCGAAGCATGGAGGGGATCGTCTCCTCTGTGCTTCAGCTGCCCTGCATTTACAGCTAGACAGCCGATTTCGGCAGCGCAGGAGAGGGTGGAGGTCAGTTCCCGGGAAATGACCTGTCCTATGGCCGTCTAGCCACTGGCTAGCGGCCATAGGATTGCTCCCTTAGTATATTTTTGTTTATATGTATACCATTCTTTGGCCCAAAGAGCTTCCCAAGCAGTGGGCAGCATTTCCAGTTTGTTTTTAGATTATGGGGCAGGCAACTTTATGCTCTCCATATGTTTTAGACTACAACTCCCATAATTCCTGACTATTGTCTGTGCTGGCTCGGGCTTATGGTAGGTAGACCAAAACATCTGGAGGACATCAGGCTGCCTACCCTGTCCTCATGCTTGTTATATGGCAGTCCTGTAGTGGTTTGCTCTGCTCTCTTAACTAGGCCTGCATTGACAATATCAATTCAGTTTCTGTCTCATTTTATTACCATGCTAATAGTTTCTCTTTCAGAGCTCAACCCCATATGTTCGAAATGTATTCTTACTGTGCAAACAGCGAAGAGAGCTAGTTAATGGCTCAGTGGAGGAGACAATCTACAGAATTTGCCTTGAATGCAGATTTGCAGTCTAGTTTTGAGACGCATTGATAAAGTGACAGTATAATGCATTCAGACTCATCAGATCCTTCAGAAAGCCCAGAAGAGGTGGCTGAAGCTTGACGGGCTCTCATTATACTTTCCAGGTCCCAGGGACTCAAATCTCTTCTTGTTTGGGGCTTATCCTATATCTGCTTGAACTCATGAGATGCTTGCCACGAGTTTCAGCAGGAAGTAAATGGGTTCCTTGGCCATGGCTAACATTAAGTCAATATAGTTCAGCTGATCCAAATGATGCAATCAAGCCCTGGAATTCAAATTCATCCTCTTTCTTAAACTCCACTACAGAAACCATTTTATGTGAAGACAAAGGTGCCTCCATGAAACTGCTGTGTCACCTTTTACTGTCAGTTTTTAACAGAAACAACCTCATAAAAGATTGCCAAACCCAGGTGACTAAAATTATCCTGATTTTTCCCATCTCTGCCTCCAGGTGGCTGGGCAGGGTAGCTATAAAATGGAAGATAGGTGCTCTCTGCCCCCTGCTACCACTGTGTTACCAATGAGTAGCATAGGTGAGTGTGGACAAGTCAGTTGCAGAGCAGATAAAACTTAAACACCATCACCATCCACAAAATAGCATCTTATTTTGGATACTTCACAATAATCTCCAAAGAATGTTTTCTGAAAATGTCAAATTGCATGATATTTTACTTTTAAACCTGTATCTTTATATATTTACCAGTCTGCTTATGTAACCAGCCTGCTTGGCAAGTCTTTTGTGTACCTCAGTATGAAAGGAAAGCACTTCTAAGTTGTTCTAAAGTTCTGGGCAACTATTTCAGCGTTTTAAATTGGAGGGCAGTGGGGGCCAGTTAGTGGGCCAGGGCTAGGGCCATGAAACCCTAGATGCTTACTTACCTGTTTCTGACAGTGTGGTAAGGTGGGGGAGGAAGGGAAGCAAGATTCACCTGCAAAGCTGGCTCAGAAGCTGGGGAGAGGAAGAACGTGAGCTGCACACCTCTTGTATTCTCTTGGCCGCCGCCGCCTCTCTATTTTTTAAAAAAATTCTTCTTGCCTGCTGTGATTACAGAGCCTGCATCTGTTCGCTAAGGGGACTGAAAAATGTTGGCCTTAGAGAGGAGTGCCTTCTAGTCCACCCCCTTTCTTTCTGCCAAAGAACCTGCCTCCTAATGCCTGGATTGAAGAACACTTATGTATTTGGATTAGTGCCAAGTAGGGAGAATATCCTCTATGTGGGGGTTAATTAACCAACACAAATAAAACAGTCAGCCCCAGATCAAGTATGGGTTTAACAGAGGGCTAAAATAAATCACCTCCCAGCATCCCCACCCAGTTCGGAAAGTAGACCGCAGCTTGAAATAGAACCCAAGAGTCCTTTCTGAAGCTGGAGCCCGAGACTCCATTTATTCTTATTATTTTCCCCCTCATGATTGTGGCATGAGAAATCAGCAGCAGTAAATGTGAGAGCGCTAGACAAAAATGGTACCCTGCCCATCTCACACCTTTGTAAACCAGTAAAAGAGCCACTGCATTTGAAGTGAAAATATGAACGTTATTTAATAACTGATCCTCTGTAATAAACAATTTGAAAATATTTTACAAGGAATCACACACACAATATTTTACAAATATTTTAGTCTTTTTTTAAATTTTCCAACTCTTCTGTACAAAAAAAAAATTAAAATAATAAAAAACCTTTTGAATTAATGGAAAGAAAACTTTTCAGATGAATAGTGATAGGAATAGGATCCCAGCAGCTGTTAAAACAGCTACTTGTTGTTTTGCTTTTTTTCTTTTGTTTTTTAACTTAAAATATAATATATATATATATTTATAGTTATGTATATTTCTGGTTTTTTTTTCTTCATTTTTCTCAAATGAGCAGCACCCAACTAGACTACAGATTTACATACACTCCTGGTAACACAGAGCCAGCCATCTGGTCAAAGCACAGTTCCCATAGACATAACCAAACATACATTGAAAAAGCTACAAGCAAAATGACCTTTAATTAATCTTGCTGTTATTGTTCTCCTCCCTGCCCCCTTGGCTCTGGAGTCAAACTTCCAAGACTGTGTCAGGGTCATGGACTTCCCCCTCCCTTTCCCACCCTTTTACCCTACCACAAATGGTTTTGCTCAAACAGGTTTTAGAACGGACTAGGCATGTTGAGTGGTTTGAATCACTGCTGTGTCTCACCACTGGGAACCCCAAGAACAAACTGGCGCATAGGAAAGACTGGAGCCTAGCCATTGCCCAGTCCTTTCAGTTCTGCTAGACAGAAGGTCCCTAGCTGGGACTGACTACCTGAAAGATTGTACTGGCTGCTTCCAACTACAAACGTACTGGCCAAGTCTGCTGCCCCCAAGAGACTCCTACGTTGTTCAGCTTCATCCTCTGTCAAGCTCCTTTCCTACAGCCCAGAATTTAGGAAATCAGCTTGATGCCCAAGTCCATGACTAGAAGCATAGCCTCCCCACTACTATTTCCGAAAGCCTTTCTTTGCTGATTCTAGATATTCCTCTATTTCACGTTAATATTCCTTTATTGTCTCCCATTTCATGCTCTTTCACTTCCTTTCCAGATACTGTTTCTCCATCTGAACAGTTTGGGAAAATACTGCCATTCCTTTACTACTATAGGGTCATTTACTACATTCTCCGAGGCTACCCATTTCCCTAGGCTGGAGATAAAGACCAAGCAACCCAGTCATGCTCTTGGTTTCCTTTCTCCATTCCCAATCTGTCTCCCCTCCTCAGTACCATCTCCATCAGTGGTACTCTCCGGTGGGCAAAGCTGAAATGGAGACTAGAAGAAGACTTAATGATATAGGGGTGATTCTGACTGTTGGGGACATAGTTCTGACCACTTGGACACTAGGATCACCTTCAGATAATACGTACTGTGCTGGGAGTGGGCTTTCCAGCCCTCATTTACATTTCTGAACAGCTACTGCCTAGATCCACCATGTACACTTATTTATACGTATACCTGAAGATCTCAGTCTTAACAGGCAAACATCACTACTGTAGCAGGGGACTAACCAAGGTACTTGTTTCCATCTTCAGACCTGCACATATTGCAATGCCATCAGCTCATGCACAAACACCAATCTTCCAGCAAACAAAAAACTTGAAAAGAACCATCCACTTGGATTGAAA
Source organism: Heloderma suspectum (assembly GCF_057233095.1). Taxonomy (NCBI): domain Eukaryota; kingdom Metazoa; phylum Chordata; class Lepidosauria; order Squamata; family Helodermatidae; genus Heloderma; species Heloderma suspectum. The sequence goes on from NC_139459.1 coordinate 281,883,121, forward strand.
ATAGGAGCACATTTTCTCATTTTAGGGAATAGTTCACCATCCAAATACTTGCCCTCCTTGGCTCTGAAACCCAGAGAAACAAGGCCTTTGTTTCATCCTTGTAACCATTATGAAAAATGTGAAGAAGGGGTACTGTTGGACTGAGGGATGAGGAATAGGAAAGAGAGCCCTTCCAGCCCAGCTCCCTTTGGCTTTAGCCCTGAACAGTGGCATCTAAGCATGGCTTCCACAGACCTCACAAATGAAAGGAGTTGGAGGCAGGGCAGCATGTCCATCACATCTGGCTCCGCGACTGGCCAGTCAAGAGGCTGAATCCCCTCTGATGCTCAGGTGTGCTCAGGGTAAGTGCTAAAAGTGGGAAATGTGCCATGTTGCAATCTGCTCTGCCTGGTGGGCTATGTGGAGATCTTCCATTCCATCTCCAGTGCTCTCTGTTCAGCAGTCTTCACTCCCCTCTGAAAGGGAGACTAAAGCCAGCTTCTGGTAAAGTATAGAGCTGTCATTAGGAGAGAGATGCTACAGGGAAATACAGAAACAGGCTAAGCTTTTACCAGATAATTCATCTTCCTACTCTCTGCCAGGTGGCCTGGAGGTTTAATGCACTACAACTTCAGTTGAACAAATGCCATAGTCATTAGCAAGGATTAATTGAACTCTCTAAACTACAAGTAAAGCAGAGGCCCAAAACATATAGGTAGCAGTCTTTAGGACCGGAACAAGTCACTGGGAGACTGCCTAATTTGTGATGTCGAACAACTGCTGCTCCATCACAGCTAGAATGGATCTTGGGTGGATCTTCCATCAGCAGCTCCCACAATCTCTGTGCTTTGCCCTCCAACTGTAACCCTCGGTGTGGAAAGTAGGTCATTGCCTTAGGCTGCATACAGATGTATATGTGTGCTTCAGTGCTGAGCCGCCTGTTGAAGCACACTCATTATGTTTTGTTCAGATGTATTCATCTCTCCCAGACTGAGCTGAGGGGGAACCAGTTCTACATAGTGGTATCAGAAGCTGGCTGTATATGGCACTGATTGGCTGGAACGCGATGCCACTAAATCATCTCCCGTCTTGAGCAGTTTTTCAACATTTAAAACATTGATTCTGGTTTGTTCTTTGAAAAAGGGGATGAATGTACATTTAAGATTTTTTGAAAACGCGGGGGAGGGGCGAGCCTGAGGACTGATTCAGTGCTCTAATCAGTGGCACGTGTGCCCTCTTCACAGCAAAGGTAGGTGGAAGCAAGGTCAGCTCAGGGGAGGAAAAACTAGGGGAATTTGAAGGCATGTTTGTGCAAATTATGGTGGCAAAGCACCTAGCTTTTGCTTTTCTTTCTTTTTTTAAATCCAATCCTTGGGTTTGCAAGGGCTCAGCTAGACTTCATAGCACTGGTGCTGATTTATATGAATGGCAGAGTGTGACACATTGCAAATTTGTGATGAGGCTTTGTTAGTGGAGTACAAGTTTGACAACAACATCAGCCAAAGTTCAAACACCAACAAAAGATGTCATTTTGATCCCAGTGGACATTAAACTAGGTCTTGAGTGACTGTGTGACAGCAAAAACAACTGAGTCTTTATCTGTCCATGATGTGGGTATACATACTGCCGGTGTGGTAAGGTATTCATAAGCAGGGAAAGGCCCTTTTACAAAATCAGCTCTTGCTGCACAGATGACAAGCACTGCAGGCCCTCTTCCATCTCTTGTAAGTACATATGCTCTGAGCCTCAGCTTTCTCCAACCTGATCACCGTATCTGTTACTATGCAGTACACCCTACGAATGGGGGCTCCATAGCACTAGCTGAACAGAGTCACAGACAAAGTGGCATAAGGGAGACTAGGGTGGAATGAGCCTGGGGGATTTCAGCCAAGCACACTACAGACATCACAAAACAACCACAATTTGGCACAATTTGGTAGTCTCTGCTCAGGAGAGACCAGCGAGATCGTGGGAGGGTATCCACGACCAGTACAACTGATCATTACTGGGAGTATTCAAGCAAGAATGGTACTCTCTCTACTGAATGTCAGGTAGAGTCAGCTATTTATATCTTCCCAGTTTACATCTCTAGAAAACTATACAAGGCCAATGAAGCAAAACTATTACCCTTAGCACCAGTGGTATTTCATTGTATATATAAGCCTGTTGGAAAAAACAGTGAGATACTTGGAAGGAGAGGTCTTTTCAGCTGCTGATTTGGAACACTGGACATTCGGAGACGGGGGAACCACATGTAGACAGAGAAATTGGGTTGAAGCTGGTTTTTGAGAGATTAAGCAACTAGTTCCTTCCTGGTCTCAAGCACAAGAATCACTGGAATGAAAGCATATGCACCAAAGTATGGCTGCCAAAGATCTACTTCTATATCTCTCAAATACTTTTTCTACATTAAGACAGTTTCCAGTTGCATGTGTTTGTGTTGTACTATCGTATTTATTATAGCAGTGACGTGACATCCCCTTCCACCCCCTTTCAGTTCATACCGGACCAAGACTAGCATTCTCTGAGGATACACCTCCATGGCCTACTTTGGGACTGTTTGAGCCCATCAAAACTTCCCCAGATGTACCACATTTGTAGGGGTCCATTTCCCTGGCAATGAAACACAGTTGTGGGGTGACTACAAGTGGCAGACTCTGCATCACACTTCAGATGTGACCTGTGGATGTTGCACCTCATTTTTGGCAGGAGATTTACCCCCAAGCTCCTGGTTTAGTATTAAGGCACCAAACCAAGATCATGAGACACACTGTGAACTTGTTAATCGAACTGGGTTGCTTTCCTTGCTTGCAAACTTAGATTCAAATAACGGTGATGATATTGTTTGCTTTCTAGATTTCCTTGCAAAAAGCAAATGAAATTCATAAAACTTGGATTATTCAAGACAGGTAGTATGTCAAGGTTTGGATTAACTATCTCGAACAGACTTGTTAGAGGAAATGAGCAGGTGAAGTCGAAATGAGGCACACCATTGTGCACAACATTTCAGATTGCTACCATCACACTAAGCTGCAAGGAAAGTTCATCATGGTTACTGATGTAGTAATTAACTGCTTCCCACTGATGACGTTGCATCGCCCTGTACTGTACACTGCTGCAGCTCTTCACATTGCCCAGAAACGAATCTCAGCTTGTGGCTCTCACGTAAAGCAGAAACAAGAGGATCCTTCCCACTTTGCTGGTTACTCCCAAGTGCAGAGGCAGTGCACTGGGGGACATTTGGCTGAAGAGAAGGAGATTCTGGAGTTATCTGGGGACTGAAAACCAGTTTATATTAAATGACAATGTATGTTTATTACTGTGTGTGCACAAGTAACAGGCACAAAGGCTGGTAACTTGCCCAAGGCAACTTCTAACCAACAGGCAGCTTTTGAGGAGAGTGGGTGATGAATTTTAGCTTTACTCTTGTTTTCAAATCTGCAACAGATTGTCTGGCTGCTGTCAATAGTAATAATCCCAGACATGGAATGTCTGAAGTGTTCTGTGAGTTTGAGCTGAGTGGCAGGTGTCACCTTAACCTTCACTAGCATATTTACCTGCTAAAGTACTTAGACATGAAGATGATCAGCTCTCTGCAAAACAGCTGCTTTTAGAAGCCCCAGTTGTGCCCCATTCATCAACACATAAATTCCAGTACTAGATAGATTGAGGGCACTATAAAGGTGCAGTTAAGTTTCTGCACAAAGTCCAGGAAAAAAACCTTTGGCTATCACCATCTTAGTTTGGTTTGGCACAGATTGCTGCTGCCAGTGTGGTGGAGAATATCCTTTAGAAGAAAAGGGACAGTGTGAACTAGAAAGAAGGTCCTCTTTATCTTGGCCAAATCCACTGTTGGCCCATCCCAAGAGCAGGATACTGCAGAAGTGAAGTCTTCACAGTGATATGTGGAGCACAATAGATCATCTTGTTTTCTTGATTGATTCTAATGCTTCTGGGCCCAGTAAGGAAGAAACAGGAGAAGTAAGGAAATGATTGGAGGCAGGGATTGCTGGGTTTGGGCCATTTTGGTTGTCCACTGGAATTACTCTACCTTGCTGTTCATTTTGCTAAAGACGGTGAGAGCCACTGTACCTCCAACCACGCATGGGCTACTAGAATGGCGTGTTCACACACTTCATTCTCCCCTGCTTGCTCTCCAAGTCCTCTTAGTATGGAGTTAATTGGTTTAAATAAATAATACCATAAAATTCAAGTCAAATCCTTTTTTTTCTTTGTGTCTGTGTTGCTGACAATAAATACTATAATTTGTCAGGCTAAAATGCTTGGAAATTAGATGTAGAAAGATCTAGCTTAAAATCTTCAGGCTAAAAATAATAATTTAAAAATTGGTCTGAGATGGGATCTAACTATTGAGAGAGTCCGCAATGATGGCCTTGGAAAACACAGAGTGGACTGGGTGGCATGGAGATGCTGTGGTGACATCCTAGGATTACTTTGAGTTTGATAAGCCATTGGAATTGGCTGAAAAGTTAACTAGACTACAGAATCAATTTGGCAAGAATATACCATTTTTTCTGTTCTATTGATTTTTGTTGCGGTTTCTGTTTGCATGATTGGGATGGGAAGACAGATTGTTTCAAACACAATAGTAATTTGTCAGCATTGTTGATTAAATACTTTTAAGACAATAAAATGACGAGAAATCTTTTGATGAAAATCGACAAAGGTCTCCCAGAATTCCACAGATTCAATGGGAAAAAAACCAAGAGGCCACTGTTCTTTGTATTTGGCCAACAGCTCAGTGGATGGAATGGGGAGCAATGAACCAAAGCTCAAGGAGGTTCACTCTCTGGAGAAGGTCACGATGGTTCATGCTTCCCCAAGTCTTGCTCAGAGCTCTGTGTTTGCACAGATGTGCAGAGACACTGGAAGGGCAAGGAGAGGATGAGGAAAAACGAGAAACAAACAATGAGAATAGCTTCTGGATTTCTGAGTGAAGAAAGATGGTCCTCATGAGTGAGTGCTGCGGTGTAACTAGAGTTGATGGGACTAGGCAGCTGCCCTCCTCTGGCAAGTCTGGAGGGGGATGAAGATGGCGCATAAAGCAAAAATGGATGGGCTAGAACTAAATGGATGTTTCAAAGGCAAGACGACAAAGGCAGTGGATAGCGACTGGCAGTCAAATAGAGGAGGAGGAGCTGCAGAGATAACAAGATATTCAAGGAAGGTCTAAAGGAGGCCCCTCTGCCGCAGTCCGAGGTGTTTTCCTGTGGAAACAAAAGTGAGAGATTTGTGAGATCTGGCCATCCTGTGCATGGTCAGGGATCAGTTACTTTTTTGTTGCCGCTCCTTGCACATGTTACAAGGTGATTTTCCTTTTGCAAGGAAAAAGCTGTTTTATCATCAATCTTCGCATGATTCTGCGGAGATATGATCTTAGGACATATAATCTCAGGAGATAGGATCTCCTTAATATGCAATCTAAATGTCTGGGAATTTGTACTGAATATATTCACAGTGGGGAAGGAAACTTCCAATTTTTTAAAGGTAGAGCACTGAAGCACAGTAGGATTAAAAGGACATGCAGATCAGCTTCTCTTAGGAACAGCTGGTTAAAGTCTTTTCAGATGGAGTAACAGCTTAGAGGTCCATTTCTGATTTTGTCAATAGAAATGAAAAATGAGTATTTCATTAAAGAGATACTCTTCCTCCTTCCCAACACCCCTGTTAATGTTTCCTGAGGTACTGAGGTATTGTTCTTGAGAGTCAGAGTGGTATGGTGGTTAGAGTGTTGGACTGGGGAAACCCAGATTCCAGTCAGCCATGAAGCTCACCGGGTGACTTTGGGTCAGTCACTGACTCTCAGCCTAACCTACCTCACAGGGTTGTTTTGAGGATAAAATGGAGAGGAGGAGGATCATGTTCACCACCTTGGGCTCCTTAGAGGAAAAGCAGGATATACATGTGACCAATAAATACTGGGACAGAAGTTGCAGGGAACATTATTCCACAGCAAATTTGCACCTGAATGAGTAGGCTTGGCCTTGAGCACTTGTTCATGAGTAGATCAGCTAATGGGCTAGTGCTCCAGCTTGCCATTTCAAGTGGTGAACTAACGGAAGCTCTCCATACCAGTAGATTGGTTTGAGAAGGGAAGCTCCAGCAGGCTGTTTCAGCCCTTGGCTTCTCAGATTCTAGGGTATCCCGCCCCTGGGGAAAAGTCACTTCAGATGTATCCATGCAGTCCTTGCACCCATAGGGCAGTATTTTTTTCTACGTACCGTTTTATTGTAGTCAAAACAAACATGGGGACCTTTTCGATACCGCGGCTTCTCTACTAGCTCACATTGATTGCGATCTCCCGGTGGAGCTTTGCATTGTCAAGGAAATATAGCAAAAGGCAATAAACATGCGATAGAGCAATGTCTTAAAATTCGTTTAAAATAATAAGATTGAGAAATACAACACAAATTTAGCATTTTCAAATGTCTCCTAGCATTTGAGACGGCAGAGTTCACCCTCTCGAACTATGAGGGCTAGTCACTTTGAAGTGGGGCCTGCAACAAAATGTTTCAGGATAGAGTGTGCCTGTTCAGCGTTCCAGTCAATCAGCCAGCCAGTGACCTAGCTGTGCACTTTTCCGGAATATTCCTTTCCACCCCACCGCGATTTCTCATTCCACCCCCTCCATCAGTCAGCCAGCATTCTGGGGCTACTGAGCATGCTCACTTCTCATGGGCTGTTTTTGTCCCCCCCCACCCTCCTTTAGGGTTTTTGTTTTTAAGAAAACGTACTCCTGCAAGCCCGGGAGGGTTTTTGAGCCTGCTGATTCCTCCCCTCTTATGCATGGATGGTGGTGTTTGGGCTACATAAGGTCCAGCACGAGGAGAACTGAGTTAACGAGGAGTATCTAGTGAACCGTACAAATGGGCATGTTGTGATTTTAGCATCTAGGGCCCTTGGAAGAAAAAAGTGTGAAAGTGCTACCTTGTGAATATTCTCTATTCTCGGTATGTTTCAAATGGTTCCCTATATATATAAACCAGCCTTCCCCAACCTGGTGTCCTCCAGTTGTTTTGTTCTAAAATTTCCAGTATTCCTGACCATTGGCCATGCTGACTGATGATGGGAGTTGAAATCCAAAACGTATGGAGGGCACCAGGTTGAGGAAAGCTGATCTAAACCATGCTCAATATGACAGCAGAGGTCAGCAGTACAGAGGGTTGATTTGACTGACACATGGCCCTACTGTTCTGCTGGTTCCTTCTGCATAGGGCACATTTTACTTTCTGCCCTTTCCCCGCCTCTCTGCAGTGCTGCTCTCTGCAACACTTCCTTTGTCTCTGAAGGCCAATTCCAAAATTGTGAGTAGCACCACATTCCCCTGATACGAACTGGTAGAGCTCCTGTTCACACAGAGAGCTTCTCCACACGAGGTTAAAACCCTGCACCCTTACCAAGGCTTCTGCTTCCGGATTCCTTGTGGGATTAAGATCACCTCTTTTACACATGGTTGTTTTCTGAGTTTTTTCTTTCTGTGCAAGGTCCATATGTTTCATTATGCAGCCGCTAGATGGCACTGTGATAAAGTGGGATTCTGGAAATTCACCAGAAATTTATTGCACTTCAAAGTGTGATAAAATCTCTTATCACGTTATCCCCGTTGAAAATTATGCCGCTATAATGGCAAGAAAGCGTAGGAGGGGTCTTGGAGGTTGACGTCGTTGTATAAAAGACCTGCAAAAAGCTGTGAATGACCAGTCACAAGCGCACAATAAAAGCCTTGTGTAGAAATGCCTGTAGTTACAAATTCCCCTTCCACATCTATGCTACAGAATAAGATCTATAGGTATGGAGTCTCCATGTTTCCCTTGTGGGATCCTGTTCATGTGAATGTAATCTAAAGATCAGAGTTATCACATGAAGTCTATCCAAGGAGGCATTTATAGAAGCACAACAAAAAACCATTGGTGGATGATCATTCTCCCTGTGAAAAAAATGCCATGCCAGTGCCATTGAAAGTGATCAGTCTTGTGCAGCAGAGCTGAACATCAAAGGATACCCTTTATCTGTGCTTGGAGAAGCTTGGTGGATTCACACTGACTGCATATTGGCTTTTCTGCTACAACAAACAGAAGGTTGGTGCTAGCCAGCCGTTGCGCATGGAATAGCCTGGAGAAAGAGAAAGCAAAGGGTGGGGGTGGGAGGATGAAGTGCTGCTATCATGCCATTTTTGCTACTATTACTTACTCCAGATTGTCACAACTCAGCTCACACAATGAAGGCTAGAGTTACATTTGATCTTATGGCAGAGTACACATGTCCAAGTACAAAATACACGCAGATCATGCCAAATATGTGTGGCATACATGTTTATTGTTATCTGCTGCGTTCCCATCCTAAAAACATGCCACTGGTACTGGAGGAGGGATTGGGACCCACTTTCTATTTGGACAGAAAACATGACAAATGATACATGCATACACCATTTCTATTTGCTCAGGGTTATGCTTGCTTCTTTATAAATACAGATTTAGGGCAAAACTATGTTAAATGCATTAATGGATTGTAGGGATATAGAATTAACTGGTGATTTTTCCTTAAACCACCTGTTTAAAATGACCAGTTCCCAGTAGCTGTTTACTGAAATGTGGGGTGGGATAGGAGACATGGCTGCCTTGGCACTGAGTTGCACTGACTTCCACACCCACAGACAATGGTTTAAAATACAATATAATTTTTTTATTAGAAAAAACTAGCATACACACATGCCTTTAATACTTAATACAGAAATCAAAAAATAGAATAATCTTACTATATTCACTGATGAAGGCTCTGTCTTACTTCAAAGAACTTTTGTGTAGGCTTGGAAAAGACCCTAGGAATCTTGAATGAAGGCAAAACATGGCATCTGGGCTGAGGCTCTGTTTTATATCCTTGTGCTCTGCCAGTTTCCATGCCTATTTCCATACTTGGCAACTACTATGTTTTAAGCTTGCGGATTGGTTATCATAAGGTAGTCTAGCTCCTTCTAAGCTCCTTCTAAGCCCCTTACTCTAAATCTAAGTGCCTCCCATGTACCAATGTCATTGTTGATGTCTTTGTTAATTCCAAAGGACCTCAACCTCTCCTTAAGCATCCTGTCTTTGCACCGTGCTGTTGGCAACTTGTCTATTTAAAAAAAGGTGTACCAAGCACAAGCATTTCCCATAGGCTTCTTCCTTCAGCAAAGTCAAATGACTCTGCTACCCAACAATCACTTCCTGAAATTCACTCTGGATCAAAGTAGGCCCATAGAACTAATCTTTGGCTCTCTCAGCTATTCCTCCTATGCCTATCTATACTGTGTTATGCTATCTATGCTGCTCTTATTTGTAAGCAAAACCGTAAATAAGATCAACTACAGTGCCTTTCCCCTTCATGGATCACTGCCTTGTTGTGGCGAAGGGGCTTGCGTAAACTCAGTGAAGCCATAAGCTATGCTGTGCAGGGCCACCCAAGATGGACAGGTCATTGTGGAGAGTTCTGACAAAATGTGGTCCACTGGAGAAGGAAATGTCAACCCATTCCAGTATTCTTGCCAAGAAAACCCCATGGAATGTATCACAAGGCTAGAAGATATGACGCCGGAAGATGAGCCCCTCAGGTTGGAAGGTGTCCAATATACTACTGGGGAAGAGCAGAGGGTATTTCCAAGTAGCGCCAGAAAAAGTGAAGTGGCTGGGCCAAAGCCGAAAGGACACTCAGCTGTGGATGTGTCTGGTGGTGAAAAGAAAATCCGATGCTGTAAACAACAATATTGTTTAGGAACCTGGAATGTCAGATCAATGAATCAAGGTAAGCTGGAGGTGGTCAAACATGAGATGGCAAGATTGAACATCGACATCTTGGGAATCAGCGAACTAAAATGGACAGGCATGGGCGAATTTAATTCAGGTGACCATCATATCTACTACTGTGGGCAAGAATCCCTTAGAAGAAATGGAGTAGCACTCATAGTCAACAAAAGGGTGGGAAAAGCAGTACTGGGGTACAATCTCAAAAATGATAGAATGATCTCGGTATGAATCCAAGGCAAACCACTCAACATCACAGTAATTCAAGTCTATGCCGCAACCACTGATGCCGAAAAAGCTGAGGTTGATCGCTTCTATGAAGACCTACAACACCTTCTAGAACTAACACCCAAAAAAGATGTCCTCTTCATCATAGGGGATTGGAATGCTAAAGTAGGAAGTCAAGAAATCACTGGGATAACAGGCAAGCATGGCCTTGGTGTACAAAATGAAGCAGGACAAAGGCTAATAGAGTTTTGCCAAGAGAACACGCTGATCATAGCAAACACTCTTTTCCAACAGCACAAGAGGCGACTCTACACATGGACATCACCAGATGGTCGATATCGAAATCAGATTGATGATGTCCTTTGCAGCCAAAGATGGAGAAGCTCTATACAGTCCGTAAAAACAAGACCTGGAGCTGACTGTGGCTCAGATCATGAGCTTCTTGTTGCAAAATTTCGGCTTAAATTGAAGAACGTCGGGAAAACCACTAAACCATTCAGGTATGACCTCAATCATATCCCTTATGAATATACAGTGGAGGTGAGTAATAGATTTCAGGGATTAGACCTGATAGACAGAGTGCCTGAGGAACTATGGACAGAGGTCCGTAACATTGTTCAGGAGGCAGCAAGATTTTTCTTTCATCCCAAAGAAAAAGAAATGCAAGAAAGCCAAGTGGCTGTCTGATGAGGCTTTACAAGTAGCTGAGGAAAGAAGGGAAGCGAAAAGCAAAGGAGAAAGGGGAAGATATATCCAACTGAGTGCAGAGTTCCAGAGATTAGCAAGGAGAGACAAGGAGGCCTTCTTAAATGAACAGTGCAAAGAAATCGAGGAAAACAACAGAATGGGAAAGACTAGAGATCTCTTCAAGAAAATCGGAGATCTCAAGGGAACGTTTTGTGCAAAGATGGGCATGAGAAAGGACAAAGAAGGCAGGGACCTAACAGAAGCAGATGAGATTAAGAAGAGGTGGAAAGAATACACAGAAGAACTATACAGGAAAGATCTGAATGTCCCTGATAGCCATGATAGTGTGGTCAATTAACTTGAGCCGGACATCCTCGAGAGTGAAGTCAAGTGGGCCTTAGGAAGCATTCCTAACAACAAAGCTAGTGGAGATGACAGTATTCCAGCTGAGCTATTTAAAATCCTGAAAGATGATGCTGTTAAAGTGCTGCACTCAATATGCCAACAAATCTGGAACACTCAACAGTGGCCGCAAGACTGGAAAAGGTCAGTTTACATTCCAATTCCAAAGAAGGGCAATGCCAAAGAGTGTTCAAACTACTGTACAGTTGTGCTCATTTCACGTGCCAGCAAGGTTATGCTCAAAATCCTACAAGCTAGGCTTCAGCCTTGTGATACGTTCCATGGGAGTACCAGACCACCTTACCTGTCTCCTGAGAAACCTGTACGAGGGTCAAGAAGCAACAGTAAGAACCAGAGATGGAACAACCGATTGGTTCAAAATTGGGAAAGGAGTACGACAAGGCTGCATATTGTCACCCTGCTTATTTAACTTATATGCAGAGTACATCATGAGAAATGCCGGGATGGATGAATCAGAGGTCGGAATTAAGATTGCCGGGAGAATTATCAACAACCTCCGATATGCAGACGATACCACCCTAATGGCAGAAAGCGAAGAGGATCTCAAGAACCTCTTGTTGAGGGTGAAAGAGGAGAGTGCAAAAGCTGGTTTGAAACTCAACATTAAAAAAACTCAGATCATGTCATCTGGCCCTATCACTTCCTGGCATATAGAAGGGGAAGAAATGGAAGCAGTGACAGATTTTACTTTCTTGGGCTCCAAGATCACTGCAGATGGTGACTGTAGCCATGAAATTAAAAGACGCTTGCTCCTTGGGAGGAAAGCTATGGCCAACCTAGACAGCATAGTAAGAAGCAGAGACATCACCTTGCCGACAAAGGTCCGTCTAATCAAAGCTATGGTTTTCCCAGTAGTAATGTATGGCTGTGAGAGCTGGACTATAAGGAAGGCTGAGCGCCGAAGAATTGATGCTTTCGAACTGTGGTGCTGGAGAAGACTCTTACGAGTCCCCTGGACTGCAAGGAGGTCAAATCAGTCCATCCTAAAGGAAATCAACCCTGACTGCTCATTGGAAGGACAGATAATGAAGCTGAAGCTCCAATATTTTGGCCACCTAATGTGAAGAGAAAACTCCCTGGAAAAGACCCTGATGCTGGGAAAGACTGAAGGCAAAAGGAGAAGGGGACAGCAGAGGATGAGATGGCTAGATAGCATCACGGATGCAATGAATATGAACTTGAGCACGCTCCGGGAGAGAACGCAGGACAGGAAGGCCTGGCGTGCTATGGTCCATGGGGTCACGAAGAGTCGGACACGACTGAACGACTGAACAACAACAACAACAAGGCTTCAGCAGTATGTGAACCGAGACTACCAGAAGTACAAGCTGGGTTTCGAAGAGGCAGAGGAACTAGAGATCAAATCGCCAACATTCACTGGATCATGGAGAAAGCAAGAGAATTCCAGAAAACGTCTATTTCTGCTTCATTGACTACGCTAAAGCCTTTGATCGTGTGGATCACAACAAACTGTGGCAAATTCTGAAAGAGATGGGAATACCAGACCACCTTACCTGTCTCCTGAGAAACCTGTACGAGGGTCAAGAAGCAACAGTAAGAACCAGACATGGAACAACCGATTGGTTCCAAATTGGGAAAGGAGTACGACAAGGCTGCATATTGTCGCCCTGCTTATTTAACTTATATGCAGAGTACATCATGAGAAACGCCGGCTTGGATGACTCACAGGTCAGAATTAAGATTGCCGGGAGAATTATCAACAACCTCAGATACGCAGACGATACCACCCTAATGGCAGAAAGTGAAGAGGATCTAAAGAGCCTCTTGTTGAGGGTGAAAGAGGAGAGTGCAAAAGCTGGTTTGAAACTCAACGTTAAAAAAACTAAGATCATGGCATCTCCCCCCATCACTTCCTGGCATATAGAAGGGGAACAAATGGAAGCAGTGACAGATTTTATTTTCTGGGGCTCCAAGACCACCACAGATGGTGACTGTAGCCATGAAATTAAAAGACGCTTGCTCCTTGGGAGGAAAGCTATGGCACACCTAGACAGCATAGTAAGAAGCAGAGACATCACCTTGCCGACAAAGGTCCGTCTAATCAAAGCTATGGTTTTCCCAGTAGTAATGTATGGCTGTGAGAGCTGGACTATAAGGAAGGCTGAGCATTGAAGAATTGATGCTTTTGAACTGTGGTGCTGGAGAAGACTCTTACAAGTCTCCTGGACTGCAAGGAGGTCAAATCAGTCATTCCTAAAGGAAATCAACCCTGAGTGCTCATTGGAAGGACAGATACTGAAGCTGAAGCTCCAATATTTTGGCCACCTAATGCGAAGAGAAAACTCCCTGGAAAAGACCCTGATGCTGGGAAAGACTGAAGGCAAAAGGAGAAGGGGACGGCAGAGGATGAGATGGCTAGTTAGCATCACTGATGCAATGAATATGGACTTGAGCATGCTCCAGGAGAGAGCGCAGGACAGGAAGGCCTGGCGTGCTGTAGTCCATGGGGTCACGAAGAGTCGGACACGACTGAACGACTGAACAACAACAACAATGCCTTTAAAGCTTCCTACAGTATTTAATGTGACTATTTTTTAAAACTAAAAATAGCTGGCCACCATGGGTTGGAGAAGGATCCGAATAAGTGTGTGTGTGTGTGGGGGGGAAGTAACCATTCCCCTCTGCCATGGTTCTGACAAAAATCTCTCTGCCCCCCAGCTCCTATTTGCAGAGAGATTTTTGTCAGGACCATGGCGGCAGGGGGGGGAATGGTTGAACCTTCCCTCCCTCCCCAATATGGTTCTGATTGCCGCTCCCCCCACCCCCAGCAGCTATTTTTGTTTTAAAAGTTAATCATATTATATGCAATAATGTAGAGAGCCAGTGTGGTGTAGTGGCAAGAGTGTTGGACTAGGAGCTGGGAGATCCGGGTTCTACTCCCCACTCGGCCATGGAAGCTCACTGGGTGACTTTGGGCCAGTCACAGACTCTCAGCCCAACCCACCTCACAGGGTTGTTGTTGTGAGGATAAAATGGAGAGGAGGTGGATAATGTAAGCCGCCTTGGGTTCCTTGCAAGAGGAAAAAAGGCAGGGTATAAATGCAATAAAATAAAAATAAACGTATAGTTTGGCTCTCTTATTGGTTTAACAGTCATTCTCTCCCCCCAGGGCACCCTGGGAAATGCAGTTCTCTGATGGGGGGCTAGGGGCTAACAGAATCTCACCACCCGCACCAAACTACAATACCCAGGATATTTTAAAGTGTATCAGTTTGCCACATAGACATCCCCTTCAGTATTCAGAGCAATATTGCGTATGACTGGACAGTAATCCATCTGCAAAACCCCAAGAAGGACTCTCTGGGTGCTCCCGGACAAGACTTGTATTGTGCAATCACCCTGCTTCAGTCACTGCATTTTACAGGGGGTGGAGGACCAGATGATATTTTCCTCCAGTTGCAACCTTCCCATGTTTCCCACGGCTTCTTCCATCTTTTCTCCTTCCAAAAAAAATCTGCTAAGGAGGAAAAGATGAAATAGCTGCACAGTGCCTTTTAATTGATAGCACTGGAAGCCTCCGTCCGGAAGCACCTTCTGTTATTTTGGCTAAACTTCCAGTCACAGCTCTCCATCAGTTTCTGCGATGGATAGCGCTAACCCTGGTGGCCATCTTTTAGTCCTGTTTAAAAAGAGAGACCTGAGCCAGGGCATCTTACCACCTTCTGGATATCAACAGCTTTGGTGAGCTACTATGAACCTTTATATCAGGGACATCTTCCACTGACCTGGAGCAATTTCCACAGTCAATCATGGTGTTGTAAGTGGAGTCAACTGTACTGAAGTAGTATTGGGTCTGCTTCATGATGCAGCTGGTCTCTTTGGACTCCACGCTATCTGCTGTGACATCCTCTGTTAGGACACACAACACTTATAGTGGGATGTAATGGAAATAGACACTTGGTTTATCCTTCCTAGCTCATTTAAATTAATAGTGCACAATACACGTTTACTCAGAAATAAGTCCCAGTGAGTTCAGTTAGACTTACAGGTAAGAGTGTATAGGATTGCAACCTAACTGTTCTTCTCTAAGGTTATGTCTGAGCTACTGACTTTTTGTGGAATCTGCTACTGATAATTGTGCAAGAAGGTAGACAAAGAATCACACTGCATCCTGTGATCTGTCACCTGCTCTTCCAGTTTAGCCTACCATTTGTCACCTTACACATAAGTTGGTACCCTACTGACAAGGTATACACATTGCTGTGATTGGTCTAGACAGATATTTTGCATTTTCCATCAACCTGGTAATTGTTTCACCTGACCTCCCCACCCCCCAATCCATTACCGAGTCCCGATATGTTTCTAATGGTGAATGTGTGCCACTAAACCCATTTGCCATAGACATCTTGCTTGCACCTGCTAATTTTTTTATAGCAGAAGCTAAATTCGGGTACTTCATTATCTCCTGCCCCTCACCCCTTTTGGCACATTACATCAGGTTTACTGGGGTGAAAATTCAGCTGTATCTGAGAAATATCTATGCCTGTAATTCTGGGTGGAGGAAGTATGTATATATGGAGAATTTGCATTATTACTGGGGCAGTGAGACCAAAACCTGAGATGAAATAAAATGCAACACAAGGTCAAACCTTAAAGCAGGCATATCAAATGCTTGGGGACCTGATAAAACACTTTAAGGGTCCTTAATCAGCCTATAGGACATTCACCACACCCTACACAAATTACTGAACCATTTTGAGTGCCCGGAGCTGGATTTCCTTAGTAGGCCAGAGGCCTGACTCACTCGTAGCTGCGACTAAATGCCACACTAAAATGTTACCGTTGCTGTATTTGTGCTATAAATGTTTAGAGAATAGGTAACTCGTCATAGCTGCAGGGACCATTTATAATGCTTCCGACTGCACAGTCTAATAGCGCAATTGTATACATGTTTACTCAGAATGTATGTTCCATTATGTTCACTACTAGGTATCATGTTTAGGATTGCAATCCAGTTGAGGTAGAACTGATGCTATGAGTTCTACCTCATAGTCTATGGATTATAGATTTGACACCTTGATGTCTACTGGATAGGGAATTTGGCCCTTCAACCCCATTTGAATTTGACCAGTAACCATTTTTTCCTAGATGTACTCCACGCAATATTTAAAGACACGAATGTGTGCTTTTCTGCATTGTTGATTAATAGCTTTAGCAATGAATCCAAGTTCTTGGTAATAGGGGAAAAGCTGGCAATTCCCTACAGTTCAGTATCATTTTCCTTTTCTGAATCTAATCCAACTATATAGTTAACCTATAGTGCTCCCTCAATGCCAACTCATCTCTTTGAATGGAATAAACCAGCAAGGACCACTTACCTGTTTGAAACCAGCTGTTGTAGGTTAGTCCATACAAGAACTGCTGAAATAGAGACCTTGTGGAAGGAAATGGCAGAAATGTTAGCTGATACTAGAAGAAAATCAGTGCATGTCACCAACAAAACCAGGTTCCTTGACTTAAGCAACTAAAAAGATATGATGATACATATTTTATTAATATAGGCTCCAAAGCATGTAAAAAGCCAAGGAACCCCTAGATCTCTACTGAACTTTTTGAAATATTGACTTTGCAAACCTAGAACAGCTCTACTACATGCTTCCATCTGTGGGCTCTATTATTATTATGCCCAATGTGCTGCAGTTCTGTTTTGCTATAAAACCTAAGCTTCTTCAGCTCATCCAGTAAATTGCAAGGGAAAGACTTACCATGCAGCTGCTGAGGTCCACCAAGCCAGGTTCAGAAAATCTGCCATGGTTGGCTGCATATGAAGGGACAAAGGAAATGTGGTTATTAAGAGAACAGTAAGCGCAAGCCCAATGTTATGCAGTTTCTCACATGCTCAGGACCAAGCATGGAGCCTGGAGCATTCTGTAAAGGGTTGATAATTCCTCAACATTTTATTGTATTTCTGTGTACCTTGACTGGGTATAAACATGATCTGTGCTCATATTGCGGGATGAAAACTGATTTCCACTAATGGTGCTTTGTTATTGATAAAGAACCTACAAATAATTATACATAGAGATCCACTGGATCATGAGGCAGAGAGGATAAGAAGTTGATGAGAGTTGGAGTGACCCAACCACGAGCATGGCAAGGACAGCAAGGCTTAATATTAGCAAGATGATGGAGGGCAAATATTGTAGTAAAGTCACCGTACCAGGCATTGTATTTCCTGTGACACAAGAGCCCGAGTACTGATTTTACTTTACTAGACAAAGATCAGATACTTGAAACATCTCAGTGATTAATAAACTATGGTCTGCAGGCACCAGCGGTCCCTTGTGTCAAATGGTCTGTGCTGTGTGCCTGTAATGGGTTGTATCCAATTTAATCCTACTTAGAGTAGACCCATTGAAATGAATGGGTCTTACATTAGACTAACATTGGATACAACCCAATGAAACTAATAGAGGATTGTTCCTCTTATTAGTTTCATTGGGTTGTACCCAATGTTAAGTTTAGTCCAAACAAGAATGAACTATGATCAATACAAATGTAAAATTTCTGCACTCTGATGCAACTGCACTGAATGCACGGAATAAAGGGGATAGGGAAATGCTGCTGTGTAATGGGTAGGCATTGTACATGCTCTGAATCACTGACAGTTGTCTCAGTCAAAACGCTACTATGCAGGCCCAAAGCAATTCTTATAGCCGCCATGTGGGAAATTGTTTGAAAGACTGCCACATATTGGCTGCTTGATGCAGCAAATGTGATGTATCAGAGCCACTCATCCTATGGTTCGCCTGCAATCCACGCCACTACCAATTGCGATGTATGTTACATTTTCATATAACATCTTCCAAATTTCAAATCAGCTTTTTGTTATCTACACGGTGGCCTGCAAAATTGCTATGGGATTCCATATGTTCAGACCTCAAACAGAATTCTCAGGTTTATACTCTGATCTTTCACAAACTGTAGTATTCATCTCCCTATCTAAAAAGCGCAGTGATCCCCGTCCCTACTAAACTTTACATTAATACCACTGAACATCCTTCCTCTGTTTTTTGTAATAGGAGAACCTCTTGTTGTTCTAAAAAACCTTGATTTCCCTGAACAGTGGTTACTGTGGCTGCATAATACCAGTTGTTGTCTAGATCTGAAGGAAATTCCCACTTATGCATCCAATGCTCCAACATGCAGCGAAGGCTTCACAGCATAAGAGCCATGACTCACCACATATACCCTGTGTGCAGCACCTCCTGTATTGCTTGGGGCTTCCGGATCACAGGCAGATTGAAAGTCATATGATTCCTTCCGTGTGAAGAACGAATTGTTGTAGAGAGCAGACATCAGGTGAGCATCCACCTCGCTGAAGAACTTTCCTACCTGCAAAGAAAAAAAGAAAGGAATACTCATCTGCTGTATCAAGACTGCTGTGCATTTCCCCACCAAGTTACTTTTTGCAGCAATGCTGTCACTCCTCCATTTTCATACATAACACAATTGAAATGGTCTTAAACAGGAAATAAGGAGTAATGAATGAACTGCACTAAACATGTAGGAAATAATTTTTGAATATGCATAATTAAGACATTTGGCTATTAGGCAGGAGTCACAGTGGAATAAATAAAACATTCACTTCTGCATAACTGAAGTGTGTAGGAGGCCCTGCTTTTGGGAGCACCATCGAAACACTTTCCTACAGAAAAAGAGCAGCTTACCTGGAACCAGTAATCTTCCTGGTTGGAGAGCACCAAAAAGCCCCCATCGTCAATGAGCACACAAAGGAGGTCCTGCAAGAGTGAAAAACACTTGTGTTTTGCAGGGCAGCGACTTCTAAATTCTGGTCCATGGACCAGCATTAGCCCTTTAGCAAAGCACTTGCCGGATTGCCTCTATATGGAGCACAGGCAACATCCTTGCAACACCAATGGGCATAGCTCACTGAATATGTGATTTGTATACATAAAATCACGGGTACAATCCTTGCATCCCCAGCTTACAAAAAAAGGATATCAGGTTGCAGAGATGGGAAAGACTGCAACTTGAAACCTTAGAAAGCTGCACAGTATGCCATACTGGTTAGATGGATCCATGGCCTGACTCTGTATAAGGCAGTGTCATGTGGCTTTGTCTTTTTAGTTACATACCAATCCAAGAGAAAAGATGGACATAAGAAAGAGAAGGGACACCCTTCCAGTGTTCAGGCCAGTCAGGTTTCAGAAAAACCACAGGGTAGGATCTTCTACTCATCTATTCTTAATCCATTTATGGGGCTTGCATGTGTGTAAGGATCAGGAGAAAGGTAGTCTATGAGGAAGCAAATAGTGGTGTTGGAAACGGAGCCTGGCAGGTAGGGGCATGTGTGTTTGTAGAGAATTATTGTGCCTATGGCAATATGTACATATCTCCTTGAAACCGTTTTCTTTCAATATGTCACATAATAATCACATTTTAAAAAAAATCTGGTGGTATATTATTATTTGTGGTGGTATATTATTATTTTTGTGGCCCTATTAAACATTTCCAGTGCCTCGCTTTAAATGGTTAGTTTAACTTATATACTCTAAACTCGAGTGGGTTTTATGGTAGTCCTCTGGTTCAGGAAGTAGTTATCTAGCTGCATTTCCCATATGTACCTTGTAATTAGCCTCACAGTCCATCTCACAGCTTGTGGAGGGGTCGCACTGCAAAACCAAAGAAGATAAGCAATGAAATTAAGAGAGATCTAAACACACATTCAAAGTGGTTTACTGCAACCCAGAACATGAAAACATATCTTTCAGAATCACAGATCAACAGATTTTATAGTCAGAAGGGGATTGTGAGGAAGTAATGAGGATGATTTGACATCGTTATCCATACTCTGATAACATCCAGATTAGATTGCTAAAATGTATGTGGGGAAGCCTTTGAAGACTATTTGGAAACTTAAATTGCTTAGGAATATGGTAGCCTGGTTGTTAACTGGGACTTGCTGAGTGCAACATGTCTTAGTAGTGTTGAGGTCTCCCCAAACTTTTGGGGTTGATGGGCATATTTGGAACTTTGATGGAGTGTTATGAGCACTCTCACAAAATGGCTACTGTGCAGGGCAGCTTGCCCATTCATAGAATGGCTGACATGGTGGCCATGGCTAATCACAAAACACCAATTTCCCAATGGCAAACTGGTGAGACTAAAAGAAAAGTAACCTGCTCAAGAACCTAAGTACAAGGCAGAGGTGGGGGCTGAGCTCCAAAATAGAAAACTCTTTTAACCCCAAATAAAGATGGCACTGGGGGGCAGCATTTCACTTTGCAGCATGGCAGCAGATAGTTAAAAAAAAAATCTTAAACAAAAACTAAAATCAGAAGGGTCAGGGAGCCTAGCAGGTGCCAAGAGAGGTGTCTGTGGGCACATGCGTGCCTACGGGCACCACGTTGGAGAACCCAGGGTTAAAAGATCTCCACTGGATTCCAGCTCATTTCCAAGCACAATTCAAAGTGCTGTTTTTGAGCTACAAAGCTCTAAATGACTTTGGACTAGGAAATTTGATGACAGAAGACCTTTGCACATATGAACCTGCCCATCTTTTAAGATCCTTTTCCAAGGCCCTGTTGTGTGTGTCCCAGCCTTCAGAGGCTAAGCAGTTGGCTACCAGGAATCTAGGCCTTCAGTGGTGGCACCCTGTTTATGAAATACCCTCTTCAGAGATATTAAGGTGGCTTCAACTTTAACATCTTAACACTCTTTTATTCATACAAGAGGGTGTTATTGGAAAGAACTGGAAGATAAAGAGGTGTTGCTATGAATAGGCGGCCTCTTTCAAGAACAGTGATATAGAGATAACCTCTAGGGATTCATACAACATCAACAGAGAGAAGCTGAAAAGTTCGTGATGATTGCCATGCTGCAGCGCTACAACATGTGGGGCCCAGCATGGAATTCTGAGTGCTCCTCAGCTCCAACCACAGCATATACAAAATACAAGTGCCCAGCTTCTTTCCCAGGAAGATGTTCTCCACCACCTACTCTTCGTGTTCCCAGCTGATCCCTTTCCGTTCGGTTACTTGCAAGGACTTTAAATTTTTCTGCCCAGGCCTCCAGGTCAAGTTTCACTCCAACCACTGGGGAAAGAAAAAGATCTTCAGCTTAGACAAATGTCCTTCATTTTTTTGTCTAAAGACATAGGCTTGGTTCCTGAATACTGCAATCATAAGACAGCTTGCGGAAGAAGTCTTTCCTGCCCCTGTCTCCTCACTGAAGCTCCCAGAGTTCCCCTGAAAAGCCTCTCTGGAGGGTCAGGAGATTCTCCTGAGCAGAATGGGAGGAGGGGCTGCTGGAGAAGGGCAGATCACCCAAAACCAGGTGGAGGAAACTTGCACGAGTACAAGCCAAAGGCATGCACTCAGCTTCTATGCCATACTCTGGCCTTGGTCACATCCTTGTTTCTTCCTGTCTGTCTATGCAAGTTGTAGACAACTGGGATATCTTTCTCAAACCCAGCCTGCATGTAATATTTTCACTGTCACTTCTTCCTTCAGTGTATGCTTGTCTCCAAACCAAATGCAGGAAGTGAAATTAATTCCCAGCCATTCAAGACTAGAGAAATGAGGAGACTGAAGATCAGCTGTTTGTGTCTGCCTGGAACAAATTACCATTCTAGGTTTCAAAGCACAGCTATTATTTGGCGAGGATTTTTTTTAAGGCTGTACATTTTAACAGAGTTTTGTTTTCTTGTGAACTAAATTAAAAAGGACTGAAACCCCTTTACTGAACTACAGGGAACCTAACTTATGAAGGAATTTGTCTCAGGACTATCTTGTAAAATTCCTCTTTCTGTTTCTTCAAAGCTATCATAATTATTTCAGAGCATGACAAGTTATATCAGGGCCACTTGTACTTTCAGCCTAATGTAAGGGTTTGTTAACAATAGTCCAGAGAAGTCCAAGCAGTTGTTGTTCAGTCGTTCAGTCGTGTCCGACTCTTCGTGACCCCATGGGCCATAGCATGCCAGGCCTTCCTGTCCTGCGCTCTCTCCCGGAGCGTGCTCAAGTTCATATTCATTGCATCGGTGATGCTATCTAGCCATCTCATCCTCTGCCATCCCCTTCTCCTTTTGCCTTCAGTCTTTCCCAGCATCAGGGTCTTTTCCAGGGAGTTTTCTCTTCGCATTAGGTGGCCAAAATATTGGAGCTTCAGCTTCAGTATCTGTCCTTCCAGTGAGCAGTCAGGGTTGATTTCCTTTAGGATTGACTGATTTGACCTCCTTGCAGTCCAGGGGACTCGTAAGAGTCTTCTCCAGCACCACAGTTCGAAAGCATCAATTCTTCGGCGCTCAGCCTTCCTTAGAGTCCAGCTCTCACAGCCATACATTACTACTGGGAAAACCATAGCTTTGATTAGACGGACCTTTGTCGGCAAGGTGATGTGTCTGCTTCTTACTATGCTGTCTAGGTTTGCCATAGCTTTCCTCCCAAGGAGCAAGCGTCTTTTAATTTCATGGCTACAGTCACCGTCTGCGGTGATCTTGGAGCCCAAGAAAGTAAAATCTGTCACTGCTTCCATTTCTTCCCCTTCTATATGCCAGGAAGTGATAGGGCCAGATGCCATGATCTTAGTTTTTGTAATGTTGAGTTTCAAACCAGCTTGAGATCCTCTTCGCTTTCTGCCATTAGGGTGGTATCGTCTGCATATCGGAGGTTGTTGATAATTCTCCCAGCAATCTTAATTCCGACCTGTGATTCATCCAACCCGGCATTTCTCATGATGTACTCTGCATATAAGTTAAATAAGCAGGGTGACAATATGCAGCCTTGTCGTACTCCTTTCCCAATTTTGAACCACTCGGTTGTTCCATGTCCGGTTCTTACTGTTGCTTCTTGACCCTTGTACAGGTTTCTCAGGAGGCAGGTAAGGTGGTCTGGTACTCCCATCACTTTAAGAATTTGCCACAGTTTGTTGTGATCCACACAATCCAAGGCTTTAGCGTAGTCAATGAAGCAGAAATAGACGTTTTTCTGGAATTCTCTTGCTTTCTCCATGGTGCAGCGAATGTTGGTGATTTGATCTCTAGTTTCTCTGCCTCTTCGAAACCCAGCTTGTACTTCAGGTAGTTCTCGGTTCGCATACTGCTGAAGCCTAGCTTGTAGGATTTTGAGCATAACCTTGCTGGCATGTGAAATGAGCGCAATTGTGCGGTAGTTTGAGCACTCTTTGGCGTTGCCCTTCTTTGGAATTGGAATGTAAACTGACCTATTCCAGTCTTGCGGCCATTGTTGAGTGTTCCAAATTTGTTGGCATATTGAATGCAGCACTTTAACAGCATCATCTTTTAGGATTTTAAATAGCTCAGCTGGAATATTGTCATCTGCGCTAGCTTTGTTGTTAGGAATGCTTCCTAAGGCCCACTTGACTTCACTTTCTAGGATGTCCGGCTCAAGTTCAGTGACCGCACTATCATGGCTATCAGGGACATTCAGATCTTTCCTGTATAGTTCTTCTGTGTATTCTTTCCACCTCTTAATCTCATCTGCTTCTGTTAGGTCCCTGCCTTCTTTGTCCTTTATCATGCCCGTCTTTGCACAAAACGTTCCCTTGAGATCTCTGATTTTCTGTATCCAAATTGGAGATCCAAGTGCTTCTAGATGGAAGGTTCTAGTGCTATTAATCAAAAGTCTTTGCAACTATTCTATCTTTTCCTACTTAACAGATTTTTTTTTTTGTAGAAAGAAAAAGGGTGGAACAAGCAGTGGGAAAACATAGTATCACAGAATCATAGGGTTGGAAGGGGCCTAAAAGACCATCGAGTCCAACCCCGTGCTCATTGCAGGAAGCCTGATTCCCAGGCGGTCTCCCATCCAAGCACTAACCACAGCTGACCCTGCTTAGCTTCCGAGATCAGACAAGATGAGAGGGTTACGAGTGGATGTCAACTGGACCTAGGGATATCGGAGAAATCCACAATGGAACCAAATGGGTTTGGATTTTTATGAATGCGACCTGCAGATTCCATAGCGGACTGGCTTTTCCCCTGTTGGGTGGATTCTGTGGACTTGCAGACCATTTTTTTAACCTTTGGGAATTTTGCACAAATTCTGTAGTAGAAAAATATGCAAAAATTAAGAACAGCTGAAAATGCACATTTTCCCGTAGGCTAAAGTGTGAAAATGCACATTTTGGGGGAATTTGCGCAGTTTTGCGCAAATTCAGAAACTAAAAAAAATCCGATTCCATCAGTGGGCAGATGATGGAACGAAATGCACCTGACAAAACATAAATGGAACAGATTTTACATAATCCATACATCCCTATCTGGCCCCCCTTTGAAATTTTGTGTATGAGACAGGGCATTTGCACAATAAAAGCCTTGTCTGGAAACACGTCAGTGCACTGGACTTTATGTTCCTAGTAGACATCTAGAGCAAACCAAAGACTCTGAGACAAAGATCCAGACAGAACAGCCTGACTTTCTTACCTGCAGGTTTCAGGTGCCTCTCATCAATGTTGAGCTCCACCGCTGTACTAACAAGGATCCCAATGGTGTTGTTTTCCAGCTCCAGCCCTCTGTAGCTGGCTATAGGGAGAAGAGGAAAAGAAGATCTGCCATCCTGTTTGCTATGGGGGATGGGAATGGTAACATGACTGCTATTAAGAACTCTCTGGGGTCTGTGACAACGCCATCCCTACCTCTCTTCATGGATTCATGAAGGGTGGGGGGCTGCCTTTCTGCCAGTGCCCACTCCCCTTTCACCTTGGTGATAAAAAAAAAGGCTGCACTTTACTTTTTATGAACCTCCTATCTAGTCACCTATGAAGACAGAACACTTTACTGCTCGGGCTCTGCCCTCTGCACATGATGCAGATAGTAACCATCCTATATGGCAAGCAATGTACCACATTCTTCCATTCATTTTCTACTCAGTAAAGATCCCTAATGCAAAGTGGCGGCTCCCTTATGGGGCAAGAAGCTTCATTTGGGAAGACCAAAATTACTGATCTGTAGAAATGATGGGGATCATATTCTAAGAGTTCTTTAGGAAGCATGGGATGATCCAGATAAGGGAAAGCACTATGTAAACACTAAATATCACTGTTTTGTCTTTGCAATAAGCCCTGTGTCTCTTAGTACAGAGCCAGACGCTTAGAGGGAGTATCCAAGTAGAGGGCAGAGGAAATCCATCCCAACTGTCTGGAGATCCTGTGTAGAGTTACACTTACACTCCCGGAAAGGTGGTTTAAAGATGTAGCCTTTGTTATCTAGGCTCCTCCGATAGAAGCTGGCATTGAAGGGTTCCTGTTTTTCTTCCCAGTCTTCAGCAGCTCTTAAATGAAATCACACAAAAACAAGAGAGAAATGATTCTTAAAATGCCTGAAATATTCATTCTGCCCCACACATCACATACCTTTGGCATAGATTTTATTTTCCATAGAGGTCAATCCCTAAATGAAGTGTATTCAACATGGCTAATGGCTATGATCAAATATGATCGAAAGCTTTTACAGTGGTGATCTCCCCATCTGCTCTCAGGGTTACAAAAGTTGAAATGTACATATGTTCATATGTTTGATATAACATTTTCAGAATGTAAACAAACAATATATTTCACCTCTGAATGTATAGGATGGCATTTAAGCCATAATTCCCTTTAATGAGAACTAGAATCTTGTCTTTTGAAAACTGAAGCTGAATTAATTATTTTTTAGCAGGCCTTCACAAACCGAGCAAAATGAATGCGTTGCAGCCCACCAACTATTTACTGTCACCATCGAATAGTTTTCATTGTGCATAGAGATGAGCACTTAACAAATCTACTGTTTTTGCAGCCCCAGGCATACAGAAAACTGGAATGTTTATCAAGCTCCTGACAGGCTTGGTGAGTCACAGGTTATGTGGCTCATTTTATCGTCTCCTGGTCAGGCTTTATAGATAATTATCGGCTTTCAGAAATCTCTAAAATCACAAGGGTGATGGTTAAAACATAACAGCTGGCAGCCTATATTCCTTTGAATGCCAAGGGCCTCTAATCTTCTTCTGAATCTTTGCAAGCTCAGCTATATTAAACAACCAATAATAATATCCCTCTGAAGAAAGTAGTTCGCGATACAAAGGAATTACACCTCAGGAGTGACCTTCAGTGACACAAGCAGTTCAGTAGAGGAAAGGACCCCTAGGAGTCTATGAGGTTTTTAGTGGCCACACTCTGACAGTCCCTTTTGCTCAAAAAGAAGCTTCTTCAGCATCTTTAAAGGGCAGGTCTGCAAACTGAAATGCATGGCCCTGCTGGTTACCCAAGAATAGGGGTGGGGAACTCCCCCCCCCAGCATTCTATTCTGCATTCCCTCTAGGTAATCTGCCAGGGGCAGCATGCCAGTGGTGATCAGGACCAAAGACACCCCCTTCCTCACTTTCTTCCTGCCTCCCCTTTTCTCCCTGCCCCTTCCTCCCTGCCCAGCGAGGTCTGAACTGCTCGCTTGCAGAGGGCTTTTGAAAGTAGGCTGAGGGATGCAGGATGCCCACCCCTGCCCAAGATAATGGTTGGGGATTAGCATTCTGTCTACCTCAGTGGTTTATGGCATAATTATTTTTTCAAAAAACCATTCACATGCCAGTATGTGCTGGGACACACGCACTTGCTTTACAGTTAAGCGCATGTTGAACTGGCCCAAATCCCTGGGACAGTTGTCCACAATCTCTATGCTGAAGCATTAACTAGCCAATGAAATGCATGGTGTGCTGTGGGTAGAGTGTGCACCCATAAGCAAGTGACCTTTGGGATCTAAATGCACTGGCCCCAATACAACTAGCCTTGACTACGTTCCATCAAAAGTAATTCACTTCTTCTGTTAGTTTCACTGGAGCAGGCAGAGCAATCCTACCCCCTTGGATGGCCACCCGAGAGGGTTTAGGATGGGGTGTAGGTCCCACTCCACCAGCCGGGAACAGTTCTAGCTGCCCTAGAGGACCCAGTTAAGCCCACTGAAAGCTCTGTGGGTGTAAATTTACTGCTGGTGGTGTTTCCACCAGCAATAGGCAGCAAAATGTCTCAAGCGGGGTGATCTGGGGCTGGGGCAGGAGGAGGACAGAGGCAGCCTTGCATGCAGAGGATCCAAAGCCCCTTTGTCAGCCAGAGAGGTGCCAAGATCAGCTTCTCCTGCTATCAGCTTCTCCTGCTATCCCAGCCTGGAGCTGGCACAACAAATTTGCCTCCTCAGTGGTGGTGGGGAAACGAAGAAAAACAAAACCATACGGCACAGAGAGCAGCAAGTCCACCTGCCCCAGGCCGCTTGCCTTGGCTGGCGTGAGCCGGCAAGGGTTTGGGCGTGGTGGACGATAGGACACTTTGCACTCCACTCCTCCCCAATTTGGGATTGCACTTTCAGCCATGACTAACTTTGGTTGGATCGGGGCCACTAATTGCTAATTTCAGGTGACATCTTCTGGAGGAAATGTGCACCTCTAGTACTCACAGGTCAAAAACTGTTCCATGTGCACCAAGGGGAATAGACTATGAAGAGTGAGACAGAGCAAAGTACAGCTAAGAATGCGCAGGGCCTCAGAGACAAAAAGCCACTGTGGGCTGCATGTGTCCCCTGGACTACTTTGTAAATGGCACTGATCTAGCCAGCGATAAAGGGTTTTCATTCATATATGATGTTATACAGAGCATGCTTCCATGCTCCAGTCAATTCTGCAATTTAAATAGTAAGGTCATTAGAGCTATGTCTCCTCCCAAATCAGATGTAGGTAACAGCAGGAATTAGGGAGGTGGCTCAGCATATCAGTCTATGATCTGCAAGTTCCCTTAGAGATTTTATTACAGTAAGCAGTATGTAAGTACTACTACTACAAATAAATATAAATATAAAATAAATACAGAGTGGAAGAAGGGGAGAACTATACAATACACGTAGTTCCATGATTATTCCCAGAGGGCCAGCCTGAGTTTCAAGGGCAGGAGGAAGGAAGCTATTTAACCCCTCCCTGTCTCTAGACATCCAGTTGTATACTAGCACCTACAGATCACAAGGCAAACAAAAAGGGCCACTTACTTGTTAGGGAAAACGCGGGTGATGCCACCATCAGTTGCAACAAACACAGCTAGGAGGCTATACCTGCAATGAGGCAAAGACAGGAAGTTACAATAGCAAGGAATCAGCATTAGGCCAACATCCCACTTCTCGCTGATACATCTTTGTAATGTAAGTTCAGCAAACATGTTGATCCTTACAGCTGTAGTATGTGCAGCAAGCTTCCAGTTAGCGGTGCCTTGCCTGTACCCATGGTGGGACTCTTAGCAGCACATGCTTCCCACCAGCAGTGCCTTTGCCACACCCAGCGCAAACCCCTGTGTAGCGCAACCTCTTTCCTGGAAATTTCCTGATCCTGGTGTTTACTATGACATGGTAAATTCACATTACCATAGATCAGCAGTAGGCAACTCCCAGTATTGTTGGGCCGCTGCTCCCATGATCCCTCACCTTTGGCCATACAGCTAGGGCTGATAGGAGTTGCAGTCCAGCAACATCTGGAGGGCCACAAGACACCCACCCCTGCTGGAGATCGTTAAGGTCTGAACTCCCTGACCACTTGAGGCTCTCCGTGCATTGTCAACTTGATCTCCAAGGCTTTGGGTTTTACCCATTTGCATGGGCCTGCTACATTTGCATGGCAAAAGAGAGTTTTGGCGTGAAGCCTGCACTGTAAAAAAGATGTATCTGTTCCCTGTTGGAGGATCCTTTCCTTGGGGTGCCAAAACACCCCTAGAGTATCTGACATACTACTGAACTGAAATTGTATTTACGTGTTTAGGTCTTGGTCCTTCCATACTCTTTCCACCAGCTGTTGGGTGATCCCTGTGTCCAGGATAAGGTTGTGAAGAAGGAAGTTATCACCTTGAAAGAGAAAGAGAAGATGCATGTTCCCAACCCAGAGGCTTGCTTATCAGATATTCATGAGTACAGTTTCTTGTCATTTTAAGGGTCGTGGGGAATCCATCTTGCCACCTTGCTTGTCTTCCTTTCACCTTGAAATGTTCTCTTTCCACTTGCTTCAGCAGTGACTAAACTGTGGCACAAAGCCTGCAAAGCATGGTGCGGACACTCCACAACGCTCACTAAGTAGTGGTTTGGATGTCCTACACAGGTGATGTTTGGGTGAGAGTTATGGGGTTGCTGTGTGATCCTTATCACTTTATTACTAATCATATATATTCACTTGATGTATGTTCACTACTGAAATAAACTCTAGAGCAGATGGGTAGCTCTGCAAATATATTCCAGTACTTCCTAGTTATATGCCATTCCTCAAAATGTTGTCTGTGACTCTTCTCAGCATTGTCCTCTCTGCTCTCCCAATACTGGAAGTCTACCAATTCTGCTGGTACCTAACCAGCTCAAAGCTATTGGTCCTAGTGTTGTTCCAGCCCTTGGCTTCTCATGTGGCTCACAGTTTAGAATGCACCCTTATAAGATCACTAGCTAAAAAGTCTTAGGTAGCATGGGGGGAAACGGGCTCCATATCTTTCCTCCTTTCATTTCATATTCCCTTTCCTCCTCCTCTTCCCATCCCACCCCTTTTGTGTCTTGTCCTTCCCCCTTATTGAAGCTGTGAGCTTTTCTACGTGAGGCATTTATTGTGCACTTGTCATTCCCTACTCATGTTGTTTATGGGTTGTTTAGATGATGTCATGACCTGCCAGTTTCACTTCTGTGCCTAAAGAGCACTTTTGGCAAGTTTTTTAAGAGCAGGGAAAATGTGGTACTATTTGTGAAAGCGAAAGAAAATGCTTTTTCCACTTGTGTAATTACCCTATTCCGCTATACCACAGTGCCACCTAGAGGTTATATAGCAGAAAAGCAGGAAAGGAAATGCTCTTCATGTAGTGCTTGGAACTCACTTCTGTGATAAAACTGAAAGTAGACACAGCAGATTAACAGCTTCATGTAGAAAAGCTCTGTCTCTGGCATCAGTGCCATTTTCCACACTACTGCTTTCACATGGAGGCAAGTACACATGTCTTTTCTCTCCTTGCTTGGCATAGTGGTGGTGGGCAGCAGTGGCAAGGAGGCTACAGGCCAGGGTAAGCAACCTGGTGCCCTCCAGATGTTTTTGGAATACAATTCCCATCAGCCACAGCCAGCATAGCTAATAGTCAGGTATCAGGAGTTGGGATAGGTTGCTGTAAGCCTTGCACAAAACATGGCCTAGAGTAGGTGTAGGCAACCTGGTGCCCTTCAGAAGCTTTAGACTACACTTCCCAGCATTCCTGACCAATGGCTATGTGGTATATTGGTTAAAGTGCTGGACCAGGACTCAGGAGATGTGGGTTCTAGTCCCCACTGGGCCATGAAGCTTACTGAGTGACTTTGGGCCAGACAACGACTTTCAGCCTAACCTACCTCACAAGGTTGTTGTGGGGATAAAATGGAGGAGGGCAACCATGAGTTCCATGCAACAGCAAAAAAGGTGGGATATAAATGTGGTAATAAATGCTGGCTGAGGCTGTTGAAGTCCAAAATATCTGGAGGGTACCAGGTTGGAGACAGCTGGCTTGGAGCATCCCTCTCATGGCACAAATAAGTCCAATAAGTCCTCCTTCCCATTTTCTTGCCCCATGTAGCAGTGGCAGTACGGAAAGGAATACGCTGAGCTTTCCCCACCCTCGCTTGGTCCATGTAGTTATTGGTGGTGGTGTTGCTGCTGACGGAGACATGCAAAGCACAGAGGTAGATTCCTGGAGTGCTTTCATTTCTTGGGCATGTTAAGAATATAAAAAAGAAACAGATGTCTCAAACTGTTATTTCTATTATACACAGGGTTTGGAAGGGGACCTCTAGGTCATCTCGTCTAAACTCTCTCTCAGGAAATATACTTTAACACCTGAAGTATACTTGAGAGGGGCTGTCCAGACCCTTTTCTTTTTAACCCACTGAGGAAGGACATTCCATAGCCACCTTACCTATTTTATTATTTATTTTTTACCACGGAATTGTTTTATCGCTAGAAAAAGTAACTCACATTTAATAAAAACATACACCATGTTCTTGCGATGTAATCTCACTCCTTTTTCTGCTATTCATGGGGAATGATTTGTTTGCCTTCTGGATCTTTCTCTCAGGATCAGATTGGCTGTATATATGTGGTGCTTTTGTGAAATGTACCACTAGCAACAGAATCCAAGAACACCAGAATCTCACATGGGCCATGACCCAATTCAAACCAGGCCAAGATTGGAGAGAGAGTTGTGTACCTGGTGGCATATTCATGCTTGGCAAGCAACATTACTAAGTGATTGCTGTAATCCTATGTACACTTCCTGGGCGTGAGCCCTGCTGAACTCTATGAGGCTTGCTTCCAAGTAGACATACACAGGATTGCATTGTAATCAATTAATCCTGTTGGATATTACCAATCATTTATTCTCCTTTCATGACATCCAGCTGATACTACAGTCTTTCCCAGAGGTAGGTTTGTGCTAAAATAAGCCACCTTAACTTTTCTTCAGACACAGTCATAGAGCATGTTCTGTCTAAATCAGGGGTGGAGAATCTGTGTCCCTCCAAGCAACACTGTACTCCAACTCCCATCACCTTGACCATGGGCTATACTGGCTGGGGCTGATGGGAGTTGGAATCCAACATCTGGAGGCCCACAGCTTCCCATGTCTGAATAAAGTTTTAGTGAACACAAATGTTGCTCCATTAAAAAAAAAGTGTATATTTTATTTTAACACGTATCTTTCAAAACAGTAGTAATCCCTTCTTAGTTTTTCCTGGCTTCTCTCACCTAAACAGTGCGGAGTGTTTCTTGGGAGGAGGCTGTCTGTCCAGGGCATGCCCCTGTGGTACTTACATTGCTTGGAGTCAGGCGTCACCTTTTCCATGAGGGCGATAAAGTTTTCCAGGAATTCAGTGTTGTTATCCGACAGGTTGAGGTCTTTGCAATATTCTCTGGGGTTATGATGAAAAGATTTGTAGTTTGGAAGGATGAAAAAGTTACGGTCAGTTTTCTCTCTCTTAGAACTGGGATAATAATGACTTTGTGTGCAACGTGGGTGAGGCAGTTACCCAGACGTGTTGCTGTTGTGCATTAAGAGCACCTGTTCAATAATGTCTGCCTACATGTTTGAGATGAGGGATGTAGGGATAAGGAGAATTATTTAGTAACATTCATATCCTGACCTACTCAATAAACTCAGGGGAGCGGTTTCCAGTTCGATGCGCATTGTGTACAATGAATTATCAATACCTACATGTAATTGGAACATATTTTTTATAGATGCCTTTAAATGTCCATGGGAGGAGGGAGTAAGTGGGGGAAAGGCACATATGCAAGAGACTGAAATATCTCCCAACAGATCTCTACATGGAACATACAAGTGTGCTGTTCTGTGTGACGGGGGCCTATTCTGATGCAAATGGTCACAGGATAGCAGCATGCTTTAAAAAAAGGGTGATATTGGGTATCTCACGCTATTATAGCACCTCTCAGGAACAACCAGAAGACTATAAAATAATATGGAGTCAATTTATGCAGGAACAGCAGGCAGTCTTTGGGAATTTATTGGCCATATAAAAATCTGAAGCATTCACTCATTTCTGTTGTTCACTGGTGCTATCAAACACCATCTGAATGGGCTCCTAATGCCACCTAAGGCACACCAGCATTGTGCGAAACCACACCATGACTGCTTTCTTGAATTTGTGCAGTAACTATGCTGCCCCTCTAAGGATTCAGTGGCTAAATTAAATTCCTTTAAGAACTGGGGCTTAATTATACATGTGGCTTCATTAAACTTCTTTAGAGACTGAAAAGATCTGTAGCAAAAGTAGATCTTCCTTCCTTCAACCTGATCGACTTCTGTGAAGTTCCAGAGATGCCTACTTTTACTCTGACTTGCAGTATAGCCCTGGGAGATAGCTTTGTG
The DNA here is from genome assembly GCF_057233095.1 of Heloderma suspectum. NCBI lineage: Eukaryota > Metazoa > Chordata > Lepidosauria > Squamata > Helodermatidae > Heloderma > Heloderma suspectum. The sequence goes on from NC_139459.1 coordinate 281,916,117, forward strand.
ATGACCCTAATTACAGAAGCTTTTGTTTTTCATCAAGCAACTTTGGAAAAAAGCCATGGGATCTCAAATAATTTTGGTTTTGTGATTGTTCTCTTCTGATCCTCCTTTTTCTTTAGCTTTGGTCATAATTTTCTTTGACCCCTTTCTCTTTGGTTCCTTTAGAAAGATGGGGCCTATAGGGAATCATAGAATCATAGGGTTGGAGGGGGCCTACAAGACCACTGAGTCCAACCCCTGCTCAATGCAGGAAGCCTGATTCCCAGGCAGTCTCCCATCCAAGCACTAACCAGGGCTGACCCTGCTTAGCTCCCAAGATCAGATGAGATCGGGCGCATCCAAGTAAAGGTATTCTTTGGTGGAAAGCCAAGGGTGCAAAGGTGATGTTACTAAAAGCCCCATTTACTCTATAAGTAACAACTGGTTTCTCTAGAGCAGGGGTGGGGAACGAGTGGCCCTCCAGATGTTGGACTGCAACTCCCATGATCCCACACCATTGGCTGTGTTGGCTAGAAATCATAGAATCATAGAATAGTAGGGTTGGAAGGGGCCTACAAGGCCATTGAGTCCAACCTCCTGCTCAATGCAGGAATCCAAGTCAGAGCATCCCTGACAGATGGCTGTCCAGCCTCGTCTTGAATGCCTCCAGTGTGGGAGAGCCCACCGCCTCCCTAGGGAATTGGTTCCATTGTTGTATTGCTCTAAGAGTCAGGAAGTTTTTCCTGATGTTCAGCCGGAATCTGGCTTCCTGTAACTTGAGCCCATTATTCCGTGTCCTGCACTCTGGGATGATCAAGAAGAGACCCTGGCCTTCCTCTCTGTGACAACCTTTCAAGGACTTGAAGAGCGCTATCATAGCTCCCTCAGTTTTCTCTTCTCAAGGCTACACATGCCCAGTTCTTTCAGTCTCTCCTCAAAGGGCATTGTTTCCAGTGCCCTGATCATCTTTGTTGCCCTCCTCTGAACCCTCTCCAGCTTGTCTGCATTCTTCTTAAAGTGCAGTGCCCAGAACTAGACACAGTACTCCAGATAAGGCCTAACCAGTGCTGAGTAGAGGGGAACTAGTACTTCCTGGGATTTGGAAGCTATGCTTCTATGAATGCAGCCCAAAAGAGCATTGGCCTTTTTTGCAGCCACATCACATTGTTGGCTCATCTTCAGCTTGTGATCCACAACAATTCCAAGATCCTTCTGGCTTGCAGTGTTGTTGAGCCACATATCCCCCATCTTGTAACTGTGCATTTGGTTTCTTTTTCCTAGGTGCAGAACTTGGCATTTATCCCTATTAAATGTCATTCACAGTCCACAAGGGAGGTTACTTGATCAAAAAATGAGATCAGATTCGTCTGGTAGGATTTGTTCTTGACAAATCCATGTTGGCTTTGAGTAATCACTGCATTGTGTTCAAGGTACTTACAGATGGATTGCTTTATCATCTGCTCCAGAATTTTCCCAGAGATTGATGTGGACCTCAGTAGCACCTGGAGGGCCACGCATACCCCATCCCTGCTCTAGATTGCACATTCCAGTTGTAAAAACAAGAGCAGGATAAAACGTTCTTCCCTGTGAGGCCTCAATTCTGGTTAATAGTGTTTGATGGCATGCATACCACAGTGACTTCCATTACATACTAATGGAAATTAGGCACCTGAGCTCTAGGTATTATGAGTGATAGAACACTGTAATCAAACAAAATCTTTGGGAATAATATACCTTACAGTCTCCTAAATGAAACTGTCTCTGACCTGCTCTTGTTAGATTCTTCTTAAAAGAGAAAATGTATCCTCGAATAAACAAAATAGAGGGACATGAGGATAAGTCATAGCTGCCTACAAACAAAAGAGGTATACACAGTGACAAAAGAGGTATACAATTATGTAACGGGCCAATTTATGCAGCCCTAAGCCTTAACTCATTGAGATGGCTCCTGCCAATTATCTTGCCAGGCTCACTTTAAGCAATCACTCCAAGATCCCTTCCTTGCAAGCTGCTCTTACAGGGCATTCACTGCTTGTTTGCAATACAGAATGGGCACCCTAGGGTGGCCGTTGCTTTAAACAATGTCACCACAGACCTTTCTGCATGTCTGCATATAATTGCTTTTGACTCATCATACTAAATGGCAACATACAGGAGATAAGAGATAACTGTAGTCATCTGCCAAGAAAGCAGGCAACAATAACAGTTAAATGTTGGCTTAACATTAACAAGGGGTTTCTGGAGTTTGAATGGACTAAGGGTGGAACTACAGGTTAGCTTGGCAAACCCTAGTTTCCCCCCGAAATGTATTAGCCAGTTAACAGTAATGCCTTGGGGGGATTTGCTGGGGAAAATAAACAGGAGGGAGAATATGGTTACTTCTTCCTCTGCCCACCTATTCACACCTGCAACTATTCCCACCTTCACTTAATTTATTTCTGCCTAGGAAAAATAGGTGGGGGCAGCCAGGGAGAAGTTGTAAGGAACACCCCCTTCCCGCCACTGCTCCTTAACTGCAAATACGCTTCCCGGCCTCACATCAGCACTACGAGACCAACACAGGACTGGAAACCCTGTATTTCCTCCAGAACGCATAGCTTCACCCCCCCCCCTCCCCCGCCGCCAAAACCTGCTTGGATTAAATATGAGTGGACCACACTGTAATCCAATAGGGCGGAGAGAGGTCATGAGTAGTAGCAGCAGCAATTTTCCAAGGAGAAAACAGAGGAGACCACCAGTTACGCACTGGGGTGACCGGAGTCTGAAGAACTCCCTCGAGGGCACTGACCTTGAAGGCAAGACTGCCCAGCTTCCTTCTTGCATGACTTCCCCATTGACCTTGGGCTTGTGGCCAAATCCTTTTCCCTTGGAGGTAAATTCCTTTTGTAAAAGGGGGATACGGGTACTTACCTGCCTCTTTAAAGGGGGAAGAGGCGATATGCTGCTCAGGTGACTTGTGAATGGAGCTAAAGAGGATTACCCTCGCTATCCTGCTTTAACCCAGTGGTTTGTCTCCTCCAAAAACAAGATAGAGCAAAAGCTGCAAACTCTAATAATTACATCTTTTTTTGTATTCACCTATGCTCAGTTCCTGTCTTTTGTGGACAAAAATCTCTGGTGAGTCAGCTGACTTCATTTTGAATCATATTAAATTTGCAAAATGCTTCTCCCCTAGAACTCTACTCTTTGAGGAAATTGGGAGACAGGAGAGGAGGGAGTGGAGAAGGAAAGCATGGGAGAAAACACCAAGGATCTGTCTTATTTGTGGAACAAATCGATATTCCACAGTGCACAGAGATTGTCTGGACGGTCACAGAGAACTGCTCTTCACCATAGCAATAAGAAAATGAGATGGCCAGCCATGCTTTACTTCAGAATTATGCATGGGAAATACTGCTACACACATTTACGCATACAGACTCTAGACAGATCTGTACCCTTCATTTAGATAGATAGGTGCTGACTCTTGACCGTAGGAGGACACATATATTCAGTGCAGAATTGCATTACATCTCATATTACAAAAACAAAAAAAGCACCCCTATCCAGATGAAATTTGATGCTCTTAGAGACCCCACTCTTCTAATGGGTTGCTTTATATGAGTGTAAGCCTCTATCCCTGTGTGTGCACATGTATATGGAGGATGGTGAATCATTCATAGAGCCTGCTACAAATAACAGATCTATCCCTGGCCCTGTGCCAGTTTACTACTGTCTCTGGAGGATTTGCATGAGCTGCAGCTGCAGAGTTCTAATGAACATTGCTGGCTTTGCATTGCCAATAGCTAATGACTAAGATGGAGACCTGCATGCTTGGCCCCACTCCTCATTGCCTCCCAAGAGTAAGTGTAAAGGCACACTTTCATTTAGGGGCTGATTTCTCTGGGTTCATGGCAGTGTCACGTTGGACTTCCTGAGAGGGTGGCCAGATGAAGAAGCGGACAGGGCTCTTGCACCTTCAGTTGTTGTGTAGAAGAGGGAATTTCAGCAGGTACAGCTTGCACGATAAGCTACACTTGCTGAAATTCCCTCTTCCTCAAAACTGTTGAAGGTGCAGGAGCCCTGCCCACATTCGCATGTAGCCCACCCTACCTGTTGCTGGAAAAAATGCTAATGAGTTTGCCAAGCACAGCTCCAGAGGCCTCAAGAGTTTCCTACTGTTGACACTAATGAAAAATAAAAATAATACAGGAATGGAAAAATGCTGTACCAAAAACATCAGACCGGAAGGATTCTTCATGGGGGGCATCCAAACACTGGAAAATTGTAGCTCTTTCTGTACAGTGGAGATAACTCACAACCCCCTTTTTTTGGAGTTAATTGCTCATACAGAACAAATCATGTCTGCTATTGAGCATGATAAATACTAGATGAACTGGGCCATGATTCTGATCAAATAGCTGCTCTGGCATACCTTGAGGCTCAAGGCAGCTAAGCTGCCTAGATGGGTGCTGCACCTGTAGATGTTTAGCTGGGCTAGATAAGGCAGGAATGAGCCCTGCCCTGCTCTGCTCAGCATCTGCAAACTGCACACAGAATCAATTCAATGTATACAAACATAATCTCAGCCTTGGCTGTTAATCACCTGCAATAAATCTTTAAAGGAGCCAGCCTGCAGTCTTCGAGAATTGCTCTTTGCCAGTAATGTTCGTAGGGCAAAACTCCCAGCCATAGACACTGCCCCCCCCCAAGTGTGAAAGTGCTATGGAGAAACTCTAAGCAAATGTGTCTTACAACTGCAGGCCTCCCTTCTGCTAAAAGATATGCAAGAGACCAAAAGAAACTGAATATAAGGAGGCTTACATAATGGGTGAGCAGTGCATGAATTCTTAACACACGGAGCAAGAACGAATCTAGTTTATTCCCTATTGCATCCTTTCCCAACCTGGTGCCTTCCAGATGTTTTGGACTTCAACTCCCATCAACCCCAGCCCACAAGCCAATGGTCAAGAATGCTGGGAGTTGTAGTCCAAAACATCTGGCAGGCACCAGGTTGCAGAAGGCTGAGCCCGATTATATCATAGTTCTCAAAGGTGGGTAATGCATGGATCTACCTTGTAAACCTTGCCTTTCCCAAAAAGCTCTATCACCTGGGTTCAAGTCCTGACCTGAAATAACAGTGCTGCAGTGTTTTGGTGACCAAATAATAAATTATTCAGCAGGTATGATGCATCCCATAATTATAGCCCCTAAACCGATCAAGACAAGAAAGCTATATTTCAACCCAAGAAGCTGTATTTCACTTATAGTGAGTGGTAGAAGGGCCAGGTTCTGAGGCAGACGGGACTCTTGTACCTTTAATAGTTGTGTAGAAGAGGAGATTTCAACTGGTGTAGCTTATTATGCAAGCTACATCTGCCGAAATCCCTTCTTCTATGCCCCTATTAAAGGTGCAGGAACCCCACCCTCTTCTGCATCCTAGTGACTGGACTATTAACTGTTGCACAGTACTAGCATTGTGAATCACTGGAGGAAGGTGAGCTCTAGTTCCATCAGTATATGTTGGACCTGTTATTTGGTTCAAACTCACTGACACACTGTAGTTGAGTCAAACTCTGTAAGTGACACACTGCTTTTGTGCCTAGAGGGCTAAGAAAAACAGCAATGTAGATGCATAGATAGACAGTGCACTTCATTGAGACCCCATGATTGCTCTGGACAAGCCTTTCTGTTGGGCAGACACACTGTGGAGTCAGGTATTGGTCACAGAAGCCTCAAGGCAACTGTTCGTGCTTTCCACCCATTAGATGCCAAAAATGAATTTGCATTAATGCAATAGCACTTAAAACAGGTTTGTATGAAGAGTTTGGCAAAGATTCTGGGTTCACCTGTAAATGTGTATAATCACATTTTAGCAGAGACAACTGAGAGGCAGGTCTATTCTGTACTGTTAAGCTCTTGATTTTGCATCAATATATTGCACGTGCTTTTGCATGAATATAAAATCATCCTTGATGCCCACAACATTTTGTGTGTCAAAGACCTGCAAATACACAACACTGCATCCACCTATATATCTACACAAATGTATACAGATATATGTGCTTGCACAACCACAAATAGATCATTAGTGATATATGGTTTCTGAAAATTACCGTGGGCTATTGGCCATATTAGTGCTGATGAGATATCATACAGTCTCATTAGCAGATTGTCTGGTATTATTGGTGTTGAAGGGCTAACAGATGAACCTAATGCACATATTCATTTTTTTATTGCCTACTTTGCATTATAAAATAATCCCATGACCCTATGGATTATGACTTGATGGCACAGGGAGTTTATCTCTCCTTATATAGCAATAGATAGCCTGATTAGACATTGGGCTGTAAGGACCGTTTTCAGGAGAGGGGAAATGTTTTTCTTCAGTCTTCCCTTTCATATTATTAAAAAAGCCTAACCAAAAAAAAGAATTTTTTTTTAAAAACAAACTAACATTAGAGTCTTGTTTACATTTCATAATGGATGAGATTTTAAACACGTATTTGGATCCTGAATGTATAAAACTCTCCACTTATATGATGTATGCTTATGATGGATAGCTCCTTAGAGCAGATAAACAAGAACCTTGATAACCATCTGCAGTCACTAAAGCTATTACATCTCCTGCTCGCTTCTAATACTGGACAGGATGTACAAATGCTTGGTATAAGAGCAGTGTACCTTTGGCTGCAATCCTATATACACTTACCTGGGAATAAGGCCCACTGAACTCAATGGGGCTTACTTCTGAGTAGGCACGTATAGGAGTACACTGTCAGACTGATCCTATCGTTGCATAAAGAAAAGTTAAAACAGCTACATTCCATTCTGTATTATTATAATCTGCAAGCTGAATTTGTGAGGCATTAAATTCATTTCCATTTTCTCAGCCCATATTAAAAGAGAGGTAGGGTGGGCAGATGCAGCAGAGGACAGGAATTTTGCATCTTTAACAACTGTGTAGAAGAAGGAACTTCAGTAGGTGTCACAAGAACTAACACCTGCTGAAATTCCCTCCTCTACACAACTGTGAATGATGCAGGAGCTCTGTCTTTGGCTGCATCTGGCCTCCTTAGGTAGGAAGGACCAATAGTATCTTACTATTGACCTTCCACAAAGCACTGGCCATTCTAATTTCATCCAGAAATTACTGGTATAATGTAAGCTTGTGACTGACATTACACTGTCAATAAACCTCACAGTATTTGCTTATTTGTTTCATTTTCAGTCCACCTTTTCTCCAAGGAGCTTGGAGGGTTCTTGCCCTGTCTGATTTTACCTTCACAACAACTCTGTGAAGTGAGTTAGATCAAAAGATAGCTCAAGGTCAATCATGGCTGAGTGGGGATTTGAATTTAGGTCTCCCCAATCCTAAATCCCAAACTCTAAACATGACTCCACACTAGATAATATACTTCCTCTTAAAAGAATTTAGGGAAAAATTGATTCAGAGGAGTAAACTTATAAAAGATGGCTGTTGTGATTTCTTATGTATTGCAACAGAATATGTTCTCATTACTACTGGATTTCATATGACCTCAAAAAAGGTCAGTAGCAATACAGTGTCTTTTTGATCCATGTACATTTTAAAATAATTTCTGCACAACAGTGGCTTTCTAAAAACTTAGTAGCATTTTCACACACACAAAATGGTGCAGCAAATATTTGTGAAATTCAAAAACAGATAAAAGTGAGCCAGATCTATCATTTCTTTTAAAGAAAACATGGGCAAAATGCCATTTTGGTGTTAAAAACTGTTCGGTCAACAAATCAGAATCAATAGTGTGCAATACATGCCCTAGCCAACCAAGCTGAATAATGGGATATTCAGTTGCAAAATACTGGCTGAAATTATTCGAGAGGAAATCTAAGTAGAGTTGTATGAACTACTTTCCTGCCTTCTATAGGGCACTTTTGGCTTAGAGAAAATGTGTTTATCATATACATTTTTGTCGTTGCGCTTTGTTTTGTTTTTTGGAGATTTAACTAACACAGTGTCAGCAAACTCAGCAAAATCCAAACATGGCTGTCTATTGTTTTATGAGGATTATTTTCAGAAACTATACCTATATGTATGCATACATATATTTTTCATACGCAGGCATACATATATATATATATATCTATGTAATCTTCTTATGTAGGTGAGTGAACAGAAGGCGGGACCACTGTGCTGCCAACCACAGTGGTGTCTCCACAAGGTGCAGGTGGCAGCTGTAGTCTTGAGAGTGGCACACAGGCAGACGACAGACACAGAAAGAAGGGGGGAGAATGATCAAGACTTTGGCACAATGAGGAGCTGTCAGCTCTAAGAGAGGTGGGAGTGATGGAGTAGAATGCTTAAAGGTGCAGCAGGGAGGGATGTGGGGATGAGAAGGGGAGTTGAACCAGTCCCGGGATCGGTGTTGGGGGAAGAGTGGTTGAATGGACACCTCAGCAAGCTCACACGCAAAGCTACCTTGGAGCAATGAATACATGTCCCTCGGACTCAAAGCTGTTTGGCAGCAGGTATTCAAAATCTGCAACAGAAAGGGAACGTTATCCGGCGGGGGTTTGAAATGGGGGAAGAAGAAGGCTTCAGTCTCAGGATGTGACAGAAGAAGAAGAGAAAGAGAGAATGGGGTGGGGAAGAAAAGGAGAGAGAGAGAGAGAAGTATAAACAAAAGAGGCAAAACATCTGACTAGTTTTAACAAGAGAGAAAGGAGAGAATATTCTTTGGTAACTAGCATTGTACAAGAAGGAAAGTTATAGCCAATATGTTGCCAACATTTGGAGGATTTTGATATTTGATTGCATATTCGTTAAATTCTATAATCTGAAATTAAATATATTTGATCAGTTGTATATGTATTGCTTTGGGGCTAGACAGTTACATATACACATGTACACACATATATATCCTCATACTTATATATGTATGTTGGATAGGTTGTATGGGCATCTCTCTCTTATTATGATATTAACAAAGAAAAGAAATCACATGCTCTGCTCATACGGAAAGAGAATTACTAAAACAATATTTTCTAATAAAAATTATTTTTCAGGCATCAACATGGCCAAACCAGTGTCCTTTATGAAGACAGTCCAACCAAAGACTTACCCATCGGATAGAGGTAAAATGCAATGCATTGTAGAGGGTGCAGCAACTGCCTTCTGGCTCAGAGTGGTCTCAAAGCACTACAATAGCCATCCTTCCCTTGTCTGAATATGAAACAGATCCTCCTGGATTTCATAGGAGTAGTCAGATATAACCAAAGCATGTGGGGAATGGTCCCTGTGCTGTTCCATGGTATGGGCTGAATGCTCATATTCTGTCTCTCAGTTTCTGAGAATTTCTGGCGGCGGGGGAGCTCTATTACACCCTTGCCCAACCTGGTGCCATCCAGATGTTTTGGACTACAACTCCCACCAGCCCTGACCTTGCTCCTGCCAATTGTTTTAATTGGATAATTAAAATTAAACAAAAATGAAACTTGTGGAGTGGGCCCTTCAAAACACAGTCACACTTAGCAAAATATTACTAGTCAAACGTGTAAGCATTTTTTAGGAGGTGCTCTGTACAATAGTAGCAATTTCCTGAAAATAATCCAGCTGAGGAGAAAAATAAAACAGTAAAAAAGACGTTTCTGTTGTATAAATTAGAAGTATTTCATGGCTTCCCTGGATGGCTGTGGACTGGTTGCTTCTTCAACAGCTGTGTTAGTACAGCTGAGCACCTCTTGCACATGCTTTCTTCTGATGTTGCTTAATCTGATATGTTCCCTGTTTGAACTTCCAGCCTTCCCCAACCTGGCACCCTCCAAATGTTTTGGACTACAACTCCCAGCATTCCTGACCATTGGCCATGCAGGCTGGGGCTGATGGAAGTTGAAGCCCAAAACATCTGGCGGGCACCAGGTTGGGGAAGGCTGCCCCAGGTAAATGGAAATTGGGCTAGACCAGTGCCTTCACCACTTGGAAAAGCTCAGCTGGTTGAGACTGTGTGGACACAATAGTCAAGAAGTAAGATCTCATTGCTTATACCAGTGCCACAGAACAGATTTTCACATGGGCTTGAAGTTACATCTGGTCAGATTCATTGTGAGTTTTCCTCCACTTGTCCTCTAGCCATTGTCCATGCTGCCGCATCAGGTGCTTCCCAACATACAACTGAGGGCTTGAGCTCTGGCTAGACAAAAAGGGCATCTAGGAGCTTTTGTGTCACCTGCCCAAATTAGTTACTTATTCCAGGATTCCAACACAGCATTAACAGGATAGCTACTGGAGGCAGTCAGATACTCCCCCAACATCTGTGGAAATAGGATGAATCCATTAACAGTTGGGGCTGGACCATCCTAACTGGTCTTCCACATCTCGAGAAGTTTATAATTATTGTGAACCACACCATAACAAGGTGGTGACAAGCTGTCCATGACAAAGACAGAATCACCCACACTCACAGCTCATCCCCAATCTGGTGCAGAACACCAGGTCCAATGTGTGATTGCACCTTTAATGCACACTAGGCCAGGCCCATTGTTGCTATGACATACTGTGCTGTAGCTCTTAAAAGGGACTCGGCATGAAGGTTGAAGGGCCCAGAACGAAAAGACCTGAGACCACTTCTGCCAACCCAGCCAGGGGGGCAGAGGCAGACAGTACACTCCTAGAATGGGGGGGGGGGCGGGGATAAATTTTTCTATCTTACTATTCTGCCCCCTCCCTTCCCCTAACCCAGCCACATTTTGCCAGGTCCATAAACACCAGCCTCTGCCAGACACATCTGAGCTCTAATCACAATCCCCACAGCACAGCACAGCAGTTAGCAATAATTAATTAACATTCTAAACTTGGCAGCAGGACAGTGACAGCTATTGAGAACACACAGAATTAATTGCACACTAGAATTTACTCTAAATTAATGGCTTAACTAAAAAAAAAACCCTCCAAGGCATGTAACACTGTGCCAAGCAAGGATTAAAAAAACAGTGGAGTAACAAAAACAGTTTTGTTACTGGCAAAAATAACAATAATAACCACAAAGGAACACCACCGCCCCTGCTCTTTCCGAAGTGGAATTAATCAGTGATATTACCAGGATGGACTATATATACCACTGTCACTGGGTAAACCTACAGTGGTAAAAGCAACTCACAGAGTAACACATCACCCACTCTCGCTGGTTGTACTGTAACTCAGTCCAAACAGAAGCTGAATACTTATCTTAATCAAAGGAAAGATTCACAATAAATAAACTAACTGCCAAACCACGCCCACTGAACATCTCTAATGGAAGGCCCAAAGCGATGGTCCCCTTAGGCCAGGGGTGGGCAGAAAGTAGATCTCCAGATGTTTTGGGCTTCAGTTCCCAGCATTCTTGACCACTGACTATGCTGGCAGGGGGAGGGGCCAGAGCTCAGTGGTAGAGCCCTTGCTCTGCATGCAGAACGTCCCAAGTTTGATTCCAGGCATCTGCAGGTAGGGCTTGAAATAGTCCTGCCTAAAACTCTGGAGAGCGGCTGCTGGTCAGTGTTGATAATACTGGGCCAGATGGACCAATGGTTTGCCTCAGTATCAGGTAGCTTCCTATGTTCTGGGAGTTGAAGTCCAAAACACCTGGAGATCTACCTTCTGCCTACCCCTGCCTTAGGCAATACTCTTTCAGTGCCAACCTGTTGGCACCAATGCCTTTGGCAAAGTCCTCTGATTTTAACTGCCCTTTCTGGATGCACACCTGATCAAACTAACCTGGGGCACCTGCAGACCCTTTCTAGTAGGGCAAAGGAATGGAAGGGGTAGACTAGGGTGTCCAAGGAGGACATGGATTCTGCAGCTCTAATAGTTGTGTAGAAGAGGGAACTTCATGAAAAGCTACACCTGCTGAAACTCCCTCTCCTGCCAACTATAAAAGATGCAGGAGCCCTGTCTCCCCTGTATCTAGCCACCCTGGGGTGGATGCTGACTTGCAGCTGCCTGTAGGGCCAGGATAGAGAGGCAAGCCCCATGGAGTAGCACCTGGGGGTGGGTATCTCAATATTGAGTTCCTGCTGCCAGTCTGCTATGTCTTCCAATGGCCTTGCCCCCTGAACCACAATGAGTGCTGGTAGGACTTCCACTGGGCCAAATGCTAGCCAGTGAATCTCCCAGCAGAATCGCAATACTGCTGCCTCTTCTGCATCTGAAAACAGAATACCTTTGCACAGCTTCCACTAAGGAGCAGTGAAATGATTGAGTCTGATGCTTTGGGGGGGGGGAGGCTGTTGATATCTCCAAAGGAAACTGTGGGCAGTTACCTGGGGATCAAGTAGCAGTTTAACACACTTCTCAGTTACATACATCCTTCACCACTGTGCAGAGGCAGAGTACAGGAGCTGGTTTTTAACCATGCTACAAACTACATGTATTAACTCTGACATAAAATTCCATTCTTCATTTGTTCACTAGGCTATTTTTATTGTCACAGCAATAAACTGGAATATTTAGAGTACTGACTGTACTAAACCTACACAGTTCAGTAGGGGCACGACACATTTCGTATACAAGACTTTCTTCTCCTGAACACTGATGCACTGACTTACTGATGCGCTACTTTGAAGACTGGAGTGAAAGGAAATCTTAGCAACTCAGCAACATTTTATCCAGGTGAAGCAGATGAAGCACAGTTTGCCTTGGATACATTTATAGGATTCTTACTTAACATTGTATAAGAACCTGTAGTAATCCAATTCAACTGCTTGTTTTTTAGATCTTCTTTCTACTGAATTGCATAGCATTTTAGCTCTTCATTCAGCAGCCTGAAATCTTTTGGCTTGATGTTGCCTGACTCACCATTGGTGTTAAAAAGGAAAAGAAAAGAGAGGGATAGCTGTTGCAGGCTTTCCTCTGAAGGACACCCACTCGCTTTTAGTTCAAGCAACTTCACCACAGTGGTATTTTTGTATGACCTGAAAATTGTCCCTTCAAATATACCAATATAAAGAGACTCCTTGTGAGACCACTAAAACGCCTCTCCTTCCCCCACCAATGTCTCCCACAATGCATTGCAAAACATATGTGGCCCTTTGTCAGGGCAGCACAGCCATAGGTTGGACTGTTGTTTTCGAACAGGACTGTAAGGCAGGGTCTGAATACAAGCCAATGAGAGGAGGAAGAGGAAAGGAATACAAAAACACTAAGTAATTATTCCATCAGCATTGCCATTACAGGGTCACCGGGTGCAGGCAGCTCAATGCTGATAGAACAGGGCTGAGGACAACAGACAGCACCCTAGTGCTTGAGACCAGGTCTCCACTGATAACTCCTTAGTGCCATCATGTATGAGCTACCCATGTCGGATGGTGTTGCTTCCTTTCGCTATGTGTTTATGGAATCTATTTACTTTTTCATCTACCTGCACAACCCACCCTTCCAGTGATTAAGCCATGAAACCGTACTTGGCTAGGCGACAGAATCAGTATGGAAGTTAATGCACTTTACTGGAACATCTCAGTGATTCTTGATTCACTGGTCCAGGCAGTAGGAATGCAGCTCTGGGGAGGCAGGGATAATAGGGTCACATCTTTGGTTATATGGAGATAGCTCTCCATTTCAGGTTCATTTGCTCTTGTGTGGCTCACAGTCAAATAAGGAACCTCTCCTAACTGTCCTTTCATGCCACATAGCATGTGCTGTTAATTGATCACATGGACTTTGCCATCTCAAGCTATTTTAAGTGTCAGATTTATATGGGTATTACTGACTATGGAGATCTTGAATCATGGGAGTAATTGAGAGCACAGCTGGCCCTGTTTCCAGTTTCTCTCGACAAGATTCGATTCCAATCACTGTTTTCATATGTCTGAGACCATTATACATTACAGTACCTTATGACTGCCCTGTTTCCCATTGTCAGCTTTTTGCTTTTGCTACTGAATGGTCTATACGAAATCTGTTCTTTTTCTGTTCGTGTCACATAGCTGGATGAAGTGCTGCAGCAGATGCTGAGGGTGCACATTCATAACACAGAACCCTCATCAGGGATGTATGAGAATTTTGTTTATGTTATGTCCTATTCGCAACTTCAAATTGCAAATGCAAGCAGGAGAACATGTTCTCTGAAAATGTTTGCAAATTATTGAATTTGTGTTCACGCTCACAAAAATGTACATTTTCACATTTAACTTTATGGGGGGAAAGTGCGCATTGTTGGTATGCTTTTTTAAAAAAAACATGCATTTTCCCGTTCGAAATGCGCATGTTTCCTGTTTGAACAAAATGAAAAAAAGCACAACCAAACACAGGAAACAAGGTGGGACAAGCATCAAATTGGTGTTCAGATTATCTGGGCAATTGTGAAAATCGCTTGCTCTCCCATCCCTAGTCCTAACAACACTGGTGGGAAACATTCTACCGCAGTGTAAACCTAGGGCAACAACCTACCCCAGGAAGGTTTATGAACTCTGTTATTAATCAGTTGACCTTGGAATTTCATTGTGCAAAGCTTCCAGGTCTCCAAAAGGTCTCCTTCTATTTGTAAGTCAAATGTACACATCTCCATACATGTGTGCAGGTGTGTGTGACACCAGTGTCTGCAAATCCTATTTTGTGTTTAAACTGAAGTGTAGTTGCTCTGCAATTCTTAGGACATGACTCACAAGAAAAAAAGGAGGAAACAGAAATCTATGAAGGTTCAAGCTCTATTCACAATGTCCACCCTTCTAACTTAGTTTTCTCTAGAGGATGCAGAGCAGTTCCAGCCCAGTTGCCCAGTTCATGGAACTACGTTGCCAGAAAAGGATTGTAATTGGATTCCAAAGGTGCTGGAGCAAGTGAATTGTGAGAAAAAGTACCAGAACAAGTTTCATTTAATTGTCTTGGTGCTGTACCCCCATCTCTCCTGGAGGAATCACTGGGAAACTCAGGGAAAGTGAACGCTAAGGAATCATGGCTGAGACTACTGTTAATTATGAAGCCTGCCATGGAGATTATGACTCTTTGGGAACAACTCTGACCTGCATGCAGTGTGGACTGTCTGAGATTTCTGCTTCTCCTGTGTTCACTCAGTGTCTCCTGCACTCAAGAAGCCTTAACTATTTTCTTGTGGAGGTGATATTCCAAACACTCCTGAGCCTGAAGGTCTCTGCACAGCCCTGTCCCATTCAGATTGAGCTGTCTTTAAGAGGAAGGTAAGCACAGGAACAAGGATAGGGTAAGATTTGTTGGGGAAGTGTGAGACAGGGGAGGAAAAAAGGAAGACAGGGTGGGGGAGATCTTTTTGAAGGGAGGAAGAAGAGCAGGATATTAAACTAGCTACAAAAAACCTTTATTGAATTCAAACATAACAATTCCATATGAAGTTGGCTCGTCTTTAACGATACCGGATTGAGTCTCTGAGCAATGCACAGGGAAGGAGTGGGGAGATCAGTAGTGGTGAAGCTATTATGAACATAACAAGACATGTTGCTTTCAAATAAAGGGTGAAGGAATTTGAGGGAGTGGAGGAGGAGGAGAGCAGGGGAGGAACAGTTTGGTGGTGGTTTGCAAGGTTAGGCGTGGCAAACGGGCAAGGTAATGGGCAAGCAGGCCGGGTGAGTGGCAAGGGGGAGCGGTGAGGTCTGGAGTGAGGGGTGGGGGGTACTGGAGACGGGTGGGGAGAACGGGGTGGTGGAAGGGTAGTGGTCTAAGACTGAAAATACTTGCCCTTCAATTTGCTTGGTACTGTGTGAATCCATCAGAGAGAGAAAGCAAGAAAAAACAAACAAAAAACAGAAAACAAAAAAAGGGGGGTTGGGTGGAAAGGGGAAGGGGGTACAAACAATATTTTATTCAATTTCTGTTTGAATAAAAATATTGTGTATCATAATCATACCAAAAGGAAACCTCTTGCAAAAAACGACATGGAAAAGAAACCAAAAAAAGAAGAATAAGAGTACCAATAAAAAGGCCACAGTAATAAAATAATAAAAATGTATAGATATAACTAGATATATAGATATATATTATATAACCAACATAAAAAATGAAATTCAGTAGCAAACAGTTTGCAACAGTCTTGATATAGAAATGTTCTTACTGAGTTAGCAGACCATGCAAAATTCAAGATTAACGAAGGACGCACACAGAGACGGAAGGAAAGGAAACAAAGGGACAGAGGAGAAGGTTAGGGTATAAAGGGACCAGTGCCTATATGGGAAGTGTGTAGGGTGTGGTTGTCTTTAGTGAGAGGATCTAGGGTGTGGAGGAACCGTGGACGCAGCTCCACTCGCAGAGAAGGCTTGATTTTTCAAAAAATGGTTTAATGCTGATTTTATTTGCAAATAAAGCCAAAGAGATCAGGCCTTGCTGTTGTTCATGGGGAAACAACGTTTTATGTCAGCTATGATAACTTTAAAAAGAAAAACCTACTGAAAATTTGTGAGCGACCTTCTGAAGAGGAGTAGCAGCAGTGTAGTTGAGGAGGGAAATGTCACATCTGCATATTAAACAGAATGCAACATTCAGGGGAAAAGCTGTAGCTCAGAGGTAGAGGACCTGCTTTCTATGCAAAAGGTCCCATGTTCAATCCCCAGCATCTCCAGGTAGGGCTGGGAAAGACTCCAACCTGAAACCCCGGAGAGCTGCTCCCAGTCATCGCAGCGACAATACTGAGCTAGACAGACTCTGTATAAGGCAGCTTTCTATGTTCTAACGTGCAGGGACGCTGTGAGTACGAACTGCAGGCTGTCCCAGTTAGGCTGGATTATTATTATTAAAACCATCAGTTTTGAGTGGTGGGTGCTGCTGCTCAATTGGAAAAGGGAACTGAAGAGTGTTGGCAGCTGTACATAAAGCCCTGGGCCAGGTGCCAACTCTGTGCCAATATAGTCATATCAGTTGCCATCCTGGTCTGGTTATGCTGTTGACAGAGCCTTTCTCTCTAGTTCCATTACTGAACTTGAAGCAGTCGACTGCAGATTTCAGAGAATGAAGGAGGGGAGCAACTATTGTGCCATTTAGAATGCATTCTCAGAAGTCAGGGCCCCAGGCAGTCGCTCTCCTCTATAACGTGTAGCACACAGACATCTTATTTGAAGGAGATGACAAAAAATCAGAGACAGTCACCAGAGCAGGATCTCATAAGGAACTCATAAGGATCTCATAAGACTTCAGGGAGAAAAGCCTTCTTCTGTTCTAGGTATTTGTGAGGGACGCTTTCTCCCTGAGATCAGGTGGTATGCCATGACAGGAAGAAAATAACTAATCCAGTGGAACACACACAGGAAACCCCATCTGATTGCTGCTACAGTCCTCTCATGAGCATGTGTCACCTCAGAAAATATGGGGGAGGGATCATTTTGTCAAAGCAGCACCCACATCAAAATGTACATGGAAATTTGGCAGGCCAGGGAAAAGACTTTGCTAGGATCCTTCTGCCTTATGTGGTAACTTTCTATGTGCATACAATGCGTAACATCACAGTATTTTCAAAACAGCAATTTGTGAGGACTGTAGCATGTGCACCTTAAAATGTTTGAATGAGCGTAGACCCACCCTTTGTGCTTTGGACAACTTGAATATAAATTCCAGAATACAGATTGATCTTTGTTTTAGAGATATATGATACAGCAGGCAGGGATGGTGAGCATACTCCTGTTTAGTTGCCAAAACACCTTTCTGTATGTAGATTTTCAGAACATGTGTTACAATGGAATCCTGTATATGTTTACTCAGATGTAAGCCCTACTGAGTTCAATGGGACTTACTTTCAGGTAAGTTGGTATTGGACTGCAACTTAAGGGCACATTCTATGCATGTTTAGATGGAAAAAAGCCCTACAGCTCCCAGCATTGTGCAGCCAGCATGCTGGGAATTGTAGGAATTTTTCCATCTAAACATACATAGGATTGCATTCTTAATGTCTCTATGTAGATGGGTTAAAGCCTATTTAAATAAAAGCAAACAAACTGATATCAGGTCAAGGCTACCGAAACATTCTGGAAGATATTGGCACAAGGTAATGCTAAAACTGCATCATTTAACATATAAGCTACTGAGTAAATGTATTCTACTGAAGAGAAACTCCACTCAGCATGAAACTTTGAGTAGCTACAAGTAATGTGGTGTGGGTATGGAGTAGGGGACTTAAGGGTAAGGGAGAGAGAAAGAGAAAGAGACAGAAAGAGAAAGAGAAAGAGGAGAGAGATTACAGAGCCAGAGGGATAAACCCAGGAAGAAAATGAGTGGCAGTCAGAATCACTCAGAGCAGGCTGTGAGAAACTCCCATGGAAGACCCTCACACCCTGTGATGAGAGAGCTGATCCCAGGATCACACACAAGGGGAGGCTAACACACAAGTACACAGATTAACCGTAAATTAGTTAGGAAAAAGAAACCCAAAATTGAAATTAAAAAATAATAATGGTTTAAAACAAATATAAAACAAAACAGAAAGAAACATGCGAACTTTCCCAGCTTTCAAATTAACTGGCTGCTACAGAGTTTATCATCTAGTACATAAAAAGCATATAAAGCAGCAACTCAACCTCATCTCCCCTGGATGTTTTTAAGGTTTTATGCAAAGTATCATGGGAAATCTTCACATCCCTGGAAAGCCTGCATTATTTTTCCAGGAATAAAATAAAACCTCCTTCTATGTGTAGGGTTGCTGTTGTTCTTCATTTGATAAACTTTTTAAAAACTGGCTTTTATATCATAAGTTTGGCATTTCATTTTCTCCTGTTAGTCATCCTTAGGCTAGCTGGCATGTTCAGGGTTAAAGGGCATGTGAAAGGTCAACAGGAAAAGGAAAGTGTCTACTTACACTTCACCTGGAGAATCTGGTCACTTAGGTTAGCTCGGATGTAAAAGGTGCTGTAGCGCGGCAAGACTAAACCTAGGCTGGTGAAGGGGAAGGGGGAAAACAGCATTTTTAAAATGGCTGCGACAGCATTTAAAATAGTTTTTCTAGATGCCAGCAATTGCGAATTTAAGTCTTGGGCAAATGAAACCATAGAGATGTAGCATATTGACCACCCAATCTAGCACTTCAGTGAGCTATTGATACAGATGAGCAAATCCTAAGATGGCCTTTGCTTACGTCAGGAATGGAGCATAGATATGCTTGATGTACCAACATCTGAAAAAATGCTTGCCCAGCGGACAAACTGGATATTTATCTAACACACAGAACCTGCTGGGAACACACTGGGTAGCATCCAATGTTAGTCATATGTACAGTAGACCCATTGAAATTAATGGGACTTAAGTTAGTTGTGACTAATTTAAGCCTCATTCATTTCAGTGGGTCTACTTTACATAGGACTAACACTGGATATCACCCAGTGAAGCCATGTGCTGGGTGCTATGCTGCTATTGTTGCCTCTAGTTATTCCTCTGGGTTACCTAGAGATTGCCAGGTTGCATGTGGGAAGCCTACGGCATTGGTCTAACAAAAGTCACATTCTTCTGCTAGGTATCCCCAGTGTGCTTCCTTCCCTGGCAGGAGTGTTGTAGGGCAGTGATGCAACCCTCGAATACAGGGAGGCACGGGCATAGACTATGGCATGGGAGGCATGCTCATGGGAACATGGTGGAGCTGAAGAAGTAGAGGCATAGATCAGAGGAGGGCACACAGGCCCAGAGCTCTGTCTGGGCAATCCAAGGAGCGATGTTTTGCAGTGATCTTATGATTGGGTCCATTAGCCATCCTATGCACACAGCTCATCCTAAGACTCAGACTCACAAACGTTTTGTGCAGCAAGTCTTAGGGAAGAGTGTATCTGGAGACACGTGGCAAACACAATAGATTTCTTATTCTACATTCTGATTCTTTAGGGCAAGAAGTCCTGAAGGATCAGATAGCTTGGCTAGATGGGTTTTTCTGCCTAGATTGGGTCAGGCAATCATTCGGCTATATCATGTCAGATCAGCTGCACTAGGAAATCCCTGGGGAATATGTATATTTGCAATAAACAGCTATGCACTAGATGGCAGTCTCTCCCAATATGTTCAGGTTTCAGAGCTCAAACAGTTGGCACATGGAGCTGCCTGATGCTATTCAAGTAGGCCAGCTCCCTCATTTAGGTCACAATTTGAAAACATAGAAATATGCCCATGCCTTAAAATACATGATTGTCCCTTGGGAAGGGTATTATGCACTGGAAATGGATGCATGTTACCTTCAGTCATTACATTTCTACACAACTTAAGACATGGGTGTGCACATAATAATATGGAATGCACATCCTTGACACAGATGCTTAAGTATCTTATATGGGTCAGCATTCTGCAGGTCAAGAAAGGCCACCCCCACAGCACCTCTTCTCTGAACTGTCCTTCACTCACTGCAGCTGAATAACTGCCTTTGCCATACTGTCTGATGCTCCATTGGTTTTTGTATTAGTCTTGCTAATAGTGTGTTGTATCCCACCTAGAGCTAGAGTTTGTTATCGAAAGGATGGTCTGGAAAATACCATAAAGGCAATTGCCCATTGAATCCTTTTTATGTGCAGGGGCAATTTTTCAAAACAACTAAAAAGGTCATACAACTGTCCCACTACAAATCTTATGATAAAACCTCTTCGGCTAACATTTAATACCACCTCAGCAATGGGCATTATTGCCAGGTCCTTATAATAAATATTAGGTATGTAGGATTCTGAAAACCAAGATCAAATGGCAAGATCAAATTTATTCCTTCTGCCTCTCTTGTCTGGATAGGAAAGCTGGAAAATATGACAGCGGTGTGTGTCCTAACGCAGGGGTGCAGAACCTCAGGCATGGGGTCCCAATCCGGCTTCTGGGTTCCCAAGAAGGCCACACGCCTTCCTCCTGGTCCCACCCCTTTTCCCCAACCACTGAGCATTTGGTAGTTTCCCAGGTTTGTGTAGTTTCTTCCTCCTTCTGAAAGGTTGCAATGCTGCTCCTAAGAGCTCAGCTACTGGCAGGAAGAGCTTTACGCTACGATATGCTGGCATTTGTGGCCCTGGCCATTTTGCCTTCAGCCATGCACACCATGGGCATGCTTCTCCAAGACGGAATCCAGCTCTTGGCCTGAAAGAGCTTCTGCACCCCTGCCCTAAAGGCTGAGACACATGAAAGTAATAAGCTGAACTTCCCTCTGTCCGTCGTTATCTTACAAACCTTGCTATTTTTAGGTGTGGATGATGCTAGTTAGATGAAAGTCAGGATCCTTGCACATGACACATGGGCAACAGTGGCTTAGAGAGTGAAGGCACAATTCATCAAGTGCCTCTGCACACCTTCAGCAGTAGCCTGGGCTCTGACTCCAATGAGGAGGAGCTTGCCAGATCTGCTGGACCAGCATCACTGGAGGCAGAGCTGCTGGAAAGTGACCCAAGTCCCAGCTCATGACCAGGCTGAGCCTGTTGGATTGGAGGCCCTTGAGCTGGGGCAGGGGGCTGAATTGGGACCTCCACTGTCTGAATCCTCAGACCCTGCACCCCAAAGAAACCATCTCCCTCCACACTAGGGACCCTATGCACTCCCATGTTGGCCTGTCACCACAGGCAATATGCCTGGAGGGAATTGCCCAAGACGAGGCGGAGTGCTAGGCTCCAAGGCAGAGGTCTGATCCTTTAAGGCCTTCTACACCTCAAGAAAGGGGCAGAGCCTAGGAGGTGTGCTCTGGCCCTCGAGGAATAAAAGGCTCCGGTGCAGGACTAGATCTGTCAGAGCAAGTTGCTCACTTGGAGCTCTCCACTGCCCAGGTCAGGATGCTGTCATTTCAATGGGGCTTGGTAAATGCCCTTGCAAACCACATTCTGATGCAGAGAGGATGTACAGCGGAAGAGTTTGGTGGATTATGTTCCTGTCAGGCAGACTGCACCATCTAAGCCAACTATAGCATTCCCAGTTCTTATCCATAAAATGATCCTTCCTTCACCCACACCTCTGATACCCTTTAGCCCCCCGCCCCTGCAGAAGTAGGCAAGTTGTGAACCTCCAGGTGTTTTGGCCTACAACTTCCATCATCCCTCACCATTGGCTATGCTGGCTAGGGCTGATGGGAGCTGTAGGCTAAAATATCTGGAGGGCCACATGTTGCCCATCCCTGCCCTAGGGATTCCCATTCTCAGGTATCCCTTAAAATTCTGAAGCATTACATTGATCACCATCCATGGTGGAGGCTCAGTTGAATAGGACAGAAGAAGCCATTACTCCATGCTCTTCCTTGCTAGTTCCTTACCTGTAGTTTGTGCTTTTGATAGGTGCCCAGGTATAGGTCCTGAGGACTTTGTCTATGTATCTCTGTAGGTTCAAAGGCGAAGAGATAGAGTCAGGATTTATTTATTATTTAAGTCAGGACTTTTTTATTCTTTACATTTACTAATTATATTTATTCATTTTAAATACTTTAGGCCATGCTTCAATAAAATTATCAAGACATCTTACAAAAAATAATAAAAATGTAAATATAAAACCATGATTAACATTCAAGAACTAGTGAGATATGTTCAGTGCGATCAGTCCCAGCTAGTAACCTTGCTGCTGTATTTCATGCCAATGGAAATTTCCAAGAAGTATTCAGAGCGAGTCCCACATACAATGCATTGCAGTAATCTAGTCTTGAGGTTACCAGTATATGGATAACAGTGGTCAGGTGATCTGTGTTTGGGAGGGGTAATAACTGAGCACCAGTCTAAACTGGTGTAAGACACTGTGTGCCATGCAAGCCACTTACGCCTCTAGGGACAATGCCAGATCCAAGAGAACCCCTAAGCTATGAACCTGAGTGTTCAGGGGGAGTGTGACTTCATCCAGACTAGATTATCTCCCTCGTCAGGTGAACCTGAATCACCTACCAGCAGAACCTCCATATTATCTGGCATGAGCTTCAGTTTATTGGCCCTTATCCAGTCCATTACTAATTCCAAGCACCAGTTCAGCATTTACACAGCTCCACCTGAATCCAATAAAAATAGAGCTGGCTCTCATCAACAGATTGATGACACTGCACCCTAAATCTTTGGATGACATTACTCTGTGGTTTCATGTCAATGCTGAAAAGCTTGAGAGATAAGATGGGTCTCTGTGGGACCTCTGTGACAAATTCCTATATTCTGAATAGGTGAACAGTGCCACCTTGAGTATCTACAATTTGGCAGTGCAGTGAAATCCTGACTCCTGAATAGACAGATATCATGTGTTTTATTTCCCAATACACTTCCTCAGGTTAATCCTCTTTTCCCCAATAGTCTATGTGGTTGGAACTGTAATCGTTTTGTAATATAAGTTCAATATCCTTCTGTAATATAAGGTTAGAATCTTTAAATAATCTTTAGAATCTATTACTGACTACCTAGTCCACTTGTATCAGAGATGGAGCCTCTTTCACAATTAGTTTCCAACAACAATCTGTCTCCATTAGGAGGCTGGCTTTTACTGGCCTCAAATCCCCATAACAAGGTGAAGCATCACAACACATTTTTGTCCAAATCTGGATTCCAAAGATGCTTGCGTGTTTCCTCAGATTATTTTTCCTGCAAGGAACTCCACACATGATTTGAAACCCATGATTCTACTCAGGTAAATATAACTAGCTAGCTTAAATTGACTTTTCTGAATTTTATTTACATGTCTCTGTGTGTGAGAGACTGTTGTCTCTGCCTCCACTCCATTCCCAGATAAAATTATTTACATTTTGGCATTTGGCTTCATTGGTTTATAAAGGTGTTCCTCTCCGGAATTTCTCACTAAAATCATCTCCCTCTGCTAAGACTGCACAGTTGTTAAGCTACCCACTTCGTGTTCTAAGAAGACTTCACAATGTTCTGTAAGTTTTGATATCCTCTAGACTTCGGGAAAGTAAATCCAAAACTCTTTTGTTGTTTCTCCTAGGGTTGGGCTGAAGGGAGGGGACATTTATTTATTTATTACATTTCTATACCGCCTCATAGCTGAACCTCTCTGGGCAGCTCACAAAAATTAAAACCCCAAGGTACCGCATTAAATGATATAAAAGCTTAAAACTACAATATAAAAGTAGAACCACAATAAAACCTAGCAGGAATGCAGAGATTTAAAATACAGATTTAAAACAGAAGAGCTAAAAGAGCAGAATGCTAAAATGCTGGGAAAATAAAAAGGTCTTCACCTGGTGCTGAAAGGAGTACAACATGGGTGCCAGGTGAACCTCTCTAGCTGCTGAGTGTTCAGGCTCGGATTAGCCTGTGGGAACCCTTTCAGAAAGAAGGTCTGCAAGTAGGGAAAGCTCCCCACTCCCATGTCTGCCACAATCTCATATTACAAGTACCAAGGGGCTGAGCAATAGTCTCCAGCACTCCCTTCTGGAATTGAACATCAAAGCAGGAATGAAACCACCCAAGTACAGTTCCTCCAGTTCCCAACCTAGCTTATCCAGAATAATACTATGCTTGATGGCATTGAAAACCACCGACAAGTCCAGCTGAACAAGGAACGTCACACTCCCCCATCCCTCTCCCAGCACAGGTCATCCATCAGAAAAACATAGGCCTGAAACCAGACTGAAATAAAGATAATCAGTTTCATCCCAGAGTAACTGGACTTGCCCAACAAGCACCCACTCAAGCAACTTGCCCAAGAAGCGATATTTGTGAGTGACCAATAGTTATAATATTTGGAGTCCCGGGAATGTTTCTTAAGGAGTGGTCTCACCACTCCCTCTTTTAAGGTAGGGACCACTCTCATAATGAAGCACTAATCACCTCCTGGACCCAGCTGATCACTCCCTTTCTACAAGATGTGATAAGCTAGGAAGGACAAGGGTTAAAAGTACAGGTGGTTGACTGTACTCTCCCAAGCACCTTGTCCACATCCTCAGGCTTCAACAGCTGAAATTCATCCAACAAAATCAGACTGGACACTGGACACATCTAAAGACTGTACTGAAGAATGAAAGGTGTTAAGTTTGTAGCAAGTGCAAGCAATTTTAAATTCACAAATAAGTCACAGAGGGCTTCTGCGGGTTCATCCTCCCCTGACAGTCAAGCTGGAGAAAACCCTGAACCACATAGAAAAGCACTCAGAGGATGTAATGCTGGTGAAGTATTGCTTCTTAACCACCATCACCAAACATAAACAGGCTTGATAATGAGCTCTTACTTATGTTCCATTGGGCTCACTGTGAGTCTTCCAACATCTGTATTCCAGCCATCTTTCCAACTGCTTCATTGCCTGTAGCTACTCAGAAAACCAAAGAGCAGATTGGGCTCCAGTCAAGAGGAGAGGATGTTTAGGAGCAATTGCATCTACCACCTGAGTAATCTCCATATCCCACAGGGTGCCCCAGGCTTCAATAGGAGCAGCAGCCATGCCAGTCACAAACTCTCCAAGGGCTCTCTGGAATCCATTTGGATCCATCAGCCTCAGAGGGTGGACTACAGAGGAATAATAACTGGAAGTTTAAATCTCAGTAGGAAGTGATCTGACCATGACATGGAGGTAAACAAAAAATCCTCTAATCCAGATCACAATCCTGTTCAGCCAAAACACCATGTCCAGTGTGATCTGCCAAATGTGTTCGGCCAATAGCATGTTGGGTCAGCTCCATGGATCTTATGGCAGCCAACACTAGGACTGGCAGAGATTTTTGTTCAATTTGCTTTTTGGCAGGAACTGACCAAATTTGCTCTTCATGAATATGTGAATTTCTGAATTTGAACCCAGTTTTCCTTTGGTTTTCACACTTCTGAATATTTTGCAATGCAGTTCTCTGTTTAAAAAATGCATACAAAAACGTACACATTAGAGAAAATTGCATACAAAATGCATACACTATGGAAAATAGCATTCCAACATGCATTCACTAGGAAGAACTGCACACAAAAATGTGCAGCTTAGAATAGCATATCAAAAGAAAATCATGTATTTTTGTCCAAACCTTAAAAAGAAACTTTGCAGATTGATGCAGAAATGAGACAGAATGAACTTGTGATTGAAAAAAAATCAGAAGTGAGAGAAAGTGGTATGGACTGATTTGTTCATTCCTACCCAACACCAGTGATAAGCTCTTAAAACTGCACCCAACTGGACATGAACCCTGGAGAAGGAGAGGAAATCTTTATAGACTACAGAAACCCCACCCCTGCCCCACTGCTGGTTCTTGGCCTATGTTGATGCTGTACCAAAAATAAGACGGACAAAGGTGAGGTAATCACCTCCCAGCTTGTCCACTCACATTTTGGTAATGTAAGCCAGGTCAGCCCTCTCATCTAGGATCATGTCCTGGATGACTATCATTTAATTTGAACTGACCTGATATTAAAGAGAAGCACCACAAGGCTGGAAGGAAGATCAGCACAGCAACTGAGGAACTCAAGTTCCCTTGGCTGGAGGAAGGACTGGAAAAGGAGAGGAATGTCATGACCTCCTTTCCCCTTGAATGGCATGTCTAATCCCTACTGGTCTATCTACCTGAAACAACCTGAATAGGGGCACCTCTATCCCCTCCCAGATCAAAAGTGCCCAAGCACAAACTAACTGCTCTGCTGAACAAAAACTCCATAAGTTGACGATCATAAACTATCAGGCCAGGATGCCAGATTTCCTTAGGGACACTGTAATGAAATCTTGGTTGTAATAGGACTTATCCCAAGGCACCGCCAGTATTTTCATACCAGATGTACTCAAGGGAGGGACCATATAGCTCCATGGTAGAAGACAAGCTTTGCCTGCACAAGGATTCACGTTCAGTCCCTGGCATCACCAGTTAAAAGGACATCAGGCAGCAGGGCTGGGAAAGGCCTTGGCTTAAGACCTTGAGAAGCCATTACGAGGCAGAATAGAAAATGCTGGGCTACATCAAGGCTAGGCAACCTGGTGCCCTCCAGATGTTTTGGACTACAGCTCTCATAATCCCCGACCACTGGCTATGCTGGCTGGGGCTTATGGGAGATGTAGTCCAACATTTGGAGGGCACCAGGTTGCCTACCCTTGACCTAGAAGGGCCAATAGTTTAACTTAGTATAAGGCAGCTTCATAAGTTTTCATGTTTAGTCCCAGCCTTCCTGCATCTCTTCTCTATTCAGTATAGTAATAGGCTAACTATAATTCAGTCTTTTAAAAATCTGACAGCACAGACCATCCCTCTCATATTGTCTTAGCTTTCCCAAGGTCCACAACAGGCTTTTACCTGATCTTGGGACTTGATCAGAGTCCTGATGTATCGCTGATCTTTCATTCCATCTATCATGCTTCTCCGGATCTGGGGGGAGAGAAACATGAAGTGGGGTTGGGTACCACACAGTGTTGAATGCCAGAAGTAGCACATGGGAACTGGACACACCTCTTACCCCTCTCTCCTTCACTTCACCTCTCAAGAAAACCTTGACATGGGCAATGAAAATAGAAAAACTTTGCCTGTATTCTCCAACCAGATGCTGTAGAAGTCAAGAGCCCTGGCCTCATTGATGGAGGTAGGATTTATACCCTTGGATGTTCTCCACTCAGCCCCTTCCCTCCCTCCCTCTGCTGTTTCTCTGAATTCTGTCAAAATCTCAGGGCATACGTATGCTATTGGCCAAAGAACAGATCCTATCTACAAGCTCTGTGTAAAATGCATCATGATTGTAACTCTGGAATAAGTGGACACACCTTTAAATGCAGTTTCACACATGACAAATTTCCTTTGCAGGTTATCATTCTGATGTACCAAACTGCATGTGCTACCTATATAGACACTGCATGTACATGTGGCAAGAAGCCATGTTTAGTGGTGGATTACTCTGGCATGTGACAAAGTAGCCACGTATGTAATTGTCACACATGATGGTGTATATCCAGGGAATATGCCATTTCCTACGTAAAAATGTAAGAAATGAATCATGTATGTATATGTGCAGAGGTCATTGCCAATTGCCACCATTACTGGTTGGCTCCTGTTGTAATGACAGCACCTAGTTGACTAAGGAAGATGCATTGGTGTCTGATACAATATTGGGGCATATCTGGAAAGGTAACAATGGTGGAATCTTTCTTTGCTGCAGTGAGAAGAAGGCTATAGTGATGCCATTAGCACTTTACATTTGGTGTAGAACTTTGTCCACATGGTAAGAATTAATGTGTTGCCTGCATTTATCTGCCATCTCCAATGCACCACTTACGTCCTCTTTGTTCTCATCCTCTAGTTCAGCATCAAGAAAGTCTAACGTCACAGGTTCCTGGAAATTGATGATCTGAAAGGAAAATGAGATGGTGAATGGGTGAGAATCTCAAACCATTGTCTGGTGCGCTGTAAGTATGTCAAAATTGTCCTCGTTCTAGACCTTCTCACAGCATGGATAGTATGATGCCTTGCCATTCATCACAAATTATAATGTTCAGCCATCTGAAATGCTGGCAGGTTGTTTTTAATTCCCTCATTGGAGCATTTTTTCCTGCAACAGTGGAGAAACAGTCTGTTGACAGAAAGTCTCTCTCTCTCTCTCTCTCTCTCTCTCTCTCTCTCTCACACACACACACACACACACACACACTATCCCCTTGCTTGCATCTCAGACTGTCAGTTATAGGGGGAGATTGAACTGGAAGGATGTGTTAATTTCACAAATAAACGCATCCTTCCAGTTAGATCTCTGGCTATACCAACTTTTTTGTGAGCTGCCAGAACCCCTTGAAGATCAGGTGGGGTGTAAACGTTTTAAAATAGATACCTATTTCTGGCCCTTTGTGGTGTGAAATCACCCTCTCCCACTCGATAGTCTCAGATGCAGGCAGGGGTGTATGTTGTTCTCTGCCAAGTAGTCCTATAGGTGCGGGAGGGAGGACTTAAAAAGGACACTCTGTTCCACATGTTCCAAAACCTCCATGGCAGGAAGGGAAAGACAAAAATGTCTCTCCTGCCTTGTATTGGAGGCCTCCCTGTATTCCTGGATCAGCCTGGAGCCCAACAGAAAGCAGCAGGCCCTGGATCCATTCTGAAAATGCTTCTGCTCCTGCCAGAAGACTTGGTGGGGAAACAGGGCAGAATTCTCCACCATCCTCACATTTTGCTGTTGAGGAAATAGAAGCACGGAACGTACATCATCTGCTGAATCATTCTGTTCAGTGTTGTCAAGACAGCACTCAGAGGAGACCCTGACAGATCAAGATGTCCAATTAAAGGTTGTTTTGTCAGAACCTGGCCTAGAGGTTCCAGAACAGGGTTTTGTATGTCAAATGCTATTCAGCTACAAAAGTGAAATAATAATTCCATACTGATTTCTCTGTAGGTAAAATATCCAAACTATACAAGGGATCAGTTCTGGGAGATGTGGATAGAATTCTTTCCCATCCCTGTTTCATTCCCCTCATAACACTCGTAGAGACCAGAAACTGGCCTTCAGATCTATCCCCCCTCCTCAATGCTGCACCTACATTCAATTGCTGGAGTTCGCTGGTGGTTTTTTTTGGAAGCAAAGCAGAACCATTCACAGCTAGATAGATTCCACAGGTGTCCAGAAAGACACCATCCATCCATGTGCCAAGAGAACCCATCACCTAGAGTTGTGTATGTCAAAAGGGAATAGTGCCTCTTCTTGAATGGAGGTATTTCTGCAAAAGTTGATTAAGTTCAGGCCAAACACACAGAAAATGCAAGGAGTCCTGGCTGGTGGTGGTCCTACTGCACTGAGCAATTTAAATTGTTGTTGATCAGTGCAGGACTGAGGTGACTAAATAAATTGCTGCAGTTTCTGTCCATCTCTGCCACATCACCTGCCTATTAATAATGCTAATGAACTGAGCTGGAAGTTTCTGCCAATGAAACATCTCTCACTTTGATCGGTGCCATTTCTCAGTGCCCTAATTCCTGGCTGGCCTTTTAGTGATAGATTTATTTGACTAGTATCTGAGCTGGAAGCCAGTTTCCCTTGACCCACCCTGATGGATACAGAGCTTCCCCCAGGGTAAATTAGCCCAGGGTTCCTCATTCATTCCTTTTCTTTTGTTTAATATCCCAAGGATGTAATATTTCATACAGGGGTCCAGGTAATTCTTGTCTACACCTGCCAGGAGTGGAGAGGAAGTCCATATATCATATTCTCAAGACATGCCAATTAGCGCTTTGTCGCTGACAGGAACACCATTTCCTGCTCCACATTAAGCACAGCAAATGGGCCCCAACACTGGAGTGGTGAATAATTAGATGAAAACTAGATTCACTGAATCCCTGAGTGCCTTGGGATCAACCCTGCTGTCTCTCCAGTCACCATTTATCAGCCATGTTAGATAATCATGTTGTAATAAACTGGTTTTGTGGGATAGGTTCCAGCTTCTTCCTTCTGATGAAGTGGACAAGGTGCTTTCATCTGTAAGGCCAACCACCTGCTTACTTGCTCCTTGCCCATCTTGGCTCATTATGAGCTGCAGAGAGAGGCTGGGTGAGGGGAGCAGGGTGGTGGTGAACGCCTCCCTTGAGGAGGGAGTGATGCCATCAGCTCTCAAGGAGGCAGTGATAAGACCGCTTTTAAAAAAGCCCTCCTTGGGTCCCCAAGTTCTGAACAATTTTCGCCCAGTCTTGAATCTGCCATTTGGGGCAAGGTGACTGAGGGGGTGGTGGCGATGCAGTTGAAGGCACACTTAGAAGAAGATGATTATCTAGATCCATTTCAGTTGTGCTTCAGGCCTGGGCATGGGACAGAAATGGCCTTGGTCGCCTTGGTGGATGATATGAGGAGGGCTTTGGATAGGGGCGAATGCTCCTTCCTTGTTCTCCTCGACCTCTCAGCGGCTTTTGATACCATTGACCACGGTATCCTCCTGGACCGCCTGGAGGGGTTGGGCATTGGAGACACTGTATTGCGGTGGTTCCGGTCCTTCCTCTCCGGCAGGTACCAGAGGGTAGCACTGGCCGCTCACTTATGGGGTGCCACAGGGTTCCATCCTCTCCCCAATGCTATTTAACATCTATGTGAAGCCGCTGGGGGCTATCATCAGGAAGTTTGGGGTGTAGTGTCATCAATATGTGGATGACATGCAGGTCTACCTCTCGTTTAATTCTTCACCAAGGATGGCTGTAGAATCCCTATCCAAATGTCTGGAGACAGTGAGTGGCTGGATGGGGAGGAATAAGCTGAAGCTGAACCCTGACAAGACCGAGGTACTTTTGGTGGGAGACCAAAGGAGGTTGGGGGATGTTGACCTGGTGTTGAATGGGGTACCGCTACCCTTGAAAGACCAGGCCCACAGCCTGGGGGTCATTTTAGACTCCCAGCTGCCCATGGAGGCTCAGGTGTCAGCTGTGAACTGGACAGTGCTGTACCAACTCCATCTGATATAGAGGCTGCGCCCTACCTTCCTGACCATCTGCTCCCATCAGTAGAACATGCCCTGGTCTCCTCTCATCTGGACTACTGTAATGCACTCTACGTGGGGTTACCCTTGAAGATGGTTCAGAAGCTGCAGCTGGTATAGAATGTGGAGGCTTGCTTGATTAAAGGCAGCTGCCGGCGTGATCACATCACTCTGGTGTTGAAGGAGTTGCACTAGTTACCAGTTGTTTTCCGGGCCAAATTCAAGGTGTTGGTTTTGACCTTTAAAACCCTATATGGTTCTAGCCCAGCCTATCTCAAGGAGCGCCTCCAGCAACACCAGACAGGCTGCTTAACGAGATCAGCCTCGGATGTCCTTCTCTCTGTCCCATCAGCCAGGACAGCTAGGCTGGTGAGGATGAGGGAGACGGCCTTCTCTGTGGTGGCCCAAACTCTATGGAACTCCCTCCCTAGGGAATTCCGCCATGCCCCCTCTTTAATGAGCTTCTGCCATGCATTAAAAACGTGGTTGTTCAGGCAGGCATTTGGTGTGGGTTAGGGTATTTTTAGAAATATGATGTTTTAATGTAGAATTTTATTGTTTTAAAACTGTTGTATTGCTGTACATCGCCCAGAGTGGCTGGGTGACTGGCCAGATGGGCGATTAAGAAATTCAATCAATCAATCAATCAATCAATCAAACAAACAGGGTACCATTGTGCAATCCTATGCAAGTCTATGCAGAAGGAAGTCAACTGAGCTCAATGGGGCTTCCTCCGAGGCAAGTGGGTATAGGATTGCAGCCTAAATCTTCTACTTTTTGGAAACAGAGATTTTGAAAATGGAGACACTTTTTGAAAACAGAAAAGGGAGCTAAATTTCATATATTGATTCAAAACAACCAACCAAATCTTTGGCTACAGGCCTAATTTAAAACATTCTATGACTGATCATCTGCTCTCAGCAGATATAACATCCATGAACGTTCTGTGAAAGACATCACAGCATGTTTCTGCACTTAATAATTTAAAGGAATACTTTGTAAGTCTGTGCATCTACTGTGAAAACAGTGGAAGGTCAGTGTGGTTGAAGAAAAATATTCACATATGGCCTGGGTTAGAAAAAATTGTGTTGCAAGGAGGCTAGAAAAATAGTGATCTAGGGATGCTAATGGCTAGAAATTGAGAGGGCAGAGAACCAAAGAGACAGACGGGGGCCAGGGCAGGGGGGCTGAGGTCTTCACAAAGATCCCAGGGGAAGACAGGGCTGTTGTGTTACATTGACAGACAGGGGTGGGGCCAGATAAGTGCAGAGGGATACATTTCACATACTGATTTTAAACGATTAGGCAAAGTTTTGGCTGTTGGTCAATAATAACAACCATCACCTACACTCTATAGGCAGGGAGCACTGATGCTTTCGGATATCATATTTGCTTTGTAGTTAAATGGTGGCATATGGTGGTAAATCTATGGCTCAGTGATAGATAAATATGGATGGTGCCCTTTGTTTGGGACAGCTGTTTGTATATGCTTTCAATCTGATGGCAAATTGCCACCACTAACATTTCCACCCAACTCATTAATTCCCAGCTAGACAGCACTAAGTAGCCGCCGTTAGGCAGATGCATCCATGATTCACACAACGGCAAGAACATTTTGCTGGAAGAATGAAATGGGTCACTCCTTATTACATTTAAATTTGAAGGAAAAAATGTCAGTGGCCTATGGATATTTTCGTGGGTGCATGTCATGATGAAAAGTGGAGACAGGCAGCAGATAATGCCCTACAGACACACACGAAGACATTTTGTGGAGGCTGCTAATGCTACAGGGCATATGGGATGAAAGCGCACATAATCTTTTGTTGATGATGGTGGGTGGACAATGATATTCAGAGGAGAAGAAACTGCTCTTACCTGGGGTCGTAGATTTGGGTGTAACAATACATATCCATTCAGATCAATAGCAAATACATAGCCGTTAGCCCCTAACTGGATGGGAAGACAAAACAAGAAGGGTTTTGAGAAACAAAACGAGAAACAAATGACAGCTCAAATAGAAAAGAAAGAGCTGAATTGCATTAAAGTTCCCTGCCATGATCACAAAGAAGTCTACAGATCTCTGTGCCACCACCTCTATTGCCTCCTCCTCTAAGACCCAACCCTGAGCACAGAACAAATGTTTATAAGGTATTCTAAACCAAAGGAGCAGATTTCCAGTTCTGTTCCTACAGAAGAGGTCCCATCAACAGGAGCTAGGTGAGGATGATTTGGAGTAAAGAAAGTAATTAGGAGAATTCTGTGCAAAGATAAACCTCATGCTAATTCTCAAAGAAGTCCGTCTTCCCTGCCTGCCTGCTTTTATCATGGCTGAATCTGTGGGGAGGCTGGAGTGTGTAAGAATCCCATTCTGAGGGAAGGGCATCTATTCTTTACGCACATTGTATCGCGGTGTCAGCTTCTTAATATCATTCAGAGCTACGTCAATCCCCACAACACCCAGGATGAGCTGGTTCTGCAAACATAAAAACAACAAAGATAGTAGTTACATTCAAATCTGAAATCATGCTAAACAGGCATAGTCTACTAGAGATGTACTCTCTATTCCAAGTCTTTGGTCAGAAGCAGTGCTGGGCAGCCTTTTTCCTGTCAAGGGCAATCTGTCGGGGGCCATCAGTGATGGGCCCAGCCTAAGTCACTGCCCACCGGTGGGTAGGGCCACAGCCAAAAGTGTGTCAGTCATTCCTTTTCTCTTTCTGCCACCCCCTTTTCTCTCCTTTCCTGCCCAGTGGGCTGCCAGGGAAGGGACAGATTGCTCTTGCCAGAAGTCGGAACTGATCATGTGCAGAGGGTTTTTGAAATGAGGCCGAAGGCCACATGAAATTAGATTGAGGGCCACATGCAGCCCCAGAGCTGCAGATTGCCCATCCCTGGTCTAAAGATAAGGACAGAACATGGCATAGCTTAGCTACATAGCAAAAAGTCTAATACTCATGCCAGAAAAAGAAAATCCAAGTTGAAGAGGGTGGTAGAATGACACTTCACACTCCCAGAGGTTTCATATCTTGATCTCCTTATTACTGCCCCTTGTGACTTTCTTTGTTTTTTCACATGTTGAACTAGTCTTGTACACTAGTTCAAGTACACATCTGGATTGCACAGTCTCCCCAAAGGAAGTAAAATTATGACATGGTGAGCCAGTGACCATAGGTTTGAGTTCATCCAGGACTAAATCAACATATGTGATAACTTAACATCACCATGTAAACAAACTAATATGTCCCTTGGATCCATGTTATAGTTTCCACTTATCAGACTTAGGTAAATGTGATGTCAATAGCATCCCAGAACTCCTAGGAGACTGTCTACCCTTCTACTGTTGAAAGGGGAAATCCGCACCACAAGCTATGGGAGGACAGAGAAGTTCTCCAACAATCCCCTGCGGAAGGAAGCAGCGGAGGAGGGCACTGGGGCCAATAGCAGCCCACCCCAGTAGCAAATGGCACCTTTGCGGGGGTGGTGGGGGTGGTACGTGTCTTTGGTCAGGACTGCAGCACAGGTGGAAAAATTTAAATCCACCTCACCATGTGCCACGGTCCTGACCCTGAGTAAGACCCCTTATTTAACAAAAACCAAAATACATAGAAACAGAAAGAATCGTGCATTTCATATATTGTCTGGTTTGGCCCTTTGTAGCCGTATTCCAGGATATGCCATTCCCAAACCACTCAGGAAAGTACATTATGGTTGTCAGAACAAGTCTGCAGAAGTCAGTTGTTGCTCTGTAATGTTACTGGAATCTCTTATGAACTGAGAACAGTGGGTGACTCAGTCCAGTTACATTGGCAGTGAAGGTTAATTCTAGAGTTATCTGTTGCCAGTTGCTGCTTTTCACTTGATACTATGATTTTTGAGGATTTCAAATTCTCTGGGATGAAATTCAATCTCAATCTGAGACCTGCATTGCGCTGTGTGATGCCTATGTGCTGTTTTCCACAGGACAAAGGAGTTTCTGGTCCCTGAACAGATGCAGACTGAGTCTACCAAGTTCTAACCAAAGTCTAGGGAAGCTGAGGAAGACTGCTGCACGCTCAGGCATCCTCCTGCCTATGGGAATTGTGATGGAAGAACCAGCGAGAAGCACCCAACCCAGTCCAATAACATCCACATGCTTCAGGGTTGCTAGATTTTATAATGTCCTGACATGAGCAGCAAAGAGAGGTGGCCTCAGCACTCACACTGGAGAGCCATGGGAACCTAGAGGGTGAAAGCTAATTTCCTGCGCTACACAATTCAACCAGTAAGTGACCCAGGTAATCAGACCTGGCACTGTCTAGACTGGCTCTCAATCTATAGGTCCAGGACAGAAGAGAGAGTCGATCTTGCTTGGGACAACAGAGAAGCTTAGTCCCTAACCCCCAGGCAGGATTGTTCAAGAGGGCTGTATGTCTGGCACATGGTCTTCTGGGATGTAGCCCAAAGCAAATTGATCCCAGTAGCTGTGCAGTGCAGGGCAAACAAGGGCCTTCCCCAAGATTGATGGGGACACTGACGTCAGTCCCTTCTCAGGCTCTCCTGTCCTAAATGCATATCGCTTTAAGTACATCCTTCTTTGACAGGGACACCAATGCCTGCACCTGCAACAAGCCACCATATCAAATGCTACAATGCACAGCATGGGATAATTGTTGCAGTGGAGCTGCCATGCTGCTTTATGAGGCAATAACCAGGCTCCCTGGAGAATAAATGGCTTGGTCTTTGGCCTTGTCGCTTACCAAGTTGAGAAACAGATCATTGCCTGCTTAAAAACAAGCTGACATCAAATGCCATGGCAGCTCTATTACTGCTAATAAATCTAAACAAACACGAACGCAGGAGCACAAGGCAGCTGAGACAGACAATGGACACATGCTGGTATTCTACTCACTGGGGAGAAGGGAGGCATTTCTGATCTTTTTAGTGAAGCTCATTTGTCTGGGAAGTCAGCTGCCATTGTGAAGTGTGACAAATGTCCTTGAAATACTAAAGGCATAGACACTGCTGCTATGTTGTTGTTGTTGTTG
The DNA here is from genome assembly GCF_057233095.1 of Heloderma suspectum. Classification (NCBI taxonomy): domain Eukaryota; kingdom Metazoa; phylum Chordata; class Lepidosauria; order Squamata; family Helodermatidae; genus Heloderma; species Heloderma suspectum. The sequence goes on from NC_139459.1 coordinate 281,952,306, forward strand.
TTGGCTTACATGGGGCTCCCACTGATCTCCAATCCAGGTACTGAGCGGGTCCATGCCCTGCTGACCTTTGGCAATATTGCAGCACAGGAAGCTCCCAGACCATTCACACAAGGCCCATGTCTTACGTGTCTCATCGCTAATTTGTGCTCATGTGTTTTGGATACATCACTGCACATTCTCTGAACGACAGCACAACAATCCTATTGCTTCTCCCTTCCTCCGGTGATATAACTGTGGGCTTAAAATGAGGTTAGATGACTTGACAAGACAGTATTTATCCAATGAAGTTGGCATTTAAAACAGGAATAACTGGTGAAATTCTTTGTCCTGCCTTATGCAGAAGTATGGATTAGAATCATAGAATAGTAGTAGGGTTGGAAGGGGCCTACAAGGCCATCGAGTCCAACCCCCTGCTCAATGCACGAATCCAAGCCAGAGCATCCCTGACAGATGGCTGTCCAGCCTTGTCTTGAACGCCTCCAGTGTGGGAGAGCCCACCACCTCCCTAGGGAATTGGTTCCATTGTCGTATTGCTCTAACAGTCAGGACGTTTTTCCTGATGTTCAGCCGGAATCTGGCTTCCTGTAACTTGAGCCCATTATTCCGTGTCCTGCACTCTGGGATGATGGTGAAGAGATCCTGGCCTTCTTCTCTGTGACAACCTTTCAAGTACTTGAAGAGTGCTATCATATCTCCCCTCAGTCTTCTCTTCCCAAGGCTAAACATGCCCAGTTCTTTCAGTCTCTCTTCATAGGGCTTTGTTTCCAGTGCCCTGATCATCTTTGTTGCCCTCCTCTGAACCCTCTCCAGTTTGTCTGCATCCTTCTTAAAGTGTGGTGCCCAGAACTGGACACAGTACTCCAGATGAGGCCTAACCAGTGCCGAGTAGAGGGGAACTAGTACTTCCCAGGATTTGGAAGCTATGCTTCTATGAATGCAGCCCAAAAGAGCATTGGCCTTTTTTGCAGAAACATCACATTGTTGGCTCATCTTCAGCTTGTGATTGACAACAATTCCAAGATCCTTCTTGCTTGTAGTGTTGTTGAGCCATGTATCCCCCATCTTGTAACTGTGCATTTGGTTTGTTTTTCCTAGGTGCAGAACTTGGCATTTATCCCTATTAAATGTCATTCTGTTGTTTTCTGCCCAGCACTCCAGTCTATCAAGATCACTTTGAATTTGGTTTCTGTCTTCCAAAGTATTAGCTATCCCGCCCAATTTCGTGTCATCTGCAAATGTGATCAGCATTCCCTGCACCTCCTCCTCCAAGTCATTAATACAAATGTTGAAGAGCACTGGGCCCAGCCTGAGCCCTGCGGCACCCCACTCATTACCTCTCCCCAGTTTGAGAAGGTCCCATTGATAAGCACTCTTTGAGTTTGATCCTGTAGCCAACTGTGGATCCACCGGATCGTTGTTTCATCTAGCCCACTTTGAGCTAGTTTGCTCATCAGGAGATCATGGGGCACTTTGTCGAAAGCCTTGCTGAAGTCGAGGTATATTATGTCTACAGCATTCCCACGGTCCACAAGGGAGGTGACTTGATCAAAAAATGAGATCAGATTCATCTGGCAGGATTTATTCTTGACAAATCCATGTTGGCTTTGAGTAATCATTGCATTGTTTTCAAGGTGTTTACAGATGGATTGCTTTATCATCTGCTCCAGAATTTCCCAGGGATTGATGTCAGACTGACTGGTCTGTAGTTGCCAGGTTCCTCCTTTTTACGCTTTTTGAAGATAGGGGCAACATTAGCCCTCGTCCAGTCATCTGGCACTTCCCCCGTCCTCCATGATTTCTCAAAGAGACTAGACAGCGGTTCTGAGAGCTCTTCTGCCAGTTCCTTTATTACTCTAGGATGCAATTCATCTGGCCCTGGAGATTTGAACTCATTCAAAGTAATGAGGTGTTTCTTGAGCATATGCCTATCGATCTCAAGCTGCAATCCTGCCCCTTCAGCCTGTACTTCACCTTTGCCAGGGGGATTATGTGTACATTGTCTCTTCTGGTATGTTTTTAAATACTTATTGTTCTTCTCTTATATGAAGGAAGAATTTACCTCCCTGTTGCTATACCTAACTTCAGGTTCCTTTACACTTAATACATTGGCTGGGTATGCAGCCTTTGGATCTAATTTTATAATTTTGTTGTGCAAAAGCAATGAAGATAGACAGGACAAGATGGTGGTTGAGTGATGGGTTGGGTGGCTATATTTGCTCCAGAAAAATCCCATCCAACTGTCCCTCTATCACATGGGCAAGCAGCCTTTTTGGGCCACATTTGGCAATTGGAGAAACTGTCTCAGGCACCAACACAAAATGTCTGCCATGAGAGGCATGGCTAGTCACAAAGGGCAAGGAACTTGCCCAAGAGACTTCGCAAAGCAGAGATGGGGTCTGAGCTCAACACACTGAACAAGTCCTATGAACCCACAGTTCAGCTCCAAGAGAAACCCATTTCACAGAAGGCAAACTCTTTTTCTCTTCCCACCTTCCTGCCAGACACCTCATTCCTCCCTATCTCTTTTTCTCTTCCCACCTTCCTGCCAGACACCTCATTCCTCCCTATCTCTTTTTCTCTGTCACTCTGGATCATCACCCATAGACACACTCTCTCTTTGTCTTGGTGACACCTTGGTGGACACCAGGAAAGCTATCCAGGGGCACGCTGGTGCCTCTGAGCATCACATTGCCTATTCCTGCTCTATCAGTTTACCATCTTGCCCCATGCTTCCTACTTTTGCATGTCACAAAACTGGTCAGAGAGACTGAATACTGGGTTGATTTAGAACTGATTTAATGACATGTGAAAACACCCTTTTCTGTTTACAGTTGTTAGGGTACCATAGGCATGAAAGACAAAGAACAAAATAAACCTTTGTGTAGACACTAGTTCCTCTCCCTCCCTCCCTGGATGCTTCCAGACAGAGGGCACCTAGTACTATAAAGCAAAAGATATGGTGTAGCTATTCCGTCTTTTCTTCCTTAACAAACTTTTTGTGGAAAGAAAAATGATGGAAGAAGCAGTGGGACAATACGAGGGGGTTACAAGTTGAAGATGACGTCATCTGGACCCCTGTAAAATTCCCTGTGCATGAAGCAGGACAAAAGCCCAATTTGAAACTCTCTCTCGTGCATGCGTGCATGCGCGCACCCCCCCCTCCCAGGAAGCGAACTTCACTAACCATTGTGGATCCCTGATCGCAAGTTTGGAGCAAGGGTAAAATCAGCTATAAGCCAAAGTTGAGATGGGGGCACCTTGCAAGGTGAAAACATACCTTCTGTCCATTGCTGCCATCCTCAGTGAGGTTGAACACTGGCAGAGTGCCTGTCACCACCAAGCCCAGACCCTATCAAGAGGAAGAAAGTATGATAAACACCAGGAACTGCCCACAGGAGACTGGCCAGTTCAGGAGGTATAACAGTGTCATTGATGAGCGGAAAGCGGAGCAGGCACAGCCTGTTTCCTGAAGGAAATCGGGGAAGAAATCAATCTTAGAATGCTGGGGTGGGGACACTGAAGGAGCCCATGACAGCAAGTAATTCCATCTAATTGAGTTGCAACGCGCCGACCAAACCAGCAAAAGAACATGAACCTAGAAGGCCAATTGTGGGACCTTGCAAAGCTGTTTTTCTTACCAGAGCATCCTGATAGACATTAGTCCACTGAACCTGTTTTGCTTTGTCCCCTGCCAAGACCATGGGTCTTCCAAGAACATCCAGGTATTCCTGTAGGAGAAGGGGAAGAAAGACACATACATACATTCACCTCATGGAGGAAATAGGATGTATAGCATCTATACTCCCTCTTTCTCTCTCTATTGGTGCCACTCTTGAAGTGAGGAATATTTGGTCACATTAATTCCTAGCTTGGGAAAATACATCATTGGCATAACTGGAGGAGCAGACTGCTGGTAACAGTTTAGAGCGCCATCGGAGGCTTGAAGACCACTTCTCATCCCAGGACAGAGGCCTGCTTGCTGTAGCAAGAAGGATGTTATCAGTGCCCTACAGCAGAATGCATTTAAAGCATCATGGAAAAGCATTACAAAAGGATGGAAAAGGAGAATGAATTGGCCAAAAGCCTGACATGAAGCTTTCGGTATTGCAAATTGTCTTTCATACACAGCCAAGTGTATTGCTCACTTTTGCTTATTACCACTGTCTTTCCATGCTCATAGCTGCAAGTGTATTGGAAGTAGAAATCTTTTCAGCAAAGAAGGGGATTTTCTGGAGGACAATCCTGTTTCACAAGGCTAGAAGCATCCTCAGAAAATGAGTCCAGCAGTGGGCTTGCTAAGTACTTAAAAGGCCCAGGGCTCAGGCACATGGGACACAAATTTGCATAAAATTTGCTTACACTAATTTGTATGGCTAGAAACACATTTAGGACAGCTTTCAGAGAAACAAGCCCCCACCCAAAAAACTCTGGTTCTTGCTGTCATGGCTTACTCTGAGCTATGGGGTGCTAGCAGGAATGTTTGGCCCAGTACACCGTAAGCTGATTGGGCCCTCCATCCCACCTACAATCTGTTGTCAAGGACTGCTGCTTAAGCATATATTAAAACTAAAACAAGTCTTGTCCAACATGGCTTCTCTCTCTCTCTCTCTCTCTCTCTCTCTCTCTCTCACACACACACACACACACTCAGTTCTACTCCCTCACCCCATCCAGCTACTGCATGTATGTACTGAGAAATTATAACCCAGTCTTCTCTCTCACTGATTTCCAGATGTGGGGACAAAAAACAGAGGAATACTATTTGTAAATTTCCCAGATATATTTTACTATTTTGCTGTTATCCTGCCCATTCCTCAAGGAGTTCAGGGCAATGTACACGGTTTTCCCCCATGCCCATTTTATCCTCCTCACAACAACACTAAGAACAGTGGATGATCTTAGACCCTGGACTTAGAGACCAATCCTATGACCTCTGGACAGCATCTGAGGGGCCATAGTACATAGTGAATCTCCCCCTCTGGGACCAGAGGCACAGCTCTGACCTTGGAGGAGGAGATCTGGCTGTAGATCTTCCCCCTCCATCCTCCAAGCAGCTACAAGCCACTACGGAAAGCTGTGCAGTGGCTCCCTCTCCCAAGGTTGGGAGAAGGAGGGGCTCTGACCTCAGGAAAGGATGGAGAGGCTAAAAAAGACTCCATCACTCCTCCTACCCTGCCAGCAAGAGCCTGGCAGGGCTTAGGATGGACTGCGGGCTCCAACATCAGAGCCCTCCATCCTTTGGGTGTTTTTCTCATAGACTCTTAGAGAACAATCCTATGGTCCCTGGGTGAGCATCCCAGGGACCATAGGATGGCTTTGATTACCCCCTCCAAGGTCAGAGACAGTGCTCTGAAGGGGGCATCAGCAATCTGTCCCCACCCTTGCCCCCTCACAGCCAGCACAGAGAGAAATGCTCTGGTTGCTTCTCCAAGGTTGGACAGTCGACCTTGGAGTGGGGGAAAAGGGGGCATTCTGGTGGGCAGGGAGGGGAGGAAGCTGGAGAAGCCAGGATATGATTTATCCTGCGCCTCCCCCAGCCTCCTTCCCCACCCCTCTGAAGCCCTCTCACTAGATGGGCTGATATGTTAGAGAACAACAATAACAACAACACTGTTTGACAAACTTGATAAAAAAATATTCGGAGCATGTACAATTTTGCATTTTAAATTAACTTAAATTATAGCACTAACATGACTACAGGAATAAAATGGAGTTTGCTTTTACTGCCTTCATCACCTGCCATGCTCTGGGTGGACATTTGTCCCTCTGCCCCCGTGCCCTGGCTTGCAGGGCCTTGTGAGGTGGGTTAGGCTGCAAGGTGACCAGCCCGAAGTCACCTCATAAACTTCATAGTTGAGCAGGGCTTAAGCACTACACCTTATTTGGTTGACTACTGTCAGAAACAGAATGTTAGACTAGAGTGAAGAGTGAGTTGCCCAAGGCCACCAAATGCAGACAAGGCAGTGTGTGTGTGTCTCAGTCTCCAAACGTCAGACTGCCTGTTGACCCCACATAAGTTGTAACACCACAGCCATTTTAGAAAAGGCAAACTCATTAATAAGCCACACATACCCACTCCATTCAAATCCATTCCTTTCAGTTGATTTACTCCCTTCCCCATTAAATTATCTTGCATATCTTCCCAACCCTTCCATTTATTCATCACTCAGTTAATTCAGGATGTTCCCAAATTCAATCTCCTTTCAATGCATCTGCTGAAAGACTGAGAGCCACCTTCCTGCTTGCTTCTCCTATTCCTCCTTAGCAGATGCTGAATTACAGCAAAAGAAAGAAAGAAACAAATAAACAAACAGAAATCAGTAGTGCACACAGCTAGGGGCACTATGCAACATATCTGAGGCATATGTTCCATAGTGCCTCCCCCACCCCTCAGCAATGCCTCTGAAGTCCAGCATGGAATTAGGGTGCAGCTAACTATAAAAAAGCTGGGCAACATTCGATGACAGTCTGAAAAATCCAGCCAGAGATGTCACTCATCCCTCCTGCTTTCCCCCCAAATGAACTGGCCTTTTTGAATGCTTCAGCTGAACACTTGAAAAGCCTTGTCTTTTGTTTTTGGTTTAGTGTTCAGATGGAATACCCCCAAAGCCCAGTCAAGCCACTGCTCCTCCTTCCCTGTTTCCCCTTTCCCCAAGGCAGAACACGCACACACATTATCCTAGGGAAAAGGGAAGGGTATGGTAAAGGGCGTGGTCTCTTCCCTCTGTCCCACAGGCAGATGAAGATCTGGTAGACTTCGGCTGTGAGCCTCAGTTTAAATCAGGCCATGCTGAAGAGGGATGGGCCTGATTTGAATTGGGCTGCCTTACTCAAGGGGAGTTTGCATTTTGAGCTTTCTCCTCTCGAATACTCACCCCATCTCTAAACCCAACATTTCTCTCTAGAGGTAATGAGGCTGGGTTGAAAAGCACATATATACAGCTATTGAACCATAGTTCAAATGTTGCTCAGTTAGCCAAGGCTAAGCTCTTGAAGGCAGAACACCAGAAAAAGAAAACACAAAAGGGACAAGATAAGAAGACAGCTCATTTCGAGAGAACACAGCATTTTAAAAAAAATGGTGTGAAGGCAAATCTGGGTTAAGGAGTAAGAACGAGAACTGTAGGCTGGGGGAAAAAACCTTGAGGAAAGAAACCTTGTATAAAGGCTAACTCAAGATGCAAATGGAAGAGAGGCTTCACTATAGAACAATAGGTTGACCCTGGAACTGCAGGCCAAAAACTACTGGATTCTGTATGTCCCTGAGAGACTGTTGTTTTGTTCTGGGAGCGAAGAACGTAATTGTAGAGGTTGGCTTCTGTTCAGAAAATGCAAGTCAGCTGCAAAATACTATTTCTATTGTGAGTCCAAGAGGAAAATCCTTATGAGTGGAAATAACAAGTCCCTTACACACATCTCAGCTATCTCTGCTGCACTGCTAATAATACCCTGAGCTGAGTGGGGATCAAGTATCTCCTGGGTCTTTAATGGGACATCTGCCATGTGGAATATTGAATGGCGCTCCATTATTTCCACCCTTCAGATTGTCTCTGTGTAGACAAGCTCAACCACTAGAGCAGACACTGCGCCACAACTGGCGTGGTCTACTGTTTAGTGATGTCCACGTAGTATGTTACGATACAGGCCGAAAAGGAAACAGCAACCATACAAAAAGAACTAACCTCTGATTCTTGGACATAAAAGACGACATAACCCCAAAGGCATGAATCTCCAAATCACCATTACATGGTGTCATGTAAAATAAAAATTGCAGCAACATCCACAAGTGATCAGCGCTGACCCCTTGTGCAGGCTTTCAAAAGCAGCAAGCGCCCCCCTTCTTTCGTGTATCTCACAGAGGACACTTGGACAGATCAAAGCTTTCCAAAACAACTGAGATCCTGGTTGTGTAAGACTGGGCTTCTTCCAACAAGTTTCAAAAGGGCAGCTAAAATTTCCTGCCACCATTCTCAAGAATGCTAGCCTATCTTCGAAGTACTTTGTGTGTGTAAAAAAAGGGTGAGACTTAAGTGCTTGACTCCTTCTCATTGAAGGACACTTCAAATGTTACAAAAATCCCACCAGGGAAAGCATTTTGTACATGTATGTATAATGGGGGAAGCATGTCTGCACAGGAATTAGCATGCGATTCAGGTGTGTAGGCTGTCTCGCGTGGCAATTGTATGTACATGAGTTACACTGTATGTATATCTGCTGGAAAGCTACAGACCACTCTGACTTTCCAGTGTGTGTACTTGACAAGGAAATACACACCTGTGCAGTACTACATGGGGGTTGCATACTAATCCCTGCATGGAAGTAGGAATTTTGTCATACTTGAAGCAGTCCCAATACTCTGCATTTCCGGCACTTCACGGATGTAAACAAAGATAGCGCTGAGTAATGACCAACCTCCTTTTGCTTCATTTCCTAACCTGTTCAGCTTCAGGAGAAAGGTTAAAGCCACTGAGTGAGCACATGACTGCTGAAAAAACCACAAGGGTGATGGAGGGAGAGCAGAAGAAAGAGACAGAGGGCTTCTTCACACGGAGCTTTTATCCTGCTATTGAGATTGGCTACTCACAGAAGTTTGTGGGTCCTTTAGATGATGTTGTCGATCTCCAGGGCATCTCCCACACTAAATGACCTTTATTCCGTTTTTTAAAAGATCGGAGATAATGAGCTATCAAATTACAGCACTTGAGTTCCCTCGTGAAAAAAGAAAATCCGCAATAAGAGGAGCTAGACCACAGCCCCATCTAGTGGCTGTGTAATGAAACATATGGAAGACTCAGATAAGGGGGGAAAGGCAGGGGGAAAGGAAGCACAGGTAATGGGAGTCTGTAGTGATCCTGCATTTAAAACGGAAGCAGAAAACCCTGTTTTAAATGTGGGATTTTAGGCTGGTGTAGAGATGCTCAGGGAGGTGAGCCCTGTGCTGATGTGCACTGGAATCTGTCCTCTTCATGATCCCCAAGGAATGCTATGTAAGCAATGGGGAGGGCTGGGGGGAACGAATGGCAACAGTGCTTCCATGTGCTGAGAGCTGTATTTGCCGCCTGTTTGTCTTTTGTAAGATGTTAAGGGAGAGTATGCGCCAATCAGTCCTCGCTGTCAGCATGAAGGAAACACGCCCTTTCCCCAAATTGATTAACCCTCCCTGCAGGTTGCCATGGTGAAGTAAGGCAGACATGAGCTTCAGCCCTGAAGCACTAGGGGAATGTATTATTTCTGGATGATTTAATACATGGGAGAGAGAGATGTAAAGAGAAAACAGCATCCCAAGGAGAGGACGGAGAGACACAAGCAGAGGAAGGAGGAGTGATAGGAACAGAATTATTGAACGTCAGTGTAGAGGGAAGAGTTGGTGAAAAGGGAAAACTTATACCACATCCTTGAGTTCACACACATGTAGCTTGGGTTTATTATTGTTCTGGGAAAACTAACATCTCACCTTCTTCCTTCTGTACACTCACAACCAAGTTATTTACCTACTATTGCTGTTCTTCAAGAGTAGGTGATACACCATCCTATATACTGTGCCACCACAGCCAGCTACTTGGAGGAAAACCCTTCTAAAGCTGTGGAGAGGCCCTTCTCCCTAACTGGAACATAGGAAGTTCCCTTACACGGAGTCAGACCATTGGCCCATCTAGCCCAGTATTGTCGACACTGATGAGAAGCAGCTGTCCAGGGTTTCAGGCAGGATTCTTTCCTGGTTCTACCTGGAAATGCTGGGGATTGAACCCGGGGCCTTCTTCATGCAAGGCATGTGCTCTACCACTGAGCTCCAGCCCCTCCCTATACTACCAGTAGCCTGAGGTATGTGGGAAAGTATATATGGGGTGAAGCCTTTATCTCAACCTTCATCCAAGGAGCTCAAGATGGTGTACATGGTTGTCTCGCCATTTTAACAACCATGTGAGGTAGGTTAAGCTGAAGCGAGAGATGGGCCCAAGGTCATCCATTGAGGTTAATGGCTGAGTGGGGCTTGAACCCTGGTCTTTCAGACTAGTCCAACACCCAAATGAGGAGATAGGCCAGAGTATGGCTTCGAATGTGCTGTTCTTAAAGACCAAGTTACAGCTAAACAAATTTTGTTTTCTTTGAGTGGTGCTGTACACAGTGACACCTATGGGTGACTAGCAAATTTCCAACTGAGGAAAGTTGAAAAGAGCCCATATAGTCATGGACTCCAGGAGGCAGCAAAAACTCTTAACGTGTCTCAGCGACATATTCATAGAATCATAGAATAGTAGGGTTGGAAGGGGCCTACAAGGCCATCGAGTCCAACCCCTGCTCAATGCAGGAATCCAGGTCAGAGCATCCCTGACAGATGGCTGTCCAGGGATGTAATTATTCCAATGATAGCATAATAAGAATGTGCTACTAGACCTGATGGCTATAAGCTACCTCCAGTATCAGAGGCACTCTGCCTATGTACACCAGTTGTGGTTTTTCTGTGGGCAGCTGGTTGGCCACTGTGTGAACAGAATGCTGGACTAGATGGACCCTTGGTCTGATCCAGCAGGGCTCTTCTTATGTTCTGATGCTGCTGCTCCAGCAGTGGCAAGTAGGAATGTGCTGTTCCTCCCACCTGCATCTAGAGAGTTCCTATCAGTGACTAGGCACACTTAGACCTGGGAAATGTAGTTTTCCTCAAGTGCTATTGTGTATGTCAGTAGCGCTTGGAAAAGCTAAATTTCCCAGCTCTATTAGTGGAAGCACCATAAGGGAGAGGGGACATCTTTCCATTCTCCCCTCCTGCTTTCTGCAGCCATAGCAGCACGAAAGGAAGTGGGCAGAGAGATGGGGAGGGGGTTGGAGGCTTGCACTGGGTGGAAAGAAGGGAGGGGTGCTGAAGATTCATGGGTGGCTTGATGGGTGGTAGAAATGATTCTCCCTTCCTGCATTTGGGTTTCCTGAACTTCCTTGGGAAAGGCTAAAACAAAAACAGCCTCCGTCTGCCCACGCCACCCACCCAGGATTCTCTGAAAACTAAATGCTTTCCAAGCAAGCTGTAGGGATCTTGCTATCACTAATTTGAATATCACTTGTAAACAGAGTATAGGGTTGCTCCCAGACAGATGGCTCTTAGTGCTAATAAATCATTGCACTTCCACTGTAAGCTACAAACAGAATTGCAATCAACATCCCACACTAGCAGGAGATATTAAGGCACTTTCAGTGTGTATATCTGTTCTCTTTCAGCTGATGAGCCCAGTTGCACTGAGGGCCTAGCTTCGCGGAGAGCCTAGCTTTGCTGGGCACTATGAGTCCCAGTTCATACAGAGGACATGGGGCAAATCATGTTCCATGGATTCTGACCAAACAGGAGTTAGGTTCCCAGAGAGAAAGGAGCACAAATACAGCAGCACCATGGAGAGTTCCAAGTGATGCTGGAGCTGGAAGCTGGACAAGATGATCTGCATGTTGCTACATCAAGAAGCAGATCGTGACTGAGCCTTAGGTAGAGTTCTGACTTTCTTTAGGCTGGCTAGCCCACCTCACTATTGACTGAGCCCTTCTCCTTTAAAGGGGCCTGGTCTGTTTCAGCTGCATTGGGCTGTGACAACACATAATTGCTAGATCCTCAGAATCTGAGGATGACAACATGACTTCCTGTGGGCACAGGGGAGCTGGTCCCTGGGGCCTTCCTGAAGAACTAGGTCCTAAGGAGGTGGGAATGTCATGATGCCCTTTTGTTACCAAGCCCTCTCCCATGTCTGTTAACTCAGGAGCTTTGTCCTCGGAGGATGAGGGGTCAAGGTCCTGGATGATGACAACATCCCACTATTTCCCATCCACACCAGTGTCTTTATTGCTACTCCGCCAAATTTTTTTTAAGGGGCATGGTTTTGATGTGGATAGTGACTTTTTGGGCAGCTGGTACTATCACAGCTCAGCACACATGCACTAACCTCTTTGCAGTGGGTGCCATTTTTATGCTTTCTGGCTTTAAAAAAAAAAAGTACAATAGCAAAATACCAATTAAACGAAAGGGTGCTATAGAGCTATACTGTTATAATTATATGTAACGGCATACACACATAAAACTGATGGTGGGGAAAATGCTTTGTTATCTCCATTTTAGCAAGGTAGTTAATGGCACTGACTGGAAAGGGTTGCCCCCTCCATCACTTATTAAATCTATATATTGCATTATGGGGGTGTAATGCTATTACTTTTATTTAAGCGGCATTTTGCTGTTTAAATATATATATCTATATTGTTGTTCAGTCGTTAAGTCGTGTCCGACTCTTTGTGACCCCATGGACCACAGCACGCCAGGCCTTCCTGTCCTCCGCTCTCTCCCAGAGTGTGCTCAAGTTCATATTCATTGCATTGGTAATGCTGTCTAGCCATCTCATCCTCTGCTGTCCCCTTCTCCTTTTGCCTTCAGTCTTTCCCAGCATCAGTGGCTTTTCCAGTGACTTTTCTCTTCGCATTTGGTGGCCAAAGTATTTGAGCTTCAGCTTCAGTATCTGTCCTTCCAATGAGCACTCAGGGTTGATTTCCTTTAGGATTGACTGATTGGACCTCCTTGAAGTCCAGGGGATTCGTAAGAGTCTTCTCCAGCACCACAGTTCGAAAGCATCGATTCTTCAGCGCTCAGCCTTCCTTACAGCCCAGCTCTCACAGCCATATGTTGCTACTGGGAAAACCATAGCTTTGATTATGTGGACCTTTGTCGGCAAGGTGATGTCTCTGCTTCTTACTATGCTGTCTAGGTTTGCCATAGCTTTCCTCCCAAGGAGCAAGCGTTTTTTAATTTCATGGCTACAGTCACCGTCTGCAGTGATCTTGGAGCCCAAGAAAATAACATCTGTCCCTGCTTCCATTTCTTCCCCTTCTATATGCCAGGAAGTGATGGGGCCAGATGCCATGATCTTTGTTTTTTTAATGCTGAGTTTCAAACCAGCTTTTGCACTCTCCACTTTCACCCTCAACAAGAGGCTCTTTAGATCCTCTTCACTTTCTGCCATTAGGGTGGTATTGTCTGCGTATCTGAGGTTGTTGATAATTCTCCCTGCAATCTTAATTCTGACCTGTGATTCATCCAAGCCGGCGTTTCTCATGATGTACTCTGCATATAAGTTAAATAAGCAGGGTGACATTATGCAGCCTTGTCGTACTCCTTTCCCAATTTGGAACCAATCGGTTGTTCCATGTCTGGTTCTGACTGTTGCTTCTTGACCCTCGTACAGGTTTCTCAGGAGACAGATAAGGTGGTCTGGTACTCCCATCTCTTTCAGAATTTGCCACAGTTTGTTGTGATCCACACAATCAAAGGCTTTAGCGTAGTCAATGAAGCAGAAATAGACGTTTTTCTGGACAGAACTCTATTAGCCATTGTCCTGCTTCATTTTGTACACCAAGACCATGCTTGCCTGCTATCCCGGTGATTTCTTGACTTCCTACTTTAGCATTCCAATCCCCTATGATGAAAAGGATATTTTTTTTGGTGTTAGTTCTAGAAGGTGTTGTAGGTCTTCATAGAACCGATCAACCTCAGCTTCTTCAGCCTCAGTGGTTGGAACATAGACTTGAATTACTGTGATGTTGAATGGTTTGCCTTGGATTTGTACTGAGATCATTCTATCATTTTTGAGATTGTACCCCAGTACTGCTTTTCCCACCCTTTTATTGACTATGAGTGCTACTCCATTTCTTCTAAGGGATTCTTGCCCACAGTAGTAGATATGATGGTCACCTGAATTAAATTCGCCCATGCTTGTCCATTTTAGTTTGCTGATTCCCAAGATGTCGATGTTCAATCTTGCCATCTCATGTTTGACCACCTCCAGCTTACCTTGATTCATTGATCTGACATTCCAGGTTCCTAAACAATATTGTTTTTTACAGCATCGGACTTTCTTTTCACCACCAGACACATCCACAGCTGAGTGTCCTTTCGGCTTTGGCCCAGCTGCTTCACTCTTTCTGGCGCTACTTGGAAATTCCCTCTGCTCTTCCCCAGTAGTATATTGGACACCTTCCGACCTGAGGGGCTCATCTTCCAGCGTCATATCTTCTAGCCTTGTGATACATTCCATGGGGTTTTCTTGGCAGGAATACTGGAGTGGGTTGCCATTTCCTTCTCCAGTGGACCACATTTTGTCAGAACTCTCCGCCATGACCTGTCCGTCTTGGGTGGCCCTGCACGGCATAGCTTATGGCTTCACTGAGTTATGCAAGCCCCTTCGCCACAACAAGGCAGTGATCCATGAAGGGGATATATCTATATACACACATGCATATATATGTGTGTACGTGTGCGTGTGCGCGCGCGTGAGAGAAACACAGGAAGCTATGCACTAAGGGCTTCTGCACATGTGGAGATTGCATTACTTTTCAGTCCTTCTAAAAACAGTCAGACTTCCCCTGATAAAAAGAAAAAAAAAGATAGAAGCAGCACAGGGAAAACACAGGTGAGTTACAAATGGATGATGAAGTCATGTGGACTCCCCCCCACACCATAAAATGTGAGTAAATGAGCCATGGTGATTCCACAATAAATTCTCATCTGGAAGCCACCCAAGTGGCCGGCAGCTCACCAGTCCTATCACACTTATGCTTTTAGTGAACCAGGTGATTGGTCTATTTTAAAAATACAAACATTGTGGGCAGAATTATTCATTTCAGTTTTTCCATGAATCACTTTGCAAGGGTTCTTGAGTAAAACCCTCCCTGCTCGCTGTCAGAATAAATACCTGATGGTTGTCAGAGGCTTTGGTTTTGTCAGGCATATATTGTGTATTTGGTTATTCCAAACAGACAAGTAAAGGCAAGCGGCCTTTAAAAACATACTTAATAGCAGGCACAAATGAGGCCAATAATTTAACATCTGGCACTGCTGCATGGCAGCCTCGCTTTACTACACTAATTTCTACATTGTAGCAAATGCTTCAGATCTGGGATATAAATGGCCCCATTACTCTGCCTGATCTGCTTCTCTCTGAGACCTCAGGCAGATGAAATCTGACGTTTCTGATGACAGGCTGTTTAATCATAGGTTCCCATAATTGGACTAGAGACTTAAGGCAGCTGAGAGTCCAGTTAAGTGTGATTATTCGATGGGCATGCTTGTTGTCTCATTTGCACATCAGTGGAAGACACACAATGGCTGCTTGCTGATGCAAGGGGGCCTCTGAGAGACAGACTGATTAAATGCCATCAGTGTCTATTGCTGCCATAGCATGTCTTTGGGCATCTCCTCTCTAATAGGTGTTAAAGGTGGAAGGAATTAAGCAACGAATATTGTACAATAAAATGGTCACAACTGAGTGACAGTAGCTGAGATATTTTCCAAGATCGTGTAAATCTGTTTACAATTCCTGCCAGATCTTCAGCTGGTATGAACTAGTACTGAAGCATGCTTTTTAAAAAAATCAGTGAAGGATCTGGGCTTTACCTGCTTTTCCAATTAGTGGATACACCTATAATTAAGGGTACATAATAGCCGCCTTCAGTGCCAGTTTTCTTAGTAGAAAGGCAGGGAATAAATCAAATCAGTAAGATACATCCTCATTATACATTTAAACAGATATTAACATATTTGTATCCATCATCCTCAAAAACCATGGTAGGTTAATTTTTGGTAAGGGTGCCGAGACTTTCTTATTAGAGATCCCCAGCTGCGATCCCTAGGGCTCCTAGGTGGAAAGCTAAGCTGCAGTCTTGTGTAAACTTATCTGGAAGTAAGCCAAACTGAATGAGTGAGGAGGGTATAAATACCTGAACTACTTGTTCATAAGAATGCTACCACAGTAGGGCTGTCTCCACAACTTAGCCCTCTTGAACAGTAAATAACCCCTGCCTACAATTTCTCCTTTATGTATTATGCCAGGGGCGGGCAAACTGAGCAATCAGTTCATACCTCTGGCAAGAGTGATCTGTCCCTTTCCTGACAGCCCACTGGGCAGGGAGGAAGAGGGAGAGGGGAGGGGTGTCGGGGACAGAGGGAGGGAGGGGGAATAGGGTGGTCCCACCCACCAATGGCTTCCGTCCCAACCACTAGTGGCATGTGGCCTCTGACAGATTATCCTCAAGGGAATGTGGCCCTTGACAGAAAAAAAAAAGGTTCCCCATCCCTGTCTTATGCCTACAGGAGCAGCAGTTTGCAGGCTGGTAGTTCAGGTTTGTGTGTATTCATAGTATATCAACACACACTACTGTTTAGCATGCAAGCTGTAGTGTATCCACAGCTAGCTGAAACTGGGGGTTTTTTGGCAAGCAATTTAAGCTTTGGGGGGGATAGGTAATTCAATATTCATCCATTTTGTTAATTATCCTGGATTTTTAAAATGCTAGATGTTTAATGCTCCATGCATTTTTATTTTAAGAAAAGGCTGGTGGTGGGATGGGTGTGGGGGAAACATCCCAAGAGTTTCTAACACCCTACACAAAAGCTAAACATCATTTTTTTAAAAAAAAATTCTGGTCAGTTTTGAAGAATCACAGGTTCCTCTCTCCCATGTTTTGTCAGAGAAGGTTTCATATTGTCTGACTGGGCCTATGGAGAGATGGACAGACACTTAAAGATGCTGCTGAAAGAAAGAGGGCATTGTGCCACAGACTACAATGAGGAATCAAACAGCTAATTTTCTGGCAATTCCCACCGGAGCCTTAGAAGCCGGGCTGGTGGGGAGTGTGCATATTGGCCCAATGCGAAGTCTATCCCAGGTCTCCAGGTGGTGCTCCCAGTGAGGGGCAGCAGATGTTCTACACAGGAGGAAGGGTTCATTAGAACAAGCTCCAACTGTACACATAATTATCTACGATGCCCTGCAGCTCCCCATGCTTCTCTCTTCTCATTCCAAAGACACTTTCATCTTTAAAGAGAGCAGTGCACAGCCAGGAAAAGAAGTGAGGAGGATGGTGGTTCAGAGCTGTGCAATTTGCAGCTCAACTGAGAAAAAAGCACATTTACTGGCTGACTTAGGAGTGATGGGGTCTCTGCACAGGCGTGTGACTGAAGGCAATGAGGGTTGCCAACACCCATGTTTCTGTGCACACTTATATACCTATCCACGTGTACACACACAATCATGTCATTTAACTTTCATGTAGACACAGATATGTTCACATCAATCAATATGCATATGTCAGTATTTGAGTAGGCACTCATAAAGGAGCAAATGCATTCATGTACATGAAATATTTCAATACTGAAGACAGATACACATATAATAATAGGTGAGCACCAATATAAATAATATACTAAAACACATGGTTGCACCAATGTGCCCAGACATTTAAGTGATCATAAAGACCCATGCAGGTGCTGGCAGCTGACATGTTGTATACACCCACGCTAGAATCCATATCAGCACTGGCAGCTGCCGCCCAAACGTATTGATTATTGCACTCTTATCTGTCAAGATAAAAACAGACCTATTTATCCCCCTAGCTTGTATGCTGTTAGAAATATTAGGTAGAGGCCATGGAGAGGCAAAAACCTGATACCTACCTATTGGGAGCCAGGAAGTGTAGCCACAAGGTAAATTTACACATGCATGATCATAATTGGTCAACTGCAACATCAAGTGATGACTTAATATGTGAAATAGCCATCACCAGTCAAAGGACACAAAAAGAATTTTCATATTACTTGACGTCACTTCAAACATCACTTTTCAGTAGAGGCGGTTCACACCTTCAGTGCCGAGTTATCGAATAATAGATGGTGAGATATCAAGCGATGCACATGAATGTATAAATCAGTCCTAGGCTAAAGAAAGACTCAGTTGTTCTGCCCGAACAAAAGGATGCTGAAGAGACAGCTAAATAGTCAGGCTATGTTCCCATCTGGAACTCACAAAATCTGGGTGGGCTCAATTCTTAATCTGCCATATATTTTTCTCATTCGACAGGCATTCTGATGAATGTGGGACTGGGAAGAAGCAGAGATGGCTGTGTTCTCTATGGTAGCCAGTACATCCACATTACTACTAGGCAGTGCCTATCTGTGCTACATACTGGCTGTATTTGGACAATCATACTTTGGCTTAATGTCAAGATATGAATGAGCTTTTTGGCCATGCATGCAGCCCCTTCACTTCTCTCTTTGTGTGGGCAAACAAGCAAGCCAGGAAGCTGGTCTGGGACTGTTTAGTTTATGGAAAAGGCAAGTGAGAGGAGACATGACAGAGGTATACAAAATTATGCATGGTGTGGAGAAAGTTAGGGAGTTTTTCTTTCTCTGTCATAATACTAGAACCTGGGATTGTCCCATGAAGCTGATTGGTGGAAGATTCAGGACAGATAAAAGGAAGTACTTCTTCACACAGCGTATAGTTAAACTATGGAATTCATTACCACAAGATGTGGTGATGGCCACCAATTTGAATGACTTTAAAAGGGGATTAGACAAATTCATGGAGGAGAAGGCTATCCAGGGATACTAGTCCTGATGGCTATAAGCTACCTCCAGTATCAGGGGCAGTATGCTGGGAAACATGAGCGGGGGGAGGTACTATTGCCTTTGTCCTACTTGTGGGTTTCCCAGAGGCAGCTGGTTGGCCACTGTACAAACAGAATGCTGGACTAGATGGACCCTTGGTCTGATCCAGCAGGGCTGTTCTTATGTTCTTAAGCCTTCCATTAACTATAGTTTCTCATTTTGTCCAAACTGAGATCAATAGTGAATGGCTTTGGAGCAAGCCAGAATATGAAAGCATGAAGTTGGCTTAATAACATGACTTGTTCTGTGGCCATTAACCATAATTTACCAGTTCAGACCAAATGGGAAATTATAATTTATTGAAAAGTTCCTGGTTTGTTTGCTCCCCCTGTGAAGGGAGAAGGGGCTGCATGCACCCCAAAAGGCTCTTTCATATCTCAGCTTATGAAGTCCAAACCAGCAAACCATCCCAAGCATCTTAAAACCTGACCTGAGCATGAACCAGCCATCAGCTGAGTCATAAGCCTCTTTGGGGTTAAAAAACAGGCACTACTAAAAGAGTATCTCAAATATGCGCCGTCTTAGACAGCCTCATGCCATCCACCCAGAAAAAGAGAAACAACAAAAGAAACAAGTCTATCTGATAGCTCAAGATGAAGACTAGACAACATTTGGGTTGGGGCGGGGGGGGGGGGCTGCAATGGTCATGCGCCAGAGGGGGGAGAGACACCAGAAGACCAGCCCTGCTGGGAATGGATAGAAACAAGGCGCAGGGAAGCGTGGCGGATGCGTCTGCCCTTGCTTTTGCAGGCCTTGGGGGAGTGGCTTCAGCAGCAGCAGCAGGAAGAGCCAGCTGCAGCACCTAGGGCTGCTGCCTTGTTCAAAGAAGAGGGAGCAGGGGAGGTCCTCGGGGAAGAAATGGAGTATTGTGAATGTGCAGCTCAGACACCTGGGGAGTTCTTGTAAAACACCAGATCACAAAGGAAAGCCTTTAGGCCAGCAGTCCCCAACCTTTTTGGGACCAGGGACCGGTCCGTGGAAGACAATTTTTCCATGGACCAGGGGGGGATGGGACTGGGCTGCAGTAGGGGTGTGGGAACCCCCCTTACCTTGGGTCCACGGGGGGGGAGGCAATCCATCCCTCCCCTCCCCCCCTGGGATCCTCGCTAGCCCTGGCTGGCTCTGCTCTGCAGCAAGTCCGCAGAGCTGCCGGCCGGCTCCAGCCGGGGGAGGACTTCCGGCTGCTGGGACGCGTAGCGGACACCATTTACGTCCCTGTCCTTTGCAGTAATAGGCTATTACTGTAAAGAACAGGGCTGGAGCCAGCTGGCAGCTCAGGACTCGCTGCGGAGCGGAGCCGGCCAGAGCCGGCGAGGATTCCCGGGCGGGGGGGAGGGACGGATCGCCTCCCCCCCCCGCAGACCAAAGGTAAGGGTGGGTTCCCACACCCCTACTGCGGCCCGGTCCCTAACAGGCCACGGACTGGTACCGGTCCGCGGCCAGAGGGTTGGGGACCTCTGCTTTAGGCAACGTCATCCTCCTCCAGGGCGTCTCCCATGCTTTGTGACCATGATCACAACTTTTTTTCCTAATGAAGTAAGTGTGGCATTTTTTCTACATGGCTTCTATAACACCATAGAAATCTCGTGGAATTGTGCAATTCTGCTATACCACAGCACCACCTAGTGGTTGTATAATGGAACATATAGAAAGGCAGAGAAAGAAAAACCCTGGAAAAAAAGTGTAAAAGAACCGATCTTATTCCTGCAATGAATCCAGAAGCAGAAGGCCCGGTAAAGGTGCAGGCTAAAAGCTTCATGTAGAAAAGCCCTTTGTCTCTGAAGTGAGCATGGTTAGGAGGAGAGAACTTGGCTCAGTTAAAGTATGCCCTTTTGCATGTTGTCTTTGAGCAGTTTCCTCCCTCCCACAGTTGCTTCAGGGACAACAGGAGAGACCAACCATCCCTTTATCCCCTGATGGGAATGGGAGAGGGCAGGATTGGACTCCAAGACTGTGCATTCTTTTGGCATGTTGTCTCTAAGCCCAGCTCCCTTCCTCCCAGCAGTTGCTTCAGGGATGAAGGGAACATTCAGTCTTCTGTCCCCAAAGTGAGTATGGGAGGGGGGATTCGGTCCTCAATTGACCCTTCCAATAGCTGATTCATTGTGGAGTAAAGGAAAGGGGACAAAAAAGGGCTCCTTTGCCCTCCTTTCTTTCTCCTGCAGTTCTTTGCATCTGTCTATGCAGAAAGCCAGTTCCCAGAGTTCTGCATGTCACAATCTATCATCACACCAAGCAATCCGGGCTGTGGGGAATGCAGCAACAGGCAAGTTCAGTTCAGTTCTCAGTGACTCCCACTGTGTTCTGTGGAACAAAGGAAAAGGGATACAATCTGGGACACACTTTGTGGGGATGAATCTGGTGGGGATGAGGGAGAGGGCCTTTTCTGTGGTGGCCCCCACTCTGTGGAACTCCCTCCCTAGGGAACTCCGCCATGCCCCCTCTTTAATGAGCTTCCGTCGTGCATTAAAAACGTGGTTGTTCAGGCAGGCATTTGGGGTGGGTTAGGGTATTTTAGAAAATGTTTTTACTGTAGAATTTTATTGTTTTAAACTGTTTTATTGTATGTTGTACATCGCCCAGAGTGGCTGGGTGACCAGCCAGATGGGCGATTAATAAATTTAATAATAATAATAATAATAATAATACTTGAAAAAGGTCAAAAGCTGACCCTTACATCTGGTCCCTGGGGACAGCAGGGGCTGTCAAGCAGAGGAAAAGCAAGGACTCACTGGGAGAACTCATACTAGCCCAGGCTGGCAGGTCTCATCTAGCCCCATTCTCTGAACACCAACACCATTTGTACTGTAGGACATAAGCTCCCCAACAGAGAGGCAGTTCTCTCTGGGTACTTCCAGACAGACAATTCCTAGTGCTACTGGTCATGCCCTGCTAGAGGATTCCTCCTCAGAGGAGGACCCAGGGCCCACACTCACTGACAATGCTCAGGAGCCACCTATAACAGCACTCCAGGAGGCCCCTGGGCCCTCAGGGGAGACTGCTGAGGGTCCACTCCCCCCCCCCCGGAAGAAGGGAGCTCTGCTTCAGAGGCAGGATGGCTACCAAGCCCCATGGAGTGATGACGCCTGAAGCGGCAGGCCACCGTCTCTTCACCAGCTTTGGACCCAGCTACCTTTCCTCCCTAGTGCTCATTCTGATGGAACTCCTGTAAATTAACTTGGACTGCCTTTGACTGAAGTTCTTGCTGAATCCTTTTCTGCCATCCCTAGAGCTCCCTCTGACAGGATTCCTGTAATGAACCATGGACTGCCTTTGACTGAATCCTTGTCTGCCACTGTACTCTGGGAAACTGTGCTGGCCTTGACCCTACATTGCTTTAACCTCACTCCCTGCCTGCTTTTTGACTGGTCTCTGAGGACGGTGTGGGCTTCAACTGTGGGCCATTGATCACTATCTTAGATCCTCTCCAAGTCCAAGCCTTTGTAAACAAGACACTACCAATCAGAGACATCGTGCAGCTATTCTGTTCCCCCCCCCCTTTGATCGTTCGTGGGGAGGGGAGAAAAAAAGACAGAAGAAGCAGTGGGACCATATGGGAGGGCTGCAAGGTGGAAGATGGCATTGTCTGGGGCCCCTGTAAAATCCCGTGAATGAGGCAGGGCGATTGCTCGATAAAAGCCTCCTCTGGAAGCACCCTTTGGAGGCAGCAGGCTGCCTCCAACAGAGGCTCTGTTTTGGTATCTGTGATAAGAATGTGATTAAAAATACCAGTTTTATTTGCTCTAGAGGATACATTTAAGCTGAGGAATTACAGGGGTCAGGTTGCTTAACCCTTTCCCCTCCAGCTGTTTTCTCTCAGTGGGAGGAAATGTAGAGGGGAGATTTTGACTAGAAAAACAGCTGAAGGGGAGCAGTCTTCACTATCCCTTTGCTTAATTGGCAGGCTCCAAAGCATCCCCCCCCACCCCCACACACATCATGGGGGAAAGATAGATATGATTGTGTGACACATATTAAGAAGAAGTCAGACACGATTCTCAAGGTGACACCAGGGACTTCCAAGAGATAATGGCTTACAATGTTGGGAGAATCCCACCAGATGGCACTCTTGCACTGTTCCAGACTCTCCCTAGTAGTAGCATTCAGTGGAAAATGCATCAGCAACCCATAGGGGAAGCTCCTGTCAAAATCCAGACTCGAGTCACCAGAAATAAATATTTAGTAATGAGCTATTAACCTTTATGGTTCCCTAAGGGGGAGTGGACATGCTAAATACCCTGCCTCAAAACTGTGCAGGATCCTGCTGAGCTACACAGAAATGCATCTTGCCAGGAGGCCGGAGGGACCAGCATGGAACTCCAGAGTCGGCTTGGGCACGTGCTGGGTAAGAAGGAGAGTTGGACAAATTTACTTCCTGGAAGAGCTGGGAGCAGAGGACGTCGCAGGCCTGTGCTCAACAACAACAAAACAAAAGGGAAGAGAAAGGAGCCCGGACTGATTCTGTTGAGCTTTGGGCATCAGACTACAGGCAGGGGAAGAGACAGGTCTGCTGGCAAGACTCACACTGGTTCAGGATGACTGATCCCAATTCCCTGTTTTCTGTCCTGCAAAGCATTGCCCATGTCCTGACTGTAGCTCCTCCCCTCCCCCTCCCCTACACTCTAGCCCCATCAGAAGCACCACAAGGCCACCGAATTAATCCCCCCTGCCTCAAGGCAGCACTTTCTGCACACCAGTCTCTTGCCTACCAACTCTGAATCACATGCCCTTTTCCACTCTGCTCTAAACAACAGTAGGCAGGGTTAGCACTCTCTAAAAAAACATGCTAAAAAAGGCAATTCATCTTGCCTTTTGAATTCCTTCATCCGCAGTGTCTACATGTTACGACACTTCAGGTTTGCAAGAGGCAAACAGATGCCTCAGGTTTGCAAGAGGCAAACAGATACCTCAAATCAAGGATGTGAACTTTAGTCTTCCTTCCCTCTGCAGCTACAGGCCAGGCACACGTCTCCTTTCTGCCATTCTTTCTCCAGGTTTTCCTTCCCCTCACAGAGGTCTTCTGCTCTCCATTCATTCTTCTTAGCCACTACCTCTCCCAGCCTTATTTTCCTACCTGGCCTCTACGTCCCTTGTTCTGCTGCTTTCTCAGACCCATCCCTCTTTACTCCAGCAACTTCCACTCCCCCCCCCCCGTGGTTTTAAATATATATATTTTTAACCTTGCCGCACTGCCAGAGGCTTCCCCACCACTAGCACCACCACAAAAAGCCCAGGCAGAGCAATCCCACCAGCAGGGCCAGGGAGATCTGAAGGCGGAGGAACTACACTATCAAAAGTCCTTCTAGGCACACACTGGCAGGGTAGAAGGGAGGGAGGAGCGGCACTTTCCTTCCTCCCTGTTCTGAGTTCGTGGTGTGTTTTTTTAAAAACAGTACCGCCCTCCCATTGGAAACACTGGGGGGGGGGATTATGTATGACAGCTCTAGCGCTAGCATACATTTCCCTACCTCCATGTTGGGGGCATGTCTGGGAACCCCAATGTCCCCTGATACTGGGGTTCTCCCTGATCTACCCATTTTGCCTGTATCATAATCAAGGCTCTGACATCAGAGAGGCATGGATGGTGGAGGTCTCCGTGCGGGCTGGGAGGGTATATCTGAGGTCAGATCTCCCCCTCCAAGGGGGGGCCCTTCTCTCCATCCTCGGTGGGAGAGGGCCAAACCATCCTATGGCCCTGGGATCCTTTCAGGGACCACAGGACTGCAGCTTTGATAGCTTTACCATATTTATTTATTGTTCCTTTTGTATTCCAACTTTCCTCCAGGGAGATTATGCTTTTAATCCTCACAACAACCATGGCAGGTAGGCTAGACTGAGACTTGACCAGAGCCATCCAGTGAGCTTCAGAGCAGGGATTTAAAGCTCCAAACCGGTGTAGGCTGGTAGCTCCGATGTCAGTGGGGCGGTGAATCCACTCCAGGTTTCAGTCAGAACTCTGAAGGAGCTACCCAAGGTGTGCCTTTGATAGCTCCTTTAGAGTTCTGACTGGTTTTGACTGAAACTGGGAGCGGATTCACCGCCCCAGGGACATCAGAGGCACATGCCTCCACTGGTCCAACCCCAGTACTCTGGCAACAGCATTTCACTGGCTCTTCAAAGATTACATGGTTGTGGCCTTCCTGTGGAAAAAGAAAGAGAGAGGGAGCATCTTGATCCTATCCCAGTTTGGGGCTTGGACATAGCAATTCCACCCTGAGTGGCCTTGATGTGCTTCCCCTCTTAGGGGAAGAGGGGAATACCTGGGTCTTAGGTATTTACTTTAGGTAGTGTGGAGTTTGGCTATTAGATGTGGGATGGATAATCCCCCCACCCCCAAAGAGACCACAAAATTTCAAAGAACAAAATTTTACGATTTTACTGAATACAATGTTATTAAAAAGTTTAAAAATCTGAATGGAAACACATACGCACAAAGTACACACAAAACCATATAAGGAACAGGGTAACAAAACAACGATGGATAAATGCATCCAGCTAATCTCAGTAGACTATGTCCCTACTTTATCTAGGTCCCTTATCCAAGCCATATCTTACAGTCATTGGTCCAGCTTCCTCTCTCAACCAGTTCTCCAGTTCCAGCAGCTATTGACTCTTTCTTTCCTCCAAGACCGTGTCTTCTTTCCTTCCTTCTTTTTGCTTCTCTGCCCCTCTGTCTTTTTTCCTTAGGCTTTTATCTCTTAAAATTAGTTTCTCTCTCTCCCCATCTCCAACCAATCACAAGGGTAGTTTCTTGTTCATTTCTGCAAACTAAGTTTCTATTTCCTGAGTTAAAAATTCTCTCTCTCTCTCTGTCTCACATCCTCCAAATTTCTGTTGAACTGTATCCTGGCTTCCTGAGCAAACTTCCTGATAGGTCTAATTCTAACCAAACTTTTGACCCCTAAACTATTAACCTTTTCATTGAAACTGGCTAGCACACATACACACACACACAAATGATTTAACCCCATAATATCCTGAAACCAAATTAAATACAAAACAGAGGACAGTTCTGTTCCTTCATAATGGCATAGGAAGGGAGGGTTCAGCTTTCCTTCTCCCCAGGACAGGAGATTATCTCAGCTTGCATTAATTCTCTCACCTGTCCACCTTTGCTGCCTTTTATTAGAATACTACCTGCACCAGTTTCCAAGAATCTAACAGCTGGAAAAAGAAGCATACAGTAGCTGTCACAGGGGCTAATATGCTGACAAATTTTCGCACTAAAAGCAACAGCTTGTATTGCTGCTACTACAGCCAAACTGCCTTGTTATCTACAGCTAGATAGTGTCAAATCTGTATATTCTCTTCCAGGGCTTGAGAAGCAAGGAGAAAGGGTCAGAAAAACACTATTGAAAATAGGCTCTGGGAAGAGATTAGGACAGAAACTACAGATTGTTCACTGACTGGAACAATTGACTGAAACAGTCCTTAAACTATATCCATTCTCTCTCTCTCTCTGTCTCTCTCACCCCCACACACACACCCCTTTGCCCCAGTATAAGCTTTCTTTCTCCATATTTTCACCCTTCTTGTCTCTGTCTCTCTCTGCCCGCCCCACCACCCTCACTCCCCATTTTCCCCTTGGCTTTTGGCCTGAAGATTTAGGCATCATTTGAATGGAAAGCTATTAGCTCTGCCTCGTCACCCCATTTTCAGGGTACTAATAACTCATCCCATGCTCCCTCTCTCGCACACCGCTTGTTGGCTCTAATAGCTTGATAGATCGAGCCGTTTGGCTTGCTCCTCTGCGTGCTGATCCAAGCACGAAGTTTTAATAATTAACCACATAAATACAAGTCCATATAACAAGCATGTGAGAGTTTGCCCCATTGACATATCTATGCAGGAACACCAGGGGGCCTTATAGGTTAGATATTACCAGAGCTTTGTGTGAATAATATGAAGGAATCTGGGGCCGTTACAAAGAGGGCATATAACAATTTTCTGTGAGCCAAGAAGATGCAGTGCTGGAATAACATGGGCTTGCAGGTTAGTAATGCAGGCACCATGCAGAGCAATGCAATCAATACTCAAACCCAGAATAATGGGGTGTTCACACGACAGCTCTCCATGCTTTCAACTTGGCACTATAATGCTAATTTGGAAGCACAGGGAATGTATAGGAAGATTCTCTTAAAGAAGCGGCTACAATTCAGTGGCAGAGCACTGATGCTTTGCATGCATGAAGTTGCGGGTTCAATTCTTGGCATCTCCAGTTAAAGCAGCCTTCCCCCAATCTGGTGCCCTCCAGATGTGTTGGTGGCTACATCTCTGCTGAGGGCTCGGGGGTTTCTCTGCTTCCACCTCTGAGGCAGAGTCCTTGTCCTCCACAGGTGATGTCCTCATGGTAGCATCCCTGAGGGCTGGGGCTTCTCCTAGTCTACTGGCAGATCCTGAGCATTGCTGGTGTGTGTGTGTGTGTGTGGGGGGGGGTTTCCTGGTCCTCCAGCTATTCTTCTGAGAAGGAGTCTTCCAGTGGGGGCATGGCAGGCTGAGTTAAAGGATTTCAGGTAGCACAGCAGGGAAAGACCTTTGCCCGAGACCCTGGGAGAACTGCCACCAGGAGACAGTAATGGGACAGACATCTTCTTATTTTTATAAGAATAAGCCTGTTCCTCTGGGTAGATAGAGGAATACCAGCCATGTCTTTTGCACAGTTCATGATGCTACTGGGCTGACCCTCTCTGTGGGGTGTGGACTGACCATCAAGGACATGGAAGGGGGCAATATCAGCCTTTCAGTGTGTGTTGGCTCTTGGCTGTGGGGATCAGACAAGTCTTAAGTGACATTCTGAGCCCTTTTAAAATGGACATTAAAATGTCCCTGAAGAGGAGATCTATGGTTGCAAGCAGCATTGTTTGCTTTTCCTCAGGAGCCTGGTTTCAAAGGACACATCACTTCCTCATCTGCTCTCAGTTATGCTCTTTACATTCCGTAATAGTGGTGTTCCTCCCAAGATCCAAGAAGTGCAGACTAGATTTTTTATTCCTAGTTAACATCCATGCCGGCTTTTGGCAAGATGGTAGTAGAGCCCGATGAAGTAGGGTACTGGCCATGGCACACCCTCCACTGAAGGCAATCTTTAAACCCAAAGTGCATAAAATATGCACACTAACCTAACCCGAAATAAATACGCTTTGATGTAGGTCATTTGATTACGGTCTTTGCCCTTTATTATGCAAAATGACAATACAGATGGAGGCAAAAGTCCTTTAAGCTAGGAAAGAATGCGCATATGTTGGACATGCAGGGTTGGACCCAGACTTGTGCTCAGCCAGCTGGAGAAAGAGTGCAGGGTGGCAATGTTCTTTGATGCCCCCTTCCCTTTGCAGCCCCCAGTGCCACGTCCCAGGCTGTTCTGGAGGGTTGAGGACTCTTGGGGAAAGTGTGGGAGGTGGCGCTGAGGGCTTCAGGGGAACTGGGGGGAAATTGCTGTCCCGACCCCTTCCTCCAGTGGGAAGCCTCCGCTGTATCCTGGCTCCCTCTTCAAATGGAAGGAGCTCTTCTGTTCCCTGGGGCATGTCTGGATCCAATCCACAGTGTTTTTCTTTGTTTTCTTACCTGTGTGTTGATTCGGATGGCCCCAATGGAGGGAATTTCAAAGTAATAACCTTTAAAAATGAAAAAAAATTAAATAAAATTAAATGACACAATGAACTTTAGAAATGCCTTTCAGTATGGCAATTTTTAACAAGCTTTCAGCACTAGCCCCTCCCCGCTGTTAATCCAACCATATTCAGCATCCCAGATGCAAGCCACAACCCAGCAAAGAGTTAAGTGTGTGTAAGTCCATTGATTTCAGTAGCCTAAAGTGTGGAATGGATGTGACCTGAACAGCTTACTGTTTCAGATCCCAAAGCCTGTTAGCATAAGTCCAATAAATGCTGCTAGAACTATTTGCGCATAACTCTAACAAATTTCAGGGGCAGTAGACCTATGTTTGCAATAGTTGGGAGCAGAGGCTTCTCTTTCTTTTTGTCATCTTTAAAGCAGCTTTTACAGCCATAGGGAAGTAGCAGTGGCAGGCCTAGCGATGTCTTGGGCCATTTTGTCCCACAGTGCGTCTGCACCTCCCAGGGGAGGTATTGGGGCTGCTCCCATGCAAATACTGGAAAGAATAAATAAATAAGGCAGCTGCCAAGTGTAGTAGCCAGATCTGGAAAGAGCCACTTGCACTATGACCTGTCATAGTTTAAACTGCATTACGGTCTCAAGCTACGTGTGAATGAACACATAGTACAAAGCCGGTGTTAGGCAAACACTGAGATAAAAAAGACCTGAGATAAAAGGGGCCCAGCTCAGCTCTCAGAGTGGTGGTGTAAATTCTGTGATGTCACTCTAGCAAATCTAAAGCCAACGAGAGTCTCGCAACAGAGTTTGCATTTCCCTGGAGGTTTGTAGGATGTCTGAAGGATGGTTACCCAGCACAGGGAGATTTTCTTTAACGGGGGGAAATCTCCAGTTCATTTCTCTCTCTGAAGGAAAACTTGGCCAGAGGCCTGGTTTCTCTTGCAGGCAGAAACAGAATGCACACCAGACAACAGGTGTTGAGCCTGTGGAAGCTGCTCTGCAGCTGCTGTCCAGGACGGCCTCTGCAACCTTCCTCATCTTTCCAGGGGGAAGACTGCAGGATGGGAAAGGCATGAGGCAGGCTAGAGAGCGGCAATAATAATAATAATAATAATAATAATAACAACAACAACAACAACAACAACTACAGTCCATTTAGCACCCGAGGCTCTCAACGCAATGTCTGTTGCTCTATCCACCAATCCATGGCATCCATCCATCGAGCACATTAGCGGCACTCTACCCAGTGCAACTATCAGCCTATCTATCGCATCTGTGAACCTGGCTGTCTACAGTGCAATCCATCACTCGACAGCATCTGCCTATGCAGTTACCATATCTGTTTAGATGTCCCCATACAAACTCTATAGTCCTATATTACATTGTTATGTGTTTCTCTCTGGCTTTCTTCATTTTCAACTATTTCATCAGCAATAAATGACTTGGTGTGCCATTATGTTCATTTAATTTTGTAGATAGGGAAACCGAGATATTAACAGCCATCAAGTGCCAAATGATGGCTGATCTAGTAAGATGTGGCAATTTCTCTCCCACAATTCCTGTTCAGGCAGCAGATTTAATTAGCAATCTGAGAAAAGTTGGGCCACGCAGCAAGTCAGATGGGCTTCTGTTGCCACATTCTTGAGATGTACATTTGGCTGTAAGCAGCGTGGGGCTTACTATGATCCCAGCCCCCACTGTACCGCTGTACAGAAAGACTGCTACAGAAAGACTGCTCTAAGCCTGGCTGCCCAGGCCCATCTGAGGGTAACGTGACAATGTAGTCATATAAACCCAAGTGCCACTGCCTGCAAGAAAGGGTGAGTCTTTCTCTTGGTTCTAATACAATTATTGCTACTGCTGAGCATCCATTTAGTGCCAACGGTGGGGTCAGTACTGAATAGGGGTACTCTTCTTGCAATCTAGAAGAGATGTAGAAAACAAGGATGGGGGAAACACCAGGAATTGCAGGAGAGTACAGAGAGAGGTAGGGGAGTCTCAGATGACACAGGACAAAAGTGTGTCACATACGTGGGCCAGGTCCATACATTGCAAGAGTAGCATGGTAGCCACTTGGCTGTGGTGGATCCCATGCTACTCCAGTAACATTTTGAAGGCAGAAATCACATGGGACAGGTTGATCATAAGAGTATTAACCATGCCGGCATCAGTGGCCTGTGTAGGATGGGGGATTATGGCACAGATCAGCCCCCCCGCACATGATTCCAGACTTCAGATGTTTCTAGGAAGCTCTGGGATCCAGCTATAGGAAAGTGGTAATCATGCCACTCCAGTGATGTATTGTTATGGGAATGCCCTTCTCTCATACCACATTACGGGGGTTACTATCTTCCTAGGCTTTTCTGGGCTTGACTGACTGCTTGACAGTGTTTTGATGGCTAGTGGCAACCAGCTACTTGACACCCCCCTTCTGATATGGTAAGTAACAGCTTGGCAGTTTGTAGGCAGTGAAAGGAGACAGAAGTCTGAGTTTTTGTCTCTGAATGGCAAGGAGGATCTTAGGGGGACCAAGAGCATGCTGTGGCTGCTACTGTGGTAGTGATGCTGCTTTACAAGCCACCAGTACTGCCCATCTAGATGTGTGCCCACTCCACCTTCATTAATGTCCTTAAATCTCAAGTATTCTCTTCTCACGTGAAAGGCTGCTCGTGGAACTTCCTGATGCTCAGGGAACTGGGAAGCTTGAAATACTATGAACTGACCCTTACATGTAATGGGTGAGAAGGGTTCTTCCAGACAAGACTTCTATGGTGCCACCTGGCCTCCTTCACGGAATTTTAAAAGATGAAGTTGGGTACTGCTTCAAGATGAGGCTTTCATGGCACCATCACCCTGTCTCATTCAAAGAATTTTATGGAAGATCCAGATGTGGTCTTCCACTTGTAACTCTCCCATGTTTTCCCATTGCTTCTTCCATCTTTTTTTCTTACCGCAGAAAATCCATTAAGGAGAAAAAAGACAGAAGAGCTACAGAATGCCTTCCTCATTGATAGAGCTAGGAGCCCTCTGTCTGGAAGCACCAAAATTTACGTGTGTGTGTGTGTGTGTGTGTGTGTAGGGAGTCAAGAAAACCTGACTCCCATTTATGCTGCTTTCACCAACAGAAAATATTCCCCCTCTCAATGCTTAGATTTCTGCCCTAGTGCTCCTTGTCAACTAGCTAATTTTTGCACCTCACTGAATTACTGGAATAGAAAAAGTGGGATCCCTCTTCTCATAGTCTTAAATTATACGCCCTTTTTATTCTTGTTGATAAACTTAAGGCGGCAGCTGGCAATATCTAACAATAAGACATTCCTCTTGCTATATCTGCCTAAACTCATCTCTCTCTGTTTTGGGACCTCCTACTGTTTTCAGTGGAAGCCCTTCCTACCTGTGATGTCACTACTGCTCTCCAAGTGCCTTTGACGTCAGATACAGAGGCCTGAGGGACTAGCAGCATGAGAGGGCAAAGCTCTCAAGGAACAAAGCTCTTCCTCCTCATGCCATTCAGAACAAAGGGCAGAGGGAGAGAAAAGTCAAGAACAAAACCTTCATAGGAAAGGGTGAGGATACCAAAAAAGTTCCCAAAGAGTCAGCGAGAAAATGGAGAAAGACAAATGAAAGCTGCAGCTGGGTCAAATGTTCACCAAAGATTAAAATTAAAAACAAAAACAAAGCCAAAAGGAGCTTCTTAGCTTAAATGGTTGCCAAAATCTTTGCCTTTTTAAGGAGCTCTCAGGAATAAACTAGATGTTACGTGCAATTTGCATCTAATGAAGATTTGATCTTTTTTTTAAAAATGAAAATTAGCCTTGGGAGATACAGGTTTGAGTGAATGAGCTGTATTTACAAGGGCAAATAAACATCAGCAATCCAGTGGGTGGAGGAGAAGCAGCTGGTGGGGGCAATTCTCAGCACAGAAGTGGCTGGTGGGGTATTAAGCACCTCCCCCCCGCCTCTGCTCAAACCCTTTGCTTCCCAGGGCTGCTTTTCATTAAAAAAATGTACCTCTGTTTTGGGGCTTCAGCACAGGTATTTGCATGTAACATGTAGTTTAACCATTACCACATGCACCACAGTACTGAAGGTGTTGGCATTCATGTCTTCTAGAAACCTATAGTCTTTAATCTAAAGGCCCTGCCAACCAATTCCAGATGGGTTTGACAAGCATTATTCAGTGATGAAGGCACTCCACTCATGCTGAAGTGGGATAAATCCCAGATGGGCAGCCATGTTTCAGTTTGTTGTATAGCAAAAAACAACCAAGAGTCTGGTAGCATATTATCGTAGACTAACAAATTGATTGCGGCAGAAGCTTTCCTGCCTTTGCCCTCTCTTCTTTATTATTACTTCAAATGCCCTGGAGCTGAGCACTGACAACAGGTTCTGGGGCTAAACCCTGGTGAGTCCTGGCTCTGTACAAATTAATTAATCAAGTTAAGCAGTTGAGGCAGGAAACGGTTGTGCTTCTGGTGTGGAGATCTCCATGCCTGATTTAAAAAAAAATAAAAATAAAAATGCTGAAAGCAGATTCTGACAATTGCTTATGACATTATTTGACTTGATGTGTTCTGGAAAAAAGAACATGTAAGGAACTGGCCAGGAAATGGCAGTAGCCGCATGTCTGCCTGATGTGAGTCTATGACACAAATCTAGCAAAGCTCTGAGAAGCTTCTCTTCACAGCTCCTCCAGTGGGATGAAGCAGAAATCAAAACACTTGCACACATACAACAATGTGCAATGAAGGCTGCTAAGATGCCCTGACACAAGCACAGCAAGCATCTTTAAAATGTAACAGGGATTGTAACATCTGAATCACAATGAGAATTAGCTACTACATGTACAGCTTATCTAAAGTCACCAGTCAGGTGAGGCTCAAAAGGGCAAGAAAGCAAAGTAGATGAAGAGGAGAAGAGGAATTTGGGCATGAATGACCAACACTATTCCCAGAGGACAGGACAATGGGAAGATGGATTACTGTAAACCAGAAGGTTCCCAGGCCTCTGGCACCTGCTGACAGATACAGGAGGTGTAAAAGGGAAGCCTGGGCCGCTGCGCAAAAGGGCACTGAGACAGTCTAGGAGCAATGAGGGGCAGAGACAGGAGATTTCAGATACAGAGGATGGTGAGCAAGATGAAAGGGGGCAGAAAGGGAATGGGAGGGGAGGACAGCTTCAGAGACCTGTGTAAGGTACAGGCAGCGGTTGCCACGTTGGCCTCAGAGAATCAGAGATAAAATAGGTTAAGTGATATCCTATCTATTAGTAAGACAGCACACAAGCTTTTAATGGTAGCAGCCACATTAAAACCTTTAATTTGTGTGACATATGATCTTGCATACTGTTACTCAAGCAGAAAGTTACCCACTGCGATAAATCACCCAGGGTGCTTCCAGATGAGGCTATTATTGTGCAATCATCCTGCCTCATTCATGGAATTTTACAGGGGATCCAGACGTTGTTGTGATCCACCTGTAACCCTCCTGTGTTTTCCCACCGCTTCTTCTATCCTTTTTCTTTCCACAAAAAAATCTGTTAAGCAGGAAAAGACAGAACAGCTGCACAATGTCTTTTGACTGGTGGTGCTAGGAGCAGTTCACCTAGATAAGCCTTCCCCAACCTGATGTGTTTGAGATGTATTGGACTACAGCTCCCATAATTCCCAGCCAGCATTGCTAAAGTTATGCTGGTTGGGAATTATGGGAGCTGCAGCCCAACATGTCTTGAGGGCACCAGGTTGGGGAAGGCTGACCTAGATTCAAGCTCCCTTCATCTATTCCCCAGTCTTCCAGCTGATGGAAAAGCATATGCATGTCTTGTCGACTGGCAAACGATTATTCCATATAAATTAAACTGGCAAAAGATAAGCAGCAGTACGCTAATCAATTGATCCTTCATATCTGGGCCCATGAGTTATGTGATATGTCCCCTCCAACCTAGAGGCATGGGGACATAGGAAGCTACAAGGTGAGACTATTTGCAACAGACACATTAAATGCAACTGTGCATTCAATGTATCATCTAGTTTGGCCACAAGACTCTTTGGAGCTATATTTAAAACTCCAAGGGCAGCATCCAACAATGTCATTCTGCAAACTCAAATAGCACTAGTAGAGCTCTGCTGAATCTTTCCATTGTGCAAGCAGTTGCCTGTTATGCTTGTGCAAATGGTTGCGCAAGTAGTTGCACAACTGGTTGCACAATGCATTGTGCAAGAATTGTACGCGACGCATTGTACATGGAATAAGAAAGGTTGAATAAGGAATGTCGCACAATGGGTTGCACAGAATAAGAAATGTTGCACAATGGGTTGCACAAGCATAATGCACCACCGCTTGCGCTACCGTGTGCACGCAAACATAACTTCAGTTGGATTCTTCTCTTGCACATAGTTCAGAACCTAGTTTCTGCTAGCGCATTTGCAGTAACAGAATGACACATTTGGATACTATCCCAAACTTTATCATTTCTTTAAAAAGCAGATAGCAGATACTTTCCAACTCTCACTGCTGCCAAAATTAGCCTAAAAACAAGATTTACAAAGCTACTTTATACCAAGCCAGAGCACTGGTCCATCTAGCTCAGCACTGTCTCAGTACTGACTAGTGGTTCTCCAGGGTTTCGGAGAGAGGAGTCTTTCCCGGCCATACCTGGAGATACCAGGGATTGAACCTGGGATCTTCTGCATGCAATGCATGTGCTCTACCACTGAGCTATGGCTTTCTAAGTCCATTGGATTTGGAATGAGGGGAGGGTTGACTCAAGATTTTTCACATTTGAGATTACCAGAATAAGAAATGTTTTTTTTTCTGTATTCATGCAGATGTCACTGTGTTTACTGGGTGAATTCGCACATCACGCTAAGCCACCCTGAGAATAAGTCACAGGGGATTGCTTGTTACTCCTGACAGACAATCAGGCGCTCTGTGGCTTCCCATGGCCTGTTTCCCCGCTCAGTTCTTCCACCTGCCCCCGGCATGTATCCCAGGCATCTTTGTGGCAGAACTCCTTGTTTCCTTATTCCCTGCGTCAGCACCCTTTCTGCAATTGGTTCACTGGGCTTGCCAGCTCATGAGGGAAACTCCGTCCATCCCGCCTAACATTGCCAAATGCATATAATTTTCTGAGCTTTTGTGAACATCATAATGCATTCACAAACTTAAAAAAAAAGGGTCTTGAGCACGTGGGCAGGAGCGCAAGACCACTTGTCTGCTATTTAGCTCAGCATACCAATAGCCGTCTCTTGTCAATGTCCTTGTCAATTTCATCCTCCAATTCTGTGCTTGCTTTGCTAGTGAATACACCCTCACCCCCACCAAGGCTGCTTTATATACTACCAAAATAATTACACTGGCCCAAAAAACTCTTTCTCCTGCAGCTCCCCCTGCCCCACTTCGTGCTTACTGCTTCCCTCCACTGGTCTCTCTTGCTACCTGTCAGATATACATCTGGCTTACACAGCAGTGACGGGGATTAGTAAAGAAACACACATTTCAAGGCAGACAAATGAGGTGGATTGGTAAATATACACAAATTTAATGGCAGAGCAGTAAAGCGGAGGGGAAAATTGCACAAATTTCATAGCAGCAGACTTTCAAATTTGCACAAACCCGATTTTTTTAAAAGGTTACGAATGTGTTCAGGATGTCCTTCTCAGCTTTTAGGAGCACAGAGTGGAGGGCACTGACAAGGAAAGGAGGATGGTGGTGGCACTAGTGAGATTCTGAGGCAGGGGTTTTACTGCTCTTGTTGGGCAGCTCTCTAGCCATTCCCAACAACCCATGATGAAGTTACCGTGCTGGGTTTGGACATCACAACCAGCCACCTGAAAAGAAGCCACCCTGAACAACCCAACAACAAGCCATGAGTTCTCAGGTTGGCTTATTTGTGGAAAACAACCCACGATGAAAAAACCACTCTGGGTTTGAACACCATGACAGGCTACCCCGAAACAACCCACGGTGACTACCCCGCAAGGCCTATTGTGTCATGTGAGACAGGTTATCATCTTCATGCAGAAATTAGATATATTAATCATGCTGATTACATAGAATTAAGCTACAAAGAATAGCTGTGGCCTCCTGGCTCAGAGGAGGAAGTTGTTTACCTCAATCTCAATCTCTGGAAAACTGAAAGTTCACTTTCCCCACCAGTCTTCTGCCAGCAGAGAAAATGTCCCTCTCTTCCCCCGCCTCCCATAAGAAAATAAGAGGACCCCTACTGAATCAGACCAAAGCCCTATTTAGTACAGAATTCTGTTCACACAACAGCCAACCAGCTGCCTTTGGGGACCCCACAGGTAGGATACGATAGGCTAACTAGTGGTAATTCTGCCTAACTCTCCCTACCTTTGTTAGCACAAGCCATCCACTGCAGGGGAGTGACATCATAGTTATGCTGTCCGACAGAAAAGGTGAATACTCGTACCTGTGAAAAAGAACAAGGAGGATTTATTTTTAATCAAGGAAAGGAAACTGGGAGCATCCATCATTAAGCACAGAGGCTTCCCCAGTACCCTCCCAACCCATAAAACCAATGACTTTGTTTGAAACACAAGCACACGTAACCTACAAAAAAGAAATCCATTGAAACAACAACAGATGCTCTTGTCAGTTGGAGATCCTTTAGCTAAGCCCGGAGGTACCTACTAGGGACCTGTTTGTATGACTGCTATCTGCATAGTAGCTGCTTGTCAACTGCCTCCCTGTGGCTAGCCAGATGTGTGCAGTCCCACCACACACCAAAAAGTTATTTTTTGAGCACTTGCTAAGATGGCACCTCAAACACTATCATGTGTCTGATCTCGCCTGATCTCGGAAGCTAAGCAGGGTCAGCCCTGGTTAGTACTTGGATGGGAGACTGCCTGGGAATCAGGCTTCCTGCACTGAGCAGGGGGTTGGACTCAATGGTCTCATAGGCCCCTTCCAGCCCTATGATTCTATGTGCAAAGCATCTGATCTTGTGCATGGTGGTGGCTGGCTGCACCTAACCAACTGGGTAGAACCAGGAAGCCAACACACACAGGAGTTTTCAGGGGGCTGCTCTGCGCCCCAGTGCCTCACACGCAAATGTGCTAAATTGGCTGTGCCTGAAGAGTATATTACATGCTCTGCGGCAGTGTGGCTTGATGAGCCCTGCATGTAATTTTAAAACCTGGTGTTTGGAAACTCAGCTCATGATAACTGTCTATATTGCATTTAATTAGTAAAACAGAAATTAATTGTAAATTTGTACCCTGCCTTCTCCAAAATGCACAAGGTTGGCTCACAACACTGTAACAGCCTTGACAATATTAAGTTTTTGATATATTCAAACATCAATTCCCACAACTACTGGGTGGGTGGTAGTGCAGGAAAAAATGCATGAAAATGTGGTTGCATTTTAGGTCCTGCTCATTGATTGTGCTTTCTTCTGTAGTGGTGTGGCAGAAGCAGAACCCTGTGGATGATGGCAATGGCAGTGTTTTCAAGCAGCTGTCACACGCCCAACAGACACATGGATTGACCCTGAGAGGAAGTAGAGCTTCAAGACTTCAGCACATCTCAATTCATTTTTATAAAATGCCTAAATTATGCTGGGCATTGTTAAGCAGTGTTCTTATGGAACAACACATCTGCACAGCTTCATGTTACAGAAAGAACTCATGGGCTTGGCTGCCATAGCCAGGAACCCCCCCCCCCCATGAACTGTACTTTAAAAATACCCAAGATTTCAAGCAAAATGAATTTGGCAAGCTGGAAACAACAACAGCAACATGACAAGTTGACCAAACAACATTTCTGAATGAAACGTGGTTGGGATCTAGGTTTACCTACATATGCGCACAAATGGGAACCTGAGAGGAATGACAGAGGGGATGCAGAGAGAAGGGAAGAAGGAGATACCCTTCCTGGGGCCTCCTACCCTACCAGGGATCTTTTCCTCTTTACCTTGGAAGGGGGAAGGCAGAGGCAAGAGCCTCACCCGCAGTGGCATCATGGAGCCATGGAGCCAGGACTCACAGGGACGCAGGCCCCACACTTTTCTTTATTAGCAGGGATGCTGACATCATCTGCCACCCCACTTCCCCTCAGAATTCCCTGTTCTTTCTAAGCTTAGCTCAGCCCTCTGAGCTTAGCACAGTAGCTATAGGGAAATGAATTTTCCCAGCAACAATATATTGTTCCCTGTTGTGTAACGCAAAGTACTTTGGGGTAGTTTGGTCTTGAGTGGGCAATTAAGACCCATTAGCTTTACAAAAGACCTGCTCCTGGTGGAGATGAACACTGCTAGAGCTGGTTTGTTGAGATGGATCAATACAGCTGCTTGTGTTTTTGGCCTCTCCTTGGGGGAGTGCTTGTGGGGACTGTCCTGATGAGTGCCGGAAGATGAGCCCCTCAGGTCGGAAGGTGTCCAATATGCTACTGGGGAAGAGCAGAGGGTATTTCCAAGTAGCGCCAGAAAGAGTGAAGCGGCTGGGCCAAAGCCGAAAGGACACCCAGCTGTGGATGTGTCTGGTGGTGAAAAGAAAATCCGATGCTGTAAAGAACAATATTGTTTAGGAACCTGGAATGTCAGATCAATGAATCAAGGTAAGCTGGAGGTGGTCAAACATGAGATGGCAAGATTGAACATCGACATCTTGGGAATCAGCGAACTAAAATGGACAGGCATGGGTGAATTTAATTCAGGTGATCATCATATCTACTATTGTGGGCAAGAATCCCTTAGAAGAAATGGAGTAGCACTCATAGTCAACAAAAGGGTGGGAAAAGCAGTATTGGGGTACAATCTTAAAAATGATAGAATGATCTCAGTACGAATCCAAGGCAAACCATTCAACATCACAGTAATTCAAGTCTATGCCCCAACCACTGAGGCCGAAGAAGCCGAGGTTGATCGGTTCTATGAAGACCTACAACACTTTCTAGAACTAACACCAAAAAAAGATGTCCTCTTCATCATAGGGGATTGGAATGCTAAAGTAGGAAGTCAAGAAATCACCGGGATAACAGGCAGGCATGGCCTTGGTGTACAAAATGAAGCAGGACAAAAGCTAATAGAGTTTTGCCAAGAGAACATGCTGATCATAGCAAACACTCTTTTCCAACAGCACAAGAGGCGACTCTACACATGGACGTCACCAGATGGTCAATATCGAAATCAGATTGATGATGTCCTTTGCAGCCAAAGATGGAGAAGCTCTATACAGTCAGTCAAAACAAGACCTGGAGCTGACTGTGGCTCAGATCATGAGCTGCTTCTTGCAAAATTTCGGCTTAAATTGAAGAACGTCGGGAAAACCACTAAACCGTTCAGGTATGACCTAAATCATATCCCTGATGAATATACAGTGGAGGTGAGGAATAGATTTCAGGGATTAGACCTGATAGACAGCGTGCCTGAGGAACTATGGACGGAGGTCCGTAACATTGTTCAGGAGGCAGCAACTCAATCCATCCCAAAGAAAAAGAAATGCAAGAAAGCCAAGTGGCTGTCTGATGAGGCTTTACAAGTAGCTCACGAAAGAAGGGAAGAGAAAAGCAAGGGAGAAAGGGGAAGATATGCCCAACTGAATGCAGAGTTCCAGAGAATAGCAAGGAGAGACAAGAAGGCCTTCTTAAATGAACAATGCAAAGAAATCGAGGAAAACAACAGAATGGGAAAGACTAGAGATCTCTTAAAGAAAATCGGAGATCTCAAGGGAACGTTTTGTGCAAAGGCGGGCATGATAAAGGACAAAGAAGGCAGGGACCTAACAGAAGCAGATGAGATTAAGAAGAGGTGGCAAGAATACACAGAAGAACTATACAGGAAAGATCTGAATGTCCCTGATAGCCATGATAGTGCGGTCACTGAACTTGAGCCGGACATCCTAGAGAGCGAAGTCAAGTGGGCCTTAGGAAGCATTAGTAACAACAAAGCTAGCGGAGATGACAGTATTCCAGCTGAGCTACTTAAAATCCTAAAAGATGATGCTGTTAAAGTGCTGCATTCAATATGCCAACAAATCTGGAACACTCAACAGTGGCCACAAGACTGGAAAAGGTCAGTTTACATTCCAATTCCAAAGAAGGGCAACGCCAAAGAGTGTTCAAACTACCGCACAATTGCGCTCATTTCACATGCCAGCAAGGTGATGCTCAAAATCCTACAAGCTAGGCTTCAGCAGTATGTGAACCGAGAACTACCGGAAGTACAAGCTGGGTTTAGAAGAGGCAGAGGAACTAGAGATCAAATCGCCAACATTCGCTGCATCATGGAGAAAGCAAGAGAATTCCAGAAAAACGTCTATTTCTGCTTCATTGACTACGCTAAAGCCTTTGATTGTGTGGATCACAACAAACTCTGGCAAATTCTTAAAGTGATGGGAGTACCAGACCACCTTACGTGTCTCCTGAGAAACCTGTACGAGGGTCAAGAAGCAACAGTCAGAACCAGACATGGAACAACCGATTGGTTCAAAATTGGGAAAGGAGTACGACAAGGCTGCATATTGTCACCCTGCTTATTTAACTTATATGCAGAGTACATCATGAGAAATGCCGGGTTGGATGAATCAGAGGTCGGAATTAAGATTGCTGGGAGAATTATCAACAACCTCCGATATGCAGACGATACCACCCTAATGGCAGAAAGCGAAGAGGATCTAAAGAGCCTCTTGTTGAGGGTGAAAGAGGAGAGTGCAAAAGCTGGTTTGAAACTCAACATTAAAAAAACGAAGATCATGGCATCTGGCCCCATCACTTCCTGGCATATAGAAGGGGAAGAAATGGAAGCAGTGACAGATTTTACTTTCTTGGGCTCCAAGATCACCGCAGACGGTGACTGTAGCCATGAAATTAAAAGACGCTTGCTCCTTGGGAGGAAAGCTATGGCCAACCTAGACAGCATAGTAAGAAGCAGAGACATCACCTTGCCGACAAAGGTCCGTCTAATCAAAGCTATGGTTTTCCCAGTAGTAATGTACGGCTGTGAGAGCTGGACTATAAGGAAGGCTGAGCGCCGAAGAATTGATGCTTTCGAACTGTGGTGCTGGAGAAGACTCTTACGAGTCCCCTGGACTGCAAGGAGGTCAAATCAGTCCATCCTAAAGGAAATCAACCCTGAGTGCTCATTGGAAGGACAGATAATGAAGCTGAAGCTCCAATATTTTGGCCACCTAATGCGAAGAGAAAACTCCCTGGAAAAGACCCTGATGCTGGGAAAGTCTGAAGGCAAAAGGAGAAGGGGACAGCAGAGGATGAGATGGCTAGATAGCATCACGGATGCAATGAATATGAACTTGAGCACGCTCCGGGAGAGAGCGCAGGACAGGAAGGCCTGGCGTGCTATGGTCCATGGGGTCACGAAGAGTCGGACACGACTGAACGACTGAACAACAACAACAACTTCAAAATTTACCATGACACCTCTGCTCACCTGATTTTCTTTCTCTGTCCCACCCTTTCCCCTCTCCAAGGGGAGGTGTGAAAACAGTGGGGAAGTGGCTTGCCTTCCCTCCTCCTTCTTCACTCATTGGTTGTTATGGGTGGGGTAGTGTTGGGGAGGGAGTCCCTGTAATGTCGCCCTCCCCAACCCGGTGCCCTCCAGATGACTTGGGACTACAACCCCAGTTCGACATATCTGGAAGGCACCAGGCTGGAGAAGGTTGCTGCAATGGGTTGGGAATGCTCAAGCCACCACTAACCCAGAATGTATTTTAGGGGCTTGAGGCTGGGCTCGCAGACTGACCCATTCCCCCCCTGAGTGAAAGCCACATGCACAATGATCACTGGGGGGAGGGTCAGTTAAGCAAGCTAAACTGACTGCTGCTCCAGGATCCGTTATGGGTGTGAAGACCCCCTTTCTTTGCCTCCACCCTCAAACAGTGTGTCTGTAGGACAGAGGTTGAGCCAATCCCCAACCTCTCCACAGAATCAACAGGTCCACAGGGAGCCTGTGCACCTGTTTATAGGTTATCTGAGAAGGGTTTGATCCAGGGGTCCCCCAACATTTTGGGTCGGTGGGCACATCTGGAATGTTGGGAAAGCGTTGTGGGCGCTCTCATAAAATCGCTGCCATGGTGGGCATGTCTGATCACAAAACACGCACTTCCCAGAAGGCAAACTGGTGAGACTAAAAGAAAAGTAACTTGCCCAAGAATTAAGTACAAGGCAATGGGGGAGGGGTATGAGCTGAAAAACACAAACCCACTCTTTTGAACCCAAATAAAGATGGTGCTGGAAGGCAGCCCTTTGCTTTGCAGCATTCCAGGCTCTCGGTTAATTTTTTTTTTGGGGGGGGACCACCAAACCTTAAAAAATAAAATAAAAAGTTAGGAGGGACAGGGAGCCTGATGGGTACCAAGCGAGGAGTTCCTGAGCACATTGGTGCCTGTGGGCACTGCATTGGAGACCCCAGGTTTGATCACATCAGTTGAAGGACTGAATTCCCCACTGAATAAGAATTTGGGGAGAGAGGTATATTTAACTCCCCCC
This sequence comes from Heloderma suspectum, assembly GCF_057233095.1. Taxonomy (NCBI): domain Eukaryota; kingdom Metazoa; phylum Chordata; class Lepidosauria; order Squamata; family Helodermatidae; genus Heloderma; species Heloderma suspectum. The sequence continues at coordinate 281,994,807 of NC_139459.1, forward strand.
TCTACAGTTTGGTAATGGATGCTACCACTAGAAACAACCCTTTGCTGCCCCTGCTTGCCCCCACACCCAATTTCTGTCCTCGCTTGTCTGCATGCAGGTGAACTGAGTTTGGAAAATAGGATATTAACATGCAAAGGTGATTTTCCAGGTCCAAGGAATCAATCTGAAGGTGTGAGTGCTTTGCAGCAACTGTGCTAATACTGGGTAGCAGTAGGATTCCTATGAAGCATTAGTCTAGTAGGCGAAACATCTGTGAGCCAAAAAGTGCAGTGTTTGCTTTGGCAAAGCACTTCACTGCCCTTTAGTATTCTGCAACCTGGGGTAGAGCAAAAGGTGCTTTAAGCACACTATCCCATTTCTCACTCTTGAGAAACATTCTTCAAACCAAACTCCATATTACGCTAGTCATGAAGCGTGTAGCTGAGGGTTAGCTTTTTATTTACCCTAGTGTAAGCATGCAGGCTCCAATTCAGCTTGGGATCCCCCCCCCACATTCCCCCCCCCAAATCTGCCCCCTATGGGGAGGTTAAAAAAGAAAAATCTCCATTGGCGACAATGGAGTGGGGGAGAATTTCGGGGAAAAGATTTCAGGGAAAAAACAGTGTAGGTGTGTGGTGGAAGATTTAATTCTCTCCACTCCTGTTGTATGGTGGTCTCAGTCCAAATTGGGGCTGGACGCACTTAAACTAGAATAAAAAAAAAGCTAACCCTGAGCTACATGCTTCACGATTAGCATGTGCTGCTCGGCTCTAAATAAGAGCATCTTTTGTAGAAGATGTCAGAGGGCGACACCCATCTCCTTTCCCTCTTGTGAATAAGGAGGGAGAGAGAAGTGTGGAGGATATAAAAGTTACCCTATTCTGAGTCCAATCTACCCAGCAGGCTGACACTTCTATACACCCTTAATTCCTAAACCCAACAGTGTTGAGAAAAGTACCCTTTTTTCCTGTAGTAACAGTCTGTGAAAAGTTTCACAGGAAGTTCTGTCCACCTTCTTTTCTGGCACTTCAAGGTCGGTGCAGGTAATAAAACCAGTGCCAGCATGTTAGACGCACCATTAAAGGGGCAGTGGCTCAGTACAGGAGCAGACAGGCAGGAAGATCAACTGTCTAAATAGCTCACACCAAATGAGGCGGAATTCAGCAATAAAGCATGAGTTAGCCACTTCCCCTGTCCCCGTGACTGAACTAATGCTCGTCACCCAGCTGGTTCCTCAATTATTTGGTCATGTTTCTCGACTCATTTATAATATTCCATATGCAAACATTTGAGGGTGGGCTGACGCTGCCTTCCACCCCTCATTGGCTCATGCACAGATTCTAGCTGGGAAAGCTCATCACAGATTAAGCAAGTGAACAAGAGGCACATTATGACTTTGCCTGCTCTCCCTCCTAGCCTAGTTCAGGGCTCCATATGGTACATTAGGAAGACGCACCATGTGATGGAGGCACAATATATGCTATTCTGTTTATTATGTTTGGTACTTATCTTGGCCACCATACCAGATAATTGTGTAATACAGGCCTGTCAGAGCCAAAGGCTAAAGTTGCAGCCTGTGAAAACACTGCTGTGAAGTATGTATCGGGAGCTGTTCAAAAGAAGCCCTTTGGCCACTGTTCTGTTCAGTTTGGCATTTTCTGTCAGATAGTAGGAAACTTGTGGATTTCACCTATTTCCTTTTCCTGGCACTCAGACAGAACCGAATTTACAAGTTCAGTCATCTTTGTTGAATCCAACATGTAACCAAATGCCTTTGCGCTGGTTAAAAAACTAACAAACCCTGACTCATAAAGTCCCTAGCTATTGAAAGGTTTTATGCTATCAAGGAGAGTGGGCTCTTTCCCTCACCCCCCTGGTTAGGAGCAACTTGGGAGAGGCCATTTTGGAATCCAGCCTGTCAGACGCTGTGAGTGAGAGGCTTGTTTTGCTCTCTAACCGACAGAAAGCCAACAACACTTATCTACAACAGTATGGTAATTTTCTTTATAACTAGCTAGTTACCTTGACCTGAATAGTATTTTCCATCTGTAGCTAACAGATGCTTCATACATTATGGCATGGAACAGCTTTACATGTTTATATTAGAAAGGATGCTATTTTTGCATTAATTTTTTATACATCTGACTTTACGTTCTGTTCTAGTTTTCCTGGATGAGTCTGCTTGTTGTTTAAATTACTCATGTCCTATGAGATTCAAAAACTCATATATCTGATGTTGGCCTATGTATGTAGTGCGTATGGGGAGAATTTGGATTCCAGGGTTTCAGTGAGGGAATAACTTGCTTCTCCTGGCCCAGGTTCAGTGTTGTCATGGAAGGCTTAGAGGATATACTAGTCAGAAAGTTAGACCAAGCACTTTATTGTCTCTCTTCAACAAGAACAGAACAGACACAGAAGACTCCTGAATGCAGCCAGATACAACTAGGTCCAGTGCCACCTAATGACTATACTATGTAGCGACACTATCCACACAAATGTGAATTCCCTCAAACCTTGGCTGTAGATCTACGGAGAATGAGGGCTCTGTGTGTGCAACTTAAGTTAAGTTGCAGTGTGCAGCTGCCATCAGCAGCTCAGAAAATCAACAACTCCTGGGACGGAAGAGAAGACTGAAAATCAGCTCTTGCCTGCTAACTGCAGATAATATCTGTATATTTAGTATCTGCTTTTAAATGCTGAATCACATTGCTGGCCAGCCGGCCAGTGGGGTGAGGCTGTGGGACTCTTGGCACAAGCAGACTCCAAAAGGCTTTCCCTGGCTTTACCAGCAAGCAGCTCCCACTGTACACGCTGGCACTGGAGTTGCTTGGCATTTGCACCACGGTGGAGCCTCTATGTTCCCTGCTAAAAAGAGGCTGACTTACTATGGAGGGGTCTGTGGTCCACAGCAACACACTAAAACATGGCCACAAACTTCAGCAGCATGGAATCACCACAACCCTTTCTATTGGTTATGAAGTAAGAATCTACTCCATTTTATACCATTGGAACAAAGCAGTGAATGGAACATGTGGTCTTTTCTCTTACGGGCTTAGAGCAGGAGTGGGCAACTTGTGGTCCTCCAGAAGTTTGGCCTACAACTCCCATTATCCCTCACTATTGCTTATGCTGGTAGGAGTTGAAAGCCAAAACATTTGGAGGCCCACATGTTGCCCACTTCTGGCTGAGAGCTATCAGAGAGCATAATTTCCAGGAGTATCGGTGTGTATGCACGCTCTGGAGGATGTGACGTGTTCTGACAAAAGACAGCATGCGTTTCCCCTGGGACAGCCCTGCGGGAAGCACAGGAAAGCTATACTACCTGCTCCCTGTTGCAGCACTCCAAAACCCTGAAATGAAGGTATGTGCGAAGGGCAGTAAGAATATCAGCATCCCCATCCCACCTGGGACATGATCGGGTGACCTTACAAGAGCAGCGTCAGGAGCGCTGTGGCCAGGCTGGGGAGACTCACCGTCTTGTTGGGCCAGTTGTACTTCTCAAACACATCCTGCACTCGATCTTCCCCTCCATCAGTGAACATCATGATCATCTTATTGCAATTAGCCCTTGTGATGTTGGACTGAAATGAAGAAACAATTATCTGAGTGAATACAGCACTCGAAACCAAGGACATGGCACTAAAAAAGCATGATGGGAACAGGAGGCCAAATATGCCTGTACATTTAACATTTGCTGGTTAAAATACAAGCATGGGCAGGCAACATCAGCGTTGTGACTGTATTATTCAGAGTAACCATCTGGCTGGGGAGAAAAAGAATGGGTGTGGTTGGGTATGGGTGTATGTCCAAACGCAGCTGCCCTCTCTGGGCTTGAATCGGGCTTATTTGAGACTACTTTGGACTGTTACTTTTAATTACCTGAAGGAGGAAGGGAACAGGAGAAAAAAAGACTGATGCACCCATGTTAAAATCATGTACATGTAGACGGAAGCCACACCTAGCTGCACACTAGTAAAACAGACAAGAAAGCAGTGGTGGTGTGTGTATGCATACACACGAGAGTGTGCTTCCTTATGTAGGTGTGTAAGTACACACGCATTATGCATATGGCTGTGAGCAGAAAACCTTGAATCCTGGAGCTGCAGGTTTCTGCCTCGTTCCCACCCCCATCCTCAGTCCAAGGAACTGGCAGTGAGGGATCTGTTTTCTTTAGCTGCTTCTCCAGGGGTGAAGGTGGTGCAGATGAACGGGGAAAAGGAGGGGCTGTCGGGACAGAAATTATGTGGTGGCTATTACCGCACAGCGATTAATAGGGCTATTCATCTTTATTTTGCCCAACGTCACTGCAGCCCATCTGATCCAATCCCTCTCAGGTGGGCCCTGCTAACTTTCTAAGGAAATGTAAGAGGCAGCTGCTTCCACTGAAACTTAAGTATCGGCCGCTGAAGCTTTCCATTTATCTAGGGAGAAGCATACAGCACCAGTGCCCTGTCCCAACAGAGCCCTATGCTCTAGACACAGTGATCCACACATCATGAAGAAGAATTCTGATGCTCCCAGCCCCATCCCCTACGTTGCAATCACTGTGTCATTGGCTAAAAGGTGCTGGGAATGTGATGCAATAAAATATATGGATGGATGGAGCGCTAGTTATGGAGGAATTTCCTCCAGTTCCAGCATCCCTCCCAGAAGGCAATACCCAACATGGTAGAGCGGCTAGAGTTTCAGACTATGACTGGGGAGACCCAGATTCAAAGCCCTGCTCAGCCACGAAGCTCTCTGGGTGACCTTGGACCAGTCACTCCCTTTCAGCCTGAACTACCTCACAGGGTTGCTGTGAGGATAAAATGGTGTGCAGGAGAGCCTTTTATTCCACCTTCAGTTCCTTAGAAGAGAGGCAGGATAGAGACCTAATAAATTAATGCATCTCAATATATACAATGTGCCTGTGGTGCTGTGGCCGCACTTTAAGCTGTAGCATCTTTGTTAGCAAGAGAGGCTGCACTCAATTTTGAAAAGGTTCCTGCACATCAGGCATCTTGGTACTTGGAGCTGAGTGAGGAGATAATGGCAGACTTCAATTCTATTTAAGATGGTGCTGCACAACGTCATTTTATCTCTGAAGCTTGTGTCAGAAAGGCTAATATTTTGGGCTGACGTGTGATACGAGTGTGTGTGTGTGTGTGTGTGTGTGTGGGGCAGTGGGTAGGTGGGTTGGGGAACTTCAAAGAGAGCAGAGAGGTCCTTATCCATGTGATTTGTTCCAGCGTTTCCATTGTGTGCAGCCACTTTTACTTAAGAGAAGCTGGTGCTTGGATCTAAGGTGGGGTCCCTTATTAAGACCTGCCTTTGGAGACAGAAGCTGTGGTGAAGATGAAGAGCACAGAGCTGCAGTCGGAAGACTGAAAGACTGAAAAAGCGAGCAAAGTGAGGAATTTGTAAATGCCACCATGCATTTGTCTGCATGGAGAAAAGGGACAGCATTTAGTGAAACTGCTGCCCTCTCGTTGCTGCAGGGTCAAATAAGTGATTACTGGGAAGTGACTGATAAAAATGGTTAAGGAAACACTATGGGCAGAAACCCATGTCCAGTCCATGGAGTTCACTGAAAAGGATCCACTGAACAGAATGGACACAAAAGTATGAAGCTAGATTCATAAACAACTGCTTTTGGGGGGCTTATGCTAACCCCTGACAGCATTATTTATTCCATTTTAATCTGCTTTTCTCTAAGGAACGTGGAGCAGCATGCATGATTCCTCTCCCCATTTTATCCTCACTATAACCCCGTAAGGTAGGCTAGGGTGAGAGCTGGCGACTGGCCCAAAGATACGTGGCGAGCATCATGGCGGAGTGGGGATCTGAAGCCGAGTCCCTAGTCCTGGTCCAACGTATGTTCACTCAGTGTGTCGCCAAAGGAGATGTGAACTAGTGGACGAGACCTACAGGGCATTTCTCATGATACTTTCCCCCACTTTGTATGGGGAAGCTTTTGGAAAATGATTCACATGGTAATATAGGAATAATACTATGTATGTCTGACAACACCTGCGGCCCACAACGTTCCAGGGTGCTCCTCTGTTGCTCATACATCTTGGGGCCAAATCAGACACAACATCAGAGATGTGTGAATGCATTTCGAGTATCTTCCCTCCCTGCTAAAAGCAGCTATCTTGAGATGGGCAATCTGGATAGGGGCTGTGGAGTGGGGGAGACAGTGGGGTTCCCTGCACAATACAGCAACAACACTTTTAAGAAAAAAAAAGGCACTGGAGATTAATTCACACGTCGCCAACATCACATCTAGTCTGACCTTCCATCCATAGCCCCTCAGTCCCCCCTAGGGATGTACAAGAATTTCGTTTCTGCTCACAGGCTATGCGAGTTTGCCCTGTTCGCAACCCTGAATGCAAGCGCAAGAATGTGTCCACTGAAAATGTTTGCAAATTACCAAATGTGTTGGCATTTGATTTGTGCAACTTTCCCCATTTGATTTCCAATTTCCAAATTTGCACCAATTTCCAAACCAGCCCCGCTTTAGACTATAGGGGAAATTTCTGCAACTTTGGAAATTTGTGCAAATGTAAGTTTTTTGTACAACCTTCACATTTGATCACTGTTTTGTGCCATCTTCCTGTTTGTGCAGAATGATCAGCAATGGCGAATGAAGAATCCTGGCAAATTCAAACGTTGCTCGTTCAACCATCCCTAATCCCCTCCATACATTTTATTTGAATTCTAGGTTTCCTCTCCTCACAATCATCCCACCTACTCCAGCACATACCTGAACCTGAACCCTGTGCTTACATTTTGCAGCTGTTCGAAGGCATACTCAAAGCCTGCCTTGTAATCAGTGGTTCCTTGAGCCCCCATTCCTTCCACGTCCTCTTTGAAAACCTTCTTGTTGCGGATATTTGCCTGGACTAAGTGCTTGAAACAGGAGACAGGCTGTGCCTTTTGGTTAAACTGGAAAGAAGAGAGGGAATTGCAATGCATTAGAATAGGCAAGAAGACAATGCAAAAGCCATGAATTTGATGTCCCCCCATCCATGTGTTTAATGCAGCCTTCCCCAACCTGGTGCCCTCCAGATGTTTTGGATTTCAGCTCCCATCAGCCCCTGCCAGCATGGCCAATGGTCAGGAATGCTGGGAGTTGTAGTCCAAAATATCTGGAGGGTATGAGGTTGAGGAAGGTTGGTTTAGTGAATAGCAGAGCCATGCATGTTTTGAACAATACAAAGACAAGGCTATCTTGATCCTATTGGTGAACTCAACCATCTATGCAGACTGCTGAGAAGGTTACCAGCACACACATTCCAGCTCAAGCTGGGAAGGAAGGGAGCCAGGCTGGTTGAGGTATGTGTGTGTGAATAGGGTGCAAGGAATGGCTTGCTCCCACCACAGGGCTCCCACTCTATTTTGGGAGTGGTGATCAGCTGAAGCCAGCTTTGGGAGGAGGTGCCCTGATACTGTGAAGCTTAGCTGGTACTGATTCTCTGCCCTCAGGTTGTGGAGGAAGACTAGTGAGCGGTCATGGCCCTCCAAGATATACCACCACTTTTTGCATCATTGGGTGTATCTACACTAAAGATTTAAGCTGAATTAAATCTAGAAGCCCTGGGAATTGTAGTTCTTTTGGGAGGGGAGGGAGCTAGGGACCCCCAACAGAGGTTTATCATTACCTCGGCAAACTGCAATTCACAGGATTCTTTGGAGGAAAGCACAACAGTTAAAGGGACGTGAGATGGTTATGTTCGTAGCACAGATATGCCCACTATGTTCTTCCTCCAAGACCTTTGTTTCCCTTTCTTTTATCTTCACAAAAATCTTGTGAGGTAGATGAGGCTCAGAGATGGCGATTGGTGCAATGTCCTCCAGTAAGCTTCATGGTTGGGTGGGGATTTGAACAAGCTCTCCCTTAAACTTGGCCTGACCGTGAGCTTTCAGTGTTTCTCAAAGAACAAATGGTCTGGGGAAGATATTTATGGTCTCCCCATGCCCCTTCTGAATGCAATATTTGCAATTCACTGTCTGAAATGCACAAGGCAAGAAGGGGAAACAAACAAAGAGGTTTAGAACAAAACCTGTGAGAACTGGGGGAAATGGATGGCTGAAATCAACAGGCTTCTCTTTCCCTTTGCAGAAGGCCAAGGCCTTTTTATCGAGGGGGCCCAATCCTGTACCCAGGTTTCTATGGGACTGTGGAGGAGTTCACTGGCATCAATGGAATGATGTGATTTTTCCTCTCTCAGTGTATGACTGAGAACAGAAGGAATTTGATGAGAGCACAGCTGTGATTACCTGAACACCTCCAGGCATGCTTTCTGCAGGACAATTCAGCACCTTATTACAAGATCACAGGCCCAGTTAAGTGGGCACCCTGCACAAAGCTCCTGTTCAGAGAGGGCTGACTTCTCACTCCGAGAGTTTGGCCAGGCGGGCGAAGTGAGAAAGCTCATTTTTGCTTATGGTTTAGTTTGCTCGAAATATGGAACATTCATTTAGGGGGCAGTGATCCAGCAAAAGTAACGAGGCTAGACTTGTTAATTAGCATAGGCATGTTCCTTGCCAGACAGCAGGCACATGATACAGAGAATGACGGAGCTCTTCATTTCCTTCTGATATGCCATCTCTTTAGGCTTGTAAAAAGCCTCTTTAGGGAAAAATAAAGTTGCCAAACTTTTACCAATGAGGAAGAGGAATGGATTTAATTTGAGCCAGGGTTCAAATTAAACAGGGCTTAATACTCATGCTAGATGTTAGGCCTAAAGCAACCTTCCCCTACCTGGCGCCTCCCAGATGCACCGGATTACAGGTCCCGGTATGCCCAGTCAGTATGGCTTGGCAGAGGGCGATGGGACTTGTAGTCCAACACATCTGGAAAGCGCCAAGTTGGGGAAGGTTTCCCTAAAACATGAAGTAACTAGGAACTAGAGGATACCTTTGTGTTGATGAAAACTGCCTTTCCCTCATCACTGACTGACCACAGTCAGCCATATTCATCTGATATTAGGATGTTGAACATCCAGAGCAAAAAGGGCACAATGCCCCCGCCCCTCACCCCAACAATTTTGCATCACAGGAAGTTAGCACTGGGCATGATGGCTCCACTGCCTGGGCGGCAGGCATCCGAGACAAGGCTGCCCTGAACCACTCCTCTCCATTTTGCCCTTGAATCATAGAATAGTAGGGTTGGAAGGGGCCTACAAGACCATCGAGTCCAACCCCCTGCTTACTGCAGGAATCCAAGTCACAGCATCCCTGACAGCAGTCCAGCCTCATCTTAAATGCCTCCAGTGTGGGAGAGCCCACCACCTCCCTAGGTCATTGGTTCCATTGTTGCATTGCTCTAACAGACAGTAAATTTTTCCCGATGGTCAGCCAGAATCTGGCTTCCTGTAACTTGAGCCCATTATTCCATGTCCTCCACTCTGGGAGGATCGAGAAGAGATCCTGTCCTTCCTCTCTGTGACAACCTTTCAAGTACTTGAAGAGCGCTATCATATCTCCCCTCAGTCTTCTATTCTCAAGGCTAAACATGCCCAGTTCTTTCAGTCTCTCCTCATAGAGCTTTGTTTCCAGTCCCCTGATCATCTTTGTTGCCCTCCTCTGAACCCTCTCCAGCTTGTCTGCATCCTTCTTAAAGTGTGGTGCCCAGAACTGGACACAGTACTCCAGATGAGGCCTAACCAGTGCTGAGTAGAGGGGAACTAGTACTTCACAGGGTTTGGAAGCTATACTTCTATTAATGCAGCCCAAAATAGCATTTGCCTTTTTTTGCAGCCACATCACATTCTTGGCTCATATTTGCATTGCCCTTATTTTCGCCGTAGTCTACGTAAATCTTTATGTAGACTAGATGTGCCAAACTAAGGAATGCAAATGGCGGCGCCCCATAGGCGCCGCCATTTGCGTACACGCTTTTTTTTTTTTCAAAGTCACCCGTGATAGGCTACGTGACGATTTACATAGCCTATCACGGCTGACTTTGGAAATCTAGCCGTGATAGGCTATGTAAATCGTTACGTAGCCTATCACGGGTGTGTGTGTGTGTGTGTTTTACTTTACTTTTTTTTCGCAGCCGGGGAGACGGGGCGCTCCTCCCCGGCCTAAATTTCAGCGGCGAGGGATGGGGCGCCTCCCCCCCAGCCTGAATTTCGGCCGGGCGAGGCAGGGCGCCTCCCCCCCCTCGCCTGAACTTTGGGGGGAGAAACGAAGTGCCTCCCCCCCACCGCGAAGCAAGCTGCGGGACAAGGTAAGTCCCTTTCGTCCATCCCTATATTCAGCTTGCGATCTGCAACAATTCCAAGATCCATCTTGCTTGTAGTATTGTTGAGCCAAGTTACCCCCCCCCCCATCTTGTAACTGTGCATTTGGTTTCTTTTTCCTAGGTACAGAACTTGGCATTTATCCCTATTAAATTTCATTCTGTTGTTTTCAGCCCAGTGCTCCAGCCTATCAAGATCACTTTGAATTTTGTTTCTGTCTTCCAGGGTATTAGCTATCCCACTCAGTCTTGTTTCATCTGCAAATTTGGTGGCCATTAAGACCTCTTTACCTGTGTTTTTTTAGGTGTACAGCTAATATGTTTCATGTGTTCACTCCTAAAAATGTAAAGGGTGACTGCAGCAAACCCGTTTGTAAAAATCTGTGCTATACAGGCAGCTGAGATTGGCTGGAGCTCCCTGTTGAGTGGACATGCAGTGACAAACCCAAGGTTTGCTGCTGTGTAATGTGACAAATGGTCCTGAGATACATAGACCTAAAGAGTCCTATCCTGGTGTCACATTTTGAATGAGCAGCAACTCTACCCATGATGTGCCAGCCTATGAGATCCTAGCCCACTCTGAGCTCAGGAAAATGGCTGTTTTGCCCCTCAAGATTCTTTTTCAGTGTTGTTATCCTTGGTGTCTAGAGTAGAGCTGGGGAACCTCAGGCCCAGGGGCCAAATCCAGCCTTTCTGGGTTCCCCAGGCAGCCTTACCCATCCTCCTGGCACCCCCTTTCCTCCAGCCACCATTTGTTTGGTGGTTTCCTGGCCTCTGTGCAGTCTTTCCCCCTTTCTAAAAGGTTGAAATGCCTCTCCAGAGGCTTTGTTACTGGCAGGAAGAGCTTTAAGCTACTGTATGATGGTATTTTTTGCATTTTGGGTCCCATCCCTTTTGCCTTTGGTCCACCCACTACTTGAACACAGCCCCTGAGAGCTTCTCTGAAATTAAATGTGGCCCTCGGTCTGGAAGGTATTTCCCACCCCTGCTCTAGAGGAATAAAATTCACAAGGGGCTGTCAAAGGAAGGGCAGGTCATAGATGGTTATATTATCTCCAGACCAGCTCAAGGTGAAATGGATTTAGGAAAAAAACAGAAGAAAGAGTGAAGTACCCTGCAGGTCATGGCTGGGCATCAAAGAGGGTTGTGTCCAGTATCAAGAACTAAGAATGGGAAGGATGCTGTCTAATGATGGGATGATGGATGAACACAAATTGACATAGCTGAGAGGTTTGGACAGCACATCATAATTTCAATTCTTTCTGCTGAAATGACATGTTCTCTAATTGCAAAAACAAGAATGCTTCAGATGTAGGTAGGTGCTTGACCAGGTTGTGGCAGCTCCTCTGTGGACATGGCTGGATGACATGGATTATCTGATTCCATTTCACAGATTATCTAGATCCCCCCCCCCAAAATCTGCCTTTTGTCCTGGTTTTGAGGTTGAAACTGCCTTGATCACTCTCTATATTTCCAGAAGAAAGATACAAAGGAGTACAACTCCATTGATTTTCCTCAACCTCTCAGTAGTTTTGATATAATCAACTGTAGTACTTTTCTGGAATACCTGTTTAAGATGGGAGTCGGGAGTACTGAACTCTGATGGTTCTGTTCCTGCTGGTAGGTTGACTCCAGGATATGATACTGGGGTGGGTGACTCAGCTCCATGGCACTTATGCTGCGGGGTGCTACAGGGTTCTGTCTTGTTATGCTATTTAAGTGAAATCACTGGGTAAGGATGTCTATGGATTTGGAGCGAGCTGTTATCAATATGCTGATGACACCCAGCTTCTTTTCTCCTCCTCCTCCTCCTCCTCCTCAAATCCAGGTGATGTGGCAGTTATCCTTAACAGGTGCCTGGAGTCAGTAATGGGCTAGATGAGGGATGATAATTTGGAGCTCAATCCAGGGGTGCTGTTAATAGCTGACACGGTTGGCCGTGGAGGTGGTACTTGGTCTTTTCTGGATGGTATTGCACTCCACCTTAATCATGCATGGGAACTGGTGGCCTTAAGGGTCAGGCTTGTACCTGGAGGGTGCTTTTAGAAGTAACCTTACTAATGGACACCCAAGTGGAGTGCCTTTTACCAACTTTGCAATGCTAGCTGTGACCTTTCCTAGAAAAAAATATATACATATATAGTCAGTTATCCATGTCCTGGTAACTTCTAAGCTACAATTACTGCAATGCACTGTCTGTAGGACTGCCTATTAAAAGCATTTGGAAGCTTCACCTGGCCCAAAATATGGCCACCAAGATATTAATTGGGATCCACCACATTGATCATATTTCACCCATGTTGAAAGGTCTGCCTTCACTACCATCTGGTCTGCTTCCACAAGCAACTAAAATGACCTTTACAGGCAATGCTTTTAGCCTATCAAGATTTATAACAGCCTGGAGCCAAGATGTCTGAAGGACGGCCTCCTTCTGTATCAACCATCCCCATGAAGGTTCCTCTTCCTTGGGCTGTTTCCAGCAGGCAGTTTCTGAGCGAGATGAGAGCGAGAAGCAAGGCCATTCTACTAACCCTGCTGAAAGGCTACTTAATTTCTTTCCTCTTCCCATACCATTCCCTTTTTTTGTTATCAACTGAGGCCATGCTCTGAATGTCCACACCTTGAGCAGCTAGTTAGGTGGCCACCAGGGACAAGGCCATCTCAGAGATGCAGTCCTGATTATGGAACACCCTTCTTGGACATATCCACCTGGCACCTACATTACTATTTCTTAGGCAACAACATATGAAAGCTGTTCTGTTCTCCAAAGATTCTGGCAGAATATAACTACGGAATGGTACATAGTATTTTTAATTAGTTATTACTTGTAGTGATTTTAGTCTTATTTTGTATTTTTTCTTGGATTATTTTCATTTTGTTTGCAAGTTGCCTTGGAGACCATTGGGGGGAAGGTGGGGTATGCATAAATAAATAATATTGTGACTCTCTTTGCTTAAAATCCATGACCCTTCAGCCCAGCCTGCCTCAAGACTCTCATGCATGGAGCAGGCCTGGTGTTTTCCTCCCTGAGGACTGAGGTTTTATTTTGGAAGCATTTGAGTAGTTGATGTGATGCAATTTGACAGATGATTACAGTATTGCTTCTCTTTGCCACTTCAGCAGAGCAGAATCCTAGGGAAGACCAAACCTTTGCATTCACATCCTCCTGTGGGATGAGCTGAGGTTGAAAATATCCATGAGAAGGAACGTGGAAACCAATCATCTTATGGGTGTGGGAATGCCTCACCCATGTGGACTAAATCTTAGGTGAGGGATGGGAATATGAACAGGCAGAAAGAAGCTGCCAAATAAGGGGCTGTAATCCTCAGATGTTGCCCCCCACTGATTCATCCAGTCTATTCAAACCTTTTGAGAAATATAGCATAAAAGCTAGGGATGTACGAACGTTCCGCCACGGATCTCGGGGAGGCTGAATGCCAGCACATTTGGCCCCCCGAAATCAGTGGCGGAACGGCCTGCCCCCCCCCGGAACGGGACTTACCTTGGGCGGATCTTCCTGGCGGCGGCAGCTCTGGCGGTGGCTCTGGTGGCGGGTCTGGCGGCGGTTCGGCAGCCGGTCTTCCGACCGGCTGCCACCGCCACCATTTCCAGGTTAAAAAAAGAACAACAACAAAAAAGTGATAGGCTACGTAAAGATTTATGTAGCCTATCACAGCTAGATTTTAAAAAAACACCGTGATAGGCTACGTAAATGTTTACATAGCCTATCACGGCTGACTTAAAAAAAACCCCAAAAAACGCGTGTACGCAAATGGCGGCAGCCATGGCCGCCGCCATTTGCGTTCCTTATTTTGGCATGTCTTAGTCTACGTAAACATTTATGTAGACTAAGACGGTGAAAATAAGGGGAAAGCAAATAGCATAGCGTCTACGCTATTTGCGTTCCCCTTATTTTCGCCGTCGTAGTCTATATAAATGTTTACGTAGACTAAGACGTGCCAAAATAAGGAACGCAAATGGTGGCGGCCATGGCCGCCGCCATTTGCGTACGCGCATTGTTGTTATTCTTTTTTAAATCAGCCATGATAAGCTACGTAAACATTTACATAGCCTATCACGGCTGACTGCAGGGACACAAACGGCAGCAGCTACGGCCGCCGCCATTTGCGTCCCTGCTAGCCAGCGGCTGGATGTCCGGCTGCTGGCGGAGCCGGCCAGCGGCTCCGCAGAATCACTGTGGAGCACAGCCGGCCAGCCAGGATTCCGGGGAGGGGGGAGGAACAGAGCGCCTCCCGCCCCCCGATGAGGATTCCGGGGGGAGGGATGGAACGCCTCCCCCCCATCAGCATAATCCCCGAAAGGTAAGTGATTTTCGTACATCCCTAATAAAAGCTGCCATTTTGCTCTCTGAAGACATGATGTCTGTAGAATGAAATTATCCAAACATACTAAGGGTCATCTGTATGCACTCTAGCTAGGGCGGGGCTGACTCTTTAGTTCTCTGTACAAATACCAGATTCTGTGCCCTGCCCTCCTTATTTCAGGTTCTGCAAACATGGTGTGAGAACAGAGATACAGAGGGTGCTTCCAGACGGAGGGCTCCTAGCACTACCAACCAGAAGGCATTGGGCAACAATTCTGCCTTTTTTTCCTTAACAGATTTTTTGCCATAAGTGGAAGAAGCAGTGGGAAAACATGAGAGGGTTATGAGAAGATGACAACGTAATTTGGACTCCTTGTAAAATTCTGTGAATGTGGCAAGGTGATGGTGCTATAAAAGCCTCATCTGGAAGCACTCATAATTTGAGCAGTGGAACCACTGCATACTTTTGGTCAGATGTAAAATCTCTGGGACTGAGAGGAGGGGGAATTGGTATTGTCAGTTTGTAACAGAAGCCAACTGTGATTGGCTGGTGCCTGTGACATCACAGATCCACCACCTTCTCCATGGAGCAGATCTTCAACTCCAAGATGTGCTCCAGAGTCTCATGCAAGATCATTAAGTGAATTTCATGACTGAGAAGGGTCAGTCCAGTCCAATTTTTTATCCATCCCACCGCACTGATAACACTGGACCTGGAATATGCCAAGTATGTATCTACATGCATCCATCATGAGCTTTAGTAAGGAATGAAGTGACGAAAAAGCAACCTGTGTGGATCTCTTGAGTCATTAACATCCTTGAAAGGAAATGTGAATTTAATGCCATTCCTTAAGACCCTGGGACAGAGGGTGTAATGCACCATGGGTTTCCTAGGTGCACAGCAGAAAAGTATCCATATGCTCTAAACTACTCTGGATTGCTTAAATATACTAAAGGGCTGAACTGCAGTATCACAACTTGTCCCAAGAAATACATTTGTCTGGAAGGAGGTCAGCTCTGCTAATGATGCCTATTTTATTCCTCATCTTCTGTGTGAAGGAAACAAAAACACATGCCTGCTTCTAGGTATAATATTGCCACAGTCCAGGCCTAGGGACTCCATGGACTCCACAGCTAGCTAGCCACATGCTTGTATGCCAAAGTCCTCCCTTCGTTTACCAACATCCCCCCAGCCTTCACCACAACGCACCACCTCGTGCAAACAGAATAGTCCGTCAAAGCTGGCATGGGGAAAATGGCAGTAGAAGGATGTAATTTATTTCTTGCAGGTGTGTTTTGTCATTTGCAATCGATCAAAGGCAGAGAGCAGCCGGGAGTGCGGGAAAAGGAAAGGTGACAGAAATGGTAAACTGGGCTGCAGGAGCCGCATGAGGCAGAGGCCAGTGCCTCTGATGGGCGTTTCCCTCGTCTTTCCCATTATACACAGAAATAAATATAGCAAAATAAAGAGCACACTTGTTTTCACAGGGCTGATGTGGCATTTGGGCTTGAGATGCTTTCAGAACTCATTTTCTAGAGAAGCAGTTGTTTAACTCCTGGAGGCTGGAAAGTGCAAGAGCAGGCATTAAAAGCTCCACATAAAACCCAGGAGAATGGCCTATCTCATTATGAAGCTCACCTCCCTGTCTCTCTACTGAGTTGCTAGTCATTCCACCCTTACCTGCCCCCGCCAGCACCATCATGCTTACTTATTATGCCTTTTCATGAACCATAGAGGCGGACTGAAAGAAGCCCTGAGCAAATGCTACATACATGGACCTCAGCGTGAATTGTGGTGCTCAGCTTCTCCAAAATGGTACTCATTATCAACAACAGGGAGAATTAATTAGTGAAACAATCTATCAAAGGTTTTTATCTATATTTTATTATTAATTATTATTATAGAATTAATGTGAACCACTTAGGGATTTAGTGTATTAAGGTGATATAAAAGTATTATTTATGAATAAATGAATAAATATATTATTTTCTTATTATGACAATGTAAATGATCACACATCATTATCTATGGTACACTTCTACTGGTTGTCTTTCTGTGTGGAAGATTTGCTCTAGTTCAATCAAATGTTCTGCATTTGATGCAGGAATGACAGCATTAGGGTGTGGTCTGGACTGGTAAATATTATGCATTGAGGAAAAACACACAGATCCAGGATCTGTCTTCTGTGGACGGAACAGCTCCACTCGCAGAAAGTGCCTCCACCTGATTTTCAGGGATCCCCCCTCTCCCTGTACCACAGCTCACCTCATTCAGCAAAGTCCCCCAAACCCTCTGTGTAGCATTTTCAGGGAGCTGGAAGGGTTGTTGTGAGGAGGAGGGGGCGGGGAAGTCTGTCCCACCAGCCCAGTTGCCTGCACCTAAGTCTGGATTAACTCAATAAAAAAGATTCACATTATATATTTTAATTGGACAGACTGCCTTGACAGGATAGGGTAGCAAACATTACTCAGGGCAAAATAACTCAGAAGTGTTATGCTTTACATTACAAAGCAGTTGGGTTCTCTGTGAATTGCTGGAATACAGATTGCTCACCCAAGGCTATGTTAAAGTGCAAACCTGCAGGCCAGGTAGCAACGGTCGACCTTCAGATAGACTTGATAATTAGAACTATCATTGGAGAATTTCTTTCAGCCATTAAGGAAAAAGTGCCTATCACCTTGTGGTCACAAAGATGCCTCATGCAGAACATGACACATGGACAAAATGTCAAGCTCATGGACCGAAGTCCTTTCTCTGAGATCTAAACCAGACTCTCTCACTAAGTTACAAATGTCCTGACATTCCAATGCCATCATGCTGCAGCAATGTCAAAGCCTTTCCCCAGCTGATTATCTTGTGGTGACTCACAATGGCATTGGACACATGCATCTTTACTGCCATACTTGGTTTGTTTGCATTGAGGAAGCAGACTGCAATCAGAGGGCATGAAATTGTGGCACACAGAAACTGCCACGTAACGATTCCTTATAGACTTGTACACACAGTTCTCATCTCCGTTACACTGTTATTTAGCAGCTAAGGTATCCACTGTAACTTAGCATGGAGGAACAATGAGGTTAGTTGTCCTTACCGAGTATCTATATAACAATTATGGTGTGTTGGCTAGCAATGAAGAAAGGTTACAGCATAATTAGTCCCATTCAATTTTCCTCTTTCCCTGAGAAAACCACACATACTGTATATATGACCATCAGCGTGTGCACACAGCTCAGTCTACAGGTTGTGTAATATGGGCCAAACCCACCTTTGCAGCTGTAAGCTATAGTCAGATGAGGATGTCTAAAATTCTATTCTTAAAAATATCAGATTGTACATCCTGAAAATTGAATTCACTCTTGGAATATTTTATGCAAATCTGTATAGACTCTCTTGTTTTGCATGCATTTCCCCCGCTTCAAAATCCTAGTTGATCATTCCTATTTTTTTTTGTCAGGGACTGGGATAAGGACTGGGAAAGGAAGGCTGGGACAGAAATAACAGGGAAGGCAAGAAGCATATAGGACAAGGGGAAAGAAAAAATGGAGCAACTATAGCCACGTTACTGATTCACCCAGAACCTACTGTTACAGATGCCAGGGGGCACATCAGGTCCATGGGCACTACTGATACTACGGGGCACATTAGCATTCACCGCCTCCATATCATATCTTTCCTGCCTCTTGTTCTCCCGCCAACCACAGACAAAGCACTCACTGAAGCTACATTAACGTAGTCATCATCCGAGAGTGTGTCCAGCATGTCATAGACTGACGTCTTCATCAGCTTCAGTGTCAGGCCACTAACGCTGCCGCTCCTGTAGCAGAAGAAGAGAAGACACAGCTCATATTGCTTCTCTAATAACTTCCGGTGAAAACAAAGTCTTCTGTCACTATCTCATGGGGGGGGGGGTCTTTCCTTGTTGGTTAGGTGAATGTCCTGAACACTGACACCTTTCCTGGGCCCCCCACATGCCTTTGAAGTGCTATGGCCTTTTTATTGGGAGACATCTTTGGAATGAGCAAGTGAAAATGTCACTGAAAGTAGCTACCTCTGGGGCTAGCTAACACTCACACGTCTACGATGATCACCATGTCCTTTGGAGACGAGGCCCCCTGGATGTACCTGCATGAAGTAAAGACATGGCTAAAGTCAGAATCAGGTCCCCAACAGCCTTTGGGATCCGTCAGAGCACCACAACTAATCATCACTTTATTTTAATATGTTTAATGCTGACTTTTAAAATCATATTTTCTACATTTTTAGTTGCTCAGTTATTTCTTTCTTTTAAATGCTGGATTTTTGTTGCTGCTTTACAAAGAATACTTTAAATGTGTTTTGTCATTGGTTTTATTGTTTTTGCTTTCATTATGAACATCACCCTGAGAGCTTTGGATACAGGGAGACTCATACGCTGAATGAAGGAAAGCATAAATAAACAAATAGATAGTTCAATCAAAGGTTTAGCAGGCTGAGGCAGCTTACCTCAGGTGGCAGGTTTCAGGGCACTACTAAAGAGAAGTAGACACCAATTATTTAGTTTATTATTCTTATATGTACAACTTGGTTGGCTTTTCTGCCTCAGGCACCAATATGCCTTGGGCTGGGGTGGCACTGCTAAAGGTAGAGATGGCCCCTAAACATGCTAGAAAAAGAAAGGTGCTGCTACCAGCACAATAATTAGGGAAGTTGTGTATATAGTATTCATGTGGAGGTGTCAATTCACATAAAGAGAACCTCTACTTATATTCAGTGAGGCTACTAAAGGCTTGCCAGCAACCAGACACGCCCTTAAAGCTGAGGGAATCATGGGAAGTGGGGTGAGGAAGAGGAAAGTGCTACCTCATGACTGAACTGTCCCTTAGAGGGTGGAAATGGCAGCAGTTTAACACAGTGGATATGAAGGAGGAATAGGCACACTCCTTTCCATTTGGTCTCTGATCCATTTGCACATCCTCGCCTTTATAATCAAGAAGCTTACAAAAATGACGTTTTAAAAATTGGAAGCAGACACAACCTTGCTTTTCATATGAGGTTATCACACGACTAACAATGAAATTATGATAGGTTGCAAACTTGTGCCCTCCTGATGTAATCCTATCACATAGTGGTCTTTCTCTCCTCTCAATAAATTCATGCTATGGCAACAGCAAATGCTTTTCTTCTAGTGATGTAAGACTCACTGCAGTCCAAACTATGGAGGTGATGAAAACTGGATTGTCTGAAGGTGGAAGAGTATTTAAGTACGATGTCTATACAAAACTGATTTATTTGTGTTCCAGATGAATCCCAAGTGTGAGAACAATGACCAGACTCTCTCCTGCCACACCTAATTCTTCATCGGATTATGCTCTTCTTTGCACATGCTCCACTACTTTGTAGGGCTTTGTAGCCCTGAGACAGAGAGCCTCACAAAATGGAAGGTTCGCTTATGAAATAAGCCTGAACGTGTAATTTGGACTGTGGCTGCTTTTATAACGAAAATTTACAATAACGAAAGGTTATTGTATGCACAAAAGTGGAAGAATGAAATAATACCAACTGCGAATGAGTGGATTATGAAAATGATGGAGCTGGCAGAGATGGCAAAACTGACTACTACAATTAAAGAAGGATCAACAACTAAATTTATGTTAGACTGGAAACCTTTTATAGAATTTGTACAAGAAATAGAGAAAAATGATATCTGTGTATCTGGATTTTGAACTTTGAGATGGTTAACTCTCTTTTATTGTTGTTGTTAAAATTAGGAGAGAAATAATATGTCTGTGAACTCAGTGTATGATATACAATCAAGATAAGAATTAGAGAATAATAATGAGCATTTGTTGTGTAGGTGGAGCCAAAGGTAGATACCTTATAATCGTAAGAGATATTTTACTGTATGTCTATTGTGTATTTATGTTGTTGTTTTGTTTTGTTTAAAAAAAAAAAAAAGCCTGAATGTGTCATTTGGACTATAGCTGCTTTAGCTCCATTGGCAAACAGTTAAGACTGGTATAAAACCAGATTTCCTATGAAATCCACCCAATTTTGTTAATGTGTTATCTACTGATCAATTCTGGAAACATTTAAATGCTCTCTTTACTAAGCAAACTTTAAAAAAATTGAACAGCAACCCTTGAAAAAGACATTAAAGACAAAACATATAGTTCACTTACAGGTATTTAAAAATGTAATTTAAAATACTATTTCCTATTTTTTATTATTTTTATGTTAACATTTGACAAATAAATCAATGCATTTCTTTATTATTATAATAATAATAACAATAATAATAATAATAAATCAGCTGTTACCTCTGAACAAACATTCCCACCTGAAAGGTCAATTCAATAAACGTATTTGCTATTTTTTTGCTGTCATAGATTTACAGGTGGGAAAACCCACATGTATAAAACATTACTGTGCAATCAAAGTTATATATAAAATACAATAAAGCATCCCTAAGATTATTAAATTGTGGGTTTGCTATACCATCATAAAATATTCAGATACTGCAGAGATGACAAGAAGTATGTGCTTTGGAACTATACTTAATGTTAGTATGAAGAAAGAAAATACAGGTTTCTTTGTCAGAATTTCTGTATAGATTTTTATTGTTCTTGCCTACAGTAAGTGAATGGCGATGGGTGGAACCCAAATTTGTGATTGATGAACATAACAACATAAGAAGAGCCATGCTGGATCAGACCAAGGGTCCACCACCTCACTGCTCACTCCTAATTCCAGATCATTTATGAACACGCTGAAAAGCATTGGTCCCAATACAGATCCCTGTGGGACCCCACACTATTTACTTCCCTCCATTGGGAGAATTTACCTCTTATTCCTACTCCCTGCTTTCTGTTCTTTAACTAGTTACTGATCCATAAGAGGGCCTGTCCTCTTATTCCATGACTGCTAGGTTTGCTCAGGAGTCTTCGGTGAGGGACTTTGTCAAAAGCCTTTTGGAAGTCCAAGTAAACAATGTCTACTGGATCACCCCTATCTACATGTTTATTGACACTCTCAAAGAACTCTAAAAGGTTAGTGAGACAAGACTTACCTTTGCAAAAGCCATGTTAATTCTTTTTCAGCAGGGCTTGTCCTTTTATATGTTTATTAATTTTATCTTTAATAATGCCTTCAACCAATTTACCCAGAACAGACATTAAGCTAACGAGCTTGTAATTTCCTGGATCGTCCCTGGATCCGTTTTTTAAAATTGGTGTTATATTGGGCATCTTCCAGTCCTCTGGTATAGAGGCTGATCTTAGGGACATCTTGCATATTTTGATTAGAAGATCAGCAATTTCATATTTGAGTTCTTTGAGAACTCTAGGATGGATACCATCTACGCCTGGTGATGTATTTGCTTTCAATTTATCAATAAGATTGAGAACTTCATCTTTTGTCATTCATATTTGCCTCAGTTCCTCAGACTCCCTTCCTGAAACCATCAGTTCAGGCACAGGTATCTGTCCTATATTTTCTGCAGTGAATACAGATGAAAGGAATTCATTCAGCTTCTCTGAAATGTCACTGTCCTCCTTCAGTACGCCTTTAACTCCATTGTCATTATCATCCAAGAATAAGTTCATACTCAGAGTGTTCTGCCCTATGGAAATCCATCTTGTGCATACCATAACCAGTATAATGCACTCTCAGAGCTGAAGTCTTAATTTTGTCATGCAGTGCATCTCTTGCTGACTATACTACGTCAGATTGCAGGTGGAAGATCATATGTCTGGATATTCCTTTACATCACAAAAAATCCCTTAGCATGGTAAGCTAGCATATAGGGAGAAGGTTAGGCTGGAACATATCTCCATGCCGTGCCAGTTTTCTTTGTTTTCTCGATGTAGCATGTTTTCTTTGTTTTCTCCCTGGTGCCCTGGGAGACTGCAGAAAGTGCGCAGGGAATTCAGAGAAAGGAGGGAAAGGTGGTGGTGGTGGTGGTGATACATTTTGCTTAAACTATGCCAGTCTGTAACACAGGTCCTCCATACAACATGTGAGCAAATTATGCAGAAATTGATATTTGGAGTACTACTGTGATGAAGAGACACACACTCCCACTTTCCTTATGAGGTAGAACAGGCTAAGAGCTGCTTCCTTCTTAATTAATCAACAGCTACAGCACCCACATCAATTCACCTTAGACTGAAAATATGGGACTTCAGACTAAGATTTTAGGGAGCGGGGGAGAGGAGGACTGACCTTTCAGCCCCCTATAAGTAACCAAGCAACTTCAGACATGAGCAGCCAGCACATGTGTGAGACTGTGAGCAATGCTGGCTGGGAATTATGGGAGTTGCAATCCAACATATCTGGAGGGCATCGATTTGGGGGAAGGCTACTGTATGGTCTCTGTCACCAGTCAGGAGACCAAGAGCCACATGGAGGCTACACCCTCTGCCTCCTGGCATGTTCATCATAGCAAAGGAGAGATCAGCCTTGCCCCATCCATCAGCCAGAGAAGGAGCAGCTGCAGGGAGATGCTCTCCCCTCTGCCAGAACGCACATTTATAACAACTTTGTAACTCAGAACGAGTGTCTGGGTTTGCTTTTTTTATTCCTTCCTCCCAATCCCTTTTCCTTTTGTGTCATGTCTTGTAAGTGTGAGGGCAGGGATTGTCTTTTGGTTGGTCATTGTAAGCTGCTCTGGGAGCCTTTTTCTGCTGAAGAGTGGGGTAACATGCTTCAAATAAATAAATACATAAATATTTATTTGGATTGCAGCATGTGCCAGCAACCATTTTGAATACTAAATCCCCTGTGAGGGGCTGCCATGGTTTGCTGTACCATCCAAACCCAGGAGGCAGGGGTTGCTGGAGGGGCAAACAACCCTTAAATACCCCTACAACAGATCGTGGTTATTTGAGGGTTGTTTCCCCCTGCAGCCCTGGTTTGGAAGAAATGGCAAACCACAGCAAACCCCTCCCAGGAGCTGAATATTCAAAATGGCTGCCAGCACATGCCACAACCCACTGTGGCAATCCTGTGAACCCAGTCACTGATTCTAATCAGGCCTGCACAACTTGTGTCCCACCGAGCCAAATGCAGCCCATCAGCAATATATAATGCCCTGCCAGGTACATAAGAGCCCCCTGCCCCCTTCTTTTGGTATTTCTAAGCAGGCAGCAAACACAGAAGCCTCTGGTGCATTTCCATACATAGCTGGTCAGCTGTGTTTAGCTTGGTGGGCAACAAGGTGTTCTACATATAAGGCACTACTGGTCTGGTGGTCATTCTTCAGCTGCGAGAGGCTCGATTGCAAGAAGCATTTCAGAGCCACCTCTGTACAATTCAGCCTGATAATGCACAAGGAGCTATCTGCGATGGACCAGTGCAAAAAGCAGTGATGGAATTGCAGGGCTCTCCCACTTACCTTTTAAGACAAGCCCCTTTAGCTACTCTTTTTAGAAGGCTACTAGGGGAGATGGATTTGGCTGAGTCAGGGCTGGGGTTTGTGGGTTTCAGTAAGGGCCCTCCTACCCTTCTCCCTCAAATCTGAGCTCTTTGAGAGAGAGAGAGAGAGAGACAGAGACAGAGAGACAGAGAAGTCATGGAGTTTTCATCACTGTCCTTTGTATGGTACAGACCATAGAGGGACATAGCTTTAAAAGAGCATTATAAAGCCTATAATTGTGCCAGAGATACACATTTCCAGAACAGTCGAGACACGGGCTGTTAAGAGCACAGTGGTCAATAACGCTGCTATAAGTGGATAATGTTATATTAAATTTTGGAATTGTTACATACACCGATGAAGAACGTATACCAAATCATCCATATATTAACCCATGGCCCCAATAAAGCAAGCAAAAGAGAAGAAGCCAGAGGGCAGTGCTAGATTTCCTTGAATGACAATAAAGAGATGTGGAAAGACTCTGCAAAGTGATAGTGACCTGCCGCTCAACATGGTGTCAGCTTAATGAGCTCTAAATGCTAAACTCTTCCATCATTGCAATTCCTTTTTTAGCAGAGATGATTGTGCTGACACATGTGTATATATTAAGATTCTATTTACCCCCCTGATGTTTTCAAAGGCCAAACCTGATTAGGATATTTTTAGCTATTGGGAGGAAGAAAACCACCTTTGCCTTTGTAAACAATGAAGAAAACCTTTTCAAATCACCTCTATTTTTTTTTAAAAGAGAGAACGCATTAAACCTAGTTATTAGGGATGTGCACTGAATTCAGCTGAAGCCTGAAGCCCAAGCCAAATTGGGCCTCTTCAGACCATTTCAGGTACTTCTTGCAGCAAAGCAGGCTTCCCTCCAAGGAGAACAGAACCGAAGCTGTACCCTACATGAGGCTCTTGATTTGGCTTCAGAAAGGCAGACAGCATGTCTCCAAAAATAGTGTCTTTTGCTTTCTCCAAATGCTGATGCGATGGGAGAGTAGGGTTGAGTAGCTGACGTAGGGCACATTTTACCAGAGGTATCCAGTCACGGTGCTTTGGGGGAGGGCAAGGATGGGACAGTCAGATGGCCATTCTTCCAACACCACCAGGCTTCACTAAGAAAAAAGCTTTAAACTGGGGTTCAGTCATCATAACTCTCTAGCCTCTGCACCTATCTTACTGACATTTTGCAGGTTTCATGCCTGGAGACACCTCTATGATATTTGCTGTTTTCATACAAGTTGCCAGAACAACCACACAGGAAGGGAAGTGGAAGCAAATCAGTTCTCCCCTCCCCCAGATTTGAGGGGCCCCCCACATGAACTGCTGCACCTATCCTTCTGAAACTTTGGGTTTTTCTTCTTCTTTTTACTTAGGGGCACCTTTAAACTGTCTCATGTTCAGAACAGTGGTCTATAAAGAACGTAGAGAGATAAGCACATCCTCTTTTGGATACCCTCAAAATGTCAAGGCTGCTGTCACACAAAACCCACTGTGTCTATTGACTTGAAACTTGGCAGGCTTGAATCTCCTCAGAGGGAGCAACTATCTCTCCAAATGTCATCCAATTTTGCCAAGAAATAAAACAAGTTATTGGTAATGATTTCTGAATTTGCATACAGGCATATAAATTAGCCTTATATAATAAGTTTGTAAAATTTATTATAAAATAAATTTGTGCAAATTTGTGACCTCTTTTGTCTTGTTGTTGTTGTTGTTGGGGTAAATCATATTTTTTAGCAATAGAAAAGTGGCCACTCTGTCATGAAGCTCATTGGATAATCTTGAGCTTGTCACTGATCCCTCAGCCTAACCTATCTTACAGGGTTGCTATGGGGGTAAAAAACTGGGGGGAGGGAAGAACATGTCACCAACCTTGAGCTCCTTGGAGGAAGGGTGGTATAAAAATGTGATCATAACTAATAAGGTCTATCCTGGGATGTATTAGAAAGACAAGCAGAAGGAGCAGAATACTAACCCGTTACATGGTCCTCACCTGTGCTGTATTGACATATCTGTAACTATATGTATATCTGTCTACACACAGAGAGACACACACAACCTGTCTCTAAGAAGGCCAACGACTGCTGCATTTATTTGATTTTTACCTTTAAAGGTGGCCTAAACATATTTTAAATTAATAAAAATAAATATTGCATTCTTTAGTTTTAAAAGCTCAGAAAAGAGAAAAGAAAATGGTAATAGTAGAGATTATACATAAAATGTAACCTTCTTAATTTCCTCTTCAGAAAGAAAATTTGAGAATTCAAACACCTGTTAACCAACATCTGTGGCCACAATATAGGAAAGGGAATTTATGTATGCAAAAAGGGCTTTCCCATCATTGGCTATCAAGTTTAATCTATATGTAAGTGAAAAATTGCCAAAGAAGTTCAATATAGCCAAATTTGACTTCAAAAGGAAAAAAAAAACTTCTCTGAAATGAGGGGTCTGGTATAAAGGAAGTTGACAAGGGAAGTCAAGAGGGTCTCTCCAGAATGCTTGAGGGTTACTCAAAACCACAATATCAGAAGCTCAGCTAGCATGTATACACAGATCAGGAGAGAAACCACCAAGTCCAAGAGGTCACCAGGATTGTTAATGAGCAGCATCAAGGAAGATATTAGAAAAAGAAGGCTTCCTTCAGAAAATGGAAGTCTTGCCAAAACAAGGAGAACAAAAATGAACACAAACTTGAACAAAGAAATGCAAGCAGAGAGTAAGAGATAAAAAATGCTTTTTGAGGAGCATATCATTAATAACATTAAGAACAACAATAAAAATATCTTTAAATACTTTAGAAGCAGGAAACCAGCTAGGGAGGAAGTTGGACTATTGGATGACAAGAGGGTTAAAGGAATACTAAAAGAGGATACGGAGTTTGCAGAGAAGCTGAATTGATTTTTTGTGTCTGTCTTCACTGCAGAAGATGTATGACAAATACCTATGCCTGAACTGACATTTTCAGGAAAGGAGTCTGAAGAGCTAACAAGTGATGGTATTAGTGACCAGTGATGAAGTTCTAGACCTTATTGACAAAATGAAAATAAATCACTAGGTCCAGATGGTATCCATCCAAGAGTTCATAAAGAACTCAAACTCTTCTAATGAAGCTGCTTGTTTTGAATGGGGCGGGCGGGATTGCATTTCCTCTGAATGAGCAGGTACCTAGTTTGGGGTGCTCCTAGATCCCGCTTCACTGGAGGTCCAGGTAACCTCAGTGTTATGGAGTGCCCATTACCAGCTTTGGTTGGTGCACTAACTATGCCTGTTCCTGGGTTGGGGTAGCCTAACCATGGTGATCCACACACTGGTAACCTCACAATGGGACTGCTGCAATGTGTCCTATTTGGGGCTGCCCTTGCACCTGGTTCGGAAGCTTCAGCCAGTGCAGAATGCAGCAGCTAGGATGCTCTATGGTGCACTAGCTATACACACACTACATCTATATTAAAAGAACTGCACTGGCTGCGTATTAGCTACCGAGCCATGTTCAAGATTTTCTTGCTGACATTCAAAGCCCTAAACAAATTGCGGCCAGGATACCTAGCTGACTGACTTCTTTTTGAAGTCAAATGTGCTTGTGTTGGATTTCCTTGGCAATTGTCCACTTACATATACATTAATTTTGATAGCACTGATCAGTTCAATAACATTTATGTCTCATGCCAGGTCCTATATGCCACTTAGATTTAAGTCGCCTCTGGTTGGTTCCATGACCTACTGTTCTAGGGTACAGTTGTTTAGGGTAGGGGTAGGCAGCAGGTACATCTCCAGATGTTTTGGTTTTGAACTCCCATAAGCCCCTGCCAGCATGGCCAATGGCCAGGAATGTTGGGAGGTGAAGTCCAAGACATGGAAGATCTATGTTCTGCCCACCCCTGGTTTAGGGTATTTAGAGATTTCAGCTATTTTTTTTAATGCAGCTTGAACACTCCTTTACCTAGTTCACATTTTCTCCTTTGCATGTCTCCCTAATTTCATTCTTATCTCATGATTGTTGCAGAACCCAGAGTCAGAGAGACCACGGAGTGAAGGAAAAAGAGATTCTTTATTTAACGCGCGGGCTTAAGGCTGGAATCGTTTCCAAAGAGCCAGAAGCCCCGATTTACATTAGCACATTGGTTTTATAGACATTGTGACACATATGAAACGGCTCCTCCTCCCCCTCCCGCATGGGGTTGCAATCCTCAACATTTTTCCTCCTAGCACCATTGTTTATAATACAAGAACTGGGTTATAGGGTAGCCATGATAAGGAGAGAACAGAAGAGAACAGCAGAGAACAAGATATACAGTTGTATGACCTTTGACAAGATAAGGAATTCCTGTGTCTCGTCAGCTTACAACAATATATTCAAGGGAGAAAGAGCTCAGCAAGAACATGAAGCATGAGACTGCATGAGGCTACTTAGTCTGACCCCGATATGGCTGCTACATTCCCCCCTTAAATGCATAATTTCATTACAATTATAGCATTTCTGATAACTATACAAAGCTTTTTGTGACATACATATTACTTAGCCTCTTGTTGGGCTATTAGAGCATAGAGGGCAGCAGTTTTACTAGCTGAGACATAAAACAGATTGGTTAAACAGCGCATAAGACAAGGAACGCAGAGACATAACAGAACTTTTATGAACAATACTGGTAGAATTAGGATGAACAATGCTTTTAAGCCAGCTAAGATCTGGAAGCCAAAGGGTCAACTAATTGAGCTAATTGTTTTGTTTTATTGTTTTGTAAGCTACTATATTGTGCAGCTTGTTGATTTGTTTATTTACAGCATTGCCATTATCAGTTAAGTTAAAACAACAGAGCTTTTGGTGTGTCTCACAACTTAAATGATGAAGAAGGAAGAGGTAATCTATACCAGCTCTATTTTCTAGAACTGCACCTCTTAGATCACGCAACTCTTTATTTAACAATGACAATGCTCGTGAGGTGGCATTTATGCTTTTGGCTAAGCTGCAAGCTAACCAGTTGTTCTTTAGACCATTAGCCAAGGCTAAACCTGGAACCCCAACTAGTGACATTGCTAAGGCCAATTTTTCTGAGTCAGAATATAACTGCACATGACCATTACAATTTTTAGTTAGTTGGAGTGCTCGAGGCTGCCATTGACGGATTTTCTCGGGCTACAGGGGAAGAATTGGCACCAGTTCAATTGGCGGCTGAGGCAACATGGGTGGTTATCAGACAAGTTGGCAGGAATGAATGACCAAGTGCGGGAATTACATGTCTAAAACCATCCATGAGGCAAAAGTATGTGGGCATCATTAAAAGATATGTTTTGAATTTTATTACAGTGGAAGGGGGCCAGGGATAGCTTTGTATTTTCTGGAAAAATTTTTGACAATTAAGCATTTGTGCACACGTAGCATTTGTTTCAGCAATGATGGGGGTGCGTAGAGTGAACTCTGTAGGGGGTAGGATCTTTGCAACTACGCCCCAATTAGCATTTTGGGAATAAGTTAAACTTACACCATAAACTCTTAACATGGTATCTTTTTGAATTTTCCCAGGATGTCTACAGACAGGTATTAGGCAAGAGCTAATAAGCCTGTTTGCAGGTATACCTCTTGGCAAACAAAAATGTTTTACTCTCGTGATGTTAGCCAGGTGAAGCCAGTAATTATCAGCAAATCACTGGGACAAACTTCTTTTTCCAGGGGCAGACCCCCCTTTTTGCACCTTATTAAGAAAACACAATGCAACACTACTAACACTACAACACGCATGTTTGATCTTCTTTGGGATCTGACCGTACGCTGGGCAGCTATTCACCTGGCAAGCTGCAGTAGGGTCTAGTCCCCTTCTTCAATTCTCCAGTTGCAGGTCTGACCGTACGCAGGGGGACAGTTTCCCGGTGTGTCCACAGTAAGGTCTAGCCTGAGTCTTCTTACTGCTTTTTCAGAATGATTTTTAAAGGATTTTTAGGATTTCTGTTTACAGTCTACTCTCCCCCTCTCGCTCTCTTGACTCGTGTCCAATGTATCTAGGGTTTAACTCTAGCTGCTTTCATAGCTGTGGGGGTGGAAAGTATGACAGTTCTGAGTTCTTTCCATCTGGGAGTCAAAGGGTTATTTTTTCCTCTTTAACTCATACTTTAACTCTTGGTTGGAAAGGATGAACTTCTGTGATGGGAATGGCTTATTTTCTAAGACAAAGCTACGCTGGGCTTGAAGAACTTTGTTTAGTGTTTGGACTTCTTGTTTAAGGCTAACGTTTGCTTGCTTTTGATGCTGCTCCAGTGTCAATCATGAAGTCAATGTCACTGCCCCTCACAGTCAATGTCACGGCCCCTCTCAAGCTGTCTCCCTCTTCGCCCATTCTGGCCTCTTTGGTTTTTTTTCCTTTGTGTATTTGATTTATTTTATTTGGGCATTCATGCCACTAATGTCCATCTTGTCCACACTGGGCACACTGGTTCTTTTTTTAAGAATCTTCTGCCTCTGCCGGGTCTTCTTCTTTTTTTTTTTTCGTTTACGTCTTCTTGGGCCTCTGGGTCAAGGGGGGTGTACTGGCGATAGGCATTTGAAAGACGCTCCAAGTACGCTCTGGGGCCTCGGTGGCACCTTGCAGCACTTTAGACACTTTGGTCATATTAACTGACTTCTTCATACCTGCTTTCATGGCTTCTAACAGCAGGGTTTGATACTGGGTGAGGCGCTCTAGCCCAACTTGTGTTTTGGGATTCCAGCAGGGGGGGGTTACTTACAAGGAGACTTTATTGGGTAACTTACAGCACACAGGCGTACTTAATTTTTGGATCAGACAGCTTCTCTGAACCACGAGCTATTGCACTAAATGGGTTTTTATACTATACATGTTACCCATAACACTAGCAAGCATTTTCAGCATAGGCTAGAAGTGTTTGGTTCTCAGGCACAGCTTCCTGTAAACAACTTCGCTTCCCAAAGTGCTTGATAACACTTTTTATTTATTAGTATGGGAAGACAAATTTTTTCTCTTTCTTTTGCTTTCTTTTTCTTTGCTGATCTGCCTGTATTGCAGATCATGTTTCAAACTTTTTATATAAAACTTTCTGCTCCATGCACCAGCCTTGTCTCTTTATTTGTCTTTTTCAAGTTAAACTTACTTAAACTTTTCTGCCTTACACTAGTCCCACTGACACACATTTGGGATAGGCCCCTCCTCTCCCTCTAGCTACATCTTCTTCATTTTAAAGAACTATTACATTATTGTGGCTACTTTACCCCAGGTAATAAGCTCCAGGCACAATCAGCTGCTTTTAATTTACCCTGGGGGCAACTATGGCCACGCTTCTTTTTTTACAAATGTTTTTTCTTTGCCTTTTGCCTTTTCTTTTTCTCTTTTCTCTATCTGTCTTCTACTTTCTCTATTCCTTCTTTTCTACTTGCTTTTGTCTTTTCTCTTCGTCATCCATTGGGAACCACACTTAGTATCATTTGGAGTTGCAACTAACACTAATCTGCAAATATCACATATACTTTATGATATCTAAGAAATCATAAAATATATACAACAAACTTTTTCTGCAATTTAACACAATGAATGGAAAACACTTCTTGCATGGTAAGGCATGATGGAGCAGATCCAGCAATCATACTGGTCTTCTGGCTGAAAGCTCAGGGCCCATTAAAATCAAGGGACGGGCATACCCACACACGCAGAGTTCTAGGTCACCATTTTTGCATCGGCAACTCTATGCTGCATGAGTTCTGGCAGAAGGAAATCTAAAAGTCACAGATCAAACTCAGCCTGCTGTACACTGAGCTGACTACAAACATAGACACACGGTCCACAGCGATGAGAGTTCAAGTTTATCAAAAGCTTCATAGCACTGTCCATGGCAAGTCTTTGACAATTTAAAATTTTAGTTCATGTGCAGAGTGTCTCTAAAAAGCCCAGACATTGATGGAGGCAAACAGAGAAGGCTCTGGGCAATGAAGATGCGATGTTTCCAGCAAAGGCTCTCCACTTTTGCATCAGTTTAAAAAGGGGAAGTGTGGCCCTACACCCCTTCTGACAGACAAGGGCCTTTAACTTTTTAGCAAGGCCTCTGTCTAAACAGAGCGGCACAGCTCAGCTCTCTAGCCGTGACACTTTAACCTGGGCAACTCCTTTGTAAATTTTATTTTACTTCTGTCAGGTTCTCTCACAGACATTTTAAAAACTTACTCTTTTTTTTTTTTCTTTTCTAACCTGGTACACGAAAGCACTGAAACACTGAGTGCCGAAACTCAGGACGCTGGGGGGTGATGGGCATCGCCTTATACTTGCATTTTTCAGGCAGCCATTAATCTTCGTGGAGGCGGTGGGGTGATTTGCAGGACTTCAAAGGCAAGCTTCTCAGTTTGTTTGTATTTGTAAATCCCAAGCTTAAAACAGGACACGATGAGGTACAGGGCAGCTAAATTCTTGCTTTGGCACGGGCAACAAATAACTCGGGTTAGCTTTCTTCGCTGGGGTCTCAAACAGGAAAACAGTCTTAATTTAAAGTTGTAACATCACTGACAGCGTCAGCCAGCCAGCTACACAGATCTCATTGTTTTTTAAGACAGTTGCTCCAATATTTTCTTCTCAATCAGGTTGGGTCTTTCAGCTTACACAGTTTATTGCAGCTTTCAGGAGCATGGCAGTAGCGTGATTTTGGCTTGGCCAGGAACATGCTGTCTGGTTTCTCGGTCTCTTTAGCACACATACTTAGGCAGTGTAACACTGGACACTCAAATCAGTGAGATTTCTTCATTGCAGGGAATCCCACGGCAAAAGCTTAATGGTTACGCTCTTCAGAAATCATATAGCTGATGGTCAGTAGCTACAGGCTCTATGCAATTTTAACACAGTTCAAAGCTAAACATGGTTACCTTGACAGAGATCTTCAACATGGTCTTTCCGCTTCATTCTGCTTTGGGACAGTCTTATGGCACACTTTTCACTCGAAGAGGGGTCTAGCCTGTGCTCTGGGGGCTGATTCTTCACCTTTATTTTCTATTTTGCCTTCATCTTCTGAGTCTTCATTTTCAGTTTCCATTTCTTAGGGATTTTATCTCAATTAGGCGAGGTGATGATGTTGCACAACTCAGAACGTTGTGGGCAATTTTCCTGCCCCCCCTCTCTCGGCGCGCTAGGCTAACAGCTACTTCTTCGGCCTTACACTCTCATGCTCCCACGCTTTGTTAAAAGCCAGACTGTCCTGCAACA
The DNA here is from genome assembly GCF_057233095.1 of Heloderma suspectum. Taxonomy (NCBI): domain Eukaryota; kingdom Metazoa; phylum Chordata; class Lepidosauria; order Squamata; family Helodermatidae; genus Heloderma; species Heloderma suspectum. The sequence continues at coordinate 282,027,918 of NC_139459.1, forward strand.
TTTTTCTAATTAACAGCCTCATATCTTGTTTTTTTTCCTCTCAGCTCGACCTTGAGCTTTTTGCTGTTTTCTCTCTTTATTCTGAATCTTTTTTTAAAAAAACCTTTTTCCTTCTTTGTTTGACATACATCTCAAGGGGGTGCAAGGTTTGCTTCCCCCACCACCCATAGCCTCCCTCCTAAATTGAAGACAGACACAATTAGGGAATGGGAATTGGTCAGTGAGTAAGGGGTCTCACTGGCCGACACAAGAGGATTTTTCACACCACGCACTTTGCTACTGGCCTGGGCACCCGGACGGTCAACGGTATGCGTCAGAAACCGCAGTAGCCACTCACACAATCATCAATCTCTCCACTACATCCATATGTCCCTGCCACCCACTTTTCCCACTTTTTACCAGAGCGGAAAACGGCTTCCCCAGCTTCCTCAGCTTCCTACTGAGTACTGGCGTGCTAGGTACTGGCGCCCACTCGGGGGTGTGATCAGGCCCCCCTTCTACCCGCAAGGAGTAGGTTCTTTTGTATACGTATACCACCAACACTGACCTTCTTCATAAGGCGGGGCCCTCTTTTTTTCTGCCCAGTGGCCTTTCTCCCTAAAGGCGGGGCCCTCTTTTTCCCATATACTTGCCTTTCTCCTGAAGGCTTCCAATGTGGGTTTCAACTCAATTGCAGCTGCGATACAGGCAGGGCTCAAGTTCCTTCCTCCGCTTCCCAGGGTTCTCTTGCTGCTCACTACCGTTTGGGCGATCCCGGTGCAGGCTTTCTCCCATTCACTCGACAAAAAGGTCGGTGGCGCCAAGAAAGGGAGGCATGCGCCGAGCTCGTCCTCCTGGTGCGGCGATCAAGAGCAGGCAACTGCCACCTGTCTGGCTCAGAGCCTGCCACATCCGAGTCACGGCACCATTTATGTTGCAGAACCCAGAGTCAGAGAGACCACGGAGTGAAGGAAAAAGAGATTCTTTATTTAACGCGCGGGCTTAAGGCTGGAATCGTTTCCAAAGAGCCAGAAGCCCCGATTTACATTAGCACATTGGTTTTATAGACATTGTGACACATATGAAACGGCTCCTCCTCCCCCTCCCGCATGGGGTTGCAATCCTCAACATTTTTCCTCCTAGCACCATTGTTTATAATACAAGAACTGGGTTATAGGGTAGCCATGATAAGGAGAGAACAGAAGAGAACAGCAGAGAACAAGATATACAGTTGTATGACCTTTGACAAGATAAGGAATTCCTGTGTCTCGTCAGCTTACAACAATATATTCAAGGGAGAAAGAGCTCAGCAAGAACATGAAGCATGAGACTGCATGAGGCTACTTAGTCTGACCCCGATATGGCTGCTACATGATCACCCCAAGCATTTTGGTCAGGGGAAGTGACTGTATGTTCCCAGTACTTTGAAGGCCTGATATTGCTACCCACAGTGATTCTGTGGCCATCACTACATCTCCACACCATGCATACTTTTGTACACTTCTATCATCTTTCCCCTTTACTCACCTCTTTTCTTAGCTAAACAGTCCCAGATGTTGTAACCTTTCCTTGTAAGGGAATTGCTCCAGCCCCTTAATCATTTCAATTGTCCTTTTCTGTACCTTTTCCAACTCTACAATATGCTTGTTTAGGTGTAGTGACCAGAACTGGACACAGTATTCCAAGTGTGGCCGCACGCACCACAGATTTGTATACGGGCGGTATGATATTGGCAGTTTTATTTTGAATTCCTTTTCTAATTATACCAAACATGAAATTTGCCTTTTTCACAGCAGGCTTGACATTTTCATCGAGCTGTCCACCACAACCTCAAGATTTCTTTCTTGGTGAGTCACCGCTAGGTCAGATCCCATCAGCGTATATGTAAAGCTGGGATTCCCCCCCCCGCCCCCAAGTGCATCATTTTACACTTGCTTACATTGAACTGCATTTGCCATTTCGATGTCCAGTCTCCCAGTTTAGAGATATCCTTCTGGATCTCCTCACAATCCCTTTTTGTTTTAACCACCATAATAATTCAGTGTCATCAGCAAACTTGGCCACTTCACTGCTCACTCCTAATTCCAGATCATTTATGAACAAGGGAGATGGTGGGGAGGGGGGATTGATTTTCCCAACAACAATATATTGTTGTGAGCTGTCTCTGTGTAATGCAAAGTATTTTGGGGTGTCTTGCTCTTGAATGGGCAATTAAGATCCATTAGCTTTACAAAAGACCTATATAATACACACCTGCATAGGAGAGGATGGGTGGGTGGGGGTGAGGTGTGTGTGTGTGTGTGAGCGTATATGTAAAGTTGGGATTCCCCCCCCCCCGCCCCCAAGTGCATCATTTTACACTTGCTTACATTGAACTGCATTTGCCATTTGGATGTCCATTCTCCCAGTTTAGAGATATCCTTCTGGATCTCCTCACAATCCCTTTTTGTTTTAACCACCATAATAATTCAGTGACATCAGCAAACTTGGCCACTTCACTGCTCACTCCTAATTCCAGATCATTTATGAACAAGGGAGATGGTGGGGAAGGGGGATTGATTTTCCCAACAACGATATATTGGGAAATGGGTGGATGGGTGGATGGGTGGGTGGGGGGTGAGGTAGGTGTGTGTGTGTGTGTGTGTGTGTGTGTGTGAGAGAGAGAGAGAGAGAGATGGAGATGAATCAACATAGCTACCTGTATGTCTAGACTCTGCTTGGCTGTGTGGTTATGGGGACTGTCGTGATAAGCACTTCAAAATTTACTACTACGCCACTGCTACACCAGGAAGATGAACAGGGAATCATGTCAAGGAGAATCCAGGAGCATGGCCATCTATTAGCTAAGGTTTCGGTACAGAACTCTTCTACATGCTGCTAACACTGGGGTCTGGCCATTCCTCTGCTGAGCCTCATTTAAAGGGCTGCTCCAGTTTCCACACACGTTGTAGCCTGTCTGGTAGATTTTCTTTCAGCTGAATCTTGTAACATCTTCCCCAGCTTAACCACTTCCTCCAGGGTAATAAGGGGTGAGTGTGTGCAAAGTCAGTGGAGTGAGGCGACAATCAGGAATGCTGGCTCTAGGGGATGCATTTTTCCTTTTGATGCTCGCAAGTAACTGACAACCCAAGAATGGATTTTTAGTTCTTTTACACTCTCTGGTTTGCTCTTACACTCAGCTCATCCCTCTTTTTACAGCTTCCTCATTTTTATGTGACAGAAGACACCCTCTGGAAAGTTGCTCATGGACCGAGAAGCATACAGCAGTACTGTCTGCCTGCCAAGCTGAGTTACCCCTGACACCACCACCATTAGAGCACTCCCCATTAGAGTGCAAAAACGCACTCCGAAGCATGAACAATATTCAGTCTCTGCTATGGAAACAGCACACCCAGATGCACAAACCAATATGCATGCACAGAAATGCACACTCTAAGCTGTACTAAGAGTCAAAGTAGAGTAGAGTCTAGGATATCTGCGATGAGATCTCAAATGGGTTTCCTTTTGTAAGTTCAAAGCATTTGGAGGGAGGCTGAATTGGATAAGAGGAATTACACTGGGGAAGGGGGTATTTAACACTTTCTTCCAGTGCCATTTTCCTGATCTATGTCACCTCTGAAGCCCCGTCCTGTGTCCTGTATTTGTCCTGTGGGAGAAAACATTTAGGTATCTTTGTAGTTTGGCCTGGTACCACTATATTCCACCAATACCATACTATATGCTACCAAGAGTATTAGTATACCATAATAGCTAAGAGTCTAAGCTACATACCAGGAAGTCCCAGGTTCAAATTTTGCTACAAACCCATTGGGTAACCTTAGCTAAACTACTATCTCCCAGGTTCATCCCCCTAACTGAAATATAGGAATCACAGTACTGATTTACCTTACATGTAGATTATTATATATATTACAGCATGATGATGTATTCGAGTCTGAATATTTGAAAGTGCTACGCAAATACTGCTGCTGCTGTTTACACTGTGACTTCTTTCCAAAAGGGAGGGGTACATGTAAGCACATATATATCTCCTAGCCTTCCACACGGTATAGAAATACTATGGGTAAAATATCAGGGTTGTAGGAGCTCAAAGTGCTGCCCCCAATTTTTTTATACGGGCCCTGGGCATTGTAAACACTGATTCTTTCCTCTTCCAAGAGAGCTGCTGTATGTAGAACAGCTGGTGTTATGAATGAAGCGTGCAGGTTGACTAAGCCAGACTCCCAAGAAAACTTACTTGTAAGTGTAAGTCTGACTGCACTTAGTAGGGTTTACTTCTGAATAGATGTGATGTAATATACACAAATATACATAGGAGGCATAATTTATGCAAGTCAGGGAATTTGGGTTTTTGAATTCTAGGATCTGGAGTTTCAGTGCAGAATTCCAGGGACGCTCATAGGTAGGGCACTTCTCAGCTGGTATGCAGGAACAGCACTATTCGATATTCACCTTGACAGAGCATAAAGGTTCCCAAGGTGTCATTTTATGACCTCACTATACCAAGCATATACAGTACAGCATACAAATGCATGATGGAAGAAATATTTCTTCACACAGGTGCACGGAATCATAAAAGCTGCTCAGACTCTGCCTGATGCCTTCATACTATTACTTCTTGAACTTTATCAACTGAACCAGAGGATGCCACTGTTATGGCTGTAATAAGCAGGAAGGTTATCTTCCAACAATCCAGAAAACTATAACCACTTTTGTGTAGGTGGCTTGGTACGATAACAGTATTTGGAGGGGCAGAGTAGAGAGGGAGAAGGGCACGCACCGCCACACAGGCATAAATCCTGGGAGCACATGAAGGGGAGTAGTTTTGGTATCCACCCTTGCAGTGCTACCTATGACTGTGTGTTATTTGCTCCCTAAGAACTACACTTCATCTGAGTGCTGATCAACTGCATATCAAATATGAGTACATACGAGGAGGGTCATGTCAAGGAATGCTCCACTTAGCTCTGTTAAAAATTCATGATGATGTTAAATTATAAGTAAAGCTTGAGACAGCCCTGGCTGATGTTTCCTCCCATGTCTACACAGACCCTGATCCCTCCTTCAGAGAAGCTAGAGGGAGATTTGATGGCGCTGACTGGCTCAAACAGGATCAGCCCCAGCATGAATTAATTAGTGCTTAATTACTGTCAATTACTCAGCATTACTGGGAATTGCTTGTAAATGGACAGCCTTTGATTGCTAATCCCAATTACTAATGTTATCTAATTGGGAGTGATTATATTTTCTTTGGGTATGATGCTGAGCTCTATGCCTCATGTATAGCGACGAAACACATTGCTCTCTCTTCATGCATTATGGCATGCGATTTGCAGCTGGAAATAGACCATCCCACAATCTTTTTCTCTGCCTGTTCCCTCCTGGGACAGGAATGCAGTGTCACTGAACTTGTGGGAGTTGACTAGAACCAGAGAATTGACCCTTAAAAGAGGTTTTTAATCTAATTCAAAACTGAAACCATGCTCCAGGAACAGGCCAAGGGGCCCAGATCATATCTTACCGTAGGTGTTTGCATGGTGGAGGAACGGCACCCCCTCCCCCACACAGAGGCAGTGATGTATGAGCCAAGGCTTTCAGGTGTGACTGTATGATTGCATGAAGTCCTTGTTTGTGCATCCCATCTCCCCTCCCCCCTCGCGCCAATTTTAAGGGACAGAAATGGCATGAATTGGGCCTCAGCATGATCAAGAATTTGTGTAGAGGTTCTGGCTTATACATTACCCTAGTGGTGGGCAACCTGAGGTCCTACAGCAGCATGTGCTCCTTGGCCCAATTTCAAAATACCTCTGTGAGCAATCAGTTCAGATCTCTGGCAACAGTGGTCTGTTCCTCTCCAGGCAGACTACGGGGTGGGTAGGAAGTGTGGGGGGGAGAAGAGATGAGAGAGAGAGGGAGAGGAGGTGGGGGCTCCACCCACCACTGGAATGCAATGCCTGACAGAGCACCCCTTAGAGAATGCAGCTCCCAAAACAGATCCCTCTCCCTTGCATTAGTTCCTCTGGTTGGTGGAGGTGAAGGGAGGATGTTGCTTCTGCATCATGTGAATGCCCCAAGAAATGTATGCGCTAGGAAAATAAATTTGGCCTGCCTGTTGAATTTGAACAAGAAGCAGAACTAAGGGAATAGCAGAAAGTACATGTTAAAAGCTATGTTTATAATTTTGTACACTCAAAACAGCAAAAATGGAATATTCCTTGTTATTATCAAATATATCAAAATAATGAATAGACACAGCATTGCACCCAAATGTTCTCCTGCCCAGATTCATGAGGAAAATAAGGAAACCAACCCACAATAGCATAGATTGGAAGTGAAGAATCCCTAGTTCAGTCTACCAAAGAATGCAATATTAGGCTTAAGACAGTGATCAAATTATGTCATTGGGTCCCACCAGGTAGAGAAGTGGGTGCCACAGTAATAATAAACATTACAATATAGATAACCTTATAATACTTTTAAAAATAGGAAACACCTCATCACCAGCAGCAGTTAAGAGCTGTCTCCTTCCCAAAATGTCATGGTTCTTGTAGAAAATTATACCACATTTTGGCCACAAAAAGCTACAGCTGGGTAACTTTAATCATTAACCTGCATACATAAGCCTCTAGTATAGAAGTAAGTGTGCTGTATTTAGTAAATGACTTGCTCAAGGTCATCTTTCCCACACATCTTCACAAAGATGACAAGGGGTGGGACCATATTTAATGTAGTAAATCTTCATCATAATTAGCACCAAGAATAGACAGGCACTTTCTGTACTATGTCTCTCTAGAGCCATAGATGGAACTGATTGCTACAGAACAGTCCATTTTCCCTTGGCAATATTGGGTGTGGGCTAATTCTGTTAACATATTTCTCCCACCAGCATTTTTATTTAATGCTTCACATGAGGGCCAAACTAAATGTGACGTAGAGTTCCCCATCTCTCTCCTCATCTCCTTTAAATGAAAAGTAGTCTTAGGAGGCTGTGATTAGTAGAAGAGTGGGGGGGGGGGTAATCAGTCCTTACACTTCCTGATATTTTGTCTGGGAAAGAGCTGTGGCTCAGTGTGGTACAGCACCTCTGTTGCATGCAGAAGGTCTCAGGTTCGATCCCCGGCATCTCCAAGTAAGGCTGGAAAAACTCCTGCCTGAAACCCTGGAGAGCTGCTGCCAGTCAGTGTCGACAATACTGGGCTAGATGGACCGAGGGTCTGACTCAATATAAGACAGCTTCTTGGGTTCCTATGTTTGCTAAAAGTTATCCCTGGCCGGCTGCTCCACGGAGCTGCCACGGAGCACAGCCGGCCTTTCGAGGATTCCGGGGGGAGGAACGGAGCACCTCCCCCCCGGCCAGGATTCTGGGGGGAGGGACGGAACGCATAATCCGCGAAAGGTAAGTCACTTTCGTACATCCCTACTGATTACACCATCATAGTTCAATTTGCAAAAGTCTCCACAAATAATTATATCCTGCACTTGGCAAGGGAGGTTGGAAGCCTTGCCAGGAAACAAGATAAAGTTATGTTATTCTAAGACTACATCAAAGAGGTGGCGAATAAAAGAAGGCAATTTATCAATGCAAAGAATATGGCAAAACAAATGAACTTATAATATTACTTAACATATCCTGCTATACTTTGTATTGTGTCTGAAGGTCAGATGAAGAAGTTTTTAAATCATGAAATGGCGGAGGCTTGGCTTAACGTAAAAATGTGTGAGAATTCCGTTACAACCCCATGAACTGGAATCCTTAAACAAGCTTTGTTAACTGTTTGTGCTTAGTCTATATGACTCAGGCTAATTCAAAAGATAAATGATTATATTTATATTGGTTTATTCTCCTTTATCTTTTATATTTTCTCGCTTTTCTTTATATTTATTTTAAAATAGATAATATATCTAGTATAAAATTTGTTACTGATGGTTGAAGGTATATATTAAGTTTTATATATATATTTACTATATATATATTTCATTATTATTATTACTACTACTACTACTACTAATATAGGCTTTTAGGAATTAATTGTAGACCTGTTTCCTTGATATAAGATTGATGATATGATATAGAAATGTAAGGATGTTTATTAAACTGTAAGATTGTTAAGGTTATAGATACAGTTTTTAAAATAGAATGGCATCGGAGGCCGGGGGGTGTTGGAGTTTAAACTTAATTTTTTAAGGGGGAGGGAGAGGGGGACGGAAGGGGAGGGAATTTTTTTCCTTTTTTTTCTTCACTTCCTTTCCTCCTCCCTTTTCCCCTTTTTCTCTTTTTTTCTTTCTCTCTTTTTTCTTCTCTCTTTGTTACTGTGGTGTCCTCATCAAAATATTCTACTGTTGGGAAACTGAAGTATTGATTAGGTGGTTGGTAATTTTGGTGTTGTTTATTTCATTTATAAAAATAAAATTAAAAAAATTTAAAAAAGAGAAAAGGACTCTTTGAAATTTGGCAGGTTCAGTCAGCTCCATAGGAGCTGCTATGTCTCCAAATTCCATGCACTTATGTGGAAGCACAAAAAAATTATAGCTCTTTGCTTTGTCAGATTTTTTTTTGAAAAAAGCCAATTTTACCTGTGGCTAGCACAAAAGCCACTGGACCTAACTGTGTGAAATTTGGCAGGTTTAATCACCTCCATAGGGGCTGCCAGCTTACCAAATTTAATGTATTTATCATAAAAACTAAAAAAAAAGGCCATTTCTGTTTTCCAATGCAAGTCAATGGGAAAACGTAAAATCCAAATTTGGATTTCTGAATCTTGTGTCAGATCTGGAGTCCAAAGCAGGTTGGATCAAGTCGAAATCAGTCCAAAGTGGACTGGGGCCAAATCCAAAGCTCCAAGTCAGTCTCTGAAGTGGGTTGGGGGGAGGTGTCCATGCACAGCCCTACTAACATCATCCTTCCAGTGCAAGCCAAAGAGAGCCTAGATCTCTATGAGGATGAACCAAAGAATCACAGAGTTGGTGGAGCCTTGGAGGTCATCCAGTCCAATCCTCTGCTTGATGGAGGGAATCTGTAGCATTCCCAACAGATGGCTGTCCAGCTTCTGCTTGAAGACCTTCAGTGAAGGAGAGCCCACCAGCTCTTTAGGTAATTGTTTCCATTGTTGAACTGGACTTCCTGTTAGGAAGTTACACTTAGGGTGCAACCCTATACATGTTTAGACAGAAAAAAAAGTCCTACAACTCCCAGCATGGCTGGGGCATGCTGGAAGTTGGAGGACTTTTTTTTGTCTAAATATGCATACGGTTGCACCCTTCATGCTGAACTGTAATGTCATCCTCCTGTAATGTGACCTGAATAGATCTAGTCCTGCCCTCTGGGACAGCTGAGAACAAGTCTTTGGCCTCTTCTATGTGACAACACTTCAGGAAATTTAGGAGTGTTATGACGCCCCTCCCTGCGCATGCCCCCCCTTTTCCTCTCCAGGCTAGCCACCTCCAGTCCCTTCACCCTTCCCCACGGAGTTGCTTTTCATTCCCTTGACCATCACTGTTGCCCTCCCCTGAACCCATTCCAATTTGTCTACATCCTTCTTAAACTTGACAGTTGTCACATTTCCCTTTGCCCCTGCTGTAAAACTTCAAAAGCCAAATCAAAACACAGACAAGAGACTTCAATTCCAAGGCTTTTTAATCCACTTAATTTAATGGATCATTGAGATGCTAATTGTCAGTGACCCACAGTCTACAAAGGAATACCTTCAGGGAGTTCAAAGGAAAACTACGAAACCTGCCCATGCCCACCGTTTGAGGAACAAGCTTGCTGTCCTAACTTAAGGGGTGGAAGTGGGGGATCTGTCTCTATCTTGTGAGGACTCTAAGCGCAGCTGTTCCCGCCGGGCCAATCGGGCAGATGGCCTAACCTCCGCCCCTGCCATTTCTCTCTTGTCTCTGCGACTGCGTCTAGTGTCTAAGAATTCAGGTGATAGCCCCCCTTCTCCCTGTTCGCTATCTCTCACAGGGATGGGTAAAGAGGGGCCCTCTCCATCCAGCTGTGCCTTTGAAGCTTGAGGAGTAGGCCTATCCATCTCTGTCCAGGCCTGGGAAATTTCCTCCCCCATGTTTTGCGGTTCCTCTTCAGACTCTGAGCTACTCTGCCAATCGTTGTGCTCAGGGGCAACCCTGATATCAGTATTGATATATTTTAACTCTCACCCACTGTAACATTAAAGCTGATTCCTCAGTGAGAGGAATCTATTCTTCCTTTTTGTCTAGGGAAGATAAAACCAGATTAAAAATAAATATAATTTAAACAGACACAGGCAAACTGGATTATATTCTCCTGTATGGACATTATGCTTCAAAGAAAGATGAAGTTATCTCTGTATTATGTACCACACAGAACCATGTTAAACTAAACCCCACAAAACTGTACTTTGTCTGAATTAAGTGCACATCAGATCAGTCCTTAAATCAGATGCATCTAACCGAACCAATACCATTTCAGTTAAACACTGTCCACCCAACTCACAGTTTCTGTTGCATAACTCCTCCTTGCCCTAGTGTGAGAACAAATATAATATACTAGAAGGCACTGGTGCGTAAAACACTAGGTTGTATATCTCCACTTGGAGTAGGCCAATGCCAGAAAGCATTCAAAGTGTTGATAGCTGGCCAGTGTCTGCACTAACAACCTCACAGGTGGTCTGAGTCTCTGAGAAATTAAATGGATGGTAAGGAAATATGGGGACAGATGGCTGGCATCAAAGGTGAACCAGTCAGGCCTTGACCTGTGCCCACAGAGGGAGGGGGGAAACCACAGAATGGGAGAGGAGACATCGCATGTACTCCTCTCCTGAGAAACGCTCCTTGGCAAGGCAGGGAGGGCAGAAGAGTTATGCCCTTAAAGGCTGACTAAACATAAAATAAAGTTGTTGGAAGGGGATGGTTATTTTAATCCCCTTCCTTCATGATCATCATATACCAACCCCTCACTTTGCAAGGAGTGTCTATCAGGTGAGAGGTGGTCTTTGCACTGGTGTGGAGCAAGTGGGTGAAAGGGCCAATGAAAGGTCAGGTTTGAGAGATCCAGGTTCTAGTCCCCACTTAGCCATAAAGCTTACTGGGCGACTTTGGGCCAGTCACTGACTCTCAGTGTAAACTAACTCACAGGCTTGTTGTGAAGATAAAATTGAGAGGAGGAGGAGGAGGTTAACTATGTAAACTGCCTTGAGTTCCTTGCAAGAGAAAGGTAGAATAGAAATGTAATAATAAATAACTAAAGAGAAGGAGAAAACCCAAGAGAGAGAGAGTCCACAAGAGAGAGCGCACAAGAGAGAGGGTGAATGGAGAAGAAAAAAAGATATGCTGCAAAAAAAGAAAACAAAGTGGGGCTCATATTACAAGGTGGGATTAAAGTTGGATTGTGTATCTGAGAAGACTGAAGACTAGTCTGCTGAATATAAAAGTGCTGGGGAACGCAATTCGGAATGACCTGGCAGAATGGACAAACACATCCTTCAGTGGGATGCAGGTATAAGCTAAAACACCTTGCTCCCTCCAGGAACTCCAACACAATTACCCAGCAAGCTTTATGCACTTCAGTAAAGGCCTCATAATAGAATGCAAGGCCTGTCAGTCTTCTCTCCACTCTAGCCCTAATAACCTGCAATTGAGGAAAGTTAATAATTAATGTGGAGCAATCGTCAACAATTAACCGGAATGGCGCAGTCATTAATTTTCTCCCAAAGGAAGTCCCATCACTCTGAATGTTCCTTGCCACTGCTCAGTCCTGTTTGTCAAGGAGGTGACATACCATGGCTTAAAGTACAATTGCTCGTTTGGCCGGCTAGTGTTTGGAGATGAAAGACAAGTGAATATGTAGACAAGGGAAAACTCATGAACATGTTTTGGTTTTTAAGGCATCATCACATGTGCTGAGCTGAAGTCATCTAGAAGTCCTTGACTTTACACAGAGGTTGCCCAAGATCTATTCATTCATTCATTCATTCATTCATTTCATTTCTATACCATCCAATAGCCGAAGCTCTCTGGGTGGTTCACAAAAATTAAAACCAAGGAGCACACAATAAAACAATATAAAATATATAAAACATTAAAACCACAGTGTAACAATACAACCAGACTAAAATCAGACTCAAACCTAGCAGCAGTGCAGTAATTTAAAATACAGATTTAAAACAGCAAAGCTAAAAGTCTAGTTCATGAGAGTAACCTGTAGCTGCATAGTAAGCTTGGAACAAACCATCTTACATTCCACTCTCACAGCTAAATGATCATATCAGCCTATGTATAAGTTTTCTTTCCATCATTAACTAAGCATGTCCCCACAGAGAAGCTGAGCAATAAATAGGCTGTGGTTGACCAAATTATTTGCTGTCACCTAGAGCACCTCCAAGGACAATGTTGATAAAACTAGCCTTGTGATTCCTTAAAATATCTGTATTGCATTGTGTCAGAACAGAGACCCTCAAAACAGAGGCTGCAATATCCCATCTTTGCTAAGGTTCTTTAAGAAAATCTGTAGGAAGTCGCTGCTCTACAAATAACCATATGAGATGTCTTCAGTTAGAAGAATGACACATAAAATGAAACAAAGCCGACAGTGAAAGGAAAGGGCTGGAAGGTATTTATTTACGGTTCCTAGGCAGCAGCTTTTCAAGGCAATTTCTAAAGTGTGCTCTTAAGAGAAAGAAGATTTAAACAAGGGAACTTCCACTGCTTGGAGAAGAACAATCTAATTTGGTGCTTTACAATATACGTGTGCGATATAAGAAGTGTTGCATTTGTGTGGCTGCCTACAGATTATCTAGGGTGAACTAAGAACATAAGTGCCTGTTGAATCAGACCAAAGGTTTATCTAGTCTAGCATCCTGTTTCCCACAGTGGCCAACCAGATGCCCCTGGGAAGCCCACAACGATGAAGGCAATACCACCCTCCCATCTGTGTTTCCATCAACTCTTATTCAGAAGCATGGTGCCTCTGATCCTGGAGGTAGCATATAGTCCTCATTACTAGTAGCCATTGATTTGTCTTTAAGCAGATAGACACACAAAGCACAAAAAACCCACGTGCTCATATGCAGATTACACTCCTAAAACAAATCTAGTGTGCGTGAGAGAGAGAGAGAGAGAGAGCGAGAGCGAGAGAGAGAGAGTTTCTCTTATATGGCTTAGCCTGCAAATTAATTTCTTGGCTTTTCCTTATGGACCATGGCTAGGAGACTTCTGCTCAAGACGATGGGCAGTTCTTGCCAGTCAAGGTTTGCAATGTTGACACTGATGTACTACTGGCCTCTGACTCACTATTAATGGGCCAATTTTCACATATTGGCAATGGTGCAGGATATATTTTCTTGTGGCTTCTTTCCACATTCTTTCAATACATAAAGGAACCATTTGTTTATTTATTTAAAACGTTTATATTCTGCCTAACAAATTTCATGGCAGCTTACAAAAGGGAAAAGGGTGTATATACAATACAATAAAATACACACACACACAACACTAAAAGCACTATTATTATGCATATCTGTGTGGCCAATTATGTGGTTCCTTCCTGCACAACAGTTGCCTGAGGGCCACATTCCCAAAGTAGTGTGGGACAAAATCAAAGCAGGGACATTTTCATGTGCCTTCCAGTAAGGGAAAATTGGCCTTTGACCACTAAATACTTAGATAAGCATTTTATATATTTTACAGTTTTATCTTATATTTTATACAGTTTGACTGGGTTCATTTTCTCTCATGTTCATATAATTTCAGGTCCCATATGCTGAGATAATTTGAAAATCAGGCTGGATGCGATTCCAAGAAGAATGACTTTTACCTGGTCTCATTTTGGACAGAAACTAAACTGTTGTGAAATTTCAGCAATAATTCTTTGTAGGGTCAGATGTAATGATCCAGCTGCTAATAGAAAGATTGCCTTTTCAGGTGATGTGTAGAGGTACCTTCTCAAGACCTCTCTGCCTGGAGCCTGCGCTTTCAACTCCACCACCCTGCTGCTGCATTAATGCACATGCAGAATGAAAAAGATCAGACCCGCATTGCACAGCAGAGAGAGTCTTATCCATCCTGCAGGCAGCCCTGTGGTGACTGTGCTTTGTCTGTCTCCAGATAAGCGGGGACCTGAAGTTTAAAGGACAGACTTGAAACGGAGCTGCTGCTGTTTATGCAAATGAAGGCTATTAAAAAGGAAGGAAGGAAGGAAGGAAGGAAGAAAACCATCTCTGACTCAGATATTTTCCCCCTTTGCTGCCCAGCCAGGGCTTCCTGCTCAAGATGTGCCCCCCACTCCCGCATGGCTGGTAAATACTTGTTTGAACAAGGAATGCAGCCTGTCAGGTGAGAGAAAATGCAGGTAACAAAAGGAAAGTCATTCACCCCATGGGGGAGAAACAGAGAGACCTGTCTTGGACACAGGCAAAAAATCAAGCGTGAAAAGAAGGATGTTTGACTACAATCTAAAAGTGGCATGTTGTAAAGCAAAGGTACCGTCATTTCTATAATTTCCCCTGCACACACACACTGTAGGAAGCCAGAGCTGTTCTGCCGATTTACAAGAGCTCCAAAACAAAGGGAGGAAAATTAAATCCTAAGTACTCTGCACTTGCACAGGCATAATAATTAGTGCTGCCAACCCAGTGCCTTTTACCTGGACAAATCATAACTGATTCAATCATGCTTAACTTGGTGTGTGGCTAAATGGATGCTTGCAGCTTTCACATAAATGCAGCTTGTTGTTGTGTGAAGCATTTATCTCTCTGTCCTTCTGGATCTGATTCTTGGGAGTCATTTGTTTTTTGTTTTTTCTCCCCCGACCTCCAACACAAAAAGCAGATAGCTCTACCAAAGCTGTCTCTGAATAAGGACTAAATGTACAGCTGCAGCTTCAGTGGGAGGGTGGAGGATCCCTGCCCCATTTATCTGTATCTAAGGTTATAATCTATCTATCTATCTATCTATCTATCTATCTATCTATCTATCTATCTATCCATCCCTCCCTTCTCCAGATACGCAAAGGGAGGGAGGGAGGGGGAGAAGCAGACGAGTGCCACAGCTTGGATGCCCCTGCCTGTGTTATTGTATCCATTTTCCAATGGCAACGATGTGTGAAATGAAAATTGGACAGAGCTGGCTGCTCACAGACCTGGAATTTCATACAGACTGGTTGAGGGAAGAGTGTGGGGGTTGGAAGCAGAGACACAGAGGAGATGTCAGGGATGGGAGGGAAAGGCAGAGAGTTTGCTGGATGGCTGCATGCACCCATAGCCTGGGCAAATCCCGCTCTGGTTTAATAGACCCTTGCAGTGGCACTGCCGGGCATACTTTGCTCATTTACATTTCATTACTCAGAATGCTCTGTTAGTTCATCATAGTTGAGACAATTTACAGGAACAGAAAGCCTGAAGACAAACTTGAAGGTGCTCAGGAGTCTCCACCCCTCCCCCGCCCACACACGCCTTTTGCTAAGTTCCAACAGCCTGTCTGCCATTTTACAAACACCTCACAGCAGTCAAGCACAGGATAATCTGCCCCTGTGCACGACAGATTCTCTGCCTCATGCGTGACATGTACTCTGTCATTCCTGTTCTCACTCTCACACACGTTCCTTATCTCACAAGCCATGGGGCTAAGGCAGGGATGAAGAGATGGCAATGATTCTATAGACAATGGTTGTCCTTCCCCCTCATTCTTACCTCTCTTACCATACCCAGGGGGGTGGCAATATTGGAAAGGGCAGTCTAATCCACACAGAACCCCTCTCTTGCCTGCTCCTGACAGAGTTCTCCTCCTGCAGCAGTACTACTGAATATTCTTTTAGGCTGCTCCCAGCTCCGTAATTCCATAAAATCACAAAGGTCTCATTTGGATGTCATGGTAGACCAGGAATCCTGACTTAATCAGCCATGATGCCCCCGCTTCACTCCTTCCCTCACACAATCAGGTAAATAACAACCTGGAAAAGGGTAGCTTCTTAACCATAATCCTGGGTTAGGGTGTAATGCAAAGCTATCCCTTCCTGGTTTCTTTAGGGAGAAGCAAAGCAGGAGCAACTGGGCTACGTGCACCAGCTCAGTGCTTGTTCACATTCAACACATTAAGCCAGCATTCTTGGCTTAATGTGTTGTCCAAATGTTGACAAACACATGATTATATCATGACCTCTGGTTTTAGAATTTTCTTTACAACTACATTGGTGTGATTGTGGAGAAAAAGGGTGAGCATCTCAAGAGAACTTGAAGACAAAATTGTAGCATGTGCTCAATACTCAGAAACCCAAACACTGACATAGGCAGTTAGATGCCATTCCTGCTTCTTTTGGAAAGCTGAACAAAGACAGATTAATGGGACCTTGCCCATTTCTGACAGATATGCATGCATGATTATTTTCTTTGACACACTACTTTGAGGGCCCATTCAGACAATCATTTCTTTGCATAATGAATATATGAACATATTGCTCATTTGTTGCAGGGCATCCAGAGGTTTTTCACTCTAGGTAGCACTTTTATTGCATTTTTGTAGCACACAAACGACAATATATTGTTGCTGAGAAAATGCAATGCGCCCACTCCAAGTGAATGCTGTCATTGCTAATGCAATCGTTACGTTAAAACGATTACGTTAAAAGTGGTTGCCCGAGTGTCACAGACACCTATTTGTAGTGACGTAATTCTGCCACTCTCTCAGTTCACGTGTTCCGCTCTGTGACCTTTCCCCCTCCGTTCTTTGCTGTTTCATGAGCCAGAGGGCTCACCCACATATGTGCTGTGATTTAGCACTGATGTATGTTAGCCTCCCCTCCCTTCCAAGTTCCTCCAGTGGCTGTGCATTCCTCTTCACCTGTGCTGGATCACAGAACCCTACGAGCTTTGTTTCCTAAGGTGAATAGCAGCAACAGAGTTCTTCCTCCATGGCAAGGCTTTTTCCCTACTGTGAGGCTGTTGCTTCTATTGCCTGGTGCCCTCCCAGATGTTTTGGACTACAATTCGCATAAGCCCCAGCCAGCATGGCCAGTTGTAGAATGTGTGGACCTGATATCAGATTATGGGAGAATATTGTGCAATTGGAAGTGTTGTTGGGATAACCACTGATTGATCACCTGGGTAAACCTTAATAATGTATACAGTTCGACCTAGTGGGTTCCAGACACAGGGCTCCTAGCACTAACAATCAAAAGGCATGGTGCAGCTATTTCTTCCTTAACTGATTTGTTTCCTGTAAGAAAAAAGACGAAAGAAGAAGCGATGGGAAAACACACAAAGGCGAAGGTGAGAAATTGAAGATGACACTGTCTGCACAGCCCCCTTGTGAAATTCCATGAATGAGGCTGGGCAACTGCATAACAAAAGCCTCATCTGGAAACACCCCTGGGCAATACAGGAGGGCGCATGATGCTGTTTATGCTAAAGCAGATCTTAACTCAACCCTGGCAGTGAGAGAGTAAGAGATTTCCTGGAAGTCCCAAGAAAGCTAAGCTGAACTTCCCCAAGGAAGAACAAGATAGGGATGGGAGACAAATTCACTGGGTTTGCATGAATGCACACAAAAATGCATACAAATTTTCATGCCAATTTGTAAAAAATTCTCAAAGTTTGAGACAAACCGAACATCAAACTGGAAAAATTCTCAAAGTTCAGGACAAACCAAACTTAAGATGAGAAAAATTATAAACTAAGAGAGACTGAAATTGATAGATTTGTCCATCCCTAGAACAATATACAACTATAAATAAGGACACGGGAGATGTGCTTGACTGTAAATTTTTGATGCAGGCCCACTGCTAACAACTCTGAGGCTAAGGTGTGCCACTGTTCCTCGGGTATACAATTTAGTGCCCACCTGTTCCAGTTTGGCACTTTTACTTTCCACTTACCATGGCCTTCGTCGGACATCGTACAGGTCAATCTTATTGGGTGCCCTCCAAGGTGTGGCTGCAATGACAACGGGAAATAACAGCTGTGATATTTTTGTAAGCACAGAAGATGTTGATACAAATATATATGTGCCTTACTTGTTAAGATTTATACTTTAGTTTTTCCTTCCTCTGAGAAACTCAGGGGGTTGGACTCGATGATCTTGTACGCCCCTTCCAACCCTATGATTCTATGACTTCTATGACTCCTCAGAGCACCATTCTCAGATTAGGCTGAGAAAGAATGGCTTGCCCAAAGCCAATGTGTGTTATCACGAATATCATTCTAGGCCCAGGTTTATCAGATCCCATCCCTAAACCTTCTATTCATGACCTACCTTGCAGGGTTATTGTACACAGGAATGAGAGAAAGATGGTAAGAAATGGAGCAAATTAAAAATGTTAGGAGGTTGGTGAAGAGCAGTGGGGAAAATAAAGGACTGAGGACAGTTGCAATACTGAAGAGGAGCCAAAACAGGGTGAAGGCAGGTGGCAAGACAGAGAAAAGGGGAAGAGAGCAAAGAGCTGAGCGTAGAAAGAAAAGCAAGGATGTTGCACAGTTTCCTGCTAAGAGGCACTCAACACATAGCTTTAAGCGCACAGAGCTGGGAGTTAGCTTCAAGGTGGGCATCAGTGACCACCGCTAGGCACCTCGTACTTTGGTAGGCCCTCCCCAGCAGGCTTACCAGGCAGCTGAACCAGCATCAGATGGACAGCAGTGGTAGGAATGTTTGAATGCACTGAGTACCTGGCCAGGTTTAGGGAAGAAACCATTCTCAGAAGCTTTTTGCTTTCTGGAAGTCAAATGTCCTTCTTCAGGGGCAATCGGCAACCTGCGAAGGTGAACTGTTTTATGGGAATAAAAATGGCAGTTCCCACGCAGCCAGCCAGGTGGTCAGTGTACCAGAGCCCTGCATTTTTTTCAAAGGGGGGCCAGGAAAAAGAAATTAAAGGGGCGCCTAGGTCAGGCAGGCATCAGTGGTGGGCCCTGTTGAGACCTTGGTACTGCCCAAGGATGTCAGGCCCTGCTGCTAGACCCGTTATCTCATTGCTTACATCAGCCTAGCTCTTAGGATCAGCAAAATGCTAAGCTGGTTGGTGGACAGGACGAAGACCAATGGTCCTTTTTCTCAACAAACTGCAATCACATCTGCCAGGTAGCCCATACTGTGAAATCCTGGATAGAAAGAGAGGGCAGGAAAGGAAGGGATGTGCAGCCATCATTATCGTCCATCTAAAGATGCTCTTGGCAGTGCTAGTACTGGACCTCATTGCACCAGTCTTAATAGGACCAATCTTTAACAATAATGGCACAGGACAAGTGGGAAAAGTGTTCATTTCTACTGTGAATTACTGAGAATTACGCTACTGTCCCTACTACATCAGGCACACCTTCTCCTTCAAATCATGTGTCACTGCTCAAATCCATAATTGCTTACTTCCCACCTTTCACTTTTGAATGGGACAAACCTGGGTAGAAGCGTGTCACACCTGTGGCACTACCAAAGACCTGCCACAGCAGAGATGGGTCTTCTTTTCGGTTTTCAACAAATACGTCCTCCAGGGCTTCAGTCCAGTTTAGCTCATTGAGGATTACAGTGGCTGTAAGAGACAGAGATGGAACAAATTTGGAGACCAAAAGGTGGATGTGATCATTCACTGTCATTTAAAAAACATAGGATGCTCCCATGAAAATATTTAGACACAGTGGTGCTGACCTCTATCCACATAACCCCGTTAGTAGAGCTGTGAAGACTGACACTAGCTGAGGAATTGTTGTGGACAATACACGGCATCCCTTGTTGGGCTGATCGTCATCAGTTCCATCACTTGAAGGAGCTGCACAGGGAACGTATCTGGTGTGTTCATGACCACTCCCTCAGTTTTTATTTATTTATTGCCATTGTACCCTTGCCTTCCTATAAAATATGTCTAAGGTGGATACTGACAGTAAAATCCACAATAAAAAATGAAATATAACAATATAAAACCATCTAAAAATCAAATAAGAGTATATCAATACAGCAGCCAGTTAAAAGGCATTAAATAAAAATACAGGTTAAAACACAGAGTAGCGGAGAAAACAAATCAGCTCTGTAGGCCAAATGCCTGCTTAAATAAATGCAGGTTTTGCCTACTGGGTGGAAGATCATGCTATTATCTTGATAATATCTTCATTAATACCACCTATAAATGTGTTTACATGACCAAACAGCAGCCCATTAATTTAAAAACCACAGTTGGGCAATATTTTTTATTAGGACTAACCAAACTTCCACAAAAATATGCAAGCTTTCAAATTCTCTGGAACTCTTCATCAGGGTAGAGAGTGCAAAAAGCACGGGGGGGGGGGGAGAAACAGACATTCCAAAAATTGGGTGAGATGTGATAGCCATGTGGTCTACAATTTAGATAGACCCAGCCTCGAAATGGAGAATGGCAAAGTGAATGAATGAGTCAGTGGCAGGTGTTTTAGGTATCAGATTACACCTAGCTATGCATTTTGGGAGAGAGGCGCAGAAAACCATTTCTGAAATCACAAAGTCTGCTGACTCTGTAACTCTGAACTGCCTCTTGCTTTGAGCGAAACACCATTGCTACTCCTCTCTCCCAAAATGCACTGCTAGGTGTAATCTGATACCTGCAATGCTTACCATGGACTCATTCATTCAGTCCTAATAAAGGTATTGCCCGACTGTGGATTTTGATTTTTTTTTCTCATGGACCAGCATGGCTATCTTTGCCATTTTATTTATTTACAGTAGTGATAACTGGATAACTATGTGCAGGACATAACGTTATAAGACATGGATGGTATAAATCATATCATCATTTGACCCATCAGATTCAATAAATAGTATAGAAAAACATCCTAAATAAATCTATATGACTTCTCTCTAGACTAGAATAAAACTAAATTGATGGTATTTTATTCATTCTTTAGTGTCAAAATGGAGGTAACTGTAAAAACAAGAAGAGCATTTACAAAATTAGATCAGTGGATCTGCCTTCTTTTGTGGCAAGTGATGTGTTATATACACAGATAAATGAACAGGGAAAAGTGGAGTCCATCCACGTCATTTGTACCCATGATTAGGAAGCTGAACTCAGTCTTACCACCCAGACTTGAAGATTAATTTGGAGCTCTTCCTTTACAACTTGCAGATACACACTCAGTGGCTTGCTCTGCTCATGTCAAGCCTGTCCACAGCCAGACACAGCACAGACACACGTGACTGGATGGAAATTTTATTCCAGGCTCAAAGAAAATCAAAGCCTCCTGAAGAATAGGAATCAACACACCATGAAGCACATTTGTCCCCCTGGCCACGTGCAGCAGATGGGAAAGAAATTGCCTGCATCCCCTTTAGGAACCACATCCAAGCTTCTCCCCTATAAGCCAGTTCCAAAGAGACACCAAATGAGGGGCGGGGGGAAGACCCTACTGGGGTTGGTCCCATTCTGCATTCATGGTGGCTTCGTGTCTAATGCAAAAGCAATTAAGACGCCGGCAAACAGAGGTTTTAAATTATTCAGCTATTAAGGAAAGTAATAAGCTCAGAGGAGCCTGACTGTGATTAATCAGCTGGGGCCAGGATTTAAGGAATGTTCGGAAGTACAGGCATTTGGTTACTTGTCGCCGCCAGTCTGTTCTTTTTCTCTTTTTTTAAAAAAATGACACCCCCAACTCCGCAAGAAGCCTCTAATATCAGCACTCAAGGGGAGAGAATCAAATGGAGAGGAATTTCTCGAAAACTGTAGACTCAGCTGAGGTGGGGGAAGATGGTTTTGGAGTGCAGTGGTGGTGTGAGCCCCACAGATCATCAGCATTCCAGTCAGTCTCTCATATTCACTTTGAAGATCACATGTTGTCCTCCTGTAGAAGATTTCAGAGCGTTCTAAGAATAGTCCAGAAACACACTTGACAGGTTTCATCAGCTGAATTGTCATAATTTCTTAGTCAAGAAAAATGGAACATCTAGGCAGGCTCAGAGATGGGTCCAAGGTATCACAGAGAAGCATCACAGTGTGTGCTACCAGATCCTGGAGATGTCTAAGGTGACAGACACAAGAGACTATGTCATGCCTTTGTCAGCTCATACTAATAACAGCTCCTTCCCTTCTAGACCTTTGGAAATGCTCCCAGCTCAGATAAAATAACCAATTCCCCGCCTCCCTTTGCAGCTCCTGTGGGGAAATGCTTGAGTTTTGTCGTGAATGAACTCTGGCCCGATGTCTTTCATGTTCTCATACATATATCAGTCCTTCCCTGTGGCTTTCCCAGCAGCTGTATCCATTATCATGCACACATATTTCCGAGATTGCAAAGTAGGGATGTCAGAGAATTCAGCCACGGATCTCGGTGAAGCCGAATGCCAGTGCATTCGGGCCCCTGAAATCTGTGGCGGAACAAAGCCCTTCGCCCCCCCGCCCCGTGAAAGGTGCACGAAACAGGACACCTACCTGCTGCTGTTCGCACTGCTTTGCGAATGGTGGCCGCGGCTGCCATTCGCTTTTTCATTAGAACCGTGATAGGCTACGTAAATACTTACATAGCCTATCATGGCTAATGCAGGGACGCCATTTGCGTCCCTGCGGAAACCGTGATAGGCTGCGTAAGTATTTACATAGCCTATCACAGCAAAAAAAAAAGGGAACGCAAATGGCGGTGGCTACGGCGGCTGCCATTTGCGTTCCCTTTTTTTTGGCCATGATAGGCTATGTAAATATTTACGCAGCCTATTACGGCAAAAGAGAGGAGCGCAAATGGTGTAGTGGCTGCCATTTGCGCCCATCTCTTTTGCCATAATATGCTACGTAAATATTTACGTAGCCTATCACGGCCAAAAAAAAAGGGGAACGCAAATGGCGGCCGCTGTAGCCGCCATTTGCGTTCCCTTTTTTTTGCCGTGATAGGCTATGTAAATATTTACGTAGCCTATCACGGCAAAATACAGGGACGCAAATGGCGGCTATGGCAGCCGCCATTTGCATCCCTGTGCAGGCTGCCCAGCGGCCGGATGTCTGGCTGAGGGCGGCCCCGGCCGGTGGCTCCACAGAATCGCCGCGGAGTGGAGCTGGCTGGAGACAATTTCGGGTGGAGGGACGGAGCGCCTCCCCCGCACCGCGAATGTCACCCTTCGAAAAGGTAAGTGACTTTTGTACATCCCTATTGCAAAGGCACCCCTCTGTATGCCCAAATGAGATCACTCTCCCCACAGAAGGGGGAAAGGATGTGACCTTCTCCCTTCAGTGCTTGGAACATGACTCAGAAGAGATTTCACAAAGCTCACAAGCCTGCCAGAATGTTAACACAAAACATGGAAATGCTCTTTTCACTAGCCACTGCCACAGAGTTTATACCCAGAACTGGAGTGTGGTAATATCTGAAAATGGGCAAGCACCCCACACTGTCCAACTCTGAACATAGCTTTTGACAGTGGCTTAGGAATGGTGGATGTTAAACCAAGTGGCAAAAACACAAACGTAGTGCTGGGGGAATGTGATGGGATGGGTGGGGGATATTGGTGCTATGCAAAGGCTAACTAAATGGTTATTATTTCATGTGCTCCTAAATGCAGGCATTGCTTAGGTAATGTGCTACTGTGTTTGTGTTCAGTGGATAAGAGAACTACACTTCCTAATGGAAGCAAGCCAAGATTACCATGCAGCACAATGGATTGGAGTGCAAAGCTGAGATCCAACTAAATTAGCTACAACCTGTTAATGTTATCGCTCAGCTCACTCAGCTCGGTTTCCACTCCAAAGATGGACTACCAGCCTGATGGGTCCTGCCTTTCTAGTTGCTACAGAACTACATGGGCACAATCTCATTCCTTCACAGACAGCTGGGCTTTTTCC
This sequence comes from Heloderma suspectum, assembly GCF_057233095.1. Lineage (NCBI taxonomy): Eukaryota > Metazoa > Chordata > Lepidosauria > Squamata > Helodermatidae > Heloderma > Heloderma suspectum. The sequence goes on from NC_139459.1 coordinate 282,051,643, forward strand.
CTATGGCAAATCTTTATTCCACACTTTCACAGTGAGCCAGTTCCATGAACAAGGGAGAAATACATTTCTGTGGAGTTCCCATAGCTTGAGGACAATTTGGTATTCTTTTCCCAATTGTTTCTAGAAAAGTTTTACACATAACTCTTTCAACTCTTTCTAATCATTTTGTGATTGGTCAGATATAATAAACATTGTGAGATCCTTTCAAGAATCTCGTATAGTAGTTTATTATCCAAGAAAAACAACAACAACAACATCTGTGTGGACAAAAAAGAATTTTTCATCTCCAGCATGTTTCTGCCATCAGTCGATGTTGTCTGATCCCCAGAGTTTGTTTATGCTGCTGCTGTTTTTAATAAGGTAGCTGTTTGTTTGAAATTAATGTTGAGTTTTATGATGTTGTAAGCTGCTTTGTGGGCCCAATATGGGACAGAAAAGCAGCACTGAAAGATTTATGAGAAATAAATGCCTAAGGCTTTCCAAACTGAAGATAAACTCCATCTTGGCTGACTCAACAAGGACTGAGCTGAAGAGAGGGGTGGTGTCAAGGTTCAGCATAGTCGGGCACTTGCTGAGGGCCCTCACTCCAGAAGGGGGCCCACTGACGAGAGCTCCTCCTCTTCACCACTGCAACCTGCTTGTTCGCCAGCCTCTTGCTCTGGCCCAGGCAACGGTGGTGGTGAGGAGGAGAAGGAGCAGCGGGTGTCACGGCCTGTTTGCACCCTGGCTCTCTGCTTGGCAAGCAAGCAAAGGATAGCAATAATGCAGAGCAGCAGCAGCAGGCGACAATGGCGGTGAAAAGGCAGACTCAGTAAGGGAGAGGGAAATTAAGGGTGTCTTGCCCAAGGTCCCCCCAAAACCTGGAGTCAGCGCTGCTGAACACTTTGGTTTGTTGGTCCTGTGTAAATTGGGATCGGAAGAAGGCAGCAACAACAAGGCTTCCATACAGCATACTAGGTCGGGTATCCAGTGGGACACTTGGCCCTTTCTGTGAGCAGAAGCCTCAATGGGTAGCCAGTGACCTCTATCCAGGCATCGTTCCTCCAGTAATACGAACTGCAGATCCTTAACGTAAGTTTGACTGAAGCAGAGGGTGCAAGAGAGCTTATTACAAAGATACTGTCCTCACAGGCTGTGGGTGGAACTAAGCGAACAGTAAAGCAGCTCCTGAACAAAACAAAAGCAGACTGGATCACAGTGAATAATGAAAATGCTCTTAGGGCCAGTCGCTTTCAAATGTCAGTGCTGTCAAGAGGATGGATTTGTGGAGAGGGTGACGGTTGCCCAATAGGATTCTTTCACACAGCCGGGGAGCTTGCGGCTTGCTGCAGGAGCTTGAGTGTATGAATTGAAAGCATTACATGTAGTGGGTGTCATCAATCCTATCTGCTTCTTTGAGAGTTGACGCGTGGAGGGCTTAGTCTCTGAGTGCAATGGATTCCTCCTGTATTTCAAAGTGTGTGTTCATGTGTGTGTTGAGGGACACTTCTGCGCTTACACCCCCATTGCACATACATGGGAAGCCTGCTTATGCGGGAGTGCTGAGTGTGCATCAGAGCACCCACAGAGCTTTAGGCTGGGGGCACAGTCCTTACTTATGGGACATCATGTTGTTTCTCATTCAAAACCCCATGTGAAATGGCTTCTTTGACTCTGGGTTAGCCTTTATTTCAGGCTGCTGAAATAAAGGGCATGATATTGCATTATGTATTTTGAGAAACAGTGTATGATCTCTGGTATATATTTAGCTCTTCCAGAAATTCTTCCTGCAGCAACCTCTCCTCTATTGAACTCTGTTATCCTTACTACCCTTTGATCAAAACCCTAAGGATCATTACAGACCACATACTTGGCCAGATGACAAATGAATCACACACCCATTTTTGTTTTAATTCTACTTTGAAAAGAAATAACTAATAATTTCCTTCTGATTACCAAGACAATTCTAATAAATGTCAGGGGTAGATGGATGGATTGGGTGTGTTTGTTTTCATGTTCAGGTTTGGGTCAGATTCCTGGTGATAATGTTTACAGATAACTATTTAGGGTTGGGATTTTTGTTGCTTTTTAGTCAGAATATGTTTTAAATATTAATAAAAAGAGATCAGGTAGAAGCCCTCTTATCAAAACCTTTGGAATACAAATCTTTTGGTCCTACAAATTTGATGAGTTACAGAAGGTCCTCCCTTAACCCAATATAACATCATATGAAAAGTATGTACACTACAAAAATGAGGTTTAATGATCACATGACTTGGGCCTTTACACACTGGCCTCTGTGTGTTGGCCCCTTGGAGCAACAGGCCCATGGACAGGGCAAGCAGGTGCAATTCCTATCCTCCATTTCATGTAGAGTTTGAGCATCCACAGAGGGTTTTTCTGTCTGATACAGGGTGGCTCTGTTTATACTGGTCTTCTTCAGTCCCTCAAACAGAGGGTGATAAATGGCCTGTGCATTTTTGTTAGCCCTCGAAAGTTTTATTTATTTATTTTTATTTATTTAAAATATTTCTTGGCCGCCTTTCAGGGCAGAAAATTTGATTCCATGGTGCACAGCAGGGGCAGTGACTTTTAGCCCTCCAGATGTCGCTGGACTGCAATTCCCATCAGCCCCAGCCAGCACAGCAAATGGTGAGTTGTAATCTGGAGGGGCACAAGTTGCCCACTCCTGGTGTAGAATCTAGACTAAGGGTGGGGAACCCCAAGCTTGGGGGCCAGATCTGGTATTCCTGGTATCTCCAGGGTACCCCAGAAAGCCCTGACCTTTTCCCCCAACCACCGATCGCTTGGTGGTTTCCCTGATTTTGTTCAGTTTTTTCCTCATTCTAAAAGATTGCAATGCCTCTCCTAGGGCTTAGCTACTGGCAGTGAGAGCTTTAAGCTAAAAGGTGCTGGCATTTCTCCCTTTTCACCTTTGGTTCCACCCACCACTGGAATGCAGCTTCCAAGAGTCTCTCCAAAACGGAATTCGTCCCTCGGGCCAAAAGGGGTTCCCCAGCTTTGATCCAGACTTTTGCACTCTTGCTAGGTTGATGCACATGCAGCTGTGGATGTGAATCCCATAGTATCCCAGGTCAAGAGGGAGCTGAGCCTGTACCGTAGAACTTACACCAACTTTTCACTGATCAATATTGAGTTGGCAGGCTACATCTCACTCACCCTGATCCACTGAACTGGGACAGTCAGATGATTTGCTGGTCTGGTAAGCAGATGCTGAGAACAAAGGGAGGGCCAGCTTGGGAGCACCCATAGGCATCTGGCTAGGTGCTGTTGGACACAGAATGGACTGGACAGGTCTTGGTCTGATGCAGCATGGTAATGTTTGTGTTCTTATGCTTCTTATGTAGTGTATGAACAATGCAGAATGGAACCATGGGTAATATGCACCTGGTCTGTATTACTTGCATTGAAGCATAGCGTACTACCAATACTGTGGTTTTTGGGGTTTTGTACCTGCTTTGGGATTATTTTATAATGAAAAGCAGGTATGTATAACTAATTAAAGCAAGCAAGCTTATCAAGGACCTGGCTGCCACAGTCATGTGCAAGCTAGAGGACAGAATCTGGGCTTGGTCAAGATGCTCCCCCTCTATTACCAGCTACACCAGGGGTGTTCAACTTCCATCCCACTAGAGGCCCCAATCCAGCCTGTGGAGGTTTCCCTCCGACATCCTGTCCCTCTCCATATGTAGACAGGGGTGATCCGGTAGACATTGTTTACTTGGATTTCCAAAAGGCTTTTGACAAAGTCCCTCATCAAAGACTCCTGAGCAAACCTAGCAGTCATGGAATAAGAGGAGAGGTCCTCTTATGGATCAGTAACTGGTTAAAGAACAGAAAGCAGAGAGTAGGAATAAATGGTAAATTCTCCCAATGGAGGGATGTAAACACTGGGGTCCCACAGGGATCTATATTAGGACCAATGCTCTTCAACTTGTTCATAAATGATCTGGAATTTGGAGTGAGCAGTGAAGTGGTCAAGTTTGCTGATGACACCAAATTATTTAGGGTGGTTAAAACAAAATGCGATTGTGAAAGCTCCAAAAGGATCTCTCCAAACTAGGAGAATGGGCATCCAAATGGCAAATGTGGTTCAGTGCAAGCAAGTGATGCACATTGGGGCAAAAAAATTCCAACTTCAAGTATAGCCTGATGGGATCTGAGCTAGCGGTGACCGACCAGGAAAGAGATCTTGGGGCTGTGGTGGACAGCTCAATGAAGATGTCAACCCAGTGTGCGGCCACTGTAAAAAAGGCAAACCCCATGTTAGGAATAATTACAGAAGTAATTGACAGTAAAACTGCCAATATCATACTGCCCATTTACAAATCGATGGTGTGGCCACACTTGGAATACTGTGTCCAGTTCTGGTCACCACACCCCAAAAAAGATATTGTAGAAATGGAAAAAGTGCAAAGATGGGCAACTAAAATGATCAAGAGGCTGGAGCCTCTCTCTTATGGGAGAAGGTTACAATAGCTGGGATTGTTTAACTTGGAGAAAAGGAGGGTAAGGGAGACATGATGGAGGTGTACATCCATCATGCATGGTGTGGAGAATGTGGACAGGGAGACATTTTTCTCCCTCTCTCAAAAGACTAGAACCTGGGGTCACCCTGTGAAGCTGATTGGTGGGAGATTCCGGACAGATAAAAGGAAGAACTTCTTCATACAGCGCATAGTTAAACTATGGAATTTGCTACCACGGGACGTAGTGATGGCCACCAATTTGGATGGCTTTAAAAGGGGGGTGGACAAATTCCTGGAGGCTCTCAATGGCTACTAGTCCTGATGGCTATGTGCTGCCTCCAGTACCAGAGTCAATTAGCCTATGTACACCAGTTGCTGGGGAACGAGGGCAGGAGGGTGCTGTTGCTCTCATGCCCTGCTTGTGGGTTCCCGGTCGACAGTTGGTTGGCCACTGTGTGAACAGAATGCTGGACTAGATGGACCCTTGGTCTGATCCAACGTGGCTCTTCTTATGTTGTTAAGTCCTTAGAGGAATCCCCAATGTTATCTCTGATAGGAGGCAGCATTAGGTATTCCTGTTTGTGTGCTACGCACTGCCTCCAGGGGGATGGCACATGAAGTAAGTGCCTGACTCAGCCAGTGCACAGAGTGACTCCTCCATGCACTGGCTGAGTGATCCTTTGCTTGCTGCCTCATGGGGACGGCACGCGAAGGAAGCACCCGACTCAGCTGGTGTACAAGTCCCATTCTCTGTGCTGAGAGAGACACAGAGCTCCATGCAGCTCTCAGCACAGAAAAGAAAAATGGACAGGGTGGATGATGTCAAGGGAGAACAGGGGCTTGCAGGGTGGAGCCCTGTCCTCTAATGTCATTCTGCATGCTGGGCTGGTCGGGGGAGGGGCAATTTGGTCCCTGGGCCAAAACTGGTTTGACATAATTGCCTTAGGGCTAGGAAGGTTCAACTGCTCTCTTGCAGCCTGGACACCAGGCAGAAATATCTACCTGGAGAATGAGAAGCTCTAGCCCCAGAACCTGATAGTCTTGTTGCTATCTTATGGATAAGACTCCCATTTATTTGAATATCTGATTGTGGGGAAGGAGGGGTGGATATATCACTCTTTCACCTGAATAAGCAATGCTGGATTTCTGTGAGAGGGCTACTGCAGTAAAATTTTGATTATATTTCTGTTGTTGTGATGTTTTGTTTTGTTTTTAAAAAGGAAGCATATGAGAGTCAGTCTATCAGGGATGTATTCTGTACAAGTCTCTTTTAAATCACTGGGAGCTGTGAGATGTCTTGTGCAACTCTCTGCTGCATTTTGTTTCAAGTTTACAGAGCACCCATAATTGCAACAGAAGTCTAAATGCTGCTTTCTGAAAGAGTTCAGAATCTTAGAGATGTGCCTTACCACATCTTTTGCTGCAGTCTCAAATATTTAGCGGCCTTTTGTGCCTCATTTCCCCTAATGACTGTGGTGTTGTGCCTCATAGGCATGATTTGATGATAAATGCGTTAATATTTGTTTACCAGCCATTGCTGTGTGAAGCACCTTTTAAAAACTCCTACAAATAAAGGAAATCCTTTACATTTAAATAACTCCATAGGCACATTTCTTCCACTTGGGAGATACATTTTTAAAATAATTACTATTTAACTTCTGTTCTCTGCCTTCCCAGGAACCTGTGTGTTTTGCCCAAGGCAAGAGACAGATCTCAGTTACAAGTGGCCTTTATGTTTTCAGAATGGGGCTCAGTCATTGCTTCTTTGTCCCGGAATGCTAGGCGTACTCTGATACCTGCAACACCCACCAGTGGCTAATGCATTCAGTCTGCAATCTCCATCTTGAGATTGAGTCTAAGCTGCAGATGTCATGGCCACAACATTTGGCCTAATTATTGTACCATTTTTTTTCTTAAACACACACACACACACGCACGCACACACAGAGTTTTTGTAACATCTAGCCTGATGAAGAGTTCTGGAGACCCCGAAAGCTTGCACAGTCTTTTGTGACATTTTAATTGGTCCCAATAAAGGTATTGCCCAACGGTGGATTTTGGTTATTTTTTCATGGACTGGCATGTCTATCTTTGTTTTTTTATATTTAATTCAAGTATGCAAGACACAAATATAGAGCATGTCTCTTCCTTTATAACACTGATGAGTTATGGGGTGAGCAAAAAGTACTTTTATCTGTTCAGGGTTGGATGTGGCCTAGCACCTCATTTAAAGGGTTCTTAACCTGTGTATCACACAATCCATGCTTGCAGATCACTGATCTATTCCAGGAAAGCATATTTGCCCCTTCTCATAGCAGCCAGTGAGGGGGGGGGGATTTTTATGGGGACCACATCAGCAGAGGAAAGAGCTAAACATTCACTCCCCATGTGCTGTGGTTCTGATGAAAATAGTCCCCCAAGTTTCTATTAATGAAAAAACACCCACCCACATATGTGGTTGCTAATGATGAGTTCAGTGTCATGTCTATTTTGGCCGCAAATGGGTTTCTGTGTGAATAAATGCTTTGGTTCATGCTGTGTCTTCTGGAACAAAACAGCCCCTACATGAAAATATATGTTAAAAGACACAGATAGCCCAGTATGTTAAAGAACTGTTTTGCAAGTGTTCATTCACATTCCCCTGCCCAGAAAAAGAGTATGATCTGAAGACATTTTCCCTTCCCAACATTTGGTTAGCAGTTGATGTGGAGCAAAATTTCACACAAATTCTAAGTTTAGTAAGGTTTTGGAATTCAAATTCTTAAATATTAAACACTTTTCAAATTCAACTTCGAGGGAAAGTTTTCAAGAAAACCTAAACATTTACTCTTCTTGATGAAGTGTAAGAGAACACTGTTAACTTTTAGCTGATTTCTAAACTCAGCAGCATGCAACAATTGGGGAGAAAAGTGAATTTCCTTAAACAATTTTAAGCTCAGAGTTTTGCTTTACAGTTCTTTCTCCAACGCTTGTGCAGTTCTCTAGTACAGTATCACAAAGCATGTGTGTTGTTCCTAGGCTGTGCATTGCAGGCAAGTGAGTCGATTAAACTATGTAGGGGCAGTCTGCCATTTACCTGCACAATGGACTAGCACTATGAGATGATGGGCCAGTCATCTAGAGTCCAAGCAAGAGAGCTCTGGCCAAAAGAGGGCTTCCTGATATCCCTGATTAGATTGAAGAAAACAGGCTCCAGGGCCTCTGCAGTGGGGTGGAGGCCTGAAGCCCTTCTTTGTCTTCTTAGCATGCCTTCACTTTTCTCTTCTTTGATTTTCCTGCCTCCTGGCAGTCAATCAATGAGACATTACACAGCTTAAGATTCTGCATTACCAGGGCTAAGAAAAATGCTTCATGTATTGATTACCTTCAGTCTATACAACAGAGTGGAGGAGGGAAAACAAAATATTAATCTCTCCAAAGTCTCCCACAGCCTCTCTCTTTACATCTGGTTAAAATGGGCAGTGAGCACTGTAGCTTTAATACTCTCAAGTAGAATATCAGCCCTGTGCAGAAATTCTGATCTATTTGTGGGATTTGTGATCGCGCTGCCGCCCAACCCCCTCGCATGCTTTATGTCCATGTGTTGGATGGCACTTGTGCACAGAGGCCAACACAAATAGGCTCCAATGTGCATCGGCTCTGACTGCACAAATTGTACCCACAAAATTAGAGAATGGACAGTCTTTAAAAGAAAGCTCCATTTAGAGAATGTTACAGCAGTCAAGCCTGGAGGTTACGAAGGCATATACAACAATGGCTTGGTCACTGTTCTCTAGGACTGGCCACAGCTGATCTATAGTCAGAGCTGATAAGAAGAACTCCTGCCACCTGGGCTTTCTGGAGCACATCCAGATCCAGGAGGATCCTGAAAAGTAATAAAGATGTGCACAGCTGCCAGGTTTATCTGAAATAATGAAAGAGGATGTCTGTATGTCAGTCCAGTCTAAATGGATGTTTGTGGGCACACACAGTCTGGACTTGGGTGAGAGATGGATAGTCTTAAGTGAAGTGTACATCACCTTGAGTAGAGGGGCAATCCAAAAATATTCTAAAGAAATACATAAATATGTGCATTGCACATCACACTCTTTCCACAGCTCTAGAAATGTGATAGACTCAAGTTTTGTTTTGTTTTGACTGGGTTTTTTTTTTAGTCTAACGGCCCTCATATATTTTATTGACTTAGAGATGAATCCCACCTTGACACTGAGTTTGCTTTATACAACTAGTTCCCTTCTCTTTCAGGTTTGGTCCTGAATCATTTTTGCAGTCCTATGCATTACACCAGGAAGAGGATATCATCTTTTTGCTGGCAGATGCAGCTGAGAGCAATAACTACTGTGCCACTATCTCAGAAGCTGTTTCTCAGTGAAATACACACCCATCCTAATGTTATCAAGTATACTTCGTATGATTCCTTGTTTTACTCTATCTTACTCTATGGGCGTTTTCCATAGGGAAAAGTATTAAGATAAAATGGCTGATTTCATGAGAAGGACTGTTTTGATGCACTCAGAGATGGAACTGACATTAACTCTTGGCTTACAGACATATCTTCATATCACTATTTAATACTATTTTGGTAGCACAGAAGAGCCAAGCAGGTCTGGATACCAACAGGAGATGCTGAGCATATCTTCAGTAATATATAGAGGAAGACTTTCAAAGCTACCTGTGCAAAAAAATAAAGTTCAGATTTTAACTCTCCCTATGTACCCTCAGCCAATGGCAATTTCCAGTGAAATCCAGCAACTGTGAGTGTGCTGGATAAAATCCCCTAATCCCTTCTGTCAGATATGGCCAGAATTTCAGAACAAACACAGAATGCCACTAATTTAAGGACAGTTAAATCCTGTGAGAATTCTAGTAGTTAATTTCCCAAGGAATATGTGTTATCTAGTGATCAATCACTGCATTTTCCCCGTAACACTGTGCTCATGCAAGCTGCTAATGGTGTGATATGCAGATGATACACCTTACCTAGAGAGAGGTGGGCAGGGATATGACAGGTGTGGGGAGAAAACCTTGCACAGTTGCACTGGGTAGACAGCCACAAGACTTTTTGACACCTTCCCTTGCCCCAAAGAAAACTCTGAATGTTAGACATCCATCTCTTGGGAAACTCCACTTGATTTTTTTTTAAGAGGAGTTCTTCATACTTGGAGTTTTCATGCTCAGAAATGCCTTTCAAGTACCATCTGTTGCCTCGAGCCTCACTTCATTGAAAACATAGCACAACAGCAAGATAATGAACTCCCCTGCCTGAGATGCCATTCTAAACCCTTGTTTGTGACAGCTCCTTTCTAATCCATAAACTCCTTAGGTACTTCTCTATCAAACCTCTTCTTGAACATGGCCCTTGGACCCTTTGTCCACCTTTCTTGTACTCCTTTCCCTCAGAAAGGGCCTGGGGGGGGTAACCTGGACAGCTCAAACCAGCCCCTCCACCCAGGCAGAGAGACAGACTCCAGGCCACGCCCCCCTCCCCACCCTTCTCTGGGAAGTGATTACAGATTTAATTAAAACTGGCACAGTAAATAAAACACATATAAAATGCAATTTGTGTGTGTAGTGACGGGTGACTATGGAGGGTGTTATATTAAATGTTTTAATTAGCATGCCAGCTAGAGATAGTGCCCCTCCATTGCTTCAGTGCCAAAATCCTCGGATGAGGGTGGAGGACTAGGAATGTGCCATACAAGCTCCAGGTTGGCAAGTCAAGAGGAACAGCTTGTTCATTTCAATCCCATTACAACCTCTGCTTGTGTCTCCTGCAAAAACCACTGCTGCTGCCTACCACCTATAGCAGGGAATTGAGGGATAGTATTAGGGAGATGCTGAAATGGGTTTTACAGTTCAGCAGTGAGAGTTTTGAAAACCTAATTCTGTGCATAGGCTAAGATCGTGGCTTGCTTTTACAGAAGCAATTCAAAATCAATATCAAATAGATCACACAGAACATCATATTTATATAACAAAGAGTCTTGTGGCACCTTAAAGCCTAACAAATTTATTCTAGCACAAACTTTCGTGGGCAATGTCCAATTCAACGCTGTTAGTCTTTAAGGTGCCACAAGTGTCTTCGCTGTTGTCTTCGCTGCAACAGACTAACCCTCTGGAGAATACATTTACATATACAGCCAAGATATCATGTATCCATCCCATTTTCAGCTGCTGCAGATTCCAGCTCTTTATTCATAAAGTCATAATCTGCCAGTCAAATGGCAAGTGCATTAGCCTCCACCTCATCACTTCCATTCGGCACATAATAACACTTAATGTCTGTATAATGCTTTCAAGAGTTCAAAGCACTTCAAATGCATTATCTAATTGTAATCCTTACAACAACCCTGCAAGGTAAGTCAGTATTATTGTCCTCCATATTGCAGATGGGTAGGGGTCTGAGGCTGAAACCAAGCGGCTTGCCTAAGGCCACCTAGTGAGTCCATGGTGGAGGATGGATTTGAACCAGGAACTTTCTGATTCACAGCTCAGTTTCTTAACCACTATTCTACACCAGATCTTTATAGCTCTACCTTCCCATCTGTGTTGCAGGTTCACATTCCCTCCCTCCTTGCCTCCCTCCTTCTGTGCCGGTCATAGCCGTGCTTCTGTCAGAGGTGGATGTGGCTTCTAACATGGTTAGCTTACATGCCACAGTTCTCTCCATTGTTGTCAGTCAGCAGCTTCAGGGGGACAGAACATGCAGGCGGGGAATCATCACAGACAGGGCCATCTGGGAGGGTTGCCTGATTTTGACCAGAATATATCTAGCTACGAGATTCTAGCCCAACACCTTACAGAGAAACAAAGCATACTGTTTTAGGAATAATTCTGTGGATGAACCTAAGGTACAGGTAGGTATATATGGGAGGAGGCATTCCATCAGGTACCAAGGGCTCAAGCCATGAAGAGCTTTATAGGTCAAACCCAGCACTTTGAATTGGGCCCAGAAACAAATTGGGAGCCAGAGAAGGTGAGAGATGACTGGCATAATGTGATCATAATGCCTGGTCTCAGGCATAAAATTCCCACAGCCATCTTTTGCAGTAAGTGAAGTTTCCAGATCATCGTCAAAGACAGGGCCACAAATAACACATTACAATAATCCAATGGGAGGTTACTAGGGCATGAATAACTGCAGCTAGGCTATCCAGCTCCAGATAAGGTTGTAGCTGGGATACCAACCAAAGCTGGTAAAAGGCACTCTGTGCCACAGAGGCCACTTAAGCCTCTAATGACAGTGATGGATAAGGAGCACGTCCTCCTCCCCAAGCTATGATTTTTTCAGTGGGAGTGCAACCCACTTTTGAACAGTTTAAGCCCCACTCATCAGGTCTGAGGAACTACCCACAAGCAGTGCCTCTGACTGAGCTTCAGTTTGTTAGCCCTAATCCAATCTATTATCTTAAACAGGCACTGACAAGTCCATCACCCCCACCACCTCACCTGGCTCTGAAGAGAAGTAGAATCAGAGCTACATGTCATCTGCATACTGATGACAACGCACTCCAAACTCCTGAATGACCTAACTCAGGCATTTCATGTAGATGTATGGTAGACAAGAGATAAGCTGTCAAAGAGGACACTTTATGGAAGCAGAGTGGTTAGATTAAGCCTGCAAATTTGTAGCAGGAAACAGTCATTTGGAAAACCAGCAAGATTCCAGTTTGGCATATTGCAGACACAGAGAGAATAGATCTTCCTGGGTATATTGTAAAGAGCCACAGAGATGGCAAGAACAACAAAGTCTTATGGCACCTTAAGGACTAAGACATTTATTCTGGAATATATGGGTGCTTTCCAAGGACCCAGAGAAGAAAATATAAAGAGGACCTGGGAGGAGTTCTAACTGGGAAGTCTGAGTGTCCAGGTTCTAGAAAGAGGTACCAGAAACCCCAAATAGAACCAGAACAGCAGCTCAAAGTCCATGCATCCTCTCCAGTCCAAGAAGTTGCACAATTTTCATTGCCTCTCTCCCAGTAGTCTTATCTTATACAGATTTCCATTCAGTGTAGAACTAGTTTTAGTTCTTTCATTAAACAAAACATGTCAGTTCAGATAGTTCCTACCAAGGCCAACTGAGTGTCCTCTCAAATGCATTTAAGAGATTAGTACAGATGTATCTAGATTCTTCATGGATCACTGCCTTGTTGTGGCGAAGGGGCTTGCGTAACTCAGTGAAGCCATAAGCTATGCCATGCAGGGCCACCCAAGACGGACAGGTCATGGCAGAGAGTTCTGACAAAATGTGGTCCACTGGAGAAGGAAATGGCAACCCACTCCAGTATTCTTGCCAAGAAAACCCCATGGAACGTATCCCAAGGCTAAAAGAGATGACGCCGGAAGATGACCCCTCAGGTCGGAAGGTGTCCAATATACTACTGGGGAAGAGCAGAGGGAATTTCCAAGTAGCGCCAGAAAGAGTGAAGCGGCTGGGCCAAAGCCGAAAGGACACCCAGCTGTGGATGTGTCTGGTGGTGAAAAGAAAATCCGATGCTGTAAAGAACAATATTGTTTAGGAACCTGGAATGTAAGATCAATGAATCAAGGTAAGCTGGAGGTGGTCAAACATGAGATGGCAAGACTGAACATCAACATCTTAGGAATCAGCGAACTAAAATGGACAGGCGTGGGCGAGTTTAATTCAGGTGACCATCATATCTACTACTGTGGGCAAGAATCCCTTAGAAGAAATGGAGTAGCACTCATAGTCAACAAAAGGGTGGGAAAAGCAGTAATGGAGTACAATCTCAAAAATGATAGAATGATCTCAGTACGAATCCAAGGCAAACCATTCAACATCACAGTAATTCAAGTCTATGCCCCAACCACTGAGGCCGAAGAAGCTGAGGTTGATCGGTTCTATGAAGACCTACAACACCTTCTAGAACTAACACCAAAAAAAGATGTCCTCTTCATCATAGGGGATTGGAATGCTAAAGTAAGAAGTCAAGAAATCACCGGGATATCAGGCAGGCATGGCCTTGGTGTACAAAATGAAGCAGGACAAAAGCTAATCGAGTTTTGCCAAGATAACACGCTGATCATAGCAAACACTCTTTTCCAACAGCACAAGAGGCGACTCTACACATGGACATCACCAGATGGTCAATATCGAAATCAGATTGATGATGTCCTTTGCAGCCAAAGATGGAGAAGCTCTATACAGACAAAAAACAAGACCTGGAGCTGACTGTGGCTCAGATCATGAGCTGCTTCTTGCAAAATTTCGGCTGAAATTGAAGAACGTCGGGAAAACCACTAAACCATTCAGGTATGACCTAAATCATATCCCTGATGAATATACAGTGGAGGTGAGGAATAGATTTCAGGGATTAGACCTGATAGACAGAGTGCCTGAGGAACTATGGACGGAGGTCCGTAACATTGTTCAGGAGGCAGCAACTACATCCATCCCAAAGAAAAAGAAATGCAAGAAAGCCAAGTAGCTGTCTGAGGAGGCTTTACAAGTAGCTGAGGAAAGAAGGGAAGCGAAAAGCAAGGGAGAAAGGGGAAGATATATCCAACTGAATGCAGAGTTCCAGAGAACAGCAAGGAGGGACAAGAAGGCCTTCTTAAATGAACAATGCAAAGAAATCGAGGAAAACAACAGAATGGGAAAGACTAGAGATCTCTTCAAGAAAATCGGAGATCTCAAGGGAACGTTTTGTGCAAAGACGGGCATGATAAAGGACAAAGAAGGCAGGGACCTAACAGAAGCAGATGAGATTAAGAAGAGGTGGCAAGAATACACAGAAGAACTATACAGAAAAGATCTGAATGTCCCTGATAGCCATGATAGTGCGGTCACTGAACTTGAACCGGACATCCTAGAAAGTGAAGTCAAGTGGGCCTTAGGAAGCATTACTAACAACAAAGCTGGCGGAGATGACAGTATTCCAGCTGAGCTATTTAAAATCCTAAAAGATGATGCTGTTAAAGTGCTGCACTCAATATGCCAACACATTTGGAACACTCAACAGTGGCCGCAAGACTGGAAAAGGTCAGTTTACATTCCAATTCCAAAGAAGGGCAACGCCAAAGAGTGTTCAAACTACCGCACAATTGCGCTCATTTCACATGCCAGCAAGGTGATGCTCAAAATCCTACAAGCTAGGCTTCAGCAGTATGCGAACCGAGAACTACCGGAAGTACAAGCTGGGTTTAGAAGAGGCAGAGGAACTAGAGATCAAATCGCCAACATTCGCTGCATCATGGAGAAAGCAAGAGAATTCCAGAAAAACGTCTATTTCTGCTTCATTGACTACGCTAAAGCCTTTGATTGTGTGGATCACAACAAACTGTGGCAAATTCTTAAAGCGATGGGAGTACCAGACCACCTTACCTGTCTCCTGAGAAACCTGTACGAGGGTCAAGAAGCAACAGTCAGAACCAGACATGGAACAACCGAGTGGTTCAAAATTGGGAACGGAGTATGACAAGGCTGCATATTGTTGCCCTGCTTATTTAACTTATATGCAGAGTACGTCATGAGAAACGCCGGGTTGGATGAATCACAGGTCGGAATTAAGATTGCCGGGAGAATTATCAACAACCTCTGATATGCAGACGATACCACAGAAAGCGAAGAGGATCTAAAGAGCCTCTTGTTGAGGGTGAAAGAGGAGAGTGCAAAAGCTCGTTTGAAACTCAACATTAAAAAAAAGAAGATCATGGCATCTGGCCCCATCACCTCCTGGCATATAGAAGGGGAAGAAATGGAAGCAGTGACAGATTTTATTTTCTTGGGCTCCAAGATCACCGCAGATGGTGACTGTAGCCATGAAATTAAAAGACACTTGCTCCTTGGGGGGAAAGCTATGGCAAACCTAGACAGCATAGTAAGAAGCAGAGACATCACCTTGCCGACAAAGGTCCGTCTAATCAAAGCTATGGTTTTCCCAGTAGTAATGTATGGCTGTGAGAGCTGGACTATAAGGAAGGCTGAGCGCTGAAAAATTGATGCTTTCGAACTGTGGTGCTGGAGAAGACTCTTATGAGTCCCCTGGACTGCAAGGAGGTCAAATCAGTCAATCCTAAAGGAAATCAACCCTGAGTGCTCACTGGAAGGACAGATACTGAAGCGGAAGCTGAAATATTTCGGCCACCTAATGCGAAGAGAAAACTCTCTGGAAAAGACCCTGATGCTGGGAAAGACTGAAGGCAAAAGCAGAAGGCGACGGCAGAGGATGAGATGGCTAGATAGCATCACCGATGCAATGAATATGAACTTGGGCACGCTCCGGGAGAGAGCGCAGGACAGGAAGGCCTGGTGTGCTATGGTCCATGGGGTCACGAAGAGTTGGACACGACTGAACGACTGAACAACAACATCTAGATTCTGGCCTCTCACAGAGAAGAGTTATGAGCAGGACACACCAGTGAGCGGCACATCTAGGGAAGGGTCAAGTTTTGGAAATTAGACTAGGTCTTCCATAGTGCTATGCAGAATATTGCATAAAAGAATATGTAACAAGAAATATTCCACTGAGAGCCAGTAGTCCTGGATTTGTACCATGGAGTCTCAAGTTCAAATTCCAGCTCAGCCACAAAGCTCACTGGGTGTCTTTTGGACAGTCATTCTCTTTCACCCTAAACTCCTGAGGATGAAATAGAGTAAACTGCTATGAGGAAAAAAAATGGGGAAAATCCATGCACACCATTATGAGCTTCTTGGAGGAAGAGCAGGATATAAATGTGGAGTTGGTTTAATGCTGTCATCAAATGCTATCCCTTTCCAGAGAGCCATAATGAGATGAGTGAAGGGTGTGGCTCTCTGAAACTGAGTGAGGAAGCATTATTTGTGATGTGCCAATAAGGGGAAGGAACCATAGTCCAGCAATCTGAGTACACATTTGAGAGCCAGGAGAGATAGGGTTTTTCTCTTTGGCCAAGGACTTCTTCTGTGACCCCAGGCGTACTAGCTGGGAATGATGCGAGTTGCAGTCGGTTGGGTGCTCTCCAGATAGTTTGGACTAGGATATTGCAAGTATGGAGGGCTTAAAGACATCTTAAAGGCAAGTATGATCAGCCATGATAATTGAAGTATCCCAAACAAGAAAACATGTGGAAACTCACACAAACCTCTGGTGATGTAGGAGTCACACCTCTGTGGTACACTCCCACACCATTGCAATATATATATATATATATGTGAATATTGGAACCAAATGGGTGGATCCAGTTGTGTGGGAGGGAAGGCTATGGACAGTTAGGAAATTCCTATGTGATTGTCCCCAACCATATGATTCCAGTATTCACACAGATACTGCAATGGCATGATACTGTATAACAGAAAAAGTGCCCATGCCTCTTAGAGGTATGTGTAAATGGGTCTTTAACTTTTCAAGCTAGGGTGCTTGCTAAATGTTTCTTTCTTGACATGGTTGGCCACTACTGAGAATTAATAGCAAGATATAACAATTAAGTTTTCTGCTGAGTTCGGCCACTAGATCAAACAACAATTATCTCACCAATGTAAGGGATATAGGATATAAAAAAGGCATAGAGAGAGTTAAAAGGCAGGGGCTGTCCTTGGTGCTGAAAAAAGACAGGCACAGCCCCCTAGATGGCAAAGCACTTCCCTTCTGAAACAAGATGCAAGTTTAATGAGGAAGAACTCCATCACGGACTGATGTACTCATGATTTTCTGGCTCATTTAATCCTACTACTTAGAATGTCTTTGTAGATAAATGTTGAATACAGCCCACACAAACTTAATGCCACCTGGCCAGTGACCCAATTCTCAAGGGATAGAAAACCAACAACTTTCAAGTGGTCAGTGGAACAAAGTGGCTATCTCAACATGTGGGAGAGAAGGGAGTTTTAAACTTGCATAAAATATGGAGCTGAGCCAAAACAGACACACACACGTGTACCATTTTTGTGCTTCACACAAAGACATCACATTTTGGGGAGGGAGCAAAGGTTGCAGAGGTCATCACTTTTGCTAAGGCAACCAAGCCAATGTTCCCTGTTTTGCTATACTGTACCGCAAAGGTGGACAATGAAACAGCAGCATAGCACAGAATGTTGACTCAGTTGTCTTGACAACAGGGATGTAATCCATTCCCCACTCATGGAGAGTGAGGGCAAACCAATTGGCTTCATTTGCCCTCAGTGACATTATCATGCTACCAAATCTGATTAGCTGCATGATACTGTGAGGACACTGCATTTCCTTCATGGTTCTCTGATTGGGAAAGAAGAATGCCAGAGCTAAAAAAGAAAAGAAAGAAAAGAAAAGAAAAAGCAGCATCACCAGGGAAATAAGAATGGCAAATTAGTACAAGCAGCAGCTAATAAGTTACAATCTGGGAGTTTGGGGAGGAAGATTTTGCACCCTCCCCAAAACCCCCTCCTTTTGTCTCAAAAATGTTTGAGGGCAAAAATTCAGCACAGACGTTAATATATGCCACTATCCATTTTAAAAAATAACAATTTTCTTGCACAATTCCTGATAATGGACTGTAACAAAATTCTGTACTTTTCAGTTTTTGCCAAAGAAGAAAAAGCAGGCTGTTTCCCTGTAAGCACTATCATTCAAAACATGTTGCCTTCAAAATGTATAAATTCCACATTATTATTCAAGCACAGTAGCACCAGAATAATTAAGGTTGCATCAGGAATATAATGGGGGCTAAAACATTTAATATCTCCAAAAATACACGATCAATCTTAATGAAACTTTCTAGGGGGTTAGTTCCAAGGACTTTTCAATTTTCTAAATAGTTATGGTTTACAGCGCTTGAATGTTAAGGGGCATGTGCTGGGGTTTTGAAATATGAGAAATGTGTCCCAATTCGCTTTTAAGCATTATTTTTGCAAAATACTTAAAGAAAATGCTCCAGGTTTGTTTTGTAGGAGCCTTATGGCAATAGTTTAATTTACATGGTGGTTTCAGTGAATTTCAAGTGGGCACAAATGTCAACTATAGGCATTTGTTTTCTATGCTGAAAACAGTGGACCGAGTTCTTCAGATATTTCCCATAAATAATTTTGTTGGCATTATTCTTTGAGTGGAAAGAGGTGACCACTTGCTATGTAGTAGCAGCTTTACAAATTACTGGTGTGGCTTTTCCTACCTGGAGAAGGTGGTCATCTGTAGCTTCTGAGTCTACATTCCCATGATCTCACCACTGATCAGAAATCTAGAGAAGTGAGTGGTGGTAGAATAATGCTGGTTTTACTGTGCGGTTAGAAGCTACAAAAAAGCACCTCACCACTCAACGAGTTTTGAAGCACCTATTATATGGGTAGTGGTTGTCCATTCCTACCATTACACTGTCTACAAGAGGGAGAAGCAGAAAATGGAACCAGTCTTCTCAGGTCTACTGCAAAGGACAACCTGATGACTGAAGTAATGCCAGGTTGCAGCAGAAGGAACCTGAATATTCATTAAGTGAATGCTGAAATGGCATGGGATACATCGTTCTCATTGCTTTCTTTCCCCCTGCCCCCACTGCAAGAAAATCAAGATTTTGCACAACTTGCTGCTTTAAAAGGATATTTATATCTTTAAAATAAGTAACTTACAACTAATGAGAATGCTATCAGAATTAAATTACGCTGCTCCTAATGCTCAGTTTTAAATGTCATTACGGGTGTATACTGAATTGGTCATGAGCAAGTAGTCAACTTGGTAAACGGAGCTCTCTTTTAAAGTTATTTTCTAGACATGTTAACATTGTACCTGGGGGCGGATTCCAGGGATGGGAAGCAGAAGTGCATTCCTGTGTGCTGCCCCCTGTGCCAGATCAAACCGTAAGGAGGAGGAGCCCCACAAGGGTTAGGGAACTTCTTGCAGCCCTCACAAGAGACCTTGACTTAACAACTGGGCTTGGGAAGCTGGAAGGGAGGAGCCAGATGGACTGAGGTGCACTGCCCACCCCCACCCCAATACTGCTTAGAGGACTGCCCTTCTTGGTACCCTCCCCTTCCCCCTGCCTCAGCCTTGCATCACCAGACCAGGCCTTCCACTTGGATGGACACAAGCAAGTGGAGCTTCTAAACCAGCCAGCGATCGCAGAGGGAGAAGTGAGTCTGCATGCAGAGGCCTTCCTATTACTATTCCATGGCCAGATATGAAGTGGTGCACCCAGGCTGGAGTAGCAGCACATTTTTTTCTATATGTACACAGGGCGGGAGCTATGAGCAACGCTTGCATCTGGCCACCAGAAGACCTCTGCACCTTGTCTTCTGTGCATGCACCCAGTGGTGTGGATCATGCTCTTGTTGTTTTAAAAGTTCAAGCTGGAGTTCGGTATTTTCATCAAAATGTTAAAACGTTTTAAAATCTCATGTTTTCAGGGACAGGTTGAAAACTATCATCCTAAAATGGTTTAGTGGTTTTATGGTTCATGTGTATTGCTTTGATTGGAGGCTTTTTGGTTCTAATGTATTAATTCTATTTTACTGTACTGCTATTTTTCAGCTGTGGAGTTTGAATATCATATGTCATCTCAGATGCCTTTGGGCAATTTTGGAAGTATTAAGGCTGGCCTCCTCCATTCTAGAAATGTTTACCTTTCTCGCTGAGATGCAGGAAATATATCGGTACTGCTCACAACAAGGAACATGAATAGGTTTCAGACTTATACAAGAAGTAGTATACTAAGGTTAGCTTTTAACACTTGTTAAGTACCAACAGTGTGCTAGGCAATGCAGAATTCAGTGTAGAACAGACACAATTGACTGTGTTGAGAAATTAACAGTGAAAACAATTTTTGTGGGAAAGGAACATTCTAGAAGATTTTCTCCAACAATGCACTCATCACATTTTGTTTTCGTCTCATTTGGGCACTTGCATCCTTCTCTGCTTTCCGATTTACTACATCAGCCTTCCCCAACCTGGTGTCCTCCAGATGTTTCAGACTCCAACTCCCAGAAGCCCTAGCCAGCAATGTCAATGATTAGGAATGCTAGTAGTCATAGTGCAAAACATCTAGAAGCCAGGAGGTTGAGAAAGACTGTACCACACTGTGATTTAAAGCACAGACTTAGACATGCCCACTCAGAAACAGATCCCACTGAGTTCAGTGGGGCTTACTCCTAGGTAAGAGGGTAGTTATAGGATTGCAGCTTCAGCTGCCAGATGGTGATTTAGTTGTAGCAGCTAAAATCTATTTCTTCTCCTACCTCTGTCAGGGCTGATTCACATTTGCGTGCACATTCCTTGGCAACTCACAATCCAGTATGTGAACTGCCTCCATTATATATATTTGTAGTGATTCTTGGTTACATAAAAACTGTGTCTATGGTGTTTGTTCTGTGATAGCTCTTTCACACATGTAAGTCATCAGTTGATGTAGCAATGATCAAATAACTAACATGCATGTGTGAACACACCCACACTATTTCCCTTATATACATATGTACATGAACACAAAGAAACAATGTGAAGATTGTTGGTATGCCTCAAATTATGGTTTTTCTCCTGCTCATCCAGACACTTCACTGGATTGTAAATCCCTCCTCAAAACACTCTGCGATGGTTGCTCACTTTCCTTCCTTCCTTCCTTCCTTCCTTCCTTCCTGCTTTGCCTCATTCTATTCTGAAAGTCCCTGATCATATATAATTTGCTTGCTTTGGAATACGGACCATAGTAATTCACCTACACTTTTTACAGGCACCACTTTAAAACAACAGCAAATTACTCACATTTCCCCCCCTCTCTCTTAAAGACACTTGTCAGGTAACAAGAATGACACATAAGCTCCAAGGAAACACGTGCCACTCTTCACTGCCCCTTGCCAAATTCTTATGTTCTGCCTAACCTGTGTCTGAGAACAAAGCCGAAACCATGACCTCTGTCTATATGCTTAACTGCAGTTGATACAGTTCCACACCGAAATCAGTGAAGCCGCTTTGATGGGAAGCAGCTGAGAGTATGTCCAATTAAAGGGTCACACAAACTTGTCAGTTCTGTAAGCCCTGCCTGTGACTTCTTACAATCTAATTCCAAGCCATAATAAAAGAAAACTGGATCTAGGAACAAGCTACATCAATGCCTATTCACATGATTTGTCAGCCTACACCAGCTGCTGCTTGCCCAAAAAACCTCAATCCAGCTTTTGACCCCAAACATCAGCTGCCAATCAAATGGTGGTTCTCTACAGCTTTTGACTCTATTTGGTTGCCCTTGGACCTCTTCCTCACTCTTCCATCACTGATGGCTTAATCTAAGCTATGATGAGCTAACTCTGAGCCCTGGAACACGGAAACAGTAACACCAAACAAACCTCATCTTTCTGAGATTAGAGCTAAGGGCTTCCAGAGGAGAGGGCAAATGTTTCAGGCAGGGCTGGCCAAAGATATTTTGCTGCCAGAGGCACAGCAGCAAATACCTCCCCCTCCCCCAGCCAAGTGCATAATACCCAAGGCCAGCCAACTTATTCTGGCACTGGAGGCAGAAAATACCACAAGCACCTCTCCCCCTCCCTGGCAGTAAAAATATATAACAGCAACAACACTAGATTAATACATTAACCAACTGACAATTTGCTGTCCTTTCATGACACCCCAAACCAGCTGCCTAAGGTAGCTGCCTCACTCTGCCTAATGGTAGGCCAGGCCAGGCAGACTTGAGATGCAGTCAGCTCTGTAGCCAAGGTGGGACAAATGGGTGCATCGTCCCCACCAAGAGCTGTGCTTTACCTCCTCACCCCCAGGATTTTTAAAAATTGTCATTTTAATTTGTGACATGACAGACAATGAGCCTCCATTTAAAGAATGACAGCTGGCTTTAAGAACAGGAGCAATTTAAGAATTGGACCCTCTGAAAAATTCAGTGAATAAGGCAGGGTGAATGCACAACAAAAGCCTCATCTGGAAGAACGCCCCAAAATCTGCTCACTCGAGACTTTCCCTGACTGAGGGTGGATTTTTCAAAATCACTTAAGTGATCATGAAAAACCCACACAGCCTGTATAGTAACATGACCCTTGAAGACTTAAATATTAGAAGTTTGTATTATGGGATAGAGTTAGACTCCACTCCTTGGACTTTCCTTAGCTCTGCTTTTCAGTTTCAGTTGTGTTCGCTACCCGGCCAGCAATAAAGAAGTATGTTTGTTTGCCTGCAGTAAGAAGAAAAAGAGGTTGTTTATTCTGCACTTGTTATGATGAGTACAGCAGGATTGGGGGCTTATTGCTAAAGGGTGAAATAAAGAGATAACTCAAAGTGAAACTGAAAAAATATCTACCCTAAATTACTCTTTACTCTTTTAAAGCACTCACTGTACTCACTATCATAGCAGCTATTTTTTCTTCTTTTTCTTGAGTACTTGATGGCAAAGGATGGAAACAGCCCTAGAGGGGGCTGTCTTCAAGAGCGATTTAGTGCCAAGTTAGGGCAGTTGAAGTTCCTTCATGACAGATGACGTCATCACCAATCCGCTGCCGACCAGCCACTTCCCTCTTGAAAAGCCGCATTTTCTGAAATTCCTTTTATTCTGACTTTTTTTTACTGAAAGCGGCTCCCTCGTAGTTTTAACACAGTGTGCTATGTCTGCCCCCCCCCCTTAAATCTGGGGTGTGCCTCTGTGACATGGCAGTGAAGTGGTCAAGGGGGTGGGATGCCCCATTCCCTCTTGTTTCCCCAATGGAAGTAGCTTTTCCCATTCCCATTGAGAAAATCCCCAGTGACCCTCACATTACTACAGTAGTGCGGACACTTAATCACCTTAGGTAGCCTGCTTTTAATCTTTAACACATCCCCCCCTTTTGTGCATGTTCACTCAGAAGAAATAAATCTCACTCCTATGCAGTGAAAGCGTTAAAGGCTAACTTTAGCAACTTGTCCTAAAACTCTTTCCTGATGCTCTCTTAAATTGCTATTGCTATGTTGTGTTTCTTTGATGTTCTGTAGTTTCTCTGTTGCTATGTAAAGTCCCTTTTCTGCTTTATTGTAGTAAGGATCTTTCAGGTTTTAGGGAGCTTCTCAGTGTGAGCAGGGAGAAGGAAAAAGGGGGAGGGTAGAAGGGGGTTGGAAGCAATAGACAGCAATGCACACATGGGGAAAAATGGGGTGGGAGCAATAACTCCACAGCAGATTGCTGGGATGTGGCGAAATTGGGGTGGGGTGGGGGAGCTCTCAGGAACCTTCAGATGCTACACTGGAGAACTGGGGATTTTGGTTTCTTCAGGGAAATCTGCACACATGGGGAAAATTAGTTGCTCTCCATTCATAATGTAGTAGCAGCAGGGAGCCTGGACAGGTCCAGGAAACAGGGCTCTCTCATTGGTTGACCATCCCCTGCCAGTTTGATGATGTCCCGTTCTACTCACCCCCCCCCCCCAAGTATGTTCCTTTCAAGTGCTGAAAACCAGATTTTAAAGTTACACTACATCCGGTTTATATTACTTCTTGTGTCCCTGACAGAACAAAGCCGATTCCATGAAAATCCAGGTAAGATTTCAATGCGCTTCTCATTCATTTGTCATGAAGATCCCCCCAGGAATAGAAACACTGCTGTGTGCACTACAGTTTGCTGGCTGGCTGGCCGGCCACCTAGGCTGTAACTAAGGCCTAATTTCTGATTTTCCCAATGTGTGGAGCTCAACATGAGGCCTTTTCAAGATTGCTGAGCAGAAAAATCAATCCAGCAACTTGTTAAAAAAAAAAAAATCCAATTGCTTTCCACAATTAGTTTCCAATCACTTAGTACTTTATATAGCAAGCAGTTAAAATGTTTTCCCTTGATTGTCCAACAGGAAGGAAAATCTGAAGGTCAGGAACAAGACTAAAAGGAGGATCCTCAAGGAGGAGTTAACAAACACACCCTAAAGTATTTATTTTCTCTCTGCTCTTCTCTCAACTTGTAGCATGGACAAGTTTGTTTTTCAGGTGGAATCTAAAAGTGATACATAATCCCAGATCAAAGCCCAGCTCAGGAGCTTACTGTGATTACCAAAGTAGTTCAGTTTATGAAGAATTAGAACACAGCAAGAGACCACAGGGAAAAGAGGACTGTAGCTATAGGCAAAGCCAAGTTTTTGAGTCTGGTATTCCTGAAGATCTTTCAAAAAAAGGTGAGACAATTTCAACAGATTAAACTTCATTCATACCCAAAGAACACTCTCCACCTTTGTGGGGGAGGGGGTTGGCTGCAGCTATGCACCTCCCTCAACACAAAATTCCCCACCTAGAAATGTGGCTGCCCCCACCTAACAAGGAAGGCTGGCTACTGGGCTGGATGCAGTACATTTTATTTTTGGGATTGGTCACTGCTTGCACTGTGATAAGTGAGATATTCTTATGTCAAAGACGAGTGAACTAATTTTTCTTCTATGGCATGCTGTAGTTTTATTGGCTGAAATACAGTGGCATTCATTTTCATGGTATATGGGGAGACAGCGTTTGATGCATAATCTTATTTTCTCTATCTTGGAGGCCTCACTGAACTTTCCAGTGGGTATATGAGCATCCTATACACTAGCTGACAATGCATACAAGTTTCTAGTGCTGTGTGTGACTTGGTCTCAAACCTCTCTGTCCTTGAAGAGTTGAGCTTGTATTCCTTCCCACCTAGTGCAGTCTGCTGCAGCTGTCCTCCATCAAGATCCTCAGAGCCATTCTCATTAGTTAGATGGAGAAAGCGATTTCTTGGTGCCAGTGGTTCAGAATGCCTTCTGACTCCCCTGTTCCTGACAGTCACAGTCTTCCATGCAGTTTCTCCCCTGTTACACTTATCTTCTTCCCTTTCAGCCTCTTTGTGCTTCTATTTATTTATGTATCATTTTTATATGGCCACCCATTATCACACGTTCTCTGCGCGGCTTACAAAACGAAGAATAAAGTACAATATTAAAATACAATGCAATGATTAAAATACAATAACCCCCTCAGTAAAATGCATTTTCTGTCTATAAAATACTGTCTCCTGTCCAAGAAGTCCTCATCTTCTTTAATGAGGCAAAGTCTGGAAACCTGCTCCTGCAGTCCTCTTACTTTCTCTTCCCGCAGAGCAAATAGCTCGCCTGTGTTTCAGGCATGGTCCCTTGTGCTTTTAGGCAAGAAAATCAACACAGCACACACACTGCAGGTTACTACCAAAGAGCCCTCGTTGCCCACCTTCTTAGCTCTTGTTTATGTCTTAACCTTGGCCATTATTAATGAAGTAGCCTTTGCTTCTTCCTTCATTCACTTATTGCTTGAAGATTGTGTGAGTTCCTGCAATGTGCTGCTGATCTGACCTGCTGGTGGGGAGAGCATAAGGGTGGCAAAAAGCCCGAGTTCCAGCCAGCTCACAGCTGTCTCTGGTGTCTTCAGCTGAGGTTGCTCAAATGGTATGCAGAGGAGCTGCTACCTCCACCGACCTCCTGTATACAAACACGTAAGCTATGGATATTGCTTTTGTTATTACGAGTGATGAACTGCACATCTCCCTTCCCATCCTTGTGCTATTTTCTGACCATATTTGTAGTTTTCATTTAAAATACACTGCAGATTGACCAGTGCCATGCTCTCCGGGAGAGCTCACATAGCCTTAAAAAGAGGAAGTCGGGAACACTAACAAGACTACCTCTGTAGCAATGCCTGACCATTTTAAGAAATTGTGCAATCACCTTTGCAATGCTGAAGGACAATTTTTTTGCCCTATTTAAAAAAAAAAATGGCACAAACATGATTCCCTTCTCCCACAGCAAGACTACTCTTCTGCTCCCCCATAAATTATGTCTGGAATCAATGGCCAATCTCACAAAATCTAAAATGCAGTGAGGATGCCCTTTGACACTGTCCCAGTAAGCCCTAAAAAAGAGATCTTGTGGGCTGAGACTTTTGATTCCCCCCCCCTTTTTCTTATCTCTACTTTTTGTCTTTGTACACAGAGCATTTCCTGAAACTGTGACATTGTTTGGAAGTGGGTTCTGGGCTATTATCCAGAAATAATAGGCAAAAAGGGCATAAAATAGAGTGTCATGCTTCCTTTGCTTCCTCAATTATATTTTCTACTCTAATTTTCTTGTTCGCTTCCTAAGTTTACATTCCACGATTTCCCAGAGCAATAAGCTGTATGCTTCTCAGGGTCAACATTATATTGCTTTAGGGTTCTTATCAAGCACTATGTAGTTATTTGCACTAGAAATTGTTACTATTAACAACAGTTGTATTCATGGGACCTTGAGTCCCAGCAAAATTAATATACATGGAAGAGCAAGGCATCAACAATTGATTCTTGCAATAACCTTATTCCTCTGACAGCTTGCTACTGAGAAGAGGATTGAGACAGGGTCACACTAGAAACATGTTGGTTTTGCTTTTGCATTGTTAACTAGTGTATAGGACACTCCTATAACCATTGGTAGTACACAAACTCAAGTAGAAAGTTCAGGAGTCCTCCAAGATAGAGAAAATAAGATTCTGCATCAAACAGGCTGTAGGGGGCGTGTAATCTTCCTTACTGCTTTTCAAATGATGTGATCACCAGGTTAATACAAAGCCAAGGGGCAAACATTTGCTGGGATCCCATTTTCACTCCATCTGCAACAGTCCAGTCCAGAGATGGAGTTTTCCAGTTATTCATTCTATCTCCTTTTCACACATGAGAACAGTTTTCCCCAGCATGGTGCCCTCCAGATGTGTTGGAGCACAAGTCCCATTTCAGTACAAACACTCCAGGTGTAAGAGACCTACACAACTGCACCAGACCAGTTAATTACAAAATGTGTAGTGATTAGTGGTACAATTAAGCCAATTGATTTTTACAAAACAATTATAAACAGTCAAAATTTCAAGACAACTATATCAGTTATGCTCGTCAGTCTACAGAACCCAGAACTTCAGTCGAAACAGAAATGCACAGAACAGGTGTGTTTCTGTTTCAACTCTATAAAGTCTTCATAAGGTACTCCTGTAGACATAACAATAATAAATTGCAGTATCTGATAACGTTGAAGAAGAAGAATTTCACTTCCTGAGTGGCAAATTCTTTCAGTGGTATACTGAAGGCAAAATAGCCTCCTTTATTTGTGGTTTAAGAGTAAGGTAATCCCTCTGATTTTTTCTAGCTCACCCTTCCTAGAATGTGTAGATACTCTCAAGACCAGTCACCAGACAGACAGGAGATGCTGCCCCATCATCCCCAGCCAGCATGGCCATTGGGAATCATAGTCCAACACATCTGGAGGGTACCAGATTGGGAAAGACTGCTCTAGAATCTTTCACCAGTTCATTCTTCAGGAGAAATCTGCATCTTTCTGAAGATCAAAAGAAGAGCTTTAAACCAGGCCCTCCAAGCAAAACAAACTGGCATTAATGAAGATCTGCTCATCCTCTGGGCCTTCCTATGTGTATTCAGATCTCTTTACAAGGTCTACTCTGCAAGGGTCTGTATCCTACATTCTAATAATGATTCTCGTCAATCACTTTAAACTTGAGTGATCCATAGAAAGATACAGAGTGTTTAGTCTGATATCAGGAATTTCTGCAGGTGGTGGATCAGTGATGTCAGTGCTAGGGCAGCACTGAATTTTCATTCATGTAAACGTGAGGCAAAGGGGGGCTTTCATGGGTGAACAACCTCTCCCTGAGAAACAAAACAATATGTCCGCTGCAGCCATTCGCTGTGCTGGTTTTCCTTGTGTGCTGCTGTTCCAGTGCCAATTTGGGGAGTGGGGGGAAGCAGGCTCCTTTCTCCCTAAGTGATCCCAGCCAAGGAAACCATGCTGGGAGCACAATGACATCTTGGCATCATGCAATCGATCAGAGATGGCTTTCTGACATCTGTTAGGGCAAATGAAGCCAATGCTTAGTTTAAATGTGGATTGGAGGGAATCTCCTAATGTCGGATGCAACTACACTGCATTTGGACCCATTGCTTTGGCGGCAGGGAGGCAGTCCCTCCCCTGGCAAACATTTTTGTCACACTGCATCCTCCCTCGAAGAGCTGGGAACCCAAACATCATTCGGTACAGCCCTCCTGTCACCTGCCAGCCAGCAGCCCCTCAGTAACACATAACCTGTCTGGCACAGAAAGATTAAACACATCTCTGCCACTTCACACCTTCCCCAGGTAAAGGCTGGTGCTAATTGCCCCATCCTGAGCATCCCCTGCCTTCCTGCCACAAGGGCTGTTGGCTAACTCCATGATAGGTGTGTCAATCAAACCCACCCCTTGCCAAATGGCATAAAGCATGGCACAGTGCCCATTTTGAGCTGTTCCCCTTTGATCCTCTCCATCTGTCACAATGCCTTAAGAAGCACCAGGAAGCACCCTGTAATGTAACGTAAGTTACTCTGATTTGCTTATTCACTACAGATCTTAGCTAGACTAGGATACCTGGTGTAGGATTTGTTTTCTTGTATGTTCTCACTACTTTCTTTCCCCTATTCTAGTCTTGTCCTTTACTTTAATAAATTTATTTAATTGGATTACTGGGATGGATTGCTGTTCCTATTTGCAACTTCAAGGGGTTGGTAGTTCCTCCCCCACCCCCAATGCTGCCTAGACCAATTCAGTTACGCTTGCTGAGTAACAAGGCAGGCTGAGTGCTGGCCAGTGAAGACTGCGGCTCAAGCCTGCTGCCTTCCTCCTAAGTAAATGCTAAAGAACAGAGAGTCTCTGCTTATTCTCCATGTGAATTACCTGGTGAGGAGGTTTTGTAAACCACCCAGAGAGTTTCGGCTATTGGGTGGTATAGATGAATGAATACTTGAGGAATGGTGGTGGCAGCACGTAGAGAGCTCATGGGGTACATCGCTTGGTGTCCTACCCTGGACAGCTACTGCTGAGTTACTGCCATTGCATGGATTCTTGACAGTACCCTTCTGAGTTCTCTGAACAATTGCTGAAAAAGGGAAGCTTTTGGGGCGAGGGTGTTGGGGTTTGTTTGTTTTTTTGCACAAATGTTTGCAAAACTCAGTTCCCCCTTTCAGCTCAGGTCTAGTCAATACTCCAGGAATGAGTATGATAGTGGGAATATACTCACAACAGACGGGCTCTCTCATGCATGCCTAATTCAAGATGGTATTTACCTTCTACTTGAGCACATGAGGACCCAATTCCTTCTATCCTTCCTTTTTCTTTTTAACTAGGACTGAGGAGAAGAGTAGCCAAGTTGGACCTGGCAATTTTTAGCCCCTTGCTTTCGCATTATTGCATTATCGCATTATGCATTATTATGCACTATGCAGAACAGCAGGAGGGCTTCATGAAAACAGGATGTGAAGATAATGGGCGAGATCTCTTGGTTAACAAAGCAAGTTTTGCCAGGAGTCACTCCAGGGACCACAGGACACATTAAGATAATATGGTGTACGTGAAGCTTGATAAGGCATATAATACAAATTCTCAGGAGATCTTCTCAAAATTAATACAGCCTGCCCTAATATCAGCAGCATCACATAGAATGCAAAAACTCTTGGAATTACAGTGATGTATCAGAGCGATGCACAAACCTTTGGTAGGTGACAAAGCTCGCTGGCATCATTGGTAGTTCAGGCTGATATGATAACAACTGCATTAGTAAACCTGCTGATAAGTTATACTGTGATTCTCAGATAACAACAGTGAATTAGGAGGAGCTGCAAGCACTAATCATGCAGGAAAAGCAATAGAAAGGGATACCAGGTACATTAGAGCAAACATTATTACCAGTCTCTGGATTCAGAAAAAAAGAAATGAGACTTGTCTGCCTATGGCTTATGTCAATCTTGCCCTGGAGAGATCATTAGTACAGTTTGGACCAAGATGCCATTGAGCCAGATGCTGTCACTGACAAGTACTACAGGTATATCAGTATGGCCACAGTCTCTTAATCCATATGTGAATGCATCATTCTTACAACTCTTTCTCATACTTTTTTTCTCTTTTTCTCTTTTTGCACACTACTCTAATTTGTTATTGTCCCACTCATAATTAGTTTGTACACCAGTCCAGTGCTCTGTTCTGTCTGGCATCTTGGGGTTCTTCTAAACAGGAGTTTTTAAGAAACAAAGATCCCTTGCTGAAACCCTCTCCAACTCTACAATTCGATTGTTTTCAGAGCTTCAAAAGTCCTTCCTAACTCCCTAGTCAAAGCCAACAAAAATGCTGTTTCACAAGATCAACAAAGCCATATATACTGGACAACTGATATTGTTGCCACAGATCTATGGCAACCCTTCAGATTATCCAAACTGACCCCCAATGCCGCATACAGCCTTGTAGCCAGGGTGGGGCCGGTGGGTGCAGTGCCCCACCTAGAGCACTGCTTTGCCCCATCTGGGATTGGGGGAGGGGGGAGGAAATGTGCTTTTTACTTCAGTTCTAATTTATGACAGCTTCCATTTAAGGCAGGGGTGTTGAACCTCTTTCAGCCTGACAGCAGAATTCAGTTTTGGAGAAGCTCCTGGGGGCAGCATTCCAGTGGTGGGTGGGGCCAAAGGAAAAAGGGGTGGGGCTTTAAGTAAGAGCTTTAAGCTACTGTACTGTACCTTAAGAGAGCAATCCTATAGCCCCTGGACAGTGTCTTGCGGGGACATAGGATTGTCCGGTTTCCTCACTTGGAGCCCGTAGACAGGGCTCTGAGCTGGGAGCCAGGAAACTGCGGTCCCCGCCACCTCCCCTTCCCCCTCGTAGCCAGCGCGCGGAGAGAACTGCGCTGGCTACCTCTCCAGGCTTGCAAAATGGAGCACAGAGATGGGGAAAAGGGGGTGTTCCTGGGGACAGAGAGGGGAAGAGACTGGGGACATAGGGCTATGAGGTATCCCCAGCTGTCCCCAACCTCCTTCCCTCCCCCTCCTCAAGGCCTCTGCCAGACAAGCGAAATGCAGACCGGGAGGTGTAGTGTGCCTCCTGCTCTGCATTGGATACTCATAAGCCTCCCAGTTCAGAGCCTTACAAGTAGCCTGGATGGATCCCATAGGATTGCGCCCCAAAGCTCTTGCTGCCGTAACAAAGCCTTAGGAGAGACATTTCAACTTTTCAGAATCGGGGGGGGGGCTGTGCAAAATCCAGGAAATGGCCAAATGAGAGGTGGTGGGGCAAAAGGGGTGGGGACAGAGGGAAGGGACGTGGCCACCTGGGGATCCCCAGAGGACCAGACTGGGATCCCAGGAGGGCTAGGTTTGGCCCCAGGGCATGAGATTCCTCACCCCTGATTTAAAGAATGACAGCTTGTTTTAAGAACAGGAACAATAGTTCTTCAAAGAAGGAATAGTGGGTGGTGCTCCCTCCAAAAGTACAATATGACTCTAAAGGTCTGCTCACTCAAGATTTCCCCTGACAGGGTTGGCTTTTCATCATCCCAATCAGCCTATTTTTACTTAAGTGATCCTGAAAACATGACTCTTGAAAAGTTAAATATCGCAACTTTGTATTATGACTCCACTCCTAGGGCTTTCTTTTGCTTTGCTTTTCAGTTCCGTTTCTGATCTCTCTGCCCAACCAGCAATAAGGAAGCGTGTGTGTTTTTGCACATGAGAAGAAGTGAGTAACAGCTTGTTTCTTCTGAAGCGGTTATCACAGTGAGTAGTGCAAGGTCAGGTGCTTAAAGGGTGGAATAAAGAGGTAACTTAAAGTGATCTGGAAAAATACCTCCCCTAAGTTATCCATTACTCTTTTAAAGCATAATATACTCTCAGTCTTAGAGGATTTTTTTCCCCTGGAGCGCTTAGTGATGGCAAAGGGAGAAAACAGAGCCCTAGAAGAATAGAAACACTG
Source organism: Heloderma suspectum (assembly GCF_057233095.1). Lineage (NCBI taxonomy): Eukaryota > Metazoa > Chordata > Lepidosauria > Squamata > Helodermatidae > Heloderma > Heloderma suspectum. Next base: position 282,083,760 of record NC_139459.1, read on the forward strand.
CTGAGCACACTACAGTGAGCCGGCCGTCCACCTATCCTTATTTCTGATTTTCCCCTGAATGTGTGCACAGCACACCTTTTCATGGCTTCTGGGCAGAAAAATCTACCCAGCAACCAGTAAAACATTTTAATTGCTTTCCAGTTGCTGAGTTACTCCTTCAGACCAATTTACACAATTTAAACCAACAATACCTTTGCTCTTATCCTCATCTGAATCCTCTCTAGGAGCCATCCTCTATGTGGCAGTTGCTCTGTGACTAGGGATGTACGAGAGTCACTTACCTTTTCATGGATTCTGTTCATGGTGGGGGGGAGGCGTTCTGTCCCTCCCCCCAGAATCCTCGATGGGGGGGGAGGTGATCCGGTCCTTCCCCCTGGAATCCTCGACGGCCGGCTGTGCTCCGCGGCGGCTCCACAGAACAGCCAGCCAAGCCCAGGCCAGGGCCATCCGCAGCCGGATTTCCGGCCACGGAGGGCTCTGGTAAAAAACAAAACAAAATGCGTATGCAAATGGCGGTGGCTACAGCCGCCATTTGCGTTCCTTATTTTTCTTCATCCTAGTCTACGTAAATATTTACGTAGACTAAGACGAAGAAAAGAAAGGGGAACGCAAATAGCGTACCGGGCGCTATTTGCGTTCCCCTTTCTTGTCTTCGTCTTAGTCTACATAAATATTTACGCAGACTAAGACAAAGAAAAATAAGGAATGCAAATGGCGGCGGCCGTAGCCGCCGCCATTTGCGTATGCGTTGTTGTTGTTTTGTTACCCAGATGTGATAGGCTACGTAAGTCTTTACGTAGCCTATCACGTCTATGGGGAAAAACAAACAAACACAGACTGCAAATGGCGGTGGTGGCAGCCGGTCGGAAGACCAGCCGCCGCCGCCACCACCACTGCCGAAGCCGCTGATGGAGCTGCTGCTGTCCGAAACATCCGCCCCAGGTAAGTCTCGTCCCGGGGGGGATCGCGGGGGGCGGGGGGGTGGCAGGCCGTTCCGCGATTGATTTCAGGGGGCCGAATGCACTGGCATTTGGCCTCACTGAGATCCGTCGCAGAATTCTCTGACATCCCTATCTGTGACTATAACACAGGGGTGGGCAAGCGGAGGCCCTTGACCTAACTTCATGTGGCCCTCAGCCTAATTTCAAAAGCCCTCTGCATGCAATCAGTTCAGACCTCTGGCAAGAGCAATCTGTCCTTTTTGTGGCAGCCTGCTGAGCAGGAAGGCAGTGGAAGAGAGAGAAATGGCAATTCTTTACTCACTTGTGAATTTCTGTTCTCATCGAGTGAAGGAGGCCAGCTAGTACGGGGAAGGCCCTGCCTCTGGGGCCAAGAAGGCAGTCTCCAAGAAGAACTTCCAGTGGAGGCAGGGCCTTCCCCAGGCTCACCAGTTAAGTCTTCCAAGTCTTTGGAACTCCTCGGAAGCCCTCTGTCCTGACGGACTTGGACTGTGAACCTTGGTTGATGAACAGGCTGAGGAAGCAACAGTGCTAAAGCCTGCCTAGCCTAAGAATCACCTAGGAGGTGGCCGGCCTGGGCGGGCCTGGCTGGCCTCCTTCACTCGATGAGAACGGAAATTCACCAGTGAGTAAAGAATTGCGTTTCTCCCGCCGAGTGCAGGAGGCCAGCCAGTACGGGGATGTGACAAAGCAGTTCATCCCCAGGTCGGTCAACAAACCCTTAGGCCAGCCCCGCCTCTAGGGTTGTAGAACCCTCTGGAAGACCCTCCTGCCAAAGGCACCCTCTGCAGATGCAAAAAGTTTGATTTTTAGTGACATGTAAATGCATGCACGGATGACCACGTGGCCATTCTGCAGATCTCTTCTAGCGGAGCCCTCCCCCAGAAGGTTGCTGCTGTGGCCATCTCCCTAACCGAGCAGGCCAATATTCCCTCCGGGACTGCTAAGCCTCTGGAGGTGTAAGCCAGGGCAATGCACTCACGTAGCCAGTGTGCCAGAGAGGCTACTGACATCTTCTTGCCCATGGAGGACAGTCTGAAGGACACAAATATGGCGCTATGTTGCCTGTGGGGCCTGGTCCTATCTAGGTAGAACTTGAGGGCTCGCCTGGCATCCAGAGTGTGCCACTCCCTCTCCTGGGGGTGGAAGGGTGAGGGCAGAAGGATGGGATGAGTTCCTGGGCTCTGTGGAAGTCAGAGTTGACCTTGGGGATGAAGGCTGGGTCCGGGCAGAGGGCCACCTTGTCCCTGTGAAAAATACAAAGCTCCTTTTCCACCGAAAGAGCCCCCAGCTCAGAGACCCTTCTGGTGGATGTGATAGCCAGAAGGAAAATCATTTTGAGGGTCAACACCTTAAGGGTGGCAGCCCCTAGGGGTTTGAATGGGCTTTGGACAGTTCCTTGAGAACAGCCTTGAGGCTGCACGTGGGGAACCTCCTCACTGGAGGACAGTTGATCAGTGAAGCCGCCCTAAGGAACCTCTTAATATGGGAGTGAGAACCTAGCCCCCCCAACTCCCCTAGTATGGACCCCAAGGCAGAAACCTGCCTTTTAAAAATACTTGTTTTGAGGCCTGCTGACAGGCCCTCCTGGAGGAATTCCAGGATATCGTCTATGCTGGTGCCTAATGGGTCCCTCCTTGTAGCCTGGGCCCAGAAGACGAAAGCCCTCCAGGTGCGCTCATACGATCTATTAGTGGAGGATTTCCTGGAGGCTAGGAGGGTGGAAACCACCTGTGAAGAATAGCCCTGGACCCCTAGCAATTTCTGCTCAACTTCCAGGCGTTTCAGGAAACCTGGATCTTGGTGAGTGATCAGGCCTTGAGTCAGTATATTTATTTATTTATTTGTTTGTTTATTTCATTTCTGTACCACCCAATAGCCGAAGCTCTCTGGGCGGTTCACAAAAATTAAAACCAAACAGCACACAATAAAACAATTTAAAATATATAGAACATTAAAACCACAATATAACAATACAACCACAATAAAACCTAGCAGCAGTGCAGGAGTTTAAAATACAGATTTAAAACGGCAAAGCTAAAAATTTAGAAAGCTAAAATGCCTGGGAAAATAAAAAGGTCTTCACCTGGTGCCAAACAGAATACAATGTAGGTGCCAGGCGAACCTCACTAGGGAGCTCATTCCAGAGCCGGGGTGCCACAGCAGAAAAAGCCCTCCTCCTAGTAGCCACCTGCCTCACTTCCTTTGGCGGGGGCTCACGGAGAAGGGCCGCTGATGATGATCTTAAGGTCCGGGCAGGCACATATGGGAGGAGGCGATCCTTCAGGTAACCTGGCCCCAAGCCGTTAAGGGCTTTGAATGTTAACACCAGCACTTTGAATCGGGCCCGGAAATGGACTGGCAGCCAGTGCAGCTGGAAAAGTACTGGCGTAATATGAGCTCGCAGGCCAGTCCCTATTAACAATCTTGCTGCCCTATTTTGGACCAGCTGAAGTTTCCGGACCGTTTTCAAAGGCAGCCCCACGTATAACGCATTGCAGTAATCCAGATGAGAAGTTACCAGAGCATGGATAAGTGTAGCTAGGCCATCTCTGTCCAGATAAGGGCGTAGTTGGTATACCAGCCTAAGCTGATAAAAAGTGCTCCGTGCCACTGAGTTCAGTGCCTCAAGTGGCAGTAGGTCATGCCGGGGCGGCAGGGTTAGTAGCTTGACCATGGATAGGTTTATAAGGTCGGTGTACCATGGTCTCCTCAGTCAATTGGGTGCTATCAGGATTACTTCTGCCTGCTCGTCCCTTAGCTTCAGTATCACTTATGGGATGAGGGGCAGGGGAGGGAAGGCATAAAGAAACCCCCCGGGCCAACTGCTGGTCAAGGTCTCTGGGAAATACCTCCGAAGGGAAAAGACAGCCTTCCTGGGGCTTTTCCTTGGGCTTGTCTTCCTCTGAGGGGTCTCCCTCCTCAGATTCAGATGAGCTTGCTCTGGGGGAAGGGGATCTGGAGCTTTGGGAGTCAGAGCAGTAGGCTGGGGATGAGGATGGGGATCTGGCCCTTCACCTCCCTTCTCTACATCTCCTTTCTCTGGGTAGATGGTGACAAGGATCTGGAGTGCTTCCTCCCGGAGGAGCCCCTGCTTGAGGTGGAGCGGGACCTGCCCGAGGCCTCCCCCCTCCCCCTCTGCCTGCTTCTCCTGGAGTGGGTGCAGGGGGTGGAGGGGGCATCTGCGCCTCCATTTGGAGCGTGATCTGTTGCGCTGGATGTTCATGGAGCTGTAGCTGGAAGAGTGCGAGTGGGTGCGTTGCTTGCGTTGGGCCCTTTCCCCGGATGTGTTCCTGTGGGAGTGGTCTCTGCATCTTGTCCCCTCCATGTGGGGAGGCCTTGTGTCTGATTTGGCAAATGTCCTCCTCTAGCAAATCCAGCATAGATCTTTCCCTCTCCTGGATTTGGGGGGGGGGGGGGGCTGGCCCTCAGGGTTGGGCCTATAGCTGGGCTCCAGGCCCCTTGCACTTTCCTCCAGGGGCTCCTGTGATGGGGAAGGCGGTGGACTGGATTCCTCCATTTCCCACCCTTTCTAGGGCTCCTAATGGGGGTGTGGACCTTGAGAGGCTTGCCCTGGTATCCCTTGCCCAGGTGGGTGGGGGGAGAACGGGGTGTGTGTGCGAGGGGCCTTGCCGCTGCCTGACTCACCCTCTCCAGGCCGCTCCTGATCCTTGGAGGGAGGGGGGCAATGGAAGCCGCTGTTGCCGACCCTTGCGGGCTCCGGTGCCTGGTGAGGTCTCGCTCCACCACATCCACATGGTTGTTGGTGGCCAGGGGGCTGATAGCAGCACCTGCCTTGACCGTGGCTGAAGATTCTCTCTGCTTTGCGGGGGCGGGGCTGGAGCGCTGAGGCTTCCCCGGCATCTGTGCAGTGGCGGGTAAGAAGCCCAGGGCTTCTTCCATGAGGCAGGAAGAAAAGCTGGCAAGCATGAGGGAGGCCCCACCTCCTCCGGAAGTTCTTCTTGGAGGCTGCCTTCCCAGTCCCAGAGGCGGGGCCTTCCCCATACTGACTGGCCTCCTGCACTCAGTGGGAGAAAAGGAGGTGGCAGAAAGAGAAAAGGGGTCATCCACCCACTTTAGGCTCTGGTTCTTCTCACTGCTGGCTTTGGCCCTGCCTGCCACTGGTGTCCCCCGCCCCACATTACCTGAGAGGGTAAAAAGGCTGCCCACCTCTGCCGCCATGTAGCTGAATTGCCAAGCAAATTGCTCTCATAGTGCGGAATGTTTTCATGTTACCATCAGGGACGTCTGGCAGTGGAGTAGCGACTCTTCACATTTGGTGGAATACCCATATGACAAGAAGTTCCATGTGGTGGGTTGAACAGGGAGACCAGCCCTCATTCAAAAGTGTTTTGAAACCATTGTTTCCAGATGGAAAATCCAACCCCCCTTGTTATCCTCCATGATGATGATGATGATTAAATAAACAGGCTATAAATCCCAAGTGTGAGTTAATCTCCAATTTGATTTTGTTCCGCAGCACTGTGTTTTGATTTATGTGGGTTTGGCAGGGCATCAGTGCTGGTTCTGCATTAGGAGCAGGAGGCTGAAAATCATGAATATTTCATCCTGCTCACCCACCCTGAGGTCTCCTCCCCCCAAACTCATGATTTGCTTCATTAGCTGCTCGGCCTGGACTAGATAGGTAATAAAACTAATTGCCATTTCTAATCCAGTGATGTCAGTGCAGTGAAATTATTCCACTGATGTGGTTCTCCATTTCTATACATTTCTGTTTGCAACAAGTCTATATAGGTACATGTTGGAACGTGTTGTTAAACATGTTAGGCAGGACAGAGACAACCACTGTGAGATCTCAACAAGAGAAAGGAAGGGATCATGTGTAGGTGTGTTCGTTTGCACTCTTTGTTCAGAAGTAAACCAGAAATGTGTGAGTTAGACCCACAAGGATCAACAATCAAACATTTAGAACATCCCTGCATCAGGAGACAGACCGACTTTCAAATCCAGGAGATCTCTAGTTTGACTCAGCTAGCCAAGGTTAACTCCATGCCTTCTATCACTGTTAAATTAGACGGGATTAGCCTCTCTACACAACAATGTTAACTTGAGTTTAAAATGGAAACACACCTTCTCAAGCTTATAGTCTGGCTGAAAGGCAATAAAAGTTAAGCTTCTGTGTCATTTTGATTAGGTTCCTAAGTGACTTAATGGGGAATTTTTAAAGGCATATTCAAGTCTCAAAGCTAGCATGTGCAATCCCGATATTCAAAGCAGCCACTAAAGGGAGACCAAGAGCTATACTTCCCACAGAAGGCAGGGGACAGGGATTTGAGCTCCCCCACCCCATGGTTGGAATAAGGTGTGAAAGGAGGGGTGATGTGAACTCAGTGGGCAACTGTACACTGAAAGGCTTTGCGGCACACCTGGCAGGGGAGCCCACATCAGCCTGTGAATAGTCTGTGCGCACATTCCCACCTGCTGCTGCTTGCCCCGCTTGCCTGAACTATGCCTGAACATCAGCATCAGCAGCACAGAAACATAATCAATTTAAACAATGCTCTGGCTGCTGGCGAGAGTGGAGGGAAAGGGCCACAGACCCTTTCACGTGGATTTTCCAGTGGATAAGAACAACAGCACGGACTATGTATCAGTCATAGCACACAGTGTGAAAGGGTCACATCTCCTCTACGAGCTCATGACAGCTTGCGTTCTTCGCTAATAGTTGTGAATGGGTGCAAGCATACACTGACTCATTAAACAGGCCTGGGACTAGGCAGGCTCTTTTTATTACATCTGAGTGAATGAACACAACTAACGTCTGCGCCTTTCTCCATTCAAGGGATCACTCGGAAAGAGGAACCCTGTTGGACTCCACTACATGCATACAGACGATATACAGCAGCCTTCCCCAAGCTGCTGCCCTCTAGACATTTTGAACTACAGCTCCCAGCATTCCCGAGCATCGGCCATGCTGGCTGTGGCTGATGGGAATTGAAATACAAAAAATCTGGAGGACACCAGCTTGACATACAGGCTCAGTGCCTTAAGAAGAGCTGTAGCAGCTCCCCATGACCTACCCTCCTCCTGGATGGGGCCAGGGAAGGCTGGCATTTGTCATCCTGATTCTCACCCTGCTTTCATGGCCATTCCTATTTGTGACTGCGCCATGTCGAATGCTAATGAAAAGTAGCTTTCACAAACACAAGCAGAAAGTTGGGCTTATACAGTACATTTTGACGCAAACTCCAAGAGCCCGCTTTGTCTGCCTGCAAAGCTCCCTCAGACCCAAGCAAGTTCACAGCCTTCGTAGGCCCCAGTTACCACCCGGCCCAAGAAAAGTTTTCCCCTTCTACCTTCCCATGGCAACACAGAGACAATTCCTGAGGGGGTAACAAAGGATTCAAAGCTCCCAGTGAAGATTCAAGGCCCAGCGGTGGCTGTTTCAGAGCTAATGAGAAGGAATGAGTTTTCTACCCACTGATGAGCCATGCAGGGACAAAGCACTAATTGGACTGCAAACAGGCAGCAGCACTAAGCACTTTTGAAAACACCTAGGGCTTGTTCCCAGAGGTCTGTACATCTGTCGGAACTGTTTACACCGTGAAGGTTTTCCAGCGCGAAAAACCTTGTGATGGGCGAGACTAGATGGAGAGCTTCAGCTCTCGAGTGCCTGTGCAGGAATTTTAAGACCCTAATGACCCCAACAAATCTCTTTTTCATACTTACTCATGTGCACAGCACATGCAGGCACATCATTCCACAGCTTTCCAGTTGCTAGAACACTGCCAGATAGCAGGGCATGAATTCGAGTGGACTGTATGAAGAGACCGCCCTCTCTGTGCATTATCTTACCTCTCTATAAAAATGCACAAAGCCTGCAATTCTATGGATTGGGCACTGCAAGTTACCACCTGTAATCTGTCATCAGTTTCTCTTGTTTCTTTGTCTACTCCCCTAGTTCAAGAGCTGAGATGTATCTGTTCCCTCTGGGATAGGCCAGCTACTTCACAGTTACACCCGCTCCCCCCCCCCCATGTATAATACCAGCAGACAGAAATGCAATGTAAGCAAAGCAGACCGGGAGTGTGCCAAATAGAAACTAGACTGCCTGTAGTGCAAATTATACATGTAGCAACCTGTTCTGGAACTCAGCATTTACTAAGACAAGCTTCATGCCTTTCATTCCAAGAAAGGAAGCAAAAGTCAGAGGGAATGACCGAGACAAGGTCAAAGTAGCAGCCTCAGATGCAGCGTGATGATACCAAAGGCTGCACACACGAAGACAAGCCATCAAGTGCGGCACTGTGACACACAGGACAGGCATTTTCAATATGGTGTTAGGGGAAATGGCTGGGCCCCATATTAATTAGAATGGCAACTGCACCTTTAAAAAGCCAGAAAGAAGCCGTTATTTGGACTACTGCCTAGGCCAAAACCATTCTTTGTAGCTTGCATGGGAAGGAAGGCTCAGTATGGGTGTGGGACTTTTAAAGGCAGAGGAAGATCAATACAGGTCTCAAAGATGATCAAGATGCCAAGATCACCAAGGGGCAGGCAGCTCATCATAAAAAGTGATGTAGGTCATCATAAAAGTGATGCAGGTAACAGCACCAGGATAGAAAGCAACGGCTGGTTTTGGTGGAGGACAGCTAACAGTCTATAACAGGCCCCACTACTGTTTCTTTAGGGCTCTGAGAAATGGACCTTTAGGGGGCCTCTAACATTTGCCTGCAAACCCTAAATTCAACCTGGTGCCCTCCAGATGTGTTGAGCTATAAATGCCATCATCCCCAGGCAGCATAAACCCACAAAGTTTTGAAACTCATCAGGGGCCGATCTACACTGCGCCCGCCATCACAATGAATTTGGTGTCCTGTCAGGTTAAATGCTCTCGCGTTAAAACACGATTATCCACACTCACCCATTTTCCCCATTGCAGTGCTTTAGCAAATGCATGAGCTTGGTTCACACTCGAGTGCTGTGCTGTTTTCCTGCTCTTAAAGACGGAGGCTCTCATTGGAGGATCAGAAACTCTTCCTGTTTCTGCTGATTCCACACCCACCATGCTCACAGCTCTCGAGGGCCCCATGTTGTCTTCCAGCTACTGATCGCATAGCTTCCTCAGCACTCAATGTTTCCTCAGCAACAAGCAAAGGGCTGGATGTGCACGCACTTATCTGATCTTGGAAGCTAAGCAGGGTCAGCCCCAGTCAGTAGTTGGATGGGTGACCGCCTGGGAATCAGGCTTCCTGCACTGAGGAGGGGGTTGTTCTATCCCTCCAAAAAGACTAAGTTTTACCCCCTTCTATCCCCCACTTCAGCTGGGTTTTTTTTTAAATTAAGGCATTATCTTCGAAGAATTGTGGCTTCTCCGTGATTTTTTTTTTCTAATTCAGGCATGGTCTTCGAAGATTTGAAAATTCGAAGATTCAAAAATTTGAAGTTTTGAAGCTTCAAATCTTCGAATCTTCAAAGATCATGCCTGAATTAGAAAAAAAAAATTGTGGAGAAGCCATGATTCTTTGAAGATAACACCTTAATTTTTTTTTTAAAAAGCCAAAGCGGGGGATAGAAGGGGGTAAAACTTAGTCTTATTTGAAGGGATAGAACAACCCCCTGCTCAGTGCAGGAAGCCTGATTCCCAGGCGGTCGCCCATTCAACTACTGACTGGGGCCGACCCTGCTTAGCTTCCGAGATCTGACAAGCGCACGCACATCCAGCCCTTTGCTTGTTGCTGAGGAAACATTGAGTGCTGAGGAAGCTATGTGATCAGTAGCCGGAAGATGACATGGGGCTGTCGAGAGCTGTGATTGGACAGGAGGGAAATACAAACACCACTCAGTATGGACAGGCAGGGGAGGGGCTACAACCAGATATGGTAGCGAAGGCGGAAAATCAGAGCACATTAAGGGGAAATACCGGGATACCAGGGTATTGAAAGCGGGAGCACGGAAGTGGGAAATTCTGGTTCCAATTCGAGGCGGCTACTGTGAAAGACGGGCGGTGAAACCTCATTGGAAGCGAAAAAACCTGTAAGTGTAGATCGGCCCCAGGTCTGGCAACACTGAGCTCAAGATTTGACATTTGGCTCAGGATTTTCCTCCTCTCTTGCCTGTTATGGTAGCAAGATGCCCATTTCCCACTACAGCCAACACCAGGCTTGACCAGCACATTAGGGCCAAGGTATTCTTCTCCTTCCCTGCATTTTCAACCACTGGAGCTACAGAAGGCTCTTCTTCTTTCTTGCCAGAGGCATGCTCTACCTCCTTATGTGTAGTTCCTAAACATTAGGATCAGCTCTAATTAGTATTTTATGGCCAAAGGGGAGGAACCAAAGGCAAAAGCAGCAGGGCCAAAATACCAAAAATACCAGCATATTTTATCTTAAATCTCTTACCTCCAGTAACTAACCCTTAGGAGAGGCACTTTAACACTTCAGAATGGAGAAAACACTGCACAAGAGCCGGGAAACCAGGAAACGTTTGAGGGAAGGGGGTGGGGCCAGGAGAAGGGGTGGGGCCATTTGGGGAACCCTGGAGGGCCAGATTGGGACCCCAGGTGGGCTGGATTTGACCCCTGGGCTTGAGGTCCTGCGCCACTGATCTAGGTAGTACAATGCCTTTCTGCAAGACAGCGCCGTCTTCTCACCAGCAGTCCAGTCTGTACAACCAGGCAATGGAGAGCCATAAGCAGTCAACCTGCGCCACGCCTGCCCAGAAACAGCCCCAGAGCACTCAAGCACAGGGCAAAAATCTTTGGGTTCCTTGGTGACCTTTCAATGACGGCTGGATTTGGGGTGGGGGAGCAGATCTGATCAAGCTCAGTTAAAGTTTTTCTTCAACAAGGCGCAAGGATATATTAATCAAATTCTCTTGTCTGTATTACATAGGAAGCTTGAATAGTTCATCTATGGTGTTGTCTCCAGTCTTAAAATGAAGGGTTCTGTGAAAAGGGGGAACTCACAGCCTTTGTAGATGTCTGTAGGTATCTGCACAGCAGCATAGGAGTAGTTAACCTTGGTTTTAAAGTTGTCATCATCTGTGAAATCCAGCTTCAAGGAGTTGGACTTTTCCCTTTCAATTTCTTCACCCTCCGGATCATCCTGGGGAAGGAAAAGCAGACAAGTCATAAAAATGGGGCGGGGGGATCTTCTCAACAGTGGAATGAGAAGTGCATTGCAGTATTATCTGGATTTCCATGGAATCGGCTTTGGTCCATCAGGGTCACTCAAAGCAAGATAAGCCGAGTATACCATACCTTTAAAATCCAGTTTTCAGGGGTCACACAGCGCTTGAAAGGAACATACTTCCAGGTGGGGTGAGGGGAGTAGAACTGAACATCATCAAACTGGCATGGGCTGCTCAACCAATGAGAGAGGTTTGTTTCCAGGCTCCCCACTGCTACTACATTATTATGAATGGAGAGCAACTAATAAGCTCTCTATCAGAGCATCCCCCCCCCATTTCGCCCCGTTCTACCAAACTGTCATGGAATTATTCCTCTCTCTCCTGTTCCCAATGTGTACACTTTTGCCTTGAGAAGCCAAAATCTCCAGTTCTCGCTCCCCCTGAGAGCATCTGAAATAGACATCTGAAATGTTTTAACAGAAAATGTTAATACAGTAGCAAATTCCATTTGAACTTGTTGGATGGATGGGAGGATCCACAGGAAACTCCCCTCGCCAAGTAGGTCAGTATTATTTTTAATGCATCCTTCTAGTGTAAGTGAGTGTATCTCCATTAAAATCTGATTTTTCTCACAACAATTGTGCAAGGTAGGCCAATAATGATGATGATGATAGGGAACTGAGGCTAAGAGACAAGGGCTTGCCTAGGGCCATCCAGAATGTACCTGGCTGAGTTGGGTTTTGAGCTGGAGACATTCAGCTCATAGCTCAGGCTCTTTAATCCCTACACAACATGCCACCACTAGCAGCATTTCCTCGAAGCAACGGTCTTGTCCCATTCCTGAGAGAGTGTGTTGCTGGGAAACTGGGACGTTTACTCCTGAGCCCTCCTCAAGCAAACTCCATAGCAACAGCAGGAGCAGCAGGAGCTCTGGCTAGAAAGTGCTGGGACTGGAATAGCTGCTAAATGCAGATTTTCTACATCAGGCAGAGGTGGCTTGTAAAGCAAACTGGTTGAGAAGATGCTGATTCCTGGCTCATTTCGTGGCTCTGTTTAACCTTGCCTCTCTGTTTTCAGCATCTCGGCAGGTATTAAATCAGACAAAAACCTCTTGAAAATCAATTAGCAGCAAAAGGCGACTATCAAAGAACAAATTAAAATGGAGTGGAGCTTAGTGCTCTGTCAATAAGCAATGCAAACAATATTTAATTATGGTAGACAGAGATGGCAAACTCCCCGCTGCTGAGGCTGGAATATGCGCCTGCTCTTTCACACTCCACTTCTCTCTCCCCCTTCCCTGTACAGATTGCCACAGCTTTGGCAGTCAAAGTGAAAGAAGGGCTCATTTCTTCTTTATAAGGAGATTTAATCTGTCTGGAGAAGCAAAATATGTTTTCTTCTTGGAGCCTCAGAATGAATCGTCTGTACAGGCAGGGATAGGTGTAATTGAGAAGAGTAGGATTGCAATTTTTGGACCCACATTTTCCTTGACATCAGCCTATCTGGGCAAAATCTTGCAGGGGGAAAAAAGGCTTGTGGGGAGAATTTGCATGGAAAAGTAGCTAGCAGTGAAAGAGTTAAAGCCTCCTCTCTGGCCACTTTTCCACTGAAAATCCTGCCTCCTGAAGATGCATTCTCCTCATGCAAGGGCGGACAACTTGTAGCCCTCCAGATGCATTAGCCTACAATTCCCATCAGTCCTAGCCAGTATAGCCAATGGTGAGATATTATGGGGGTTGTAGGCCAAAACATCTGGAAGGCCACAAGTTGCCCACCCCACCAACTGTTGGCATTTGATTTACACTTGTTTGGTGTGTTAGATCCAGAGATGGCTTTAACAATAATTAAATAAATCCATAAAATTATACATGTTTGAACATGGGGATGTGTTAGTAAGCACCTGGAAGGCAACATGATGTGGTGGCCTGGCTTGGGTCACAAGCTGTGCAGGCCTTGGCTAACCCAGATCAGGAACTGTATTCTTAAATGTTCTCCATCACATTATCTTAACTATGAACAGGGAGACCATGCTGTATTTGAAAGAGGATAATTCACGTGGTTCTTTCTAACCCTAATATGGGCTGTTTCTCACACTATTTTATAGGGCAAAGTGTACTTTTGTCTGTTATGATTCACACATGTCTGAAAATACTTATTGTAGTGTTAAATAGTACAGAAGAGAATGAGAGAAGGAGGAGAAGGAGAAGCAGCAGCTTCACAAATGTGCCTTCTGTTGGTTAGTACAGAATATTTTAATGAATCCCCTTGTGCACATCTGCATGGAAGCCTTCTGCAGTTATTTTTCTAACTTGGAGAAGGAACTTATATAGGACTTGTATGCATGTATACAAGTCCCTTCTATGAACCATGGGCATTCATGAAGAAAGCCACTGCTGCACATGCACAGGAGGGGCACAAATGAGGTTTGTTCCTTTGCGACTCCCTTTCGCACTTCCTCTTCTTTGGCTGGGACTCAATGAGATGGAAGAGAGGACAGCTGTGCTGACACTAGCAATTGCACAAAGCATCCAGCGGGTGGAGATGGGGTTGAGAGTATGTTTGGGAGGATGGAGAAAGAGCTTGGCCCAGGAAACAGGGGAAAGGTATGAGAGGAGATAGGACCATGGCCTCAATGGCCCAAGATGTGCGAAATCTGTTTTGGGCTAGTATTAATGATAGGCTACATTATCTCTGAGAATCAGTGTCTAAATCTGATCAAACATGGGTCCAAGATTGCAGTATAATGCGTTGGAAACTCAGAAACTATGCCATCTTACTATCCAGCCTTTTTTCAGATTATTACATTGTGTAAACCCGAAGTGGGCAACCTATGGCCCTCAGCCTAATTTCAAAAGGCCTCTGCATGTGATCAGTTCAGATCTCTTGTAAGAGCAATCTGTCCTTGTCCTGGCAGCTTGCTGGATGGGAAGGAAGAAGGAGAGAGAGAGAAAAGGGGGTAGCAGAGAGAGAAAAGGGGTGACCCACCCACTTTTGGCTTTGGTCCTGCGCACCACTGGCTTCGGCTCCACCCACCGACCTGCCAGATTATCCAAAAGGGAATTGACAGAAAACAGCTTGCCCATCTCTGATATAAAATAATGCTCCACTGTGAAAACGAACTACTTATCACTCTCATTCCTTTATTTGTACATCTGCTTGCCTCTCCCCATTCCACTCCCCAATGCCTCTGGTCCATTGGTTAAGGGTTCTGAAAATCCAAGCAGACAGGTAGGTCTACTGGAACATGTTTATCTGTCTGCTTGTTGTCATCTTCAAACAATTCCAAGATGAATGTCTTCCATTTACAAAAGCCATGCCTCTACCCTAGCATATGGCATTTAAATAAGAGGCTATTTGTTCTAATGTTTAATAGAGCCTTTATTAATTTGCCTGGGTGCAGCAGTTAGGCCTGAAGGACTAGGACTAGGTTTACCTCCACAGTCCCTTTGAAAAGGTTGGTGTTATATTAGCTACATCCCAGTCTTCTGGTACAGATGCTTCGTTTAGTGAGAAGGTTATATACTGCAGTTAGTTGTTTTGCCATTTCATATTTGAGTTCCTTCAGAGCTCTCAGATGAATGCCATCTGGTCCTCGTGACATATTACTCTTTAATTTATTTGCTCTAAAATACTTCTTCTGACATCAATTTATGACAATTTCTCTGCTGCTGGTATCTCCCTGATGTCATCTGCAGTGAAGATTGATGCAAAGATTTCCTGTAACAGAGGTTCTCTGTATTAACCATAACTTTCTTTAATATGCTTTTACTCTGTAATGGTCTAATGGCTTCAGCCATTTTCTAGCAGACTTTCTGTTTTTGATCTACTTTGAGAAGGCCGGGGGGTGGGGGGGGGAGAACATAAAGGTTTCTGGTATCGACTCTTGAAATGTGCTTGGCCTCTGTTGGCCCTTACTATAGATACACACCTGCAATAGTTGGTCCTTACAGAGCACAATCCTAAGGGAATGCTGCTCGATAGACAGAAGACCCTGAGATCAGAGCCCTCTGTCTACCCTATGCCTGGCTGGCAAGAGCCAGGCAGTGCAGGAGGAGGATGGAGGCGAAATGCTTCCTGTTCCTTCTTTACTTTTACAGCTAGATGAGTCAAGAGGCTCGTCTAGCTGGTTTACCTCTTGGGGGACAAAACAGAAGATGGAGAGGCTTTAGAATCCTGCACATCCTGCTCTGTCTTCCTTCCTCCCCTCTCTGCCCACCAGCATGCCCCCTTTTCTCCCTCTCTGACTTCTGTTAGGATGTCACTGTCGCAACTGTGAAAATGAAGCTTTCTGCAGTGGCTGGAGGTAGGGTGGAGGGGGAGATCCACAATAAGATCTCCTCCTCTTCAGTAGTTGTAAAAGAACGTAAGAAGAGCTCTGCTGGATCAGACCAAGGGTCCATCTAGTCCCTCATTATGTTCACACAGTGGCCAACCAGCTGCCCACGGGAAACCCACAAGCAGGACCTGAGTGCAACAGCATCCTCCCACCCATGTTCCCCAGCAACTAGTGTTCATAGGCATACTGCCTCTGATACTGCAGGTAGGATACAGCCATCAAATATATGCTATAAGATATATACTATATCTCTGACAATGGTCGTGGAGGAGATCTGCACCATCTTCTGGCTCCCCAGATGCTGCCTGGGAACCACAGGATTGCTCCGTTAGTCATTCTTACTGGTGCATGAAGTCTCTTTTAAAATAGAAGTTCCCCAGCCTTTGGCAGTCTCATTTCACTACGGCTGATTCTTGCTGGAATTCTTTCAAACTGCTGGCAGGCTTCTTTAAAATCTGAGGTGAGTCCTTATTTAGATCCTGGGTTATGGTGTATTTGTGTAGTTCCCTCTGCGACTTGCAATCATTTTGCCTTTGTAATGGCTCCTTTTCAGTTTTCTCTCCTTACATGAAAGCTTTCTGAGAATGTATAGCGGGAGGCTTTTATCTGTGACACTGAAGGCTAGAAATATTTTCTACACCATTAATAGCCAAAATCTCCTTCGTGAAAGGGTCCTTCTGTGAAATAAAAAATGGAGACGCTATCTACAGATGACCTGCATTTCCCAGCTATAGTAGCTATGATTTTAAGAAAGCAACTAAAATGATAACTCATTGGGCACCAACACCACCCCGGGGACGTAAGCTTGTTTTCTGCTTTTGCACAGCAGTTCATAGCTTTAAGATTTGGGCTGGAGAAATACAATGGGACAATGATTACATATCAATTATTTCTTCTGCGGAAAACCTCCGTTCGTGGCAGAGCATCTGCAAGCTTTCATCTGCACCTACCCAGTTCCAAGACATGCCTTGAAAAATCTTGGCATAGGACCCAAGAAATGGAAAACAAATGTATTTTATTTGCTCCCTTGTTTCCAGTCCTTTCATATTTTACTATCACATGTGTGAGACTGCAATCATGAGGGCTAGAAACACTGTGGTTGGGATTACTGGGATTCTAATGAATGCTTATAACTAGTGGATCACAAGGGGCAATCTCCCCTACTCGGAAGCATCTTATGAGGAACACAGGACAATGTTTCATCTACTCATTGGTTTATCTACTCACTGTCTGGCAGTGGCTCTCCAGGATTTCAGGCAGGGGTCTTTCCCAGCTCTACTGGAGATGCCAGAGATGCTCTCCCAATAAGCTATGGGCCTTCCCTGTTATAAAGCAGTATGGTCACACAAAAACAGTGCTTTGGCACCTGGCAGGCCACAATACATGGCCAGTGGGCTATATTCAGTTTGGCAAGTCATAAATTGGCCAGGCCTAAATTAGATTCTGAGACAGTGGGCAGGGACTTGTTCATTTTTTTAAAAAAATCTATGCCCAGTGCCCAGTATATGTTAGAAGAGACACTTTTGCAAACATTGGATTATTATTTTACAACAAAATGTTCAAGGGCCTTCTTTGCTGACAGAAAGCAAGACTGATTGATACTCTGCTGTATTCAGACATCATGTCCTTTGATGCTAGAGGTCACATACTGAAATCATAAACGATATTGATGGTACTGAAGCAAGGGCTAATTTTAGCCTGATGAAGTATGACTATGCATCTCCCAGCAGAGAACCTCTTCTTGAAGAATGCTATCTTCACAAATGACATGTTAGAGTCCTATTTATTCTTTTCTGCTTTGGGTCATGATGAAATAATAATAACAGTAACAACAATAATATAAATTTAAAAATGAAGAGGCTGACTTAGGTGATCCTGAGCCAGCATAATATTGTGGCACAGTACAGAGCAGTCAGATTCTAGAGAGAATTTATCTTTCCTAAATTCTGGCCCTTTGCTGTGAGAAAAAGAAGCACTCTGTTTCCCTGTGCATGGCTCCTGCTTTATGACAATCTGCTGTGTGAGACTGTGAGAGGTTTCCAGGGCAATTTGGCTGGCAGCTGAATCCTTTCTGTACATCATATCTTCCCTGTTCCAGCACATCTCTTGAGAAACTGGAGTGTGGTATTTGCAAAATCCAAGTATTTGAGAGTTAGCTTCCTGCCAGGCTTGTCTAGTGCCAGGGATCCAACCAAAAGTGCCATAAAGCCAAAAAAAAGAAAAAAAAGACACAGAGGGCCAGTAATTATTGTGAGTCCACAGGCTAAAATACTCATCTAGTTTCTAAAAGCTTCTCTGTTTCTTCCAACCACTGAATCTTTCCTGAAGTAGGAATGCCAAGAGGGGCATTAGAAACAAAGGTCTATATGACATAGCCCCTGCTTCCAATCTTCTCCAAGTACATTTCACACCTGATGGTTCTTTCTGATTGCAACTGCAATTATCAGATGTATTGGAGACAACAGAAGCAGGCCTGAGGTCAGATCTTCAAGAGAACGTAATAACTGCTTTCTTTGATGAGACAGAAAGTCCATCTAGACTCCTATGGTGGCTGGACAGATGCCATCTCAGACTGATATTGCATGATGGGTAGGAAGAGGATAAACAAGAAAGCTAGAGGACCTTCAAGCCTATTAACTGACAAATAGAATAATACTCCATAGTTTGATGGCGGTACCTTTCAGAAACATGACAGTCAGAAGAAAACAAAATGTCCTTCTACCATAATGTTGTGGAGCTGGGTGAGGATACAGCAGTGCAACAGAGTCCCACAGAACTAACAAATACCACAGAACCTTCAAAGGCTGTTAAAGGCACAGCTCAGCATTTCTGAAAAGACAAACACTGGCCTGGTTCATATGTCACAATAAGCCAGAGTTCCGGGGGAACCCTAGTTTATCATTTACGAGATTGCTCCCACTATCAGTGGGAGTCAGTAACCATCTTATAGACCTTCTGTCCATAGTTGGTTTACTGTGACATGTGAACCAGGACCTCTGGCTTGTCTCTTCCCTGACAATGCTGAGAAGTAATCCACAGTTTGTTGTTGGGTTATTTCTCTGGCTTGTTGGGGGAGAGAGACAAGCCAGAGTTCCTATTTGGCACATCATGCTAAACAAACCATGGGCAGAAGGTCCATGGGTTATTTAGCCCAGGAGCCACTGAGCAGTGTTTATGAGCACACTGCTCATAAACAATAAGGCAGGGTTCTTCTGGAACCCTGGCTTATCGTGATGTGTGAACTGGGCCACTGCCTGTACCATTCAATTAAATGCACCACTGCTCTGTGACAGAGAACATTCATTATACACCTGCTGAGGAAATACCCTAGGGCAGTACATTTGTATTGTCTCGTGTGATTTAGCAAGAGGACACTTAACCCCAATGTGGGCAAAATGCATCACTGCAGCTGCTAATTTAAAGAACACAAAATGCATAACACGGAGGGAAGGAGTATGGAGCTCTTTAAAGTTTCACATCTACCAAAATATTCGCAACAGCGGTATATTTTATGGAATTATATAGAAAAGTAGTTTCAAAATTAAAGCTTCCCTGTTAAAACAATGTAATGAAATTGGTACACAGTAAGTATAAAAGCTGCATAGTAAAAGTAGATAAGGGTTTTTTAAAGTACAGAAATGGAAGTGTATGTATTCATTATGCATCCTCTGAACAATGACATCTGCATAAGCCTATGCTATTGATTGGTTGGATGTAGACTATTTCTCTGTCTAAATGTTCTTGTTACTCACAGACCTGGTCCGCACAGCACAGCAGGACTCATTGTGGGACCTGAGGCACCCACAGGCACCACTTTGAAATTCAATCACCACTTGGGAGTTGTTCTGTCATGTGAACCTGGAGAGTGTGGGTTATGCAAAGGTTAACAACCCTCACATAACCCATGGTCTGTTCTAGGGTTATGCAAGGGTTGTTTAATCTTCGCATAATCTATGCTTGTCAGGTTTGCACAACGTGACAACTCCCGAGTGGGGGTTGGATATCCAAAATGGTGGTCACACAGACCCTGCATGCACTGCAACTTCACTGTAGGTTGAATAACCCACAGTGGGCTGTCATGAAGTCTAAACTGGCCTGTAGTAATGGATTCAGCCATTCTTGTATTTATGCAGTTTGTCTAAATGCTTTTGTGTAAAGGCATACAAAGCTATATGACTGCCGCATCGCTTACAGAGCCTCAGTTGCTAAAGCATGGGGAGTAGACAAAGGTGTGTGTGCCACGCAGCCTCCCCTGCACCCGAAAGCTAGACTGCTGCCCTCACATGCAGTGGAGGGTGCTGTCCCATTACCACTGTCGAAGCAAGACTCATCGGCCCATCTGGTTGGCTGTTGTGCATGGAATGGAAGAAGGCTGCCAATTCAAGCAGGAATTCAATTCAATTTCAAGCAGGAAAATGTGTTAGGCCAGCCCTGATCCCTTATCAGAAATAGTGCCAAACCACATCAAATTCTCATCTTGCATTACCCCTTACACCTTATATTGTACTCCTGCAACATGATGCACAGAGTTTGATCCCTGAAGATGTTACAGAATGGGCTCAAAGCCATACCGTCTTTGTTTTAAGCAAATGGTTAAAAACCTAATCTTAAGCATTTGTGCAAGCTTATTTTATTGTTATACTGGCATTCACCACAAAGCTAGTGTAACATTATATGAGAATGGTGAAATGTATGGATGCAATGGTTGATAACCCCATCCTAGGATCAAACCATGGCATCTCCAGGTAGGACTTAGAGCCACCCTGTCTGAAATCCTGGAGAGTTTATGCTAGTTAGTGTAGAAAAGCACAATGCTAGGTGGACCAATGGTCTGTCTTGGTATAAGGCAGTTTCTTATGTTTCATCCCACATAGCAAAATTAAAACCCTTGTCACCTAACACAGCACCTAATTTAATATGTTTCTATGTGCTTACAGAGATATTTGTCAGGTAGGGGGTATGTGCAACATGTGGCAAAAGGCCACATGTTCAGTGCTACTAATGAACCACATCTTCCCTCTTCAAAATAAGCTTTTAAACCCTGGGGTACACGCCATACAAAATGCGACTGGAATTAAATATAAAATGTGGATTTCTAACACATCATAATTCTACTGAGAAGGATTATGAAATGCTTAAACTCCATGTTCTATTGTTCAGTATAGTACTATATCCACTGAACTTGAGACTACTTCTCTAAGACTACAAACCTAAGCTAGCTGGGTAGGGAGAAAGTCCCATTGAACTCAAGGCCATATTCATAGTAAACATGCTTAGGATTGTGCCGCTCATCTCAGAAACTGAGTTGATGTCAGGAGTGCCCTTGCTGCCTTCTGTAATCCTCAAGTAGCTAGAATCAACACGCAGACAAAAGGGCTCTTTTCCAAGGCTTTATTTCCATTCAACCTAATGACGCTTACAGATGCTAACTGCCTGAGCCTAAGTGGAAAACTCAAAGGAGCAGCCTACCAGGGGATTCTAGCTTTAGGGAATCAGTTGGTCTCCATTTGGAGGAAAAGTGCGGCAAGCATCTGAACTTAAGGAGTAGGAAGGGAGAGTCCACCCTTTTCCCGTGGGGCATCGGGGCGCAGCTGTTGTCATTGCGCCAAGCAGGCTGAGTGCCTCCTCTCGGCGCCCGCAACCTCTTGTTTGTCTCTGTGCCTGCGCCTCGTGTCTAGAAGCTCAAGTTGTCCCTCCTTCTCCCTGCCAGGGTCACTGTTGCTCTCAGGAATGTGAGGGGGGGGCTCTCCCTCCAGCTGCGCCTCTGAAAAACGAGCGGGTTCCTCTCCCACGGATTATATCTCTTCCTCAGAATCAGAACTGCTTTGGGACTCTATGGGCTCAGATCCAACCCTGACAATTGATTGACTGGTGCATCCTCTTGGACAGCAGACCTCCACAGTTCAGTGCTACAGAGTAATGGAAAGTAAAATGCTGCTTGCTCCATATGTGCAAAAGGGCTGCAGAGTGGTGAGTTGGACCCATAAAGACTGGCAGAGATGTATGAAGGGAACCAGGAGTGGATTGATGAGAATACGGATCAGAGCTTAGAGGTGGCAACACAGACATGCAGGATCAGCTTGCTCTCTTCCAGTTTGGCTCTCACAGTGTGTAGCATAAACTAATCTTGTTTCTATTAAAATCTTGAGTCTTTGATCTTTTACACGGGTCTCATTTTACTCTGACCAACTCAGTTGCAAAGGTGCAAAATTTAACTCAGCTAACACCACCACATTAACAGCATACACATAAAATCACTCTTACTGCCTTGAAGACATCTTGGTTGATGCAGCCTTGTGCAACAGGCTAGTGATCCAAAGTGCCTGTCACATGCTTGCCTGTATGGATCCACAGCTAGAGCATCGCCTTGCTTGCAAGCAGCTTATTTATAGCAGGTGACATTTCCGCAGGTACAAGGTTGCCACTTACACCAGAGGGAGCGAAAGTGTTACATTCCTAAAATCAGCCCCTGCCCTCCTTGCCACGTCATGCCTGCCCCTGACAGGTGCCAATTATGGCATCTCACCACTGCAGACACAAGCAAGGGGGCGAACCTCCCACTCTGCAGTTCGTCTCAGATGACAGAGTCTAACGATATAATTGGAGCGATGTTGAGGAGGAGAGCAGAAAAATAAGAGGCAGCAATTTAATCCTGCAGGTGTGTAAAAGGGGGACTGTGGGGAGGGAGGAAAGACAGTAGGCAGTTCTGTGTATTGCTTCTGCCAATCAGACTACAGAGGAATGACTGGCTCTCAGGGAAGCTGCTTTGCCCCCCATGGTGGGCAATGGCCATCTCTGAGGGAGGCCAGCCCAGCTGTGACCACAAGGAAGGCAAGAACGGGCATTACAGGCAGGTGGGTGGAGTTAAACTGGCATGGCACAGTCTCATAAGCACCAGCTCATTCTCCCAAAGCTCCCTTGTCTTATGAAAATTAGTGCTTAAGTTATAGCAGATGAACAGTGCAAACCTAAGTGGAGTCGGGGAGGAGCAAAGCAGTGGGTCAACCACCTCATTCCAAGCCCTGCCAGCCAGGACAGAGGTGTGTATGGAGCAGTTTCGTTGGGCTTTTCAGCTTGCTGGATCTTTTTATTTTAACCCCCCTCCCCCCGATTTGGAAACAATGGGGGGAAATTAGCTATGACAGCTCCAGGCTGACATAGCTAAGAAGCCCAATTTTGGTCCCTTTTGTGGGGAATAGAGGAGCTTTGGATCAAGCAGATCCAAAGCCAGCTCCAATCCACCCCCAGAACACCCTATTTCAGGGCCTTATGTTTCCTACTGTTGGTGGAACTATTTCAGGGCCTTATGCTTGCTCCTGGGCCACCTGGGCAGATGGAGCCTCTCTCCAGCAGAACTCCTCTCCCTAGCAGGAGGGCACCTCCACCCCATCTTAATCCTTCCCAGCTGGTGGGTTGGAAGTCCTTTGCCCCTTCTGAAAGAAAGACAAGGTTTCAATCTTAAACATACTGTTACACTAACCCCAACTTCCTTGAGCGGTGAGCCAGGGGCGCAGGCGCTCATGTGGGATTGATTTCCTTTGGAAGGAGGTCACTGGAGACTTATGGCATTTGGTTGAAGACCCAGCTATGGCCAGTCATCTCCATGACAAAAGATGTACCTGGTAACTTTTCCACCTAGATAAAGGGAGTTCCAGTAATCCTTGGGACTCCATTTACCCTCTCCTGTCCAAACGCCCGAACAACAACAATACTCATTCGGAAGTGGTTCCTGCTAAAACCAACTTATTTCTAAGTAAATTTACCTCTCGCCCATAGAGAAAGCATAGAATTTTTGTGGGAAATGACAGATCTCTTCAAATGCTGAACATTTTGAAGAGAGGCAAAGGCACTTCTTAAATCTGCTCTTTCTGTGAAGCTAAAGAAGAGCCAACTACTGAAACACTACAGTGAAACAGAGTCTTTTCCTATTACTCTCTTTCCTAGATCTTTAGTCTTGAGAGGAAAGTCAAAAAGTTAACCAGACTTTTTGTTAACCAACTCCCAGCATTCTTAAAGGGTCTACAGACCTATGCATCTCCCACTGTAAAATCAGTCTTCCCAACTGGAGCACCTGGGTGGAAAGAACCAAGGAAAATAGGTGAGTTTTACTCTGTACCTATGACCTACAGATATGGAGGCGCAGATGATTTCCAAAGTGGTCTTCATTATCTCTGCCCTACTCAGGTGTTACCAGGTATTCGTTTGAGCCTACAAGAGTGACCTGCTGGAGGATGTACACTATATTTCTAGTGCGGTGTTCGTGAAAATGATTCAGCAGAGCCAACATGCCTTGTGATGATCAGACTGAAATTTCTCTCAACAACACTGGGCCTTGTTGAAACTGTTGTGTTTCCCTCCACCACCTCTTCCCATGTCTAAAACAAGCAGCATTTAATTTTGCTTTCAGTATAACGGGGCCAGAGCCTTATTGCTGTCACTTAATAATCCCCAGCTCTTTGTGTTTTCACACTGCGAATGGGTGAAATGAAAGAAAGCAAAAGCACTGCAAACAGAAATACCTGCAATCTGCTTTGGGCTGATTTCAGGAATGGGAACTTCCACTTTTGATCTATGAACATGAATCTATTTAAGGAAGAGATTTTGTCTTGCAGAAGAATATATGCGCCCTGTATAGGAACAGAAATTTTCTTTCAGGATCTTTCCACCAACACAGACTTTAATGTTAGAAATGGGAAGTATATTTACCTCTTTAATGAGCTTCTGCCATGCATTAAAAACGTGGTTGTTCAGGCAGGCATTTGGGGTGGGTTAGGGTATTTTTTATGATGTTTTTAATGTAGAATTTTATTGTTTTAACTGTTTTGTTGTTGTACATCGCCCAGAGTGGCTGGGTGACCAGTCAGATGGGCGATTAATAAATTTAATAAATAATAATAATAATATATTGTGAGGAGCCATCAGCCAAAGGCGGAAGACATCTTGCTTCCACTAGAACTGGGGTATTTCTAGCCTTCTTTGAGGTGAGAGAGGGCCAGCCAACTTTAATTTCTCTTAATATGCACATATTAAAATGTATGAATAAGCATTCACCTGCACTCAGAGGGATCAAGGCTGTTTCCCAGCACAAATGCTTCCTCCCACTTGCAATGGGAGACAAAAGACCAAATTTCCCTTGTGACAGAATTCTTCACTGGGGGTGGGCTGGGGATGGTCAAGCCTGTAACAGACTAATCTCTTTGGTAATTTGGAAAAATGATGGGCCTCTTTGGGTCAATGCTCCAAACAGCACGAGATCTCAAACCAGATGTTGCAGCAGGCGCCTCGTGAAGCCCCATCCGATCATTGACTCACAAACCTAACAAACCCTAGATGCCAAGGACTCGATATTCTCTAGGTCAGTGATTCTCAGCCATTGGTTTCATGGCCTGCATTCAGCTCACAGAAGAATTCTTGGCTTGGCAGGCACATACTGTCTTCACCTGTATGGCTTTCCTGTTAACTGGCAAGTACCCTTTCAACCAGTATGAAGCACAAAGAAGACTGCCACGTCTTACTAGCTCCTGCAAACTATGTACTGGGAGAGAACAGAAAGGCTAGTTTCTTGTGCTTGTCTATTCCCAGCAGTTCAGAAAAGAGGAGAAGTATCCTTTCCACTGGTGTTTCTATGAGAGGAGAACAGGAACTGTTTGTTCCATAGTTGGTGTTCCATATGGAGGAAGCATCCAATATCTATACCATATTATGCAAACTTTGGGAAGAGGTTAACTCTATCAACACTAGGATGGTGCCAGATACTCTGCACTTTATGTATTTTCTGGTCTAAACCTAGCGATTTCAGTGGCATGGAAATTTCTTAGTGAAAATTGCATTTCAGACAGGTATTTTTCACTTTTCCAGTCCTGTTTTGTATGATTTTTGCCCTGACTGTGGCTTCTTCAGAACCACTTTCATCCAGTAAGAAGGAAGAAGCAATCAGGGGTAGCAACTTGGGTGTTTCCACCTAAATGGCTTGGCCCCAGAGGCTCTGAAAGACTGCCTCCACCCTTATCAGCTTGCCTGAAATCTGTGCTCACGCTTGTTGTGTGTCCTACCTCATAGAGAATTCAGGCTGGTGGGCACTCATAACAGGGTGTTTCGTGTAGCAGCACCCCAGCTGTGGAACTCCCCACCCGCAGCCCCAGGGAGGTTAGGCTAGCCTCCTCCTTAGTGTCCTTTAGACAGCTCATGAAAACTATATTGTTCCACTGAGCTTTTAATGGTTAATGCCACTCTCTGTTTTTATCATTAATCCACAGTTTTAAAATATGTTTTCAGCTTTTGCATTTTGTATTTTACTCTTTGTATTTTTACTACATTGCCCCAAGCACTAATTAAGTGGAGGGGCGATCCAAAAATATTCTAAATAGATAATAAAGAAAGAAAGAATCAGGAACCAGGTACTGAACAGGAAGATGCTACAACACAATGTAGTCAATCAGATTTGGCTATGTGAAAATGCCACTGAACAAAAGTGAGAGGAATTGCAAAGCAATAGCAAATTAAACAAACCTTTGTTGTTGTTGTTGCTGCAAGAAATGCTGAAAAAATGGTTAAATGTGGAGGCAGTTTTTGGCACTGCCAACAAACATTTGGGGAAAATAGTGAGCACTTGGCTACAACCTGCATTTGGTTGTCTTGCTACTAATAAAGTGAAAGAAAATAGTGAGCAGGTCTGGTTCAGCCTTAATTGAAACCATTTTCAAATAAAAGAAAAACAGATCTCTAGGATCAAGCCATGATAAATGAAGACCCTTATTTTATTTTTGTTCTTAAGATCTTTGTCTGAGAAGGGCCTTGTGCAGATTGGCAGGTTGAACACTTCTACACTGATGTCAGTCAATAAATGTTATCAGGCACAACCCATCAAGTGTGTCTCCATTTCACATCAATGGGGACACAAAAGGGACTTGCACTCATCATATTTATGTCTTAGGTCTCTTGGCTGTCATTTGAAGGCTGCTTTGCTACTTCACTTCAGATAAGCATCCTCAAATTCCACTAGGAACCAGCATCTAGTCACTTCTATTCCCAATAGAAGAAAGGAGACCAAATAGAAAAACCTTTCTGTATTATAGCCTGCAAGCATAGGAATAATGTTCTCCCAACACTACAAATGTAGCAATAGCTTTCTCCACAGCAAGGGAGAATAATAGGTTGGATATGCAATGTTTACTTTTTAATTCCAGCAGATGTACTCAGTGTAAATGCACCATATACAAGGGTCTTAATGGAGCAGCTCTAGTAGCTTGGAAAGATTCAAAGCCCAATTACGTTTTCAGGAGCCTCTACCAATATACAACACAAGAAACAGCTGCAGTTCCCCTTAAGGGGCAATTCAGTAAGCTAAATATAACAATGTAATAACACAGAGCTAAATTCTCATCTTTGCTATATTATTGTACTGTATATTTAGAGAACAGAACAATTTGAGATTTCATAGGCAAGGAGCCCCCTAGGTTATCTAATTTGCCCTCCTCCATCCCAAAGGTTACACCACTGTACCCTGCTGTTGATGAAATAAATAAATACAAAAACGATACAAGCCAAAGAGAGGGAAAGGAGAACCATGGTGAACTAATCAATGCACCCACCAATACTGAAGATGTAAAAACAAATGACATTACAAAAGGGCAACTTCTTAAAAACAGACCATTATACAACTCTAATTGGAATCAGGAAGGCTATTACGTTTTAGAAGTCTGCATTGTTTTCTTCTAATTTATTGTTCATTCTAGAAGGACAATATGTGTTTGGAAAGACTGGACTCGCTCTATAATGTTGGAAGCTTGCAACATTCTTCATTCACTTTGACATTATTTCTTATGACATACGTGATGTTTTGAGTTTCAATGACATATCTGTGTAATTATTTATTAAATAATCTGATTTGCAACATTTTTCACCGGTGTGGCCAACCTTTTTGACAAGTGAGCCACAAATCAAATCCAGAGTATGAAAGAGTCCCTCTCTAACGTGCTTAGTATATATATAGCACCCTCTGCCTTTGTGTACTTTTGCCTCTGAGCTGAGGAACAGGCAGTGATACAGTGCATACAGTGTGGGCCTAACTCTATGGCATAGCCAGACAAAGGGGGGATCTTGCTCCTGTCCAAGGATACCCCAATCCCCCGTTGCCTGTGCCACCTCTGGCACCTCTGCATTAATATCTCTTTTCCTCCATTTTTACTTCACTTGTCTAAGAACTCATCACTCTGTCATGCCTGTTCCATGGCTAAATATGCTCTCCTCATCACTACTGTTCCTGCTGCTTTCAGTGCTAAAAAGCAAACGTTCATCATCTCCCCCCTTCCCCCCAATGTTTTCATTTTTTATTCACTACTTCCAACGTGCTGGAACTATTGTGTGTAATTACAGACCCTCAGTTCATCATTATTCTGTTGCAACATTCACTTCTAAGTTGTATTCTTTAGGACTTGCTGCAATCTGACTGTCTTCGTTCATATGGGAAGAAAGGGAGGGAAAATACTGGAGCTGAGCTGACATTTTCAGAGCCTTAACTTTCAACTGGAAACCTTATATTTCATGGAAGAGGTAATATCATTAGAATTCCCATATGATCTAGAACAGGGGTCCCCAACCTTTTTGGACCTGTGGGCACATTTGGGAATTTGAAAAACTGCTTTGGGCACCACCACAAAATGGCTCTCACAAAGAATGTGGCTAATGGCTGCCATGGGGACGTGGCTTGTCAAAGGTGAGCTAAGGAGGTGTCTCGGGGAGAGAAATAGTGAGGCTATTGCTGGGAGGGAGGGGGAAACAGCAAGGCAAAGGGATTGAGGGGAAAGCAAGGCAAGAAAGAGAAAGACTGCCCTAGTATTTTCCAAACTTTTGATTAAAAAAAAATTGTGAAGGGGGCAGAGAGTGGAAAACTTTGTGGGTGCTGTTGGAGGTCCTCACAGGTGCTATGGCATCCATGGATGCCATGTTGGGGACCCCTGATCTACACTGCTTGTGCCTCCTCCACAGTGGTTATGGGAGAACTGTCCTCCCATGCACACCTGCAGTCTGAAATGGTACAGTCCAAGGAAGACAGCACTATGTTATTTCTCATCCTGTGTAGAGCAGCCCTTATGGCAGGGTTGGGCAACCTTTGGCCCTCCAGAAGTTGTAGGACTGCAAGTTCCATCAGCCCTAGCCAGCATAACCAGCCACACTTTTCCCATCCCTGCTTTACTGGTTAATGAGGCATTTTCTGGATCTGGTGGGTGAAGGAGGACCACATGGTGAAGTCTCCAAGTAGTCACTGCAACAAAAGTCACAGTGCTCAGCCTCAGCACTTCTTTTTTCCTATCTGCCTCTCGCAAGCTTTATTTACACACCACTTGAGAATGGAAAATGCACTACACATTCATGATGGTGGCAGTACAAAGACGGAGCAAGTAGATGAAGTTGTACCATGCATACAATTCCGCCAATATGGAAAGAAAGACTAGTAAATCAAAGGAACTGCTTTGCTGATCTAAGGTTACTTCCTCCGTATGTGACATGAGGTGTCTAAAGGTGACGTCTCATGGTGAAGTGTTATCTGCTCTTATTGAAATGACACCTAAGTACATACAATGGAGCCTGTGTTCATTCTTCCCCTGTTTATCCTCACTTGCCTCTTCCTCCTCTATCAAAATCTAAACTGTAAGCTTCTTGGGGAAGAGACCTGCATCTCTCTCTCTCTCTCTCTCTCTCTCTCTCAATTTGTGTGCGCTAATGTTACTTGGTAAAGTGCCATGCATATTGATAAGGCTAAATAAATAAATAAGCTCCCTAAACCTTAGTGTCTAATGCTTTTAAATGATAATAGCCTGATCCTTCCTCTCCATGTGATTGAATATATTTTGACATATGAGATTTATAAGGGTGATATTTGGTGATGAAATTTTATCTTTTTGAATCTCAATATCCATTGATATTATAAAAAAATTATGTCCTGATGTCCACAGTTACTTGCAACCAAGAAGCTTAAATTCAAATATCAATACCCATCAAAATGGCTAAACATGCACACAAACACACTGAATTCTCCCAAGCCTAATTAGGCTGCTGGCAGTAGAGTTGTAAGTTGGCTGACAGCAGCATCATTTAAAACTTGTATTTCTCTGATGCTTTTGCCAACTACCTGGTCTTTGTCAGGTATAGATTTCTTCTAAGTGATGAGCATCCTCTCCAGTAATGAATTAGTCCTGATCCTAAAAGTGCTCTAATTTGCCTTGACGCTGCCTTTGATTTTGACACCTGAACAGGCTTTACAGAAATCACCTGTCTTTCTTCTATCACAACTGTATTGCTACAGGAATCCCCAAAGACAGACACTGATGTTATTATAAGAATTAATTTAAGCTAGTAATGAGGAAGTGAATTCTAAGTGAGAAAAGAAACAAGGGTAAATTTTTCCATGTGTAAATTGTAGATTACTCTGAGGGCTCAGTCGCACATTACAAATCATGGAGAGATGGGATAAAGATTTTTTTTCTTTCCTTCTCTCATAATAGGAGAACTTGGGGTTACCTAATAAAACTGCCTGGTAAGTAGGTTAATAAGGTCAGATGAAAAGAAGTGTCACAGTGCCCTCAGCCTGACAAAGCTGACATTTTAGCTTTCCATGTAGTGGCTGTAAACACTGCCTCCATTTCACACAATCCATCCTGTCATGTCTAACCTGTAGCCCCCCTCAGATACATATAGCTGTCTGGCTGGGAAAGATTAGGCACATCCCTGCCATTTCTCACCTTCTCAAGGTGAAAGGCTGGCACTAACCGCCTCTTTCCTGAGTATCCTCTGCCTGCGTGACTCAGGGCCCACTGGCTAATTCCATGGCAGCTGTCAATCAAACCCACCTCTTGCAAGACAGAATAAAACATGGCTCCATGCCACCTCCATCCACCTCAGCCAACTCAAGAAGCTCTAAGGAATGTCAACAAGGGACCTTGATGTAAATTGTTCCCTAGCTTACCCTACATAGATCTTAAGAAGACGAGGTTCTTGGAGCAGGATTTGTTTTCTTGTGCATCCTCACTACTTTTTTCCCCTCTCTTATTTTTATGCTTTAATAAATTTACTTAGTTGGATTATTTGGCTGGATTAAGTTCCTTATTTGCACCATCAAATGTAGATTGCTTTCCCAACGCCTGGGTCATGCTTACTGAGTGCCAACTGGAGCACTCAGTTAGGGAAGGGAGGATGGGTTAAGGATCTGGCCAGCAGAGACTGGGCTTAGCTGGCTGTCCCCACTCCAGGGTGCATGCTAGAGAATGGAGAGTCTCTGCTTGGTCTCAGTGTGAACTAGCTGATTAAGAGCAGTGCTGGCAGCAAATGGTAGAACGGTGCAGTGTCCTACCCTGGAGGACTAGCTCTGGGCACAGCCACTGCATGATCTTGACAGGAAGTACTTCTTCACACAATGCACAGTTATCATGAAATTCATTGCTACAATGTGTGTTGATGGCCATAAGCAGTGCAATAAAAGGCTTGCTCAGCTTTACGTTTGAAAAATGTTGCAGTTCATCTCCATGGGGTACTAATAGTGTTAATGATGTCTCATTAAATGGCAACACTGAAAACAACTGATTACTGGTTGTGTTGGCAGAAACAAGGTTACTTCTGGGGGAATGTGTGAAGGGCAATATATAAAAATGGAGTTACACAATTTGATCCCCCAAAAAATCAATGGATTAGGCAGGTGACTTATAGTGAACGATCTGAAAGCTTCAGCTGCTGCAGAGTGTAATGACCTCTTCCTTGTTAGGGAAGGAGAGATGTGATAATCTCCAGCTAAATCTGAAGCAATTGTATGAGTTGCCAGTTAGCTTCTAGATGCAATTCAATGACAGTGCAATACTATACACATCTGCTCAGAAGTAAATCCCATTATGTTCAATGGGATTTACTCCCAGGTAAGTTTGTATAGCATGTATAAGATAAAGTATTAAACATTCTGGGTTCTTGTGGAGAATCAAGGTCTGAGATAAAAAAAAAACTATTTAAATGTTATGTAAATATAAATCCCAGAATGTTTTATGGCATGTACTATTGGTTTGATTATATTTTGGTTAACAGTGAGAGGTTAAAAGGTTATCTCCAACTGAAGTACAACTGGTACTTTATATGCAAGGCTTAATGGTGGCAGCCTGCTGTCAGTAAAGTTGTTACAATTACCTACAAGGAAACTGTTATAGGCCTTAGTGGTACACAGTTAATCTTGTCAGTGTATATACTGGATGGAAGGATCCCAAAGGTCAGGTTTTGATAGGCCTGTTAACAAACTTCTATTGACTGTCATTGGCTCATAAATATAGGCCAAAAAAACTGAAAGATATTGAGGTGGTAGATCATTGGTCAGAGGGTCCTGACTGAGAGAGTACAAAAGGGGCAGTCCCAAAACTGCTGAGGGCCAGTGT
Organism: Heloderma suspectum; assembly: GCF_057233095.1. Lineage (NCBI taxonomy): Eukaryota > Metazoa > Chordata > Lepidosauria > Squamata > Helodermatidae > Heloderma > Heloderma suspectum. The sequence goes on from NC_139459.1 coordinate 282,115,556, forward strand.
AAGCAGTTTGGCCAGTATAGGCAGATAAGAACCTGAGGAAAAGGGAAGCAATAGCAGTAGCAGCAAGGCCAGGGGAAAGGGAAGGAGAGTGGCTGGAATCAGTGAAGGCAGAAACTATGAGAGCTAGTGAGAAGATGATGACTCTGGAGGTAGTTCTCTGAGAAAACTTCTGGCCAGATGGATAGTGAGAGACAGTTGGCCTCAAGAATCAAGAAGACTTTGAAGGATGCAACTAAGTGACTTCTTCTTTCCAGGTCCTGGTCATCAATTTCCTGACAAGGAAGACTTCAGGAGAAGCTGAAGCAAGCCTACCTGAAAGATCTTTCTTCTCAAGTATCTGAGAGTCCATTGTGAGAGGCAGCCGAGAGACCACCATAAGAGATAGCTGAAAGACTGGCTGGGTTCACACAACAGGACAACCCACACTCAAGTTTGTGTATGGGCTGAACTGTGGGTTGTTGCTGATCTGTGGGTTGTTGTTGAACTCTGGGCGGTTGTGTTGTGTGAACCCAGCCATACTAACAAACTATGATTTGTTAGCATGGATAGTTTCAAACAACAGAACAACCCACATTTCAAAAACAACCCACACTTAACCCATACTCAACATTGAGTATGGGATGTCGTGTTGTGTGAACTCAGTCACTGTGTTCAACCCTTATCCTTCCCATGTGTTTTGGACTAAAGGGAGAACTTCAGGTCTTATCTTCCTGCTCAGTCTGAGAGAGCTAATAGAAGAAGTAGGAAAAGGGTAGTTGGAACTAGATTTTAATTTGGGAAGTGAATCCGGATAAGGTTATAATAGTTTCCTTAAAGAACCAGTACCACTCTAAGGAGCTAGTAGAGTATACTGATAACATTTAATCTTCTATATTAGGCTTTTGTTGTTCAGTCATTCAGTCGTGTCCGACTCTTCGTGACCCCATGGACCATAGCACGCCAGGCCTTCCTGTCCTCCGCTGTCTCCCGCAGCGTGCTCAAGTTCATATTCATTGCATCACTGATGCTATCTAGCCATCTTATCCTCTGCCGTCCCCTTCTCCTATTGCCTTCAGTCTTTCCCAGCATCAGGGTCTTTTCCAGAGAGTTTTCTCTTTGCATTAGGTGGCCGAAATATTTCAGCTTCAGCTTCAGTATCTGTCCTTCCAATGAGCACTCAGGGTTGATTTCCTTTCAGCTTGACTGATTTGACCTCCTTGCAGTCCAGGGGACTCGTAAGAGTCTTCTCCAGCACCACAGTTCGAAAGCATCAATTCTTTGGCGCTCAGCCTTCCTTATAGTCCAGCTCTCACAGCCATACGTTACTACTGGGAAAACCATAGCTTTGATTAGATGGACCTTTGTTGGCAAGGTGATGTCTCTGCTTCTTACTATGCTGTCTAGGTTTGCCATAGCTTTCCTCCCAAGGAGCAAGCATCTTTTAATTTCATGGCTACAGTCACCGTCTGCGGTGATCTTGGAGCCCAAGAAAATAAAATCTGTCACAGCTTCCATTTCTTCCCCTTCTATATGTCAGGAAGTGATGGGGCCAGATGCCATGATCTTCGTTTTTTTAATGTTGAGTTTCAAACCAGCTTTTGCACTCTCCACTTTCACCCTCAACAAGAGGCTCTTTAGATCCTCTTCACTTTCTACCATTAGGGTGGTATCATCTGCGTATCGGAGGTTGTTGATCATTCTCCCAGCAATTTTAATTCGGACCTGTGATTCATCCAACCTGGCGTTTCTCATGATGTACTCTGCATATAAGTTAAATAAGCAGGGCGACAATATGCAGCCTTGTCATACTCCTTTCCCAATTTTGAACCAATCGGTTGTTCCATGTCTGGTTCTTACTGTAGCTTCTTGACCCTGGTACAGGTTTCTCAGGAGACAGGTAAGGTGGTTCTGAAATTCTTTCAGAATTTGCCACAGTTTGTTGTGATCCACAACAAACTGTGACTACGATTTAGCGTAGTCAATGAAGCAGAAATAGACGTTTTTCTGGAATTCTCTTGCTTTCTCCATGATCCAGCGAAAGTTGGAGATTTGATCTCTAGTTCCTCTGCCTCTTCGAAACCCAGCTTGTACTTCCGGTAGTTCTCGGTTTGCATACTGCTGAAGCCTAGCTTGTAGGATTTCGAGCATAACCTTGCTGGCATGTGAAATGAGCGCAATTGTGCGGTAGTTTGAACACTCTTTGGCATTGCCCTTCTTTGGAATTGGAATGTAAACTGACCTTTTCCAGTCTTGTGGCCACTGCTGAGTGTTCCAAATTTGTTGGCATATTGAGTGCAGCACTTTAACAGCATCATCCTTTAGGATGTAAATAAGATTTAACTACAAATAAATACATTGCTATAACAATTAAATCTGTATCTGTTCATCATATGCCTATAACTTCACTATTACATAATTGATAATGTGCTTTAGAGGATACAGTTTTATTGGAAATTTTATGGTGGCAGCAGAAATGTAAGGGATAGAGAATGAAGATAAATTTATAAAATACTTTAGGAGGTAGGATTAGTGGGCCAGATCTTCCATATTTGCTGAGATATAATTCCCTGTTTCTCCAGTTTTGTGGGAATTAAGACTCTCTCCTTGAGAGTCCTGCATACCTGAAGGACTCCATCTCCTCATATATGCCCACCTGTTTTTGAGGCCTGCTCAGTGTTCAGTCATTATTCAGGGCAGATACTTCAATGTAGTGGCCCCAACCTTTATCAAATCAAATAATGATGTAGATCTATCTTAACCTTAAGGATATTCTGCAGATATTGTAAAATGGAGAGCATTAAATTTGGCCTAGATTATATAAATGTTAGATTAGGATATTTTTAGATGTTTTAAAAAATAAAACAGGTTCAATAGTTTTTTTTTTAATAACCTCACACCATGGTGGACAATAGGTAAATAGGTCGAGAAGGTCTACCAAAATGGGCGTGCAGCAGAGGGATAATGACATTGTTGGATTTCAGTTTTACCACATTAAGGTAAAATGATATGAAATGTTATTTGCCTAGTTTTTGACAAATTTTGTTGTTAGCCTGAAGCCAGGTAAGAACAAGCTGCTTGATACAAAGGTCCATCTAGACCAGCCTGTTGCTTCCTATAGTGGCCAAACAGATGCTTCTGAGAGGCCTGCAAGCGGGGCAAGAAGGCAAATACTCTCTCCCATCGTTGCCCCACAGTGACTTATATTCAGCCTCTGAATCTTTGGGATAGACCCATAGCTCAGTGATACAGAGCACATGCGTTGCATACAGAAGCTTCTAGGCTTAATGTGGATTGGCCAGGTAGCAGGTGATGGGGGAGATTGCGGCCCAAGACCCTAGAGAACTGCTGCCAGTCAGAATAGACAATACTGGGCTAGATGGACAAAGAATCTGACCTGGAACAAGGCAGCTTCCCATGTTCTTAACCTGGAGATTGCATACAGCCATCATGGCAAGCAGCTATTATCTTCCATGAAATTGTCTTATCTTTTAAAGATGGCCATCCCCACATCTTGTGGCAGCAAATTCCACAAATTAGTCATGCATTCTATGAAGACATACTTTCTTTTATCTGTCTTGAATCTTCTGCCAATTGGATTCACTGGATGACAAAGAGTTATAGCATTGTCAGAGGAAGAAAAACGTGTGACTGCTTTCTCCACACTATGCAGCAAGATGGAGAGCCTTGGACCAAAATGAAGAACCATCCCTACTGATGCAGATTTCTTCTTCTTCTTCTTCTTCTTCTTCTTCTTCTTCTTCTTCTTCTTCTTCTTCTTCTTCTTCTTCTTCTACACTTATAAAGCACCTAATATTTTCAAAGTGCTGTACAGATACTGAAAGATAAAACAGTCCCTGCCCACAATCCAGGCTCACAATCTAACAGACACGATACACAAGGAAAAAGGAATAGGGAGGGAAGAGAAAGGAAGCATTGGAGCAACAGCTCCTTCTCTGGCTGATGGATGGGGCCACACTGGTCTCAGTTCTAATAGGTGTACTTCCTTGAAGAGGAGGGTGAAATAAGCTCCACACAGCTGCTCCTTCTCTGGCCAATATATGGGGCCAGTTGTTCTCCCTCTTGCCACGATGTCCTTCCTGGCAGGCAAGGGATGCAGCCTCCCAGTGGCCCTTGTTCCTCTGGACAATGGATGAGGCCAGCATGTGCTGCCTTTCAGGCTTCTAGTCCCAAGGCAACTATCAGTTGGAACTGGGGAATAATTCATGAAAGTGGTAGTTTCTCTTGAATAAATAAGACAACAAATAATCTAGGTAACAACTGATAGCCTGAATCACAAGATGGACTCCATCTTGCTGCATGGCTGCCTTGAAGTCTGAAGTTCTGAATGCTCTCTTGCAACAGACAACTCTGTTCAAAAAATAATCCAAACAATTCATGCTTCCTCCTAGGGTTAATGGATTAATCAACTCATTCTACCACCCGATTAATGCTTTAACCAGCATTTGCCCTAATGCATCTAGCTTCAGAAGAGCACGCTACACTGGAATTTCAGCTAGTCACAACACGCAGAAACACTGTCTCAGCTCTTATAGCTGCACAGGTTATAAATAACGATCAGTCTATCTCGCTTGTTTGCTTCTTTAAAAAAAACTTTGCCAAAGGTACTGTTTAGAGATCTTTCTAGACCATTTATTTTTAAATTACCAGCCAGAGGAGAGGAGGAAAAAAAAAAAAAACTTAGACCGATTGCTTATCAGAATGAAATCCAAATGTCACATTAGTTGAGAAAGTTGGGAGATTAAATTTTCCAATGCCCTTCATCTGCTGCTGACATTTTGGGAGCTTTCCTCCCCCTCCCTTTAGTGCCTACTTTTCAGTCTTAACATCTTAAAACACACACACACACAACCCAAACAAACGCTGCAAAGAAAGCCGCTCGACAGACTGGGCTGCTAGAATGCTTCTTAGAAGTTAATTTTTCTGTAGGCTTTAGCTTTGACCTTAGGATTGCAGCTGGCTCTTTGCATGCATATGCAAGGTATTTCTTGTAGGCTTTGTGGAATAACATTTTAACTAGAATGCTTGCTTTAAAAAAAGCCATTAATTTAAGCAGGTCAACTGTTATTATCATTTAATGCGTGTTTACTGGCTTATGGCCTGTGGTTCTTTCTTTCAACATGTTTTCTTCCATCTGTTGAAGACCCACAATATTGTTAAACCTGACACTACAAAAACCATCTCCAGCCCATAACCTTGTCAGAATTATTATTATTTTTTATCAGGTTGGTTTAAAATAATAATTCAAGAAGAAACGCAACAAGTGGTTGTTAGGCTTCTTTCTTTCTGTCTTTCTTTCTGTTTCCTCTTTTAGGCAATAGGGGTAGCCACAATCAATCCTACATGAGAATCAAAGATGCCAATGTATTAGCCAATCAAAAGAGTGATATCACTTTATCACATCTACTGCGAATACAATTCAATAATGCTAAACTATTTCGAGTTAAGTCCTGTCATGCCAGATCTTTTGTGGGAGCAGATTTTTATTGCTGGTTCTCTGCTTCAACCTGGCAACAGGCTTGGTTTCAAATGCCTGTGTGTATTGTGACCAACTTCAGTTGCGATCTTCGCAGCTCGCAGAGGAACTCAAGACTAGGGATAGTGGATAAATTCTAGACGGACTAAAATGAACTCGGATTTCTAAGAAACCAACCTGCGGAATCTGCTGTGGAGTGACCCCCTCAGGCTGCGCGGAGTCTGCGGACTTTGGGATTTTTTTTTACTTTCCTAAAATTTACGCATATTTCTTCATAGGAAAATATGCACATTTCTGGTGAATGGGGGTCAATATGCTAAATTTTACATATTAAGGTAAATTATGTACATTGTTACAAAACCTCTTGTGCAATTATTTGTGTATTTTTCTGCATGATGGGAAGAAAAATCACACCCGTCTGTGAGCGGACAACGGAACAAAAGGTGCTTGACAATCTACGAAACGCAGATGGAGCAGATTTTACACAGTCCGTACATCCCTACTCAAGACAAAACTGTGGAAACAAAATTCTCAGAGAAGAACCTGATCCTAACACAGGGCAATCCTAAGAAGGCAATCCTAAGAGGGGCTGGGGAGGGGAATGAGAAGTAGAGGATTCCCTACTATTTCCCAAACCTTGCTAGCCAAGGTGGAAGGAGTGTGGGGTGGTCTTACTTGTCCCTAGCCCACACAGATTTTTTCCCTTCTCCCTACCCTATTGGAGGGATGAGGAAATTACCTGTACCAGCTCCAGGCTGGCACAGAAGTGGGATCCAATCCTGAGGTCTCACCGGCAAATGAAAGGTTCTGGGATCCTGAGGAACCAAGGCCAACTCTGTCCTACCCCCCACCCCCCACCACATCCCATTTTACAAAGAAGCAGCAATACTGTTAAGTAACAACAGAATTTAGTCCAATGTAGCATCCCCGTGCTTGCATATTACACAGTGTTGCCTCTAAGTATTTGGACTAGAGGATACACCTGGAGTAAAGCACACGTGTTTACCTTCTCTGAATGGCTATCCTTATGGAGACTAAAAGAGAGTGCTTGCCAATTGATGGCTGCTTCCTGTCAAACCCACCATTGAGCAAGCAGCATTTTCTCTCAGTCTCCCTCACCATGGAATGCAGTGAGAGGCAGGTGAACACGCCAGCTTGCTCTCTCCAAGTTGACAATTATTAACCATTCTGAGAATGGTCCATCTCCTCCTAATACAAAACTACCTACAGCTACTTGTCAATCATTCTCCTCCATCATACCTACCTATACTAACCTGTTACAGCACTGTGTACCATACAGAAGGGGAAAGCCACCATGAATATGTTGTTTATGAGGGCCGCTTACAGGGGGCATGTGACTGCCTTGCCAGGCTGTTGGGACCAGGGAGAGGGACTTCTCAGTAGCCGTGCCAAGGCTCTAGAACCCCCTGCCAAAGGAGGGCCATCATTCCCTCTCCTTAATCTGCTTCCCACAGAAACCTAAAACCGTCCTGTTTAGTAGGGCATTGGGGATACGAATGGTTTCAAGCCCTGTACTAAACTGTGTTTTAATTTGCTACATTGATTTTTTTTCATTGCTGATGTTTAATTGTTTTAATGGCTGCTTTTTATCTTTTTTTGTTGTATTTTGCTTTAAACCAATTAGGGCGCAATCCTATAGGTGCTAGTCAGTGGCTAGACGGCCATAAGACTGGAGAACTGCCCTCCTGGAGAACCGCCCTCTACCCCCTCCCGTGCCGCCTCGTAGGCAGTGTGGATTGGCCCTGCACTCCATGCTCAGAAGAGTGGCATGGAGCGAGGGAAATGGGGCATTCCTGGGGGCAGGGAGGTTGGAAGTGCTGGTACGACACTTCCTATTTCTCATTGGGCATCTCCACTACACACTCTGAGGTCTTGTGGCTAGACAGCCGAAATTGGCCATCTAGCCACGACAGCAGGGCAGCTGGAGCACGGAGGAGATGTGCTCCTCCTGCCCTGCAGTGGATGGGCAGTCGCCTCCGAGTTCGGAGGCACCCCCCATAGGATTGCTCTCTCCAGGTGCAATCTTATGCATGTTTAAACAGAAAAAAGTCCTACAGTTCCCAGCATTCCCCAACCAGCCATGCTGGCTGGGGAATGCTGGGAGTTGTAGGACTTTTTCCTGTCTGAACATGCATAGGATTGCACCCTTACAGCACAATCTGATGCATATTTACTCAGAAGTAAGCCCTGTGAGTTCTATGAGGCTTACTCTCAAGTGAGTGTGCATAGGGTTGCATTGTTAGTAATTTTGTTTTTATTTGCTTTTAACTTGTTGTTAGCTTGAGATTTTAAAGGAAAGGCTGGATGTATATGTTTTAAATATATACATTAGAATGAAGAGTAATTTTTATCATCTTTGCGAGGCAATCTCTGGCCTCTGTACAACATATATTGTTTTTGTGATTTGGCTGGTATGTGTTTCCCTGCCCCATGACATGTTGCTTTGCGTTGTTCTTTTAGTGGGACTAGGACACTATCTCTTGAAGGTTTGCTGAGTTTATGTTGCTGGTATTAAGAAGAACTGACTGGTTGTTCTTACAAGCTCGCTACTATGTAGAATGAGAAGCCAACTCCAGCTATAGCACCATGCAGAAATAATGTCATTGTTTCTTGTGTTCAGAAGTCTGGTTTCTTCATCAAGAAAACAGCACACGTCTCAGTAGTTTGGCCTGGAGAAATGGTTAGACCCCTGCAATTATTGCTTTCCCTCAGTGCAAAGCATACAGTTTCATGAATTCTGGGAGTGACCCAGTAGAACTGAGTGAAAGTGCCCCCTAGACACTTTCTGCACAATCCTATGCATGGCAACAAAGAAAGAAGTCCCATGGAGTTTAGAGATGAAGAGATTCTGGAGCAGATGATAAAACAATCCATTTGTAAGCACCTTGAAAACAATGCCGTGATTACTCGAAGCCAACATGGATTTGTCAAAAACAAGTTCTGCCAGACAAATCTGATCTCATTTTTTAATCAAGTCACCTCCCTTGGAGACCGTGGGAATGCTGTAGACATCATATACCTCGACTTCAGCAAGGCTTTCGACAAAGTGCCCCATGATATCCTGATGAGCAAACTAGCTCAAAGTGGGCTAGATGAAACAACGATCCGGTGGATCCACAGTTGGCTACAGAGCTGGACTCAAAGAGTGGTTATCAATGGGACCTTCTCAAACTGGGGAGAGGTAACGAGTGGGGTGCCGCAGGGCTCAGTCCTGGGTCCAGTGCTCTTCAACATTTTTATGAATGACTTGGAGGAGGAGGTGCAGGGAATGCTGATCAAATTTGCAGATGACACCAAATTGGGTGGGATAGCTAATACTTTGGAAGACAGAAACAAAATTCAAAGTGATCTGGATAGACTGGAGCACTGGGCAGAAGACAACAGAATGACATTTAATAGGGATAAATGCCAAGTTCTGCACCTAGGAAAAAGAAACCAAATGCACAGTTACAAGATGGGGGATACGTGTCTTAACAACACTACAAGCGAGAAAGATCTTGGAATTGTTGTCGATCACAAGCTGAATATGAGCCAACAATGTGATGTGTCTGCACAAAAGGCAGGTGCTATTTTGGGCTGCATTAATAGAAGCATAGCTTCCAAATCCCGGGAAGTACTGGTTCCCCTCTCCTCAGCACTGGTTAGGCCTCATCTGGAGTACTGTGTCCAGTTCTGGGCACCACACTTGAAGAAGGATGCAGACAAACTGGAGAGGGTTCAGAGGAGGGCAACAAAGATGATCAGGGGACTGGAAACAAAGCCCTATGAAGAGAGACTGAAAGAACTGGGCATGTTTAGCCTTGAGAAGATAAGACTGAGGGAAGAGATGATAGCACTCTTCAAGTACTTGAAAGGTTGTCACAGAGAAGGCCAAGATCTCTTCTTGATCATCCCAGAGTGCAGGACACGGAATAATGGGCTCAAGTTGCAGGAAGCCAGATTCTGGCTGAACATCAGGAAAAACTTCCTGACTGTTAGAGCAATACGACAATGGAACCAATTCCCTAGGGAGGCAGTGGGCTCTCCCACACTGGAGGCGTTCAAGACAAGGCTGGACAGCTATCTGTCGGGGATGCTCTGACCTGGATTCCTGCATTGAGCAGGGGTTTGGCTCGATGGCCTTGTAGGCCCCTTCCAACCCTACAACTCTATTATTCTTTCACGCTTAAGGGAAACTGTGAGGTCACCACTCTTTGTGGGAATACTATTTGTATGAAGAAGGCTCCTGTGTGACTGAGGCAATTTTGACCAAGTCAGCTCAACCCTGCTGTAAAAAAAGGGAAACAGAGGTGTTGTGCTGGTTTGGTTAAAATAGCCACACCTATGCAAGGAACTAGTCCCAACTCTTCCTCTTGATAGGGCTTCATTTTTGAAAAATGACATGCTGAGCTGGGGTATTCTCCAGAATTTGCTGATTGAAGCAGACTGCTTCAAGTCACTTCATGGTAAAGTTGATCCTGCACTGATCTTCATTTTTCCTCCTAAAATAGTGCTTTGATCTTCATTAACAGAACTGGAGCTGTTTATGTCCCCGGTGTATCAGAGAAGACTAGCCATAACTCACAGGGCTCCCCAACGTATGAAGTATTTATATCCTGCCTGACATGTTGTTCTATCTGCACTTGATATGCCATTAGCAGAGTGGTAGAAATATTATGATTTATTGGCAAAGTGCTTTTTTATATGTATTTCCTGCTGGCCTGGTATAAATATCTGATATTTATAATAATTACACCGACAGCATCAACTCATGATTCCAAGGAGACCGTCTGGCTGCCATGAAATTGATCACATTTATGAGCTCCGTTTGCACACTGGCACTGACAGCTCCAGCACCTCCCATTCTCAGGAGTCCTTAGCAGTGCAGTTCATAAACTCCTGCTGATTGTATGGAAACCCATCCATTTGCATTGCTTAACACACCCATTGCTGTAGCGCCTCCAATGCATCAATCACATTCTTTGTGCCTTGAATTTTAAATTCCTTTATAAGAAATGAAATGGAGGGGAAAAGCCATAGAGTAACACCCATTTGCTCAATTTTCCAGCAATTTCTCTTGTCCTTTCCCCTGCATTGTTATTCTCCATCTCTGCCCCCTGCATTGGAAATATGTGCAAAGCTACCCCATTTTTGCCCTATCCTAACAGCCCAATTTTAAACATGTTTACTGAGATTTACTTCCTCGAAAACATGCTTAAGATTGCAGCAGCTGTTAGGGTGGGACTGCCTATTATGTCACACATAGTTCCTAGATTCTTCCTCTTTCTTAGATATAAAATTGTTGCTAAGGCTGTAATTCGATGGCTGATATGGGCGGGGGTGGGTGGGATGGGGGTTTTAAACACTTTTCACTAATGTAGTTTTCCTGCTGAAAATAAGCCTCCCATAAGCTGCTGTTACTCCTGCTGGGGAAAAGTTGCTTGCATCTTTCCCTCTATGGGGGCAATTTTCAAAAAAACTCCATGCAAGGGGAAAGGGTTAGGAAGCCCCTTTCCCCCATATCAGTCTTCCACGTCAGATTTCAGCCTCAGCAGCTGTGTTGCATAAAAGACAAAACCATCTAAAAAAAGAATCACACAATGATACATAACATGAATTCTGCCATGACCCTGACGCTGATAGCAAAAGACAGACAGCCTGTTAAGAGGGAGAAAGATATATACAGATTCTATTTGATTGCAGAGATCAGTATGATTTTAGGAAGGTCTTTCTTCCCTAGGACAGATTTTCCCTCATAGTCAGAAGAAGCTAGGAAAATAGAAACAGAAACATCTCTGAATGCAGTGAAATTTGAGAAGCCTCTAGCTATTACTTTCAACTTTTCAAGTTCAACAGCTTGTGTACGAAGAGTCAAGCTTCCAGGCTGTGTCTGTGTGATCCCTCACATCAGATAGCCATTTGTACCAGCACAGGAGGCCACCAAAAATGTCAGTAAAGTGAATGAAATACAAAGCTTACTCATGTTTCACTAAAGAGTGGAACTAGAATGCCCTGTGACTTAAAAAGATCAGACCTTAGGAATGACTGATACAAAGGTGTCCCCCATTTACACCGTAGAACACGATATAACTGCATCAGTCCTGCCACAAGGGGAGGATCAGCTGAGAAAGAGGCTTGCCTGATATTTTTTTTTATATCCTAGGACATTAATGGCATCACTGATCAGACAGAGAAAATGAAGACCTTTGCATATGGAGCAGTGGAAATCAGTGCAGTTCTAGTAACATCAGTGGAATACGGCCAGTGTAAGACAGCTGGGGATCTGGCCCAGAGAATTTTGGCCTCTATTATGGTTTAAACACTGTCTTCCAACCATAAACATAATAATAAGGCTTGAAAAAATAACTGCAATTTCCTCCCATTCTGCTGGTGGAATCTAACAGACAATGTTAGTTAATGTGAACACTTTCTGTGGATAAACATTGAGACCCTCTCCTACTGGGAGAGTAAGGAGGATTTTTTCAAAACATTTAAAAACAAATCTTGCATATCTTGAGTTCCCATGTACAAGTAACCTAGCATCCATTATCTTTTAAAGATTTAGATGTTTTTTAAAAGAAGAAGTCCACAATCAGAATTACAGTGGACTGAACCACAAGTGCAATGAATAGAAATCTCATTTCTATTTCTCTCCGCGTTTATATCTGGCATAAGCTTCTTGAATAAAGTCACAGTTTTACTGAATAGGCATTGTCTGTCTGAACTAACGTCATCTGAGGAAGATCATGCTCAATTTAAATTTTAAAATGGATGTTAAGAAAAATGGAGGATCTGTGGTTTTTCTATTTAGCTCACTGCACACAATTTGGTATCTTTTTAATTTCATCATCATCACCACCACCACCATCACCACCACCTTTTCTTTAGTGTTGGAATAAAATTAACTGGAATATTGCTGAGAGAAGTAATAGGGTGTAATAGAGTCTGAGGCACAGAGAATGCTACATGTGTTTTTAATAGGAGAAAGACAAAAAAAACCCTAAAAACTGATAATACATAACGCAAATGTGTAACGATTTCAGGCATCATCATCAACAAGCAGAAAATGGAGTGCTTTGGTCTATTACTAGCTCTGGATACTGATTTGCTAGTCTTCCCTCTTTCTTACGGCCTAGAGTTCATGAACTATCAGAAGTCTGATTAATTTTTAAATATTTGGAGAGTTCATACTCTAGCATTAATGAGAGCTTCTGTCCTCTACAGAGAACAAAATGGAAGTTGACAGACACCATGGGGTAGTATCCAATGTTAGTCCTATGTAGAGTAGACCCATTGAAATGAATGAGACTTAAGCTAGTCAAGACTTACCTGTCCTATTCATTTCAGTGGGTCTACTCTACATAGGACTAACATTGGATACTACCCTATAGGCCTGCCACTGATGGCTCCCTGTGGAAAGGTCCAAGTCAGGTCTCCTTGTGGACTGTATTCTTTGCCAGAGATGAGTAGTTTGCCTCATGCAGTTAGGACCTTCTATTTTAATATGATCTTGTTATGTTTAGTGTCCCACAGGTTTCTTACACCACAACCCAAGCCTGCTTTATATACCTTATCTTTGAACCTCAACGCAAACAAACATAGGGTAGAATCCAATGCTAGTCATGACTAACTTAAGTCCCATTCATTTCAGTGGGTCTACTCAACATAGGACTAAGATTGGATTCTACCCATAGCTTCATGGACTGATGTAATTTTCACTTCACAGTTTCCTCAGGCAACCTTAGCACAGAAGTAGCATCGTAAAGAGCCATGTCCAGGAGCCAGTCTACATGGAAACAGGTTTTGAGGCAATTCTGTTTAAATACGGATTTTCCTGATATTGAGTTTGCTCCTCCCGGGGCAAACGGTAGCCAGTAATGTGGTGTATACATTTATAAAATCCATTTGCATGGGACAAACAAGTAGAACTGAATGTCATCAAATGGGTAGGTGCGGGAAAGCGTGGAGGCTTGGTCTTTGCTCCCTGTGCTCAGTGAAGCTTTTAAAATCAGTAAGGGACAGGCAGTGACTGAGTGCAGGGTCAAAACGGCATCTTTTCAAAGCAGCTCCCCTTTCCTGTGCTCAGTGAATATTTAAAGAGACAGGCAGCAACTGAACACAGGGTTGAAACAGCGTCCTTTCAAAGCAGCAGGGCTGACTCCCATCCCCAAGGCAATGAGTTACTTCTGGGTAGCCATAAGCTTCCGCCCCATGCAACATCTACATGAAACCGTTGACTGTGGTCATCCAGAGATTTGGGGTGCATTGTCATCAGTACGCTGATGACACACAGCTCTATTTCTCCTTTTCATCTTCTTCAGATGAAGCTGTGGATGTGCTAAATTAATGCCTGGCTGCAACAATGGACTGGATGAGGGCTAATAAACTGAAACTCAATCCAGACAAGACTGAGATGCTGTTGGTGGGTGGTTCTTCTGAGTGGGTGGAGGGTGCTCAACCTGTTCTGGATGGGGTTGCACTCCCCCTGAAGGAGCAGGTTTGTAGCTTGGGGGTTCTCCTTCAGCCATCTTTGTCACTTGAGGCTCAAGTGGCCTCGGTGGCACGGAGTGCCTTCTACCAACTTCAGTTGGTGTCTCAGCTATGCCCCTATCTGGATAGGGATAACCTGGCTTCAGTTGTCTATGCTCTGGTAATCTCCAAGTTAGATTACTGCAATGCACTCTACATGGGGCTGCCTTTGAAGATGGTTCAGAAGCTTCAGCTCATGAAAAATGTGGCAGCCAGATTGATAATGGGGACCAGAAGGTCCAAACATATAAGACCGACTCTGGCCTGCTTGCACTGGCTGCCTGTATATTTCCAAACCCAATTCAAGGTGCTGGTTTTAACCTATAAAGCCTTACATGGCTTGGGACCACAATACCTGATGGAGTGCCTCTCCTGACATGAACCTACCTGTACACTACGCTCAACATCTAAGGCCCTCCTCCGGCTGCCTACATGGAGGGAAGCTCAGAAGACGGTGACAAGGGAGAGGGCCTTCTTGGTGGTGGCCCCCAAATTATGGAATGATCTCCCCGACGAGGCCTGCCTGGAACCAACATTGTTATCTTTTTGGTGCCAGGTTAAGACCTTTCTCTTCTCCCAGGCATTTGGCAGCATATGATTAGTTTTAATTGATCCTGGAATGTCTTAGAGTTATGATTGTTTGTTTTTGAGATTGTTTGTTTGAAGTTGTTTTAGATATATGTTTATTTTGTGTATATTGTCTGTTCATGTGTTTTTTATGTAAATGGTTTTTAATCTCTGTATACTGTATTTTTAATGTTTTTAATCTTTGCAAACCACCCAGAGAGCTTTGGCTATTGGGTGGTATAGAAATGTAAATAACAACAACAACAACTCTTCCCTTCCACAAATCAGCACCTCTTCCACCATTCCGTGCTGAAGCCAGCTGAGGAAAACCTGCCACAAAGAGTTTCAAGAAACCTCAGATTTAGGGCAAGAAATGCCACATTAGCTATGGGGAGGGGCGTGTGTCATCTGACATTATTGACTTGGGGGTGGAGCAGAACCAGCGTAAAAGCCCAGCATAGTACATACAGCTCAGTACTAGCCACATTTACTTGGGAGTAAGCCCCACTGCTTGCAACTTAAATGCACAAGTGTGCAGCCTAAATCACTGCTGCAAGACACAACAATGGCACAATGGAAATGGAATCCTGTGACAGCCTCAACAAGAGATGGTAGTGAGCTCATCACAGGCATTACTGTCATGGTGCTTAGTTGACTGCTAAGGAGTTGTGAAGCAAGCTGGCACAGTTGCAGAGAAACTTGCCCAACTGTCTTAATTCAACTTGGTGCTTCAAAACCTTAATTCACCACATCCACTTTAAATACTTGTCAGCTCAGATTTTTGAAAAAAAGGAAAAAAACACTTTTGTAAGAGGAGCATAGCATAATTCCAGAAATACAGGGTAACTCCTATCTACGGATGTCAGAGAATTCTGCCACAGATCTCGGTGAGATTCCGAAATCTGTGGCGGAACAAAGCCCCCTGCAAAATGGGCCTGGAAAGGAGCACCTACCTGCTGCCGTCTGTGCTGCATTGTGAACGGCGGCCGCGTCTGCGGCTGCCATTCGCTTCTTCCATATAGCCGTGATAGGCTACGTAAATACTTACGTAGCCTATCACAGCTAACGCATGGACGCCATTTGCATCCCTGCGGAAGCCGTGATAGGCTGCGTTAAGTATTTACCTAGCCTATCATGGCAAAAAAAAGGGAATGCAAATGGCGGTGGCTATGGCGGCCACCATTTGTGTTCCCTTTTTTTTGCCGTGATAGGCTACGTAAATAGCCGCCGCCATTTGAGTTTGCTGTTGTTGTGGGTTTTTTTGCCATGATAGGCTATGTAAATATGTACGTAGCCTATCATGGCAAAATACAGGGACGCAAATGGCGGCAGCTATGGCAGCCGCCATTTGCGTCCCTGCAGGCTGCCCAGCGGCTGGATGTCCGGCTGCGGGTGGTCCCGGCCGGCGACTCTGCGGAATCTCTGCAGAGCGGAGCCGGCCGGAGAGAATTTCGGGGGGAGGGACAGAGCACCTCCCCCCCACCGCGAATGTCACCCTTCGAAACGGTAAGTGACTTTCGTATATCCCTACTCCTAACCCATATCTGACAGAGCAGCCTTCCCCAACCTGGTGCCCTCCAGATGTGCTGGCTTGGAACTCCCATAGTTCCCAGCCAGCATGACCAATTCACTATGACGAAGTCACCTTCCAAAGGCCACGCTGGCTGGGAATGATGGGCACTGAAGTCCTACACATCAGGAGGGCACCAGGTTGGGGAAGGCCATGGTAGAGGGTTGTTTTTGCCCTAAAACTGATGGCTAATGCCCTTCATAATTCTAATCCCATCTTACGTAACTGTTGATAATTTAGTAGAAATGTTTCATATGAGAACTAGCAGTCAACCGGACAAGTTTTTTTTTAAATTAGTAGTTCATGACTAGCATGATTTCTTGTTAATTAGAGAAGGAGGGGCATGTTAGACAGAACCAAGGCATGTTAGGAGGAACTAAACATTGCATTTCCATAGGCAGGAAATATTTAACTTCTGTGCCATTGGTGAAATTGCTATAGGAGTTAAGGTATCCTGGTGTCAAAGAATGCTGATAATTTGGAAAGAGAAAGGAATGATAAATGGTATGGAAAACAAGCCTTAAATGAGCAGCGGATAATGAAAAAAATTATTTATAGTGAATTTGGAAGGTGAATCTCCACCACTGATTTACTCTGAGCTAGCTGCGTGATGAGGTCGTTAGGGATACATTACATTGTGGCTATTCAGCAGCCACCCCGGAGCTTATTAACTGGATTTCCTGAGACTGCTTTTCCTTAAGTCAGGTTCTCTGTGGTATAGTTGCTGTGTGCCCCAACCCCTGCATTTACCTCGGTAGTGTCTACTCAGAAGTAACTCCCATTGTGCTCAATGTGGCTTGTCCCCTGAATGCCCACATCAGAATTTAGAGATCCCCCACAACGGAAATAGCAGATTTTAAAGCACTAATTCCCTAAAGGCTGTAAAGTGCTTTACCAAAGCTGTTATTCTCCAGTGTTTGGTTCATTGCCTTCAAAAGTAATTAATTCACACCTTTGTTACAGCGATTCTGTGCACCGTCAGGTTAAAATGGGAGCTGGTTTCCCTGTCCCCCTGTGTTTCCTGTCCCTTCCCAGTGCAAACCAATTAGTGTCTACTCAGAAGTAACTCCCACTGTGCTCAATGAGGCTTGTTCCCAAAATGCACTCCCAGAGTTACTGAGATTCCCATGAATTGAAATAACGCATTTAGAAGCTGTGGTGTCAAAGCTGTGAAGCTTCAATTGATTGCAGAGGAGCAAGGTGCACACTGTGTCATTATTGTTGTTGTTTTAAGGAAGTAACTAATGCTGGAAAAAAAAACTCTCTGGAAAAGACCCTGATGCTGGGAAAGACTGAAGGCAAAAGGAGAAGGGGACGGCAGAGGATGAGATGGCTAGATAGCATCACCGATGCAATGAATATGAACTTGAGCATGCTCTGGGAGAGAGCGCAGGACAGGAAGGCCTGGCGTGCTATGGTCCATGAGGTCACAAAGAGTGGACACGACTGAACGACTGAACAACAACAACAACAACAACAACTAATGCTGGGGGAGAGAAAGACAGATTGTTCCCAGCTTCAACAGCTTCGAAGCAGAGAGAATACTGAGTTCTTGCACTGATTGTTGTTTTAAGAAAGTAAGTACTGTAAGGGTGGGACAAGGGAGAAGGAGATTGATTTTTGACACAGGAGGAAGATTTTATCAAAGGAGGGGGGGGTGCCTGGATGGGAAGGAGCCTCTTTTATTGGTCAAGCAGCCTCTGCCTGTCAGATGATGTTTATTCCAACCCCCCCCCCCCCCCCCGCGACTCAGATGTATATTATGTGAAGCAACTTAGAACAGAGCGATGCACTGGGCCCTGCCCAGACAGAAGCTAGCGCCTTGAAAAATGTGGGTAAGCCACTCCTTCCTTCTCCTTCCGTTGTTGTGGAGACACAGTCTTTGTCACAGTAAATTAACACCCTCCCAAGAGAGAGGGAAGTACTGTATGAGCTTGATGTTTGAATGGAAAAGTATAAAATGAAATGGTATCTGGAAGCGAAAGTTAAAGAAACTCAAATTAGAACAAAACATTTTTTTTAAATCGAGGACAAATAAATACTTGCTAGTACAATCAGGGTAGGCTCCAGATGTTCTGTCAATACTGGTTGTTGTTGTTCAGTCATTCAGTCGTGTCCGACTCTTTGTGACCCCATGGACCATAGCACGCCAGGCCTTCCTGTCCTGCGCACTCTCCCGAAGCGTGCTCAAGTTCATATTCATTGCATCGGTGATGCTATCTAGCCATCTCATCCTCTGCTGTCCACTTCTCCTTTTGCCTTCAGTCTTTCCCAGCATCAGGGTCTTTTCCAGAGAGTTTTCTCTTCGCATTAGGTGGCCAAAATATTTGAGCTTCAGCTTCAGTATCTGTCCTTCCAATGAGCACTCAGGGTTGATTTCCTTTAGGATGGACTGATTTGACCTCCTTGCAGTCCAGGGGACTCGTAAGAGTCTTCTCCAGCACCACAGTTCGAAAGCATCAATTCTTTGGCGCTCAGCCTTCCTTATAGTCCAGCTCTCACAGCCATACATTACTACTGGGAAAACCATAGCTTTGATTAGACGGACCTTTGTTGGCAAGGTGATGTCTCTGCTTCTTACCATGCTGTCTAGGTTTGCCATAGCTTTCCTCCCAAGGAGCAAGCATCTTTTAATTTCATGGCTACAGTCACCGTCTGCGGTGATCTTGGAGCCCAAGAAAGTAAAATCTGTCACTGCTTCCATTTCTTCCCC
This sequence comes from Heloderma suspectum, assembly GCF_057233095.1. Lineage (NCBI taxonomy): Eukaryota > Metazoa > Chordata > Lepidosauria > Squamata > Helodermatidae > Heloderma > Heloderma suspectum. The sequence continues at coordinate 282,134,408 of NC_139459.1, forward strand.
TTCTATATGCCAGGAAATGATAGGGCCAGATGCCATGACCTTATTTTTTTTAATGTTGAGTTTCAAACCAGCTTTTGCACTCTCCTCTTTCACCCTCAACAAGAGGCTCTTGAGATCCTCTTCGCTTTCTGCCATTAGGGTGGTATCGTCTGCATATCGGAGGTTGTTGATCATTCTCCCAGCAATCTTAATTCCGACCTCTGATTCATCCAACCCGGCATTTCTCATGATGTACTCTGCATATAAGTTAAATAAGCAGGGTGACAATATGCAGCCTTGTCGTACTCCTTTCCCAATTTTGAACCACTCGCTTGTTCCATGTCCGGTTCTTACTGTTGCTTCTTGACCCTCGTACAGGTTTCTCAGGAGACAGGTAAGGTGGTCTGGTACTCCCATCGCTTTAAGAATTTGCCACAGTTTGTTGTGATCCACACAATCAAAGGCTTTAGCGTAGTCAATGAAGCAGAAATAGACGTTTTTCTGGAATTCTCTTGCTTTCTCCATGATGCAGCGAATGTTGGTGATTTGATCTCTAGTTCCTCTGCCTCTTCGAAACCCAGCTTGTACTTCCGGTAGTTCTCGGTTCGCATACTGCTGAAGTCTAGCTTGTAGGATTTTGAGCATCACCTTGCTGGCAGGTGATATGAGCGCAATTGTGCGGTAGTTTGAACACTCTTTGGCGTTGCCCTTCTTTGGAATTGGAATGTAAACTGACCTTTTCCAGTCTTGCGGCCATTGCTGAGTGTTCCAAATTTGTTGGCATATTGAGTGCAGCACTTTAACAGCATCATCTTTTAGGATTTTAAATAGCTCAGCTGGAATACTGTCATCTCCGCTAGCTTTGTTGTTACTAATGCTTCCTAAGGCCCACTTGACTTCACTCTCGAGGATGTCCGGCTCAAGTTCAGTGACCACACTATCATGGCTATCAAGGACATTACTATCATGGCTATCAAGGACATTAAGATCTTTCCTGTATAGTTCTTCTGTGTATTCTTTCCACCTCTTCTTAATCTCATCTGCTTCTGTGAGGTCCCTGCTTTCAGTCAATACTGGACACTCCCTTAAATGGTCCACTTTAGCCAAATACAGTTTAGTAGCTGTGAATGTCTGTGTGCATACTCATAGAGGGGTGTTGGCAGCTCTCATCCTGGGGAAAGTATTCAGCTTCCACTGAGACGCTAAGGAGAGCAGGGATGGACATGCAAGGCTTGACCAAAAAGAAGGTAAGTGAGGCAAAGGTGGCTGATGATAGGGGTTGTGGGTACTGTACACTGAAGCTCAGGTATTAGGGACAGAATAGGAAGTGGCATCACCATGCTCCTATGGTTATAATAAAAAAAATCAAATGATCAATAATCAAACTATGTATATTTTTGGGAGTAAGATCTGAGATTGCTTGTGGCAGGTGTGGAGGTCAGGAGGCATGTCCTTGTGCCAGAGCCACCACCTATATCAGCGTGAATCTTTCCAGCCATGAGGAGGGTTCACAAACTTCCCTGGTAAGTGTTGGTTTGTGGGGAAGATAGCAGGGAGCGAATTCTTCCAGCTTAGCTCAGGGGATCTTTGCTATTTTTTTCCTGCCTGAGCCAATGCTCAGCTGGAAAATGTGCAAGACTCACTGCTCAGCATTGACCTGGCAGAGAGTTCAGTTGTAAAAACAAATACTAGTAGAAACTCAAATATAGACAGATACTAACTAGAGTTAATACAGACACAGCATCAACCAATACTAAAGAGAAGATAGGCCTAAATGATGTCAGTAATCCTTTCTGACCTTAAAAATCCATCTATTATTAAACCAATCAACTGTAAGCTGTGTTTCTTTAGGAACTCTTACATTTCTGTCCTTTATAGCACCATAAATTCTCAAGAGCACGGGAACAGGCATGCCTGGGACAGAGATTTACCACCTTGTTCTCAAAACTACTCATAATTATGCACATATCTGAATGTGCAAAAAAGGGAAAAGAAATAAAAGTAGAGGCTCTCTTTTCACATGCTATGACTTTTGGGTTCAAGGCCAAAAACACTGGCTGAGGAACTCAAGCAAGACTGAAAACAAATGAGAAAAAATGCATAATGAAGAAAGAGATTGAGAGCAGAGGAAACATGATGAGGCTGTTATTAATGGAAACAAGAGTGTTTGCCTTAGAACAGGTTATTAGATTGCCTTCTCCAGATGCACTTGCATAAGATGAATGCTAGAAACTGGAGGAAACATAAGTAAGAGGGTTTGCAGGCCAAACTGTAGGTCTTGTATCATGGGGACAAGGATAGAAGAAGACCTCATGCCTTCCCATGGCTTCTATATGAGCATCCTCATGTTTAGTCCCCCACACTGCCACCACCATTTTCAAGCTGCTTCTCTGCACAGGTTTGACTTTTTCTGGTGTGTGTGTTTGTACACACAAGCATGTGTGACATAGTAATCATTCCTCTCAGGCATTTAAATACTTCCATCTTAGAAGAAACATCCCACTCCCTATTACATTTGTAAGGTGGAAAACTTGCTTGGTTGTTTGTTTACTTAATTGTATTCAGTAGTTTTGATGTTGGTCTTTTATATTGCTTGGATGATGCATTGTTACCTGTGATTCTCCAGTATCAGGCTACTGGAAATCTGAGTTTACCCCAGCCCAATCCTAGCATTGTTAGGATTTCTCCTGGGAAAACAGGCTGACCGCTCAAACTCCAAATCTGACTTTGGGCAGGTCTCAATCACTGCTCCTTGTCTTCAGTTACCAGAACAGACCTTTACAAGCTGGGTCAGTGGTATTTCCTCATACTTTTACTTTGGGCATCTCCTTATGACAAACTTATGCACTATGGCCTCAGATTTTTGTTGCTTTGTCATAGCATGCAGATTGTTCTTTCTAAACTTTTGTTTACTGCTCAGCTTTCCTCATTTGGATTTTAGAAGGCTATTGTTCATAGAATCAGAGATGAAAGAAATCTCTGAAGACATCTATTTCAGCTCCTATAGCAAGGAGTTGGTATCAATTCAATCGTAACAGCACAACTTCTTTTTAAGGTGATCACAGTATTCACACAGGACTCTGTCCTTGCCGCACAGATCTGTCACTAATAATCCTATGAAGCTTCAGGGACAATAGCTTTCTCAAATGTAGACAACAAGTGCTTTGCGTTCTGTCACCATGTTGAAATAGTTCAACTTCTGTTCTTCTTGTTTTTGTTGGCCATTTGAGGGGGCCCAGGGACCTCCATTGCACCAGCATTTATTTTTCACCCAGAAAGACCCCAAAGTGCTCTGCAAACACTCTATGGACAAAACAATGCACCCAGTTCTGAGATGAGTTAAACCAGCGGCTGATGCTTGTGAGTTGTTTTGAACAGAGCTCTCTCCAAGTATTCACATTACAAGCAGTAACTAGCAAAGGCCTATATCCTTGGGGAATTGAAGCTCTCTGGTTTATACTTAACATGCTGATTGCCAGAATTACAGGATGGCTGTGCCGGGAGGAGGGTAGAGAATTAGATTCTGTCTCTAATTAGATGTTTGCTCTTCATTTGAATTTCAGATGCCAGCTTTAATTTTAGAAACTTTCCCAGGAAGCAAAGTGACTTTCTCTCGCAAAAGTGCACCTGGCTCTTTCAGGCTTTGTCTGATGGGCTGTCACAAAGTGAGCACAGAGTGGGCCAGCCACTGTCTCTTCTACTGTAGGTCCAAGGGGCAGGCCCACTGCCTGTCTGTTTCCAATGCACAGGAAGTCCATGCAAAGATCTCTTTGGCCTTACCTTATCCCAGCAAACGTATGACCTGCCCCATGCAATGTGAAAAGATCTTTCAGACCAACGGTGCCTTACTCAACACAGAAAACCATCTCTTCCAGATAGAAAACAGTCTATGCTGGGATAATCAGCTGAGAGGGAATATATGACAGTTTGATTATGAAGATTTGGCAATGTCATCATCATTACATGAAACCGAATGTAATCTTGTAGAGAATCTCGAGCACTCAAGGAGATAGAAAGCTGCTATATCCAGCCTGCAGTTAGTGAGAGAACACGTTTTCACTAGCCTCTAAATTCATAATGAGTTATGGGCTTTTCAGGAGAGAAAACGTTTTTATCGGGATGCTAATCTATTGTCTGAAAGTCTGATGAACATGATTTGGCATCATGTTCTTAATTTTAGAGCTTCACAGTGCAATCCTATGCACATCTGCTCAGAAGATGGTCCCACTGAATTCAACTAGTTTTACTCCAGGTAACAATGTTCAGTAGACTTCTCCAACCTGGCATGTTGGACTACAACTCCAATCATCTCCAGCCAGCATACCCAATGGTCAGACTGGCTGGTGTTGGTGGGAGATATAGTTCATCACATCTGGAGGGCACCAGGTTGGGGAAGGCTGGCGTACAGGATTGCAGCCTCAGTGTGAATTCAGCATTTCCTACCTGCAAGCATTGCCACCGTAGGTTTGCAATCAAATGACATGAGAAAAGGGTGGAACAGACTGGAATCTATGTTTTTCCTTCAGTATCCAAAGCACAACTCCATTTCCCATCATGCACTGTAATTTCTCAAGCGATTTCACTGTGATATCCCATGCCTACATCTAGAGTACCTCAGTCCTCTCAGTAAAAACTACATTTCTTACGTGTCTTATTATTTTTCACAAGACTTCACGGAAAGGCTTCAGTGCTTCTTATCTGAACACAGTTAAAAGCAAAAACAACAACAGCCAAATAAAGTTTTAAAAAGTCAGATAAAGGTGCCAAATCTTTTAGAAAATGAAAACATGCACAAATGTATTCCTATTTTGACCCCCGACACACCCACCCCCGTCGAGACTGATGAGCAATTTTTTCCCACTTCTAAAGTGCTGGGGAATATTTGTAATAAGTAAAAAGGAGTTCTTAACTCTGTAACATGTTGTTCACCACCTTCAGTGTAGATTCTGCATTTTGGAGCCAACAGAATAAGTGTGAACTTTGAACATTTGGGGGCAAAGAAGACAGCGCCATTCTAACTTGTAGGAATTAACATGGAACCCATTTACTACATAAAGCAGAAGTGCTGGACAACGGGAAGGTACTTACGTATTCCGTGTCAGCCTTGGAGTCATAGTATTCAATATCCTCTTCCTGCAGAATAAAGGGAAAAGATATAAGTATGGAACAAGGTCCCAGAGGGAGGTTTTCAATGTGACCACACCAATAAGGTTGGCAACTTTTTATTTTAAAATGTCTGCTATTTAGGTGAAGTTCCTGGTGAATTCTAGCAAATCAGAGGTGAAACCCATAGCAAAAGCCTTTGGATCAATTCTAAAGCTGGTGCTGGGACAGACAGTGGGCTTGTTTTCCACTGATGGGTGAAGGAGCCATGCAGGGAGGCAGCTGTGATGGGAGTCTCCGCAGAGGCAGCTGCCATACAACCACATTCTCCATTTTGTGTTTTTGGGCCTTTGGCTTCTCTGTATCTCTTGGCTCAACAGAGATAGTAGAGCAGGGACAGCTACAGATCAACCACACATACAAACAAACAGCAAACTGGCCCTGGCAGTTTAGCACATTCCTGTTGCCTACACAGTTAAAGCATGTACACAAAGTAAACATGATTCTGTTTTTGTTTTCTGTAAAATAGCGATTCTGCTTTTACCCCCAAACATCTAGCAATCAAAGCCATCATACCTAGCTTTTATAGAACTTTTTTGTGGCAACTAACCCAGAGATAAGGAAGAAGGAAAACCAGCTGGGCCATTTTTTCCTTAGTCAGTTGGCAACCCCAGTGCTCAGACAGAACATGACTTTTTGCTAGACATGGTAAACAGAGTGGGCTGATGCCAGGAATTGAACCAGGGGAGCTTTTCTCGGCAAAGCACGTGCTCTGCCATCAAGCTACAGTTTTTGCCTTGGTCCTGCTTTGCAAAGAAGCAGTGGCCAGACTTTGAAGCCATGGGATGGAGCTGGAACGTGTAGTTCAGCCCTTGAGAAAAAGGCATCAGCATTCATCCAATGTTTATCACAAAACAGGCTGTGATACACCTCACTAGAGAGCTCCACCAGCTCAATGACAAGCAATCCAGGCAGGGATGGAGGGGTTACATTTCCAAATCTGTGCTACTGTATGGAAAGTTCACTATAATCCCCGTTTGACTGGTGGGGTGTATGTGTGTGCACTAATGGTGGAGGAGATCTGAGATGCTAATAACCACTTCTCCTACTCACAGCCACTAAATAGGCAATGAAAAATCAGGGAGTTATTTCATCATTCCAATGAAAAACTGCATGTCATTCATTTGCAGTATTTAGAAACTATTTACATAGAAAGGTCTATTTCAGTTCCTCTTACCCAATGCTAAGACATGCGGCAGCTGATAAAATCCATAAAGGGACAGGCAATTCCGAGAACAGTAATACTGTCAAAACAGGATTTTCTTTCAATTCCATCGAAAGGGGTAATTAACAGGCACTCAGCTTCTCTATTCTGCATGCAGGAATGGTAGTGGAAATGCAGCAATGCAGCAGCAATGGCAGGATATTTGCCTTCGGCAGCATGCTCAGCGCCACCAGAACAGCCATTCCACAGCACAATGGAATCATCGAAGGGCCCTGAAATTCTGAGACAGAACTATTCCCAAGCAAGATCACTCCTCCTGCTAGGAAGGTGGGTACCCTCCTGCACGAGGACATGGGAGGTGGTCTGATGTGGTCAGAAAATGGGAGAAAGATCAGGGCAGAAGGGGTTTCCTGCATAATCAGGGACCTCTCAAGCTATGCAGGAAATTTGTACTTAAAAAACAAAGCACATAACAGGGTGCGACGAGCGATGGAGGGCGTGGAAAGGAGGCATAGCGCCTGTTTGGCACGCAAGCAACGGCTGCCTCCCGCGGAACCAAAAGAATCCTTTCGTCTGTGTCTTGCGTTGGCTATTGGAGTAGATTGAAAGAGGCCGCTAGGGCGCTCCTGACAGCTTGATCCCCGTTCCTCTTTTCTCTCTCTCTCTCCTCCTACTGCCGAACGGAGGGTGCCAGGGACCCGGCGGTGCAAGCTCTGGCACAAGAGAACCAGATGCTCCGTGATCAAGTGGCTCAACTGATGACTGCCATGCTTCCACCTGCCAAACTCAATTTTTTGCCAATTTTGGTTACCACCCCAAGGCTTTCCCGTCCACCTTAGCTTCCTCTTCGGTGCCAGTGGCCCATGACATTTTAGAGGAGTTGTGAGCGGTACACCACCTCTTACGGGACTCCCTCAAGCAAGCCAAGAAAGCCTACAAGGCCTCTGCAGACCGGCGGCGCCAGCTGGGTCCATCTCTGCAACTGGGGGACTGGGTTTGGTTGTCCACCCAATACCTCCCCTCTTGCTTGCCCGCAAGGAAGCTCGCGCCTCGCCGCATGGGGCCTTTCCAGATTACGGCCCAGATTAACCCTGTTGCTTTTCGCCTGGCTCTCCCCCCCTCCGTGAAGATCCATCCTGTTTTTCATCGGTCCTTGCTGTCCCCCCTGGTTTCTGGTGACCCTCATCGCTCGGTCGGTTCCCCCCCCCCACTGCCAGTGCTGGTGGAGGGGGAGGAGGAGTTTGAGGTCGCGGAGATTCTAGACTCCCGCCTTTCTCATGGTCGCCTGCAATATCTAGTGGACTGGAAGGGGTATGGGCCAGATGAGCGAACCTGGGAACCCGTGGAAAATGTGCATGCTCCATTGCTGCTGAGGCGCTTCCACCAGCTGTAACCCCACAAACCTGGGGCCCCAGGGGAGGAGCACGAGGGGGGGCCTCATGGGAGCGGGGATGATGTCAGGGTGGAAACTGAGCTGATAGAACCCCAGAGCAGTTCTGATTCTGAGGAGGATCAGCAATCCGTGGGAGGAGCCAGCTCATCCCTCACAGGCACAACAGCTGGCAGAGATTCCTCCTGCCGGCATTCCTGAGATAGCGATCCTAGAAGTGAGAAAGTGTGGGAGGAGGGCTTGCTAGATGCTTGATGCAGACGCAGGGAGTGACGAGCGATGGAGGGTGTGGAAAGGTGGCATAGTGCCCGTTTGGCGCGCAAGCAACGGCCGCCTCCCGTGGACCCAAGGGAAAGAGGGAGGATCTCTCCCTAGCCCATAAGTTCAGGGTCTTCAAGTGATTTCTCCTACAAACGGGGATCAACTGCCTACTCGGAGCATAGGCTACTCTGCTGTTCATTGCTTAGTTGCTGGTGATTAGCATCTGAAATGAAATTACAACTCATTAAGTTGTAAAAGGATTAAAGCCTTAAAAAGAATCCTTTCGTCTGTGTCTTGAGTTAGCTATTGGAGTAGACTGAAAGAGGCCGCTACGGCGCTCCTGACAATCGCCTCCTTAGCCATAGTTGTTCTATTGCCAATGTCTAAAGATTCCTTACAAGCAGGTGTGTGAGTCTCGTTAGAACGTGTGCAAGATTGTACACGGGTCTAACTAGAGCACATCACGTAACACCTGGCACAGTTAAAAATCAACTGAACCATGTGCATGTAGCCATTCACACAAATGGTTTACCAGGTAAAGCTATGTCCATTTAGTTGTTTCATGAGTGTCATGCCACATGGGTGGCTGAATCTCTGGACTGGAAGCAGTAGAAGTTTCTGGGGAACCCTTAGATCTAGTCTGACCAATTCCACTTCAGGCCAGACCTGCTTTATCATTCCACTTTTATGCTCCTTGCCACTGACCAAGAATCTGCGTCACTGGATGCTGATCCCAGTCTACACCTACTCAACAATGCTATTACCTTGTGAACCTCACCAACCTCACCCAGATGCCAACCTGTTGGCTAGCCTGGTAACCATGCTCATAATGATTTGGGGGCAGTGCTCAGGGGGTAATCTCACATCACATACCTCTTGATGTGTGATTAATTGTAGAGCAAAGCATGGCCCTCCATTTCTTCATCATGCAGCATTACGTTAACGGCAATGGAGGAAGTATGAATAAATTGACCGTATAATGACTGGTATGCGGTCACAGTTGTGCAGAGGAGAAAAGCCACCTTCACACATCATTCACATGAAGGGCGTGCCACACAGAGAAGGGGCAGTGGGGCTGCACCAGTGCCCCTAACCCCAGTATCAAGCAACTCCCTGCCCCCACCCCCTAACATCCATGTGTTGAGGATGGATGACTCCCTGCATAATGGATGCTTATGTTCATAGGCTTCCATGTGATCAGGAATCCTGATCATGCAGGATTCCTGACTGCATGGAAGTCTACCAAGTAGGCTTCCCCTGTGCAGACATCCATGCTCACACACAGTCATCAGCGGGTGGAGAGCTGTGCAACTGCACTGGCAGTGAAGCAGTGGCACAGCCCTGCTACTCTTTCTATGGACGGAGCCCCCATCATGCAAATAACACATGGAGGGGGCTAAAGAGAAGCCAAAGTATGGTTCCATGAACTTGAGTGAACATTCTGCTGCATAGCTCAGTCAGCACTGGCAAAAGATATGTCATTTTATCCCCGAGTGAGCATCTTCTCCCACATGCTGATTGAGTTTAATAATGAGACCACCTTGACCAGAGGTTAGATTGGCCTCTACAGTCAGTCAAGCTTTTACCATATGGGAATAAAGTCATCTCTTTTAAGACAAGTTTTTCATCTCTAAATGAGCTGGGAGTTGACTTGGTACTCTGTGTTTTTGTAGTCTGCTAGATGAGTGGAATCATTGGATTTTTTTATTATTTTAATCGCTGTTTTATTAAGTTGCATTTTAAATGTTTAATTGTTCTCTGCTTCGCTCATTTGTATGCATTGAAAAAGTGGACTCTACATTATCTCAATAAACAACAACAAAAATTATTCTAGGAGCTCATGGCTCCCTTAGAACTTTACAAAAAATACTGGACAACGATTTACATTATTGACCACAAGTTCAATTTTCATGTACACATACATCTTAAGATGCAAATTCTCCTACCCAGAACTCCATGCTTTGTCAGTATTACCAGCTCTGTCATGCTGAGCAACTTTCACAATAAACTGAGAGAGACTAACTCCTCATTGGAGTTATCATGGAGACAAAACCTGCTCAGCTAAAGTGATTTCCTTTTCCTTCTGCCGGCTGCTAAAGCTGCTAAAACTCAAGCTGACAAAAATGCTTCAGCTTAAGGCGATCTGTGCCAATTACTTAGGCAGAGAGCAAGAAATTCATCAATGGAGAGATGTTTGCTAGCTGGATATAAAGGACTAGGCATAAGCTTATCTTTAACTTTTGGCTGGAAACTCACCCTCCTTAACAGAGATTACCATGTTTTCAGAGTCATGTGCCTCTGACAACTTCTAAATGTATTCACTGATTTAGTCTGTGCTTAGTTATAGTTTGGAAAGGAGATTATTGGTATTTAGATCAAACTGACCCTGTATCCAATGTGGGTGAGCTAATCTATGGGAGACAGAGGTTAAATTCAAGGCTGGAGAGGAGATGAAAGTGAAAAGGAGTGACTTGGAAGACATAAAGACTGGTGGTCTTAGGGAACTGACTGATTTTTAGCCACAATCCCCCATCTTTTAAAAGGGAATACTGGGAACTGTTGGTTTGAGGCCAGTTCACAAGGTCAGAGTGACAATATCAACTGATAAACTACCTCAAGAGGTGGGCAATGAACCCAGCTACACTCCTAAACTCACTTTGAGAACACTGATTGAACACGGATTCTCAAAGTGAATTTAGGAGCATACCAAGTTTCATCTTAATCTAGGCAGGTGATGGTTACACACACAGAAAGTGGTTAGGGCAGTGGAGGCTGGTGGCTCCAATTTCAGTGGGGCTATGAATCCATTCTGGGTTTTAGTCAGAACCAACCAGAACTCTAAAGGACCTACCCAAAGTGCTGAACCCTACCCACCAATTGGTTTCAGCACCTTGGATAGCTCCCTTATTGTTCTGGCTGGTTCTGACTAAAGCCCAGAATATATTCACAGCCCCACTGAAATTGGAGCCACCAGTCTCCACTGGGTTAGGGTGTGTTTGGGGGAGGAATTCAGGCTTTTGAAGAAAGGGAGGTACAGGGGACAGATCTGCAAGATTGTGCACCCTGCTTTCTATCCCTAATCTCAGAACCAAGCTTTGGTGTAAACACATAGGGGGAAAAAACACAATTTGAAGAATCAGTTTCTCCAACCAGTACAGTCTAAAGCAATCTTCCCAAATGCGGTGCTCTCCAGATGTGTTGGACCACTGCATGAGTCTAAAGCATGAATGGACAGAAGGCAGATCATGGTCTATGGATGGACCACTGACCACTTTCCAGCGGGCCATTTTAAGCGTGCTGGTTTATAGGAGTCTTCCAAAAGATCCTCTCTTAGGTGAACCTTGATCTGATCCAGCAAAGCACTTGTAATGTCCATAATCAAGAATGCATGCTCCGGATCACAAAACACAATTAGCATGCCTTAACTGAAGAGGTCCTGAGTATGAATCCTCTCTTTGTCAATGTGGAGGATGCACTTATGGACTGGGGAGGGGGCAGGGGGAATTTGCGGGGAGAGTAATCTATGTAAGAGTGACTAGTCTCAAGTGTAGAAATACTATTGACTACATCTCAGTGGAAATTTCTCTCTGCTGGGGAGATCAATGGCTAGACTAAATCTCCACAAACACCAAGAACACAACAGTAAAAAGTAACAGTGCACTTTTTGTTTTTAGAAATATATAAGAAACTGGGAGAAGACATTCCCAAATGGATGGATGCTTAATTGTGCTGCAGTTTGTGTGAAGGGAGGGTTATTTATATTTATTTATTGCATTTATATCCTGCCTTTTTTCTCTTGCAAGGAACCCAAGGCAGCTTACATTATCCTCCTCCTCCTCTCCATTTTATCCTCACAGCAACAACCCTGTGAGGTGGGTTGGGCTGAGAGTCTGTGACCGGCCCAAAGTCACCCAGTGAGCTTCCATGGCCAAGTGGGGACTAGAACCCGGATCTCCCAGCTCCCAGTCTGTCACTCTCACCATAGGGTGTCACCATAGGATTTTTTTTAATGGACATTTAAATATTGAGAACATATACCTTTCAGATTATGCTAATTTCAAAATGGCCTGAATTCCTAGGCATTATATTTTTCCCGTCAGAAGATTTAAAACATGCTGTTTTCAATTTTGTTTCTTCTTCCAAAGCAGCAGAACTTCTCCATCTCTGGATCATGGAGATGGTATGCCAAGGACCCCTCATGTTGCAAATACTTCCTCTCTCCTAATCCTCAGATGGACTTTAATATTTCTTGCTTGTATGGTATGTGATAATCTGTGACTGGCTGCCTCTGAGTCTTTGTGCTGTGCTAATCCCTCAGCAACTGAGATTTGTGCAATGCAGTCATGCTGTGAGATCAGATCTAATGGAACCAGAGGTGTGTGTGTGTGTGTGTGTGTATAGGGGAGATTTGATTGGGCAGAAACATGTGGAGACTTTGCAGTTGATGGGGTTCTCATTGCCAAACTGGTATCCCTCCTCCCAGGTTCTGCATTGATACAGAACATGTAGCCATGCCCATATACATTTTCATACATGCACGAACACTCTGAAAACAAACCTAAAAAATGGTTAAACCATTAACCAAAGTTAAAAGCAAATATGTTGTTTTGCGAGTGAAATATTGGCCTTCCCCAGAATACCTGTCATAGGAAACTTTCAGAATTCCTATTGCAACACTCCTGTCACTGCCCAATTTTGGACATTGTCAGTTTCAGCTCAGACTAATATTTCCCATGGGATGTGGCTTTAGGCCTCCCAGGGTACACTGGCTGATCTTAGCAGAAGTACATGGAAATAAAACAAAAATTACAAGATGCTATGCATTTGCACTTGAGGTTGCACTTCCGACAACATATTAGAATGTTAGAATTATAATGTGAGATGAGGATCTCTGCTGTGACATAAAGAGGCAGAGTTACCCAGGAAGCGTGTAAAGTTTGCATTTTCCTGGTTTGTGAGGATTTAACCCACTGGCAGACAACATCCCCCTAACACTTCTCTGAGTCCCATTTGCCATTGATTGTGTTCTATTAAATAATGGTAGATTGTGATGCATGCCAGCCATGGTGCTATCACACCATTCAAATTAGACAATACAGAGCAAGACTTAATCTATCCCGTGCTTGTAGCATAGGGCACACACAATATGCAGAACATATTAAGCTTCTTGATAATAGATTTCGCCATGCACAGTGTCCTGTCAAATCACCTCTTTGTAAAGCCCTGTTAAGCACTGGCAATAAAGACAAGCCAGGTCCCAAAATCTGGCACCTGGCGTGGGATTTACAATATCACTCTACATTTATTTCATCTGTTTGTCCTCTCAGCATGGGGGAATATATGTCATAGGCTCTCTGCATGGGGTGTGCGCAAGGACAGTTACACCCATACACCTGGGTTCTGGTGTTGGAAATAAAACTGCAGCACTGCAGTCAGCTGTGGCATAGATAAATTATTTATTTATTTATTGCATTTATACCCCACCTTTTTTCATCTTGCAAGGAACCCAAGGCGTCTTACATTACCCTCCTCCTCTCCATTTTATCCTCACAACAACAACCCTGTGAAGTGGGTTGGGCTGAGAGTCTGTGACTGGCCCAAAGTCACCCAGTGAGCTTCCATGGCCGATTGGGGACTAGAACCCGGATCTCCCAGCTCCTAGTCCAACACTCTTGCCAATACACCACACTGGCTCTCATAAATTATCTCCTCTTCCATTTGATGACATGGAAGGATGGAGGCTTCCATCCCTGTTGAAGACCTCCCAGCAAATTTCTGAAGGTCTAGGTGTGAAGAGGCCTTGCTGCCATATCATAGTACCACCCAAATAGGGAAGCCCCTCTTCCTGCTATATTAAATAGAGAGCTGGTGTGGTGCAGTGGTTTCAGCACTGGCCTTGGACTTGGGAGACCTGGGTTCTAGTCCCCACTTGGCAGTTAAGCTCACTGGGTGGCTTTGGAGCAGTCACTAACTTTCAGCCTAACCTACCTTGCAGGATTGATGTGAGGATAAAACGGAGAAGAGGAAGATCATGTATTCCACCTTGGGCTCCTTGGAAGAAAGGCAGGATATGAATGTAACTAACTAACTAACAAATAAATAAATCACCCCTTGCCACCTTACATATATAGTCGCATTAGTACCTAGAGGCACACCACTGCTAGCTGAAGCTCAGCTAGTAAATGGAAATGAGAGGATATTTTCCCATCTATTTGAACTGCAGCTGGTGGAATCTTCAGGAGCCTCAGTGCTACTTTTAGCTTCTCTGCAGCACATTATCAATTCGCCTGTGTGGGACTCACCTGTCATCATGATGAAACAGAATGACAAACTGCAACTTTGCTGCTAAGTGGGGGCATCTGCTTCTAATTACACAAGTGTATGCTGGACTGCCGCACTGAGCAGTGAAGGACCCCAGTGAGGCACAGGGGAGTCGTTGCAGACATCAATGAGTGATAAAAGAAGGAGCACCACTTCAGTAATAAATTGTCTCTCCCTTCCCCCAACACTGCTCATATAATGCATACAGAGAGGTATAGAACCATGTACACACTGTCTTGGCAGTCATCCAGTCACTTCACTACATCAGAATCGCTGTTGGTAGGCCTGGGCGGGATTCATATACTGTATTATACATTTCTAAACATGTTACCTGGAACCAATGGCAATTTTCAATTTAATACTGAGGCCAAAAATCGGAACCGCTCTTTCTCTTTCCCCCCAAAGTGCGGCTGCCTTCACATTTCCATTATCATCAGTAGATCCACGCCAGGGAGCTACCTGGTTCCTCAAATAGAATATTTCCTATATGAAGAAGGATCAGCGAGCTGAGAGCTTTCTCTGTTGCCTTGATACAACAGACAAGATGATACAATTGGGGGGTGGGTGGGAAAAAGGAAGCACTGGCTTTCAGCATGAAGCCCTACAATGGGTCTGGTTCTTCCAGCAGCCAGAGAGACTCAAATTTGCATTATAACGAAATACTAAAAGGGAGAGAGAAAATGAACTGATGCTGCATCTTCCAATTCCTGCTGTTTAAAAAACCTAGTCATTAAAGGAAGTGTACTTATTAATTATCTGTGATTTGTTGTGAAATGCTGTGGGGTTTACAACAACACGGAAAGTAAAAGATAAATTAATTTATATTCCCTTTCCTTCCTTAGACCATTTCTGAGCATCCCCCAGCCCCACAGGCAGTTCTGTGCCCTTTCCCAAAGCTGCTGTTTTCCCAGGTTCTCGGCCATCTGCACTTCATAATTAAAGGAATCCCCGGGGGACCCGTAACACAAATGAGCTAATTTCATGTTTAATGATCTTTAATCAGAAGTGAGTGTGACTAACAACAGTCATCCAGAAGGTGCTTTGTTGTTCATTTTATCTTCCATCCTTCCCTCCAAAACCCCTAAATTCTACTCTGATGTGTGATGCCACAGCTTCTACAGAGGCACAGAATAAAGCTGGGAGCAACGCAGCCGCAAAAGGGAAGTGGTGATTAAAGAGATGTGCAGTGACAAGCAGGCTGAAAATATCCAACAGGCTATGTCGAATCCCAGCTCTTGCTTCATCCAATGCACTTGCGGTTTGCAGAATTTTCAAAGCAGGCCCACACAATTTGAATGCATGTGAGGCTGCCTTATACTATTAGACTATTGGTCTACCCAGCCCAATATAGTCTACTCTGATTGACAGCCACTTTCCCATATCTTTCCCAAACCTGGTTAAAAGGACTTGAGGTCCTTTTAACTGGAGATGAACTTTTTTCTTTTTTCTTTTAACCTCTGAGCCGCAGGCACCCTCCAGGGACACTATATACACTTCCTGTTTTCTGTTGCTTGGCTGAGAATGGAAAAACGGGAGGGTTGACAAGCACAAGGCAAGCCATAATACAGAGATGGTGGGCTGCATTCAGCTTGGTGGGTCGCAAGCTATGTACATGGGAATGTTATGCTGGCTAGGTTAGTCATGTAACCTTCCCAGGGATGGATCTCTGAGTAGGTGTGTCCTACATTCCTATGTATGTAATTCCCTTCATGGATCACTGCCTTGTTGTGGCGAAGGGGCTTGCGTAACTCAGTGAAGCCATAAGCTATGCCATGCAGGGCCACCCAAGACTGACAGGTCATGGCAGAGAGTTCTGACAAAATGTGGTCCACTGGAGAAGGAAATGGCAACCCACTCCAGTATTCTTGCCAAGAAAACCCCATGGAACGTATCACAAGGCTAAAAGATATGACACCGGAAGATGAGCCCCTCAGGTCGGAAGGTGTCCAGTATACTACTGGGGAAGAGCAGAGGGTATTTCCAAGTAGCGCCAGAAAGAGTGAAGCGGCTGGGCCAAACCCGAAAGGACACTCAGCTGTGGATGTGTCTGGTGGTGAAAAGAAAATCCGATGCTGTAAAGAACAATATTGTTTAGGAACCTGGAATGTCAGATCAATGAATCAAGGTAAGTTGGAGGTGGTCAAACATGAGATGGCAAGATTGAACATCGACATCTTGGGAATCAGCGAACTAAAATGGACAGGCATGGGCAAATTTAATTCAGGTGACCATCATATCTACTGTTGTGGGCAAGAATCCCTTAGAAGAAATGGAGTAGCACTCATAGTCAACAAAAGGGTGGGAAAAGCAGTACTGGGGTACAATCTCAAAAATGATAGAATGATCTCAGTACGAATCCAAGGCAAACCATTCAACATCACAGTAATTCAAGTCTATGCCCCAACCACTGAGGCCGAAGAACCTGAGGTTGATCGGTTCTATGAAGACCTACAACACCTTCTAGAACTAACACCAAAAAAAGATGTCCTCTTCATCATAGGGGATTGGAATGCTAAAGTAGGAAGTCAAGAAATCACCGGGATAACAGGAAAGCATGGCCTTGGTGTACAAAATTAAGCAGGACAAAAGCTAATAGAGTTTTGCCATGAGAACACGCTGATCATAGCAAACACTCTTTTCCAACAGCACAAGAGACGACTCTACACATGGACATCACCAGATGGTCAATATCAAAATCAGATTGATTATGTCCTTTGCAGCCAAAGATGGAGAAGCTCTATACAGTCAGTCAAAACAAGACCTGGAGCTGACTGTGGCTCAGATCATGAGCTGCTTGATGCAAAATTTCGGCTTAAATTGAAGAATGTAGGGAAAACCACTAAACCATTCAGGTATGACCTCAATCATATCCCTTACGAATACACAGTGGAAGTGAGGAATAGATTTCAGGGATCAGACCTGATAGACAGAATGCCTGAGGAACTATGGACGGAGGTCCGTAACATTGTTCAGGAGGCAGCAACGAAATTCATCCCAAAGAAAAAGAAATGCAAGAAAGCCAAGTGGCTGTCTGATGAGGCTTTACAAGTAGCTGAGGAAAGAAGGGAAGTGAAAAGCAAGCGAGAAAGAGGAAGATATATCCAACTGAATGCAGAGTTCCAGAGAATAGCAAGGAGAGACAAGAAGGCCTTCTTAAATGAACAATGCAAAGAAATCGAGGAAAACAACAGAATGGGAAAGACTAGAGATCTTTTCAAGGAAATCGGAGATCTCAAGGGAACGTTTTGTACAAAGACGGGCATGATAAAGGAAAAAGAAGGCAGGGACCTAACAGAAGCAGATGAGATTAAGAAGAGGTGGAAAGAATACACAGAAGAACTATACAGGAAAGATCTGAATGTCCCTGATAGCCATGATAGTGCGGTCACTGAACTTCAGCTGGACATCCTAGAAAGTGAAGTCAAGTGGGCCTTAGGAAGCATTACTAACAACAAAGCTGGCGGAGATGACAGTATTCCAGCTGAGCTATTTAAAATCCTAAAAGATGATGCTGTTAAAGTGCTGCATTCAATATGCCAACAAATTTGGAACACTCAACAATGGCCGCAAGACTGGAAAAGGTCAGTTTACATTCCAATTCCAAAGAAGGGCAACGCCAAAGAGTGTTCAAACTACCGCACAATTGCGCTCATTTCGCATGCCAGCAAGGTGATGCTCAAAATCCTACAAGCTAGGCTTCAGCAGTATGCGAACCGAGAACTACCGGAAGTACAAGCTGGGTTTCGAAGAGGCAGAGGAACTAGCGATCAAATCGCCAACATTCGCTGCATCATGGAGAAAGCAAGAGAATTCCAGAAAAACATCTATTTCTGCTTCATTGACTACGCTAAAGCCTTTGATTGTGTGGATCACAACAAACTGTGGCAAATTCTTAAAGTGATGTGAGTACCAGACCACCTTACCTGTCTCCTGAGAAACCTGTACGAGGGTCAAGAAGCAACAGTAAGAACCAGACATGGAACAACCGAGTGGTTCAAAATTGGGAAAGGAGTACGACAAGGCTGCATATTGTCACCCTGCTTATTTAACTTATATGCAGAGTACATCATGAGAAATGCCGGGTTGGATGAATCAGAGGTCGGAATTAAGATTGCTGGGAGAATGATCAACAACCTCCGATATGCAGACGATACCACCCTAATGGCAGAAAGCGAAGAGGATCTCAAGAGCCTCTTGTTGAGGGTGAAAGAGGAGAGTGCAAAAGCTGGTTTGAAACTCAACATTAAAAAAAATAAGATCATGGCATCTGGCCCCATCACTTCCTGGCATATAGAAGGGGAAGAAATGGAAGCAGTGACAGATTTCACTTTCTTGGGCTCCAAGATCACCGCAGACGGTGACTGTAGCCATGAAATTAAAAGACGCTTGCTCCTTGGGAGGAAAGCTATGGCAAACCTAGACAGCATAGTAAGAAGCAGAGACATCACCTTGCCGACAAAGGTCCGCATAATCAAAGCTATGGTTTTCCCAGTAGTAATGTATGGCTGTGAGAGCTGGACTATAAGGAAGGCTGAGCACAGAAGAACTGATGCTTTCGAACTGTGGTGCTGGAGAAGACTCTTACGAGTCCCCTGGACTGCAAGGAGGTCAAATCAGTCCATCCTAAAGGAAATCAACCCTGATTGCTCATTGGAAGGACAGATACTGAAGCTGAAGCTCAAATATTTTGGCCACCTAATGCGAAGAGAAAACTCTCTGGAAAAGACCCTGATGCTGGGAAAGACGGAAGGCAAAAGGAGAAGGGGATGACAGAGGATGAGATGGCTAGATAGCATCACTGATGCAATGCATATGAACTTGAGCACACTCTGGGAGAAAGTGAAGGACAGGAAGGCCTGGCGTGCTATGGTACATGGGGTCACGAAGAGTCGGACACGACTGAACGACTGAACAACATTCCTATAGGGTTTGTTTTTTGTTTGTTTTTTTCAAAACAACAAAGATAATTGGTTTTAATAAAATTTCCTTGTGCATGCACAGACCAGATAATGTCAAGATGGGATCCCATGAGAACCAAAACTTAGATCAGAATTAGACACCAGGGCTAGATTTACACTAGTGCTTTTTACCAGTACTGAAGTGCAGGGATAACTGTTGGGGCACATTACACATTCCACTTTTCTAGCATTGTTTCCCGCTTTGTATCCCATGTTATCCAAAATGCCACAACAGCTGGTATTGTGTGAGCTATGAGGTACGGACGTGCAAGAGGGACATAGTGTTACCATGACGGGATTACATTGATATGACACGAGGTGCAGATCTGGCTGTGGTTGTACACGCTCATGCATTCAACCTTATACAGAGATGTACACGCCTGTAAGTGCCAGTGGGCCTGAACCAGGGAATGTGGCAGCAGGTTCCAGGCACCTGATTCTCTGCATCGACAGACAGCTCACAGGGAGAAAAGCTGGCTGGTCTGAGCCTTGCTGCTCCATGGTCAGAAAGACAGATACTGAAGCTGAAGCTCAAATATTTTGGCCACCTAATGCGAAGAGAAAACTCTCTGGAAAAGACCCTGATGCTGGGAAAGACTGAAGGCAAAAGGAGAAGGGGATGGCAAAGGATGTGATGGCTAGATAGCATCACCGATGCAATGAATATGAATGGGAGAGAGCGGAGGACAGGAGGGCCTGGTGTGCTATGGTCCATGGGGTCACGAAGAGTTGGACACGACTTAACGACTGAACAACAACAATGCTGCATCCTAAACCTGTCTTATCCATGTACATCCAGGCATGAGAGAGGAAGGGAAGGTAGCTGTCCTGTGTGGGCCCAGATGGACTTTGAGCTCCCAGGGAAGTGAGCTGCAGCACCACATAACCAGGTAGTGTTGCAGCAGATGCAGTACCATCACATTCACCAAAAGCAGGTTCCAGGAAGTAAAACAAAGGGAAGCTGAACAGAGTAAAATCTGATCAGCAAGGTTCAAGCTAGACAGAGCTGATCAGGACCTTTGACAGACCACTAGCTGAAGGCTTCTCACCTACAGCAAGGGGAGCTGTTGCTTCAGCACAGTGCAGAGGCCTTGTTAGTGGTTATAAAAGCTGGCCAGCCTCTACTGGGAAGCTATGTGGGATCTCAAAGGGACATGCCTTTATTCAATATTCATGGACTCTAACAATGAGGGAGTGATGGTAGCTGCACCAGGAGAACGTCCCTTAATCCTATGGGCCAGGTAAATCCAAGTCATCCTCCGAGCTGGAGAGAGGGTTGAGACCATTGAACAGGACCATGGCCAGCTGCCTTGGCAATACCCTAGGAACCCAGTACACCATTTCCACTTACAGGGGCTTATGCAGGGATAGGACAAGGTATGGTTCCACAGACCTTACAAGGAAGTTGTCAATGCCAATGGGCAATCACCCCTTGCTGGTCATGAAAGAAACAGTCTGGAATGGGAAATATGTTGATGTATTCTCACTCCTAATCAGGGAACTGGAAAGCAAGAATAAAAGCTAAGGGGGACACTAAGTATTAGGAGAAGGTCAGGCTAAGCAGGCCAATCACAATTGGGCTAGTTGACTCTTGGGGTTCATTACTTGTACAGGCTCAAAAACATTCCCTCCCCTTGCCTTAGAGTTTGAAGGTGTGTGTGTGTATGGGGGGTGTTTGTTGACAGATAAGCCTCCAAGGATTATTGGGCTCGAGGAAAAGGGACTGGAACACTCTTGAGGGCAGCCTGACCCACCCACCCACCCAAAGCTCATGGACCCCAGGGGTGATGGCATGAACAGTTCTCTCTCTAAACACATGCTGTATCTATAAAAAGCCCAAATTAGTGCTTGAACTGATACTGGGATCTGAGCCAGGTGGGCTCGCCCTGAAGATAGGTGATGATGGCGCATCATGAGAACATAAGAATATAAGGAGAGCCCTGCTCAATCAGACTAAAAGCCTATCTAGTCCAGCACTCTGTTCATACAGCGGCCAACCCAAGAGCTTATGCCTACACTGAAGGTTGGGGTTAAGAACTAGTTATGACATTGTAAACAAGACCCATGTAAAGCCTTGTAATGTATTTTTAAAACTGTCCCTTATTTGAACTCAATACTGGTGTTGTCGTCTCTTTGCGGTGTGTGTGTGGGGGGAGGTTGTGGGCATTTAGAATATCAGCAGGCTGCCTCAGTGCAGTGCAGCCTGGAAACATAAGGCAGACTCTCACTAAAGACAAAAGATGTGTCTTAACAACAGACTTATATTGGTTGCTTGCCACTTCAACTGTCATGGCTTCCTTGTCCTACATTTACAGGAAATGTGGTATAGTGGAAATGCTGAGAATTCTTTGTGAGATATCCCTAGCCTCAATCCCTTAAAAAAGTATAGTTTCCATGGTTCTATGAGGAGGGATATTTAAATGTTTCTATGGGGAAATCAGAAATAAGGAAGTCTTCACCTGGTGCCAAAAAGAGCACAAGGTAGGCGCCTGGCAAGCCTCTCTGCAAAGTTAATTCCACTGAGAGCCAGTGTGGTGTAGTGGCTAGAGTGTTGGACTGGGAGCTGGGAGATCTGGGTTCTAGTCCCCACTCAGCCATGGAAGCTCACTGGGTGACTTTGGGCCAGTTACAGACTCTCAGCCCAACCAACCTCACAGGGTTGTTATTGTGAGGCTAAAATGGAAGGATTACGTACACCACCTTGGGTTCTCTAAAGAGGAAAAAAAGGCGGGATATAAATGTAATAAACAAACAAACAAACAAACAAACAAACTCACTCAGGTGCCACAACAGAAAAGGCCCTCTTCTTAGTAGCCACCCACCCCATTTTCTTTGGTGGGGGCTCCCAGAGAAACACCACTGGAGACCATTTTAGGGGCCAGGCAGGTATATATGGGAAGAGACGATCCTTCAGGTAACCTGGCCCCAAATGGTTTGGGGCTTTGAATGTTATTACCAGCATTTTGAGTTGGGCCTGGAAATGGACTGACAGTTACTGCAGATCTAAAAGTACTGGCATAATATGATCACACTGGCCAGTCCCTGTTAACAATTTCACTGCCCTTTTTGGACCAGCTGAAGTTTCCAGACTGTTTTCAAAGGCAGTCCCATGTATAACAAATTACAGTAATCCAGATGAGAGGTTACCAGAGCATGGACAACTGTACTAGGCTATCTGTCCAGATAAGGACATAGTTGGTATATCAGCCTAAGCTGATAAAAGGTGCTCTATGCTACCAAGTCCACCTGTGCCTCTAGGGACAATGCTGGATCCAAGAGCACCCCCAAACTATGAACCTAATCCTTTAGGTGGGAGGGCAACCACTCCAGAACCGGTTGAAGATCACTTAGCCAGGCAGATGAACTACCCACCTACAGTACTGCCATTTCGTCAGAATTGAGTCTCAGTTTATTGGCCCTCATCCAGTCCATTACCATGCCCAGGCACTGATTCAGAACAGCCGCTGCCTTACCTGGATTTGATGAAAAGATAGATAGAGCTGGGTGTCCTCTGCATCGTGATGACACCTCAGTCCATGATCCAGATAACCTCGCCCAGTGGTTTCATATAGATGTTGAACAGCATGGGGGATAGAACAGAGCCCTGTGGAACCCCATAGCACTGCTGCCAAGGTGTAGAGCACTAATCCCCCAGCACCACTTTCTGGAATTGGCCATCCAAGTAGGAGCAGAACCACTGCAATGCAGTGCTGCCAACTCTCAACCCAGACAACCAGTCATAAGGATACCATGGCTGATGGTATCGAAAGCCTCTGAGAGGTACAAGAGAATTACAGGGATGCACTCCCCCTGTCCTTCTCTTGGCAAAGGTCATCCCACAGGGTGACCAAGGCAGTTTCCATTCCAAAACCAGGCCTGAAGCCCAAATGAAATGGAGAAAAACAGTTAGTTAGGAAAAACAGTTAGACAATTAGATGTCTCAGTAGACCAATTCCAGTGTTAAAAAGTGGCAAGTACAGAGGATAGTTCAGCACTCAGGGATATAAGCAAGATGAGAGGAGACTGAGAAAGAGCAAATTCAGCTGCTCTAGTATCAGAAAAATATTATGAAAGGGATTTCCCCAATAGGATCAGGAGTAACATTCAATTTTTACTAAGGAAAAATAGTTTCGAACTGAGGAAGAGAACAAAAAGGTGTTAATAGCAAACTGGTCCTTCCCATAAATATAGTACAGCTTTATCTTGACAGACTTCTGAGATACCTGGCTGAAGGGGTGTGTGTGTGTGTGTGTGTTTGAGAGAGAGAGAGACAGAAACAGAGAGAGACGGAGAGAGAGAGACACTATTTGTTAGAATTGGGTAAGACTCGCAAAGGCTGTCATGCCAATGAAGGTCTCGCAGAGGTGACTTGCAGAGAGCACCAGCACAGAGGTGAGTAAACAAGAGTCTTTGTCTTTGCCCTGATGATGTCATGTTCAGCAAGCACGGCAGCCTGACACTTAAATCTGGTGAGTGCTGTGGCCAAGCCCTGCAAGTTGGCGGCTGTGCTGGTGACAGCCGGCGACTGCACGCTTGTGCCTACGGCAGAGTAATGAGGTGGCAGAAGAGTGAGCAGTGGTGCAAAGCAGAGATTTCCTCTGCTACATATCACCACCATCCATTTGCAGCTGGTTATCGGAGGACCTGGCAGGCAGTGACACTCCCCGCCTGTTATCTCTCCAGCAGCAGTGGGCTGCCCTTTGACACATCCTCCCTCTCTTTTTTCCTGCTTCTAGATGCATACAAACATAGGCGCTGGGGATGGGACCTCAGATTAATAGAAAGGACTGAAGGGAAGGAGGAAAGGTAGCCAAGGGAGTTGGCATTCCTTCTTTTCTCCTGCAGTCCCTTTCAAAGCTCTAACGCTAACCACCAGGGAGCAACCATTACCTCCTACTTTCTGGCTAAATACCTGGTTTCCATAGAAATCTCTCACTTTTTTCTTTTAAAAGAGCAGAAAAGGAAATGAAAGAAAGGATGGTTTAGGCTATGCCTCCCTCCTGCTGCACTCTTGCAAGAGTAATAGCCATTGACTGACATAACATGGCACGGGGTATCCAGGAACGGCTACATTTCCCCCCACTGCGCAACCCCAGCTATGCTCAGCTGCCAAGAATCCTTGGAAACTGCTACCTACCTATGCACCATAAAGATGTCTAAAAGCTTTCAAAAATGGATTTTCCATTTCATGTAATAATCAGACTCTCATTGTAGTCCACAGACATTGCACAACGGTGAGAAGCAAAAAAAAAAAAAACACCCCCCCACCCCAAACCATGGCATCAAAAATTCAGGAGGAAAAAAACGCATTTCAAACTAAAAAAAGGTGTTTGCTTTTTTAAAAACAAAACTTACAAATAAAACATTTGGACGTTGTGAACTGAAATGCTGTATTTCGATTTCACTTTGCGTCACAACACTTCCATTTGATTGACAGTTGAAAGAAAAAAAGTTTTAAAATGTCAACTGAAAAGAAAAATAGCCTCTTCTAATTCAGGTTTAAAATGGATACATTTTTGAAGGTGTAATGTTTATATGAGGTCCTGAAATAAGATTACATGGAGATCTGAAGTGCTGATGAAGCTTAGCAACTCTTTCATTTTCTGAACGTGCCTCTGCCTTTCCTGTATTTATTTAGATTTTAGCTGTGAAGGTATCAAAAGCTAATGATGTTCAATCTATTGTCTTAAATCAGCCTTCCCCAACCTGGTGCCCTCCATATGGGTTGGACTGCAACTCCCCTCTTTCTCAGCGAGCATGGCCATGCTGGCTGGGAATGATGTAAGCTGCAGTCTGACACAAGTAGAGGGAGCCAAGTTGGGGAAGGCTGCCTGAAACACTTCTCCTGGTGACACATACATGAACCCATATCTATTTTAGTATGCCCAAGTATATGGGGTTGAAAGGATATGGGGGATCCTCTGACAATGCCTCCTACACAGCAGCTGGGTGGAGCCCTTTGGCACGTGACAGGAGGTTGTGCCCTTGGCCAAACAGCCCTGCAGCATTCCAAGCTCAAGGCTAACCGAGTGAGAAGGAAAAGACAGGGAGGCATGGCTCCATTGCCACACAGACGTTTCCTCCCCTGCCAGGAAGCCTGGATATGCCAGGGGGTGTCGACAGGAGGTGGGGTGCTTGTCAAGCCTGTAGTCAGCTGTTTGTAAGCCATCCAGGCACCACCCCCAGTGAGGAGCTGAGGAGAGAGGGGAACTTGGAGGACTCAGGGTGATTTAACCCACCCCCCTTTCATGACTGAACAAAATGGGAAGTTAGCCATGGAGGAAGTCAAGCTAGCTACTCCCATTCATCATTAAGGAGAGAACATATGTAAACAGATGCACTTTTCCAAAGGTTTTGTTCCTGATGTTTCAAACAAGTGATCTAGTCATTAGGCTGGCATAGCACAATGGGCGGGTTCGCACATTACGCTATGACAACCTAGGAATATACCATGATGGATCGGTTGTTCGCTCAGACGATCAGGCGCTCTGTGGCTTGCCATGGCTTGGTTCCCCCCTCATTCCTCCTGCCAGCTCCCAGCATTTATACCAGGTGCCTTTGCAGCAGAACTCCTTGTTTTCAGTCCTTACATCAGGACCCTTTCTACAATTGGTCTGCTGGGGTTGCTAGCTACTGAGGGAGACTCACCCCCCCCCGCCCCGCATCCGATAGCCAAATGGTTGCCAGCTGCCACACATACATTTGGATTACAAAGCAGTGGGTGGGATTGCTAGATACCCAAATGCCATGGCAAAGCAATAAAACAGGGGAAAATTGCACAAATTTCAAGGCAGAGCAGTAAAAATAAAGGGACAATGTGCAAATCTCTGGGCAGAGCAGTAAAACTGAGATGTGAATTGTACAAATTTCAAGGCAGAGCAATAAAACTCAGGGGGAAAATTACACACATTTCTCAGCAGCAGGCATTCACTCCTGTGCACTTGCAATAATAAAACTAAAAATAAAATAAAAATAAAACTTGCGAACATGTTTGGGACACTCTCCAGTATCCTTTCTTCTTGATGTCTAGGATCTCAGGGTGGAGGGCACTGAGAAGGGATGAGGGAGGATGACGGTGGCGGTAGCGAGATCATGAGGAGTGGCAGGAGTTTTCGCTGCTCTTGCTGGGCAGCTCTGTAGCTGTTTTCAACAACACACGATGAAGTCTCTCTGCTGGGTTCAGACATCACAAGAAGCCACCATGGGTATGAGCAACCCAGAAACAAGCCATGAGTTCTCAGGGTGGCAAGTTTGTGAAAAATAAGTCACCCTGTGGAAACCACATCAGCTTTGCACAACACCACAACTCACCATGGCTGATTAGTGTCTTCTACATGCAAAGACGAACTTGGGCATAAAGCAACATCCATCCAGTGAACACCCCCCACCCATCCCACAGAATACCAGGCGGGCAGCAAGTCCATTCCACCCATCATCCCATGTTGAGGTGTGGAGAGAAAGTTAAGAGGCTGTGGCCTGAAGAGGAAGGTATAAATACCACAGATAAATAAAGTGTGGCAAACTGTTCCTGATACGACTGGGCTAAAAATGAAAAGGAGAAAAAGGCTTAAAATTCTCATGTCTTCCATACATAGAGCTGTATCTTCAGCCTATCACGTGGCGGTGAAGGCAGCAAAAAAGGAATATTATGCTGCCTCCATCGCGTCTGCAGAGTGCTGCCCCAGGAGGCTGTTCCAAGTGGTCCGGAGCCTGGTCGGTCCTGTGGCTCCGGAACCACTGGAGCATTCTAAGGCCTCCTGTGAGGCTTTGGCAAGGCACTTTGCAGATAAAATTGATCAGATTAGGTGTGTTACTCTGCACACTGTGGATACAGTTAGTGAGCAAGAGGCGGCCTGTGGCAAACCGGTTTTGTGGGATCGGTTCCAGCTTCTTCCTCCTGATGAAGTGGACAAGGTGCTTTCATCTGTAAGGCCGACCACCTGCTTACTTGATCCTTGCCCATCTTGGCTCATTATGAGCTGCAGAGAGAGACTGGGTGAGGGGATCAAGGCGGTGGTGAACGCCTCCCTTGAGGAGGGAGTGATGCCATCAGCTCTCAAGGAGGCAGTGATAAGACCGCTCTTAAAGAAGCCCTCCTTGGATCCTCAAGTTCTGAACAACTTTCGCCCAGTCTCAAATCTGCCATTTTTGGGCAAGGTGATTGAGCGGGTGGTGGCGGTGCAGTTGAAGGCACACTTGGAAGAAACTGATTATCTAGACCCATTTCAGTCGGGCTTCAGGCCTGGCCATGGGACAGAAACGGCCTTGGTCGCCTTGGTGGATGATATGAGGAGGGCTCTGGATAGGGGTGAATGCTCCTTCCTTGTTCTCCTCGACCTCGCAGCGGCTTTTGATACCGTTGACCACGGTATCCTCCTGGACCGCCTGGAGGGGTTGGGCATTGGAGACACTGTATTGCGGTGGTTCCGGTCCTTCCTCTCCAGCAGGTACCAGAGGGTAGCATTGGGAGAGGAGGTTTCGGACCCGTGGCCACTTGTGGGGTGCCACAGGGTTCCATCCTCTCCCCGATGCTATTTAACATCTATGTGAAGCCGCTGGGGGCTATCATCAGGAGGTTTGGGGTGCAGTGTCATCAATATGCGGATGACACGCAGCTCTACCTCTCATTCAAATCTTCACCAAGGTTGGCCGTAGAATCCCTGTCCAAATGTCTGGAGACAGTGAGTGGCTGGATGGGGAGGAATAAGCTGAAGCTCAACCCTGACAAGACCGAGGTATTTTTGGTGGGAGACAAGAGGAAGCTGGGGGATGTTGACCTGGTGTTGAATGGGGTACGGCTACCCTTGAAAGACCAGGTCAGCAGCCTGGGGGTCATTTTGGACTCCCAGCTGTCCACGGAGGCTCAGGTGTCAGCTGTGAGCGGACAGCGCTGTATCAGCTCCATCTGATACGGCAGCTGCGCCCCTTCCTTCCCGACCATCTGCTCCCATCGGTAGTACATGCCCTGGTCTCCTCTCGTTTAGACTACTGTAATACGCACTATGTGGGGTTACCCTTGAAGACGGTTCGGAAGCTGCAGCTGGTACAGAACGCGGCGGCTCGCCTGATTAAAGGCAGCTGCCGGCGAGATCACATCACTCCAGTGCTGAAGGAGTTGCACTGGTTACCAGTTGTTTTCCGGGCCAAATTCAAGGTGTTGGTTTTGACCTTTAAAACCCTATATGGTTCCGGCCCAGCCTATCTTAAGGAGCGCCTCCAGCAACACCAGACAGGCCGCTTAACAAGATCAGCCTCGGATGGCCTTCTCTCTGTCCCATCAGCCAGGACAGCTAGACTGGTGGGGACGAGGGAGAGGGCCTTTTCTGTGGTGGCCCCCACTCTGTGGAACTCCCTCCCTAGGGAACTCCGTCATGCCCCCTCTTTAATGAGCTTCCGTCGTGCATTAAAAACGTGGTTGTTCAGGCAGGCATTTGGGGTGGGTTAGGGTATTTAAAAAAAAAAAAATATGGTAAAATTTTATTGTTTTAAATTGTTTTATGGTGGGTTGTACATCGCCCAGAGTGGCTGGGTGACCAGTCAGATGGGCGATTAATAAATTTAATAAATAAATAAATAAATAAATAAAATACATTTATTCAGCTCTGTTTGGGGGAAGGAGGTTGGGGTGTGTGTGTGTGTGTGTGTGTTTTTAATATCCATGACTATTATAGGGAAATTACTCCAGAATGTTGCTGCTCAGACTAAAAACTTAACTAAACAGTATAATAAGAAACTAGATTATTGCAGTGCACTTTAAACAGTGCACCTATTGCACTATTAACCTTTGCAGAAATTGCACTATTAACCTTTGCACTATTAACCTTTGCAGAGGCTATACATGGAGCCAAATTCCACAGCTGGTTGCTGGCAGAACACTGTGCCAGTGCTCTCTCATATGTGCTAGTTTCATGGCACTGTTTCTGACCTAAAAGCCCTAATCAGCAATAATATACTAAGGCTGCAATCCTATACTAGGGATGTATGAGAAATTTGTTTCAGTTCATTTTTGACCAGAATTTACCCAGTTGAAACCTCCTGGACCTGAATGCGGAAATAAGTGCACTCTGTGGTCAAGGTCTATACATTTCCAAGCTTGCAATGCAATTTGCAGAATCAAACAGAAGTGTTTAAAAATTTGTCATTTCAAAAACGTGAATGAAAAAATGTGTAGTTTTGAAAAATGCACTTAAAACACTTTAATCAATGAACAATGTATACATTTCAAAAATGCATGCAATTCCTACATTTCAAAAATGTGCACATTGAAAAATGTGTATGAAAATGCTCATGAATTGTGCAAATAAAGTTCACAATCTGATATGGACACAACTGGGAACAAGCCTCAAAGTGGAATTCAGAGAACCTCAACAAGCTCAAATTTTGCTAATTCACACATCCGTATCCCCTACACACCTACCTGGGAGAAAGCCCAAATGAACATAGTGGGATTTACTTCTGAATAAACATGCATGAGATTGTACTGTTAAAAGACTAGTTCACTTCCTGAGCAACATGTAAGATTAAACAAGAACAGCTTCATTGAGGAGAGGAAAACAACAGGGAGACAATCCTACAGGATGCTTAATCCACTGTGGAACTCCCTTCACTAGATAAAGCCAAACTCTGAACATCTTCTGGAAGTATATTAACTTGTTATCTGGGCTAGATTATTTTAATGACTAGAATTAAGATATTATAGGGTTATAGTTGGAGTAACTATGCTTAACTGGATTTCATGGGTTTTTCTCTTGCTATACATAAATGCACATAAAGATAAAGGTTTACAAAATACAGTTAAGCGGAGTATACAAACACAACACAAGCTAGCCACAATTAAGCACTTTTATTCTATGCATTCCAATGGACAAGTTAAGTGTGTGTGTGTACCTCACACATAGTATGTGTGTGTGTGTGTGTGTGTACACAGAGAGAGAGAGATACACAGAATTGGAATCAACCATCAGCCTGCAGGATAACAATTAAAATAACATAATGAGTCTCCTACTGCCTCACTATCTCTCACTTCTTTCCTGATCCTTTTCCAACTCTGCTTTCCCTTTTTAGTTTCATGTTCAGCTTATTGTAGGTAAACCCATCCATTTAACGTCGATCTGTTTTGTGTATGTGTGTATACTGGTCCCACTGTGAGGAGGAAGGTGTGGGGACTGTGGTTACATACAGAGCAAAGCAACCAACTGATGGTTGGAGTTGCTCACGAACACTCTCTGACTGAGATGCTTGAACAGCACAAGCCGCAGCCAGCCCTGCAGGGCCCAGTGACGCCAGCCAGCCAACGAGACACTCGGCCAAGATATCCTTAGCCAGCCAAGACACCTGCTACCACCAACAGAACTAATGGAAGCAGTTAGACGTTGTGATCCTTGCAGGTTAAAGCACAGGGATGGTGAGAGATTATACGTCGTTTTCTCCTCTTTACAGGGGGCTCAGGGAGCCAGCAAGATATTTAAGAATGACACCACCAAAGCTGATTGGGGATGGAGCTATATGAAGGGATGTGTTACCTAGTGCAGCCTAATGGATTTAATGGCCTCCCAAAATGTGTATGTGAATAAGCGCGACTAGAGGGTGGAATCCAAGGGGGTGCTTATGCCCCCGTTGATTCCTTTCTGCAGACCTGCCTCCTACCAGAATCGAGCATTTCTGCTCATTTCAAGTTGCCCCTGGAAGAACTAAATCACTGTTGGCAGGGGCCGCATGCGGAACACAGTTGGCAGGGCAGAAGAGAATCGGCAGGGGCATAAGCGCCTTGCTGGATTCTGCCCTATGTCTTAGTTAGGCAAGTCTCTCTAGCCCTGTTCAGGCATTCGCCTGAATGTGTGAGGGCTTAAAGTTGGTAGAGGGTCAGAGTCTAGCACTCTGGCTCTGCCTCCTATGCCCCTAGATGTGCTTCAGGCAAGGTCTGAAAGGGACCTTCATTCACTTGAACATGCGCAAGACTCTCCAGGCAATCGGGACCCCTGAGAAGGCAGTTCAACTGAATGCGAGCAGGGCTCCCTTTCAGACCTTGCCAAGTCAACACGGCAAGGTCTGAACTGAAGGGGGTGGGCCCAGCATGCCTGGAGATGTAGGGGGTGGGCCAGCATGTGCAGCCCCAACTCTCTAACCACTTCAAGTCCTCCCATGTTCAAGGGAAGGCCTGAACAGGACTTCTCTCTGTCCGTCATTCAGATTTACTAGACAAGTATATAAGAAAGGGGACTAACTCCTAAATGAAAATAAAGCTGTGGCTTTGTAAGCTTTACAGAAAAGGATTTTATGCAATTCTAGGGAGTTCATTTACAGATAATGATAAAAAAAATTCTTAATTTAGTACATTTCTTAGTTGCTTTTCAAGACTGCCATCATCCAGTGCACTAACCAGGGTGGCTTATAGAACGGTATGAGCTGCTAATATTATTATTATTTATTTATTTACAATATTTATATACTGCTCCACATCAAAAGATTTCTGAGCGGTGAACGGCAAAAAGAATAAAACACCATGTTAAAACAATTAAAACATTTTAAAAAGAAACAAGTTCTGATAAGACTGAATTTAATAAACTGCAGTTGGTCACTCAAGGAAGGCTTTCTGAAATAACAATGTCTTCTGGAGGCTCTGGAATCATCACAACGTTAGTGCCTGCCTGACCTCCAAAGGCAGGGAGTTTCACAGGAAGGGGGCCATCACACTGAAGGCTCTTTTCCAGGTAGAGTCCAGCCGGGCCATGGGCCCATGTGGAACCACCAGGAACATGCCCTCTGATGACCTTAGTGACTGGGCAGGTTGGTAAGGGAGAAGGCGCTCTCTCAGGTATCCTGGTCCCAAGTTGCTTAGGGCTTTGTACACTAGTACTGATACCTTAAACCTGGCCCAGTAACTAATAGGTAGCCAGTGCAATTCCCTCAGCAAAGGAGTTGCATGCTGAAAAGGGGGTGGCTCCTGACAACAGCTGAACTGCGGCATTCTGCACTAGCTCCAGCTTCTGGACCAGCCTTAAGGGCAGCCCCAAATAGAGCTCACTGCAGTAATCCAGTCTTGAGGTTACTAATGTCTCTACCACCGTGGTCAAGCTATCCCTGTTCAGGAGAGGCCATAGCTGGCAAACCAGGCAAAACTGGTAAGAGGCACTCTGAGCTGCTGTGGCCACTTGGGCCTCCAGCAACAATGATGGATCTAGAAGTACCCCAGACTACGGACCTGGTCTTTCAGACGGAGTGCAACCCCATCCAGAACAGGCAATCAGCCTAACTCCCGGACCTGGGAACCACTCACCCACAGGGCTTCCATCTTGCAAGGATTCAGCTTCAGTTTATTGGCCCTCATCCAGCCCATTACTGAGTCTAGGCACTGATCCAGGACTTGTACAGAGATTCAGATCTTTTGATTCAGATGTCACAGAGAGACAGAGATGCGTGTCATCAGCATACTAATGGCATTTAGCTCCAAATCCCCTACTGACTGTTCCAGTGGCTTCATACACATGTTAAACAACATAGGGGACAAGATGGTGCCCTGCGGAACCCCATAGCTCAATTGCAAAAGGGCCAAGGAAAAGTCACCCAATGTTACTCTGTGAAATCGACCCCGCAAGTAGGACTGGAACCACGGTAGCACAGTGCCTCCGATACCCATCCCACGGAGTTGATCCAGGAGAACACCATTGTCGATGGTATCAAAACTAATGAGAGATCGAGCAGAATTAACAGGGTTGCACTCCCCCTATCCCTCTCTTGATAAAGGTCATTCATCAGGGCGACCAAGGCTGATTCAGTCCCATAACCAGATCGAAACCCAGACTGGAATGGGTCTAGATAATCAGTATCCTCCAAGAGTGCCTGCAGTTGCTCCGACAAAACCCTCTTAAGTGCCTTCCCTAAAAAAGGGGTATTTGCGACTGGGCGATGGTTGTCTAATATCATTGGGTCCAGAGTGGGCCCACTTGTAGGCACAATTAATTATGGTCCCTGTTACCAAATGCCTTCTCCATGCACATGTACAAGCATACACATATTTAGAGATAGACCTGTGTAAGGGACCTTTGAACTTTGGACATCGTGTGTCTTGGCAGAGGTGACCCAATAAGGCATACATACACTGGTCTCTTCAAAAACAGGTGGATTTTACAGAATGCACAAGAATAAAATATACACAGTAATTACTCTTTGAAATTAGCTGGTTGGCACAGGCACTATATGAGCTTTAAAATGGACCAATTAGCTCGTATATTATAAACAAATGCATACATATTAAGCAAATGAAACAAAAGGCAAAATGAATAACATAGACATCCATGCACCAGTTTCAAATCGTGGGGAAATTAGCTCAAAGCCCTGCTTGGCAACTAAACTGAAGGCTGTGGTACACAGAAGACAAGGCCACAGACATGCATGGAGCATCCAGGTTGGACTGGCCTGAACTATGGCTTTGAGGAAACTGCAGGGCTAGGAAAATTGGGGGTCCTAACAATGCTAGGAGAGAGGGAAAAAGAGAGACAGAGACAGCATGGTTCAGAGAGGTGCAACTGCAAGAGCAGAGAAGGGAAAAGAGCTCACAGATGCTTGTCTTTAGCAGTGGGCAGTGTGCCAAGGCAGTCTTTGTGCACAGTTACCATGACAAAAGAGGAGGGAAGGATTTGGGTTACCTAGATCCAATACACAGACGCACTCCAGCTTCCAGCACACTGTGTGCTATCTGCTCCCTGCTGTTTCCTCTTTCAGATGTTTATTGTGCAGAATGGACTCTGGAACACATTGCGTGTCAAGCCAACTTCTCCAGATAATTTAGCTTGTTCACAATGGAGATGAAGAGGAAACAAGTGGGATATCGTACAAGGGAGCCTGGCCATAATCTTTCCCACTGGATGACCAGGGCAAGGCTGCAGTAAGGTGGCTTCCAACCAAAAGCTGGTTTTAAAATAGGCTGAATCACTAAGCACATTCACTCAAACACACAACAGGAAAGTGGGTCCAGGAGTGGAGGCTACACTTTGTAGAGAAAGGGCTGCTAGAAGACAGAATGGGGCTGAAATATGCCTTTTCAGTGATCCCAGTGGATCATTCTTGAAGATGGTGCTGTGTGTGGTGTGGAGAAATGCCCGAGGCTGCAGGAAAAAGGAAGGCTTGAGAAAGGCAGCAGTCGGGTCATAGTTTCAGCTAGAGTAGGGACCTTGGCTGCCAGAGTGAGTGCCTGGGAAAAGGGGTCTGACCAGGTTTGGACAGAACCTTGGGTTTTATGGCTTAGAGTGATTTGAGTAGAGGAATGAGAGCCAACAGATGCAGTCAGGACAACTGAGCTTGTCACACAACCAAAGTGCTTTCAGCAAAATGCTACCTTGCCTTCAGATAGCTTCAGACCAAGTGGTTTCTGCAGCAAAGAGGTACCTAGCCCTTGGGTGGACAGGAATGTTGTAGATCTGAAGTCTGGGGTTCTTACAGAGTTTAAACAAAGTCTACAAAGGGACAAAAGTTCTGGATCCAACCAAGGCAATAAAACAAAAGAGGGGAGAAGACTTTTGGGAACAGTGAATATTGGTTTCAGACAACTAGAAAAATGGGCGATATGACTTGTTGCTAAAGCCATCAGGGGTCTCAAAAAGGCTAGTTTAGGACAGGCAAAATCTAATCAAAGCAGTGCCGTGCAGAAAGTGCAGTGCTTCAGGTTGGGGAGATCCCCATCCAACTACTGTACTTATCAATAATTATGCCAAACCTGGAGGGAAGTCACTCTGTGCCTGGGGTATACTCATATCTAACTTCCTGACTGCTGTGAATGATCTAATCATGGGGCATTTAATCTGTGCGGCTTGATTAGATGGTCTTACTAAATCTGGGCCTGGGTATACGACCAAGGGTTAAGAACATAAGAAGAGCCATGCTGGATCAGACCAAGGGTCCATGTAGTCCAGCATTCTGTTCACACAATGGCCAACCAGCTGTCGACCAGGAACCTACAAGCAGGGCATGAGCGCAACAGCACCCTCCCACCCATGTTCCCCAGCAACTGGTGTACATAGGCTTGCTGCCTCTGGTACTGGAGGTAGCACATAGCCATCAAGACTAGTAGCCATTGAGAGCCTTTTCCTCCAGGAATTTGTCTGACCCCCTTTTAAAGCCAACCAAACTGGTGGCCATCACTACTTCCTGTGGTAGCGAATTCCATAGTTTAATTATGCGCTGTATGAAGAAATACTTCTTTTTATGTTCCTGAATCTCCCACCAATGAGCTTCATAGGATGACCTTGGGTTCTAGTATTTTGAGAGAGGTAGAAAAATGTCTCCCTATCCACATCCTCCACACCATGCATAATTTTGTAGACCTCTATCATGTCTCCCCTTACCCTTCTTTTTTCCAAGCTAAATAAAAAGCTGTTGTAACCTTCTCTCACAGGGAAGATGCTCCAGCCTCTTGAAAATTTTAGTTGCCCTTTTCTGGCAACTAAAATTCTGCCCTTTTCAGCTCTACAATATCTTTTTTTAGGTGTGGTGACCAGAACTGTACACAGTATTCCAAGTGTGGTTGCACCATAGATTTGTATAGGGGCACTATGAGGTTGGCAGTTTTATTCTCAGTTCCTTTTCTAATTATGCCTAACATGGAGTTTGCCTTTTTTTATAGCGGCCGCACACTGGGTTGGCATCTTCATTGAGCTGTCCATCACAAGATCACCCCAAGATCACTTTCCTGGTCAGTCACAGCTAGCTCAGATCCTATCAGGCTATACTGGAAGTTGGGATTTTTTGCCCCAACATGCATCACTTTACACTGGCTTACATTGAACCGCATTTGCCATTTAGATGCCTATTCTCCCAGTTTGGAGAATAGGCATCCTTTTGGAGCTCTTCACATTCCCTTTTTGTTTTAACCACAATAATTTGGTGTCACCCACAAACTTGGGCACTTCACTGCTCACTCCTAATTCCAGATCATTTATGAACAGGCTGAAAAGCATTGGTCCTAATACATATCCCTGTGGGACCCCACTATTTACTTCCCTGCATTGGGAGAATTTGCCATTTATTCCTACTCTCCACTTTCTGTTCTTTAACCAGATCCTGGTCCATAAGAGGACCTGTCCTCTTATTCCACGACTGCTAAGTTTGCTCAGGAGTCTTTGGTGAGGGACTTTGTCAAAAGCCTTTTGGAAGTCTGGGTAAACAAAGTCTACTGGATCACCCCTGTCTACATGTTTATTGACACTCTCAAAGAACTCTAGAAGGTTAGTGAGAGAGGACTTACCTTTGCGGAAGCCGTGTTGATTCTTTTTCAACAAGGTTGACACCCTCCTGGAAAAATCACTGGCTAAATGCCTTACTGTTCAGCCTGTCCTGTAAGTTCTCCATGCTTTGACTTACTCTGTACTAGGCTGAATTTCTTAAATGCAAAATTCCAGAGGTTAGCCAGAAGAGATAAGGAATTATTTTTCAACAAGCAATGCGCGGAAGTGGAAGAAGATAATAGAATAGGAAGGACAAGAGACCTCTTCCAGAAAATTAGAAACATCAGAGGTAAATTCCAGGCAAAAATAGGTATGATCAAAAACAAAGATGGCAAGGACCTAACAGAAGCAGAAGAGATAAAGAAAAGGTGGCAAGAATATACGGAAGATCTGTATAGGAAGGATAATAATATCGGGGAAAGATTTTATGGTGTGGTCAGTGAGCTAGAGCCAGACATCCTGAAGAGTGAGGTTGAATGGGCCTTAAGAAGCATTGCTAATAACAAGGCAGCAGGAGATGACGGTATCCCAGCTGAACTGTTTAAAATCTTGCAAGATGATGCTGTCAAAGGGATGCATGCCATATGCCAGCAAATTTGGAAAACACAAGAATGGCCAACAGATTGGAAAAAATCAACTTGTATCCCCATACCAAAAAAGGGAAACGCTAAAGAATGTTCAAACTATCGAACGGTGGCACTTATTTCACATGCCAGTAAGGTAATGCTCAAGATCTTGCAAGGTAGATTCCAGCAATTCATGGAATGAGAATTGCCAGATGTACAAGCTGGGTTTAGAAAAGGCAGAGGAACTAGAGACCAAATTGCCAATATCTGCTGGATAATGGAGAAAGCCAGGGAGTTTCAGAAAAACATCTATTTCTGTTTTATTGACTATTCTAAAACCTTTGACTGTGTGGATCATAACAAAATGTGGCAAGTTCTTGGTGGTATGGGGATACCAAGTCATCTTGTCTGCTTCCTGAGGAATCTGTACAACGACCAAGTAGCAACGGTAAGAACAGACCACGGAACAACGGACTGGTTTAAGATTGGGAAAGGAGTACAGCAGGGTTGTATACTCTCACCCTACCTATTCAACCTGTACGCAGAACACATCATGCGACGTGCTGGGCTTGATGAAGCCAAGGCTGGAGTTAAAATCGCTGAGGAAACATTAACAATCTCAGATAGGCAGATGATACCACTTGGATGGCTGAAAGCAAGGAGGAGCTGAGGAACCTTCTGACGAAGGTGAAAGAAGAAAGTGCAAAAGCTGGGTTGCAGTTAAACCTAAAAAAAACCAAGATTGTGGCAACCAGCTTGATGGATAACTGGCAAATAGAGGGAGAAAACATGGAAGCAGTGACAGACTTTGTCTTTCTAGGCGCAAAGATTACTGCAGATGCTGACTGCAGCCAGGAAATCAGAAGACGTGTACTTCTTGGGAGGAGAGCAATGACAAATCTTGATAAAATAGTGAAGAGCAGAGACATCACACTGACAACAAAGGTCCGCATAGTTAAAGCAATGGTATCCCCTGTAGTAACCTAGTGCTGCGAGAGCTGGGCCATAAGGAAGGCTGAACGAAGGAAGATAGATGCTTTTGAACTGTGGTGTTGGAGGAAAATTCTGTGAGTGCCTTGGACTGCAAGAAGATCAAACCAGTCCATACTCCAGGAAATAAAGCCAGACTGCTCACTTGAGGGAAGGATATTAAAGGCAAAACTGAAGTACTTTGGCCACATAACTAGAAGACAGGATACCCTGGAGAAGATGCTGATGCTAGGGAAAGTGGAAGGCAAAAGGAAGAGGGGCCGACCAAGGGCAAGATGGATGGATGATATTCTGGAGGTGACGGACTCGACCTTGGGGGAGCTGGGGGTGGTGACGGCCGACAGGAAGCTCTGGCGTGGGCTGGTCCATGAAGTCATGAAGAGTCGGAAGTGACTGAACGAATAAACAACAACAAAATGTCTTTGTACATGCTTTGGGCTGAGCAGCTTACTAACATCCCATGAATATTTCTTAACATCACAAAAGCTCAAGCAGTAACT
This sequence comes from Heloderma suspectum, assembly GCF_057233095.1. Taxonomy (NCBI): domain Eukaryota; kingdom Metazoa; phylum Chordata; class Lepidosauria; order Squamata; family Helodermatidae; genus Heloderma; species Heloderma suspectum. The sequence goes on from NC_139459.1 coordinate 282,172,920, forward strand.
GGGGATGTGGGTTGTAGGTGAAATGTATTAATCTGGTACTAAAAGGGTTAAGTAACATTGCTAACAAAGAGTAAAGATGGTTAATTTGATCTGGAATGGTTGAATGACCTGAGTGAGGGTTTTGGGGAGACCTACAAGAAGAGCCCCTAAAAGACCCCAGACTCATATTTAAGAATCAGGTTCTGAGGTTAAACAGGGCTGAATTTACAAAAGGAAGGTGACAGCTTTTGGTCCAGTCTAAGATAGTAGTATATTCACAGTCCACAGGCTGATGAGCAGGCCAACAGGCTTTGAATGATATCTGGTTGATGCAAATTCATTGAGGGGTTTCAGAGCCTTTTGATGAAAAACTATTAACCACAGCCCAGACCAATAATACTTCCTGCATACGATATGATAATGAGGCAAACTTCCATTCCTATTTATTTCCTGTGTCTTATATCCATAAAGAGGCTCTCAAGCCACTGTAATTCTGTTTCTTCTACATTTCAATTTCTGCCCTGTGCTGACCTTCACGACAGATGCAAAAGCGCTAATAGGCAATTAATTAAAAAGAAGTGAGAGCATTCTGTAGAAACTGCAGGGTGGCCCATTTTGCCTGCTAGTCAGATGAGGCTCATATTCCAGTCAGAGCTGTGTGAGACACAAGCTTTGACTGAGCCTGGCAGAAGCTGGGACTGCCTAGGAAACTCTCCAAGCAGTTGGACCAATCCATGTGGTAAACAGCTTTCAAACTTTTAGGCCAGTGCCATTGGGTAGTGTTTCTAACACAGTGTTTTGTGTCTTGTGAAGCAGCCCACAATGAAGGGAGGAGAAGGGTAGCTGTAAAAAGTGAACACTCCAAGCAAAAATAACCAAAGAGGAATTTGTGATGAAAACGTCACTCATATGCTACAAAAGTCTCCCACTTGTTCTCAGGGAGGCAAAATATCTAGCCTCTGGATGCACAAGATCATGGTTACTTTGGGGTAATTTGATTCACTGAAACATTTTTGTTCTGTCCCATAATCCTCCTGTGAAAGCATTCATATCTCTTCAACAGGAACACTATGTGTCATAGATGGTTACAGAAACTTTGGAACTGGAATGAGGATTGGCTAAACATTGAACATGTGAAGAAGCTGCCTTATACTGTCAGACCTATGGCCCAGTTTCTATGGTCTGCTCTGATTGGCAGTGGCTCTCCAAGGTCTCAGGCAGAGATCTCTATCAGCATTGCTTCCAGGGGCCCATCTGCATGGGAGATTTTCTCTGATCCTGCTGTGGCTTAAAGTCATTAGGGACACGTGACATCGCGGCCACTTTGGAGCCAGCCTGGGGTTTACCTGTGGGGAAACCACATTTTTGCAGAGTACTTTTACTGTGTTGTTTTTCTTAAATTCAGCTCTCCTGTGGTTCAGCTACTGTGTGCCCATCCTTCCACTTTAAATTGGGTATGGTCAGGGCATTCCTAAGGGTGTGTTTTTCACCTGGCCATGCCCTTCATAACCTAGATAACTAAAATAACGCACCTGCCTTTCCAGCACATCAAAGCCCTAGAGCGCTCTTTTAAGCCTTCAGAATCGCCCTGCACTTCCATTTTGCCAGTGGGAGTAATTAGCCTCAGTGATTATGCACTTCTCTGATGTTTGTGTTACTGCTCTTCCCCAATGTTGTGTTAAATCGCCTTCCCAAGTCACTTCTCTGATGCATAAGAGGTTTACTGGAGTGGTTATCTGGTGAGGTCTCAGGATCATGGAAGCCTGTCATTGTGAACAGGGAGAAAGTGCTCAGAGAAGGGGAAAGGGGGGTGGGAAGCTATAACACCATGACAGTTTGCTGGAATGGGGCAAAATTGGGAGGATGCGCTCAAGGTGAGCCTTCAAGTGCTGCACTGGAGAATCAGGGATTTTGGCTTCTTCAGGGAAATCTGCCCACATTGGGAAAAATGGGGTGGGAGCAAAAGCTCTGCAACAGTTTGCTGGAATGGAGCAAAATTGGAGTGGTGGGCTGCTCTCATAGGGAGCCTTCAGTTGCTGTACTAGATAATTGGGTTGTTTCTAGAGAATTGTGAATTAGTTACTCTCCATTCATAATAATGTAGTAGCAGGGGAGACCCTGGACATTGCCTGGGAAAGAAACCTCTATCATTGTTTGAGCAGCCCCTGCCCAGTTGATGACGTTCAGTTCTACTCCCCCCACCCAACCCAGGAGTACGTTCCTTTCAAGTGCTGTGTGACCCATGAAAACCGGATTTTAAAGGTACAGTACACTCATTTTTTCTTGCTTCATGTGTCCCTGACGGACCATAGCCACTTCCATGAAAAGTGGATAATACTCCAACGTGCTTCTCATTCAGTTGTCGTGAAGATCCCCCCCCCCCCCCGGCTCTTTAACTGGAGATGCCAAAGATTAAACTTAGGACTCTGTACATGCAAAACGTGTGCTTTGCCTCTGATCTATGGGCCGTCCCAAGTGCTACAGCAACACTATATGTGGAAGAGATGGGAAGGAGCGCACTTTATGACTTTTAATTGTTTTTACTGTTATAGTGGTCTAAGGAGTTGAGTTCATGGCAAAATGGGGATTTTTTGTTTTTATTAAAGCTCAGGTGATGTTTAGTGCTGGGGTTAGCAGTACTGATGGTGGAATGTTACGGTAACTGAGCTTTATTCCTGGACTGGAATAAGAGGGTTTTGACAGTTAAAGGGGAGAGAGAGATGTTTTATGACAGTTGGAAGTTGAAGGGAGGAGTTGGGCTGGAAGCTGAGGGAAAAGGCGTTCAATATCTTTGTGTGTGCTGGTTTGATTATTTACTTGGCTTTGGAGGAACATGAGCTGTTAATGTTACTTTATAAGAAAATAAAGACATTGTTATTTATCCAGCGTGGCTTAATAGAGATCAATACCCACATGAACTAGAGCAGGCAATTCATATAACAGCAACATAGTTGCCCTGTTATACTTAAGGGTACAGGGTAATGAAAGAGAAATACCTCAGGTGTATTTATAGCTTTGTTGGTTCATGACAATTTTGTGAACTCCCAGAGAGCTTTGGCTTTTGGGCAGTATAGAAATGTAATAAATAAATCAATCGTAGTGGGCTGGTAATTCCAGTGTTAGAATTCTCACTTCCACAGGATGAGGCATCATAGAGATTTCTGGGACAAGGGATGAATGGAGACTGTATTGGAAAGAAACATGAGTTGGGGCAGGAAAAGGGTTGCCCAGGGAGGAAGATAATGAAAAAAGAATAAGAGGAAGATGGGAAAGGTTAGAAATGAGTTTGTACTTGAGGCAGAGGCAAAATACTGGCAGAGAGGGTTAATGTTGGGGGGTGGTTGCTGTTAGGAATGTTAGATTACAATCCTATGTACAATCCTATCTTGGAAGTTAACCCCATCGCACTGAATGGGGATTACTTCTGAGTAAATTTATGTAGGATCAGCTTCCAGAGGGGTAGCCATGTTAGACTGATTTGGAGCAAAACAACAACAACAACCAAGGAGTCTTGTAGCACTTCTGAGACTAACAAATATATTATGGGATAAGCTTTCATTGACCACAATCCACTTCCTCTGAAGTATTTTATGAAGCAGATCCATGAAAGTATATGCCATAATACATTTTTTTAATCTGTAAGGTGCTACAAGATCTCTTGCTTTTTATGCACAGGATTGCACCACTAATCTTGTTTCACTGTATTTAATTATATGTTAAACACTGAAAATATTGCAGCCCATTCTGAGCCTTTGGGATATATTGAGATAGAATGTGAACAAACAAACATTTGTTGGAGTTGCTAAAGCAAACAGCCCACAGTCATTGAAAAAAAGAGGTAACAAGACATGACTCCCTACCTCTTCTGGACTTTCTCCCCTGGAGCAAAGCAGCCTGCCATATCCATTTTGCACTATTGTCCTAAAGGACAATTCTGCAAAAGTAGTTGAGCCAAGCTTCCTGTGACCATCTGGAGGTCTGCTCATATGTGATATGCAGCTACATACAGTAAGGATGGCAGAGCCTATGGCAAGATAATGGGATAATATCCACAGATTAAACTCCAATTTCACACTGATTTTGAGGGGGAGGGGCATGGATCTAAATACTTCAATACAATTAGTTCTTAGCTGTACAAGTTATATTACAATTAGGAAGGGATAAAATGTGATAATAGCTTTTTCCTGCCACAGAGCTTTTGTATGAGGGTAAATCCTTTCAGGACTGTAAGATACTCAGACACTTAGAACCATTCAGCATAGACAGCTTAGAATCAGACTCTGCATATATTCATCCCAGATATCTATAGACGAGACTTATAGTGAGGCCAGTTCATGTAGATTTAAGAATGACTGTCTTGTGATGCTTTTCTCTTTGTTGACTGAGATCCAGGGTGGTGCTGCACACATTTCTCTATTATCTCTTCTCCTGAAAGGCCAAACTAGATAATCCTTTGCTTCAGGTCAATATATCTTCCGGGGAGTTCTCCCTAAGTCCTAAAGGGTCACACTGCTCATCATAGACTACTATGTAGGCATTTTAGCAATCAATCTGGATGATTCCACTAATTCCTGCTGTGTTGTATTGATTTGGGTCTCTTCCATAATCTCCAGCTACGGGTTTCATTCGCCCAAGTAGCATGGCCCCAGTATATACAAAGCTCTGAAGATTTAGCCTCTGTAAAGACTTAATTGGCTTGCAAAGGGAACCTTAATTTTCTTTTGATTGTCCTGGTTAAAAGGAAAGGCAGACAAACAAACTCTGGCTCCCACAGCTAAGCTCAGACTTTAGTCTCAAACTGCTAACTCCTCTTATTCTTTCTACACACCTTTAGAAAGGATGTCCCGGCGTCACAGTCATACAGGGACAGTGAAGAGTTTCACAGTTCTTTGAAAACCTATAAACCAGCCTTCCCCAACCTGATGCCTTTTCCAGATGTTCCAGCTTCCAGCATTCCTCATCATTGGCTATGCAGGCTGGGGCTGATGACAGTTGATGTCCAAAACATCTGGAGGACATCAGGTTGGGGAAGGCTGCTATAAACAGATTTGCCCCCTTGCTCCCTAGGGCATCCGGACCACAACTGGAAACAAGAAGTTGGGAGATGGAGTTTTCTCCCTAAAGTTTCCTTCCAGAGGAAGCCTCTGTAGATCAGTTGTGCTTGCACTCGGAGATTTTGGGGTGGGAATGTCAGAACTGGGAATAACTTCTCCCAGGTCAGATTAGTTAATCATAGAATCATAGAATAGTAGGGTTGGAAGGGGCCTACAAGGCCATCGAGTCCAACCCCGTGCTCAATGCAGGAATCCAAGTCAGAGCATCCCTGACAAATGGCCATCCAGCCTCGTCTTGAAGGCCTCCAGTGCGGGAGAGCCCACCACCTCCCCAGGTAATTGGTTCCATTGTCGTATTGCTCTTACAGTCAGGAAGTTTTTCCTGATGTTCAGCCGGAATCTGGCTTCCTGTAATTTCAGCCCATTATTCCGTGTCCTGCACTTTGGGATGATCAAGAAGAGATCCTGGCCTTCTTCTCTGAGACAACCTTTCAAGTACTTGAAGAGTGCTATCATATCTCCCCTCAGTCTTCTCTTCTCAAGGCTAAACATGCCCAGTTCTTTCAGTCTCTCTTCATAGGGCTTTGTTTCCAGTCCCCTGATCATCTTTGTTGCCCTCCTCTGAACCCTCTCCAGTTTGTCTGCATCCTTAAAGTGTGGTGCCCAGAACTGGACACAGTACTCCAGATGAGGCCTAACCAGTGTTGAGTAGAGGGGAACTAGTACTTCCCGGGATTTGGAAGCGATGCTTCTATGAATGCAGCCCAAAATAGCATTTGCCTTTTTTGCAGAAACATCACATTGTTGGCTCATATTCAGCTTGTGATCGACAACAATTCCAAGATCCTTCTCGCTTGTAGTGTGGTTGAGCCACGTATCCCCCATCTTGTAACTGTGCATTTGGTTTCTTTTTCCTAGGTGCAGAACTTGGCATTTATCCCTATTAAATGTCATTCTGTTGTTTTCTGCCCAGCACTCCAGTCTATTCAGATCACTTTGAATTTTGTTTCTGTCTTCCAAAGTATTAGCTATCCCTCCCAATTTTGTGTCATATGCAAATTTGATCAGCATTCCCTGCACCTCCTCCTCCAAGTCATTCATAAAAATGTTGAAGAGCACTGGGCCCAGGACTGAGCCCTGCGGTACCCCACTCGTTACCTCTCCCCAGTTTGAGAAGTTCCCATTGATAAGCACTCTTTGAGTCCAATTCTGTAGCCAACTGTGGATCCACCGGATCGTTGTTTCATCTAGCCCACTTCGAGCTAGTTTGCTCATCAGGATATCATGGGGCACTTTGTCGAAAGCTTTGCTGAAGTCGAGGTATATGATGTCTACAGCATTCCCACGGTCTACAAGGGAGGTGACTTGATCAAAAAATGAGATCAGATTTGTCTGGCAGGACTTGTTTTTGACAAATCCATGTTGGCTTCGAGTAATCACTGCATTGTTGTCAAGGTGCTTCCAGATGGATTGCTTTATGATCTGCTCCAGAATTTTCCCAGGGATTGATGTCAGACTGACTGGTCTGTAGTTCCCAGGTTCCTCCTTTTTACCCTTTTTGAAGATAGGGACAACGTTAGCCCTCCTCCAGTCATCTGGCACTTCCCCCATCCTCCATGATTTCTCAAAGAGAATAGACAGAGGTTCTGAGAGTTCTTCTGCCAGTTCCTTTATTACTCTAGGATGCAGTTCATCTGGCCCTGGAGATTTGAACTCATTCAAAGTAATGAGGTGTTCCTTGACCATATGCCTGTCGATCTCAAGCTGCAATCCTGCCCCTTCAGCCTGTACTTCGCCTTTGCCAGGGGGGTCATAGACCCTCTTTTGGGAGAAGACTGAGCCAAAGTAGGAATTGAGCACCTCTGACTTTTCTTTGTCATCTGTTATCGTTTTGCCATCCTTATTTAATAGCTGAATCACCATTTCTTTCCTCTGTCTTTTACTATGCACGTAGCTGAAGAAAGCCTTTTTGTTGTTTTTAACATCCCTTGCTAACCTCAGCTCATTCTCAGCTTTAGCCTTCCTGACGCCATCCCTGCAATTCTGTGCTATCTGCCTGTACTCTTCCTTTGTTACTTGGCCTTATTTCCACTTCCTATATGTGTCCTTTTTTTGTTTTCAGGTCATCCCTAAGCTTTTTGTGAAGCCACATTGGCTTCTTCTGTTGTCTTCCACCTTTTCTTCTTGTTGGAATTGCTTGTGATTGTGCCTTGAGAATTTCCTTTTTTAAAAGCTCCCACCCATCTTGGACTCCTTTTCTCGCTAGCATCGCTTGCCATGGGACCTTACTTCTCATTGTTCTGAGTTTATGAAAATCAGCTTTCCTAAAATCCAGGGTATGCGTTTGACTACACTCGGCTTTTGCTTCCCTTAGAACCAAGAACTCAAGTACAACATGGTCGCTTTCCTCCAGAGTTCCTGTAACTGCTACTTTATCCACTAAGTCATCTCTGTTGGTTAGGATCAAGTCAAGGATAGCCGATCCTCTAGTTCCTTCCTCTACTTTCTGTAGGAGGAAGTTATCCGCCACACAAGTCAGGAATTTCCTGGAGGGGCCATGTTCTGCAGAATTTGTCTCCCAACAAATATCGGGGAAATTGAAGTCCCCCATTACTACCACATCATGCTTCCTTAAAACATTGGCTATTTGCTTTTCAAAAGTTTCATCCTTGTCTTCTCCTTGATTGGGTGGCCGGTAGTAGACTCCGACCACCAGGTTCCTTTTATTCTTTGCTCCATTTATTTCAACCCAGATGCTCTCAATGGGGCTACCAAGCTCCTCCTTCTGTATTTCTGTGCAGAGATATGTATTTTTCACATACAGTGCAACCCCACCTCCCTTTCTGTTCCTCCTGTTCTTTTTGAACAAGTTATATCCTTCAATTGCTGTATTCCAGTCATGAGAGTCATCTCACCAAGTCTCAGTTATACCTATCAGGTCATAATTTCCCTCTTGTATTAAGAGTTCAAGTTCGTTCTGTTTGTTTCCCATACTCTGGGCATTAGTATATAGATATAGTATATATAGTTGGTGGGCTTACAGGGAGAGATGCCTTCCCTTCTGGCATGTTGATTGCAGATTTAAATTGTACAGATTTGTTTTGAATTTAATAATCAGAAATGAGATATTATATTTTGCTTCATATTATTATCTTATTGTAGTTATTTACTATGGATTGACTGATACTATTTTCCTATTAATTTGGTGTCTTTAGTATTTTTATTTCTAGACTTTTGTGATAATTGTTAGTGAATTGTCCAGCTGTAGTATACTACTGCATTTATTAATATGAGATGTTTTGATGGCGTATTGAAATGCTGATATGTTTATATTTTGCTGTTACGTTTTGAATTGTTAATTAAGGGCGCAATCCTAGCCAGCCATGTTGGCTGGGGAGTGCTGGGAATTGTAGGACATTTTTCTGTCTAAACATGCATAAGAATTTACCTTAGTTGTCTTAGAATACTTCTGTTCTATTTTATTATGTATTGTTATCTTAACTTATTATAGTACTTTATTATGATGCTTTTGTGAGCTCATTTGGGGATGGTTTACCATGAAAATGTAGCATCCACATAAACTGATGGTAATGATGGTGGTGGTGATGGCGGCATGTAGCTTAGCTAGCTTGCTTGAGTAATTCAAACTTATTGTTCTGCAGTCACTTTCTGTGATGCATCTGCACTTAGGTTATGTTCTAGATTATGGACATGGTAATTTGGACTGGATGGTCTTTTTATTCCTTCCAACTTTTAAAAATGTTACCATTTGATTACAGTAGGCATTAATTATGATATTTTAAAGTTATTACATGCTTGGAAGCATTGGGTGCACTCTGACGGAAATGTGAAAGGTTTCAGATCATTAGAAAAATCTTTCTAAACAGGTACTTCCAAATTTGCCTCATAATTTCATTTTAGGTGAAACTCAGTGGCCGCTAGGGGATGTGCAAAATCCCACTGAGGAATACTGCTAGTCTTGAAACTCTTTTTGCTTTGCTTAGAATTCCTCTGTTGTTTTACCCCAGCTGGAATCTCAATCTTTTTCTTTAGCCCAGTCTTCCCCAACCTGCGTCCCTCCAGATGTTTCAGACTACAATTCCCATCAGCCCTAGACAACATGACCAATAGCCAGGAGTAATGAGTGTTGTAGTCCAAAACATCTGGAGGGACACTGTGTGGGGAAAGATGCTGAAGGCAAAATCAGATGGCAACTCTAACTAGGGATGTCAGAGAATTCCGCCACGGATTTCGGTGAGGCCAAATGCCAGTGCATTCGGCCCCCCGAAATACGTGGCGGAACTAAGCCCCCCCCCACAAAATGGGCCCGGAACGGAGCCTACCTTGGTCAGCCGTTCCGGTGCTCCTCGAATGGCGCCCGTGTCTGCAGCCGCCATTCGCGCATCTTTCGAATGGCCGCAACAGGCTACGTGAATACTTACATAGCCTATCACGGCTAACGCAGGGACGCCATTTGTGTCCCTGCGGAGACCGTGATAGACTACGTAAGTATTTCCGTAGCCTATCACGGCAAACTAAAAAAAAAACAGCGTCCGCAAATGGCGGCTGCTATGGTGGCCATTTGCGTTCCCTTTTTTTCGCTGTTTTAGCCTACGTAAATAATTATGTAGGCTAAAACGGCGGGAAAAAAAGGGATGCAAATGGCGCCCACTATGCTATTTGCATTCCCTGTTTTTTTCGCCGTAATAGCATATGCAAATATTTATGTAGGCTAAAACAGTGAAAAAAAGGGAATGAAAATGGCAGCCGCCATAGCCACCGTCATTTGCATACGCTTTTTTTTTTTACCTGCAGGCTGCCCAGTGGCCGGATGTCCGGCTGCGGGTGGCCCCGGCCAGCTGCTCTGCGGAATCTCCATGGAGCGGAGCAGGCCAGATTAGGATTTCGGGGGGAGGTGCGGAGTGCCTCCCCCTCACCGCGAATCACCCCGTCGAAAAGGTAAGTGACTTTCGTACATCCCTAACTCTAACCCAGAATATAATGCATATGAATAAACTGTGGACTGTGGATCACCATCACCAGAATGTTATATTTTCTCTTTGAGAAGATCTAGGAGCCATTTATATCTGAAATCTGTCATATTTCCACTAGAACACATCCAGTGCTTTCAAGTATGTAATATTTTTGGACACTCTCTGCATCTGGGTTTTAGCCAGTTTAGATTTTATCTTGCACCCAATTGAACTAAAGTTAGTTGTGCTAGTCAGTGCAAGCCCAATAATCTATACATGTCTACTCAGAAGTAAGCACTGCTGACTTCAGTGGGACTTATTCCCAAGTAAGTGAATATAGGAATGCAGCCTGTGTTCCACTGAAATCAATGGGAAAAAGCCATAACTAACGTACTAGTGTTTTCCAGTGGTGCGCTCAGGGCATGACTTTGGGGCAGAAGCTCAGGGCCCCACTCAACAGAACAAACAGAAGAACCCCCAAATGCAGCAGGGCTGGTTTACTACATTTTGAAATGACCACCTAAAGATAATTAATTCCAGAATCTGAAATTACCTCAGTGCACCACACCAGTTGTCAACGGAGTTCCCCATCATGACTAACAATGGATGGATTGGGGTCATATTATTTTATTGTTTTAAATGTATGAATATGTGCAGCTGTAATCTTCCTTGGGTCCATTATATGTAGAAAGACAGGATATAGATGGAGTTAAATAAGATTAGTTAAATGATGAACTCTCAAATCCAATTCAGTGTTTCATGATTGATAAGAGTCTGGCTTATAAACATAACTAAACCCACTGACTTGAAATTGTATCTGTTCAGTGCAGCACTTTAAACAGCTTGTGAAGCTAACTCTCATGTCCAGATGTCAAGATTGCAATGAAGATGGGCATCCACTGCACTGAATACCTCACGTGTCCTATCCATCAGTCAGCGGAGACATGTGATGGGTTCTGGCATGCCTTGAAGATATAACCTGGCTTATTCCCAATCAGATCTTTTTTATTATTATTACTTTTACACAAATTGATCATGAAAAGGTAAATATGGAGGTGTTTGCCTCTTAGATAATTGTTATGCCCCACAGGACTAAATAAGGAGCAGGGCAGAATTTAGCTTATGGTAGTATATTTGCTATGCAAGATGCTTTGCAAAATTATGTGTTTGATAGTGACATACTGCATGGGCAAACAGTGTAGCTATTATTTGTACAGCTGTAACTCTCATGTTGCCTCAGGCATTAAATGCTTTAAAAATAAAAATGGGATGAGGGTAGGGAAAAGAGCGAGGCAACTGGCCCCAAAGTGTGGGTAAATGTGACACACAGCATTTCGATGAGAGAGTCACTGACTCATGTCAGGAGTGACTGAAAGCAATTATCAGATGGCCTATGGGAAATCAGTGGTTGCTCCAGAGTCTTTGCCCAGTTGCCAAGAGATGTTACTGTCGCACATACATGATATCTTAATTGCCCTCTTTGTTTGATAGACTTAAATTGTAAGTGAAATGCTGAATATTTGGATCTGGACACATGAGAGGGTGTGGAGGTGAGATTCTGGAGTGGATAGTTTTACACTAATCTTCCAATTGTCCAGTTTTTCAGTTTGATCAACTTTATTTACAGCCACACAATGGAGAAATGGACATTTGGCATCCACGATTTTTATTTTCTTCAGAAAGACATGTCATGGCATTTTGGTGGCTTTGCATTGTATGGGTCTGCTGTTCAGCAAGCAAGCAAGAAGTGTCTGAGTTGAATGTCATTCCTTGCCTGAGGACTGCAAACATTGGGACGTGCACAATTTCTCCAGTCAGCTGAATGCTCCCTTTCCCTTGGCCAGCATTTCTAGTTTGCAAAGTTCCACCTTTTAGAATTAGGTGCTTATCTGTTCCATTTTCTTTCTCCCATTGTGTTAAATTTTGGACATCCTCAATGAGGAATAATTAAGGACGCAATTCTATGCATGTTTAGACAGAAAAATGTCCTACAGCTCCCAGCATTCCCCAGCCATAATGGTTGGCTGGGGCATGCTGGGAGTTGTAGGACTTTTTTTTATGTCTAAACACGTATAGGACTGCACCCTAAAAAAGGTTGTTGTCTCTGTGTGGGTTTTACCAGAGACTTCAGGAGAGTGGTTGAGCTCCACTGACTACTTTTCATAATGCCCTCCTGAAAATGTAAGTCTTGAGAGCATCCATTTATTCTCAGTTATAACTGCTTGCTGCAAAGTTTCCAATTCTATTTAATAATTTGCTTCATGAGTAAGATGCACCTCACAGATTTATTCTCCATCTCTGCAAACTTATAAAAAGAGAAGATCTAAAGAATTATATTTGTTTGCCCTTGATGTTTTAACTGTAAACTGTTTTATCAAGTGGCGCCATGCCAAGTTTGAATAGCAATGGCTATCTTTCCTGGAAAAATATGTTGGCCACCACTGAAATGAAATCCAAATTAGCTATCAGCTACTATGCAGAAATATTTGAGAATCCATGAGTTATTTCAGATTCTGCCATGAATGAAATGGTTTGCTAAGTGCTTATACATTTAGGTAAATGTAATCTTATGCATGTTAAGACAGAAAAATGTCCTATAACTCCCAGCATTCCTCAGCCAGCCATGCTGGCTGAGGAATGCTGGGAGTTGTAGGACATCTTTCCATTTAAACATGCATAGGATTGCACCCTTAATAATTCCAATTTTCTCCTCTTCTCGCAGCGCATAGACACACACACACACACACACATATAGGAGCTACTACTGTAACTACTGAAGTCTGATATGTTGCTAACAGTATGAACTAAAGGAACTGGAGTGATCTTTGCAGGATCAAGGGCAGGTTGAGAAGATGGAAGAACTGGGCCCTTGCTGAGATACACTGTAGGAAGAACTTTATTTTAGGCCAAGAGATCAACCCAGAGAGTCATGGCAAGAAGGATATGCCCTGAATGGCAAAGGAATGAAACCTGGGAGGTGGGTTGGATGTCCAGGGGAGAATCATCAGTAGGAGTGGAGCAGGACAAGTGCAGGAAGGTTGAACAGGATGTGAGGCAGCAATATGAGTTAAGTAAAGCTGGATGTAGGAAGACTTGGCTGGGAGAATGAACAAGAGCAGCAGCAGAAATGTCAATATACACTGTACTTGGATCTAAAAGGGAAACAAAGCAGGATAGAAGGTTGTACATGTCAGGGAACCTCATGGTTTGAATCATAGCCCTACTTTGATGTGCTACTGAGGGACAACCTAGATGTGACTGGGCAGACATGTGTAGTGTTATGTATGCATCTGCCTGCTCACATATAAAGCAGAGCTGGAAGGGGTGGGTGGTTTCTAGTCTTTACCTGAAAATATGCACAAAGTAGAGATAAGCAAAACTCCCCTGCCTTACCTCACTTCCCTGCTTCAAGGGATTTTCTCTCTGTCCAGCCCATATTGAAGCAAGGGTAGGTAGAAATGATTTAAAGCAAAGGAGTGCAACATCGTAAAGCAGGAGAGGGGGAAGTTTTCACTCTCCTCCCTGGCATGCTCCTTTTAATGTACAGACAAGATTCTCTGCCCCATTTTATAGGTGAAAGAGGCAGACACTTTGGCATAACTGAAGGCTGCATCTAGTTTAGCCCAGAGACTGTGTGTGCCTACGGGCTTCTTCATGCTGAGCTTTTATCCTGCTATTGAGATTGCTCACTCATGGAAGTTTGCGGGTCCTTTTCATGACGTCGCCAACCTCCAGGGCACATCCAGAGGTATTTCCTGGTTATTTCAGGATCCAGATCTAGAATAGATCCAGAAATAATGAAGTACTAAAATACGTCAGATTGTTGCACTATTAAAACAACCACCAGATGGCGCTGTTTCATTGAGTGCTATAGAACCTTGAAAATAAAAACTTCCCCTCTCAACAATCATGTGGTCACTGTCTGGGAGCCTACTGTAAACGCGGAAAGGCTCTATAACGATAGGACTTCAGATCTTTTCTTTGATGTATAGGCAGCCACAGTCTCAGAGCCCTCTTCAGGCACAGAAGGGAATTTTGGTGCGCAATATTGGCTCCTGCTTGGCAGGCAGTATGACATTTATGAATTGGCCGGGCTTGCGATTTAAGCTAGAGGAGCCTCATCTTCTGCCCTAGCCTGCTGTCCTTCACTTTCAGTTGCTTCCACTTGTTTCCAGCTGCTTCATACCCTCCAGGCCTGAAGTCAGAAATGGTTGCAAGTAGAACTGGCCAGATCCTGACAACACAGGAGAGTTGACTAGGAGGATCAGCTGGTGGCTTGCTTCACAATGGGGAGACTCTCTTCTTTAGGGGGCAAAAGGATCAGAGTGTGGGTTTTGATTGCCCGTCAAGGTAAACACCCCCCGCCCCAATGGCCTATCAAGCTGGGTATCTGGCTGAAGACTGGAGGACCAAATTTCATTGTCTGAGATACCCACATGCAGCGGACAAACAATACTAATGCAGTATAAATCTGACCCTATTGCAAGATGCAAAGTTCAAAATTAGCCTGACATAGCACAATACTTTGGCTGAAGGAAATCTGAGGACGGCAAGAGCAGGGGCTTAAATCATGCCTGCCTCTCCCCCAGATTCCTGCTTATTATTTCCTTTCTGCTGCACTCAATGACATGAAATGCAAAATGTATTGCCACACACAGGTGGAAACAGCTGGCATAATCCACTTTGGCTTCTCTTTTTTAAAAGCAATTTTCTCTCTCTGCTTCTCTGACAGAGCTAGAAAAATATTTGTGACCCATCAACAGGTTTTTTCTTCCCTTGGAGAGGGCATTTTATCTGATCTTCACTCCTGACTACTTTTTCTTTTAATGGAGTCTCTCTATGTATCAGCTTAAGCCTTGCTAAGATGAAAAATAGATAATTCCCTTTATGCGACTCTCTTTTCTATAATATGTAATGCATCTTGCTGTAGCTGTCTGCCAATAAAGTGTGGGGTTTTGTTTAAAGCCAGCCCTAATTTGACTGGGTTCATACTGCTACCTTGTAAAACCGGCGATCAGTCTTCCTCAGAGCAAGACTGGGGCAGCAGAGACCGCTACTAGTGACATCCATTCCGAAAATTCATCAGTGCGTGCAAATAATTTCCAAGAAGTGAAATAACATGAACATGTAAGAAGGCAGAAGATAGGAAAACAACACTGTAGTTCTAAGAGAATCTTGTTTATTGGGTAGTATGTCCTCTGGCCTTCCCCTGATTATGTTTTACTGCACTGTTCTGGTTTGTAGCTGCAATTGTGTTGTAGGTTTTTAATCCTGTCTAGGGCAGGTGTTTTATTTCTGGTGTTTGTTGTTTTTTATGATTTTTTTGCTGTTTTATAACTATCATTTTTATTATATGGGATTTTATTGTTCTGAGCCACCTGCCCTGAAAGGGGGCCTACAAATATTTTAATAAATAAAACAAAACAAACAAAACGAGTGACAAAAGTGTTCTGTGTAGCATGGAAACAGCAGAGGGCTTCCTCTCATACCACTTGCTATAAAGGTGGTTTCAGGTGCATATCCATCAGTGACGACTGCATCACCATCAGGTGACAACATGCTCATGTGAATGAAGCATCACAGATCAAGCTCTACAAACAGAAATTTCAGATTACCTCAAAGACTAATGCTTTTCAAAGAAAGCAGTTCACACACTCAGTTGTGAGTCACCAAAACACTAAGAAATAAAATGATGTATATGTAGGTGTGGAACAAACCACATTTTGAGATGATCACCATAAAGCAGTCATTTTAAAAGGAACATAAATCTTCTATAGTAAGCAGATAGACAAATGTCATTCTGCCTTTTGCATATAACTGTTCTCTTATGGCAAGGGTGGGCAACCTGTGGCCCTCCAGATGTTGTTGGACTGCAGTTCACATCACTCCTGACCATTGGCCATGCCGGCTGAGGCTGATGGGAGCTGGAGTCAGAGAACATCTGGCTAACCACAGGTTTCCCATCCATGGTTAGAAATGGGGGTGTCTCGGACCATGTTCCCATGCCAGCAACATTGGTAAGTAGCTTCTTCTCTGTTTCAAGAAGAGAAGGAAAAGCCCCTTCCCTGATGTATTTCATTTTCTCTTAAAAGTGGATGCCAAAGTCGTGGGTTTCCGCCCTCCCCACAAATGATTTTCTTGTTTTACTTTCAGTCAGAATGATTCTACAGCATGGTTGGTGCTTTAACACAGGAATTTGCAGTGCGCTCTCATGGCATAATGAAAGCTGACATTATATCAAACACAATAAAGAGTCTCAGTTGATGAAGATCATTCCTGAACACACAAACCTATTAAACCAAAGGAAAAAAATATTAATTCTACACACTCGCCAGCCAAAAGAAAATGTGATTTGTTATCTAAAAGGGAGTTATAAACACAGCTTCAATGCACTTTTTGTGCTGTAATGAAAACTGGGTTTGAAATGGCAAGATGATTGCAAATTAGAGCATTTGGTTTTATTTTCTAGCTTTTTAGGTAAACCTTCCACAAGGGCAAGTGGAAGGTTAAAGAGACAATCTTTCTGTTCTCTGCCGATAAGTGGGCTCCATAATTAAGGGAGAATAAAAAATGAAATGGGGTGCTGAGCTGCATTTGCCCTTCTTAACATGCTTTGAACACAAAGGATAGACTACAAGTAATACAGCTCTGGAAATAGCGCGATGATAGGCATCATATGTATATATACATAAATTAGCACATATGCCCTATATGCCTACTATATATGGTATGCATATTTGACACACATTTTAGACATTATCGATATAATAATTCTGTGACAATCATAAACTATTGCAGCTACTCTGTCCAGAGAATGAAATAAACCCTGAAAACTGGACTGAACTGTGATTTTTCCCAGAACTGGAACAGATCCTGCACCATTATTTGAAAGTCTCTGTTGAACCTGAATTGTATCAACATCCCTCAAGCATTTCAGGTTGCCAGTCAGCATTACAGTGTGACAAAAACAGTGATAAGAAGATACACACCTTGGTCACATGCATCATGAAGATTTTCATGCACTTGGGCTTTATCTAGGCTTCTCAATAGTTGTGTCCAGACTTTGGGACTTTTAAAATTAACTCCCTTTTTTCTTTAAGCAGGCGTTTGGCCTAATAAGCAGATTTGTTTTTCTCTGCTGCTCTATTTTAATCTGTATTTTTAAAATTTAATTAGGTTTTTAACTGGCTGCCCTTTTTATTATAAGATTACTTGCTCTTACCTGATTTTATAGTGCTATGTTGCTAATGTGACATCGCAAGAAGGCAAACATCAAGCAAACTAGAAACCTGAAAAGGGGAAGACTCTTCCACAGAATCACTATAGGTGACCGGGCCCCCAAAATAATTTAGTACTGGGACATGCTATTATCAAGAGCAACTCAAGGTGATCTTGAGATGGAGAATGAAATCAGGGAGGAATCCAAACGAGGAAGTGTTGTAGTAATGGGTGACTTCTATGTCATGCATGGATAAATGCATGTTCCAGTCATGACAAAGAGGTTACATTTCTCAATATGTTAAACAACTGTTCCCTAGAACTGTGTAAAATCTGCTCCATCTGTGTTTTGCGGATTGTCAGGTGCCTTTCATTCCGTCATCCACCCACAGACGGATGCGAATATTTTTTTTCGTCATGCAGAAAAATACCGAAATATTTACATAAGTATTTACATAAATATTTATGTAAGCATTTACATAATTTACCCTAGTATGTAACATTTAGTGTATTGTCCCCTATTCCATTCTACATTTCCTCAGCAGAAACGTACGTATTTTTCTACGGATTTATATGCACAAATTTTGGGAAAGTAAAAATATCATCCGAAAGTCCACGGACTCTGCGGGTCGCTCCGCAGAGGATTCCACAGGTCGGATTCTTAGAAATCTGAGCTCATTTTAGTCTGTCTCGAATTTCTCCAGCATCCCTACCTAGAACAAATGGTCATGGAACCAACCAGATGGGAGGTAACCCTGGACTTAATCCTAAGTAGTGCTGCTCAGGACCTAGTGCAAGATGTGAGTGTTGTCAAACCAACTGGAAACAGTGACCACAGTGCTATAAAATTTAATTTATATCTAAGTGGAAACACTGCCATAGAAGTCCAACACAGTCACATTTGAGTTCAAAAGGAGAAACGTCTCTAAAATGAAGGAGCTGGTAAAAAGGAAGTTTAAAGGGGAACTCAACAGGCCTAGAATCATAGAATCATAGAATAGTAGGGTTGGAAGGGGCCTACAAGGCCATCGAGTCCAACCCCCTGCTCAATGCAGGAATCCAAGTCAGAGCATCCCTGACAAATGGCTGTCCAGCCTCGTCTTAAAGGCCTCCAGTGTGGGAGAGCCCACCACCTCCCCAGGTAATTGGTTCCATTGCCGTATTGCTCTGACACTCAGGAAGTTTTTCCTGATGTTCAGCCGGAATCTGGCTTCCTGTAACTTGAGCCCATTATTCCGTGTCCTGCACTCTGGGATGATCAAGAAGAGATCCTGGCCTTCTTCTCTGTGACAACCTTTCAAGTACTTGAAGAGTGCTATCATATCTCCCCTCAGTCTTCTCTTCTCAAGGCTAAACATGCCCAGTTCTTTCAGTCTCTCTTCATAGGGCTTTGTTTCCAGTCCCCTGATCATCTTTGTTGCCCTCCTTTGAACCCTCTCCAGCTTGTCTGCATCCTTCTTAAAGTGTGGTGCCCAGAACTGGACACAGTACTCCAGATGAGGCCTAACCAGTGCTGAGTAGAGGGGAACTAGTACTTCCCGGGATTTGGAAGCGATGCTTCTATTAATGCAGCCCAAAATAGCATTTGCCTTTTTTGCAGCCACATCACATTGTTGGCTCATATTCAGCTTGTGATCGACGACAATTCCAAGATCCTTCTCGCTCGTAGTGTGGTTGAGCCACGTATCCCCCATCTTGTAACTGTGCATTTGGTTTCTTTTTCCTAGGTGCAGAACTTGGCATTTGTCCCTATTAAATGCCATTCTGTTGTTTTCTGCCCAGCACTCCAGTCTATCAAGATCACTTTGAATTTTGTTTCTGTCTTCCAAAGTATTAGCTATCCCTCCCAATTTTGTGTCATCTGCAAATTTGATCAGCATTCCCTGCACCTCCTCCTCCAAGTCATTAATAAAAATGTTGAAGAGCACTGGGCCCAGGACTGAGCCCTGCGGTACCCCGCTCGTTACCTCTCCCCAGCTTGAGAAGGTCCCATTGATAAGCACTCTTTGAGTCCGATTCTGTAGCCAACTGTGGATCCACATGATCGTTGTTTCATCTAGCCCACTTCGAGCAAGTTTGCTCATCAGGATATCATGGGGCACTTTGTCGAAAGCTTTGCTGAAGTCGAGGTATATGATGTCTACAGCATTCCCACGGTCTACAAGGGAGGTGACTTGATCAAAAAATGAGATCAGATTTGTCTGGCAGGACTTGTTTTTGACAAATCCATGTTGGCTTCGAGTAATCACGGCATTGTTGTCAAGGTGCTTCCAGATGGATTGCTTTATGATCTGCTCCAGAATTTTCCCAGGGATTGATGTCAGACTGACTGGTCTGTAGTTCCCAGGTTCCTCCTTTTTACCCTTTTTGAAGATAGGGACAACGTTAGCCCTCCTCCAGTCATCTGGCACTTCCCCGGTCCTCCATGATTTCTCAAAGAGAATAGACAGCGGTTCTGAGAGTTCTTCTGCCAGTTCCTTTATTACTCTAGGATGCAGTTCATCTGGCCCTGGAGATTTGAACTCATTCAAAGTAATGAGGTGTTCCTTGACCATATGCCTGTCGATCTCAAGCTGCAATCCTGCCCCTTCAGCCTGTACTTCGCCTTTGCCAGGGGGGTCATAGACCCTCTTTTGGGAGAAGACTGAGCCAAAGTAGGAATTGAGCACCTCTGCCTTTTCTTTGTCATCTGTTATCATTTTGCCATCCTTATTTAATAGCTGAACAACCCTTTCTTTCCTCTGCCTTTTACTATGCACGTAGCTGAAGAAAGCCTTTTTGTTGTTTTTAGCATCCCTCGCTAACCTCACCTCATTCTCAGCTTTAGCCTTCCTGACGCCATCCCTGCAATTCTGTGCTACCTGCCTGTACTCTTCCTTTGTTACTTGGCCTTCTTTCCACTTCTTATATGTGTCCTTTTTTGTTTTCAGGTCATCCCTAAGCTTTTTGTGAAGCCACATTGGCTTCTTCTGTTGTCTTCCACCTTTTCTTCTTGTTGGAATTGTTTGTGATTGTGCCTTGAGAATTTCCTTTTTTAAAAGTTCCCACCCATCTTGGACTCCTTTTCTCGCTAGCATTGTTTGCCATGGGACCTTACTGATCATTGTTCTGAGTTTATTAAAATCAGCTTTCCTAAAATCCAGGGTACGCGTTTGAGTACACTCGGCTTTTGCTTCCCTTAGAACCAAGAACTCAAGTACAACATGGTCGCTTTCCCCCAGAGTTCCTGTAACTGCTACTTTATCCACTAAGTCATCTCTGTTGGTTAGGATCAAGTCAAGGATAGCCGATCCTCTAGTTCCTTCCTCTACTTTCTGTAGGAGGAAGTTATCCGCCACACAAGTCAGGAATTTCCTGGAGGGGCCATGTTTTGCAGAATTTGTCTCCCAACAAATATCGGGGAAATTGAAGTCCCCCATTACTACTACATCATGCTTCCTTAAAACATTGGCTATTTGCTTTTCAAAAGTTTCATCCTTGGCTTCTCCTTGATTGGGTGGCCGGTAGTAGACTCCGACCACCAGGTTCCTTTTATTCTTTGCTCCATTTATTTCAACCCAGATGCTCTCGATGGGGCTACCAAGCTCCTCCTCCTGTATTTCTGTGCAGAGATATGTATTTTTCACATACAGTGCAACCCCGCCTCCCTTTCTGTTCCTCCTGTTCTTTTTGAACAAGTTATATCCTTCAACTGCTGTATTCCAGTCATGAGAGTCATCCCACCAAGTCTCAGTTATACCTATCAAGTCATAATTTCCCTCCTGTATTAAGAGTTCAAGTTCATTCTGTTTGTTTCCCATACTCTGGGCATTAGTATATAGACATCGAAGACCATGTGCTTCATAGTCTGGCTTTCTTCCTACATGTGTCTGAAGACTATTATTGGGCGCTATCAGCGCTGTTCTCTCCATTGCAGTGCATGCGCCTACGTCCATTGTTACCCCCAACATTACATCTCCCTTCCCCGTAGGATTCAGTTTAAAGCCCTCCTGATGAAGTTCTTCATGCTGTGTCCAAACACATTCTTCCCAGCCTTTGTGAGGTGCAACCCATCCCTAGCCAACAGCCCATCTTCCAGGAAGTATAGCCCGTGGTCCCAGAATCCAAATCTCTCTCGTCGGCACCACCTTCGTAGCCAGTCATTCACCCGGAGTATTTTTCGTTCCCTTTCTATCCCTCTTCTAACTACTGGAAGGATGGATGAGAAAACTATCTGGGCCCCAAAGTTCTTGAGTTTCCTTCCCAAAGCTTCAAAGTCTGACGTGATCTCTTCGTAGCTCCGCTTGGCGGTATCATTTGTTCCCACATGGATGAGAAGAAAGGGATACCTGTCAGTGGGCTTTATGAGTGCAGGCAACCTTTCAGTCACGTCTCTAATCTGTCCTCCCGGGAGACAACATACCTGGCGAGTCCACGGGTCTTCGCGACATACTTGGGTCTCGATCCCACGCAGCAAGGAGTCTCCCACTACTACCACTCTTCTCTTCTTCTTCTTGTAGGCCTGGGTTTCATCGCCTCTGTTTGACTGACCTTTAGCCTCTTGCTCACTCTCATGCAGGTTCCCCTGTGATTCTTCCTCTGCAGGCTGTCCTCCAGTCTCATCTGCAAGTACCTGGAATCGGTTCCACAGCTCCACCGCTTCCACTGGTGCAGAGTGGCGTCTAGTTCTTCTTCTCCTAACTGTCACCGTTTTCCAAGGAGTATCCTCTACTCCATTTTTCTTCTCCTCAGCATTTCCCACTTCTGCCTCATCTTGCTGTTGCTCTTCAAGCTTCTGGTCTGCCCTTTGCTGCTGTAGTTCCCCCATTCTGTCCAAGAACTCTTCGTGTTCTCTTATTCCCCGGAGGGTTGACAGTCGCCGCTCCAGTCCACTTACTTTTTCCTCCAGCAGCGTGATCAACTTGCACTTGTTGCAGGTGTAGGCCATGTTGTTCTCAGGCAAGAAAACAAACATTGCACACACCTTGCAGGTCACCACCACTGGAGAGTCTTGTCCTTCCATAGCCCCTTTTCCCTTTTTGTGTCTAGCTTTGTGATTGTTCTAGACTAGCCTGTGCCTGCTCCTCTACTCAGTAGAGGTTAAAAGCAGAGTCCCACTGGTGTGGAAGTGTGTGTTACAAGACAAATAAATGGGAAAAAGTTAGTTAAAAAAAAAAAAAAATGTTGTTAGGGGCCTCCCCCTTGACCTCCCCTGCCGAACTCCCCTGGCCAACTCCTGTTTGCTCCCCCTGTTCGCTCGCTCTCTGGGAGCTTGCCTGCTTCTGTAGTCCCTGGACCAGCTGGAGCAGCTTGCTCTGCTCTGCTCTGCTCAGCTGGGAGGCGGGAAACAGACTGAAGCTTCCCGCCCAGTCAGCTGCTGGGAGTACTCAGGCCACACCCCTCCAATTCAGTTGGAGCTCTCAGAAGCTCCTGGTGAGCTCACAGCCAGTCAGAAGGATAAAGGGCAGCGCCCTGGGCTTCCTGCAACCCACTTACCTCTTAGCCTCTGTCTCCTTTGTCTCCTTTGTCTCTTCAACCACTGCAACTCCCCTGGCCAACTCCTGTTTGCTCCCCCTGTTCGCTCGCTCTGTTCGCTCGCTCTCTGGGAGCTTGCCTGCTTCTGTAGTCCCTGGACCAGCTGGAGCAGCTTGCTCTGCTCTGCTCTGCTCAGCTGGGAGGCGGGAAACAGACTGAAGCTTCCCGCCCAGTCAGCTGCTGGGAGTACTCAGGCCACACCCCTCCAATTCAGTTGGAGCTCTCAGAAGCTCCTGGTGAGCTCACAGCCAGTCAGAAGGATAAAGGGCAGCGCCCTGGGCTTCCTGCAACCCACTTACCTCTTAGCCTCTGTCTCCTTTGTCTCCTTTGTCTCTTCAACCACTGCAACTCCCCTGGCCAACTCCTGTTTGCTCCCCCTGTTCGCTCGCTCTGTTCGCTCGCTCTCTGGGAGCTTGCCTGCTTCTGTAGTCCCTGGACCAGCTGGAGCAGCTTGCTCTGCTCTGCTCTGCTCAGCTGGGAGGCGGGAAACAGACTGAAGCTTCCCGCCCAGTCAGCTGCTGGGAGTACTCAGGCCACACCCCTCCAATTCAGTTGGAGCTCTCAGAAGCTCCTGGTGAGCTCACAGCCAGTCAGAAGGATAAAGGGCAGCGCCCTGGGCTTCCTGCAACCCACTTACCTCTTAGCCTCTGTCTCCTTTGTCTCCTTTGTCTCTTCAACCACTGCAACTCCCCTGGCCAACTCCTGTTTGCTCCCCCTGTTCGCTCGCTCTCTGGGAGCTTGCCTGCTTCTGTAGTCCCTGGACCAGCTGGAGCAGCTTGCTCTGCTCTGCTCTGCTCAGCTGGGAGGCGGGAAACAGACTGAAGCTTCCCGCCCAGTCAGCTGCTGGGAGTACTCAGGCCACACCCCTCCAATTCAGTTGGAGCTCTCAGAAGCTCCTGGTGAGCTCACAGCCAGTCAGAAGGATAAAGGGCAGCGCCCTGGGCTTCCTGCAACCCACTTACCTCTTAGCCTCTGTCTCCTTTGTCTCCTTTGTCTCTTCAACCACTGCAACTCCCCTGGCCAACTCCTGTTTGCTCCCCCTGTTCGCTCGCTCTGTTCGCTCGCTCTCTGGGAGCTTGCCTGCTTCTGTAGTCCCTGGACCAGCTGGAGCAGCTTGCTCTGCTCTGCTCTGCTCAGCTGGGAGGCGGGAAACAGCAAATCTCTTCAAAATGCATTGAGGTTTCTTAAAACCACAATAGTAGAAGCTCAGCAAGAATGTATACCACAGATTAAGAAAGGTAGCGCCAAGTCTAAGAGGTCACCAGAATGGTTCACAAGCAGCGTCAACGAAGCTATTAGAGAAAAGAAGGCTACCATTCCACCAAATGAGGAGAACAAAAAGGAACACAAACTCACACAAAGGAAATGCAAGCAGACACTAAGAGGCACAAAAACATATTTTGAGGAGAATTTAAGTCAAGGCTAACAATAAAGAATTTTTTAAATACTTCATAAAGAGGAAATCAGCTAGAGGCAGTTGAACTGCTGGAAGACAGTGGAGTTAAAGGAGTACTAAAGGAGGATAAGGAGACTGCAGAAAAGCTGAATGAATTCTGCAGAAGATGCTGGGTGGATACCTGTCCCTGAATTGATGGTTTCAAGAAGGGAGTCTGAGAAACTGAGGCAAATAGTGGTAACAAGATATGAAGCTCTAGAACTTACTGACAAATGAATCCAGATTGCACTTCCAGAAGTTCTTGACAAAATCCAAAGCATCAGGGGTGCAACTTGTGATATGTGTACATAAAACCAAATTCTGAATTATGCAAATACAAAGTGAAAATCCCATAGAATGAGGAGGGATACTTCACCAATGCAATCCTCACCAATTTTAATACAACTCGACAGCACAGACCTTTAGCTAATGGATAACACATTTTAAAGGACTGAATAAAGATGGTTTAAAAACCAAGCTTTTCTTGTCAAAGATGGAACAATTCACCACTTCCAAGTGGAAAACATGCATGAGAAACTGCAACTGCTTTGAGTTTCCACCAAGCCTCAGGGATGACAAGGTCTGGGTCCCAAACATTAGTAGGTAGCTAGGACATCTTCCTTATTCAACACATACAAGGAAATGAAGCAGCTTACAGGGATCTGCCAAGAAGAAAGAATGGTTTGCTTTGCTGATGTACAAACATCTTGTCTTAAATCACCACTGTTATTGAAAGAAAGTAGTCTGACATTTCTGAGATACTTAGAAACCTTTCCTTTCATGAGAGCTTCAACCTTTTATCATTTTTGACAACATCACATTCAGAATGGAGTTCAGGTTTGGGTGTACCTGCAGTCAAGACTGTGCACAATCATTTATGTAAGATTCCCCAGGTATTTCTGCTGGTAACTGTCCTGGTAAAATTCCAGTTTAGCTAATTATAGTGTCAACCTAATTCCTCCCAGCAGTATCAGATGGATGAGATGCAATTTGTCACTACATCACCTGGACTGTTGTGTGATGTACTATTTAATAGTTTGCTGCATTCTATTACAGAGAAAAGGGATTCCTCTTTGAGTTAGCATGTGATTAGAAAGTGTGTGAAGTCCCTGAAGGACCCCATATACTGACTTGTTATAAAAGACATCTAAAGTCCAGTTCTGATGTGTATGGACAGCTGTACTGTATTCCTGGCTTTAAACCCAATATGAATCTGGAATAGCTCCCTGGTTTTAATCAGAACAACCCTGGATTTTTACAAGGCATAAAGTAGAAGGTATTCTTGCTGACCATAAAGATGAATTTGGTAATCATATGAACAAGACCAAAAAAGTGATGTTTGATGAGCACGCTTTAAATTGATATTTGCAGATGTACATCAGCACAGGCAATGAATGTTTTGAAGTCCCTAGGGTAGGGGTAGGCAACATGGTGCCTGTGAGCACCAATATGTCCCAAACATCTTCCTGGGTGCCCACGGAGACAAACTACTCCTCCCATTGTTTATTTTTAATTTTTTTAAATTATTTCTTAATGGCAGCTGGGATTGCTCCAAAATGACATGGGAACCTCTAGTTGCTGCCATCTTAATTACCCATGAATGCCTCTGGGGGGGTTACTTGTCCTTTTGAATGGCCATGCCCATCCGTCGCAACCATTTTACAGCTGTGCTCATGACAGTTTCTCAAATTTCCAGATGTGCCCATGGACCCCAAAGGTGGCCTACCCCTGCAATCTGTTCCCTTTTAGGGGTTCACTCTACATTTACTATAATGAAGCCTCTTCAAATTTGGCTAACATACTTTGTAAAATATGCAAATTAATATGATTCAAATGAAAAATCTCACTACTACAGGGTTTCTATATACCTATGGAGAAAAATATGAAAGATATATAATATATAATGCTGCAGAATACCTCCTGGAAATCCAGTGCAGGAATTGGTTGATAAGCAATTTCCAGATTTCCTGGAAGTCCTGGAAGTACAATGACAGTAACTACTACCACCACCTCCTTCTCCAAACTCCATATTACAAGTTTCGCCCATGAAATTGAGGCTGCAATCCTATACACACTTATCTGGGAGTAAGACCCAATTCAGTGGGATTTACCCCTGTGTAAACATGCATAGGATTACATCTGAGGTCTCTTTCCCACCTAATTCCAGTGGAACTTCTAAGCGTACAGTGTCTTGATCATTTTCCACAGGATAAAGCAACCAGCTGTGTGTATTGCAAGATGACACAATGTCTATTTATAATAAGGGGATCTGTTTGGAAAGATCAGTCTGTTAAGGCAAAACACAATTCAGCAAATGTAATATTCCAGATCTGCTAGGAGAATGCATATACTGTAAAATATTGGTGCATGTGTACATGTTACCATGGAGTTCTTACTATAACCTTCCTCTGTTTGAGTTCCTTACCTAATGAGAACAAATACGTTAGTGAAAGCTGCTCATTGGGATACCAAGGAAGTGAGTTATGTTCAAAAACATATTGTTTTGCTCCATATAAGACATTCACATCAATATATTTCTTCATGGATATGATCTGGGACAAGAGAGATTGAAAGGGGAGCAGGATTGGGAAGACTGGAGCTTGGAAAATGAAGAAGGCAGTGGAGAAAAGCAGGAGAGAAACAACAGTAATAAACATGTTAAGCAGGAGAGAAACAACAGTAATAAACAGTACTCATCTGGAGTACTGTGTCCAGTTCTGGGCACCACACTTTAAGAAGGATGCAGACAAGCTGGAGAGGGTTCAAAGGAGGGCAACAAAGATGATCAGGGGACTGGAAACAAAGCCCTATGAAGAGAGACTGAAAGAACTGGGCATGTTTAGCCTTGAGAAGAGAAGACTGAGGGGAGATATGATAGCACTCTTCAAGTACTTGAAAGGTTGTCACAGAGAAGAAGGCCAGGATCTCTTCTTGATCATCCCAGAGTGCAGGACACGGAATAATGGGCTCAAGTTACAGGAAGCCAGATTCCGACTGAACATCAGGAAAAACTTCCTGAGTGTCAGAGCAATACGGCAATGGAACCAATTACCTGGGGAGGTGGTGGGCTCTCCCACACTGGAGGCCTTCAAGACGAGGCTGGACAGCCATTTGTCAGGGATGCTCTGACTTGGATTCCTGCATTGAGCAGGGGGTTGGACTCAATGGCCTTGTAGGCCCCTTCCAACCCTACTATTCTATGATTCTATGATTCTATGTTATGAAGCAGAAAACAGCTTATAAAGAAGTCAACTTTTAAAGGCAATTTATATAATCCTGCCAAGTACATATAAATGGGGAAATAGCTCTCTCTGCAACCACTAAGCATTTCTTTAAATGGGACAAATAGCTTCAGAAAAGGGTTTTGAATGCTCAGACAAGCTTACAAAAAATAACACTGATAATGATAGGCAGTCCACTTTCAGCACTGAAGTCGGGCATCTGGAGATGCTGAGTATGTATTTGATGAAGGCATATGAGGATATCTAGTTTCCACTGAGCACTCTTCCCTCTTTCTCAGTTTCCCGTTGGGTTGAATGGGGCAGAGACTGGTCAGTGTGGCCAAAGAGACAAAGACTGTTGTTGTTTGGGTTTTTATTAAGCTAATTACTGCAGTTGTGTCTTAATGCCTCCCTCTTGGCTTTCTAGTGCATCTCCTTCTGTTTTATGAGTGGAGGCGTGGGGGCTGATATTCTTGCTGTCAAGCTTTGTAAACATCAGTAATATCATCCCAAGGTAGTAAAAATGTCTGCATTTTCTTCCAGCTACTCAAATAACAAGATCCTTAAAAACAGGAATAACACTGGGTAATTTTTATGTACCCTTTTTGGCATCGAGGCTTTAGAGATTAACTTGGAGTCTTAAGTTATTTATTTCAAAATGTACAAAATGCTTCATAGCTCCTATCTAACGTGTGCATTTGAACAAGGACGCCTTGAAAACCTTTCTGAAGTTGTATATTGGCCTTCATTCATAGGAACATGTTTTAAAATTGTTTTAAGCTATCCAGACAATGGCTAGAAATGTTCTTTCCAGGAGAAAAAAAAAGACTCATATTCAGAACTAGAATTTATTGGGTAAAAAAGTCAATAAAGCTTTAGGTTGGGAAGACCAATATGTCTCCAAGTATAATGCTCTCTTGAGAATAGGGCCTTCTTCTGTGGAAGCACACTTCTCTAAATAAGAAGTAAGGTGTGTAGGATATCCTAAAACTGGGTGAATTCTGAAGTTCACCAGTGGAGATTTGGGAAAGGACCTCTGTCATGGTGGCCTTTACTGGGCTTGGGCATGTGAACTCAAGTCACTGATGCCATCAACCTGCACACTGTACAAGGCTTGGGCTTAGGGCAAGGGTGGCCCTGGTCTGCTATACGTTTGGATGTACCAGTTATCCTCAGCCAGAATAGGTGGGATTTGCTCATCTGTAGAGGTGTGCAAATCATTCCTTCCCTTGCTTCAAATTCCAGGTGATGGTGAGTGTGCATGCCACATGTTCCTTTGTGAAGCCTATGCTGCTCCACTGTAGGTTTTGATATAAATTCCCTACTTTAGCAGGAGTTGAGGGTGGAGATGCTTTCCCTAGGAATGCTAGCTCACTCTATGATAATGTTGTATACCTTTGATTTACATTCATTTTGTGGTTTAAAAGTTGCCCTCTGCTGGTGGAGACTATATTGAAAACAAGATCTCTGTGTTTTTTTTAAATACTAAGGAAAGGCCTGCTAACAATATAGGCCCTTGGGAGGGGGGATGGGCCCCGATGACAGTGTGGATTGCCTGATTCTATGGTATTCTTAAGGAAAGGGCCATGGCTCAGTGCTAGAGTGCATGCTTTTCATGCAAGAAGCCCCAGGTGTAATCTCTGGCATCTCCAGGTAGAGGTGGGAAAGACCCTGGCCTGAAACCTGGGAGAGCCACTGTGAGTCAATACATAGCAATGCTGGGCTAGACAGACCAGTGGCCTGGCATGGTATAAGGCAATTTCCTATGCTCATAGGGTTTCAGCTGTTGAAAATCTACAGAAGGCTGCCATAGTGTCCAAGCTGATATCAAAAATCACAGCGGCATTCAAGATATCAGTTGACCCCTGACAATTGCCAAAGCAGTGCCTGACCAGCTGCATCTCCTGACTCAGGCATCCATAGCTCTGATTCCTGCTGGGCAGTGCAGACAGCGTTCAGAGATGACTCACATGCCATACTGTTCTGGGCCCCTTCAGCTCCAATGAAGTGCATTTCACTCCACTTCAGTCTGCCCTGCCACAAGTGCATACCAGCTTCAAGACCTCCTCTCTCACTGAGGACTTTCCTACGGCAGGCTCAAGCCCCCAAGGAATCTCATTCATTAGTGTGGACTAGGACAGTGCACATGCTCTTCCTACAACGGGGCAAGGAAAAGAACGTATGTGACGCTCCCCCATGAGCAAGCCAGACACTGAAAGTCCAGCAAGCCCAGAAGTAGCTTACAGGTTGACACAAGTCTAAACCCACATGCAGGTGCAGTCATGTGGAGGAAAACTGAGAGCCAGTCCGGCGTAGTGGACAGAGTGTTGGAGTGGGGCTTGCGAGAGTTGTTGAGAGGATAAAATAGAGAGGAGGAAGATCACTTACACCACTTTGGACCCCTTGGAGGAAAGGTGGGATATAAATGTAACAAACAAACAAGCAAAACCGTAATACAGGGAAGTGAGCCTTAGTGTGCAGAATTCATCAGAGGGGAAACCTATGCACAACAGAGGCACTGGCTCCCACAGAATGCTTTTAGTAGGTTTAGCTGTAATAAGAAGCAAAGAACTGATGGGCAGATATCTTTGATCTGTAGCTTCTGGCTGGAAGCCACCAATAAGAGACTAGATGGCTCTTCAGCTCTGCGGTGTTTGCTCATTTGCAAGGGGCACATAAAGGAAAATTACAACCCCCCCAAAAGCCACCTTCTTTAATTTTTATAGGTACATTTTGCACCTGTTCCTCATCTAAAAGAAATGGTAAATGGATGGCTGAAATCTGGAGAACAACACTGCAGTGCTCACTCCAGATCAAAAATATCCAATAGACCAGCTGTCCAGGAATATGCAAGAGGAGTGGGGAGTGTTACTGCTGCTTTGGCCTCTTTTAACCTTCCTCCATTTCACAGCGGTTTGCTGCTACTGAATTGGTTTTAGAATCAGAATGCTTCCTGTGTGCAGCTACAGCACTGGTTATGTATGAATAAAGATTAGCTAATAGTACCAGAACTACAGGAATATACCTTCTAAAGTAAATAACGAAAAAGAACAAGTGCTTGAAATGGTTGGAAGTTCCAGTTCTCCCAACTGGGGAATGTTCTGTTTCTTATAGCTGAAACGTTCAAGGAAATGCACAGGGTGGCAAACTCTAAAGACAGGCAGTGTTGTTACAATGGAAAGAATTCCACATCCAACCTCTTAAGGTCCCTAATCTATGGTCCATTTGTCCTTTTATGGTCCATTTGTCCTCTCACTCCCAAGAAGACATGGAGCTGGAGTCTCACATACCAGCCGACAGGAGTGGTTGATGGATTGCAGCAGCACCCCTCACTCAGACACAGAGCCACAGGAGGGAAACAAACAAGGTCTGTCCAATTGTGTGTGATTCTAGTAACTTTTCCTCTCAACTCACCTGTGTCCACTGACTACAGAAGAAGCTCAAGTCCCATATATGTAACTGACAGCCCTATGCATTGGGCACTTACTCCTCCAATGAGGGAAACAAAAAGAAATTCTTAAGTGTTAGAAAGACTTCCATTCCATCTGCTGATCAACTAAGGCTAGAAATAGACATTACAGAGGATATGTAGCTACTGCTGAAAACAACAGATCCAAGTCGTGTTCTCCTCCTTTCCTTGGGAATGTCTGCTAATACAAAATGCATGAGGTGAAGTCATCTCCTCGCAAGTTCACTCACTCCTGCAACCTGCAGCCAACGAAGTAAAGCAGGGATGGGGAAAATTTGCAACACCATAACATTACATCTTATGTTTTCTATCACTAGAGTGGGGGAGGCACAGGGCTGCTGTTTTATCCTGTGTAATTCCAACCTAGAATGTGCACAGATTTAAGGGCAAGGGAAAGCCACCCACCCTTAACTGCCTTTTCACATTAATTTATGGCCTCAAACTGGGAATTGGCTCCCAAGGACTTTTGCTGTAGGAAGCTCTTTTTAACCATCCCAATGCTCTGTCTTTATGAAATAAATAGTTCACTTGTCCTCTTACTACAGAAATGTCGGGTGGTGGGGGCTGGGGTGGTGGAACAGAACACATGTGTGCAAGTTAGAATTCAGAGGCCTGTATTTCTATGTAGCCGGAGTGCAGGGAATGCCCTTCACCCCTTTCTAAGCACACAACTGAAGGTAACTTCAAAGTATGTTGCTCTTGTAATCAGAAACAGAAAATGCTGGTTTGTGGTTAATATAGGGGGGAATGAGGGGGCGAGTAAAAGAAAATGGAAGAAACTTTCCATGTAGGGATCACGGTTCTGACTGATTGCCCAGCCGATGATTGCTGGAAACAGCCTACCAGTCGCTTTCACTCCAGCTCTTGTTTCATTTCCCCCTGAACTTCCATAGCAACCCATCTGCAGTGAGTGACTCTAATGTTTAATGGTCCTGCCATTAGCACTAATGCATTCCAAACACTCAGCATCTGCTGTCGCGCATTCAGATGGAAACACAAAAATAACCACGTTCGGTGCAATCTGTCATAAATTCCAGCTTGAGGTTATAAAATGACATACTGGGAGAAGGAAAGAGAGAAATGGCCAAAATTAACAAGTCACTTGGTTAAAAAAAAAAAGGAAGAAAAAGATGGGAAAGTAAATACACAATCAATAAATAAGGAAGATATACATGGTGTAAAGGGTCATCAGGAAAAGAATAGGTTTGGTAATATCTACCCAGAGCTGTCCAGAGGGAAAAAAAGCAGAGAGATTCAGCTCTCCAAGGTACTGAGTTAATATTCGCTGGTCATGCCAGTCAAATGTGAATAGAACCTGGAACACAAATAGAGGCCACAATTGTTTGGAAATAAACTATTGTGGCATAAATAGCCTCTGACAGATAACACCAGTGGATGCAAAAAGTTGAAAGCACTCTGACATGGTCACCTCTTCTAAAATAGCTGCAGATCAAGGTGCCACCCTAATATCAGGACAGGACTGGAATATAATGTTAAGCAATCATAAATTAAAGTTAGAATTAAGGTGGCTTTCCAGGCAGATACTAATAGGATAATATAACCTAGGAATAGAAAAAAAATACTTTATTCAGTTGATGTGAAAAAGAGGACACATATGAGGCAATTCAGCCTCTGTTCTTTGGAAAGTTTTCCTGAAGGCGAATGAAAATATAGTATGTCCTAGCTATTAGTATCTAAGGCCTACAACACCTTCCCCACACCAAACCCAGCATTTATTCTCCCCCAGTTGTCATTCTGATGTTTGCATTTGCTTTTTCCCAGTAAAGAGACAACAGAGATCATAATCACAGGATGCAGGTAATAACAGGATCTTTTATAATTTGAAGGGTTCCCCCTCCCCTTTCAAATAATGCTCATAGTGGCTGTGGGAGAGATGGAGGATATGTATACACTTGATTTGCATAAGAACCTAACATTTTGTATATGTTGGAAAGCTTCAATAATAATTAAAAAATGGCACAATTGTGAGAATGGGGTGAGGTTTCTACTTCTAATAAAACGTAGGACAGGAAAATATATGGGTTGATTTAGGCAGGCCATTCAACCGTCTGATATATTATCTCTTCTGATTCTATTACTAGATATTTCACAGAAAAATAAGGTTCTTTCCTATTTTTAAGATTGGTTAAAAGGCCTGTAAGTTTATAAATATGTTTTCTAATATGAAAGATGTTAAAAGGGCTTCCTCTGTTGGGGCACCCAAGCTGTAGAATGGTCTTCCCAGAGAGGCTGGCCTGGCATGGAGTGTGCTGCCTTTTCAGTGCCAGGTGAAGGCCTCTGGTCTTTTAAGACCACAAGTCTTTTACATTTGAAATGTGCATCTGTTTTATGTTCTGTTTTAATTTCTGCTGTTGTTTTTCATTTGTTATGAGGTTGCTATTGTTTTTGCCTTTATTATTGTTATTGCCTTTAATGTTTTAAATCACAGATCATGTTGCTATCACGGTTCCTTGCTTTTGTTTTGAGCAGGGGGGCGGGCGGTTGCCTTAGAATGCAGTCTTAAACAGACTTACTAGGGAGCTCCATGGAACACAGTGAGACTTACTTTTGAGTTAGCTTTCATATGTTTAAGCTGTAACATTATGAGATTGGCACCATCTTTAGGCACTGGCAACTGAGATGCTGTGAAACGTAAGTATCTCAGATAATTTATTTATCTTAAAGAATAGATGTTCAGTTTTCTCACTTAGCCAGCAAGATACGATTGCAAAACCGGCAATGAGTGCTTGGATGAACTACATATACTGCACAATCCTATACAGAAGTAAGTCCTATTGTTCTCAATGAGGCTTACTCCCAGGTAAATGTGTATAGGGTTGCAGCAGAGATGCCCCTCGCTCCTATGCATTTTGCGGGATCATAATAAAGGAATTGCCAGCTCTTGCTTTGCTGAGCTGCAAATTATTCCAGCCGCACCAGTTGGGGGGTTGGGATCAGTGGATGGGGTATGCTATGAAGAGTGTCCCAGGTATGCAAGAGAACAGCTCTGGGCTATCCTGATAAAGCAGCTCTGCATTCTGCAGGGAGGTGCCAGAGCATATCGGATTTGGGTGGCTTGTTCCTAATTACCTGCGTCCTGATTAACTGGTACGATTGGTACCATTAAAAATATTTTCCTGAGAATTTCTGAACAGTTTGTAGCATAAAATAAGCTAGCAGCCCACAGGCATGAAAAATCATTTTAAAGAAGATAATTAACCTTTTTATACCCCTCGCAGGCACTGAATCAGATACGGTTGATGCTGGCAGTGACCAAATACCCCTTTCCATCTGTGTGATGCTTAGTGGTCTGTGTGGAATGAGGCTACTATGGCTATCAGTGGAGCAAGGGTGGGTTTCTAGCCTGCTGGTCAGCACATTACACTTGCCTCTTTCTTTGTGCCTGATCCACAGAAAAGGCGAATGTGATACAAATCAGGCATAAAACCCTGCATCTTTCCAGCTTATGTTAGAGTGATTCATGCTGTCTTGTGGGTTACACACAGTCAATCTGTAAAAGCTGGAGTCCATGCAGGGTTACTCAGAAATATAGCAATAAGTTCAATTTGGATTGGGGCTGGGGTTTTCATGCACAGGACTGCAGTGCTACTGAAACAAAGGTTATCTACTTGTAGGGGGTCTGAGCAGAGAAGCAGCGTGCTGAGTTGCTCTATCTAAACTCTCTATAGCAGAGTTTGCTCTATCATCTAAGCCAGTCTTCCCCAACCTGGTGCCCTCCAGATTGTGCCAGACTACAACTCCCATCATGCTCTGCTGGCTGAGGATAATGGGAGCTGTGGTCCAATACACTCTGGAGGGCACCAGGTTGGGGAAGGCTGATCAAAGCCTCTCCTTCAGGAAAGACTGCACACAGACTGTTCCTACTGGGGACTGGCATAGACTATTAGGTGGTCAAATCAGCCCCCTTTCCTTGTAGTAGAGTCACCTGAGTTATAGGCTAGCACAGCGGGCAGGTCTAATATTTTATTCAAAGTGTTGCACTCAGTTACTGACAAGTCTCTCTGAAATTATTGCCATTATATTTAGACATTGGGAGAGGGGAAGGATATCTCAGATCAGGAGTGATACTCTCCGGGGCAGAGGAGGACCAAATGAGCATGAAGAGTTGGAGGCATCACCTGCCAAATTTGAAGGAGGGCACCCACGGTCTCAACGAGGCTCTCCTGTGATGCATTCCCAGCTTCTCAGTCAGGGTGGACAACCTTCTGGGGACCATGGGCACATTTGGCAATTTGAGAAACTGACCTGGGCTCAAGCACAAAATGGCTGCCATAGGAGGCATGGCTAGTCACAAAGGACAAGTAACCTGCCCCAAAGACTAAGTGGAGGTAGAGGTGGGGTCTGAGCCCCAACAAACTATACAACCTCTTTAAACTCACACTTTTCAGCGCCATTAGAAACCTGTTTGTTAATTAAAAAAAAAAATGTTGGCACCAAGAATGGTATCCAGGAGCACACTTTTGCCTGTGGGTGCCATGTTGCCTACCTCTAGGTACTGCTGCTTCAAAGGAACAAGGATTGACAGGGACTCACCTGCAAAATACAGGATTTGCCCTTTTTCATCATGCCAATTCATTGAAACTATTAGCCCATCGCCTGGCCAGCATGAGGCTGGGGTCACAGGTGACCATATCCAGATCCAGACCTGCAGTCCACATTTTTCCAACTCAGGGATCTCAGGGGTGAGATGTATAGTCAGCAGAAAGTATTGCACTGATGAGCAGGCAAGGTCAGAAGGCCAGCACCCCATCCAGAGGTTTCCTACTGTGGGCCAATCTGCACATCCAGGGCTCATCCAATTTTGGCTGGCTTTAGTAGCCAGACAAAATGTGTGGCTGCCAGAACCCTTGCCCATGTGGGAGCAGGATGGAGGCTTGTCTCTAGCTTCAAGCTGATGAGGGTGCTGGGCCAGAGACCATCTTCCTCCACAGTGCCAACCATCTTCCTCCACAGTGCCAAACTGTCAAGGGCTCCTTGGAGGCCTCTCTCAGTCTAATCCAGTAGCCAAGTCCAGACACAGACAAATGGATTCCTTTCAAAGCTTTATTCTTCTTTTACAACTTAAGAACTCTACTGTTAGCAACTAGATCTGAGCAGCAGAGTACCTATGCCCTAAGTTGGAACAGTTGGTCCCCGTTTGAAAGGGAATTACTGGCAGACCCCTGAACTTAAGGACTAGGGAGAGTCCCTCCCCTTTTCCCTTGGATCCTCTGGGTGCAGCCGTTGTTTGTGCGCCAACCGGGCACTACACCTCCTCTCTGCGCCCTCCGTTTGGCGTCGCTCTCTGCATCGGCGTCGCGCGTCCATCAAGTCTGCTTCCCGCGCTCTGTCACTCCCAGGACTGCTATCTAAGCTAGGAATGCTGGTGGGAGGAATCTCCGTCAGCTGTTGGCCCTGGGAAAGAGGAGCGCGCTCCTCTCCCAGGAGCGACTGCTCTTCCTCAGAATCAGAACTACTCTGAGATTCTATGGGCTCAGTGTCCACCCTGACACAAACATGCAGTATGACACAGACTAGCCTCAGCCTTCCTCTCCAGAGCTGTGCTGCAAGAGAAGGTGCTCCAAGTGGCAGAGAAGCACAGCACGACATGGATAAGCCCCAGCCCAATTCCCAAAGGTGGGAGCTGAGGAGAGAGCCTGGAGTTTCTCCCCAAATCCCACTGTGCTTCTGAGGCCCTGGGAGTGCCTCTAATGTGCAGTGCAACTCCCCCAACCCCCGAGGTTTATCATATTCACCAGAGAGGGAGAGACACCAATAGTAAGAGTGAATTTGCAGACAGCCCTCTTCCCTGCTGCACCTAGAAGGGCTGGGACTGGACTAGGGATGTATGAGAAATTCATTTCAGTCCATTTTTGATCAGGACTCACCCAGGATTCAAGCCTTCTGCATCAAACAAGGGCTCAAACAAAATTTGTGGTTGAAGTCCGTTCATTTCCAAGCTTGCAATATGATGCACCCCCCTCAAATGTGTTCGACAGCATGCGTACGTTTGGAAAATGCACATGAAAGTACACACGGATTTTGATGCGAAAACAAAAGAGCAAAGATTGCAAACTGACATGTATATGAGATGGAATGAGCTTCAAGGTAGAATTTGGAGAACTTCAACAAACTCAGGTTTTCCTTGTATGCACACCCCTAGCCTGGACCGTGGGGCACACAGTCCTGGGCAGCCCATTAGACTGTAGCACCCCAGACTATCCCATCATCACTTTGTGGGACCATGCTCCGGGATGACAAATCTAAAAGGTGGCCTGAGCTACCAAGGCCAGAAGTACCAAGGTAAAGCATGGATGAAAATGCTAACATCAACGAAGCACTGGGGAGGAAGAAGACAAGAATAATGACTTGAGAAAGAGAAACAGCAGGAAACATGCATTTTTCCAGGACAACGTTATGAACAACATTGATTTTGAGCTGAGGCCATAACTGTTCTTCCTTGTTGGGAAACAGCTTGAAGAACGGAGGCATAAAATCAAAGTTTTATTCTCATACTAGCAAGAGAGCAGCTGTTACCAGCCCAGGGGAGAATGCTTGTGTCCAAATGAGGAAAGGCGGCCCATGGTGGATGCATCTTAGAAAGCACCCCTGGCTCTGCATTAACACAGCATGTCCAGCTAGCATAAATTTTGCATACTTCGCAGAGGCATTCTTAGAAAATAAAGCTGGTCGGTAGTTCTTGCTCGTTGCTTTGTTCTGAAGTGTGCCCAGCCACCCAGAAAAAGGTATGCTGGGCGTGGTTGGGTGTGTCCTGAGGGGCTAGGGGAGGTGGTGGGGAACAATGGGGGTGTTCTACCTGTGCTTGGTGTGTGTGTTGCCTTTTTAAAAATGTTCTGTATGTATGTGTATGCTTTAGCTGATTTGTTTTGGCATGGTGTGTGCTTTCTCTGGGTTTGTGTGTGTGTATATGGAATGTGTGTTTTCCCTAGGGCTTTTTGTGTGTGGAGTGTATATTGTGCCTGGTTTGTGTGTGCGTCTTTCTCTGAGCATCACCCATTTGTCTTCAGTGAAATGGATATTTAGTTGTGCTTCCTGGGAGCAAATATGGGATTTGCCATTTGGGGTCAGACCCCACCTCTGCCTTGGACTCAATTTCCTTGCCAAGTTACTCGACTCTGAGCCTTATCAGTTTGCCTTTTGTGAAATGGGCATTGGAGCAGAACATTGTGAGTACAGAAGAATAGGTCTGTGTTTTGAAACTCAGACCTCACCTCTGCCTTGTACTTGTTCTTGGGCAAGGTACTTTCTTTTAGCCTTACCAGTTTGCCTTCTGGAAAATGAATGCTTTGTGACTGGCCATGCCTACCATGGCAGCCATTTTGTGACAGCAACTACAACACTCTCCCAAAATTCCAAATATGCTCACTGGCCCCAAAGGGTTGGGGACCTCAGGTCCTATGCATACTTACTCGGGAAAATCCAAAATAAATGTATGCATATTGATGTGTCAGTACCTAACGTGTACAATAAGCATATGAGCCCTTCTTTGTCTAACCTTTCTATTTATATTTGTAAACATTAAAATCTGTGAGGTATTCAAATACTTCAGCAAACAAAGCAAGATTAAATATATACCCTCACAGAGCATAACAGTTAGCTTTAGCTATTCATACAATCTCATACATGAGTTCCTTTTTGTATCATTACTGCCATCCCCTCTTCCCCTGCCCCCACTCCACAGGACTTGGAGAGAGAAAAAACTGTAACCATTCCTCAGAAAAGAGTCTGGTTCATTCTCTCCCTGTGCTCTGTAGAGAACCAATGTAGATAAGCTTCAAGATATCTTGCATCCCAGTTCCTCAACTAGGGAATGGAGACGAGCAGCACTCTCTGTCTATAGAAATATGCATAAGAGAAAAAAGATCCTTTACTCTAAGCATCTAGTCCTTTGGACTGGAAGTATAGATCAGCTGGAGAAGTTAGAGCTGAGCCAGAACTTCCACCCAGCCTTTTTTTGGCACAGTTAGTGGGGTTTGTGAGGAGAAAAACCCGCTCGGGTCCTGAAGTTCAGTCCATGGGAGATAGTAATCTTTTGTCTTTATAATGCCTTTGTGAACAATGCAGCCAAGCCTCAAGAGGGACAATGGAAAAAGGTCTTGGATGACCTCATGTATTCCTGAACATACTAGTACCCCGTCATCTACCCGGAAAGCAAACAAGATCACCCTACTACACATGAATGTCCCCAAATTCCCTCCCCTACCAGCAAAGGTGGAGTGGGATGGGGGCCTTAGGTGAGGTAAAGCACTAATAAGAAGTACTCATACCACGTCCTCCAACATTTCACAGCTGGAATAGGGATAGCTGTGTCCTTCTCACACCAAGGATCACTGCTTGAGCACCCCCACTCCACTATCACACATTGCTGATGCCTTTTTCTCCCTCTTGTACATTGTTTACTCTGTAACTGCCCTGCACTGGCTTCTGGAACAGCTGTGATAGTAAATTGAGTGCAAGAGTTCACTTAAAGGAACAACAACTCAAGAATGCTTAACAGAATGTTTAATCTCACAATGCATCTCTGGTTGTACTTTTATAGAATAGCCACTACAACCTACAAACTTCCAGCAATATTTTCTGTTTTGATACGCAGTTATTTGGGATGGGGGTGGGGGAGATGGGGAATGAAAGGAAAGCTGTTAAACTCTACAGCATGTGTGTGAATATAAGCAATTAAAAAGGCACCCTCAAATTCTCTACAAAAGGTGAAATACGGAGAAAATGGGGGCACTGATTTATCAGGGAGAGATAGCAAAAAACAGAATCTGCCTGTCCTTGAAAAATATGCCAAACAAAGGTTCTACGTCTTAGCAGGCAACAGTTTACAAAAGGGTGAAGATTTTTACCAGTCACAGTTGGCATCCCTCTCCCTGCACATTACATGGAGGTGGGGGAGACTGACAGGGTCCAGGGCACTGAGGGAATGGGAGGATGGCCAAAGACACCTAAAGGAAAAAGACCTAAGATTCTGGTGATAAATAAATATAGAGCAAGAGTTATAGAAAGGAGTACCCGTCTCCCTTCTCTCCCTCCACTCAGAACCTTTTCTGACCAGCTAAAAAGATCTCACTTAATACTGCAGCACTGTGCTGTGCAAAATCTATGAAAGAGTGTAGCAGGGCCTTCCCAACAGCGGCCACAAGATTATGAAACTCCCAACTGAATGATTTTGCCTGTCCAGTCTGAGCCCAAGCTTTTTATAAAACACTGTAAAATATTTCTCACAATGGTCTTTAGTGGTGGTGCTTGTTACTGTTAATGCTAGCTTTAACAGATGGTTTTATATTCTGTTGCTGTCACATATTTTATTGTCACTTTTTTAAAAAATGGCTGAATTTTTTATTACTTTTGCTGTAAGCAACCCTGAAATCTAAAGAACTGAACTCGATATAATCTTTTGTAACAGTCACAAAAGCAGCTGAGTGCCTGGGTGTGACTGGTGAGATCATGATGAAATACCTGCTTATTGATCTGCATGGCCTAAAGACATCAGCAGCCCTTTTCCATGGGCTGGTGTGAAATGAATCTGCCCTACAATGACTCAGGCCATGCAGGCAGAGGACGGATTTTGGAGCCATCATCTGAATGTTGCCTTTTGGTACCAGAGGAAATTTTCTTCCACTGCTGCTTATCTGTAATTCTGCAGAATCAGCACCATCTCCTGCTAATCAAGGCAGGCAGCTCCTAGGACACTCAGCATGCAGAGCAAGGGGACCACAGGATGTTCTAGCAGCGGAGAGCAGCTGCAGCAGCAGCAACTGCAGTAAGAGGATTTTTAAATCATTGAGGGTTTTTTCTGAGGTTGGAATGCCAGGATGAGGTGTATATATGGGGGGCTGGGGGAGAGGGAAGACTGAGGAATGAAGGGTGGGAATTAGAGAAGAGATGCCAGAGAATTTCTCTTTCCTGTTCATTCCTTGGTTGCCTTTTTATTCCATTTTCTGCCTGAAATTGTAGCAGGACTGAGATAAATCATATGCATCTCAGCTTGTCCCATATTTACTTTTCTGGCCATAGGCTCGTGCTCAGTGGACACAGCGATGCCCAAAGGGTTATCTGGAGTTACTGCAAAAGAAGGACGAATGGAGCAGAAACAGTCCCCAAAATGAGAAAGGGGAGGGAAGACTCCAGGGCATACACAGAGTGATCCTCTCTTAACTGCAGATGCTTACCAGACCCCCCCCCCCCAACTCTAGTTAAGATCCACACCAATTGGAGAAATGGAGGTCAAGTCCAGGGAAGATGCCAAAAGTTTAATCTGGAGCTGGTGACCTCCCAGAGAAAGGGAGGGAAATAAGGGTTGCAATGATACTGGAAGCACTGCAGAGGGCTAACCATTCCCAGCTCTCCAATTCTGATAAATTGCTAAGCTTCTGGCTTGCTCCCAGTCTTCAAAGACAAGCTGGTTCTCTTAGTTCCTTTTGCTGTGCCTCATGAGGGTCAAAGTCAGGCAGCATCCCCTTGGAGCCACAGTACCACACATGACAATTTCCTAAACTCCCAATATTTTTGAGGAAGAAAATGTTGAGAAATAGTATTTTCGAGAAGGAGACAAATAGGTTGGAAGTGGCACAA
This sequence comes from Heloderma suspectum, assembly GCF_057233095.1. NCBI lineage: Eukaryota > Metazoa > Chordata > Lepidosauria > Squamata > Helodermatidae > Heloderma > Heloderma suspectum. Next base: position 282,214,379 of record NC_139459.1, read on the forward strand.
GAAGGATGAGCTAGCTAGCCATGCATATCAGAGATGATGAAGGACAGCCGGTGTGGAGTCTTTAAGCTCCTCTTTATACTGGGGTTTCTGAATGTTTGAGATAACAGAGATGAAATATGATTTGCTAATGTTTGCATGATGGCACAACGCCCCATGGGTCTCAAACAACAGGCAAGGAAACATCTATGGCTTAAGGGGAGAAGAAAGTCACAGACAGAGGCCTTTGCATTGTTCACTGAGGTCAGTGCTTTTTGCTGTCACCAGCACAGGAGGAAGTTTAGGTACCTGCCAATGGCAGATAACAGCAGCCAGCATGGTGTCACCCTACTGAGGCTGTTTTGTTTACTTCACTCCATAGCAAATCTGCCCCCTTCCCTTGCAGCAGTAGCCTGAGACACTTTGATTAGACTTGGCTGTGCACAGGCAAAGAGGGGAAATGGGGTGTGACCTCAAACTCATTCAAAGCATTCATCCACCAGGTGCGTAAACTGGGCTCATAGCAGTTAAACATATTGCTATGGCTAGAAGATTTGCACATCCATGGGAAAACTCTAGGATCACCCAGCCTGACCTGCATAATGCCAAGAAATTCATTAAGTGACTCTTGAATCAATCCTATTACTCATGATTAGACTTACGTTTCAATAGAAACGTTCAGGCCCAATGTATTGATTGATCTCCCTTACTGGGTAGGCTGCTGCAACTGTTAATCATTTTCAGGCTTTATAATTTGATATCATAAAATTAAACCGGTTAAGATTCAAGTTCCATACCTTGAATCTATCCCTCCTTGTTTCTTTAGAAACAGCCATGAAAAATCCTTAATGGCCTCTGGGGGAAACTAAAGAGGAGAAACCTGTGTTGTACCTGCTAAAATGTATATGCAACTCTGGCTGGAATCAACATATCATATGGTGGCTGCTAAAAGAAAAAAATCCCACATGGCACTTCTGATCATGCAGGAAACTTAGGAAGGGGCCGTAGCTCCATGGTAGAGCCCCTGCTTTGCATGCAGAAGGTCCCAGGTTCAATCCCCGGCATCACTAGGTAGGCCAGGAAAAGACCCCTATCTGACACCCTGGAGACAACACTGCCAACCAGAGTTAAAAATACTGGGCTGCATGGACCAATAGTCTGCCTCAGTATAAGGCAGCTTCCTATATTCTTATCTCTTATATTTGTAGCTTCAGGGGAGATAGTATAACTGAGCATTACCATGCCCACTGCTTACTCAGATGAAACGCCCGGCTTGTCTTTGGGCCACTAGTCACGGATGGCCAGCATTCCATGCAGTTAGAGCCGGTGCAGAGCATATTTTTTGGCAGCAATCAGACAGTAAATAGTTGTGTGCTCTACACCAGCTCTGGAATGGTGCTGGAAATGGAATCTCCCACACCAAAACATTCCCTTCTTTTTGAGTGCAGAACGGTCACTCTTGAGATCTCCTGCTTCCTGCCACATTGGTGGGGCAACCATGGAGATAGAGTCCCTGCCTGAGTATTGCAAGTCTCTCCCATTTGCCCTATTAATGGCAGCCACCCCCATGCCCCCGATGCTGGCAAACCAATTGCTTGAGATGTTTAGTATGACCAGAAACTACAGTTTTGTATGTCATGAAAAGAAGGCTTTATATAAACTTGCCTCAGATCTCAGAAGGATTCGGACATCTAGTTTTGGTAAGGTATTATGATCATTATTTTGAATGGCAACATCCTCCTGCTGTATCAGTGATAACCTTCCATTGCTGGCTTTTGGTGCCCTCCACATGTGTTGGACTACAACTCCCGCCATCCCCAGCCAGTAGAACCAATGGTCGCTTGGCTGGGGACGATGATAGTCCAAACATGTCCGGAGGGCACCAGGTTGGGGAAGGCTGCTTTAACTGGTGTCCTGAAAATCCAAAACCTGTAACGGTGTTGACAAAAGTTTGTAACTTCCTAATGTGGAACATACACTGGGTTACTGGCCATCATCAGCGGCCCTTCTCCGTGAGCCCCTGCCAAAGGAAGTGAGGCGGGTGGCTACTAGGAGGAGGGCTTTTTCTGTTGTGGCACCCCGGCTCTGGAATGAGCTCCCTAGTGAGGTTCGCCTGGCGCCTACATTGTATTCCTTTCGGCGCCAGGTGAAGACCTTTTTATTTTCCCAGGCATTTTAGCATTTTAGCTTTCTAAATTTTTATCTTTGCTGTATTTTAAAATCTGTATTTTAAACTCCGGCACTGCTGCTAGGTTTTATTGTGGTTGTATTGTTATATTGTGGTTTTAATGTTCTGTATATTTGTATACACAATGTTTTATTGTGTGTTGTTTGGTTTTAATTTTTGTGAACCGCCCAGAGAGCTTCGGCTATTGGGCGGTATAGAAATGAAATAAAATAAATAAATAAAATTACTGCATCTAAGAAAACACCGGGCAACAGCAGGCCAGCATCCAGGCCATCTAGACTGATGGTGGGAGGATACAGATGGATCTAAAGCCTAATTGCTATATTATTACTGAGTTCCAAGCAACTAGGCTGGTGTCCATTATAAGCACCAGATTGTAAAGCTGAATGGTCTCTTTGAGGCACTGATGCTGCCAAGCTGGGCTAGGCTCAGAAGCAGGCATATCAAGGGACAGGTCAAGGTGGAACATGCAAACCTTGGTGCTATGGGGTTGATCTGTCTTCTCTTGAAACAATAACTTTTGCTGCTCTCCACATGTCCGCTGGCAGCCTTGCTGTTTGGAAATGCAGAAAAGCACTGTGGCTGCTCTCTGGCTCCCTGAGCTTGTGCTCTAGTGATGTTAATAATATCTTGATGGGAGCTGAGCTACTCCTGTGGGAATCAGGGCTCAGAGCTAGCGGTTTGGAGTTGCCAATGAGGCGACCTTGGAGGCCAGACACGTTGCCTGCCTTCCAAGGAGAAAATGGGCCATCTGTGGGCATTTCTCCAACACGCTGAAACAACAAAATCCACATGCTTTGGGATTTGGTTTAAAGGAAATGGGAGATGGAAATAGGGAAGCCTAACCTAAGTGGAAGGGATTGTCCTCTGTTCTTGCTATAGGCAGCAGAAGCTCAAGGCCATCTTTGCTCCTAATATATCTTTAGTCAACTAATACTTGGGGTATGTCCACTGCTACTGAACCACATACAGTAGAGACAGAAATAAAATGTGGTATCTACCCTATCATTGGATTAGTTGTGAGACCAGCTGAATTGTATAGGCTTAAATAAATGCTATTTCTTTTCTGAAGTTCACCCACTTGTTTGTAAAACTGAGATTTTTAGAATTATCATTATTATAACAATATGATGTACAACACCACAGACAGTAAGCATATACTTAATTTTGAGCTTGGAGAAACATGAAGACAGACTGAAAAGCCCAGGTTTGCTAAGCTCTAGAAGAAAGAGCACTAAGTGGAGTTATGATAAAATATATGATATTACCAAAGATATTGAGATGGTAGACCAGAAACCACAGTTCAGCCTGCCTCATAATGCAGGAACAAATATATACTGATTTAATTAAAATAAACAAATTCCAAACTTATGTAAGAAGATTATTTTTTCCTATGAAGACTGTAGCAATATGCTTGAAGTATAGAACTCAGCAAGGCTCACATAGAATTCTGATACAAGGATACTGAGGTTAACCAGAATTAAATAAGTTTCTCAGTTTTGAACAGTGGTTCTGAATCTCTTACTTCATGGCTTTAACAAGTCCTTAATCACTAGGAATAGATTGATGGACATCAGTGGAAAAGTTAATTTCACACCTGCTCTTCACAGGAATCTTATCCCTTCTCTGGATGGATGGGCAGAATCACACATGACAAGTATTCCTCATTGTCAAGCATGGCTCCCTTTTTGAAAGCTGTCTCCACCATTTAGGACTGCAGGGGAAGAGGTGACGGGTAGGATGCGATTCCAGTAAAAAGCCAACTAATTTTTTAAAGCTTAAAATTTGAAAGCCAGATTGCTTCAGCAGCATTTGTTACGATCATTTTGTATGTTTTAATAATTCATAGTAATAGCAAAATTACCCAGCATAGGAAAATAACTTCTGAAGCAAAGATGTTTGTGACTTTGGCATGCTAACGAAGCACTGCATAAATACAGGCTTATAAGACAAAATGCAGAGAAGTCAAGCACAGTGGATAGCAAACGCTGCCTATCAACAGACAGCTGCTGCTGGTGTTCATGTTAAGGCAGCAAGTTTATGGTGATAAGGTGTGCAGAGGGAGCAGAGGCAAGTCACCATGCCTGTGACACCGGTGCAACCACCTTCCACACAGGGCTCATAATGGAAATGGAAGAACTAGCGGGAGGAAAAACATTGTCATTTGAGCCCTAGGAAATGCAGTCACTCCGCAATGGAAGCACATCCTCTGGGAAACACCTCTGGCTCCTGTGCAATCATGGTGCACTCACCATACATAATGCTCCCCTCCTTCCCTAAATAGAGCATCGCTTCTGATTGATTTATTATGACTTACTTATTAAGGCAGTTGGCCATGCTGCTGGAGGATGATGGGACTTGTACTCCAACATACCTGGAGGGTATCAGTTTGGGGAAGGTCATGTTGGGGCTCCTCTGAGTTCCATTATTCTCTTACCTTTTTCCCCACCCTCCCTATTCCTCCATCCACTACAGGCCCTGTCCCTGCCTTGTTTTTCCTCCTTCCCTAACAGAAATTTCAAGTGAGCCATCAGAGGGCATGGTGGGTTACACATTGCCATTCGGCGTGTGTCTCACCCCTTTGTCTTTTTCCAAAATGAGACTCTGGTTGAATCTCAGGTCTCGAACTCACTCAGGTGTAAAGTTATAACAACAGACTAGTAGTGCTCAGAGTGCTTGCCCTTTGATCCTTGAAAGAAGTAAAAGGAATGTCAAGTTGCCTGGCTAAAAAAGAAGGTGTCTTGCTGGAGAAAGCAGAATGGCAGGTTGTGGGATGAGCCCAGCGCTGCCGTAGAACAGCTATCAGGGTGGGGGCAGGTGGAATTTCCAGCCCTTTAAGGTTTTTTACAGTGACCTTCAGTTGTTGCTCCCTCCAACTCTCTCCCTGTGCTCTAAGTAAGCTTAACAAAAGAGATTTTTTTTAGAGGCAACCAAGTGAAAAAAGCATACTTTCAGCAATGAATCCATTTACTGACAGCCAGGTCAGGATTTGATTCTGTTGATGAGGGTCTCTCTCAATATTCCTGGGTACTCACTGGGTGACGGTGAACAAGTCACTACCTCTAAGACTAACCTACCTCACCTGGTTGTTGTGAGGGTAAAAATGGCACAGGGAAGCATGTACACAACCCTTAAATCCTGGAGGAAAGGTGGAATATAAAAGTAATAAAGTGAAATAAAATTAAACATACATACACAGAGACACATACATACACAAGAAAAAGTATCTTACAGTATGTTATAAACAGTTCAAACTAAGCCTCCTTAGCATGTAAAATGGCCAGCTGTGCATTGCATATTTCTTACCGTGTGTGCACCTTTAAATACATGCACTCTAAAGACAAGAGGCAGCCCACCAAGCCACTTGGAAATTAAAGACACAGACACCTGTGCACACTTGCGTGGAAGTAAACCCCACTGAACACAGTGGGACTTAGTTCTAAGTAAACATGCCTAGGATTGTGCTATAAATCTTGAACATTGCTTAGGAAGCAGTTGCTGCTGTGAGTGGTGCAAATATCATGTTAAGAGTCTGGACACAGTGCTGTCACAATCTCTCTCTCACTCACTGACACACAGACCTGGTTCGCACAATCACAGGTGCGATAGAGTACTGGCAGTGGTGGGCCAGTACTCTACTGGCCTACAGATGCCCTCCCTAGCATCTAGAATTGGCTAGTGAGGGCATGGTGGCTCACAGGCTCGTTAACCAGCCTGTGCATGCCAGTTGCATGCCAGGGGGATGTGCAGAATTACCCTTGCTGGTGCAATTTGTCGTGTTATCTGAACCCAGCCAGAGTGGCTGCATGACTTGGGTAACAAGCCACTCAGAAACCATGGGCTGTTGTAGGGTTATGCTAATCCTTCCTCTGGCACATGCAGTGGGGGAAATAAGCCACCGCAGCTTATTTCCTCCTCCATGATCGTGCAAACTGGCCCAGAGTCTCTCTTACAGCTGTCCCCTCCCACCTCCCTCATTCTCTTTCTAGCATAGAGAGGCTAATTGCCTTCCAGCCAATGCCAGCTTGTGAGGCTCCTTCTGCCAGGTACACTGTGCTGCTGCCTCTTCCCAGCTGCATCTGCATTATCCCTCCTTTAACCTTTTCTTTTTGTAATTCAGCTGCTGGGCACATGCTGCCTGCCCTCATAGCTGCTGGAAAGCTCCATCATTGACTTTTGCAGTTGCTGCCTCTCCTCACAAACCCCAGCCTTGTCTCTCTTACTACTTTCTCTCGCTCCAAGCCAAGGGAAGGGTAGTGCATTCTCAGTCTGACAGGGAGAATTATGGGATGGATGGATGGATGGCTATTTCATCCTATTTGGTCTTGGTGGCTATGGTTTGTCCCATCCTCTGCTTATTCTGCAGGATGCGGGCTTGGGGACCTAAGATTTCTGCCCCAAAGTTACCATCACTGCCTGGGAAAGTGAGGTCTGTCTAGGGATGTATGAGAATTTGATTCTTGCTCACAAAACATGCAAGCATCTCCTGTGGACAACTCTGAATACAATTATGAGCATAAGCATATGTCTGTTGAAAACGTTTGTAACCAGCTGAACATGTGCTCACATTTGATTTGCACAAATTTCCTAAATTAATGCAAATTCTTAAATTTATGCAAATTTCCCCCTGTAAACTGAATCAGCCCCACTTTAGTCTATGGAGGAAATTGTGTAAACTTAGGAAAATTGCACAAATAGAATGGGGGGAAGTTGAGCAAATTTCATATCTAATCACTGCTCAGTTTGCGCAATTTCCCCATTCACGTAGAGTGAGCAGTGAGTGCGAACGTGAAAGGGAACCAGGCACAAGGCGAACAGCAAGACGATGTTTGGAGGATCCTGGTGATCTTGAACAGTGCTCATTCACCCTTCCCTAGGTCCATCCAACAGGTTGTTCATTCACCCATCCCTAGGTCCATCCTACAGGTGAGTCATCTCATCAGGGTTCAGCCCTGATGTGGTGACTTACTCCTTGGACAGACCCCAGCTTCCGTGGGCAGTGGTGGGCCAGTACTCTAATGGCCTATAAATGCCCTTTCTAGCATCTAGAATTGGCTAGAGTATGAACACAGACCCTGAGATAGAAGGACTATTGGCAGTTCCCAGTGATGCTCTTCTATAGACTTTTTCAAAGTGCTGGTATTAACCTTTAAAGCCCTAACTGACTTGGGCAAGGTTACCTGAAGGAGCTTTTCCTCCAGCATATACCTACCTAGATCCTAGGTCATCTTCTGAGACCCTTCTCTGGGAGCCTCTGCTGATGTCAAAGATAGGGCCTTTGTGGAATGCCCTCTTCAGTGAGGCTCACCTGGCATCCACATTGCAATCTTTTCAGCACCAAGTGAAGACTTTTTTTTTTTAATTCTCCTAGGCTTTTTAGTCTTTTAACTCTAAAAATGTATTAAAGTGTTTTAGATCCTTGCATTGCTGTTGGTTTTACATTGGTTTTATTCTGTGGCTGTTTTAATTTGATTTAGATGTTACATAACATTTTAGTATGTTTATATTATGTTTCTCCTTGAGAGAGGGAGAGGTGCCAGCCAATTTAAAGGAGGTGGTAATTAGCCCTAACCTGGAAGATGGTAACAACTATAGGCCAGTTGCCAATATCCCCTTCCTGGGCTTGAGTGGCTGGTTGCTGGCCAACTCCAGACACTCTTGAATAAAACTGATTATCTAGACCCATTTCAGGCAGGCTTCAGGTCTGGTTTTAGAATGGAAACTGCCTTGGTCACCCAGTGAGATAATTTTTGCCAAGAGAAGGAGAGCAGAAGTGAGACCCTGTTGATTCTCTTGGACCTCTCAACAGCTTTTGATACCATCAACCACAGTATTTTTCTGGACAGGCTATCTGGGCTGGTGCTGGAGGTACTGTGTTGCAGTGGTTCTGCTCTTACAAGGATGGGTGATTCCAGAAGGCGGTGGTGGGGGATTATTGCTCGGTCCCTAGGCAGTTATGCCATGGGGTACTACAGAGCTCTGTTCTATCCCCCATGCTGTTCAACATCTACATGAAACCTATGGGGGAGGATATCTAGGGGTGGGAACTGAGGTGTCATCTCTATGTGGATGACACCCAGCTATATCACTCCTTTTCAGCAAAACCAGGTGAGGCAGTGGCTGTTCTGAATCAGTGTCTGGGCATGGTAATGGACTGATGGAGGTACTGTTATTGGACAAGATGGAGGTACCGTTATTGGGTGATTCTTTTGCCCGGATGAGTGATATTCAACCTGTTCAGGAGGGGGTTGCACTCCCCATAAAGGATTAGGTTTGTAGTTTGGGGGTGCTCTTGGATCCAGCACTGCCACTGGAAGCACAGGTGGCCTTGGTGGCATGGAGCACCTTTTATCAGCTTAGGCTGATATACCAACTGTGTCCTTCCCTGGGCAGAGATAGCTTGGCTACAGTTATCCATTTTCTGGTAGCCTCTCGTTTGGATTACTGCAATTCATTATACATGGGGCTGCTTTTGAAAATGGTCCGGAAGCTTCAGCTGATTCAAAATATGGCAGTGAGATTGTTATCAGGGACTGGCCAATTTAATAGTACTATGCCAGCTCTTTATGAACTGCACTGGCTGCACTGGCTGTTTCCGGGCACAATTCAAAGTGCTGGCATCAACCTTTAAAACCCTAAACTGCTTGGGATCTGGTTACCTGAAGGATTATCTCCTGCCATATATAACTGCCCAGACCCCAAGATCATCTTCAGAGATCCTCCTTTGGATGCCCCTGCCAAATGAGATAAGGCAGGTATCGACTAATGAGTGGGCCTTTTCAGTGGTAGCACCCTTAATATGGAAAGGTCCTCCCAGAGAGGCTTGCCTGGTGCTTATGTTGTAGTCTTCAGCACAGGTGAAGACCTTTCTATTTTCCCAGGCTTTTTAATCCTTCAGTTCTAAAACACTGTGTTAGTGCATTTTTAGATCTTTACACTGCTGCTGGATTTTATGCTGGTTTGTACTTTGGTTTTATTCAGTTTTAAACTTTAAGGTTTTCACATTATGTTTTACTATGTTGCATTTTATGGTTTTAAGTTTTATTTTATGAACCATCGAGAGAGCTTTAGCTAGAAATGTAATGAATAAATACAATTATTATATGTGTGTGATTTTTATTGGTTTTAACCTTTATTTTGTGAACCGTCCAGAGAATTTTGTGAACCACCCAGATACTAGTGCGCAGTATAGAAATATAGTCAATAAATAAAATCTGGAGACTATGCCAGGACGAAAAGGAGCCACTAGCATCAGGGAGATTTCCTTTCTGCTGCCCCTTCCCATCTGTCAGGATGAGTGGCTTGGCTAGTTTGAGTTTCTTTGGGGAATTTATTTGCACTAATGCTGCCTCTGAAAGGAAGAGAATCTCTCTTTCCTTTTGTCTTGCTGTTATAATCTGAATGCATTTCCAAGCAGAATACCACAATTCCTTGCTTTAGTGCTGCCATAATTACAAAGTCAAATGCAATCATTAAAAAGCAACATTTACTTGACACCATCTTAGATTGCTTTTCCTCCCCCCACTCCTGAACCAACCCCAACCGAAATGAGTTGCATCAAATAATATACAAATGTGAACGCCAAGGGAAATGCCTGGCTACCACTGTCCTCTTGCACACAAGAATCACGTCCCATCCTCCCCGCAAATGAACTGAGCAACCCCCCCCCCCAAATGTAGGGCCACCTCTGACCACATAATGCCTCTTGGGCTACTAAGATGGCAAGGTGGTAAACCCTTTGAGGATCTCTCTGCAGGAATGCGAAAGCAATGTTTTTAACTGTTAGCTTGACCTTCACCTTCTGTCTTCTGACTAGTCTTATTACCTGTGCATGTAGACAAAGGCAATACTAAAAATGAGCTCAAAATGACTTCATCCACTTTCATTATGGCAGGCAGGTGCCAAGGGACTGACAGACAAGAAGCAGGGCATCCGTGTATGAACTTGAGAAGACAGAGCTTGCTTTAAAAATCAAGGAGCTATAAAGGAAGGGGAGTGGAGGCACAGAGGAAGAAGAGAAAGAAAGTAGAGGAGAGAGGGAATGATAACACAACGGCTGTTTGTGAAGAAGTGTGAGAATAAAAAACAGAGGGGGACCAATTTATTTTAAGCACATGATTGCGTCCAAGCAACTTTTTATCTGATGCCTTAAAAATATTTATCTGATATATTTAGGGCCGCACATTGTTCACTTATGTTTTTAATGGACATGGGCTAGGGATGGCCATTGCAGGGAAATCTGGCCCTTTTGGGGCTCACTGGATTTCCCCACAGCCCCTGGTTCGGCTTGCATTTGCCATGGGCTTTTTCATTGAAATCCAAGGATTTTCTCGGATTTTTTTTTAAATCACAATTTACGCAAATGGCAGGCGCAGTTGGTGACTTTATGCAAATTTCAGCCATAATTTGCTTAATTTGTGCAAATTGCAGCTGCTTAATTTTGCACAGACTGCGCCTGCTATTTGCGCAAATGGTGGGCACATTTTGTGCAAATTAAGCATATTATGATGGCAATTTGCGCAAATCAAACAAAATGCAGTCACGTTTGCACAAATTAAGCAAGTTACCGGTGCAATTTGTGTAAAATACGTGAACTGCAGCCGCAATTTGCATAAATGGCGACTTTAAAACAATCAAACAGACCTGAAAATCTACAAGCTGGCCCAACTTGATGCAGATAGAGTTGGGACAGCTCGTGAGTAAGCGATCCAGAGTCGGGAGGGGGGCACAAGCTGCTGAATGCTCAGCGAACTTCACCCTTGGATGGATTCCTCCGACATCCCTAACTGACAGAGTCTGTGACTGGATTCATGTGCAAATACAGAACTACAGTAAATATTCCTGTCACTGAAACAGCAATAGACAGCTGTGGATCATCTCCTCCACACCTGTAGACAGAGCTATAAGTCGAAGAGGGAGAAAAGAGGGCATGCTGATGGACGGGGAGTGGAGAGGGGAGGCCGCGACATGCAATATTTTATGGGATCTCCAGCCCCTCCCCACCCACCAAAAGGAAAGTCAGCTCAGGGGCCCATCTAGCTGCCTTTTACATTTTAAATGGAGGAACAGAGGCTCTTGCTGGCAGGGCATAGGATAGGCAGAGGGCTCTGAACTTGGAGCTCTGTGTCTACTGGGAATGCAACCCATAGGAATGTGCCCTGAAAGAAGACTTGTGAACTCCAGAGCTGCTCCTGGAGTGTCATGACCATTCATAAAACTTCTATCACACAGACATATTTATCAGAGCTTTCACATAAGTCATACTTACTTCATATTAGATCTGCACATAAAGACTCATTGCAGCAGTTTTTTTAAAAAAGTGCACCTGTGAGAAGGAGTCTTTTCCACAGAAAAGAGATTTGGAGACTCACCCTGATGTTGTCTTGCCAACGATGGGCCTTCTGAAACTTTTCTGCTGCATCAGCCAGCCTCTGAAAGCAAAAGAGGAGAGAAAGGGTGAGTCCATAAAAAGGAAATGTGGATTGCAATAATGTATGGGGACTTACTTCAGCCCTGCTCTATCACATGTGAAACTCACTACAGCATTCCTGCAGCTTATGAGGTTGCAAAGCATTTTCAGCATCTCTACTAAGGCAGCTCTGCTATGAAAAGAGATTAACTGAAGGTTGATGGGTTCCCATGACCATCTTCTATATGCAAATCTGATCTTGTTTAATTAAATGCATGCTCAAAGTGGTTAAAAAAACCCCTTGTGCTTTGATTGTTTTGTGGCCTGTATTTACTTCTCTTTGTAAGAGTAATTGGCTTCCACTGGCATATGTGGTGAAAGAGATAGACTGCAGAACGTGTCCCCTAGTTCCAACACTGGAGTCTAGAATGGGGTCCAAGATCTGCTATCTTCTCAGTAATGGCTGTAACTGTAGCCACTTCATTTCTTCTGTGAAATGGAATGGCTCTGATTAGATTCTATGGAAGAATGTAAAGTGGCTGTAGTTTAGAGATGAACCCAAAGTGTGTGTGTGTGTGTGTGTGTGTGTGTGTGTCTGGGGGGGGTTGCCATATTTGAACCTTGTCCTTAACTGTAGCTCTATAACTATCTTCCCCAGAAGTCAAATGTCATTTCACTCTATGGGACAAGTCATTTTATTCCATGGGAGAGTGTGTGTACTAGTTAAGTCAAGTCCGATTTGTGCGCTTTTTCTGCAATTGCTGCACTCAAAGTGATTCACACTAAATACAAGTGCACTGATGATAGTTGTCCTATTCTGGCATTACTTACTCAGGTGAGGGGCTGCCCACCCCCAATGTCTACACATTGAGCATGGATGTTTAAAGCCTGCATGCATAGATTTCCCCTCCTCAGGCATTCATGCTTAACAAGCAGACACGGTGGGGGCAGGGCTGGGGGGCATGCAGTGGCAGAGGTGGTGCTTGTCAGCAAAGCCCTATACCCCACTCACACATTATTTCTACATGCGAGTAAGAAGTGCTTGAACAGGGCTAAGATCATTCCCAGAAGTGTACTAGAATTTGGAACCCTCCATAGGAGAAGAAAGCAAACTGTACCAGAAGTTCATCCAGTCCAAGAGGTACACCGTTGAACTGACACCTGTTGACCTAATCTTAACATGCTCATTTCCCTCCAAACTGGCCTACTGTGACACCTATGTGGCAGTGCCATCAGCCAACATTACTCCAGGTTAAGTAGGGGGCAGGCGGATCTTCAGGACCTGTGCCTCACTAGCCAATTGTAACCCATGGCCAAAGGGAGGTCCTGTGGCTCCTTAGTTTACTGTGAGGCCTGGTGGAGAACACCCACACATACCATGTCTGTTGTGGGGATGGAGTGACAGTCCTGCCAGCCCAAAGGCTCAAAGTGATTTTGTACAATTCATGTCATAAATGACTGAAGAGCAGATTTCATTGCTTAACAGGAAGTTATAGCTAGAACCAAGCCAGCATGCTGAGTTATTGGTGAAAATAAACATCTTTCAGGGTGTTTCCATGACAACAGAAGGAGAAGGAAATGGAGGAGTACAGGATTTTTTTTAAAGGAATCAGCTTTGCTGCGCTTTGGTCCATGCGGATCTCCATGAGCGAGTGCTCCGCACCAGTAAAAAAAATAGCTTCACAAAACATACACCCAAGTGGGGGCAGGGGTTGGAGTGAACATCGTCTGACTGGCTGGGGCTGCTCAACCAATAAGAGAGGCTTCCCCCCTCCTCCCCTTTCTCCTTTCCCCTGAAGGTCCAGATGCACCTACATTTCAGGAGCAAGCCTCATTGAGCACAATGGGAGTTACTTTCGAATAGACACATATATGCTTGGGCTGGGAAAGATGGGGGGAAGAACACAGGGATGAGAAAACAGCCCCCTTTCTAACCAAAGCGATACTGCACAGGATCTCTGTAACAAAGCTGTGAAGTAGTTTCTTCCTAAGGCAATAAACCAAACAACGGAGAATCAGAGCCTCCAGACAGCGCTTTAGAGCATTTAGGGAATGTGCTTTAAACTGTGCCATTTCAACTGGCGGCGATCTCTGTAAATTCTGATGTGGGCATTCTGGGGACAAGCCTCACTGAGCACAGTGAGAGTTACTTCTGAGGAGACACTAAATGGTTTGTGCAGGGGTGGGAAGCACACAGGAAACACCCCTTGACCAGGGGTGAAAGGCGCACCCCTGGGCAGGGCTAGCATACCCGAGGTCAATGCGGGGGTCGGGGCACACAGCAACTATACCACGGAGAACCTGACTTGAGGAAAAGAATTGGACTTTAAGCAGTCTCTGAAAATCTGGGCTCGAAGTAAATCACTAGTGGAGACACCCCCTTTGTCTACGCAGAATCACTCTAATTTGGTGTTTATGGGCTTTAGCAGGGTGGTAATTTTGGCCAAGCCCTATTTAGTTTTCCTTCCCTTTGACAGATGATTTTTACACTGTCAGTTCAATCTCTGAGGAAAGCCAGTGTGCGCACGCTCAACATCCATCCAGTCGCAATGCACCAGCCATTCTTGGGAAGCTGCTGAAGGGGGGTGGGGGTGAGGAATCAGGTAAGGTATCTGAACAAGCTCTTCCTTTAATTACAGGCTGCAGCAAGAACCTCCAGGCTGAGATAGCATTTAAAGACAGCCTGACAAGATCTAATCAAGCGGGATGTTAAATGCAGATGCAAGATGCCAGCTTCTTTACTTAAAATGTATGAGATTTAAAAGGAGGTGAAAGAAAGAAAAAATATCCAAAGCGATTTTGTAGAGTTTGCAGTTCAAGTGATTGCAGAAGCATGCCTCATTACTTAGCAGGAAGCCATGGGGCAGGATTTCAGCACTGTCAAGAGGGTACATCATCTCCGTGCTGCGTCTCATCATCCCAGCAGCCCCTTTGGCCATCAGGAGCTTGAAAAGGCAGGAGGCTCAAGTGTTCTTGGAGAAGGTCAGAGACAATATTGCTATGGGTTTTCCTATCAGATTCCCGTGAGAAGGGCTATTCTACTTGGACAATACCTGGCCAGCCACTTAGGACCTGACAAAACAATGTTCACAGCCTAGTGATAGATTGCCATGGGAACTAAATAGTTGGCCAGTTGCTTCTGGATACAGGTTAATCTTGGGAATATCTTGAAGGGGAAAAGCTCATCAGAAAAAAACCATTCCTTTCTTTCTCCCTCCCACTAGCCAGGGGGGAGGGCAAGGTGTCAGTGTGAAGAAAAGACTGTAGAGAGAAACAGAGAGTGATTTTTGGGGCTCTGGAAGCATCTTAGGGTGCTCTTTCCCTCCCTAGAGATCTGATTTAGGAACAGTGGACTTTGGCTGTCTGTCAGAGGGTTTAAGCCAGGGTAGGCAACCCAGTGCCCTCCAGATGTTTTGGACTACAACTCCCATCAGCCTCAGCCAGCAAGGACAATAGCCAGGGATTATAGGAGCTGTTGTTCAAAACATCTGGAGGGAACCTGGTTAGCTACCCCTGGTTAAAGCTGTGTGTCTCCTTATATCCACTTGCATACTTGTAAGTACACACAACTATTACAATTACTATTAGATTCTGGTAACCTCTTCCCAAAGGAAGCCAAATCTGGGTAAGCGCTGTGTCCCTACCACTCAAGAGAAATGTGGTATGTGTAACAAACAATACATTGTTCTCCTCCTAGGGGTTCAGCACTCACCTATCGTTTAATTTTTTATTTTAGATTTATTTACACCTTTCAGAATAATAATCCTCCCAAAGCAGCATAGAACAGAATAAATAACAATAAAACCCACCCCCAAACCATACACCACAGAATGGCAAAAAAACAAACAAAACGCAGCTGCTGTAAAATATACATGAGCCAGCCTACAACCAGCAATAATGACGTTTTCTCATGTTCAGACAAGAAAAACAACAAAATAAAATAGGGCTTGCTTCCAGGCAGCAGACTACTAAGGCAACACTGTAGCTTTGACCCTTCAAATGGAGGATTCAAACATTCAAGTTCTGGGCTGGGAATGTTCAAGCAAGACATCTCGTGCCTGGCAGGAGCTATTCCAAGTAAAGCTCATGGAAATTGTTCTTGACACTGCCTCTTAAAAATGCTTGTTGAAAAGTTTCCATAGTGCAAAGGAGGGAGGGAGGCGTTTGAAGGAAGACATGGAAGGTTTCCAGGAATGCACTACTCTGTTTGACCCTTTCAGCTTTTCACCAGTCCCCAACCCTTTTCAAACCAGTCAGGAATGTCAGGCCCTTTTCTCCACCAAATATTCGCAATTGTTATCTCAGTCTCTCCCTGTCTCTCTTTTGCTATCTTAATTGCAAACATTTGGGTATTTAGTATCAGTTCCAAAGAGACATCACTGTGTTACGGGGGTGTGTGTGTGTGTGTGATGGTGTGCGTGTAACCTTTCTACTATCATTCTTGCTTCTTTAAGTGCTGTTTGTCCTCTGGTTAAGACTGACTGCTCCATGGAAAAATATCCCTCTCTTTTGGCAGTGCTACACATTGCAACTGCTGTGGGAAACACCTGTTACACTAGAGTTTTCTGCAAGAAACGCATACAGTATGGTAATAACATATGGATCTCTCTATCTGCATCTATACATAGTCTTTAAAGACTGGGAAACCTGGAATAACAACAACAACAACAACAACATGAACTAGGCCAGAGAAAATCCTTCAGCAAAACCACACTTCAAAACATGGCAAAATCAACAAGATTCTATGCCTTTTCTTGAAGAAACTACTGTAGACTGTTATCTGAGGCATTACATTACTTATATAGACATCCTTGTCTATTTCCAAACTGGCTCAGTCAGAAGCAGAGCACAACCCTGACATCTAAATATCACGAATCTGCCCCCAACATATCAGGATATTTTCTTAAAATTGTTACAAACAAATGGTTTTTAGTAATTGTTTTGTTGTTGTTTTTTTCTAATTTCAGGCTTCTAATGCTGGCAGAAATCATATTTTCAGATTTTTCTCCATAGCCCTGAGGGCTTGAAACTCACATTTAAAAATAATACTCAGGTCTCAGCAGACAAGACAATGAGGATGTTTAAAAGCAGAGTATAGTGAATACCACCAAGAGAAATTACAGTCTGAAAGTGTCAGTCTCTTTTGGTCAGGGAATCTCCCTGTGGCTGGCATTCAAAAATAGAAAGAAAAAGAGATGCAGTTGCAAAAGTATATGATTGGACATTAAAATACTGTTCAGAGATATTCTGTGCAAATTATTGTCTTGCTTTGTTTTAATATTCGATTGTTGGTATCACTACCCACTACACCTCATGCTCTGGAGTCCTTTCCCTGAATTGGAGCAAACATGTGGACTAGCTACAGGAACAAGAGTCAAGGCAGGGAGGCGGGTAGGGATGGATCAAAATGAACAGAAGCTACTATGCATCCTAAACATCCTAGGCACAGAAACCCCCTACATTAACATGCTCTTTGGGCAAAAACATGATGACTTGCAGGGCAGCAGGAAGAACAAATCTCATGCTTCCTCTTTGCATTTCTTTCTAGGGTCAAAAGCCAAACTCAGGAAGGGGAGAATGTGTCAGTTCTTCAGAAATCTGAGCCCCATTCAGTTGTTCAGTACCTGTGGGTACTAAATGCATGAAGGGTCCAGCATAATTGCATGGAGACAGCCTTGCCCCTTCAGCCCCCAGGTGATTTGTTATCAGCATGAGCCTGTAGGGGGGACTCTTCTACATGTGTAGGTTTCCATGTTGGAAACCCTGTGCATCCAGAAGCAGTCCCCTCCAGAAGTATGTTGGTTACATGTCATTCAGTGGGGCCAAAGCTGGTGTCTGTGTGATCATTGAGGAATCAGGGTAGCCCTGTGCATTCCCACTGGCCCCTTCACATATTTAGAAATGAATATCTGAACAGGGCTGAGGTGAGCAGAAATCAGTTGTGCTTCCCCTTCCCTCGGAAGGTCGTAATGTTTAAAGCTACCTTTTCTACAATCTGATCAGAAGTAAAAACCTGTTAGCTGTATGACATATAATATGCACGGGCACATAAGGGGTTCTGCGGCTCTGAGAGTGCAACTTCAGCACCAGGACTCCCTGTTTATGACAGTTTTGCTGCCCATCATTTAAAGTCAAATTATGTCTTGAGGATTTGGGTAGTTCTTGGTCCATAGGGGCAGGGACCTCCTGATCTACAGGTCTCTACAGCTATAGTACAGAGAGAGTACCCACTGCAAGACACAGTGCACACATAACGCTAACCCATGGTTTATTTAACCCATGGTTTGCTGTCCTACCCAGAGTTTATCTGGCAGATGATCGAACAAATCATGGTTTGTTCTCTCAATCCTTTGCCCTTTCTCGCCCTGTTTCCCAAATGCCTTTGCAGAGCTATAGTGGCTCTACAGTAGTAGAGCTGTAGTAGCCGTGGTGGCTTAGTGGTTAAGACATTGAATTGCAGACCGGAAGGTCAGCAGGACAGCAGTTCGAGACCCGAGTGCTGCATGACTCAGTGAGCTCCCGTCTTCAGTCCCAGCTTCTGCCAACCTAGCAGTTCGAAAGCAAAAAATTGCAAGTAGATAAATAGGTACTGCCTCAGCGGGAAAGGTAACAGCGTTCCGTGCACCTCAGTGTTCAGTCATGCCGGCCACATGACCACAGAAGCGTCTTTGGACAGCGCTGGCTCTTCGGCTTAGAAATGGAGATGAGCACCACACCCTAGAGTCGGACATGACTGGTTGGGGACACCTTTACCTTTACACCTTTTAGTGGCATATAGAGCAGTTGTTGTTGTTTTTGTTTGCTGCTTTTGCCTGCTGTCTCTGTAGCCTGGCAAAACAAACCATGAAGAACCTATGGTTCTGGATTTACACGTAATGACCATCCATGGTTTAAACAATCCAGAATTCACAACCCAGCAACAAACCATGGGTTCTCTTTCTGGGTTGTTTGTGGTTAACAAATCATATTTTGTTAGTGCAGCTTGATTCGCACATCACAACAACCCAGAATTCAACAAACCATGGGTTAAATAAACCACAGTCTAGTGTTATGTGCGAACCAGGTCAGTATATAGGTGGATCAACAACTGCACTATGTACCAGGATATCACCTAGAGCTTGGAATTTTCTCCTAGATATGGTGCTCTTAAATTCATATAGGATAAGGCTAGCAATGGCTACTAGCCATGATAACTATATATTATGTCCAGATACACACACAGAAAGCCTTTGAATACCAGTAGCTGGGGAATATGAGTGGAAGGGTGGTATTGCATTCGTGCCCTGCTTATGGGCTTCCAATATGCAACTGGCCACTGTGTGAACAGAATGCTGGACTAGATGGGACTTTAGTTTGATTCAGCATAGCTCTTCTTATACTTTTGAAGGTACTACAGTTGTTTCTAGAGGACTCTCTGTTTCTGAAATGAAAAAAAAGTTTATATACTGTGGCATAGAAATGGGCAGATTAAGGTTTCTGTCATCTAGGAACTACTTTTTCCTTCTCTGCTGTCCAGCCAAAAATGTTCTTTCTCCAATACGTGCAGAAGAGAGGTGTGTGAAATCTAACTGAAATCCATCAAACCTTTATTTGGCACCCAAATGCAGGCAACTTATTTTAATGCTTTCCATGGGCTGCCATTTTGTTGTCTGTTGTTCAGCTGAATGCAAATGCATATGGAACCATTTCAAAGGCAGCCCATGGCAGATAGCACAGTTCCCCATAATCCTATGCAGTAGAGCCCAACAAAAGAGACATGGGTGGGTGGAGGGGAAAAGAGAATTAAAGTGCAGATAATTGATTTGTATAATGAAATTGCTCAGAAGTAGCAGTAGTTGGGGTTTTTAATTACGCTGAAAGGTGTGAATGTACTGAGGCCAGAGACTTCCGGAGGGATCAATTTTGCATCAGCAAGTAAATTAAAAACAGAAAGCAAAATAAATGACAGCCCCCTTCTGGCACCATCAGCTTCTACCTTGGTTCAGAGAAGTGAATGTTGTCAGGTAAAGAGAATAACTGCAATTGTGCTTGCAGAGCCCACCTTAACCTTCGAGGGTATGCAAGTCAATCAGTGAGGGCAAATGTGTTTATGTCACAAGGGTGTGTATTAGAGAAGAAGAAAATTAAAGTGTTTGTTTATTTTATGGTATGGATGAAAGGTCACATTGAAAGGCTAGAGAGTGGAAAAGAGGGTAGAGGGGCTACAGAGACAGAGCTTTTTCTTTTTTTAAAAGTACTTTTTTTTGTGATTACTCAACATTAACATCATATATATAATGTCAGTTCCCAATTCTTCAACATGCTGAATTCATCTAAAAATAAAAAAGTGGGGATTGTATGTGAACTTTGCTTTTGAAAAAAAAAAATCTATCCCTTATTTTAGTTCCATGGTAAGTTTTTAAACATTTGGGCCTGGTTTGAAGATCAGCTCCTATAAATGCTCATATTTCACCCAACACTGCAAATGAAAATGGTTTAATTTGATTGCTGCTTTTTTTCCAGTACTGAAATGCCATGAGGACAATCTTTCTCATGAATATCCTCACTCGGCAAGCTCAAGGCAGCGTGTTGTACAAAGTATCTAACCACATGTGCGCTGTTTCACTGTAAGCCTTGTAAAATTGGGCACAACTCACAAACACACACACACACACAGATGTTTGCTTTGGCATGAACATCTGAGAACCTCGCACAGTGCTCTATCTGGAGCTCTGCAGTTAATCCATGTAATGAGCAGGACATTGGCTTGGAGGCCACCAAGACAAACATATTGCAAGGAACCTACTTAACACATTACTGCTGCAGACCTCCCTGGAATACATCAAGGTTTTGGACACCATAGGCTTCCTCTCGACTGCCAGCAATGACAAAAAAGCACACACAATACTATGCACCTCACCAACTATCTTTTGTGATCTGACAGAAACTCCGCCCCACCCCTCACAGCAGTTCCAGGCAGGGCTTTATCGCGCTCCAGTATGCCACTGGGCTGTGTTTGGCTTGGTAAGTCAAGATGTGCAGGCATGTTCCAGGCAGCGCTCCTCTGTAGACCAGACCTTTCCCACCCAACAATCTTTTCTCCCTTTGCCCATGCAATTCAGACCACAATGTGCAGCACAGGCAGCAAGCAGGTGCACTCCAGAACAAAAGTTCCTGCAAAACAAAATGTTCCTGATTACTCAAGCAGGTCAAACAAAGCCATGTGCAAACATGCGCATCTATCAGGGACATGAACTCCTCTGACTATGGGAAAAATTAATTCCGGATTCCCAAACTGATCAGTCAGAGAACTTAAGTGTGAGCAAAACTACTTCACTGTACCTTCCAAAAGGAATATTTTGGAGAGATGCATTTCTATGCCCCCAATATCTTATTGTTAGTTCTGGCAGTCTCTAACGTCCAGTGGATGGAGGTGGAAAATGACAAGCTGTCTGCAGATCTGCAAGTGATTACCAAACACTCCTGGCTATCTCTCCATAGATATGACCACCACCCCTTTTAATAGGATAGAAGTTCCTCGGATGTAGCAGCTTAGGACTAAAATTTGTGCATATCTGGAGCAAACATAAGTTCACTGTTGTTTTTTCTCCCATACAGAAAAGCCCATCCATGGATCCTCCCCACAAGGGATATATTATTCAGACACAATAAGACAGCCATGCATGGTAAACTAAGAAGTAATTAGAACCGCCATGAATTAACAATTAATGCTAGTTCTGAGGGTAGTGATAACATCACTGTTGCATTAGTAATTGGTAGTGTTAATAAGCAAAATATTCTACATTCAGCTGCAAATGGTCATTGGTATGTGTGTGTGTGTGTGTGTATGTGTGTGTGTGGTGGAGATATAGCTGAACAGCAACCATTTCAAATTTGCCAGGGGCCATAGGATTTTTTGGAGAGTGTGTAGAGAGAGGTCTGCCCTTGGAGAGGGAGACCTGAGCTGGCATAGTTAATTTCCCTCCCATTAGAATCAAAGAGAGGGAAAAGAGAAAGAAAGAAAGAAAGAAAGAAAGAAAGAAAGAAAGAAAGGAAGGAAGGAAGGAAGGAAGGAAGGAAGGAAGGTCGGTCCAAAATGACCAAATAAAGAGGAAAAAAGCCATCTATCCGTCCCCCCCCCTCAAATCCAATAGTATTCTAGGTACCAGCTGAATTCAAGGTTTAGCTAAAGTCAGGACTCCTTTGGGAATTATCTATACTGATATCATTTTCATAACATTCTGTCAAATATAGGCATGACCAAGAAACAATGGACTCCATTGCATTCGATGGCATACAGTCAATGAGATGAAAGTTCAGGTGGGGCAGAAACAATTGCCACTGCTTCTTGGCCTTCACTGCCCTCTTAGGTTTGCCATACTTCAATACTGCAGTGACAGTACAAGCCATCACCGGCAGAAATCCACTGCCAGGGTCTGGATTCTAGTCCTAACAACTCCTCTCTTTGCCTACCCACTTCCTTCTACCCAGTCGTGCACGGTTCCTCCTAGGTCAATGGGTAGTTTTGTCTCAGCCCTACTTTATTTCTGCCTCATCCATTCTCTGAATCAATAGACCTTCTCCATTATTACTGAAATGTGTGGCTGGGGAATCACATGCACCCAACCCACATGCTCATTTTATAAGCCTTAAACAACTTGAAACTGGAGATCATTTCCTCCTCTTTAAGGAGCACCCCTCCTAAATGAACCTGCCCATTCATGGAGATCAGTGGGAGAGGTCCTTTTGCATATTTCACCACTGCCTGAAGTGTGATTGCTGGACATGCAGGAAAGGGCCTTCGCTGCTGTGGGATGGAGGAAGATGTAGAATTTCATGGCTCAGGAGATCTGTTTAGTCCTTTCTTTATTGGCATTCTGCCATCAGTTTAAAATTCTGCTTCAGGAGACCTTTGGCCAGATTTATTTTGTTTCCTCCAGAGTATGTCTTCTTAAATGTGCCACTGTTTTCTGTGTTGTGTTTTCTTGTATGACTTAAAAGTATTCCATTGTGTGTGTGTGGGGGGGGGGGGTGTTGCTTCGCCTCATCCTCTAATGCCACAGGCAAGGTACACCAGTGAGGTAGCTGTCATAGGTTTGTCAGTGGCCCCATCTATGGGTCCCTCAAGGTCCCTTATTGCCAAAGGGCCTAGTGTAGCCTCACCAGGGATGTAAGGGGTGCCTATGGTGGGGTTGGGGGGGTCTTATGGGGTTTTCAGCCTCAGAACCTTCATCTGGGGGGGCCTCCTGGTCTCAGGCTAGGACAAACATGACATTGGGCTCCTGACAGTGTGACAAAAGCCCTCTGTATGTACAGTTGTAATCATGGGGTGGGGGTGGGGGGTGGGATGTCTTTCAGAACTTATAGAAAATGTGTGGAGATAGGGCATGTGCAATCCTGCTCTAGGGATGTGCAAATCAGCAAAACTCGAGCTTGCCAAAGTTCTCCGAATTCCATCTTGACGCTCGTTCCGACTAAAGTCCAGTCATCTGGCACTTCACTTGTCCTCCATGGTTTCTCAAAGATAATAGATGGTGACTCTGAGAGTTCTTCTGCCAGTTCCTTTATTACTCTAGGATGCAGTTCATCTGGCCCTGGAGATCTGAACTCATTCAAAGTAATTAGGTGTTCCTTGCCTATCAATCTCAAGCTGCAATCCTGCCCCTTCAGCCTGTACTTTGCCTTTGCCAGGGGGGCCATAGACCCCCTTTTGGGAGAAGACTGAGCCAAAGTAGGAATTGAGCACCTCTGCTTTTTGTCATTTGTTATCATTTTGCCATCCTTATTTAATAGCTGAACCACCATTTCTTTCCTCTGTCTTTTACTATGCACGTAGCTGAAGAAAGCCTTCTTGTTGCTTTTAGCATCCCTCACGAACCTCAGCTTGTTCTCAGCTTTAGCTTTCCTGACGCCATCCCTGCAATTCTGTGCTATCTGCCTGTACTCTTCTTTTGTTGCTTGTCCTTCCTTCCATTTCCTATATGTGTGCTTTTTTGTTTTCAGGTCATCTCTAAGCTTTTTCTGAAGCCACATTGGCTTCCCCTGTTGTCTTCCACCTTTTCTTCTTGTTGGAATTGTTTGTAATTATGCCTTGAGAATTTCCTTTTTAAAAAACTCCCACCCATCTTGGACTCCTTTTCTCATTAGAGTCACTTGCCATGGGACCTTACTTATCATTGTTCTGAGTTTATTAAAATCGGCTTTCCTAAAATCCAGGGTACACGTTTGGCTACACTCGGTTTTTGCTTCCCTTAGAACCAAGAACTCAAATATAACATGGTCGCTTTCCCCCAGAGTTCCTGTAACTGCTACTTTATCCACTACTTTATCCATTCTAACCAACATCTCTGTTGGTTAGAATCAAGTCAAGGATAGCCGATCCTCTAGTTCCTTCCTCTACTTTCTGTAGGAGGAAGTTATCCACCACACAAGTCAGGAATTTCCTGGAGGGGCCATGTTTTGCAGAATTTGTCTCCCAACAAATATCAGGGAAATTGAAGTCCCCCATTACTACTACATCATGCTTCCTTAAAACATTGGCTGTTTGCTTTTCAAAAGTTTCATCCTCGTCTTCTCCTTGATTGGGTGGCTGGTAGTAGACTTCGACCACCATGTTCCTTTTATTCTTTGCTTCATTTATTTTAACCCAGATGCTCTCGATGGAGCTACCAAACTCATTCTCCTGTATTTCTGTGCAGAAATATGTATTTTTAACATATAGAGCAATCCCACCTCCCTTTCTGTTCCTCCCGTTCTTTTTGAACAAGTTATATCCTTCAATTGCTGTATTCCAGTCATGAGAGTCATCCCACCAAGTTACACCTATCAAGTCATAATTTCCCTCCTGTATTAAGAGTTCAAGTTCGTTCTGTTTGTTTCCCATACTCTGGGCATTAGTATATAGACATCGAAGACAATGTGCTTTATAGTCTGGCTTTCTTCCTACATGTTTTTGAAGACTATTATTGGGCACTATCAGAGCTGTTCTCTCCATTGCGGTGCATGAGCCTTTGTCCATTGTTACCCCCAACTTTACGTCTCCCTTCACTGTAGGATTCAGTTTATAGCCCTCCTGATAAAGTTCTTCATGCTGTGGCCAAACACATTCTTCCCATCCTTTGTGAGGTGCAACCCATCCCTTGCCAACAGTTCATCTTCCAGGAAGCATAGCCCGTGGTCCCAGAATCCAACTCTCTCTCGTTGGCATCACCTCCGTAGCTAGTCATTCACCTGGAGTATTTTTCTTTCCTGTTCTGTCCCTCTTCTAACTACTGGAAGGATGGATGAGAAAACTATCTGGGCCCCCAAGTTCTTGAGTTTCCTTCCCAAAGCTTCAAAGTCTGATGTGATTTCTTTGTAGCTCCGCTTGGTGGTATCATTTGTTCCTACATGGATGAGAAGAAATATAGAAAGGGATACCTGTCAATGGGCTTTATGAGTGCAGGCAGCCCTTCAGTCACGTCTCTAATCCGTCCTCCTGGGAGACAGCATACCTGGTGAGTCCACAGGTCTTCACGACATACTTGGGTCTCGATCCCACACAGCAAGGAGTCTCCCACTCCTCCTCCTCTTCTCTTCTTGTTGTTGTAGGCCTTGGTTTCATTGCCTCTGCTTGACTGACCTTTAGCCTCTTGCTCGCTCTCATGCAGGTTCCCCTGTAATTCTTCCTCTGCAGGCTGTCCTCCAGTCTCATCCTCGAGTACCTGAAAATTGTTCCATAGTTCCAATGCTTCCACTGGTGTAGAGTGGCTTCTAGTTATTCTGCTCCTAACTGTCACCCTTTTCCAAGCAGTATCCTCTACTGCATTTTTCCTCAGCTCAGCATTTCCCTCTTCTGCCTCAGCTTGCTGTTGCTCTTCAAGCTTCTGGTCTTCACTTTGCTGCTGTAGCTCCACTGTTGTGTCCAAGAATTCTTTGGAGGGTCAACAGTCGCTGCTCCAGTCCTCTTACTTTTTCTTTCAGCAGCGTGATCAACTTGCACTTGTTGCAGGTGTAGGCCATGTTGTTCTCAGGCAAGAAAACAAACATTGCATACACCTTGGAGGTCACCACCACTGGAGAGTCTTGTCCTTCCATAGCCTCTTTTCCCTTTTTGTGTCTAGCTTTCTGATTGTTCTAGAGTAGCCTGTGCCTGGTCCTCTACTCACTGGAGGTTAAAAACAGAGTTCTGCTGGTATGGAAGTGCATGTTACAAGAAAAATAAAGTAAAAAAAAGTTTTTTTTTTAAAATGTTTTCATGCGTATTTTTCCAAATGCACGCATTAATGATGCATGTTGTTGAAATGTACATATTCTTCTCCCATTGATTAAAGCATATTTGTGCACAGTTTTCAAATATATGCATGCTGTCAAACACATTTTTGGGGGGTCTGCAAATCACATTACAAACTTGGAAATGTAAGGACTTTGACCACTGATTGCATCTGAGTCCGTGTTCAGTCTGGAAGGTCCAAACTGGGTAAATCCTGACCAAAACAAACTGAAACACATTTCTCATACATCCAGTCCTGCTCACCTCCACATGTTCAAATAATGCCTGAAAAGTGCTAGGGCAACACACAGTCCACAGGTTGCATATGGCCCCCGCTGCCCTCCAAAATTGTAGTTTGCCAACATTTTGGCAGCAAACTTCCCCCAAAGGGGAAAATCTAGCTTGAAAACATCCTGAATTTGTCCTTTTTAGCTCTCCCTAGTAGTTTGCTTGCAAAATTCAGCATCAAGCTGCCTTTTTTTCTTTTGTCGCTGCTGATGTATTCGACAGCACTGGCAGGAGTGTGGCCCATGGGGGGGGGGCTGAAAGTGGACCCCAGGTTCCCCAAAGACTATGGTCTCAACCACAATGTTTCCACAGGCACCTTCTTTTCAACAGATTGCCTACTGAGTCGTTCTTCCTTTAGCCAGACTCCCCAGCACTCTGCTTCACCTCTCCCTATTCCATACAGCCTTTCTTCATCTTATGTGCTATGACATTTCTGTGCAGCTCCCTCTATGATTACCCCTTCTTGCCTCTCCTCTGCCTCCTGAGCCATCATTCTCCACCTACCCTCCCTTCATGTTTCATTGCTTATTTAGCATAATTCCTTCAGCTTTCTTATGAGCTCCCCCTCATCCCTTACCTAAGTCCTGAGGTTCCTTCCCAGTCATCAGCCATCTCCTGTGTGAACTGACAAACATCCCCAGCCAAACTAACTTCCCTTTCCTTCACAGAAGTTGGACCACAAACTCCTTTGCTCTTTGAGCAATGGATCATTCAGAACTATCATATCAGCTCAACCCAGCAGCACCAGGCTTTACCAAGTGTGATACAATGTAGATGCTACTACAGTTATATAGATTTATTAATGCTAGAGCAGACAATGCTCCCCCTCCCCTCACAGTGTTGGAGGAGGTATGATCACCCGCACGTTTTTCTCTGGTCAATGGATTTGCAAGTTTCTGTAGTGCTCCAAAAACCTCCAATATTTCATTGACCAGAGACAATAGGAAGGAACTGTGAAGGCATAAATATACAGCATGTTCTTTCCTGTTCCATGAACTGCTCCTCACTGCCTTCTACAACTTATAACTTGGACACATGCTTATATTAAAGTATCTTACTCCTATTCTGCCAATATCAGCTAAGGGCATACCCCATAATATGGGATAATTCCTTGAAGTAAAGACATCTCTCCCTCTCTCTCTCTCTCTCTCCCTCCCTCTCTCCCTCCCTCCCTCTCTCTCTCTCCCTCTCTCTCTCTTACACACACACACACCTTGTGTTCATAAAAATCTTATTTCATTTTATTTATTTTTTTGTAGTAAGAATAAGGAACTAATGTAGAAAAGAAGATGAACCTTAATATTTTTTTGTAATTAGATGTCATGTCATTCCTACATTTTGGGATTAACATGACTTTATATGCATGCATTTGAGGCCTGGAAAATAAATGTTATTTTTCATACCATTGATTAAGTAAATATTCTCAGATTATTTAGAACCTAAGTGTCTGTCTATTTATTTATTGACCATAATAAAAACAAAACCTTTCCCTTCTAAATACTAATGCAAAGAAATGGCTCTCCTAAATCTAGGGTTGGTTTTTTTTAATGTTATGTAAAGCTAAAAATCAATTGTTCCGGTACTGCAGACAAACATACTTCCTGGATAATCAGTTCCCTGGCATAGTTCACCCCCAACTCACCTTTTCCGTGCCTACATTAATGTAGGTGCCTACATTAAGCCCTTCCCCTTCCCCTCCCATCCATGTTCCCTTTCTGCTGCACATGCTAGTGAGCTTGGATCACTCAATGGGAAAAATAAACATTGAATAGGTAAGGTCACTGTAACTCTCACACTTCCCATTTATAAAGTACACTTTATCCTTATCAGCAATAAAGAAATGCATATTTCATCTTCAAGTATGACATCATTTTTTTTATTTGTTTAATGGTTTTATTTTGTTATCGTTTCTTAGTATCTAAAATACATTTTCTTCCGGAGCTACAATTGGCTGGGAAAATATTAGTTAATATATTATCAACTGACAGCAAATTTGGGGGCAATAAGTACTTACGATTTCAGTTTCTGGGAGAATAATGCTGTATGCAGCAAGCAGTCTAATAGGAAAAGCATCTAACTACTGATTTGTGGCCCTATTGCGTATGCATTACACTCGCACAAAGGTTTTGTGGCATTTCTAGTATCTGTATGTATTTGTATTTTTAATGGATTTTTTTTAGGGGGAAGGTATCGGAGTGCGCTGAAAAGTAGTGCTACTACTTCAGCAGTTGTAGGATGGAAAGATGAAGATGTCTATTACAGTTTCTACGAAGGAAGGATTCTCACAAACCGCTATTTGTGAAATAGAAAAGTACAAAAAGATTGCAGCATAGCCTCACCTTCTAACAGGGGTGCTTCTATTCAGGGTTACAGCAGCTATTCCCTCCAAACAGTACATGCCATTCTCTCCACCTTCTGTTTTTCTTTTCTAGTGGATACTCACATGCTGTGGCTACTGAACATGTTCTTCATTGGGTTGAGGTTGGCAGGGGCTGCTCCCTTAGGTTTTTGTTTTTAAAGATTTGTTAAAAGGTTTGTACTTCTGCAAACTTTAGGGTTCCCCTGAGCATGCTGATATCCCCCTCTAATTTCTCAGTGGCCCAGTTTTGGTTCCATTTCTGTCGGCACTCACCACCCAGTTCACTATCAGAGGGAGTGATGTGTAGTGTCAAGGGCTCCTTGGAGGCCTCTCTCAGTTTAATCTAGTAGCCAAGTCCAGGCACAGACAAAGGGATTCTTTTCAAAGCTTTATTCCTCTTTTACAACTTAACAACTCTACTGTTAGCAACTAGATATGAGCAGCAGAGTACCTATGCCCGAAGTTGGAACAGTTGGTCCCCGTTTGAAAGGGACTCACTGGCAGACCCTGAACTTATGGGCTAGGGAGAGGCCCTCCCCTTTTCCCTTGGATCCTCTGGGCGCAACCGTTGTTTGCGCGCCAACTGGGCACTACACCTCCTTTCTGCGCCCTCCACTTGGCGCCGCTCCCTGCGTTGGCATCGCACATCCAGCAAATCTTCTTCCCACGCTCTCTCACTCCCGGGACTGCTATCTATGCCAGGGATGCTGGTGGGAGGAATCTCTGCCAGCTGTTGGCCCTGGGAAGGATGAGCGCGCTCCTCTCCCAGGAGCGGCTGCTCTTCCTCAGAATCAGAACTACTCTGGGATTCTATGGGCTCAGTGTCCACCCTGACATGTAGGTTTTTAAGGTGCTAAAATCTTGGCATGCGTTAATGTAATCAGACAACCAAAGCATTTGGCCTTCACCACCACCATGTATTTAATTGACCTTGCCCCCATTGCACTGCCATACGTGAGACTGTTGTAAACATGGATGTAAACAGGCGGAGACTCAGACTTAGAAAGGCTCAACGAGGAAGTCTCCACAACCTCTTCTCCTTGAGAGATGTCTCCAGAAAGCAAATGCTGCCTTGTGCTTCTTTTGTAGATGTACATCTTCTGAAGAAATAGCCATGCGTATTTCACAAGGCAGAACAAAATAAACACATAAATCACAGACAGGCATCCTGTACTAAGGTAGGATAAAGACCCTTTCAGAGAACTTCCTACTTTCCCAGGTATGTCTGTATATTTTAACAACCATCCTTTAAAAATTACACCACATTAAAAGGCCATTCCTTATTTCTGAACATCACCATCCAATGAGAAAATAATGGAAGCCCCTTATTTCCATCATTTTGACACTTCACACAATGCAACTTCCAAGTGGCCCTTGGTAGACATCTGCACTGGGCTTTTTTCAAGGCACAAATGTGGAAGGAAGGAAATTTTGATCACACGGTGGTTTTGCCAGCAAAGTCTCCTTATGCAGCTCTTCACATGAAATTGCGAAGTGAATTACTTTAAAATTTTATTTTAGTTCATTTATATCCTGCCTGTCTTGCATGGAACTCAAGGCAGCATACATTGGGTTCCAAGATGGTCCCCCACCCAGGCACTGACCAGACCCAAATGTGCTTAGCTTCAACATGATTTCTGCATCATGACTTCAGATGATATCCTGGACTTCATCTGCAGGCTTCCATGTTTTGAAGTTCGGGCATGTACTTGCACAAATTTTTCAAAAAGCAAATAGACCAGCAGACTGAAATCCCAGAATGAACAGAGATGATGTCTGTCACCATGCACCATCCTAAAGCCTTTCCAGTCACCACGAAAGCAAGCTACATCCATGAAAACCTCTCCCTGGGAGTATGCTGATAGAAGAGGACTAACAAATGTGCAACATCATGGCAAAGGCTTGTCTAGGATGGAGAGGGAGGCTTGGAGTTGATTTACACATCATGGAGGCTGCTTTTAAAAGGTGCTGTGAGAAACCATTTGTGTGCAGTGGTTCACTACACTATCTCAGCCCTTTCTTGTTAGAAAGTTGTGGTAGCGTGGTAGATCTTGCTGACCTCCACATTCAGCCACTGCACATAGTGACAGCCTCCATGACGTAAAGTAGCCTCATTCATTCATTCATTCATTCATTTATTTTCCATGCAGTGACTGTAACATGGAAACTAAATCTATGCAAACGAGCTGCTTTATTTTCAGAGCTATGAAGAGTCCACAACTTCCACTGGAACATGCAGGTGCTCTGTAAATCCAGTCCATCTCTTCAACCTGAAATACACTTTGCTGATCTGGTTCCCCTTGGTTACCAACCTCCTGACCTCAATCTTACAGGTACTGAACCAGCAAGAACTAAAGCTACAGGTGTTCAGAAATTATTCAAACATGGACTTCTAATTAACCAGAATAAACTCTAAAAATAAACAGATGGTATTTTTTCTCAGTCACTCACTTGAGATATAGTCGAGAAGACATTTGTATTTACCATGGTGTGAAATAAACATTTATTTGTACTGAAATAGGGCCTGCTGCTGTAAAAGAACTTATACTTCAAGGCATTATATCTGGGGTGGTGGGTTAATATATGGCTCACAAGCGGCCTACATTTTGCCTGGCCATAATTTGTGACCAATTGGCCTTAGAAGTGCATAGGTTCAAACCCTCTCAAACTATACATGGTCGTGTGTAAACCATGGGATTTCCTTAGGGGAAATAAAAAAATTGATGGAGTAGTTATTTAGGAAGACCAGCAGCCTGCGGACTTGAAATACAGGTGCCATGAGCATTTGAACAGGAAGAGCGCTCACAAAAGGGAGCTGCCCTGCTTGTAGTCAGGATCAAGGTCAACAGGGCTCTCTTCAAACGTTTGCAAGGAAGAACAAGGTGAGGTCTTGCATATACCACCACTGCATCTTCTTTTCCGACAGCCCCTAAAAGTAGAGGATTCTCCCCTTTCCCCTGTCCTCACCCCCACCCCCCACCCTGACGTGGGACAGGGGAAAGCAGTGGTGGATGCTCCCTAGGCCCCAGAGTAGTATCTTTTCCCCAGGGGATGGGGAAAACCCCCAGTAGGAAACTGATGTTTTTCGCAACATCTCTGCAGAAAAGAATACCTGCCTGGGGAACATCCTTGCTAGTTTCTTCCCACCTACTTCACCTACCCTTCTTTTTTCTACTTCTTATGTCCTATTCTCACCTTCAAATCCATGGTGACTGAAGATAAAAGGGCAGGGGGAGTGGCCCCCTGCATGTAGCAGGTGAGAAAAGTTATATATCCTGCTCCATATCCTACTGGAGCAGTGGGGAACCTCTGGCCCATGGGTTGAATTCATCCCATGGAGGTTCCGTATCTGGCCATGGAGGAATCCATGGGCTCTTGTGTCATGTGAACTGGCTCTATGTATTAATGTACAATAAATCACCCATATTTAATTGACACATTTCTGGACAACTTCATTAAGTTTCCAAGAGGATATTTAGGTCAACGGGGAAAGGTCACAATGGCAGAAGACAGAAAACAATATGTGAGAAATATGGGCAGTGGTGAGACAGGGAGATATTCAGCAGGTATAAAATTTCTGGTCAGAGATTAACTGATGGGGGCAATCTACACCTCTTGCACTTCTCTCATGCAGGTGTTGAAGACACCTCAGGGAAAAGTCGTAAGTATGGTTAAGTGGGGAAGGGAAACCTGCTGGCCCCTGACCCCGCTGGTTAAGTACAAGGGGTCAGACCTCTTCCATTATGGAATAGTAAGGAAGAAGCTGAGCAGAAGATTGTAGAAGTCTTTTGAAAAGGGCACTTGTTTGGGATATCAAGGGGGAAGCTTCCAGATGGATGGTCCTAGCAGTAACAGTCAAAAGACATTGTGCAGCTATTCCATCTTTCTCTCCTTAACAGATTTGCTGCAGTAAGAAAAAAGATGGTAGGACACCTCCCCCCCGACCCCAAATAAAATTCTATGAATTAAGCTGGGTGATGATTGCACAATAAAGGCCTCATCTTGAACCACCCCAGACAAGGTACTGGGGAATAAGATGGTTCGCTACTAAATTCAAAGCAAAGGTATGCTCCTAGACCCTACCAAACCACAGCTCCAGTGATGCCTCCAGTGCTCACTCATTTGGGGCATTTCATCTAAATCCCAAGCTCATCCCACTCACCTGCAGTCTGATATTCTAGCCTTCATGGCCTCATTCTTTAGCCAAGCTTACCAATATAGTTGCAATGAGTGGTGGTCTTTTAATAACCAAAAACCCAGGACTAAAATGAGATGACCCAATTCAGTCTTAGCAGCTACCTAACAGCCACTTTCCCCCTCCCTTTCAACTTAGGAAAGCACCTAGTAAATCACAACAGGTTCCCCCTGGAACTGCAAGCAGTTCTCGAGAACATCCATGTTAATGCCAAATGAGTTTATCATGAATAATCTTATCATGATCAATATGACCAAAGAATTACTTTTAAGTCCTAACAATGATTTTGTTGTTGTTCAGTCATTCAGTCGTGTCCGACTCTTCGTGACCCCATGGACCATAGCATTAAACCATTACTTTTTAAACTGTGGCAGATCAATCGGTCCATCTCAAGGTGAGTCATGTGCAAGACACATGGGAACCAGGCAGCAAAGCTCCCGGTAGGAAAGAAAAATAGTCCCCATGCTTCCTTAACTGGGGGTTGATGGCAAAAAGAAAAAAGGAGGAAAATGCTGCTCCAGTGCAGCTGTTCTGAAGAAAGGAGTGGTACAGGGAACTTGCTTGTGTAAGAACAGAACCAAAGGGACTGCAGAATTAAACAGAAGGCATAACAGGTGATATATGCAGAGTTCATTTCAGAAGGCACACAGAAAGGCTGCTTCTGGGGAGCGTACAGGGATCTAGTTAATCACGTCACTGTCCTAAGTGGAAATACCCAAAGCATATTTCATTCATCCAGTTCTCATAACTATTCCACCTAGGCGGTTATTTAGTGCCAATAGTGTGTTAGGTGCTGCATGGAATAGTAAAGACACACATACTTTATTGACACACTATTAGGAGTAGAGGAAATTCACTTGAAGTCCATTTTGAGGAGTAGAAGAATTTACCTTAAACACATGCCCATGTGTTCCATTCCTGTTGCAATAACAACTCATTGCCAAGGCATAGCAATCCAGATTTTCTCCTTTGGGGGAAGTTAACATATCCTACTTTTGGGCACATCATAAAAAATCCATCCCTAATAGCCATATGGCTCTGAATATAAACAGAGCCAGCATGTGCCAGAAGAAAGCAAACACACTGACAAAATATTTGTATGCAGATGCCAACACATTTACAGGCACATGATACTCATGATTAAATACCGCCGTTTCCTAAGCTCAATATGAATCAACACAACACAGAGAATCCACTACCAACAATTTACAGACTATAGGCTGATGCAAGAAAGACCTTTTCATCTTTTCCAACAAAAAGAGGATTGCTTTGGGTGTTGGAACTATACTCTCTTTAAGGTTTGTTAATCCCCAATATAGACCAAGGCACACAAGCTTCTATTGGAAGCTATTTATAATGCTATTTGTTGTTTTATGTTGTTTTAATTCAGTATTACTGTTTTATCATAATTTTGTAAGCACTCCTGGAAATATATGTATTGAAGGTAGGGTACAAATTTATAAAATAAATGGGAAAACATCTTAGCAAATGAAGGTTTGCATTGGCTCTTAGACCTATATTAAGAAGAGCTGTGTTTTTATCTTCATGTAGCCAACTTGGATTAGCCAATTTAGGTTCTCATTCAGAGGGAAAGACATGCTTCCTATACTCCAACCTTAGATTTAGGTTTACTATTTTAAAAACAAGCATTTGTTCCCATTTGTTCAGAACATACTCTCATAAAATCTAGGAAGGCTCCCATGGCAAAATTAGGTCAAAATAACAAGTGCAAGTGTTTAAATCAGGCTTCACAAATCTTGTGTTTATTTGATTTGTGCCCTGCCTTTCTACCAAAAATGGCACCCAAGGTGGCTTACAGCCACAATTAAAATTGATTAAAACAATGCATCAAAATATAATAGAAACATAACAATGACAGTATAAAAATACCCCCCCCCCCAAAAAAAACCAGTACCCAACCCAACAGACCCATTCACAGGCCAAAGAGCTTCTTGAATAAAGTGGTCTTTGCCTGCCAGCAGAAGGACAGAAAAGAGGGAGCAACCCTAGTTGCTTTGGGGAGGGAATGCCACAGCCTGGGAACAGCCACCGAAAAGCTCTCTTGGGTCACCACCAAACGTGCCTCTGAAGGTGGCAGTCTCGAAAAAAAAGCCTCCTCAAAAAATCTTAAGGACCAGGCAGGCTGACATGGGAGAAGGCCATCTTTCAGGTAACCTGGTCCCAAGTCATATAGGACTTCATGGGTCATAACCAACACTTTGAATTCTGCCCAGAAACAGACTGGTAGCCCATGAAGCTGCTATAACAAGGGAGTCACCTGCTCCCTATAACCGAACCCTGTCAACAGTCTGGCTGCAGCATTCTGGACCAGCTGAAGTTCCTAAAAGGTTTTTGAAGGCAGCGCCATGTAGTGTGTGTTACAGTAGTCAAAATAAGACGTAACTAAGGCACGCTTCACTGTGGTCAGATCAGATACCTCTAAGAATGGGCACAGTTGGTGCACTAGCCTCAACTGTGCAAATGCACTCCTGGCCACCACTGAGACCTGGGCATCCAGGTTCAGGACCAAGAGCAAACTCAAACTGTGAGCCTGAGGCTTTGGGGGAGTGTAACACCATCCAGCATGGGTAGAATCCTACTTCCTGATCTGCCTTTTGACTGACCAAAAACACCTCTGTCTTGCCTGAATTAAGCTTCAATTTGTTTGCCTTCATCCAGTCCATTACCAACAGCAGGCACCGAGTTAGAACCAGAACAGCTTCTTTGGATTTAGATGGAAAGGAGAGATAGAGTGGAGTGTCATCAGCATACTGGTGGCACCAAAATCCAAAACCCTGAACAGTCTCTCTCAGCAGTTTCTTGTCTATGTTAAATAACATGGGGGTAAGATGAAACCCAGAGGGACACCACAGGCCAACAGCCACAGCGTCGAACAGGAATCCCCCAGCACCACCTTCTGAGATCGCCCCTCCAAGAAGGACTGGAGCCACTGTGTAAGAGGGCCTCCCAGTCCCACCTCAGCCACATGCCTCAAAGGATACCATGGTCAATAGTAAGCCACTGACAGGTCCAGCAGAACTAGCAGGGACACACTCCTCCTGTTCAGTTCCCAGCATAGATCATCCACCAAGGTAACCAAAGCAGTCTCTGTCCCATAGCCAGGCCTGCAGTTAGACTGAAATGGATCTAGATCATCTGTCTCATCCAGAAATCCCTGGTGCTGAGAAGCCACCATGTGCTGCTGCACCTTGCCCAAGAATGGAGTACTGGAGACCGACCAGAAATTACGGAATACAGCGGGGTTCAGGGAGGGTTGTTTTTTTTTTTAACAAAGGACTTGCCACCACCAGAATCATACCTTGCCATAAAGAGGTGTTCACCACTACTCTTAACCACTCAGCCAGCCCTCCCTCCCCACTCCGGTCACTTTTATAAGCCAGGAAGGGCAAGGGTCCAGCATTCAAGTGGTGGGCCTTACCTCTCCAAGGATCCTGTCCACATAC
The DNA here is from genome assembly GCF_057233095.1 of Heloderma suspectum. Taxonomy (NCBI): domain Eukaryota; kingdom Metazoa; phylum Chordata; class Lepidosauria; order Squamata; family Helodermatidae; genus Heloderma; species Heloderma suspectum. Next base: position 282,250,488 of record NC_139459.1, read on the forward strand.
TCGGGCTGTACAAATTGAAAATTATCCATTATATCTGGACAATCAGGAGCCAAAGTTACATCCACTGGACCTGTATCAACTATGGTATCCAAGTTGGCATGGATATGATCAATTCTATTTGTAAAATGTCATGCAAATTGATCACAGTGGGCTCTTGAGTGGTCCACCTCTTCTTCTTGTGGACCAGAGCATAACAGGCCTCTGACCACCCAAAAAAGCTCCTCTGGGAGACTCTAAGCAGATGCAATGGTGGCAAAGTACTAGTTCTTCGCCACCCTCACTGCCATGGAGTAGGCTTTCAAATTAGCTCTAGCCCATGTTTCATCGGATTCATTCCAAGTTTTCTGCCAACATCATTTTAGTCGATGTCCCATTTGTTTCATCACCTGCAGAGCCCTGGAAAACCAGGGACTCATTTGGTTCCACTCTGTGGGAGGGGACACTCAGGAGTGATGGTGTCAACTACCTTGGTCATTTCTCCATTGCAGAGATCAACCAGGGTTTCAACAGAATTGCCTGACCAGGTAACAGGAAAATCCCCAAGAGTGTCAGAAAATCATCTGGATCCATTCATCTCCTGGGGTGGACCATCTTAATCAGCCCCTGCCCCTGCAGGAGCTTTGTATCCCAGAAAGTCTAAACCCCACCAGGTATTGAACTGTCAATGACAACAGAACTATAGAAAGTTCCTCCATCTCCAGATCATCAGCATCCCACCCTACACAGAAAACCAGATCCCAAGTGTGCCCTGCTGAATGAGTGGGGCCAGATACTAATTAGGACAGACCCATGGTTGCCATTGAGGCCATGAATTCCTGAGCCACTACCAACAAGGTGGCCTCAGCATTTATGTTGAAATCCCCCAACACAACAAGGTGTGGAGACTGCAGCACCAAGACCATCTTGGTAAGCTCAGAAAAGGAGACTGTTGAGCAGCGAGGTGGGTGGTACACCAACAGAATCCCTATTCTGTCCAAAACACCCACCTTCAGTTACACACACTTGAAACTGGAAGGCAGTGGGATAAGGCACTTGGGCAGGAGGATAGAATCACAACTGACCACTGCAACTCCACTTCCCTGCCCCCCAGGTCTTGCTGCAACACAGGGAACCCAGGTGGGCAAAGCTGGGAGAGATTTACTCCTGAGTCTCATCCAACCAGGTCTCCATGATACAGGCCAGGTCAGCACGCTCACCCAGGAACAAGTGCTAGATGGTGGCTGATATTTTCCCATTCACCAACCTGGAGTTCAGCAGCAGTACTTTTTGCAGGACAATGACTCCTATCATCCCCAAGTAGCATGTCCACTGCTGGCTGAGGATGATGGGTCATAGTTCCACACCTATGGAGGATGACAGGTTGGGGAAGGCTAGCTTAAATGATTGCTTGGGAAACCTCTCCCGCTTCATTTAATGGATATTACCCACATTCACAAGTTATGTTTTTCGCCACTTTAAATGTCACCATATCCCCTTCAGCTGGTGAGTGTGGGGTGGGGGTGGGGTGGGGGACAGGTGACTTGCCTATCCTGGATGGCAGCCCATACTACTTGGGGATTCTGTTGCCATCCCATCATGACCCGTTTGGTGACAGTCTGATAATGAAAAATGCCCCTGCTTTCATTAACCACCCTGCCCACCCCACCACCATTTCCTCCATTGTACTGGCAATTTAGTGAAATTGACAAGGTGTGGGAAATCCCTGTCAGTTTCTTTTCTTTGTTTTGGAAGCCATTATCACTTTTACCAGTACACACTTCTGGATTCTGGCAGAGCTGATGAACACTAGAATGGAGTAAGGGAGCCTTGTCAATTTAACCTTGCTTTTTTTTTTGGAAAGGACATATATACTAGCATTGGTGGACTGATAAACCCTTAAAAAATATAAGATGAGGCATCAGTGAAACTGACATGGTCTTCCCTGGTCTACTAGTTCACCTGTCTCAGTGAAATCGACAAGAATTATCCCAGTCTGTGTCAGTTTTGTTGGAGACGAATGTATGTGCATGCGTGCGTGCATGGGGGGAATAGCAATGTAGGAGATGCCCACAGTCATGGGGCCATCTGACCAAAGAGGCATCTGTACAGGAAAGGGAGTTAAAATATCAAAGAAGCCATTCCCAAATGTGTGCCACTCTACGGAAAAAATGTGGGTGGAGAAGCAAAAATGTGGTTCAGATAGAACACATCTATTCACAGGTGACACAAAAGAATGAAGGAAGTTTGAAATGCAGTTGTCAATCCACCTTCTTGCATGGCTATCAGTCAAACCTAATACAAGTGCATTTAAAACTGCACTTCTGCCTTTCCCATTTGCATGTCACCAGCAGCAGAGAGACTCAAAACCACGTTAAGTGACACATGTGAAATTGTTTTTAGAGAAAAAGCATGCTGGTTCTAGAAGAAATGAAGGTGCAGATTGAAATGGGCCATTACTGCTCTATCCATTCTTACAGCAGCCCTTCAAAAGTCAGCTATTCTGTCAGAAAACATCTTGACTCGCACATTGCCCTTTCTGCATCTTGAACAGTTTGCGTGCAGTGCTTTAATTATCTCCATGGCAATATATAGACACATTGTCATGTCCAGACTTCAGACAGCAAATCTCTTGATTGCAATGATCAAATAAAAACAAAGGGGCTATTAGAGGCTTTAAAGAAGGGAAAGTGCTAGAGTGAAATATCTGCCAACTCAGCCAAATAAAAAGGCTAAATCTACAGCATGCTAATGTCCAACACATTCCATGACCTCCCTACAGAATTATTTTTTTCAACAGCACCACCGAGGACTAAGAAGAAGAGATTTAGAGACAGAAAATAATGAATTTACATGAGCCAGCAGATCAGAAAAGGCCAATCAAAAGCAGGGATTTATTGGGTGTGTGTGTGTGTGTGTTCAGTTTTTCAGTCAGCAGGCAGCTTGCAAGGGCCTAATTCTGTTGTAGTTGAGTGGGTGCAAAGGGCATAAATGTGGTTACTCTACTGCATCTCTATGCTTTAATATTCTTCTCATACCTTCTCGACTTCATTCCTTACCTGTGCAAATCCAGTCTGAGCTTTCTATTCAGAGTTCCAAGTCCAGGATTAAAGAGTATCAGAGCAAGCATGGATTCAGAACTCACAGACAATGACAAATGGAAGAAGCTAAGTTTCTGGAATTCAGCTGAAACCCATAGAATCTATATGATTGTCCTTGCCCTTTAAGACAAACAGTAGGGGAGCAAAAGGAGAAGTGAAATGACTGACTGCACCTACAAAATAAGGTGCTATTCAAGACAGTGACGCTCATTACATGGTGCCTACCACAAACCAGCATCGGATGTGAATAATAATAATAATAATAATAATAATAATAAATTGTTGTTGTTGTTGTTGTTATTATTATTAAAGGCAAATTATCTCCCATTGGGTGAATTATCAGGGTGAGTTCTGTATTCCTGTTATCTTTAGTTATCTTTACTTGTGAACTGCGTAGAGAGCTTCGGCTGTTGGATGGTATATCAATGTAATAAATAAATAAATAAACAAAAAGTTTACACTTTATTAACTTATCCTTAATCCATGTATGTATGTAAACGGTGGCTGGGGAGGTGGGGTGAAGGGTAGTATGAGACTGCCACTGCTGAGCAGGGAGGGGAACTCAATGCTCTTACAGGCAGGTGTTGCATAGCAGCAGAAGTGTTGCATAGCAGCCTGACACAGCATCATGCGAGCGAGCACACTGCTACTGAATGGTTAGCAGCTTGGTGTGGGGCAACTGTAACATCAACCATTCCTTCAGCTGCCTCTGGCCTCCACTGCTGCCAAATGATGCCTGCTAGTAAAGGTGTCAATCCTCACCCTTCAGTCACAGCTCAGGAGCAGTGGCTTTGTACTACTCACACCACCTAACCACCAGCCACTGGTGTATAGAGCCAACCACCTTATCAGTCTACTTCACACATAAGGCACAGTCCATAATGGGTTATGAAAAATTCATGCCACAGCAAACTAGTCATTCTTTAACGTTCCACTTCATTCCCATGCTTGCATTTGCAGAAACAAAAGAATCTGCCCTTGCCCCAAGGAAGAGCTGCTCCTGCAGTATATTTATTGTCCAGATGTAACTACATGGCACTTGCTTCTTTACTGTGCTGAGGAGTTCAAGCTGATCAGTAAACATTGCGGTTTGGCTTACAGAAAGTGAGACACACAGTTCAGTTTGGTTTCCCTTGTGGGAAAACTTACCAGGAAAAGAAATAAATGTCTTAATGGGCAGTTGTTCTGAAACAGTGAGAGCCAAGATTAACTGCCTCCTCCTTCTCTTTCTTTCTTTTATCAGTGACTCATGAGAGTAAGGCTATAATTATATGCACACTCAAATAGAAATAATGGCTGGGTATGATGGGAGCAGTAGTCCAACACATCTGAAGGACACCAGCTTGGGGAAGGCTATCTAGACTTCTTTGTACAAGCAAGAATTTGAAATGGGCCAGCAATTGGCTGGTTTTAATTGGACTGTACCTGTTAAATCAAGGAGTGGTTGTGTAAAAATTGCCCATTCTGCAGTAACTCAATGTACTCCACAATGTACGCTAGAGTATGCTGCATTCCTTCAGGACCTATACATGTAATGCATTAATTTCCCCTCCATTGATCAGAAACAGAAGATATTAATCTGGCCCTGCCAGGTCCAAAGAACATGAGGAGGTGGCTGTTTATTATTAATTGTTGTTATTGTATCAGCAGTGTGCTTGGTGCTTTGCAGAGTAAAAATGGTCAGGTTCCTGCCACGAGGAGCTTACAATCTAACATTAGACAGAGGGGAAACAACGGGAGAAGAAGGGAGAAGCAGAGGCAGGGGTAAACGGGCAGATTGTGTGTGATTATTTCAATTATGCATAGTTAGGCTTAGTTACAGTAAGGCATGGGAACTCTAGTTTTAATAGGGCATGGTAACATTATAGAAAAATCTTGTTCACCTTTAGTTGATGAACCTAGCAATAAAGGTTACAAGTGGGTCCAGCAGTAAAATATTGCAGCCAGCCAGCCAGCCATTTGGCATTGTCTGGGGATACTCCATTCCATTCCTCCTCCTCCCCCACTCCCCAGTTTGCCATCCCTCCACTCCAGCAGACACTGAGCATTCTATGGCTTCTGAGCATGCTTACTCCTCATTGGACGGTGCGGGGTTTTTATTTGCTCCCTCTCTTTGCCCTCCTAAGATTATTTTTGTACTTCTGCAAAATTAGTATGCTGATACTTCCCTCTTATTTCTCAGTAGCCTTGTTTTGGCTATACAGCTATCACAACTCAGCACTTGAGTTCACTATTAGCATATATTTCAACAAAACTTCAATGAAGTGTTACAGTGTGAACTGTTCCTGTTCATGCCTTCTTCCAGGATACTCTATTTCATCCCCCCCTACTGTTGGTTTTCCATGCCCCCCCGCTTCAATAGTCAGCCAGGATTCCATGATCACTGAACATGTTCAGTTCACATTGGGTTGTTTTTAGGTTTCTCTCCCCCCTCAGATTTTTATACTTTTGTGAACCTTGGGGTTCTCACAAGCCTGCTAATACCTCCATCTTGTGAGTGGATGGCGCCATTTGGGCTACATAAAGATTGGCACTCAGGCAACTGAATTTGCTATTAGTGTATAATATGTTGATATATGATATGATAACGCTTCAGTACACAATTGTATAGGAACAGACCTTTGCTAAGTGTGCTGCAAGATTAAGTGAATGGGAAGGATCAAGCATAATGCTATGTTGAATATTCTCTGCTTTGCAATTTCAGATAGAAATTTGCCATTTTAGTGGGTAACCCCCCCCCCACACACATATTTACATTGCACAAATAATGTTCACATTTTAAAAATTCTGTTTGCTGCTCTTGTATGCCCTGGGGGGGGGGGTGTTTCCATGGGGGATTTGCTGTGAGCTGGCTGTGTTTGGAGGTCGTTCGGGGCACATGACATCATGGCCATCCTGCTGCCATCCTGGAGAATTTTGTGGACAAACCGGTTTTTCTGGGACTACTTTTAGTCTGATTGTTTTCCTTAATTCAGCTTGTTTGTGCTTCTGTTGCGGTGTGTACCAACTCTCTGCATTTACTTAGGGATGACAGCCCTGCCCAGGGGTGTGTCTTTTACCTGGCCATGACTTCAGTGACCCCTGTCAAGGGGTGTTCCCCCAATGTTTCCCCTCCCAGGGTATCCCCAATATTTCCACCATTTTGCAGCTGGCCCTTTAGGAGTTCTGAGCTACCTCATGGTATTTACTTTGCCTTGCCTACCACTAACCTCTGGTGGCCATCCCCCCCAAAGTATAGGTGTGCTCTGCTCTGCAGCCTCTAACTTTAAAAAAATCCTCTTAATACTGTGTAAAAGTGCAACATTGAAATAGCGCATGGCCGCTACATCCTGAACCCAAAGTAAGAGCTCCATGTTCACCAACCACAGCCACCTGGGGGGAGTGGGGTTATTTACAAGTGGGGTATGGGGTAGGTGGACTTACAGAAAAAAGGTGGGGAAACCAATGAGTGAGGCTTGTTTCCCACCCATCCCTTTCTCCTTCCCCTGCTCACAATGAGTAGTTACTGCAATAAAGCGATAAAGCAGAGAAGGGATTTTACATAACAGAGAACTACAGAATATCAAAGAAGCACAACCTCAGAACAGCGATCTAACAGCGCAGTGGAGAAGCAAAAGAGCATTTTAGGGCAAGTTATGAAAGTTAGCCTTTAACCCTTTCACTGCAGGGGAGCAAGATTTATTTCTTACTTCTGAGTAAACATGCACAGAAAGGGGGGGTATGTTAAAGACTGAAAGCAGGCTACCTAAAGTGATTGAGTGTCCCCACTACTGTGGTAATGTGAGGGGTCGCTGCTCCCTTTCTCCTTCCCCCTGCTCACAGGCTCTCCATTGCTACTACATTATGAATGGAGAGCAACTAATTTTCCCCGTGTGTGCAGAATTCCCCGAACAAACTAAACTCCCCAGTCCTCCAGTGCAGCATCTGAAGGCTCCTGAGAGCTCCCCCTGACCCCAATTTCACCATATCCCAGCAATCTGCTGCAGAGCTATTACTCCCCACTGCATTTTTCATCATGTGTGCACTTCTGCCTACTGCTTCCACCCCCCTTCTCCCTTTCTCCTTCCCCCTGCTCACAATGAGAATGAAAAAACGTTACTGCGCTAAAACAATAAAGTGGAGACGGGACTTTACATAACAACAAACTACAGAACATCAAAGAAGCACAACCTTGCAACAGTAATCTAAGAAAGCATTGGAGGTACGAAAGAGTGCTTTAAGGCAAGTTACTACAGTTAGCCTTTAATCCCTTCACTGCAGGGGAGCGAGATTTCTTTCTTACTTTTAAGTAAACATGCACTGAAGGGGGGTATGTTAAAGATTGAAAGCAGGGTATCTAAAGTGACTGAGTGTCCCAATTACTACAGTAATGTGAAGGGTCGCTGCTGCGCTCCTAGGGATTTTCTTAATGGGAATGGGAAAAACTACTTCCACTGAGGAAACAAGGGGGAATGGGCAAAGTCCCCCTGGAAAGAGGTACTCCACCTGATGGTTCTAGCACCCCAAGTAAAATGAAATCAATGGGTCTGCTCATTTAGTCCCCTCGCTATTGCGCTATTGCAGCTTTAGAGGGAAAATCAATTTTAACAAATTGGGTGGGGACTGTCGGACATAGGATGGGGAGGGTGGGGGTGCTAACACACACACACTGGCCAGAGAAAGCAGAAGGGACAGAACAAGGTGAGAGTGGGAGGGAGGGAACAGGCTCTGTAAATGATGACGTGGACGAGACTCCACCCAGTAGCCACCCAAACAATTTGCAGTAAACTGCTGTGTGACCTGCCGAGAGCCCCAGGCTACCTTTGGGATAATCTGAGTTTTCTATCTTCATGTGTCCCTAGACAGAGCATATTTGACTCCAGTAAAAAGTGCAGCGAAGTGAAAAGCGAGCTAAGCCAGTTGCTGTGGAGATACCCCCCGCCCCCGGCTGCTGTTTCTGCCTCCTTTCTGGTCACATGGGCAAGCCCACACAATGAAAAATCTCACAATGAACAGGACAATTTCATAAAATCAACCAGGTTTGGCTATGTGATTACATCACTGAGGGCAAATGAAAGCAAAGTAAATGAACAAGTGAACATTTTCACAAACAGTACTGAAAAATAATTGAAAGCAGGAAGTGTTTGTCAGCACTGCTGAAAACATTTTCAACCCTCCCCACACTGCCCGAAAGCTATTTTGGCTTAGCTCTACTCAAGAACAACCTACATAGAAAATTGTAGAACCTGTCCCTTTATTTCTGCAGAGTTTCCGCTAGTCCACCATATGACTTTGAATATCCACTTCAGATAACCAGGGAGTTTCTGCATAATGTGTGCATGAGTGCATCTCCCCCCCCACCCTGCACTATCAAAAGCTATTTGTTCCCTCACCACTGGGGGAGGTTTGTGCATCCAGCTGCTGGTCCTGGAAAGTTCAGCTCTAATTACACATTATTTAGTCCCAAGGCTAAGAGCAATGGTGAAAATGATAAGCTTTCTGACCACTTTTGCTGTAAGCTTGGAAAGTCTCTTTACTGCAGAGGTGAATCTAACAAAGGGTTCGAACCCTTTACTGATTTTAACCTCTACAGTGAAGGAGCCACTTCTCTGATCAAGCTTGTTAGTTTTGCAGGCGCTCTTTGCAGTGAAACTGACAAGCATCTCCCCACCCCACTCCCTAAACCATTGCAGCAAGTTGGAAGAAACCCTTTGCTATGGAGGTGAAAATGACAATGAGCTTAAAACCCTTCTTACTTTCACCTCTACAATCAGCCATGCTTCAGAGGTGAGGGGGACACTTGTCAGTTTCACTATTAGGCTTTGAAGCCCTTTGTACTCAAATCTCAATGCTGGTGCAAGATGTTGTCCCTTGAACTGGATCTACTTCATTTTCTGAGCAGACAGCAAAAAATTGTCTGTGCATCCAGCCACCAATATATTTCCCCCAGTGGAAATTAAACTGGAAAAAATCAGACAAAGGAAGGTCTGGCATACTTGTCTACACTAGTAGAACTACAATATCCGCATCGGAAATCGAACCTGCTGGATTACCATGACAACCCTAAATCTAAGTTGCCTCCATCTCTTTCTTCCATTTTCACTTTCTCCCTCATTAGATGCTGTGTTATATACCTTCCCTTTGCTTGGAGCTATGATACAGGCATCATAACTTGATGAATCATAATATAACCTCCCCTTTTGTAAGTCTGAGAAATGAGGCTTTCAAAAAAAGAGAAGAAATTGTAAGCAACCCAAGAATAGGCACTCTTCAAATGAAAAGACATTAGATATTCCTTTACTATTGTTGTTATTGACAGTACAAGTTGGCAAAGTGAACACAGCAATAGCTAAAGGAGACGGCTACGGCTTGTTTTACAATGGAGGTTAGACCGCACAGTGACAATAGACATTATCTGCAGCTCTTCGTGTTTGTGCTAATCTAAAGAACTGAGCTACCAAAAGAGAACAGACAGTTCACTTCATTGTACAAGTCACTTTTAAAAGCAGATACTTTCACATAGGGTTATCTCTGATGACAAAAGCTTGGGCTATTAGTGTGTGTTGCCCCTTATGCTGTGAGTGGACAAAAGGGATTTCCCTTTTATGGCTCAAAACTCAAATGTGCAATGAAGTCTTAGAGAAAGATTTAAAGAGCATAAAGTTGCAGAGCACTATTTAAATTAGTGTATTTTTAAAAAATGCATGTTTGTTGATGGATCTGACCATCATCTTCTATCCATGTCATCACACTTTCTATGACAGAAGCAACACAAGGTCACTAATAAAATATTATCCCAAATTACTTTGAAGTGCTCTTCATCCTTGCTAGGATCGAGGGTATAGGAATGACTTGCATCTCTTGCCTTTGCTGGGAAAGTAGCAGGTAAGAAAATTAATTAAACAAGTGGCTGGATAATTGATTTGTGCTTAAATAAGATAAAGCCTTGTGTTCTTGGCAAGGAGGCAAGTCCCTCTTTCAGTGAAACGGCCAAACTAATTTTCAATATGGAACAACAGTAACTGTCTCATACAAGAGATCATTATGGAGGGATTACAGACCCTTCTGGCACAATACAGAAGGTCCTCAAGAGAGAGCATTACCAGGTGTTACAATGGGAATTTTATAGATAATATGTCTTTGGCATTATTTGCTGGTCTGGTCCATAGTCAGTACATAAAGCCCCCTTTGGAGAGGCTGGGATGCCTTGCCAAGGTGGGTGGTAATCCCCCAGAATGCTTCTCCTGAAGGATCACCATTCCTTGCCAAATTGTGTTCTGAAGGTCCAGATAACTCATAGCCTCAAAGACAGAGCAAAAGCACCATATATATGGCTTCATGATGATTCAGCATTCCAAACGGCTGTGGCCCCACCAGTTAAGGAAAGAATGGCATTTCTTTAATAGCTCATCATGGACAAGAGGAAGGAGATGGGGCCTCTAATATTTTCAATGAATAAATAAGAAAATGACAGTGATGGTGTATAAATAAATGCTTGTGACTAATTCTCCACCCCAAAAAGTAAACAGTGCAATAGTCTCCATCCCTGTTTACCAGCCAAGGAGTAGAATGCTTTAAGAAGCTGGCAGAATGAAGCATACCAAAACCAGGAATGATTAAATAAGATGAGGCGGTAGAAAACTGTTTCAAAAAGTGTGTGACACAGCAGATTACAGAAAGCTCTCCTGTAAGTGGGTGCTGAATGCTTCCATCAGTTCATTTAGACATGGAGAAATGAATTTTAGACAACAAAATTGAGTTAAATTTGGAACGAGTCTTTTCTGTATTTATTCCCCCCCCCCCAACCACATACAAACACACCAGGAATGAAGACATGAAACATGCATTGAGGTAAAATGAGCACAGGTTTATGAACTTAACAGAAACAGCAGAGAATAAACACAGTAGCAAACAGATAACAACGTTTCAGTGCCTGCATCCATCAGCAGAATGTGGATGGAAGCTATCCTCTTGCTGTTGACCCGACACGAGCAAATACACCCTGGCTCCAAGTGCCTGAGTGATACACTGCCTGACCTACTCACCTGCTTATCAAGTCCCATGGCACCATGATGGTGCAGCTCCCAGATATAATGAGCTTGCCTGAGCCCCAGGGCCACTCCCCTTGCGTATTTCTTTTTGCCAGCCAGCTGCGAGGGGTTGGTCATATAAGCTCCCTTCAACCTTGAAGTGCTTCAGGGTGCTCACCAAGGTAGCCTCAATTTCAGACCCTGTCAGGCCACACTGTAGCCTGTGCCTGAAATGAACACAGATCACCCAAACTAATGCAAGACCCTACCCTCATGCATAACAAGGAATAAGCCCCCTCTCAATGGCCAATTCAGAGTGAATCGCCCCAAATCCTACTCAGCTCTGTTAACCAGTGACTAGCTAAATCCCTGCTGAGCATTTTAAAGAGACAGACATGTGCTTGGAGAAATGCAAGGGGACACCCTTTCAAAGGAACTGTTGTAGCCAGAGCCAACTGCCTCCAGTTTCCTCCTGATGCAGCGAAGGGGCAAACCTGTTACATGCTCAATGAACAACCAGGTGTGGCACCATTTCTACCATTCTATTCCCCCCTTTTCCTAAAGAATAGAACCCCCTCATCCCGAACTCATCCCATCTCCTGTTGCTTCTGGTGTATCTATGTTTGTCCAATACACATTTTCTTTGTTTTGTAATCACAATCCTTTGATTTCTGCATTTGACAGACTCTGCAGGTGCGTGTGCTTTAAAAAAAAATTACAAAAAGAAAATGTATGCAAAATCTCAAACAAACAGTAATGATAGGGTAACAGCTACCATTTTTTAAAAGTATCAACCAGCAGCAAGAGGAGAGAACCCCATTCTGTACACATAGGGAATACAAGTCTTCAGTAAACACTGCAAAGCAGCCAACAATCTCCTCCTGTAATAATCTCTGTGACAGCTGATCCCAGGGCTCTTATTAACCATGTAGCCCTCATCTGAAATCCACTAGACAGCAGGTTTAGCCATAGCTGAGTATTGATCAAGGAGGCAGTTTCACAAAATGCTGCCACATTTTTCTTTCAAGGCACTAACTTGTTTGTCAATAACCCTCTCTTCTGCTGGTAAAGGCTGGGTTGGAGAGGAAGTTGTCTAGTTCGGATCTGGATTTATAGCCCTTTGCCACACATTAATCTTGTGTGGCAAAGCTGGATTCCAAGTCAGGATGCTCAAGGGTTTTGTTCAGTCCACATTTTTAAGTGAACCAACTGGATTATCCTTTGATTTTTTAACTGTCCTGAATTTTGCAATATGGTCCTTGGCTCAAAAAACATACCAAAATGTGTTTAAAAATGTGCATTTTAGATTAAAATTCATAGAAAATTTTGTATTTTAGAGTACAGTGCATACAAAAGTGTGCCTTTTGTGTAAAAACAGGTCTTCAATTAATGGGGACACATTTTCATGCAGTTATAAAAATTAATATTGCATGAGAAACTAACACAGCCTCGAAATAGACTGATTTGTCCATCCTGAATCCCAAGAAGTGCAAGACAATGGAAGCTTGCCTAAGGGGACTTTCCTGGTCCCTCCACCACTACGCCATGCCTCTTCGGAGGGTCCTGAACAGTGAAGGATGGGGTATGGGTGCAAGTGGGGAAGTGAGGAATCACCAAAAATTGGAGGCACCTTGCAAAGGTGAAAGGGCAGGGGGACATACAGGTAAGTACCCTTGCACAAGCTTCCTTCAACTCGAGCTACTTGGGGTCCAAGCTGTTATATATGCAATTGACATTAAAGGCCTATGATCTTCTGGCATGCAAAAACAAGCCCAAACCTATCAGAAAATGCTTAGAGGATGCTGAACGTGATGTCCTTGTCAAATACATGAGGCCTACTGTCTATAGATGGTCAAAGTTAAGTTTAGCTGGGGATACTGTTTGCTAAAGAGAGATTATTCTAGTGATTCTTGCAAAAACTCTCATGAAGAAATAAAAAAATTACACTAAGGTCACGCACTGATCAAAGGTGTATTAGTAGAAAGACAGATATGACATATGACTATTCCCCCTAAAATGAGTATTTCAGCCTGTTAAAAAGTTGAGGACTAGTTCACTACATCCTCAAGTTAACATGTGAAAGATACTGGTCAACAAGAAGCATTGTTCAGGCTTCTTGCTGAAGATGGAATATGGTTCTTATTTGTTATTTGACTATTGTTTCCTGAACTCTGTAACAAACGCTGCACAAAAACATGCTTGAATTATGGTAAAGCATGGGTAGGAACCTGCAGCCCGCCAGATATTGCTGGACTATTTGCCATGCTGTCTAGGGCTGATGGGAGTTGGAGTTCAACATCAGCTGGAGGGCCGCTAGTTCCCCACCCATGGGCTAAGGTTACCTCAATTGAGGCACTTCAACACTGACACAGTATGATGTGTAATTTTAATATGCAACTTGAAAACTGACTTGTGGGATCATATTTATAAGAAATGGCTAATATGTCACCTCACTTTGATTCTCCAAGATAAAACTCCTTTAAATGAACTTCTGAAGTCTCTGCCTGGGAGGCTGCTTTTCATAAGAATGGAATTCTGTGGCTGGAAGTAGGGTTGTATGAGAAAGTTGTTTCAGTTCAAGAATTAACCAGTTCACAGATTCTGGACTGAACATGGACCCAGATGCACTCTTCAGTCAAAGTCCATACATTTCCAAGCTTGCAAAAAAGAAGAAGTTCTCAATAGCATTTGAAAAATGCACATGAAAAAATGTGTACCTTTAAAAAATGCACATTAAAGCATATAACAAAAATATGCTTTAATTAATAGGAGAGGAATGCATACATTTCAAAGATGGACACAATTGATGCGTTGTTGTTGTTGTTCAGTCGTACAGTCGTGTCCGACTCTTCGTGACCCCATGGACCATAGCACGCCAGGCCTTCCTGTCCTCCGCTCTCTCCCAGAGTGTGCTCAAGTTCATATTCATTGCATCAGTGATGCTATCTAGCCATCTCATCCTCTGCCGTCCCCTTCTCCTTTTGCCTCCAATCTTTCCCAGCAATGCGTACATTTGGAAAAATACACATGAAAATATGCATGGATTTTTATGGGGGGGGGGAGCTCACAATCTGATATGGACTCAAGTCATAACGAGCTTTCAGACAGAATTCAGAGAACTTCAGAGAGCTTCAGTTTTGTGGATTCACACGTCCCTAGCTGGAAGTCATGCAGCCTGAAGGACCATAGATTGTGAGAATGTGTACCCCATCATTTCTGACATAAGAGGCTTCCTCCCTCTTAATTCTGTGCTTCCTTTTAATGGATGTAGCTATTTATTTTTCTGTTGTAATTACGGAGGGGATGGGGTTGCTTCTGAAGTCAGCCATAATTTGCTTACCTCCTCTTGTTTATTGGTGCACAAATGAAAGCACACTCCATTTGGTAAATGGCAGGCAGCCACAATCACAGCCATCCTACATGGCTTGGACTGACAAAATGCAGTTTGACAAAATCACACAGGAAAGCCAGTACGGATGAACAACAAGAAGCCATGGTGCTATGATATGCAGCCTTAAAGCTCTTACACAGTCTTGGGGACCTCAACTGTCTTGGCATTAGAAAGGAAGCTTCTAACTCTTATGGCTGTGGTGAACAGGTCTGAAAGTGTGATGGTAATGTAGCACAACTGTAGGAGGTAGATATCAGAGTGTCAGGTACTGCCTCATCCACAGTTTTTGGTACCAAAAAAATAAAAGATTTGGGACTTTCTTTGCTCTGGAAATAGGACTTCAAAATAGCAAAGACTGAGAATACTTCTTATTAGCCTTTCCAGTTAATGTGAAATTAAATTATTAGTGGAGAGGAACACAAGCTTTGACTTCATGTAAGTTATTTCAGATGAAAAGCATAATAAAAAGTGCTCTCTCATCTTTGGGAGTTTTTACAAACAAAAGGTTTTCTGTTAACACTCTTGATATGGCTGTTTGGAAGATTCTGATAAACTCTTATTACCTGATTTGATAATACCTGGCACTGACAAAGCTTGGAATCTGGCTTCTTAAATGTACTGTTATTATCTATAAGATATTAACAGGGTGTGTGTGTGTGTGTGTGTGTGTGTGTGTGTATGAGAGACAGAGAGAGAGATTCAAACTTGAAATCCACATAACTAAGAACAAAGCATGTGGCTGTGGAATTCTAATTCTGCAGGGGCACCATCCTCAGAATCAAAAGATGCATCCTCAAGCCAGGATGGTAGACAAGGGGCCACTGAGGGCTCTCCCTAAATTGTGGTGACCTGTGATCCATCTGAATCCGAGTCCTCCTCAGGCTAATGTGCATCCACAGAAGCCAAGAGCATGACATTTGATGACACCGAACTATTTAGGGTGGTTAAAACAAAAAGGGAATGTGAAGAACTCCAAATGGATCTCTCCAAACTGGCAGAATGGGCATCCAAATGTCAAATACAGTTCAATATAAGCACATGTAAAGTGATGCACATTGGGACAAAAAATCCCAACTTCAAGTATAACCTGATGGGATCTGACCTAGCGGTGACTGACCAGGAAAGAAATCTTGGGGTTGTGGTGGACAGCTCAATGAAGATGTCAACCCAGTGTGCAGCCACTGTAAAAAAGGCAAACTCCATGTTGGGCATAATTAGAAAAGGCATTGAGAATAAAACTGCCAATATCATACTGCCCTTATACAAATCTATGGTGTGACCACACTTGGAATACTGTGTCCAGTTCTGGACACCACACCTAAAAAAAAGGTATTGTAGAGCTGGAAAAAGTGCAGAAAGGAGCAACTAAAATGATAAAGGGGCTGGAGCATCTCCCCTATGAAGGAAGGTTACAACAGCTGGGATTGTTTATCTTGCAAAAAGGAGGGTAGGGGGAGACATGATAAGAGGTCTACAAAATTATGCATCGTGTGGAGAATT
This sequence comes from Heloderma suspectum, assembly GCF_057233095.1. Classification (NCBI taxonomy): domain Eukaryota; kingdom Metazoa; phylum Chordata; class Lepidosauria; order Squamata; family Helodermatidae; genus Heloderma; species Heloderma suspectum. The sequence continues at coordinate 282,266,465 of NC_139459.1, forward strand.
TTTCTTCCTCTCTCAAAATACTAGAACCCAAGGTCATCCTATGAAGCTCATTGGTGGGAGATTCAGGACAGATAAAAAGAAGTATTTCTTCACACAGCGCATAATTAAACTATGGAATTTGCTACCACAGGAAGTAGTAATGGCCACCAGTTTGGATGGCTTTAAAAGGGGGTTAGACAAATTCCTGGAGGAAAAGGTTCTCAATGGCTACTAGACTTGATGGCTATGTGCTACCTCCAGTACCAGAGGCAGTGAGCCTATGTACACCAGTTGCTGGGGAACATGGCTGGGAGGGTGCTGTTGCGCTCATGCCCTGCTTGTAGGTTTATTAGTTTAAAAAGAAAATACAGAGAGCTATAGATCTCCAGTTTTAATGTTAGAACATATTTGGCAGGGGAACAGAACACAAATAAAGGTGACAAAGAGCTAGTCTCAGGTGCTATGCATGCAACTGTAATATAGAATCATAGCATTCTCATTCATTTTTCCCTCCATGCTTTCTCTCACTGCACTAAGCAATAACTTCTGAGTGTAGTGGGCCTTTAATATTAGTGGCTCAGCATAAACAGGTTTGCAAAGCCTTCCCTGTGTATGATAAATCCAATCATTACAATTTCAAAGTGTTCTCATTTCATTGCTCTCACAATGCTCTGGCATGTAGATTGCTGCAGTGAATTCTTTACAGCACTCTTATCCCCACAAAGCCCTACGCAGTTTCATCTGCTGATTATATGGTATTTATAATGAGTGTCATGCTGGTGACCTGGCTCCGCTGGAGGGTGTGCACATGACAAGTTGCAGTGGGACAAACTATGAGATATATGTAGACATATCTGCATGGTAGTATTTTAGTAAGCAAAATCTAAATATACTAGTGTAAATCCTATGTCGCCATGGCGCTAGTAGTTCTCCTCCTTTCCTGCCTTTTTGCCCCTCAGTCCTCTCACTACAGAGGGACTCATGAATAATGCAGATGTGGCTCATGCATAGTGAATCCCCCCCTCCAAAATTTGCATGTGGCGCAGCCCCTTCCCCTTCCCTATTGGCCACTTCCATTCCTTTCCCCCTCCTCGCTGACAGCGACAGGCTAATTGCACAGCTGCGCCCAGGGTCCATCTTCGCACCACACTGATTGCCCAAGAGCTGTCCATCATCCTGTTGGCAGAGGGGCTGCCCTGCCTGTTTGGCACAGAGGAAATGAATCGTTATTAACGCTCGAGCTTTGAATGTTTTTGAACTTTCAAAATTTTCTGCATGTCTACACTGCTCAAGTTTCAGCTTAGAACAAAAATGAACAAACTTGGTCTGCTAGATCTCGAGTAATAAGCCTTACACTACCGTATTCTTATATGGTAACCACACAACACTTATATGAAGCTAAGCCTGCAATGCCCCTAGGTGGGAAAAGAGAAAGCTCATGTTATAATTTGGTACTTACAGGGTTACACTCTCCCCAAAACCTACTAAGAGTATGATTAGGCCAAAGGTAAACACATTCCATTGAAATAAATGGGAATCAAAGATGCTTAACTTTGTGTGGATAATATACCACCCTTTTAAAAGTGAAACCAGGGAAATGCCAAATTCCAAAATTAGCTTTCCCCCCATCTGGTAGCATTATTGGAAGGAGTAAGTGACAATCCATACTGCAAGAGAATTTTCACATTCTTACTCACACCTGCTGGGTTTTCTACCTCAGATTACGAACACTGACCACACTGCATTGCATCCCTAGACTCTACCATGGCAGCAGTGGAAACAAGAGTAGTTCTATAATATCAAAAACAGGTTGTGATCTGATGAGTTGCAAATCTTTGTCACTAGAGGCTGTATGTTGCTGAACATGCTATATTATTGTTCCCATATTTAGTATTTTACTGCGTGGAAAGACAGTACACTGTGTTTGGTACTACACAGACAGAAATACAAGACCCCAAAGAAGATAAATAATAACTTATCCCTTTCTGACATTTCTAAAATAGATTTTCTGTCGGCCATAATGTCTCCATATTTAGGTATGAAATCTGCCAGGGCTAGAAAGAAATGCATTAGCCCATCAGAGGAGGGAGATTCTCAACAAAGAAGACCATCAGAATCAATATGAATAGGTCGTTTTGAAAGGCAGATAATTTGAAGAAGAACCAGGCTTAGGCTTTGTATCACATTGCTTACAACTAACAATATTGCTGACCATCAGCAGGACTGCTTTCCCTTTGCTGGCTTGGGCTGGATGCCAATTGGCCACAAAGGTCATCAAAAGGCCTGCCTAGCCTAATTTCTTGGAGCATTTGACTATTCCTCATATGATTCTTTCTCAAAAATGCCTATACTTCAGGCCAGTTCACCGAATGTGCACACATTGAGTTCAGTTGGTGGGCCACTGTGTGAGCAGAATGCTGAACTAGATGGACCCCTGGTCTGATCCAGCATGGCTCTTCTCATGTTCTTATGTGCCCAACAAGATGCTGGGGCCTCAGGAGATGCCCCAAAGTACTGACCTCTGACACCAGCCCAGAATGCCAGGTCAGTTTCCAAGACAACAACAGTATTGCAGGACTTGATCCTTAAGGAGAGAGCTAACTTGGCTTGTATCACCATGATCTGGCTGGGTGAACGAGGGGGTTATGCCTGTACTGGCCCAGCTGCTTCCAGCCATGTACTTGGTAAACCATCAGCATAAGTGGCGGGGCGGGGGGGCAAGGAGGTCGACTGGTGGGCACTGATCTCTTGGCAGCAGCAGAGATGGCAAAAGACTCAGGATGAGTGAGACCAAACATGGCTTTCAGCTCATTTTAAGAGCCTATTCCATTGTGGAGCTCATTTAAGAGCCTATTCTATTGCTGGAGTTAAAGAAATCTTTATTTTGGCCCAAATGTTGCACCCACAAAGGGCCATCTATCACAGTCATACTGGCTCCATTAAAGAAATGTGTGGAGCTGTCAGAAGCCTGCTCTTTCTCTTCAAGAAGCAGGACCTTTTCCGTTGCAGCACCATACAGTCAGGGCCAGAAATATTGGAACAAGGGTAACCGTTTTGGCAGTTGGCTTCTGTACACAACCATATTGAAGTTGAAAGGAAACACACTCAGATGGGAGCAAAGTCAGGACTTTCAGCTGTAATTCAAGGGGTTTGACAAAAGTGGGGCACTAACCATTCAGGAAGGACAGCCAGTGGCATACACACACACCCATCGTTGGTGGCTCATAAGTAATGGAAGGAATGGCTGACAAGCAGCTGCATGGCCAGGTGTGGCCTGTTTCCTGGGCACCCCATGACCAATCAAGCAGATAAAAGACCTGAAGGTGGTTCTGAGTGTTACATCTGCATTTGGTAGCTGTTCACTGGAACTCCCAACATGAGGTCCAAAGAGGTGTCCATGCGAGTGAAGGAGGCCATCATTAGGCTGAGGAAACAACATAAACCCATCAGAGAGATAGCAAAAACAGTGGGAGTGGCCAACGCAACAGTTTGGAACATCCTGAAATAGAAGGAATTAACTGGCAAGCTCAGCAATAGCAAAAGGCTTGGAAGACCACGGAAGACAACTAAAGTGGATGACCGCAGAATTCTGCTCATGGTGAAGAGGAACCCTTTCACAACATCTAGCCAGGTCAAGAACGCTCTTGCAGAGGTAGGCATGTCATTGTCAACATCTACAGTCAAGAGACGGCTTTATGAATGTAAATACAGAGGCTTCATAACAAGGTGCAAACCACTGGAAATACTCAAGAACCAAAAGGCCAGATTAGCCTTTGCCAGCAAACCTAAAAAGCCTGCTCAGTTCTGGAATAAGATTTTTTGGACTGATGAAACCAAGATTAACTTGTACCAGAATGATGGGAAGAGAAAAGTATGGAGAAGGAAAGGAACAGCTCATGATCCAAAGTGTGCCACATCATCTGTCAAACATGGTGGAGGCAGTGTTATGGCATGGGCATGTATGGCTGCCAATGGAACCGGGTCACTGGTCTTTATTGATGACTTGACTGCTGATAAAAGCAGCAGGATGAATTCTGAAGTGTATAGGGCTATACTTTCTGCTCAGATTCAGCCGAATGCTGCCAAACTGATAGGACGCCGCTTCGTATGGCGGATGGATAATGACCCAAAACATACAGCAAAAGCTACCGAAGAGTTTCTCAAGGCAAAGAAGTGGGATGTTCTTCAATGGCCAAGTCAGTCACCTGATCTCAACCCAATAGAGCATGCTTTTCACTTACTGAAGACAAGACTGAAGGCAGAAAGACCCACAAACAAGCAGCAGCTGAAGGCAGCTGCAGTAAAGGCCTGGCAAAGCATCTCGAGGGAGGACACTCAGCATTTGGTCATGTCCATGGGTTCCAGACTTCAGGCAGTCATCGACTGCAAAGGATTTTCATCCAGGTATTAAAGGCGATCCTTCAATTTGAAATGATGTTGGTTTGTTCCATTACTTATGAGCCACCAACGATGGGTGTGTGTGTATGCCACTGGCTGTCCTTCCTGAATGGCTAGTGCCCCACTTTTGTCAAACCCCTTGAATTACAGCTGAAAGTCCTGACTTTGCTCCCATCTGGGTGTGTTTCCTTTCAACTTCAATGTGGTGGTGTACAGAGGCCAACTGCCAAAACAGTTGTCCTTGTTCCGATATTTCTGGCCCTGACTGTAACTCTGGAATGCTTCCCTGTTAATTTTCCAGAGGCAAGTTAATTTTATTATTTTATTTTATTTATTACATTTATTAATCGCCCATCTGACTGGTCACCCAGCCACTCTGGGCGATGTACAACCCACCATAAACAATTTAAAACAATAAAATTTTACCATAAATTTTTTTTTTAAAAAATACCCTAACCCACCCCAAATGCCTGCCTGAACAACCATGTTTTTAATGCACGACGGAAGCTCATTAAAGAGGGGGCATGACGGAGTTCCCTAGGGAGGGAGTTCCACAGAGTGGGGGCCACCACAGAGAAGGCCCTCTCCCTCGTCCCCACCAGTCTAGCTGTCCTGGCTGATGGGACAGAGAGAAGGCCATCCGAGGCTGATCTTGTTAAGCGGCCTGTCTGGTGTTGCTGGAGGCGCTCCTTAAGATAGGCTGGGCCGGAACCATATAGGGTTTTAAAGGTCAAAACCAACACCTTGAATTTGGCCCGGAAAACAACTGGTAACCAGTGCAACTCCTTCAGCACTGGAGTGATGTGATCTCGCCGGCGGCTGCCTTTAATCAGGCGAGCCGCCGCGTTCTGTACCAGCTGCAGTTTCCGAACCGTCTTCAAGGGTAACCCCACGTAGAGCGCATTACAGTAGTCTAAACGAGAGGAGACCAGGGCATGTACTACCGATGGGAGCAGATGGTCGGGAAGGTAGGGGCGCAGCCGCCGTATCAGATGGAGTTGATACAGCGCTGTCCGGCTCACAGCTGACACCTGAGCCTCCATGGACAGCTGGGAGTCCAAAATGACCCCCAGGCTGCGGACCTGGTCTTTCAAGGGTAGCTGTACCCCATTCAACACCAGGTCAACATCCCCCAGCCTCCTCTTGTCTCCCACCAAAAGTACCTCGGTCTTGTCAGGGTTGAGCTTCAGCTTATTCCTCCCCATCCAGCCACTCACCGTCTCCAGACATTTGGACAGGGATTCTACGGCCAACCTTGGTGAAGATTTGAATGAGAGGTAGAGCTGAGTGTCATCCGCATATTGATGACACTGCACCCCAAACCTCCTGATGATAGCCCCCAGTTAAGACTTTTCTTTGTTGTGTTAGGCATTTAGTTGATCTGAGGGTTTCTGTTCTGCTGAGCAGCTATTTTAGTAGCTTTGTGATTTTTTGTTTTGTTTTAAAGTTTCTGTACAATGCTTTGGGAATCAATTAACAGAGCTAAACAAATACATGGCAAAAATTCCATTGCTTCAAAAAAGGGTGCCTGTTCTGTGCTCATAGCACTGATTGTTTTTTGAGGCCTCTCTCTCTCTCTCTCTCTCTCAAAGAGATGCCCTTAAAACTACATTGTTTTCCTGCTATTTAACTTTGAATATATCCAAGAGTAGACCAAGAGACTGACATTATGCCCCTCACTCTGTCAAGAGGCACAGTAGGAGGATGCAAGGATGAGCTTGCTTCCCCAGTTCCCCTGGCTGGCAGTGGTCTGAACTGAACACTTGGAGAACCACCGATGTAAAAGGAGCAAGTTTACTTGGAAAGACAATGCAGAACAACGATGCTAATGAAACTTCCAAGCTTCCACCTCATCCCACCGTCCAGGCTCCTATGGCTGGAAGCCTGCCTTCTAATGAGAGCCCAGCCAAAGGAGTTCATGGGAGCTGGCTGTGAGCTAAAAGCTTATGGATGGCTCCTATGCCTGAGCTCTCATTACAAATACTTAAAAAGTGATGAATACTCTTTTTCCTGTAGAGCAGGAGGAGAATGGGATGTCCAGAGGAGCCCTTTATTCATGCTCAGTTTCTGAGTGGCAGATTCTTGTGTTGGCAAGTGCTAATCTAGCCCCCCTGCTCCTCCTGGCCACCACACTTAGCTCCTTCGTTTATTACAGTCATTACTTTTGCTAAGGGGGACACAGTGCATGTGTCTTGCCTTTCATATGCCAGCAGCCACACCCGGCCTACCCCCTGCCCCCTCCCTCCCTCTTTTCACCAATTGTTTCTCAAGCCCACTCCTGCCACATTTCATTTGTTATGGGCGGGCAGGCACTGCAAAAGGTTTTCATTACCCATCTTGCTATTTCTGGCTAATTTTTCACAAATGACTCCTTTCGGAAATATGCTGCCAGAGAAATAATAAAACTTATAGAACTTATCAAGAACCACCAGTCTCTCTTTTCTTCAAAGACCACTTGTCCCAGGGGAAAGAAACATGTACCAGTCACCACTGCTCCCCTGGGCAAAGTGTCGGCTCTCCTTGAGTAAATAGTGTGATCGTGTTCAACTGGTAAATGCACCACATCGCTGAATGGAAGGGTTTTTTGGTGGGGGGGGGGAGTGAGGGGAGGGCATGATTTCTGTTGCAAAGCCTTGTTGCAAACATTTCAGATTGTGCAAGGAAGAGGTGATTATTGTTGAATCACAACACTGTTCTGCTCCGCAGCCTGTTTAACCTCTTGCCCACTATAGAGCAGCAGTAATTTTGGTTAAGGAATTGACCTTGCAGCCAGAGCAGGAATTGAGAGTCAGTGTTTCTAGATCTTACCTTCACTTTGGGGTAAGACTAAGAGAGGGAAAAGCTTATCATAAAATGGCTTCTCAGTTCTATACAGTGAAATCAATGGAGTCAGTTCAACATAATGGGCAAGATCCAATCAGTTAAGCAGTTGTAAGTCCTACCAATTTCAATAGGAGTGTTAAGGATGTGTTTCTATCCCCCTCAATGAAATCAGTGGAAACTAAAAGTGCTTAAGGGGACAGTCCAAGAGTAAGTCCCGGTCAATATCCCAGAAAACAGAGAATGGGGCAAGTCAAAAGCACTGAAATAACTCCTGGTCCACAAGTTTACATTTTCACTGAGCAGCAAGGCCAGCTGCAGGGTTTTGTGGGCCCCTTGGCATGGTGCATCTGTGGTCCCCCTCCCAGGACAGCCACCTTTATCCAACAGTCCCTCCTCCCCTCTATTTGTTGCCCAGCTTGTAGGACTATCCAGGACTTCTTTCAAATAAGAAATGGTTTATGAACATGGTTAATAGCAATAATGATATTTTACAAATACTCCTAAAACACTGTAACAATTGTTAACAGCATTACAAACCTCACATTCAGATTAACCAGCCATGTCTCCCCTCCTGTCTTTCCACATCTTTGTTCAACTGCTGCCCAAGTGTTCCTCAAAAGAAGATTAAGTAGTTATATCTTATAATGCCATTACCCATCCTTGCATTGGGATGGGCTGCAAAGAAATACATCCATGTGGATGAAAAATGTGCACAGACAAGCCCACAATTGGGCCCCAAACCTGTTCTCTATCCTAACAAATGCTGGACACTGGATTTACTCAAAGGAAGGCATATGCACCAGTAGTTCTTTGCCAAGCCTGTTCTTTCTCCTACCGAAAAGGCTGTCCTACTTGGCAAGAAATGTGAGGTCGGCTTCTGAAATGTCATGAATCAAGAGGTGAGAGAGAAATGCACACTTCACCTGCCTGAGAGGTTAATAGAGTTCATTTGGAAGGAGGCAAGAACCTGGGGTGCTAGGCTTGCAGAGCAGTCAGCACCTGGAGCAGGTGCAAGAAAAAAAAGGTAGGGATCAAGCTAGTCAGCATTTGGGGCCATTTCTCCTTAGTCAGAAAAAACTAATTCACAGATAAGCTCAAAGCATTCAATCCCACAACGCTCCCTAAATCATATTAAAATAATCTGTGGCACTCCAGTTGTGATCATCCAGTAGGACTTGTCACAGTTCAAAATCCATTACAATAACCACAAGGCATTTCAAGCTGCAATTATAAGAGATAGTTTCACTTAAAAATCAATTTTACTTTGCGCTCAGGGAAAGAGTTCTTTAAAAAGTGATACACAGAGCCTGCCTTTTGGGAAAGAGAACAAGGAATATATCTAGGTGGATCTTATAAAGAATATGATGCATTTAGATTAAGATATAGTACAATATGGAACAAACAATTTGCCCTTTGAAAAATAATGCAATTTCTTTTTAAAATGTGCAAAAGTGACTTTTCATAATAAAATAACAGGAGTGAAATAAGAATCTAATAGCAAATGAATAACAGGAATGTCATGTGCCTGGAAAGTTAAACCAGGTCACCTAGACACTGATCTCACAGCCTGGAATTTTCATGGATGGGTTGTCATTTGCATGTGTGTCTCAAACTGGCAGTTCTTGATTACATGCTGGCAACTGTCATTTATCTTGTGTGAACTTTGAATATGATCATTTGAGCTGACAGCCTGTTATTACCAACAAGCTCCAGAGGAGACTATTAGCAAACAACAGTTAGGCAATTGGAGGAATGGCCTTTATATCACCATGGGTACCACTGAGCAATTAATAAAGAGGTTAGTTCAGGATACTTTACTATTTATTCCCAACAGAAGCCAGCAGGAGGGTGAAGAGTGTATAGGGCCAGCCATCTAAGGGAAACAGTAAATGCTTCAGAATCTATCTGCTCCCAAGTGCTACCATTGGGTTTTGCATGGTGATGGGCTTGAAATCAGATATCATATATTTAGTTCCTTCCGAGATCTCTCATATATATATATATATATATATATATATACATACATACACACACACACACACACTTTCCCACTGCACTATAAAAACATTAAAGTCTTAGGTGTGTCTTCATTATAAAAGGTTTTTCTTATGACCTAGGACTGGTGAACTCTACATCGTAAAAGGAGCTAGAGCTCAACAGCGGACAACTTATATGGCACTAAAAATTATATTCGATTTTACCATCACTAAACATCTCTGAAAGTAGGCTAGGTATTTAATGTTTAATAGCACCTAGGTAACACTGCTGGTCTTTGACAGATCTAAGCAATCTCTTAACCACTAGAAACAATAAATATCCCATAAGAAATGTTAAGTATCAATGGGATATTATGCTCTCACTTTCACACAAGAGCTCAATTAACCTAGGAGGCAAAAAAGTAAGTATGTTCGATGCCATAATTATTAAGGCTAAAACATTTAATCAATTTATTTATTAAATTAAACGTTTGGAAACATTCCAACTAAATTAAAAGATGCTCCAATTAGGCAAATTAAAAATATTATTAATACATGTACTTATAAAAACTAGAGAGACAAGCACCATTTTAAGAGACATTCTCCCCTTTCCCTTCCACAGGGGTGAATGCCCCTGATGATATCTGCTATGACACATGCATACATCACCTAAAAGATCTCCTTTTGTTATTATTTTTACTTATACGCTAATGTAATCCTAATACCCATTAAATTAATTAACTAATATTTCTTTAATAATTTATTTAAAGACAACCCTACTGATTATATAAAAGCTTCTGTCAATAAGACATCAGCTTCATGGACCTTCTGCACAGATACATAAATTATTCTGCACAGATACAATTGGTTCTCAATTATTTACAGGCATCCACAAATCCCCTTGCTAGTGGCGAGTGCAGCCAGACTTCTGGCATGCAGAACACTCAGTACTACCATGATGGTCTCATTTCCATTGCAGTTTTTGAGCAGGGGGGAAAAAACAAAACAAAACACGGGAGTATGTTCTGAGCAGTAAGAGACACTCCCACTAACTCAGTTCGCACATAACACAATTCCTGGGTTGTTTAACCCAGGAATTGCCATAGCCAAGTGGGAAGCGAGTGAGTGGGCTACCTCCCGCATGCTCGTTGCTTCTGCTTGGCCATGGCAATTCCTGGATTCAACAACCCAGGAGTTGTTGTTATGCACAAACCAGGTCACTGTTTCTTGCCTTCTTCATTGCTCACACAAATGAGGGATGAACCTGCCTCTTTCCCAAGCCCTGTCTGCATGCCAGATGACTCAAATGAGGGAAGGGGATTGGTGGGGTCAACAAATGAGGACTGGCTAGTAAGCAAAATCAACATTTGTGGAGCACTGAGTGCCGGGCAAAGACCTTTTCATTTTTCCCCAGGTCCTGTAAACTGTGAGTGATTCTTTGATGTTTTATCCTGCTGCAGTGTTTTTTTTTTAATTATTTCTTTGTTGCTTTTATTTTGATATGATTTTATTATTCTAATTGTCTGATTTATAATTTTACTGTTTTGATGTGACTATTAGCTGCTCTGGGAATAGAAATACTGAAGGGTGGGATGTAAATATTTTAAACACACAAAAACAAGAATATCTCTGAGTAATGGCCAATCAAATTCAAAATCTTATTATACTTTTAAAAATCCTAATCAATCACACACAAAAATTCCCCTAGCCTACATAAAGCATGTATGGCTTCTCTTTCTCTTCCTTACCAAATCCTTAACATTCTACTCCATTTCCAAATATGGCAACTGGTTGGACAACTAATTCATCAAGCCCACCCCAGACTGCACTTTCCTAATATGTCATAACAGTCATCGCATCCAATATGTCATTTTTACTTCCAGCTATCTGAAAGGGAAAAAATATCTATATTTGAAAGGGGCAAAAATCATTTTCAGAAGGAAAATATTCTCCTGATGTGAGTGCAGTATTAAGCTATGATTTTTTTTAAAAATATAAGAAATGCGTACAGTTCATTTTAAGAAAAAAATGTGCTTCCAATGCATTTAACTAGAGGTGGACAACATGCAGGCTGCATGCAGCCCTATATGCCCCCCACCCGCATGTTCCCCACTGCTGTCCCATTGCCATTGAAAACACTGCCCTGAAACATCAGGCTCTTACCAGCAGCTGGCAGGAGGCCAATGCTGCAGGGAATGAGGGTGCCCATGGAGTCACCCCCAGGTGTTCTGTTTCCCTGGAGAACTGCTGTGATGCGGGTGAGATTAAGGCCTCCTTCCCACTGTGGCAATCTTCAGCAGCGGCCCTGCCATGGGGAGGTTGTTTTAACCTCACCACCATTGCAGTGATTCTCTAGGGAAAGAGGGTGTGTGAGGAATCATGCCCATCTTCCAATGTTCCCTGGAGAATAGGGATGTCAGAGGAGTCTGTTTCAGGGGGTAGAGCTCAGCAAGTTTTTGCCAGCTCAGCACCCCGGACTCCGGCTTGCCAATCCCCAAGCTTGCCCAACTCGTCGCATGGCGAATCATGCAAGCTCACAGTTTTCCACTTTTTTAATGTGCACAAACAGCGATTTGTGCAAAATCGCGACCTTAAATAGCACAATGTACACAAAATTGCAAAGGTGTCCCCAGCCAGTCGTGTCCGACTCTAGGGTGCGGTGCTCATCCCCGTTTCTAAGCCGAAGAGCCAGCGCTGTCCGAAGACGCTTCCGTGGTCATGTGGCCGGCATGACTGAACACCGAGGTGCATGGAATGCTGCTACCTTCCCGCCAAGGCGGTACCTATTTATCTACTTGCAATTTCTTGCTTTCAAACTGCTAGGTTGGCAGGAGCTGGGACCGAAGACGGGAGCTCACTCCATCACACAGCACTCGGGTCTCGAACTGCTGTCCTGCCAACCTTCCGGTCTGCAGTTCAGCGTCTTAACCACTAAGCCACCGCGGCCCCTTTTTTTTTACACAAAATTGCAATTTTGTGCAAATTGTGCTATTTATGGTTGCAATTTTATATAAACTGCAATTTCTGTAAATATTTATACCCTCAATTTTGCTCAAATCTTGGCTCATGCATATAAAAGTTTTGGCGCAAATCTATTAAAGAACAGATGTTGGAATATTATGTTAGGTTGGATCTTAAAGCAATTAGGGTATCCAGATTTCCTCTTGTTACCCCTCCCTAAAAACATACCATGGGGAAGAGAAATGCCTGTCTGAAATCACGTCTCGCTTTCTTCGCGAGGCCTGTATAGCCTTGTGCTTCCAGACAATGAAAACTAATTTTAGGGAAGGAAGATATAAGAACATCGCAAGGGAACAAGATTTCTGTATTTGTGGCAGTCACATGGTTGAGGATAAAATACGCTATGTGCTACATTGCAAGTTATATAAGATTCCAAGGGATAAATATTTAATGAGATGTTTAGCACCTGTAGCTAACCTTAATGGTATGGATAAAATCAAATATTTGTTGTCAAGTACATCCAAGTTTGTTAGGCTTAACACAGCTAGATTTGCGGTCAAAGCAGCCCAGCTCAGAACAGCCCAAGAGGATAAATGTTTTTCTTAAGAAAAGTGGTCTCTGCAATCACATATTCTTGTAAAGCACTGAGTATTTGTATACTGTATATTGAATGTTAACCTGGTGATAGAATTTTTATTGTCAGTACCCTGTATTGTATTGATATGTGTCTGATGTTGATCGCTTTGGCAACCTGTACTTGGTTTATTAGGCAACATGTACTTCGTTGCCTAATAAATAAATGATGATGAAATTATGATAAAAGTTTCAGGAACTGGCCTGCTGCTTGGCTCGCAAATGCATGCCGAGTCGGGGACGCTGCAGGGATCTGTCAAGGCAAAAGTGATGACCATCTCTACTGGAGAATCAGGATTCCACCCACCCCACCAAACAACTGTTTAGCAGACTGGCTGGAGCTTGATGCTGTGGGGGAGGAGGGAGGAAGAGGAGCCATCGCTGCATACCCCCTTCCCCTTGGGAATCGCTGCAGTGGGGTCAAGGTTAAAGCCTTCTCCCCACCCCAGCAATCTGCAGCGGGTTTTAAGGGGTGGTGTGTTTGTGTGTGTGGTATGATATGTGTGCATGTGTGCAAGGGAAGTTGCCCACCCCTGCATTAGATGGATCAACAGAATAAAGTGTCTATATACCTCTCTGTGCGCACAACCCATTCAGAAGTTCTCCTGTGCATGCCCATTCAAGGTGAATGGGAGCTGCCAGGGTTGGTTCCAGGCTTTAGGAGGCCCTTGAGCAAGTTGCCCTCAGTGCTCCCTCCTTCTCACCACTGTCAACCTCTGTTAGGCCCAATTTTCTGTCACATGCTGGCCACCCAACACAGAACACGAAATATAATGAAACTATTGCAGCAGATCAGGTTACTCAGACCAGCTGCCCAGAGCTTGTGGCAAAGCTTATAACATTTGTAGACACCAATAAATAAAATGGGCAGAGGCTATTGGCACGTTGCTTTGTTTAGGAGAAAGTTCCAAGGCTAGAATCTACACAGAGTCAGAGATTAAAGAAACAGTCTTAACGAAACAAGGCAGACAGGCGTTCAAGTTCCATGAAAAGTCAAGACAAGGAAGTATTCTGGACAATTAATACATTGTTCTCAGCAAAGGCTCTTCAGTCTCTGTACTGGGTTAAATACAGGGGAGGGGCTGCTAGAGCTCCCCTTCTGATGATTTATCCTGACAAGGGAATCTGGCCCATAAGTGAGCTCTGCGTCTAAGAGGGCATCTCAGTTCTGCCCTCTTTAACTGATGCCGTAATCGGGGTAACACCTTGAAGCCCCCTCCCCTGCGGAATCCTCCCCCTGCTCAGTTCTCAAAATCCCAGGCTGCAAATCAGAGGCCTCCCTTCAAGGCCACATATTGCAGCTGTGGCTGATAGGGAGTATCCCCCTCCTTCGGCCTTCAATCCAATGGGACACTAGGCAAAACTAAGCTCCCAGGCCCTGAGCTTCTCACGACTGGACTGAGTACCCAATCATCCTGTTCAACTTCTGAATCAGACTCAGGCTCCAGAGATGCAGGGCCCACAACGGCGCTTGGGCTAGGCCTGACACCCCCTGCCTATCCACTTGCAGTTTTTCTCTGGGGCAAATCCGCACTGCTGCCCAAAGGCTGCCCCTCCTTTTCCTTGCTCCTGTCACTGTTCACTCACTCAGAAGGGCCAGGTGGCCTCACAGGAAGAAGGAGGGGAGCAGCAGCGGAGGGCCAGAGGGCTCTAGGGGTTGGCAGTTGACCTCCTGAGGGGCATGAGCCTGAGCCTGCTGACGTCTGACGCCAACCCTGGAAACTGCTTAGGAGCACAGTGGATTGCGCCCTTGTGCAGCTCTGCTTTATTTCATTGGGCTTTCTGTGGGAGTACTTCCTGGTGGATTGTGCCCTGTGTGAGTAGGCAATGACATGTATTACGTGTGTGTGTGTGTGTGGAGGGGGCTTCTCTAGAGAGTCAAATACTTGGCAAGCTTCACACAGGCATTTAGTGAAACCTTTCCATGTGAGCAAATATATTTATTTGAAAAATCGTATGGGGGTGGGGGGAAGGGAAATCAATGGTCTCCTAAAGAGGTTTTGCACGAAATCCAGCAGCAAAATTCAGCCACTACAATGTGGAACAGTGGGAGTTCAGTTCTATAAATAATAAAGCAGCCTTAAGTACGGTATTGCTCCCCATGCTTCTGTGCCCCCCACACACAGCAGCAGGGCAGGCCTGGTCTAATTGCTCTCTATGGAATCCATTTGGGGGACCCAGTTGGGATGCTTTATACATTTCCCGTCACTGTACTTCCTGAAACAGACAAGCTGAAGTAAACACCAGAAAGGGGGGGGACCACAAAATTTTAAAAAGCAAAAACATGAACAAACAAAAACAAAATAAGGGAACCAACTGCTTGGAAACAAGTGAAAGAATAAAGAAGCTAAATTTTGCATCTAATGTACACAGCAGAGTGGAGATTCGTAGCCATTTCAGAAGCATAGCCAGGGATTGGTACAGAAATGTGAGAAATTAACTCATCAAGCCCAGAAAAGTTGTCCAGAAAAAGACGGAGAACATGCTTAAATTCTGGCCAGCCTGATGGCTTCAGTTGTGCCTGCAGTGCAGAATAGGGATGGACTGGGTGGGCAAGGATCAAGTTAAGAAAATGGTCTTAAAATAGCCGTAACTTTATTGGTTACAGTTTATACCAAGGGGTGCACAACCATTTCTGGGAGGGTGATGGGTGCATTGGGTGTCGGCGATCTGTCAAGGGCCACATGAGAAAAGACAGCCTGTCCTGAGCCAAAAGGGGATGTGGCCAGAGCCAAATTCTCTTGGAAAACACACCGTTCCTCCCTGATTCTCTTTCTCTTTCTGGGTGCCGTTGCGGCAAACAAATCTAGCAATAAAATATAATTCCTTACTACCTCCGTTATTTTTCATTTATTCCATTCTTTTCTTTTTAGATAAGCTCCACTGAACATGGTGATGAACACCCCCCCCCCCTCCATCTTCACCATCTCCTCCAGTGGCAGTCTTTCATTTCTTATTATTATACCTTTGATATTTTCCCTTTTATTCCCACTTAATGATTTGCTTTTCATTATTTTCCTTTTAGATACGTAATTTCAATTGCTATCCTCCACCTTCTACATTTCCCCCCAATTAGGCAATGAAAAGCCCCCATTATATTGTATTAGATTTCTCTTTTTTCCCAGTGTAATTTATGTCATTTATTTAATTTATGATGTAAAAATTTCCCTCAGGCACCACCCTGCACTGCACTACTGTGAGGTCTTGCTTACTTTTAAAAGTGCTCTTCCCTCTGTCTCCTGGCAGCAGCAGAGACAGCAGAAGTACTCAGAGAGACACTCAGATGACAAATAGTCATAGGGCCCTCTGACAGTGGCTACCAGGATGTCCTCTAGGAGACGATCTGGCACCCACTCACAGAGGGCTCTATGTGTCCTGCCCTCTGACTGCGGCTTCTAGAGTGCCCTCCCAGCAGTGGGAGGATGCTATACAACGAAGGAGGTGAGCTGGGAGTATGGGGGGAGCAACATCAGGGATTGCTCAGCAATGGAGGCACTGGGGAGCATTAAGTGTGGTTCTTTAAATGGCGGCAGTGGTTTTCATAGCAGTGGATGGAGGACTTCAGGGCCACACAGCAGGGCTTGGGGGGTGGTCTGTAGGCCATGAGTTGTGCACCCCTGCCTTATGCCACTTGGCATAGCACAGGGCAAGGATGCAGACACTGGACAGCCCAACTGTTGACCAGTGAAACCACTTAGCCTGAATGCTGGGGAACGTCACTGGGAAGAAGTCAGACATGGCCCACCATCGCATGGGCCAATGCCATGGCCAGCAAAGCTGGGTGTGTCAAGCATGCCAGTCACCAAGCTAGGTTGGGTTTTGAAGCAACACACCAGACCCCTCAAGGGGGACTCCGGTAGGATGCAGGGAGATCACCCCCTGCTTCCCTGGCTATGGATCCTACCCAGTGCTTCCAGATCCCACCAGAAAGTCACGACAATACTATAGTGAGATGTAATTAAACACACCACAAAAGAACATTGCTACAAGGAAGGCAAAATCTTCACAGTGCTTAAGCCAACTGCGAACTGTGGATAAAATTCCCAACAACTGTCAGCTAACCTCTGTCCATGGCAAAGTTTTGAATGCTTCAAGACAATGGCAGATGGGAAGGAGGTTGGCACTGGTAATGCCAAAACCCAGGCTAGGCCTCTCTGGTCTCCTCCTAAGTCTCAATTGGCTTGCACAGCCAGGGTTATAATGTGGCCAGATGGTGGCTCAACCAGAACACTGACTGGCTGGCACCCAAGAACATCTCCTATTGATCTCTACTGCCATGCACCAGGCACATCTGGGGCAACCTGCATGCAATATGTATCCCATATCAGGGAACAGTTCAGCACAGTCTCCCACAGACTGTTGCCCTCCAGATGTTGGAGTACAAATCCTACAATTCCTGACTATTGAACATGTTGGCTGGGGCTGGTGGGAGTTGTAATCCCAAACATCTGGAGGGCACCAGGTTGGCTGGGGCTGGTTTAGCATAATTGCCTGGGCTTATAACGAAGAGTAATGGAACAAAGATGAGACAAGAACATTGTCAGAGCCAACACAGCATATATGCATCTCAGAGGAACACACAGCAACAGTAGGATCAGAGAAACTGTCCCCGGAGGGAGCATAGATGTCCTATCATTTGAGACGTTAAAAAACTATACTGGACATAGTGCAGAGCATCCTATTCCTGGGAACGGCCCTGCAATAGCTGCAGAGCACAGATTGCTTGACCTATTTGACATCTGACCATCTCTACAGTTCTCTGTTAATAATACATAAAAATGCTCAGACAACCTATCGAGTAAATCGTGAGTTCTGCTTCTAAAAGTCCATTATTATGAATGTACACAATAACTGTATCTTGAACCAGTATCTGCATTTTGTTTTTGCCATAAGTTATTTTGTTGGTAGATTCATGGATGCTAGCGGATCTAAGACCTAATTTTCAAAACCAATTTCACACATTGAACATTTCGTCTGAATATGCATTCACGTTGTGATAGCAGGTGTTTACCACGACAGAGCGAGCCACTGAAAATTGAGGTTAGCTCTGGAGTGAAACACTTCCAAAGAAATTTCAACATGTGAAACTGACATGATTAAACATCAGTTGCAAAACAAAGTAGAAAGGATGTGGTAAAGTTACTGCTGGATGATTTAATCAAATTAAAAAGAAATAAAAAATGGCCCTTAAAACCAAAATATCTGGCTCACAGCATACAATGACATTAAATGAGAAGGACATGGGAATGTCTGCAGAAAGGAAATGTAAAAACAATTTGTGCAGCCAGGCAAAAGATCACAGTGGTGTTCTAAAATCTCCATCCAACTCAGGCAAATGTAGTCAGGAACCATCAATAATTATTTTTAGCTGCTTTAAGTCTTGAATGATGAATACTCATTTTGTAATATCACGGCGAAAACCACACTCCTATTTCAATATGCCTTTGCTGACAAAGCTTTCTTACTTTCCATTTGCTAATTAATATATCTGAATGAATATATCCCTGACAAGCCAGATTTGGAACCCAGGATTTAATCTCAGGTTCCAACTCTGACTTGTCAGAAGAGCCAGAGCTGTGGGTTCAGACATCGTGCTAAACAACCCAGGGACAGAGCATCCTTGGGTTGTTTAGCATGCTTGCTCATTCACGACAACCCAGAGTTTAAAAACAAACAAACCTGGGTTGTCATTATGTGCTCACCAGGCCAATTGTGAAAGTACTCAGAAAATGTCTGGACTCCTATACAGGGAATGAATATGCCACCTGGATTCTTTGCTTTCACTGTAAATTCTTCAGTGACTACATATACTTAATGTCCCCTTCATGTAATTCTTACTCAGTTGTTTATAAATGTATGATCAAGTTCTGTCTTGATTTTTTTTTTGGTCTTCTTAAGGAAGATAAGATTCTCCTGCTCTGTTGAGAATTTAACAGCTGAGAGAGCTTCGGCTATTGGGCAGTACATACATACATACATAAATTTTAGCACTGCTCATTTAAGGAATAATCCTACCCTACAGACATAGTGCTAAAAAGGCTGTGACGGTAATAATGAAGCCCGTAATGAGAATTCAGATCCCCCTGCTTCTCTTTTTGCAAGTTTGATTGCATCAAGTTCTGACGTCAAGGGATATGGACATCCCACAGGAATGTGAGGCTTCCATCTATGAATTCCATCGTGGACCTCTTCATTTTTAAAAATTATTTATTGAAAGCATTTCTATCCTGCTCTTAACTCAGAGGACTCACAGAGGGGCTTATAGAAGTCAATGATCAGACCTCTTTCTAAAACAAACTCCTTAAAGGAAGACAGCAACCTCCACAGCTGTCTTAGATTTGGTGTAGAAGCAGGACCTCGAGTGGAGCTCTCACCCTCAACGGCTTGCTAAAATGGAAGAAGGGAAGGAATCTACTTCTCCAATTATGTCCTTAATTTAGATACATAAGTTACCTAAGGGTGCAATCCTATGCATGTTTAGACAGAAAGAAGTCCTACAACTCCCAGCATGCCCCAGCTGGCAAGGCTCACTGGGGCATGCTGGGAGCTGTAGGACTTCTTTCTGTCTAAACATGCATAGGATTGCACCTTAAGTGACCTGTACAGCTGAAACTTGCATCTGAGCAGCTAAGACACATACCAGAACCATGGGAATAACAGTTACTGAGATTGCATTGCTTTAAATTTCTACCCCATACAACGTAAGATGCAGAACCTTTCTGGAGTAACAGATTGTTTGCTGGAATGTTAATTTTTCCTGCCCCTGGTTAGGCACAGGCTCTTATTTGTCCGATTAGTTTAACATGCTGGTTTTTACCTAAAAATCCCCAAATGGGACAGGCACATACAGAGGCAGCCTCTTGTCCAAGCACATTCTGTATGATCAGTTTAGTAGCATTTTGTATTTGAGGGTAAACAAGGGAATATTTTTGGCTAGCTGGCTGGACAAATAGATAAGATTAGTTTCTGGGTTCTGTCTCTTTGTCACACTCTAGTGCGACCAGGATAGAAAAAAGTGTCTTGGTTCTCAATGAGCTTTATGGAACAAAAATAAATATGGCTGCAACCTGCAGCACATCTAGACAGAAAAATCAAGATACTACTGCCAGTGGTGTGTTTCCACGCTATTGGCTTCACTTTGTTTGCAACTTTGTTACGATGTTTCCCCAACTGCATCTTCTCATTTGCCTGTTTCCACAGTCCTTAAAGACCCAGCTTATCATCGCTATAGTATGGGGCTCTGTGCTGTTTCCACTGAGCTCTAATCGAATTATTTTCTTGATGGCTGATGTTGGGTCTTATTACTTCATGGTGTCTGGGTTGGGTCTTATTACCTCTTCAGTGTTCCCGCCCCCTCCTCTTGCCGATTCCTCCTCCCTCGTCCCCTTGTGCTGTGCTCCAGTTAGTGACTGCCTCTCTATCTCCCACTGTTGTTGCTCTTCCCCCTTATTCTGGCTTCCCAATGGCCCTGCAAGGTGGGCTAGGAGAAGAGATAGTGGCTGGCTTCTCCCACCCCCGGTGCTGTTGTTGCTCTTCCCCCTTATTCTGGCTTCCCAATGGCCCTGCAAGGTGGGCTAGGAGAAGAGATAGTGGCTGGCTTCCCCCACCCCCAGTGCTGTTTTTGTTCTCTCCCTTATTCTGTCTTCCCAATGACCCTGCAAGATGAGCTAGGAGAAGAGATAGTGGCTGGCTTTCTCCCCCACCCCAGCGCTGTTGTTGATCTCCCCCCTTATTCTGGCTTCCCAACAACCCTGCAAGGTGGGCTAGAAGAAGTAGTAGTGGCTGGCTGGCTTCCCAATTGAAGGCACTTTTAATACCCATTGAAATCCTAACTGTCAAGCCTTTTTCCTGCGTAGCTGAGAAGGGAGACTCCAGTTAAATGCATTGAAGGGGATGCACTCCTATGCATGCCTACTCAGAAGCAAGCCACACAGATTTCAATGGCACTTACTCCCAGGAAAGGAAAGCTGTAGAGCCAATGAGTTTACGCAGAAGTAACACCCCAGCACATGCCCACATAAAGTGGGACAAAGTGCTAAAGGGGAAATACACGGGGAGGAAATGGTAAACAGAGCCAGTGGATGATATACTAGTTGTGCATCTCTTCATCTCTGCCTCCCTCACCCCCACCTTCTGCTCCGCTTCAACCCTTTTGTTCCCCCCCTCTAAAGTGAGTTTTAAAGTGCACCTTCATGTTAACAAAGGAGTAAAAAAGCTATGTGCAGCATCTCCTCCCCTTTTAAACCCTGTCTTCCCCTAAAGCCGGGATGCAACTTAACGACTCTCAATGACCCTCTGTGTGAAGCCCTCTTTGCAGCTTTCCCCATTTCCCTGCCACCACCTTGACTAGGAACTGCATAGGGATACCCAGGGTGGGCAGACACTGCACTTGTATGTCAGGGGTGCATATGAGTGCATATCTTCATCTCTGCCTGACTGCTCTCTCCACTATCATCTCCCTGTAAACTGGGGATGCGCCTTAACGACTCTCCATCTCTCCATGAAGCCATCTTTGTGGCTCTCATGATTTCCCTGCTACCACCTTGACTTGGAACTTCATAGGGATACCCAGAGTGGGAGGACACTGCACTTCTATGCCAGGGGTGCTTATGAGTGCATCTCTTCATCTCTGCCTGATTTCTCCCTCCAGTATCATCTCCCCCTCTCCTTCACATGCTGCTTCCAGTGGGGTCATGGGCAGGTGAGCGACACACCCACAAGGGCTGGGCTACACGGCCCAGGGGCAGGACTATGATACTGAACCCAGTGCAGTTGTGGAAACAGGTCAGTGATGGAGCCGAAGTAAGCAGGAAAAGTCGGACTGTAACCAGTCTCAGAAGAAGCGTTTTTTCCGTGATAAAACGCGGAGCTGGTGCTGAATGGCCAAGATGTCATGGAAACACAGAGACCTCACCGCGCAGCTGGGTAGGAGTAAATCGCTGGTGGAAACACAGCCCAGGAATCTCTTCAACATATGGTCACTTCATCTGCACTTACCATATCACTTACCATTACATCCCCTTCCTGGGCAAGGTGCTTGAGCAGGTGGTTGTAGGACAGCTCCAGGCACTGTTGAATGAAACGGATTATCTACACCCATTTCAATCGGGCTTCAGGCCTGGTTTTGGAATGGAAACTGCCTTGGTCGCCCTGTGGGATGACCTCTGCCGGGAGAGAGACAGGGGGAGTGCGACCCTGTTGATTCTCCTGGACCTCTCAGCAGCTTTCGATACCATCGACCATGGTATCCTTCTGGATAGGTTGTCTGGGTTGGGAGTTAGAGGCACTGCACTGCAGTGGTTCCGCTCCTACTTGGATGGCCGATTCCAGAAGGTGGTGCTGGGGGATTACTGCTCTGTGCCATGGCAATTGTGCCATGGGGTTCCACAGGGCTCTATTTTATCCCCCATGCTGTTTAATATCTACAAGAAACTGCTGGGGGAGGTTATCCGGAGGTGTGGGCTGAGGTGCCATCAATATGCGGATGACACCCAGCTCTACCTCTTTTTCTCATCAAACCCAGGTGAGGCAGTGGCTGTTCTGAATCAGTGGCTGAACACAGTAATGGACTGGATGAGGGCCCATAAACTGAAACTCAATCCAGAGAAGATGAAGGTACTGTTAGTGGGTGGTTTGTCTGCTCGGCTAGGTGATATTCGACCTGTTCTGGAGGAGGTTGCACTCCCCCTAAAGGATCAGGTTCGTAGTTTGGGGGTGCTCTTGGATCCAGAACTGTCACTTGAGGCACAGGTGAACTCAGTGGCACGGAGCACTTTTTATCAGCTTAGGCTGGTATACCAACTATGCCCTTATCTGGACAGAGGTAGCCTAGCTATAGTTATCCATGCTCTGATAACTTCTCGTCCGGATTACTGCAATGCGTTATACGTGGGCTGCCTTTGAAAATGGTCCGGAAACTTTAGCTGGTCCAAAATAGGGCAGCAAGATTGTTAACAGGGACTGGCCAGCAAGCTCATATTACGCCAGTACTTTTTCAGCTGCACTGGCTGCCAGTCCATTTCCGGGCCCGATTCAAAGTGCTGGTATTAACATTTAAAGCCCTTAACGGCTTGGGGCCAGTTAAGGGCTTTAAATGAAGGATCGCCTCCTCCCATATGTGCCTGCCCGGACCTTAAGATCATCATCAGCGGCCCTTCTCTGTGAGCCCCTGCCAAAGGAAGTGAGGTGGGTGGCTACTAGGAGGAGGCTTTTTCTGCTGTGGCACCCTGGCTCTGGAATGAGCTCCCTGGTGAGGTTCGCCTGACACCTACATTGTATTCCTTTCGGCACCAGGTGAAGACCTTTTTATTTTCCCAGGCATTTTAGCATTTTAGCTTTCTAGACTTTTACCTTTGCTGTTTTAAATCTGTATTTTAAATTCCTGCACTGCTGCTAGGTTTTATTGTGGTTGTATTGTTATATTTTGGTTTTAATGTTCTATATATTTTAAATTGTTTTATTGTGTGCCGTTTGGTTTTAATTTTTGTGAACCACCCAGAGAGCTTCAGCTATTGGGTGGTATAGAAATGAAATAAATAAATAAATATAAAATCAAAAGTGAATGTGAGAAGCAGGCCTCAGTATGAACGTACCCTGCACAATGACTGGAGAGTCAAGCATTCAAGTCATTCAAAAAACCAATCGGTTAAATAAAACCTTCCTATTATATCTTTTTATTTGCAAATATAGTACCTCATCTTGCATAAACAGAAGGCATTGCAGGTCTGAACCCACTGCAACAGGAATGGAGTTTCCCAGTCTCTCTCTCTTCAAAGAAAAATTCAGTGTTACTGTTAACGTGTGAAAAATCAAGCACCAATTGGCACATGCATTTTACTTTAAAGGAGGGAAGAAATGAGAGGAGAGAGAGAATTCCCCTCAGGGAAATGCCATCAACTGAAACAAGATTTCTACAACTACACATTCCCTGACCTTTTCCAGAGTCATATCTTTAATGTTTCACTGGTGAACTTGATAAAAAGAAAAAATTAATAAAATAGATTTCATTTTTTAAAAAAGGTCAAGACATGTGTTGCTGGGGAAAACTCATTTACGTTTCTACCTTCCGCCTCTCTCAGAAGCAGAAATCTGCTTCCCTCCTCCCCAGGAGACCTTTTCCAGTCTGGATTGAGTCATCGATTTTTGTTTGTTTGTTTCCAGCATGCTCCATGCCTGAACAGGTTGGGTTGGCTTTTTCCACCAGCCAAATGCTAATTAAATAACCAGTAGTAATCACTCAGAGGCGGCAGATAAATGCTGGGGTGCGTCCCATAACTAGTGAAATGTGGCTGACAAACACAGGAGCAACAAATAATGAATGCTGGGGAGCAGCCAGTTATTGATGAAGGCACAGCCACTTTCCATCAGCAGCTGGTGGCCTGCTCCCATCACTATCAGATGGTGTGTAGCAACTGCCGAGCAAGTGTTTGGAAAGCCAGCATGCATTGGGCCCCAACTCAAAACAAGCTGGTTGCGTCTGTCTGCTACAGCACACAGGTTTTGGCTCTTAGCAGGCACCTGCAGGCATCAAAATAAGCACGCCTTCCAATGTCTGATGAAAGCAGAATCCTGAGCATAATATTGGCTCACCACAGGGCAGGAATGGCACATGCAACCTTTTCCTCCAATTGTCAGCACATCTAGACAATAATGTCAGTAGGCCCTCGCATGCAAGAGATGCTGACCAAAAGCATGGTTTCAGCCAACAGAGGTTTTCAACCATTAACCTGAGGTGTAAAATAAATACCCAGTAACATATATGAACATGAGGGAGCACCTCATGACTTTAAAAACATTGGTGGGGGACCTTCTTTGTCCTGTGGGCTGCATTGGCTCACAGCAAACTCGTTGTGGGGTACAGTCCAAAGTGGGCATGGCCAGCTCCCGCTGCTGGCACATGGCCCCCTACGTGCTTGCCCTGACACACAGCCCAGCCAGCCCTTTCATACATACACATCCCATTCATACAAGTGCGTGCAGATAGACAGCCACACACACTTGTGACTTCAGTGTGGGGATTCTTGCAAGCACTTTTCTTCCTGTTTTTGCACACACTTCCTTCCCCCGCTTTTTGTTCAACGCTATGGCTGCAGTCCTACAACCACTTAACTTGGAAGTGTGCCCCAATGAAATCAGTGGTACTTACTTCCAAGTAAACATGCCCAAGGTCAGCCAAGCAATAAAGCAGGAAGGCTGGACATTCCCATGCAGATTGCATTGAGAATCCTTCTAATTGTATATTCCTGTTTGATCCCATATCAGCTTAGCAGCTAGATAGCAGGCACAGAGGGCCATTTTCTACTGATGCACTGAATTTTCATGAGGGTCAATTTTCACAAAGAAAGTTGCCACGTTGGGGGGCATGAAAATGTTTCTGGAAAGACCTTACCTTCCACTCTTCTGCACATTTTTGGCACCTATTCACATTCACAGTCTTTCCATACCATTGGTACTTGAGGTTGGAGAGAGGGGATTCTTTCTCATTGGCAAGGCCCCAGTGGGGCCCATGCTTCCTTAGATTGGGATGTGCATCTCAGTGAGAGGGAATGTCAGCCCCAACACTTGCCCCTTGCAAACAGTTTCACACTTTTCACAAAGGGGTACAAAACATTGCCAAAAGGGGAGCACTCATTTTGCATGGAGCCAAAATGTTTTCAAAATATGGCCCCTCTGTTTTGTTTCAACACTTGGCTCCTATATCATGTTCTCTCTATGGAAGTGCTTTTAGAACAGTTGTTGTGAAGGCATGCATATATTGCAATTGGCCATCCACATAGCCTGTTCAGGAGAAATTAGTTCCAAGTTGAAACAATATACTGCAGAGTCCCAACCCTTTTGGATTGGTGAATGCATTTGAGTTTTCAGCGTGTCATTTTCACAAAATGGCTGCCATGGGGATGCCTGCTCATTCATAAAATGGCTGCTATGGTAGGTACAACTGATCACAAAACACTCATTTCCCAGAAGCCAAACTGGTGAGATTAAAAGAAAAAATAACTTTCTCAAGAACCTAAGTTCAAGGCAGAGGTGAGGTCTCAGCTTCAAAAAATAAACCTAATCTGTTGAACCCAATTAAAGATGGCACTCAAGGGTAGCACTGTGCTTTGCAGCATACCAGCCTCCCAATTTCTTTTAAGTTTTAATTTTTAAAAATCTTAAGAAATAAAATAAAAAACAGGGAGGAGAAGGTGCCTGAATGGTAACAAGAGACGGCCCTGCAGACACTGTGCTGGAGGCCCCACAACTATTGTTTCAGTTTTACTTTTGTTGAGAACACTTCTGCTTTCCAATGTGCTTTCATGTTGTTGTTGTCCAAGTTGGACGCTTGAAGTAACTGCAAAAGCTCCAAAAACTGAGTGTTACAGCTTCAGGAACTATGCCCGGGAATGGCCTGAGTTCTGGGAAGAAACAAGCTGTGCAATCTCTGAATTTGTTACACAGAGTCCCTTTATAAACTGTATACCCTGCATAAGCCCTCCCCTAGCCCTGTTTACAGTCACAAGGCCTGGTGGGAGGGATTAAGCAGATTAAATAAAGGCACTCTGCCTAAACCTTGGCTTAGTCAGGTTGGAAAGCTTTCTAGAGCTTGGTCAGTCAAGCTTGGGAATTGTATAGTCTTAGAAAGCAACCTTTCAGAGGATGCCAACACAGCTCCCTCTGAGCTGTGATTAAGACGCAGGACTTGAATGAAAAACAGGAGAACATGTTTTATTTTAATGGAATTTGCTTAGTTATTTGAGAGAAGGGGTTTTTTTAAATCACGAAACATGCAAATTTCAGTACAAAAGGTAGTTACAAATTTACAAATTTAGCTCAGCTCTACTCAGGACAGTAGGGATGATCAAGTACTTGGTATGCAATCTTACGCTCCCTGAAAGGATGTAGACAGGGTATTCCACCCATGAAGGTCCTCCCTGGATGGCCATGGAGTTTTCTACTACCATGACTTCCGCACTGGTGGTGGGGCTGAAAATGGACAATTTGGGGGGGGGGTTGTTGGGACACCCCAGGAGAATCCTAGGCTCCCTTGTACCCCTTCACACTTCACCAAACAAAGCTGGAAACTATGCCAAATAAATATCCTCCCATTGGAGGCAATGGGGAAGGGGAAAACACTCCCCCACACTTCTGCCCTGGCCTGTGTGAGGCAGAAGGACTTAACAAAGTTGTAGTTGCTTTGCCACAGAACTCCCCACCGCCACCGCCACCGCCACCACCTTAGGATTGCTCTGTTAGGTTACTGTATCTGTCTACAGAGCTGACTCAGTAGAGAAGGACTGAGAGCCACTTCACTATAATTTTAATATGTACCGAGTACAGACACATGCTGTCTACTTGCCATGCAAGCTGCAAAGTTTGAAGGTCGCAGGTGTCTTTTTTCTTTTTTACCTCAGGTACACCAGAGGAACACTATGTGTGAAGTTGGTGGGTCTCTGAGGTGTACATAAGGTGAAGAAAGCACTTCAAACACATATGGATTTCAGAGATAACAGCTTTAGGGCTCAATCCAATGCATGTGTGGACAGGAAAAACTCCTAAAACTCCCAGCATCCCTCTAGCTAGCCTTGGAAGGGCTTCTGCCCTGAAAGGCAGCCAAGAAATGTTTTAAATAATACATAAATAAATTGTTGGACTTTTCTCTGTCTAAACATGCATAAGCTTGTGCCCTTAGCAATAAAGCATAGCTCTATGCCTGTGCCCATTTATAGCATAAGGTTAGGACACAGTAACGCTCAAGCATTAGTTTTCTATGTTATTCAATTGTCTGCTGCCAATGTGAAAGTACTGACTTGTGGCCTCCTCAGAATGGCCATTAATTTTTGAGCAAATAATTTATCTGCTGACGGTAGGGTACAGTGTTTGCATGTGTGTAGCATTTTGCAAAATTACAGCCAGGACATATACAGGTTGTGTTTTGTAAGAGTTCCATTACTATCCATTTCCTTTTCTACATTTACCTTAAACGTTCACAATTTCCTAGCCTAGAAAATTGTAGTTTTTTTTATTAAGGTCATCATGGTGATTTTCAGGAGAATCCTGATAAGATCAGTTGTCCAACCAACACTCCAGCATATAAAAGAAGTCCCCTGCCCCTTAAAACCAGTTCTTAAGTTCCTTCTATCACTCCTCCTCTAGATAATCAAAATTTAAATTAATTTTACTATTTTCAATTTACTGCTTCTCAACAGCCATTTAAAGCAAACTCATTTATAGACTAGAAACTTAAAGAAACAGTCTCAACGTGGTTTTTTGAAAAGTTAAAATTATATTAGACTAGTGAATTATATTTTTTAAACTGGGGCTAGCTTCTCAGGCTATTTTAGAAGCACTTAAAAAATAATCAAAGCCATAGAATCTGTCAGCAAAGTAGCTGATGTGCAAGTAAAAGGAGACTTACCTGATTCTTTAAAAAATCTACATTCTGGATTTTTTTTTATTGAATTATAACAAAATGTAATTCATTGATGTTAGTCAAAAATTACACTGATAACATCATGCCAAGTTATTAAGCAGCAACAGTGTGGGGGGAGAATTACAGAACATCATCTGTTATACAGTACAGCCATCAGGATGAATCAAAGTGAAAGCACACAATGAATGGAAAGAACTCATTAATCAGAACATTAGTGTAACAGAATATAATACCTGCCATTCAGACTAGGTATTTATCACTATGCTCCATACAGTCGGCTGCAGAGATTGAAGTCAAGAATGATAAAACAGGGTGAGCATGGGGGTGCAGTATCAGTGGGAAAGATGTATCCACTTCTATGTGTCACCATCATACCATAGATATTCTCATGGCCCACTAGTGCAGGAATACCCAGTCAGTCTTTTAATTTGAAATCACATTTTTATTTTAAAAAGATACTGGGGAAACTTAAAATCTTGAGATGCATTTGGTGTGTTTTTATTGGCTTCTGATTACTCAGCCTTTGTATTCAGTTCACATCTTTAACTTTTTCTCCACACTCCACAAGTAGAAGAGGATGGACCAACAAACATTCACAGTTTCATCTAGTACTATCAGACTGTCAACAAAATGGCAGGAAGTGGCAACACTACAGCAAACACAGACCTGCTGTAATCTCCCACCACATCAATCCTATGCATAATCCACAATATGCTGCCATTTGAGGGTTCAAGGTTATCAAGCATGCACACATCTTCAGTAAGTGGTGTGTGTGTGTGTGTGTGTGTAAAAGCAAATCAATCTTCCTTTCTAAACAATGCCAGAAGAGTATTATTCACCTTTGTGCTTCACCAATAACCAGTGCAATGAAACTTTAATCATTATCTGAACTATGATTACGATTACTGTATTCACATTACATCACTGGTTACTAGGGTAGAATCAAGTGTGTGTCCAACCAAACCCAATCTTTATTTACTTGTTTAGATAGGCAGCCTGCTTCATTCAAAGAGCTGAGGGCCAACTAGATGGCACGAAAGCCATGATAAGAGCTCCTGTGCTGTTTTTTAGAGAAGTTTATAGCAGCTGCAAGGTGGCTATAAACCTTCATACTTCATTATTTCTCACCCCATAATTACTCCTCTCCATCTCCTCCCCGAGCTGGTTTTCTCCTCTCAGGGTTCCTGGATGCACATTTGCTCCGGCTGCAGGGAAGGGACTCCAGTAGGTTTAAGTATCCTTCCTTCACCCACTGTTCCTCCCCTCGAAATCACTTCCTTCCTCTGCATTTTAGAGGTTCAGCAGAGATCCTCATTAACTTCCCAGATCTAGTCTTTTGCAAGTACCTAGTTTGCCCTTACCCTCAGTTGTTCACTCCTAGTTACAAGAGCACTCTGGGAGGTGATGTCAGAGGTTCTCTGTTTTATTTGAATCTTGGCACTATAACAACGTCTCTCTCTAACTCTTCTAGATGAGAGATAGGGTTAAGAAGTCCTGCTTTTTATGTTGTTTGATTACAGGGAAAAAAAAAAAAGAATAGGTATCCTGCTGACAGCTTTGGGAATGTGTGTGTGTGTGCATCTGTGTGTTTTTGGCCAAGAGTAGCTTCCTTTAATCTTCCCTAGCATGCTGTTTTCCCAATTAAAATCAAACCAGCCACTCAAAGATGCTGTCTGTCTTGTGGGGGAAAACATACATGTGTTGTATGAGTACATGCTTTCCTCCACAGGGAGAATAGTTTGGAGGGTTTACAGTTAGGAAAATGATGCAAGAAAAAGGGTTAACCCCACCCTGTTCTGGTATTGCAGTTCCAGTCTAAGCAATTATGTTCTTCTATATTACTACTGCAATTTACCTTCTCACTTTTGGCTCTCAGCTATTAACTTTGTGTTGGCTTGCTTTAAAAGAGAAAAATGTGTGGCTACTAATGTAAGTTTTATACCATGATGGCAATTGTTTATTTTCACATTTAGTTCTTGGATTTTTTAACCTCTAGAAAAATAGAAGGCAACAAATAGAGGGTTACACTATTTACATATCAGCAGTTGTAATACAGTAGAAGCCACCCTTGCCACCAGCACCACTTTGGAAGGAGCAAACATACATCAGTGCTTGGTCCTCTCCTTGATTTGTTCAATGTGTACACAACAAGCAGTGGTTAGATCTGTATCTGAATACCCGTTTGGTGTGTGCTCTGAGCAGTTTGCAGAGATATCTGACTTTGTGAAGGCTTGTTTAGGTACCAAACTTCAGTGCGTGCAGTGCAATAAAAAACACACAACCCTCAGTTCAGAAAAGTCAATAGGCAGTTCATGAGCAGCTTGTAACCCACTAAGCCAAATACATCTCCCCACCTATGCATGATAAAACTATGTACCATATGTTGCACCTGTTCCCCTTGCTGCCTGCTTAGAACTTCAAAGGGGGGTGGGGCTTGCCAAGCATCTGGCAGGTCATATTCATAATATATGATGAGTGGGCAGCATTCAGCTGGGGTGTGTGGTGTGTCTGTGCCTGCTATAGGCTGACTGCGGGAAGTCACTTACGGAGGCGAGAGAGAAGCCTACGTACTTTAAATTGTGGAAATGCTATTTTTTATCATGTATTATTTATCAAGCGCTTCAACTATTGCTAAAAGCTGGAGTGGAGAATATATGGGACCCTGCCATATGGCTCACAGACAAAAGGGAAAACAAAAAGGGAAAAGCTTAGTTAAGGAAGAGGAGCAAATGTAGGTGTCAACTCTTCACTTAATCCATTTCACACAACCATTGGCCCACACAACAAAACCCTGCAGTGTATCCCTGGTGTGCATGTGTTACCTGAGCCTGTGGTTCAGGGGACTGGGGGGGAAAGGTTGGCATCAAAGACAGGATCCCTTGCTCTAAATTGGGCCTAACTTTATGTGCATTTTTAAAAAGTTTTTGACCATTTAAACGTGCAATTACTCTGCATGAAAGTCAATGGAGCATTGCATGCCATTGACTTGCATGCAGAGTGACTGCACTCTGCACTTTGCACATACATATGTATATGTATGTTGCCTTTCAGCCCAAGTAGGGCCCTCAAGGCCACTTACAATTAAGACTTAACACAATTCGAAAATGTTATAAACATCACTAACAGCAGAAATAAGAGCAGAAGAGACCTTAAAAAATAAGAGTGTGGAGCTTGTTGTTGTTTATTCGGTCAGTCACTTCCGACTCTTCGTGACTTCATGGACCAGCCCACGCCAGAGCTTCCTGTCGGCTGTCGCCACCCCCAGCTCCCCCAAGGTTGAGTCGGTCACCTGCAGAATATCATCCATCCATCTTGCCCTTAGTCGGCCCCTCTTCATTTTGCCTTCCGCTTTGCCCTGTCTTCTCATGATGTGGCCAAAGTACTTCAGTTTTGCCTTTAATATCATTCCCTCAAGTGAGCAGTCTGGCTTTATTTCCTGGAGTATGGACTGGTTTGATCTTCTTGCAATCCAAGGCACTCTCAGAATTTTCCTCCAGCACCACAGTTTAAAAGCATCTATCTTCCTTCGCTCAGCCTTCCTTATGGTCCAGCTCTCGCAGCCATAGGTTACTATGGGGAATACCATTGCTTTAACTATGTGGACCTTTGTTGTCAGTGTGATGTCTCTGCTCTTCACTATTTTATCAAGATTTGTCATTGCTCTCATCCCAAGAAGTAAACGTCTTCTGATTTCCTGGCTGCAGTCAGCGTCTCAGTAATCTTTGCGCCTAGAAAGACAAAGTCTGTCACTGCCTCCACGTTTTCTCCCTCTATTTGCCAGTTATCAATCGAGCTGGTTGCCATAATCTTGGTTTTTTGGAGGTTTAACTGCAACCCAGCTTTTGCACTTTCTTCTTTCACCTTCGTCATGAGGTTCCTCAGCTCCTCCTCGCTTTCAGCCATCCAAGTGGTATCATCTGCATATCGGAGATTGTTGATGTTTCTTCCAGCAATTTGAACTCCAGCCTTGGATTCATCAAGCCCAGCACGTCGCATGATGTATTCTATGTACAGGTTGAATAGGTAGGGTGAGAGTATACAACCCTGTCATACTCCTTTCCCAATCTTAAACCAGTCCGTTGATCCATGGTCTGTTCTTACCGTTGCTACTTGGTCATTATACAGATTCCTCAGGAGGCAGACAAGATGACTTGGTATCCCCATACCACCAAGAACTTGCCACAATTTGTGATGATCCACACAGTCAAAGGCTTTAGAATAGTCAATAAAACAGAAAGAGATGTTTTTCTGAAACTCCCTGGCTTTCTCCATTATCCAGCGGATATTGGCAATTTGGTCTCTAGTTCCTCTGCCTTTTCAAAACCCAGCTTATACATCTGGCAATTCTTGTTCCATGAATTGCTGGAGTCTACCTTGCAAGATCTTGAGCATTACCTTACTGGCATGTGAAATAAGTGCCACTGTTCAATAGTTTGAACGTTCTTTGGTGCTTCCCTTTTTTGGTATGGGGATATAAGTTGATTTTTTCCAATCTGTTGGCCATTCTTGTGTTTTCCAAATTTGCTGGCATATGGCATGCATCACCTTGACAGCATCATCTTGCAAGATTTTAAACAGTTCAGCTGGGATACTGTTGTCTCCTGCTGCCTTCTTATTAGCAATGCTTCTTAAGGGCCATTCAACCTCACTCTTCAGGATGTCTGGCTCTAGTTCACTGACCACACCGTCAAATTATCCCCGATATTATTATCCTTCCTATACAGATCTTCCGTATATTCTTGCCACCTTTTCTTGATCTCTTCTGCTTCTGTAAGGTCCTTGCCATCTTTGTTTTTGATCATACCCATTTTTGCCTGGAATTTACCTCCGATGTTTCTAATTTTCTGGAAGAGGTCTCTTGTCCTTCCTGTTCTATTATCTTCTTCTGCTTCCGTGCATTGCTTGTTTAAAAATAATTCCTTATGTCTTCTGGCTAATCTCTGGAATTTTGCATTTAATTGGGCATATCTCCCCCTATCACTGTTGCCTTTTGCTTTCCTTCTTTCTTGGGCTGCTTCCAGTGTCTCAGCAGACAGCCATCTTGCCTTCTTGTTTTTCTTTGGGACGTTTTTTGTAGGGATGGACGAAAGTCCCTTACCTGTCCTCGAAGCTTGCTTCGCGGTGGGGGGGAGGCGCTTCGCTTCTCCCCCCAAAGTTCATGCGAGGGGGGGGAGGTGCCCCGCCTCGCCCGGCCGAAATTCAGGCCGGGCGGGAGGCGCCCCATCCCTCGCCAGTGAAATGCAGGCTGGGTAGAAGCGCCCCGTCTACCCGGCCGCGAAAAAACAAAACAAAACCACCCCCGTGATAGGCTCCGTAACGATTAACGTAGCCTATCACGGCTAGATTTCCAAAGTCAGCTGTGATAGGCTACGTTAATCGTCACATAGCCTATCATGGGTGACTTTGGGAAAAAGAAAAAGCATGTACGCAAATGGCAGCCCCCATAGGGAGCCGCCATTTGCGTTCCTTATTTGGTCCCTGTAGTCTAAGTAAAGATTTACGTAGACTACAGGGACCGAATAAAGAACGCAAATGGCGGCTCCCTATGGGGGCCGCCATTTGCGTACGTGCTTTTTTTTTTTCAAAGTCACCCGTGATAGGCTACGTGACGATTTACGTAGCCTATCATGGCTGACTTTGGAGATCTAGCCGTGATAGGCTACGTTAATCGTTAAGTAGCCTATCACGGGTTTTTTTTTTTTTTTTTACTGCACTTGTAATGGCGGCGGCGGCGGCGGCAGCCGGTCAAAAGACCGGCTGCCGCCCCCACCCCTGACGAAGACCTGATGAACCGCCGCTGGGACCCGCCACCGGGAGGGACATTTGTGAAAGGTAAGTCCCATCCCGGGGGGGGGGCGCAGAGAATTTCACCGCCGATTTTGGGGGGCCGAATGCGTTGGCATTCGGCCTCACCGAGATTCATGGAGAAATTCTCAGAAATTCTCCGCCATCCCTAGTTTTTTGTTGCCGCCTCCTGAACAATGTTGCAAACTTCTGTCCATAGTTCTTCTGGGATCCTATCTACTATATCTAGTCCCTTAAATCTATTCTTCACCTCCACTGCATATTCATGAGGAATATTCGTGAGCTCATATCTAACTGATCTGTGGGTCTTCCCTATTCTCTTTAGTCTGATTCTAAATTGTGCAATAAGAAGTTCGTGAGCTGAACTACAATCAGCTCCAGGTCTTGTTTTTACCGACTGCATAGATGTCCGCCACCTTTGGCTACAAAGGATGTAGTTAATCTGATTTCGGTGTTGACCGTCTGGTGAAGTCCATGTATAAAGTCGTCTCTTAGGTTGCTGGAAGAGAGTGTTTGTTATGCACAGTGAGTTGTCTTGGCAAAATTCTATCAGCCTATGTCCTGTTTCATTTTGTTCTCCCAGACCATGCTTGCCTGTAATTCCAGGTGTCGTTTGACTACCCACCTTAGCATTCCAGTCTCCTGTAATGAAAAGAACATCTTTGTTTGGCGTACAATCCAGTAGGTGCTGCAGATCCTCATAGAACTGATCTACTTCTGCTTTTTCAGCATCTGTGGTTGGGGCGTATATTTGGATCACTGTGATGTTAAATGGCTTACCCTGAATTCGAATTGAGATCATTCTGTCATTTTTTGGACTGTATCCAAGCACTGCTTTAGCCACTTTATTATTAATTATGAAGGCTACTCCATTTCTTCTGTGGTCCTCTTGTCCACAGTAGTAGATCTGGTGGTCATTTGATGTGAAGTGGCCCATTCCAGTCCATTTCAGTTCACTGACATCCAAAATGTCTATATTTAGTCTTGACATCTCCCCAATAACCACATCCAATTTGCCCTGGCTCATAGATCTTACATTCCAGGTTCCTATGGTGTGTTGATCTTTAGAACATCGGATTCGTCGTTCACCACCAGCACCATCAGCTGCTAGCCGTCCTTTCAGCTTTGAGCTAGCTGCGTCATCACATCTGGGGCTACTTGAACTTATCCTCTGTTCCTCCCCAGTAGCATTTTGACCATCTTCCGACCTGGGAGCCCCATCTTTGGTATACCGACATATCTCTGGTTGCACTGATCCATTTAGTTGTCATGGCAAGAATACTGGGGTGGGTTGCCGTTTGCTTCCCCAGGGATCGTATTTAGTCTGACCTCTCTGCCATGACCTTCCCGTCTTGGGTGTCCCTTCATGGTTTAGCTCATGACGTCACTGAGGTGCTCAAGCTCTAGCACCATGACCAGGTAATGATCTCCTTTGCTGAAGGAGTGTGGAGCTAATACATTTAAAATACTAAAATGTCATACGAAAGAAAAATGTTTTGACAGCCTGCCTAACGGAACAAAGAAGGGGCCAGGCTAACCTACTTTGGGAGAGAGTTCCACAGGTATGATACGTCTACATGCACCTGAGTGCCGGATTTAGCTTGGAAGGTTGTCTCAGGAGGCAATTTAAGAAGATTAAACCACCCCACCCCAGATGTCTTGCTTTTTTGCCCCTCTTTCACCATCCCCTCCCCAACCCCACACAATTCCATGAACAGGTTCACAGTGGATCTCCAGTGAACACAAGGTCCGCTCAGCAGCTTCAGATGCTAAAGAGGAGCAGCAAGAGAGTCATAGGTACTTTAACAAGCAGAGACTATATCCATATGGGTGCTGTGTGATTTTAGGGTACACAGTTCCGCTCATCTTCAAAGGCAGCTGCTGGTTTGCTGTCATTGTCAGGTCTCTGGTTTCAGCAGATGGGACCCTGGCCCCATCTACACTGGGCTTTTACTCTGGGGCGGGGGCGAGTTGAGGTCCCTCATGATAGATGACACAGTCGCGACCTCGCAGCCGCCCGTGGTTTTCGCCTGGAAAATGCGGAGTTCCAAGGAGTCATTTTACTGTGATTTTTTGGGTTTGCTGAGGGTTTCCCTGCAGTTATGGGCCGTCTGTCCCTCCCCCGAACTGACTTCTCATTTTGCAGTGGGCATGTTGTAGGCATGTGTACTGCCTGTGCCACTCTGTGACACCCTTTTACTCCCCCTGTCCCTTTGCAGCTGCGCAGTTACAGAGGCACAGAGGGGTGTTTTCATCTATTTAATCACACTTTTGCACAGTTTTGCAGCTTCGTATCTTCACAATAGTTGTGGACTCAGTACCCAAGGGCCGGGGGGTGGGGTGGGGAAGTGTTCGGGGAGGACCAACATCGCTCCAGCCACCATTTCAGAGTGATGGCTAGGCACGTAGTGCTCATGCCTGTGAGTGTGAACCATCGCGAGAGTCTTGGGCTGGGGAACTGTCAAACTGATGGTGTGGAAATGAAGGAGCACAAAACACCCACTTTTTACCTAAAAAGGGACGGAAAGACACAGCAGAGCCCCTCAAGTACAAAACAGCCACTGAAGTGTTGTGCCCCCACACTCACAGGACTGCACAGCTGCGCATTTCAGTAAAATGGCAAAAAAAAGGGCATGGCGAGCCTGTTAGGGAAGTGCACAGTACATCGCAAGTGTATTGAAGGCATGCCGACTCGAAGCCGCATTGCTGCGCAGTTGTGACCGGGGGGGGGGGGGGTCAAAGCGGTGCCATATAGATGGGGCCCCTGACTCACAAAGCCGAACTATACAGCAAAAGTGGCACAAGTGTTTGTTCTGACATGTGTGATATAAAAACACAGTCAACAAACTTTTTTGCCGCTGCAGTCAGCCTGCTGACATCTTACATCTGTTTAAGCTGTATTGGGGAATGTTTTGAGACATTTTCAAAGTAATTGCAAGAGTTTTCTGTTTGTGCTGAGCAGCTAATTAAATGGATTGTAAACAAAGTGAAATGGCAAACTCAGTTTCTAGTTTCACACATCTCCTGCTACTGATATGCTGTGCATGTGAATGAAGGCGCCCCCTGCTGGCTCAGCGTTCCCAATGTGCATGATAATGTAAGCAGTTTGGGAACAGGCGCAAAACATGCCTTTCTCTTAACTGTACATGCACATACTGCCTCAAATGTACATATTGGGCATATTGAAACTGATTTCAGCTGAGCGCCACCAGCTTCAGTTTCCAAAACGAAGCCACAATAGCACCACCCCAAAAAGCACGGTATTGGCTAACTTTGCATTCAAACTGGAAGGAAATGTGATTTGAGCTTTTCTTTGTTTTATACCTAACTGATCCCAGCAAAAAGGGGAAAGAACTAAAAGGGAGGTGGTGGTGGGGAGAGAGGCAAAAGGAGGTGGGTAAGGGGAAGAGCGGGGACAAAAAGCAGACAGAGGAGGTCAGTGTCTATAGGTTCAGCTTGTTGCCTTTCTGTTTCATTTTAATTTAATTTGGCTCAGCGTGGCAGCACTACAGGTGCAGGCCCTTGAAGAGCAGTATCAGCCTGCCTGGATATTTTCAGCTGACCTCACAGGCCAGCCCTTGCTCGTCAGGCCCTACAAAGCCCTGGCCTCAGAGCTTGCTCCTCAGACTGAACAGCTTTGCCTGATGGTGAGGACTCTGCTGATACGTCTGCTCTCCCTGCCTGCCTGCTGTCTTGGATCAACATGCATGGCTGATGTCGCCTCTTGGGAACCAGCACAAAACAAGTCCTTCATAAAAATAAATAAATAAATAAATGAATGCGAGCATCGAAACTACAAATGGCTATTAGACAGGAACACAAATTGATGTGATATACCTCTGAATATCAAATGCTGGGGACACAGAGCAGGAGAGAGCCGTTGCCTTAAAGCCCTATTTCTGGGCCACCTGGAACCAACTCCCTGGACAGTGTTGGCAACAGTGTGCTGGACCACGGCTCTGATCTCGTAGGACTGCTCTTATGTTCTCAGGCTATAGGCCTAATGCAGTCTTGCAGGACTGCTCTTATGTTCTTACATCAGGCTATAGGCCTAATGCAGTCTTGTAGGACTGCTCTTATGTTCTCAGGCTATAGTCCTAATGCAGTCTTGCAGGACTGCTCTGTGTTCTTACGTCAGGCTATAGGCCTAATGCAGGCTTCCACAACCTGGTGCCCTCTGGATGTGTTGAGCTCCAACTTGCACCAGCATGACCAATGTCCATGCTGGCTGGGGATGGGGAGTTGGGGGATTGCAGTCCAACAGCCCTGGAGGACACCAGGTTGGAGGAGGCTGCCCCAGTGCATTCCTATCAAAGCAGCCATCCATACATTGCATTAACAAGAGATCAAGATGACATATTCTTATAGGATAGATGCATTTTTACATCAGAAATAACAAGGAATACAATTAAACATAAAAATTTGTTTTTGCGGTGCCTCACTGGAATATCATAATTCATCCTGCCTGCAGCCTTAGAGGCCCAATTCCACCCACAGTAGGCTCCTTCCACTAGAATGCTTTCATGGTAGCGATGTATGAGAATTTTGTTTCAGTTCACATATCATCAGAATGTACCACAATTGAAACCCCAATGCAAATAGGAGCACATGTTTTGGGGAAAAGTTCACACATTCCCAAACTTGCAATTGCCTTCAAAAATGCATAATTTTTGAAAAATGTGCTCTTTAAAATGTGCATTTCCACAAAAATTGTCATTTTCACACTATAGTTAATTGGGGGAGAGTGTTCACTTTTGAAAAATGTGTGTGGAAATGTGCGCTTTCCCCATTCAAAATGTGTACCTTCCCCGTTTGAATGAAAAGCATTTTGCAAATGAAAATGTGAGCGAGGTGAGCTGAGCTTGAAAGTGGAGT
Source organism: Heloderma suspectum (assembly GCF_057233095.1). NCBI lineage: Eukaryota > Metazoa > Chordata > Lepidosauria > Squamata > Helodermatidae > Heloderma > Heloderma suspectum. Next base: position 282,305,327 of record NC_139459.1, read on the forward strand.
TGAAAGAATCTCAGTGAACTTGAGCATCCCTGGTTCTGTCATCCCTATTTAATGGTGATTAATTCAATATCTTCGTGAAATGTTTAAACAAAATGTATAGGTGTATATCAAAGCATCCAGCATTCTTGCCTGAAAGGATCCATTTAAGATGCTGAACTGCAGACCGGAAGGTCGGCAGGACAGCAGTTCGAGATCCGAGTGCTGCGTGATGGAGTGAGCTCCCGTCTTCAGTCCCAGCTTCTGCCAACCTAGCAGTTCAAAAGCAAGAAATTGCAAGTAGATAAATAGGTACCGCCTCGGCGGGAAAGGTAACAGCGTTCCGTGCACCTTGGTGTTCAGTCATGCCGGCCACATGACCACGGAAGCGTCTTCGGACAGCGCTGGCTCTTCGGCTTAGAAATGGAGATGAGCACCACACCCTAGAATTGGACACGACTGGTTGGGGACACCTTTACCTTTTTTTTTTTTTTTTTTTTTACCTTTTTAAATTAATCATCATCTGAATCCATCTCAGTCTAGTTTCAGAACTAGTTTTGACTCAGAAAGTGTCTTGGTCATCCTTATGGATGACCAGAAGGAGGACAGAGATAGTGTAAACCTACTAATTCTCCTAGTTCTCTCAGCAGCTTTCAATAATACAATTGACCATGGTATCCTTTTGTATAGGCACTCTGAGGCTCTCTGATTTGGGAGTACCTGGATCTGTTCCTGCTGCAGCACCACTTCTTTAAAAAAAGAATTTCTTTACTGCATTATCTGAGCCAATCAGGAATCATGGAGTGGCCAATTAGCTCCACATAGACAGCCAAATGAAGCCCTCCCATTGCCCTCACTCTGAATTAGTGGGCAGGGGGGAAGTGCCCATGTTCCTCAGGCAATCGGGCTGGTACTATTTGTATTGCTATCCTGAGCTGGTAGCTCAGTGCCCACCAGCATTGCATTACAAGACTTTTTGTTCTCTGCAGATGCCATCCAAACAGCTTGCATTACTCTCAGTGGGATGCACATTTGAATGTACATCCCTATCCTTCCCCAAATAGTCAACTATTCACCCCAGGATTGGGGGGATAAAGTATTGGCTCAGTTGCCTTGGCAACAGCAACACAGTAGCAACAGCAACACCAGCCTAAACAAAGTAGGCGAAATGCACAAGTAAGGTGCGGGGCCATGCACATAGGCCCTGCCTCCTATGCCCCAGTGTGTGCTGGCCCCACCCCCCTCCGTTCAGACTGTGCCATGTTGAGAGGCAAGATCTGAATGGGAGTTCTACTTGTGTTCACTTGAACATGAGTAGGCTTCTCCATGCGATCAGGGACTCTGATAAAGCTGTCCAGCAACTCAAAAGCCACTTGGTGATCAGCTTTCAAACTGCTGCAGCCCAGGTGCACAGCCCCTACAATGTGGGGTGCATGACAGTGGAAATCTTTTCTCACTGATGGCAAAGATGGCAAAGAATTGGCAAAGACCTGCCTGGCAGCCAGCATGCTATACAATACTGAAGTGATAAAACCTTTAGACTCTGTGTTGCCCCTTCCAGTTCAGATTATTACTATGCATCACCAATGCCTGTAGTAATGTAGGGATTTAAATGCTTTCCTTTGAAAAAAGGAACTCCATCTTTCCTCTAGATGCTCCACTTTCATTTTGTTATTGTGTCATAGCATTAAAGCTATCTCTATACCATTTCTCTGGTTAGAGACATGGTGCCTTTTCCTCACTAGTAAGCACATATCCTGACAGAGGTTGATAGCCCGGCCACATGTAAATGCTCCCCTCTGGATTAGAGATATTTGGTATTTCCCCCTGACCCTCTTTTTCCAAGGCCACAGGTATCCTTCCTACTACCATAGTTTTCTTCTCTCACCTTCTGAGACATTATTTTTACACTTCTGTTAAAATACAACACTAAGAGAGGATTCTTGACTATATTAACATTAGGAATCTAATCAGCAATCAGGCAGCTCATAATTTTCTGATTAGCTCTGATTATACTCAATCTTTGGAAAGGAAAAAAAGAAAAGAGAGAAGGAACAGAGGGAAAGAGACACACACACACACACACATTCCTTGCACATTTCACCATTTTAATGCCCTCTAAAAGGGCCTGATCACGGCAGAAACTTAAGCAGACAAAATGTCACAGTGACCTAATAAGCCAATGTGGCTGAATAATCCAGGCGTGCTATGGACCTCCTTTTCAAACTGTTTGCTACATGGTCGGTCGATAGTCAAAATGCTTGTCCCATGTCTAAAACCTGAGCTTGAGATGATGTATCATCTCTACTCCTTGGCCTTGTGATTTCAACTACATCTTCTTTTGGGAAAGAGCACATTAGTTCCTTATCATGAACTACCCAGCAGACTCTTCTACTGTCTATCTACTCAAATATCTTGTTTCCAGTCAATTTAGATCACACTGTTGGCTCATCTCTGTCTATACATTGCCTCTGGCTGCAGTGGTTAATATGGTAGCTGATGTTCCAGAGAAAGGATATGAAAACAATGACAATATACCTAACCAATAGCACAAAGCCATACACAGCAGATTCATTTCCAATTGTAGTAAGCAGTGCTTTTGCATTGAAGCATGAGATTTGAGTATTCATATCTATACAAAGCCTACATAAGCATAGACATTGCTAATGGTCATCAAATTATGCAGCTGGCTTTTAAAAACCAACCTCAGTGCTAGTGGATTTCATACCCTTTTTCAGCAGCCACTTCTACAGGCGAATAAACCGGGGAATCAAATGAGTAAAATAGCAATACCACCACTGTTGCTTAACAATTGACTACGGCTTTTGACTTCTGGAAGTTCTCATATTCTTATAAAAGTAGCACTAGATATCTCCTGCTGTGGTTTCCTCACACTTTAAAAAGTTGTTTTCACTGAGAATTGTTCTGATATAGTTGAGCCTGATTAAAACGCCACATTATTTATCCATCATGTCAGTGGGGGGCAACACGTGGCTCGGGGACCGTGTGTGCCCCCTGGGGCTTCCAGTGTGGCCCTCGCCACGGCACGCTGCTGAAATTTGGTGGCAATCCACAATGGAGGGGCAAATTTAAATTAAATTAACAGGGACAAATTTAGCTTGAAAACAGGAGGGCATTGGAAGCTTTTGCTTCTTTTTTCACTTGACTATAGTTTGATATTATGTTCTGCCCTAAATTGTAGTTAACCTTAACAATGGTTAATTGAAACAATCCAGCTTCATACACCACAATTTGAAGCTGGCTTTTTTCAGTAAAGCATAGAGAAAACTAATCATGTTTTGTAAAGGTTCAGACATAATGTTAAATTGCAGATGGTATAAAATGGAAGCAAAATCTTCCAATCTCCTCTTCGAGGCCATACTGGAAGAGGAGAGGGGAAGAAGGAGCGTGCCGGTCTGAGACTCAGCTAGGCTCATTCACAGAACTATAAACCTTTGGGGCCTGTGGGCACATTTTTAAATTTGAGAAACTATTGTAGGTATCATGACAAAATGGTTGCCATGGGGCCCTGGCTAATAACAAAAGTCAAGTTATTTGCCCAAGAAACTGAGTACAAGGCAGGACTGGATCTGAGACCCAAATACCAAACCACATATTTGACATTATCAAAATGCCCATTTCCCAGAAGGAAAGCAGGTGATATTCGCAGAGACACCCCGCCCCCCAACACACACACTCGGGCAGCAACCCCCAATAACTGCCACAACACCCAGGTAGCGACCGCTCCAAACCCTCCCCACACATACCCAGGCAGCAGCCCCCCTCCCAACACACGGAGATACCTAGTAACCCCCACCCCCCAAACCCAGGCAAAATACACACCAACACACCCCAAAAGTTAAAAAAACAGACTTCCATATACTCAAAGCACCCCACTGCCCTCCCCAGCCCGACCCCAAAAGCTCAAAAATCTCTGTGTGTGTGTGAATACGCACAATTAAAAATTGAGAAGGGAAGGAAACATTGAGGTGTCTCAGGGGTGCCAGGGTGCCTGAGGATGCTGTGTTTGAAACCCCAATAATACACCCTCATTTAACCATAGCAATAAACCAGGGGTGGGCAATATGTGGCTCATGGGCAACATGTGGCCACCCTGGCCTCTAGTGTGGCCCATGCCACAGCAGGAGTGAGGCCTATGGGGGGTCCCGGAGGATGGAAAGTGGAACCTAGAACCCCTAAAATTGTCTACCCCTGCTATAAACTATAGTCATAGCCAAAGAAGCAGTAATGGCTGAACATTTAGATTTTTTTTCTTTGAAAAATTAATGGGAGAACAGCATTTATTGCTTCTTTGTTCCAGTAGTTGTTGGTAAAACTTGAAATCTGTTTATCCCTCACTGGGGATGTCAGAGAAATCTGTTTGGGGGGTGGAGCTCAACGAGCTTCCCTTGGCTCACCCCATGCGCCTGGACTTCATTCTGTTTTCCGGGACCTGGTCCAACTCAATCTGCATCAAGTCGGGCCAGTTTGCGAATTTTCCATATCTTTTTTACTTGCACAAATACAGGTTTGCACAAATGCAGCTGAAATTCACACAAATTACATGAATTGTGCCCGCAATTTGCGTAAATCTCTATTTGGGCAATTTTAAAAAATGAAAGAAGTTCCCAGATTTTGGGAAAAACCCACAGCTCGGCCCACAAATGTGAGCCAAGTCGGGTGGGTAGTGGAAGTCCATCGAGCCCCCAAAGAGTCAGATTTCTGAGCGACAGACATCCCTACCCCTCACAAGGGCTAGTCTAATCAAGTTAGCACAACTCTTCCAGTGCTCCATCTTAAGATTTTATAAACTACAGACCTTGGAGCTGTAACATCACGCATTACTTCCTCTTCCCTCCTCACCCTTTCCATTTTGTTTGGCACCGAGTCTGAAGAATCATTCTGGAAAACTCAAAAGCTTGCTCCTTACTTTGTAACATTTTGGTTGGTTCCAAATACAACCAATACAGTTATATATAACCAATACGGTTGGTATAACCGTATTGTGGCTTTTCAGTGTTTTCTGAAATCCTTTTCGAAGTCCACTTCCCATATACTATAAACTTTCTGAAATATAGTTTTTCCAATCATCAGGTCCAAAATATTTTATGGGTTGAAGTTCTATAGCTATACCATTATTATTATTTTTTGCCCATTACATAGAGGAATAACTATGGAAAATTCCATTAGATTGGAATGCCAAATCCATCTGAAGCACACTAGGCAGAACTCCTTGTTTCCCACTTGTAGATTTTCCATTTCAGCGTAACATTTTTTTTACAGGTATTCTTTACAGACATCCATCAGTGAAATCAAAGTATTATGCCAGAATCAGTTTTGGACTAAACCTCTTTCATTACATCAGCTACAATTTGGGCAAAATTTAAACTCCCATGATGAATGCTAGAGAAAGGATTGGAGGTAGAAGGGCATCAAGATGGAGTCAAGAAGAAGAAAACCCTGGAATTGTTAAGAGTTGGATGATCCTTCTACATCAGAGTATGAGAGATTCATTTTGATCTGGATACATTAAATTCCAGCATAAAATTGCTCCCAGCTGGAAACTGGAACTTGGCATGAGGCAAATGTATGATTAGAGGATGGACTCTTTTGTTTATTTTCAATGACGCCTGAACTTTGCACATTGCTGTTGTTGTTGCACTCGACACAAGCTCCATATTCTAAAGCCCATATAAACAGAACCACATGTAAGACTCCTATAATTACAGTACCTGAATTTATGCATTAAAAGCTAGCCGAGTTCACGTGGATAGTGGCCTTTCCCCCTCCCTCCTCAGTACTGGGAAATCTCCTGGTTGCACTTCAGACCCTGTAATCACATCCATGGAGCCTCTTTTGTGAAGCAGCATTGGGGATGTAATTAGTCTGAGGTGACCTCTAGAAGAAAAAAAAGTTCAAGTTTAAAAAGAAAATACCTCTAGTTAATGCTATGCAAATTACCAGAGAGGCAATCAGGCTGACTTTTTAAAAGCTAGCCCCTCGCCACAAACACTTGCAATATGGGCTTATTGTCCTTTTCCCAATTTGCATCTCATTACCCAGAATCCTCTGTTCTTTGGATGTAACCTTTATGAGGGGCACACTACAGCAGAGTGGAGGCTTGGGATAATATGGTTACAGGAGTCGACAAGGGATTTAACATAGAAACTCTGGAAAGAGTCTGTTTCCAGATCCCCTTGATCCATGTAAATTGCTCTGATATGCCAGGCTTAGTTTTTGACCACACATTAACTGAGAAGTGGGTGTCTTTTTTTAACCAGCCCTACTGATGTCAAAGGCAAAACCAGAGCTGTTTTGGACTACAGCTCACTGTACTCCTGACCATGCTGTCAGGGGCTAATAGAAGTTGAAGTCCAAAACATTTAGAGAAGACCAGGTTAGGGAAGGCTACTCTATGCGCATGCATCACAGTTGCCAATGCCTGTCAATTCACCTCTGTGATGGAGCTCCTGTTTTATTTTATAGTTTGTAGGGTCTGTCAGGAAACATACCTGCACTGAAACAACCACCCACTTGAAACCTATATTACAGCCCTAGCCCTGAGCTCCAACAGCAGTTGCAGCCAAGTTAAGAGACACTTTGACCTTACAACCAGGCTGCTCTGACTTGGAGTCTTTTACACTGTAAGCAGTGATGGAAGTATAGCAAGAGTAAAATAGGGCATCTCTGTCCCATGTACAATCCTCTAATAATTTTCCATCCCCCCACTATATATAATATATTTTATGTGCAGTACAGGTTGCATGTAGGTTGGGAAGAGGATACTAAGCAAAATGCCATCCTGACTAGGCATGAGGCCCAGGGGAAGTGGACTGCAACATGGCATTCATTGTCTGCCCTGGGTTGTATCAAAACTTTGGATAGCACACAGCAGGCATATTCTCCCATAGGGAGCTGTTGTCCCAGCAAAGGACAGCAGCCAGCAGAGGCTTTAAGAAGGCTAGCAGAGCCTGGTCTTTCAGTGGCGCCACCTGCTGGATGCTGACTGCAGTTCTTAAAGGGCTAGTGCCTGTCTCTGCAGTCTCATGCTCCTGCATGAATGAAGGACAGGAGAAACTGCAGGGGAGTCATCCTCAGGGTCAGGCATCAGTGGGAAATCCATGTTCTTAGGCCAGGAAGGCACAGAAGGGGGCACTGAAGGCTCCTGCTGAAGTGGGGTGGCCCATGACGTGTCTGAATCTGAGTCCTCCTTGGGGTAATGTGGAGCCCCCAGAACCAGGGGACATGACAAATGCCACAGGTCTGATGTGCTGTGGTATTAGACTTGTGCATTTGCCTAGATCAGGGATAGGCAACCTAGTGCCTTCCAGATGTGTTTGACTTCTGCTCCCATAATCCTTGACTATAGGCCATGCTGGCTGAGATTTATGGGAGCTGTAGTGCAAAATATCCAGAGAGCACCAAGTTGCCTACCCCTGGCATAGATCATCACTGTCATCATCAGGTGCAGTGCTATGAAACTTGAGGGAAAGTCTCACTCAACTCAGTCAGTAGGACTTACTTCAGAGTAAGCATACAAAGAATCAAGAATCATGTTATATTTATGCAGTGGTTTTCCTGGTCATTATCTCAGCAATCCTTGCAACTTATGCTAGTATTGTCTTCTATATTACAGATATGGATGGGAGATGGTGATTTGGCCAAGGCCACCCACTGAGTTCATACCTGAGATTTGTATTGGGAGCTTCATGATTCGCAGTTCACGCTTTAAACCACAGCAGTACACCAGCTCCCAAAACTCTGTTTCCAATTGGTTACAATCAAGGGACATTTTTCATGTTAGAAGACATGACAACTGATATATTATTTATTTATTTATTTATTTATGAAGCTTATATCCTACTTTTTTCCACCGAGTAGACCCAAAGTGGTTCACAAAATAACATCTTAAAAACAGGAATTGTATTGGATGGATATGTGTGGCGTACTAGTGTTGTGTGGAGAGCCAGTGTGGTGTAGTGGTTAGAGTGTTGGACTGGGAGTGAGGAGATCCAGGTTCTAGTCCCCACTCGGCCATGGAAACTCACTGGGTGACTTTGGGCCAGTCACAGACTCTCAGCCCAACCTACCTAACAGGGTTGTTGTTGTGAGGATAAAATGTTGAACAGGAGGATTATGTACACTGCCTTGGGTTTCTTAAGGAGGAAAAAAAGGTGGGATATAAATATAATAAATAAATAAATGTGTTGTGTTCTGTCATAATTAAGAGAAATTATTCAGGTCAGTTAGGGGGAAATGCATATGGAAATCTATCATGTGACCAAGCTCAGCTAACCCTGCTAATATTCAGATTCTCAGCAGAGGTGGTCATTCTCCAGGTAGTCCAAGTATAGGTTAATCAGTTTTGTTGCTTAGACTTGTGAAAGTGATTACCAAAGGAAGCATTTATAAGAATCATGGTAAGTGGGAAACAAATGAGAAACAAATTCTCATTCATCGAGCTTCTGTCCATTCCGAACGGGGGGATGTCACAGATTCCCCACGAAAGGGGACTGACATCATGGAGTTGTGGCAAGGAAACAACACACTGCTCTTAGAGCACCACGAACCTGTTTGGCATAACTACACAACAGCCTGGTACCTCTGACACTATCAACCATAGTTTTAAAGCAACTAGAGCTCTCTCCTACTGATAGGACAACAAGAGTTGCCCCATGCCAGTTGCAGTTTTACTCTGTTTTTATTTATGCATTACTTTTACTGTTGTGTATGGTATGGCTTCAAACTATTACAAAAAGAAATGTTTAAAGAAGTTCATACATAATAAATAAATTAATAAATCAGAGGTGATAGTGTCTGAATGCACTGCAGATACTTGACATGCTAGATGCCAAGAGGCATTCAAGAAAAACCCACAACTGGTGGCATTGGAGGCATAATCCAAACAGACTAGAACTTGAATTCATTTATTCAAGGAGTTTCTGGTCTACCACTTCTAGTATATTTAGACTGCAGTCTTATCAACACTTACCTGGCATTAAATCTAATTGAACTCAGTGAGGCTTATTTCTGTGTAGACATGTATAGGATTGCCCTGTTGGCCGATTTTGTTTAGCTGGGCATGGAGCCTGTCTCCTTGCTGGCTCAGCATCAGAGGGTCTTTCAGTTTTCCATAGTTACAAAGGCCAGTTAAAGAGCAATTGAGCCAAATTTTCACACACTCTTTTTAAAAACAACAACAACAACAACAAGTAAACTTTTCCATTTTAGAAGCTTTAGAGATGTGGTATGTTATTATTTCCCCCACATTTTGTTTCCTAGGAGATGCCTGTAAAGCATCTTTCTTTAGCATCTTGTTCAAGCAGCGTAGAACTTCAGCGTTGCTAAGCACTTCCAGTGGCCTGGAGCCAATAGGAAGACGCCACATCAGTCATCCAAGCTAGAGGTGCCAAGACTATAAAGAGATTTTTAATAGGCAAGAAAGCACCACTGTGATGAAGAAAATGTGATCATTTAAAAACCCTTCTGAGTAATGGGGCCACCTCCCTGCTGCTCAAATCAACCACTGCATTTGGTTATTATGATAACTAAATATGGCTGATTTTAACAGCTGGAAACACAGCGAAAATATTTAAAAGAGGGTTTTTTAAAATGTCAAGATTGTATTAAAGAACAGTAATGGGCTATTTAAGATACATTGTTTCCTTTTTGCTGCTATTTTCACATCATGCTGGTCGGGCTGTGAAGCCAACACTTGCCTGGAGATGGCAGGCACTTAACGCCAGTGTGACAGGCCTGTTGAAAACTGCATGCATATAAGGAGTTGGCAAGGACACACAGACATTACAGCTTATTCTTTATGCTCCCTCCTTGCTTCCTAGTTACATTTCCTTGATTTTGGCCATAGGCTAGAAGAAATCAGAAACTGCTGCAAAGTATGCCAGGGGCTACAAAGAACAACTCCAGAACTTATTGCCAAAATAAGACATGACCCAAATCCTCTGGAAGCTCAGTGTCAAGCAAATCTAGTGGTTTAAATCAACATTAAAACAGTAATCATTTTCAGAAGGGTTTCTGTGTTTGTTGCTTTTGCTGCACCAAACTATGAGTTTTGTGGCACTGTACATTTATTATCATGCAATGAATATGAACTTGAGCACACTCTGGGAGAGAGCGCAGGACAGGAAGGCCTGGAGTGCTATGGTCACGAAGAGTCAGACACGACTGAACGACTGAACAACAACAACAACAAATTTATTATCGCATAAGCTTTTGGATGCTGGTCCATAAAAGCTTATGGCATTAAACATGGTTAGTTTTTACGATGCCACAAGACGCTCTGTTGTTTAAATAGTTGTACAGTGGAAACAGCATAATTATCATGATGGAAGATACCAGCTGTTTATGAGGGAAAACAACATGTGATACCATAGTTAAAGCTTATTCCAAGTGCACGCATTAACTATTAAAGCCTATTTACAATGTCTTTAGTGGTTAAAGACGCTGAACTGCAGACCGGAAGGTTGGCAGGACAGCAGTTCGAGTCCTGACTGCTGCGTGACGGAGTGAGCTCCCGTCTTCAGTCCCAGCTCCTGCCAACCTAGCAGTTTGAAAGCAAGAAATTGCAAGTAGATAAATAGGTACCACTTTGGCGGGAAAGGTAACAGCGTTCCGTGCACCTTGGTGTTCAGTCATGCCGGCCAAATGACCACGGAAGCACCTTCGGACAGCGCTGGCTTAGAAATGGAGATGAGCACCACACCCTAGAGTCGGACACGACTGGTTGGGGACACCTTTACCTTTTTTTTTATTAACGGTTAACTATTAACAGTGAATGCCTATTCGAAGTTTAAAACCTTAGGATTGCTTCTTAGGATACTTTTTGTATTTGAGTACAGCTCGGGGGTGGGGAGAATGCAAAATTTACCCATTCAGAATGAGGGCAAGAAGTATTGCCCTGACTCTGATTTGGTTTTGAGCTGATATATCTGATTGGTTATGTGGCATCATCATGAAGCCTATTCAGAGTAAGGGCAAGGCTTCCTGTCAGTCCTGATTTAGCTTCATGATGCCATCATCTAGCCCAATCTGACTGGCTAAATGATAATATTATATTAGATTACATATTTGTTCCCTGGTTGGCTATGACTGTCTTAAAAAGAAGCTCTTGCTGTTGCTGTTTTCTTTTAATTGGCAATGAAGCTGCAGATCAGCAATTGCAAACAGGCAGTGAATAGCATACAGAAAAAGTAAGAGAGGGTGGATTCCTAAAACTTTACCCCCTGAGAACCCTATTATAGAAATACTGTTTTTTTACTTGTGTTCCTGTACAAAAAGTATCAAATGAAACAAGCCTTGGAAACTTTCTGGCAAGCTTTATGGCAAATATAAGATTTTAAAGTAGCATTTTACAGTGCTCATCTCAAGAGGTAACAAATGTAAACAGGCCATGTATAAACAAAACTCTAACAAACAGTATAGGTTATAGGAAACTTTCTCTCTCTCCCTCCCCTCCACACACAGGTGTGTTAAATATACAAACAATTCTAATTTAATACAATTTAAATATACTTGCCATTGTTTTATTCTATTACTTGCTTGTCGTATTTTAGTAATATAGTTTTTCTAATGGCATATTCAGGATTATTTTATTGGTACCATGTTTGTAAGCAGTTGTTCTCTGTGTACCCTACATGGGCTTAAAATCTTTTTGGCTTCCTGGTAAGTATGTGGCTTTAAAATTTCTTCAGGCTCCTTGACTTTGGGAGTAATACTTTCAGTATTAGATAATTACAGGCACTTTCCCTTTGCCAAATTGACAATGCACCTGCACTGAGCCTTGATTAAGGCCTTTATTTAGAAACCCAGTTTACAATAGTAGATGGCTACTCACAGAGTACAAGCCATATGGTGGAGTGCTAAAAATCTTTTTTTTTTTTGAAATAGAGCTAGATACAGTTCTGCTTAGTATACATTGATGGAAGAAATTTACTGTCTTGGGTAAAGTTTTAAGGGTTTTTAGCTGATGGGTTGTTCTTGTTGTAAGGGATTTTTTACTGTGGTCTGATAACCTGGGAATTTTTATCAGGCATTTTGTTATGTTTTAGGTACGGGAGGAAAAGTTTATACTCCCCTATTCAGCAGCTATACATAAAGACCATTTGGAGAGAAGCCAACAATCCCACTAGTTTAAACATTGTTGGTAAATATACCTTTTACTATTTTTAAGCTATTAATTGAATCTGTGATATTTTTTTAGATATATTTAAATCTGTTGATTTTTGTTTTACAGGCTTTAAGTAGAATTTCTGCAATTATGAGATATTAGTTGTAATAGGTGATTATATGGGCTGTAATTTATGTTTATTTTTTCCCGCTGATGAAGACCATCTAGATTGAAATGTGTATGGGATGCAGAGTATGGGTACTGCAGAGTTTGTATAGCCCAGTATAGATACCAATTATCATAATATGTACGTAGGGAATACTTGAGGACCATTTACAGATTTTTTTAACCTAGTTTGTAATATTTTATTAAAATTTTGTTTTTAACTTTATATTAGAATTGTTTGTATATTTAACACCCCTGTAAAACAAATACACACACACACACACATATATATATATATATATATAGAGAGAGAGAGAGAGAGAGTGTTTCCTATAACCTATACTGTTTGGTGGTATTTTGTGTGGTTTAGGATATTACCTTTTTTTGTGAATATTTGTGCTTTTGATTAAACAAAACTCTAACCGCAAGTATATAACTGCCTTCCATGATACAGTGTACATACACTGTGCATTAATAAATTAACAGCACAATCCTATACATAATTATTCATTATGTTCAATGGGGCTCACTCCCAGGTAAGCGGGTACCAGATCGTAACCTAATTACGATGTGTGATTTAGATCCCACATTTCTTCATTCATGGCACTCAAGGCAGTGTAAGTAGGGTTCCCAGGTGGTCTCCCATATAGGAACCAACCAGTCCCAGACCTGCTTAGCTTCAGTACAGTTCCTGTATCATGCACTTTCAAACAACAGGATATTAGAAACAAGACAAACAAAAATGCTAATAAGGCTTCACAAATTTCCAAGGAAGATACATTCAGATTTTTACCAATGCCTATTTTATCAAGCCAGAAGCACTGTAATTAACACACGTGCTCTTTATAACACATGAGTGCACATTCTCCTCCTCCAAGTCTCCAGGGACCATGCATCTTGGGAGGTTCATGTTACTATAAATTACTTGCTCTTAGACAATGTGTAGAGTATGTTAAGGATTAAAAATATTACTGAAGCCTAGACAACGGGAAGAAGGTGTACAGTTTATTTTTATGGGTTTTAAACAGGGTCATTGTTTTACTATGTTGCAAAATCAGTTATCAGCTTGGATCTAGAAGCCATGAGATTTTATTGTAATTCATAGCCACTTCAGGGCTTCCAAGGTGGACCCGATTCAATGTGGGTTGATTTGGGGCACCCCAGATGAGCTTCAGCCTCCAGAGGATTAGGATGGCCATATCCCGGTTCATCCCCCTGCCATGCTACAGGAGCCTCCTTACCTGGGCCTTCAGGATGTGCTCTGTCTTATTGTTCTGAGGAGAAGGAGTTGCTGCAGCCACCAGCTCCTGGGCCTTCAGGACACGTGCTGGCAGCCATCCTCCTGTTCCAGGGGGGAGGCTATCGCTATACGATTGTATATCTGTGCCAGCTGCTGGTGAACTGAATTGTTGTATATCCCTTAGATACGTGTCCCTATCAACTAGACCTCTCAACGCCACTACACTGCCATGCTTCCATGCCCTTTCAGGATGTGATGCAACTGGAAGGTTGGCTGAAAACACTAAATCATCTTGCCGGAAGGCATTTCATTCTGCTTCTGAGGACTCTCTCCTTGCTCTGAAACTGCTTAGGAGAAGCTCAAGGAGTCATTAATAATGAGTTGACATAAATGTACTAAAGGCATCCATATGCCAACTTTACCATTTGGAGATTAATGTTATGACACTTGCTGAACTTAGTTAGTGGATCTTTTCAAAGAAGTAGATTGCAGGAGGTGACTGCTACTGACAAGGGGTTAATTCATACCTCCAATCAAGTGGGCAAGCTAACAAGCAAAGGAATGGCTCCAGAATATCCGTAGTTACCTTCCCCTATTGGGACATAGATGATTGTGTGTGAAATACCATGTGCTACTCAAATCATACACCTAATCTAAAGCTCTTTCACAAGATCCAGATGCTTATCACTTTGCAAATGTTTGCCCAGCAACGTTCTTCCAAGAGATACTAGAGTGCAGTGCTGACATGGACAATATGTCTAGTAGTGGGGCCTAACCTGACCAATACTGATGACAATATATTATCATAGAATTACAGAGTTGTAAGGGGCCATTTTAAACCAATCCCCTGCTCAGTGCAGGAATCCAGTTTAAAGCATCCCTGACAGAAGGCTGTCTAGTCATTGCTTGCATATCTCCAGCCATGGAGAGCCCACCACCTTGCTAGGCAGTTGGTTCCATTGTCTGACTGCTTTGGCCATTAAGTTTTTCCTGATGTTCAAGTGAAATCTGCCTTCCTGTAGATTAAACCCATTATGTTATCATAATGTCTAACTGAATCTGGGGAGGGGGCAAAGCCCTCTTCTATCACACTGCAGGTAATGACAGAAATTCTGGTTCAGAAGATTTTTCTGAAATCAGCTGACATTTTCCTTCTCTTTCAATTACAAATTTGTAATTGTCTATGGAATCCTATTTTAGTATACTATGTTCCCAGATTATGTGTCGATAATGTGATTGAAGTTCAAAAGGAAGTGACCTCAGAGCAAGCTAAAATCTTACAACAAAAGTAGGTGTGACTCATTAGCCCCAGCACTGACAACTGAACAAGGAGAAGACCGCACACCTTCAATCATACCAATAGGAAGATAGGGTAGGGATGGGATGCTTGAGCTCACTGAAATTCTCTGGACTTTACCTCAAAGCTCAGTTCAGCTCTCTCCCTCTCTCATTTGCAACCTCTTTTTTTGGTTGGTCTGAACAGGAACAGTGCACATTTCTCAAAAGTGCGCACTTCCCCCCCATTGGCTAAAGCATGAAAATGTGAATTGTCATAAAAAATGACAACTTTAAAAATGCACAATTTAAAGGGCACATTTTTAAAGTGCATTTTTAAAAGTGCACATGTTAAAATATACAGATTTTGTGAATGTGGACGCAAGTTTGGGGATTTGCAGTCATTGTCAGAGATGAGTGCTCTCGTTTACATTCGGGGTTGAAAATGGGACATTTTCAAGTGATTTGCAAACTGAAACAAAATTCTCATACATCCCTAAAAGAGTGAGAAGAGTAACTGAATAACTGCCTTAGCTGTCCTAATCCAGCAGCTTACCAGGAAGGTCACAACGGAGACCATACTTTCCCACCCAAGTAACTTTTTTTTTTCTACCTTAGACCTGAGCCAAATGGAAGGTGCCTTCTGTAAATACTTTTGGAAGTGGTAAAAAGTAGAATACCTTCACAATGATTTCTCAGATGTTTCTCTGAAAAAGGATGCACCAATGAAAACATTGGAAGTATTGCCCTTACTTTCCATCAGTTTTGTGACATTGTCACTTAGGCAAATGTGATTTGTCTACATAGAGTTATGACATCATCATGCTCAATAGCTGATCCAAAATTGGCCTTTTAGTTTGCATGTTCTACCTGACTTTTAGTTTTTCTACTGCTCTGCTTTGTTGAATTTATTGTGTTTTTATGTATTGATTGTTTTATGGTAACTAACATACAGGAGTCAAAATAATTGGTTGAGATGACTATTCCCAAGAAGACAATGATTTGTTTTTTAAAAATATGGGCGGAGCTAGTAGCATATCAGAGAAAGAATGACAGTGAATAGGCAGCACACAGGGAAAGTAAGGGGGATAGTTGGGGAAATATTTTGGCCCCCTATAAAGCCCTGGGTTTACCCTGAAAAATGAAATGGACAAACATTTGCAACCCGTCTCTCTAGCAAGCTCCAACTCATTTTTTGAGAGATTACTCTATAATCCAAAGGCATGCATTTATTTTAGTTATTATCTGAGCTTCTTAAAATACAGTGCCTACAACATCTCTTTTTGTTGGATGCTATTAGTAAAAGTGCTGAGTCTTAAGTGGGCTAGGCCAGTTTTTAAAGTAGTTTATTTCTAGTGATGCAAAAATATCTCTGTATAAAAGCCCCACACGTTGCAGGAGATAAAATATAACACAGCAGGAGGCAGAAAGACTTAAGGATATAAAAATAAGAAGTTGTGGGAGCAATCCTATGGCCACTAGACACTGTCTAGAGGGCCATAGGGTATGCTCATTTCTGGGAACCGACCTCAGAGCCTGTGCTCTGAGGTCGGTTCCTGGAAAACTGACCTCCCCCTTTGTCCGCACTGCCTTGGAGGCAGCATGGAGAAGCCCTGTCCTCCGTGCTCATAAGAGAAGCATGGAGCGACTGAAAAGAGGCGGGGCTGGGGGGCGTTCCAGGGCGGGGAGAGCGGACCTGCATGTATGCCACATCCTATGTGTCATACAGCAGCTTCCTCTTCCGGTCCGCCCCCCACGCTGCTAGACAGCTGAAAATGGCTGTCTAGTGAAAAATAGCAAGGCAGGAGAGGCACGGAGGGGACAATTCCCCCCATGCCTGTCCTGCCTTGCTTTGGAGGCAGCCACCTATCTAGTTAGGATAGCCCCCTAAGAGAATGAGAGAGAAAGCATATCAGACAGATAGGAACAAACAGCAAGGGCTGAGAAGAAAAGGAGGGAGGGACTTTTATTCAGGCACTGACCCAGGAGAAAAGTGTTATTTCGATGTCTCGTTCATGGGCACTGGTGACTTTCACCTTGATGTCCATTTAATGTTGTCCTATTCAGCAAGTGTTCCTATGATCTGGTAATTATCTTTCACTCACAAAAGAGCATCTCTCTGTTACAAACACTCCCCTCACCAACTCTGCTATAGATCAATATCTCCTTAAGGCCTTGTGCTATTGTTTGGGGGAATGATATTGATTTCTTCAAGGAACAAGGGATGATGTGTGTGTGTGTGTGGGGGCGCAATGTTGAAGATGTGTCTGTGCCAGACTGTAGCTGAAGTATGTCCTACAGTTGGGAAACAAATTGTGTTTCTTGGCATCCTGACTGACAGTGTCATGTTTTGTATTTTTACCATCACTGTCCACCCCTGAAGAGGGAGAGGGAGGAGAATTCAATCGCTGCCATTCACAGTCCAATTTATTTACATAGAGGCTTTCTATTTGCTTAAGTTTCTGTGGAACAAAACTTATAAAGCATAGGCTTAAAATCTCTTTGAGTATGCAAAGCTTTTGCCAAATTGTGACCTAGATAAGTAACTAACCAATAAGGATTCTTAAAAGAAGAGAAGTGAGTAGGAAGGACAATAGAAGGTGGCAACAGAACAGACAAACAAGTTAATGTGAAGAAGGGTCTGCCCAGAATCCCCCCTCCCTTTGCCCAGCTTCCACAACAGACCACAGCCTAGCCGCCCTCTGTCCAGGCTCCGATGAGGAGGAAAATGGTCTTTATCATTTTTGGTTGGGATTTTAGTCCTCAGAACAACAGGAATAGCAGCCGGTAACAATTCTGGCAGGTGAATGTGATGGAGGAGGGCACATTCACCCATGGCCAGGGCACCTGTCTACATAAGCTCCATCCATTGTCTTGTCGGTGCAGCAGAGTGGAATCTGGCTTCTCCCCTAATTCCCCAGAGTGAGAAAGTACCGAATATCACTGCTGGAAGACTTCTGGACCACTTTATAAGAGGAGCAAAGGCAATGGCACATTGAAGGCAAGCACTGAAGGGTGATGGCAAAAAGGAAAACATCCCTGTGGTCCTTGAAAAGATGGGATGGCTTAGGGACTGGAATGCAAACATCCAAAGGTCAGCCACTAAAGATTAGAGCATATCAATGTGCTGCAGTATGCTTACTTAAAAGGACATCTTCATGGTAGCTCTTTATGCTTTTTACTCTTATTTGCCCTATCTATGAGAGAAGCAACTGTGGTAAATGCAGACATTTATGCTTAAGGTTCAGATCAAGCTTTTTGATCCCAGTCATGGACAGTTGGGAAGTTAGGGGTTAAATTATAGAAAATGCATATAAATGTGTAAGAAAATGCATATAAATATGTAAGCTTGAGCTTTTGTTATATCCAGACCCCAGTGTTTTTTCCTGCTTCTCTTCCTGAGGGGGCAACATATTGCAAGCAGGAGTGATCTTTCTTTCACACTTTCTAATAACCTGAAGTTGGGCTTCCAACTGTGTCAGTTACTTGTTCCTATAAATTAAGGAGTTATCCAACTTCTGGTCTCCAGTTTTTAGTCTTAACTTGGAGCTAGTTGCCACGATCTCTGAAATCTATGTTGTTCCTCTGCCAAGAAGATACAGACCTTTTGATGAATAATTGTTTCCTAGAATTGAACTTCTGCAATATGTAAGGAAGAAAGTATCTGCCTATTACATCAGGTAGGACACATTTATAAGTTTACAAATGTATAATTCCTAAGAGTTAGGAACATTTTATTTGTTTGTTTATTTAATGGACTGCAAATTTATGTTTTTGTATTTTTATTAATAAATATATTTTCTGGTTAAAGTAATTTAATATTTTCTGGTCTGGGTAGATTCTGAATGAATATTGCTATGTTATTGCCTTGGGGTTCTCAACTAAGCTACTAAAGAGGTATATGTTAAATGTACAGGCAGTGGGATGGGCAAAGATTGGGAGTCAGCAGAGTGATGATTGGGTACACCCATCAGATCTCTCTTACAAGATGCGTAAGAGTCCTACTGCTACATTAATCCAGTAGATAGTGGCAGCTACTAATTTGTTGGGATATTTCAGGGTAGGTATAGTCCCAGTGAGCTAGAGCAACTCAAAATCCATTTCAGTTGGCTTACATAGTGATCCCATGGGATGCTAGGTTAAAAGAGAGGGATAAGGATTTTTTGAAGGACTGCATGGTACATCACAATTCCATATTCAAATTTCTGCTTTTTGGGGACATCTTAGATAAGTGACCAAAATCAGAGGAAGTGATAGAAAATAATGTCAAGCCCAATGTCAAGTGTTGGTAGAACAACAGTAGGCATATCATACACATGGCAGCCCAAAGGATAACCATGAGTTCTGATGGTCCAAGAAATGTTAGTAACTCACATAATATTGCAGTGAGATAGGAAGCAAAAAGAAACCAAGGGACCAGCATTTAAGGGTGCAATCCTATTCAGATAGGCGGCCTCCTCTGAACTCTGAGGCGGCCGCCTATCCAATGCAGGGCAGGAGAAGCACAGAGGGGATTGTTCATGCATGTTCGGCTAGACAGTCGATTGCGGCTGTCTAGTGGCGGGAGGGCAGAGCAGGGGAGGAGGCTGCCAGATGACACATAGGATGTGTTGTACAGGCATTTCTGCCCTCCCGGCCCCAGAACACCCTCTGGGAATGCCCCTTTTCGGCTGCTCCACGTTCCTCTTGCAAGCGTCAGAGGCAGCGTGGAATTGCAGGGAGGTCGGTTCTCCAGGAACCAACCTCAGAGTGGGGCTCTGAGGTCAGTTCCCAGAAAACAAGATATCCTATGGCTGTCTAGCCACTGTCTAGAGGCCATAGGATTGTTCCCTAAAGAACTCTGAACTGTATCTGCAAATGCTACATTTTATATCCAGCCATCTTCTAATATGATGGTGAGAAAGAGGAATGAGCTCAAGGGAAAACATCAAATCAGAGTAAGAAATACTGAAATTAGATAACCTCTTAGTAGTTCCTAAAAGCCCTCCTGAAATACAAAGAGTTTCTGCTGAACGTTCACTAATGTAGCCTTGGCACAAGTTCTCTTCTCAGAGCCTTCAATTAAAGGATCCAAAAGGTGAATTTAGATTAACATTTTCCACGTGGTAATTACTTGCTGTATCATGTATACAACCATGAGGGAGGCTGGTTATCTGTAACATCCTGCGTGAAGAGAACTTTACCACTCACTGGATGCAGATGTGTGGTGAAATTCTTTTCACCACCTATGTGCATATATTGGACTACTTTGACTGACAGCAGACCTCCAAGCATCAGGCAGGAATCATTCTAAGCCTTGCCACTTAAGTTCCTATTCATTCACTTAAGATTCTTTTAAGTGGAGAAGACAGAGATTGAACCTGCATGTGCTCTGAACTTAGGTTCTCCCCCTCCCAGCCCAGCTGGCAAGTATTTATAGATGATGAAATTATCAGGCGATAAAAGGTCCTCTGTAGCCACCCAGATGCTACAGGGGTGGGGAATCAGGGCTGTAGCCAGTGGGCAGAAATTGCAGGACTGCATAGTTCTCTCTCTCTCTGTCACCCACATGAAATTAGGCCAAAGGCCTCATGTGGGTTGTGAACTACAAGTTCCCCACCTCTGGCTCAAACCTTATGGCCATAGAGGTTATTCAGTGTTCTAGTCTTGTCTGCTTTAGTTAATTTCTTCAGAAGATCTTCTAGAGGATGAAGAACTTCTGTACTTTTCCAGTATAAATACTAGAAGAAAAGTTAGCAACATTATAGTTAACTCATTGTAGAGCTGCCTGAAGTTGATACAAACATCACTATACAGGTGCTAGTGCAACACTCTGGATTCTTCTCAAACTCCATTGTGTGCCATCCATTTTGAACTGGGGGGGGGATTAAAACAAATGTTTCTTTACATCATATAGCTCAGACAGTTTAAAATAATTATGTCATTAATCATCCTGCTTCCTTTGTGCCATAAAAATATACACTTAATTCATCAGTGAATATCACTGACTGGGCAATATTAGCTTGGCTAATCTTGATAAGATAAGAAGAAAAGAGGCATAAATGGGTAATACAGTGAGGAACTCTGTCACATTCACGGGAATATAAGCATTTCCGCTTTGTGGCCTTCTCAGAGTTAGGGAAATTTCCTTTTTGAGCCCATTAGCATAGGATGAGACATAGTGAGTGTTCAAGCTCGTTTCTTCAGCATCTGGTTTAGGTACTGTGGGAAACTCAAGATAATAGAATGAACAGGGGCATTAGACTGTTCTGGTATTGACTTCTGAGTCTCTAAAATGGGATTCTGGGTATGTGCTAACAGAACCTACTGTGCCTCTCCTCTTTATGGGATTGTACCACTGTCATAAATGGCTCCTTGTGCCAACTACAGACACCACTCCATACCCGCTGCCTTATCCCCACTGTTAAAATTAACAAGCACAACCATTTACTTGCTAATGTAACCCGAACTCTGCACTTTTATTTTGTCCACATGATGCTCTGGACATCAGTCCCCTTTACAGGAGTGTAAATGAAATGTAAAGTCTCCTTTACAAGGTTGTCTCCTGCCAACCTAGCAGTTCGAAAGCAAAAAATTGCAAGTAGATAAATAGGTACCGCCTCGGTGGGAAAGGTAACAGCGTTCCGTGCACCTCGGTGTTCAGTCATGCCAGCCACATGACCACGGAAGCATCTTCGGACAGCGCTGGCTCTTCGGCTTAGAAACAGGGATGAGCACCGCACCCTAGAGTCGGACACGACTGGTTGGGGACACCTTTACCTTTTTTTTTTAATGAAATGTAAGGTTTCGATTTCCACTATTTATAGAGGCAAGGCTTTTAAAGGCAGAATTCAAGTCTGCACTTCTAAGGCTGCTCTAACTTTCCCAGTAATATTCATCAGTGGAAAGAGAGTGAAAACAAATGGCTACCATTTTCATGGGTGCTGTTCTGCACAGGCAATAAGCTTGCATTTTGGCCAGTTTAAAGCAGCCTGGATACAATTTTGCTATCAGGGCAGAGACGGCTGTTACAGCAGCCTAAAAATTAGGCACAGAGCAAAAATGAGTGTGCATACATTAAAATAATTCACATATACATAATTAGCATTAACCTTCCTTTTTATGAGAAAAGTTCCAAGACTGACCATGATGTATGAGACAACAAAAAGTCAGGGCAGGACCCAGTGTCTGTTGTCTCCATAGTTACATGACGATTCTTTGTTGGCAAACAGTGGGTTGAAGAGAGGGAGTTTCCATTCTCTCACCATCAATGTGATCTGCACAGTCTGAACCTTATCCAAATCTTACTTTACCTAATAACAGACTATGCCAGAGATGGTTTTCTTGGGCTGCTGGACAACATTACAGTCATCATCAGACCTTGTAAAATGGTATGCCTATGGCAAACAACACAGCACAAAAACAAAAACAATCCTGGATCTGTGTGTGCGCACGCATGCGTCTATTTTAAAAAGCACTTGCAGGCATATGTAAGGTTGATCTGCGGTTTGCTTACACCCTTTTTACAGAGGTTTCAGAGGTTTTCATCCATCAGGTTTCTTCCCACCCCACCCCCACGAGATAAGAAAATAGAGCAAAAATGCAGAGAACTGTGGTAAATAGTATGGTTTCTCAGTTAGTAGCTTTGTGGCTTTATATCATGAATTTTTGCTGCCACTCGAATATAGTATCAAACCCAGGAAAGTAGAATTAGTGTCGCCTTGGATAGGATTTTGGTCTGGGATTGATTGATTGATTGACTTATGGATGGATGGATGGATGGATGGATGGATGGATGGCAGTGCTTTAAAATGCTCCTGAAGCTTAATGCATTGCAAACTGCAAAATCCCAATTTGCCATTTAGGACTGAACACAGGTTGTAGAAAGACAGCCCCCACCTTAGCTTTTTCTCTTCTAACATGTGACATCATCATCTCCTCCTGAGATGTCTTGAAGGTTTTTGCATTAGTTTGCAGAATTGTAAAAGATGCCCAAACAAAAATGTGTATGAATTTTCATGTGCATTTCTCCTAATCTATATATGTTTGTATGCAATTTTGCCTAGTATATGCACATTTTGCAAACAAGATTCCATAATATAATGCATTTTTGTACATTAGTTTCATTAATATATGCATTTTTGTGCACACTTTCCTGTAATATATGCATTTTGCATCCATTTTTCCATTGGAAAACTATATTAAAAATGGGGAAAGTGTGAATACTGAAGGAGAACTGCATTTCAGTTCATGTATTGGTTCAGGAAGTTTGAATTAGGTAGGTTTGCATTAAAATGCAAACTGAATTAATTTCTCCCCATCGTTACTGTACAAACAGTGTCATTTATCTCAGCAACAAAGATGCAAGACTACTAGGACTGAAGGCCTGCTAAAAATGTTGAAGTGATTCTTGCAATAACTTCTGATCTTCAGATTGACCTAATCAAAGGGCATCTCCACACTTCCCTGTTTATGCAGTTGTTTTTGACAGTCCAGTTCTTTGACTTCCCTTTTTTCTGTGTTCTCTAACATAAACGCCTGATTCCTCCCACAATCTCTTGATGGCTAAAGTTTTAAGACATCACAAGTAGGGGGAAACTAACAAAGAACTATTATTTATTTTTTGTAATCTTATTACAAATTCATCGATACAGAGTTGAAAGGGAATCGCTGGTCATCTAGTCTAATCTATATCATATACCTACAGCCTCTTCAATAAATATCTCCTCTCAAAAAAGAGATTCAACAACTTCTCTACAGTATAAAATTAAGCTCTCAGTAGTCAGAGAAATACCATTTCAGGCAGACCAAAGTCTCATTCAAGAATCAATTCCTGCCAGTCACCCACATAGCTACATCTTCAGAGTCTGTGCACAGAGTGGATGTTACATGGATGGCCCCCAAATTAGTAATTCTCTTTCTACCAATTATAAGCCATCCTTTTCTCTCCTATCCATGTGTATTCTGGGCTCAGTGGGTGGGGAAGTAACACCCTCCAGCAGCTGTTTGAACGCACCAAAATAAATTACAGATGCATTGAGCTCTTTTGTATCTTGTTTTGCTTCCATTTATTTATTTATTTATTTCATTTCTATACCGCCCAATAGCCGAAGCTCTCTGTCTTCCATATACAGACATATCTTGGCATCCTGTCTCCTGGCCCATTATTTAAGTGGAAATGGAATCCCCAAAATGAACATCCTTTAAAATATGCATTTGATTGTCACCTCTCTCCAAAAGGAAAAAAAAAGTGGCCAGTTACAGCTAAATTCATTACATTAAATTATGTGCATGTATGCACACTTTGTCATTGACTACCCTAAAGCCTTTGATTGTGTGGATCACAACAAACTGTGGCAAATTCTTAAAGAGATGGGAGTACCGGACCATCTTACCTGTCCCCTGAGAAACCTGTACGAGGGTCAAGAAGCAACAGTAAAAACCGGACATGGAACAACCGATTGGTTCCAAATTGGTAAAGGAGTACAACAAGGCTGCATATTGTCGCCCTGCTTATTTAATTTATATGCAGAGTACATCATGAGAAACGCCGGGTTGGATGAATCACAGGTCCGAATTAAGATTGCCAGGAGAATTATCAACAACCTCAGATACGATACCACCCTAATGGCAGAAAGCGAAGAGGATCTAAAGAGCCTCTTGTTGAGGGTGAAAGGGGAGAGTGCAAAAGCTGGTTTGAAACTCAACATTAAAAAAACAAAGATCATGGCATCTGGCCCCATCACTTCCTGGCATCTAGAAGGGGAAGAAATGGAAGCAGTGACAGATTTTACTTTCTTGGGCTCCAAGATCACCGCAGATGGTGACTGTAGCCATGAAATTAAAAGACACTTGCTCCTTGGGAGGAAAGCTATAGCAAACCTAGACAGCATAGTAAGAAGCAGAGACATCACCTTGCCGACAAAGGTCCGTCTAATCAGAGCTATGGTTTTCCCAGTAGTAATGTATGGCTGTGAGAGCTGGACTATAAGGAAGGCTGAGCGCCAAAGAATTGATGCTTTCGACCTGTGGTGCTGGAGAAGTCTCTTACGAGTCCCCTGGACTGCAAGGAGGTCAAATCAGTCCATCCTAAAGGAAATCAACCCTGAGTGCTCATTGGAAGGACAGATACTGAAGCTGAAGCTCAAATGTTTTGGCCACCTAATGTGAAGAGAAAAGTCACTGGAAAAGACCCTGAAAGATTGAAGGCAAAAGGAGAAGGGGACGGCAGAGGATGAGATGGCTAGATAGCATCACCGATGCAATGAATATGAACTTGAGCACACTCCTGGAGAGAGTGGAGGACAGGAAGGCCTGGCGTGCTATGGTCCATGGGGTCATGAAGAGTCGGACACGACTTAACGACTGAACAGCAACAACATGCACACTTTGACAATATTAGCCAGGATTGAGAACTAAACAAAGAAACAAAAAAACACCCACCCATGTGGCAAACATAAATATGACAATTTCTGGAATTGTTTTGAAATGGCATGATATGGAGTTGCTCTGATGATGAATATTCTATGATTCTATGATGCAAAATGGAGGACATAATTCTAGACATATTATCTCCCTTGCAGAATATATCTTCCATAGTATACTATGTTGTGAGCAGATTTTTCAGAATCATTCTGCTACTTCTTATCCTAATAGCATCATCATTGCTGTGGATTCATTGGGGCTAGGAAACTACGATTGTTCTTGTAGTGCTACTCTTTCAGAACCAACAGCATGAGAAAAGAAAATGCACTGCAGAGAAGAATGCTTTATTTTGCTCTCCAGCTCCTTCTGAATCTCAAATGCATTTTTCCCATTACCATAACTCCCCCTCCCCCATTCATTCCAACATCCACAGGAAAAAATTGTGCTTTAAAATCTTCCTATAGGCTTTGGGTAGCTAAGTGACTCTACTCTCTAATACTTATTCTCTCTGTAAATAACCATTCTTCAACAAGTTGGAATATGCCACAGTGGATAAGGCTAAAAGCAGGGCACCAATGGGATGATTCATTTTTATGTACTGAGGTGGAGTCATGAAGTCCCACAGAGAAAGATTAGGATTCATTTGCTAGGGGCACTCCACATATTATTTCTTCCTGCACACATTCTGAAGACACAGGTAGGGAAGTGGCCAAGGTGATAAGGTCACTGAAAATTAGGAATGCACTTCTTTTGAAGATCCCTCTACCAAATAGATTTTATTAAGTTTTTGGGATGCAAGTCTGAAATGTGCATCCAATTTTTTTCAAATTCCACATCTTTCTTAAGCTACCCTGCAAGTATCTTCATAGTGCACGTAAGAAAAAGTAACGTGAGAGAAGTGGCTTTCAGAAGTAGTGTGGCATTATCTCAGATTGCTGGGGGCAGTTTGACATCACAGAGTTCCATGCCAGAACCTTGCGATAAACAGTACAAGATGAAGTACTGAGTTTCAACACAACAGTAGTTTATTTCGCAGCAACAGAATCTGGGTCTGGGTTCACGGCACCCTTAACACGATGATCTCTTATGGCTCTGAATTGCACCTTGCTCAAAGTCCCTTAGCTCTACATTGCTGTATTCATTGCCATTCAGCACTTTTTTGCTTCTGGCAGAAACATTCTGGATACTGTTGTAGCAGCTTTTGATCCTGCAGCCTCTCTTTCCTTGGGCCCAACTACAGATGCCACTTTGACCCTAGCATGTGGGCCTGTGCATTCTTACTCTGTCCTGCTCTTGTTCAGCATAGTCCCTCTCTTCTCATTACTTTCTGTTCCATCTTTCTTCCCTTATATACTGCACCCATTGACTCCACCCTTCATCCTGGCTTGCTTCTGCACTTACCCCCTTCCTAGTCCTTTTACTTGCCCATAGCTGGTCCCACTATTGTCCCATGTCTCCCGCCTCGACTTCCCCTCTTATGTTGTCACCAGGTTCACAAGTATGGGAAAAACATCTTTGTCCTCCTGTGACTCTTACGTAATTCTTAGGGAAGCGCAGAGGGCCATTTTTCCAATTGTTGGTAGTAATGCTGGAAATCAGAGTACATGATGTATGTTCAGGCTCACAAACAGAAGTCACCTGAAACCACATCTGTTAATGAGCGAGGGCTGTACTGAGTCCAAGACAATGGCACCACAAAAGCCTGTTAGAATTAAGCCCAGGTGGACTGAATGAGAGCAGGAGTGTGGTAAGCAGAGGCGTGTCAGGACCAGGAGGGGCAGCTTCAAAGAATGCTGGGAAAGGTAGATGGAAGGAGAAGGACTTACAGGATAAAGACTGCAAGGGAGGAAATGTAGCACTGAAAACATGGGAAAAGAGGACATACTCTTGGAGTGGTTAGTTGATTTGTCGATGGAAAGGGTGGATGGACTTAAACCCTCCCCTGTGATGAGCTGGGGCTCCTAGGTCAAAGAACAGATACTTGGAGTGGGTCCAAGTGCCTTTCTCAGTTAAATGGGGGTACCTTTCTGTTTGATTAAGAAGGTTGTTAATCAATTAATCTAGCAAACAAATTAAAGATTACAGTCCTAACGACTGCCTGCTCAGAGTCCTTAGGATAGGGCAGAATAAGTATCTAGATCAATTGTGTGTATAAATAAATTGTACATACACACACGCATGCACACACACGCACATACACACACCTAGTGGCGTCTCACAGTCTTGCTGTGCGGAAACATGGTTTTCTCCTTACAGAAAAGACCATGAATATCTAGTGGAATTTCCTTCTTATATGTCCAGACATAACGTAATGGACAAAATACACACCCATGTTCATAAAGACAAGTATTGGGTTCTTTTATTCTATGTTGCTCTTCACAACATACAGGTTGTACATTATACAGGTAGGGGAGCAGGTGCTGCTTGCATACTCTACAGTAAGGGTGCAGAACCACATTCAGCCTGGGAAGCATTTTTTAATTTTTTTTGCGTTATTGTTATTAAAAGTCCTTTTAACAACAACAACAAGAAGAATAAAAATAAGAACAAATTCTCTTTCAGCTTTCAGGCACTCAGCAGGCAACAGCATTGGAAAGCCCCAAGGGAAGAAGTCTTGGCTAAGTCCAAGGGGCTTTCTGAGAAACTCATGCAGCTGGAGAGGCTGTGAGGACAGAAAAGGAGAGGGAATAGTAAAATAAAGAGCACACCTTCCCACCCCCACCTCCTTACAGCAAGGTAAGCACTGAAGCCCTGCACCATGAGAAATTTCTCTGAAATTCTTACCCCTTCCCACAATTTTTGGGTGCAATTTATATTTGCCCCTTCCCCCAATGAATAGTTGAAACTCTAAACTGCATTTAACCTTAACTATGGTTTATTGAAACAAACCAGCTTCATTACCTACAGTTTGAAGATGGCTTGTTTCAACAAGCCATAGTTAACATTAACTACAGTTTATTCAGGTTCAGAAATTGTAAGTGCAGTTAATCTGAACTGAAAAAGAAGTGAACGCTGCTGAACTTCTTACTGTGGCTTGTTGTTCTAATGATCAAACATGGCCTAGCATTATGTACTGACAAAGCCATTGTCTTATTTTTAGGCCAAAACTAGCAGTTTTAATGTCTCCCATTGTATGCCTGATGATGGAAGGACTGGACTTTTTTCACCATAAAAAAGCATATAGCACACTGAATGATATTTCATATTATGGCATCCTATTATCACACAGACCATGTATACTGAAGTAATGCCTCGTATTTAATCTGTGAATAGCTTATATTTCTCTTATATCTTTTATAACTTACTCCGTCTTGACAGAATGAATGAAGAACAGCTAAACAACATCTAAGTGGTATAATCTTGTGGCTGAAATTCAGGAGTAGGATGGTTAAATCCAGTTCAGAAGTATAAGAGGTAGTAAACAGACAGAAGAATACAGTAAACTTTCTTCAAAAGGTCTTTTTTCCTTTTTGTTACCCTAACAGTCCTTTGGAGAGCATACTGTTGGCAGAGCTCTTTGCTCAAGAGGCCAGTTTTGTGTAGGCACAAGGCAATTTGCAAAAGCAATAAACTGACATTCTGTGAAAAAGCCTGCCAGAAAGATGAGCCATTAGCAAATCCCCCTATATATGCATTGCCTGAAAGATAATGGCTTTAGTACACAGTTAAAGGGGAAAGAAACCAAAATAAAACAATGCTGACACCTAGAACTTAATGTGGCATCCTCTACGAATACATGATGCCTTTCCTTCAAGCTACTGCTCTGATGGTTCAGAGTTGCCTGAACATGGAGGCTGGTATGGAAGATGTATCTTGATTACTGATCAATACCTAAATGCTAATTTATTTATCAATGAAGGAAGTGACTCTACAATTCTTGAACTTCTGTGTGGCTCATGCTGCTCTTTCTGACTCAGAGAAATACTGGGGCTGAATCCATTCCATTCTTTCCCCCCATGTGCTTATGTAATATGTATTACATCCCACAAATTCCTCCTTGATAGTGCATAAGAAAGAAGAAGCCCAAGACATTACAGAGTCATCTGTTGCTGTATGATTCAGCTAATAAAGTAGTATGAGACACCTACTTGCTTCCCAACAGGTGCATGGCACATATGAATATTTAACCATGGATAAAGCTACTTCCTGATGCAGAAGTGCTAAATTACCACTATGTGAATGTTACAGTTCAAGGCGAGATAGCAAAGCGTAATGATCTAACCACACGTCAAGGTGGCAGGCCAATGAATTACAACACAGGTCATGCCTAACAACTGTAAAATGGGGTGGAGTTTAATTCTGATTTGGGAAGGGGGTGCTGAATCCTTTCCCCAACCACTGTTTTCCCTTCTGCAACCCTTCCCTTCTATCAGGGAACCAGGACCCTTTGGCCTAATTTCATGTGGCCACTAGAATCATCCAGTTCTTTGGATGATGTAGACTAGGATTAACTTGTGGCCCTCCAGATGTTTTGGCCCACAACTCCCATTAGTCCTAGACAGCATAACCAATAGTGAGGTATCATGGGAGTTGTATGCCAAAGCATATGGAGGGGCCACAAGATGCCCCTGTTGTACTCTCAGTATTGCTCTCTGGACTGCTCCTCCAGCAATCATTTCCTCTTGTACTTCATGTGTACATGAGAGATATAGAAGAGATGGGGTGGGGGAAGGATTAGGCACCCTCTTCCCACCTCCTGCCAAGAATCATGTAGTCCAAGAGTGCTGCAAATTCTGCCGACTTTTGGCTCTGGCTCCAATCCATCCACCATCAGTTCTGAATCTGCCCAACCACTGATTACAGCCCCTGATTGACTTTCCCTGTGGGTCAATAGACGTTCATAGGAAAAAGGTTCCCCACCACTGCCCAACTCCTTCTTCCCTCTTTCAGATCCAAGAATCAAAATAAACCCACTATATTGCTTTACAGTGCTTCAGCACACCCTGGGTTGGATCCAGTGCCATCATTTTGCCAGTGGAAGGATACCACTAGCAGAAGGGGACTTCCGCATCCTTTGTCTCTCTCTCTCTCACACACACACACACACCTGCAGTCACCTATGCAGCCTCCAAATATCCTCCGGAGGATTTCCCAATCTTCCAGAACAGATTTGGAGGGTGTGTGGGAGGGGAGCTGCAGAGGGAGGAGAGGATGTGGAAGTCCTGTCCCACCAGCAGAACAAAGATGCTGGATCCATGCCCCTTTGTTCAAACACATAGGTCTGCCAACACAACATACAATTAGACCAAAATCTATCATAAAACATCCCAAACCACAATACACAGGATTGTGGACCACTTATCTGGTTTGCATTTTCTTTGCATGCACATTTTTTTTGCTTTACAATCACCGCAGATGCTTTGGAAGCATGCAGAGTACAATGACTACCCACTACCTACTCCACTCTCCTTTTTCCTTTCATCCTGGATCTTCCTTCTTTTGCTTGTCATACAGTATACAGGCTGCAGTAAAGTGTATTTAGGGCATCTCTAGACCAGCCCCAAATCCTGCATTTAAAACGGGGCTTTCTGCTTCTGTTTTAAATGCAGGATCACGACGACTCCCTTTTCTATGTGCTTCCTTTCCCCCCTCCCCTTTCCCCCTCCTTCTCCCTGAGTCTTCCATTATCTTTCATTGATCTCACTCCTGTTCTTGCCACTTTTCCTCTTTTCCTGGAGGGAACTCAAGCAGAACACAACAGGGTAATCTGACAGCTCATTATCTGAGATCTATTTAAAAATGGAACAAAGGGCATTTAGTGCAGGCGATGCCTTGGATGAGCAATCTCAATCGCAGGATAAAAGCCCAGTATGAAGGAATCCACAGTGTTGAGTTTCAATTTGTTTTTCTCTCAGTAGTGATTGTTCTGGAAAAAAAGCCCCTTTCCCTTTTATTTTTCCTTTCTTTTGCTTCCTTTCATCATAGTCTTATGGACCACATCAAAGTACCAGATAGTCAACTGGTCGCCACAGAAAGTTGCCTTTTATTGAGTCAGATCATTGGTCTATCTAGTTCAGTACTGTCCACGCTATTTATTTTAAATAAAGTGCCATACAAGAGGGTTGCACTCCCCCCGCCCATTCTTCACTGTAAGTCATCCACCAAGGCTGTTCCCATCCCAAAACTGGGATTCAATCCGGATTGGGATGGATACTAACAATCTGCATCATCCAACACTGCCTGAGTTGAGAAGCCACCACATGCTCCAACACCTTGCCCAGGAATGGAAAATTAGACACTGGCTGGTAATTATCCCACTGGATAATTACCAGTGATTTCATTAATAAAGGCCTCACCACTGCTTCCTTCAAAACAGCAGGAACTGTGCTATCCATCAAACAGGCATTAGTTGCTTTCAAAGTCCATATTCTCATACCAGCCCTGGCAGATTTCAATAGCCAGGACTGGCAAGGATAAAGGGAACATGTGGTATGCCTCAAACCGCCAAGTAATTAGTCCATGTGCTCAAGCTGTACAAGTTGAAAAGTATCCATAACAACATGACTACACTAGACTCTAGCTCCATCCATATTGGATTTGGTCAAAACTATGGCATCTAAGTTGGAATGGATGCAAGTGACTTTATCTGTAAAATGTACCACAAACTGGTCACAGGGTTCCAGCTCCTGCTGAACAAAGCCTATACCAAGAAGGCCCTTCACCACCCAAAAAGCTCCTTTGAATGACACGGATTGGCTCTCCAGGGTTTCAGGCAGGGGTTTTTCCTACCTGGAAATGCTAGCAATTGAAACTGGCACCTTCTGCATACAAAGCATGTACTCTAGTACTGAACTATAGCGCCTTCTACAGACCACAGTTTACGAATCCATGGTCTAAAGTAAGTATTTGAACACAACAGTGCATCTGAGTCATTCAATGTAGAAACATTCAGCAAGCTGCACTTTGACTCCATAGCAGAAGAATTCATATGGATATGTTTAGGAATACTACTACTGCCTGGCATTTAGATAGCATTTCTTGAGTGTTCAAAGCACATCAGCAATCCTGACAACAGCCCTGCAAGACAATCTGTATTATTGTTGACACAGTGGAGGTGGAAGAGTTGGGGCTGAAGCTGAAAACTAGAAGCTTGCCAAAAGTTTATGGCTTAGGTAAAACTTGAACTTTGCAGTCCATTACAGCAGCTCTAATCCTGATTTCTTCTAATGCATTAAATCAGGAATAAAGAAACTGAGCTATACATTTGCTATCAGCCATGGCCTGTGTGTGGGTGTGATATGGCTGCATACAACTGTGGAATTGCTATGCAAATCAGCTTTAATCCAAATTTAGTTAAAGCACATAAAAAGGTATGACCTTAACCCCAGTTCGCTAACTAAAGCAGAGGCTGTTTACATTCGGAATTTTAAATCAAACAATTATGTGAATCGCAGATGCCATTGCACAAAACACACACCAGTGCCCATTATGCTACACACTGTACAAAGAGGGGAAAATGCATATTTCTTGTCTCAAATGGTTTAACATCTACCTATAAGGCAAGAGGCTATTTTGAGCAGTATGTACAATGTTACACCAGGCTGCATTCCAGTGGACATTTGTGTGGGACAAAGCAGGAGAAAATAAACTAGAGCTGGTCAATATACAAGGAGTGCAGGGATATTTCCTGTGAAAGTCTTTCCCCACAAATAGGTCCCTGCTCCCAGCCAGTAAAAGACAGTGTTGAATAAACACTGAGAACAAGTAGGGGCAAAGGTCCACCCATTGTGCCGGCCTCAGACATTTTTGCACCTGAAATAATAATTCAAAATTATACCCACTCCCCACCTCTGCTTTGGACTGGAGCTTTTTTTCTTTTCTCTCTTGCAGAGCACATAAAAATGGAAATGAGTGGCAGGAAATCAGCAAAATCCTTAGGATCGGCTGACCAAAGCAGTGGCTGCGTGACAAGGATGGCTCCGCTTGCCTATTAACTTCTTCCTTTAGCTGCACTTCTTTTTCAAGCAAGCCACTTATAGGAGAACAAAGCAGAGATGGAAAGCAAACTGGCAGTCCTTCTGGGCCAGTGATATCCCCAGCTATCCCAATCACCTTCCATAAACATATCACAAATTACTGGGACATATCTTTCTATTTTCTTGCATGTATGTCTGGACTACAGTTTTTGCCAGGAACATGCCTAAAAAGGATACCAGGAACAAAGCAAAAAAGAAAAAGACAGGGCACAATCCCATGGCCGCTAGACAGCATCTAGACGGCCATAGGGTTTTCCAGTTTCTGGGAACTGAGCTCTGAGTCAGCGCTCCAAGCTCAGTTCCTAGAAATCCGACTCCCCCCCCCTCCCCCGCCGCCTTGTAGGAAGCATGTTTCATCCCTGGCTCCATGCTCGGAAGAGCAGTGCTGAGCAGCCGAAAGGGGGCATTCCTGGGGGCAGGGAGGGGACCGAGGAGAGGATTCCCTCTGTGCTCCACCCGCCTTGGATTGGATAGTTGGCCGCCTCGGAGTTCAGAGGAAGCCTAATATCCCCATAGGATTGTGCCCTTAGATACCTAAGTAAAAAGAAGAGTGAAAGACGTTCCACTGCTCCAACCAGAAATGTCACCTTGAGCTCTGATGCTATGCTTCTCACCAACACCTTACTACTGTCTAGGCATGCATTTACTACTCAGAAGGTATCTAGAAAGATTTTAGAAAAGATGGCTGCTGCAGAAGGGTCTCCCTTGAGAAATCCCTTAAGATCACTCAGGGAGCATTAATGGCTCTGACAAAAGCCAGAATACATCAATGGCATCCACAGCAGCATTGGAAGACCTACAGAATACAATGTCTGCTTTGCAGTCAATTAAATATTAAATTAGGATCGGCCCAGCTGCCTAGACAAAAGACCTGTCTAGCCCAGCATCCTGTGGCCAAATAAATGCCTCCAGGAAGCCCACAAACAGAGCATGAACACAATAATTCTTCCTGACTGTCGCCTGCCAGCAACTGGTATTCCATGCATACTGCTGTTGAATATGGAGGCTCCCTTTAGCCATGATGATTAATAGCCATCAGTTCACTTCTATCCTACGTGAATTGACCTTTTAAAGGCACCTGAGTTAGTGGCCATTGCCACATACCATGGTAATGAATTCCATGAATCAATTCAATGTTGCATGAAGAAGTACTTTCTTTTTTCTGACCCTTTTGTCAGTCAGTTTCATTGATTCATGCCAAACTGTAGTTATGAAGGAGGGAGAACAAATTATCTTTCCACCCTTTCTGCACCATGCATAACTTTAGTCACCTCTATCATGCTGTCCTTTTTCTAAACTAAAAAGCCCCCAAACCTTTAGCTTTTCCTTAGAGGGAAGGTGCTTCAGTCCTTGATTTTTTCAGCTGCTCTTTTCTACACCTTTTCCAGATAGATAGATAGATAGATAGATTTAGATGTAACAACCAGAACTGGACAGAACTTTCCAAATACAGCTGTGCCACATTTATATAAGGGCATTTCTTTCCCATCAGCTTCCTAATAATCCCTGGCATAGAGCTTGCCTTTTTCACTGCCACCACATACTAAGTTGATGTTTTCATTATGCTATATACCAGCGGTCCCCAACCTTTTTGGCACCAGGGACCGGTTTCGTGGAAGACAATTTTTCCATGGACTGGGGGGAGGATGGTTTTGCTGGTGGACGTCCGGCCACTGGGATGCAAATGGTGTCCGCATAGCGGATGCCATTTGCGTCCCCATTCTTTGTAGTAATAGGCTACATAAAGATTTATGTAGCCTATTACTTGAAGAACAGGGACACAGACGCCATTTGTGTCCCAGCGGCTGGAAGTCCGCCAGCAGCCAGAGCCGGCCGGCAGCTCTGCGGATTTGCCGCGGAGTGGAGCCGGCCAGGTCTCGCGAGGATTCCGGGGGGGGGGGAAGATGGATTGCCTCCCCCCCCACGGACCACCGCAGACCCAAGATAAGGGGGTTTTGCACACCCCTACGGCCCGGTTCCTAACAGGCCACGGACTGGTACCAGTCCGCAGCCCGGGGGTTGGGGACCCCTGCTATATACCATGATTCAAGATCTCTTTCCTGGTTAGTCACTGCCAGTAAGATTCCTGCAGTACTAGTGTTCTAAAGAAATTAAAGTAGATGACAAGAGTAGTCTTCTCCCCCTTCCTCTCCTTTTAGGCTTGTATTGCCAAAGAGGGACTGAGTCCTCTTCCAGGATACCTGTCTTACTACTCAGGGTGTCCTTTCCCTCATTTCTGCAAACCCAGGACAATAGGTAGTTGGTGCAAAATTCCATTTCTTTAATCTTTCATTTAGCTCTAAATTAACTTCCTGTTACTTTCTTTTGTACAATACCATTCAGCCAGCCCAGATTCACATTTCTCTTCATTCCATACTACCTGTTCGTACCATGATATGGTATGGCTCCATTGTCCCTTTCATACCATTCTCATTACAGTCAAAATTCCCCTGAGATTCAATAAAAGCCCATCACTGCAGCATGATGTAATCCATCTCACATTCACATTGTATAAAAGGTTTATCTGGATCCCTTTCATTCTGGTTTCAGGCCTGTTTTGGGGACAAAAACTGCTTTAGTGGATGACCTATGCTGGGAACTGGACAGGGGAAGTGTGATTCTGTTGCCTCTGCTGCAACTTTGTTTGTTTGTTTGTTTGTTTCATTTCTATACCACCCAATAGCCAAAGCTCTCTAGCTGGTTCACAACAATTAAAACCATAAAATACAATATGATGAAATGCAATATGAAAGTTTAAAACTACAAAACTTTAAAACTATAGTATAAAATAAAAACCAAAATAAAACCTAGCAGCACCACAAATATTTAAAATACAGTAACAAATTTAAAACAAGAGAAAGACTAAAACACCTGGGGAAATAAGGTCTTCAACTGGCGCCAAAAAGAGCACAACGCAGGTGCCAGGCAAGCCTCTCTGGGAAGCTCATTTGACAACCAGGGTGGCTACAACAGAAAAACTCCTCTTCTTAGTAGCCACCTACCTCACTTCCTTTGGTGGGAGTGCCCAGAGAAGGACCAATGAAGACAATCTGAGGGTCCAGACAGGTATATATGGGAGGAGACAATCCTTCAAGTAAATTTGTTGTTGTTCAGTCATGTCCGACTTTTCGTAACCCCACGGACCATAGCACGCCAGGCCTTCCTGTCCTGCGCTCTCTCCCAGAGTGTGCTCAAGTCCATATTCATTGCTCAGGTAAACTGGCCCCAAGCAATTTAGGGCTTTGAATGTTAATACCAACACTTTGAATTGGGTCCAGAAATGGACTGGCAGCCAGTGAGATGGAAAAGTAGTGGCATAACATGATCACACTGGCGAGTCTTCATTAACAATCTCACTGCCCTATTTTGGATCAGCTGAAGTTTCCAGACCATTTTCAAAGGCAGCCCCATGTATAACGCATTGTAGTAATCCAGGAGAGGTTACCACAGCATGGATAACTGTAGCTAGGCTATCTCTGTCCAGATAAGGACACAGTTGGTATATCAGCTTAAGCTGATAAGGTGCTCTGTGCTACTGATTCCAGCTGTGTCTCTAGTGCTAGATCCAAGAGCACCCCAAAACTATGAACTTCATCCTTTAGGGGGAGAGTAACCTCCTACAAAACAGGTTGAACATCACTAAGCCAGGCAGATGAACCACCCACTAAAAAACAACCTCTGTCTTGTCTGGATTGAGTCTCAGTTTATTGGCCCTCAACCAGTCCATTTTCATGCCCCCAGAACAGCCACTGCCTTACCTGAATTTGATGAAAAGGAGGTAGAGCTGGGTGTCATCCACATAGTGATGACACCTCAGTCCACACCTCCCGATAACCTCCCCGAGCTATTTTTTGTAGATGTTGAACAGCATGGGAGGTAGAACAGAGCTCTGTGGTACCCCATGGTGTAGCTGCCAAGGGACAGAACAAAATCCACCAGCACCACCTTCTGGAAAAAGCCACCCATGTAGCAGTGGAACCACTGCATCACAGTGCCTCCAATTCCCAACCAAGACAACCTATCCAGGAGGATACCATGGTCGATGGTATCGAAAGCAGCAAAGGGATCCAAAAGAATCAACAGGCTTGTATTCCTCCTATCCCTCTCTCGGCAAAGGTAATCCCACAGGGCAACCAAGGCAGTTTCTGTTACAAAATCAGGCCTGAAGCCCGATTGAAATGGGTGCAGATAATCCATTTCATTCAAGAGTGCTTGAAATTGACTGGCAACCACCCACTCAAGCACCTCTCCCAGGAAGAGAATGTTGGCTACTGGCGTATAGTTGTTAACATAATCTGGGTCCAGGTTAGGCTTTTTCAGGAATGGCCTAATTATTGCCTCCTTTAAAGAGGCTGGTACCACCTCTTCAAAGCTAGTGCAAAAATCCAGCAGCTAGACTTTTGTCAGGAGTACACTTTGTAGACCACATTATGATTTAGATCTGCAACTGTAGACCAGCACAATTCAAGGTGCTGGATTTTACCTACAAAGCCTGGTGCCTGATAAGCAGTGTGTGTGATTTGTACATTTAATAAACGAAAACACACACAACCCATTTACCTTGCACCCACATGTCTGCCATTGCTCCCTGCCCATCGTACCATCCTGCGCCCTAGTTCTCCATTCCATAACAATTGTGATCCTGCAGAATCCCATCTCACTACCTCATTCTCCTCTAGAGATAAAATATCTGATGCTTTTATTTACCTGTATGTGATGGGAGGGGGTACCATGTCCTAAACATTATTTTTTTATATTTAATCTCCTAAAGCAGGGGTGGGCAGAAGACAGATCTCCAGATGTTTTGGACCATTTCCCACAAGCCCCTACCAGCATGGCCAATGGTCAGGAATGCTGGGAATTTATGTCCAAAAAAGCTAAAGATCTACTTTCTTCCAACCCCTGTCCTCAAGCAATAGGCAGCTTTGTAAACAATAGGGCAGGACAGGCAAAGCCCATGCTCTTCATTTCATTTCGTTTCATTTCTTACATTTCTGTACTGCCCAATAGCCAAAGCTCTCTGGGCAGTTTACAAAGAATAAAAACCATTAAAATACATTACATAATATAAAAACCCATTTACATACAGACACCACACACACAAACACACATTCATCTAAACAATTTTTAAACAATAAGAAAAATCCAGGACTTGATTAAAACCTCATCATATGCTGCCAAATGCCTGAAAAAAGAGAAAGGCCTTAACCTGGTGCTGAAAAGATAACAATGTTGGCACAAGGCAGGCTTTGCCAGGGAGATTGTTCCATAATCGGCGGGCCACCACTGAGAAGGCCCTCTCCCATGTTGCCGCCTGTCAGGAGCGCCCTAGCTGCCTCTTTAAGTCCCCTCCAATAGCCAACTCACGACACAGACGAAAGGGATTCTTTCCAAGGCTTTATTCCATTACAACTTAATGACTCTTTCAGATGCTAATCACCAGCGACTAAGCAAGGAAACGCACTGGGGTAGTTAGCGGAGTAGCCTAAGCTCTGGGTAAGGCAGTTAGTCCCCGTTTGAAAGGGAAGAGTGGGAAAACTCTGAACTTATGGGCTATGGAGAGGTCCTCCCTCTTACTCGGGGATCCTTGGGAGGCGACTGTTGTTTTAGCGCCAAGCGGACAGAGCGCTGCCTCTCGGCTTCCTCCATCAGGCGCCACTCCCTCTGTCTCCGCAGAGCGTCCAGCAAGATCCCATCCCCCGCTCTCTCACTGCTAGGGTCACTACCTCTCTCAGGAATGCAGGCAGGCGGACTCTCTCCCTGCCGCTGTACCTGTGAGAGATGAGTGAGCTCCTCTCCCACGGGTGGTTGGTCCTCCTCAGAATCAGAACTACTCTGGGGCTCTGTGGGCTCAGTATCCACCCTGACAGTGCCTTCCAAGCCTCCTTTGGAGGAGGCACCTGCAGGAGGACTTTAGATGATGAATGTAGTGTACGGGTAGGTTTATGCCGGCACAGGCACTCCATCAGGTATTATGGTCCCAAGCTGTGTTAGCTTTTTTAGGTCAAAATCAGCCCTTGAATCGGGCTCGGAAACTTACAGGCAGCCAGTGGAAACGGGCCAGAATCAGTCTTATATGTTTGGACTTTCTTGTCCCTGTCATCAATATGGCTGCCGCATTTTGCACGAACTGCAGCTTCTGAACCATCTTCAAAGGCAGACCAATGCAACGTGCATTGCAGAAATCTAACTTGGAGGTTACAACAGCATAGACAACTGAAGCCAGGTTATCCCTGGTACAGATAGGGGCATAGCTGGGCCACCAACTGAAGTTGGTAGAAGGCACTCTGTGCCACTGATGCTACCTGAGCCTCAAGTGACAGAAATGGCTCCAGGAGAATCTCCAAAGCTACAAACCTGCTCCTTCAGTGGGACTGCAGCCCTATCCAGAAACAGGGTTGAACACCTTCCATCCAGTCAGAAGAACCATCCACTAACAGTAACTTGGTCTTATCTGGATTGAATTTCAGTTATTAACCCTCATCCAGTCCATTGTCACAGCCTTTCAAAACTTTCTGAAATAGCTCAGGGACCCATGTGTGCCAAGGACTTCAGGCTCCCTTTGGACAGAAAGTCAGTTTTTTTGTAGCCTGACTGACAGAAAAATGAGGTAGGATTTGGGGAGTAGAACAAAAATCCTGGCAGTACAAAGGGGGGGAAACACTGCTCAGGAATATTGTTGCCAAACATAGCTAGATCTCCTTTCTGGTGGTGCCCTAGAACAGCCTTCTCCAACCTGGTGCCTTCCAGATGTTTTGGATGACAACTCCTTTGGCTGCTGGTCAGTGATGTCATCCCAAACATCTGGAGGGCCCCAGGTTAGGGAAGGCTGCCCTAGAAAGATATATTATCCACACAGTCTCAAAGTCTTATTTGTAACTAACCTAACTGTACTTCATTCAGAGGAGAAAACTTTTTTTCAATTTCTGGTTCAGTTCTTTGAGTACTTCAAATGCGTCCTGTAGTTCTAGCACTGCTAATGAAGCCCTGTCCTATGATCCCATCACCTTAATATTAGAGGGGCACTTCTGTGAGTTCTGCAACTTCAATACAGCCAACCAGTCCCCCTTCGGCTGCCTGCTCAATGAACAAAAGGGAAATAAAAAATAGCTTAGAACAGTTTATGTTGTGATTTGCTCCTCCTCTGCCCAAAAGGGGGCCACCTTGCAAGAGAAATCTGTTTATTAAACTATCCTTTTACATGTTTCATGTTTCTTTTTTTAATGTTTTATGGAGCTGTCAGTGTGCAAAATGATTTTTTTTTCGTACTCTTTGAAATAAGGATGTGATGTGGGATCAATTTTTTATGGTAGTAAAGTAAAAGGGGAAAATAGGAGCAATTTTCTCTTTCGAACATGCCCTATTTAATGGAATGGATGTCACAGTGAAGCTTTATCCTAGGGAGATGCAAGAAGAACCACAAAATGATACTGTGGTCAAAGAATTCCACACTACACATTTCCCTGTTTCTCCTTATCTCTTCTGCAGCCATTTAAGATATATCCTTCTTTCCTGGGCTTCATTTCCCCCCCTTCCCTTTGTTCTGTAGGCCCAAGGAAAAGCCAACTAAACAAATGCATAAAATGGAAAAGTTTGATCTTGCGATCCTGGAATAAAAAGCAAATGCAGAGCACAACTTCTCTTCTTGAAAACTGCCGCCAAATCATATCACAATTAACCTCTGCCTGCACCTCATCCTCCCACTCCACCCTGCTCACTGCCATCTACACAAACAAGATGGCAGTGACCAGCACTGAAGGAAAATTTGCCAGCATCAAATCTACACTTAGTTAAAACACCAACCAACATGCACAAGGTTTATGCTTGTACACATATGAGACCTCCACTCTAATGTTCATACCATGGCTGTGCGGTATGAAACTCCAGTGTTCAAAAATCTGGAAACTCCAGTGTTCAAAATACACTATTTTTAAAAAGAAGGGGTAACAATCTTGAATGCCCGATTGGGGGGGGGGGTTTCAGCTGCTCTTCCCCAAGCTACCTTGGAAGCAGTAATATAATTTTGCAGGCAGTAAAACCAAAACTAGTAGGAAAAATCCACCTCTGTCCATACTGGAGATTCTAGAAGGTTGTAGGTTTGCGTTCAGTAGTCCCTCATGCCTATTACGGGAAGATCTTACCAATGGTCACTTTTATCCAGGAATCTTTATCCGGGATACTTTCCTAGCAAGGTACTAGGGTGCAGTGAGACTAGGCATTCATACCGTAAAGGTATGCTGGTGCATGGTGGGACACACATATACGCA
Organism: Heloderma suspectum; assembly: GCF_057233095.1. Lineage (NCBI taxonomy): Eukaryota > Metazoa > Chordata > Lepidosauria > Squamata > Helodermatidae > Heloderma > Heloderma suspectum. The sequence goes on from NC_139459.1 coordinate 282,346,757, forward strand.
CACGGGAAGCAGAACCCATCGTCCTTATATGAATGCATCGCAGTGACAGTGTACTGATAGGCAGGGAAGTGCAGCTGCACTATTATTGTATCCCTTGAAGGCACTAGTAAGACAGGCATGTTTTTAAAATCATGGACCAATGCTTTTTCTCTCCGCACTCCTACATGTGTGAGAACACAGGGGGTCCTGTTCTAAAATTAGTTGTGTGGGGGGCGTGGATGGGGATGTGGAAGAGCAAGGAGAGATGGGACTGGTTATAGGGCTGAGACTGCTTTAGTCACCATGATGGGTGATCTACACCAGGAACTGGACAGGTTGTGTCCCTGTGGGTTCTGATCGACCTTTCCACTGCTTCTATACCACCTACAATATACAACAAAAGAATTACAATAAAAAGTATAAATTATAAAATAATACAACCACAATACAAATATAAATTATAACTAAAACAATCAATTATACAATAAAACCAGTGCCCACAAATTAAAAGTAATACAGATAGGTGTCATGGATCAATAAACACCAAGGTGAACGAAGAAGATCTCAACATGCACCTAAAGCAGGGGTAGGCAACCCTTTGGGGCCATGGGCATATTTGGCAATTTGAGAAACTATTCTGGGCACTGCCACAAAATGGCTGCCTTGGGAGGCATGGCAAAAGACAAGTAAACTGCACAAGAGACAGAATATAAAGCAGAGGTGGGGTCTGAGCCCCAACAAACCAAACAACCCATTTGAACCTAGTTTTCAGCACCAACAGAAATCTATTTCACAGCAATTCCAGCTGCCAGTAAAAAAGTGTTGTTTTTTAAGTTGGAGCTGTATGGTGACTTAGTGGGTGCCAAGATATGTGTCCAGGAGAGTATTGTTGCCTATCCCTGGCCTAAATTGCAATATGGTTGGCTAATGTTTTATTTTTTTGGGGGGGGGTATTCCAAAGAATGGGCACCACCACAGAAAAAGCATTCTTGCTGGTTGACACCAGATGGACATCTGCAGGATGTGGCATAACGAGGAAAGTCTCTGATGAAGATTGCAGCAGTCAAACTGATCTACATGGGAGATGACATTCTCTCAGATAACCTGGTCCCAAGTAACATAAAACCACCCCCACCCCAAGTTCCTGCAGATCCTAGGGCATTTTGTTTCTGATGATTAGGCAGAGTTTCCATTGTACTATATATCAGGACTAAGATCAATGAATTCTTCATTAGGAAGTTAACCTATGAATCCTGAGACATTTGCTCTTATCTGGATGCAACTTGTGCTTGAAATGAGAAGGATATGCAGTAATTTGCAGTCCTTCTTTACAAACATGTTACATTATAAAAATGAATGATCATCGTACTTTGAGATGATAATATTATGAGAAACTATGGATCATACCCCCATCTCCTTTCTGCTTAACATATAGATAAGGGGGAGGGGTGTGTCTATTGGGCATTTATACAAACCAAGAATCTCATCATGCAATACTATGCAGGCACACTAAGAATTAAGTCCCATTGTGTCCAATGGATATTACTGTCAGGTAAATGTGTAGCTTCAGATTTATAAATGCAGAGAACTAATTTGAAATCTATCCACCACCAAAAGTTATTGCCCCTTAATCATTCCTCTTGGTATTCACTTTATGAAGCCAGTTTTTCCATATTCTTCCCTCTTGATCATCTGTCTGACAACTGGAAGAATGCACACCTCATGGTGTTAGCAAATACTTGAAGAAGTTCTGGCAGTAACAGCATGAAAAGGGGTTGCTAAATGTTGAGAACTTATTGGATTTAGACTTGGCCTGGTATGTCTGCAGCGATGAGATCCCTACCAGATCTGTTCTCATTATTCTGTCCTTTACAAAATCCCTTTGTAACCTCTCTGAGCTGCCATATAGCACTGTTAAAAAATTATTCTGATGCTACGATACTTCATTAAAAATAGTATTCCCTAGAATAAAGAAGAATTCAGAATTCATTACTTTGATATTTTCTAACTGCTTATATTCAAAGAACCATCTTTGACCAAAGGTCCAAGAATGCCTTGGCATGTATCTTGGGAGGGAATAATATATGTTAAAGGGATTTACTTGTTGTTCAGCACTGCACCTGCTTGTTAGCATCTAAAACATTTTTAAATATCTAGCATTTGGCTAGAGTGGGGGGAGTAAGCACAGAGTGGATGGTGAGCAGCCTGATGAAAAAGCTCTTCAGACACCTACTGACATGGCTTGAAATAGCAAAAAAGGTGTGTATTGTCCGCTACATGCACAGTACATGTGTGTTTACACACATGCATGCATGCTTGCATGAACCTTGAGATACAGAGGAATATTTTATTTATTTATTTATCACATTTCTATACTGCCCAATAGCTGAAGCTCTCTGGGTGGTTCACAAAAATTAGATTTAGAAAGACTCAACTGCAAGAAAAGAACTGGGAAAAGACCTCAAAAAAAGCAAAGGAAAAAATGACATAGTATTGTGGCACTTTCAAGACCAACAAATTTATTATGGCATAAGCTTTCATGGACTGGAGTCCACTTCCTTAAAAGTAGACTCTACAAAAGCTTGTTAGATGCCACAAGATTCTTTGTTGTTTTTGCTGAAACAGGGTTAACACCGCTATTCCTCCAAAAGTAAAGGAGAGCAGGATGTGTACGGGTGAGCTCTTTCACTGCTCCTGGGAAGAGGGAAAAGAATTTATGCACCTTTTACTCTGTGGTATGAGCTTTATAGCATTCTCTCTCTCAGTGTGCACAGCTTGCTTAGCTTTGTTCCACAAAAGTAATTGGAAATTAATTTATGCATTGTCTCCCATGGAGTCAGGAAAGCTTACGAAGTTTGTTCTCAGGCATCAAGCATATCCAAGAGTTGGCATATTCAATTCAGAAACACACCGCTTGAGCCCTACTGTCATAATTTGAGCCCCGTTATAGCCCCTTGCCTAAGGAGATACAGAAAATGTAAACTATGCAAAGGCACTAGAAACTGGTACAGATTCCCATATGAAAGAGGAAAGAATATCTTTCTAACTTGGCACAGCATTTTTCATGTTTAGAGGGGGGAAATCTGACAACTCCTAAATATAGACTTCTCCTATCATAAAAGGTAAAGGTGTCCCCAACCAGTCGTGTCCGACTCTAGGGTGTGGTGCTCATCTCCATTTCTAAGCTGAAGAGCCAGTGCTGTCCGAAGATGCTTCTATGGTCATGTGGCCGGCATGACTGAACACCGAGGTGCACAGAACGCTGTTACCTTTCCCGCCGAGGCGGTACCTATTTATCTACTTGCAATTTCTTGCTTTCGAACTGCTAGGTTGGCAGAAGCTGGGACTGAAGACGGGAGCTCACTCTGTCACGCAGCACTCGGGTCTCGAACTGCTGTCCTGCCAACCTTCCGGTCTGCAGTTCAGCGTCTTAACCACTAAGCCACCACAGCCCCTCTCCTATCATAACCCAGATACATAACCTAATGCAGCAGCTCAAAGGTCATAATTCATCAGTGATACTTACACATAAATCAACAGTGTTATAATCATTCAACACGTTGGCTGCATTCCCCCAAAACGCTAAGCCAGACTTCTTCAGAATCCTGGCTTACCATTCACAAGCGAGCATGTTGGTGCATGCTGCCTGATTGTTCCCACTTGACTCCTCCTGCAAGTAGGAGAGGCTAAACTAACCGGGAATGTACCAGGACAGAAAAGTTTATCATTGCATTCAAACCATGACTCCTGACTTGTCACTCCTCTTGCAAGCTAGGGTTTGAAGTGAGGGTTTGAAATTGGCTTCCAGATCCAGGCTTCTTAGAGGAGAAACAAGTCAGGGTTGAGGTTCCCTTGCAGGAGGAGCCAAGTGGGAGAGATTGGGCAGTGTGCACCAGCACACGTGCTCACTGACAATAAGCCAGGATTCTGATTCTGGCTTGGCATTTTGGGAAATCACCACCACAGAAACACACCACCCAGTTTCATTGCCTGGCAAAACCCCAAAGGCACCCCTCCAACGTGCATTGCTAATAGGGTTCTACAAGTCTTAGTTATCAGGGCAGGGCTGCTCCCACCGATTTACTGAAGGGGGGCAAGGTGCCAGATGTGCATCCATCTGTGAAGGACCTTACTATGAGTTGCATAAGCAAGAGCTACAATGTCACATTTGAAGATGGGTTTGCATCCATAAGGTGTAGCGTACATGGGTAGAAGCCAAACAAGGTACGTCTTATACAAAATACACTATGGCAGCAAAACTGGCGAGGAGACACATTTAAAAATCAGTGTTAAGTGGCAGACTTCAGCAGCGTCAGTGATTACATTGCCAAGTTCTCTTTTAGTGTACAGTAGGCATAAGTGATTCCAAAAAATCTAAGTTGGGCATAGCCTGATATCATTCTATTGAGTGGAATCTTTTATTCAGAGGGACACAGTGAGGCATGAATAAGGTTCGGAAAGGCTGTGCCAATCATGGATTTGAGTCAGGTCCCATCATTGGTGCCAAGGGACACACTGTCCCATTGTGCTTGTATTTGGACCACTTGGCTTGACCCTATGATGCCTCAGTGCACCACACAATCAAGCAGACAAGCCACAACTCTCAAGCTTATGCTTCACATACCTAAGCTCCAGGAATGTGAATAGGCCATGCAAGGCTTTAAAGATCAGCCTGAGGGAGAGTGTGGAGGGCTTGTGCCTGTGAACTATGCCTAGCTATCAGTTTTAGATGGAGAGCAGCCTTTCCCAAGCTGTTTCCCTCCAGATGTTTTGGACTACAACTCCTATCATAGGACCATCGGCCATGCTGCCTTAGGGCTTCTGGGAGCTGCAGTCCGAAACATCTGGGCTGTGTTTCCACCAGCTGTTTACTCCAACCTGGCTGCACGGTGAGGTTGTGTTTCCAAGACATCGTGGCCATTCAGCACCAGCCCTGCATTTTATTGCGGAAAAACTGCTTCTTCTGAGACTGGTTATAGTCCAACTTTTCCAGCTTACTTCAGCTCCATTACTGACCTATTTCCACAACTGCACTGGGTTCGGTGTCATAGTCCTACCCAAGGGGCATGTAGCCCAGCCCTTATGGGTGTGTTGCTCACCTGTTTGTGACCTCAGTGACCCAACCCTTTCCCTCCCTGTTTTCCAGAAGTTTCATCATCATTTTGAAGCAAGATGCCAAACGACCAGCTTTTAAAACATCATTGAAAATAAGCACTAGGTCACTAGTGTGTACAAGCCTGCTATCAAGGGCAACCAATTACACCTACTACAGCCTGAAAATCAGGCTTATCTCAGGTCACTTCCCCAGAACTACACGTGGGGAGCATCCATGGCTAATATTCTTTTGTGCCCTTTGGACCAGGGAAACAATGCTACAAGCATCATAGTCTAGTTTTCATATTACACGCTAAGTTTTATTATCACACTATTGCACAGGTCTTCCATCCATATGCATGCCCTCTATGTCAGTATCTTCCTATGACTCTATCAGTCAATTGCAAAATAGCACTAACAAGCATTTGCGCTATTGTGTGATAGCGCTATTGTGCGATAGTGCATTTTCCAGAACAACCCTACTTGACCTCAACAGGAGTCAGCAGGCACCCCTGGACTAATGCGCTATCACGCAATAGCACAAATGCATGTTAGTGTTATTTTGCAACTGAGCGATGATAGCAACATACTGATGTGGAGGGTATGCGTACTGATGGAAGACTTCTGCAATAGCGTGATAATGCGGTAGCCTTAGGGGTAAGGATGGACGGAAGTCCCTTACCTGGTCCCGCGGCTGTTTTCAGTGGGGGGGGAGGCACTCCGGTTCTCTCCCCGAAATTCTTGGTGGGTGGGGAGGCGCCCCTCCCCTCCTGGCCGAAATTCTGGCCGGGGGGGAGTGCCCTGGCTCCCCGGCCGTGAAATAAAAAAGTAAACTGTAAAAAAAAAACATGATAGGCTACATAACGATTTACGTAGCCTATCACGGCTAGATTTTCAAAGTCAGCCATGATAGGCTACGTAAAGATTTACGTAGCCTATCACGGCTGACTTTGAAAATCTAGCCATGATAGGCTACGTAAATCGTTATGTAGCCTATCACGTTTGTTTTTTTTTACTTTACTGGGAAATGGCGGCAGCAGCGGCCAGTCAGAAGACCGGCCGCCGCCGCCGAACCGCCACCAGGACCCGCCGCCGAGAGGGACATTCACACAAGGTAAGTCCCATCCCGGGGGGGGGCGCGGGGGGGTGTCGGAGAATTTCCCCACCAATTTCGGGGGGCCGAATGCATTGGCATTCGGCCTCCCGGAGATTCATGGAGAAATTCTCCGACATCCCTACTTAGGGGTGCCTCCTAATGTGGTAGCCTGCTATTTAGAGGGAAAGGAAAAAAATGAGCAGAATTGGGCATACTTTTTGTCCGGGAAGTCTACTCAGAAGTAACTCCCGTTGTGGTCAATGAAGCTTGTTCCCAAGATGGTCATTAAGGGGAGTAGAGCCTGGAGGGGGGGAGCCTCTCTGATTGGTTGAGCAGCCCCTGGCAGTCTGATGACATTCACTTCCAATCCCCCCACCACACCTTGAAGTATGTTTCTGTCAGCGACCTATAATGGTGCGGAGAAGTCGTGAAGTCGTAACTGGAACAGAGCACTGAGGGAACAACGGAAAGGGTTACAGTGCCTGTTAATGTGCAACTGCGCCTTTGCCTTTCACTCCTCTTCGTTAAAGCACAATTGCGCTTTAAAACTCACTTTAAAGGGGGGAAAGGGTTCGGAAGGCAGGGAGGAGACTGGACAGAGCGGGAAACTGGAGCGGAGCAGAAGGGGGAGAGGGAGGGGGGGACTCAGCAAGAAAGGAGGTGGGAACACGGATGAGGTAATCAGACCCAACCCAGACTCCACCCAGCCATCAAGAAAGTAATTCAGTTAGAGCTCAGTGGAAACAGCAAAGAGCCCCTGGCCACAGCGATGATAAGCCGGAACTTTAAGCACTGTGGAAACTGGAAAAGGAGAAGATGTGCGACTGGAGAAACATCGCAAGAAAGTTACAAGCCAGGTGAAGCCTATAGCGTGGAAACACACCCCTGGAAGGACACAGGTTGGGGAAGACTGATGTAGAGTCACTCTGAAGTAAAGGCAAAATGAAATCAAAATGCAGTAACTTTGGTGCAAGGGTGTGGACCATTTTGCTTAGACATAAGAAAAGCTGCACACAATTTTGGGTGAAAAACCCATCAAGACGATTTCCATTCAGACCTGGAATCCCCCACCAAGCTGAAGGAAAGAGTGTGCTGATCACTGAAGTATGAATTAGCCAAAGTGTCCCCAATTTACACAAGCAAGCAGAGCCCACATGTGCTGCAGGCACTGGAGAAAAGCAAACAAACAGATGAGACCAGAAACACTATCTGGCAACAGACACATCCCACTCCTCATTCATAGCTGAGCTTTTGAAATAATTAGCAATTCTGAACTACAAAACATTGTCCCAGTGGGATAATAAACTCTAGCATCTGTCAGAAAAGCAAGTGCCTATCAAATTGCCAAGAGAAACATTTTTCTCCTCATTCAATTCACATCTAAATTGAAAACAACCCCAGAAAGTATCCAGTGGCACCAAATCACTATATGTCTCTGAGAGGATGCAAGCTGTTCACCATCACAGACAAAGCTCCCCAGCCATGCAGCGATCACTCACCCAAATTAACAAATCATTTAATTTAGATAGGGAAAGAATTTGTAATTGACTGATGATGCGGCCCCATATGGCATTGTAAACTGGAGGAGAAGTTTTAAAAACTAAGTGCTGTCACCCCCATCAGAATCAACACTGGGTACCCAAATAAGGCGGGAAATGGCAGAAAGAAACACAAAAAGTATCAGCAAATATCAGCAACGCATCCTTGGAGAGGCATGGGGGCAATTCTAGTTAGTCTCTTTTCCTTGGTTTCAGCGTCCATCACCGTAGAGCAGGGATGCACAATCTGTGGCCCACAGGCCATTCCCGGTGAGTCCCATGAAGCCAGCAGCACCCCACCCACTTTCTCCCACAGCCCAGCTCATCTGCCCACCAGCTTCTTCCCCAGACCCCACCCACTCTCCTGGCAGGAAAAAAACTTTCATCTCAATCAGCTGCTGATCAAAGATAATTGATTTTCCTTGAAGGGAAGGAGGTGGGGATTAGGGAGGAAACCCTGAGTGATTCAACTTGCCCTATTTCTGAGTAGATATGCAAAAGCTTATCCTGCTTGCTTCTGAGTAGACATACTGCTCATGCTTACTTCTGAGTAGGCATGCAGATACTTGATATTTAGGATACAATCTCTCTCTCTTTCTCTTAAAAAGTGTTACCATTTAGAGGGTTTTAAGGGAGAGAGCTAAATTTTTAAATATCTTCAGGTTAGTGTGGAGGAGCTTTTAGAAAATCCTTCCTTTCTCATATGAAGGATGGTGATATTTTAAAAGCCCTTTTGCTTTTCAGCACTTTAATGGTATTTGTACATCTGTGGAAGGCTCTCTCTCTCTCTCTCACACACACACACACACACACACACACACTAACACCATTACATTCATAATCTGGCTGGCATTGAGTAGTGGTGTTTATTATTTATTTCTCATATTTCTACCTTGTCTTTCAGCCAACTACTCCGCAGGAAGCTTAAAACAGGCATGTAAAGTACCTTAACAATAAAACAATTTAAATCCAATCAATAAAACCAATCTCTGTAAACAATTCAAAGGCCATTTCAACAGTAATGAAAAAGATCTCCCACCATCGCCTACTCACCTTCAAAATCTTGGCAAAACAAGCACTTCTTAACATGCTTTCTGAAAACCATAACCAACAAGGAAGGAGCCCAGCAAAAATCTGGATTCCAGAGAAAGGATGTCATGACTAAAAAACCCTAGCTCTTAATGAACACTGACCTAACTTATCCTAAAGAGAGTCAGAGCAGAGACTTACCAGAAGAACTATAGACACTCTTGGAGATTATGTACCCCCTGGTTGTTCATCCCTTTAAATATTTTAGATATGTGAAGGTGGATTTAATATGTTGGAGAGGTTTGTTTTTTAAAAAGCATTTGACCTTACAGAATATTAATGATTTCCCCCCTTTAAATTAGAACCTGTCATTTTCCAGCCATGGTAAGAGCTTTTAAATGTCTCCCCTCCACCACCACCTTGACTCCATACCTGTCAGATTAAGAGAGCCAATCTTGGGGTGTGTGTGTATAAACTTGTTGGCTGAGAAAAGCCAAAACTTCCACCGCCATTTGAAAAGAAACAAAAAAGAAAACTCCAAAATAAGGAGTCCAGTTTTTTCACACTTCACAGGATCATGCCTACAGCTTAAAACCTTCTCACCTTAAAAGTTTATAACATAGGAGACATGTTTTACAGTCATAACTTGCACTCTTGACATGTGTCTAGATGGTGTCACCATAGGAAATTATAGGAACTGTGAGATGAATGTGGCACTTTACATCTCTCCAAGTCACTGGTTAAGGAGCTTGCAAATTCTGACAGGTCTCTATGGCCATTTGTGCTGTGTTCATTTTTTTTAAATGTTCACCACATCTTTTCAGCACTGCTGATTAATTTAAAGTTTTCTGTCAATGAGCTCTGATGCTTTTAATTGATTAGTTAAAACAAGGGCAGTATTTCAGTGTAGGCTTTACAAGTATAATTTCTTTTTCTTTCTTTTCTTTCTGGAAAATCATCTTGAACACATTAGCTGAATCACAACGTTTATACATAAACTGTTTCAATTACAGCATGGAACAACTTTCCACAAGTTAATCAAATTAAAAATCCATTGTTTAACCTCTAATTAATAAACTGATTCAGTGATTCAGTTAAATGAAAAGGTGTTAAGACAAAAGAGAGAAGAGGGCCATTTTATTTTCAACTAGAGGTAGTGAAATATCTTAGGAGCCTTAGAGCGCAATCCTTTGCATGTTTAGACAGAGAAAAGGCCTACAACTCCCAGCATGCCGCTGCCAGCCATGCTGGCTGGGGCACGCTGGGAGTTGTAGGCCTTTTCTCTGTCTAAACATGCATAAGATTGCGCCCTTGGACATCAGATAATAATTTTTTTAAGCTTAACAAAGCAAGTGTGCAGGAACACTACCTGCTGGAAACCTCAGGTGACTCATTGCAGAGACAGCAAATGTCTAAATTTGGTAAACGTCCAGAAACAAGTATGGTGATAGAAACATTTCCAACATTTACCACTGGTCTGAAATCTTACAAGTAAATTCAAACATTTACCAACTTTGTGACATCTACTGCAGTGTATATAAATTAGAAGTGGTGCCTCCATCCATAAGGCCTCAAGATCCTTATAGTACACATCTGTAGTGTGATGATGCTATGAGAGGAGAGAAAGAATCTAACTTTAAAACAAAAAACAAACAAAAAACAGCCAATAAATTAGTTTTCATTTGCAGACAGTATTTGTCGGCACTAGAAATAAGTAATGAAATAGTTGCTCACTTTCATTTATTTGGTCAGCTGTATTTGTTTTTCCAAACATGGACAATGCTGGACAACATTTTTCTCCTTGCCCCAAATGCCAAAATTGTTGTGACTGTATGGTTGGAAGCATTTCATCAGCAAAAGAAAACTCCTTCCAATATCTGTCAACAGAGTGAGCCCCAAGGCTCCTATGAAGAGTACAGCTTGGCCTGACATAATGTTTATCACTACATAAAGAGAGTATAGAAAGGAAGGCATATTTGGATATTTCTCCCCACAATGGCCTTCTTTTTTGATCTGTCAAAGAAAGTCAGTTTAACAAAATGAGAAAGAACAGAGCAGGGGAAAGCCCTTACTGAGAGCTCTCTTTGGTTACAGAGAATGATGCTGCCCTGCAGGGTATAGAACAGGCATGTGAGATTCCTGCAGACATCCACCCACAGTCTGGTCTGGCACCACTCTTGTTCTGAGCAATCAGCATCTGCCAAAATTACTGTGCACAAGCAGTGACACTCCTTGGAGACAATCCTCTGACTTTGCCTAGTGGCTGCTTCAGGTACTCTCTCAGCTCAGCCAGAAAAAAGTGATGGCTTTTCTGGTTCACAGCTCAATCTCTTAGTCACTACAAAATACCAATTGTGGATGTCCTCTTGCTCAGTTAAAGCAGTTAGTAACAGGAAAAAGGACTGGTATATATGAAGAGCTGATCAGAGAAAGGAATGACAAATGGTTTCTTCTTACTAATACTTTCAGTTATGACAATGGATTTCAAGAAATCAAATAGGAATAACATAAGGAACACACTAGTTGAAAGGCTTATTGATGGGATAATGTCAAAATTAAGGGATGATGTCAAAATTATATAACGTATTGAATGATATAACTTGGACAGAATGAGTCAGATATTGTATTAAATGGGATAACAACTAAGCTGAAGCTATCTCTGAAAATAGATGGGAAGAGGAGTGGATGGCTGGACTAAGGATATTTCCAAACAGTAATCTAGTAATTTTCAGTCTAGCTATTAACTTAAAATGTAAGTTACTAGGTAGGTGGTAGCTGACACCAAATGCTAATCCAGTTTATTGAAAATGTGGACATTACAGAGGAGATTTAGAACTGTATCTATGCTCAAAGCTATTGGAACAGAAACAGGTTATTTAAGATCAAGGAAATAACTGATATTTCAGTTCCAATTAAACTTAAATGACTAGAAAGACCACACATCAAAACAAGGAATTGAGCTAATGTCTGTCTTACTGAAGAAAGCAAAATAACACAATACCTGAAGGTTAACCTACTCCCACAAGAACCCGCCTATCAGTTGCAGTTAAGAAAATAAGAGCTGTGCTGGATCAGACTGAAGGCCTATCGAGTTTAGCATTCTGTTTGTACAGTGGCCAACCAGATGCCTACAGGAAGCCCACAAGCAGGACATGAATGAAGCAGCACCCTTCCAGTGGTCATCAGAAGCCCTGCTCCGTGATCTGCTGTCAAGGGAGGTAAGCTTGGCAGTGACACAAGACAGGGCTTTTGATGGCACCACCACAGTTGTTGAACTGTCTTCGGAGAGGAGTTCAACTGGCCCTGTCTTTGATGGTTTTTAGGTGAGCAGCCAAGGCATTTCTATTCCTTCAAGCTTTTAATGGTTCTTAAATGGTTGTCAAGCTTTCTCTTTTGATACTGATCTTCAACTGATTGTTTCTAAGATTTTTATTGCTCTTAGTTTTATTGTACCAAGATGTATATTTAGGGCTTTAAAGCAACTTGGGGGCCCTTTTGAGGGCTGAAAGGTGGTGTGTGTGTGTGTGTGTGTGTGTGTGTGTGTAATAAATGAATACATTAAAATATATTAAAACAGAAAGATATGCCAGCAATTAAAATTTGGGAGAATACACGTTGGGGTAATATCAGCAGTTTGGAATTGCTGTATCATGTTAGATACAGAAATGGTAGGATTAGCGATATAAGGAACTTTGACATTCATGGTAATTTTTTTCCAGAGGCAGAATTTTGGATATAATTGCATTAAGGTAATGTAAGCATGGATATGAAATACATTTGGTAATCATTTAGGGAAGAGGTAAAACTCAGTGGCAGAGCACATGATTTCCATGTAAAAGGTCCCAGTTTCAACCCCAGGCATCTCCAGGTAAGGTTGGGAAGCCTCCTGTCAGAATGCCTTGAGAGTTGCTGCCAGTCAGTATAATTAATATGAACTAGATGGACCAATGGTCTGTCTCGATATAAGGTAGCTTCCTGTGTTCCTAGATTTTAATAACACTGTATGATTATTAAATTTTAGCTGCCTTGGGTTCCTTGCAAGAGGAAAAACGGCGGGGTATAAATGCAATAAATAATAATAAAATAAAATTTTGCAAATCTAACTCCTGTTAAGAATTTTTTTAAAAAATGATGGGTTTTAAACTTCTGGCCAAATGGCTGATGGAAGATGGTCTATATTCTCCTGGGTAGACAACAGGACACAATGTAGACAGGGCCGGTGTCAAGGGTAGGCATGATCAGGCACCTGCCATGGCCTCACACCCCAGTGGGGACCCACTGACAAGAGCACCCTGGAGTTGACCCTCCTCTTCACCACTGCAGCCTGCTTTTTACTTGCCCCTTGCTCTGGCCCAGACAACACTGATGGCAAGGAGGAGAGTAGATGTCACTGCCTACCTGTTCACTGGCTCTCTGCTTGTCAAGAAGTAAGTGGTAGTGATAATGAAAAGGAAGATGAAGAGCAACAGCAGCTGGTGACAATGGTGGTGAGAAGGTCCACTCACTGAGGGAGGGGGGCCCACTGAGGGTGTCTTGCCCAAGGGCTGGCAAAACTTGCAGCTGACACCAAGCACAGACCTCAAAACCTACTTCAAGGAGGGGAATAAGAGCAGAATACATATCAGACTTGCAGCAACTGATGCAGCAAGTTTGCTTTGCCCTGCCTAAGCCAGTTCACATAATGTACTCTTCAGCTTGCTACTCATATGTGATGGCTGCATCTTTTGAATAGCTGCTACCTTCGATCCTAATGACCAAACGAATGTGTCTGTCTCAGAGATGAAAGAGTTTTGTTAAAAGCATGACAGTAATTATGTTCACATTAGTCTCAAAACACTGCATACTCCTAGAGGTTTCAGATAGGTGTCTTGTCGATTCTATTCCCCCCTCCACTTTGCCTCACTAATTTGTTGAAATTGGTAATGAAGTTGTGCTTTTTCCTGTACCCCCAACTACCCGAAGTCCCACATTTAGCCAAACTCAGCATTGCTGTTTCTACCAGAACTGCTGACCACAGCACAAAGCTGAAAAGTCCACTAATAGTTTCCCACTGCACAAGGATATTTGCAGCTGACAGACATGGAAAGCTGATAAAATGAAGAAAAAGAGAGTGTTCAAATGCAATGAACATATTTCTACCAAACTGCTTAAGCCAACACATTTCAATTGGGTTTTCACAGAGGACAACTATTCTGAAATTGTCACGGATCTAGGGTGTTTCCAGATGAAAATCCTTAATGGATTGTCTGCGGTGGGGGAAAAAATGGTGGGAAAATATGTGAGGGTTATGAGTGGAAGATGACAATGTCTCTACCTCTGTAAAATTCTGTGAATGAGGCAGGGTGATTGAATAATAAAAGCTTCATCTGGAAGCACCCCAAGGCAGTTCCTGTTGTGACATGTACAAAGTCCTTTGGAGGTACCACAAACTTCATCTGTTCCAATGTATTAATATTCCTGCTGCGTTTCCCCCCAAATGTTCATTTCTGATGTCTTTCATTCCAAAAGTCAGTCTTTGCAGTCCAGTTCTGGTTCCCATGAGTAACTTAATATTGTTCTCCAGTGTACTGTCTACTCACTATGTTACAGTAATCCTTCTCGAGTAAGCATTAGAGAGAGTACCAAACTTTCCCTAATTTATAAGCCAAGCTTACCAGCAAGGAAGTCCACTGACCTCCAGCTTTTCCTAATCTAGGGATTTTCAGTTGGAAAAAGCTACAGGGAAAGGAAGGAGGGAGAACACTGCTCCTCAGCAACATATTCTACAAAAAGATTGCAAAGCTGCCAAAGTGCTCCATTTCTCAGCACATATGTTCTTTAAAAGAAATTAAGTATCATTGAGAGGCCCCTGCAGGCAATAGGGAATGGGCACAGCAACAGGAGACAAATCAGTGAAACAGCTGTTCTCCCTATATTCCTGAGATAGCAAATGTGTGAGCCCAGAACACAGTACCAAGTTGGCAGTGCAAACCTCTTCCAGAGTATTCACTCAGCTCTAAAGAAACTGAACATCAGATTACTGCTAAAGAATCAGCTACATTTATAGGAAAAAATATGCTGCCCATTTCTAGTCTTGAACCAAATTTCAGTGGTTTCAGGGGGGCAAGCGGTGTAATTTGGTGGGGAAGTGATTTCCTCAGCTTTCTGGTACTTGTTTCCAGCATCAGTATCTACCTGTCCTCTTTCTCCTAATCTCATCCCTGCTATTTGTTGCTTGCCACCCTCCCTGTTTCCCTTCTACTGTTTCCTCTGGAACTTTTCCTCACCCAGAAAGCAGTCATCCTCCTTAACCCATTATTCTTTTGATCCTTCCAGCTACTTGCCCTCACTAAAACCTGGCTTGCTGCTCTCCACTGCTACTGACCCCTTCTTTCGTGATCCTTCTTTCTCCCACTCACCCTCATGGTCATGGAAGTGATGGCCTCCTTCTTTCCAAGTCCTGCCAATTCCAGCCCCTGCCCGCCCACCCCCTCACCCACCCCATCCCATAGCTTTTCTACCTTTGAAATTCATTCTGAGAGGCTCTATCCTCCTTTGCATCTCCATGTTGCTGATCTGTATCACCTTACTGGTTGCCTCTTAACCTTCATCTCAGACTTTGGTGCCTGGTTTATCTTCTCCCTCTTTGACAATGCCCCAATAGAAGGAACAGAAGTTAGTGATTTCAACACTCATGTTGATAATCCCTCTGACCCACCTGCTTCATATCTCCCCTCCCTTACTTCTTCTTTCATCCTTCATTTCTAAACTGATTCTTCCATAGCTACCTTGGGCACTCCAGCTGTGGAATTCCCTCTGCCTGATCATTATCTTCCTTCAACACTGCACACAATCCACATTCCCCATGTTTTGCCTCTTGTGCCATCCATGACCTCTGGTCCTTTGATCCAATTGCCTTCTCTGAAGTGCTGTCCTCTTCAATGTTGCTTGCTTCTGTCTGCTCTGTAGGCTCTGGAATTAGCACCTTATATTCATACTAATTATAAAATCTTGACATGTTTGCCCTGCTCTCCCAACAACGTTGCCCCTCCCCTCTCCATCCTGGAGGTTCACTAGCTATATATATATGCTCATGTTATCATGCAGCAGGACACCTCTGGAGGAAAACAAAATAGATGACTGACTTCATCTACTATGACTTTATGCTCTCATCTGCTCTCATCATCTCTCTGATCCACATCAGCTCTAGGAATCCTCAACACCTCTACCTTTGATGCTCTGCTAAGGCCTGCCCTGTTGCTTCCACCCTCCTTACTCTCTGCCCAAGACTTTGCCTCCTTCTTTAATGCTAAAAGTGAAACAATTCACTCTGATCTTCCTCTTTCTCCCTCTCTGTTAGTTATCCTCCCTCCTTTACCTCCCTCTAGACTTTTTCTCTTTCCCTTGTCTTGCTTGATGAGTTTGCTACCCTACTGTTCTCGTCTAAGCACTCCACATGGCCCCTTGATATCATCCCCTCCCATTTCCTGGTTGCCATCTCCCCTACCATTATCCCTCCTCTCTTCCACATAATGAACATCTCTCCTCTGGATACTTCCTACCATATTCAAATATGCTTCTGTCTCCCCTATTCTTAAAAAAATAAAATAAAATAAATCCTCTGACCCATCCTCCCTCTCCAAATATAAAGTCATTTCTCTTTTACCCTTTACCTCAATACTCTGGGAGTGTACTGCTTACTCCTGGTATCTTGACTTTCTCTCCTCCAAGGCTGCTCTCAACTTCCTCCAGTCTGAATTCAGTCCCCTGCACTCTACTGAAAGTGCCCTGAAAAATATCACTGAAGACCTCCTCACTGCAAAATTCAGTCCTCATTCTTCTTGAGCTTTCCACTGCCTTTGACACAGTTGATCATTCTCTCCTACTTGATTCCTTTTATGCCCTAGGTCTCCATAATTCTATCCTTAACTGGTTCTCCTCCTACCTGTATAATCATTCCCCCCACCATGTTTCCTTTACTTTCCCTCACTGTTTTGGGGTCCCTATGCAAGTCTCTCTCTCTCTCTCCCTCTCTCTCTCTCTCCCCCCACTGTTCCTGGGTGTTCTCATAAAATCCCATAGTTCTGAACACCACTTGTATCCAAGTGATACTCAGCTCTATCTACCCCTCAATTGGCCCTCTCACTCCAATACCTCATCTTCAATTGCCTTGCTGATATTTCTGCTTGGATGCTTTGTCATCATCTATACACTTTGTCAGTTCAGTATATCCCAGACTGAACTTCTTATCTTTCCTCCCAAGCCCTCCTCTTCCCTTATCACAAGGAATACACATGCCTTATCCCTTGACAATGTTATTTGTTTATTCATTTAAATGTATATACTGCTTTTTCATAACAAATCACAAAGCAGTTTAAAAATAAAGTTAACAATACAAGATACAAGCAATAATAAAACAATGCTATTAAAATTCTGAAACTTCATTAACTTCAACCAGCAGTGAGATAAAAACATACCAAAGACAGTTCAACAAAAGACCCAAAGGTCTCATCAAAAAGCCTGGGTGAAGAGGCTACCATCCACTCTGTGGAACAGGCATGCAGCCTTGGCTATATTTTTTATTCTTCTCTCTTCTTTGTTCCATATATTTAATCTGTAGCAGAGTTGTGTCACTTCTCCCTTTATAATTTTGCAAAAATACAGCCCTTCCTCTCTGTCCGGTTCGCAAAAAATCTGGTCAATGCCCCAGTCATCTCTCACCTAGACTACTGCAATCATCTCCTTTCTGGCCTTCTGTTGTTTCGCCCTTGTCCCCTCATGTCTACCCAGCACTGCTGCCAAAATCACCCATCTCTGTGGTCACTCTGATCAGATGATGCCCCTCCGTAGATCCCTACACTAGCTTCCTGTCCACTTCTGGTCCTTACCTTCAAATTGCTCCAAGGCCTTATCTTTCCATGTCTCCATCTAATATCTGATATATTCCTGCCCATGAACTTTGTACCTCCAGCTCCATTACCCTCCACCACCTGAGGCTCCCTCTGAAGTCTTGGCCCTTTCTCCCTTACTGTTCCATATGCTTGGAAATGCCTCTCAGAACATCTTTGTGATGCCTCTTCTTTTACTTCCTTCAAATCCCTCCTGAAAATGCACCATTTCCATGAAGCCTTTGGCACATGCCTTAGATCCCCTGCCCTACTGTAACTCACCCTGTAACTAAGCTTAAGCACCTGCAGCTAAAAAACCACATAGTGGGGCTGTTTGCACAACATGACAGCCCACCATGGGTTATTTAACCTACAGTGAGGCTGCAGCACATGCAGGGTCCCCACGGGATCTATGTCGCATAACCCTAAAACAGACCATGGGTTATGTGAGGGTTGTTTAAAACTCCTTGTAAGCTCCTCAGGACAGGTACCTGTCTTTTTGTACTCTGTAAAGCACAATACACACTGATGGAGCTATATGCACAACAATATATAACCAGAATAAAATGACTAGAAGTGTCCAGAAAGGGCTCACTGAGGGTTGTATCCAGTGCTAGCCCTACTTAGATCCATTAAATTGAATAGGACATCAGTTAGCCATGACTAACCTAAGTCCCATTCATTTCAAGGCATCTACTCTAAGTAGGGCTAATATTGTATATAACCATGAGAGCCAAATCAGATATTACTTTAAATCCATATCTAGCAGCTACATCTTTTATTTTCACTCTACTCTAGGCATGGAGAGTGGGGGAATCTATATCTTAAGAGCCCCCTATCCTCCATGCCACTGTCCTGATCTAGATTGGGTGTGGGTGGGGTGGCGTTGCGCCTACTGTAGAGTAAAAATGAAAAAAAAAAACATAGCTTTTTATGCAGAGATTTAAAGTAATGTCTGCTTTGGCCCTGAATTGTCCCCCAAAGCCAGTGTAGGTCAGAGGCAGAGGTAACTAGAAGAAAAAACCTCATTGAAATTTATTAGGAATGAGTTCATGGCTGTGTTTCCACCAGTGATTTACTCCAACGTGGCTGCACGGTGAGGTCTCTGTGTTTCCATGATGTCGTAGCCACTCAGCACCAGCCCTGTATTTTAATCCGGAAAAAAACGCTTCTTCTGAGACTGGTTATAGTTCATTTTTTCCAGCTTACTTTGGCTCCATTACTGACCTGTTTCTACAACCACACTGGGTTTGGTATCATAGACCTGACCATGAGGCATGTAGCCTGGCCTTTGTGGGTGTGTCGCTCTGACCTCAGTGACCCAACCCTTTTCCTCCCTGTTTTCTGGAAGTTTCATCACAGTTTTGGAGCAGGATGCCAAGAGACCAACTTTTAAAACACCATTGAAAATAAGCACCAGAACACAACCCATGACCCCAGTCAAGGGGTGTTTTCTCCCATTGTGCTGAATGACGCTTGCCCTCTCAATGACCACAGAAATAACAGAGAAGCCCCTCAACTGACACAGCACATATCAAAGCCCAATTCCTTAAATGAGATTAAGCACGATCTTGAGGCTCCGGTCCATTGCCTTAGGACGTAACTTCTTCACAGCTTTCATACAGAGATTCTGTGCATTAAAATGGGGGCTGGTTTCAGTCTCTTTCCCACAACAAACCCATTAGTGTCTCCTCAAAAGTAACTCCCATTGTGGTAGATGAGGCTTGCCTTTGAATGCCCACATCAGAACTTATAGAGATTCCCCCTCAATTAAAATGGCACCCTTTAAAGCCTTTAAATTGCATCCTTATGTGCAATTAAGCGACCAAATGGAATTACAAGGTTCTGATGAATTGCCTTAGGAAGAAAGTACTTCACAGCTTTGTTATAGAGATCCTGCGGGGCTGGTTTGAATGCGGCTTGCCTTTGAATGCCCACATCAGAACTTACAGAGATTCCCCCACAATTGAAATGGCACATGTTAAAGCCCAATTCCTTAAGTGTGATTAAGTGACCAAGCAGGATTATGAGGCTCCGATGAACTGTCTTAGGAAGAAAGTACTTCACAGCTTCGTTAGAGATATCCTGTGGGTTACAATGGGGGCTGGTTTCTGTCTTTGTGTTTACTGATCTCTTTCCCCCAACAAACCCATTACTGTCTCGTCAGAAGTAACTCCCATTGTGGTCAATGAGGTCCCCTGGGTTAAAATGGAGGCTAGTTTCCCTCTTTGTGTTCTCCCCCCCCCACTTTCCCAGCACAAACATATGTGTGTCTACTCAGAAGTAACTCCCATTGTGCTCAATGAGGCTTGTTCCTGAAATGCAGGTGCATCTGGACTTTCAGGGGAAAGGAGAAAGTGGGGGGGAGAGGGGGCAAGCCTCTCTTCACAGCAAAGCTGATTCCATTTAAAAAATCCAGTACTCCTCCATTAGCTTCTCCTTCTGTTGTCCTGGAAACACGGCTAAGGAGGCGGGAACGTTGATGAGGTGATCAGACACAACCCAGACTCCACTCAGACTCCACCCAGCCATCAAGAAAATAATTCTATTAGAGCTCAGTGGAAACAGCACAGTGATGATAAGCTGGGTCTTTAAGGGCTGTGGAAACAGGAAAAGGAGTAGATGCAATTGGGGAAATATTGCAACAAAGTTGCAAACAAAGTGAAGCCCATAGTGTGGAAACATACCCCAGTAGCGAATGGAGAGCACCAAGAGGAATGGATCACAAAGATTCAACGATGTCTTTTGTACCTAAGGAGATGCAGTGACTACAATTAGGTACTTGCCAAGGCTTCAGGAAACAGCATCATTGAGACCAGGGGACAAAATTAAGCTCACACCCATTTCACACACACACACACACACACACACTTATGAATATGTTGATCTGGCATACATTTTTATCTATGTTTTTTGGTTGGCTGCAGAGAAGAATGCACATCCATATTAAACCACACACAGTGGCTAATTTTAGCAATACAAAAAGTATCCATAAGAACATAAAACTAATCTTCTGGTTTTGCATAATTCTCCTGGAATTCAACACATGGAAACTCTTTATATGAAATGCATAGGAAACAGGAGCTAAGTGTCATGTAAGAAACATTTTTAATGTATAAACTGTCACACACAGATGCTTTAGAATTAAGTGATAAGGGGGGGGGGAATATCTTGCCTATATAACTCCAGAGCCTAAGAATGTTTTGTCTGATTCCCCACCCCCCACCTCTCACCCTATTGCAGAGCAAATATATCATACCATAACACAGAAGTGGAATATGTTCAAAGACACAAGACAAAATGTGCTCAAGAGCACCAAACCCGTGAAATGAAAAGCAGTTCTCTGGTAAGAGTTTTTTAAAGCCACAGCTTACTTAAGCAAAAAGGCAAAAGCAAAAATCAGCTCTAAAATATTTCAGCCTTGAAGGCTGTTTGTGCTTACATGTTTAAGGGAAAATATAAATGGAAATTACAACATCTCAATAAAGAGGACTACACTGGAGTATTTGCAAATTATCCAACCTGATGTTTCTGCCTCCGCCATCCTGCCCCTCGCCCTCCATGGCATTCTGTGTGAAATAGATTAAAGTTGAAATCATATGCTCACTTACTTGGGCATAAGCCCTACTGAACTCAATGAGGCTTACTTCAGAGTAGAGACACAGAGGGTTGCACTGTAAATCATCTGTAGATGTTGGCTCCATGCCAGAAAAAGTTGAGCTTCACTGGGACAAGGTAGCTGCCACTAATTTAAGTCCATTGATTTTAATGGAACTTAAACACAGGTTCCATTCTCTAATTAACTTTCTCTATTATAATAAACTTCCTGGATCTGTTATACATAACAGGTGGTACAGAAATGTTTTAAAGTAAATAAATATATCATGGCCATACAGGGGTTTTGTTTTTACACAAACATTGTTCATTAAACTGTGACTTGATTGACTTGATTGTGCAAATTCACGTTTCTGTTCTTATGTTATGCAGAAAATAATCTACTCCCATAACTGGTAGTAAAAAATTGGTGGTGGACTATATAAAGTCAGTTAATACCTGTGTTTTAAATCCAAACATGTATTCATACTGCACTAATGCAGTTTGCCCAAAAGATAAGAAAATCTTCACCAGGCCCCCTCTCCGGGAGACAAAGGTTGCTGAGTGCATGTACTGGAGGTTGGGCCCGAAGGGCAGTCTGGGGATTCTGCTCGTGTACCGTCCACCCCGCTGCACGACTGACTCCCTGGCCGAGGTGCTGGAGGTGGTCTCTGATGTGTGTGTACAGTCCCCTAACTTATTGGTGTTGGGGGACTTCAACGTACATTCAGAGGCCATCCTCACAGGAGCACCTCGGGACTTCATGGAGACCATGGCCTCATGGGAGCTGCACCATATTCTAACTGGGCCCACCCATGTAGCCGGTCATGCACTAGACCTTGTGTTTGTTTCTGAGAAGTGGGGAGTGATCTGGAAGTCGGGGGTATATCCACCACCCCCTTGTCATGGTCAGATCACTATCTGGTGACGTTGGACTTCTCGGTTCCACAACCCTCCGCAGGGGTGGAGGACCCATTAAAATGGTCCGCCCCAGGCGTCTTATGGATCCAAATGGATTCCTGAACGCGCTTGGGGATTCTCTGGGGCACGCCAACGGCCACTCGGTTGAGACCCTGGTGGGTGACTGGAATGCCGCAATCACTGGGGCATTAGATCAGGTGGCTCTGAAACGCCCTCTCCCCCTGAACAGGGCTCGGACTGCACCATGGTTCAATCCGTGGTTACGAGCTCAGAAACAGGAGGTGAGACGGCTGGAGCGCCGGTGGCGGAAGTCTCGCTCCAAGACGATCAGACACGGGCTAGAGCTGTATCTTCAGCCTATCACGTGGCGGTGAAGGCAGCAAAAAAGGAATATTATGCTGCCTCCATCGCGTCTGCAGAGTGCTGTCCCAGGAGGCTGTTCCAAGTGGTCCGAAGCCTGGTCGGTCCTGTGGCTGCGGAACCACTGGAGCATTCTAAGGCCTCCTGTGAGGCCTTGGCAAGGCACTTTGCAGATAAAATTGATCAGATTAGGAGTGTTATTCTGTGTGCTGTGGATACAGTTAGTGAGCAAGAGGCAGCCTGTTGCAAACCAGTTTTGTGGGATCGATTCCAGCTTCTTCCTCCTGATGAAGTGGACAAGGTGCTTTTATCTGTAAGGCCGACCACCTGCTTACTTGATCCTTGCCCATCGTGGCTCATTATGGGCTGCAGAGAGACACTGGGTGAGGGGATCAGGGCGGTGGTGAACGCCTCCCTTGAGGAGGGAGTGATGCCATCAGCCCTCAAGGCAGTGATAAGACCGCTCTTAAAGAAGCCCTCCTTGGATCCTCAAGTTCTGAACAACTTTCGCCCAGTCTCGAATCTGCCATTTTTGGGCAAGGTAATTGAGCGGGTGGTGGCGGTGCCGTTGAAGGCACACTTGGAAGAAACTGATTATCTAGACCCATTTCAGTTGGGCGTCAGGCCTGGGCATGGGACAGAAACGGCCTTGGTCGCCTTGGTAGATGATATGAGGAGGGCTCTGGATAGGGGTGAATGCTCCTTCCTTGTTCTCCTCGACCTCTCAGAGGCTTTTGATACCGTTAACCACGGTATCCTCCTGGACCGCCTGGAGGGGTTGGGCATTGGAGACACTGTATTGTGGTGGTTCCGGTCCTTCCTCTCCAGCAGGTACCAGAGGGTAGCACTGGGAGAGGAGGTTTCGGACCCGTGGCCGCTCACTTGTGGGGTGCCACAGGGTTCCATCCTCTTCCCGATGCTATTTAACATCTATGTGAAGCCGCTGGGGGCTATCATCAGGAGGTTTGGGGTGCAGTGTCATCAATATGCGGATGACACGCAGCTCTACCTCTCATTCAAATCTTCACCAAGGTTGGCCGTAGAATCCCTGTCCAAATGTCTGGAGACGGTGAGTGGCTGGATGGGGAGGAATAGGCTAAAGCTGAACCCTGACAAGACTGAGGTACTTTTGGTGGGAGACAAGAGGAGGTTGGGGGATATTGACCTGGTGCTGAATGGGGTATGGCTACCCTTGAAAGACCAGGTCCGCAGCCTGGGGGTCACTTTGGACTCCCAGCTGTCCATGGAAGCTCAGGTGTCAGCTGTGAGCCGGACAGCGCTGTATCAACTCCATCTGATACGGGGCTGAGCCCCTTCCTTCCCGACTATCTGCTCCCATCGGTAGTACATGCCCTGGTCTCCTCTCGTTTAGACTACTGTAATGTGCTCTACGTGGGGTTACCTTTGAAGACGGTTCGGAAGCTGCAGCTGGTACAGAATGCAGCGGCTCGCCTGATTAAAGGCAGCCACCGGCGAGATCACATCACTCCAGTGCTGAAGGAGTTGCACTGGCTACCACTTGTTTTCCGGGCCAAATTCAAGGTGTTGGTTTTGACCTTTAAAATCCTATATGGTTCCGGCCCAGCCTGTCTTAAGGAGCGCCTCCAGCAGCACCAGACAGGCCGCTTAACAAGATCAGCCTCGGATGGCCTTCTCTCTGTCCCATCAGCCAGGACAGCTAGACTGGTGGGGACGAGGGAGAGGGCCTTTTCTGTAGTGGCCCCCACTCTGTGGAACTCCCTCCCTAGGGAACTCCGCCATGCCCCCTCTTTAATGAACTTCCGTCGTGCATTAAAAACGTGGCTGTTCAGGCAGGCATTTGGGGTGGGTTAGGGTATTTTAGAAAATGTTTTTATTGTAGAATTTTATTGTTTTATTGTACGTTGTACATTGCCCAGAGTGGCTGGGTGACCAGCCAGATGGGCGATCAATAAATTAAATAATAAATAATAAATAAATAAAAATGTCCTTGACCAATATGTTCTGAATCCATAGTAGTAAACAGAACATACAGCATCTGTTTAATGCTTCCATTTTACCTGCAGGCTTTGAGGCATCTTCTACCTCTGTTGCTACAAACTGAAAAGAAAACAATATCTTCTATTCTCTACTGGCAAATAGTTGATGAAATCTGGAATTGTTTATACCAGGGATGCAAAATGTGCAGTACTCCAAACCCTATCTGGCAGCCCCCCAGAAGAGACACACTAGAACATACTCTATGGTTCTTGCCATAGAAGCATCATTCCAAGAGTATCCCCCGAGTGTCCTAGGAAGCTGTGCTTGAAGGTGCCTATCTTCTTCCTAGGATGCTCTAGGAATGCACCTTCTATTGCAGGAACCATAGAGCCTCATTCTAAAGTGCCCCCCTCCCCATTTTTCTGGGTGTCTTTTTTTTTCCTGAAAAAGTTCTAGGTAGCAGAGTGGTGTGTGTGCGTGCGTGTCAGAATTCTTCAGCAACAGAATGGATTAGAGGGGGGAGAAGGGCTAGGAGCCAAGATTCCTGGATGGCTGGGTAGTTTGAGAACGGAGGTTTCTGGTGTAGGTTTTATCTAATCAAAGCAGGTGCCAGGCCTCTGAAATGCTCTTGGACAGGAGCTGGATTTGAGTGAGTGAGTGAGTGACCGGATGGATGAGTTGTATGTGCGGCCCCCACCACCCCAGCAGACAACCTTGGGGCTCAAAAGTTTGTGTACCCCTAGTTTACACACTAGGGTGCTTTGAGATACTCCCTCACTAGTGTTTAATCAGTCATGTGTTGATGATATGATGCCACTTAGAGGCAAACTGAAAACAAGAAAAGGAGCCTGTTAATAATTAGAAGCTCCTTCTAATTACGTGTATTGGAAGTGTAGCATGGTTATTATCTCAAGTATTAGCCAAATGAGGTTCAGAATTCACTGCAAACACAAAGATATCTGGGTTACAAAGAAAGGGCCTAAGACTATACAATAAATACATTTTGTATTTGAGTCTCTCCTATTAGAGTGTATTCTAGTGCTGAGACACAAAAATCAGTATAGCTCCTTCTCTAGTGTCTCTGTACTTATTTCTGTAGCTACTTAAATATCTAAATAAATATTTTGGGGGGTTGGACTCGATGGCCTTGTAGGCCCCTTCCAACCCTACTATTCTATGATATGATCACGCATACAACAGTATTGCTGCAAGATTAGGGGTTTGGACAGGAAAGAGTTAATGGGGCCAGATGTACTGTTGAAGACTGACCCAGGTGAAGATGACAAGTATCTCCTTGGCTGGGAAGATTACAAGTTAAATGGCCCACAATGGCTAGGCAACAGCTGGAGACTCCTCTAGAAGCTGGGAGCCATTTGGGGGAGGGCAGGGGAGGAAGAGCATGCCTTTCTCCCTTCCCCCTCCAAGGATATTGTAATGTAGGTTTCTATGTGTGAAAAGAACAATCTGATTGCAGCTTGAGTCAGACACAGAGGAAGAGATAAGGACAGCTGAGTTTGGGAAGCATAAAGAGCTTAGGGTAAGGTCTCCGCAGAGTGTGGAGACCTGATGTGTGAGCAATGGACACTGGCTGTCCGTTGGAGTGTTTAGGCTATGCCTCCACCTATGCTCAAGCTGTAATAAACACAACCATTACAAAATGTCAAAATGAGCTTCTCTACACCAGCAATTTATTGCACGTTGGTGATCGGCCACTCACGGAAGTTTTCAGGTCCAGTACATGACGCCATTGACATCCAGGGCTCCTCCCATGCTTTTTCAGGTTTATTCCACTGCAAAAAACACTGGACTAAATCAGGTGTTTTTTTTAAAATGCACAGAATCGGTAGCATGTAATGCCTCTATAGCACTATTTCTCAGCCACTAGATGGGGCTGTCTAAAGGAAAACATAGGAAAAGTGCAGAAATGGAAGGTTTCAATTCAAACCTCGTGGTCGCCCCTATAACAAAGCCAATCGTAATCCCGCAAAGGTTCCAGAAGCAGATAGCCCTGGTAAAGGCAGCGGGATTTTCTATTAATGTGGAGAAGCCCTCTGCCTCCAGAGACCTCCTTCTAAAAGGAACCAAACCTGTGTAAATGATAGAACTTTTCATTGCCCAGAGAATGTGGGTGAGTGTAACTGTGTGTATCCATGCTAATATAACACAGAAAAGATGGTTGTACAGAGAATTGCACCTTCTCATGCCTTCCTGTTGTTTCAGAAAAATAAAAGGCAACCCACTTACTGTTACTAAACTACTAGAAACAAAGTGTAGTGATTAAAAAATAAATGATTAAAATAACGCAATTTTGTTAACAATAATTAGCAATATGTAATATTTGGATAAATATGCCAAATCATGAACTATCATGAATTTTCAAGTAAGAACATCACCTTCCCCACTGCCTCCACCCTGCTGGCTTCCTTCTTTTCCCGTCATTAACGTCGGCACAAAAAGCACTTTGGCGACCCCTCTTGTGCCATTTCTACTGCAAGCTTGGTGCAGCATAAAGAAATCGGCAATCTCCTTGACCCCATTGGCAGCACTGAAGCATAAACTGATATTGTATGAATTGTTCCTTAAGTGCAGTTATTGCTCCTTCTCCCAACACTCTCTCTGCTTCCCTTTTTCTTTCTCTCATCCTCCCTTGATTTCTAGGGAAAGGGGGGAGGGAGAGAAGGGGAGACGACAGATGCAATATTTCGCAAAATGAGATAATTATATAGCAGCCGCATGGGGAGATTAGATTAGTAAGAGATTTCAACACAAGGACATTTAATAAGAACGAGACACAGGTACATGAAAACCCAGACAACGCAAAGGTCATCATCATCGCCATCTTCTTGAGATTATGAAACAAAATGCTTATGACCTACGCAGCCTGCAATATACGCTACAGCAATTCTGTTGTTATCGCCAACGCAAATATTAGGATTATTTTTGTACAGATGTGTATCTTCTTTCTCTCTGACTCACTCTCACATACAACTTTCCAACCCCGCCCCCCAAGGGCAACTATGGTAATTCAAATGCGGCACTGCATTCAAAATACATTTGCCATTCCACAGCCAATACTGCCGAATGACACAAAGAAGGATCCATCAGGCACCTCGCCCACAAATGGGGACTTTACTTGCTACTGATATAAGCCTCACCCAGTAATGTAAATGCAACAAAACAAAATAAAAACAAGTATTTTAAGAGTACTTGTTGTAGTTACCCTTATACAGCTCACAGCTTTCATTTATTTGTTTGTTTGTTTAATTTATTAATCACCCATCTGGCTGGTTACCCAGCCATTCTCGGTGATGTACAATAATAAAAACAGTTTAAAACAATAAAATTCTACATTAAAACATCATATTTCTAAAAATACCCTAACCCACCCCAAATGCCTGCCTGAACAACCATGTTTTTAATGCGTGGCGGAAGCTCATTAAAGAGGGGGCATGGTGGAGTTCTCTAGGGAGGGAGTTCCACAGAGTGGGGGCCACCACAGAGAAGGCCCTCTCCCTCGTCCCCACCAGTCTAGCTGTCCTGGCTGATGGGACAGAGAGAAGGCCATCCAAGGATGATCTCGTTAAGCGGCCTGTCTGGTATTGCTGGAGGTGCTCCATAAGATAGGCTGGGCCAGAACTATATAGGGTTTTAAAGGTCAAAACCAACACCTTGAATTTGGCCCGGAAAACAAGTGGTAACCAGTGCAACTCCTTCAGCACTGGAGTGATGTGATCTCGCCAGCGGCTACCTTTAATCAGGCAAGCTGCCGCGTTCTGTACCAGCTGCAGCTTCTGAACCATCTTCAAGGGTAACCCCACGTAGAGCGCATTACAGTAGTCTAAATGAGAGGAGACCACGGCATGTACTACCGATGGGAGCAGATAATCGGGAAGGAAGGGGCGCAGCCACCATATCAGATGGAGTTGGAACAGCGCTGTCCGGCTCACAGCTGACACCTGAGCTTCCATGGACAGCTGGGGGTCTAAAATGACCCCCAGGCTGTGGACCTCGTCTTTCAAGGGTAGCCGTACCCCATTCAGCACCAGGTCAATATCCCCCAACCTCCTCTTGTCTCCCACCAAAAGTACCTCGGTCTTCACAGGGTTCAGCTTCAGCTTATTCCTCCCCATCCAGCCACTCACCATTTCCAGACATTTGGACAGGGATTCTACAGCCAACCTTGGTGAAGATTTGAATGAGAGGTAGAGCTGCGTGTCATCTGCACAGTGATGACACCGCACTCGAAACCTCCTGATGATAGCCCCCAGCGGCTTCACATAGATGTTAAATAGCATCGGGGAGAGGATGAAACCCTATGGCACCCCACAAGTGAGCGGCCACGGGTCCGAAACCTCCTTCCCAGTGCTACCCTCTGGTACCTGCCAGAGAGGAAGGACCGAAACCACCATAATATGGGTCTCCAATGCCCAACCCCTGCAGGCGGTCCAAGAGGATACTGTGGTCAATGGTATCAAAAGCCGCTGAGAGGTCGAGGAGAACAAGTAAGGAGCATTTGGCCCTATCCAGAGCACTATAGCAATGTTATCCACACAGGTCAAACAGTCCCACATCACCCCCAACCAAAGGGATTGTGTGCTTTTGGTATGCAGTCCTAGTACGCAGACTCATTTATTATGTTTAAACAACAGTCACTCATATAGAACCAGCAAATTGATCAGAAATATGCATGCCTTGAAGGAGTAATCACATTTCATCTGAAACGTGGGTGGGTGGGAGGGATCCCTAAATGGTACCACTGCAAGACTGCTCTGTGCATGTGTGGGTGTCCAAAAGGTCCGCCATAAGGAATGGGCTTCCCCTACCCTCAATTTTACTGTGCGTCTCCTCTCCCCGCCATTTTGCCCATGCAGCCATGTCATATCCCTCCACTGAATCTAATGGAATGATGTCCCTCCATTAGACTGAAAAGGAGAATATTTAACAGGCTACAGGGATAAAATCTGATGGAGGAATCCCATCACCTGCAGGGTGTCCTCCATAGTGGGTTGTTTACCCTCCCTCAGTTGGCCCCTTTGCAGTGCTGCCAAAGTAGCCATTCCAATCTTGAAAACTTTTGCAGGGCTGAACTTTCTGCTTTGACAGCTGGAGGTTACCCATGCTGGCACAGCTGTTAGTCTCTCAACCATTGGCTGCCAAAGCCGCCATGATTCCTGGCTAACTAAGGCTTTGACAGAGACTCTCTCTCCAGTGATGCTGGGCATTTGTCACCTTCTCCTTTGAGGGGAGCTTTTACAATCTCCTGAATTTCATCCCCTAACCCATCTTGGGAGAACTTGAGTGGCAATATAGGCCAAATTTGCTTCCTACAATGAATGTCTTCTACACCTATCCCCTACACTTTCACAGTGCTGATAGTAATTGAACCTAAGAACTGGCTAGATAGTATCCAGAAACGGATTCCCACTTTTTTCTGAACAACAACCTACCTTGAAAGAAATGTCAGCCAGACACTGACAGCACATGTAATAACAGGAAAATATTGTGTGAACCACAAGGAAGAATCAAGTAACCCATCTTACCCTTCCTCCACCTCTACTTCATCCTGTAGAGTCTTCATGGATAAAGCAGGTTGGCAACTTTTTGTTTCAAAAAATATGAACACCCCAGGGGCTAAGTGCCTCTAAACATATATAGACTGAATTTTCTTTATGAAGGGAACACTCCCTTATCTGCCCAGGGACTTGGAATCTGCTGTTTTGGGCCTTGCAGTCTGCCTGCCTGCTTAGAATACCAGATGCTGAGAGCTGGCCCAGGCACAAGATAGCAGCCAATCACTTGACTGACCAAGAGAAGCTTGGGTTTTGCATTGACTCATCTGCACTGGTGGAGTTGACTTGTCCGCACTGGGATGGTAGAACATATGCTCTTGTGCACCTTCCACAAATTAAATTGGGAAAAATTGTGCAGTTTTCTACATGCCACATATTAAAGGTGTGTGAATATCCCACATTGTGATGGCACCCACACAGATGAGCAGCCACTCCGCTACCACCATCAGTGAAGGAGTGTGCATTGTCAGCCCTCATATATGCACTATCTGCAAAAATGGCTCTGGTGGAGTCTTCACCCAGGCCTTACACTCTCCAACTGTGGCTGATGGCCAAGACAAGAACATTCTGACCGGCCAACAGAATTATGTCTAACTGGCAACTCTAACAATACTAAGAGTGAACCTGAATATCTACCAAGTCCATTTGAGGATTTTACTACCGAGTTGCATGCATACAGGTATGCTAGATATAATATTTCAGACCCTTAAGGAAGGCCCTCAAAACAGATCACATTTTGCAGCTGATTTGATGACCCTGTTCCCCAACTAATTGTAGTCTAAAAATCACCAGGCCTTTTGATTGTGTGATGAAATCATAGTCCTCAAGGGGGCAGCATATATTTCACAGGCTACCATGGAGTGCACTCTCAGGGGAATGAATTTGTTCAGACATATTTGGCACAAAATCCTGTTCTCTAGTCCGCAGTGCAGATTTCATATGCACTCAGCAGGTTTGGGGGATGCAGCTCTCCCCCTGCTTCCCTCCAAGGATATCAGAGTGCTTTACATACATGAATAAATGAAACCTGCACACACTGGAAATGAATTACAAACCCATTTCAGCAGAGAGTATGAGATTCATTACTCAGCTCACAAATTGCTTGTTTCTAGCCTAGTCAGAAGTAAAACACAGTGTGGCCTCTTCTCTCAGCATCAGCATCTACTTACTTCAATTCTGCAGATGTCTGTAATTCCCTGCAAAATGGCTTTTAACTTTTAAGCAATGCCACTGTCAGCACCTGACCTACTCAGACAGATGCACGGGTCCCCAACACTGGCAAAAGTTCCCATGCAAGATTTATTATTTATTTAAGATATTCCTATAGTGCCCTTCGATTAAAAAGATCCACACAGCAGTTTACATTAAAAGAAATACTAAAGCAATTAACATACTAATAGAACAGATCCAAACAGTCATAATAATAACTAGAGAGCTGCTTTGCCAGATACCAAAGATCCACATGGCCTAGGATTCAAATAGTGGCCACTGGTCAGCAAGATGTCCTTGGGAAGCTCTAAGGTAGGGGTGGGAAACTTTTATTTATATTATTTATTTAATTGATTTATATCCCGCCTTTCTACCAAAAATAGCACTCAGGGTGGCTAATAATAAAATACAGATTAAAAACAAAACTTAATTAAACATAAGGTAAAAACAAATACCCCTTCATGGATCACTGCCTTGTTGTGGCGAAGGGGCTTGCGTAACTCAGTGAAGCCATAAGCTATGCCATGCAGGGCCACCCCAGACAGACAGGTCATGGCTCCGGGAGAGAGCGGAGGACAGGAAGACCTAGTGTGCTATGGTCCATGGGGTCATGAAGAGTCGGACATGACTTAACGACTGAACAACAACTGCTTTTCCCACCCTTTTGTTGACTATGAGTGCTACTCCATTTCTTCTAAGGGATTCTTGCCCACAGTAGTAGATATAATGGTCACCTGAATTAAATTCGCCCATGTTTGTCCATTTTAGTTCGCTGATTCCCAAGATGTCCATGTTCAATCTTGCCATCTCATGTTTGACCACCTCCAGTTTACCTTGATTCATTGACCTTACATTCCAGGTTCCTAAACAATATTGTTCTTTACAGCATTGGACTTTCTTTTCACCACCAGACACATCCACAGCTGAGTGTCTTTCGGCTTTGGCCCAGCCGCTTCACTCTTTCTGGTGCTACTTGGAAATACCCTCTGCTCTTCCCCAGTAGTATATTGGACACCTTCTGACCTGAGGCGCTCATCTTCTGGTGTTATGTCTTTTAGCCTTGTGATACATTCCATGCGGTTTTCTTGGCAAGAATACTGGAGTGGGTTGCCATTTCCTTCTCCAGTGGACCACATTTTGTCAGAACTCTCTGTCATGACCTGTCCATCTTGGGTGGCCCTGCACGGCATAGCTTATGGCTTCACTGAGTTACTCAAGCCCCTCTGCCACAACAAGGCAGTGATCCATGAAGGGGGGGGGGCAGTACTGGGGTACAATCTCAAAAACAACAGAATGATCTCAGTATGAATCCAAGGCAAACCATTCAACATCACAGTAATTCAAGTCTATGCCCCAACTACTGAGGCCGAATAAGCTGAGGTTGATTGGTTCTATGAAGACCTGCAACACCTTCTAGAACTAACACCAAAAAAATATGTCCTTTTCATCATAGGGGATTGGAATGCTAAAGTAGGAAGTCAAGAAATCACTGGGATAACAGGCAAGCATGGCCTTGGGGTACAAAATGAAGCAGGACAAAAGGTAATAGAGTTTTGCCAAGAGAACACGCTGATCATAGCAAACACTCTTTTCCAACAGCACAAAAGGCGACTCTACACATGGACATCACCAGATGGTCAATATCGAAATCAGATTGATTATGTCCTTTGCAGCCAAAGATGGAGAAGCTCTACACAGTCAGTCAAAACAAGACCTGGAGCTGACTGTGGCTCAGATCATGAGCTTCTTATTGCAAAATTTTGGCTTAAATTGAAGAACGTAGGGAAAACCACTAAACCATTCAGGTATGACCTAAATCATATCCCTGATGAATATACAGTGGAGGTGAGGAATAGATTTCAGGGATTAGACCTGATAGAGTGCCTGAGGAACTATGGACGGAGGTCCGTAACATTGTTCAGGAGGCAGCAACTCAATCCATCCCAAAGAAAAAGAAATGCAAGAAAGCCAAGTGGCTGTCTGATGAGGCTTTACAAGTAGCTGAGGAAAGAAGGGAAGCGAAAAGCAAGGGAGAAAGGGGAAGATATATCCAACCGAATGCAGAGTTCCAGAGAATAGCAAGGAGGGACAAGAAGGCCTTCTTAAATGAACAATGCAAAGAAATTGAGGAAAATAATAGAATGGGAAAGACTAGAGATCTCTTCAAGAAAATCGGAGATATCAAGGGAACATTTTGTGCAAAGATGGACATGATAAAGGACAAAAAAGGCAGGGACCTAACAGAAGCAGATGAGATTAAGAAGAGGTGGAAAGAATACACAGAAGAACTATACAGGAAAGATCTTAATGTCCCAGATAGCCATGATAGTGTGGTCACTGAACTTGAGCCGGACATCCTTGAGAGTGAAGTCAAGTGGGCCTTAGGAAGCATTAGTAACAACAAAGCTAGCGTAGATGACAGTCTTCCAGCTGAGCTATTTAAGATCCTAAAAGATGATGCTGTTAAAGTGCTGCACTCAATATGCCAACAAATTTGGAACACTCAACAGTGGCTACAAGACTGGAAAAGGTCAGTTTACATTCCAATTCCAAAGAAGGGCAATGCCAAAGAGTGCTCAAACTACTGTACAATTGCACTCATTTCACATGCCAGCAAGGTGATGCTCAAAATCCTACAAGCTAGGCTTCAGCAGTATGCAAACCGAGAACTACTGGAAGTACAAGCTGGGTTTTGAAGAGGCAGAGGAACTAGAGATCAAATCGCCAACATTCGCTGGATCATGGAGAAAGCAAGAGAATTCCAGAAAAACGTCTATTTCTGCTTCATTGACTATGCTAAAGCCTTTGATTGTGTGGATCACAACAAACTGTGGCAAATTCTTAAAGTGATGGGAGTACCAGACCACCTTACCTGTCTCCTGAGAAACCTGTACGAGGGTCAAGAAGCAACAGTAAGAACCGGACATGAAACAACTGATTGGTTCCAAATTGGGAAAGGAGTACGACAAGGCTGTATATTGTCACCCTGCTTATTTAATTTATATGCAGAGTACATCATGAGAAACGCCGGGTTGGATGAATCACAGGTCCGAATTAAGATTGCTGGGAGAATTATCAACAACCTCCGATATGCAGACGATACCACCCTAATGGCAGGAAGCGAAGAGAATCTAAAGAGCCTCTTGTTGAGGGTGAAAGTGGAGAGCACAAAAGCTGATTTGAAACTCAACGTTAAAAAAACTAAGATCATGGCATCTGGCCCCATCACTTCCTGGCATACAGAAGGGGAAGAAATGGAAGCAGTGACAGATTTTACTTTCTTGGGCTCCAAGATCACCGCAGATGGTGACTGTAGCCATGAAATTAAAAGACGCTTGCTCCTGGGGAGGAAAGCTATGGCAAACCTAGACAGCATAGTAAGAAGCAGAGACAGCACCTTGCCGACAAAGGTTCATATAATCAAAGCTATGGTTTTCCCAGTAGCAACGTATGGCTGTGAGAGCTGGACTATAAGGAAGGCTGAGCGCCAAAGAATTGATGCTTTCGAACTGTGGCGCTGGAGAAGACTCTTACGAGTCCCCTGGACTGCAAGGAGGTCAAATCAGTCAATCCTAAAGGAAATCAACCCTGAGTGCTCATTGGAAGGACAGATACTGAAGCTGAAGCTCAAATATTTTGGCCACCTAATGCGAAGAGAAAACTCCCTGGAAAAGACCCTGATGCTGGGAAAGATTGAAGGCAAAAGGAGAAGGGGACGGCAGAGGATGAGATGGCTGGATAGCGTCACTGATGCAATGAATATGAACTTGAGCACACTCCGGGAGACAGCGGAGGACAGGAAGGCCTGGTGTGCTATGGTCCATGGGGTCACGAAGAGTCGGACACGACTTAACGACTGAACAACAAGAAAAACAAATAAAAACACAATTAAAAACACAACAATAAAACAAAAAGTAGCTAACCAATTAAAAACCCCTTCATCAGCAGACTAGCTTATATACATACCAAAGGCCTGCCTGAATAGAAATGTCTAGCCTCCCTCAGCAGGGAATTCCAGATCCAGAGAGTGGCCACTGAGAAGACCCTCTTTTGCATCCCCTCCAGGGCAGGCTCATTTGGGAGAAGGCAGCCTTTCAGGTACCCTGGTCCCAAGCCATATAGGGCTTTATAGGTTATAACCAGCACTTTGAATTGTGCCCAGAAACACACAAGTAGCCAGTGAAGCTGTTGTAACAAGAGTGTCACATGCTCCCTGTAACCAGCCCTGGACAACAGCCTGACTGCTGCATTTTGGACCAGCTGAAGTTTCCGAATAGTTCTCCAAGGCAGCCCCATGTAGAACACAATTCAGTAGTCTAAACAGGATGTAACTAAGCATGTGTGACCATGCCCAGATTACACATCTCCAGGAATGAGCACAGTTGGTTCACTAGCCTCAGCTGTGCAAACATGCTCCTGGCCATTGCCAAAACGCAGGCCTCCAGGTAAAAGGCTGAATCCTGGAGTATATCCAAACTGAGAACAGGAGTCTTTAGGGGGAGTGTAACCGCATTCAGCACAACTTGAATGCCTGTTCCCTGATCAGCCTTTCAACTAACCAGGACTACCTTTATCTTGTCTGGATTAAGCTTCAATTTGTTTACACTCATCCAGTCATTACTGACATCAGACACTGATTTAGAACTGGAACAGCTTCCTTTGATTTAGATAGAAAGGAAAGATAGACTTGGGTGTCATCAGCATACTGGTGGCAGTGAACCCCAAAACTCCAGACAACTTCTCCCAGCAGTTTCATGTATATGTTAAATAGCAGGGGGGACAAGATGGAACCCTGAGGGTCATCGTAGGCCAATGGACGTGGTGTCACACAGGAATCCCCCAGCACCACCTTCTGAAATCACCCCTCCAAGGAGGACTGAAACCACCTTACAACAGTGCCACCAAGCCCTATCTCAAACAGACATCTCGGAAAGATAACACAGTTGATGGTATCAGAACACTTAGAGGTCCAGCAGAACCAACAGGGACTCACTCCCCCTGTCAATTTCCTGGTATAGATCATCCACCAAAGTGACCAAAGCAGTCTCTGTCCCATAACCAGGCCTGAAGCCAGATTTAAATGGATCTAGGTAATCTGCTTCATCCAGAAATCCCTGAAGCCACCACACACTCCAGCTCCTTGCCCAAGAATGGAATATTGGAAACCAGCCAAAAAGAATTCAACGTGGTGGAGTTCAGTGAAGGTTTGTGTTTTAGTTTTGTTTTTTTAGCAGAGCTCTTACCACCACCTCCTTTAGGCAAGTCAGAATAATCACCCCTTGCTGTAAAGGGGCATTTAACCCTTAACCCACTTGTCCATACCCCAGCCGCATTTATAAGCAAGGAAGAGCAAGGGTACAGCACACAAGTGGTAGGCCTCACCTCTCCAAGGATCCTATCCACATCCTTGGGCCGTACAAATGGAAAATTATCAATTATAGCTGGATAAGCAGAGACCAAAGTTACATCTCTTGAACGTGTATCAACTATGGCACCCAAACTGGCACAGATACAGTGGATTTTATTTGCAGGGTGTTGGGCAAATTGGTCACAATAGGCTATCAAGTGGTCCACATTTTCTTCTCATGGGCCCGTTATGTAATATGCCTTTGACTGCCCAAAAAAGCTCCATTGGGCAACTCTGTGCAGATGCAGTGGTAACAGAGAACATTTCTTTGCCACCCTCATTGCTACAGAGTAGGCTTTCAAACGATCTGTAGCCAGTGTTTGGTCAGTCTCATTTCATTGCCCCCAGCTCCCTGGAAAATCTGGGAGGTCATCCAGCTCTACTCAGCTGGAGGGGATACTCAAGAGCGATCATGTCAACCATCTTTGCTATTTCCTTCCCAGAGGTCAATCAGGGCTTTAACAAAATTGCCTGCTGAGGAGACAGGAAAATCCCCGAGAAATGTCAGAAAAACACCGATATCCAGCAGACCAGCTTAATCATCCCCCTGCAGTGGCTCTTAGTTCCAGTAAGTCAAAACCACACCAGGCAGTGATCTGTGCATGACAAGAACTGTATAAACTTTCTCCATCCCAGACCACCCTCGTCCCACCCAAATCAGAAAACCAGATCCAAAGTGTGATCTGCCAAATGAGTGGGGCCTGATACTGATTGAGACAGACACATGGTTGGCATGGAGGCCATAAAGACCTGAAAGACCACTGCAACTCTGCCTCCCTGACCCACAGGTCTTGCCCACTGCAACATGGAGAACTTAGGTAGGCAGGAGTGGGAGAGATTTACTCCCCCAGCCTCAACCGACCAGGTTTTCGTGATACAGTCCAGGCCAGCACGCTCATCCAGGAGCAAGTCCTAAATGGCGGTGGTTTTCCCATTCACCGACCTGGCGCTCAGCACCATTGCCTTCAATCCAAGGGTACTGTCACCAAGGTTACTTAGGCTCTCTGAAATGGGAGACATCTTTGCATCACAGTTCAGCAGCCACAGTCAGAAATTTCCAGTTCTTGGCTTCAAGGTTGATTTTAAAAACACAACCACCCTAAATCTGCAAAACAATGGGAAAAAACCTTTTTGTTAGTATGATAGCCTATTGGAATTTTTATAACTGACAATATCCT
This sequence comes from Heloderma suspectum, assembly GCF_057233095.1. Taxonomy (NCBI): domain Eukaryota; kingdom Metazoa; phylum Chordata; class Lepidosauria; order Squamata; family Helodermatidae; genus Heloderma; species Heloderma suspectum. Next base: position 282,384,558 of record NC_139459.1, read on the forward strand.
GATAGTTTAGATCTTCAATTTGAAAGGCAAAGTAGATATTAATATAACAGGACAAATGGTTGTGATAAAATATTCAAAATATTTTCCCCATTCTAAAAAATGCTTAATACTATTACCAGATGAATCCTAACCAGTGAAATGATTAAAACTGCTAAGGCTGGCAAAATATATAAAGCTTTGAAGAGCACGTATCAGAATGGATTCTACCATGCTGGAGTCAGCCTCGGGCTTTGCAAATCCATTTCTTCCTACATTTGTGTTGAAGTGCTAGTTTATCTCCCTTGTTAAGTAACCTGTATCATAACGATCTTCAGAATATTTTTGAAGTTTCTGCTGACCCAATTCAAAATAACAATGTGAAATTTATTAGTCTCTGCTGGGGCACAGATCCGGGGAAAAGCATGCGTCATATCTGGACAGGCTCTTGTATACACCTTCTTTGCAAACTGCAGTTAAGACCAGGAGCCTGACATCAGTGACAAGAGCTGATAAAGAAAGTACCTTTGCGCCATTCTCCTGTTTGCAATTCATTTATTTCCCCTACCCTTTTGTCCCTTGTCTTAGAACAGAAGTTTGAATATTTCACATGCAAATATGCTTCTTGCTGTCAGAGTTACGGGCTCAGTTTTGTTCTACCTAAAACAATTCATTTGGGCAACAGCTATCACATATCTACACCCCAGTACAACTGATGCTGTGTGCCAAAAGTGGGAAGGAAAAGCTGAGATGGTGTCATGAACTAGCAAACAAGCACTGTAGAGAGTTAGAAGGAGCACGGTCAACAAATGGACAAGACTGCCAGACCACAGCCAGGTGGGATCCATCGTATGTGCTACAGAGAACCACACATACAGACACGTTTTGCTTGCTATTTCTTTTATAGCAATTCCCACTTCTAAAGAGACCAGTCATTTTTAATTGATCAGCAAGTTGTCGTTTTGGTAATTAGCCATTTGTCTTCAGTGATTTCTGTGAAGAAAATCTCATCCATGCACATGGTTCTTGCCTGAGTATGTATATCTCCACTTTGGAACCAATAATTATAAAACTACCTATTCTTCCTGGTTTTGCTTTCATCTCACTGGGTAACTTGGGCAAGGAACATACTCCACATCTATACATCACAAGACAACATTCTTAAACTCCTTCTGTAAAGCATTGTATGTGCAGTAGGGATGTCACAAGAAACCAAGTAGGGCTGCTTGTATAAGCAAACCCCCCTGTTCAATTTCTGTGAGCACATCACGGTGGCAGCACAGCCCACTTCATGTGTACTGCCCAACCCATGCAGCCTGGATGAAAGGCCTTTGAAGGTATGGACTGCATATGTTGTCAAGCCCACATGATCCACCCCTTCAAAAGCCCTCCATCCCAGACTGCAAAGTGGCCCTGTGTGGGGCAGACCCCTAGACTGGGATGGGCTGTCTACCTTCCTGCCTTTGGAAGGTTATCAGTCTGTGTGATCCTTGCCTTCAACAGGCAGAAAGCCACCGCACCTTGGCTCATAGCTTGGAGTGGGCTGCCTTTGAAGGTGGGAATCACACAGGCCTCACCACTGAAAGCAGCCAGCCACCCACTTCAGGCTGGAACGGTGCTCCATGCAGGGCCGTCTCACAGCCTGGAATGAAGTGCCTTTGAAGGCATGGATTATACCAGCTGGCAGGGGGAATTAGGGCCCTTCAAGCATTCTTTTGAACTCTGAAACCATTCCTGAGGATTGATGTTCTCTTGGCCTGCTCAAGGGCTTCCAGTTCATTTTCTGGCAGGCAGCCTTCTGCTTACCCACTCACAGTATACATTAAAGAATCTATGTGAGTTATACAATTTATTATTAACAACATTATGACAATAATTGAAAGGAGTCATTTCAGCCAGAGTCAAGAGACATGACTGAATTTAGTAAATGGGATAACTGCTTCATTTTCAAAATTGGGACAATGAAGGAGGGGGGAACCAACTCTCTCCAAAATAAGAGAAATCTCATCCCCTTGTCTGCTACAGTTTTCTTCATCATGACTATGGGTAGTGAGCGTCTACATTTCACCATTCCCATAGAACAGAATGCCCTGGTCTGGAAGTAAATGTACGTTCTGGGTTTAAAGAGATCACATTTTGGATAATGTTCATTTTAAAAAGCCGCAACAACAATCCCCGTTTTACCCCATTTCACCCTGCCAAATCACACAGCGGTCCTGCCAGAAATGAACTGTAGTAACAAGTAATAAAAATAACGTACAACCGCAATGGCCTTAGGCAAAAGACAAACCTATCTTTGTCCTATATTCTGTGAAGAATGAGAAAAAACTAAGCAGCTGTTAAAATTTCACTTGTGTTAATCATATTCTGCTCTTAGATGTTTCTCTTCATCTGGGCCTTCTCAAAGTGTCTTTGCTAAGAAGAATCAAAACTTTCATAGACTAACAGAGAACAGGGAATAAGCGAAGTCCTGAAAATGGCAGGATCTCAACTCCCAATCAGGACAATGTCTTGGTATTTGTAGGTCCCAGGCAAGAGACCTCCAGTTATCCCCCTCCCTCCCAGTCCTTCATCACCTCTCCTTATTGCTTCATTACAACAGGGATCTTCCAGGGATACCCCCTACAAGATGGGACTGGAGGATATGAGATATCAATTACAAGAGGGGGAGTAAACTTACAGTTTCTTCTTCCCCTTGCAACATCCTGCTTCTCAGCTGAGAGGTATGTTCTATGGCATGGGTCCCCAACACGGTGTCCATGGGTGCCATAGCACCCACAGAGACCACCAATGGCACCCACTAAGCTCTCCACTCCCTGCCCCTTCAAAAAATTATTTTTAAATTAAAAGAACTTGGAAAATGTTAGGGCACCAGGTTCTCCTTCCCATTCCTGCCACTGTTCAGTGGATAGGAAGAGAAGGAAAGTGTTGCTTCCTGGCCCACCCAAACTTCATCCTTCCACACAGACCTTTCTCCTTTGCTCTGTCTCTCTCCACTCCCAGTCTCTAGCCTCACAATTTCTCTCCCCCAAACCCCTTTCCTTGCTATTTCTCTCCTTTCCCTGTCCCTAGCTTTCTTCTTCTTCTCCCTTCCTAGCCCCTAGCCTCGCTCTTTCTCCCCCACTCACCCTTTTATCTTGCTGTTTCTCTCCACTCCCAGCCTCTAGCCTCAGTATTTCTGCTTCCGCTCTTTTGATTAGCCAGGCCCACACAGCAGCCATTATCTGACTAGCCACATCTTCCATGAGAGCCATTTTGTGGTGGTGCCCACAGCAGTTTCTTAAATTCCCAAATGTGCCTACAGGTCCAAAAAGGTTGGGGACCCCTGTTCTACAGGATGATGCAAGAGGGCTACGTATAATATTGGAGGTTATTTTTTTTCCTACCACACCAAGTAGATTGCCCCTGCCCCTGTGGACTTGGAAGTAAGGCCTAATCAACTCATATCCACATGCCAGCCCTGTTCCAAGCTCAGTGCAAAAAAAAAAAAAAACTAATTCTGAAATGTGATTCCATACTTATTTCATTCAATCTGCTTCTCGATGCAATGGCAAATATTTAGCGCTTGCCTTTATACATTCATGAACCCGCTGGATCTTACAGCTCAATGAGGCAAGCTTGCTATCCTGGGATTATTTTTAATTTTTTTAATGAAAAAAATTAAGACCATCTCAGAAGAAACCTAGGAGAGTGTTTGACAGTGCTACATTGCCATCTACTGGTACTGAAATAAATCAGTCCCTCTCTAGTTCCCCCTGTGGGAGAAAGAAAAGCTGCCTAAAGAGGCAAGAGCAAAGCAAGTGGTAGTGATGACAATGTCAGAAGACATCAATCCTCCAGTGTTCAGAATTATCACCATTTGTCTGCAGGAAGAGAAAAATTAGAATAGCATTCTTCTCTCAAAATATCCAACATGCTGGGTAAAAGAACTGGATTCCTCCACAATATACATTTTAGAGATTTTTTTTAAAACAGAGGAATAAATTTCAAGGTCATCTCATATTGCAATATCACAATCGTTCAATTGTGTGCTGTGGATGCATAAGGATCCCATCATTGGTCTGCATAAATTCCACAAAGGTATAATAGGAAACTAAGGCTGCAATCTTATACTCACTTACCTGGAAGAAAGCCCCACTGAAAACAATAACTTACTTCCAAGTAGACAGGTATAGGATTGCATTGCAAATTAAAGTGTGCAAGAAGATATTGGTGGCTATTCCCTATATAGTTTAAAGTAGGGGTGGGCAACACACGTCCCTGCTGCTCCCCTAAGTGCTGAATTCAGTAGCAGTGGCAACCCCCCCCCCACACACACACAACAAACAAACAAAAACCCTGCCAGTTTACCACTATGGAGTGGTAAATAGGTCAAATTTAGCTTGAGAACAAGCTAAATGTGACCTTTTCTCAATCACTTTGTAGCAGTTTGCTGCCAAATTTTGGTAGCAAACCACCGTTCCCACCGCCCCCTGGTGCCACTGAATTCAGGGTGGGTAGGCAGCAGAAGTGTGGCCTGCAAGGGGGCAAAGATGGTTCCCAGACACCCTGGTATTGCCCATTCCTAGTTTAAAGTAACAAAACAAAAGCATAAAATACTAAAACCATACACTTTATATTTCCACATAATGTGTTGGAGGTAATCCACATGATTGATTGATTGATTGATTTGATTTGTACCCCACCTTTCTACCAAGAAAAAGGCACTCATGTGCTATAGGAATTGAGGATATGATTGAAACCCGCACAGCCTTAAAACTTTCCAATATAGTCACAATTGCTATGGTATGATCAATTATACCAAAGTATATTTTGGAGATACATATCCGAGTAAAGACTGGACTAAAGAAGGATATAGTTCGAAAGAAAATGTAGTCGCAGGTTCCAAAATACAATTTCTAAAGAGAGGTACCTATTTAGTCTATCTTAAATTGCAGCCCTAATTGAAGATGCTTTATAGATCGCATGTGTGAGCGAACTCACAGGAACAGCTTTGTGGAAGAAATTAAGGGCAAAAACCTCCAAGCTTTGAGTGATGTAGACTTTTCCAGCGACCCATGGAAGCAGAAAACAAATAATGATAACAACTGAGATTCGGCAGCTTTCAAGAGATGTATCAAAGTCCACTAAAAAGAGTCAGAAATGATACCACAACCTTGACATTTCCGGGATTACTAAATAAGCCTCCAGTGAGCCAAGGACAAGCACAATATCAATCCTTCACTCCTCAGGGACAAACCACATTGCTTCCAAGGCACCATGGTACCTAGCATGACCAAGCCTGACTTAAGAGCAGGTCCTGCCTCACAGAAACATGAACTGTTTGATATCATATTGGCCTGGCTTTGTATGTGTAATAATTGGTGCACCTAGTAATAATTCTTATTACTAACCCTGTTCAGGAATAGAGCTCAAAGTATTTCATTGCATGACAGGGTTAGAATAGACACAAATGTCATCATGTGCAGTCCCCACTCTAAAACAGGACCCTCCACATATCAAATGAAATCACTCTCACTAGAGGATTCTCCATACCTTCCAGATCAGGAGCAGACAACTTGTCCAAAGGTCTAGCAGGTGAGGGGACATCAAGATATCCTGATGAGCAAACTAGCTCAAAGTGGGCTAGATGAAACAATGATCAGGTGGATCCACAGTTGGCTACAGAATAGGACTCAAAGAGTGCTTATCAGTGGGATCTTCTCAAACTGGGGAGAGGTAATGAGTGGGGTACCGCAGGGCTCGGTCCTGGGTCCAGTGCTCTTCAACATTTTTATTAATGACTTGGAGGAGGAGGTGCAGGGAATGCTAATCAGATTTGCAGATGACACAAAATTGGGTGGGATAGCTAATAACTTGGAAGACAGAAACAAAATTCAAAGTGATCTGGATAGACTGGAGCGCTGGGCAGAAAACAACAGAATGACATTTAATAGGGTTAAATGCCAAGTTCTGCACCTAGGAAAAAGAAACCAAATGCACAGTTACAAGATGGGGGATATGTGGCTCAACAACACTACAAGCGAGAAGGATTTTGGAACTGTTATCGATCACAAGCTGAAGATGAGCCAAGAATGTGATGTGGCTGCAAAAAAGGCCAATGCTCTTTTGCGCTGCATTAATAGAAGCATAGCTTCCAAATCCTGGGAAGTAATAGATCCCCTCTACTCAGCACTGGTTAGGCCTCATCTGGAGTACTGTGTCCAGTTCTGGGCACCACACTTTAAGAAGAACGCAGACAAGCTGGAGAGGGTTCAGAGGAGGGCAACAAAGATCATCAGGGGACTGGAAACAAAGCCCTATGAGGAAAGACTGAAAGAACTGGGCATGTTTAGCCTTGAGAAGTGAAGACTGAGGGGAGATATGATAGCGCCGTTCAAGTACTTGAAAGGCTGTCACAGAGAGGAAGGCCAGGATCTCTTCTTGATCATCCCAGAATGCAGGACACGGAATAATGGGCTCAAGTTACAGGAAGCCAGATTCCGGCTGAACATCAGGAAAAACTTCCTGACTCTTAGAGCAATATGACAATGGAACTAATTACCTAGGGAGGTGGTGGGCTCTCCCACACTGGAGGCCTTCAAGATGAGGCTGGACAGCCGTCTGTCAGGGATGCTCTGGCTTGGATTCCTGCGTTGAGCAGGGGTTGGACTCAATGGTCTTGTAGGCCCCTTCCAACCCTACTATTCTATGATTATATAAGAGGCAGATATGCAAACTGACTTGCTCAGGTTTATCTAGCAAACCTGTGATTGAGCTTGGAATAAAATAGGTCCGGACTTATGACATCTGTCAAATAAACATACTAAAAGTTCTATAGTATCAATGGTCTGGACAAAAAAAAAGCTTCAAAAAAATGAATTACGCAAATTAATTATGTTTCCTCCATTTTCCATAATTCTTTATTTTTCAAGAAAGCGGAGGAGATGGAGAGGGGAACAATGTTAATATGCTTCCTTCAAAGTTAGTGTGGACTGTCCCCTCCTGACCCAATCCCTGAATTTTTCTCTGCCCCAAGTGGAATCTGAAATGGCACTACATGTCACATTGACCAGGAGGTATGGCTGTTATGCAGGAGAACATGGGAAGCAAGCTGCCCCACACTAGGCCAGACTGTTTGTCCATATAGTCCAGTATTATCTACTCAAACTGGCAACAGCTGTCCAGGATTTCTGAGAGAAATCCTTTCACTTCACCTGCTCTCTGACCCTTTTAACTGCAGATACCTAGGATGGAACCTGGGACCTCCTGCAGGTTCCCTGCCCCTGACATAAAACATGTGCTCTACTCCTGAGCTATGGTCTCCCCTCAAGGGACCAAGGATGCAGACCAACAATTCTGATCAAATGCAGAGAACAGAATAAATTGCTATTCTGCAGTCTAAAGGGCCAATCACCAGCTCTTGATTGTTTAAAAAAAAAAAAAAAAGTATGCAAAAGTGTGGCACGTTTTTGGAAGGAGTGACCTTCATTTCATCTATTGTCACTTTTCTTCATTAGCATTTCCTGCCAGAGAGACTGTAGGGAAGATTCAACAGTATTTTTGTGTCATACAAGTTATACTGATCTGGCCTCACCTCTGTCTAGGATAAACTGCCAAGATCACCTTGGTAACTTACAGCGTGCAATTCTATACATGTTTACTTCGAAGTAAACTCCACTGTATCCAATGCAGCTTAATTCCAGGCAAGTGTTCATAGAACTGCAACCTTAAAGGAAAGTAGGGTTGGGTCTCTTCATGAGAAGTGAAATCGCTGGTCTTCTAGCAATAATATGTCTTTAAGATCAACACCTGTACCAGAGGACTGGAGTAGGATCAACGTAACACCAATTTTAAAAAAGGGATCCAAGGGGGATTCAGGAAATTACAAGCTAGTTGGCTTAATATCTGTTCTGGGTAAACTGGTTGAAGGCATTATTGAAGATAAAATTAGGACTGGGACTTGGGAGATCCGGGTTCTAGTCCCCACTCGGCCATGGAAGCTCACTGGGTGACTTTGGGCCAGTCACAGACTCTCAGCCCAACCTACCTCACAGGGTTGTTGTTGTGAGGATAAAATGGAGAGGAGGAGGAGGATGTAAGCCGCCTTGGGTTCCTTGCAAGAGGAAAAAAGGCGGGGTATAAATGCAATAAATAAATAAGCCCTGCTGAAAAAGGATCAATGCAGCTTCAGCAAAGGTTAGTCCTTTTAGAGTTCTCAGAGTGTCAACAAGCATGTGAGACAGTGTGCCCCTGTGTACCAGTCGTTGTGGAACAGCAGTGGGAAGAACACGAGAGGGAGGAACACGAGAGGGAGGGTGCTATTTCACTCATGTCCTACTTGTATGTAGACTTCCTGTAGGCATCTGGTTGGCCCCTGTGGGAACAGTGATAGGCTGGACAAGATAAGCCTTTGGTCTGATCCAGCACAGCTCTTGTAAACATTTATAGATTAAATTAGAATGAGGAGAGTTATCCCCCCCCCCCCGAAAGTCCTAAATGTCAGCCCTGAAGTCTGGCAACATGCTGAAACTGTCTCTAGTAGATAAGTCACAGCACATTCCTATGTAGACATTAATTTAAACACAGCCTGGATTCTAGTTGTTTATATCCAATGTAATACATCTGAAGTACCAACAGGCATATTCAGTTTAACTGAGGGCAGGCTACATGATGTGTATATTCAAGCTCTAGAGGTTTCATTTCAAGGGGAAAAGAGAACAAGAGAAGGAATTTTGTGAGGGTTGACCAGTACTGTGAAATAATTCACTAGCATGCATATTTGGGCAGTATGATGGTTAACAAAGAGACCATTGCCCGGCCCACATTATTAAAGAAGCTGAATCAATCCAGTTCAGTTCTTCACGGGAGAAAGCTGTCTTAATATATTTAGAAAACACAAACACTGCAAGTGTTCTGCTCCTGCAACAAGAGCTTGAATGTTTTAATCACTATGACTGTGCAGGAATGGGACTTAAATTAACGGTAGAAAAAATCTGAAGAATTCTAGCAGTGGGAAATGAGATATTTCAAAAGGTGAAGTTAAATACTTGAATCCATGAAAACAAAAAGAATACATATAGCCAGTCTGAGAATATTCAGACCAGAAGGATTCTCCAGAATTCTCCACCCCACTTAAAACAAAACAAATCTTTTTCAGTACTGTATCCTTTTTTTGGCCTCAAGGGTACAGCATGGAGCATATGGAAAAAATCAATCTGGCCTGGCCCACATAAAGAGGGGGTCCAATTTCCAGCATGTAACCTTCATTATATAACCACACTGAATATCCAGCTTAGGTAGCTAAGATCTATACGGGTCATATAATTACATATACAAATCATGAGAAGAAAAAGAAAATCCCTAGTAATTAATGCCAGAATGATGTATGCCTGACTTGTCTGCTTACAAAGCAGAGCAAGTGGAGGTGTCACACTCCACACCAGAAAGTATTGACAGAGACAGGCCAGCTTGATCAGGGCTATAGGTGTCCCTACTGATACCTTGGTCTGCAGGGAGTGATATCTAGGCCTGGGTCACTGCAAAACACACAGGAGTTGGCACTTGGACATGAGCTGGGGCCTTACCTATGACAGGCAGGGGGGTCTACTCTGTTGACCAAGCTAAACAGAAGGCCTAATTACTGCCTGCCTATCGTAAGGGCTGATGTTGGACAACCTTGTAGCCAGTTCTGAGAGGCCTGGTCACCAAGGGTTTTAGGCAGATCACAATGCTCGGTCTCAGCCTCAGACCCTAAAGTTCCCATTTCAATCCCCAGATTCCCTGACAAAATTACCTTTACCTGTAACCATTGCTTCTCAAGAGGCGCCATACTAAAAGAAGAAGTGATCCTAAGACTTTGATATTTCTACAGGCTCATACTGCATGACAAAGGGAAAGAGTTGTTAACATTTCTCCTGTCCTTTGAGGCTTGGGCAGGTGGCAACCCTGATGTTCAGTAGGTACTTTCAGAGCAGAGACTGACAGGTCTCTGGGTGGCTGCCTGCTGCTATTTGTTCCCTGGCAGCAGCACCAGGTTCCATTGTGACCTGAAATCAGTTTTGTCACAAGAAACACAGGGCAGAGAGCCATATGACCTATAATACCCAAGGAGGCCTTGCACAATAACTAGAGGCTAGCAAAAGAGAAAGGGAATGACATCCGTCCCTTCCACCCATTTTACAAAAGCTCTTGCTTGTATTCATATACTGACAAACAGAAATGCCTGCCCATAGAGGGTTAATGCTGTATTTACATTTCTCCACTACTAATGATCTCTTGGATGCCCAAAATACAGCACTGCAAGCTTACAATCAATGCTTGGTTCTGTATTGTGGATATACATTTCATGCAGATTTGAGACTGTAGCTTCATCAAGGCCTGCTCTGCCTGTTCTGCTATTTGTAATGCGAGATAGACATAATATACAAGGATCCTCAACAATAGATAACATCTTCCGATTCCTCTTGCAGCAGATAATAGCCACAGAAAACCCCAGTCGAACAAACAGTTGACATCTTTGCAGAGATTTAACTTCCTTTCTGGTTTTCAAGTCCAGAGCAGAAAATGCAGAGTCCTGAAATGGCCATTAAAATATCAGTTAAAAAACACACACAATTATTGCTTTGAATTCTGAAGTTTCAGCTTTTGGACTTTGTCACCCACCTATTCCTAATGATGTGGCATCCGCATTCCACAATATAAGTTCCTCATATTTGCTGGAAATATTTACTTTTTTTGTTCTTCAGTTTTGTTTTGAATGTATGTTGTGCTTTATATGTTTCCCTGCTGCTGGTTTTTACTCTGGTTTTATTCCGTTTTAAACTTTTAAAGGTTTTGTATTATGTTTTATCATGTTGTAATTTTATGGATTTAATTTTTGTAAACTGCTTCGGCTATTGGACAGTATAGAAATGTAATGAATGAATGAATGAATGAATGATGAATAAGACAATCCACAGCATTAGAGAATGATAAAACACTTTTGAAGAGTTCAGTGTTTTCAATGGTGTTATAAAATTTAACTCGATATCCAAATACGCTACTAGTCATTAATACTGTGACTATTTCATCTAAATAATATGGTTTTGTTTACTACAAAATTTGTGGGTTTTATTTTCAACTTTTATTTTTTCTTACTTCCCAAATGGCAAAAACTAAGATATACAGGGTAGAGCAGTTTGCAGCTCTGTCTCTTGTATTGGGCATATTTACTACTTTGCTTGCACAAAACTAAGGCATTTGTACTTTTGAGGCTGCAATCCTACCTGTGCTTACCTTGGAGTAAGCTCCAGTAAAAAGAGTGGGTCTTATTTCTGAGTACACATGAAATAAGATACCTTTATATACACTTTGTGATGGGTTTTGCCCTAAAAGGAAGCTTAACATATTTAAACAAATAAATAAAATTGATCTGAAAATTTCATAAATATGTCAAATAGTACAACTGTATATGCTATAAGTTACTAATTATGCATTTAATGTTAAAGAAGCAAAATAAATTTAGGTTTGATAAGAAAATAAATATTGCACATATTTCTATTCCCCCCCCCCCAATTTGTGTTATTTCCAGACCCCTCCTCCTCCGAAAACCTCCTAGGTTTTTTCCCATGGCTTCAACATTTTTGGAAATGTTTCATCTCTAGCCCGCACTACATTTGGAATCCAAGGTTATGTATCCTCCTAAAAATATTCAAAGTGAAGAACCTGTTACATCGGTAATTTCTCATCCATAGCAAGCGACCTACAACAGGTTGAGAAGTACAAATACCAGCTGTAGTGTGCCATATTTCTGACTAGCAGAACAGTACAACTGGCTATAGCAGTGCACAGGAACTGGGTAAATCGCTTCTGGCAGCTATGGTGAAGCTCAGCTGAACTCAGAGTTCAAAAGCTGCCACAATAGCTGCCCACGGCAGCAATGCAACTATATTTGGATCTTGCCTATTTGTATTTCGAACAACTGTGTTTATCAACTGTAATAAACCTATGTTGGCAAACCCACAACAGAAGCATTCCCTGAGGCTGCATGATTCCTGAATGGGGGATGCTGGGTAATCAATGGTTAAAAGGAAAGAAACCATTTCTCTGACTCAATTGTTTTGCAGCTAAAAGAAAAGCACTTGCTGGTTTAATAAAATATACAGTAACTTATTTTCAGATTAGATATAGATTCTGAGCAGGGATGTGAATGTTGAGAGCAACGCTCAGAAATTATTGCAGCATGCTTGCAAAAGGGCAAGGAACAGCTCCAGTCAGAGCAGCCCATCAGGCAGCAGAATGGATCAGAAGATGCAGCAGCGATCAGAAGATGCACTGCCCGCCCCTTCTCATTTCTAAAAGGATGCTGCTCTGTTGTACCCATGCTACCCTCATCCCCAGTATATTAGAGGAGTTCACTAATAGTATGCGGCACTGGCTCCAGTGCTCCCTCTATGCCTAACAGCAATGCTGGATGGAATGCATCAAGAGTCAAATGGGTTCTATAACTAAGAACAGGCTGGCATGGTACTTCAGATGCACTCCTTGGAGATATACTCCAGGAAAAGAGGAGAAATATGTGACTGTGTGTTTACTTTCTTTACACTATAGTGTAAAGCATATCTAAAGCAACACAATGCAATAAAAAAAATATATGCATTTAGATTACGTCTGCACACACAGTATACCTTTTTCACTGACATCAGCAGTCAATGCAGTGTCAATGTGGTGTAGTGGATAGAGTGTTAAACTTCGACTGATGATGACATGTTAAGTTCAAATTGTGCAGAGGTGCCTAACTTGTCTCAGAGGAGTCGCAGTACACATAAAATGTGTGGAAGCCCTTGTATGCTGCCTTGAGTTCTTTAGAGGAAGGTTGGGGATACAAGTGTGAGGTGAAGTACTGATGCATTCTGATAGTCATATGCTCTGGAATGCCTTCATGTGGAATCACCTCTTTCCCTAGTGCTCAGCCTTGATGCTACCAAGTCCTCTAGCCTCAATGAAGCAAATAATTTTAGCATTTGTTTCATAGCATAACTGAGTAAATGCACCTGTTCATAAGCTTGAGGGGTTAAAATGTGGCTATGGAGCTGAGATTGTCAACTTGCAGGATTAGCCCCAGTGAAAGACTCCTGTTCCCAAAGCAAGCCAGCCAGTGGTCCAAAATATGGGCATATAAAAGTAGAGACTCCTTCTGTGGTGCAAGATGTCCACCTTATTGACAGAGGATACCATAGATAAAAGTAAATAAATATCTATGGCTGCCATGCACTGCTGGAACAGGAATGAGCTGCAGGGGGTGGGGGAGAGAAGAAATTCTTCCAGTTACTGGCATCAACCTGTCCCAATAATTTCACACAAGTCTGTCACATCTGCCAGAAATGATCTGCTCAAAGAAGAGCAGGGAGGAACGTATAAATAAAACAAAATAAATAAAGGACCTTGAAGAATCTTAAAAGACTGCTTGATGTGAAACAAGACCCCCTGGGTAAAGGTAATTGGCAGCAGCCTTAAGCTACCTCAAAGGGGGTGGTGGGCTCAGTGTTGTCCCCAGTGCCCTGACAAGATCACAATGGACAGAGATACTGAGCAGGTGGGGCAGGTGCACAGGAGGTATGGACATGTTTCCTCCTTTTCCTTCCCTGTACATCGTGACCTTCCTGTTAGTGCTAATTATCTTTGTAATTGTGGATTCGAGGAAGAAACCAGAACAGATAAACTTTCCACCTTATAAACAGCAGAAGCGGAGAGGAGGGGCAAGAGGGAGAAAAGCAGTCTAATGGACTGATGCTCCAGTGCTCACTGGAAATGAAGTTAACAGAGGAAGGTGAGTGTGGGGGGCTGTTTGGGGAAAAAAATACACCACTTCCCACCCAGGTGGAGAGCAAAGGCAATCGAAAGCAATTACACGGGCCCCTCAAAGTTTCCACAGGGGGTGCTGGATGAATGGTATGCCAATTAGAAGGAGCTGGATTCATCAGGAAAACAAGGCGCTTCAAACAATGGTTGCCCACAAAAGAGAAAGGAAGACTGAGATGAAAGAATCCAAGCTGATACAAACAAGGGAGCCTGCAGAGCCCAGCCAAACAAACAACTGACATTGTCTGTGCAGCAGGCTAGAATAACAACATTTGATACCCGAGACACACTCACTGCGCTTTAACTATTGTGCCACTAAGAAGCTGCAACAATACAAGGGAGAAGGATGCTATTGCAATTCAGAAAGCTGAATGCCATTCAGAGTTCATAAAATCCAGCAAATTGGGGCTATTCTGTAGTTTTACTAAGCATTTTCACACAATTCCCTTTGGTATCTTAAAACACATATTGAAAACACCACGTGAAAAAAAGTCACTCATGGGCTTATTTATGACCTGAGACTCATCCACAGGGGCATGATGAACCTGACCTTCAGAAATGGTCACTAGCATTGTTAGTTTGTTGAGCACACAGTCAATTAAAATATCGCCCATTAATCAATCAATCGAGTAAATAATTATAAAGTCTCAAGAGAAAAATAAATCTGCCAGCACAACAGACATAGCACCAATATTAACGGAGTGCTCAGCCACCTATGTCACAAGAACATCTGCAATACAGGATCTTGCAGGAAATGCTTAAGGATACTACAACGATTCACTGGAGACAGACATGAAGCACACGCTTATCTCTGCCAACAAAACTGACACCTGAGGGGTACTGTTTTGAGAAACAAAATTGATTGGTCCTTTATACACAAAGAGAAAGTGTGTATGTGTGTGTGAGAGAAACAGACAAATAGACACAGAGGTAGATTCTGTATGTAATCTGTGCCACTAACCATTCTGTCCATTTGACTGTTTCCCTTCACAAAGCTGACTACAACAGAGTGACACAGAGTCTGCTTGACACTGAGGGAACAAATTATTCACAAAACCTCTGCAAATTGTTAAGCCATGTGGCAGCGCATATAAAATGAGAAAGTAAAGAGGAAAACTCAATCCTCTGCCTGGCAAAGTGATCAGGGGAAAGCACTAACTGGAAAAGATGAAAGATTAAAAATGTCACCAGGAAAACATTGCCGCTAACACTCATCCATGTTACAATCCAAGAAGCTACCTGACACATCGACACAAACCTGCAAAATGAAAGTGCCTCAGAAGGGTAAACCTGTCGCTTTAGCAAACATTGGTTCTGTGCCCACATTTGTTTACAGTTGTAACAGAGTACTCTCCCATATAGACACATGAGCCAGCAGCAACAATACAAGTCTATTAGACGTCTCTAATCTTGTGGAGTCACGACTATACCTCCCCCACCTTGCTCACATACATACTTCAGTAAAGGATTAGAGAAACAAAATCCTTCCAGTTTTGTTTTAAAAATGGATTTGGTTTTGTACGTGCAAGAGAAACAGATAAAAACGGTTTAATAGGCCTACAACAGAGTTTTACCATTACTCAATAACTAACAGATGACAAAGGAGTATGGTAGCCTTCCCCAATCTGCGGCCTTCCAGATGTGTTCATTCTAGGGATGGCAGAGAATTCCTCCACGGATCTCGGTGAGGCTGAATGCCAGTGCATTTGGCCCCCCGAACTCCGTGGTGGAACGGCCTGCCCCCCCGCCCCCCCGCGGATCCCCCCCAGGACAAGACTCACCTGGGGCGGATCTTCCGGGCGGCGGCGGCTCCGGAGGCGGCGGCGGCAGCCAGTCTTCCAGCTGGCTGCCGCCGCCGCCATTTCCACTCTGGTAAAAAAAAAAGAAAGAAAAAGAAAGACGTGATAGGCTACGTAAAGATTTACGTAGCCTATCATGACTAGGTTTTAAAAAAAAAAACCCACAACGTTATAGGCTACGTAAATCTTTACGTAGCCTATCATGGCTGGGTGGGTTAAAAAACAACAACATCCGCGTACGCAAATGGCAGCAGCTACAGCTGCCGCCATTTGCGTTCCTTATTTTTGCCCTCTTAATCTACGTAAATATTTACGTAGACAATGGCGGTGAAAATCAAGGGGAATGCAAATATCGTAGCAGGCGCTGTTTACGTAGGCTAAAACGGGGAATCAAAAAGGGATGCAAAAAGCGCCTGCTATGCTATTTGCGTTCCCCTTGATTTTCACCATCATAGTCTATGTAAATATTTACGTAGATTAAGAGGGCAAAAATAAGGAATGCAAATGGCGGCGGCCGTAGCCACCGCCATTTGCGTACATGGTTTTTTTTTTTTTACCCAGAGCCCTCCGAGGCCGGAAATCCGGCTGCGGATGGCTCTGGCCTGGCCGGGCCTGGCCGGCTGCTCCGCAGAGCTGCCACGGAGCACAGCTGGCCGTGGAGGATTCCGGGGGGGAGGAACAGAGCGCCTCCCCCCCCGGCGAGGATTCCGGGGGGAGGGACGGAACGCCTCCCCCCCACCATCAACATAATCCACGAACAGGTAAGTGACTTTCGTACATCCCTAGTTCATTCATTGACAGTATTCTTACTCCACTCTGGGGATGACAGGACTTGCAATCCAACACATCTGGAGGATGCCAGGTTGGGGAAGGCTGGAGTGGAGATGTCTGCCCAAACAGAAACAGTGATGCTGTGCCAAGTGTTTTAGCTTTCCAACTGATGTGATAGATAAATGCCTTAACGCAATTTGATAAGCAAAAATTAATTGTTACAGCCCCCACCCCACTCCCAAATTTGTTTCAGGTGTTTCTTTGGTGCTTCCTTTTTTTGGTGCTTCCCTTTTTTGGTATGGGGATATAAGTTGATTTTTTCCAATCTGTTGGCCATTCTTGTGTTTTCCAAATTTGCTGGCATATGGCATACATCACCTTGACAGCATCATCTTGCAAGATTTTAAACAGTTCAGCTGGGATACCGTCGTCTCCTGCTGCCTTGTTATTAGCAATGCTTCTTAAGGCCCATTCAACCTCACTCTTCAGGATGTCTGGCTCTAGCTCACTGACCACACCGTCAAATCTGTCCCCGATATTATTATCCTTCCTATACAGATCTTCCGTATATTCTTGCCACCTTTTCTTGATCTCTTCTCTTTCTGTAAGGTCCTTGCCATCTTTGTTTTTGATCATACCCATTTTTGCCTGGAACTTACCTCTGATGTTTCTAATTTTCTGGAAGAGGTCTCTTGTCCTTCCTATTCTATTATCTTCTTCCACTTCCGCACATTGCTTGTTTAAAAATAATTCCTTATGTCTTCTGGCTAACCTCTAGAATTTTGTATTTAATTGGGCATATCTCCCCCTATCACTGTTGCCTTTTGCTTTCCTTCTTTCTTGGGCTGCTTCCACTGTCTCAGCAGACAGCCATCTTGCCTTCTTGGTTTTCTTTTTCTTTGGGACGTTTTTTGTCGCCGCCTCCTGAACAATGTTGCGAACTTCTGTCCATAGTTCTTCCGGGACCCTATCTACTAAATCTAGTTCCTTAAATCTATTCTTCACTTCCACTGCACATTCATGAGGAATATTTGTGAGCTCATATCTAACTGATCTGTGGGTCTTCCCTATTCTCTTTAGTCTGATTCTAAATTGTGCAATAAGAAGTTTGTGAGCTGAACTACAATCAGCTCCAGGTCTTGTTTTTACTGACTACATAGATGTCCGCCACCTTTGGCTACGAAGGATGTAGTCAATCTGATTTCGGTGTCGACTGACTGGTGAAGTCCATGTATAAAGTCGTCTCTTAGGTTGTTGGAAGAGAGTGTTTGTTATGCACAGTGAGTTGTCTTGGCAAAATTCTATCAACCTATGTCCTGCTTCATTTTGTTCTCCCAGACCATGCTTGCCTGTAATTCCAGGTGTCGTTTGACTACCCACCTTAGCATTCCAGTCTCCTGTAATGAAAAGAACATCTTTGTTTGGCGTACTATCCAGTAGGTGCTGCAGATCCTCACAGAACTGATCTACTTCTGCTTCTTCAGCATCTATGGTTGGGGCGTATATTTGGATCACTGTGATGTTAAATGGCTTACCCTGAATTCGAATTGAGATCATTCTGTCATTTTTTGGATTGTATCCAAGCACTGCTTTAGTCACTTTATTATTAATTATGAAGGCTACTCCATTTCTTCTGTGGTCCTCTTGTCCACAGTAGTAGATCTGGTGGTATTTGATGTGAAGTGGCCCATTCCAGTCCATTTCAGTTCACTGACACCCAAAATGTCTATATTTAATCTTGACATCTCCCCAATAACCACATCCAATTTGCCCTGGCTCATAGATCTTACATTCCAGGTTCCTATGGTGTGTTGATCTTTAGAACATCGGATTTATCGTTCACCACCAGTACCCTCGGCTGCTAGCCGTCCTTTCGGCTTTGAGCTAGCTGCGTCATCACATCTGGGGCTAGTTGATCTTATCCTCTGTTCCTCCCCAGTAGCATTTTGACCATCTTCCGACCTGGGAGTCCCATCTTCCGATGGTATACCGACATATCTCTGGTTGCACTGATCCATTTAGTTTCCATGGCAAGAATACTGGGGTGGGTTGCCATTTCCTTCCCCAGGGATCGTATTTAATCTGACCTCTCTGCCATGACCTTCTTGTCTTGGGTGTCCCTTCACGGTTTAGCTCATGACGTCATTGAGGTGCTCAAGCTCCAGCACCACGACAAGGTAATGATCTCCTTTGCTACCCATTTTACCCTCACAAAAACCCTGTGAGGTCAGTTAGCCTGTGAGAGAGTATTTGGTCCCAATGGGCTCCGTAACTGAATGATGATATGAACATGGCTCTTCCCATTTGTAGTCTGACCCTTAAACAAGGGGTGGCCAACATGTGGTCCTAGGACCTTGGCCTAATTTTATGTTGCCTTTGCAAGCAAGCAATTCAGGCTTCTGTCAAGAGTGATCCAGCAGCCTGCTGAGGTGGGGAGAAAGAGGGGAAAGGGGTGGCAGAGAGAGAGAGAGAGAGAGAGAGAGAGAGAGAGAGAGAGAGAGAGAAGCTCTACCTACTTTTGGCTCTGGTACCACCCACTGCTGAGTTTGGCCCCAGCCACTGGCGGCAAGAAGGTAGCTTCTGAGACAGATTAGCCCTGTGGCCCTCAACAGTAAGATCATTGCAGCACTCTGACAAAGGTGGTACGATTCCCCAAATTTAAAATGATTTCCATGTTGAGTCAGAACCAAGGTCCGTCTGGCTACATTGTGCCTCCAACAATAGTGATCCAGATGACATGAGGGTGTTCCCAAACTGAGCATGGCAGTGATAACCATATACTCTTTTAGGTCTTCAGTGAGGAAAGCTGAGCTCTTGGATATCAGGGCTAACAGGTACGGAGACAGCGAAAGATGAAGTGTGGGGTTTGCCATTTCTCCAGCACTTAAGAAAGAAGTCATGCTAATGGCCATCACAGCATTCTGCAACAATACGTTCCTTAGAATAATTATGCATTGTGTGAAGTCTTTCTCCCTTACATTTGTCAGAAACCCACAACCTATCAGTTTCAGGGGAGGAAGACATTTTGTACTTTGAATGCTAAAGAGAGGGTAATTTTTCCTTCCACATTTTCTCCATATCTGTCATTCATATTGATAAAAGCCAACTCCCAACATTCTGTCCCTCTCCCCTAATGTTCCATAACACTCTAGTAGGACCAAGGAAAAGAATCCAGGATAGAGCTGTGCCTTTCAGGGATAGCATGATAGGAAGGTTACTGCTGTCAGAAGCAATATGTTCAATGACAGGCATTTTGCTTGACAAAAAAGTTACCATGGAGATGAGGGGAGTGGAAGCCCCAATAGGTTTTTGTGAAAGAGCCCTCAGTCATCTTTTTCCCATGCCAAAAGCCCCAATCATCATAGTTTTTCCTCATTTAGTTGCCCGCCCCGCACTTTTGACTGCCTCTATTATACTTTCTTTTTTGAAGAGCAGGGACCAAAATTGTATACACCATTCTGAACAGGCAAGTTAAGATGCCCTCTGTGGCCATTTGCAGAACCCTAAAAAATCACATAAACACTGCTTTATAAAGTTAAATGCCAAAAGTATTTTTAAAGCCTAGTATGCATACAGTCTGGGACGCCTAGATTCATTTCTGTTCTGCCATTGCCTTAATGTGTGACCTTTCAATTCAATCAGAAGTAGATACTTTGAAGCTACAATGGGCCCTTGGGCATTTGAAAATTCACTAGACCTATGGGTCTATCCATGCCCTTTTAACCTTTGAAAAAATCTTTCCCTTAATCTTGCTGCCCTTTATTTCCCTGGCTACAAAAAGGGGAGAAGGGATTTACTTCATCTCTCCCACTGGAGACTGTAAGGACAAACACATTAAGTGTGACTGTGACGCTCACGTACACTAAACTTTAGTGATTACAATAACAAGGGGCAGAGAATATAATAGATAATACACTCAGAGGTGGAAGTTATCTCACAGGCCATCCAGTCCAATTCCCTACATTGGGCAGGGAAGACTACTGAACTTTTTGCTAGTCACTTTTAAATGGAGGAAAACACAGTGTACTCATGAGATACCCTTTCATGCATGCCAGGCTTCTCATATGTGTCCCAGTTCCATCCCCAACTGGTAACTGGCTACAAATTGGGCTAAGCACAAATCAGATAATCTCATTATCTGATAAGCTCCCCTAACAGCCAAGTGGGTAAGTAGCCTGTGGAAGGTGAAAGTGATGGCCATCAAGGTACAGCCTACAAAAGGGCAAAAAAAGCGGGGGGGGGGAGGGAGACATGTATTTGGCTTGGGTAGAGAGGATGCTGGGCTGAAACATTCTGAGAGAAGTGGAATTAACAGTGTAACTGTCTAAGATAGGTTGATGGTGAACAAAGCCGGGAAGGGGGGGGGGGGGCTTATCTAAGGCTACCTAGTTTGCTCAAGACCAAGGTGAGATCTGAACTAGAGATGTCCTGCATCATAGCTCATTCTCTCCCCTACTATGCCATTAGCTCTCTGATAAAAGTTGTAAGAAAAACTAGCTCACGGTTTGCGAAAGCTGGAGTCACATTTCTGACAGCCAGGTGAGACAAGAGCTTGTTTATGCAGCTTTGGGTGAGCAGTAGGTCCAACCAGATTGAAACTCAGTCCATTTGGTACAAAATGTTCTTTACCCTCAAAAATAATTTAAGTATCAAACCCAAGACTAGTGAATCATACCTAAATATGTCAAATATGTGTCACAAAACATGCACATTTAGTAACTGCTTGAGTGAACTCCAGCAGTTACATATATATTATTTCTTGAGCCTATTCTTCTCTCCCTCCTTCCGTTGGTAGCGTTGGGATGCCCTGCAAACCTTAAAGGATCTCATTTCCATTGAACCTTGTAAGGTAAAATCTCAGTGCCCCAGTCAATAAATCTCATTCTCCCCACTAACGAATTATGAAGTTGATAAGGGGTTCCTCAATTGTATGGCTTTTTCCATTGGGACAGGAGGTTTGAGGGGGTTTCCAAGAGTGCAGCAATGGAAACACAACCTAGTGCAATGCTAATACACCTCTGAAAAGAAGCTCCTTCCAACACAGATCTCTCAAGCAGAATTCCAAGGTGGTATTTCACTCCTACCGAAGCTCCTTCTGGAACTGTAGACACGGGGAGAAAGCTGTGTGTTACGGGGGTGGGGAAACCACTGGTCTCAAAGAGCACACCAGAGTTCAAATAGGGTTGTATCCAATGGTGTTCATCTGCCAGCAGAACAGACACTGCTTGCAAAACAATTCCCCCTCCCCCCTGCACCCTCCCATTTGTTCTGGGGGGGGGGGTGTTGGAGGGACACGAGTGAGAAGAAGGGTAAGTCCCATTGCACAAGCAGGCAACATTGGATGTTGCCTGAAGTCTGTCACATGCCCATGAATTGCATCCCCAAGAAAGCAGGAGGAGTTGAATACAAACACTGTACCAGGCCCTGAAGATCCTTTCAGCAGCCCTTTGACTGCCTTCCACATGTAACAAAGGTAATCAATGCACAGAAACTGGTCTCCATGTTTGGTTCATACATTACACCGAAGTGGGGAAAGCAAGTGCAAGTGACTTGTGCCTCTTTTCTCCCGCTTCTGTTGCAAAGTAGGAGGTAAGATCTGGTAGCCTCAGATTAGAGAAGAAATGCAGAAAGATGAAGGATTCATAATTCGTGCTTCACTTCCTGTTCGCCCTCCCACTTCTGTATAATGTAGGAACCAGCCCTGTCTAACCTGAAAATGAAAGACTCTCCATTGTAGTGTAGAGATGTTTTCCCCCAAATTTGGGAACAGCATTTCTATCTGGAATGGGGTTGCACTCCCCCTGAAGGAGCACGTTTGCAGCTTGGAGGTGTACTTGACCCAGCCCTGCTCCTGGCCCCTGAGGTGGAGGCAACAGTGAGAAGTGCCTGTTATCACCTTTGGCTGATACACCAGCTATGCCCACTCCTGGAATATGTGGACCTAGTAATGGTGGTGTACACACTGGTAACCTCTAGGCTTGATTTCTGTAATGCGCTGTACTTTGGGCTGCCTGTATATTTAGTTTGGAAATGTCAACTGCTACAAAATACGGCAGCTGGGTTGGTCTCTGGGACATCCCGTGGAGACCACATTACACCGGTTCTAAATCGTTGCACTGGTTGCCAATTTATTTCTGAGCAAAATATAAAGTGCTGGTTCTTACCTTTAAAGCCTGACATGGTCTAGGTCCAAGGTACCTTAGCGAGCGCCTTCTCCCCTACATCCCAGTCCACCACCTAAGGCCCTCTGAGAGCTATCTGCTGCAGCTGCCTAATGTGAGATTGGCAGTCACAAGCAGCCTTTACCGCCTGCTCAGTTGCGGAATGACCCGCTGGTTGAAATGCACCTGCTGACCTCTTTGAAGGTTTTTTAAGCAGACATTAAAGATGCTGTTATTCCAGCAGGCCTTCCCTTTTTAGAACTCTTGTTCCTTTTGCTGACTCTTGTATACTGTTTTTAAGCTGTGTTGTTTTAAGCTGTGTTGTTTTATTTTTGGATATTTTTTTGTTAAATTGTTTTTAGCTCAAAGTTTCTTTTAGTTATATGTTTTTTGTATATATTGTCCATATTCTTTTAAACTTTGTATATTGTATTTTAATGTTTTAACTTTTGTAAACTGCCCAGAGAGCTCTGGCTATGGGGTAGTATATAAATGTAATAAATAAATAAATAAATAAATAAATAAATATCTCCATAACAAGAATTTCTTGATTTATAGCCTATTTTATGTGCTGCACAAGTTCACTGGGATTAGAGAAACTAGCTACATCTGATTCAAAGAACAATGAATAATTCTTTTATTATGTCAGAAAGGTGACTGGAACAGAAAAACAAACCATGAAATTGCAGAAGTGGCTCTTCCCAAAATGCTAAGAGCCACTTGCATAGCATAATATCTCAAGTAGCCCCCAAAGCACAAAAGACATTGTAGAAAAGGTATGATATGCACTCTTCTGTACATCCACTTTGTCTCTTGACCAAAATAAAACCATTTGGAGGTAATGCCAGGCCTGGCTATTCTTTATGATTTGCTATATCTTACACCTATCGCCTGATTATAGAATCTTAGCTGATTAATCATATGTTTGATCAACTAACAGTGCAATCCTATGGATATCTACTCAGATGTAAATCCTCCTGAGTTCAATGGGATTTACTCCCAATGGGCCTTACTCCCCTATCTGGGAGTCTTTCTCACTGAAGAAATTTACTTCTTACTTCAGTGATTTACTTCTGAGTAGACATGCCTAGGATTGCACTGTAAGTCTTCTTTAATGAGGTAAAAAAGACAGCTGCAGTAATAACTATAAACAATATTAGAGGTCTGGAGATCAATTCTAAAGTATATTTCTATATTTTTGAAGTAACTTTGTCAAATTTTGAGTAATCAGATTCGCTATAAATCTACAATTGATGATTGCAGTCTAAATCCAGCTTCTCTAAATTAAGCCCAAGTGTGAACCCCAGCTGGTTTATTCTCTCCATTTAAAACTAAGAAGTCATTCAGGTCTGGGACTGAGAAGTGTGTTGGTTCAACAAGATCAGCTCATGTGTCTCTAGAAACAAAGTGAGATATGAAAACTGCAAATCTCCATCATATTGGATTAGATACAGGGCATTTTAATACAGCTTCATTTTGTTCAAGTCATGCAATTTTTCATTAAATAGCAAGGTCATGTCCACCGACATGATTTTCTCTCAGGTTGTTTTACATAAGCACTGAAAGAGATTGCCAGACAAATGGTCAATCATAAATACAAATAAGGATTGATCTGCTGGACAGATGCTGTCTACGATCATATGACATGTCATTAGTGAGTTCAAGAAGCCTGAGTAACTATATTTTGATTGTTGCAATAAATAGCTGACACAAAATTATAAACAGAAGCATACGCTTGTATCTCTCCAAGTGTATCTGACGACTTTTCAGAATTTGAGACAACAGCATGGCATATTTAATGGTTCAGAAGGGCATCTTAGAAGCTTCATTTCTGAAATATGAACTAATGGCTGGATGCCACAAAACAAAAGAGTTAGTTATGTGTTTGAATGCATGTGCGCATTTGTATGACTACTTTAATTATTAACAGTGTGCTGAGATGCTCCTCGACAAAGAGACTGCATACTCTGTGTGTCAGAGCTGAAGTTAAGATTTTAATTAGCTAATATGTTTTCAATAAACACAAATAAAAAGTGGCTTGCAGTCCACATTACAACAAAAGAGATATGCTCTTAACAGAGGCACCCTCAGCTTTCAGAACAATTCCTAGTTTGCACTCTCATTATACACGCTCACAGCTCCACGCTCCCACTATGACCAATAGCAACTCTGTGCTTTTACACATGCTTTCTTCCATATCTCTCTTCAAACTGATCAGCCCAAATGAATGCTCAGAGGAACACAGACTGAGTCCAAAGGCAAATGCCTTTACCCTTTTCACAAGTTCAGTGAAGGTGTGAAGGGTGTGTGTGTGTCTGTGTGTGGGAAGGGGGGATCGGGATCATACCCACTGTCCCTGCTCCTGTCCTCCATGCATCCAGCTGAAGGTCTGAATAGAACTCATTCATTTACAAGCAAGGTAATACTGCAGCCACCTCCATGCATTCACTGAAGGTGGATATGTCATGTGAACAGGGCTAGTACATCAGGACTTGCAGCCTGGAGGAGAAGCAGAGTAGAAAGGTGAGCTGAAAAGCCAGTGAGCACAAAGCTGAGTCAGAAAAACAGGTAGACAGAGAAGCAGAGGGGAGTAGTCTGATGACAGTTTGATCACGTTGCTCTGAATGAGGAGTGAGGCCACAGCAGAGGCTTAATAGTGCCAGACAGGCCCCTACTGGCCCCTTATGCTATCCGATGCACCTGAGCTAGCGACTGCAGCACTGCCTTCTCAACATCTGCAGTGATGTTTCCTGTGCACAGCAGAGAGCAGACCAATCGCTCTCTCATCTGGCAAGTTGCCATTGCGGCACAAAGACTAAAGCTCCTGGGTCTAGCTGCCAGAGCCCTCGGTCCAAAACCCCTGCCACCTTACACAACATACTTTAAACAACAGGCCAAGCAGTAATGTTCTTCAGTCCACAAGGGATTGCTTTTCTTGCCAATGCATTTACATGGAGAGGGATTCGAACCTATGGTGACAGACAGCAACACAAAGATTAAACTCCTACGTAAAAGTGGAAGGCCCCCTGTACACGTGTTTTCAACCTTTCCTTCCAATTTATTTATCTTAAAATGCTTTCCCCTTCTACAGACTGAACTATGAAGAGAAACGAGACCTTAATCTGCTTGAAGATCCTAACAGAAAAGAAAGAAAAATCAGTCAAATCAAGCTCTTCACAGATTGCTGTTAGAAAAGCAACCATGAACAAGGTCTGTGAAAAGAAAACAGGAGAAAACATACTTGGAAACTTTGACAAATGTTGTTTTAAATAAAAAAGACAATAAACATAAGTTAATGGTTACTCCCGTCATAACATCTTAAATATTTTGAGCATCTATGGCATTTACCTCTGGGATGTCTTAGTATCTTCTGTGGTGAGACAAATATAAAGGATTCTCTTAAACTCAAAATGCTCCAATTTGTCTTTGCTTCTCAGCACGGAGATGAGCAACACAGACACATTCCCACAAGATTCAAGCCCTGAACTCTGGCTCTTTTTTCTGTGTCCTCAGCAAGCAGGCACAACATTCTCATTACATTGGGTAACATGAGGATGGACGTCTCCGACTTTACAGACAGATGCTGCGCACATAGAGTAGGTTTCATGATGATGGACCCCTTCATCTGCATCTTAAATAGGCAGGGGTGTATGGTGATGAAGGTGTTCTATTAGGTCAAGACTACTGGCATAATACCCTGTCCCTATTGGACATAATGATTTACCACTCTTTTCTTAAATCCGCTGGCTCGCTCAAATTATGCAGTTTTAATGCCTTACTGTTTTTAATGTTATTATTTTTATTGTTTTTATTATCTATTGTTTTAAATCATTGTGCACAGCCTTGATGGCTTTTTAGCAAATAAGGCAGCATATAAATCTTATTAATAAATGAATAAATAAATTGCTAACCCTCTCAGACCTCATGCTCCTTCATAGATGCCCCTTTTCTTCTAAGCTACGGCTTTGCCCTCATATTGCTCTGCTGTCAAAACTACACAATTTCTAGTCCAGGCTAAAGCAACTGCAATCTGTATTTCAGCTTAGCACAGGAGCCACCTGACAGGCAGATCCTAGAAGCCACTGATATTCTCTTAGATTTTAGTTACTTCCCATGGAAATGGCTACTTCTTATAGCCTTTTACTCCGAGACACTCTTTATTCAGAAAGCTGCAGGATTAAAAGGTACCCAGCCAGTTTGCTTTTATCTCCTGTACAATAGCTCAAGATTTAATTCCCTGTCTCCATTCTAGACTTGTACATGCACTCAACCTTCCCTAATGTTTTTAGAGGGAGATAAAGGAGCAAATAGGATCAAGATGCTACTGGAATGTTTTGTACTTGTGAGCTGCTACTTAGTAGGCAAGGCCCTTTGCAAAAGAGGCAGTTACATTATTACTATGATATAGTACACAAGTTTATTCAATGTAAATTTCATCTCCTTTAAGAAAAGAAGAAATGCTGCAGCAACTGTGGAGGCACTCTCTTTTCTCTAGCTGAGTAAATCTTTGAACTAGCCCAAATGAATGGCGTTTTCCACCTACCTCTCTAACAAACACTTCCTGCCCTAGGTTCATCCAGAACTACTCTACTGGACATCCTCTGGAACTTTCTCCATGCAGATCCACCTGCCTACTTGTGGAAGTTATCACAGTGGGCGACACATATGCAGTGTTGCTACAGTCCCAAACAATAATAATTATCAATCTGAAACAAGATTTTCAAGTATATTTCCACTCACTGGGGGCATCTCTACACCAACCTAAAATCCTCCATTTAAAACGGGGCTTTCTGCTTCCATTTTAAATGCAGGATCAAAACAACTCTCTTTTTCACGTGCTTCCTTTCCCCCCTCCCCATTCCCCCTCCTTCTCCCCGTATCTGAGTCTTCCATTATCTTTCATTGATCTTGCTCCTTTTCTTGCCACTTTAACTCTTTTCATGGAGGAAACTGAAGTGGAACACAATGGGGTAATCTGATAGCTCATTATCTGCGATCTATTTAAAAATGGAATAAAGGACATTCAGTGCAGGAGACACCCTGGAGGGTCAAGGGCAGGGTCACGGCATCATGTAAAGAGCCCACAAACTTCCACAATGGAGCAATCTCAGTTGCAGGATAAAAACTCCATGTGAAGAAAGCCTGTGTCATATTATATAGGTTTTAACTGTTCATTTGTAATAATTAACAAAATAGAGCCTATACATAAAATAAACAGGAAAAAATCTATAGCACAGACAGTAATGCTGTGATTTTATTTTTATTTTTCTCATTATTGTAAAACACTTAGAGAAATTTATTTCATGAAGTGTTC
The DNA here is from genome assembly GCF_057233095.1 of Heloderma suspectum. NCBI lineage: Eukaryota > Metazoa > Chordata > Lepidosauria > Squamata > Helodermatidae > Heloderma > Heloderma suspectum. Next base: position 282,412,400 of record NC_139459.1, read on the forward strand.
AATAAATTTAATAAGTAAATATAATATATATAATAAAAATAAAATCAGTGTCATGTAAATGAAGTAAGATATGGATCATTTATAGCTAAGACATGGCTGGTTACCTCTTTTGATAGTGAAAATAAACTACAAAGTTAAGAGAGAGACCGAAATTAGAAGGTTAAATATATACTGCATCTTTGATATTTTATTTTTCAGGCTGTGCTCCTGATCTGTGAAGATCTCTGGAATATGCAATAAAGGAACCCCAAGTAAGCAAAAAGGTCTCTGGTTCAGCTTTGCCCATGCTAACTTTTAATGTAATATGTTATCTTCTCAGCAATGAGAAAAATCTCACACTCTGAAAGCCTATATCTGGAAATTCAAACTGCATCTTACACAGTCATAAAGGCTCATAGCCAATCTACCACACACAATTCTGTGGTGTTTCTACAGGATTCTGAACATTTTAATATCCCCAAATACAAATATATTGGGTAAAATCCAACATAAGTTTTACTTACTGAATTGTTGTAAACCGCCCAGACAGCTTTGGTTGTGGGGCAGTGTAGAAATGAAGTAATAGTAATAATACTTACAGTAGACCCATTCATTGCGTCTACTCTAAGTAGGACTTATATTGGATTTTACCCATTTATATTCATCAGTCTGATAGCACCTAAATTACTGATGGGACATTAATGGACTACAAATTAGTCAATAGATGGAGATGTGACAACCAATTGTTTTCTGAAAGCCCCCTCCCACAAGTGTGGTGGCAAAAATATGGCAAGTTTGGCCAATGAACATTTGTGTCAAATGTGAGCCAAAGGGACATAGTCTGAACCATGATCTTTGTGGGCAGCAAAAACCAAAGGAGAAAATTTTTTTCACAGGTGAATGTTGCAGAAAAATCAGAACCATCAAATCAGATTCAAGTGATGATGTAATGGTTGACTGCTACAGCCACAGAACATTCGTACACTTTCCAAGCTACATGAATGTAGGCCTAGTCCTTAATTAAAACACACACACACATCCCTACCTTTAAAAAGGAAGCAAAGTTGCCTTGTTGTGGCAAGATGACTATGACCAGGTTCACACATTAAACTAACCCATGGTTTATTTAACCCATGCTTTGTTGCCCTACCCAGGGTTTGTCTGGAAAATGATCAAACAAACTGGTTTGTCTTCTCAATTCCTGGGTTGTTTGTTTCCCTCCTCCTTCAACCGCTCCCTTCCTGTATTCCAAATGCTGTTCTGGTGTTGTATATGCTATACTGGCATATAGAGCAGCTCTGTGTGTGTGTGTGTTTTAACTACTGTTGCCTCTGTAGCCTGGCAAAACAAACCATGAACATCCCACGGTTCTAGGTTCACATGCAACAACACCCTATGGTTTAGATAACCCAGAGTTCACAACTGAACAACTAACCATGGGTTCTCTTTCTGGGTTGTTCATGGTTAATAAACCATGGTTTGTTAGCATGGCTGGGTTCACACATCATGATAACCCAGAATTCAACCTATGGGTTAAATAAACCATTGGTTAGTGTTATGTATGAATCAGGTCTATCTGTGAATCCGATGATGATGATAATGATGATGATGAATTACATTTCTATACTGTCCCATAGCTGAAGCTCTCTGGACAGTTTACAAAAGTTAAAACATTAAAATACAATATACAACATTTAAAAACTATTTACATAAAAACATATGGACAAACAACATATAACTAAAAACAACTTTGAACTAAAAACAATTCTTAAAAAATCCAACAATAAAACACATCGTAAAACAACACTGCTTAAAAATAGTATACAGAAGTCAGCAAAAGGAATAAGAGTTCTAAAAAGGGAAGGCCTGCTGAAATAATAGTGTCTTTGAGTAAGGAAATTCTTTGAGTAAGGAAAAAAGACTATGTCCTACATCAGTAGCTGATGCTAAAATTACACATGAATTTCATTTAATCCAAAACAAATGACAATGCACATGCATCCTTAACAAAGCTTTTAACCTCAGGACGCTTGTTTTACAAGATGTATTGCTCATAGTGAAAACACTGTCATCGCTGTAATGTAGAGCTGCAGTAGCAGAACGTGGTCTCACATAATGAACTGAACCAAAACAAACCCACACGTAATAGTATTAATGTTATTTAGATATTAGGTTTTGTTAGCAGTTTTATTTAGCAAAGAAAAATTCTGTAGCCCTAGTTCTTCTGACTCACAGTTTCACATGGGTGGTAGTATTTGAATTTCTATGAAAGCAAGGCCATATTTTTAAACAAGCCATAGAGGAAATACGTTTTGTGTAAAACACAGATTGAAGGGGAAAATATCCAGATCAAATCAAGCAGCTGTCACAATTCCCTTGGCCCCCTCTTTCCTTCAGCAATCACAAACACACAAAAGGAGAGGCTGCAGTCTCATGCCTGTAATTCATTATTCAGAGGTTCATTACAGATGCAAGTCCTCGAAGACTCTCTGGCTGCAAAGGAATGCCTCCAGGGGATTCAAATGGGATCACAGAAAGTTGCCCGCAGTTTAAAAGGGCGGTGATCTGGTTAGGCCAGCTTAGGGAGGGAGGTCCCACCCCTTGTGCGCTGCTTCCCTGCGTAGCCTCTCACGCATCACTAACCGGTTCGACTGTCTGAGCTCCGCCCCAACGTTTCCCTCTTAGTTCTGCGCCTCCACCTCGCGTCTCTTAGGTCACAGTCCTCAAGCCCCTCCTCCTCCTGCTCGCTGCTTCTCACAGAGGGGGGCAAGGAGGAAGCTTCATGCCCGGCCATCTGGGAGTTGGTAACCTGAGAAGCACGCCTACCCATATCTGAACTGGCTTGTGAAAAAGCCTCCCGCAGGTCTGGCTGCCCCTCTTCTGAATCTGAGCTGCTAACTTTCTCCCTGCGCTCAGAATCAATCCTGACAGCAGCATAGTGAAAAAGCACAGAATACCACTGGCATTTATTCCTGAACATGAGATTGGTTTTAAGAGAAGGCGGGAGAGGCTGAGACTAGGATGGCAGTTCTATGTACACCTACCTGGGAGTAAGCCCCATTGAGCTCAGTGGGACTGTGCTGCAAGGGTGCAATCCCAAGCATATTTACACAGATGTAAGTCCCTCTTAATTCAGTAGTTTTGTTCTCCAGAAATTATGGTTAGGGTTGCAGTTTTAATATTAAATCGCCACCTTTAAAACCACAATTATCCTCATAAAGAGCATCTAAGGGTGCAATCCTATTGGGATAGGCAGTCACCTCCGAACTCGCCAATGCAGGGCAGGAGCAGCACGGAGGGGATCATCCCCTCTGCGCTTTAGCTGCCCTGCATTCACGGCTAGACAGCTGATTTCTAGCCGTGGGAAGGCGGAGTGTGTGGGTGATGCCGGACGCCGCCTAGGAAGCACTGGAATGGCACTTCCGCCTTCCCCTCCCCTCCCCCAGGAACGCCCCATTTTCGCCACTCCACGCTCCTCTTACAAGCACGAAGTATGTGGCCGATCTGCGCTGCCTACAAAGCAGCACAGGAGGGGGTAGAGGTCGGTTCTCAGGGAACCGACCTCAAAGCATGGGCTCTGAGGTTGGTTCCTGGGAACCGACCTATCCTATGGCTGTCTAGCCGCTGACTAGCGGCCACAGGATCACACCCTATGTTTTCTATACATCCACATATGGATATAACCGGGGGGGGGGGCATATCTGCCGCCCATTTTAGGATATGGAAAAGGATGTCTCATTTTTCTTATCCACGTATCCATACATCCCTCCTTCTGCCTCGAGCAATCTTTACACAACAGTAACCATCAAGTTTGGGTTAGGTGGAGAAAGGAGTCAGAAGTTGTTCTAGAATGGGTGTGCAAAAAACTGTACAAAGTAAAATGCAAATAAGATATGGAGCAACCAGTCAATTTAACTCAAAATTAGGAAATCTTTCAGTGGAGATGCAATGTGGCATTCTAACTAAGGGACACCTATGGATGTGCAACTCAGCAAAACTTGAGTTTACCAAGATTCTCCAAATTCCACTCAAAGCTTGTTCCACCTTGTGTCCATAACAGATTGCAAGTTTGGGGTGGAGTGGTCTGCATGAAAATTCATGTGTGTGTATCTCAAGGCATATTTTTCCAAATGTATGCATCAATTGTGCATATTTTTTAAATGTATGCATTTTTCTTTGATTGACTAAATAAAGCACGTTCATGAACATTTTTCAAATCTACACATCCTTCATGTGCATTTTTCAAATGTGCACATTTTTGACAACTTTTTGATGATGTTATGTGAATCGCATTGGAAGCACGGAAATGTATGGATGTCAGACCACAGATCGTGTTCTGGTTCATGTTTGGTTCCAGGAGATAAGGAATAGAAAAATTCTGGTCCAAACTGAAACAAATTTCTTACCCATCCGTAGTGACAACAAGGTACATAGCTTCTGGCCTGTATGGAAGGCAGTGATGAATAAAGATTGCCTCTAGTTTTTTGTCAGAAGGTGCCCCTTTCTGTGTGCCAGTGTCTGCCTTAGATAAGAAATTACTACACTATGCATAGTACTCTGTGATGTTTGCCTGATTTAAGCATAATCAGACTTAACTGCAAGCAATCAGAGAGAAACTGTCTTCACAGACACCTAATTTCCTGTACTAATTGGCACAATGTCTTACTTTTTCTTCCAGGGGAACAGTTAGGTCAAGATCTTTAAATGCATAAAATGAATGAAACGCACACTCAGAAAACTATCTTTAATTTCAGAGAGAAAGGATGAAAAATAAACGTGAAGCAAGGAGGGAAAGCCTAAAAACCAATTAGAGCAACTTTAAAAAAATGTATTGCCCCCAGTTCATTCCATGTTGAGCACTACTCTATAGGAAAATGAAACAAATCTAAATTCCACAAGACATAACAAGTAAGAGAGAGCAAAATTCAGGGCATAGTCTGGGGGCACATGATGTAGCCACCTTGCAGTAGCTAAGCAGATCTCAATCTGGTTAGTGGCTCGATGGGAGACTGACTATGAGCCTGATGAATGCCGCCTTGAGTATCATGATAAAAGGAAGCTGGGATATAAATGTTCTAAAAATAATAATAAATTACTATCTCAAACCCAGAATCAAGGAGTACATGCTTTCTCAAAAATTTCTTACAATTTTTCTTTGGATGAGGGCTACACACCCATTGGCTTCCTAACCTGTATATTTGTGGCAAAATAAAGACTCATGCCTGCTTCTTATATATTTACTCTACTTTTAACTTTTGCAAATCAACCTGAAAATTGTAGATTGAATGACAGTATAAATATCTCATAAGTAAATAAATATCCCCCTACCCACACACACAATGTAGTTATCTTTATGTAGGAAAAATGTCATGTAAAGGAACTCTTAAAACACAGAGAGACTCTCTCTAATACAAAAGACCATCATATGGAATATTGGAAGCCAAGAAGCAATTTCTGTTTGGCCAGACTGGGGAGAAGTAGTTCCAGCAAATTAGTTTGGGCTCTCGTAACACATGCAACATTGTGGGAATGGGATAACTGCTAAGAGGCTGAACACACTCCCAGGCATTTTAGAGACCTAGTTCTAGATTTTTCTGGCTGTTTTACCTATTCCTGTGTTGTTTTTGTATTGTATTGTATTGTATTGTATTGTATTGCATTGCATTGCATTGCATTGTATTATTTAAAATATATTTACTGTATTTTATATTTTTAACTGTATGGCAGGGTACTCTGTTTTCCCCAACAGAGCCCTCACATTACACTCAGGCCACAAGTGTCAGTGTTTTTAACTGTAAGGTTATTTTTTGTCCTCACTTGAAAGTACTGAATGAAGACCAATTCATACGTAATAGTCCCAGCGTGAATGCTGCTAGAAAGTGCTTTTGTGTGGTAGTGTTCCGCATCCCACTCCGCAAGATTAGTAAGCATATTACTGTGTGCGCCAACTGGACTATAGGGAGAGTCCTCATGTCAACCCAGCATGTTCCTGACATCTGCTAGTGTGGAGATTCTGGCTCTTGGGTGGCCATATGAAGTAAGAGGCTTATATATAGTATGGTCCCCAGACAGCACCAGCCCACAAACATGGTTTTTTGCAGACGCTATGTGGGAACTGGAAGATATGAAATGGAGTTGTGGAATTGTTACAAAGAAGCTGACTGCTGTCCCTTAACCCTTTTTTTTTTGTTTGGCTTGTTTCTGTAAACCATTCCATCAGGTTGAAGCACAGGGAGATGGGAAGTAGTGCCATTCTATCAGCTCTGCTGAAAAACCAGCTCCATTGGGTTCCTTCTCTTCCTGAACTATTTCCAGCTGGCCATTATAATTTTAACATTACTATTTAACATTAAGAATTGGTGCCTGGGTTTGCTTATTTCCTCTTCCCTTCCCATTCCTCTCCCCCACTACTGTGTCATATCTTTTAGATTGTAGGTCTGCAGCAGGGAATGTCTTGGGTTTTTTTATCATACGTAAGCCTCTCTGGGAGCATTTTCACCTGAAGAATGGAATAAAAATGCTTTAAATACATGCATGCATGCATGCATGCATGCATAAATAAATAAATGCTTTTCCCATTTTCAATGTGCTTCAGAAGAAAAAGCAGGTAGCTGCCCCTACAGTAATGCACTATGCTATATTTTCTGTTAGGACATAAGGGGCGGTGTGTGTGTGTGAACTAGGGCTGTGCACTGCCTTGTTACGAAGCCCGAATAATGAGGCAAAGTGGGCTTATTCAGAGCAAAATCCTTGTGATATGAGGTGGGTCAGAGCAGTACTGAGGCGCCCTGGGGTGCATCCCCCCCCCACAAAGCACCTCCTCTGCTCCTTATATTCAGAGCCCTACTTAATGCCTGAGCAGTCCAGACAGGCTGTCTCCAAAATGTATCAACTTCTGAAGCTCACTGGGAGGGGCATGAGGAGGACAAGAAGGGAGGGGGAAGGTGAGCAGATGAGGGAAGGCAGGGGGAGGCGAATGCAGGAGGAGGAGGGAGTGTGCTTTGGGAACAGGAACTCTCAGCCAGAACCAACGCCAGCAGTCTCCAATCACAGAGAGTGGTGGAGGAAGGGGGTATATATACTTCGGCGAAAGGCTGCATTTGGTTATTGCACTAGCTGTGTCTGTGGGAGAGGGGACTGGTGTGGGTAGATGATCATGCTTGTGTGCGCGCGCGCATCCATTCCTAGGAGTTGTTCCTTCAATTTCTTCAATTTTAATCACCATTAGGCTTTCCTCAGAATTTAAATTAAAAGGAAACAGGGTTAACCCTCAAACAACCCCTGCCACTCAGGTTCAGACGACATAACAAACCATGGCAACCCCCCCACCAGGGGTTGAATATTCAAAATGGCTGCCCACACATGCCTCAACTCACCATGGCTTAAAGAAGCCATGGGGGGTTGCGGTGATTGTGTGAACTGGCCCAATGGGTTTAATTATACTTTAAGGGGGATGTGTGCCCTCTGCCAATCCACATCTCCCTGGAAATATTTCATTAAACTAGATTTGTGACAATGTTGTTGTGTTCAGTATTTTCCCAGCCCTGCTCTGTTTCACTTACTGCCACTTGCAAGAGAAAAGGAAATTTGGGTGTGGTGATGTCACGTCACACATTGTCAGGGTGGAAACTGAGCCGATAGAACCTCAGAGCAGTTCTGATTCTGAGGAGGAACAGCAATCTGTGGGAGAGGAGCGCGCTCATCCCTCACAGGCACAGCAGCTGGCAGAGATTCCTCCTGCCAGCATTCCTGAGATAGATAGTGATCCTAGCAGTGAGAAAGTGCAGGAGGGGGGCTTGCTAGACACTCGACGCAGAGAGCGACAAGCGATGGAGGGTGCGGAAAGGAGGCGTAGTGCCCGTTTGGTACGCCAGCAACGTCCGCCTCCCGTGGACCCAATGGAAAGAGGGAGGATCTCTCCCTAGCCCATATGTTCAGCGTCTTCAAGTGATTCTCCTTCAAACGGGGATCAACTGCCTACTTGGAGCATAGGTTACTCTGCTGTTCATTGCTTAGTCACTGGTGATTAGCATCTGAAAGAGTCATTAAGTTGTAAAAGGATTAAAGCCTTGAAAAGAATCCTTTTGTCTGTGTCTTGAGTTAGCTATGGGAGTAGACTGAAAGAGGCCGCCAGGGCGCTCCTGACAGCTTGGTCCCCGTTCCTCTTTTTTTTTCTCTCTCTTCTCCTACTGCCGATGGAGGTTGCCAGGGACCCGGCGGTGCAAGCTCTGGCACAAGAGAACCAGGCTCTTCGTGATCAAGTAGCTCAACTGACGACTGCCATACAGAATCTGCAAGCTGCGGTTCAACCCCCACCACCTCCGATTCCCCCCCGCCACAAGTGCCTGGTGGCTCTGCTAGAGAAGTTTTCTGGTGAGAAAGGACTTTTTCAGATTTTTCCGGGCCCAATCGGAGCTGTACATGTGCCTCTGACCTGAGGATTTCCTGACAGAACAGGTTCGTGTGGGCTTCATCATTAACCTACTTTCAGGTGTGGTGGCTAAATGGGCTTCGGGACTTCTTCTCGCTAATGACCCCCTGCTTGGGGACTATCAAGTTTCATGACAGCGATGGCCAGATTTTTCGGTGACCCCCTGTGCACGCAGACGGCTTCTCGGGAGATTCGCTGCCTCAGGCAGGGCAAGAACTCAGTTTCCAGCTATGCGACGACTTTTTGCTTGCTGATGCAGGATTTACAGTGGAATGATGCCGCGCCGGTGGCTCAGTTTTTGGACGGTTTGAACGACAAGATCTTGGATGAGTTGGCGCCCGCCTAGCCCGCCTACTTTGGAGGACCTCATCCAGACATGCCACCAGATAGATAGTCAGGTGGAGGGGCGCCGGCAGACCTGGTGGGGCGCCGAGGGCCGAGATTTCCCTCCTCCCATTCCCCGTTTCCTGCCCCCCTCCCCCACCCCCCGCCCCTGCGGTGGGGGCAGAGGGGTCCCCGATGCAGCTGGGAACTACCTGAACTCCACTGCCGCTGGAGGAACTAGAGCGGCAGCGTGCTGAGCGCCGATGCTTTCGGTGTGGAAAGCTGGCACATTTCGCCAAAACCTGCTGTGCTAGACTCGCAGCTCCACTGCCTCCCCCTCCTCTCCTTCCTCCTCCTCCTCCTCATCCCCAGGCCTGACTAGGCTGACTGCCAAGCCTGTTGGGGTTCTCCAGTGTGGGGGTCGGTTCCACACCAGGTGGGTGCCTTCCGCAACCCCCCACCCTCACATCTGCTATTGCGTATTCACCTCCACTCCTCCCAGTGGGGTGGGGTGGAGGCCCTAGCTTTAGTGGAGTCTGGGGCTATGACCAGTTTCATGGACGAAACATTCGCCCTCTTCCACAAGATTCCTACCCTGCCTCTTCCTGCCCCCTTGGCAGTGGAGACCACCGATGGGCGTCCTCTTTCTTCGGGCGCGGTGACCCGGGTTACAGCTCCACTCACTCTGCGCGCCCAGTCCCACGTTGAGCAGATTCAGTTTCATTTGGCCAAGGTTCCCCAATACCCAATCGTGCTGGGTGTTTCCTAGCTCTCTAAGCATAATCCTCAGATTTCTTGGGGGCTTCAGCAAGTGGAGTTTGCATCTCCCTACTGCTGAGAGCATTGCCTCCCAACCAAGGCGCCAGTCCAAGCCCAGGCCTTAACTCTTTCCTCCCCCTCCTCGTCTGCTTCTGGCAGTTCTTCAGCTACCGTGATCCTCCCAGAGAAGTATGCGGCTTTTCGGGATGTTTTCGACAAGAAGGAGGCCGACCAGCTCCCCCCTCACCGCCCTTTTGACTGTGCCATTAACTTCATTCCTGGGGCGACCATCCCCGCTGGCCGGCTGTATTCGATGTCAGAGCCGGAACTTGGAGCTCTACGGGAGTTTTTGGACACAAACCTCAGATATGGCTTCATTCGCCCCTCCTCCTCCCCCACCTGCGGCCCTACCACCTTTGTGTCCAAAAAATTGGGAGAACTTCACCCGGTGCACCATTACAGAGCATTGAATTCGGTCTCGATCCCCGACAAGTACCCCCTCCCCCTCATACCTGAGATGCTGGAGTGCCTGGGGTGAGGCAAGATTTTCACAAAGTTGGACCTGCGTGGTGCCTACAATCTGATTCGCATCTTGGAGGGGGATGAGTGGAAGACATCTTTCGGGACCCGGTACGGAGCGCATGAATAGTGATGCCGTTTGGGCTTGCCTGTGCCCCCCCCCACGTTTTCGCATTTATGAATGCCATCTTCCAGGACTATTTGGACACTTTCCTCGTCGTGTATCTCGATGATTTACTTATATTTTCTGAGGACCCCCATGCCCATCAGCACCATGTCTCTGCTGTCCTCCAGCGCCTCCGTGAGAACCATCTGTATGCCAAGCTGGAGAAATGTGCATTTGACCTAACCTCTTTGGACTATCTTGGCTCAGCTGACGGTATCAGGATGGATCCTGCAAAGGTCCAGGCTGTCCTCTCCTGGCAGGCTCCATCCACCAAGAAGGACTTGCAACATTTTCTGGGGGTTTGCTAATTTTTACAGAAAGTTCCTCCCCAGCTTTGCTCGGGTGACATCTCCTCTCACAGACCTCCTTATAGGCAGGAAATCTCCTTTTCATTGGATGGCATTGGCCCAACAGGCTTTCGAGGAACTTAAGGAGCTTTTTAGTTCTGAGCCGATCCTGTTGCATCCCGACTCGAGGAAGCCTTTTGTAGTGAAAACTGATGCCTCTGACTTTGCGGTGGGGGCGGTGCTTTTTCAGCCAGATCGGGCGGGCAGCGGGTTGCAACCCTGCGCCTACCACTCCAGGAAGCTGAACATGTCTGAGAGAAATTATACCATCTGGGAGAAGGAACTGTTGGCCATCAAGTCCACTTTGGAGACCTGGTGTCATCTGCTGGAGGGGGCACAGCACCCAGTTGAAGTTAGAACCGACCATCGAGGAATTGGGGCTAGCCTCTGCCCCCCCCACTCTACCCCCTTCTCTTTGCGAGGTGGCCTGCTTTACCATTTCGGTCGGGTCTATGTGCCTTCTAGACCCCTCCACGAGTAGGTCCTCCATCAGTGCCATGACTCCCCCACAGCTGGGCATTTTGGCTTCGCCAAGACCCTGCACCGAGTGACACCGGATTTTTGGTGGCCTCACATGTGTCGGGACGTCAAGACCTATGTTGCCTCCTGCCCAACCTGAAGGCCCCCTCAGGCAAGCCCACAGGCTTGCTTCACCCCTTGCCTACCCCTTCAGGACCTTGGATACTTCTCTCCCTTGACTTCATCACTGACTTGCCTCGCTCACATGGTAAGACCACTATTCTGGTGGTGGTGGATTTGTTTTCTAAGATGGCCTATTTCATCCCCTGCTCTGGGTTGCCCATAGCCAGGGAGATGGCGGAATTTTTTTTGGTGAATGTTTTCCGGCTCCACAGATGGCCTGAGGGTCTCATTTCAGATAGGGCAGCCCAATTCACTGCCCATTTCTGGAGGGAGCTACTTGGGCTTCTCCATGTGACGCTCCGTCTTTCCTCCACCCACCACCCACAGACGGATGGTCAGACCGAGCTCACCAATGTGACTCTGGAGCAATATTTGCGCTGTTATGTCAATTACCAGCAAGATGACTGGTTTTCCTTGCTGCCTCTCACAGAATTTGCTTATAATAATGCCTGCCATGCTTCCACCTGCCAAACTCCATTTTTTGCCAGTTTTGGTTACCACCCCAAGGCTTTCCCGTCCACCCTAGCTCCCTCTTCAGTGCCAGCGGCCCATGACTTTTTAGAGGAGTTGCGAGCGGTACACCACCTCTTACGGGACTCCCTCGAGCAAGCCAAGTCAGCCTACAAGGCCTCTGTGGACCAACGGCGCCAGCCGGGTCCGTCTCTGCAACTGGGGGGCTGGGTTTGGTTGTCCACCCAATACCTCCCCTCTCACTCGCCCGCAAGGAAGCTCAGGCCTCGCCGCATGGGGCCTTTCCAGATTATGGCCCAGGTTAACCCTGTTGCTTTTCGCCTGGCTCTCCCCGCCTCCATGAAGATTCATCCTGTTTTTCATCGGTCTTTGCTGTCCCCCCTGGTTTCTCGCGACCCTCATCGCTCAGCCAGCTCCCCTCCCGCCACCAGTGCTGGTGGAGGGGGAGGAGGAGTTTGAGGTCACGGAGATTCTGGACTCCCGCCTTTCTCATGGCCGCCTGCAATATCTAGTGGACTGGAAGGGGTATGGGCCAGATGAGCAGTCCTGGGAACCCGCGGAAAATGTGCATGCTTCCTTGCTGCTGAGGCGCTTCCACCAGCTGTACCCCCACAAACCCGGGGCCCCAGGGGAGGAGCACGGGGGGGGGGCCTCATGGGAGCGGGGATGATGTCAGGGTGGAAACTGAGCCGACAGAACCCCAGAGCAGTTCTGATTCTGAGGAAGAACAGCAATCCGTGGGAGAGGAGCGCGCTCATCCCTCACAGGCACAGCAGCTGGCAGAGATTCCTCCTGCCAGCATTCCTGAGATAGATAGTGACCCTGGCAGCGAGAGAGTGCGGGAGAGGGCCTTGCTGGACGCTCGACACAGACACTGGGAGCGACAACAGCTGGAGGGCACGGAAAGGAGGCGTAGCACTTGTTTGGCGCGCAAGCAACGGTCGCGTCCCGAGGAACCAAGGGAAAGAGGGAGGAACTCTCCCTAGCCCATAAGTTCAGGGTCTTCCCGTGATTCTCCTTCAAACAGGGACCAACTGCCTAACCTGGAGCATAGGCTACTCTGCTGTTCCTTGCTTAGTCGCTGGTGATTAGCATCTGAAAGAGTCATTAAGTTGTAAAAGGATTAAAGCCTTGAAAAGAATCCTTTTGTCTGTGTCTTGAGTTAGCTATTGGAGTAGACTGAAAGAGGCCGCCAGGGCGCTCCTGACACACATATTTTTTCAAACACCTGGGACACTTCCCCATTCCAGAGATCAACGAGGACACTGACAGGATCATAATTAAGTCCAACAGGAAAATTCCCAAGGGCTGTCAGGGAACCATTTGGATTCACCAGCTTGAAAGGGCAGGCCATCTTAATGTTCATCCCTGCAGAGTCTGGACTCCCTGAGAAACTAAATCCCACAACAGGTAATTATATGTCCATGACAAGGGTACAGTAAAAGGATTTCCCTACACCTATATATCACCATATTCCCACCCAGTTCAGAACACCAAATCAAATATTTTACCCATCTAATCAGTAGAGGCAGATATAATTTAGGGCAGACAAAAGTATTATTGGGAAGCCATGGATGGGATACCTGGACAGGTGGATGACATCACCATACACCACAACAACTCTGCCTCCCCAGCCATTGAGCCTGTGACACTACTATATCAAGAACCCTGACGAACATAATTGATATCCTTCAAGGTTATAAACAACTTCACCATCTAATCAGATTTTAGTGAAATATGGGGTTGCCTCTTCCACCCAGGATTAAGTCCTGGATGTCAGTTGTTACCCAATGTAACAGTCCTATTAGGTCTGGGTGTCCCTTACCCAGAGATGATACACTGCAGTTGCCTCTCTGCACAATGGTGGTTGTGTTTAGAGGAGGTAGGGAGACACAGATGTTATTTGCAGGGGTAGGCAACTTTTTAAGGCTGTGGGCACATTTGGCAATTTGAGAACTTGTCATGGGTGCCACATAAAATGGCTTCCATGGGAGGTGTGGCAAAGGACAAGTAACTTGCCCATAAGATTGAGTACAAGGCAGAGGTGGGGTCTGAGCCCCAACACCAAACAATTCCTTTGAACACTCAGTTTTCAGCACCAATACAAAACTTGTTCACAGCTATCCAACTGCCTGTAAAAAAATGTGTGTGTGTGTTACGTGGGATGGATAGAGCACCTTGGTGGGCCCCAAGAAAGGTGTCCAGGGGCACACTGGTGCCCACAGGCACCATGTTGCTTACTCCTGTTAGTTGCCTTTTGCTGCCTCTGCTGTTGCTGCTGTTTGACTGGTTGCAAAGGAAGTGGCAGCCAAGAAGGGAAATATTCACCCTTAAAGGTGCTATTCTGACATTGGCTTAGGTAGCAACAGAACAGCATAGTCCTATTGTGGTGCAGCTTCCTTCACTAGTCAAGGGACAGTTTACAGCAGGGGTGGGGAACAATATGGGGTTTGGGGGCCAAACTGCCCGCCCTGAACCCACTGTGGGCCAGATGATGGCAGGGGGCAGGGGAAAACGTGGGTGCAGCAAAGCCCACCGAGGTGCCGGCTTTCTTCCTCCTTCACATTCCCTGTGGGAGCAACAAGCAAAGTGGGCTCTGCTGGTGCCTCAAGGAGCCAGCTGAGTGCAGCACAGCATCACTGCAAAGGAACAAAGCAGACCCGGTCAGCGCCTTGAAGCACTGGTTGAGGGCACAGGCGGCTTCAAACCTCCAGCACCTTCCCTACATGGCAACACCTTTCCCAAGCCCCCATAGGCTGGATCGCCAGGCTGGTGAGCCAAATTTGGCCCACAGGCAGGAGGTTCCCTATCCTTAGTTTACAGATATATTAAAATGAAAATGATCAAGGAAGAGTGAAATTTAGTTAGAGAACCTAGGGTAGGTGTTATTCAACCATAACATTCATATATTATGCTGGAGGACATGGGCCTAATGTCAGGTCGACTTTCAAAGCTACCAAGCATGAATCTGAGGCCTAACATCCTCATGGTTGATGTAAAACCATTAACAGAATACTGATCTGAAGATTATGGTCATCTCTAGACCTGTCAAAAGTTACTGAGCCCATTGCAATATTGCAGATTGAAGTATTTGACCTATAGGCTTTTATGGTGAGAATTTTTTTTAAAAAAACTAGAAGTACCTTTGGCCATAATTAGCATACATTTCTTTAATTGATCTAGCTTCCATATTCCTGTCACGGATATATGGCTAAACCAAGTCAAGATCCTGGCTCTTCTTGACTCACTTGTATAAAAATCACTCTGAGGTAAGAGCTGTAACCAATTACTAGTTTAGATTTCCTACATCTGTTAGACGAGACTTCTTAACTGAGCTAAAGATACAGAGTTTTGAAAAATGGTTCTCAGCCTCTAAAGGGAACGCTGTAACCTTATCCTGAATGCAACGCAAGCCCATCATTTAATTGAATGCATTATCTCAGAAAGCTTAGACAAGGCAGCTGTCAAGAAGATCTGATTCCTTAGCAATTCTGCTATCTAGTGGAACTGACCCATTAGTACTTATAAGGTGCATACCTCTCTTACGTATTGCATTCATTTTAGCCATTTTCTCAGTTCAACCTGGTCAGCATGACCACTGTCTTCATGGTGTTTCAAAAAAGAGCTTCTGCTATATATCTAGTCACATTGGTGGTGGTAGAAGGACATCATTGGGGCTCTTTTTGTCCCACACAATGAAACATTTCAAGGTCACTGTCTCCTCACTCAGTATTCTTCCCAAATGTCTGCAATCCCATCAGCACTACCGCTCCTTCTCTCTCTTCCCCTGTGATGGATTCTGCTGCCCTTTTCAGTCATGCTGTGTTTGTAACAGCACTCTGAATACATTGCTGATGACTGCCTGGCATTACCTGTGGCCCCATTTAGTTTCATTGCATTCTTTCTCATGCCCAGTTCTTCCACAGAGAGCTCAGCCCAGTAAAGCATAGCTTCACCAGGCTTCCACTGGATTTCCTCATAACAGTAAGAGTGTTTGCCTTGCATCTTTCAAGCTGTAAATACCAAGAAGTACCTCAGAGTAGCTTGAATAGGCCTGCTCACGTTGGTCATGATTCTGATTAAGAAAATAATACTTTTAGTGCCTTGTGGAAGAGAAATACACTCCATATGAATTCATGTCTAGGGGAGGAGAATGTGTAAATTGTGGCAACATTTTCTACTTCTATTTAGCTTAAGTACTATTTAGTGCGGCATCTTGGTATTGCCATATCTATAGTTCTTCTAAGCCAAGGGTTTCCAAACTTTTTCAGCAGGAATTTTGGGAAAATCTCGAATTTTGAGAAAGTGCCATAGGTTCCATAACAAAATAGCTGCCACTAGGGTTTCCCTTTTACAAAATGTCTGTCATGTTGGAAGTGCCAGTCATGAAACACCTGTTTCACAGAAAGGCTAACCGTTGAGGCTAAGAGACGAGTAACTTGTCTAAGATCCTGAATATGTGGCAGAGGTCGAGACTGTTCCCCAAACATTAACCCACTCCCTTGAAATCACCGTTTTCCGTCTCTGTCTGTCTGTCTTTCTCTTTCTCTCTATCTCTCATATTCTAGATGATTTCCCCCCACATTCTCTGTCACAGACTCCTAGCACAGAAGATCCACTAATCGGGTCACTCATTTCTCTCTCTCTTTTAGGATCACCCCCCCAAAACACACACACCCTCTCTGCTTCCCCTCTCCACCTGGTCAGTTTGTCTTTTGGCCTCTGTAACCCCTTTGCTGTTCTCTGAAGCCCTCCCCACCCTAGCCCCAGGCTCCTCACTTCCTTCTCCCCTATGTCAGCCATATAAAAAGGAATGGCTGATATGCAGGGGGAGAGCGCAATAGGGTTTATTGGGGAAAAATAGGAAAAATTGGGTTACATTCAGTATGGCTAGTGCTTCAGTACTGATCAGAAACCACACTGGATATTTTAGCTGGAAATAAATATATGTCATTCTACTGATACTTCTGGGTATCACGGGATTTGCACAGTAACATACTGTGTAACATGAACAAATAACTTCAGTTTGCCAACAAAACATTTAAGCCACTGCATCTCAGCTAAAACCCTTCCCAAACTGATACCAATTAAGAGTCCCACTCAAAAAGTATAGTTTTCTATGCATCTGTCTCAAATATCTAAAGGATTACAGAGAGGCCTTTTTAAAGCACCTGTATTAATTCTGCTACAAGAATACAAAAAGAGGGAGAGCACAAATGATTTTTCAATATGGAGTGGTTTTTAATATGTTGATTTCCCTGAGTAAAATGTAACCTATGAATGATGATACTTGAGAAATTCCTAGCAATAGGCATTTTATATTCCTTTACTCTTTTGCCCCACATCCCCACCCCTACCTCATTCGGGGTGGGAAGAACAGAATCAGAAGCAAGTAAAAATATATTAAAAAGAAGCTCAAATAGAAAGAGGGTGAGCAGGTCGGGGGGGGGACAAGATGAGTGGGAAATCAAGCTGTAGAAAAATCAAGTCTGCTTCTGCCTCTCATGTGCACTCTCCCACTTTCTCTTCCAATATAAATTGCAGCTGCAGTGTGATGACAGAAGGCACTTTAGAGTTTCCTCAGAGCTGAGGATTAAGTAAATTAGCTAGCAGCCTTCCGCAATAATGCATCCAATCAATCCTTTTGCTTTTTGCCTCATCGTCAGCAGCCATCAAGAAGTCACATGATAAAAGCTGGGTCAGACTGAAAGTACTTGGATTCTTATAATGCCTGCCCCCCCCCATGGGATTTTAGAAGCCCCTGATCACTAAAGGGTTAATTAGCCAATTTCACAAGTAATTCCCAAACAGAAGGATGGAAATCTGCCCACATCTCACAAATTCAAGAAGAACAGTAATAACTATGGAATAGGATACACAGGGCAATCTCTCTCCACCCCAATACAGCAAAACCCTTAACTACAATAAACTGCTCTGTGTTCCACTAAATAATTTTTGTGAATGCTTCCTATTCTGAACATTTCATATTTCTTTCCATTGACTGCCAGAGACAATAAATAGCCATGGGACTACACAATGTGAAATCAATAGCATCAGAGATGTTTATGCTGTCTGCCGCCTTGAAACAATGTCAGCAGGCACATTTATGTTTACAACCTTCTGTCACAATGCCAAAATAGCATCACCTGTGTGGAGTCATCGAGACTAAAGGTTTGTTTTGGCTCTACCAGGCCATGACCACTGAAAGCTTGTGTATAATGCATAACAGAGAAGGGCAGCTCTGATCCAATTTATTTTCCCTTTTCTACCCAGTGACATAAACCATCTGTCAGGGCAAGGCTACAGCAAAATACATAGTTCCACCCAGATTCAGCAGGCATATGGCATGATGACAACATTATTGCACAGTATGGGAAGGGGTCGTTTCCTACTAAAATGCAAACTGAACCTCCAAATAGCAATACACAAATGGAGAGCTGCAAGTAGTCAAGAAGTAGGAGAGCAGAGGAAGGAAACTCCTCCTTTTCCTTTCTCTCCATGCTTCTCCCAATGCCCCCCCCCCCCGCACGCACACAAGAGCAGTCACATGCATACATTCATATATACATAAAGAGGAGAGGTAGATGCCACCGCCTATTTGCTCGCTAGCAAGCTGCCTGGCAAGACTGCAGATCATAGCAATGATGAAGAGGAGGAGGAGTAACAGCAGCTGGCAGCAATGCTAGTAAGAAGGTGGTCTCATTGAGAGAGGGAGCCCACTGAGGGTATTTTGCAAAGGGCCCACCAAAACCTGGAGCCATCACTGCTTGACATGGTGGCAGATCAAGGAAAAAGAGTTTGCCCCCTTTGTTGAAGGACTCCCCTTTCTCAAGCACATGCATGCATTCCCAGGTACAGGAACGTGCATGAGATGCATTCACACATGCATTAATTGGGATAAATGGAGGGAGTCATGGAGAGGAACAAAGTGGATTTTTTATATATATAATGGGAGAGAAGCAAATGGTATTAAAGGAGTCGGACAATTCATTATGCATAGATTAGGGCAGAAATGGAACTGTTACCCAAGAGTACAGGAGTAGTATTCTACATAAGTAATACTAAGTAGTTGATTAATCAACTAGAAAAGCTATAATCAACTGATAGCCCTTTTAGAGATTGTGACTTTGGCATTGTTCATTTGTGTTAGATTGTGTCTTTGACACCTTTGTTTGACAATCAAGAGACAGGGCAGCTTGGGGGGGGGGAAGGGGAGGCTCAACAAGGTATGCTTCCTATGAGGCCTCCTGCTCTCCACTGGTTCCACCCTCGGCAGGCCAGGCAGCAATCCCTTCTCCCCCTTGCCCAATCTGCCACCCAGAGGGAGAAGGCAGTGGCAGTAGTAGCTCCTCCTTGCCTAGTCACGTCCCTGTCCAATCACCCAGAGACAGAGGGCATATAAATGAAATGGTCTGGTGGTGGCGGCTGTGTCTTAGCAGCAGCACGTCAGGGGTCATGAGTGTCGTCCCCCTCCCCCAGGTGCTGCTGGGACCTTGCCAGCTGCCCAAAGATGCCAATCCCCGATGCTGGCACTGTCAGAAGGAGAGTGAACTGAGTAAAAAGTAGGTTACCCTAACCTGAAACATCCAACAGTTCAGGGAAATGGTTAGTCAGCCCTTCTGAAATGACCTGAGCACCCTTGTTGTTGAAGCTTCTTTTGCTGAAAACTGTAACGTAGTAAATTGGTGTTCTAAATATTACTAAAGCACTGGCTGGCATGTTTAATAAACCTTTCCATTTGAGAAAATTAGCACTCATCTGGACAAGTACTGAAATGATGTTACTTAGGGAGGGGGTAGAATTCAAGGATGTGAGTCTAATTTAAATAATTATCAGCATATTTCGGCTCTTGGTATATTGCTGACATCACAAGGCAATTCAATGCAGTCTGAGCCCAAGAGCCTTTTGTCTGTGTATAATATATTGATCCCATTTCAATTGGTCAGGCTTCTTAGCCTGGTCATTCCACTGACTGTGTTTTTTCACACAGTAACCAAAGAGGGCTTTTATAGTCATAGATAGTAAAATCAATAGCAACTCAGCTACTTGTGTGGATTTTGACAGGCAGTGCTGACCCAATGCCCTCTGCATTGGTTAAATCTTAAATCAAAGGTGATCCTTCTGCCTCTAGATTTTGCTGACTATTTTCTGTGTATTCATTTCATGTGAACCTCACTAGTGAGCACATACTATAATTGATTTATGGCCTATTAAATCATATACCCAGTCTCTGCCAATACCCAAACTGGCAAATTTATAATCAAAAGCGGTTTATAGCAATTTGGCATTCTGGATTCATGAAGCAGAACTCAACACAATCTCGACCAGAAGCCATATCTAGACACTGGAGAAGAACTGAGAACAAGATGGAACATTTAGAAACATTATAAGAAAGGTCTTGCAGAAGTAATAAGCACCTAACTATCACTACCCTGCCAAAATGAATGAAACCAATGGAGAAGCAGTCCTATAAAAACTCTCCCATAGTCCCAGTTTAAAGGTTTAAACAGGTCAGAGTCACCTGTGATAGCCTCAAATGAAGATTTAGTACCATACTCAAGTTGAAAACAAGATTGGCTTTGGTTTGGGAGTCTGACATCATCCAGATGTGTTGATAACTAAGTGACCAAGAAGAGACTGTTGGGAAACTATTATCAAGACATTTTTTTAAAGCAGACAACAGACCTAAACATACTAAAAGCTGTTAAGTACCCTGTGCCCTAGAAGGGGTGTGTGAAAACAAACATGGTAATCAACAATCCTAGCTTCTCTTGGCTAATATAATAGCCAAGACTTTGTTTCATTTATTATATTTCTATACTACCCAATAGCCAAAGATGGGAATGAATCCAGCCAACAAATGATCATTCATTCCACACACAGATTTTACCACCAAGGCAACACTTTCTGATTCAGTCTAGTTAAACATTGGATATTTGAAGTCAGACTCAATAGGCAAACTATCAGCTCCCACAGGATATCAATTGTCAATGTTTTTCCTTAAAAGTAAGTGGCAAACTCATCTCAGGTGAAATAACATCTCTGGACTGGAGTTACAACAGCCCCAATTATCAGTTCCCAAGACCCCAAATCATCCATATCCATGCCCTGCTTCCAGCTAGGCTACCTGTTCCTTTGCAATATCTACCATGTGCATGAGCACAATATTGGGGAAGGTAGGCAATGCCAAGTGAATTGTAGCAACCGTGGACTCTTCTCACTACATGCATATTGTCTGGTAGAAAACAACCACACAGATGAAAGGTGTGGAAAGGAGAGACTAAGAACTGATAAAGGGGTAAAACAGATACAAAAAGGAATCTCTTCCTCGTCACTCACAAACCCAGACACATTTAGCAAAATGATCCTTCCTTCTGTATATAGCTATATTGAATGAAAAATCCCTAAAGGGGGCATTCTGCAAGCCACAAAGACTCATCAGTCTTGGATCTCATCAAAACAGGACCAGACGCTTAGCTCAGGCTTAATGGAAGCAGCAAAAGAGCTATACCTATTCCATGTTTCCTGATAATTGTGGTGATGCCTGAGGCTAGTGATAATGTTACCAAGAAATAAATCTGAAGTGATACAATTAGCAGGAATAGTGTTATGGCCCAGATTTTACAATTGCTGAATATATATGGAGTAAAGCCTACTCGGAAAGGGTTTAATACAGTTGAAGTTAGATGCTGAGGGCAGAGGGAGGTGTTTTGTTTTATCTTGGTAATATTCAAGGGATGGTTCAAGGTACAGATATCCTTGAGTGGCACGAATAATTCTCTCCAATTCACCTTTTGCCATTTTCTATTGTTCTTGAACTGAATACAGACACATTCAGACCAGTGTAGGTTCACAAAGAGATATGAGAACACTGTTCACCCCATTCTATTAATATTTTAATCAACTGCTTGTCTTTCCAGGCACCAGTTGAGCAAAAACATACAGACAATTTCTAAAGGCCTAGTTCACATATCCATGTTAGTTACTCACTGACTTCTTTGTGTGAATCGAGACCACAGATTAATCACCACAGATGGAGATTTAATCTCTAGTGCCAATACAAGCATAATACTTTTCAGCAGAGGTAGTGCACACATTTTGCCAGGAGTAATTATCATGGTAAATTATTAAGTGATGAACATCCATGTGTAAATCAGCCCTTAGAATTGCCCCCAACTATACATCACCTAAATCAAACGAGGGGATTAGAACTACCAGTGCTGTGGATCAGTCCAAAAGTTCACTTAGCTGAGCAGCCTCTTCTCACCAGTGTCTAGTCGAATGCTTCCAGGAAGTCCACAACTTGTTAAAATGCTCCAACTTTAAAGGTGTCTACTGTCTAGCAAAAAAACCCAACCCATTTGTCTGATATTTGACACACTTCATCCCTTCAGAAGGGGCTGCCTGGAAAATCCCATCCACTTATGTTATAAAATGAAAAAACTATGAGCATATTGTGATTTTCCCATTTAAAATCAAGGCAAACACAAACAAAGCCTCATTTACAAAACAAAGCAACCCTACCAAGTTAGAGGAAAAAATGAAGCAATATTCGCCCGTGAAGCTACAAAATGAACCAGCTTCCCAAACAAAGCAACTAATACGTATCTAAGCCATTTTTTGAATGTCCAGCTCTAACAGATAGATATATCAGGGAGACATCATCATCCTTCTCGATTTTGAACCCAATTTAAAGACCCAATAGTGGAAGCACAAGGAGGTAAGAACTTCAGAAAGTTGAAAAGCCACAGCCATGAGCAGAGTGAATGAGACCAGAAGTGAGAACAAAGAGCAGGTGCAGGTGCAGGAGGACTGGGAGACATGTGCTGGGAACAGAAAAAAGACAGGGCAGAGAGCAGGTTTTGGGAGAGTGAGCCTGATGGATCTCTACACATAGCAGCTCATAAAGTGAGCTACTCTGCTGCAGGGACAAAGGCTCTCTAACAAAAGTCATTTTATATTTCAAAGGACCAATGAGTGCCAAACATTTGACCTGGAAGTCCCACAACCAGATCTTCTGATTTATTTAATTTTTAAAGCATAAGAGCAGCCAAGTAGAATTGGACTGGAGGCAGCAGTACTAGGGTAAGTTTTCCCCCGTACACCATTCCCCTGATCAAAATTGCCCATCCTCAATAGAACCTCCAGAAGCTATTCTCCTTAACAGGGGACACAGCCCTGTATTATGCCTGCCTTTTCTCAAGCAGACTAATAGCAGCTTCAGGGAGGGATTTTCATCAGGGGAACAATGTAGAAGGAAAGGGTTAATCCCCACCCCACAGCTCTGCTGCCCCAACCCACACACACCCAGATGGCTGCTTTAAAAAAATGTTGGAACATCTGATCACAAATCCATGTGATAGCATCACATGTAGTTCAGCCCTAAGAGGGCAGATTATTGCTGTCTGCTCAGGAGGTAATGGATCCACTGTACTATTGATCCACTGTACTTGAAAGTGATTCCCCAGAATCGGCATTCCAAAGGTTGAACTCTTAAGACATTGGCACCCCTGTTTATACTCTGCTTTTCCAAGTGGCATGGTCCAATTGCTAATGGCTGGATTTAAAGTTTTCTCACCAGTTTTTCAGCGTAAAAAAAATTATTTATAAGGTGTTTAATAAATTAAATTAATAAATACAATACAAATAGTTGACTTACATGTTGTATAATACTCAGTGCTCATTAAAGACTGTTTTTCACATCAGTATGATCTAGCTTATAGACAGTCTCTTCAGGTTGGCTGATATATTCTAAAGGGTTTTGCTCAGGCATTTTGGAATTTACTAAGCTGTGCTGCACTCTGTTAAAATCGTGTTTTTAATTATATTTTGTTAGACACTCAAAGGTCTACAGGCTCAGGCAACCAGTAAATAAATAGAAAAAGTAGGATATTATTGTGATTATGGCAGTCTGACAGGTTTTTCACTAATCTCCAGGAAGCAGAGTGTGTTTTGAACTAGGGGCTGTGGATTTACAGATGGTTTGTACAGAAAGCCCAGACAATTTAAATACTTTCTGCTGGCTAACAAGGATTGCTTTTTAAAGAATGGATCACGGAGTTTGGCGCTAAACGTGCATTAAACTGATACAATCTCTTTAATGTTATCTGCAGCTTTTCATCACAATTGCATGTGCAATTTACATACTTGTCGGCTCTAGGTTTTTTATTTATTTATTAAGATTTAAAAGATACCCAACTCAGATATTTCATACATTGTTCCAATGTCACTCAAAGATTTAATGGACATCAGCTGCTGAGGGAAGAGAGAAAAGCTCTTCTGTCATACTAGGATCAATGTAGTCCTGTTTCGGGCTCATGTGTTTTAGATTGCAGAACAAGCAAGAAAAAGTATGTTTATGGGCCAGTTAGTAGTAGCCACCATAATAAGATAAATTTATACTCAAATGGGATGGGGGTGGGAGGGTTGGCTGCCAGCATGAGCTATAGTGGCAGATTATGGGGATGGCTGACCTGTGCTCACTTTTGGGGACATGAAGCACAAAAAGTAAAGCAAATGATAACAACTATCCCTATTTTTCTTCAAGGACATATTATTATTATTAGCATTAGCATTTCTATACAGCCCCCCCCCCCCCCCCGCCAGAGCTCTCTGGATGGTTTACAAAGGTTAAATAACCTTTGGATACATAAGAAGACATCCTTCCTCTACCCTGCATTTAGTTATGCCTGTCCAGGTGCCAACAGTAAGGATAAATATGTGGTTTCCTTTTCCTTAGTGTCCCATGTTAGCTATGCTCTGGTAAATCCACAGAAGGAAAAAGAAAGAAAAGAAAGAAAGGCAAGCACAAAGTGACCCCCTGGTCCAACTAAGTGCAGTGGCTAACTGGCTGCCTGTGGGAAACCCACAAGAAGGATATGAGTGCAATAGCACCCTTCTGCTCATGTTCCTCAGCGACTGGCATCAATAAGCATACTGCATCTGACAATGGAGGCAGAATATAGCCATTAGGACTAGTAGCCATTGATAGCCTTAGCCTCCATAAATTTGTCTAACCCCCGTTGAAAACTGACCAAATTGGTGGCCATCACAACAACTTGTGGTAGCGAATTCCATAATTTAATTATGTGCTGTGTGAAGAAGTACTTCCTTTTATCTCTCCTGCACTTCCCACCAATCAGATTCATTGGAAGACACCGTATTTAATATTATGCGAGAGGGAGAAAAATGTCTCCCTTTCCACTTTCTCCACACCATACATAATTTTGTACTCCTCTATCATGTCTCCCCTCACTTGCCTTCTCTAAGTTAAACAGCCCAAGATGTTGTAACCTTTCCTCATAGGGGAGTTGCTCCAGCCCCTTGATCATTTTAGTTGCCCTTTTCTGCACTTTTTCCAACTCTACAATAACTTTTTTAGGTGCATTGACCAGAATTCTACACAGTATTCCAAGTGTGGTCACACATAGATCTGTATAAGGAGAGTATGATCTTGGCAGTTTTATTTTCCATTCCTTCCCTAATTATGTCTAACATGGAATTTGCCTTTTTCACAGCAGCTACACACTGGGTCAACTTTTTCATTAACCTGCCCACCACAATCCCAAGACTTCTCCTCCCCTCAATGATGCTCCATCTGATTTGGCTCCTGGAATCAACAGCTCATGACAACTGGAGAAGAACATACATGTTGGGAACAACAAAAGAACTTCTTCATTATTGTTTTTAACTGCTACAACTTATCTCCATATCCTACCAAAAACTCTACATGTCATTGCATCAGAGAATAATAGCAATTTCAATAAAGTCTGTGTGAGCTTTTGCCTATTGCAGCAATAAAAAAGATTTACCTTAAATGAGAACCAGTCCCTGCATTTAAACCAAAAAATGTTGAGGCTCTAGTGTTTCTTTAAGCCCACTGAGACCTGTAGAACACAAAACCTCTAGATGCAATTAAGCAGTGGTGGGTGATAGCAAATCTATTACATTCCATAATGCCTGTCAATGCGTATCAAATGTAAGAATCAAAATCCTTCAGAAGAAGGGAAAATGCTGAACCACAGAGGTCATCCTGCAACAAACTAAAAACCATAGACAGATGGAGAGAGAGAGATGATAGAGCAGATTAATTATACTGGAACAGTAAGAGAAGGAAGCCACAAATGAAACATGGAAATAGGAAGAGAAGATCAGAATCATTGTCTATCCATTCATGTATCCTTTCTAAGAGCTCAGCCAATATGCACCACTGGAGAAAGCATAAGAGCTATAATAGCAAAGTGTAAATATGCCAGCTACTGGATTAGTAGATGTTTTGTGTTTGTAGATGCAGTACTTTTTTATATATATATATATATATTTATTTATTTATTTATTTATTTATTTTATCTTTATAAATGAAATAAACAATACCAAAATTACCAACAACCTGATCAAGATTACAATTTCCCAACAGTACAATATTCTAATGAGGACACCACACTAACAAAAAGAGAAGGAAAAAGAAAGAAGAAAAAAAAAAAGGAAAAGGGAGGAGGAAAGGAAGTGAAGAAAAAAGAAGATTCTTTCCCCTTCCCTCCCGCTCTCCCTCCCCTTTAAAGAATTAAGTTTAAACTCCAATACTCCCCGGCCCCTGATGCCATTCTATTTTAAAAACTATATCTATAACCCTAACAATCTTACAATTTAATAAACAACCTTACATTTCAATATCATATCATCAATCTTATATCAAAGAAACAGGTCTACAGTTCATTCCCAGTAGCCTATATTGATGATGATGATGATGATGATGATGACAATAATAAAAAATATAGTTTATAATAATAAAACTTAAAATAAATCTTCAGCAATCAATAATATATTTTATATATAAATGCATGTGCACAATTACCCTCAAACAATAAATTTAAATACAGCATACCATATCTATTTTGAAATAAAAAATATAAAGAAAAGCAAGAAAAAAAGAAAGGTGAAAGAGATTAAATGAATATATGTATAATCATTTATCTTCTGACCTAGGCTGGATCGTGCAGACGAAACACAAGCAGTTAACAAAGCTTGTTTAAAGATTCCAGTTCATGGGGTTGTAACAGAATTCTCACTCATTTTTACATTCAGCCATGTCTCTGCCATTTCATGATTTAGAAACTTCTTCATCTGACCTTCAGACACAAGACAAAGTGTAGAAGGATATTTTAAGTAATATTGTAAGTTCATTTGTTTTGCCATATTTTTTGCTTTGATAAATGTCTTTCTTTTATTCACCACCTCTTTGATGTAGTCTGGAAATAACTTAAATTTATCTTGTTTCCAGGAAAGGCTTCCACCCTCTCTTGCCAAACACAGGATATAATTCTTTGTGGAGACTTTTGCAACTTGAGCTATGATCATGTAATCAGTCACTTCAGCATTTGGCACATGAAATGCCTGCTCAATGTCAAGTAAATAATCAGATGAGATAGGGAGTATCTCATGCAAAAGTTTATCCACAAAAATTGGCAATTTTACATCATTAGACAGATTTTTAATCCCAATAATCTGTACATTGGATCTCCTCGTGAAGGCCTCCAGTTGAGAAATTCTATCACAGGCATTTTTAAAACAAATTTGTGTCGTAGTTTCATTTCCTGCCACTTGGTCTTCTAGCTCATTTATTTTCGTCTCCATTTTTGCAATGACAAAATTAAATCTACAGCTCCTTGCAAGGCGGTGATGGAATTTTGGATTAAATCCAACCTTTTGGCTTGCTCCGTAAATTGCAAAGATAAAGTCTTTATCAGAGTAAATAATTCCCCTATATCTTCTGTTCTCAAAACTTTTGACACAGGGGGTGCGGGGGGAGTTGATGCCAGCTCCTTTCTTCTCTTCGGCGTAGACATGTTTCTCTCAAACAGATCTTGCAGGTCCTCAGATGTTCTCAAATATTGTTAACATTTCTTAAATCATCCCTCATAAGTTGTTGATATTTCTTAAAGCAGGTATTATTGTGGAACACGTCAGCCCTGTTTTCTCCTATGAAATAGGAGTCTCAGTACAGCTTTTTGTGTTGGTAAAGCTCTGGAGAGATAATCCTGGAATCCAGCCCCCCCCCCACTATCTTGAGGGGGGTACTTTTCTCCAAGATATTATCCAGATGTTGCCTTGCCCCCCTTTTAATTCCAGGGGGGAGTGGAAAGGTATTTCAACCTTTTAAAAAGCTGTTTGAGAAAGCTCCCATGGAGCGCTACCGTAGGATGCTACCAGAGCGACATTGGTTCCAACCGGAAGCGTAGTTGCAGTACTAATAATAGCTGGCTTAGGTCACAATCCTATGGGGATAGGCGGCTGCCTCTGAACTCAGAGGCGACCCTCTATCCAATGTCTAACCCTCCGCACTTCTCCTGCCATGCATTTGTGGATACACCAATTTCGGCTGTCTAGCCACAGGAAGGCGGAGTGGGGGAGGAGGCTGCCAGACAACACATAGGATGTGTCGTACCAGCATTTCCGCCCCCCATTTTGGCTGCTCCACGCTCCTCTTCAGAGCACGGAGTATGGGGCTGTTCCACACTGCCTGTGAGGCAGCACAGAAGGGGGAAGGTCAGTTCTCCGAGAACCGACCTTGGAGTGCGGGCTCCGAGGTCAGTTCCTGGAAAACCAGATATCCTATAGCCGTTTAGCCGCTGACTGCCAGTCATAGGATTGCTCCCTTATTTGTTTAGGACAACACAAAGAGGCAAAGCAACTGTCTATGTTTAATCTATCTGTCTATCTTAACATTTATATATTACCATTCAGCCCTCAAAAGGGCCCCCATGGCAGTTCAAAACAATAAAAACACAACCCTGCTACAATAAAAATTGAGGACAGTAAAATCAGTATAACCCCCCCCCCCACGAAAGAACACCAGCCAGCAAAGTTAACATATAGTTGAAACCCATTAAAAGCCTGGCAACATAAAAACACCCTGACGAACTGCCTAAAAATCATCAGAACGGGTCCAGTCAAACCTTTCCGAGGTAAGAGTCCCATAACAGGGATCCTGGGTCTGAGAAGGTCCTATCTTACATTACATTACCACTAGTTGCACCTCCCTTGGCAGCGGAACACAGAGCCGGGCCCCTAAGGATTTTTTTTTAAAATCATTTAAGGATGACCATAATCAATGAGCAGATTCACAAGGAAGGAGGTAGTCCTTCAAATATCCTGGGCCAAACCCATTTAGGGCTTTATAGGTAATACCTGCACCTTGAACTGGGCCTGGAAACAAATAGGAAGGCAGTGCACGTAGAACAGGATTGGTGCTATATGATCTGAAATGTGGACTCCCAAAAGCATTCTGGCTGCTCCATTTTGCGCCGACTGCAGTTTTCCAAACACTCTTGAAGGGCATCTGCAAGTAGACAGTGTTGCAGTATTCTAAACTGGAGGTGAATAAGGCACCTCTGCCCTCTCCATGGAGAGAGACAGTTGGCACACCAGTTAAAGCTGGGCAAACAGACTCCTAGGCACAGGATGCTACCCAGGAGCAATGCTACATCTAGCAGCACCCCCAAGAATGGGTTGCTGCTGTACCTCCACTCACCGGATCTTTCCTACTACTGTATTCAGAAACCTAGTGGGCGAAATTGACCCCTATTAATCCCACAACCATGTTTCTGTTACACAGACAGCCAGCTCAGGAACCAGAATATCCGTGGCCCACACAATTTTGTTCTAGCAACTAGGAAAACCTGGCTTTTTCCTTAACTAACTCCTAAGCACAGGCCTGGATGTAAACAAATACCAAGCATTTCTACACCAGGCTAAAATCCTGCAACTTTACCAGGGCTTGTGCTTTTGGATTCCTTGCAGGATTACAATCAGCAACTTTCCACATGGGTTTTTCCTCTCTTTTTTTTGGTCTTTCCCTGCAAGTTCTATATGTTTCATTATAAAGTCACTAGATGGCACTGTAGTATTATTCGTGTTAAAACACCATCTCATCAGTATATCATAGATTTACTGCAGTTCACAGCGGGAGGAGGGGAAATGCTGGACTTTTGTCAACATGAAAAACCAACAAGATAAAGGTTGTAAAGAACGGGAGGTGCTCTGGAGGATGACAACATTGTGTATAGGACCTGCAAACTTCCATGAGTGACAAATCATGAGCACATGATAAATGCCTCACGTAGAAACAGCCACCATTTTAAGATATGCAGATAATGTGCACCAGGTTTAATACTGCCTGTAGCAAAACAAAACACACACACTCTAGCTACTGTACATTTACTTATTCATTCTCAAGCAACATCTTCCCTTACTCAAGAGTGCCTTAGGGCTCATAGATGAATGCACATGGTGAGGAATCCCTCTCCTTATTAGGCATCCCCTTAGGTGGGTAATGGTTTCAGTTCTGCCCTCCGGGGCTGAAGCTGAAATATATCTTGAGTGACCTAGAAAACAGTCATCCAAGACTGTCCTGGAGACCTGTTTAACAAAGAGCTAGAATTGCAGGAGTCTATTCAGCCTCTTAAATGCCTGTCTATGTTAATGCTTTGGCCCATTAACAGTTTTTCTAAGGACTATGCAGACATGATAAAAAAAGAACGTGTACAATAGCCTCTGCAGATTCTCTCAGCATCAGAATCCTCCTTGAAGTAGTAAAACTGGCAGCAGAGAGGCAGGTGCCTAGCTGTATCCTTGCCTGAGAGAAACCCCAGCATACACAGCTTAGATGCATGGCTTTCGGCAGCAGTGTCTCCAAGACCCTCCACTGCCCAAGGGAAGAGGGGAGTCAGAGGGGCACAAAGCGTGCACAGACTGGGGGGAGGGTCAAACCAGCTGATTAGCTTCCAATATGCCCGTATATGTTTACAGTTATTCTCTACCCTCTGGGGATTCTCAACTGGATCCCAAAGCGAAAGAGGAATCTGCTGTACTGTACATCAAAGGTGAGGCATGGAAGATAGCATTTGGGAGCCCAAAGAAGGGGATTTCACGTAGCACAGTTGTGTGCAAGGCACTATGTCCCTGAACCAAAGGGAAATGAGGGCGCTAACATTGTAAAGATGATGATTCTAGATCAGGAGAGGAGGCATGGAATTCCTTTTTAGGAGTTAGCCTTTCTAGAGGATTTGATCCTTTACAACAGTTTTATGGTCACTGCACATTCCCGACACAAACAGACTTCTCCCCACCGCCTGACCATGTTACCTAGAGTATCAGCGGCAGGGGAATTAAATTTTCCCAGCACTGAGCCCTGTATTTGTGATTGTTGAGGAAAACGATTTTTTCGAACTAAACAGTGCTTTGAATTTCCCCCATTCCCATTACCCCAGTCTGGAACGAAGGGGTGTGGCTGGGGAGAAATCGCCAAGAGGGCTTCAGACCCTTTAAAAGCTGCACAGCCTCTGAAAGCTGCAGCATTCCCCATACATTCTTTCAACATTTGACTCTTCTGGTGCACATGCACCCATAGGGGGATAAACCAATTTCTACGTTTAGGGGCTTGTCCCAGTGGATAAACCCAATCCAACCTCAGGCACATGATTTAGCTCCACGAGAAAGATGAAGACACAGTATCACTCATGAAACCACTATAGGGGGGAAATACATATTGACTACAGGAACCGTGCCATTTTGGGTAGTCAAAAAAACTAACGTGGATAATCCCCAATAGAGCATGAAGTTATTTATGAAGTTTTAAAAGTAAAATGGGTTAGGCTTCTGCCATGCCTGCCCTGGAGAAGAAAGGAAAATATACAAGCTAATCTGTACGAAAGTGCATGAAACCCTATATCACTTTAGCATTATTAGAAGCCTGGTTACACTGCTCAGCAAAAGGGCCCAATGAAGCTTTGATAGACTTGTTACAAACATATGATTGCCCCTGATTAGATTAAACAATAAACTCCCGTCTTGGTGTTTGCATTGTTCAACTCCCACTCTGCAATCTGTAAATTAGAATTCCAGACCTCAGAGATGGGATTCAAATTGGATTACTGGATCTGGTCCAGCTTCAGGGGGGAAAAAAAACAATTGAGAGAAAACAAGAGGGATGCATGGAGCCACACACTTATGCATACACACACACTCATAGGCTAATAAAATAATTAAATATATATATGCAGACAACAACCAAGAATTTGATTAGGAGTAAATTAAAAATATAATTAAAACAAAAACAACCAACCAGCAATTAAAGACGAAGTGGGAAAAGGGATGAATTCTCACTATTAATTAACAAAGCAGGGAGATTATACCTTTAAATGTTGTTTTTCTCTAATTTAGGCTGTGTGGGTTTTTAAGACAAGTGCTCAGCAGAAGAGACTAATTTCCATTTCTATTGTTGGTGGGTTTATGTGCTGCATGCTGTGGATTGCCTATATATACTATGTCAATAGAATCTCTGTCTCCAAGTTTCATGAGAAACGTAGGGAGAAGAAAAATATGTTTTTCTCCCTCACTCCAACTGAATGAGATAATGGAATCTCATGCAAAGTCTAAATTCTATGCTGGAACTCTGGCAGCTATAGTTCTCTCCTAACCTGCCACCACTGGCCTCCTATGTAATCTTGATAAAGTCGCATAACCTTTCTGTGCCACTGCTTCCTGCTATTTCTCCTTGTGTCTGACCTATTTAGATATACTCCACTGCCTCTCACATTCTGGATGTATAAAGCCAGTAGGCTCTCAACTGGCAGCTGCAAAACAGAATATAGTTATTTATTTCATTTATATCCTACCTCTTCTCCAAGGAGCACAGGACAGTTTACATGGTTTGCTTCTTTTATTCTTAAAACAGCCCTGTAAGGTAGGTTATGCAAAGACAGAATGACTAGCCCAAAGTTACCCACTGAGCTTCATGGCTGAGTGGGGATTTGAACTGGAGTCTACCTGTTGCAGAACCCAGAGTCAGAGAGACCACGGAGTGAAGGAAAAAGAGATTCTTTATTTAACGTGCGGGCTTAAGGCTGGAATCGTTTCCAAAGAGCCAGAAGCCCCGATTTACATTAGCACATTGGTTTTATAGACATTGTGACACATATGAAACGGCTCCTCCTCCCCCTCCCGCATGGGGTTGCAATCCTCAACATTTTTTCTCTTAGCACTATTGTTTATAATACAAGAACTGGGTTATAGGGTAGCCATGATAAGGAGAGAACAGAAGAGAACAGCAGAGAACAAGATATACAATTGTATGACTTTTGACAAGATAAGGAATTCCTGTGTCTCGTCAGCTTACAACAATATATTCAAGGGAGAAAGAGCTCAGCAAGAACATGAAGCATGAGACTGCATGAGGCTACTTAGTCTGACCCCCGATATGGCTGCTACATTCCCCCCTTAAATGCATAATTTCATTACAATTATAGCATTTCTGATAACTATACAAAGCTTTTTGTGACATACATATTACTTAGCCTCTTGTTGGGCTATTAGAGCATAGAGGGCAGCAGTTTTACTAGCTGAGACATAAAACAGATTGGTTAAACAGCGCATAAGACAAGGAACGCAGAGACATAACAGAACTTTTATGAACAATACTGGTAGAATTAGGATGAACAATGCTTTTAAGCCAGCTAAGATCTGGAAGCCAAGGGGTTAACTAATTGAGCTAATTGTTTTGTCTTATTGTTTTGTTAGCTACTATATTGTGCAGCTTGTTGATCTGTTTATCTACAGCATTGCCATTATTAGTTAAGTTAAAACAACAGAGCTTTTGGTGTGTCTCACAACTTAAATGATGAAGAAGGAAGAGGTAATCTATACCAGCTCTATTTTCTAGAACTGCACCTTTTAGATCACGCAACTCTTTATTTAATAATGACAATGCTCGTGAGGTGGCATTTATGCTTTTGGCTAAGCTGCAAGCTAACCAGTTGTTCTTTAGACCATTAGCCAAGACTAAACCTGGAACCCCAACTAGTGACATTGCTAAGGCCAATTTTTCTGAGTCAGAATATAACTGCACATGACTATTACAATTTTTAGTTAGTTGGAGTGCTCGAGGCTGCCGTTGACGGATTTTCTCGGGCTACAGGGGAAGAATTGGCACCAGTTCAATTGGCGGCTGAGGCAACATGGGTGGTTATCAGACAAGTTGGCAGGAATGAATGACCAAGTGCGGGAATTACATGTCTAAAACTATTTATGAGGCAAAAGTATGTGGGCATCATTAAAAGATATGTTTTGAATTTTATTTCAGTGGAAGGGGGCCAGGGATAGCTTTATATTTTCTGGAAAATTTTTGACAATTAAGCATTCGTGCACACGTAGCATTTGTTTCAGCAATGATGGGGGTGCGTAGAGTGAACTCTGTAGGGGGTAGGATCTTTGCAACTACGCCCCAATTAGCATTTTGGGAATAAGTTAAACTTACACCATAAACTCTTAACATGGTATCTTTTTGAATGTTCCCAGGATGTCTACAGACAGGTATTAGGCAAGAGCTAATAAGCCTGTTTGCAGGTATACCTCTTGGCAAACAAAAATGTTTTACTTTCGTGATGTTAGCCAGGTGAAGCCAGTAATTATCAGCAAATCACTGGGACAAACTTCTTTTTCCAGGGGCAGACCCCCCTTTTTGCACCTTATTAAGGAAACACAATGCAACACTACTAACACTACAACACGCATGTTTGATCTTCTTTGGGATCTGACCGTACGCTGGGCAGCTATTCACCTGGCAAGCTGCAGTAGGGTCTAGTCCCCTTTTTCAATTCTCCAGTTGCAGGTCTGACCGTACGCAGGGGGACAGTTTCCCGGTGTGTCCACAGTAAGGTCTAGCCTGAGTCTTCTTACTGCTTTTTCAGAATGATTTTTAAAGGATTTTCAGGATTTCTGTTTACAGTCTACTGTCCCCCTCTCGCTCTCTTGACTCGTGTCCAATGTATCTAGGGTTTAACTCTAGCTGCTTTCATAGCTGCGGGGGTGGAAAGTATGACAGTTCTGAGTTCTTTCTATCTGGGAGTCAAAGGGTTATTTTTCCCTCTTTAACTCATACTTTAACTCTTGGTTGGAAAGGATGAACTTCTGTGATGGGAATGGCTTATTTTTTTAAGACAAAGCGACGCTGGGCTTGAAGAACTTTGCTCAGTGTTTGAACTTCTTGTTTAAGGCTAACGTTTGCTTGCTTTTGATGCCACTCCAGTGTCAATTATGAAGTCAATGTCACTGCCTCTCTCAAGCTGTCTCCCTCTTCGCCCATTCTGGCCCCTTTGGTTTTCTCCTTTGTGTATTTGATTTATTTTATTTGGGCATTTATGCCACTAATGTCCATCTTGTCCACACTGGGCACACTGGTTCTTTTTTAAGAATCTTCTGCCTCTGCTGGGTCTTTTTTTTTTCTTCTTTCATCCATGTCTTCTTGGCCCTCTGGGTTGAGGGAGGTATACTGGCGATAGGCATTTGAAAGACGCTCTAAGTACGCTCTGGGGCCTCGGTGGCACCTTGCAGCACTTTAGACACTTTGGTCATATTAACTGACTTTTTCATACCTGCTTTCATGGCTTCTAACAGCAGGGTTTGATACTGGGTGAGGCGCTCTAGCCCCACTTGTGTTTTGGGATTCTAGCGGGGGGGGGGGTACTTACAAGGAGGCTTTATTGGGTAACTTACAGCACACAGGCGTACTTAATGGTTGGATCAGACAGCTTCTCTGAACCACGAGCTATTGGGCTAAATGGGTTTTATACCATACATGTTACCCATGAGGCAGCACAACACTAGCAAGCATTTTCAGCATAGGCTAGAAGTGTTTGGTTCTCAGGCACAGCTTCCTGTAAACAATTTCGCTTCTCAGAGTGCTTGATAACACTTTTATTTATTAGTATGGGAAGACAAATTTTTTCTCTTTTTTTTGCTTTCTTTTTCTTTGCTGATCTGCCTGTATTGCAGATCATGTTTCAAACTTTTTATACAAAACTTTCTGCTCCATGCACCAGCCTTGTCTCTTTATTTGTCTTTTTTAAGTTAAACTTACTTAAACCTTTCTGCCTTACACTAGTCCCAATGACACACATTTGGGATAGGCTCTTCTTCTCCTTCTAGTTACATTTTCTTTATCTTAAAGAACTATTACATTATTGTGGCTACTTTATTCCAGGTAATAAGCTCCAGGCACAATCAGCTGCTTTTAATTTACCCTGGGGGCAACTATGGCCACGCTTCTTTTTTATAAATGTTTTTTCTTTGCCTTTTGCCTTTTCTTTTTTTCTCTTTTCTATTTGTCTTCTACTTTCTCTATTTTTTCTTTTCTACTTGCTTTTGTCTTTTCTCTTTGTCATCCATTGGGAACTACACTTAGTATCATTTGGAGTTGCAACTAACACTAATTTGCAAATATCACATATATTTCATGATATTTAAGAAATCATAAAATATACACAACAAACTTTTTCTGCAATTTAATACAATGAATGGAAAACACTTTTTGCATGGTAAGGCATGATGGAGCAGATCCAGCAATTATACTGCTCTTCTGGCTGAAAGCTCAGGGCTCATCAAAATCAAGGGAAAGGCATACCCACACACACAAAGAGTTCTAGGTCACCATTTTTGCATCAGCAACTCTATGCTGCATGAGTTTTAGCAGAAGGAAATTTAAAAGTTATAAATCAAACTTAGCCTGCTGTACACTGAGCTGACTACAAACATAGACACATGGTCTACAGCGATGAGAGTTCAAGTTTATCAAAAGCTTCACAGCACTGTCCATGGCAAGTCTTTGACAATTTAAAATTTTAGTTCATGTGCAGAGTGTCTCTAAAAAGCCCAGATGATGATGGAGGCAAACAGTGAAGGCTCTGGGCAATGAAGATGCGATGTTTCTAGCAAAGGCTCTCTACTTTTGCATGAGTTTAAAAAGGGAAAGTGTGGCCCTACACCCCTTTTGACAGACAAGGGCCTTTAACTTTTTAGCAAGGCCTCTGTCTAAACAGAGCGGCACAGCTCAGCTCTCTAGCCGTGACACTTTAACCTGGGCAACTCCTCTGTAAATTTTATTTTACTTCTGTCAGGTTCTCTCACAGACATTTTAAAAACTTACTCTTTTTTTTTTTCTTCTAACCTGGTACACGAAAGCACTGAAACACTGAGTGCCGAAACTCAGGACGCTGGGGGGTGATGGGCATCGCTTTATACTTGCATTTTTCAGGCAGCCATTAATCTTCGGGAAGGCGGTGGGGTGATTTGCAGGACTTCAAAGGCAAGCTTCTCAGTTTGTTTGTATTTGTAAATCCCAAGCTCAAAACAGGACACGATGAGGTACAGGGCCACCAAATTCTTGCTTTGGCACGGGCAACAAATAACTCGGGTTAGCTTTCTTCGCTGGGGTCTCAAACAGGAAAACAGTCTTAAAGTTGTAACATCACTGACAGCGTCAGCCAGCCAGCTACACAGATCTCATTGTTTTTCAAGACAGTTGCTCCAATATCTTCTTTTCTTCTCAATCAGGTTGGGTCTCCCAGCTTACACAGTTTATTGCAGCTTCCAGGAGCATGGCAGTAGCGTGATTTTGGCTTGGCCAGGAACATGCTGTCTGGTTTCTCGGTCTCTTTAGCACACACACTTAGGCAGTGTAACACTGGACACTCAAATCAGTGAGATTTTTTCATTGCAGGGAATCCCACGGCAAAAGCTTAATGGTTACGCTCTTCAGAAATCATATAGCTGATGGTCAGTAGCTACAGGCTCTATGCAATTCTAACACAGTTCAAAGCTAAACACGGTTACCTTGACAGAGATCTTCAACATGGTCTTTCCGCTTCATTCTGCTTTGGGACAGTCTTATGGCACACTTTTCACTCGAAGAGGGGTCTAGCCTGTGCTCTGGGGGCTGATTCTTCACCTTTATTTTCTATTTTGCCTTCATCTTCTGGGTCTTCATTTTCAGTTTCCATTTCTTAGGGATTTTATCTCAATTAGGCGAGGTGATGATGTTGCACAACTCAGAACGTTGTGGGCAATTTTCCTGCCCCCCCTCTCTCGGCGCGCTAGGCTAACAGCTACTTCTTTGGCCTTACACTCTCACGCTCCCACGCTTTGTTAAAAGCCAGACTGTCCTGCAACATTTTTCTAATTAACAGCCTCAGATCTTGTTTTTTTTCCTCTCAGCTCGACCTTGAGCTTTTTGCTGTTTTCTCTCTTTATTTTGAATCTTTTTAAAAAAACCTTTTTCCTTCTTTGTTTGACATACATCTCAAGGGGGTGCAAGGTTTGCTTCCCCCACCACCCATAGCCTCCCTCCTAAATTGAAGACAGACACAATTAGGGAATGGGAATTGGTCAGTGAGTAAGGGGTCTCACTGGCCGACACAAGAGGATTTTTCATACCACGCACTTTGCTACTGGCCTGGGCACCCGGACGGTCAACGGTATGCGTCAGAAACCGCAGTAGCCACTCACACAATCATCAATCTCTCCACTACATCCATATGTCCCTGCCACCCACTTTTCCCACTTTTTACCAGAGCGGAAAACGGCTTCCCCAGCTTCCTCAGCTTCCTACTGAATACTGGCATGCTAGGTACTGGCGCCCACTCGGGGGTGTGATCAGGCCCCCCTTCTACCCGCAAGGAGTAGGTTCTTTTGTATACGTATACCACCAACACTGACCTTCTTCATAAGGCGGGGCCCTCTTTTTTTCTGCCCAGTGGCCTTTCTCCCTAAAGGCGGGGCCCTCTTTTTCCCATATACTTGCCTTTCTCCTGAAGGCTTCCAATGTGGGTTTCAACTCAATTGCAGCTGCGATACAGGCAGGGCTCAAGTTCCTTCCTCCGCTTCCCAAGGTTCTCTTGCTGCTCGCTGCCGTTTGGGCGATCCCGGTGCAGGCTTTCTCCCATTCACTCGACAAAAAGGTCGGTGGCGCCAAGAAAGGGAGGCATGCGCCGAGCTCGTCCTCCTGGTGCGGCGATCAAGAGCAGGCAACTGCCACCTGTCTGGCTCAGAGCCTGCCACATCCGAGTCACGGCACCATTTATGTTGCAGAACCCAGAGTCAGAGAGACCACGGAGTGAAGGAAAAAGAGATTCTTTATTTAACGTGCGGGCTTAAGGCTGGAATCGTTTCCAAAGAGCCAGAAGCCCCGATTTACATTAGCACATTGGTTTTATAGACATTGTGACACATATGAAACGGCTCCTCCTCCCCCTCCCGCATGGGGTTGCAATCCTCAACATTTTTTCTCTTAGCACTATTGTTTATAATACAAGAACTGGGTTATAGGGTAGCCATGATAAGGAGAGAACAGAAGAGAACAGCAGAGAACAAGATATACAATTGTATGACTTTTGACAAGATAAGGAATTCCTGTGTCTCGTCAGCTTACAACAATATATTCAAGGGAGAAAGAGCTCAGCAAGAACATGAAGCATGAGACTGCATGAGGCTACTTAGTCTGACCCCCGATATGGCTGCTACATACCTAGTCTGACACTCTGACCACTAAGCTATACTTGTTTATCTCTATTCATTGTTCCAGAATAACTGCTGTATATTTACTAAGGGACCCAAAGATGCAGCACAAACAGCCTGTGTTGGATTCATGTTGGGATTTTTGTAGGAATGAATGCATTAGTCTATTTCTGGTCCATGTCAGTTCTGCATGTGTTCATTCATAATTCCATTCTGTCCCGTTTCCACATTAATCTGCAATTAAAAAAAAACTGCACAAAAATGTATTTAAATATATATTTTTGAAGAAATTTCCCCACAAACTACCCATTTCCAAATGTACTTTACCGTAAAATAACATATTCTGGTATATTTTTCGAGCCAAGGAGCACATCACAAAATTCAGAGTCATACAAAATCCAAAGGATAACTGTGTTCTGATCTGTACATTAGTCCAGGAGGTACTGATCAAGTCAGTTCACTTGGAAATGTGGGCTGAATGAAATCCTCAAGCATCCCTATCATCAGTGCTGCGCAGCCTCCATATCCTGCTCCTCCAACAGTTGCACGCAACCCCCCCCTCAACAAATTATATATGAAAACCGGCAGAACCAGAGAGAAGAACATGGCTTCATGCACAGACTAACATGAAGCTGGCTGCTGTACCCTACTTAGCAACACA
This sequence comes from Heloderma suspectum, assembly GCF_057233095.1. Taxonomy (NCBI): domain Eukaryota; kingdom Metazoa; phylum Chordata; class Lepidosauria; order Squamata; family Helodermatidae; genus Heloderma; species Heloderma suspectum. The sequence continues at coordinate 282,452,044 of NC_139459.1, forward strand.
ATTATCTCTGAAATAAGCCTGATGCTTAAGAATGTAAGAAAGTAAGAAGAACCACACTGGGTGAGACCAAAGGCCTATCTAGTCCAGCATTTTATTTGCACAATGGCCAGCCAGATTACCCAATCAGATGCCCAGAAGCGGGACATGAGTGCAATGGCATCCTCCTGCTTGCGTTATCCAACAACTCATAGTCAGCAGCATACTGCCTTTGATACTGGAGGCAATATATTGTCAGGAGCGCCCTAGCGGCCTCTTTCAGTACACTCCAATAACCAACTCAAGACACAGACGAAAGGATTCTTTTCAAGGCTTTAATCCTTTTACAACTTAATGACTCTTTCAGATGCTAATCACCAGCGACTAAGCAAGGAACAGCAGAGTAGCCTATGCACCGAGTAGGCAGTTGATCCCCGTTTGAAGGAGAATCACTTGAAGACCCTGACCTTATGGGCTAGGGAGAGATCCTCCCTCTTTCCCTTGGGTCCACGGGAGGCAGCTGTTGCTTGTGCGCCAAACGGGCGCTACGCCTCCTTTCCACACCCTCCATCGCTCGTCACTCCCTGTGTCTGCGTCGAGCGTCTAGCAAGCCCCCCTCCCGCACTTTCTCACTGCTAGGATCACTATCTATCTCAGGAATGCCAGCAGGAGGAATCTTCCTCAGAATCAGAACTGCTCTGGGGTTCTATCGGCTCAGTTTCCACCCTGACATATATAGCCATCATGACTAGTAGCCATTGACAGACTTATACTCCATAAACTTGTCTAATCCCCTTTTAAAGACATCCAAGTTGGTGGACATTTATTCACAGGAAGTTTTCAGCTGCTAACCATGATATGGTCACAAACCACTCTTCAGACAGCCAAGACATATTCTGTTCATGACCATTTTTTCAGTGATTTAAACAACTGAATCCTTTCATTCTTCCTGTCAGGTTGCTGAAGGACAGATAAAGACTCCATTTAACACATACCTATCAGGAAAATAATACAGTTATCAGAGCTGTTAAAAGGATACACCTGCGCAATAAAATCCATTCCGCATGTATGAAATATCCTCATGCAAGCCACAGAAGCCCTGTTCAGGCATTCTATATGACGATAAAGCAAACGCGTGAAGAGACAGAGAGCTCTGGCCCCACCCCTCTCCTTCATTGCATTTGTCACCATCAACTCATGGAGGGTAACAGTCTGAAGAGGAGAGCCTCATCTATCCGTAGAAGCTCTCCACGAGAGCCAGAAAAGGAGGCTTTCCTGTTTAGACTGTCACCCTTCACAAGTTGAGGGTCACAAATATGTCAAGTGAAAGAGGTGGGGCTGGAGTGTCACTTCTACTCACGCATTTGCTTTGTCCTCATATAGGGCTAGAGTGAACTCAAGATTAGTTGCAACTGAACTGAAACAGACATAGCTCATAGCAGGTTTCTACTTCAGGTGACTCTTCTGAAGCTACAGCTGGTACAGTCCACATCCTGGGATTGGGTCAGCAGGAGCATGTCAGTCACACCAAAGCACCAGCAACTGTTCAGAATCTGTAGGGTCCAATTTTCCTATGTGGCCATCACTTCTTCCCCAATGTGCCTTTACAGTCTGTAAATTCAACTCTAAGACTACAATCTTATGCCCCAGTGAACACAGTAGGATTTATTTCCACAAAAGCATGCATAGGATTAAGCTGCAAGAGTACCCTTTTAATGGTATGATCAGGTCAGAGTTTGTCAGCAACCAACTCTGACCTGATGGTACTGTTAAAAGGGTACTGTTAAAAGAGACATTCAGAGTGGAAGACCCAAGCAAGCACTGTAGAATCTTGGCTAGAGCCAAAGCAGAAACATCTTTCAGAAGTATTACAACACATTTTTGCTAGGCTGGTATTTAGAGCCTTCGCTAAGATGCTATGGGGTGATGGCATGGAATGCTTTCACTTTTCACATATTTATTCAAAGTAAACAGATTACACTACAGCATTTTGTATTCTACTGTTACCAAGAGACAATTTATACAATCAGCATGAAGAGGATCAAGTGATAATCTATCACTATCAACCCTATCTTCAAAAAGGGTAAAAAGGAGGAGCCTGGGAACTACAGACCAGTCAGTCTGACATCAGTCCCTGGGAAAATTCTGGAGCAGATGATAAAGCAATCCATCTGGAAGCACCTTGAAAACAATGCAGTGATTACTCGAAGCCAACATGGACTTGTCAAAAAAAGTCCTGCCAGATGAATCTGATCTCATTTTTTGATCAAGTAACCTCCCTTGTGGACCATGGGAATGCTGTAGACATCATATACCTCGACTTCAGCAAAGCTTTCGACAAAGTGCCCCATAATATCCTGATGAGCAAACTAGCTCAAAGTGGGCTAGATGAAACAACGATCCGGTGGATCCACAGTTGGCTACAGAATCGGACTCAAAGAGTGCTTATCAATGGGACCTTCTCAAACTGGGGAGAGGTAATGAGTGGGGTGCCGCAGGGCTCAGTCCTGGGCCCAGTGGTCTTCAACATTTGTATTAATGACTTGGAGGAGGAGGTGCAGGGAATGCTGATCACATTTGCAGATGACACCAAATTGGGCGGGATAGCTAATACTTTGGAAGACAGAAACAAAATTCAAAGTGATCTGGATAGACTGGAGTGCTGGGCAGAAAACAACAGAATGACATTTCATAGGGATAAATGCCAAGTTCTGCACCTAGGAAAAAGAAACCAAATGCACAGTTAGAAGATGGGGGATACGTGGCTCAACAACACTACAGGCGAGAAGGATCTTGGAATTGTTGTCGATCACAAGCGAAGATGAGCCAACAATGTGATGTGGCTGCAAAAAAGGCAAATGCTCTTTTGGGCTGCATTCATAGAAGCATAGCTTCCAAATCCCAGGAAGTACTAGTTCCCCTCTACTCAGCACTGGTTAGGCCTCATCTGGAGTACTGTGTCCAGTTCTGGGCACCACACTTTAAGAAGGATGCAAACAAACTGGAGAGGGTTCAGAGGAGGGCAACAAAGATGATCAGGGCACTGGAAACAAAGCCCTATGAAGACAGACTGAAAGAACTGGGCATGTTTAGCCTTGAGAAGAGAAGACTGAAGGGAGATATGATAGTGCTCTTCAAGTACTTGAAAGGTTGTCACAGACAGGAAGGCCAGGATCTCTTCTTGATCATCCCAGAGTGCAGGACACAGAATAATGGGCTCAAGTGACAGGAAGCCAGATTCCAGCTGAATATCAGGAAAAACTTCCTGATTGTTGGAGCAGTTCGACAATGGAACCAATGACCAAGGGAGGTGGTGGGCTCTCCCACACTGGAGGCGTTCAAGAGGAGGCTGGACAGCCATCTGTCAGGGATGCTCTGACTTGGATTCCTGCATTGAGCAGGGGGTTGGACTCGATGGCCTTGTAGGCCCCTTCCAACCCTACTACTATTCTATGATTCTATGATTCTATAAAGCATTTCCTGGACTCTAGTATTTCAGGCAGGAATGTTGCATATCTAGCCTTCTGGCTACTTTTCTTTGTGCAAGGATTTTTTTCTTCATGGGGGAACATTCAGACATGCGCACATGCGCGCGCACACACATACATACCTGCAGCCTGAAGAAGTACAATTAAGGCAGCCAGATGCAAAAGAGGGCAGGGCTCCTGCACCTTTAATAGTTGTGTGTAAGAGGGAATGTCCGCAGGTGAGGTTGTCATGCAAGCTATACCTGCTGAAGTTCCCTCTTCTGCACAACTGTTGAAAGCGCAGGAGTCCTCTTCTCTGTTCCAAATGGGCATTCTAAGTAAAGTCCCGAGGCTGTACCACTTGATTCTAATGATAGCAAACATTTTAAAAACAGAGCAAGGGTGCTTTTAGACAACACGTTTACCTCTTAGTGAAGTGTGAAATTGCCTCTCAAAGTGCTTCAGTTACGGCATCCATTTTGATGGGGTAACAATTCATGCACTTGAATCGCTTGTTTAGCCAGAAAGACAATTCTGGGCTGGTCACACAAGAATTCATGGACTGAATAGTGATCCCCAAACTTTCTGCATTTACACTTGAAACATAGAAAAATTAGAAGCAGGCTACACATATTGGAAGGTTTAACAAATTCCCTATGATTGGGCAATGTAGGTGTTAGTTACTTACTAATTAGTTGCATGGGATCCAGGCATCCTCTCCCAAGGCAGATCTTCTGTTTCTGGAATATCACATTTTCCGGGCATCCAGAGTACACTATTTGTTACTGGGGGAAAAGGCTGAGTTCCCACTACTGAAGGACTTGCACTAGAGGTCCAGCTATTGAACAGACAGGGCCAGAGTGACTCTGCTGAACTCAGCTGCCAAGATGGATTAGAGAGACAGAGGGGAATCTTGAAGGGAGCACAAAACACCCAGAGCCCTTTTGTTATTGCCCCTTTCTGCACTCCCCAACTGCTATATCTCATACTATTGGACAAGATGAACTCTGAGATAAAAACATCAACTTAGCAGTCTTTATTCAGGTCACGGTACAGAAATTGCACACTTCAAGGCATAACCTCCAATAAACTACGGAATATGCAGCATTCATATGGCAAAGAAAATTGTGGCCAGGCATATTATAGGAAAAAGTAATAGGCATCATCTGTCAAACAAGCTGTTGGAGTGGAGGTGGAGGAAGGAGAATTCTATTCACTTCAGCACATATTTAATTCAGAATTTTAACTGTCCACCTGGTTTCCTTTTGCACAACTCCTATGCAACATGTGGATGCAATCCTATACACACTTACCTGAGAGTAAGTTCCATTCAATTCAATGGGGCTTACTTCTGAGTAAACATGTACAGTGTTGTGCTGTTACCCTAAGGTTTCTTCAGGAATAGCTAAAAGCAGCCCACTCTTAGCAACATTGGTTGGTCAGCATTTGTTTAGTTTTTCAGGAGAGCAGGGAGATGGTAAATATTAAAACAATTCTCAGGATTCAGTTTAATAACCTTTAATCTGGAGGCACTGATGTTTTGTATTGAAAGAAAAGGCCTAAATGCGCTGGATCTCCCAGTAGGAGTACAGCTCCTATTTTGACTACTACTGCCTATATGAGACACCTCTTTCAGTAAAATAACCCTCCAGTTCCTGCAGCAATACAGGAGGAGAGAAAGGTCTGCCTGGATTAGCTGAGGTGAAATATACTGATGTCATCAGAGCTGATCTTATATTACCCACCCCCATTCACTTATGCATTGCTCATCAACCAAAACTTGACTCAACTGCAAATAGTAATTAAAAAAAATCACCACTCTGATGAGTCACTAATGGAAGGAAGAGATCCTGGAAGAGATGATTTAACTGAACAGGATAAAGGGAATAAATTCTAGATCAGCATATATCCCCTTGGAAAGGAGGCAGTTCAATAAAAACAGCACTCTTGTTCCTTTGGATTTATAAGCTAAGGAAAGACTCAAATCAGCTGCATTCCTCAGCAGCACACTTTGCAGCAGTGTTGAAAAAAAGAATTCAAGATAAAGCAACCATTGTGAGAGGAGAGGATAATAACTCTAGATCTGATTATCATTTTCAAAATAATAACAACAACAACGGATTGGGGTAGTGGTTGTTATTTTCCCATATGCCTTTCGTCTGAGCTGATGAACCAGCCCTGAACAAATATTTCTTCCAAGATATGCCAAAATCTAATTCAGTGAACTACATAATCTAGTTGTGTATAGGGTGGTCAAATGTAAAGAGAAAAGGGCTACTGTACCTTTAACAGTTGTTTAGAAGAGAAAATTTTGACAGGTGCAGCTTTTCTCACTGCTTCGTGACAAGCTACATCTACCAATTTTTCCTCTTCTATATAACTCTTAAAAGGTTCAGAAGCCCTTTCCTCCTTTTCCTCTGATCAGCAACTAGGGTCTAATCCAGCCCCCAACAAATACCATCTGTCCTCATCAACTGTCAATCCAGAGGCAAGAGGAGCATGTTGTGCCACAATGGTGACTGTTGCAACAGGAGATGCCGGCAGTCAGAGGAAGCGGGGGAGATGGCTCATCACCCTTGATCCCTTCCCCAAACTAGTTTCTGACAAGGGCTCTAATCACATACTCTGTAAGCATAAAGCTGGTTATTTCATACTGTTCTTTATCTGTAACTGGACAGAGTTGCCTAGAAACCTATACAAGGCAATGTGCATTTGGTACCATGTAGGTCACTTGTTACAACATGAGCCATCTCAGCGTGGGACGGTGTCACTTCTGTGTCTTGTACAGTGCCAAGTATACTGTTGGCTCTAGATAAATGTTAGCAGCAGTTGTAGCAATTATTAGTAATATAGGAGGCATTGCCTCCTTTCAAACATGCCCATAACCTAGGTATAAAGAAAGAATGTTATGAGTCATGTTTTCTGGTATCAGCACCACTAGTCACCCTCACTGTTCCTTACACTGGAGTCAATGAAGTCAATGAAGCTTTGCCAGGCTTGAGTAGCCCATGATATGAGAACAAAGACAGTGGCCAATGTTCTTACAGCACAATCCCATACATATCTACTCAGAAATAAGTCCCACTGGTTGAACAGGCCTTACTCTTGGGTAAACGTGTACAGGATTGCATCCTGGCATGAAAGGTGGTATGGCGTGTGTTACGACTGCCTTGGGTAGGGACGTATGAAAATTTTGTTCCTGTTCACAAATCATGCAGACATGTCTCATTCATAACCCTAAACGTGATTCTGAAGAAATTTCTGCAGTTTCCCAAACTTGTGTTCGTGTTTGAAAATGCACATTTGCAGAAATGCACAAATCACCCCCAAATCAGCATTTTCACACTTTAGACTGTGGAGGGGAAAGTGCATTTTTCCTAATCGAAAAAAGATGCCCTCGTTCAGGAACGCAAACAAGGCGAAATGAGCTTTGAGGAAGAATTTGGAGAAGCTGAACAAGCTCGAATGTCACATGTTCGCCATCCCTAGCCCTGAGTGAGAGATAGGGAAGGAAAGCAATTTGGACTTCTGCTGAGTTTTGAAAACTTCCATTACTAGGTTGATTGATACTTACTGCATGTTTGCATAATTGCTCTTTAACAGTTATGCACTGGTCTTGATGCTTTTGAGGATTTTAATCTGTATTCTTGAACTATTGAACTATTACATCTATGCACTTCTATTACTACTATATTTTTAGAAATTTGGGGGTTTAACGTTTATTGAAATGCTGATACTGTATTATTAAACTGAACTGAACAGCATATTTATTAAAATGCTGATGTTTTGATATGTACTGTTGTATTATTGCTTTATTTTCTGAGCATTGTGAGGCACCTTGGGCACAATTTTTGTGGGAAACCGGTATACAGATTTCATAATAGTAAACAACTTCATAATATTTGAAGTTTAAAAAAAAAGTGAGTCTACACTCAAGGAATTTAAACAGATTGTCTGTCATCACACAAATATAAAACCCCTTGCTAAGCCCAAGGCTCTTGGGTTGATGATTTCTATATGAAAAAGTAAAGCAGAAATTCCAGATACTGTATATTATCACAGAGAGGGTCAGGTTCAACTAACATCAGAGATTAAACATGCTGAGTTGCTCTGACACTAATATAACAAGTTCATTCAGGAAGGAAGTGATACAAAATGAAAAGTTAGATTGAAAATATACGCCAAAGTCCAAGCTAACTACACCTTATCACAGCTCAGAATACTTTCTGCCCCTCTCACCCCTTGCTTGCTTACATATGAACGTTTTGGATTGCAGCCCCGAAAGGGGTAGAAAGGGCTACTTCTCTGAAGAGGTCACTGTAGAGCGGAAGCTGAGATAATTTAAACATGTCAGGGAGGAGAGGTGCATTGGTCATGTTTCAAATTGTCTCTGATTGCATCCCATGCGTGACTGAGATACCAAGAACAAAAAACTGAATAGCTACTACTCTGGGAATATCTTAAGACTATACTCAGTTCTCTCAAAAATTCTGTGAAGCAGTTTGAGTGAAGTATTCACCAACAGACCCAGGCACTATGCAAATACTAGAATGTCATCATACATACCAATTCCTTTCTGCCGACTCCCTGCGTTCCAACAGATACATCAAACTAGGCTGGAGTTCCAGGGAGCCACCTTACCTTTAATGCCTGGACTTTCTTGGCCAACAGACTCTCAATGTCCCCCGCCACTTTTTCCACTATTTTCTCTGGGACGTTCTCTCTTACTTCAAACAGGTTCTTTTTCTCATCGTAGATCTGTTGAAAGATGTTAAGAGGGAGAGAAATGGGTATTTTGACAAATCAGCATAAACCTCCGAGACATCCAAGAAAATATCATTAAAACGAAAAGAAAAATAGAATAGACTAAGTATTTAGGGTACTGAGATCCTGTTTCATCCCTCAGTCCATAGCAATATTCTTGCACTTAACAATTTACTTAAGGATATTTCCCCTTCCCACTACAAATAGTGATTATGTGTCAAGATTTGCTAGCTTTCATTGAAGGTGACTTTAGAAATGTACCACTATTCTGCCTTCTCACTGGTAAAAAAAAAGGCTTATCCACCATATCCTTCTCTCACACAAGGGTGGGGAAGGGAGTAAATAAATTAATGGCTGTGAGATGCTCAAATACATGATAGCTGTCATTGTAGTTTTATTATGATACTAGAAGTCAGCTGAAATGAGCTTCACCAACAACAGACACAAACCAGCTAGTGCCAAGCGTGAAAAAGAGTTCAGAAATACCCCTATGGAACAGGAGGTTCTATCTGAATGCTTGGTCAGCTTGTTAACCTCTCTGAGATTTTCAACTTTTTCTCTATTCAAAGCATTTCCCCACTGTTACAAGCTGAGCATGTCACACAGTCAGAAGCCTTTGAAACTGCGTTTCTCATTTTCTCAGGATATTCACAAATTGCCCCCAAGCCTCAATCAGAACTGTACTTCATGAAATCCCACATATGCCCAACCCAACCGATGAAAACTAGCATACTGCCCCCATCCCTCCCACTGTGCATATAATTCAGTGGGTACAGAGACTAGCAGCAGATGGTACATGGCTGAAGGTGATGGCAGAGTCAATGGAGCTCAAAACAGACACAGAAACAGACTGATATGATAAAAAGTCTGTAAAAAGAAGGGAAGGAAATGTTTAGGATAAATAAATACAAACAGTGCAGTGGTAATTTGCCTGGATTCTTAAAACACATAAGTCCTACTGCTGACATACCACCTGGGGCATTATGTGATGATGGCCACTTGAACTATTATTGGGACAAATTCAGTGCTGAGTGCAGTGAACTTGCAGCGAGGGTAGAAACTGCAGTGTAAACCAGGGCAACCAGTTCATTCAGCAAGCTAATAGACTCTGTCTACATTGTTATCATGAGGCTTCAGATCTAAAACAGACTCTCTTTGTTTACATCCACATGACATATATGCACACACCATTTATGGGAGATTGCACCCATGCTTAGGCCCAGTTCATCTCCAGGCATTGGCTATAACATGTGATTTTTATTTTTTACACACACACACATACACACACACACACTTCAATGCATATAAACTTGATAACTTGCAAGATTCACGTGTGTGACAGAGGGAAGACTGTAAATTACTGAGTCTACACACATTGGACTCTAGGCACATATGCCTCACTTATCCATTACATTTAGTGTGTAGAGGTCAGCCTGCCAGAGTACCATCCTGTTTCTCCACTGTGCATCGATTATACTCAGTTTGCTCACATGTGAATAGGACTATTGTTTCAGCATAAAGGAAAGCTTTCTGAAACAGTTACAGAAATAGATTTTTGAAGGTTGCAGCCCCAAGCAGTTCATGGAAGGGTACAAAATGCCCATCATGGTAATGTGTTTCAGTTGTAGGTTTCTAGTTACCTGTCCCTTCCATACCTTTTCTTAAAACTGCCTTTGACCTGCTGTGTGGAATGGTTGTTCGGCAAACAGCAAGCTCCATCCTAATAATGTAAAGGCAGCTGGAGGTAAACTGATGTCCCTGAATACCAAATCCTAGCCCATCCCCCTTGTCAAACAGCAAGGTATGCATGCCAGAAGAGGAGGAAATGCTTTGCAGAAGCGGTTAACACCAGAGAACTGAACATAACTGATTCTTATAGTCTCTCTTGCTTCTTCTCTCTTCCCTTCTCTTATTATTCTTTGGGTAAGTAACAGCATAACAAAATAATGCATTTGGAAGGCACAGTGGCTCCAGCTGAGCAGCAGCAATTAGGGACGCAATAGAAAAGGAACAATCTTCAAGGAGAAAGCTTTGGATGCAGAGGGCATCCTGACACCAGAACTTTCCTATAATGAAATGGCAAATCAGTTCCCATTGGTCCTAGCTGTCCTTGCCCACGAAAATAACTAGGGTGTCCTGTGTTTTTGCCACATCATGCCCTAATGCTTGCAGTCTTAAATGGCAAGTGAGGCCTTAGAATTTATCAGACTTCTTTAGAACATTTCAACAAGGTGACAGTGACCAAATATGATATCCATTTTCATAGCGGAAACCAGCTATTTTATAACAGTGGAGTATGCTCATTATTGCAGCACAGATGGCACTTATTTAACAGCCAATCATGTGGATGCAAACACAGAGAAAACAACACTCATGCTAGCTATGGCTGTTTTTGCTGAGCACGTCACTAATCCTAATCCTTAATGTTAAATGCCCCCCAAACCCGACTTTCAAAATATTTTTGACAAAGTCCCTAACAATTATTCAGGGTGGAAAAAACAAAAATAGATTGTGATAAGCTCCAAAAGGATCTCTCCAACCTGGATGACTAGGTATTAAAATGACAAATACAGTTCAGTGTAAGCAAGTGTAAGGTGATGCACACTGGGGCAAAATATATACACTGATGGGGTCTGAGCTGGCAATGACTGACTAGGAAGGAGATATTGGGGGTGTGGTGCATATCTCAATGAAAATGTCAGGTGAAGCTGCTGAAAAAAGGATCAATAGGAAATGGAATGAAAATAAACCTGCTGTAATACCTTTATACAAATGTATGCTGCTTTCAGGGCCCAGCTTCCGCATTGCACTGAGTCCTGTAGTTTATAGCTAAGTTTTGATTAGAAGTAGCCCGGAAGGGCTTGGGCCTATTCAGCCTCTGGAATGTCAGAATCCGTGTGAGCTTCCCTCTGTCAGTGTTCTCAGAGCATAGCCAGAGGGAGTCACCCAACTCCCTGTCCACCTGCTGGTCTGGCCTTGGCAGGCAGGGAGGCTGGAAGCTGTCCGGGAAAACCTGACAGAGGTGGGTTTGCAGAAGGGTCGCCCAAGTTGAAGCGTCAGTGCTGGAGGGCTGAGCAGTGACACCCTGTTTAGACTGGGGCCTTGCTGAAAGGCTAAAGGCCCTTGTCTGTCAAGGGATCTGGAAGGGGTGTTTTACAGTCATGTCTTTCCCTTTTAAGCTGATGCAAAGGTGAAAAGCCTTTACTAGAAATATCTCATCTTCATTGCCCGAGCCCTCCCTGTTTGGATCCATCATCGTCTGGCTTTTGGAACTACTCTGCACATGGACTCTCCTTAATTGGAACTATGGATTGCTAAAGACTTGCCATGAAAAGTACTGTGAGGCTTTTCATAGACTTCAACTCTGGTTTGCTGTGGATTGTGTGTTTTTGTTTGTTGTCAGCTCAGTGTACAGGCAGGCTGGGTTTGATCTATGACTTTTGGACTTTCCTCTGTCTGGACTTAGGCAGCGTGGAGTTACCAATGCGAAAGCAGTGGCACGAAACTCCTTGTGTGTGTGAGTTTACCCTTCCCTTGGTCTTGATTGGCCTCGACCATGTAGCCTGGAGTGACTTCCGGTTGGAACCAGTCTCGCCCTGGCAGCATCCCACGGGCTCTCCACGGGAGCTTTCTCAAACAGCTTTTTAAAAGGTTGAAAAACCTTTTCATTTCCACCCTGGAATTAAGAGACAAGGCAGCATCTGGATAACATCTTGGAGAAAAGTACTCCCCACAAAGTAGCGGGGGGGGGGGGGCTGGATTCCAGGATTATCTCTCCTGAGCTTTACCAACGCAAAAAGCTGTTCTGAAACTCCTATTTTATAGGAGAAAACAGGGCTGACGTATTCCATTGTAATATATGCTTTAAGAAATATCAACAACTCCTGAGGGATGATTTAAGAAATATTAACAATATCTGAGAACATCTGAGGACCTGCAAGATCTGTTTGAAGAGAAATATGGCTACATTGAGGAGAAGAAAGGGGATGGCATCACCACCAACTCCCCCCGTACCTCCTGTGTCAAAAGTTTCAAAGACAGAAGATATAGGGGAATTATTCACTCTGATAAAGACTTTATCTTCGCAATTTACGGAGCAAACCAAAAGGTTGGATTTAATCCAAAATTCCATCACTGCCCTGCAAGGAGCTGTGGATCTAATTAATGCATCTTGGCAAAAAATGGAGAAGAAAATTAACGAGCTAGAAGACTGAGGGGCAGGGAATGAAACTACGACACAAGTTTGTTTTAAAAACGCAGATCCAATGTACATATTATTGGGATTAAAAATCTGTCTAATGATGTAAAATTGCCTATTCTTGTGGATAAACTTTTGCATGAGATACTGTCAGGAGTGCACTAGCTGCCTCTTGCAGTCCCCACCAATAGCCAACTCAGGACACAGATGACGAAGAATTCTTTCCGAGACTTTATTCCTTTATTACTTCATGACTCTTTCAGTTACTAATCACTAGCGACAAAGCAAGGAACAGCACTGGGGAAAGAAAGCAGAGTAGCCTAAGCTCCAGGTAAGGCAGTTGGTCCCTGTTTGAAGGAGAACCATGGGAAGACCCTGAACTTATGGGCTAGGGAGAGATCCTCCCTCTTTCCCTTGGGTCCTCAGGACATGACCATTATTTGCGCGCCAAACGAGCGCTACACCTCCTTTCTGCGCCCTCCATCTGTTGTCACTCCCTGTGTCTGCGCCGAGCATCCAGCAAGTCCCCCTCCAGCACTCCCTCACTGCCAGGGTCACTATCTATCCCAGGAATGCTGGCAGGAGGAATCTCTGCCAGCTGCTGTGCTTGTGAGAGATGAGCAAGCTCCTCTCCCACGGATTGCTGTTCCTCCTCAGAATCAGAACTGCTCTGGGGTTCTATTGGCTCAGTTTCCACCATGACATCATCCCTGCTCCCATGAGCCCCCCCCTCATGCTCCTCCCCTGGGGCCCCAGGTTTGTGGGGGTACAGCTGGTGGAAGCGCCTCAGCAGCAATGGAGCATGTACATTTTCCACGGGTTCCCAGGATCGCTCATCTGGCCCGTACCCCTTCCAGTCTACCAGATATTGCAGGCAGCCACGGGAAAGGCGGGACTCCAGAATCTCCGTGACCTCAAACTCCTCCTCCCCCTCCACCAGCACTGGCGGCAGGGGGGAGCCAGCCAAGTGAGGAGGGTGGCCAGAAACCAGGGGGAACAGCAAGGACCGATGAAAAACAGGATGGATCTTCATGGAGGGGGGGAGAGCCAGGCGAAAAGCAACAGGGTTAATCTGGGCCGTAATCTGGAAAGGCCCCATGTGGCGAAGCGCGACCTTCCTTGCGGGCGAGTGAAAAAGGAGGTATTGGGTGGACAACCAAACCCAGTTCCCCAGTTGCAGAGATGGACCCGGCTGGCGCCGTCGGTCCACAGAGGCCTTGTAGGCTGTCTTGGCTTGCTAAAGGGAGACCTGTAAGAGGTGGTGTACCGCTCGCAACTCCTCTAAAAAGTAATGGGCCACTGGCACCGAAGAGGGAGCTAGGGTGGATGGGAAAGCCTTGGGGTGGTAACCAAAATTGGCAAAAAATGGAGTTCGGTGGGTGGAAGCATGGCAGGCATTGTTATAAGCAAATTCTGCGAGAGGCAGCAAGGAAAACCAGTAATCTTGCTGGTAATTGACATAACAGCACAAATATTGCTCCAGAGTCGCATTGGTGCACTCAGTCTGACTGTCCGTCTATGGATGGTGGGCGGAGGAAAGACGGAGCATCACATGGAGAAGCCCAAGTAGCCCCCTCCAGAAATGGGCAGTGAATTGGGGCCCCCTATCCGAAATGAGACCCTCGGGCCATCTGTGGAGCCGGAAAACATGCGCCAAAAAAAGCTCCGCCATCTCCCTGGCTGTGGGCAACCCAGAGCAGGAGACGAAATGGGCCATCTTAGAAAACAAATCCACCACCACCAGTATAGTGGTCTTACCGTGTGAGCAAGGCAAGTCAGTGATGAAGTCAAGGGAGAGCAGTTTCCAAGGTCCTGAGGGGGTAGGCAGGGGGTGAAGCAAGCCTGTGGGCTTGCCTGAGAGGCTTTCGCCCGCTGGCAGGTTGGGCAGGAGGCGACATAGTTCTTGACGTCCTGACACACACGAGGCCACCAAAAATCCCGCGTCACTCCGTGCAGGGTCTTGGCAACGCCAAAATGCCCAGTGGTAGGGGAGTCATGGCATTGATGGAGGACCTTCTCGTGGAGGGGTCCAGAAGGCGCACAGACCCAGCTGGAATGGTAAAGCATCCTCCACTTTTGTGCGGACAAAAGCATCCTGAGCCTGTTCAGAGTGAAGGAGCTCCTCCGAAGAGCGAGCCACCGCAGCTGCTGCCAGGCTCTGGGGGGAAAGAATCAGAGGAAGGGATTTCCCTCACCCCCTGGCTGGAGGTCCGGCTTACGAGAAAGAGCATCTGCTTGTAGGTTGTCGGAGGCCTTCACATGGCAAATCTTAAGGTGGAACCGGGGGGAAAAAAGCAACCACCTAATCTGCCGCTGGTTTGAGGCACAGGCTGTCCGAAGATGTTCCAGGTTGCGATGGTCGGTTCTAACATTGACTGGGTGCTGTGCCCCCTCCAGCAGATGACACCAGGTCTCCAAAGCGGACTTGATGGCCAACAGTTCCTTCTCCCAGATGGTATAATTCCTCTCAGATATGTTCAGCTTCCTGGAGTGGTAGGCGCAGGGTTGCAACCCGCCGCCCACCCGATCTGGCTGAAAAAGCACTGCCCCCACCGCAAAGTCAGAGGCATCAGTTTGCAGTACAAAAGGCTTCCTCAGGTCGGGATGTAGCAGGATCGGCTCAGAACTAAAAAGCTCCTTAAGTTCCTTGAAAGCCTGTTGGGCAGATGCCGTCCAATGAAAAGGAGATTTCCTGCCCTTAAGGAGGTCTGTGAGAGGAGATGTCAGCCGAGCAAAGCTGGGCAGGAACTTTCTGTAAAAATTAGCAAACCCCAGAAAACGCTGCAAGTCCTTCTTGGTGGATGGAGCCTGCCAGGAGAGGACAGCCTGGACCTTTGCAGGATCAATCCTGATACCGTCAGCTGAGATAATGTAGCTAAGATAGTCCAAAGAGGTTAGGTCAAATGCACATTTCTCCAGCTTGGCATAAAGATGGTGCTCACAGAGGCGCTGGAGGATGGCAGAGACATGGTGCTGATGGGCGTGGGGGTCCTCAGAAAATATAAGTAAATCATCGAGATACACAATGAGGAAAGTGTCCAAATAGTCCCGGAAGATGGCATTCATAAAACGCGAAAACGTGGGGGGGGGCCCCCGCAGGCGAGCCCAAATGGCATCACTAGGCCTGCCACCCCCCCACCTCCCCCAGGATGAGACTTACCTGGGGCGGATCTTCCAGGTGGCGGCGGCTCCGGCGGTGGTTCAGCGGCGGCGGCTGTGGCAGCTGGTCTTCCAACCGGCTGCCGCCGCCATTTCCAATAAAAAAAAAAAAGACGTGATAGGCTACGTAAAGATTTACATAGCCTATCACGGCTAGGTTTTAAAAAAAAAACGTGATAGGCTACGTAAACATTTACATAGACTATCATGGCTGACTGCAGGGATGCAAACGGTGGCAGCTACGGCTGCCGCCATTTTCATCCCTGCTAGCCAGCGGCCGGATGTCCGGCTGCTGGCGGAGCTGGCCGGCAGCTCCGCAGAATCTCTGCGGAGCGGAGCCGGCTGGCCAGGATTCCGGGGGGAGGGATGGAATTCCTCCCCCCACCATCAACATAATCCGCGAACAGGTAAGTGACTTTCGTACATCCCTAGGTATTCATACGCTCCGTACTCGGTGCCGAGGTCTTCCACTCATCCCCCTCCCAGATGCGAATCAGATTGTAGGCGCCACGCAGGTCCAACTTTGTGAAAATCTTGGCTCGCCCCAGGCACTCCAGCATCTCAGGGATCAGGGGGAGGGGGTACTTGCCGGGGATCGAGACCGAATTCAATGCTCTGAAATTGTGCACCGGGCGGAGTTCTCCTGATTTTTTGCGCACAAACATGGTAGGGCACAAGTGGGGGAGGAGGAGGGGCGAATGAAGCCACGTCTGAGGTTTGTGTCCAAAAACTCCCGTAGAGCTCGAAGTTCTGGCTCCGACATCGAATACAGCCGGCCAGCGGGGATGGTCGCCCCAGGAATGAAGTTAATGGCACAGTCAAAAGGGCGGTGAGGGGGGAGCTGGTCGGCCTCCTTCTTGTCGAAAACATCCCGAAAAGCCGCATACTTCTCTGGGAGGATCACGGCAGCTGAAGAACTGCCAGAAGCAGACGAGGAGGGGGAGGAAAGGGTTAAGGCCTGGGCTTGGACTGGTGCCTTGGTTGGGAGGCAATGCTCTCAGCAGTAGGGAGATGCAAACTCCACTTGCTGAAGCCCCCAAGAAATCTGAGGATTATGCTTAGAGAGCCAGGAAACACCCAGCACGATTGGGTATTGGGGAACCTTGGCCAAATGAAACTGAATCTGCTCAACGTGGGACTGGGCGCGCAGAGTGAGTGGAGCAGTAATCCGGGTCACCGCGCCCGAGGAAAGAGGACGCCCATCGATGGTCTCCACTGCCAAGGGGGCAGGAAGAGGCAGGGTAGGAATCTTGTGGAAGACAGCGAACGTTTCATCCATGAAACTGGTCATAGCCCCAGAGTCCACTAAAGCTAGGGCCTCCATCCCACCCCACTGGGAGGAGCAGAGGTGAACATGCAACAGCAGATGGGAGGGTGGGGGGTTGCGGAAGGCACCCACCTGGTGTGGAAATGACCCCCACACTGGAGACCCCCAACAGGCTTGGCAGTCAGCCTAGTCAGGCCTGGGGATGAGGAGGAGGAGGAGGAGGAAGAGGAGGGGGAGGCAGTGGGGCTGCGGGTCTAGCCTGGCAGGTTTTGGCGAAATGTGCCAGCTTTCCACACCGAAAGCATCGGCACTCCGCGCACCGCCGCTCTAGTTCCTCCGGCAGCAGCGGGGCTCGGGTAGCACCCAGCTGCATCGGGGTCTCCTCCACCCCCACCGCAGCGGCAGGGCAGTGGGGGAGGGGGCAGGAAACGTGGGGGAATGGGAGGAGGGAAATCTCGGCCCCCAGCACCCCTCCGGGTCTGTCGGAGACCCTCCAGCCGACTATCTATCTGGAGGCAGGTCTGGATGAGATCCTCCAAAGTAGGCGGGCTAGGCGTGTGTGCCAACTCATCCAAGATCTCGTTGTTCAAATCGTCCAAAAACTGAGCCACCAGCACAGCATCATTCCACTGTAAATCCTGCATCAGCAAGCGAAAAGTCATTGCGTAGCTGGAAACTGAGTCCTTGCCCTGCCTGAGGTGGTGAATCTCCCGAGAAGCCGTCTGCGTGCGCAGGGGGTCACTGCAAAATCTGGCCATCGCTGTCATGAAACCTTGATAGTCCCCGAGCAGGGGGTCATTAGCGAGAAGAAGTCCCAAAGCCCATTTAGCTGCCACGCCTGAAAGTAGGTTAATGATGAAGCCCACACGAACCTGTTCTGTCAGGAAATCCTCAGGTCAGAGGCGCATGTACAGGTCCGATTGGGCCCTGAAAATCTGAAAAAGTCCTTTCTCGCCAGAAAACTTCTCTGGCAGAGAGCCACCGGGCACTTGCGGCGGGGCGGAATCGGAAGTGGTGGGGGTTGAACCGCAGCTTGCAGACTCTGTACGGCAGTCGTCAGTTGAGCCACTTGATCATGAAGAACCTGGTTCTCTTGTGAGAGAGCTTGCACCGCCGGGTCCATGGCAGCCTCCAGAGGCGGTAGGAGCAGAGAGAGAAAAAGAGGAACGGGGAATGTCAGGAGCACCCTAGCTGCGTCTTGCAGTCCCCACCAATAGCCAACTCAGGACACAGATGGTGAGGAATTCTTTCCGAGACCTTATTCCTTTATTACTTTATGACTCTTTCAGATACTAGTCACTAGTGACAAAGCAAGGAACAGCACTGGGGAAAGATAGCAGAGTAGCCTAAGCTCCAGGTAAGGCAGTTGGTCCCTGTTTGAAGGAGAACCACAGGAAGACCCTGAACTTATGGGCTAGGGAGAGATCCTCCCTATTTCCCTTGGGTCTTCGGGACGCGACCGTTGTTTGCGCACCAAATGAGCGCTACGCCTCCTTTCTGCACGCTTCATTGCTCGTCGCTCCCTGCGTCTGCGCCGAGCGTCCAGCAAGCCCCCCTCCAGCACTCTCTCACTGCCAGGGTCACTATTCTATCCCAAGAATGCCAGCAGGAGGAATCTCTGCCAGCAGCTGTGCCTGTGAGGGATAAGCTGGCTCCTCTCCCACGGATTGCTGTTCCTCCTCAGAATCAGAACTGCTCTGGGGCTCTATTGGCCCTGACAGATACTTCCTGTCCCATCTGATTATTTACTTGATATTGAGCAGGCATTTCATGTGCCAAATGCTAAAGGGACTGACTATACGAACATAGTCCAATTTGCAAAAGTCTCCACAAATAATTATATCTTGCATTTGGCAAGAGAGGGTGGAAGCCTTTCCTGGAAACAAGATAAAGTTATGTTATTTCCAGATTACATCAAAGAGGTGGTGAATAAAAGAAGGCAATTCATCAAAGCGAAAAATATGGCAAAACAAATGAACTTACAATATTACTTAAAATATCCTGCTACACTTTGTCTTGTGTCTGAAGGTCAGATGAAGACGTTTCTAAATTATGAAATGGCAGAGGCATGGCTGAATGTAAAAATGCGTGAGATTTCTGTTACAACCCCATGAACTGGAATCTTTAAACAAGCTCTGTTAACTGTTTATGTTTAGTCTACATGATCCATGCTATGTCTGAAGATAAATTATTATACATATATTCGTTTATTCTGTTTCACCTTTCTTCTTTTCTTGCTTTTCCTTTTTATTTCTTCATTCCAAAATAGATATGATATGCTGTATTTAAATATATTGTTTGAGGGTATATTGTGCACATGCATTTGTATATCTAGTATAAAATATAGTACTGATTGTTGAAGGTTTATTTTAAGTTTTATTATTATATAGCACTATATTTCATTATTATTATTATTATTAATAATAATATAGGCTACTGGGAATGAACTGTAGGCCTGTTTCTTTGATATAAGATTGATGATATGATATTGAAATGTAAGGTTGTTTATTAAACTGTAAGATTGTTAATGTTATAGATATAGTTTTTAAAAGAGAATGGCATCGGAGGCCAGAGGGTACTGGAGTTTAAACTTAATCATTTAAAGGGGAAGGGGAGGGGGAGGGGGAGGGAAAGGAATTTCTTTTATTTTTCTTTACTTCTTTTCCACTTTTCTTTTCCTTTTCCTTTTTTTTTCTTTTTCTTTTTGTTATCGTTGTGTCGTCATAAGAATATTGTATTGCTGGGAAACTGTAGTATTGATCAGGTTGTTGGTATTCTTGGTATTGTTTATTTCATTTATAAGGATAAAATAAATAAAAATATATTTTTTAAAAAAAGACCATGTAGCCTGGAGTTATCAACAAAAGATTCAAAGTTGGACGAATTCTCTGTGGGTGTGGCTTTGTTTAGGCCTTTCAAGAATGTACCCTTTTGATTGCCTGAGGGATCATTCCAGGAATCATTTGATGTAAAACACAAAATCTGCAAACTGGCCCAACTTGATGCAGATTGAATCAGGCTCCGCAATGGAAAGTGGAGTGAAGTCTGGAGGCCCAAGCCAAGGCAAGTTCATCGAGCTTCACCCCCCCCCAACAGATTTCTCTGACATCCTTAAGTTAACCATGGAATTCACTTCTGCATGATGTGGTGACAGCCACCAACAGAGATTTGTTTAAAAGGGGATTAGGCAAATTCATGGAAGATAAGGTTACAAATGGCTACCAGTCATGATGGCTATATGCTCCCTTCTGGATCAGAGGCAGCTTGCTTCTGAATGCCAGGTGCTGGGGAACAACAGTGGGAGAGGGCTGTTGCCCTCATGACTTGCTTGCGGGATTCCCACTGGCCACTGTGGGAAACAGGATGCTGGACTACATAGGTATTTTGTTTGATGTTGCAAGGTGCTTTATATGTGCTATTGACAGTGAGTAAAGATGTGGGCCACTGCATTTCCCTGAAGACATGCCACTACCTTGTGGTGAGAGATAGTAGGGTGTTATGGCCTAAGAAACAAGAAAGGAGATATCTGTGAAACCCAAAATGAGGAAAATCCCCCCCCCCCGGAAGGCCAAACTGTATAAATGACAAGAGGGAACAGACAAGTCTCAAGCAAATCAATTATACAGTTGAAATTATTTGGACAGTGTCGAACAGGACACAACTACTAATGTAAATTACGCTGTGCTAGTGTAAACTACTCTAGCACAATGCCAATAGCATTTGCTGATGCGCCAATTTGCCAGGGAAATCAGCACCCCAGCTAATACTGTTAGTGTTGCGCTAGAGTATTTAACATTAGTGCAATGTAATTTATATTAGCAGATGTGCCCCATCGGATGCTGCCCGTAGTCTTGTAGAGGATGTTGTTATGAGAATGCAGTAAGTGTTTGAAAATCCTGACACTTCAAAATATTTGTATCGCTTCAACTTCTGCAGAGAGTTTGGAAGTTTTCAAAAGGCTTTGACAATTTTCCAAAGTTACAAATCTCAGTTTCTAAAAGCCAAAGGTTTATGTAAAACTGCTAGGCCTTTTCTCAACCATGTATGAGGGGGAAAAAAAACCTTCCAGGTGTCAAATTGGCAATCCTCATGCTTCTCTAAGGAAAACTATTTTAGGCAAGACCTTACTCAATTTCCTAACCCGGGGTGGGCAACTTGTGGGACAGGTGTCCAACGGCCATTTTACACACACACAGCAGGCTGCAGGCTGCTCTCCACAGGGCACCCTGCATTCTATGGGGTGCTGGGGAAAACAACAACAAAGTTTACTGGCAAACTTTAGCACCACTCCGTAGTGCTAAAAGGGCCAAGTTTAGCTTCAGGACAAGCAAAATTTGACCCTTCAAGAGCCGCATAGAACTAAAAGTGTTAGTTTTTCTCCCTACATTGGCATCACAGTGGGAGGTGGAGGGGGGACGCAGGCAGCCTGCGGGCCACATGTTGCTCACCCCCTTCCAGACAAGAAAGCCCAAATTTGCAACATCTGAGTTTGGCATCTTTGGAAATATAATTTACAAAGTGTTTGTTTGTTTTTTTAAATTCAGCAGATATTTAAAAAGTCCCCCACACACACCTAAGTGGGAGAATTAAAAAGACTGACAGTCCAATTCTACACATGTTTACTCAGAAGTACATTCCACTGAAGTGGGGCTTCCTCCCAAGTAAGAATGCCTAGGATTGCACTTGAGTTTAGCAATCTGTTAATACGTTAATTCTATATATACATGGATGATTTGAGTAAGCAAATTTTGCAATACAGAAAGTGATTTCCTCTACCTCTTTTTCAAATACAACTCACTGAATAACAGATTGTAATAGATTTGATTCACGCAGTGCGGAAAATAGCTTTAAAAATAGGTTTTATTGTAACAAAGCTTACACTATAATAGCTGTTGAAGCGCACAACCACATCTTTTGAAGGCCTGCCTGAGTTTCTTATGAAATGACACAGGAGAGCGGTGGGCTTTGTTGAATTGAGGCTGACCCAAAGGGTGTTTGCGACCTGTTGTAGCCTCTCTTATGGCATAACCATACCAGCCTCCCAATATTGGCTGCTTCTGACTATTCTGACTGAAGAAAAATCTTGACATAAAGACTGCCTCCTTATGTCCACAAATTTCCAGATTCTGAGATCTTCTGGGACTCCTCACTTTCTCCTACCTTTTAAATCTTACGTTGGAAAATGCAGGTTTTCTGCCTATTTCCTGTATTCTAGTTCAAGGTAATAGAACACCTCGAGCCACTTTCTAAACCTGCAAGAAAGGAAATGGAAGTCTTCCCTGTATCTAGTCCCCATCACCGTAGTACAGTTGAATACTTAACTTCTGTTGTCAACAGCTTATAGCTCAGAATCCTGTATGAGGCCCAAAAGGAGAATATTCCAGCCACAAGCCCCTCAAATAAACAGGATTCAGAGGCAGAAGAGCTATTTGCCATTACAAAAAAAATTACAGAAGCCCTCCAACTCTTAGCACCATTCACCTGCCAAGACACTGATGGGGGCATATAGAAACCAAAAGGGTCAATGTTGCAAAGAATATGGATATCACTACCACAAGCAGAGCCCAAACATGGGCGAACGAGTGGAGGGTACAATTTACCAAGGCCACAAGATCCAAGGGGCCTCAGTCCAGGATGCAACCCCAT
Source organism: Heloderma suspectum (assembly GCF_057233095.1). Lineage (NCBI taxonomy): Eukaryota > Metazoa > Chordata > Lepidosauria > Squamata > Helodermatidae > Heloderma > Heloderma suspectum. The sequence continues at coordinate 282,474,521 of NC_139459.1, forward strand.
TGCCATGAGGAAGAGGCTAAGATTATGCTTGAGGATATTTATAGAAGTTTGCCTGCATTGCAGAACCAGTAGTGTTCTTAATGGTGAGTTTTCCAGACCCTTCTGTAGAACAGAGAGAGAGTGCACTAGAATGTGTAATTCGAGAGTCAGAGACTGGTGAATGGCTGCTCTCTCAAGAACTACAAGCCCCAGAGCTCCATGTGCACAGGCAAGAGAGAGCAACAGTTGGTGGGAGGCGTACGCGATGGGCTTGTGTTACAAATTTGTACTCCCCCCCCCAAGGTGCTTGGTCCCTGACTAAAAGATGTAGTCATGGCCACCAGCTCAAATGCCCTTAGAACAGGGGTGGGGGAACCTGTAGCCCTCCAGATGTTGTTGGACTTCAACCCCCATCAGCCCCAGACAGCATGGCCAAGGGTCAGGGATGATGGGAGTTGTATTAATCTAGCAACATCTGGAGGGCCACCACTGCTTTAGAACGATCAGTCAAATTAATGGGGGAGGAAGGCCATCACTTTCATGCCCTGCTTGCCAGTTGCTAAGGGCATCTGGCTAAACCTCTGCTAGAAACAAAATGCTGGACCCCATGGGGATGATTGTGGACATTCTTCTCTCTTATTCAGTCACACTTCGTGAATCAGCTTGAGCAGCTGGCAGTACATATAATACTCATTCTCCAGGCCCTCCTCAGAGCTGAGTAGCAGAGGTAGAATTCAGTACCTCAGACAAAGCCAGAAAGAGTACAATTCCCATTTCATGCTTGCTCCTCAGTTGCACCTACTGTTCTTACATTTCATTGTCTGGTGCTTATATTTCATGGTACGATTCTAATCATAGTGCTGTCTCTATTACATTAACAGTATGTCAGCTTCTGTGTAGCATCAGGAATAATCAAGCAGGCAGTGACGGGAGTGACATCAGGCCTCACTGTCAGCATCACAGAACAATTTGTGCTGTCGGTAGTAGGCTGCATGGAAAACATCGTACGCCACTGTAGCAAATTGGGGTGGGTGTGTGGAGAAGAATTCAGCACAACTGAGATGGAGGCGTAAGGTGATGGGGAGCAATGAGAAGAGAGGGACTGTGTATGGTAAGGAAGCAATGGCCAATAGGAAAGGGAAATAAGCAAACAAATGCATTTTGGAGAAATGCCGAAGGGGGACAAAGCCAGTGGGAAGGTTAGACAGCTACAGTCCAGCCAGTGCTGTTCGAGGTAGGCAGTAGAAGCACCATTTCAGTGGCATCATGTGACATCAGCCCAAGCTGCAGCAGTGTTGCAAGTCTTCCAGTAATCTCAACCATGCTGTTCCAAGACGCTGGCTGCTCGCCAATCTCCAAGGGGAGTAAATAAACCCATTTTTGACAGGATGCACATGTTGCTCAACAGCTAAGTACTGGCAGACAACAGACCTGGAGAATGAAGCTGAAGCCATCTTACCCTGCTTATAACCTCTAGCATGCCCCCAAATAAAAATCCCTGGTCTCACAGAGCTGGAATGTCCATGAGAGATAAAACATGAAGGTAAGGGGGAGGCTGTCATTAAAATCTCTCTCCTCTCTCTCACTCACTCGCTCACCTTGCAAGCAGTTTTCCTGCTACCTGCTAAATAACAACAACCAAAAAAACCCAACTGTCCTAGTAGTTCTTTGCAAGAGAGGAGTGATGGAGCCAAGTGTGCAGTTAAGCCGATCCCCAGGGACAGCCAGCTATAATGAAGCAAACGAACTCAAAGAACAAAAAGAATCCTGCAACCCTAATGAAAACACTGTAAAAAGCAGTAACCGGTGCACAGGAGCAACAGAAGATGCTAGAATTTGCTTTACCTAAAACAATCATGCTTTTTCCTACACAAACCCATGCTCTTACTTTTTCCTCACTCCTTATATTTTTGCCCAAACAGCAAGTTAATAATATTGTAAATTCTCTCCAGGGGAAGGAAGGGCCATTGTTTATTTCATATATATTTAAATATATACAGATGAACATTTGCTCACTGCCTACCATAAGACTGAGTACCAGCCAAGATACAAAAGCTACAGGTAGGTCAATTTAAAATGTCACCAGATGACAATGGTGCCTGTGCCTATGAAAGTGACAGTCAACAATACTTGAACTTATTAGTATGAATAATTATTAAACATTTGTTCAGTACTAAGAGTGGACTAGGTGCCAGAGTGCACACAAAGGTGGTGCTGCTGTTCACCCATCTGGCCTTGGAATCTAAAAAACTGAAAATAGTAAAAGGAAGGGGGCAAGATGCTAAGAAGGAGTAATGCGGATGGGAGAGACCACTGAAGGAAGTCTTGATTCAGCCAGGAGGATGCTGAGAGCTGTAGTCCAACTCACCTGAAGGGCATCAGGTTGGGGAAGGCTGGGTTAATGGAAAGTCAACAAGGGATAAAAGTTTCAATAGTGAGGAGGGAGTCTGGTCAAAAACATGGGCTTCTGAAGAAGGGGTGTTTTTGTTTTTTAACAAGGTTTGATGAATTAGCCTGTTCCCCTGTATAGAAGTAACAATGCATGTTGGGAGTGGGAGAAATGGGTACAAAGAGCACAATTATTTGTGCCAAGAAGAGGGCTGTGAGATGAGAATTGAGGACAGACTGTTGAAATGTTAGGACTTGGGTTCTGAAACTGAAACCTAAGTGATGAACCTGAAATACATACACCACCCCACCATTAATTTGCTTGGTTGCTTACAAAGGTTAGGGATAAGCATGAAGTGTCTGTCCTCAAGATTAGCCTCTCTCTCTCTCTCTCTCTCTCTCGCTGTCCCTCTCTCTCTCGCTGTCCCTCTCTCTCTCTCTCTCTCTCTCTCTCACACACACACACACACACCTGTTTCTTATTATAACATATATACTAATAGCAAGCTCAGTTATCCTAGGGGCACTCCTTATATAGCAAAAACAGCAATACCCACACACAAGAAGGAGCTACAGTCAGGGCCAGAAATAGTGGAACAAGGATAACTGTTTTGGCAGTTGGCCTCTGTACACCACCACATTGAAATTGAAAGGAAACACACCCAGATGGGAGCGAAGTCAGGACTTTCAGCTGTAATTTAAGGGGTTTGACAAAAGTGGGGCACTAGCCATTCAGGAAGAGCAGCCAGTGGCATACACACACACCCATCGTTGGTGGCTCATAAGTAATGGAACGAATGGCTGACAAGCAGCTGCATGGCCAGGTGAGGCCTGTTTCCTGGGTGCGCCATGACCAATCAAGCAGAGAAAAGGCCTGGAGGTGGTTCTGAGTGTTACATTTGCATTTGGTAGCTGTTCACTGGAACTCCCAACATGAGGTCCAAAGAGGTGTCCATGCGAGTGAAGGAGGCCATCATTAGGCTGAGAAAACAACATAAACCCATCAGAGAGATAGCAAAAACAGTGGGAGTGGCCAACACAACAGTTTGGAACATCCTGAAGAAGGAATTAACTGGCAAGCTCAGCAACAGCAAAAGGCCTGGCAGACCACGGAAAACAACTAAAGTGGATGACCGCAGAATTCTGCTCATGGTGAAGAGGAACCCTTTCACAACATCTAGCCAGGTCAAGAACGCTCTTGCGGAGGTGGGCATGTCTACAGTCAAGAGACGGCTTTATGAATGTAAATATAGAGGCTTCACAACAAGGTGCGAACCACTGGTAATGCTCAAGAAGAGAAAGGCCAGATTAGCCTTTGCCAGCAAACACCTAAAAAAGCCTGCCCAGGTCTGGAATAAGATTCTTTGGACTGATGAAACCAAGATTAACTTGTACCAGAATGATGGGAAGAGAAAAGTATGGAGAAGGAAAGGAACAGCTCATGATCCAAAGTGTACCACATCATCTGTCAAACATGGTGGAGGCAGTGTTATGGCATGGGCATGTATGGCTGCCAATGGAACCGTGTCACTGGTGTTTATTGATGACTTGACTGCTGATAAAAGCAGCAGGATGAATTCTGAAGTGTATAGGGCTATACTTTCTGCTCACATTCCGCCCAATGCTGCCAGACTGATAGGACGCCGCTTCATATTGCAGATGGATAATGACCCAAAATGTACAGCAAAAGCTACCCAAGAGTTTCTGAAGGCAAAGAAGTGGGATGTTCTTCAATGGCCAAGTCAGTCACCTGATCTCAAACCAAAAGAGCATGCTTTTCACTTACTGAAGACAAGACTGAAGGCAGAAAGACCCACAAACAAGCAGCAGCTAAAGGCAGCTGCAGTAAAGTAAACTGCAGCTGCAGTAAAGCCTGGCAAAGTATCTCGAGGGAGGACACTCAGCATTTGGTCATGTCCATGGGTTCCAGACTTCAGGCAGTCATTGACTGCAAAGGATTTTCATCCAGGTATTAAAGGTGATCCTTCAGTTTGAAATGATGTTGGTTTGTTCCATTACTTATGAGCCACCGATGGGTGTGTGTGTATGCCACTGGCTGTCCTTCCTGAATGGCTAGTGCCCCACTTTTGTCAAACCCCTTGAACTACAGCTGAAAGTCCTGACTTCGCTCCCATCTGGGTGTGTTTCCTTTCAACTTCAATGTGGTGGTGTACAGAGGCCAACTGCCAAAACAGTTATCCTTGTTCCGATATATCTGGCCTTGACTTTATCTGCAACCCAGGGTAGGGGTGGGGAGATCCCAAGGGTTGCAAGCATACACACACACACACACACACACACCTCATGTATATCTATATAGACACATATATGCAACCCCCATATTTATTGGCGGGATGACAACGGGGGAGTAAAATGAATTCAACCCAAATGATGGCTGAGCATGCTCAGTGGCCATGAAATGCTGACTGGCTGTTCGTGGACAATGGGAAACTGGATGAGGCAGAATGGAATGGAATACCATGGAAGAGGGCATTGGAGCACTGAACAGGATCACTCCAAACTGCAACATTTTGTTGCAGGTCCCACTTGTATAAGGATGCTTCTAGTGATAAATGAGCTGTTTAAGGCTCTTTGACTTTTAGGGAAGAAGCTCATTTTGTCTCAAAGCTCTTTCTTACAAGAATTTATTTTGGGGGGCTGAAAAATCAACACTTTTTAAAGAAATCTGTGCAATACATGTCTGTAGTAGCATAGTATGTTTTGTAAACAAAACATTCTCATGCAAGACTTTACTATGTTTTTGGCCTCCAACCAATGTGTGCATTTTTCTGATGCTCTGAGGTATTCATAGAGGGCATGCATCACTTCACTTCATCACTTCAATATGGCATAAATGAGTATGCACCAGCTCTCACAGCATCACTGACAACCCCTAAACTCTGTCCAGCTGCACAAGTGTCACAGATGCAGAGCCACAATTTCCTAAACTTTGACAATATCCATGAAGTCGTCCACCAACAAAATTTTAAGGCCCAGCTGCCAGCTAGAATGGGAACAACAGCTCTAACTATCAAGTTCAGCTGCATATGCCTGAAGACAGAAGACTTTTTTGGACTTCGAAGATTTGTCCCTTTTCTAGTTAACAAGCCATTATGTGCTACTGACTCATCAAGAACCTATAAGGAGGTGAACTGAAACCACCAGATATCCGTAACAACCACAGACAGGTGGTGGCTGTGTCAGAGCACTGTGTCAGCTTATGGTGTTACATTCTCCTCTTTGCACCTTCTGCCACTAGAAGCCCTGAAACTGTATGATTATTTGCTCCTGTCCGGTGCTCCTTAGCTGCAGATTCTTCCCTGGCTAACAACAGGTTTTTCTTCACTTTTCTCATCTGATGATATATCTATCTTTCTAGTAACCTTAATGTTGCTTGGCTCCCTCGGACTGGCCCTAGGTAACAAATGTTCCCTGACTGCCATTCCATTTCTGAGCACAATTCAAAATACCGGTACATACCCTTTGAAGTCCTATATGGCTTGGGACATGAATAACTCAAGAATCACCTTCTCCTGTATGAATCTACTTTTATGTTTTTTGGGTGCCAGACCTTTTTACTTAACCAGACCTTTTAAAAAAGTGTACTGAAATTGATTTAATCTGCTTTTAAATCTGCTTATTATGGTTTTATTCTGGACTACTTTTTCTGTTTTGATTGTTAGCTGTACTCATACTTAGATAAGGAATAAAAAACCAAAAAAACAAATATGCAGTGGCCTGTGATATGACAACAGCAGAGACTACTGCAGTGCCATGAAATGCCCCCAAGTGCCATGGAAAGCCATCTACTATCATTAACTATTTTCAATACTTTATTAAATGTTATTTATTTATAAGATTTTTATGCTGTCCAGCAGTTAACAAGAAATTTTCAGACAGTTTACAATGGAATTAAAGCAGCAATAAAAACATCATAGAATTAAGAAAGCAAAAAACTATCCAGTAAAGATAAAAACAGCAACAAACCATGTGAAAATAAAAATGTGTTCACCTCGGACCTAAAAGCTAACAGCGGAGGCACTAGGCAAGACTCCTGAGGGAGCAAATTCTACAAGTGGAGTGACAGCCAAGCAAGACCTCTCTCCAGTCACCACCTGCTTCACCTCAGATGGGGATGCTCAGAAAAGGGCATCTGAAGCAGATCTTGATACACAGGCAGCTTGGTGTGGTAAAAGATATTCCCTCAGCTATCTGGATCACAAGCAATGCAGGGCCTTAAAAGGTGAGAACCAGCACTTTGAATTGCACTTGAAATGGACTTGGCGCACTAATATGATCCATTTCCAATGATTGGTTAAAGTTAGCAGACTACTAGCTCTAGTCTGAACTAGCTACTGCTTATAAGCAGTCTTCAAAGGCCCCACATATATTGCATTGTAGTAGTCCCATCTGGAGCTTACCATAGCTTAGGCAGAGTGAGGCAAATGCCTCACATGATGGATATTGGGTGGTAGGGCGGTGGCCTCCCCTGCTGTTTTCCCTGAATCCCCGAAGCTAGCCTGTTGCCCTCAGGTGTGGCGGTGGATGCTGTCCTGTCACCAGTGTTGAAATAAGGTTCAACTGCCAGTCTGGTTGGATTCTGTATGCAGAATGGGGAAGGGATTGCCACCTTGTCCATTGCCTCAAACAGAAAAATGTCTTGTGTTGGCCCAGCCAAAGCACAATAATTATGGCCAGTCTGTTGAGGAAGGGTCACAGCTAGCATACCAGCCTCAGCTAGTGAAAGAAGTCACTTCGTGACGTGGAGGTTGCTTAGGTTTCCAGCTGGCTCCATGAACACCCCCAGACTACTAACCTGATCCTTTAGGTGGAATACAACCCAATCTAGAATGGGTTGAACACCACCTCCTCGACAAGATGAATCACCTACCAACAGGATCATGTCAGGACTGAGTTTTAGTTTGTTAGCACTCTTCCATTACTGATTCCAAGCAACAGTGTAGCATTTCCACAGCCCTGGTGTAAAAGAGAGGTTGAACTGAGTGTCAACCACATCCTGATGACACCCCACGCCAAACCCTCCAAATGAGCTCACTGGATGGTTTCATGTAGATCAGGGGTGGAAAATTTGTGGCCCTCCAGATGTCTTTGCCTACAACTCCCATCAGCCCTAGCCAGCATAGCTAGTGGTGAGGAATGATGTAAGTTGTAGGTCAAAACATCTGAAGGGCCACAAGTTAGCCACCTCTGATGCAGATGTTAGAAAACATGGAGTCCAAGGCAGAACCTGGCAGGATCACATAGCATAAGATCCATGGGGTAAAAGTGTCATCCTCCAGCAACACCTTCTGGAATCAGCTTTCAGATAGGAGTGGAACCACTAAAACCCCCACATCCCAACCCAGAGGTCCTACCCTAAGGTAACCATGGCTGACGGTATCAAAAGCTGCTGAGAGATTCAAATAATTAATGGAGTTAATGGCTGATTAATTTGAGGATGACTTGTTTTATTTTCCTTTAATTAGTAAAAAGGGAAGGATAATGAAACAAAAGAAAGTTTATATAGTGCAAGAGATAGCTACAGTGTGTCACAGGATATCACACATGCTGTTCATCCCTTTACACTAAATAGCTAGACCTTATTTCTGCACCAATTTTTCATTTTTGGTCAAATTGAACACACATTGTATGTATCTGTTCCTGCACGGTTTACACAGATGTTTAGATTATAATAGTACAGATATAGATTTAATGTGCTGGAAACTGTACCAGACTGAGAAGGTGCTAATTTCCCAAGGCAATTTACCATGCTTCATAAATGTGTGTGGACAGAAAACTCACAAATGGTACATTTATTAATATTATTATTGCCATTGTTATTACACATAGAATTACAACAGGCATATCACAACTGTCATTAGTGAACAGTGCTAGTCATTTTCTCATTATCTCCAGTAGTCCTCATGTCTTTGTTTACTCTTTGGTTCAAATGGTGGCTTGCTATTTTAATTTCTTTTTTACATTCAGGTGAGTGCCCAATCATACAGATGAGTTTGATGAGCCTTAATAGTCTCCACAGTGTGAAATAACACTGAAAATATAAATATACTTATTTAAAAGGAGGAACCATTTTGATGCATGGATGAGCAATTTTCAAGAGCTTTGTAAAGGTAACTTAGGAGGATTCAGGTCACACATTTAATGCAGAGGCAGTTGAGATATTCCAGGGTGACTATATGTGCAGATGGAAAACTTTTCATACTGGTGGACAAAAAGGAACAGATAGCCAGAAAAAAGTCTGCTGCAAGCAATGCAAACCAACATTGCATCAGATAGAAATGAGATAACCCCCTCACCCACAGCAAGTAGACTCTGCTTTAGCTTCCACTTCTGATTAAGGCCACAAGTGGTAAATTGAGTGGGTGGATTCCTTTCTAGACCTCATTTGGAAGCATTCCCAAATTACCAAGTGCATGACTAAGTCTTGATTAGAGCTGAAATGAAACATCTAAAGCCACTGCTGAATTCCACACATTTCACAGATTTGCAAAATAATGTATTTCAAATCCTTTGGAAAAAGTGGAGTTATGAAACTAAAAAAAGTAATGAGTTTTTGGAGATTACTATACTTTTATTAGTTAAGTACTGTTTTCCTAATTCATTCATTAATTTGTTCTATTTTTGAGATTAGCGACTGGTTATGAAGCTTACTACTGTGTCTTTTCCCTCAGCCTTCAAAGCTCAATGCTGCCACTTACAGACCTATAATTCTGGGTGCTTTTCTATATGAGTAGATTCTATATGCATCTACTTTCAGTTTCATCACAGAATTGAGATCTGAGCACTACAGGAGGAGCATTTCCTTTCCTGCTTTTCTACTACATAACCTCCAGGTGGCACTGGGGTATAGCAGAATAGCACAAATACACAAGAGAAAATTGCGCTTTCTTTCACCATCAGAAAAAAAAATCCCATTTTCCCCACTCTTAAAAAATTCATGGAAAGTGCTGTTTACAAACAGAAGCAAAACTGGAGAGTCACAACGTCATCTAAAGAACCTGTAAACAAGCATGAGTGGGGAATGAAGAGTGCACAACAAATGCCTCCTATAGAAAAGCTCTGGGAAGTGCCTCCTATAGAAAAGTGGAATGTGGGATTTTTCCAGCCTTGAAAGGCTTGGATGGATCTCATAGGGTACACAGCTCACCTTATTATACCTTTTAGCAGGCTGTGCTCTGATGAATCAAACTCCCCTCACTCCTCATTCCCAGGACAATGTCATCCTGATTGTTTGGGCATTTAGTTAAGTAATGCACAAATTAATCCTCAACATCACTGAAGAAATACAATACAATCCTGAGTCATGAAGGTTCTTGGCCTCATATTAGAAAACTGGACAACATAAAAGTGTCTGGGAAACTTCTCTTGAATTCATGTAGATACAATCAGGGCCAGAAATATCGGAACAACGATAACTGTTTTGGCAGTTGGCCTCTGTACACCACTACATTGAAGTTGAAAGGAAACACACCCAGATGGGAGCGAAGTCAGGACTTTCAGCTGTAATTCAAGGGGTTTGACAAAAGTGGGGACTAACCATTCAGGAAGGACAGCCAGTGGCATACACACACACCCCCATCGGTGGTGGCTCATAAGTAATGGAACAAACCAACATCATTTCAAACTGAAGGATCGCCTTTAATACCTGGATGAAAATCCTTTGCAGTCAATGACTGCCTGAAGTCTGGAACCCATGGACATGACCAAATGCTGAGTGTCCTCCCTCAAGATGCTTTCCCAGGCCTTTACTGCAGCTGCCTTCAGCTGCTGCTTGTTTGTGGGTCTTTCTGCCTTCAGTCTTGTCTTCAGTAAGTGAAAAGCATGCTCTATTGGGTTGAGATCAGGTGACTGACTTGGCCATTGAAGAACATCCCACTTCTTTGCCTTCAGAAACTCTTGGGTAGCTTTTGCTGTATGTTTTGGGTCATTATCCATCTGCCATACGAAGCGGCGTCCTATCAGTTTGGCAGCATTCGGCTGAATCTGAGCAGAAAGTATAGCCCTATACACTTCAGAATTCATCCTGCTGCTTTTATCAGCAGTCAGGTCATCAATAAACACCAGTGACCCGGTTCCATTGGCAGCCGTACATGCCCATGCCATAACACTGCCTCCACCATGTTTGACAGATGATGTGGTATGCTTTGGATCATGAGTTGTTCCTTTCCTTCTCCATACTTTTCTCTTCCCATCATTCTGGTACAAGTTAATCTTGGTTTCATCAGTCCAAAGAATCTTATTCCAGACCTGGGCAGGCTTTTTTAGGTGTTTGCTGGCAAAGGCTAATCTGGCCTTTCTGTTCTTGAGCGTTACCAGTGGTTTACACCTTGTTGTGAAGCCTCTGTATTTACATTCATAAAGCCATCTCTTGACTGTAGATGTTGACAATGACATGCCCACCTCCGCAAGAGCGTTCTTGACCGGGCTAGATGTTGTGAAAGGGTTCCTCTTCACCATGAGCAGAATTCTGCGGTCATCCACTTTAGTTGTCTTCCGTGGTCTGCCAGGCCTTTTGCTGTTGCTGAGCTTGCCAGTTAATTCCTTCTATTTCAGGATGTTCCAAACTGTTGCGTTGGCCACTCCCACTGTTTTTGCTATCTCTCTGATGGGTTTATTTTGTTTCCTCAGCCTAATGATGGCCTCCTTCACTCGCATGGACACCTCTTTGGACCTCGTGTTGGGGGTTCCAGTGAACAGCTACCAAATGCAAATGTAACACTCAGAACCACCTCCAGGCCTTTTCTCTGCTTGATTGGTCATGGCGCACCCAGGAAACAGGCCTCACCTGGCCATGCAGCTGCTTGTCAGCCATTCCTTCCATTACTTATGAGCCACAAATGATGGAGGGGGGGGGTGTATGCCACTGGCTGCCCTTCCTGAATGGCTAGTGCCCCACTTTTGTCAAACCCCTTGAATTACAGCTGAAAGACCTGACTTCGCTCCCATCTGGGTGTGTTTCCTTTCAACTTCAATGAGGTGGTGTACAGAGGCCAACTGCCAAAACAGTTATCCTTGTTCCAATATTTCTGGCCCTGACTGTATCTTAGGATACAATCCTATGTATGTTTAGACAGAAAAAAGTACTACAACTTAGCTATGTTAGCTAAGGAATGCTGGGAGTTGTGGTACTTTTTCTGTTGAAACATTCATAGGATTTCATTCTTAGTAATGCTCATAGCTGTGCCCCCCTTACTTTGAATAGGAAATAATGATCAAGAGGTAAAACTTGATAAGCTTGTTCAAATAGAAAGATGGAGATATATTAAATGGCAGATGCCCTGATGATCTGTATGAACAGTACCAAGGAACAAAGGGAATAGATGTTGGGTCCACAGAATGGATATCAAATTCACTTAGCATCCAACTGCATTAACTCTGAACACCTCAAAATCTTTCAACAGTCCAAAAGGAAGAATATTAATGATCTTCATTTTAATTGTAACATGGATTTTTTTTTTTAAAAAAAAATATTTTTGCTATTCTAGCAACTACAGCTATATGGTTAAACCTTGACCTGCAGTTCTACCTGCTATGGGCTCTTCTATTCCTTACAGCTGTGCCAGTGATTTTTAAGAAAAATTTATGACAAATTCTATTTCAGTTCTGCACCTGTGCCTCCCCATGAATTACCACTACAACATACTGAAATTGCTACACTTATTTCATTTATTCTCTGCCAGACTCCAAAAGCAATTGTTAGAAGCTATGGTCACATGTATCAGAAAGCCAGGATTTGTGGATTATTTTTTCTGGGCTTGCCAGTTCTTTGCCAAATCATGACCTCTATGTAGGTCAATTTCCTCATTTTGGAAGTGAGCATTAAGTGATGACCCCTCCTAAAGTGTCAGTATCATTAGAGTCCCATCCCCCTCACTCCTAAAAAAGGAAAGAAAAAAGACAGACACAAGACACTATCATGTTGCAGTCCTAAACAGACTTACCTGGGAGTAAGCTCGATTGAATATAGTGGGACCTACTTCCAAGTAAACATGCACTGGGTTGCTCTGCAAATGTGCTATATATGACCATTCTGCTGCAAATCTCTAGAGCTAAAGGATGAAACCTTAAAATAAAGTTTCTATAAGGATTATAGAAAATTCTCATGTTTTCCAAAATGGACATATGCACACACACGTTTCTTTATGAATCTAATCCAATAAAACATTTGTCTAGTGCTGCCTCTTTAATGCAATACAGGACAGAAACCAATTAATGGAGAGCAATGTTGCTTAAGGTAGCAGACATGGAAAAAAACCCATACCCATGTTTTGGTATTACTCTCCAACAGTTCTACAATGAAGTTAATCAGAAGCAGAAATTAATTCTTCTTGACAGCATGTCGCTTATTTCTGATTTCACCCTTACTTGTCTTGATATTTTTGTCAAGTGGATGAGAAATGTGTCACATTAACCAACTTAGCTACACACTTCGTTCTTTGTCAAAAAGCACACAGATGACTACAGATCTATATGACGACTCAGCCGTAGGATTGCTTAAGGACACAAATAAATTCATATATTCATTCACTCATACGGACAGACACAGATACGGACATCTATACTGGCTCATTCAGACTTAGCAGTCCAATTCCTGCACACATATTTGTGCAGAAATTCATTTGCCCAGAATGTTAACTAGTACTATTCTAAACATAATAGATTAGACCCAAGAATGTTCTGGCCATTTTAAAGGAACAACTGGTTCTCCATTCTTTTATCAATATAAGATAGCTGGGCTACAAAATAAAGGCAAATGAAGTCCAGCAGCTCTCGCCATTCTTCTTTAAAATGCTAAATTTTAAAACTCTAATTTGAATTCAAAAATAAACATAATGTTGTCCAAGCAGATCATCATTTCTCAGAGCCCCCAAATTCTGATAGGAAGAGGCAAAGGAATACAGTGTCCTACTTTCCATACTATATCACAATGGCCTTAAAATTGGCAACAAGAACAGACTGGCCTCACTCCAAATTAAGGACCCCTAGCCAAAGCCTCCCAACAGGTGCTCATCACTACATCTCACAGCCTCGTGATCCAGCTTAATGTTCTCTCCGTACCCTTCCAGGCCCCATGATAGTGCTTCCCAGGCTTCTTATAGCCCTGGATGGCCAGATACTAAGGAAGAGAAGGATCCTGTATCTTTAACAGCTGTGATAGAGCAAGAATTTCAGCAGTCACAACATGTCATGCTGAGATGAAAAACTTTCATCTGTCCAGATTCCCACTTCTTCCCAGCTAGTGAAGATAAATAATCCCTAGCTTTCTTTGCATCTACAAAAGGTGCAAAAGCAGGAGAGCATCCAAAACAGACCCAGGAATGGAAGAGAAAAGTCTCAAGATGCTGGAGCAAAGATTTTATTTGTAAAAAAAATTAGTAGGAGACATTCTTTCAGGAATTTCTGCAGACGTTTTTATAACCTCTTGAAGAAGGCTTTAAAATAGAAATAGGCCGAAATGCATTGGGCTTTATAACAAATAAAATCTTTGTTCCAGCTTTTTGAGACTTTTCTTTGCATCTAGTCACCTTGCAAAATCCCTTCCCTGCACATAAACTAGCCATCTGATCTTCCAGCCTTACCTTGTACTGCCTCTTCATCCTTACCCCTCCAAGCCAGGGAGCTCAAGCAACCATGTCGGCTTCTCTTCTTCCTCTCTGTTCTCCTTCCTACTTCATGAAAGCATAAGTGCTAAGCTTTAGACAGCTGAAACGTTTCTTAAAACAAAACAAACTTCTCCTCCTGTCACCAAACTGCACAAAACCTAGGATTAGGCTGGCACCGTGATTGTACTAAGCGCCACATATTACAATTTAACAGTCCAGCAATAACACAAATTGTATCTCAGCTAGAGCACCACAACCTGTTCTACCCAATCTTGCACAAGCCTCATGGGTAGTCAGGTCAAGCTTTTTTCCTAAAGTCTGAAGTGGCTGGCCATTTCTGTTCTATCTGAGAAAGCTTTTGGTTTAATCATTGTTTCTTGCATGCTCACAAAATGGAAAGTTACAATTGCCACTTTGTGACCTGATAATCCAGAATGCGGGGAATTATAGAATCTAACAGTTATTTACAGCACTGCAGAGAGAACAGTCACATAATAAACTCCAGACGTGGCCTTAAGTTAGTGCTCAGTACATTACTGTAGAGTTACTTATGTCTGAATTGTCATGTGGCATCTCCAAAGAGCTGAGCAGTTGAATGGCAGAATGGACAGCTACTCTGGGGTTGGGGAGTAGGGAAGGAGGGGTGCAGAAGGAATGATTATACCTGAATTGTAAATGAATTGTAGGCCTGCTTCCTTGCTATAAGACTGATGACATGATAAGATTAATCGTGCTGTATTGAACTGCAATTTTATCAATGTTATAGGTATAATTTTTAAGTGAATGGAATCTGAAGCCCGTGTGTACTGGAGTTTAAATTTAATCATTTTAAATAATTTTTTTCTTCTTCTCTTCCCCCCCATTTTTTTTTTGCTCCTTTCTGATACTGTTGTGTCCTCTTAAGAATACTGTATTGTTGGGAAATTGTAGCTACCGGTTAGGTTGTTGGTTGTTTATTTCATTTATAAAGATAAAAAATAAAATAAAAAGTATTTAAAAAAGAAAATACTTTTAATTTTATTTTTATGTTTATAAATGAAATAAACAACACCAACAACCTAATCGGTAACTACAGTTTCCCAACAATACAATATTCTTAGGAGGACACAGCAATAACGAAAAGGAGAAGAAAAGAAAAGAAAAGAATTTTTTGCTTTTTTCTCTCCCTTTCTTTTTTTTTTTAAAGAATTAAATTTAAACACACACTTCAAATCCCATTCTACTTAGAAATTATACCTATAACATTGGCAATATTACAATTCAATACAGCATAAATAATCAACCTTACATTTCAATATCACATCATCAGTCTTATAGAAAGGAAGCAGGCCTACAATTCATTTCCAGTAACCATATAATGCCCTTAAGTTAGAATATAATAATAAAGCTTAACAATTTTACCAGCCAAAAATCTTACTAATCAGTCTTATAGTAGTGATAATAAAAAAGATTAAAAAGGATAAATAATAATAACAAATCACTAATAAATTTTATAATGTTATATAATAATAAAGCTTAGAAGCAACCTTACAACACTCTAATATATTTTATACTAGATATATAAATGAGTGTGCACATTTCTATACACCCTCCATCAATATATTTAAGTACAGTATATCACATCCATTTTAAAGATAAATGATTTTTAAAAAAAAGAAAAAAGAGGAAGGTGAAAGAAAACAAACGGATATATGTATAAGCAATTATCTCTGACCCAGCCTGAAAGTTAACAAAACATGTTTGTAGATTCCAGTTCATGGGGCTGGAGGAGAAATCTCACACGTTTTTGCGTTTAGCCACATCTCTGCCATTTCATGATTTAGGAACTTCTTCATCTGACCTTCAGAAACGATGCAAAATGTAGCAGGATATTTTAAGTGATATTGTAAGTTCATTTGTTTTGCCAGATTTTTCGCCTTGATGAATTGCCTTCTTTTATCAGCAACTTCTCTGATGTAATCTGGAAATAACATAACTTTATCTTGTTGCCAAAAAAGATTTCCGCCCCCTCTTGCCAAACACAAGATGTAGTTTTTTGTAGAGATTCTTGCAAATTGGACTATAATCGTATAACCAGTCCCTTTGGCATTTGGCACACAGAATGCCTGCTCGATATCAAGTAAATAATCAGATGGCACAGGGAGTATCTCATGCAAAAGCTTATCTACAAAAGTAGACAAATTTACATCACTAGGCAGATCTTTAATACCAATGATATGTACATATGTTCTACGTGTAAAGGCCTCCAGTTGGGAAATTCTGACAGAAATTTTTTTGAAAAAAACTTGTGACGCAGTTTCATTCGCTTCCACCTTATCTTGCAGCTCGTTAACCTTCACCTCCATTTTTTTCCAAGAAGTGTTAATTAAATCCACAGCCCCTTGCAGGGAAGTGACGGAATTTTGAATTGTATCCAACCTCTTAGCCTGCTCAGCAAATTGCGAAGACAAAGTTTTTATCTGAGTAACTCCCCATCTTCGGTTCTTTTTTGGATTTGTTAAACCATTCCTCAGATGTTGTTGGTATTTCTTAATCCATAAATTGAATGGAGCCCGTCAGCCCTAATTTCTCCTATTTAAATAGGAGTTTCAAAACAACTTTTGGCGATGATTAAGCTGTGGGAGGGAAGTCTTGGAATCCAGCCCCCCTGCTGCTTCACCGAGGTGACTAATTTACCAAGACTTAATCCAGATGCTGCCTTGACTCCTCTTTTCATTCCAGGGGAGAGATAAAAAGATTTTTCAACCTTTTAAAAAGCTGTTTGAGATAGCCTCCCGCAGAAACTCCATGGGGTGCTGCAAGGGCGACATTGGCTCCAACCGGAAGTCAGGTGTAATAATTCCTTCTGCACCCCTCCTTCCCTTCTCCCCAACCCCAGAGTAGCTGTCCATTCTGTCATTCAACTGCTTAGCTCTTCAGAGGTGCCACATGACAATTCAGACATAAGTAACTCTACAGTAATGTACTGAGCACTAACGTAAATAAATTGTAAGTTAGTGCTCAATACATTATTTGCATTTGTACTGAGCACTAACTTACATAAATTGTAAGTTAGTGCTCAATACATTTATTGAAAATAAAAAGTATTTTAAAAAAAAGGAATGATTAAACCTGTGCCCAACAGTGGACAGGCTAAGGATGACTATGCCAACCAAAAAGCAAAACAACGCTGTCTTTGAAGAGTCTCATTATGTTGTATATATACATCTATAACATATATAGCAAGTCATGTGACTTCTTCATTTAGTTATCTTAAAAGAAACAAGACAACTTGACTATTTCATAGAAAAGTGGAGTTTAAATTTTGATAATACATAAAATAATGTGCAAGTAGGTTGGGGTGGGTGGGAGAAAACCCGAATTCCCTTGCAATGTTTAAACAGAAGTTAATATATTCCTGAAAAGTCATAAAAAATAAAAAAGAATAAATGTGGAAGTACTAAAAGATGAGGTCCATAGGTAATGTAATTTAAAAAAGAGAGTAATTGTTAACAGCAAATCCCTTCCTCGAATTTGCATTTGGACACTGTAGTACATAGAATCATAGAATAGTAGGGTTGGAAGGGGCCTACAAGGCCATCGAGTCCAATCCCCTGCTCAATGCAGGAATCCAAGTCAGAGCATCCCTGACAGATGGCTGTCCAGCCTCGTCTTGAACGCCTCCAGTGTGGGAGAGCCCACTACCTCCCTAGGTCATTGGTTCCATTGTTGTATTGCTCTAACAGTCAGGAAGTTTTTCCTGATGCTCAGCTGGAATCTGGCTTCCTGTCACTTGAGCCCATTCTTCTGTGTCTTGCACTCTGGGATGATCAAGAAGAGATCCTGGTCTTCTTCTCTGTGACAACCTTTCAAGTACTTGAAGAGTGCTATCATATCTCCCCTCATTCTTCACTTCTCAAGGCTAAACATGCCCAGTTCTTTCAGTCTCTCTTCATAGGGCTTTGTTTCCAGTCCTCTGATCATCTTTGTTGCCCTCCTCTGAACCCTCTCCAGTTTGTCTGCATCCTTCTTCAAGTGTGGTGCCCAGAACTGGACACCTCTCCCCAGTTTGAGAAGGCCCCATTGATAAGCACTCTTTGAGTCCGTTTCTGTAGCCAACTGTGGATCCACCGGATCGTTGTTTCATCTAGCCCACTTTGAGCTAGTTTGCTCATCAGGATATCATGGGGCACTTTGTCAAAAGCTTTGCTGAAGTTGAGGTATATGATATCTACAGCATTCCCACGGTCTACAAGGGAGATGACTTGATCAAAAAACGAGATCAGATTCGTCTGGCAGGACTTGTTTTTGACAAATCCATGTTGGCTTCGAGTCATCACTGCATTGTTTTCACGGTGCTTACAGGGATTGCTTTATCATCTGCTTCAGAATTTTCCCAGGGATTGATGTCAGACTGACTGGTCTGTAGTTCCCAGGTTCCTCCTTTTTACCCTTTTTGAAGATAGGGACAACATTAGCCCTCCTGGCACTTCCCCCGTCCTCCATGATTTCTCAAAGAGAATAGACAGCGGTTCTGAGAGTTCTTCTGCCAGTTCCTTTATTACTCTAGGATGCAGTTCATCTGGCCCTGGAGATCTGAACTCATTCAAAGGAATTAGGTGTTCCTTGACCATATGCCTATCGATCTCAAGCTGCAATCCTGCCCCTTCAGCCTGTACTTCGCCTTTGCCAGGGGGGTCATAGACCCTCTTTTGGGAGAAGACTGAGCCAAAGTAGGAATTGAGCACCTCTGCCTTTTCTTTGTCATCTGTTACCATTTTGCCATCCTTATTTAATAGCTGAACCACCATTTCTTTCCTCTGCCTTTTACTATGCACGTAGCTGAAGAAAGCCTTTTTGTTGTTTTTAGCATCCCTCGCTAACCTCAGCTCATTCTCAGCTTTAGCCTTCCTGATGCCATCCCTGCAATTCTGTGCTACCTGCCTGTACATAAATGGTAATCCTTTCATTCTAACAGATAAAATGCCACAAAGCACAGTAGACAACCTGGACCACTTTGGAGAAAGGTAAGGTGGCCAGGAGCTATGGTGATGGACCCCGAAAGCAGGGGGCGGGGGAGAGGAGATTTAGGCAGATGGAACTGCTTCCATGTTTTATGCTGTCCAGTAACACAGTTTAACAAAGCAAAGATAACGCAGCCACATTCCAGTCTTGTATTCCATCTCCTCAAAAGTATGATATACAGAGATTAGCTGCATTTCTAGCAAGAGTACATTCTGTGAGCTTTTTGCTGTTATCTTTAATGCTGAAAGGAAATAATGTAGAGAGGAGTGTCAAAGGGAGCATTATTTGAAAAGAAATAATGTAGAGAGGAGCGCCAGAAATTCAAATGTTTAAGAACCACTAGAGGAGATGAAATCTGTTTCTTTCTCATTTCCAGCAGCAAAGAAATGGCTTGCTGCTTTATTTTCACATTAGTTTTACCTGCTTTCCTCCCCCATCACTGGTCTGGCACTTGGCACTTGCACTGTATTACAGCTCAAAGCCATCAGCTTGGCTTTGACACAATTTGGGTGTCATCAGGTGACTACCTCCCATCTCTTCCTTCAGCATGGCCTCTGTTGACATAAGCTGGACAAATTATTCCATTGACTCTTAGTCCTTGCTCCTGATCCAAAGTTGCAAGATTTCCAAAAAGAGATTTAAAGCAAAAATGATTTTACAGCCAAATCAGGCTTTTTATTTGAGTCTGCTATTACAAAACTGATTCTAGTTTCTACAAATTAAAAATACTCTCAACAGAGTTGTCCATTTTTCTTTCTCCTACAGTCTTTATAGCCTTACTAATGAACTAACCCAACATAATGCCAGATAATTCCCAGCAGAGACTGATCATAAAGCTGATGAGAATTTTATAGTTGAGAGTCAGAAAAAAGCTCTCTCTTTCCCCCAACCCCCAGCACACACACTATTTCAATATGAAAGTCTCACTGCAAAACATACACAAAACCAACCAACAAGATGCGTTCCCTATTCTCCCCCCTCCATCTAAAAAACAGAATAATATCTCCAGGCAGGAGATGCCTTTCTTAGCAATGTTCATTATTATTGCCTCTGCGTGGTTTCTAGTTATGTGAGCACTGGAAGAAAAAGGAAACAGAAAATGCCCAAACTCATGCCATGCTTGTATCTAGGCCCCAAGATGCCTCTGAACATTTTGAATTAAATGACCCATAAACCTTTTAAGTGATTAAGTGTTTATTAACTCAAAGAGCAAGTCACATTAAAAAACTTAAAATAGAACAGCAGAGACAAATCCTTGTAAGTACTAGGGAGTTTGTGATCTTTCTTTTTCCTCCCATTTTTTCAAGACCTCCTGTCCCTTAGCTGCATATAACACTATATACATGCAGTAATCACTTCTCAGATAAAGCACATTACCCTTCCAACAATAACTCCAGACATTGGCCGAGTTCACACAACACAATAGCCCAGAATTTCAAAAAGTTCGGAACTATTTTCAGTGAGTGAGCGAGTTAGTGCATGCTGCCTGATCACTCCTACTGCAAGTGGAAGAGGCTTAAACATGTTGTTGGTCATGACATGCTAACCCGGAACTCTGGCTTGTCTCTCCCCTGACAAGCCAGAGTTGGAATTCAGGGTTTCATGTAAATATTGGGCCGGTTTGCACAGGTTAAACAACCCTCTAATAACCCTAGAACAGACCATGGAATATTTGATGGTTGTTTAACCCTCAAAAATTCTGCTGCCTGAGTTCAGACAACATGACAAACCATGGCAATGCCCCAGCCAGGGGTTGAATATTAAAAATGGCTGCCAATATGTGCCACAACCCACCATTGCTTAAATAAGCCACAGTGGGCTGCAGTGATTGTGTTTGTTTGTTTATTGCATTTATATCCTGCCTTTTTTCCTCTTGCAAGGAACCCAGGGCGGCTTATATTAGCCTCCTCCTCTCCATTTTATCCTCACAACAACAACCCTGTGAGGTAGGTTGGGCTGAGAGTCTGTGACTGGCCCAAAGTCACCCAGTGAGCTGCCATGGCCAAGTGGGGACTAGAACCTGGATCTCCCAGCTACCAGTCCAACACACTCACCACTACACCACACTGGCTCTCAGTGTGATTGTGCAAACTCAGTCATTAAATAACATGCGGGGACAAGATAGGCCAATGGCCACTGAGTCAAACAGAAATCCCCCAGTGCCACTTTTTAGACATGACCTAACAGAAAGGGCCAGAACCACTGCAAAACAGCACCCCCAAGGCCCAGCCCTGCCAGGCTACACAGAAGGATAACATACCTGGTGTTATCAAAAGCTGCTGAGATCCAGGGGAACTAATAGGGTTGTGCTCCCTGCACTCCAGTTCCCAGTATAAGTTAGCCACCAAGGCAACCGAAGCCATCTTAGTCCTATATCCTAGCAGAAAGCCCAATTAAAATGGGTCCAGATAATCAGTATCATCCAGATGCAACTGGAGTTGTGACAGCTGCACCTTCTTGATCATCTTAGCCAAGAATGGTATATTTAAGACTGTCCTGAAGTTAAACAAATCTCCTGGGTCAAGGGAAAATGTCTTTAATAAAGGTGTTATTACTTCCTCTGTTATGCAAGAGGGAGCTGCCCCCTCCCACAATGGAGGGAAGCATTAATCACTTCCCTTAGCTATGGTATCGTTCCTACCTTGGCCAATTTAATCAGACAAGAAGGGCAGGGATCAAGTACAGAGGTAGTGGCCATCCCCAGTCCAGAACCCCTGTCCCCATCCTCGAGATATACAAGCTGAAAAGAATCCAAAACAATAGGACAAGCAGTTCCTGAGTTTACATCAATCTAACCTGTTCCAATACTGTAGTCCAAGTCAAGGTGAATCCAAATGACCTTATCCACAAAAAACAAAGCAAAGCGTTCCCAGGGAGCCACTGACTGCTCCAGCTCCCCATCTCTAACCCAGAGAAGAAATTCATTCACAGTACAGAAAAGCATCACTGGTCTATTCTATGCCGGTGCAATGGGGTTAGAGAAGTAAGCTTTCTTCGCTGCCCTCACTGCCAAGACATAGTCTTTAAAGGGTCTTTCGCCCATGTTTGGTCAGATTCATCCAGAATTTTTCTCCAACGGTGTTCTAGACGATGTCCCTCCTGTTTCATTGCTCTCAACTCCCTGTTAAACCAGGGGACTCAGAAACAGTAAATGTTCCGAAATAGTAAATGTCTGAATACTCATACCAAATGTCTGAGAACCAGATACCTGGGGAAAATCACAGGGGTGGATGTTGCCTTCATATCCTATCTCTACGTTTCCAGAGATATCTGTATGAGCACTGTTAAAGGCAGAATACTGGACCGGATGTGCCTCGGTTTGATACAGCAAAGCCCTTCCTATTTTGACATTTGTTTAAACTGCTTCTCTTTGTGGGGGGAGAGGGAATTTGCAAGCCTGACCCATAGTGTGACAGTTCACAATGAAAAAAAATGGGGTGAGGACATGAGGGTTAAAAACCTCTGTTGGTTTAACACAATCCCACCTTTCTCTGCACAGAACATAGAAATACCCTGCTACTAGCACAGCAGCCCTTGGAAATGTAAAGAGGCAGGTGGGAATTACAATGACAAAAAGGTAGGAATGTAGAATACATTTCTAGAAATGTTGAAATGCCAAATACATGCCTCCTACTTCCTTCAGAGTCTCCAACAACAAAACAGCTAAGATATTTTTTAATAACTGTGACACTAAATGATGTAATGCATATAGTATAATTATGCTTAAGTGCTTTCCATGTTAAATGTCATTTCAGTTATCACTTTTTAAATGCATTTTTATTGAGTGCACAATAATAATTGCACTAGCATATGAACAACTTACCCAAAAAAGGGAGCAAAGCTAGGTTGGGGAGACCCGAGACACTATCATGAAATGCACTGGATACACAAATATGCTGTTTCTGAAAGCTTTAAATAATAAAAAGAGCCCAAAATTATAAGGCTGCCAATTGTAATAAATTACAGCCTCTACCAAAGCAGATAATGGAAACTGAAAGGGTGAGGGAGGGGAGGTGGGAGAGAAATCTGCATAATTTGCCACTGCTGGCCCAAGATGGATGTGAAGCATGGCAAATACTATGATATTTCAGATAGCAGAATCATAGCAATCCCCACAGGCTAAGAAGGAAGCTAGGAGGATCAGGATAATTCTTTTGATGCATCCAGCAGCAGGGAAATATTGCCAAAAGATTTAAAGGAACAAATTGGTGGCTTCAGATGATCTCAAATTACATTTATCACACATCATATTTGTATTTTGTCCTTCCTCCCAGGAACTCAGGGCAGCTGACACAGAGTCATACCAATTTATCCTCATAGCAACCCTGCAAGACAGATTAGGCTGAGAAATAATGGCTGCCCAATTAGTTTCATGGCTGAACCAGGGTTTGAACTCTGGTATCACTCATCTAAATCCAATCCTCTAACTCAGGGGTTGGCAAGCTGGTGCCCTTCAGGTGTTTTGGAATACAACTCCCTGACAATTGGCCCTGCTGGCTGGGGCTTATGGGAGTTGTAGTCCAAAACGTCTGGAGGGCGCCCAGGTTGCCTATCCCTGATCTATCCACTTTCTTTCTCACACACACACCCATCATGAGAAAAGATAAAAACTGGAAAAAGCAGAAACTCCATAAAACTGGGCTCAAAATTGCAATTTGGTTAAACCGAGTAGGAGGACAGAGTGGTATGTGACAGGATGCCTTTGCAAGTCCCATCAAAATCCAATATTAGCACCAGAAGCATTCTCTTCTCTAAGCGTTCTCTAAAGCAGCAGCAGAGATGCCACACCTGGAATGGCAGGAGCAGCCTTGTGGATGGAAGCCCGGAGAAGCCTGCAAACCCCAGCAGGAGCCCAGAGGTTTCCTCACAAACATTGCAGGGGGAAATGAAACAACCCCTTCCCTTCCAATAACATCCAGAGCCAGAGCCAAGCAGAGCCGCCAGATGAAAGGGGGAAGAATTCTCATAGCTGTCAGGAAGAAGCACTTATACTGCACCCATCAGAATGCCCCCATGACTATAAGTAACTGGTTCAGGTCAACAGGCCCAAGGCCCTTCTCTAGAGGATAAGTAAGTACCCATCACCCATGTAGAATGGGGATACCAGGGGAGTGAAAGGGTATGAGATGATCTGGTACATCCAACTCTGCTCAAGTTGCTCCAGATTATGCATGAATTGCATAAGAGTGTGTGCGTGTGAAACCTGCTAGTGAAATTAGTTGCCTACTCACAGCCTATGCTTGCAAACATGCCTTCCTACCTTGTCTTGGCCTTTGCACCTTATAGAACTGTGCCTATAAAATAAGGCTTCGAGGACACACTGTTACGTATTAAGAGGCGGCCTGACTTCCATGAGGGGAACTATGCTCACAGGATGCACCCATTTGTAGGGGGGGGGGAGTAATTTC
The DNA here is from genome assembly GCF_057233095.1 of Heloderma suspectum. Classification (NCBI taxonomy): domain Eukaryota; kingdom Metazoa; phylum Chordata; class Lepidosauria; order Squamata; family Helodermatidae; genus Heloderma; species Heloderma suspectum. Next base: position 282,498,924 of record NC_139459.1, read on the forward strand.
CACGGATTTCCCTTCCCCCTTTCAAGCCCTTATGCCCTCTGAAAATCCGTTCCAGGGGGTTACGGGGCTTCTGGAGCAGCACAAGAAGCAGTGCTGGAAGCTGCAGGGGGGAAACCGGTGAAAATCTCCTCCCTTTGCTCCTTTGCCAGCAGGAGCCTTTGAGCCACTGAAGGAAGTGGGAGATAACTTACAATTTAATAATTTCTTTTTCATTCCCTATTATGATAAACACCATAACCAAAATAGCTTTAAAAACCAGGACCTGTCCTTAAGCCCCACCAATTAATATTGGTTTGCACTAATCAAAAGCAGCTACAGTTGATTAAGCTGTATTTGATTTGTAAACCCACGGCCTTTGCTAGCAGACTCTGCTGCATCCATTGCAAGCTATTTCCGGAAAAGTACTGCAGCCAAAACCCTGGGGAGAGAAAGGAAGGGCAATATTCTAAACTAAATAATAATACCTAAAGCCGCAGTACCTCAAGCTGGGTGTATGTGCTTTTCCCTTAAATGTGTGATCATGGATTCCTGCAGTAACAATTTTGGGAACTCAGCCCCTCGGTGCCCGCAGAACCTCCCCAGCCAGCATTAGTTAGCTCGGCCACACGTGGGGCCACACACACCAACCATTACATGAGCTGTACCCTTCCCACTGGGCTTTCATGGGTGTAAGCAATAAAACCTAAAGCCGGATGAATTTGCTTTTCCCCTAAATGCGTGAACACGGATTCCTGCAGTAACAATTTAAGTCACTGCTCAAGGCACCTCCCCAGCCAGAATTCATTACCTTGGGTACACCCAGGAGCACACACAGCAAGAATGTGATGCACTGTACACTTCCAGGTGGCTGGTGTTCCTGAACCGTGACACTTACTTCAGATGCACGCAGTTACGCCAATGCGCGATCGTGACTTTACGCTTTCCCACCTTATCCATTTAAATGGGTGGGAAAAAAGGCTTCTAAGCTGCGGTCACGTACTTCTGCACGGGTGGCTGATGGAGGTTAGAGGTAGAGAGAAATCAATTACGCTGAGTGGTGAACTAAAGCTGTGTGAGCAGGCATGGAGAAGTAAATACCATTAGGTAGCTCTGAACTCTGGAATGGCCAGCTGCAAAATGACAGAAACCTTGAGGAAACAAAGGGAGGGGAAACTCCCTTTGACTGGGATCAGTGAGGTCAGGGCCAGATGAAAGACACACCCCTGGGCAGGGCTATCATGCCAAAGTAAATGTGGAGGGTTGGTGCACACCACAACAGAAGCACAGACAACTCAAATTAAAGAAATGGACTAAAAGTAGTCTCAGAAAATCTGGCTTTTCCACCAGAAATCTCTGGGGTGGCTGCAAGGTGGCCACGACGACATGTGCCCTGAATGACCTGCAAATGCTCCCAATTCACAGCAAATCCGCCATGGGGGCAGCCCCTTGGTTAAATAAGAGTGCTTTCCCTGTCTCTGGGATCTTCTGCTAAATCAGTGGGATGCAGGAGTGCACCAGAGGAATTAACTTAGCTAGCTAAGGCTGCAATCTTATGTACACTTACCTATGAGAAAGACCCATTGAACACAGTAGGACCTACTTCCAAGTAAACACATACAGGCTTGAACTGCATGGCTGTAATCTTACATTTATGTTCATGGAAGTAAGCACCACATTTCCAAATGGATGATTTAAGGACTGAGATATATTTAGCTAATTTAGCTAACTTAATGAGTAAATGAAACTGGAGACCCTAATTCTGACCCCATTCAATTTGGAAATGATCAGTAAAAATGGATTAATTCAGTGGACATCAGCTGCACATCACATTCTTTTCCAGAACATTTCCATATCAACCCCATGCATGCTCATGATGGGAAAATTAGGAGTACTGTGTGGCTATAGGGTCTCCCTGCAACAAACACCCATGCCAGCATGAATATGACTTACCCCATCATTCCTCACTTTACAGGAGAAGAGAGAGCAGTGGAATGAATCTCATCCATCCCAAGAGGGACACTGAGTGCAAGCAGACCTTGGATGCTGTTAACCATCTGCACAGGAATGATGCACCCAGGGCAGCTGGGCATAATGGGAACTAAACCTTGTGTAGTGCCCCATCGTTAGCTGAAACTGCCAATGATGCCAATAGGAGAAGATATCAGCTGGGAACACGTTTTTATTAGGAATGGTTACAAAAAGCAGACTGCTCTAGCAAAAAAAAACAACCACCCTAAAAGAATATGCTTTTCAGGTTAGATTGATTTCAATCACACTTGCAGCAGGGATCAACATTTCATTGCATCTGTTTGCCGGGGGAGGGGGGTGCTAGTCTTGCTGCTGCTTTTGTTTTCAACATTTAAAAGGCTACAGGAATATCTGCACTCCTGAGTAGTACAACACAGCAAAGGACTTTTTAAAACAAGAGAAGGCACCTCCCTGTGTTGGCTTCTTTACAAGAGGGCCCCATCTCCTCCTCAATGCACTCACCTCAATGGTCTTCTTTAAAACACATTTTAATATCTTTATTAAATAGATATTAAACATTTACTATCTCACAGGAGAGCTTCGATGTTCAGAGGTTTCTCCTTGGCCCATAATTAGCCTTTTACCACTTCTTCAGACAGAGATGTGTCTAAAATAAGACAGACTAACCAAACATTTGGCAGTTAGGAATTCCAGAACTCTGAAAATAAATACTTTTTAAAAGTTCATAAACTTGGGACTGGCTTGGTGGTACCAATCGTGTTGCTCATCGCTGCTGTTGAGGTCATGGACACCCCAACAGCACAACTATTATATTGTAAGGGGAGCAGGAATCTCCTGTAAAGGCTCTGTAACTAACTCTGTTTTAAGCCTGCCTTGCAATTTGCTTTGGCAGATTCCTGAGGATAGATATTCAGGATTTTATTAACCACCAAAATTCAGTGAGTCCTGTAAAGGCCCATAACCCCTCTTAAATGGTCTCTGAAAGCCCACAAACTTGTCTTCAGAGAACATGCCTGCAAAACTTGTGCTTGATGTCCTTAGGATTAATGACCCACAGGCGAAACGTTAGCTGTCTGAAGCAGCCCACCAAACCTGGCCAATTTGCCGTGAGGATACTTCAAGTTCCAAGCAGGACTCGGGGCTATTGATACAGAGAGATGACACAAAGAGGTGCTCTGGGCCAAACACTGTGTTAGCTTTTATAAAAGAGAGACAAATAGTCTCTGGAAGGTGAGGGATTTGCAAAAGCAGCGCTTGTTCTCCCTACTCCCTGAGGGTCCTCACCTCCTGTGCTGTGTAGCACAAGTGGCTAATCAGGGCACAGAAAGATCAGGAGCAGGCACAAGCTGGTCTCCAGCATTTTCTTCTCAACAGGAGCTGAATGCCAGCACTTCCCCTGAATTAGAAAGGAACAGCTTCAGTGTTTCACATGAGTACAGAAAAGAGGCTTCAAAGGTTTCCAAGGGAGGGCAAAAATGAAATACAAGGTTAGGGAAGGTAATTTCCAAGCGGACGGTTAATGCAAGTGCCAGATGAGGCCTATTCCGCAGAGCTTGGTCTTGTGTTCTGAACACCCTTCTATATGCTCAGCTCTTGGGCTCAGAACTGCACTGCAGCAGCTCCCTACATTTCCCTCTTTACCCTCAATTATGCTTTCCCACCTGCATTACAGTAGCCTGCAGCATAACCAAAGCACCTTTAAATGTCTCTCCAGTTTCTCCCTGTCCAGAGCACAAAAGAGAGCCCTTCCTTCCGTACACCATTGTCACCCCTCTGCAACCCAGCTCTGCCTTGCAGAACTGTGAGGAAAATCCATGCCCCTCCAGTTCTGACTGGCACTTTCTCCTATAAGATCATCCTCATCTTTCTTCCTCCTCTCTTCTGGAACTTCCCGGCTGTGCCTGCTCTCACCTCCCCTTTTGTCGCGCTCCCAGCTAGTGCCTGCTAACAGGAGCAGAGAGTGCCCCTTGAGCTTGTTAAGTTCATTATACAAGTGGAACATGGAATCACTGAACTTTTATTAGAAGAACCCAGAGGTGCTGCTGGCATGGCCATGGCACCCCAGCAGACAGCCACGTCTGCATATGCCAGCAGCCATTAGGACAACTGGCTTATCCTACTTAGAAGTACCAACACCAATCTGCATGGAGGTGGCAAAGGGGTTGACTGACAAACTCCCTAAAGCACACATGGCATGGAAGCAAAGAGAAGATATTTACTAGAACACTGAACAAATGCTGCCCACCACTGCTTCTTCCTCTCCCCTCCCCTCCCCTCCCCTCCCCTCAACCTCGCACTCTCTATCCTGGTGCTAACCACAGATATCTCACAGTCCTCAAAATGTTCATTCAGTGGACTTTGCATTTAGTTGCCCTTTCTAGCACTCTTATTGAGCACACAAAATAGAAGGGCGTATCCTGTACCTGGTTAACAAACTATAAACTGTGTCCCATTAACTACAAAAGAATTTTAAATTATTGGAATGCATCCTACTATTCCACTATTAAATACCACATACTTAAATAAAGAAGAGAAGGTAGCTTTCCATTGTAGTTTCTAGGTTGCCATGTAGGTAGAACAAGCATATAACCCAGCAGTTGCATAAAGATTGTCGCTCTTTCTAGATTCCCATTAGGCAAGGTACTGCAGCTCTCTAAATATATGTGACCTTAACAAAACTTATTACACTCTGGCTACTTCTCACATGATAACAAGGGACTACACTCATGAGACATGGTTCCCTACAATTTCAGAGGTTGTCCTGCAATTTTATTGATTACACACTTGCATGAAACATGGACATTATTGTGAGTATACAGCTCAATTGCCCTGAGAAACCTACAGTGTTGTACACCAGGCAATTCACGACAATGGGTTTTCCATTCAGTGTTGCTGATGTAGAATATGATTGGCAGTTTTTAATCTCTGGCTCACCAACTGACATTATAGCCACAGAACACCTTGGAAACATGCTGAACGGAATAGTATCATTCGATCACAGTAAGTGAAAAGTAAGGAGAGTGGCATGGGATGGGAAGCAATCTTAATAGACCAAGAATGGAACGAGAGGTGGATCTATGGCTTCTGTAGGATTTCGTCATCCTAATTATAGCCCCAACACCTTCTGCTGTCAGAAATTCTTAACTTTCTCTCTTGGAGCTATTACATTTGTACTCATCTCTCTCTACTACCAGAAAAGCCAACAAACAGAATCCACCCACCAGCTTGGGTTTTAGAGAACTTATGCCTAGGAAGAAACATTTGAAATTACGGAGGGAAATTCATTTTGAGAGAATGAGATTTTTAAAAATCACACACTGAATGGAGCAAGAGAAGGCACCTATGAATGAGCACTGGGCACTCCATTAGTGCTATCTGCCCCACAGCACAGCATGTCAACCGCCTACCATTAGAGCAATGATGGTATTGATCAGGACTGCCAAACATTCCCAAGAAAATGAGCTGTAATCAATGAAGTGCCATTGGACCCCAGAGATAATACTATCTAATCAAACTGGCTAAGGGGAAACAGGGTCTTATGGGCCATAAAACCGTCTGTCACTCCTATTCTCCCTTATAAATAATAAGCTGTGTTGTAGCAACAGCCTTTAGCTCTTATTGCATCTCTTTTCTCCCCCCACTTGTAGACCTTCCACTTGAATGCTTCAGTGCCTACTAATGACTCAGAGTAAGATTCAACCTCTGGCTGTCTAATCAAGGTTATGCTAAACAAGAAGTTATCAGTTCCAGTTTGACCCTAGATCCCTTTCTCAGGAGGGGAACGGATGACACCACACTACAGACAGGCAAACAACCAAGAGTAGCTTTTCCCATATTGCAACAATCTGAAAAAGAAAATAACATCAAACAAAAATAAAAGCAATCATAATTGTCCACGTGGTAAAAAATGGTTAGGAAAACAGGAAGAAAACCAATAAATCAAGACGGGGGGGGGGCACTGAATGTGGGAAAATCTGCTCTATTTTAGAGTGTCTTAAAGTTCTCCAATAAGAATATATAACAAATGCTGAAATCCAGTGTTGCATGAAAGGACTTCCACTTGCACAACAGGACATCCCCTTCCTCTCCTCCATTCCATAACTCATGCCCCACAAATGTGCCCCAAAGGGTCCTCCAACAACCCAAAGCAGATTTTTTTTTGGGGGGGGGTATGCAGGGAGTTTCAGGGGACATCCATTCTGCCAATGGTGTCCATTCTGCTGGTGGACGGACACTTGGATTTCACTCAGAGTGAGAAATACTTTCCCTCCACAATATTCTCTCACTTAATAAGTATTTTCAAATATCACCAGTTCAAAAAGAATTGGTATTTACAAACTGTGAAATATGCAGATTTCAAGATGTTAAAGGTACTCGTTGGGGGGGGGGGGTCTTTTCATTTTAAAAGTTCTATGTTCATCATTTGCCAGTGTTCCTTATGGTTTCTGATTATTTAAACAGTTAAGAAGAACATAACTTAAAACTCAGTTTTTCACAACTCAGAATGTTTAACATTTTACCCAGTTAAAAATGTTTACAATAAATATTTCAACTGATGACTTTTACAACCTATTCTACACCCATTCAGTCTGCAGTACAGTTCCTCGTATACTATCATGCCCTGAAGTATATCAATGTGAGCATGCACTGAGCATTTTTGGCCAACTGCATGGAGATACTGAAATATTTCCACAATTAAAATATCTTGATTTTACTTGTATGTTGCATTTGTACTCCACTCATCCAGAAGGAGGTTTGGCCATTCACAACTTCTGTGAAAATACATGCAGAAACCCAGTGGGAAAAACTAAATGCCCTAACTTAAATGTGGACCTCAGGGAGGAAATCACATACATACTTATTTAGGAGCAAGCCCCATTGAATAAAATGGGATTTACTTCTGAGTAGACAAACACAGAATTGCACTGTAACACTCTTAACATTTGACTATGGATTAAACCATACTATGATCCATGAGATGGACAAATTCTTTTAGCTTTCTTTCAGTAGCATCTGAAAATGCTCTAAGCATTCAAACATTTCAGACAAACAGATGCATAGAAAATTGAACTGAGGACATATCTACAGTGGTGTAACCTTTCTCAGGAAGTCTGTGCAACCCAGGGAAACTGCACCATGCTAGAGCTATACCCACTTACCTGGGAGTAAGCCCAACTGAACTCAATGGGACCTACTTCTGGGTAGACATGTATAGGACTGCACTGTAAGGCTCTAATCTGGGGGGCTCAATGTTTTTGAGTTCTCCAGAACTCTTCTTCACGCAAGGTGGTAAACAAAGCAACAACAACAAAAAAGCAGGGGTGGGGGAAGGGATGTGGCTGATGTTCAAGCCATGGAGTTTACATTTAGTTACAGGGCATTTCTACATGAAGCTGTTATCCTAGACATTTTCCGGGGCTTCTGCTTCTGGATTCTTTGTTGGATTAAGATCGGCTCCTTTACACATACTTTTTTCCAGGGTTTTCTTCCTCTGCCTTTCTATATGTTTCATTATACAGCCACTAGATGGCACTGTGGTATAGTGGAATTGCGCAATTACATTAAGCATTTAATGGAGCCATTCAGGATATACCAGACTTTCCCCATTAAGAAAAAAACTGCGATAATGGTCGCAAAGCATGGGAGAGGTTCCGGAGGATGGCGACGTCAAATAAAAGATCCACAAACTACCATGAGTGAGGAATCACGAGTGCACAATAAAAGCCTATAGGCTCACAGTCTAAAGTTGGAACGTGGGAGAATGCTGTCTTTTGTCATGTATACTGAGCACCAAACAGAAATCTATCCATTTCACTATTTCCCACCTTGTCTCTAAGCAGTTAATTCTGTACTACAAGAGCCACATGGACAAAACCCTGTTTCAGATTAAACAACGGGGATGCACCAACTAATCTGCATGGACATCAAGGGACAAGCCAATCTGGCATGCTTGATGTATGTGGGTGAGGCTACTCAGTATAGCTCTACTTCTTGTTCACATGTTGATTCAACATGCGACCATTTCTTCTGAACAGGTTTTAGATGTTCAAAAGGTTTTGGATGATACTCCTTGGATGGATAAAGGCTTTGCTTAGTTATATGTTTTAATTGTTTTTAGCAACAAATTACTATGAACCCCCTTCTTCAGGAAATACATGAATTACAGAATGGGATAATTAGCTTAAAGCAATTGTTTTAATTGGTCCTTCTTTTCTTTATGATTTAAAACTTCACCCTGCTGCAGTCCAACCAGGAAATCAAAACTAGTCTGGCCAGGGCCAGTTTTCTTTGGAACAGTTGGCAGAAAAGTAAGAGGCAAAAGTCCTTTTCCCTGAATGCCATACCATTTAGGTGAATCCACAGTTTTAGGCTTGGCGCCTGGATTTTCCAGAAACTGCTGAGCTCTGCCTGGAGGTCCTGTCCCCTTACATATGGATCCTTACATATTCAGGTCCCACTCCATTAATGTTCCATGTAATATAACTGAAACTCATTTTGGTAGGATTCATCAGAAGTAGTAACAGTGCCTCTTCCCCTACCCATTTAAGTTTTGGTGCCTACACATTTAACTGCCCTTTTGCTTGGCACAACATTTGTAGTGCCTATACAACATTTATCTGTCCTCCCTATGTACTCTAAGAGGAAGAAATATCTCTGTCCTGCCCTGCCCCATCCCTTTGAGCAATAAGAAACCCTAAGTGGCATGAGGATGGCAGAACAAGAAGTGGTAGCTGGAGGAAAAACCCTTCCTGCTGCCAAATGGATCCTATCATATAATAGGTTCTAGAGGCCCCATCATGGACAAGAAATCCTACATCTTCTGGAAAGAGGATAGAAAAGGTAAACTGAAAAATAATATAAGAAAGCATTGCATAATTTGCACATTGGGCCAGTTGGCAGAAACAGCTTTAATGATTCATTCATTGCATTTATATCCCACCTTTTTTTCTCTTGCAAGGAACCCAAGGCGGCTTACATTATCCTCCTTCTCTCCATTTTATCGTCACAGCAACCCTGTGAGGTAGGTTGGGCTGAGAGTATGTGACTGGCCCAAAGTCACCCAGTGAGCTTCCATGGCTGAGTGGGGACTAGAACCCGGATCTCCCGGCTCCCAGTCCAACACTCTAGCCACTATACCACACTGGCTCTCAGTCATTTAACAGTTTTAATCCTTTATCAGATAGATGTTCACCCAAGAGGATTTTATGTGCATAGAAGATTTGGAACAAATTTATTTGCAATAAATATATTCACTTAACATTATAAATAGATATTTATTAGACACAGACACATGTTATCCATAAGCCTGGGGAATCACTCACTAAAATCTTTCTTGAAACAAAGGTGGGTGTTAGTATAACCATCTGCTGAGGAGAGTTTCACCACTTTATCAAGCACAGAGGCTTTTTATCCTACCTTCTGCATCCAGTTTCTCAAAAGCTAATACCACCCGGTAGGCTATCTGGAGCCATGAACAGGACCACGCTTCTAATGGGGTGGGAATACACTGCAACATGTTTTTGCAGGTCCCACTTTTATGAAACATTCTTGAATTTTTGTTTAAAAACGGATAGGCAGTGGCTTACTACAACCCAGCTACATTGCTTCATATAGGTACACCAAGCATAATTCCCTGAATGTCTGGGAGTGACTGTAGTGTTTCAGTAATTTACTGTGCTGTTAAGTTAATATGCCTGTTTCATATGAGAATATGATTGCCATAACCCCCATCTCTTTTCATCTTCTTCTCTCTTTGTTCCCACTGTAGGCACTGTTACCCTCACCTCTTTTTCTTCTTCTTTTTTGGCCATCTCTGCCCATTTCCTATAGTATAATAATGTCTTTGAACTTCTAATTATCTACAAGTCATCTCATCCTTTCCTCTTCTTTTTCTTCTCAATATGAGCTTGAAGTCCAAATCCTGCATGGCCATCTTAGCCCTGATGGGGCAAAAGCCTTCCGAGTCAGGACTGGGACTAAAGCTAAGCAGATGGGTGATGAAGCAGAAAACATATCCACTACCACTCAATCAACAGGGCAGATTTACCAGCAATCTTTCCCTACTTGAAAAAGGTAGCATGAGCTGCACAAGCCAGGGGAAGGGCCTTGTTGTACTTATACGTGGGCCATGTAGGTTTGCAATGCTGGTCCACTGACCAGTCAAACCGTCAATGAACCAGTCAGTTACACTTCCCGGTATTTAACCATGGCCAAATGCAGTCAATTATTCCATGAAACCATGATGCTGATAATGCTTAGAGAATTAGCCTGCTGCCTACTAAGCACAATTGTCTTTAAAAACAGATTTTTATTTTTTAATGGTTGCTATTATTTCATTTTATTTCTGTTAATTGCAATTAAAAAAAAAGTTAACTGTAGGCTGAATCTGGTGATGCTGGATGAAGGCCAAAGAGAAGAACCGCTCAGTGAATATCTCATATTTATACCTTATCTAACATTGGAAAAAATATGATAGTTCATTACATTTTTTAAGAAGTTAACTTTATTGCTTCAGCAAAGTTAACTAATTTGTTTTCATAATTAGGATACGTATCAACCGTAGTATACTTTTGTGGTTCGAAAAAAGTTAATGCTTTAAAACAGCCTTCCCCAATCTAGTGCCCTCCAGTTGTTTTGGACTTCAACTCCCATCAGCCTCAACTGGCATGGACAATGGTAAGGAATGTTGGGAATTGTAGTCCAAAACATCTGGAGGGCACCTGGTTACTTCATCATTTGTTAATATTTCACCAGTTAATTGATCAGATCTTCTTTGATCAGTCAAATTACCAGCCCTAGCCCATAATCCATTACCTACATTAGAGGAATCACAGTTTACCATGGGAGTTTTTTGCTAAACCAGTGAGTGTTTTACCCATTCTTCATAGAACGTGAACCATTTACGTGCCAACCAGCTGCCTGTGGAAAACCCACAAACAGGACATAAGTGCAATAGCACCCTCCCACTCATGTTCCCCAGCAACTGGTGTACATAGGCATACTGCCTCTGATACTGGAGGTGTCATATCTCCATTAGGACTAATAACCATCAATAGCCTTATCCTCCATTAATTTGTCCAATCCCCTTTTAAAGCCATCCAAATTGGTGGCCATCACTACATCTTGTAGAAGTGAATTCTTTGTGCTGTGTGAAGAAGTACTTCCTTTTATCTGTTATGAATCTCCCACCAATAAGCTTCATGGGTTGACACCCCAGTTTATAATATTATGAGAGAGGGAGAAAAATGGCTCCCTATCCACTTTCTCCACACCATGCATAATTTTGTACACCTCTCTCATGTCTCCCCTTGCTCAGCTGTCTTCTAAGCTAAACTGTTCCAGAAGTTGTAACCTTTCCTCATAGGGGAGTTGCCCCAGCCCCTTAATCATTTTGATTGCCCTTTTTTTGCATATTTTCCAACTTTACAATATCATTTTTTTAGGTTTGGTGACCAGAACTCTACACAGTACTGCAAGTGTGGTCACAGCATAGATTTGTGTAAGGGCAGTGTGAGATTTGTGCAAGGGCAGTTTTATTTTTAATCCCTTTCCTAATTATGCCTAACACAGAATTTGCCTTTTTCACAGCAGGCATATACTGGGTCGACATTTTCATCAACTTGTCCACTACACCCCACAATCTGTCTCTTGGTCAGTCACTGCTAGCTCAGATACCATTCACATACACTTGAAGCTGGTGTCATTACTTCCCCTGACACCACAGCCTCAGAGAAGGAATCTGATTCAGAGACAGAAGAATCTGATTTAAGGCCTAGCCAAGATGTGGAATGGGAATTTGTTTCTGGGAATTCATTTTTGCCTGGTTTCACAGAGATATGCAGTCATGGTGAGGCAGCTACTCCTTCTCAACTGCAGCCAAAGCTAGCCTGGGAAGGAGAACCCTATTGTAATAAAGGAGTTCACTGTTTCTTTAACATGTATGTGGTTGCTGACGTTGTGAGGCAGCTGGACCTTGCAGTTGGGATTTTTTGCCCCAAATGCGTCAGTCCGCATTTGCGTACACTGAACCACATTTGCCATTTTAATGCCCATCTGCCCAGTCTGGAGAGATCCTTTTGGAGTTCTTCACAATCCCTTTTTGTTTTAACCATTCTAAATAATCTTGCATCATATTTTATTTATTTATTTATTTATTTGGCGCCCATCTGGCTGGCTACCTGGCCACTCTAGGTGGCATACAATACAAATAACAACACAAAATACAACGTAATCAACTGAACAAAACAACATTGCTCTAAAAAAAAACCTAACCCACCCCAAATGCCCACCTGAACAGCCAGCTTTTCAAAGCCTGGCGGAAGCTCATCAAAGGGGGGGCATAGCAGAGGGAATTCCACAGAGTGGGAGCCGCCACAGAAAAGGCCCTCACCCTAGTCCTCACCAGCCTAACTGTCCTGGCTGATGGGACAGACAGAAGGCCTTCCGAGGCCAATCTCGGTGAGTGGCATCCCTGCTGTTGCTGGAGGCGCTCCTTAAGATAGCACTGGAGTGATGTGATCTCGCCGACGACTGCCTTTAATCAGGTGAGCCGCCACATTCTGCACCAGCTGTAGCTTCCAAACCACCTTCAAGGGTAACCCACATAGAGCGCATTACAGCAGTCTAGGTGAGAGGAGACCAGGACATGAACTACTGAGGGGAGCAGATGGTTAGGGAGGTAGGAGTGCAGCTGCCATATCAGATGGAGTTGGTACAGCACCGCCTGGCTCACCGCTGACACCCGAGCCTCCATGGACAGCTGGGAATCTAAAATGACCCCCAGGCTGAAGACCTGGTCCTTCAGGGACAGCTGCACCCCATTCACGACCAGGTCAACCTCCCCCAACCTCCCCTGGTCTCCCACCAAAAGTACTTCGGTTTTGTCGGGGTTCAGTTTCAGCTTATTCCTTCCCATCCAGCCACTCACTGACTCCAGACACTTGGACAGGGTTTCTACAGCCACCTTTGGCAAGAATTTAAATGAGAGGTAAGGTGTGTTATCTGTATATTGGTGACACTGCACCTCAAACCTCCTGATGATAGCCCCCAGCAGCTTCACATAGATGTTAAATAATATCAGGGAGAGAATAGAACTCTGTGGCACGCCGCAAGTGAGCAGCCAAGGGTCTGAAGTCTCCTCCCCCAGAGCTACCTTCTGGTACCTGCCAGAGAGGAAGGAACGGAACCACCGTAATACAGTGTCCCCTATGCCCAACCCCTCCAGGCAGTCCAGGAGGATACCGTGGTCGACGGTATCAGAAGTCACTGAGAGATCGAGGAGAACAAGGAAGGAGCATCTGCCCATATCCAGAGCCCTTCCCATATCATCCACCAAGGTGACCAAGGCTGTTTCTGACCCATGCCCAGACCTGAAGCCCGATTGAAATGGATCCAGATAATCAGCTTCTTCCAAGTGTGCCTGCAACTGCAACACCACCCCCCGCTGTCATCAGTAAACTTGGCCACCTTATTGCTCACTCTTAATTCCAGATCATTTATGTGGGACCCCAATGTTTACATTCCTTCATTGGGAGAATGTACCATTTACTCCTACTCTCTGCTTTCTGTTCTTTAACCCATTACCAATCCATAAGGAGACCTCTTACTTCATGAGTGCTAAGTTTGCTCAGGCATCTTTAGAAGATATTTTCCACCTTGTACATTTCCATGTACAAAATACATTTCTTTGGAAGATGCATTTCCACTTTGTATTTTTCATCCTGGAATGTTTACTTTCAAAGTATATTTGGTAGCATAAATCTTTAGAAAAAAAGATTTAAGCAAATAACATTAAAACAATTAGCACATATGAGCAACAGCATGGATTAATGAGAAGTTCATACAACCTGTGGTTCACTATGTGAAAAATAGAACTGAATTTTCTTTTGTAAAAGAATGAACATTCCACATGTATTCAAAACAGTAAGGAAAAATATTTTAACTAAACAGAAAGTCTATTTCCCAACTAGCCATAGCAACAACTCATTAACCTTATCTGTTTCTGAGCACTCTCCCTCTAGCAATCATGCAGGAGCTAAGAGGAAGAGAACAGCTGTGCACTCCACTGGTTTGTGGCCAGATCTTATGATGCAGACTTGGCATCCACATTGCTCTTTCATATGTTTAAACAAATATTCCAGTTTCCTACCCAAAATGGCATACTACATTGAAGGCTTTGCATGCAATGTTTGCAGAAATGTTTCACTCCCCTTTTGCTTTCAAGGCTGAATTCCACTGAGGTCTTCTTGCTGGAACAAGATAAACAAGATCAAACAACATACTATGCTGCAGGCACGTGTGAACCAGGCCTACATTTGGATCATATGTAAAACTTGTCCTTTTTTCCCAGGGTTACACATTTTTGTTCTAAAAGCAAAGACTACATCTTCTAATAAATCCTTGTTTCTGGAAATCTGGGAGAAGGCACAATATGCTAAGGGCACTGTTCTTGCTGGTAGGGCAGAACACTTCTATTAAATGTTATGAAGGTAACTTCACTCTACAACATGGCAACTTGTTCCAAAAATCTCTTGAGCAGATGGGCTATTTCCACCTCTGCATTCACAGCCAGATCTTTGGGTGTTCAGAAATATTTAGATTTTCTCCACCCTAATCATGATGCCAACCAGGAGCAGCAGCCAGGACTCTGACACAAGAGGAAGAGGAACTACTTGGATCAGGAAGACCAGTGGTGGAAGCCATGGAGGTGCTGAAGCTATGGAAGTGCTGAAGCCAGTCCCAGGTCCTGACAACATGCCACAGCCAGTCAGCCAGGAGTCTCGTAAGCCAGAGTCCCCCAAGCAGGGACTCCCAAAGACTACACGCCTTGAGCCAGATTCCCCTAAAGAACGGGTTGTCATTACACCAGGGACCTCAAGCTCCCTGGTGCCTGCTCTCCAGTGCAGACAACACACAAGGTGGGAGTTGAATGAGTGGCAAAGGAATACCAGGCTTCAGGCAAAAGAACTTGCCCTGGTAAAAAATCATTCAGTCATCAAAGGTAGCATAGATACATGATGGTATGGTTTCACACTCCCCTTCATGGATCACTGCCTTGTTGTGGCGAAGGGGCTTGCGTAACTCAGTGAAGCCATAAGCTATGCCGTGCAGGGCCACCCAAGATGGACAGGTCATGGCGGAGAGTTCTGACAAAATGTGGTCCACTGGAGAAGGAAATGGCAAGCCACTCCAGTATTCTTGCCAAGAAAACCCCATGGAACGTATCACAAGGCTAACAGATATGACGCTGGAAGATGAGCCCCTGAGGTCGGAAGGTGTCCAATATACTACTGGGGAAGAGCAGAGGGAATTTCCAAGTAGCGCCAGAAAGAGTGAAGTGGCTGGGCCAAAGCCGAAAGGACACTCAGCTGTGGATGTGTCTGGTGGTGAAAAGAAAATCCGATGCTGTAAACAACAATATTGTTTAGGAACTTGGAATGTAAGATCAATGAATCAAGGTAAGCTGGAGGTGGTCAAACATGAGATGGTGAGATTCAACATCGGCATCTTGGGAATCAGCGAACTAAAATGGACAAGCATGGGCGAATTTAATTCAGGTGACCATCGTATCTACTACTGTGGGCAAGAATCCCTTAGAAGAAATGGAGTAGCACTCATAGTCAACAAAAGGGTGGGAAAAGCAGTACTGGGGTACAATCTCAAAAACGATAGAATGATCTCAGTACGAATCCAAGGCAAACTATTCAACATCACAGTAATTCAAGTCTATGCCCCAACTACTGAGGCCAAAGAAGCTGAGGTTGATCGGTTCTAGGAAGACCTACAACACCTTCTAGAACTAACACCAAAAAAAGATGTCCTTTTCATCATAGGGGATTGGGATGCTCAAGTAGGAAGTCAAGAAATCACCGGGATAACAGGCAAGCATGGCCTTGGTGTACGAAATGAAGCAGGACAAAGGCTAATAGAGTTTTGCCAAGAGAACATGCTGATCATAGCAAACACTTTTTTCCAACAGCACAAGAGGCGACTCTACACACGGACATCACCAGATGGTCAATATCGAAAACAGATTGATTATGTACTTTGCAGCCAAAGATGGAGAAGCTCTATACAGTCCATAAAAACAAGACCTGGAGCTGACTGTGGCTCAGATCATGAGCTTCTTGTTGCAAAATTTCAGCTTAAATTGAAGAACATAGGGAAAACCACTAAACCATTCAGGTATGACCTAAATCATATCCCTGATGAATATACAGTGGAGGTGAGGAATAGATTTCAGGGATTAGACCTGATAGACAGAGTGCCTTGAGGAACTATGGACATTGTTCAGGAGGCAGCAACTCAATCCATCTCAAAGAAAAAGAAATGCAAGAAAGCAAAGTGGCTGTCTGATGAGGGTTTACAAGTAGCTGAGGAAAGAAGGGAAGCGAAAAGCAAGGGAGAAAGGGGAAGATATATCCAACTGAATGCAGATTTCCAGAGAAATAGCAAGGAGAGACAAGAAGGCCTTCTTAAATGAACAATGCAAAGAAATCGAGGAAAACAACAGAATGGGAAAGACTAGAGATCTCTTCAAGAAAATCGGAGATCTCAAGGGAACGTTTTGTGCAAAGACGGGCATGATAAAGGACAAAGAAGGCAGGGACCTAACAGATGCAGATGAGATTAAGAAGAGGTGGAAAGGATAGACAGAAGAACTATAAAGGAAAGATCTGAATGTCCCTTATAGCCATGACAGTGCGGTCACTGAGCTTGAGCCGGACATCCTCGAGAGTGAAGTCAAGTGGGCCTTAGGAAGCATTCCTAACAACAAAGCTAGCGGAGATAACAGTATTCCAGCTGAGCTATTTAAAATCCTAAAAGATGATGCTGTTAAAGTGCTGCACTCAATATATGCCAACAAATTGGAGAAAATAGAACCAGGGAGGGTTCTGCCCAGAAACCCTGAAAGGGCCTCATGCTGAGCTGCACACATTGGGAATACCAGAAATTAGGCCTGAGTTACAGCCTAGGTAGCCAGCCAGCTAACTGTAGTGTGCGCAGCCATATTTTTATTCTTCTTGCTTTCATCCTTTGGCATCAAGTACTCAAGAAAAATAAGAAAAAACATCCACTATGATTCTGAGTATAGTGAGTGGTTTAAAAGGGTAAAGGTATACTTAAGGTTTTTTTTTTTTCAGTTTACTTTAAGTTAGCTCTATATTTTGTCGTTGTTGTTGTTCAGTTGTTAAGTCATGTCCGACTCTTTGTGACCCCATGGACCATAGCATGCCAGGCCTTCCTGTCCTCCACTGTCTCCCAGAGGTGATGCATGCCATATGCCAGCAAATTTGGAAAACACAAGAACGGCCAACAGATTGGAAAAGATCAACTTACATCCCCATACCAAGAAAGGGAAGCACCAAAGAAAGTTCAAACTATCGAACCGTGGCACTTATTTCACATGCCAGTAAGGTAATGCTCAAGATCTTGCAAGGTTGTTGTTGTTGTTGTTGTTGTTCAGTCGTTCAGTCGTGTCCGACTCTTCGTGACCCCATGGACCACAGCACGCCAGGCCTTCCTGTCCTGCACTCTCTCCCGGAGCGTGCTCAAGTTCATATTCATTGCATCGGTGATGCTATCTAGCCATCTCATCCTCTGCCGTCCCCATCTCCTTTTGCCTTCAGTCTTTTCCAGCATCAGGGACTTTTCCAGGGAGTTTTCTCTTCGCATTAGGTGGCCAAAATATTTGAGCTTCAGCTTCAGTATCTGTTCTTCCAATGAGAAGTCAGGGTTGATTTCCTTTAGGATGGACTGATTTGACCTCCTTGCAGTCCAGGGACTCGTAAGAGTCTTCTCCAGCACCACAGATCGAAAGCATCAATTCTTCGGCACTCAGCCTTCCTTATAGTCCAGCTCTCACAGCCATACATTACTACTGGGAAAACCATAGCTTTGATTAGATGGACCTTTGTCGGCAAGGTGATGTCTCTGCTTCTGACTATGCTGTCTAGGTTTGCCATAGCTTTCCTCCCAAGGAGCAAGCGTCTTTTAATTTCATGGCTACAGTCACCGTCTGCGGTGATCTTGGAGCCCAAGAAAGTAAAATCTGTCACTGCTTCCATTTCTTCCCCTTCTATATGCCAGGAAGTGATGGGGCCAGATGCCATGATCTTAGTTTTCTTAATGTTGAGTTTCAAACCAGCTTTTGCACTCTCCTCTTTCACCCTCAACAAGAGGCTCTTTAGATCCTCTTCGCTTTCTGCCATTAGGGTGGTATCGTCTGCATATCGGAGGTTGTTGATAATTCTCCCGGCAATCTTAATTCCGACCTGTGATTCATCCAACCCGGCGTTTCTCATGATGTACTCTGCATATAAGTTAAATAAGCAGGGCGACAATATACAGCCTTGTCGTACTCCTTTCCCAATTTTGAACCAATCGGTTGTTCCATGCCCGGTTCTTACTGTTGCTTCTTGACCCTCGTACAGGTTTCTCAGGAGACAGGTAAGGTGGTCTGGTACTCCCATCTCTTTCAGAATTGCCACAGTTTGTTGTGATCCACACAATCAAAGGCTTTAGCATAGTCAATGAAGCAGAAATAGACATTTTTTCTGGAATTCTCTTGCTTTCTCCATGATCCAGCGAATGTTGGCGATTTGCTCTCTAGTTCCTCTGCCTCTTCGAAACCCAGCTTGTACTTCCGGTAGTTCTCGGTTCACACACTGCTGAAGCCTAGCTTGTAGGATTTTGAGCATAACCTTGCTGGCATGTGAAATGAGCGCAATTGTACGGTAGTTTGAGCACTCTTTGGCATTGCCCTTCTTTGGAATTGGAATGTAAACTGACCTTTTCCAATCTTGTGGCCACTGTTGAGTGTTCCAAATTTGTTGGCATACTGAATGCAGTTAAGGTAACTATATAAAATATATAGCCTAAATTAAAGTATTGTACTTAATATTATTATTAAAACATTACACAAAAACCATCAGTCATTATTTATATCCTTTTTCCTGATATTCCATACTACAACTAACAAATGGACAAGGGCAGCTGGATCTTGATACATATGATATGTAGTTTGTGCCTTCTGTAACACAAATCAGGTGTTTGGTCACTCAGAGCACTTTTAATTGTTTCATTTTGGAGCTGCTTTTTTTTCTTTTTAAAAAATAAGAGGGATGCTCCTCAACATACATATATGCCAACATGTAAACATGTCTATTTTAAACTTCTGGTTGCAGCAACAGCAAAGTTCAGGAAGCAGGCGTAGCACAAAACAAAACAAAACAAAACAAAGGCCTGAATGGTAGGAAAATAAAAATGCAAAGCCACCGTGGATCATGAGGTTTCATTTCAACATCACCCGGCCTTCTCAGGAGATTCAGCCAGCCAATCTCCAATTCAACTGCTCTTTTCTAACCCCAAAACAAGTTTTAAAAAACCAACAGTGTCAACCTCCTTAGAATGGAAATTAGGCAAGTCAGCCTGATGCTGGACTCACATCTATCCTCATAGCCTTACACAGGAGTAGTCCTGAGCAACATAAACATAACATGGGAAGCACACCTCATACACACGGAAGCTGAAAAGCTTTGTTGGTAGACCACAGTTTATCCCAATCAGCTCTCCTAGTGTTTCATGTTTTGACAGCCTCTTTATATGTTATCTTGAAAGTCTGTGCTACTGTGAACAGAAATAGCAGAAAGCAAACCTTAAGGCCCCCAGCCCCACCCCAGAGGAGACGTCTGAAGGGAAACATTTTAAAGGATTAAGGTTTATAGGTAAAATAATCTTCAAGGTATATGACAAGAAGCAATCATATCAGTGAAGTATCTGGGAAGAGCTGTGCCGCTAAAGACATGGAAATTAGGCGGGATTTCAGAGACTTATTAAGTCAGTCAGTAACATCCTACCTGTTTTGACAAAGAGCTGCCATGCACAGGAGACTGGCTGTAAATCTACCTTTCCAAATAGCTTGAAAAAAACAAGTAAGAGTGAAATAAAGCTTTCTAATTGACTAAATTTGTTACGGAAAATTTTACCAATACCCACAGCATAAATCATAGTACAATATTAGAAAGCAAATAGCCCTGTCAAATTCTCTGAAATTTTCAAGATAGGCTTCTTGAAGGTAACTGAAATAAAGGAAGAAGAAAACATTTAAACTGTGATCATGTTTCTCTGACTTACACAGTTTGGTTTCTAAGACGTTCTAAGATCCTTGCAATCATTGTACATCAAAGCCTGCACTCTATAGGACTACAAGGCTCAAGGTTGCACATATTCATACAGTTTTGCAAGTACTTAAGGAAAAAAATATTTTTCTATTGGGAAAAAAAAACTGGCCATTTTAGTAAATAGGCACCAAACCCATGTCCTCAGCAATGAATATCAGCTGCACATCCATGTGCCTCAAAGGATCCCAGCTGCATCCTACTTTAATCACTGTCATTAAATCTGCCCAGCTTCACCACACGGTCTCTGATTTGTGAGGCAAAAGCAACCTTATCTTGCTTCATTCTCAGTCATTCCCTGTCATGTCACAGTGGTGAAGGAAAAAGCACCAATACAGCAGCTGTATTAGTAGCCTTCAAACTTGGAAAATGAAAACAGAGGTTTAAAGTTGGACTGATGCTCTTTCCTAGAAAAGTCAGTATGAAAACAAATTCTGATTCCTAAACAACTTCAGGTATATGAGCATTTAGGATCTGAAATGTTTTTATTACATTTATATCACACCCTCTAAGTAACTCAGGGGTTTCATAGAATCATAGAACAGTAGGGCTGGAAGGGGCCTACAAGGCCATCGAGTCCAACCCCCTGCTCAATGCAGGAAATCCAAGTCGAAGCATCCCTGACAGATGGCTGTCCAGCCTCATCCTGAATGACTCCTGTGTGGGAGAGCCCACCACCTCCCTATGTAATTGGTTTCTTTGTCGTATTGCTCTAACCGTCAGGAAGTTTTTCCTGATGTTCAGCTGGAATCTGGCTTCCTGTTTACATGGGGCTGTCCCATTTTTTTCCTCACAACACCACTGCCAGGTTAGTTAGACTCAGAGAGAGAGACAGAGATTTGCCCAAGGTCAGCCAATGAGTGAGCATCATGTCTGAGTGGGAACTGAACCCAGGTTTCTCCCATCCAACAATATCTACTACTCCACACTCACTAGATAAATTACCTTCCAAAAAAGTTCAATCTGATTCACAACACATCCTATGACTTATGCCCCCCTCTTCCCTATACACACAGGTTAGTATATACAGGTATGTTTCACACTGATACACATCTATATAAGAATTCAGTAGCGTACAGCTTATTACTAGAGATCTACCAGACCGATTTTGCTCATTTTTTAAACTGCAGCTTGAGCAGCGTAGACGTGCAGAAAACTTTGAAACTTTGAAAAAGTTCAGAGCTTGAGCTTTAATAGCAAAACAGTATGTTTCTTGGCTCCACACTAAACAATCTCCTATTGCTTTCTTTGAGCTTAATATTGACCCTAGAACAGATCTCAACATTATCATTATCATGCGATTCCTAACTAGTTCGTCTGGGAAAGAAACCAGTGGAAGAAAAGGCAATGCAGAAGAGACGTTGTCATTGCAAGAACATATCTATCACGTGTCTCCTGACTGCTACTTCTTGCTCCTTCTATTGCTTCATGTCTGACATCATATAAGGAACTGAAAATCATCAATGGCTGCCTCTACCCAACCTTCCTGGAAGCAGCTAGGGCTCGAAAACTCTTCACAACAACACTTCTAAGAGTTGCTACCTAGAAGAAGCACCAATCATTCAGCATCCAAAACAACTGTGATTTCTTTTTCGCAGTTATCTGTGTCACTGCTGAGCAGCTGATGGACCATATGGCTCTATTTGAGCAATTTGAAACTGACCTTTTTGAAGATTTCAGGCACCAAGGGAAAATCTATGGACAATCCAGAAAACTCTGCCTTGCTGACACACTGAAGCAATGCTTTTGATGAATGGCAAATCATGAACTCACTATGGTCCTCCCTTGCTTGCCACAGTTGTTTCCCAAGACGATGTTGCCTATGCCATAAGGAAAGAGGCATTTGAAGTTTCTAATCTTTACAACCGACTGAACCCTTGCCAAAGGGCAATTGTTGACAAAATAATGCAATCAGTGTCTCAATGTCACCCCAGCATTGTGTTCATGGATGGTACCGAAGTTTGTATATCAAGCACTACTTCACATGGTGCGTGGTTTGGGTAAGATAGCTCTTGCTGTGGCTCCAACTGGCATAGCAGCAACTTTTCTACCTGGTAGACAAACTGTGCGTTCTCACTTCAAGTTGCTTGTTCCTTGTCATGTCTCTTATTTGAGTCTGGACTCCCCTCATGCAGAAGTTCTGAGGAAAGCATCATTGATACTGTGGGATGAGGCACTGATGTCTCCCAGCTTCTGAGGTCAATCAGTTGCTGAAAGAAATCTGTGCTAATGATCAGCTGTTTGGTGGTAAAACGATTCTATTGGGTGATTATTTTAGACAAACTCTACCTGTTATTCCTAGCGGTACCAGGTCAGCTATTGTCAACTCCTGTTTGAAGAGGAACTCATTCTGATCCCAAATTTGCAAAGTACATCTGCTTCAGAACATGCAAATGGAACAATGTGAGAGTTCGCTGATTGGCTCATCAGGCTTGGTGACAGCTCTTTTGAAGTACCCAGAGATGGTCTTGAACAGATGGTTAAGATCCTTGAAGAATGTGTGATTGATCAGGCAATTGAAGACTTTGCTTTCAGGGCTTCTTTGGATCTCCAGACTCCAAAACATACAGTCAGAAAATTATCCTGTTTCCAACAAACAATTGACTGTTTACAAGCTGAACAACAAGATTGTGAGGAAGCTGCCTGGAGATGCTACCCAGTACTTCAGCATTGATCGAGTTGAATGTGATGATCCAGCAGAAGGTGCTAACTATCCTACAGAGTATTTGAACTCAATCACTTCATCTGGGATGCCTCCTCACCAGCTGAATTTGAACCTCGGTGCAGTTCTAATCCTTCTTAGGAATCTCAACACAAAGAAAAGCCACTGCGATGGTACCTGAATGACTGTTCGCCAGCTCCATACACTGTTCCTCAATGTCACCATTATAACTGGACCTGCAGCTGGTGAGGGAGTTTTCATTAGGGCTGTGCATGAACTGCCTGATCCACCTTGGAGGCCACTTTGGGGCTTCTGAGGCAGGCCTGATTTGCTTCGGGCTGATTTGGGGGGCCTCAACCTGCTTCAGCCTCCAAACCAAAGTGGGATTTGGACATCTGAATCCCACTTGGGGGGGGGGGGGTTGATACACCGCCCAGCCCCCAGCTCCTTACCTGTGCCCTTGGACGTGTGCTGCCAGCCATCTTGTTGTTCTGGGCGGGAGCCGTCCCCACTGCAGCTGGGCCATCTGGATGCATGCTCGAAGTTGTCTTGTTGTTGTGGGGGGTGTGCATTTTTAAAATGGCGACTCCCAGTATTTCCAGAAATAGATCCTACAGATCCTGGGCAGCAGCAGCACAGCTGGACTGTGGGTTGCTCTCCCCATCTGTCTGCATGATTAACTATGTACATTCAGTGACAGGGGGGAGGAGGCATGGATGATTTAATGACTTCACTTTGTAATTTACTTGGGCTCTTTATAAATCGCTTATCCATTTCAGTGTTTAATATTCAGCTCTTTCTCCAATTAGAAAATCTCTAATCTGCTCTGTAAAATGTTGAAGTGAGCCTTGCTTGTGAACAGAAGCAGAATTATATACAAGCAAAGTTTTTGTAAATAATCTATTAATGTCAAGGATCCTTTAAAAAAATCTTTTTATCTACAAGTGGTATCATATGTTGTCCCACTGCATCCATACACAATCACTGAACAGCGTCAAAAGAGTGAACAGCATCATAAGAGAGATTCACCTTATTAGATGTCAGCCATGCACAGACATTGTGTTTAGATTCCTCACCTGCTCGAAGTCTTTTCACTTCTTCTACTGATGCCCATGACAGGGACCAATGTTCATGTTTAAACTTTTGACCTTCTCACCCTCCCTCACAATGAGTACATTTTCACCACTACGCAGTTATTTTCATGTGAGAGCCAAAATGCACATGATGCCAAGAGATCCACAATCAATCCCCCCTCCCTCCCCAAATTTTGTGTGCGTCTGTTTCCCCCCATAGGAAATGCAAGCTTGGTGGGCTAGGAATTTGATCACAGCAATGGCCACAGGGGAAGGCTTAACTCTTTCCTGTTGCCCATTTGGGGGGGGATAATTCCCCCCCCCCGAACTGCTTTCCCACTAGTGGGCAGGGGGAAAGAATAAAGGACTTAATGGGATCACATATTATTTCTCCTGTGGATAAGAAAGCAGTTGGTGGGGAGAGCAATTTTTATCACAGGGAAAGGGTTAAGCATCCCTTTCCCTCAACGCAGCCCCCCATCTACTTTTCCTTAAAGGTCAGTCGTGGATCTCCCCGCACCACATGTAGTTAGCCCCTCAGATAGACCCAAACTGGGTCAAAAACACATTTAATTTGATTTTGTAAAAAGATGCACTGTGCCCCCAAAGCCAGTTTCTGAGAGTCCCTCAACTGATATCTCAGGATTAGAGATGTAAATTTCCAGAAATTTTGAGGCCATGGGAAAAAACGTTTTTTCAGAAAAAAATTGAAATTCTGGGAAAAATTGAAAAATAAGCAGTACTCTTATTTTAGTGCTCTTTACAGATCAGACTTTTTTCTTCTTTTTTGCTTTAAGACCGCTGTCCCCAACCTGGTGCCCTCCAGATATTTTAGACTTCAGCTCCCATCAGCCTCAGGCAGCATGGCCAATGGTCAAGAATGCTGGGCACTGTATTCTGGAGGGCACGAAGTTAGACAGTGCTGCTTTAGGAACATAAAGTAGCCTTTCTGTTCTTACATATAACTGGGTTTTCTCATAAAATTATAATTGTATATTAAAACATTTAACAGTAAACTCAGTTAGTAAATGCGTAATTACTGTCTGAATAAACTATACTTTTACATTTAATATACTAAATTTGATAATTTTATGAGCAAATCAAGATATATGTAACATATTTTAGGTTCCTATTTAACATTTGACCAGCGGGAACATCAGCAAGTAGTCCCTGAAACATCTGAATCATCCTAGAAGCCAGAAGAAGCAGGAAGAACTGGAGGCAGAGGAAGACTGGTACACAGTATTTGTTCCTATTTGTAAGGAAGTTTAGGAAAATTCTGAAAACTGTTCCTGTTTGTGGGGTGGAGCTTAGGGAAACCTGATCTGAAGAAAAACTATTGAGATTTTATTTAGCCAGGAAACACTCAGCTTAGGAAAGTCTATCAGTAAAATTAAAAATGTTAATAAGGAATGAAAGAAATAACTTCTGCGAATCTTACAGAAAGGATTTAAAAAAGGCATTTTCCCTGTGGCTTCATTATTTCCAGACATTTCCATCTCTAGTCTTTCTATAAGAGCGTTCTTATTACATAGTTTTTAGAAATCATTGGGGGGGGGTGTTAAAGGCTGGGTAACAATATATAAACACTTTGCCTTAAAGTCTAAAAGAATTTTTTTTGTAATCCAAAGATGTTCAATTTTTCGGGAAAAACAAACAAAAATTGTCCTTGGGGGGAAAAAAGACAAAAAACACACACATTTTTCCCATTTTTTTTCCAGGCTTTCACATCTCTACTCAGGATTTCTGATCTAGAAGTTTCAGATTTCACAATTAACATAAGCCATGAGTGATCCAACCTCTTAGGGTGACTCTGAATCTCCCTTGAGAAGTAATGGATGACCAACTCACATGTGCCCTTTCAGGAAGGCAGAGAGGCAATCAAATGTGATTATTTTTTTCAGGAACATTTATATCTCTGATCAACTCATAAGTTCTACACACTGGGTGAATGTTGTAATACACAACTGAACAGGCCTATGTACTAAACATGCATGTCAAAGGCATAATTGTCTTTTTTAATGTCATGGGATGCTTGCTTGTCCTGTATTGGACACATTGCTTTTTTTTTTTTAAGAAAACCCACACCCAATCACAGTAAATGCTCTAAAATATTTTGCTTTTTTGCAATGTAATCTTGAATGCATCGAAGAACAGGTCCTTAGAACTTACTGAAACTCCCTCTACATCCACCCAATCTCTCTGCCTATCCCAAGTGAAATCTGAAAGGCACTCATGCTGCAACAACACTATGCCTCCCTGATGCCAGATGCAGAGAAGCAAAAGAAGAGTGTAAGGCTGCTCTTCATCCTAGTTAGGCCAAAGATGAAACTTTACTGGAAACTCTGCATATGCGTACGACACTCACCATCTCCAGGAATTCCTAGCTTTTGAAGCCAAAGCATTCAGACAATCTGAACAAGCGGTTGTCTAGTAGCTCAGTGCCTGTCTCTTTCATTTTTCTCTAGCAGTAAGCCAGAGGAAGAGCCAAATGTCTTCTCCTTGGCTTGAAACAGCACTTATGAGCTCAGCTGAGCCCTGGCCAGTGCTGCAGCAACATCTCTGTTGCGTAGCTCCTGGAAGTATCTAGTCTTTGCATATATTAGAACATGATGATCCATGGTCAGCTCAAACTCTTGCTGCCTAAGGAAAAAAATAATCACACACACACACACACACACTATCTTGTTTCATGCTCGACAATACAACATTGACAAATTAATGGATTTACTGGGATGCTAGTTTTAGATTCATTTTAAATTTCAGTAAAATCACTCCTAATACCAACTCAGCTGCTGAGTGCCAACACGATTCTAGAAAAAGCGAGGCCACTGAAAAAGGTATCAACATGACAGAGGAAGGTAGATCCTCAAGGTTTGCAGAAGTCCAAACAGTATTTAGGAGCAAAAGCTAAGAAAAACCCCAAAACAGCCTAATGAAGACTGAGCATGCTTAGTGGCTACAAAATGCTGTGTGTCTATTGGTGGGGAGGAGTGGGGAGACAAAAAACTGGGAGATGGGATGGAATGGAGTATCCTAGAAGAGAGTATGGCGAGCTGGCATAATGAACAGGAGCATCCAACACTGCAGGGTTTTTTTTTGTTGTTAAATGTCCTTTTTGTGGGAGTATTATCATCAAGCTGGGAGCAACAGCAGAGAAAAGCTCTAAATTCAACAAAACCATCAGGTGCATTGAGAAGCCTGGGCAGCAGGAAATTAAACTTGGTAAAAGCAAGAAGTTACCTGTTACATATTAATAGGGGAAGGGTTTTAAAATGTATTTCTATTATCTTGTACATGGGACTTTAAATAGATTGTTTGTCAAATTATTCTTAATCTGAACCATCTTCCTTTTATTCTTTAGTCGCCAGAGCAGAATACTAAAATGCATTTTAACAAATTTGGTAGCATAAGAACACAATTATAAGATTCTGCCCTGCATTGTTTACAACTGACAAAAGTGAAAACAATGCCATCTGTTCTACAAACTTTGATCCTTAGTGTGTGTGTGTGTGTGTGTGTGTGTGTGAGGGCAGGGGGCAAGTTGAGATAACGAGAAGGCCATCTGCACATGCTCAGATATACTTTTACATATTATCAATTTACATATTCCAAGGTTCAGCCTTGGTGGTGAAAGCATATTTTAGTATTCAGCCCTGATGGAAAAACAAACAAATTCTAAAAGCTGGCTAGCCCCCTCTCTTGCATGTTAGAATACAAGCACGTGGTTTCTTTTCCCTCAAGATTGCTTATCAATACAGTTTGAGATAAGTCTATGAAATTAGGTTGCTACAAACATAGTCTAGTTAAAAATAAAATAAAACATACATTCACATTTCAAGGACAAGCTTTTACATTTTTTTGTATAGATTTGGGCTAATAAAGGCTTATCAGGTTGCTTCACAAGCTGGGCAGCCATCTGTCAGGGATGCTCTGACTTGGATTTCTGCACTGAGCAGGGGTTGGACTTGACGGTCTTATAGGCCCCTTCCAACTATTCTACGATTCTATGATTGCTTGGCCGATTTATTTGTACAAATTCCTTTTGCATTTTCCTTTAGCCTCCTCTCTTGCGCTATTCCACAAAGGCAGCAAAGAAGAAACACTTCCCTGCCCTGAGTGAGCTGTGTGTTAATTGAAGGGGAAAGCTGTGGAAAGGTTGGTAGTAGACCTGGGAATCAAGAGCAGATTTTTCCCCATCTCCCACTCAGCAAAACAAAGTTCTCTCTCTTAATGAAGTGTGAATGATTTAGAGAGGACGGCAAGGAAGGAGCCAAACAATTGCCTCTCTACCAAAGGTTCCCCATGTGCTACAGATACTGGGCTGCCTCCTTCTCACCAGTTGCTCTTGCCCTCCACATGATCTAAACATTTCTAAACAAGCTTTCCCTGATTGACCACCCACAGTTCTATTGTTATAATCCAATTTTAAATATTTTACTTTTGTGTTTGAGTCTGTTTTATTTCTTTTATTGTTCACCGCTCAGAAATCCTGTTGGATATAGAACAGTATATACGGTACATTGTATTTTAAATCTCTGTGTCGCTGCTAGGTTTTATTTCGGATTTTATTTTTATTTTAAACTTTTGGTTTTAAAGTGGTTTTAAACTTTATATTGTCTCTTATGTTGTATTTTATGGTTTTAATTGTCGTGAAGTGCCCAGAGAGCTTCAGCTATTTTGGCGGGGGGGGGGGGGAGAAATGTAATTAATAAATAAATATAAATCTTGTAAATAAAAAGAAATAAAATAAATATTCTAGTCAGTGTTTCTATTGCAAAAGGAAAAAGTCAGTGGGTCTTGCATCCTAACTACAGATGCAGCCTCCTTACCCACTCTCTACCTATTCTTTGGAACTCCCTCCAAAGGGATGTCCAGCAATGCTGGCTGGGGAATGCGAGTTGTAGAACATTTTTCTGCCTAAACATGCATAAGATTGTGCCCTTAAGCTCAAAGTGAAGTCTGTCCTGTTTAACAAAGCCACTGAGGTTCAGTTGATTTGGTTTCTGTATACACTGTTTGCGTTGTTGTGTCGTTGTCACAATGGTGGTGGTTTTGCTCTGCTTGCTGACTCCTGAGATCATTTTGCTACTGTAATTATCATGAATGTTTTAAAAATTCAAATTCGTTTTAAGCTGGTTTCTTTGTGTGGGGCAGTACCTAGCTGGGTCCAGGTAGCGAAGAGAGGGGAAAAAGAATTAACTGATGGGTAATAAATCTGGCCACAACCTCCCAGCCTGGATAACTGGCGCCCAACTTCTGTCCACCTATTGCTGCCAGGGGAAGTCAGTAATGGCAATGCCAAAGGGGAAAGGTTTCCCCTCTGATCTACCATGTGGCCCCACCCTGTTGAGCCAACTAGACCCCCCAACTGGTGATTTTGATATTGCTTTTATTTAGTGTTTATGTGGGGAGGTAGTTACATTGTACTTTTGGGATGGGTTGTTTTAATTATTCATTTTGTTAGCCTCAACTCCCATTTTTGGCAGAAAGGCAGCATATAAATATTTTAACTGATTAACTGCATTGCTTTGCCTAATGTGTTATGCCATCCCAGTGAGGGCTCCAGCTTGGTTTGAAATGTATCTTCTGTTTGATTCTGTTGTTAGGCCTAGATCTGTGTGCGCAGCCTCACGGCTTCTGCTGCAGCCAGGACATAAAGAGGACAGAATGAGTAAGTGGAGGTGATTTGTATGTTAAAGCCTCCATTCTTGCAAGGACACGTTAGTACAATTACTAAAAGTGAAACATCTCAGTCTCTTCATGGAGGGCACACTCTTCCAAATTAAAACGTGTTGGGGGTGGGGTGCGATTAGGAGCACACCAATAGCAGAGATGCACAAGACTGAAAAAAGCGATTGTGGTATCTCCTATGGGAAAAGCCTATGCATAGCAAGAAGCAAGTACATGCTGAAATTGAGAGAAAGTGAATAAATCTAATACAGTTTAAATTTGGATGGTGGAAAAGTAAGCGGAAGCATCTGCTAGTCAGTACCGCCCTGTGCATCAGGAATTCACCGCTCGCTTGGAAGAAGAGATAAATCTGGCCACCCTGAAGGTCAGTTGTTGGTTGTCCCAGACAGAAATGTCCAGACAGGATGATTCATTGTCACCTTCTACAGAAAGAATCACATTAAGCAGGTAGTAAGATAAGATCACAGGGTATTAGGGACAATGTTACATGGTCTCTGGTTCAACACATCACAGAAACAAACCTGACAGAACTCAGTATGGGGAGGGGGGAAATCACTCCAGCATTCTTTGTATGTCTAAAATATGGTTCAGAGCAACAGTAGAAAATTGGACAGGAGAGCTGTAGACTCCTGGAGCTCAGTTATTGTAGCTTACAGCTGTTTCACACATTAAGAAAATATATGTGGAATCAAGTCTTTTTTGCCCTGCTTTTATGCTTTTAGTCCATTTTTATTCTACTTAATTGGATGTTATATTTTGTTATGTTATTTGTTGTTTTTATTATACTGTACTGATGTTTCTGTGAATAGTTTTATTCACACCCTTGTATAGCACCCTGCAAGCCTTTCACTGCAGGGTAGTTCAGAAATATCTTAAATAAAGTATTTTGCTACTTATTTCTCTGTGGCCTTAGCTCCCTGAAATTCTCTCCCAATAGAGCATGATTACTGACACACAGAAAGTTGAGCAAACGTTTTAATTATTATTTCCCGGTAGTCTTGAATCCTGGTCTTGCACCTTGCATCAGTGTTAATATTGATTTTAAGTCTTATTTGTAGTTCATTGTAATTGGTTAAGTCAGTGTTGTGTGTTTAATTAGAAATGTGAACACTTAATATATAATGTTTTTCATTTATGTCTGTGTTGGATTTTACTAGCCATTGCATGAAAGCTGTGTGTCGACAGCAACCCACTCAGCTATCTGCATGCTGAAAGGAAAAAAATGAAGAATCTTCTCTGTGAGGAGTGAAGAGCAAAAGGACAAAGGCAGTGGCCACAACATTAGCGCTCAAGGAAAATCTGGAAAGGGATTGGGTCCCTGTTTGTCTGCTCAAAGGAGAGCCATTATAATATTAGCAAAGCTGGCAACTGGTAAAGTGACGGAAGATTTCTGCACACTCACATTTACTGTTGGACGAAGGAGAGTAGTGGGAGGAGTTCTCTTTATATTTTTAAAATATGATTCTAAATAATATTTCTGGAGCCACGCCCCTGGTCAAATACTGCCTCACCTCTATTCTAACCAAATATATATGTTTTTCAATGTTCCCAGCAACCGCAAGAAGCCTTTGGAGGTAAATATCACCTAACTGTGCACTTAGGTACCCAGGGCTAGATGATATAGTTGAATTAAACTATCACAGTTATCTACCTAACTGATGCCATAGTGAAAATTGTTTTCATTACACTGGGTGCTAAGTGGAGAGGCAATCTAGTCATTTTAATAAATATATAAATAAAATGACTAAAATGATTTTGGGATGGACTAAAGGGTTGCATGTAAGTATGGGCAATAGATGCAATCCATAATCATTAAATTCAAAGGGAGTTTTGTCACTGGATTTGATGGGATGCAGATTACTTTGAAAATCCGTGGAGTGCACTCTATTTTTCAGGAATGTAGGCAAGAGTAAATTGATTTATCCATTATATTTATTGTCATGGCAGGAAAACCTGCATCTGCTTCACAGGTATAATGCTACACTAACTGATGGCTTGCTGCTGCCCAAATGTCAAGCGAATAATAATTAAGTCTGCTCATACATTATTAAAGGAATCCAACATCTTCCTTTACATGAAAAAAAAAATGTAGGCCAGGATCTAAAGATCCCTGTGCTTGCACATGTACATGCAGTATATTTGCCAAGTTTCTCTTTGGACTGCAGCTCCTGGTACAACATCAGATTCTGCTCTAAAGGGTCTCCTAATCTTCTGGAATGGCTCTTTGGGAGACACAACAGGCTGTAGTGGGAAGGAAACAGAAATGTCCCAGTGCACAACGGGGGAACACTGCACATGGCCCTTTGGGTTCCAAACATATTACTTTATTTTGCAATGATCTGGTCACTTCACAATTTGCACCTCCCTCTTAACCGCTGCTGGTTGATAATATTGTTATGGCTAGCTGATCATCCTTTATTAGATAGATGTATTTCCTCCATAGAAGTTAACTGTTTGGAGATAGTTGGCAATCACCCTTGAGTGTTTTAAATGGGAAATCCTTCCAAGACTGTGATCCTTCCAAGACCAGAAGTCCAAGACTTCCCAGAATGTGACCTCCATCTAGGGGAGGGGCTAATGTGTGAAGAAACAGCAAGCTAGCAATTTTTAAAGCAGAAACAGAGGAAGGAACAGAGTTGGCTGAAAGCACCTTGGGATACATGATACCTCTTATCTAAAGATGTGATGGCTGGACTGCTGCCTTGTAAAACTGTGCATGCTGCTTGCCTTCACTTATGCTGTCCTTGCATAACTGTAAATAAAACAAACACTGCAAGAACACCAGAAGTATGTAGTACTCTCCAAAGGTAACCAAATCCAAGTGGCACAGCCTCCAAAATTTCTCACTGCTCTTGGAAGTAAGAAATGCACAACAATGTCTAAGAAGGTCTGTTAGCCCATTTCTGTGCTCTGCTGTGGGAGAGTTGCAGAGCATAGATCGGGTACAAGGATCCAGTGCCAACTCCAGGTTTTTGATGGCCCTTGGGCAAGACACCCTCAGTGTCCCCCTCCCTTGGTGAGTCTACCTTCTCACCAACTCCTATTGCTTTTCATCCTTGTTCTCATCATTGCTACCACTTGCTTGCTTGTCAGGAAGAGAGCCAGTAAGCAGGTAGGCAATGGCATCTACTGCTCCTCCTTCTCACTACCACTGATGTCTGTGCCAGAGCAAGAGGCAGCTGATCAAGCAGGTTGCAATGGTAAAGAGGAGCAATTCCAGGAGGTTCTTGTCAGTGGGCCATTGCTGGTATGTGGGCCCTCAGCAAGTGCCCGACCACGCCAACCCTTGATGCTAGCCTGGCAAGGATCCCAGGACTAATGCCAGGACACAGTGCACTAGGATTGCAGCAGAAGCTCTTTTTTCCAGTTGCTGGTACAGAAACTATATCAGCAGTGAGAAAAGTTTCTATGCGCTACAGAAATGTCATATGAAAAAGAAGATTGTGGGTGGATGGGAATGGTACAAGTGGGGACATCAGATCCTATGGAGAGCAGCTCCATTCTCCTATAAATCCAAACTATGTTTTGCTGATGAAAAGGTACCAAAAAAGGTTTTAATTCATTTTTAGACGCATGAGTTGGGCTGCTCTTTATAGCTCTGCCTTGCATAGGAAACCATTTTAGCCATTGCATTGCATGTTTCTGCTTGAACTGGCATTGCAGCTAAAGTACAGTGATATAGAGTGGAAAATTTCCCAGAAAAAGTTCAGGTGCTTTATTTTTCCAGGGAAGTTCTCTGTTTCATAAATTCATTAGCAAAGATGAATGTATGCCAATGTATGCCAATTGCAAATACAATCTTAGGCAAGATTGGCACTTTCAACTTGTAATTAATGTTTTTCAGGTGGTTATCCTTAGCAAGCATTTGAGAGAATACATATATGTCTCAGATTGAAATGGAAGTAATAGTGACAGTGAAACTGAAAGTACCCCAATATCCTTAGTAGAAGAGAGTTGAACTCCATTGAAACAGAGGAATGGCTGTCAGCATATCATGAAAATTTATTTGGGTTGCTAAAATTTATTGCTGTGTCAACTGAGAAGTACATACTATTGTCTTTAATTTTTTGAAACTTTTACTATACATTTTTCTACAAAATACAACATTTAATACACATGGAGGGAGCAATCCTGTGGCTCCTGGACATTGTCTGAGGGGCCATAGGATAGTGGGGATTCCACCCTCTATTGTTGGAGACCTTGGAAGAGGGAGTCGGAGATCTGACTCCCCTCCCCCTTGCAGTCAGCACAGAAAGAACCATGCCAGTTGGCCTCCAAGGTTGGAAAAGCAAGCTTGAGGAGGGGGAAAAGAGGGCATTCTGGTGGGCAGGGAGGGGAGGAGACTGGGGAGGCCAGGATACAAGCTGTCCTGAACCTCTTCCAGCCTCCTTCTCTCCTCCTTTGAAGTGCTGTCGCTAGACAGGGAAAAAGCCCATCAAGCGAAAAACACAATGATAGGAGGATGGGGAGACCAAGATCACCTCCACTGCTCCTCCCACCCTGCCAGCTTTGGAGGCTTCTGTCTTGCGAGGGCCCAACCCATAGCATTGTGCCCAAGAGTCCTTCAATTTTTTCCCTCAAATATTTCAGGTCAAACACTTGTTTGTACTGGGACAAAAAATTAACTCAGGGTACTTTTTTTTAGCTTTGTTTACTTAATATAAGTAAAATAAACATGCTAAATTAGATCTCTCTAGGACAGCAGTGGGCAACTTGAGGCCCTCCAGAAGTTCTGGCTTATGGCTCCCATCAGCTCTAGCCAGTACAGACAACGGTGAAGGGAGCTGTAGGTGAAAACTTCTGGAGGGCCACAAGTTGCCCACCCCTGCTCTGGGGCATAATTTTCTGATGCAAACTGAAGAAATTCCTATGCAAACGACCCTATGGAAATTAACCTAATTTGCACTGGAACACGTTTCAATTCAGAATTTTCCAGAAAACCCACATCTCTACTAAAATGTAAGGTAGAATCAGACTTCCTGGCTCCTTTATGTATTCTCATGGCTTTATGGTCTGCATACTCTCACTCTTCCTATGGGCAATCCTAGACTGGTAATGATTCACTACAGTTATGTATCTGCAAGTAATTCTGGTTGGCATCACAAGATCTCTAGAGAGGTCTTTGCAGGTTTTCCCACATCTGCCATGAAAGTATGTTAGCTGGGAGACTTCTAAAGAATTAAACCAGAGTGACAGAACAACAACTGTTGCTTGGTAGTATCATACAAATACCATATAGCCTACAGAGGCACCCGTATGTGGCTGGTGGACAAATGATTCCCTAGTTGAACCAGTCTCTATCCATCTATGCATAGCAGCACAAAAACCCAGCATTGTGAGGAAATCTATCAGGCAAAAATGCAACAAGTACTGCTTTTACAGAGACAGAACATACTAGGTGATAAGACAGAACATTTTATTAGCACATACAAATACATGGGATTTGCTTTGGTTGGTGCAATATGATGAAGTACCTACAAATAATCTGAAGCAATACTCAAGAGAAAACATTGTGATGTCTGAAGGTTTAACAAGATCCAAAATAGTTTGAGTAACTGAACATTCGTATTGATTTCCCCCACCCCCCTTCATATCTCCTGAAAGAAACTGAGAGTCTGCCTTGTACACAGCTGCCATCATAAACCTTCTTTGCCAAACTGCCCTGCTTCATTATAGCTTGTGGCCTGATCAGGGAATTCACTTGTCATGAAAATTTTCTTTCCCACTTAACAACTTCAAACTCAATTTGAGTGTTTCACTCAACAGGTTAATACACTGGCCTTTTGTCTCTGAAGGTCTGGCATACAAGGTACAAATGAGAGGGGTTCAACAGGCTCTGTCTTCTGCCATAGCACAAAATCTACACTATTTTCCTGCTACAGTTAATGTTGTCAGATTCAACAAAAGTATTTCAATGTTTACACGCCATGTGACCTTGACCTGTGCGTAAATATGTTGACAGTCTACTCAGATGCTTTGCTGACTAGATGAGAGGGTGATTTAAAAAAAAGAATTTGGTGGAATTTGGTGAAACTGGAAGAAGAGGAAGATTTGAACTGTATTCAAAACACAATGAACTCCTGCATTAAGTCCAAGAAGGGCCGACTACGCCAAACCGCCCAGAGAGCTTTGGCTATTGGGCGGTATAGAAATGAAATAAATAAATAAATAAATAAGAAGGGGAGAGGATCACACATTGCTGTAAGTGAGCCTTCCCTAACCTTGTGCTCTCCAGATGTTTTGGACTATAACTCCCAGAAATCCTGAACCTTGGCCATGCAGCCTGGGGATGATGGGAATTGAAGTCCAAAACATGTGGACGGCACCTGGTTGGAGAAGGCTGCTGTAGGTTGCAGCTGTAAGGGAGCATCCCTAAACTTGAGATCTGCTGGCAGTGGGGCTTCAGAATTACACAGAAGCCCTGCTGTGCCAGTGGAACTCCAGATACGCCACTGGCATGACAGACATTCTGGCGGAAGTCCCCGACAGGCCAGCAGAGCTGTTCCACCAATGAAGACGTGTTGGAGAAGTGACAAATGGGGCAGAGCTGTGTGCTCTTCCATGCGTCTCCCCTGCTTTGCTGTATGTGAGTATTGTGTCTTGCCTGCACCGCATTGCTCTTGCACTCCAAAAGCAGGAAGCAGAGTCTCCGACACATGGAAAAGGCACTCGCCCCCACATGCAGGTAAAATCTCTGATGGCAAAGGACAAGCTCTGCCAACACTGCCTGAACATTCATAAGCACTTTTGCACTGCAGGATCACAGCCTGGATACATGGAGCAGGCCTCTCCTCAGGCCTCCTGCCCAGGGAGCTATGTGGGTGCTGTGTTTTGTGGGCTCTTCTTCCTCCTCTTTGTGTGTTGCGCTCCAAAACAGTGCTCATGAGGATCCTAAGGGGATTCAAATCCCTGCTGGTAGTCACTGCTGGCTATGCCGGTGGGCCTAATGGACTGGGGGCACTCTGGCATTGCCTCGTGTGTGGGATGATGCAGGGCCCTGTGCCTGTCACTACAAGTGCATTAGCTCCCAGCATGTGTGCATGGCATCTGGATCTCATCACTAGCACAGTCCCTGATGGCAGTGTTTCCTGGGAGCATGTCTGCCCTTTTTGTATTTTCTCAGTGTTGTGTATTTTCCCCTCTGCTCCCAGGCTGAGCATATGTAGGATACAGTAACTGTTTCACTGGCACAACAGTGGCTTATCTCCAGTCCTAACATAAATAGGATTGCTCACCCCAGGAGGTAAAGACTTTTACTCCTGTTTATGTGTTTTCCCTCAATAAGATTGCTGAGATAGGGAAGGGCTTCCTTAGGAGCCGTATTTTCACATTTGAGCCTAAGTACTTTAGATGTTTGAGCCTATGGGCCATGGGCAGTGTTAGTGGAAGGCACCAAAGCATGGGCCCTGGATCTTTTTTTGAGCAGTGGCCTGAATCTTTAGAGCTGCTCCAATTGCCATAGTCTGCCTTAACACAAGCCTACTTCTTCCCTCTATGCACTGCTTCTTCCTCCTGAATGAATATACAGCTTTCCCTGGCTTGCTGGAGTGTGCCTAGAGCACCTTGGCTCTGCAGTCATTTTTCTGGAGTGCACCTGTTTTTTGCATGATCCATGTGCCAGATTCTGCCTGGTCCTCCTTGGCATCAGTGGTTTGAACTAGGATAGAGAAAGGTGAATAGATGTGGGAGAAGAATAGGAGCTTTTTGCTCTTTTGTGTTCAAAAGCCACAATGGCTTGTGGCACCTTAAAGACTCAAATTTACTGTGGCATAATACATTTTCATGGACAGGAGTCTACTGTACAGAAAGTTACTTGGAAAGGTGTTGCTTTTCATGTAACTGGAGAAAAATGGCATTTGCTGAAATAAAGGTATAGGGGGTCTGATGATCTCTGTTGCATCTGATCTCCCTGGATTAGCTGGCTTTTTGCCCACATGTGCTTCCCCTCATGTTGCTTCCCTTAAATCTTTCTGCCTGAGATGTTTTTCTGAAATAAAATGCCTTCTCCCCATACATGCCATTTTACAAACATGGGTGTTCTTACAAGACAGGTTCCTTTATTTAGTTTATGTTATTTACAACGTTTGTATACCGCACCCCATCCAAACAGATTCTGGAGTGGTGATAGTACAATAGTAAAAAAAAGTACAATAGTAAAAAAAAAGATAAAAGATTAAAACAGCATACAAAAATATTAAAAACAGAATGCCAATAAAAACTGTGGCTGGTTATTTAAGGTAGGCTTCCAGGAACAGAACTGTTTTCAGGAGTATTGGAAGCGACACAGTGTCGGTGCCTGCCTGACCTCCAGGGGCAGGGAGTTCCAAAGAAAGGGGGACACCAGCTCTTCTCCTGCTGGACTCCAGTTGGGCCATAGGTTCATGTGGAACCACCAGGAGCATGCCCTCTGATCTCAGTGAGCAGGCAGGCTGGTGAGGGAGAAGGCACTCTCTCAGATACTCTGGTCCCAAGTTGTTTAGGGCTTTGCACACTAGTAATAAAACCTTAAACCTGGCCCGGTAGTGAATGGGCAGCCAATACAGTTCCCTCACCAAAGGAGCTGAATGCTGAAAAGGGGCAGCTCCCAACAACAGCCGAGCTGCTGCATTCTGCACTAGCTCCAGCTTCCAGAGGAGCCTTAAGGATGCATTGCAATAATCCAGTCTTGAGGTTACCAGCTCCTGTACCACTGTGGCCAAGCTGTCCCTTTCCAGGAGAGGCCATAGTTGGCGAACCAGCAGAAGCTGGTAAAAGGCACTCCGGAGCTGCCATAGCCACTTGGCCCACCAGCAACAATGATGTATCTAGGAGTACCTCCAAACTACAGACCTGATCTTTCAGAGGGAGTGCAATCCGATCCAGAACAGGCAAAGAGCCTATCTCCTGGACTCAGGAACCACTCACCCACAGGGCTTCCATCTTGCCAGGATTCAGTTTCAGGTTACTGGCCCTCATCCAGCCCATTACTGCAACTAGGCATTGATCCAAGACTTGTACAACCTCTCCGGATTAAGATGTCACAGAGAGATAGAGCTGTGTGTCATCCGCATACTGATGGCACTTGTCTCCAAACCCCCAATGACTGCTCCCAGTGGCTTCATATAGATGTTAAACCACTTTGGGGACAAGATGGTGCCCTGTGGAACACCATAGCTCAATTGCCAAGGGGATGAGGAATGGTCACCCAATGTTACTGTCTGAAATCGGCCCTGTAGATAGGTCCAGAACCAGTGTAACACAGTGCCTCCAATACCCATCCCACAGAGTCCAGGAGGATACCATGGTCGATGGTATCAAAAGCTGATGACAGATTGAGCAGAATTAACAGGGTTGTGCGTGCATGCCCGCGTGCGCGCGCACACACACACGCACACACAGAGTCCCTCTCTCGATAAAGGTCATCCATCAGGGTGACCAAGGCTGATTCAGTCCCATAACCAGATCGAAACCCAGACTGGAATGGGTCTAGATAATCAGTATCCTCCAAGAGTGCCTGCAGTTGCTCCGACAAAACCCTCTTAAGTGCCTTCCCTAGGAAAGGGGTACTTGTGACTGGGCAATAGTTGTCTAGTACCATTGGGTCCAGAGTGGGCTTCTTCAGGAGTGGACGTACTTTAGAGACACACGGACTTTAGAGCCTGAGGCAACTGCCTCAGACAGCTGATTTGGGATGTCATGAAAAAGCAGCAAATTATTAATTATTTAATTTATTAATCATTATTGTGTATTCATTGCCAGGGAAGTGGAGAGAGGTGCTTGTAGCATTTTCTGCCTCAGGGGCCAAAACAACTTGACTGGCTTTGAGTATTTATATTTTTTATTTATTTACAATATTTATATACCGCTCCTCATCAGAAGATTTCGGAGCAATGAACATGATAAAGAATGAAACAATGGTTAAAAGAGTTAAAACATTAAAAAAAAAAACAAATCCCAATGAAGTGAATTTCAACAAACCACAGCTGGTCATGCAAGGAAGGTCTCTTGAAAGAACGTCTTCAGGAGGCACTGGAAGGAATATTTTATTTTTATTTACAATATTTGTACTACTATGCACCTTGACTGGAGTGGGGGGCATGGGGGTGCCATTTGCTGCTCTCCCTAAGGCAGCAAAATGTCTTGGGGTCAGTCCTGGGCATGGTTATAGAGACCTGTGGGGTGGGAAAAGGTAGCTGAGATAGTACAGGAAATTATGTGGGATAGGGAAATAACTGAGGGTACAGAGAGATCTTAGAGGTGGAAACATGATCAGGATTACATCAATTTACTGTATAATCCTAAACAGGTTTACTCAGAAGTAAGTCATACTCAGTTCAATGGGATTTACTCCCAGGTTAATATATGTAGGATTGAAGTCTTACTCCTTAGTAGATGTGCTCAGAGCTGCAACTTGCCTTATCAACCCTGAAGATCTTTCAAATATTTGGATCTAGAGAGGACCCTAGGGTTGATAACTTTGGTAATTTAAAGAACAAACAAACAAAAACAAAGATAACCATACTGATTCATGAGACTGAGACATAAAAAGACTCTCTCTGCCTCTTCACCTGGTCTGAGGACCAGGAGCAGCAAAGCAATGTACTCCAGCCCTGAGGCTTCTGTCCAGTGCTGTTGAGCTTGTTTGGGGGGGGGGGGTGAAGAGCAAGCGAGGATTTATTCAGCAGTAAATCACACTACATTTAATGGGGTTACTCCCTAGTAATTATGTATGTTTGCAGCATGGTTTATTAAAGTCTACAATATATTCCCACACACTCCCTTGCCAGTGCCCCATGTTTAGTTTGCAATTAATCAGTAAATGTTTAAGGTGCCATACAGCTCTTTGCTGGTCCCAGGCACTCCATCTTGCCCATCTGGATTTGGGCCTAGAAGACCAGGGAAAGGTGCAGGCACATAGAGGGTAAGTTTTAAGCAAGCACAATTTGGTATGTTGCACAGATCTGTCCTGAAAGCAAACAGGTTAATTAGCTTGCCTTCTATAAAATTTAAATTACAGTAATTATGTCTAATTATGCAAATATATTTGCATATGTGAATTAGAATGTCCAAATTTATGCATTTTTTTTGTCCTATGGGCCTGAGCCCTGGACCTTTTTGGTACCTAGCACCGCCCCTGGTAACGGCACAATCTTCTGCATGTTTACACAGAAAAAAATCCTACAACTCCCAGCATTCCCCAGCCAGCTAGCAGGGGAACGATGGGAGTTGTAGGACTTCTTTCAATCTAAACACACAGTGGATTGAAATGTTTGAGCTTAAGTACTTTAAATTGTTCTCTGCATAGCACAAATTTGTGCTTACACAGGACTGCAGTCCTATACCCATTTTGTGGAAGTATGGTCCACTGAACTCAATAGGACTTACTCCTGAGTAGATGTATACAGGATTGCACTGTAAATGTTACTAATATATCCCAAGCCCTCTACCCATTTCCAAGAAAAAAGAAGTTAACATCAGTTAACTTCTATGGAACCTCTTTTGGATCAGGTAAGAATCTGAGGTTTCATACAATAAAAATCTTTAAAATGAATAGGGCCTCAATGCATCCAACTGTTCACATCCATCCACCTACCTACCTACCTCACACACACCATACACAGGATAATCACAGGATAAGCTTGATCAACACCTTTGGAAACACCCGGCACTTTTACACCAACATCTGTTGGACCTGAAGACAAAGATTATCTAGCTCCAAGACACCATTATCAAGGAGAAACTGAAAAACATTAATGAAGAGACCTTACCTTGTCTTTCACCTTGACCCTAAACACACTGTCCTATTGATGTCAACTTCAAGTGTGTTTAGGATCAAGGTACCCATCAGTCTGACATAGGCATGGATTATGTTTCCAGATCTACCATATAACGATACCAAGCCAAACTACTAAAGTGTGGACTTGTGGTTTATTTTTTACTCACTATTTAAAATGATTTCACCCAAAATCACCACGGAGCTAAAAATACATCTTATTCCAGACAGTATCATACTAAGAACCTAGATCTTCAAATTAGGACTTCTTGCAAATGAAATTCCTAATGGTCCAGTAGTTCCAATACATTCATTAAATCCAGGCAATATGGACTTATTCCTGCAGCCACTGGCTGCTCCCTCTGCCAGAGATCTTTAACTTCCTAGCAGCCCCACTAAATCAGTTACATCAGAAACCAGTTCCTCTCTAATTGGTTTATAAGCCAGCAGGTCCTTTTATTTCTAAATGGCTGATTAATTACCAACCCGCACAGTACAAAACTGCAATTTGCCTGTTTCTAGCTAGTTATTTAACAGACTGGGGCTAAGGCCTCCAAGTGTAGCAAAGGGATCAGCTAAACTTACTTAACTACAGTTCTTTTAGCTCTTCAAGGTAGTGTAAGGGATTTGTATTTCAGCCCAAGCTAAATTAGTTACTGGCCTTTTTGGATAATCTTTCTAAGAGATGGAACAGATTAGTCTGTTATGGCAATTTTTAAAAAGCAATATATTTCAGCAGTATTTTGCAAGATGGAAATTGCTTGTTGTTTTTAAATGTAGTACTCTCTGAGCAAAGCCCTAGTCACCATCACCATTTGTCTCCCAATCAACTGGGCAGAGAAATACAAAATGATGGATTTGTATCTACAGAATCAGAAATGAACACAAAGCTGGACTCAATAGTGCAGTTTTCCATGGCACTTCTTTCCCAGTTTGTTTGTTTTATTTGCAGCCCTCTTTAAGCAGCTGAGTCTTGAGCTACTATAATCCTGGTTTTGTTCTGTTCTACTCTATCCCTGGCAACTGATTTCAATTAACATTTTCATTCCTCTCCCCACTGAAAATAACCACTTGGCAATTGAATTGCTCAAGTGTAACAAGCAGTGGCTATTTAGCTTACTCCTATCCTGGCAGCTGGGAAAATCTGGGAAGCATTGTAACTCAAGAAATCTCAAGTTCTAAAATCTGAAAAGAGACTACAGCGCTAACTGCACAAAACAGAAGGCAACCTGAATAACAACAGAGAATGGAGTTTATTAAACTGCTGGAGATCTGGCTATTTGTGTGTGAGTAAAGGACTAAGCATGGATGACAAACAAAATCACTGCATGCCTTGCCATTACCTTATAAGGGAATATCTTACCCTGTGGAAAGCAAACAAAATGTAGCCATTTTGATCTGGTAGTCTTTGAAATACATTTTGCACATATGGACACAAACAATTATTCTAGAGCTAAGATCAAAATTAATTCAGCCTCCTATGAACGTGTGCCATACACTATGCAAGCATTATACAGGAGCCAGAGGAGTATACCTGCAACAGACCTTGTACCTCAGACTCTCACTGATCAGTCACTGGCACTTTTCAAGCTACGTTTACCTGAAGAGCTTATGCACTTCACCCAGATTCTGACCTACACATGTCCACAATCTACTCTTCTGCTTCTCTTAGGCTGCAACCTTACATACTCCTAGCTGGCTGGGAGTAAGCCCCATTGAACTCAAATTGAGTGCTTGAAGTCAGCTCCTCAGAAAAGCACAATGGTTACAGAAATTATGTTTATGTTTAGCATACACTGCAGTTGTTATGGCAGTAAATGTAACAGAATTCTTTAGAATAAAACTTAGGGCGCAATCCCATCAAGACAGATGTCAGCCTCCAAATTTGGAGGTGACGCTTACCCAATGCAGGGTAGATGGAGCACGGAAGGGATCCTCTTCTCCATGCTCTGCCCACCCTGTATTCTTGGCTAGACGTGCATTTTCATGTGTCTAGCCACAGCTTTGGGGAGGGAAGGAGCCCAGAGACCTGACAGGAAGCTGTCTAAAGTGGCTTCTGTGGTCTCATCCCTTCCCCGTCCCAGGACCGCCTCCTTTTCACCCTCTCTGGGCTGCATTGCAAGCATGGAGATGACAGTGGTGCAGAAAGAACCGTACCAGCTATGAGGGGGTGGGGTGGGGGGCATGGTTTCCGGACCTTGGTTTCCAGAAACTGAAAAATCCTATGGCCATCTAGACAGTGGCCAGCGGCCACAAGATTGCTCTCTTAGTGTGCTTGCTACTAGTCGCATATCCACAGCCACTCAAGAAAGAAGTTTAGTAAGTAGTCTGACAAGCGCATACAACCCCGATTTGAATGGGTTTCAGTAACTTATAAAACTTTAAAAACTTATATCCTGTTGTATTTCCAAAAAAAGGAGCTCAAGGTGACTAATAAAAACAAGAGTATCATGTCATATTTAAAGGCAATATATCACTCCTCCCATTTCTAACAATACAAATCATTTTAAAAATGCTATGTTTAACATAATAAATGAGAAAACAGCAACAATGTTTGAGTACAGCAATAAAAAAGGCATCTATAGTAAAAAAGAAAAGACAACCAAAAGATCAGCTAAAAACATTCTTTTTAAAGCCAAATTTGTACCAGTGCTGAAAACAGCAGAATTTCAGGCTGTAACAGATCTCATGAGGCACAGCATTCCACAGGTTAGGTGCCACTACAGAAAAAGCCCTGCCCCTGGGAGACACTTACCATACTTCACGGGGTTGGGGGAAATGAAGAAGTCACTCAGATGATGACTGGAGTGTGCAAAAAGGAACATATAGAAGAAGGCAGTCCTTAAAGTTCCCAAGCTGTTTCAGGCTTTAAAGATTAAAAGAAGCACCTTAACTTGAGCCTGAAACAAACCAGCAGCCAGCACAAAACAAACAGTTTAGGCATATATTTAAAACGCTTAGGTCCTGGCCACAGTATTTTGTACCAGTTGCAATCCCTGAATGCTTTTCAAGGCAGCCCCATGTAAAACGCATTACAGTAGTCCAATGTGGAGGTAACTGGGGCATGAATGACTATGGCAAGGTCTGGAAAAAGGCGCCCATTGCCACTGGCAACATCTGTGCATCTAACAGGGGTGCCAGGTCAAGGAACACTCCCAAGCTACAGATCTGATCTCTTAGGGAGAGGACAACACCATCCAGAACAGGCTGTACACCCAAAGCTGAGTCAGACGATCAGTGAGTTAGGCAAAGCCTATCTTCTAAAGGAGATTGTTTCCTGAAATGTATACTTTTATTTGGCACAAATGTTGTGGATTTGTTTAAGTATTCACATTCATGAGCTTCCATTTGTGTGTGTGTGTGTGTGTGTGTGTGTGAAAGAGAGAGAGAGAGAGAGAGAGATGTTCTTAGTTTTTATTATAGTTACATTTTGCAAGCTGCTGTGAGAACCTCTCAGCTGAACACATGGAGTAAATGTTTACCTATATACATGTGTGTACACACGCTCGCACACACGTGTGTGTAAAAAATGCA
This sequence comes from Heloderma suspectum, assembly GCF_057233095.1. Taxonomy (NCBI): domain Eukaryota; kingdom Metazoa; phylum Chordata; class Lepidosauria; order Squamata; family Helodermatidae; genus Heloderma; species Heloderma suspectum. The sequence goes on from NC_139459.1 coordinate 282,543,786, forward strand.
ATTTTACATTAAAAATTTACTTTTTTAAAACACTTTTTTTAAAGCAAGCTCACACAGCCCCCACCTCTGCCTTAAACATTGTGTGTTCCTCTGCCAGTAGCATTTTACCCTGTTCTCTCTCCTTCGAAGCTTCCCTTTGCCCACTGTTAGCCTTGGATTTCTCATCAGCATCAGGTCCAGCAACAAGAAATGTCTCTGAATATACCCTTTGCTGAACTCCGGCCTAGGGGCCCAGAAAACAGCAGAGATGGCAAAACTGGAGCTGGCATCTCTGCAGCATAAAGTCCTGCAAAACATTCCCCCCCTCGGTTTTCTCTACCCTTCTACCTTCCTAGCAAACAACACAAAACCGGAGCGTAACAAAAGAAAGGGCAGAGCTGAGTAAATGCCAGTGAAGCATGGGAAAGAAAAGGCAAGGGCACGTGCGGAAGGAAAAATGTCCTCTATAGGCAAATCTAGTTGCTTTTAATGTACAACAAATGTGCCAAATAAGCTACAAGAACAGTTACCCATTTCACTTATCCTATGCCACTACATTCCCCAAGAGTTAACCAGAAACTTACGGTAAAGAAAAGGAAAGTAGGAAAGAACCAAAGAAAGGGCAAGACGAATGGAGAGAGAGAGAGAGGGACAAGAGAGGGAGAAACAGGTGACAGGTAGGCAACAAAGAACTAATGGGAGCTCATGACCTTGAATACTTAAACAAATCCACATTTGTGCCAAACAAAAGTATGTATTTCAGGAATCTCTCTCCTTTAGAAAAGCTGTTCCTAATTCACTAATTTTCCTAATTTCCCTCCTACTCTTTGCAAGAGTTCCAGTGTTGAAGTACCAACCCATATACTACCAAAGATGATAAGTGAACCTATAAAGCATTGTATTTAGAAAGTGGCCATAGGGATGGAATATAACCCAAAACCAAATGATTAATGGAAAGTTATAGACATAAGGGTAAAGTAAAATCCAAATTTGTTTTGCATGAGTAACTTAAGAAAAATCAGTAATCTTACGGCAGCTCTAATACATATGCACAGAAACTACTTATTGTGTCCTGCATCTTCAGCGTCTACTGTTCATATCAAGGCCATATTTGCGAAAGCAAGAATAGAAGGCCTATGTGAATGGAACAGAATTTTTGGTTGAAGTAGGTAAAATCTGAGGTCCAATTAAGCTTTCCTCCCTTCAAAGTTGCCTTCCACTGCATGAAAAGGTAAATAGCGTTATAGAGTTGTATCCAATGACAGTCTAACTTGAAGTCCTATTCGTTTTAATGGTCTACTCTAACTAGGACTAACACTCGATACAAACCATATTCTGGAATTAGTGCCATATGTAACATGCATTGGATATATATCCAATTTCATTTTATCCCTAGTAAGATTATATATCTTTACAGCTGGACGAGGTAGTCTGTCCAAAGAGAGAAGACACTTCAATGGAGAAATGTTGAACCATGCCATGGCCTTGGGCCAGACTTTGAAACCAGATAGTAAATTGAACAGTTTGTTTATTATTTTTATTAGTTGCCTTATAAAATACAATTTCCTAAGTGACATACAAAATCAAGTATAAAATTAAATTCAAAATATAAAATGCAACAGTTAATAATAGAATCTGAATCCAGCATAAAGGCGTGGAGCAATAAAAATATCTTAGTTGGGTGTCAAAAAGATTTTAGGGCAGGTGCCAGGCAAGCTCGTCTCAGGGCTGCATTCCACAAATAGATAGTCACCACGAAAAATGCCCTCTCCCTGGTGACCACCCTCCAGACCAGACTGAGGGGGCATTTGAAGATGGTCCTCTGCTGAGTTTGTTAGGGCACAGGGAGGTACATATGGGAAAAGGAATTCCTTTAGGTGCCAAGATCCCAAGCTATGTATGACTTCAGAAGTCAAAACCAGCACTATGAATTAAATCTGGAAATGAATCCAGAGCCAGTGCAGGTAAGAACATTATGTAACATGTTCACAATGCCAGTGTCCTGACTTCCTGTTAATAAGCTCACTGCCATATTCCATACCACATGCAGTTTCTGGACCGTCTTCAAAGGCAGCCCCATGCACAACACAGAGGAGATAAACTCCTCCTGAAGTTGAGGCTAGCCCTTAACACTGGTGGACAGCTCGGTGAAAATGTTGACCCAGTGAGCAGCTGCTGTAAAAAAGGCAAACTCCATGTTAGGTATAATTAGAGAAGGAACTGAGAATAAAATTGCCAAGATCATACTGCGTTTATACAAATCTATGGTGCAACCACACTTAGAATTCTGTGTACAGTTTGGGTCACCACACTCAAAAAAAGATATTGTAGAGCAGGAAAAGGTGCAGAAAAGGGCCGCTAAAATGATCAAGAGGCCGGAGCACCTCTCCTACAACAGAAGGTTACAACAGCTGGGATTGTTTAGCTTGGAAAAAAGGAGGGTAAGGGGAGACATGATAGAGGTCTACAAAATTATGCATGGTGTGGAGAAAGTAGATAGAGATACATTTTTCTCCCTCTCTCAAAATACTAGAACCTGGGGTCATCCCATGAAGCTCATTGGTGGGAGATTCAGGACAGATAAAAGAAAGTACTTCTTCACAGACTGCGTAGTTAAACTATGGAATTCGCTACTTCAAGATGTAGTGATGGCCACCAATTTGGATGGCTTTAAAAGGGTTAGACAAATTCCTGTAGAAGAAGGCTTTCAATGGCCAATAGTCCTGATTAAGGATGGACAGATTGCTTACAGCCCAATCCACGGTGTTGTCCGCTGGGGGGGGAGGCAATCCATTCCTCCCCCTCCCCCCTGGAATTCTCCGGAGCGGCTCCACTCCACGACGATTCCACAGAGCCACACGCCAGCTCCGTACCGCTTCCGGTACGGTAATGGTGGCTGCCATTACCATATCGCTTTGAGGAATACAGCCACAAATGGCGTAGTGCATGCCTTGTGACCGTAAAGCCCTTAGTTTAACCTAATTGCAGCCATTTTCCACAGCTGATTTGAGAGATACTAATTATTCTAAACACCCTTCCCTCACTATCTTTTCCCTCCCCTCTACTGTTGCTTTTGAACAACCACAAAGAAACCTTGGGTTACTTCAAGCCGGGGGTGTTGCTAGGTTCTTAAAAGATATGGAGCACAGGCCCATAACACAAATTTGCATATATATATGCACCTCTAATGTGTGTGTGTGTGTGTGTGTGTGTGCGCGCGCGCTTATGTGTGTGTATAAATTACATACATACACAAGAAGTGTGCATTGACACCCCCACCTCCACTTCAACTCAGATCCCGATTCAGCGTTTTGGAAAACATTCTGCTTCTGCTCTGGCCAATTTGTAGTCAGACCAGTTCAGCTCAACACCAAACACCAAACCTGAGCCAACATTAGAAAAATGAGTTTTTATGCTTCCTGTTGACTCCCATGGGAAATTAGGAAGAATTTTTTTTTTCTCTTGGTCAGAGCTGGATGATATTTTCAGGCATATTAGCCCCCTAGAAGGGGATTACACCTGCCCAATGTCAGAAAAATAGGTGCAGGGTTTGTATTTTGATTTTCTTTTAAAGGGAACTGCCAATAACATTTTTATTACTTGGAAGAATTGGATACAAATTTCAAGACTCATTGCCCCATCAGAGCCACATTTCAGAATGATAGCCATAAGGATTTTTGTGCAAGGATGGCCTTGACATTTTGAGGTCTCCAAAACCGGACATACTTATCTCCCTATTTTCCTTGTGGACCATTGTTCTTAAAATTACAGACACCCTAGAGTTGTCCCTAAATAAGAAATCAGCAAAGTTTCAGAAGGATAGGTGCAGCAGCTCATGTAGAAGGAGAGTTCTCCAATTTGGGGGAGGGAGAGATTTGCTTTCCCTTCCATTTACCCCTTCCCCAATTGTTTTTGGGTAAATTTGTATGAAAATGCACAGGTCATTAGAGGTGTCCCCCAGGCAAGAAACCTGCAAAGTTTCTGAAGGATATACATGCATGCAAATTTAGAATTACTAGAATTTATTTGCATTTCACCAATGTTTAGCAGCAAGGGAACATGGGTGGAAAGGTGCTATTGCATTCATGTCCTGCTTGTGGGTTTCCTGAGGGGCATCTGGCTGGCCACTGTGTGAACAGAATGCTAGAACAGATGGACCTTGGTCTGACGCAGCACAGCTCTTCTTATGTTCTTAAATAAAGAGTGCCTTTGAGCATGTGCAGAATGCTTTTCTTTCACCACTGAGCACTTACATTCTCCCCCCTACCAATTCTATTCCCCTCCATGCAACCATCCTTCATCATCCTACCATCCTTCAGCAAATCTTCATAAAATCAGATGTCTTGTTTTGTGCAACTCTCCTCTACCTCGTCCTTGTTGTGCACAAGCTCTCATTGTATCTTCCTCCCCATGACTTAACTTGTGCCAAGACTTCACCAGGATTCAGCCAATGAGCCTGTTTTCAAAACTAGGGCTAAGTTCTGGAGAAACTCTGAGCATGTACTAAGTGCCTTTCCCTCACCAATGAAGCTAGAGTTCATGCAACCCACACCCCCATGACAAAACATGCATAGGACTGAGCTGAGAGGCTAGTCAGTTCATTAGATGGAATTGGGTAGGCACTGTATTAAGCTTGCAGTACCATACTCACAACTCAGGACTCAGTAAACGTGCAGAACATCCCTGCAAAAGTAACTTGTGCTGGAATCCTATGCACACTTTCCTGAGAATAAGCCTCATTAAACATAATGTGATTTCTCAGTAGGATTGCATAAATTAAACATAGGATAAACATAGGATTGCATAAATTAGCAATATTTATCTCCCCTCCACTTAAAAAACAAACAAAAACCTCCTATTTCTATTAAAGCTTTCTGTTCAGAGGAACATAGGAAGCTGCCTGATACCGAGTCAGACCATGGGTCCATCTAGCACAGTATTGTTGACACCGACTGGCAGCAGCGGCTCTCCAAAGTTTCAGACAGTATTCTTTCCTAGCTCTACCTGGAGATGCTGGGGATTAAAACCTGAGACCTTCTGCATACCAAGCATGTGCTCTACTATTGAGCTACAGCCCCTCCTTATTGCTGGATAATGGCAACTGACAAACAGAACACCCCCAGATTTGTTTCTCTGCAACCATGTGAACCCACTTTTCTTGAGTGAGAATGAGGAAAACAAACCCTCTTCTCTGTTTGTATAAAGTCAAATACAGTTAAGAGCTTCTCTTGCCCACCAAAGATAATTCCCCTTAAGAATTCCCCAAGATATGCTCTGGGTGGGATAAAGAAGAGAAAGGAAGAAAGAACAGGATAGGGGAGAGAAGAAGAAAAGAAGAATGGTGATTGGAAATGTGCGCGGGGGTGGGGGGCAGAGAGAATTCCCTAAGCCAAATGGCTCCTTTCAGAGAGGTAGTACTTCAGAGGAATTTAGGAGGCTGTGGGGGGGTTGTAAAGATTGCATGTACTTAAATTAACTTTATGAGATGAGGTAGCCGAGGGCTTTTTCTAGCTTTTTAAAAAAATGTACAACCTATTTAAAAGCCCCACCAGTTTCTCAATCATGACGCCACATAGTCCTAACCCTCCCTTTGGAATAATTTGAGTCCTACAGCTATTTAGGAGAACTTAAAGTGGAGGGGAGAAAGACATTGTGGAGGCTGATTGGATCCTTTGCTGTACTGAAGCTACAAAACTTCTGCAGTAACCAAAGATTCCAGTTTGGGGCAGTAAAATCAGATGCTGTGAGAAATACCAATATTTCACATGGAGCTCTTTCTTTCCTTCCTTCTCCCTCTTCAAAATGTCATTGCAAGCAAGCTCCCAACAGTGGGCATGTAACAGCAGAAAAGTAGGGGGAGAGAGGTTTTTTACACCTCAGAAAAACTCCACACCTAGGGATGTACGAAATTGCCCTTACCTGGCTCCGCCGGGTTCTGCTGGGGAGGGGAGGCGCTCCGTCCCTCCCCCCGGAATCCTCCCCCCCGGAATCCTCGCCGGCCGGCTCTGCTCTGCGGGGATTCCGCAGAGCCGCCGGCCAGTTCCGCCAGCAGCCGGACATTCGCCGTTTGTGTCCCTGTAGTCAGCCATGATAGGCTACGTAAATCTTTACGTAGCCTATCACGTCTGACTTTAAAAAACAAAACAAAAATGTGCATACGCAAATGGCGGTGGCTACGGCCGCCGCCATTTGCGTTCCTTATTTTGGGCCGTCTTAGTCTACGTAAATATTTACGTAGACTAAGATGGCGAAAATAGGGAGAACGCAAATAGTGTAGCGGATGCTATTTGCGTTCCCCCTTATTTTCGCCGTCTTAGTCTACGTAAATATTTATGTAGACTAAGACGGCCCAAAATAAGGAACGCAAATGGCGGCGACCGTAGCCGCCGCCATTTCCGTACGCGCGTTTTGTTTTTTTTAAAAGTCAGACGTGATAGGCTAAGTAAAGATTTACGTAGCCTATCATGTCTCTTTTTTTTTTCAACACTGGAAATGGCGGCGGCGGCAGCAGCAGCCGGTCGGACGACCAGCCGCTGGAGCTTCCGCCGGAGCCGCCGGCGCCCGGAAGATCCGCCACAGGTAAGTCTCGTCCCAGGGGGGATCCGCGGGGGGGCGGGGGGGGCAGCAAGCCGTTCTGCCACGGAGTTTGGGCGGCCGAATGCACTGGCATTCGGCCTCACCGAGATCCGTGGCGGAATTCTCTGACATCCCTATCCACACAATTAGGAGATAGTAACCTCCTAATGGTCACCTTAAACACCTTCTGATTAGGGTCTCTAATCCCATGTATGGCTTGACAGTTTTTACTTTTTGTTTTAGTCTCTGAGAAAAGAAAACTTTAGTCATGGGTAGCACCAAAGCCACTGGACCTAACTGTCTGAACTCTGGCAGGCTCAGTCATCTCCATAGGGGCTGCCAAGTCCCCAAATTCCATGGATGTATGTGGAATCACAAAAAATATATAGTTCTTTGCTTTGACACATTTTCTTGAAAATAGCAGATTTTACCTGTGACTAGCACAAAAGCTACTGGACCTAACTGCCTGAAATTTGGCAGGTTCAGTCAGCTCTATAAGGGCTGTCAGGTCCCCAAACTCTATGCACTTATGTGGAAGCACAAAAGAATTATAGCTCTTTGCTTTGACACATTTTCCTGAAAATAGCCAATTTTACCTGTGAATAGCACAAAAGCCACTGGGCCTAACTGCCTGACGTTGGGCAGGTTCAATCAGTTCCATGGGGGCTACCAGGTCTCCAAATTTCATGTATTTATCACACAAGCCAAAAATGTTGTGGCCGTTCCTGTTTTGCAATGCAAGTCAATGGGAAAATGTAAAAAATATGGCAATTAGGACAGCTCAAAAGATCCAGGGCACAGCTCAAAAAAAGATCCCAGGCCCGTACCCGCGTGGGGACCCCCTAACAATGCCCCTGCTTCAAGAACTAACATAACTTCACTGAAACAACTGCTAACTTGCAGTTCCCTGTTCTTTTTTCCTTCTACTGCTCATCTGATGTTTGAGAACTTATCTTAAAGTGATAGATACACTTTCTAAAATCATCTCTTTACATAGGACACTACGTCCCCTATTGCTACAGTGTGAAGCAAGAGGCCACACTGAGCAGTGTGCTTGTGGATTTCTATACTTGTATGTGCATCCTTTGCATTTTCAAATTAGCTTTTCAAATTAGCTATGCTCGATATGCTATATGCTGCATCCCCTTTAAGAGCTTGTGATTTTAAACAAAAATAGAGCATACAAGTGACTGCCTTGCTGCTGATTGTGGTGTATTGTTTTCTGAGTCCCAAAAAAGTGAATGGATAAGTAAGCAGTTTCATGGAAATTTAATTGGGAAATGAGAGACAAGCACAATAAATAGCATTTTCCATCTATTATTCCTTCTCTTCTTCTTATGTGTACATAGAGGTTGGAAATGGGTGATGTTTCCTTGTAAAGTTTTACATATTCTACCCATATTTTAGAATCAGAAGTCTTCAGTTTAAGGGTACTTCTAGACAGAAGGTTCCTAGTGCTACTAATCAAAAGATGCAACTATTCCATCTTTTCCTTGTTAATGGCCTTTTTGTGGAAAGAAAAAAGATGGAATAAGCAGTCAGAAAACACGAGAGGATTACAAGTGGAACATGACACCAATGACTGGGCCCACCGTAAAATTCCATAAATGAGGAAGGGTGATTGCATGATAAAAACTTCACCTGGATGCACCCTAAAAGAAAATGTGCTTACAAATTCACTCATGAGGAAAAAAACATGGAAATTGTCCTTTAAGAAGCCCACCTTAACATCTACATAGGGATATACAAGAATTTTGTTTATGTTCGCAAATCATGTGAACATGTCCTGTTCACAACCGTCAATGCAAACAACAGGATCGGTGGGGCGGGGGACAGGGAGAATTTTGCAATTTCCTGAACTTGCATTCGAAAACACTTCGAAAAATGTGCACTTTAAAAATGCAAATTCTCCCCAAAATACTCATTTTCACGCTTTATGATTTTTGGTGCACTCTTTTAAAAATGTGTATTTTTCACAACTGAAATGCACCCTTTTTGAACTAAATGAAAACAGAGCGCAGTCAAGCACAAGAACTGAGCCAAGCCAAGCTTCAAGCTGGTGTTTAGAGAATCTTGATGACTGCGAAAATTGTTTGCTCATCTCTACTTCTGCACCATGCAAGCAGTAAATCGTTTCTACAGTCTTGCTTATTGTGCCTGCTTACAACTTAGCCTCCCACAGTTTCCCCGGATTTTCCCTACTGTCATTTCCCACTGTTTCTGGAAAAGCAAGAAACCTAGGTCAAAGAGCTCTCTTTGTTCATACACCGAGCCACATAGGAGCTGCTTCCCTGTGGTCCTATCCCATGTGGCTGCAGGTGTGTGTGTGTGTTTGTGTGTGTGTAAAAGACAGAGAATATCACAACTGCATGGACAGGGCTGATCAGCTTAGTCTTTCCCCCCTGACTGGCAAAGCAATGGGAAAGCGGTTGATGGCTGGATTGGGGGGGGGGGGACACAGCTACTTTTTCAGCTGCACTGCCTGCCAGTCCATTTCCAGGCCAGATTCAAAGTGTTGGTATTAACATTCAAAGCCCTAAACAGCTTGGGGCCAGGTTATCTGAAGGATTATCTCTTCCCATATATACATGCCCAGCCCCTAAGATCATCTTCAAGGATCCTTGTCCAGGAGCCCCTGCCAAAGGAGGCGAGGCCAGTGGCTACCAGGAAGAGGCCCTTTTCTGCTGTGGCATCCCAGCTGTGGAATGAGCTCCCTAGAGAGGTTTGCCTGGCGCCTACGTTGTGCTCTTTCTGGTGCCAGGTGAAGACCTTTTTATTTTCCCTAGCTAGCGTTTTAGCATCCTGTCCTTTTAGCTTTGCTGTTTTAAATCTGTTACTGTATTTTAAATGTCTGCATTGCTGCTAGGTTTTATTCTGGTTGTATTTTTATATGGTAGTCTTAAGTTTTTATATTTTATATTGTTTTTATGCTGTACTTCGCGGTTTTAATTTTTGTGAACCACCCAGAGAGCTTCAGCTATTAGGCGATATAGCAATGTAATACATAAATAAATAAAATGTGCCCAGCTCCACATATGTGATTGCAGTATTCATATACACCACTGCTGTGTGCGACAGCACTGCAAGGAAGTGGCTTCCATGTGGCTGTGTATTTGTGAGTGAGTGAGACTTAGATATGACAGAAACTGCTGCATGAATCTTCAGCAACTGAAAGGCAGCACATTCTCTCCTATCTGTGGCTCAGCTGGCCCTAGGGATGTACGAAAGTCCCTTACCTTGCCCGAAATTTGATTCGCGGTGGGGGGGAGGTGCTCCGTCCCTCCCGCCGAAATTCTGGCTGGGGGGAGGCGCCCCGTCCCTCCCACCGCGAATCCTGCCGGCCAGGAACACAAATGGCGGCGGCCATAGCCGCCGCCGTTTGCGTCCCTGCAGTCAACCGTGATAGGCTACGTAAATGTTTACGTAGCCTATCACGGCTGAGTTAAAACAAAAAACAAAAAAAGCGCGTACGCAAATGGTGGCGCCCATCGGCGCTGCCATTTGCGTTCCTTATTTTGGCACGTGTAGTCTACGTAAACATTTACATAGACTACGGCAAAAATAAGGTGAACGCTATTTGCGTACGCGCGGTGTTTGTTTTTTTTAACTCAGCTGTGATAGGCTACGTAAACATTTACGTAGCCTATCACGGTATTTTTTGAAAATCTAGCCGTGATAGGCTACGTAAATCTTTACGTAGCCTATCACTTTTTTTTTTTTTTAACTTGGAAATGGCGGCGGCAGCCAGTCGGAAGACCCGCCAACGCCACCGAAACACTGCCGGAGCCGCCGCCACCAGGGAGATTCGCACAAGGTAAGTCACGTCCCGGTGGGGTGGCGGGGGGGGGTGGCAGACCGTTTCGCCACTGATTTCGGGGGGCCGAATGCGCTGGCATTCGGCCTCCCCGAGATTCGTGGCGAAATTCTCTGACATCCCTAGCTGGCCCCAGTCCTGTGCTTAGCAGCACCTATACCATCTTCACTCTCTTTTCTGCCCATAAACCTTGTAATTAGGTTCATGGCATCTCAGGAAAAGCCAAACAGCTTCAAGTGACTTTATCCTCCTCCCAGATCTCATGTTGCCCCCATCAGATTCCTTGCAGCCACCCAAGGGATCTTTGGGAAACGGCGATCTATCAGTGAGGGAATTAGATTAGTTCTCAGGACAGCTGGGTTATATTTCCATCAGTTTAATAACCTACTGTGGGATCACTGACCTGTCTTTCCCTTTCTCTGCATTGACTCCTGTCTTCTGCTAAGTTTATCTATTTTGCATGCTGCCCTATTTTTCCCTTTTATTAATTGTCCCCTGGAACAATGCAGTCCTCAGTCTCTGAGAAGCCTGGTTATTAGAATTACGATTAAGGAAAGGAGAGAATTCTACCTTATAAAATGCTTTCATAAGCCTTTTATGTGTCTCTCATTAAAAAAAATTATCCCAGTTAGCTCTCACATCCAGACTATAATGGAATAAGCAATATGGAAGGGCAATAGTGTACACTGGGGCAGGGAAGGCATAGCTTGATATTACAGTATATTAAAACTAATTGCCACTATAGCCAAATGATGGTTTTCTATACCAGTTACAAAAAAAAGACTGGCACATTAAATAGGAGGCTTCATTTCCAAGACATCTCATAAATACTTAAAGAGAAAAGGGGGATGAGGGGAGGAAAGCTATCAGCAATTTGGGTTTAATGATGTATAGGGCATAAGCCTTGGGGAAGGGGCAGCTCGCTGCCAAACCATTATATCTTCAGCATGCATCTAAGATCAAACTTTTCTCCGGCCAGGTCTGTAACATGATTCTAGATAATTGGTAGATCCAATAACTTGCTACAAACAATACTTTTTAAATTGCCAAATATAACATAACAGCCAACTCCACAATTCTTACTAATTGCTTTAGGGCCTTTCTGCATGGACACAAAACTGAGGGTCGGTTGGATATCAGCTTTGGTACTGGTCCATGCTGTTTGGGCAGACTCAGCCTGGAGCAACAACCAGTGCAATAACTGCAGCCTAGACAAAGTTCATGTCACCCTGTGCCACATCACCTTTCCTTGAAGTGGCACAAAACACCTCATAGTACCTGCTGCATTGGAGCAGTGGGAATCAGAGACGCAGCTAGAAATTCTCAGTTTTGAACTAGGAATATCCTGACTCCAGCATATCATGGCTAGATTGATCTAGGACACTTTTTCACCATAATCTCCTTTTAAATTACTCCACAAATCCCCCTTCCATGTGTGTATTATTGTGAGCAGCATAACCCCAAATTATAAACTTTGCAACTATGACTCCATTCTCACCCAGCAATTCAACATAGTCAAAATCCTTTTTCTTAACTAGATTAGCCTAGAAAAAGGAAAAAAAGCTCACCAAGTTAGTTTTAAGAGGGAATGTTATCTGGCGCATTCCCATTGCCTCCATGAGCTCCCCACTAAATGATGGCTGAGATGCTGCAAAAGATTGGCTTTTAATAATAATAAACACAGGCAAATTGCATAGCTAAGTAAAGTCCTCAGCTTGCTCTTCCTAGGGTTGGTGGCAAGGCAAGTCTGTCACAATCTCTGCCTACTTTAGGTCAGAATATCACCTGTCCCCATTCCCTCTTTGGAGAATTGTGGCAATTCCTGTATCTGTTGTGTAGCCTGAGCTCTACTTGATAAAACTGCTCTGCTGAAATACAGTTATGCCTGGACTGGTAACAGGGGGTCAAGGAAATGATAACTGGAGAAACACAGGAAAAGGAGATGGATATGTGGTCATTGCAGGTTGCCATAAACATAGCTAAGTGAGGGAGGTTATCCAAGTAAGCAGACAACAAGAACACCTTTCACACAATTAAAGCGGCAGCAGGGCCACATTGCTTAGCCCTTCCTCAACATGGCACGGCTTTCCTTGGCCCCACCTCCAACATTGACAAGTTAGGTGTGGACATCTGCAGGGGGAAAGCCTGCATGCCAAGACCTATATGCAGGAGCAGGAACCCTGATCATACAGGGCTCCAGTACCCAGGGAAATCTACATGTGTAGGCATTCCCCTTGCAAACATCTATACCTAATGCCTGGATATTGGGAGTGGGGCCAGCAGCAAAGCCCCACTGCCCCTTTAATTGCATGGACTCTTTTCCATGCACATGAAGGTAGCTAATGAATTCTGCAAAACATGTTTACTTGACCAAACCTAGGGATGCACATCCAAAAATCAGCAAAAGGTAAAGTAGAGGAAGTCTGAGAATAAGCATGGATGTGTGAGTCATGCACCTATAAAATGACAGCTGCCTAGAACTAGCAGAGACAAAGGAGATGTTTGTAAGGAAGGCAGCTTCTGACACATAATCAGAAAGTATAAAATAGGAGTAAGAAGAACTGTATGTTGGAACTTATTCCTAGAACTCAAGGTACCAGTTCAAATTTTTCAAGATTATACCCACAATAGATCAGGTGTGGGATGCTGGGAGCCTTTGGATAGAAGCAGCTCAGGTTGACCACCTGTATTGCTGTCTGAACGCTGGAAATAATGAGACTTCATGCTAGACTTGCTATAACTATAATGGTCAAGCAGCAGAACAAATTAATAAAGAAGTTCTTCTCTATTAAAAAATCTGTGTCTCAGTCTCTTGGTTAAAAAAAAAGTTGCAGGTTGAGAAGTTTTGCCTTCCCCAAATACTTCTGATAATAGTTGGGGACTCTATCCTAACCCAAATTGCAATCCCAGAGAATTGTTACCCACCTGCTACAGCCACATCCACTCAAAGGGCCTGTTGAGACACAACCCTAACCCACCACCAGGAGCCCAGTTTGGCTGCAGGGACGCTGGGATGTGGGGAAGAAATGCTGGAAAACCCAGCAAGTAACCTTGGAGGGGAGTGGTTAGCGGAACCACATGGTTCCATGATTGTGTGGTAGGACCATTGGCAGTGGTCCTGCTACCCCTCCCCTCCGATTTTTTGCAACCCCTCCTTTCCCGTGCATGTCTGAACAGGCCCAAAGTTTCCTCCACCCACTTCTCTTAATTCCTCTCTCCTGCTCAGCTGACTTTCATGTCCTTTTGAAGACACTAAAGATTGAATGCCCTGATTCTCTTTCCACCTCTGCACCAAGCCAGCTGGTGCCCACAGATTCTATGTCTACCCATGGCCTGCTGGTGCCCACAGGCAGTCAGGTCTACTCCTTGAAGACATAGAGATTAGGGACAGGTCTCCCCCTTTCAGATACAGATAAGCTGCTAGGATTCTTGTCTATCTTGACAATATTTGCCTTTACTTAAAATGCTGGTTGGAATCTAAAGAGAATTGTCAGTGCACACAAGCCTTTCTGTACATAAATCAGGGCTTCTCAGAGTGTGTCAGGGGCGCTTGGTCAGAAGGGGAGGGGGCCTCTGAAGCCTCACTGTTTAACTGGTAGCTCCCCATAGGAGCCTTTGTTTTATTAACTTTGACTCTGCATCTGAGTGTTAAAAAGCAGCTTACAGCATACACAATAAAGCCACAACATATTATAATATATATTGCCATTACAATAGGAGTCCATTTAGATCCCAGTTGATACATCTGAAATGGTAGAGTCATTTGGTAGAAATCTGTTGGACAAGTATATGTTATTAGGAGGTTAATTTCAAAGAGAACAAACAAGAAATGATGCCCCTGTGTATCAATATGTGATGCCTTAAGTACCACAGCCTCCTGTAATCTGATTTTTCACATTACTCAGTTGCTTAATAGCAAAGTGCTTTTAAAAAATTAAGCTTGCTTTATATATCTATGTACAAAGGCTTTAAAAACTGCAATAATTAAAAGAAGATAAACAGGCAGGCAGGCAGAGTCTCTACATGGACCACATTTTTAAAGGATACAAGTTTTAACCTCAGATATCAACTCTTGATATAGCAGTATGCCTTAGGTTATTGTCTCTTCGCATACAACTCTATGGGTTTCTCCGCATTGGGCTTATATTGTGCAATCAAGATTGATTACTCACAGAAGTTTGCAGGTCCTTTATACAATGTCATCAACCTCCAAGGCCCCTCCTGTGGTTTATGACCTTTATCCTGCCTTTGTAAAGTGCAGCGGAAGTCCGATTTTTCTCTAGGAAGCACTATGAAGTGCTTTACTTCCTGAGTGTACCTCCATAATGGTGCTATAACAGCAGCACCATCTAGTGGCTGTAAAATGAAACCATATAGAACTTGCGAAGAAATACCAAACAGCATGTGTCAGCCTGTGTAAAGGAGCCGACCTTAACCTTGCAAAGAATCCGCAAGCAGAAGACCTGATAAAGATGTGAGATTTTTAGCCTCTTGTGGTGAAGCCCTATGTGTGTTGGCTGCATTACAAAGGGATAGTGTCCACAAGGAAACATGCGAGAATGTAGCACACCACATCTGTCTAGGTAGACCAGGCTCTCAGCCTAAACATTCTTCAGCTTTACTTCAGCAGGCCTATCAAGAAACATACAAAAGGCGAAATAATTCTACTGAGATGGAGAGGGAGAGAGAGAAAACACCTGGGCAAGCTTGAAGAGCCTAGAAATTCCATAATAAGGAGCATAGCTGAGCTAACTAAAAAACCAATTATGTATTCCAGATCATCTTTACTAACTTGTTTCTTGTCTGTATAAACATTGGCCCATCAAGTTTCTTCTCTGCCCAAGAAATCAACTGTTCGGGAGCAAGAAGATTTCATTTTCAATTGATATGGTCTGGTCTGGTTTTGGCCCCCTTCTGATGATTGCCACTTGCCATCCTGCTGTGGTAAGGAAAAAGAAGAGCTATACAGAAAGTGGTAATGCTCTTGCATGGGTCACTGAACACCTATTAGTCAGTTACTACCATCTCACAATTAACTAGAACAGATCTCAGATGGAAGTGAGAAGAATGTCTTTACATCCTATGTCTGATTTATCTTGTACCATTTGTAAGAATCAGACAAGCTTTTTTATCAGTTAATCAGTGAAAGTGCAGATGAATAAAAGAACAATTGTTCTGAATTGGGGAAAGCATACTTTGTTTTTCAACTATGCATGCCCACGTTGCAGAAGATACTTAGAAGAAAAATTATCTGTATATTTGTCCTAAAATACTTTCCTTTAAAAAAAAGTGTGTTGCCTGATTAATCAGGGGAACCATTTTATTAAAATGGTTTTTAAACAATTAATCTAACTAAGTAATTGATTAAACAATGCAGTGCCAATAAAACATATCTCCTGGAATTAGGTATTCTAACGCCACACAACCCCGACATACCTTGGAAACATTTGAAAATTGTCACTGTCATGCATATCCTGGGCTGTTGCTTTCCTTTTCCTCTACCGGAGGGAGGTATTTGCTCAAGATCTGAAAAGTCTACCTGGAAAATGGCTAGTAGGAACATGTCACTTAGTCCAAGGAAGGGACTAGGTAAGGTGACCAACTGGACAGAAGACAATTCATGGATGAGAAGCAAGGAATCAAGTATCCAAAATCAAAGTGACATGTGAGCAGGGACTAAAAGCCAGTTTTGTGCAGCCTCATCAAAGCATAGACTAGGGATGTGCAAATCAGCAAAGCTTGAGCTTGCCAAAAATCTCTGAATCCCATCTCAGATCTCATTCCGATTGTAGTCTGTATTAGATTACAAGCTTTGTTTTTTCTTTTTTGCATGAAAATCCAAGAGTATTTTCATGTGTATTTTTTCAAATGTATGCATCAATTTTGCACATCTTTAATATGTACACATTCTTCTCCCATTGATTAAAGTACATCTGTGCACATTTTTCAAAAGTACATATTTTTTCATGCACATTTTTTCAAATGTACGTATGCTGTCCAACACATTTTTCTTGGTCTGTGAATCACATTGCAAGCTTGAAAATGTACAGATTTTTTACCACAGAAAGGTGCATACTGGGTTGGATTCCTACACTGAGCAGAGGGTTGGACTTGATGGCCTTGTAAGCCCCTTCCAATCCTACTATTCTATGATTCTATGAAAACCTAATTAAAAATGAATTGAAACTAATTTCTCATATATCCCTAACACAGACAACAAGAATTCCAATTAAAAGTAGAAAGCCAGTTCTAAAGAAGAACATTGTTTTCCATGAGCTATGTAGCATGGAGTTGGAGGTGGTAGTACTGAAGACAGGAAGAAAGTAGCACAATCAAACAAAGGAACTGGCCATAGTACAAAATAGGCCCAATGGCGTATGCCAGGTAACAATCAGGTTGAACAAATTCATGCTGTTTTCTGCTGACTTTGATGGCAGCCGCCAATGGCAAAACTCCCTAACCACCCATGATATGGCATGATGCTTGCAAAACAGAAGAAGGTGAAATTCCTGAGGACCAATACACATGTCTTATATTGAGTCTATTGTAACTGGGGATCAGTGCCCTGCAGATCAAGTTTTAAACTGATCTCTTGGATATTAAACTGTCACAAAAGCAATCTTAGTATTGCCAGTTGTATTGATCTAATTGGATCAGGTATTCCTGGGCTTCTTGAAAGCAGTGCTGCAATTGCCAAAGAGTAATTCTATTAAAACAGAAACTGCAGAAGGCTGCTCAGGAACAAAGAAAAACTGTAAATGCCAAGCAGGGCAAAATCAGACTGAAACCACATGTCTCATTTGCAAAAATATAAAATACCACTAGAAAAAAACTGAACCCCTGACACAGGAAGAACAGGTCCAGGTGCTGCCATGATTCTGCTCCAACTCCCTCCAGGTCACCCATATTACAGTGCCATCTTCCATCGAATTGTTTTCAGTCCTCATCCTGTATGTATTCAGTTTAACAAAATAATATAAAACATACATTCTTTCTATACTGAAGCTCACATAAACTTTCTGACAAGGTCTAGAATCCTGAAGCACCAGCATCTAGCGACTCTTCTCTCCTGCAAATAAACATCCAAATTTCATCAGCCATCTCCCACAGACAAACGGGGAAGTTTGAGAGGGGAAAATGGTATGCTAAGGCTGTAATCCTATACCTCCTTACCTGGGAATAAGTCCCATTGAACTCAACGGGACCTGCTTCTGAGTAGAAACGTACAGGACTGTGCTATTAGAGTATTGGCAATAGAAATCTCTTTCTTCCTTTCATTTTCTTCTTATGGAAAGATAAGACCCACATAGCAAAAGCCATGTTTATGATAATACATGCAGTATGGTAGATGTGTGTTCCTTGCTGCAGGACACTGCTGCACATAGTCACAGTGCTGATCCACTTACTTGCAGTGCTAATCTTATGCCACAGTTATTAGTAACATTATTATCATTATTTGTAAAGTATTTACAATGACTAGAGGCTTTACATAAAATAAAACACAGGCCCCACCCTAAGGCTTATGAGCTAAATAAGAAAAGACAAACAAGAGAATGGAAATGGAGGGAAAGGGTGGCTGTATGAGATTAGAAAACGACAGTAGGAAGAGACAAGTATTTATCAAGCCTTTAAATACACCAATGGAAGGATGAAGAGAATCCCAATAGCAGGAGGCAGCAAGGGAGAACTAGCAAAATTGGGAATGGAGGGAGTTATCTTTGGTTTGTGGCAGACAAGAGCACCAGAGGACCAAAGGAACACGAAGAGTAGAGAAACAAGCAAATAAGTGGAAGCAAGAGAATATTTAAGTGTTACACGTTTAAATTGAATACAAGATGAATAAGGGAAAATGAGGAGGAACCTGATCTCAGCAGCAGACTCACCAAGCTGAAGAATTTGAGACACAGGAAAGAAATTGGTGGGAAGAAGCAATAACTCCAATAAAAAGAGTGTTGAAATATAGACAATGTATACTTTATTTACAGTGACTCAGAGGCACCTGCATAAGCAGACTGGGGAGTGACAGCTGGGAGACAGGGCAGTTGGATGCAGTGACTAGGACAGCATGGGTTTAGGGACAATGATCATGTTATAACTATTGTTTATGTTAAAATTGCTGTTTACAGTTTCTAAAGTAAGTTGTTAATTTAAATTTTAAATGGTTAAAATTTAACCACCTCTGCCACCGGCCACACTGTATTACCAATGCAAGAGATAATGAAAGAGTGAACAAGACTTTAGTTGCATCAAGAGAGCAGAAAGGACAAATGTTATAGGTATTACAAAGATGAAAACAAGATCTGGCTACTGAGGATATGAATGAAGAATAAAAGACAGCGCTAATGTTATCAGCTTTAGGGAAGGAAGAAACAATATATTTATCTAGAATGGAAGTGAGAGAAAAGAAAAATTATGGGAAGGCATGAAGCAAAACAGAAGACCTGAAGACTAGCTCTGGAAACCAAAACAAAAAACAAAAATGCTGTGAGTTGTAGGACTTTTTTCTGTCTAAACCTATGCAAGATTGCGCCCTAATACAGCCTAGAGAGAGAATATAAAAAGGTAAAAAGAAGGGGATCTAAGACAGAAACTTGGAGAACAGCAACAGAGAGTGGAAAAGATGAAAAGGAAGAACTGTTAAGAGAAACCTTGAAGGAGCCATGAGACAGATATGACTAAAACCAGGAAAGAACAGAACCAAGGAAACCCAGCGAGCACAGAGAAATCACCATCCATGGAGTAAAAAGCAGAAGAGGTGGAGAAAACAAAAGATCATAAGACTTAGCACGGAGGAGATTTTTGAGTTTGATTTGAGCAGTTTCTGCTGAATGAGTAGATCAAAACCAGACTGATAGGGATCAAGGAGAGAATTACCAGAGAAAATATTTAAGAGCCTGATAATGGACTTTAGAGAAAAGTAAGCAAAGAGATAGCATGATAGTTAACAAGAAAAAGACCAATATGGAAAGGTGTCCTCTAAGATTTGGAGAGACAAAATCATCGTTAGACCATGTGAAGCAGAGAAGGTAAGACAGCAGGAGCTATTTATTTAAAAGAGTAGGAGGGAACAGGTATTTTTATACTTCATTTTGCCACAACACAATAAACTAGTGGTTAGGCAAGACACCTATGAATGGACCAAAACCTTGAATTGCCAGGCAAAGCTTTAAAAAAAACACCAATTATTTATTAGGAAACAGAAGACTAGAGATACATAAGCAAGTGTACAGAAAAATAAGCAGCACACACTGTGACTTGGGCTATATTGATAAAACTTTGAAGAGCAAGGTTCTCAAGCGCAATTATAATTATATTACCAATAGAATCAGCAACAAGAGTACAAATTCATGTGGGCTGCTGCCATTACCATTAGTCACATCCCAGAAGTCAGAAGGTAGCTTCCCAATGCCACCAATCTTAAGCAGTTTTTAGTGTGGTGGGTCTGTTATCTGGTTTGTTTGTTTTAGCTTAGTATGGGTTTTAGCTGGTGTGTGTTTGATGGTGTGAATCTTTCTTTGAGCATCACCAGTTTGCCTTCTGTGACATGCGTGTTTTGTTGTGCTTTGTGAGGGCAAAAAAGTGATTTGGCATTTGGTGCTCAGACTCTACTTCTGTTTTGTTCTCAGTTTCTTGTCCAAGTTACTTGTCTCTAAGCCTCATCATTATGCCGTCTTTGAAATGGGTGTTGGAGCAGATAACTTTAGGTTCAAAAGAGTGGGTTTGTGTTTTGGGGCTCAAACTGTACCTCTGCCTTGTACTTAGCTTCTTGGCCGAATTACTTTTCTTATAGTCCACCGGTTTGCCTCATAGTCTCACCAGTATTTCTTCTGGGAAATGGGTGTTTTATGACTGGCCATGCCCCCCATGGCAGCCATTTTATGAATGGACAAGCCACTTTGGCAACCATTTTGTGAGAGCATCCACAACACTTCAAAATTCCAAATGTGCCCACCAACCCAAAAAGTCTGGGGACCCTGGCCTAAGAGATTCAGCTATGAATCAGGGCTTCCCCAGTCCATATCTCATTTTTGTCATGAAGTCACTAGATAGAATTGGAAAAGTCATTATCACCGAGTCTCATTGCCATTCATAATATGAGTGTAATCATACTGACCTACCTATACTTTACTCAGTTTTGCTAAAAATTACAAGAAGATAATGTATGTGACATGCTTTGAATACTCTAAAAGAGCTATATTAATACTTGTTATTATTATTATTATTAAATTAATGGACACAGTTTTAGGGGAGAAACAAAATGGCTCTCTATTTAAGTAGAGATACAAGTATAGAATTAGCTGTTACCTGGAATTACCTAGTTTCTGTGACTATTCTTGCTTTGTTGACTATTCATGCTTTGTCTGAATGGCGGTCAGACGCAACCATGGTGGGTTATTAACCAGAAACAAACTGTGCTCAGTAACCACCTGCTGCAAGATGGTTAGCGGCACTAATCATGTCTTAGTGTGATATCTCAACAGACTCCATGGCTAATGGAGTGCTTCCATAGAGCTCCGCAGCAAGGGCAGCCAAAAATGGCCATTCCAGGAGAGGGGCTGTTGATGGCCATTGGTGGCCATTTTCTTCCTTCTTTCTGATTCTGTTAGAAAACTAAGCAAAAACTAAATAAAAACACCAAAAAATTGTGCAAAAATACCATATCGCTAAAATATGCATTTGCGCAAAATCGCCGTATATTGCTAAAACATGCATTATCCCCATATATAGCCAAAATACACATTTGTGCATATACGCATATGTGCAAAATTGCTATATTGATATAACATGCATATCGGGATAATGCGCATTTTAATTATATATGGCAATTTTGAGAAAATGCACATTTTAGCCATATACAGCGATTTTTGCACAATTTTTAGCATTTTTATTTTTTGCTTATTTTTATAACAGAAAGAAGGAAGAAAATGGCTGCCAATGGCGAGCAGCCACCCCACTCCTGTAATAGACGTGTGAACCGCTGAAGCAGCTAGTATGCGTGATGGAGCAATTGGAGGACTGCAGGAAGGAGGGTGGTTAGAGAGTGGTTAGGCTAACCACACTGCGGGCCATGGTTAACTGCACATCTGCCAGGGGCTCTCACAGTGGTTAGCACTAACCACCATGCACCATGGTTAGCCTTACCACCCTGCCCCAATGTGCGTGTGAACAGGGTCTGTGTTTCACATTCACTGCCAAGTTCTTGCTAGATATCACAGTCCAATGTGCTGTCTGGAGGGGGGGCGGGTCCTGCTGTGAACCACTGTTTTCTGTCCAGAGTCCAACACCCCAAACCCCTTATTCCCAGTTCCAAAATAGGACAGAATCAGGAATAGATTCCAGAGTTTACAGTTCATTCTCCAGTGATTTGTTATGTGAATAGTTAAATACATTGCCCTATAGAAAGAAGAGGGAAACTGCTTGAGTGTAGTACCCTGACTAGCAGGAATCCAGGTCAGAGCATCCCTGACAGATGGCTGTCCAGCCTCGTCTTGAACGCCTCCAGTGTGGGAGAGCCCACCACCTCCCTAGGTCATTGGTTCCATTGTTGTATTGCTCTAACAGTCAGAAAGTTTTTCCTGATGTTCAGCCAGAATCTGGCTTCTGTTCAGGTGGAGAGGATGTTTCAGAGCCACCCGATCTAATGCTCCAGTGATTGCAGCATTCCAGCCACCAACCAGGGTCTCGACCGAGTGGCCGTTGGCGTGCTCCAGAGAATCCCCAAGCGCGTTCAGGAATCCATTCGAATCCATAAGAGGACCATTTTAATGGGTCCTCCACCCGTGCGGAGGGGTTGTGGAACCAAGAAGTCTAACATCACCAGATCGTGATCTGACAAGAGGGTAGTGGTTATATCCCCGACTTCCAAATCACTCCCCACTTCTTCAGAAACAAACACAAGGTCTAGCGCATGACCGGCTACATGGGTGGGCCCAGTTGGAATAGGGTGCAGTTCCCAGGAAGCCATGGTCTCCATGGTTTCCTGCA
The DNA here is from genome assembly GCF_057233095.1 of Heloderma suspectum. Lineage (NCBI taxonomy): Eukaryota > Metazoa > Chordata > Lepidosauria > Squamata > Helodermatidae > Heloderma > Heloderma suspectum. The sequence goes on from NC_139459.1 coordinate 282,566,140, forward strand.
TTGAGCAGGGGGTTGGACTCGATGGCCTTGTAGGCCTCTTCCAACCCTACTATTCTATGATTCTATGAAGTCCCGAGGTGCCCCCGTGAGGATGGCCTCTGAATGTACACTGAAGTCCCCCAACACCAATAAGCTGGGGGGACTGCACACGCATATCAGAGACCACCTCAAGCATCTCGGCCAGGGAGTCAGTCATGCAGCGGGGTGGACGGTGCTTCGGGGACAACCTCCAGTACATGCACTCAGCAACCCTGGTCTCCTGGAGAGGGGGTCTGGTGAAGACCAAGGACTCCCAGTAGATAACAACCACTCCCCCTCCCTGATCCCCAGCCCTCGGCTGCTGTGCGTATGAAAACCCAGCACGGCACATGGCCGTAAGAGTTGGAGCAGCGGCCTCAGCAAGCCAGGTCTCCGTAATACATGCCAGGTCTACAGCCTCATACAGGATCATGTCATGGATGAGGGATGTTTTCTGGGTAACAGATCTGGCATTGCAGAGCAGCAAATGAAGGCCAGAAGATGGAGCCACACCTCCCCCAGCCATCCTTTGGCTCTGGACTGGCCCAAACAGGGGACAGATATTACACATCTCTCCCTTGCTTCCCTTACCTGGCATAGCCTGCCCCTAGCGCTCTGCCAGTGCCTGCCACCCAGCCTCGGTATCTGGCCCCCAGTGCTCCCCCCACTGCTTCCGTCAGATAGACACATGCCCCCTCGCTCCGGCCTATCAGGCAGGCTACCCACCCCTAAAAACACAACAGAATCCCCCCCAAAAAAAACTCACCCCCTCACCAATAATTCTTTTTTTTTTTTAATCCCCTTTAAAAATACTGCCAGGCAGAAGTCCACAGTGGTGGGGGTGGCAGCGGCGGCAGGCAGCGGCAGCAGGAGCAGGAACGCCCTCTTCCCTGGGTGATGGTAGCTTCTCCTGCAGGCCCTGGCTCTCCTTTTAAAAGCTAAATTTGAAAGATGCATCTTCACACCCTTTCCGAAGGCCAAGAAAGTGGGGCCAATTGTAGTTCTCGAGGGAGCATATTCCATAGTTATTTCATGGATCATTTTCTATGTATCGCTTTACCATAAATTTTGTGAACTGCCCAGAGAGCTTCAGCTATTGGGCAGTATAGAAATGAAATAAAAATAAAATCAATAAATCAAACACACCAGAGACTTTAAATACCTATCTCCAAATAGGATGTGTAGAATATTCTTACAAGCTATTCTGATGTAGCAAACAAATAGCAAAACTTCACTATACCAGAAGTACTAATGAAATCACTTTGCATATGATAATGAACATTTCTCCCTGCATCTTTCTAGTGCAGTTGAGCTGGCTGCAGAAGAAGGGGAGGTACTAGCCACATGCATCTCCTACTGAGAAGAGAAGTATACTGTCAATCAATCCAGTGAAACACCGGTCTTCAATCTATGACTGTGCAAACACTAATACCGCAAAAGCTAATTTTACAGAGTTCCACTCCGAGGACTCCTCTTTGTCCCAGATTCCCACAGCTTGGGAGATTAGCACTTCAGAGATAGAGAAAAGAGAAGTTATTTTAAAACACAGCATAAAATTCTCGGACTCAGTGAGCTAAAAAAAACTGATTGGAGTTTGTGAGGGGCAAAGGGGATTCAAATAAATGGGGAGAGAAGGAGATTGTTGAATCTGCTAGTTTGGAAAACTGGAAATACTTGTTTTCATTTTTTTTCTCTACATTCCATGCTCCTTTGGAGCAGGATTGTTATCTTCCAACCACCTGTGAGATCTCCACATATTGCTCTTGGTCTAAACTTTCTGCCCAACGTGATTTCATACGGATTCAGCACATCAAGCCATTGAGGGGATATTCAGATAAGAGGACAATGAAGGTTAGCAAATACGTAACAGCTTGCCCAAGTTGAATTCAGGCCCTTCATGTATGTACTCAGTGGGAGAAATGGAAATTCTTTACTCACTGGCGAATTTCTGTTCGCATCGAGTGGAGGCCAGCCAGTATGGGGAAGGCCCTGCCTCCAGGGCTGGGAAGGCAGTCTCCAACTTGAACTTCTGGAGGAGGCGGGTTGTCCCCCCATGCCTGCTCATTGAGTCTTCCAAGTCTTTGTAACTCCTCAGAAGCCCCCAGTCCCAACAGTCTTCGATCGCGTACCTTGAGTGATGATCAGGCTGAGGAAGCAACAATGGTGAAGCCTGTCTAGCCTATGAGTCACCTAGAAGGAGGCTGGCCTGGCTGGCCTCCTTCATTCGATGAGAACAGAAATTCACTGGTTAAGTAAAGAATTTCCATTTCTCCCACTGAGTACAGGATGCCAGCCAGTATGGAGATGTGAAAAAGCACTTCATCCCCGGGCGGGCCAACAAACCCTTAGGCCGGCCCCCTGCTAGGATTGTAGGACCCTCTGGAGGACTCTCCTGCAGAAGGCGCCCTCTGCAGGGGCAAATAGGTTGATCTTGTAGTGGCGTGTGAATGTATGCATGGACGACCACATGGCCGCCTTGCAGATCTCCTCTAGTGGAGCTCTCACCGAGTGGGCCAATATTCCCTCTGGGACTGCTAGGCTGCTGGAGATGTAAGCCAGTGTAATGCACTCACATAGCCAATGTGCCAGAGAGGCTACTGATACCTTCTTGCCCATGGAGGATAGTCTGAAGGACACAAATACGGCGCTATGTTGCTATCTAGGTAGAACCCGAGGGCCCGCCTGGCATCCAGAGTGTGCCACTCCCTCTCCTGGGGCTGGAAGGGTGAGGGCAGAAGGACAGGATGACCAGCTCCTGGGCTCTGTGGAAGTCTGAGTTGATCTTGGGGATGAAAGTTGGGTCCAGGCAGAGGCCCATTTTGTCTCTGTGAAAAATGCAAAGCTCCTTTTCTGCTGAAAGAGCCCCCAGCACAGAGACCCTTTTGGCAGATGTGATGGCTAGAAGGAAAATTGTTTTGAGGGTCAACACCTTAAGGGTGGCAGCCCCTAGGGGTTCGAATGGCTCTTTGGAGAGTGCTTCGAGTACAGCGTTGAGGCACCACATGGGGAACCTTTTCACTGGGGGAGGATTGATCAGTGAGGCCACCCTGAGGAATCTGTTAATGTGGAGGTGAGTCCCTAGCCCCCCCGCCTAACTCCCCTAGTATGGACCCCAAGGCAGAACCCTATCTTTTTAGGGGGGTTGTTTTGAGGCCTGCTGACAGGCCCTCTTGATGGAACTCCAGGATGTTGCCTTTGTTCGTGGCTAAGGGGTCCCTCCCGCCTGGGCCCATTTGAGGAAGGCCCTCCAGATGTGTTCATATGACCTGTTAGTGAAGGAACTCCTGGAGGCCAGGAGGGTAGAAACAACCTTTGATGAGTAGCCCTGGTCCCCTAGCGGTTTCTGCTCAACCGCCAGGTGGTCAGTTTCAGGAAACCCGGGCCTTGGTGCGTGATCGGCCCTCGAGTCAGCAGGTCAGTGCCAGGGCAGCAGGATCAGTGGTCTGACTGTGGATACGTCTATGAGGTCGGCGTACCATGTCCTCCTTGGCCAGTTGGGCGCTATTAGCATTAGCTCTGCCCGCTTGTCCCTCAACTTCCAGATCACCTTCGGGATGAGGAGCAATGGGGGGAAGGCGTAAAGAAAACCCCTGGGCCACCTGCTGCTCAGGGCATCCATGAATTCGGCGCCTCTCGTGAGGTAGTGGGTGGCAAACCTGGGGAGCTTGGTGTTCTGCTGAGAGACAAAGAGGTCAAAGCAGGGCAAGCCTAACTAGCTCATCAGCCAACTGAATGAGTCCAGCTGGAAGGACTATTCTCCTGGGTCTAGGGACGTCCTGCTGAGCCAGTCAGCCTGGATATTCAACATACATTTTAGGTCCTTTGCCTTGATGGAGCAGAGGTGCTTTTGAGCCCACCTGAATAGTATCGTGGCCTCCTTCTCAAGGGATTTGGATCGAGTTCCTCCGTGTTTGTTCACGTATGCCTTCACTACCACACTGCCTGTTCTGATTAGGATGTCTTGTGACTCTAGCTGTGGAGCTGGGTGTCTCAGTGCCAGGCAGATGGCCCTCACTTCCAGTAGATTGATGCTGAGGTGAGATTTGTCCTTGGTCCACAGGCCTTGGGCATGATGGTCCTTGCAGACAGCGCCCCATCCTGTGAGGCAAGCATCTGTGGTTAGAGTGGTAAAAAACAGGGTCTGGATGGGAACACCTTCCATGAGGTTGGGTGGGTGTGACCACCAGGCCAGGGAGTGGGAGACTTCTGCTGGGAGTGCCACCGCTGGGTTGTGGTTGCATGCTACTTCCATCTGGAAGGCCAAGAGAAACGGCTGTAGGGGTCTTGCATGGAATCTTGCCCACTGGAAGGTCTCCTGACACGAAACCATCATGCCCAGAAGCTTTGCCAGTTATCTGAAGTGGAACTTCTTGGTCTGCATCCAGGCCACCAGACTGCTTACTGCAGTCTGCCTGTCTAGTGATAGAGTCATGATATCCTTGGTTGTGTCCAAGGTCATCCCCAGGTGGGGCAGGGATTGTGAGGGTGACAAAGAGCTCTTCTTCTTATTGATTACGTACCCTAGGGTTGAAAGAGTGTCACTGGTGTCTTGCATGCACCATTCTCATGATGGGGAGAGGATCAGGATATCATCCAAATAGGGGTGTAGATGGATTCCCTTTGACCTCAGGTGGGCCACCAGGGCCAGAAGGACCTTTGTGAACACCCTCGGAGCTGTGGCTAGGCCAAAAGGATGAGCCTTGAATTGGAATTGTTTTGTTCCATAGCTGAAGCACAGGAACTTGCGGTGGGATGGCTGGATGGGGATGTGCAGGTAGGCCTCTGACAGGTCCACCAAGGTCAGGAAGTCCCCTCTTTGGAGGCTCTCCTTTATGGATTTGAGCGTCTCCATTTGGAATTTCTGTTTCCTCAGGTAGCGATTGAGCCTCTTTAAGTCCAAAATGAGTCTGGTCTCCCTGTTCCTCTTCGGTACTGTGAAGAAGAGGGAGAAGACACCCTGCCCCCCCTCTCTCCGTGATACCTTCTCAATGGCTCAGATCTGTCATAGGTGTCGTATGCAAGAGTCCTCAAATGCCCAGCTGGGTTCTTCCAATGGGGATTGCTGAGGAAGCACTCCCTGGGTGGCCTCTGGAGCTCTATGGAGTAGCCCTCTTCCACTGTTTCAGAACCCCGCTGTCCAAGCAGAGCCTCCTCCAAGCATCTGAGAGGTCCCGCAGTCGCCCTCCCACTGGCGGGGATGGCAATGCATGCTGTACCAGGATTCTTACCATGCCAGTGGGGGGTGGTCCTCTGTGGGTGCCCGGCTCGGCCCTAGTGTTGTGTTGTCACTTGGGTTTTCCCTCTCTGGGCATGTAGGAGGAGGGGAAGGATGGCCTGAAGGGATGAAAGGGCTTGGGCTTTGCCTGGAAGCACTCTGTTTCTTTCTTCGATGGGTTTGGCAAAGCTGTTTTCTTTTCCTTTGTCTTCATGAAGAGCTTGTCCAAGGCCTCTCTGAACAGGAGCTTACCTGAAAAGGGAATGCTGGCCAGACTGGATTTAGTTTTGGTGTCCACTCCCCAGTTGCATAGCCAGATGTTCCTTCTCGCCACAACATTAGCTGCTGTTGCTTTTTCTCCCAGCTGGAAGGAGTCTAGTGAGGCGTCAGCAAGGAACAACACTGTCGTCACTATATCCTGTACGGTTTCGTGAGCCTCCTTCCCCAGGTCTCTGCCGTGGAGTAGTTCATTTGCCATCATGAAGATGCCCCTAGCAACGATAGTTGATGTGGTCGCTGCTCGCATGAACATGGCTGAGGCCTCAAAGCCTCTGCCGAGTGCTGCCCCAGCCCTTTGGTTGTGCTGGTTGGAGGGGAGCTCATCTCGTTCTGAGATTAGGAGAGCCTTGGAATTGAGAGCTGCAATGGGTTTGTATACTCTCAAGGTGACCAGGTCCTGCATGGCGTCCTCATGTAGGCAGTAGAACCTTTCACTGTGGTAGTGGAGCGTCCTAGATCTGGTTGGCTTAGACCACTACTTGCACAGTATCTCTTCCAGGCCTAGTGGGAGTAGCACATTCGGGTGAGGAGGGGCTGATGGGAAGGCTGCTGCTGCCCCTGCCCTATTTGCCTGGCCCTGGGAGGAAGGGTGTTGTGGTTTCTTCCTGCCCTGAAGCTCCAGGATGTTGAGGAATTTGGAGATCATTTTGGTAAAGGCCTCCAAAGGGAAAGGATGGCCTGGGGGGGGGGCTTGCTTCCCTCTGAGGGGTCTCCCTCCACAGATTCTGATGAGCAGAAGCAGAAGGGGATCTGGAGCTTTGGGAGTCAGAGTGGTAGGCAGGGGATGAGGAAGGGGATCTGTCCCTCCACCTTCCCTGTCTGTGCCTCCTTGCTTTTTTTTGTTCGAGGGTGATGAGGATCTGGTGCGCTTCCTCCCAGAAGGGCCCCTGTTTGAGGGGGATTTGGATCTGCCTGAGGCATCTCTCCTCCTTGCTCTCTGCCTGCTTCTCCTGGAGTGGATGCAGGGGGTGGGGATGTAGCTGCGCCCCTGTTTGGAATGTGCCCTGCTGCACTCGTTATCCATGGAGCTGTAGCTGGACAAGCGAGAGCAGGTGCACAGCCTAAGTCAGGCCCTTTCCCTGGACGTGCTCCTCCGGGAGCACTCTTTGTGCCCGGTCCCCTTTCGGGGGGAGTCCCTACATCTGATTTGGCAGATGGCCTCGACTAGGAGTTGCAGCATGGACCTTTCCCCTCCTGGAGCTGGCTGGGGGGAGGCCCTCTGGGTTGGGCCTATGGCCACACTCCAAGCCCTCTGCTCCTTCTTCCAGGGGCTCCTGTGATGGAGAACACAGGGGACTGGAGTCCTCCATTTCCCGCTCTTTCTTAGACTCCGAATTGGCTGGGCCTTGCAGGCCTTGAGCAGTTTGTGTCCGGGCGGGAAGGGAATGGGGAGGGAGGCCATCAGGGTCCCTGTTGCCGCCTGGACTGACCCTCTTCGAGCCGCTCCTGCTCTCCTTCGAGGGAGGAGGGGCAATGGAAGCCGCCACCAGCCCTTGCAGGCTCCACCGTTTGGGCAGGCCTCGCTCCGTTGTGCCCACGTGGCTGTTGGTAGGGGAGGCCAGCAGCCCCACAGCAGGCCTCAATCCCATGGCCGTGAACTCCCTACAGGGTGGGGAGAATCGGAGTATTGGGGCTTCCCCAGTGCCTGTGCCAAAGTGGGTGAGAAGCCCTTGGAGTGGGGGCCTGGATCCGTCTCCCCTCTGCGAGCTGGCCCTCTGTGTGCCAGAGGAGTAGTCACCTCCCCCATGTCGTGACCAAAAGTCGCCTCTTCTCTTCTTTCTTCTTATTCTTTTTGTTCATTTCTCTCGCTGTGCGAGAGCCTGGAGAAGCTGCCTCCCACCACGAGGCAGGAAGTCAAACTGGCGAGTGGGAGGGGAGGCCCCGCCTCCTCTGGAAGTTCAAGTTGGAGACTGCCTTCCTGGCCTTCCCCATGCTGGCTGGCCTCCTGAACTCGGTGGGAGAACACTCCCTCAATGATGTCAATCTACCAGGATGTCTGGCAACTCAAGGCTGGCCTTAGATTTTTTTGAAACAGGAAGAAAAAGTCAAAAAGATATCCCTCTCTTTTAGTTTTTAGAATAACATTTCTTGGAGGCTGGAATCATAGAAATGGCACCACCTGTACAAGCTGCTGCCTTAAGTGACTACTTCACCTTGCTTCATGGAAAACCCAACCCTGCAAGAACTTATATTATTTATTTATTTAAACTACTTATATACTGCTTGATATCAGAAGATCTCTGAGTGGTTTACTAGAAAGATAGGGAAGCGTTGGGAAGAAGATAAGGGGCTATAAGGAAAGCTAGTTTCCAAAACAACAACCACAAAGCCTTGAACAAGCCACTCTCCCAGACTGTGGAACCAAGGATAACCACACTTGTATATTCCAGAGGAGGAGTGCTGTGGGGCTAACTTCATTAAAGTTTGTAAAGGGCATCAAGATCTTCCAGCAGGAGAGCTGAACTGGAATCTCAAATAAGTAACACACGTGCTGATGGCAGTCCAAACAGAATGAGATTTCAGAGAAGAGAGATGTGCAACAAGAAGAAGAAGAAGAAGAAGAAGAAGAAGAAGAAGAAGAAGAGGAGGAATGGCTTCTGCTGCAGTTCATTACACTTGTTTATCTTCATTTTGTGTGTAACTTATAAACAGCATAATGTCTCTGGCTTTCGTGGATGCCACAAGCCCAAAAACATCCTAATGAAAAATAAATGTATTTACAGGGAGATGTCAAAACAGCCCAAGACAAGTCAAAGTAACGTGTCTGCATTGGGAATGAGTGCTTTTATTTCTTCGCTCTGCTATGGCCTTCAAGCAGATCACGCAGCGCAGAGAGATAAATATTTTAAATAGCGACACTTCAGCAATGCACGGGTGTGCTAGACAAGGAATAATTAGAAAATAAATTACTTTTTTTTAAAAAGCACAGCATTACCACCAAATGTCGAATGAATTAGATTACTGACAAACTCCTGTCCCTAGCAGGGCTTCTATCAATGCTGAGGGATTCCTATGCAAATCGGAGCTTGGATAAAAATATATTAAAGGAAGGTTGGGGAAACACAAATAAATGCAGCTCCATGAAAGTGTTAGAGATCTGCCCGGCAACTTTCATAAATCTAAAAGATGTATCGTTTCTGCTGGCTTCACACCAACAGTTTGGTCTAAAAATAGCTTAATCTCCTTGAGAGAAAAAGGAGCAATCAACAAAACAGTCACACACTCCCAGCACACATATTTGCTGGCAGTCACCTCGCAATCTCTCTCTCTCTCTCACTCTCTCTCACACACACACACACAGCTTTTTTTTTCATTGTTGCTTGAGATAAATAGTTTTAGAGGTCCACACATTTTGGTTGGCCTTGGCAGCCAGCAAACCTTTTGCATCCCAGAGAGCAGGAAGTGTTGGGTGGGGGTCTTAACTATGATGTCACACCACTGAGTGATTGTAGGAATAAAACCACCTGCCCATCTCCCTAAACCAAACTCATAGGGGGAATGGGGGCTTGTCTCTGTCACACTGACCCTTGGAGAGGCTCAGAAAGCCCTGAGATGTCTCCCTGCTTTCTGAACCTCTCCTTGGGCTCAGCTTCAGGACATTTTGGACCCCTGGATGGCTACCACTTCCCCAGCACCATAGTGCTCTAGCTTTATTCATCTTGAGTTCACAGAACATCTTAAGTTCTTCACTTCACAGAATTGCAAAATGGATCTGTCCAATCAGGGTCAGGTAGTGAACAGGTGAAATCACAACACTATACAGCCAATCAAGTTTGGCTATATGATTATCTCATTGAGGGCAAGAAAGTGCAATAGCATTTCAGCATTAAAGTGAAAGTATCAGATGGAAAGGCAAATGTAAAAATTCTCGAAAGAATATTAGACTTATCAATGTATTAATTTATATGTTGGACCAGCACTAGCTATCAGAGAACTAAACTTTTGGGTGCTTTGGATCCAGGCATGATATTTGCCTATGTAAGTAATAATTACCAGGATGAAGAGTGGGGAGTCCCACTTGCATGTAAGACACAAGAGAAGATGGGGTGGGGATTGTGTGTGCATGCTTGCTTGCTTGCTTGCTTGTTTAAAAAGCAAAATGTGAACTTGGATTGGGAATCAAGGATAACAACAGACATAGGTAGCAAAATTATTAGAACATAGAGAGAAAACAAATATGGCTAAAGATGAAAATGAAAACAAAAACAAAATGGGAAGTCACAAGGGGTCAGGAACCTTTTTGTCTTCCAATTTTTAATTATTGTATTCTGGATGGGCTGCCTGTATTAGACTATAAGCCTTATTTGTGCAGGTGCTATTTTCTTATGCATTCTGTTACTGTATGGCACACATAGGGCAGTTGTAGCCATGTTTACTCCTAAGCAAGCACCACTGTATTCAGTGAGACCTGTTAATGGCATATAGGATTGCAGTGTTTGCCTTTTGGGTGCTCAAGATATATTTTATTATTATTTCTCACTCAAATAATCCTCACTAGAAAAACACCAATTATACAAATGTTTTGCTGTTCCAACTATTAATAGGAGTAGAAATATTGTGTCATATATTATTCTGAAGTAAGCAGAAAACATTTGATAACAAGGAATGCAGTCAGAGAAAATGTAGGGGGCACAATAGAAGCAAAGTGTAAGCAAGTTAACAATAAAGGGATAACATCTGCTACAGGCCCCAGAGAGACTGCCTAAAACTCTAGGAGTGTTTTGCCAAGATGACAAAAAATACAATAAACAGATCCAACTGTGACCTCTTCTGAATTGCAGTGTAATTAAGTCTACACAATGGAATGTAACAACCTAGGGTCACCTCAGTCTTTCAAAGCCAACATTCTGACAACCTCCAAAGGCAGAAGGTTGTCCTCATCTACATTTTTTTTTAATGGATGGCTTTTCATTGTGGCAGTGACTTCTATATCACCTGTTGATTTATATTAAGGTAACACACAGGCATGTATGTGCATGCAAGCCATACCATTTACCAGATAATTCTTTCCCTTTTGGACCTCTACATGAGTGTTAATAGCTTGGGGGTGTGGAAGGGACCTTACAAAGTAAAATGGCCCACTGAAACCAATAAGTGTGTGTATCACCGGACTACAGTCTTATCAATTTGAATGTACTTAGTAATCCATGTCGGAAGTTGCTTGCTCAAGTGAAGCATGGTTGACATCAGAAATTCAGACTCACAACTTGTAAGCAGTACAGCAGCAACTGGGAGAAAGCTCATATTGAAGTACAAATAGAGTGTATCTACAGTAGCAGCTATGAGAATACATAAAAAATTACTGACAAAGTAATTGCTTTTTGTATAAACGTTCCTTTTTTATTAAATAGTTTTACACAGCATGGAAGTCTCTCTTTTAAAAGGAATAAATTTACTGCATGCCAATTTATTCACAGCCTGTAGATTCAGCATAATGAAATCCTCCTAGGTAAACACCTGATAAAAAGAGCAAATAGGTAGCACTTGAACCCAGGAGTTGCGTTTTCTTGACACGGTGCTCTAATGCAAAACAGCAGGAACCTCAGAGCTATTGGCACATGGAGTCAAGAAAATAAAACCTTTGTTGAGAGGGAGGGCTCTGCTCCTAGGAGACCTAGTGGCAAGAGTTACAGCACACTATATCAGCCCAGGATGAATAAAGGCAAAACTCATTTCATATCTGTAATTCCAATTGTCCTGGCAGCTAAAGCCCTGCACCTTTCATCAAACCAAAAAGATGGCTTGCTGTAGGATATAGAAACATGGGGATATTCCTTTGGAGGGTGGAACACCACTCAGTTGTGTTTTACAACATGAAAGATGTGTAGCATCTGTCCCCACTTTTCAGCTGAATTGCAAATGCTTTGGTTCAAAAGACTCATTTAGTACCACTGGAGAATAAGAAGGCATTAGCTATTGTCTGCAGCTAGCATCCCAGGTAGAGAACCACTGTTCAACACCAAGGGCCATCAAAAAGAATTTTATGACTTCTCTGTCAAGGGAAACGAGAACAGGGTGCTTATAAGGGATAACCATTTACTTTCTCTTGCATACAGCCCTACACAGGACTTTGATGGACAGCTCTTATTCTGTGAATCCAAGCCCATGAGTCTACCTAAGTGCAGGATTTATGTATTGGGTGCAGATTTTAGCATCTCAGCTTTCATTTAGGAAAAATGAAACAGTATGTGACTGTGAAGAGAACAATTTGAAAAACTGAGGGAAATGTAGTGATTTTTATCCTGCTATTCCCCAATGAGGTGAGGTCACCATATATGTTGTTCTCACAAAACCCATGAGGCTGGTTACATAGAGAGATAGTAATTGGCCCAAGGTCACCCAGTGGGCTTCATGGGCTGAGTTGGGATTTGAGCCCTGATTTTCAGTCCTAGTCCAACACTCTAGCTACTAAACCACATACTCTCTCTGATGTTCTTAGAAGCAAGAGGCAGGGCCAAGTAAGATTTCTAGGAGCCAAACCTTCAGTACCCTGCATAGGTCCATAGGTTTCCTCTAGCAACCCCCTCCCCACCCCCAATTGGGCAAGTTATGTTTGTATAAAGCAAAATAATTAAACCTTTCTTAGTGCAGAATGTGTTATCCTAGTAGAGAATCCACACAAACAGAAAGAGCCCTGCTTTCACCGAGGAACTTCCATCCTTTATCCTATATTACAGCACATCTCAATATTTCTGTGTAAATGTTGGCATTCTTCTTCCATCGCTATTACATCACACCATGCACAAACTACCTGATCTTTCTACTTGCTACAAAATGTAATTCTGCAGAATCACAGCCCTTCCAAATATGTGAGATTCTTCTGCAGCACCTAGAGTTATGCCTTTACTGCATTAGGAGAACTGATTATCCACATAACTGACTGGGCCTTAAAAAGCAATGAAACCCCAGGTGCTCTTATACCTTATTAATCAGCTTGCATTTTACTCAACAAGCATAGATTAATTCCTTGCTGTCGTAGAAATCTACCCTCTCCCAATTAGAGAGTGGGCAATTGAGACAATTGGCCCCAGGGCACCACAAAGAAAGACTCCTCTGCCTTAGGCCCTATATGTCCCACTGGTGCCTTCCCTAGACCTGCCATGTTGCTCACCAGAGTCCTACACATGCACAAGTCCTTGTAGAGAGCAGCAACAGGGCCCCACACATCATATCTGCCCCATAAAGCCTGTGGGCAGCCTGGGCTAGTTCCTGCCATCCAGTTTCAAGGCAAGTACTTCTGGCAAACCTTTGTATCCTGGGGTTTGCATTACCACCAGACTGCTGGAGGGATAGGAAAAAGAGTTCTCCCTGGCCACTAGCTCTCTTCCTCTCTGCTTTTCCCTCCAACTTCCAAGCTGTAAAAATGCAACAAGGAGGAGAAGCCATTCCCCTCTGTCCTATGCCCCCTTCCAGCATCCATCAGCAGGACTATGTTAAGAACCACATCAACGTTCTTAGGGTCTTTTCCAAGCACAGTTTGATGAGTCTGAGGTGAGTGGTCTATTCATGGTATTATCAGCTCACTGCCACTCACTTAGTCTGAAGGACTAAGTAATATGGCTGCCCTCTCCCCGCTGCTGTGGGGTAGCTACTCCTTAAGGGAATGGAGTGGACAAACCCCTCCCTTGGGGGGGCTATAGGAATACACCATAGCAGGGCCGTGCCTAGGGGTGCCAGTGGACATGGCTTTACTCAAGACTGGGCAGGCACAACGTGTCCAACTCTGACAGCTTGAAGGCTTTGTGGTATCAAATGAAGGACTCTTCCAATCTGTGCATTTGCTTGTGCACTGTGTCCATTTGCTTGTGCACATCCACACTCACATACTGTAATCATGATGCAGTTGTGTAGGACGTACCCTTGAAAAAAAGAACATTTTACTTGGTTCTGTGTTGTTCCTATCAGCCTTGTTGAATGCTAGACGATCAGTGCTGGTTGGGTTAATCACTTGTGGGGTGCAGAGACTGTATGCACTAGTTGAGTATATTCAAATATAAAATGATCAGACATGTAGTGAGAGAAAGAAGGAAGCTTTGAGGTTGGATGTTTTTTACATGAGTGGTGTCAACCTTTACTTATCGCGACCTTTTCATACCTTCAGCCAAATCTGCTACAATGTAGCTGCTTTTCATATTTCACTATATTTGTTTGTTCTCTGTCTCCCTCTTGCTCCCTGTTTCCTCCTTATCTCTCTCCATGCCCCTCCATCTTCCTCCTTTTCACTTCTCTTTAGTTTGTTTTTAAAAGAACCCCAAAGAAAGCATTGGGTTTGCCCCTGTTGTGACCCATCTTAGGCCATCCCACAGCCCAATTTTGGGTCCCAACCCAGAAATGGATCAAAGTCCTATACAATGCTTGGATTTTAGTCTGATAATTTATTATTGTCATCATTATACTGCATAATGGTAGTGTCAGACTCATTCGCAGCACTTTAGGAACATTTATATACTAATGCCCAGAGTATGGGAAACACAAAGAACGAGCTTGAACTCTTAATACAAGAGGGAAATTATGACTTGATAGGTATAACTGAGACTTGGTGGGATGACTCTCATGACTAGAATAAAGCAATTGAAGGATATAACTTGTTCAAAAAGAACAGGAGGAACAGAAAGGGAGGTGGGGTTTCACTGTATGTGAAAAATACATATCTCTGCACAGAAATACAGGAAGATGAGCTTGGTAGCCCCATCGAGAGCATCTGGATCAAAATAAATGGAGCAAAGAATAAAAGGAACCTGGTGGTCAGAGTCTACTACTGGCCACCCAATCAAGGAGAAGACGAGGATGAAACTTTTGAAAAACAAATAGCCCATGTTTCAAGGAAGCATGATGTGGTAGTAATGGGGGACTTCAATTTCCCCAATATTTGTTGGGAGACAAATTCTGCAAAACATGGCCCCTCCAGGAAATTCCTGACTTGTGTGGTGGATAAATTCCTCCTACAGAAAGCAGAGGAAGGAACTAGAGGATCGGCTATCCTTGACTTGATCCTAACCAACAGAGATGACTTAGTGGATAAAGTAGCAGTGACAGGAACTCTGGGGGAAAGCGACCACGTTGTACTTGAGTTCTTGGTTCTAAGGGAAGCAAAAGCCAAGTGTAGTCAAACGCGTACCCTGGATTTTAGGAATGCTGATTTTAATAAACTCAGAACAATGATCAGTAATGACAAGCGACGTGAACGAGAAAAGGAGTCCAAGATGGGTGGGAGTTTTTAAAAAAGGAAATTCTCAAGGCACAATTACAAACAATTCCAACAAGAAGAAAAGGTGGAAGACAACAGAAGAAGCCAATGTGGCTTCACAAAAAGCTTAGAGATGACCTGAAAACAAAAAAGCACACATATAGGAAGTGGAAAGAAGGCCAAGCAACAAAGGAAGAGTACAGGCAGGTAGCACAGAATTGCAGGGATGGCGTCAGGAAGGCTAAAGCTGAGAATGAGCTGAGGTTAGCGAGGGATGCTAAAAACAACAAAAAGGCTTTCTTCAGCTAGGTGCATAGTAAAAGGCAGAGGAAAGAAATGGTGGTTCAGCTATTAAATAAGGATGGCAAAACGATAACAGATGACAAAGAAAAGGCAGAGGTGCTCAATTCCTACTCAGGTGCTCAGTCTTCTCCCAAAAAAGGGTCTATGACTCCCCTGGCAAAGGCGAAGTACAGGCTGAAGGGGCAGGATTGCAGCTTGACATTGATAGGCATATGGTCAAGGAACACCTCATTACTTTGAGTTCAAATCTCCAGGGCCAGATGAACTGCATCCTAGAGTAATAAAGGAACTGGCAGAAGAACTCTCAGAACCACTGTCTATTCTCTTTGAGAAATCATGGAAGACAGGTGAAGTGCCAGATGACTGGAGGAGGGCTAATGTTGTCCCTATCTTCAAAAAGGGTAAAAAGGAAGAACCTGGGAACTACAGACCAGTCAGTCTGACATCAATCCCTGGGAAAATTCTGGAGCAGATGATAACGCAATCCATCTGTAAGCACCTTGAAAACAATGCAGTGATGACTCGAAGCCAACATGGATTTGTCAAGAACAAGTCCTGCCAGACGAATCTGATCTCATTTTTTGATCAAGTCACCTCCCTTGTGGACCGTGGGAATGTTGTAGACATCATATACCTCGACTTCAGCAAAGCTTTCGACAAACTGCCCCATAATATCCTGATGAGCAAACTAGCTCAGAGTGGGCTGGATGAAACAACGATCTGGTGGATCCACAGTTGGCTACAGAATCGGACTCAAAGAGTGCTTATCAATGGGACCTTCTCAAACTGGGGAGAGGTAACAAGTGGAGTACCGCAGGGCTCAGTCCTGGGCCCAGTGCTCTTCAACATTTTTATGAATGACTTGGAGGAGGAGGTGCAGGGAATGCTGATCAGATTTGCAGATGACACAAAATTGGGTGGGATAGCTAATACTTTGGAAGACAGAAACAAAATTCAAAGTGATCTGGATAGACTGGAGTGCTGAGCAGAAAACAACAAAATGACATTTAATAGGGATAAATGCCAAGTTCTGCACCTAGGAAAAGGAAACCAAATGCACAGTTACAAGATGGGGGATACGTGGCTCAACAACACTACAAGTGAGAAGGATCTTGGAATTGTTGTCGATCACAAGCTGAAGATGAGCCAACAATGTGATGTCGCTGCAAAAAAGCCACATCACATAATAATAATAATAATAATAATCACATCACATAATTTGCCATAATAGCAAATGCTATTATGGGCTGCATTAAGAGAAGCATAGCTTCCAAATCCCAGGAAGTACTAGTTCCCCCCTACTCAGCACTGGTTAGGCCTCATCTGGAGTACTGTGTCCAGTTCTGGGTACCACATTTTAAGAAGGATGCAAACAAACTGGAGAGGGTTCAGAGGAGGGCAACAAAGATGATCAGGGGACTGGAAACAAAGCCCTATGAAGAGAAACTGAAAGAACTGGGCATGTTTAGCCTTGAGAAGAGAAGACTGAGGGGAGATATGATAGCGCTCTTCAAGTACTTGAAAGGTTATCACAGACAGGAAGGCCAGGATCTCTTCTCTATCCTCCCAGAGTGCAGGACACGGAATAATGGGCTCAAGTTACAGGAAGCCAGATTCCAGCTGAACATCAGGAGAAACTTCCTGATTGTTAGAGCAATATGACAATGGAACCAATTCCCTAGGGAGGTGGTGGGCTCTCCCACACTGGAGGCATTCAAGACGAGGCTGGACAGCCATCTGTCAGGGATGCTCTGACTTGGATTCCTGCATTGAGCAGGGGGTTGGACCTGATGGCCTTGTAGGCCCCTTCCAACCCTACTATTCTATGATTCTATGAACCAAATAAATCATCACTCCCTCTCAAAAGACTTGTGGCCTTACCTACTGCAAAGGCACAGGAAGTGTGGTGGAGAAAAAGCGAACACAGACCATGAAAACAGACTTGTGGCACATTCCCCATGATTTGCAAATGGTTAGTTTTACAAGAGGCAGAAGACTTATGGGGATGAAACATTGAACCAAGGACTGCAATGGTAAATCTAGTTGCCTAACATACTGAGGAATCACTCCCCTAATAAGGAACCCAGCACAATGGTATGTAGCTGTACTGCTTACCACTCATTTAATTAGCAAACACTGAGAAGCATATGTACCAGCCTTCATATACCCAGACAATGACAAGGAAAGAAGATATTGTATCAGCTCTATTTGCATCTTTATCTAAGGTAGCCTGACAGTCTGCTGGGTAATATTTATCCTGCATTTATGCTTGTTGAAGCGTCTGGGTGCATTTGTAATGACTGTTGCCACAGAGATCGAGACTTCTTGGTACCTCTAATTAATTACTTAAGTAGTTTTCTACCATCTCTGTGACACAGACCTATCAGCATCTATTGCTCCCCTCCACTTAGTGCTTCTAATGTTGCTTGTTCTACCTGAATAACCTACCAAGGCCAGCCTCTTTCTAAGTATCACTTTTCACATTTGCAGGCAGGTTGATAAGAACTAATCTGCATGGCTAATACAATCAAGACCACCAAAAAATATCATTCTTTACCTCTGCCATTTCCTCCTCCATTGAGATTAGCAGCAACATTAATCTGCTTCAAAATGAAAAGTATGCAGTGTCTTGAGGACTGCGTGGGGTGGGGGGACTTCCCTCAAATCCATTTGACATTCACAGTCTTCTGGGAATGAAATACTGAGCTTCCTTAATTACAGTTTGCAAGCCGTCTTTTCTAGAATTCAATAAAAAAAACCCACTCCATTCCCAACTTTGCTATCAAGGATTATCTAGATACAGGTCTGCGCTTTGCTTGTTTTGAAACTGTATTTTATTAATAAAATTAGTTATCCTACATTAAGCTGACCTACAGCTATCTCTCACAAAATATATCTAATTAAGACTGCAATCCTCCAAATACTTATTAGGAAGTAAATCCCATTAAAGTCAATGCAACTGACTTCAAAAAATATAATCAGGATCAAACCGTTAGTTTAATTTTGTTTTGTTTTGTTCTGTTTCATAGCAAGTTAAGCTAATTTGGCTGGTGATGGGAGCGGGGAGCGACTTACACCATCCAAAAGAAATGGTAATAGCCTTTGGACACTTCCTACCACATGTATAGATCTATATGGCAACTTCAATTTACAAGTATTAGAAGTAAGACTTCCTGGCAGCTGAGAGTGCGAGGCTGCTGCATGAGAAGTCCAAGCTTAATTCCCTTCCCACTGTCTGGTAGTGTGCAACCATGCACAAACCAACAAGTATGTTAAACAACAGCACTAACAACAAAACCCATCATACCTTGATTCACTTCATAATCCAAATCTAATGTCTCATTTTGTAAATCCACCTTTGCTTGGCCATTTGTTAGTTCCCATGAGGAATGTTTTCACAAGTAGGTAGTTAGTTCATGTTAACTTTCTATGGTTGACTAGATGGCCTTTTGGCTCTATGAGTAGTATCCAATGTTAGTCCTACTTAGAGTAGACCTAATGACATGAACGAGACTTCAGTTAGTCATGACTAACTAAAGTCCTATTCATTTCAATGTGTCTATTCCAAGTAGAAATAACACTGGATACTCCCCTATGATTCCACAAGCAGTAGGCCCCAATCCATATATAGTTGTATGTATGCAACAATACGTATCCAGCCCAAGACAGCAACTGGGGCTGTAACCTCTCATTTGTATTGCACTGTGGATAGAAATCTGCACATCTACCCACACCACATAACACCACATTCAATGGCTGGTGTCTGAATATATATAGCACAAGGAAAATGCGTAACTGAATGTGCAACTGGATCCAGTCTGTACATGTGATTCTTGATTCAACAAGGAAATCCACATGCTGAAGCTGCCTCCCTGTTTCTCTCCCTGGTTAGATCAGGATGGCAGAGTTTTATCTCACAAGTTTTCAGGACAAGATACACATGACTGCAAAGCACTCAGCAAATTGTAAGTGCTGCACAAATGAGTTATAGTGGTAATAAGGTATTTGCTGCCTTGTTTGAAACTACATTTCAAAATGCATGTGAAATTGAAACACAGCTTGAACTCCTACTAAGTGTGCTTACCAGAAATGTTACTATGATATTAAGAAAATCAGAGGAATCTGGATAGCCTCTTTTTCCACCACCACCACCACCACCACCACCCCATTAACAGAGTCTTGGCCCCTAAAAAACCATGCTAACTGGGCTCAAAATGTCCCCCTCCCCCCAGCATTTTTCAAGGTAGCATGTCAGTAGCAATAATAATGCAGCAGAAATGCTACAAGAGCTGGAGATCAAACTCTGTACATCAAACTGTCTTTGTTTCCTCCAGCCAGTGCCTGCAAGTCAGGACTGAGGTGCTCCCAGGGATGCTTACCCCTTATGCTGTACCTGTGTTGAGCTGAATAGAGGCCATTGTTTCCTGGGGCCATAATTTCTTAACTTGTGTTGGTCACCTACTTTATTTTTCATAGGAAAATGAGACTCTCTGAAAAGGTTAGTGCCCAAGCAGAGACCTGGAGTGATGTTAAAAGGTACTCCCTTCTCCCTTTTATTTTTTTACAGCTGCAATAAATGTGAATGAGCACTAGAGGTTTTTTAAAAAGTATTTCCTATGCCCGGCTTTAATAAATGCTGCACTCATAAGCACCCAAAGAATAGCGGTGGTTTGTCAAACCCAATTGATTTTCCTCCCCAGAATGCTTTAGGCTCCTCAGAATGTTGCTGAAGAGCTACTACATTCAGAGCAGGACAGAAAGGCAACAGTATATACTTGCTGTGACTATGAAACCAATGGGTTGAATCCAGTGCTGTTGTTTCACTGATGGAACTGCTTCTGTCAGTGGAACTGAAAGGGGGCAATTCCCTCTTCCCCCATGGCCCTTTGCACACCCTCAAAATCTGTTTTGATGGGCTGGGAAACCCTCTGGAGAAGATCTTCAAGTAGCATGGAGCAGTGGCATTGCTAAGTTCTTAAAAGATCCTGGCCACAGGCCCATAACACAAATTTACACATGGGTATGTGTGTGTGTACATACACAGATACATAAATACGTTAGACCGCCCCCCCCCTTCAACTTGGACCACGATTCAGCAGTTCGGACAACATCCTGCTTCTGTTTGGGCCAATTTGGAGTTGGTCCACTTCAGCTCAGTACCAAACCCAAGTCAAGGTTCAGAAAACTGAGGCTTTGTACTTCTGGTGACTACCACAGGAAATTAAAAAAAACAATGGAACTTTTTTCTCTCAGTCAGACTTGGATAATAATTGAAGGCATAGTAGCCCCCTAGCAGGGGATTACACTTGCCCAGTGTCAGAAAAATAGGTGCAAGGTTTGTTGTGCTATGTGTTATATTTTTATTTTCTTTTAAAAGGAACTGCAGAATTTGATGAACATTTCACAATTTGTTGCCCCATCCAAGGGGATCATGTCTGCCAAATTGCAGAATGATAGCCACAGCAGGAGCAGGTTTTTGTGCAAGGGTAGGCTTGACATTTTGAGGATCTCCAAAAGACGACATACTTATCTTCCTATTTTCCTTGTGGATCATTGCTCCTAAAATTACAGACAGCCTAGAGGTGTCCCTAAGTAAGAAACCAGCAAAATTTCAGAAGGATAGGTGCAGCAGTTTATGTGGAAGGGGAGCTCTCCAATTTAGGGGAGGGAGGGATTCGCTTTCCCTTCACTTCACACCCCCTCCACATGGTTTTGGGGTAAATTTGTATGAAAATGCACAGGTCATAGAGGTGTTCCCAGGCAAGAAACCTGCAAAGTTTCAGAAGGATAGGAGCAGGGGCTAGGGAATTATGATGCTTGAAATCCAGTTTAAAGCTTTTTCATAATGAGGTGTGCTGGCATTGGAAGAATGGCCATCTCATGGTCCCATCCTTGCCCTCCCCGAAAGCAGAATGATGGGAGCCCATTGTAAAAATGTGCCCTACGATTATAAGGTGAACCTGTAAGTCACTGAAGAACACTCCCTCTCTCCTCCTGCAGCACTTAGTGAAACTAAACTAAAATGTGTTATTTTGAGACATAAAGACTGCCTGATTCTGCTTGGGTTTCAAACTTGGTCCAAATTCAATGCACATCTGTGTGTGTGTGTGTGTGTGTGTGTATACACATTGCATTAGTGTTAGGAGAAGGGGAACATAGGTGGAAGGGTGATTTTACATTCATGTCCTGCTTGTGGGTTTCCCATGAGCAGCTGGCTGGCCACTGTGTGGGCAGAATGCTGGACTAGATGGACCCTTGGTCCGATGTAGCACAGCTCTTATGTTCTTAAATATAGAATGCCTCTGAGCATATGCAGAATACTGTTCTTTCACCACTGAGCACTTACAGTCTCCCACTCCATACCACAATCCCTCTTCAGTCCTCCAGCAACTCTTCAAAAAATAGATGTTTCATTTTGTGCAACTCTCCTCTACCTCCTTGTCATGCACACGCTCATTGTATCTTCCTCCGCATAACTTCATTTGCGCCAAGTTTTCACCAGGATTTAGCCAAGGAGTCTGTTTTCAAAACTAGGACTAAGATAAGGAGAAACTCTGAGAATGTACTAAGTGCCTTTCCCTTGCCACTGAAGCTAGACTCCATGCAAAATGAAAAAAAAAACACAAATGACAAAACATGCATAGGATTGGGCTGAAAGGGCAGTCAGTTAACTGGACTGGAATCAGGAGGGCAATGAATTAGGCTTGCAGTACCATGCTCAAAACTCAGAACTTATTTCTGAGTAAACATGCGGAAGATAAGGCTGCAAACCTCCCTGCAAAGTAACTTGTACTGGAATCCTATGCACACTTTCCTGGGAGTAAGCCTCATTAAACATAATGGGGCTTATGTCTAAGTAGGCATAGATAGGATTGTATAAATGAGCAGTATTTATCTCCCCTCCACTTAACCCCCCCCCCTTATTTATATTGATGTTTTCTGTTCATAAGAACATAGGAAGCTGCCTTATACTGAGTCAGGCCCTGGGTCCGTCTAGCCCAATACTGTCAACACTGACTGGCAGCAGCGGCTCTCCAGGGTTTCAGGCAGGATTCTTTCCTAGCCCGACCTGGAGATGCTGGGGATTGAACCTGGGACCTTCTGCATGCCAAGCATGTCCTCTACCACTGAGCTACAGTCCTTCCTATTGCTGGTTAATGGCAACTGACAAACAAAATAGCCCCAGATTTATTCCTCTGCAACCATGTGAACCCACTTTTCTCAAAGTCCCGGGCGAGAAGGAGAATGAGGAAAACAAACCCTCTTGTCTATTTGTATAAAATCAAATACAGTTCAGAACTTCTCTTGCCCACCAAAGAGAAATGTCTTTTAAAATTCCCCAAGATATGCTCTGGGTGGAATAAAGAAGAGAAAGAAAGACCAGGATAGGGAAGAGGGAAAGAAGAAATGAAGAATGATGATTGGAAAGGGGGGGGAGGGAGAATTCCCCTAGCCAAATGGCTCCTTTCAGGCAGGTAGTACTTCAGAGGTATTTAGGGAGCTCTGGAGGGTTTATAAGGATTGAACATACTTAAATTAACTTTATGAGGTGAGGTGGCTGAGGGATTATTCTTGCTTTTTTAAAACTGTAAAACCCATTTAAAAGCCCCAGCACTTCTTGGATCATGACATCATATAGTCCTAACCCTCCTTTTGGTGTAATGTGAGGCTTGCAGCTATTTAGGGGAAATTAAAGTGTGGGGGGAGAAAGATGTTTGTGGAGGCCGATTTAATCCTTTGCTATGCTGAAGCTACTGAACTTCTGCAGAAGCCAAAGGTTCCAGTTTGGGACAATAAAATCAGATGCTATCTGAAATACCAGTATTTCAGATGGAGCTTTTCCTGCCTTTCCCTCTCCCTCTTCAAAATTTCACTGCAAGCAAGCTCCCAGCAGTGGGCATGTAAGAGCAGAAAAGTAGAGGGAGAAATGAGCAGGCTGTGGAAGGAAAGGTGGCAATCTCCCTTCTAGTTTAAAAGGCTGGTACATTCACTCTACACTCCCTATTGGTCTGCTAAGGGAGCAAGTCCTAAGGTCTCCTAGTACCTGCAAGGCTAGTGAGCTCAGAGGGAAGACAGAGTCTTGGATTAAGGCAGATGATGGCAGCTGGGGCAGCTCTGATCATCTGGGGCACAGCCCAGAAGTTCCAGGGGCCATCCCAGGTAGGCCTCCTCCATGATGCCCATGGCATGCTGGGCTGCAGCTGGAAAGGAGAGTGGAAGAAAGTCTTATAGGGCTAGCAGATTTCCACTAGTGCAACATTGGATTTAACCTAATCATGGCAGAATGCTGTTCCTCTCAGCTCCTCATGAGCATATTTTAAAATGTTTGAACCCTCAAGGTTGATCAGAACAATACTTAAAAGAGCATTAACCGTAACGTAAATAAATTAGAAAAGAAGATAACATCAATAAATCAGTCTGAAACAGCAGGACAATACATTCCATCCCCAGGTTTAAAAACCACTAAACAAAAACAAGTTAACCACTGCCCTGAAAGCCTGTCAGAATTTTACTGCTGTCCTGAAGTACGTAACAGGATGTACTTCATCCAAAATGGGCTTGTCAAGGTTCCCTGAGCAGGGAATCCCAGAGTGTGGGTGTCAACAGTGAAAAGTCCAGGGGAGGCTGGCGGCTCCAGTTTCAGTGGAGTGGAGATTACATTCTGGGTTTTAGGCTGAATCTACACATAGCAGTTATACCGTTATCATACTGCAGTGATAACTATTGGTGTCCATTGGTATACTTCTGGGGAATTTCCTCTACAGAGGGCCATGCCCCTTTCCCCTGACCACCAGTTGTTAGGTAGTTTCCTGGCTTTTGTGCAGTTTTTCCCCATTCTAAAAAAGTTCAAATGCCTCTCCTAAGGCTTAGTTCCTGGCAGGAAGAGCTTTCAGCTAAAAGATGCTAGTGTATTTGGTCCCACCCCTTTTGCCTTTGGCCCTGCCCACCACTGGAATTTGGCCCCTGAGAGCTTCTCTGAAATGGGATTCGGCCTTTGGGCTGAAAGAGGTTCTGCACCCCTGGTTTAAGGAGCATCTCTAAGACTGAGGCGTTGCATCAGGTTTAAAAGAGATGTAAATGGGGAGGGTGGGTTGATTTACTACTGCTTAGGGATGGACGAATTGTTCATTTTTGCTTCCTCCTGCATTCATATTTTTCAGATCTGAAGTTCTTTCTGTCCCCAATATGAAGATATCTCTGAATTTTGGTAAACCCTTATAAAAAAAGAACTGAAATGAATCAGAGTAGGCCTGTAATTAGAAGTCAGGACTGACATTTTCTCTGAGTTGCCAGAAAACTTCAGTAACACAAGCCCCACTAAAAGTCAATTCAGGACTACTTCCAACATGATCTTTTGCGGTTCGAGTCCTATAAAAACTGTTACCATGAGCAGAATCAATGTCTCTTACACATACATGCATATGCAGACACATTTTCTTAGAACACCCAATGAAAGGGTTGAGGCGATTCCTTCTCCATCTACCCGTCCCTCCATAACAACATCATCAGGCTTGCACATTAATTGTGGGAACCCATCAGATGGGGACCCCAGAATGCCCTTATCTGGAACAAGTGATTCAGGAAAGGAGCCTATTTTCCAAAAAGCCATTCTGTCCTTCATAATGGGGACAGCATAGGAAGCCAACTCACATAAAAATCTCCACAATTAGGAGGCTGTATACTGTATGACATACAGACATAGGCTCATTTGAGAAATCATGCCAAATGATGGTTAAGAAAGCTTAAATACGGTTTGGCATAATCTCTCAATTGACAAACCATGACTTGAAGTGGAAGTTGTGCTAATGACAGTTGGCCTTCATGTCTGAACTGACAAACCATTATTATGGCATGCGGAACAGATGGGAAATGCCAACAGACAAGTGGCTCTGAAAGAATGGTTTGGTTTCCTGCAGGTTTGGAAGCTCAAATCATGGTTTGGTTTCTAATGGCTACTGCAAAGCTTGGTTTAGCAGGATGTCTGAATTGTGACATAGCTTGGATTCATCTGGAAAAATATGGATATGACTTAACTCCCATACGGATTTGTGGCTCTGAATTTAAGATACACAAATTACCTTCTTTTAAGTATACATTGCATGTACTGTGTGAACTCAAGGCTTGTATCTTTGAGCTTCATTGAAAATTTTAGTTTAGATTTCCTTCTTGATTCAACAATACTTTATATTGCTTGTGTTAACAAATATATACAAAGACTTTCTAACTGAAAATGGGCAACAGGCAGAAGAGTGATTTTGATCAAACACGAAATTTATGAGAACAGTCCAAGCAAAAATCCCCTCCTCTCTCCCATGTTGAGGCTTTCTCCCACCCTGCAACAGGCTTACTAACCTTTGAGCATTATCTGGCATTCAAATAAAAGTCTCTTTAGTATAAAAGAACAATCTTGTGCCAAACAGTCTATTCAGGGTATTATCTTCTTCCTTTGTCCTTACTTGCTTTTCTAGATTCTGCATAAGATTGTGGAAATCTCATCTGGCTAGCTTTTTCTCACAAAAGGAAAACTTTTGTTTAGGGTCTGTAAAAACGAAAACTTAAGCTTCTTTCTGTCATGTACTGGAGGGGTTCTGGACCTTCCTTGCAGGGTCAGGCAAATGTATCCAGCTGAAGAACTAGGCAAAACCACTGGTCAGAGGAAGGCTGATGTGTGTTCACAAAAGGCAAATCAGACAGGCAAGGGAGGTGAGGAAGGAAAAGCAAGGAACAGGTCTGGCACAGGCAAGAAAAGGGCAGACTAAAAGTAAGGGTAGAGTGCAAAAGAGAATCTGTGAGCTGCACATAGGTGTTCTGTTGCATAGATAA
This sequence comes from Heloderma suspectum, assembly GCF_057233095.1. Classification (NCBI taxonomy): domain Eukaryota; kingdom Metazoa; phylum Chordata; class Lepidosauria; order Squamata; family Helodermatidae; genus Heloderma; species Heloderma suspectum. The sequence continues at coordinate 282,591,966 of NC_139459.1, forward strand.
AGGCTCCTAAAAAGAAGAAGTTCTATAAAGGCAGGAAATGACAAGAACCTAAGTGCAAGGCAGAAATCCCTGTAGTCCAGCATCCTGTTTCTACCAGTGGCCAACCAGATGCCTCCAGGAAGCCCACAAGCAAGGCATGAAGGCAGGAGCCTTATCCTACTATTACCTCAGCATTCTGTCTCTGAACCTGGATCTTCCATTTAGCTAACAGCCACTGATAGACTTGTCCTCCATGAATTGGTCTAATCCCCTTTTAAAGCCATCTAAGCTAGTGGCTATCACACTACATCTTGTGGTAGTGAATTCTATTGTTTAACTGTGTGCTGTGTGAAGAAGGGCATCATGATCCTGAGTTCTAGTACTATGAGAGAGGCATGTGTTGATCTGGGGTTCTGACTCTGTCAGATCCCAGTCATCAATCATTCTCTTTTGATTACCAAGATGAAACAAGCCACTTGTACAAAAAGATGACAGTTTATTAATAGAAAATGGATGCAGAATATATTTTGTTGTTGTTTATTCAGTCGGTCGCTTCTGACTCTTCGTGACTTCATGGGCCAGCCCATGCCAGAGCTTCCTGTCGGCCGTCGCCACCCCCAGCTCCCCCAAGGTCGAGTCCGTCACCTCCAGAATATCATCCATCCACCTTGCCCTTTGTCGGCCCCTCTTCCTTTTGCCTTCCACTTTCCCTAGCATCAGCATCTTCTCCAGGGTATCCTGTCTTCTCATTATGTGACCAAAGTACTTCAGTTTAATATCATTCCCTCAAGTGAACAGTCTGGCTTTATTTCCTGGAGTATGGACTGGTTTGATCTTCTTGCAGTCCAAGGCACTCTCAGAATTTTCCTCCAGCACCACAGTTCAAAAGCATCTATACTCAGCCTTCCTTATGGTTCAGCTCTCGCAGCCATAGGTTACTATGGGGAATACCATTGCTTTAACTATGCGGACCTTTGTTGTCAGTGTGATGTCTCTGCTCTTCACTATTTTATCAAGATTTGTCATTGCTCTCCTCCCAAGAAGTAAACGTCTTCTGATTTCCTGGCTGCAGTCAGCATCTGCAGTAATCTTTGCGCCTAGAAAGACAAAGTCTGTCACTGCCTCCACGTTTTCTCCCTCTATTTGCCAGTTATCAATCAAGCTGGTTGCCATAATCTTGTTTTTTTGGAGGTTTAACTGCAACCCAGTTTGCAGAATATATACATACAGAGAAAGTTCACACCCCTTTTCAGGTGACAAAGCAGATCTTTGCCTGATAGACACCCTGAATGTCTATCTGAGTCCCCAAGATAGACGAAGGCCATTCCTCAGGACTACAAGTTTCTCTAGGCCAGTAGCATGCATATGCCTCCTCAGAGCAAGACCAAACGGTAGGCCAGCAAGTTTCTTTCTAGCCCATGAGCAACATGCCTCCCCCCACCCTCTCAAACCAACAGGCTAACACACACACATACACACACACACACACACACACACACACGAAGGGGGGTTTCTGTCTTACCCAAAAGGTTCTCAAAACATTTAGCCTGGGAAACTAATTGCAAAGAGAGCTTCAACTCTTGGGAGGGGGCTCCCAGCTCTTCTGTGAGAATCAAGGCAGCACGTCCTTATCTCTTCAACTGGGCAAAGCCCTAGCAGTGTTCAAATGTTAACATATAGAGCTGTACTTGCTGGGAACGAATTAAGGCCTGGTATAAAGACCAGCTTAGTTAATGATAAAACTGCTGGTTAAGCTAAATTACACAGGTCTACTACCAGCATTTAAGAACTCTGTTTAGTCCACAGTTTTGTTCATTAACCAACTCAGTACAAGGGAGAAGAATCTCTATCCACTGCCACACTATGCACAATTTATAAGCCCCCCCCCCCCGCTCTCTCTCTCACACACACTTTATTTTTTGGTTGTTTATTTGAAACATTTTTATCCCATCCTCAGCCAAAAAGGCTCCAAAGAGCAACTTACATACAATATTGGCTTTAAGCAGCAATGCAATCCTATACCTGTCCACTCAGAAGTAAACGCCACTGAGTTCAATGGGACTTTCTCCCAGTTAAGTGAGTATAAGACTGCAGCCTTAAGGTAGCTTGTACTTGGTGCAAATGGAAAATAGCTAGTTGCCCTAATAAACCTTTCCACTCACTGTCAGAATGGTAGTTTCCTCTCTAGAACATTAGAAAATTACCTCACACTTCAATTCAAGCCAATGAAAAGCTAACCCATATTTTATCACTTGAGAGAATAGAAGAGTGTCTCCCATTTGGAGAGCAGGTTCCTTGCACTTGGCAACAGGAGCCTCACCAACAAGAACAAAAACACATTTCCTTCCAAGTAGCATTCTGCCAGAGGAGGAAAAGAGTTAGCCATGCTGGAATTTTGAAGTTTTTATTTATTCTGATTTTTGACCAACAATAAAGCTGCATTTTCAGTTATCAGCATAGCTCATAGGAATTTGCATCCCAAGCTACATCAGTTCCCATGCTGAGCTCAAAGGAAAAGAACCATATGGAGAGAATAATAAGGCAATTAAATATCCATTAAAGAACAATATATCTGTGTTTTTAAGGAGGCAAGCTTTACTGATGGCACAGTATGCATCTATTTGGTTTTTAAGGGGCTGGAGTAAGAGTAGGAATTCTGCTTCATTTCAAAAAGTGGGTTGGGTTCAGGCATTGTGGATTAGATGTATCTTGAATCTTGCTGCAGAAAAACATTACGTTTTGCAGAGCTGATCTTACCATGAAGCAGTGTGGAGCACTTGCTTCGGAAGTGAAGCCGAAGCAGTGTGGAGCAGTTCCTTCCTCCAACTTTCATTTTTGAGAAGTTAAAAATGAATTTCAACTGAAAGCAAACTATGGAGGGTGGATATTGTGTGTGAGTATAACTGAGATGGACTTTTTACTTCAGGTGCAGAACTGGCTGAGGTGGGTACTGATGTTCTGTGGACCCATGAACAAACCCAGAAACATACTAAAGGTCACAAATTTTTCTTCAAATGTAATTTTCAAAAGAAATTCCACTTCCTTTCCAAGGGTCACATGCTCCTAAATCACAAATATGGTTTTGTAAACCTCAAACAATTTCTCAAGCATCAAAGGGGATCTGGGGTACAGCAATATTAAATAAACGTTACATTGACTATTCATCATTGCACCGATGGGCCCGTTGTCAACTCAACAACTTTATTAACTGAACATGAGGATCTTCTATATATTGTCATGGAAAAAAACATAATATTTTCAATCATGAGAAGCTTGAGTCTTTAAAAATAGCTTTTTCCCCCTTTTCCCAAATGTATCTAGTACAGTAGGAGATGAACACTCAAACAATTTTCAAATATTTACACAAAGTGAACATGAGATCTTAATAATCTGGTCAAGATTTCTTTTAAAGGAAAGTTCATCCCTTCCTGCATACTTTTAAAAATATATAATTATGTTGGAGAAGTTCAGACCCATAGATGTGTTGTGTACTGATTAAAGTGCTAGATGTGGACCAAGAAAGCTGGGGTCAAATTCCAACTCAGCCACTGAAGTTCACTGGGTAACCTTGACTCAGTCAAGGCCAGCCTAGTCTAGTTCCCACAGCTGCTGTGAAGTAAAATTAAAAAAATGGGATAACACCAAGCCTGCCATCATGAGCTCACTGGAGAAATGCATGGTTATAAATGTAGCTGCTGCTACTACTAATAGGAATAATAATAATCGTGTCATACAATATTTATTTATTTATTTACAATATACCACCCCACATCAAAAGATTTTGGCGCAGTGAGCAACAAAGATAAAAGAATAAAACACCATATTAAAACAATTAAAACATTAAAAAAACAAATTCTTAGTTTAATAAACCATGGCTGGTCACTCAAGGAAGGCCTCTCAAAATAACAATGTCTTCAGGAGGCGCTGAAAGCAACACAACGTTGGCACCTGCCTGACCTCCGACGGCAGGGAGTCACCACACTGAAGGCTCTTTTCCTGGTGGACTCCAGCCAGGCCATGGGTCCATGTGGAACCACCAGAGCCATGCCCTCTGATGACCTCAACAACTGGGCAGGTTGCTAAAAAAGAAGGCACTCTCTCGGGTATCCTGGTCCCAAGTGGTTTAGCAGGTTTATCTAATATATAGATAGGTTTTTGGCTAAAGTGCTCCAGTTGAAATCTGGCACTGAGTTTAGGCTTCCATGATCAATTCCAGATCTGCATGCATTTGAATTTTCCTTAATAACAACTGAGTGGTTGCTGTACAAACAATCAGCTTCTATAAAGCTTTAAGCAAAGCCCTTCACCAAAGGCTCCTGTGTAAATTTAGCTGTCATGGGAAAAGGGAATGGGTCCACTTCTGGATTAGTAACTGGTTAAAGAACAGGAAGCAGAGGATAAGAATAAATGGATACACAAGCGATGGAAGCAAGTCCCAGCAAAGGATCTGAGTGAATTCCCCAAGGATCTATATTGGGACTGGTGCTATTCAAAGTGACCCACACTCAGGAGCGAGCAGCGAGATGGCCAAGCTTGCAGATAGTGATAGTGAAAACTTCAACCAGACTACAAAGAGTGCCAAAGAGATCTCTCCAAACAGGAAGAATGGGTAGCAAAATGCACACAATGTGCATTGTAAGCGTACAATGATATATACTAGGGCAAAACACACACACACACACACACCACTTTATGCATACATGGATGTGATAAAAACTGGCTGATGATCAAGGAAAGAGATTTTAGGGACTTGTGGATATCTCAGTGAAAACACCTACTCACTACCCGGAAAGAGCACAATAGGCAAATTCCATGCTAAGGAATGAAATTGCAATACATGGAACACTGGTCACCCCATCTCAAAAAGGACAGCAGAATTGGAAAAACTGTAGAAAAGAGAAACACAATCAAGGACTTGGAGCACCATTTCTATGAGGAAAAGCTAAAGTGTCTGGGGCTTTTAGGGTGGTGTTTTGTTTTGTTTTAGTAAAGGGCCATGTGATTGGAGTTTTATAAAAGTATGAGTGGTGTGAAGAAAGTGGATAGAGGATTTCCCCCCTCCTCCTCTAATAGTAGTAGAACGTGGGGTCAAGTTGTTTGCCCTGAAGCTAATGTCAGAAAAAAATTAAAGTAGTTCTCCAAACTACACATAAAGGTATGGAATTTGCCACTTCAACATGTGGTGACAGACACTGAACTGATTAATGGCTTTAAAAGGTGATTTGATGCATTCTTGGAGGTTGCTGGGACAGGGGCTACTGGTAGGAGTCAGGCTATTGCCTCCATGCTGCCTGCCTGTGAGCTTCCTGACAGCCTCTGGCAGGCCACTGTGGGAAACAGGATCCTGGACTAGATGGATCCTCAGTCTGATCCTGCTAAAATCACCTGCCAAGGATCTCATCTTTCACCAGAATTCAGGTTTGGAAGAGTTATCGGCTGCTATTCAGCCCTCGGATACACATACCCATATTTACCCGTGATCAGTTGTTACAGCAAGGCAACTCGCAGAGGGGAGGGCATGCCTCATTTTCAGTTTTCATAAACTCTTACAATATTTTAATTATCAGATTTTATACCTAAGAGCAAAAGTAGTGTAATGATGTAAAATCCAAGGCAATCAGATTCCTTCCTTGCCTCAAGTTGATGATCCAAAACACACTAAAACTACTATTCACTCCTCCTCTCGTAGGAGAAGGATTCACTCACCACATTACAACCATAGTATTGTGGTTGTTACTCCAGCAAGAGCTCAGAAGTCTTCTCCATCAAAGAGGACACCATCAGAGAAGCCTACTTGCATCTACATTAGTGCCAAATGGCAACTGTGCTTTCCTTTCTCTTGCCAAGTATCATATAGTACAGGATCTGCATCCCTAACTAGGGATGTACAAGAATTTTGTTTGGCTTTGTTTTTGACTTGAATTATTTTTCAGGAAGAGCTTGCATGTTCCTGAACTTGAGTTGAAAAATGTGCACTTTTAAAAAATATTTTTTAAAAAAGAAAACACCACCCTTTAAAATGCGCGTTCCCATTCCTCCACCAAAAAAAACCATTTTAGTCTATGGGAAAGAAAGTGCACATTTGGGTGCTCACTTTCAAAAAATGTGCTCTGAAATGTGCACTTTTCCCATTCAAATGAAAAGAAAAACAGATTGTAATCTAAAAAAAACAAGGAGAGAGGCAGACCAAGTTCCAAACTTGGAGCGCCTTGACAAGCTCAGGCCTCGATAATTCTCCCATCCCTACTCCTGACTGGAAAGAATTTAACAAGGGGCACAAGCACCACACAGAAAACCTTTCCATGCAGATTATCTTTATGTATTATGCATACACATTAGCCTCATTATGCAAATGAACTCAACGTTAGAACATGTGCTCTCCTGACATCTCCCAAGATGGATAGCAATTCACTTCTAAGTGGAGGGAAAGGACGAAGAGGAAGGAGGTGAGATTCTTCCACAGCTTCTCTCACGCAGTACTACAAGGCCCTCCTTCTCCTTTCTAATCAAGCCAATGCAAGAAAGGGAACAATTAGGATCTCCTACTTAGAAATAGCCTGGAAACAAGAATTCAGCAGGGTGGGGTGAGAGGAAGGGGATGGATTATATATCTGTTATCACATGCATCCTCTTATCAAAGCGGATGATATCAGATCTACAGAGGCAATGGCAGGTCACTGATGTTGGATAGTATTGTCTGCATTGAATATATCTATATCTATATCTCTATGAGAAGAACATCTAGGATTAAGCTAAGTCCCTCTCCAGGGTTATGACAGGGAAGGGATAATTTTACTAGAACGATCTGGAGTTGCTGCATACCTCCTAGAGCCAAAATATATGTTACCTTAAATGCATGGCTGCCATTAACAGATATCTCTTCCCCATATATCCTGGTAATGTTTAGTTAAATATGACATGCTGTAACTGTGCTCAACATTTCTCTGGCCAATAAAGCGGAGCACGAAATGCTAAGTGGATGACCACATCACATGCCTGTTTTAACTAAGGGGAGGAGATATAGAACAGCAATGGTAACACGTTTAAGATAACATCATGTAGTTGGCTCTCAATTGAGAAAGGAAAAACACATTTAACTGAGGGAGAGCCTGAACTAGACAGGTAGTTGAAGAATGAAAGACTCATACACCACACTATACAAAATGAAGAGAAGCATATACAAAAGCAGCTTTTCCTATACTTTAGCACTTTGGGCTGCAAGGGAGGGGTTGTATATCTGAATGTTTTTTCTCTGAGGAAAAAAACTGCACACAGAAAACATATTATGGCGATGCTCTTGTTTAGTCTTCTCCTGACATGCTAGTTTTCCATGTGCAGAATTTTTTTTTTCATGAGGTCGCATACAAACATGCAGCCCCCACCCCGTGATACTGTCAAGGAAAAGAAATGCCATGCAGTTGACTGCATTCATTGTTCCATATAAATCATATCATTTATAATAGGGGTGGGGAATCTGTGGCCCTCCAAATGTTTTAGCCTACAACTCCCATTAGCCCTAGTCAGCATAGCCAACGGTGAGGAATCATGGATGTTGTGGGCCAAAACATCTGGAGGACCACAAGTTGACCACCCCTGGTATATAGGTTGCAGTGGTGGGGCTTCTCAACTAGTGTTCAAAACTTTAGCCTGCTGGTGCTGGCTGGAATAAGTCCTGGGAGCTATTTCTACAAGTGCTTCAGGCTGGGAGTGGGTGTTATCAGAGTTTTGGCACAGCACTAATTGCACAAGAATACTCAAGGCAAAGGACAAGGGCAAAGACTGTCAGTCAATCTGCATAGATCAAATGCAGAACACCCCCCACCCTAACCATCCTATCTAATCAAAGCTCTACTGAATGATAACGTTAGGACCTCTTACTGGCCCCAAGTCCACCTATTCAAATAGAAAGTAACAGAATAAAAGCAAACATTTCATCAGCTCTTAACACCCCCTTAGAATCTTTTGCTTCAGGATTCAGGGTCACAAGTAAAGCAATACCTGGATTCAGATTAAGTCTCCTGCTAGACAAATATCATAGTTATTTCCCTGAATTATTACCATTGAAAAACTGGATGTCTGTCTTCAGCATCAAAAGAAGCTTTATCATGTGAAAAAAATGTGTTTTCTTTCTTTCTTTTTTATCAGTATTCTTACAGGAGCTCTAGTGACATTGGGCCGATGCACTTGACTTTCAGCTCTGCAGAGCCACATTTTATGTAAACTGTCCAGAATCCATCACCCATTTTACCACTTCTCTAATTTAAAGTTTCACTTCAAGAAATGTTCAGAAAGATAAGACTAGAAAGAATGAAGGGGAAGTTAAGTTGCTGAATTAAGATGAATCTGCATAGCAGATTATTGTGTTTTGTCAGGGCTTGAGCCCACAGCTGTTCTTGTACTTGGGACATCAAGTCTGTGTGTGTGTGTGTGTGCGCGCGCGTGCACGCGCGGGGAGAATTCGGCATATGTATCACCAGGGAGTTCTGGCCAAAGGAGGAAACCACAGGGGTGATCAGCCAGAGCAGGAAAACACACATTTTAACCACAGTTGTTGTTGTTGTTCAGTCGTTCAGTCGTGTCCGACTCTTCGTGACCCCATGGACCATAGCACGCCAGGCCTTCCTGTCCTGCGCTCTATCCCAGAGCGTGCTCAAGTTCATATTCATTGCATCGGTGATGCTATCTAGCCATCTCATCCTCTGCCGTCCCCTTCTCCTTTTGCCTTCAGTCTTTCCCAGCATCAGGGTCTTTTCCAGAGAGTTTTCTCTTCGCATTAGGTGGCCAAAATATTGGAGCTTCAGCTTCAGTATCTGTCCTTCCAATGAACACTCAGGGTTGATTTCCTTTAGGATTGACTGATTTGACCTCCTTGCAGTCCAGGGGACTCGTAAGAGTCTTCTCGAGCACCACAGTTCAAAAGCATCAATTCTTCGGCGCTCAGCCTTCCTTATAGTCCAGCTCTCACAGCCATACATTTGTTGTTCAGTCGTTCAGTCATGTCCGACTCTTCGTGACCCCATGGACCATAGCACGCCAGGCCTTCCTGTCCTGCGCTCTCTCCCGGAGCGTGCTCAAGTTCATATTCATTGCATCCGTGATGCTATCTAGCCATCTCATCCTCTGCCGTCCCCTTCTCCTTTTGCCTTCAGTCTTTCCCAGCATCAGGGTCTTTTCCAGGGAGTTTTCTCTTCGCATTAGGTGGCCAAAATATTGGAGCTTCAGCTTCATTATCTGTCCTTCCAAGGAGCACTCAGGGTTGATTTCCTTTAGGATGGACTGATTTGACCTCCTTGCAGTCCAGGGGACTCGTAGGAGTCTTCTCCAGCACCACAGTTCGAAAGCATCAATTCTTCGGCGCTCAGCCTTCCTTATCGTCCAGCTCTCACATCCATACATTACTAATGGGAAAACCATAGCTTTGATTAGACGGACCTTTGTCGGCAAGGTGATGTCTCTGCTTCTTACTATGCTGTCTAGGTTGGCCATAGCTTTCCTCCCAAGGAGCAAGCATCTTTTAATTTCATGGCTACAGTCACCGTCTGCGGTGATCTTGGAGCCCAAGAAAGTAAAATCTGTCACTGCTTCCATTTCTTCCCCTTCTATATGCCAGGAAGTGATGGGGCCAGATGCCATGATCTTAGTTTTTTTAATGTTGAGTTTCAAACCAGCTTTTGCACTCTCCTCTTTCACCCTCAACAAGAGGCTCTTGAGATCCTCTTCGCTTTCTGCCATTAGGGTGGTATCATCTGCATATCGGAGGTTATTGATAATTCTCCCAGCAATCTTAATTCCGACCTCCGATTCATCCAACCCGGCATTTCTCATGATGTACTCTGCATATAAGTTAAATAAGCAGGGTGACAATATGCAGCCTTGTCGTACTCCTTTCCCAATTTTGAACCACTCGGTTGTTCCATGTCTGGTTCTTACTGTTGCTTCTTGACCCTCGTACAGGTTTCTCAGGAGACAGGTAAGGTGGTCTGGTACTCCCATCACTTTAAGAATTTGCCACAGTTTGTTGTGATCCACACAATCAAAGGCTTTAGCATAGTCAATGAAGCAGAAATAGACGTTTTTCTGGAATTCTCTTGCTTTCTCCATGATGCAGCGAATGTTGGCGATTTGATCTCTAGTTCCTCTGCCTCTTCGAAACCCAGCTTGTACTTCCGGTAGTTCTCGGTTCGCATACTGCTGAAGCCTAGCTTGTAGGATTTTGAGCATCACCTTGCTGGCATGCGAAATGAGCGCAATTGTGCGGTAGTTTGAACACTCTTTGTCGTTGCCCTTCTTTGGAATTGGAATGTAAACTGACCTTTTCCAGTCTTGCGGCCACTTTTGAGTGTTCCAAATTTGTTGGCATATTGAATGCAGCACTTTAACAGCATCATCTTTTAGGATTTTAAATAGCTCAGCTGGAATACTGTCATCTCCACTAGCTTTGTTGTTAGTAATGCTTCCTAAGGCCCACTTGACTTCACTCTCTAGGATGTCTGGCTCAAGTTCAGTGACCACATTATCATGGCTATCAGGGACATTAAGATCTTTCCTGTATAGTTCTTCTGTGTATTCTTTCCACCTCTTCTTAATCTCATCTGCATCTGTTAGGTCCCTGCCTTCTTTGTCCTTTATCATGCCCGTCTTTGCACAAAACGTTCCCTTGAGATCTCCGATTTTCTTGAAGAGATCTCTAGTCTTTCCCATTCTGTTGTTTTCCTCGATTTCTTTGCATTGTTCATTTAAGAAGGCCTTCTTGTCTCTCCTTGCTATTCTCTGGAACTCTGCATTCAGTTGGGATATATCTTCCCCTTTCTCCCTTGCTTTTCACTTCCCTTCTTTCCTCAGCTACTTGTAAAGCCTCATCAGACAGCCACTTGGCTTTCTTGCATTTCTTTTTCTTTGGGATGAATTTCGTTGCTGCCTCCTGAACAATGTTACGGACCTCCGACCATAGTTCCTCAGGCACTCTGTCTATCAGGTCTAATCCCTGAAATCTATTCCTCACCTCCACTGTATATTCATAAGGAATATGATTTAGGTCATACCTGAATGGTTTAGTGGTTTTCCCGACGTTCTTCAATTTAAGCCGAAATTTTGCAACAAGAAGCTCATGATCTGAGCCACAGTCAGCTCCAGGTCTTGTTTTGACTGACTGTATAGAGCTTCTCCATCTTTGGCTGCAAAGGACATAATCAATCTGGTTTCGATATTGACCATCTGGTGATGTCCATGTGTAGAGTCGTCTCTTGTGCTGTTGGAAAAGAGTGTTTGCTATGATCAGCGTGATCTCTTGGCAAAACTCTATTAGCTTTTGTCCTGCTTCATTTTGTACACCAAGGCCATGCCTGCCTGTTATCCCAGTGATTTCTTGACTTCCTACTTTAGCATTCCAATCCCCTATGATGAAGAGGACATCTTTTTTGGGTGTTAGTTCTAGAAGGTGTTGTAGGTCTTCATAGAACCGATCAACCTCAGCTTCTTCGGCATCAGTGGTTGGGGCATAGACTTGAATTACTGTGATGTTGAATGGTTTGCCTTGGATTCGTTCTGAGATCATTCTATCATTTTTAAGATTGTACCCCAGTACTGCTTTTCCCACCCTTTTGTTGACTGTGAGTGCTACTCCATCTCTTCTAAGGGATTCTTGCCCACAATAGTAGATATGATGGTCACCTGAATTAAATTCGCCCATGCCTGTCCATTTTAGTTCACTGATTCCCAAGATGTCGATGTTCAATCTTGCCATCTCATGTTTGACCACCTCCAGCTTACCTTGATTCATTGATCTGACATTCCAGGTTCCTAAACAATATTGTTCTTTACAGCATCAGATTTTCTTTTCACCACCAGACACATCCACAGCTGAGTGTCCTTTCGGCTTTGGCCCAGCCGCTTCACTCTTTCTGGCGCTACTTCGAAATACCCTCTGCTCTTCCCCAGTAGTATATTGGACACCTTCCGACCTGAGGGGCTCATCTTCCGGCGTCATATCTTTTAGCCTTTAACCATAGTAGGTGAGAGCAGATCAGAGAACACTCCCTGACCCCTATAAAAGCATCCAGGGAATTCTGCTTCTGGCTTCAGACTATCTTTAACTTACCCCACCTCAAGTCGATGGGATCAGAGTCTGACAGAATCAGATCAGCAGTACATCACCAAAATGAAAACCCAACTATCACCCTAAACTGGAGGTTCTGAGTGTCTCTGCAGACTGATATTGTTTAGTGGGTTGTACAGACTACACACCCTTGGCTAGCCCTGTGTCCTCCCACTCCACCACGCACACATGGGGTGGGTGAACACTGGCTGAATCTGAATGCATGTAGCCAACAGGTATCAGAGGTGTTCACTGGTCACACCCAATTCCTCTCACCCCAAATAAGCACTGTGCCAAAATGTGCCCTTAAATAAAGGGAAAGAAAGCCGGGCTGGGGCACATTGGCAAGATATCTGAGATTAAAACAGCAGGTGGAGTTGTAGGTCAAGACCAGGCCAGGGCAGTTTATTTACATGCTTTCCGAACCCCGAGCCAATACTTTTAATCCTCCCTCACTTTCATAGGCACCAAAATTAATAAAGAGCAGAGCTACATGTCAAGTAGACATGCCAGTCTGTCAGCATGAGGCAATTAGCCAAGGAACGGAAACCACAATAGAGAATAAAAGTACCGATGCAGTGAAAAGCCACTTAAGAGAAATGAAATGTCAAGTCAGCTAGAGAGGCACTCCAGGCAACACCCTCCAGTCCCCCACATTCACCACTGGAGCCTCCTGAGAGAGGATAAAAATGGCATGGCTCTCTAGCATAAGGCCTCCTTTTCAAAAGGAAAGAAGGAGCTTGAGCAGTCCTGGCTAGCAACTGCTTTCCCTGTGTGGTTTCCTTTGAGCTGCAGTAACACCTGTTGAGGAGGATCAAATGTTGCTCAGCTGCAGGATAGCCAGCTGTTGAGCACTGCCAACAAGCTGCGCACCACTCCCAACCAATGGCACATGCTTTCAGGCCATCTGGACCTCTTTATGGACTGGGTGTTTTCCTCATCACAGTGCAGGAGAAGATGCCAGTGCTGTCCATTACTCAGCAAATTACCACTGGATGATAAGGACAAAGAACCAAGCCAAATAGCAACACTGTTTATGCCCCTAGTATCCTTAATAGCAGAGAAATTTTTTAAACCCAAGAAATCAGGCATGCTACGCTCTACAACCGACTGTCAGATATGCATATTCCACTAAACTGTCCATATGGGAAAAGAGGAAGGTCTGTGTAATTGTTACATTCTCCCCTTCTCCCTTGTTACATTCTCCCCTTCTCCCTGCAAACTCCTTCTGGCAGACTCATATTAACATGGAATGGGCTTTGGAATACAGTGATCTTGCATAGTGATGGGTGGATATCCCCAGCCCTCCAAGTCACTCTGGAAATAATTAGCAAAACATGGATTATTTGGCCAAAATCATTTCGTCGCTGATCTGGTGCTAGAGTGGACTGTATCCCTACTACAGTGCCTGACATAATCCGTCCCCACCCCACTGCAGGAAGTTAGAGGGAAAGGGGTGACAATGAGGGCTCACATCAGTTGGGGGCACATAAAGAGATCCAGTTAGGATCCCAGGATCAGATTTCAACTTTGGAGGAGTTTAGGTCCAATCCCAATTGGAGAGTGGAGTGGAGAGGCAATCATGAATCCAGTGTCAACCCCTCCCGATTTAGCATTCCATCCCTTCCCTAGTCTGACATTAAGCTCTTGAGCTTGTTACTATGGCATATCCTTTGGCTGGCTGTGAAAAGCAAGGTAAGTGGCAATAAAGAATGAAATAACCATTTTCCATCCCATTTTGATGACTCCCATTTTCAATTACCCTTTCAATGGCTGCTAAGAAACACTCCAATTGGTTTGAGAAGGTAGGTGAAGAATAGCCTCTGGGGCTATAGTATAGGGCTAGAGCTTGGGAGGCTGGGTTAAATTCCTTATTACACCATCCATCGACTCCCTGCTCGATTTGGAAGCAGCAGTGCTTTTGTGCCTCAGTTTCTGTATGCACATAATTGGAATTAATAATTGTGAGCTGTACTACAAATACTAAACAGATGAACACACTGCGCTGGTTCACACAATCAAAATAAGCCACCATTAAATAAGCCACAGTGGCTTGTTGTGAGCCACGGTGCATGCCGGGTGGAATTTGTATAATTACTGCTCAGCTGCAACTTATTGTGTCATCTGAATCTGGGCAGCATGGCTTGTTGGAGGGTTAAACAACCCTCGAATAACCCTACAACAGCCCATGGCTTGTTTAAACCAAGATCCCAAGATGCTATGGTTTACACATAACTCCATCGTTGCTTTTTGTAACAAATGAAACAAGTTCAGTTTTTCATCAACAGATTTGTTAATATCACAGTCTATAATTTCTCACGCAGAAGCCCACAATAGCAGATGGTTGGTTGCAACAACTACTGAGAATTGTTGCTACAACTGGAGAGAGTTTCCAGGACTAGACAGGGTATGCATCTTATTTTTTTCAGTTAACAACTAATTTTGCCCAGCACACAAGACATTACCCCAGCCTTCCTCAACATGGTGCCTTCCAGTTGATTTAGACTACAATTGCCAGTATTCCTGATTATTAGTCATACTGGCTGGGGTTGATGGGATTTGAAGTCTAAAACATCTGGAGATTATCAGGTTGGGGAAGGCTGCATTTTCTTAAGATTTGGCTACACCAACGTGTAATTGCTTAGGATGGTGTATATCAACAACAAATGTGTACAGCAAAAACACCACATTACGCCTCACTACACAATCATAAAGCCATCAGAAATCCTAGGTTCTTCATAAAGAGACTCTTCATCTTATCCACCTCGTAGATTTAAACTGCACATGACAATATGCACATCTGGAATCTTCTTAAAAGTCTCCAGGAAAGATGCCCCTACGGCATCTCTGACCAGGCTGTCCTTTGAAACTCTTTCTATATCCAGCCTGTCAGGATTGACTACCAAGGATGTTATAGGACAAGATCAGGATATCTGCCATATCCATCAATGGCAGTCAGCTATCAGTATTCATCCAGTTCAGACAATGGTCCACAGTACACAGGGATGACATAAACGCAGAAAGGCTCTGAAGGTCAGGACAGAGTTATATGGGCAAGATAAAGGGGAAGGCACCTCTGAAGTTTACTCACCTTGATTCCTTCTTCACTCAGATTATTACCATGATATTATCATCATAGGATCTTATAACCATTTAAAGAGGCAAAGAGAAACAATACCCTCAGAGGTTCATCCACATGTGGCCTTTCCACCATTGCCAGTTGAACAATTCTGTGCCAAATGGAATATTTCCTGCCCCTACATACAAACAAAGTAAGCTGTGCTATGGCAGCATTCTGTGCTGACACTGTATTTTAGTTAGTACATTTCTTATCTGAAGGGGAAAAGATTCATTTCTTACATGAAGAGTGAAAGAGCTAGGACTGTTGTGATCTTATTACTAAAGAATCCTGTGTACACATTTACTGAGGTGAAGGCTGATCTGCTAGTTTGCCCATCATGTTGAGTTTTATACCATTTATCCTGATATCTCAGAATCTGTTGGATGAGGATCACTGACATATGTCAATGAATTGGACACTTCACACAACACCCACTTCACAGTCCTCTAACAGATTCTCTTTCTATGGAATGGGATATAACTGGCCTGGAACTGATTACATCTGGTCCATCTTCCTTGGAATCATCAGAGCTGGAAACTTGCTTTGTTGAAAACGAAAACAAGTAGATGGTTAAGAAATGTGCCACAGAAAAATGCTAGTAAGTGTTGCTTATGATTCCCAGAAAGGAACACCTCCTAAGGGGATAGCAGCATCCCCTAGAAATGACTAAAATGTTAAAAATCATTTTTGTGTGTGCCAGCAGACAGAGAAAATACTCAGCACCATTACATTTTCTGATGCCATATCTCTGACAATAAATTTCACGCCTCATGTGGCAGAGCAGTTATGAGATTTCAGTCAATAACCAAAGCACAGACCCATATCCACACATAGCAAAGAAAGAAAAATTTAGAAACAGAACTCAAAAAAGTCAAGGATGTATTATTAGTATTAGAATTAACTGGTATGTTAGCCAGGCCTGAATTAAAAAGGTAAAGAAGCATCTCTACCTCCCAGTTTGTACACATTTATTTCTCTGTCTCTTATTCTGACACACACACGCGCGCACACACAAAGCTACGAGAAACAAAAACTGAATTGAAAACTTGCAAATTATGTGACAGGTCTGTAGGTCTGAGACCTTTATCTCGTCTGACATCCTGAGTGCTATTTTTAATCGCCAAGACACAGAAGACTGAGTCACAACATTAAGAAAGGACAGTGTGAGTCCCAGGGCACCCAAGCAGGTATCGTGGCTCTGACTGTGCTAAGTGTCATGTAGATGCACAGGAAAAGAGCCCTATTAGGGCTTTGCTTAGGGGCAATTGTTAGAATTCATATTTCTAATACTGTTACTTCTGTTTGTCTTAGCTTGTTTGGATTAGCAATCCTTCAAGCCAGACATCAGGACCAAGATCAGGAAAGAACTGTGCTGTTCACCCTGTCAAACTTGTGCTCAGTGTAAGGCTCTCCGGAGAGTGCTCAACTTAACTCATTGCCAGTGTTTCAAGCCCAGCACTTAGCTGAACCAACCACAGTTTCAGATCCTAGCTTGTTCTCACAAACCATAGTATAAAAAAGCATAGTTCCCCAAGTTCAGACATTGTGAGTAACTGTGGTTCATTTAAAACTGGAATGGAACGCTTCCAGTCCCTTCCACACAGGCACGAAAGAGGGGAGGGGAGGGTGAACACATGAGCCTAAGGCAGGGCTGGGGAAAGTCTTCCAGCTGAAGGGCTAATTTAATTTCAGAGACGCCTTCAGGAGCCACATTCCTGTGGTGGGCAGGGCCAGAGGCAAAAGACCAAAAATACCAGCATATTTTACCTTAACCCTCTTACAGCCAGTAACTAACACTTAGGAGAGGTATTTCAACCTTTAAGAATAGAGAAAAAATGTGCAAAAGCTGGAAAACCACCAAATGATCAGTGATTAGGGGAAAGAGGGTAAGCCCAAGGAAAGAGGGTGTAGCCATCTGGGGAACCCTGGAGCACCAGACTGGGATCCCAGGAGGGCCGGATTTGGCCCACAGGCCTGAGGTTACCCACTTCTAACCTAAAGCTTGCTATGGTTCATTTACATAGCGGAAGCCTATGATTTCCCATTACATCTGATAGTCTGGTACTAAGCAAAGGGGTGTTTTTAGAGACTATAAGAGAACACAGTAAAGGCGATGATGGTGCCAAATGTACATGATCTAAGACTATTAATAGTTTATTGACCAAAACAAGTACCATGAATTGTTCCTTGGTGGCAATAGGAAGTCAGATCCAGAATCACTCCACGACTGCGATCCTGTATGACTACTTTTATATTTTATACTGTATTTATTCTGTCCTTTTTCGTTTTAATTTCTGTGAACTGCCCAGAGAGCTTCAGCGAATGGGTGGTATAGAAATGTAATAAATAAACAAACAAATAAACAAATACTATCCTTAATGAATCCCCACTATTCCCTGGATGTAGGTAGCTTTATCCAGAAATATCATCACAGAGAAATAAAACAGAAGGCGAGAAAGAGACAAAACTTACCCGTTTGAGCTGCTGAACACCACCAAATATCCTCATCACTCCATCTATCTCTTGCTCCAGCCTTCTGGCCCAGTACTGCATCCTGCAAGAGACCAGGCAGAGGATACGGTGAGTCAGTTAAGGAAGTATGCGAAGGAAGATGGTTACAAACCAGTGCCTAGAGCTTAGCTTGTACATTCTCCTTCTGATGTTCCAGCTGTGGGCAGAATACCAAGCATGCCTGACTTCTAAGAGATATGACTAAGATGATAAGCTTATCAGACGACCAACTTCCAATATTTCACGTTTATTTATTTATTTATTATTAAATTTATTAATCGCCCATCTGGCTGGTCACCCAGCCACTCTGGGCAATGTACAACATACAATAAAAACAGTTTAAAACAATAAAATTCTACAATAAAAACATTTTCTAAAATACCCTAACCCACCCCAAATGCCTGCCTGAACAACAACGTTTTTAATGCATGACAGAAGCTCATTAAAGAGGGGGCATGATGGAGTTCCCTAGGGAGGGAGTTCCACAGAGTGGGGGCCACCACAGAAAAGGCCCTCTCCCTCGTCCCCACCAGTCTAGCTGTCCTGGCTGATGGGACAGAGAGAAGGCCATCCGAGGCTGATCTTGTTAAGCGGCCTGTCTGGTGCTGCTGGAGGCACTCCTTAAGATAGGCTGGGCCGGAACCATATAGGGTTTTAAAGGTCAAAACCAACACCTTGAATTTGGCCCAGAAAACAACTGCTAACCAGCGCAACTCCTTCAGCACTGGAGTGATGTGATCTCGCCAGCGGCTGCCTTTAATCAGGCGAGCCACCGCGTTCTGTACCAGCTGCAGTTTCCGAACCGTCTTCAAGGGTAACCCCACGGAGAGCGCATTACAGTAGTCTAAACGAGAGGAGACCAGGGCATGTACTATCGATGGGAGCAGATGGTCGGGAAGGAAGGGGCGCAGCTGCCGTATCAGATGGAGTTGATACAGCGCTGTCCGCTCACAGCTGACACCTAAGCCTCCATGGACAGCTGGGAGTCCAAAATGACCCCCAGGCTGCGGACCTGGTCTTTCAAGGGTAGCTGTACCCCATTCAACACCAGGTCAACATCCCCCAGCCTCCTCTTGTCTCCCACCAAAAGTACCTCGGTCTTGTCAGGGTTCAGCTTCAGCCTATTCCTCCCCATCCAGCCACTCACCATCTCCAGACATTTGGACAGGGATTCTACGGGCCAACCTTGGTGAAGATTTAAACGAGAGGTAGAGCTGCGTGTCATCCACATATTGATGACACTGCACCCCAAACCTCCTGATGATAGCCCCCAGCGGCTTCATATAGATGTTAAATAGCATCAGGGAGAGGATGGAACCCTGTGGCACCCCACAAGTACGTGGCCATGGGTCCGAAACCTCCTCTCCCAGTGCTACCCTCTGGTACCTGCTGGAGAGGAAGGAACGGAACCACCGCAATACGGTGTCCCCAATGCCCAACCCCTCCAGGCGGTCCAGGAGGATACCGTGGTCAATGGTATCGAAAGCCACTGAGAGGTCGAGGAGAACAAGGAAGGAGCATTCACCCCTATCCAGAGCCCTCCTCATATCATCTACCAAGGCGACCAAGGCCGTTTCTGTCCCATGCCCAGGCCTGACGCCCGACTGAAATGGGTCTAGATAATCAGTTTCTTCCAAGTGTGCCTTCAACTGCACCGCCACCACCCGCTCAATCACCTTGCCCCAAAATGGCAGATTTGAGACTGGGCGAAAGTTGTTCAAAACTTGAGGGTCCAAGGAGGGCTTCTTTAAGAGCGGTCTTATCACTGCCTCCTTGAGGGCTGATGGCATCACTCCCTCCTCAAGGGAGGCGTTCACCACCGCCTTGATCCCCTCACCCAGTCTCTCTCTGCAGCTCATAATGAGCCAAGATGGGCAAGGATCAAGTAAGCAGGTGGTCGGCCATACCGATGAAAGCACCTTGTCCACTTCATCAGGAGGAAGAAGCTGGAATCGATCCCACAAAACCGGTTTGCCACAGGCCGCCTCTTGCTCACTAACTGTATCCACAGCGTGCAGAGTAACACTCCTAATCTGATCAATTTTATCTGCAAAGTGCCTTGCCAAAGCCTCACAGGAGGCCTTAGAATGCTCCAGTGGTTCCGGAGCCACAGGACCGACCAGGCTCCGGACCACTTGGAACAGCCTCCTGGGACAGCACTCTGCAGACGCGATGGAGGCAGCATAATATTCCTTTTTTGCTGCCTTCACTGCCACGTGATAGGCTGAAGATACAGCTCTAGCCCGTGTCTGATCGTCTTGGAGCGAGACTTCCACCACCAGCGCTCTAGCCGTCTCACCTCCTGTTTCTGAGCTCGTAACCGCGGATTGAACCATGGTGCAGTCCGAGCCCTGTTCAGGGGAACAGGGCGTTTCAGAGCCACCTGATCTAATGCCCCAGTGATTGCGGCATTCCAGCCACCCACCAGGGTCTCGACCGAGTGGCCGTTGGCATGCCCCAAAGAATCCCCAAGCGCATTCAGGAATCCATTTGGATCCATAAGACGCCTGGGGCGGACCATTTTAATGGGTCCTCCACCCCTGCGGAGGGGTTGTGGAACCGAGAAGTCCAACGTCACCAGATAGTGATCTGACCATGACAAGGGGGTGGTGGATATACCCCCGACTTCCAGATCACTCCCCACTTCTCCAGAAACAAACACAAGGTCTAGTGCATGACCGGCTACATGGGTGGGCCCAGTTAGAATATGGTGCAGCTCCCAGGAGGCCATGGTCTCCATGAAGTCCCGAGGTGCTCCTGTGAGGATGGCCTCCGAATGTACGTTGAAGTCCCCCAACACCAGTAAGTTAGGGGACTGGACACGCACAACAGAGACCACCTCAAGCACCTCGGCCAGGGAGTCAGTCGTGCAGCGGGGTGGACGGTACACGAGCAGAATTCCCAGACTGCCCTTCGGGCCCAACCTCCAGTACATGCACTCAGCAACCTTTGTCTCCCGGAGAGGGGGTCTGGTGAAGACCAAGGACTCTCGGTAGATAACAGCCACTCCCCCTCCCCGATCCCCAGCCCTCGGCTGCTGTGCATACGAAAATCCAGCTGGACACATGGCTGCAAGGGTTGGAGCAGCAGCCTCGGCCAGCCAGGTCTCCGTAATACATGCCAGGTCTGCACCCTCATCCAGGATCATGTCATGGATGAGGGAGGTTTTCTGGCTTTACACACAGAGAACAAAAATTAAAGTCAAAATAAAAACTGCAAAGGGTTGACTTTCTTCTCTGCTAAGAAAAACGTCCTGCAGAACTGGAGCGACTAGGTAGCCCAATTCCCTCCAATTAAGATGGTTCTTCTGTATCCAACAGTCTTAATTTATTTCCCTTTAATAGCAAACTCAGATGGCTGAGTGCCTATCAGTTTGGAAGCAAAACAGGGCCACTCAAAAATATGGTAGTGACTTCTACATACTTGTGCAATGCCCTAGGTATGCAACAGTACACATGTTTGCGAATTAAAAGAAAATGACATTTAAAAACAACAACAACCCAAACTGCCTGACAGGAGCTTGTGAACTTACAGAATGCTGAGGGCAGTTAAGCCATGACCCACAGAGAGAGAAGAGCCTAAATAAATGAGAAATCTGGAAGACTGTGTCAGTCTAACAATTAAGTCTATGGCTGAGATCAGCAAAGTCATGGAATGTTTGTGTGTCTGCTGAAATGGGGGAGTTAGGAAGGAAAATGGAGGGCAGGGGATCAGAGGGGATTGACCTACTCAGGCATCCTGGAGGAAGGGGAAGGAATTATGGGTGGAGGGGGGGAATACATGCTCTACAGTTAAAAAACACACACTGCCTCTTGCACTATACTGAGATGCTTAGTGGACATTTTTTTCCCTTTCCCAATCTCCTGAACTGGATGTTCTCTGTCCCTCACTATATAGCTATAAAACTCTCAGTGTGGCAGCAATCAAGTCCTATATAGCATAGCAAGGGAAGGCCTGGAGAAGGGAGGTGTCCTTTATCCCTTCACCAATCCTGACACTACCTCCTCTGCCCCCCCACCCCGCCATCCTGAAAGCCCTGAACCTTGAACAAGTGCACTCCTCTTAGTGGATGAGAATACACCATGAATGTTTGTACATATTTGTACATAATTAATTCAGACCTACATTTATACAAGTGGAACCTGCAAAAAGATGTTGCAGTTTATCCTTCCTCCCAACAGAAGTATTAAGGGTTCCAACCGCAACAGGGCACTCTGCTCTCTCCACCATTTGCCATTTTTCTTTTCCACCTGACATTTTTAATTCTGTGACTGCTGAGCATGCCCCATCCTCACTGGGCTGTTTTGTGAGGGCAGGTTGCTACCTTCGAATTTTTTTAAATATATATTTTTGTACTTTTGTAAACCTTGGGGTTCCCCTGAGCACACTGGTATCTCCTTCTCATTCAGTGGTCACATTTTTGCTCCATTCCTGTTGGCATTCACCAAATGAGTTTGCTGTTAGAGAAAGTGATGAATAATGACCAGGAGGGAATGTGAGATATCGGGCCAGGGGGAGCCATAGAATCAATTTAGTAAAACAAGTGCACAACATTCAAGCAAATTATCTATGTAGTGCTCTACAAGGAAACTCCCCTTCACAAAATGGATTTCCTTTCCAAAATTTTTGTCAACCCCAAAATGAATTGTTCACGCTTGAAGCTTTATGAAGTCTGACTTTCTACATAGACTTATGTGGCTATAACCAAATGTAAAAAATAACCTATTATATTTCAGGTACACCCTATGAGGAGCCAGTCCTTGCTGGTTTGAGCAATGCACCACCACCACTGGCTTGTAAATAGCCACTCTTCTGCAGTAAGAAACAAACAGGTAGCAAAGTAGGTATGGTGTGTATGTGTGTGCACATGCACGCACGCACACACATGCGCACACACATGTTATTTCTTTCAGGCTGCTGTGGTAAAAATGATGAACACTGGTACGTTTCAGTGGCCAGGCCTATAAAATACATTGTGGTGTAGTGATGTTTTTGTATTCTCTTGCAAGGCTACATTACCAGATGTGGGAGGGGAGGGAAAGAAGAGCTGAGTAGTTAGAAACCCAAAAATGACAATTGGGGAAACACCAGTTACATTTGTTTTGTTTCTCTCTCTCTCTCTCACTCACTTTTAAGTCACTCCCTAGATTTGGAGTCTCCAATGTGGTGCCTATGTGGGCACCAATGTGCCCACAGACACCTCTCTTGGCACTCACCAGTATCTTCGCCCCTCCTAATTTTTATTTTATTTTTTAAAAAATACTCTTTTTTAATTGGGACGCTGGCACCATCCTCCGCACCCTCTTTATTTGTGTTCAACCCTCTGCTTTGTACGTAAGTTCTTGTGCAAGTTACTGTTCACCAGTTTGCCTTTTGGGAAATGAGTGTTTTGTGACTAGCCATGCCCACCATGGCAGACATTTTATGAATGGGCAAGCAACCCGCAATGGCAGCCATTTTGTGAGAGTGCCCACAAGACTTACTCAAAATTCCAAATGTGCCCACCGACCAAAAAAAGTTGGGGACCACAGATAGAACTGAAGTTTCCCCTGGTCAGGAACATGCACATAAATATGCAGACACCACAGTCCTGCTATTCTGAAATCAGGGAAGACAAAAGGAATTATTCAGCTAAGAATGTAAGAGCTAAAAACATCTATATTTGATTTAAATCAAAAATATAGGCAAAATATCATTCTACAAGCAGACTAAAGTGGGTTCTATGCGATATAACAATGTTATAGTGAGCCATTTACCCCAGACAAATAACAATTCCACCTTAGCAAGTATCCACTGCTCAAGCTACATACAGTTATGTGTAGGCATGTGGTCTGTTAATGTTTTTGCACTTTTCTGCAAGGAGATTCTCTAATGCACAGGCCACCGTCCCATGTCTCCTGGAATGGGAATTAGTCACTGCTGGATTTGTCAGGGGTGAGAGAGGCCCATGTTTCTTCAGGCTGACTTTGTTGCCATTTGCAATACTGTAGAGGGAAAATGTTTTTAAAAACCCAGCAACTAGTGCTTATGCCTGTACACAATTAAACAGACATTTGAAAGCAGACATTAATATGATGATTTTGGGCCCTTTGGCACTTGAGAAGGAAGGAGGATATAGATGAGTGAGAAAGCATGCACCAGTGCAGTTTCCCTGAGACGTGGGGAAATAAAACCACACAAACCATTGCACTGCAGTAGACAGCAACAGATTTTGGAATGCCTGTAGCAGGACTGAACAGCTGGCAATTCCCACTGAGATCTATCTACCTGTAGAACCTATGCACACATCAACATCTGTCTAGCCCTTTCCTCTCTAAGAACACAGGTTGTTGTACCTGATCAGGCCAGTGGTTCATTTATTTCTGTATCTATTCATCCTTAAAAATCATTTCCAAATTATCAAGTGTACAAGATGTCATTGTCTTTTAATTATATGGAAGACCAAAAAGGAAAAAACAACAACAGACTTATGTGAGTATTAGGATGATTCAGTCTTTTAAAAATGATAGGTTATCAGGGCCATTTCTTTTTAAAGATTCCCCTTTCAAGTTAATTTTAACTCACAGTCATTTTGAAAAAATGGTCCATACCCTAGGGAAGAGGTACACAAGCAGCGGGTGATTACGTGTGCAAATGAGTTGCATGACAGCTCCAAGGGATTGGAAAGCTCTCTATTACACCCATCAAAACATAATGTGATTGAGAAATAAGAGAGCAGAAAGACTTGTGAAAGAGTGTAACGGGAACATGTTTTCTCTTCATAAATTAAAAAAAAAATCTGTCTAACTGAGCAGTTCATTAATTACTGCACCATGAGGCATTCAGTACAAGTGTTGAACCATATGACTCCATAAGATTTAGAAGACAGTGAATCCCATGACCAGGCAACTGATATTATCACTTTCTGTATCAGTTGCAAAACACTGACAAAATTATGACTATTTTAGTCGTTATTCCTGTTCCCTCTCATCTGACCTGTCACCTAGCTATTTACTGCACTTTAAATGATATGGAAAGTGAATAAAGTCAAGAGGAAAAGGGCAGAAGAAACAGATATGCAATTATGTACATGGGCTTTTCACTTTGAAGCAACTCTGTATGGAAACTGTAAGTGATAAGACATGACAGTCATTGCCTTTGGGGGGAATTATGATATGCCTTGGGTGGTATTACAAGGTGAAGGAGCTATCATTCCTTGAAATTTCTTACCACTTTGTGAAATCTCATTTATGAATAATACATAAAGAAAATAACCAGACCAGGTCACTTATTAGGATGAGCCACCAACACACATGCAGTTTTGTAGTATTAGTTTTTAACTCATTGAAAATGGGGTTGGATCCAGATTTAAGTGCATGCCTCTGCCAGTTTTCAGGAATTCCCTCATTCTCCCCACACCACAGCCTGCACCATTCATCGGGGTTCCTTGAGTCTCTATGAAGCGTTTTCAGGGCGCTGAAGGAGCTGCCATGGAGAGGACGGGGTGAGGGAATCCACTTCAGCCAGCTCAGTTGCGCACACCTAAATCTGAATCCAACCCATTGTATTTTATCATATTGGTACCCATCCTGGTAACTTGCTGACATTGAAGGTGCAGGATACAAATGGAGTAAAATAAAGAACTAAAGTTGCCACTCAAAACCAGTCAGAAAGCTTTGTCTGCATCTGGCTTACTGGAGCATTCTCCAAAGTTTAAATAGAGCTACAGCCTGGAACCTCTGAACCAGCAAGTTTTTGTGTGTGGAAAATGACACCAAATTGGACTTGAAAGCCCACTGCTCAAGACACCAGACTCCATCTATAGTTCGTACAGCCAAATATAATGTGAGATCCACCAAGGACTCACAACCAGCCTGTTTACCAAGACAACCCAGTCCCTCTACACTAGTGAGCAAACAAATGCCACACAGCCCAAAGCCCACAACTAGGGCATGAAAATAACATCCCTCCTTTGCAATTGCCCACCAGCAATTGGTAATAGTTAGTGGCACATTGGCTTTGAATATGGAGATTCCATTTAGCTCTCCTTACCAATAGCCATTGACAGATTTCTCCTCCATGAATTTGCCTAATCCCATATTAAATCTATCTAAATTGGAGGTTATCATCACACCTACAGAAGCTAATTCCATGACATCATACTCTTTTGTGTGTCTGTCTGTCCTGAATCTATATGAGCCTCGTGTGGCGCAGAGTGGTAGGCGGCAGTATTGCAACCGAAACTCTCCCCATGACCTGAGTTTGATCCCAGCGGAAGCTGGGTCTTGAGTAGCTGGCTCAGGTCGACTCAGCCCTCCATCCTCCCGATGTTGGTAAAATGAGTACCCAGCTTGGGGGAAAAGTAGTCATGACTGGGGAAGGCAATGGCAAACCACCCTGCCATGAAAATGCCCTCTAGAAAGCAGCGTCCCTCTAGGAGTCAGCAATGACTCAGTGCTTGCTGGGTGACCATGAGTTCTAATATTTATTTAATATTTACACGTTTTTTGGCCCACATTCCATTGTGGCTAACATTCCAGGGCACTCACATACATACATACACACACACACACACACACACACACACACCCATTCTCACACAAACCAATGTTCATTTACACTCATCCATTATTGGAAAATGCTTCCCATTGGAGATAATGGGAGGCTTTTCCCAAGCTTAATTCCTGTATGGGGGCTGGAGGGTTTTGTGGAGGGTGGGTTGCAGCACACAAGGATGAGAGGGTTAACCTTCCTGTCCCCAGCTGTTCCGCCCACCACCACCACCACCACCACCACCACCACCAAATCTCTCCAAACAGTGATTAGACATGGAAAAAAGCCTCCCATTGGTGCCAATGGAAGTTTTTTTCCAAGCCCAATTGCTATGCATGGCGGGTGAAGGAGGCTGTGAGCCAGTTGAGGAGGGCCTGTGGGCAGGATCTGGCCCATGGGCCAGAAGTTCCCCAGCCCTGCTTTATACCACTGTAGAGGATTATAACTTTATAATCCTCTACAGTGTCCTGACTTAGTCATATCATTTCTAAACTAAATAATTGCAAATTGTTTAGCTTTCCCTCATAGAGAAGGAGCTCCAACCATTTGATCCACTTCATGCTGCATATTTGAAATGTAGCATGAGGACAGGGACAAATGGAAATTTCTGTGCCATTCCTCTCCAGTTTGGAGTTGGTGGGCATTGGCAGAGGAATGTGGGCATTCCTGATCTCTGCTGGGCAGTTGGAGCTCCAACCACCCGGAGGCAGCAGAAACAAACATTCCTACCATGGAATTGGCTTTTTTCACCACTGCACATTAGGAGATGGCTTTTCATTAAACTTTGCTGCCATGATTGCTTTCTTGGTTAAACACCACCAGTTCAGACCCCATCTGTGTGTATGTGGCATGTATAACCAAGACCTGGGTGGGAGATCAGGGAGAAGTTAGTCTCTCCAAGCTGTGGCCACCAGGGTACTTGGTTCAGCATCAGGGTAGACTTGAAGGCTGGGGAGGGAGGACTGCTGTGGCCTATAAGAATTCCATCTCCCTCTGTAGGCAATCTGTCCATCTCACTTCTAATCTGGAATGTTTTCACCTTGTCTTGGGACAGCAGGACAGACTGGGGTTTCTGCTGGTATACTGTTCATCTCGCTGCCCAACAGTCTCCCTACATGAGCTGATGGAGGTGGTCTCAGTTGTGCTGTTGAGATCCCCCAGACTGTTAGTTCTGGGACACATCAACATTCATGCTGAGGGCACCTTGTCTGAGGCAGCTCAGGAATTCATGCCCTCCATGACAACCATGGGACCGTCCCAACATGTCATCACCCAACACATATAGCAGGGCATACTCGAGACTTGTTTTTTTCAGCTAGCTATGAAGATGGTGATCTGAAGGTGAGGGACCTTGAATCAGTCCCTTTGTCATGGTGAGATCACATCCTGTTGAGATTTAGACTTACAGCAGCTTTTCCCTTCTGCCAGGGTGGGGAACTATTAAGATGGTCTGCCCCCAAAGGCTAATGGATCTTGATGGCTTCCAGACAACTCTGGCGGGGGTGGGGGTGGGTCCTGGCTGACATGGCTGGCTTTCCTATTGAAATCCTGGTCTATTTGTGGAATGCAGAAACGACCCAGACGGTTGACATGATTGCTCCTAAGTGCCCACAGTAGAGCTCGTACAGCTCTACTGTGGTACTCCCCAGAGCTGAGAGCAATGAAACAAAATAGGAGACAGCTTGAGTGCAGATGGAGGAAAATGCCTGACAGATGCTATCAAACACTAGTGTGTGCCTATGGTCGGGTATATTCAGGGGAAGTGAAGGCAAAGAAACAGTATCTCTCTGCCTCTGTTGAGTCCTCTATGTGCCACCCAATGGAGCTTTTCAGGGTTGTCCAGGGCTTATTACATGCTGGCCCTAAGGACACTGTGGATCCATCAGAGGCCTGCTGTGATATGTTTGCAAGGTACTTCCAAGACAAAAGCTCTTGCATCTGCCTGGACCTAGACTTCAGTGTTAATAGCAGGTGAATCAGTTGAGGTATCTAGAGCACAGCCTTGTCCAGTTTTCTTGGATTAGTTTCAGTTGGTGCAACTTGAGGACATTGACAAGGTGCGTGTACAGGTTCAAGCAACTACTTCCATATTGGATCCTTGCCCCTCTTGCAAGGAGCAGGGAGGAAACAGCTGGCTGGGCCAGAGAGCTGATCAATGCCTCCTTGCAAGAGGGAGTGGCCTTGGGCCACCTGAAAGAGGTGGCAGTGAGACCATGCTTGAAGAAATCCTCCCTGGATGACTTCAATAACTTTAGGCTGGGGGCAAATATTCCTTTTCTGGGTAAGATCCTTGCGCAGGTAGTTGACAACCAGCTCTAGAAGCTCTTGAATGAGACCAGCTGTCTGGATCCATTTCAGTTGGGTTTCAGGCTGGGTTTTGGCATGGAAGAAGCTTTAGTTGTCCTGTATGATGACTTACTGTATGTCACAAGAGAAATGGGGAATGTGACCTTTTTGATCCTCCTTGTTGTGGCTTTCAATACTATCAACCATAGTATCCTTCTGGGATGATTGTCTCAGATGGGAAGGGGAAGTACTACATTACAGTGGTTTTGCTCCTACTTAGTCAGCTCCAGAAGATGGTGCTGGGGAAATATTGCTCGGCCCCATGAATTCTCCAGTATGGTTTTGTCCCCTCTGCTATTTAACATCTACATGAAACTGTTGAGTGTGGTCATCTGGAGTTTTGGAGTGCTGATGACATGGAGCTCTATTTCTCCTTTTCATCGTCATCAGCTGAAGCTATGGATGTGCTAGATCAGTGCCTGGCTACAACAATGGACTGGATGAGGGCTAATAAACTGAAGCTCAATCCAGACAAGACTGAGATGCTGTTGGTGGGTGGTTCTTCTGACCAGATGGAGGGTGTTCAACCCATTCTGGATGGGGGTGCACTCTCCCTGCAAGAACAGATTCATAGCCTGGGGGTTCTCCTAAAGCCATCATTGTCACTTAAGGCTAGGGATGTTGCAGGAGTCTGAGAGGGGGGTGGAGTCCAGTGGACTGCCCCCACTCAGTCCCCTGGACCCCACTCAACGAGCTGCAACCACTTACTGGACTCATTCGCTAGGAGCTCGTGTGGTCCACAAGCATCCAGTGGCCGCCCATCCCTTAGCAAGCTGCCATTTTGCTTAAAAATGGCAGCTCAGGTTTCTCCGTAAAAGTAATGTTGCATAAATGGTTGGTGTGAAAGGGCCATTTATGCAACATTACAAGCATAATGGTCCATTAATTACATGAAGCTCATTTGCTTGTACCCTGTTTCGGGATTATTTTAAAATGAAAAACAGGAAGAAATTTCTTAAATAAATAAAATGACATATTTTTTGTTCCCCAAATGGCAACTCTTTGTGGATGCGAAAATTAAAATGAAATATTTTGCTTCTTATCCATGTTTGTGTCGAAATGTTAATATTTTACTACTGTTTTTAAACTAAGGTGTAGTAATAATGTTACACAGACAGATAACCAGTGCTGAAGGATCTGTAATTCCTTCCCCCCTCCATTAGTATTTGCAATTTTGGCATCCTTTAAACATTCACATTTTGGACCAGAAACCTACATGAGATCTTTGGCCCCTCAAGAGCTGGTGCAAGATCTGCAGGTACCTTTTCAGCTACCTTTTATTCACTTCTGACAGAAACACAGGCTCTAAGCACAGAAAATAAATACTTTCAAAAGCAGACGCTTCTTGTCTTTGTTTTCAGCAACAGCTTTTAGTTCATTTTAATAGACTTCATTGCCTATGTGCTTATTGTAAGCTGACGAAGCTTCTCCAACCCTGTTTTAGATGGGGAAAAAGAATGAAGTGCAGACTGATACAAATCACGTTATTTTTCTCACCCTCTCTCTTGCAGCATAACCCTAAGGTACAACAGCTGAGGCATGGCAACCAGCAAGGTCAACAGCCTTGTATCTTCACCTCCTCTCTCTCTCTTGCAGAGTGTTTCACATGATGTCATGCAATACATTGAAAGAGTTTCACCATCCCCTCAAGCAGCTGATTAATGTCTTTATTAGATAATGTTTGAATTCACAACCTAAAAGATAGGTAGTGAAGCAGCGTGTATCATTCCTAGAAAACACAGGTGCATGCTGTTGCTGCACATCCTCATTCACACAGACATGCAGCTACCATGGATACATGTTGAATGACCAACGCAGGTCTAGGAGGGCCTTTAAGCCATGGTGTGCACACAGTGGACCTACACAGTGTGCTCCTACTAAAGTGGGTAATAACTATTACTCATATGGGAAAATTAGCTCAAACACCCATTTAAAGTCCAGAAACATGAACTTTACAGATTTTTGTTCTCGAAAACACATGCATCCACATTCATTACAGAGGAGAAAACTGGCTTGATTAGTATACCCACTGCCTAGCACGTGAATCAGTATGCCAGTTCTAACAGGCCTAACTTAGAAAGTAGGAAAATATTAAGTTTGGAGGAAATTAATGTTTACCAAATAAGGAGGTGAAGGTGGCTGTATAGAAATGGTGGAGCAGGGGATCGGAAGACTAGACTACCAAGAAGCTCACGTGCTGGTGAAAATGTTGGGCCACAGGGTTAGAAATGGGAAGATTCAAAAGAAATGGAAAAGAAAGAGGAGTGACTATAATTACCTGAGGAGGAATGGGAGCCCAAAGAACTTCACTTCCTGATTGCAAAAAGCTAGGAATTACAGAGTATAAAGATAACTGACCCTTCAGCAATGGTTATTTGTCTGTGTAACATTATTATACACTTTAGTTTAAAAGCAATAGTAACATGTTTATATCTAACTATGCTCTAGATACCTCACCTTGTGCATTGCCCTGGTATCTCCAAGGATGTAGGGCTGTTTTAAAATGTTATAATAAATAAATCTTTTACCAAAGCATCCTTTAACCATTACTATTCATTTGTCCATTATTAAAATTAGATTTGACAAGGCTGGAGGGGGAGTAGGAAGAAGGGTGTGGATATTATTGCAAAATGCAACTGAAAAAACTGGAAGGACTGGAAACTGGACTTTCGACTTCTACCAGCAGCTTTGCTTACTTTCTAATTGTATGACTTCAGGCAACTTTTCTGTCTCTGTGCATCTAGTAAATATTCTGTATGTCCCATTTGTATTTCACATATTGAAGTGAGATCTTTGAAAACATACTAACTTGCTGTGAGGTCTAGTAAACATCTAGCAAAACAGCACTGATATTGGCTGTGAGTGTCTGTTGTCTTTGTTATAGTAATTAGATGACACTTGGGAAAACAGCTTTATGGCTTGCTCCCCAAAGCTGGGCAAATAAATACTCTGTCACATTTTGTTACAAATTCACTATAGCCATGTTCAAATTCACTTACATTTTCTTACCATCAAAATGCTAAACATTCTGAAAGGGAGGTAGTTTTAGGAAAGCAAGGGAGGAGATTCATGGAAAACAAATTTCAAGGTTGAAAACCAATAATTAGACCAGAAATATCACCTAACAGGTACACATTCAAAAAATGTCCACTATCAAACCACAAATTATCAGAGAGTCAATATTTAAGAATGTAAGAGCCTTCCTAAATCAGACCAAAGGTCTTATCTTGTCCAACATCCTGTTTCCCACGATGACCAACCAGATGCCTATGGGAAGCCCACAAGCAGGACAGAAGGGAAATAGTTCTCTCCCACTCCTGGTACTGTTCCTCAGCAACTATTGTTCAGAAGCATATTGCCTCTGATCCTGGAGGTAATATATAGCCATTAAGACTCATAGCCACTGACAGCCTTATCCTCCATGAACTTATCTAATCCCCTTTTAAAGCTGTCTAAGTTGGTGGCCATCACCACATCTTGTGATAGTGAATTCTGTAGTTTAACTATGACCTGTGTGAAGTTCTACTTGTTTTCATCTGTCCTGAATCTGCTTTGCAATTCTATTGATCCTAAGCACCAACAGCGTGGTTCCATTTTGGTTAGATTGAAGCATGCCCCTTTTATAGAGGCCCAGCTTGTCCCAAAAAGTTCCCCAGTGCCGAACAAATCCAAACCCTTCCTCTTGACACCACCATTTCATCCACACATTGAGACCACTGTACTGTGCCTGTCTAGGTGACCCTGCACATGGAACAACTAGCATTTTAAAGAAAGATACCTTGGAGGCCCTAGATTTAAACTTCTTACCCAGCAACCTAAATTTTGCTTCCAGGAAAACACACAGCTACATTTCCCAACATCATTAGTATTTAATTGGGCATATCTCCCCCTATCACTGTTGCCTTTTGCTTTCCTTCTTTCTTGGGCTGCTTCCAGTGTCTCAGCAGACAGCCATCTTGCCTTCTTGGTTTTCTTTTTCTTTGGGATGCTTTTTGTTGCCGCCTCCTGAACAATGTTGCGAACTTCTGTCCATAGTTCTTCCGGGACCCTATCTACTAAATCTAGTCCCTTAAATCTATTCTTCACCTCCACTGCATATTCATGAGGAATATTGGTGAGCTCATATCTAACTGATCTGTGGGTCTTCCCTATTCTCTTTAGTCTGATTCTAAATTGTGCAATAAGAAGTTCGTGAACTGAACTACAATCAGCTCCAGGTCTTGTTTTTACCAATTGCATAGATGTCCGCCACCTTTGGCTACAAAGGATGTAGTCAATCTGATTTCGGTGTCGACCATCTGGTGAGGTCCATGTATAAAGTTGTTTCTTAGGTTGCTGGAAGAGTGTGTTTGTTATGCACAGTGAGTTGTCTTGGCAAAATTCTATCAGCCTATGTCCTGCTTCATTTTGTTCTCCCAGACCCTGCTTGCCTGTAATTCCAGGTGTCGTTTGACTACCCACCTTAGCATTCCAGTCTCCTGTAATGAAAATAACATCTTTTTTTGGCGTACTATCCAGTAGGTGCTGCAGATCCTCATAGAACTGATCTACTTCTGCTTCTTCAGCATCTGTGGTTGGGGCATATATTTGGATCACTGTGATGTTAAATGGCTTACCCTGAATTCGAATTGAGATCATTCTGTCATTTTTTGGATTGTATCCAAGCACTGCTTTAGCCACTTTATTATTAATTATGAAGGCTACTCCATTTCTTCTGTGGTCCTCTTGTCCACAGTAGTAGATCTGGTGGTCATCTGATGTGAAGTGGCCCATTCCAGTCCATTTCAGTTCACTGACACCCAAAATGTCTATATTTAATCTTGACATCTCCCCAATAACTACATCCAATTTGCCCTGGCTCATAGATCTTACATTCCAGGTTCCTATGGTGTGTTGATCTTTAGAAGATCGGATTCGTCGTTCACCACCAGCACCCTCGGCTGCTAGCCATCCTTTCGGCTTTGAGCTAGCTGCGTCATCACATCTGGGGCTAGTTGAACTTATCCTCTGTTCCTCCCCAGTAGCATTTTGACCATCTTCCGACCTGGGAATCCAATCTTCCGATGGTATACCGACATATCTCTGGCTGCACTGATCCATTTAGTTTTCATGTAGCCAGAAGAGATAAGGAATTATTTTTAAACAAGCAATGCGCAGAAGCGGAAGAAGATAATAGAATAGGAAGGACAAGAGACCTCTTCCAGAAAATTAGAAACATCGGAGGTAAATTCCAGGCAAAAATGGGTATGATCAAAAACAAAGATGGCAAGGACCTAACAGAAGCAGAAGAGATCAAGAAAAGGTGGCAAAAATATACGGAAGATCTGTATAGGAAGGATAATAATATCAGGGATAGATTTGACGGTGTGGTCAGTGAGCTAGAGCCAGACATCCTGGAGAGTGAGGATGAATGGGCCTTAAGAAGCATTGCTAATAACAAGGCAGCAGGAGATGGTGGTATCCCAGCTGAACTGTTTAAAATCTTGCAAGATGATGCTGTCAAGGTGATGCATGCCATATGCCAGCAAATTTGGAAAACACAAGAATGGCCAACAGATTGGAAAAAACCAACCTATATCCCCAGACCAAAAGAGGGAAGCACCAAAGAATGTTCAAACTATCCAACAGTGGCACTTATTTCACATGCCAGTAAGGTAATGCTCAAGATCTTGCAAGGTAGACTCCAGCAATTCATGGAATGAGAATTGCCAGATGTACAAGCTGGGTTTCGAAAAGGCAGAGGAACTAGAGACCAAATTGCCAATATCCGCTGGATAATGGAGAAAGCCAGGGAGTTTCAGAAAAACATCTCTTTCTGTTTTATTGACTATTCTAAAGCCTTTGACTGTGTGGATCATCACAAATTGTGGCAAGTTCTTGGTGGTATGGGGATACCAAGTCATCTTGTCTGCCTCCTGAGGAATCTGTATAACGACCAATGGTAAGAACAGACCATGGAACAACAGACTGGTTTAAGCCTGGGAAAGGAGTATGGCAGGGTTGTATACTCTCACCCTACCTGTTCAACCTGTACGCAGAACACATCATGCGACGTGCTGGGCTTGATGAAGCCAAGGCTGGAGTTAAAATCGCTGGAAGAAACATTAACAATCTCCGATATGCAGATGATACCACTTTGATGGCTGAAAGCAAGGAGGAGCTGAGGAACCTCATGACGAAGGTGAAAGAAGAAAGTGCAAAAGCTGGGTTGCAGTTAAACCTCAAAAAAAACCAACAAGATCATGGCAACCAGCTTGATTGATAACTGGTAAATAGAGGGAGAAAATGTGGAGGCAGTGACAGACTTTGTCTTTCTAGGTGCAAAGATTACTGCAGATGCTGACTGCAGCCAGGAAATCAGAAGACGTTTACTTCTTGGGAGGAGAGCAATGCCAAATCTTGATAAAATAGTGAAGAGCAGAGACATCACACTGACAACAAAGGTCTGCATAGTTAAAGCAATGGTATTCCCTGTAGTAACCTATGGCTGCGAGAGCTGGACCGTAAGGAAGGCTGAGCGAAGGTAGATGCTTTTGAACTGTGGTGCTGGAGGAAAATTCTGAGAGTACCTTGGACTGCAAGAAGATCAAACCAGTCCATACTCCAGGAAATAAAGCCAGACTGCTCACTTCAGGGAATGATATTAAAGGCAAAACTGAAGTACTTTGGCCACATCACAAGAAGACAGGATACCCTGGAGAAGATGCTGATGCTAGGGAAAGTGGAAGGCAAAAGGAAGAGGGGCCAACCAAGGGCAAGGTGGATGGATGATATTCTGGAGGTGACGGGCTTGACCTTGAGGGAGCTGGGGGTGGTGACGGCCAACAGAAAGCTCTGGCATGGGCTGGTCCATGAAGTCACGAAGAGTCAGAAGCGACTGACCAAATAAACAGCAACAACAAGTACAACCACAACCACTGACTCCTCCCCAGCACTATCTAGACAAAGCATCTGTTGCGTTTACAATATGCAGATAAGTCACCAAGCTGTCGTCGTCGTTGTTGTTCCCGATATCCAAAGCTCTCTGGACAGTTTACATACCTATCACAAACCCTCCTCTCTGTTTCTAAAGATTGAATCACCCACTACTAGAACTCCCCCCCCCCCCGCATCCCTTGAGGATATAAGTTCATCCCCTAATGAATGGGTCTCTTCTAAGGGATCATTTCCCTCTTCCTTGGAATGACCCCCCCCCTTTCCCAAGATCCTCACTGTCCATAACAGCAGAGCAGTTGACACCCTGGGAGTGGTACACAGTATCATGGCCCCAAAGGCCTTGTCCACAAACTTCTCTGTCTCTCTCTTTCCAGGTCACCAGCCAGCCTCGGCCTCAAGGGAATAAACTTATTCCATGAGAGCCTCAAGAGCTCATTGCATCAAGCACTTTTAGTAGGTCAAGGCACAGTAATTTAGACGCCCTACATTACACCCATGGTCCTACCACATCCTTGTCAGATCTGGTGGAACTCTTACAGCAATACAGTGACTTCAACTTGCCACCAGTGTTGAAGTCCTCTACCCATCCACCATTCAATAAGGATTCAATTAATTATTAATTAATTAAAGCCTTGGTTTTCTTGGTATATAATGTTATTGTGTCTTCTCAGACAACATTTGAGGAGGAGGAAATTCAGGAATTCAAGCTTCCTGAATTATTAATGTGAGTAAATAGTTTTGCTAACAGAGGTGCCTGCCACTATCGACTGCTCTTAAAAACCTCTGGTAGGATCATATCCTCCCCAGCTGCTTTGCACACCACTAATGCAGTGTGGATAAGTTTACTCACTTCTTATTCTGTAACTGCAGGCCATTCTGGTTGTGCTGCCAAAACCTGGATAGAGATTAAACCAGTACTGCCAGTACTTATATCATTTCCAACAATATTACTAAAATAAGTACGCCAAATACTAGGAGGAATACATGCTTCCAATGCAAGGTTTGATTCATTATATTTTATAATATAAAATATACTATATACTAGAGAGAGAGAGTATAGTATAGCTGCCTTGAGTCCCAGTATTGGAAAAAAGGCGGGAAATAAAATGAATGAATGAATGAATGAATGTAATCGGGTTCCAAATCATTCTCTCATTCCATTTCTATAGCTGCAAAACCAAGCTCCTCCCACTGAGCCATAATAAACATTGCAATTTTGTTCCCAAGACTAAGCAACAAGAAGACATACATTCCAAATCTACTTTCAACTGCCTTACCTTCCTAATTAATTGAACCAAGTTCTTTTTAATTTGTCTACATTCTGTACCACATCACCCAACTTTGTGAACGGCCAAGCCAAATTTATGAAATTTCCTTGTTAATAATGGCCTTAAGGCTTTGGCTCTAACTAAACAACCATCATTAGGATCTAAGTGATCTTCAACAATATTTTGGCATACCTCTAAAAGGTAAAGGCCATTAAAATGATCCTGGGCTGATTTGCTAACTGAGGTAGACCATCTCAAACGTTCCCTCTGTTGTTCCCTTACCACTGGTAAGGGAAGCTTTTATATTCTGACATGAACAATCTTACTGAATTATCACCAAAACTTTACAGTGCATATGGACCAGGCAGCTGCTCTCCAAATATCAGAACACATGTGGGGTGGGCTTATTGTTTGCTGTAATAAATAGTTCCCTATTTAGATTTTTAATTTTCTGGATCAGATTCTTTGAGTTGTCATTTGATAGCTGTTTTTTTTTTTTTAACTACCAAGTGAACTTGAAAGGATTCTGTTTCTTTCTTAAGATGGAGAGTTCTTTATAAATCACATGACTGCAGAAAATGGGATTTCAAGGGAAAGAAATAAGATACAGCATGCCATGCAATAATAATGAGTACAAATTCTATTAAACATTGAATAAGGCATTTTGTGGCTGTCTCATCAACAGAAGCTCATTGATAAATAAGTGACCATTATTTGCTATGTCACTGAAAGTTTGGCAGTTTTCTCATCTAAAAAGTTAATCATTATTAAGTCCCATTGAAATCAATGAGAATGGAACAAGATTAATTTTCTTTGGACAGAGGCCAGAGATTCCCACAATCTGATCACTCCAAAATTACTGTAGAGACAGACCAATCCTTGTTACCTTTTCCAGGCTTTTTTCGAGCTAGGTTGAATTTTCCTGTCAACCCATTTTGAATCAATATGTGGTGACTGGTTCTGTGAACACCTTTGCCATGAGCCCTAGCGCCCTGATGTTTGTGCACGATACTGTGTAAAAAAACCCTAGAGATTTGTTGACCTTCATAACACCTTGGATTGGAATATAAACAGTGGGTAATGCACCCTTCAAATATGAGGCAAGCACTATGAGAGACACACCCTCAAAATTCTACCAAATAACAACTTCACATTTATCTTCCCCATGAGTCTCCCCATTCCATCTCCACTCCAATCTATCCACCCACAAGTCTCCAAAGCCCCATCCAAACCCCACCAACTTGTGAGCCTCCAGTCCTCCCACCATCCCACCTTTCTGCTCTAGCTCTACTAGTGGAAGTAGGAGATAGGTAGGTTCATGGGGAGTTTGGGAGTGACTTTGCACATCTGGTGGGGGATGTGAAAGGGAATAAGCTATTTCCCAAGGTTTGGGGAAACAGCTCAACTTACTGATATGACAAATGAAACACAGCACGGCATCTTTCGGAAAATGAAGCAGGGGCACCAACAGCCACTCTGTCTAATAGTGCAAGTCTGGTAAGCACAATGTCCGTTTCTAACCTTGTGATACTTTGGAATCATGCCAGTGTCCCCTCCCAAGGCAATTACCAAATTCAAGCAGTAAAACACATTAGTTGTACCAAATCTCATAAACCCCTGATCCAATATATGGATTTGCATTGCTCCTAATGTGCAGTCAATTTCCCCTGGACCCTTCCAAAATTATTGATAATGGTCACTGGGCTGCTGTATGTGTGTGTGGTGTGTGTTTAGCAGACTAGCCTTCCAAAGCTAGCTGCTTTGGTAGACACATGTGCAAGGTATTTTGCACATTTCTTACAATGTGCAAGTATTGTATTTTGCACATTATTTTGCATTTTGCACATTATTTGTATTTTGCACATTACTTGCATTACTTGTATTTTGCACATTTGCACATTTTGCCCTTACTCTAGTAACTAGAGACTAGTTGAAACTCACTGCAGTTCACATGAGAACACTTAATTTATAAATCAGTAATTTATTTTATTTTTAAAATCTCACCTTGGTCTCATAACAGACATGCAATTATTTTTACTCACAAGTTACAAGACCAAAAACCAGATATCATTGAAACAATAAAATACAAGGAACAATAACATCATATAATACCATTTCAAAAGCCACGTAGGGACAAAAGAATTCATGACCCAGTTATGCTATGGACCTGACAAAATAATAACAAAATCTTCAGTTTGCCTCAAGGGAGGGTGCCAGGCCTCCTTGGGGAGACAGCTGCACAGCCTGGGTACTGCTATGGAGAAAGCCCCCTCCCACATCACTAATCATACTTCCGACGGTAGAATACCGAGCTGATCTTTCTGTACTGATCTGTGTGGATGACAGTACTATATGGGAGTAGACTATCCCTCAGGAAACCTGGTCCCAAGTCATTTAGGACATAATCCTATGGCTGCTAGACAGCGTATAGTCGGCCATAAGATTTTTCATTTTCTGGGAACTGAGCTCGCTCCGAGGACAGTTCCCAGAAACCTGACTTCCTGCTCCCACCCCCGCAACCCCCTCGTAAGAGCAACACAGAGTGGCCAAAAAGGGGGCATTCCTGGGGGTAGGGAGGGGATGGCAGAAGCACTGTTATGATGTTTCCTGTGCGCCATCTGGCCTCCTCCCCCCCCCCGGCCCCTGCTCTGAGTCACCCTGGCTAGACAGCCGAAATTGGCCATCTAGCTGCAAATGCAGGGTGGCTGGAGTGCAGACGAAAAGTTCCCCTCCGCACTCCGCCCACCCTGCATTGATAGTTGGTTGTCTCCGAGTTCAGAAGCGGCCGACCTTCCCTATAGGATTGCACCCTTAGGGAATTAAAGGTAATCGCCATCACTTTGAATTATGATTGAAAATGGACTACAGGCCAATAAAGTTGGTGTAATAATGGAGACACATGCTGGACAAAATTGACCCCGCTAAAACTTTTGCTGCTGCATTTTACACAATTTGAAGTTTCTGGACAATTTTAAAAGGAAGCCTCACATAGAATCCATTACAGTAATCCAACCTCAATATAACTAAAGTATGTGTGAGTGTGCCCAGGACTTTCTTCTTCAGGAATGGGCATAGTTGGCACCCCACCCAAGTTATGCAAAGGCACTCCTGGCCACCTGAGAATCCAGGAGCAAAATGAAGTCTAGAAGGGCTCCCAAACTATGAATCTGATTTTTCAAGGGGGTGCAACCCCCTCCAACTACTGTTTTGTGTGCTTAAATCATCCTTTGCAAGCTGCCATTCCCTCTTGAAAATCTCATGCCCAAACATCTGTGCAATTTATAAAAACAATGACATGTTCTGCCAGTCCTCCTTCATGCAATTGCACTGTTCTACAACTGGACTCAGGAGAAAGGTGTATGCAGCCAAAAAGCCTGTTCTGATTTCTCGTACTTACTAAAGGTAGGTGATCAACCATCATATGACCGACTAACCATTTCTACTGAATACGTTCTTGATTGGTGCTGCTACTCCTGGGTTTGGTTTTGCAGGCATTATTATTTGTACCTTATTATTCTTTTACTCTATGGCTATTAACCACCTTGAACTCTTTTGAAGAAAGATTTGTGCTGCACTGGATGAACACTATGCTTAGTTGCAAACCACTATAACAACTAGTTATTATGCATGTTTCTTTAGCAAGGGCGCAATCCTATCAAGATAGGCGGCCACCTCCAAACTTGGAGGCGACCACCTATCCTAAGCAAGGCAGGAGAGGCACGGGGGTGGGGGGGATCATTCCCTCCATGCCTCTCCTGCCCTGCTATTTTCCACTAGACAGCCATTTTCAGCTGTTTAGCTGCAGGGGGCCGACCAGGAGAGGAGGCTGCATGTACGGCACATAGGATGTGTCGTACACACAGCTCCGCTCTCCCTGCCCTGGAACACTCCCAGCCCCTCCCCTTTTCAGTCGCTCCACACTCCTCTTGTGAGCACGGAGGACGGGGATTCTCCGCGCAAGGCAGGGCGGAAGTGGGAGGAGGTCGGTTTTCCAGGAACCGACCTCGGAGCATGGGCTCTGAGGTCAGTTCCTGGAAAAGAGCGTTTCCTATGGCCCTCTAGACAGTGTCTAGTGGCCATAGGATTGCTCCCTAAATGTATTAATTATACAGTGGGAACATTAATTTAAACCAAGTATTTACATTATTATTTTCTACTGGCAATTTAAATAATTATTTAATGCAATCCTAAACATACCTACTAGGCAGCATGCCTCTTTGAACTCAGCAGGACTAAATTCCAAGGTTGCAGTCCTATGCACCCTTATCTAGGAATAAGGCCCACTGAAATTCTGAGTAGACATCATAGGATTGCACTGCAACTAAACATGCTGAGGGTGCTGTGCAATCTGGCAGGGAACGAGGAATAACTGTTTGAGAAGCCTAATTCTGAAGACTGCAAATGCTAGTGGAACGGTGAGACTTAAGAGATTTAAAGGTGGGGGCTGCAGAGACAGCACATGATTGATTGATTGATTGATTTATAGCATTTATGTACCCCTCCACATCTAAACAGATTTTGGAGTTGTGAACAATAGAAGTTAAAATGATAAAAAGATAAAAGAAATAAAACGTCATGTTAAAATTATTATTTTTAAAAAATAGAGTAACAATAAAACTAGGGCTGGTCAGTCAAGAAAGGCTTCCTGGAATAAAGCTATTTTCAGGAGGGGCCAGAAAGAACACGGTGTTGGTGCCTGTCTGACCTCCAGAGGCAGGGAGTTCTGTAGAGAGGGGTCACCACACTGAAGGCTCTTCTCTGGGTGGACTCAGGTTGGGCCATAGGTCCATGCAGAACCACCAGGGCATGCCTTCTGCTGACCTCAGTGGTGGGACAGGCTGATAGGGGACAAGGCACTATCTCAAGTATCCTGGTCCCAAGTTGTTTAGGGCTTTATACACTGGTAACAATATAGCAATCTTATGCAATCATTTTGGGTGGTTTACAGCTGTGCTCCATGTCTTGCTGGGTATTCAAAGACTAGGGGGAAAGGGACACAATTGTAGTGCTCTCATGGAGCGTTTAAAGACATGCTTTAAGGATTTAAAAAATGGGAATAATGGTTGGTGGATAAAAGCAAGCAGGAAAGTGTCTAAAATTGAACTATAGAATGTGCTGCTGATCTGGAGAGCTGGGGTTGGCGCTTCAAATGTTGCTTGCTTCATTGTACGCAGTGGGACAAATAATAGGTTAGGTCACCCAGCTGATCACACTATTCTTGCTTGGCTCATAAGGCAGTGGTAAACACCTCAGAGGTTGGAAGGTGGCTTGCAGAAGGGAAGGGACCTCCTGATGCATCAGAAAATCTGAGAAAGAAATAGAAGAAGAGGGAGTAATAAGTACTGAAGCACACTACTGTTCTCAAGTTAGCACAAACATTTGTGCTGGGAGATCAGACCCAAAGTTAGATTAACCCTCCCCGCTCCCAAGTAATACTCACCTTCTTCCACAACATGTGCCAAGAGAAAGAATATTCTAATGCACGCTGAAAGCTGGGGTACAACCACATCACAAAATGTGCTTGCAAGTGACAGCTTATTCAACATCTGAAGGAGGATGGGGTTCATGTCCTCTTCTTGATTACCATCTCTCTGGTTTTGCTAATGGCTTCCAGAATCTACGCAAAAGGGGGGAAGGTGAGGATGGTGGCATTTCTCTTTTTTCATTCACAGTCACATCAGCTGTAACAGGAAGTCCTGGCATGTGTGCTGGGGACAGCATCCTACTATTGGTGGAAACATCTATGGAATTATAGCTCGATGAAGGCAGGGAAATTGGGGTCAGACAAATGTAGAAGTCTATCATCCTCATCTTCTTGTTTTAATGCTGGCAAGAAGATTCAGACAAAGAAAGTGAAACCCAGTAGTCAGACAACTTCTCAGTCAACTTGAAAGATAACGAGCCTACAATTATGCCTGCAGCCAGGTGGGGTGTTGATTGACCAGTAGCAACGGATGTGGCATAGGTTTCCATTTCACTCAAATCACAACTCCAAGCTAGGTAGAATTATTAACACCCTCCTCCATCCCAGCATCACACTGTTCCATATTAGCTGCTTCTTTAAAAGAACATGGTCTGCGTTGGGCACACAGACACATCATATCACACATCTGAGGTTATTATTAGAACACTACTGTGATGACCTGCTAGCTTTCATAACTTGCTGCTACTGTTTGCATGCATTACTGCAGCCATCATAATGCAAAGTGTGCACACATGCTGCCACAAAGAAACATAAAGCCTGCAGTGTCATCAGGTGATACATATACTACAACAATTTCTGTTGTGCAATAATGGGAACATCTATG
Source organism: Heloderma suspectum (assembly GCF_057233095.1). Taxonomy (NCBI): domain Eukaryota; kingdom Metazoa; phylum Chordata; class Lepidosauria; order Squamata; family Helodermatidae; genus Heloderma; species Heloderma suspectum. The sequence continues at coordinate 282,635,061 of NC_139459.1, forward strand.
AATGGGAGTCTATTTCCAGTCCATTTCACTTTGACATGTGCTAACCTTAAGTCTGTTTTGTCCCATTTCCATATTAATTTGTCGGGGTGGGTTTTGTTTGTTTGTTTAAATCTGCAGACAAAATCATATTTAAATACAGACTGTAAAACATATCTTCCCCCAAAATACACATTTTAAAACTTATTTTGATATGTTTTTTGAGCCAGTAACTGTGTCAGAACATTCAAGAAGAGTAAGAGCTGGTGGATAACTAAGTTCCAATCTGCACATTAGTCTGGGAGGTGTGGATCAGGTCAGTTCATATTAGCATTCTCGAATTCCTCACGCATCCCTAAAGCACCATGGGAGATTTGCCATAGGATTACATTTTACTCAGTTTTGGAGAGAATAGTATGCAGACAGCATTATATTTTACTTCTGTTTCAAATGCCTGCTCCCTGCCTCATAGAATGCATTTTAAGATACACAGAGATGAAATTTAGTTTTTAGGCAAAGATGTATGCAGGCACAGTAACTCACTAACACTGCATCCAATATGTGTCTACTCAGAAGTAAGACCCATTGAATTTATTGGGACTTGCAATATTGAAGCCTAAGCTGATGTGTGCAGCTCAGTCCTATTGGAAATGTCCCACTGTGTTCAATGGCGCTTACTCTCCAGTTGGTGTGCATAGTATTATACCTTGCTTTTTATTTAGCCCATCCTTGTGAAAGAGAACTTTTTTCCTGTTCACAGAACTCACTACAACTGCATTCTATTTCAGTATGTTTCAGCAAATATGAATCCCCCTTTAATGTCCCCTCCCAGCAAGATGTTGCTCTATTTAGGCAGAAAGTTAAATGCTGAGTTTTAGTTTTGGCTTCATAAAAAAAAGCTTCACTTTGCTTCCGTTAACATCCACACAGCACAGGCACACAGCCAATCACAAGGTGTAGTGTGACATAAGCATAAAAAACACCTCATGTGCCTCATGATACACCATGCTAGATGGTATATCTATGTGCTGCTGTGCCTCATGATATACCATGATATGATGGAATCATATCATTTATAGAGCCACCTTGGGTGCCATTTTCTTGGGAGAAAGGTGGGATAAAAGTCAAATAAATAAATACACACACACACAATAAATCCAAAGGAACAATGAGATAATGTACATTTGCAAGGCACCATCAATATGTGGCAACATGATGAAGCAGAACAGAAATCTGGCTTTTCCCAGTTGCATGAGAAATGAGCCTAATAAGCACAGACCACAAATGAATAAGACCAAAGAAGTCTGCCTATCGCTAAACACAGTGAACAAATACACCAAGAGGGGCCAACTGTATAGTAGTCATTGCCTGCATAGAGTTCTCCTCTATTTTCAGTTACAGCTTGACACCCTTTGCATACTTCAGTGTAAGCCAATGGCAAATGGTTATTTCAAAGCTTGCCTCTATGTATTACTTCTATTCTTATGACTTTCAAGAGGATGGTGGGGTTGAAAAACTCTGAACTCTTAGGATGAGAAAGACTGAGGGCACTGGGAATGCACATCTAATGGAAGCTCAGCAAGAAGCTTGAATTATTAAGGCACTTTCTGGTGTAACGATAGACACACCAGACTATTTGTTTGTTCTGTGTATAATCTGTAACTCCCTTGGGAGGTGGAAGAGGAACATAAGGGTCATCACAGAAAGTAACAGCATGAGAAAGCTAAGCAGTCCAGAAGAACAGCCCAATTTCTACTAAGAGGGGCTTGGGAATTTCTTGTCTCAGGCAGGATGGGAACACAGAAGCCACAGGAACTAGCCAAGTGAGGATTCTGGCACTGAGAATGCTGGCAAGAGCTCAGACGTCATGCCCATGCCTGGCAGAAGCTACTACTTCCTTAATAGTTCTGCTGGTCAGCTCTTTTGCACATCTATAATGATGTCTGCAATTGTGGCAACTGAAAGTTCCATAGTGATGCAATTATTAATTGTAACATGGCACTCCAGTTAGGTCCCTCCCCAAGAAGCCGCTATTATTTACTGCAGTGAGTGGCAGCAGCTGTTTCTTATTTGGGTATTTTAGGTTGGATTTAGCTCTAGTAGTAAAACTGGAGCAACAAGATACCTATTTATCTTCTCTCTCTCTTTCTCTCTCTCTCTCTCACACACACACACACACACACCAGGATGCCAGGGCAAAGAAGTGGCAAGGTCTTACCAAAGGGTCCCAGGGATGTCACAAAAAAACTTTCAGCATCTATACCATTAACTATGAGAAGTTGGTGCGACATGACTGAACAGTATGAAAGCTTTAATAAAACTATTCTTGTGCAATTTCAAATAGACTGGGAGATTCCAGACAGTGACTAACAATTGCTTGGCATCGCATGGGACTAGGGATGGTGGAGAAATCCGCCACGGATGCCAATGAGGCCGGATTCTAAAGAATCCGGCACCCCAGAGTCTGTGGCGGAACAGACTGCTCCCCCCCGCCACCCCACAAAGCCCAGTCGGGACAGTCCCTACCTGGTGCCAGCCGGTCCAGTCTGTCCTCTTTGTTCCGCAGCGAGCCGCTGCCGGGCTGTGGCCGCAAACGGCATCCGGCGTAGCAGATGCCATTTGCGTCCCTGCCCTTTGCCGTGCTTGGCTACATAAATATTTACGTAGCCAATCATGGCAAAGAGCAGGGACGCAAATGGTGTCCCCTACGCCGGATGCCATTTGCGGCCACAGCCCGGCAGCGGACGGAAGTATGGCTGAGGGCGGCCCCAGCCAGCGGCTCCGCAGACTTGCCACAGAGTGGAACCGGCCAGGGAGAACTCGCCTCCCCTCCCCCAGTGGGCCCCGGAGTGGAATGGTAAGTGGGGTTCGTACACCCCTACATGGGACTTTCCATCCTCCAGGATTCCATCCTGTTCAATATGTTTGCGGCATAGTAATGTATAATTGTATACATCTAGTAAATGTGTATGTTTTAATATTGTATGTTAGCTGTCAGATACAATCAACTGTTGATCGAAGCATGCATGACACTGCTGAATGATATTTATCAAATAATTTATATGAAGTTATATATAATTAGTTTTATCCAAACAGGCAAATGTTGAATTTGCCAGATTTCAAACTTTTGTGAAACTTCGTTTTGGATCTAGGATGCAGATAGGGGTTGAATTACTGGGAGCACACTGCATTAATGTTCCAATATCTGCTCTCCATGCACCATGTCTGGACAACAATTGCTCAAAGAGAGGAGTCCCCACTAACTGTTCCACAATTATAGTAACTCCCTCCTCTTGAAGGCTTGCCAAAGGCCAAGCCTGAGAAACACTTCGAGATCATTCTGTTCAGTCTCAGTTTTATAGGGCTTAATCTGACATGTTTTAAGCTATTTAATTCTATTTTAATTGTATTTTAACAAGATATACAGGATTTCTTACCCCTACGAGGACATAGATGAAACCCATCTAGAAGATATGGGGGCAGGGTATACCTTAAAAAATACATGGTGACAAGAGGATTACATATACAGTTCCTCTAGGAACAGGTCAGGTTAACACCTTCTGCATAAATACTATCTCACCTGACGTTTCCTATCATTGCAAAGAAACATAATTCTGAAGGCAACAGCTACAAGGAGTCACACATATATCTAGAGAAAATATACCTACTGCCAAATCCCACCTTTTAGACACAAAGGCGGCCCCGTGCAAAAGGCACATGCATGCAAACACGTGCACATATACATCAGCTAACCTGGCATGGGGTGTCTGAAGTGGTTACTGGGACTTTAAAATGCAAGCCTCCTTCAAAGACTGAAAGACATTCAGTGTGTAAAAGGCCTAGCAGCAAGACAGAACTAAAGAAGATCTGCAACTATAAACTTCTAAGCAAACGCCTCTTGTTCAAGTTCATAGTTTCAACGGATTTATGGCCAATTAACATGGTTGGCCCGAATAAGCTTCCAATTACACAGATCCATTGGCTACTGGGCTGGTTTGATTCCTCCCCCTCCCCAAACCTATGTATCACACATTCCTGAAACTTTGAGTGCCAACCTGCTTGATACATCCTTTGTTAATCTACCAAACCCTCTCCCCACCACTACTGCACTGGGAAAAGTTCCTGGCTCCTAAGAACAGCATCATTAAGAGAGGGTGGTATAATCATAGTTATTATAAAGCACTTAGCAATGTTCACTCAGTTCTCTCGATAGCCAAGCATGCAGAACCCTGTCATTTTACATACAGGGTACTTTGTTCGTAGGAGAAGTCTGTGGGATTATTACTTTCAAGAAAGGGACTATGGAGAAAGAGAAAAAGTAAAGGGAAAATAATGTACTGAATGTTTGATCAGTAACACTGCATTTCATGTGCATGGCATCTTTACATCATGTAAGATAGCAATTCATTGCAATTCAAAAAACTAATGCCTATGACCCCAGTATTCTCCAATATGGCAAAGATCTTGGGGAGAGCTCAGCTTTCAATATTCATCACAGAATCCTGACCTTGGGCAAAATGCTCAGCCTCATAAAGTGAAAGCAAGTAATGAACATGATCTGTCTCCAATTAGGAGTGTGAGTACAGCAGAAACCAAGGTTAGTCCACCATACCTAGCAGGTAATCAAACTAATCTGGATGCACAGGAGCCCAAAATGCTAATTTGCAAAGGGCTTCCAGGGATCAGGCAGCTTAGAGAACAGCCTGTTCTCCATATGGGTGGATTTCATCCAAACCAGGTGCACATAATTTGATGCCTATATCAAAGTGGAGCATGCCAAATAAGAATAGAACCATTGAAACTATTTTCTTTCAGTAGCCCATAACCTAGAGACATACTTTCCTCTTTTGTGACACAGGAACAATGATGCTGTACAGAGATAACAACCCAAGTGCCGCCTAGATGCAGATGGCTCCTTCCCAGAAGCCCTTCACCATGTAAATATAAGTGGTTGCTATGTTAGTTTTGTCACAAGCTAGGCTTCAGCAGTATGCGAACCGAGAACTACCGGAAGTACAAGCTGGGTTTAGAAGAGGCAGAGGAACTAGAGATCAAATCGCCAACATTCGCTGCATCATGGAGAAAGCAAGAGAATTCCAGAAAAACGTCTATTTCTGCTTCATTGACTACGCTAAAGCCTTTGATTGTGTGGATCACAACAAACTGTGGCAAATTCTTAAAGTGATGGGAGTACCAGACCACCTTACCTGTCTCCTGAGAAACCTGTACGAGGGTCAAGAAGCAACAGTAAGAACCAGACATGGAACAACCGAGTGGTTCAAAATTGGGAAAGGAGTACGACAAGGCTGCATATTGTCACCCTGCTTATTTAACTTATATGCAGAGTACATCATGAGAAATGCCGGGTTGGATGAATCAGAGGTCGGAATTAAGATTGCTGGGAGAATTATCAACAACCTCCGATATGCAGACGATACCACCCTAATGGCAGAAAGTGAAGAGAATCTCAAGAGCCCCTTGTTGAGGGTGAAAGAGGAGAGTGCAAAAGCTGGTTTGAAACTCAACATTAAAAAAACTAAGATCATGTCATCTGGCCCTATCACTTCCTGGCATATAGAAGGGGAAGAAATGGAAGCAGTGACAGATTTTACTTTCTTGGGCTCCAAGATCACCGCAGACGGTGACTGTAGCTGACTGTAGCCATGAAATTAAAAGACGCTTGCTCCTTGGGAGGAAAGCTATGGCAAACCTAGACAGCATAGTAAGAAGCAGAGACATCACCTTGCCGACAAAGGTCCGTCTAATCAAAGCTATGGTTTTCCCAGTAGTAATGTATGGCTGTGAGAGCTAGACTATAAGGAAGGCTGAGCGCCGAAGAATTGATGCTTTCGAACTGTGGTGCTGGAGAAGACTCTTACAAGTCCCCTGGACTGCAAGGAGGTCAAATCAGTCCATCCTAAAGGAAATCAACCCTGACTGCTCATTGGAAGGACAGATAATGAAGCTGAAGCTCCAATATTTTGGCCACCTAATGCGAAGAGAAAACTCCCTGGAAAAGACCCTGATGCTGGGAAAGACTGAAGGCAAAAGGAGAAGGGGACGGCAGAGGATGAGATGGCTAGATAGCATCACGGATGCAATGAATATGAACTTGAGCACGCTCCGGGAGAGAACGCAGGACAGGAAGGCCTGGCGTGCTATGGTCCATGGGGTCACGAAGAGTCGGACACGACTGAACGACTGAACAACAACAATGTTAGTTTTGAGCAAAATCAATGCTGAGAATGCTTTCTCACAAATTTGGGAAGAGCAGCGATGCAAGACAAAAGTGCTGTGGCACTTTGGAAACTCTGATTTATTGTGGCATACAAGGCTAGGGCCTATTTCATCAGATGCATGAATCAGGTTGAGACAGTGATGGGCATGGATTCATAGAGGATAAGATGAAGGAAAGTAATCAAAGTGAGAACTAAAGAGAATGTGGATGCACAAATGAGACAGCCAAGACACTAAACATGAAAATATAAACAGTTTCTAGAGCACAAAATCATCAATACTGCACAGTTGCCATAACTCCACATGGGGGATATCTGTAATCCTGATTTAAACTCTGTGAGGAATGCAGCCCCTAAAGATAGCTTAAGCCAAGTGTTATATGGATTGTCAGGACGCACCTGCTCATTATTCATTCTTGACATCAGGCTATATGGGTAAATTGATTTGAAGCTGGCAAGAATGGGCTGAAGGACCGATCCAGCTGCATTTCTTGCTGGTCTTCTAGCAAAATTCCTTACATAAAAACATATAATTTCTCTAAAAATGGAATTGACACTCAGCTGCATATATGCAGTGGAGTTACAAAATATGCACAGGGAAAAACCTGAAGAGAAACAAATTGTTTCTCACTGTGCCTCTGATAGTGCTTTTCTTACCATACTTCCAATAATATTTATAGGTTTTGCTAGGTCTATATCGGTCTATATGCTAGGTCTATATTGGAAACTGTGCAGCCTTTCATTTTTTTCCTTTGAGAATACCCACTTCTTGAGGGGGAAAGTTTGTTTTGCTTTCCATAATGAAAAAGCTGTTGACCATCATCTTACAACATGGTAAGCATTCCAAGTACAGTATGTCAAGTTAAAATGCTGTAACTTCCTTGGGTCTAATCAATCCTAACAGAGACACTTCAGAAGAGAACTGTAATACTTCTGTCTCAATTAGAGCTTCTTAACTCATCTTGTCTGTGAGAGACACACACTTCCATTACATAAGCAAATCTCAAGAGAATCTTTAGATGCGCAATCAAATCCTTAATGTTGAGAGATCTCAACCTTTTTTCCCCAAATGTTAGAGTACCACCTGCAAATGTCTACTGTTATAATCCTTTTGCATGCATGTGCAAGTGTGTTTGTGTAAAGTGGAACAACAGCAAAGCACTGAGGAGGCACTGGATCCACTATGGATGCAGCCAGTCTTAAGCAAAAATATGTAAGAAAGTTAGGTAGACTAACAAGAAAGTACTTTCAAAATATTTTAGTGCTACCCTCATCAGAAGCCAAACATTTTGGCTTCTACCCTCATCAGAAGTTGCGATGAAATAACAAAGGACACTGACATGCTTGACAGAAAGGAAAACTTCTGGATCTATAGACTCAGAATTTGTTCTGTATGGCCTTGACCTGGAGCATAATTCATCAGCTTTCTACCACTCACACCCCTGTTTTTTTCTTTCTATGAATTTTCATCTCCCAGCACTCCAAATTGCCACTCTTGGTAGCGACTTAACATCACAGCTATTGATGAAGGCAGAAGCCGAAACATTTAGCACTGAATATATTTTGATAGTAAAGGACCACAGGCCCAGGTTCCTCAAAACACCAGCAACCAAAGCATGTTAAGAAACAGCAAACTCCCTTATTATAGCAGGACACAAACACAAGCATCCCACAAGAATCTGTGGATCATAGAGAGCCCAAGTTCACATAAATAGCCCAAACAGGAGCCAGACACAGGGTCTTAAAGTCCAGTAGTAATATATATTCCAAGACAGGTTCCCAAAGCATGGGATTCAGGGCATGCAATAATTCAGGTTTCAAGAGTAGTCCAAGCAAAGGAGTGTCTGGTACCAACAATGTTGTACCCACAAAGCTCTTCTGCCTCTGCATCAGCTTTTATGCGGGGGCAGGTCAATTAAGAGTTCCTCACTTGTCAATCTAGCCCTACAGAACATTTTAGCCTGGAGTGGAGAACACCATCTAACTGGGTATGTTTTCTCTTGCATTTTCAGCTACTGACATTGCCTAAGAGACAGCCTTGGGAATGCCTTTTCCTCGACTGAGTTTGCCTACTGGCCATTTATCACAGAATGTCTCTAACATACCATTTTGGGGCAAGGTATTAGAGCATGTGGTGGCCTCCCAGCCAAGGGTTCCTGGATGAAATGGATTATCTTGATCCATTTCAATCTGGTTTCAGGCCTGGGACAGCTTTGATCCCCTTGGTGGATGACCTACGCCAGGAACTGGACAGGGGGAGTGTGTCCCTGTTAGTTCTGCTGGACCTCTCAGTGGCATTCAATACCATCGACCATGGTATTCTTCTGGACACTTCACTGGGATGGGACCTGGAGGTACTGTTTCACAGTGGCTCCATTCCTTCCTAGCAGAGCGAACTCTTGAAGGGGGATGCCTCTTCAACACTGTGGCTGTTAGCTTGTGGGGTCCCTCAGGGTTCTGTTCTGTCCCCCATGCTATTTGATATCTACATGAAACCGCTGGGAGAGGTTGTCCGGAGTTTTGGAGTTCGGTGCCACCTATATGTTGATGATGCCCAACTCTACTACGCCTTTCCACCAGATTCCAAGGAAGCTGTTTCTGTATTTAACCAGTGTTTGGCATCAGTAATGGACTGGATGAGGGAGAACAAATTGAAACTTAATCCAGACAAGACAGAGGTGCTTCTAGTCAGTCAAAAGGCAGATCAGGCAATAGGGATTCAGCCTGTATTGGATGGGATTTCACTCCCCCCGAAGACTCAGGTTTGCAGTTTGGGGGTGCTCCTGGATTCAGCCCTAAGCCTAGATGCTCAGGTTTCAGCGGTGGACAGGAGTGCCTTTGCACAGTTAAAACTAATGTGCCAACTGCGCCTGTTCCTGGAGATGTCTGATCTGGCCATGGTGACACATGCCTTAGTTACATCCCATTTGGATTACTGCAATGCACTCTACGTGGGACTCTATGAAGAGTGTTCAGAAACTGCAGTTGGTTCAAAGAGCTGCTGCCAGACTGTTGACTGGGGCTGGCTACAGGGAGCATACAACTCCCTTGTTAAAACAGCTTCACTGACTTCCAGTCTGTTTCCGGGCACAATTCAAAGTGCGGGCTTTGACCTATAAAGTCCTATACGGCTCTGGGCCAGTTTATCTGAAAGAATGTATCCTCCCTTATGAACCTGCCCGAGTTCTGATATCTTCTGGGGAGGCCCTTCTCTCAGTCCCATCACTGTCACTGGCACGTTTGGTGGGAACCCAGGAGAGGGTCTTCTCAGTGGCTGCCCCACAACTGTGGAACACCCTTCCCAGGGAGGCTAGGATGGCTCCTTCCTTGATGTGTTTCCAAAGGCAGGCTAAAACATTCTTGTTCCAGCAGGCGTTTGGGACATAGTTGGAACCTGGAGGTAAGCTGCTAAAATGCCGTTTTAAAATGCTGTTTTAATATAATTTTAATTGTATCGTTGTTTAATTTATATTTTAACTTTTGTATATTTTCATATGTTTTAATTGTATATGTTTTAATTTTTGTAAGCCACCTTGTGTCCCAGTATTGGGAAAAAGGTGGGGTATACATGATGATGATGATGTTCCTCAGGCTGTGGTGACTCAGGTGCTTTTTCCCAGACTAGCTCTGGCTGTCGTTGAGAAGGAGTAGCTGCCTCCTCTGACAGTGAAAGGAGGCAGAGACACATTCTCAGCACCCTGACATTCCATTCTCTGGATCAGATTGTTCCTCTGAGACTCCAGCATCAGGAGAAGGTGTGACATACAGAGCGAAAAGCTACCACCACCTGCCCTTCCTCTACTTCTTATCAAGGTGCTTCAGAATTTCCAAGCAGCTATAATAGTCAAAGAAGGTTTAGGTCTGGCTGCCTGGACTAGGGATGGGGGAGAATTTCTCCCCGAAACTTCGGGGGGCCAAGCGCCAATGCATTCGGTCCTCCGAAGGTTGTTCGGGGAGAAATTCTCCGCCCCCCGCCCCCTCCCCGGGACGGGACTTACCTTTCACGAATGTCCCTCCCGGAGGCGGGTCCCGGCGGCTGTTCGTCGGGTCTTCGTCAGGGGCGGGGGCGGCAGCCGGTCTTTGGACCGGCTGCCGCCGCCGCCATTACAAGCAAAGTAAAAAAAAAAACAACGCCCCTGTGATAGGCTACGTAACGATTAACGTAGCCTATCACAGCTAGATTTGCAAAGTCAGCCGTGATAGGCTACGTTAATCGTCACGTAGCCTATCACGGGTGACTTAAAAAAAAAAAAAAAGCGCGTATGGCTAATGGCGGCCCCCATAGGGAGCCGCCATTTGCATTCCTTATTTGGTCCCTGTAGTCTACATAAAGATTTACGTAGACTACAGCAAAAATAAGGACAACGCAAATAGCGTTGCCCTTATTTTCACCATAGTCTACCATAGTGAATTTACCATAATTCACTATGGTATAATCACCATAATTCACCATAGTGAATTTCGGCCGGGCAAGGCGGGAAGCCTCCCCCCCGGCCTGAATTTCGGCCGGGCGAGGAGGGAAGCCTCCCCCCTGTCCTGAACTTTGGGGGGAGCAGCGAAGCGCCTCCCCCCCACCACGAAGCAAGCTGCGAGACCAGGTAAGTGACTTTCGTGCACCCCTAGCCTGGACTAATCCCAGCGGGGTTCATATTTGCACTGCTCAGCTCTGATGAGGAGCCTGGGGGCAGAGAGAGAAGAAGGATGGGAAGACAGGAACAAATTGCTTCTGGCAGTCTTTCCCCTTCTTTGCCTCAGCTTCTGCGCATAACTAACTGCTGCTCCCTACCACAGGGCTGATTAAGGGCAAGACCACAAGAACCCTCCTGGATCAGACCAAGGCACAACTTGCTTCCCCACAGAAGTCAACAACATGCCTCCAGGAAGCACACAAGGAAGATGTGGAGGCAAAAGCATCCCCAGTGCTGTTTGTTCTCTGTATCTGGTATTCAGAGGCATGCTGCCTGTCAAAGGTCCCACTGTGTTTGGTAGGCCCCTAGGCAAGGGCCCTTCTTGTGTGGGGGCAGGCACTCTCCTGGCTGCTCCCACTGCTACACAGCTACATGCAACAGCAACACTCTCCTCCTCCTCTCCCTGCTGTTTGCTGGGTTGCTGTGCTGGTCAGTTAAGGCTGCAGCTATGCGTCATTTTAAATGACAGTAGTTCTCCAAGTGTGAGAGTTGTATTGAGCTAAACCGATCAGACACTGCCTTTGACAGCACACAGCCAATGAGGACCCTGTATTGGTGAGGAGGTGGGCCTTTCCTCACTCTGGTGCCTTCATTGGCCACACTCACCCTAAAGCAGGGGAGGCAATGTGGTGCCTGTGGATACCAGCGTGCCCTCAGACACCTTTCTTGGCCCCCACTGAGGTGCCCTACCTCTCCTACTTCACACATACAACTTCTTACAGGCAGCTAAGATCACTTCAAAGCAAACAGAGGGTCCCTGGCAGTTCCTATCTTCTTTTCCCATGAAATACTTCCATCTAAAATGGCTCTTGGCTGCAGCCTCAACCAGTGCAGCACTTTCCTTTACAATGTGCCACTGGCCTGTTGGCATTTGCTGCCTGTCTAGGAGTCATAGATCTAGGATCTCTTCTTGATCATCCCAGAGTGCAGGACACGGAATAATGGGCTCAAGTTACAGGAAGCCAGATTCCGACTGAACATCAGGAAAAACTTCCTGAGTGTCAGAGCAATACGGCAATGGAACCAATTACCTGGGGAGGTGGTGGGCTCTCCCACACTGGAGGCCTTCAAGACGAGGCTGGACAGCCATTTGTCAGGGATGCTCTGACTTGGATTCCTTCATTGAGCAGGGGGTTGGACTCGATGGCCTTGTAGGCCCCTTCCAACCCTACTATTCTATGATTCTATGATTCTATGATTCATTTGGGGCTCCCCCGAACCATGGGACCTTGGACCTGTACCCTAGTGCCACCACTGCTGCCTCTGGATATGAAGGTACCGTTCAGCTAGTTGATGACCCTATCCTCCATAAATTAGTCTTATACTGGTAAAGCCATGTAAGCTAATTTGCTATGGGTTTGTAGGCCCAGAGCATGACCGTTTCCTCTCACAATGTTTTTACTCCAGAATGTGACTCGCAACATCAGTCATCGCTTGGCAGTGATGAAAGGGTGGTATAAGAAGGTATCAACTCACATATGGAGGACAAGAAATTGAGAAGGGACAGAGGATGGTGGAAGAAGAAATTTAGAAAGGCATTTTCAGCACAGAAGACTCCATCCCACTGTCACTCACCCCATAGCTCAAACTCGAACTGGTCCCCACAGTGACTAATCTACATGCATAAACTCAATCAGGGAGGAAAAGGGATATTCCTGCATTGGCCAATCCCTTTCTTTTCCAGTATTTTCACTCCACTTCTAGTCACATTTCAACTTCTGGCTTCCATCCTCCTCAGCTGCATCCTCCTCCTCTTTGTGAGGGCTGGAGGTGGAAGAATATGGATACTGTTCATAGTAATTTTTTTAAAGGTTGATCTTTCCAATCTGTTCTGCTCACATTAAAAAATACACGTGACTTCAGGTGCTTTAAGATGGATAGCTTCTAGCACTGCCAATCAAAAGGCATTTGCAGCTATTCCATTTTTTCTTGCTTACCAGCTTTTTTTGTGGAAAGAAAAAGAAGGAAGCAGTGGGAAAACATGTTGTTGTTGTTGTTGTTCAGTCGTTACATCGTGTCCGACTCTTCGTGACCCCATGGACCATAGCATGCCAGGCCTTCCTGTCCTCCGCTGTCTCCCGGAGTGTGCTCAAGTTCATATTCATTGCATCGGTGATGCTATCTAGCCATCTCATCCTCTGCCGTCCCCTTCTCCTTTTGCCTTCAGTCTTTCCCAGCATCAGGGTCTTTTCCAGGGACTTTTCTCTTCGCATTAGGTGGCCAAAATATTTGAGCTTCAGCTTCAGTATCTGTCCTTCCAATGAGCACTCAGGGTTGATTTCCTTTAGGATAGACTGATTTGACCTCCTTGCAGTCCAGGGGACTCATAAGAGTCTTCTCCAGCACTACAGTTTGAAAGCATCAATTCTTCAGCACTCCGCCTTCCTTATAGTTTGACCAACTCCAGCTTGCCTTGATTCATTGATCTTACATTCCAGGTTCCTAAACAATATTGTTCTTTACAGCATCAGATTTTCTTTTTACCACCAGACACATCCACAGCTGAGTGTCCTTTCGGCTTTGGCCCAGCCGCTTCACTCTTTCTGGCGCTACTTGGAAATTCCCTCTGCTCTTCCCCAGTAGTATATTGGACACCTTCTGACCTGAGGGGCTCATCTTCCAGCATCATATCTTTTAGCCTTGTGATACGTTCCATGGGGTTTTCTTGGCAAGAATTCTGGAGTGGGTTGCCATTTCCTTCGCCAGTGGACCACATTTTGTCAGAACTCTCCGCCATGACCTGTCCATCTTGGGCCTGCACAGCATAGCTTATGGCTTCACTGAGTTACGCAAGCCCCTTCGCCACAACAAGGCAGTGATCCATGAAGGGGTGGGGGGGAAACATGGGAGGGTTACAAATAGAAGACGTAATCATCTGGACCTCCTATAAAGTTCTGTGAACAAGGCAAGGCAATTGCACAATAAAAGCCTCACCTGGAAACACATTTATTGTGCTAGAATATAGTTTGGCACAGTATGCGCACCCCATTGAAAACAATGCAACATGGATAGGCAGCATCCATACTATAACACACATGTGGATGCACGTTTGATGTTTGCCATTGTTTCCTGATTCGGCAAGTAATGCATGCATGGAGTCTGCTTACCTGTATGGATCCCCTCAGATGAACTGGGGCTGTCTGGGAGAGTCAGAAGGCAAAAGCTGGAAACTTTATCAGCAGTGGTGGCACTATGGGGCAGTAGAGATCAGGACAGCAGTTCCCTCAGCCTGTAAGCTGCTGGTGTGCCCCCACTGCCAGAGTCTTCAGTTCAAGACCTCCAGCGCCTTATAAGGAGGGTTCCAGATCTACATGGAAAGGAGCAAGGAAGGCTGCACAAAAGACTCATGGATTCCTCATGGAGTGCTGAGCATGTGCCATTCAGCAGTACTAGCTGCTTCCAATATTACCCCCAGCTTACTTGACCTCCCAGCAGGTCAAGAAGAAGCGACACATCAAGAGTGGGAGAGACACTCAGTTCTTACTGAATGAGTTAGCATGCTGCACTGCTTCTTTCACCAATTCTCCTCACAACCAGCCTCATAGAATCATAGAATAGTAGGGTTGGAAGGGGCCTACAAGTCCATCGAGTCCAACCCCCTGCTCAGTGCAGGAATCCAAGTCAGATTCCTCCTCCTAACCAAAGGTGCCTTTCCAAATTGCCAGCTGCTATTTTTGCCACAGTGAACCTGAGCACACTCTGGGAGAGAGCAGAGGACAGGAAGGCCTGGCGTGCTATGGTCCATGGGGTCACAAAGAGTCGGATACGACTTAACGACTGAACAACAACAACAACAACAATTTTTGTCACAGCAGTCCTCATACTACATCCATGTTTTCCAAGTGGCCAAGGAACTCTCTGCATCACACTAGTAGTTGGCATGTTCCTTCACTCTGTTATGGCTCTCTTGTAGCTGTACCTGCTTTCTCCCCCAGGTACATTATGCTATAGGAACAGGGAAGTCATTTGGGAAATTGCTACAGACAGAAAGAAGGCTCAGCTTGTACAATCATAAAGCACTATAAAAATAAAAGAGTTCTGTGCTACATCTACAGAATTGTGCTGTTTCCTTAACTCATAAATCACTCTCATGGGGATAAGCTCTTAATGCTGCAAAATTCTGAACCAGCTTACATGATTTGACTTCAGTCCTCTACTTCACTCCCATTGAGATCCTCGCATTCAACTACTCTTGACTTTTCTAAATAAATAAGTTAAGCTCTACCAGATTCTGAATAATACTGTGACTCCTTTAAACTGAGAGGTTCACCTGGACCCACTTTTGTACACATTACTTCAATATGGAAACTTTAGCTTATATTGGTTTTTCTTGTTCTACGACTTGTTGTTCTGGAACTGATTGCACCAGAGGCATGATGACCAATGCTGCCATATATGTGAGATGGGAATGGGGCTTTTGGAGAAAGAGAAAGATAGCTCATTCCATTCCCCCTCTTTTTTTCCACTGCAGTCAACAGTGACTCAGACTCCTCCTCCTCCAAGCCAGTGATTCAGACTCCTCCTTCCTCCAACTCCTTCCATTCCAGCCAGGGTGATTCATCAGCTGCAATCAAGGACTAGGAAAGGGGGATGCAGAATGGGAAAACTGACTACATTGCCCCTCTTGCATGTATAGATGTGAAAGTGACTGAATGGTAGTGTGGCAGATCTTTGCAGAATCAGGACTCATGACCTGAATACTGGAGCAAAAGTGTGAGGATCCAAAACCAGAAATAATTAAAGGCAAGAAACCAGGCAGAGGGTGGCACCTGGCAGCAAGTCCATGTCACAAGACTGAAACTAGGGATGCTGCTGAAATGTATCAATAGTGGAAATCATGTTGAATTCTGCCATTCTGCAATATGGAATACTGCTATGCAAACTCAGGCAGACTTTTTGAAATCTGCAGTGCTTTCATTAAATTTGCTGCACATTAATTCAGAAAGTTTTCAATGCCACACCAATGAGCTATTCTATATCTTGTGATTTCTGACAATATTTCTGACAATATTCTCACACTTTTAATTATTTCAAGCCAAGCCTCCTCTTATAATTGCATCCAACCCCATCTTTTTGTACCAACAAGAATCTTGGATATTTGGTCAGCAATTCACTTTTGTTCTATTCCAAGCTAGAAGAGTCCAAGATGCAGAGTGACTTCAAGCAAAATGTGTTTAAGTAACTTTTAAGAACATAAAATCAATGATGTAATGTGGCAGGGGTGGGGGGGGATATATAGAATATCTAAGCCTGAATTAAACCAAAATTCTGAGACCATCATAAATGGAAGCACACAGAGAACCAGGTAAATTTCAAATCGTAAAAGATTTTTCCACAGAAATCTATTGCTTGGGGCTAAAAAAAAAGAATCTGGTGATGGAATTCATGCTATCGGTTTCATTCAAAAGCTGAAAATAGGAAGTCATCTCTTTTTAAAAGAAGTTAAGTGGTTGGTTTGAGGATTCATTCTAAACCAATAAAGAATGGGCAGACCAATCCTAGAAGTTCCTCTGCTCTAGCGGCCACTACACCATGGCTAATGCTGGTATAATATAGATTTGATCCTATGCACTAATAGCAGCAAAGGAGAAAGCAAAACAATAGGTGAAAAAACATACAGTAAACAAAGCAACAGCAACAGCCTCTTCTAAGTGGTACCAATTAATGTGCAGCAGCAGCACAAATACGATGATGGATGTCACCAATCCATTACACATCCCTATAATCCAGGATTTACACTCCTGAGAACAGCACTCAGCCACAGGAGTAGACAGAAGAAGACAGATCTGGAATGTGATCTATGTGGTGTCCCAGGTGCCTGGCCCATGGTGTCCCCCTCCTTCCCCCTCCCAGCCCCATGCACTGAACCACCCAGTGATCCCAGCCATATAGCCCAGCATAGAAGGGGCCCTACGTGGAACTGGAGCTCAGTGGAAGGAGCTTAGCATACAAGAGCTCCTGAGCATTCGCTAACTACAGACCTCTGCAGAAAGGGCTGGGAATATCACATGTGCACCAACAACACCCCTACGCCTATCTGAGGGTGCAATGTGATACCCAGTGACCATTAGTCTCAGTCGAGTGACTGACATTTCTGCTCTGGCATGCCTTGCATTTTAGGAATGAGAGGTGCCATCTGGATCTCTCCACTGACTTCAACTGGCACATTTTACTTATATCACCTCTTTCGCAGGAGTAAGTTCATGCTGGTACAGGAGGTGAGATTAGTCCCTGAGAAAGCACAGGATCTGGACAAAACCCTGCTAATGCCCAGTTTTGCCCACTTTGCCCAGTCTTTTCCGCCTTTGCAATGGCAGTATTTCACAGGCATAAGGGTTCCTCCAGCAGTGGAGGCTGCTGACATACTTTGGCCTCTGCTGGTACAGGGGGAAATTAACCTTGCCTGGTAAGTGTCAGCTGGGAACAGGATCACACTGTAAGCCAGGTGCTGGAAAGCTAAAGCTACAGAGTTTGGAAAGCTATGTGATAAAGGCAGCAGCTAATCCATGTGATAATCTGAAAGCAAACTGTGAAACTCCATATATTCAGTAAATTTATTCGGACTTCTAGATTTGATGTATTATATGGCACAAACTTATATTATCTAAAGATAAATTCTTAAAACCAAGTTCTTTGCCATCCTTAACAATTTTAGCAGATTAACTGTGCATACACAGATACACCAAGGATAATTTCTTTTTCTGTTTTTAGCACCAATACTTTCATAAAACTAAAAAAACCTCTTATTTTTCAGATAGCCAAAGATCTTCTTCAGATAATATTCTGAGGTTTTCCTTTCTTTTCCAGAAGAGAGACCAGATTTTAATGTGGTCCTTCCTGAGGATTCTTATGACATCATCAAGCCTTTCTATTTAGAATAATGACTTCTTCCACACACCAAGAGATTTGAAATTACCTGTGAAATATATTTCCCTAGGCACAGGCTCAAGAAGCATGTAAATTACCCAGCCTAATGGCCTCTGGAATTTTTCTCTCTCAGTCACACATACTAACGCAAATCAGATATGTGCAGAAAAGATCACAGGACCCATACTAAGAGAGTAATATGAGCATATGATGATAACAGAGTTGCTGGACTTTAGGCCCTCCCAGGATAGATCTGGTTCCTTAAGAGGAAAACATAATCATAGCCTCTTATTTAAAAAAAGAAGAGAAAGATAACCTGATAGGAAACAGATGCATCATTGGCACAAACTATTTTTTTAAGCACCTATTGGAGGAGGGAAATGCCAAACATAATTTACACAGCATGCAATAGCCAAGTGTAAAATAGCTTATGCTGCAGAATTCACCCGTTTAATTTACAAAATCTTAGCATTGCGGCACATTGCATAATTGTCACTAGATAACCTGGATCTTTTTCTAGCTGTATAATAACAACATTATCAAAAATTGTACTGAATTATGAATATCACAATTCAGGTGATTCCCGAACTTATACTCATCCCCAAATCCCTTCTCCTCAAGAAATAATGACTCAGTAGTGCTCATATTGAGTTATGGTGGTTGACCTTAGTCTTGGTTGTTGAGCATATCCACTTCTTGGCACTTACAGTAAATGTCTGAAATTACCCAGTTTGGAATTCCATGAACTGGATTCTACTCATGGTTAAAATTGTAAGAAACTGAGCTTCACATTTCACCTTCAATATCAAAAAACCTACAGAAAATCTCAGTTTTAGAATATATACAGGATTCAAGTTAACAGCAGATGCTGAAATGGTTGACCTTGTGGAAATTGTTGGTGAATAAAAAAATGTTGTTTTAACAGCAAGTAAGAACTGCAGTGGAAGGAACAAATCTAGGATGCAACCTCAGATTAAGAAACTATTTTGGCTTTATACATGGAAAGTGTGCACTTTCTATTTCTGGATTACTACATGTGCAACCATGCAGATGATACCACTTTGATGGCTGAAAGCGAGGAGGAGCTGAGGAACCTTATGACAAAGGTGAAAGAAGAAAGTGCAAAAGCTGGGTTGTGGTTAAACCCCCAAAAAGCCAAGATTATGGCAACCAGCTTGATTGATAACTGGCAAATAGAGGGAGAAAACATGGAGGCAGTGACAGACTTTGTCTTTCTAGGCACAAAGATTACTGCAGATGCTGACTGCAGCCAGGAAATCAGAAGACATTTACTTCTTGGGAGGAGAGCAATGACAAATCTTGATAAAATAGTGAAGAGCAGAGACATCACACTGACAACAAAGGTCTGCATAGTTAAAGCAATGGTATCCCCCGTAGTAACCTATGGCTGCGAGAGCTGGACCATAAGGAAGGCTGAGCGAAGGAAGATAGATGCTTTTGAACTGCGGTGTTGGAGGAAAATTCTGAGGGTGCCTTGGACTTCAAGAAGATCAAACCAGTGCATACTCCAGGAAATAAAGCCAGACTGCTCACTTCAGGGAAGGATATTAAAGGCAAAACTGAAGTACTTTGGCCACATCATGAGAAGACAGGATATCCTGGAGAAGATGCTGATGCTAGGGAAAGTGGAAGGCAAAAGGAAGAGGGGCCGACCAAGGGCAAGATGGATGGATGATATTCTGGAGGTGACGGGCTCGGCCTTGGGGGAACTGGGGGTGGCGACGGCTGACAGGAAGCTCTGGCGTGGGCTGGTCCATGAAGTCATGAAGAGTCGGAAGCGACTGAACCAATAAACAACAAACATGTGCAACTTTCAGAGCACTTGAGTGCTGCGAATTAAACATCTTAAAGATTAGAGTAGCATAGACAAAAATATATCCTTGGAACTTCTTCTTTTTTGTTTTTTTAAATAACAAGCGAAGTTTTTAGGACTCAGGATCTTTGAATGTCCAACCACCTAATCTGGCTGCATCTTCCTCTACTCAACCAAATTTAGTGGAATAGAAGCTAACTTTTCCTTGAGATATAAAGCTAGCAAACAGAGTGTCATGCAGTGTGAAATGCTTTCCCTCCAACACCAAGAGACATAGTTATTCTATTCGCCCTTACTTGGAAGCATAGGGTCTGTATACCTTAGTGATTAACTCAGTGAGATATGCTCCTGAGTTTAGGAGTTTAGACTGTAAAGGTGCTAATGTTTAGTTCAAGTCAGTATGAATGCATTTTTCAGGCCTGGATGTTTGAGAATATTGATGGGTCTTAAAGTCATTTATGTTAAAGCCATTTTGGCTCTGGTGTGCTAAGTGTAGTCAGAAATATTCTATATCCTCAAAATTTGATGAAAAAGGATATAAGATCACTTTTCCATCTAACATGGATTGGTAGCATTTTATTGACTAAATTAAGTTCTCACACATGTAGGAAAAACTGTCCTTTTCCTTTAAAAATCCATTCTGCGGTATGTAAAATATATTCAATCAAATCATAAATTAATCTGTTGAAAGCCAAATTTAAATAGATTAAACCTACAATACTATATATATACTTACCTGGGAGTAAGCTCAACTGAACTCAATATGGCTTACTTCTGAGCAGACATGCACAGGATTGCACCATAAAGTCTTTAATCAATCAACAACTCTATATAAAATCCCTAGTGCAGGCAAAACTTCCAGTGAGATCATCTTAAAAAGGCACTATGCATCCCAATGACATGGCTCACCTACCACAACACTGGGATATTGTTAATTTCGAAGCAAGTTAAAGACGATTATTGAAACAGCAGTATTATACTCTGCAAACATTTTATCTATCTGTAAAAGTAGGAAAGAGTCTTCCATGCTTTTTCAGTCAACGCTCAGGATTCCTCCTGGATTCTGAAGCACAACTCATTGTCCTCAAGCAGTGAGCTGATGTATACTGCCCTATCACTTCGGCTTGGCTCCTCCTGCAATGAGGAGTGGCTGAATAAACCACAGACCTTCTGTCTGTAACTTATTTATTGTTATGTGAGAACTGGAAATTCTGGCTTGTCTCTCCCCTCTGGATTGTTCTGTGGAAAGACAAGCAACAGCTCCTGGTTCACATGCAGGTGAATGAGTGGATACATCTGAGGACAGTTAGGGGTGTCAGAGAATTTCGCCACGAATCTCGGGGAGGCCAAATGCCAGCACATTCTGCCCCCCGAAATTGGTGGCGAAATGGTCTGCCCACCCACCCCCCGAGACGGGACTTACGTTGGGCGAATCCTCCTGGCGGCAGCGGCTCCAGCGGCGGTTCGGCAGCAGCAACGGCCGGTCTTCTGACCGGCCACCGCTGCCACCATTTCCAGTGAACCCCCCCCAAAAAAGTGATAGGCTACGTGATCTGGCCGGGGGGGAGGTGCTCCGTCCCTCCACCCCCGAATCCTGGCCGGCCGGGCTGCAAATGGCGGCAGCCGTAGCTGCCGCCGTTTGCATCCCTGCAGTCAGACGTGATAGGCTACGTAAACATTTACGTAGCCTATCACGGATGACTGCAGGGACGCAAACGGCGGCAGCTACGGCTGCCGCCATTTGCAGCCCGGCCGGCCAGGATTCGGGGGTGGAGGGACGGAGCACCTCCCCCCGGCCAGAATTTCGGGGGGGAGGGACGGAGCGCCTCCCCCCCGACCAGAATTTCGGGGGGAGGGGGGGAGCACCTCCCCCCCACCGCGAATCAAATTTCATTCAAGGTAAGTGACTTTTGTACATCCCTAATTACAGTACTGGGGATGCATGAGAAATTCGTGTCAGTTTCTTCTTGATCAGGATCCTACTAAAATGCATTCAACAGCATATGTAATTTGAAAAATGTGCACAAATATGCTTTAATCAATGGGAGAAGAATGCATACATTTCAAAGATGTGCACAACTGATGTGCATCAATTCAACTTATGCTTGGAACCCTTGGCGTGTGCTATTAGACCAAATAGTAGTATTCACGGCTTTGTGCATTCTGGCTTAGAATTTAAAATTAGCCTTTATGCTGATGATCTGCTGCTGTTTATTTCAAAACTCCAGCTGTCGGTTCCAGCATTGATAAAATTGATTAATACTTTTGGTGATTTGTCTGGTTATTCAATTAATTGGTCAAAGTCAAAAATAATGCCGATTGAAAACTCTATCTTCACTCTAGTGTATTGGCAGTTTCGACGGTGCCCAGATTTTATTACTTATTTGGGAATAATTATCCCTAGAGATATATCTCAAATGATTAAGTTAAATTTAAATAAGGACACAATCCTATGGCCACTAGACAGGAACTAGACAGCCACAGGATTGGTTGGTTTCCGGGAACCTGAACTTGGAGCCCGGGCTCCAACGTCGGTTCCCAGAGAACTGCCTCCTTGTAGGCAGCACAGATCATCCCCAGGCTCCATACTTGTAAGAGCAGTGCAGAGTGGGGCAAAAGGGGGCGTTCCCAGGGTGGGGAGTGCAGAAGTTCTGGTACAACACTTGCTATGTGCCATCCGGCCTCCCCACCCCGGCTCCAAGGTCCCGCAGCTAGACAGCCAAAATCGGCAATCTAGCTGCAAATGCAGGGTGGCTGGAGCGTGGAGAAGAGGATCCCCTCCGCACTCCTCCCGTCATGCATTGGATAGGCAGCTGCCTCCGAGTTTGGAGGTGGCTGTCTATCCTGATAGGACTGCGCCCTCCATTGATCAAGGATATTTCATGAGATATAGATAGATGGGCATCTTTAACATTGAGTTTATGGGGGAAAGTTAATACACTTAAGATGAATATTATACCTCAAATTCTTTCCATTATATCCCTTACTTATACCTGGCAAATATTTCCAAAAGCTTAATGCTTTGTTTCGTAAATTCTTTTGGGGCTCCTTTCCACCAAGAATATATTTGAAAAGGATACAAGTTCCATTTAAAGAAGGTGGGTTTGGTTTTCTGGATCTTGCTACATATCATAGGGCTTATTTGCTGACCTGTACTAAATTTTGGTCTTTTCCACTCAGATTTGATTTTCCACCTTGGTCAGTTTTGGAATCTTCCTGTCTGGAGCCTCTCTCCAAATGGATGGTATTAGGTTCCTGGCACATTAAGGCGGATAGAGCTCCTCCCACAATCTGGGTAGTTAGAGATGTGTGGCTTATAATGTTTCACCCATGTTCCCATGCCAAATTGACTTTATGGCGAAATCCAGATCTAAGAATAGGAAAGAAAATGTTTCTGTTGTGGACCTGGACAGATAAAATGATCTTTACCCTAGATCAATTATTGGGTGTTGATGATAAGTTTTTGCCATTTTCAGCTTTGCGAGATAAACTTGATTTGCTAGCTACAGTTGAATGGCAGTATTTGCAACTGAAACATTTGTTAGTGTCTAGATCCGGTCTTGCTGCTTTTACTGCCTCGGAGTATCCTTTGCTATTGGAAACACTTATTGAAGCTGACCAGTACATCGACACACAATTTATGTTTATACATACTTATAATCAGTGAATAAATATGATATACGGGGTCTACAGCAGGAATGGAATAAGGAATTGGAATCTCCTATTTTGCCTAATCAATGGACTGCCATTTTGGCATCTATATCTGATATCTCTATAGACTGCCAGTTACGTCTTATTCAGCAAAAACTGTAGTTTCGGGTTTACTGGATGCCACGACATCTATTTAACAAAGGTTTGTCAAACTCAGCTAATTGTTGGAGGTGTAATGCAGTTAATGCTTCTTTTATTCATATGTTTTGGAAATGCCCAATAGTTGCCTCCTTTTGGGAGGAAGTTATCTTACAGATAAACTTTGTATTGGAAAGCTCTTTAAAATTTGCTGATGTACACGTTCTCTTAAACTATTTACCTGCTTTTTGGAATGTAACAAACGGTCAGTGTAAATGGATTTTTTCTGTCGTCTTGGCTGCTGAAAGACTGATACTACAATACTGGAAGGATAAAAGCTCAGCGCCTATAATGCAATGGATTGAAGACTTAACAACACTAGCAACATTTGAAAGAGTGCTATATAGGGATCACTTGCGAATGGACTTATATTTGGATATCTAGTCTGCTTTTACTGAAGTTTCTGTGTAATCTATCCTATTCGTTTTTCCTCTTTTTCTCCCTTGAATGTTGTATTATTTGAAACTGAGGACTTTAAAGTATGTTGTGATATTTTCATATTTTTTTTGTTTTATTATGTTTTTGTTTTGTTTTGTTGAAACTCAATAAAAAATTGATAAAAAACAATTGATACATACCTTTGGAAAATAAACACAGAACTACACATGTATTTCTATGCAAAAAGGGAAAAAAACAACGCTTTCGATCTGATACAGGTTTGAGTCAGAATGAGCTTTGATATGGAATTTTGATAACTTCAGCGAGCTTGAGATTTGCTGATTCGCACATCCCTAGATAGTAGATTAAGCCACCTACATGTGCATTTTGGCTGTAGGCATATCCTCCATTCATCTGTGATTCCCATATGACATGGCAGACCGACTTCCCAACAACACAGCCATATGTCTACTTTCCCAAAAGCTGCTACAGAACATATTTGTTAACTGGCTCTTTTTAAAACCAATTTCAGTGCAACTAATTGGAGCCACTGACTGCCTGAACTGGCCAAGCATTAAGTCAAGGAGTCTTACTTTAAAAGATGTAAGGAGGGAAGAGATATTTCCTCTCACTATGCACATACCCCTCCTCTCACACAGGCCACTCTCTATGCAGAATACTGGCCTCTATATGCATTTTATCCCTAACTAGATAAGATCAGACCTCCCACAAGAAATGAAGCATAAATAATACTGTCAG
Source organism: Heloderma suspectum (assembly GCF_057233095.1). NCBI lineage: Eukaryota > Metazoa > Chordata > Lepidosauria > Squamata > Helodermatidae > Heloderma > Heloderma suspectum. The sequence goes on from NC_139459.1 coordinate 282,659,648, forward strand.
GATCGCGTAGCGCAGAGCCAAGAGAATAATAAAAACATTTATCCAGACAGGAATGGTAGTGAAATCTAGACTATGTTTCAAGATAACTTGGCTCTCAGATGCTCTTCTTCTACTTTTTATCAGTGGTGCCATTAATACTGGACCTTGGGGAAAAAGTTCTGAACCTGCAGCCCAGAGGGCCCCCAAACAACTCCAGGGAGGTGGGCTACAAGCAATGTATTACATCAGCCTAATGTGAAGTATTTCTCCCATTCTGGGAGACTGGCACTGAGCTAAGCCAATCAGATTCTTATCTTTTGGGGCACATGGACAATGACAGCATTGGACCAGTGAGGAGGTGAGTGTCTACCTGGCTGGCACAGGCTAGGCCTTCCTTGCCAAGGAGAAGTAAAGTAAAAGTGGGGCAGTAGTGGGTCAGAGAGGAGGGAGGGAGGGAGGGAGGGAGGGAAGGAAGCAAGCAAGCAAGCAAGCAAGCATGGGGCAGGGGAGGGAGAAAACAGAAAGAGAAAGGCAGCAGCAGATTCTGCTGAACACCTACTTGGGAGTAAATACTGTTGAATTTACTGAGAATTCAATCACCTGATTATTTTTAGGTTTAGCGTGTCTGGTTAAACCCTTCTGTGTCTCTGCTTACTTTTTCTCCACTGTGTTGAATTGACATCAGACAAAAACAGCACACATATCCAAACACACACATCAGCCCTGTCCCCATGAAATCAGCAATCTCTTTCAATTAAATTGGTTCCCCTTTGACAGAGAGCATTCCACCCTGTCATGTTAGATATGAAAACCAAGCCAGAAAACCAAGGCATTGGTGATGCTGCTCTTCTCCTCCTCTTGTAGGGAAGACAAAAAGAGGGCTTCTGAGAGTTTTCCTTCCACGAACTTCTCGAATCCTCTTGTTCATTCACAGTGCAATGTCCACTTAGAAGTAAGCCCTACTGAATTCAATGGATCATACTCCCAGGTTTATAAGATTACAGTAGACAGTATTGCAGCCTTAGTTCCATTTCAAGCCCACCTCATCCAACCACAATGGCAGCAAAGAAGGAGCAAGCAGAGCATTTCTGTTGCCCAACAAAAAAACAGGGGTGCAGGAAGCATCCCAGAAGCCACCTTGTCCAGAGCCCCCTCAAACCTGGCAGTGCTTCTTTTTATGAGAGGGTATTACAACTTTGCCCACATTAATGCAACATGAGAAAAGCAAACAGGAAGTCCATAGGGCCGACTGAACCAGGGGTTGTGCACTCTCAGGGAAGAAAATACAAATTCTACTCCAGGAAACTCCAGAACATAACCATGCAAGTAGATTATGCAAATTAGCCAAATGTGCTTCCTTTACTTCTTTTTCAAAATTGTGCTTCAGCTACCCAGTACGGGAGGAACAAGGAGCTATGCAGAGCACCAGAGCCCAGCCTCTAGAAAACCTGATCCACCACCTCCCCTGCAATTTCACCCACTTCAACAATCCTACAATAGTCAGGACTGAATCTCAAATTCTGCATGGTGGTAGTGAAACTGCAGTGATACTCAATACACAGAAGAGTATATATTCAAATTCCCCTGAGATGTCATCTCTGCAAGATGAAGGCCACCCACTTACTATCTAGTACCCATGCATGCTCAGACCCAAATTATTAACATCTCCATATATAAAGTATATTATATTTCCTTTATGAAAGGAAATTAACTCAAAGCTCATACTTTCCAGCCCATAAAGGAGATCCTCTTGGGAACTTTATGGAATCCTAGACAGTCACAGAGCATTCCTAGACGAAAATGGGTGACGTCTGTCATTGTTTAAATAACGTTTCTAGGAGGGAATTGGTGAAGTTTCTGTAAGTCACAAGTTCAGGCTGTAAGTGTGCCTCACAGAAGAACTAGGATGGCTGCAGTCTTTATCTATTCAAAGCAGTGGAGGCTGGTGGCTCCAATTTCAGTAGGGCTGTGTATCTAGCCTGGGTTTCAGTCAAAACTGCCAGAACTCTAAAGAAGCCATCCAATATGCTGAATCCTATCCCCAAAATAGGTCTGGCACTTTGGATGGGTCCTTTAGAGTTCTAGCTGGTTCTGACTAAAATCCAGGATGAATGCACAGCCCCACTGAAATTGGAGCCACCAGCCTCTACTAATTCAAAGGGACAATGCTGCATTCATTATAGGTACAAATTCACCAAGATGAGCAAGGATCATAATCAACATCAGCTTCCTAAAACATCCTGATGACTATATACTAAACACTGAGCTTTACCATTTAAGTACAACATAAGAGACCGGAGAAGAATTATTCTCTGCAGCGATGCTCCACTACAGAAGGCATAGCTCAACTGTGAGGTAGACAGATTCTTAGCGCACTGTTTGTGCATGCTCATCCATGTGTAGGCAGAAATGCAATTTCTATTGAGTTCACAGTGATTCATTCCATCCCTGAGGTTTCATGATCAGCATCATTCATTGGTAAGGAAGATACATTTGGTTACCATTATACATGCAGTTACTAAAAAAAAAAACCCCAGAGTTCTGTCGAGTGTAAGCATTTTCCAAAGAGTACATATCTGGCTCTGCAGCACGAGAAAGAGGGGGAAAGGCTGATGCACTCAGTGAAGCTGCTGTGCTCGCCTAAGAGGCTTTAGGCTCACAGTCCCGTAATTCTCATAGGTTTCCAGGCCTTGACTAATTAAGGGCGCAATCCTATGCATGTTTAGACAGAGAAAAGGCCTACAACTCCCAGCATTCCCCAGCCAGCCATGCTGGCTGGGGAATGCTGGGAGTTGTAGGCCTTTTCTCTGTCTAAACATGCACAGGATTGCACCCTAAATGTGGTTTTCTCTGCTATACTATGCGTGATGAGCAGCTGCATGAGGTTTACTTCTACAGTGAAAGAAAGCCCTTTTCGAAAGAACCACTTTACCTTCCTAATGGAAATGCATAGGATTCTACCTTGCCTCCGAGATGATGAAAGCAATGTTGATAGCAAACACTCAGAATATTTTACTCCAATGTGACAGTGTTTTGGGCTCCACACAACTGCAGTGTTAATTACAGAGCAATAAAACAATAGCGTAACAATTCACAATCCAGAATTTTGGCTGAACGTGTTAACACCCAACTTTGCATAGCAATATTCTTATCTATGAGGGGAAAAAAGAAACATAAAGTGGAACTCCTCAGAAAAGCAGCTACACAAACCTCAGTTTCCCCCAGACAGACTGTTGTAAGCGTGTTTAACAAAGATGTGCTCTTCTGTATCAGAAATCTAGTTGAATAGATCTCTATAGTTTTATGTATGTAGATCCAGATTATATGAAGGAGAAAGAAGAGGAGGAAAAAGAGCCACCGCTCTAGACCATTCAAAAAGTAGTCCTGATTTTATAAAATGGCAACAGGGTACAGAAAGAGTCTGACTTCCAAGTGTTCTGTTCTTAGAATGAAATTGGCTCCAGCAAAATTAAAGAAGCCCATAGTTAGAGTCATTTCCTCACTTGATGTTTTAAATAATATGTTCTCCTGATGTTTTTTACCCATTTTTGAAGAGGAATGTTTATCCTCTTAGGAATGCTGGAGATCTGAGGATACCTCTATTTACTTAACAAAATATCAGTGCAACCTCTACTGTCCTGCTGCACAACAAATATATAGCTCTGAACTGAGGTAGGGTGATTTACTAGATTTTAAAGATTCCATGATTATGGCAGAAAACCCCCAGTTTCAGATGCCTTGAGTACCTTATTTTGAGGCAGAAAGGAAAGATAAAAATGAAAGTAAATTAGGGCACAATCCTAACTAGATAGGTGGCCGCCTCTAAACTTGAAGGCGACCGCCTATCCAAAGCAAGGCAGGAGAGGCACGGGGGGATCATTCCCTCTGCGCCTCTCCTGCCTTGCTGTTTTTCGCTAGACAGCCATTTTCGGCTGTCTAGTGGCAGGGGGCCTGACTGGAAGAGGAAGCTGTCATACAACACATTGGATGTGTCGTACATGCAGCTCCACTATCCCTGCCCCGGAACGCCCTCCAGCCCCACCCCTTTTCAGTCACTCCATGCTCCCCTTATGAGCATGGAGGACAGGGCTTCTCCACGCTGCCTCAGAGGCAGTGCAGACAAGAAGGGAAGTCGGTTTTCTGGGAACCGACCTCAGAGCGCGGGCTCTGAGGTGCGTTTCCGGAAATGAGCATATCCTATGGCCTGCTAGACAGTGTCTAGTGAGCCATAGGATTGCTATCTTAAGGGAGCAAACCTATGGCCACTAGACACTGTCTAGAGGGCCAAAAGATTTTTTGGTTTCTGGGAACCAAGGTCGAAGCCCTGGCTCTGAGCTCAGTTCCCAGGAACTGGGCCTCCTGCCCCCTCCTCCATGCCCACATAGCTGACATGGTTCTTCGCCACCTCTGTGTTCAGAAACAGAGCATGGAGAGGGCAAAAAGGGGGTGGTCCCGGGGGCAGAGAGGGGAGGAGACCATAGAAGCCTCTTTACGAGGCTTCCTATATGCTGCGCAGCCTTCCTCCACCTCCCACTCTGAAGTCCTCAGGTAGACGCACAAAACTGCACATCTAGTTGAAAATGCAGGGTGGCTGGATCACAGAGGAGAGGATCACCTACATGCTCCAGCTGCCCTGCATAGGATATTTACCAGCCTCCAAGTTCAGAGGCTGACATCTATCTCCACAGGACTGCGCCCTAAGAAAATAATTTTTAAAGAAAGATAAATATAATAGTAATAGTGAATGGTGGTTTTGAAGGCCATGCTATCAGCCAATCTGTGTTTGCAAGGAAATCTTTTCCCTTAAGGTTTTTGTTTCCATCTGAGGCATTAAAAGAGGTTGTGGAATTGAATGGAGTGATATTAATGCTTCAAGGAAAATTCTTGATGGGCAGTGGTGTTTAGGAAAGAATGATGACATGTTGGGGTCATGAAACACTTTTCTCTCAGTTTAGATTGATTGGAGACTCTTGGCTTTTTGGTCTACCAACATGACCACAGAGATTTGTCCATAGACCATGTCTATAACATGACCATGTAGATTTGCAAGATTATATCACATAAGAAAAGCAAACTGAAGGCCTACACGTGCAAGTTGTATTATCACTTGTTTCCAGCCATTAGATCTTTTTATATGATTCCCTTCCACCCAGACTGGTAGCCCAGTGCCCCACGCACACATATTTGGAGATGTGCAACAAGCATTCAACATCTGGAAAGCAATAGACGTGCACTCAACAGAATACACCCTCTTTTCCCCTCCCATCTATAGAGCTGGAGGGGTGCATGCTCCTGACAGACAAAATGCAACAGGAATACCTGAACTTCCTCTTTCTCATAGCACCGATAGCTGCATCTGCATTGTCCAGAGGTACAATATATATTGCTACAAGAATAGTTAAAGATCTGGAATTCATTTATGAAAACAATATGAAGACTGAGAAGTCTGCAAGTCACTGAAGTACTGATGACTCTGCCTTGAATTCATAAGCCCATATTGCCTTCATGACTTTAAAAAATTGCAGATATACTGTAAGATGATAATCAGGGTGGTCCTAAAGTATAATTCATTATACTGAACTTATCTGCTATTATATATTAAGGATCCAAACCTACAGTTTTAATTCTCTGCAATGAAAAGTTCCCGTAAGATATCGTGTGCTTTTTGTTGTTTATTCGGTCAGTTGCTTCCGACTCTTCATGACTTCATGGACCAGCCCACGCCAGAGCTTCCTGTTGGCCATCGCCACCCCCAGCCCCCCCAAGGTCGAGTCTGTCACCTCCAGAATATCATCCATCCATCTTGCCCTTGGTCGGCCCCTCTTCCTTTTGCCTTCCACTTTTCCTAGCATCAGCATCTTCTCCAGGGTATCCTGCCTTCTCATGATGTGGCCAAAGTACTTCAGTTTTGCCTTTAATATCATTCCCTGAAGTGAGCAGTCTGGCTTTATTTCCTGGAGTATGGACTGGTTTGATCTTCTCGCAGTCCAAGGCACTCTCAGAATTTGCATGTGCTACACTTAGCATAAAAAACACTTTTAAAAACACACACAGAATAAAAACACATACTACTTTCATTTGTGGGTCAACCCACAGCCAGTTCATGAAAATGAAAGGTTAGGGGACACTGATATATTATATTTAACTTGATACAACAAAAAAGATATTTCACTCAACTAAGTAGATACAGAAGATTAACAGCCATTTGTAGAAAAGCTCAATAGTGCATTTTCCCCACTCTAACCCCCCGCCCCTGCAAAAGTGCTCTTAAAAAACAGAAGTGAAACTGGAGCATCACAACATCATATAAAGAACCTGTAAACAACCTGAGTGAGGGATGACAAGCACACAGTAAATGCTCCTGTAGAAAACCAGTCTGGGCAGAACTCCACTCATAGAATGCTCCCATTAGTGTAAAAGAAGCTGGATCCAACCCAAGGCTCATGGGCTGAGTTTGGGCTCATCAAAAATTCAAAACCTAGGTAGGAAGGATTGTCAAGCAAATGCCAGGCCACAAATTGTGCAGAGTTTTTTAAATAAATAAATAAATCACATAATGCAAGTTTTTCTACCACTGCAAAGGTTTTTGCTTGGGAGTTTACTATAATGCTACTTTGGACCTTATTTCATTTCAAACCCCATCAGCTAAAAACTAAAACTGAGGTTCATCCTTATTCATTCACCCAGTTCTCATCAAAGTGCTTGCATCAAAAGGAATGAGAAGGCTCAAATTACCATGTCACTTTTATTAACTTTACTATGGTGAGCATTTTGAAAACAAACAGGAAAAAAAATCAGATCACAATGGGTATTCCATTAGTCATATTAGCTTGGAATAGAACTTAACATGGTAGTTAAGCACAGTTATTCTGGAAGGCCTGTGAGGTAGCAGCTGATTTGGTTTTAAATGTTTGTGGCTATCTTTTACATACTACTTTCTATTGTGTAATGCTTTAGTGTAGGTCACTACAGCCATTCAGAAAAAAGTGGTTGTTTGAGAAGCAAATGAGGCTCATTAACTCTTTCCAAAAGCCCTGTAAGATAGATTTATTATTATTGCCAAACTGCAGATGCAGATGAGACTATGAGAGTAGTGCCTTGCCTACAACTACCTTGTGAGTTTCTGGATGAGGTGAATTCTAAACCACAGACTTCTTGGCTCACTACAGCAATTCTCAAAATTGTTGTTGCAATCCTACATGTACATGTTCAATCAATCAAATATGTGCAACAGTATTCAATGCTGTGAAATGCTTGGAGATCGTTACCTTGTCGTGGTGCTGGAGCTTGAGCACCTCAATGACGTCATGAGCTAAACCATGAAGGGACACCCAAGATGGGAAGGTCATGGCAGAGAGGTCAGACTAAATACGATCCCTGGGGAAGGAAATGGCAACCCACCCCAGTATTCTTGCCATGAAAGCTAAATGGATCAGTACAACCAGAGATATGTCAGTATACCATCAGAAGATGGGACTCCCAGGTCGGAAGATGGTCAAAAAGCTACTTGGGAGTAGGGATGGCAGAGAATTTCTCCACAAATCTCCGGGAGGCCGAATGCCAACGCATTTGGTCCCCCGAAACTGGTGGTGAAATTCTCCACCACCACCCCCGCCACCCCCCTGGGATGGGACTTACCTCCTTCGAATGTCCCTCTCGGCGGCGGGTCCCGGCGGCCTTTCAGCGGGGGCGGGGGCCAGTCTTCCGACTGGCTGCCGCCGCCGCCATTACAAAGTAAATTTTAAAACACACACACACACGTGATAGGCTATGTAACGATTTACGTAGCCTATCACGGCTAGTTTTCCAAAATCAGCCATGATAGGCTACGTAAATCGTTACGGAGCCTATCATGGGTGACTTTGGGGGGGGGAAGCGTGTACGCAAATGGCGGCGCCCATGGGCGCTGCCATTTGTGTTCCTTGTTTGGGCAGGGGTAGTCTACGTAAAGATTTACATAGACTATGGCGAAATTAAGGGCGCCGCTATTTGCGTACGCGCTTTTTTTTTTTTTCCAAAGTCACCCGTGACTTTGGAAATCTAACCATGATAGGCTACGTAAATCGTTACGTAGCCTATCACGTGTGTGTGTGTTTTAAATTTACTTTTTTATTTCGCGGCCGGGGAGACGGGGCTTTCGTCCCCGGCCTGAATTTCGGCAGTGAGGGATGGGGCGCCTCCCCCCCAGCCTGAATTTTGGCCGGGCAGGGCGGGCGCCTCCCCCCCCCCAGCCTGAACTTCAGGGGGAGAACCGAAGCGCCTCCCCCCCACCGTGAAGCAAGCTGCGGGACCAGGTAAGGGACTTTAGTCCATCCTTACTGGGGAGGAACAGAGGATAAGTTCAACTAGCCCCAGATGTGATGACGCAGCTAGCTCAAAGCCGAAACGACGGCTAGCAGCCGATGGTGCTCGTGGTGAACGACGAATTCAATGTTCTAAAGATCAACACACCATGGGAACCTGGAATGTAAGATCTATGAGCCAGGGCAAATAGGATGTGGTTATTGGGGAGATGTCAACATTAAATCCCCTTCATGGATCACTGCCTTGTTGTGGCGAAGGGGCTTGCGTAACTCAGTGAAGCCATAAGCTATGCCGTGCAGGGCCACCCAAGATGGACAGGTCATGGTGGAGAGTTCTGACAAAATGTGGTCCACTGGAGAAGGAAATGGCAACCCACTCCAGTATTCTTGCCAAGAAAACCCCATGGAATGTATCACAAGGCTAAAAGATATGACGCCGGAAGATGAGCCCCTCAGGTCGGAAGGTTTCCAATATACTACTGGGGAAGAGCAGAGGGTATTTCCAAGTAGCGCCAAAAAGAGTGAAGCGGCTGGGCCAAAGCCGAAAGGACACTCAGTAGTGGATGTGTCTGGTGGTGAAAAGAAAATCCGATGCTGTAAAGAACAATATTGTTTAGGAACCTGGAATGTAAGATCAATGAATCAAGGTAAGATGGAGGTGGTCAAACATGAGATGGCAAGATTGAACATCGACATCTTGGGAATCAGCAAACTAAAATGGACAAGCATGGGCGAATTTAATTCAGGTGTCCATCATATCTACTACTGTGGGCAAGAATCCCTTAGAAGAAATGGAGTAGCACTCATAGTCAACAAAAGGGTGGGAAAAGTAGTACTGGGGTACAATCTTAAAAACGATAGAATGATCTCAGTACGAATCCAAGGCAAACCATTCAACATCAGTTATTCAAGTCTATGCCCCAACCACTGAGGCCGAAGAAGCTGAGGTTGATCGGTTCTACGAAGACGTACAACAGCTTCTAGAACTAACACCAAAAAAAGATGTCCTCTTCATCATAGGGGATTGGAATGCTAAAGTAGGAAGTCAAGAAATCACCGGGATAACAGGCAAGCATGGCCTTGGTGTACAAAATGAAGCAGGACAAAGGCTAATAGAGTTTTGCCAAGAGAACATGCTGATCATAGCAAACACTCTTTTCCAACAGCACAAGAGGCGACTCTACACATGGACATCACCAGATGGTCAATATCGAAATCACACTGATGATGTCCTTTGCAGCCAAAGATGGAGAAGCTCTATACAGACAAAAAACAAGACCTGGAGCTGACTGTGGCTCAGATCATGAGCTGCTTCTGGCAAAATTTCGGCTTAAATTGAAGAACGTAGGGAAAACCACTAAACCATTCAGGTATGACCTAAATCATATCCCTTATGAATATACAGTGGAGGTGAGGAATAGATTTCAGGGATTAGACCTGATAGACAGAGTGCCTTGAGGTACTATGGACGGAGGTCCGTAACATTGTTCAGGAGGCAGCAACTACATCCATCCCAAAGAAAAAGAAATGCAAGAAAGCCAAGTGGCTGTCTGATGAGGCTTTACAAGTAGCTGAGGAAAGAACGGAAGTGAAAAGCAAGAGAGAAAGAGGAAGATATATCCAACTGAATGCAGAGTTCCAGAGAATAGCAAGGAGAGACAAGGAGGCCTTCTTAAATGAACAGTGCAAAGAAATCGAGGAAAACAACAGAATGGGAAAGACTAGAGATCTCTTCAAGAAAATCGGAGATCTCAAGGGAACGTTTTGTGCAAAGACGGGCATGATAAAGGACAAAGAAGGCAGGGACCTAACAGAAGCAGATGAGATTAAGAAGAGGTGGAAAGAATACACAGAAGAACTATACAGGAAAGATCTGAATGTCCCTGATAGTCATGATAGTGCCGTCACTGAACTTGAGCTGGACATCCTAGAGAGTGAAGTCAAGTGGACCTTAGGAAGCATTACTAACAACAAAGCTAGCAGAGATGACAGTATTCCAGCTGAGCTATTTAAAATCCTAAAAGATGATGCTGTTAAAGTGCTGCACTCAATATGCCAACAAATTTGGAACACTCAACAGTGGTCACAAGACCGGAAAAGGTCAGTTTAAATTCCAGTTCTAAAGAAGGGCAACGCCAAAGAGTGTTCAAACTACCATACAATTGCGCTCATTTCACATGCCAGCAAGGTGATGCTCAAAATCCTACAAGCTAGGCTTCAGCAGTATGTGAACCGAGAACTACCGGAAGTCCAAGCTGGGTTTCGAAGAGACAGAGGAACTAGAGATCAAATTGCCAACGTTCGCTGGATCATGGAGAAAGCAAGAGAATTCCAGAAAAATGTCTATTTCTGCTTCACTGACTACGCTAAAGCCTTTGATTGTGTGGATCACAACAAACTGTGGCAAATTCTGAAAGAGATGGGAGTACCAGACCACCTTACCTTGACTGCTCATTGGAAGGACAGATAGTGAAGCTGAAGCTCAAATATTTTGGCCACCTAATGCAAAGAGAAAACTCTCTGGAAAAGACCCTGGTGCTGGGAAAGACTGAAGGCAAAAGGAGAAGGGGACGGCAGAGGATGAGATGGCTAGATAGCATCACTGATGCAATGAATATGGACTTGAGCACGCTCCGGGAGAGAGTGCAGGACAGGAAGGCCTGGCGTGCTATGGTCCATGGGGTCACAAAGAGTCGGACACGACTGAACAACAACAAGATTAAATATAGACATTTTGGGTGTCAGTGAACTGAAATGGACTGGAATGGGCCACTTCACATTAAATGACCACCAGATCTACTACTGTGGACAAGAGGACCACAGAAGAAATGGAGTAGCCTTCATAATTAATAATAAAGTGGCTAAAGCAGTGCTTGGATACAATCCAAAAAATGACAGAATGATCGCAATTCGAATTCAGGGTAAGCCATTTAACATCACAGTGACCCAAATATACACCCCAACCACAGATGCTGAAGAAGCAGAAGTAGATCAGTTCTAGGAGGATCTGCAACACCTACTGGATAGTACGCCAAACAAAGATGTTCTTTTCATTACAGGAGACTGGAATGTTAAGGTGGGTAGTCAAACGACACCTGGAATTACAGGCAAGCATGGTCTGGGAGAACAAAATGAAGCAGGACATAGGCTGATAGAATTTTGCCAAGACAACTCACTGTGCATAACAAACATTCTCTTCCAACAACCTAAGAGACGACTTTATACATGGACTTCACCAGACGGTCGACACCGAAATCAGATTGACTATATCCTTCATAGCCAAAGGTGGCGGACATCTATGCAGTCGGTAAAAACAAGACCTGGAGCTGATTGTAGTTCAGCTCACGAACTTCTTATTGCACAATTTAGAATCAGACTAAAGAGAATAGGGAAGACCCACAGATCAGTTAGATATGAGCTCACCAATATTCCTCATGAATATGCAGTGGAGGTGAAGAATAGATTTAAGGGACTAGATTTAGTAGATAGGGTCCCGGAAGAACTATGGACAGAAGTTCGCAACATTGTTCAGGAGGCGGCAACAAAAAGCATCCCAAAGAAAAAGAAAAACAAGAAGGCAAGATGGCTGTCTGCTGAGACACTGGAAGCAGCCCAGGAAAGAAGGAAAGCAAAAGGCAACAGTGATAGGGGGAGATATGCCCAAGTAAATGCAAAATTCCAGAGGTTAGCCAGAAGAGATAAGGAATTATTTTTCAACAAGCAATGCACGGAAGTGGAAGAAGATAATAGAATAGGAAGGACAAGAGACCTCTTCCAGAAAATTAGAAACATCGGAGGTAAATTCCAGGCAAAAATGGGTATGATCAAAAACAAAGATGGCAAGGACCTAACAGAAGCAGAAGGGAGCAAGAAAAGGTGGCAAGAATATACGGAAGATCTGTATAGGAAGGATAATAATATCAGGGATAGATTTGACGGTGTGGTCAGTGAGCTAGAGCCAGACATCCTGAAGAGTGAGGTTGAATGGGCCTTAAGAAGCATTGCTAATAACAAGGCAGCAGGAGATGACGGTATCCCAGCTGAACTGTTTAAAATCTTGCAAGATGATGCTGTCAAGGTGATACATGCCATGTGCCAGCAAATTTGGAAAACAGAAGAATGGCCAACAGATTGGAAAAAATCAACCTATATCCCCATACCAGAAAAGGGAAGCACCAAAGAATGTTCAAACTATCCAACAGTGGCACTTATTTCACATGCCAGTAAGGTAATGCTCAAGACCTTGCAAGGTAGACTCCAGCAATTCATGGAACGAGAATTGCCAGATGTACAAGCTGGGTTTCGAAAAGGCAGAGGAACTAGAGACCAAATTGCCAATATCCACTGGATAATGGAGAAAGCCAAGGAGTTTCAGAAAAACATCTCTTTCTGTTTTATTGACTATTCTAAAGCCTTTGACTGTGTGGATCATCACAAATTGTGGCAAGTTCTTGGTGGTATGGGGATACCAAGTCATCTTGTCTGCCTCCTGAGGAATCTGTATAACGACCAACAGTAAGAACAGACCATGGAACAACGGACTGGTTTAAGATTGGGAAGGGGGTATGGCAGGGTTGTATACTCTCACCCTACCTGTTCAACCTGTACGCAGAACACATCATGTGACGTGCTGGACTTGATGAAGCTAAGGCCGGAGTTAAAATCGCTGGAAGAAACATTAATAGTCTCCGATATGCAGATGATACCACTTTGATGGCTGAAAGCAAGGAGGAGCTGAGGAACCTCATGACGAAGGTGAAAGAAGAAAGTGCAAATGCTGGGTTGCAGTTAAACTGCAAAAAAACCAAGATTATGGCAAGCAGCTTGATTGATAACTGGCAAATAGAGGGAGAAAACATGGAGGCAGTGACAGACTTTGTCTTTCTAGGCACAAAGATTACTGCAGATGCTGACTGCAGCCAGGAAATCAGAAGACGTTTCCTTCTTGGGAGGAGAGCAGAGACATCACACTGACAACAAAGGTCTGCATAGTTAAAGCAATGGTATTCCCCATAGTAACCTATGGCTGCGAGAGCTGGACCATAAGGAAGGCTGAGCGAAGGAAGACAGATGCTTTTGAACTGCTGGAGGAAAATTCTGTGAGTGCCTTGGACTGCAAGAAGATCAAACCAGTCCATACTCCAGGAAATAAAGCCAGACTGCTCACTTGAGGGAAGGATATTAAAGGCAAAACTGAAGTACTTTGGCCACATAAGAAGACAGGATACCCTGGAGAAGATGCTGATGCTAGGGAAAGTGGAAGGCAAAAGGAAGAGGGGCTGACCAAGGGCAAGGTGGATGGATGATATTCTGGAGGTGACGGGCTCGACCTTGGGGGAGCTGGGGGTGGCGACGGCTGACAGGAAGCTCTGGCGTGGGCTGGTCCATGAAGTCACGAAGAGTCAGAAGCGACTGACCAAATAAACAACAAATTCAATGCTGTAGATAAATTAGATATAAAAAAGGTAAAGGTGTCCCCAACCAGTCGTGTCCAACTCTAGGGTGCGGTGCTCATCCCCGTTTCTAAGCCGAAGAGCCAGCGCTGTCCGAAGTCACTTCCGTGGTCATGTGGCCAGCATGACTGAACACCGAGGTTCACGGAACGCTGTTACCTTTCCTGCCGAGGCGGTACCTATTTATCTACTTGCAATTTCTTGCTTTCGAACTGCTAGGTTGGCAGAAGCTGGGACTGAAGACGGGAGCTCACTCCGTCACGCAGCACTCGGGTCTCGAACTGCTGACCTGTCGACCTTCCATTCTGCAGTTCAGCGTCTTAACCACTAAGCCACCGCGGCCCTCAAATTAGATATATATCATCATAAAACCTCAGTTATTTCTTGTTTGGCTTTTAAAACTCCATAATCAGAAATATTTATGATAAAATTGAAATTTTATCTACAGCTGTAGAATATCTCCATAACTAGAATATTTTGAAGGAACTTTAGACAAAAATAAAATCTTCCTCTGAATCAAGTCTCAGAAGAAAACAAAAAAAAAGTATTTTAGCACCTTAAAGGCTAAACAATATATTATGGCATAAGCTTTTGTAGACTAGAATCCACCAGCTGCAACTTAAGGCAGACAAAAAGGTTTATTCCTTTACTGTTACACTAGCTACTCAGTGAACTAGTCTCACTCTCAGTGAGACATGCTCCCAGATAAGTGTGTATATAATTGCATTCTAAAAAACATATATCCATTTTCCCAGAATGCAATGCACTTAACTGTATTGCATACTGAAGTAATTAAAAATAGTTCTGTCCTACCAGGTCTATAGAGCTAAATGTTTAGGGTCTGCATAGTTCAAGGGATCCACTGCTAACCCACTCAAGATGGAAAAAATAACATCTTACATGGTTATTTTATCCATGTCTGGGTCATTTTGATACATGCTAAACTCCATGAATGAAATTGCCTTCCTTTTCTCACCTTCCTAAGAAGGCAATAGTATAATGTTAAACCAAGGATTGTGCTGAGAATTTAAAATGAAGAAAAACTAGTGTTTCATTAGAATTATCCACGTCTTTGCCAGTAACTTGATTAAACAGCATATACTTTGGTATTATAATCAATATCATTTCTGTATTGATTTTGTTTTCTGAACAAGGGTCTTAAATATACTCATATCTAAAACAAGTTTGAATTGAAGTGAAAGAAAAGGAGATTTAATGAAAAGGTGGAATATTGCAAACAATTTTTACTGTCTACCTTCTTTGTGTTTGGGCCTCACAACTGCCAAGCTTCTCAACAAACAGATATGATGATAGCTTCTAGTGGACCATCTTCTGTTGATAAGAGTTTACAACCTTTCAGGTTTCTACAAAATGCTCCTTTAGGCAGAGCCAAGATTCTCACAAATACCCGCAGGAGTCTCAAAGTGCTACAAGAAGGACATGCCCTTATTAAATTCAAGTTCTTCCCAAATGTTGTTCAATCACAGGACAGGCATATACTGTGCATCTGACATTCAGCTGTGAAAGAGATAACTCCAACCATCAAACGTGTCCCAACTCTGCATGTCATCCAAAAAGCAGGTACTATCTATCAATGCAGTATTATCAGTACACTGTTAAGACAATAGGCATAGACACAGGATGTGATATGGACAGACGCCCTCTACTGAGGTAACAAACAATATGCTTCCTTCTGATCCTTTTTGCAACCCTATGGTTCCTGGTGGACATGTCGGTAATCTATCAAGCTTGTCAATGCATAGTAAAACCACTGCCATCCCAGATATAACCCTGGATGAGGATGGCAACCTAGCCAATGTTACAGAGCCCTGGGTGGTGGAGGAGGGATTAGTTTCTCTCATCTTTGCCCACCATGTTTCCAGGTGCAACATCAGCATCAAATTGACAGATGAGGAGTGTTGCCCTGGTCCATTAAGATTCCATCCCACTGACTGGGTACCCTGTCCAACAGTCCACTAGATATGACTTTCTGCATGTAGTGTTGGGTTCTTGAGACAAAATAGGGGTTCAACTACCATATCACTTGCCATGCTGCCCACAAATTTCCCTTCCTAAACTGATGGAGGCAGTCTCAGAGGTGATGTTGAGGATCCCACAATGTATAACCTTGGGGAACTTTAACGTCTATGCCCCTTGTTGGGAGTAGTTCAGGACTTTATGGCCTCTATGGCAACCATGGACCTCCCTCAAATTATACTTGGCCAGACACACTTAGCTGAGGAAAGTCTAGATTGACTGTTCAGTTCAGGTCAGGTCAGGATTATGCTGATGTTTGGATGGGGAATCTTCACAGGTTCCTTTGTTAAGCAGGTATTACCTGGTAAGATTTGGGCTTTTGGTGACTTGTGATTAATTAAGCTTATCTGCCCCTGAAGGCTTACAGATCTAAATAGATTCCTGATGTCTGTTGGGATTTTCCTACTGACTTCTCTGGTGGTTCTTCCATAGTCCTTGTTGATCTCTGGAATAAGGAAATCATCTGGGCTATTGGCACATCCATTCCTAAACATCCTCCCCTAATTTGTAGAATTCATCCAGTTCCTTGATCTTCTGAGGAACTGGGAACAATGAATTAAAAAAGGGAGACAACTAGAGCATAAATGTCAGAAGATGAGACAAATCTGACCAGCACCCATATTAAGGCCTATTCTGTGGCAATGACAACAGTAAAGAAGTCTTACTTCTCCCCCGCCATTGCATCTGTACAGTATCATCCACTGGTGCTCTTCCAGGTAGTGAAAGGCCTTCTACAATCTTGCTGAAGCAGGGAATTGATAGAACCACCAGTAGCCTGCTGTAGCCATTTTGCAAGGCATTCTGTGGATAAAAATCATTTGAATCCATTCTGACTTGGACTCCACTTTTGAAACAAGAACAGAGAAGGAGAGTGCTGTAGTGCTGTCTGGATACCTTTCAGATTGTTGGCCATGAGGACAAACTCCTTGAAGAAGAGAGGCCAAACGTCTGAATGCTTGACCCTTGCCCATCTTGCCTACTTAAAGCAACAAGAGCCAGCATGCTTAATTGAGTCTCAAGAGGTAGTCAATGACTTCCCTAGAGAGTCATTCACAAAGTTCTAAAGGAGGCTGTGGTAAAACCCTTATTAAAGAAATCTACCCTTGATGCTGGTGATATTATCACCTTTTTTTCCATCTTTCATATCTGAGTAAGGTGTTCAGACATGAGGTTGCCTCTCAGTTCCAGGGTGTTCTGAATTAAACTGATTATTTGTATCTATTCCAGTGTTTTATTAAGTCTGGTTTGGGGATGGAAACTGCCTTGGTCTCCCTGGTGGATGACCTTTACCAGGAGATGGCCAGGGAGGTGCTACCCTGATGATTCTCTTGGATTTCTCAGTGCCTTTCGACACCATGATTAGTGATATATGAGAAAATGGTTCAGTTTGTTTTTGATCAGGATTCATTTAGTTCATACTTCCTGGACTGAACATGAACTCAAATGCAATCTGAGGACAAAGTCCGTACATTTCCAAGCTTGCAATGTGATTCCGAAACCCAACAGCATGTGTACATTTTAAAAATGTGCATGAAAAAGCATACTTCTGAAACATATGCACAAATATGCTTTAATCAATGGGAGAAGAATGCCTACATTTCAGAGATGCAAACAACATACATTTGGAGAAATATGTGTGAATTTTCATGCAAACCCCCCCAAAGACCACAATCTGAATGATACAAACACAAGATGGAACAAGCTTCAAGGTGAATTTGGAGAACTTCGACAAGCTCAAGTTGTGCTTGTATGCACATCCCTACACATGATATCCTTCTGGGCGATCTGGATGGGAAGATCCTACTCTTCAGTGATTTCTTTCCTATTTGGAAGGCTGGACTTAGAAGGTGGTGCTGGGAGACTGCTGTTATGTCTTATGGCCTTTGGGGTACCACATTGTTCCATCTTGTCTCCTATGCTTTTTAATATCTACATGAAACTGCTGGGTGAGGTCATCTGACAATTCGAGCCAAGATGACATCAGTATGCTGATGACACACAGCCCTCTTGTTCCCGTCATCCAATCCCAGGGAGACAGTGGAAGTAATAAACTAGTGTCTAGAGTCTGTTCAGGAGTGAATGGGGTTTAAATAAGCTGAAACCTAATTAAAAAAAGATGGAGATATTATCAGTTAAGAACACCAGTGATCTAGGTGAGGCATTCCAACTGTTACAGATGAGGTTGCATTCCCCTTGAAGGAACAAATACATAGTTTGGGGGGTATTCCTTGATCCACCACTTTTCCTGAATGCTCTGGTGGTGGTAGTTGCTAGCAGTCTTTTTTATACACTTTGGCTAATATGCCAGCTGTGGCTTTACATGGAGATGGTAGACTTGGCTTCAGTCATCTACGCTTCAGTTATAGCCAGACTGGATTATTGTAATGCATTCTACATGGGGCTGTCTCTGAAGACAATCTGGAAGTTTCAATTGGATCAAAATACGGCAGCCAGACTTTTGTCTGATGCTCACAAGTCAGATTATATAACTGATCTTATGTCAACTCCATTGGCTTCCCATTGGCTTCTGGGCTCAAGTCAAAGTTCTGGCATTTTGAAGCCCTAAATGTCATGGTCCCAAGTATCATGCCCTCACTGGAAGAATCCTCTTCAGAGGAAGAGCTAGTGCTCCCAGAAGCAAACTGCAGTGAAAAGCAGCCCATGCCTGGAGACCAGGAGACAGATCAGGAGGAGCCTGGGTCTTCAGGGGACATGTTCGCAAGTCCATTCCTGCAAGAGTATGGGAGTTCCACCTCTGAGACAGAGGCTCAGTGACCATCTAGCTCCCAAGAATGCTGTCATCTCAAGAGACTGGCCAGACCATCTCTATGAGAAGAAGTGCCCAGTTGCAGAGGAAGGCTCCTTGTAAAGAGCTCCTTGTGAGCAGGTCACTCCTCATGAGGAGGACTTCTTGCAGAAGCCACAGATGCAGTGATCTAGGGTGGAAAATTTTCTAAAACTTTCAAAAAATTTCCAGTGTTTAATTTTTCTGCCAAAAAAAATCAGTTTCATAAGGTCATTGCTAACAATAAAGGGAGGGGAATTGCAAATACAATATTAGGCAAGCTTGGTAGTGTTAAAGTATTAATGTTTCTCAGGTATTTATCCCTAGCAAGTATGTGAGAGCATACATATATGTCAATGAAATACATATATCATGCCTCACTGTGAAATGGTATTAATAAGTAGTGACAGCAAAACTGATGGTGCTTGAGCCTTAGGGAAAAAGAGGTGAACTCTGCTGAAATAGATGAGTGGTTGTCAGCATAACATGCACAGTTCTTTAGGTTCCTACAATTTATTAGTGCGTTAACAGGTTTCCTTACCTTTTGGTTTTTTCCTTAAATGAAAAACAATGTAAGGGAAGTACATGCTATTGTCTTTAAATTTTTACAAGTATTCTGATAACAATTTCTACGTAATATAACATTTAAATCACATTGTTTGCTTTAATATTTTTCCTGAAATATTTCAGTGAACTACTTGGAATGTACTGGGACAAAAATTAACATGGGGTACTTTGTTGTTTACACATTAAAATAAACATGCTAATTTAGATCACTCTAGGGCATTCCAGGCAAAAGGAGAAGGGGACGACAGAGGATGAGATGGCTAGATAGCATCATGGATGCAATGAATATGAACTTGAGCACGCTCCGGGAGAGAGCGCAGGACAGGAAGGCCTGGCGTGCTATGGTCCATGGGGTCACGAAGAGTCGGACACGACTGAACGACTGAACAACAACAACAAAAGGGCATTCCAAAAAAATCTAATGCACACTGAAATTTTTCTGATGCAAATGACCCTATGCAAATTAGCCTAATTTGCATAGGAAAATTTTCCAATCCAAAATTTTCTGAGAAAACCCACATCACTGCTCAGATGTTCTGCAACTGGGTGAGGCTCTGGAAGTTTCAGCTTATAAACTTCAGCTGTCTTCACACCACCTCTGGTCCCTGATCTTCTTGGCTTGACTTCCGAGACCTCCACCACCACTGCCAGACCTCCTATGAGTAGCTTCTGAATTGCCTTGTGATATTGCGTTTGGATTATTCCTTGCCAGGTATTGTACTCCTTGTGTGAATGCTGCTGGCCTGATCCAGGGCTGCCTTTGACTCTGCATTAGTACCTTCTCCAGCCTTAACCTGCATAAAGCTGGGACACATAGGCAATCCTATGGCCGCTAGACAGTGGCTGGATGGCCATAGGATTATTTGGTTTTCGGGAACCAACCTTGGAAACTGCACTCCACGGTTGGTTACCAGAAAACCGCCTCCCCACCCCCACTGCCTCGTAGGCAGTGTGGATCACCCCAGGCTCTCGCCTCGTAAGAGCAGCACAGAGCAGGAGGAAAGGGGGCATTCCCAGGAGCAGGGAGGGACGGAGACCTCAGAAGGGCCGGTACGATGCTTCCTATGCACTGTCTGGCCGCAACTCCCCTGCTCCGAAGCGCTGTGGCTAGACAGCCGAAATCGGCCACCTGGCAACAAATGTAGCGTGGCGGAAGCAAAGATCCCCTCCATGCTCCACCCACTCTGCTCTGGATAGGTGGTCACCTCAGAGTTCGGAGGTGGCCGCCTACCCCTATTGGAGTAGTCCCTAAATGGTTTAGGACCAAGTTATTTATTTATTTTATTTATTAAATGTATTAATCGTCCATCTGGCTGGCCATCCAGCCACTCTGGGCGATGTACAGCATATAATAAAACAGTTTAAAACAATAAAATTCTACAATAAAAACATTTTTTAAAATACCCTAACCCACCCCAAATGCTGAAGTTACTGAGAACCTCAGCCATAATTGCTTTTAGTACACATGTAGTCTATTTGGGAGCCTGGCAAGCTACAAAGCAAAGTGCTGCCCTCCAGCATCGTCTTTATTTGGGTTCAAAAGAGTGGTTTTGTGCTTTAGAGCTCAGACCTAACCTCTTCCTTGTATTTAGGTTCTTGAGCAAGTTACTTTTCTTTTAGCCTCAACAGTTTGCCTTCTGGGAAATGAGTGTTTTGTGACCAGACATGCCCACCACGGTAGCCATTTTATGAGTGGGCAATCCCCACCCCATGACAGCCATTTTGTGAGAGCCCATGATACTCTCTCGAAATTCCAAATGTGCCCACTGACCAAAAAGGATTGGGTACCCCTTTCTACCCAATCCTGATTCCTCCCAAAGTTGTTATCCCTTTAATTGCCAATGAGTCTAATTGCCAATGAATTTGGGGACACACTGCTGTTTTTGATCATGGAACCCAGCATGGACAGACCCATTGACCTGGTTTGCATGATCAAAACAAGCTACTGTGGCTTAAACAAGCATCCTGAGTGCAGTTTGTATGATCACCACCCAGATGCAGCTTATCGTGTCATCCAACCCTGGGTGGCATGGCTTGTTGGAGGGTTAAACAGCCCTCAAATAACCCTACAACACCCTATGGGTTAAAAATGGCTTCGTTTTGATTGTGTGACCTGCTCACTGTCGCATAGCTCCAAGAACCACCCAGGCTTCACTTGGCTCTCAGCTTATTCCTTGTGATACCTGCTAGCACCCGCCTTCTCCTACTTAGGTGCCTAGCCACTTTTCCAGGGCCAGAGCTTTTCCTCACTCTACTCACTTTAATCACTCTGCTGGCTATATTTGCCCAGATCCTTTGTGGTCACAGAGCTCAGACCTAACCTCTGCCTTGTATTTCACCCCTTGTGGAGCATCCATTGAGACTTCTTAGCCAGCTTCCATTCTGTGGCACAGCCCAATCACACTATGAGCTCAATCCTTCTCCATAGGGCACCTGTGAGCCACCTGTTCTGGGCACACAACCACAATTTTGCAGCCACTGCTCTTTTGCAGGCCCATGAGAATGACTGCCTTGCATTGGGGTTGTTTCCCTCTCTATGAGTTGTAGACTCTGAGCCCAATGGCCTACTGGCTCAGTGGGCAAGCTGAGAACCTAGGGCAGGCTTCCCCAACCAGGGGGATGTCCTTAAGGGGGATTTGCTGTGAATTGGGAGCATTTCGAGGTCATTGGCGGCAGATACCAATCTGCAGCCACCCCAGAGATTTCCAGTGGAAAAGCCGGATTTTCTGAGACTACTTTACTCTGTTTTATTTCTTTAATGTGGGGTCTCCACGCTTCTGGTGCTGTATGCCCCTATCCTCCGCACTCACTTCAGCATGATAGCCCTGCCCTGGGGTGCGTCTTTCACCTGGCTCACTGAGCCTTTCTAGACTTCAGAATCACCTTGCACTCCCATTTCACCAGTAATTAGCTTCCATGATGATGCAGTTCTCTGATGTTTACATTACTTTAACCATTGTTGTGTTAGATCACATCTCCAATATTGTGTAAAGTCGCTTCTTTGATGTTATGTAAAGTCACTTCTCTGATCTGGTGAGATCTTGGAAGCCTGTCATTGAAAACAGGGAGAAAGTTCCCAGAGAAGGAGAAAGGCATGCGTGCACGTGTGTGTAAGCAATAACTCCAAAACAATTTGCAGGATTGGGGTGAAATGGGGGGGTGCTCTCAGGGGGAGCCTTCAGAGGCTGCACTCGAGAACCAGGGATTTTGGCTTCTCAAAGGAAAAGTGCGCATACTGGGGAACAGAGGAGAGAGGAATAATTCCACAATAAATTGCTGGAATGCGGTGAAATTGGGGCAGGGGATACACTCATAGGGAGCTTATTAGTTGCTCTCCATTCATTAGAATGTAGTAGCAGGGGGGAGCCTGGACAGGACGGGAAACAAGCCTCTCTCATTGGTTGGGCAGCCCCTGCCAGCTTAATTATGTTCAGTTCTACTCCCCCCACCCATAAGTATGTTCCTTTCAAGGGCTGTTTGACCCCTAAAAACCAGTTTTTAAAGGTACAGTACACTCGGCTTATCTTGCTTCATGTGTCCCTGACAGACCAAAGCCGATTCCATGAAAATCTAGATAATACTCCAACGCTTTTCTCATTCCATTGTCATGAAGGATCCCCTCAGGTGTCCTTCAGATGTTATGGACTTCGACTCTCAACAGCCCAAGCCAGCATGGCCAATGGTTGGGAATACTAGGAGTTGTAGTCCAAAATATCTGGAGGGTACCAGGCTGGGGAAGGCTGGCCTAGGGCATTGTGCTGAGATTTTTTCAGGGTCTTAAGTCAAGTGTAACCACACAAACACACACTTGACTTCCCTATCTTGCCTCCTTCCCCTAAGTTCCCTTGAGTCTCTCCATGTTTGCAGATTAGTCAGGGTTCAAGGAGAGATTTTTTAATTTATTTTTTATTTATTATTAAATTTATTAATCGCCCATCTGGCTGGTCATTCAGCATATAATAAAACAGATGTACAGCATATAATAAAACAGTTTAAAACAATAAAATTCTACAATAAAAACATTTTCTAAAATACCCTAACCTACCCCAAATGCCTGCCTGAACAACCACATTTTTTTCGTTTTTAGGCTCTACGTTCCAAACACTATTTATTTATTTATTTATTTATTCATTCATTCATTCATTTCTATACCGCCCAATAGCCGAAGCTCTCTGGGCGGTTCACAAAAATTAAAACCAAACAACACACAATAAAACAATTTAAAATATATAGAACATTAAAACCACAATACAACAATACAACCACAATAAAAACTAGCAGCAGTGCAAGAGTTTAAAATACAGATTTAAAACAGCAAAGCTAAAAGTTTAGAAAGCTAAAATGCTAAAATGCCTGGGAAAATAAAAAGGTCTTCACCTGGCGCCAAAAGGAATACAATGTAGGCGCCAGGCGAACCTCACTAGGGAGCTCATTCCAGAGCCGGGGTGCCAAAACAGAAAAAGCCCTCCTCCTAGTAGCCACCCGCCTCACTTCCTTTGGCGGGGGCTCACGGAGAAGGGCCGCTGATTATGATCTTAAGGTCCGGGCAGGCACATATGGAAGGAGGCGATCCTTCAGGTAACCTGGCCCCAAGCCGTTAAGGGCTTTGAATGTTAACACCAGCACTTTGAATCGGGCCCGGAAATGGACTGACAGCCAGTGCAGCTGGAAAAGTACTGGTGTAATATGAGCTCGCAGGCCAATCCCTGTTAACAATCTTGCTGCCCTATTTTGGACCAGCTGAAGTTTCCGGACCGTTTTCAAAGGCAGCCCCACGTATAACGCATTGCAGTAATCCAGACGAGAAGTTATCAGAGCATGGATAACTGTAGCTAGGCTATCTCTGTCCAGATAAGGGCGTAGTTGGTATACCAGCCTAAGCTGATAAAAAGTGCTCCGTGCCACTGAGTTCACCTGTGCCTCAAGTGACAGTTCTGGATCCAAGAGCACCCCCAAACTACGAACCTGATCCTTTAGGGGGAGTGCAACCCCCTCCAGAACAGGTTGAATATCACCTAGCCGGGCAGACGAACCACCCACTAACAGTACCTCCGTCTTGTCTGGACTGAGTTTCAGTTTATTAGCCCTCATCCAGTCCATTACCATGCCCAGGCACTGATTCAGAACAGCCACTGCCTCACCTGGTTTTGATGAGAAAGAGAGGTAGAGCTGGGTGTCATCTGCATATTGATGGCACCTCAGCCCACACCTCCGGATAACCTCCCCCAGCGGTTTCATGTAGATGTTAAACAGCATAGGGGATAAAATGGAGCCCTGCGGAACCCCATGGCACAATTGCCATGGCACAGAGTAATAATCCCCCAGCACCACCTTCTGGAATCGGCCATCCAAGTAGGAGCGGAACCACTGTAGTGCAGTGCCTCCAACTCCTAACCCAGACAACCTATCCAGAAGGATACCATGGTCGATGGTATCGAAAGCCGCTGAGAGGTCCAGGAGAATCAACAGGGTCGCACTCCCCCTGTCCCTCTCCCGGCAGAGGTCATCCCACAGGGCGACCAAGGCAGTTTCCGTTCCAAAACAAGGCCTGAAGCCTGACTGAAATGGATCTAGATAATCCGTTTCATTCAACAGTGCCTGGAGCTGTCCTACAACCACCCGCTCAAGCACTTTGCCCAGGAAGGGGATGTTGGCCACTGGCCTATAATTGTTAACATCCTCTGGGTCCAGGTTAGGCTTTTTCAGGAGTGGTCTAATTACTGCCTCTTTTAAAGCGGCAGGCACCACTCCCTCTCTCAAGGAGGAATTTACAACCTCCTGGACCCAGCCGGACAACCCCTCCTTGTTTGATTTAATAAGCCATGAAGGGCAAGGGTCAAGCACACAAGTGGTCGATCGGACTTGGCCAAGCACCTTGTCCGCATCCTCAGGCCTCAGTAACTGAAACTCATCCAATAAAACTGGACCAGATTGTGCTCTGAACGCCTCTACCAATGGAACTGCATTAATGGTGGTGTCCAATTCATGACGAATCTGAGCGACTTTATCCTCAAAGTGCCGTGCAAACTTGTCACAGCGTACTACCAAGGGTTCGACCGTCTCTCTCCCTGGCCCAGAATGTAACAGGCCGCGAACCACTCGGAAAAGCTCCGCTGGATAACACTGAGAAGATGCAATGCTGGTGGAAAAGAACTGTCTCTTTGCCACCCTCACCGCGACAGAGTAGACGCGATAGTGGGCTCTTACCTGTGTTCGGTCAGACTCAGCACGAGTTTTCCTCCACCTGCGTTCTAGCCGTCTCCCCTCTTGCTTCATTGCCCTCAGCTCAGGTGTATACCAAGGAGCTGGCCGGGCTCTGCTCAGAGGGAGAGGGCGCTTGGGCGCGATTGTGTCAACCGCCCGAGTCATCTCTGCATTCCACAGAGTGACCTGAGCTTCGACAGGAGCACCAGCCATACCAGCAGGAAAATCCCCCAGAGCCCTCTGGAATCCATCGGAATCCATTAATCTCCGGGGACGGACCATTTTAATAGGTCCCCTACCCTTGCAGAGGGGAAAGGCCGCAAGGAGTCTAAACCTCAGCAGGAAGTGATCTGACCATGACAAAGGGACAGATGTTAATTCCTCCACTTTCAGATCACCATCCTCCTGCCCAGTCGAGAAAACCAGATCAAGCGTGTGTCCTTTTATATGCGTTGGGCCGATGACATGTTGGGACAGCCCCATGGCTGTCATGGCGGCCATGAAGTCCTGAGCCGCCCCGGATACAGCGGCCTTGGCATGGAAGTTGAGATCCCCCAGGACCATCATCCTGGGGGTCCTCAACACCAAGTCTGAGACCACCTCCGTCAGCTCAGGCAGGGAGTCTGATGGGCAGCGGGGTGGGTGGTACACCAACAGAATCCCTAATCTGTCCCGGGTACCCAACACAAGGTACAAACACTCAAGATCTGCACTCGAATGAGAAGGAAACCTGGAGAGGGAGATTGAATTCCTATAGACCACGGCAACCCCCCCTCCCCGACCCTCAAGTCGGTGTTGGTGCTGCACCGAGTACCCAGGAGGGCACAGCTGGGAGAGAGTGACCCCTCCCAGTTCCCCCACCCAGGTCTCAGTAATACATGCCAGGTCAGCCCCCTCATCCACAATCAAATCATGGATGAGGGAGATTTTATTTTGGGCCGACCTGGCATTCAGCAGCAGCACCACCAGACCCGAGGGCAGACTGGTAAGGCTGCCAGGAACCATCAGGTTGGGGGAAGAACCAGAAGAGGGGACAGCTGTAAGGTGTCTAGCCCCTCTTCTCCTCAGCTGGCCTGTTAATCCCCCAACGCCATACCTCCCCCTGCCCATAGAAAAATTCTATTTTTCCAATAAGATTAGATTTTGGCTCTGGGGTCCCTAACAACATCTTAGCTGGCCATTCAGTTTTCCCATCATCACCTTTGGCTCTTGAACCCAACCAATGTTGGATAGGCAAGCTTTTGAGCTGTTTATGGACAGCTTGGTACAGCAGGTTGCTTAGACAGTTGGTGTCACAAATCCCTTAGCCCCCTCTATCCTTAAGCACTCACACACACACAAATAGAGAGGCTTCAGTCTCACGTTTGTAACTCATTATTCACGGGTTCATTACAGCTGCAAATCCTCAAAGACTCTGTGGCTGCAAAGGAATGCCTCCAGGGGATTAAAATGGGATCACCGAAAGTTGCCCGCAGTTTGAAAGGGAGGCTACCTGGCTAGGCCAGCTTAGGGAGGGAGGTCCCACCCCTTGTGCGCTGCTTCCCTGCGTAGTCTCTCACGTGTCACTAACCTGTTCGACCGTCTGAGCTCCGCCCCTGAAGTTCCCCTCTTAGCTCTGCACCGCCGCCTCGCGTCTCTTAGGTCACAGTCCTCAAGCCCCTCCTCCTCCTGCTCGCTGCTCGCTACAGAGGGGGGCAAGGAGGAAGCTTCATGCCCGGTCATCTGTGAGTTGGTAACCTGAGAAGCACGCCTACCCATATCTGAACTGGCTTGTGAAAAAGCCTCCCACAGGTCTGGCTGCTCCTCTTCTGAATCTGAGCTGCTAACTATCTCCCTGCACTCAGAATCAATCCTGGCAGTTGGGGTAATTACCCCATTGTGAATTCAAGACCAAAAGCCTATACACCAGAGGGTAGCCTGTGCCCACTGTGAGTTCCTAAGCAAGTCTGACCAACTGGGAAGTAAGGTCCTTTGGGTTCCCCTTACAAGGTAAATCTATCCAGTTTGGCTCTGTTTTCCCCCCTTTCTCCTAGAATTGCTCCAAATCTATCCATTCTGCCCTCACATGGCCCATCCTATACAATCAAAGCTTGAAGAAGCCCCTGTTTGGTATAGTCTCCTAAGCCCTCCCTCACCATTTCCCAAGCATTCTCCCACTCCTTATATGGCATGTTAATTCACCACCTCTGTCTTTCTCTGTCTCTATTACTAGAAATAGTCTGCCAGTCTAGACCTATGGGGTTGGTATACTAATCTAACCTTTTTCTTTCTGTAAACATTTGTGGTAAAATAAAGCTTACCACATAAAGCTAATAAATGTTGTTTCCTCATAATCTTCCTCAGTGAGCTAATGTCCCCACTTTGTTGGAATATAATGCATGATCTGCTGTGTGTGTACCATGCCAATACGAAAGATCCCTAGATTTCCAAGTTCATTGGATGCACACATACTCAAGCATTTTTATGCACGTGTGAATTGGACTATCTGATAACAACCAGGTCACCTTAGGGACTGCTTGCTCCTATATAGGCTTTTAATGTGTAAAATCTAGTCTAGTTTTTAACACTTTTAATGAGTAACATCTTTTCACTTTTGCTGCTGCTAGGTTTATGTAAAGTGTTGGTTAGATTTTGTTTTTGCTTTTTGAAACTGCTTGTTGTACTTGTATCTAATTGATGATATTATATGACTATAATTATGCTATAATTATGACTATAATTATGCATTGGTACTATGTACTTTTAGAAGAACAGCAAGATACAAAATAAATAAATAAATCATTTTTAGTATTAATAATACCAAGTACTAGTATTTAGGGACAACTCTAGACTTGATTGAAAAACAAAATTAGCATTTCCATTCAAAAGTGTGAGGCCTTGTCATATCTAACACCAAACAAAAAAGGCATTTCAAACTTGTGTGCCTAACACTGCTCCCAGTTTTTTTTTTATAACTACCATGCTTCCCATAGAAATAAATATCTAATAGTGAGCAAGGAACTGAACCAAGTTAACAAACAAATCACAATGACAGACAATGGAATTGGCTAACCACATCTTACATTTATGGATAGCAGTACAAAGCATGCTCTGCTCTATAGCGAAAGAGCTTCCACACCTTCCAAAATATCTTTCAAATTCAAAGAATAAACAACCTTCTTACAGAGCAAAGTATAAGTTTGTTTCTTTAAAAGCCTACAATACTAATAACAATTTATATTTTCTAGATTTGGTGAAGTGGGCTCTAGCCTATGAAAGCTTTTTTTTAAAAATTATTTTTATTATTACATTTATATCCCACCCTTTTTGCCCTTGCAAAGAACCCAAGGCAGCTTACATGGTCTACCTACTCTCCATTTTATCCTCACAAAAATCCTGTGAGGTAGTTTAGGCTGAGGGTCAGTTACTGGCCCAAAGTCACTCAGTGAGCTTCACGGCTGAGTCGGGACTAGAACCTGGATCTCCTGAGTACCAGTCCAACACTCTAACCACTACACCACACTGGCTTTCCACAACAAGAAATAAGTGTTAACCTTTAATGTGCCACAGGACTCCTCATTGTTTTTCCTGAAATGGACTAACACAGTTACAGCTTGGGAATTTATATTCCACGTATATGTTATATTCCACGTATATTAATTCTCATTAGCATCTCACAGAAGTTAGATATGGGCCCAGACAAGAGAACAATTACTTACATGATCAGTTGTTAAACAGGATCTTCTTTCACCATAAGAAATATATGTGGAATCATGCAGAGGTTGCTGACATACCTCCACAAGATCCTGCTTCTATTTAGCACCAGTTAGCCAATGCCGAAAAGTATTTAAAAGAGGAATCAGCATCAAAGAGCAAAGCCCTTAATCCCATTTGTGTACACAGGCATACCCACTCACCAAAAGCAACCTGTCAGTCAAGTGGATACCACCCAACATGCCCACCCAACATGAATAGGCCTGTTCCAGTCTGGGATTTTGCTTTTTAAATCTCGATGAGAAATTCCACGTTAGACAACAAACTGAGCCAAGCCTTCCTTAGCTCTGTATAAGGTGGTTAAAACCGTGCTGCCCAGGAAAAAAGAGATAATATGAAACACCAGAGGTTTTCTAGGGAACAGAACTAGGAAGTGATATGCAAAACCACTGTGAACGTCTAAATCATATCTGAGGTTCAGCAATCCAAATGCAAATATTCTAATCATTCTGCATGCTCCAGGCAAGACAGCCAGCCTCCTGTAATGCAAGGCAACTCTAGGACCAGTTATGAAGGCAAAAGATATTACACTGGAGGATTTACATCTCTCTCTCTCTCTCTCTCTCTCTCACACACACACACACACACACACACACAGTGAGAGAGAGATTTAGTGAGAACAATCTCTAAAAGTTGAGGGATTTATTTATTTATTTATTTATTAAATTTATTAATCGCCCATCTGACTGGTCACCCAGCCACTCTGGGCGATGTACAACCCACCATAAAACAATTTAAAACAATAAAATTTTACCATAAATTTTTTTTTAAAAAAAATACCCTAGCCCACCCCAAATGCCTGCCTGAACAACCACGTTTTTAATGCACGACGGAAGCTCATTAAAGAGGGGGCATGACGGAGTTCCCTAGGAAGGGAGTTCCACAAAGTGGGGGCCACCACAGAAAAGGCCCTTGTAATAGAAAAGGATTGTAATAAAAAGGCTCAGCATCCTTCTCAACTGATACATGTTTATCAAATATTCATTCGAACCTTTCCTCAAAACCCAACTTTTCCACAAGGCCTTTGGCTTAAACCTGTAATCATCATTCCTAACTGTAAGCAAGTTTAAGTACATATAATAACTGCATTTCCCCACATCCACCACTTGCCACCTTTCTCCCCCCCGGCCCCCGCTTCTGTTGTTTTCCATTGCCTATTTTAGACTGTAAGCTTTGTTGGAGTTTCTCTATGAATCCCTATAAGGTGTCACGTACACTGTTGTGTATAAATAAATAGAAAGCTTTGTCTAAAATAATGAAAAAAGTATCTCGCACTTGGAAGATCAAGAGCTTCATTTTGTTAGAGAAATGTATTTTTCCCCGAGTAAATACTGTAAATTTTTACCAGCTCAACGAATTCTGGGGGTTTTTTTATATGAGGCTTGTAAAAACTATTCAATGGAACTATTACATTTTTCTTCTCTTGCAGCATTTCTGCTTTTAAGCATTAGGCAGTACAGTGCTGGGAGCCCTGAAGAGCAGCATCTACCAGTACAGCCCACATGTTAAAGGGCATTCGCTTCATGCCTTTTTCTTTTAGACACACACAAAAACCAAATCTGGGAAAACCAAAGCAGAAAAAGGGGCAAACCAAAATCTGTGTGCTATTTTGTTTTCATTTGTA
The DNA here is from genome assembly GCF_057233095.1 of Heloderma suspectum. Classification (NCBI taxonomy): domain Eukaryota; kingdom Metazoa; phylum Chordata; class Lepidosauria; order Squamata; family Helodermatidae; genus Heloderma; species Heloderma suspectum. The sequence goes on from NC_139459.1 coordinate 282,690,353, forward strand.
ACATCAGCTAGCATAGTTCCCAAGAAGCATACACATACACGGTATATTGGTCATAACGCGCCTCCCCCCCCCCCCACAGTAAAGCGAAGTTTGAATTGGTAGATTATTCCTACCAGGCCAATCCTGCACTGAATTTTAGCACACCTAACAATCATTGATTTCTATAAGGGTTTGAAGAGCTTTAAGAATGCAGAATCAGACCCTTGACATTATTGTAGAAGAGCTGATAAGGAAATGCATTTTGTGCAACCCAATTCTACGCATGTCTGTTCAGAAGTAAAGCAAGTCCTATTGGGTTCAGTAGGACTTACTCCCAGGTAAGTGTGCATGGAATTGCAGCTACAATGTCTGTTTTTCAATAATTTAGGTACAATCCTATACACAGTTACCTAGGTGTAAATCCTACTGAACTCAGTGGGGGTTACTTCTGAGTAGACACGTATAGGATTGTGCTGTTAATCTGGTAGGATTTATACTGAAGCATGGCACAACAGATCTTACTATATTTCTGACTTTTTTGTGTATGAGAAAGGATGCCTATATGCTCCTTGAATTGTAGTTCCTATTTAGATTTGTGTAACTACAACAAAATAATTCCTTCTAAATTAAAAGTGTAACATTACAAATTCAGTTTCGAGGGAAATAGTGACACATTATTATGGTTTAAGGGTTGGGGCTATTTCTGTGATCATTCAGAGAGGAATAAACTGATTATTTCTAAAGGGACTGCTTGCATGAGTAAGGATTACTCATGCACACAGGAAGACTGCAAGATCAAACCATAAACATTTATAACTGAACAAGTGTAAGCTTTTTGTCTCCCTCACCCCAGGTAGAAACCCTTCTGAACTTCATATCCCAGTGGAATTTGTATGCATGTTTGATAGCCAGATTGACAGGAAAAGAGAGCCCAGCGGCTGAGTCTCAGAGGTCAATAGTGTGTGGAACTCAGAAGGATGGAAGCAATGTTCCACGATAGCTCCAGAGGAATGTGAGCATGTGTGTGTTTTGGTAGGCTAACAAATAACACAGGAAACTTTGAAAAGGGGAGCACTGCAGACCATCATGTTAGACTGCAACGATTCCACAGGGCTAGAAACGGTTTCATTTGGGGGAAAGCACGCATTACCTCTTTACATGAGTTTATAAGCACACATTCAACAGCAGGCATGCCCTTCAGCAGGTCATACACATTTAAAATCTTTCATCCAGTCACACTTCCAAAATATTTATCTTTTTACATGGAATCTATACTAAATGAAGTCCTCTGCAGGGTTTAATCTAACAAAAATACCAATAGGAAGTTAAGGTCAACATGTCTTGATGGTCTGAAGCAATAATAGGCATTTCTTCACTTGCAGAAGTAGATGACAAACAGACACACTTCCCACCTTCATGCCGAATCACAAGAATGGCACCGATTTATGTCCCAGATGCTGCATCTCATGCAATTACCAATCACAGATCAGGGCGATTTAAGGAAAGATGCTTTGAATGAATGTGGCATTAAATGAAAATCTTCCTAACAGCAAACTGTTTTCTGCTGATAGACATTTGACATGTTGCCTCTCACCTCCCAGTCTCATAGGATGATTTCCAATCTTCTGTCTCAGCAGACTGGAATCCATCTGTGTCAGTACAGGCATTGCAATAGTAATAATATTAATAAAGCAGCTGTAGATAGCCTGTGGCAGTGCAGTTATCAATATGTTATTAGTTTAGACCTCTGCTAGGTTTTCCTGGATTGTAGAGTTCGTTGTAGGTACACCTATAAGCCATAAAACCCATCTCTGCTTCTTTCGTGGCTGAAATTAAAATTTCATTCGGTTTCTTTTAAGAAACTGAAAAACTTGGGAACTTCAGCAACCTTCATTCCATCTGAGAGGCACACACCAAGTAAATTTATAGAAAGGGGAGCAGTGGAGAATGCAGAAACTGATAAGGCCACAGGAAAGAGGAGTTTAAAAATAGAAACTTGCTGTTGCCAACGTTTACACTGAAATCTTAGCTATTTCTAACACTACTGTAGTTGTAAATAATGGAGCTCAATTAAATATGCTCATTACTACTTCATTGTGATACTTTCAAACTTTGCACATATTAAGAGTTCTCCAGCAAACTGACAATATTAATATAATTTTCCTATGGGTCTTCTGCTTGTTTGCTCGCTGGTTTACTCAGTCCTATACAGGAGTTATGCTATGCAAAGGATTTCTGAGATGTATCTTTTGTTTTAAAATGAGAGAGAGAGAAAAAGATGGTAATACAATCTTCTCCTAGCATTTGAAAAACAAACCAAAAACAAAAACCCAACCCTTAATCCCGCCACTTTGGCAATGAGGTTGAGTCGGGTAGAATCCGGTACTGCACTTGACTGTGTCTAAACGTGTAGGGCAGCGGTAGGCGGAGGAAGAGAGAACCTGTGCGCGAGCCAAATTCCCCCATCCTCAACTAAAAAGGAAAAGGAAAACGGTCCGACATCCAACCAATGCAAACCGGGTGTACTTAAAAAAAATAAATAAAAATAAAAAGGACGCCATGTCGCCGAAGGTATTCGTGGCGGGATAAGCGCCAAAGCGCTCGCCACCAGACACAATCCGAATCAAGTTGCGAGGCAAGTGCCTGCCAGGTAGCCGAGGCTGCACTTCCCCGCGGCGGCGGCTAGTGCCGGGTGCTGCCCTGGCAGCCTAGGTGGGTGCGGGGCTCCTACTTACGTGTACTGCTGAGGGAAGCTGTAGCCATCCGCGGCGGGAGTCGAGAGGACGAGGAGGCACAGGATTATTTGGCTGCACAGAGCCGGGACGAGGCAAGATGCGCCGCAGGTCTGTGCCGAGATCGCCATTTTTCCATTAAAAATTCAGCGGCGGCACCAACTCTCCCCCTCTCCCCGGCGGCGGCGGCGCTGGGCTGGGCTGGCAGGACTCCCTGGCCCCCGCTCGGGCGGGGAGCCTGCGAGGGGCTTCTTGGAAGCCGGCGGCGCTGGGTGTCCTCCGGCTACTTCAGAGAAGCGAGTCAGCTAAGCAGGCGGCGGCGGCGGCTCTCGCCTCGCTTCGCTCCCCGCACTAAAATGTCACGAGCGGGGCAGTTTTCCGGAGACCGAGGCGAAGGGGTGGGGAGAGCCGGGGCAGCTCCGCTCGGGCTCCCTGCACAGCCAGGCGGGCTGCTGCTGCTCGCTCCGGCCCTCGCGCGGCGGGCTCAGCTCCGTTACGGCAAACACTGAGCGAATACAAACTGCTACTTTCCCTCAAATAGGCGGCCAACCTGCCCAGCCTCCTCCCCTCGCATCCCCCCCGCCCCGCTGCATCGCTCTCCTCCCGCCCGTTCGGAACGCTCTCCATCCTCGGCAGCCACCACAGCGCATGCTCCCCAGGCGACCGGCTGGCGAGCGAGCGCGCTCGGTCTCTGCACCCTTCGCTGGGCCCAGGCTGCCCGTGCAGCGCGCTCCCCGCCAAAGCACCGCGCGGCGCCCCTCGCCGCCTCTCCGGGGCTGGCGCGCGCTTTGGGCCACCACGGCACGTGCCGTCGTCCGGCCTGCCACATTGGCCGGCTGGCCCTTCTCAGTCGCGCTCTTCTCGGCCCTGCGTGCCACCCAGATTGCTTCCCTCCGCGCGCGCGCGCACACACCCTATTCCTACCCCTGCCAGTTCCCTGTAGGGGTGACCCAGTCCGATGCAGGCACTCTGCTTGAATCCGCGCCCATGCTGGCCTCCCCTTTCCACAGCAGGTTGCACGCGACCCCAGGAGTCCCTCCAGTCGTCTGCTTGGAACACCTGCAGACCACGTTGATTCCTCAGCTGCAAGCTCCTCCAGGCTACTGTAATAGGAAAGGAAAGGTGGAGGTGGGATTTGCGGGCAACTGTACCGCATTTGAGCAAGGAGGATCAATGGAAAGGTAGACCTAGACAGCTCCTCTGAGCCTCCCTAGGAGCTCCTTGCAATGTCATTAAACTGAGATTTTAAAACTTGCTAAATTTAGAACCCCGTGAGATAGTGCAGTGCATGGATTCATGGAGCCTAGAGACTGGTGGTTTGTCTAGCTTTAGCCAAACTTGAGCAGTTCCCTTGCCTAAGGACTCCCTTAGGTTAGAATTGTCCTGACATCATTACCAATCTCAAATATGTTCCTGAATATACTTACTTTCAAATAAATATACACAGAATCAGGCTACGTACATGCCATGCTGAAACTGGTTTAAGAGGCTGGTATTAGATGTTACTTTCTTCCAAGACACAAGTAGAGAAGCAGGGTGGGGGTGGGGGTGGGGGTGGGGATGCGGGTGGCTGAAGACATGAGGTTTCATTGTAAAATACAAAATTATCTCACAATTTCTAATCCTGAATAGGACGAATTGATTCCTTTGACGAAACTGTACTGGGTGCATAATATTAAGGTTCCCTGGTGGAGTGGGGCAATAGTGGGAAACAACTAACCTGTACTGAATTTTCCAGGCCATAGTCAATAAGGTATTTAGTGGTCATTTAAAACTGGACAAGTGCAAACTCTTAGGACTAATAGCATTTACAGCACTAAAAGCATCTTAGGAGGCTCTTTGCAAATGAATCCCAGTGATAAAAAAAATAGCAATGTACCAATTTAATAGGTATAGTAGGAGGATATAATAGTGATTTCACTCTGGCCTACTAAACAAATAAAGTGCTCCAAGGGACTCTCTTTAAATGGTGCTGCCTCAAGAGTCTGTCCTACATATTGCCAGAGTCAAGTGCTGCCTCTGGAAATATATGCATAATTCCTTAATTTTCTTTTCATTTGTTTTGCAGGAGCCCAGCTGGAAGCGTGGAAAGGTGGCAATGCTTTGGCACTCCACACAGAAATTAACTCGTGTGAGTCAAGAAAGTGAGTGACAGATAGCCTTCAATCGGACAGCTATTAAAAAATGTGATCGTGCTACTCCAAGCTCCGCTAGGTCCAACTTGGCTTGTGCTTTGTGAGGCCTGAGTTCCTCTCTAGAATCTGTTTAGACTTAACTCTTTCTCGGTGTGGCAAAAGAATAAACTGCAATATCTTCTGAGCCTCACTTATGGAACTCCAATGAGAAATCTCCCAAATAATACTAAGTCTGTATGTGGCATGTAAGGAATAAAACAGGCATCTTCCACGCTAGAGACTATCTTAGATTAAGATTATTTTTTATACCACTTGATATCATAACATCTCTAAATGTTTGTCTAAAAAATAAAAAAATAAATACAAACTTTTGTATTCCCTACAACTGAGCAGCCAAAGGAAGTGAGGTGAGTGGCTACTAAGAAGAGGGCCTTTTCTGTTGTGGCACCCTGGTTGTGGAATGAGCCTCCCACAGGGGCTTGCACCTACATTGTACTGTTTTCGGTGCCAAGTGAAGATCTTATTTTTCCAGGCATTTTAGTCTTTCAGTTTCTGTTGTTTTAAATCAATTTTAAATCTTTGCACTGCTGCTAGGTTTTATTTTTATTTTTGTTTTTTATTTTATACTGTTCGTATTTTATCATTTTGTATTTTATGGCTTTAATTGTTGTGAACCACCCAGAGTGCTTCAGCTATTGGGTGGTATAGAAATGTAATAAATGGATAAAACTGGGGACTAGTATCTGACAAAGAAAGGTCTCCCACACCCTCCCCACAAGTCCTGCTATAACTGGAGCTCACTATCACCTACCACCACAAGCGAATCTTCTATGATTCCTCCTACCTTCTATTTAATGACTGTAAGCTGAGTTCGCTTTCATTTTCTCTTTCTCCCTCAACACTGAAAAGCTGACAAACCCTCAGCATTGCTTACATTTTCAGTGCAAATGGAACTTACACCCTTGTACAATGCGGCTTCCCCTCCCTGCAGCCCCCTGCAGCCCCAAATCTCCAAGGAGTCCCCCAACTCTATGAAGCAGATTTGGGGGGTGCATAGGGGTGGGTTTGCAGGGCAGGAGGTAACTGGTGAATCCAGCCATTGGCTACAACCCATAGAAATAACCTAGTGGGTCTCTTAAGAGAGAACATCCTTGATGTGACTCCTAGACATGTGGTTGGATCCAGGATCTGCCTTCTGGGCCTCTACCTGATTTGGGGGAATCCCCCTTCCCCACACATACCACAGCTCACCCCATTCAGCAGGGTCTCCCAACCCTCTTTGTAGCATTTTTAGTGAGCTGGAGCAGCTGCTCTGAGGTGGAGGGGTAGGGAGAACTGCTTTTGCCAGTCCAGTTGCATGCACCTAAATCTGGATCCAACCGATAGGCTCAAGCTTGTTGTTTCCCAAGGTGACGGTGTGTGAACTTCCTAGTTCTTCTTGGTGTAGTGGCTCTTACTCTGGCCTTGGTGGACTAAAGATGGAAAGGGATTGAGACAGGGACACAGCTGTGCCATCTCTTACCTGATTCCCACCACCATCCTCAGGCACCTTTTGTTAATCTCTTAGGAAGCAATCCTATGCATGTTTAGATGGAGAAAAGTCCTACAACTCATAGGATGCCCCAGCCAGCTATCTGGCAGGAGTGCATTTGGGATGGGGCAGAAGGAGCACAGGGAGAGTCATCCCCGTATGCCATCCTCCCCATGCCTCCCCATGTGGCCTGTGGACCACAGTTAGCCCACATGTGCTATAGGCTAAATGGCAGACATGCTTGTATATACAACAATCATAGCAGGGTGGGGGGAGTTCCTAAGCTAAACTGCTCTTATAAACCTCTTTTTCCCTTAACATGAAATGCATTCAATTGCTGTGCTCAATTTTATTGCCCTTCTCTAGACCTCTAGTAATCACATTTGGGATGGCACAAGCAGAATCACTCAAAGATCTAAAACTGAGGATGCATTATATTTTCTGCATTATTTTCTACCCTTCACATCATAAATCCTAAGATTTTATTTAACTCTTTGAAGGCTATGACACACTGAGCAGATGTTTCCAGGGAGCTATCCAAAGGATTCCAAGATATATTTTCTTGAATGGCAATAGTTTTCATTCAATATCCAAACACAGCATAGGCCTAACTGGTGTTATTTTTCAATTATGTATCATTTTAATTCATCATCGTTGCATTTCATTCGCTATTGCATTGCTTCTTCTCCTAGTACCATCCTTCAGCAGTATGTTTCTAATTACTTCAGATCTAATCGATCTATAATTAAGACGATCTGAGAATTGTAAACAAGACTTCTGGGCACAAAGCTCACGATAAAGTCATGCTAAAAATTAAACACTTTTTGCTAGCATCCAATATACACTTACTTGGAAGTAGATCCCACTGAACTCAGTGGGACTTGCTGCAAAGTAAACATACATAGAGATCAATCTGAAGAAGACCCATTAATTTCAATTAGCATTAAGCACTTAACTTTAACTGAACTGTGCCCAGAGTGATAAGTAACATGATTATGAATATGCAAAAAGGGATGTCCTATGACCTCACAAGCACTCTTTTAAAGAACATTTGTCCATTTCAGCAGTAGGCTTGAGCACCTTAATCTGTGTGAACAAAACTGACCACAGTTTTACAGTTCTTTGTTAGAAACTGTGTGGAGCCCTAATCTATGCATAAGAGTTTGGAGTGTCCCACTCCATAATGTGTCCCACTAAATTAAGAACATAAGCAAAGCTGTGCTGGACCACACCAAGGGTCCATCTAGTCCAGCATTCTGCTCACAGTGGCCAACCAGCTGCCCATGAGAAACCTACAAGCAGGACATGAGTGCAACAGCACCCTCCCACCCATGTTCACCAGCAACTGGTGTACGTAAGCACACTGCCTCTGATACCAGAAGTAGTATATAGCCATCAGGACTAGTAGCCATCGATAGCCCTATCCTCCATGAATTTGTCCAATCCCCCTTTTAAAGCCATCCAAATTGGTGGCCATCAAGTTCAATGGGACTTACTTCCAGGTATGCATGCTTACCTGTGAGAAAGATCCATTGAAAATAGTGGTACATAGCTCCAAGTAAATAAGGATAGGATTGGGCAAATACTCTCTGCTTTTTGAAATTAAGAATGAAAAGCCCATCTATGCCATGATGACAGAGTGCAAGAGTGGAGTTGAAAGGTTGTTCTAGTGGTCCCATGGTCCAGTTCATGTAGCACAAACATGACTGTTACCAGGTTCCTTATAGAAAAAATTAGACCAGTGTTTTGTGTTCAGCGCTAATTTCCAGAAATGCATGCCATGAAGGCAGAAAAGCCTTTGCTGACAAACTATACCTAAGAAGAGGGTATTTTCTGTTGTGGCAACCCGTTGTGGAATGAACTTCCTAGAGAGGGTCACCTGGCACCTACGTTGTGCTGTTTTTGGCACCAGGTAAAGATCTTATTTTCCCAGGCATTTTAGTCTTTCAGATTCTGTTGTTTTAAATGTGTTACTGCATTTCAAATATTTGCACTGGTGCTAGGTTTTATTTTGTAGTTTTAAATTTGTAAACTTTTATATTGTATTTTATCATGTTGTACTTTATGGTTTTAAGTGTTGTGAACGGCCCAAAGAGCTTCAGCTATTGGGTGGTTTAGAAATGTAATAAATAAATAAAATAAATAAATAAAGTTACTATTCATTATGAAAGAACATTGAGCAATTAGTATAACAACACTAGAATACCAGTACCATGTAAGCTTGTAGAAGTTTACAAGCAATGTCTCTGCGCCAGAGTAATCTAGAAGTAATGTGTAGCCAAGATGCAGTATGTTAGAAAATAGCTCTGGGAGTTTGGGTACTATGAAAAATACAAAAATGATACACTTTTGCCACCATTCAGATCTCTCTAATGCTATTGTTTCTGCTTGCTGGGAACTGCTATTGGCTTGTTTCCTTGAAAACAAAACACAACTGATTTGGAAGATTTTTCTTAGAAGTCTTGCTGCATACTTAAGTTGTGTACTTATCTAGGTGTTTTCTCCTGTCAGTCCCCGCCCCCGCAATTAATCATACAGTCCTTTGCACTTGCAATTGTAAATACTGTTAACTAGGTTATACTTTGTTTATTTTGAACGTGGCAATTTAGGAGCAGGCAATCTGTGCAGAAAAGAAACTGTTTGAAAGTAATCATGAATATGTCAGGAGGGGGATGGAAGGATTAGTTAGAACATATGACAGGCAACATGCTGGGTTTACACCTGCTTGTTTCTAGATTAGCCCCAACATTGCACACAGCCACAATCCATTGTCCAGGCTGCAAATGTGAATTAATGTATCAGAGGGTTTCATATACTGTCATATTTACAGCTATATAGACAGCTATACACCACACCGACTTTGTAAGTTTATAACCAATCAGTGTGTTTAAGGGAGCAACATCCATTGCCAACATAAACGTTGTATAGAATTTAGGGATCCAATGTTACTGACATCCCTCAAATATAACCTAGGCTGTTCTGACATAGCTAATTCATCATTCCTGTTGAATGGGGTGGGGGACTGGAAACACTTCCATTGAGCTTGTTTACTGCCTAGGTTCTGAAATGGTTGGTAGGTCCCACTTGGACGATGCAGAATATGTAAAAGGGAGACACAACTTTCCATAGAAGGATAGGCTTCAAGAGAGATGGAGTCCATTGGCAGAGGAGTGAGCCATATTGGATTCGTGGGGCAGGGGGCATAACCTCTCTGCTGTCCTTCATTCCAACCCAGCTTGGCAGCATAGAAAAGCATGGCTTTATTCTAATGACATTTCCCTGTATGTGGTTTTAGAAGGGGTTGGGAATGTGTTGTTCTAGTCCTCTTCGTTTGGAGTACTTAGTGCAGTGGAACTGCATGCAAGGATGTCCATGCGATCAGCTGTGGAACACAAAGGTGACGCTTGATGGGGATAGCTCAGAAGGCCGTCAAGTTAGAAGAAGGGCCTGAGTATGCATGTTGGAGGCAGGGCCAGCATAATTAAGATGCCAGGGCTGGTGAGTTTGGGCAGTCAGCCAGTGCTCCATTCAGTCCCAGCCCTCTCATGTTGCAGCCAGCCAGCGAGCCATGGCTATGGGCTGGCAAGCAGCCCGGTGACTGCAATGCTAATGATGATGTACCTGACAGCAGTGCAGGTAGCAGTACTGGGACTTGCTGGATTCCCAAATTTGGCGTGTGCTGGTGCTGGGCCTGGAGTCTTGCAGAAAACAATGAAATACATTTGTGACCAAGGAAAGATTTGAAGTGAGGCTTTTCTGTATGTATATAAAGTATTGATGAGATGAACAAATGACCACACACCAATTTCATGATAGGATAAGAAGACAGACTTAGTAGATCTTCTTGGGTGGTGAGCCTAGGGTGGTGACAGCAAAGGAAACCCTATGAAAGTAGTTCCAGCTGACAAAGAAGGTCAGCAAAAAAGAAAAGAAACTGATTGTAATGTTGATTCATAATTATGTGACCATAAAGTGCCTTGGCTGACCACTCATGTCATGTGTCTCAGAGATGGAGGAAGCATGTATCAGGATGACAGATACTGCTAAAGTTCCTGGTGTTACAGGCATGGTCATAGCAAGACATTCTCCGGCCATCTTTTCTCTGTTTCCAGTCTACATTCACTTTCACCATCTCTATTGAGATAATGTATGCTAAGTAGCAACAAAATAATGAGGTAGGGAACTAGAGGTGGGGCTGCAACCATCTCAGTGTCTTTTGGGAGTAGGCTGCTTATGTCCATCTGTGACTGATAGCAGGGATCCTGGAGTTTCACAGAGATCACAGTTCAGCCTTCTACTTACCAAGAACCAGGGGCTGATGTAAATGTTACTCCTTACCTTTGCAGGCTCCCAGAAACTGTTACTTGTGATTAGGACTGTCACCCAATTAAAGAACTATTAGGGTGCAAACCTATGCACGTTTAGACAGAAAAACATCCTACAACTCCCAGCATGCCCCAGCTAGCATGGCTGGCTGAGGCATGCTGGTAGTTGTAGGACATTTTTTCTGTCTAAGCTTTCATAAGTTTGTGCCCTTAGTTGATAATAATTTAGGTTTTAGTTCAGGGGTGGACAACTTGTGGCCCTCCAGATGTTTTGGCCTACAACTCCCATCAGCATAGCCAATAGGAAGGGATCATAGAATCATAGAATAGTAGGGTTGGAAGGGTTCTATAAGATCATCGAGTCCAACCCCCTGCTCAAAGCAGGAATCCAAGTCAAAGCATCCCTGACAGATGGCTGTCCAGCTTCATCTCGAATGATGAAGACAGAATGACAGAACTGGACAGCCTCGTATTGTGTCCAGTTCTGGGCACCACACGTGAAGAAGGATGCAGACAAACTGGAGAGGGTTCAGAGGAGGGCAACAAAGATGATCAGGGCACTGGAAACAAAGCCCTATGAAGAGAGACTGAAAGAACTGGGCATGTTTAGCCTTGAGAAGAGAAGACTGAGGGGAGATATGATAGCGCTCTTCAAGTACTTGAAAGGTTGTCACAGACAGGAAGGCCAGGATCTCTTCTCGATCCTCCCAGAGTGCAGGACACGGAATAATGGGCTCAAGTTACAGGAAGCCAGATTCCGGCTGAACATCAGGAAAAACGTCCTGACTGTTAGAGCAATACAACAATGGAACCAATTACCTAGGGAGGTAGTGGGCTCTCCCACACTGGAGGCACTCAAGACAAGGCTGGACAGCCATCTGTCAGGGATGCTCTGACTTGGATTCTTGCATTGAGCAGCGGGTGGACCCGATGGACTTGTAGGCCCCTTCCAACCTTACTATTCTATTATTCTACTACTATTCTATGATTCTATGAGTGCTATCATATCTCCCCTCAGTCTTCTCTTCTTGAGGCTAAACATGCCCAGTTCTTTCAGTCTCTCCTCATAGGGCTTAGTTTCCAGTCCCCTGATCATCTTCGTTGCCCTCCTCTGAACCCTCTCCAGTTTGTCTGCATCCTTCTTAAAGGATGGACACAGTACTCCAGATGAGTCCTAACTGCTGAGTAGATGGGAACTAGTACTGCATGGGATTTGGAAGCTATACTTCTATTAATGCAGCCCCAAATAGCATTTGCCTTTTGTGCAGCCACATCACATTGTTGGCTCATCTTCAGCTTGTGATCTACAACAATTCCAAGATCCTTCTCACTTGTAGTATTGTTGAGCCAAGTATCCCCCATCTTGTAACTGTGCTTTTGGTTTCTTTTTGTTAGGTGCAGAATTTGGCATTTATCCCTATTAAATGTCATTCTGTTGTTTTCTTAGGAGTTATAGGCCAAAATATCTAAAGGGCCACTGATGGACCAACTCTCATTTAGTTGATTGATCTATCAATTAAATTTGAATAAATTTTCAGATGGGCAAAAATAATAGTTCTGAAGCAAGAAGCATACTTTCTCATTTTTTAGAATATACATGTAAGAGTTCCCATCTACTTAAAAAAGGAAATTCTCAAGGCACAATCACAAACAATTCCAACAAGAAGAAAAGGTGGAAGACAACAGAAGAAGCCAATGTGGCTTCACAAAAAGCTTAGGGATGACCTGAAAACAAAAAAGGACACATATAGGAAGTGGAAAGAAGGCCAAGTAACAAAGGAAGAGTACAGGCAGGTAGCACAGAATTGCAGGGATGGCGTCAGGAAGGCTAAAGCGGAGAATGAGGTGAGGTTAGCGAGGGATGCTAAAAACAACAAAAAGGCTTTCTTCAGCTACGTGCATAGTAAAAGGCAGAGGAAAGAAATGGTTGTTCAGCTATTAAATAAGGATGGCAAAATGATAACAGAGGACAAAGAAAAGGCAGAGGTGCTCAATTCCTACTTTGGCTCAGTCTTCTCCCAAAAGAGGGTCTATGACCCCCCTGGCAAAGGCGAAGTACAGGCTGAAGGGGCAGGATTGCAGCTTGAGATCGACAGGCATATGGTCAAGGAACACCTCATTACTTTGAATGAGTTCAAATCTCCAGGGCCAGATGAACTGCATCCTAGAGTCATAAAGGAACTGGCAGAAGAACTCTCAGAACCGCTGTCTATTCTCTTTGAGAAATCATGGAGGACCGGGGAAGTGCCAGATGACTGGAGGAGGGCTAACGTTGTCCCTATCTTCAAAAAGGGTAAAAAGGAGGAACCTGGGAACTACAGACCAGTCAGTCTGACATCAATCCCTGGGAAAATTCTGGAGCAGATCATAAAGCAATCCATCTGGAAGCACCTTGACAACAATGCCGTGATTACTCGAAGCCAACATGGATTTGTCAAAAACAAGTCCTGCCAGACAAATCTGATCTCATTTTTTGATCAAGTCACCTCCCTTGTAGACCGTGGGAATGCTGTAGACATCATATACCTCGACTTCAGCAAAGCTTTCGACAAAGTGCCCCATGATATCCTGATGAGCAAACTTGCTCGAAGTGGGCTAGATGAAACAACAATCCGGTGGATCCACAGTTGGCTACAGAATCGGACTCAAAGAGTGCTTATCAATGGGACCTTCTCAAGCTGGGGAGAGGTAATGAGTGGGGTACCGCAGGGCTCAGTCCTGGGCCCAGTGCTCTTCAACATTTTTATTAATGACTTGGAGGAGGAGGTGCAGGGAATGCTGATCAAATTTGCAGATGACACCAAATTGGGAGGGATAGCTAATACTTTGGAAGACAGAAACAAAATTCAAAGTGATCTGGATAGACTGGAGTGCTGGGCAGAAAACAACAGAATGACATTTAATAGGGACAAATGCCAAGTTCTGCACCTAGGAAAAAGAAACCAAATGCACAGTTACAAGATGGGGGATACGTGGCTCAACCACACTACGAGCGAGAAGGATCTTGGAATTGTTGTCGATCACAAGCTGAATATGAGCCAACAATGTGATGTGGCTGCAAAAAAGGCAAATGCTCTTTTGGGCTGCATTCATAGAAGCATCGCTTCCAAATCCCGGGAAGTACTAGTTCCCCTCTACTCAGCACTGGTTAGGCCTCATCTGGAGTACTGTGTCCAGTTCTGGGCACCACACTTTAAGAAGGATGCAGACAAGCTGGAGAGGGTTCAAAGGAGGGCAACAAAGATGATCAGGGGACTGGAAACAAAGCCCTATGAAGAGAGACTGAAAGAACTGGGCATGTTTAGCCTTGAGAAGAGAAGACTGAGGGGAGATATGATAGCACTCTTCAAGTACTTGAAAGGTTGTCACAGAGAAGAAGGCCAGGATCTCTTCTTGATCATCCCAGAGTGCAGGACACGGAATAATGGGCTCAAGTTACAGGAAGCCAGATTCCGACTGAACATCAGGAAAAACTTCCTGAGTATCAGAGCAATACGGCAATGGAACCAATTACCTGGGGAGGTGGTGGGCTCTCCCACACTGGAGGCCTTCAAGACGAGGCTGGACAGCCATTTGTCAGGGATACTCTGACTTGGATTCCTGCATTGAGCAGGGGGTTGGACTCGATGGCCTTGTAGGCCCCTTCCAACCCTACTATTCTATGATTCTATGATTCTATGAGTTATAGCAGGTATCATCTTAGAAGAAGCATCCCACACTTAATGAGAAAGGGGGGCAATACCTTTTTAAAGATGGTGCTTCCCATTTACAGTACTTATAAATGCTTGTATTAATTTTTTTTATCTGTTGCCCAATTAATTGCTTCTTACCGAGTTCATCACCCAGTTATTTGCAAAGTTTGTATGCTAATTGTAATATACCCATAGTGGTGGAGGTACACTGCAGATTGGTAAGAATTTTTTGGTAGGATCAGGGGGACTTATTTCCAAGTCAATGTTTTTAGGATTGAGCTATAAATTGCTCTGATTCTACATAATTCTAGAATAACTCCACTGAAGTGTCCTAGATTTAGAACAGGATTTGTCCCTGTGGCTAGGATTTAATTGTTTATTTGGATTTTTAACCTGTCCTATTTCCAAAAGCTTAGGGTGAGCAATACCAATTAGAAACAAGCAACTAAAATACTTGCAAGTATAAAAAATATGTACTTTAAAGAAAATCAGCTACTAGAGAACACTGTACTCATCCTCAGCCTCAAGAGAGAATGTTCGGACAAGAAGGTGTTGTCTCACTTCCAACATTTGCAAGTATAAGTACCACAATCTCTTGGGCATGTTCAGTGAGAGAGTAGAAAATGTTGACTGGCATACTACTAAAAACTGACACACATAAGAATAGGAAGTAATTAAGAGTAAGCAGATGATAATAGCTAACACATATTTTGACTTGGAGGCTTACTCTTCTTACTCACTGCTCTCGAACCTCAGTGCCTCGGCTGAGTATATATACAGACATACAGTGCACAGTTAAACTTTGGAATTAATTGTCACAAGATATGGTAAGGGCCACCAACTTAGACTGCTTTAAAAGGGGATAAGACAAATTCTTGGAAGACAGGGCACAGTCCTATGGGTTGTGCCCTGGGTACTCGTAAGCCCTGAACTCAGAGGCTTGTGAACATCCTATGCAGAGCGGGAGGCGCAAGGTGCCTCTCGTGCTGCACTTAAGCTAGACAGGCGATTTTGCCCATTTGGCAGATGCTTCAGGGACAGGGAGAGAAGGGGGCTGGGACAGCGATAGGAAAAGATGCAAGCCAGCCACCCTGGTTTCCTCCCTTCCCCACCCCCAGGAATGCCACCTTTTCCCCCTTTCCATGCTCCGTTTACCAAGTGCAGAAAGGTAGCTGATGTGGTTCTCTCCACGCCAGCTACCAGGGGAGGGGGAGGGGGTGGGGAGGGCTGTTTCCTGGCTACGAGCTCGGAGCCCTGTCTCCAACCTCGTATCCAGGAAACCGAAGAATCCTATGCTGTCTAGGGGGCATGGGATTGCTCCCTCCAGCTATCAATGGCTACTAGTCATGATGATGGCTATTCAGCACGCCTCTGAATACTAGTCATTGGGAAACAACGCTGAGAGAAAGCTATTGCCCTTAAGTCCTGATTGTGGGCTTCCCAAAGACATCTGACTGACCACTGTGGAGAACAGGACACTGGATATGATAAGCCTTTGTTTTGATGCAACAGGGCTCTTCTTATTAACTGTTGCAGTTCTTATTAACTGTTGCATGACAAATATTGGTGTTTAATAGAGTGGGGAAGGGGGAAAGAGTGCACTCCACGTTACTAGAAGCATAAGCAGTTGCTGTGCTCTATTCTGTGTTTGAAGAGAGTTCAGGAAAAGTACTATTGTGACATCTGTTTGCAAAGTTTTTGTATGGTTCAGAATGATGGGTAAACACTAAACTATGGGACAAAATGACAAAATACAAGAGAAAACACAGGGCGTAGCTACCAAGAAGGAAACAGAAAAGCCTCACCCAAGTACTCTGTGAAAGAAAACAACTGCAAGGTTTAAGGGTCCTGCCTAAAGTCTGCTGCAAATCCCTCCAAAATACACTGCTGTCAGAGCCAGATGGATAATGGCATTGCAGAACTTCTAAGTTCCACATTTCAAAAGGACGAATCCTTACATATATATGCTGTGAGACTTACTGGGCAAACAGTGATAGAAAATGCAATTGGGTGATGTTTGCTTTAGTATACAGTGAATCCAGTCACTCAGTCAGAATTCCCAAACATATAACATAAAACAATGGTCATCTGCTTTAGCTATAAGGGGAGGAGGCAGGAATGGAACCACTCCATACAGACACAGCAGGTGCCTAAACACACAGTCACAGGAATAGACAAGAGAAATGCAGACATGGGACACTCGTTTTCCCACAGCCACCCAAACCACAGAACCATATGAACCAGGACTGAGGTGGTGGTAGATCAGAACAGAACAGATTAAGCATGCATAAGGACCCATGCAGGGCCAGCTCAGCCCCACTGTCCTTACCTTGAGGCACATGGATGCCAGCACCAAGAAAAAAAACCCTGTCCAGTGTGGCTGCTGGCACACGCTTTTTCCTACTGCTTAGCTACTGCTCAGCTGGGCAGTGGGCCCTCCACAGCGCTGAGGACATCAGCAAGTACCCAACAGTCTCCACTGAGTCCAGACTTTCCCAATAGTCCCCAAAGGAACCTGCAGCTGCCACCTACTGGTTTACAGAGAGCCGAAGGACTCTACCTTTTATAGAATTGGCTGTGTACTTCAAAGACAGCCCATGGGGCGAGATGTGCTGCTAACCTGAGAATCCACCCATATGCAAATATAGGTAGTTAAACCAGTAAACATATATTTATTTATGGAGCCTAACATTCAGAACAAGTAGTCATTTGATACAAAATATCAAGTAAGTGTTCTATCTAATCTAAGCTAACTGACTCCCCTCTTTCACTGAGTTCATGACCACCTGCCTTTTACCTCATCATCCACTAACTGTCTTCTTACCAAACCTAGATGTTCACCTTTGCCCAAATTCTCCAAGCATCAACTTGATGTCCATCTCTCCTTCAATTCCCATGAGTGCTTGCGATCACTGTTTAATTTACACAAAATGGAAAATTGTGCAAATTGAATGCAATTGAATGGGAGAATTGCACCAAAAAATGAGTATTTTTCAAATTTGTGCAACTGCTGCCCATAGACTAAAGTGTAAAATTGTGCATTTTTTAAATTGCTCAATTTTGAACTGATTTTTTCTCTGAAATTTGTGCAATTTTTGTACATGAGTACATCTTTGAGAATTTGTGAACATTTTCAGAGAACATGTTCTCCTGCTTTCACTTGCATGTGAACAGGGCATGCCTGACTGTTTTCCAAGTGCAAACTAAATTTCCATACACCCCTGTTCTCTACCTGCCACTTTCTCTGACTCTGCCTACCATTCCACTATGTCAGTCATTCCTCTACTTCCTTCACTCATCCTTCTGTTACAGGGGCCCACTAGAACAAGAGGAATAGCTGGGCACGTACCAGTCATTGCTGCTTTTGGTCTTGCTGTAGGTCTCACTTGTGGCCTGCATATCACTTCTGGGAGCCATCCTTGTCTTTTTAACTGTTAGAGAGCTGTGTGGAAAGAGCCAAGGAAGGTATGCAGGGGCAATAATGGGTAATGATCAGCAGCTGCAACAGATGGTGCATAAACCTAGATGTCGGTGCTGGAGAGTGAGTGAATTAGAACGGTGCTATTGGAACAAGGATAACTGTTTTGGCAGTTGGCCTCTGTATACCACCACATTGAAGTTGAGAGGAAACACACCCAGATGGGAGCGAAATCAGGACTTTCAGCTGTAATTCAAGGGGTTGGACAAAAGTGGGGCACTAGCCATTCAGGAAGGGCAGCCAGTGGCATACACACACAAACACCCATCGTTGGTGGCTCATAAGTAATGGAACAAACCAACATCATTTCAAACTGAAGGATCGCCTTTAATGCCTGGATGAAAATCCTTTGCAGTCGATGACTGCCTGAAGTCTAGAACCCATGGACATGGCCAAATGCTGAGTTTCCTCCCTCAAGATGCTTTGCCAGGCCTTTACTGCAGCTGCCTTCAGCTGCTGCTTGTTTGTGGGTCTTTCTGCCTTCAGTCTTGTCTTCAGTAAGTGAAAAGCATGCTCTATTGGGTTGAGATCAGGTGACTGACTTGGCCATTGAAGAACATCCCACTTCTTTGCCTTCAGAAACTCTTGGGTAGCTTTTGCTGTACATTTTGGGTCATTATCCATCTGCAATATGAAGCGGCGTCCTATCAGTCTGGCAGCATTTGGCTGAATGTGAGCAGAAAGTATAGCCCTATACACTTCAGAATTCATCCTGCTGCTTTTATCAGCAGTCAAGTCATCAATAAACACCAGTGACACGGTTCCATTGGCAGCCATAAATGCCCATGCCATAACACTGCCTCCACCATGTTTGACAGATGATGTGGTACACTTTGGATCATGAGCTGTTCCTTTCCTTCTCCATACTTTTCTCTTCCCATCATTCTGGTACAAGTTAATCTTGGTTTCATCAGTCCAAAGAATCTTATTCCAGACCTGGGCAGGCTTTTTTAGGTGTTTGCTGGCAAAGGCTAATCTGGCCTTTCGGTTCTTGAGCGTTACCAGTGGTTCGCACCTTGTTGTGAAGCCTCTGTATTTACATTCATAAAGCCATCTCTTGACTGTAGATGTTGACAATGACATGCCCACCTCCGCAAGAGCGTTCTTGACCTGGCTAGATGTTGTGAAAGTGTTCCTCTTCACCATGAGCAGAATTCTGCGGTCATCCACTTTAGTTGTCTTCCGTGGTCTGCCAGGCCTTTTGCTGTTGCTGAACTTGCCAGTTAATTCCTTCTTTTTCAGGATGTTCCAAACTGTTGTGTTGGCCACTCGCACTGTTTTTGCTATCTCTCTGATGGGTTTATTTTGTTTCCTCAGCCTAATGATGGCCTCCTTCACTCGCATGGACACCTCTTTGGGCCTCATGCTGGGAGTTCCAGTGAACAGCTACCACATGCAAATGTCACACTCAGAACCACCTCCAGGCCTTTTCTCTGCTTGATTGGTCATGGGGCACCCAGGAAACAGGCCACACCTGGCCATGCAGCTGCTTGTCAGCCATTCGTTCCATTACTTATGAGCCACCAACGATGGGTGTGTGTGTATGCCACTGGCTGCCTTCCTGAATGGCTAGTGCCCCACTTTTGTCCAACCCCTTGAATTACAGCTGGAAGTCCTGACTTCGCTCCCATCTGGGTGTGTTTCCTTTCAACTTCAATGTGGTGGTGTATGGAGGCCAACTGCCAAAACAGTTACCCTTGTTCCAATATTTCTGGCCCTGACTGTATGTGCTCTTCCAGTGCCTTTGCCTGAGCTTTCTTTGTCATGACTGTGGAGGTGGTAGGAAGTAGCAGGGGCAGTGGGTTTTGGCTCTCCCATTTCAGTGGGAGTGTTTTAACACATACCACTTCTTTACCATTTTGGGGGCTGGAACCAGGGTCTTAGAAAGCTCAATATGCTGACGGCCCCTCTCTTCCTCCACAACACCCCTGATGCTACCCTTTTGGGTCCCAGTGCTGGCAATGTTGTGCCAGCATCAAGATTGCACTAGTGAAACCCTGATTCCAGTGCAACATTCCCAGTGTATGGACTTCAGATCCTAAGGCTCCCTAGCTGGCATAATTGGATCACAGGATTGCACTATTTGCCTGTATATTGGCTATACAACGATGATGAAGAAATAGCTTTTAAAACAGCTTGCCATACACATTTAGACAGAATCCAAGGGGCCCTGTAAACTAAAAAATATAATTTAAAAAGTGATCTAACAATAGGGTAGCATCTAAATGGAGCTATCTTACGGAAATGCAATAAGTGATAGGTTGAATACAGTGTATGTTTTATCTTCCCCCTCACCTCAGGTCTTTCTGACATTCTCTAGCTATTTACTCCACCATACTGTTACAAAGAAAAGACGTTTCTAAACAGCAAAATGATTCAAAAGCCTAGGAGACTGCCAGAAAGAAAAAGGGTATTTTCTGAATCAGTTCCCCATGAAATCGCTGAAACTAGATTTGTCCTGGGGGATAACAGAATGGATCATTAGGTGCCTCAGAAAATTCATACTGGATTTTGAAGCCACCCTGCAAGCTGAAATATCAGCATTTTAAGTATATAAAGAAAAGCACTGTGGTCCTTTTGAACTGGAAAAATGCAGGGAGTGAAGGTGGGAAGAATTTCTTAGGAAAGAAATGTCACTCTCCACTTTAAAAATATACAAGGAAGTAAGGTCTGAAAATTGTCCTATCTTCCTCTGGTGATCTAATCACATATGATAACTGTATAAATCAAATTTCCCTCATTCCTCTCAAGTATGAATTAGTTCATAATTAGGCCATTGGACAAAAATTCCAGTTAAAATGAAATTCATCTTATTAATAGGTTGTAATATCTGTTGTGATGTAAAGGTTAAATCATCTGTCTCATGCAAGCACATCAGGGGCCAATTTTAGCCTCATTCTCAGTGGTTTGACCTCAGTAACTCTCATTACTTTTTCCTGCTTCCCATGAATGCAGGTCAGCAGTGGCTTGTGCCACCAGCATTCGAGTTCTCAGCATGGCAGAGAGTGCCAGCCCGAATGCCACTATATTGCAGTTTTCATTCTCAGGAGTGGAACTGGCAAGTCATTTCCATGATAAAAATTGTAGAGAGGGGAGACATCTATATACAATCTCCTCACAATACACATATGGTCATGTTGAGAATCTGGAAATGGCCCAGTGCATCTTTGTCCGAATTATGAATAGGCACTGATATAAATCTTTTTCTTATAATTTTCACAAAAGTAACTTTCAGGAGCACCATGAAAATGGTATTGTTATATGTTTGCTATCAGATTTCTGTGAGTGATGCTATCAGTGTGAGATGCCCTGAGGCAACAGCTGACCAGAGCCTCAGACTTGACAATAGGGTGTTAATAGCTTGGCCATAGGAACTAGTTGTTAAACCATTTCCCTAAAGTTCTCTGAAAAGGGACAAAAGGTGGATCTTCCCCTCTCTCAGCTAAGAATGTTATAACCTCTGTGAAGAGAGACTGCAGTTTGATAAAGACTGAGAGAGAAGTAGAGAGCTGAATTTGGGTTCTGTAAGCATCCTAGGGTGTTAGCTGTCTCCCTGGAGAGCTGATGGGAGTAGTGGATGGTGGCTATCTGTTGGGAGTGTCTAAGCCAGCCTGGCCCAACCTGGTGCCTTCCAAATATGTTGGACTACAACTCCCGTCATTCGTAGCCAGCATGGCTTCAGCCTTCCCTCATCCTCAAACCCCATCCTCCCTTGCTGGCTTTGCTCTACCATCAACCCCCCTTCACAGACAGTAACTTACTGATTATGTCTACCCTTGCCTTCCAACCAGTGGAAGCTGGTGGCTCCAATTTCAGTGAGGCTGTTAAGCCATTCCAGGTTTCAGTCAGAACCAGCCAGTATGCTAAAGGAGCTATCCAAGGTGCTGAACCTATCTTGGGATCAGGTTCAGAACCTTGGAAAGGTCCTTTGGGGTTCTGGCTGGTTCTGACTGAAGCCCGGATTGGATTTACAGTACCACCAAAATCAGAAGCACCAGCCTCCACTGCTTCCAACCCATTCAGATTCCCGACACATAATGTACATACATGAATTTGCCAGATGACAAATATCCATTACAATGGGGAACATTTGAGTGGTATACAAAAATGGTTTGTTACTTATTTATCAATAAGTTATTTATTTTACTCCATGCTTCCTCCAAGAGGCTCAGGGCAACCATATGGGTTATCTTATGGAAGGGTGGTAGGTTAGGCTGAAAGAGTGTACCTGGCCAAGGTTACCCAGTGAACCTCATGATTAAGCAGACCCTAATCTGAAGCCCAAGTGTCCACTGTCAAGGAGAAGGAGGGGAAGGAGGATCCCTGCTGCCAGGACCAGCCCCAACCTCCCTGAGAGGGAGGACTGCCCAGGACCCAATCCCCGGACCCCCTTCCCAAAAACAGGACTGGCCAAACCTGGCCTTTCAGTCCCCCAAAATACCCAGTAGCCACCCTCGTAAGCCAAGAGGCACTGAAATTAGCACTGAGGTTATGCAGAGAGATCACACCAACTAAAGGTTGGGTAAAGGTTTATTAAGATCAAAATAAAGGGGTAGAGGGAAAGGGAAGAATGGAAATAGCAAGTTACACAGAGGGTAGAAAGCTAAATCACTTTACTAGATACAGAGAGCTTCATGATTGCACACTGAAGCAAAATAATAAATCTACCTGGCCTATCCTTGCATACCTAAGTATGGATCTCCCTGGATAGCAACCAGCTGTCTGCAGGTCCAGGACCACAGGATGAAGGGAAACCCCATGCCTTGACCTCAGCCCACTGTTAAAGCCCAGCCCTGGCAACTAGGGATGGAGGAGAATTTCTCCCCGAAACTTCGGGGGGCCGAGCGCCAACGTGTAGACTACACGTAGATTTACGTAGACTACAGCAAAAATAAGGGCAACACTATTTGCGTTCCCCTTATTTTCGCTGTAGTCTACGTAAAGATTTACGTAGACTACAGCGACCAAATAAGGAACGGGAATGGCGGCTCCCTATGGGGGCCACCATTATCCGTACGCGCTTTTTTTTTTTTTTTAAAGTCACCCGTGATAGGCTACATGACGATTAACATAGCCTATCATGGCTGACTTTGCAGATCTAGCCGTGATAGGCTACGTTAATCATCACGTAGCCTATCACGGGGGCGTTTGTTTTTTTTAAAAAAAACTTTCGAGTTCATGGCCGGGCGAGGCAGGAAGCCTCCTCCCCGGCCTGAATTTCGGCCGGGGCGAGGCGGGAAGCCTCCCCCCAGCCTGAATTTCGGCCGGGGCTAGGCAGGAAGCCTCCTCCCCCCAGCCTGAACTTCGCGGGGGGAGCAGCGAAGCGCCTCCCCCCCACCGCGAACAAGCTTCGACGACAGGTAAGTGACTTTCGTTCACCCCTACTGGCAACCCAGGACAGATTTTGCCTCAGACAATCACTGGCTCAGTCCCTGGGTGGACCACCCTTGCCTACAAAAGGCTGAAACCCGCCCCCCAACTCCAGCTGTTGGCACTTTCTAGTTAGCAGGGGCTGCATCTGGCCTTGGGCAAAGGGCTGAGGAGCCTGTAGATTACACACAATCCCAGGTGGTTACCTCTGACATGACAGCCTGACTCAATCCTATGACGGAAAGCAGGCCATTATTATCCTTGACATCCACAATCCAAGTCCAGGACTGTATCTGCTACACATCACACTGACTGTCTTATTTCTTAATAAGAGTTGAGCCCCATTGAAAAGGGGTCTTGTCTAGATGAGCACTGGGTTTCAGATTATCCTAGTAACTGAAGTTATACCAGAAGACTTCAAAATGTGGTTGAGATATCTTTTGAAAGGGTGACTCCTCTTTTCCGAGTCCTATAGAGTAAAACCAATTTATTCATAAAAAGGAGGTTTTGCTGGATACTATGTCACTGAATAAATAAAGCCAGATACTGTTACAGCATGTAACAGACTTTACAACACTGCAGCAGAATTCAGGTTAAGCCTCATCTGGAGTACTGTGTCCAGTTCTGGGCACCGCACTTTAAGAAGGATGCAGACAAGCTGGAGAGGGTTCAGAGGAGAGCAACAAAGATGATCAGAGGACTGGAAACAAAGCTCTATGAGGAGAGACTGAAAGAACTGGGCATGTTTAGCCTTGAGAAGAGAAGACTGAGGGGAGATATGATAGCACTCTTCAAATACTTGAAAGGCTGTCACAGAGAGGAAGGCCAGGATCTCTTCTTGATCATCCCAGAGTGCAGGATACGGAATAATGGGCTCATGTTACAGGAAGCCAGATTCCGGCTGCACATCAGGAAAAACGTCCTGACTGATAGAGCAATACGACAATGGAACCAGTTCCCTAGGGAGGTACTGGGCTCTCCCACACTGGAGGCATTCAAGATGGGGCTGGACAGCCATCTGTCACGGATGCTCTGACTTGGATTCCTGCATTGAGCAGGGGATTGGACTCGATGGTCTTATAGGCCCCTTCCAACCCAGTATTCTATGATTCTATGAGTGTATGATTCATAAAGCACACTAATTTCATACTAGCTACTGTAAATGGGATTAAGTTAGTAGATCCTTAGTCACGATTCAGGCAAAACAAGTTTTCTGTTAAACAACATCAACCCAATAAGTAAAATGTGAATAACTGTAACTGCATCATATATTGTGCAAACAAAACAAACTGCAGAATGAAAATAAAGTGCTGAATTATTTGAGCTCTCTTCAAACTCCATTTAAATTTCACCCACTGCTGAGGCCTCCATTTACCAGCATCATAACTAATAACAGAAATGTTGCTGAAACATCAGTTTTCACAAGGAGCCCATTAGGAGAATGAGAAAATAGAGACATCATACAAGAGAACCAGCTTTTTTACAACATAAATGCACAAGGAGGGTGGGTGGAAGTAATAACAATGCAGTGAACTGACTGTTTCAAAGCCTACTCAGTAGCTAAAACTGCATATAAAATTATTAAACTGGAGCATGGAGTGGGAGAGGGTTCCCAGAGCCAATGTTGTTCCAGGTAAAAACTAATTGTTGGATGGGTCAGAGGTGTACATGCAAAAGGATCAAGGGACCTTGCATTAAGTCAGTCATCTGAAATCTGCATTGGTAAGTCCCCCCTTGACAGTTACTTCCATTTCAAGTACATGCAGTAACCAGCTGGATAGGTATTCATTGTTTTAGAAATTGTAATTTAATAGAGAGGACAGATGAGACCAGGTTATGAAAATTACCATTTTCCCAACCCTTAGAAGGGCTTAAAATCCTCTATATGATCTTAAACCATAATCCCTATTCTCTGGAGGCAAGCAGCCAACTGACAATAAAATATGTATGCTCATAGCTGAGTAGCCAGATCTGCATCTTCAGCATAATACTACTTATTTATTCATACATACAGAAAGTCATTGCTGTACACAGTGCCTTCCACAGTATCCCTCCTTTCTTCCCACACAGCTTTGGAGCACATGGGGATGGGGCAGTGTTGCATCTGGCCTTGTGGAGAGGCAAGGCACCTGTGTGGGGCCAACAGCCAGAAGCATGGGCCGAGATGGCACCAACCAATGTAGGCAACAGATGACAAGACAATGCTACATCAGCCATGTACCTGTCCCCTATTGGTGCCTTTCAGCACCTACCCACCAGCCTTGAATATAGTGCAAGGTTAGCTGGTAGCATTGGACAGAGTAGGCATTTCCTCCGCTTAATCTGGATTGGCTGTGTATAGACTAAGGTTTTTTGTTTTTTGCCTACTCTGCACAATCTAGTCAAGGGTGAAGTAGTTAATGGAAGGCATGATGCTGGCTGGATAGGTTACGCATATCTGATCACAGTTGAGTGGGTAGTATGGGCAGTGGTGTAGTGAAGCCAAGGCTCACATGGACACAACACCAGCGCTTTTCATTAGCAGGGATGCTGACATCATCTGCCGCCACCACCACCCCTCAGAATTCCCTGCTCCCTCTGAGGTTAGCTGCAATCCTCACAGTTGCTGGGGGGAAATTAATTTTCCCAGAAACAACGTATTGTTTCCTGATGTAATGCAAAGTATTGGTGCGTGTGTGTGTGTGTGTGGGGGGGGGCTTCTTGGTCTCAAATGGGCAATTAAGACCCCATTTGCTTTACAAAGACGTGCTGCTGGTGGAGGTGAAAACTGCTGGGTTTGTTGATAGGGATCCACAAAGCTGCCTGCATTTTTGGACCCCCTTTGGGAATGTGGCTGTGGAGACTATTACATATATTTCACAATTTTCACTACACCATCAAGTACAGGGATGAAGACGAAGAGAGAACAATTGCTGGTGAGCATCCAGAGGCACTAAGAAGGTGAAGGGGAATTCCATAGTTCTTCAGTTCAGGGCTTTAGGACCTGGGGAGGAAGGAATGGAACTCTTTTGTGGATTGCAGTTATCAGACACCCAGAGCTTTCATGCTTGAGATGTGGGGATGCAGGCAAGCATCCCTCAGCACAAATTTGCAAGTCAGAAGTACCCAAGCACAGCTGCTCAGATTCCAAGATCTAAGTGCACCCAAAATTAGATCACTCAGCTAGAAAGTTAGCCCACGCTGCAGCTCAAGATTTGCTGCACATCTCCTATGTTAGAATCAATCAAGTTCTGGCCCTAGTGACATGTGCCTTGCCTTTTATTACCAGTGTGGATGCAATTACTTATGTGTAACTCCTGGCCCATTCAAGTCCTGGGTTCATAAATAGTGAAGGATTTTTCTTCCTTCCCTCGGTTCCCAACCAGAAAATCTGGGAACCAACTAT
Source organism: Heloderma suspectum (assembly GCF_057233095.1). Lineage (NCBI taxonomy): Eukaryota > Metazoa > Chordata > Lepidosauria > Squamata > Helodermatidae > Heloderma > Heloderma suspectum. The sequence continues at coordinate 282,716,980 of NC_139459.1, forward strand.
GACTGGGTGACATGCCACACAACTCATATAGCAAGAGTGTATTATGACTGGCCATACATTTACTTCAGGCGTAAATGGGAAATCACAATTTCCAGCTATGTGAATAAGCCTGCCTGTGTATCGGGCTCATATGCTCTCAACTCCCCCATTCATCTGCCAGAAGAGGAGATCTGAAGATTCTGCTTCTTATTTTAAACCACAGTTCCCGGTGATGTTAGAACTCACGGAACTGTAGTTTGTTGAAACTATGGTCAGTGAGAACAAGCCTGAGGTGGGAGAGAACACAAACCGCTGTAGCATGATACCCCTTCCCACTGCAGCATCGCACCCCCCTCCCCTTACATTTGCCTCCACTGCATCGGCTCTGTGGAAAGCCATGTGGCCAGAAGTGGCTTTACGTGATAGTCTGGGGTTTCATTCCAGAGCTTTAAAACCACTGCAGGGTCTGGATTTCAGCTTTCTCTTTACTTCTGTAGTCTAGTAAAGATCTCATGATATATGTCCATTGTTTTTAAAACCAGACATTATGGCAAGGGTCGGCAGCCTGTTGCTTTCTGGTACCATGCTGGCTGGGGCTTATGGGAGTTTTAATCCAAAACACCTGGAGGGCATCACGTTGCCTAGCTCTGCTTTACGACATTCCTTCTGAATGCTTAGAGCTGGCATTCTCCTCTAAGCATTATTGTAAATTAACCATAAGATACAGATGTTGAACTGGAGTAAGTTCTATGTAGGCTCAAAATTAACAATGCAATTTGAACAATTTCAAAAAATGTATTCCCTTTATAAGCTTGTTTAGCTCTGGAAAATCGGATCTCAGATTCCTTTCCAGTGCCAAAGTGTTCCATTTCCTTTATATAACACTGTCTATAAAAAGTACTACACATTTTTGTTTACCAAAAGGGCTGACCATTTTTCATCCCCTTGCTCAAATGTATTTAAAGCTTTCTTGATCAGAAATCTAATATGATTTTAGGAATCAGTATGATTTTTCTCATGCTAATGTCCAAAGCAAATATTACTGGGGATTGCATCCTGCAGTTACCTAGAAATGTGCTTCTTTTCCTCCACTGCTGGGCTGGGGTACAACAACCTAATAAGACCTGGAATGGTGGTGGCTTTGCCACGGGCATCTAGAATCTACTACTATGGAAGCACTACCTCATTTCCTTTCCATTCTTCGTAAAGCTTGTGACCAAGATGTGCTCCATTTGTCTAACATGGCTGATTGGGGGGGGGGGTGCTGTTCAAAGTGGCACCTCCCCCCCTCCAAAAAAGTTTTATTGTCCGTATGCAGGCCTCTGCCCATATGTTGGTAGGGCTCTCTGGATTTGGGACAAAGGTAGAAACTATAAAAACAATGCTGATTGCTGCTTTGCTTTTTGGAATGTCGTTCCATTGTTTGAAATGATAGGGTAGACTAGGGAATCTGTGGCCCTCCAGATGTTGTTGGATTCCAATTCCCATCAGCCACAGGCAGCATGGCCAATGGGCAAGATAATGGGAGTTGTAGTAGTCTACAACATCTGCAGGACCACAGGTTCCCCACCCCTGAACTATAGCCCATCCTTAGATCCAGTAGTTCCCTAGGATCCCTGAAGCTATGTTGGAGAGCATCTCTGGACTTTTCCATTCCTCTTACTCTGTTATTTCTGTGGATAATTCCCAAGGCTTCCAACTTTTGTTTCTGAAACTTGCCAAGCTGGACTTATGTTGACATCCAAGGTGCTAGAGTGAGAAATCCCTACATCTGCTTATTAGTTGTTTGTTTGTTTTTATTACCTAGTAGGGGTGTACACCACTCACAAGATTTAGTTCAGACCTCAGTCTGTCAATTCAGAAAACAGCTTGATTTGTCTCCGACTAATTTCAAGGCTGCCCACTTAGACTTGGGCCCAAATCTTGGTTCAGAAATCCATATTTTCATGCCTCCCATTGACTATCACTGGAAATCAATAAATGGCTATAACTATTTATTTTTGCTACTTGTATACAACTCCTAAGATCTCTAAGTGGTTTGCATAAAATTAATTGCATAAAATACAATATAAAAGCCAATATAAAAACAGTATAAAATAATAAATACATTAAAACATTACATAAGCATAACGTTTTGTCAGAACTGGATAAAATTTGCAGTGATCAGGAATTATGCCTGCCAAATGTAAGTCAAATAGATGCATGGCATTTTTTGCTATGCGCATTTTTAAATTATGATTTTTAAAAAGGGGAAACTACCAATAACTTCTTTATTTCATATGAAATGGATTACATTTGCAGGGATAGTTGTTCCTTCTAAGGGAGCCAACCTGACAAGTTTCAGGTTAATAGGTACAGGGAGCTTTATGCAAGAGTATCTTTTACAGTGTGGGAGTTTGCAGAAAAGGATGCCATTATTCCTGTATGTTTTTGTGGGCAACTGTTATGAAAATGACATACAGTGTAGAGTTGGCCCTAGTTAGGGAACCTGCAAAATTTCAAAAGCATAGATGCAGCATTTTTATTTTTATTTTTTGGTGGAAGGGGAACATTCAAAAATGGGGGGGGGGATTTTTAATCCCTGCATGGGTTTGGGGGTAACTTTTATGAAAATAATATATGTCGTGAAGGTGTCCCTAGGCAAGAAACCTGCAAAATTACAGAAGGATAGGCATAGGGGCCAGGGAATTATGACAAATAAAAACAGTTTAAGATGTTTATTTTCTGCTCAGTTGGCACCAAGGTAACAGAAAGTGAAATAGGGCAGGGGTGGGTGATGAATGTGAAGCATAGAGTGGCAGAAGAACTTGAACATCCAGCATTTTCCAGGCAAGCACCCAATGCTACACCATCCCAGGTCTCACAGACTCCACCACGCCTCCTTTAACATCCTTGCTCCTGTCCTGGGACAGAGAACTGGCAAAGAGCCCTGAACACTGGAACTATCCTGCAATATATTACTTCAACATCTCTCCCCCAAGGCACTGGGTTTGGAGAGCCCTGGTAAAAGTATTCGCTGTGAAGAGAAGCTGGAGCTGCCAGTCCCAAAACTACACCTCCCCCCTCTTCCTTCCCCCAGCCCAGTGTTTTCCTTATACAGAAAGCATGGGAAGAAATGTATCAGATTTTGGAGAAACGCTGTTTATGTCTTTCATGTCCTTCCAAATCCCACATCCTCAGGAGTGTTGAGATTTGGATTTGGTCTGCTAATTGGAGAAGCCCCGCTTCATTTCGGACATCTCCTCAATCTGTCCGAATCAGCTTGATTCAGTCTGGGATTTGGCCAAAGCACATCCCTATTATATAGTATATATTAGGTATATCTACACTATGCATTTAAACTATTTTGAAGCTGAGTTAATTCTTTTCCCATAATTGGTAGCTAGACTTTTGTAAGGAAGCAACAAAAATCTTGTTAGAGAACTCTAACAAAGGAGCCACCTTGGGAAGAACTGTAGCAAAGGAACAATTTTCAGGGTTCTTTGGATAGGAGCGAGGGATGGTGTGTGTTGCAGGCCACCGCCGCCACCACCACGCAGTGAAAATAAGGAAGGAGCTTCTAGTTGTTTCTGCTTGTTGTTCAGCAGCCCTGAAGCCTGTAGGCCAGTTGGCTTTCTTAACTGATTCATCTGCGTTCAAGCTTACTCTCCCAAATCTTTCACACTCCATTCAGGCATTGTTAGCAGCTGCTACCACCATGTCCTCCAAGTGGGCTGGGTTCTGTATGCTGCAGCCAGCTTTTCTCTAAGATGTTAGATCAGACAGCAGTGTGACAATTCAGAAAGCCTTTTATCAATATTATTCAAATTTGTATAAAGGACAGGATATCTCCCCAGAATTAATGGATAAATATATTCCTAAACAAAATTTACCAAAAATTACTAAGGAGCAAAAAGAAATGATGAATGGCCTAAAAACAGTACATGAAATGGTGGAAGCAATAAAAAAATTAAATTGGGAAAAACTCTGGGACCAGATGGAATATCAGGATTATATTATAAGAAGTGTGAAGAAGAAATTTTACAACCATTGAAAAATATGATGAACAGTATTTTAAAAAGGGGGGAGATACCGGAAACATGGAAAACAGCATATATAACATTAATACCTAAAGAAGGACAGGATTTAACCTCGACAAAAAACTACAGGCCAATCTCATTATTAAACAATGACTATAAGGTATTTGCAACAATTTTGGCAGAAAGGCTCAAGAAAATATTGCAGGAGTTTGTATATGAGGACTAAAGTGGTTTCTTACCAAGGAGACAGATGAGAGATAATGTAAGAACGGTCTTGAATGTGGTGGAATATTTGGAAAAACACCTAGAAAAACAAGCATCTCTGATCTTTTTAGATGCAGAGAAAGCGTTTGATAATCTCAACTGGAAATTTTTAATTAAGACTTTAGAAGAACTGGACTTTGGAGAAAACTTTATGTTGTTTATTCGTTCACTTCTGACTCTTCATGACTTCATGGACCAGCCCACGCCAGAGCTTCCTGTAGGCCGTCGCCACCCCCAGCTCCCCCAAGGTTGAGTCCGTCACTTCCAGAATATCATCCATCCATCTTGCCCTTGGTCGGCCCCTCTTCCTTTTGCTTTCCACTTTCGCTAGCATCAGCATCTTCTCCAGGGTGTCCTGTCTTCTCATTATGTGGCCACAGTACTTCAGTTTTGCCTTTAATATCCTTCCCTCAAGTGAGCAGTCTGGCTTTATTTCCTGGAGTATGGACTGGTTTGATCTTCTTGCAGTCCAAAGCACTCTCAGAATTTTCCTCCAACACCACAGATCAAAAGCATCTATCTTCCTTCGCTCAGCCTTCCTTATGGCCCAGCTCTCGCAGCCATAGGTAACTACGGGGGATACCATTGCTTTAACTATGCGGACCTTTGTTGTCAGTGTGATGTCTCTGCTCTTCACTATTTTATCAAGATTTGTCATTGCTCTCCTTCCAAGAAGTAAATGTCTTCTGATTTCCTGGCTGCAGTCAGCGTCTGCAGTAATCTTTGTGCCTAGAAATACAAAGTCTGTCACTGCCTCCATTTTTTCTCCCTCTATTTGCCAGTTATCAGTCAAGCTGGTTGCCATGATCTTTTGAGGTTTAACCGCAACCCAGCTTTTGCACTTTCTGCTTTCACCTTTGTCATAAGGTTCCTCAGCTCCTCCTCACTTTCAGCCATCAAAGTGGTATCATCTGCATATCTGAGACTGTTAATGTTTCTTCCAGCGATTTTAACTCCAGCCTTGGCTTCATCAAGCCCAGCATGTCGCATGATGTATTCTGCATACAGGTTGAATAGGTAAGGTGAGAGTATACAACCCTGCCGTACTCCTTTCCCAATCTTAAACCAGTCCGTTGTTCTGTGGTCTGTTCTTACCATTGCTACTTGGTCATTATGCAGATTCCTCAGGAGGCAGACAGGATGACTTGGTATCCCCATACCACCAAGAACTTGCCACAATTTGTGATGATCCACACAGTCAAAGGCTTTAGAATAGTCAATAAAACAGAAAGAGATGTTTTTCTGAAACTCCCTGGCTTTCTCCATTATCCAGCGGATATTGGCAATTTGGTCCCTAGTTCCTCTGCCTTTTCGAAACCCAGCTTGTACATCTGGCAATTCTCGTTCCATGAATTGCTGGAGTCTACCTTGCAAGATCTTGAGCATTACCTTACTGGCATGTGAAATAAGTGCCACTGTTCGATAGTTTGAACATTCTTTAATGTTTCCCTTTTTTGGTCTGGGGATATAGGTTGATTTTTTCCAATCTGGTGGCCATTCTTGTGTTTTCAGAATTTGCTGGCACATGGCATGCATCATCTTGACAGCATCATCTTGCAAGATTTTAAACAGTTCAGCTGGGATACCGTCATCTCCTGCTGCCCTGTTATTAGCAATGCTTCTTAAGGCCCATTCAACCTCACTCTTCAGGATGTCTGGCTCTAGCTCACTGACCACACCGTCAAATCTATCCCTGATATTATTATCCTTTCTATACAGATCTTCTGTATATTCTTGCCACCTTTTCTTGCTCTCTTCTGCTTCTGTTAGGTCCTTGCCATCTTTGTTTTTGATCATACCCATTTTTGCCTGGAATTTACCTCTGATGTTTCTAATTTTCTGGAAGAGGTCTCTTGTCCTTCCTATTCTATTATCTTCCTCCGCTTCCGCACATTGCTTGTTGAAAAATAATTCCTTATCTCTTCTGGCTAACCTCTGGAATTTTGCATTTACTTGGGCATATCTCCCCCTATCACTGCTGCCTTTTGCTTTCCTTCTTTCTTGGGCTGCTTCCAGTGTCTCAGCAGACAGCCATCTTGCCTTCTTGGTTTTCTTTTTCTTTGGGACATTGTTTGTTGCCGCCTCCTGAACAATGTTGCGAACTTCTGTCCATAGTTCTTCCGGGACCCTATCTACTAAATCTAGTCCCTTAAATCTATTCTTCACCTCCACTGCATATTCATGAGGAATATTGGTGAGTTCATATCTAACTGATCTGTGGGTCTTCCCTATTCTCTTTAGTCTAGGGATGTACGAAAATCACTTACCTTTCAGGGATTATGCTGATGGTGCGGGGGGAGGTGTTCCGTCCCTCCCTGCGGAATCCTCGCCGGGGGGGGAGGCGCTCCATTCCTCCCCCCCCCCCCGGAATCCTGGCCAGCCGGCTGTGCTCTGCAGCGATTCTGAGGAGCCGCCGGCTGGCTCCGCCAGCAGCTGGACATCCGGCCACTGGCTAGCAGGGACGCAAACGGCGGTGGCTGTAGCCACCGCCGTTTGCATCCCTGCAGTCAGCCATGATAGGCTACGTAAATGTTTACGTAGCCTATAATGGCTGATTAAAAAAACAACAACGTCTACGCTATTTGCGTTCCCCTTATTTTTTCCATCTTAGTCTACGTAAATGTTTACGTAGACTAAGACGTGCCAAAATAAGGAATGCAAATGGCGGTGCCCATGGGCGCCGCCATTTGCATATGCGCATTTTGTTTTGTTTTTAATCAGCCATGATAGGCTACGTAAACATTTACGTAGCCTATCACAGTGCTTTTTTAAAAAAATTAGCTGTGATAGGCTACGTAAATCTTTACGTAGCCTATCACGTTTTTTTGTTTTTTTAAACTTGGAAATGGCGCCGACGGCAGCCAGTCGGAAGACCGGCTGCCGCCGCTGCTGCCGCCACACCGCCACCGGAACCGCCACCGCCAGGAAGATCCGCCCAAGGTAAGTCCCCTCCCGGGGGGGTGGCAGGGGGTGGCGGCCTGTTCCGCCACCGATTTCGGGGGGCTGAATGCGCTGGCATTCGGCCTCCCCGAGATCCATGGCGGAACTTCCGTACATTCCTACTTTAGTCTGATTCTAAATTGTGCAATAAGAAGTTCGTGATCTGAACTACAACCAGCTCCAGGTCTTGTTTTTACCGACTGCATAGATGTCCACCACCTTTGGCTACGAAGGATGTAGTTAATCTGATTTTGGTGTCGACCATCTGGTGAAGTCCATGTATAAAGTTGTCTCTTAGGTTGTTGGAAGAGAGTGTTTGTTATGCACAGTGAGTTGTCTTGGCAAAATTCTATCAGCCTATGTCCTGCTTCATTTTGTTCTCCCAGACCATGCTTGCCTGTAATTCCATGTGTCAGGAGCGCTCTGGCGGCCTCTCCCAGTAGATCCCAATAGCCAACTCAAGAGACAGATGAAAGGATTTCTTTTCAAAGCTTTAATCCTTTTACAATTTAATGACTCTTTCAGATGCCAATCACCAGCGACTAAAGCAAGGAACAGCAGGGTGGCCTAAGCTTCAAGTAGTCAGTTGATCCCCATTTGAAAGAGAGTCACTTGAAGACCCAGAACTTATAGGCTAGGGAGAGAGCCTCCCTCTTTCCCTTGGGTCCATGGGAGGCGGCCGTTGCTTGCACGCCAAACAGGCACTATGCCTCCTTTCCCCACCCTCCATCACTTGTCGCTCTTTGTGTCTGCGTCGAGCATCTAAGAAGCCCCCCTCCCACATTCCCTCACTGCCAGGATCGCTATCTATCTTAGGAATGCTGGCAGGAGGAATCTCTGCCAGGTGCTGAGCCTGGGAGGGATGAGCTGGCCCCTCTCCCATGGATAGCTGTTCCTCCTCAGAATCCGAACTGCTCTGAGGATCTCTGGGCTCAGTTTCCACCCTGACACCATGAGTCATTTGACTAACCACCTTAGCATTCCATTCTCCTGTAATGAAAATAACATCTTTGTTTGGCGTACTATCCAGTAGGTGCTGCAGATCCTCATAGAACTGATCTACTTTTGCTTCTTCAGCATCTGTGGTTGGGGCGTATATTTGGATCACTGTGATGTTAAATGGCTTACCCTGAATTCGAATTGAGATCATTCTGTCATTTTTTGGATTGTATCCAAGCACTGCTTTAGCCACTTTATTATTAATTATGAAGGCTACTCCATTTCTTCTGTGGTCCTCTTGTCCACAGTAGTAGATCTGGTGGTCATTTGATGTGAAGTGGCCCATTCCAGTCCATTTCAGTTCACTGACACCCAAAATGTCTATATTTAATCTTGACATCTCCCCAGTAACCACATCCAATTTGCCCTGGCTCATAGATCTTACATTCCAGGTTCCTATGGTGTGTTGATCTTTAGAACATCGGATTCGTCGTTCCCCACCAGCACCATCGGCTGCTAGCTGTCCTTTCGGCTTTGAGCTAGCTGCGTCACCACATCTGGGGCTAGTTGAACTTATCCTCTGTTCCTCCCCAGTAGCATTTTGACCATCTTCCCACCTGGGAGTCCCATCTTCCGAAATCGGTATATACCAATCAAAAGGCTCAAATAATTATAAATGAGGATTTGACTAAACCTTGTGAGATACAAAGAGGAACAAGACAAGGTTGCCCATATTCACTGCTATTGTTTATATTGGTTTTAGAACTATTGAACAGAGATATAAGACAAGATGATCGAATTACAGGAATAAAGGTTAAAAGGGAGAAATATAAGCTGAGGGCCTTTGCAGATGACTTGGTATTTATGTTGAAAGAACCTTTAAAGGGAATTGAAATTTTAATGAAAATTTTAAAGAATTTAGAGCAGTGGCAGGGTTCAAAGTTAATAAACAGAATGCAAAAATTTTAACAAAGAATATGAATGTTCAAGAAAAAAAAAGTTGATGGATAAGACTGGCTTCCAAATTTAAAAGAAAGTAAAATATTTGGGAGTCTTTTTGACAAATATGAATTGTATGTTTTTTCAAAATAACTTTGTTAAAGTGTGGAATGAAATTAAACAAGACCTATTAAAATGGGAAAAATTGCAACTATCACTTTTAGGAAGAATTGCAATGATCAAAATGAATGTATTACCTAGAATGTTATTTTTGTTTCAAATGATACCCATTATTACATCGGATTTACCTTTTAAGCATTGCCAGAGAGATATAACGAAGTTTATATGGCAAGCAAAAAACCCAAGAGTTAAAATAAAAATTTTACGACATGCAAAGGAAAGAGTTGGCTTGGGATTACCAGATTTTAAAACCTATTTTTCTGCCTGCTGCTTGATGTGGATGAAGGAATGGGTGATGTTGAAAAACAGAAGACTTTTAGAACTAGAAGGACATGAATTGAGATATGGGTGGCATGGCTATGTGTGGTACGATAAAACAAAAGTGAATGTAGATTTTAATAATCATTATATAAGAAGGGCTGTATTAAGAATTTGGAATAAATATAAATTAAGGTTCTGTCAAAAAATACCACGTTGGATATCTTCACAAGAAGCAACGCATAGAAGAGAATTTGATAGCACGCATAAATGGATAAGATATAATAATTTACTGGAACTGTCACAAGGGGAATATAAGTTAAAATCAAGGGAAAACTTATTGGAAGAAGGTCATGTATGTCAGTGGTTTTCATATTTGCAAATTAAAGAAAGGTTTAAAATAGATGAGATAAATGGTGGATTTGAACAAACAGAATCTGAGTTTGAAACAGCACTGTGTACAAATGATGAACATGTTATTGCTAAACTGTATAAATTATTGTTAAGGTATGAGACAGAGGCAAAACTGAAGTACTTTGGCCACATAATGAGAAGACAGGACATCCTGGAGAAGATGCTGATGCTAGGGAAAGTGGAAGGCAAAAGGAAGAGGGGCCGACCAAGGGCAAGATGGATGGATGATATTCTGGAGGTGACGGACTCAACCTTGGGGGAGCTGGGGGTGGTGACGGCTGACAGGAAGCTCTGGCATGGGCTGGTTCATGAAGTCATGAAGAGTCGGAAGTGACTGACCGAATAAACAACAACAATGAGACAGAGGATGAACAAGTAAAAGATTGTATGATAAAATGGGCACAAAACGTTGGTCATGACTCATAATATATCAATGGAAGAGTGGGAAAGTATGTGGAGAAAAGATTTAAAATTTACTTTATGTACAAGTCTTAAAGAGAATTTTTATAAGATGATGTATAGATGGCATATGTCACCATTTAAATTGTCTAAAATGTATAAAGGTGTTTCTGGAAAATGTCGGAAATGTGAAGATCAAGAGGGAACGTTTTATCATTTATGGTGGACTTGTAAAAAAGCTAAAACATTTTGGAAACAAATACAGTCTTTAGCTCAAAGAATATTAAAGACTACTATAGAATTGAAGCCAGAATATGATAGCGCTCATAGAATCATAGAATAGTAGTAGAATAATAGAATAGTAAGGTTGTAAGGGGCCTACAAGGCCATCGAGTCCAACCACCTGCTCAATGCACGAATCCAAGTCAGAGCATCCCTGACAGATGGCTGTCCAACCTCGTCTTGAACACCACCAGTGTGGGAGAGCCCATTACCTCCCTAGGTAATTGGTTCCATTGTCGTATTGCTCTAACAGTCAGGATGTTTTTCCTGATGTTCAGCTGGAATCTGGCTTCCTGTAACTTGAGCCCATTATTCCGTGTCCTGCACTCTGGGAGGATCGAGAAGAGATCCTGGACTTCCTCTCTGTGACAGCCATTCAAGTACTTGAAGAGCACTATCATATCTCCCCTCAGTCTTCTCTTCTTGAGGCTAAACATGCCTAGTTCTTTCAGTCTCTCCTCATAGGGCTTTGTTTCCAGTCCCCGGATCATCTTCATGGCCCTCCTTTGAACCTTTTCCAGTTTGTCTGCATCCTTCTTAAAGTGTGTTGCCCAGAACAGGACACAGTACTCCAGATGAGGCCTAACCAGTGCTGAGTAGATGGGAACTAGTACTTCATGTGATTTGGAAGCTATACTTCTATCATTGTAGCCCAAAACAGCATTTGCCTTTTTTGCAACCACATCTCATTGTTGGCTTATCTTCAGCTTGTGATCGACAACAATCCAAGATCCTTCTCACTTGTAGGATTGTTGAGCCAAGTACCCCCCATCTTGTAACTGTGCTTTTGGTTTCTTTTTCCTAGATGCAAGTCTTGGCATTTATCCCTATTAAATTTCTTTCTGATGTTTTCTGCCCAGCACTCCGGTCTATCAAGATCACTTTGAATTTTGTTTCTGACTTCCAGGGTATTAGCTATCCTGCCCAATTTTGTGTCATCTGCAAATCTGATCAGCATTCCCTGCACCTCCTCCTCCAAGTCATTAATAAAAAAGTTGACGAACACTGGGCCCAGGACTGAGCCCTGCGGTATCCCGCTCGTTACCTCTCCCCAGTTTGAGAAGATCCCATTGATCTCTTTGAGTCCAATTCTGTAGCCGTAGATCCATCTGATCGTTGTTTCATCTAGCCCACTCTGAGCTTGTTTACTAATCAGGATATCATGGGGCACTTAGTCAAATGCTTTGCTGAAGTCAAGGTATATTTATGTCCACAGCATTCCCACGGTCTACAAGGGAGGTTACTTGATCAAAAAATGAGATCAAATTCATCTGGCAGGATTTGTTCTTGACAAATCCATGTTGACTTCGAGTAATCACTGCATTGTTTTCAAGGTGCTTACAGATGGATTGCTTTATAATCTGCTTCAGAATTTTCCCAGAGATTGATGTCAGACTGACTGATCTGTAGTTCCCAGGTTCCCCCTTTTTGCCCTTTTTGAACATAGGGACAACATTAGCCCTCCTCCAGTCATCTGGCACTTCCCCCGTCCTCCATGATTTCTCAAAGATAATAGACAGTGGTTATGAGAGCTCTTCTGCCAGTTCCTTTATTACTCTAGGATGCAGTTCATCTGGCCCTGGAGATTTGAACTCATTCAAAGTAGTTAGGTGTTCCTTGACCATATGCCTATCAATCTCAAGCTGCAATCCTGCCCCTTCAGCCTGCACTTCACCTTTGCCAGGGGGGTCATAGACCCTCTTTCTGGAGAAGACTGAGCTGGAGTAGGAATTGAGTACCTCTGACTTTTCTTTGTCATTTCTTATCATTTTGCCATCCTTATTTAATACTTGAATCACCATTTTTTTCCTCTGCCTACTATGCATGTAACTGAAGAAAGCCTTTTTGTTGCTTTTAGCATCTTTCGCTAACCTCAGCTCGTTCTCAGCTTTAGCCTTCCTGACGCCATCCCTGCAATTCTGTGCTACCTGCCTGTACTCTTCCTTTGTAGCTTGTCCTTCCTTCCACTTCCTATATAGTATGTGTGCTTTTTTTATTTTCAGGTCATCTCTAAGCTTTTTGTGAAGCCACATTGGCTTCTTCTGTTGTCTTCCACTTTTTCTTCTTGTTGGAATTGTTTGTAACTGTGCCTTGAGAATTTCCTTTTTTAAAAACTCCCACCCATTTTGGACTCTTTTTCTCATTTGAGTCACTTGCCATGGCACATCCAAGTGCCACTTAATTTTATCTAACTAATTCTGACTGGTGGTGAAGTGTAGGCACCTCCAATATACCACTAAGGGCTGATTTACACATGAAGAATTTATTACACAGATGCCACTTCCTTGTAGCAAATTGTGTCTGCTCCATATCTACAGTGTCACAAATGATGAATACACACACATTTCTATTTAGCTGTGTATACATACCAATGCAAGCCTTGATTGGCAGTGAATCCCTGTAGGTTGTTCAGTGGAGAAATATATGTGTGTGGCTTCATCACACATGATGTACAAGCAAGGAATACACAATTTCCTACCCAGAGGTGACATCCATGTAAGCAATCTTCATGCATGAGGAGTCCTAAGTATGCCTCAGATGCATTACCAACATGTGCACTGTCAGATCATGCTTCTGAATTCTCCAATTAATCTGTCTCCAGCCCCAACTAAGTGGAAATAAGGTTTATTCCCCTAACTTATGTAGATTTCCAAAGTTAAATCTTCAGTGATATACAGTGCTGTCACAGTAGCATTAAGTGTTTAGAGAATAATTGTTCTTGGAACACTTCCATTTCTCAGACTTTCTGCTTCTAGAGAAAGGTGGGGAAATAAATGAAAACACTGAAGGGTAAACAAAAACCTTGGGAGTTTTTGAAGAGGGACCATTTCAAAAGGAGAAGCAACAGCTCAAAGCAATACCTAGTACCATGACAAATATTTTTTTGAGTTTTCTCATAATGTATTTTACACGATAATAGTAATTTGCCTTATGAAAACTCCTATGCCTAACAGTCAAAGAGCTCCTGAAAGGAATAACTCCTGAACTGTCAAATATAATTCTGAAAAACCTTTCTATTTAATAAAAAAAGGAGACAGGTTAAATTAGTAAGAAATATTCCTTATAAATGAGATTATTGTAAAAGCACTTACAATATTATCAGATATTTTCAGTAAATGAACAGCTGTCAAACAGCATCATTTGTATCATTTTACTCCCTCTCCCTTTTAAAAACCCCATTTTATTCCTGGTCACTTATTCTGTGTGTGCCAAAATCCAGAGTCACAACTCATTCATAATTGCGTATTTACGAAGGGAGATACTTGTCTGGCTAATGGGTGAGCAAAGTCTTCCCTATGTTTATATATTTTTTAAAATCCCTTTCAAGTGTATGGCTGTTGCCTCATGTCATGGCTAAATTTTACCCACAGGACAGACCCAGACTTCTGAAGAGGGGGAGACACCATGCTTGGACTGAATGCAGACTCAGGTACCAGGGAGGATGAGGCAGTCATGAAGGACCTGCAAGGCCTAGATGAACCAACAGCACAGACAGAATGGGGAGGATCAGGCTGCAAAAATAACAACAATGATGGCCCTGGACTCAATCTCCAAAGCCAGCAGCCCTCCCCTGCTCCCCTCAAACTGTCAGCCAAAGTCCCTTAAATGCCTGGGGCTATCTTCCCTAAGCAGGTGCCCTCCATATGTATTGGACTACAACCCCCATCATCCCCACCATGGTGGCTGGGGTGATGGGGGCTTGAAATACAACACACCTGGCAAGCACCTGCTTGGGGAAGATTGCCTTGGGGGTTAGGAAAAAAACCACATTCATTACCACAAAATACAAGATCTAACATCAAGGTTCAAACATGGCCCCTGCGTAAAGCCCATTCTACTCCTTACCATGAACCAGTTGAAAGGGGTAACGGATCTACCTGATCAGTTATGATCAGGGACCAATAAGTCAAACAACTTACTTGTTTTAAAATAACCAGCACACAGTTCAGGGCTGGGGGAACTAGATTACCCTCTTCCACTCCTGCCCCTCTACTATCCATCAAACAGATAACTTACAAAGCTCCAACTACAATGTTAGCATAGATTAGCAGCTACAGACAAAAGCATACAGCCATACACCAGAGTGGGGTGGGTGCCAAATATCATATTCAGACCCTGTTTCATAAGCAGTAAAGCAGTAAAGTTCTATATGGATCAAAAATTAAGTTCAGCAGACAGCATCTTATCCACCAGCATTGCCCATCTCATCGAACGTGTCTGCCAGTTCCTCATCTTATGCCAAGCGAATCAATGACTTCACAGTCACCTTGCCTCCAATATATGTTGCTGGTCTTGGCTTCTGTTGGAATGGTTTCATGCTGGCAGCTGCACCTTTGCATTCTGCTTCTGCCTTTTATCGCAGGCCAAAATCCATTCAGTGAGATCAATCTCCATTGCAGTCTGTTCACCATCACCCAGCAGATTAGGAGGTAATTCTAGAACCACATCCACAAGCATTTTGCAAGTTGTTCTGTTATGACTAACAAGCAGTTTGAAATGAAACCCCATGTATATTTCTGACCAGCATTTTGGAGGGCGGGGCTTAAGGGTCAGAGGAGAACCTTCTACAAAGATTCTCTTGAGAGAGGTCTTGGACAATTTGTATGATTTAGGGCACAATCCTATCCAAATAGGCGGCTGCCTATCCAAAGCAGGGCAGGAAAAGCACGGAGGGGATCATTCCCTCCACGCTTCTCCTGTCCTGCATTTTCAGCTAGACAGCCGATTGTGGCTGTCTAGCCACAGGAGGGCGGAGCGGGGGAGGAGGCTCCTGTATGACACATTGGATGTGTTGTACAGGCATTACTGACCTTCCCACCCCAGAACACCCCCTGACACACCCCTTTTCGGCTGCTCCACGCTCTTCTTGTGAGTGCGGAGGATGGGGCTGTTCCGTGCTGCCTCTGAGGCAGCGCGGAAGTGGGGGGAGGCCAGTTCCTGGAAAACAGGATATCCTATGGCCATCTAGCTGCTGTCCAGTGGCCATAGGATTGCTCCTTCCATCGTTATACCTAAACTCAAAACTTTCTGTTTTTGTTTTTGGGCTTTTTAGTTATGAGATGCAGAAATTCTGCAACGAAACCTCATGGATTGTTAGCTCAAAGAGGGAAGAAAAAACTTATGGGCCATCTCAGATCAGATCTTACAATTGGGATCTCAGGAACAGTACTTAATTCATTTGTCTTATTACTGATGTCTTCAGCCTCCATTTCAGTATTGGCAAGAAGTGCTGCAGCATCTATTTCAGCATCTGTGTCTCTGGGGTAGGCCTCAGATCCTGGTACTCAGCACTTCAGCATTTGGTTCCTACTGGCCAAAGGCCTGAACCTTTGGGAGTCTCATCCAGGCACTGGAGGTTCTAAATGTGGCTGCTACCCCATTTAAACATTCTAATTTCACTAAGGGTTGAGCAGGAGGAAAGCCCCAGACTGTCACCTTGTCTGGTGACCATACCACTCAGCAATTCACACATTCAGCTCTAAGTCACCTAGTGATGGTAAATCAAAGGATATAGCTGCACTTGTGAATCAGGCCTAAGGGATAAATGAGACATATTCTACAAAGTCTCTTCTCTTCTGCTTGGTGTTGTCCAATTATGCAAAGAGGTGGTCACTGGAAACACAATATTGCACCTTTCCCCAAAAACATATTTTACAGTACCCAGAGGGGACATGGTAAGGGCTCCTCTCTTTCTCTCTGGCAGTGTAAACCAGAAGTGTTCTAGTATAATTGGGTTTTGGTTTTTATTTTATGTTTTTAATTTGTACACCATCCAGAGGACTGAGAGTGGTTTTAAAATGTAACAAATAAATAATAAATAAGTGTATTATGGAAGCTGGAGTATTGCACCCCATATGACGATCCTTCTGCATGGAAGGGAGCAAAAAGCTGTTAAAGAAGTCTGAAACAGCCATAGCATTTTTGCCATTAGCAGAAATGGAATTTAGATTACATTACATACTATTGCAACAAATATAGTTGGCACACTTCAGAGCTGGCAGATGTCCCTTATTTGAAATCTTGCCTCTTTTGACACTTGCTTTTTAAGTTACAGGATTTATTCAATATGTTAGAAAACATGGGGGTGGGTCAAGAACCCCTACTGTAGTACTGAAAAGCCACATCATGGCCTCCCAGGAAGGAGTCATGAGAGCATTTCTATTGCACTGTCACCCAGAAGACAATGCTGCTGAGCTGGCACTGGAAATGGCATCGCTTAGAGCCCTGAAGTGTGGTACTAAGCATTCTGACATCAAGGGCTCTCTCACAGTTAAGCTACGAAATCTCAAGGCTTGTTAGAGAGGCAGGAGGTAGAATAGACATAGTTGCCAATGCTAATAACCAACAGTGATTAAACGCCTGCCTTCGAAGTAATTGGAACAAGATAGCCATATATATTGGTCCTAGTTCATTGTGTTTCCGTTTGTGAAAGCTACCACATTTTCATGCCTTCTTGTGCAGCTGGACTGTCTAGACGTCCCCTTCAAATGCAAAGAAAAAGATACCACAATTCTGGGGTTCAATTATGCCCCTGAATCAGACTGGGAATGAGCCTTCAGCCTGCATGCTCCCACTTGGGCCTTGCTCCACCCCTTCCCATCTCCCTGTGCATGCTTGGCTTCAGCACTGATCTCCTTGTTTGTTGTACCAACTTTTCTTGAAGATCCAACCATGGAAATTGATTTAAGGGCTTCCTCCAAACCAGGATACCAAACCAGGATCAGATCCTGATTTTTAAGCAGCACTTAAACCACACTTTCCCAGTCCAGATGTTCCTGGAAACTGGTCCAATAAGCAGGGATATCAACACTGAAACCAGGCACTCACAGAGAAGAGGAATCACAAGGCTCATTCTGGTCCAATACAATATGGTTTATCAGGCTGGGGTCATGATGTCTGATCCTGGCCAATATTATTTTGAAACTGTAGTTTTTTTCTAGAGAGATCTGTGATCTTAGATTGCTGCTGTGAGTGGTTCATTGGTTTAATTCTTTAATAGTTATGTGAATAACCAATTTCAACAGAACATTTCCATACAAAAGACTACTTTAAAACATAAATTCATGAGCACAAAATGTTGGAAGAAGTCTTAAGAAATCACAGTTAACAATGAATACCTTTGTTCCATTTTCCAGCCTTCCCCCATCTTCTTTATCTGACTCCATTTTTTTCACTTTGTTTCATGACAAGAAAGTCAGATGCCATCAGCATTGCATTTTCAAATCAGCTCTTCTGATCTCTCTTCCCATTAAATAAACACTGCATACCTACCATTATAACCAGCTTTACTACTATGATGATAATTATTATTATTTCTCTTATTTATCACAGAGGGCCTACAGGGAGAAAGCTTTTGTTATCAATGAATATGAGGCACAAAGCAACCTGCACTTATCTTATTAATTACTCCAGCGACTTCCCAAATCCTATAACTTGGCTTGTTATTAATCAGCTGCTACAGTTGAGGCTGCATGCTGAATGGCTTCTGTTCACAGAACTGCAGCTCTTACAATTGCTGACTTGGCCCCAGTAGGAGACTCTCTCTCCATAGCTTGAGATTTGGGCATGGTCACACACGCTTGCCCAAATTGTACCACTTCAGATTGCAGGTGGTGAATCACATTTTTTAATGCTCTGCTATGTGAAAAACTCCCTGAAAGCAGAAAACTAACACAACAGGGTTGTACTGAGCTACATATAACCTTTCTCCTTAATGTGCTAGGTTTTCTTTTTTTACTTGCAGGGAGCTTTTTACATGGGGGACCATTAAAAATGGTCCTACCACTTCAGGATTGTACCCCTTCATTCTGCTGCATGTGTAGACTGGGCTTTAGGTTGGATCTGAACAAAGAAGCAAAATGCTGAGGGGTAGTGGAGGCTGGTGGTTCTGATTTTGGTGGGGCTGTGTATCCATTCTGGGATTCAGTCCAAATGAGCCAGAGTTCTAAAGGACTTTGGATAGTTCCTTTAGAGTTATGGTTGGTTCTGACTGAAACCCAGAATGGACTCACAGCCCCACCAAAATCAGAGCCACCAGTCTCTACTGCTGAGGTCGTAGAATGGACTGTACTACTTCAGAGTAGGGATGGGCTTATTTTGTTTCCCTTTGTGGGCTCGTTTGAATTTCGGGTGGCATTTCAGCTGAAATCCTGAAACAAAACAAAAGGAGAGAGTGTGAAATAGTTTGGGGCAGGGGGCTGAAATGATTTTGGGGGAGTGGTCTTGCAATGTCAGCAAGCGGGGGGGGGGGCTTCTCACCTTTATTCTCTCTCCCTCCCTTTATTTGGCCTTCTTTTTTCAACAATCTCTCTTCCTCCTTTCTTGTATTAATGTTTAAAGCTGCTTGCAAAGTGAAAGGCTTTGTAGGGAGGTCTGGCAGGGGCAATAAGGGAGCTCTGGCCACCACCATTTGAAAAAAGAAGAACACAGAAATGGAGAAAAAGGCAAGAACCCCATGCATACTGAGATTATCAGCTCCTTCCCCTGAAACCATTTCTTTCAAACTGTTTCAAATCAAAGGTCGTTTGGTGGATCGAATTAACACCCCCCTGAATGACATCCAAATGAGTGTCACTACTTGCAAATGGGGTAGCAAATTTGGCATGGCCATTTTGGTCCACCCCTAGACTATAGGTGGGGAAATCACATTTTTAATGCTCCCTGGCATGAAAGATTCTCTCTACAGGTAAAAATAAATAAATAATGAATACAATAAGCAGAGCAGACTAAGCTAGAATCTTTCCCCTGATCTGTTCGCTTTCTGCTTGCAGATGGTTTTTATGTGGAGGAGGGCTACTAGAAAATAGCATCTCATACTCTAGTCTTAAGTGTGCTGTCCATTCTAGCATCTGCATGTGTAGATGAGGCCTTAGTCGTGGCTATTAGTGGGTATTCCTACAAACTGAACCTGCAACTATATAAGAGTGAGAACAGCAGATCTTTTCACAGTACAGGAGTCCTGCAAGAAAAATGGTTGGCAGCCTATGTCAGCCTAAATCCAGGGAATTGTCTTTCTTTTTTTTTAAAAAAAATCCTAGGCTCCTATGCCCAGCCATTACTGTGCCCAGTAAATTTAGAGATTAGAGCCCTCTGATTATCCTATGCCCTGCTGGCAAGAGCCAGGCAGGGCAACACAGAGGCCAGTCTAGCTCACTTACCGGTGGCAGGTAGGGGCAGGCTATGCAGAGGCCATATGATCCTGTGGATACCAGCCTCTCCTTTCCCTTCCTTTCCCTGCCCAATGAAATGCCTCCTTTTGGATGTCTATGAGGTCATCTGAGGTCAGTTTTCTGACATTGGAAAGCAGCCACTACAGTGCTTTCTGCAGCAGTTGCAAGGTGGAAGGGGAGGGGGTAGGCTCTGACCTCGGATTCCCTCTCCTGAGGTTGTCGGAGTGTCTATGGCCTTGGGAGAAGGAATCCAAAATATCCTGTTATCCCTGGGATGCTCTTCCGGGGACCAGAGAATTGCTCTGCCTGGCACCTTATAAATAAAATACGATGAAGATTACCTTTCTTCCAGTCTACCATATTTCCAGTCCATCATATTCCTTGCCAATCCATATAAAATAATAGAGAAGCATATTTCTTCTCATTATCCTGTAAAGAGACATAGTAAATACAAACACTGCTATCCACAATTCTTTAAAACCATGACATGTTTTTAGTCATCTAATGATATATATTTACCAGTCATTGAAACAGCTATAAAAAAACAAATACTTTCCTAATCAGAAAGTTGAAATTCTCAAGATCTTATTAGGTCTCATGATTTTCAGGGCTACAGCATGTGATAAAATCAGGAGAGTTAGTGACCTTGTGAATACAACCCTCTATCTCTTTGAGCAGTTCTTTTATATTCAGATTTCCTTTGAGAGGTATGTTTGAAATCACTGGGAAATCATCTTTAACAGAAGCCCCTGAGATTTCAGATGCTAGCATAGATCATGCTGCATGCAAATCTTCCCTTCTAGAATGATTCAAAGTCTTTATTGAGTTTTTTTATGACTTACATATAGTGTATTATTAATAGGAGGAATTAATAGCGTAAGTGAATAGAGACAAATGAACTCATAATGAGACCCTCTTCAAGAACTGTGTAGTTTTTATCCCCAGGTAACCAGGACTGGACTAACCATTGAGCATGCAAACTAGTCAGTTAGGATGTGAATTATCTGAACCCTTGTCCATACTTCCCCCAGCCCCATTTTAGAAACCTTTATCAGGTCTGCCCTCTCTCACATTGTAGTTATTTCCACCAAAGTGTTCCTCACTACTTTGTAAATCAAAGCTATATCTACAACTAACAAAAATGACTGCATAGGCATTGCCATTACAATTTACTTGTGTTTCGCACCAACGCCCACTGAATATGGTAAAACCATGCATAGAACCAAGCCTTAATTTTATAAATGGAATTTTAATTTATAAATATATGTGGGGAGATAGACTGATGATACTGTGTTTCAGGAGGCTCTTTACTAAAATCAGAAATTGTGACAAATCAGTTCCTTACAGAACATCAGCATGGCACTAGGAAGAATTGGAGTGAGTGGCTGGGGGTGGCTGGTTGGGAGATGGGAGACTATGTGAGGGAGGGGAAGAAATGATAGTTAAAGTAGGGAGTTGGAGAATTATGAGAAGTTCAAAGAGGTTTGAGAAAGGGGGACTGTAGAGTTTTAACTTAGTGCATATGATTTATTATGTCATTTCTTAATTACTGGTTCACTCACAAAGTCTGATTCTTTTATCCCCCAAATAAACCCGACCCCTATTTTTGGAAAGACTCCAGGCATGCTTGATTTTCTAGCCAGAATTCATGAAGGCAGGGTTTAAGCACAAACCTCCTGGTGAGAATATTTTACACAGCTATAATGATTACCCATTCCAAACATTATCCAGAATTATGTAGACCAATTTCTGACATAAGAAAATAGTAGGCTACTTAACAGGAGAACTAGATCAGAATTTGAAACCATTTTCTGCCATATTCGTCAGGTGAAGAACTGCTCTGCTCTCTGCTGCTTCACAGCCTGTACAAATTGCTCCAATCAATGAAATCTGTGCATCGTGCTATTTTGGCCACAATTATTCACAGCTGTTACCACCTGAACATATGTAATGCAATCTACATGAAGGTCCCAAGCAGCCAAAATAGTTCCTCTTTGTTTGTAGAATTTATCATAAAAATCCTGCCAGTTCTTTGGAATAACACAGTCTGAAGCGCTTGACTCTTGGGCTAAATCTACACCTTGTGTCATATCAGTATGATCCCATTATGGCGATGCCATATTGCTCTTGCACATTTATACCTTATAGCACACACAAAGACATCTGTTGCAGTATTTTTGATAATATGGAATAAAAAGCAGGAAATAACACTAGGAAAGTGGTATATGGAATACATAATGTGCCGCACGGTTATCAGTGCACTTCAGTACCGATAAAAAGCACTAGCATGGATCTAGTCCTGGTGTTGCTTTGACCTCCCTTTTGCTCCCTTGCATGTCCGTAATACATGCAGTGATGTATCTATCCCATACAAAGTCAATTGGTTTTAAAAATGCAGACACACGGTTGGAAAGTATAAAACAAAAACATTCTTGGATGTCTTAGATGTGCATGATCTCAAAATATGGACCAAGATCTGGAAATGACACTGATTCTCCTAAGCTGGAGAAAGCAAGCCTCACCACTTGCCTAACAGCTGCTCTACTGAGAGAATAATATTCATGAGTCAGGTACATGCCAATCATCCCCATCACCTGAGGATCTGTATGCACTTTACAAACAGGGATAAATTAAAATCCGAACCCTTGCTGATAGGCAAACAAGTAATAATGAATGTCCCTACTTTGACAGATAAGAAATGCAAGGCACTGAAAGGTGAATGGATTTGCTCATGTTCGTAGAGTGCATGCCAGAGAAAATAACACAGATTTCTCACACACGATTCTGATTGAACTAGTAGCTCCATGCAAATGTACGCCATAGTGTAGCCTTCCCCAACATGATGACTTCCAGATGTTTTGGACTATACCTCCCATTATCCCCAAACCATCAACAATGCTGGCTGGGGTTGATGGGAGTTGCAGTACAAAATATCTGGAGGGCACCATGTTGGGGAAGGCTGCCATACTGCCCTATCAGGCAGTTCTTCTGGGCTGCTGACCACTAGTGGAGACAAGATCATAGAATCATAGAATAACAGGGTTGGAAGGGACCTATAAGATCATCGAGTCCAACCCCTTGCTCAATGCAGGAATCCAAGTCAAAGCATCCCTGACAGATGGCTGTCCAGCTAGGGATGGCGGAGAATTTCTCCACGAATCTTCGGGAGGCCGGGTGCCGACGCATTCGGCCCCCCAAAAGTGTTGGGGAAATTCTCCGCTGGCCCCCCGCCCCCCCCAGGATGGGACTTACCTTCGGCAAATGTCCCTCTCGGCGGTGGGTCCCGGTGGCGTTTCGGCGGCGTTTCGGCAGGGGCGGGGGCGGCGGCCGGTCTCCCGACTGGCTG
The DNA here is from genome assembly GCF_057233095.1 of Heloderma suspectum. Lineage (NCBI taxonomy): Eukaryota > Metazoa > Chordata > Lepidosauria > Squamata > Helodermatidae > Heloderma > Heloderma suspectum. The sequence goes on from NC_139459.1 coordinate 282,740,109, forward strand.
CCGCCACCGCCATTACAAAATAAAAAAGTACAGTTAAAAAAACAACAACACACACCCATGATAGGCTACGTGACGATTTACGTAGCCTATCATGGATAGATTTCCAAAGTCAGCCATGATAGGCTACGTAAATCGTCACGTAGCCTATCACGGGTGACTTTGGGAAAAAAAAAGCATGTATGCAAATGGTGGCGCCCATGGGCGCCGCCATTTGCGTTCCTTTTTTGGACAGGGGTAGTCTATGTGAAGATTTACGTAGACTACGGCGAAAATAAGGGAACGCTATTTGCGTTGCCCTTATTTTCGCCGTAGTCTACGTAAATCTTTACGTAGACTGGATGTGCCAAAATAAGGAATGAAAATGGCGGCGCCCATGGGGCGCTGCCATTTGCATACGCGCTTCCCCCCCACCAAAGTCACCCGTGATAGGCTACGTGACGATTTACGTAGCCTATCACGGCTGACTTTGGAAATCTAGCCGTGATAGGCTACGCAAATCGTTACATAGCCTATCACGGGTGTGTGTTTTTGTTTTTGTTTTTACTTTTTTTTCGCAGTCGGGGAGACGGGCACTCCTCCCCGGCCTGAATTTTGCTGGCGAGGGATGGGGCGCCTCCCCCCCCGGCCTGAATTTCGGCCGGGTGAGGCAGGGCGCCTCCCCCCCCTCGCCTGAACTTCGGGGGGAGAACCGAAGCGCCTCCCACCCACCGTGAATCAAACTGCGGGACAAGGTAAGTCCCTTTCGTCCATCCCTATGTCCAGCTTCATCTCGAATGCCTCCAGTGTGGGAGAGCCCACTACTTCCCTAGGTCATTGGTTCCATTGTCATATTGCTCTAACAGTCAGGAAATTTTTCCTTATGTTCAGCCGGAATCTGGCTTCCTGTAACTTGAGCCCATTCTTCCATGTCCTGCACTCTGGGATGATCGAGAAGAGATCCTGGCCTTCCTCTCTGTGGCAACCTTTCAAGTACTTGAAGAGCGCTATCATATCTCCCCTCAGTCTTCTCTTCTCAAGGCTAAACATGCCCAGTTCTTTCAGTCTCTCTTCATAGGGCTTTGTTTCCAGTCCCCTGATCACCTTAGTTGCCCTCCTCTGAACCCTCTCCAGTTTGTCTGCATCCTTCTTAAAGTGTGTTGCCCAGAACTGGACACAGTACTCCAGATGAGGCCTAACCAGTGTTGAGTAGAGGGGAACTAGTACTTCATGTGATTTGGAAGCTATACTTCTATTAATGCTGGAGATGATCCTCCAGACCAGTGCTGGTTGATGATTCCAGTTCTGGAGGGGTTGTGATTCCAATCCAGGGTTTTAGTTACCACCAGCCAAAACTCTAATGGGCTGATGTATCCAAGGTGCTGAACCCAGTTTGGGGATAGGGTTCAGCACCTTGGACAGCACCTTTCAGCACCTTGGACCAGTGAAAACAAGAAGCTACCACCTGGTGGAGAGGGTGCACAATCTCTGGACTCAGGGATGGGCCAGGCTCACCCTCATCTAGTTAGGAGGGGCCAGTGGTATTAGCCTCCTGCTCTAACAAAATGTCCACACAGTTTGATCCATTGCAAATATCCTTTGCTGTAAAGTTAATAAAGTTGTGGCCCTAGTTAACCCAATGTAAAGTGGTGGTGGTGGGGGATCCATTTGTTCTCATGGACCAATGGAGCTATCTTTGGGTTGGATCCAGATCTTACTCAGATCTTAGTCTTACTCAGAGGAGACCCATTGAAATCAGTTGGGCTTAAATTAGTCATGAGTCATGACTAATAAGCTCCATTGACTTCAATAGAACTCCTCTAAGTCAGACTAGATCTGGATCCAACTCTTGTTTCCAATGTCAAGTGGCTCACTTCCTTATTCTGGGTGTGGGCACAATTCCACATCTTTGCGGTAAGGAGAAAAAAGAAAATGCACATCACTACTGAGTAGTAAAGAATGTTTTTGAGCCCCTATAAGTAAGAAACTAGGATCTGAGGGAAAAGGATCTCATGTGATTCAATAATTCAATAGGCCAGTAAATCTATTGCCAAAATGACATTACTGTGGCCCTATTTATTGACTGATGTAATTTATTATCCACTTTTCATCATAAAATAAACCCAAAGTGGGGTACAACCAATAAAAACATGATAAAATCATACAGCTTTGACTGAAAAACGACAAAACGGGAGAGGAGTAACAGATAAATAACAGTTTACACACAATGCAACAAAAAAAGAAGGGAAAAAAGCTGCAGTTCCAACAATTCCTTATCAAATTTGTGAAGAACCGGTCTATGCTGCTGGTCACAATTCTTCTTTAAATGTCCATTTTTAGGGGCAGTAGAGCTCTGAATACAAATTGCTCAGGGTCAAACAATGGCAGAGGGCTATTTCCTTCATGCCCTGAGCATGGGTTTCCTGGAGGTATCTAGCTGACCAACGTTGAGAAACAGAATGCTGGACTAGGTGGATGCTTTGTCTGATCCAACAGAGCTCTGTTCTTCTGTTCTAGTATGACATGTCACACATAGAGGGTACAGGTTTCCAGCAAAAGTGGTTGGGTTTTATTGGTAGACATAGCCTTGCCGAAGCAGAAACTCTACTCAGCATGAGTTGCATGGCTAGAAACAAACAGCTGTGATTCAGCCTTGAGTGTAGTCATCTTCCCACTTCTCCAAACGGAAGTTCCTTATGTCACTTCATGGGTGGGGCAGAAGCTATTTTCAATCCTTAACTTTCCCGCAAAGAGGAATAGGGTGATACCATCAAGAGTGGTAGTGTAAATGCTAAGGAGCTGTCTGGCATTTTAGCAGTCCGCTCTTTAGCATTGCTAAACTACTTGCGCAGCCTTCCTCAGTCCTTGCTGCCTGGGAATGATGGCAGTTGCAGCCCAACACATCTAGAGGGCAGGATGTTGAGGAAGGCTGCCTGCACTAGTGTAATCCCTGACTAAAATGGAAGGGGTGCCGGTTTACAAAGGACTGAATATTTACTTGGTACCATAATTGTAGCAGCCATATCGGGGGTCAGACTAAGTAGCCTCATGCAGTCTCATGCTTCATGTTCTTGCTGAGCTCTTTCTCCCTTGAATATATTGTTGTAAGCTGACGAGACACAGGAATTCCTTATCTTGTCAAAGGTCATACAATTGTATATCTTGTTCTCTGCTGTTCTCTTCTGTTCTCTCCTTATCATGGCTACCCTATAACCCAGTTCTTGTATTATAAACAATGGTGCTAGGAGGAAAAATGTTGAGGATTGCAACCCCATGCGGGAGGGGGAGGAGGAGCCGTTTCATATGTGTCACAAAGTCTATAAAACCAATGTACTAATGTAAATCGGGGCTTCTGGCTCTTTGGAAACGATTCCAGCCTTAAGCCCGCGCGTTAAATAAAGAATCTCTTTTTCCTTCACTCCGTGGTCTCTCTGACTCTGGGTTCTGCAACATAAATGGTGCCGTGACTCGGATGTGGCAGGCTCTGAGCCAGACAGGTGGCAGTTGCCTGCTCTTGATCGCCGCACCAGGAGGACGAGCTCGGCGCATGCCTCCCTTTCTTGGCGCCACCGACCTTTTTGTCGAGTGAATGGGAGAAAGCCTGCACCGGGATCGCCCAAACGGCAGCGAGCAGCAAGAGAACCTTGGGAAGCGGAGGAAGGAACTTGAGCCCTGCCTGTATCGCAGCTGCAATTGAGTTGAAACCCACATTGGAAGCCTTCAGGAGAAAGGCAAGTATATGGGAAAAAGAGGGCCCCGCCTTTAGGGAGAAAGGCCACTGGGCAGAAAAAAAGAGGGTCCCGCCTTATGAAGAAGGTCAGTGTTGGTGGTATACGTATACAAAAGAACCTACTCCTTGCGGGTAGAAGGGGGGCCTGATCACACCCCCGAGTGGGCGCCAGTACCCAGCACGCCAGTACTCAGTAGGAAGCTGAGGAAGCTGGGGAAGCCATTTTCCGCTCTGATAAAAAGTGGGAAAAGTGGGTGGCAGGGACATATGGATGTAGTGGAGAGATTGATGATTGTGTGAGTGGCTACTGCGGTTTCTGAAGCATACCGTTGACCGTCCAGGTGCCCAGGCCAGTAGCAAAGTGCGTGGTATGAAAAATCCTCTTGTGTCGGCCAGTGAGACCCCTTACTCACTGACCAATTCCCATTCCCTAATTGTGTCTGTCTTCAATTTAGGAGGGAGGCTATGGGTGGTGGGGGAAGCAAACCTTGCACCCCCTTGAGATGTATGTCAAACAAAGAAGGAAAAAGGTTTTTTTAAAAAGATTCAGAATAAAGAGAGAAAACAGCAAAAAGCTCAAGGTCGAGCTGAGAGAAAAAAAAACAAGATCTGAGGCTGTTAATTAGAAAAATGTTGCAGGACAGTCTGGCTTTTAACAAAGCGTGGGAGCGTGAGAGTGTAAGGCCAAAGAAGTAGCTGTTAGCCTAGCGCGCCGAGAGAGGGGGGGCAGGAAAATTGCCCACAACGTTCTGAGTTGTGCAACATCATCACCTCGCCTAATTGAGATAAAATCCCTAAGAAATGGAAACTGAAAATGAAGACCCAGAAGATGAAGGCAAAATAGAAAATAAAGGTGAAGAATCAGCCCCCAGAGCACAGGCTAGACCCCTCTTCGAGTGAAAAGTGTGCCATAAGACTGTCCCAAAGCAGAATGAAGCGGAGAGACCATGTTGAAGATCTCTGTCAAGGTAACCGTGTTTAGCTTTGAACTGTGTTAAAATTGCATAGAGCCTGTAGCTACTGACCATCAGCTATATGATTTCTGAAGAGCGTAACCATTAAGCTTTTGCCGTGGGATTCCCTGCAATGAAGAAATCTCACTGATTTGAGTGTCCAGTGTTACACTGCCTAAGTGTGTGTGCTAAAGAGACCGAGAAACCAGACAGCATGTTCCTGGCCAAGCCAAAATCACGCTACTGCCATGCTCCTGGAAGCTGCAATAAACTGTGTAAGCTGGGAGACCCAACCTGATTGAGAAGAAAAGAGGATATTGGAGCAACTGTCTTAAAAAACAATGAGAACTGTGTAGCTGGCTGGCTGACGCTGTCAGTGATGTTACAACTTTAAATTAAGACTGTTTTCCTGTTTGAGACCCCAGCGAAGAAAGCTAACCCGAGTTATTTGTTGCCCGTGCCAAAGCAAGAATTTGGTGGCCCTGTACCTCATCATGTCCTGTTTTGAGCTTAGGATTTACAAATACAAACAAACTGAGAAGCTTGCCTTTGAAGTCCTGCAAATCACCCCACCGCCTCCCCGAAGATTAATGGCTGCCTGAAAAATGCAAGTATAAAGCGATGCCCATCACCCCCCAGCGTCCTGAGTTTCGGCACTCAGTGTTTCAGTGCTTTCGTGTACCAGGTTAGAAGAGAAAAAAAAAAGAGTAAGTTTTTAAAATGTCTGTGAGAGAACCTGACAGAAGTAAAATAAAATTTACAGAGGAGTTGCCCAAGTTAAAGTGTCACGGCTAGAGAGCTGAGCTGTGCCGCTCTGTTTAGACAGAGGCCTTGCTAAAAAGTTAAAGGCCCTTGTCTGTCAAAAGGGGTGTAGGGCCACACTTTCCCTTTTTAAACTCATGCAAAAGTAGAGAGCCTTTGCTGGAAACATCGCATCTTCATTGCCCAGAGCCTTCACTGTTTGCCTCCATCATCATCTGGGCTTTTTAGAGACACTCTGCACATGAACTAAAATTTTAAATTGTCACAAACTTGCCATGGACAGTGCTATGAAGCTTTTGATAAACTTGAACTCTCATCGCTGTGGACCGTGTGTCTATGTTTGTAGTCAGCTCAGTGTACAGCAGGCTGAGTTTGATCTATAACTTTTAGATTTCCTTCTGCCAGAACTCATGCAGCATAGAGTTGCCGATGCAAAAATGGTGACCTAGAACTCTGCGTGTGTGGGTATGCCCGTCCCTTGATTTTAATGAGCCCTGAGCTTTCAGCCAGAAGACCAGTATGATTGCTGGATCTGCTCCATCATGCCTTACCATGCAAAAAGTGTTTTCCATTCATTGTGTTAAATTGCAGAAAAAGTTTGTTGTATATATTTTATGATTTCTTAGATATCATAAAGTATATGTGATATTTGCAAATTAGTGTTAGTTGCAACTCCAAATGATACTAAGTGTGGTTCCCAATGGATGACGAAGAGAAAAGACAAAAGCAAGTAGAAAAGAAGGAATAGAGAAAGTAGAAGACAGATAGAGAAGAGAGAAAAAGAAAAGGCAAAAGGCAAAGAAAAAACATTTGTAAAAAAGAAGCGTGGCCATAGTTGCCCCCAGGGTAAATTAAAAGCAGCTGATTGTGCCTGGAGCTTATTACCTGGGGTAAAGTAGCCACAATAATGTAATAGTTCTTTAAAATGAAGAAAATGTAACTAGAAGGAGAAGAAGAGCCTATCCCAAATGTGTGTCAGTGGGACTAGTGTAAGGCAGAAAGGTTTAAGTAAGTTTAACTTGAAAAAGACAAATAAAGAGACAAGGCTGGTGCATGGAGCAGAAAGTTTTGTGTAAAAAGTTTGAAACATGATCTGCAATACAGGCAGATCAGCAAAGAAAAAGAAAGCAAAAAAAAGAGAAAAAATTTGTCTTCCCATACTAATAAATAAAAAGTGTTATCAAGCACTTTGGGAAGCGAAGTTGTTTACAGGAAGCTGTGCCTGAGAACCAAACACTTCTAGCCTATGCTGAAAATGCTTGCTAGTGTTATGGGTAACATGTATAGTATAAAAACCCATTTAGTGCAATAGCTCGTGGTTCAGAGAAGCTGTCTGATCCAAAAATTAAGTACGCCTGTGTGCTGTAAGTTACCCAATAAAGTCTCCTTGTAAGTAACCCCCCCCTGCTGGAATCCCAAAACACAAGTTGGGCTAGAGCGCCTCACCCAGTATCAAACCCTGCTGTTAGAAGCCATGAAAGGCAGGTATAAAGAAGTCAATTAATATGACCAAAGTGTCTAAAGTGCTGCAAGGTGCCACCGAGGCCCCAGAGCGTACTTAGAGCATCTTTCAAATGCCTATCGCCAGTACACCCCCCTCGACCCAGAGGCCCAAGAAGACGTAAACGAAAAAAGAAAAGAAGAAGACCCGGCAGAGGCAGAAGATTCTTAAAAAAAGAACCAGTGTGCCCAGTGTGGACAAGATGGACATTAGTGGCATGAATGCCCAAATAAAATAAATCAAATACACAAAAGAAAAAACCAAAGGGGCCAGAATGGGCAAAGAGGGAGACAGCTTGAGAGGGGCCGTGACATTGACTGTGAGGGGCAGTGACATTGACTTCATGATTGACACTGGAGTGGCATCAAAAGCAAGCAAACATTAGCCTTAAACAAGAAGTTCAAACACTGAGCAAAGTTCTTCAAGCCCAGCGTCGCTTTGTCTTAAAAAAATAAGCCATTCCCATCACAGAAGTTCATCCTTTCCAACCAAGAGTTAAAGTATGAATTAAAGAGGGAAAAATAACCCTTTGACTCCCAGATGGAAAGAACTCAGAACTGTCATACTTTCCACCCCCGCAGCTATGAAAGCAGCTAGAGTTAAACCCTAGATACATTGAACACGAGTCAAGAGAGCGAGAGGGGGAGAGTAGACTGTAAACAGAAATCCTGAAAATCCTTTAAAAATCATTCTGAAAAAGCAGTAAGAAGACTCAGGCTAGACCTTACTGTAGACACACCGGGAAACTGTCCCCCTGCATACGGTCAGACCTGCAACTGGAGAATTGAAGAAGGGGACTAGACCCTACTGCAGCTTGCCAGGTGAATAGCTGCCCAGCGTACGGTCAGATCCCAAAGAAGATCAAACATGCGTATTGTAGTGTTGTAGTGTTAGTAGTGTTGCATTGTGTCTCCTTAATAAGGTGCAAAAAGGGGGGTCTGCCCCTGGAAAAAGAAGTTTGTCCCAGTGATTTGCTGATAATTACTGGCTTCACCTGGCTAACATCACGAGAGTAAAACATTTTTGTTTGCCAAGAGGTATACCTGCAAACAGGCTTATTAGCTCTTGCCTAATACCTGTCTGTAGACATCCTGGGAACATTCCAAAAGATACCATGTTAAGAGTTTATGGTGTAAGTTTAACTTATTCCCAAAATGCTAATTGGGGCGTAGTTGCAAAGATCCTACCCCCTACAGAGTTCACTCTACGCACCCCCATCATTGCTGAAACAAATGCTACGTGTGCACGAATGCTTAATTGTCAAAAATTTTCCAGAAAATATAAAGCTATCCCTGGCCCCCTTCCACTGAAATAAAATTCAAAACATATCTTTTAATGATGCCCACATACTTTTGCCTCATGGATAGTTTTAGACATGTAATTCCCGCACTTGGTCATTCATTCCTGCCAACTTGTCTGATAACCACCCATGTTGCCTCAGCCGCCAATTGAACTGGTGCCAATTCTTCCCCTGTAGCCCGAGAAAATCCGTCAACAGCAGCCTCGAGCACTCCAACTAACTAAAAATTGTAATAGTCATGTGCAGTTATATTCTGACTCAGAAAAATTGGCCTTAGCAATGTCACTAGTTGGGGTTCCAGGTTTAGCCTTGGCTGATGGTCTGGAAATCAACCGGTTAGCTTGCAGCTTAGCCAAAAGCATAAATGCCACCTCACGAGCATTGTCATTATTAAATAAAGAGTTGCGTGATCTAAGAGGTGCAGTTCTAGAAAATAGAGCTGGTATAGATTACCTCTTCCTTCTTCATCATTTAAGTTGTGAGACACACCAAAAGCTCTGTTGTTTTAACTTAACTGATAATGGCAATGCTGTAGATGAACAGATCAACAAGCTGCACAATATAGTAGCTAACAAAACAATAAGACAAAACAATTAGCTCAATTAGTTAACCCCTTGGCTTCCAGATCTTAGCTAGCTTAAAAGCATTGTTCATCCTAATTCTACCAGTATTGTTCATAAAAGTTCTGTTATGTCTCTGCGTTCCTTGTCTTATGCGCTGTTTAACCAATCTGTTTTATGTCACAGCTAGTAAAACTGCTGCCCTCTATGCTCTAATAGCCCAACAAGAGGCTAAGTAATATGTATGTCACAAAAAGCTTTGTATAGTTATCAGAAATGCTATAATTGTAATGAAATTATGCATTTAAGGGGGGAATGTAGCAGCCATATCGGGGGTCAGACTAAGTAGCCTCATGCAGTCTCATGCTTCATGTTCTTGCTGAGCTCTTTCTCCCTTGAATATATTGTTGTAAGCTGACGAGACACAGGAATTCCTTATCTTGTCAAAGGTCATACAATTGTATATCTTGTTCTCTGCTGTTCTCTTCTGTTCTCTCCTTATCATGGCTACCCTATAACCCAGTTCTTGTATTATAAACAATGGTGCTAGGAGGAAAAATGTTGAGGATTGCAACCCCATGCGGGAGGGGGAGGAGGAGCCGTTTCATATGTGTCACAAAGTCTATAAAACCAATGTACTAATGTAAATCGGGGCTTCTGGCTCTTTGGAAACGATTCCAGCCTTAAGCCCGCGCGTTAAATAAAGAATCTCTTTTTCCTTCACTCCGTGGTCTCTCTGACTCTGGGTTCTGCAACATAATAATGCTGCATAGGGAATTACATGATATATGGGCCAAGGCCAGACCTTGAGAGTTCTCCCTTGCTTTATTCAGTAAGTACTGTGAGAGCTTAAAAAGTCCATCTAGCTGGGGTCTAGCTGCTAGACCTGCAGCAGATGGGGCATAAAGTTAGCCACCATTTCAACAGCAATGGAGTTTAGTGGAGTAGGACACTATACACAAGCAAAAGCATTTTGACATTTGTGATCAAGAGATGAATGCATGAACTAATGGATTGCACACGAACACATAAGATACCACATCATGTACTGGATATGTCAATCACTTCTGCAGGAATTTTAAGGTGTCCTAAAGCTATTAATAATTAGGGTAGAGTTTAAGAATAAATCTTGCTGGAATTATGTTAATGCTGTACACTATATCATCAGCGGACTTGATTTTCCTTTTGCTCATATTGGTTACTTCTGGATTCATTTGATGCAAATGAGATCAGAATCAAATACAATGTTTAATAACGTTTTCCAATTCAATTTGCTTCCTTCTCCACAGGGGATTCGCTGCCTAGACAAATAGCTTCCTTTGGGTCTCGCGCTATTTCCAAATATAGCATCTTCTGTGGAATTTGCAGGTCCATTGCCAGGATTCTGGATTGTAAATGGTAATTTACTGTCAGGTTCCCATGTAGCAGTTGGTAATTGGTGGCTGATTGTCAAGGTTACATGGATATGGTCACCAATCAAAATGTCTAAACTGGGGGTCACTGTTGAGCAGTGTTCCTGGGAACAAGCACACTTCTAGAAATGGGATGTGTTAGTATGATTTGTTTCTTCCCAGGTTTCTGCCTTTGAGAGCTTGATACCACAGAATGACTGTCTGAGGGACAGGGGCATTGGAGTGAGAAGGTTAAATAAATGAAATAACCTAATTGTGCCCAAGCCCAAAAATACATGAACAACAAAAGGACTGGTGACTGGGAGCAACTGGGAGAAATACCGGGTGAAATGGCTATTTGGGGATGGGCAGAGCAATGCTATGCCACCTAGACAGTGCCTGGGTGACATAGATATTTCAGTTTCCTGGCTCTGAGCTCAGAGTCAGGGGTCCAAGCTTGGGGCCAGGAAACTGCGCTCCCCCCATCCCCCACCCCCCTCCAGCCAGCGCAGAATGAACCACACTGGCTGCTGCTACCACCTTGCAAACACAAGCTCGTAGGGGGTGAAAGGGGGTGTTCCCGGGGGCAGGGAGGGGAGGACCCTGGGGACATGGGGCTATGAAGTATCCCCAGCTGTCCCCAGCCTCCTCTCCTCCCTCTCTCCAAAGCCTCCACTAGACAGGCAAAATTGCCCATTTAGCTGAAATGCAGAGTGGGAGATGCAAGGCGCCTCCTGTTCTGCATTGGAAACTCATAAGCCTCCACGTTTGAAGGCTTACGAGTACCTAGGGTGCACCCTATAGGGCTGTGCCCTAAGAAGAAGGTACACGTGGGGTAGAAAGAGAAAATCCAAGGATTGTTGTAAGACTTTAAGGAATGCCTAGGTTAGACAGTGCTGTGACCAAGGGCATAGAGACTATACTCTGAGAAGGGGTATTTACTTAGGCATTTAATGTCACATGTTGGCTCCTAAATTCTTGAATAAACAAGTAAAGATCATTACGTTCTTTGAAAGTCTGGATTAAGCAGTAGCTGCAAATCAATTTGGAGTACAAATTAATACCACAGCTAAGCTAAACTTACCAAATGGATAATCTCTGAATTTTGTATTCATGGGATAACCAAGCTATTGCATATCATACCTTCTCTGAAAAACCTCTTGTTGGTTACACACTGCCACCAGAATGTTCAGTTCACTCAGGTTCTTTTATGTTTCTCCTCCAGCCCTACAACTATTGTCATATTTAATTGTACTGTTGTCTATTTTATTGTTATAGTAGCAAAATGCCCAACTTTATGATAAGTGGCTTTTGTGCACATGCCCATGTATATTGCAAGGCAGACCCTCGGGAGGTATAATATGTTTCTCTGTGGTCTGCACACAGATACACTTTGCACTTTTGTCAGTGGGAGATGGCCTACCTGGTATCAGAGTGGATAGACAGCAGGTTGTTGCTCTCACTGCAACTGGCCCCAAATGCAGTGCCTTCCTTTTTCTTACAGGAATAAATGGTAGCCATTCCCTTACATGTGTAGAAGTAATGAAGTGTACATGGGAAGACACCACTGTGGTTGGGGATAAACCTTCTCTCTGCTCCAACTGAGCCCAACTGTTAAGTATCCAGTCTGCTTTTATCTGCATAGCCAAATACTGGGTTCTGCTTTTTGGTCATGCCACAGTGAGACAGATTGTTGTGGACTGGCTATTACATATATAGAGATCTTGCAGGAAAAGGGGAGATTGCCTCATAAATCATGGCATAACAATGCACTTCTATATTTCTCAAAGAACTATGTAAGGATTATATTGAACAAGTGTATATTTTCCAGTTCAAAGATTTCAGCACATCCAGCTTCTGCATAGTGATTGCCCACAGAGGAAAAGAAAGCAAAAAGATTGTAAGAAGACCTTCAGGGGCCAAAGTGAGAACTAACTTATGCAAAGTATAAGTGGGCACTTCTACTCTTACCCAGTGAGCAATTTCTATTAAGGCTCATTCTTGCCTATTTTACACACTGTAGGGGCTGCTCATTGGTAAGAGAGAAGCACTTTGCATTTGCTCAGAGGTACCCTCTTTGTTATCAGTTCACATGTTCCAGAACTGAGCTATGGCATTCAGATGTATTTATTTAAGTATTTCTAGGCCACCTTTCAGAGTAAAAGCTTGTCACAAGTCAACTCACTATATATAAAATACAGTAGACAATCATAAAAACAGAGAATAAAATTATCATAAGCAACTATTTTAAAATAACAATAAGTTGACAGCAGATAAAACCTATCATTGTAGCTTGGCTAAAAGATTTCAAATAATTTCCAGAATCAGCATCATGATAAAGCCATCAGGAAGAGCAAGCTGAAAAAGATGGCTATTTAAAGCCTGTTTAAAAACCTGAGTCCAAGGGTCCAGTTTCATCTCCATGGGTAAAGAATTACAGTAAGTGAAAAGGTAAGTGCTCCAAATGTAAAATCAGTGATTTATATAAAAGCGTAGTACAAAAAAAAACTGTATATGCACCACACCCCTGGTGAGGTTCCTTTTTGGTCCTGTGTTCCATGTACATATAAAACTTGCATGTCAGGGTTCACATGTAGGTGAGGACATGCAGCAGCAGTTCTTGGTGGCTGCTCCTGCCTCTGCTTTCCATATGTCCAATGGCTCTATCCCACTCAACCTCTGTGCATTCAGCCAAAAGTGAGAGTGTGTTCTGCACACACATACAGTTGTATGAGCATAGGATCTGTAAGCATGATTGAGAACTCTGACACAATCAGTGTTCTCCAATCATATATATACCCTATTTTTATATTTAGTCAAATATATGTTTAAAAGAGCAATTTCAAAATTTGAAACAAATAAAATCAAAGATTCGGGGATCAAGGATAGAGCTAGCAGATGCATGGAAGCTGGGGGAGCAGCCAGATGAAATAACACCATTCTCTTCTCCATGTATTCATCCTACACATGGAAATCAGTTGAGAAGACACCTGATTACACATGGTCTGAAACACACTGTCCATATGTATGGGGATGCCCCCTCTCTCCTACCTAAAGGGCACCCTTGGTTCCAAGCCTAAGACCTGAGGGATCATGAGTAGCTAAAATTTTAAGCTAAGTTCTTCCTTGCTACATCCCCAAATGAAACCTTACTTGTCAAGCCAGGGAATCTAATTTATCTTTCCAACATTCATATATACAGTCTAATACATTAAAGTTACAGTTACAGCAGAAACACGAATTTCTACAGAGAGAGTTGAAATGTCAGATCATAACAGCATCAAAGTCTTCATGGATGTGAACTGAAGAAAATGACAAATATGCAAATGAAGTGTGTCATCAGCTACGTAGCATTCCCGTTGTTCCCTTTCCTTCTACAGAAGGCAGAGACTCCCTGTTCCCTGCACGCCTCTTAGCTCTCAGGATTAATTTTACTTCCATAATGAGGCTCTTTTGTCCCATCTAGGGGCATGCAACTGTTTCCAATTTGGTGACATTTGTTTAACATTGCATAATGGTTCTGGATATCACAGAGGAATAAGCTTAATCACTCAGTAAACCAACTGGGAAGGTTTCACTAGGTAGGCAAAATACTTGAGTTACAACTTGCCTACTGGGCCAAATGCTTGTAAAATCTGTCAGTTTGCAGGAAGCTACAGTGGAATATTAGTTTACTAACTCTCCCACAAAGCCCACAAACACCTTCCTTGCTGGCACAACAGTAGCCCATCAGATGGTTTAGGCAAAAATGCAATGGGCAGAATCCACTGGGGAAATCTCTGGCAGAGCAGTCCTATTGTGCAACTCCCATTCATTTCTCATCTATGGGGCTTGTTCAGGAGATCTTGGCAGACTGTGAACGTGAGCAACGCCCCCCCACAACAAAAATGTCTGTAGATGGGCATATGGTGGACACAGTTTGAAATCTTAGGCATTCGAAGTTGTTGCCTCTCCCAGAAAACAATTGAGAGAAAGTCCATTGCTACTTTGCATATGATATTGTTTTGATGGTAAAATTTTACTGTTTTAAATTGTTTATGGTGGGTTGTACATCGCCCAGAGTGGCTGGGTGACCAGTCAGATGGGCGATTAATAAATTTAATAAATAAATAAATAAATTGATTTCAAAAACATAAAGAGAGCCCTGTTAGATCAGGCCAAAGGCATAACTAGTCCAGCACCTTGTTTCCCACAGTGGCCAGCCAGATGCATCTGGGAAGACCACAAGGAGGACTTGGGGGCAGTGTCCCTAACGTACTGTCTGCTGCCCTTCCGCCGTTTTTATTCAAGACGTTTTCATTCAAGCTGGCCTTTGGTGTGTAAGTGGGTCTGTTGGGTGTGGTGCCATCTTTATAGTGTTACGGTTGCATTTTTAATTGTGTTTTAGGAAGCAGTCCTATCCAGATAGGCGACCACCTATCCAAAGCAGAACAGGAGAAGCACAGAGAGGATTGTTCCCTCCGTGCTTCTCTTGCCCTGCTTTTTCGGCCAGACAGGCGATTGCGGCTCTCTAGCCGTGAGAGGATGGAACAGGGGAGGAGGCTGCTGTACAACACATAGGATGTGTCGTACAGGCATTTCTGCCCTCCCCACCCCAGAACACCTCCAACCACCACCCTTTTAAGCTGCTCCGCGCTCCTCTTGCAAGCTTGGAGGACAGCTGTTCTGTGCTGCCTCGGAGGTAGCACGGAAGTGGGAGGAGGTTGGTTCCCAGAAAACAAGATATCCTATGGTCATCTATAGTTGCTGTCTAGCGGCCATAGGATTGCTCCCTTAATGTATTTGTTTTCTTATTGTTAAAATCAAGTTCTATTTGTCTATAATTGTAAGCCTCCTTGAGTGCCATTTTCTTGGTAGAAAGGCAGGGTACAAATCAAATCAAATAAGTACATAAATATTTTTTAAACTAAATATATCCTCCATGTAAGAGGATATTGGTTCATCTCCTATGGTTCAGGATCCCTTCTAAGGTCCTGTGGGCCAAAACAGACATTACTTTAACTCCGTATCTAGCCACTACATCTTATTACTATTATTATTATTATTATTATTGGTCTAGAGTAGGCACGGGGGGCCTGATCCAGATTTTAAAAGCTCCCCCTTACATCCACACTAGGGTCCCAATCCAGTTTGGGCCCCCTGCACCTGCTCTTGAGTAAAAATGAAAGAAGGACATAACTGTTAAATATGAATTGAAAGTACTGCCCGCTTTGGCCCCTAGAAACCTTGTTTCCTGTGACAGCAGAAAAACCTGGGACTAGGACACCATTATCACATCCCTGAATGCCTCAGCAACAAAGCTCTCTGTCTCTCTCAGCTTCTCCAGGTCCCCTTGTTGTCTGAGAGCCAGGAGCTCACTGCACAGAGCAGACACCCACAACATTTCCCCAGTTGCCACACCTCTATGCCAGGGGGCAAAGGCAATTCTAATTGCTTCCTTGAGCAACTCATTAAAAATGAGCAGGGAATTCCATTTAAAATGAGGAAAGATGTTTTTATTTTATTTGTTGATCAAAATACTTTGCTTGCTTGTTTGTTACATGTATATCCCGCCTTTCCTCCAAGGAGCCCGAGGCAGTGTACGTGATCCTCCTCCTCTCCATTTTATCCTCACAAGGACCCTTGCTTCATGGCAGAGTGGGGACTAGGACCCAGGCCTCTCCAGTCCTAGTCCACCACTCTAAACACTACACCTCAGTGGCTTTACGCCCTTTTTAATGTTTACAAAAATCTGCACAGTGGCTAAAGCCATTAAAATACAAAATGCAAACATAAATTAACTAAAACATCAAAAGAGCCTCACACTTTATAGCAGCAACCAAATTCCAATTCAAGCCAGGTTCATCATGCCAAGCCCAAAGCCTGTCAGAGCAGCATAGTCGTGACCTGCTGCCTAAAAGCCACAAGGGAAGGAGTGTGGTATGTATCTCTGGGAGGCAGCTTTGTAAGATCAGCACTACCATGGAACGGTGTATTGGCTGGCTACATTTTTATCCTCTTTGATCAACCAACGAATTTCACATGGAAGGAGTATGCAGAGTAGGGCCCCCAAGGAAGATCTTAATGTATAGATATGGGAGAAGACCGTCCTTCGATCATTTGGGAGTCGGGCCCTTTAGAGCAGGGGTGGACAACACATATGCCCCCTGGCTTCTAGCATGGCCCCCACTGCCCCTACACTGCTGGCAAAAAAATCGATGGTTTGCCCCCTAACTTTGGTGGCAAACTTTAACAAAGACTTAACTGAAACAAATTTAGCTTGAAAACAAACCACATTTGTCCTTTTTAAGCCTCCATTGTGGTTTGCAGCTGAAATTTGGTGGCAACCCGCCAATGTTTTTGCTACCACCCCCCCCTACTGAGTTTTGGTAGTGCAATGGTGGTGGCAGCAGTGGCAGCAGCAGGAGTACAGCCTGGGGGTAGTGGTGTCTGGGGGTGGAACATGGCCCCGGGCTCCTTGAAGTTGCCCACCCTTGCTTTACAGCTTTAAAGGTCAGTGGTATCGCTTTGTTGAACTGGGCCCAGAAATGAATTGGGAGCCAATACAACTTTTGTAAAATTGAGAGTTTAAAACTTCACCAACCAATTTTAATCATCATAATGACCTAGAAGATGAAAATATAGAACTATTTTTTTAAGGATGGAACTAGGGAATGCAGAAGTCATAGAGCTGCTGTCAAAACCGGAATCCCTAGGTCTAATTTCCACTCCTGCCTGTAACATTTAGTAAAACTCACTCCATAATATGATGTCATCACGCTGTGACTTCCCCCAATCCCAAGGCTGGCAGTCAGTGATGTGGGTGCAGGGGAAACTCACAGCATGATGTTGGCACATCATGGGAGAGAAGCGAGAGTTAAACACAAGGATCTTGTTTTGTGTGGCAGCCTCATGACTTTTGTAATGTCTGCCCAAAATGATGGCTCTGACTGTTAAAAAAAAAAAAAAAAGGCAGACAAAGAGAAGAATTACAGTTAAGTCCATAACATTCTCTTGAAAAATAAGCCGAGTTCAGTGAGACTTAGGGCACAATCCTATACATGCTTAAACAGAAAAAAGTCCTACAACTCCCAGCATCCTCCAGTCAGCCATGAGAATGCTGGTAGCTGTAGGACTTTTCTGTCTAAACAAGTATAGGATTGTGCCCTTCTTACTAGTACCTGGATCCTGTTAAAAACAAGGCAACCCACTACCTCAGAAATAAATGTTTATAAAGAGAAGGCATGACCCTGAGGGGTGGGCAGCACTTTGAGCTTTAGATGCAAGTGTGAATTGAAAGGATAGCGAGAAGCACTTTTAAAAATAGATCCATGTGCCATTGTTTGCAAAAAGTATCTCAGAAGCTTGAAAAATGATTTCTTTTCCCTTTACTGATTTTGTTCTTTTCCTTTTCAGTAAGCAATCATTATTCCCCATGTCTTTTAAATGAAGCTGAAATTAGCTTGGTTATTTTTGTTTAACAACAACACACTCCATCTATGTGGTGCTTTTATCCTGGGGGGAAAAAACACCCAGCTTTGTTTGTTCGCTGGCATCGGTGATGATGTCAGCAAAGCTCCCGGAAGAGTGGCTGTTGTTTGTTAATTGCTGGCTGCCTCACAGTCAGCAAGAGGAGTAACAAAGTGATGTTCTTTTGGAGGCCCTATAAAAATGTCCTCAAATAGGTTTCATGTTAAAAAACAAATATTAATCATGATCCAATATGGCAGCCACCAAAGCCCTTGATCACACTGGCCTTCTGAAGTGGCAACAAAGTGACTTTGACCTCCTCAGGCCCTGCTTCCAGGTCTCATAGGAAGAGCTGGGAGGGATGAGTATATCACAGAGAAACATACATTTTGTGCAAGTATCAGGAGTATGCACATTTTGAGTTGGGGGATCAATCCATTCCCCCCATTCACATGCAACCCAGGTGAAAGGAAGTATGATACCGCCACAGAAAATCCAAACCTATCATTTGCTTAGCCAAAGAGCCACACCAACAGAACAACAGATAACAGAACATTAAAACACCAGGAAACACCCAAAGCAGAGTCTATGGCAAGCAACGGTGCAGCTCATCTGCCCATTCCATCCCACACGCAGTATTCCTGGGTCAATTATAAAGGAAAGCACCAGTGAGGATGCTTCAGTGTTATTCATGTATTGCTGGTAGTTCTTGATGTGTGTCCTCTTCTCCCCACCATTACTGTGGCCAATAGGATTTGCAGGGATGGGGAAGAGCAGCCAGTCCTGGTGTCACTGGTTTGGGCTACTACAATATGAAGTTGAAGATCTGGGTTCAAATCCAGATTCATTTCTTTTTGTCAGTTGCAATACTTGCTTACCTGTAATATTTTCAGTACAACTAAATCAGTCATTATTTAAACATCTGGTTTTTAATGATAAAGTTTGGGGATATAATAAAAAGACACGATGCGTGGTAACTAAAGGAAGATTACAAGTGCAAGGTCAAAGGAGTCGGTCTGAGCTCTGGCTGGCTGGCAGAGGAAACCCTGTAAACTGTAGCACTGGGCATTGTTGTGTCTTGCTGCTGCCTATATTATGGTTCTTGTTGCTGTTTGGAATGATATGTTTTGTCTAGCAGGAGACAGCACAGAACCAAAATTCAGAATTTTACAATGGACAGACTGGCTCAGTAGATGGACTCTGAAGCAAAATAAATGGATGCTCCATCTGTATCTGTTCAGTCAGATTTCTCAAATCAAACGCAGATCACCTCACAAGGCTGTAAAGAAGTGTTCACTGGTGTTACTTGAAGCACAGGTATCCACAAGCAGCTAGTCTTATTGCAATGGAACCTTCTGGCATCCAGTTTAGGACTTCTGTCCCTTCAACACATACAGCTTCCAGTACAGTGTGTGCTCCTGCCTCTAGAGCAGGGGTGGGCAACATGTGGCCCTGCAGCTGTTTTGGCAGCCCCCATCAGCCTTGCCACAAGTTGCCCACCCTGCTCTAGGAGGTGTGCCCACTTCAGAAGGTCTTGTGTAGTGAAGGGACAGGAGAGGCAATGCACAGTCTCTATAAGCTTTACCTACCATGGCAGCCCCCTGGCATGGCTGTGTCAAGTAATCTCTGGTTTTGATTTTTGGATTGAAAATAATGACATTGATGGGGTAGCAATATTTTCTAAAAACATTTTGTGCAAATATTCATTTAAAAATCCATTCAGTTCTATGGTTTTCTCTAGCTGTTTCTGCATGCATGCATGCATGCACGCACACTCTGCTTCTTTCTCCTTCCTGGACCTAACACAGTGAATGGGATGATATTATGGTGCTTCACACCAAAACAACATTTGGTTATGTAGTGAATGTCACTGAGGGCCAAGAGGATTGAGTAGCGTTCTCTAGATCAGTTACATGGGTGATCCCAGACAATCGGGGAACACAGAATGAATGGACTGAGATTAGAGTGATATAAGGCCAATCAGATTTGGCTGTCTGATAACATGTCACTGAAAACAACTGGAGTAAAGTAAAAATGACACAAACTCAGGGCAATATAAATGAACAGGCCATTATTTCTTAAGTTGTGCTAAAAATAATTGAAAAGGGTGGCAATTTGTTGACACTGTTGAAAATATTTGCAGAAAACTGTGGGTGTCTGCGGCTCAGCACTATGCAATATGTTTTAATTCTGTGATTTTCTGCCTTGATCTTCTGGTTCAGAGAGAGTTAAAATATAAATATATAAATAATGTTTCTATTCCAGGAATGATGAGCTATTTGATGTAGGAAATGGGTATTTTCAATCACATATTAACAAGGAGAGGCAAACTAAAACCTTGCTAAAAGGAAAAGCCTTACAGGATATATATATATATATATATATATATATATAGAGAGAGAGAGAGAGAGAGAGAGAGAGGTGTAAAGTGGCACAGCAGCAAAACAACAAGGAAGCTCTGGATCCATTGCAGGATGCAGTCAGTCTTAAGGTAAAATATCTATCTATCTATCTATCTATCTATCTATCTATCTATCTATCTATCTTTCATACATACACACACACACACACACACTTTCTGCAACCCATCCCATTCTGATTTCACTGACTTCAACATGCATGACATAATAAAAGGACTGAGGGCAAAACATAGCCCTGGGCAAACACTGCAGAGGGCAGAAAGACAAAAGGAAACATGTTTCTTAATTCCTGCTGGCAGCACCATCGTGCCATGGCACACAATGAGCTCACAACTGTGATGCCCAGGCCTCGTTCATTTGTTCATTCATTATATTTCTATACTACCCCATAGTCGAAGCTCTCTGGGCAGTTCACAAAAATTAAAAACCATTCAAATACATTATATACAATATAAAAACTATTCACATAATTACATAAAACAAATAACACACACAATAACAACATATATCTAAAACAATTTAAAAACAATCAGCCAAAGACAATCAAGAGACTCATTATATGCTGCCAAATGCCTGAGAGAAGAGGAGGCATGCATTTGTCCCTAAAGTCAGATGAACAGGAGGACAGGAGCTCCTGAGCTCCTGCCGATGTCACACTCGGGCTTGTGCTCCAAGGAGTTAATTCCCCCGCCCCCTGCTGAATCTCATCAGCCACTCTCCTTTGATGGAATCCACATGTAGATTCTCTAGCAGTGAGAAAGAGGGCAGGTTTTTCCCTTCCAGGCTTTCATTATATTGCAGTTTTCATGATTTTCCAAAGCTGCTGGGTTCATGAAAATTAATGCAATTCTGCCAGACTGTTTCCTTTGCATCTGATGTGCCCTGATGCATTATGAAATCTCTTCAAGGGATTGAAATTTCCCTTCCGCTGAGTGCAAACCATCAGAGCTTAATTCACACAGTTCTGAGATCCTTGTCCCTGACCTGAGCGCTCTGGTAAGTGGTCCAGCTGAATAAAGTAGAAGAGCCTTCCATAAGCCAGAGTGTTTGTTCAAATGCCTCTTCCAGGTTGATGGCATCAGCTCATTTGCTATGAAATGCTGTGCCGAGTCAACAGACAGATTTTGCAAAATATGTCAATGCTGTAAAATGTCCAAAGCATTTGCTATCTTTCCTTTCACTCCTGGCCAGTGAAAAGGAAACAGATTCCAGATAGGAAATATTTGCCACATGGGAGCTGTGAGAGGCCATAACAATGAATCGTGGTGCAGCAGGCCAACAGAAGAGATTATTTGTCCTTTTGCCTGCTGGAGTCTTGCAAAGCACTCTTCCAACACTAGTAAAAAAAACACATAAAGTATTAGAGCAGTGGGCAGCTATTGCATAGGATGTAGTAATGTACTTTGATTTACCCAATATAACATTGATTGTTTTAAGAGGGAGCTTTAGTCAGGTGTTAAGGATAAGAATAAATAAATAGTGATAAGAAAAAAAATACTTTATATTAGTATAGTTTCAGATATTTTCTTATCTTTGCTTGATTCGTTCTGCTTTGATTAACCAGTTTCTCCTGTAACAGGGAATTTGGGGCCAGGGAAGAGGATGATAAGGGACTGTCAAACACAGTGACATTTGTACTGCAAGCACGAGGTCTAGAAAATAACTTTTTGAAAAAAGCTGAGATGTATAGGATGCTGGGACTGTTTCATACTGCAACTTCTACATGGTAAAGCTGCAGACATGTAAAATATGCACTGGGGCTGTGCACCACTTCGGCCCGAGGTCCAAAGCCCAAGTTAAATTGGGCTGCTTTGGGCAGCTTCAGGCCCCTTCCGAGGTGAAGTGGAGGGAGCATGGAGTGACCAGAAGTGGGTCAGGGGCTCTCTGAAGTGCTTCAGTGTGCTTCAGAGCTTTGGCACCCTGGCCCAGCCGTGCTGGCGTCTCCAGGTCCTTACTGGCACCACTGCCTCCATTGCTGCTGCCTCCGCCTCTGCCCTGGACGTGCACCGGCTCTTGATGCAGGGAGTCGCCATTTTTAAAAGCTGGCAGTGGCAATGATTGTGGTGGTGATAGCAGTTGTGGAAGCAACAGCAGCAGAGGTGGCAGCAGTGGTAGCCCAAGTAAGGAGCTGGAGGTTTGCGCAGGGGCATCAGGGGGCCCCCAAAGCAGGATCCAGCCATGCGAATCCTGCTTTGGGTTCGGGGCTGAGGTGGGGTTGGGTCCCCCTGAATCAGCCCAAGCCAAATCGGGCCCTCCTCGAAAGCCACAAAGCGGTTTCTGAGTTGGATCGGGGGAGGGGGCAGGCACAGCCCTGATAGGCACTACTTTGGTCAAACCACATATTTCCACAATACATTTGCCGAGTTTTTGGTTTCTACTAACTACACTACATCTGACCACAATTTCCATAGCTTGCTATGTGATCACATAAAACATCTCTGGCCAGCATGCATGAACACCAGGTGTTCCAAAATCCAAATAGCTCTGTCTTGGCAGATATAATAATATGCAGTAGACAGAATGGGGGGAACTTGCATGGATCTCCCCTCTCATCCTATCCCCTTGTATGCTAACATGATGGAGAGACTGAGAAGGGAAACAACTGCTTTAAAAGCAGTGCTGTTTTGATGGCACAATCATGGCTAAGATTCCAAGAGACAATTAGGCTGGAAAATGTCATTGCTAGTCCTCTTATGGTTTTGAATCTTGCAGCTCTAGCTTCTTGAAATCCTATTCAGCACACAGCACCTTTCCATCTTCCCATTTAATCTAATTCATCAAAGCATTGACTGCCAGCTCACCAAGGAAGACAACTTGCCCAAACACTAAAGACAAAATAGAATGAAATCCAGGGGCTCAAGACTAGCATGTGTATAAAGCAGCAATTTGCAAGAGGCAAATCCAGGATTTAAAGTCAAAAGCCCAGCTCTTGGTCTCAGAATTGTTTTCCAGAAAAGGATTCTAGACAGGTTCTGTTGTTAATAACAGTTAGGGGGGAAGGACTACTTATCCTACAACCATTGCCCAGTGCTAAACCATCTGTTATATCCAATGCATTCCCGTACTGAAATGATCTTTTTCAATTGCATTGACCTAGACTGAGATACCTGTGGTACAATCCCATCTGAAATTATCCTCAGAGATACACACATCATCATCATTATTATTATTATTATTATTATTATTATTATTATTAAATTTATTAATCGCCCATCTGGCTGGTCACCCAGCCACTCTGGGCGATGTACAACATACAATAAAACAGTTTAAAACAATAAAATTCTACAGTAAAAACATTTTCTAAAAAACCCTAACCCACCCCAAATGCCTGCCTGAACAACCACGTTTTTAATGCACGATGGAAGCTCATTAAAGAGGGGGCATAGTGGAGTTCCCTAGGGAGGGAGTTCCACAGAGTGGGGGCCACCATAGAAAAGGCCTTCTCCCTTGTCCTCACCAGTCTAGCTGTCCTGGCTGATGGGACAGAGAGAAGGCCATCCGAGGCTGATCTTGTTAAGCGGTCTGTCTGGTGCTGCTGGAGGTGCTCCTTAAGATAGGCTGGGCCGGAACCATATAGGGTTTTAAAGGTCAAAACCAACACCTTGAATTTGGCCCGGAAAACAACTGGTAACCAGTGCAACTCCTTCAGCACTGGAGTGATGTGATCTCGCTGGAGGCTGCCTTTAATCAGGCGAGCCGCCGCGTTCTGTATCAGCTGCAGCTTCCGAACCGTCTTCAAGGGTAACCCCACATAGAGCGCATTACAGTAGTCTAAACAAGAGGAGACCAGGGCATGTACTACCGATGGGAGCAGATGGTCAGGAAGGAAGGGGTGCAGCTGCTGTATCAGATGGAGTTGATACAGCGCTGTCCGGCTCACAACTGACACCTGAGCCTCCATGGACAGCTGGGAGTCCAAAATGACCCCCAGGCTGTGGACCTGGTCTTTCAAGGGTAGCCGTACCCCATTCAACACCAGGTCAACATCCCCCAGCCTCCTCTTGTCTCCCACCAAAAGTACCTCGGTCTTGTCAGGGTTCAGCTTCAGCCTATTCCTCCCCATCCAGCCACTCACCGTCTCCAGACATTTGGACAGGGATTCTATGGCCAACCTTGGTGAAGATTTGAATGAGAGGTAGAGCTGTGTGTCATCCGCATATTGATGACACTGCACCCCAAACCTCCTGATGATAGCCCCCAGCGGCTTCACATAGATGTTAAATAGCATCGGGGAGAGGATGGAACCCTGTGGCACCCCACACGCGAGCAGCCACGGGTCCGAAACCTCCTCTCCCAGTGCTACCCTCTGGTACCTGCCGGAGAGGAAGGACCGGAACCACCGCACTACGGTGTCCCCAATGCCCAACCCCTCCAGGCAGTCCAGGAGGATACCGTGGTCAATGGTATCAAAAGCCGCTGAGAGGTCAAGGAGAACAAGGAAGGAGCATTCACCCCTATCCAGAGCCCTCCTCATATCATCTACCAAGGCGACCAAGGCCGTTTCTGTCCCATGCCCAAGCCTGAAGCCCGACTGAAATGGGTGTGAAGAGTCTGTGTCAGAGTAGCGCCTGCCTCACCAACCACAATGCAATATGTGATGCACTCTTTCTGCTGAAGAACTACCTGTCCAATGTTAGTTTAACAGGTTGTCATGTGGTGGTAACATACCCATGCATGTATGTCGGTCATGGGTGTCCTCTCCTAAGCAGTGGGAAGTTCAGGAGAGTCTTAGCAGGGTCAGTTTTGACCATTTCCCTTGGAGGAGGGACTTACATTTTATCTGGTCTCTTGACAGTACAGGCTGGAAAGAAATAAAAGAGAAATTAGTGCAGAATCAGTGCAGACTCCACAGTCTAAGAAGCTCAGAGTACACAAGGCTGCTTTTACCAGGTCTCTGATCCCAGCAGTTTTTCTTCAGACCCACACCTAGCCTCTGTTCTTAACTTCTGGGAATTATCTTTTTTATTTCATAGAGTCATCCAGCAAAACATTATGGATGTTTCCATTGCAAGCAATGTTGCTTGCTTTTATTGCCATTTTATTTGTTCATTAATAACCAGGACCCATACTGAATTGCTAAACCTTAAGAGCAATGAATGAGTCCTTGGCTGTACGTGGCAAATCTAATCTAGCAAGTATGTTAGCATACTTCTCTTTCCATCATACCAAATTCTACCAAAACCTGAAGGGAACCTACATATTACTGTGAGTCACCCATAAAAACAGGCAAAAAGCTAGGGTAAAATAACATATTGAACAGACTCCCAATTCATTTTTAAGAGGCTGCTATAACATAAACAATACATTTTATGCTAGCTTTCCCTGAAGTTATTTCATGTGTATGAAAACACTCCTCTTCAATAGGGTGCCTTGATGCTGTAATGACTTACTGTAATAGTTTCATTTCTGTCATACAATTGTGCTGTGTATGATACTCTGTAATGTGTTATTATTTAAGGGGTTAAGAGGGTAGGAAGTTCTTTTTTCAAGTGGGCAGTAGAAATTGATACTTTATATCGAACTGCCTAGATTTAAGCAGTAACGAGATGCTAGAAGGTAAGAGGATGACTGCAATTTGAGTGGAGACTCAGTAGACCATATATAAAAAGGAGAAGAGATGGGCAAGCAAGCAAAGGGGGCAAGACAAACCAAGATATTGATCAGAATTTAAAAGGTTATCCATTCAAAGCAGAAGAATGTCCAAATTGTTTTTGCTACAGGAAAGCACGCCACTGCAAAAAGAGGATTAAGAAAGTAACAAAGTTTACTCTCAACTCCAGAAGCACATGGCATCAGTATTAATAATAAGAACCTTCTATTTCAGTAATTACAATCTTATTGTGATTCAGAGTGCAGATATATACTAGTTGACAGGAAGTTATTTTCAATACCAAAGGATGCCTTCTAGGTACGGTTAGAAATCCAGGGGGTGGGGAACACACTTTTTATTTTGGAAATAGCTAACAGCATTTTCTAGTGCTGCAAACATCCCAGAAATGTTAAGACAATAACACCATGCTACTGTAGCATCAGGCAACAGGAACTTGGTTATGGATCAAATTATAGAAAAATCCCATTAACCTGGATGAAGATTTCAGGATTCAATAAATCATCCTTTTCCCCAGGTGGAAATTGTTGAATCAGTACATATTTGGAGACTGAAGCATCTTGCTGCATGCAACTGTTCTTACACTGCAATCCTATACATTTCTACTCAGAAGTAAGCCCAACTGACTTCAGTGAGACTTAGGGCACATGGCTGGCTGGAGAATGCTGGGAGTTGTAGGACTATTTTCTGTCCAAACATGCATAGGATTGCGCCTTTTGTTGTTGTTGTTGTTTATTCGTTCAGTGGCTTCCGACTCTTCGTGACTTCATGGACCAGCCCACGCCAGAGCTTCCTGTCGGCCATCACCACCTCCAGCTCCCTCAAGGTCGAGTCCGTCACCTCCAGAATATCATCCATCCATCTTGCCCTTGGTCGGCCCCTCTTCCTTTTGCCTTCCACTTTCCCTAGCATCAACATCTCCTCCAGGATATCCTATCTCCTCATGATGTGGCCAAAGTACTTCAGTTTTGCCTTTAATATCCTTCCCTCAAGTGAGCAGTCTGGCTTTATTTCCTGGAGTATGGACTGGTTTGATCTTCTTGCAGTCCAAGGCACTCTCAGAATTTTCCTCCAACAGTTCAAAAGCATCTCTCTTCCTTCGTTCAGCCTTCCTTATGGTCCAGCTTTCAAAGCCATAGGTTACTATGGGGAATACCATTGCTTTAACTATGCGGACCTTTGTTGTCAGTGTGATGTCTCTGCTCTCCTCCCAAGAAGTAAACGAATTCTGATTTCCTGGCTGCAGTCAGCATCTGCAGTAATCTTTGCGCCTAGAAAGACAAAGTCTGTCACTGCCTCCACATTTTCTTCCTCTGTTTGCCAGTTATCAGTCAAGCTGGTTGCCATAATCTTGGTTTTTTTGAGGTTGAACTGCAACCCAGCTTTTGCACTTTCTTCTTTCACCTTCGTCATGAGGTTCCTCAGCTCCTCCTCGCTTTCAGCCATCAAAGTGGTATCATCTGCATATCGGAGATTGTTAATGTTTCTTCCAGTGATTTTAACTCCAGCCTTGGCTTCATCAAGCCCAGCACGTCACATGATGTGTTCTGCGTACAGGTTGCATAGGTAGGGTGAGAGTATACAACCCTGCCGTACTCCTTTCCCAATCTTAAACCAGTCCATTGATCCGTGGTCTGTTCTTACCGTTGCTACTTGGTCGTTATACAGATTCCTCAGGAGGCAGACAAGATGACTTGGTATCCCCATACCACCAAGAACTTGCCACAATTTGTGATGATCCACACAGTCAAAGGCTTTAGAATAGTCAATAAAACAGAAAGAGATGTTTTTCTGAAACTCCCTGGCTTTCTCCATTATCCAGTGGATATTGGCAATTTGGTCTCTAGTTCCTCTGCCTTTTCGAAACCCAGCTTGTACATCTGGCAATTCTCATTCCATGAATTGCTGGAGTCTACCTTGCAAGATCTTGAGCATTACCTTACTGGCATGTGAAATAAGTGCCACTGTTCGATAGTTTGAACATTTTTTGGTGCTTCCCTTTTTTGGTATGGGGATATAAGTTGATTTTTTTCCAATCTGTTGGCCATTCTTGTGTTTTCCAAATTTGCTGGCATATGGCATGCATCACCTTGACAGCATCATCTTGCAAGATTTTAAACAGTTCAGCTGGGATACCGTCGTCTCCTGCTGCCTTGTTATTAGCAGTGCTTCTTAAGGCCCATTCAACCTCACTCTTCAGGATGTCTGGCTCTAGCTCACTGACCACACCGTCAAATCTATCCCCAATATTATTATCCTTCCTATACAGATCTTCCGTATATTCTTGCCACCTTTTCTTGATCTCTTCTGCTTCTGTAAGGTCCTTGCCATCTTTGTTTTTGATCATACCCATTTTTGCCTGGAATTTACCTCTGATGTTTCTAATTTTCTGGAAGAGGTCTCTTGTCCTTCCTATTCTATTATCTTCTTCCGCTTCCGCACATTGCTTGTTGACAAATAATTCCTTATGTCTTCTGGCTAACCTCTGGAATTTTGCATTTAATTGGGCATATCTCCCCCTATCACTGTTGCCTTTTGCTTTCCTTCTTTCTTGGGCTGCTTCCAGTGTCTCAGCAGACAGCCATTTTGCCTTCTTGGTTTTCTTTTTCTTTGGGACGTTTTTTGTTGCCGCCTCCTGAGCAATGTTGCGAACTTCTGTCCATAGTTCTTCCGGGACCCTATCTACTAAATCTAGTCCCTTAAATCTATTCTTCACCTCCACTGCATATTCATGAGGAATATATGTCCTTCTTCATTTTGTTCTCCCAGACCATGCTTGCCTGTAATTCCAGGTGTCGTTTGACTACCCACCTTAGCATTCCAGTCTCCTGTAATGAAAAGAACATCTTTGTTTGGCGTACTATCCAGTAGGTGCTGCAGATCCTCATAGAACTGATCTGCTTCTTCAGCATCTGCGGTTGGGGTGTATATTTGGATCACTGTGATGTTAAATGGCTTACCCTGAATTTGAATTGAGATCATTCTGTCATTTTTTGGATTGTATCCAAGCACTGCTTTAGCCACTTTATTATGAATTATGAAGGCTACTCCATTTCTTCTGTGGTCCTCTTGTCCACAGTAGTAGATCTGGTGGTCATCTGATGTGAAGTGGCCCATTCCAGTCCATTTCAGTTCACTGACACCCAAAATGTCTATATTTAATCTTGACATCTCCCCAGTAACCACATCCAATTTGCCCTGGCTCATGGATCTTACATTCCAGGTTCCTATGGTGTGTTGATCTTTAGAACATCGGATTCATCGTTCACCACCAGCACCATCAGCTGCTAGCTGTCCTTTCGGCTTTGAGCTAGCTGCATCATCACATCTGGGGCTAGCTGAACTTATCCTCTGTTCCTCCCCAGTAGCATTTTGACCATCTTCCGACATGGGAGTCCCATCTTCCGATGGTATACCGACATATCTCTGGTTGTACTAATCCATTTAGTTTTCATGGCAAGAATACTGGGGTGGGTTGCCGTTTCCTTCCCCAGGGATCGTATTTAGTCTGACCTCTCTGCCATGACCTTCCCGTCTTTGGAGTCCCTTCATGGTTTAGCTCATGACGTCATTGAGGTGCTCAAGCTCCAGCACCACGACAAGGTAACGATCTCCTTTGCGCCTTTACTTGTATAGGATTTCAGCCTTATTCTTCACCATTCATATTTTACTTCCTAAGAAGTGTATTAGCACTACCTTGAGTACCATTTTCTTGGTAGAAAGGTGGGATACAAACCAAGTCAAATCAAGCATTAAATAAGTTATTGGAGTTCTTTAAAAAAAACCCCACAAAGAACTCTGATCATTTTCCAAACGAATCGAACACTTGGAAAATTACCACCACTACCACCACTTGCCAGCCCTCCTCGGCCCCCAAAACTCCGGGCTGGTTCGCACCATCACACAGCTTAAACAAACCACCGTGGCTTAAGTCACGGTGATCATGTGAACCAGATCACTCTCTCCCTTCCTTTCCCTTATCTTGCTAGCAGCAGCAGTTGTAGTAGTAGAAGCAGGGGTGAGGCACAAGGAGCTGTGGTACATTCAGGTAACTTTAGACTCTTGGCCTTGGTCGTCATACAGGACCCTTTGTTTCATTTTCTTCAAAATGTGCTAAGCCAGTCTTGCTGCATTGCGGGTGGGGGGGCACTTTCTGTTCATTCTGCAGAGTGAGGCCTTGGTCCCCTCCTCCATAGTCCTGTCCTGATAGCACCACTGTCAGGGAGAGGGCAGGAGGCAGGCCTGTCCCTTTCCCCCTCCCCCTCTGTTTTCTGGTATGCAGCATAGCAGTGTGCCAAGAAGAAAGACACAGTGGTTTCTGTGAAGACCCTGAAGTTCTTTTCTGAGCCAGGCTCAGGTGAACTTCACCAGCATCTCCAATAATAATGAGGTAAATTATAGGACAGTTGTAAGGATTTCTGGGGACTCTCAGTACACTCACTTTGTTACAGTAGTAGCTTGATCACTCTCCAGAAACTTGTAGTGTTTGGTCTCTCTGCTCTATTGTGTTTTAAGATTGAGCACTCTCTCACTTAAAGTAATCACAAATCTCTCCACAGCTTCCCATTTCTGTCTGGCAACTTGTTCTCCATTGCTGTGGCTCAGCAGAATCAATGAGGAATCATTAGGAAGTCGCAGAAGGACTCATTCTTTCTGAAACTTTTCTCCCTCCATGTCATTAATTGGCTCACTTGTAGCCAGTGGGGATTAGCTCTGCTCTGCTGCCCCCATGGCTAGGAAAATAGGAGGAGGAGTAAAAGGCTGGGAAGATAATAAATCATACAGAGATGCAGACGGGGTTGTAATGATCAATAAAACAAACAATTATCCTGTCATTACCCCAATGCACCATTGCAATGGCTTGAAGCTCTAGCATGGAAATATAAATAATAACAATCATAAAGAGGAAGGAATTAGGACCTGTAAAATGCTGATCTTTTCACAGGTCAGTGAGGGGACGGCATTGCAGTGAGGGAGCCAGTGCAGTGCCAGCAAGCAAAAGTTACACCATTCATTTATTATTGGAGTAGGGTTCTTAGGGACACCAAACAACATCAAGGCCTTATTATACTGGGCATAACAAACACAAGGGTTACTCTGTTGAGTTTACAGACTGATATCTCCTCACTGGACCAAAAGCTTCCTCCAGGCAACTTCCTGAGGAAACCCTGAAGCATTCGGTTTTATGAATTTCATGACAAGGAGTGATCACATTCAACCAGTTCCCTGCTGTTGTCATGGTAGCAAATCAAAGGGTTGTGCACATATTTTCCTGGGGCAAATATTCCCGCATAACTTTGGCACATCTCTACATTTAGAGCTGGATTAAGATTACTGTTTTTCTGGGCCACCTCTAGTAGAATGATTGTAACGGGCCCTGGGAGTGGGGAAATTACACTTTTGGAGTTGTTCTTGTAGATGTTTACATGAAAGAGCATTTGGCCCCTCCCTCCAGGAATGAAGCCATGAGACATATATTGGGTGAATGAGCAATTGCTTTATTGAACCTGACAGAAAACTACAACATGTACACCAATTAGCAACAAGCTAATGTCTAGAGAGGGTGGGCCCCTACACTTTAGGCGAGAGGAGGGAGGAGCATTCTCCTGCTGTCAACTCGTAAAGAGCAATTCCATCTTGGCCTGGCTCATAGCACCAAGCCAGTAAGCTGTCTGATCTAAGCTTGTCCTCGCCTGCCCACCAGCAGTTGCGCTGCAGAGGCCCAGACAGTCCCATGCCTGTACAGCCCCTAGATGTACTGAGACTGCATAAGCACCAGCAGAGCTCACCCCCTGTATTCCCTCTTGCTGGCCACTCGGTTGGTTAAGCATCTTACACCCTGACAGTAGTTCAGAGTACTCACCAGGGTAGCCTCAACTTCAGACTCTCCCAGCCTGCACTGTGCCTGCCATGTAGTGGTGCAGTGGTATATTTTGAAATGCAGACACTCATTGTGACAGTCTCCAGAGCCACACCCCTAAGGCAGCCTTCTCCAACCTGGTGCCCTCCTGATGTGTTGGACTACATCTCCCAGCATCCCCAGCCAGCCATTGGAGTTGTAGCCCAACCCCTCTGGAAAGCACCAAATTGGAGAAGGCTGTCCTAAAGAGAATCCAAAAATTCAGACAGGTGTGATGATTTATACTCAGTTCTAGCAGAGTTCATCTCCATCAAGAGCAGGTCTTTTGCCAAGCCAATGGAGTCTTAATAGGCCATTCCGAACCAAGACACCCTAAAATACTTTGCATTACAACAGAGAACAACATATTGTTACCAGGGAAAATTCATCTGTGCCCCACCTAAAGTGAGGAGCTTAGGGGGAACAGGGACATCTGTAGGGTGGCAGCGGCAGATGACAACAGAGTCTCTGCTAGTAAAAAAAAATGCTGGAGCCGCACCCTGCAGGTCCTGGCTCCACTAGACCACTGCTGGCATGAAGGGAGTCGCCTTGGGCTTGGCTTCCTTTCCCCTGCCTGCCAGCTATGAAGTCACACAGGCCATACTGCAGATCTGTCAGGAACAAGTCACACCCAGCTCGGACATTGGGATATAGGTGCCCATTCTGCTGCTACACCAGTTCCTGGGGAACATGGGTGGGAGGGTGCTGTTGCGCTCATGCCCTGTCCTGCTGGTGGGTTCCTGGTCGGCCACTGTGTGAACAGAATGCTGGACTAGATGGACCTTTGGTCTGATCCCGTAAGGCTCTTCTCATGTCTTTTTTGGTGCCAGACAAAGACATTCTTATTTTTCCAGGCTTTCCAGCATGTTGTATAGTTGATTTTAATTACTGTTTTATGTTTCAAGCTAATTTATTGAATTGACACTTCTATATCTGTGTTTATATTGTTTTAGTGCTGATTTTTTTAAAAATGGTACTGTTTTATGCCTGTAACTATATGGTGTTTGGGGAGCTTATGCTAAAGTAGGCATAGGCAACACATGGTCTGCGGGCTGCATGTGCCCCCTGACCATTTTTGTGGTCCCTACTGCTCCTGCTATTTGGCAAAAAATTGGTTTGCCACCATGGCATTGGCAGCAAAGAAGGAGCTATTTTGCTGGACAGCAAGTCGTGTGGAGAACGCTCACCTTGTTGTCAAGCTTTTTTTTGCCACCGAATTTCAGTGGAAAAATTGGTGGTGGTGCCGTGGGGGCAGTTTTGGATGCTGAAGCTGCCCACTCCATTCTAAAAGGGCAGCTTGTCAATTCCCCCAAGGAGTGAATACATCCCACTGAGTTCTGTGAGATTTATTCCCAAAGAAGTGTGTGTATAGGACTGCAGCCACAATACATGGTCTTATTTCCCTACCACCACCAAAGAGACTCATAAATAAGGCAGTAATAAAAGCACTGAGGAATAATGTAGCAGGTGAAACCACACACTTTGGGCTCACCTCCAGCTACCGTGCACATAGAACAAAAAGACATTTTCTGGATGACAATACCACCTCTTGCCCGATCCTTCCATTTGCTCTTGCATTATGCCCACAAAGGCACAGTATACCCTGGGGATGTGCTGATAAGCCCCTTGAGTCTTCACAATCCAAGAGAGAGACAAAGGCAGACGCAGAAAAGTGGGACATGCCTTCCCTATCACTGCACAGTACAGCAGCTGATAGGTGAGCTGGAAATAAAGCCCACAGCGCCTGGATCTGAGTCCTCTAAGCAAGCCACTGTCTTCCTGATATACCTGATGAATCAAGAGAGGGTGTTTCCAAAGAGGGAAAGGCTGGTGTAAAATCTTACTGAAGACAGGCCTTCCCTCCCCAGCTGCAGGAGATCAGGCCTCTGGCGAAGATATGAGAGTTCTTAATTGAGAGTTAAGCCCAGCATCTGTTCTCATTAACTGCAAAGCCTCCACCTGGGGTTTCCTTGTGTCGGCTTCAGAGAGGGAGAAATGCCAAGGAAGTGTCTCTTGCCAGTTCTGATCTACCCCTCCCACCATTTAAGGGGATGGCAAAAGCCCCTGTCGTTTCAGCCGAAGCAGCAGGCGCAGGGCCAGGATGGCATTGGGAACGCTTGGCATGAGCACCAGTATTGGGGTGAAAACACCTGCTTCCATTTCAGTGCCACTGCAAAGCACAGAAGGCATCACTGAAAAGGGTCCAATAGGGCCAGATGTTCCCCTTGCTACCTCTGACTTAATGGCAATTCCTATCATTGCCTTGCCCACAGATTCTCTCAGAACTCCGCTGAAGGAATGTTTAAGAATGAAGGAATCATACACAGTTCATTCACAAGGCCATTGAGCAAGACAACCCCACCCCCACCGCTCCTTTGCCTGTCAAGGGTTTGACTATGTCACTGCTTTGCCGTTCTTCCATCAGAGGAAAGCGTAGCTATGGTCATAAGAGCTTCAGAGTCCCTATATTTAGCACGCAAGAAAATGTCTGTTCAAGTCAAGGTGCTGAAAGGGAGCAAAGCGGCACTTCAGACTTTCAGCAGTCCCCATGCAATTGCTTCGGGGAGGATATGGGCCACCGGCAGATCCATAACCAGCAGGGATCGTGGCACCTCTCCATGGGCCCTAGGAATGCGATGACTGTGATTTCTGGGATTGTGGTGGTTCAACAATGGATGGTTGAAACTGTACAGATTGCAGCAGCAGGCCCCACATGAAGTGCAAGTTCGTGGAATCAGCACAGCCCTGCCAGACTGTGGGCCTGGTGGCAGCCCTGCGTATTTCAGTGAATGACCACTGCCTAATTTTGGCCTTTGTTGCTGGGCAGAAATTTGCCACACTCCACTAATTGGTTGCATTGCACAGAATCATGACTCCAGTCCATCCTTCCTCAAAGCGTCTCTCCAGGGAAGGTGACCTCCATCTCCTTGGAAATGGCTTGGTGCTGCTCTGCCTGAGCTCAGGTTCTTCTCCAGAGTGGTGGCTACAGTCACTCTGACGGCTGGTCTCAGTTGAAGGGTGATGCCATGGGCCTCTGGGTGAGTGAATCATGAACAAGACCAGTGAACGCACATTTGTAATGCTGAATTGCATAGAGATTGAAGGCAAAATTAGGAAACCAGCCAAATGCTAATTCCTGTGCCTCTGTTAGTTACCTTATCTAATTTCAGAATGCTAGATTAAGGCAGCCTTCCCCAACCTGGTACCCTCCAGATGTGTTGGACTACAACTCCCATAATCTATGCTATCTGGGGACTATGGGAGTTCTAGTCCAACACATATGGAGGGTTCCAGGTTGAAGAAGGCTGGACTAAGGGATGACATATGTCATGTTGTTAAATGTACAGTTTTGTATGTTTTCAGTAACAACAACAACAACAACAACAATATTCTGCTTCTCTAAATCAAACATGAAGCCTCACTGTGGGTATTACTTTTAATTATTTTTATATTTTATTACAAGTATTTATAGGTCACCTTTGAGGGTAAAAATCCTCTCAAGGTGACCTTTATTCATACATGCACCCAACATGCCCCCTGGGTACCATGGCAAAACTCATCTTCCCTGTTAACAGCTGGGAAAATACATAATGATGCTTTTCTCTGAATTCAGCACAAATCTGCCAGCACAGCAGTTTACTTTGAGACCAGCATAGAAGAAGTTAATGCAATCCAGGCAAGAGTAAAATGACACTGAACTTTTTACTTATGCATGTAGGTCTTACTTTTGAAATGAAGTGTTTTAAAATTATATATATATAAACATCTGGAGTACTGTAACGATAGGATTTTACAGGTTTATAACGTGGAGTAAAGTGCCACTACCAAGGAAAGATAACAATGTCACATTATTAGCACCTTTGCCATAAATGTTTGTAACATTGGCATATAGCTTGCAAAGAGCAATTTGAAAATGGTTGCTTAAATTTTTTACCATTACTACAAGCAACTACTACTATTATTACTACACCATGACTACTGCCTCTGTGACAACCACAATGACTATGTCTTCTGTTATTATGGAAGTGATACGTATTACTAAATTTCTATCAAAGAGGCAAGATAAGCAACAGAAGCAAGGTAAATAACATGACAGAAGAGGAGTGGCATTATAAGAGAGCAATGTGATAATTCTGGCCAACAGAACAGGCAGTATCTGATGTATCTGCATCCTGCCTGGGTGCTGGAGCTGATTGCAAACACAAGGATCCAAACGTAGGACCCTATATTTAAGGGTCCTGAGAATCAGAACACAAGAACATTTGGTTTACTTTGGCCTAAATGGGGGCTGGGGGCAGGGCAGGGAGAGCAACCCAGGTGCCTGAAGTCCTTTGACCTCAGCATATACCTCCAAAGGTTATGGGTGTAATTTAGAAAACTGGCTACAAGTAACCCAAGATGGGAACCTCCCTTGTGTTGGAGAAGCCAGGTGTATGGATGAAAACTTGCTCACCTGTCCTGTGAGCCCTGCAAGTGCCATGCGTCTGACTTGCGGTTGAACTTTCTGATGTGATGAAGGCTCTTACTTCTGGCTATTTTTAACCAATTTGCATCTTTAAGATGGGATACAACACTGGAGCCGGCCCTTACACCCTGATAGTGTACCCAAGAGATGCTCAGATTATTCCAGACAGTATGGGAACAAGGGCATTTGATGAAGAAAGCAGAGTCAACAATAACAATGATTCACCATCCTACTCACATTAATGTTTCTCTTTGCAAACATGCACCCCCACACATGAGTGAATGGAGAACGTAGGCTGTGGGTGGTGGGGAACATGAATGGATGAGCTGGCTTTGTTGCATGCTGTGGATCGAGATGACATAGGCTGATTTGGGGGAAGTCAATGAAAGCACAGTCCTGCTTCATAAATGTAGCCTGAAGATGGACAAAATGACTGTACATCCAAGCCAACCTTATGTTTATCAGCTGGGTCCAAATATTAGAGCAGGAGCTTTCTTTCACTAAGCTGCTGAAAGCTTCCATATTACTCTCTTATTAAGACTTTTACTCCAATATTTTTTTCTACAGTAAACCCCATTTAAGTGCCCTGGCAGAGCTGGTATTATCATCCTGACAATTCTCACTATAATTTATATTTTTGCTTGGTTGCTACAGAGATGTCAGAGTTGTGGGGTGTGTGGGTTTTTTTTTTTTTTATGAACTATACATATTGGGTGAGATAAGAATTTGATCCATTTGACACATTGCTGCATAATGTTGCCTTGAACACCTTTGTGTAGGTGTGACTTTTCACATATGTCATGAGATTTCCCAGCGACACTGATTTTCACACACAGAGTGCATGCACAAAGAGATGGGAGCATCTTGAATGGTAAACAAGCCCAGTGCTGGGATTATCTCAGGAGTGCAACCTGATGGGACAATATACTGGATAGCTAGACTCATGTCACTATATGTTACACTGATTACGTCAACCTCAGGGCTCTTTCATACTTTAATATTTCAACTTCAGTGGATCCGAGTCTGAT
The DNA here is from genome assembly GCF_057233095.1 of Heloderma suspectum. Classification (NCBI taxonomy): domain Eukaryota; kingdom Metazoa; phylum Chordata; class Lepidosauria; order Squamata; family Helodermatidae; genus Heloderma; species Heloderma suspectum. The sequence continues at coordinate 282,777,151 of NC_139459.1, forward strand.
CTGACAGGGATTCAGATCAAGCACATGGTAGAGTCAGAAAATGAGGTTCTGACTTTGCCCCAATGGGTGAGAGAGTGTAACCAGAGCCGACTTAAAGCTACTTAAAAGTTCAGTATGTTTGAAAAGATATTTTAAAACTTGATCAGGAAAACAGTGAATACTCTTTCAACTTGTTAAACAAATGAAACATGCCGCACAGGAAGTCTTAAGATATGAATGGTTTATAAAGAAGAGTAAATGAGAAAGAACATCACATACAGACATAAAATGTGAAACATGCAATGATTACAAAGAAATACATGTATACAAAATACACTGCAGTTTAACTCTTGCTAGGGCCTATTAGAAAACAATGGTAGAAGAACTGTATTACAGGATCAAATAGAAAAGCTATGACATATAAAAGTTATAGTAGGCCCAATTAGCAGCCATTTGAATTGTTACCTCACTTCACATAAACCTCCACCAGTCCAAACTAGTTAAATGCAATGTTTAAAGTTTTCAGCTATATAGCAGTATAGTCTAAACCTTCAGAGAAAAGAAAGGAAGGTGGTGGCAGGGGGAGAGAATTAAAGAGAAGTTATAGCTACCTAACCCAAGCAGAGATCTGATGGTCAGGCTTTTGTAGACCTAGAGGAAGGGTGAAAGAGACCTCAGCAAAGTCCAGATAGGGGAATTAATCCAGGTAGGAAGTAGAGATAATGTTTCAAAATGGAAAAGGGTATTGATGTCTGAGCCTCACTAGTGGGTAAAATAAAACAATAGATGAAAACTGAATCAAGCTGCTTAGGAGTTAGGCATCTAGCCCCCAAAAGCTAGTTCAGAAATGATGGCCAGCCGCAGCCTTAAAAACTGAAGAAGGGACATAGTCAAAGCATGACTATGCTTTGTTCTCTCAAATATGCTTTGAGATTTGTTCTCTCAAAAAGAAGGCAAACATACAAACTATGGCCGCAACCCGCCCCCACCCAAACTAGCAAAAATCTGTTAGCAAAACCTGGAGCTGTGCAAAACAGAAACAAACAACAGAAGAACTGAACAAAAGTCCTTCTCCTGGAATTTAGTCACTTCTTGATTCATTGATTCCCCTAAACGTTTTTGCCTTCTGACTGGTCCTTTTCCTTATTTGCAGTTATCAACTAGAAAATTGATTCTGGACTGGTGAAAGACATATTAGGTGGGCAGAAACCTGCAAAACTAGTATTTTTCAAAGTTTCAAGCAGCTGATGTTACCTTAGGCCTTATCGGGGTGTACAGGAACATTCCAGACTCATGGAGCTGCTAGCTGCGAGGAGTAACAAACACTGCAACTTCTTCTCATGGTGGCCTGTTGTTCCACAACTTGACTGCTTTGTCAGCACAATTGCCTGCATCTTAGATTCCAGGCAGCAAAAATGTTCTGCCCTCGAGGAAAGACAGGCCTGCTTATGAACCAAAGTTTCACTGTTACTCCATTCCATAGCTTCCTTCTGAGCCCTCTGTTCCCAGCACTTGAACCCAAAAAGGGACCTGAGTAACAGAGTCCTCTTAGGTTGGTATCATTCAAAAGCTGAGTTGAGGGTCAGGGGGAGAGGATGCATCAGTTCCCCTCATCACAACTGGATGATGAGGTTGTTCAATGTTCCTGCCATGCCACAGGATTTAAAAAAACAACAGCAACAACTGTAGAACTTACTGCTGTGTGATTAGTTGATTGCAAACAGTAAAACTAGAGTTTAAGAACTTGAGAGCCAGTACGTTGTAATGTGTCATAACGGACAAAGTGTGGGAAACACAGATTCCAAGCCTTGCTTAGCTACGAAGTTCTCTTGGAGGCTTTGGGAAAGTTGCCAATTCTCAGTGTTGATGTGAAGCTGATACACACCACTCGGGCTTCTTGGCACAAGGTCTATATCCCTTTGTATCCAATAAATAAAAACTAAGTGAAATATACTAATATCTGCATAAGCCATGATGAGCAGTGACTGAAGGCTCAGGGTTAATATGGTTTTCTTCATGAATGATGTGTTTTTCGGAAGAAATTCTCATTTTATGCATTTACCTTTAAAAAATATAAAGCATATTATGCAACTAGATTAGTCTGGATCTAAACTAGAAGAGACACCAAAACTTTGTGATGTTACCATAACTGGGCAACTTCTTTCTAAATTAGTATTGTACTGATGGCAACAGAGATCTTTGGTGCATGTTGTGTTGTGGGAGAGCTGTCCTTTAGATAATATTTAAAATAGTTGGAGAAGTAATTACATTTCATTAATTTCCAGATAGTGGCAATCATCACCACAGTGTCTTAGTAGCTAGAGTATTGGGCTTGGATGTAGGAAACCCACATATCAGTCTTTCTTCAGCTTTCAGGCTCATAGGATGACCTTGGCAAATTACTTTCTCTCCACCTAACTGACCTCACAGGGCTTTTGAAAGGCTAAAGCATGAGTTTTAATATTGTGGGGATGGGTGAGATACATATATGATAACCAAAATAAACATCTTAAATGATTTTACTTAAAACTTCTGTTTCTGTGTGATTGTCCTTTCCAAAGGCAAGGAAGGTAGGAGACTTTTTCAGGTGCTCATTAATCTAGAATGAACATGAGCATGGAGGCGCATCATGGTGTTTCCAGCCCTATTCACATTCATTCAGATCTTTGGAGAGCTCCTGTGCATACTGCACACATGGGGGGCTCCCTATGGACTTTTGAATGAACATACAAAGGTAGTGTGTGTGTGTGTGTGTGCCTGCCAGCCACCACAATGTTGCCCTCTCATGCATGATCTTTCCACAACAATGAACACCTGAAGGGGGCTATCATTTCTTAAGTTATCTGCTGATAGATTCGATGTTCAAGGAGATTTGCATGCACCTAATGCTCATTACAAATTTCTCTAGCATAGATCAGGGGTAGGCAATGCTGCACCTGCAAGCATTGATTTTTAAGTGCCCCTCCCACTTAAAAACAAAACAAAACTTATTTTCTTACTGGCAGCTGGGATTACTATGAAATTGGTTTCTGTTGGTGCTGAAAACTGTGGATTCAAAGGAGTTCTTTAGTGTGCTGGGGCTCAGACTCCACCTCTGCCTTGTACTCAATCTTTGTGGCAAGTTATTTGTCTCCTCCACAACTCTCATGGCAGTCATTTTGTGGGGCCCAAGATAGTTTCTCAAATTGCTCATGGGCCCAAAAGACTGCCTACTCTTGGTGTAGATCATGTGTGTGACTGTGGGGGAAGGGGCTCTGTATACAAGTTGTTATCTGGCCTACTGTTTTAGAACTTGCACAACATTTTTTTCCCCTGAGACAGATTTTTGGTCAGTACAAAAGGCCTGGCAAATGATGGAAAATATGAGCTCTTTAAGCTGTCCTGCTCCAGAGAAGGGAGGAAAAGGCGGCGGCGGGGGGGGGGAGGGAGAGAGAGAGAAATGTGTACTATTTACCATCACCTTGCAAAAATAAACATACCTTGACTCATGCTCCAGAGAAGTCAGCAAGGATTACGTGGACCTGAGGACTTTCCATATGAATCGAGTCAAATTAACTAAAGGGGGGGAAAAAAACCCTCTTTGAATCTAGCTGTCCAGCTGTCAGCATGTAACCTTAGGTCACCTGCTCTGTGTAATATGCCTCTGACAAGGACCAAAGGAAAGGCATTTCCTACCTCCTGCTGCACCCTCCACTCACTAAGCTCCTGCCTGCTGATCCAACTCTATCATTGTCTTCACGTCAAAGACCGAAGTGTCAACGGATGCTAACTTCTCTCTAAGGGACATGCTGTTACCTGCTAACACCCGCCCATGAGCCCTCCTGCTGTTCCACCAGAAATATGTAAAAACTAAATATTCTGCAGGGTTGCTGGCTCTTGCAAGTTTAACACAGCTTTTGTGATGCTGGATGGTTTCTTACAGCCCAGAATGATGAGATGTTATGAACTTGTGACAACCTCAACTTTAAAAAAAGAGAGCATACTTCTAACACTCATATTTTGTAGAAAAATGTGAAAATAGGTCTGCACCCTGCTCCAAAATCTCAGAAGCTAGTAGAAAGATCTATAAGTAAATAAATCTGTGGATTACTGTTTCAAAAGTGATTTGGGAGGGAGGAATATGGAAGGAGTAACTCCGAGAAACCCATTCCCTGTATATGCTAAAAGGACAGTTCAGAAGGAAAGCTATACTCTGAAAACTCACAGGAAGAGCCAGATGGGGGCAGCTGCAGAGCCAGTTGACACAGCCTTCAGCATGTGGCCATGTGAGGGGGAAGCAGTGGAGGCTGGTGGCTCTGATGTCAGCGGAGCTGTGAATCTGCTCTGCATTTCAGTCAGAACTGACCAGAACTGTAAAGGAGCTATCCAAGGTGTTGAGCCCATTTTGGGGAGAGAGTTCAGCACCTTGGAGGGCTCCTTTAGGGTTTTGACTGGTTCTGACTGAAACCCAGAGTGGATTCACAACCCCACTGACATCAGAGCCACCTACCTCCACTGGGGAGAAGGAGATGTGCACAGGAACCTAGAAAGCTGCCTCATACCGAGTCAGGCCCTTGGTCCATCTAGGTCAGTACTGCCTGCACTGACTGGCAGCTGCTCTCCAGGGTTTCAGGTAGGAGTCTTTTCTGGCCCTGCCCCCACAAAATACAGCTCAGGGGAGTTTGTGGGCAGGGAGCAGGGCTGCGATAATTAAACTGGTTTCAACCTTGTTTAGATTGGTATCATAGGTGGCTACTAGTCATGATGGCTACATGCTGCATGCTCTAGTAATAGATGAAGTATGCCTCTGAATACCAGTTGCTGGGGAACTTTAGCGGGAGGGTGCTGTTGTACTCATGTCCTGCTAATGGGCTTCCCTTGGCATGCTTTTATGGGAACAGAATGTTGGGCTAGATAGGTCTTTGGTCTGATCCAGCAGGGCTCTTCTTATGTTCTTAATATATTAAGAATGTGCACTTGCTATATTCTCCACTGGGAACATTTGAGGATCAGAAGTGTCTATGTGCAGCCCCCCTTCTATCAAGATTAACAACACCTTTGAAATGTGCAGTTGGGCACACAGCCTTCACCAGTTTAGTATATTTCCAGCCATGTCCCGCAACACTAGGCCTGATGCCCTGAGTGAAATCTCCTTCCATCAGATGAACCAACACAAAATGGAACATGATTTATTATTCTGTACCATTATGCCTCTTTCCAGAGAAACTAATTATTCTGCATTGTTGTATTAGATACTTTAAGAAAGATTACATTTTCTTACTTTAGGCTGATAAAAAAATTAAATCCATCAGTTTTCCTAAACACATTCGAGTGAAGACAGAATTTCTGCTTCTAATTATTAATCAGTTGGATTTGAGGACACAGAGTATTTGACTTAAGCTCAATATATTCACGAACAATGTCCCAATATCACATTTTGTATTGAAACAATTTTTCACTTTATTAAAGTCTTTCAGAGATGGACCCACGCTGCAGTTCCCGCTCAAGGTCGTGAAAGCTTAATGGGCCTCTTCTGTAAAACACTACCTAAATGTTATCTCCAGCTGTACAGGCAGCAGAGGCATTCTCTGTTCTTTTCCCAAAGTCTTGGTGTGCCTAGACACCATGCAGACAGAGTAACAAGCCAAGAACCCCACTTGCCTGTCATATACACTACTGGTATTGGAATGTTCTCTATAGGAAGATCGACAGGCAGGGTTTAACAGGGGCAGAGTTAAGGTTAGATCAGTGTAAGGTTTTAAGTGAGAAAATCTGCCTCTTAAAATCCTGGATTTCAGAAGGTGAGAATGGCTTTGCTAGATCAGTCTAAGGCCAAACTATCCTTAGTGACATGGGAGACTTGTGATTAGTCTCCTGAGAGAGAGAGAGAGAGAGAGAGAGAGATTTGCAGAAGGCTACAGATTTGGTTATAGTAATGGCATAGGAGAAGGAGATGCTTAACCATTTTCCAAATCAAAACCACACAGACCTAGCTGCTTTCCCACCTCTAAGGGAAAAGATACAGGGATCTTGTACCTTTTCTCCCGTGGATAGTTAAAGAGCTGGTGGTTAATCAGAAAAATGGCTCTCACCGCTTTACTGATCAAATCTGCCTCCTGCCTCCCATGCCTTCATTAGTAAATTAAAAAAAAAAATGTGGGAGACTAATCATATTTCTCCAATGTCAAATGCAGTTTCACCTTAAGGCCCATTTAGTTCAGCAGCCTGTCTCCAACTAGACTTGTATTCTCCCCTTGTGTCTGATGATCTGTAGAGGACATGCAATGCTGTGTATCTCCACTGTTGAGAGTGGGAAGCTCAGACAGCAGCAGGAAGGCCCAGGGTCTCTGTGTTGTGGTTTCCTGGCTCTGGCTTGTCACCTGGTTGACCTCCCTTCTGACATTCAGGAACAAGCTGCATGGGTTGTAGGAACTCTGTGCTTAGAACTCCCCGTGTCTTTTTCTTTCTCAAAAAAGTGCTGCAGGGAAGGAGCTGTTTAGACAGGGGCCATGGCACTCTGGCTGCAGCAGCCCCAATCCAAATCACCTCCCCAAAGCTGCTTCTAGCCATCTTGGGAACTGTCAATTTTCCCCTCCATTGCTAATGACATCTTGGTGAAGGTGGTATTGGGTTGTATCCAATGTTAATCTGACTTAGGCCCCATTAATTTGAATGGGCATACTCTAAGCGGGACTACCATTGGATAAAACCCTATGTAAGGGAATTGGTGCAGGGCTAACAACCTTCCTCACATGCTCAGCCCCAATTCAGATTGTTGTGAACTGCTCAGAGAGCGTCAGCTATCGTGCGGTATAGCAATGTAATAAATAAATATAAATAAATCTGCCCCCTCCTCCACAGCTGCTTTTCAGAAAGATGTGTGGAGCCACAAACACTGAGTTCCCACATTTTGAAGACATTTATGTTTAGGAAGCCCTTTGGATTTCTAGAGGGGTGATAAGGCTAGTTTACATTTACTACTGCTTGCTTGAGCTGTTTGTGTAAGTATGTCTGCGTGTTAAAAAGGGTTTTAAAATTGTTTTAAATGTTTTTACATTTGTGATATATAGATACACACGTGCACGCACACACACAAATATATATATATATAATATTTGTGATTTTTGTTGTATTCCACTTTGAGGGTCCAGTGGGTAAGCAGTGTTTAAATTTTAATTAAGAACACACACACACATACCAGTGTTAGGCATTTTTGTACTATTTTTGAATTTATTTATTTATTTTAGATTGAAAAGAAATCAATAAACCATGGCCAGTCAGATATTCCTAGGAAGCTCACAGGCTCTAATTCAAGGTGCTATGCCTGATCAGGTAAAGGGCCAGTTTTGGCTAGAATTACAGTGGCTTATAATTGGAGAGGGGGACATGCCTCCTATTAAGGTGTAGATCATGGTTAACTACTAAATCATGGTTAACCATGACAACAAATAAAAATCCCTATGAAATAAATGCTTGAGGAAAGGAAAAACAAATGCAAGCTCTTTCTTTGATATATGGAAACTTTCCTTTAGTTACTGGAACTCTAAAATTCTATCCTATAAAAAAGTTCTGTATCTGAATTTTCTTTTATTCTTCTCTATACATCTGTGCATATTGTGTATTGTAAAAACGGTACAAAATAGATTTTTAAAAAGAAGAAGAATCCAATCTTGATTTTTCACATGAAAAGGGCTCGGTTAGTTTTCCTATATCCCTAACTTTGTACTTAGTTGTTAGGTCTCCTTCCAGAATTACCCCAAGGTATGGACATTCAGTGTTTTGAGGTACCAAGCATGATCATTTTGTGTACACTATGAGCCCATTCATGTGGCCAAATGGAACAAGCTGTCTTATCCTGGAGTAAGTTGATAATCTGTACAATCCCACCAAATAGTACAGACCATTTTATGACATATCATGCCCAGACATATGGTCAAATGGTTGACCATATGGGAGCTATGAAATGCAAACCAAAGGTATCAGAAATGGGTAATAACAAGATAACTGTGAAAGAGAAATGTCACCCAGAGAGTCAGTACTTAAATAGTAAAGTTATGAGTTAGAAATGTACTTAAATACCTGTGAATGTGGACTTCCTTAGCAGGGAGAAAGGAGACTAACCACAACCCTACAACGCTTATGGGACCTAGTTAGCTGTTGGGGTGTCAGTTATCACTCCTAATGCTCTTCTAAGCCTTACTTGCACTTGAAAACTGGCTAGAATTTCCCTGCAGCACTCTTTCATATTAGGGGGCAGGATTTAGCCTTTCACATATGAATTCTCTGCTCTTACCTTGAGTGTGTGTTTAGCTTATTGCTGGTGAAAAAAATTCTCCTCTTAATTGTGTATTAACCATATTTGTGCTGGAGGGTTACATTTTATCTATACTTCAGTTTAGTCTCCAAATGGTTTCTGGTAGGGCTGCGCATAGCTTTCATGCTGAATCTGAATTCCAAAGCGAATCAGGGTGCTTTGGGGTGCTTCTGTGTGAACCAAAGGAAATCAGACCAGCACTGAGGCACTCTGAAGTGAAGCGGGTCACCGACGAAGCGACTCAGTCATCCTTGGTGATTCGGAGCTGTTCTGATGCCTTCTGAAGCTCAGGCAGCCTGTCTCCAAAATGTATCAACTTGAGAAAGATCAGGGAGGGGAGGGGAGGAGGAGGAGGAGGAGGAGGGAGTAAGCTTTGGTGAATGGCAACTCCGGTTGCCAAATAAGGGCTGAACATAACCCAGCGGTCTCCAATCAGTGACAGTGGTGGCGGTGGTGGGGGAATACCGGATATATTGGAGAAAAAAGCTTGCATTTGTTCATTGTGAGAGAGAGATCTGGTAGTGTTACTGGAGAGAGCTCTGAAGTTATTTGGCTAGATCTGGGGGGGGGGGTGTTGGACTCTTTCCCACTTTTTCTTCATAGTTTTCTGGCTAGATCCTTTTTTAAAAAAACACCAAAAATATTAAAAAGTACTTTCCTTTCCTTGTTCTTGGCTCTCCCCACCCCCCACCCTTCTCAATTTCTGTATTCCTTCCCTTCTCATTTTTGAACTCTATATCTTTTCCCTAAAAAAAACACACAAAACCCTTTTTCTTTGCTTGTAGTTACTTCTGCAGTTACTTTTCTTTTGCTTGTGTGTGTGTCTGTGTGTATGCTTGTGTTGTGGTCAAGCAAAGCACTACACACGTCCACATTTCAAAATACAGTGGGCAAAGCATTACATTTATTATTTCAATAGTACTACACTGTGTGGAAAAGCATACAAGCCCAATATGAGGCATCTTTGGGGTCTTGAATCCATTGCAGATTTCTCCAACATCCCTACTGTTACAATCAGAGTACTTGAGGGAGAGAGTGAGAAGGAAGTTATATGGATTTATAGAAGATGGAGCTAGGCACACTAACTTGATCAGACTTTAGAAATCCAGCAAATTTTTATCACAGGGCAGTTGTATGAATCAACCATATCTTAACTCCAAGATGGCAAATTGGCAGTCTACAACCTGGTCCCAGATTACCAAATGTAGTAATACTAGGGGAGAAGGGTTATTTGCACTTCAAAGAAACCTACAGCAGAGTTTAGGGATAGTGACCTCCCCCTAATCACTTTTTAAACCCCTAACTTCTCTGATTATCCCTTTATGACCTTTGGTTTGAGTATCTGAGAACAGCACATTTTATCTGTGCCTAGCACAAAAACTACTGGGGCAAACTGTCTGATATTTGGCAGGTGGGATCCCCTTTGGGTGACAGGTCCCCAAAGTTCATGTATTTATCATGAAAACTGAAAAAGTTATGGCCACTTCTATTTTCCAATGCAAGTCAATGGGAAAATGTCATATATCAGAATGATTCAGATAAATGAATCTCGCTTTGGATCTGAATCCGAAGCAAAGCAGATGGGGTCTGAATCAGTTTGAAGCAAAGCAGGGCTGCTTTGGAAGGTCCGAAGCGGCATCCAAAGTGAAGTAGGGCGTCCGTGCACAGCCCTAGTTTCTGGGAACTCAGATTTCACAGTTCCCATTATTTAAGTCAGTCCCTGACAAATGTCATTCTCATTTCTCATTTGAATAGGATATTTATTTTAAGCATATGCAAATGAATATTGTCAAGTACTGAAACTGATCTAGCAGTGCAATCCTATGCACACTTACTTGGGAGTAAACACCTAATGGGGCTTACATCTAGGATTCCACTGTAAAAATAGCATCCAGAACCCAATCTAAATAAGAGAACAAATGACCTTCAGATAATATTAGACCAGTTGTGAGGTGGCAATTCTGCTTGGTGAAATTTGTTTGATTAATCCTAAGAAGGGATTGAAACCATGATCATAAATATGTTAGTTGGAATGAGGGGCTCAAACATACTTGCTCATATTGTTGCTCCATGCAGAGAGCATTCATGTGTAAGAGTCTATTAGCCTGTGCACTTGCAGATTCCCCCTTTGCTTAGCAGCCCCTAGCACCACCTCCCTCTCTGTTCTGGATGGTCCACCAACTCTCTGGAGCAGATTTCTTGGAGGAGAACAGGGGACTGCAGGGGGAGGGGGGAATTGAGAAGGATTGCCTCCTCCCCTGTTCCACCAGTGGAAAGGCTCTGCCTGGATCAGAAGCCTTCAACGGACAAAAGGAACCCTTCCAACTGCAGAAGGAAGACCCCAGGCCCAAGCCTTTGTATGTAATTAAGTATATAAATGCATATTTAAAAACCAAAACCAACAACAACTAACCCACACCCATACAAAAATAGGCCCTGTGTTCCACTGAATTAAGTAGGACTTCCAAGTAATATGTTTAGGGTTGAGGTGGTAAAACAGTATCTTAAAAGTTTCTAGATTTTGCTTGTTTTTCAGGGTTATCTCTTATTCCACTGGAATAGTTTTCCAGTGAAGAAAACTAGTTCAGCCATATAGAACCTCAAATGATTTTCCTCCCAGAACATTACCACAGTAGTAAACTCCAAAGAAGAGACATAATTTCCATAAATTTTCATTGGGCCCCCTGCTCTGATTCTAATCATGGCCTGCAACAATGATTAGGATGTGTAAAGGCATTTGGTGAGCTTTACTGTTTGTTTTCTGGCCTGCCCTTCCTCCAAGGAGCTCAGCACTGCATACATGCAGTTTTCTCAGTTTGAGGCTGGTGACTGATGGAAGGTGACTCCTGGGAGTTCCATGGTTGAGCGGGGATTTTGTCAGGGGTGGGTGGAGTGGGTGGCAGCTGTCTGAGGTGAGCGAGAGTCAGGAACCAGGAGCCATGGGACAAGCCAGTAGTCAGGACCAGTGGTGAAGGGGAGCCAAGGCTCACAGCACACACACAGGACCAAAGTGCCAGGACGTTTTGATCGACCGGGATGATTACATTATCTGTCACCCCTGTCAGAGTTCCCTGTTCCCTCTGAGCTTAACTAGAATCTTCACAGAAGCTGGATGGGGTGGGAAGACACAGATTTTCCCAACAACGGTGTGTGTGTGTGTTATGTACGCATACTTGCATATCACACGCGCACGCGCACACACACACACAGACAATGGAGGCTGATGGCTCCGATGTCAGTGAGGTGGTGAATCCACTCTGGGTTTCAGTCAGAACTAGTCAGAACTTTAAAGGAGCTTTGCACCTTGGATAGCTCCTTTAGAGTTTTGACTGGTTCTGACTGAAACCCGGAGTGCATTCACTGCCCCGCTGACATTGGAGCCACCAACCTCCACTGGATATAGATATAGATCAATACAGCTGCCTGCATTTTTGGACTCTCCTCGGGAGTGTGGCTATGGAGACTGTCATGATGAGCACCTGCACTCCAAAATTTACCACTGCACCACTGGTCAGGAGGACTGAAGAGGAAGTCAGGAGGAGCTAGCCAAAGGTCAGGACCAAAGACTAACCAAGAAACACACCAGAGCTCAGGAAGGCCTCACTGCTTCCTGATGCAAGTCTTATCTGGAACAGGAAGCCCTCTTATACTCCTTTCTGGCCAAGAGGACCCAGTGGCCAGGGTTGGTGGGTAGAGTCAGTCCAGTGCCTGTGGTCACTACATAGGGCAGCAGTCCACAGACCACTTTAGCTCTTGACAGATTTGAACCAATCCCCAGTCTATGGCCAACCCTTTGCCTCCTATACCTCACAGACCTAGGCCCACCTTCCTCATCAGCTAAGCATGCCAGAGAATTCTATTTATACACACATACCATGATTTACCAGGAAATCAACCCTGACTGCTCATTGCAAGGAAATCAACCCTGACTGCTCATTGGAAGGACAGATACTGAAGCTGAAGCTCAAATATTTTGGCCACCTAATGCGAAGAGAAAACTCCTTGGAAAAGACTCTGATGCTGGGAAAGACTGAAGGCCAAAGGAGAAGGGGACGGCAGAGGATGAGATGGCTAGATAGCATCACCGATGCAATGAATATGGACTTGAGCACACTCCGGGAGAGAGCGCAGGACAGGAAGGCCTGGCGTGTTATGGTCCATGGGGTCACAAAGAGTCGGACACGACTCAACGACTGAACAACAACAACAACCATGATTTGCGTAGAATTTAAAAATAAATATCTTAAGTTTCTAACGTCTGATAACAGGTATGTTTAAATATTGTGAAAGTTACACAACATATAATGCATTTGCATTACACTACTGTTTAGAAACAACAAATGTTTTTATGGCTTTAAAAAATAGGGTCACATGATAGCTCATTTGGTTGCCTGTTTCCTAAAGACCCCTGTCAACATGGGACTTGGCACACCAAGATTAATGGCAGCACAATGCAGGTCTATGTCAGTTCCATTTTAATTCTCATCTGTGTTTTGCTTTGCATGGAAAGTGTCACTCTGATGTAAAATATGGAAGCTGACACTTTGTCACTGCTATTAGGCACAAAGCATTGTGGGAAATCCATGTAGACCTAGAGCCATGTAGTCATTTTATTTTTGAAAATATCTTCCTGCAGCAAATTAACTTTTATTAACCTGTCAGACACTCTTCCTGTATCTGCCTTCTCCTGTTGCTCAGTTTGAGAAATGTTTTGCTTGGCATAGGTTTCAGCCCGTATTTCATGGATACATTGCAATTGGCTAGATGGACATGGTGGACCTGGAATGTAATTCACACACAACCAGACATGTACACAACATTTCACAGCAGCCTCTGGTCATGAAGTCCACCCTTCCCTGAGCCAATGCAGCTGTAAACTGCAATACTGCAGACAGACCGAAAATGCTCCCCCCCCAAACACATACACATACATTGACTGAAAACTGGATTGATTTGCATGCTTCATGTATCATGGGCAACACAGAAAACATCTGTGCTATGTCTGTTGTTATTTGTCACTGATTTCCCCATTCTTCTTACTGTGTTGATCCATGTTTTCCTCTGTTTTGTGTCTTTTGATACATTAATGAGCAATTTATTGGGAACACATTTCAATATGTTCATGCGCAGTAGAACTATACATGTATATCACTTAGTGCTTTCTAGGTCTTTCCATCACAACAGACTTAGCATAGGTGTTCATGATACATGAACTATGCCAGTGTACCCAGTTGTCACAGTTGTTTTACTGTTCACATGGTAAAATCTTATCTCATTACAAAGAAGCTCATTACATGGATGCATAGTCATTTGTGTTCCTATTTCCTTCCCTTTTCATAATGTCTCCTTGCATAGTTTCTGCCAGCAGTCACACTAAGCCTGAGAGATGTGCAGATGGAGACACACACAGGAGGAGGAGGAGGAAGAAGATGCAATACCAGGTCTGTTACTCAGAAAACATCCCTCATCCATGACATGATCCTGGATGAGGGTGTGGACCTGGCATGTATTATGGAGACCTGGCTGGCTGAGGCCGCTGCTCCAACTCTGGTGGCTATGTGTCCAGCCGGGTTTTCGTACGCACAGCAGCCAAGGGTTAAATGCTCTCGCATTAAAACATGATTACTCACACTCACCCATTTTCCCCGTTGCAGTGCTTCATCGAATGCGCAAGCTCTATTCACACTTGAGTGCTGTGCTGTTTTCCTGCCGTTTTCCTGAGCACACTTGTCTGATCTCAGATGCTAAGCGGGGTCGGCCCTGGTCAATAGTTGGATGGGCGACCACCTGGGAATCAGACTTCCTGCACTGAGCAGGGTCTTGTTGTATCCCTTCAAATGAGACTCAGTTTTACCCCCTCCTATCCCCTGCTCTGGATGTTTGTTTGTTTTTTTTAAATTAAAGTGTTATCCTCGCAGAATCGGGGCTTCTCTGTGATATTTTTTTTTCTAAATGAGGCATGATCTTTGAAGCTTCGAAGTTGTGAAGCTTCATAACTTCAAATCTTTGAAGATCATGCTTCAATTAGAAAAAAAAAAACATCACGGAGAAGCCCCGATTCTGCACAGTCCCCTAAAGGTGTTGGGGGACTTCAACGTACATTCAGGGGCTGTCCTCACAGGGGCACCTTGGGACTTCCTGGGAGCTGCACCATATTCCATATGGGCCCACCCATGTAGCCGGTCATGCACTAGACCTTGTGTTTGTTTCTGGAGAAGCAGTGAGTGATCTGGAAGTCGGGGTAATATCCACCACCCCCTTGTCATAGTCAGATCACTATCTGGTGATGTTAGACTTCTCGGTTCCACAACCCCTCCGCAGGGGTGGAGGACCCATTAAAATGGTCCGCCCCAGGCATCTTATGGATCCGAATGGTTTCCTGAACGTACTTGGGGATTCTCTGGAGCACGCCAACGGCCACTCAGTCGAGACCCTGGTGGGTGGCTGGAAAGCTGCAATCACTGGGGCATTAGATTGGGTGGCTCCAAAACGTCCTCTCCCCCTGAACAGGGCTCGGACTGCACCATGGTTCAATCCACAGTTATGAGCTCTGAAACAGGAGGTGAGATGGCTAGAGCGCTGGTGGCAGGAGTCTCGCTCCAAGACAATCAGACACGGGCTAGAGCTGTATCTTCAGCCTATCACGTAGTGGTGAAGGCAGCAAAAAAGGTATATTATGCATATGCTGCTTCTATTACATCTGCAGAGTGCTGTCCCAGGAGTGGTCCAAGTGGTGCAAGTGGTCCGGAGCCTGGTCAGTCCAGTGGCTCCAAAACTGCTGGAGCATTCTAATGCCTCCTGTGAGGCCTTGGCAAGGCACTTTGCGGATAAAATTGATGGAATGAGGAGTGTTATTCTGTGTGCTGTGGATACAGTTAGTGAGCAAGAGGCAGTCTATAGCAAACCTGTTTTGTGGGATAGGTTCTAGCTTCTTCCTTCTGATGATGTGGACAAGGTGCTTTCATCTGTAAGGCTGACCACCTGCTTACTTGATCCTTGCCCATCTTGGCTCATTATGAGCTGCAGAGAGAGGTTAGGTGAGGGGATCAGGGCAGTGGTAAATGCCTCCCTTGAGGAGGGAGTGATGCCATCAGCTCTCAAGGAGGCAGTGATAAGACTGCTTTTAAAAAAGCCCTCCTTGGATCCCCAAGTTCTGAACAACTTTCGCCCAGTCTCGAATCTGCCATTTTTGGGCAAGGTGATTGAGCGGCGGTAGCGATGCAGTTCCCCTTCATGGATCACTGCCTTGTTGTGGCGAAGGGGCTTGCATAACTCAGTGAAGCTATAAGCTATGCCATGCAGGGCCACCCAAGATGGACAGGTCATGGCGGAGATTTCTGACAAAATGTGGTCCACTGGAGAAGGAAATGGCAACCCACTCCAGTATTCTTGCCAAGAGAACCCCGTGGAACATATCACAAGGCTAAAAGAGATGACGCCGGAAGATGAGCCCCTCAGGTCGGAAGGTGTCCAATATACTACTGGGGAAGAGCAGAGGGTATTTCCAAGTAGCGCCAGAAAGAGTGAAGCGGCTGGGCCAAAGCCGAAAGGACACTCAGCTGTGGATGTGTCTGGTGGTGAAAAGAAAATCCGATGCTGTAAAGAACAATATTGTTTAAGAACTTGGAATGTAAGATCAATGAATCAAGGTAAGCTGGAGGTGGTCAAACAGGAGATGGAAAGATTGAACATCAACATCTTGGGAATCAGTGAACTAAAATGGACAAGCATGGGTGAATTTAATTCAGGTGACCATTATATCTACGACTGTGGGCAAGAATCCCTTAGAAGAAATGGAGTAGCACTCATAGTCAATAAAAGGGTGGGAAAAGCAGTACTGGGATATAATCTCAAAAACGATAGAATGATCTCAGTACGAATCCAAGGCAAACCATTCAACATCACAGTAATTCAAGTTTATGCCCCATCTATTGATGCCGAAGAAGCTAAGGTTGATCAGTTCTATGAAGACCTACAACACCTTCTAGAACTAACACCCAAAAAAGATGTCCTTTTCATCATAGGGATTGGAATGCCAAAGTAGGAAGTCAAGAAAAAACTGGGATAACAGGCAAGCATGGCCTTGGTGTACAAAATGAAGCAAGACAAAGGCTAATAGAGTTTTGCCAAGAGAACACGCTGATCATAGCGAATAACCTTTTCCAACAGCACAAGAGGCGACTCTACACATGGACATCACCAGATGGTCAATATCAAAATCAGATTGATTATGTCGTTTGCAGCCAAAGATGGAGAAGCTCTATACAGTCAGTAAAAACAAGACCTGGAGCTGACTGTGGCTCAGATCATGAGCTTCTTGTTGCAAATTTCGCCTTAAATTGCAGAACGTAGGGAAAGCCATTAAACCATTCAGGTATGACCTAAATCAGCACTGTATCAACTCCATCTGATTTGGCGGCTGTGCCCTACCTTCCCGACCATCTACTCCCATGTACTACTGATGGGAGCAGATGGTCGGGAAGTTAGGCGCGCAGCCACTGTATCAGATGGTGGCCAAATTCAAGGTGTTGGTTTTGACCTTTAAAACCCTATATAGTTCTGTCCCAGCCTATCTTAAGGAGCACCTCCAGCAACACCAGATAGGCTGCTTAACAAGATCAGCCTTGGATGGCCTTCTCTCTGTCCCATCAGCCAGGACAGCTAGGCTGGTGAGGACGAGGGAGAGGGCCTTCTCTGTGGTGGCCCCCCTTCTGTGGAACTCCCTCCCTAGAGAATTCCGCCATGCCCCCTCTTTAATGAGCTTCTGCCACGCATTAAAAACATGGTTGTTCAGGCAGGCATTTGGGGTGGGTTAGGGTATTTTTAGATATATGATGTTTTCAATGTAGAATTTTATTGTTTTAAACTGTTTTTATTATTGTACATCACCAAGAGTGGCTGGGTGACCAGCCAAATGGGCAATTAATAAAATAAATAAATAAATAAATAAATAAATAAGAGGCACCATAGGTCAGGTCCTCTGGCTTGTTCAGAGGGGAGATGGAGGCCTGGTTTATACACGTAGCTATTATGAGTGTCATGTGGCATTCCAAACGAAGTGTGTGTATGTGTGCTCTTGTTCCTCCACCTCTGATGTCACTGATGTAATTATGGGACTGAATTCTGAGATGCAGAAACAAACCCTATTCAGCAAGAAGTACTTCCTGCTGTGGGACTGGACAGCTACCAGCATTGTTTGGCAGTAGCTGTGCCGCTTGTACTGAACCTGCTGGTCTAGGGATAGGCATATATGTGGCACCCCAGATGTTGTGGGGCTCAGCTCCCCTCCCCACTCCTCACTGGCTATGCTATCTAGGGCTGATGGGACTTGCAGCCAGCCAACATCAGGAGGACCACACATTCCCTGCCACTGTGCTAGTCCATGTGGACTATCAGAGAGCAGCATGGGAATTATCAATCTGAATGTATGAATCCTCTGATTCAGAGCACTGATGATCCACAGAAAGGACATGATATCTGAGAGCATTATACAGTTAAGAACATAAGAAGAGCTGTGCTGGATCAAACCAAGGGTCCATCTTGTCCAGCATTCTGTTTGCCCAGTGGCCAACCAGCTGCCCACAGGAAACCTACAAGCAGGAGATGAGTGCAACAGCATCCTCCCACCCATATTCCCCAGCAACTGGTGTACATAGGCAAACTGCCCCTGATACTAGAGGTAGCATATAGCCATCAGGATTAATAGCCATTGATAGCCTTATCCTAACAGCCAGGCTGTAATTACCGGTGGACCACATCCTCTTATTTTCAGGCATAGCTCAAATTTATTTTGACTCCCACTCTGATGAAATGACCACAAGCAACCTCCAAGGACAACCTGCAGGTCCTCAGAAATGAGGCTTCTGCCATCTAGAAGGCCAGACTACCACCTTAAGGTAATATACCAAAAAGAAAGAAAGAAAAGCTGGCATCCTGGGCCCTGTTGGCCTTCTCTGATGGTGGTCATTAGATTGCTGTGACACTTTTGATGGTGCATTTGGGGAGAAAGCTGGTATCCATAGACTTCCTTTGGCTGAATAACCTTTTCTTCTTTGGTTTCTTGCATTGAGGGAAGGAATCTAACCCATCACCCTGTATTTACATCAAATTAACCAGTCACCTTCATACACCTTCTCACTGTACTTTCCTGACTGATTTACCTTTAACTAAAACCAATTTGTGTTTCCAACATCTGTGCAGATTTCTGCCATCTTCCTGTGGGAATGTATTCCAGACACGAATACACTAAATGACCCAGGTAGCATTCTGAGTGCTAAAGAGGAGAATACATAGATAAAACTTTTGCAGAAGCAGAAGCCTTTTAATGCCAAAGCATTCACACATTCTCCCATTTTGCTTGACAAAGACAGAGGAGCACTGTCAAAATGCTTCTAAGAACCATTTCCGTGCCTCTGCATCTATCTGTCGATCTGCTCCCTTTTCTTCCTCTCCATCCTAGCGCTTCCTTGCCTGCTATATATAGACTCATTGCTTTCATGATTTATATTGTCACTTTGCATCCTGTATAAAAAAAGAAAAGAAAATCAGGTTGTGCACAGCTTGGGGTGGTTTATAGACTACCTGCATGGATGAGAAAGAGTGAGTGGGACTGGCACTTGATCTCCACTACTATAGATTCTCCCCTACCTTTGGGGAGTTGGGGGGTTTCTAATTGGAAATCATGAGAATCGGAAGAAAGATGCAACTGTGGAATTGATAAATTTGCCGAACTGGGTCTTGTAAGAGCATACAGCAGAGTAGCCAGCATCTTCCATTAGGTATCATTTGCTTCAGATTTTGGTTGCCTCTTAGGGAAAAATCATGACCAGTATGATTCCAAATGCTGTCACTTCATGCAAGCATTTCTCTACATTTGACAGATATCATTTGGCCCATACAGCGGGGGCTGAGCTGTTTTTCACCATGAAAGAATATGATTCAGAAGCTAGCTTAAGGGATTTGGATTGGCAGGAATGAGTAAGAATGATCATATAGCTCTGTGACCTGCAAATTCCACAGGAGACTGGCTTTTTCCGAGTCTTGTGTATTCTGTGCACTTGCAGACCAGTTTTTGATTTGGGGGCATTAGTGCAATCTGCATTAGTGTTAATGTGCATATGCACTACTGTGCATTAGCAATAATGTATATAAGCACAAGTGTGCATTAGAGCTAACGAGTGCTTGCGCTAATGTAGAACAAAATTATCTCAAGAAACAACAATTTCGTCAGTAGGCGATGGAATTAAAGATGCCTGACAATCCCCGAAGCACAGATGGAATGGATTTAACAAAATCTGTACATCCCCAGTTGGAGCATGTAGTACTGGCAAGATGGACCAGTGGACACCATTATAAGACAGCTTTGTATGTGTATTATTCAGCCTTATAGCTTTAGAGTAGGGATGTCCGTCTCAGGGAAATCCAACCATCTTGGGGCTCAACGGATTTCCTCGGAGCCCCCGCCTCAGCTTGTGCTTGCAAGCTGAGCCAGCCAGAACTTGCAGATTTCCCTTTGTTTCTGTAAAAGGGCCAAGTTACGCAAATTGCAATTACAAATTGCATAACTTGGGCAAATTATGGCTGTAATTAGCATATTTTGCACAAATTGAGACCGTACAGTGCTTAGTTATGCACAATGCAATTTGCACATAATGAAGTGCTTTACGGCCACAATGTGTGCAGATTACACTATTCACAGCCACAATTGGTGCAAATTATGCTAATAGCAGCCGTAATTTGCCCAAGTTATGCAAATCATGGCTGCAATTTGCGTATCTTAGCTTTTTTACGGAAAAAAATATAATGCTGCTGCCATGAACAACTCTCCTGCTCTTGCTGCCAGGGCCCAGAAGGGAGACATTAGAGTTGCACGCGGTGGTGCTTGCAGCAGCAGGAAGTGGGGGAAGCACCGTGGCTCCCCCCCATTGCATTACTGCCACCGGCACTGTTGTCGGTGCTGCTGTGCACAGTTCTACCACTTTCTCTTCTGGCACCAGCAGCAAGTGCGGGAGAGTTGTGCGCATGGTGACAGCAGTGGCAGGAAGGGAGGGGAGCCATGGTGCTGCCTTCCCTTCCTGCCGCTGCTGCCACTACCATGTACAAGTCTCCTGCTCTCCCTGTCAGCACCAGCAGAGAGAGGAGGAGGGTTGTGTGAGGCAGTGGTCGCAGCAGAAGTCCATGACCTGCCCAACAGAGAGCCAGTGTAGTGTAGTGGTGAGAGTGATGGACTGGGAGCCGGGAGATCCGGGTTCTAGTCCCCACTTGGCCATGGAAGCTCACTGGGTGACTTTGGGCCAGTCACAGACTCTCAGCCCAACCCACCTCACAGGGTTGTTGTTGTGAGGATACAACGGTGAGGAGGAGGATAATGTAAGCCGCCTTGAGTTCCTTGCGAGAGGGAGAAAGGCGGGGTATAAATGCAATAAATAAATAAATAAATAAACTTGTACAGAATGAGTCGGGTCAGCCCGCAGGCTGTCAAGTTGGAGTCCAGGGGGCCGAGCTGCAGGAAGCTTGGCAGATTACACTCCCTGGACAGAATCCTCCAAGATCCCTACTTCAGAATTTTCCTTCTAGAGAACTCTGGAAATTTTGCTGAGAGACAATGTACTGGTAATCCTGAAGCTTTGGATTTGGATTCCAGTATATTCAGAATATTCTTAAAGCTCTAGCCTGGAGGATGCATCATTTTAAAGGATAATTTGAGGAGCTACATTTTCTGTGGATAATGAAGATAGAGATGATTTCCTCCCTGGTCTGCTTTTCTCTGCAAGTTCACCAGGGCTACATGGTTTCTTTAATGCCGTATTTCCCAGATCAGCACCTGAGGGGCTGATATGGCATCCCCCCATCATAAACAAGGGGTGCAAATGGCTGAGTCAAATTACTGAAAAGTAATTAAGGTTTTTTATAATGGACACAGCTGTGTATAGCACCAGAGAGTAGGGAAGCAAGCTTGCATGATTGGCAGGTCCTATCAGAGCTCCCAAATGCAACAGAAAGCCAGTGTGGTGTAGACAGCCAGGGTGGTGTAGTGGTGAGGGTGTTGGACTGGGAGCTGGGAGAGCTGGGTTCTAGTCCCCACTCGGCCATGGAAGCTCCCTGGGTGACTTTGGGCCATTCAGACTCTCAGCCCAACTTACTTCACAGGGCTGTTGTTGTGAGGATAAAATGGAGAGGAGGAGGATAATGTAAGCCATTGGGTTCCTTGCAAGAGGAAAAAAGCTGGGATATAAATGCAATAAATAAATAAATAATTGTTGGATTCTCAGGCGGTGTATCAAAGCACTCTTTCTTGTGGTTCTGCCAGTCTGTTTCTTCCATTGTTTCTGATGAGAGAAGTGTAAGGGAAAGTGACTTCCATCATTCTTTTCATTTCTAAAGGATGATTTTCTTTTTAAAGTTTGATCAGATTTGTCAACATTCTTTTAGCTTTATCCAGTCAGTGGATAAAAGTCAGTGGGAAAAAAGATTTAGCTTTAAAAGACAATGCACAGACATCATATAACTGGGATCAACAGATAAGGGCAAAGAATCCCTCTTCAGTACACCAGTTAATTAAATGACATAGATAACCTTGTGCATGCCCACAGTATGTGTACAGTTTCTTTCTGAAATCATATTGGTAGTTGAATTATCCCAAGGCTTGCACTGACATCATTTTGAGCTGAACTTGCACAATGTTTTATTAATTTAAATAAAAACAAAAAAACTGGGAGTTGTAGAACTTTTTCTGTCTAAACATGCATAGGATCGAGCCTTAAAGACTTATATATTGTCATTTCACCTGAACTTCACAATGTAATAAAAATACATTACAACCTTAAAACAATAAAATCAACAACATATTTTAAAACTTAATAAAGCACGCACACACACACACACACACACACAAATACAGGGCCTCTTTAACCCCCATTCTGCACAAACGCTCTCTGAAAAGGAGTGCTTTTGATCTGTTTCCCAAAGAGGAAGGACAGAGCCAACTGTGTCTCCATAAGGGGAGTGCATTTGTTTTGGAAGGAATGAAAAATGAAGAGACTAGGACCTATTTGGTTCAACTTTCATTCATTCCAAAACAAATGCAGCGAGTAACCAATGGGCACAAGAGGGTGCCGCTTTTGCTATCTCATTTGTACCCTTTTGTCCCTTTTGTTCTGGTGGGGGATGCTTACCTTTCTCTACTGACCCTTGTGGCTGCAGAGCTGATTTCAGCAGATTTCTGCTGGAGGCCATAATTTTATTTTCCTAGAATGCATCATTCCAGTGTATTCCAGGAAAAAATTATGGCTACCAGCGGGGGCCATTATATCTCCATCCCCAAATGCTCCAGGATAATGCAATGTCCTGAGCAAGCTGGGAAAATAAAATGCTGGTAACCAATAAAAAGGGCTCCATCCTTAAAGACAGCCTAGAAATAATTTTAGATAGTTTAGGTAGATAGATAAACTTCCTGTTGAAATAAGCTGTTTTACTCTTGCCAGTATAGGCAAGAACAAAATAAATGGAAAAGGGGGAAATAGAAAAAAGAAAGTGGGGGATAAAAAATCTAAGTAACAAAATGAATGGGATTGCAATGAATCAATAACACAGCAGCAGCAACAACAGGAACAGCAACAACTAATCTTGCACACTGCTACTTCCTGGTGAGGAAATTCATAAAGGTGGGGCTGGCAAAAAAAGGCCCTGCTTCTGGTGAAAGCTAACATAGCTTGGGAAAGAGATGGAACAAGAAACAGTTTTACAGATGTAAGGATATCCCTGATATTGTGTAGGGTTGGTTCCCATAATCTTCAGAGTTCCATGGAGGTTTTTTTTTTTTTTTTAACTAGTCTAGTCTAATCTATCTAACCCCCAATAGGAAACAGAAAAAACAGGATTAATCTCTGTCATGTCAGGTGAAATGAAGGGACTTTGGTGGCCCACCAAGTCAGTGGCAGAAGAGAAAATAAAGCACCACTTTCCCCAGATTACAGGCCCATGCCCCATCCATGGGGCTATTCTGCACCTCATAATAGGAGGACATGCTGCTGCTGCCACTGTTTAAAGCTAAATAGTGGCACTTGAGAGGGAGCTGTGTTGTGATGCCCTCACTATCTGTTGCCTTAACAAGGGTTGTTTGAAGCCCTTCTGTCCGTTGGTGGGCTTCACAGTTTTAAAATTACATTTTCTAAAATAATATTCTTCTTGAAATTCTTATGCTTTATAAGTAAATATTGGGGAAGGTACACATGATCTGTCCAAGTATCCCTTTATATCAAGCCCTATGTTTTGAAAGATAGTGGCCTAAACATTTTAATTATGCCCTAAAGCCTGCAGTAATTTTAGTGGAATTTTGTTGTCATTTTCATTTTACTTCTCTGAAGAATGACACTAGCATATTTCCCTATCCAAACTTGCAGAACAAAAACATTCTGTTTTCTTTTCGGTACATTTTTCTGTTGAAAAATGGGAGGAAATGGTTTAAAACTATCGAAGTGGCAGTAACCATCCCTGTTGCTCGTACATTGGTTTTGTTTCTAAAAATAATATTTTTAAAAAGTGGTGTCATAATTTGAGGGCCTTTAGGGCACTTTCTGGAGAGGGCTGGGTATATTCCCATGGTGCCTGTATGCATGCTGAGGGCGAGGGCCCTTTGCCAGCTGCTTTTCCTGCATTAAGTGCTCTGCCCACTCTTGTGCATATTGGAGTGCATTATTTTCTCTGTTCGGAGAGCTGGCAGCTGGTGTTGAGATCGTACACACAGCAGCATGTACAAAAGCTAGCACATGGTTTACATCACACTTCTTCCTCTTCCTTAATGAAGCACATTGTGATGTGAAACATAAGCAGCCAGGAGTATCACTCATTTTGCCTTCACCCTACAGTGCTTTGGCAGAATTCCCCTCACATCCTTCTTCCTTTCTGCATCCTGAAACAGGCAACACTCACGTGACATCCTCCTATTGCCAAAGCAATGACTTGGAACACTGGTCAACATCGTATAGCTGAATCACACTCATCTGTCTATCATCTATCTATCTATTGCCTTTTTCCATAAAGTTCAAGAAAGCCACATTTAAAAGATGTCAAGTTTAACCAACAGCAAGATATTTGTGTGTGCGTGTGCATGTGCACGTGGGTGCATGTGTTTCTCTTCTCTGCATGCTCGTAACTATGCATGAGAGAGTAACCTGTTTGGTGTTTTGCTTTGTTTTTCTGAAGTGAGCAGGATGTGTTGGTAGGAATCCATTGACCATATATCAGAACTATATTTCAGCCCATTCCATCTTTCTTTGAGATATAGACTTTTCCACTCTGGGGCAATGGATAAGAAGATGCTTTGTTGTTCTATTTCCCAGTGGGGCCTGCATTTTTCCACTTTTGTGTATGTGCCTGCATTTTTCCAACATTGCCTTGCCTTCATTCTGGTTTTCTGATGTTTGGCAGATTTTACTCAGTTTTTCTTGTAGCAGGGTTAATAGTAAAATTTTCATCAATTTTCATCAGGGAATTGCTCTGCAGTCTTTAACCTCAATGTCAGTTGACTGGAACATGAGTGGAAGGGTGCTATTGTGCTCATGCCCTGCTTGTGGGCTTCCCATTGCAATATCTGGTTGGCCACCATAGGAACAGAATGCTGGACTTGATAGCCTCTGGTCTGATCCATCAGGGCCCTTCTTATGTTCTTTCATGGTCCTTTGAGCAACAAGCCATCCCTCCCTCCCCATCTCCAACCCTTCTGTCCTGAAATGCTTGTTGTGGACTTGCACATAGAACCTCATCTCTGGCTAACCTTCTGTAAAGAAAAAAGGGGTGGGCAAAAACCTGAAGATCTCTTTTGCCAAGATGAGATGTCTCATTTGCTTGCATGAAGAAGCTGGGGGAATGGGGAGTGAGAGATAATACAGCTACTCTGCTCTCAGTAGGTTGTCACCACAGAGCTGGTAGGATAAGATGAAAAGCAGCCTTCAAGTCTCACTCTTTCTCTGATCTAAAAAGCAGGTGCAGTTGGGCACATCACCATGCAATCTACCTCCTTGGGAATTCAGGTCACGTTCCTTGCATCTTCAAGGCATCGAAAGTGGTAAACAGACAGCTTCTTAACAGTGCAGGTAATTCTGATTTTGGACCTTTTGCCTATGCTGAAAAGCTGACCCTGGACTTAGCTGAAGAGAAGCGGTCCCACTTCTTAAATCAGCCATGTTTACCAATCTCCCCTCCTCCAGATTACAAGGCTCCTTGGCTACTCTGTGACTTCCCATTGTTTCTGAATAGAACTTGTCAGCCTTCCATCCGTTACAGAGACTAACTGCAGGCTGAGAAAATGGGAAGGGTAGGCTGGGGGCTGGAGCCATTTAAGCTGTCACTGGCACAATCAGCACATTTAAATCACTGACACAGAATAACAGTGCTATATATTGAAGCTAAAAAAAACCCCAACCCCATCACTAGAAATCATCCACAGGACAGAATAAATGAATTTCCCAGTCCTGTTGATTGATTGCTGTTAGAGAAGAATACAAGCTCACACATCTAGACACTAGTGGGAAAAGCTAAGAGTGCATGTGTGCATGTGTGCGTGTTTGTTTTCTTGCAACACTCTGTAAGTTCTGAACACATCCCACATTATGCTTTTATAACAAGGGGGTGTTCCTGCAAATATTCCCTCCATCTGTTGGGCTGCTTCACACATTATGTTTTCCCTGCACTAAGGTAATCCTCCTTTTTATAGGAGGGAAGAATGTACTCCATTTTGTTTGAATGTGACATGTTCATGTGCATGCAGTTCCTCTGGTTTACTATATGTTATTGGAAACTTGTTTCCTCCAGATCTGTTTCATGAAATCCCTGGGTGAGATTCTACAGAAGTTCTCTAGCATGACTATGATCTATGCTACACACATACTCCAGCTGCCTTTTTAGCTACATAAAAGTGATTGTAGTAATTTGAGTTTTGGATGTATCCTATTCATTTTAACTTGGGAAACTTGTACAAATATTGCCTCCTTGGCAAGCAGAAGACTCCTGGACTGAATTCAAAAAGTGAAAAGCAATCACTAAGTCAAGGGTGGACAACCAGTGGCTTTCAGCCTGATCTCAAAAGTCCCTTGCAAGCAACCAGTTCAAACCTCTGGCAAGAGCAAACTGTCCCTCCCTTAGCAGCTCTTGGGGCAGGAAGAGAGAGAAAAGGCCCTCCCCACTTATGACGTAGGCCTTGCCCACCACTAGCATGTGGTCTTCAACAAATTATGCCTGAGAGAATGTGGCCATCATCACGAAACAGGTTCCCCACCCCTGCACTAAGTAAATACAGAGCTGTCATTGGGATAACCCAGGGGTGAATGGCACAGGTCTCCAAAGGTCAAGACAATGGTAGAAATAAGGTCCACTTTACATAGGTCCACATAGTGTATTGGGTCCTAAAACCATGCACTGAGAGTCTTGTGAGTTAAGGACATAATTTTCCTAAGGTGGTCGTTAGGACACATCTTCTGGACCAAGCACAGTAGGCACTCACAGGGATGTGGGAGAAGTCTGCTGCAGATTCAGGTGAGATCAGATACCTGTGGATCTGCCCTGTGGATTCTGCAGTGGACCAGCTTTTTCTGAGTTGCACAGATTCCATGGACTTGCAGAATGTGTTTTTACTTGGGGGAGGGAGGAGTTGCACAAGTTTGCATTTGCAAACAAACCAGCGGGTGGCTGATGGAATGAAAGATGCCTGACAATCTGTGAAGCACAGACGGGACAGATTTTACAAAATTTGTACATCCCTAGGCACTCAACCTTCTCGTTGTTTGAGGTGGTACGCACTGCCACCAACTATGGGGAAGCGGCTCCTTCACTGGGCAATCGCACCTATGAGGTTTCTTATTTAGAGCAAATGCTTGTATTTCAGGGCCTAAGGAATGCTCTGCCACTATAACACAGAGATCCACAAGTCCCTTTTCTGCTGCCACCAATTCTGTTAGAATATTTTAAAACCTGCTAGTAGCTGGTATAAGAGGCTTAGGCATGAGATGCGCACCCATGCTAGAGACAAGATGAATGATTAAACAAGTAATTTATTAAAGGGATATTTTGTACATAAGGAATTACTAATATTTCCTTAGGGGCTTTCAAAAGACTTCTTAGTGAGAATTTTTAAGGACTCAAGAGACGCTGTTGCTGCTACAAGCCTCTTATTGACTTCTTTTACCTCAGACAAAATTTCCTAAACCTCCCTAAGACAAATACACTTAAAATCAGGTCCAGCTCAGGTACAGTCTTCCTCTGACATGAAAGCTACTCCTGTTGCATTTCTGGCTGCTTGGGCTGTTTATCTGGGTTTTTACTGCCTGCTTATATAACCTTCTTCTGACAGGATCTTAAGGCAGCCTCCTGACATAACACAGCCACCTGCTCCCTACACCTGATCTTCACCAGCCACGTATGGTTTTCCCACTGAGACGGAATAGCTTAACATCCAGATCTTAGCTATTCGCTTTCTCCTAGTCCTTCTAAAACACCATCTACCACCCACCACCCAGGCGTTCTCCCTCGCAGACTAACTACCAATTTAACTGTCAACTGTCAGCTACTTAACTGACATTTCCCAGCTGCTCTTTTCCACCTAGCTAGAATCCCCCAGCCAAGCAGAATCAAATTTACCTTATTCAGACAGCATCTAACAATATTCAAAGCAATTGTCTCTCCCTCTCCCCCTTCCAAATATCACTGAACAGCTACTACACAGTAACAAACCAAGGCCTCAGGCCTACTCAGATACATTGTAGCCTCAAAAAGTACAGGCCACAAAAAGTTAACATTACATAATAGCAAATTATATAGAGAGAAGACAGTGGGTGGTGTTTTGTGCCACTTGTTAGTAAAATAGGCAAATCATAAAAGCATGTGTGAGGGATGGGTTGATACCCATATGTTGTTTGGTGACACATGGGAAACCTAGTTATAGTAAATATTCTTTGTGTTCACCTTTTGAATCCTAGCAAGAAATTGAGGACAGCATGGAATAATCTCAAGGAGGCCCCACTTTAATCTCAAACCTAGTTTTGTCAAAATGATTCCCAGTCTACTCCACATAATTGCTCAAAGGCTAATCCCATAATACCATGGGATCTGGATTTGTTAAGCAAGAGACTACATGAGAAGTGGCACTGGGAATGAGCTTGATGTGGACTTTTGCTGATTAATCTAACCAGAGACATTTTTCTGAGTCACCATTATGATAAATGTTTACTCACCTCACACATTTTGAAGCTGTCTTCCCTACCCCATATTCACCTAGTACTGTTTGTATGATTTGTCAAAGTATGCAAAGTGAGCCTTCTGTAATAAGAAAGAGATGCAACGATACACAGGGAAGAATGTTACCCTACTTTGTGCTCAAACAGCTCATTCCATTTGCCACAGATTTTTGCAAATGCTATGTTAATTACTTCAGCCTTTTAAAAAGCGATAGACCTTTAAATGGGATGGCTTTCATCTTATGGACTCTACCAGTTCTGACTCTGGATAACAATTCTTTCCCAGAACCAAGGGCCATGATTAAGAGACAGGATTGCTTAACTCACAGAAATCCTGCCATGGTCATTGATTGCATAGTATTAACTGTGTAAAATTATACCCTTTCGGAGCTGCATGTAAAAATCAAATCAAATAAATGACAAAAGAAAGAGAAAATATAGATGCTGGAGATGGTGGAAACAATGGCTTCATTAAATTGAAACCTTTAAACAACAACAAAACAAGCCTTTATGTGGAGAAAAGAGCAGGCGAGGAAGAAAAATGTGATGTTCTTTTCTCTTGTACAAAGTACCAAAATAATGGAAATAATGGGGGAAAGCTGGAAAGGAGGAGTATGTGAATAACAAGCGCTGACCATGGTACTAAAATGTGATTCATTAGCAGGCATCTGCTCTGAACCTGCAGATGTGCATAGCAGAGCTGGAGAAAACGAGAGGCTCCCAATATATATCGCTTCACCCAGTGTGAAGCAAATGGTAGCCATCCATCGCGCTGTGTAGCCTTTTAAGCTGGAATCCCATTTGGTCAATTTAACTCAGTTGCACCGGTGGTGCAGGGATGCAGCGATATTGGTTCTGTGATTGCTGAAAGGATTTTAAGGGCACAGTCTTATGCTGGCTGGGGAATGCTGGGAGTTGTAGGACTTTTTTCTGTCCAAACATGCATAGGATTGCACCCTAAGAGTAGGCACAAGTAGCCCGTTTCCAGCTGCACCTCACCCCATTCTGCCATTTGCCCTCCGTACCTTTCTGTGCCATGTTTCAGCTTCACAGTACATACCATCCCTGTGCCGCACCTGGCAATGGTTGCTGTTGCCAGAGCAAGTGTGCCAGCCTTGACTTTTGCACTGATGAGTTGGCTCATGATGGCAATGCAATCCTGCAAGCTGCGGCATTTTGTCAGCACAGCAGCCCCAATGCCCCGTGCTACCTACTTCATTCTTTGCCAACCCAGCAGCTCAGAGGATTTGGCTATAAAGCACCATCTGTATTTACAGACAGAAAGAAACAGCAACTCAAGTCTGCAATGACAAGGTCTGATTTACCAGAATGAAGTAATTTGTGTGGTCTCAGTTCGACCTCGAGCATTGAGCCACCAATGTGCATTGTCCAGGCTGATTAACTCCCCACACCCTGCCACCCCATGAAGTAAGAAGGGAAACAGATCCTTTAACCTGGCCTAGATCTACGCCTCTAAACAACCACTGAAATATTATTCTTTTTCTCCATTTCCACACCCAGGAATCACACAGGCCTTCCAACACCTTTGAGAGCTAAAGAGGCAATAGAAGTGATGAGATGGGGATAACTCTTCATGCTCTGGTTCAGTAATGGCCTGCTGTAGATGACCAGGCTACAGAGTGGGTGCTCCATTCAACACAGCCACACAGAAGCTCAGGTAGGACGGGACTTCCCTGCTGTAGCTGTCAGAGTCCAGTCCCTCAGCTCAGCAGCAGGGCACACATCTTATAGCACTCTGGCAAGAGGATAATTTCACTTCCATTCTTCTGAACAGGCAGGGTGTCATTCTTCAACTCTCTTTAGCCTGGAAATGGCACGTTTGGGTTTCTCATCCTCTGCAAGTTAGAATAAGCTGGCATTAAGACCATGCTGTTGTGCAGCCTTCTCCATCCTGGTGCCTTTCAGCTGTGCTGGACTACCACTCCCATGATCTGCAGCCAGAATGGCCATTACATGTGTTGGAGTCCAATACATCTGAAGGGCACCAGGCATGACCCGCCCCATTTCAAAAGGGCATGACCTGCCCCATTCCAGAAGCGAGTGTTTCTGCTAATTTCTGGTTGCCCCAGAAGTGCTAAACCTTCATTCTGCAAGCAGCGGGTGCTGCTTGTGGATGGGAGTTGGCAGGCCAGAGGAGAATCAGCAGAGGCATAAGCACCCCATCGGATTCTGCCCAGTAATTGTGTGGGAACTGAGATGACTTTGACAGATTCTCAAAGAGCACTCCTGGAGGAGTGCCTTTGGGGGGATCTGCTGGAGCTTAGATTAGCAGAGGACTGTACTGCCTTCCCAGTGCTGGCTCCAGGTTGGGGGGGGCCTTGGGCAAATTGCCTTCAGTGGACCCCCTCCCTGTGTGGTCTGCCTCCTCTTTATTTCTGGCCCACTGCCCTGTTCCCTTGCATGGCTTCCTGGGTCTGAACAGTACAACTACCCAGAAGCAAAGCGCAAGGCATGCAACGGATGGGGCCCGTCCTCCACCCTCTCATTTCTCGTTCCTTGCGTACCCCAAGAGGGCAAGTGAACAGGCTGCAACAGCAAGAGAAAGAGCTGCAGGGCCAGGAGGCTTCGGAGGTTGACAGTCGGCCCCCTGCAAGGGTGTGGGTCTTGGCAGGTGCCCAGCAATGCCTACCTGTGATGCCGGCACATTGGGTTTCAGTAGTACATAGGCTTTGAAGCTTCAGAGTCGCAGGCTTCTTAAACAAATATACGTACTTTAACATTTTTACCTCGAGGTCTTTTTTTTATTTCATACTTAAAAAGAAAACAGTTTTCACTTTATGGCTGCTATTCCATCAGCACAAGACTGAGCTATAAACATGAAACACATGCGTGCGCGCGCGCCAATGCAGTGGTAAGAAGGAGTTAACCAATTTCTAGCTGACTGTGATACAATTTGCTTGAGTAATAATATAAAAAAGAACAATAGTGGGAAACATAATTTTTAAAATGAAGACTACTAAATCAATAGGCGGTACATGACTAATCATTTCCTATTTACTCAGAGCAGGAAGGTAGAACTGTGATCAGAAATCCAAAGCACAGATCTGAGACTGCTCTGCTGGAGCCATGATTACTGTAACCAGAGAGAAGATGGGCTTCCAATGCTGCAAAAGGGACCCAAGGCTGGCAAAGGGCACAACAGTGGCAAAGAGGTGGTAACCCGGTATGTTTTTCAAGGAGTTAATGAGACCATTTGATACCTTAAGACAGGGGTAGGATCCTCGGGCCCAGCAGCCAAATCTGGCCCTCTTGGGGTCCCAATCCAGCTTTCCAGGATTCCCCAGATAGCCCCTCAACCTTCCCCTGGCCCCACCCCACCCCACCCCTTTCCCCCAGCCACTGAGCATTTGGTAGTTTCCCAGCTTTTGTGCAGTTCCCCCTGGCACAATCTAAAAGGTTGAAAGGTCTCTCCTAAGAGATTAGTTGCTGGCAGGAAGAACTTTAAGCTACATTATGTTGGTGTTTTTGCCCCACTCCTTTTGCCTTCAACTGCACCCACCGATGAAATGTGGCCCCCGAGAGCTTCTCTGAAATAGAATTTGGCCCTCAGGCTAAAGAGGTTCCCCACCACTGCCTTAAGAGGAATGGACACGTTCATTCAAAAAGACTCATACTTCTTACAGACCCATGATGGTGTGTGTGTGTGAGTGCGCGCGCGCGCGCGCGCATATGTGTATGTATATGAAATTTATATACCACATATCCCATGGTAGTTTACATAAACTTCTCTAAACTGCCCAGAGACTTTCGGCTATGGGGCTATATAGAAATGCAAATAGCAACAACAACAACAATTTCAAGCCCTAGGGAGGGAGTCCCTTAAGTGGGGCACCATAGCTGAAAATGCCCCTCCCCAGTCACCCCCCATCTCAACTTTGATAGTGGGGACACCTGAAGAAGGGAATCAGTAGGTGATCTTAACACCTGAGCAGGTTGAGACAGAGATAAGCATTCCTTTAGATACTTGTGAGGCACAAACTATGTAGGGCCTTGTATACAATGCTCACCATTATACTAAGTGAGCATTTCATGTTTTATTATTTATCTAGGGGTGTAGCCAAGTCTACCCCATATGCTCAAGATGGCCAATATTATTATACAACTTGAAACAAAATGATTACCTGGCTGTCCTGAAGGCTCACAATCTGCATGAGCTATTATAGATGCTCAGCATATCTTAAGCATGCTACCAACCCTATTGTATCAAACAGCTGCTTAGGTACTCAGCAGTCCACAGATGCAGTCAAGGTATGGCAGCAGCCAAAGAAATCATGTTGGGCACCTCCCGCAGAATCACCCATGGAAAGTTGGGCAGTGGACCACTGGAATGGACTCACTGTCCCAGCATTGATGTATGGAGACACCTTGCTGCCTTTCTGCAGGACTGGAAAAAGATCCCTCCCCTGCCTTGTACCATCGCTTCAATTTCCCTGCAGTCCCATCAGTGCCACTATACTAACATGGGAAAAAGCTCCTACAGAGCA
The DNA here is from genome assembly GCF_057233095.1 of Heloderma suspectum. NCBI lineage: Eukaryota > Metazoa > Chordata > Lepidosauria > Squamata > Helodermatidae > Heloderma > Heloderma suspectum. Next base: position 282,810,156 of record NC_139459.1, read on the forward strand.
CAGAAGGGCTGCTTAAGGGGCTCTTGCCACAAAGAAGGGATGAGGTCACTGGGGCAATATGTGTGCCTAAGCCTTAGGGCTCAAAAATGACCCCACAGCCACAGCCCTAGCAATAGCACACGCAATATTGTGAGGGACTCCAGTCCTTTCTGTGTGCACGTGCAAGGAAGCAATGTGCTCTACTGCCACTGAGCTTTGACCTGTCCCTGGTGCTGCAAAGTGTGGTCTCCTGGAGCAAGCCTAAAAATCCAGGCAGTTTCAGGGCCCAGGCAGCCCAATATCACTGTATATTACAAACCATTGCACATCAGTACACATGCTGAAGCCTGTGCCAGTATGGGAGAGAGGGGGCAGCCCTCATTCTCCAGAGACCCTTCAAGAGCAGAGAACAGTGAGCCAGCACCCTTCGGCCTGCGGCTTACCTAGCAACCAGAGTTGTGCTGAAGAATTTCCTAGGAAATACCATTTTAAAGCCATTTTTATGTGAAAGCTGTAATAAAAATGAAATTGCTCTTCCTCAGGAAGCTGAGAGTTTATGTAGAACTGCAAGGTGAAGAGCGACAGTTTAAACCTGATGATAAATAAGTTAATAATACTTCTCATACACAGGTCTAAATGCTTTGCCCAGCAAGAGGGTTTTTTTAATATCTATCTATCTATCTATCTATCTATCTATCTATCTATCTATCTATCTATCTATCTAAACTCCCTCCCTCCCTCCCTCCCTCCCTCCCTCCCTCCCTCCCTCCCTCCCTCCCTCCCTCCAGGATACATATCACAGTATTCCTGGGAAACAGATATGAGTGTCCAGGAGAATAGAAGCTGTAGATCTCTACAGTCAGCAGTGTAGTGGTGAATTCTGAAGTGCAGGTGCCCATCATGAGAACCCCCATAGCTGTGCCCCCAAGGAGAGTCCAAAAATGCAGGCAGCTCTGTTGATCAATGCTAACAAACCAGTTCTAGGAGTTTTTATCTGCTAGGAGCATGTCTTTTGCAAAGCTAGTAGGTCTTAAATGTCTACTCAAGACCAAGACCCCCCCACACACACACAAATACTTTGCATTACAACAGGAAACAATATACAATATACAGATACTTTGCATTACAATAGGGAACAATATATTGCTGCGGGGAGAATTGATTTCCTCTCAGCTATTTGTGAGGATTGCAGCTAAGCTCAGAGGGAATAGGGAATACTGAAGGGGTTGGCAAATGATGCCAGTGATCCCTGCTAATAAAGAATCATAGAATCATAGAGTAGTAGGGTTGGAAGGGACCTACAACACCATTGAGTCCAACCCCCTGCTCAATGCAGGAATCCAAGTCAAAGCATCCCTGACAGATGGCTCTCCAGCCTCTTCTTGAATGCCTCCAGTGTGGGAGAGCCTGCTACCTCCCCAGGTAATTGGTTCCATTGTCGTATTGCTCTAACAGTCAGGAAGTTTTTCCTGATGTGCAGCTGGAATCTGGCTTCCTGTAACTTGAGCCCATTCTTCCGTGTCCTGCACCCTGGGATGATCAAGAAGAGACCCTGGCCTTCCTCTCTGTGACAACCTTTCAGGTACTTGAAGAGTGCTATCATATCTCCCCTCAGTCTTCTCTTCTCGAGGCTAAATGTGCCCAGTTCTTTCAGTCTCTCCTCATAGGGCTTTGTTTCCAGTCCCCTGATCAACTTCGTCACCCTCCTCAGAACCCTCTCCAGTTTGTCTGCATCCTTCTTAAAGTGTGGTGCCCAGAACTGGACACAGTACTCCAGATGAGGCCTAACCAGTGCCGAGTAGAAGGTGACTAGTACTTCCCGGGATTTGGAAGTTATGCTTCTATTAATGCAGCCCAAAATAGCATTGGCCTTTTCTGCAGCCAAATCACGTTGTTGGCTCATGTTCTGCTTGTGATCGACAACAATTCCAAGATCCTTCTCGCTTGTAGTATTGTTGAGCCAAGTATTCCCCATCTTGTAACTGTGCATTTGGTTTCTTTTTCCTAGGTGCAGAACTTGGCATTTATCCCTATTAAATGTCATTCTGTTGTTTTCTGCCCAGCACGCCAGTCTATCAAGATCACTTTGAATTTTGTTTCTGTCTTCCAAAGTATTAGTTACCCTGCCCAGTTTTGTGTCATCTGCAAATTCGATCAGCATTCCCTGCACCTCCTCCTCCAAGTCATTAATAAAAATGTTTGAGAGCACTGGGCCCAGGACTGAGCCCTGCGATACCCCACTGGTTACCTCTCCCCAGTTTGAGAAGGTCCCATTGATAAGCACTCTTTCAGTCCGATTCTGTAGCCAACTGTGGATCCACCTGATAGTTGTTTCATCTAGCCCACTTTGAGCTAGTTTGCTCATCAGGATATCATAGGGCACTTTGTCAAAAGCCAGCACTGCATCCCGGTGAGCTCCAGCTCCACTACATCAGTGTCTACAATACTGTATATCTCATTAAAAGAAGTGAACAAAAGCCTGGAACATGTGCACAGCCTCTGCACACTTTTGTCTCCTGGGGAAGAGTGGAAAATGCATTAGACAGGTAGTAAAGCAGTTAATTTTGTGGAGTTCTTAGCTTTCGAGAGTAAGGAATATTGATTTGGGCTGCAGTCCTAAAAGTTCTTACTTGGACAGAAGTCCTATTAAAATCAATGGAGATTATTTCCATGTCAGACATGTTTAGGATTAGGGTGTTGTTGAATAAAACTCTCCCCCCACCCTCACTAAGTGTTACTATTATTATTAGAGTTGTTGCTGTTGCCATAATTGTGTATGGTGCATATAGGAAACTATGCATTCAATGTGGAGATTCAAAATTTGCATATTGGAAACCATGCATTTAATGTGGAGATTCAAAATCTGCATACTGGAAACCATACATTTAATGTGGAGATTCAAAATTTGCATACTGGAAACCATGCATTTAATGTGGAGATTCAAAATTTGCAAGACATTCACAACAGCTGCAATATTTATTCTAAATTTGTAATTTGGTATTACATAGTAAACTTTGAAAACAATGGAACAAGTTAGTCATGGCTAACTTACATCCCATTGATTTCTAACTTACTTAAACTAAGTCGGGATCCAACCCAATATGTGTTTACCTTGGACAAGGCACAAATCTGACATGAATATCCCCACTTCAGCGATATATGGGCCACCTCCAGATACAAGACAACTCAGGTCTGAAGCAGTTTGAGGTGAAGTAAGCGGGTCTTGAGGCTTTGGACTCACCTTGGAGTCCAAAGGGTGTGGTTTTTTTGGTCCCAGTATGATACATATTTGAACTTTCCACAAGCTCTCCACAAATGGAAAATGCCAGATTGAGGGTGAGGTGTAAGAGAGGGGAGAGTGTGTGTGTGTAGTTTTGTGACTGACAGCTCTAGCTCCCAATCAGGGAATTACTTTACCAGAGCTCTCCACTCAACATACTTTGGGAGGGATGATGAGGTGGCATCTCAGAATCCGATTCAGTGACTGCCTTGTGCATGTTGTGTGTCTGTTAGGAGCAGTGGCAGCCAGGCAGCATCTAAAGAGTTTGTGCAGTGATGGTTGTGGGTTTGCTTTTGTGATCTTTCTTTATTCCAGTACAGACCAATCTTTTCTAGAAACCCAATCCCTTCCACCCTGTTTTTTTTTTCTTTGCTGTTGCTATTGTTTATGTCTGCCTTGAGTCCAAACTGTGTTGCTAGTTCTTATGGAGTCACTTCACCCCCACCTCCACTCTGGCTCTAGTCATGTTTGATTTAACTTCAGTGTTATTTGTAAGTCTGGATGTATCTGTAACTGTGAGGGTATTATTAGGATAATATATCTATCTGACGCCGTCTCTGTCTCTATTCTTGGGTGACAGTTTCACACATGCCATGTTATAGTGTGCACCATATAAGCTAGTGTATACTTTCCATTATTTTAAATATAAAGCAGGGCCAGCATCAAGGGGTGGGCACAATTGGGCACCTGCCAAGGGCCCACACCCCAGGTGGGCCCATTGACAAGAGCCCCCTGGAGTTGCTCCTCCTCTTCACACTGCATCCTGCTTGTTCACCTGCCTCTCGCTCTAGCCTGGACAATGCTGGTGACGGTCAGGAGGAGCAGTGGATGCCGCGGCCTGCTTGCTCCCTGGCTCTCTGCCTGCCAAGCAAGCCAGCCGTAGCAATGATGAGAAACAGGATGAGGAGCAATAGCAGCAGGTGACCACGGTGGTGTGAAGGTCCACTCAGTGAAGGAGGGGGACCATGGAGGGAATCTTGGTGGCACTGATAAAAAAGTCACATTCTGTCCATCTATCCCATCAAGGATGAAACAGGGGTGTGCAAAGCTCATGTTTTTATTCTCCCAGCATTTTAGCATTTCAGCTTCCTAGTCTTTTAGCTTTGGTGTTTTAAATTTGTATTTTAAGTCTTTGCATTGCTGCTAGGTTTTATTGGTCACACTGTTATCTTGTGGTTTTAAGTGTTCATATTTTATATTGTTTTATGCTGCACTTCGTGGTTTTAATTTTTGTGAACTTCCCAGAGAGCTTTGGCTATTGGGCGGTATAGAAATGAAATGAATGAGTGGGTGAATGAATGAATGAATAAAATGTTGCCCTCATGACAGTTTTAGGGAGGGGTGAGAAAGCAGAGGTGGTGAAAACAGTTCTCCTCCCACCCCAAATCCGGGGTACCCAATTCACTGCAGGTACTCATGAGATCCAGTGGGGAGTGCCCATTCCTAGAGCAATTGCAGCAGGCAGCAGGAGCTGAATGGCACCAGTAGGAAGGGATGGCATGCTGTTGGAAGGCTTGGAGATTCTACAGGAGATCTCTGAGATGGTGGAGAGACACATATGCAAGGGGGAGATCTTCAACAACCTTTGGAGCTGCCCTGCAAGAGGAAGAACTTTCACTGCATGTGATGGGAAGGAGCAGGCATGCCAAATACCCAGAAATGCTGACCTTGCTCCTGTGGTGCCCACCCAGAAGAGTCTGGATTGTGGCAGAAGCAGCAAGCGTGGTCGGGGATCAGCAGATCACATTTATATTACTTGCCTGCACTGTGGGAAGGGCAGCAGCAGAGGCAGGATGAGATGGCCTTGCATCATGTCCAGTGTTGTCCTGCACTTGCACAGGCAGCACAGCTCAGTCCTGAGAGAGGCAGTGGCATGGACAAGAATGCAGGAGCAGGACAGAGAGAGAGAGAGAGAAAGAGTGCAAGGAGCCCCCCCTCACTCTCAAGCTTCCCCTCACAACAGGCAGAAGAAGCTTCAGCAGGTTGCCACAGAGGACTGGGGGTGGGGAAAATGTGGTGACATGAGATGGCGGACGGCAGCATGGAGTCAGATCACCAAGCGCACAGGTGAAGTGGTGGTGCTGGATGACCAGCATGATGCTTCAGCTCTGATCAGGTGCCTGTGCCTGGCAAAGGCATTTCAGTTTGCTGTGGTGGCCTCTGCCTCTCTCCTGCTGTTCTCCAGAAATGCCCGCCTGCCTCTCTGTCTGTCTCTCTGATCAGGCGACAGTACCTGCCTGATGCTAAAGGCACAAGTGCTTGGCACTTGCTTGGAAAACAGGATGTGCTTCTGCCTCATGCCCACATCTACATCCAAGTCCATAAATACATTCACTTTATAGTTTCTGTGACTTTGGTGCCAGTTGAATAGAAAACACAAAAAAGCATCAGATACATGGTTTTAAAAATTCTTAACTCCATATCCTGTACTTATCCTTCTGACATGTTGCAGGGAACTTACTTAGGGATGCCTCCACATTGTATGTCATGTTCATGCACATTGCCCACAAAAGGACAGAGAAAGCAGGGCATCCCTTAAAAATAAAAATACCCTCAAATTGCAGTGGTGGCTAGCACAAAATCCCCTTCACTTATTTATCTGAAATGTGCTGGCTTAATTCTACCAGGCTAGTGTGTCTGCAAATCTCATCTGGTTCTGACAAAACATTAAAAAAAAAAAAAAAACCAGCTTTGGTTGATTTTTCCTTTCTAGTCAGTGGGGGAGGCATGCAGCACGTTGGAAAACAAGGCAAGGTAACACTCTGATTAGGGCTGTGCACAAATGGCCTCTCAAAATTCTCCACCTTAGTTGTGGGCAGAAAAGTTTGGGAGACAATTTCACTGAATTTCTCCAGGGGCAGGAGAAATTCTCAACAGTTTCTCTCCCCATTGGCAGGGCTTGTAGCACAGCTTCTTTCTTCTTGGTAAGGGGCTTGGGGGGTTTTTGTGCTGCAACAGCATCAGCTCTCTTGGCAGGCTGGCCCCAGTTTGCATGCGTCACAATGCAGGTGAGGGCAGTGTTGTGTCCAGCTCCAGGGATGAGATGGAGTTAGTCCTCTGCCAAAATCTGTCCTCCAATTTCCTGAATGTTTTCTCCCCCCACAAAAGAGGCTTTCAATGTTCTGCCTCATTTAGGATGTTTTATTGTTTATTTTTGTGGTGTTTTTGAGCTTATCTATTCACAGCTAGCCTCCCAAGTGTCAGGGTGGAAACTGAGCCGATAGAACCCCAGAGCAGTTCTGATTCTGAGGAGGATCAGCAACCCGTGGGAGAGGAACCAGCTCATCCCTTACAGGCACAGCAGCTGGCAGAGATTCCTCCTGCTAGCATTCCTGAGATAAATAGTGATCCTAGCAGTGAGAAAGTGCGGGAACAGGGCTTGCTAGATGCTCAACGCAGACACAGGGAGCAATGAGCGATGGAGGGCGCGGAAAGGAGGCGTAGTGCCCGTTTGGCAAGCAAGCAACGGCCACCTCCCATAGACCCAAGGGAAAGAGGGAGGATCTCTCCCTAGCCCATAAGTTCAGGGTGTTCAAGTGACTGTCCTTCAATCGGGGATCAACTGCCTACTCGGAGCACAGGCTACTCTGCTGTTCCTTGCTTAGTCGCTGGTGATTAGCATCTGAAAGAGTCATTAAGTTATAAAAGGATTAAAGCCTTGAAAAGAATCCTTTCATCTCTGTCTTGAGTTGGCTGTTGGAGTCTACTGAAAGGGGCCGCCAGGGCGCTCCTGACACCAGGCTGCCTGCATGTCCTGATCTGAAAAAGCCCTATGGGAGAAATTGCCTCATGGTGCCTTAAACTGGGCTTTAATTGAAGTGTAGGAAGCTGAGGAGGCCACAGGCTGCCAGAGAGATGGTTGTACAATGAAAAACAGGATACTTGCACTCACTCCTCAGCCACCTCCTAAGTAAGGAAAGCCCCAGAAACCCAAACTCAACCCATGAGAATTTCTCCAAAATTTCTTCACCATTGAATTTCTTTTTCAAAGTAATTTCCCTTCTATCAAATTGAATGAAAATGGTAAAAAAAAAAAAAAAAGTGAGAGAAATTTTTGGCACAGCACTAACTCTGATTTGGACCTGAGGTGAAGTGCATTGTCAGTCCAAGGCTCCAAGCTGAGGCAGCCCTCGACCAAGGCAACAAGATTGGTTGTGAGGTAAATATGGGATTTATATCTGAGTAAATGTGTACCGCATTGATCTGTACTGATGAGTGATGAGATAAAGCAAGAGTACACAACCAAGTGGCCAGATATTTGGGCTCCCATCAGCCCCATCCATCATTGTCTATGATCAGGAATCATGGGAGTTGTCTAAAATACCTGGAAAGCACCAGGTTGCCTATCCCTAAGACAAAGAGTAGCAAAGCGCTCTGCACATTGCAAAGAATGACAGACATGCGCATAACAGCGATGAAGCCACCATTGCTGAGAACTTGTTTCAGAAAGTGTGTTTTTAGGAGATTATTCCTTATTAGTTAATAACCTTTGATTATGTTTACTCTTGCAGCTGATGTGCTCAGGTGTTTGGCACATAAAAGCAGAAATAGGAGTCAGCGGCATAGCCTGTTCCTGTGTCAATCTTCAGAGTTTAATAATTTCGTGGCAACAGACTGGTTGGTTTGTTTTAATAATTGCTCACACTCTTAAGAGTGTCTTTCCTGTAAGTAGCTTGATCACTTTAAAAATAAATACTAATTAAGGCTTGTGTTGCCCTGTGGAGTTACACAGTGCACTAGAACACTAAGCAGATAAGTATGTTATCCAAGGTCAACCATGGAGTAGGTGTCAGGGCTTTTAATCAGCAACAGAATCCTGTAATGTTGATTTGTCCCATTAGATCGTGTTTAAAAACATCCCTACTTTCATTTTTAAAGGACTTTATAGGTATATTACAATGTATTGATGGGAACTAAGTTATAAAAGCCTAGTTATTATGGGCTCAGTGATGCAATTACAATGATGACATGAAACTGTGAATCATATAAATTGCAACTATGGATTACAATGATGCACCACTTAGTGTGTTTGCTTTACAGTCTAACCAGCACAAGCATATAGCTGCATCCCATCCTGAGATCAAATACTGCTCAACCAGCTGCTGCTGTTGTAGGAACATATCATGGAACCAGGAACTGTTTTAGTGGGATCTTTCCCTATCCACATTCAAGGACAGCCCTGGTGTAATATTACTTGAAAACGGAAAGGACTGGACTCATCCTCTTTAATAAAAGCACCTTGATCTCAAAGGGTAACCATGCTGCTCCCAATGTTCTACTGAGAAACCCCAATCTGACTGTCAAATTAGATGTTCTACACACAAACAAGGAGGGTTACTACAGTGGCTTAAAAAAAATCAACAGCAGCTTTGAGAGGGAACAATTTGGGAGTGGGGACCAAATTGACCAACTTAAGGGAGCTTAATGCTTTCCCCACTGACTATTTTTTGTCTCCAGGCTAGCCTCCTTAGGTTGCTTCTATCACCCTCTCCCATGGTTTTGCAAACTTGAAAAAGTCTATTTGATACAACAGGTAATACAAAATAGACTCAGGGCAGAAAACAGTAACTACTCACTTCTTTTGGAAAGGGGTCAGATTCATTCAGAAACACCTAAACCCACCAGAAACCTTCTCCCTCAGAATTCAGTGGGAGATTTTAGAGCTAAGATTTAGCTGCATGGCCCTACCAATTTAGCTGCATTTTCCTGCCTTGGATTCTGTAATGATAGATAGAGATAGATAGATAGATAGATAGATAGATAGATAGATAGATGATAGATAGATAGATGATAGATAGATAGATGATAGATAGATAGATAGATGATAGATAGACAGATGATAGATAGATAGATAGATGATAGATAGATAGATAGATGATAGATAGATAGATAGATAGATAGATGATAGATAGATAGACAGATGATAGACAGATGATAGATAGATGATAGATAGATAGATGATAGATAGATAGACAGATGATAGATAGATAGACAGATGATAGATAGATAGACAGATGATAGATAGATAGACGATAGATAGATAGACGATAGATAGATGATAGATAGATAGATGATAGATAGATAGATAGATGATAGATAGATAGATGATAGATAGATAGATGATAGATAGATAGATGATAGATAGATAGATGATAGATAGATAGATAGATGATAGATAGATGATAGATAGATAGATAGATAGATAGAGGCTACTTTATTTTTACATGGATATCAGATGACTTAGAAATAAATGAAGGAAAACATGTCTAGCTGTAACAGTTTATTTCACCACCACCACCTTCAGATGATATTTTGAATACCTGGGGATAAAAGGAATCTATCAGTGGAGTACATTTCACACAGTATAGTACAGATCCCATGGCTAGGATCTGAAGAACATGAAGCAAAGGGAAGTATCATGAACAGTTTGCAATAAGACATGGTGGTGCTCAGCTATTCAAAGAACAAAAACAATATTTAAAAAACCCACTGGGAAAATGGAAGCCCATTGTATGACTCTAGCAGCTTTTTTGATCCAATCCTACGTAAGGTGTATTCACACTTACCCACCGAAACACCTATCCTTTTCTCCAGCAGTAATTTTGGCTGTAAAGTACTTCTTTCTAGAGCTGTGGACATACTAATTAAACAATGTTGGCATTGTGCAGAATATAGATGAGACGTATTTTATTGCAGTGCTGTTTGAGAATTTAAGTGTGAAGCAAACAGACTTTATTATGTTTCCATCCAAAGTAAAGAACACAATTTCAGCACTTTGGATAGCTCCTCCAGCCAGAACGCTCCTGTGCGGTGGAAAACCTCGGATACCCCTTACCAGCCCCTGCAGAAACATCTGCAGCTCTTACATCCAAGTTCCAACACTGGGAGAGACAAAAAATGTGGAGGATTGGGGCATGGTGCCAGCACATCAGGGGAGGCTTTGGATCTTGCTTGGAATAGGAGGGTAATGGTAAAAAACCCAACAAACAAACAAAAAAACCCTGATGAGGAAGTGAAAACAACAACAAAACACCTCTCTTGTAGGTAGGCTTGTGCTGACAGGGCTTTGGATGTCTCAGGGGCTCTGGTATTGGAACTCTCTGAAGAGCAGGTAGGTTTGCCCTGCCCATAACTTAGGTTTTAAGCTGAACACCATTTAAATGTGAGGGATATCTGGGCAAACATGCATACCTGTGCATGCAAACAGGGACTGCAAAATGTGCCTCTATAAACAGCATCTAACAAAAGCTAGTGACAGAGTGATAACAAGCTGTTGATTTCCTGCTGGGATGAACAGTGAATGGGAGTTGTTGTTTTCTTTATTTGATTCCCTCTGGAAAGTGATGCCAGGCTGAAAATTTCTGGCAGCATATGAGCATTGCAGTGTAAATCATTAGCAGAGGGATTGTGGACAATTATGTTTAATAAACTGATTAGAGTGATAAACCCCAGCACTAGAAGCAGAGTGGCTGCTGAATATTTTCTGGTCCATGGAGGGGAAGCAATTTTGGTATATCACATTGGTTGGGGCAATGCTGGAGTTTCTCAATGGTGAGATAGAATGGGCTGATCATTTCCTCCATACCCCAATATACAGTTGCTGAACAGACAGAAAACAGGGCTGCTCTGACTTTTAAAGGTTAATAGAGAGGCTACAACCACTTCAAATTAAATGGGTGCAACTGGGTCAAAAGGGTGCAACTGGGAGGGGATGCTTGTCAAAGCAATACCTGTCTGAATCTGATCTATCCAATATCTGTTGCCAATCCTGCCACATCTCTTCTGGTGTTGAAGAAGGCCCTGCTGGGTACTCAACCCCCTGAACACTAGGATTCCAGGTATATGAAGTAAGCAAGACCCCAACAGGGTTCCTTTCCCCAATCCTGAGTCCCAAAGCCCTGAGTGACAAGCCTAGGGGATCCCCACTCTCCATCTTTGTCCTTCAGATGCTCACCAGTTACTGCACAGACCTGCCAGTTGTGATCAGATTCCATCTCCAAATTACTGGCACCTCCCCCCCCTGCCACACACACACACACACACACACACACACAGAGTAATTTCCAATTTCCCTAAGATATACAATGCAGAGTACGTGAAAAAATCTGCTTTGCGTGGCCAATATTTATTTATTTGAATATTTATAAGCCACCTTTCTGGACCCGATCCATCCAAGGCAGTGAACAAAAAACAAGCTAGCTAACATAAAATAATTTGGGTTGTGTGCCAAAAAATAATCCCATTCATCCTTTCTATGACCAGCTATTTCTACACTGCAACCCAGGGCCAACACCGATAGAAGGCAATGAAGGTGGGTGCTCAGTTTATTTAGCCCATCCTTGCCATGCCCCTACATCAGCTGACGTGGCACTGAGGCATGCAGATGCACACTAATATCTTCATGCCATGCCCCTCAATTGAGGGTGGATGGAATGCTGACACCCACACACCCACACACACATAATATTTTCAAGTGGGAGCAAGGATCAATTTAATATTGCTAATGACTTATTTCCACCTAGGGTTTTATAGTGTCATCACTGGTCCCAGCATTTTGAAATGAGAGAGATTTGGATTAAGTGCCCTGTCTACAGCTCACCGAGGAGAACAACAAAAAGGTTTCTTTAAAAGGTTGATGGAAAATCTTTAAAGGTGGAAGTGAGGGCTGCATCAGGAAGTATATCCCTGCAGGAATATACCAAACCAAAGCTTTTTGATTGTAGCCTCAGTGTCTTAAGGAGTCATCAATTCCCCAGACTCCTCAGGAAACTGTGACACTGTCCCCTTAATCTTCTGCATTTATAGTCAGGATACTGTCACCAGTTCCCTTTCAAATATATCTTCCTCAAAGCCACACACACACACACACACACACACACACACCCTTTTGAAATTTCTTGGATTGACTGCAAGGTGCTCTCTTTAAGATGTGCTTGGAAGTATGGCCTAACCCAGAAAGAGGCTGCCTAATATCTTGACAGGTGCTGTGCAGGGCCATGACAAACCATTCCTCCTGTCTCTGTGGTAACTTTGAAGCCCTTTCCAGGCTGAATGAAAAGTGATGATTTGGCAGTCTTGTGGAAGTCCACATTTACAAAAATAGAAAAGCTGGAGTAGGGGGGGGGAGAGAGACAGAGTGGAAAGGTAGTGTAAATAAACTTCTCTCTTATAGACTAAACATACCATAATGCACCGATGGAAAGTGTATGGTCCATGGAAGGCAGTTTCTGTGCAGCTTCTTAGCTTATAAGCACTGGCTGTACTGAGAGGGACCCTGGACATCTCTATGCCAAAGCCCTAAAGGTGTCCTTGAGAACAGCTGCAGCAGGGAAGACATTTTACAAGGCTAGGTGGACTCATTTTATGGGTATGGGCAGGAACATTTTATGGAGTCCATGAAATCATCACAAAGGGGCAAACAGCTTGTCCTTGAGTCTTCCCAACTAGCCTCACACAGCCTTTATTGGGACACTGGTGGTGATGGGGAATATTCAGCCTGAACAGCCCAACATTTTGGCCTTGGTAAAAACTAGGGATGGACTAATCTTTCTGTTTCACTTTCTATAATGTTCACATTTTTTAAAGCACAAGTTCATTCCATTTCATTTCTATATCACTTTGCAATTTAAAAAACAAACTGCACACAAAAAAGTATGCATTTGTGTACACAGTTTCCCCTAATGTACACATATCGGTATGCATTTTTTTTATTAAAGGACTGCAGCACAAAATGGAGAGAATCACAAAAAAACAAACAATAATTGTGTTCTGGTTTGTGTATTTGTTCAGGAAGTATGCATTAGGTCAGTTCATCTTAAAATTTGAACCAAACACATTTCTCCCCAATCCCTAGTAAAGTCCTTTGGCCAATACCAGGCATGCAGTTGGATGAATATGCAATATATCCTCTCTAAGCCAACTAGATTCTGCCCTTGCAAGGGAAAGAGATGGATAATGTAATAGGGTTTCTCCAGCTTTTTTGTCTCCCACGATACTAGAAGAGAAACTTGGGAGGCAACCAGATTCTATATAAAGAGCTGCTAATTCCTGTTTAATTTTCTCCCCTTTATTACTAATCATATCACTGCAAACATAGTTTACAGCAATATAAATAGGAGCTGTAGCTGGAGGGAATTGTGCAGCTTCTGTCAAGTTTTCAGCACCCAAATGCGAAACAGAAGCAATTAAACTCTGAGGGGAAAATGTAACAGCGTGGAACATATCAAAAACCGGGTCATGAATTCACACAGATGGGAAAGCCAGGAAACAGTGGGAAAGCAGGATCTGATTGACTCACCGTCAACAGCAAATGAGCCATTGGTGGTTTACTGTCAATTTTTGGCTTTTTAATCCACAAGTTCCAGAGGTGAAGTTGCCCTCCCGTCTGTGTTTTGGGGAAGGAAAGAAAAAGACAGAAGAAACAAAATGCAGGAAATGCAAGTAGAAGTAGAGGCAGGCTAAACGCTTGTGTAATTACAGTCTTGGCTGAATTTGAGGATTGACTTAATGTGTCCTTACCAGGTCCAGTGGCAAGGGTAGGCATGGCCAGGCACTTGCTGAGGGCCCAGCTGGGCCCACACTCCAGCAGGGGCACATGAAGAAGGGCCTCCTGGACTTGCTCCTCCTTTTCAGCATTGCAACCTGTTTGTTAAACTACCTTGCATTCTGGCCCAGACGATGGAGGTGGTGAGGAGGAGGAGCAGTAGATGCTGTTGCCTGCTTGCTCCCTGGCTCTCTGCCTGTCAAGCACCAAATGGCAACATGTGGCAGCAGTGATGAGAAAGAAGATGATGAGCAACAGCAGCTGGTGACAATGGTGGTGAGAAGGTTGACTTGCTGAGGGAAGGGGGCCATTGAGGGTGTGTTTCCCAAGGGCACTCAAAACCTGGAGCTGGCACTGGTCTTCACAGTAGATACTGTAGCTGCCATTGGTACTTTGTCATGGCTGTGTCAAACCTACCTCCCCCACAACTGATGCAGCAATCTATGGCTATGAAAAATAGAGTCAAGCAACAGCTTTTCATAGAGAAGGGATTCATGTTTTCTGTGATGTTCTCTGGTTTTGTGGATTTTTTCCATAGTTGAGTTATACCCTGGAAAAGCTGAAACTAGCCACCACAAGTATTACCAGCACTACTGCAATAGATGTGTCGAGGATTTGGTGTGATGCTCAAAGGCACCTATTGAAGAGCACCCATAATACCTATTATGGTACACTCCATACATAATGGCACACCTGATACATATCATGGCATGCTTCATGAAAATGCAATGCCATATTGTTTACTTTATTATATATAACACTAGACTGCTGCATTAGCGGGACATTGCCACAGCCTTGACATACTTTTGTCCTCTTTACATGCCCAGAACAATTGTGAAACCCTTTTTTCTTTTTTAAAAAAAGGGGGGGAAGCATTGTAATTGTTTTCAAATGTATCTCCCTTGTTGACCATGGGAATGCTGAGGACATAATATCCCTCAACTTCAGCAAGGCTTTCGACAAAGTGCCCCATGATATCCTGATGAGCAAACTACTAGCTCAAAGTGGGCTGGATGAAACAATGATATGGTGGATCCACAGTTGGCTACAGAATCGGACTGAAAGAGTGCTTATCAATGGGATCTTCTCAAACTGGGGAGAGGTAATGAGCAGGGTACCGCAGGGCTCAGTCCTGGGCCCAGTGCTCTTCAACATTTTTATTAATGACTTGGAGGAGGAGGTGCAGGGAATGCTTATCAGATTTGCAGATGACACAAAATTGGGAAGGATAGCTAATACTTTGGAAGACAGAAACAAAATTCAAAGTGATCTGGATAGACTGGAGCGCTGGGTAGAAAACAACAGAATGACATTTAATAGGGATAAATGCCAAGTTCTGCACCTAGGAAAAAGAAACCAAATGCACAGTTACAAGATGGGGGATACGTGGCTCAACAACACTACAAGCGAGAAGGATCTTGGAATTGTTGTCCATCACAAGCTGAATATGAGCCAACAATGTGATGTGGCTGCAAAAAAGGCCAATGCTATTTTGGGCTGCATTAACAGAAGCATAGCTTCCAAATCCCGGGAAGTACTAGTTCCCCTCTACTCAGCACTGGTTAGGCCTCATCTGGAGTACTGTGTCCAGTTTTGGGCACCACATTTTAAGGAGGTTGGAGACAAACTGGAGAGGGTTCAGAGGAGGGTAACGAAGATGATCAGGGGACTGGAAACAAGGCCCTATGAGGAGAAACTGAAAGAACTGGGCATGTTTAGCCTTGAGAAGAGAAGACTGAAGGGACATATGATAGCACTCTTCAAGTACTTGAAAGGTTGTCACAGAGAGGAAGGCCAGGATCTCTTCTTGATCATCCCAGAGTGCAGGACATGGAATCATGGGCTCAAGTTACAGGAAGCCAGATTCCGGCTGAACATCAGGAAAAACTTCCTGGCTGTTAGAGCAATACGACAATGGAGCCAATTCCCTAGGGAGGTGGTGGGCTCTCCCACGCTGGAGGCATTCAAGACGAGGCTGGATAGCCATCTGTCAGGGATGCTCTGACTTGGATTCCTGCATTGACCAGGGGATTGGACTCGATGGTCTTGTAGGCCCCCTCCAACCCTACTATTCTATGATTCTATGATGCTGCATTTTGATATCTATTTGATGTTTATTGTTGGTCACTTTCTGCATGGTCTATGTGGCATTCCTGCTTGGGTTCCACCTTTTCCTCAGCCTCCACCTCTGAAACTGAGAAGCAAGGCCTGCTTCCACTCTGGGACAGCTGTACCCACTGTCACACAAGCTTCAGTCCTGGCTTTTACCCTCTCTGGGTTCCAGAGAAACTCAGTATGCTCAGTTGGTTCTCTCAACCCACTGCAGGAGGAGTAATGAGGGAATAGGTAGCATAAAGGTAGCGTAAAATCAAACAACACATGGGAATTTGGATTTTTAAAAACAAATGAAGATTTATTCAAAACATGAAAAGTTATTTTGTATTATTATTAATCAATGCTTGTTCCTAACTTCCATACCTACCCCACCCTCTTAAACTCCCACACACAAAACCCACTACATAGATGCTGCTGCTTCAATTCCTAAACCCTATCTGACTGTCAGTTCATTCCTTTTATCACCTCAGAATCCTCACACACACTCAGGCTCCTCCCACCTTTTATTCACTCTCTGGCACACTGCTAACCCTATCTTACTTGGGTTATATTTAACAATATAAAAACATACATAATAAAACAGGTAGATGTTACAGTCTATCTTGGAAAAGTGGCATATATATAAACTAAACTAAATTAAGCTAAGGGTGCAATCCTATGGCCCCTAGACAGTGTCTAGATGGCTATAGGATTTTTTGGTTCCTGAGAACAGAAACCTGACTCCCCACCCCCTCTCCCGCCACCTTGTAGGCAGCATGGTTCATCCCTAACTCCGTACTCATAAGAGCGGCGTGGGTGAAAAGGGGGCATTCCTGTGGGTGGGGAGGGCAGAAGACCGCAGAAGTGCCATTATGACACTACCTATGCACCATCTGGCCTCCCCACTACCCATTCCGATGTGCCTTGGCTAGACAGCCAAAACTGGCCATCTAGCCACAAATGCCGAGCAGATAGAGCACGGAAGAGAGGATCCACTCCATGTTCCATCTGTCCAGCACTGGATAGGTGGCCGCCGCTGAGCTCGGAGGCAGCCAACTATCCCCATAGGATTGCTCCCTAAAGGGATTTTTCAGTATATGAAAGCATTTGGTTTCTATCCACAAACCTGCATGAACAGTGATGCAGCTATTTAAAAAGAAAAAGAGTGCAAAATTTCATCACCCTTTCTACAAGATCCTAACATTAAAGAACAGGGCTTTTTTTCCTAGGACTGTGCACCGCTTCGGTTTGAAGCCCAAATAACGAGGTGAAGCGTGCTGATTCAGAGGCGCCTCGGCGTGATACGAGGTAGATCAGAATAGCACCAAGGTGCCCTGAAGCAGCTCCTATAGAAGGCACCTCAGTCTGCCTCAGTGATTTGGTGCTCTTACGATGTGTTCTGAGCAGCTCAGGCAGCCTGGCACCAAATGTATCAACTTGTGAGAGATCAGGGAGGAAGAGGGAGGGGGAAGGGGAAGGGGAGAGAAGAGGAGAGGAGGAGGGGAAGGGAGTGAGCTTTGGCAAATGGAAACTCTAGTTGCCAAATTAGGGCTGAATGTAACCCAGCAGTCTCCAATCACAATCAGTAACAGTGGTGGAGGAGGGGAGGGAATACTGGAGTGGAGAGATCAGCCTGCTTGCTTGCTTTCATTTCATTGTGGGAGAGGGCGCACACTGGTTAGGTGGTGGTTTTGTTGTTAGAGAGAGACTAGAGAGAGATCCTGTGTGTGTAGCTTTGTGTGTCTTTCTTTATTTTCAATGAATCCAATCCAAATTCAGTTATTCTCTTTCTTTCCTTTGTAGCTTCTTTATTTAAAACACCAAACAGTTAGTACTGAGTTTGAGTTTCCTCCCTGTTCTTTGTTTCACCCAACCCCACCCTTCTGTAATAGGTTTTTACCTTTCATTCTTCTTGTTTGTTCATTTTAAAAACCAGAAAGTTTCACTTTAGTTGCTTAGCTTCCCCCCGCCCACTGCATCTTTTCAGTCTGTAGAGCTCCATTTGCTCACTGCGAGAGAGATCATTCTGGTGGTGTTACAGGGCTTTGTCTGAAGTGATTTGGCTAGAGGTGTGAGTGTGTCTGTGCACGCACACACATTTGTCTCAGTTGAACTATTCTGTTTTTTTAAAAACCAAACATTTAGTACTTACTTTAACTTACCTCCCTGGGCCTCTCCCCCCACCCCACCCTTCTGTAATAGGTTTTATATTTCATTCTTGTTTGTTCATTTTAAAAACCAGAAAATTTCACTTTAGTTGCTTAGCTTTCTCTCTCTCTCTCTCTCTCTCTCTCTCTTACACACACACACACACACTCACACACTTTTTCCATTCTCTCTCAACCATATATGTATATACACACACACACACACACACACACACATATATATATATATATACACAGTTTGGGCCAGAAATATAGGGATGGACGAAAGTCACTTACCTGGTCCCGCAGCTTGCTTCACGGTTGGGGGGAGGCGCTCCGTTCCTCCCTGCCGAAATTCTGGCCGGGGGGGAGGCGGCCCGTCCCTCCGGCTGCGAATCCTCCTGGCCGGCCGGGACGCAAATGGCGGCAGCCGTAGCCGCCGCCGTTTGCGTCCCTGCAGTCAGCCGCGTGATAGGCTACGTAAATCCTTATGTAGCCTATCATGGCTGACTTTGGGGGGGGGGGAAAGCACGTACGCAAATGGCGGTGCCCATGGGCGCTGCCTTTGCATTCCTTATTTGAGCACGTGTAGTCTACGTAAAGATTTATGTAGACTACGACCCTTCTCCGTGAGCCCCTGCCAAAGGAAGTGAGGCGGGTGGCTACGAGGAGGAGGGCTTTTTCTGTTATGGCACCCCGGCTCTGGAATGAGCTCCCTAGTGAGGTTCGCCTGGCACCTACATTGTATTCCTTTCGGCACCAGGTGAAGACCTTTTTATTTTCCCAGGCATTTTAGCATTTTAGCTTTCTAAATTTTTATCTTTGTTGTTTTAAATCTGTATTTTAAACTCCTGCACTGCTGCTAGGTTTTATTGTGGTTGTATTGTTATATTGTGGTTTTAATGTTCTATATATTTTAAATTGGTTTATTGTGTGTTGTTTGGTTTTAATTTTTGTGAACCGCCCAGAGAGCTTCGGCTATTGGGCGGTATAGAAATGAAATAAATAAATAAATAAGGGCAATGCTATTTGTGTTGCCCTTATTTTCACCATAGTCTACGTAAAGATTTACGTAGATTACACGTGGCCAAATAAGGAACGCAAATGGCAGCGCCCATGGGCGCTGCCATTTGCGTACGTGCTTCCCCCCCCCCAAAGTCAGCCGTGATAGGCTACGTAAGGATTTATGAAGCCTATCACGGTGTTTTTGGAAAATTTAGCCGTGATAGGCTACGTAAATCTTTATGTAGCCTATCATGTTTGTTGTTGTTGTGTTTTTTTACTGGGAAATGGCGGCGGCGGCAGCCAGTCGGAAGACTGGCTGCCGCCGCCGAACCGCTGCCGGGAGCCGCCAGCACCAGGGACATTCGACAGAGGTAAGTCCCATTCCGGGGGGGGGGCAGGGAGTGTCGGAGAATTTCTCCACCAATTTTGGGGGGCCGAATGCGTTGGCATTCGTCCTCCTGGAGATTCGTGGAGAAATTATCCACCATCCCTACAGAAATATCAGAACAAGGATAACTGTTTTGGCAGTTGGCCTCTGCATACCACCACATTGAAGTTGAAAGGAAACACATCCAGATGGGAGCGAAGTCAGGACTTCCAGCTGTAATTCAAGGGGTTTGACAAAAGTGGGGCACTAGCCATTCAGGAAGGGCAGCCAGTGGCATACACACAGCCCCGTTGTTGGTGGCTCATAAGTAACGGAACAAACCAACATCATTTTAAACTTAAGGATTGCCTGTAATACCTGGATGAAAATCCTTTGCAGTCAGTGACTGCCTGAAGTCTGGAACCCATGGACATGACCAAATGCTGAGTGTCCTCCCTCGAGATGCTTTGCCAGGCCTTTACTGCAGCTGCCTTCAGCTGCTGCTTGTTTGTGGGTCTTTCTGCCTTTAGTCTTGTCTTCAGTAAGCGAAAAGCATGCTCTATTGGGTTGAGATCAGGTGACTGACTTGGCCATTGAAGAACATCCCACTTCTTTGCCTGGAGAAACTCTTGGGTAGCTTTTGCTGTATGTTTTGGGTCATTATCCATCTGCAGTATGAAGTGGCATCCTATCAGTTTGGCAGCATTCAGCTGAATCTGAGCAGAAAACATAGTCCTATATGCTTCGGAATTCATCCTGCTGCTTTTATCAGCAGTCAGGTCATCAATAAACACCAGTGACATGGTTCCATTGGCAGCCATACATGCCCATGCCATAACACTGCCTTCACCATGTTTGACAGATGATGTGGTACACTTTGGATCATGAGCTGTTCCTTTCCTTCTCCATACTTTTCTCTTCCCATCATTCTGGTACAAGTTACTCTTGATTTCATCAGTCCAAAGAATCTTATTCCAGAACTGGGCAGGCTTTTTTAGGTGTTTGCTGGCAAAGGCTAATCTGGCCTTTCTGTTCTTGAGCGTTACCAGTGGTTTGCACCTTGTTGTGAAGCCTCTGTATTTACATTCATAAAGCCGTCTCTTGACTGTAGATGTTGACAATGACATGCCCACCTCTGCAAGAGCATTCTTGACCTGGCTAGATGTTGTGAAAGGGTTCCTCTTCACCATGAGCAGAATTCTGCGGTCATCCACTTTAGTTGTCTTCTGTGGTCTGCCAGGCCTTTTGCTGTTGCTGAGCTTGCCAGTTAATTCCTTCTTCTTCAGGATGTTCCAGACTGTTGTGTTGGCCACTCCCACTGTTTTTGCTATCTCTCTGATGGGTTTATTTTGTTTCCTCAGCCTAATGATGGCCTCCTTCACTCACACGGCCACCTCTTTGGACCTCATGTTGGGAGTTCCAGTGAATAGCTACCAAATGCAAATGTAACACTCAGAACCACCTCCAGGCCTTTTATCTGCTTGATTGGTCATGGAGTGCCCAGGAAACAGGCCACACCTGGCCATGCAGCTGCTTGTCAGCCATTCATCCCATTACTTATGAGCCACCAATGATGGGGGGGGTGTATGCCACTGGCTGCCTTTCCTGAATGGCTAGTGCCCCACTTTTGTCAAACCCCTTGAATTACAGCTGAAAGTCCTGACTTCGCTCCCATCTGGGTGTGTTTCCTTTCAACTTCAATGTGGTGGTATACAGAGGCCAACTGCCAAAACAGTTATCCTTGTTCCAATATTTCTGGCCCTGACTGTATATGACATATACATATATCCATCCGTCTGTCCCTTGTTCTTGCCTCCCCTCCCCGCCTTCTCAAATCCTGTATTCCTTCCTTTCCCATTTTTTATCTCTTTCCCCTAAATAAATAAATAAATAAATACCCTTTTCTGTTAGGATTATAGTTAGTGTTCCCCCCCACCCTTTGCTTGTAGCTTAGTGTTTGCTTTTCTTTTGCTCTTCTCTCTCTCTCTCTCTCTCTCTCTCTCTCTCTCTCTCTCTCTGTGTGTGTGTGTGTGTGTGTGTGTTTGGACAAGCGTGTGCTGTGTGGCCAAGCAAACAGTGTATGTTAAAGCACTACACCATCCACAGTCCAAAAACAGTGGGCAAAGCACTACACACATCAACAGCTATTATTTGAATTATATGCTGCTATACTTGTGGCAAAGCAAGCAAGCCCAATATGAGGCATCTTTGGGATGTTGCTGGCAGGGGCAGAGGTGGGCGAGGTGCCACTGGGACTAGCAGCAGTGGTAGGCAAGCTGGCTCTCCTGTAGTCTGGATAGTGTGTCCCAGCAGGCCGGCAGCAGGGGCAAGCTGAAGGCTGGTAGTGCCAGAACTCCTGCAAGCTCTCCATCTCTCACCCCCAAGAGGCTTAGGCAGGCCATCATGGAGGACATGGGGTGGGGGAAGTATGGGTCCACCAGATGGAGGTTTCCATAGTTCGACTCGATGTGCCCTCCTGGCAGGGTTGCTTGCTGTGGCTTGCTGCCTCTGTCAGACAAGAAAACAGAGAGCTTGAGGTCATGGCTGTGATTCTGAACAGGAAACTACTAAGGGAAAGGAGTTGTTTGCACTTCAAAGAAACCTACAGCAGAGATTAGGGATCGTAACCTCCTCTGCTTAAAGACCTAACTTCTCTGATTATGATCCCTTCTGAATTTGGTTTGAGTTTCTGAGAACAGCACATTTTACCTGTGTCTAGCACAAAACCTACTGGGCCAAACTGTCTGAAATTTGGCAGGTGGGATACCCTCGGGGGGGGGGGGCTGAGAGTTCCCCAAATGTCACGCCTTTCTGTGCAACCAAGTGAAAAGTTATAGCTCTTTGCTTTGAGAGTTTTTGTTGAAAAAAATCAAATTTTACCTGCACCTAGCACAAAAACTACCAGGACAAACTGTCTGGAATTTGGCAGGTGAGATCCCCTCCATGGGGACTGAGAGTTCTCCAAATGTCATGTATCTATAATGAAAACTGGAAAAGTTATGGCCATTTTTGTATTCCCATGCAAGTTAATGGGAAGATGCCAAAAACTAATGATTCGAATGTCTGGATCTCACTTCAGATTCAGATCTGAGTCAAAGTGGATGGGGCCCAAATCTGTCCGAAGCGAAGCAGGGGGTGTCCATGCACAGCCCTAGTTTTTTTCCCCTTACTTGTGTGAAATTGACTATGACAGAAGCTGCTTGCTATCCAATCTAGTCAGTTTCATGACTGCTCTGATTTATACTGGACTAGGAAAGGTAGCTACAATTAGGAATTAGGAAATGAAGGAAACAGCCCTTCCTCCAGCAGTGTTCCCTTACTCCCATTATCAAGCTAACAAAGCTGTATGGTAAGAGAATATGAGAAGTCATTTCTCACATTATTGTTTGTACACAGCTTAAGTAAGGGCCATTTGAGCAACCTTTGCTTATGCGCGCCCTCTCTCTCTCTCTCTCTCTCTCTCTCTCTCTCTCTCTCACACACACACACACACACACACACACACACATCAAACATAGAAAGCAGAGCAGAGCCTTGGATAGCATTTTATCTGTGGTGGCACAAGCCATTGTTTGCACTACAGCAGATACAGATGGTATTTAGGGTCAGGCTGTAAGATGTGTGCGTGATGGGCAGAATGGACAACAACATTCTGAGTTTTTCTGGGTGCTGATGTTGGGTATTCCCATATTGGTCTTCTGCACACTGTTAAACTGGTTTAACATGAAATAGCCTCCTTGTCCCAACCTATTTAGGGGTTTAGAAGGGATAAACCACCATGAGTGCCATTTTTCTCAGCAGAAAGGCAGGGTACAAAGCAAAGCAAAGCAAAGCAAAGCAAAGCAAATGAATAATCAAACAAACAAACACAGCAGCCTGGAAGCTCCCTTTGCGTTTATTCCTGGAGGCTGTTAATCAATGATGTTCTTTTAACACACTGTGGATTTTAGGCAATGGGGGTTCTTTTAGCCAACTGGGATTTCACACTTTAGACTAGTTGCAGTTGGGGTGTGTGTGGGGGGGAGGTTAATAAAAAACATTTGTGCAAATTGCAGCTATAATTTGGGCAAATTTGGCAAATTACAGCTGAAATTTGCACAAATTATGCAAATTGCAGCCACAATTTGTGCAAATTTCTTTTTATGAAAAAACCCCCCAAACCATGGAAGAATCCATGATCTGGCCTGTCTTAATGTGGATCTATTCAGGCCACCTTGTGGGGGAACCGAGGCAAAGCCTAGGGGGCTGAGCTGCTGAAACCTCAGTGAGCTTCACCCCCTGGACAGATTTCTCCAATATCCCTAGAAGTTACCAGTACATGCATGAGATTATCCAGGTCACACTTCATCATAACACCAGTTGAACCCCAGCCAGAAAATTCTGAATTCTATCCTGCATGACACTGCTGGAATGCTGGTAATGACCATTACATTACATTATATAGCAACATAATCAGTCTACTAATAGTCAACTTGGTGATCCAGTGCCTATCAGCAAGGCAGTGAAGCAAGGCCACCCACACATAGCCCCCAAACTCACCAATTGTGCTACAATACTATAATAGGTCCCCTTCATGGATCACTGCCTTGTTGTGGCGAAGGGGCTTGCGTAACTCAATGAAGCCATAAGCTATGCCATGCAGGGCCACCCAAGACGGACAGGTCATGGCAGAGAGTTCTGACAAAATGTGGTCCACTGGAGAAGAAAATGGCAACCCACTCCAGTATTCTTGCCAAGAAAACCCCATGGAATGTATCACAAGGCTAAAAGAGATGACGCCGGAAGATGAGCCCCTCAGGTCGGAAGGTGTCCAATATGCTACTGAGGAAGAGCAGAGGGTATTTCCAAGTAGCGCCAGAAAGAGTGAAGCGGCTGGGCCAAAGCCGAAAGGACACTCAGCTGTGGATGTGTCTGGTGGTGAAAAGAAAATCCGATGCTGTAAAGAACAATATTGTTTAGGAACCTGGAATGTCAGATCAATGAATCAAGGTAAGCTGGAGGTGGTCAAACATGAGATGGCAAGATCGAACATCGACATCTTGGGAATCAGCGAACTAAAATGGACAGGCATGGGCGAATTTAATTCAGGTGACTATCATATCTACTATTGTGGGCAAGAATTCCTTAGAAGAAATGGAGTAGCACTCATAGTCAACAAAAGGGTGGGAAAAGCAGTACTGGGGTACAATCTTAAAAATGATAGAATGATCTCAGTACGAATCCAAGGCAAACCATTCAACATCACAGTAATTCAAGTCTATGCCCCAACCACTTTGGCCGAAGAAGCTGAGGTTGATCAGTTCTATGAAGACCTACAAGACCTTCTAGAACTAACACCAAAAAAAGATGTCCTCTTCATCATAGGGGATTGGAATGCTAAAGTAGGAAGTCAAGAAATCACCGGGATAACAGGCAGGCATGGCCTTGGTGTACAAAATGAAGCAGGACAAAAGCTAATAGAGTTTTGCCAAGAGAACATGCTGATCATAGCAAACACTCTTTTCCAACAGCACAAGAGGCGACTCTACACATGGACTTCACCAGATGGTCAATATCGAAATCAGATTGATTATGTCCTTTGCAGCCAAAGATGGAGAAGCTCCATACAGTCAGTAAAAACAAGACCTGGAGCTGACTGTGGCTCAGATCATGAGCTGCTTCTTGCAAAATTTCGGCTTAAATTGAAGAACGTCGGGAAAACCACTAAACCGTTCAGGTATGACCTAAATCATATCCCTGATGAATATACAGTGGAGGTGAGGAATAGATTTCAGGGATTAGACCTGATAGACAGAGTGCCTGAGGAACTATGGACGGAGGTCCGTAACATTGTTCAGGAGGCAGCAACGAAATCCATCCCAAAGAAAAAGAAATGCAAGAAAGCAAAGTGGCTGTCTGATGAGGCTTTACAAGTAGCTCACGAAAGAAGGGAAGCGAAAAGCAAGGGAGAAAGGGGAAGATATACCCAACTGAATGCAGAGTTCCAGAGAATAGCAAGGAGAGACAAGAAGGCCTTCTTCAATGAACAATGCAAAGAAATCGAGGAAAACAACAGAATGGGAAAGACTAGAGATCTCTTCAAGAAAATTGGAGATCTCAAGGGAACGTTTTGTGCAAAGACGGGCATGATCAAGGACAAAGAAGGCAGGGACCTAACAGAAGCAGATGAGATTAAGAAGAGGTGGAAAGAATACACAGAAGAACTATACAGGAAAGATCTGAATGTCCCTGATAGCCATGATAGTGCGGTCACTGAACTTGAACCGGACATCCTCGAGAGTGAAGTCAAGTGGGCCTTAGGAAGCATTAGTAACAACAAAGCTAGCGGAGATGACAGTATTCCAGCCGAGCTATTTAAAATCCTAAAAGGTGATGCTGTTAAAGTGCTGCATTCAATATGCCAACAAATCTGGAACACTCAACAGTGGCCACAAGACTGGAAAAGGTCAGTTTACATTCCAATTCCAAAGAAGGGCAACGCCAAAGAGTGTTCAAACTACCGCACAATTGCGCTCATTTCACATGCCAGCAAGGTGATGCTCAAAATCCTACAAGCTAGGCTTCAGCAGTATGCGAACCGAGAACTACCGGAAGTACAAGCTGGGTTTCGAAGAGGCAGAGGAACTAGAGATCAAATCGCCAACATTCGCTGCATCATGGAGAAAGCAAGAGAATTCCAGAAAAACGTCTATTTCTGCTTCATTGACTACGCTAAAGCCTTTGATTGTGTGGATCACAACAAACTGTGGCAAATTCTTAAAGTGATGGGAGTACCAGACCACCTTACCTGTCTCCTGAGAAACCTGTACGAGGGTCAAGAAGCAACAGTCAGAACCAGACATGGAACAACCGATTGGTTCAAAATTGGGAAAGGAGTACGACAAGGCTGCATATTGTCACCCTGCTTATTTAACTTATATGCAGAGTACATCATGAGAAATGCCGGGTTGGATGAATCAGAGGTCGGAATTAAGATTGCTGGGAGAATTATCAACAACCTCCGATATGCAGACGATACCACCCTAATGGCAGAAAGCGAAGAGGATCTAAAGAGCCTCTTGTTGAGAGTGAAAGAGGAGAGTGCAAAAGCTGGTTTGAAACTCAACATTAAAAAAACTAAGATCATGGCATCTGGCCCCATCACTTCCTGGCATATAGAAGGGGAAGAAATGGAAGCAGTGACAGATTTTACTTTCTTGGGTTCCAAGATCACCGCAGACGGTGACTGTAGCCATGAAATTAAAAGACGCTTGCTCCTTGGGAGGAAAGCTATGGCCAACCTAGACAGCATAGTAAGAAGCAGAGACATCACCTCGCCGACAAAGGTCCGTCTAATCAAAGCTATGGTTTTCCCAGTAGTAATGTATGGCTGTGAGAGCTGGACTATAAGGAAGGTTGAGCGCCGAAGAATTGATGCTTTCGAACTGTGGTGCTGGAGAAGACTCTTACGAGTGCCCTGGACTGCAAGGAGGTCAAATCAGTCCATCCTAAAGGAAATCAACCCTGAGTGCTCATTGGAAGGACAGATAATGAAGCTGAAGCTCCAGTATTTTGGCCACCTAATGCGAAGAGAAAACTCCCTGGAAAAGACCCTGATGCTGGGAAAGACTGAAGGCAAAAGGAGAAGGGAACGGCAGAGGATGAGATGGCTAGATAGCATCATGGATGCAATGAATATGAACTTGAGCACGCTCTGGGAGAGAGCGCAGGACAGGAAGGCCTGGCGTGCTATGGTCCATGGGGTCACGAAGAGTCGGACACGACTGAACGACTGAACAACAACAACAACAACAACTATAATAGGTTCAGGGCTAGGTAGGTAGGGAGTTACTGATCTGTCCCTGGAGCTCAGCAGTCTCATGCGATTGTGCAATGGGAAAGGGGGACATTCCTAGTTGTTTACTCCCCTGTGATTACTTCTGTATCCATAACTTGCTTGCGTAAATGTTCAGTCTAAGGATTTGACTACAGGGAGACTGGGGAAATACTCCCTAATGATAATTTGTTATGCACGTCAATCCTAAGGAGTCTGGCTTAACATTAATGTGACTCCACTGAGCAACAATTTAACCCAGTATGAATGCTAAGATAATCATACCATCTCCATAATGTGTAATGTGTTAATTGTGCCAAGTTTACTGGTGATGAGAATTATCTTCCTCCATGAAAAATCTGAGTGACTTCTGTGGGAGTACAATTCACAGAATATAATGTTTAATCAACATGAATGAGTGTGGCAAAATCTGGGCATTATTGCACTTTTCATATAATGAACTCCATCTGGCCTATGCACGATATGAGCTGTGAAACATGCCTCTAAGTTTTATAGGACAAAATTGCATAGTACTGGTTGTGAAATACTATGTGATTGTGTATAATTAAAGGTGCTTATGTGGTGCATGCGCTGATGGGTTGGTGTTGTGTTGTGAGTATGCAGCTTCTAGTAGGATTTTAATATGTAGGCCCATGCATCATCAGTATTATGACTGAAAGAAGAACACTGGAAAATTTATGTTAAAAAAGAAAGAAAAGAAGAAGAAAATGCCCTCCAATGGACTGGTTACGTTATTAGGGCAGGGATGGGCAGAAAGTAGAGCTCCAGATATTTTGGACTTCAACTCCCAGGAGCCTCTGCCAACATGGCCAATGAATGCTGGGAGTGGAAGTTCAAAACATCTGGAGACCTACCTACTGCCCACCCCTGAGGTAGAGAAGACCCTTTCTACTTTCATTCCTGTGAAGCCTACCTGTTGCTCTTTGGAAGCGGCCTATTGGACCCAGGTGCTCAATATTTGTGGCCAGAGGTCCTGGATTCAAACTGAGCATCTGACACGGCATACAAATACCTGTAGTGCATTGTGCAATGTGTCTCCTACAGTACTTTCATATAAGAAGCAGGCTCTTGTTAGAAGCCTAAAATGGCAGCTTTCACTTTTAAGTATCTGCAAATTTAGATTGTACTACCAGTAGTTCTCGGTTCGCATACTGCTCGAAACCCAGCTTGTACTTCTGGTAGTTCTCGGTTCGCATACTGCTCGAAACCCAGCTTGTACTTCCGGTAGTTCTCAGTTCGCATACTGCTCGAAACCCAGCTTGTACTTGCGGTAGTTCTCAGTTCGCATACTACTCGAAACCCAGCTTGTACTTCCGGTAGTTCTCAGTTCGCATACTGCTGGAAAAGACCCTGATGCTGGGAAAGACTGAAGGCAAAAGGAGAAGGGGACAGCAGAGGATGAGATGGCTAGATAGCATCACTGATGCAAAGAATATGGACTTGAGCATGCTCCGGGAGAGAGCAGAGGACAGGAAGGCCTGGCGTGCTATGGTCCATGGGGTCACGAAGAGTTGGACACGACTGAACGACTGAACAGCAAAAATTTAGATTGGAAATTGGAAGTGTTTAGATCAAGGGCCAGACTAAGTTTCTAAATGTGCTGACAAAAATGCTAGATCATAAACAAAGGCCAGTATTTTAAGAAGAAAAGAAATCAAGTTAAATGTTATTTCTGTTCCTCTGGTTTCTTGTTGTTCGTTTGTTTTCTTTCAAGGATTTTCAGTTGCTGATTAGAGCTTTTTTCCATATTTGGTGGTAATGTATTCTGAATATTGTAGAATACTGTCTTCATTCTGTAAGTTGATACACTGTTGCTCATGAGTATGTGCTAAGACATATTTAGCTACTTCAAACATGAACACGTGATTCTGGAACCAACTGCCAAATCTCACTGAACAACCCTAGCCTGCAATGGCCTCTTCCAGTCAGTGTGACACCTTCCCTCCACCAAAGCCCAAGCAGCTGCTTTTCCTAGGGAAAACTAGTTTGGGGAGGAGTGGAGAAGTGGTGGAAAGAAGAGGCTGAACATTTCCTTTCCACCTTCCCTACTCTGCTGCAAAATCCCTCTCCCAAAGCAGCTTTTCTCCAGAAAAAAAATTGAATGTGCAGCCCTGTCCTCAAAGCAATAGTCATGCTGTCTCCTCTCTCTATATGGGGAGCTACATTTGGGGACTTCAGCATCAGAGATCTGATGACTGGGTCCTTGGGCTCTTCACTCCCCCTGGCACTGCACAACTAGTGATTTTGCACTGGGGGCTGGGGCCAATTCCAGAGGAGGCACCAGAACTGCTACACTAACCATTATTCCTAGTCAAGCAGGTGTTTGCCTAAAATGGTGTTGTTTACTAGATTATCCTTACTACCCACCTTCCCAGAAGCAGGGGAGGGCCACCTATAGGATGACCCATAAGATGACCGCTGCTCCCACTTGTGGGCATCAGACAACTGCTGCCTATGTTCAAATAGTCCCAATCCATAAGAAAACAAGGTTAAACCATGATGACAGTCGATACTGATTAAAGGTTCCTGGAGATGGGGGCCTGACCTCCCTAGATGGCTTCCCAGTGACAGCCACCTGCCATAGCACTGTGCTGTGGTTCCCTGGGCAGGGCAGCCAGGATTGTTTGAGGTGCTTGTCCCAGCTTTAAAGGACTGGAGAGCTATGGTGATGGCAGGAAGGGTCCACTGTACAGCCAGGTAGCAGCAGATATAGCAGGGTGGGCATGTGTCCTCTTTCACCCGAGAAAGTCCTCTGCCAGAGGACCATCCCCCGTTTTGAAGGTATTCTCTATTTGAAGGACACCTTCATCTACACATCCAGTCCAAGTCTGGTTTAAAGAGAAAGAAACATCAGGAGGAAGAGCTGGGCCTTGAAGTTGCCCATCAACAGCAGCTGGACTGCAGACTGGGCAAGACACACGGGTCACCTGTCACAGTCTTCCACGTGGTGGTGAGACATACTGTTTTTCTGTTTAAATTATCTAAATTTGCATCTATACATACAAATTAGCATATGCAAAATTTATGCAAAGCAGTGTCCTCCTTTGTTCTCCTATTTGACCACCCTAAGGTATAGCAAGGAGGGAGGAAGAAAGGGTGGGGAGGAAAGAAGCAGGGCCTGTTTTTGTCTTCATCAGGGCCCAGTAGTTCTCTTATGGTCTCTGCAGGCCGAAGCCTGGATCCTAGTTATGGGTCCCAGACCATTATTTGGGAACCACGGCTATAGTCCAAAGTTCTAGTGTGCTCTCTCACCCCATACTGGACTTACAGGATATGTATGTGAGCCTGGTGCAACATTACTCCTTAGCACAAGCTGTAGAAGGACTCAAGCTGTTTAAATGCCCATTTCAGTTCCTCATACAGCAGCTGCTACCTGCGTACAGAGCCAATGAATCGATAGACCTGACAATTAGGTGAGAACAACCAAATGTTCCATTCTTCTTTCCTTTTGTTGTTCCCTTCAGTCTTCATGTAGTTTACATATGGCCATCTGGGGCGTACACCAGAGCCGTGCTCATATCAGGTATGCCCCAGCATTGCACAAATTGCATGTAATTACACAGAGTGAAAATGAGAACCAAATGGGGAAAACACTGCATTTACAATAATTCCCTCAACCATAACAAAGCACATTAGCAGAAATGGATGAACATATTGGAGGGATCCTCTGGAGCTTCAGGGGAGAGGAAGAGAAAGAAAAGGGTGTCCACCTCCCAGCCAGATGCAGGGCAGTTGCATACCGTGAAGGCAGCCAGCACTTAACATATTCTGATTTCACAGCCTATCCATATCAGAATATGAATATATATATATATATATATATATATATATATATACAGAGAGAGAGAGAGAGAGAGAGAGAGAGAGAGGAACTCAGAATTGCTCATCATCACTGACTGCATTTCCACTTGAGAGGTTTTCTGTCTTATTTGTCTCCACTGGAGAAAACACAAACACTGGTAGACCCTGACTTTGAGGCCTTTTGAATGATATGCCTTAATATCCGAGCCCATTTCACTCAGTGTTTGTCTCACTATTCCTTTCTTATTCATTTCGCTGTTGCTATTGCTTTCTGGTTTCCTAACCAAATGCTATGGAATTTTATTGGAGCATTTTTTAGCCTTTAGCAGTGGAGGGTGGTGGCTCCAATTTCAGTGGGGTAGTAAATCCGCTCTGGCTTGCAGTCAGAACCTGCCAGGACTCTAAAGGAGCTATACAAGGTGCTGACCTACTTTGGTAGTAGTGTTCAGCACCTTGGATAGATCCTTTAGAGTTCTGGCTGGTTCTGACCGAAACCCAGAATGGATTTACAGCCCCACCAAAATTGGAGCCACCAGCCTCCACTAGCCTGTAGGGATATGTCAGGGTGCTAGCACTGTTTGTGGAACACTTCCATGAAACAAAATGGACTGTGAATATGGCTGCAATCCTATGCATGCTTACTTGAAGTCCAAGTGGCTTACCAAAGGACCACGGTGCAAAGGACCAAGCTGCATAGGAATAGTCTGACCAGATCAGGCCAGCCCTGTAGTATCTCATTTCTAATAGTGCAGGCTTCCCCAGCCTGGTGTTCTGCAGATGTGTTGGACTGCAACTCCCATAATTCCCAGACAGCCTGAGGTGGTGGCCCTGATGTGCTTGCAAATGGAAAATGGTATGAGTGAAGGCTTCTTTTTTCTTTTTAAGCAGAACCACTTTGTTTCTAGAATGGTGATGACCTCACTGAAGAAAATGGAGATACTTTTCTTGCGTAGAGCCCCATTTCCACACCAGAGCCCCACACTCTGAGCATCAGATAATAGATCAAAAGTCAAATATTTACACATACACAGGATGCTCCTTAATATCTTTAGACCTCACTTCCTTTGGCTGATTCCCCTATCCCCCATTAGAATTAAACTGGCTACGATCTACAGCAGTAAAAAAGCAAAAACGAACTTTAAACACCTGGTCCATGGGGTCACGAAGAGTCGGACACGACTGAACGACTGAACAACAACAACAAAACTATTTTAGGCTGCCTTTAAGAGTGGAATCCTTCCAAGGCACCATAAATGTTATGCAATTTTGCAACAACAACAAAATCTGTATTACATCTGCATGTAACTAAATTGTTTGGATTCATTATGTGCTATATATATATATAAAACATGTAGTAAAACAATTTCAGACATCCCTCACTGCTTAAGATTTCATTAATCTAAGCATCATAAAATGAAATTAGTATTTCTCACACACCCCAAATTACAATCACCTGTGTGGTCCCAATTCCCATCTGTAAAATGGACACAGAAGGATGTGCCCCAAACATGGAGGAAAATGGGGAATTGTGTCTAAGACCTACTTAAATTGTGTTGGGGAATCTTCAGCTGAAAGATGCTGTACATTTACAATGTGCAGCTGTTGGAAATCAGGTTTTAAAGCACTTGGGGACACACCATTCAGAATGCACCACTGCCACTATTCGTATTTTTCAAATTGAACAGAATATGCAGTTGCAGAGAATCTAGGATTCACTACAGGGCCTTCTGAACTCAATGTAGGTCAAGTCCCTGCTCTCTCCTTAGTAGTGGGCAGCACTCTGTCCCCTTTGCTCCTGCACTGCAGCCAAGCATGGTCATTATGCAGGCAATAAGCCACATGGCTTTCTTAAACACCTTTGGGTTGTATTCACAGCTTGAACATCAGTGACAGAAGCCTCTTCTTTGACTAGTGATGTGCAGAAGCCTACTGCATGATTTGACTGCATTCCTCTTTCACAGGCATCTTTTCCCTGAAAGCGTTACGCTTCTGTTTCCCTGGGTGTATTATCTTTTGCTTTTGGCACCTCCAAATATTTCTCTCAGTAACAATGCCCTGAAGAAAAAGAGAGAGTTGTGTGTTTGTAATCAGGATGTGAACTGAAGGGGGTGGTTAAAGATGTAGGTCAAAACTGGCTGCAGCCTGCCAAAGGAACATTGAGCAATCCAGGTAATGGGGCTTCTCAGTTATTGTTTTGCCCAGCATTTTGAGAAGGTGTGTAAAATGTAGGGCAGGCCCTCAGTGGCTGAAAGAAATATCCCATGAGGGAGCATAAGAAGTATTTGAATGTTATATTTAGGGGAAGTGTTTCTAATACACTGTCCTGTAGCTACTTATTCTCCCATTCTCTACACCAGGTAAGCACTGATAGTAGGCTAGTTTTTCAGACTCCAGAATTATGCTACTCCCCAGCCTGTGGCCCACATTTGCACAGAAAAAACAACATAAATGTTTCCATCCAGTGCTCAAACTACAGGAGGGGGAGGCCTTTTGTGATTGCCCCCTTGGTTATTATTTTAGAAGACTCTTCAGGCATGATTGGCCCCCTACGTCTGTTCAAGTCCCTCCACCATGGCTTCCCTGCCTGGATCTCTCCAGCCTCACCCTCTTTGGCAACATACTTCCATCCCTCTTCAGAGAGTTCCAGTGGTCTCAGGATTTTGTCAAAAGCTATTCTTTGATTCCCACACTTTTCTAACGGAAGATACAGATGTTTAGCTGATTTATAATGAAAGCATGTTTTGAATGCTAGTTTCTCAAAGGCATCCTGGGAAGGCTTGTTACAGGGTGTCATAAGGCCAGGAAGAAGAAAGAGCTAGGGATGAAGGGCTTGTTCACTTGTTTGGATAAACCCTACAGGGCTGGCTCTGTCCTTGAATATGTTGGACAAAGTTTACAGGATCATATGTTGTTGTGAGAGAATCAAGTACAAAGCATCCTAGGTCCACACATGCATCCATGTCTTCTGGTGGAGCTGAGGCTTGGGGACCTCTACTGTAACTTCAGAAAGGGTAGTCGCATCCCTTACTTTGCCAGATTAATCTATTACTTACCTGGAAGGTCCTACCTGGCTGAGTGGCAGTGTACTGCATGATCCTCCACCTTTACGAGGATTCACTAGACCTGCCTTCCCCAACCTGATGCCCTTCAGATGTCTTGGACTACAATTCCCAGGATTCCTGCCCAGCAGTCATGCTGGGTAGGAGTTGAAGTCCAACACATCTGGAGGGCACCAGGTTGGGAAGGCTACACCAGACTCAGTGCCTAATGTTTCTAGTTCTTTTTGAGCTGGGTGACAAAGATGGGCACTTCTACTTAATTTAATTTTTACTGTGGCACCCCCTATGCAGAATTCTTATCTCAAGATAAAGCAGGGTTCTGTGCTACAAGTTTGGTCTGGGAGTTTCAAGAAAGGCAAATTCTTCAGTTAACTCTGTTATGGAGGGGGCGGGGGAATTAAACTTGAGATTTCCGAGCTAAAGTTTGACATTTTGAGTCCAAGTCCCAAAACATATGGATCTGGGTCTGCAATAAGTTTTCATGAGTCCAAAGCCCCAATGGATTTCTTCAGTAAATACTATTTGTGCTGACAGGATCCATCCTGTTGAATTTCAGATATTCCTAATATTTTCTGACATGGGCCAGGGACTTAGTGTCTGTCCATGCTCTGGATTATTTTGAGGTCTTTCCTATATATCACTGACTTCTTATTTATTTTACTGGCTGCTACTTCCCCAGAAAAAGAAACACAGCACATAGCATTCCAGTTATAACCGTTTGGGGCAACAGTGGCGTTTGGATAAGGGATTCAGTTTTACTGCACAAAAAGGCAACATTGAGCTGTGCTGTAAATTGTTACGTCCATCACTTAGCCACTTAAAAGGTTCCTTTACAAATATCTCTCTATCTGTGTTTCTAAAGTCCCAATCAATGTAGCAACTAGACAATAACAATTAATAGTCACACAGTACATACTATAGACACCACAGTGTTATTCATTCTGTTTGCTGCCTTTAAATGGGATAGTGTTTTAGCTGGTGTTCCTAAGAGAAAATGCTCGTATGACAGCCATAAGGCAGAAAACATCAATGTGAAGATTTACAACTAAGATGTTCGAAGAGAGTGGAAGTTTCTTGGCTGAGTGTACATTACTCAGTAATGATTGTACATTACTCCTGAGTCAAATAACAGAATAGTGCAACTGCCAGAACGTTGTTTTAAAAAAACAGCTGTACATTTTGGACATGAGATTTTTTTTAAAGAGGCAATGGTGGTGCACGAATTATTATTTTAATCATGCAAAGCAGGAAAAACATGCATGGCTTGGTACATTCAATGTCCATTTCATCAGCTCCTGGGAGCTCCAGGGCAACAAATACTGTCTGCGCATATGCTCAGCAAAGCAGTTGGCTTTGGGCAGCTGGTTTGCTGAACAGACAGACTATGCTCATGCAGCAGCCCCACTATGGGGAGGAATGGTGGCTGATTAGTAAATTGATGGTGCATTATGGGGATAGGGGCAGAAATCTGTATTCTGGACCAGGTAATCTGGGGTTTCAAAGGCAGTGGTGGTTGGGGATATACAGATTTTTTAATTATTTTTTTAATGTTCTGTCTGCATTTCAAGCATTGTCAGGTGCCTTCTGGATTTTTTCCAATTTCCTGAATTTGCACAAATTCACATTTGCACAAAGTTGCACCTGCAGCATTGCCCAAATCCCACCTAAATGCAGAAATCCCCCCAAATGCACATTTTCATGCTTTAGCCAGTGGGTGAAATGCACATTTTTGGCCAATTTTTTATTTTACATATTTTTCTACAACTAAATTTGCATAAAATTCTGGAAAGTAAAAAAAAAAAAAAAAACCAGTCCACAAAATCTCTGCAACTTGAGAAAAGCTGATCCATTGTGGAATCTGCAGGTCAGATCCACAGAAATCCAAACTCATTTGATTCCATTGTGGATTTCTCCAACATCCCTAATGGCAACACAAAATATTTTGCTGCCTGAGGTGGGAGGAGGTGTGCTGCTGCCCCTCTACTGCTGCTGCCACTGGCACCCGAAATATTTCCACCGGTCAGGCCTTGAACCCCCCTCCCCCAGAATGAGAGATTGGGCGGGTGGCTGCTCCAGAGAGTCATGTTGGCTACTTTGTGTGGCTGACACAACTCTCCAGAGAGGCTGTCTGCACAATCCCTTGCTTTGAGAGAGTCCTCAAAGTCAGAGGTTGGGAGCCAGTCTCTTCAGAGAGCCCACCTGCCCAATCTCTCACGCTGAAGACACTCCCAAAGTGAGAGGTCAGGTGGGCGGCCTGTCCTTGGAGCAACTATTCCCTCTCTCTCCCACTCTGGTAGAATATTTGCAGCAAGAGATGGGGGGGCTGCTCCAAGGAGCCCTGCTGGCTGCTTGCCTGCTGTGGCATTCACTGTAGCAGGTGAGCAGGGTCGATGTGACAGCAGTACTCATGGGGCCCTCCTGGTGGGTGGGAGGGCGACATGATCTGCCACCCCTATGGATCCATTGCCTGAGCCAAGGATTCACCCTGCCTCATGGGAGGGCTGGCCTATCTGCACAAGTTATCTGATGCTCCTGGGTCCTCTTTGGCAATACTGAAATGTTGATTCCACACTGGATGGTGCAATACTGTCTCTGTGCCTCACACAGGGAGAAAACACACACGGCAAAACCAATAAACCTACAATGCAATTAGATCTGCAGGTGAGGTGAAATTGGGTGATAAATTAAAAGTGGGTCCTGCTGGAAGTGTCCCCAGTGGGTATTGATCAGCTTCAGGTGATCTCAAAACTACCACAGTGGGAATTTATTAATTAGACACTGACATCCAATTCCCTCTTTCCATTCCATGCCAGGGCTAGGCTTCTTGTTTACTTGTTCCATGGGCAAAGGCAGCAGGTAAATTTCTTTAACCTTCCTTCTTTGTCTATGTCAAGGGAGCAGTGAAGTGGAAGCACAAAGCCTTGGAAAGCTCATTAGATGCAAGAGGGAGGCCCTTTAGCTTTGGTCCCCACAGAGATCATCTGGTTTCCCTAGCACCCTTAATCCTGTAAACAAAACTCCCCTATAATATGCATATTCAGGATTCTGGGGGAAATGAATCCCAGTTGAGGCTGATGGCTCAGATTTCGGTGGGGCTGTGAATATACTCTGGGTTTCAGTCAGAACCAGCCAGAACCCTAAAAGAGATATCTGAGGTGCTGATCCTATTTTGGGGGTGGTTTCAGTACATTGGATAGCTCCTTTAGAGTTCTGGCTGGTTCTGACTGAAACTCAGAGTATATTCATTGTCCCACCAAAATCAGGGCCACCAGCCTCCACTGATGAAGTGGTTTCCTTAGTTTAGTTCTCACTGGGATGGTAAAACCATATCCAGGCTATGCTGCTTCAGAATATGCAAGAAGGAGTTGACATGAATAAGTGTTCCAGCAACAAAAAAATCCAGTCCAGAGTGAAAATTAGATGTCACGGAATAAGCTCTATTCTTCTCCCTGCCATGCTAGTTTCTATGTACGGTAGCTTGGATTCAAAATCCAACAGCGGGTTGAAGCTCACATGGTTGAATGTTCCTCCATACCTAAATAAATAAATAAACAAATGCTGCATTAGAGCCAGAATCCTTGTTCTACCAGCAAAAGAATGCGGCTGGCAGAACAGGAATTCCACATCCTGCCCTCCCCACTGCAACTCCACCCTCCAGGTCCTCTAAATGTGCTCCAAAGAGTGTGGAAGGCTGCAGGGGGAGGAGAGGATGTGGAAGTTCCATCCTGCCCATCTGATGGCACAGCCCAGACACAGGTTGGCCACCTCAGTAAAAACTAAGCCCGCATGTTCTGTTAGTGGCAGAAGGAGACAGGTGCCCTCTTCACAATGCATCACAAGTATCTTTTCAACGATCTGCCATTCAGTTACTCTCTGGGTATATCAACAATGCTGCTGGAGAGAGAGAGAGAGAGAGAGAGAGATGTATATATGTGTGTGTGTGTGTGTGTGTGTGTGTGTATATATATATATATATATATATATATATATATGTATATGTATGTTTATTTATTTATTATATTTATATCCTGCCTTTTTTCCTCCTTAAGGAACCCAAGGCAGCATACATAGTCTTCCTTCTCCTCCATTTTATCCTCACAACAACAACCCTGTGAGGTGGGTTGGGCTGAGAGTCTGTGACTGGCCCAAAGTCACCCAGTGAGCTTCCATGGCCGAGTGGGGACTAGAACCCGGATCTCCTGGCTCCCAGTCCAACACTCTTGCCACTACACAAGTGTGTTAGGTATAGCACATGGTTTTATAAGCAAAGGAGATGGTGAGCCATTATTTTGGCATATACACAGCATTTTTAACATCCAACCCACACTTAATTCAGGGTTGGATTGTGGCCCCTTGCTGCAGTCCTATGAATGCTTTCGCTGCTTAACTTCCATTGACTTCCATAGGATTTAACCAGTCTAACAGTGTTTAGGATTATATCCCATGATTCTTGCTACCAAGTTTGATGGAAGACAAAGTCATCCCCCCCGTCCCCATTTGCTTTCATTAAATATAGAACCAACAAAACATCATGAAGCTTTTCCTAAGATTTATCTTTGATGTCCAGTTAGCCATAGGGCCTGGTGGTTTCCCTAGGAGATTTATGTATCTTTTCACAGGTCCTTAAAGTTAATCTGTTCCCTTTAGCTGTCAGCAACTTGAAGCAGGGGTGAAAAGTATGAACAACTGGAAAGTGCTAAAACTCTCAAAGCTTCTGTGAAACTACCAGTACTGTTGTCCAAAAATATACAAAGATATGAGGGGACACATTGGCACCAACAAGTTCACACAAACACCACCTTCCTCCAAGCAAGAATGGAAGACAAATTATACAATTATTATAAACAATTGGTTTGTATTTCTTTACATTCTTTTTGATATTTGATTCTTTTTAGGTTTTGATTTATGCTTTTCTAGGGATGTGCGCCAACTCAGAGGCTGCCTGATTCAACTTGGGGCCAAATCTGAAGTGAGATTTGGAAATCTAAAGCTTCATGCCTCCCACTGACTATTATTGGAAATTCACAAATGACTACCTACCTACCTACCTATACTTTGTAGCAGAATTGGATGAGTGTTGTTGCCATAGTAGATCCTTCTGAAGGGTGAAGCCTCCCAAATTTCAGACTAATAGTTGCAGGGTTTCTTTGTGCTCAGTTCCTTTAAAGTTTAATTTTTATAAAAGGGGGAAAAAGGAAAGCATCTCTAACTTTTTTTTTGTTTTTTGCAGAACTGGATGGAACTTGCAGGCATAATAGCCCCTTCTGTGGGGAGAGAGCCTGAGAAAGTTCAGCTGTATCGATACAAGGTAGTGTTCAAAGGGAGTCTTAACAGTTTGGGGGTGGGTAATAAAATCCCACTACTCCTCCCTATTGTTTGGTATGCAGTATCCATGAAAACATGTTAGATGTGCACCTTGGTAAGAAAATGGCTAAATTACAGATGGATACATACAGGGGCTTTTGTGCTGGACACCATCAAATTTGATTTGGTGTGGGGAAGGGAACTATAAGGGATTTGCTTCACCTCACCCTACCCCACCCCAACCCTGTGGTTGTGTAAGCAAGTTGCTTGACAACACTGAAGGAGAGAGACTAACAAGAAACAGGAATAGTACATGAGACAATTTAACTTCTAGAGGAAGGATCCAGGTGTGAATGAATGGATAGGGCAGGAAAAGGAAGGATTCAGGAAAAGGACTGGAAATATCAAATGAGGATTAGGAAGAGATTGGTTTGGATAAGAATTGGAATAAGGATTAATTAGAACACAAAAAGACCCCCACACACACCTCCCCACCCCAGTCTCTCCAAGCTCTTTACAACACTCCTGCTCAGTTGAGTCAGGACTAACAAACAGCAGAGAAAAGAAGTGTGTGCAGCAAAGCATGACATAAAACTCAACCTCCCTCCCCCAAAGCACTGTGTTTGAAGAGCCCTGGTAAAGCATTCCCTGTGATTTGAAGGTAGACCTGTCAGTCACTTAGCTCCTCTCCCTCCCCTCCCTCCATACACTGGCATTTTCCATATATGGAAAAGTAAAAGTAGTGAGTGTGTGTGTGTGTGTGGGGGGGGTTGCCTTGTGCCCCTCTGCAGTGCTTCTTAGACTTTAGGGAAGTCCAGATTATGTTCCGGCTGCTTTGAAGAGAATCTCACGTTACCTCAGAGGGTCAACAAATCTCTCCGAAGTGGCCTGACTCAGCTCAGGATGTGGGCGAATCTGATGCACATCCCTATCAGATTCTCTCAGGAATCATGAAGATTAGACACTTACTGCCCTGTCCCAAACAGGCTTACCCAGAAAGAAGTCTGCCTTCCCCATGCACAGCCTGACATGGGATCCAGCTGTGCTTGAACAACCAACCATTCAGGAATGTATGGGAAATACAGATTCACAGCTCTGCCTCCAGTGCAGGGATGTGGAGGCAGGTAGACAATAGTACTGCATACAGTGGAAGGTCCGGATCAGCACCTTGGTCAGTTAACTGTGGGAGCCAAAGCCAAGACTATGTCGGCCAGCAGAACATCTGCCAGAGGGCCAGTAAACTGGTGTATTGTTCTAGCATTATGGTCCAGAGCCTACAGAGGACTGAAGAAGTCCTGTGGGGAGTTATGTCTGTTCTTCACACACCTCCCTACAGCACTTTCTGAGAGAAGCTCTGTGGTCAGTTAAAGGGATAGTGCTCTGTTCTTGACATGTGTGTTCTGGTGGAGCTGTGAATTGCCAAGCTGCCTCTGGGACTGCTGGCTGTGGGGTGGGTGGGTGTGCATGCATGTGTGTATCAGTATTCCCAGAGCTGAAGGAGTTTCTGGGGAGGAGGCATGGGTATCTGAAGAGATGGGCAAGGAAACCTCCTCAGGAATGGGGGGGGGGGTGGAGGCATCAGGATCTCTAGCTTTCGTTCCTCATCTTCTCCTGTGAGAGCAGAGTTGCTGCCTCAGTGGCCACTTTGTGAGATGGTCCAGCAAGAGGTTTTCCCCCATCCTAAAGGTCTCAGAGCTCCTCTGCTGATGTAGAAGTGCCTTGGCCTGGGTCAGAGACCCTGACAGCTACATGCAAACACAAGACCATCTCAGAGCCTCTTCTTACATTACAAGAGTGATGTGATTGCTGGTTCCATGTAGTTCTTTCCCATACTACTGTAGTATAATTGAGCCTGGGGAAAACTGAGGGCATATTATCAACACTATTAATTGCTGTTGGTTTTATACCAGTTGACCTGTCATAACTCTCCTCCCCCCCCCCCCAAAGTGCCTTCAGAAATAGAGTTTGGTTAGAGATCTGTAAGCCTCCCTCAGAAAACTACAGTTCCCAAGGTTCTGTGGACAGTGGGCATATTTAATTTTATAGTGTGGATATGCCTTAAAACACAACATGGAGAGGAGTTACCTTTGTACTTGGTCTTTGATAGTGCTCCCCTGACCAAGTGTAACACTGATGTGGGAGCAATCTTTCATTGACATCAGCTGGAGAGAACAGTTCACATTATAGGCAATTTTAGCTGCTAAGACCAGGAACTTTGCCTTCAGCATTATTCTTCCTCCATGTACTTCCAAACACAATTCTGCTTTAACAAACAAGCCAAGACTCTCCCACATGAGAGCAGAATGTACATAGGCACTTTATTGATCTGGGGCCCTGATTCTGTCAGGTCCCAGTCAAATTCCACTTTTGGGATTACCAAGGTGAAACTAGACCACTTGTGGGGCGGGGGGAGATGCTTTATTGATAGAAAATGGAGGCAGAATAAATATGCAAAAAAAACTCATACCTCTCATCAGCCAATGAAACTAGAGCTGGCAAAAGTCCTCCAGGCCAGCAGCATGCAATTCCCCCTTGGAGCAAGACCAGAAACCAAAACCAGCCTGCTTTATTTTACAGGGTTCTCTCTCTAAGCTGAGGAGTGGATGGGGAGAAGGGTGGCTTTCCTTCCCACAGAGAAGCAAAGTTATCTCATCTTCTAGGATGGGATCATCCAGCTGACCAAAACAGCTTCAAGGTGAAACTGTGAATTACTAGCCTGTGTGAAAGGGCTTCTTAATTAACTATAAAGCTGCCAGCTAGGCCAAGCTGCACAGGTCTCTAGGTAGCTACCAACAGCATATTGGAATGCTGTGAAGTCCACCTTATTGCTCACCAACAAACTCACTACAGACACCAACACAAAACCTTTAATGGGGAGCTATTCCTCAAAAAAGAAATCTTTCACTGTAGAATAATTTACCTTATGAGGTTGTGGAACACACTAGATTACAACACTGTATTTCCAAGAAACTTTGCAAGTGAGTGAGTGAGTGGGTGGGTGAGTGGGTGGGTGGACAGTTAGCCAACAATGAGGATATCCGCACCAGATGTTAGAGTCTGCCTAATGGCATCCAATCTCCTTTGACCTTTATCAAACTAATTTTGGGGATTGTAGTTTTGTGAAGGAACTACAAATTTTGTTCAAGACCTCTGTCCTTTCATAGAGCCATGGCCTAGCCAACTCTGCTCCTGTAATAGCAGGATTTGGGAACAGCACTGTCAGGTGACAGAGCACAAGTATCACTGCAGGCTCAGGCACTGATAGGCATTTGTGCCATTTGCACAATCTGCCTGTTCGAAGTGACTGATGCCAACATTATCAGGAATTCTGAAGGTAAACAGAACTATTCCATTCGAGTGAGCAATGTGTCAGGAGGGAAGGAGTGGCAGGTGATTTTCTCAAAACCAAGGTGACAAGCAGCACACTATTCTTTGACCACTGATCTGGCCGGGGACTGCTCATCCATGCAAGCAGCTGCAGTAGGTGGACAGAACACACGGGGCACCAGGCTATAACTCTCTTCCACTTAATACGTACACACACTCTCGGCTTTCTTTTGGTATCTATGCCCAGTGATGCAGCTAGGGTTGATGTCTGGTGCCTGCCACCCCAAATGACCAGCCAGAGAGCAGGAGCAGCAAAGAAGCCCAGCAGCAGGGGCATGTTGAGTCCCACTGGGGCTACACTGGTTGCCACAGCATCCTTTCCTCCTTGTTTTTTAAAAAAACTTTTTATCCAGGTTGGGGGGCAGCAGGCCAGATGTATGTGGCCACAGATGCTCATTTTATTATTTTTCCTTTTCAAATATGCTCTCTTTCTAAAACAAAATTGACTTATTCCCAAGTAAATTACTTTAGCATAAAGGAAGCAGAAGCAAACTCCATGTTATTCCTGTCAAGGTGCTATGATTTAAGTGACTTTAAAGGCACAATCCTAGGCATGTTTAGACAGAAAAAAGGCCTACAATTCCCAGCAAGACCCAGCTAGTATAGCTGCCTGGGGAATGTTGGGAGTTGTAGGCCTTTTCTCTGTCTAAACATGCCTAGGGTTGCGCCCCTAAATGCAAAACTGCCTATGCTCAGAGTCTTTTTCATCAGGGTTGGCAACAGGTTTTTTTTTTAAAAGCTTGAATGTATTTTTTAATCCCAAACATGGGATAGCAATGGGGGGATGGAGAGGGAGAAGAGAACTGTTAATTTCGTTCTTCACAACTGAAGGTTGTATTAACCTTCATTAACCTACATGCATTAACACAAGGCTGTCTAAAGCCACCACCACCACCACCACCACCACTAAGACCATTAAAGTTCAATCCCCTGCAAGTTTGGACAGAAAAAATGTCCTACAACTTCCAGCATTCCCCAGCCAGCATGGCTGGCTAGGGAATGCTGGGAGTTGTAGGACGGTCTTTCTGTCTAAACATGCAAAGGGTTGGGCCCTAAGGGTCTAAGATGACCTAGCTGCCTAGCTGACTATTATACGTGCCCCAATTCCCCTTCAATTAACACACTCCCCT
This sequence comes from Heloderma suspectum, assembly GCF_057233095.1. NCBI lineage: Eukaryota > Metazoa > Chordata > Lepidosauria > Squamata > Helodermatidae > Heloderma > Heloderma suspectum. Next base: position 282,854,086 of record NC_139459.1, read on the forward strand.
CTGAGGGTAGAGAGTTCACTCCTCTCGGCTTTTCTTGTTTGCAATTCTTGTTGAACAGAATAATAAAGGAGGCTAAGGAAGTATGTTTTGCTTTTGCTTCTCTTCCAGAAGAAGACATAGCAAGAAGATACAATGAACCTTCAATTACAGTGAGGATATCTATATCTATCCAGAGGGGTTTTCAGGGGGCTGCAGGAAGGTGAGGAAGAGATGGGAAACATTCCTTCCATGAACTTTCTTAAGTTAACGTAGCTTAGGATCCAAGCCAATGTGTGGCAGAAGATTGCTTCAATTGTGCTGTTTATACCATCAAATAGAAATATGCATTTTAGTATTCTGCCATGATGTGGAGGGGAAGTATAATGAAAGATGGCTCAGATGAAGTATATTGTTTGTTTGCCAAATGACTCTTAAAATGCAATGCACAAGATAATAAAAAGAAATTCTAAAGGAAAGGAAAAGAGCCATTCCACTACATAGAACAGGCAGCGGTTGATTTTTGCTTCCATTACAGTTTAGTTCCCTGGTTGTTGCTGCCGGATGCTTTCCTTGTGTTCAGTCCCATCTTATCAGTAGCACTACTAGGTTACTGACATTTTAAAAGGAATCTAAAAACAGTATCGCAGTGAACTTATGAACTCATTAATGTGTCAGTGTTATATTGTTCGGCATACAACAAAATGGTTGGGAGGAGAAAAACAACCTTAACTTTTGCCCAGGGCAGTAAAACAAGTGTAAGCCCACTCCACCTGGGCCTGAGCTATAATGCTTTTAAAACGGCCTAGATGGCTCTTCTCTCCTCAGAAAAGATTTGAAGAGCAAAACAGGGATGGATCTCTCTCTCTCTCTCTCTCTCTCTCTCATCCCTATCAGTGGAAGAATACTAGACAAACAGAGAACACAATTACTCATGTGGCAGTCACTGAAGAGAAACAGCATCAGAGCTCTCCTGGGATGCTAAGCAGCAGTGCTGGCCAAAAAGAAAAAGAAAGGGGGGTTGGGTGAAGATGGGAACTAGGTAGGTTTATGACTTTCTTTATGGAGTCCAAAAAGCCTGAATGCCTGGATGGGTCTTGCAGCTGATGTTTTAAAAAGCCATTTACATTTCATGTACCCCAGGGTGTCTAAAGCAAAGCACTTTGAGGATGTGATCCTGTGCATGTTTAGACAGAGACAAGGCCTACAACTCCCAGCATGCTCCAGCCAGCAATGCTGGGAGTTGTGGGCCTTTTCTCTGTCTAAACATGCATAGGATTGCACCGTAATGCATAGTAGCACAAGTTCAGTCTGGATGGTAAAATTATTTAACGGGCACTGATGGTGGAGGCCATACCAGTGATGAGTATAGTGGAGGCTGTACTCAGAGAGACAGGGGCATGCTGAGTGATTTTTTTAAATTATTAGATTTATATCCCACCTTTTTTCCTCTTGCAAGGAACCCAAGGTAGCTTATATGGCCCTCCTCCTCTCCATCTTATCCTCACAACCTCAAGACTGGATTATTGCACTGCACATTACATGGGACTGCTCTCAAGCTGCTCCAGAAGGTAGAGCCAGTGCAGCAGCAGCTCGGCTGTTGTCGGGAGCTGCCCCTTTTCAACACGCAACCCCTTTGCTGAGGGACCTGCACTGGCTGCCTAGTCACTACCAGGCTAGGTTTAAGGTTCTAGTACTAGTGTTGTTGTCGTTCAGTCATTAGGTCGTGTCCGACTCTTCGTGACCCCATGGACCATAGCACGCCAGGCTCTTCGAAACCCAGCTTGTACTTCCGGTAGTTCTGTTCACATACTGCTGAAGCCTAGCTTGTAGGATTTTGAGCATAACCTGTTGTCATTAAGGGTAAAGAAAAGATAGCCCTAAGATGAAAGACTGAGAATGTGTGCAATGATATCACAGCAGAAGAAGTACAGTTCATTCCTGAAGTAAAGACAAATCTGCTGAGAGTATCCACACTGACAAGAAAAGGGTTTGATGTACACTTTAACAAGAAAGGTTCTTCTGAAGATCAACTATTTGCCCGAGGCTTCGAGAAGGATGGAGTCTTCGAACAAGAATGCCAGGAAGAAAAGGCTAATGCTGCCAAACAATGTACAGCAGAGGATTGTTGAGCAGTATATAAATGTAAATAAAGAAAGAATTTTTTTTGATGCATTGGCTGTTTTTCTCTGATAGAGTCTCATGCAACTTTGGTTGTCCTCATAAGCCTGTATAGGTATGGGCTCATCAGCTCCCAAGTCTTCAAGTAGTAGCTTATGCCATAAGACATACACGCTTCTGCAACTGATACATATTCAGCTTCAGTGGATGAGTGGGTGACAGTGGACTGTCTGTGGCTTCTCCAATGCACAGCTCCACCCCCATAGAAAAATATATGTCCACTCATGGATTTGTGGTCTGAAATGTCTTCAGCCCAATCTACATCCATGTATCCCCCTAATTTCGGGCTACTGATGGCTGGCAGCCTTAGCTTTATGTGTGCAGTCCCTTCCAGGCATCTTGCTACCCTTTTGACTGCAGTCCAAACTCTTTGGCTGAGTGAGCTGGTTTTCCAGCATAGTATCTCTCCTGCAGTGGCTGTGTCAGGGCTAGTGGTTGTGGCTAAGTACAAAAGCTTCCCTATAGCCTCTCTATAGCGGTTGTCTTCTGGTAATGGCTCACTGGGTTCCTTTTCTTTATGGAAAATGTTTCTATCGGTGTAGGCATTGGATTAGCATCTCTTAGTCCCAGGCTCTCTAGCAACTCCAGGATCTTTTGTTTTTGACTAAGAAGATAACTGCCATCTCCGTCCCTATCAGCTTGTGTGCCTAAATAGTAAGTGGCATCTCCTAGATGTTTGACTTCTTTGTTTAGATGGAGTACAGTTCCTACACTGTCCTTTTGATTGTAATGTCATATAATCAGGTCATCGATATAAGTCGGTATACATGTCCATCTCCCTTCTCTATAATGTACGTAGAGGCAGGGGTCTGCTTTACCTTGCCGAAAGCCTTGGCTGAACATCCTCTTATTCAATTTTTTGTTCCACGCTCTCCCTGCTTGCTTTAAGCCATAGATCCCCTTCTGCAGCTTGCACGCGAGATGCTTGTTTTTGTTACATGTGAATCCTGGGGGTTGCTCCGTGTATAACTCTTCTTCTATTTTTCCATGCAAAAATGCAGTCTTCACATCAAAGTGTTCTGCGGGCATGTTTCTTGAAGCTGCTAGACTTAAGAGCACTCTTATTGTAGCATCTTTCACAATGGGTGCAAAAGTGTCATCATGGTCTTCATCATGTTTTTGGGAATAGCCCTTGGCAACACACCTGGCCTTGTATTGCTGTATCTCTCCTTCTGTACTCTGCTTGGCTTTAAAAACCCATTTGCAGCCTATGGCCTTTTTGCTGACTGGCAGTTTTGTAAGAGTCCACATTTTGTTTTTGTGTAGTGCTTCTAATTCTTCTTGTGCTGCCCTTTTCCATTTGCTTGCTCCTGCTGCAGATATCTCCTCTCCTTTTTTTCCCATGGTGTTGGTTCTTGAGGCAAAGACAACTTTGTGAGGTGGGTGAGTCATTTGACTGGAACCCCTTAGTTGGAACATGATGAGCATCTGGGATTTGGTTCAGGAGTATCGTCTGCTTCCACAGCAACCTCTGGCTCTTCTGTTTCATCAGCTGGCTCTCTGAGAGTTTCTGTTTATACTTCCTCATCTGGTTGTGTTTGGGTGATGGCTGCATCTCTGGGTGACAGGCAAAACTCTTCTAACTGTTCGTTGTCACTGTCACCTTTGATCCCTTTGTAGTCATCACCAGCACGGCTCTGGTCACTTTTTTCTTGTTCATTGAAGTACACCATTCTGCATACAGTTGACTTGTTTGTCTTTGGGTTTAGGATCCTGTATCCCTTGCTTCCTGGAGCATAGCCAACCATGATGCGTTCTTCAGCTCTGGAGCCCAGTTCTGCTTTCCTGTGATGTGTGTATAGTCCTGGCTTCCAAACACTCTCCGGTGCTCTATGCTCAGCTTCCGCTGATGCCATAACTCATATGGAGTTTTGTCAATGGCCTTGGTGGGCAGTCTAATTTGTAAGTACCTGGCTATCATTACAGCTTCTCACCAATGTCTGTGGGAAGTTCTGCATCTAGCAGCATACACCTCATTATGTCCATTAGTGAGCTATTTTCTTTCTTTCTGCAGCCACATTTTGTTCTGGGGTGTATGCAACTGTGAGTCTATGCTCTATTCCCTGCTCTCTCAAATATGCCTGTGTGTGATGCAATACGTAGTCACCACTGTTCTCACTTTGAATAGCTTGAGGCTTCCTTTTGAACTTGTTGGTCACTTTGGCAACATACTCTTTCAGCATGCATGCAGTTTGGGACTTCTCTGTCAAACAGTACCTGGAAAAATCATCTATAAGGAAGTAAATATATGTTCCCTCCAGCTGAGGCTGGCTGAATGGGAACCCACAGATCAGTATGAATCACCTCAAAAGGCTTGCTTGAGTGTCTCTGACATTGCTTGGGGATTGGTTGCTTGGTTGCCTTTCCTTTTCTGCATGTCCCACATTTATCATAATTATGCACCCCTTTATATCAATGTTTCTTCAGCTCCAGAATTGCACTCATGTCACACTGTGCAAACCAGCTGTGCTACAAATAGAGCAATCCTCTGTTGTACATTGTTTGGCAGCATTAGCCTTTTCTTCCTGGCATTCTTGTTCGAAGACTCCATCCTTCTCGAAGCCTCGGGCAAATAGTTGATCTTCAGAAGAACCTGTATAGCCTTTCTTGTTAAAGTGTACATCAAACCCTTTTCTTGTCAGTGTGGATACTCTCAGCAGATTTGTCTTTACTTCAGGAATGAACTGTACTTCTTCTGCTGTGATATCATTGCACACATTCTCAGTCTTTCATCTTAGGGCTATCTTTTCTTTACCCTTAATGACAACAGGATTTCCATCAGCTAAACGCACGCTCCCATTTGCATCTGGGTTTAGTTCATAGAATAAGTTAGCATTAGAGGACATGTGCAAAGCTGCCCCACTGTCAATCAGCCATGTATCTTTGGTATTTCTTGTCTGAGTTATATTAAAAGTTCTGTGACCTTTATTTTTATGCTCATTGTAATCCTTTTGGTTCTGTGTCTCCTTGGAGGAGTTAAAATTGCTCCAGCACTCCCTCTGGGGGTGGCCCTTTTTGTTGCATTTAAAGCATGTGGGTGGCTCTTTTCTTTGTGTTTGCTTGCTTTGCCTTGATTGGCTTTCAAAATGTCCACCTTTGGGCTTGTTTTTGGTGTTCATGTAATTTGAGCCACTCTGTGTTTCAGTTTCCTCATGAGCCTTTTGTCTTAGTGCTTCTTCCCTTATGGAGCTTAGTAAATCACTTAACGTTCTTTCTTTTGCATTAAACTTTGAAATGAATGTGGAGTAGCTTCATGGAGGGGAGCTTAGAAATAGCCCAGTTCTTAGCTGATCATTTAATATTTGCCCCAATGTGGCTAATTTATCTAGTATATTTAGTAGACTTGCAATATGCTTATCAGTATCCCCTCCTTCCTTTAAGCTTGTAGAGAATAATCTTCTGAACAATAAAACTTGTTTCTGGGTCTCATCTTCCCCATATAATTTCTGCAGTGCCGTAAGCATATCTGCAGCCATTTTTTATCCCTTTATATGCACAATGTGATCATCTAGAAGCATTGTATTAATACATTTCTTGCCTATATGTGTTTGGAGTCCCATCTCGCAATGGCTTCTTCTCCTGTCCCGGGTCGCTCTTTATCCAATGCTTCAAGTGTCCCATCCGCCTCGAGTTGGTTTCTAAGTCTGAGGCACTATACATTATAGTTCTCTGCATTTCATTTGGGAGAGTTGGTTTCTCAGTCTGAGGCACTATACATTATAGTTCTCTGCATTTCATTTGGAAATCACTGTTTACTTTCTCTCAACTGTGGTACCAATTCAAAAACAATCTCAAGCCTCGTTTTGCTGTGTGTGTGGCTTCAGCTGTTAAAATGACTACACATTCAATCTCTAGTTATTTAAAGAAGGAACAATTGCTTCCTGGGCCCCTGACCCATATTGGAAAGTCTGGTGTGACTTACAGCAGAGTTGCTTTATACAAAGAAAGCATGGTAACACATCATTTAGTGTTAGTGGAAATAAAGGCAGGCTAGAGCCAGTTCAGAAGAAGTTCAAATCAACTTACTTTATTAGTGCTTTCATACACATCACTGAAGAAGGCTATCTTCTTCTTCAACACTATTTAACTTCAAGCACCCTTTAAAGCTGGGTGCATGACTGTAAGTAAGTGAAGGCATGAGATATAGTTACTTGCGTTCCTCAGGGAGAGAGCTCATGTTGCCTGTTGCAGAGGCAAAGAGGGAGAGGAAGTGGAGGGAATAGGAGAAAGGAACTGATCAAGTTACAGGACAACAAGGGAAATGAACAAGACAAGCAGCTGTTGATACAACACATTCTTTATCGCCCCCTAGTGACTAGAAGCATGCGGAGTTGTTCCTATTATCCAAGAATAACAATAACAACCCTATGGGGTAGGTTAGGCTGAAAGATGGTGTCTTGCCCGGGACCACCTACTCAGCTCCATGGCTGAACAGTATTTTTCATCTGGATCTCCGGTGTCCAAAGCCAAGTCTGTCTATGCTCACCTAGTGGCCTTCATGCATACAAATCAACACACAGTCAGGGGCAGAATGTAGCGTTTTTTAAGAATAAGGCCTGGAAGCCTGCGGCTGATAAAGAGGATGGAGAAGAGGGGACATGTAGATATTACTTGGAAAGAAAGGTACAATTTGGCATGCTGAATTACAGCACAATCCTTTGCCTATCTACGCAGAAGAGACTTGCTCAGTCCCAGGTAAGTAAATATAGGATTGCAGCCTCAGCTAGTGAGGGCATAGGAATGCCAGACTACAGGTGATGTTAAATGCATGGAAACATGGAATGTGATTTTTGAAGAAAAGAAAACACCTTTAAACAGAAGGCAAGCAGGATCGGAACCATGTTTGAACAGAGGAGAGGGTCCCTGTTCAAAAGCCCCCACACTGAAACTGCTATTAGCCTGGCAGAGTCCATTGCTTTTGAAAGATTTGGGGAATGATATGTGCTAAAGAACACAATAAAAAAGGAAGATGTCTGCCAGTAATCACTCAAGTTGATCAGCCACAGGCAATTCTTGCCATTGTATATCCATGCTGCCAAAACTCACCTGCCAAATTTCTACATATCATGCAGTTGTTAAAGACACCGGAGTCTTGCGGGGGGGGGGGGATTGGCAACTCTCCTCTGAACTGCTATTTAATTAAAAGTTTTAATTTTGTTATTTGATTATCAGAGTAACTATTATTGGATGGTGGCACAGTCCCCAAATGAAGCAACAACAACAGTAACAGTAATCTTGTGCTGAAGTAAATCCACCCCGGGGCTTGCATTCAACTATCTGAGGGTGCAATCCTGTGCATGTTTAGACAGAGAAAAGTCTTACAATTCCCAGCATGCCCCAGCCAGGCATAGGATTGCAGCCTGAATCTCTCCGTTGTGGTTCAGCTGCCCACCCACCCCCACTGCACATTTTTAACATTATTTATTTAAAGGCAACTTGTTAACATGAATTATTACCAATGTGTTCCGATTCCAGAAAAGGAAGATTAGCATGTACCTGAACCCTGCTTATCCCTGACGAGGCACAGGAACGTATTCACAGAAGCTCAAAGTCAAGTGCAGCTGTCTGGACTTGGATGTCCGTATGTTTGAGAAACCCGTCCCCACACTGAGACAGGGAATCCCTCTATATAGGGGCTATTCAGTGGGGGCTGGTGGCTCTGATTTCAATGGGGCTGTGAATCCATTCTGGGTTTCAGTCAGAACCAGCTAAAACTCTAAAGTTACCAAACCCAATCCCCCAAATAAGTTCGGCATGTTGGATAGCACCTTTAGAGTTCTGGCTTGTTGTGACTGAAACCCAGAGTGGATGTGCAGCCCCACTGAAATCAGAGCCACCAGCTTCCAGTGCAATAAAGGACAGGGCTCCTTTATATTTAATATAGTTGAGTCAAAGAAGGAATTTCATCAGGCGCTGCCCATTCTGTCGTAGTCCTGCAGGAATCAAAATGCTGCCACTGCCAATGTTTCCTGGAGGTCTGAAAGATGCCCACGTCCTCTGTGGTCACCCTACCTGTTTAGTCCTGCATCCATTCCTATGCCTCAGCTCTGCCCTTCCCTGGCTGCCTTGAAAGGCCTTCCTGCTCTCTTTCATCCAGAAAATAGTTGATTTAACCTTGACGGTCGGCCGCTTATCGATTGCATCACTCTGTCGTAGCTGCAAGAGCGAAATTGTTTTCCATTGTCTGTGAATTGAAAGAGGCAAAGGCTCCACTGAGCATAAGTTTAGAATTACACTTTAATTCATACAGCTTGTGATCAAAATGCAACAGGTAACAAAAAAGCAGATGCACATCTTTGCCAACGTACCATCTACTCCCCTGGCTCCAGGAGATGGTATGAACACATCAGCTTCTAGATTGTTGTTTTTTTTGCAGGCAGGATATGGCACCCCGATTCTTAACTCAATTCATGCTTGTGTCTGGATGCAGCATCCAGCAAAGAACAAAAGCCTGTTAGGAGTAGAAAGGTCTGAACAAATAAATGGCGGGGGAGGGGGGAGGAACAATCAACACCATTTTACTAGAACTCATTGTTTATTATCTACGCTTCCCCCTCCCCCACTGCGGTATTTTAGGATGGCCATCTGTCCCAGATTGGGGGGGGGGGGCTTGCTCTGGTATTGCTTGTTTGTATATCTTAAGAAATGTATATTCATGCAAATCAATGCAAATTTGGAACAGCTGATTGCTTAGTATTGTGATTGTCTTAAACAACCACCACCAAAATTGGCTACAAGGCAGTTCTGAGTGACAGAATCCCACAGCTCAGACTCAAACTCTTTGATATTGCTATCATCCCCACCCCACCCTGCCAGCCAATTGCTAATGCATGTTATCCCCTGACCTATTATTGTGACACATCCCTGTGCTTCTTGGTCACACACACACAGGGCACATTCCCTCAGGAAATCACGGGAACTGTAGTTTGGGAAGTTGCTGGGGATTATCTTTTTCAGCTCTCTGCTAATCAGTTCCCTTTGCATAACTGTAATGTCAGGGTTTCTTGGGAAGAAATGCTATCACTTAAACACCTATTTGAATTTCTAGAGTCTAAGGGTTCTTCAAGACTTAGATGGACAGCTTCTAGCACTATCAATCAAAAGACAGTACAGAACGATTCCATCTTTTTCTCCTTAACAGATTTTCTGTGAAAAGAAAAGAAAAAATGGAAGAAATAGCGGGAAAGCACTGGAGCATTACAAATGGCAGAGGATGTTGTAGGGACTGCCCATAACATTCCGTAAATGAGGCAGGGTGATTGCACATTAAAAGCCTTATCTGGAAGCATCCTTAGACGCAGGCCCCAGCCCCAAATGGAATAATCAAGCAATGAGTCAGGTAATGGCACTGCCATACACTCTCTCTACCTTACAAGCCTGCCTTTAAAAAAAATAAATTATATATACATTATTATTTTACACAGTTTCTCAGTACACCCACTTATTATGTCAGTAACAAGAGCATATACATTTCTCTTTCTAAAACAATAATGTCCTCAATACACATAGTTATTATATTTCTTATCCCATATCAAGACAGAGAAAAATAAATAACATATCCATTCCTAGTTCTTGTTACTATTAATTCTTCCTCATAAATTCAAGAACTCAGTCCAAGTATTGGCAGCTGTTTTCCTACTGTTCCAGTATTGAAAACATTTATCAGTTCCCTTCAATGAATTTTCACTAGTGATAGTAAGAATAACTTTCAGTTCAACACTTGTGAATTTTGTTAATGAGAGACAGAAACTGGAACAGAGCCATTTAAACATTAAAAGCACAGGATAAGTCAATGCAATATAAAACCCATTATTTCAGCCCACTCCTAAACATGTTGACTCAAAAGTGTTTTTTTTAATGGGACTTGAAACTATCGGCATACCAAGTTCCAATTCATGCATTGCCATGGTGGTTGGGAGCCATTTCCCCATGGCTTCTTCCCATGCCGCTCTGGTAAAGTATGCATCAGGAAACTGTGCAGTCACAGCTGAGTCCTTGGTTCTGGATGTTGCCGCTCTTATGCTGTGTTTCCAGAGATGCTGGGAAGGAGCCAAGAGCAGTCCCCTCATTGTTTTAAACAGAACAGCAGCCAAGCACTAGTACAAAAGGACCACAACAGAATGAGCACTAAGAATAACTCCTGGGAGCTAGGCAAGCCAGAGGACAGGATACCATAGCATATCATGGCATAAGCAGGAGTGCAGGACGGTGACCACAGTAGCTGAATCATAGGATCATGCTGTGTCACTTGTGTGCCACTTGTGAAAACAGTCTTGTTCCTGCGAAGTTTGCCTTTCATGATCACAAATTCCGTACTTTCAAAGCTATGGCAGTCTAGTAACCTGACAGTGATAGATGAGTTATAAGCTATAACATTTACATTATCAATGTATAAGCAGCACATTTGATTCCATATGGCACAGGGGTGACATTGGGGCAGGAGAAGGCCTGGCTCCCACTCAAATAGCTTGGCAGGGGAACATGTTGGTCATACCTGTTGTATGGAAAATACCTTCACCAGTCTATATTTCAAGGAATAGTATTTTCTATGAACCTCAAAGCTTGATGAAGCAACACTTGCAGGTCTTCCACGGTTTTTCACAACGTATACATTGGGAATAGCAGCAGTATTTATCTGAGCCATCGACTATCAGTATGTCCTCTCCTCCCCAACTCTGCTCTTTGATCACAGCACTTCCCTTTCACATTTTCACTTTCTCTGCTGTTGCCCAGAAAGAAAGGTCAAAGTAAATCAGCAGAAGTGGGAGGCTGGGGGATAGCAGAATGTGGTCTCAGCTGGGTGCCAATTAGCAAGAAGTGCAATCCGCTGCATGCAGAAAGTTATAGAGACATTTTGCCTTCACTTTTTAATTCCCTTAGGAGGAGAGAGCAGCAAGTGGTAGGACCAGGGTGGCCAGCTGTCCTACTTTACAGCAGTCCTCTATTTTGGAGAGCTTGCAGAGCGCAGTCTTGCGGAGAACAGTCTTCTTTTGAATGTTTCCCTTAGGCTGTCCAGTCCAGCTCTGGTTTTCAGCCAAAGAACTGTAGGAAGGGGAGAAGAGGGGCCTTCAAGTTGCCCACCTACAGTTGGCACCTGGGAAGCAGTCTGAGCAGCCACACGGGTCACCTGGTCACAGTCTTCTCCACTGCGGTGACATGTCACCAAACCTCTGCCCCAAGGGACCATTTTCTGCAATGGCTTTAGAAAAAAAGGGGATATCTGGCTGCAAAGAACAAGTCAACTGACATGGTCCTTTGGATATTCCTTAGCACATTTTTCTTCTCTTAAGTCAGTACCTGCTCCAGCACAACTTGTTGTTGCTGGCAAAGTTGAGAACCAGTCCTCAGTAGTCCATGGTAACATTGGATCATAATCTCAGGTTGCACCTGGTAAAGAGAGCCCTTTACCTCATTTCACATGTCAGCATTGCTAAATGTTTGACAGCACGAAACCGTCATCTCCACTTGCTATTTCTTTTACCATCTTTACCTACAATGGCAAGACTAACAAGGAACTTTTCTACACGAGGCATTTATTGTGCATTCATCATTCTCTACTCATGGTTGTTTATGGGTTCTTTAGATGACATCATGATCCTCCAGTTTCACTTCTGTTTTTTAAGAGCACTTTCCCAGGGGTTTTTTGAGCAGGAAAAATGGAATATTATTTGTGAAAGTGAAAGAAAATGTGTTTTCCTACTTGTATAATTGCATTATTCTGCTATAGCCCAGTGCCACCTGGAGGTTATATAGCAGAAAAGCAGGAAAAGAAAAGCTCTTTATGTAGAGCTCCGATCTCAATACTATGATGAAACCAAAAGTAGATACAGTGGATTAACAGCCTCATGTAGAAAAGCTCAAGAAGCTGGCAGATTCCAGTTAGGCTGAGGCCTCACCATCTAGGACCAATGACTTTGGCTGCATTACAGCCATTTCAAGGAAGATCTGATAAACAAGCTACTTCTTGGAAGCTCACTGAGGTCTGTTTCTGAATGTTTCCAGTATGGCAGGTCATTATAACAACTGTATAACATTAAGAATTGATGCCTGTGTTTTCTTGTGTTCCATCTCCTTTCCCATCCATTTTTCCTTCTGTGTTGTGTCTTTTTAGGTTGAAAGCAGTGACTTTCTTGTGCTTCTTCATCTGTAGCCTGCTCTGGGAGCCTTTCTGGCTGAAGAGCAAGGTATAAATGCTTTAAATAATATAAATAAATGCACCCTGCTATCCTGGATGTTCATTGTAGGAATACCATATACTGTTCAGGACTTTATATTTGTGGTGCAGATGTCATTGAAGAGATTCCTCACTATTTATTCCATTATTTTATCTGGGGGGGGGACATTGAGTTCCCTCCCCCACAGCTCCTGGTTTTCTTCCCATTTTGAATTCTGGTTAAACTTACAGAAAACTGAGTTTCTCTTGCATGTGGAGAAGTGAGGTAGGCAGAAAGGAGTTTCATTGGTTAGTGAAGCAGAAAGACTACATCAGCCTTCCCCAACCTGGTACCCTCCAGATGTGTTGGAATGCAACTCCTATTATCCCCAGATAGCATGATGGGAGTTGTAGTCCAACACATCTGAAGGTCACTTACCCTGCAAGCCATTCATTCATGCTGAGAAAAAGCAGCATTGTTGAGTTTCTACATGCCATGCTTCTGGGGCACAAACCCTTTGTTGCAGGGAGGGGGAGTAGCAACCATTCTGTCGTTATAATATTTTATTTAACTATGACTGCAATTCTCTACACACTTACCTGGGAGTAAGCACCATTGAACTCCATGGGACTTAGTCCCCAGTAAATGTGTGTAGGATTGCACTGTAAAAGAGTGATAATCCTCTGGGACTGCAATCCTAAGGTAAGTGAGAATTATGCATGGTGTAGCTAGGCATGTCAGAGAAATTGGAAATGGATTCAAATGACTTGGCATTTCTATGAATTCGACCCGCAGATTCCACAGCAGACTGGCATCCTCCAAATCATGCGGATTCTGTGGGCTTGCAGGCCATTAAAAAAAAAACTTTCTGGAATTTTATGGAAATTTAGTCATACAAAAATACGGAAGTTACTGGAAAATATGCTAATATGTATAAGCCATTTTAAAACACGCACACAACATTTTATATGATTTCTCTGATCGTTCTGCAGACTCTGCTATGTAACACTCTTTCTTCTTTGTCTGCTCTGCTCACTGAATGTATGCTGAGCTAAGAAAAATATGTCAAATGTTATGTGCCAGCAGAAGTGACGTAAATTGTGGCAGACTTTTTTGCGTACTAAATGGGGAAAAAAAATCTGAGTCTGTCAAAGACTGGACTATGGAACAAAAGGCGCCTGACAATCTGCAAAACACACATGGAACAGATTAAACAAAATCCATACATCCTTAGGTGTTGCCTTAGTCCTTTTTTGGACTCTGCATTTTGACCATGCTATGAGGGTGCATATCCTCTCCCACACCTGATGCTGGCATATGCGTGGTCATTCCTATGCTGTGGTTAATTACTCACATTATGTACATGCAGGGAGTTTCCCTGGGTCTCCAGGTGGGAGCTCAACAAGACATGTTCACTTTAAAGGTGAGCTGCAAATTAAAATTAATTAAGAGGGAGATTCATGCTGGCATAAAAGGGCCCATGCAGTGGGTTGTATTCCACTTTTGCTCTTTGTAGAGAGGATGTGCTGTATATAGACCAATCAAATATGTATCTTGGTATAATTTGTATCTGTGTTTGCCATGGAAACATTACAATGAACATAGTTAGGGTGTCCTAAAAAGCATTACTAAGGGTGCAATCCTATGCATGTTTAGACAGAGAAAAGTCCTACAATTCCCAGCTGGGAGTTGTAAGTCTTTTTTCTGTTTAAAGATGCATAGGATTGCACCCTATGTCTCTAGTACATTTGTCTTAGAGCAGTTCCAGAAGCTTAGATCCTCTTTTGCAAATGGAATAATGTTTGAGAAATGTGGGATGATGCCTAATGGAGTATGAAACAAGAAACTTGAAGTTCTACTCCCATTCCTTCTTCTGCCACTCACCTGACCACTTTACAAGAATCACATCTCCTGTTTAGCTAGAAGGAACACTAGGGCAAGAACAAGTCTACATAGATATTGGAGCCCAGATCTCAGTTGAAATGTCTTATCTAGGTTCTGCAGCAGTAAACATTATTATGAGATACTTAAGGATGGCAGATGCATGAGATGGTGGGTTTTGCCCATCTCAACAGCTATATTTGACTACTGTACTTTGCCTTTATGAGGCTGATGTGAAACCACGGGGTAGTGTTGGAAAACCTGCAAATGCATTGCTATTTTGAACTAGGACTTTGCATTCTGTTTGAGTACATCCTTGATGGGCTCAAATTGCCCTTATTAAGGATCTGGATTCTCCAACCTGTCCCACAATCTGAATTCAGAGATACAACTTCCAGTTTCTGCATCCAGGCAAACCCTGCTACCCCCTCCCTTGCTTCTGCTTCTGCTACAGTTTTGATCTCATGAAAGTGCTGCATTTGGTAATTTTGATTTCCCTTGTCCAGCTTGTCTCCCATATTTATTTCAGAAGTGACCTATGGTTTGTCTATGATTGATTAGACTATAGAAGCTGATAATGTATTCACCTGTGATTAGCAGCCAAATACATGGTGTACTATTGCTACTCTGACTTGGAAAATAAACTCTACCTTGGTCTACTAGCATAGTCTGTAGCTCAGAATGCCTGGCTAAAGTGAGCCTCAGTGGTGCTCTCCAGATGTTTTTGGACTCCAACTTCCATCAGCCCCAGCCAGCATGACCAATGGCCAGGGATTATGCAAGTTGTAGTCTAAAACATCTGGAGGGCATCAGGTTGGGGAAGGCTGGCCTAGGCATGTGCCAAGATGCCGCTTACATGGCTATGATTTGACTTTCAGGGGCTCAGGCATAATCTCCTAAATACATGCACATATTTCTGTGAAATGTTGGAGCTCACTGTCAAAGGATTCAGTTAAGGGCAATCAACAGACAGCAAAAGCTTTTCCTGTTGAATTTTTGCATGTCACACAGCTGTTAAAGGCATGGGAGCAATGCCACTAAAAAAGCGAAATCATGCATTTTTTCCTGGAAATTCCAGAAACATCTTGGCACACCAATTCCAGACACTGGGGATCAGCTGTGGTTGCCCAGTGATGAGGGAAATATACTCTGTACATGCTTAGGGTCACTTTGCAAAACGCAAAGGTCCCAGTTGATGTATAATAGGAGATGCAGGGTACTGAAATAGTTTCCAGGAATGAGCCTTAGTGATTCCATACTGAAACTAAACCCTGGATATCACTTTAGAGCACCCCTATCAGGCAGAGTTAAAGAATCCATCCTTTGTGGTCTCTGTCCATTCTGAACCCATTTAGATTTTAGATAGAGTCCAGTATCTGTTTATAAGCTCTAACATTCACACACAGTGCAAAAGCAGTAGGCAAAATATAACTCATTTATAAAAGAACATTCAATTGCACCATCCATCTTAAGTAAAAATTCAATATTTCCCAGTACAGGTCATTTTGATTTGATGAATGAGGGAAATCATTCTTTCTACATCCCCCAGCATCTCTTATTTGTTAAGGCAGATTCCTTGTTCAAAGAAATGTTAGCACAGGGGCTGGAAATGTGCACACATACTCTGAAGAGTAAAAGAGGATGAAGGATAGATAACCAAAAGGTCTCTGAGCTCCTACTCTTGCTTAGGGCCAAGTTTAAGATTCCCATTTACATTCTTTATGGGGAAATGAGTTTTCATCTTACCACTGGCAACAAGGACTCCCATCTGACAAGGATATACAACTATAGTGAGGGGAAGATGTGTGTGGATGGGTAAAAGAGGATTGGAGAGACATACAACAGGGAAAAAGCAGTTTTAAAAGAATAACAAGGTAGCGTGACAATATTTGCATTTCAGTAGAAACATCATGTTGTGTTCTGTTTATTCTAGCCAGCACAGACTGGTTTCCTTCTACTCATTCCTGGGGCCCCAACACAATCTAAACTTCTCTCTTATGATGGAGCTTGGAGAGTCTTTCCATTGACATATTTTTTTGTCTGAGAGCCTTCCAGTGCATATTTTGGTCCCAGTAGAGCAGAGACATGTCAGAACAGCTGTGAGAGATTATCAGCTGCCAAGGCCTTCAAGCAAGAAGGCCACTTCCTGTGAGCCCATTCCCTTGGGGCTCCCTTACTTCCCACCTCCAAAAGTTAGGCCAGAGCAAGAGTCCCTGAAATACTGTTGCCTGTGACAACAGTGGTGCTTCCTATGGGGAATTCAACCAAGAGGTAGTTAACTCTGCTCGTCTTGATGGCATGGAGTTGACCACATACTTTTGGTGGATCCAAGAGGTTCACAGCTCATGGGACCCAGGAAAACTGAGGCAAGGCTAGCAGTAACCCCAGAGGAGCCAAGCTGTTTTATCAGACAGCCCAGACCAAGAAGCACAGGGCCTACAGTTAGCCTTAGTGTATGTGTACTCCCTCCAGTGTTTTTCAGAAAAAGGGACTTGTCTGAGGGCAAGTGAACAGATGGGCCACAGTGTGATAGCAAACAAGTTAAATGATGCTCCCGGTGGGTCTTTTGGCATTTATTTATCTTATAGTACACTTTGTGAAGTAAAATGCCTTTCAAAATATATCTTTGCTGATTCATAGATGGATACCCTAAAACAGTACACATTGCTGTACATCTCATTTTGGTGGTGGAGCCCACTTGCTCTCCTCAAAGAGGTTCACCTGTTGCCTACCTTATTGCCTTCTCACTGCCGGGAATAGACTTTATTTTCCCAAGCTTTTAGATACCGTCAGGCAGCAGATTGCAAAGGGTGGCAGAATGAGCACGCACGCACACACGCATGTGCGCGCGCACATACACACACACCTCCCTGAGCTGCTGAGCTGCTCACGCTGCAGGAACAGGCATAATCTGTGGAGCACCGCTCCTGCACCACCCAAGCCCCACCAGCACACAGCTGGCTGGGCTGTAGAGCACCGCTGGCGGACTGCTTTCTCTTCTGAGAGAAGGGCAGCAGCTGCCACACATCAGACAGAATAACACCCAAGCAGTGGCAGCCTGACCAGGCACTCTGGAGCTGCCAGCGTCTGGCTAGGCTGGTTGGCAGTTGTATCACCTGCCCTGCAGCTGCCTTCGACCGTCTAAGGGTGAGCTACATGGGGAGAGATCTTATACAGGCCTCCGCCAAGTCTCTTGCCCAAGTAAATCTCACAAGACGTAACGAATTCTCGCGATACTTCACCAAGTCTCGCGGTGCTTCATCGCAGGCTTGGTAAAGTCCTGTGAGATTGGGGAAGCTTCTCCACAAGGCCCAGTGAAGAGCAGCTGGCTCCGGCAGTGCAGGGACAGTGGCAGCAGGCCTCTGCTCAGGGCAGGGTGTTTCATTTCATTTCATTTACTATATCTCTGTACCACCCCATAGCTGAAGCTCTCTAGGCCGTTCACCAAAATTAAAAAAAAAACACACATTAAGGGTGCAATCCTATCATGATAGGCAGCCGTTTCCGAACTCGGAGGCGACTGCCTATCTAATGCAGGGCAGGAGCAGCACGGAGGGGATTGTCCCCTCCGCGCTTCAGCCGCCCTGCATTCGCGGCGACACAGTCTAGTCTTTGGCTGTCTAGTCGCAGGAAGTCGGAGCGGCGGGGATGGACCCCGGACAACACATAGGAAGCATCAGAATGGCATTCCCACCCGCCCCGCCCCTAGGAATGCCCTATTTTCACCGCTCCGTGCTCCTCTCACAAGCATGGAGCGCGGGGCTTATCCGCGCTGCCTACGAGGCAACGCGGGACGGGATGGAGGTCAGTTCTCAGGGACCTATCCTGTGGCTGTCTAGCTGCTGACTAGCGGCCATAGGATTGCACCCTAAAATACATTATATAAAGTATAAAACCATTCACCTAATCACATAGAACACAGAGACGCACACAACAACATATCATTTCCATTGGGGTTTGGGCTAGCCGTGGATAAAGTTTAATCTCGCTCACTGTCTTACGCTGGTTGTGTGGCTTTGTTAGCTTATTATTATTTATTATTTTTGTGCTAGCATTTTAATTCTTTCTTTTTTGTGTATAAACTATGATTGAATGGGGTGGGGAGGGAGTTATAAAAATACCAGTGGAGGCTGGTGGCTCTGATTTTGGTGGGGTGCAGATCAATTCTGGGCTTCAGAACCCAGCCAGAACTGTAAAGGAGCTATCCAAGGTGCTGAACTCATTTTGTGGCTGGGTTAAGCACCATGGATAGCTCCTTTAGAGTTCTGGCTGGCTCTGACTGAAACCCAGAATGGATTCACAGCTCCACCAAATCAGAGCCAGCAGCCTCCACGGCAAAATACCTGAAATAAAAATCACATTCAGATTTGCAATACATAGGACAACCTTGTTGTCCTAGCTAGCAACCTTGTCAAGTCAAGTTCCCAAGTAAGGCAGGCACATGATGTACCTGACCCCTCCTAAGTTGTTCCTGGTAGTTTCATTGATTTATTGTTTGTGCTATTTCTATACTGCCTTTCTGAAACCAACCAAATTACAAAATGTTCAGAATATAAAAACGTGATCAAATAAAAACAGAGTAAAACATTAAAAACAATCATTAAATCCATAATAAGCAGGTAGTAGGTAGGCTTGGCCCCAGTGTTGGAAACACACTTCTAACATGCACACGTTGTGGGGAAATGGGTAGAGCTGATGTTGTGTGTTTCCCTCTCCCCTAGGTTCCAGGGTGGTTGCAGGCCAGGGAAACTGGGACAATTTGCCCTAGCCCCCCCCCCTCCAATCAAGTGGCCCCTGCCTTGTCTCCTCTGCGCCCCTACCACATTCCTCCCCAGAGCTTCACACATGCACATAGGTTTGCAGTGGGCTGCAGCAGGGCCCCCAATATCATACCTGCCCCAGGCCCCATAAACTATCTGAGCACCCCTGGATGGCTGTAGGACCTGAGTTGGCTGCAAGGAAGTTGTTTCCACAGAGAGATTTCCTTATCATCTCCACTCTGTCATGAAGTCTCCAGAACTGGCAAAGTGGGGGATGTTAGAAGTGCATGCAGGAACAGATCCCCTCTTCTTTATTTGGCATGTTAACCAAATGCTTGCCCACCCTGTCTCTAGGAGTGGGGGGGGGGCCTTGTATTGAAGTAAAATTGCAAGGCCTTCATTGAGATCATGTTCCTCCCTGATAAAAAACCCTACTGGCTCGGTCTCAATATGGGGGCATGCTTATCTAGTAGCAGAAGTTCTCTGGCCAATGCTGATTTGACAAGCACTGACTCCCGCCACGCTTGGGTGTGAAAGAAAGGCCAGAGACCACAGCAGGGACAGAGCAGATTCCTCAGTGTGACACATCAGTCACTTTTGCAGGGGGCAAGGAAGAGAAAGGATAAGAAAATGGGTAGCAGAGTGGTGGGGGGAGGGGGGAAGCCACATCTTCGTAAATGCGTGGCACCATCTTAGCAGTCTCTGAAGCCTTGGTGGAGCCAAAGAAGACAATGATCAAATCTTAAGCTGATCTCAGGCAATGCAGTGTGATGTCCTATGGCAATTCCTTAGTCCATATAATCGGCTGAATTGGGTGCTAAGGACAAAGTTGTGCCCACCATAGTTTACTTTACTGAGCTTGAAAGTGCCCCCATGAAAGTTTAGCAGGAAGCAGGATCCGGCCCCTGGTCTCAGGCAACAATACTGCAAACCAAATGATGTCGCCATGGCAACATGCAGTTCAACTTTAAATTCTCTAGCACATAAAAAGGCAATTTCCTCTCTACCTCCCCCCGCCCCGCATTTTTATATATTTCTGCGGTTTATAATGGCAATCATGGCCTCAGGTCCTTGCCTCTGTCAGTCAGTCACTAACTGCCTGGAAACGCTGACTTAACAGCTCAATCTTAGAAGCATGCAGGGCAGACTCCACTGAAATGGCTGGCGCTGGCTCTCAGAGAGCATTGCTACATGGCAGCCCCAGGGGAGTCCGCACAAATGCACTGGTTAATTCCAACGGTAAGTTAAGACAGCTGCCTTCTTTGCTGGCCCAGCTGCTCTGCCTCCAAGGTGAAATTAAGCAGGTGAAGCTTCTCCTATCAAGTAATGTGGGGGTAGGCAACATGGTGCCCGTGGGCACCAATGCGCCCCCAGACACTTTTCTTGGAGCCCACTTCAAAGTGAAGTCAGGGCCATCCTCATTTCCCATGAATGTCTCTGGCCACATGTGAGGCTCAAAGAAATTCTTAGAAAATGAAGGGGGCAGCTGCCGGGCGATGGTTTCCTTTGCAGCACACCCTGCCACCAGGAACAAAAAGCGAAAAAAGAATAAAGGACCCCTGTCGGTGCTGTCTGGTAAGTTATTATTGTTATTTACTATTATTTATTCAATTTATAACCTGCCTATATACAAAATACTCTAGGTGGCGTACTAAGTTGAAAATAATTTAACAAAAAAACCCAACAATAAAAACAATACAGTATATAAACAATATCTAACAGTCAGCAAGGAGGAAGACGAGTTCCAAAAAGGGAAGGCCTGCTGGAATGATAGTCTTTAATTCCCACCTTAAAACCGTCAAAGAGGTCAGCAGGCACATCTCAACCGGCAGGTCATTCCACAACTGAGAAGCGGCAAAGGAGAAGGTCCTCTTGCATGTGGCTGCCAATCTCACATTAGGCAGCTGCAGCAGAGAGCCTTCAGAGGGCCTTAGGTGCAGGACTGGGACATAGGGGAGAAGGCACTACCTAAGGTACCTTGGACCTAGACCATGGGCTCCATCACATGGGTGGAGAAATCCGCATCAATACTGGGGCGTTTTCCATCCGGTTTCATCACAGGATTACATCAGGTTCCTTTACACAGTTGTTTTGATCTCATTATATTCCATTTCTTACCTTTCCATGGGGTGGCTACTTTTCCACAAAAAGCCATTACATGCACTGAGGGCATCGTGAAATTTTTTCCCTGGTTCCTGCCCCTTTCCCTCCCCTTGCAGGTTACTGGTGGTTTGGTTGTGGTTGGCATGCAATGCGGGTGGACAACAACCTCCACCGAACTATCCCGAACCCCGCCCCACAGGCACTGGCTTCCCAGGGAACTGCTGGAATGCTGGCATGCCGGCCATTCTGTGTTGTGGAGTGAGCAGTCCAAGTCAGGAGCAAAAGTTGGTGCATTGCATTTAGTCACGGCAAGCTGGCGTGGCAGCAAGCCAGTGTGGCAGCAAACCGGCAGGTCAGTATGCTGACACACCCAGCGCCCCAATGTCTCTGCCATTGTCATCATGACCACACCCCCAGCAAACCAAAACAACACCCCCTAGCCATATACAAAAAGTGGTTTCTTCATTTAATGGGAGAAATACACAGGGAGGTCATGGTGTTTCTGTTGTGCAGGCTGAAAAAATACTGGATTTTTTTCCATTTGGAGATAACGTGGGATAGGCGAGGGGAAATGGCGGGAAAATCACTGGAGGATTACGACATCATGTAATGGATGTGCAAACTTCCATGAGTAACCAACCATGAATAAATTGCAGGTGTAGAGATGCCCCATGTAAGGCTTTAAAGGTAAGAACCGGTACTTTATGTTTTGCCTGGAAAAAGTTGGAGGGGGTCTAATGAGAGCAGTAGGGGGGCTAGGGAGAACTGGGGGGGCTAGGAAGGGTAGCAGTAAGTCAGCAAGGGAGTCATGGAAGTCGTGAGGAGGGAGAGCAGCAGGATGCCAGGAGGCGGGGCTGTGAGAGCCAGCTGGCAGCAACCTGGAGGGGTGGGTAGGAAGGGTTATGTTCTTATATGTTTGAATGGGTGGAGGTGCATGATGGTGAGAAGGAGAGAGGGTGAGAGAAAAGGTTTGGGGGGGATCCGGGGGAGGGGTTGGAGGGTTCCTGAAAGAGGCTGAGTGGTTTTTAATGTCCTTGCAGTGAAGAGAAGAGAGGGATATATGCATGATGGATACATGGTGTGTGCGTGTGTGTGCTTGTAAGAATGGATGGATGGATGACTGTGTTGTGTGTGTGTGTGTGTGTGTGTGAGAGAGAGAGAGAGAGATATTTCCACAGGGGTGATGCATGACCATGTATGTTAAAGTAATTTGAGTCAACTGGATGTGGTGATAGCCAGATAAGAGGCTTGGATTTTTTCTTTCTTTCTTTGCTGGGCATTTATCAATATTTTTTACAAAGTGATAAGAGGACAGATGAAGAAAGTGTATTGTTTTTACTCACATCCATTTATAATAGCTTTGAAAATAGGTCAAACTGAGGTCCTAAACTACTTGACTGTCTGAGGCCATAAGCTATGATGACATTAAAGACTGGCATCTTTTGCAGAAGGTCACAAATGAGTGCATTGGATGACCCTGGGTGGCCAGGTGGGATACAGAAACAATCGCAAATGTCAGCAGATTGAGCTATCAGCATCCATCTTTTGCCCATCTCTCAGCTGTTGCAATATGAAGCCATTTCTCCTAAGACTTAAACCAACTGGGGCCAAACCACAAAAATGCTGGGTGACTAAATTTTCCAGAGAAGGTCTCAGTCACGAATGACTAAAAACAAAATTATAGAGCAATCTTGGCTGACTGAGAGCAGAATGAAATGTGATTCATTTTCCTTTGCCTGGCAGGGACTGCAGCAAAAATGACTAACTTAACCCTTTCCCTTCTGCTGATGCATTTGTTCTTAAGGTCTTTTAAAAAGAAAAGAAAAAAAGCCCTGCTTGCACTGGATGAGTGGTAGCAATAGCAACGTAGTCTGATGATCACTTCAGAACATGCAATTCTTAGTACTGATGTGGGAAAGAAGGGCAGTAGAGAGTACTGCTACATTATTGCTTGCACAATGGTCAGAGTGTATTGTGGTATTTTTATCCTGCTTGTCCTAGTAACCACCTTGTGAGACTGGTCACTACTATTCCCACAGATGGAGGACAGAGGCTAACAGATGGTGGTTTGGCTGTGGTATCCTCGAGAGTGAAGTCAAGTGGGCCTTAGGAAGCATTAGTAACAACAAAGCTAGCGGAGATGACAGTATTCCAGCTGAGCTATTCAAAATCCTAAAAGATGATGCTGTTAAAGTGCTGCATTCAATATGCCAACAAATCTGGAACACTCAACAGTGGCCACAAGACTAGAAAAGGTCAGTTTACATTCCACTTCCAAAGAAGGGCAACGCCAAAGAGTGTTCAAACTACCGCACAATTGCGCTCATTTCACATGCCAGCAAGGTGATGCTCAAAATCCTACAAGCTAGGCTTCAGCAGTATGCGAACCGAGAACTACCGGAAGTACAAGCTGGGTTTAGAAGAGGCAGAGGAACTAGAGATCAAATCGCCAACGTTCGCTGGATCATGGAGAAAGCAAGAGAATTCCAGAAAAACGTCTATTTCTGTTTCATTGACTACGCTAAAGCCTTTGATTGTGTGGATCACAACAAACTGTGGCAAATTCTTAAAGTGATGGGAGTACCAGACCACCTTATCTGTCTCCTGAGAAACCTGTACGAGGGTCAAGAAGCAACAGTAAGAACCAGACATGGAACAACCAATTGGTTCCAAATTGGGAAAGGAGTACGACAAGGCTGCACATTGTCACCCTGCTTATTTAACTTATATGCAGAGTACATCATGAGAAATGCCGGGTTGGATGAATCACAGGTCGGAATTAAGATTGCTGGGAGAATTATCAACAACCTCCGATATGCAGATGATACCAGCCTAATGGCAGAAAGCGAAGAGGATCTCAAGAGCCTCTTGTTGAGGGTGAAAGAGGAGAGTGCAAAAGCTGGTTTGAAACTCAACATTAAAAAAACTAAGACCATGGCATCTGGCCCCATCACTTCCTGGCATATAGAAGGGGAAGAAATGGAAGCAGTGACAGATTTTACTTTCTTGGGCTCCAAGATCACCGCAGACGGTGACTGTAGCCATGAAATTAAAAGACGCTTGCTCCTTGGGAGGAAAGCTATGGCAAACCTAGACAGCATAGTAAGAAGCAGAGACATCACCTTGCTGACAAAGGTCCATCTAATCAAAGCTATGGTTTTCCCAGTAGTAATGTATGGCTGTGAGAGCTGGACTATAAGGAAGGCTGAGCACCGAAGAATTGATGCTTTCGAACTGTGGTGCTGGAGAAGACTCTTACGAGTCCCCTGGACTGCAAGGAGGTCAAATCAGTCCATCCTAAAGGAAATCAACCCTGAATGCTCATTGGAAGGACAGATCCTGAAGCTGAAGCTCAAATATTTTGGCCACCTAATGCGAAGAGAAAACTCTCTGGAAAAGACCCTGATGCTGGGAAAGACTGAAGGCAAAAGGAGAAGGGGACGACAGAGGATGAGATGGCTAGATAGCATCACGGATGCAATGAATATGAACTTGAACACACTCCGGGAGAGAGCGCAGGACAGGAAGGCCTGGCGTGCTATGGTCCATGGGGTCACGAAGGGTCGGACATGACTGAACGACTGAACAACAACAACAACAAATGCAAAGGCAACTCTCTGTTAAGTACTGGCCAGTAAGTACACAGAAGTTAACCACTAGGTGTCTTTTAAAAAATGGGCACAATGTGACAGGTTATAAATATATTGCTGAGCTGAAATCCTCACAGACTAACTTCAGCATCCTATTCTCAGGCAGCAAAGTTTGGTAGTATTTTAATGATTGGGTGTGGGGCATGAACAAGGGCAAAGTATAGGGTGAACTTACTGGTGGTAACAATTTTGTTACTGACTAGGGACTTCTCTCTCGCTCTCGTGCTCTCTCTCATTTTTTACCCCTAAGACTTTAGAGTGAGGGCAGAAACTATTCCCCACACTCTCATTTGGCCTAATGATGCCATGTGATGGCACTTGAAGCCAAATCTGAGTGAGGGCAATCTTTCTCTCCCTCACTGACTTCACAGATTGAGATCATGATCACTACTACAGATAAAACCATAAAGCAGGTTGTAACAGTGGCAACAAAAAAAAAAAAGTGAGCAAGAGGCTGTTTCACAAAACTTTCTTAC
Source organism: Heloderma suspectum (assembly GCF_057233095.1). Taxonomy (NCBI): domain Eukaryota; kingdom Metazoa; phylum Chordata; class Lepidosauria; order Squamata; family Helodermatidae; genus Heloderma; species Heloderma suspectum. The sequence goes on from NC_139459.1 coordinate 282,879,267, forward strand.
CCCTCCCCCAAATCCTCTCTTGCAAGCTGAAGAAGTTCTTAAAAATAATGTTCAGCTATTCCCTAATAAAATATGATAGCGGTTCAAGGTTAAAGAGCACTCTTCCTTAAGGACCTTTGTTAGTATGGTTTTCAGTCTTCTTTCCCAGAGGACCCATGTTTCTTTAAGTCAACACATCCTCTCTTATAGTGTACATTTCACTAAGAATACTTCCTTGCCTCAAAAGTAGTAGTCATATGGTCAGTTCACATTGGTGACAGCCATGCTGAATATCTTGCATGCACACATCATCAGTTTAAGTGACTGCATTTGTGTGCAGGAAGTATTGCATGAATCAAAAGGACATGCTTCCCATGTTAAATACATTTTCAGCAGTTCCCACAATTGCAACAGCCCCTTTCTTTAGCCACCACAATCAGAGGAATCATAGCAAGGCAGAGCAATTATATGGGGTGGGGAGAGAGAATCTGTAGCAGAAGAATCACCTGGTCCTAGAGCAGGGGGGGTCCTTTCTTTCTTTCTTTCTTTCTTTCTTTCTTTCTTTCTTCCTTCCTTCCTTCCTTCCTTCCTTCCTTCCTTCCTTCCTTCCTGTTGGCTGCAGACATCTTTTTTTATTTTTCCCGATTGCTTCCAATGAGAGGGAAACTAGCTATGCCAGCTCCAGGGCTAGGGTAGCTTCCCCACACACACACACACCTTTGTCAAGGACATGTCAGGAGGAATTAGAGGACTTTGGATCCTAGGCCTCCCCAGATCCTCCCCCGATGTGCCCCTGACATGCTCCTTTTCAGGCCCTACCTACCACCATCTGAGCTCTGAAAGTGAAGGAGAGGTGGCAGAGGAGTTTCCGGCCACCAGAACAAGGAGGCTTCTGACAGCAGACCTCCTCCTCAGCCCATGGACTCCCATCTCTACTCACAGATGGGGAGGTCCCTCTTTGCTCATGGAGGGGAAGGTCCACCATATCCTATGGCTCATGGAATGCCCTCCCTGGGACCATAGGGCTGTACGTCTAATGTAATGGAATCTGTGGTTCTCCAGATGTTGTTGGGCTCCCACTCTAATTAACCCTTCTCATTGGCCATGCTGGCTAAGACTGATAGGAGCTGGTGCCCAACCACATCTGGAGGGCCACAGGTTCTCCATTTGTACACTTCATTTCTCACCAGGGGCCAAACTAGACTTGGCATTAATTGACAGGCCTGGAAAGCGTCAGGCCCAGGCACTCAACCTGGCTCTCTGAGGTTCCAAATCCAATTGTTTAGTGAGTTCCTGGCTTTTGTGCATCCCCCCCCCCTCATGCCATGCCACACCATTCTATAAGGCTGAAATGCCTCTCCTCAGACTTACTTACTGGCGGTAAGAGCTTTAAGCTAAAATACACTAGTATCGTTTTGTGTTTGGACCCCTCCCCTTTGCCTCTGTCCCTGCCCACCACTGAAATCTGGCCCCCGAGAGCTCCGAACCAGAATGTAAGATCTGGCCACATCCATATAGCAAATGGGAGGTTTTATAGCTCCCCCTGCTGCCTCACCTCTTCCTGGAGTATCTGTGGGATACTGATCCTGCTTCATGAGTCCTCCTCCTGAATATGGTTTCGAAACAGAAGGCCTCATGCTGCCAGCTGGGTGTGGCACCTCCTGGGCTTCAGCTTGGATTCATTACCATCTCTGGAGGCCTTATCTGTTCACAGCTATGGGCATAGATGAACAGCATAGTATAAAATAGTATTCATCTTGGTTTCCAAAGTGTGTCCCATTACCACTTCAGAAGGGTGTTTACTTAATCCCATATATAAAGTATAGCAGAAGGCAGGTTTTAGCTTGCCAGGACAACATTGTATTTGCTCTCCATAGCACAGCAGCATTCCCATAACAAAATTAATGTTAAAACAGGTCCAAGAAGTTACAGGCTGCTCTGGGACCAAGGCTGCTAAATGAAGGGGCGGTGGCAGTGGCGGTGGCGGTGGTGGTGGTGGTGCAGGGCTGGGTGGGAGGATGGGAGATAAATGAAAATTAGGCACTGTTGAGAATGATGGCCTCATTTTCTATGATGAGACTAGGGCCCAGGTGTCATGTCCAAGGCAACCACCTGGAACTGTGTGTTATTGGGAAGCTCCTTGGCCCTGCTGTTCAAGGCCATGCTCAGTCCTCGCTAATTGGGAAAAAGATAACAGCTGGGTTTGGTGGGAACCTTCTGCCTCCTTTGGGGTGAGGGTGGTCCACCCTGGGGCTGAGCTAGTGATTGGCTAAGGGAAATCTGCCCTGGGTTGCTAGGGCTGGGCTTTAACAGGAGGCTGAGGGAGAGGCATGGTGTCCTGGTGGTTTCTTGGACCTGCTGACTGCTGGATGCTATCCTGGGAGGCCCATACTTTTGTATGTGTAAGGAGAAGCTAGCTTTGTAGGGTTGGAATGAAGAAAGGATCTCCTCTCCATTCATGAATATAATGGAGCAACAATTCCTGTAAATATCAGGAACCAGCACAAGGGCCTCAGCTCAGGTACATGTAAGGATGCCCTGATAGTTCTTGTGAATTTACTAAGCACATAGCAAAAAATGGAGACCACATGGAGGGGGGCGTTGGGGTTGCTGTACAAACCCCAATGTGGAGTATACTTTGCCAATTATCACCAATCCACTGGTGAGTAGTAAATAGGTAGGATATTAACTGAGCCAACTCTCCCTGTTGAGCCAAATGAATGAGATCTCTCTTCTGGTGATGTGACCTCTGACTTATTCCTAAATTGGTTGTGTATGAGGAGGATTGCAGTTTAATATCGCATGTTTTCTGCTTTTGGTTCTTGTTCTGTTTGGCAATGCAGACATCAGGTCACTTCACATGTAACAATCCTAGGCAACAGGTTAGGAAGCCAGAAGTGAGCATCAAGCCCACATTCACACCTTCGCCTCTGTGCACCAGCATTGATTTACCATTTCAGTTGGCTTAAACTACAGTTCTCCATGTTGCCCAAAATGGGGGGGGAGTTAATGTTGTGGTTCTAATGACTTCAGTAAACCAACATTAAACCATAATGTTAGTAAACCAATATTAAACCACAGTTCCCTGTTTTCAGATGTAATGGGGAACTGTAGTTTATGTGAACCAGGATTGATGCACTGAAGTCAGAAGGGGAGAGCTAGCGTGTGAGCCTAGCACTTGTTTCTGGCTTGCTAAACTTTGGTTCAGCAAGCTGGGAATATTATATCTGAACTGGGTCTTAGACATTTGCTACTTAATCACAATGATATATTATTTAGTGATCTTCCAAGAGAGCTAGTGTCTGTGTCTATCTGTAGTCTTAGATCTGGTCACCTGCTGGACCTAGAGACTTACAACAGAAACAATGCCTGATCAATATCAATGAAAGAAAGGAGAGGGAGAGAGAAGTTAAGCACTGAAAGGTTGCAAAGAAAGCATATTAAACTGGAAAAGCCACATTGAACCAGGCGGTGGTTCATGCTGCTTAATATACAGATGAAGGTTTTTCAGATGTACTCTAGCAACCTAACCTCCAACTGAAATTGAATCAATAAAACTCCCATGGATTTCAGTGGATACAATCAGAGCATCACTGAGTGCTTTTGAGAATCCTATCCAGAGTGCAATGCATTATTATTTTGGAAGATATTTCTGACTGTTTGCCTGTAATACGTATTTACCTTATCTAGCTGTGCTTTTATACTATTATCTCCTACTAGCCTTACTTTGACTAGGCATCTTGAATTGCATCAGCCCAGCGCAAAACATCCAGAAAAAGAGTGTTCATTTCTTGCATTATGTTTGGCCATTTCACCCCAAAGAGACAAGGACTCCTTCCTGGCAGGAGCATGATCACAAAACCTCAGGTGTCTCTAGGTTAAATTGAACTAGGCAGGTTTTTAAAACTCCTAGCAATGCCATTTAATAGGTTGAGGCAGGTAGTCAAGGCAAGACATTGTCTCCAATTGACACAGCAGGATGGATATTTGAAGGAAGGCAGTGTACAATTGCTCAATTAGAATGTAGCCAGTACATAGTGACTAACAGCCTCGAGCCAGTAACATCCCATGCAGGAGCATGTGTTGATCTTCCAGGCTGTCACTGCTGCACTGTGGCCAAGGAGGGGAAGACCTGGTCTGCATACCATAGGCACTATGATACCAGGCAGAGACCTCAAGCAGCATGCACCAACTTCATTCATTTTCATTCATTCATTTCTATACCGCCCAATAGCGAAAGCTCTTTGGGTGGTCCACAAAACAAAAGCACAGTTAAAAACCCCTTAAATGTGCAAAATGTAAAAACAATTTAAAACAGAGAAAGCCTAGTTGCTGTTATCTATGCTCTTGTAACCTCTCACCTGGATGACTGCGATGCGTTATACGTGGGGCTGCCTTTGAAAATGGTCTGGAAACTCTAGAATAGGACAGTGAGATTGTCAGCAGGGAGGGACTGGCCAATGTGTTCATAAATTTTTTCTGGCATTTTTCCAACTGCACTGGCTGCCAGTCCATTTCCTGGCCTGATTCAAAGAGCTGGTGTTAACATTCAAAGCCCTAAACTGCTTAGGGACAGGTTATCTGCAGGATCGTCTCATCCCATATATACCAGCCTGGACCCCAAGACCATCTTCAGCAATCCTGCCAAATGTACTGAGGTGGGTGGCTACTAGAAGAGGGCCTTTTCTGCTGTGGCTCCCCAGTTGCAGAATGAGCTTCCCAGAGAGGCTTGCCTGGCAATTACATTATGCTTTTCTTGGTGCCAGGTGAAGACTTTTTTTTATTTTCCCAGGCATTTTAGTCTTTTAGGGTCCAATCCTGTTGAGATAGGCAGCTGCCTCCGAACTTGGAGGTGACCGCCTATCCAATGCAGGGCAGGAGAAGTGCAGAGGGGATTGTCCCCTCTGCACTTCAGCCGCCTTGCATTTATGGCTTGACAGCCGATTTTGGCTGTCTAGCCATGGGACCTTGGAGCACAGGAAGCGGCAGCCAGATGCCACATAGGATGTGTCACACTAGCATTTCCTACTTCCCCACCCTGACATGCCCCCAGAAACGCCCCATTTTTGCTGCTCCACACTCCTCTTCCAAGCGTGGAGCATGGGGCCGTTCCGCACTGCCTACAAGGCAGCGCAGGAGGGGGTGGAGGTTGGTTCTCAGGGAACCAACCTCTCCTATGGCTGTCCAGCCACTGACTAGCACCCATAGGATTGCGCCCTACGTTTCTGTTGTTTTAAAACAGTTACTGTATTTTAAATCTTTCACACTGCTGCTAGGTTTTATTTTGGTTTTTATTTTATTTTTTATACTGTCGTTTTAAGCTTTTAAACTTTTATTTCATATTGTATTATGTTGTATTCTATGGTTTTCATTGTTGTGAATTGCTCAGAGAGCTTCGGCTATTGGGCAGTATAAAAACGTATTCAATAAATCATGATTAAAAAGCAGTTACAATAAGCTTGTGCAAGTTAGGGGAGGCCTCTACACAGGATCGGCACTGCAGCACCTGCACTTTGTGAATGAGGCTCTTCCCCCTCCTCAGTCGCTTCTTAGCAATCGCAGCTGGTATATGGCACAAGATCAGGGCCGGGGTCAAGGGTAGGCATGGTCGGGCACCTACCAAGGTCCCACACTCCAGCGGAAGCCCACTGACAAGAGCCCCCTGGACTTGCTCCTCCCCCTTCATCCCTGCAACCGTCTTGTTCCCTTTCCTCTAACTCTGGTCCAGTCAGTGATGGTGGTGTGGAGTGCATTGGCTACAGTGCATTGTAGCCATTCACGGGGATGACTTGCCACTGCTGATTTGCTCCCTGGCTCTCTGCCTGTCAAGCAAGCGAGCGGTAGCAGTGATGAGAAAGAGGCTGAGGATCAACAGCAGCTGACAACACTGGGGTGAGAAGGTCGACTCACCGAGGAAGGAGGCCCATTGAGGGTGTTTCACCAAAGGGCTTTCCAAGCCCTGGAGCTGGCACGGCATAGGATCCCTCCCCCACCTCAGCCTCTACTCGGTGGGTGGTGGCCTGGGAGGACCACATGCATTTTAAGGCACAGGCCATGACTGCGCGAAGATCAGAATGGCTGTGGCATTCGTCCCCTAGCCCATCAGCATGAAGCAGTATGGTTTTTGAAAATCAGAACTTCTTAAATTGGATCTTATTTAAATGCTGTTTGGAAGTAGCCGGTTGCTATGCACTTGAAAATGCCCTCACCACTTCCTGCAGCACCTGCCCTTTCCTGTAATTTCCCATCTAGCAGAGCCTGGGTCTGATACTAATTAACTTGGATGATCTGACACATTCACAACCCTGGGTGGTCTGGCTGTGGCTTTTGCTGCCTTAGCTTTCAATCACTGTTTATCAGGACGCAGCAGCTCCTCCAGTGCATTGCAGCTATTCATGGGAATGACTCGCCAATTCTACAGATGGGCATGCGACCTGATCTCCCTCAAGCCCAGGCCAGCCTTCATGTGAAGTGACACACGCAGTCTGCTTTGGGCCACAGATTCCAGATGTCATAGCCTTTTTCCTGCCCCCATCTCTGAGTCCCATTTTCAAAACTGGCTCCAGGCCTGATGAGTGAGGTGGGGTGGTTTGGAAGGGTCACTTCTTGTGCTTCGGGTGGAAAAAGAAGTCCAATGCCAGCACCGCCGTAACTTTGCATATTTTTGTATGTTCGTCTGATGGCCTTTAGGAGAACAATTTGTGATTCCTGGGACATTTTAGCTTGGATTTATGTTCTTGTGACAAGGGGAGCAAGGAGCAATGTGCTTTCTGCACAATGCTTGCCTGGTTGCTGACCTTACAGAACATTTCTAAAGCACAATCCTAGAGGTGATTGTTCTGCTGCTAAATCTTCCTTATCCGTTGGTGGCAGTGATAGGAATATGTATCACAGTAACAAGGCATTTGCTAAATTTCATAAACACGTCTATCCATTCCAGTAAATATAAAAGGCATATGTCAGAGGCCTTCCTGTTAGCAGCATAGAGCCTTGGCAACCCAGCATTAAAAAGTAGTATTTTGCTCCTGATTTAAGACTCTAATGAACCTTTGACAAAGCCATGCAAGTCCTTCATAGAGCCAGAAGTCTGCCTGGAGCCAGCAATAGATTAAACAGAAAGAGAAGTCTCCCAGGGCCAAGCAGCACTCTGGCAGTTTGTCAAGGTAGAGTTCTGCAGATGAACATGCTGCCAGCCTCGGAAGGTTTGATTTGGGAGCTGCTCTGTGTTATTTACTGGGTATTTGCAAGCAATGCCTACAAGCGGGGCGGGGTGGGGGGAGGCCGGGAAAGACTCCAAGGTAGAAAAGGAGACAGAAATATACAGCAAGGATGCTTCCAGATGATGCCTTTATTGTTCACTTACCCTGCCCCATTCGTGGAATTTTACAGGGGTCCAGATGTTGTTATCTCTGATTTGTAACCCTCCTGTGTTTCTCCACCACCACTTCCATCTTCTTTGTTACTACAGAAAATCCACTAAGGAGGAATTGATGCCATAGCTACACAATGCCTTTTGAGTGGAAGCTCTAGGAGCTATCTGTCTTAAAGCGCTGTTACTCATACTTAGAGTAGACTCACTGAAATCCCACCAGCAGACATTTGCCAGCAAAGTTGTCTGTAAGAGCCTTGGTTGGTTGAGAAACTAACCTGACAGACTAACGATCAGGGTTAGGATTTGTTTGTTAGGGCTGGTGTTGACTAGCGATTAAATCCATATGCTGTTAAATAATAGTAAACCCCAAGTCAGAATCACAATTATGACTCCTCCTTTGCTTGGCCAGGCAAGTACAGATGTGTAAATCATGATGATCCATGGACAGTGTGAGCAGATAAATAGACCAAAGTGTTCTGCTATAAAGAAACTGGGAGTGAAAGCATCATTGGTGCTGTCTGAAATGGAAAGATGAAAGAGATGGTTATCTACCACAACTATAACCTTACATTTGTAGCAAGTAACCAGATAAAAATGTCCCAGTGTTTGGAACTGATCGCTACATTTTCATGGGGCAAAATGAAAGAACTCTAAGACTTGTACAGATATTTGTGATATTTTAAATTGACTGCCAAACCATCTCCTATTAGTTTGCCCTGTCCCGTGATACTGCCCGCTTGGACTGAGCCTATTTAAAATTGTGAACGTTTATTTAATTAATGTTCTGGATACATTTTAAGACTTGTGTGATGTGGTACAGATGCAGAACATATACTTGGGATATAGTACAGCCTCAAGCAAAATACACATATATGGGAATGCCTAAGTGTAGCTTGAAACCTACAAAACCCACAACAGATTGAAACTGGGACCAAAAACATATGTATAAAAAACATTCCAGAGCTTTGAATTGGAATGAACAAACCGTGAAAGCAGAGAAGACTAGAAGTCCATATATGACCAGTCAAATTTGGATTTAAGCAATGTCTGTTCCACAGAAATCCCTGTCTAGGAGGTTTAGCAAAAAAGTATGCCTAGAATACCCTGGAGTGTATGCATGCATGCATGCGTGTGAGCGTGCATGCGTGCATACACAGAGCAATCCCAGAACAATAATCCTCGATTCTGCAACAAGATCCCTGTTAACTGGTTTGTCTGATATTTCAATGTACAATATTTGTGTGGGGTCTACCCTCTGGGTTTCATTTCAGGGATTATGTGGCATAAGAGGCATTGCAACAGAGTGAATCCCAGAATATGGCTGTGAGAGCTGGACTATAAGGAAGGCTGAGCGCTGAAGAATTGATGCTTTCGAACTGTGGTGCTGGAGAAGACTCTTACGAGTCCCCTGGACTGCAAGGAGGTCCAATCAGTCCATCCTAAAGGAAATCAACCCTGAGTGCTCATTGGAAGGACAGATCCTGAAGCTGAAGCTCCAATATTTTGGCCACCTAATGCGAAGAGAAAACTCTCTGGAAAAGACCCTGATGCTGGGAAAGACTGAAGGCAAAAGGAGAAGGGACGGCAGAGGATGAGATGGCTAGATAGCATCACCGATGCAATGAATATGGACTTGAGCATGCTCCGGGAGAGAGCGCAGGACAGGAAGGCCTGGCGTGCTATGGTCCATGGGGTCACGAAGAGTCGGACACGACTGAACGACTGAACAACAACAAAGAATCAAGATGTCCATGAACAAGAAAAGATCTCCCCTATGCGTTCTGCCATGTGAACCCAGAATGTGAGTTGTTTCCCTTTGGGGCTAAATGGAGAGCCCATCCTCATGGCTCTCCACAGAATGGCAGCCACTGTGAGTGCAAATCAATCTGTGCTGAGTTCCTGGTGCCCAGCCAAACACTGAATAGGCTATGTTACAGGCCAATAGCGAAGCTCAGCGTATTGGCTTTTTCTACCACAAGCATAGGTTTTGAGTTTTTCTACATCAGGCATTTACTGTGTGCTCACAATTCCATACTCACAGTTATTTATAGGTTCTTTAGATGATGTCATGACCCTCCAGTTTTTCTTCTGTGTCTAAAGAGCACTTTTGGCAAGGTATTTTTAGAGCAGGGAAAATGTGGGATACTTTGTGAAAGCGAAAGAAAACACTTTTTCCACATGTGTATTTGCACTATTCTATTATTTCACAGTGTCACCTGGGGGGGGGGGTGTCTCCATGAGTGATTTACTCCAAGCTGGCTGGGTTTGGAGGTCATTAGAGATACGTGATGTCGTAGCCATCCAGCAGCCACCCCAGAACTTATCACAGAAAACCGGATTTCCTGAGACTGCTTAAAATCTGATTCTTTTCCTTAAGTTGGGTTCTCCCCAGTATAGTTGCTGTGTGCCCCAGCCCCCGCATTGACCTCGGGTATGCTAGCCCTGCCCAGGGGTGTGCCTTCACCGTAACCCTGGTCAAGGGGTGTTTCCTGTGTGTTTCCCATCGCTACACAAACCAATTGCTGTCTACTCAGAAGTATCTCCCATTGTGGTCAATGAGGTTTGTCCCCTGAATGCATGCACCAGCATTTACAGAGATCCCCCTCAATTGAAATTACAGATTTTAAAGCACGAATTCCCTAAAGTGCTTTCCCAAAGCTGTGATTCTCTGTTGTTTGGTTTATTGCCATTTGGAAATAACTACTTCCACCTTTGATCACAGGATCCTGCGCAGCATCAGGTTAGAAAAGGGGCTGGTTTCCCATCCCTTTGTTTCCCCTCTGTATTTCCCAGCACAAACATATGTGTGTCTGTGCAGAAGCAACTCCCATTGTGGTCAATGAGGCTTGTCCCCGAAATGCACACTCCTGGAGTTACTAGATCCCCATGAATCACAATAATGCATTTAGGAGCTTTAATGTCAAAATGTTAAAGCTTCAAAGCTTTGAGTGATTGCATCATCAGCTGATCAGGGCAGAAAGAACATTATGTTCGTTTAGTGATTGTTCTTGGAGCAATCTTGGAGCAATCTTGGAGGGCGCAATCCTATTGGGTTAGGCGGCCACCTCTGAACTCAGAGGCAACCACCTATCCAATGCAAGGCAGGAGCAGCGCGGAGGGGATCTTCCCCTCCATGCTTAAGCCGCCCTGCATTCACGGCTAGACAGCCAATTTCTGCTGTCTAGCCATGGGAAGTTGGAGCAGGGGCGGATGCCGGACAACACATAGGAAGCATCGGAAAGGCACTTCCGCCCTCCTCACCCTCCCCTGCCCTCAGGAACACCCTATTTTGCTGCTCCGTGTTGCTCTACTGAGTGCAGAGCACAGGGCCGATCTGCACTGCCTACGAGATAGTGCAGGAGGGGGTAGAGGTCAGTTCTCAGGGAACCAACCTATCCTCTGGCCATCTAGCTGCTGACTAGCGGCCATAGGATTATGCCCTAAGGGAGTAAATAATGCTGGGGGGTGGGGAGAGAGAGAAGGAGATTGTTCCCAGCATTGTCAGTTTCAGGGCAAGGAGCACACTGTGTTCCTTTAATGATTGTTCTTCAGTGGAGTAAATAATGTGTGTACATTGGGGGGGGAGAGGAGGAGAGTGATTTATGTAGCGACACAAGAGGAAAACTGGGATTTTATCAAAGGTGAAAAGGAGAAGGGAGCCTGGAGGGGAGGGAGCCTCTCTTATTGGTTGAGCAGCCCCTGCCCGACAGATGACATTCACTCCAACCAACCAACCACCCTACCCAGAAGTATGTTCTGTGAAGAGACTTTTACTGGTGCAATACACTTGCTCGTGGAGCCCTGTGTGGAGCAAAGCTGGCTACTTGAAAAATTCAGGTAAGTCACGATTGGCTTCTCCTTCTGTCTCCTTCCATTGTCATGGAGAACCCCCCCAGACATTATGTAGTGGAAAAGCAGGGAAAGGAATGCTCTTCGTGTACTGCGCAGATCTCAATTCTGTGATGAAACAGAAAGTAGATACAGTGGGTTAACAGCCTCATGCAGAAAAGCCCTTTATCTGGAGAGTATCCTGTTTCATACTGACTTGTGGAAGTGGCATTGCCCTCTCACCATGTGGCAGCAGCAACTGGGCTGACTTCCTGGGGGATTCAAAAAGGGTGGTTCCCATGTACGAGAGAATGGAACTGTCAGGGTTGCCTCTGAGTATATAGAGTGGCAGAGCAGTTCAGATTCTGAGGAAGAGCTGCAAAACGTGGGGGAGGAACTTTCCCAGGCTTCAGAGGCACAGCTGGATGGAGAGGGGCCCCCTTCACACATCCTTGTGATAGATAGTGAACAGGGGAAGGAGGGGGAAGGACAACCTGAACTCTTAGATGCCAGGCGCAGACGCAGAGATAAGAGGGAGATGGCAGGGGCCAAGCTTAGGTGGTCTGCCCGATTGGCTCGGTGTCAACAGCTGCGTCTAGAGGTGTCACAGGAGAGAGGGAGATCTTCCCCTCCCACCCCTTAAGTTAGGATAGTTTGCCACCTTTTCCCAAATGGTGGCCAACTTTTGTAGCTTCCCTTTGATCTCCTTGAAGGCTTTTCCTTTGTAGTCTGTGAGGCACTAGCAATTTGCATCTGTATAACCCATTGGAGTAAGTGGATTAAAGCCCTGGAATTGAAGCCTTTTGTCTGTGTTTTGATTTGGCTTTTGGAGTTCTCAGTAGGGGCAAAGGGGATCCTGACAGGGACCAGAGCTGTTCTGTATTGTTGAAGCAGGCAACCTGGTGCCCTCCAGATGTTTTGGACTATACCTCCAGCCAGTATGGCCAATGGTCAGAAATTATGGGCATTATAGTCCAAATCATTGGGAGGGTACCAGGTCACTGATTCCTGAAAGGCATCTGCATACGGATGCAGAGAGAGAAAGAGAGAGAGAACAAGAATGACAGAACTAGTTTTAAAAGCCTAGACCAATTAGAATGTGTTGGGAGGGGGAGGTCTCGGTTATAATTAAATATTAAAACCAACAAGACAACAGCATAAAAAATGAAAGGAACTGATTGAAAACAATTAGCAAAGAATGAAACAGGATTGGGAGTGATATTAATTGAGCCTATTATAAAATACTAATGACATTCAAAAACCTAATTTTTGCATTGTCGAGCCATTTTGATTAAGTGTTAAATGCTGCTCTTATGAACTTGCCATATTTTGTGCTGGAATATTAACTCTTGCCTTTATTCATCTTCTGTCCTTCTTCCTCTGAAAAGGTAGTCCTATGCAAAACCAGGTAGCCCATGCTCTCTAGTTAACTTAACTCTCCACCATTTCCCTTCTGTGGCCGTGGCCTGACTCCCTGATTCCCTCCCTGCCATGGAAGAACAGCCACACCCATGCTGACAAGGAGAATGAACCAGAAGTAAGGTGGGAGTTGGGCAATGGATGTGAGCAATAATTGATGGAAGCCGTTGCCATGGATGGGAGAACAAATACACTTTGCAAGACTGAAACTTTTCAGAATGGAATAAACACAATAATTGAAAGGAAGAAATCTGACTTTTGATTGCTTTTTAAGTGTTTAACATGAAGTTTCATCTAGGGAAATGATCGTTATTTTTATCTTTAGCTGTGTCGTTCATGTTTTCCCTTCAAGAAGTTATTTCTTTAGCTCAGGATGCCAGCTGCAAGGCTCTGCATGGAGAATGACAATAGCCTGTGCAACTATAAGGCATCAGTCATAGAGCACATTAGGGAGGGCAAAAGCAGGCAGCTGCAGCCTAAGAGTTCCACATTCAAATCCAGGACTTGGGTCTTGACAAGAGTTGACATGCACCTGGATGATGCATTCTGTTTTTCCAGGTTTTAGAGAGACATCTTGCCTAGGATTATCCTAGAGTATAGGATAATCATACCTGTTAAAGTGGAGAAGAGCTGTTAACTCTGGCTTATTTTAATATGATAACCATTTATTTATTTTTATCTATTTTAAATTATATTTAGGCAGCCTTTAGAGCATACAAATTTAAAATGCCCACTGCCTAGTTCTGAGCCAAAACTAGAAACACCAAGTCAAGTGACAACCCTACCAGTATCTAATTAACAACACTAATCCTATACATGCCTACTCAGAAAAGTAAGCCCCATTAAGTTCAATGAAGCTTACTCCCATTTGTGTGTGTGCATGTAGACTTAGGCTGCAATCCTAAACACACCAGGAAATAGGCCCCATCAAGCACAGTGGGACTTACCTCAGAGTAAACATGCATAAGATTGCGCTGTAAGAAAGGTATCAGAAGAACCAAGAACCATGTGCAGGTTCTTAGACAGATGCCTAAGCATATTGCCAAAGGAATAGATTAGATACACAGAATAAATTCTAACCCATATGGACTTATTCCAGACTAGTCTGTAATGCTTATTTAAAAAAAATCACCCTGGATCAGAACAGGGCCTGGGCTGGTGCTTGTGGAGAGGGAGAAACTGTTGCTGCCATCTTGGATTCCAGTAGTTTCTGGATCTGTGCTCCATCTGCAAATGTTATACAGTACTGGGCCATCCCAGTTCAACAACCTCTGTAACAATGCCCAGATCAACGCCCGAGCTTGCATAAATTAGAGAGCCAATACAGTGTAATGGATGGAGTGCTGGATTTGGATCAGGGAGACCTGTCTTCAAATCTCTGCTTAGCCATAAGGCTAACACAGTGGCCTGAGATATATTATTGTCATTCAGCCTAGCCTAACTCAGAAGGCTGCTGAGAATATAAAATAGACCAACTCCATGTATACTGCTGTAAGTTCATTAGAGGATGGAAGGAAATGTAATATTATTTATTTATTTATTAAATTTATTAATCGCCCATCTGGGTGATGCACAACAACAAATACAGTTCAAAACAAAATTCTACATTAAAACATCATATTTCTAAAAATACCCCCACCCCACCCCAAATGCCTGCCTGAACAACCACGTTTTTAATATGTGGTGGAAGCTCATTAAAGAGGGGGCATGGCGGAGTTCCCTAGGGAGGGATTTCCACAGAGTGGGGGCCACCATAGAGAAGGCCTTCTCCCTCGTCCTCACCAGTCTAGCTGTCCTGGCTGATGGGACAGAGAGAAGGCCATCCGAGGCTGATCTCGTTGAGCGGCCTGTCTGGTGTTGTTGGAGGCGCTCCTTAAGATAGGCTGGGCCAGAACTATATAGGGTTTTAAAGGTCAAAACCAACACCTTGAATCTTCGCTGGAAAACAACTGGTAACCAGTGCAACTCCTTCAGCACTGGAGTGTTGTGATCTCGCCGGCAGCTGCCTTTAATAAATATATGTAAGCACCCACTGTCTCATCTTGACTCTTTTTCACCCTCAGTTACCATACTTCTCCCTCATTTATTCCTTCTGCCTTGCCCTTCTTTTTCTTTTCCCCATCTTAACTTGTTTGTTTTTCCTCACCTTGCCAGCAAGTTGCAACCTGTCCATGTATGTATATAGTGACACAAAAGTCTATGCCATTATGTAGTGACCAAGAAAAGGGTTGCACTTGAACTATTACTTATTTTCTGCATGTGCCAATAATCTCCAATTGTGCAAATGCCTGAGAGGATATACACTAGAGCCCTTTTTGTGTGTGAGGCACCACTGTGCCAGTGTTTTTTCAAAACACAATCCCTGCTTTGGTAGCACATGCTAATGAAGATAATCCAGCATCCAACATGTTTATAATGCAATTGCGTGCCACACACAAAAGCATAGCGTTCCAATAGTGGGAGAAATAGGAAGCATTTGAAAGGTCATGTGTGTTCTATCATTTGTGTTTGTAGCATGAGCCTCCACATATTGCTACAATTGCAAAGGAAATAGGAGAGCACCTTGCCATTTCAGTTTCCTTTCCCTCCGTCCCTCCCTCCCTCCCTCCCTCTCTCTCTCTCTGAGTCTGAGGCTACATGTGTACCTTTCATGGTGCAGAGCAATGGACATTTAAAAATAAATTGTGTGGTAATTCACAGCTGTGCAGCTCTGTATGCGAGCAGTTAAAATAACCCCCCCCACACACACACACACATCACAGAGGAGTAGAAGAAAGATGTGGGGTGTGGGAGAAAAGTGGGGAGAACATGGTGCTATTTTTGATTTTTGTTTCTGTTTTTCTTGCCTGAAAACCCCATAAAAAATCAGTGCAAACAGGGGATAAAAGAAGGAGGAGACATGAGAGGTGGGGGAAAGAACGTAAGGGGAAATGTGGCAAAATAGGTTCTACACCTTTAAAGCTACTCCTGTTGGTAAGAGTTACAATACCTTGGAACACACGTGTTTTTGTAGCTCATGGAGACCATAAACACCAGAAAAACGATCATAATGTGGTTTGAGAAACAATGGGGTATTGAGGGAGAAATCGTATCAATACAACAGGATGGAGTGTGCATCATGTGTCCTGTGAGTGAGTCAAACATTAGAGTACTTGGATGAAATGCTCATGTAGATTAGCCCCTGTTGTTTTCTGTTCATATATGCAAAGTGTGTGCTGACATTCATATGGAGTATACAGGGGTCTTCCCCCCCCCCCCGCTTTTAGTAGCCATACAGCATTGGCAGCTTGCAGCACATCGCACACCTCCTATAAGCTGTGGCCGCTTTCACTCGTTTACCCAAAAGCCGCCTCTTACTGGCCGCGTGTGTGCGTGCGTGTTGTCACTTCTCTGTTCCAGCTGCATTAGCTTTTGTCTCCTCTTACCTCGTGCTTCCCTCTCCCAAGGGCTGCTTTCCCAGGAGAAGTTAAGTTGAATTGATCTGCCATTTAATTACCTGATGTGTTCATTGCTCTGCTTGCTGTTTGTAAATAGCCCTGCCTGTATTTCTTTCTGGGCAGGAGACAGGGGAGGTGTTGCGAAGAGCTAGCAGCAGTGTAGCCAGACTGCAGCTTCCCCAGCCACAAGACACCTGCCAGCAACACCTGTGCTCATCCTTGTGCGCTGCCTTCTTTGGGCAGGTCCCAGCATTCAGGGGAATGGATGTGTCTATTCCATGGCAGCAAAACAAACTGGCTCGCTGGAATGCATGAAGGCCCTAACAAGACACATGGCCCCTTTCCAGCCTATTCCAATTGCTTCTGCCTCAGAAGCCCACATTATGGGTTTCTGAGCTTAATGCAAGCATGTGAACTTCATGAAATAGAGACAAAATGAGGTAGCATGGCTGACTTTATTTGCCTTGCTTTATGCTCTTTTTTGTCCAAAGGCTTTAATGTCCCAAGAGATTCCTTTCTCACATGGATAATCGAGTGTAATACCTTGCAGCAAATTGTTTAGGGAAAGGAACTCCATGGTGTGCATGGGCAAACTAGACATTACGTGGGAGCTCTGTGATGCAAATCCTCTCCCCCCCCCACCCCCGCTGCCAGTTTCCCCTCTCAAAAGGCAGCTATAGGAAGGCCAATTTGTACTGGGAATGTGGCACAAGAGGTGGGGGTTTAAGCCTTCGGGTGGTTGCTGCACATTTGTAGGCCAAAGATATGCCCCCCAACCCCCAAAACCAAGATGAAAATTAGCTCTGGGTTTATGCATGCTCCCCCTTCCCTTTTGCTGCATTTACCCATGAGAAATTATTAGTGCAGTCTAATCCAGGGTTGGGGAACCTGTGGCCCTCCAGATATTGCTAGACTACATGGTCAAGGTTCAGGTATTATGGGAGTTGTAGTCCAGCAATATGTGGAGGGCCATGAGTTCCCCTCCCCTGGTCTAGTCCTATCCATGTTGGGGAGGTTCAAGAGGAATGGCCAGAGGAGGGAGCTGCCATCCCTGCCCCTGCATCTTCTGACTGAGGCAGCTGCCTCACCTTGCTTAATGGTAGGGCTGGCCTGACTCCAAACCATCACAAAAAGGTGGGGTGGGGAGAATTATGCTATCAAAGCCTCTTTAGTGATCATTTGCAACAGACGCTGGCATTGCAGCAGTGTTGCCAAATGACTAGGCTAAAAAACAAAACAGCCTGGCCTGCTCTTGTGCCATTAACAGCGACTTGATCTGCAGCAGTGAGCGGCTGATCACACTTATCTCCATGCTGTGAAAAATGTCACCTGCTAATTCCTCCAGACCAAACCACTTCAAAAAGCAGAGCTACAGGGGCTCAGTTCAAAAGTCGGCAGCCCTATTTCAGCACTTGAATAGCAGTGGACCCAAGGAAGAGAGTGAATACTGGGGTGCATGAAGGGAGCTGCAAAGTAAAAGCAGGGCTGAAGTGGCAGGAACATCTTTCCAGCCTGCCTTAAATACTGACACTCAAAGATAACCATGTTGTCCTCTGCAACTTATGCTTTCCTCTTTTTTGATACAGCTTTGGGGAAAACGTAATGTCTCTACAGGTTGGATCGACTAGGCCTTGCATGAGTAGAATGGAACTTCCATTTGTGCAAGGTGCCACCCACTTCCCATCTACCAATTCCTGCTGTAGCCCCCATGCCCCGTCATCCCATCTTGTTCCATGTTGTTGTTGTTGTTGTTCTGTCGTTCAGTCGTGTCCGACTCTTCGTGTTTGACCACCTCCAGCTTACCTTGATTCATTGATCTTACATTCCAGGTTCCTAAACGATATTGTTCTTTACCGCATCGGACTTTCTTTTCACCACCAGACACATCCACAGCTGAGTGTCCTTTTGGCTTTGGCCCAGCCACTTCACTCTTTCTGGCGCTACTTGAAAATTCCCTCTGCTCTTCCCCAGTAGTATATTGGACACCTTCCGACCTGAGGGGCAAAGGGGCTTGCGTAACTCAGTGAAGCCATAAGCTATGCCGTGCAGGGCCACCCAAGATGGACAGGTCATGGCAGAGAGTTCTGACAAAATGTGGTCCACTGGAGAAGGAAATGGCAACCCACTCCAGTATTCTTGCCAAGAAAACCCCATGGAACGTATCACAAGGCTTGTTCCATGGGGATCACCCAACTGACTAGAATAGATTTTGGAGTGGCACAGGGGGCTGCAGTGGGGAGGAGGGACAGGAACACCCTGTTACACAAGCAGAACTCTGCTTGCATTTGCACTCCTCTGAATTCATCTCTCTTCTATGATCTAAGTCACACCCAACTAGGTAACAAAGAAAAGGAAACATATCGGGAGTGACTTGCTTCTGAACTAACCTGCTCCCTGCATGCATAAAAGCTGGGTCTGACCCAGAGTCCCATGCCTCCTGTGCTGCCTGAAACCAGGTTGGGGTCTCACTCATCTGCTCCCTTACCAGCTGAGGGAGTCTTGCATCTCTGCCCGTCTCTATTTTACATCTTTCTAGCAAAAACTGGCAGTGCATCAGTTTTTCTTTGACACCATGGGGCCTAGATTTTAAAAAGGAAAAGCACAATGTGATATCTTTGCATTCTAGCAGCATAGATCAGAGAACAGTAGGGTTGGAAAGGGCCTATAAGACCATCAAGTCCAACTCCATGCCATATCATTTCATTGTGCCATTGCAGCAATGCAGATTTCTGGGAGCTCGAGGCAAGCACAGGAACAACTTTCCTGCCTGCTTTGGACCACATGAGGAGCCACTCAGTTGCGCCCTGATTGCTTCTATGCAACAATCTCATTGTTCCGCTGCAGTGTCCAGCTGATGGGATTTGCTACCGTGTTAAATGAATATGGATTCAGGCCTTCCCGGTGAGTGTGTGTATTTGTGAGAGAGGCGGCCGGGACAGAGGGAGGGAGGCAGAGCATGCACAGTGCCACTCCTGGATTTCTTGCTCTGTTGCCTTGGAGTAGATGCCATCATTCATGAAAAAGGAGCTCGGCTGCAGTTTAGTCTGGTGGCTAATTCTGGAGTTAAACAAGCTTGCGGGGGGGGGGGGTGATTTGGTTTATATATTAATCTCTTGCTTATTTTGGTACCCAAACCCTTTCATGGGCTTTGTTGCCATTATTTTCAACAAAACCAGAATAGGTTTATATCAGAACAAAAATACTCCTTGGTTTTTCAAATATTTCTCTGAGGGGAGGGAGGAAACAACCCCCTCAGCCAGCTCTCTCTCAGGTAGAACAATCCTATGGTGCAGGGTTGTGTGAGGGGGATTCTATGACAGAGCTACCAAGGCAGAGCACCCTAAGCTGGGCTGGCTCGCTGTGGCCTAAGTAGAAGGGGGCAGCTTGTTCTTACCTTTTTAAATTATTCTTTCTTCCTCTCCCACCCCCTCCCATTGCAATCAATAGGGCCCATTGCAGAATTACCTGGTGTAGTTGAGGGCTCCTTTCAGGGGCAGTGTGTGTGTGTGTGTGTGTGTGTGAGAGAGAGAGAGAGAGAGAGAGAGAGAAGATCTTGCACCCTCCTTTCACAGGTGGAATAACTCATACGCAGCCCTTCAACCCCTCAAGAATTTCATCTCTTGTTACCACCATTTGCCTCATTTCTTCATACTCTCTTCCAGTGTCTGTGTTTTCAGGAAGGGAATCTGAGGAACTGATGCAAATAGTGGTGACAAGAGATGACATTCTTGATCCTATTGACAAACTGAAAGCTAACAAGTCACCAGGCCTAGATGGTATCCATCCTAGAGTTCTGGAGGGCGCAATCCTATGGGGATAGTCGGCCAATTCTGAATTCAGAGGTGACCAACTATCCAATGCAGGGAGGGTGGAGTGTGGAGGGGATCTTTTCCTCTGTGCTCCAGCCACCTTGCATTTGCAGCTAGACGGCCGATTTTAGCTGTCTAGCCAGAGCAGCTGGGGGGGGGGGGCAGACGGCACATAGGAAGCATCATACCAGCCCTTCCACCATCCCCTCTCCCCCCCCAGGAACGTCCCCTTTTCCCTCGCTCTGCACTGCTCTTCTGAGAACGGAGCTGGGGATGAACCGCACCACCTCCAAGGGGCAGGGAAGGGGGCAGAGAGCCGGTTTTCTGAGAACCAACCTCAGAACGCTGGCTCTGAGGTTAGTTCCCCAAAACCAAAAAATCCTATGGCCATCTAGTCACTCCTAGCTGCATAGGGTTGCACCCTAAAGAACTCAAATGTGAAATTGCTGGTCTTCTAACAACAATACACAGCATGTCCCTAAGATCAGCTCTGTACCAGAGGACTGGAGCGTAGTCAATGCAACAACAATTTTTTAAAGGGATCCAAGGGGAATTTAGGAAATTACATTCCAGTTAGCTTAACGTCTGCTCAGGATAAATTGGGCGAAAGCATTATTAAAGATAAAATTAGTAAGCAAATTAGTAAGATGGACCAGCCTCATTGAAAAAGTATCAATATGGTTTTCACAAAAGTAAGTCCTGTTTCACTAACCTTTTAGAGTTCTTTGGCAGTGTCAATAAACATGTAGACAGGGGTGATCTGGTAGATCTTGTTCCCTTGGACTTCTAAAAGACTTTTGACAAAGTATCAAAAGGGGGGGTTATTTATTTAATAAATATTTATTAAAATATTTATATGCTGCCTTTCTGCCTGGCAAAGTACATAGTGCCATGGTGGCTAACAAGAAGAATGAACTAAAACAAAATAAACATACAGTGAAAATAAATGCAATTTTTTAAAAGTCATCTGTAGAACAGCAAAAAGCCAACTGTGGCTCAATAACTAGTACTAGCAGCAAAAAAATTAGCAGTCCAAAGGAGTGATGGGTGAAAAGCTATCCCTCTCCCCTGAAAGCTTTCTTTAAAAATAATGTCTTAGGCTCAATGGGACTTATTTCTGAGGTAATTGGTGCAGGATTGTGTTGCTAACTTGCCTTTGGAAGGAAGCCATCCAGGTCCCACTGGGGAGGGAATCCTACAGATGGGGTCAGTGCCCTCTCCAAGTTTTTAAGAGCCCTTTAGCAAGAAACTCTCAATGGGCCCCTCCCTCAGGTAGTCTGCCTTTTTACCACCATGGTCACCAGCTGCTATTGCTCCTCATCTTCTTCATCATCATTACTACCACTTCCTTGGTTGATAGGCAGAATGCCAGTGAACAAATAGGTAGTGGCAAGTATTGCTCCTTCTTCTCACCAACATGGTTGTCTGGGCCAGAGAGAGATGCAGGTGAACAAGCAGGTTGCAAAGGGGAAGAGGAGGAGCAACTCCAGAGGACTCTTGTCAGTGGGCCCTTGCTGGGGTGTGGGCCCTTGGCAGGTGCTCAGCTATGCCTACCCTTGATGCAAGCCCTGGATGAGATGTCAATAAATGAGAAGGTTTTGGCCCTAGGAGCTACCTGTCTCATTTCTGAAGGCGGGGGCATGTAGACCACAGCCTTTGATGAAGATCTTAACAAGTGGGCAGGCTCCTATGGGATGACAGTGCTTATCTCTAAAGATATATAGATTTCTAATTAAAACCAAAGAGAAGCACAAAGCTGTTGGAATGCAGCCTTCTAGCTTAGCCCTGACCACTGAAAACCATTGCGATTTGCAAAATGGAAAGCTTGGTCTCCCGGGCAGAAGGCCAACTCAGCACAAGTAGGGAGCCCCTGTCCCAAAGTATGACAGCAATGTGTCTTGTTGACAAGAATTCATTGTATTTCATGGGAGTGTCGTTCATTATAATCTCTGTGTGCTGACTGTAAGTGCAGAGTGATTAGTTCTGTATATGCTATGAGCTAGCTTTAAGTGCAAAATATGTTCTTGGAACTGGGTCAAGGGTGCTTGCCATGGGCAGGTTAGCTCTTGGAAATGGCTTTAACTCAGAAAGGGATGGACCTACACCTGGGTGCTTCTGAAATTAGCAGTTGCTCCTGTTTAAGGGCACAATCCTATGCATGTTCATACAGAAAAAGGTCCTACAACTCCCAGCATTCCCCAGCCAGCTGGGGAATGCTGGGAATTGTAGGACTTTTTTCTGCCTAAAGATGCATAGGATTGCAACCCAAGTCAAGCTGCATAGATGTTGGTTAAGATAAAGGACCTGTGTTAATACTCAGTAGAATGTTATTAATATTTTGACATAATTAAACAGAGAGATCCTGGAAGAAGCATACATGTTTATCTAAGCTCTGCCAACTATGCCTGCCATTTGGGTAAATATAAGATCTTTAAAATGACTGTTTTGTTGGTTAAGCATTGCTGGCTGGGGCATGACGGGAACTGCAGGACTTTTTTTCTGTCTAAAACATGCATAGGATTGCACCCTAAGAGGAATAAAAATGTAAACTTTAATCTTATTAAGAAATGAGCTAGCCACTACTTCTTTTATACTTCTAATTACCCTGACTGCATTGTATATAGTGATGTGTCTTGCTTGTTTCATCATGGCAAAGTTTTGTTATGCTTTAAGATTGTTTGAACAATAAATATATTTTTATGAAACCACTTTGTGTTATCTGGCTTCAGTGGTACTTCAGGAACCACAACCCATATAAATTAATTCTTAAAGCCCAGAATACTCAGCTGGGATTTATAAATCTGATGCTGAGTGGGGTCTGTCCATATGGCTGCAGTTTTCTCTCATGGTCAGGTGAGTCACAGACACACCTGTTCAGGTATGGGAAACAAGCTAGTTAGATGGAGCAGGAATTATTCACTCATCTCATCACTACAGGCTAAAGAAAAAAAGTGTATGCCACAGGGAAGGGGGTTGTGTAAACAGGCTTTCAACTGGCCCCTGAGGAAGTTGCAAAATCACTTCATAATAATATCAAATAAATAAAACTGCCCATAGTATTGCCTGAAAGTAACCTCAGGCCTTATTCTGAAAACAATGGGCACATTTGCATGAGATGCTTGGGACAAACCTATATTAATTCTACCATTTGTTGAAAGATTCTTGACTCAGACTCACACCAAGGTTAGGCCATTATGCTGCCAGTTGTCAGAAATCCTCTTCTCTCACATACTTTACACCTTGTAGCCTATTGACGGAACACACTGTACCCCATTCCTGCAGCAGATTAAAGTGTTCTGCCTCATTCTGCTATTTTAACTGCTTGTCTGGAATGATGTATTTATCTGATTTCCTGCACCTAATTACAATACATTTGACAGCAGCAAACAGGGAGTTTAATAAGTCCTCATCTTGTTCAGGCAAGACAGCATTCTGTTCACTGACTCTGGCAAGGGTTTGGCACCAACAGAAATGGGCGCTCCGCAAGTGCTTTCTCTATCCCTGAAAGTTTAAGATAAGCAACATTTAATTTGTTACAATATATAATATCACTAAAACAAACCCCAGTTCATCATGCTGCCTTTTGAGAGCTATATAAAAGGTGGAAATCAGCAGGTGAAGTTCTTCCAATATGGAGAGGCAGTGAAGGAGAAACCCTGTTGTGGGAGTTTAACAACTGCTTACAGCCCTGTTAGAAAAAGACAATGGACAAAGAATCCCATTGATCATGCTGGCTGCCCCTTTTCTAGCTTTCCCTCACCGTACTCCAAGTTTCTCCTCACTATACCAGATCCGTATGCAGTATTGCAAGTGTGGTCACACCACAGGTTTTTATAAAGGCACAACGATATTAGCGGTTTTATTTTTGGTGCCTTTCCTAATTATGCCTAACATGAAATTCACTTTTTTTTTTTGCAGCAGTCACACACTTTCCATTGAGTTATCTAACCCTGCTTGAGGATCTCTTTCTTGGTCAGTTGCCACCAACTCAGATTCCATCAGGATACAAGTGGAGTTAGGATTTTTGCCCCAATGTGCATCACTTTACACTTTATTTCAATGGAACTCAGATCCAAAGAAGAAGCTTAAGATCATAGCCTAAGGGAGGCTTGGGATGTTACACCAAAGCAGAGGGAGACAAGAAGCACAAGTGAGTTGGGTCTCTGTCTATAACACCTGGAGTGGGAACTTCACGCATCTCCCTTGTGCTTACAGCCTGATGTGATGCTCCCCTCAACAGAATAGGTGGCTGCTGTCCCTGGTCCTTGCTTATTAGGGGACCATTCAATAAGCTCATACTTACCCTCTCTTGCCAACAAATAGAGATGGTTTCCTCTGGCAGTTGTTTTCTCTGCACGTTCCCTGGGGAACTCATGAAACAAGTGTGCTAGTGTCAGCTTCTCACCTTCCATTACCACCCCAGGTCTCCAGAGACAGCGAGACTCTTTTGGCTGAGCTTGCCTGCTCTGCGCTGACAAGAATGAGGTGTACGTTGAGTGAGGAGACTTGTGTGTGAATAGATGAAAGTGGGAAGCCAAAGTGACTATGATACTTCTGGTACTATCTCCTCAGCCAGTGAGAGGAACTGTCCTTCCAAATGAAATAATGAGGCAACAGCTCCTAACCTGACTTTCAGGTAAGATGAGAGTGGGCATGCCCATCAAAATAGTTACAGGTGCAAAGTGGATAAACGATGCAAAGATGAAATGGTAGTATGCATTACAGGAACTTTGCTTAGTGCTGTGCAGCTCCTGCTGTGGATGCCTTGCTTGGTGATTCCTTCCCTCCACACAACAACTTGTGGAACAATTTGGTCCTCCTTCGAGTCACTCGCAATTTGCCCTGTCATAGGAACATAGGAAGCTGCCTTATACCGAGTCAGACCCCTGGTCCACCTAGCCCAGTATCGTTGACACTGACTGGCAGCAGCTCTCCAAGGTTTCAGGAAGGGTTTTTTCCAGTCCTACCTGGAGATGCCGGGGATCGAACCTGGGACCTTCTGCATGCAAAGCAGGAGCTCTGCCATGGCCCCTTCCACAATTTACCCATGACCAATAGGGCTGGACGTTCAGTGCTATTGCATTAATATAACAGCTATCGTAATCTTTCATCATCATCATTTATGTGCACCCCGTCTTTCCCTCCCAAAGGAAGCCTAAAGCAGCTAACAATCATACAAAAATAAATATAATAATATCAAATGCAATAGCAAATGACAACAATACGAAAAAAGATCTGACAACAAAAATACTACAATAAGCCTATAAACAAACTTGGAATTCAAGACGTAAACATCACATTAGTTAATAAATAAAAAATCCATATATCAATAAACGAGGGGATAATAAAATATAGGCTACATTTTAGCCAAAAATACATACTTATGCCACACCCCAGAAGCCAATATATTAAACCAGCCTGGTGTCCTCCAGATATTTTGGACAACAACTCCCAGCATTCCTGACCAGTGGCAAGTATGTCTTGGACTGATGAGAGTTGAAGTCCAAAACATCTGGAGAGCACCAGGTTGGGGAAGGCTGTACTAAACCCACTGGACAGACCATTAAAAGATGCAAATCCACTCTAAAGCCAGCAGAAGCCAAGAGAAACTAGGCCTAACCAGTAACCAATTAATACAATTACTGTACAGGATACAAAAAGCCACCATACCTCCAACCCACCCACTCAGGTCAAACACCTGCCCTCTCACCACAGGTTAGTACAGAAGAGAAAAAACAGAAGCAGCTCACACTACTCTCATGCCCACAACTGCAACTTTATAGTCCAGGCTGGAGTGCACTCACAAGGCGCTGAGGACTCATTCCCTCAGGATTGGGGTGAGGTCAGGTGGGAACAATAGTCTCAGCCAATCACTCAGTATGTTTTGGGCAGGTCTAATTGAGACTCAGCTGGTCTCCTCAAGAGTAGGAGAAAGTCAGTGGAGCAGATGACACAGCCCCTCTCCCCACACCATTGTTGTCACTACTGTTTTCTCTTCGTGTGTGTGTGTGTGTGTGTGTGTGTGTGTGTGACATCACTGGTACTATCACAAAGCAACCACTAAAAAGTCTTTGCTAGACCTAGAACAATGAAGCAATATTCATTTCCCAGAAGTATTGTAATAAGATGGGGGGGGTGGTCAAGATGATCTTACAGCAGCCTTCTCCAAACTGGTATTCTCTAGATGTTTTAGACTACAACTCCTACCACTCCTGACCATTCTGGCTGGAGCTGATGGGAGTAAAGGTCCAAAACATCTGAAGCACACCAGGTTGGGGAAGGCTGCCTTACAGCCTAGTGCCTCTGATCGCAAAAGATTCAGGATTAGTGGGAATTAATTAATATGGTCAAACAAGTTTAAACTGGCAAATCTCCACTATGTTGGTTCAATGAAGGCCAGCAAATACCTGAAGGGGCGCCTCCTCCTCCTCCATCTCCCTGCTCCCCCAATGAAAGTGCTAATTTAGTCTGTGAAAATGCCAGTAGTTGCAGATGGTGGTAGTCAGAGAGAAAGCTGAGCTTGGAGCTCAGCTTTAGGGTGCAAGTGCCCCCACAGAAACCTCAGGGGGGTAGCAGTAACTGTTGGAGTGTAAACACTGTCAGTCTCCACATGGCCAACCTGTACATTTGTAAATAAATGCAAATGTTACAACACATCTCTCCAGTGACCTTGTTCAAAGGAAACCAAACCCTAGGTGAACTGCTTGCACGCCTGGAGCTCTTACCACTCAGAGGATTGGGGTGCCAGGGTGTAACAGTACTATTTAAGAATCGAGTGCCTGAATTTGCTTTTCCCCCTCTTCCCTCTCAATTCCTTTTCCTTTTGTATTGTATCTTTTTGTAAGCCTGTGGGCAGGGACTGATTTCTTATCTTTGTAAGCCACCTTGGGAGCCTTTTTGGCTAAAGGGCAAGATTAAAATGTTATAAATAAATGAACAAATATTTGATCATATGTATTAATACTGGGTGAATTGATCTAGGGATGTATGAAAGTGATTTACCTGTTCGCGGATTCTGTTCGCGGGGGCGGGGCGCTCCGTCCCTCTTCCCAGAATCTTCGACGCGGGGGAGGCAATCCGGTCCTCCCTCCCGGAATCCTGCCCAGCTGGCTCTGCTCTGCGGTGGCTCCGCAGAGCAGCCAGCCAGCCAGGGCTGTCCGCAGCCAGATTTCCAGCCGCGGACTGGCTGGTGTGGACGCAAATGGCAGCCGCCGTAGCGGCCGCCATTTGCGTCCAGCCAGGCAGCCGTGATAGGCTATGTAAGTCTTTACGTAGCCTATTATGGCTGGGCAAGAAAAAAAACCCTGGCATATGCAAATGGCGGCGGCTACGGCGGCCGCCATTTGCGTTCCCTATTTTTTGCCGTTCTAGCCTACGTAAATATTTACGTAGGCAATTACGGCGGAAAAAAAGGGAACCGCAAATAACGTAGTGGGCGCTATTTGCGTTTCTTTCTTTTTTTCGCCATAAAAGCCTACGTAAGTATTTACGTAGGATAAAACAGCAGGGGGGAAAGAATGCTAATAGCACCCACTACACTATTTGTGGTTCCCTTTTTTTGCTGTACTTGCCTACGTAAATATTTATGTAGGCTAGAATGATGAGAAATAGGGAATGCAAATGGCGGCCACCATAGCTGCTGCCATTTGCATATGCTGGTGTTTTGGTTTTTTTTAGGAGTGATAGGCTTCTTACGTAAATTCTTTTACGTAAATTCTATTAAGTAAATTCTTACGTAGCCTATCAGAGCTCGAAGGACGGCAATGGCAGCCGCAGCAGCCTGGCCACGGCCGGCCAGGAGACCAGCCGCCACTGCCGCCCCTGGAACCGCCACCACCGAATCTGCCGCATCTGCCCCAGGTAAGTTCCATCCCGGGGGATTCCGCAGGGGGACAGGACGCCATTCTGCCACAGATTCCGGGGGGCTGGATTCTAAAGAATCCGGCCTCACTGGAATCCATGGTGGAATTCTCTGCCATCCCTAAATTGATCAGAATATGGAGGAGGTCTCCCTTGGCAAAAGGGTTAGTGATCTTTTATTGGGTATGTGCAGCAATTAGGTCTCCTATTCTGCTATCAGACTCTGGATGAACCAGAACTAAGATTCTGTCCAAATTGAACAATTTTACGTTCCACTGACATTGGTAAGACAGTTCATTTTCCCACTAAAACCAATGAGACCCCAAAGTGTTTCACTTTGGCAGGTCTGTTCCAGATATCTGTATAAGCAATTAAAATATATATTTTATTGATATATAAAAATAAACTTACTTGCATCAGTTCCAACAAACAGAGGGAGGAGAAGTGTAAAAATATCAAAACTTCAGATATCATATTCCAAAGAAAGAAATAACATAAATAACTTTTGCTAGATCCAATATAATACTGAGATAACACAAATAACATATGCTAAAGCATTATATCTTGGCACAGAATTTGGCTAATTATATTGTAGTGCAGCCTTCTCCACCCTAGTGCCCTTCAGCTGTGTTGAACTACAAATCCATGCTGGCTGTATTTTCACAATACGAATCCATATGTTGGACTATCAGTCTCCCCCAACATGGTGCCCTCCAGCACAGTCAAGGGTTGGAGGGCACCAGGTTGGGGAAGGGTGAACTACATGGCCATGCTGACTAGGTGTAATGGGGTTTCTAGTCTAACAGATCTCGAGGGCACCAGGTTGAGGAGTACTGCTATAGCGCATTGAATAGCAATAAACTCTCATGAGAAGTAGAACATATACAAATGCTGTCCTCCTATCCTGAAGATTTTCTTTTACCAGAAGCATTTCTGGAAGGAAATACTATTTTGTCAAAGTGAGAATATTCGGTAAAGCAGAGTATTTGCTACTTAGGCATCTTAGGCCCCATCTACATGGCATCACTTTCATCCCCCACCCCGTTGCAACTGCGCAGCACTGCAGCTTCAAATCAGCTTCTGCTGTGATACACTTGTGATTTACTGTGCGCTTCCCTAACAGACTCCGCTGTGCCCCCTTTTTTGCCATTATACTTTAATGCGCAGCTGTGCAGTCCCGTGAATGTGGGGGTGCAACACTGCAGTGGCTGTTTGGTATTTTAGGGGTTCTGTTTTGTCTTTCAGTCCCTTGTTGGGTAAAAAGAGGGTGTTCTGTGTCCCTTCATTTCCACGCCATCTGTCTATCAGTTCCCCAGCCTGAGACTCTCATGATGGTTCGCGTGAGTGGTATGTGCCTACCCCTCGCTCCAAAATGGTGGCTGGAGCGAAGCTGGTCCTCCCACAAGCCCCCCACCCACCCCCAGCCCTTGGGCAGTGAGTCCAAAACAACCATTGTGAAGATACGAAGTTGCAAAAAAGTGCAAAAGTGTGATTAAATCAATGAAAATGCCTCTCCGTGCCTCTGTCCCTGCTCAGCTGCGAAGCGACAGGGAGAGCAAAGGGGCATCACAGAGCGACGCAAGCACTGCGTATGCCTATAGCACGCCCACCGCAAAATGTGAAGTCAGTTTGGGGGAGGGACAGATGGCTCACCACTGTGGGAAACCCTCAGCAAATGAAAAACTTTGCAGCAAAACGCCTCCTTGGAAATCTGCATTTTCCGGGAGAAAACCATGAATGGCTGCGAAGTGGCGATTATGTAATCTGTCCCAAGGGACCTTGACTCACAGCCAACTCAGAGTACAAGGCTTGTGTAGATGAGGCCTTAGAGGTAAATAGCCTGTTGTTGTTGGCTTTATTGTTGGCTTTCATTGTTGCTTTTATCAATATTTTATTGTGTTTGTTTTTATCGCTTTTAATATTTTAACTATTGTAATGTATTTTATTGCTGTGAGCTGCCCTGGGAAGACTTCTGCCCTGAAAGGCCGCCAAGAATTAAAAAAAAATAAATTAATAAAATTTGACTTTGTAGTTCATAGCTGTTGGTTACTAATGGTTTTCCTAACTATTGTTGCAGCACATCTACAGTGGGGGCAGGGAGGGGGTGAATGGCTTTCACAAATGAATTTAATGGCTCAATCCTACACATGTCTACTTAGAAGCAAGTCCCACTGAGTTCAGTCAGGCTTACTCCCAGGAAAGTGGGTACAGGATTGCATCCACTAAAATTGGTATGCAATTTTCTCATTTATAGGTTGAGTGAAAGAGGTACATACCAGTCCAGGATGTAAGCTCAATTTAGAAATGGCTCTCTTTTGCTCAATATGTCACATTAGCAACATTCAATAGTGACACATTTGATACTGAAAAGTGTTCTCACCAAGCTTACCAGAGCACAGTTGTTGAATGCATTATCAATAATACCCAGCCTCATATAACATGTGAAGTAAATAATAACAAAGAGTGCCTTTTAGCAAGGGCACCTTTCCTTCCCCAGTGAGGGCCTCTTAATACTATGGATGGTATCCAAATTTAGTCATGCATAGAGTAGACCCATTGAAATCAATGGAACTTAAGATAATCATGACTAAGTTCAGTGGGTCTACTCTTAAGTACGAATAAATCTGGATCCAACCCTGTATGTTTCCCCAAAATGAAGATAATCTCTAAGTGGGAAAATGCTTGCACACTGTAACATTTGATGTACTGGGCCACAGAAATTGGCTGCCGAATCTCCACACAGGAAGACTGTCGTGTGATGCCAGCCACACATATCTGGGATTAGGGAAAAAGTCTTCCAAGTTCGAAGGTGTGATGGCTTAGCATCCCTCATTTTAGCAGTTAAGCTTTGAGAATTAGTTTGTTACATTGATATGCCACTTTTCCATTAAAAAAATGCCCAAAGCCACAACAATAAAATCCACAATAGAAAATAACCAATCCACATTAAAATAATAATAATAATGATTGATTTATTTATGTATTTATTGCATTTATATCCCGCCTTTTTTTCTCTTGCAAGGAACCCAAGGTGGCTTACATGATCCTCCTCCTCTCCCTTTTATCCTCACAACAACAACCCTGTGAGGTAGGTTGGGCTGAGAGCCTGTGACTGGCCCAAAGTCACCCAGTGAGCTTCCATGGCCAAGTGGGGACTAGAACCCGGCTCTCTGGGCTCCCAGTCCAACACTCTAGCCACTACGCCACACTGGCTCTCATCACAATAAAACCAAATAAAATCAGGTAAGAACAGATTTTTTAAAAATGGCAGCCAGTTAAAAACATAATTCAAATAAAAATATAGGTTAGAGTAGAACAGCAGAGGAAAAACAAGCCAGCTTACCAGGCCAAACCCCTGTTTAAAGAAAAATGGGTTTTGGTTTTAAAAGTTCCAAAGCTTGGGTACAGCCATTGAGAAGGCAGTGTCTTGAGTTCCTGCCAAACTCATGTTAGATGTTCACAGAACAGAGAGAAGGGCCTCTCCAGAAGATCTCAATACCTGAGCAGGCTCTTATGGGAAAAGGCACTCCTTCACGGATCCTGGTCCCAAGCTGGTTAGGGCTTTATAGGTCACAACAGCACTGTGAATTGCGCCCAAAAATGAATTGGCAGCCAGTGCAGCTGTTGTGTAACATAGGAGTCATGTTCTTTATATCCTACTAGGAAAATGTACTATCATTGTCACAGGTGCTGTTATGATTTGACTTGGAGGCAAAAGCTCTAGAATGCCAAGCAGCACATCTGTGAGGTTCTAGAGACCAAACACTCTAGAATGCCAAGCACTGGGTCTGTGAGGCTCTAGAGCCCCCAAAGCTCGAGAATGCCAAGCAGTGCTTCTGTGAGGTTCTAGAGACCAAACGCTCTAGAATGCCAAGCACTGGGTCTGTGAGGCTCTAGAGCCCCCAAAGCTCGAGAATGCCAAGCAGCGCTTCTGTGAGGTTCTAGAGACCAAACGCTCTAGAATGCCAAGCACTGGGTCTGTGAGGCTCTAGAGCCCCCGAAGCTCGAGAATGCCAAGCAGTGCATCTGTGAGTTGAGTGGAAAGTGGGGATTCTGATCCAGACTTTCAGACTCTGCCACCGCCGCTGCCTCCTGCCTGCCTCTCTCTCTCTCTCTCTCTCTCACTCACTCTCACTCTCACTCTCTCACACACACAGAGTGAATACACATGACCAGCAAAATTACTCCATATGAGGAGCATGGGTGTTGATATAGCTAGGGTAAAATCAAGGCCTGTCCCCTGAATCTTCTGAGTTGTGCCCCAGATGTTTTCCGCTGTCCCAGTGACATTACCTGCCTTGATACAAGCCTGTCTCTTCCCGCTGTGCTCAGTAGCTTGGCACTGCAGTGACTAAGGGACCTTAAGACTCACTCCCCTAGCAGACCAGTAGGGGGTGCAGTGTGGAGGCAGTAGCTTTTTAAACTATAGGAGACATTGCCAACTCCCTTCCCACATTCAGATAAGTTTTTACCTCCCTCCTTACCTTTGTACTCTCACTTGCCCACTGCTGGGACTTGCTTGTAATGAAATTTTGAAGAGGGAGGGGGAAGGGCGGGAGGCGCTCCCTGTAAAATACTGGGATTTCATACATCACCTGATTTTACTGCCCCAAACAGGGACCTTTGGCTCCCACAGAAGCTCAGTGGCTTCAGCACAGCAAAGGATTGAATGGAGCTCCACAAAAACGCCTTCTCTCATTATTGCTACAGCTTGCTTGCTTGGCAGGCAGAGAGCCAGGGAGCAAGTTGGCCGAGGCATCTACTGGACCTCCCGAGAAGCAGGTGAACGAGCAGCTTGCAAAAGTGATTCATGCCAGGGGGCTCTTGTCAGTGGGCTCCTGCTGGGTTGTGAGCCTCAGCAGGTGCCTGACCGTGCCTGCTCTCGGTGCCGGCCCAGGTTAGGACCATGTGATGTCATGTTCCAGGAAGTGCTGGAAAGGCTGGGGGCTGGGAGTGTCTCCTGGTGCTGCCATCAGGCATGAGGCTTTTAAATAGGTTTTACAGCGACGGCCGGCAGGAAGCTCTGGCGTGGGCTGGTCCATGAAGTCACGAAGAGTCGGAAGCGACTGAACAAATAAACAACAAAAACAGTTCTAAGAAAGCAGGAAAAAGCCCTCAGCCCCTCACTTCATGGAGTTAATTAGCCCCCACACTGTCCACTATCACCCCCACCCCCCACCCCGCCAATTCCTTTGAAAGGAGCAACTTGGCTTGGGGAATACTCTCTCCCCATTCCAGTTCCGATCACCATTCTTCTTTTCCTCTTCCTCCCTCCCCTATTATGGCTTTTCTTTCTCTTCTTTATTCCATCCAGAGCACATCTTGGGGAATTCACAAGAGGGGAGAGTGGTGGATAAGAGAAATTCTGAACCGTATTTGACTGTATACAAACATGCAAGAGGATTTGGGTTTCTCCTCACCCTCTTCTTGGGAAAAGTGGGTGCAGAGGAAGGAATCTGGGGCTATTTTGTCAGTTACCATTATCCAGCCATGGAATGACAAGCTTAATAGAAAGAGGAGTTAATTTTGGGGTGGGGTGGGGGAGATAAATACTGCTCACTTATCCAATCCTATGTACGTCTGTTCAGAAGTACCTAAGTCCCATTATGTTCACTGGGGTTTGCTCCCAGAAAACTATACATCAGATTGCAGCCCAAGTTATTTTTGTGGGGAGATTTTCAGCTTCATCCTCTCCACGTTGACTCAGAAACAAGTCCAGAGGTGTGAACATGGTATTGCAGGCTTAATAAACTGCCCACACCATTCCACTCCACTCACTTGGCTACCCTTTCAGCCCAATCCTATGCAGGTTTTGTCATTTATGTGTTTCCTTTTTGCATGGACTTTAGCTTCAGTGGTAAGGGAAAGGTACTTATTCATAGAATCATAGAACAGTAGGGCTGGAAGGGGCCTAGAAGACCATTGAGTCCAACCCCCTGCTCAATGCAGGAATCCAAGTCAAAGCATCCCTTACAGATGGCTGTCCAGCTTCATCTTGAATGCCTCCAGTGTGGGAGAGCCCACCGCCTCCCGAGGTCATTGGTTCCATTGTCATATTGCTCTGACAGTCAGGCTGTTCAGGATGACAGTCAGGCCTTCCTCTCTGTGACAGCCTTTCAAGTTGAAGAGTGCTATCCTGTCTCCCCTCAGTCTTCTCTTCTCAAGGCTAAACATGCCCAGTTCTTTCAGTCGCTCCTCAAAGGGCTTTGTTTCCAGTTCCCTGATCATCTTCGTTGCCCTCCTCAGAACCCTCTGCAGTTTGTCTGCAATGCATCCTTCTTAAAGTGTGGTGCCCAGAATTGGACACAGTACTCCAGATGAGGCCTAACTAGTGCTGAGTAGAGGGGAACTAGTACTTCCCGGGATTTGGAAGCTATGCTTCTATTAATGCAGCCCAAAATAGCATTTGCCTTTTTGCAGCCACATCACGTTGTTGGCTCATATTCAGCTTGTGATCAACAACAATTCCAAGATCCTTCTCACTTGTAGTCTTGTTGAGCCAAGTATCCCCCATCTTGTAACTGTGCATTTGGTTTCTTTTTCCTAGTTGCAGAACTTGGCATTTATCCCTATTAAATTTCATTCTGTTGTTTTCTGCCCAGTGCCCAGTGCTCCAGCCTATCAAGATCACATTGAATTCTCTTTTTGACTTCCAGGGTATTTATTAGCTATCCTGCTCAATTTTGTGTCATCTACAAATTTGATAAGCATTCCCTGCACCTCCTCCTCCAAGTCATTAATAAAAATGTGGAAGAGCACTGGGCCCAGGACTGAGCCCTGCGGTACCCCACTCTTTACCTCCCCCCAAGTTTGAGAAGATCCCATTGATAAGCACTCTTTGAGTCCGATTCTGTTGCCAACTGTGGATCCAACGGATCGTTGTTTCATCTAGCCCACTTCGAGCTAGTTTGCTAATCAGGATATCATGGGGCACTTTGTCGAACGCAATAGGAAGTCAGAGTGGATGGGAGAGAGACCAATAGAATGAAAGATGGCCAATAGAATGACTGGTAGCTGAAATCAGAAACCTGGCCTGTTCCATGATTGAGAGGGTGTCCTTGTTAGTAAGGGAAAGTATAAACAAAGTAATAATGTAACCCAGTGACTCCTGTCATACACTCTGGCAAGTGAGAATGTGAAGTAAAAGGGGCAGCAACTGTAGGGCCCAAATGGCAGGCTTAGGGGGCCCCTACAGTGCGGTTACACCCAGGGCAGCTCCACCTTATTCCCTGCGGTACAGACGGCCCTGCAGCCAGCCACAAACCCACACACAATTTTTGACTTTTATATATAGAGAAGATTTGTAATTTTAGAATTATGATTTTAAAGGTGTTCATGTGTCATACTGTTTTTGTATGGGTTTTTAGCTGCGCTGGGCTCTTTGCAAGGAAGGGCTGAATATAAATATAAATTAATAAGTGCATTGGGAGTGGGAGTCTGTAATCGCTCAATAGTGAGAGAAAAGGGTTACGCTCAGAGGCACTCCTTATTTCAGTTATTTTTGCTAACATCAGTGAAATGTAAATAAATTCTTTTCTGAATGTGCGTGTGCGTGCGCATGCAAATTTGTATCATAGGATCTTTTAAGTGCCGAGCAATACCCCTGCTGGGAAGGATGGCTGGGCAGAAGTATACAGGTGCATACACACTGTCACCAGGATTGTGCAGAAGAGGGAAGGAAGGGAATCCAGTAACAGCTAAGGAGGCAGGTGGATGGGTTGTGGCTGCAGGTACAATAAGTGGAGCAATCTATAATATCATTAGGAGGTAATGCTCAGTAGTAAAGCAGCTGTTTTACGTGCAAAAGGTCCCAGGTTCAATCCCCAGCTACTCCAGGTAGGGCTAGGGAAGAACCCTGTCTGAAACCCTGGAGAGCCGATGCCAGTCAGTATCGATACTACTGGGCTAGATGGACCAGTGATCCGATTCAGTATGAGGCAGCTTCCTATGGACGATATCCAACTGTGTCATTCTGTTAGCACAAATGATGTTGCACTAATGGAAACTAGGTTCTGGACTATGCGCAAGAGAAGAAATGAACTAAAGTTATGTTTGCACAAGCGCGGTTGCGTAAGCGGGTGTGCATTCTGCTTGTGCAGCTGGTTGCACATTCTGCTTGTGCAACCAGATGCACAACTAGAGCAAGCATAGTGGGCAACTGCTTGTGCAATGGAAAGATTCAATGGAGCTCTGCTAGCACTATTTGAGTGCTAGCAGAATGACACCTATGTCCCTATCATCTGAGAGGTCAGCTCTCATCTCCACTTCATTAAGTGCCGAGCGTAATGTTCTGAACGGTCATTACAGTCCTTGCTGCAAGGGAAGTTTACCAGCAAAGGCAAAGGCCGGGATCCCTAGGAGGAGGGCTTTTTCTGTTGTGGCACCCCGGCTCTGGAATGAGCTCCCTAGTGAGGTTCGCCTGGCGCCTACATTGTACTCCTTTCGGCGCCAGGTGAAGACCTTTTTATTTTCCCAGGCATTTTAGCTTTCTAAATTTTTATCTTTGCTGTTTTAAATCTGTATTTTAAACTCCTGTACTGCTGCTAGGTTTTATTGTGGTTGTATTGTTATATTGTGGTTTTAATGTTCTATATATTTTAAATTGTTTTATTGTGTGTTGTTTGGTTTTAATTTTTGTGAACCACCCAGAGAGCTTCGGCTATTGGGCAGTATAGAAATGAAATAAATAAATAAATAAAATCCCTAGGAGGCTGTCACAGCCATTACTGCTGCCATAAACTACAGGTGGGACAATTTTAGTGGTGTGTTCTCCTTCCTGCTTGCACTGAATGAGCCTGGCTGCTTCATTTTTTTCTTTTGAATATAAGTGCCCATGTATGACCAGATGGGAAAAAGTTGAAATGAGGTTGTATTGCTTCTTGGAAGAACAAAGAAACCTCCTCTGTCATTTGTGGCACTAGAGTATCAATGTGTTTCCCTTCCCCCTTGTTCAGCATCTGACAAATCCTGACACCATAAACTCCAGTTTGGATCCCTGGCAGCACCACACAAGAATTAGATAACTTGTTCTCTTTTCTCAATACAATTAGATAATTTTGTACTGTTTCACCAATTTCTTCTCATATGACTTAAGTGCCAGGGCTGTATGTCTACGAATGTTTGATTCTTGCCCACCCACGTGTTCCCCTTAAATTGTCATCCTCTCCTGTCATTATATCAGATTTGCTGCCTGGGATTTGCTGCTGAGGTGCCAGGCACTTAGTATGACTTTCAGACAGAACAGCCTGCAGCATTGCTGCTTTGGCAGAATGTTGGTGGGTTTTTTTCTGATCATCTTGCAGATGTTAAGGAGGAAAGAAAAGTCTGGTTAAGCCTGTAGAAGCAGGTGGCTTTTCCTGATTATGTTTAACCTTAAATTAATCCTGCTCAGATGGAGTTGTCTTGTCCATAAGGGATAGATATTTTTTTGTGGAGATGTGTTCTTCCCCAATGGTCACCTTCTGATAAAGTTGCTTGCTGATGTATCAAAGAGAAGGTGTGCTCATAGCTTCTGTCTAGTTCAGCTAAGTGCAAAGAGAAGCCTAGGAAATGGATCATGGTTGGCTCATAGCAGACACAACCTGTGCCCACTGTACTGATTTAGGTAGTTGCTTACAGTAATATTTCTGCCAGGGATGTATGGACTGTATAAAATCCACTCCATCTGTGTTTTGTGGATTGTCAGGCACCTTTTATTCTGCCATCCTCTCACAGACAGATGTGATTTTTCCCCCGTCATGCAGAAAAACATGCAAATAATTACATAAGAGGTTTCGTAACAATTTACATAATTTACCTTAGTACATAACATTTAGTGTATTGTCCCCCATTCCAGTTAACCTTCCTCAGCAGAAACTGGTGTATTTTCCTACTTATATGCGTCATTTCAAGAAAGTAAAAAAAAAATAAATCCAAAACTCCACTGACTCCACACGGCCTGAGGGGGTTGCTCTGCAGTAGATTACACAGGTTGGATTTTTAGAAATCTGCGCTCATTTTAGTCCGTCTTGAATTTCTCCAACATCCCTATTTTCTGCAGGGCTGCAGTGATAGAATTGCCCAACCTGAACACTTTCAGAGCACCCTCTAACACAGGGGTGGCCAACTTGTCGCCCTCTGGCTGTTTTAGCCTACAGTTCCCATCAGCCCAGCCAGCATAGCCAATGATGGGTGATGATGGGAGTTATAAGCCAACATCTGGTGGCCCACGAGTTTCCCACCCCTGCTCTAACTAGACTATATAACATGAGGACGTATCAAGAATGGAACTGGTTGCCTTCTAAAACATGCCCAATTCCAAGCTGCACAGGTGATCATGGAATTGTGTATGTCCACACCACCTAATTTTTGCCTACTTCGTACTTGAAAATACCAGAGTTAGTTTGTTCAATCCATCTTTCATCCCCTGTTCTGGTAAGTGCTCCACTTCAGGTTTCCTAGCACATAACCTTTGAGTCAGATACGAAATAGTTACTAACCTTCCTGAGCAGTTTTGTTAACAACCATCCCACACTTTCACTCATCCCCATTGGTTCACTGCTTTTCCTCTGTTATATGTTCTTCCTCCTGTTTAATGAGGTTTTTCTGCATACATGATTCACAAAACCCCACCACCAAACCCCTTACTTAATTAAGATTGGGGTTCACACACATGCACGCACACACACACTTCACTTCAGAAGAATATCCTGAACTTCAGCATGGCTGCTTCACCTTTTCATTCAGAAATTTAAGCCACTCCCCCTTTTCTTTTTTAAACCAGGCACAACAAGGCGCATTGTTCTTTGCACACTACTTATTAGCACCCACAACGGGAGAACACACTATACTAATTCAAGGAGGCTCATTCCATCAGAAATGTGAAAGGGGCTACATGGGTTTTCATAGTTTCATTAAATTTATAATTGGAGGTGACTACATTTTCCCCATGAAATTTTGATTGCTAGAAGCTGTATGGACAAAAACTAACTCCAATTTATTCTTCTGATAAAATAATACAGAACATATTACTATGACTGTTAGTCTTGTACAGTTGATTTGATACAACAGGCCTTTCTCACATCTATAGTATCTGATAGAAGGAATAGAACCATTCATGTGTCTCTCTCTTTTTAATGGAAAGTTCCAGATGCAACCAAATTCTGGGCTGATTGTTAAAACTTTCAGTTAGCTTGAACTAACCCACTTGACTAATATTTTTGATATTTACACCAAAATAGCATTTACATTCACTGTCCCTTTGTGTAACATGGGGGCCATTTCCCCAAGATGTGGGCAGAGGGTAGATTGGGATCTACTGGTAGATCTCTGAGTGATTTGAAGTAGGTCAACAAGGAATTCCTTCTTCCAATAGATTAAAAATGGGAACAACAAAATGACTCCATAACAACTCCTCAACGAAGTGCATGGAAGGACCCTGAGCCCTATTCCATTCTGGTACTCAAACCCTCCTCCACCATATTATTGTAAGGCTCTGACTATGCAGACATCATTACTTAAAAGAAAATCACCTTATTTCCCTTGCTTGCTTTTGTAAACTGTTTTCTGATGAAGTGATCTGGAGATCTTGAAAGCTTGCACATTTTTGTGACCTTTGAGTTGGCCTAATAAAGATATTATATTGATATGGACTTCGGAATTAATTCTAGTTGTATATCTTTTGCAGCAGGCTCTGGTTGGTGGAACTTGGGGCTCTAATAAAAAACAAAGTAGATCCTGCAAGCCTGAAGTCTGTCTTCTCCTGCATAGTGAATGTATATGAATAGTGCAATCCCATGGAGGAGAACAATCAGGCCCATGTAACTGGCTGTGTGATATTCACTAACAAACTTTTGAGCAGCGCGGGACTGAATCACAGAAAGCAACTTACACACCAGTGTGTGTGTGTCCTTCTGCGTAAAGAGGGTTCAAATGTGGATTCTTTCTAGGGATGGTTGGGTGCCTACCAATCCATTTGGTTATTGTTCTGTGGGTTAATTCTGCTCCATGTTCTGCTCCACCATTCTCTGATTTAATTTGGGGATTTTCTAAAATTGATTTCAGAACTGGTGCATGCCCAGTTAGCCACACTTTTCTATTCTTATCTCTCTTTTCATCTCTCTTGCAGATTACCAATGCACATGAGCATGTATTTGCATTGATTAAATCCCCGCAGAAAAATAATCTTGATGCAACCATCCCAGTGCATAAAGATTCTATTTTTGTGCAATGTTTTAATCAATGCACTATACGCTCATGCATGGGTAACCTATGGCCCTCCAAATGTTGTTGGACTCCAGCTTCCTTCAGCTCCGGACAGCATGGCCAATAGTCAGGGATGATGAGAGTTGTAGTCCAATATCATGTGGAGTTCTGCAGGTTCCCCATTCCTGTTGCGAGGGGCAGGGAATGTGAGCTCTAAATTGCCTCTGTTCATCCATCTGAACAATGTCTGAACATCAAAATGTACAAATGGTGGATTGCTAGTTCTGCAATTTCTTTTATTATTCTCTTGTCACATAGGAGATTTATCATAGGGTATTTCAGGACAACAGAGCTGGTTTGTTTTGCCTCATCTCAAAGAACAACACCCTGTTCTCCCTCCTCCCCCAATTTTCACTAAGTAGAAGATTCTAGGTGTATGTCTAGGTAACGATTGTTCCCATTATGGAAAGTCAAGTATATTTCCTAACGTTCCTTACCACGGTCACAGCTCTTAGAGCAATGTAATTAGAAGGAGGAAACATCACCACATACTAAATCCCCATGCTACCTGAGCAGCTAAGGAAGCATGCGTCTTGCTGCAAGTCAGTAATAGAAGACGAAAATGTCAGATGGTTTTCCTTCAGGTACATGTAGGGAAATTGGAGCTCCTGTCCTGAAGTGACATTCAATAAGTTTTCTTGAGGCCTGTCAAGGTAACAAAGGAAACAGGTCATTCCTCTTTTGGCATAAATTCAGCTCTTAACTATTCATGTGTGTACCTCAGAATGTACCTTTGTTTTAGATAATTGCCTGTGAAGGCTGATTGAATCTTCCAGTTTCCTAGTCCTGGATGCTGGACTGGAAGTTTTGCAAAAACAACCAATAGAATAAATTGTTATTTTAAGATTTAATTCTAGTCATTGCTGGGTGAATTTGTATGTGTACATTGATCATATCCATGCTGGCTTTAAAAAATGAACTTTAGGCCCTATCATACTTAATATGATATACTTAATATATCATATTAAGGGGCACAAATACTTGGCTTAACAATGTTGTCAGGTCTTATTAACACACCACTAGGAAACAGAGATAAGGCTGCTTCATGTTTTCATATGGCATGTCATAGATGACTACAAACAAAGATGCAGGCTATCCACCTGTAGTGGAAACGCAGAAGACCAGTGTATAGCAAGGAGCTAGTGGTGCGTCACAGTTGTTCTCCAGCAGGCTGCCCCAATGCACATGAGAGCCAAGCTTATGTCTCTGCCTGGATTTCTTATCCAGGCCTAGGCGGCCTTCTGCGTTACGCCTCTTCAGTCGTACGCATTTTCCCAGCTTCTAGCTTCAGCTGTCTGCCTGAAAAACCATCAGTGTTCGCTAAGAGGCCCAAGGTTGGCCGCAGCTCACAGCCACCATCTGGCTTGGCTGCCTGCCAATGGTTGAGGCTAGTTCTTTCTCCCAGATCGGGCTGGAGTGGGGAGAAAGAGCCCACTAGGTATATATAGATCTGTGAGGGAGGTTTGAGAGGTGCAACCTCACTGTACGCTAAGCCAGACTGATCTTACGGGCCAGGCCTTTGGGGTCTGTTTGCCACTGCTCTTATCTGATTTCCTGATCTTAAGATAAGAGTACTGGGTTCCCAGTGACTGAAGGAACATATGCTTTATGATCTTAATGTGTTGTCTTGCTTTTCCTTGCTTTATTTGCCTATTTTAGGTAAATACATTTCTTTCCTTCACTCATTGGTGTATTCATTGCCTCTGAATATCTGAAAAGAACCATTGTCTCTTGACAAAACAATTTGCAAATCACCACTGCACAGGCAAATGCCCCTGTGACAAGCCTGATAGAGCTCAACGGTGCCTCCTAGAGC
Organism: Heloderma suspectum; assembly: GCF_057233095.1. Classification (NCBI taxonomy): domain Eukaryota; kingdom Metazoa; phylum Chordata; class Lepidosauria; order Squamata; family Helodermatidae; genus Heloderma; species Heloderma suspectum. Next base: position 282,921,030 of record NC_139459.1, read on the forward strand.
ATCTGGTCAGTTGGCATCCTGTCAGGCAACCTGAATAGTCTTATCTCACCTTATCACACTTTTTTGTCCTCAGAAACCTTTTTTTCTTTTTTGAGTACATTGACTAGGCTATTGAGATGTAAGTTTACAGTAGTTAAGAAGGTGGGTCCAGCCACTAGGGAATTTTCTTTGCTGGCTAGACCACTGACATCAGAGGTGGAGGCTATTGTGTTACTTAATAAAATAACCATCCATCTGTGCTATGAGGCTGTCTTTTACTGAACTGTTGTTGTTCAGTCGTTAAGTCATATCCGACTCTTCGTGACCCCATGGACCATAGCACGCCAGGCCTTCCTGTCCTCCGCTCTATCCCGGAGCATGCTCAGGTTCATATTCATTGCATTGGTGATGCTATCTAGCCATCTCATCCTCTGCCGTCCCCTTCTCCTTTTGCCTTCAGTCTTTCCCAGCATCAGGTCTTTTCCAGGGAGTTTTCTCTTCCCATTAGGTGGCCAAAATATTTGAGCTTCAGCTTCAGTATCTGTCCTTCCAATGAGCACTCAGGGTTGATTTCCTTTAGGATGGACTGATTTGACCTCCTTGCAGTCCAGGGGATTCGTAAGAGTCTTCTCCAGCACCACAGTTCGAAAGCATCAATTCTTCGGTGCTCAGCCTTCCTTATAGTCCAGCTCTCACAGCCATATGTTACTACTGGGAAAACCATAGCTTTAATTATACGGACCTTTGTTGGCAAGGTGATGTCTCTGCTTCTTACTATGCTGTCTAGGTTTGCCATAGCTTTCCTCCCAAGGAGCAAGCATCTTTTACTTTCATGGCTACAGTCACTGTCTGTGGTGATCTTGGAGCCCAAGAAAATAACATCTGTCACTGTGTCCATTTCTTCCCCTTCTATATGCCAGGAAGTGATGGGGCCAGATGCCATGATCTTCGTTTTTTTAATGTTGAGTTTCAAACCAGCTTTGCACTCTCCTCTTTCACCCTCAACAAGAGGCTCTTGAGATCCTCTTCGCTTTCTGCCATTAGGCTGGTATCGTCTGCATATTGGAGGTTGCTGATAATTCTCCCAGCAATCTTAATTCCGACCTGTGATTCATCCAACCCGGCATTTCTCATGAGGAACTCTGCATATAAGTTAAATAAGCAGAGCGACAATATACAGCTTTGTCGTACTCCTTTCCTAATTTTGAACCAATCGGTTGTTCCATGTCTGGTTCTTACTGTTGCTTCTTGGCCCTCGTACAGGTTTCTCAGGAGACAGGTAAGGTGGTCTGGTACTCCCATCTCTTTCAGAATTTGCCACAGTTTGTTGTGATCCACACAATCAAAGGCTTTAGCATAGTCAATGAAACAGAAATAGACGTTTTTCTGGAATTCTCTTGCTTTCTCCATGATCCAGCGAATGTTGGTGATTTGATCTCTAGTTCCTCTGCCTCTTCGAAACCCAGCTTGTACTTCTGGTAGTTCTTGGTTCACATACTGCTGAAGCCTAGCTTGTCAGATTTTGAGTATAACCTTGCTGGCATGTGAAATGAGCGCAATTGTACGGTAGTTTGAACACTCTTTGGCATTGCCCTTCTTTGGAATTGGAATGTAAACTGACCTTTTCCAGTCTTGTGGCCACTGCTGAGTGTTCCAAATTTGTTGGCATATTGAGTGCAGCACTTTAACAGCATCATCTTTTAGGATTTTAAATATCTCAGCTGGAAGACTGTCATGTCCGCTAGCTTTGTTGTTAGGAATGCTTCCTAAGGCCCACTTGACTTCACTCTCTAGGATGTCCAACTCAAGTTCAGTGAACGCACTATCATGGCTATCAGGGACATTAAGATCTTTCCTGTATAGTTCTTCTGTGTATTCTTATTTATTTAATTTATTTATTATTAAATTTATTAATCGCCCATCTGGCTGGTCACCCAGCCACTCTGGGCAATGTACAACATACCATAAAACAATTTAAAACAATAAAATTCTACCATAAAATTTTTTTTAAAATACCCTAACCCACCCCAAATGCCTGCCTGAACAACCACATTTTTAATGCACGATGGAAGCTCATTAAAGAGGGGGCATGACGGAGTTCCCTAGGGAGGGAGTTCCACAGAGTGGGGGCCACCACAGAAAAGGCCCTCTCCCTCGTCCCCACCAGTCTAGCTGTCCTGGCTGATGGGACAGAGAGAAGGCCATCCGAGGCTGATCTTGTTAAGCGGCCTGTCTGGTGTTGCTGGAGGCGCTCCTTAAGATAGGCTGGGCCGGAACCATATAGGGTTTTAAAGGTCAAAAACAACACCTTGAATTTGGCCCGGAAAACAACTGGTAACCAGTGCAACTCCTTCAGCACTGGAGTGATGTGATCTCGCCGGCGGCTACCTTTAATCAGGCGAGCCGCTGCGTTCTGTACCAGCTGCAGCTTCCGAACCGTCTTCAAGGGTAACCCCACGTAGAGCGCATTACAGTAGTCTAAACGAGAGGAGACCAGGTCATGTACTACCGATGGGAGCAGATGGTCGGGAAGGAAGGGGCGCAGCCGCCGTATCAGATGGAGTTGATACAGCGCTGTCCGGCTCACAGCTGACACCTGAGCCTCCATGGACAGCTGGGAGTCCAAAATGACCCCCAGGCTGCGGACCTGGTCTTTCAAGGGTAGCCGTACCCCATTCAACACCAGGTCAACATCCCCCAGCCTCCTCTTGTCTCCCACCAAAAGTACCTCGGTCTTGTCAGGGTTCAGCTTCAGCTTATTCCTCCCCATCCAGCCACTCACCGTCTCCAGACATTTGGACAGGGATTCTACGGCCAACCTTGGTGAAGATTTGAATGAGAGGTAGAGCTGCGTGTCATCCGCATATTGATGACACTGCACCCCAAACCTCCTGATGATAGCCCCCAGCGGCTTCACATAGATGTTAAATAGCATCGGGGAGAGGATGGAACCCTGTGGCACCCCACAAGTAAGTGGCCACGGGTCCGAAACCTCCTCTCCCAGTGCTACCCTCTGGTACCTGCCGGAGAGGAAGGACCGGAACCACCGCAATACAGTGTCTCCAATGCCCAACCCCTCCAGGAGGTTCAGGAGGATACCGTGGTCAACGGAATCAAAAGCCGCTGAGAGGTCGAGGAGAACAAGGAAGAAGCATTCACCCCTATCCAGAGCCCTCCTCATATCATCTACCAAGGCAACCAAGGCCGTTTCTGTCCCATGCCCAGGCCTGAAGCCCGATTGAAATGGGTCTAGATAATCAGTTTCTTCCAAGTGTGCCTTCAACTGCACCACCACCACCCGCTCAATCACCTTGCCCAAAAATGGCAGATTTGAGACTGGGCGAAAGTTGTTCAGAACTTGAGGATCCAAGGAGGGCTTCTTTAAGAGCGGTCTTATTACTGCCTCCTTGAGGGCTGATGGCATCACTCCCTCCTCAAGGGAGGCATTCACCACCGCCTTGATCCCCTCACCCAGTCTCTCTCTGCAGCTCATAATGAGCCAAGATGGGCAAGGATCAAGTAAGCCGGTGGTCGGCCTTACAGATGAAAGCACCTTGTCCACTTCATCAGGAGGAAGAAGCTGGAACCGATCCCACAAAACCGGTTTGCCACAGGCCGCCTCTTGCTCACTAACTGTATCCACAGCGTGCAGAGTAACACACCTAATCTGATCAATTTTATCTGCAAAGTGCCTTGCCAAAGCCTCACAGGAGGCCCTAGAATGCTCCAGTGGTTCCGGAGCCACAGGACCGACCAGGCTCCGGACCACTTGGAACAGCCTCCTGGGACAGCACTCTGCAGACGCGATGGAGGCAGCATAATATTCCTTTTTTGCTGCCTTCACCGCCACGTGATAGGCTGAAGATACAGCTCTAGCTCGTGTCTGATTGTCTTTGGAGCAAGACTTCCGCCACCAGCCCTCTAGCCATCTCACCTCCTGTTTCAGAGCTCATAACCGCGGATTGAACCATGGTGCAGTCCGAGCCCTGTTCAGGGGGAGAGGGCGTTTCGGAGCCACCCGATCTAATGCCCCAGTGATTGCGGTATTCCAGCCACCCACCAGGGTCTCGACTGAGTGGCCGTTGGCATGCCCCAGAGAATCCCCAAGCGCATTCAGGAATCCATTTGGATCCATAAGACGCCTGGGGCGGACCATTTTAATGGGTCCTCCACCCCTGCGGAGGGGTTGTGGAACCGAGAAGTCCAACGTCACCAGATAGTGATCTGACCATGACAAGGGGGTGGTGGATATACCCCCGACTTCCAGATCACTCCCCGCTTCTCCAGAAACAAACACAAGGTCTAGTGCATGACCGGCTACATGGGTGGGCCCAGTTAGAATATGGTGCAGCTCCCAGGAGGCCATGGTCTCCATGAAGTCCCGAGGTGCTCCTGTGAGGATGGCCTCCGAATGTATGTTGAAGTCCCCCAACACCAGTAAGTTAGGGGACTGTACACGCACATCAGAGACCACCTCAAGCACCTCGGCCAGGGAGTCAGTCGTGCAGCGGGGTGGACGGTACATGAGCAGAATCCCCAGACTGCCCTTCGGGCCCAACCTCCAGTACATGCACTTAGCAACCTTGGTCTCCCGGAGAGGGGGTCTGGTGAAGACCAAGGACTCTCGGTAGATAACAGCCACTCCCCCTCCCCGATCCCCAGCCCTCGGCTGCTGTGCATACGAAAATCCGGCTGGACACATGGCCGCAAGGGTTGGAGCAGCAGCCTCAGCCAGCCAGGTCTCCGTAATACATGCCAGGTCTGCGCCCTCATCCAGGATCATGTCATGGATGAGGGAGGTTTTCTGGGTAACAGACTTGGCATTGCAGAGCAGCAAACGAAGGCCAGAAGATGGGGTCATGCCTCCCCCAGCCATCCTTTGGCTCTGGACAGGCCCGGAGCAGGGGACAGATACTACACATCTCTCCCTTGTTCCCCTTACCTGGCATGGCCTGCCCCTAGCGCTCCGCCAGCGCCTGCCGCCCAGCCTCGGTATGTTCTTTCCACCTCTTCTTAATCTCATCTGCTTCTGTTAGGTCCCTGCCTTCTTTGTCCTTTATCATGCCCATCTTTGCACAAAACGTTCCCTTGAGATCTCCGATTTTCTTGAAAAGATCTCTAGTCTTTCCCATTCTATTATTTTCTTCGATTTCTTTGCATTGTTCATTTAAGAAGGCCTTCTTGCTATTCTCTGGAAGTCTGCATTCAGTTGGATATATCTTCCCCTTTCTCCCTTGCTTTTCGCTTCCCATCTTTCCTCATCGGTAAAGGATGAGTAAAGCCACTTGTAAAGCCTAATCAGACAGCCACTTGGCTTTCTTGCATTTCTTTTTCTTTGGGATGGATTTAGTTGCTGCCTCCTGAACAATGTTACGGACCTCCGTCCATAGTTCCTCAGGCACTCTGTCTATCAGGTCTAATCCCTTACATCTATTCCTCACCTCCACTGTATATTCATAAGGGATATGATTTAGGTCATACCTGAATGGTTTAGTGGTTTTCCCTACATTCTGCAATTTAAGCCAAAATTTTGCAAGAAGCGGCTCATGATCTGAGCCACAGTCAGCTCCAGGTCTTGTTTGTACTGACTGTATGGAGCTTCTCCATCTTTGGCTGCAAAGGACATAATCAATCTGATTTCGATATTGACCATCTGGTGATGTCCATGTGTAGAGTCGCCTCTTGTGCTGTTGGAAAAGAGTGTTTGCTATGATCAGCGTGTTCTCTTGGCAAAACTCTATTAGCTTTTGTCCTGCTTCATTTTGTACACCAAGGCCATGCTTGCCTGTTATCCCAGTTATTTCTTGACTTCCTACTTTGGCATTCCAATCCCCTATGATGAAGAGGACATCTTTTTGGGTGTTAGTTCTAGAAGGTGTTGTAGGTCTTCACAGAACTGATCAACCTCAGCTTCTTCAGCCTCAGTGGTTGGGGCATAGACTTGAATTACTGTGATGTTGAGTGCTTTGCCTTGGATTCGTACTGAGATCATTCTATCGTTTTTGAGATTGTACCCCAGTACTGCTTTTCCCACCCTTTTATTGACTATGAGTGCTACTCCATTTCTTCTAAGGGATTCTTGCCCACAGTAGTAGATATAATGGTCACCTGAATTAAATTCGCCCATGCTTGTCCATTTGAGTTTGCTGATTCCCAAGATGTCGATTTTCAATTTTGCCATCTCACATTTGACCACCTCCAGCTTACCTTGATTCACTGATCTGACATTCCAGGTTCCTAAACAATATTGTTGTTTACAGCATCGGATTTTCTTTTCACCACCAGACACATCCACAGCTGAGTGTCCTTTCGGCTTTGGCCCAGCCGCTTCACTCTTTCTGGTGCTACTTGGAAATTCCCTCTGCTCTTCCCCAGTAGTATATTGGACATCTTCCGACCTGAGGGGCTCATCTTCTGGCATCATATCTTTTAGCCTTGTGATACGTTCTATGGGGTTTTCTTGGCAAGAATACTGGAGTGGCTTGCCATTTCCTTCTCCAGTGGACCACATTTTGTCAGAACTCTCTGCCATGACCTGTCCGTCTTGGGTGGCCCTGCATGGCATAGCATATGGCTTCACTGAGTTACGCAAGCCCCTTCGCCACGACAAGGCAGTGATCCATAAAGGGCTCAGTTCATTCTTTCAGGAACTTTCCATATACCATCTAGCTGGAAGCCAAGATGCTGTCCCTCAGAACAGCCTCTCTGCAGTGAATTCTGCATATATTCTGGAACTCAAGACACTTGTTACTAGATTAGTTAGATTGACTTTCCTGATTTTATTTGGAATTCTGTGTATCTGTGATTGTTGCTTTCCTGTTGTTTCTCCCCACCCCCTTTCCCCCTAAATAAATGCATGTTTATATTTCGACATTTGGCTCTGTTGTTCTAAAAGGGATTTCTCACTAAACATTTCCCATGTGAGAGACGGCATGGTTACAAAGCTACTGCTTGTATTTTTAGGACTTTTTAAAGTGTTTTGTTGAGTTCTGTGTGTCTTGGCTTGGGGAAAGAAAGTCCACCTTTCTTGTTATTTTTTTCTAGGGCTGGGCTGAAGGAGAGATCCTTGGCAGCAGGGCTCAGAAATTTCCCAAGCAGCTGGACACAGGAGAGTGTGTCAGGAGGGCATCCTGACTGGCAGCAGCCTATCAATAATCCTGTTTCTGGGGGAACCCTTGTAAAGAAAGGGTCTACTGGGATAGAAAGCCATCCCTCCACAGCCACATCCTGCCCAGCCACCCTGACCGGCCAGTCAAAGCCTGAAGTGAACGGTGACACCCTCAAAGTCTGGGTGGGGCCACACAGAGGCAAATTGGAGTCGGCATGCTGTGGCAGCTTGAGGCCAAAAGTCTGGGCTAGAGCCAATCAGAGGCCCACTGACAAGAGTCCCCTGGAGTTGCTCCTCCTCTTCACCGTTGGAACCTGCGTGCTCACCCACCTCTTGCTCTGGCCCAGGCAATGGCGTGGTGAGGAGGAGGAGGAGCAGTAGATGCCACTGCCTGCTTTGTCACTGGCTGTCTTCCTGGCAAGCAAGCAAGTGGCAGCAATGATGACAAAGAGGAGGAGGAGCAATAGCAGCTGGCGACAATGGTGGTGAGAAGGTAGACAACGGCGGGGGGCGTGGCCATAGCACTGAGTGCAACCAGCTGTAGGGAGGGGTGGAGAGACAGAATTAGAAGCAGGCGACCTGCTTCCCCTTCCAGACCCATCATACCAAGCCCCTCCCTCTTTAGACAGGCCCATTCCTAGCAAATGCGTGCTGGCCTGAAGAATTCTGGTAGATGATATGAGCATTCACGTGCTAGAAACTGGACATGGCATGGATCCTGCCTCTCAAGTATATTTCAAGTCTACAGGATGTCTGTCATTGGTAGAAATGCTAGTATGGCCGCTACCACCATTATCTATCAGTATACAGATAATAATTTAAGACTATAATACTATTCACACCTTCGAGTATGTATCGTCGAGCACGACAGGACAGGTAAACATGCCGTTCCAAGGTTCAGGTTCCAAGGTTGCAATCTTATTCCCACTTACTTTGGAGTAAACCCCATTGACCTCAGTGGGATTTACTTCTGCATAAACAAGCATGGTATTGGACTGAAAAGCCCCTTTAGATTTCCAGGGTAATGTCCACTTCGTAGCCACTCCTTCTCATGCCCCCAATCTTCATCACCCTAAAATCCTAAATACCTCTCATCCCGCTACTCTGTTGTCTACTCAGATATATTTGCAGAATGCTGTCTCACTCCCTCTCAGGCTGAAAGGAGCCAAAGTCCATTAATCACACTGCTCATAATGATGATGTTCTCATAATCGTTTTAGCAGTTTCTGTTCTTCGTGTGTTTTATTTTTGTTTGAATTCATCCTTCTTTAACATGGGTGACCAAAATTTGATGCAGAGTTCTAGCTGCGGCCTTACCAGTGCTTTAGAAGGGTGCCCTCCTCTTTGCCAGCACCTGAAGCTTGCTCCTGCCCTTGTTCATACATCCTAACCCCTATCCTGCCCCACTCAATGAATTCACTACTCAGCTGCTCTTGAATGGAAATCCCTGATGGCAGCACACCTTCTTTCCCTCCGTGAACCAGTTGCCACATGATCTCCGGGGGTTGCTACTGCTCAACAGGACTTCAGGACCAGGCTCCATGAATCTGTCCCTGCCTGTGGCTCAGCCCTTGCTTCAGTTTCCCTGTCCTTAACCCTCTGTTCCTGGGCAGTGAAGTGTAAAAGTGGGAAGGAAATATCTCTCCCATCTGCTCTCCAGCTTTATCACCTGCTAAGGACATTTGGATAAAGTAAGCCATTGTGCTCATGCCAGCAGAGAAACTTCACTTCACCACTGTATCAGCGAGGCTGTACTGAGGCTGCTGGCCAGACTGTTTCTTCCTCATATTGCCCCATATTCCAGATCTACAGGAAGTAGCACCATGAGATGTTGGCAGCTAGGTTTATTAACCTAGTGTTAAATACCTAGGAAGTCAGCATCATAAATGTTTGGTTGAGTGTACCCAGTCCCTCCCAGCGTTCCAGTGGAAAGGATTCAGGGCCCCATCTACACAGAGACACTTTCTGAGGCAATTCCATTTAAATGTGGATTTTTATGATTTGGGGTTTGCTCCTAGCACAGCACATGTAGCCAGTAAAGCAGTGTATGCATTTTGTTTTAAGCCCCTCTTTCATGGGGCAAAAGGCCCCTGAAACGGCATTCGTTCAGCGTTGGGTGGGCGGAGTCCTGCGAGTAGAACTGAACATCATCACCTGCGTAGGTGCAGGGCAGCGAATGAGCGGGGGCTCGCTCCCCACCCCTCTCCCCGCTCCCATGCTCAGTGAAGTGCAATGGAAGACAGAGTTACTTCTGAGTAGACTTGTTCAGTCTACACCTCTCCTTATGCCCACCCTTTCTCAGCAGGAATAATGGTCATTTGGGGGCAATCTGCTTTTTAAAACCATTAAAGCTATGCAGACCTTTGCTGTTCCCTAAGAGCAGAGATTTAAAACAACAGGCATGCTCCCTGCCCCTCTCCTCGCTCTCGTGCTCAGTGAAGTGCAGTGGAAGAGAATCAGTGACTTCCAAGTAGACATGTTCAGCCAACACTTCTCCTCGTGTCCACCCTTTCATGACACAATGTTCCCTTCCGCCTATCAGCACTGCTCCCCCCAACCCATGCCAAAGCTAGTTCAGGTCACACAGACTCCCAAACTGCACTGAAGCCGCACCGGGAAAATCCAGGACAAAACAACTTTGCAAAAAAGAGGCTTTTCAGGCAGAAAAACTGGAGGTCGATGCGGGGTGGGGTAATGTCATCTGCCATGGCTGTTTGTGAGATGCAGCAGAACTGGAGTAAATCCTCTATGTAGATGGGGCCCAGGTCTTTCCTGGAAAATCCCTCCAAAACACGGTTTCAAAGCTTTTCCCCAACTGGAAAAAGTCCAGCACCATCTCTTTAAACAGCCAGTGAGCCAACTGCTAATGTGTTTCCTGGCTAATGATATTTGATGTGCGCGATTTCTGGAGATGAGCAGAGGTCACTGGCTGAAGATGATCGTATCAGTCAGGGGGCAGTCTCTGAATCCTCTGCCTGAGATGGCGGGGGGGGGGGGAGTTATTGCCTTTCCTATAGCATCTGCTGACACAAAGCAAGAAACCTACTTGAGTGAAAATAGTTTACCCATTTTTACCCCTGGGCATAGGCTATGACACACCGACTTGGGATCCACTCCTAAAGTTAAGGCTAGAAGAATCCAGTGCTGGATTTCCTGATCACATTTGCTAGCAAGGGGTGGGGGTGGGGTGAGGATATTCATCTTCCTTTCTTGCTCTCTGTGCTGCCTGCCAACTGCTCCAACCCCGTCTGGCTTCAGGTGGCTCATCAGTTTTCTTGCCTGTGACGGAGAAATAACAAAAGCACCTCATTTGTTGCAGTCATCTCTCTGGAAGGGATAAAACACTGCGCCAGTCAGACGCTCCATTCTGCAGCTGATAGCACAATCTCAGCATCCTGTCGCTGTTACTGTAAGGACTGATCCCTTTCATACCCACTGCACATGACAGCAAAATGAAAACTTCATTGATCTACTGATTTCTCTTTCAGGCAAGAGTGTAATGCTGCATTTGTTTCAGAAATTCAGGCCAAAACATTCTTTCACGCTGCTCGTATTATACTACCCAGTTACTAAACGTGACACGGGTGCATGGCGTGTGTTACCAAAGCACTCCATTTCAGAACTGTCAGTGGCAGCAAAAACAAAATGAAATTAAACATCCTCTCTAAGGCCTTAAAGAGCTTTATCAGCATGAGCATTTGTCTAGGGTTGCCATCATTTTATGGGCAGATGTTCTGTGCCGTTAAGAGCTGCATAGCAGGCAGAAGTCAACAGGTGACACTTTCCCAGGTACAGCGATGTAGTGAAGTGGGAGGTTCCACCTGCTGATTTCTGCCTGCTGTGCAGCTGTTTGAGGCTCAAACGTTCTGCCCATGAAAAGGTGGCAACCCTACTTTTATCCAGTGATGCAAGCTTCTGCCTCCAAAAGTTCATGCCACAGTAAGCCACTTGATCTTTCAGGTGCCACAAGATTCTTTGTCTTTCCAAACACTTTAGATCCGCACCTGGACATCAGTGGTGCTGCTGGCGAAGGTGATGGAGCAATGGTATGAGCTGAGTTTCTAAATCTAAACTAACTAGCAGCCAAGTCCTATGCATGTCTGCTCTGCCAGCTTCCATGGGACTTCTAGGGTTGCAGTCATGCAGCTCAGTCCTGATCCTGTTTACTTCGAAATAAGTTCTGCTGAGCTCAGGCGGACTTAGTCACAAAAAGTGTGCATTGTATTACGCCCTCACACCCCAATTAACTGAGAACCCCAAAGGTGAGTTACCCAGGATTTTGTTTCCTTGGAACGAATGAAATGCAGAGATCTCTTTCAGTGATCCAGTGGAGGCTTATACAAAAACCATTTTGTATGGTTTAGTTACATACATATACTGGGGCATAAATGGAGGCTCACAGCATTAACAGCCCCAACAAATACTGCTCCCTCATTAGGTTTCCAGGAGGGCCACCAGCGCCATAATATTCTCACAGAGAGAAATTCAGCTCTCTGATGGTGTCTCTCAGCCCCACTCAAATCCCCCTGTAGACCTGGGCTGTGTTTCCACCAGCGATTTACTCCAACCTGGCTGCACGGTGAGGTCTCTGTGTTTCCATGACCATTCATGATCGTGGCCATTCAGCACCAGCCCCACATTTTATCATGGAAAAACCACTTCTGAGACTGGTTTTAGTCTGACTTTTCCAGTTTACTTTAGCTCCACTACTGCTCTGTTTCTACAACTGCACTGGGTTAGGTATCATAGTCCTGCCCCTGGAGCATGTAGCCCGGCCTTTGTGTCATTCATGACCTCAGTGACCCAACCCTTTCCTCCCTGTTTTCTGGAAGTTTCATTGCTGTTTTGGAGCAGGATGCCGAAGGACCAACTTTTAAAACATTGAAAATAAGTACTAGAACACTAGTGTGTACAAGCCTGCTATCACGGGCAAGCAAGTACTCCCACCACAGCCTGAAAATCAGGTTTATCTCAGGTCGCTTCCCCAGAACTACACGGGGGGAGGATCCACAGCTAATATTTCTTTGTGTCATTTGGACCAGGGAAACAATGCCACAGGCATCATAGTCTAGTTTTCATATTACATGCTAAGTCACTATCTCATTATCACACCATTGCTCAGGTCTTTGATCAATATGCACACCCCGTGTCAGTATCTTCCTATGACTCTATCACTCCATCACTCCATCGCGAAATAAATAGCACTAACATGCATTTGTGTTAGTGCATACGGCTGGGAAGTCTACTCAGAAGTAACTCCCATTGTGGTCAATGAGGCATGTTCCTGAGATTGCCATTAAGAGGAGCAGAGCCTGGAGGGGGGAGCCTCTCTGATTGGTTCAGCAGCCGCTGCCAGTCTGATGATGGTCGCTTCTAATCCCCCCACCCCACCGAGAAGTGTGTTTCTGTCAGTGAAGGGGGAGAGGGAAGGGGGACACAGTAAGAGGAGGAGGTGGGAACATGGATGAGGTAATCAGACCCAACCCAGACTCCACCCAGCCATCAAGAAAATAATTTGATTAGAGCTCGGTGGAAACAGCACAGAGCCCCAGGCTACAGTGATGATAAGCTGGGACTTTAAGCACTGTGGAAACCAGAAAAAGAGCAGATGCGATTGGAGAAACATTGCAACAAAGCTGCAAGCCAGGTGAAGCCAACACTGTGGAAACCCACCCCTGTTCTTTGGTTTCCTGTTTACACAGAGACTTGGCTTATCCTGCCGCCTTGGCTAGTGGTGGGAATGAGGATGAGACATCTCTGTCCATCAGCAATGCCTTCTTTGGCCATCTTAGCTCCCATTGAGACACATCTCCTGAATATTATGGACCATGAACCCAGTAGAGGCTGATGGCTTTGATTTTGATGGGGCTGTGTCTCCTTTCTGGGTTTCAGTCAGAACCAGCCAGAACTCTAAAGGAGGTATCCTAGGTGCTGAATCCTATCGCCCAAATAGGTTCAGCACCTTGGATGGCTCCTTTAGGGTTTTGACTGGTTCTGGCTGAAACCCAGAATGGATTCACTGCCCCACCAAAATCGGACCACCAGCCTCCACTGCATCAACCTATCTTTTGTCAGTTCTCAGAGCTTGCCTCAGGGCAACCCATGCAAATTTCAGTCTTAAGAGTTAAAAATCACAGAGCTGGAAAGGGGGGTCCTGAGGGGGGTCATCTTGACCAACCCCCTTCTCATAACACAGTTGTAGTCAACCTTTGCTTCAGGTGAAATCACATAAACCATTTTGTTAAAAGGTATTTTGTGTGGGGAGCAGAAGGAGCAGAATGGCCTGAAGATAATCAGATGTAAGAGAAGAAAAGGCTCCTGTGCCTTTAATAGTGGTACATAAGGTAGAATTTCAGCAGATGAAGCTTGTGATGTCATTGTTCTACAAGGGTGAACAAGCTCCACCAACCAAAATGTCTGCTTCTACACAGCTATTGAAGCTACATTAGCTCTAGTCTCTGTTGTTACTAAGGGGACACACCAGTGGAACATTGCCTTTGGGGGACTCATTTTTGTGTTGCACAGCTCAGGTTACCCTCCTAGAGAGAATCCATATGTCATGTCATATCCATACGATCCCATCGCTGTAATGCTATATCCCTCTTGTGCATTTATACCTCATAACATGCACAATGACATCTGTTGCAGTATTTTGGATAATACGGCATAAAAAGCAGGAAATAATGCTAGAAAAGCAGTATACGGAGTGTGTAATGTGCCCCAAAAGTTATCCGTGCACTTCAATACCAATAAAAAGCACTAGTGTAGATCTAGCTCTAGTCTTTTCTCCCCTAGTATTCCCTGTTAGGAACCTAGCAAGCCAAGATGACACTCAACAGTCTTGAGTCCTACAATTTGGATGCTCCTGAAACAGATGATATTGTAAAGATATCTTTTAGTTCTGTTCTATAAGGGCAGCTTTACACAGACACGTTTTTGAAACAGTGGGTACAATGATCCCATAAGAGCATTTCCATTTGAACCTGGCTGCCACTGTGTTTACTTTCTCTGTGGTTGCTTTCTTAATGGAAGCAAAGAAAGACTGTGTTGTAGGCATTTTCACATGACTGGGTCATGTGAAGCTAGAGGTGATGAGATATGTTTTTATATTATTCCAGATAGCATATGGAGCAATTTTAGTTAAAGGGTCAGTTTGTTGGCCTTGTGCATTAATGCAGAGATAGCTCAGCAAAACAAATTAAACTACACAAAAAACAAACGTATTTTCAACACTACAGGAGCCTTTGGAAGCCAGGGACTCCATTTATGAGGAAAATTAGTATCCCTTGTGGGGAGAAAAGAACTAATGTTCTCAGCCTGTCATTTTAGGTTTATCGCATTGTCAGTTCCTTTTTCAACATATCAGGCAATGGCATTTGACTCTAATCCTTCTTTCAGCACTGCCAATATTTAGATAATACTGAGAAACTGTGTTCTAGAGCTTGTCACTGCAGTAGGGGCCAGGGGGGCTCCTCTAGGTTCAAAATTCTTTCAAGGGATTTTTTAGCGATGCTGTGGATGCTTCCAGATGAAGGGCTCCTACTACTACCAGCAAGAAGGCATTGTGCAGCTATTCTGTCTTTTCTTTCTTAATGGATTTTCTGCAGTAAGAGAAAAAAGTGGAGGGAAAACATGGAAGGGTTATGAGCTGAAGACATTGTCACCTGGGCCTCCTGCCCTGTAACTTTCTACGAATGAGGCAGGAGGATGGCACCATATAAGCCTCCTCTGGAAGCACCCCATGTCTCCATTCTCACTGGGATGATATGTCACAGAGACGTTGTGTGAGGCCAAATGTATTCAGCTCATTCAGATGCAATGTTGCAGATGTTGGGTTGTATCCAACATTAGTCTAACTTATTAGACTAATAAGCCATTTTGTTCAGTGGGTCTACTCTAAGGATAAGTGAGAATTTCAGTTCAGTTTTGATAAGAATTTACCAAAATTCTCAAAGTTCTTTATATTCAGGAGCAAAGATCTTGAGATTTAAAAAAGTTTGAATGCAGGAGAAAGAAAAACAGACAGATTCACCCATCCCTAGTCTACTTTAAATATGACTAACACTGGATATGACCCTTTATTTTTGTAACACACATTACAAAAGAGAAAAATGGCTTGGTTACTATACCAGCACCATAGCACACGCGGCAGTATATTAGTTCGAATAGGCCTAACATGGAGACAGAGAAAGAGGGATACTGAGGAAGTTAACATTTGCCAAACAGAAGCAGAAGGAAGTGCTATGGAAAGGGCAAGATGGGTTTTGGAGGCTATACATCCAGAAGGAGCTGTGGTGCTGGTGACAATGGTGGGTTGCAGGGGTGACATAGCTAAGATTTTGCAGAGGAAAGAAAAAGAAATAGAGCATACCTGGATTCAGAATACAGGGAACCCAGTGGCTTCCCTTCCTGGTTGCTCAGAAATAGCTGGAAAAGCAGTGTGGGCACAGGTGACCCTCAGCTTTCCCAGCTTTTGGTTACAATTCAAAATGGAGTGAAAGCCTTACACTGCTTTGATGCTCTTGAGTACCAAGTTGTCCAGGGACGGCCAGTGGGTGACATTTCCAGCAATGGTTCTAACACAACTGGTACTCACAACGATGACAGGGAGACCAAATGGAGGCTTAGCCATTATTAGGGATCCTGGAGCCACCTCAAGTTTGTCTTAAAGTAGAATTTTAAATGGAGAGCCTTGGAACATAGCTTCTCCATGGACCTGAGTAGAAGCAAAACAGGTGACGCTGGCCCTGGAACCATGGGTTAGGCCCCAGAGCGGATTGAGGCTAGGCACCAAAGTGCTAGGCAAGGATCACAAGGAACGACCTTGAAGACCACCAAGTTAACTCCATGTTATCTTAGAGTTGAGCTAAAGCCCACAAACATGATGGGTGCCCAAGCAAGAAGAAAGAACATTTCATGCCCCAAAAAGAACAGGTCTAGGCTTCCAAACAAAGAGTACAAAGGAGGACTCAGTAACTCTGAAGCTGACTCAGGATGGGTCAGAACAAAGAGGACAGTTTGAAGAATGAAAGGAAACTGCAGTTACAGCTAGTTGGCTGTACAGTGAAAGTGCTAGGGAAGATAATGTGCTCCTAGTATGCAATACAAAAGATACCACAAGGGGTGCTCAAGTGGTATCTCATCCTACTGACCTGTCCGGTGAACCCATAATGGATTCTGGAGCCAAGGTGTCAGAGTAATGTCAGTGAAAATGCAAAGTGTAACTGCACATGTACAGAGAGCCAGCACATCTAAGCTCTTTCATAACAGCCTATTAACACAAAGGGCAGGTGAGGGAAGGAGGCATATCACACTGAAAGCTGTATCGGTATTTAAAATACCAGTACTGTCTAATCTTTTTGACAAGCGTGCTTCATGTCAAGTCCTAACTATGAGATGTTGCCACCACTCCAGTTCTCACCCCAGTACATCCGCTGCCACCCCCCGGCGTGCTTTAAGGTTTATAGCACATCTACCTGGGAGCAAGCCCCGCTGAACTCAGTGGCTTTGCCTCTGACCACGTAAACATCCATAGGAATGTACCATAAATGTCAAGTCTGGGCACCCCCTTCCACACTGCTATGTGGCAGAACAAGCACAGACTGTCTTTGTTCCTCAGAAGAAAGGGAAATGGGTCCCTAATCGAGAAGAAGGAATGCAGGAAAGGAAAGATTCTGGCGGAGTCACATTATTAAATATGAAGAGCACTGCACAAGGAAGGGGTGACCTCCTGTGACACTCATGCAAAGATAACCTCCCATTCTCATTCTGGGCATGCCCGACACCCGCAGTGCCTGGTGACACAAGCTGATTGCACAACGATCAGGAGATAAAGCAGTAATTGAAATGTAAGGTGCCGTGCAATGTGCACTTTATTTCCCTTTTCTCCAAACGGAGTTTGATGATTTGCACCACAGCACTCTCTGTCTGTCTGTCTGTCTGTCTCTCCCTCTCTGCTCCCTGGGCCTCTTGGACCACAGCTGCAACCGCAATGCAACAGCACCCTGCCAAGCACATTGAAGCGCTTCAGTGCACACAGAACCACAGGAGGCCCGTGACAAGGTCTCTGCAGCAGGATGAAAGGGGAAGCGCAAGGCAGGGCAAGTATGTCATCATCGTCATCACTGGCATTTTAGGGTGAGCCAAACTAACATGGCACCTGATGCTCCTTGGTTTACCTGGATGGCAGAGGCAAAGAAAGGAGTTAGGGAAATGGATCCATCTAATAGATGAGGTCAATGAAGCTTGGCACATTCTAGAATCTCAAGTAGTTTCGTTATCAGAAACACCAGACGTTCATATGGGGTTTTTTGTACCAAATTGCTTTTCAGAGAAGGAGATGTCACTATTTCCTTCTTTTTATAACACCACAGGGAACAAGGAGCCAGATGGTGACAAACGTGTCTTTGGATTGGTAACAATGGAATGCGTGAAGTCCATTGCTCTTTGCTCTCCACTACAGGACTTTCCATGGCTTTGACTATATCTGCACAACTTCAATGTTAGGCATATGTGCTCATACTGTTGTATATATGAAGAAACTGAGGCACAGGGTTCTTATGGGTATGGCAAAATAAACCTTCACAAGATCATTATTATTATTATTATTATTAATTTATTTTTTTTAGTTTATTGTTATTAATTTCATTTCATTTCTACACCACCAAATAGCCGAAGCTCTCTGGGAGATATACCACATAAAATACAGCATAAAAATTTAACTATACAACATTTAAAACAATTTAGACAGCTGAAAACAGTTTTGACACAATACTAGACCTCTTTAGATGACTGGCATAAATGCCGCATCATATGCCATTAAATACTTGGGACAGTTTTAACCTAGCCCCCAAAAGATGACAGTGTTGGCACCAGGCAGCCTCAGTGGAGTGCTCATTCCACATTCCACAGTTGGGGGGCCGCCACTGAGAAGGCCCTCTCCCTTGTCACCACTCTCCAAGCCTCCGTTGGAGGAGCACTTGGTGGAAGGCTCCAGATGTTGATCATAGTGTCCGGGCAGCTTCAGGTCAGGAGAGGAGTTCCATCAGGTATTGCAGTCCCAAGCCGTGTAAAGCTTTATACATTGGAATCAGCACCTTGAATCAGGCTCAGAAACATACAGGCAGCCAATGCAGGTGGACTGGAATTGGCCTAATGTGCTCAGACCTTCTGATCCCAGTTATTCATCTGGCCCCTGCATTTTGCACAAGCTGCAGCTTCTGAACAGTCTTCAAGTGCAGCCCCACACAGAGTGCATTGCAGTAATCTAACTTGGAGATTACAGAGCATAGATTGCTGAAACCAGGTTATCCCTGTCCAGATAGGGGCATAGCTGGGCCACCAGCCAAAGCTGGTAGAAGGCACTCTGAGCCACTGAGGCCACCTGAGCCTCAAGCATTTGAGAACCCCCAAGATATGAACTTGCTCTCTCAGTGGGAATGCAACCCCATCCAGAACAGGTTGAGCACCCTCCATCTAGTCAGAAGAACCACCGACTAACAGCATCTCAGGCTTGTCTGGATTGCGCTTCAGTTTATTAGCCCTCATCTAGTCCATTGTCACAGCCAGGCACTGATTCAGCACATCCACAGCCTCACCGGATGAAGATGAAAAGAAGTAAAGCTGTGTGTCATAAGTGTACCAATGGCAATGCACACAAAAACTCTAGATTACCCCACTCAGCAGTTTCATGTGGATGTTAAATAGCATGAGAAACAAAACTGACCCCTGAAGAACCTCATGTTGGAGAATCCATGGGGCTGAGCAATATTCCCCAAGCACCACCTTCTGGAGCCATCCATCCAAGTAGGAGTGGAACCATCACTACACATTAGCTCCGACTCCCAGCTCAGACAGTCATCCCAGAAGGATACCATGGTTGATGGTATCAAAAGCTGCTGAGAGATTTAGGAGTATCAGCAGGGTCATACTCCTCATTTCTCTCCCAACATAGGTCATCATACAGGGTGACCAAGACTGTTTCCATACCAAAACCCAGCCTGAACCCTGACTGAAATGGATCCAGATAACTGGTCTCATCCAAGAGTGTCTGGAGCTGGTTGGCCACCACCCGCTCAAGGACCTTGCCCAGGAAAGGAACATTTGCCACTGCCCCAAAGTTGTTAAGATCTTCCTGGTCCAGAGAGGATTTCTTCAGGAGTGGTCTCACCACCACCTCTTTCAGGTGGGCTGGGACCACTCCTTCTTGCAAGAAGGCATTAATGACCTATTTGGCCCAGCTGGTTCTTTGCTCCCTACTGGCTTTTATAAGCCAAGAGGGGCAAGGATCCAGTATGGAAGTGGTTGCATGAACCTGTACAAGCACCTTGTTAATGTCCTCAAGCTGTACCAACTGAAACTCATCCAAGAAAACTGGACCACACTTTGCTCTAGGAACCACACCTGATTCACCTGCTATAACACTGGAGTCTTGGCGGATGCAAGAGATTTTATCCTGAAAGTGCCTAGCAAATTTATTACAGCCAGCCTCAGATGGGTCAATAATGCCTTTAGGGTCAGCATGTAATAGGCCCCAGACGACCCTAAAAAGCTCTGCTGGGCAGCACATGGAAGATTGAATAGAGGCAGCAAAATGTTGTTTCCTTGCTGCTCTCACTGCCCCTGAATGTACCCGACCATATACCTGACCAGTGTTTGACTGCATCCAGTAGGAGTTTTTCTCCACCTGCACTCCAGCTATCTCCTGTTTTGTTTCATTGCTTTCTGCTCCGGGGAATGCCACAGAGCCATACGAGCTCTACAACAGAGAGGGTGCTCAGGAGCAATCGTGTCAACCACCTGGGTCATTTCTTCATTCCACAGATCAACTAGGGTTTTGACAGGAGCACCAACCATATCAGCTGGAAAACTCCCTAGAGCCCTCTGGAAACTATCTGGATCCATTAGCCCCCGGGGATGGATCATCTTAATAGATCCCCCACCCTTGCAGAGGGGAAAAGCCACCGTCCATCTAAATCTCAACAGGAGGTGATCTGACCATGACAAAAGGACAGATTCAGGCCAGGGGCAGGCAAGCTGGTGCCCTCCAGATATTTTGGACTACAAATTCCATCCACTCTGACAATTGGCTGGGCTGGCTGGGGCTAATGGAAGTTGTACTCTGAAACATCTAGAGGGTCCCAAGCTGAGAGCTTCTTGCAGCTCCTGTCTTCATCCACTGAACCATTTCTTTGTCTCATGTGGTCCTTAGCTGCCATGTTTGTTCACCTTGAATGTCATTTATATCACTGCTTTCTCGTTGCTTGGCTGCTCCCATTCCTTGGGTCAGGTTCATACAGTCTGTAATCTGCAAGTGCTATCTGCCTGGTTTTGTTTATTTATTTTGTCATTTATTTAATGATTACATTTCTGTCCTGCAAGCCTTCAACACAACAGTGCTCTCAGGCAGTACCTGATCAGACAGTGGGCCTGCATGCACAACCCCACAGATATTGCAATCTTATGCCCTATTTATTCAGAGGTAAGTCCCATTTTATCCAATGGAGTTTACTTTCAAGTAAGTGTGCACAGGACTACAGCCAAGGTATATGATGAATGTATGATACAGCCATACATCCAATGATCCCTGTGGTTCAATCCACCGTAAAAGAAAAGGAGTGCAATACCACCAGGTATGCCCAGTGTCATATCTTACATCTTGCCAAAGTTGGATGCAAGAAGCCTTTGGATTTGAATGTAATTTTGTAAAACTTGGGTAACTGCAGTGTAAATGACTATTGTAGAAATGAAAAGGAAGTACCGGAGTTAGCATCAAGAAAGTTGCCAGGGTGCTAAAGATATGAAAGCTGGAGATTATGTTAGTCTTAACTCACAGGTCTTCTTGTTGTTAGCAATTTTCTTAATGGGAAGAACATCTGAGCTAATTTAACTGAGAGCTAATGAATATATTTTGCAGAATAATGTGTGTGTGTGCACGTGCGTGTGTGTCTATGATTGCTTGGAAATGAAGCATCTGTGCAGTGCTTATTATATGACACTGTCTTCAGTTATTTCGTTTTCCCATTTTTATTATGACATTGGAGACCTTGAAGTATTACTGAATTCTTATCACAGCTGGAAGTAAATACCCTGGATAGATATAGGATCTTATTTGTATCTTTTGTTATTGTGTACAATAGCAGGTACAACTTGACTCTGACTTGACTCTAACATCAGAACAGCATTCCTGGATCAGACCAAAGTTGTTGATCTAGTTACAAGTGGATCTTTTCTGTGTGGTTTCTGTCAGAAACTCATGCACCAAATCTCGATGCTCCTTTTTTTTCTTTTTCTTTTTTAACTTAGAAGAATTCATGGGTGGGTTTGCTGATGTATGAGAAAATTCTTCAAAATCCTCCAATACTCAACACACCCATTTTTATCATTTCTTCCGATAGTGGCTAATCCTAAATACAAAGTGTGTTCCACCCTCCTTTGATCAGTTTCAAAAAGTCCCATTTACTCAGTTTTAGCAATTTTTCCTCATATGGAACAATTTGAGAAAAGTAACCATTTCATATGCAGCAGCAAGAAGCAGCCAAGTGGCTACAGGTGCAATCCTATGCATGTTTAGAGAGAAAGTAGTCCTACAACTCCCAGTATGCCCCAGCCAGCCATGGTGGCTGAGGCATACTGGGAGTTGTAGGATTTTTTTCTGTCTAAACATGCATAGAATTGCACCCTAAATGATTTATTGTGGTCTGGGCATCTTTACGCAATCTAATGCCTTCTCCTAGGTTTCCCATTTTTTCTGTTAGA
This sequence comes from Heloderma suspectum, assembly GCF_057233095.1. Taxonomy (NCBI): domain Eukaryota; kingdom Metazoa; phylum Chordata; class Lepidosauria; order Squamata; family Helodermatidae; genus Heloderma; species Heloderma suspectum. The sequence continues at coordinate 282,942,874 of NC_139459.1, forward strand.
TCTGTTCCTCTGCTTTTAGCATCAGTTGGGCGTACAGAAATTTTTGCAGGTAAAGCTTTCCTTCTCACTTTTCTGCATTGACAGGATAAGCTTCATGATGTAATAACTTTCTGTGTGATGTGCTGCTGTTGAAAGGTGCAGGGATAGTTTAGAAGGGGGCAATCATATTGACGATTTAGGACACAATCCTATGGCACCTAGACATTGTCTGAGGGGCCATAGGAAACTGGGGATTCCCCTTCCAAGGTCAGAGACAGCATTCCAACCTCAGAAGGGGGAGTGGGAGATCAGATCCCCAACACTGACCCCTCGCAGCACACTGGCTGCCCTCCAAGGTCAGAAAAGTGACCTCGTTGAGAGGGGAAAGGAGCATTCTGGTGGGTGGGGAGAGGAGGAGACCAGAGAGGCCAGGATATGAGTTATCCTGAGTCTCTTCCAGCCTCCTTCCCTTCCCCTCTGAAGCCCCATTGCTAGACAGGCAAAAAGCCTGTCTAGCAAAATATGCAGGGTGGGAGGACAGGAAGGCGAAGATCACCTCCGCTGTGCCTCCTGCTCTACATTGGATGACTGGAAGCCTCTGAGTTCGGCGGCTTCCGATCATCAAGGGCACAACCAATAGGATTGTGCCCTAACAGTATTTAAAAGAGTTATTTTCCTTTCTGACTGACAACCAGTGCATAAAAGGAAGAATTTAACAAAAATAGCTTCCCCTTTGACTGCATTTCCATTCTGGGAAAGGCTAACCAGCTGGATTTCTGCCTGCCACACATAAAGAAACAAAACATAGGTCATAGTAGGCAACCCACCTTTTTGCCTGTGGTACAAATAGAACTATCCTCTGAGTTATCCTAAGACTAGGGATGTCTGCATATTTTAAAAGCAAAATAGGCCTAGAGCGGCTATGAGAGATGGCCTGTGAAGACAGATCTGCAACAGCAGGTTGTGAGGCAGGTTTATAGGTTGATTAGGTTAGGTCTCTTTACCAAATACATGCACTTTGCTTGTCTTCACTCTGTGAGTATGCTCTTGCAAAGGTCAGTTAAATGTTTCTCCCAGCAGGGTTTTAACCAAGGTGTGGGAAATAGAAAATGCCATTTTCTATTGTTGTCAAGATCTATAAGAAATCTTGCCTAATCTATATCCTTCCTTATAGACGTATAGGGCTACCACCATTTCCCCCCTTTCAGTTAGGGCTCCAGCAAAGCATTTCTCAGCATGGGGATGCAGAAGTTTGGCACTTGGTTATCGTTATTATTTTTAGTTGATGCATTTTACCCCATTTTTCCAGCCCTCCAAAAATAATCCAAAGTAGCTCACAGTCTAAAAGTCATGATGCAAAACAATAACAGGATGGGGAGGGAAGAGGAAAACAAGCAAACCCAAGCACCAGTTCTTAAAGATATAAAGTTCTGAATTACCAGCTGGGATGGAAACTGTTCAGGGAAAGGTGGAGCCAAATGGAGCTGGTCTGCCAGCTGAGCCAATGATGTGGGCCCTACTTTCCACCTCTCCCTCTGCTGTAGCCAGCTTATGCATGTCATGCAAAAGCTCTACCCCAAAAGGTGGTCTCCCTGTCTTTCCCCAGGGACTGCAGAGGATGAGGTTCCTCCACTGTTCATAGTGGTGTAGAAGGGGGACTTACAGGAGGTCAGCTTGTCATGTCACTGCAGGGATAAGAAAAGCTGAGAAAATTCCATCTCCATTGCTTGGCCGGTGTGGTACTGGCCAAGCTGCCAGTAGGGTGGCCAGCTGCAGAGGTCAAGGCTCTTGCAGCTTTAATAGTTGTATACAAGAGGGAATTTCAGAAGATGTAGCTGAAATTCCCTCTTCCACGCAACTCCTGAAGGTACAGGAGCCCTGTCCTCTTTTGCAGCTGGCCACCCTACTTTCAAGAGATAGTGCACATCTCTTTTCAAACTCTGAGGGAGGATGCAGCTGCTGTGCCACCTGCCCTACTGGTCCCTTCACTACACTTTTTCACCTGCCTGCCTGGTGGTAGTGTAGTGGTCGGTACAGGCTCTCATCATGATGATCCCCAAAGCCACACTACCATTAAAAGGTAACATGCTGTTTGTCTCTTAGTGTTGGCTACACTGATGGGCAGCAGCTCTCCAGGTTCTCAGCCAGGAGCCTTTCCCAGCCTTACCTGGAGATGCTGAGGACTGAGCCCAAGGGCTTCACCACACCAGGCTTTTTATCCTGCAACTTACAAGACCTTCTGCTTCTGGATTCTTTGTGGTATTAAGATCAGCTCCTTACACAGGCTGACATGGGCTTTTTCCCAGGATTTCCTTTGTCTGCAAGTTCTACATGTTTCATTATACAGCCACTAGATAGCTCTGTGTTATAGCAGAACTGCGCAATTTCATATGGCCATTAAAATGGATTAACATTTATGACTGCATTATCCCTGATCTTTTAAAAACTGGAATGAGGGTCAAAAAGTGCAGGAGATGCCTGGAGGTTGATGATGTTGTGTAAAGGACCTGCAAACTTCTGTGAGTGACCGATCATGAGCTTGCAATAAAAGCCTTGTGTAGAAATGCTCCACGACTTTTGACATGCATGTGGTCTCTACCACTGAGCTACAGCCCTTACCCAAAATTCAGTGATCCTTGATTCCAAAGGTGCATGTCACTTAACATGGTGGGTGGGAGACAAGATTGCCACCGTTTTTTAAAAAACAAGACCCCTTCCTATTCATTTAACAGCAGTCTGACATGTAGGAATTTAGCAGGTGGAGCTTTCCCCATCAATTTCCTCTAAACTTTATCTGCTCAATGCTTGCTGGTCTGACTGCTGTTAAAGGCATAGATACAAGGCCAGTAAAAAAAGGGGTGACAATTTATTTAACTATTTAGGTATATTTATTTGGCCACCCAATAACATGTTTTCTAGTCCACCCTAGGCAGTGAAGGCTTTTAGAACAATGTTTAAGTTAAACTGGCAGAATGAAATAATTTCTCATGTTATCCAATAATGCTGTTTCAAGCTATATGCATTCCTGTGCTCAGTAACAAGTTAATTATATGTGGTTCTTCTCTCCCCTTGTATGGGAACAGAATGACATCCACTGTTTAGCAGTCATTTTGAAGTCACCCTCTGCTTTTTAAATTATTCTGGACTTTGAACTGTTCTCAAAGCAAGTGTGAGTTTATGCATGCATCATTCCATCTTTAGTGGCTGCCAAATCTGGAGGCCTAGTCAATGCAAGTTATTGATAGCAAATCAATTATCTCAGACAATGCATCAAAATGAAAGAGCTTTCACTAAATTAATAAGTGAGTCCAAGTCTTTCCTTTTTTTTTAAAGTGTCAGATAAGGACAGCTCAGTCTTCAGGGAGACCAGCCTCCAGAATTCAGTATCCAAAGGCAATCAGCAGCTAAAAGCATGGTCTTAGTGGTATTTTTCTCCCCTTCCCTTATTTGAAATGTTCTGATTGTCTTAATTGTTTCAAGCAGTATTCCCCAACCTGGTGCCCTCCTGATGTTTTGGATTTCAGTGCCCACCAGTCCCTGCCAGCATGGTCAGGAATGCTGGGAGCTGTATTCCAAAATATCTGGAGGACACCAGATTGGGGAAGGCTAGTTCAAAGCCTAACTGCAGAGAAGCTATGGGAGAGCTCACTTTAGCTTAGAAGGAACAATGTAAGTATCGATGCCATGACTGCTGCCATCTCCAAAGATCATAAGCTCAGAAGATTATGTCACTGCAAACCACCTTGATCCCATAGCCAAACATTCAATAAATTTGATATTTATATTTGGGAGAGTGCCCTGTTGACTGATTGGTATCAAAGCCTAGTCCATCTCCTGTATTTATTTCAGAGGCATGTTTCCATGCTATTGGCTTTACTTTGTTTGCAGCTTTGTTGTGATGTTTCCCCAATCACACCTTCTCTTTTTCCTGTTTCTACAGCCCTTAAAGACCCAGCTTATCATTGCTGTAGCCTGGGGATCTGTGCTGTTTCCACTGACCACTAATTGAATTATTTTCTTGATGGCTGGAGTCTGAGTGGAGTGTGGGTTGGGTCTGATTACCTCATCAGTGTTCCTGCCTTCTAGGCCATGTTTCCAGGACAACGGAAGGAGAAGCTAATAGAGGAGTACCAGATTTTTTAAAAGGAATCAGCTTTGCTGTGAAGAGAGGCTTTCCCCCTCTTCTCCCCCCCCCCAGGCTTTCTCCTTTCCCCTGAAAGTCCAGATGCACCTGCATTTCAGGAGCAAGCCTCACTGAGCACAATGGGAGTTACTTCTGAGTAAACACACATATGCTTGTGCTGGGAAAGGGGGGGAGAACACAAAGAGGGAAACCAGCCCCCATTTTAACCCAGAGGACCTCATTGACCACAATGGGAGTTACCTATGAGGAGATATTACTGGGTTTCTTGTGGGAAAGAGAGCAGTAAACACAAAGACAGAAACCAGCCCCCATTGTAGCCCGCAGGATATCTATAACAAAGCTGTAAAGTACTTTCTTCCTAAGGCAATTATTCAGGGTCTCGAAATCCCACTTGGGCACTTAATCCCACTTAAGAAATTGTGCTTTAAAGGGTGCCATTTCAATTGAGGGGGAATCTCTGTACTTTCTGATGTGGGCATTCAAAGGCAAGCCTCATCCACCACAATGGGAGTTACTTCTGAGGAGACATTAATGGGTTTTTTTGTGGGAAAGAGACCAAAACCAGCCCCCATTTTAACACATAGGATCTCTATTTGGAAGCCGCAAAGGAATTACGTCCTAAGGCAATGGAGCAGAGCCTTGGGATTGCCTTAGTTGCATTTAAGGAATTGAGGGCTTTGATATGTGCCATGTCAATTGAGGGGCTTCTCTGTTATTTCTGTGGTCATTGAGAGGGCAAGCGTCATTCAGCACAATGGGAGAAAACACCCCATGACCCCAGGCAAGGGCTGTGTTCTGTTCTGGTGCTTATTTTCAATGATGTTTTAAAAGTTAAAACAATGATGTTTTAAAAATCCCTCGGCATCCTGCTCCAAAACAGCAATGAAACTTCTGGAAAACAGGGAGGGAAAGGGTTGGGTCACTGAGGTCAGAGCGACACACCCACAAAGGCCAGGCTACATGGCCCATGGGCAGGACAATGATACTGAGCCCAGTGCGGTTGTGGAAACAGGTCAGTAATGGAGCCAAAGCAAGCTGTAAAAGTCAGACTATAACCAGTCTCAGAAGAAGCGTTTTTTCTGCATTAAAATGCAGGGCTGGTACTGAATGGCCATGACATCATGGAAACACAGAGACCTCACCTCACAGCCAGGTTGGAGTAAATCGCTGGTGGAAACACAGCCCAGGTAAATACAATTGCTGCTAATGCCAGTTGGTTGCATGGCAGATGGTGGAGGACAGTAGAAGATCGTGTGTGGTGCTCATTAGCTGCACATTGGAGCAAATGTATCTGTTTGTTGGAAGATCACTCTGCCACAAGTGGGTGAGGGACAGGTGGGGGGGTCACTGACCATTCCCCTCAAATATAGAGCCCCTTCTGCAGAACACACTGCATGTGCCAAGCACCCTCCCCAACCCACAGCTGAATCTGTGCAGCTCTCCTCTAGACAGAATCCCCTCTTACCAAAGCCCTAGGGGCATAAGCACACACCGTTCTTTCCTTCTCCCACACAAGGACAGAACAATCCCACTCACCTCTGTTGGAACTAGGGCAGCTGGAATGCCAGGGGTAACCAAAGCTTTCCCCTGGCTTCAGTGGGATTTGCTTCTATGTAAGTTGGCTTCATATTACAGCCTCTGCGCCTTTAATAGCTGCATGGCCTGCAGAGGTTGATCAGGTGTGGCATTTTGCGACACTTTCACGCAGCATCAGTTTGTTTTTTGACTATCATAATGCCATTAAAGGAACTGAACATCTGTCATGAAAATAGGGGACAACCAATAAAGCGGATTGCTGTCCTTTCACAGAGGATCCTGGGGCCAAACTATATGAATGCAATTTATATGCATGGGGAGTTGTTGTTATGTAAACAGAAGCCACAGGGCAGCCTTAGGACTGTGGGGGTGAGGGGTGAAATTTTTCCTCTCCCTGCCTAGTCTTTACAGAAAGCACAACTCTGAAGCTGCTATTTGCATTTCAAGGGAAGGTCTCATTGGCTCCATGGAGTACAAATGGCAGCTACAAAGAGGCTGATTTTGCTGCGACCATGGTGGGGAGAGAAATTCCTCACCCACTCCCAGTTCTGAGAGGAGGAGCCATAGCACCATGGTAGAGCACCTGCTTTCCATGCAGAAGGTCGCAGGTTCTATCCCCAGCATCTCCAGGTAGGTCTGGAAAAACTTCTGTCTGAAACCCTGGAGAGTTGCTGCCACGCTCAGGGTCAACAATATTGGGCTAGATGGACCCAGGGTCTCAGTCAGTGACCCAGTTTGCATGATCATGGAGGGGAAATAAGCCACAGTGGCTCCCCCCCCCCCACGCTGTGTGCACGTGCCAGTCACATGCTGGGGGAATTCTGGGTGGCTTGTTACCCACAGCAAGAAGCCACCCTGGCTGGATTCGCACAACACACAACAAGCTGTGCTGCTGACGGTAATTATGCAACTGGCACGCAACTGGCACACTCAGGGGTGAAATGAGCCACTGTACCTTATTTCCCCCTCCATGATCAATGTTCCAGTGACTCCTGGAACTGCTGGCAACCTCCTGGCAGCTGCTATTTGCATAACAAAAATGCATGTTAATTCCATTGAAGTAGTTATCATCATGTCTAGTCTGGCTGTCATTCTGTGGGAAGAGCCGAAGTAACTCTGTCACCACCTTTTGAGCCCCGAGGGCTGCATGTGACACTGGCTCAGGCGCCATATGCATGGACACGCAGAGACATGTGCACACACATCCCAGCAATCTCTGGGAGTATCCTTGGGGGAGAGAGCAGCAGGTCTTCTCCCGAGTCCCTCCCCCAGAGGCCTTATACGGATCCTTCCTCACTGCCAGCAGTGGTGGGAAAAGAGTGATCTAAATGAGACTCTCTGGGAGAGGGAGTGGAGACCACAGGCAGTGGGGATTTCCACTGCAGTGGTGGGGTCAGGGCACCCTTGGGGTGGCGCAGTGACGGCTTTAGTGACGTTGTACACCCCTGCTCTAGTGAATCAGCTGGCTGGTTCTAGGAAAGTGAAATATTATGCATCTGAAATATTCATATTCTTGTGAACTGCCCAGACAGCTTCAGCTATTGCGCAGTACAGAAATGGAATAAATGAAATGAAATAAGCAATTATTTTGCTGCGTCGGTATTTTCAGTGCAAGCCGGGAAAATGACTCTCCCAAGCCTCAGGTTAAAATGTAGGGGCCTATCTGTTAGCTCTTATGGACTTAAATCGATACATACTCACAGCTGTATCCCACCCTTCCTGTAAAGAGCTCAGAGCAGGATATATAGCAATCCCCACCCTAACATGTATCCTCACAGCACCCCTGTGAGGTAGGCTAGGCACTACTGACATGGAGACTGACCCACAATCAACTCAATGAGCTTCACAGCTCAGCAAGGCTTTGAACTTGGATTTCCAAAATCTACATCCAATACGCCATCCACCCCACCCCTTGCATTACAGATAGTGCTCTGGGGGTGGCGGGGAGTTGTGAATGGGCTTTCACATTCCCATTTCTGCCCTCACTGCCAGGGTTGACAAACAGTCCTCCTCACGAGCAGAGCTCTGCTTTGGGCAGCTTCAGCTCTTGCCTTTGGGTTTCTCCCATGACTGCTTTCAGCTGCCGCCTGCCACAAACACTTCCATTGGCAGCAGCCTCCAGAAACTTTCACCTGGGTAACAGCTCAGCCTAAAAGTCTGCCACCAAAGAACTCCAATGCAAACCGGGGGGGGGGAGAGAGAAACTCTTTTATGCCCCTCCATTTCCATCTTTTCTTTTCCTTGGATAAATGAAAAAGCTGTAACTAGCAAATCAAAATCTATTTGGTATTTGTTCTCCCTTGATAACCAGGCAGCCGATGCCTATCGCCCCTGCCGAGGCTTATCGGCTGCCTCCAGCCTCCCAACTTCCACAGTCTGCTCCTCCAGGGTCACAGAGAGAGACGGATAGCGCAGGCAGGGGGACACTTTCCCTCCTTCTCTAGCCACCGCCGGGCTGTGCGCTCAGACTCTCTGTTCCTGAGCAAGGGCAGCAGATAAGGAAGAAGAATGATGAGGGCTGTGTGAAAGATTCTCAGGTCTTCTTCAAAAGAAAAGAGAGAGAGTGAGAGAGTGCTGCCCCTCCCAATGTCTTTAGGCCTTAACTGGATGTTATGAAACAAAGAGATGCATCTATCCAACTTTCAGGTTTTGTTCCTGTGCAACCAAAATTGGGCAACATCTCTACCTCAAATGGCAGGAAAAGGTAGAAGTGGGCAGGAACTACGGGTACCATGGCCTTTGTAGCCCCTCCATCAAGCCGTGGGCCCATTCCAGATTTATCAAGACAATCCAAAAGTGCCCAGATGAACACCGCCATGCTGAGCCCTGCTTCTACAAACAAATTGCCCTTTGTATGAGGGAGCTTGTGTACAATGCTGGTCACTGTACACCCCAACAGTGAGAAGTTATTCCTCATCTCAAAGGGCTTGTCATATAAAAGGAATTTGCTTTTTTTTAAGAAACCCAGGACACATTCCTAGCTTCACCTTGTATAGACTGAGCTGAGGATCATTGCCAGACCACTTAACAATAAGTATCATGTTGAGTTGCTGCTGGAATGAGTCCTAATCACTCCTGAATGGACCAGATTGTAAACTGAGGAGACAGAAGTTTGTTAGCTAGTGGAAGCCACAGCACTGCTCTGGGAATTGGGTTGTTTTGGTTAGAAGGCCAGCAGATGGTGAAGCACAGTCAACCAGTCTATGGGGACAGTCCTTTTGATCAGGCATGGCAGAAGCCAGTTATATAGTGGATGTTGAACATGGTTAGAGGAAGATCCAGCAAGCTTTGACAGCACAGATGCAGAACCTCAGGCCGTGAGCCAAATCTAGCCCTGTTGGGATACAAATCTGGTCCTCCGGCATTCTCCAGATGGCCACATCCCCTCACCACCAATCATTTAGTGGTTTCTAGGCTTTGGTGCCCCCCCAGTTCTAAAAGGTTGAAATGCCTCTCCTAAGGCCATTCCATAGTGCTAGCTTGTTCTCAAGCTATGCCCCATACCACTAAAAGTGCCATTTTTTCCTAAATATATTTTTGCTGCCACTGAATTCAGTGGTAAGGGGCCACTTGCAACCCACGGCTATGTGTTGCCCACCCCTGTTTTACAATATCTGCAAAGAGTCTCCCTGAAGTAAACTGTTATAAGCCATGTAGACAGGGTGATGATGAATGAGGATAGTGTCCTAAGGTGGCCAGATACAAAAGGCTCCTGCACCTTTAATAGTGATGTAGAGAGCGGAAGGCATTCCAGCAGGCACAATTTGTCATGTAGTTCGACATTCCTTCTTCTATGTTGCTATTAAAGGTGCAGGAGCCCTGCCCGCTTTTGCACTTGACCACCCTACAACCTCACCCCCAGGTAAGCAATCCAAACAGGGAATCAAATCTGAGTTGAGGTGTTTGGGAATTGAACTGCAGAAAAGTTGGCTTCAGGAAAAATTCTATTCAGTCTGTCCTTTCCATCTGTAAGTGGATTTGTCAGGTCTTTGCCTGGAGAAGATGTTCATCACAGCATTCTGTGTAAACCAAGAAACCAAGTCAGGCTGCTGCACCTCCTGCCCTTGGTTTCCACATCCTCTCACCCATCTCCTTCCTTACTTGCTGTGACCAGTAGCTCTCTCTCATTTTGCCCCATAGTAGAAAGGAGGCAGAGGAGTGGGGTCAGACCTTACAGCCTTATTCAGTGCCTTGTGCATTGAAAAATTTGGCACCCAAGTACCAGAAACGCCGACTTTATAGATGTTTAGCCTTGCTTGTGCATACCCTTTAAGCAGAAGACAGAGACAATGAGCCTGTAGAGCAGCCTTCCCCAACATGGTGCCCTCCAGATGTTTTGGACTACAACTTCCAACATCCCTGACCATTGGCCATGCTGGCTGGGGCTGATGGGAGTTGCAATCCAAAACATCTGGAGGAGACCAGGGCAACTAAGCTTGCTATTGCAATCCTACTTCTCCTTCTACACATTCAGTATACTCTGGTTATCTAAATAAGCTGTTATTTGATTCTTCCAGGGACAGAGATAACTATCCCCTGTTTTACACTTCAGACAGGTAAATTAAGGAGATTGCTATTTTCTTGTGGTCATGGAATCCAGGACACTTTAAAAGAAATGGTATTACATGACAGCAACTCACAAATAAATAGTCACTAGCCACAGTTCACACTCATGTCTTGTGATATTTTCAAGGCCCTGCACATCCACCCAGTCACCAGTTTGCACACAGGGCCAGCCCTACTATTAGGAAGAGTGGGGGGGGGTCACCTCAAACAGCAGATTTTTGATATCATGAAAAGGCAAATTGTTAGTTATTACTGTATAATTGTAATTTAAGAACCAGGGAGGGGAAGAGGCCCTTGTGGGATTTGACTCCTCAGGTGCAAAATAACTTGGTTGGGTTCGTACTATGCACCTTGACTAAGGAGAGAGGCACCATTTGTTGTTCCACCTCAGGCAGGAAAAAATGTCTTGTGCTGACCCTGTTCACACAACAGGCTGGAGGGTTTTCCCTCCCCCTTAAATACTCTTTAAAATGTGGCCCTCTGAAAATAAAAAATAATAGGATTCTGGTTCCTGTTTTCATGCTCAGACCAAATATGCTTCTAGTTGGCAAGGCTGGTGCTTCTGTATGCTTAAGAGGCTGAGCATTTCAGAGGGCCAAGTAAGAGTTCTCAGGGTCTTACCCCTTTCACGATTAAAGTGCACTAGGACTGTCACGGTGACTGTAGCCATGAAATTAAAAGACGCTTGCTCCTTGGGAGGAAAGCTATGGCACACCTAGACAGCATAGTGAGAAGCAGAGACATCACCTTGCCGACAAAGGTCCGTCTAATCAAAGCTATGGTTTTCCCAGTAGTAACATATGGCTGTGAGAGCTGGACTATAAGGAAGGCTGAGCGCCGAAGAATCGATGCTTTCGAACTGTGGTGCTGGAGCAGACTCTTACGAGTCCCCTGGACTGCAGGGACGTCAAATCAGTCCATCCTACAGGAAATCAACCCTGAGTGTTCATTGGAAGGACAGATACTGAAGCTGAAGCTCAAATATTTTGGCCACCTAATGCGAAGAGAAAACTCCCTGGAAAAGACCCTGATGCCGGGAAAGATTGAAGGCAAAAGGAGAAGGGGACGGCAGAGGATGAGATGGCTAGATAGCATCACTGATGCAATGAATATGAACTTGAGCACACTCTGGGAGAGAGCGGAGGACAGAAAGGCCTGGCGTGCTATGGTCCATGGGGTCACGAAGAGTCGGACACGACTGAACGACTGAACAACAACAACAGGGACTGTCACACAAAGAGGTGAAATACATCTTTTCTCAAACACATATATACTGCATGGCTGTCATTGATTCAACAGTATAGGCTGGCCTCCCCAAACCTGATGCCCTCCAGATGTGCTGGTCTATGGTTCCCATCATCCCAGCCAGCACGGCCATGATGACGGGAGTTGTAGTCCAACACAGCTGGAGGGCACCAACCCACCAGTGGAGAGCCTTGCATGTAACGGGCCTCTTCCACTCCCTCTACTGGTTTATTCATTCATTCATTCATTCATTCCATTTCATTTCTATACCACCCAATAGCCGAAGCTCTCTGGGCGGTTCACAAAAATTAAAACAATGAAGTACAGCATAAAACAATATAACATCTCTGCATTCTGTGAGAATGAGTGGAGGCTGGAGGATCTGATTTCTGTGGGGTCGTGAATCCATTCTGGGTTTCAGTTAGAACCAGGCAGAACTCTAAAGGAGCTATCCAAGGTGCTGAACCATATCCCCAAAACAGGTTCAGCACCTTGCATTGTTCCTTAAGAGTTCTGGCTGGTTCTGAATGAAACCTAGAGTGGATTTACAGCCCCACTAAAATCGGAGCCACCAGCCTCCACTGTTTAGAATTCTTTGCAATGTGGAAGACGGAGGCTGTTTTTCTTCATTGCATTTCATGCAAGGAATTGTGGTTTCACTGGACAAGATTTTTGAGCAAATGAACATAAGGTGAGTCCAGCTGAGTCAGACCAATGGCCCATCTAAGTCAGTATCCTGCCTCCCACCATAGCAAACCAGATGCCTCTAGGAAGCCCCCTAGCAGGAGATAAAAGCAACACCCCCATCCTGCTGTTGCTCCTGGTATGGAGAGGCACATTGCCTTGGATGCTGGAGGTTGCATAGAGCCATCATGACTAGAAGCCATAGATCAGCCTTCCTTAGCCTGGTGGCTTCCATATGTGTTGGACTACAATTCCCAAAGTTCCCAGCTGGCATGGCCCCAGCTGGGAATTCTGGGAGTTATAACCCAGCACATAAGGAGACCAGGCTGGGGAAGGCTGCTATAGATAGACTTTTCCTCCATGAATGTGCCTAATTATCCCCCATTAAAGCATCTAAGCTAGATCTTGTGACAGTGAGTTACAGCAATTAATTACAGATTAACTGAAGAAGTAATGGCATGGGACAGAATCATGGATGAGTGCATCTCTCTCTAAGGATTGAAGGGGATGTCTGGGGCTATGGGACATGTTTTAGTGTTAGCACAATGCCATGGGTATGGTTTTTAAAAAAGAGAAGAAGAAAAAGATTTGCTGAGTTAAGCTCCTTTGTGAGCCTGAGTATTGCAGAGGGCCACATATGCTGGTGTAAACTGCACTCTGCCGTGTCTTCAACATCCTTCTTATGAGACCCCAGACTCTTTTTAAATGCTTCCTGAAGTGATCAACAGAGACTGAAGCATCTCATTTGTTTTAAAAGGGCAGATTTAAAACTTAAAAACATAGGCGGAGGGAAATGCCTCCTGATGAATATTTGAGAAAATCTGTAGCAAGGCACGTGTCCTATATAGATGGAACCAGGGCATGTTTGGCAAGAGATGAGTACAGGAAATCCATTAAGAAATAGTTGTCAGTGCTGCTCAGAGGTGAGAACTGAATGGAGTTGCCCTTGTTTGTTCTGATGGATAAATTAGCATTTCTTTAGAGGCTGGTTGTATAGATTAGTGCGCACTGTTGTCAGGCTGACAATGTGTAAAATGCCACGTAAGTTTAAGTGGCAGCTTTTTTCAGTGAGATAACGCAGAAGGAGGGGTTGAGAGTGACAAGGACCATGCAGTCAATTGTTCAACACTAACAAATTGCTAGATGCTATTTTTCTCATGTGGGTGAAGTTATGAGATAGGTTCTGAAATAATAGATGGCTGTGGTGGCGGGGGGGGGGGGCGGTGTCAAAGAGAGCAAAAAGGCAAAATGGAGGAAGACCACTCTTGTGAGAGTTGTGGGGAAGACCCAGCTGAAATGCCACTCAGAGAGGGATTGGCAGTAGCCATTTTGTTATTTCTGCAGCCCACATCTTCTAATTGTCACACACCATACCACTAAGCTTAGAAAGGTTGACATTAGGAAATGGATGCATGGGCTATTGTGGAGGCCTGTCCTTTAGTCTTCTAATGGCAGGCCTGGACCCTTCCCCTGGGCTGAGATGCTATTGTCTGCAGCCATATCTCTAATGGTCAAGGCTGATGCCAACCAAGGTGCTCTGAGGAATGGGCAATCAGGGGCCTTTCATCCCAGCAATCATTTAGCACAAGTGCCATTCCTTTCGATGGCTCTTAACTGCTAGTTTCTCACAGCCCTCCACTGGTGCAAGTGAATGTTCATGAATGCAGGAAGAAATAAAGTTTATAGAAATGGGGCTTGATCAGAGCAGAAGAATGAAGGCAAATGGATGATTTATTGCCTCTATTTAACAACAAAGTTTCAGGGGGAAATACAAATTGATTGAGATTTGCTGATAAGAAATTATTCATAGGTTTAATAGGTCCCCTGTACTTTATAATAACTCATACTGTGCTAAATCTACAGCTTTTTCTTTTTGTTCTATCCAGGTCTGCATCTTATATTACTTTCAAAATCTATGTCTTATACACTCTAGAACTGCACACACTTCTAAGTACAACTAATACTGAGAATTTCTTTAGTGTCATTGCTCTAATGGCATAATGTCAGTACTATAGTACATACTCTGGCATCTAACAGAAGAACCAAGGACTGTGTGTTAAAGATGGCTGTTAGATTTTTCATAGACATATATTGCTTGCATTTCAGAATGGAATTATACCCCTCAGGGTTTCACGCAAGAACTTATTTGCACGAGAGAGTGCTTCTGTCTAGATCACCCTTCCCAAACCTGGTGCCCTTCAAATTCATTGGACTATAACTTCCATTATCCCCAGGCAACATGGCCATTGGAGATTATGGGAGTTGTAGACCAAGACATCTGGAGGGAACCAAATTGGGGAAGGCTGGTCCAGGAAGTGAACCATGGTGAACAAATATTAAAAGTTCCCTTCTGGCTGCAAACCTATACCCACAAAGGAATAAGTCCCATTGAACTCAATGGGACTCAGAGAAGTGACATGTATAAAAATGTGCTCTCAGTCTTTAAGAACTATATACTAATATAGCCAAACATTTGATGAGAAGGCAATATATTATATTATTCCTCTTCTTTGTGTACAAGTAAGCATTTTGCTCTTTGTTATTTTAACAGGGAGATGCTGGGTATATACATACCTGGAGCCTAAGGTCATCTCCTGAGGCCCTTCTTCAGATGCCACTGTCAAATGAGATCCGGTGGGTGGCTACTGGAGAGAGGGCCTTTTCAGTGGTGGCACCTCTGGTTGCAGAATGCTCTCACCAGAGAGACTTACCTGGCACCTACTTTGTGGTGTTTGGGGCATCAGGTGAGGACCTTTTTCTTTTTGCTTTTTACGCCCCAGCTTTTTAGGCCTACAATGTTTAAAATGTGTCAGTGCTTTTTAGATCTTTTCAAGAAAATCGGAGATATCAAGGGAGCGTTTTGTGCAAAGACAGGCATGATAAAGGACAAAGAAGGCAGGGACCTAACAGAAGCAGATGAGATTAAGAAGAGGTGGAAAGAATACACAGAAGAACTATACAGGAAAGATCTTAATGTCCCTGATAGCCATGATAGTGTGGTCAATGAACTTGAGCCGGACATCCTAGAGAGTGAAGTCAAGTGGGCCTTAGGAAGCATTCCTAACAACAAAGCTAGCGGAGATGACAGTATTCCAGCTGAGCTATTTAAAATCCTAAAAGATGATGCTGTTAAAGTGCTGCACTCAATATGCCAACAAATTTGGAACACTCAGCAGTGGCCACAAGACTGGAAAAGGTCAGTTTACATTCCAACTCCAAAGAAGAACAATGCCAAAGAGTGCTCAAACTACCATACAATTGCGCTTATTTCACATGCCAGCAAGGTTATGCTCAAAATCCTACAAGCTAGGCTTCAGCAGTATGTGAACCGAGAACTACCAGAAGTACAAGCTGGGTTTCGAACAGACAGAGGAACTAGGGATCAGATCACCAACATTCGCTGGATCATGGAGAAAGCAAGAGAATTCCAGAAAAATGTCTATTTCTGCTTCATTGACTACGCTAAAGCCTTTGATTGTGTGGATCACAACAAACTGTGGCAAATTCTGAAAGAGATGCGAGTACCAGACCACCTTACCTGTCTCCTGAGAAACCTGTATGAGGGTCAAGAAGCAACAGTAAGAACCAGACATGGAACAACCGAGTGGTTCAAAATTGGGAAAGGAGTACGACAAGGCTGTATACTGTCACCCTGCTTATTTAACTTATATGCAGAGTACATCATGAGAAACACCGGGTTGGATGAATCAGAGGTCAGAATTAAGATTGCCGGGAGAATTATCAGCAACCTCCGATATGCAGACAATACCACCCTAATGGCAGAAAGCGAAGAGGATCTAAAGAGCCTCTTGTTGAGGATGAAAGAGGAGAGTGCAAAAGTTGGTCTGAAACTCAACATTAAAAAAATGAAGATCATGGCATCTGGCCCCATCACTTCCTGGCATATAGAAGGGGAAGAAATGGAAGCAGTGACAGATGTTATTTTCTTGGGCTCCAAGATCACCGCAGACGGTGACTGTAGCCATGAAATTAAAAGACGCTTGCTCCTTGGGAGGAAAGCTATGGCAAACCTAGACAGCATAGTAAGAAGCAGAGACATCACCTTGCCGACAAAGGTCCATCTAATCAAAGCTATGGTTTTCCCAGTAGTAACATATGGCTGTGAGAGCTGGACTGTAAGGAAGGCTGAGCGCCAAAGAATTGATGCTTTCAAACTGTGGTGCTGGAGAAGACTCTTACGAATCCCCTGGACTGCAAGGAGGTCAAATCAGTGAATCTTAAAGGAAATCAACCCTGACTGCTCACTGGAAGGACAGATCCTGAAGCTGAAGCTGAAATATTTTGGCCACCAAATGCGAAGAGAAAACTCCCTGGAAAAGACCCTGATGCTGGGAAAGATTGAAGTCAAAAGGAGAAGGGGATGGCAGAGGATGAGATGGCTAGATAGCATCACCGATGCAATGAATATAAACTTGAGCACACTCCAGGAGAGAGTGGAGGACAGGATGGCCTGGCGTGCGATGGTCCATGGGGTCACGAAGAGTCGGACACAACTTAACAACTGAACAACAAAAACCTTTGTTGTCCTCTGTTGTTTTCACATTAATTTTATTCTGTGGCTGTTTTCATTTGTTTTAGATTTAACTTTCTGTTTGATTCTTGTATTTTATGGTCTTGTATTTTGTGAACCATCCAGAGAGCTCTGGCTATTGGGTGGTATAGAAATGTCGTAAGTAAACAAACAGAATATTTTGTGGAGATGAATTATAGCTTATATACTCTCTTTTGAACTACTCTGTTAAGACTCAGCATCAGTGTGTGAAATAGGATTTCTTCTACAGCAGTTTTTAGCACACAGTCTGTGATGTCTCAGTTCCAGAACTGATGTAAACAGCATTTTTTTAAAAAGAGAGAAAAACTACAATGAAAAACACAGTCTGCATCCCTAATCTATCCAAGACAAAGCTGACTTGTATGGCCTAAAATCCAGTTCTGCTGAGTGAAGAAGTGGCAACACTGAAAAGCTGCTTTTATGGTGCAATTTTCTTCTCAGCATTGAAATTCTGGGTCATATTTATACAAGTGACATGTGTCCTGCACATTTCTCACATGCCACATACACCCAACCCAAGAACCATTCTTCATTGCTTCGCCATGCAGCTAAAAATGGATCTTAAGAAATCAAGCATTATTCTTCCATCGTCAGGCCTGCCTGTATACATGATCACCAATAATCATCTGCACAGTAGCAGCTTGTTTTCTGTTATCTGGCTTGTTGGAGATGATGTATGAAGTATAAAGAATACTGTGAGATGTTTTTCTTAAGCTACGTTAAACCCACTGTGCTGACAGCAGCAAAATGGAACTCATTTTGACAGGGAGCTGAGCTAATGTGACACTGAAGTTAAACATGGGAAGGACAAGTATCTCTATCAGGCTCCAACATCAATTTTTCATTTGTGGGTCACTTCTAAAGGCATTTGTTTTGCAGAGGACGGAGGAGCAAAAAGAGATCTTTTCCTCTGGGGTCTCCAAGCCATGACCCTCCACTTCCTGATCCACAATCCAAGTTGCATCCAAATTTATGCAGCTTTGTCCTTTCAAGGTCATTGGGAATATACTGATTTAAATCTAAGCTCTCCAGTTTAACTGGATTCAAGATCAGGCCAGGAGTTTCTACCTGCCTCCAAATGGTTCTAATGCTACTGCAGACCAGCCTAACAACCATTGCATCTTTGGGCCTGTGCAAACTGAGAAGTGCAGCTGGCACTGGTGATTCTAGGCCAGGCCTGCCCAACATGACCCACTAAGCCAAACGCAGCCAACAACCATGTCACACTCTGGCTCTCAAATCAGTATATAAAACATTTTTAAGAGATCTGTGTTTTCATGATACCTTTAGTGCGGTGGAAGGGAAAGGTTGGTTTGTTTTTCTGTCAAGTGCTGTGACAAACAAACCCCATATTCTGTTGTACCTCAACTGTGCCCCCTAGAGTGCCTGGTAAAATTGGCCAAATCTTACTTTTTTGTTCATAGTACACATCCAAAATGTAAGTTCTTTCTTGGAACTTGGAAAAGTCTAGTTGGAACAAACCATTGGTTTTATTTTGCTGTTTCAAACTTTTAAAGGTTTTTATACTATGTTTTGTTATGTTGTTGTAATTTATGGTTTTAAGTTTTGTGAACCACCCAGAGATCTTCGGTTATTGCGTGGTACAAAAATGTAATAAATAACCTGGCCAGCTTTTTTTTTTTATAATTCGAGTGCAGGATCATTAAGAAGGTAGGTCCAGCTGCTAAGTAATTTTCTCATTTACTGACTAGACCACTGACATCAGAAATGGAGGGTATCGTTATGACAAGACAAAACAACAGTTATGGCGGGCTTTCACTGATTTCAGACTACCATAAGTATGTGATACATTGTTCTCAGTCTGGGTCTTCCTAACAACATCTAATCGGGAGGCCAAAGCTGCTATCTCTCAGGCCATCCTCTCTGCATATGCTCTGAAAGCCAAAACTCTACTGAAGTAGGTAACATGTAACTAGCTAAATTAGATTGACTTCACAGATTGTATTTGGAATTCTATGTATGTGATTATGCTGTCACTTCTTTTTGTTGGTGTTTTTTTCCTTTTCCCAGATGAGATCTTTTTTTATATTTGGACATTTCACTGTGTTGTTTTAAAAGGGAATTTCTCACTTAAACCTTCTCCACATGATGGACTGCACAGTTTCAAGGCTATCCCTTTTGTTCATACAATTGTCATAAGATTTTGTTACGTTCTGTGTTTTCTGGGCTATGGCAAGAAAATTCAAAGCCCCTTCCTTCCTTCCTTCCTTCCTTCCTTCCAGAATGGGCTGAAGGGAGAGGTCCTTGGCTCAGAACTCCCCAGATGGACAGGATGGGGTATGTCAGGAGGTTCAGCTTGACTGGTGGCAGCTTATCATAATTCTTGGGAGGGCAGGGGGGAGAATCCTTGTTTGTTTATTCATTCATTCATTCATTCATTCATTGCATTTATATCCCACCTTTTTTCCTCTTGCAAGAAACCCAAGGCAGCTTACATTATCCTCCTCCTCTCCATTTCATCCTCACAACAACAACCCTGTGAGGTAGGTTGGGCTGAGAGTCTGTGACTGGCCCAAAGTCACCCAGTGAATTTCCATGGCCGAGTGGGGACTAGAACCCGGATCTCTCGGCTCCCAGTCCAACACTCTCACCACACCATGCTGGCTCACACACCTAGTTAACGAAGGACCTACCACTTGGGAAAATCCCCCCTCCCAGATTCATAACAACTCTACTCTGTCAAGTTCTTGTTGGATCAACACAATAGGAAATTCTGACTTAAGCAGAATGGGACTGGCGTCACAGCAATATCTGTTCAAATTTGGATCTAGTATGTAAATCATTTCAATATTTCTACATTATAGAGAGAATCACACATGCTTAGTTGATGTTTAATGGCTAGGGGGAATTCCCCCACCCCTGCAAGCTTGTTTAATTCAACTTTCAGGACTCAAGCACACATGACAAATGGGTGAAAGGAATGCATGTATAAGTGATGTGTGGGCCATTGATTCAATGTAAACAGCTTAGAGTGCTTTGCAGGGCCTGGATCAGCCTAAGCTCAACAACTGGAGTAAAAGCACAAACTGCATTAAGAAACAAGCTTCTAAACCTCTGCTAAATTTCCTGAAGTAACACAAGAGGCTGTTCAGCTGAAATGTATGCATAACCAGTGAATTACTTAGGCCTAAAACTTTGCAACCTCTTTTCAGCATATGAGGAATCCTGGTCTGGCATCAAAGGCATGCCAAACCAGTCTTAAAATTATGGCCAAGCCAAAAGTACTCACTTCTTTATCACCTCGATTTTTGGTGAACTTCTTAGTGGTTGGTTCAACAGTGACCACGTATTCAGAATGCATTGCCCTCACACTGACTGCATGGACTCTGCCCTCAATAATGTTACCATGGAGCCACCTGATTATCTACTTAGCGTTGTGATGACGTCCTCTTCACTATATAATCCCTGATTGATTGGGATCAGTTATGTGACTGTTCCAGGCTGCGTTTCCCTCAGCTTTATTTGCTCCACAGTGATGTCATCGCGTAGCCAACTTGACTATGTAGCATCATGACATTATCCTGTTCACTATGTGCCTCAATTGGCTGGAATCACCCATGTCACTAATCCAGATTCGGTCCATCACCAAGTCATGTTGCCTCTCCCCTTACAACACTGCAAAAAGATGTCCCTTCTGCTGTACCTCAGCAAAAACGCTGGTCGATGCCCTTGTCATCTCTCACCTAAACTACAGCAATCACCTCCACTCTGGTCTTCTGTTTGCTCACCTTTGTCTCCCAGCACTCCAGCACTCACAAATCATTCACTTCTCTTATCATTCTGATCACGTGACACCCTCCTCAATCTGGCTTCATCTCTGCTCCTGGATCCAGAATAAGCTTATTGCCCTTACCTTCAAAGTCCTCAGTGGCCCTGCTCCTCTTCTTATCTCTCTTCTCCAATACATCCTTGCCTGTGATCTTGCTGACTCCAGTTTCCCCACCATCCCCCACCCAAAGGTCTCTGGCTCCTTCAAAACAGTCTGCCCTTTCTCCCTTGCTGCCCCCTGTGCATGGAACTGCCTCCCAGAATACCTACATGATGCCACCTCTCTTTCTTCCTTCCTTCAAAGTCCACCTTTCCCAGAAAGCCTTTGGCTCAAACCTCTAGTTTCAGATGACATGTAATGTTGCATGGGTATGGCAAATATCAGCATCAGAGGACTACAAACAGGGGATGAAACAGTTACCTTCTCCCTTATGCCTGCTACAATCATGATAATTATCAGCCCCTCCCCAGCTGATACGAATTCCATTTTATTTTTAAACCTGCAAAGATGCCACATCTAGTTTGGTCCCAGGTCAAGCCTAGCTCATGTAACTGAAACAGTCACATATTCTTCCCCTGTTTCCCCAGCCTCCCCGTCTTCTATTGTTTCCCATGTCAAATTTTAGATTGTAGCAAGGACCTGTCTTTGTGTAGTTGGTAAAGCATCATACACACTATAGAAACAACAACAGTTCAAGAATAAAAAAGATGCAACAATTAGAACCAAAAAAATGCATTGAGGCTAATCAGATACAGGAAAGAATGGCAGCAGAAAGGTTTGCAGGGAATGGATATTTCACACATAAGCGACTTTTGAGGAACTATTTCTGCCCTCCCAAAAGCACAGTGTTTGATCTGGAAAGTGAGCTGCCAGAGCATTCAGTTACAACCCCACGTAAAACCCTTTGTAGAGTTCCAGTGCTGTCAGGGCAGGGAGTGAGGGCCCCACTCATCAGAGTGCTATGGCTGTGTTGAGCTCAGCTCTGGGGCAAACTAGGGGCAAATCCATTTAGCAAAGTCAGGAGACAGACAAAAGGTCAAAGCACCATTTTATCAGTCTAGCAAAAGTGCAGTCCAAAAGCAGACTCTACTTTTATCAGGGGTCCAGAGGTCAGCAGCACAAGAAATCCATCCAAGGAAAAGCAAGGTAGGTACTGGGAGCTGAAATAAAACTCTTGTTCCAGGCCTCAACTGAGGGTTTATACAGTTAAGTCTCCCAGCCTACACCCAGGTAGAGCTGCAAGCTATTAGAGTTGGCTTCAGAGTCTTCCTACTTCTGAGGAGACCTTGACTCTTAAGTAGAACTTTACTACAGAGTGGACTTGTACTTTTGAGGAGCCTGGTTGCCGTGGGTCTTGAGGCATATGGTTTGCCTTCAAGTGGTGGCCTGCACCTCCACCTTCTGGATCCAGTGCACTCCAGGGCTGGGCAGATGCTCAGCCTCCTCCTCTGACCCCACAGGTGAGGGACAGTCCTCAAGAGTCCTATCTGAGGATTCATCAGGGTCCGCCACCACTGAAGGGCCCAGTGTAGCTTCCCTGCTGATGCCAGAGGTGCCTGGGTTATCACTAGGGGCAGGGGGTCCCACAAGGTCTTCAGGCTCCGTAATGCCAGGGTCTTTGTCCAAGAAGCCCTCCTGGCCTGACCCTGGGTCAAGCATGACAAAGAATTATTAGGAGCCCCCCCCCCATGCAGCAGGGTTGGCTTACCACATTGGAAATAAGCGAGGTAATACGCATCACCATCAAAAGAAGGGAGCCCCTGTAAGACTATTGAATCCAGAGTCTAAAATTATCTAACTGTTCCAGCTAACTGGTTTCCTATCCAAAGTGAACAAACAAAACTAAAGACAGATGTATCCGTTAATGATGCTAAGAATCAGTTAAAGATGGATATATATCAGCTAATGATGCTTAGGCCTGAGTCTAATATGATACTAGAAGGAAAATGAGACAACTGAGGTCTAGAAGAATTCACAAAGGACTGTGAAATTTACCTCTTCAGTTCCTCAGTGCAATTCAACCATGGGGAGGCCCATAGCTCAACACATGCAACGCATGCCTGAGGTTCCAAGCTCAGTCTTCAGTAAAGATCTCTGTTGAGGATGTGGCTACCAGTCAGGGGTCGAAAATGCCCAGCTAGAAGGACCAATGGCCTGATCCAGAATAGGGCAACTTCATGTCATTGTATGTTCACTTTAAATACAGTGGCAGACTCAGATCCCATTTAAATGTTCCCTAAACCTGTGTTGCTGCTATCCTGTGGTTGCTTCCATACTTTTCCAGTATTGTATCAAATGTCCACCTCATAGAACAGGGGCAGACAGCAAGTAAACACTGTTCTAACCCATGGAACACTGGCCAGTTTCTGGTGGGCCAACTAGCATCTGCTGGTTGCCAGGATTCCTGCACAGAATGATAAACCTTGATTTGATCCAGCTAAGGACTTATTTTCTTAGGCGAGAGTGCATACTCAGGATCACTTAACACAGGTTAGTTATACCTTTACTGTTAAAAGGTCCTGATTATGCGCTCCTGTGTTGTAAATGCAGTTGACACATTGGTGAACCACAGGGATTCTAGTAACAATAAGAAAAAGTAGACCATACAAAACTGAAGTCAGCCCTCTCATTACATATAGTATAAGTCAGCCTTCCCCAACCTGGTACCCTCCAGATGTTTTAGACTTCAATTCCCATCAGCCCCAACCCACATGGCCAATGGTCAGAAATGCTGGGAGTTGTAGTCCAAAACATCTGGAGTGCACCAAGTTGGGGAAGGCTGGTATAGAAGGACCACCTTCTCCCATCCCAGTCTGCTCACACTCTGAAGTCATCAACAGGGACCCTTCTCACTAGGACTGGGCAAACAAGCGATGTTCCAGCTCGCCAGGATTCTCCAGACATGCACTCGCTGCACATCTCCCCTTGACTTATGCTCACATTTGCGCTTGCTGCTCATTTTGCGTGAATGGAAAAATTGCACAAAACAGCTATTGAATGTGAAAGTTGTACAAACAATCCCCAAATTTGCACAATTTTTCAACATTGCATAAATTTCCCCTATGAACAACCCAGGAAGGGAACCCATGGTTTGTTGTTGGGTTGTGAACTTTGGGTTGTTCATGGTTAACAGCCCATAGTTAAACCATAGTGCAGGGTTCGCACATAATGACAACCCATGATTCAACAACAACTCACACTCAGCCCATAGTCTGCACTGCCATTACATGCAAACCAGGGCACAGTGGGCCAGTTTGCATGGCACGAGGGTGGTTAATAAGCCACAGTGGCTTGTTAACCACCCCTATATGTGCCAGTTGCATGCTGGCTGATTAACAAACCACCCAGGAACCCTACAACAGGCCATGTGTTCTGGGTGGTTTGTTAACCAGCCCAGCCACCTGCCCTTGCCAGGTTTGGACACCATGACAACCCGTGCCTGGTGGGGGCAATTAGGGAAATCAGCCAGCACATGTGGGTGTGGTTAACAAGCCACAGTGGCTTATTGACCACCCTCGTGTTGTGCGAACCTAGTCAGTACTAGTCTTGACTCCTTTCTTGTTCTCCCAGCTTCTGTACTCTGAATCTGGCTCGAAACTGCCTGCTCCACAGTGAGCTGTCCATGGTCCTGCTCCTTTGCCTGGACTCCTGCTGAGCCTCGCTGATGCTCTCATGTGGGCCTCAGCCTGGAACAGGGCAGATGCTGAGACGTGCCACAGAGCACGTGTGCACAGAAGCACAGCCATTAAGTTGCTCTGATCTTGCTCAGAGCTACCAGCACCGCGCCAGAGACTGACAACTGAATTGTACCGTTGCTTTTTCTAATTGTCAGATGAAATTAATCTTAGATTATCTGCTTCACCAATCCAAACACGGGCTCCTACATTAGCATCTATTTTCCAAAGGCTCAAATCTTTCAGGGAATAAGATGCAAATTTCAAAGGCTACATGACTTCATGAAACCTGTCAAATCCTGGTTGCAGCACAGTGCCGGCTGGGAGACAGAGGGGGAAATGAAGCCCAGTTTATTTACCACAAACTGCAAATAAGTGTTGTGCAACAGTGTGCTGTCTTAAAGCTACAGCCACCAAAAGAGGAAGGCTGAGAATTTAGCTCAACGGCTTGTCAGCTGGTGTCATCTAGGGCGCTACTTGATTAGTTTCAAATGCCAGTTTTCTGCCTCCCAGTCAGATGGCCCTCGTTTGTTTGCAGAACTTAGCCCCACAAACAGGCAATTTTAAATTTGCATATATGGAAATAACAGGAAACATTTGTTAATTACTGGATGGCAAGCTGCTCTGAAATATGGGAAAGAATTAAATTGGAAGGGGAAGAGCCCCCATGGTACTACCTAGGTCCACACCACTTCCGGAATGGTCAGAGTTCCGAGAGAGAAACTATTTCTGAGATTCGGCACAGCTGTAACTCAGGACATGGTTTGCAAACTGGCAGCTGAGCTAAGATGCAAACTGCCCCTTCTCCAATCCTCAACAGTACTGCTGCATGTTCTTTGCCCCAGGAAATAGGGGTGCTGTTGCGCTCATGCCCTACTTGTGGGTTCCTGGTCGACTGTTGGTTGGCCACTGTGTGAATGGAATGCTGGGCTAGATGGACCCTTGGTCTGATCCAGCAGGGCTCTTCTTCTGTTCTTAGGAGGAAGACCTGGAATGCAGGATCCCTCCCGTTCCTTTCTCCCCTCTCAATATCAGTTCCCTCATTTGCCATAGCCAGATTTAGCATTGCATAGGCACTGATGCAAACATGGTTAATGCCATCCCAGATGGCCCTGACAATCAGCACTTGAAACCAGAGTTTGAAAAGTGTTTTCAAACCCTGATGACAAGGGAACTGTTTCTGAGATGCTCACCTCTGGTGCCAAGAGGAATCCAAATGTCACATGTACAAAAGCATGCACGTGTCCTTTGGATGTCTCTTGGCACCACACTAGCCTGGTCAAGGATGTCTTTTGTGCTGGGAAAGACTGCAATGGCAAGTGTCCCATGGCAGTTTGGCATCATGCTAGGATAAATGCTTTTATTGTAACTGAAGTTCGTGCCCCTTATGGCTTCTACCTTAATTGGATTAAAAGGAGTTGCCCTCCCATATGAAGCTTGGGAACTTTGGATCAGTGCAAATGCCTTCCTGTCCTGACTACCAAATCATCACCCTAGTCAAACAACACGTGAGGGTACCTTTAAACTGGAAATCTATAGCCATGGAGGGAAAGCTGGCCCAATCCTGAAGCATCCTCATTTCAAGTTAGATCAGCAGGTTAAAGGATCAGCTGGGCACCCCTCTTGGTACCCTTTGTTCTAAGTCCCTCTCCCTAATCGTATCTCAGACATATGGCTTTTGCAGTGCTAAGACAATTAGCTTTAACTCAGACAAGAAGACAGGAATCCAAAGGAAGGTTGCCTTTCATTCTCCAGTGTCAACCTACTGAATCTTTTGTTCTGCTCCATCCTGGATCTGCCCAAAGTCATTGCCCCTTTAGGCTCCCAACCTGAGGTTTATAACTGCCCTTGAGTTTGGGCACCGACCACACTTTCTGATCATGATACCCAGCATGGACAGACCCTCTCCCTCTGTCACACATGTGCAAGATCCTTGAGGGGTTTGCATGGCTCACAGCCCATTCCTCAGGATCCTTCTAGGCAGTCTCCCTCTCCTACTCCAGTGCCGAACCGATGTTTCCAGGGCTAGCAATCTTCTCACCTCACTTGAACCACCTTGCTGCCTTGTACAGCCAGATAAATCAATTGCCTTATATACCCAGAAAGAGTGACCCAATCTACATGAGAGCAGTTTCAGAAGTGTCCAGATTCTCATGAAATCATTTTGGTCTACCAGTGGCACACGAAGCAAGAAAAGCAGAGTATACATGACCTACAAACCTGTTTTCATAGGTCAAACAGCATTGGAAGCCGCCATACTTCGGGGTTGGGTGGGAGGAGTCCAGTGCACATAACTGGACATCATCAACCATGTATGTGCTGCTCAGCAAATGAGAGAGGCTTGATCCCCTGCCCCTTTCAATGCTCCCCTGCTCAGGGAAGTTTGATTGAAGAGATGGATTACATCCCATAGTTTGCCCCACACCTCTCCCCTTGCATCCACCAGGACTGTGAAGCAGCAACATTGAAGCCCTGCTCCCTGCATGAGTTACTATAGCATGCCAATGTGACATTGCACAATTGTTCAGTTACAGGACTATGAATCAGCAGTATTGAAGCCCTGCTCCCATCTGAGTTACTGCCCCACTACAATGCAATTCTGACTATCACCCTAATGCAAGATTGCACAATTGTGTGATTACAGGACTGTGAAGTAGCAATGTTGGAGTGCAAAGTAAAAATAAACAGGAAAGGCCAGCAGCCAAACAGTGCTACTGCATAATAATGCTAAGGGGGAAGAGAAACCTGTGTCCAAAACAGCTACTGCCAATGGGGGGGGAGGAATGAGGGGGAGGAATGAGGGGGACAGCCCCACCCCTTGACCAGGTCACAGACACACCCCTAGGCATGCCCAGTATGCAGGATTTAATTCAAGGGAACAGGGCACACTGCAACAGCACTGCATGGGAGCTGCATTTAAGGAAAAAAAGATGCACTAAAAGGACTTTGCAAAAATACACCTTTTTGAAAGGGAAGCTGCGTGGTTGCGGCAACAACGTCATGTGTTGTGAATGACCTGATGTGCTCCCACTCCACACTAAATCACCTGTGTAGATTGGACCGTGGTTTGTACGATCACTGGAGCCCACCATGGCTTATTTAAACCACGATGAGCTGCAGATCCAGCAGGTGCCAAATTGCTTATTCAAACCCCAGTCTTCTCTTGTCATACCATCTGAACCCAGGTGGCAGGGGTTGTCTGAGGGTTAAACAACCCTCAAACAACCCCTGCCATCAGATGACACAGCAAACCATAGCAACCCCCTGCTGTGGGCTGAATATTCAAAATGGCCACCCACACATACCGCAAGCTACCATGGCTTAAATAAGCCTCACTGGACTGCAGTGATTGTGCTTACCAGCTCAGTGTTGCCTACAGTGAAGCATCCACTGTGGCTTTCCAGCTGGCTTCCATTCCTTTGGTGCAGCCAAATCACACTGTGAGCCTAAAATATATGTCTAGGACACCCAAGAACCTCCCATAGTAGGTATGCAACTGCAGTCTTGGGGGCTGCTGATCTCTTGTGCACCCTTCAGAATCTCAGGGAGTCATGCTTCACAGTTGGGGAAAAAGCACCGTCACTGTTATGAGTTGCTGACTTCAAGCACAATGGTTTGTTCCTCTAGTGGACAACCTGGGAAATAAGAGCATTGTGCTGAGGTATTCCAGGGTCTCAAGAAAATATTTCTCTCTCTCTCTCTCTCGCACGTGCACGCACACACACACACACGCACACGCACACATACGGAGCACTAGCATCCCTTCATTCCCCCTAAATTCCCTTGCCTCTCTTCATTGCATTCCAGGAAGAACCCCTCCTCCAGGATTCTTTATTGCAAATTCTACTTTTCAACCATAGTCTGCACCAATTTCCAGGGCTCTGTGTTCCCTAGCCAGCTATTGAGTCTCCCATCATTCCCTACATCAGTCTTGGTCTGCATGGGATTGAAGGCCCCAACATGTGATGGTATGAGATTACCCCATAGCTCTGTAGACTAGAGGGTAGCATGCATCCATGGTAAGTTTCCAAGTATCCATGATCGACCTTGAAATGAGGTCCTTTGGTAAGCCCAGTTTGGTGGGAGCCCAATTGGGTGGCAGCTATATCCTCTTGCTTGGCTGGGAGGAAATGAGTTACTGGGAAACTGTGGGAACTCTCCAGATCCAGATTGAGAGGTCCCCTGATGCCCTCCTGTGGAGGCTCCCTCACTCCCACTAAAAGCACAGAAGAAATTAGGTAAACTACAGAAGGGAGATGCATGTGCAGCAGCGCACATGGAGGTTGGAAGGGACAGACTTCCCTTGAACAGACTTCAAGCAAAGCACAGTGCTGCTGAGTAAGTGACTGACACATGGTGCTGTGCCCAGAAGGTCATGGGGGAGAGGGTGGGCTCTGGCTGGGTGGGTACTACTGCCCCTGCCCTTAAAAAGAAAACACCTACGGGTGTCAGAATGGGAGAATGCCTGCACATTACATGCTCATTTCCACAGATTCAGAGGTGTATTGCTACATTGCACCCCCTCTCTGTGGATTCAGAGTTGCGTGTTCGAGTTGACACAATATTTTCCACCCTGTTGGAGCCAGCCAGCCACATTGCGTGGCCCTCTAACATCTGAGATGCCTTCAGTGGTATGAGTTGCTGGAAGAGTAAAAGCCTTGTGTGTGATTGCCACTGAACTCAGCAAGGAGTAGAGATAAGGGGTGGGGATGGGGGCAGAAACAGCTAAAACAGAGACTATAGAAAGAAAAAGGGAAGAACAAAGATGGGGGATTACAGGTGCCCACAGGGTGGGAAAAGGTAACAGACCTGTGCTGTTGGCTGGCTCTGTGCCTGCATGTTTTTAAGGAGGGCGATGAAAATCTTTTTATCTCAACAGGGATTCAGGCATTAGCACAGTGTCTGTTGCTAATGATCCACTGATTCTGTTCTGTTTTAGTCATTATTTTAGTTGGTTGTGTTTTTATGAAGAATTGAGTTCCCATGGAATAGAAAGGTCTGAGATTTTTATAAACAATAAATAACAGTGAATCAACAGGCTGCTTAAAGATAGCAGAAGGCTGCCATTTGTGTGGCCTCTATTGGAAAATAAAGCAGTTGTAAATCCAAACTCTCCTGGTTTTGCTGTGCCACCAATAAAATTGCCACATCTCAGGGGACATGAGCTAATCCTGGGCACAGTCACACATGTTAACTTATTTCTAATATGTACATTTTTAACCATGGACTGACCAGCAGAGGATTTTTAAAACATCGTTGTATGGATTAAAAAGAATAGTAACATGATATGTGAGTTATTTGCCTGCAAGATACAGGGAAGCTGCAGGGTTTCTGTTCATTATAAGAGCAATATGCATAGCATAGCATGGTAATTATTGGGGTGGTAATAGTTCAGCTACATAACGCACATGAGGGGGAAATAGGGAAGACAAGGACACAGAAAAAGCTCGACAACATTGTGTTCCTTTGTACTTATTATTGCACCAATCATCCCACTGATTCAAGCTCACAAAGATGATTGACATGGGCCAAGACTTCACATAGTAGACCATTTGACCTGGGGCTGACATCAAGGGTAGGCATGGCTGGGCACCTACCAAGGGCCACCACCCAGCAGGGGCCCACTGACAAGAGCCCCCTGCAGTTGCCCTCCTTTTCACTCTTGCAACCTACTTGTCTACTGTCTCCCACTCTGGCCCGGACAAGAGTAGGGGCGAGAAGGAACAGCAGCAGATGCCACTGCCTGTTTGCTCCCTGGGTCTCTGTCTGCCAAGCAAGTAAGCAGTAGCAAAGGCAAGAGAGTGGATAAGGAGCAAGGGCAGCTGGTGACAATGGCAGTGAGAAGATAGAATGGCTTTCATAGAATAGTCATGGAATAGTAGGGCCGGAAGGGGCCTTGCAAGGCCACTTTGAGGGTGTCTTGCCCAAGGACCCTCGAAAACCTGGAGTCAGCACTGAATTGGCTTCTCTTCCATTCCTTTGAAATGCTGTTGGGGTTCACGGTTAGCTCGATAGATCTCCTACTGGTGCAGCCGTCCTTGTTTCGTTGCTTGGCAGTGGGGGCTGAATGCTGCCAGGGCACAGTGGGGGAGGTTTACAGGCTAGGACCGGGTGCTTCCCTCTCCCTGGAAGAATTGATCTGGTTCTCATGTCCCAGCTACCCAGGGTTTATTTATTTATTTATTTAAACCCTGGGGAGTTATTTTTTAAAAAAACTTTTTTTTATTGTGAGTTTCAACAAAACAAAACAAACAAAAACAAAAAAAATGAAAATGAAAATGAAAATATAACAACATACTCTGAAGTCCTCTGTTTCAAATATTACAACATTTGGGGGCAGGCAGAAATAGATTACACATAAACTTCAGTAGAAGCAGACCAGATATCTAAATATAAGTCCATTTGCAAGTGACGCCTATATAGCACTCTTTCAAATGTTGCTAGTGTTGTTAAATCTTCAGTCCATTGCATTATAGGCGCTGAGCTTTTATCCTTCCAGTATTGTAGTATCTGTCTTTTATGAGCCAGGAGGACACAAAAAATCCATTTATGCTGGCCATGTGTTACATTCCAAAAAGCAGGCAAATAGTTTAAGAGAACACATACATCAGTAAATATTAAAGAGCTTTCCAGTACAAAGTTTATCCTATGAAACTTCCTCCCAAAAGGAGGCAACTATTGGAAATTTCCAAAACATATGAATAAGAGAAGCATTGACTGCATTACACCTGCAACAATTAGCCAAGTTAGACAAATTTTTGTTAAAGAGATGTTGTGGCTTCCAATAGACCTGAAACAAAAGTTTTTGCTGAATAAGACATAACCAGAGATCAGGAGAGATACAGGCGCCAAAACAGCAGTCTACTGATTAAACATAATAGGACATTCTGATTCCCTGTGGAGTTATGAATGAGTGGGAGCAAGCGAGCATGCTGGTTCCTGACCAGCTGTTTCCACTGAGCTAAACAACCCAGGGAAACTGGAGTTTGCTGGGGGAGGAACAACCCAGACTTTTAACTCTAGAACAAACCATGGGTTACAAATCTGGGTTGTTCCTCCCCCAACAACCTACAGTTCTGAGTTTGGACATCATGATAAACAATCCAGGGATGGAGCATTCTTGGACTGTTTAGCTTCACCCAACTGCAGTGGGAGCAATCAGGTGGTGAGAACTAGCATGCTTGGTCACTCCCTCTTCATGCTCAACAACCAATAGTTTAACAAATGGTGGGTTGTTGTGATGTGCAAACTGGGTCAATGGCTGGGTTCAGACGATCAGCGGGGAAAAGCCATGGTGGCTTCTTTTCCCACCCCGTGCGTGCTGCCTGCAAGCCTGACATTTCCGTAATTACCCTCACCATGGCACAGGTTGCTGTGCCTTCGGAACCCAGTGAGTTGAGCTTCAGGGGTGGCTTCCAAACCACCTCACCACCCATGGCCTGTTGAAGGGGTTCTGGGGTGGCTCATGCCACATGCCACAGCAAGGGTAATTAGGGAAATGATGTGTGTGCAAGTGGCATGAACAGGGTGGGGAAAAGGAACCACAGTAGCTACTTTTCCTCTGCTGATTGTCTGAACACAGCCACTGTCTCACTGAAACAGTCATTTCTGCCCCCAACAATTTTGATTGACTAATGGAGCAGGAAAAGCATTTATGTCTGTTTCAAGCAGTTCTCCCATAGTAACACAGCTGTATGCTCAATGCTTTTGGAGATTCTTTTTATTCACCATTGTGTTGGAGGTTTTGCTATCAGTATTTTATTTAATTTTAATTAATTAATTAATTAATTAGATTTATACTCCACCTTTCCACCAAACAAAATTATGATCAAGGCAGCTATCATTAAACAAGTTTCTTTTCTTTTTAAATCTCAGACAAAATCACCAGGTAGTTACAAATGTACTGCTCCAAGCTCGAATCAGAAGAGTAGAGCAGCTTCACCAACCTGGTGCCCTCCAGATGTGTTGGACTACAATAATTGTAACCCCAAGCCTTCACAACCAATGGCCATGCTGGCTCAGGGGTGACTGGAGTTGTAGTCCAACACATCTGGAGGGCACCAGGTTGGTGAAGGCTGTAACAGGCAATGCATGAGTAGATTGCTGGCGGAGCCGGGTGGTGAAGACTCAGCTACCAGTTAGAGGGGATAGTTGTGACTGGATCTCCTAACTCCTACTCCTTCTGTTCCTCTTTTGTCAAACAGGCCCAGACGCTTCGGCTATGATCCAAGCAGCAGTGCTTGGGGAGGGATGTTTAACACTTGGTCCCTGTGCCCTGCTCTAGCTGCTGTTTCCCCTGCAGTTAAGTGTGTGTATTTTCCCCCACCAAGGCAAACAGCAGGTTGGGGGAGTGGATTTCAATCATGTAAATGGCACGGGGGTAGGTAAAGCACACACACACCCAGAACCACTTCTGCAATCCAATTTCTCCACTCCCACCCATGGATACTTATACTGCAGATGATCCAGTCTTAAGTCTCCTGCATAATATGAGGTTTGACCCTAAGGCATTGGGAGCTGAAGTCCAAAACATCTGGGGATCTACTTTTTGCCCACCCCTGCCCTAGCTGGCCTCAGGAAAGCCCCTCTCTCAGTCTCAGCACCACCACCCCATATGGGGATAATCGTACCTAACTTACAAGGTTGGAATAAGATAACCTTCTCCAGCCTGGTGCCCTGCAGATCTTGTGGACTACAGTTCCCGTAAGCCCCAGCCAATATTGCTAATGGTCTGGAATCCCGCAAGTTATAGCCCAAAACATCTGAAGGACACCAGGTTTGGGAAGGCTGGTGTAAGGAATGCAACAAGATAATGAATTTCAATTGCTTTGACCATTGTGAAGCACTGTTCCAGGGGTGGGCAACCTGTGGCCTTCCAGATGTTTCAGCTTTCAACTCCCATCTGTGCTAGGCTAGCCAGCATAGCCAGGTGAGGGATAATGGGAGTTGTGGCCCACCAGATGTTTTGGCCTACAAGCTGCCGATCACTGTGCTGTGCAAACTGAAATCCCCCCTGCCTGTACCCCAAGGCAGGACACAGCCAGCGTCACTGGCTCAGCTGGGACTAATGGCCATTTGGCTCCTCATCTCCAAGGAGTGCCTTCACCAGCAGCCATCACACCAGGCTGCCACTGAGGGGAAGGTGATACAGCAGAACGTGGGTGAGAGATCATCTTCTCCTCAGTGGCCATTCCAGCTGGATCATACATTTTGATAGTGAACTCAGGCACTGAATTGCAATTGCTATTTAACCGAAATGGAGCCACTGAGAAACAAGGGGGATATTTCAGCATGCTCAGGGGAACTGTAAGGGTTGCAGAAGTTTGTTTGTTCTTTAACACTCTTTAGGGGAAAAAATCCTAAGAAGGCAATCCCCCCAAAACAGCCCAATGAGGACTGAACTTGCTCTGTGGCCACAATGCTGAGTGTCTGTTTGGGGAGGCAGAAAACTGGGTAGTGGGCAGGGGAGGAAATGGAATGGAGTATAAATAAGGCATAGCTGCCTAGAGCCCTGGGGCCCATCTACATGAGGCTTTTACTCTGGTTCTACTCTACCTCCAAGTCAATCATGTCAGATGACATATGCCGTTCCCCGTAGCTAGCTCAGCATTTCTTGCCCTAAATCTGGGGTTTTTTCAAGCTCATTTTGTGTTGGATTTTCCCGTCACAGCAGCTTCAGTGCCATTCAGGAGCCTGCGTGAACTCAGCTGGCTTCAGCGCGGGCTCGTGGGAGTGGCACTGACTGGCGGAAGGGAGAGCTGCGTGGGGCGGGGGCATGGGGAGAGCAGAGGGGTAACCATGTCTGCTTGGGAGCAACTGATTGCCTTCGATTCCACTTTGCTGAGTAGGAGCAGCCCTGCTGCTGTGAAACTGCGCAGCCACAAAGGAGCACAGCTAAGGAACAGTGGACGCCTCTTGATTCGTAGCTGCATAGCTTAGAAAGGGTGGATGTCAGGGCGGATAATCTTCATGAAAGTGTACTCAGAAGCACTTCGTTGAGCCCATGTGGGCTAGGCGGGGGGGGGGGAGCCTGTTGATTGGGCAGTTAATATAGATCGAAGACAAAGTGCTAATCGCTCTCCCTCCTCACTGGCTCCGCGCTCTCTGCTCTCAGCACCTCTTGCACTCTTGCTCATTCTGCTAAGTCTCCGGGCGGCGGGGACTCCCTGCCTGCCTGCCCGCCTCACAGAGGTGTGTGTATGTGGAGTTTGTCATGAACGCCTGCTCATAAGCAAGTCCTCCACTGCACTTCACTGAGCACACGAGGGAGGAAGGGAGGGGAAGCAGGCCGGCACTCATTGGCTGCCTCGCACCTCTGCCATTGATGACGTTCATTTCTATTTCCCCACCACACCCCACCTAATGCAGCTTCGGTTCCTGTTTGCTCCACAAAAGTGGAGGAATACAGCACTGCGTGTACTGTGGAAAGAGCTAATTCGTTTCTGTGAAAATGCAGATTTTGACCAAATCGCTTCACAAAGCACTTCCGTTTAGATTGGCCCCTGAGCAATGGCCGTGCAGACTGCAAGCTTTTGTTGCACATCCCACTTGTAACAACAACCACTGTAAAACTGTATGAGTTGGATACAGATTTCGTCATACTTAGAATAGACCTATTGAAACAAATGGGACCCAAGTTAGTGATGATGAACTTAATCCCATTGATTTCAATGGGTCTATCTATGATGAATGCTGTATCCAACCATAAGTAACGAAGAATTGGTGCCTGAATTTGCTTGATTTCCTTTTCCCTCCCTGTTTCTTTTTCCTTTTGCATCATGTCTGTTTGATTGTAACCTGTGAGAAGAGCTTGTGTTGTTCCTTCTTTGGACAGGACCTAGGAAATTGTGGGCATTTTATGAATGATGATGATTAGAATTACAGAGGAGGGGTAGTTAAATGTCTCCCCAAGCATCACATTAGGAACTGCAGAAATTCAAAGCCAAGATTCTGCTTAAGAGATATCCAAGTATCTTACTGAGAGAGGCACCATGAGGAGAAAAAAGATAACCTCAACCCCCTCAATAGCCTTATGCAGTACAATCCTCTGTGTCTACTCAGAAGTAAGTCCCAGTGTGTTCAATGGGATTGGTAAGTGGGCATTGGATTGCAGCCTTGAAGAAGCAAGTACATCTCACAAATTTGTAAAGTGTCTTATTTTGGGTTCCACCTTGGTTTCTGCCAAAATGAGTCTACTGAATAATATGCACTTTTCACACTTCTGATTAGATGGAAAACATGATAAATGGAAGCAATCAGTGACCATTCTTCATTAAGATTCTAAGCCCCACAATTAGAAAACTATCAGCAAATACAGATGTACTATATCTAAATTAACAGAAGAAGAAAAAGAAAAAACCCTGCATGGTATATGAATTAAGGTTGATTGTATTCATCAAATGCCAAGAAGAAAAGATACAAGCACTTAATGTGGTAGCAAACACCCCTTAACCTAAGCTCACATGTTATCCAAGCAGCAGCTTCTTATATGGATTTAAATATATTTTACAATTTTGATCTTGAGATTGACAACTTTGAGTAGATAGGTCTTGTTCTCATTCAACAATGAACTTTTACTTAAATGAAGCACAGAAGAACAGTCAGAAGTACTCAATTTGCAAATTATGCAAGCCACTGAAATACAGACCTCATGCTACAATGGAAAGAGAAGCCTTTCCGGACAGTTCATGCAACTCAGAATGAAACCAGGGATGGAATGCAAGATGGAATACAATTATTTATTTATTTATTGCATTTATACCCCGCCTTTTTTCCTCTTGCAAGGAACTCAAGGCGGCTTACATTATCCTCCTCCTCTCCATTTTATCCTCACAACAACAACCCTGTGAGGTGGGTTGGGCTGAGAGTCTGTGACTGGCCCAAAGTCACCCAGTGAGCTTCCATGGCCGAGCGGGGACTAGAACCCGGATCTCCCACCTCCTAGTCCAACACTCTTGCCACTACACCACACTGGCTCTCTAGTGCACCACACTACAATAACTAGCCTACCTAATTATTTTAAAAGCTGGGCCCAGCCTACCTAGTTACTACTATCATGGGATCTCAATAAGGCAGCTCCTTCCATTCTGCATGTATGTACAAAGCCTTGCAATCTATGGGATGCAGAAAACCCAAGAACAAATGAACAGGAAAAACTATTCAAATTTCAAATTATGCTAGCCCAGTGATGTAGAGGTAACTTTTGAAGTTCAGGCTCTCCTCATGACAGTCCCCATAGCCACACCCTCAAAGAGAGTCCAAAACTGGGGGCAGCTGTGTTGAACCATATCAACAAACCAGTTCCAGCAGTTTTTATCTCTACCAGGAGCAGGTCTTTTATAAAACTATTGAATTGCCCATTCAAGAGCAGAGTGTAAAATACACCCCTGGCAAAATACAGACCATGTCAGTGAAGAGCACATGCCTGGATTATTTGTTCCTTTAACATACATAAGAGCAGAAAGATTCAGTGCCTAATTTCATGTATCTTAAATGGACAAATAGTTAATGATAGATACTCACACCCTTTACAATACAGGCAGCGCACGTATACTTTGCACTCGAATGTGTTGCATGAGAACCCACTCTCAGAGTAATATGTAACAAGCAAGTTTATATTGGGGGAGGGGGAGCGGGAGGGTGATATCATAAGCCTTCAAGTGGGCATGTCTCCTATCCTCCCCCCATTAATAACCACATTTTGTAATTGTTTCTGATTTTGCCCTGGAAATTCTAAAAATAAAACAAACCCCAGACTTCTAGCCTGCAGTCTTGACATCTTGCCTATTCATTTCTACCTTGCTACTTATTTATGGATGAACAGGACCCCTCTTTAAGTCACTTGCTAATGACTAAAAGGGTGGTCAGGGTTCTCCAACCCTAGTGCAGCCTTCCCAGCATGGTGCCATCCAAATATTTTGGACTACAGCTCTCCTCATCCCTGACCATTGGCTATGCTGACTGGGACTGATGGGACTTGTAGTCTAACACATCTAAAGGGCACCAGGTTGGTAAAGCCTGTCCCTACATCCTCCAGCTGACTTGCACTATAACCTCCCATCAGCATCAGCCAGCATTCCCCAGTCAAGGGTGATGGGAGTTGTAGTCTAAAACATCTGGAGGGCACTATGTTGAGAAATGCTGCCCCAGTGTCCCCCCCCCAATGTTGCCTGATTCACTTCCTCTTCCTTCTGACTTACTTCACAAAAGGCATCTCCTCAGAGCCTTGCCCTCAAAAGGGTGACGCAACTGTAACTGTTGGAATCTCCTCAAGGAATATCAAGCAGAGGATCCTGAACTTGGTCCTCGGAATTTCTGAAAGGAGCTATCGCAGGGAAACACCTCAAATGCTGAAGGCCATAAAGAGTTAATAGCTGCAGTTATAAATGAGCTGCAAGCATTTAAAGTCATTGAATAGCTAGCAGCGGGTGTGAAACACTGTTGCATTCCTATTAACTCCAAGCAGCCTCTCTAAATCCAGAAAGTGGTGCCCAGATTTTCAAGTCAATATTAATTTTACACTTGGCACCACAGGAGAGTGAGAGCAGCTGAGTTCACAAGAGGTCAGTCTAATAAAGAGACAATAGAACGGGGAGGGAAGAATCTGAACACTCGAGATGGAGTTTGCTTACCCAAGCATCGTGTAATGGGGAATTTAACTTTGTAATGAAAGGGACAACAGTAGGGCTGGGCCCCTGCCGGAGATGTTAGATCCATGTGCAGAGCGTTAACAATGGAGGTATCAGCAAGTTTAGCACAGGGTGGTGCCAGCTTTCAATGTGGAATGAAGGGCAACAGGAAGAAGTTGGATTTTGTCCTGAATTCAAAGGCTGCAAAATCAACATGGACGAAAAGGATTTTTCCACATGTGATGTAATTAGGCTGTGGGATGTGCTAGAGCAGCCTTCCCCAAGCTGGTACCTTCTAGATGCTTTGGATTTCAATTCCCATTAGCCCTTGCCAGCATGGCCAATAATCCAGAATGCTGGGATATTTCTCCTTAGATATTTCAGGTGTGTCCTTCTCTCTGGAACGAAGTATTCCACATCCTTAAATTAATGATGTCTCAAGTCTCAGGGGTAGGATGAGGATTTGGTGCTTGGCTACCAACATTTCACAGTCACAGTTAGGCAGAAGAATCCATCTGGGGGGTCAAATCTGCCAAGTTGTTGTCACCTTGGCCCCCCAGACTCTGCCTTGCTTGTCCGCAAGCTGGCCTGACTAGACCGGGGCTGAGCTGGGCCAGCTCACAGCCCTCCACTGCTGGCACCGCTGCGTGCAAACCCCTTGTGCTCAGCTTGCTGATGCTGCCACCGGCAAGGATCAGGCGAGGGTTCACGCAAAGTGGCCGTGGGCAGCAGTGGCAGGAATCCCCACTTCCACCACCCACCGCCCATTGCTACCAGCACTGGAGCTGTATGCAAATGTCTCCTGACTAGATATATCTAAATATCTGAAATATCTAAGGAGCCGGGATGGTTAGCGGGGTCTTGAAGTTGGCTACCCAACCACCAGGGTCCAGGGCTCTGTCTCTTGTACCACCAGCACTCTGTCCAACCACAAGCCTTGCAGACTGAGCTCTATGCCACGCAGGCTACATGATACAACTAGGGTAGGGGTACGCAACTTGTGGCCCTTCCAGATGTTTTGGCCTACAACTCCCATCCGCCATAGCCAGCATAGACAATGGTGAGGGATGATGGAGGTTGTAGGCCAAAAGACCTGGACAGACACCTGTTGCCCACAGGCTAGGGAGACGGGCCTCTTAGGGACTATCTCTTCCCACAAGTGCCTGCCCGTGCATTAAGGCAGGGCCAGGCAACCTGGTGTGTTCCAGATGTGTTGGACTGCAACTCCCATCATCACCAGGCAGCATGACCAATGGTCAGGGATGATGGGAGTTGTAGGCCAAAGCATCTGGAGGGCACCAGGTTGCATTAGTATAGTCACTGAAGGCCCTTCTCTGCCTATCCCCCCTACACAAATCTTTTGATGCTTGGTTGGTGGCAACTAGGGAGAGGACCTTTTCAGGTGCCCTGTTAATGGAATGCTTTCTCCAAGAAGATTCTCCTGATCCTTGCTGTTATACCTTTTTAGTGCCTGATAAAGTGTGTGTGTGTGTGTGTGTGCGCATGTGCGTATATAAACTGATAGATGGATGAAATGTTTCCAGGCCTTTTAAAACATTACCTGAATATGGTTTTAGTCTGCTGTGTTTTATAAGCTTTAGCTGTTTTAATGTAATTTAACCTTGATTGTTTTTGCATTTGAACTCTTTTTACAGCTAGCTGCCCTGAGAGTAATCCTACTTGCAGGTGCAATATCATTTAAAAATAACAGAGATATGAATATAGGTAGGGAGTTATTTGTTGCTTAGTTCTGTGGATAGATCTGGTAGAAGTTTCACTCTGTGAAGATGCACGTTCAAGACAACAGCACGCCTGTCTCTCATTTTCCTTTCATGTGACTGGCTCTGAAATAGCTGCTTAAAGGTAATTTTATTTAATTGCAACTTTTTATGGCTCTTCTATATTTAACTGCGGTTGTTGCAGTAATAACGTTGGCAATTTATTTTAAGACAGTAACCTTGGCTTGCTTATTATGATAACATCAGCAGCAGCCATTGTCAAACAAAGGCTTCAATACACTGGTAAAGTTCTCCCATCCATTCTTTCAGCGGTGTTCTATTATTCACCTTCCAGCCCATTGCAGGGTGCAGGCTTTGGAAACAAGATTCCTGCTCATGTCTTTCCTTCCCCACCCCCCACCTCGGCCCAGCAACTCACTACAAGAAGGAGAAAGGAGGGAGGGAAAAAATCTCCTCAGTGCCTCTCTTGTCCCTTTCTCTAAAGCCATTCAGTCCAAAGAGCTCTCCAAGACTGCTGGTGTCCATCAAATAGGAGATTATGGTAGAACTTTGTCAGGCAAGGTCAATGCGCTAACTGTGACATTTCAGAATTCCAGCCACATCCACAGACTTTGCTAGCAAACAAGTTTGACACAATACCAAAAGAACACTTTTTCCTTCCCTTCGGTAGAAATGCAGCTGCCCAGACTACTAGCAGGCAGTTACAATGACATCCATCATTCAAGGCCTTTAGCCTTTAAAACATTGGTGTCATTTGACACATTATAGAGTACAGGTCCCGCTATAGGTATATTTTGTCCCTCGGTGCCTGGAAGACTTAGAGCAAAATCCTATCATCAGGATCCACCAGCTGAGGGGGCCATAGGAATTGGTGGAAGCCCCAATACACTAGCAGAATGCCAGATACCCCAGTGGAACATGTCACTGCCACATGTGGGAGAAAAAGCCTGTGAGGAACCATTCCCTTCTGGTTCCCCACAGTTTCCCCCACACACAGCAGAGGTATGCCACTGATATGTGTGAGTGTGTGTGTGTGTGTGTGTGTGTACACACACACACATATCAGTGGCATACCTCTGCTGTGGCAGTGACTATATATATATATATATATATTTGTGGTGGGAAAATCACTTTCCCCCCAGCTATTGCGAGGATTGCAAAGCTATGCCAATCACGGCACACCACCTCAGAGGGACACATGGACATCTGAGGGGGTGGCAGATAATGCCATCATCCCTACTCATCAAGAGGTCCTGGCACGTCAACCCTCACAGCCCTGGTTCCACTGCACCACACCGGCAGAATGCCCATAGGGCAGGAGCGCACTTACGCGGCATCCTCTACAATTTCCATCGACAGCACTTTATACCAGCTGCAGGCGCAAGAAACGTCCCTGCCACCGCTGCCAATGGGAGCAGGGATTCAAAAACGGCCACCCCAGCTTCGACGATGGCCCCTCCCATGTTGTCATGACAAAGCATGGGATATGGTGCAACTCAATGACCAGTCACAGCACATCACCACCACCAGTATATAAACTCCACACCGGTGATGGAGTATGTGGCATGAGGCTCTCCCTCTCCTGCTCCATATCGTGCACACAAGGAGAACTCACAAAGACGAACTCTGGTGAGGGTAACCATGGAGAAAGGGCACTGTGCACACCAAGAGAGCATTTTGCACAAAACAGCTTTTCTCTGGAACACTCCTAGGAACGTGAGCACATCGCTAACCCTTCTTTGCCACACCCTATCAAGAACTGCTGCTGCCTCAGGCACAAATACCCAACGCCACGCCACGCCAGCAGCTGGGGCTGCTAGGGCAGAGCATCCCACACAGCTAAGTAAGGCAGGGGGCAGCCCTGCTACAAAGTATACCTGCAAAGTGCGATTGCTGTGATGGTCTCCCTCGTCCAGCCTTCCCTGCCCACCCGCCCCCCTTCGCCACATGTGAAAACCGTATTTTGCTCCGGCTGCATTGTGCATGTGACAACAGGGAACAGTTTTTTCCTACGCATGAGGGAAGCATTCCAGGACAGCAAGAAGCCCCCTCCACATGCAGCTCAAGCTCTCCACTGGGAAAGGCCAGACACCCCGCTGCTCCAGCCATTGCCACTGCTGGCCACCTAGTGCAGAGGAGGGTCTTTCACAACGGCTTGACAGGAGATGTTTACCAGGAAAAGCTTTTCCTGCCACTAATTACATACATAGTGTAAAACATACACAGTGTAATATGTAGTGTAATACACAATGCATTAAACTAGAGGGTAATGCTCTAGAGGGTCACCACACCTGTGCCATTCACAATGGCTAGACAGGAGATGCCTACCAGGAGATGCTTTTCCTGCCACTAACTGCCATTCCAGGAAAAGCTCTAGCTTGAAAATGACTTTACCACCTCAAATATATGCTAAAGTTACAGGAACCAACACATTAAAAAAAAAAAAAAAAAAGCAGGTCTCCTCCCTCTTCCTGGTCCCTAAGAAGCTTTGGCCCAAAGTATCCTATCTGATAAGGTATTTTGAACGTGTTCATTCTCTCTCTCTCCTTTCAAAGTGGCTCCAATCTATCTTTTAAAATTTATTTTGTAAAAGTATATTTTCCCCTTATGGCTCAAATAAAGCCCTTGTGGCAGCTCATGTGGTTTTGGAAGTTGCCCCAACAAACCATTCACTTTTTAAAAAAAGATGAGGCTAGCTGCCCTCCAAGGAATGCAAGTCCTAGATAATAGTTGAAAACCAGCACCTTGAATTGTGCCTGAAATCTGACTTAACAGCCAATGGAGCTGGATGTATTTACACAGCCAAAAACATTGCTAAGTGCTGGACTGGTCCATACAGCTCAGCCTTCCTCAATCTGGTGCCCTCCAGATAGGCCAGACTACAACTCCCCTAAGCCCCAGGCAGTATGGCCATTTGCCTTGGAAATTGTAAAACGCACACACAGAGACTTCTAGCCTGCAGTCTTGACGCCTTGCCTCTTCATTTCCACCTTGCTAGTTATTTATAGATGAACTGAAGAGTTGCAGGACCCCTCTTTAAGTCACCCACTATTTACTAAAAGAATGGTCAGGCTTCTCCAACCCTAGTGCAGCCTTCCCAGAATGGTGCCATCCAGATGTT
This sequence comes from Heloderma suspectum, assembly GCF_057233095.1. Classification (NCBI taxonomy): domain Eukaryota; kingdom Metazoa; phylum Chordata; class Lepidosauria; order Squamata; family Helodermatidae; genus Heloderma; species Heloderma suspectum. Next base: position 282,985,553 of record NC_139459.1, read on the forward strand.
TTGGACTACAGCTCCAATCACTCCTGACCATTGGCCATGCTGGCTGGGACTGATGGGGCTTATAATCCAACACATCTGGGGGTGGCAGGTTAGGGAAGGCTGGTATAGCTTTTACAGAGAGAACATAAACTCTTCATTCTGTTGCTGGATGCAGTGCAAGTGGGCAGGCGGAAGGAGCGCCGCGGAGAAGGATTTTTATTCCCAGCACCGCTTAGAACCATCCTTCCACCTTGCCCCAGCTAGAAGCCTTCATTGGGGATTACATGCACTCCATTGGCTGCAAAATCTCCTCCACAAATCCTGCATGAACAAGGATGCCCATGCCAGGCAGCTTCAGGCAAAGCCACATCGACACCTGCATTGGTCGCAGCAGCAAATCCCATACTAGCCTCCCAGCTCAGGGCCATGCTAGCCTCTGGAAACGAGTTGCTTTTTTCTTTTCCGGCACACGTGGTCAGGGCTGGCAAGCTGAATCCAGGCTTAATCCCAAAGTCCGGGAGCAGATGGAGTGCCGACAGACCGTTCCGAAGGTGAGGCGAAGCTTGGCGGATGCAGGCAGCTGTTCCTATATCCCTGGAATGAAGATGTGAGATGGTACTCCTTGGCTAAAGCCAGCCTTCACCAACCTGGCAGCCTCCAGATGTGTTGGACTACAACTCCCAGCATTCTTGTCCATTGGCCATGCTGGCTGGGGCTAACAGGAGTCGAAGCCCAAAACATCTGGAGGGCACCCTCTTGGGGGAGGCTGGGTCAGACTATGGGCCGTGCATCTCTGTGATATGCCATGTCTGATCTGCAACGTCATGACTCGCTAAGCGGAGTTCCCCTTGCTGCGACTAAGGAGACATCGGGGAGACTCTTGCCTCCTGTCACTTGCTTTGCATGGGTGAGCCCAGCCTGGCTCCGAGCCACGGCTCCCTAAGCTGCCAACACACCTTAAAGGCGTGCGGAAGGTGCCCGACTAGCATCATCATTGTCTTGCTTGTTAGCTTGGGGTCAAGGAGGCCACCGTGTCATAGCCCAGCACTGCCCCAGATCTCCTCAAGCCAGAAGGCAGGGCAAGGCTGGTGTGGGGACCCCACCCTTCACCACTCCAGTGCCGTGGGCTGCTTGCTGTTTGGTTCAGGGCCAGACTTGCCATTAAGCAGGGTGAGGCAATTGCCTCAGGCAGCAGGCGCTGGGAGATGGCAACAAGGTGGCAGATGCTGGGAAGTAGCAGGCAAGAGGAGAGGGAGCAAGGCAGGCAAGGCAATGAGGGCCATGCTGCCCGCCCTGCACCCTCTCAGCTTGCCTGCTGCCTTCAGATGTGACAGAGGATGCTGGCCCCTTGCTAGTGTCAAAGAAAGGTTCCGCTGCCAGTCCAGTCTTTTTGTGCATGGGATGGGAGAGGGCACCACCTTGTCCTCTGCCTCAGGCAGCAAAATGTCTTGGGCTGGCCCTGAGTTGGTTTGTTTATGAATCACACCCTCTGCCTGCCGGGCACCCAGGACAATGTAGAATAAAAATATCATGTAAACATGTCATAAAAGCAAGAAACACAGGAAGCAAACCCATACAATAAAATTGGAGGGTGGTGTTAAAAAAAATTAACACTCAAGACCAAACAAAACATTATATTGCATTAAAAGCTCAACAGAACAGCCTTCATTGGCTGCCTAAAGCAAAACAAGGAAGGAGCCCATTTCACCTCCCTTGGGAGGGAGTTCCACAGTTGGGGTGCTGCTACCAAAAGGGTCTTGCCTCAAGTACCCACCAATGAACGGGTCTTTCTAAGTGGTAAGACATATACCTGTTTAATTCATGCTTTTTTCTTTCTTCTGAACTGAATGGGCCAGTTGTGATCTAGTTAACGGAGGGTGCAAGGCCCAAGAGAACCTATTATCGAATGCGTGCCATATGGCAGAACAGAGAAGGTAAAAAGTAGGGATGTACGAAAGTGACTTACCTTTCGCGGATTATGTTGATGGTGTGGGGGGAGGCGTTCTGTCCCTCCCCCCGGAATCCTGGCCGGGGTGGAGCCGCTCCGTTCCTCCCCCCCGGAATCCTCGAACGGCTGGCTGTGCTCCGCGGCAGCTCCGCGGAGCAGCCGGCCAGGCCCGGCCTGGCCAGGCCAGAGCCATCTGCAGCCGGATTTCCGGCCGTGGAGGGCTCTGGGTAAAAAAAAAATGATTTACGTAGGCTAAAACGGTGAATGAAAAAGGGATGCAAACAGCGCCTGCTACGCTATTTACATTCCCCTTGATTTTCGCCGTCATAGTCTACGTAAATATTTACGTAGATTAAGACGGCCAAAAAGAAGGAATGCAAATGGCGACGGCCGTAGCCACTGCCATTTGCGTACACGTGTTTTTTTTAAAAATCCCACCCCCAACCATGATAGGCTATGTAAAGATTTACGTAGCCTATCACGTCTTTTTTTTTTTTTTTTCACAAGCCTGGAAATGGCGGTGGCAGCAGCCGGTCGGAAGACCGGCCGCCGCCTTCGCTGGAGCCGCCGCCAGAGCCACCTCCGCCCAGAAGATCCGCCCCAGGTAAGTCTCGTCCCGGGGGGGATCCGCGGGGTGGCGGGGGGGTGGCAGGCCATTCCGCCACAGATTTCGGGGGGCCAAATGCACTGGCATTCAGCCTCACCGAGATCCATGGCGGAATTCTCTGACATCCCTAGTAAAAAGGGGATCCCTTCCTGAGACCAGTTTAGCAATGGGAACGTCAAAAGGGCCAGCTTTGCCCAACCAATTTTGCTGGGGGTGGGGTGGGGTGGGCAGGTAGGTGTGTTGCTGCTGCCTTGATGACAGTGTTTGGGGGCCGGTGGGGCTCCTTTAGGTAAGCCCCGTTATGCTTGCCCCTGAGTGGCAGGTATGGACAAGGCTTGTGCAGCTAGCAAAGCTTATCCTCATATCTCATCCCTCTAGCACAGGGGTGGGCAACTCTGGGGGCCAAACCCACCATCCGGAGCCCACTGTGGGCTGCACACTGCCACCACTGTGCCAAATTTGCTCACAAGGAAACAACCCACCGATCTCCTTTTAAAACAAGGTGTCCAGGGAGCACAAGCCATGTTTTAAAGCAAAGTTGCACTCCCAAAGTTGCACTCCATGGACTCATAGGGTTGGGAGGGGCCTACAAGACCATCGAGTCCAACCCCCTGCTCAATGCAGGAAATCTGATTCCCAGGCGGTCTCCCATCCACATACTAGCCAGGGCTGACCCTGCTTAGCTTCACTCTCCTTATTGTAAAGGGAAGTTGGTGGGTTCCCCCCACCCCACCACTGCCACACCACCAAATTTCAGCAGCAAATTCAGGGACAAGGCAGTGAGGGCCACAAAATTGGCCACATGTTGTGTGCCACCTGTTGCCTGCCTCTGCTCTAACAGGTGGAGGTGCAATTGGCCCACAGAGACACCCCACCCACAAGGCAGTCAGGGGAGCCCCAGGGAAAGTGGGAGGTCAGGCTGAGGAGTTGCCAGGCCTAGACTTTACAGTGTCAACCGTTTGTTCAGAATGAAGAAAAGTCAGAAAGGTTCTGGAGATATGTAGGGCAAGACGAATTCCCACTGGCCCCTCATAGCAAACTGCCAAGGGCCAGACAGGCTGCCTATGTATTGGGTGGCAGGCTGGAGTGCTTCCTTCAAGCCAGCCCCATTGGCAACGCCCAGGAAGGATGGATAATGGGCAATGGGTCTCCTTCTTAAGGCACAGCAGCCATCTTGTGTGCCCACCTGCCATGGCTTCACAGGTAGCAAGATGCTAGAGGTGGGACCCACACCCTGCTTGGGTGGACCCCACATGATCCCCTCGGTGATGTTTCTGCCACTAAGAAATGGGAAGATGGCAGCCTTGCTAGGCCTCTAGCTGCAAGGAAGTCCCATGGATGTCAGCGGTGTGTGCATCTGCGGAGGTGAGCTTGGGATCACAATGCCAGACTTGGATCCTTGAATGCTTCTTCCTCTGGAGTAGTGCCACGCAAACTGCTAGAGAGCCTGGGGTAGTCTTGTCGAGGGCATTGCTCCTTTCCCACCATTTGCATCCATCCTTTGGCATCTGGCAGTGTCCTGCAAGAAAGGGGAGATGGCTCTTTCCACTATCAGTTCTTTTACTAATGGTTTCCATGAGGGGGTGGGGGTGTACAAGTTCAGCAGCGAGTTGTGCAATTATTGAGAGAAACCTAAATAATACATTGGGGGTGGGGTGGGAGGGAACCAGTGAACCAAGATGGGATGCTGCATACATATTGAATTCATTTCACATGTTATCCCATATCCTACTACAGACTATAAGAGGATACAGGTGGAACCTGCAACAAAATGCTGCAGTGTGGTGTTCTCCCTGTTCGGGATTCTGTTCCATTCCCCCTGCCAGCATTTTTCTCTCTCCCTCTGCTGCCTGCCCCCACAGCAGTCAGCCAGCATTCCTTGGCCACTGAACACACTTAGTCCTCATTGGGCTGTGTCTCCCCTGCCCCCAGGGGGGTGCTTCTGCCTACTTCTGGGTTCCCCAAAGCCTGCTGGTTTCTCCCTCTCATGTGTAGGTGCTGTCATTTGGGCTACACAAGCAACAACGTGCACAGCCTGAACATCAGACATGGAAGGAGGGGGGGAGGAGAAGGGCTTCTGAAATGAGAATGGATCCATGGGCAGCTGCTCAGAGTGAAGTAACCGGTGGAGGCTGGTGGCTCCAATGTCAGTGGGGCAGTAGATCCACTCTGGGTTTCAGTCAGAACCAGTCAGAACTCTAAAGGAGCTCTGGGTTTCAGTCAGAACCAGTCAGAATTCTAAAGGAGCTATCCAAGGTGGTGAACGCAATCCCCAAAATGGCTTCAGCATGGTAGATAGCTCCTGTAGAGTTCTGACTGGTTCTGACTGAAACCCAGAGTGGATTTACAGCCCCACTGAAATTGGGGCCACCAGCCTCCATTGGAAGTCACAGAAAGAGTATTGGATAGTTTCTGAAGGCCAGTGACAGGGCCTGACAGCAGCCACCTGGGATTTTCACCCATTTCCCAGGAACGTGGGTCTCCTTCATACACCACCCTTTCCTATTTAGGCGATAACCTCCGTGTAGATCATCCTTACTTTGCATTCCAGAGTCATTTCCCCCTTGCTAGGGGCACTCAAAGCTGTTTTATGTGCTGTCTTCACACACACACACCCAGAAAACGCCCTGGCTACACTTTCAACAGTAGAGAGAGCGCATGTTCTTGACCTTCTCTGGACCACTCACACATGCCAGTCACCACTTGATGCTGTGGTCAAGAAGTGAGAAACATGCCTGTGTGAACCAGCTCCGAGTGGCACAATTATCTGTGCTTTTGACGTTCTAGGGGGAGCCTAGCTGTGGCTATCATAGGGAAAAGAAGGCTATTTCACATCTGCGTGTGTTAATTCATTAAATATATACAAATCCCATCTCCCCCCCCCCCGCATTTGAATTGCACTGAATTAAAAGAAAAACAACTGTACTGTTTAAAAACCCAGCCAGGAAGCTACCCTTGGACTAACCAGCCCCATAGCGAAATGCAGCAGCTTTCATCGGTGGAATTTTTTAATATCACACCGACTTGGTCATCTTTTATTTGTCGCTATTCTGTTGAAAGTATGCAGAGAGAAGAAAACTCACTAATAAATGTGGTGGAATGGCGCCACCATGTGGACAGCAGGAGTACTTCATCTAGGGCTTTATTCATCCACAATTTTTTTCCCCGTTAGAGGAGTTATAAAACTTCACAAATCAATGTTTTTGTCTGTCTTTTCCCCTTTGCTTTGTTTTACTACACCCAAAGATGCTTTCCTTGAAGTAAATGAAATATTTATTTTTGTATCACTATTCAAGATATATGAATGCCAATTATATATTACTTTTCCAGATAAATACATTTAGGGCGCAATCCTATTGGGATAGGCAGCAGCCTCCGAACTCGGAAGTGACTGCCTATCCAATGCAGGGCAGGAGAAGTGCGGAGGGGATCGTCCCCTCTGTGCTTCAGCCGCCCTGCATTTATGGCTAGACAGCTGGTTTTGGCTGTCTAGCCGTGGGACCTCGGAGCTCGGGGAGCAGCAGCCGGATGACACGTAGGATGTGTCATACCGGCACTTCTGACCCGCCCCGACACACCCCCAGGAATGCCCCATTTTTGCTGCTCCACACTCCTCTTCCAAGCACAGAGCGCAAGGCCAGTGCAGGAGGGGGTGGAGGTCAGTTCTCAGGGAACCAACCTATCTTATGGCCGTCTAGCTGCTGACTAGCGCCCATAGGATTGCGCCCTTGATTAGTTTTATAAATAGTTAAACAAATTAAAATAAATTGATCTTGATCTTATCAGAGCAGAAAAGGCAATAAAACTCAACAATGAAAAAAACTTTAAATGCTGACATTAAATCATAGGCGGGGGGAGTCGTTGTTGTTGTTTTTAGATAGGACTTTGCTATCATGGATGGAAAAGCTTACTCATCTCCAGCTTAAAGTGTCAAATGGCATGACAGATATCTCAGAGTCTATACTTGTTTGGACTTTATTTATATGCTGTGCATAACCTAAGAGACGAACTACAGAGAAAGCTTTCAGACTTAGATAAATCTGCATTTAAAAAAAAATACTCAAAAGAGCAGTATTCCTGCTTTTTTTCAGTTTTTTATTTTAATCGTTCTTGTATTATTTATTGTGTATTTTAATGGACTGTATCAGTAAAGCTGCTTTTGGAGCCGGTGTCTGGCAGCAAAGCAGGGTTAAAATGTACTAAATAAGTAAATAAAATCATTTTTTTCCTCCTTTCCTTGTTCCCCAATAGAACTGATGTACAGAATCAAAGCATGTGGAGGTGAACTAGATCTGGTAGTAATCTAGCTCACCTTCCAGCCCTAAAGTCAGGAATCATGACCTCCATGTCATCCTCTCTACCCATCCACACTTAAACCCACAGCCATTTTTACTTCAATATTTGAAGGAGGGGGAGATTTGTAAAGCACATCCAAAAATTTGTTTGTTTATTACATTTCTATCCCACATTTTTCCTCTTGCAAGGAACCCAAGGCAGCTTACAGGGTCCTCCTCTCCATTTTATCTTCACAATAACCTTGTGAGGTGGTTTAGGCTGAGAGCCAGTGTCTGGCCCAAATTCATCTGGTGAGGTTCATGGCCAAGGGAGGACTAGAACCTGGGTCTCCTGCATCCCAGTCCAGCACTCTAACCACTACACCACGCTGACTCTCAATTTTAATCTCCTTGAGGGAGCAATCCTCAGTTCCCAGGGAGGGTGGCTAAGGGGCCACTGGATGTTGTGCACCTCTCACCCTACAGGCAGAGAGGGGGGTCTGCAGGCAGAGGAGTCTGCAGGCAGTGGCATAAATTCTGAAGTGCATCATGTCAGTCTGCATAGGCATGCCCCCAAGGAGAGCCCAAACATGCAGGCAGCTGTATTGATCCATATCAACAAACCAGCTCTAGCAGTGTTCATCTCCACCAGGAGCAAGTCTTTTGTAAAGCCAAGGGGTCTTAATTTCCCATTCAAGACCAGACTCCCCAAATACTTTGCATTATAACAGGGAACAATATATTGTTGCTAGGAAAATTCTTTTCCCCTCAGCAACTGTGAGGTTTGCAGCTAAGCTCAGAGGGAACAGAAAAGCCGGGGCAGGTGGCAAAGGACATCACCACCCCCACCACCCCCCGGGCCAATGGAACAGTCCTGACCTTCAACCCTGAAAACTATGGCTCCCCTACATCACTCGTTGTTCAAAGGTGGGGAGAGAAGTCTGCCCCAGCTGCCTTGTTGTGATGGTGGGAAGCTCTGCTGTTGTGCTGATCCACCCCCTCAGTTCTGACTAGGGAAGGGGCTGAAAGGGAGCATATCAGGCGCTTGTTGAGGCAGATCAGGGGAGGCTTTTCCCCAGCATTCCCCAGACACAAGGGGGAAACTATGCCAGCCCTGGAGACAGAGCCGTTATTTTCTGCACCCCACAAAAAAAAAAAAAATAGAGAGAAAGGGGGGATGCTGCAAGCTCCTACCTTCCACCTGGACCAGTATGAGCCCGGCAGGGCTTAGGAAGTGGTGGCTCCTCCTTTCCCCACCCTGATAGGACTACTCTGTTCTTCTTTTTCTCTATATCAAACACAAAGCATGAACATTAAACAACTAATAATACTCCAGCACACATTTTCCCACATTATAATAGATAGCACCTCATTCTTGTTCAAATACACTCTTGTTCAAAGCAATTAAATATCTTGCTGCTGTTTCTAAATGAAAATTAATTTCTGCTTAGCAGTGACCAACCGAGAAAGCGATCTGGGGGTTGTGGTGGACAGCTCAATGAAAATGTCAACCCAGTGTGCGGCTGCTGTAAAACAGGCAAACTCCATGTTAGGCACAATTAGGAAAGGAATTGAGACTAAAACTGCCAATATCATACTGCCCTTATACTATGGTGTGACCACACTTGGAATACTGTGTACAGTTCTGGACACCACACCTAAGAAAGGATATTGTAAAGCTGGAAAAGGTACAGAGAAGGGCAACTAAAATGATCAAGGGCCTGGGGCATCTCCCCTACAAGAGAAGGTTACAACAGCTGGGATTGTTTAGCTTGGAAAAAAGGAGGGTAACGGGAGACATGATAGAGGTGTACAAAATTATGCATGGTGTGGAGAATGTGGAGAGGGAGACATTTTTCTCCCTCTCTCAAAATACTAGGACCCGGATCATCCCATGAAGCTGATTGGTGGGAGATTCAGGACAGATAAAAGGAAGTACTTCTTCACACAGTGCATGGAATTCGCTACCTCAAGACATAGCGAGGGTCACCAATTTGGATGGCTTTAAAAGGAGGTAGATAAATTCCTGGAGGAGAAGGCTATCAATGGCTACTAATCCTGATGGCTCTGTGCTATCTCCAGTATCAGAGGCAATGTGCCTGTGTACGCCAGTTGCTGGGGAACATGGGCAAGAGGGTGCTGTTGCACCCATGCCCTGCTTGTGGGTTCCTGGTCGACTGTTGGTTGGCCACTGTGTGAACGGAATGCTGGACTAGATGGACCCTTGGTCTGATCCAGCAGGGCTCTTCTTATGCTCTTATGCTTCCTGTTTCTTATCCTGCTCATTAAAATATCCCCCAAAATCTAAATTTTAGAATGTGGTGAAACTAAAATCCCTGTTATCTTATCTCTGAAAGTTTTGCAACAATTTCTTTCCAGAAACCTTGTATGCACAGACAACTCCTCCATATGCATATCACATCCCCACTTTCTTCATTACGTCACTAACAAGAAAAGTTAGTAACAGCATATATCTTATTTTAGTCTCCAGGGTGCTAAATACCAGCAAGTTAACAATTTATAGTAATTCTCAAATAAATTGCTACATGAGGACAATTTCATATATCCCAACCATAAATGCTGCTCTATGGAATTTCTCCGGCCATATGCTTACTTTTTACTGCAATAAAATTAACTTTTCCTACACTGCCAACCTCATCCATTATCTTAGAGAGTTTAGAAAATTTACTTTTGTTTTGGACTCTCAGCCAATTTTCCCCAAATAGTTTGATCCCTTAGAATATTACCATTTAAGCTTTTGATATTCCCTTTATTTATTTATTTATTTATTATTAAATTTATTAATCGCCCATCTGGCTGGTCACCCAGCCACTCTGGGCGATGTACAACATACAATAAAAACAGTTTAAAACAATAAAATTCTACAATAAAAACATTTTCTAAAATACCCTAACCCACCTCAAATGCCTGCCTGAACAACAATGTTTTTAATGCACGACGGAAGCTCATTAAAGAGGGGGCATGACGGAATTCCCTAGGGAGGGAGTCCCACAGAGTGGGGGCCACCACAGAAAAGGCCCTCTCCCTCGTCCCCACCAGTCTAGCTGTCCTGGTTGATGGGACAGAGAGAAGGCCATCTGAGGCTGATCTTGTTAAGCGGCCTGTCTGGTGCTGCTGGAGGTGCTCCTTAAGACAGGCTGGGCCGGAACCATATAGGGTTTTAAAGGTCAAAAACAACACCTTGAATTTGGCCCGGAAGACAACTGGTAACCAGTGCAACTCCTTCAGCACTGGAGTGATGTGATCTCGCCGGCGGCTGCCTTTAATCAGGTGAGCCGCCGCGTTCTGTACCAGCTGCAGTTTCCGAACCGTCTTCAAGGGTAACCCCACATAGAGCACATTACAGTAGTCTAAACGAAAGGAGACCAGGGCATGTACTACCGATGGGAGCAGATGGTCGGGAAGGAAGGGGCGCAGCCGCCGTATCAGATGGAGTTGATACAGTGCTGTCCGGCTCACAGTTGACACCTGAGCCTCCATGGACAGCTGGGAGTCCAAAATGACCCCCAGGCTGCGGACCTGGTCTTTCAAGGGTAGCTGTACCCCATTCAACACCAGGTCAACATCCCCCAGCCTCCTCTTGTCTCCCACCAAAAGTACCTTGGTCTTGTCAGGGTTCAGCTTCAGCCTATTCCTCCCCATCCAGCCACTCACCATCTCCAGACATTTGGACAGGGATTCTACGGCCAACCTTGGTGAAGATTTAAACGAGAGGTAGAGCTGCGTGTCATCTGCATATTGATGACACTGCACCCCAAACCTCCTGATGATAGCCCCCAGCGACTTAACATAAATGTTAAATAGCATCGGGGAGAGGATGGAACCCTGTGGCACCCCACAAGTAAGTGGCCACGGGTCCGAAACCTCCTCTCCCAGTGCTACCCTCTGGTACCTGCCGGAGAGAAAGGACCGGAACCACCGCAATACGGTGTCCCCAATGCCCAACCCCTCCAGGCGGTCCAGGAGGATACCGTGGTCAATGGTATCGAAAGCCTCTGAGAGGTCGAGGAGAACAAGGAAGGAGCATTCACCCCTATCCAGAGCCCTCCTCATATCATCTACCAAGGCGACCAAGGCCGTTTCTGTCCCATGCCCAGGCCTGAAGCCCAACTGAAATGGGTCTAGATAATCAGTTTCTTCCAAGTGTGCCTTCAACTGCACCGCCACCACCCACTCCATCACCTTGCCCAAAAATGACAGATTTGAGACTGGGCGAAAGTTGTTCAGAACTTGAGGATCCAAGGAGGGCTTCTTTAAGAGCGGTCTTATCACTGCCTCCTTGAGGGCTGATGGCATCACTCCCTCCTCAAGGGAGGCGTTCACCACCGCCTTGATCCCCTCACCCAGTCTCTCTCTGCAGCTCATAATGAGCCAAGATGGGCAAGGATCAAGTAAGCAGGTGGTCGGCCGTACCAATGAAAGCACCTTGTCCACTTCATCAGGAGGAAGAAGCTGGAACCGATCCCACAAAACCGGTTTGCCACAGGCCGCCTCTTGCTCACTAACTGTATCCACAGCGTGCAGAGTAACACACCTAATCTGATCAATTTTATCTGCAAAGTGCCTTGCCAAGGCCTCACAGGAGGCCTTAGAATTCTCCAGTGGTTCCGGAGCCACAGGACCGAGACAGGACCGACCATTAACGTAGCTGACAATACCGATATCAAAGAAATCTCTTACGATTGCTTCTCCTGATCAGCTAATCCCAAAAGATGCCAGATAGACTGGCAAATAGCATTCAGTTTATAGCAGTGGTAGGCAAACTGGTTATATTTTGGAGCAGTCTCCTATTCAGCACTAGCACTAAAGTAAATTACATTGTGCTACCGTAAGCTCCCTTTAGCACAACACCAATAGCGTTTGCTGGTCCGACTGGTTTCCTTGGAAAACCTGTCATGTCAGCAAACACTGTTGGTGTCGCGCTGGAGTTGGTTTCCACTAGCACAATGTAATTTATGTTAGCACTAGTGCTGAATAGGAGACTGTCCTTGGACAACAACTCCCATAAGATCCAGCCAGCATGGCCAATAGTCAGGGTTTATGAAAGCTGTAGTCCAAAACATCTCACCTGGATTATGGCATGTCTGAAGCAGAGAGCAAGGAAATGCAAGGTACAATGCTCCCAAGAGGAAATGGAGCCTGTGCATTTAAGATCCTGGAGCTGATGTATAAGCACATGCAAGTGTCCATCAGGGCCCAGAATTAAAAGAGTAGAATGACCAGATGCCAAGGAGGTCAGAATTGCTGCCCCTTTAATAGTCATGCAGGATTTCAGCAGCTGCATGATAAGCTGTGCCTGCTAAGCTTGCTTCTTCCACACAGCTATCAAAGCACAGGAGTCCTATCCTGTATTGCAGCCTTTCTCAACCTGGTGCCCTCTAGAAACTTTGGACTACAACTTCCAGTATTCTTGACCATTGGCTGGACCATTGATTCCTTCCTCTGATACATCCTTTCCAAAGTGTTTGATTTTGGGAGCTTTTGGAGCAGGGTCTTAGCAAGCCAATTATTACAGAGTTGTTTTGGAAGGTGGTGAAATCTAGGTTCCCTCATAATAGCCTTGATGCAATTGTAAGAGGAGACTTTTGTCATGTGGCGAGTGCTGATATGAGGGATCTGATTCATACTACAAGGTTGGTTTCATTTGAGGGATCAAACAAGTCTAGTCCTGTTCAGAGCTGGGGGGGAGGGAAGGAGAGAGAGGGATGAACCCCCTGAGGTCTACTCTCTCCCTGTGTCAACTGGGTGCGTGATTAGCGTTGCCTGCCTCCGTCTCCACATTCACCCTGTCTGCCAGCCTCTCCGGATAAATGCAGTCAGAGAGGCCTTTGCTAATCTAGCCTCTGCACCTGGCTTTTTGTGTTCTGGAGAAGCCCTCCTTGCGTTCCCCTTATCTGCCCAGGATCAGGGAGCAATAACGTAAAAAAAAAAAAAAAAAACATTATCTTCTGCGAAATGTGGTGTGCAGCCATAGATCATTCGGTGTGAGTGAAATCAGGAAGCCGTCATTGTTTCCAGTACAGGCTGCGCCGAGTGGAAATCCTACCACATCAGGCCACAGGTTGTTGTGCTTTTCTTCTTTTGGTCGTTGTTGAGGAATGAAGCAGAGACCACATTGAGCTTGGAAGGGCCCGTCTCAGTGTCTCAACGTTGTCTTCACAAAGACGAATGGCTTCCTCTCTGTGCTAGCCTGGAGTGGCTTTCCCACCATCACTGGCTCCTGCTTGGCTAAGCTATTGCTCTTATTTTTTCCAGCGCTGGAGGTGTTTCTGTGCTGCAAATGCTTAAGCAAGACTCATCTCCACCTTTCTCTGCTCTTTTTCAGACCTCTGGGACACATTGTTCTGCTTTTGGGTGCAGGACCATTAGAACAGGGGTGTTGAACTTCTTTCAACCTGAGGGCCAAATTCCATTGTGGAGAAGCACTCGGGGGCTGCATTCCAGTGGTGGGCAGGGCTGAAGGCAAAAGGGGCAGGGGCAGAATACCAAAAATACCAGCATATTTTAGCTTAAAGCTATTACTGCCAATCACTAAGCCACCAGAGAGGCATTTCTACCTTTTAGAATTGATGGGGGGATACTGCACAACAGCCAGGAAACCACCAATGATCCTGGTTGGAGGAAAGGGGATGTGGCCAGGTGAGGGGTGTGTGGCCATCTGGATAACCATGGAGGGACCTATAGGGACCCCAGGAGGGCCAGATTTTGCCCCCTGGCCTGAGGTTCTACACCCCAGCATTAGAAGAATCCATGAGCTCTACACATATTGATTGATGATGGGCCACGATTGTTTTGTCTGAGCCTGGGACCAACAGCTTCTAAAGTGGTCCCTCATCTCTTAGGTTGAAGCAGGTCTACTTGGGGCTAGGGATGTCAGAGAAATCCGCAGTGGAACCAAATGAGTTTGGATTTTCATGAATCCAACCATGGATTCCTCAGCACCCCAGCTTTTTCCCTGTTGGGCAGATTCCATGGACTTGCAGACCAGTTTTCTAACTTTCCTGAATGTTGCACAAATTTCTTCAGAGAAAAATATACAAAATAAAAAGGACCTGGACAAAAATGAACATTCCCCCACAGGCAAAAGCATGAAAATGTGCATGTGGGGGGGGGGGGAGGTTTGCACATTTTTGCATGTGCGAATTTGCGTGAATGAGCATTTGCACAGACCTGAATTTGTACAAATTCGGAAACAAAAACATCCATTTTCATGGATGGGCGGACTGCAGAACAAAAGGTGCCTGACAATCCACAAAACACAGGTGGAACAGATTTTACACAATCCATACATCCCTACTTGGGGCCTCAAGCTATAACAGGGTCGACTAGTACCAACAGACATAGAAGTGAAAAACTAGCAATGCTGTGTGACTGTTTGCCACATGGTAGGATAATATTCATGGTCCTTGTGTTTCATAAGCTATTGGTCCATGCTATTTGCTCATATTCCCATCAGGGTTTGATGAAGCAGACATTTGGGAAGACACAGGAGCAGATCTGCAGCTGGAAAAGCTGTAAGATCGAATTCACACGAGAAGCTGTTTGCTATTGATTCAGACAGATCAACAGACCGTTGTGTCCACCATTGTTTACTCCAGGGGTGGGCAGATGCCAGGCTTGTGGGATCTTCTTTGGTTGCTAAAGCCCCCAAATCCACCAACCAGAGCCTGGTGCAAAAGAAATACACTTCGAATTAATAGAATCTGAGCTCAGGAATTTGTTTTGAAAACCATGAATAAAGCTCATAGTCCTTCCAACCAAAGATCCATTCCTACTTTTCCCCCTCCCTCCACCCCAGCTTTCTTCATTTTAGCAGTCTGAGGGCCAAATAAAATGTCCCGCTAATCACGCATACTTGAGTGGAAGCACACATGACCCTGATTCAGACTGGGGCTGTGCCGATTCGAGAGGGGGGGATTTAAACTTCCCCCTCCTTTTTTTGTCCCAGAATATTCCCCCCAACAACTCTCCTGTGAGGGGTAGGTTAAAAAGGGAGGGGGAACATCCCCACTGGAATCAGAACATTTAGTTTCGCTCTGATTTATGGCAGGAGTCATTTTGTTGTTGCTGTTGTTAAACAATTAGACGAGTCAGAAATCCTTGCTGATCTACTGTAAAAGTCTTAGAGATCTACCAACAGATGCTTGATCAGTGCTGGCTCCTGGATTTTGAGGGCCCCCGGGCAAGACACCTTTCATGGGGCCCCTCCTTCAGAGTCTGCCTTCTAACCACCATTGTCAGCATCCTCTTCCTCATCATGGCTTCCACATGCTTGTTTGACAGGCACAGAGCCAGTGAGCAAGTAGGCCGTGGCATCTACTGCTCCTCCTCTGCACCACCATCTTCGCCTGGGCCAAGGTGAAAGGCAGGGGAACAAGCAGATTTCAACGGTGGAGAGGAGGAGCCATTCCAGGAGGGCTCTTGTCAGTGGGCCCTGCTGGGGTGTGGGCTCTCACAGGTGCCTGACTATGCCCACCCTTGATGCCAGCCCTGATCCTGATCTACCTTCTGCCCACCCCGATCCACTCTGACTGGCTACTCACCAGAACCTTAGGCTGAGGGCTTTTTCATCCCAGGAACCTCCTGCATGTTTAGAGTGTAATTTAGCGGAGAGATTTGCATGCCACCTTTTGGCGATACTCAGCCATTTCATTTGGTCTGCCTTTTTAAGCGAACCAACTTGATCTGCTCTTCCCGGACTAATACCCAGATCGGAAGAATGCAGTTATCCTTCAGTTTTCGCACTATTCTGCACTATTTGCTGTGCAGTATCAGCTCAAAGAAAAGCAAAATGTGTATAAAAATGCATAGTGTACATTAAAATGTGTACAAAAATGCCTGTTTTGTAGAGAAAATGTGTTTTAAAATAATGTGAATTTCCATGAGTTTTTTTTTTCCCTAAAGAATTTGCAGATTGATGGAGAAAGGAACAGGATGGAACAGGCTTATGAAAGAATGTTTGTGAAACTGTCTCAGACCAGAAATAGACCAGCTTTAAAGGTTCATAAAAACACCTGAATGATCTTTTAAAAAAAACACACAAAAACAAAAACAAAACCCTAAAATGGTCATTAAAATTAAAGGTGCACCTTCAATAAAAATCAGACAGCAATCCAGCATGTTTTTACCAACCATTCCTTTGCAGCATGATAGCAATGGCACACCGTCTCAGCTGTTTCAGGGCACTTTTGCTGCGAAAGCACGCATAGTATGTGAGTCCATTTGACCTCTGCAGTTCTCATATTTAAGTTGCCACTGTTTCCCTGCCCATCTGAGAGATGAAAAGAGAGGACTGCATGACTGAAACAGGCTGCTCAGTGTGCATGGCTGGCTGGCTGTTCCTGCTCAGGGCTGTCCTACCATAGTTCAGTGGCAGAGCACATGCCTTGCCCACAGGAGTTCCTAGGTTCGATTCCCAGCATCTCCCTTTAGTGGGTGGTTCGTCTGCCCAGCTAGGTGATATTCAACCTGTTCTGGAGGGGGTTGCACTCCCCCTAAAGGATCAGGTTCATAGTTTGGGGGTGCTCTTGGATCCAGAACTGTCACTTGAGGCACAGGTGAACTCAGTGGCACGGAGCACTTTTTATCAGCTTAGGCTGGTATACCAACTATGCCCTTATCTGGACAGAGATAGCCTAGCTACAGTTATCCATGCTCTGATAACTTTTCGTCTGGATTACTGCAATGCGTTATATGTGGAGTTGCCTTTGAAAACGGTCCGGAAACTTCAGCTGGTCCAAAATAGGGCAGCAAGATTGTTAACAGGGACTGGCCTGCGAGCTCATATTACGCCAGTACTTTTCCAGCTGCACTGGCTGCCAGTCCATTTCCGGGCCCGATTCAAAGTGCTGGTGTTAACATTCAAAGCCCTTAACGGCTTGGGGCCAGGTTACCTGAAGGATCGCCTCCTCCCATATGTGCCTGCCTGGACCTTAAGATCATCATCAGCGGCCCTTCTCCGTGAGCCCCTGCCAAAGGAAGTGAGGCGGGTGGCTACTAGGAGGAGGGCTTTTTCTGTTGTGGCACCCCGGCTCTGGAATGAGCTCCCTAGTGAGGTTCGCCTGGCGCCTACATTGTATTCCTTTCGGCACCAGGTGAAGACCTTTTAATTTTCCCAGGCATTTTAGCATTTTAGCTTTCTAAATTTTTATCTTTGCTGTTTTAAATCTGTATTTTAAACTCTTGCACTGCTGCTAGGTTTTATTGTGGTTGTATTGTTATATTGTGGTTTTAATGTTCTATATATTTTAAATTGTTTTATTGTGTGTTGTTTGGTTTTAATTTTTGTGAACCGCCCAGAGAGCTTCGGCTATTGGGCGGTATAGAAATAAATAAATAAATAAATAAATAAAATTGTCAGGTCGCAGGTGATGGGAAAGATCTCTGCTTGAGAGCCACTGCCAGTCAGAGTCAACTGGATTGAGCTAAAGGAACCAGTAGTGTATGTCAGCTTCCTAGATTCCTTGGGGGAGGAAGATACACCTGCCTTTCCCAAGGGCATCTCTTGTGCTTCTGGTTGCTCACTCCAACCACCAAGCAGGAGGATCTGCCTTGCAGACCTGTCCTTAGCAGACCTGCTGCACACTAATATAGGCATGTTTCCAGTCCTGTGTGTTACTGTCAACTGTGACTTAAGGCAAAAGCCCCTAAAAGTTTTGCACACGGACCCAGAATCACCGTGCCTCATCTCACGCCCAGCAGATGTTTCATTTCTTCAAATGCGAAAGAAACTTTAACGAACTGAGATCTCGGTGCCTAGGATCAGCACTTCCCCCGTTGGATGCAGGGCTAATGTGTGGAGAAGGCGAAGAAGAAGAAAGAGAAAGCTCTCTCCTTTCTATTCAGATCATGATGTGGCTTTTTAGGAAACGGAATTTATTTGTTGTAAACAGAGCAGCAAAAAAATGTAACTCTCTGCCTCTGGTTGAGTTGGTGGTTGGGTTGTCTGTCTGTCTGTCTGTCTGTCTTTCTTTCTTTCTTTCTTTCTTTCTTTCTTTCTTTCTTCTCCCTGTCAGTTTACTGCAAGATTCCAGCTGAGTTAAAAAGTGTACTTCTAAAAGTACAGCTCAAGACAGCCATCACAAGATTGGAGCAAGGCAGCGCTCAATCTGCTTTCCATATCACTAACTGGGAGCGAAAGACGGACAGGCACAGCAAATGGTAAGGCTCCTGAAATGAACGTGTGTGGCTTTCAGAACGAGGTTTCCCCCTCCCCAAGGCAGGAAGAGGGTGACTCATTGAATCTCTCTCTCTCTCTCTCTCTCTCTCTCTCACCCCCCTCCCTCCTTGCTTTAGATGGCTGAGTGTGCTGGGGGAGAGCAAGAGGCGCTCCCACGCTCTTGACAGGTAAGCGTGCTCCTCCTGCTGCCTTGGTGCCTTACGCATCTGCCTTTATAGTGCATGGGTAAAACCTGGGAAATGGCCTTTCCCCAGAGACTGCTGGGATTCTGAATGGGTTCTTGGTGCCAAGACAGGGACAAGGAGAATGTTCAGGAGCTGCCGGTGAGCGTGCCCAGCAGCTCTTCCTGCCTCAAATGCTTCAGCTCCTTCACTTCTAGGACGCGGTCTCCTAAATGTGGGGAGGAGCATGTTTCTTCTGGATACTTGGCAACCAGCCTGGGGAAAGTTCCTCCGCAGAAATCCTGCTGAGCTTGGGCGTTCTCCCTGACCCTCTCCTTAGCAGTTTACTACAAGCTCTTGCACCAGACTTCCAAAGGGATCCACACAAGAGACGTTCCATTGAACCCCTTGGATTTCATGTAACCTGCTTATGGGTTACTGTTTACCAACCTGGTGTAGTTGGACTACAGCACCCATCATCCCTAGATAGCGTGGCCAATGGGAGTTGTAGTCCAACACCTGTGGGAGGCACCAGGTAGGGGGACCCTGTTGTAGAGTCTATAAAGTCTATCAAAACTTGCTGAGGAGAAAAGGAAAAGGTGGAAGAACATGGCCAGATTTTGTATTAGGGTTCATCTGGTGGGGCTATTGAGAGCCACCCGGTGATTGAATTTTATTACCTTTAGGGAGGGTTATGCTCAGTCAGATGTGACTGCATCCTGCTTTCAGCCTTTACAGGTCTGCAGCGAAGGGCACCTATTGCTAACAGCCGAGAACAGGCAGGGAAGAAGTGAGTTCTTTTGCTCCTGTTCCTTTAGGAGGCCACAGAGGGGCAAGCCACGGGAAGATTGGTGACACGCTGCTATGAGCAATGTGGGAAAGCCAGCAGGACCCGGATCAGCCCTTCCAGCTGAGCTGCCAAAAAGAAAGAGGGGGCGGCCAAGGAAGCAGCCGCAGGTAAATGAATGTCCAACCCATTTAGTAGTCTTGGTGCTTTCTTTGTCTCTTCACCATGTTAAGATTAATAGAAGGTTGCTGATGGCCATTCTTTGGCCACAATGAGACTGGAGTTGAATGGCTAAGACTGTGACCCTGAAACTGCATGGGAAATTCCAGATTGCTCTAATTTGGGGGCTCAGGAGCCTGTGTGTTTGCGGGGGGCGGTGCACACGCCATGGTGCAGCTCTAGCTGGAGCTTGGGGCCAATGTCCGGGGCCCGGCAGCCCAGGGGCCCCCCAAACGACCACCCAGAGAGCAGCAGGTGCTGGGAACCTCAGGGCAGCAGAAGCAAACTCCATCTTAATCCTGCAGTCATGGCAGTGCTAGGGAAAGTGGAAGGCAAAAGGAAGAGGGGCCGACCAAGGGCAAGGTGGATGGATGATATTCTGGAGGTGACGGGCTCGACCTTGGGGGAGCTGGGGGTGGCGACGGCTGACAGGAAGCTCTGGCGTGGGCTGGTCCGTGAAGTCACCAAGAGTTGGAAGTGACTGACCAAATAAACAACAACAAAAATGCAGACATGCACATGCTCAGCGGTTTACCAAAAAAAAAAAAAAATCAGGATTGCAAACACTTTTGTTTTTGTTCCTATTGGGAATGTAGAAGCAGTTGTACACATGGAATGGTGGCTGGGGGTGAAGAGATATGTGGGATAAGTGCTTCACCATGGAAGTAATACACATGGCCATCTAAGGGGGGGCACAGGACCCTTAGGTCCGGGGTCTAAAATTACCTCGCTGCACCACTATGTACATACACCAAGACGTACCAAAACCTAACCTGCCTGATGTGAAGTAAGTAAGGGGCTGATCACTCTAGCTTCAGCTGAAGTGGGAAAGCTAGCAGGGATGCCAAGGGGACTCTAGAAGCATATTTTAAAACCCCCAGTGAGGAGCAGCATTCGCTTTTCTTTTCTATCAGCTACTAACATGCCACTACGTATGGTTGAGGCAGCTGAAACAACCTTGCCAGGTTGCAAAATGCTGTGCATTAGTTAGCCTGGGCCCCTTATGATTCAGAGAGGTTCCCTTACCTTGCAACATTGCCTGAAGGCTGGAGAGACAGGCGAAGGGTCCGGAGAGAAGGGTGTTTCCAATCCATGCTTTCTTGCAAGAAGGAAACGGATCTTGTCTCAAATTTTGGTACAGGACATTCATATACATCTGAAATCCGCAAGGTGGCTTACAGTAAAATGTAAACACAATTACACACACACCCAAACAGTGTGACTGCATCTCTATTGATAGCGGAAATTTTCTCATGCCATTTTCCTACGTAGAAATTCACCTTCACCTGCAGATAAGCTTGTGCAGTGCAACACAGCCTTTTCCAACCTGGTGCCCTCCAGATGGTTTGGACTTCAGCTCCCATCAGCCCCATCCAGCATGGCCAATAGTCAGGAATGCTGGGAGTTGCAGTGTGGAATACTCCTATTCAGGATGCCTGGCAGCCAGTCATGCCCTTTTTCAGGATATTCCACTACATTGCCACCCAGTTTCCTGTTTTCCCCTGCCCCAAAAAGTCAGCCAACATTCTGTGCCCACTGAGCATGCTTGCTTCTCGCTGGGCTATTTGTGGGTCTCCCCCTCTTAGGTTTTTTTTCCCCCTGCTAAAGAATTTTTGTACTTCTGCAAACCATGAAGTTCCCCTGCTGATATTTCCCCCTGTGTGGATGAGGTTGTTTTGGCAACATAAGTTTCCATAATTAGACAACAAGTTTACTCTTAGAATATAGGATAAGTATCTGTCACTAAAGATCCAGAGTAGAGTTTTTAGGCTAAGTCTTACTCTAGTAAGACTTAGGGATTCCTGGAACCACAACCAGTCAAAAACCTACAGACAAACCTGTGTCTCCATTTCACCAAAACATTCTCTTGGTGACTTCATCCACAGCCTCATTCCATTGTGCTGATAGGTCCTCTCCACCCCACTCCAGCACCACCATTGGCAGCCTTACATCAGACCCAGCAACTGTGCTGTGCAGTTTAGGTGCAACAGCCATTGGTGCTTGTTGCACCTGGTCACAGCAGCTCCCAGCCAGGCACTCAACACCCACAAGCCCTATCAGTGGTCACTGCACAGCAGCTGAGCTTCCCAGAATCCTAACTTCCAGTTACGCTGACGGGGTCTGAGCTGGCAATGAGTGACCAGGGAAGGAGTCTTGGGCTTGTGATGGGCTGCTCAATGAGAATGTTGATCCAGTGTGCGGCTGCTGTGAAAAAGGCAAGTTGGGGATCATTAGGAAAGGGCTCAGGGATAAAACTGCCGACATCGTAATGCTTTATACAAATATGGCACAACCACACCGGGAACACCATGTACAGTTCTGGTCACTGCGCCTCAAAAAGGATATTGTAGAACTGGAAAAGGTGCAGAAGAGGGCAACCAAAATTATCAAGAGGCTGGAGCAACTCCCTTATGAGGAAAGGTTACAATGACTGGGACTGCTTAGTTTATTAAAAATGGTGGGTAAGCGGGGGACATAATAGAAGTGCATAAAATTATGCATGGATAGGGAGTTTTTCTTCCTCTCTCATAATTCTAGATCCCAGGGTCATCCAATGAAGCTCAGGGCAGATAAAAGGAAGGACTTCTTCACACAATGCACAAACTATGGAATTCACTACCACAAGATGTAGTGATGGCCACCAACTTGGGATGACCTTAAAAGGAGATCAGACATATTCGTGGAGGATATCAATGGCTACTAGTCATGATGCTATATATCCCCTCCAGTATCAGAAGCAGTATGCCCCTCAATACTAGTTGCTCAGGAACACAACTGGGAAGCTGCCATTGCATTCCCGTCCTGCTTGTGGGCTTCCCATTGGGGCATCTGGCTGGCCACTGTGGAAACAGAATGCTGGACTAGATGGATCTTTGGTCTGATACAGAAGGGCTCCTCTTGCATTGCCAAGTATGCCTGAGTTTGCTGGCCATTTCCAAGGCTGGTGCAATTTGGGGAGGGGAAGCATCAGTGTTGTGAGGCAAAATTATGGATTACTACCTGGAGAATACTATACTCTCAAAATGACCCTGAGCAGACAAGCAACATTTTTTATATGTGTTAATAATATGAAATAATTCAACTATACCTGGTGGGTGACAGGTGTTCCTTTGATAAACTATATGCACTGGAAATGCACTTTTGTTTGCATACTTCTGTTAAGAAAAAGCATTGAAATCTACCTGTGTTCAATAACATTTGCACTGCACTGCTATGGCCATTGTATAACTAACAAGAATTTGTTCCCGCAAAGTTTTCCTCCAAATCCTCTTTTGCAGATATTGATGTCAAATACTCTCTTGTTATTCCCTAGTTACTCAAATGTTCCCCCAATATTTGATATCTGTGTTTGACACCCAATGATATTTAATGTCAAGATTTGATATCTGACCATTATTAGTCTTCAGTGTTTGAGAAATGTGCAATGATCTAATATCAGTTATCAGTAGTGATAACAGATGCTGTCGTACATTGCCATGGTTGAAAGCCTTTTACTTTCAGGGAATCCTTTCTACAGCAATGTCTACCAAGGAACCCCTGCATGGTACAAAAGACTCTGTGGGCATGCTTCTAGGGTTCACACTCTCTTCACATGGAGACATGTTAGGTCTCAGTATCATGCACTATCCATGGAGAGTGTGCCCTAGAATATGGCCAGAGCAAGGAAAGGCCAATAGTGATGGGCAAGCTGTTCTTCTCATTGAGGAACCCTTGATAACCTTCCAAAGAACCTTGAGTTTCTCAGGAAATAGCTGGAAACTCAGCACTATAGTTGACACTACCTGATGGTTAACACTCAACAGTTTTTAATATTAATATTTTACACTTGACCTAAAATAGTCCTGAGTATTTGGCAGTTGGCTGCTTATACGATTTTGCATTTAAAGCTTGCAAAAATCATAGTGGTCCAGAGATAAAGCATTTGAATGGTGAATCATGAGTTTAAAATGTAACATTCAAATGCAAATTCAAACTATATTTCTCATTCAAATAAATGCACAATGAAATTGGAAAATTGGCCAAATTTCTGATATTCGTGAATATTCTTTTCAGCTCTACTCCATGTTCCTTTGCTGATATTTTCTTTTCTTTTCTTTCAGTTTTTGTGCTAGCTGTCTTTATCCCCACTTCCCTTTTACAAAGATGTGAAAGTCTTGCTTCTTAACTGGAGGCACTCATCATTCTCCCACTGAATGAAAACCCTTGCATTCCTTTTTCTTTTTCTTTTTTAAGCTATTTTTTAAAAATCTAGCATGTAGTTTGTAAGATAAAACTTGATCTTACAAACCATATTAGTCAGCTACCATTGTAGGAGTGAGTAGCAGCTCTCACAGCTAGTCATCTAAGAAATGGCAGTATGTGTGAACTATTCCTTTCTTTATCTGCTGGCAAATAATTTATTACTCAAGACACATTGGGCTTGTAATTCCTTGTATTGATAAGCTTGTCTCCTGCACCTGTGGGATTGCTCTTCGTTTGAAAGTGCTGCCCTTTCGGTGTATTCTGTAAGACATCCCACCTCTCCAGCATCTCTGCTCTGTACAGTGTGAGTACATTCCTTTTCTGTGTCCAAACAGGAGCCTGCTGGGCCATTGCCACCAAAGAAACCACGTGGAAGGCCAAAAGGAAGCAAAAAGCTGAGCACTGCTAGTGGACAGATGGTAAGAGAACCAGTAGCAGGAACAGTTCTCAAGCTGATTGGCACACAACCCATCTCCTCCTGGAGTTTTGAAGGAGAAGTGGGGAGGGAGGGACGTGCATTCGTCTTTAATTTAAGCCTTTGGCATCCATACATTTCTAGGTCTGGTGAAAGCTTTAAAAATGAATTCACATAATTCATGCAAGCTACAGTCCTCTCTCTATTATCAGCCCCCACCTCTGCTTAAATATATCCCGCCTGTTGTCTAGCCATCATTCTTTCCACCTGGCTGCTGTTGTTGTCCAGCTGTTGAATTTTCATAATTCTCCATTATTATCATTAATTGCCTTGTTCTCATCATAACTATGCTTTAACCCTTTTGCCTAATGTCCGATGCTCGTCTTTGTCATCCTGAGCATCATCTTTAGCTTGAACAATACTGCCTTTTTGAATCTAATTCAAAACGGTTGTTGTTGTTATTGTTGTCATCCTCCTCCTCCTCCTCTGCTCCTCCTCATTCTCCCTATCCCTAATGTGTCCTCACCATGGACTTTCCTCCATATTCCTACCTCTCCTGAGCCCAAGACCATAAGTTCTGCTGCCAGCCTCCTCCTTCTCTTGCACTCAGTCTGATGGCTTCATCTGCTCCACAAGGGAGTTGAGAGGTGGGCTGGAAAGCAAGGATAATCTTTTCTGTTCCCCTCAGACTTGTACAGCGGTGAAACTGGGTAATTTTAATCCCTAGACTTAATGGTCTTATTGTGGGGTGGGGCGGCTTCAGATGGCCAGGTGTATAACTTCAGTTGTGAAGCACATAACTAACATTTCTCTTCACTCCCCACCAACCACCATTATATGGTTTAAAACTGCTTCTGCATTTCTGTTTTGTTATAACAGCAACAAAACTGTTTGCTAACCCTGATTTTTTTAAAAAAAAATTATCCGTGCATGTGCGGTTTTACAATGTAAGGTGCAATCCTAAGCATGTTTAGACAGAAAAGGGGCCTACAACTCTCAGCATGCTTCAACTTGCATAGGATTGCACCCTTAAACTCACTTGAGTCATAGTACCATCGTGACTGCAGGAATAAAATGGAGTTTGCTTCTGCTGCCCTGAAGCCCTCATCACCTGCCACTCTCTGGGTGGTCATTGGGAAGGGGGGCGCTGGGCCTGCAGAGGTCTAGCGGCACCACTGGACCTGTGTGTGTGAAATTAAAAGGGGGCTGGACACAAACACCCAGCACTGTTTGAAGTGCTTCCACTGCAACCAGATAAGCCTGCTGAGGTCCACTGTCCCGGGGGGGGGACGGGACCAGAGGACACCTTGGCCAGGGCCCACTCAGCCCTGCTTTCCTTCCTACTTCTTTCCTTAACCCCATCCTCTCCATTGCCAGTACTTTACTGGTGGTTGCTCATGTTTCCTTTTAATCTTCATGTGCTGACTTTTGTTGCTGCTCATGGTTCCTTTTCTGGCACTGCCGATCAAGAAAGCTGCTAATGGTCTTGCCTTGGCTGCAAAGACCACATGTTACCTAAGGGGGGGGGTATTTTTTGGTGTCTTCTTTATTACAGGTACAAGCTTCAGCTGAAAAAAGGCCCAGGGGAAGACCACGAAAATGGGTGAGTTGTGTGGAATGAAAATTGAACCTAAGAGCATAAGAAGAGCCCTGCTGGATCAGACCAAGGGGCCATCTAGTGCAGCATTCTGTTCACACAGTGGCCCAGCAGCTGCTGACAAGGAACCCACAAGCAAGACACGAGTGCAAGAGCACTCTCCTGCCCATGTTCCCCAGCAACTGGTGTACATAGGCTCACTGCCTCTGGTTCTGGAGGTCATTGTTGTTGTTTTTCTCAAGCAGCATCTAATGTTCTAAAGAAGCCTGAGGAGGGACTGCAAAAGCCACTCTCACAGCAATTCTGAGGTACCATTTGGAAAGCAAGCTACACCTGGGGAGAGAGCAGCAAACCCTGGGGACAGAAAGGCCCTGCACGCTCCTTCCCGCAGCTTCTTCAGAACATCTTAAGCCATTCGCCATCAATGAGGGTTTCCAGATTTGCCAGATGGACTCATGTGCAAAAAGACACATGGGGAGCAAGCTTGATTATCACCCAGCAAAGAGAATGAACTTCCTGAAGGCTAGAGACAAGCCACTAACCTGCTGGTGAGCAGGTCAGCAGCCGGCCTGTTTCAAGAGTCTGGAAGATGCTGCTCCCAGATTTAACCAGTGGAGGCTGGTGGCTTCAATGCCAGTGGGGCAGAAAGTCCACTCCAGGCAATGAATCCACTCCAAGTGAAGCACCTTGGGCAGCTCCTCTAGAGTTCTGGCTGGTTCTGACTGAAACATGGAGCAGATCTACCACCCCACTGACATTGGAGCCACCAGCCTCCACTGGATTTAACCTTCATCTGTCTACATCAGGGGCAGGCAACCTGGGCTCCCTCCAGATATTTTGGACTACAGCTCTCATAATCCTTGACTGTTGATCATGCTGGCTGAGGCTGATGAGGGTTGTAGTCCAAAACATCTGGAGAGCACCCAGTTGCCTATCTTTGGTACACATGATAGTTAAATCCCATTTTTTGCCATCTCTCCTTAGCAAGAAATATCACAGCTGCAACCCTCAGCACATTTACCTGGCAGTAAGTTTCACTGGACACAGCCAGACTGACTCCAAAGTACACATGCAAAGGACTGCACAGAAAGAGCCTTCCATCAATTGGTGTCATTCCTGGCCTTGATCCCTAGTAGCTTTTTGTCCTTTCCCTTTGGATTTTGTGAAAGGCGCTCTGCCTAGAGTACAAAGGCAGAAGAGGGGTTCTCTTGTCACCTTTTTTTAGCCACCTTTGTTTTGTTTTGTATTTCTAGCATTTAAAAGCCACTGTTTATAGATTAGGTGGTTCTGATCACCTGCAGAGGGAGATCCCTTATAAGCCAGAACCAGAACGCCAAATGGCTCGATGTTTCTCTCTTTAAAATATTTATACCCTGCCTTCCCAGAATGGTCAAGGCAACTCACATTAACAAAACAAAGCAAAAGTTAAACAAGACTCCATACTAAAAATACAGATAGGAGGAGGTGGCTCGCTTGCTTGCGAAGGATCCTGCGTGCAGCCTTCAGAACTGTCACGGTGGCGAGCTGTGAGACACCTGCTGACACAGGCTGGCCTGTGGTTAAACTGCCAGCAACACGGGGGTGCAGGGGGGAAAGACTCTCAGCCATGACTCACGGCAGCGCTTTGCAACTGCTTGGTGTCTCTGATACATGGCTGGAGACAACGTGGGACCTGAAGCAGAAGGAGAGGCTTGTGACAGCCAAGTCTAAGCTCTAGCCCAGGGATTCCAAGGCTGTGGCCCACGGTCGGACCGCTACTGGCCCTTGGCACACTTTTTCGTGTTTCCTGAGGCCACAATGAAAATAGTGGAGCGGGGTGTGGAACCTCTTTCAGCCTGAGGGCAAAGGGGGTGGGGCCAAAAAATGAAAGGAATGCCTGCCTATTTTAGCTTAAAGCATTGCTGATCTCATATAATGGAGAACAGGCAGGAAAACATGGACAAGATCAAGGATCAGATTCTGATTACATTATGATACTGTTGCAGAGTGTCAGGAAACTCAGGGAATTCACACATCCAACAGAACCCCCAAAGCCAGTCCAAGGCGGCGCTCAAAGCCACATTTTCTATGTCTATTCAATTGGGCTGGGGCTGATGGCACTTGTAGTCTAAAACGTCTGGAGGGCACCACATTTGGGAAGGCTGCATGACAATCATCACCAAACCACACGGGCCTTCTGTTTCTTGCTACTTGCCAAAATACTGCTGAGCACACAGGCACTACCTAGTGACCACTAAGGAAAGGGCCTTTTCAGTGGTGGCACTGCATTTGTGAAATGCTCTCCCCAGAGAGGCTCACCAGGCACCTATGCTGTGGTCTTTTGGGTGAACATCCTTTTATTTTCCCAGGCTTTTTGGTCTTTCATGGGGGGGGGGGTTAAAACGTGTTAGTGTGTTTTAAGATCCTTGTACTGCTGCTGGCTTTTGCTTTGTTTGTTTTTACTCTAGTTTTATTACATTTCAAACTTTTTAGTGTGTGTTTTTACTATTTTTAAACTATTGTATTTTATGATTTCAAGTCTTGCTTTTTCAACCAGTGTGAGAGAGCCAGTGTGGTGTAGTGGCAAGAGTGTTGGACTAGGAGCTGGGAGATCCGGGTTCTACTCCCCACTCGGCCATGGAAGCTCACTGGGTGACTTTGGGCCAGTCACAGACTCTCAGGCCAACCCACCTCACAGGGTTGTTGTTGTGAGGATAAAACGGAGAGGAGGAGGATAATGTAAGCCGCCTTGGGTTCCTTGCGAGAGGAAGAAAGGCGGGGTATAAATGCAATAAATAAATAAATAAACCACCCAGAGAGCTTTGGCTATTGGATGGTATAGAAATGTAATAAATTAAACTAAAAGTACCCAAGCAATAATAACCATGACCAAAAAGGTCATGTGTGAAACAACTTGAGAAGTGGGGTGAGGGTGTCACTTCTGTATGTCACCTAGCAGAGTATTCTTTAAGAAACATTTACTGAAAGCTGGTTGTATTTTGTTGCTTGGACATTTTTTATGTTTTATATTAGCAGCTGTTTCTGTTTCTCTTGTAGCTTGCTGTCCAGGAGGAAGAATCTCAGAAAGCCAGTGTTCAAGGGAGAAGCGACCCAAGTTCTAGTACATCCCCCGCCACAAAAGGTTTGTGGGCAGCAGTAGTGTAGTGGCAAATCCAGAAGCGCAGGGTCCCTCCGTGACCGTCACAGCCACGCCCCCTTCTAAGATTACACAACCTTGTGAGACATACAGCCTTCAACTGGGATCCAAAAACAGTGCAGCTGAGAGCAAGGCAGGGGTATTTCAATTGGACGTCTGAGAAAAAATGCAGGGGTGTCAAAATCATTTTCACTGACTCAAACACAAACACTTTAGGTTTTCGAAATATGATAGTCTATGGAAGCTTCACCTTCACTCAGCGGCAGGGAAGGGGAGGGGAGGGGACTGCTGCAAGAGCCTGGCCCACAGCGGTAGGCTGGGGGTGGGAGGGACCTGGCTGAGACCTGGCTCTTAAAAAAGTCCCCGGTCTTCATCCCTGTGAGACCCCCCACCCCTACACCCCCGGTGGGAAGTTTTTGAAAGTAATGTGAAGAAGGCCCTAACGAGAAATTGGGGTGGAGGCACCATACCTCATTGCAGGAAGCTGCATGTCAAGCATTTGCTTTTGAAAGGTTTGAAATTTAAAAGGGGGAGACTGAGGAGGCATCACTTGCTGTGTATTTTCACACTGCTTGCTATTTGGTTATTTAATCACGTTATGTACAGAGTCAACTGTTGAGCATCAAGCAGCCAAGCACCACCTTGATTTCTAAGAAAGCCAGTGT
Organism: Heloderma suspectum; assembly: GCF_057233095.1. Lineage (NCBI taxonomy): Eukaryota > Metazoa > Chordata > Lepidosauria > Squamata > Helodermatidae > Heloderma > Heloderma suspectum. The sequence goes on from NC_139459.1 coordinate 283,014,783, forward strand.
CGATGCCTCTTGATAAATTCCGGGGTGTTTAACCTCATTTGTTCAAATCCATTTCCTCCCCGCCTCCTGCTGTGGCATCATTTCTCGCCTCTAAGAAACACGGTGACATCAGCACAGCCACAGACTCCTTTGTGATAGCCTCACTTCCTGCCCAGTTCTCTGTCGCATCTGTATCTTATGTAGTTCCTTAATACCACTTAAAAGAATGGCAACAGCGTGTCGTGCTTCCCTCCTCGGCTTAGAAGGGCCACATTCACAGGCACACACACGCAGCCCCCAGCCTGCGCCATCTAATAAGATAGATTTAAATGTGAAAGGAGAAAGCAGTGATGTGAGGACTCGAATGGGTCGGCGTGGTATGTCATGCCTACCTAGAATTTCAGAAAGAAATATTAGTATGTGCTCTTCTCTGTGGGAAGGCAGAGATTTACATCGGTGGAGGTGCTAAGTGACGGTTGCTACGTGCGGGAACATAATGCTCGGAAATATGGGACGAAACAGCCGGGACTATTTGAGGATGTAGCAGATCCTACAGAACACGTTCCATTTTAGCCAGCAAGTCAAGGGCAGCTCCATGTGTGAGGGGGCTCCCAGCAAAGTGTCATCCCATAGGTACCCTTCCCGAGATCCACATGGGCTCGCTTGCTTGTGCAGTTTTGCTGGCTGCGGAGGCGAGGCAGGCAGCAACACCACTGCTGTGATCCGCAGCGAGCTCCTGATTGCCCACCATTTCTATGTTCCTACAACAGCCTTGTGGGGGCACGAACATGGCAGAGCCATGAATGCCTGCCTTTGCCACCTGATCAAGGCCAGGGGAAATGGGCAGGCAGGAGGGCCAAGCGCAAGCAAATGCAGAGCTTCCGAGGGTGGCAGGCCCATAGAAGCTCCCTGAAGATGCCGGGTGATACCATCAGCCCTAGAAGCAATCCTGCCCACAGTTCCCTGCTGAGGTGAATGGGATGGAACCAGCCCGATCGGGCAGGGTTCATAGAATCATAGAATCATAGAATAGTAGGGTTGGAAGGGGCCTACAAGGCCATCGAGTCCAACCCCCTGCTCAATGCAGGAATCCAAGTCAGAGCATCCCTGACAAATGGCTGTCCAGCCTCGTCTTGAAGGCCTCCAGTGTGGGAGAGCCCACCACCTCCCCAGGTAATTGGTTCCATTGCCGTATTGCTCTGACACTCAGGAAGTTTTTCCTGATGTTCAGTCGGAATCTGGCTTCCTGTAACTTGAGCCCATTATTCCGTGTCCTGCACTCTGGGATGATCAAGAAGAGATCCTGGCCTTCTTCTCTGTGACAACCTTTCAAGTACTTGAAGAGTGCTATCATATCTCCCCTCAGTCTTCTCTTCTCAAGGCTAAACATGCCCAGTTCTTTCAGTCTCTCTTCATAGGGCTTTGTTTCCAGTCCCCTGATCATCTTTGTTGCCCTCCTTTGAACCCTCTCCAGCTTGTCTGCATCCTTCTTAAAGTGTGGTGCCCAGAACTGGACACAGTACTCCAGATGAGGCCTAACCAGTGCTGAGTAGAGGGGAACTAGTACTTCCCGGGATTTGGAAGCGATGCTTCTATGAATGCAGCCCAAAATAGCATTTGCCTTTTTTGCAGCCACATCACATTGTTGGCTCATATTCAGCTTGTGATCGACGACAATTCCAAGATCCTTCTCGCTCGTAGTGTGGTTGAGCCACGTATCCCCCATCTTGTAACTGTGCATTTGGTTTCTTTTTCCTAGGTGCAGAACTTGGCATTTGTCCCTATTAAATGCCATTCTGTTGTTTTCTGCCCAGCACTCCAGTCTATCCAGATCACTTTGAATTTTGTTTCTGTCTTCCAAAGTATTAGCTATCCCTCCCAATTTTGTGTCATCTGCAAATTTGATCAGCATTCCCTGCACCTCCTCCTCCAAGTCATTAATAAAAATATTGAAGAGCACTGGGCCCAGGACTGAGCCCTGCGGTACCCCACTCGTTACCTCTCCCCAGCTTGAGAAGGTCCCATTGATAAGCACTCTTTGAGTCCGATTCTGTAGCCAACTGTGGATCCACTGGATTGTTGTTTCATCTAGCCCACTTCGAGCTAGTTTGCTCATCAGGATATCATGGGGCACTTTGTCGAAAGCTTTGCTGAAGTCGAGGTATATGATGTCTACAGCATTCCCACAGTCTACAAGGGAGGTGACTTGATCAAAAAATGAGATCAGATTTGTCTGGCAGGACTTGTTTTTGACAAATCCATGTTGGCTTCGAGTAATCACGGCATTGTTGTCAAGGTGCTTCCAGATGGATTGCTTTATGATCTGCTCCAGAATTTTCCCAGGGATTGATGTCAGACTGACTGGTCTGTAGTTCCCAGGTTCCTCCTTTTTACCCTTTTTGAAGATAGGGACAACGTTAGCCCTCCTCCAGTCATCTGGCACTTCCCCGGTCCTCCATGATTTCTCAAAGAGAATAGACAGCGGTTCTGAGAGTTCTTCTGCCAGTTCCTTTATGACTCTAGGATGCAGTTCATCTGGCCCTGGAGATTTGAACTCATTCAAAGTAATGAGGTGTTCCTTGACCATATGCCTGTCGATCTCAAGCTGCAATCCTGCCCCTTCAGCCTGTACTTCGCCTTTGCCAGGGGGGTCATAGACCCCCTTTTGGGAGAAGACTGAGCCAAAGTAGGAATTGAGCACCTCTGCCTTTTCTTTGTCCTCTGTTATCATTTTGCCATCCTTATTTAATAGCTGAACAACCATTTCTTTCCTCTGCCTTTTACTATGCACGTAGCTGAAGAAAGCCTTTTTGTTGTTTTTAGCATCCCTCGCTAACCTCACCTCGTTCTCCGCTTTAGCCTTCCTGACGCCATCCCTGCAATTCTGTGCTACCTGCCTGTACTCTTCCTTTGCTACTTGGCCTTCTTTCCACTTCCTATATGTGTCCTTTTTTGTTTTCAGGTCATCCCTAAGCTTTTTGTGAAGCCACATTGGCTTCTTCTGTTGTCTTCCACCTTTTCTTCTTGTTGGAATTGTTTGTGATTGTGCCTTGAGAATTTCCTTTTTTAAAAGTTCCCACCCATCTTGGACTCCTTTTCTCGCTAGCATTGCTTGCCATGGGACCTTACTGATCATTGTTCTGAGTTTATTAAAATCAGCTTTCCTAAAATCCAGGGTACGCGTTTGAGTACACTCGGCTTTTGCTTCCCTTAGAACCAAGAACTCAAGTACAACATGGTCGCTTTCCCCCAGAGTTCCTGTAACTGCTACTTTATCCACTAAGTCATCTCTGTTGGTTAGGATCAAGTCAAGGATAGCCGATCCTCTAGTTCCTTCCTCTACTTTCTGTAGGAGGAAGTTATCCGCCACACAAGTCAGGAATTTCCTGGAGGGGCCATGTTTTGCAGAATTTGTCTCCCAACAAATATCGGGGAAATTGAAGTCCCCCATTACTACTACATCATGCTTCCTTAAAACATTGGCTATTTGCTTTTCAAAAGTTTCATCCTTGTCTTCTCCTTGATTGGGTGGCCGGTAGTAGACTCCGACCACCAGGTTCCTTTTATTCTTTGCTCCATTTATTTCAACCCAGATGCTCTCGATGGGGCTACCAAGCTCCTCCTCCTGTATTTCTGTGCAGAGATATGTATTTTTCACATACAGTGCAACCCCGCCTCCCTTTCTGTTCCTCCTGTTCTTTTTGAACAAGTTATATCCTTCAACTGCTGTATTCCAGTCATGAGAGTCATCCCACCAAGTCTCAGTTATACCTATCAAGTCATAATTTCCCTCCTGTATTAAGAGTTCAAGTTCGTTCTGTTTGTTTCCCATACTCTGGGCATTAGTATATAGACATCGAAGACCATGTGCTTCATAGTCTGGCTTTCTTCCTACCTGTGTCTGAAGACTATTATTGGGCACTATCAGAGCTGTTCTCTCCATTGCAGTGCATGCGCCTATGTCCATTGTTACCCCCAACATTACATCTCCCTTCCCCGTAGGATTCAGTTTAAAGCCCTCCTGATGAAGTTCTTCATGCTGTGGCCAAACACATTCTTCCCAGCCTTTGTGAGGTGCAACCCATCCCTAGCCAACAGCCAATCTTCCAGGAAGTATAGCCCGTGGTCCCAGAATCCAAATCTCTCTCGTCGGCACCACCTTCGTAGCCAGTCATTCACCCAGAGTATTTTTCGTTCCCTTTCTATCCCTCTTCTAACTACTGGAAGGATGGATGAGAAAACTATCTGGGCCCCAAAGTTCTTGAGTTTCCTTCCCAAAGCTTCAAAGTCTGACGTGATCTCTTCGTAGCTCCACTTGGCGGTATCATTTGTTCCCACATGGATGAGAAGAAAGGGATACCTGTCAGTGGGCTTTATGAGTGCAGGCAACCTTTCAGTCACGTCTCTAATCTGTCCTCCCGGGAGACAACATACCTGGCGAGTCCACGGGTCTTCGCGACATACTTGGGTCTCGATCCCACGCAGCAAGGAGTCTCCCACTACTACCACTCTTCTCTTCTTCTTCTTGTAGGCCTGGGTTTCATCGCCTCTGTTTGACTGACCTTTAGCCTCTTGCTCACTCTCATGCAGGTTCCCCTGTGATTCTTCCTCTGCAGGCTGTCCTCCAGTCTCAGGGTTGAGGCCTGTGATGTCCCTTTCTCCTCTACCATTCAGCTCTCTTCCTGCATAAGCATAGAGTGAGAGCAAGGGGGAAGCCCCAGGTCTGTATGTACAACTAGGTATGTATGGCTAGTGGTACTTGTAACTACCTGTTGGTTCAGTTCTCTGTAGGATGCTGTCAGCACATGAGTTTTTGTTCAAAGAAGTGCTCCCGCAAGTACTTTCCGTGGGGCCTCTGAATCTAGTTGCAAATCAGCTCTACTGAGACGCTCCAGGAGCAGCTCAAGCTCCTTCTGTCTGAGGGACTAACAACACAGTGCGCTTGCAGCAGATCCCTGGTGTTTGGAAAAGAAAAGTCGCTGGAGGGATGTGTTAGGAGTGGGCAGCAATGGAGGGAGAGGACTGTAGCCCTTTTCCTGGTCATTTCTCCACTCCTTATTATCTCTCACATAGGTTAGTCCCTCCCTATACATTTTATTCACGTTGTGAATCCTGCCCAGGGGGCGGGGAGCATTTGAAGCAGAGGAATTGTCGTTACAGAACCAGTTAAGCACCTCTTCCTCTACCATTTCTCCACTTAAAATTCCCTCCCTGAAGCGGCTTTTCTCTTTTTTAAAAATAGCGCCGAGGCTGTTAGACGTGTTTGCATGTAGTACTGGGGCTATTGGACACACATATGAGGCCTTCCCCATCTTACAGCTCTTGCCATAGGGTGCACTGTGGGGAACATTCTGCCAAATGGAACCTGTCATGTTGGAAATAATCTGGTATTTCTGGGATGCATAAAAACCCTTTGCATCACTGTTAGGGAACTGCCCTCCCTGTTCTCTAGATCCTCTGTCTAGCACAAGCCTTCTTATATGGAGGTCAGCTGTACGACTGCAGTGCTCTAGCACCATAGCTTCCACACTGTGAGCTGAGAAACCCTGGGGCTCCCCCAGAAGCTTCTCAGATTGTCCACAGTGAGGTCACAGATAGCTTAACAATCTACCCCTGGTGAGTGGCGATGCAGTGTTCTGGGATTCCACACTCTGTCTGCCTGGGGTCCTCCTTGGCAGTGCTCCACGGCTGTGACTGTGCACTCCCTATTATTATTATTATTATTATTATTATTATTATTATGCTCCTTTTTTCCCACTACTGGGACTCCAGGCAGCTTTACAATATTAAAAACTTGTACAGTTAAAACATATAAACAGAAATATACAAAAGTTAAAAAATATAATTCAATCATCAATAATATTAAAATTGTATAAAATATCAGAGTTTTTAAAAGACAACAACGATATAAACAATAGTGCCAGTCCGTCATATTCTCACAGGTCCAGACTGCCTATCCTCAAAGGCCTGCCGGAACAAAAAAGTTTTTGCCTGCCTGCGGAGACATGCCAAGGAGGGTGCCACTCTGGCCCCTGGGAACATGTGCCAGAATCTTCTGCCGTGCACAGAAGCTCCTCTTCAGCAGACGACTCAGTGTGGGAAGGGTTCCCCAAGGGTAGAAAGTTTGAAAACAAGTGCTGTAATTCATTCTTCATCTCATGTTCTCTTTAGGCACCATTGGGAAAGGATGTCACAGGGTCAACAGAAATACAGAATTCAGGAGATCTTTGAGTCCCTCCCCGTCTGAAATTCAGCAGCAGTCGTCTTGTTGATGTGCAACTGAAGCAAACATGTATTAAATCCCCATTGTGCCACAACCATGCAGAGTGAGCCCCTGTTCTTGCTTTCTGTGTGCATGTGTGTTGATGTCACTTTGTGCCCAGTCCAATAACCATCTCTCATAAAGTTCAGACATTCGCTTTTGAGACAGTAGGCTTTAACTGAAGAGGATTCTTAGATCTCATCAGGATTTATATGAAATTAAGCTTGCACCACTTTCTTTTAAAGCCTTTACAGCTTTGTGCCTTGTGCCTTTGGGAATGCTCAGTCTCCCAGAAAGCCAGGATGTTGACTTTAATAAATGAGGCAAGTCTGAAGGACAAACAGCATTAGGATCAGCAAGTTTACTCAGAGGTCCCACTTAGTACAATGGGGCTTTCATCCTTGTAAGTGTGCTTAGACTTGCAGCCTGGCGACAAGGTAGACTAACATCTCAGAGGCTCGAGGCTCTCTTGTAGAATTGTTATTGCCCAGGTAGACACATGAATTTTTTGTGTCCTGCTGTGGTCTCTGCTTTGCCAAGTTTTCCTAGCATTTCAAGCTGTTCCCTGGAAATGCCAAACTAAGTTCCCAGAAACATGAATGGCACTGGGGCATGTTGCCGTGTGTCTTCATTCACACACATGTGAACTTGCATGTATACTCGTGTATCCATGAATATGGGACTAAGGGGACTGTTACCAGACATGTGGTGTGAACACAGTGGCTTAGATCCAGATTTAAGCTGGAACAACTGTGGTGGCAGAAGTGGACTTCCCTGTCCCCTCCTTCTCAAGACAGCCCCTCCTACCCTCTGGAAATGCCACACAGCGTGTCAGGAGAGCCTGCCAAATGGGGTGAACTGTGGTGGTTGGGGGGAGGGGATCCCCCAAAATCAGGCCGAGGGTCCTTCTGTGAGCCGAGCCCTTCTGCCCACAGAAGGTCCCTTCCCCTCATGGAAGGCAGATCCTGGACTGAACTCAGAAGATGTATGCACATGCTCCAACACAGTGTGGAATAGCGGCTGCTTAAATGGGGAAATTAGCTCAAACTCTTGCTAAAGTCCAAAAGTGTAAACTTTATTTTTAAAGATTTTGTTCCTAACAATCACACACACACACACACACACAAGTTACAAAAAAGAAAAATGGCTTGGTTAGTATACCAACCCCCTAGCCCATAGGCCAGAGTACTAGTTCTAATAGTACTTAGATAAAGATAGAAAAAGGCAAAGATTGGGGAAATTGCCAATTGCTGAATACGGAGTGGAAATGGCGAGGCAGGGGATTGGGAGGCTATGTGACCACAGGAAGCCCAGGCGCTGGCGATAATAGTGGGCTGTAGGGGTGGAAATGGATAGATGCGGGAGGAAAGGAGGAGAAACAGAGCATAAGTGGTTATAATTACCTGGGTTCAGAATAAAGGAGGGCTTCGCTTCCTGGCTGGTTGCAAATAGTTACAAAAATGCTGTGGGCACAAACTGTCCTCAGATTCCTCAGCTTTAGATCCAGGAGGAGAAGACAAAATAGCTACATGGTGGCTTCTGATTATTTGTGCTAGGAGCCCTCTGTCTGGGAGCACTCCTGGTGATGTTCTAGGCAGCTTTCCACGCTGCTGCTTCTGGACCAAAATGGAGCCAAGGTGCTGGGGTGATGTCAGTGAAATGTACAGCACAAAATACATGTTCAGAGAGCCAGCATGCTGACATAGGTTCCTGATAGTGGGCACAAAGAACTATGCCATCAGGAGTTTTAATCCAAGTTCGACATGAATTCAGGGGCTTGCTAAGCTTGCCTCTCCTTCAAGACAGGTTTTTACAAGCCTCCAAATGTCTTCTCTGAGTCTAGCTCAGGAGAATTTCACCATCATCTCTACCATCTTCCATTTACTTTGGGACAGTTAGCAAGTTACTGCTGCTGGATCAGGGTTTTAATGCCACAGTAGCCATATGGTGGGAGTTGCACCCTTTATTCCAGATAAAGGATTGTCTGTGCAAAGCCACACTTACGTCGTCCATGCCTGCAGATGGAGAGAAGCAGGACATACATTTATAATCTTTTCAACGGAGTACTGGAAGAGTAACCCAGGAGCTGTCCTTGTGTTCAGGTTCTTCTCATTTCTTTGGTCCAGTCAAAGATTGGTGTTAACATTTTCAACACAAATGGCTAAGAGCATAGAAATTGCCATGCTCGCCCAGTGCGCTTATTACTGCTTGCATGGGAAATCTAGACAATTTCTGGAAATCATAACAACCTTCCCCTGAACAGACATAGCTTTGGAATAGTACATCATATCGTAAGGAAGAATTTTCCTCAAAGGTATGATCAGTTTACACCCTGAATCATGAGAGCAAAGAATCTTTAAATTTTTTTTAATCACCGTTGAAGACTTGAACCAAGGGGCCCTGGGGCTTTATTCCCGGTAGCACCAGAGTAGCTCTCAGCCCAAGGGAGCTATATTTATTATTTGCCCTGATATTTGCTGTGCAACAGCACCACCCATATCATGGCCAGAGAGGGGTACTGCAATTTATCAGCCCAGACGGAGCAGGTGATATAATCAGTGTGGAGCTGGCTGGTCATACATAATGTGGTCCCTCAGTCTTGAATAGCCTCCTTTAGAGTTCTGGCTGGTTCTGACTGAAACCCGGAGTGGATTTACCGCCCCACTGACATTGGAGCCACCAGCCTCCACTGCTATCCTGACAACACATCTACCTCTGGCTTCTCCGAACTTTGCTTCTCCGGACCTTGACCTCAGTCTGACCTGGATGATGTGATCGTCCCTAGCTTATTCCACTGACCAAGTAATCAGCCTTCCTGAACCAGGGACCCTCTAGATGTTTTGGACTTCACCTCCCAGCATTCCTGACCAATGGCCACGCTGGCTGGGGCTGATGGGAGTTGAAGTCCAAAACTTCTGGAGGGCCCCAGGTTCGGGAAGGCTGACTTAAGGTATCCCCAGTCCAAACAATCTCCCTGTGATTCATTACAGCTCTGAGCAAATTGGCTGGTGCAATCCACATCTAATCACACATTTAATTTTGACCAATATAGCCTTTTGGGTGTACGACTTCTAATCCAGAAAAGCAATTTTAATCCAAAAAACAACTGTGTCCTGGGGATCAAATGCTTGGGAAACACTGCTTCAGAGCATATGCGATACATTTTATATATGCTGAACTATGTACTTTTAGCTTTGACTTAACCTCATGTTTCATGGCATTGTAGTGGTGCAAAAGTTAGCGACCCCATCTTAAGCACAAGGAACAGCAAACCACAGGATCGGAGTCGTAGCATACTTTCAAAATATCACAAAATCAGCTCAAGTTAGCATCTTTTCTAGTTGTCCCACTACTTAGATATCAGGCAGCAATATCAGGCAGGCACTCATACTCTCTAGTAGTCATTACCTCTTATAGCAAACTGAGTTGGTTGAGTGTCTCTCTGCTTGGAAGCAAAACAAGGCCATCCCAAAATAGGACTTCCTAGGTATGCAGAAGTATATGTTTGTAAATGAAAGGAAAAGGCAACTTTTAAAAATCCCAAAGCATCCTGACAAGGACCAGTGAGATATTAGGGCTTATGAGGTATTGAAATGTCAGCTGAGGTAGGGGGAAGAAACTAGAAGGGAGGAGGAGGAGGAGGAGAAGGAATCTCTTTAAGCCTGTAACAGCCCACAGTAAAGATCCAGGATGGGAGAATAGAGGTAAGAGAGAAATACTCCCCTCCCTTCACAACATATGGATGCATCCTGGGCCATTTCTATGCAAGGCATTTATCATGTGCTTGTGATTGGCCACTCACAGAGGTTTGTGGGTCATTTGCATGATGTCATCAACCTCCAGGACTTCAGTGGTTTTTCCCTGTTATGCCACCTTTAAAAAGATTGAGGATAAGCTGGAATATTAAACAACAACAAAAACGCCATTTCTGCAGTGTGTAGAGCCAGTGTATCACAATAATTCCACCACTATGTGGCACTGTTTCATTGACAAATACAGAAAGCCCCATTAAGGCCACCGAGAAAGGGTGTTTTCATTACCAGGTCACGTTTGTCGTCTGGAGCAGTGTGCTGCAAAGTGGGGTGCGTGCACCCCACGGGGTGTGCAAGATGATCCATTGGGGTGCATGAGCCTCCTGACAGTTGAGCAGCCTCCTGCTACGCCAACAAGCTCCCATTGTGTGCAATGATGGCAGCGACAGGGGCAGCAGGATGGGACGGGAGCCGAGGGGGAAGCTCCGTGGCATTTCTCTCTCGGTTCCAGTCCTATCCTGCCTCTGCCGCAGCCATCGAAAGCATCTGTGCCAGTCACTGCCAGGCATGGCAGGGGAAGGCACAGTTGCTTGCTCAGCCGTGGCACTGGAGCAGCTGCCATCCTGCCAAAGGACAGCACATTTGCTGACCTTTTCTGTATGACAAGTGGCTGTCAGTAGTATGCTACCCAGCAGATATTGTTGAAAAAATACACACACTTAATCTGCCCCTTCAAGGTGAAGGTGACGTTTTAACAATGAGTGAGAAAGTAACTGCTTTTTGAAAGGAATTCATGCTATGGAGAGAGCATTTTGAAAATTGATGTCTGGAAATGTTTCCATCAGTATGTAATTTTGTTGCTGAAAAATGATATAAGTGTGTCACCTATAAAAACTCTCATATCTGCAGACTTTAAAAACTTTTCTAACCTGTTTAAAAATCTCCCAAAGAGTTTCAGTGGGTATTGATCCACAATACCCACTGGATCCACAGTTGGCTACAGAATCGGACTCAAAGAGTGCTTATCAATGGGACCTTCTCAAACTGGGGAGAGGTAACGAGTGGGGTACCGCAGGACTCGGTCCTGGGCCCAGTGCTCTTCAACATTTTTATTAATGACTTGGAGGAGAAGGTGCAGGGAATGCTGATCAAATTTGCAGATGACACAAAATTGGGAGGGATAGCTAATACTTTGGAAGACAGAAACAAAATTCAAAGTGATCTGGATAGACTGGAGCGCTGGGCAGAAAACAACACAATGACATTTAATAGGGGCAAATGCCAAGTTCTGCACCTAGGAAAAAGAAACCAAATGCACAGTTACAAGATGGGGGATACGTGGCTCAACCACACTACAAGCGAGAAGGATCTTGGAATTGTTGTCGATCACATGCTGAATATGAGCCAACAATGTGATGTGGCTGCAAAAAAGGCCAATGCTATTTTGGGCTGCATTCATAGAAGCATCGCTTCCAAATCCCGGGAAGTACTAGTTCCCCTCTACTCAGCACTGGTTAGGCCTCATCTGGAGTACTGTGTCCAGTTCTGGGCACCACACTTTAAGAAGGATGCAGACAAACTGGAGAGGGTTCAGAGGAGGGCAACAAAGATGATCAGGGGACTGGAAACAAAGCCCTATGAAGAGATACTGAAAGAACTGGGCATGTTTAGCCTTGAGAAGAGAAGACTGAAGGGAGATATGATAGCACTCTTCAAGTACTTGAAAGGTTGTCACAGAGAAGAAGGCCAGGATCTCTTCTTGATCATCCCAGAGTGCAGGACATGGAATAATGGGCTTAAGTTACAGGAAGCCAGATTCCAGCTGAACATCAAGAAAAACCTCCTGACTGTAAGAGCAATACGACAATGGAACCAATTACCTGGGGAGGTGGTGGGCTCTCCCACACTGGAGGCCTTCAAGACGAGGCTGGACAGCCATTTGTCGGGGATGCTCTGACTTGGATTCCTGCATTGAGCAGGGGGTTGGACTCGATGGCCTTGTAGGCCCCTTCCAACCCTACTATTCTATGATTCTATGAACCCATTTGTTAAAAATATAAAAATGCAACCCCTTCCAATTAGTTTGCAAGAACAACCAATTAACATCAGGGAAGATGGAAGTTTACTAGCTGCATTACAACAAAACTTTTTACATAGTTGGTGGTTGGGATTGAAAAATGGGTATCATGATTTAGTGAACGCAGCCAATGATGCCCTTCTTCCATTTGGATCTATATGTCTCTGTGAGGTGTCTTTTTCAGCTATGACAGCCATTAAAATCAAGTATTGAAATAAACTGAACTTAGAACCAGACCTTTGAATCGCAGTATCACAAAGTGTTCAACCAAGATTTTCAAAAATAATGAAGCATCTTCAATCATATTGCTCTCACTAAAAAAAAATATTAATAATGATGTTGTTTTTAGTGAAAAAACACTTTACTGTTAATAAACAAAATAATTTTAAAAATATTGTTTATTTCATCTTTATCTCATCCTTTTTAAATTTCTATTTTTGTGTATGTTTAATAATATGCATAATATATTAGTACAGTAGTACATGTATATAATATATAAATAAATATACATATATTGGGGGGGTGCTCAAAAATTTTTTACTGGTGGGGTGTGCGATCAAAAAGGTTTGGAGAACACTGGTCTAAAGGAGCTGATCCTAATTGCTCCACAGAAACAGAAGCAAAATCCTCCAGCAGGGCTGTGGGATTTTCCATTAATGTAGAGACACCCCTGGAGGGGGTAGGGAATTCACTGCAACATTTTGTTGTAGGTCCCATTTGTACATTCTATTAGGGTGCAATCCTATGGCCGCTAGTCAGTGGCTAGACAGCCATAGGATAGGTCAGTTCCCTGAGAACAGGCCTCCATCCTCTCCCACACTGCTTCATAGGCAGTGCAGATCAGCCCCGTCCTCCATGCTCATAAGACAAGAGCGGAGTGGCGAAAAGGGGGCATTCCTGGGGGCAGGGCGGGGTGGGCAGAAGTGCCATTCTGACCCTTCCTATGCATCATCCAGTGTCTCCCCACCCCACTCCAACTTCCTAGGACTGACAGCCGAAATCTGCTGTCTAGCTGCTAATGCAGGGCGGCTGAAGCGTGGGATGGGGACAATCCCCTCCACGCTGCTCCTGCCCTGCATGGATAGGCGGTCACCTCTGAGTTTGGAGGCGGCCGCCTATCCCCATAGGATTGTGCCCTTAGAGATTTAATACAATTGTTTGATTTCATATACCAGAGTTCGTATCAGATAGCAACAATATTCTAGGGTATGGCAGTAGTGAGTGTGGCCAAAGCCTAAAATAAGCACAGCCAAAGTAACATTCTCCATCTCCCCTTCTCTCCCCGTTTCTCATGCTTTCTCTCCCCTTCTTTCTCTCTTCCCCTCCCACCCCCCTCTCTATAGGGTTTTTTAAACAGAGTGGGAAATATTATGTTTTTTACTTGACTCCAGTATCAACAGCTGCCATTTTCATTATCAATGTTAATCAATTATCATTATCAATCAATTATCATAATCAATGTAAGATTATCAATGTTGTGATTAGTGTGATTTCAGAACAGCTTGGCATGGGTTTGGGGTATGTGGTAGAATGGGATTTATATACCTCAGATATTTTCCTGCTGCTGCTTTTTCCCTTGCAAAAACATCATAAATAACCCAATTTGCAGCCACCACCAGGTGAAGCAGAATGCTGGTTAAGCCTCTCTCACTTAAGACTCCTAAGTCCACAGTAGCCCCTTAGATGCACCTCTTGCCTGCTCTCAGAGTATAGCCTGACAATAAGAGCCCTGCTGGATCTCATGGAAGACCTATCTTGGCCAGCATTCTGCTTCTACAGTGGCCAGCCAGATGCCTGTGGGAAACCCACAATAAGGACATCAGTGCAACAGCACCCTCCTGCTCATGTTCCCCAGCAACTGCTGTATATAGACATACTGCCTCTAATACTGGAGGTAGCATAGTAATCGATAGCCTTATCCACCATGAATTTGTCTAATCTCCTTTTAAAGTCATCCCAAGTTGGTGGCCATCACTACATCTTGTGGTAACAATTTCCATAGTTTATGCATTATGTGAAGAAGTCCTTCCTTTTATCTGCCCTGAGCTTCATTGGATGACCCTGGGATCTAGAATTATGGGGAAGAAAAATTCCCTATCCATGCCATGCATAATTTTATGCACTTTTATTATGTCCCGTCACCCCACTTACCCACCATTTTTTAACAAACTAAACTTTCCCAGACATTGTATCCATTCCTAAGGGAGTTGCTCCAGCCTCTTAAATCATTTTGGTTGCCCTCTTCTGCACCTTTTCCAGCTCTACAATATCCTCTGTGAGATGTGGTGACCAGTGTTCCAAGTGCAGTCACTCCAAATTTGCATCAAGGCATTACAATGTTGGCAGCTTTATTCTTGAGCCCTTTCCTAATGATCCCCAAATTGGAAATTGTTTTTTTTTCTTTTTCTTTACTGTCTCTGCATACAGGTTTCATGTTTTTATCGAGCTATCCACCACAACTCCAGGATCCCTTTCTTGATCAGTCTCTGCTAGCTCAGACCCCATCAGTGTATATGCAAAGTTAAGATGTTTAGCCCCACAGTGTATTACTTTGCACTTGCTTACATTGAACTACATTTGCCATTTGAATGCCCATTCCCCCAGTTTGGAGAGATCCTTTTGGAGGGCTCCACTGTCCCTTTCTGTTTTAACTACCTTATGTAATTTAGTGTTATCACCAAACTTGACCACCTCACCCCTAACTCCAGGTCATTTATTAACATGTTAAAAGCACTAGACCCAGTACAGATCACTTAAGGACCTGTTTACATCCCTTACTTCTCCATTTGAACTGTCCATTTGTTCCTACTCTTGTCTTTCTGTTCTGTAACCAGCTCCTGATCAATAAGAGGACCTCTCCTCTTATTCCATGGTGACTAAGTTTGCTCAGGAGTCTTTGATGAGGTAGTTTGTCAAAAACCTCTTGGAAGTTCAAGTGAACAAGTGTCTACTGGATCACTCCTATCCATGAGCTTGTTGACACTTTCAAAGTACTCTAAAGGGTTAGTGAGGCAGGACTTACCTTTGCAGAAGCCATGTTGATTTTTCTTCAGCAAGACTTGTCCCAGAAGTATTGGATTACAATTCCGAGCACCCCTGACCACTGGCTATGTTGCCTGGGGCTGATGACTGTTGAAGTCCAAAATATTTGAATAACACCAGGTTGGAGAAGTCTGCTCTAGGCAAAGGGGCAAGCAAGCTAGCCAGCCCCAAAGAAAGTAGGAATAACCTTGCATTTCACTGTCCTAACTAAACCACTTCCCTTTACCTACTGCACACCAACTCCAGGGCTGGCAAGTTATCCCTCCCTCATCAAAGTAATGTTGGGGGAATGGGAGGGCTTTGGATTCAGTGGATCCAACGCCTCCCTTGATCTGGCCCAGGACATGCCCTTGCTGTCATTACCGCCACTGAAATACCAATGGCAGAGCAGCAAAGGCTTCCATGCCAACAGGGAAGCTTACAAGTGTGGACCTCCCTCTCTGCAGGCAGAGCAGGATATTCCTGCTACCCTGTGGCCCCAGGACACCCACCCAGGGACCATAGGATAGCAGCCTAGTAGGCACTGAAAGATCCATCTTCCATACATTAGTCTAACCCCCCTTCAAAACCATCTAACTAGTTGCGATTATGTCATCTCCTGGCAGAAATGTCCATAAAACTTAGGCAACTCATTGGGTGAAGAAGTGTGGTGTGATGTAGTAGTTAGAATGTGGGACTGTGACTGGGGACAATCACATTCACATCCCCATTCAGCCACAAAGCACATGGGGTGACACTTGGCCAGTCATGATCTCTTAACCTAACCTACCGCACCAGGTCATTCTATCAGAAAAGCTGTAGCGGGGGGGGGGGAGAGGGGCCGGGGGGGAGAGGGGCCATGTGTGCTGACTTCAGCTCCTTGGGGCAAAAGAGGGGAGGTAATTGAAATAAGTAAGTATTCATTTTGACTCATATTACAAGAGGCAGAAAACTTCCCTCTATCCATTTTGTTTTTCTTCTTTGCTGCCCCTCAAAAAGCAACTACCCTAGAACTATGGCTTTTCTACACAAGACTGTTAATCTGCTGCACCTACTTTTGATTTTGTCACAGAACTGAGATCTGAGAACTACACAAGAAGCATTTCCTTCCCTGCTTTTCTGCTACATAACCTCTAGGTGGCACTGTAGTATAATGGAATAGCACAAATACACAAGAGGAAATTGTGCTTTCTTTCACCATCTGATATGAAACCCCATTTTCCCTGCTCTAAAAAAAACTCGCAGAAAGTGCTGTTTACAAATAGAGGGGAAATGGGAGGGTCATGACATCATGTTAAGAACCAGTACACAACCATGAGAAGGGAATGACAGATGCATAACAAATGCCTCATGTGGAAAAGTTCTTAGTCTCCATAACAAGCCTATAAATTGCACAATCAACAAAAAACCTCAAACCAATAGACTTATTTGTTCATTTCTTTAAACTTCTGATCCTGTGAATGATTTACAGACATCTTTTTGTGTTGGTTGAGACTGTGGCTTTAATAGATTGTTGTTTTAAAAAAAGTTCTGTATGCTTTATCAGCATTCATGTGTCAAGGTTTCAGATGTGAAACTCTGTATCTAAAGGTTCCTGGACTTTCTTCTGAAGTTGAAATCTTTGAAATGCAGCTGGCCAAAAACAGTTGAGATAAATAGGTTTATATATTCAAAAGATCACTGTTTGCAATGATGCAGAAGAAAACTTAGGACCTATTTCATCTGAGGTCTAAAGGTTTGGGCTGTTCTGATCATTGATCCTGGTCCATTAAAAAAAAATGCCCAGGGTGGGGCTGGAGGGTTTCTTTGATTTCACTGTCAATAGATGTGTATCTCCGAACTGCACCTTTTGGTTCCCAGTTTTCTTGGATTGTGTGTTTTCATATTAGATGCAGTAAGCACAGTGGGAGTGCAAGACATTTGCACATCATAAAGTAGCTGTGCTTTTGACTGCTTTGAGCTGACAAAAGCATGAGCTTAGAGGATAAGGGAGGAGAATATGCAGACGACAGGGATGAATAGGACAGCACAGAATAAATGGCTCCTATGAAACATGTAGATTTGCTGGCTTTAAGTCACATTAGCTTTTTCGGTGTACATCTAAGATGTGTTAAGTCTGGAAACCCAAAAACGTAAAATGGGATTGTGGCATACACAAGCCTATCTATTGAAGAGGGACACACTCAGCAGGGTGTGAGGCTCCATGCCAAGTGTACATCAGGTTTCCCTGCATCATGAGGTAACATGGCCCTCACGTAACCCTACAGCCTTCCCCTCCCTGGTGCCCTTTGGACGTTTTGGACTACAACATCCATCAGCCCCAGCCAGCATGGTCAATGGTCAGGGATGATAGGAGGTAGAGTCCAAAGCATCTGGAGGAAGGCTGCAGGGAACATGGACGGTCCCAAAATAATTCAAGTCTATCCCATCAGGAAGGAAGAGAATGAGAAATAGAACACCTATCTTGCTTCACCAGCCCCACTGTCTGCGCTACCATCTTCCTTATTTTCGAGAAGTAGATGGAAGAGAAATAAGGAAAAACCAGGGACTCTGCAGTATGCTTCCTTCTGGCTGGTCCATCAGAGTGTGCTATAGCTGTTGCTCCACTGGACAAGAAGGCTTCTCCTAATTACATTGCATAGATAGGAGCTTTACTGTAGAAAGCCAATGTGTACCAGACAAAACATTGATATCCATTCACTAGGGGTGCACACAGAGCACAAGATGCAGTTTGGACCCTGATTCAGAGCTTCCAAAAACAGCCTGATCTGGCTCAGATTGATTTGGAGGCTGCCCACTTCAACTCTCATCTGAATCCCAATCTTGATTTCGAAATCCAAAGATGATCATTGGAAGAGAAACCCACAAACTGCTATACCGGGGGGGGGGGGGGATTGGAGAAAATCTGCAGACACAGTTGTTTCTTATGAGGGGGTTGCATCTGCCAAATTTCAGACAAATAAATGCAGGGATTTTTGTGCTACATGCCTTTACACTGTGATTATTACTTTTTTTTTTAAGGGAACTGCTGATAACCTTTTTATTTCTTGGTAGAATTGGACTGAATTTGTCAGGATAGTTTTGTATGAAAATGGTACGTGTCATAGAAGACTCCCTAGGCAAGAATCCTGCAAAATTGCAGAAGGATAGGCACAGGGGCTAGAGAGTTATGATGAATGAAAAACAGTTGAAGACATGTTTGCTTTCTGCTCAATTGGCACCAAAGTCACAGAAAGTGAAATAGGGCAGCGGTGGGTGATGAATGTGGAGCACAGAGCGGCAGAAGAACTTGCACGCCCAGCGTTTTCCAGGCAAGCACCCAATGCTACACCATCCCAGGTCCCACAAACTTCACCACGCCTCCTTTAACATCCTTGCTTCTGGGAGACTGGCAAAGAGCCCTGAACACTGAACCAATCCTGCAATATATTACTTCAACATCCCTCCCCCAAGGCACTGGGATTGGAGAGCCCTGTTAAAGGTATTCACTGTGAAGAGAAGCTGGAGCTGCCAGTCCCAAAACTACACCCCCTCTTCCATCCCCCAGCTGTGTTTTCCTTATACAGAAGGTATAGGGAGAAATGTATCAGACTTTGGAGACATACTGTTTATGTCTTTCATGTCCTCCCAAATCTTCACAAGTATTCAGATTCAATCTTTTGAAGGAGCCCCATTTGAATTCAGACATCTCCAAAATCTGTCAGAATCATCCTGATTCAGTTCGGGAATCCAAAGCATGACCCCTACCATTTACCAAGTAAAACTCTTCAGGATCAGCAAGACAAAGAAGGGAGCAAGTAAAACCCACACTTGATTTCACATAAATATTTTAATAACATCTCAAATACAGGGACATATAGTAACAGTTATCCTACCATATGCAGATACTTTCAAGTGCCATGTAAGAAAGGGCTATTGCATTAGAAGAATACCACAGTACAAGCCTAGAAATGCCTGCACCATTCTTTTAGTCAGGTGATCAGCGTGACATTATCAGAGAGGCTCCAACAGAGAACGGAGCTTGCTGAGCGAAGGGAAGCGGTAAGAACCCATTTTTTTCCCAGGACCAGTCATAGTTATATAGCAGCCTACCCCCAGCCAGGCACCCTCAAAATGTGTTGGACTACAACTCCCATTCCTAGCCAGGTCATTTGATGTGGCAGCTGGGGACAATGAGAGTTGTAGTGGGGGTGCCAGGCCGGGGGTAGGCTGCTATATGGCGTATCATTCAGCAACAGCCTACCACTGAAGTGTATGTCTGTACCAAATATGCAGTAAGTTAAATCTCTCAGCGTCTTGCTTTCAAGTGCCTGAGAACTGCAAGGATTTCAAATTCACAGCCCTTCATGGAGCATATTGTTGCCTTTAGGGAACACATTACATTTGCTAGTCGCTTGTTGT
The DNA here is from genome assembly GCF_057233095.1 of Heloderma suspectum. Taxonomy (NCBI): domain Eukaryota; kingdom Metazoa; phylum Chordata; class Lepidosauria; order Squamata; family Helodermatidae; genus Heloderma; species Heloderma suspectum. Next base: position 283,034,275 of record NC_139459.1, read on the forward strand.
TTTTCATTTTTTGCTTCAGTGATGAGAATGCTTAAAGAATAAAGGCAGTCATCAAGAAAAAGAAAGAAGAGGAAAAAGAAAACCAGTACTATTGAGCGATGGCAGCACTGCAAACCACAGAGCTTGTGGAGAATCGGCGTTGCTGGGGAACCGCCTAACAAGCTGATGTTGGAGGCCAACAGTGGCCAAATCGTCACCCTCCAAAAAGACTGGTGTGGATGGGCCTGCTGTGCCTACCGCAAGCACTCCAAGCAGACATCGACAGAGCAAAGCCATCTGACAGCAGCCTAGAATCAGGGCCACCGCTTCCATAAACTTCACCTGATTATCAGCAGCCTCTAGGTCAGGAGTGAACAACGGATGCGACCCTCCAGATGCTTCTGGACTCCAGATCCCATCAGCACCAGCCAGCATGGCCAATTGTCAGGGATGATGGGAGCTGTAGTTCAAAAACATCTGAGGGCTGCGCGTTCCCCACTCCCACTCTACACCCTGAATACCAGTGATCTTGTTTTAGCCTGTAAGAGAAGTGGAATTAAGGTCAACTGTGAACTGTGGATTCAACTGAGCCCTTGGATCATTTGAGGGGGTTGCTAAGTAGGCCTGATGGAGGGAATTGTGTTACCACTGGCTGCATCAATGCACTTCTATTGAGAGTGTGTGTGTGTATTCAGTCAAATGGGAGGAATATATGGTGGAGTAGGGGGAGTTAAATGGACTGAAAAGTTCCAATGTATGGAGTTAGACACAGTATATCCACACAGCCAGTCTTATGCGGAATTCACCTCTACGTAACAGTTCTACAGATCTAGAGAAGACCCCACTTTTGACTAACAAACTGCATGCATTGAAAAAACCATTCGGTGACAATACAGCGATAGCACAGATATACAGATGCATGCACTGCATATATCACACCACTAACTCATCTGCGTGATGGCAGAGATCCAGTCTCACGTGACTTACAGCCATCCCCTAGCACAAAATGACTATGTCACACAAACATTCTACCAAGGGAGGAGAGAAACTGGCATACGGACACCGCTAGTGAATCTTAGCCTGAAACTCCACTTATGCCAGAGCTGCACTTTCCTTTGCCCTGATGAGCAGTGGTTGGGTTCAAAACCTGTACTGAAGTGTGCACATCCAAATGTCTACACTTACAGTGTGCACTTCATAGTGCTTCCCAGTTTAATTTTTGCGGCTTGAAGCTGCCATACCATCCCACTCCCGCTATCAATTCTTCGCCACACTTCTCATTCATGCTTTCTTTTGGCAACTGTCAAAACAGAATGCTTCGTTTAGGTCACCTGTTCAGCCTTACCTATATACCAGCCTTCCCCAACCTGGTCCCCTCCAGATTTGTTGGACTGCAATGCCCAGCTGGCTGGAGGATTATGGGAGTTGTAGTCCAACACACCTGGAGGGGCCCAGGTTGGAAAAGGCTGGTATATATGCAAGGCAGTTGGCGGTAGGATGCAGGCTTCACAGCACCTGTTGTTGGGTAAGGTACTGGGGGTGGGGAGGGAGGTGTAACCTTTTCTAAACTTCCATTGAAGATACAAGGGATAAACGTGGACATAGCCTTCTTGGGGGAGGATGAGAGAGAGGACAGGGAGGGAGCTGCGGCTCTGACTGGTTCAGATTGGTTCAGATTCGCCAATCACCATGATTGGTGATCATGGTTATCAGGAGGGATTTTTAACCTCCCAAATCTACGGTATTGCATTTCCCTTTGCACACTGATGACATACTAGGATGACACCAACTGCCAGCAGCAGAAGAGTCTAAAACCAGCTCTCCAAATTTCCATCAAGAATCATTTTTGCATATGAAGATTTGGTATATTTGCTATATTGGTCTGGGAGGGGGGGGGGGGGGGCGTTAAGTGATTGGTTGTTGCTATTTTGTGTAATGGTGATTTTGTTCCCCTTCTTGAACATGGAAATGGAAAGACAGGAGAAAAATCTAATAAATACATAAATAATAAATAGCCAGGGGCTTCAGACATAGGCAGAGTGACAATCATACTACAAAGCATGAACAAATGCAGAAGCTGACTGCTGCAGCATATTCCTGAGTAAGTAAGCCATCACTGGGAGAGAGAAAAAGCAGCAAGCTTATGATCTTCATAATTGTAAAGAAAAATCTGAATATTTCTGTACTATGTCAGTTAAACTATAAGGAACATGGAGCTTCTGGAAGAAAGCATATGGGGATCCTTTGCTCAGCACAGGCCCCGTCTGCATTTGCATAAGTATGGTTCCTTTATGTTACACGAATTCCAACTGGCCCCATGCCCAAAATAACTGGAACAAATCCAAATCCAAATTCTGACTCATCAACCCCTTGAGTGTTATATTTTTTAATGGAAAAGCAGGATATAAATTATCTAAATAAATAAACAAATAACCCCCATATTAAGGGAGCAAAATAAAGTGTGCCTTTTAAATTATGGAAGATGGCCTATTTTGGATAATTTATTTAAATAAAGTTGGCTTTAAATTGTCACCAAAAACATGGAACTTCTTTCGCATGGAACACTACATCACCCCCATCACCAAGGTCAAAACTAAGTACTTAAAGTGTAGCATTATCCTGTACGTTTCTGCTTTGCTTGTAACATCCTTGCTTATTTTAGGAGGGGCAAAAAAAGAACAGAAAAAGCAACCTTGAATGCAGATCCTGGGGAGCAGATAGATCAGGATCAGGTTTTTAACCCATTCTGTATGGAGATGAACTGGCTTCTGATTGTTAAGCATATGCAAGAGCACCCATGTGCACACAACGTTCTTCCAAATGTGACTGCTCTTCAGCCAAGGCTCACTGTCTTTGGCTGAAGAAGGATGGGATGAGTTATCTCAAGATCTGTAGGTTAATATTGCTGCTCTTACTTAGAAGACTCTTATACTCTCTGTAGTATCAATAAGTGCTCAGAAGGGGGTGTGCTTCTGACATATGAAAGCTCCCTGCCTCTAGAAGCCACGTTGATCATATCATCCACAGCACCATCTCTCAAATGTTTCCCTACCCTAAGGCTGGCTGGCAGAAAACTTGGTGCTGGAGAAATCTAATGGAAGGTCACAAGGAAACATCTGGACCTTGTGATCACGTTTAAGGGCAGCTGTTAGTGCACAAGAGTAACGTGGGATGGGACAACTAGCTGCACACGCAGGTGCCCTGAGACAAGATCATATCCTTATGGCAACATGTCAGAGACAGCTGCCCAGGCTTCCAGCTCCAGGAAGTTACCACCACAGAATTGCCAACGGGTGCCATCTCTTCAGTCTCCTGCAAGACTCTGAAGTTAGGATACCCTGATGACAACAACCCAGTGGAGGAAGGCCTTGGAAACTGATGCTCTGGTTCCCACCACTAACCTGACAGTATATATATTCCGATCAAACTATCTACAAATAACCTCGCATCTTTCATCACACACAGCTTGGTATCGGAATTACCAATCAAACTTGGAGCATAGTCAGTGGGGCTCTTGGATGGCAACAGAAGCACCAGCAGTCTTCACATTCCTGACATACATTGGTTCCTGCCACCTGCTGGAATCAATGGACACCATCCATGGTAAGTTGCTAACTGGTTGTCGTCATCCTCCTGTGCCTCCAATAGAGGAAGCACTGTTCATGCATTGATGGCATTTGCAACATCCGTGAACACAAGGCGACTAGGTCTCTGGAGCACCCCTTGGCTTGTCTACAACAAAATCAGAAAAAAGTCTGAGGGGCGGAAATGCGATTTGCAAGAAATGGGCGTGTACGTTGCCCTCTTTTGCTCTCCAGGGCCTGAAAGGTTTTGCTTCAGGATTCGCACCATTAGTTGAACTAGCGGGAGGAAAACCTGGGAACAACAACTTCAGAAGTATCGTCAGCAAGGTCCTTACAGATACATGTGGTCCTAAAAGTCCATTTGCAATTAATCTCTCACTCTCTGATGACCTGGGTGGCATGAAGTAGTCATTCAAACAAATATTGTTAGGGGAGAACAAACTGTGTGTGGGGCGGGGAGGAAGATGAACCCAAAACCAGATGCAGGGGTTGCAAGTGTTACTGTCATGACCCTGGACTCAGCCCCCAAGGACAGGGGATAGGAAAGACTGGGGGCAAGAATTACACCCAGAGAGAGCCCTAGAAATACCTGTCGTTCTGGAGACCCTTCAGGAAAGGAGCCCAAGAACCAGCAATGTCAGTATCTGCTTTGCCTGAGAAGACAGCCCGGCCCCCCTCCTCAGAACTCTTGCTACAACCAGGGACAGCAGGAGGCTTCCCAATCCTACTGGAGCCAAAGTTCGAGGAAAAGAACCCAGCTTCTCTGTGAGGAAGCTAGATACAACACCCTGGCAGCAGGGCTAGCAAACCCTGCAGTTTGCGCCAAACAATGGCTAGAATACCCCAAACATATTGCCTTGCATCCATCCCCTTGGACTTGCTCTACAGCAGGGGTGTAGAACCACAGGCCCAGAAGCCAAATTTAGCCCACCTACGGTTCCAATCTGACCCTCCAAGTCTCCCCAGGTGGCCACACACCCTTTCCCCCAGCCGCCAATGGTTTCCTAGCTGAAGAGTCATCAGTACGTGGAAGATACCTCTTGTTTCCATGTACACATCCCAGGGAGACTCGTGAACCAGTGTCTGCAGGCTGTTTGGGGGTGGATGAGGGTGAATAAGCTGAGGCTTAATCCAGTCAAGATGGAGGTACTATGGGTTAGGAAACCAACTACTCTGGATAGAGGTTTACAACTTGTCTTAGAAGGGGTTGCACTCCCCCTAAAAGACCAAGTGCACAAGTGTGGGAGTTCTCCTGTACTCTGAGCTAACTGGGAAAGCCCAGGTGGATGCAGTGTCCAGAAGTGCATTTTACCAGCTTAGACTGATATGCCAGCTGCAACCCTATCTGGAGAGGACAGACCTTGCCTCAGTTATCCATGCACTAGTGACGTCTAGGCTGGACTACTGTAATGTGCTGTACTTGAGACTGCCTTTGAAGACAGTTCAGAAACTCCAACTGGTGCAGAATGCGGCCACCCAAGTGTTGGTGGGGGCGAGGCAATAGGATCATATAACACCTATACTGTGCCAGCTGCACTGGTTACCAGGGTGTTTCTGAGCCCAATTTAAAGAGCTGGTTTTCACCTTTAAAGCCTTAAATGGTTTAGCATCAAGTTACTTAAAGGACCCCCTTTTACCCATATCAGCCTGCCCATACTTTAAGATCAGCAAGAGAGGCCCTTCCCACTTGCCCACCTTTGAGGGTAGTTAGATGGGCAAGTACACATGAGAGAGCCTTTTCTGCAGTGGCCCCACACCTTTGGAATGAATTGCCATCGGGGGTCTGCCAGGCCCCATCATTGCAGGCTTTTAGGATGGTCCTGAAAATTTACTTATTTGCTTCGTCCTTACCCTGATTATGTTTTATCAGACTGGGTTGGAGCTGCAATTGTGAGTTGTAGGTTTTGTCTTATGTTGATGTCGATTGGTTTTTGGAATGTTTGCTGGTTTTATTACCACAACAGTTACTATTATGTGTTATACTGTTGCACGCCACCTGGGGAGGGCTCCTGCCCTGAAAGACAGCCAGGAAATATTTTAAATAAAATAAATAAAGAAGCTACAATATGCTGGTATTTTGGCCCCCACTGCTTTTGCCTTCGCCCCCTCGCCACCACTGGAATGCAGCCCCCAAGAGCTTCTCCAAAACTGAATTTGGCCCTTGGGCTGAGAGTGGTTCAAGAGCCCTGCTCTACAGGGAGCTGCCCAGGTGTCTGATGTCCTGCTCCTGCCCTGCCCTCTTGTCAAGTCCTGCCAGTACCCAGTGGAGGCTGATGGCTCTGAAGTCCGTGGAGCAGTGAATCTGCTCCAGGTCTCACTCACAACCCTAAAGGTGCTATCCAAGGTGCTTCTGCACCTTGGATAGCTCCTTTAGGGTTCTGACTGGTTCTGACTGAAACTGGAGTGGATTCACTGGCCCACTGACATCGGAGCCACCAGCCTCCACTGCCAGTACCCCTGCACGGTTCTGGCCTGGAACAGGGCAGTTCCACTTGGAGGTCAGCTCCAGGGTTCACAGCTCTTCCCAGGCTCCCCTCTCTCCTAAAACCAGGTGCTGCCTGCAAGAAGAAAAAGGAATCAGACGCTAGTTCTAAATTTCTTCCTCCTTGGCCTTTTCCCCTTAAATCACACTCAGCTGTCTTGAAGGCTGATATTTTCTGCAGAACTGATTTCATAGGGCTGATCCAGTAGCTCTTAATATCCTTACCTATTAATATAAAAAGGGACAGGTTCTTTGCTGCTGTGAGTCTGTCCATCTTGTCACACAAGCCGCGATCATTTCCCCAGAGCAACCGTGATGTCTCTATATGTCTACGACAGGATGGGTACTAGCACAAAAGAAGGGTCTACTCTACACAGTTCATACCACCTGTGCAGAAACATGCCGGCTCTTCCTGTCCCAGCTGGCTAGGCTCGGGGAGAAAATTGACAGGGAAAACAAGGGACACTGTGGAATCTGCTAAAGATCCTTCTCTCCCCTCCTCCCACCAGATCTTTAAGGGAGCCAGGGCTTAGTTCAAGAGCTTGTATTCAATACAGAAGCTCAGTTTGAAACATAAAAAGTAATAATGGGAAATCAGGATTACTTTTGAACATATGCCAACCTCATCACTTTTTAAAAACATTTTCCTAAAACTCTGAGAATTGCATCCAGAAGTTCCACTATACATAATCTTGACTTCAATGCATAGATGTTACTTTGTAGTAATATTTGGATTAAAACCCCACACTTCTGCATTGTGGCATGAGGGAACAATCCATGGTTCAGTGGGAGGGGCAGGAATGGGGGATCTGTGGTCCTTCAGATAGCTGGACTCCAGTTCCCATTAGCCCCAACCAGCACAGGTTGTCAAGGATGATGGGAGCTGGAGTCCGACAACATCTGGTGGGCCACAGGTTCCCCACCCCCCACTTTACAGGTACAAGATGCCAGGATCAATCCTAAAAAAATCCAGCTAAAGCAGCCTTCCACACTCCAGATGCCAGGCTGAGAAATCCCTGGCTGGGGAGGATGGGATTTATAGTCCAACACATCTGGATGGTTCCTGGTTGGGGAAGGCTGAGCTAAAAAGATTTCTGACTGAAGAGCTCTGTTTGGCAAGCTGCTGCCATTCAGAGTAGGCAATATTGGGCTATATGGGCCAATAGCCTGACTCATTATAAAGCAGCTTTATATTCTGGACAGGAAGCCTTCCAAGGCCATAATCAGAATAGTTCCATTGAATAAAACAAGAACCTTCCAGGACAAGGGTCTTGCGGACTGCAGCTATTACCATCACATTCTCTCTCTCTCTCTCTCTCACACACACACACACACACACACACACTCCCCCGGTTTTATTATTCCTACTTGACATTTTCATTTTTTAAATCCAATCTTCAATATGCTTATGTGCATTCACAGCCCATCCAATATAGTCTGTACTCAGTAGAGACCATGATCCTGTGCATGTTTATTGGAAGTTAGTCCCATTGATCTCAGCAGCATTTACTTCCAAGTAAACATACATAGGCTCGGGTTAGAACGTATCTAGAAGTAGAACGATTATTAGGAAGGGGTGCGTGTGTGTGTGTGTGTGTGTTAGGGATGTCAGAGGAATCCATTTGGGGAGTGGAGTTCAATGGCTTTTTGTTGGCTCGGCCACCCGGACTTTGGTCCATTTTTTGCTAACTGACCCGACTCCGTCTGCAGTGAGTTGGGCCACTTGGCAGATCTTCTGTGGTTTATTATTTGCACAAACTGTAATGTGCATAAATTTGCAGAAATTGCAGAAATTTAGGCTGTAACTTGCACAAATCTCTATTTGCACAAATTGCAGCTGACACCAAAAAAAACATACTGAAAAAGTCTCCAGAGTTTGAGGAAAACCCGTGGCTTAGCTCGCAAATGCAAACTGAGTCAGGCAGGTAGCAGAAGTCCGTCAAGCCCCAAAAGGGCTGGATTTCCAAGTGATGGACATCGGATAGATAGAGATATAGATATAGATATAGATATAAAGATATAGATATAGATATAGACACACACACATATATGTATGTTATTGCTAAAGATTCTACAATAACTGTAGCTAATCCTTTATTATTGCTTAAATAAACTTAAGATTTTTAGCACTAAAATGCTCATATTTAGTTTGAAACATGGCAGTGGCACAGCAGGGGGGAAAACAGAGGAGACAGCCCTCTCCCAAGAACCTCACAGCCTGGAGCCATGCAAAGAGGATGATCACAATATCCCTTTCAATGTTTATGGCCTGGCACATAGGGAAGAAACAGCATTACCTTGTTCTGGGATGCCTGCAAAGAAGCAGCATCTCGCCCATGCTCCAACAGCTCTTGTTCCAGCTCATCCTGTTCTTCAGCAGGATCAAAATTGTACATGGGCATGAGCTGGTGCCGTAGCTTCTCTAGTCTACCAGGGAAAATGGAGAGTGAGAATTCCACTACTGTGAAGCATCAGACTGAACAGAAACACCAACTCTCCAATATTTGCTCAGCAACCATTTACAGCATCCTTCCCCAACCTGGTGCCCTTTGGATGTGTTGGACTACAACTCCTAGCATCTTCAGCCTGCTGGCTGGGGGTGCTGAGAGTTACAGTCCAACACATCCAGAGGGCACCAGGTTGGAGAAGGCAGATGAAGAATCTACACCCTCTGAGCACTGCAGGGATCGTACTGTTTCTGCTGATCACAAACTTGCATTTGAAGTCAGAGAGGCATCTTTGGACTTGGTTTAGCCTCTGCTGCTTAAACATGAAGGTCATTATGGGAGACCTCCAGATACAGAAAATAGCAGGTACGAAACATCGCTTTACCCAAGAGCAGGGAGCACTCACCGTTTCCTCTTCCTGATATACAAAACCTACGGGGAGGAAAAAAACAGAAAAACATGGTTGTTGTTGTAAGAATACTTTTAGCAAGACCCCTTGCTCTGGATAACTGAAAAATATACTTTGAAAAAGAGAGAAGTTGCACGAACTTTACACCAGTTCCCAAGAAAAGCAGTAGAAGCTGGGAAAACAGATGCGTTAATGGACGACGCTCTTCCACTCTGGGGAAAAATAGCTGGGGCATCCCATTTGTCTTTACCTTGTTCTCACACTTAGCAAGATACCTCCAGTATACCATCAGAGGCACTATGCCTCTGCGTACCAGTGGCTGGGGAGCATGAGCTGGAGGGTGCTATTGCACACACATCCTACTCGGGGGTTCCCACAGCAACTAGTTGGCCACTGTGTGAAGAGAATGCTGGAAGAGATAGGCCCTTGAGCTAATCCAGCATGGTTCTTCTTACGTTGCTAAGATTTAAGTACTTCCCCATGACCTATAAGTCTTTCCCAGGAATGATTTGGGGTCATCGCATGCTTGTACTATGTACTGTACCAAACGTATTGTCTCAGCTTATGCATTAATAATTAGTAATTTACACAGATGTATATTATGTAGTTATAGATGATGAAATTTCACCCAAGCTACATGCAGACTTGAGAAACCAATGGCTAAAACCAATGGTCCCAAGACATGGTCTGAAGGCACACGAGGCAGCCACCTTGCTGAAGCTAAGCAGGTTTGGGTCTGGCCAATGCTTGGAGGGGAGACCAGCTTGGAACCACATGTAGCCACCTTGAGTTCCACAATGGAAGAAAGGTGGGATATAACTGTAATAAATGAATAAAAGGTATGGACTGGATCCAGACTAAATTAGTAGCACAGTTCCTATGGAAATTGATGGGACTTATTAGTCCTGATTACTTTTCCACTTTGATTTCAATGGGACCTAAGTAGAACTAACTTACAGCATGATTCTAAGCAAGTCCCACCATGTTCAGTGAGAATTGCTCCCAGGTAAGTGTGCATTTACAAACTTGCTTGAGAATAAATCCCACTGAACCCAACAGGGCTTACTTCTAAGTAGGCATTCATTCATTCATTCATTCATTCATTCATTTTTAATCTGCCCTGGGCAGATTACAAACAGCTAAAAGACTAAAATGCCATACAGTTAAAAATACAAAATACAATATAAATATTTTTAAAAATAAAATCCAGTACAAAACAAACAGCACAGGTAAAACAGCCATAATAATCTAGAATTAGGTCTTGGAGAAAGCAATCCTATATCCCCTAGACAGGGTCTGGGGGAGATGGGATTTTCCAGTTTCCCAGCTCCGAGCTTGTAGACGGCGCTGCAAGCTTGCAGCCAGGACACCGTGCTCCCCACCCCCTCCCTCTTGTGGCTGCACCTCTGTGTTTGTCCGTGTGTCTAACACAGAGCACAGACATGGCGAAAAGGGGGCGTTACTGAGGATGGGGAGGGGAGGAGACTGTGGAAGCTGTTTTAGACAGCTTCCTATGCTGTCTCCAGCCCTGTTCCCACCCCCTCCCCAAAGCCATGCTTAGACGCCCGAAATTGGACATCGAAGGCAAACTACAGGGCAGCTGGAGCATGGAAGGAATCTTCTCCTCCGTGCTTCAGCTGCCCTGTGTTGGATAGGCGGTCGCCTCCAACTTCAGAGGAGGTCAGAGGTGACCGTCTATCTCAACAGGATTGCGCCCTAAAATGCCTGGGAAAAAAGAAAGATCTTTGCCAGCATTGAAAAGGTAATAATGCAGATGCCAGGCAAACTTCCTTGGGAAGGGCATCCCATAAATGGGGTTCCACAACTGAGAAGGGCCTCTATTACTGGCATGCATAGGAGTGCGCTGCATGTCTGGATGCAGGTCTTTATGTATTTATTTAAAATATTTTATAACACCTTTTGAGGCAAAGCCTTCCCAAGCCAGTTTACAACGTACAGTTATACAACAATAAACTATAAAATGCAATCCACGAAAACAGCAGCATACAACGTTTAAAGTAACAGCAGCAGTAAAACCTCCAATTTATAAAATAAAAGCAGACTGGAACATCCAGGTCTTAAGGCCCATTTAAAAACAGTTAGGGTGAGAGCCATGTGCATCTCCCACAGCAGGGTATTCCTTAAGGATGGGGCAACCACAGAAAAGGCCCCATCACTTGTGCCAGCCAGCCTAACAGATCTTATTTGTGGGCATATGAGCAGGGGCCCATGGCCAAACTTAGAGGCTAGGTAGGTTGACATCAGTGCAGGCAGTCCTTCAAATAACCTGGTCCGAAGGTGTTTAGGCTATATCTACACTTCCAATTTAGACTGGTTTAATAGATATTCCCTCTCCCTATGGCATGGCAATTCTGTGATGGGAGAGGGGCTACAGATCTCTGACAGATAATTTTTAGCATGCTAGCTAGACTAATTGCCAGGATTCTTTGGAGGAAGCCACAAGAGTTAAACTACAGTGTTGTACACTAGACATATGCCTAAGGACAGGCCCAGCCTTAGGCATTTAAGTACTCTACTTGAAATACTAAAGTGGAGTTCCTGAACTTAGCAGTCCCCTCCACAACCACCTGCAGGAACCACCAAAGAATGATGTCTTACCATAGCAACAGCCAGCCCAATCACAGTGATGATGCCAAAGGACAGCAGCATGGTTCCCATGCCAGGACTGTTGCTGGCAACATCTGGAATTTTGGTGCTGTTAAAGCTGCCGGTTTCAGGCGTCATCGTAGCCATTTCTGATCCAGTCCCATCGACAGTCGTCCCATGGTCTGGCTCAGGGGTGGTTGTGCCACTGTGGTACAAAGTGTTGACAGTGGATGTGCTGTAATTCATCTTGGGCCAGAGCTTTTTGTCCCCTTCTGCTTGAAGGATGTCGTGAACTGCAAAATTCTTAGCTACAAAGTCATCACCTCTCCTCTTCGGTCAAGAAGCCTGATGGGGAAAGCTCTTTTCTTGCATTTTCTTTAGTGGCTCTTCTGAAAGGATGTCCTATTGGCTAGCCCCTAGCAACAGGGGGAGAAAAAAGATAGGATCTGAGATTGCCCTCCCCCAAGTTAGCATTAGAGCAACCGTCTAAGGCAGGCTGTTCTTCTCATGCCCATTTTATAGATGGAGAGCCCAAGGCCAGCCCAGTGAATGCAGGCCTGAGCTGAGATTTGAACCAGGATTATACTCTTGTTACTCAAGCCTTAAGGATGACAGCATGTGCTATAAAGGTAGATAGATAGAGGGAGGGAGGGAGGGAGTCAGGAGAATAATTAACGTGCTGGAATATCCTGTGACTCACAAGGTTGTCAGCTGAACTACTGGAGCCTTACGTGACCTGGTCAACTGACCCACAGATGTATCATGGGTAAACTTTGGGTGTGGTTAGGGGGGCAGGGTTGGAAAAGGGATATAAAAAAGGAAAATGTAGCTTGATTTCTTTATTTTACATGTATGAAACTGATTTTATTGCTTTGCTGTAGATTTTGTTTGTCTACTTTCTGTATAGGTTTTAATTATTTTATTACTGGCAATATTTTTGTATGGGTTTTAATTATTTTGTTTATATTACTGTTAATATCTATGCTATGTATGCCAGATATTGCAAATATGTATCCTAAAAAAAAATTTAAGGAAAAGTTGCTGTGAAAGCTTTTCTTGGGCCAAGGAGGAATCTCAGAGTGCTTAACAGTGCAATCCTATGCATGTCTACTCAGAACGTGAACTAAACCTTGCTAAGTTTACCAGGGCTTAGTTCCAGGTAAGTGTACATATGACTGCAGCCTACATGAGCCAGCCAGGAATTCCATGCAGGCAAGTGAGTGGGCTGGTAGAGGACGGATAGATCTCTCCACCTCTCATCCGCCAGTCCACTTGATTTCCAGGCTAGCTGTGGAGGAAGGAAAGCCTATTCCATCACAGCCAGCATGGAAGCCAAGCAGGCTGGTGGAGGAGGAATAGATCACCCTGCCCCTCCTCCATGCTTGATAGAAGGCAGGTTTTTTGTTTAATTACTAGCCTGCTAAGAGGCTAGTAGCCTGTATTTCCATACTGGCTGCAGAGGAGAGCATGGAAATGCAGGCTACTAGACGCATAATGCAAGCTAGTAAAACATTTTGCAGGCTAGTAACTTCTGTGGACTTACTTAAAAGACTAGCCTTAACCTTCAGTCAGGTATGGGGGTGGGGAGTGGAGGGGGGGAGATGCATGTGAAGATACTGATCTTGCATCCTGAGGCCCTATAGTCAGGGGTGGGCAGAAAGTAGATCTCCAGATTTTTGAACTTCAACTCCAAGCATTCCTGATCACTGACCCTGCTGGCAGGAGCTTCTGGGAGTTGAAGTCCAAAACATCTGGATATCTACCTTCTGCCCAGTCCTGCAATAGCTACCAAATTAGGAGGCAGGGGTTTTAAGCAAGGGAAGTTCTAGACAAGCATCACAGACTTCAGTAAAGATGATGGTAACAATGTCCTCACATCAATAGGTACATTGATAACTCTCTGTAAAGCTCAGTCATTGCTTTGGAAAACTCCATGTCTGTGGTTGGGAGGCCAATATTTCATCAACAGAGCCATGGAGAGAGGCATCCGAGAACATCAGTGAACTAGGATGCAATAAATTTTTAAAAAGCAATGGCAAGCTAATGGTGTCCCCAATTTTAAGAAGGCTTAACTTCTGCAAACATTTCCTGGCATGATAATCAGATAAATAAGAATACAACAGCTGTCCCATGGGGTTGGACCAATGCTCTGTCTGGTTTGGATTCCTCTCTTCCAACGGCCAGGCCAGTACATGGCAAGCCTACAAGCAAGGCATGATAGCATTATGCATCTTCTGTTATTAATCCTCAACATCTTGTATTCTGAGGTATACTGCACTGTTGTCTATCATACTTAGTAATTACTGGAAGATCTGTTCTCAACATATGAATCAAATCATTTAAAGGTTGGTTTTTATTCTCACTTCCACCACAACATCCCATGTCAATGAGTTCCAAAACTGACTATGCACATGCATTATGAGAAGAAACACTTCCTTTGGTTGCCAATTTATTTCAATGAAAGAGCACGTCTTGTATTTTGAGAGAAGAGGATTATATTTCCCCCCTTGTCTCTCTCTCATACCATTAATGACTTTATAAGTTTCTTCCTGAACTGTCTCTAATGGTTACACCTTTTTTCTGTTGCATCCCCTATAATACTTTCTCTTCCTTTTTTTACACTGACTCCAGCTATACCTGCTTTAAAAACACACACACACACACACAAAGACCAGAACTGCACCCTACACAAAAATATGCAATGCTATTCAAAGGTGATCCCATCCACATTTGCGCTGAAGACCCATTGTTTTCCATGGGACTTACTCTCTAGTAAGTGTGCATCGTATTGCAGCCTAAGGCTTTTTTTCACCCTTTCTCAGGTTTTATTACCAAACACTGTATTTGCCTTGATCTTGCTGCAGCTGTCAACCGAAGTAACCGTTTTGGAGAATTTTTGACCATGACCACAGCATCCTTTCCCTGGGCAGTCACAGCCACTTCAAACCCAGTCAATCACACCGCACATATGTGGTTAGGATTCTTTACCAATTATTTCACACTTATTAACGCTGCACCTCATGCGTCACTCTTTTGCCTAGAGACCCTCAGCAAAAACTCTGTCCCCGCAGAGGAACCCACACAAAAGAATGAGGGAAACTATGCAAAACAGGGCTGGGCAACTTGTGGCCCTCCAGGTGTTTTGGCCTACAACTCCCATCAGCCTTAGCCAACATAGCTAATGGGAGGGAAGATGGGAGTTGTAGGCCAAAACATCAAGAGGGCAGCAACTTGCCCACCCTGATGTAAAAGGAAAGACAATTTGGATACCTTATAGCAGGGGTGCCGGAACTCTGGTCCGGGGCCAAATCTGTCCGTCCGGGGCCAAATCTGGCCCTCCAGGGTTCCCCAGATGGCCAAGCCCCTTCCCTTGCCCCCACCTCCCCTTTTCGTCAACCACAAATTGTTGGGTGTCTTCCCAGCTTTTCTGCAGTTTTTCCTCCCCATTCTAAAAGGCTGAAATGCCTCTGCTAAGGCTGCTACCAGCAGCCTAAGAGCTTTAAGCTAAAATAAAATGGTATTTTGGCACCATCCCTTTTCCTTTTGGTCTTTCCCATTACTGGAATGTGTCCCCTAGAGCTCTTCTGAAATGCATGGACATTAATATATCTTGGCACACCAGCACACGTGTCGTGTCCCGGATCTTCGTCTCTGTGCCCCATATCTTTAGAGCTGCCCCAATGCCATTACCTGCCTTAATACAAGCCTGCCTCTCCCCTCTGAGCTCAGTAGCCTTGCAGTTACTAGGAGACCTTAGTACTCGCTCCCTCAGCAGACCAAGAGGAGGGGAGACTGCCACTTTTCCTCCCTCAGTCTGCCCCTTGTTTTTGTTTTTTTTCTTTCTCCCTTCTTTTCTGCTCTTCCATGCCCACTGCTGGGAGACTGCTTGCAATGACATTTTGAAGAGGGAGGGGGAAGGGCAAGAAGCCCTCCCTGTGAAATAATGGTATTCCATACCACATGTGGTTTTTCTACCCCGGACTGGAAGCTTTGACTTCTGGAGAAGTTCAGTAGCTTCAGCACAGTGAAGGATTTAATCAGCCTCCACAAACTTCTTTCTCCCCCTCCACTTTAACTTCTCACATACAGCTGCAGGCAGCAGATTATATCAAAAGCAGAGCTAGGACTATGTGATGTCATGATCCAGGAGGTGCTGAGGCTTTTAAATAGGTTTTATGGTTTTAAAAAGGCAAGAAAAAATCCTTAGCCACCTCATCTCATAAAGTTAATGTAAGTATGTGCAACCCTCACACAACCTACACAACCTCCTAAATGCCTCTGAAGTGCTCTGTCTCTGAAAGGAGCCACTTGGCTTAGGGAATTCTCTCTCTTCCCCTTCATTTCCTGTCACCATTCTTCTTTTCCTGTTCTTCCCTCCCCTATTGTGGTCTTTCCTTCTTTTCTTTGTTCCATCCAGAGCGCATCTTGGGGAATTCTCAAGAGGGGAAGGTGGTGGCCAAAAGAAGTTCTGAACAGTTTTCAACTTTATACAAACAGACAAGAGTATTTGTTTTTCGCTTTCTCCTCCTTACCCAGGTCTTTGAGACAAGTGTGTTCACATGGTTGCAGAGGAAGGAATCTCAGACTGTTTTGTTTATCAGTTGCCATTATCGAGCCTTACGAAGGACCATAGCTCAGAGGTAGAACACAATGCTTGGCATGTAGAAAGTCCCAGATTCAATTCCTGCCATATCCAGGTAGGGCTAGGAAAGTAATCCAGCCTGAAACCCAAGAGAGCCACTGCCAGCCAGTGTTGACAATACTGGGCTAGATGGATCAGTGGTCTCACTCAGTATAAAGTAGCTTCCTGTGTTCCTATGAACAGAAATATTTAATAAAAATAGGAGTTAATGTTTTTGGAGCAGAGTGGAGATAAAGACTGCTCAGTTATACAATCCTATTCTCAGTTATACAATCCGTCTTCTCAGAAGTACGGCCCATTCTGATCAACTGGATTTACTTCCAGGACAGTGTACACAGGATTCTAACACAAGTTCCTTTGGCGGGGAGGTTTGCAGCTTTATCCTGTCCATGTTTACTCATAAATAAGTCCTGAGTTGTGAACATGGTTGTTGTTCAGTCGTTCAGTCGTGTCCGACTCTTCGTGACCCCATGGACCATAGCACGCCAGGCCTTCCTGTCCTGCGCTCTCTCCCGGATTGTGCTCAAGTTCATATTCATTGCATCCGTGATGCTATCTAGCCATCTCATCCTCTGCCGTCCCCTTCTCCTTTTGCCTTCAGTCTTTCCCAGCATCAGGGTCTTTTCCAGAGAGTTTTCTCTTCGCATTAGGTGGCCAAAATATTTCAGCTTCAGCTTCAGTATCTGTCCTTCCAATGAGCACTCAGGGTTGATTTCCTTTAGGATGGACTGATTTGACGTCCTTGCAGTCCAGGGGACTCGTAAGAGTCTTCTCCAGCACCACAGTTCGAAAGCATCAATTCTTTGGCACTCAGCCTTCCTTATAGTCCAGCTCTCACAGCCATACATTATTACTGGGAACATGGTAGTGCAGGCTTAATAAACTGCCCACACTATTCCAAATTACTGAATTGACTACCCTTTCAGCCCAATCATATGCATGTTTTGTTATTTGTATTTTTCCTTTTTGCATGGACGCTAGGTTCAGTGGTGAGGGAAAGGCAATTATTTCTCCATAACTTTGTTATGGAGTTTCTCCATAACTTTGTTATGGAGTTTCTCCATAACTTAGCCCTAGTTTTGAAAACAGAGTTCTTGGGTGAACCCTGGTGAAGTCTTGGCACAAATTAAGCTATGGGGAGAAGAAGATAAGGAGAGCTTGCACGTAACAAGGAGGTTGAAGAGAACTGCAAAAAACAAAACAGAAGCAAAGCATCTCTTTTTATGAAGAGTTGCTGGAGGATGAAAATGAGGAGCGATTGTTGCACGGAGGGGAACAGAATGTATGTTATCGGATTGTAGTATTCTTGCAACAGGTGTGGTCAGTGCTTAATCTCTAAAAAAGGGAATGGTAAGGCTTTAACCTGTGAGATATATTTCATCACTATTACATTGCCAGTCAGCTACCAGGCCCAATTCAAGATGTTAGTACTAGAAGGAGACAACGAGAGCTTGTGCATAACATGGAGGACATAGAGGAGAGTTGCACAAAACAAAAACCAAACTGTTGCTTTTATGAAGAGCTGCTGGAGGATGAAAGAATGAGGAGGGATTGCTGTGTGGAGGGAACAAAATGGGGAGGGGGAGGCTTTAAATGCTCAGTTGTGAGAGAAAAGCATTCTGCCTAAAGACAGCTCAGAGGCTCTCTATTTCACTGCTATTCTTGCTAAGACTGGTTAAATGTAAATACATTCTAGTAATTCTAAATTTGCATGCATGCACGCTCTCTCTCTCTCTCTCTCTCTCACACACACACACACACACACTCACTCACACATGCACAATATTAGAGATGTGCACTGAATTCAGGCAAAGTCTGAAGCCCAAGCAGAATCAGGCAGACTTTTTGGATTAGTTTCTCTAAATATTGCAGCAGGAGGGAGCACGGTTGAGTGACTGACAGATCCACCTTCTAATCCTAGGGCACATTTTTACCATGGGTTCCCATCATTCTGCTTCGGGGGGCAGAGGATGAGATGGCTAGATAGCATCACGGATGCAATGAATATGAACTTGAGCACACTCCGGGAGAGAGCGCAGGACAGGAAGGCCTGGCGTGCTATGGTCTATGGGGTCACGAAGAGTCGGACACGACTGAACGACTGAACAACAATGCCCCTGCTGTAATAAAAGTTGGGCCTCGGGCTGATTCAACACCTCCGTTTTATAGTATATAGAAGTCCATTTTCTCATGCAAGCCTTCCCCACCACACTATTCTGTGGCGAGAACTATATGGTCCAAACATGCAGCAGAATTAACGGTCACCAACTTTTTCCAAATAGCCAGGTTAAGTTTTTGTCTAACTGGGGGAGCCATCCACTGTGATTCCTGAAGCCCCTGCTGAACATCAGGACCCGCTGCCTACTTAGCAAGACCTTGCAACAAGATGCCCTCCTCCCCACCCTCCAGAAGAAGAGGAACTTCTTTGGGACAGCGTTTCTCTTATTACAATGCTTGGGATGCTCACAGTCAATTGTCAACTAAGTCCAGCTTCTTCCCATCCCATTTCCCCAGTGGCTGATATTACAGAGGAAGGGGAAGCAGCCCTGGAGGGCAGGGTGTGAAATAGAGGATCTGAGCAGGCAGAGGTTAATGCAGCGGACAGGATGCAGGGACTTGAAATTATTGGTTTCAAGTCGATTTGCAGGGATGGCTGAGACGCCTGCTCTCCATCAATCCCTGTGGCCTGCTCAAGAGATTAATCCCCGTTAACACCCTAAACAAAACCATGGCCTTAGCACTTACTGAGTCCCAGACAAGTAGGAGTCCAGTCCCCTGCTAGTTCCAGACGTCCACCTCGGACTGGGAAAGCAACCCCCAGGCCAAGAGCGCTGCAGCCAGGGGAGAGGGCAGTCCCCTCCCCGCCCCTAGGGAACTAATCCCCCCTCGGGGGGGTTCTTTTGCAACGCAGGAGATCTTGCCTGACCCCCACTCCCCTCCCCTGTCTAGAACTGGGGAGAGTGGCACTGACTAGAACAGGGGCGGGGGTCGTGGATGCGTGTGCGGTGGTGGAGATGGGAAGACTCTGCCCCGCGATCCTCTGCAGAAAGCCGGCTTCAATGGCTGCCCAGCGGGGCCTCAGCAAATCGGGCTGGCTTGCAGGAAGCAGGGCTGCCTCGGGTCTCGGGGGCTTTCCTGCTGTTCGGATTACCTGCGCCGGAGAGGCAGGGGCGGCGGCGGCGGTCATAGCCTTACTTGCCATTGTGATCGGCAAGATGCTCGGAACTGCCCTACCCGCTCCCGTCGCCGGCCCTCTTGCTGTTCTGCTTTGATCTCCTCTTTCCCTGCCATTGGCTGCTGGACGACAGCGCTTTGGCTCGCGATTGGGCAGGCGGGGGTGTCACTCACAAGGGGCGCATCGCTGCTGCAAACCCGGAAGTTCAGCGGTGGGGAGGCGGGGTTTGCGCAGGACTCGCGCCCCGCCGAAGAAAGCGCGCGCGCGCGGCGGGGGGAGGCGCCTCTTGCGAGCGGGGGCCGGTGGCTCCGATTTCGGTGGGGCTATGCACCCATTCTGGGTGTCGGTCAGGGCCACCCAGAACTTTGAAGAATCTATCCAAAGCGCCGAATCCTATCCCAAAATCAGTTCAGCACCTTGGATGGCTCCTTTAAAGTTGGCTGGTTCTGACTGAAAACCAGAGTGTATCTATAGCCCCACCGAAATCAGAGCCACCAGCCTCCACTGCCCGCTTGTCTCTCCTCTTCACCGTATTCCCTTCCTGCCCCACTCTTGCTGGAGTAAATCCACCATCTAGTGCAAGAAGCGTTTTCTTTTTTGCGAAGTGCATCTCGCCTGGTCAGATTGCCAGTTCTACTTTCTAGAGCTGCTGACCCCAACCTGGTGCCCTCCAGATCTTTTAGACTACAACTTAGAGGAATCCCTGGCTAGGACTGATGGGAGTTGAACTCCAAAGCATCTGGAGGACACCGGCTGGGGAAAGGCTGTTCTAGCAGATGCGTTATTTTTCTTGTTGTTTTAACTACTTTTTTTAGGCAGGCACTCTGCACATACTCAGAGGCACCACACCACTGTTCATACATTTTCCTCTTAAGAAGGTGACACATGAGGGGAGGAGCCTCCCAGCAACTGTCCCCAAAGCACCACTCCAAGATCTCTGCTCCCACTCACCATGCATACAGTGAATAATAATAATTTTTAAAAGCCCACTTCATGAGGAATTATTTATTTCTTGACAAACTTTCAACACCCTTTGAGACCGCAATGAAGGTGGTTAAAAAATGGCTTAACTGCCCACGCTTAAAGTTCAGTACATTTTAGGCTGCAATCCTATACATACTTTTGTTGTTGTTGTTGTTCAGTGGTTCAGTCGTGTCCGACTCTTCGTGACCCCATGGACCATAGCACGCCAGGCTTTCCTGTCCTGCACTCTCTCCCGGAGCGTGCTCAAGTTCATATTCATTGCATCGGTGATGCTATCTAGCCATCTCATCCTCTGCCATCCCCTTCTCCTTTTGCCTTCAGTCTTTCCCAGCATCAGGGTCTCTCCAGGGAGTTTTCTCTTCGCATTAGGTGGCCAAAATATTTGAGCTTCAGTATCTGTCCTTCCAATGAGCACTCAGGATTGTTTTCCTTTAGGATCGACTGATTTGACCTCCTTGCAGTCCAGGGGACTCGTAAGAGTCTTCTCCAGCACCACAGTTCAAAAGCATCAATTCTTCGGCGCTCAGCCTTCCTTATAGTCCAGCTCTCACAGCCATACATTACTACTGGGAAAACCATAGCTTTGATTAGATGGACCTTTGTCGGCAAAGTGATGTCTTCTTACTATGCTGTCTAGGTGTGCCATAGCTTTCCTCCCAAGGAGCAAGCGTCTTTTAATTTCATGGCTACAGTCACCGTCTGCGGTGATCTTGGAGCCCAAGAAAATAAAATCTGTCACAGCTTCCATTTCTTCCCCTTCTATATGCCAGGAAGTGATGGGGCCAGGTGCCATGATCTTAGTTTTTTTAATGTTGAGTTTCAAACCAGCTTTTGCACTCTCCTCTTTCACCCTCAACAAGAGGCTCTTGAGATCCTCTTCGCTTTCTGCCATTAGGGTGGTATCGTCTGCATATCGGAGGTTGTTGATAATTCTCCCGGCAATCTTAATTCCAACCTGTGATTCATCCAACCCGGCGTTTCTCATGATGTACTCTGCATATAAGTTAAATAAGCAAAGTGACACTATGCAGCCTTGTCGTACTCCTTTCCCAATTTGGAACCAATCGGTTGTTCCATGTCTGGTTCTTACTATTGCTTCTTGACCCTCGTACAGGTTTCTCAGGAGACAGGTAAGGTGGTCTGGTACTCCCATCACTTTAAGAATTTGCCACAGTTTGTTGTGATCCACACAATCAGAGGCTTTAGCGTAGTCAATGAAGCAGAAATAGACGTTTTTCTGGAATTCTCTTGCTTTCTCCATGATCCAGCGAATGTTGGCGATTTGATCTCTAGTTCCTCTGCCTCTTCGAAACCCCACTTGTACTTCCGGCAGTTCTCGGTTCGCATACTGCTGAAGCCTAGCTCGTAGGATTTTGAGCATCACCTTGCTGGTATGTGAAATGAGCGCAATTGTGCGGTAGTTTGAACACTCTTTGGCGTTGCCCTTCTTTGGAATTGGAATGTATACTGACCTTTTCCATTCTTGCGGCCACTGTTGAGTGTTCCAAATTTGTTGGCATATTGAGTGCAGCACTTTCACAGCATCATCTTTTAGGATTTTAAATAGCTCAGCTGGAATACTGACATCTCCACTAGCTTTGTTGTTACTAATGCTTCCTAAGGCCCACTTGACTTCACTCTCGAGGATGTCCGGCTCAAGTTCAGTGACCGCACTATCATGGCTATCAGGGACACTCAGATCTTTCCTGTATAGTTCTTCTGTGTATTCTTGCCACCTCTTCTTAATCTCATCTGCTTCTGTTAAGTCCCTGCCTTCTTTGTCCTTTATCATGCCCGTCTTTGCATAAAACGTTCCCTTGAGATCTCCAATTTTCTTGAAGAGATCTCTAGTCTTTCCCATTCTGTTGTTTTCCTCGATTTCTTTGCATTGTTCATTTAAGAAGGCCTTCTTGTCTCTCCTTGCTATTCTCTGGAAATCTGCATTCAGTTGGATATATCTTCCCCTTTCTCCCTTGCTTTTCGCTTCCCTTCTTTCCTCAGCTACTTGTAAACCCTCATCAGACAGCCACTTGGCTTTCTTGCATTTCTTTTTCTTTGGGATGGATTGAGTTGCTGCCTCCTGAACAATGTTACGGACCTCCGTCCATAGTTCCTCAGGCACTCTGTCTATCAGGCCTAATCCCTGAAATCTATTCCTCACCTCCACTGTATATTCATCAGGGATATGATTTAGGTCATACCTGAATGGTTTAGTGGTTTTCCCGACGTTCTTCAATTTAAGCTGAAATTTTGCAACAAGAAGCTCATGATCTGAGCCACAGTCAGCTCCAGGTCTTGTTTTGACTGACTGTATAGAGCTTCTCCATCTTTGGCTGCAAAGGACATAATCAATCTGATTTCGATATTGACCATCTGGTGATGTCCATGTGTAGAGTCGCCTCTTGTGCTGTTGGAAAAGCATGTTTGCTATGATCAGCGTGTTCTCTTGGCAAAACTCTATTAGCTTTTGTCCTGCTTCATTTTGTACACCAAGGCCATGCCTGCCTGTTATCCCGGTGATTTCTTGACTTCCTACTTTAGCATTCCAGTCCCCTATGATGAAGAGGACATCTTTTTTTTTGGTGTTAGTTCTAGAAGGTGTTGTAGGTCTTCATAGAACCGATCAACCTCAGCTTCTTCGGCATACTTACCTGGGAGTAAGTCCCACTTTATGCATTAGATCTTAGTTTTGAGTAAACATGTATAGGATTTCCAGAGGGGCAGCTGCATTAGTCTGTTGCAGCAAAAACAACAGAGTCTTGTGGCACTTTGAAAACTACTACATTTATTCTAGCATGAGCCTTCATGGGCACTATCTATTTCTGCATTTGATGAAGTAGACAGTGTCCACAAAAGCTTATGCCAGAATAAAACTGTTAGTCTTTAAAATGCCACAGGACTCTTTGATGTATAGGATTGTACTGTTAGTCACAAAAGCTAATGAATAGAATGATGCTGTTAGTGCTTGCATTAAGATCCAAACTTTGGCCACGGGCGATTTCTAAAATGTAAACAATATGCCCTCCAGATGTTTTGGACTATAACTCCCATTATGCCTGACCACTGGCCATGCTGGCTGGGGATGATGGAAGCTGTAAGCCAAAACATATGAAGGACAACAAGCCTCTCACCCTAACTTAAACAGTGTGAGCCCAGATTATTTGAAGGACTGTCTTTAACCATACAAACCTGGCCTGGTTTGGAAGCCTGCTCTCTGGTCCACCTTAAAGAGCTATCACACTGGTGAGCACCAGGGACTGGGCCTTTTTGGCAGTGTCCCCTCAGCTCTAAATTTCCCTCCCACAGCAAGTGTGTATCACCCCCTCATTGGTTTCTTTCAAGTAGACCTTAAAAACTTTCTTATTTCCCTATGCTTTTTATTGAATATTTACTGGCTTGATATTTTAGTTCCTGCTGTTTTTAAATTTTAAGCTTCTTTTTTTACCGTTCCTTATCTGGTGTTGCAAACCACCTTATATGATTTTATGGCTGAGCAAGGATCTGAATCCAGGGTTTATATCAATCAGTCAAACACTGGTGCTGGATTGTTTGCCATTTGCACGTCTTTCATCCACATATTTTTAAAGCCCTAATAGCTAAAGAAAGAAAGAAAACCTCTTGAAACACAATAAAAACGGAATGCTAACCATGAAATAATAACAGGAGGTTGTCCTTCAAAGGAAAACCTCAAGAGAGAAACAGTAACCAATAATTCCAGGGCTGCTTTATCAGGCTCAGGGGCTTTTCCATGCAATGCTGGGGGAGAGGGCGCCCTCTTGCTCCCAACGGCAGGCATAAGGCTGCAGTCCTATGAAATACTGCATAGTATTATGTGTGACTTACCGAGTAAACCTGCAAAGGATCGGATTGCGCGACTCCACCACATACTTTTAACTTCGTGGCATCGCGCGCGTTAGTCCTTCAGGTGGGATTGCTGTACACGGCTCGTGTTTCCACGCGGGGTCTCCCTCGTCCTGCTATCGAGCTTTGCGCGCGGGATGCTTCCAGGAGGGGGGCTTCGGCTCTCTAGGAACTTTATTCCGGCATCGTTGTCAGCCGTACAGCTGCATTGCCTGTAGCCCTAACCGGAAGTGCGGTGCTGGGGGCTCCTGGACCGTGCTCGTGAGCCTTATCTTCCGCTCTAAGGAACAGACGCGCAGTTATTCCACTGACGCCTTTGTCAGTTCACAGGTAAACAAAAAACCCACCCTTGACGTCATGTTAACAATCTTCTCTTCTGAAGGAGGGAGCACGCTACTGATTTCCTTCTCCCCGGACCACCCCCCGGCCATTAAAGGGGCTGCTATTCTTAATCTAGCTTCGTTTCCGTGTTTTGTTTGATGTTTGTTTCTTGGTTGCTATGCCTCTGACTTTCTGTATATTTTTCCTCGGCTGTACTGATTGGGTAACAAATGCTGAGTGAGGGCAGGAGATTTCTCAGAATGTGGTTGAGGTTAATCTGAAAAGGTTTCTTGAAGAAGACACCACTCAGCCTTCCATCAAATGAATAAAAGGTTGGGTCTAGACTGGGTTTATTGAACTTAAGTCCCATGGAAATAAATGTGAAAAAGTCACAGCTTGACTCACATCAGTTCCGTTGATTTCAGCGGAACTAAATGCAACTTACTCTGGATCCACTCCATTGTTGTTTAGGATTGGAAGAATGTTGGAGAGAAGGCTTCTCTTTCTCCTGTCGATTTGTTTCTGGCATCTCTACCTCTCAAAAGCCCAAGTCAGGTATTCTGATTTAGCGTAGCATGAATGGGGGGGGGGGGATGCAGACAAACATACTAGTTCTGTTCTCAACATTTTCTACATGTTGTGAATGTCTGCAGCAGGGAATCTGTTGTCTCTGAGTAGTCTCTGCATGCAATGTAAATTGCAGAGCCTACACAGATAAAAAAGGCTCCTCACATGAAGCTCCCCACGTGAAGACACTGACAGAGATAGGGCAGAGCTAGCTTGTTTCCTGCTCCCCCCCCCTCCCCATGTATGCATTATACACTAACAGAATAGGGACAGATGGTGGTATCTTCAGAATTGAAAGTGGTAGTATGATAGAGGCGGGCCTTGTTGCTAGAAGCATGCGTGCTTCTCTCTCTATTGTCTCCACGCACAGGTTTCTGTAGTAGTGCTGCCACAGCCTGTTTGATTAGAAATGGAACTAGCATGCTCATCCTCCCTGCTCCCTCCTATGTCCATTGTACACTCTTTTGAATGTTGTTGTTCGGTCGTACAGTCGTGTCCGACTCTTCGTGACCCCATGGACCATAGCACGCCAGGCCTTCCTGTCCTGCGCTCTCTCCCGGAGTGTGCTCAAGTTCATATTCATTGCATCGGTGATGCTATCTAGCCATCTCATTCTCTGCCGTCCCCTTCTCCTTTTGCCTTCAGTCTTTCCCAGCATCAGGGTCTTTTCCAGAGAGTTTTCTCTGCGCATTAGGTGGCCAAAATATTTCAGCTTCAGCTTCAGTATCTGTCCTTCCAATGAGCACTCAGGGTTGATTTCCTTTAGGATGGACTGATTTGACCTCCTTGCAGTCCAGGGGACTCGTAAGAGTCTTCTCCAGCACCACAGTTCGAAAGCATCAATTCTTCGGCGCTCAGCCTTCCTTATAGTCCAGCTCTCACAGCCATACATTACTACTGGGAAAACCATAGCTTTGATTAGACGGACCTTTGTCGGCAAGGTGATGTCTCTGCTTCTTACTATGCTGTCTAGGTGTGCCATAGCTTTCCTCCCAAGGAGCAAGCGTCTTTTAATTTCATGGCTACAGTCACCGTCTGCGGTGATCTTGGAGCCCAAGAAAGTAAAATCTGTCACTGCTTCCATTTCTTCCCCTTCTATATGCCAGGAAGTGATGGGGCCAGATGACATGATCTTAGTTTTTTTAATGTTGAGTTTAAAACCAGCTTTTGCATTCTCCTCTTTCACCCTCAACAAGGGGCTCTTTAGATTCTCTTCACTTTCAGCCATTAGGGTGGTATCGTCTGCATATCGGAGGTTGTTGATAATTCTCCCGGCAATCTTAATTCCGACCTGTGATTCATCCAACCCGGCGTTTCTCATGATGTACTCTGCATATAAGTTAAATAAGCAAAGTGACACTATGCAGCCTTGTCGTACTCCTTTCCCAATTTGGAACCAATCGGTTGTTCCATGTCTGGTTCTTACTATTGCTTCTTGACCCTCGTACAGGTTTCTCAGGAGACAGGTAAGGTGGTCTGGTACTCCCATCACTTTAAGAATTTGCCACAGTTTGTTGTGATCCACACAATCAGAGGCTTTAGCGTAGTCAATGAAGCAGAAATAGACGTTTTTCTGGAATTCTCTTGCTTTCTCCATGATCCAGCGAATGTTGGCGATTTGATCTCTAGTTCCTCTGCCTCTCCGAAACCCCACTTGTACTTCCGGCAGTTCTCGGTTCGCATACTGCTGAAACCTAGCTCGTAGGATTTTGAGCATCACCTTGCTGGTATGTGAAATGAGCGCAATTGTGCGGTAGTTTGAACACTCTTTGGCATTGCCCTTCTTTGGAATTGGAATGTATACTGACCTTGCGACCACTGTTGAGTGTTCCAAATTTGTTGGCATATTGAGTGCAGCACTTTCACAGCATCATCTTTTAGGATTTTAAATAGCTCAGCTGGAATACTGTCATCTCCGCTAGCTTTGTTGTTACTAATGCTTCCTAAGGCCCACTTGACTTCACTCTCGAGGATGTCCGGCTCAAGTTCAGTGACCGCACTATCATGGCTATCAGGGACATTCAGATCTTTCCTGTATAGTTCTTCTGTGTATTCTTTCCACCTCTTCTTAATCTCATCTGCTTCTGTTAAGTCCCTGCCTTCTTTGTCCTTTATCATGCCCGTCTTTGCATAAAACGTTCCCTTGAGATCTCCAATTTTCTTGAAGAGGTCTCTAGTCTTTCCCATTCTGTTGTTTTCCTCAATTTCTTTGCATTGTTCATTTAAGAAGGCCTTCTTGTCTCTCCTTGCTATTCTCTGGAAATCTGCATTCAGTTGGATATATCTTCCCCTTTCTCCCTTGCTTTTCGCTTCCCTTCTTTCCTCAGCTACTTGTAATGCCTCATCAGACAGCCACTTGGCTTTCTTGCATTTCTTTTTCTTTGGGATGGATTGAGTTGCTGCCTCCTGAACAATGTTACGGACCTCCGTCCATAGTTCCTCAGGCACTCTGTCTATCAGGCCTAATCCCTGAAATCTATTCCTCACCTCCACTGTATATCCATAAGGGATATGATTTAGGTCATACCTGAATGGTTTAGTGGTTTTCCCGACGTTCTTCAATTTAAGCTGAAATTTTGCAAGAAGCAGCTCATGATCTGAGCCACAGTCAGCTCCAGGTCTTGTTTTGACTGACTGTATGGAGCTTCTCCATCTTTGGCTGCAAAGGACATAATCAATCTGATTTCGATATTGACCATCTGGTGATGTCCATGTGTAGAGTCGTCTCTTGTGCTGTTGGAAAAGAGTGTTTGCTATGATCAGCGTGTTCTCTTGGCAAAACTCGATTAGCCTTTGTCCTGCTTCATTTTGTACACCAAGGCCATGCTTGCCTGTTATCCCGGTGATTTCTTGACTTCCTACTTTAGCATTCCAATCCCCTATGATGAAGAGGACATCTTTTTTTGGTGTTAGTTCTAGAAGGTGTTGTAGGTCTTCATAGAACCGATCAACCTCAGCTTCTTCGGCATCAGTGGTTGGGGCATAGACTTGAATTACTGTGATGTTGAATGGTTTGCCTTGGATTCGTACTGAGATCATTCTATCTTTTTTAAGATTGTACTCCAGTACTGCTTTTCCCACCCTTTTGTTGACTATGAGTGCTACTCCATTTCTTCTAAGGGATTCTTGCCCACAGTAGTAGATATGATGGTCACCTGAATTAAATTCGCCCCTGCCTGTCCATTTGAGTTCGCTGATTCCCAAGATGTCGATGTTCGATCTTGCCATCTCGTGTTTGACCACCTCCAACTTACCTTGATTCATTGATCTGACATTCCAGGTTCCTAAACAATATTGTTGTTTACAGCATCGGATTTTCTTTTCACCACCAGACACATCCACAGCTGAGTGTCCTTTCAGCTTTGGCCCAGCCGCTTCACTCTTTCTAGCGCTACTTGGAAATACCCTCTGCTCTTCCCCAGTAGTATATTGGACACCTTCCGACCTGAGGGTCTCATCTTCCGGCGTCATATGTTTTAGCCTTGTGATACGTTCCGTGGGGTTTTCTTGGCAAGAATACTGGAGTGGGTTGCCATTTCCTTCTCCAACTCTTTTGAATAGAGTCTATTAAAATGCCTGAATAGGGCTTGTAAATGGGAAACAACAGCTGGATCATTACCATTTTCAGCTCTTACAAATTATTTTTTCTCTTCTCACTGTCCATTCCTGTTTCCTCATTATTTGGGGAGATTAGAATAAAGGACAAATGCATGTGGTTCCTCAAAATATTAAAATAAAATGAAACACCAGCATCAGTGTAGCATAGACACTTTTTATGTTTTAGAGAGCAATCCTATGGTCGCCGGGAGAGCATCTCATGGACCATAGGATTGCTCATAAAATCTTTCCAGGATTGGGGACAGCCCTCCAACCTCAACCCCTTGCAGCCGGCACAAAGAGAACCATGCCAGCTATCTCTCAGAGGTCAGAAACATGATCTTGGAGATGGGGAAAGGGGCGTTCTGGTGGATGGGGAGGGGAGGAGACTGAAGAAGCCAGGATACAACTTATCCTGAGCCTCTTCCAGTCTCCATTCCTCCCATTCTGAAGTGCCTTTGCTAGACTGGCTAAAGAGCCCATCTAGCAAAAGCTGCAGGGCAAGAGGACGGGGAGGCAAAGATCACCCCTGCCACTCCTCCCACCCTGCATTGGATGTTCAGACACCACCAAGTTCGGGGGCTTCCAATCACCAAGGGCACAATCAATAGGACTGCGCCGTTAATATACCGGTTTTCCTGTTGTTACTCACTC
Organism: Heloderma suspectum; assembly: GCF_057233095.1. Lineage (NCBI taxonomy): Eukaryota > Metazoa > Chordata > Lepidosauria > Squamata > Helodermatidae > Heloderma > Heloderma suspectum. Next base: position 283,063,584 of record NC_139459.1, read on the forward strand.
TGTTCCCGACCACCATCTGTATTCCCATGCATTATTTCCACTATATCAGCTATCTGTTACTTCTTACCAAAGGAAGGGTTGGGGACCAAATCACTTATAACTTGGTCAAGCATGAAAATGTAAAGGAACACCCAGATAGAGAGATAGATGTAGCAATGTTTTATCATCAGTTCACTTTAGAACTGATGAAATGAAAGTCTTACCCCTGTAGAATGGATGGAATCCATATCCTACTCAAATATATCTTAAATCAGGGGTGGGCAGAAGGTACATCCCTGGGTGATCTGCAAGGGTTTCTGATTCCTAATTGTTTAACAATAACATCAACAAAATTACTTTTCCCACCTAAATTAGGCTGCTGAAATGGAGAGAGCTTGATGTAACCAGGAGAGGACGTGTGAGTTCAGTTCAATTCTCATAATGTGCTCAGAGGCATCCTGTTCTTTAATTCTAAGTGTATATCTTTTGCAACTTGTTTCAGTTGGTGGATCTTGAGGGTCTAGTAAAAAAACAAATTGACCCCACAAGCCTGAAGTCTGCCCACTCCTGCCTTAAGTGGGTCTTGCTTCTCCCACATAAACGTATATGGGATAAGTGACCCAAGCCATAAGTCACCTCACACATGAGACACTCTTAATGTGAAATCTGCATGGAGATCACCACACACAACAAATGCACACTCTGCAAAAGTGTGTTGAGAAGCTGCAGTTGACAATGATATCACATCATGAGTATCGCATCGGTTGCACTTCAGAGTTTCTTCCGTGTAGGAATTCTGAAACATGTGAAGTAGCCTGTAGCCTGGCATGCTGTAGAAAAGCACATCTGGGCAGCTTCAGTGGTGCCTAACGTCTACGCAAATATGGTTAGAACCACAGTTGTGGAAAGGGGAATATGTTATGTGCATTCTCCAGGTATATAACATGGATTCATCATACAAGCTGTCTTCATAATGACCCCTTTTAAAAATTATTCTAGCCTGTGTGGGAAGTGAGCCTGTTTTTAATCTGAGAGGATCCTCTTTGTGTCACTTTCTCTAGGTTACTGCAGTACAAAGAATTATCTGAGTGCTTTGCCAGGACCAGAGGGCACATGAAGTCTCCCGCTGACATTTGGCTCTATAAGTAATTATGAGATTGGCGCATTCTGCAATGGTGATATGTGCTCTTAAACCGGACTGCTGATAGAAGCTTCCAGGATACTTTGGTGGCCCAGAAAAGGAGAGTCTGCTCTGATCCTTGGAAATTGTTACCTTCTGTAGCCATGAAACTTCTCACTGGCTCTTTGTACAGGAAGCTTTTATGTTTGTTCCCTCACTGTGGCCATTTCGGAATGAGTCCTGCCAAAGCCTCCATCAACAATCTCTACCACAGACTGCTAAAACAGAATTACCATTACAAGGCAGGTCCAGTTACAGCTGCTGATCTGGTCAACTACTGGCAAGAAGTGTTTGAGGCAAATGAAATCCCTGAACCACAGGCATCTTCTGAATATATTGTTTCCCATGTCCTAGGAGCAAAAACAGTTAAGTTCTGTGGGTGGGATCGTGATTGTCTATGCAAAGCACTACAATGAGTGTCTGGAGACCTGCCTCATAATCTGGTTCTCCAGTCAGCGCTTCTGTGCTCTTAATGCATCCCACGTCTCTCCAATGAGGTAAATAGTGCTTCTTGTAGACAGCCAGGCTCAGCTTGGGCATGCTTTTGAAAAACAGGTGCATCAAGGCTGTTTGCTGTTTGCAATAACATCTGAGTGCAGTTTATCCTGTTTACACTGTAGATATTTGTTCTAGATTGCTATTTATGTTGGACAAAAACCAGTCCCTGTTTGCCAATGATTGTAATGGCTAAGCTACTGCTTACACCATTCCACAAGAAAACTAGCTTTAGCAGTGGGTACTCAGCACCATACTGTTTGGCCTTAGAACTGTGTAATGTTCAAATTTGCTCCGTTTCTCAAAAGCCCAGAATTTTGGCTTTGAAATTCTGGAGGAGACTCCTGTGTCAGCAGAAGGGGAGATGTACCACCAGGATTGCAATCGTAGCCACACACCTGGTAGTGGTGTGTAAGGAATTACCTCCATGTGGTCAAGCAGGAAAGATTTAGTAAATCTTCGAATTAGAGTAAGAGATTTGCTTTCAAGTTATCAGTGTGCCTCAAATAAGCTTGTTTTCTCTCTCTCATGCCCATAATACTAGAGCTCAGGGTCAGCCAATGAAATGGGTTCATTTCATTGAAATGGGACTGGAGATGGTCAAAAGGAAGTACTTCACATACTGTATAATTAACTCGCTGTTACACAATGTGATGACTACTGGTTGAGATAACTTTACAACCACCATGTAAATAAACCCAAAAAGTTACTAGCCTGCAAAAAAGAAAAATATGTTCGCCTGCTAGTTACCTGTGTTTCCTTGCTGAATGCACAGGAAGAGAAGCCCTCTCGTCGATGCCCAGCATAGGAAAAATATTGCTTTCTCCCAAGTGGACTGGCAGAAAAGAAATGGGGCGTTCAGGCCCTCCTCCACCAGCCCATTTGATTTCCATGCTAATTGCAGAGGAAGGGGATTTTCTTCCTCCATGGCCAGCATCAGAACTAAACAGACTGGTGAAGGAAGAATGGATCACTCAAGCCTCCTTCCACCAGCCTATGCATTTCTATACTGGCAGCAGAGGACAGAATGTCCCTTCTACTGTGGTGAGCCCAGGGACCATCATCTGCCAGCCCACTCACTCACCTTCATGGAATCCCTTGTTGCCTAAAGCTTCCAGGTGAGTTGTTAAATATGAGGCTAATGAAAAAGGGAATCAGACAAATTCATGGAGGATAGGTCTATGAACAGCCATAATACCTAGTAGGAACCTCTATATTCCAAAGCAATATGCCACTGAACACCAGTTGCAGTGGTGAGGTTGTTGTTTGTCATTCTTGGTTTCCCAGAAGCATCTAGTTCAGCCTTCCCTAACCTGTTGTGTGTGTGTGTCCCCAAGATGTTGTGGACTTCATCCCACCAGCCATCATGGCCAGTGGTCAGGCATGCTGGGAGTTGTAGTCCTAAACATCTGGAGGGCACCCGGTTAGGGAAGGTTGATCTAGTTGGTCACTGGGAAACAGGATGCTGGGCTAGATGGACTTTGATCTCATCCAGCAGGGTGCTTTTTATGATTACCATTGATACATACATGTCGGTACGCGGGCATTTAAACGTTTGGTTTTGTGAACTAACAGCATTTGGGCCCTTCATTTATTAAACACCTGCAAATAACTTCCTTTTCAGTTCCAGAGCTTGAGTGCAAGCAGCATCTCTGCTCCCGTCTCAGCAAAGCAAAAGGACCAGGTCCAGCGGCTATGTGCAAAGCGGCTACAAAGGTAGGTACTAACGCTGACATGTTTCTGCTTTTCAAGGGTTTTCATTTCATTTAGTTTCATTTATTATATTGCTATACCACCCCATAGCTGAAGCTCTCTGGGCAGTTCACAAAAATTAAAAACCATTCACATAATGACATAGAACAAATAACACACACAATAACAACAACAACAACACATATCTGAACAGTTTTGCATAAAAAACAAGAGAACAGAAAGAAATAACTGGAACTCTGAGCTCAATTGCTTGTACTAGGATGTCTGTGGAATGCCAGGTAGTTTGCAAATCAAGTCAAGGTTGAAGCCGGTGACATGAAAGAAGTGGGGGAGAAGAGGACTTTATGAAATTTGTAGTTCCGTTTAAGGGGAATTGGCCTCAATTTGAATTGGAGAGGATATGCCCTCACATATGCAAGAAAGTACTAGCCCTGGAGGTAGCTGTTGAGCTATCCCTGCCACTCTACAGAATAGCAGCAGGCCTTTAGCATTCCATTTAGCACTTAAATAAATCATGAGCAAATCTCCTTGAAATCCGTGGGGCCTGAGTAAGTAAGAACTGAGCTGGTAGAGAGGTGCAAGTAACAAGCAGGGCTACTAGGCTTACAAGAATGCCATTCAGGAATTGCGTGACCTTTTAAATAAATGAGAATTTCCAGCAAAGCAGGAGCTCAGGGGAGATAAAGAATATATAGTTCTCTAAATACCAAAATGTGTTCATGTAGGGTAGCTAAATCTTTCAGTTCTATAGCTTTCTTCAAGCTCAAATTGAAAGATTTGCAGTTAAAAGTCCTAGATCATGTTCCATTCTGCATGTGTTTTAGGGAGCAACCCTGTGACCCCTAGGCATTGTCTGAGGGGCCATGGAATAGGGAGGATTCCCCCCTTTGAGGTCAGAGACAGTAGTCTGCACTCAGAAGGGGGAGTCGGACATCTCACACACACACACCCGACCCCTTGCAGCCTGTGCAGAAAGAACCATGCCTGCTGGTCTCCAGGGTCAAAAAATCAACCTTGGAGAGGGGGAAAAGGGGGCATTCCAGTAGGCAGGGAAGGGCAGAGACTGGAGAGTCCAGGGTACAAGCTATCCTGAGCCCCTTCCAGTCTCCTTCCGTCCTCCTTTGAAGCACTGTCGCTAGATGGGCAAACAGCCCATCTAGTGAAAAACCCATCAGTCGGAGGAGAGGGAGGCGAAGATCGCCTCTGGGGCTCCTCCCATGCTGCTGGCTTCAGCCCATCATGGCACCGGATACGCGGAAGCCTCTGAGGTCAGAGGCTTCTGTCTCTCAAAGGCACAACCCATAGGATTGTGCCCTTAAAGTCATAATTTATTTTATTAATTATTTGTGGATTTGGAACAATTAGGATTGAGAAAACATTGGTACAGTTTTGGAACTGGTTTATCTTAAAAGGTTGGGTTTAATTGCTTACTATCACTTTGGTTCTGATTTTACAGCAGTGTGAATATTAATTAATCCTCTTGTTGGAACAAATAAGTTGTTCGTGCTGTGAACTTTTGTTTATGTTTTAAAATGTAAGATAAATACGAGCAACCCCCTGTTAATCCTCCATGTTCTTCATATCATGGAAGAGTACTGGACTTCTTAGAATCTTGAGGTTGTTTTATTTACTTTAACCCCACCCAAACAACAACAGCATCTAGCCCTCATGGGTGCTGAGAAAAAGGTTGAAAATGTTTTTCATTTGGCCATCCTGGCTGGGGATGATGGGTTTTAGTACAACACATCTCAAAAGCCTAAAAACCAAGGCAATTTTGGGCACAACTTCCAGTGGGAAGGAGCAGTGCTTTTCAATCCCAAACAGCTCCTTGTCTCACCCCATTTCCTTCAGTGTCAACCTATTTTATGTGTCTATTGTAGTTTGGTGCTAAAGAGGAGTTGAATTATTATCAGCGGTACTTCATCCTTTACAATGGAAATATTTGGGCCTTGACTTAACCACCAAAACAGGTTGTATTTGCACACTTCAAGCAACTCCACTTTGAAGAGTGGTGTATGTTCCCACTAAAGCTACAGCAGAAGCCTATGTGTGTTGACTCAGAAGTAACTCCCACTGAGTTCAGTGGGGCTTTTCCCCAAGTAAGTGTGCATAGGATTACTGTCTTAATAGAGTAGAAAAAGTCCATACTTGACTGTCTTGGTTTGCTACGTATTGGACCAAGTTGGTCTGTCTTTTGTAATCGCTTTTGCTGTTTTCCACTGCTACTGTTGTCCATATTCTTGTACAAAAGTTGACTGGGTATCAGGCAAACCCACTTTCTGCCTGATGCATTGAAGGGGGTGAAATATTCTTAGGTTGTTTTGTGAAAGTCTATGAATTGTGTTTTCCATAGATGTGTGGACTCATCGGTGAGTTGTACACACATGCCAAACCTGATCTGGATTAAGAGTTATTGGGCCGGTTGGCACATCACAACAGCCCACCACAGCTTAATTTACCCACAGGGACTGTTGCGTTGCATGGCTCCTGCAGCCTCCTGGTTTATCGTGTGGTGTGAACCCAGGCGACAGGGCTTGTTTGAGGGTTAGACAACCCTTAAAGAACCCTAAAACAACCCCTGCCACCTGGGGTTTGCATGACACGACAAGCCATGGCAAGCTGGGCGCCCATGGGCACCATACAAAAATGTTACCCACATGCACCCAGCACAATGCAACAGCCCCCACAGGTAACTTAAGCCACGGTGGGTCATCATGTCATGTGAACCAGGTCATACTGTTGCCACTAAAGCTTTATAGCCAGGCAATTCTGAAAGCTGGAAGTTATAAAATGAATAGAGCCTCTCTAAGCCTGTGGATAGATACTGTTTCTTTTTAGGGTGTTAACTCTGTATGCCATTTCTTTATTTGTATTTATGTATAAATTGCTGTACAGCTTTTCCAACAGCCTGTCTGAAGCAGCTGACAATATTATGCCAACATTTATAGGCTGCCTTTCAACAGAAGGCTGTTCACAGGGCAACTTAACGACAACTTTAAAAAGCAAATTAAAACAATCCAATTTTTAAAAAAACCAAAAATAATAAGTGGAAAACTACATAAAAGGAACTGTAAGGGGGAATATTAATGCAATATAGGACAGAATACAATATTTTCAATTTAAAATATATATTTTGAAATCATCTACAGTGTTACAGATCGAATAATAAAGCAATACAGCAGAACCCCTAAGCAATGTAGGCTATTAAAACTGGTCAACAATCACAACAAACCTTTAAATGCCTGTTTAAAATGAAGCAAATGCCTTACAGTGATATCTCAGTACTTGCAGAAAAGGCCAGAGTTGGGAGACACTGTAGAGAATACTTTGGGCTCAGTAGTTTCCTGAGCAGGACTTCTCTGGCACCTCAAAGAAAACAACAACCCTCACAAATCTGGAAGTGCTCCTTGAGGTATGGAGGGCCCACATTGTCTAAGACAATGAGTCAAAGTATGCCAGACTTCCCCCAACCTAGTGTCCTCAAAATGTTTTGGAGTTCAGCTCCCGACAACCCCAGTCAGCATGGCCAGTGGTCACGAATGCTGGGAGTTGTAGTTTGAAACATCTGGGGGGTACTAGGTTGGGGAAGCCTTGAGGAATGAAATCAAATTGGTTAAGCAGTCTTTATCAGTGGAGGATATAGTCTGGAAGCTTGACAGGTTTATTTCTTCCAATATCAGAAGTTGTACCCCTAAAAGGCAATGCTCATGAAGCGTAATAACAGCACGAAGTCATGACATAAGAAAGAAACCATAAACACCAATCTACACTGGCACATCAGTACCTTTCCAGTCTAAACAGTTCATTTTCAGATCAAGGCAATTTAAATTATAGTCCAGCACATTTCAGTGTTGCATTCAATTTATTTGATTGTTTGTTTGTTACACTTATCTCACTTTTTTCTCCAAAGAGCCCAAAGTTACATGACTGATCTTCCTCCTTTCCATTTTATCCTCACAACAACCCTGTGCAGTAGGTTAGGCCGAAAGTCAGTGACTGGCCCAAAGTCGCCCAGTGAGTTTCATGGCCAAGTGGAGACTTGAATCCCTGGTCTTCCCATCCCAGTCCAACACTCTTAAGTTTTAAGGCTTAGGTTTAAAGAGCCCTTGCCTGTTGTTGCTCAGAACAGATGTCTTAACATGCACGTTTGGGGCAGTATCCAGTACAGTGCTGCACCTCCGTTGTGCTCGTGCAAGCGCAACGGGAACTAGCTCTTCCAAAAGAAACCCCGGAAATTAGCAGAAACTCTTAATTTCTGGAATGAGGTGGGTCAGCGGAGCTCCCTCCTGTGACCTCTGCAGATCTGCACCAGTCTGAAAACTAGCATTTCCACTCATTTCTGATTGTTCCAGGAACTGCTAGGTTCCTATTGTGCCACCAATAGGTTCTGCCAGTGCAAGAGCAGTATTGGATACTGCCCAAAGTTTACAATATAAACATCACCTGCCTTTTTAGGCATGCCAGGACCTTCTTGACATAGTCACTATAGGTCTCTTGGTATGTGTAACAGATGAGGTTCCATATGTACCAAAGGTAGATTTTGGACATTTGCACCTTCCAGGACTCTGGACTCTGACTCCAAGTGACATGAGACAATCTGTTCTTTCTACCCAGGGGAATTATATTTCTGCTTAAGACCCAAGTAACATGATCCTATGCATGTTTATCCACTGAGTTCAATAGAATGTACTCCTTAATAACTGTTGTTAGAATTGCATTTGCAACATGTTGGCCATGTTTGGACAATCGTATCTTGGCTTAATAAACTGCTGGGATATTAATGAGCCATGCACCCCTGCACACACCCTTTGTGCAAGGCAGCAAACAAGCCAGGAAGTCATCAGTTAATCATAGTTTCTCATTACCTCCAAATCAGTAACCTATGGTTAACAACTTTGGAACAACCCAGAGTATGAAGCCATGGTTTAAAGTTGGTTCAATATCCTAGCTTGTTCTGAAAATATTACCCATAATTTCCTGGCTCCAAAATAATGGGAAGCTATAGTTCACTGGAGACTTCCTGGCATGTTTGCCGACTTGTGCAAAGAGAGGAGTAAAGTGGCTCAATGCGGGGGCATAAGGCTCGTCCATATTTAAGCTTATTAAGTTGATATATGATTGTCATATGGCTCGTCCATATTTAAGCTTATTAAGTTGATATATTATTGTCAACATGTGGCTAGACATTTGTTACACCAAAAATTATATTTGATTGATGAAAAACAAAGAAAAACCCTCTCAGCAAAATTGGAAAAGACAACAACATAGGGTGCTTGGTTACAGCCTCTTCAACCTGGGGAAGTCTGTTCTTGAGTTAACTCAGCTCTTGCTTACAGTTCAAAAAACAGCTAGAAGAGTAGACATTGACCTGGTTCACATGATCACTGCAGCCCACTGTGGCTTATTTAAGCTACAGCTGATTGCCTGGTTGTTCTTGACCCATCTTATGGATTGAGTTATGGGAGAGAATGAAAGTCACATAGTTAGCATGGGGATTTCTTTCAGTTGTCCTACTTCTACTGTAGGAAGAAGATGCAAACTTTTAAGCTCTGAAACCTTTTCTTTTCCTAAAGAGATTAACTTTAGATACACATCAGATCTATTAATCAATGCAAATGCTTTTGTCACTTCACTTATCTTAATCACAAAGCCTTTCAACACTATAACAGTGCTCTTCAGCGCTGAAGTCTAGCTGAAAATGGCTTAACTGCCAGGGGATGTGTCACGTGTATAATTAAGATGCCAAAGTTATCTGATTTACATTTCTTGCATCTGAATGTGCCCAGGAGCTCAAATATAGAACCATGTTGGATTCTAAATCCATGAACGGATTCTAATTTAAACATGCTAGATCCTTACCTTGACCCTATTCAAAACAAAAAACAAAAAAGGATAATGAGAGAGTAATCCCCCGGAGTTAGTTTATGCTTTCTCAGAGTGGAATGTGTCTTATGTGATGTGGGGAAAAGGTGACAAGAGTCTGAATGACTGAGTAGTTTGTGAAAATATGACAGCTATGGTCTTTTCATAGCATCCCAGGTCTGATTATTATATTTTTTATGAAGCACCTAGAAATATCCTAGCTGCTGTCAGGAGCATACATGTACGATGGGCCTTAAAATGCAGAGTTAGAAGGCAAAGTACTTGAGTATATTGTGTCCTACTGGATAGACTATACCATATGCTGGTGACTTCTGCTCAATGAATAGAGCTGGGATTCAGCAGAGAAAGGAAACAACAATGAGCAAAGCGTAGTTAGTGCATAGTTTTCATGGGCTAGTTCCTAAAGGACTATTTATCCAGAATTATAAGTGTTTACATTACTCAGGGTGTAATCCTATGCATGTTTAGACAGAAAAAAGTCCTACAACTCCCAGCATGCCCGAGCCAGCCAGGCATTTTTCCGTCTAAACATGCATAGGATTGCACCTTCAGTGAACGTAGTCTTATTCAAATCAAGAGTATACTCTAAATTACTGCATAGTGCTTATGAGGTTTGAAATTTTGCATTGTACTTGACCAGTTTCTGTGAAGAGTTTGCGGATTGCTTTCTTGCAGGATCTTGGATGGCTTGAGTGTTAGCTCTTCTCTAGTAATGGAGAAGTGAGCGGAACCTGATGTATGAGGCTTCAGCTCAATAGCTGGCAGAGTTGTGGATAGCCTGTCATGGAAAGGCGATGGTATCATTTTTAGCTTCAGTAGAAAAATCCTTCTAATTTCTCATCAAAGAACATTTGGAAACTCTCTATGATAGCACTGAATGTTCTCTTTCCTTCCCACTCCACCCATTAGGGAAGGTACTGCCAGTGCCGTTGTTTGTGCTTGGGAAGAAGATGGTAAGTTTAGTGAACTTGTAAGTAATTGGAGTCCTGGCCAGGTACATCATGTAACTTGCCTCCTCCTGTTGCAGGATGCCGGTGCAATATGTGCTTGGTGAGTGGGATTTCCAGGATCTGACACTCAAGATGAAAGCTCCAGTCTTTGTTCCTCGACCAGAGACAGAGGCAAGTCATCGTAAATGGAAAGCTTCTGCTGGCCTCCAGTGATGCTGCATTGCTGCACACGCACTCCCCCCCCCCACCGCCTCTTTTGAAGGAAGTGCAGTGCCAGTCAGCTGCAAGGAAACTCCACTTTCCTTGCTCATCTTGGAGGCTTTTTGGTGGCCCTTGCTGCCTCACCAGGGGGACAAGTGGGGGAGCCCAACATCAGTGCAGTCTTTGCTGACTAGCATTTTTTGTCTTGGGTCTGTTCCAGCTAGAAAAATTGTTGGAATGGCAATTGCTTTTCTTCCTACTGGTCATGCCAAAGTATGTGTTATATAGATGTACCTATAGATAGATACAGGTATCAGTCTGTCTGTCTGTGATTTCTTTATATGTGGAGTTTTTGTTGATACTTAAAATCGCTCTGGTTTGAACTAGTAGGAAGTGGCAAGTTTTGTCAACAAACTGTTAACCATTTAACTGACTTTAAAATGTGACATGTAGATGTTTTGCAGCAGAAGAGATGAGGGACAAGGTCTGTCGATCTCTCTGTTGGTTTAAACTGGTAGGAAGTCGCGGGGGGGACCTTGCCTATTCGCTCTATAATGGGTCAGGGAATAATTGTGGGAAGGCACTTCTAATGCAATCATGCACATGTCTACTCAGAAGTAAGCCATATTAACTTCAATTGGGATTTACTTCCCGGTAAGTATGTATGGGATTGCAGCCTTAGCCAGCTGTTTCCTAAGCTAGCAGTTCTCATTTACTGTATGGACCAGCCCTCAGCTCAGATTTCGCTGGTTTCCAACAAAGCTTTTCATAGAATTCTACATGAGGCCCAAATTATAGGCATTGCTCTGTTGCGTGCAATGCTGTACCAGCCTCCCCCGTTTTTTAAAAACCAGAACTAAAAGCAGCCATGCAAGCTGAAGTATTGAATTGTGGGTCGCCAGAAAGTGAAGGGGCTGCTTAACCCCTTTCACCTCCAGCCATTCTCCCACCCAAAATGACTCCACTGACCCACCATGCTGCTTTTCACCCTGCAGGATGGGTGCCTTTTTCCCACATCATCGCAGACAACATGAAAGTGATTTCTGAGCAGGAGAATGGCCAGAAGTGAAAAGGTTAAGACACTACTCCCCTCTTGTTCAAGCTCCAGCTGATATTCAGCCTTGAGTGCCATTTTTCTTCGAAGAAAGGTGGTGTACATATCAAATAAAGAAAATTCAGGTTTTCTTTCTTTTTTTCTTTTTTCTTTTTAAAGTCTGAGAGGGATTGGAGGTTGGAAATGCAAATGACTGAGCATCACGTGTACTTTGGACCTATGTTCCTTGCTCTTTTTCCAAAATGACATCCCTGTGCTCCAACAGAAGAACAGAAAGTAGGGCAGGACAACATAAGCCTATGCAAGCCAGTGCTGAAGTAAGAGTTGAAAGATCAGACTCCGACTCCTCACTGTTCACCTCCAACCTATCAGGACTCCACAGTGTCAGTGGTGGCATTATTGTTGTGACAGGTATAGGTCCAGGTGCTTTTCTAAAAGTTGGTTATGCTTTAAAATCTGCTTCTCCTGTAAAATATATGTATTTATGCCACCTTTCAGGTATAAGCAGCCTTTCAACACTGTTTTACACTAGTATTAAAAGCAAACATCAATTTAAAAAAAAATATTGTCGTGGCAGAAATTAAACTAAGAGGTTAGACTAAAGAACTAAAAATATTGGGGTGGGGGAATTTGCCCCAAGGAAAGTATACAGAATTTCTTCACCTTGCCTAACTATGGGGCAAATTCTATTTCATTAGCAAATGTCCCAGGGAACACAAATGCAATGCATGCCACGTAAGGAGACTGTGCTTTCCTCCTCTTAATAATCTTTTGGCTCCTCTTTAATTTTCTTCTATTTCTTTTTCTTCGCTGTACTCTCCCCTGCTGTACTTGTTGATGGTTCTTCTTCTGCCCAGCCATCATCAAATTTGTTTTCTTCCCTTCCTTGGTCTAGCTTTTCTCTTTTCTTCACAACCATGAGGCCTAGAAACTTGACATTTAACCAGTAGAAAGTAAACAGAGGTTTCCAGGATTTTCTTGAAAGTCATTGTTTATGCACTGGAAAAATGTCATTCCTAGCTCCCTTGATGCAGAGCATGGAAATCAATTTTACCTTTGAGGTCCTTTGCAGATCCACAGTTCCAACAAAGAAATCCCGACTCCAAAGCATTCGTTAATTATTTGGGTGCCCAAATCATCTATTGCCTAATCGATCTTCCAACGTGATGGCCCAATGCAAGACTATCTGCTGATGCCCGCATTGCCCTCATTGTCCTCAGACAACACCACCCCCATTCTTTCAACAAAAGCTCACTGTGTGTGATGCAAGCAGTGACAGTAAGCACAAGACAGTATTGCTAAGTCTGTCCATGTGCTTGCATAATTGATGCCTGCCTGTGCCAGCCTAGTTTGCCGTTCAGTGCCATGTTTGAGTTTGAGCTTACTGCAAGAATTTAACATGAACAATGAACTAAGGACTGTCAGTCTCTGTACTCTTAAATAGTAAACAAAATACAGTGATGGGCTTTAGTGATGTGCGTTTTCCAGAAAACTTTGAACTGGAAAATTTTCAGGAAAAACTTCCTTTGCAAGTTAGGGTAATTTGCATGGGAAAATGTTCAGTTTGCATTGGATTTTCTTTATATACCCTAGACGGTGATTGAACTTAGCATGTTAATAAACATAGTGCATTTAATAAACAGTGATAATAATAAAAGTACCCCAAATGCAGTTGAACTTCTGCCCCAGTTCCCCTCTCTCCTTCAACACCTAAACATACACACTGGTTGGCGTGTACTGAATTTGTGAAGTTTGTCCATTTTTATTGACTGGTGACACTGTTCTTAAGGGGTTCTGTATGATTGGCTTGCCAGTGGCTTATATTCAGTCAGTTGGGAGGTAGGAATTGGCAGTTAGAGAGGCATAATGTTAGAACCAGAATATGCAGAAAGGCTACAGGTCTTCCTCCCTGCCCCCACCAACCTACCTTCCAGGAATGTTGTATGCATTAATGAGAGAGTGTGAAGCACTTGGGACACTTGACATTTGCTAAATAAGTGCCATTTTTAAATTTTATTCTGAAGAATGCTTGCATTTAATGCCCATTGTTGCTAATTCAATTTGTTGGTGATATAGCTACACATAGGAATGGATGAAAGACAATTCACATCATGGTCATATGGATATAAAGCCAACTGGACACAAGAACAATTACAAGTCAATTTGGGAGATGGATACTTGGACAGGAATAGAGGGGGTTTGAGTGTTCCAGCAACACCGAGAGAGAGAGAGAGAGAGAGAGAGAGAGAGAATGGCCCTGTTCAGGGGTTCTTAGTCTGTGGAGAATCAACATACAAGGAGACAGAGCACTTAGCCCTACCCCCCTCTTCACACATTTCCGTCACCCGTGTACTCGTGTAGAGCGATGGTCTGAAGAAGAAAATCAGCATCTTGGCTTGCATGGGGAGCTTCCACATATATAGGAGGCTCTCCTCTTCAGACCATCACATGGAAACGTGTAAGGAGGTGGTGCCAGAACACTCCTCCTCATGCATCAATTCTACGCAGTTGAAGAGCGACTAGAGAGGTAGTGCTATATGAATGTGTGGCTTCCCAGAATTGCAGGCACTGTTGCATGTCACACTTGTCTAATTTTATATCTTTAAAATGCCTTTAACACATGTTCTGGGCCATAGGATCTGATGAATGAGGCATCAAAATGTGAGAGTATGTGAGCTCAATTAAGCTTGGTTTTTTCATTTCTAGGAATTTTCACAGTGCAGTGGTTATCTGCCTTTCTCCTGCTTGTGTTGTATATTGGTAACAAATGGGTTTGGCCACCAGGGGGCAGGCCAGTTTTAAGCTGGGAGAACAGTTAGTTGTTTTGACTTCCAGGAATTATTGCTCTCCTGTTAATAGGCTTTCCGGTGTCTCTTTCTCATTCCTATTGACATTTCCCTTTTTAGAGAAAATGAAGTAAGTTTGGTCAAAGTTAATTTCTCAACCCACCCACCCACCCCTTTTCTTCTAGGAAAGACTTGTGCCTGAATCTTGTTCCATTGGTTCAGAGAATTAAGGGGACGCACACACATCATCAAGTTACCTTTCTGAGCCCTTTTTGAATATGTCTGTACTGTTTACAGCTCTTCCACAGAAAACTAATGAAATAAACGGTTTTCAAAGAAATGTTGAATACGAGGGTATTGAATACGAGGGTTCTGAAGCAGGATGCTTTGGAGCAATCTGGGCTTTGCCTGAGGCAAAGCAGGGTTTCTCTGAAGCGGCTCACAATGAATCAGGCTACTCCCAAAGCCTCAGCCTGCCTTGGAGATTTGGTGGATGCAGACAGAATCAGTCTGTCTGTTAAAAATATTTACACTTCCACCCCAAGCTCTGTATAAAAGGCAAAGGGTAGGTGGAGGAGAGAGAGGAGGGGGCGATGGGAGACACCGAGGTTTGAACATGGGACCTACTGCATGCAAAACATGTTCTCTGCCACTGAGCTACATCCCCTTCCTGAGGGTATCTATCTGCTATTCTCTGACTAGCTGCTTCCACTGAAGTACATTAGTGCTCTGTAGCAGACCTCTCCAACTTGTAGCTTTTGTTTTTAGAGACCTGTATATAGCTGGGTCTTGAAAAACACTGTGGACTTTGAATTCCTGTAGTTCTGTGTTAGATCTGTACTATTTTTGTTCCCTTCTGGCTCTGCACTGTAAAGTACCATGATGATGCATTTTCTATTTGCTTGGCCAAACTGTTTTACTTCGGGGGGGGGGGGGCACCTTTATTCTTTTCTTTCTTTTTTTCTATTTCACTGGTTTCTTCACAATATGAATTATGTACTTGCAGCTGCCAACTACTGAATTCCCTTTTGATACTACACATTTTTTTCTGTAAATATTGTGTGGATACTCTGACACTATTTGTCTTTCGTGAAGTCAGATCTCAAGAGTTTAGGATGTTAGCTTTATGTCAAAGCATCCCATGACCCCACCCCAAGAACTGGGAGGCAACCTTAAACTAAGAGAAACATCCTTCAAAAGTCAACAGCATTTTCTACAATAATTTTTTTTATTCTGTTTGTGACTTTTTTCCCACAATAACAACCAGAAGAAAACGGGAATCTTGCTTTGGAGAAACAAGATGGGATACCTTCACTATTTCTGAATGGGGAAACTGCTCAGAATCCCTTAATGGTAGGTTGAATGAAATCAATGGAAACAATACGAGACCAAAGTTCACCCAGTATTGGCCCCTGAGCGGCAGAGAAAAGAGGCATGATGAAATATAGCTAGTGACACGTGAACAGCACTATCTGGACAAGAGTGGGAGGATGTTTGTGTTTTTTTAAGATTATATTATCACACTGTGCTGGGCTTTGTTAATAATTTAGTCAGGGAAAATAACCTTTTAATGTTCGTGCCCACACACTTCCCACAGCTGACTTGTAAAAAGTTCACAGTGGTTTGCTAGCTTGATCTCTGGCCCGCTCAAGCTTTTGCAAGCAGTTGACCATGGCTTCTGGTTGTACATACAGGTGATCTGATTTTTTCCTGACAAGAATCCCAGAATGTATATTGTGGGGAAAATGTCCTCCAGGTTGGAAATTTGCTACTTCCAGAATATATCTTCTGATGATGGTGTTCCACAAACAAGGAAGTCATTCTTTGTTTGTGGAACAGGAAAACACAGCTCTGGTCTTTTTGCCTTCAGCGTTGTTTCTCTCTCCTCTTTTTTTTTTCCTCCCCCAACCCCCATATTCGTATGCTGCTGTACTATTCCACTAAAAGATGTCTCCAAAGCAGCGCATACAACCCTCCCCTCCCCCCCACCAAACAACTTAAAGCTAAAACAAAATAAAAACCATAACATTTTGAATGCGGCAGTAAAATAGCATGAGCAGCGAGAGTTAATAAAACAACTAGTAAAAAAGCAGCAGCGTTACTTAGTATTTATAACTGTGCCTAATAAGAACTCAGCAGTGTACAAAAATAGAAAAAACACCAACTTCCTATCTGCAGGCTTACCATCTAAGCAAGGCATGGGACATAAGGCCAAGGAGGAAAAGGGGTACTTTGCACTAGTTAGGGGAGAGAATAAAAGAAGTGGAAAGAGTTAAATAATATAACAAGCTAACCTAGGAATAGGAAGGTATAAACAAATAGAATAAGAGGGAAGTAAATGCATTAAAAAAGCTTTTATTTGTTTGTTTATTACACTTTAAAACTACCCAGTAACCCAAGTTCTCTAGACAGTATGCAGTACATTAAAAATATAAAATGCAAACAATGAAACAATTAATAAAAACGGCACATAATAAATCCAAGATAAAACTGACCAAAGAGTGCTAACACCAAAGAGTAAAAACACTGCAGCACATAAAATGAGCAATGAAATAAGAGTGCTAAGATCTAAAAGCACTAAAAACGTTATTTAATAATTTGTAATAGTGAGACAAAAAGTGTACACATAAGTGGGCTTGCCATATTCCAGTCCCCCAAATTTGGATGGCCAAATTGGTATATTACGCAAGTGGCTAATTATGCAGATCAAGTCATGGCCTGGAAAAGGTTGAGCAGCAACACACACACACACACACAGATACTGCTTTTCCAGTCCAAATTGCCCCTTCCAATGTTGCAATATAGTGAGGGAACAGCTCGCTGGATTTTCCATATAGCGTATTCTTTGAACTCTCAAAGGCTACATAAAAACTAAGACAATTATAGACTGTAATACTTTAAAGTCCCACATCCACAGGCAAAACACATAGGTACCCTAAACAATGATATTACTAGCAACTCCCACTAACAAAATTTTAACAAGGCATACTCCAAAGGCAAAAAGAGGGACAAAAGTAGGACAGTGATTTTCCAGGGACTAGAAAACTGACTAAATGGGTGTATGCTCTGATACTGCTGACAAACCAGCCAAAAACTTTCTTTAAAACCTAAGTACGAGTCTTGTAGTACTTTAAAGACTAACATTTTTAATGGCACAATAAGCTTTTGAGAACTAGATTCCACTGTATCAGATATACCTTTAAAGCACTGCAAGACTCTTCATTATTTTTGGTGCAGCTGGCTAACACAACTACGCACTGGGAGATCTAATTAACAGTGCAATCCTGTACATGTCAAATCTGATTGCATTCAAAGATAAACGAGTATAGGATTGCAACCTTAGTTGCTAAACTTTATGTTAACTTTTCCCTAGCCACATTTACAAAATAAAAGATGTGTTTGTCCTTATACACTGTACTTTGGGGTTAGGGATTAGGACGGTGGTGGGGGGTGAGATCTGGGCCTGGGAGAAAGGGGGAAAGTGTAGGACTGGGATTCAGGATCATTAGGATCTGGTGTTGGGAGGAAAAGGAAAAGTATGGGGTTGGTATCTACAGGCTTAGCTTAGGTCCTTGAAAAACTTGACAAGAGAGCATGAGGTATTTTAATCAAAATGACATTTTTTTAGAAACCAGTTAGCCTAAGAAACAGAACATAGGAGCCAATGTATAATTCTGATTCATGCGCAGGTTGTGGGGGTGTCAAAATGTGGTCTTATTGGTGACCATTACCTTACACCTGATGCTTCAACAATCATACTAGGTTGTCTTGAAACCCTGGGAAGACTAGGAGAAGAGGCGGGTTATCTTAGGAACTGGGTACTGGGCCAGTGAATTCTCCCACCTCTCTTTCCTTTTCACTCACTTTGCTTCAGTCATAGTATTTGGTGTTCTTGCTTCTGCAAATGTTCTGCTCTAGGTGAAATGAAAAGCTTTTCGAGAGTACTATTAGCATAACAGTGCCCTGTTCACCATCTAGCCCTTATGCTGCTGTTCCTCTTGAACAGTGGCCCATAGGCAGGATGCACCCCCCTCCCCACATGGCTGTTTGGCTTTTTAAAACGCTTCACTTGGGGACCGCTGTAAGCTGTTGTTATGTAAGCCTAATTGTTGCGGGGGGGGGGCAATTTAGGGAGGAGGGGAGTCACAGCTGGAGAGAGAAAGGTTAATCCTCCTCACATGTTGCGACCACCACCACCCCGAAATCCATCCCATACCACCCTGTGGAGCAATTCATCTTTTTTTAAAGCTGTTTTGTGAATGGTAATTACTGCACATGGAAGAGGGGAGAAGGGGAAGCAGGACAAGAAGGAAAGGGCAAGGGAAAAGAGGGAGAAAAGGGCAAAGGAAGGGAATGAGTGTGTGCGTGTGAGAGAGAATGAGAGTGGGGGGGGGCTCCTGCGGCCCTTTGAAGGCTGAAAACAAATAAAAACCAAGTAGTCCTCCCTGTTGGGTTCCTTCTGTCTCTCCCAGTAATAGTGCAGTATATACCAGGGCAAAGTTGTTGGAAAAGCTGATGATGCTTTTTTTTTTCAAGGTTGGAGAGAGATTTCATTTTGAAATGCTTCTACTCAGTCAGTTCTAGGAAAGAGGCACTGAAATCCCCCAACTGCTATTGTAGCCTGTGCCAATGACTCAGACCGGCAGGGTGTCTAGTACGTGGGATGTATTCATGGTGAGTGACTAGTAAGATGCTCTACTAAGCAGTTATTTGCATTGTAATATTCCTGTAGGTTGAACACTTCTCCACCAACCTAATGACTGATCTATCCAGTGCTGTGGAGTATATATGAAACTAGGCCAGATGTATCTTCAGTGTTTTTGTGTGGCACGTGGAAGAAGCTACAGACAACATGGAGAAATAGTGGGCAATATTGTGTTGATTTCTCCAACCTTAAGCTCTATTGCAAGGAAGCTGATCCCCTCTAGCTGTATAATTAGGCTGCATCCAGACCGGAGCTCTTGTTTTACTTAAGTTCATTTCACTTTTATCCCCCTGTAGTGTTCTGGTACTAATCTTTGAGTATTTCTTATAGAATATACTCCTCTTACTCCAGCATAGGACTGTTGTTTTAATTTCTTAATAAATGCTGAATCTCTGACATTGCAGTCGTGCACAGATATGTACCCCAATAAATCTGATGTAATGTGCTTAAAAAAAAGGAGGGGAACCTTGAATTCGGATTGTAAAGTAGCCAATTTGTGGGATCATGATGTCACCCAATTTGCTTCTCCTAAAAGAAAATTGCAGACAAAATTAACAAGGTTCCTAGACAAAATTAGTAAGCATATAGAAGGATAAGCCCTGCTGGAAAAGGATCAACATAGCTTCTAAGTCCAGTCTCGCTAACCTTTTAGCATTATTTGAGAGTGTCAAAAAACATGTGGCCAGGGTTGATCCAGTAGACATTGTTTACTTGAACTTCCAAAAAGCCTTTGACAAAGTCTCTCACCAAAGATTCCTGAGCATACTTAGCAGTCATAGAATAAGAGGAGAGGTTTTCTTATGGATCAGTAACTGGTTAAAGAGCAGAAAGCAGAGGGGAGAAATAAATAATACATTCTCCCGATCAAGAGATGCAAACAGTGGGGTCCCACAGGGATCTGTATTGGGAACAACACTTTTAAACTTATTCATAAATGATCTGGAATTGGGAGTGAGTGGTGAGGTGGACAAGTTTGCTGCTGACACCAAGTTCTTTAGGATGGTTAAAACAAAAAGGGATTGGGAAATGCTCCAAAAGGATCTATCCAAACTGGGAAAATGGGCATCAAAATGGCAAATGTAGTTCAATGTAAGCAAGTGTAAAATGATGCACTTTGGGGCAAAAAATCCCAACTTTACATATAAGCTGATACCATCTGAGCTAGAGGTTGACAGACCAAGAAAGAGGTCTTGGGGTTTGTTTATTTATTTATTTATTTATTTATTTCATTTCTATACCGCCCAATCGCCGAAGCTCTCTGGGCGGTTCACAAAAATTAAATCCAAACAACACACAATAAAACAATTTAAAATATACAGAACATTAAAACCACAATATAACAATACAACCACAATAAAACCTAGCAGCAGTGCAAGAGATGAAAATGTTGACCCAGTGTGTGGCTGCTGTGGAAAA
Source organism: Heloderma suspectum (assembly GCF_057233095.1). Classification (NCBI taxonomy): domain Eukaryota; kingdom Metazoa; phylum Chordata; class Lepidosauria; order Squamata; family Helodermatidae; genus Heloderma; species Heloderma suspectum. Next base: position 283,083,946 of record NC_139459.1, read on the forward strand.
AAGACAAATTCCATGTTAGGCATAAGGAACTGAGAATAAAACTGCCAATATCATACTGCCCTTATACTATGGTGTGACCACATTTGGAATACTGTGTACAGTTCTGGTCACCACACCTAAAAAGGATATTGCAGAGTGGGAAAAAGAGCAGAAAAGGGCAACTAAAATGATCAAGGAGCTGGAGCAACTCCCCTATGAGGAAAGCTTACAACATCTGGGACTGCTTATCATAGAGGAAAGGCAAGTAAGATGAAATATATTAGAGTTGTACAAAATTATGCATGGTGTGGAGAAAGTGGATAGGGAGACATTTTTCTCCCTCTCTCAAAATACTAGAACCCGGGGTCATCCCATGAAGCTGACTGGTGGGAAATTCAGGATGGATAAAAGGAAGTACTTCTTCACCCAGCGCATAGTTGGACTGTGGAATTCGCTGCCACCGGAAGTGGTGATGGCCACCAGATTGGATGGCTTTGAGGGTTGGACAAGTTCATGGAGGACAAGGCTATCCATGGCTACTAGTACTGATGGCTATATGCTGCCTCCAGTGTCAGAGGCAGTATGCCTGTGTACAGCAGTTGCTGGGGAACATAAGCAGAAGAGTGCTGTTACACCCATGTCCTTCTTGTGGGTTTCCCACAGGCAGCTCGTGAGCCACTGTGTTAACAGAATGCTGGACTAGATAGGTATGGCTCTTCTCATGTTCTTAAGGCAAAAAAAAAAAGTTCAAATAACAGAGGTGGAATGGCAGGGCAGCAGGAAGAGGAACGATGGAATGTTTCTGTCTGGAAAATTGCAGGCACATCTGTTTCTTTAGTGAGTTACCAGAGTTATATACAAAACAATAATTTTTTAAAACCCTCCAGAAAGTAGAGTGCAAAGAGTCACATATTATGGTCTCTATATGAACCAGACCAAGTCCTCACATTTCTGTCCTATAGCGGACTGCATGCAAAAACCGCCAGTGTCTCAACATCCTTAGTTTGATCAAAGGCCCTTGGCCAATTTATTTACAAGTCCCCAATCCAAATAAAAGTAGTTGTGACTAAGACTCCGTGAAATAAATGGAACAAGTTAATCATGGCTAACTTTAGCTGAATCAGGGACATTCTCCATATCCCATTTTAATAGGCAACAAGGAACAACAGAAGCTTTATACTCAATAGGAGAAAATAAGCATATAAGGATTGGGTGTAATGACTTGATTCCAGCATGGCATCATGGCCTTGGGGCATTTCTCTAGCATAGCTCATTTGGCCCGTGCCACTAAAGCAGGAATACCTACAATCAGCATATGAGTTTTTGCCCTGTGATGCACAACTGTTATACAGTTCAGACACGGGCAAGAGAACTGGTCTCAGGTGTGTGGTTGTCTCCAGTTGATTTAATTCTAATTCTGTACATGTGATACCTTCAGGATTTTAAGATGGCCATTTCAGTAAAATAAACAAACTCATAATTGGGCTCAGGGGACGGCGTGGACCAATCATACTGAACTCAGTGTTCTGTGAATCAAAATGCTTCCTGCACTGAATGGGAAACCCCTTTTCCAATGCCAGCAGCAAGCATTCACTGATCCATTGATTGAGAGGTCAAACTAGGCATGATGGAGGCAGAACCAGTTCTGTTCCAGTCAGGTATAAACCAGTGGTCAAGGTCCAATCCTTAAAGTAAAAGAGGGGACTGGAGCTGAGCCTGCTCCATGTGGACTGCTTGCCTCCCCATAGCCTCTCCTCCCTAAGCACATCTCTCCCAGCCAAACTCATGTCTGGTATTGGAACTCTCAGCTAATGAGAAAAGCACCAGAGGGGACAGACTGTGGAGGGGTAAGTCATGGCACAGGAACATGGTCATGGAGGGCCAAGCTCAGGTTTAAACAAGTGGGTCTGCCTCTGTCACATGTAGCTTGTGTCCTTAAGGCTGTAATCTTAAGCACACTGACTGGAAACGAGGAGGAGACAGGCTCCTTCCTTGTGCAACTGCCATATTAGTTTCCAGATTATATCTTCATATTAGTGAGTTTAAGTTCTCTGCATTCCGTCCTCATACTTGACAGTTTCCTGAAGTGCTGAAACTTTTGTATAAATAACACAGAGTCATAAAGTGCCAGAAGGCCAGCATGTTCAAGGGCATTCTGGCTGACCAAGCTTTCTAGGTATAGGTACAAACTTCATCTGCAAATTCGAGGAAGAGCACTTGTTATCACCACTGCCAACAGCACATTCCCAGCTCTGATTTTCATCTTTGAAAAAGAGGGAGCAAAACAAATGAAAGTAGTAGATGTAGAGTCCTGCTTTCCTGAGTTTGTGTGTGATCTCAGGCCTTCGTGCAGCCACTGTAAGAATACTCCATGAGCCCACTTAGGTCTCTGTGGTGCTGCTACTGCTACCTTGGATTTGGGAGAATGTGCTGGAAGGCCTTCAGGTCTCTTGGTTTTCCTTTCTTCTACCTCAGCAGCTGGTTGAGAAATAAGTTGGGCGAGGCAACAAGCATGTTGAAGTATGGCAGAATGGAAGAGTCATATGTTTATTTCTGAGGTGGTGTAAATTTCTCGTATGGTGGACTTTATGATTTCATTTTGACGTGGAGAACCATTTGGCTGAAACTGCACTCTCATGGAAATGCCTTTCCCTCATGGAAAGATGGAAATTAGATCATACACTTGAAAATGAATGTTTCTCTTGGGAGATTTTCATGTTTGAGGTAATTTCAGTAAAACACATGAAAACGAAGCCATAAAGGTCACCTCATGAGGACTTCACCTCTGATAGGAAGTACGAATTAACCCTCAGGGTGAGCTGCATGTATGAAAGAGGGTAAAATAGTGTAGTATTTATATGCAAGAAGGAGTGCGTATATATGTGGCAGTGAATAACGTGTTAAAAGGAGAGAGAGAGAGAGAGAGAGAGAGAGAGAGATGTTTAAAACATCTGGAGGGCACCAGGTTGCCTACTCCCATTCTAGAACATGAATGGGAATGAGCGACCACTCGGTCTAAGACCCACCCAGGTTTAAACAAATGGGTATGGGTCTGCCTCTGTCACATGTAGTTTGGATCCTTAAGGCTGTAATCCTTATACCAAGCTGACACCCATTACAATCCTTCTCTTTTTCTTTTCCTCATGTTAGTGTGAATGTATCCAATTAACATCTACCCCAAGATAAATGTTTTGTAACAAGCCCTCAGGGACTCCTCTGCCCCAGTTGCTACATTTTATTCCATGTTTGCAACTTCCTAACTGTTTCCACAGCAACCAAGTGTAGTGCCATGCAAACACATTTATGGTGGGGAATAACTGGGAGAGACAGATGAGTTTCCTTCCAGGCTTCTGTAGCCTCTGCTGCTTTATGACCCACTTTCTGGTTGCTTGTTTGCTGGAGGAGGAGGTGTGTGAATAAGCAGGTGTCGAGAGGCAAACAGGGCTCGCTGTTGGTGAAGGCTTTTCTGTTTGTACAGCCCTCTAATGTGAAGAAATCTGCCCTTACCACAAATTTCCATGCTGTGCTAATGTTTACACCAAAAATACAAATGGGTGATGAAAACGACTAATGGCCTTTTATTTTATGCCTTCATACTTAGGGGCATTCATGTTGTTTTTTTCTGGGGGTTCTTTCTTCACAGTCAGAGACTTTAAATATATACAAACCCCTTGTACTAATGCTTATTGAGTTCTCCTAGACACCCCTTATTCAAAACTGAGGCACTTTGACTTCACAGTATCCTATATTTGGCGAATTCTCATTTGGCAAGCACTAGTTTAATTGACAAACCAAGGTTGTGATCCTAAACATGCCTGGGAATAAGTTCCACTGGGGCTTACTTCTGAGTAGATTAGTATGGGATTGAACTGTAACAAGGGAAGCTCTTAGAATGCAGTTTCTATTATAGTGGTTTTCTTCTACTGGCCCGAAACTTCAGCACAGGACCTGCTTTTAATTCCTTGCCTTTCTCTCTTTCTCTCTCTCTCTCTTTCTTTCTTTCTTTCTCTCCCCCACCTCCCACCTCCAGCTTCTTTCTCTGTGCAACTTTTTTCTGCCAATACACAAATGCCCCAGTGGTCAGTTGTTTCTCTTCTCCCCACGCCACCATCTGTGTGGCTTTTATTCTCTTACATCGCACTTCTGGCAAATGTATTTGGAAAATATGTTTGCCGCATGGAGCCGAAGAGCTGCATCTGAAATGCAATTCCTACATCTTCCCCTTCCCAGAAAATGTGCACATTTCCATTAGGGTGGAGATGTATAATTTATGCTTTAGATGAGACACTGTTGGCAGAGCGTAAGGTGTGAGGGTCTTGTGCTTCCTCTCTGCTTGGCGATGCCGTCATACCTGAAGCTGCTTCCAGTCTGTGGGTTGAATCCAACCCTTGCTTGAGCAAAAGTCCATTTGTGCAATGGGACTTCCCCATCTACTCCCTGCATCCCCCTGCACGTAGTGCAAATCTGCTCTGGTGGATCTCCCACCTTCTGGAGTAGATTTGGGGGGCTGCAGGGGAGAGGGGGAAACCAGTTCCTCCAACAGTCCCCTCCCGCTGGTGGAGTGACTCCATTGGATACAACCCTTTAGCAGGAAAAGGACAAAACGCATTAATACACTATTGAGATGTGAGCTTTCATTGGCAACAGCTTATTTCATCAGAAAAAAGTAAGTAAAATAGGTAAGTATATCTGGTATCCTGGGCTGTCACCTAAAAGCACAGGCCTCAACAAAGGTGTTACGCAGCACACTCTATGTCTAGACAGGGAACTGAGAACTCAGGGTGGAATCATCACAGGGCTTGGTTTTGCCTTCTAGGAACTGGTCTCCCTTATTGTGGGTGAAACATGGAGGACGAGATTGACCTCAACATGCTGCAAGAACCCTTTGCTGTCCCTAGAGACCCATGGTCCTGTAATCCTGGAGGTCGGCTGTGGGTCAGGCGCAATTGCTCTGAGTCTTCTGAAGAAGCTGCCCCGCGTGAGTGAAATGATCACTATATGGATAAAAATAATGTTGAGATACCTGTATCCCCATTTCACACAGAAAAATGCAGACAAGTAGAAGGAAGAAAGGCTAATGCTTTGAAGTGTTTGTGATTTAGGGCCTAATAAGCAGACCAAATATCATATTCACATTTCATTTTGCAAGGACTCTCCTCCCAACTGGTCATTTTCAGCTTTCAGAAGTTCATCCGCTGGCCCAATCCCCGGGCCCACCTCTCGCTGCATTTCCCTAAAACACCAACACACCAGGAGACTGGATAACAACACTGGACTACGCTGCAGAGCTGTCATATACTACTCTAACCCATCCACCCCACACACACACAATGGGAATAACAACACTGGACTACTTTGTAGGACTTATGTAACCCGCACTTTCTCAATCACAGCCTTGCCTCCAGCAATATGTGTATAATAATGATTAACTTTATCTGCACACATTGTCAGGGATATATATATATACACACACATACACCTGAGGTAGAAAGATCATGAACTCCTGTCTTTTGTTTCTTCTTTCATTCTTCCTTCTTTTCTTTCTTTCTTTCTTTCTTTCTTTCTTTCTTCCTTTCTCAGAGCCAGGTCATTGCCATAGATAAACTGGAAGCTGCTGTGAATCTCACCAAAGAAAATGCTGAAAGGTAAAAGCACACATCCCATATACTAATAGTGAACACATCCCTCAGTTGAATCGTGTAGTCAAAATTGCACCATCCAAGCACAAGGTATAAGCAGACTTGGGGAAACCCCCAAGGTTTGCAGAAGTACACAAAAATATTTAAGAACACACACACCCAGCAACCCATGCCAGCACAGAATGCTCACTGAGCAGGCTTGGGATGGGGCAGAAAGCTAGGGGGAGGAGGAATTGAATGGAATGCCTGGATCTAGGACAGGTCCAAGATGTTTTGCTGCCTGAACCAAAGAACAACATGGTGCCCCCTCCCATTCCATGTACAAAACCCTTTCTTCAGGACTAAACATTTTTGTTCAATGCTGATGGATGGGACAGCATCCTCCACCACACCTGAAGGCAGCAGGCTAGCTTAGGGGGCAAAGGGAAGACCATCTCTCCTCCATCACCTTACTATGACCTCCCAGCATTTGCCACCTGAGGCAACTGCCTCACTTTGCCTAATGGTAAGACCAGCCCTGCCTGCATTCCTGAACAAGAACACTCCACACTGCCACATTTTGTTTGTTACAGTTTACTTCTTTGTTGATCAGGTATCCAGTTGCCCACCATCAGGACTCTTGAGGCAATTCACAAGTCAAGCACATAGCTCTGCCAGTATTTCTGTATTTTACTAAATAAGCAGTTTACCTGTTCAAGCACTTGATGGAGAATGTGCATAAATCCAGTACAGAAAACACAGTGCTAAAATAATGCTTTAAAGAAACACCTCCTATTTCAGAGAAGTATTAAAGCACTTGAAATTAACTCATGTGCCAAAAAGCATGGAAAATGCAAATTAAGGCACTTAGATTTAAACTTCTGAACCACATAAACAGTAGACACATTCTATTGTCTTGCATATTGTGCTCACTTATAACATTGCCTCCATGCACCCCCACTTTCCTTTGCTCCTTTAGCCCCAGTCCTCTTCCTCTACACGTACCCCAGACTATCCTTTGTGGACCCAATCAAGAGAGGATACAGATTTTTTTTAAAAAAGGAACCTGTTAAGACTGCCCTTTAAAAATAAAAGGCTTGCATTTTGCATTTACTTTGTTCGCCCCACCTTGCTCAGCTTTTATTCTAAAATTATATGTACAGATAATCTAATGAACTTCCATGCAACTCAGTCTGCTAGGCACTTGGGATTTGTATCTTACTAGGGGGAGAAATCAGATATTTAGCAACCCCACAAACTTAGTGCACTTGGACAGGTGTTGGCAACCTGATGCCCTCCAGAAGTTTTAGACTATAACTCCAATAAGCCCCAGCCAGCATGGCCAATGTTCAGGAATTATGAGAACTGTAATCTAAAATATTTTGGAGGGCACCAGCTTTCCTACTCTGTTCTAGGATAGAAGTTCAAGGTTACTTGGATGTAGCTCAATTAACCATTCCTATATGTACTATAACTTTTAAAATTCTTTATGGGAACTGAACACACACTTCATATACACCCACACCCAAGCACTTCACCACATACACACACCAAGGACACTGCTCCCCCTTTCCTTGACCTGTTGGCTTCAACCTTGCCAGTGTGGCAGCAGCCATCTATGTTTGTGGAAGAGGCAGTGAGCATTTATTGCAAGATCTTCAACCAAGATTTGCATTTAGAGGCATGGGGACCTTAGAAACAAATAACACAAGACATACACCACGAATTTTGATAAAAGACAAGACCATCACAATTTCATCACATTTTGGACACATTTAAAGAGGCAAATAAAAAATGTGTGAGCAAAAATAGTTGCACGCAGGAGAAAAATGAAAAAGGGGACATACTTTATCTGCTATATTTAGCTGTTTCTCAACAAATTTTCCTGAAATTTGGACAGCATGGTGCTCAACACATAGATACTCTGTGCCAAATTTCAGACAATTTAGACAAAGCGTCATGGTTTTATAAACATTTAGAATGTTCAGGGCTTATAATGGCGGAATGTGGTTTAACACATCTATTTTCATTCTTATAGCACTGTCACACATGTATAATGGAAAGGATTACTAAAATCAACTATCATACAGTATAATTACTGGAGAAAAGCCTAGTCATATTTAAAAAAATTATAAGAGGGGACTATGAGATACTCAGAAGTAGTTTATCTATCCAGGCTTTTAAATACAAACAAGCTTGACAATATAAGGCGTGGTCTCCCTAAGTCATCTTGGGAAAGTGAAATTAATGACTAGAGATCACATGTTAATAAGTGTGACAGAGTAAGTAAGAGGAACAGTATATATATGATTTCCTTTGATACTGTATGACGTATTACCCTTTTTAAAATCATGACCTTCTTCTCTTCTGATTCCTGGGGACTTTTCTTTCTTACTGTTTCTGTAGCACCTGGATCCATCCGAGATGTTAACACAGTAATTCAAAGACTATGTTGCAATACCAGTAGATAACCATGGGTGTAATGCAGTTGTAGGAAGAGTGCTGTTTCTGATTCACATATATTATTAACTTTCCCTCTGGGGGTGAGGGGAAGCCATTCTGGATGGCAGGGGAAAAAAGAGAGCCCGAAGCCAAGTTACACATGAGCAGTTAATTTAGCTTAGGATGATTACACTGACGAAAACTACAGCTTACAGTTGGACAGATGAACCTGGCATATCCTGAGTTAGACCCCTGGCCGCCTTAGCTCAGCACTGACTGCTCTGATTAGTGCCAAACTGAAGTGGGCAGTGTGCTTCTCCTAAACATTTTTGCTGTCCCAAAAATGTGCTCCTCCCTTCTGGTGATTATTTGCAAGTCTTCACAAAGGAGTTGAAAACTATTCAGAAGCATTGGGGCAGGTGCTGGGAGGGGGAGGAACGCATCCCCTCTGTCTCAGCAATGGGGTGACGTTCTCTCGCCCTGATCCAGTGGTGCTTCTGCAGTCCTTGGACAGCATGTGGGTGGAGATACACATCTCACTGAAGTTAATGCAGTGCAGATGAATGATGTCTGTGAATCCCCCATTCTGCCCCTAACTAGTCATGCACACCTAGAACTGGATCAGGGTGAAAATGTCTTGCCAGCCCATGCTGACAGGCAATGAATCTGCCAGCATGGTTCCCAGCCTCACCCTAAAACAATAGCAGATCAGGAGAACAGGAGCTGTAAACAAGCATGAAAAATGTGTGGAAGAGGGGATGGCAGGGTTTTTTCCATGACACACAAAAATGTGTCACAGTACTAATTCTAGTAGCTCCTCTGTATCAGGCAGAGGTCCTGTTCCCAGCCCTGTTACCTGAAGTCTTTTTAACTGGAATTTCCATGGATTGAGCCATGGGTCTTATGTATGTTGAATGCAGTCTGTGCCACTGAGCTGCGGCCCCTATCAGTCCTTTGCTCATACATCATTGCTACCTAGATATAAATTTGAGCATAGAAATTTGTTGAAACTTAGTGCTGGGGGTTAGTGGATGCAGATTCTCCAATGCTTGGTAGTGCCTGATGCTGTGTAAGAAAGGGAGGCTTCTGATTTTCCCTATCTCACCCACTCCTGGCTGGAAAGAACAAGCAAGAGTGTGTGTGTGTGAGAGACAGACAGACAGACTGACTCCCTCTTGAGGGAGGAGGGCTGCAGCCTGCTGTTGAGTTTATTATAAAAAGGGGCTTTCTTATGCCAATGTAAATTATTTATCCACTTTATGGATCAGATATACCACCTGTAAATGGGGCATAGGATACCATATACACCACCAAAGACCTTGAGTAACATTTGGTTGGGTATATGAGGCCTAAAGAACTGCAGTCCCATTTACGTGATCTTGGGATGGTGTAATCAGCCTTTTCTAATGCATTGAATAATGAATCATTGGCTCTGTTTGGAGGTAACAGCTGTGTTAATTAACCCACAAATTGTGCATGAGCCACTTCCTATTTCCAGTAATAGTCTACAAATGCTTCATTCATAGGGTGTTACTGTGATGTCTGAACCCAGGCACTTGGGGTTGTTCATGGATTTAACAATCCTAAATTAAGCTGTGGTTTATTGTTGTGGCATTTGTAAGTTGTTGCTGGAAACAGAAAGTGGTTCACATGCAGCACACGACCCTACAATCTGTTGATTAATTCACCCACAAATTGTCGCCGAACACTGCTGTTGTGTCTGAACAGAGCCGTTGAGTTGAAAGAGAGTTACCAACCCTGTTTCTCAAGTGTTGCCCTTCTTATACGGACTGCTGGTGCACAGGGCAGAAACCACATGGGTTTTCACTCTTCTGAATGTCGTAGTTGGGCAAACCATATCCCTAGCTGCTAACACAGGAGAATCTGATAAGGAACTGCTGGTTAGAAGCAAACATGGAGCTTTGCAAATTCCCCTTTAATTTCTACTTCTAACCTTGAGAAGCTGCCAAGACTCATCTCCCTGCAGCTGTTTCCCATGAAGCCAGCATGTTAAGCAGTGTTATCTTCCAGTCTAAGCCAGTTGTGGGCTTGCCCTGCCTTTTAAAGCTGCATGTTAGGATGTTAGTGTTCCCCTGTGGGCAAAGCTTGGTAAGAGCCATCCTCTGCTAATGAGTACCACACCTGTACCTCCCAAAGGCATGTGATTACAGACTGATGAATTTTCTTTTTCTTGGCCCTTCATTCCTAATCAGGAACTGCCTTATGCTTAGGCTCCCTGGTAATGAAAACTGGGCAAGGCCATGGAACTTGGCACCTCATTCTTTTAGTTACTAAATACCACCACTGACTGTGGTTGCTGGTTGTGTAAGGACTTGCCAAACAGCTGTTCTCTCTGCTTCCACTCATATAGTAACTAAGCACCACCAGAAAACTTTCCAGCTGTAACAATTATTTTTATTTAATATCACTTCTGTTCTGCCCATGCTTTATAGAATTCAAGAAAGGTTATGCAGGACTTAGAGTCAAACACATTATGATCATGTGGCACAGCCTTCCTGGACTGTACCATTTCAGACTGCAGATGGTAATGGGAATCACTTGTTTTTTTATTTATTCATTTAAGTGATGTATATATGACTTACCATATCTAAAAATTATCCAAATGCGGTTTCCATTTTTAGCCCCACAATTCATATGTGAACCCCTTAGAGATTTTATTATATTAAATGGTATATGAATACTGATAATAAAGAAAAGCCAGCAATGTGAGGTAGGCTAGTCTGATAGAGTAACAAGCTCTGTGCCTGGGCAGGGACACGAACCCTGGGCCATTTTCCCCATGGTCCAAGTCAAACACTCTCTCCACGACACCACAGTGCCTCTCCAAGATATGGCATGGAGAGCCCCGCACCAACATCACTGCTGCTGCACCCACTGTGCTACTTGCACAATCACCTCCATATGCAAGGCAGGAGAGTTGGGGACCAGCCTGGTCTGAAGGGTGGGGTAGTGAGTACTATGGAGACCAGAGGATATTTGATACAGGCCCAACCCCTCCCCACCACCCCTGTCTCCCTCAGACGCACACACATGCACGCGCTCCACCAGGCTTCGCTCCCTATTGCTTTCTGAATGAATTAAAAATGCACTTAAGGGCGCAGCCCTATGCATGTTTAGACAGAAAAAAGCCCTACAACTCTCAGCATTCCCCAGCCAGCCTTGCGCCCTAAGTCATGTTAGTTTTAATCTGACATTAAGCACTCCTCATTTACTCTGAAGGGCTGTTGACTTTTTTTCTCTCTCTCTCCTGTCTCATCTTCCCTTCGTGTCTTTCTTGATGGCTCATTTCAGCTCAAGCTAATCTATCCCACTTCTCCTTTTCAAATTTAACTTTTGTCTGCCCTAAAGTGCAAAGCCCACCGTAGCTCTGCTGTGGATGCAAAGTGGAATTTTACCTTGGGGCATATCATAGCAGCAGTGTGGAATGGCTTCTAGGGCCCTGCTTCTTCCATATGGTACAATTTATCAGGGACAGAATCAGGAAACCCTGTTTCGTTCACTTAAAATAATCTGTCAACTTGGTGCAAAAAAGGGGGAAATGGGTCTGCAGTTGCTATTAACAGGAAGGACTTCCAGATGTAATGAGAATTTTTTTAGAGAAGCTAGTGTGGCCTAATGGACAGAGTGCTGAGTCTGGGAGACAGAGGTTTGCAAGCTCAGCCACTGACTGTTGGATGGCCCTCAGCAGATTAGTAGTTCCCAGCTTTCAGTCTTTAAAGTGGGAATGATGATGACTTCCCAGGCAGCATAATATGGGGGTGGGGATTGCTGTAAGGATTGCAAAAGTTGTTGCTTAATGAAAGTTCTGCATAATTGGTGGATTGCAACAACAGGTTGTTCTGTTTTGAGTTTGTGGAATGTTAAATTGTTTTTAGTAGTGTTGTTGCTTTTAATATTTTAATGGTGGTTTTGTTGGTTTTGATTTGTTGTACGTTGCCTTGGTTGTTTTACGCCAGAAAGTCGATACAAAAATCCTACAAATAAATCAATACAAATGAGAGAACAACATAAGCACTCCACAATTCTGTGATCACATAACTTTGTTGTTGATTTCCCTCAGTGCTTTTTTTTACCTGTGATTTGGGAGTGATGGGTTTTAACAAGTGTTTTCAGTCATAAAATGTTAAGTGGTGTGTGTGCATGTGTGTGTGTTTCTTGTGCATAATCTCCTCTCCATAGGTTACATCTACAGGACAGGATCAGCATCCTTCACCATGACATCTCTTCAAGTAAGTCCCTTTCATATTTGCATTTATCTGTTCTAAATGGTATGAGGGGAAGGGGAGAGATGAGGTCTGTCTTGCATGAAAATACAAGACAGCTGGAAAGACCTACCCGCACATTCGCTTTCCAGGAACACTGTGCAGTAACCTGCAGAATGCAGTTGCCAATAATGGCCTTTGTACCTCCCAGCATCATTTCAGAGTGTAGTACCCCCAAAATATGTCAGTAACCATCCTAATATATTTGAAGGGTTAGCCTTAATTATAATGTCACATCAGACTTTTGTATAGTGTTGGCAAAATGAGGAAGTACAATATGGGAAGTTCATTCACGTGTGAAGTTTCTGTTGGTCATATGCGCAAATATTGATTGTGTAGCCTCAGTGGTGTAGAGCGCCTTTCAGCGCCTTTGCACCAGCTGCAAAGCCCCCTCCTGGGGTAGAGAGAGTCTGGCTACAGTTACTCATACACTGATACCTTCCAGGTTAGACTGCTGCATAATGTGTTGTACATGAGGCTGCCTATTAAAGACTGCCCAGAAACTGCAGTTAAAGTGCATCTGCCAGACTATTAACTGGGACCAGAGGTTGGGAACACATCTCACCTGTGCTTAAACAGCTTACTGGCTTCCAGCCTATTTCTGAGCACAATCCAAAGGGCTGTTGCTTGCCTTTAAAGCCCTACAAAGCTTGGGACCTGGATATTTGAAGGAGCATCTTGAGAACACAGGAAGCTGCCTTATACTGAGTCAGACCACCGGCCCATCTGGCTCAGCATTATCTACACAGACTGGCAGTGGCTGTCAGAGTTTCACACAGGGGGCTTTCCCAGTCCTACGTGGAGATGCCAGAGGTCAGACCTGGGACCCTCTGCATGCAAAGCATGTGCTCTACCAATCAGCTATGGCCCCTCCCTGCAGTCTCCCACATCAACCTGCCTATACATTAAGATCTTACTCAGAAGCCCTCCTCAAGGTACCCCTACCATCTGAGGTGATGCGGGTGGCAATGGGGGAGAGGGCCTTTTTAGTTGTGGCCCCGCACTTGTAGAATTCTATCCTCAGGGAAGCTCGCCTTGTGCCAATGCTAATGTGCTTAGGTCCAACCAAAGATGACCCCCCCCCCCGGTTTTAACCTTTGATGTATATATTTTTTAATTACTGTTGTGATTGTTTTATTGCTGGCTTTTGATATTGTATTGTATTGTCAGATATTGTACTGATTATTGCTGTTTTATTGTGTGCTATAAAATATTGTAGACAGCTCTGGAAATTGTCCCATAAACTATTATTTATTCTAAAATTACAATACTTCATTCCATATGTTCCAGCCAGATACAGCAGTCTTCAGTTCCATTAACATTGTTTTGCAGTTTGCTCTAAGGCTGGTTGGGATTTATTTTTTAATGTGTTTGATTATTTGGTTGTGGGGGAGGGAGGCAATGGCCTTGTTCAGATGATAATTCCAGGCTTCATAAACCATGATTTATGAAGCCAGGAATAAGTGTTGGGGCCAAGTGCACCTCCCTCCCGTCCCCCACCATACCTCATCTACATCACAAAGATCTAGGTTTGTATTAAGCCAGAATTCCCTGTTATGTGTGACCTGGGGAACTCTGGTTTAATGATGGTTAACAAACCAGGAGAATAAGCCAGAACCATGTTGACTTATTTTCCTAGTTTGTTAACCAACATTAATCCAGAGTTCCCCAGTTCTGAGCTATTGGGATGTCTTAGTACCAGCCAGGATCTTTGTGCCAAAGCCAACATGTGATGTGGGGAGGGGATTGGCGATGGTTTATAAAGTCTGGGGTGATTTTCCAAACCAGACCAAACTATACCTGCAAGTTGGGAGGTATAGGTTAATTGGGAGATAAACACATGTAATTTGGGGAATAATCTTTTGCGGTATTATTATGACTAAAGTTTGTTTTGATCCTTTAATGTAGGTCCTTGGGAATATCTATTGCCTTGGGGTTTGGTAGACGCTATAATCAGTAATCCACCTTACGTTTTCCACGAAGACATGACTCACTTGGCGGCAGAAATCCTCTGGTAGTCACACAACTCTTCCTTCTGTCATCCTTATTATGTTTTGTTTTTCCTTTGCTCTTTGATAAAGACTGCTGGGGGTCTAAGGGCCAAACTAGACATGATGTGGGAGATCCATGTACTAATAGGATCCCTCTTCAGTTTTAAAGAATTAGTACTAGCAACTCTGGAACCATCCCCCAAAATTGAATAGGGGACATGGCTCTGAGGAGGGGATAACCCTTTCTTTTTATGCAGTTTTCCCAGTTTAAAATTACTCTTGCTGGAGCTGTGTTTGTTCCACTGGGAGAAAAGTACAAGCACCACATTGGAAATGGTATATTTACCAATCAGATGGTGTAGGAGAAAACAATGATCTATAGTAGAGCATTCCCTTTGAAAGCCAACTTGTTCCTCGGCCAGGATCCTAAACTCTTCTAACTAGGACTCTAATTTCTCTAAGAGGTATTTACTATAGAGCTTGCCAATCACATCCAGGAGACTTAATTGGTCTATAATTTCCCGGGTCAGATATAGAACCGCCCTTATGGATTGGGATGACAATTGCTACAGCCCAGTCCTTTGGGAATACTCCTGAGACATCAATAGTTGAAAACAAGAATGCAAGCAATGGGGCCCACCAATTAATTTGATCTTTCAAAAGATCAACAGTTACACCACTGAAGCCTGGGGCTTTATCTTTTTTGAAGCCTGTAATTAAGTTAACAACTGTTTCTGGGGTTACAGAGGGCCACGCTTGCTGGTTAACCAAGTTCCCTGGACCCATATCTATCTCTGTCCCCACTACATAAAACAGCTTTCAAAAGTGATCATCCCATCTAGATGCACTGATGGGGGATAAATTTTGCGGAGGACTTGGCTTGTGATGTTGATTTATCAGCCTCCAGAATTTTGTTCTATCCTTAGACTTTAGGGCAGACCCCAGCTCTACCCACTAGAAAAGGAAGTATTCCCTTTTTTCATTTTAATTAGGGTTTTAAACAATCGGCATTGCTCAAGATACCAAATTGGAAGGGAGACAGTCGCAACTCCTTTAAGCATATTATGAGCTCTGTTTAGTTCTTTCTTCTGTAGCTTACAATCTGAATTGAACCATAGTTTTGAAGAAGTTTTAGGGCATACTTACAGTCGTGGCGTGTGGAATAACAAGGGTTCCAGCTCTGCAGTCATGTCCTGGAATAGGTCAATTTTAGCTTCCCCAATATGACCATCCATTATTAGATCATATAGGTGTCTCATTTTATTGGAAGCAACTGTTTGTCCTGATTCCTGTTGATCCACATTTTGCCATTGAATCCTTATTCTTATATTGTGTATATTTTGCCTCATGGGGTAAATAGCAACTTTGTGGAGGAATATTCCTCTGGTGCCACAGCCCCAATCGAATTGGGGAACTCCACAGCTGCTACTAGCCCTTGGGCAATCCTAGTCATCAGTCTCCCATTTCATGTCTAATTTTGCTCTTAAAAGGCCATCAGCACTGGGATCTAGCAATGACAAAACTCCCTTCAGGCTCAAGGGAACTAGGAATAGTTCCTCCTTTTCACTTCAAAGACCTACAAGCACTGTTACTAATCTGCAACAATGTGTTCAGGTTCACTTTGTCCAAATGAGCTGCTGCTGTTCTTGTTATGAAATGTTTGGTTATGCAGGACTTCACATTTTTCTAAGCACTGTACAAAGAATAATAGGGACACGTTCCACTGGCAGTTTGTTGTTGTTGTTGTTCAGTCGTTCAGTCGTGTCCGACTCTTCGTGACCCCATGGACCATAGCACGCCAGGCCTTCCTGTCCTGCGCTCTCTCCCGGAGTGTGCTCAAGTTCATATTCATTGCATCCGTGATGCTATCTAGCCATCTCATCCTCTGCCGTCCCCTTCTCCTTTTGCCTTCAGTCTTTCCCAGCATCTGGGTCTTTTCCAGGGAGTTTTCTCTTCGCATTAGGTGGCCAAAATATTGGAGCTTCAGCTTCATTATCCGTCCTTCCAATGAGCGGTCAGGGTTGATTTCCTTTAGGATGGACTGATTTGACCTCCTTGCAGTCCAGGGGACTCGTAAGAGTCTTCTCCAGCACCACAGTTCGAAAGCATCAATTCTTCGGCGCTCAGCCTTCCTTATAGTCCAGCTCTCACAGCCATACATTACTACTGGGAAAACCATAGCTTTGATTAGACGGACCTTTGTCGGCAAGGTGATGTCTCTGCTTCTTACTATGCTGTCTAGGTTTGCCATAGCTTTCCTCCCAAGGAGCAAGCGTCTTTTAATTTCATGGCTACAGTCACCGTCTGCGGTGATCTTGGAGCCCAAGAAAGTAAAATCTGTCACTGCTTCCATTTCTTCCCCTTCTATATGCCAGGAAGTGATGGGGCCAGATGCCATGATCTTAGTTTTTTTAATGTTGAGTTTCAAACCAGCTTTTGCACTCTCCTCTTTCACCCTCAACAAGAGGCTCTTGAGATCCTCTTCGCTTTCTGCCATTAGGGTGGTATCGTCTGCATATCGGAGGTTGTTGATAATTCTCCCAGCAATCTTAATTCCAACCTCTGATTCATCCAACCCGGCATTTCTCATGATGTACTCTGCATATAAGTTAAATAAGCAGGGTGACAATATGCAGCCTTGTCGTACTCCTTTCCCAATTTTGAACCACTCGGTTGTTCCATGTCTGGTTCTTACTGTTGCTTCTTGACCCTCGTACAGGTTTCTCAGGAGACAGGTAAGGTGGTCTGGTACTCCCATCACTTTCAGAATTTGCCACAGTTTGTTGTGATCCACACAATCAAAGGCTTTAGCGTAGTCAATGAAGCAGAAATAGACGTTTTTCTGGAATTCTCTTGCTTTCTCCATGATGCAGCGAATGTTGGCGATTTGATCTCTAGTTCTTCTGCCTCTTCTAAACCCAGCTTGCACTTTCGGTAGTTCTCGGTTCACATACTGCTGAAGCCTAGCTTGTAGGATTTTGAGCATCACCTTGCTGGCATGTGAAATGAGCGCAATTGTACGGTAGTTTGAACACTCTTTGGCGTTGCCCTTCTTTGGAATTGGAATGTAAACTGACCTTTTCCAGTCTTGTGGCCACTGTTGAGTGTTCCAGATTTGTTGGCATATTGAATGCAGCACTTTCACAGCATCATCTTTTAGGATTTTAAATAGCTCGGCTGGAATACTGTCATCTCCGCTAGCTTTGTTGTTACTAATGCTTCCTGAGGCCCACTTGACTTCACTCTCGAGGATGTCCGGCTCAAGTTCAGTGACCGCACTATCATGGCTATCAGGGACACTCAGATCTTTCCTGTATAGTTCTTCTGTGTATTCTTGCCACCTCTTCTTAATCTCATCTGCTTCTGTTAGGTCCCTGCCTTCTTTGTCCTTTATCATGCCCGTCTTTGCACAAAACGTTCCCTTGAGATCTCCAATTTTCTTGAAGAGATCTCTAGTCTTTCCCATTCTGTTGTTTTCCTCGATTTCTTTGCATTGTTCATTTAAGAAGGCCTTCTTGTCTCTCCTTGCTATTCTCTGGAACTCTGCATTCAGTTGGGTATATCTTCCCCTTTCTCCCTTGCTTTTCGCTTCCCTTCTTTCCTCAGCTACTTGTAAAGCCTCATCAGACAGCCACTTGGCTTTCTTGCATTTCTTTTTCTTTGGGATGGATTGAGTTGCTGCCTCCTGAACAATGTTACGGACCTCCGTCCATAGTTCCTCAGGCACTCTGTCTATCAGGTCTAATCCCTGAAATCTATTCCTCACCTCCACTGTATATTCATCAGGGATATGATTTAGGTCATACCTGAACGGTTTAGTGGTTTTCCCGACGTTCTTCAATTTAAGCCGAAATTTTGCAAGAAGCAGCTCATGATCTGAGCCACAGTCAGCTCCAGGTCTTGTTTTTACTGACTGTATGGAGCTTCTCCATCTTTGGCTGCAAAGGACATAATCAATCTGATTTCGATATTGACCATCTGGTGACGTCCATGTGTAGAGTCGCCTCTTGTGCTGTTGGAAAAGAGTGTTTGCTATGATCAGCATGTTCTCTTGGCAAAACTCTATTAGCTTTTGTCCTGCTTCATTTTGTACACCAAGGCCATGCCTGCCTGTTATCCCGGTGATTTCTTGACTTCCTACTTTAGCATTCCAATCCCCTATGATGAAGAGGACATCTTTTTTTGGTGTTAGTTCTAGAAGGTGTTGTAGGTCTTCATAGAACCGATCAACCTCAGCTTCTTCGGCCTCAGTGGTTGGGGCATAGACTTGAATTACTGTGATGTTGAATGGTTTGCCTTGGATTCGTACTGAGATCATTCTATCATTTTTAAGATTGTACCCCAGTACTGCTTTTCCCACCCTTTTGTTGACTATGAGTGCTACTCCATTTCTTCTAAGGGATTCTTGCCCACAATAGTAGATATGATGGTCACCTGAATTAAATTCGCCCATGCCTGTCCATTTTAGTTCGCTGATTCCCAAGATGTCGATGTTCAATCTTGCCATCTCATGTTTGACCACCTCCAGCTTACCTTGATTCATTGATCTGACATTCCATGTTCCTAAACAATATTGTTCTTTACAGCATCGGATTTTCTTTTCACCACCAGACACATCCACAGCTGAGTGTCCTTTCGGGTTTGGCCCAGCCGCTTCACTCTTTCTGGCGCTACTTGGAGATACCCTCTGCTCTTCCCCAGTAGCATATTGGACACCTTCCGACCTGAGGGGCTCATCTTCCGGCGTCATCTCTTTTAGCCTTGTGATACTTTCCATGGGGTTTTCTTGGCAAGAATACTGGAGTGGGTTGCCATTTCCTTCTCCAGTGGACCACATTTTGTCAGAACTCTCTGCCATGACCTGTCCGTCTTGGGTGGCCCTGCACGGCATAGCTTATGGCTTCACTGAGTTACGCAAGCCCCTTCGCCACAACAAGGCAGTGATCTCCCCTCAATCTGTCCCCCCAACAGCTTTTCTCCTCAGTTGAGCTCTAGTACTGGAAGTGTACACAGGTTGGAAAGAAGGGCTGGGGAGAGGAGATTCCACCTTTTATATATCTGCTATATTTTTGTCCGTCTTTTCAGACAATTGTCATCTCCCAAAATGGTTCACATCAATAAAAGAGAGAGAGAGGCCCTGCCATCAGGCTTACAACCTAAAAAGACAACAAAATACAAAAGGGAAGGGAAGTGGGGCAGAGGGGAAGGAAGAGGAGGGAGATCTTCCTTTGCTGGTGTTTCTGCTTGAATAGCAATTGGTGGTTCTTGTTCCTTTGGCCGATGGATGGGACCAGAGCTGGTCAGGTCAACTTAGAGCCATTGGCCACCACAATATACATGGAAAGAAAACAACAACAGTACAACCACATATTTATATATACATACATACACATCCAACAGAAACATCCCCTCTGGGTGGGACCAGACATTCTTTCCCCTTCCTTCTGCAGTCCCAGTGTCAAGGGGCAACTGTTGGTTGGGGGGTGGGGGTGTTTTCTGGCAGGGAAGGGGGAAGTGAGTTCCTTGCAGCTGCTCCCTCTCTGGCATTCATCACTCGCTCATCCCATTTGCTGTTAAAATTGGACCACCAACACCATTTTCTGTGTGATTAGAGAAGATCTGTCTTAAATAAATGGACCCACTTCTGTCATGTCTAATTTAGCCCTTAGTACTCCATGTAAATGAGAACTGTTTCCTTTGCACCAAAACCAGACAAGAGTAAAACATGGTGACAGGCACCATTGATCTTGGGGAATGAACGTGTTCAAGGCAAATCAGACAGTGAATAGCAGTGAGTGATAATTATCCCCAAAATGATACACCAGGAGTGTCTACAGTTTCCCATTTGCGAGAACTTTCCATTCCCCCTTTTTCCCATCTGCTAAATCTCTAGAAGACTCTAATGGCGTATTATCCTTTGCAGTTGTTTTCTGGTAACATGCATGTTTTGCTGCTGTTCGTAAAGTCAGATAATGCTTTGGCTTTTAAACCTTGTCTTTGATCTCTAGCTATGAGGACCTGGGTGCCCTGGATGGAGGAAGCGATGGGATGAGTGTAATCAAAGAAATTCTGAATCTGGCTTCTAACATCCTCAAGGATTGTGGGTGAGTTCTGATATTGGCTTCTTTTTTTCAGACTATAAATGGTTTCTGTTGTAGGGCTTGAAAAGTGAGAAGGAGGCTTCCTGAGGAGTGCTGTCTACCTTCAGCCAAATGTGCTGTCTACCTAAGCTACAGCCAAACTAGCTTGGAGGCAGAGAAGCACAGGAGTATGCAAATTAGAGCAACTTCTGTCTTTTCCCAACTCCCGTCCTCTTCTATCCCCCCCCCCCCCGCCACCTCAGATAGAGGGGAAATTGAGAGGGAGCACATCACTGAGAAGAGAAATCCTACCCTTGCTTACATACTCTAGTCTCTTTCCCACTCCTGGTTGTCTTACCTTGCTTAGGAAAAAGGGAGCCCAAAACTGGGGGACCCCATGGAGAATCTCTCTTTCTTTACCTGCCTGAGGACTCTAGTCTCTGCCTCCCCCACTACCCTTATCATTTTGGATAATAGCAGGAAGTAGGAAATTGTGCTTACATTTAGTGGTTAGTCCTCTATCATCACACACACACACACACACACACAATTACTTTTAGTTAGAATGTTTTTTTCCTCAGAATTATTACTATATGCAAGATACATAAAGAGAAAATGTTTACCAACACAAACAATTCTTCACATGTAACCCAAATACCAACACTTTAGGCCCCTAAATGTCAATATTATTGGCTCTAGCCACTGTTGCCTGGTATGCCTGAAGGTCATTGAGGAAATTGGTCTCTGAAATGTAAAGAATAAGAAAGTTGTAGTGGAAAAGATGGAATTATGAAAAGGAACATTTAAAAAGTGGATGAACTAGAGGGGTGGAGTTACACTGGGGTACTTCTTGGAAAGTGATCCTAGAATTACTATTTGAGGCAGTTTCTTGAGTTATTTGAGGCAATTCTTTTGGGAAAAGCAGAAGCAGGTAAACAGGCAGCAGCTTCCCAAGATATCCTGCCCTGCAATGACAGGGAAGGTGTGGTGCCCTAGTATTAAGGATACACCCATTAACCAGAAAACCTCGCTCTGCTAGTGAGGATCTCTGTAAAGAAAGGTTGGGAGGAGGGAAACTGTGGTAGGTCTGATAAACAAGTTTGAGAAAGATCTCTTTAATGTCTGCTTCATTAACCTGAGGCAGAGATCTATTACAAGTAGAGATTTAACCAAATCTCCATTCAAACAAAAAAAATTAGCTTGTTAAATACCAAGTCAACATCTTAAACAAGTAACAACCTATTGCCTCTTTTACACAACTACAGTGTTCTAGTAGATTCCAAAAGACTTGAGGAAAACTACAAAGTAAAAAATCACAAAACATTGAAAATGTCAATGTTCTTTATATGTACTGGTTGTGGTAAACTTGGGGTGCTTCCAGTTGGGAAGCCAAGTGGGCCATGTCCAACCCCCCACTCCACACACACACACACACACACACACAACTGGCACCTTCCATCTCAGGTGTTTCATTGCTGCTGGTCCAACAGCGGTGTGCAAGGTGGCATTTCTAAGTAAACCTGCCAGCTCTCTGCCTTCCTAGTACTGAAGAAAGGGACACACACACCAGCCCCAAGGCCTGTGCATCACCACCCTGGGTGTCTTGACCCTAGGTGCTGGGAAAGCTGAAGCCGTGGTCCAGCTCAGAAGTGGCATTTGATTCTCAGGGTCACATCTTTGAGCTTAAGCTGTGTAGTGCTCAGGAAACTGTTCCTGAGAGTCATATGCCATGTCTGAACTGGGCTGCCCCTTTGACATCCATTCCTGGCACTGGAACAGAGACACAGTCCAGAAGCCTCTGAGGTAATGGTATCTCTCAGTTCTAACGCTAGGAAGAACAATGAGCTTTTCTACACAAGGCATTTGTTGTGTGCTCGTCATTCTTTACTCATGGTTGTTTACGGGGGTTTTAGACAACGAGGTGATGCTCAAGTTTCACTTCTATTTATAAACAGCACTTTTTATGAGTTTTTTTAGAGCAGGGAAAATGAGGTATTATTTCTAATAGCGAAAGAGAGCCCAATTTCCTCTTGTGTATTTGCACTATTCTTCTATGCCACAGTGCCACCTAGAGTTTATGTAGTGGAAAAGCAGAAAAGGAAACATGCCTCACGTAGTGCTCAGATCTCAATTTCTGCAATGAAACCGGAAGTAGATGCAGTGGATTAGCAGCCTTGCATAGAAAAGCCCACTGAGAGCAACATTTGGCCTGGTCAAAACTGGCCTCTGCTTTCAGGCCTCTTTCCCAGCCCCCCCAGCCCCCCCCCCCCCCGGTAAAGAAGAGGATGCTTATAGGCTCAGAGGTGCAGGGATGGGGAATCAGTATTGACATAATGGCAGCAGTCTCTGGCCCCAGGAGCAGTTTGGAAGGGGATAATCCAGCTCCTGGGCTAAAGAAGTTGGCTGTCCCTGACTTAGAGAAATTTGACCAGACAACTGCAAGAATGCACTAATCAAAAAGTAGGGGGAGGCGGGAAATGAAAGCATTAAGACTCCAGAACTTAAGTTCTTAAGAAGAGAAATTAAGCTTTTAAGGCTTAGAAGAGTAACTGTTTGGAAGTGGGTTGAACATTTTCCAACAGTTTCTGTGGGGGGAAAAAATGCAATGTTTTTTCCGGAGAATAAGAGAGCAAAAACTGGTAGCAAGTATATTGCTACATTCTTGTGGGTTTTCAAAAGCCCTGTTGACTTAACAGCCCAAGGAAAGTAACTTAAAATCTCTCCTGCAAAGTGCAAGCAGGAACCTTGTAATCTCATGCCTCAGGTTTTATGGCAGCACGTTTCATTTTTAACCTCCAAGCATAACCAGCGTTTCCCAGGATCTGTGAAGGTTTTTTATTTTACTTCTTTCTTTTCCCCTCCCCCAGCCCCTGCCCCAAGCTGGAGGCGGTGGCATTGGGAGGGGGGGGGACATGATTTTTTAGGTCACAAACAGGATCCACGCCCATATGTGAGTGTGACTGAGCCTGGTTGATTCCAAGGGAGTGTTTTGTGTGGGATAGCTCTGGAATTCTGAGGAGCACTCACTGCTTGGGTTTGGCTTTTTCTCTGTCAGCCTGTTTTAGAGCCCACAAAAGTGCCGTCGGCTGTGATCGCGCTGAGAATCTTAGGGCTGGGTTCGGGTACACAGTCATTAAGATGGCGTCAGCGTGCACTGGAAACTTAGATTCTGAGAATAATTGGTTCTGGGGGGGAGGTGCTGAGCCCTTGAGCTGTGTGGCCAAACTTCATGACACATGAAATGCACTTAACATTTCTGGGTTGGCCTTGTTGCTGTTGTTAAATAGCGTCCATGGGGGGGGGGGATCAGGATCAGGGCTGCTGCTGCTGAACTCTTTGCCCTGCCACCATCCTGACGAAAATCTTCTCTCCCCAGAAGCTGCTATTTCTTGTGGGAGAATTCCCTTAGGGCGAATCACATTTTTGAAGCGGGGGTGGCTTTTTTTTTTAAACCCTCCCCTTGCACTGCTGATCCATTCCTGATTGCCCCTCCTCCTCCGCTGCTATTTAACAGGAGGAGGAAAAAAGACACATTCCTTGTAATCGCGCAGTTAACATAGTGGGCGGGTTGGCACGATCACAGTGGCTTCTTTTCTGTTTGCCACAGTGGCTCATTTCCCTCCCTTCACATGCTGGTCGCGAGCCACCTAATTAGCATAATTGCCCTCACCGTGTGCTGGTTGTCATGATGTCCGAACCCAGTGAGGGTGGGTGGCTGGGGTGGTATACAAACCACCCAGCAACCCTAGAACAAGTCATGGGTTTCTGGGTGGTTTGTAAACCACCCCAGCTACCCACCCTCACCAGGTTCGGATGTCACAAGAACCCATGCCCAGTGAGGGTAATTACACTAATTGAGTGGTTCGCAACTGGCACACGCAAGGAGAAAATAAGCCACCGTGATTTATTTTCCCTCCATGTTACTGGGAGCCCAGTCATTATGGAGGCTGGCCCTCGAGTGCAGTTACAGTGTAGGGAGAGGTGTCAAATTGTCTGTTTTATGCCCAGCATGAGTTAACTGATTTGGCAGATAAAATGGGGATTATGAGCTAATGCTTGTGTAAAAATAGTGAAAGCAGAATTCTCTCATAATACTAGAATTTGAGGTCATTTAGTAAAAAAATTATTAGCAAGAGGTTCAGGACTGACAAACGAAAGCCTCATTTCATGTAATGCATTCTTAGCATGGGGAATTAATTGCAACCAGTGGCAATGATAACCTCCCATCTTGGGGATGGAAAATATGTCTGCCAATGGCTGTCAGTCAGGCTAGTTAAGACAACTTCTGGTTACCAGGTGCTGAGCATCAGGAAGTGGCTCCCTCGATCTTTCTTTGCTTGCACTCAGGCACCGTTGGAAACAGAGGGCTGAACTACATGGCCCCTCGGTCAGATCCAGCACTGGCAGTTGTTAAAATTCTGTTTCCAGCTTTACATTTCCTGGCCCCAAGCGGCATTCTGGTTGCTCCTGTTTATGCCGTCATTCTTTCAATACCATCAGTTGCTTCAGTTAAGGGCCAGGATAATTCTGCACACAGGGGTATTGGAAGCATCCACTATTCTCAGTATTGTTTACTGTTGTTCTGAGTATTGTTTACACGGGCTGGCAGATGCTCTCTGGGATTTCAGCGAGGAGATTTTCCAACCCTACCTGGAGATGCCAGAGATTGAACACGGGACCTTTTGCATGCAACATAGTTGCTCTGCCACTGAGCCACGACCCGACTGCCTTGTGGATGTTATAGTCTTAAGGTTTCATAGTTAGCCATTTTTACACATGGTGCTCTTTGGCCATAAGGATAAAGATGGTTTGAGGCTTAAACGATCATGAGAATACAGATAGTTTGACACAAAAAGAATGGAATATAATGAGAATGCAGATATCGGAAGAATAATGTAGCGCTCAAGTAATAAGCTATCATTGGACTGGGTAACAATATAGTGACTGGATTCAGATGATTGTGGGGGCGAAAGAAGCCATTGTGGCTTCTTCCCCCACCCCTGTGCCTGCGACCACAATTTGAATAATTACCCGCGATGCAGCACGGGCGCTGGAGCTGGCCCACAGTACGCTGACGGTGGGGTTCACCCTGGGTCGGCTCCTGAGCTACAAGCCGCCCTGCCTGGACTCCCAACAAGCAGCTGCACTCCAACAAGATCTTCCAGCCGCTGCGGCTGCAGGGCTTCGACCCGCAGGTGGCCGGGCGCATCTTCTGGCAGTGGGCTGAGCGTGAGATGGGCAAGCGCAATACAGTCTGGTTCCACGGACCCACCACCACCAGCAAGAGCAACCTCTGCTCAGCCATTGCCCGAGCCTCCAAGAGCTACGGCTGCATCAACTGAACAATGAGAACTTTCCCTTCAATGACATGGTGGACAAGCATGCGGTCTGGTGGGAGGAGGGGGTGATGAAGGCCTCCTTTGTCAAGGCAGCCAAGGCCCTGCTAGGAGGGACCCCAGTGCAGGTGGACCAGAAGCAGAAGGGCTCCCAGGAATTCCAGTCCGCCCCCGTCATGATCACCTCTAACACCGACGTGACCCAGGTCCAGTGCTCCAACACCAGCACCTATGAGCACCGCCCTGCCCTGCAAGATGGGATGTTCAAGTTCCAGTTTAATGTCCGGCTGCCCTTGGGCTGGGGCCTCGTCGAGCCTGCAGATGCCCGGCAGTTCTTCTCAGCCATGCAGGTCCTCGATGCCATGTCCAACGAGCCAATCCCTATGAGTCTGTGGTACCCCAGGTCACTTCCTGTGCTGAGCCCCGCCTCCCCTTCGGCAAGCCTGTTAAAAGGCATGCCGCCTCGCAGCCCGGGGCAGAGGCCCCTGAGACCCACGCTCACGACTCTCTTGCTGCTGGTGCTCCGGGTCCTCCTCCTGCTCCTCCAAACAGCCCTGTGGCCGGTCTGAGCAACGGCCGGGCTGCTGGCACCCCAGTTCCAAAGAGGCCCGATCTGGCCTGCCATGAGGACCCCGCAGACCTGAGCTCCCCCGCCCTGCCAGCCAGCCAGGTGCCCTCCACCCCCCGGAAGGCCAAGAAGAAGAATGTGAGGGTCCAGCTCTTTCCCCCTTCCGCCAAGGAGGCCGCGGATGCAGAAGAGGCTCTGCGGGCCTTCAAGGTCGACTCTCCGTAGGGGCCCATCACCCATTACACGAGCCATAACCCATGACTTGTAGTAGGGGTTGCGGTGTTGTTAAGAAGCCACACCCGCCATATACCACACCAGGTTCGGATGACACAGCAACCCATGCTGCATCATGGGTAATTATGCAAAGTGGGGGGGGGGAGAAGCCACAATGGCTTCTTTTGCCCCCACAATCGTCCAGACATAGCCACTGTTTTGTAATTCAGTTGGCATTTATCTTCCTTGCTTTATCTTGTGTGTTTAATGTGGATTCTGTGTTGTGGGTTTAAAAAATGTAATGTAGAAATAAGTAGTCATAGTGCAAATGAGGACTCTCTAAACCAAAGACCATGAGCTTCTTGCATGAATTTCAGATCAGGAGGGAACACGATTGCCTTCAGTAAGGCACAATGCTATAGCAGGGGTGGGCAACTTCAGAGGGCCTGGGGGCCAATTTCTGCCCCCCCCAACCCACACACTCCCACATCCTGATGGGCTCCTGCATGCATGAATTGTCTCTCAGGCTGTTGGAATTCAGGTCTTCATTCTATAAATTTTCTCTGACTACCTCGACCACCTGCTGCAATTATTGGTAGCAAGCAATACTGTGTAAATCATACTTGGAAAACTTAAATTGTTTTTCAAGTGCTTTTTGAAACATTCACATTTAAGCTTTTGTTTCATGCATAACATTTAAGTGAACTTGTCAGAGGTCCGCATCCTTGGGCACCTACTGAGGCGTATGCCCCACTAGGCGAGCCCACTGAGCACCCTTGTTGCCTTCCGACCCTGCTGCTCTTCCTTCTTGCTGTTCCTGCCTGTTCTCCTCCCTCTCTGAGTTGTGTGCACAGAAGGAGGGAGAAAAAGCAGCAACCTCAATACCCCCCTCCCTCTTTGGGGTTTAGTGCTGATCGGGCCCAGAGGGAGAGGCAAGTAATGGGCAGTAGCAAGGAGAAGGAGGTGGGATCACTCAGTGAAGGGGGCCCACTGAGAACATCTCGCCCAAGGCTCCCCATCCTCCAAAACACCCTGGAACCAGCACTGGAACTTGAGTATTATGAGATATGTAACACAAAATATCAAAGCGTTTTTCCCCAAGTAACAGAGAGCTTAATTCAGGTTGCATCCGTTGGACTATTATGTATTGTACTATATGAACCAGTGCAGAATCATTTGAGAGGCTCGATGCTCATGACCTAATCATTCATCTGTGAAGAGTGAGGTCTGGGCTGAAGTGGGCATGTGATGGCATCAGCAGTCACCCAGCTCTTCATTTAATTAATACTTAATATGTGGCCACAAAGCTGTCAAAAGCAGTAATTGTGGCCATGTTGGAAGCTCAGTATGTTTGAGCAATCACGGAAATTGCTTCAGCGTGTGCTTAACTCTACCGAGAGCCACTGAACGCACATTCTCAATATGCCAGTTTGATCATGTCAGGTGTCCTGTCCTTCAAGAAGTTTTGATCAAGCTAGCTATTTCTCTCACTTCTTGTCTGCTTTCAGGAGTGTGTTTCTGGAAGTTGACCCCAGGCACCCAGAGATGGTGGAGAACTGGCTGTGCTGTCACCCTGACTTGTCCCTCTTTGTGTCTGCCACCCACAAGGACTTTTGTGGAAAGTAAGATGAGGGGGACTCCTAGTTGTACATTCTTCCTTGTTTGGTCTGTCTGTCTGTCCATCCGTCCGTCCATCTGTCTGTCACATTTTAATGCCATCCAATAGCCAAAGCTCTCTGAACAGTTTACAATATAAGCAGTAAAATACACAAATACTGACCTGGTTCATACAACATGACAGCCCACCATGGCTTAATTTACCTGTGGTGGCTGTCCTGTCGTGCCATTTTTGCATGGCACCCATGGCTTGTCTTGTTGTGCAAACCCATATGGCAGGAGTTGTTTGAGGGTTAGACAACCCTGAAATATGTCTAAACAAGCCATGGGTTATTTGAGGGTTGGCTAATCCCTGCCCCCTGGGTTCACACGACACAACAAGCCACAGCAAACTGGGTGCCCTCAGGCACCAGGCACAACACGACAGTCCCCGTGGGTAAATTAAGCCATGGTGGGCTATCATGTCACACAAACAAGGTCATTGTCTACTAAAGTAGTTTCACAAAAGCATAACAAACACTGGAAAGAGCTGCCCTCTGCACAGAATACTGTAGAGCTCTGATGGAAAGATGTTCTAGCTGATTTGTATACTGTGCAAAAGCTTGAGTCAAATACTTTGGTCCTGCCATAGCATTCATGCTATGGTAAGATGACATTTTGAAGGGAAGGACAAGCTTGGAAATGCATTGATCTCATGAAAAAACTTGCTATTCTCTTTCAAGCCAAATGCAAATAGGAGGACATCATACCTGAGGGATTGAAGGTGAACATCATGTCTTGTCACCTTCAGCTCTCAGCTAAAACCACTCCAGTGTATCATTAATGAACTATAACACTTCATGCATCTGATGAGATGGACTCTAGTCCACAAAAGCTTATGCCACAATACATGTGTTTCAAGGTGCTACAAAACTCTTTGTAACTTTTGTAATCTCTCTTTGGAGCCTAATGCTGTGGTTTGCCTCCTTCCTATCTACACAGGCCAAGGTTCCTCCATATCCAAAAGCATGGGGGAGGAGACTACAGAAGATCATGAATAGTGCTATCATCCCAGCATTGCTGCCTTTAGTGATACTCAATACAGCAATGAATCCTTCTGTTAGAACTCAGTGCCGCAATAGGAATTGTACACCATGAACTGTCACCTCCAGCAGCCATTCCAGCAGGCTGTAACAGAGATGAGAGGGAAAGAAGGGCCATTCCACCAGTCCTGCTGAAAGACTACTTCATTTTTTCCTCTTCCCTCCCCAACCCTTTTTCCTTGTGTGTCGTGCCTTTTTAGATTGTAAGCCTGCGGGTAGGGTCTGTCTTGTTTAACTGATTGTTTGTAAGCCGCTCTGGGACCCTTTTTAGCTGAGGAGCAGCATAAAAATACTTTAAATAAATAAACTTGAGTCTCTGTTCCACTTTCTAGAGCCTGTACCAGCAGTCTCTGAGGGTGTATTCTCAGACAGCCATTTCTCTCATGATGAGCTCATCACATGCAAGTGGACACACTTGGCTCATGTGATCAGAATGCCCTGTCAGGAATGGATGCTACATGAAGAAAGTTTCAAACTACCAAACTATCAAGCTGTCATGTGATTGTTGCTATTCTCATGCAAGAGACCCATCTTTGCATTCAACCTAGAAGCATCTCTCTCTCTCTCTCTCTCTCTCTCACATACGCGTGCGCGTGCACACACGCACACACACACACACACACACACACACCTGCCCCCCTTGGCAAAGATTTGTATCAAGTGTTTTGCATCAGGAAGAACTGGTGGTACATATCAGTCAGCTTCCAAATACGACTAGGCAGAACACCCTAAGTGAAAACCACACTGGGCTGGTTTGCATGACACAGCCAGCTCACCATGGGTTATTTAACCCACGATGAGGCGCAGGACATGCCTGGCGACATTTTGAATATGCAACCCCAAGTGGGGGTTGCCATGTTGTGCGAACCCAGCCACTGAGGTTTATTTGAGAGTTAACCCTCACATAATCCTACAACAAATCGAGGGTTGTGTGAGGGTTGTTTAACCCTTATATAACCCTCAGTGGCCGGGTTTGCATGACATGACAACCCCTTAATGGGGGTTGCATATTCAAAATGTCACCCTCATGTGCCGCGGCTCATCGTATGTTAAACAATTTCCGATGAACCTGCCATATCATGCAAACCAAGTCACTGTGTGCTAGTGTAAGCTTCCCAGAAATAGGTAGGACTTATATTGGTAAAAATAGATGGGAGATCTCAACTTTGGGTTGATTAATCTTGTTTTGATGAGACAAAGAAATTTTCATAAGTAAAAACATTGAGTTGGTTACAGCTATCACTTTCTTGAAGTGCACAGCTTATTTATGATTGTTTAGTTTAGGAAGGTTGGAAGAAACTTTGCTCCTGCTCATCTTGATTTGTTAATCTGGATGCTACTATACGTTCAAGGCAAGCCCAACCATGCAAGCAAATAAAGCAGTCAACTTGGGCTGGCAAATGTTAAGCCGCGTGCTCGCCCCAAGTTCCCTTGGAATGCAGCAGACAACATCTGGGGCCAGACACAAGTACGCTGGTGTGTTCACTTACGAGATTTTGACCTCCAGGGAATTTGAATTAAACTTAGACCTTTGCCTTTAGTTCAGATCCAGGTCCAGACTTGTTTATCCAGAGTTTCTGATCAGGAAAAATTACTCATCCAGGAGGAATGTCTGGAGGAGCAGGAGATGAATTTGCTGAACGAAAGCACCAAAGCGTGTGTTATTGAGCAGTTTCATTTCCGAACGGGTGGCTTCCTTTCTAGACCGAGCCAGCCAGTAGGTTATGGACTGGATGTGAAAAGAAGCCACACATTGAGGAAAAAACTAGCTATTCTGTGGCATCCAAGCATAAATTATGTTTGGGGATTTACTCATTGGTTTGACTGTGAGCCCCGGCCAGAGGACTTGGGTGAAGGGGGATTCAGAAGATCACCCTCATTACTCTGGATTTAGGAAATGCGAGTTCCAACTTTGGGTTCATAAAGCTGCCCTCTAAAGTGCATTAAACATCACGTGGCTAGTTAATTGCCTGTCAGCATGTTGCACCACCCTTCTGCTCACCAAATTAAGGCTGAGGTTTGGTATGAGAGAGGATCCCTGCTGTTTCCATGAGTATGCAAGGATTAATTTTACCATTCCTTTGCATGTTTAGTATGGAATAAGTTGGAGTGTTTTCACAGTCTCTGAACACAGATAGGAATTTCCCCCACAATCTGCTTGTAAGCTCTCTGGAATAGTAGAAAATGCCCACCCCC
This sequence comes from Heloderma suspectum, assembly GCF_057233095.1. NCBI lineage: Eukaryota > Metazoa > Chordata > Lepidosauria > Squamata > Helodermatidae > Heloderma > Heloderma suspectum. Next base: position 283,115,351 of record NC_139459.1, read on the forward strand.
TTCTAATCTTATTCTCACAAGAATGGTTGAAGTGTGCTGTGAAGTAGCTGTTCAGTATTCTGAAGGACAGGCTGTTGTTAACTGTAAACCAGCTGCTTTGTAGATGCAAACAAATGGTGTCTGAACTATTAGTATTTTTGTAAGCTTGGGCAAGTTCTGTCTAGACTTGAAAGGAGCCAGTGGTTTCTTAAAGAAGATTCTCAAGCTACATGGGGAACACTCGCTAAGTGTCATGTTCTGCTGTGGGATAGTTAAAAGGTATATTGTTACGACCATCAACCCTATCTCTGATTTCACCCACTTAAGTCCAGTGGCCATGGCTGGATGAGGGAGAACAAAATGAAACTTAATCTGGGAAAGATAGAGGTTCTGTGGGTTTGGAAGCTGGCAGTTCTGGATGGTGGTGAGGAACTGGTCCTGGATGGACTTGCACTCCCCTTGAAGAACCAAGTGCACAACGTGGAGATGTGCCTTCACTCATTGCTGCCCGGTGAATCACAGGTACCAGCTGTGACCAGGAGTGTGCTTTACAAGCTCTGGCTTGTGTGCCAACTGCAGTCCTATCTGCAGTGGTCAGAACTGACCTCCATTATCCATGTACTGGCTACTTCCAAACTGGACTTTGAAGAAGCCAGCTGCAGTAGGTACGAAATGTATTTGAGCTGATGCTGGCAGCTGCTGGGAAGCCTGAAAACATAACACTAATTCTGTACCAGCTGCACTGGCTGCTAGGGTATTGGGCCCATCTTCTGGGCCCAATTCAAAGTGCTGGTCTTCACCTTTAAAGCCCTAAATGTCTTGGGACCAGGTTGTTTGGAGGACTGCCTTCACCTACACAATCCTGCCCAGTTATTAAGATCTGCCCCAGGAGGTCCTTCTTGAGTGTCTGCCATTGAGACTGACATGCCCAAGAGAAAGGGCCTTCTCAGTGTGGCCCCTAAACTGCCTTCCTATTGACTTACCCCTTCTGTGCAGGCTTGAAGACCCTCTTCTGAAATACTTCCTTTAAGACTGTAATTTAGTTTACATATCTGACAGCAGCTTCTCATTGAATCCTATTGCTTGCTAATGTGGCAATATTTTAATCTTTGCTACTTGCCTTTCAAATTCTGCCTTAGGCAAGCTTCTCTCTGCATCAGTGAGTTCATGGCTAAGGTGGAATTTGAACCCAAACCCAAGCCCAACAAGCTCTCCCCTGTTCCATGCTGCCTGTATCCTTATACTTTCCTCCAATTTTCCTCCCTTTCAAAATATATGTACACATCACAGTTCTTGTGCCAATGGCAAGGATGTTCTATAAGATTACATGGCAAATGCTGACCTTCTCTTAAGGACACGAATGGAGAGAATTGCCACTCTCTCTTGTGTGAGATTGAGCTTCTTTGCCAAAGTGCCCTGGTAACGGAAGCATGTCTTTTTCAGTACAGTGTGTACCACGGCATCTAATACACATTTGGCAAAAGATTTCAATACAGAAGCCTTTCAGTACATTAACGTGGCAGCTTCTAAAGGGCCAGTGACACTTCCAGGCCTGATGCTTTCCCCGAGAGGGGAAGTTCTAGCATGGAAAGTCCATGATTTGAGTATGAGCTCTCTAGAGAGTTAGCAATTGCTTCACATAGTTGCAGGCAGGTAATATTGCTGTCTTTTTTCATTTTACACAACCGCATCATACTTTACTAGACCTCATTCTCAGTTAGTTGGCATGTGTTAATTCCTTGGAGCCTCAACAAGGAGAGGAGGGGGATTCTTTTTCTGAAATAAAATTGGCAGAGATTGAGTTTTGTTTCCCCACTGAGGCTGCTGGCGATTGGGTTTCTTTGGGGACAATGTGCTGCATCTGTTTGACCATTTGTTTTCCTGGAAAAGTGTCTGGAAGTAACATGGGCTGTGCCAGGAGGTGGCGCAGTGATTCCAACTACAGGCGCATAACGTTGATCATCACCATAGGAGGACCCAGACATGGAGGCAGAGGCTTATTCTATTATCTCTTACGTAGAGAGGCACTTCACTTTGGGAAAGCTGTCTCTACATTCCAGATCAAAGTAGGAATGACATGCTGATCTCCTTGGAGTCCATGTGAGGCTTGTAATTACATTCACCCAGGCTGGGATTGTTTCCAGTTGCCTTTGATTGATTTAGGGGGAGGGGCCATAGCTCAGTGGTAGAGCGCCTGCTTTCCATGCAGAAGGCCCCAGGGGCAATCCCCGGCCTCTCCAGGTAGGGCTGGAAGAACTCCTGCCTGAAGCCCTAGAGAGCCACTGCCACTCAGTGTCAACAATACTAGGCTAGGGGGACCAAGGGAGCTGTGTTCCTGTGAAAATGATGGAGACTTGCAACAGGGTTCAGAAGAGGTGGTTTGGGAGTAGACTGAAGGAATTGTTTTTATTTCTACAAACTGGGATACATGAAGAAGCCTTGGGAGCACCATTTCCAGACCTAGTTAAGTGCAGCCAGACAACACAGAGGATTTCCAATAATAACAGCACTAACTGCATGTGCCGGATAAGGGCCTTTTCTCACCACAGGGGTGCAGAACCTCAAGCTCGGGGGGCAAATCTGGCCTGCCTGAGGGCCCAATCCGGCCCTCTGGGTTTCCCCGGAAGCCCCCACCCCCTTTGCCTGGCCCTTCCCCCTTTCCCCCAACTACTAGTTGTTTGGTGGCTTCCCAGCTTTTCTGTAATGTTTTCCCCATTCAACAAAGTTGAAATGCCTCTCCTCAGTCTTAGTTCCTAGCAGGAAGAGTTTTAAGCTCGAATATTTATTATTTATGTATTTATTTACATTTTTTATATACCACTCCATATCTAGATCAGATTTCGGAGCAGTGAACACAAGGGATAAAACAGTAAAAGTATAAAAAGATTAAAACACCATATTAAAATTACACTTGTTTAAAAACACAACACCAATAAGAACCGTAACTGGTCAGTTAAGAAATACCTCCTGGAACAGTACTGTTTTCAGGAGGAGCTGGAAACAACATAATGTTGGTGCCTTCCTGACCTCCAGGGTCAGGGAATTCCAAAGAAAGGGGGCCACCACACTGAAGGCTCTTCTGGTGGGCTCCAGACGGGGTATAGGTTCCTGTGGAACCACCAGGAGCAAGCCCGTCGCTGACCTCAGTGACCAGGCAGGTTGATAAGGGAGAAGGTGCTCTCTCAGGTATCCTGGTCCCGAGTTGTTTAGGGCTTTGTACACTAGTACTAAAACCTTAAACCTGGCCTGGTAGCAAATAGGCAGCCAGTGCAGTTCCCTCAGCAAAGGAGTTGCATGCTGGAAAGGAGCAGCTCCTGACAAGAGCTGAGCTGCTGTGTTCTGCACTAGCTCCAGCTTCTGGAGCAGCCTCAAGGGCAGCTCCACATGGAGGGCATTTAATATGCAGGTATTTCTGGTATCTGGTCCACCCATTTTGCTTCTGGCCCCAACCACTGCTGGAATCTGGCCCCCGAGAGCTTCCCTGAAACAGAAGTCAGCCCTCAGGCAGAAAGAGGTTCAGCACCCCTGCCTCAGCACCTCAAAGCATGGTGGCCGAGGCCAGGGGGGAGAGCCAGCTGTGTGCACCTGCCCTCTCTCACAGAATTATGATTTTTTGTCTGCCACCCCAAACCACCCTAAATATGGATCTGCCAAATCTGAACCCTGTGAATGGCAGCGGGTGCTCTGTGCGTCACCTGCTCAGCATGGCTTAGGAGTTCACAGGGGCTGTTTTTTCATGTAGCTATCATAGGCAAGTGAGAACAGGCAACCGTAGTCTGTCTTGGATGGCTAAAAGGATGTTTATCTCCAGCTGGACCAAACCATCCCCCACAGCAGGGGTGGAGGACCTCAGGCTCAGGGGTCAAATCCAGTCCTCCAGGATTCCACCAATGGTCTGCCCCTTCCCCGCCCCCAACTGCCAATCATCTGATGGTTTCCTGGCTTTTGTGAAAGTTTCCCCACATTCTGAAAGTTTGAAATGCTTCTCCTAAAGTTTCGTTACATGTAGCAAGTGCTTTAAGCTCCAGTATGCTGGGGGGGGGGGTATTTTCCCCACCTGCTTTGCATTTGACCCTTTTCCCTTGGCCCCACCCACCGCTGGAACACCCCACCCCCACCGGAGAGCTTCTCTATCATTGAATTTGGCCCTGGAGCTGAAAGAGGTTCTGGGTCCCTGTCCCATGGGATGTGAATAGCTGCAGTCAGTTTGGGCAGACTTCTTTTTTCTCCTCACACAGGGCTGAGGTGACTGGGATAACGGCCCCTGAGAAGTGAACTGTAAGAAGAGGTGCTAATCTTTCCAGACGGTGGGGGAGAGGCACCCATGTTTTCATTTTCCAAGAATCATTTCGCTGAACTGCACAAGGCAAGTTTCATTCCCATTAGTAACATCGGGAAGCACGGATGAAATGAATGCACTTGCTTGAGCACATGCTTTGACTCCAAAGTGTCCTTTTGAAACCGAGGGTGAGATCCACAGCTCTGGTCATTTCTCAGTATCCCCATGTGTTACACACTGTGGGCTGGCTTTTATACAGAGGATCCTTTTGTAGAGCAGAGGCTTGGGCCACAGCTATGAGCTTGTCACTGCATTAGGCTACATTCAGTAGACTGGCCATACTGGCTGGGGATGTTGGGAGTCGTAGTCTAGCACATCTGGAGGGCGCCAGGTTAGGGAAGACTGTAGTAGGTGAACAGGCCTGAAGAGAAGTTTGCAGTGATGGGGAAATGGAGGGGAACAGTCCTGAGGAATCATGTATTGTGACTGAAACTGGAGTGTAATGAGAGTTAAACGCAATGACAAAAAAAGAATATAGGAAGCTGCTTTATTGCAAGTAAGACCCCTGGTTCATCTAACTCAGCACTATCTACACTGATCAGCAGTGGCTCTCCAGGGTTTCAGACAGAGATCTTTCCAAGCCCTCCCTGGAGGTGCCAGGGATTGAACCTGGGACCTTTGCATGCAAAGCATGCGCTCTACACCTGAGCTGCAGCCATTACCTTCATGTTGTATAGAGCAAAGCACAGGATCATAAATGTTGTCCCCTTCAGTGTTAACTCTAATGCTGCTGACAATCAGATGTTCCATCCTTCAGTTACCATTTTCAGTCCTAAATTCTGTTACTCAGAGATCCATCCTATTGATTGCCATTTACTGGGATTAGGTTCACGGAGCTTAGAGTGTGAAACCTGTGTTTTAGCATCCCATTATATTTAGCCCTTCCTAACCACCAGTCTTTTCTTAACACAGTTTTAAAAACCATGTTTACTTGGATTGTGAAATCACTTCAGAAGCTCTTGAAAGTAAGACAGGAATGAGAAGATACTGTTCACAACTTGTCCCAAACTTTGTAGCAGTATATAGCTTTTATAAAACTTTTTTCTGAATTTATGAAATAAGTGGGACCTGCAACAAAATGTTGCAGTGTGAACTGCTCCCTGTTCAGGGTTCAAACCACTCAGTTCCTCCTGTCCTCCCTGTTTTCTGATTTTCCCCCTGAGCATGGGCATTGCTAGAGGTGGGCACACATGGGCCATGCCCCAAATCTATTTCTGAGTGCCCCAAATCTCAGTCACCCTCTAAGTGTGTGGATGTTCTCTTCCCTACCACCACCACCAGCATATGGGGTGGGGAAGAAGCTAACTGAGTGGTTGGGGTCCAGTCAAGCTGCTTAAGTAGCAGCAGTCAGCTGGGGGAGGGCCAGAGGAAGAGGAGGCTTCTCATAGTGCAAAGTCCTCCTCTCACTCACCTTTGCATCTCTGCAACCAGTTTCTTAGCCCTGCTCCAAATCTTGCATCTTAGCTCCCCCACCCCTATTTTTTTTTACAACCACTGCTGCTAAACAGATGGGCTCAACAAGTGGCATCTAAGTTGCTGCAGAGGTCAGGGAAGCAGTTGTGTCTTCCTATGTGGTTTTAGAAAATATCATTGGTGTCTCTGGTTTACACGTATGTGTGTGAGTCTGTGTGTGTATATGTGATTGTGAGAGAAGGGAGGGAGATTTTAGAAGAGATATTTAATATTTCTCTGTCTTATGCACACACACACTTTTTAAAAAGCCATCACCTTAAACATAGAAGTGATGGCGGGAGGGGTGTTATGATAAATGGGGGTAATTAATTGAAAGGGAATTTGATTTGGAGCATGATCTGTGTAGAAAATGAATTGGGGTAAATTAATTGATTTGGGGTAATCTGGTGGTGGGATGCAAGTTAACTGAAGAAGTAGGAGTGATTTAGATGGGAAATTTCTGTGAAATATAAATACATTCTAGTAATTATTTCTAAATTTGCATCTGTACATGTAAATTAGCAAATTAGCATTTTCCAGCTTTTAAACCTCCTGCAAAATGTTGACATACCTCATTATTTGTTGAGCAGTCTTATGGGCCCTTGCCCCAAATCTTTCATGTAGATAGCAATGTTCCTGTGAGTTTTTCCCCTCAAAATGTCTTTGCACCTCTGCAAACCATGGCTTTGCCCTGCCAAGTCTGCTGATAACAGAAGAACAATATAAGTGGGACTTATGACAAAAGGCTGCAGTGTAGAGTGCTCTTGTTCAGGGTTCCAGCCAGTCAGCCACACCCCATCTGCAGGCCTGTGGCCAAATTTCTGAGGGGGTGTCAAAAAAGTAGCGGGGGAGTTCATTTGGTCTGCAGGCCTTTTAAAGACAAAATTGTAAACTGATTTTTTAATTGTTTGTAAAAAAAAAAAAAAAAAGGTGGGACAGACTAATAAAGAGGGTGGTCCCTGGCCTGACCCAGCCCTGGCTATGGGCCTGCCAATTTGAGAGTCTAGGCTCTTTAAGTCATAACAGTTTTGTGAGTGGCTGTAATTAGGGTGGCCAGTTATAAATTCTCAAAAAAGAGGACAGTGATTTGCATGACATTTGCATATGCTAATGTATAGATGCAAATTTAGAAATAATTGTTGCCATATAAACAGAAATACAGTCCATCTCATCATAGTGGGGAGAACTGTGACCAGGTGACCTGGTGCCGGCCTGTTCAGCCTGCTGCCCTGGTCCTAACTCTCGATGCGCAGCTGGTCTTATGGTTCTTTATCTTTCCCCAGGAACTGGAGAGGGCAGCCCTTCAAACAGAGGATGGCCCTCTCTAATTGACGATGGTCCTCGTAAAAGACGACTCCTGGCCACCCTAAGAGTGTGACTTGACGAGCGTGGAGTCTCCAGTTCAACTCTCACCTCAGCTGCCAAATCACTGAGTGGCATGAGGGAAGGTGGTCTCTCAGGGTCAACCCACATTTGCAATACGTTGCACGGCTGTTGTAAGATGACTGAACTATTATATCTGAAGTGCTTAGAACAACTCGAAGTACACTATATAAACGGCATTTATAATTTTACTGTTAATAATTTCTGCAAAGGCTGTTGTCCAAAATGTTTGATCCTCCCCACAGGACCACCATATGTGTTACAGCTTCGCTATCACTATTTGGATGGGATTCTATAAATCAGCTGGAGGGTAGATGCCACCAGACTAACAGATCTTTGGCTTCCTGTGGCATACAAGCACCAACTGATTTCACAGATTATCTGGACCAAATTTTTTCTTGCTGTCCAGGAGTGATTGTGATTCAAGATTATTCCTTAATACTCCTGCACTTCCATGTTTCGGCTGAACAACTACTTCATAAATCAGAGTCAATATACTGCAGCTGCTAAAATATACCCAGTGGCAAAATATTCTTCGCCTGTGTTGGCTCCCAGTGATATTTTCAACACTGTGATAAAACCAGAGGCGGGAGAGTAGGAGGAGGCTTTTTGTCACAACTTTTTTTTTTATCTCTGGAGTCCTGTGAGAAAAACAACAGGCAAATGCAAGTCATTCCATCTCACAGGGCTTAGAATGTTACATCTACATCCCCTTCAGAGAATGGTGTACGATTATGGTTATAATTTTAGAGCACAGAAACCAGGTGCATCGAGTTTCTAATTCTGGCACAGATAACAATAGAGAGGAGTAGGTTGTGGTTTTCACAGTTAGACCACAAGCAGACCTGGGATGTGGTGTATCACCAAGGGCGGCGGGGGGGGGATGCTTAGAAGGTATCTTTGGTCTACACTTTTAAGTACAGAGTCAACTGAATTATATTTTAATTTGTTTTTAGTATCTTCCCAAAGCGTGTGAAATGTCTGTTAAAGTTTCATTCTCACAAAGCTCAAGAGCAGTGTTCTTCAACTGTGATTTGTATTTCAGTAATTTACACTTGTGTGAGTGCTTTTGATTCTCATAATGTTGTGTTCTGTAGAGCCTTGCATAAGACGAAAACGTGGGTGCATCTGTATTTGTGAACAGATTTGAATCTAGTCACCCAAAGCTGAATCCCAAAGAGCTATTCTCGCCCCTTCCAAACATCTAGATTTGTGCTGTTTGTACAAGTGCACCTGCTGTCTCTTGACTTGTTGCCAGTCTAGCAGGCATGAAGTTATAAAATATCATTATCCACAGTACACACTGTCCATCGCCTCCACTGGGACTGGCCTGGAAAGATGAGTCTGTGTTCTTCTGCTGCAAAGTATAGCCTGTCTCATGCTTCAGGCCTGTCTAGAGGCTAGAAAGTCCTAGGAGGCTCTGTTCTCTTCTCATGCCTACAGGCATCCCATAAACAGAAACAAGGCATGCCCGATAAACAGAGACAAATTGCAGCTTGTCATTCCCCGGGAGTCAAAGGTTGCAGGTTCCATCATGTTCTATAGTGGACATGATACAACACCTCACTAGGTGTTAATCAAAACTGATTCCATTTCTATCTGAACCTTCCCAGAGGAAGGACAGCTCATTTTATTCTCACATCAACCCTGTGAAGTCAGTTAGACTGCGACTGGCCCAGCGATGGGCTTCATGGCCAAGTGAGAATTTGAATCCAGACCTACCAGACTGGCCTCTCTACACTGAAAAGATGTACTACTGTCATTACCTGCAATCCTCGAAAAACAGCACTGGAGGTACCCTGCTTGGGATGCTTGTCTTCATGACATAGTCTGGACCACCCTTCCCCAACCTGGTGCCCTCCATATGTTTTGGACTACAACTCCCATCAACCACAGCCAGCATGGCCAATGGTTAGGGCAGGGGCTTATCACTCTTGCTTGAGCTATGAACTGATCAGATGCAAAGGGCTTTTGAGCTTAGGCTGAGCTCTGCAGTTTAGCCGCCCTGATCTAGTGTATCTTTTGCGTTTTCAGTCTTAGCTTGTCTGAGGTGGTTGTTCATTCATTCCTTCGTTCATTACATTTCTATACTACCCAATAGCCAAAGCTCTCTCGGTGGGTCACAGCTTGATAAAACGTAATATAAAACATTTCACATACAAACATTTGAAACAGTTAAAAACAACAATAAAAATTGCCTGGACCCAATACAAATCACAAATCTAACATTAAAAAGCCCCATCATATGTTGTCAAATGCCTGGGAGTACAAGAAAGATGTCACCTGGTGCCAAAAAGATGGCCGTGTCGGTGGCAAGTGAACCTCACTGGGGAGAGCTTGCCCCAGCTGACTGATGGAAGTATGGGAATGTGCTGCATTGGATTTGTGGTAAAGACTACGTGGTGGAGTAGAGAAATTGTATAGGAGCAACGTGAGGGGCTACAGCAGGGATGGGGAACTTCTGGCTCACAGACCAAATTCAATGCGTGAGGCCCCTCTTCCTCCCCAAAGCCGTGTGTGTGTGTGTGTGTGTGTGTGTGTGTGTGTGTGTGTCCGTCCGTCCGCCCGCCCGCCCTCAGAGAAGGGAGAGCAACTCAGCTGCAGCCTCAAGGAGCACTCCTCCAGGCCAGCACAGCTTCACTCTTCCCTCCCCTTCCATGACTGGGGAGAAATGCAGGCACCAGCGGCGTCCGCTTCACCTACCGTCACAATTGGGACGGTGAGCGGCAGGTGAAGCCAGCATGCAGGTGAGTTGGTGTGTCAAGAAGCGGCCCCTCAAGGCAACAGCTGAGCCAGCTCCTCTCCTCCCTTGCCTTCCCCAGTCAGGGAAAGTGGGGGGGAGTGAAGCTGGCACCCGACTCATCTGGCTGCTCAAGCCACCGGCTGAGTCCTATGTGGGGATGTTTGTGTGTATCTGTAAGTGTGCTGGAGAGGTGGACAAGTGTGTTGGGAGCACCTGATCCCTCCCACTGCAGGCAGGTGGCCCCCACGGTGCAGAGCCAGTGTGGCCCTTGGACTGAAATCGGTTCCCCACCACGGCACTACAGTAAAGCAATAGGAGGAATCATGGCAGAGATGACAGCGCTGTGGCACCAGCCATGGTGATGCAGCCCAGTGACATGGGTTGAGCCTCATATTGCCCTCGTGCAAAGCTTTTCCAAGGAGCTACAGCCCCTCCTCCTCGCTGTCTCTTGTCCATGGAGACCAATCCACGAAGGCCAACCAAGACCAAGGTGGTCAGCAGAGGATGACCAAACATGCCGAGTGTACTTTATCCACTTCATGACCCAATATTCACAGCACACAAAGTCTGAGGCTAGTGTTGACCTTGTGGGGAAAAACATGTTGTGGCGTAAGATACCCTTTGTCATTTCCTCTCAATACAATCCATCACCACAGAGCATCAGTACTTTAAAACTAGTTCAATAATCAATAACTGAACAAAAGCATCTTGGCAGGCCGTTCTGGGCTGGAGTGGAGGGCTGTCCCCATTCTGGCCTGTCCTTAGCTTTGCAGTCATGTGGCGGTATACTTCTGTAAGATGGGCGTCGTAAAGCCGACAGAGTGGCAACAGCTTTCGCTGGAGAGAGAAAAAGGTCAACAATTTTTTGGCATGAACGAAGAACCGAGAAAGCCCCAGCAGTGTGTGTGTCACAGGATAAAGTAGGAGGCCAGGTAGAGGAGCTGAGGAACCTCATGATGACGGTGAAAGAAGAAAGTGCACAAGCTGGGTTGCAGTTCAACCTCCAAAAAACCAAGATTATGGCAACCAGCTTGATTGATAACTGGCAAATAGAGGGAGAAAACGTGGAGGCAGTGACAGACTTTGTCTTTCTAGGCGCAAAGATTACTGCAGACGCTGACTGCAGCCAGGAAATCAGAAGACGTTTACTTCTTGGGAGGACAGCAATGACAAATCTTGATAAAATAGTGAAGAGCAGAGACATCACACTGACAACAAAGGTCCGCATAGTTAAACCAATGGTTTTCCCTGTAGTAACCTATGGCTGCGAGAGCTGGACCATAAGGAAGACTGAGCGAAGGAAGAGAGATGCTTTTGAACTGTGGTGCTGGAGGAAAATTCTGAGAGTGCCTTGGACTGCAAGAAGATCAAACTAGTCCATACTCCAGGAAATAAAGCCAGACTGCTCACTTGAGGGAAGGATATTAAAGGCAAAACTGAAGTACTTTGGCCACATCATGAGAAGACAGGATACCCTGGAGAAGATGCTGATGCTAGGGAAAGTGGAAGGCAAAAGGAAGAGGGGCCGACCAAGGGCAAAGTGGATGGATGATATTCTGGAGGTGACGGACTCGACCTTGGGGGAGCTGGGGGTGGCGACGGCCGGCAGGAAGCTCTGGCGTGGGGTGGTCCATGAAGTCATGAAGAGTCGGAAGCGACTGACCGAATAAACAACAGAAATCCTTAGAAAATAGACCTGCATAAGCTGAGATGCTGAGTTCCGTTGAATTCTCCATATACCCCAATAATATGCCTAATGTTTGATTGTGATTGATGGACTAAGAGAGTCTTCATAGTCTGAGCTTTAGCATGCTAACTGAATGGTTGCGTCAGCACCTGACTGTAACCTGATGAAGGCATTCAAAACCTCATGCGGTTAGCTCACCCCACCCCCTCCACCATGTCCCAGTCACCAGTCAGCCCCACCACTTTCTAGGCATTGGAGGCAAAGGTCTGCAGCGGAGAATCTTCTGCACTTGTATGACTTGGAACCCTGACTGGGCTGCAGACCCCCCTTTCCAATCAGTGGAAGAGCGGGAGACTGGGATGCAACGGGGGCCCCAGGAAGCACATCCTTGAGCTTTTATTGCATAAGGGCAAGAACAACTGAGTGTGACTTGTGTGTCCTGCAAACGCTGCAGGTGATGTGCATGTTAAATAGATATTAGGGCCCAGTGTACCCCCACACAAACACAGAAAAGATTGCACAACTTTCTAGTGTAGCTGCACAGGGCTTTTGAGAGACAGGATTCTTGCAAGCAACGCAGAGCCTGCATTCAACCAACTTGGATGACTTTAAAGGGGCTTAGACAAATTCATGGAGGATAGGGCTATCAATGGATACTAGTCATGATGGCTATGTATTACCTCCAGGATGCCTCTGTAAACCAGTTACACAAGTGGGAGGGAGCTATTGCACTCATGTCCTACTTGTGGGTTTCCTGTAGGCAACTGCTTGACCACATGTGAGCAGAATGTTGGACCAGATGAACCCTTGGTCTGATCCAGCACAGCTCTTCTTATGTTATGTAACCCTCACCAGTCTCCTCTTCACCTCCATTGCAGGCAGGCAGAATTGTGGGACTAGTACTATCTGCTCTGGGAGTAGCAATATGTCTAGGGGTTCCTGTGACCTTGATTTTGGGGACCCTTCCTCCCATGCTTCCAGCTTAATGCAAGAGTACAATTAGCAATCCCAGTCTTCAAGGGTTGAATGTTTTCTTTAATTGGAGAATAGAGGGTAACAGGTCAGAGAACTCAGGGGGTTGGGGAGGTGCCACTATAACTGTGGTCATGGGCAGGGGGAGGTATGGCATTGGGGGATTAACAGGCCAGCTGAGGAGAAGAGGGGCTAGACACCTTACAGCCGTCCCCTCTTCTGGTTCTTCCCCCAACCTGATGGTTCCTGACAGCCTTACCAGACTGCCGTCGGGTCTGGTGGTACTGCTGCTGAATGCCAGGTCGGCCCAAAATAAAATCTCCCTCATCCATGATTTGATTGTGGATGAGGGGGCTGACCTGGTATGTATTACTGAGACCTGGGTGGGGGAACTGGGAGGGGTCACTGTCTCCCAGCTGTGCCCTCCTGGGTACTCGGTGCAGCACCAACACTGACTCGAGGGTCGCGGAGCGGGGGTTGTCACGCTCTATAGGAATTCAATTCCTCTCTCTAGGCTTCCTGCTCATTCAAGTGCATATCTTAATGTTTGTACCTTGTGTTGGGTCCCCGGGACAGATTAGGGATTCTGCTGGTGTGCCGCCCACCCCACTGCCAATCAGACTCCCTGCCTGAGCTGACGGAGGTGGTCTCTGACTTGGTGTTGAGGACCCCCAGGATGATGGTCCTGGGGGATCTCAACTTCCATACCAAGGCCACTGTATCCTGGGCGGCCTAGGACTTCATGGCTGCCATGTTGGCTGTCCCAACATGTCATCAGCCCAACACATGTAAAGGAACACACGCTTGATCTGGTTTTCTTGACTGGGCAGGAGGGCGGTGATCTGAAAGTGGAGGAATTAACATCTGCCCCTTTGTCATGGTCAGATCATTTCCTGCTTAAGTTTAGACTCTTGGCAGCCTTTCCCCTCTGCAAGGGTTGGGGACCTATTAAAATGGTCCACCCCTAGAGGCTAATGGATTCTGATGGATTCCAGAGGGCTCGGGGGAGGGGTTCCTGCTGGTATGGCTGGTGCTCCTGTCGAAGCCCAGGTTGCTCTGTGGAATGCAGAGATGACTCGGGCAGTTGACACGATCACGCCCAAGTGCCCTCTCTCCCTGAGTAGAGCCCAGCCAGGTCCGAGCTGAGGGCAATGAAGCAAGAGGGGACACGGCTAGAACACAGGTGGAGGAAAACCCATGCTGAATCTGACCAAACACAGGTCAGAGCTCATTATCGAGTCTACGCTGTGACATTTTCCAAATGGTTCACGGCCTGTTACATTCTGGGCCAGGGAGAGAGACTTTGGAACCCTCGGTTGCACGTTGTGATGAGTTTGCATGGCACTTTGAAGATAAAGTCGCTCAGATTCATCATGAATTGGACACTACAATTAATGCAGTTCCATTGGTAGAGGCATTCAGAGCACCATCTGGTCCAATTTTATTGGATGAGTTTCAGTTATTGAGGCCTGAGGATGCGGACAAGGTGCTTGGCCAAGTCTGATCGACCACTTGTGTGCTTGACCCTTGCGCTTCATGGCTTATTAAATCAAACAAGGAGGGGATGTCTGACTGGGTCCAGGAGGTTGTAAATTCCTCCTTGAGAGAGGGAGTGGTGCCCGCCTCTTTAAAAGAGGTAGTAATCAGACCACTCCTGAAAAAGCCTAACCTGGACCCAGAGGATGTTAAAAATTATAGGCCAGTGGCCAACATCCCCTTCCTGGGCAAGGTGCTTGAGCGGGTGGTTGTAGGACAGCTCCAAGCACTCTTGAATGAAATGGATTATCTAGATACATTTCAATCGGCCTGTTTTTGGATTGGAAACTGCCTTGGTTGCCCTGTGGGATGACCTCTGCTGGGAGAGGGACAGGGGGAGTGTGACTCTGTTGATTCTCCTGGACCTCTCAGCAGCTTTCAATACCATCGACAATGGTATCCTTCTGGATAGGTTGTCTGGGTTCGGGAGTTGGAGGCACTGCATTGCAGTGGTTCCACTCCTACTTGGATGGCCGACTCCAGAAGGTGGTGCTGGGGGATTATTGCTCTGTGCCATGGAAATTGTGCCATGGGATTCCACAGGGCTCTATTTTATCCCCCATGCTGTTTAACATCTACATGAAACTGCTGGGGGAGGTTATCCAGAGGTGTGGGCTGAGGTGCCATCAATATGCGGATGACACCCAGCTCTACCTCTCTTTCTCATCAAACTCAGGTGAGGCAGTGGCTGTTCTGAATCAGTGTCTGGCCACTGTAATGGACTGGATGAGGGCCAATAAACTGAAACTCAATCCAGACAAGACAAAGGTACTGTTAGTGGGTGGTTCATCTGCCTGGATAGGTGATATTCAACCTGTTCTGGAGGGGGTTGCACTCCCCCTAAAGGATCAGGTTCATAGTTTGGGGGTGCTCTTGGACCCAGAACTGTTACTTGAGGCACAGGTGAACTCAGTGGCATGGAGCACTTTTTATCAGCTTAGGCTGGTATACCAACTACGCCCTTATCTGGACAGAGATAGCCTAGCTACAGTTATCCATGCTCTGATAACTTCTCGTCTGGATTACTGCAATGCGTTATATGTGGGGCTGCCTTTGAAAATGGTCCAGAAATTTCAGCTGGTTCAAAATAGAGCAGCAAGATGGAGTGGCCAACGAGCTTATGTTATGCCAGTATTTTTCCACATTGCACTGGCTGCCAGTCCATTTCCGGGTCCGATTCAAAGTGCTGGTATTAACATTCAAAGCCCTAAACGGCTTGGGGTCAGGTTATCTGAAGGATTGCCTCCTCCCATATGTGCCTACCTTGACCTTAAGATCATCTTCAGCAGCCCTCCTCTATGAGCCCCTGCCAAAGGAAGGGAGGTGGGTGGCTACTAGGAGGAGGACCTTTTCTGCTGTGGCAGCTCAGCTGTGGAATGAGCTCCCTAGTGAGGTTCGCCTGGCACCTACATTGTATTCCTTCCAGCACCAGGTGAAGACCTTTTTTTATTTTCGCAGACATTTTAGCTTTCTAGACTTTAGCTTTGCTGTTTTAAATCTGTATTTTAAATCTCTGCATTGCTGCTAGGTTTTACTCTGGTTTTATTCTGGTTGTAGTGTTATATTGTAGTTCTAATGTTTTTATATTTTATATTGTTTTACTGTGTGCTTTTTGGTTTTAATTTTTGTGAACTGCTGAGAGAGCTTCAGCTATTGGGCAGTATAGAAATGAAATAAATGCATACATATATACAGTACATACAGAAATGGAGCTCTATAGCTTGCAGAAACACAAAAGTGTTTTGCAGCTGATACATTAACATCCACACCTTTTCTTAGAAATTTGCTGTATAGTCAACACACATTCCAAGTTAGCAATGGCTAATGTTTCTTTGTTCCGGCATGTCTGTGGGTAGCACAAAACTTTAATTGAGTAATTTCCAAGCTATGTGCTGTGAGAGAATTGCTAGTATGCTGTAAATAATTCATTATATAATGTAATGCTCTTGTGAGCCTGAAGAATCCACCCACAGAAAAAGCTGCCCTGTTGTATCTCTGATGGTTCATTGATTTGGGCTTGCCTCCTTCCAATGAAGCATCTGACCTGCTCTCTTGGAAAAGGAAATCATAAAGGAACACAGGAACTGGGTTATATTCTCTCCCTCATTCACACTCTAAAAATAAAGTTTTTCAGGTTTAAGAGTTAAGTCTGCCTTTTAATTCAAAATGTAAAAGTGTGTGTGAGAGAGAGAAACCGGGGGCGGCGGGGGGGGGGGTGCTTCAGCTATCAGAGGTTTGGAAAATACTGCCTTAACGCAAGGCAATCTAACCTAATAACAGCTGATCCTCCTAAGCATGTTAACTTTGATTTAAATATTGAGATAATCAGATGGGGCCTTACTTAGCGTTCCTCCTCCTAGTTGAGATGTGCAAAACCTGGTGCTGCAGCGCAGAATATTCTTTGTGTTTGCTCCACAATTGTTTGAATGTACTACCCAAATATACCTGATGGTCTTAGAAGGTGCTCCTCCTAATCTGTGATTTTAGGAGGGCAATGAAGACTTTTCAGTATACAGTGTTACCATGTGTCCTTTGTCTACATGTATATATTGCTATGCATTCACAACCAAGAGATCTTTAACCTAATCACAGTGTGAATAGGTTAAACTAGGTACTACCATATGAAGTACCACAGTAGAACTGGTTTCCAGCCAGGAGAAAGAACAAAGAGACAACAGGCTAAGATAGTTGAAAACACAATTTCTTTTAGAAATGCACGAAGAAAATACATGCATAGCATTTTGGTTAGACCAGGGATATTCAACATGGTGCCCTTCAGATGCTGTGGATTAAATTCTCACCAGTCCCAATCAGCATGGCTAATGGTCAGGGAAGATGGGACTTGTAATCCAAAACATCTGGAGGGCACTGGGCCACCTATCCCTGGATTAGATCATAGAGAAGTCAAGCTCCATGGCAGGTCAAGCAGGGAGGAAGAGCAAGCAAGAACTGTTGAAAATTACAGGGAGTTTGAGCTGCTGCCAAATAAAAAAGTAGGAGAGGAGAAAACTAGATAGACAAGAGGAAAGCTAAACTGAATCAGGGAAGGAGCTCAAGATGCAAGTAGAAGCTCTCCTCAGGTGGCATGGGAAACATCTTAGAGATGGAAATGGCGAGGGAAGAAACTGAATTGGATAGGTGGATGAGATCAAAATACAGATATTACCTTGTCCAAGGATGACAGGTTGCATGTATGTTTTCCCTTAATGGTCTACCATAAGCTAGGAAGATTCAGTGCAAATAATAAGCCACCTCACCCTTCAATCAATCAGCTATCTTTGTTGTCCTCTTCCAGCACCAAGCTGTCTCAATGGAATCATGATAGCAGAACAGGGCCCAACCTATGGGTGATTTAATACGGAGTGAAAGCACATCGGGGTTGTTTGTGACACATGATGTTGTTCTCACTCTGCAGCAGTCCTGCAGCTTTCCCCTGAAAACAGCACTTGCAGGAAGTCGTTTTACTGCATCTTTTTTCCTTCAATGCAGCTCCCATATGGTTCCTCTGCAGTGATCCCCATTCCCCCAAATTAAATCCTGCAAGCTGGGTATGCCTAGGGGTGTGCCTGTGACCTGGCTATGACCTGGTCAAAGGATGGGGGTGTCCCCTTTTTCCCCCATGCCTTTTTTCCCCCATTGGCAGTAGGGCACTTTTTGGACACAAGCTTAGGGTTTTTTCCCCTCCAGTTAGCACTAATTCACAGTAGCGCTATTTCGCAATAGTGCTGTTTCACTCTTTCACCGCTGGCGCTCCCTTTTCTTTCCCCTCTGTTTATTTTACTTTTGCCCTATATCGCAGTAGCACTATTTTGCAATTGCACTGGTTCACAACCGCATTGTTTCATTCTCTCATTCCTCCGCAATGGTGTGCTTTGGATATAGGGTGCATGGCGCTTTCTCCTGCAGCTCTCTTCTTGGCTGTTTATTTTTACTGTGTGCTACTTCACAGTAGCACTATTTCACAATAGCGTTGTTTCACCCTCTCACTACTCTGCAGAGGTGTGCTTTGGATATAGGGTACTTCTCCACTGTTTATTTTTACTTTGCACTATGCAGCACACAGCTTCCTATCGATGTAAGCATTCTAAAAGCAGAGTGCACTTATGAAGACAAATGGTGGATGAGGGGGAAGAGATGTGGGCTAAACAACAGGTACATAATTTATTTCTTCCATTAAACTTTCCTGAGCAGGAGAGCATGGACAGGGGTGGGGAACAAACCTCTCCCATTCGCTATGCAGCATCTATGCGGTGTATGATGTTCAGTTCTACTGGTGGGCTGAAATCAGGTTTTTAGGTAGCGTGTACTCTGCTTTTCTTGTTTCATTTGCTGCTGATGGACCAAAGCAATTTCAGATATAACCAGAAAGTGCTTCTCATACTTTTTCCATGTAGATTGGATGCAGGAGCCTTAGCTACCTGACTTTCCCCAAGTTCCACCAGCGGGTGCCATGAAGAGAGCAGAGTATAAACCCTCTGACTCTTTCCAACCACCAATCCTTTCCAAGAACAGAGCAGTGAAAATTGACAAAAGGGGGGAACCCCTATCCAAAGCAGAAGGGAGTTTTCCTGTTCGAACTTCTCACTTCTGTTAAGAATTCCACAGTTCTTCTCAAGGTGTGGGTCATTTCCCACTGAGCTGGTTGTCTACATGCAGGATATGAACATGTATGATCCCACAGCTTCTGCCTTCAGACTTTCTTTGGAAGATACATACCTGTTCAAAGATGGAAGCATAGAACTGTATTTTGGAAAATGACCTAAATAAAAAGGGGTTTCCAAGGTAACATTCCTGATATATCCCTTAGGTTTTTTATATACAAGGGAGCAAAGGCTATGAATCAAACAGGTTCTAATATTCCCACAAGAGATTATAAAGCATTAAGGAGAGTGGATTTGCAATAAAATAATCCCTGGAGATGATGTAATTAATCTTGTATGGACATATAAAATACAATTGCATCCACACATTAATCTGAAAGTTTCATCCACCTGCTTTATTTTTGCAAAATGGTTTTGCATCACTGTCAGAGTTTGCAGTACTGTACTAATCTGTTCCCAGTGCTTACATCATCCATATGAAAGAACAGGGCATGATCATAATGGACTCAAGGATGATAAACCACTCATGCTCTTAGGAGTAAAGGTTGTATAACACAACATCTTAAATGGGGCATCTTCACAGATTTGTTGTGGCTGAGGGGATGGTTAACCAGACACATCTTTAACTTGCCCATTCCTCTTCTGGCAAAGTCATCCCTAACCAGCAAAGTCAAACTACAGGGCTTAAAGAATGATGCATTCAACAACTAGCTTTGTGGTATGTCTAGGCAACCTGGTGCCTGGGGCTAGCCCTACCACTACACAGAGTGTGGCGATCACCTCAGGCAGCAGATGTTGGGGGGTGACAGCAAGGTATTGGAGGAGAAAGCTGTGTGCCAAGCAATCTATCCTGTGCCCCTAAGCTAGCCTGCTGCCTTCAGGTGTGAAGGATGCTGTCCCATTACCAGTGTTGACGAAAGATTCAATTGCCAGTTCAGTCAGCTTTTGTGCGTTGAATGGGACAAAGCACCATCTTGTCCTTCACCTCAGGCAGCAAAATGACTTGAGCCAGCTTTGCTGGTGCCCTCCAGATGTTTTGGACTACAACTCCCATCAGCCCCAGCCAGCGTGGCCAATGATCAGGGGTTAGGGGAGTTGCAATAAAAAATATGGAGGTTCCTGGGTTGCCTACCCCTGGCCTAGATGATGTAGGGCTTTGTGTGACCTACATGACAGTTTTCCAGGGAAGTCTCAGACAAGATAAAAATTCTACTAGATGGGATACAGCTCTGAGGAGAGTTCTTCTTGGCAATTTATAGAACCACCAGCTTTTGCAGTTGTCCCAAAAACCTATTGAGGGAGCTGTGGACTCAAGTCTCTGAGAATATAGATCAATGTCCTTCATAAATCCGCCAAGTACACTTTGCCTCTCTGAATGTGTGTGTCAGTCATCAATTCCTCCAGCATTAACCATAATCTCTGAGGCATTACTTTTGGAAAGCTCTCCAGTATTTCCTACAACCCTGAACCTTTGGGCCACAATTCAGATGCAAGCAGCTTGAAGAAAGTATGCTTAGGTGAGTAGAGCCTGCGCTATATCGCACTCATGCCCTGCTTGTGGGTTCCTGGTTGACAGCTGGCTGGCCACTGTGTGAATGCAGCAGGGCTCTCCTTATGTTCTTATGACAGCAACTTGCTTCCTTCTCCTTTCATGACTTATTCCCAAGAATCTTTCTGCCTACAATTCCAAGAAAGCAATCTATATACTTCATTACATGCAGAGTTACATGTTTATTTGGGGATCTGTTTTGATTGCTTCACATAGAGTACTGTACAGTAAATACAGAGACCAGTCTAAATGCAAACCTAAGCTCTGGATGCCAGCAGTATCTTGCCAGATTGGAGTCCTAGTCAGCCTTCTCTAATTAAAGTGAATGCCCCAGATTGCCCTGCTGTTTAAAACTATTATCACCTTGTTGAGTCAGAGAAGTAATGACAATTGACACTCGCCTGACCAATGAGAGATTGATAGCAGTGTGCTGGCACTTTTTCATTCAAGCTATTTCGGGACATGGCAGTGATCTGCCACTCCAGATAGAAGAGGACTTGCTGGGAATTAGCTACCAGTTCTGCTATCACCAGCCCCTGCAGAGAGGTGAGGTGAGAACATTTAAGTTGGCGGCAGCACTAGGGATGGGGGAGAATTTCTCCCCGAAACTTTGGGGGGCCGAGTGCCAATGCATTCGGTCCTCCGAAGGTTGTTCGGGGAGAAATTCTCCCCCCCGCCCCCCCCCCCCCCGGGATGGGACTTACCTTTCACGAATGTCCCTCCCGGCGGCGGGTCCCGGCGGCGGTTCAGCAGGTCTTCGTCAGGGGCGGGGGCGGCAGCCGCCATTACAAGAAAAGTAAAAAAAAAAACAAAACGCCCCTGTGATAGGCTACGTAACGATTAACGTAGCCTATCACGGCTAGATTTGCAAAGTCAGCCGTGATAGGCTATGTTAATCGTCACGTAGCCTATCACAGGTGACTTTAAAAAAAAAAAAGCGCGTACGGCTAATGGCGGCCCCCATAGGGAGCCGCCATTCGCGTTCCTTATTTGGTCCCTGTAGTCTACGTAAAGATTTACGTAGACTACGGCGAAAATAAGGACAATGCAAATAGCGTTGGTTCATAAATGGTGTCCTTTATGAAATATTTAACTACGTTTAATAAAAAGTTGAATCTCACAATGGACCTGGTTGTAATTATTATAGAGGAGCTGCAATTCAAAGACATTCAACACTATTTACTGTTTGGAGGGACAGTTATTTGAGGGCGGAAGGTTCTATTGCAAGTATATGAACGCTAGCAACTTCTTTAGATTCCTGAGGCGCTAGATTAATCTACAACAGTAAACACACACACACAAAGTTTGGTTGCACCTTAAAAAATAACAGATTTAGCCTGCAACCCTATGGTCCAGGTTTTTGAGGGGCCCTCCCTCAGTAAGTCTACTTTCTCTCACCACCACTGTCATCAGCTGCTATTGCTCCTCATATCTCATCATTGCTACCACTTGCTTGCTTGGCAGACAGGGAGCCAGGGGGCAAGCGGGCAGTGGCATCTCCTGCCCTTCCTTCTCTCCACTACGGTTGCCTGGGCCAGAGCAAAAGGCGGGCAAAGAGGAGGAGCAGATCCGTGGGGCTCTTGACCATTAAAAAAAAAAAGGTGATACCTTAGAGCTCTGAAATCATGAAGCTGGTGAGTAAATGGGATCTTAATTTTCACAGCAACTAGCCTGATGCTTTGCCGGCAATCCCGAGTTGTTTGTTCTGTAGGTTATTTGTTCTGTGTTTGCTGCGGTACGTTCCGTGACAGAGCAGCACTGAAACATTTTGAAAAGAGAAGGATGACAACCTCCTGTGGGCTGCAGAGGAGGGTAGGATTGAGTGTAGATTTATCAGTTCAGACAATTCTGAAGATGTCTTTCTTGAGTTCTGTTCCATTGATTCCAGAACAGTTTGCAAGACAACAGTAATGTTTACTTTCAAGCGAGCCCTTGAAACGGAACATTTTCTAACTCATGGGTTATGCAAGTTTTAATGTTATGCAACAGCCATGTCTTAATGGGACTCTCTCCAATAATATGTGTATTTATATTGTGCTCACGCCCCTCCTAATGTTTGGGGCACTTTACAAAGCACCATAACGTATATTTCATACTTCCAATACTTGTATAGTATAGTAAAATTCCATACATCACATTTAAAAAGAGAGAGAGAGAAAGGGGAGGGAAGGAAAGAGTGCAAATCCATTAACAGCATAATCCTGTATGGGTCTACTCAGAAGTAAAAGTTCAATGGAGCTTACTTCCAGATAAGTGGGCATACAATTGCAGCCCAAAATACTCAGAGAACAAAACGTATTTCAGTTTTTTAAGAACCTAGGGTTGGATCCAGGATTTGCCTTATGCAAGAGGAAGGGCTTTGGCTCACAGAAAGTCCCTCTGCCTGATTTTGAGGGATTCGACTAATTTGGGGGATCCTCCTCCCTCCATGCCCCACATCTCACACCATTCAGCAGGGGCTCTCTGCATTTTATTCCACTACAAACTGTTCCTTTTGATTCCTGATCCTTTCCGGGATTTAGACTGGCCCTGTACACAGGCATCTCTCATAGCGCATCGCTTGCATTCTTTTCATAGCTGGGCCGTGAGCTTCACTGAACAATCGGGACAGAAGAGACTGCTGGCTCCATACCCCCCTCCCCTGATCATTTGTTCCTGTAACATGATTGGTGGCTCTGCCTGGAAGACGGAAGTGATCTGGATAGGGGGCTATGGAGCTGGTCCCCTCCTTCCTCTGAAGGAGAGAGGGTCTTCTCGGTGGCTTACCGATGGCACTGCTAGTCCCACTTTTCTAAATATGTCAGTGTGTGATGGAATTAAATGCAGTATATTGCTTGCACTACTGAATTTGAAGGGTATACCGATTTCCGGGTTCCCAACTACAGAAGTAAGAAATCCACAAACAGACTTGTATACAGTCAATGCACCAAGCCATCCCTAGTAGCCCCCTGCCCCCAAATGAGCGCTTCATGGGGGGTACCTTCATTAGACCCAGCTTGCTTTCCCCCCCCATGCTGTTTTTGCTTTCCCCCCTTAATCTGGCTTCCTAACAACACTGCAAGGTGGGCTGGGAGAAGAGATAGTGGCTGGCTAGGTGGGAGGGAGTACTATGGAAACACATGTCAGCATTAGTGCCTTATCTAAAACAACTCCCCACCCAAAAAAGAAACCATTAAAAATGACCATTCCAAGCTCTGCATGAATTTATTCAGGGGAGGAGAAAAGGCACTTTTAATATCTATTGACATCCTAACTATCAAGCCTTTCTCCTGTGTGGCTGAGAAGGGAGACACCCCCATCCACCCTGGGAGGAAAAAAGCCCATTCGTCTGGTGAGCAAAAGGGAGAAGAAGCAGTCAGTGAAGTCAGTGGGATGGGTAGGTTCCAAGTAAATGCACTGAAGGGGATGCATGCCTATGCATGCCTACTCAGAAGCAAGTCACACAGATTTCAATGGCACTTACTCCCAGGAAAGGAAAGCCTTACAGCCAATGAGTTTACTCAGAAGTAAGCATTGCTGTGTTCAAGGGGATCTCAGAGCCAGTAGTGGAAAGAGGAAGAAATAGTCAATGGAAGCCTGGTCAGTGACCTGCCCCCCCTTCCCACCAATCTGTTGTCATGACAATGTTATTCAACACTGCCCAGCAACACCCCCTAGCACACACCCACACAAAGCGGGACAAAGTGCTAAAGGGGAAATACACAGCAGAGAGGACATGGCTATTTCAGTCGCAAGCACAGAAAATGCTGGGTTTTCCCTGTTCTCAGATAACACGGAAAGAGGTAGTGGACGTTGTGAGATGGCAGCAGGAGAGCAGCAGCGACATCTAAAGCTCCTGTGAAAACCAGTGATTAAAGGAGAATGATCCTGCTAAAAAACTCAGGAGTGGAGATCCAGAGTCTCCTGACTTGCTGTGTAGCATTTTCAGGGGGTGGGAGGGGCTACCCTGGGAAGGAGGGGAAGGGGAAATCCACTTCTGCCAGCACAGTTGAGCCAGCTTAAATCTGGATCCGACCCTTGAGATCAGGTCACCAAAGCCAAATATCCAGAGGGAACAAGTGTCACACTATGGGAGCCACTGCAGAAAAGGTATAACCATCCTCTGACTGTCGTTGAGACAGCTGGACCCCCAAACACCAGGTGGCACCAAGCTCCCAGGGTGAAAGTCTAGGACCAGGTCTCACACAGAGCTGAACTCAGGGCCAATGCCTGTAGCGATGACTGAGCCTGACCCTTTCGAAATAAAGCTCACTGTTGAACTGAGTTACACTCACATAGGGCTATCAGTCCTCAATTAATTAGGGCAGCTCCACACATAATCATTGCGTGGGCCGAAGATTCCCCTCTATATGATGTAGCTCACAACAAGATTTTTTAAAAACCAAGCAAAAACACAGATCAATAAACATATGCAGGCTAAAAATAAAAACACGGGAGACAACAGGTAATGAACACAAGAGCATAAGAAGAGCCCTGCTGGATCACAGCAAGGGTCCATCTAGTCCAGCATTCTGTTTACACAGTGGCCAACCAACTGTCAACGGGAAACACACAAGCAGGACATGAGTGCAACAGCACCCTCCCACCCATGTTCCTTAGCAACTGGTGTACATAGGCTCACTGCCTCTGGTACTGGAGGTAGCATGTAGCCATCAGGACTAGTAGCCATTGATGGCCTTTTCCTCCAGGCGATGCCCCTGAAGAACAAAGCGCAGGTCGTCCTCCTAGCACAGCTTGTATCATGATCCTAGCTACAGATGTTCTGGGCCTTTCATTTTCATCCCACTGAGTGTACACCGATGAATGCACATTTCAGTGAGTTTTCAAACAGGGGTTGCATCAGAGTTGTGGTGGGTGTTGCACAGCCTACTAGTATCCCACAGTTTGTCCTACTTCTTTCAGCTTGGTTCTTCTATGATCAGAACTCCAAAAGTAAGATGAAGTCACAATCCTGCAATCCCTGGGAGAATATTTTGGAACTCCCTCTTCCTCGAAGAGGGAGATCCAGCCTCACAAGCCTAGGGGGGCCAGGTGTTCTCTTTTACAGAGGACCATCCTCTCTTTGAAGGCGTCCTCTGTATGTAGGGATGTCCCGTTCAATTCTGGTTTAAAGATGAAGAACCAGAAGAATGGTTGCCCATCAACGTTTAGCCCCCGGACAGCAGACTGAACAGGCAGGCACACAAGTCACCTGGTCACAGTCCTCCACGCAGTGGTAAGATGTACGGTATTGCTATGGAAAGTATAACAATCATTTCTAAATTTGCATCAACGCATAAATCAGCATATGCAAATGTTATACAAATCACTGCCCTCTTTGCTTCTCTTAGTTTGCTGATACATATCCTCCTCTTTGGAGATTCATAAGCGGCCACCCTACGCAAGCCTCCTACCTAGGGCTGCAGGAAGGTCGACACCTGGTGCTTCTCCGATGTCGGAACTCTGACCTCAGAGAGGACAAAAATCTTTATGTAGTCTATCACGTCTTTTTTTAAAAAAAACTGGAAATGGCGGCAGCGGCAGCCAGTCAGAAAACCAGCTGCCGCCGCCAAACCACCACCGCCGGAGCTGCCACTGCCAGGAAGATCCTCCCCAGGTAAGTCTCGTCCCGGGGGGGGGGCGGAGGGGCAGAGTGTTCCGCCACCGATTTCGGGGGGCCGAATGCGCTGGCATTCAGCCTCCCCGAGATCTGTGGCGGAATTCTCTGACATCCCTAGTGTGGGGGGATGGGAGGGCTTGGGATCTGGCGGATTCACAGCCTTTCCCAGCACACCTCCATTTTGTCCTCTCTGAGGTCAGAGTTCCGACATCGGAGAAGCACCAGGTGTCGACCTTCCTGCAGCCGCAGGTAGGATGCTTGCGTAGGGTGGCCGCTTATGAACCTCCAAAGAGGAGGATATGCATCAGCAAACTAAGAGGAGCAAAGAGGGCAGTGATTTGTATAACATTTGCATATGCTGATTTAGATGTGTTGATGCTGTTGATTGCTTCACATAAAAGATTTACGTAGCCTATCAGGCTAGGTTTTTAAAAAAAAACATGATAGGCTACGTAAATGTTTACATAGCCTATCATGTCTGACTTAAAAAAAAACAAACCACGCGTTTTAAAAAAAAAATCCACTACGCTATTTGCGTTCCCCTTATTTTTGCCGTCTTAGTCTAAGTAAATCTTGACGTAGACTTGTTCTTGTTCAGTCGTTCAGTCGTATCCGACTCTTCGTGACCCCATGGACCATAACACGCCAGGCCTTCCTGTCCTGCGCTCTCTCCTGGAGCGTGCTCAAGTTCATATTCATTGCATCGGTGATGCTATCTAGCCATCTCATCCTCTGCCGTCCCCTTCTCCTTTTGCCTTCAGTCTTTCCCAGCATCAGGGTCTTTTCCAGAGAGTTTTCTCTTCACATTTAGCCTTGTGATACGTTCCATGGGGTTTTCTTGGCAAGAATACTGGAGTGGCTTGCCATTTCCTTCTCCAGTGGACCACATTTTGTCAGAACTCTCTGCCATGACCTGTCCATCTTGGGTGGCCCTGCACAGCATAGCTTATGGCTTCACTGAGTTACGCAAGCCCCTTCGCCACAACAAGGCAGTGATCCATGAAGGGGTGACGTAGACTAAGACGTGCCAAAATAAGGAACACAAATGGCGGCGGCCGTGGCCGCCGCCATTTGCGTACGCGCCTTGTTGTTGTTGTTTTTTTAAGTCAGAGTTTTTTAAAGTTTTTTTAAGTCAGTTTTAAACATTTACGTAGCCTATCACAGCTGACTGCAGGGACGCAAATGGCGGCGGCTATGGCCGCCGCCATTTGCGTCCCTGCTAGCCAGCGGCCAGATGTCTGGCTGCTGGCAGAGCCAGCCGGCAGCTCTGCAGAATTCCTGCGGAGCACAGCCGGCCGGCCAGGATTCCTGGGGGGAGGAACAGAGCGCCTCCCCCCCGTCCAGGATTCCGGGGGGAGGGACGGAGCACCCCCCCATCAACATAATCCGCGAAAGTTAAGTGACTTTCGTACATCCCTACCCCCCCACACACACACATGCACACACACAGATAGAACGGGGAGCAGAGTGCAGGGGGAGAGACTGTACCAGCCCTGGAGCTGGTGTAGTGCACCTCTCTCCTGCTGAGAGCAATGGGAGGGAAAAGGTTTGTTATTTTAAAAAATGTCCGTAAAAGGCCACAAAAGGGGAGAGAGCCATGCCTTCAGCACCACCGCGACATACACACCTTCTGCCCTGCTGGCATGAGCCAACCAGGCTTAAGAAAAGGCAGTTCCTCCCCCTCAGTTCCTCCCGCTCCTTCCCCAATAAGATTGCTGCACTGCCTATTTTTTTTTTTATCTTTCTTTTTGTGTGTCTCCCTGCCCCCTTCAGCTTGAACCAGTTCCTTAAGGCCAAATGGATGTGGATGCTTACAGACGGAGGAAGAGCTCCAAGGACTAGCAACCAGAAGACATTGTGCAGCAATTACGTCTTTGTTACCTTAACAGGTTTTCTGCAGTAAAGGAGAAGATGGAAGAAATGGTGGGAAAACACCAGAGGGTTACAGATAGAAGATGACATTGTGTGGATCTCTGCCCCTCCACCTCGCCCTCTCCTCCCCATAAACCTCCATGAATGGGGCAGGGTGATGGTGTTATAAAAGCCTCATCTGGTAGTATCCTTACAAACCATTTGAATGCTCTGGCTCAACAGATTAGCAACTGTCTTCTGGTCCAAAGGCTGTTATCAAACCTAAACCACAGTGTCATCATTCCCATACAAGAACTGTGAGGAAGTTCTTCTAATACTTCCTGAACAGGTGCCCCTTCTGAAAAAGGGAATCTGAGTGGCACATAGATAATAAAGTGGCTTCTGTATGGGCTGATGTTCATCTGCACATCCCCCATTTGATTTCTCGTCCCTTAAATAAGTTTATTTTCCATTTGCATGTACATTTCATAGGTACTTTCTATGTTAAAAAGCAAAGAAAAAAACACAACCCAATGCTTAAAGAACTTGTGGTTGTCTCTGAGAACTGACTGCAGGGAAGGATTTTGTTTGAGATGATGTGAGATGACTGATTACTAATGGTGTATTCACACTTTCCTTCAGTGCCCAAGGGGTTGGATCCAGATCCATCATTCCAGTAGGAGAAGGATACTGCTTGCAGAATGGGACTTCCATGTCCTCTCCTTCCCCCGCCCTGCAGCCCCCACCCATGCACCCTCCAAATCTGCTCCGGAGGGTTGGGAGACCCTCTGGAGTAGATCTGGAGGATGCACGGGGGTGGCAGGAGAGGCTGCAGGGGTAAGGAGAGGATGTGGAAGTCCCATTCCACAAGTGGTATCCTTCTACTAGTGGAATGATGGATCTGGATCCAACCCCATGAACACTGAAGGAATGTGTGAATATTTGAAAACAAAGGACCATGCTTGTCAAGCGTCTAATTAATAATTATGAATGAGCAGTTTAATGAGTAAGTGTAGATGCTTTTTGTATAAATATTATCAATATTTATACTATATATATATATATATATATATTTAATGAATAAATTTGACAAGCCAAATACATTTGATGAATTGCTGATGAACTGTGCCCATACAAACTTTGTTTGAAACCACTTGTTTTCTTGCTTTATCTTCCCCATTTCATGTTGTTGTGTTGTTATGACCTACGGTCATGCAGTGAAAATGTATGTTAACTTCACTTATTTTGCCTTGCATCTCCTAAGAAGGAAACCACTCAAGAGTTCGTTGTTGGTTTTAGGAGAATTATTAGAGTACAGGAAGCCTGGTGCTGCACTTCCAGAGCTCAATTTATTTCATCAGCATATCTCTGCTGCCATCTGCAATATTTGTGTGTTTATTTGATAAAACGCAGAATGCTCAGTTTTGCACTACGGAGCTGTCAAGTTTGTAGGTTTAGGGTGGGGAAGTGAAGGGAAATTTGTGCAGCCCTGGCAAAGGTTTGTTTTTCTGGGTTTTCCAAGAACACAGTTGTGTTCTATCTCCAAACGCCCCCTCAGATGTTGCTGGGAAGAGCAGCTGAGTTTAGCTCACTGTTCCTGGAAGTCAGTGAGGCTTATATCAAGAAACTGACATTCTCTGTAGCCAGGAGCTGCTGAATGGAAAAGATGAGCAGCTCTGCAATCTCTCCTCTACTGCCCTTTCCCCAATTTGTCAGGTTTTTATTGATCTACGCCTATGAAGCTTGGATATTATTAGCTGCTATGTTGGCTGTAGACTAAGAAAGAGAAAGGCATATTGTGCTAAAGGCTTCAAGCTTCATAGAAACCTTTTATCCCTTCTTGAGATGGTGTTTATTTTTCTCTATAATTATTGAAGAGTGTACCAAGGATTCCCTCTTCAGCTTGGAAGCTTAGTACAAATAGCCCATTCAAAACCAGGATCTGCAGTTAGACAAAATCCAGACTAGGTGTACAACTGGAGGGAGGGCAAGAGGAATTTAGCCTAGCATGTCAAGTAGTTCCTATGCTTGGGCACATTTACACTATTTGTAAATCTAATGGCCAAGGGGTTGGATGCAGGATCTGCCTTCCATGGACAGAAGTGGTCCATTCGTGAAAGATGCCTCTGGCTAATTTGGGGGGATCTCCCCTCCCCCCCAACCCACACCACAGCTCTCCCATTTCACAGAATCCCCTGACCCTCCATATAGCATTTCAGGGGGCTGGAGGGGCTGCTGTGGGGAGGAGAGGGTGGGAAGTCTGCTTCCATCAGCCCAGCTGCATGCCCCTACATCTGGATCCCACCCTGCCTTTTTCAGCAAAATGAGTAGACTGTAAAGCGCATCTGGCTTTACAGATCTTCTGTATTTTTACCTAAGGGATCTGAGATCCTTTAGCCTAATACAGCTTACCCAACCAGGTGCCCTTCAGATGTATTAGGCTACAAGTCCCATCATCTCCAGCCAGCTTGGCCAATGGGTATGCTGGCTGGAGGTGATAGAACTTGTAGTCTGTACAGTGCCGTGTGCATTGATGGCACTATATTCATCATCATCATCATCTAAAACATCTGGCAGGCACCTGGCTGAGGAAGTCCGATCTAATAAGTGGAGCAATCACTTAAAGAGTAGCAGCCACACCACTCTTGTAATGTTAAAAACTGGTCCACCTACATAGAACTAGCATGTGAGGGAAAAGGCTGTGCTAGAATCCTTTCCCCTGGCATGTAATTTTCTACATACAGGGAATTATTTTTGTATGGGGAGCGTTCAATCATATGAGCCCCCACCTACTGTCTGAAGTGATACAGTCCAGGAGCAGGAGAACTGCTTCATCTGCTCTTTCTGAGAAAGGGCCGTGGTGGATGGAGGCACTCAGTCTGACCAATCTTGATATTTTGGGTCAGAAGGAATTTTCCTCTTAAGTCAAATTGGATAGCGATTGCAAGAAGGGCATGACTGCATTGCTGATTGTTTGGTTGCCTTCTCTTACAACATATGGCCTGTCTTTCTTATTTGAGTCAACATAGAACTTAGATTTGTGTTAGTTGTATTTATTCATTTATTCATTCATTCATTTCATTTCTATACCACACATTAGCTGAAGCTGTCTGGGAAGTTCATAAAACAAACTTAAAACCATAAAATACAATAACGCAGTTGTTCAATGCAGGCCTGGTGAATGGGTAGAGTGGTACTTTCTTTGGGCAGACAGTGGACAAGTCCTTTCTTGGCCCCTTCCATCATTTCCCACCATACCTTACAATGTGTCCTTACCCTGATGCACCACCTCCTTGCTAACCTCCTGCTACTGCTCAGTTCCCTTGCCTGGCCCCTCCTTTTTCTCTTATCAAGCCTTCTCTCATTCATCATTAGTCTCATGTAGTTCTTTCCTTCCTGAGCAGCATGGAAACATACATCAGTGTTAATGCTGGGGAGGGGAAAGTCCATTCCGTTGGCTTCTGCAGCAGCAAAAGTGCTGCCCACAAAAGTGGTATTTCCTAGGCAGATGCTCCAACCACTGTGTGTGATAGACAATTCTATGCACAACTCTGGGTTTCCTTGTGTGTGGGAGGTGTAGGCAACAGCTGGAAAGTACCAAATTGAAATAGCTTTGCATTCTGACAGTTGCTTTTTGAGTGAGCACTGGCCTCTATCATGTCCCCTGCATCCCAGTCCTGGACTTGGCCTGAGGAGGATTCAGATAAATCACAGGCCATCACCACCTTTGACACCCCCCTCTATACCTTTCTAGCCTGAGGACACGGCTCTCCTCTCATCCTCCAACTCCAAGGATGACTCTTCTGTGACCTCTCCTGCTCCAGAACTATGCAGGATCATAAGGCTGTAGAATCAACACCCTTTAAGTATTACAGATAGCTCTGGTCAAGCCCAAAGCCCAGCCAGCCTTTTTAAGGCCTCAGAATACTCCAGTCCTTTGCTGAGACAACATCTTTCTATAGCGCAGCTAGCAGAGCACACTGGGAGTAATCCAGGATCCTGATTGCTGCTCACTATGCCAGTTTGAACTGCCTTATGACCTGACTTGATATACTTTGATTTGCCTCACCTTGATTGACTTTGACCTGTTTTACTGTAACTTGACCAACTTTGACATGCCTTGTAGTAATCTGGCTGATTTCTACCTGGCTGTCCTTACTGGGTGTGACTTCAACCTGAATCTGTTCAATTCAGATAGCCTCTTCCCTTACAGACGCCAAGCCCCAATTAAACAGGATAAACTCTTTCTTTTTCTCCCAGCTCTTGGGTGCCTGAAGGAATGGCAATATTTCAAACTGGGATTTGGGTTAAATCTGCTTTCTCTGTCCATCCACTCTTTCTTTGTTGAGTTCTGGCGAGACGCATGTGAACTCTATATTGGATTGTGGCCACGGTTCTTTATAAAACACACAGACTGTAGATCCTGCCTGCCCGCTTTGAGATCAGCCATGAAGTGCAATAGTCGTTGTTTTTTATACATATGGTGGTGAGAAAAAGTTTGTGAACCCTAATGATAAATACAGTAATTCCATATTCCACTTGGTATTTCAAGTCTTGTGAAATAAAATGATATATAAATTAGGCAAACAATGAGCACTTAAGAGTCAGGGTATGTGCAAAAGTAAGTGAACCCCTTGCTGCATCAGCTCAGTTAAAGGGAATAATTACGATCAGGTGTTTAAGTAATTAGGTAGATCTTCAGGGGTGATAGGAGGCCCCAGCCCATAAATGTTTGGTCTTCACCATACAGTTGTGTGGAAACATGTCATGCCACAATCAAAAGACATCTCTGAGGAGCTCTGAAAAGCAGTTATTGCTGCTCATCAGTCTAGAAAGGGTTACAAAACATTTCTAAGAATTTGGTGCTCCACCAATCCACTGTCAGACAGACAGTCTACAAATTCAAGACCCCAATCACTCTAACCAGGAATGGTCATCCTACCAAAATTTCTCCAAGAACAAACCGGTACATCATCCAGGAAGTCAAAAAGAACCCCAGAGTAACATCCAAGGCTCTGCAGGCCACTCTCACCTTGGCTAATGTGAGTGTTCGTGACTCAACAATCAGAAAAAGACTGAACAAGAATGGTGTTCACGGGAGGATAGCCAGGAGGAAATCACTGTTCTCTAAAAGACTGCTGTCAGTCTGCTGTCAGTCTGAAATTTGCCAAAGATCTTATAGATGATCCCCAAGACTTCTGGAACAGTGTTCTTAGGACAAAGGAGTCAAAGGTAGAACTTTTTGGCCTCAATGGGAAACATTACATTTGGCAAAAAAACAAACGGTTTGAACAGAAGAACCTCATCCCACAACCATCAAGCACGGTGGTGGGAATGTGATGGTTTGGGCCTGCTTTGCTGTCTCAGTACCTGGATGACTTGCCATCATTAACACAACCATGAATTCTGGAGTGTATGAGAATATTCTAGAGGAGATGTCAGGCCATCTGTCCGTGAGCTGAAGCTGAACCAAAAGTGGGTCATGCAACATGACTATGATTGTAAATACACAAGCAGATCTACAAAAGAATGGCTGCAGAAGAAGAAATTCTGTGTTTACAGCCTAGTCAAAGTCTGGACCTAAATCCCATCAAAATGTTGTGGCAGGACCTGAAGCGAGCTGTTCATGCAAGGAAACTCTCAATGTCACTGAGTTGAAGCAGTTATGTAAGGAGGAATGGGCCCAAATTCCTCAAAACAGATGTGAGGGACTGACCAACAGTTACAGGAAACACTTTCTTGAAGTTGTTGCTGCTCAAGCAGGTGCCAACAGGTACTGAATCTAAAGGTTCACATACTTTTTCACACATGGATATTGAATGTTTAATCAATTGTGGATAAATAAAGAGTGTTCAAACTACCGCACAATTGCGCTCATTTCACATGCCAGCAAGGTGATGCTCAAAATCCTACAAGCTAGGCTTCAGCAGTATGCGAACCGAGAACTACCGGAAGTACAAGCTGGGTTTAGAAGAGGCAGAGGAACTAGAGATCAAATTGCCAACATTCGCTGCATCATGGAGAAAGCAAGAGAATTCCAGAAAAACGTCTATTTCTGCTTCATTGACTACGCTAAAGCCTTTGATTGTGTGGATCACAACAAACTGTGGCAAATTCTGAAAGTGATGGGAGTACCAGACCACCTTACCTGTCTCCTGAGAAACCTGTACGAGGGTCAAGAAGCAACAGTAAGAACCAGACATGGAACAACCGAGTGGTTCAAAATTGGGAAAGGAGTACGACAAGGCTGCATATTGTCACCCTGCTTATTTAACTTATATGCAGAGTACATCATGAGAAATGCCGGGTTGGATGAATCACAGGTCGGAATTAAGATTGCCGGGAGAATTATCAACAACCTCCGATATGCAGACGATACCACCCTAATGGCAGAAAGCGAAGAGGATCTCAAGAGCCTCTTGTTGAGGGTGAAAGAGGAGAGTGCAAAAGCTGGTTTGAAACTCAACATTAAAAAAACTAAGATCATGTCATCTGGCCCTATCACTTCCTGGCATATAGAAGGGGAAGAAATGGAAGCAGTGACAGATTTTACTTTCTTGGGCTCCAAGATCACCGCAGACGGTGACTGTAGCCATGAAATTAAAAGACGCTTGCTCCTTGGGAGGAAAGCTATGGCCAACCTAGACAGCATAGTAAGAAGCAGAGACATCACCTTGCCGACAAAGGTCCGTCTAATCAAAGCTATGGTTTTCCCAGTAGTAATGTATGGCTGTGAGAGCTGGACTATAAGGAAGGCTGAGCGCCGAAGAATTGATGCTTTCGAACTGTGGTGCTGGAGAAGACTCTTACGAGTGCCCTGGACTGCAAGGAGGTCAAATCAGTCCATCCTAAAGGAAATCAACCCTGAGTGCTCATTGGAAGGACAGATAATGAAGCTGAAGCTCCAATATTTTGGCCACCTAATGCGAAGAGAAAACTCCCTGGAAAAGACCCTGATGCTGGGAAAGACTGAAGGCAAAAGGAGAAGGGGACGGCAGAGGATGAGATGGCTAGATAGCATCACAGATGCAATGAATATGAACTTGAGCACGCTCCGGGAGAGAGCGCAGGACAGGAAGGCCTGGCGTGCTATGGTCCATGGGGTCACGAAGAGTCGGACACGACTGAACGACTGAACAACAACAAATGTTGAAAAAGCATCGTGTTTGTGCGTCCTTTGTTTAATCAGGTTATATGTTGTTCTTTATCTAGAATTATGGGATTCAATTAAGATCTAATAACATTTTAGGCTGGAAATATGTGGCAATTCTAAGGGCTTCAAAAACTTTTTCTTGCCACTGTATTACTTTGGTGTGGTTAATCTTAACAACAACACTGAAAGTCAGGCCATTATTGCTACAGTCACATGCCTTCTCTGAGTGGTGAGAAATTCCAGGGGCCCAGCGCTTACCTGGGTTTCATTTCCTTTGGGAGATCATTGGACGGTTCTCTATATGAAGGGCTGTCAAAGGACAGTTCTCTGTTTGAAGGCATCCTCTATTTGATGGACTGTCCAGTCCAACAACTTCGTCTTCTAAAATAGGAATATATAAGGAGGGGGTGAGGAAACATGTGGGAGGAAAGTTGGGCAGGGAAGGAGGAAATGTTGGGTACAACATTTTGGGTGTTGTACCCAAAAATAAAAAAATCTAATAAGATTTTAATAACAAAAAAATTAAATAGGTGTAAGAAGGGAGAGCTGGGGCTTTCACATTGCCTAGCAACACCTAGTACTGGGACAGGAGATTGAGAAGGCACACTAGTCACCTGGTCCAGTCTCCCCCACTAGGGTGTGATATATTGTTTTTTCTGTGTAAATTGTTTCTAAATTTGCCTCTCTACACACAAATTAGCATATGCAAATGTTATGCACATCTGTGTCCTCTTTTGTAGTGATGCATTTTCTCTGTTTTAGCTATGTGTAAGGGGCCACCCTACTTTCAGGTCTCTTTTACTGATGTCTTTAGCCCTTGAGAATTACACAGAGAAGGAAAGAGTAGACTAAACATGGGTCTCTGCCAAATCATTGCTGAGCTCTTCATAAATTTGATACTTCTGTGGTTCCTAGTTCAGCTGTCGCTGTGGGCAGGCAGCCCAGGACCAAAGCCTTCAACTTGGTGAGCTCACTCAGCAGCGGGTGTTTTATTCTAAGAAATTAGCTAACATACAGTATTCAGTAGGAGTACCCCTCCCATGAGAAGGTCGGCAGATTTAGGATGTACAGTGAGCTGTCTCTGTGGATTACACAAGTTTTTTATCGCCTCCCGCAGAGCCCTTGGGGAACAAGGCCAACACCACAAACACTGAATCACACTTCCCCTTGAAACAGAGCGAGTCCTCTGACTCACTTCCTCCTAGCAATCTTGTTTCATTATGGCTCAGCTGAAGAAAAGAAGCTCATCACAAAGAATGTGCTAAGAACCAGGGGACTAAAGGCAGCCTGGCTTCTGAAGCTCCAAGGAAAGGCTAGTCAATGTCAACGTTACCCCACTTGTGCCATCTGCAGTTATTTAAAATGAAGGATCAGCCCACTCTTCCTCACACACACGCAACTGTGTGATTTCCAAAAGGAATCAGTAGGCCAACGGTCGCTGTGAGAGATTATAGCTGGGACATACAAAAATCAACAATGGGGAATAAACACTAGAAGGCATTCTATTAGTAGGTTGCTTGTGCTGAAGTTGCCGCTGAATAATGCCCATAGTGGAATTTGACTGTAGTGGGTCCTTCTCAGGTGAAACATATGTCGGAATTTAGAGGGAAATTAAAGGAATCGATATTGGATCAATGAAAACAACTTAGGGTACAATCCTACAGCCACTAGACAGTGTCTAGACAGCCATAGGGTTTTTCATTTTCTGGGAACCAAGCTTGGAGCCAGCTCCCCGAGGTCAGTTCCCAGAAAACTGACTCCCCTCCCCCTCTCCCGCTGCCTTGTAGGCAGCATGGTTTGTAGGGGTGTACGAAACCCCACTTACCTGGCTCTGCTGGGTTCTGCAGGTGGGGGGAGGCGATCCATTCCTCCCCCTGGAATCCTTGACCGGGGGGGGGGGAGGTGATCTGTTCCTCCCCCCCGGAATCCTGCCTGGCTGGCTCCGCTCTGCAGCCAGGCCGCAGAGCCTCCGGCCGGGCCAACCCACAGCAGGGCCTGCAGCCACTGCCGGGCTGCTACGGATGCAAATGGCGTCCTGTGTAGAGGACACCATTTGCGCCCCTACGCCGGCCCGTGATAGGCTATGTAAATATTTACGTAGCCTATCACGGTTAAAGCAGGGACGCAAATGGCGTCCCCTATGCCATTTGCGTTCCCGCTTTAGCTGTGATAGGCTATGTAAATATTTACGTAGCCTATCATGGCAAAAAAAAAAAAAAAGGGAACGCAAATGGCGGCTGCAGAAGCGGCCGCCATTCAAGGAGCACTGGAACGGCTGACAAAGGTATGCTCCGTTCTGGCCCCATTTCGCAGGCGGGGGGCGGAGGTCTTCGTTCCGCCACGGATTTCGGGGAGCCGAATGCGTTGGCATTCGGCCTCACCGAGATCCGTGGCGGAATTCTCTGCCATGCCTAATGGTTTGTCCCCGGCTCTGCACTCATAAGAGCAGCATGGAGCAGCCAAAAATGGGGCATTCCTGGGGGCAGGAAGGGGATGGCGGAAGTGCTGTTATGACACTTCCTATGTGCCGTCCAGCCTCCCCATACCCCTGATCCAAGGCGGCCTGGCTAGACAGCCAAAATCAGCCATCTAGCTTCAAATAAAGGGTGGCTGGAGTGCGGTGGAGAAGATCCCCTCCATGCTCTGCCTGCCCTACATTGGATAGTCGGTCGCCTCCCAATTCGGAGGTGGCCAACTGTCCCCATAGGACTGTGCTCTTAGATGGCTTTAAAAGGGGATTAGACAAATTCATAGAAGATAAGGCTTATCAATGGCTACTAGTCGTGACAGTTACAGTCAGGGCCAGAAATATTGGAACAAGGATAACTGTTTTGGCAATTGGCCTCTGTACACCACCACATTGAAGTTGAAAGGAAACACACCCAGATGGGAGTGAAGTCAGGACTTTCAGCTGTAATTCAAGGGGTTTGACAGAAGTGGGGCACTAACCATTCAGGAAGGACAGCCAGTGGCATACACACACACCCATCGTTGGTGGTTCATAAGTAATGGAACAAACCAACATCATTTCAAACTGAAGGATCGCCTTTAATACCTGGATGAAAATCCTTTGCAGTCAATGACTGCCTGAAGTCTGGAACCCATGGACATGACCAAATGCTGAGTGTCCTCCCTCAAGATGCTTTCCCAGGCCTTTACTGCAGCTGCCTTCAGCTGCTGCTTGTTTGTGGGTCTTTCTGCCTTCAGTCTTGTCTTCAGTAAGTGAGAAGCATGCTCTATTCAGGTGACTGACTTGGCCATTGAAGAACATCCCACTTCTTTGCCTTGAGAAACTCTTGGGTAGCTTTTGCTGTATGTTTTGGGTCATTATACATGCCCATGCCATAACACTGCCTCCACCATGTATGACAGATGATGTGCTGTGCTTTGGATCATGAGCTGTTCCTTTCCTTCTCCATACTTTTCTCTTCTCATTGTTCTGAAACAAGTTAATCTTGGTTTCATCAGTCCAAAGAATCTTATTCCAGAACTGGGCAGGCTTTTTTAGGTGTTTGCTGGCAAAAGCTAATCTGGCCTTTCGGTTCTTGAGTGTTACCAGTGGTTTGCACCTTGTTGTGAAGCCTCTGTATTTACATTCATAAAGCCGTCTCTTGACTGTAGATGTTGACAATGACATGCCTACCTCCGCAAGAGCGTTCTTGACCTGGCTAGATGTTGTGAAAGGGTTCCTCTTCACCATGAGCAGCATTCTGCAGTCATCCACTTTAGTTGTCTTCCGTGGTCTGCCAGGCTTTTTGCTGTTGCTGAGCTTGCCAGTTATTTCCTTCTTTTTCAGGATGTTCCAAACTGTTGTGTTGGCCACTCCCAATGTTTTTGCTATCTCTCTGATGGGTTTATTTTGTTTCCTCAGCCTAATGATGGCCTCCTTCACTCTCATGGACACCTCTTTGGACCTCATGTTGGGAGTTCCAGTGAGCAGCTACCAAATGCAAATGTAACACTCAGAACCACCTCCAGGCCTTTTATCTGCTTGATTGGTCATGGGGTACCCAGGAAACAGGCCACACCTGGCCATGCAGCTGCTTGTCAGCCATTCGTTCCATTACTTATGAGCCACCAACGATGGGGGGGGGGGTGTATGCCACTGGCTGTCCTTCCTGAGTGGTTAGTGCCCCACTTTTGTCCAACCCCTTGAATTACAGCTGAAAGTCCTGACTTCACTCCCATCTGGGTGTGTTTCCTTTCAACTTCAATGTGGTGGTGTACAGAAGCCAACTGCCAAAACAGTTATCCTTGCCAATATTTCTGGCCCTGACTGTATATACCAGGGATGGGCAGATCAATATACTTCCAGTCCATGTCATTTTTGCAAGTATTCTTTCCCAGATATGTCCCATCCCATTTCTGTTTCTCTTTACAATAATAAAAAAATGCTTACATTCACATATGCACCTTACTGTGGTATGTTGGTGTGCTGCCTCTAGATTTTTCCACTTTTTTAATATTTTTGGAGGCTGCTTTGCATTTGTTCAAAATGGGGCCCAAATGCTCCTGGGAGCAAGAGGATGTGGGAGCAGCTGTTCCCACCCTATAACATGTCCCTGAGAGGGATGGTTTATCTTCACATCCCATTGTTCCCAGAGGCATTTGTGACCTGATTTTGAACACACGTGGAGGTTGCAGCGGGGGGGGGGGGGGCATCCAGATTTTTTAGCCACTTGGAACATTTATTAACCTCTTCTAAAACATGGGAACATTTTAAAACAGGGACTGTCCTGCGAGCTCATATTACGCCAGTACTTTTCCAGCTGCACTGGCTGCCAGTCCATTTCCGGGCCCGATTCAAAGTGCTGGTGTTAACATTCAAAGCCCTTAACGGCTTGGGGCCAGGTTACCTGAAGGATCGCCTCCTCCCATATGTGCCTGCCCGGACCTTAAGATCATCATCAGCGGCCCTTCTCCGTGAGCCCCTGCCAAAGGAAGTGAGGCGGGTGGCTACTAGGAGGAGGCTTTTTCTGCTGTGGCACCCCGGCTCTGGAATGAGCTCCCTAGTGAGGTTCGCCTAGCGCCTACATTGTATTTCTTTCGGCGCCAGGTGAAGACCTTTTTATTTTCCCAGGCATTTTAGCATTTTAGCTTTCTAAATTTTTATCTTTGCTGTTTTAAATCTGTATTTTAAACTCCTGCACTGCTGCTAGGTTTTATTGTGGTTGTATTGTTATATTGTGGTTTTAATGTTCTGTATATTTTAAATTGTTTTATTGTGTGTTGCTTGGATTTAATTTTTGTGAACCGCCCAGAGAGCTTCGGCTATTGGGCGGTATAGAAATGAAATAAATAAATAAATAAATAAAAACTATGCAAATTTCAGAGTATAACTACATTCCAGTTCACACATTAATCTGGGAGGTATGGGTCAAGTTGGTTCGCTTTGAAATGCAGACCAAATAACTCCTTGAGCATTCTTATTAAATGCTACCTCCAACA
Organism: Heloderma suspectum; assembly: GCF_057233095.1. Classification (NCBI taxonomy): domain Eukaryota; kingdom Metazoa; phylum Chordata; class Lepidosauria; order Squamata; family Helodermatidae; genus Heloderma; species Heloderma suspectum. Next base: position 283,155,643 of record NC_139459.1, read on the forward strand.
GCAGAGACAGGATGCCTCTGAATATCAGTTGTTGGGGAAAATGAATGGGAGAGGGCTATCGCGCTCATGTTTTCAGGTCCTGCTTACAGCCTTCCCAGAGGCATCTGGGTGGCCACTATGGGAAACAGGGTAAGTGTGCATAGGATGCTGGCTGGAGGATGCTGAGAACTGTAGTCCATCACATCTGGTGAGCACCAGGTTAGGGAAGGCCAGGATAGGAAGTTATTGACTTGGGGTCAAATACTGTGTTAATTTTTAAACCCATTTAAATAAGAAAAGGAGGCCTGTGTCCTAAACACTTGGCTCAGCAAGTTCGAACAGCAAAGCGCCTAGGCAAATGCTCCTGTAGCTCAGCGTGGCAAATCTGTAGAAAGGAGGCCTGGCTAAATGGGATGTTTTGTTGCCAGCATCTGGCCCGGGAACATTGCCCTGACAATGAGAGGTGGAGCAAGGAAAGAAATCTGAGACTAATCCGATCAGGATGGCTGTGAGCTGTAGCAGGGGTGGGAGAGCTTCGACCCCCTTCTTTCCAGGAATAATAGTGATTATTTATATTTTATTCTTTCTGGCTGAAAGTTACCAATGTCAGGTTTCAACTTGCTTGCCTCTCCCTCAGTCAATGGGACCGTAGCAAAATCTAAGCCACAACCTGAGGCCTATTTTTTGAAGCGCATTAAGAATGCTTCTGTATATTTGGTTGCTTTCTTTGTCACTGACAGTGCAATCCTAAACATGTGTACTCAGAAGTAAGCCCCATTGACTTCAATGGGATTTACTCCCAGATAAGTGTGTATAGGATTGCAGCCTCTCGCAATGTATATTTGAATGCAAAGGCCTTTTCAAATGATTTTTTTAAAATTATGAAATAACTACACAGATTTTATTAAAATATTTATATTTATTTGAATAATTATACCCCACCCTTCCTGTCCAAGGTCAAGCCACAGCTAGAGATGCAGAGAAATCTGTCTGGGGGGTGGAATTCGATGGGTTTTCCTAGGCTTAGCCCCACCGGACTTCGTTTCAGTTCCTGCTGCAGTGCCTGACATGATCTGAAATGAGTCAGGCCAGTTTGTGGACTTTCTGGGGGAGGTTCTGTAATTTGCGTGTATTTCTGAGCAATTTACACAAATCATAGCTGAATTTGCACACATTATGGCCAAATTTGCACAAATTGCTCAGAAATATGTGCAAATTGCAGAACTTTCCCCCTAAAATGTGCAAAACAGTTCCTGGAGTTTGGGGAACAGCCTGCATCTCAGCTTGCAGACACAAAGCAAGTTGTACATGCACTTGAGCCAAAAAAGAACCAGATTTCCCAGTCACGGACATCCCTACCCAAAGCAGCTAACACTGTATATAATATATTAAAAGTAATGTAACAAGCTATTTCAGAAAGACAACACAATTCAGACCAACTTTATTTATTTATTTATTTATTTATTTATTTCTATACCACCCAATAGCCAAAGCTCTCTGGGTGGATAAACATAAACATAAAATCAACAAAAAGCAAGCATTGTTAAGGATCGAGCAATCGATGGTGGGCGTGAAGTAAAAAACTAAAGCACCAAACGGTAACCACAGCACTACATCAATCATCAGCTTAGCTGAAAGACTTTACAGAAGAGCCAGGTTTCTGCCTGCCAGCTAAAGCTAAATGGCCCCGGGACCTTAGCAGATATCCCTGGAAAGGGCATGACTCCACAGTGCTGGCACCACTACTATAAGGGTAGCTGCGTTAGGCTCCTTTGCTGTCCACAGCATCCTAGAGGGATGACAGCTGCATAGGAAAGGCACACACCATTGCCCCCACCTATTTGGTCACATTCATACAAACATGCTCGTCGTGTGGGATCCCATGTTCACACATAATGACAACACATAGCTTGTTTTAAAGCATGGCTTGTTGGTGCCAAGTAGGAGCAAGCGAGAAAGCAGCATCCCACCCTCTTGCCACTTCTGCTTTGATGCTAGGTTGCCTGACACGATGTGCAAACCCAGAACTCATGGTTTGTTATTCGGTTCAAACTCTGGGTTGTTTGTCCCTCAACAACCCACAGCTCAAACAACCCAGGAATGGGGCGTTCTTGGGTTGTTGCTGAAAGCAGATGCAAAACAGAAGCAGCAAGTGTGTGGGAGGCAGCGTGCTCACTTGCTCCAGTGCAGCCTGACCAATTAATGGGTTACACAACCTATGAATTGGCATTACAGTGAAGCAGGTCACCATGTAGAAGACACTCTCACGTAGCTGGCTACAATTGTGAATGTATAGTCTGTTGCAGCAAAACCAACAGAGACCTGTTCATTCTTAATGGCTAACACATTTACTGCAGCTTGAAAGTATATCCCATTGTGTCAATGGAGCTTACTCCCAGGTAAGTGTGCATAGGATTGCAGGCTTATTGCCACAAAAATGTTAGTGAGCTATAGCCCACTTCATACAATGTTACTTATTCATTTTGGGGAGATCTAAATGTCTTCTGCCTACCCAGTGCATTCCTTGCAGGGAAACTGCATTTTCTCAGAAGTTAAAACACAATAACTTAACACTGGAAAGATTTCATTTCCCCCCAAGTTTGCTGCATGGAGCCATATGTATAGTGCTCGTACAAATGTATGATATAATCACACAATCCTAAACACACTTACTAGGAAGTAAGCCTAATTGAACACAACTTACTCCTGAGTACGTATGCATAAGATTTTGCTGTGAAGCACTACACTCTTTAAAACTGGTGTGTAAAATATTCCATCAATGTTTCTGATAAGTCCACATGAATTACTCATCCAGCAGGAGATAAATGAACAAACATCCCTCACTGCTAATGCGTGGGCATAACTTGTGTCACTATCAGTATTTGTCTCATGTTATTGCACACAGTGGATTTCACTGGACAAATGGCTTCCTCACATTTTAACTAAACAGGGGTGGTGAACTGAGGCTGTAGTGGAACTACAACATAAATCTACTAGGCATTTATCTGGATTGTACTTGTATGTTGACATTGTTCAAATAAAACTAGGTCTTAAACTGGCCCACTGGTTGTTTGGTTACTAGAGTGCTGCTGAATGTCCCGTTCGAGTTTTTAGTTCACCGTATCTGTGATGAAGAAATGCCCCACTGAATATGTTTGGTATCACAGCACCTGTCTTTAAATTAAAATCTACCCAGTGAGAAGATGCAGGATCAGCCACGTTCCAGGAAACTACAAATGTGCCCCGAGCAGCCTGCCACATAGCCACTGTCTCTTCAGTCCCCTGAAATCTCCTTCCGGCCTGACTAGGCAGTCAACTGATACCAGCCTAGCTAAGTGGCAGTCTTTACAGGACACTGCAATCCAATAAACAGTTATCTCCTTTTATTAATTCATACACAGAGCTGGTGAGGCCAGCTTCAAAACATCCCCATTGCCTGGACCTAAATTAGCAAGCAACACTATACACCTGACCTCCCAGGTCTGAGAGGCTAAGATTCCCAAAGCAAGGTTCTATCTCCCAAAGTGTCCTGTGGGTTGAGGGTGGGGGAGAAGCTTCAGATGTGTGTGTATTTAGTTTTACTAGTTCATGCCTTTTTCCCTCTGTATTTTACCAATCAGAATACTCTTTTTGGCTTAAAAGCTAAGACATCTCTAAACCAGCCTAAAACCCTGCATTTAAAATGGGGCTTTCTGCTTCCGTTTTAAATGCAGGATCACGAGGACTCCCTTTTTCACATGCTTCCTTTCCTCCCTCCCCTCCCCGCTCCTTCTCCCTGAATCTGAGTCTTCCATTATCTTTCATTGATCTCGCTCCTCTTCTTGCCGCTTTTACTCTTTTCACGGAGGAAACTGAAGCGGAACACAACAGAGTAATTTGATCGCTCATTATCTGAAATCTAGTTAAAAACAGAACAAAGGGCATTTATTGCAGAAGACACCTTGGAGGTTCTTGGCGTCATGTAAAGAGACCACAAACGTCTGTGAAGGGGCCATCTCAATCACAGGATAAAAGCTCCATGTGAAGAAAGCCCTAGGCTGCTGTAACTGCAGGCTCAAATATAATCCTGCATTTCCTAAACAATAAAGTAACATGACGTGGCCTGGAGTGGGTGCTGAGTAAAACTGGAAAGACCACTAAAGTAAAGAGTAGGGGTAATAAAACTTCTACCTAGAGTACATCTTTCTTAGCAATATCCCCAGTGGGGGACTCCTATCAGGGAGGAGAAATAGCCATTTAGGGGTCATGGGGTAGCTAATTATCACAGTGCTATATTCCAGAGAAAGTCATTTTGGTCTGAATCCACAAGAACCTGTGTAAAATCATTTAAAACAAGAAAAGAAAAAAAGATAGCCATGCTGGTCCATGAAGGAACACCCCCCAATGAAATCCACAATAGTGCAATGCCTTTATTAGGACCAACCAAAATCCCCCCAAAGCGTGCAAGCTTTTGAATTCCCTAGAACTCGTAATCAGGTGTATTGCTGGGTATAATCTGATTAGGGGTGTGCAAGATTTGGATTCAGAATTCCGAAGCATGGTAGCCATTTTGTGCATAATCTGCCATTTTATGCAAACTCTAACACACCAACACCAATTACTAGTGTTAAAAGTCAGTATTGCAGTCTTCTATCTCCATAGACAAACTTTAAGTACCACCCCCTGTAGGCACCTCCCACTTTATGCAAATGACTCCCAGTCCATACCCCTTTTTCCAAATGAAAACGGCAAAGAACCAACCCTCCCCCCCCCCCCCGATGACATGTAGTGAAAGGTAAAGGAGAAGAGTTTGGTTTGAAGAGTTTGGGCTTAAGCCCCGTCTCCTTCTTCCCTTTCCCCTACATCTCATCTGTGATGGGGCTGTTGTTTCTTTGGCTTCTTCATTTAGACCGGCAGTCATTTGCATAAAGTGGGAGGTGTCTACAGGGGGGTGATACTTAAAAGTCTGTCTACCAAGATAGAAGACTGCAATACTGACTTTCATCACTAGCGGGAGTAATTGGTGTTGGTGTATTAGGGGTTGCACAAAATGACAGATTATGCAGAAAATGGCCACCATGCTTCAGAATCCAAATCTGAATTTTGCACACCCCTAAATCTGATACCTGCTACATCTACCACCAGTAATTTATTCATTCTGTAATCTCCATTCTGAGACTGGTTCTAAACTGAGACTGGTTCTAAACTGGCCATCTTTTTGGACTTGTCTGTTTCTTTCCCCATCCCCTACTTTTTGTATCACCTAGCCTGATGAAGAGTTCTGGAGACCTTGAAAGCTTGTACATTTTTGTACCATTTTTGATGGGCTTAATTGCTCAACTATGGGTTCGGGGGTGGGGGTTTCTCATGGACCAGCACGTCAATCCTTGTTGTCATTTTTAATGTGCTTTGGAAAAATACTGAATTTAGCCATTCATGGAGAATCCGCCTCCAGAGGAAGAAGATTTTCTACTACCTGAACAGGGACTTTACACTGAGGGTTCCATTTTCTCCAGCCACTAGGTAATGCTCAGAATTTGGCTTCAAATTACTTTTTTTACCTAGTGCACCACCTAATCTGTTTTTGCTAATATAAAGACTGTCACATTTCTCTGTACTTCTATTCTATGCCAACTCAGGAACCTGTGCATTTCACGCAAGGCAAGAAACAGATCTGAGGTGCAGCCGGCCTGTATGTTTTCAGGATTGGAGATCAGCCGTTGCTTCTCTATTCTAGAGTAAGTAGGTTCGTAATAGTGAACCCACTGCACTCTTCTTACCATGTATTACATTTTACTACTGCTGCTTGAACATGAGTAATGGAAGAATCTACTTCTATAATACACTGATCTAAAGCTTTTGTCATCACAGGGACACGCTGTGCCAGCACAGCTAACCCAACAGGATGAAGAAATCTTGCCAAATTTTCTAGCTATATATACCTTGGTATAAACAGGTGGAGGTTGTTCAGATGAAGGTTACTATGGCTCAGAGCTATAGTTATACCCTTCATCAACCAGCCTGAGATGCATATGAGTAGTTGGGATTTCTACAGTTCTACAGTTTCAAAATTGATTTGGGACTGGACTAGTTTTAAGCAGTATTCATCATTAATCACAGACTGGGACACGGATTCTTCCCCAACCTGGGAGCTCAGTTGAGCCAGTTCCTGGCATTAGACTTTCCTGCACTGATGAGTTGGATAATAAGAGCATTAGGATGCCATCCAGAGAGGAGAGCCTTTCACTCAGGCCATTGGAAGGAGTGTGTGTGATTTTATTTAGGAAAAAATGTTCTTAAATGTATTTCTGCTCTCTGGGAGAATTGTGTTTCTACACCTTCCAACCTGGTTCCTTGGAAAAGACCCTCTGCGCACAGCTCCTTTCAAAGCTGCACTTAGCTGCTGCACAGTGTCACGCTTGGAACGGAAGACATGCTTTGGTCTTGCATCACTACCTCACGTTTCATGCTATTGGATAATCCTTCTGCTTGCACAACATGAAGCACCTGTTTTTCACAGATCCACCCCCCTACACCATTGCCCACTGTGCCATATCCCAGCTCTTCCAGAGGATCCTTCCACCCTTGTGAACAGCTTTCCAGGGGATACAGAGGCACATCAGTGGGTGGGTGAGGGTGTGCGTGGAATCAATGAAAACCAGGAAGTTGGACTTGCCTTGAAACTTGCCTTCGGGTCAGGAGGGAGCAGAGCAGACAGCAATTCTGGTTGTATTGTTATAGTGTGGTTTTAATGTTTTATATATTTTATAGTGTTTTATTGTTGTGCTCTTTGGTTTTAATTTTTGTGAACCGCCCAGAAAACTTCAGCTATTGGGCGGTATAGAAATGAAATGAATGAATGAATGAATGAATAAATAAATAAATAAATAAACAAAATGTTCAGTCACTTCCTAGACTTTATGCAGTGGATGTGGCTCAAAATGTTGCCAAGTTTCTCACATCTCAGTCTTAAGCATTTCCACTGATGTGTCTGCCAGCTGTTCAACTGGTGTTGCTGTTGGTATATCCTACCCTAAACACTTGCAGAAATGCCCATGACAGGCGTGGGCAATTTGCGGCCCTCCAGATATTTTGGCCTACAATTACCATCAGCCCTAGCCAACAGAGCCAATGGTGAGGGAGTCAGTCCCAAACATCTGGAGGGCAACAAGTTGCCCCCCCCCCCGGATTAGGGCATGTTTGCACTTCCAGCACTGCTACTGCTTCAACATAGCAGGACACAGGAGGAGGGTCATAGAATCATAGATAGTAGGGTTGGAAGGGGCCTGCAAGGCCATCTAGTCCAACCCCCTGCTCAATGCAGGAATCCAAGTCAGAGCATCCCTGACAGATGGCTGTCCAGCCTTGTCTTGAAGGCCTCCAGTGTGGGAGAGCCCACCACCTCCCCAGGTAATTGGTTCCATTGTCGTATTGCTCTTACAGTCAGGAAGTTTTTCCTGATGTTCAGCCGGAATCTGGCTTCCTGTAACTTGAACCCATTATTCCGTGTCCTGCACTCTGGGATGATCAAGAAGAGATCCTGGCCTCCTTCTCTGTGACAACCTTTCAAGTACTTGAAGAGTGCTATCATATCTCCCCTCAGTCTTCTCTTCTCAAGGCTAAACATGCCCAGTTCTTTCAGTTTCTCTTCATAGGGCTTTGTTTCCAGTCCCCTGATCATCTTTGTTGCCCTCCTCTGAATCCTCTCCAGTTTGTCTGCATCCTTCTTAAAGTGTGGTGCCCAGAACTGGACACAGTACTCCAGATGAGGCCTAACCAGTGCTGAGTAGAGGGGAACTAGTACTTCCCGGGATTTGGAAGCTATGCTTCTATTAATGCAGCCCAAAAGAGCATTGGCCTCTTTTGCAGCCACATCACATTGTTAGCTCATCTTCAGCTTGTGATCGACAACAATTCCAAGATCCTTCTCGCTTGTAGTGTGGTTGAGCCACGTACCCCCCATCTTGTAACTGTGCATTTGGTTTTCTTCCTAGGTGCAGAACTTGGCATTTATCCCTATTAAATGTCATTCTGCTATTTTCTGCCCAGTGCTCCAGTCTATCCAGATCACTTTGAATTTTGTTTCTGTCTTCCAAAGTATTAGCTATCCCGCCCAATTTGGTGTCATCTGCAAATTTGATCAGCATTCCCTGCACCTCCTCCTCCAAGTCGTTAATAAAACTGTTGAAGAGCACTGGGCCCAGGACTGAGCCCTGCGGTACCCCACTCGTTACCTCTCCCCAGTTTGAGAAGGTCCCATTGATAAGCACTCTTTGAGTCCGATTCTGTAGCCAACTGTGGATCCACCAGATCGCTGTTTCATCTAGCCCACTTGGAGCTAGTTTGCTCATCAGGAGATCATGGGGCACTTTGTCGAAAGCTTTGCTGAAGTCGAGGTATATGATGTCTACAGCATTCCCACGGTCTACAAGGGAGGTTACTTGATCAAAAAATGAGATCAGATTTGTCTGGCAGGACTTGTTTTTGACAAATCCATGTTGGCTTCGAATAATCACGGCATTGTTGTCAAGGTGCTTCCAGATGGATTGCTTTATGGTCTGCTCCAGAATTTTCCCAGGGATTGATGTCAGACTGACTGGTCTGTAGTTCCCAGGTTCCTCCTTTTTACCCTTTTTGAAGATAGGGACAACGTTAGCCCTCCTCCAGTCATCTGGCACTTTCCCTGTCCTCCATGATTTCTCAAAGAGAATAGACAGCGGTTCTGAGAGTTCTTCTGCCAGTTCCTTTATTACTCTAGGATGCAGTTCATCTGGCCCTGGAGATTTGAACTCATTCAAAGTAATTAGGTGTTCCTTGACCATATGCCTATCGATCTCAAGCTGCAATCCTGCCCCTTCAGCCTGTACTTCACCTTTGCCAGGGGGGTCATAGACCCTCTTTTGGGAGAAGACTGAGCCAAAGTAGGAATTGAGCACCTCTGCCTTTTCTTTGTCATCTGTTAGCGTTTTGCCATCCTTATTTAATAGCTGAACCACCATTTCTTTCCTCTGCCTTTTACTATGCACGTAGCTGAAGAAAGCCTTTTTGTTGTTTTTAGCATCCCTTGCTAACCTCAGCTCATTCTCAGCTTTAGCCTTCCTGACACCATCCCTGCAATTCTGTGGTATCTGCCTGTACTCTTCCTTTGTTACTTGGCCTTCTTTCCACTTCCTATATGTGTGCTTTTTTGTTTTCAGGTCATCCCTAAGCTTTTTGTGAAGCCACATTGGCTGCTTCTGTTGTCTTCCACCTTTTCTTCTTGTTGGAATTGTTTGTGATTGTGCCTTGACAATTTCCTTTTTTAAAAGCTCCCACCCATCTTGGACTCCTTTTCTCGTTAGCGTCGCTTGCCATGGGACCTTACTGATCATTGTTCTGAGTTTATTAAAATTAGCTTTCCTAAAATCCAGGGTACGCGTTTGACTACACTCAGCTTTTGCTTCCCTTAGAACCAAGAACTCAAGTACAACATGGTTGCTTTCCCCCAGAGTTCCTGTAACTGCTACTTTATCCACTAAGTCATCTCTGTTGGTTAGGATCAAGTCAAGGATAGCCGATCCTCTAGTTCCTTCCTCTACTTTCTGTAGCAGGAAGTTATCCGCCACACAAGTCAGGAATTTCCTGGAGGGGCCATGTTTTGCAGAATTTGTCTCCCAACAAATATCAGGGAAATTGAAGTCCCCCATTACTACTACATCATGCTTCCTTAAAACATTGGCTATTTGCATTTCAAAAGTTTCATCCTCGTCTTCTCCTTGATTGGGTGGCCAGTAGTAGACTCTGACCACCGGGTTCCTTTTATTCTTTGTTCCATTTATTTCAACCCAGATGCTCTCGATGGGGCTACCAAGCTCCTCCTCCTGTATTTCTGTGCAGAGATATGTATTTTTCACATACAGTGCAACCCCACCTCCCTTTCTGTTCCTCCTGTTCTTTTTGAACAAGTTATGTCCTTCAATTGCTGTATTCCAGTCATGAGAGTCATCCCACCAAGTCTCAGTTATACCTATCAGGTCATAATTTCCCTCTTGTATTAAGAGTTCAAGTTCGTTCTGTTTGTTTCCCATTCTCTGGGCATTAGTATATAGACATCGAAGACCATGTGCTTCATAGTCTGGCTTTCTTCCTACATGTGTCTGAAGACTATTATTGGGCGCTATCAGAGCTGTTCTCTCTGTTGCAGTGCATGCGCCTACGTCCATTGTTACCCCCAACATTACATCTCCCTTCCCCGTAGGATTCAGTTTAAAGCCCTCCTGATGAAGTTCTTCATGCTGTGGCCAAACACATTCTTCCTATCCTTTGTGAGGTGCAACCCATCCCTAGCCAACAGCCCATCTTCCAGGAAGTATAGCCCGTGGTCCCAGAATCCAAATCTCTCTCATTGGCACCACCTTCGTAGCCAGTCATTCACCCGGAGTATTTTTCGTTCCCTTTCTATCCCTCTTCTAACTACCAGAAGGATGGATGAGAAAACTATCTGGGCCCCAAAGTTCTTGAGTTTCCTTCCCAAAGCTTCAAAGTCTGACGTGATCTCTTCATAGCTCCGCTTGGTGGTATCATTTGTTCCCACATGGATGAGAAGAAAGGGATAACTGTCAGTGGGCTTTATGAGTGCAGGCAACCTTTCAGTCACGTCTCTAATCCGTCCTCCCGGGAGACAACATACCTGGCGAGTCCACGGGTCTTCGCGACATACTTGGGTCTCGATCCCACGCAGCAAGGAGTCTCCCACTACTACCACTCTTCTTCTTCTTGTAGGCCTGGGTTTCATCGCCTCTGTTTGACTGACCTTCAGCCTCTTGCTCACTCTCATGCAGGTTCCCCTGTGATTCTTCCTCTGCAGGCTGTCCTCCAGTCTCATCCGCAAGTACCTGGAATCAGTTCCACAGCTCCACTGCTTCCACTGTAAGATACACTGACAAGATACACTGGACAGCAGAAACACTGTAATCTGTCTGGTCTGTATGTAAAGGGCAGAGGTGCAATTTATCACACCAGAAGGATGCATTTGCTGACATTCATCCTTTGTTACCCTTGCCTCCATTATCCCTCTCTTCAATCTCTAGCAAGTTTTCTCTCTAGCAAGTTTTAACTGGGACAGTACCTTGTCCGTATTTGCTTAAGCCATAAAGGGTGGAGTGCATTGATGGCTTATAAAAACATAAATATATACATAAATTGAGGCTCGATGGCCATCTATCAGCAGGGCCTTTTTAAGTCACGGAAAGGCCCAGGACAAAATGCTCATTTGAGGCCCCACTCACCCTACCTTCTCACAGCAGCTTGTGTCAGTGTCATTTTTCCCCTCCACTGGAAAAAAAAAAGTATTCATATAATGGGCAGTATCCAGTGGTGATCACCCACGAGTGGCCAGCCCCGCCAATTCCATTCCACTTGCACAATGAAGATTTAGCGCTTCTGGGGCCAACCCAAAAGGAGCAGAAATGTTTGTTTCTGGAATGGGGCAAGTTGACGGAGTTCACAAAAGGGAGCTCTGCCAACCTGCCTCATTCCAGAAACAGGTATTTCTGCTTGTTTTGGGTTGCTCCCAGAATTGGTAGGGCTGGTTGCTTGTGGAACGGAAGTGGTGGTGGGCGCCGCTTGCAGACAGTCCGCATTGGATACTTAAAAAAAAACAGCTACATTTGACATCAGAATGTTAAGGGTTTATGGCTTAAAGAAAATATTTACACACAATGACAAACGACATTCAGAATATTTTAAACATTATCTCATTTTTTCTGCTTTTCTTGTCAGCAAATTCAGAGATAAGATTATCAAAAGATATGTCTCTCAGAAGATCCCATTCTAGGGACAGAACAGATAATGATGACAGTCGTAACTATAGCATTGTGGAATGTAACTTATTTTTAATAAAGGCTAATTTGGAGAATGGTCTTTCTCCTTCACAATTCGAAATTGTCAGTTAGATAAAGGTGGAGAGCTATGGGAACTTTTGGGAAAGCCTCAACCAGACCCTTACTGTAAATAATCTTCAAATTGCTATGTGCAGTAGTTTCAGATCCATCACATCCCTCTGCAGTATTCCAAGACACGAATAAAATGTTTTAGTTCAGAAGACAGAGAAGTTTACAGATAATTTGGGTAAACTCTCACTAAAGCTTCTGCATCCCTTTCCAGTGTACCATGATTTCGGGAAGAAAGGTACAGTCTTGCCAGGAATCAAAATGGATCTATACATTCTGTGTAAGGGCAGGAGTGCTTCTCTAGTTCCACTTGAAGTTTATCTGTAGTATGTTTCCACCCTGAACTTGTTTCTGCCAGTTAATTTTCAGTCAACTTTTCCATCTTGGAAAATTGATTTGCATCTCCAAGATATTCATCTTCAATCTGAGTATGTAGATTCCACTTGATCACTCAATTTCTTTGCTTCTTCAGTTTCTTCAGAGTTGTTCCACATGTGATGGATAAAGCCTGTGTAGGGCTTTGAATGTTGCTACCAGCACTTTGAATTGGGCCTGGAAATGGACTGGCAGCCAGTGCAACTGGAAAAGTACTGGCATAATGTGATCTCGTTGGCCACTCCCTGTTAAAAATCTCGCTGCCCTATTTTGGACTGGCTGAAGTTTCTGGGCCATTTTCAAAGCCAGCCCCACTTATAATGCATTGCAATAATCCAGATGAGAGGTTCTTAGGGCATACATAACTGTAGCCAGGCTAGCTCTGTCCAGGTATGGGGGAATTGATATATCAGCCTAAGCTGATAAAAAGTGCTCCATGCCACTGAGTTCACCTGTGTGTCAAGTGACAGTTCTGGGTCCAATAGCACTACTACAAACTACAAACCTGATCCTTTAGGGGGAGTGCAACGCTCTCCAGAACGGGTTGAATATCACCTAGCCAGGCAGATGAATCACCCTCCATCTTGTCTGGATTGAGTTTCAGTTTATTGGCCCTCATCCAGTCCATTACCGTGCCTAGGCACTGATTCAGAACAGCCACTGCCTCACCCAGGTTTGATAAAAAAGAGAGGTAGAGCTGGGTGTTATCCACATATTGATGGCACTTCAGCCCACACCTTCGGATAACTTCCCCCAGCGGTTTCTTGTAGATGTTAAACATCATAGGGGATAAAATAGAGCCCTGTGGAACTCCATGGCATAATTGCCAAGGCAGAGAGCAATAATCCACCAGTATCACCTTCTGGAATCGGCTGTCCAAGTAGGAGTGGAACCACTACGGTGTAGTGCCTCCAACTCCCAACTGAGACAACCTATCCAGAAGAATACCATAGTTTATGGTATTGAAAGCTGCTGAGAGGTCCAGGAGAATCAACAGGGTCACACTCCCCCTGTCCCTTTCCCAGCAAAGGTCATCCCACAGGATGGCCAAAGCAGATTTTCATATGAATTTCATTACCCATTAGCTCAATCAGTTCATCACATCTCTGTGAAGGAAATTTCTCCAAGTGCTGCTCAAGAAAAGGTTCAAGCTTAGCAATATTTCCAAAGTTGCAAAGTCATTTCCATTGTGGGGTATGGTCTGGTTATCTTGTTGTCATTATAGAATGGGCGGATAATAGCAGCTACAATCAAAAGTCTGGTTGTCGTTATAGAATGGATGGATAATAGCTGCTGCAATGCCCTTTTATATTTCTTTCTGTATTTGATTTCTTCACACATCTGGCTGTGAAAATGTTCCCCCACTGTGTTCTTCCTTAAAACCCAGATCATATTACAGTTTTGGTTTGGAATGCTGTTTTCATAGTCTTTAATTTTTTTCTTCACATTTTTTTCCAGTTTGAGAAACCTTCTTCCACAAAGTTAGTTTTCATCTCTCTAGATAAGTGGATAAGTTCACAGGCAAAATAGAAAATGTTTCCTGATAATACAAAGTATAAAAACCACTTGCGACTATGTTTCTCTCCATTTTCTAATACTCACACAAATATGGAGGATGACAAATAGTACATTGCTTTTGAATATACTCATGATGAAGCTTCAAATATTTCATCAGTATTCTGAAAATATTCAGATCCTGTACTGCTGCAGAAATGTTGTATTTCTTCAGTAATTTCTGAAGCCATTTAGCAGGAGGAAAGGTGGCAGGGATGAGATGTTCTGCTGGTATATTAGACTCAGGGATACTCTCTTCGTTGGTTTTGGAGTTTGTGAGTTCTGGGCCACTAGGGCCAGATCTGCATGGCAACGAATGTGAAGCACTTTCATGTTTAATGAGGATTTTCATGAAATCGGCTTTGGTCTGCCAAGGGCATACAAAGCAAACAATGTGGAGTAAACGCAACCCTAAAACTCGCTTTTCACTGGTCAAACTGCACTTTAATCTGCCTTACTTTGCAGTTGAATGGGCAGAGTCCCTTTGGTAGAAGTAAACGTCATCAACCCCATAGATGCTGCTCAGACAGTGAGAGAGGCTTGCTCCCGCCCCTCTCCATGCTCCATTGCCCATGGAGGTTTAATGGAAGAGATGAGTAATGTCGGATAGTTTACTCTCCCCCTCGCATCCACCGACTGTGAACCAGCAATATGGAAGCCCGGGGACAGACTGCCAGGTGGGCAGACAGGAGGCGCCTAGGTCCTGCATGGAGGGAAAGGGCTGGAATTGCCTCCCTCTGCTAGCGCTCTGGAGTCAGCAGCGGGGGCTACTGCTGCTGCCTCCACTTCCCTGACTGGAACTAAGCCGCCTCCTCCTCCCCACAAACACACAGGAAAATCACACAGGGGACTATTTTGAAGGGGAGAAATGAATGAATCAGAGGCTGCTGCTTGTGAATGGAAAAAGCAAACTGCGGCATTACTCTGAAGGGGTGACCCAGTGCGATTCCGTGATTGGGGAGGCCTGTTCCCAGCCACCCTTTCTGCTTCCCGTCTGTGTATTCCTTAGATGTAGATGTATCGCATGACTGCAAAGCTCCAGGAGTATCGCCACTGCGAAATAGCAGTTGGCTACCCTTTCTCCTTCTGCTCTGTGTATTCTTTATTGTGCACTACATATAAACTGGCTACTCCACTACTGTGAATGAAATAGGGCTACTGATCATACGAATGGGAAAAGGAGGCAACTTTTTGTGAAAGCAGCTCTACTGCAAATGGGGAAAAAGAGGGAATGGGGGGGAGCGGCCCCTCCCCTTGACTACCTCACTGCCAGGTCACGGCCATCTCACAGAAGCACGCCCAGGATTTAATGCAGAAGGACTGGGCATACTGCAGAGGAACCACCTGGGAGCCACTTTAAGTAAAAAAATATAGACTAAAAGGACGTTCAGAAAATACAGCTTTTCAAGAAGGATGCGGCTGGTCGGCTGCGGACCGGCCACAACATCATGTTTCCCTAACAACTCTAAGTCAGAGCAATATCAGACAAAACCTCCCATGTAGATGGGCCCTAGAACATAACTGATCTTGAGAGCGGGGGGATCCCTGAGGAGATGCAGGGTCTTCTCCAAAGTCTCTTGGTTTGCTTTCTGAGACAGGAGACACTGAAAAAAATTGAGTACATTTTGGGCATGTCTTCACTGCTTCTTCTTTAAGCCTCTTTGCTTTTGTTTTGACAGATCCACTTTTGAAATGTGAAGACGGTGGGGCCACTCAATGGCAGCACCAGACAAATTTTCTGATGGTGGCGCAGTAGGGGCAAAGTGCATTTATGGGTGGGCAAGCTTTGTCCCATGTTAGATTTCTGAAAGAGAAATAACAAAAAGTTTCACATTAATATTCCCATGTCTCACCCTAAACATATTTTCTCTGAAATAAGCCTTACTGATTTTTATGAAGTTAATTTAGATGATATAATTCTATATATGCCTTTCAAACAGTAAATGCAATAACTAAATTACTAAGTATGTACAAAGCTTCCACCTTTGAGGGCCCATGAGCACATTTGGAAAGCTGAGAAAGTGCCATGGGAACTGCCACAAAAGGGCTGCCATGGGAGTGTGAACAATCCCAATATGTACTACTGAAACAAAACATTCATTTCACAGAAGGCTAAAAGACAAATAACTTGCCCAAGAACCTTAGTAAAAGGCAAGGTGGGATATATGAGCCCCCAAACATAAAGCCGCTCCTTTGAACTCCCAGTCTTCTACTCCAACATAACATCCATTTCACAGAAGGCAGGTCATTTCCCCAAATCACCTCTAAATAAAACAACGCCCCCCACCCCCACCCCCCATGGTTGGGCTGGGTTGCTGCTGCTTGTGGCTGCAACCATCTTGCTCATGCTGTCATGATGAAAGGACATGACCACTAATTTATTTATTTTGTGATTTTTTGAAAGGCTCCTGTCCTTCCCCCTGATCTGCTATGGTAATAGGAAGGCAGCTTAAGCAGGATGAAGTTTGGAAATATTAGAACAGGGAATACTATAGAACAGGAGTGCAGAACCTCAGGCCTGGGGGCTGAACCCAGCCCTCCTGGGATCCCCATCTGGCCCTCCAAGGTTCCTCAGAAGGTCATGCGCCTTTCCCCTTTCTCCCAACCTCAGGTTGGCTGTTTTTGGCTTCTGCGCAGTTTTCTCCCCCATTTCAAATGGTTGAAATGCTCTCCTAAGGCTTAGTGACTGGCAGTAAGAGATTTAAGCTCATAGTTTTGGTTTGGGAGATCCTCAAAAATCAGGTGGAGGGACCTTCTGTGAACAGAGGCCTTCCTCTCATGGAAGGCATATCCTGAATCCAATGCTAAGTATTTGCGAGTCATCTTCATTTCAAATTTAGGTTTAACAACTACCATATAATGGACAAGAATCTTCCTAGCTGTGGAAGCCACAGCTACCTTTATACGGTTACAGCTTATCAGGACTAGCGTGGAAGATGGGCTGGAACTGTGCCCCCCCCCCCAAGAACTGAACTAGGAACATCCCTGCAAAGCTGACTGTTCTCTTTTGGGCCCAAAGACTCTTCTGGGTTGAAGTAGCTTTATGGACTCATATTATGGACTCAATCTCCCTCTCCCCATCATGACTGGAGCCTGCTGCTTCCTGTTCCTATTATATTGACTTCTCAAACTTTGTAGTTTACAAACAGCCATTCTTCCAGGGTTCTCTGGTGGGTCAGCAGCACAGCAACCAAGGAATAACGGACTCAAAGACTCAAAGTCAGAAGGGAGCAGACCATCAGCTAAGTAGGAGCCAGAGGCAAGTGACATGGGGGCTGTTCACTTTAGCTAGGCCACTCTCACTGGTTGGGTGCGGGTTGCTGTTGAACTGTGGGTTGTTTGTTGAACCATGGATTAGCGTGTTGTTTAAACCCAGGACATTTTCCACAGGGTGGCTTGTTAACCACGCAGTGTGGCTTATTTTTCTTGAACAAGCCACCTTGAGAACCCATGGTTTGTTGCTGGGTTGTTCAGGGTGGTTAACAAGCCACGCTGCATGGTTAACAGTGTTCAGACAACATGATAACCCAACGTTCAACAAACAACCCACAGTTCAAAACATCCTCAACCACTGAGTGTGGGTTAGCATGTTGAATGAACAGCCCCATAGTCTAAGATTGGCCTACAGGCTAAGTTGCAGAGGCACCAGCTAAGGAGCAGATGGGCCAAAGGTAAGCTAAAGGTCAGTTTCCAGAGGCAGAATATGGGGAAGGATGGCTCACTTTTCTTTCATCAGAAGGGACTCCCCAGCAGGTGACAATGACACAGTCTCCATTGCAGAAGTGCAAGTCAGGGGAGAGTGGCATGTGCTTCCAACATGGCAACAGGCATGTTCCTTGCATACAAATTTTCCAGAGCAGTTGTTCTACCAATGGTGCTGCTGTCCTAGAGCAACCAATCTAGAAAGCTTGTACATGCTTACACCATTTTGGAGCTATTTCCCTTCTGCTACCAGATGAGCGGAAAGAGCCAACTGGATGTGAGCATGAGGGATGGAGGAGGAAGCTGACTGGGGAAGGGAGGACGAGGTTGGGGAGCCTGGTGACAACATTTTTTGGTATCAGGTGGCAAAAATGCGAAGGTTGACCCTGACACCTCTGTCACATTAAGCGATGTTACCCCAGATTCATTTTGCTGGAATACGGTGGGGTATCCAATGTTAGTATAACTTAAATCCCATTCATTTCAATGGGTCCACTCCAAGTATGATTAACATTGTATACAATCCATATCATCCTTTGTTGTGGGATACTCTTTTCCATTCTAGTGGAAAATGTTTGGTTCCCAGCATCAGTTCTTAGGACCTAACTACATGTTGCATGCAAGTATGTGTAATGAAGCCTCAACAGTAATTGTCTTCTTAAATGAAAAGCAGCTTTATGTGGGGGCTACTTTGAGTGGAAGAATAGTGCAGGTAGGGGTACTTAGTTCTTTCCATGCTGGTCAAATTGCACCCTTCAGCTGCTTTACCCCCATGCACCTTGAGGTGCATGTTTGCCCTTGGAAACATGCATCTGGACCCCTACAGGGAGGAGGGGAAAGACTTCCATTGGCAATTAGAGTGGAAAAGCAACCAGCAGATAAAGGGTTAAGCATCTGCTCGTCCCTATGCCAACAAATCTGGAACACTCAACAGTGGCCACAAGACTGGAAAAGGTCAGTTTACATTCCAATTCCAAAGAAGGGCAACGCCAAAGAGTGTTCAAACTACCGCACAATTGCGCTCATTTCACATGCCAGCAAGGTGATGCTCAAAATCCTACAAGCTAGGCTTCAGCAGTATGCGAACCGAGAACTACCGGAAGTACAAGCTGGGTTTCGAAGAGGCAGAGGAACTAGAGATCAAATCGCCAACATTCGCTGCATCATGGAGAAAGCAAGAGAATTCCAGAAAAACGTCTATTTCTGCTTCATTGACTACGCTAAAGCCTTTGATTGTGTGGATCACAACAAACTGTGGCAAATTCTGAAAGTGATGGGAGTACCAGACCACCTTACCTGTCTCCTGAGAAACCTGTACGAGGGTCAAGAAGCAACAGTAAGAACCAGACATGGAACAACCGATTGGTTCAAAATTGGGAAAGGAGTACGACAAGGCTGCATATTGTCACCCTGCTTATTTAACTTATATGCAGAGTACATCATGAGAAATGCCGGGTTGGATGAATCAGAGGTCGGAATTAAGATTGCCGGGAGAATTATCAACAACCTCCGATATGCAGACGATACCACCCTAATGGCAGAAAGCGAAGAGGATCTCAAGAGCCTCTTGTTGAGGGTGAAAGAGGAGAGTGCAAAAGCTGGTTTGAAACTCAACATTAAAAAAACTAAGATCATGTCATCTGGCCCTATCACTTCCTGGCATATAGAAGGGGAAGAAATGGAAGCAGTGACAGATTTTACTTTCTTGGGCTCCAAGATCACCGCAGACGGTGACTGTAGCCATGAAATTAAAAGACGCTTGCTCCTTGGGAGGAAAGCTATGGCAAACCTAGACAGCATAGTAAGAAGTAGAGACATCACCTTGCCGACAAAGGTCCGTCTAATCAAAGCTATGGTTTTCCCAGTAGTAATGTATGGCTGTGAGAGCTGGACTATAAGGAAGGCTGAGCGCCGAAGAATTGATGCTTTCGAACTGTGGTGCTGGAGAAGACTCTTACGAGTCCCCTGGACTGCAAGGAGGTCAAATCAGTCCATCCTAAAGGAAATCAACCCTGACTGCTCATTGGAAGGACAGATAATGAAGCTGAAGCTCCAATATTTTGGCCACCTAATGCGAAGAGAAAACTCCCTGGAAAAGACCCTGATGCTGGGAAAGACTGAAGGCAAAAGGAGAAGGGGACGGCAGAGGATGAGATGGCTAGATAGCATCACGGATGCAATGAATATGAACTTGAGCATGCTCCGGGAGAGAGCGCAGGACAGGAAGGCCTGGCGTGCTATGGTCCATGGGGTCACGAAGAGTCGGACACGACTGAACGACTGAACAACAACAACAACGTCCCTCCGCACCCCACCCCCCCTTTGCTGGGCTTCTCCACTTAAAAAAATCCTGTTCTAAAGCTGCTTTCCTTTGGAAAAGAATGTCAGGACTTTGTTACATGTGTTTCAGACAAATCCATGAAGATCAAAAGTTGGGCGGGCTAGGAGAAGAGAATAAGGCAGGCTAGCACTGTGCTTGTTCAGGCATTCTGGGGAAAAGGCCCTTGATGAACACGCTCTTAGGCTGCAAATGTCTCTCAGATCCTGCTTTGCTTGTACTCCTGCAGTTTTTCTTAAACCTCGTATCAACTGCTGTTTCTTGCGTTCTTGCTATCAGTACCCAGAAGCTGCTTTCCTACGGATCACCAAAAGGCTGCTTCTTTGCAAAGCATTAGGTTCCTCTTAGAATCTGCTCCCTCCAGCCTGATCGGACAGCTGTCAGAGGAGTGATTTGACTCTCGCCTTGTCTAATTTCCTGGAAGCTTTGAACCACAAGTGAAAGGGAAGGCAGGCACAGGCAGTTCAGTTCTGAGGAAAGCTGATCTGATGGCAGAAGGGCTTTGGCTGAGACGGGAAACATCTTGGAATTCACATTCTTGTGCAGCCTTACAAACAGCTGTTCTCAGGACAGTCATGTCCATAGTATCCCGGGTCCCCATAGCATTTCCAAATCTGCACTAGCTCAGCACTTGCAAGCTCCATCTAAAGAGTAAAGCAACAATAATCTCAATATAGAATGAATGCAACCCCTAATGAACAGTATATGTGCCACTTATGGAGCAAAGCAGATCCATGAAAAGCAACAGGAGTTTTGTTATTTGTATAGCCACATGTTTTATTTATCATTATTATGTATTGTCGACATAGATTTGCTAAAAAGCCATCAAGGTGGTGCACAACAATTTAAAACAATAAACACTTCAAACAATAGGAAACAAGACCATTAAGTATAGTAAAACATACAAAGCAAGTACACGATTTAAATGTCGAAATTAAAAAGATGGGTCTTCGTACCCTGTATAAAAGCCAAGACAGTGGGAGCCAATTTCATTTCTTTACTACGCGCATTCCACAGTTTGGGAGCGACACATAAGAAAGACCTTCCATGTGTGCCCAACAAATGGGCCTCTCTGGGCAATGGTGCCCTCAAGAGGGCCTCTCCTGCAGATCTTGAAAACTGGACAGCTTCAAAAAGAGGCAGATGGTCCCTTAGATAGCCAGATCCTAAGCCATTTAGGGCTTTAAAGGTTAACACCAACACCTTGAATTAGCCTGGAAAGCAATTGGCAGATGTAATATGGTCCCAATATTGTGCACTGGTTAGCAGCCTAGCTGCTGCATTTTGCACCAATTGAAGCTTCTGGACACTCTTCAGGGGGAGCCCTACATAGAGTTTATTGCAGTAGTCTAAACATGATGTAACTAAGATATGGATAGCTGTTGCCAAGTCTCAGGAAGGTTTGCACCTGATGCACCAAGCATAACTGTGCAAATGCGCTCCTTGACACTGCCACCACCTTAAGATCCAGGCACAGTCTAGGATCAAGAAGTACTCCCAAGTTACAGACCTGATCCTTCAAGGGAAGCACGACCCCTTCCAGACCAGGCTGAATCCCAATCCCTGAGTCAGGCTTTCTACTAATGAACTTCTTGTTCCCTTACCTCCTCCATTTTCTAGCCCGCACCACACAACTACGATGGAGCAGGGCCACATATCTGGCCCTGCCCCCAGATATGCTGCTGGCCCCACATCCAGACTTCAATGTGCTAGCTTTGTTGTTGGCAGTGTAGAAGCATACACTTAAGCAATGCAGTTGGGGTCCCACCTGCTTGAAGGCTTACACATGAGTAGCTGCTCACATGTAGGCTTCCACACTGCAGATGTCCATGCATTAGCAAAGGGAGAGTCAGCAACATTCTCTACACTGGGGCAATGCCTCGAGCATGGCCTCACTCCACAGTAATTGTGTGATGCCCCCTTCACAGCATAAGAAGAGAACGTAAGAACAGCCCTGCTGGATCAGACCAAGGGTCCATCTAGTCCCTCATTATGTTCACACAGTGGCCAACCAGCTGCTCACGGGAAACCCACAAGCAGGACATGAGTGCGACAGCACCCTCCCACCCATGTTCACCAGCAACAGGTGTACATAGGCATATTGCCTCTGATACCGGAGGCAGTATATAGCCATCAGTAGTAGTAGCCATTGATAGCCTTCTCCTCCAGGAATGTGTTTAACCACCTTCTAAAGCCATCCAAATTGGTGGCCTTCACCACATCTTGTGGTAGCAAATTCCATCATTTAACTATGTGGATGGGTTCTCCAACCTAGGCTGAAGTGTGCAATAACCATGAGACCGGTGGGGCCTCCATGTACCCACCCAACAGTCAAGGCCTAGTACAGTTTCTCAGAATCATAGAATCAAGACTAACTAACTGCCTTCCAGAAGCAGGAATCTATCCTTGTAATAAGGCAATGCAACCTCATCTCCAGTGAAGGACACCCTTGAGTTTACAGCTGGAGATGACCTTAAGATCGACCTCCAGACAATCCTCCTGCCTCAGGAACTAAATCCACCTCAAACACCAACCCAACGTTTGTCTAACCTACTCACGAACACTTCTAGAGATGGATATTCCACTTCAGTCTCACAACAGGGAGCAGCTACGAAGCTGCTCTTCATGATCTTCGAAGATTGGAAGGTGTGAAGCTTCACAACTTGGAAGCTTGGAAGATCATATGAACTTGGAAGATCATATGAACGTATGAACGTCACTTACCTGGTCTCGCAGCTTGCTTCGCGGTGGGGGGAGGCGCTTCGCTGCTCCCCCCGAAGTTCAGGCGGGGGGGGGAGGCTTCTCCCCTCACCCGGCCGAAATTCAGGCCAGGGGGGAGGCTTCCCGCCTCGCCCGGCCGAAATTCAGGCCGGGGAGAAGCGCCCCGTCTCCCCGGCTGCGAGCTTCAAAAGAAAAAGGAAAAAAAACCGGCCCTGTGATAGGCTACGTGACGATTTACGTAGCCTATCACGGCTAGATCTGCAAAGTCAGCTGTGATAGGCTACATTAATCGTCACGTAGCCTATCACGGGTGACTTAAAAAAAAGCGCATACGCAAATGGCGGCCCCCATAGGGAGCCGCCATTCGCGTTCCTTATTTGGTCGCTGTAGTCTACGTAAAGATTTACGTAGACTACGGCGAAAATAAGGGCAACGCAAATAGCGTTGCCCTTATTTTCGCCGTAGTCTACGTAATCTTTACGTAGACTACAGCGACCAAATAAGGAACGCGAATGGCGGCTCCCTTTGGGGGCCGCCATTAGCCGTACACGCTTTTTTTTTTTTTTTAAGTCACCCGTGATAGACTACGTGATGATTAACGTAGCCTATCACGGCTGACTTTGCAAATCTAGCCGTGATAGGCTATGTTAATCGTCACGTAGCCTATCATGGGGGAGTTTTGTTTTTTTTTACTTTTCTTGGAATGGCGGCGGCGGCGGCCGGTCAAAAGACCGGCTGCTGCCCCCGCCCCTGTCGAAGCCCTGCAGAACCGCCGCTGCGACCCGCCACCGGGAGCGACATTCGGGAAAGCTAAGTCCCATCCCGGGGGGGGCGGGGAGAATTTCTCCCCAAAACTACTTCGGGGGTCCGAATACGTTGGCACTCGGCCCCCCGAAGTTTTGGCAAGAAATTATCTGACACCCCTAGCGGTAAGTGTAGATCCAGCCAGTGTTGGCACTAGGTTGTTGGGACAAGGTGCGATCTGTTATACTGAAGCAGGAACACAAGTGCGTAGGCATGTGATCCCTAGGATTTTAATTTTGAACTTATTATCTTCACATGAGAGGGAAAACTGTAAACAGAAAGGTGTCTGCTCAAGTGTCTGTTCCTTCCAAAAGTAGTTTTGCAATGCAAATTAAAAATTTTGGCAGAAGTATCAGCAAGGTAGCAAACACTGATGCTTAAATCTGAATTTTAAAAAATGACGATGTGTTACATAACAGCTCAAATCATAGTTCAAGGCTGGCTGTAGATATAGACAACTAGCAACGCATCAGAATTACCTAACTCGTACACTCAAAGTTTGCTCTTCAATCATAAATGCTAAATAGAGAGAGAGCCCTGGTTCACACGATCACAGCAGAGGAAATAAGCCACAGTGGGGAAATAAGATCAAGGCTTATTTCCCGCCATTGCATGTGCCAGGGGGATTTGCATAATTACCCTCGCTGGTGCGGCTTGCCACTAGGGGTGTATGAAACCCCACTTACTTGGCTCCGCCTAGTTCCGCAGGTGGGGGGAGGCGATCCATTCCTCCCCCCGGAATACTCGCCGGGGGGCGGAGGCAATCTGTTCCTCCCCCCCGGAATCCTGCCTGGCTGCGGAGCCGCCGGCCGGGCCAACCAGCAGCAGAGCCTCCAGCTGCTGCCGGGCTGCTGTGGACGCAAATGGCATCCTGTGCAGGGGATGCCATTTGCATCCCTACGCAAGCCCATGATAGGATATGTAAATATTTATGGAGCCTATCACGGCTAAAGCAGGGACGCAAATGGCGTAGGGGACGCCATTTGCATCCCTGCTTTAGCCATGATAGGCTACATAAATATATACGTAGGCTATCATGGGCCGGCGTAGGGACGCAAATGGTGGTCGCTACGACAGCTGCCATTTGCAGCCGCAGCAGCCTGGCAGCGGCCAGAGCCGCCGCCGCAGTCAGGTAGGCTCCATTTCGTGCGCATTTCGCGGGGTGGATGGGCTTCGCTCCACCACGGATTCTGGGGGGCCAAATGCACTGACATTCGGCCTCACTGGGATCCATGGCGGAATTCTCCGCCATCCCTACAGTTGCCATGTCATGAGAACCCAATAAGGGTAGCTTTTTGTCATGGTTAACAAGCCACCTGAGAACCCTAAAACAGCCCAAGGCTTCTGGGTGGCTTTTTAACCGCAGCAACAAGCCACCCTTGCCGGACTGGCATGACACAGCAGGCCACGTCGGCAAGGGTAATTATACAAATCGCCCCCAGCACACATAATGGGGAAAATAAGCCACTGCAGCTTATTTCCCTCACTGTGATCATGTGAACCAGGTCAGCGAAAGAGGCGTTTGAAAATGTACAGTAATGTTTTTTTTTAAAATTGCTCATAAAAGAACCAATACATTTTTTTAAAGTTAGAGGCCCACAAGAAGGTAAAATTAAAGCAAGACAAATCATTTGAGGAGTGCTGAAATGGTTATAAATTATTTCAGTTGTGGATCTGCATTCTGCGGCATCTTTGTGGCTCTCACTGAAGTGGGTATTATTATTTTTATCGTTTTCATGCTGTGTCAAACATCCTTTGCATGTTTCCAAATTGTTTCTTGAATGATGTCAATTGTGTAATGTGTTCTGGGTCACTTTGATCTTAAAATATGTCCAAGAGATCCCACCAGTCTGCAGCCCGAATTTGTCAGGCCTATGGAATGCTGCTCCAAGACTTAACTCTTCTAAAATATGCCCAAATGTTCCTACAGGTCTCCAGCTGAATTTGGCAACGCTCTAGAATGGTGCTCCAAGATCTTGGGCTTTTGTGCTAATTTCTGAAAACCAAGTATGACCTATTCTTTTTATCCCAGCCTATTCCATTATTGTTAAGAAAAAGGAGGCTCTTCAGGAGTAAAGAAGTGGCAAAGGGCAGGTAATCAGAATCAAGTAAAATTCGCTGCTTCACTGAAAGCTTCCGAGTTCAGCATTTAGAAAAGAGCAGAATTTGCTCCCTAGCTGTTTTTTGGCACAGAAGGTGCTGGTTTAGTTTTTAGTCTCTGGAAAAGCAAATATCCACAATCAAGACAGTGAAGCGGGGATCAACAGAGAGAGAAGAAGGAGTCTAAAACAGCAATAGCACCAGGTTATGCATTTCATATTCTGAATTCTTTATAGCAGTTTGGATCTAGATTTTGCTCATATAGCCTGTATCATGAAAAAACATTGATTTTCATTTTTGAGCTTCTTAGTGCTAACCTCAGAACTACAATGCTTGGGCCACATATGGAAATACACTCAAAAATTAATTGTTGTGACTCAAATATCCATTATTTATTTATATTGTCTTTGGAAGGGGCTGTCAAAATACCAAAATTGGCTTAAATCTTTGTGTCTAAGTTTAGCTATTTTGGTGAATTAGGCTCAGTGTCCCAGAACAGAATTTGATAAATAAAATGGAGCCAGCTCTTACAATCGTGTGTATGTGTGTGTGTGTGTGTTTGTGAGTTTGTGTGTGTGTGTACAGAGAGAGAGAGATGATATTCCACGCATCTGATGAAATGAGTATCAGTCCATACAAAACACTATATGCCATAAAAATGTATTAATCTTTAAAGAGTGACAAAACGTTTTGTTGTTTTTGCTGCAACAGACTAATACAGCTATCTCTCTGGAAATGTCTGTGTGTGATCATACCCTTTCCTGGGTATACTTTCAGGTTAATAAATGTAATGTGTCATCGAGGCAATCATTTAGTTGGCAGCAATTTCTGTGATTATGGTATGTGGAAAAAATGCCCCAGTGGATGTGGAAGATGCTGCTGGCCATAGCTATGGTTATTCAGATCACAGAAAGCCAGGATTGCCCACATGGACAAGAAAAGCGTTGTGTGAATCAGACTTAATATTCATGCAGCGCATTCAAATAATTACCAACATTATCAGCTCAAAAACTGAGGTTCCAGACTTATACACACTTACCTGGGAGAAAGCTCCACTGACTTACTTCTGAGTAGAAATGCAAAAGACCGCACTGTAAATCAGTTTAACTAACACAAGAGACTAGAGACCAGTAGGAAATAAATCAATCAGCCAATCAAACTTGATTGTATAAGCACAGGCCATAGCGAAGAGAGGCATAAAAATGATATGCATCAAGAAATAAACATTACAATATATGATCAAAGAAGCGAACTGCGTTAGTTTTGGTGAACCAAAACTCTCAGATTTGCTACCATCTGTCACAGAAAATAATGCAGCTCTGCTAATGACATCATAGAGCATCTCTACATGAAGCAAAAATCCTGCAACCTTACCAGGGCTTCTTCTTCCGGAGTCTTTGCGAGATTACGATCGGCACAATACATGCACTTCCCCGCTTTGGGGGAGGGGGCATTTCCTTTGTGGGCAAGTTCCACATGTTTCATTTATACAGCCAGTAGAAGGTGCTGCAATATTGCGTAATTCCGGAAATACACCACCTCTTTGATGGTGATTTATATTTATTACTGTACTTCCACTGATTTTTTTAAAAGGTGGAATAAAGCTTAAAAACAATGGGAGAGGTACCAGAGGCTGACGATGTTGTGAAAAGGACCTGCAAACTTCCTTGAGAGACTGACCAAGAGTGCACAATAAAAGCTTCATGTGAAGAGGGCCATAGCCTTTCCTGTTAAGAAGAACTCCAGTTTCTGATAAATAAGCCTCAAAGTGGGGAGGGAAAGAGAATTTTGTTCCAGGCTTTATATAAACAGAACAGAACAAAAGATACCACTAAGCCATTCCTGTGATGCCACAAACGATACCCCTAACCCATCCCCGTGAAGTCACACCCTGTTGTCCAGGTTGATGATCCTGTACTGATTCTCTAACACTACAGATGACTATGGGATGATTTATAGCAGCCCTGGGAGCACATGGGGGCACCACTGAACTTGTGGCCGGAGCACTTATTTGTATGAACCAGCAACTCCATGTGGTGGTGGCTATATACATGGCTGCTACAATTAGCATGGCCATGTGGCCCTTTATCAACCCACTGCAACTGTACAAATTGAACTCTATGCTCTTGTGCAGCTTCAGTTCATTTCAGTGGGACTTGTGCAAGGGAACAATGAGCCATGCATGATTGTGCCCCATGGGTTAGATCTGGTTTTCTCAAACTCTTTCAAATGGGCCACAATGGCAGTCTTAAGTCTCTAGTTCTTGTGACTAATATCTGGGCTAAAAACGGAGGGGAAGGAAGAGGTTGTTTCCACACACATGGACACAGAGACCTGGTTTGCACAACACAACAGCCCACTGTAGCTTAATTTGCCCATGGATTGTTTTAGGGTTATTTGAAAGTTATCTAACCCTCAAACAACCCCTGCCACCTGGGTTCACACAACATGACAAGCCGCAGCAAGCTGGGTGTCCACAGGTGCCATGCAAAAATGGCACCCAGCACAACACAACAGCCCCGGGGTAAATTAAGCCATGGGCTGTTGTGATGTGCGAACACACCCAGTAAGAAACTGTGTCCAGCTTCAGACGATCACAGGGGGAAAAGAAGCCTCCGTGCATGTCATGCATGCACCCGTTGTTTACATAATTACCCACGCTGTAGCGTGGGTTGCCGTGTCATCCGAACCCGGTGCATGGCACAGCGGGGGTGGCGTCATACCCAGCCTACAACCCACAACTTGCAGTAGGGGTTGTAGGGTGGGAATGAAGCCACCCCCACCGTGCCCCACACAGAGTTCGGACAGCCTGCCAACCCATGCTGCACCACAGGTAATTATATACATGATGGGTGTGCGCACAACACGCAGGGGGAGAAACCATGATGGCTTCTCCCCCCACCCCACACACCCCTGCGATCATCTGAACACCCTTTGGCCAAACCTCCACCTAAAGATAGAATGGTACTTCAACCACAGGAGCTCTCATAAGTGCTAAGGTTATTTGAATAATGAAATGTGCAACCTAATGAATGCTTGTTGTTCTGGGAGCATTGGTTAATGGTGGGCTTTTTTTGTAAATCAGAGCCAGACGTGGGATCTCTCTTTTTTCTTGTTTTCTAAGGCTGTCAGACATCCCTTTCCCTTGCTTGCCATGCTAAGTTCCATTGCCTACTTTCCAGCCAGCCAGTAACATTTTTTCCAAGTTACTTCGTTGCGTTTGTGGTGATGATGGCTTCCCAAAATGATTGGTGGTGAGATGAAGCAACTATAACTCCCTCTAGATCTAAAGTTGGGGATGCAATCTCACATGCCCTCTGTGATTATAACCAAGAGTAGGTAACATTGTTAACCCACTACTTGTTTATACTTGCACTTTGTATGATCAAGCTGAGGAACAACAGGTTAGTTTGTTATGCATCCCTTCCTTTCTAATCTCTGGCATCTGTGTAAAATCAAGGTGTAGTGTGAAACCTAGGCAGAGATGAAAGATCACGTTCTACTGCCTCCTCAGAAATCATGTTTTGGGAAAAGGCCAAAAGAGAGTTGAGTCCAACCCCATCGCAAGGAAGGAATAGTCACCAAACCCCAGATGTGATTCACTACAGACCACAAGGTGCTGTGGACATGTGCCTACCACATGGATATGGTGCTACATGCAAAGCATTAGAACAGCCTTCCCCAACCTGGCACCCTCCAGTTGTGTTGGACTACAGCTCCCATCATCCCCAGCCAACAGGGCCTGCTAGGTGGGGATGATGGGGTTGTTGTCTGAAACTACTGGAGTGTACCAGATCGGAGAAGGTTGCACTAGTCTCTGCCTACCATCAGAGGTTGACATAGGTGGGAAGAAGCTGAGGGCCTAGAGGTTCTGAAGGGCCCATCCCTGCCCCTGAGCTTACCACAGCAGCTGCAACCACCCTCCTCCTCTTCTTCCTCCTCAGTTGTCCACCTGGCTGGCAAAAGCAAGTGCCAGGGCTGAGCCTGCAGGCCCACAGCAGCCCATTCTACCAAAAAAAAGGTTACATTTTGAGTAGCAGCAACCTGAACCAATCAGACACTTACTTTGGGTGGGATATGGTCAATGAAGACACAGGACGGTCTTTACGTCCTTCCTGTGCCCTCATTGGCCTTGTCCCCCACAAGACAGCATCTGATTGGTTTAGATATCTGCTATTCAAAATTTAACTTAAAAAAAAAATCACCTATCACAGAGCCTACAGGCTTGGCCAGGCATTTCCCATGGTGCTTTGCCAGCAAGTGTGCTGGTCAGAGGATGAGGAGGAAGAGAAGGAGTCACAGCTGGAGCAGTTACCATCCCCCCCCCCCATGCCAGCCAGGTTAAAAAAAAAAAAAATCCAGAAGAAAAGTTGGCTGGCCGGCTGGGGCAGTTTCAGCAGCTAGTAGGCAGACTTTGTTGGGGGAGGGGACAGGGGTTTGTGCAGCCAGCGGGTGGGCTTTGGTGACAGCAGACGGTGCAGTGGTGGAGGCAGGGCAACAGCAGAGGACTTATCGGCAGCACTATGCTGAGGACCAGCTTGGCTCTGGCACCGGTCCTGGAGTCATCGTTCCATCCATTTCTCATCTTCAGCTTTTAAGTGTCAGTACTTATATGGCCAAACTGGCACGACTCCCACACAAAAGGGAGGTATCAACACACTTGGAGGAACCCTGGGGTTTGCAATACAAAAAAAGGGCCATAACCCAAAAGACCAGCTGGAATCCTGAACAGCAGCACTCCATGCTGCAACATTTTGTTGTAGGTCCCACCTGTCATATCCCTGGTGTCCAATTTTGTGAAGAGCCTTTCCCATGAGCAAAACTACAGCTGAACAGAATTTGCACCCAAACATTCTCCATCCATGTTCCACTCTGTGGCAGTCCCTGATGCCTACTCATTGATTCCGGCTTTTGCTCCACAGACATCGTAGGACAACAAAGATTTCACTCAGTGGAAATGAGTGAATGGTGTCCTTTTCATCTAGATTCAGTTGTGGGTGGGGGGATGGGTTGCTCCATGTGCATAGTTTAAACCCACAGTCCTTCACAAGCAGTTTGTAATCCCTCCAGGACTAACTGGTGATGAAAGCATACCATAGGATAGAGCACTCTCAGGTTGCTAATCCCTGCAGTGCAAAGGAATGTGTGTAAAGTGGCAGTGGTGGGTGAAAGAGTTGGACAAAACCTGCTATCTGAACTTACTGTTTGCTGATCATGGAGTTTGCTTGCAGTTAATACCAGTTTTTACGAGTCTCCGTGTAGCAGGCAGCCAATGAAGTTCCAAAACATTGAGACCTTTGAGTAAAGAGTGCTGAGGAATTGTATCGTTATTTTCATTTTTATTTTTCCAGCTTGTTAAATGATTCCCTGACTTCTTGCTACTGCTTCCACTCATCTTGTGACTGTTTGGTCCTCCATGCTCCAAATAATGATGGCATTTAGGCCAAGCCATGATGCTGGCAAAATATCAAGTTGGCTTTGGCCTAAAAATTATCATTCAATAAGACTCTGATGATATATGACAGTGGAAGCAAACTATGATCAGGCTGAGTTTTTCTCTTATCAAATTCAGTATTTCAGAAATGTTTGTTTGAGGACAGAATGACCCCAGTAGATGCCCCTAAAATAGTGAACGGGTCCATCTGTCTGTCCATCCTTCCTTCCTTCCCTTATGTGGGTGTGAAGCAGGCAAGGAAGGGCAGGAACACCCAGTAATGCAACTGAGCTAATTCGCCAGAAGCTCAAAACAGGATCACCTACAGAGAGATTACCTAGCAGTCAGAGCAAAAAAAAGAAGCGGATCATGTTAGGTTTATCTGTTGCTTGCTGTTATTATTTACTAGCAATTTCCATCTCACATTTCAGTGTCCTGGGGGAGGGATGCTCATCTGGCACCTGGGCAGGGCCGGCCCTACCATCAGACAGAGTGAGAGATTGCCACCTCAGGGACCAGATGCTGAGGAGTACAGGATGGACAGAGCTGTATGTGTTCACATGCTGTGTGTCCCCCCCCCCCACCCCGATACCCTGCTGCCCTTAGGTACAGTGGAGGACATTGTCCTGTCACCAGTGTGATGCAATAAGGTTCATCTGCTGCCCGTCTGGTGGGCAGAGGTCTTTCCTACTACTTTCATGTTCAGTTTTTTACCCAAGTACCATCTTGACTGAAAAGCAAGGCATAGAGGGAATAGATTATCCTGCCTCTTCTCCCAGCTTTTCAACCCGATCACATCCTGAGGGTGTTTTTACATTAAAAGCACCTTTTAGCATGTCTTACATTACTTGTGCATGCAGTGTTGGATGGTGCCCACTGAGGCTGGTGGGGTGGAAGACGGGGCAGATGCTCCAGATTCTACTGAAATTGCCAGAGGACAGGAGAAGATCATGAGTGGCTCTCGGCAACTGCACACCATGCATTGGAGCAAATTTACATGATTGTGGGGGGATCTTGCTGCCACATGTGAGTGGGAGATAGGTAGGGGTCACCACCCCATTTTTCCCAAATGTGGAGTCTGTGTGCATGTATATGATAAATGAATGAGGTGAAAGAGAATTTTTAAAAAATTACATTCTAGCACATGTCAGACTTACATTCAAATTACAGATGCAAGATAAGCAAAACACAATTTTGGTGTCATATGTGAAAACACTTTCAGCCTACAATCCTAAAATAAGTTACATGGAAGTAAATTCCACTGAAATCCATTGTACTTTTCCAGGGAAGCGTGTTAAGAACTGGAGTTTGGGCGTGAAGGTTCCTAGCATATGGTTAGGATTATGTTTATGTCATGTAGAACTGGAGATTTGCTATCTTCCCCAAAATACAGGGTGTTTCAAAATGATGGACCCAATTTCAAAGCAGTATATTTCTCGATGGCAACATGTTACAATTACACCAAAAGCTACAAACGGTTTAATGAGTTATCAAGTTTATCAAGTTATCAAGCCTCATGATTAAACGTCACCTTAACACACGCCAGACAGTCGTATGAGAGATTGCAAGTTCTCCGCTGGCACGACGAGTGGACTTGCGCGGGCTACACTAAAAACTCTCTTGAATTCTTCTCATGTTTTCCTCTGAAGTGCGTGGTCACCCTGTGCTCTTCCCCTTACATAAACAGCCCGTTTCCTCAAATTGTCGGTACCAACGACAAATGCTGTTTGGCATTGGCGGATCGATGCCAAAACGCCGTCGAAACACACGCTGCACCGCGATTGTGGATTCAGTCTTGCTGAACTGCAGAACACAAAACGCCTTGTGTTACGGGGTCGCCATCTTGAGAATGACTGAGGCTAGGGGCTGTTTGTGCACTGAGAGAGGCATCTAGCAGTAATCATTTGAAACTCTGTGCCCCACCCTTTCAAGTGGTAGGAGTTTCATTCATGGGCATTTCATGGTTGCAGAGATATAGCGATTTCAAATCGGGTCCATCTTTTTGAAACACCCTGTAGTTTCAAACAGTATATGCAACACAGCAGCACTTTTGGCATTAGCTGATTGACAAGTATAGGATTTACCTCAGAATTTCCCTTGTCTCAAATGCTCTGAGTCCTGGAACTCAGATACAGGATTAGGATCCACACACTGTCATTATTGCCTCCTATTTCAGAATCTTTGTCCAATAAAATATAATTTTGAAAAAGCTTCACCTGCTGAATGTCTGCCTGTTATCCCTGTGACTACAAAAAAAGAGTAGGATGCCATGTTAAGTTCCACTGGGGAGCTGAGGGCCTCGCTAACTCCCTTAGCTAATGTCAGATATGCCTTGATGGAGCTCAGACTTCACAAAATATAATGAAAATAACTGCTTGAATTTGAGTAAAAACAGAAGGAAATGATATAGGAATGTTGAGTGTTATGCTGCCAAAGGACTCCCTCCCCCTCCCCCCCCCCAAATTTGGGAGCCAGTGAGCTCAATTTCCATATGACGTGTATATTTCTCCTCCTCTTCCCCCACACCCCAGCCAGCGGCCTGAAGCAATTAAAAGGCCAGCTTTTCTAGGAAGAGTTTTCCGGAGTCAGCAGCTGTGAATTCCAGTTCTAGGAACTGTGGCTGCTGGTCTTGAAGGGAAACTTCCTGGAATCCTCTCTGCCATTCCATGGAACGCAATACACAAAAGAGCTGTCACAGTGACCTTAAGGAGGTTTCAAAGCAAGAGTCTGTAGTGGAGAAAAGGGGGAGGGGGCAGGGGTAAAAGAGCCAGAAAAGCTGTTTTGTTTTGATTGTCTGGATGTTTTCAGAATTGGAATACAGTTGTTTTTAAAGTTATTTTCTCACTTCATTTCACTCTGGGAGACAGGAATGCAGAGAAGAAGGAAATGTTCACTGCCACAGGATTTTGAAAGGGGGATATCAGGTTAATGGGTGAAAGCTTTCAGCTATTGATCACAGCTTCCTCAGAGGTTAGCCAAGGTAGCAGACCCTACGCTGTCAACTGAGCCCTGCAAAACTCACGCAGAACTACTCTTTCCCCTCCAAGGAACAGACAGTAGTTGCTGACAGTATTGTGTAAGTAATTACACACTTAGCATTTATATAGTGTTTCACACATACATTGTCTCATTAATCCTCATATCAACTCTGTAAGGTAGGTGAGTATTAGTACTCCTATTTTTTGCAGATGCGGTAGAGTGGGTGAGACTGAGAGGTCACGGGTTGCCTAAATCCACCAAGTTCATGGCTGAGGAGAGATTGAAAGTGAGGGCTGAGGGAGTGCATGCAGGCAGAAGGTGGTAATGTTGCTGCTTTCAGGTTTGTGTTTTGCATATGAAAAGCACACTGGATTTACATTTGTATAGCACACTTTACATACATTTACAAACATACATTTGTACAGCTCACTAATATTCCTCATGAATATGCAGTGGAGGTGAAGAATAGATTTAAGGGACTAGATTTAGTAGATAGGGTCCCGGAAGAACTATGGACAGAATCCAATTCTGACTTGGATTCCTGCATTGAGCAGGGGGTTGGACTCGGTGGCCTTGTAGGCCCCTTCCAACCCTACTATTCTATGATTCTATGATTCTAAGTTCGCAACATTGTTCAGGAGGAGGCAACAAAAAACGTCCCAAAGAAAAAGAAAACCAAGAAGGCAAGATGGCTGTCTGCTGAGACGCTGGAAGCAGCCCAAGAAAGAAGGAAAGCAAAAGGCAACAGTGATAGGGGGAGATATGCCCAATTAAATGCAAAATTCCAGAGGTTAGCCAGAAGACATAAGGAATTATTTTTAAACAAGCAATGCGCGGAAGCAGAAGAGGATAATAGAATAGGAAGGACAAGAGACCTCTTCCAGAAAATTAGAAACATCGGAGGTAAATTCCAGGCAAAAATGGGTATGATCAAAAACAAAGATGGCAAGGACCTAACAGAAGCAGAAGAGAGCAAGAAAAGGTGGCAAGAATATACGGAAGATCTGTATAGGAAGGATAATAATATCGGGGATAGATTTGATGGTGTGGTCAGTGAGCTAGAGCCAGACATCCTGAAGAGTGAGGTTGAATGGCCCTTAAGAAGCACTGCTAAAAACAAGGCAGCAGGAGATGACGGTATCCCAGCTGAACTGTTTAAAATCTTGCAAGATGATGCTGTCAAGGTGATGCATGCCATATTCCAGCAAATTTGGAAAACACAAGAATGGCCAACAGATTGGAAAAAATCAACTTATATCCCCATACCAAAAAAAGGGAAGCACCAAAGAATGTTCAAACTATCGAACAGTGGCACTTATTTCACATGCCAGTAAGGTAATGCTCAAGATCTTGCAAGGTAGACTCCAGCAATTCATGGAACGAGAATTGCCAGATGTACAAGCTGGGTTTCGAAAAGGCAGAGGAACTAGAGACCAAATTGCCAATATCCGCTGGATAATGGAGAAAGCCAGGGAGTTTCAGAAAAACATCTATTTCTGTTTTATTGACTATTCTAAAGCCTTTGACTGTGTGGATCATCACAAATTGTGGCAAGTTCTTGGTGGTATGGGGATACCAAGTCATCTTGTCTGCCTCCTGAGGAATCTGTATAACGACCAAGTAGCAACGGTAAGAACAGACCACGGATCAACGGACTGGTTTAAGATTGGGAAAGGAGTACGGCAGGGTTGTATACTCTCACCCTACCTATTCAACTTGTATGCAGAACACATCATGCGACGTGCTGGGCTTGATGAAGCCAAGGCTGGAGTTAAAACCGCTGGAAGAAACATTAACAATCTCCGATATGCAGATGATACCACTTTGATGGCTGAAAGCGAGGAGGAGCTGAGGAACCTCATGACAAAGGTGAAAGAAGAAAGTGCACAAGCTGGGTTGCAGTTCAACCTCCAAAAAACCAAGATTATGGCAACCAGCTTGATTGATAACTGGCAAATAGAGGGAGAAAACGTGGAGGCAGTGACAGACTTTGTCTTTCTAGGCGCAAAGATTACTGCAGACGCTGACTGCAGCCAGGAAATCAGAAGACGTTTACTTCTTGGGAGGAGAGCAATGACAAATCTTGATAAAATAGCGAAGAGCAGAGACATCACACTGACAACAAAGGTCCGCATAGTTAAAGCAATGGTATTCCCCATAGTAACCTATGGCTGCGAGAGCTGGACCATAAGGAAGGCTGAGCGAAGGAAGAGAGATGCTTTTGAACTGTGGTGCTGGAGGAAAATTCTGAGAGTGCCTTGGACTGCAAGAAGATCAAACCAGTCCATACTCCAGGAAATACAGCCAGACTGCTCACTTGAGGGAAGGATATTAAAGGCAAAACTGAAGTACTTTGGCCACATAACGAGAAGACAGGATACCCTGGAGAAGATGCTGATGCTAGGGAAAGTGGAAGGCAAAAGGAAGAGGGGCCGACCAAGGGCAAGGTGGATGGATGATATTCTGGAAGTGACGGACTCGACCTTGGGGGAGCTGGGGGTGGCGACGGCCGACAGGAAGCTCTGGCGTGGGCTGGTCCATGGGGTCACGAACAGTCGGAAGCGACTGACCGAATAAACAACAACAAAGCACACTTTATACATCTTCTCTCAGGATGCAATGACTAATTCAGGGCATTGTTTGTGGGTTTCCAAGGGTTCTGTCACCAGGTGGGCCCAATCCCACAAAAGCAAGGATAACCACTGTATGCCTATTTTATTCTGGAAGCCGCCTTGAGAGAGCTTGTTTCCAAAGAGGCAACCTTCAAATGTTCTTAGCAACAAGAAGCCTGGGGGAAACAGGACACAAGACTCTTATTGTACTTGTAGAAAACTTAGAGATCAGGTAGCCCAAAACAACCCCAGCATGAACAAGTGGCTGAGATAAGTAGCTCCGTGGTTTCTGCTCAGGAAGGTGAGACAGAAACTTCAGAAGCTGTGTCATACTGCGTCAGATCACTGCTCCAGCTAGCTCACTATTGCCTGTACTGACTGGCAGCAGCACTCCAGAGTTCCAGACAGGAGATACCAGGAATTTAAGCTGAAACCTTTTGCACGCAGAGCATGTGTTCTACCACTGAGCTATGGCCCTTCCCCAGGGCCATAAGCACCATTGGTAAACAGGTTGGAATGGATGCTGGTTGCAACTCTGACCACACGGCAGCGGCAAGCTAGGTTGGGCGTTCCCACCAACTCTTATCTGAGGGTGTGTATACACAAACACTTCTTCCAGTTCTTTTTATTTCACTCCCTTCTTCCCACTTTTTCAAACTTTGTCTTGAAATACTTTCTGTCCACACCAGTTAGCCCCGATTGAAATTATATGCATAAGGTGGGTGGCGCAGCAGATCCAGCGCTACTCAACACATTCCCGCAAGCTGCAGCAGAGGGAAATGGGAAGCAACACCGCTCCTCTGTCCTGCTGAAAGGCCAGCTCCATCAGGCTCCTCCTCTCCCTGGACTGTCATTATAAGAACTACTATTATTGGTGCCCAGGTTTGTTTTTTTCCTCTTCCCTCCCCATCTTCTTTTCCTTTTGTATGGTATCCTCTAGCTTGTAAGCCTGCAGGCAAGGACAGTCTTGTTTTGTTGATCATATGTAAATTGCTCTGGGTGCTTTTTTGGCTGAAGAACAGGCATATGGGACTGGCTTGAACTAAGTCTGACTATTGATCTATTTAACCCAGGCCATCTACTCCAACTGGCAACGGCTCATTCTCAGGCATGACAAGATAGTTCCTTTCCAGACTTGCCTACCTGCGTTATCTTCTTAACTGGAAAGGCCAGGGGTTGAACCTTCTGCATGCGTGTGCACTGCTGCAGAACTATGCTCCTCTTCAAGAAAAAGTGGCTGCTATGAAGATACACTTTGTCTTATGAGTAAATCCTTCAGTTCCTACCCTTGGGAGTGGATCATAGTTCTGTGGCTTGTGCTAATGTCATACTTGGCTAAAGGCACAATCCTATGCATGTAGAGAGAAAAAGGTCCTAGGACTTTTGTTCTAGGAGTTTTTTCTGTCTAAACATGCATAGGATTGTGCCTAAGTGAGATAAGGATCTTTATTTGCTCCAGCATCCTGTTTTGAATACCCTTCTTCTTGCCAGTCCCCTTCATGGATCACTGCCTTGTTGTGGCGAGGGGGCTTGTGTAACTCAGTGAAGCCATAAGCTATGCTGTGCAGGGCCACCCAAGACGGACAGGTCATGGCAGAGAGTTCTGACAAAATGTGGTCCACTGGAGAAGGAAATGGCAACGCACTCCAGTATTCTTGCCAAGAAAACCCCATGGAATGTATCACAAGGCTAAAAGATATGACGCCGGAAGATGAGCCCCTGAGGTCGGATGAATCCCAGGTCGGAATTAAGATTGCTAGGAGAATTATCAACAACCTCAGATGTGCAGACGATACCACCCTAATGGCAGAAAGCGAAGAGGATCTCAAGAGCCTCTTGTTGAGGGTGAAAGAGGAGAGTGCAAAAGCTGGTTTGAAACTCAACACTGAAAAAACGAAGATCATGGCATCTGGCCCCATCACTTCCTGGCATATGGAAAGGGAAGAAATGGAAGCAGTGTCAGATTTTATTTTCTTGGGCTCCAAGATCACCCCAGATGGTGACTGTAGCCATGAAATTAAAAGACGCTTGCTCCTTGGGAGGAAAGCTATGGCAAACCTAGACAGCATAGTAAGAAGCAGAGACAT
The DNA here is from genome assembly GCF_057233095.1 of Heloderma suspectum. NCBI lineage: Eukaryota > Metazoa > Chordata > Lepidosauria > Squamata > Helodermatidae > Heloderma > Heloderma suspectum. The sequence continues at coordinate 283,194,237 of NC_139459.1, forward strand.
CACCTTGCTGACAAAGGTTCGTATAATGAAAGCTATGGTTTTCCCAGTAGCAACGTATAGCTGTGAGAGCTGGACTATAAGGAAGGCTGAGCGCCGAAGAATCGATGCTTTCAAACTGTAGTGCTGGAGTAGACTCTTATGAGTCCCCTGGACTGCAAGGAGGTCAAATCAGTCCATCCTAAAGGAAATCAACCCCAAGTGCTCATTGGAAGGACAGATACTGAAGCTGAAGCTCAAATATTTTGGCCACCTAATGCGAAAAGTCACTGGAAAAGACCCTAATGTTGGGAAAGGTTGAAGGCAAAAGGAGAAGGGGACGGCAGAGGATGAGATGGCTAGATAGCATCACCGATGCAACGAATATGGACTTGAGCACACTCCAGGAGAGAGCAGAGGACAGGAAGGCCTGGCGTGCTATGGTCCATGGGGTCACAAAGAGTTGGACACGACTGAATGACTGAACAACAACAACTTCTTGCCAATATGGACTGCTTCTGTTCATATGAATATACTGGGTGATGGAATATGTGCCTGTCATGACATGGGGGTATTTCAATTTCCAAGCAAAACACTACACATTTTTTAATTGGGAAGAGTGAGATACTTCTGCCATATAATTCATCCATTGGCATTATAATTACAGGGCAGAACATAATTACAGGAGAATTGTGAGTACATTTCAGATCTAGTTAGTAATGTAATTAGTGCCATGAAACTGAAGTCCTTGCTCCTACACAATCACATTCCATCAGTTATTCCAACACAGCATGCCCTTTTTGGTAGTTTTTTTTCCAGCTTCCTTTTTCTTTAGTTTAAAGCTGCAAGAATTTAAAAAAATAATAACATTGTGAAAAAACAGCAAAGCTAACCACCCCCACCACCCCATTAAAAAGGTCCCACAACTCACCTTTGGGGCCTGTGCCTGTGATACTGAGATGGAGAAACAGCATATTGTTGCTGGTACCTCAGGGGTATTGCACAATTGTCCAAATGCAAACTGGCATGTTTTAGGGGTCAGCATACAGCCAGACCTTTCTTTTTTTAATGCACAACTCTGAGAAGTACTTTGGAGCCTTTCTTGTGTTTGTGCCACATCTGACACAATGTAATGAGAGAGAGAATTTGGAAGGTAAACAGAATGCACATCTTCACCAGTACACGTTTTTACATTCACATTAGAAGCAGATTTGAAACAGTCTATTTAAGCCTCATCTGCAAAAGTGACCCAAGAGCCATTTAACACATTTATCAGGTGCAGCCAACCCTATATTTCTTGCATTCATGCTGCACACAATTTTTAGCTGTTCATCTTAGATGTACACCTAAAAAAAGCAATGTGTGCAGAGGCCCCAGGTGCTTCAAGATGAAAGTTCTTCCTGCAAGTGCTGTTTTGTGATGTTGTTTGCCTCTGTTAATTGTTCAGCCATTCTTTTTCCAGTCAGACAACTATCATGTGCACTTTCTCATCAGAACAGGAAATGGAAAAAAAAATCTAAAAAGTAATTAAGGTAATATAACCACTGAGGCGCTTTCCCGTTATCACTTGCTCTCCAGCAGTGCAAAGTCCCCTCCCTGGCTTACAGAGAAAGAAACATATTTCTCAGAATGCTAGGACATTTCGTATGAACAGAGATACATAATACTGTATCATAATAAAAAAAACAATCTGAAAGCAACCACAGCTTAACAAGGGAAAGTCAATACAAGAAATAATTCATCAAGTAAGTGGGTAGGTAACATGCAACTGAGCCATACATTTTAAAACAAGCACACTTCTATTTTTTGCAAGTTGTCATTTGGCAACAGATGCCTCTTTCTGTTTTCTCAAGTTATGCCATTGTCCCCGCACACCCACCACCCACAAAAAATATTCAGTATGCATTTACTGATTTTATTTAAAATATCTATAAGCCGTCTTTTAGGGCAAATGTCATCACAATATGGCTTCTACACAATTACAAATCAGGAAAAAAAACATGAATGCATTTCATTACCTAAATCATAATAAGGGCAATAACATACCAACCATAACAATTAACCATAGCCATAAAAATAATTATCAGACCAGCATAATACCATTTAAAATAGGGGTGGGAAATGTTTTTTTCTGTGAATGGCCACATTCCCTCAGGGGTTATCTGTTGGGAGCAGCATGCCAGTTGTGGGTAAGGCCACAGCCAAAAGTGGGTGGGACCACCTCTTCTCCCTCCCTCCCTCCCTCCCTCCCTCATGGGCCACCAGAGGTATTCACTGATCACTTGCAGAGGGCTTTTAAACTTAGGTCGAGAGCTGCATGAAATTAGGCCAAGGGCTGTAGGTCTGCAGGTTGCCCATTCCTGATTTAAAACCAAATAAACAGGTCGCAGGAGGCAGGATGGGGAGGTGGGAGAGGCTCCACCAATTCAAAATTGCTGCATGGATCTGTTCCTCTGTCCCTAACCCAGAGCAAAAAGAACATTATGTGGGCTAAACAAGCAATTATAAGAGCTCCAGCAGGTAATGTATCAAGGGACCCCTCTCAGCCCTGACAGAGTTCTAACTTCTTATTTCAGAGCTAAAGCAATGGCTACTGATCAGGCATAATTGAGAAGGGAGAGGAAAGCCCAACAATGGTGTGGGAAGCAGGAAAGGGAGGGAAAGATGGGATTGACACACACACACACACACCGGAGATTGCCAACCAAATAAAAGGCTTGAGGGAGGAATGGACCACGATGGTTAAACCACTTGAGCAAAAAATAGACAGGTTTGCAGTTGTTGTTGTTGTTGTTGTTGTTGTTCAGTCGTTAAGTCATGTCCAACCCTTTGTGACCCCATGGACCATAGCACAACAGGCCTTCCTGTCCTCCACTCTCTCCCAGAGTGTGCTCAAGTTCATATTCATTGCATGGGTGATGCTATCTAGCCATCTCATCCTCTGCCGTCCTCTTCTCCTTTTGCCTTCAATCTTTCCCAGCATCAGGGTCTTTTCCAGGGAGTTTTCTCTTCGCATTAGGTGGCCAAAATTTTTGAGCTTCAGCTTCAGTATCTGTCCTTCCAATGAGCACTCAGGGTTGATTTCCTTTAGGATGGACTGATTTGACCTCCTTGCTGTCCAGGGGACTCGTAAGAGTCTTCTCCAGCACCACAGTTTGAAGGCATCAATTCTTTAGCGCTCAGCCTTCCTTATAGTGCAGCCCTCACAGCCATACAATGCTACTGGGAAAACCATAGCTTTCATTATACGAACCTTTGTCAGCAAGGTGATGTCTCTGCTTCTTACTATGCTGTCTAGGTTTGCCATAGCTTTCCTCCCAAGGAGCAAGCATCTTTTAATTTCATGGCTACAGTCACTGTCTGGGGTGATCTTGGAGCCCAAGAAAATAAAATCTGTCACTGCTTCCATTTCTTCCCCTTCCATATGCAAAGAAGTGATGGGGCCAGATGCCATGATTTTAGTTTTTTTAATGTTGAGTTTCAAACCAGCTTTTGCACTCTCCACTTTCACCCTCAAGAAGAGGCTCTTCAGATCCTCTTTGCTTTCTGCCATTAGGGTGGTATCATCTGCGTATCGGAGGTTGTTGATAATTCTCCCAGCAATCTTAATTCCGACCTGTGATTCATCCAACCCGGCGTTTCTTATGATATACTCTGCATATAAGTTAAATAAGCAGGGCGACAATATGCAGCCTTGTCATACTCCTTTCCCAATTTGGAACCAATCGGTTGTTCCATGTCCGGTTCTTACTGTTGCTTCTTGACCCTCGTACAGGTTTCTCAGGAGACAGGTAAGGTGGTCTGGTACTCCCATCTCTTTCAGAATTTGCCACAGTTTGTTGTGATCCATACAATCAAAGGCTGTAGCGTGGTCAATGAAACAGAAATAGATGTTTTTCTGGAATTCTCTTGCTTTCGCCATGATCCAGCGAATGTTGGCGATTTGATCTCTAGTTCCTCTGTCTCTTCGAAACCCAGCTTGTACTTCCGGTAGTTCTCGGTTCACATACTGCTGAAGCCTAGCTTGTAGGATTTTGAGCATCACCTTGCTAGCATGTGAAATGAGCGCAATTGTACGGTAGTTTGAACACTCTTTGGCATTGCCCTTCTTTGGAATTGGAATGTAAACTGACCTTTTCCAGTCTTGTGGCCACTGTTGAGTGTTCCAAATGTGTTGGCATATTGAGTGCAGCACTTTAACAGCATCATCTTTTAGGATTTTAAATAGCTCAGCTGGAATACTGTCATCTTTGCTAGCTTTGTTGTTAGCAATGCTTCCTAAGGCCCACTTGACTTCACTCTCTAGGATGTCTGGCTCAAGTTCAGTGAGCGCACTATCATGGCTATCAGGGACATTCAGATCTTTCCTGTATAGTTCTTCTGTGTATTCTTTCCATGTCTTCTTAATCTCATCTGCTTCTGTTAGGTCCCTGCCTTCTTTGTCCTTTATCATGCCCGTCTTTGCACAAAACATTCCCTTGAGATCTCCGATTTTCTTGAAGAGATCTCTAGTCTTTCCCATTCTGTTGTTTTCTTCGATTTCTTCGCATTGTTCATTTAAGAAAGCCTTCTTGTCTCTCCTTGCTATTCTCTGGAACTCTGCATTCAGTTGGATATATCTTCCCCTTTCTCCCTTGCTTTTCACTTCCCTTCTTTCCTCAGCTACTTGTAAACCCTCATCAGACAGCCACTTTGCTTTCTTGCATTTCTTTTTCTTTGGGATGGATTGAGTTGCTGCCTCCTGAACAATGTTACTGACCTCTGTCCATAGTTCCTCAGGCATTCTGTCTATCAGGTCTAATCCCTTAAATCTATTCCTCACCTCCACTGTATATTCATAAGGGATATGATTTAGGTCATACCTGAATGGTTTAGTGGTTTTCCCTACGTTCTTTAATTTAAGCTGAAATTTTGCAATAAGAAGCTCATGATCTGAGCCACAGTCAGCTCCAGGTCTTGTTTTTACTGACTGTATAGAGCTTCTCCATCTTTGGCCTGCAAAGGACATCATCAATCTGATTTCGATATTGACCATCTGGTGATGTCCATGTGTAGAGTCGCCTCTTGTGCTGTTGGAAAAGAGTGTTTGCTATGATCAGCGTGTTCTCTTGGCAAAACTCGATTAGCCTTTGTCCTGCTTCATTTTGTACACCAAGGCCATGCTTGCCTGTTACCCCGGTGATTTCTTGACTTCCTACTTTAACATTCCAATCCCCTATGATGAAGTGGACATCTTTTGGGGTTGTTAGTTCTAGAAGGTGTAGAACCGATCAATCTCAGCTTCTTCAGCATCAGTGGTTGGGGCATAGACTTGAATTACTGTGATGTTGAATGGTTTGCCTTGGATTCATACTGAGATCATTCTATCATTTTTGAGATTGAACCCCTGTACTGTTTTTCCCACCCTTTTGTTGACTATGAGTGCTACTCCATTTCTTCTAAGGGATTCTTGCCCACAGTAGTAGATATGATGGTCACCTGAATTAAATTCGCCCATGCTTGTCCATTTTAGTTTGCTTATTCCCAAGATGTCGATGTTTAGTCTTGCCATCTCATGTTTGACCACCTCCAGTTTACCTTGATTCATTGATCTTATATTCCAGGTTCTGAAACAATATTGTTCTTTACAGCATCTTATACCTGAAACACTTATGAAACAAAAATAATTCAGATATTTGTGGCAAAAAGGAATGAACTACAGATGGGGCTACCTCTTTAAGATATTGGTTCAGCTAGACGACATGAAAACATTCACTATTGATCACAAAGAAGCCAGGAAGCTTCTGTCACACATGAATCTGGACCCACGGGAAGAGCAATCATCATCCTCCAGTCAAGGACAAGAAGACCTGCTGATGAGGATTATTCAAGTGCACCCAAAACAAAACCCTGGAAGTGTGTCTCCAGAGGGCAAAGAAGCTCTAGATTTCAACACAGACCATAGTTCAAGTAACTTTGCCACACTTTGAACAACTGGAAATGTGCTGGAGGTATGGAGTATGACCCTTTGGGAGGGTCCAGGCACAGTGGGTAACATTAAGGTTTATTGTCAATTTTTTAAAGATTTGTTTGTGCAAGATAGAGGACAGGGCACACTGGTGGATACTACTGCAAACATGGAAGCACAAAGGTATACACACGTTAAAAAAGCGGTTGTCAAGAGAAGATAATTAGGTTAAAATGTTACTTAATGTACAGGGTTTGGGAACACCTGTGAAATGACGGACAGTACAATATGTTATAAAAAAGAAAAGAAAAACCCAATGTCACTTTTCTTCAAGAGACACTTTTCTTTAAGAGACAGTGACAGACTAATCTTTTACCCAGGTATAAGCAAAACATTTATCCATGAATAAGCAAAACACACTAAAAAGAGCCTTTAGTATGGTGGCCCCCTTCCTATGGAACTCCCTGCCTTTGGAGGTCAGGCAGGTGCCAACATTGTACTGTTTCCGGCACTTCCTGAAAACATCTTTATTTCAGGAAACCTTCCTTGATTGACTGGCCACGATTTTATCAGAATTCTGTTCTTAAAAAAAAAGAAGTAATTATTTTAACCTGATGTTTTATTGTTTTATCCTATTCTGTATTTTATTGTTCACCACTCTAGAATCTGTCTAGATGTGGAACAGTATATAAATGTTGTAAATAAATAAATAATTTGCTGCCATAGAGTCATCAAACTCCAGGGGTGTGGCAACAGTGCTGGACAGGAATTTTGATTTTACAGTAGGGGTGTTGCAAGATGACAGAGGCAGATACAGAGGCAAGATGACAGAGGTATATACATCTTTGTAAAGGGCAAGCAACATGCAGAAAAGCAGACACTGGGATCTATATATTGTCCTTACAAAAATCAGATTCCTTTTCTCAGAAATGCCCTTACTCGTTTGGAAGAGTTTAAAGAAGGGAAGGTGGTGTTGTGGGGTGACTCGAATATCATCAGTGATCCAGCACTAGATAAGAGCAAATTGGTCACCCACAACAGGTAGAGTCACAGAGTCCACTCAAGTGGAAAGAAGGGGAGGGTCTTGGACAAACTTTACTTGAATTTCATTTATGGGTTACCTAGAGGAACAAATTCCCCACAGAGAAGGACTTCTCGTACCATTTGGCCAGACATCAATGCTATACAAGAATAGACTTCATTTTAACATCAAATACAGACAGTAGCAAGCTCTGGGAGGCAAATATAGGTAACATCACTGTCTTGGGTCATGCACCTATCTCAGCCACTCTCCAAACTAGAAAATCAAATTATATGACACCTGTATGGATATTAAATCCCCTTTTGCTGCAAAAACAAGCGATGAGGGAACATTTAAAGAACTGGAAAATTATTTTAAATACAATGCCACTTGGGGCATTTATGGGACTCCATGAAAGCAGTCATCCAGGGACATTGTATAAAAGAACTTTTTTTTTTTAACAGCACTCACAGTTAAAACGGAAGTTAGAACCAGAAATTAAAAACTGGAGAATCAACATAAGCATACAGGTAATAATTTTTTTATTAGAACTGGACAAAAAAGGACTGAGTTAAAGACATTAGAAATTGGCAGGATAACAAATGAGTTAAAATATCTAAACCAGAAATATTACGAGTTTAGTGGAAAACATTCAAGGCTTTTGTCTAACAGAGTAAAACAAAAAAGTGCTAAAAAGTAAATATCTGTTGTGAAGAACAAAAGCAGAGAAAGAATTTATTACCATCAGTAAATTAACACATTCTTTGCCACTTAAAAAAAAAAAAAATTCCTCACAGGCTCCCAACATGTGTCAAATTAGACAAATATTGGAAAAGGCGAAACTGAACAAGTTCTCCCTGGAACACAACAAATTTTTGAATAAAGCAATCACAGAGGAGGAGGTAAAAATAGCTATACAGAAAATTAAGGATCACAAGGCCCTGGCAGTTGATGGATTTACTGGCTCCTTTATAAAGCCTTCACAGAACATTTGATTCTACAAATGACTACGCTGTTTAATGATATCATGTGTAAAGGTCCTGCCCTACAGACATGGCATCTATCACATACTGTTGTCATCCCCAAACCCAGGGAAAATCCTGAAGAGCTAGATACATATCAACCTAGTGAATCATGCAAAAAACTACTGGCATATTAGCAAAGAGACTGAATGAATTGGCTCCCCAATATATTAAAGCAGATCAATTTGGATTCGTCCAGTAGCATAATATAGCTGATCCAATTAGATGCTTATTAAATATTGTATGCTACTGTTCCAAGCACAAAGAGATTTCTTATATAATAGCTTCGTTAGATGCCCCCAAGGCATTTAACAAATTGGAGTGGCGATATATCCTGGAATTAGGGGTGCGTTTGGGTATGGGTGATACATTTTTCAATTGCCTGTCACAAACTTACCAAAATAACAGGGCAGTTATAAGAACAAGTGAGATGGATTCAAATGAAATCAGGATAAATCGAGGAACCAAGCAAGCCTGCCCCTTGTCCTCTCCTTTCTTTATGTTTGCAATCAAACCTTTACCTAACCTATTTAGATTCTGCTTGGACATCGCAGACATAACAATCAATTCTCAAATTAATACAATTAATGTATATTTGGATGGTCCACTTTGAAATTATCTTGGCTGGAAAGAATTGTGTTAATCAAGATAGTTTTACTGGCCAAGCTATTCTTCTTATATCGGACCCTGCCGATAGCACTGGCAGACTCTGAATTAGAAAAAATGCAGTCTTTATTCCTGAAGTTCATACTTGAAAACAAAAAGACTAGATTGAGTAAAAATGTTCTTTTTAAAAGCAGCAAAGAAGGTGGACTGGAGATACCCAATGTGCAGAGATACTATGAAGCATTCCAAAGTAAACAGCTCCTTCAAATAATGTCTAAAGGTACCAAGTACCAAGACATAGGTCCAGATGGAAATTCCAAAAACACTGGAGGTGGTAATCAGAGCCTACCTCTTTAAAGCTAAACAAGCTCTGTGGATCCCTTCTTGAACAATATTCTCCCCTTGTTGAAAAAATGGGGGGTGGAAGCCAGTTCCCTCCCCACTGGCCCCTTTTTGTGACACACCCACTGTTTTATCATAGGAATAAACTTGAACAGTTCAGGGACTGGGTGGACAAAGGATTATACAGAGATTTTTATGACAGCCCTGGCCCCAAAACAGGGGAACAAATTCGTACTCAGCTTCAAAATATTAATGCTGGGTGGCTACAAAATACACAAAATACACACAATAATACATTTCATATCACTCCCCTGTATCAAATCCCAAGCTGCAAGACCCCTAATGAAATTTGAGAAATCGTTAACATTTGAGTCTGAATCAAAGGGTATTATATCACAGCTTTACAAAATGTTAAATGGCCTAGCAGCAGGGGAAGCAGAGGGAACAAGGCTGGCATGGGAAACAGATCTGAAAATCCACATTTCAAAACAGTCAGTGAGAGCCTTCTGGTCCTTGGCACCATTAAAATCAACCTCAGCACAAATGTGAGAGAACACCCTAAAATTTTTAAACAGACAGCACTTGACATCCCAAAGGATTAGTTATATTTACAAAGAGCATAAGGACATAAGAAAAGCCATGCTGGATCAGACCAGGGGTCCATCTAGTCCAGTTTTCTGTTCACACAGTAGCCAACCAGCTGTCGACCAGGAACCTATAAGCAGGGCATAAGTGCAACAGTATCCTCCCGCCCACGCTCCCCAGCAACTGGTTTACAGAGGCGTACCGCCTCTGGGACTGGAGGTAGCACATAGTCACCAGGACCAGTAGCCATTGATAGCATTATCCTCCAGGGGGGTGTATCCATCAGCGATTTACTCGGAGCTGGCTGTGCGTTGAGGTCATTAGGGATACATGACATCGTGGCCATCCAGCAGCCACCTGGAGCTTATCATGGAAAAACTGGATTTCTTGAGACTGCTTAAGGTCTGGTTCTTTTCCTTAAGTCGGGTTCTCTGTGGTATAGTTGTTGTGTGCCCCAACCCCCGCATTGACCTCGGGTATGCTAGCCCTGCCCAGGGGTGTGCCTTTCACCATGAGCCCAGTCAAGGGGTGTTTTCTGTTCCTGTGTTTCCCAACACAAACCAATTAGTGTCTACTCAGAAGTAACTCCCATTGTGGTCAATGAGTCTTGTCCCCTGAGTGCACACATCAGAATTTACAGAGATCCCCCCAATTGAAATAGCATGTTTTAAAGCACTAATTCCCTAAAGGCTGTAAAGTGCTTTCTCGAAGCTGCAATTCTCCATTGTTCGGTTTATTGCCATTTGGAAGTAACTACTTCCGCCTTCGATCATCCAACCCTGTGCAGCAGCAGGTTAGAAAGGGGGCTGGCTTCCCATCCCTTTGTTTCTTGTCCCTGCCTTTCCCAGCACAAACAAAAGTGTGTCTACTCAGAAGTAACCCCCATTGTGGTCAATGAGGCTTGTTTCCGAAATGCACCCTCCTGAAGTTACTGAGGTTCCCATGAATCGAAATAATGCATTTTGGAGCCTTAATCTGAAAGCTTCAAAGCTTCAGTTCACCACAACATGGCAGGGAGAACTCTGTGTTCTATGTTGCTTTAAGGAAGTAAGTTGGGGGGGGGGGAGCATTCAAGCTCCAGCAAGTTCAAGGCAGAGAGAACACTCTGTTCTTGTAATTAGTGTTGCTTTAAGGGAGTAAGTAATGCAGGAGAGAGAAGAAGAGTGATTTTATCATAAGAGAAAGAAGGGGAGAGCCTGGAGGAGGGGGGGCATCTTTTATTGGTTGAGCAGCCCCTGCCAGTCATATGACGTTCACTCTAACCCCCCCACCCCACCTGGAAGTATGTTCTTTGAAGCGACCTATACTGGTGTGGTGCACTCATTCGTGGAGCCCTGCATGGACCAAAGCGCCCCAAAGCTAATCCCTTGAAAACATCTGGGTAATCCTCCATTCACTTCTCCTTCCATTGTTATGGAGAAACTCCCCTGCAAAGAAGGGGCCGTAACATCCCACTCTGGAGAGAATTCCATAGTCCATAATTGCAGTATAAGATTCTCTGCAAGCCAGCACCAGTGAGACTAAGACCATTTGGAACTCTTTTTAGGGCTATAATGCTATGGATATAATCCAGATAATACAATTTTTTTACACAGTCTTCATATTATGTTTATCTCTAGTCATCATATAGAACTAAGATGACAGAGTTGATGAACTTTACAGGACAACTGTGAGTTCAGTCCATCCAGTATTAAGCATTTTACAGTTCCATTGATTTTAATTGGGAAGACTGAAGCATATCATACAGTCATAGGAATTGGAAGAGATCTTGGAGATCATCTAGTCCTACCCCCTGGTCAATACATGATCTGCAATGCAGGCTGCAACTACAGCATCTGCTTAAATACGTCCAACAAAAGAAAGCCCACTACCTCCCAAAGTAAAGTGTTCCACTCTTGAACAGCTCTTCCTGTTAAGAAGTTTATCCTACTGTTTAGCTGAAATGTACTTCCCTGCAATTTCTACCTGTTGCAGGCTAGATCTACACTACTGTTTTATAGCAGTATTGAAGAGCACTGATAACTGTTGGGGCACATTATACATTCGGTATACTGCTTTTGTAGTGTTATTTCCTGCTTTTTAGTCCACATTATCCAATATACTGCAACAAATGTCATTGTGTGTCCTATGAGGTATAAATGTGCAAGAGTGATATAGCGTTACCATGATGGGATGGTGGTGATATGACACAAGGTGCAGAAACTGGCTGCAGTTTCTACCCATTGGTGTTAGCCCTGCTGCCTTCAATGGAAATCAATGCAGAATGTGCTATACATTTGATTGGATCTTATCCTATCCTATATCTTACCTTGCTTTGTATATTTAAACTAGGTGTAAATTGGGGTAAAAAAAGAAAAAGGTAAAGGTGTTCCCAACCAGTCGTGTCCGACTCTAGGGTGTGGTGCTCATCTCCATTTCTAAGCCAAAGAGCCAGCACTGTCCGAAGATGCTTCCATGGTCATGTGGCTGGCATGACTGAACACTGAGGTGCACGGAACGCTGTTACCTTTCCCGCCGAAGCGGTACCTATTTATCTACTTGCAATTTCTTGCTTTCAAACTGCTAGGTTGGCAGAAGCTGGGACTGAAGACAGGAGCTCACTCCGTCACGCAGCATTCGAGTCTCGAACTGCTGTCCTGCCGACCTTCCGGTCTGCAGTTCAGCGTCTTAACCACTAAGCCACCGTGGCCCCGTAAATTGGAGTATAAACCAGTAAATCATGGATTTAATTCTTGCTTTAGCCATGAATTCATGACATGAATACTGATGCAATGGGTCAGATACAGTGAGATTGTAATGTTTATTCAAGCCTTGCATCTGCAATAGCAGGATAATAAAACTGATCTACCTTATGGAGGTGTATCAAATTCACTGAGCCAATGTATGGGAAGCACTTTGAATTATTTTTATGAGTTAAATTAAAGAATAGACAGGATAGAACATTATTTTTCTATGACAAATTGTTGGACATGTTTTATATATTGCATTTTTACATTAACATTTTATATTTGTATATTGCATATTTGACAACAAAGATATTTCATGGTAAAACATAATTAAGGCCAAAATACTAAACATGTTTTGTCTCTTCAACCCTTGTAATCTGTTGTGGATTCCATCACAGGAAATACAGTGAAATGAATTGTCATTCAGCAGAGTCACTGGATGTGATGTGACAGGAAGCTCGTACAGGAAGCTCATGCAGGAAGAACAGACTGCAATTTGCAGATGTAACACAGTTTTTACATGTTTGCTTTATGCACATAATTCTTACATTTCACAAATTTTCTTCAAGCTGACATAGTATAATGGTGTGATCCTATCCCCAAGTTAAAGTGGCTGGATTACAATAGGGTTGCTACTAAATCCCTTATGGAGACGTAGCACAGTTCTCCTCACTATGTTGGCATAGTGACAGTGTTTGTACCACTGTTACTTTAAGTCAGTGTAATGGTAAAGAAGTAGGAGGATATGAAGAGTTAGGGGCCTAGTGGGAGAGGACTGAAGAAGTGGTCAGTGTTGTTGGAATCTTCCTGTCATTCCCCAGTGGTAGGCAGTGTTGTTGTTGTTGTTGTTGTTCAGTCGTTCAATCATGTCCGACTCTTCGTGACCCCATGGACCGTAGCACACCAGGCCTTCCTGTCTTGCGCTCTCTCCCAGAGTGTGCTCAAGTCCATATTCATTGCATCGGTGATGCTATCTAGCCATTTCATCCTCTGCCGTCCCCTTCTCCTTTTGCCTTCAGTCTTTCCCAGCATCAGGGTCTTTTCCAGGGAGTTTTCTCTTCGCCAAAATTTTTGAGCTTCAGCTTCAGTATCTGTCCTTCCAACGAGCACTCAGGGTTGATTTCCTTTAGGATGGACTGATTTGACCTCCTTGCAGTCCAGGGGACACGTAAGAGTCTTCTCCAGCACCACAGTTCGAAGGCATCGATTCTTCGGCGCTCAGCCTTCCTTATAGTCCAGCTCTCACAGCCATACGTTGCTACTGGGAAAACCATAGCTTTGATTATACAAACCTTTGTCGACAAGGTGATGTCTCTGCTTCTTACTATGCTGTCTAGGTTGGCCATAGCTTTCCTCCCAAGGAGCAAGCGTCTTTTAGTTTCATGGCTACAGTCACCGTCTGCGGTGATCTTGGAGCCCAAGAAAATAAAATCTGTCACTGCTTCCATTTCTTCCCCTTCTATATGCCAGGAAGTGATGGGGCCAGATGCCATGATCTTCGTTTTTTTAATGTTGAGTTTCAAACCAGCTTTTGCACTCTCCTCTTTCACCCTCAACAAGAGGCTCTTTAGATTCTCTTCGCTTTCTGCCATTACGGTGGTATCATCTGCGTATCTGAGGTTGTTGATAATTCTCCCAGCAATCTTAATTCCGACCTGTGATTCATCCAACCCGGTGTTTCTTATGATGTACTCTGCATATAAGTTAAATAAGCAGGGTGACAATATACAGCCTTGTCGTACTCCTTTCCCAATTTGGAAACAATCGGTTGTTCCATGTCCGGTTCTTACTGTTGCTTCTTGACCCTCGTACAGGTTTCTCAGGAGACAGGTAAGGTGGTCTGGTACTCCCATCTCTTTCAGAATTTGCCAGAGTTTGTTGTGATCCACACAATCAAAGGCTTTAGCGTAGTCAATGAAGCAGAAATAGATGTTTTTCTGGAATTCTCTTGCTTTCTCCATGATCCAGCGAATGTTGGCGATTTGATCTCTAGTTCCTCTGCCTCTTCGAAACCCAGCTTGTACTTCCGGTAGTTCTCGGTTCACATACTGCTGAAGACTAGCTTGTAGGATTTTGAGCATCACCTTGCTGGCATGTGAAATGAGCGCAATTGTACGGTAGTTTGAACACAATTTGGCATTGCCCTTCTTTGGAATTGGAATGTAAACTGACCTTTTCCAGTCTTGTGGCCACTGTTGAGTGTTCCAAATGTGTTGGCATATTGAGTGCAGCACTTTAACAGTATCATCTTTTAGGATCTTAAATAGCTCAGCTGGAATACTGTCATCTCTGCTAGCTTTGTTGTTACTAATGCTTCCTAAGGCCCACTTGACTCTTCTAGGATGTCTGGCTCAAGTTCAGTGAGCGCACTATCATGGCTATCAGGGACATTCAGATCTTTCCTGTATAGTTCTTCTGTGTATTCTTTCCACCTCTTCTTAATCTCATCTGCTTCTGTTAGGTCCCTGCCTTCTTTGTCCTTTATCATGCCTGTCTTTGCACAAAACATTCCCTTGAGATCTCCGATTTTCTTGAAGAGATCTCTAGTCTTTCCCATTCTATTGTTTTCTTCGATTTCTTTGCATTGCTCATTTAAGAAGGCCTTCTTGTCTCTCCTTGCTATTCTCTGGAAATCTGCATTAAGTTGGGTATATCTTCCCCTTTCTCCCTTGCTTTTCGCTTCCCTTCTTTCCCTTGTAAAGCCTCATCAGACAGCCACTTGGCTTTCTTGCATTTCTTTTTCTTTGGGATGGATTGAGTTGCTGCCTCCTGAACAATGTTACGGACCTCCGTCCATAGTTCCTCAGGCACTCTGTCTATCAGGTCTAATCCCTTAAATCTATTCCTCACCTCCACTGTATATTCATAAGGGATATGAGTTAGGTCATACCTGAACGGTTTAGTGGTTTTCCCTACGTTCTTCAATTTAAGCCGAAATTTTGCAATAAGAAGCTCATGATCTGAGCCACAGTCAGCTCCAGGTCTTGTTTTGACTGACTGTATAGAGCTTCTCCATCTTTGGCTGCAAAGGACATCATCAATCTGATTTCGATACTGACCATCTGGTGATGTCCATGTGTAGAGTCGCCTCTTGTGCTGTTGGAAAAAAGTGTTTGCTATGATCAGCGTGTTCTCTTGGCAAAACTCGATTAGCCTTTGTCCTGCTTCATTTTGTACACCAAGGCCATGCTTGCCTGTTACCCCGGTGATTTCTTGACTTCCTACTTTAACATTCCAATCCCCTATGATGAAGTGGACATCTTTTTTTGGTGTTAGTTCTAGAAGGTGTTGTAGGTCTTCGTAGAACCACTGTAACTTTAAGTCAGTGTAATGGTAAAGAAGTAGGAGGATATGAAGAGTTAGGGGCCTAGTGGGAGAGGACTGAAGAAGTGGTCAGTGTTGTTGGAATCTTCCTGTCATTCCCCAGTGGTAGGCAGTGTTGTTGTTGTTGTTGTTGTTCAGTCGTTCAATCGTGTCCGACTCTTCGTGACCCCATGGACCATAGCACACCAGGCCTTCCTGTCTTGCGCTCTCTCCCAGAGTGTGCTCAAGTCCAACCTCAGCTTCTTCGGCCTCAGTGGTTGGGGCATAGACTTGAATCACTGTGATGTTGAATGGTTTGCCTTGGATTCGTACTGAGATCATTCTATCATTTTTGAGATTGTACCCCAGTACTGCTTTTCCCACCTTTTTGTTGACTATGAGTGTACTTTTTTTAACTGCAGGTGCTCATCATGAGAGTCCCCATAGCCACACCCCCAAGGAGAATCCAAAAATGCAGACAGCTGTGTTGATCCATATCTAGACGTTTGTGTGTGTGTGTGTGTGTGTGTAGTGTGTGTATATACACTATGGTGGCCATTTATGAATCACCAAAAAAAGGACAAAAGAGGACACCAATTTGCATAAATTTTCCAGATGTTAATTTATATGCATAGAGGCAAATTTAGGAAGAATTACTATAATTTAAATGGAAATACAGTACGTCTCACCATTGTATGGAAAACTGTGTGACAAGGGGCTTCTTCACACGGAGCTTTTATCCTGCTATTGAGATTGGTTATACATGGAAGTTTGCAGGTCCTTTAGATGACATTGTCAACCTCCAGGGCATCTCCCACACTAAATGATCTTTATTCCATTCTTTTTAAAGATCAGAGAGAATGAGCTATCAAATTACAATGCTTGAGTTCCACCTGAGTTCCCTCCCTGAAAAGAGGAAAAGCCACCATAAGAGGAGCGCCATCTAGCTGCTGTATAATGACACATATGGAGACTCAGATAAGGAAGGGGGAAAGTGGGGGAAGGAAGTACATGTAAAAGGGGGTCTGTTGTGATCCTGCATTTGAACTGGAAGCAGAAAGCCCTATTTTAAATGTGGGATTTTAGGCTGGTGTAGAGATGCTCCACATGACCCATTTGTCTTGCCCAGTCTGCTGTCCAAATGCTGTTGATGGGCAACTTCAAGGCTCAGTTCTTCTAATGGTTCTTTAAACTGGCCTTGGACTGGACACCTTAAAAATAAACAACAGCCCTCTGGCAGCCCTTCAAACAGAGTACTGTAAAGATGACACATGGCCACCCTAATATACACACACACCCAGCTGAAGATTTTCCAGGAGTTTCCTTTCCTGGAAACAGTGAGAAACTCTTTATCTCAAAGTCAACAAGCCAGTTCTAGCCATTCCAGCAACAGCAGGTCTTTTGTAATGGGTCTTAATTGCCCATTTAAGATCAAGCCAAATCCATTCGCCCACCCCTCACCACTGCAGCTAAGCCCAGAGTGCAGCATGTCCATTGTTGCTCACCACAGATCTTCATGATGGGGGTCTCACAATGGGGATTGTGAGTTCTCCACGAAAACAACCCATGAGGGCTAGGGTATTGCAAAGTTGTCACAGAAAGATTTGTTGACTTCTTTTTTCTGCTGCTATTGCAGAGCAGTTATTAAGATACAAGGAGATGGGTTCCTTTGAGGGCAGGAAATCCTTTTCTTTCTTTTTCTACTATTACAACTTGTCATAAGCCACTTTGAGAATCATTTAATTGAAAGGCAGGGTATAACCCTTCGCAAATAAATAAATAAATAAATAAAGTTCTTCAGGGTGGAAAGTTAAGAATATGCTCAGTTTAATTCAGAATGAAAGGTTGCCTCAGCTGCCGGAAATGTGGAGAACACTCCACCAGGGTTTAACATGAATGAGTACTTTACACCCCTTTCCACAGCTGCTCCCTGCCCGGACATCTCATGTAGTCCCTCTTTCTAGTCTCTGTTTGAGTGAAAGGATATATGGGTGAGTACAATGGAGCAAAGCAGACATGTATTAAGAAAGGGGGATGGAACCTGCCAATTAGCTATTCTGAGAGGCAGAAATTGTATATTTAATAAACATGCAAATATGTATTGTAAAAATAAAATAAAAGTTACACTTCTATGTGACAAGATTGCTTCTTTGGATGCACCCAGAATACTAGGAAAGGATTAAACAAAGTCAGTTCATCCTGCTACCATGACAGTTTGTGGTGTGAACTTTCTGGCTATCCAACTATGCAAGATTAGGCAGGATTATGAGTAATGTAAACAGGAGACTTTCTAGAAATCGCTAATTATTCTTGATGAGGCAGTGTCTTTACTTGCAGGTCATTGTCATGCAATTGCACTTGAGGCATAATGCCATTAGGATTTAACTTAAGCTCAAGGGCGGAACTATTCAAGAACAAACATTCCTCATTAAAACTCTTGTGAAAGATAGATATCATGATCCTTAAAAAATTATTCTACTTTATCCTGCTATTATTTTCTTCAGTGCCTCTCCTAGAGATGTTGTGACTTGGTGACCAATTGTTGTATTCTGGTGCAGAAGTAAATATAGGCATACTTGGGCACAAGCATTTGAACAACCATGTTTGGCTTTCATAGTGATGCCTAAACAAAGTCCAAACTCCAGACAGCCCAGAAGTTTATCCAAAACATTCCTCCTCATACGGTCCAAGAGTTCCTGCTGGGGCAGATTGGTTTGAGACAAAATGTGTATGTGTGTATAAGCACTCCTGGACACCTAATGTGGTATGTGATTGTAATGAACGCATGGCTACAACACACATGTGCGTTTTCTTTGTGTGCACACACATGCTTTGTTGCTTAGAGTCATATTCCATGACATTTAGAAGCCTACACAAAATGGCAGAAAATCCTCAGAACTGGGCATTTAACAATACAAATACAGAGGCAAGTTATATCCAGGGGCCAATCTACATTGCACCCACCATCGCAATGAATTCGGTGTCCCGTCGGGTTAAACGCTCTTGCATTAAAACGTGATTATTCACACAGACCCATTTTCCCTGTTGCAGTGCTTCATTGAATGCGCAAGCTCGGTACACACTCGAGCGCTGTGCTGTTTTCCTGCTGTTTTCCTGTGTGCGCCTGTCTGATCTCAGATGCTAAGCGGGGTCGGCCCCTGTCAATAGTTGGATGGGCGACTGCCTGGGAATCAGGTTTCCTGCACTGAGCACGGGGTTGTTGTATCCCTTCAAATGAGACTAAGTTTTACCCCCTCCTATCCCCCAGATTTTAAAAAAAAATTCAGGCGTTATCCTTGAAGAATTGGGGCTTCTCCGCGATGTTTTTTTTTTCTAATTGAGGCATGATCTTCGAAGCCTCGAAGTTGTGAAGCTTCACAACTTTGAAGCTTCGAAGATCATGCCTCATTCAATTAGAAAAAAAAACATCACGGAGAAGCCCCAATTCTGCGAGGATAATGCCTGAATTTAAAAAAAAACATCCAGAGCAGGGGATAGGAGGGGGTAAAACTTAATCTCATTTGAAGGGATACAACAACCCCCTGCTCAGTGCAGGAAGCCTGATTCCCAGGTGGTCCCCCATCCAAGCACTGACCAGGGCTGACCCTGTTTAGCTTCTGAGATCAGACAAGCACGCACACATCCAGCCCTTTGCTTGTTGCTGAGGAAACGGGCTGCTGAGGAAGCTATGTGATCGGTAGCTGGAAGAAGACGTGGGGCTGTCGAGAGCTGTGATTGGACAGGAGGGAAATACAAACACCGCTGCATATGGACAGGCAGGGGAGGGGACTACGACTGGATATGGTAGTGAAGGCGGAAAATTAGAGCACATTAAGGGGAAATACCGGGATATTAGGGTATTGAAAACGGGAGCACGGAAGTGGAAAATTCCAGTTCCAATTCGAGGTGGCTACTGCGTAGTGTGAAAGGCAGGCAGTGAAACCTCATTGGAAGTGAAAAAAGGCGGTAAGTGTAGATCCAGCCCAAGAGTCACACAAGAAGCATCATGAACTCAAACAAAACAAGAAGGGTGGAACCAGATACACAAACACAATTCAGCAGTCCCTGTTAAGAATGTCATATTAGATATTTTTTGGCATCCCCACCTTATAACATTGACCACAGTGGTCAGGTAAGGGGTCCCCATGTTCTAGAAAGATTCCCTTCATTTTGGAAACAATAGTGAACTTTCTGTGAAGAGGAGCAGTGTAGTTTGTGAGGAGTCTTTGGCAGGGGCGAGGAGAAATGGGTAAGCTTGATCAGAGTCTAGGGTTCTACAAGAGGCTGGATTACTCACTTGACTATTCAGCAACATTTTTATCAGTAATGTTTTATATCAGCTAACACAGATTGCCACCAAAAGCCACCAATACATCCAAACAGGATAGTTTTATCCTCTCTTTCTCATGCACAGAGGGAGGGGCTTATACAACCAGCCATAATAGCACACACCTTATATCTCCCATTCCATCGAGACATATTTTATTTCTTTCCCTCTCTCTCTCTCTCTCTCTCACTCTTTTGGTTTTATTTTGTTATTTTTATTAGAATGTAAGCCTCTGGGGCAGGGATTTGTTTTATTGTTTTATTCTGTACAAGGCCATGTGCAGTGATGGCGCTATACAAACAAACAAACAAATAATCTTTTTGAAGAGAGAGATTGGGCAGGTAGTTGAAAAGCAGAGTGCCAACCTCTGGCTGCCCTGCCCTCTTCCTTTCCCTTTGGAAGAATTCTTCAGGGTCCACATGGGCCCACAGGCATTCTGAGGAAGGGAAAGGTAAAATAAAAAATATGTTGTTAAATTATTATTTTTAAGGGAAGGGGCAAGGGACCTTGGCCAATGCCAAGACAGTTGTCCAGGGGCATTGTGGCCGACTCCAGGCCTATGTATATGGTGTATATTTCCTGGGGAGGGAATACTTTCCCAAACTACTATTTCTGGTAGCCTCTACTAGTACAAACAGATTACATTGTGGGCAGAGAATACATAGCATGCAACTCCACCCCCACCCTTGCTGCCTGATCATCTGGCAGTTTCCCCACTCCCTGACACTGCACAACTGATTATCAGTCGACTGGGGGCCTGGGCAGGTAAGCCCTTGCTGACTCTGGTTGATCTTGGGCCGACACCTGGCTCCTTTCACTATTGTTGCAAAGCATAGTACCTGGGCTACCTTGTAAAGTAGCAAGGCCAGTGGCTTCTTAGGATCAGGCACCATCCAGCCTACAGTCAGGGCCAGAAATATTGGAACAAGGATAACTGTTTGGGCAGTTGGCCTCTGTACACCACCACATTGAAGGTGAAAGGAAACACACCCAGATGGGAGTGAAGTCAGGTCTTCTAGCTGTAATTCAAGGGGTTTGACAAAAGTGGGGCACTAACCATTCAGGAAGTAGAGCCAGTGGCATACACACACACACCCATCATTGGTGGCTCATAAGTAATGGAACGGATGGCTGACAAGCAGCTGCATGGCCATGTGTGGCCTGTTTCCTGGGTGCCCCATGACCAATCAAGCAGATAAAAGGCCTGGAGGTGGTTCTTTGGACCTCAACATGAGGTCCAAAGAGGTGTCCATGTGAGTGAAGGAGGCCATTATTAGGCTGAGGAAACAAATAAACCCACCAGAGAGATAGCAAAAACAGTGGGAGTGGCCAATACAACAGTTTGGAACATCCTGAAAAAGAAGGAATTAACTGGCAAGCTCAGCAACAGCAAAATACGGATGTACGAATCCCTTAACTGGCTCCGCGCAGGGGCATCCACGGTGGGGGGGAGGTGCTCCATCCCTCCCCCTGGAATCCTCCCTGGCTGGCTGTGCTCTGCAGCGACTCCGCACAGCTGCCGGCCAGGGCCATCCGCAGCTGGAGTTCCGGCCGCAGCCAGGCTGCTGCGGCCGCAAATGGCGGCCGTCATAGCATCCGCCAGTTGCATCCTGCCAGGCTGCCATGATAGGCTACGTAAGTATTTACATAGCCTGTCACGGAAAGAGCAGGGGCACAAATGGCATAGCGGCCGCCGTTTGCCTCCCTGCTCTTTGCCGTGATAGGCTACGTAAATACTTACGTAGCCTATCACGGCAGCATGGCAGGACACAAATGGCGGCTGCTACAACGGCCGCCATTTGCGGCCTCAGCAGCCGGCCGAGAGACCAGCCGCTGCCGCCGGAGCCACTGCCGCCCCTGCATCTGCCCCAGGTAAACTTCGTCCCAGGGGGATTCCACGGGGTGGCGGGGGGGGGGAGGCCATTCCGCCATGGGTTTCGGGGGGCCGATTGCCAGTGCATTCAGCCTCACTGAAATCCGTGGCGGAATTCTCTGCCATCCCTACAGCAAAAGGCCTGGAAGACCACGGAAGACAACAAAAGTGGATGACTGCAGAATTCTGCTCATGGTGAAGAGGAACCCTTTCACAACATCTAGCCAGGTCAAGAACGCTCTTGCGGAGGTGGGCATGTCATTGTCAACATCTACAGTCAAGAGATGGCTTTATGAATGTAAATACAGAGGCTTCACAACAAGGTGTAAAGCACTGGTAACGCTCAAGAACAGAAAGGCCAGATTAGCCTTTGCCAGCAAACACCTAAAAAAGCCTGCCCAGTTCTGGAATAAGATTCTTTGGACTGATAAAACCAAGATTAACTTGTACCATAATGATGAGAAGAGAAAAGTATGGAGAAGGAAAGGAACAGCTCATGATCCAAAGCATACCACATCATCTGTCAAACATGGTGGAGGCAGTGTTCTGGCATGGGCATATATGGCTGCCAATGGAACCGGGTCACTGGTGTTTATTGATGACCTGACTGCTGATAGAAGCAGCAGGATGAATTCTGAAGTGTATAGGGCTAGACTTTCTGCTCAGATTCAGCTGAATGCTGCCAAACTGATAGGATGCTGCTTCATATTGCAGATGGATAATGACCCAAAACATACAGCAAAAGCTACCCAAGAGTTTCTCCAGGCAAAGAAGTGGGATGTTCTTCAATGGCCAAGTCAGTCACCTGATCTCAACCCAACAGAGCATGCTTTTCACTTACTGAAGACAAGACTGAAGGCAGAAAGACCCACAAACAAGCAGCAGCTGAAGGCAGCTGCAGTAAAGGCCTGGCAAAGCATCTCAAGGGAGGACACTCAGCATTTGGTCATGTCCATGGGTTCCAGACTTCAGGCAGTCATTGACTGCAAAGGATTTTCATTCAGGTATTAAAGGCGATCCTTCAGTTTGAAATGATGTTGGTTTGTTCCATTACTTATGAGCCACCAACGACGGGTGTGTGTGTATGCCACTGGTTGCCCTTCCTGAATGGTTAGTGCCATTCTGTCAAACCCCTTGAATTACAGCTGCAAGTCCTGACTTCGCTCCCATCTGGGTGTGTTTCCTTTCAATCTCAGTGTGGTGGTGTACAGAGGCCAACTGCCAAAATAGTTATCCTTGTTCCAATATTTCTGACCCTGACTGCATATTTGAGACAACCCCTCCTCTAGTGTAGCTGCACTGGAGGGAATTCACTCATAAAAAAAAACTCCTGAGAATTAGCAAAGACATTGTTACAATAAAACATGTTTAATTAGCTCCCTTCTGCCCTCTGGTTGGATAGATGGCAGAGGCGTGCCTCTGCTTTCAGCTTGTTAGAATTCCTGGAAGAGCGTGGATGATTAAATCATAATTGACTCTGGGAATAAGAGGGCCCTTCTTGTGAAAGGTGTAAGTCTATACAGGAAGTGAGAAACTCGTTCTGTTTTTCCTTTTGGCAATGGGCTGCCTGCTAGCTATGTCACTGTGATTTAACTTTCCAACCTCCTGTATTTCACTGAAGAAGTTGTATTACCAGAATCCCAAGAGATCTTTTTCTTTTCATTCAGTATATCTTTCAAGTAAATACTTATTTCTGTGGCAAACAGGTTCCATTCTATCGACATTCTACTGGCTCAGGAACAAAATGCATGGGGTGGAGTGGGGGTGTTATGCTGCTGTCTATGAGATATACTGAATTAACGTGGACACTGTACATCAGAACACATAAGTATTAGAGGGAGGGGAAAAATCACTGATGTGTGGCGTGGGAGTGGGGAATCTGAGAATGAGGTGCAACTGGTCTAATGCACAATGGCCCAGGAGAGCGGTGCTGCCGTCGACTATCCTAGAGGAGTACACCCTGCTGGAGTACACACTATTATCACTGGATGTGTTGCTTGGCTGTTTCAAGTTAATTGACAAAAGATCAAGGGTGGCATATATCTTGCACAGCTGTCCTGGTTATATAAAAGCTGAGATTTGGGATATGGAGAGAACAAAAATGGAATTTAAGGATCGCTTCCCATGATCATCAGCTGCTGGCTCAGGCTCAGTAGTGCACAACGCTGCTTATACAAGAAGTGTGTTAATAGGAGCAGTTGGAACAGAACTGTGAACTCGCATCAGGTCACAGCTCTGCTTCCATGAACTGGAACAACGAGAAGTTCCCATTTTTCCAGTTCATGGAAGAGGAATTGTGATCTCATGTGAGTTTTTAGCTCTGACATTACTCTGCTCCCATAATTGCCCCATTTTGCAGGATCAGGGCATGTGAGATCCCGCTGTGTCTTGCCTGCCTGAGCTGCAGAGAGAGAGAGAGAACAGGTGGTAGCTGCTGCTCCTTGCAGCTACCTCCTCCACTTGGTCATTTGCTTTGGTGACCAAGTGGTGAAGGCAGCTGCAAAGAGCAGGTTCCCCAACCTCTGCCTCTCCCTCTGTGTGGCATGGTGGACTGGAGGAGATTGGACTGCTTGGAGCGGATGGGGCAGGGGAGCAAGGAGAAGGATGTAGATGAAAGAGAAGGAGGCTTAAGGGAGATAATAGAGGAGGCAGGGAAATAAAGCAAGAAGTGGATAAGGAGAGAGGGTGCTCTGAGGACACCTTAAGGTGAGGAGGGGCTTTATGCTATGAGTGGGAGAAGAGTGCTAAGAGGCTGGCCAAGAAAAAGGGCATCCTAAAGGGTGAGACAAAGTAGGCAGTGATCCAAGGAAACAGTGCTTGGTGGAAGCATGGAGTTGAAGAAAGGAAGTCATGCAGAAAGGAGTACTGGGGAACACTTCACATCACACTGCCCCATCAGAGGAGATCAGGTCTGCCAAATTTCAGAATGATAGCCACAAAGGTATTTGTGTAAGGGTGGCCTTGACATTTTGAGGTATCCAAAAGAGGACATACTTATCTCCCTGTGTTCCTTGTGGACCATTGTTCTGAAAATTACAGGCAGCCTACAGTTGTCCCTAAGTAAGAAACCAGTAAAGTTTCAGAAGGATAGGTGCAGCAGTTCATGTGGAAGAGGAGTTCTCCATTTGGGGGAGTGATTTGCTTTCCCTTCCATTGACCCCTTCCCCAATAGTTTTTGAGTAAATTTGTATGCAAATGCACAGATCATTAGAGGTGTCCCCCAGGCAAGAAACCTGCAAAGTTTCTGAAGGATATACATGCATGCAAATTTAGAATTACTAGAATTTATTTATGTTTCACCAATGTTAGCAGGAGGTGGGAAGGTGCTATTGCACTCATGCCGTGCTTGTGGGACATCTGGTTGGCCACTGTGTGAACAGAATGCTGGACTAGATGGACCTTGGTCTGATGCAGCATGGCTCGTCCTATGTTCTTAAATATAGAGTGCCTCTGAGCATGTGCAGAATGTTTTTCTTTCACCACTGAGCACTTACATTCTCCCTCTACCAATTCTATTCCCCTCCATGCAACCATCCCTCCTCATCCTATCATCCTCCAGCAACTCTTCATCAAAACAGATCTCTTGTTTTGTGCAACTCCTTTGTACCTCCTCCTTGTTATGCACAAGCTCTCATTGTATCTTCCTCCCCATAACTTCATTTGTGCCAAGACTTCACCAGCATTCAGCCAATGAGTCTGTTTTCAAAACTAGGGCTAGCTTATGGAGAAACTCTGAGCATGTAATAAGTGCCTTTCCCTCACCACTGAAGATAGAGTTCATGCAAAATGAAAAAACAAAACAAAAAACACAAATGACAAAACATGCATAGGACTGAGATGAAAGGGTAGTCAAATCATTAGATGGAATTGGGTAGGCACTGTATTAAGCCTGCAGTACCATGCTCACAACTCAGGACTTATTTCTGAGTAAATGTGCAGAACATCAAGGTGCAAACCTCCCTGCAAATGTAACTTGTGCTGGAATCCTATGCACACTTTCCCGAGGGTAAGCCTCATTAAACAGAATGTGGCTTCTTAGTAGGCATACATAGGATTGCATAAATTAGCAATATTTATCTCCCCTCCACTTAAAAAACAAACCCCAACTCCTATTTTTTTAATTAAAGCTTTCTGTTCATAGGAACATAGGAAGCTGCCTTATACCGAGTCAGGCCCTGGGTCCATCTAGCATAGAATTGTTGACCCTGACTGGCAGCAGCAACTCTCCAAAGTTTCAGGTGGGATTCTTTTGTAGCCCTACCTAAAAGTGCTGGGGATTGAACCTGGGACCTTCTGCATGCCAAGCATGTGCTCTGCCACTGAGCTACAGCCTTCCTATGGCTGGATAATGGCAACTGACAGACAAAACAGTCCCAGATTTGTTTCTTGGCAACTATGTGAACCCACTCTTCTCAAAGACTTGAGTGAGGACAAGGAGAGAAACCAACCCTCTTGTCTGTTTGTATAAAGTCAAGTATAGTTCAGAACTTCTCTTGCCCACCAGAGAGAATTCTCTTTAAGAATTCCCCAAGATATGCTCTGGGTGGAATAAAGAAGAGAAAGGAAGAAAGAACAGGATAGGGGAGGGAAGAAGAAAAGAAGAATGGTGATTGGAAATGTGCGCGGGGGTGGGGGGCAGAGAGAATTCCCTAAGCCAAGTGGCTCCTTTCAAGTGGCTCCTTTCCTTCAGAGGAATTATGGAGGCTGTGCAGGGTTTGCAAGGATAGTACGTACTTACATGAACTTTATGAAGTGAGGTGGCGGGGTTTTTTTTCTAACTTTTTAAAAATTGTAGAACCTATTTAAAAGCCCCAGCAGTTTCTCCATCATGATGCCACATAGTCCTCCTAACCCTCCCTTTGGGATCATTTGAGTCCTACAGCTGTTTAGGAGAAATTAAAATGGAGGGGGAGAAAGATGTTTGTGGAGGCTGATTGGATCCTTTGCTGTACTGAAGCTACTAAACTTCTGCAGGAGACAAAGTTTCCAGTTCGGGGCAGTAAAACCAGATGCTGTGTGAAATACCAGTATTTCACATGGAGCTCTTTCTTCCCTCCCTTCTCCTTCTTCAAAATTTCATTGCAGGCAAGCTCCCAACAGTGGGCACCTAAGAGCAGAAAAGGAAAGTAGGGGGAGAGAGGTTTTTTGCACCTCAAAACAACCAAACAAACCCCTACACTAGGGATGTACGAAAGTCACTTACCTTTTCGAAGGGTGACATTCGTGGTGGGGGGGAGGCGCTCCATCCCTCCCCCTGAAATTCTGGCCAGGGAGGGAGGCGCTCCGTCCCTCTCCCCCCCCCCCCGAATCCTGGCAGACCGGGTCCGCAAATGGTGGCTGCTGTAGCCGCCGCCATTTGCGTCTCTGCAGTCAGCCGTGATAGGCTACGTAAATGTTTACGTAGCCTATCACGGCTGATTTAAAAGAAAAAAAAACACGCGCGTACGCAAATGGCGGCGCCCATGGGCGCCACCATTTGCGTTCTTTATTTTGACATGTCTTAGTCTAAGGAAACATTTACATAGACTAAGACGGCGAAAATAAGGGGAACGCAAATAGCGTAGCGTCTATGCTATTTGCGTTCCCCTTATTTTCGCCATCTTAGTCTACATAAATGTTTCCGTAGACTAAGACGTGTCAAAATAAAGAACGCAAATGGCGACGCCCATGGGCGCCACCATTTGCATATACGTGTGTGTGTTTTTTCTTTTAAATCAGCCGTGATAGGCTACGTAAAGATTTACGTAGCCTATCACGGTATTTTTTAAAAATCTAGCCGTGATAGGCTACGTAAATCTTTACGTAGCCTATCACGTGTTTTTTTTTTTTTTACTGGAAATGGCGGTGGCGGCAGCCGGTCATTCAGCCTCCCTGAGATTCGTGGTGAAATTCTCTGACATCCCTACCCTACACCAGAGATTAGGGATAGTGACCTCCTAATGGTCACCTTAAACACCTTCTGATTAGGATCTCTAATCCCCTGGGTGACTTGACAGGTTTTTTTTTGTTTTAGACTTTGAGAAAAGGAAATTTTATGCCTAGCTAGTGCAAAAGCCACTGGACCTGTCTGAAATTTGGTAGGTTCAGTAATCTCTATAGGGGCTGCCAGGTCCCAAATTCCATGCATGTATGTGGAAGCACACAAAAAAATAGAGCTCTTTTGACAGATTTTCTTGGAAAAAGCAAATTTTACCTGTGGCTAGCACAAAAGCCACTAGACCTAACTGTCTGAACTTCGGCAGGCTCAGTCACTTCTGTAGGGGCTGCCAGGTCCCAAATTCCATGCACGTATGTGGAAGCTATATATATATATATATATATATATATATATATATATATATATCCTTGCTTTGACGCATTTTCTTGAAAAAAGCAAATTTTACCTGTGACTAGCACAAAAGTCACTCCTGCCAACCTAGCAGTTCGAAAGCAAGAAATTGCAAGTAGATAAATAGGTACCGCCTCGGCGGGAAAGGTAACAGTGCTCCGTGCACCTCGGTGTTCAGTCATGCCGGCCACGTGACCACGGAAGCGTCTTCGGACAGCGCTGGCTCTTCGGCTTAGAAATGGGGATGAGCACCGCACCCTAGAGTCGGACACGACTGGTTGGGGACACCTTTACCTTTTAGCACAAAAGTCACTGGACATAACTGCCTGAAATTTGGCAGGTTCCATCAGCTCCATGGGCGCTGCCAGATTTCCAAATTCCATACTCTTATGTGGAAGCACAAAAAAATAATAGCTCTTTGCTTTGACAGATTTAATTGAAAATAGCAGATTTTACCTGTGACTAGCTCAAAAGCCACTGGACCTGCCTGAAGTGTGCCATATTCAATCAGCTCCACGGGGGCTACGAAGCCTCCAAATCTCATGTATTATCATACAAACTAAAAAAGGTATGGCCGTTTTTGTTTTCCAATGCAAGTCAATGGGAAAATGTAAAAAAAATGGCAATTAGGACAGCTCAAAAGATCCAGGGCACAGCTCAAAAAGATCTGGGGCCTGTGCCCAGGTGGGCCTGTGTATAACAACACCCCTGACTGGAGGGCAGTGCTTCACTTTGCAATATACTATCCTCCCAGTTTAAAAATAATAATAATTTTTAAAATCTTAAATAAAATAAAAACTAGGAGGGGCAGGGAGCCTGGAAGGCACCAAGACAGGTGTCTGTGGGCATACTGGTGCCCACAGGTACCATGTTAGAAATATCAGGAGTACAGCAATGACGCCCAGGACCACCTTGTGGAATGGTCACCCATGTACGAACACAAGCACTTGGAACACACTACTTCTGCTCCTCAACTGAGACAGTTTATCAAGAAGGATACCATGTTCGATGATATTGAAAGCTGCAGAGATGTCCAAGAGACCAAGAGAGTCACACTCACCCTGTCCCTCTCTCAGCAAAGGTGCCCATAGGGCAGGTGTAGGCAACCTGGTTCCCTCCGTATGTTTTGGACTACAAATCACATCAGCCCCAGCCAGCATGGCCAATGATTAGGGATTTCAGGAGTTGTAGTCCATAGCATCTGGAGTGCACTAGGTTGCCCACCCCTGCCATAGGGCAAACAAGGCAGTTTCAGTTCCAAAACCAAGCCTGAAGCCCAACTGAAATGGACTGGCTGAAATGGACAGCGGTGAACAGAATGCTAGACTAGATGTACCCTTGGTCTGAACCAGCATGGCTCTTCTTATGTTCTTATGATCTAGAAAATCCATGATTCTCATAGATCCATGATATCCATTATATATCTCATAGTTATTTGCATGATCAAAAGCACAAGTAAGCACCATTAAAATCATAGACTATGAAACTGGTGCTGGTGAAGGCTAATCTAGGGCGCCATCAGATCTTAAATGCCAGAGGAGGGCTCACGTGCCTGTGTTCATACAGGAGGAGACTTCCCTGAGCTATTCAGGGCCCATACCACTGAATCTGGCCTGGAAACAAACTGGCAGCCGGTGCAGATGCTTCCAAGCTGGCAGTGTGTGTGTGTATATATATGAATATCAGTCCCTTAACACAGTCTGTGCTAGCATTTTATACTGCAGGCTTCTAGTTTCAGTTTAATATTTTTTCACAGCCATTTGTGACAAACCATTGCATTTACAAGCTAAAAGTGGAGTAGACAACTCCAAAGTAACTGGAGCTAGGGCTGCCAACTGGAGTACAGGAAATCCCAGGAAACTACTAGTCCCTTCTCAGCAGTTCTCCTGTGGGCCCAAGGAAGCAATAGTGAAGTCATGCCAATATTCCTCATTTACCCTTAGATTCCTCAGTCTTGCAAAAATTCATACTTGCTGCACTTCCACAGGCCTAGTTAGTGGAATGATCCCTCAAAGTAACCTGGCTTTTCTACACCTCCTAAACAATAACATCTAAGATGTCCAGGCTCTGTTTTGAAATGTATTCTTCCACCAATCCTTGCTGCAGCTTCTCATCAGTTTTAGGAATATCACCATATTTACCCTTTGCAACATTCCAGGTTGATTTATTTAATTTAATTATTCAATTTATACCTTAACACCAAGAAAATGTAACTCAAAGCTTCTGTGTGGAATGCAGAGTGAGGCCATGGTGATATGACACACACAATGACATCTGTTGCAGTATTTTTGACAATACAGAATAAAAATCAGGAAATAACGCTAGAAACATGTGTATACAGAATGCGTAATGTGCCCCAGCAGTTATCAGTGCACTTCAATACCAATAAAAAGCAGTAATGTAGATCTAGCCTAATTGTCAATATGTTATCCTAAGAACTACAAATGGGCCTATGATTGACAGGCACAGCTAGTATGAGGAAAATAGTCTGCTTCACTGGTCTTGCTGCTATTAGAGCTGCTAGAAGAGACTGGGAGATCTGTGATCAAATCTCTCATGAGTGGGGCCTGAATAGGATTAGGGCTACAGTCCTGGAGAATAGAAGAGGGTGGTTAACTCTTGCCCTAAGCTCCATTTCCCTGGTCAATATTACCTCCCCCAAAGCAGCTAGCTGCCCAGTAGAGAGCACCTGTATGATTGAGCATTTAGAAGACTGCTTTGTAAGGTATGCAAGAAGCTTAACTCAACACATGCACAACTCATGGAAAACATGGGGGGAGGGGCTCTCCATCACTGGAGGTCTTCAAGCAGAGCCTGGAATAGCCCTTTGTTAGACATGCTCTAGCTCAGGATGTCTTGCACTGATGGCCTATAACACCTCCTCCAAATCTATGAAAACAACAAAGTTGGGTTCCAATCGTCCAAGAGTACCCCATTTTCTAGAAACTTCCCAGGCTCACAGCATGCAGTCTCTTAACTTGCACTTGGGGAATCGCCACCAGAGTGGAACAAAACTTTCTCCTTCCTGCCTCTGCTTGGTGAATTAGCTGCACATACCGTCATTAGAGATGGCTTGATGAAAATCAGAAAGCAAGCCCATGATCTCCAAACAAATCCAGTTCTCACCCTATTTCCCATGCCCTTGTTCTTCCTGTTAAGAAGTCTATATGTTGCCTTCCTGTAGAAAATTAGGAGATGTGGTTTAAAAACTAGTCCTCTTGCTTGGGCTTGTAAAGCCAGTCCCACCCCTCCCAAATGTTGGCAGCTACGCTATGAAAACTGCAAGAGAGAGACCCATCTGAACCGCAGTTTGGGAATCTGTGATGGAGCGTTGCCCTGGGAATCCCTCCCTCCCCTTCACCATTTTGCAGTACTCTGGAGTGCTTGAGCAGATCAAAAGCTAATGAACTTCTCATGGAAAGCTGAGTTCTCTTATTAATTAGTCACACCCTTTCATAATATGACAAAGACAAATCCTATATTCCACCCTGTCTTTATTTCACTGACGTCTGACTAAGACAGTATTCTTGGAAAAACCAGTTACACAACAGCATAACATCTTCTTCCTGCCGCCTTTACATAGCACCACAGATTTGTTTCATCTCTCCCAGAGCTGTTCAACACCAGCCTGTTTTATTGATTGGTTGGTTGGTTGGTTGAAGGGGATTCCAGGGCTTATTGCAAGAGCTTGTAACAGTACTTAAGAGCTGCATTGTCTCTCCCTTCCCCTCTGGGTTTTGCATAATTTTTCTGGTTGGCAAGCAGAGCTCATCCTCTTCGCATGAAATCATCAAAGACTGTTGAAATACTGTCTTAGGCTTCCATTCTGGCCCAGTTTCCTTCCTGATACCGACAGGCTGACATTGCTACGACTTGTGAGAGTGATGATGGATCCTGGAACAAAGCTGTGTGTACTTGAGTGCATCGGATCTATGAATGGCTGTAGACAGCATGAGAGGAGCAGGGGGAAGATGATTTGTTCAACAACAGGTCACTCACACAGTGAAAACTGATATAACAGCTTGGGCACTGATGGACAAATTGCAGTTGGAACAGGTAGTAATGAATAGTGCTTACATGACTGACCTGGTGAAGGAAAAACATCCATATTCCCACAACATCAAAACTCCCATCCAATCTCATGGATGCTGCTAATATTAATAATATTAATATTATAATATTGATTTAGTTATTCAGAAGAATCACTGAGGTTGCTTATTAATCAATGAGGTTGCTTATTAATGTGTTTATTCTACTGTTCACTTCTCAGCATCCTCTTTTCCTTCTTTTTTTAACTTTCTATATTTGAGATGTTAATTCACATCCCCTTCACACATTACACAGAAGTAAACCTAGGGAGTTGCAATACATAGTAAAACTATGGAATTCATTTCTATAACATGTAGTGATGGCCACCAATTTGTAGAGCTTTAAAAGGGGATTAGGCAAATTAATGGAGGATAAGGCTATCAATGACTGTTAGGCATGATAGCTATATATTACCTCCTGCATCCAAGGCAGTATGCCTCTCAAAGCAGTTGCTACTGCACATGTCCTGCTTGTGGGCTTCCCACAGGCATCTGGTTGACCCCTGTGGTAATGAAATGCTGAACTAGATAG
This sequence comes from Heloderma suspectum, assembly GCF_057233095.1. Lineage (NCBI taxonomy): Eukaryota > Metazoa > Chordata > Lepidosauria > Squamata > Helodermatidae > Heloderma > Heloderma suspectum. Next base: position 283,226,913 of record NC_139459.1, read on the forward strand.
GACTTTGGTCTGATCCAGGGTTCTTCTTATGCAGCCAGCCACAGCACATTCACAAAAGTACCCATGTGATGTGTTTGCAGCATTCATATGTCTAGGTGTGCTCCTAAAATTGCAGTGTGTGGAGTGGCATTTAATTATGGGCTTCCCAGGTGTACATAGAGAAAGGGTCAAAACAAATAAGGCAGAAGCTTTGCAAGAAAAGCAGCAATGGAAAATCAAAATAAACCTATGAAGGAAGGAACTGTGATGGGTGGATGACTGCGTTGCAAATAAATGTTTTAATGAGAGGCTACTGCTGACTTCAAGTCTGTCCAAATTGCAAAAGTGGCCAAGAGAATGTGAAGTATATCACAAAGAGAAGCCTGCACACAGGATACATACAAACTAACAACTGCACAGTCGAGTTTACTGAGAACAGGCCATGCAGCCTACTGCTGCAGGCAATGCTGAACAGAAACTGAAGCACCATGCCAGGCTGACTCAGGCTTCCTGGTATGGGAAGCCAGGAAGGCCAACGCACCAAAGAATTGAGAAACAAGTTCAGTAGTAACAGATTATCCTCCAAGTTCTATTATGATTGCTAAAAAGATTCTGACAGATTATCCTCAAAGTGATGAAGATTCATTTTAATCAGATTCGCATCCACAAGGTTTCTTAAGAACTGGATTTTATACTATGAATGTAAAATAAAGGAGCAATATGGCGGCTTTTATAAGCATCCTCTTGATGTACTGTAAATGCTTCAGAGAAAACAATAATGGGAACAAAAAGTCTGCTCTTTTGTGCTTAGTCCTGGGGGTGGGGGAAGGTAGTGGGACAGATGAACCAAATGTGTGAAAGATCTGGGGAGAGGCCCAGAGAAGGATTCACCATGGGGGAGGGGGGTGTCTTTAGTTTTACTGCAGATTTTTCAATAGCAATCAAATAGTAAAAAGGACATTTTAATTTTTCTCTGAAGAACCACCCTGGGCAAGTTACTAATCTATCAGGATTAGTTTCCCATTAATATTCATTATTTATATCAAGTGTGTTTAAGCCATGCCCTCCCAAAACAATGAATAAAAAGAGGTGAGAAACAAGGTACAATTTAAAAGTGATCACATCAGGACAGCCATGCAGAATTACTTTCTGAAGTTGCTCTGTCAGCATAAGCTATGATATCAAGATCTTTAAGGCCTGTCTAAATGCCAAAGTAGAAAGGGCAAGGCATAGTTGTATAGGAACAGAGTTCCAAATACTTTAGGCCACCACCAAGAAGGCCTTTGTCCTGTTTCATGTGGGGCCAATGCAGGGGAGCAAGCCACCAGCAAAGGTTAGGTTTCAAGGTGAAATCAGAAGGCAATCCAGGTCTGAAAAGGTAGGGTTCAAGCAGAGGACTAAATAGCTGAGCAGGATCAGTTCCAAAGGCAAAGCCTGAAAATAGTTCAAGGGTCCAAGCACAGGTGGGATCCAATGAAGAGAGCTAGATAGTCAGGGCACAGACAATTAGGAGCTGGTGCACAAACATTTTTCTAATAACTCTGACAGAGGCTTTTAAGCCTGAGCTCCATGAGCCCCACCCAGGGCTCAGCCCCAGGTCATCAGAGGTACTCTGGAAGAGGTCCTACTCATGAGGAGAGCCTTGCTCATTCATTGCCTTTTATACATGAGGAGTTCTCTTTTGTACGAGGGCACTTTCTCTCCCAGCTGCCATATTTGCCCATATCTTTAAACATCAGTGTTCCTGGGGACTAGGCAGTAGCTTGACATCTACCTCCAAATCAGAAGTGGAGCTCTCCACCTTTCAAGAGGGCAGACCCAATGCCATCCCCCTTGGTCACCTCCAGGGGCCCTGAAGGGAAGTAACCCATTCTCTGGGGACATCAGGAGGCTATCGATTATCCAACAAGAATTCTTCAGAGTGGTGCATGACAGCCTTGCCTTTACAGCAGACCTTCCTCACTGATCTTAATGGCAGGTACTCAAGAAGGCCCCACAAAGTAGATCTTAGCATAATGAGCTTCTTGGGGAATTTCTTACTTCCCTTGGCTATGTTATTAGCTTTTCACTCCATTGGCTAGAATCTAGAATTTGTTGAACAGAAGCTCATTAAACAATGCATTACTCTCACCAATGGTTTGGAATAATACGTTGGTTTGGATTTATTAGCTCAGCCCTATCAGGCTCCTAATCCATCTTGCTTTATATATATAGCACCCTCTGAGAAAACTTAGCAGTTGTGGCAGAAGAGGAGAGGTCTTATTTCAGATCAGTAGCTGGTTAAAGAACAGAATGCAAAGGGTCAGAACTCCTCTGCTGTTACTGCTAAAGCTTCTGGAGATGGTCACGACTTTGTAGCCCAGTCTGAAGCATGCTCAGAAGGTGCTGACAACACTCCTCCGCATTGGAGGCAGGCACAATAGTCTCTGTCACTCATCAAGTATGATGTCCTAGGCAGGTCTGCTTGAGTCAGCTGGGCTCCAGGAATGATGCTCCCGGCAGGTCTACTTGAGAATCAGCTCATCTCCTCAACTGTAAAAGAAAGTCAGAGCAGGGTGTGTGTGCGTGGGGGTGTAGATGGCACAGTCCTTCACTCCATTCCTCTGCTGCTGCTGATAAAGGTGCATAAAATTATGCATGATGTGGAGAAAACTGATAGGGATTTTTTTTCTCCTGTCTCTCATAATACTAGAACCCAGGGTCATCCAATGAAGCTGAATGGCAGGATATTCAGGAAAGATAAAACTTCTTCACACAGAGTACAATTAAACTGTGGTGACCAACCTGGGTGGCTTTAACAGGGGATTAGACAAATTCATGGAAGATAAGGCTATCAATGGTTACTAGTGCTGATGGATATATAATTGCTGCAGGATCAGAAGCAGTATGTCTCTGAATACCAGTTGTTGAGGAACATGAACAGGGGAGTACTATTACATTCATGTCTTTGTGGGCTTTCCACAAGGGAACAGTATGTCAGGCCTTTGATCAGATCCAGCATGGCTTTTGATCCTATTTAAGCTATGCCCAGGGCCCGATACAGAATATACTGCATGACAATGAATACATTTTAATTAATAGTGCATCCCAGGGTGCTGCCTTGCCATTAAAAAAAGGCTAACAGTGCAATCCTATACATGTCTACTCTGAAGTAAACTCCATTGAGTTCAATGGGACTTACTCCCAGGTAAATCAATGTAGGATTGCAGCCTTATTCATTATCTTTTTCACATAACTGACTATCTAGCACTGCTGTGGTGTGAAATCTGAAAAGGCAAGTCCACTAGGTGCCTCTTCTTGTTTCAATGTAACGTTGAGAATTTTCTCTCAGTTATTTGTAGCTGGCAGTGAACACTAAAAGAGTTGCATTATGGGAGAGAGACCATGATTTGGTTGAATGACTCTTTCATAAGCACCATATGTGCTGGAAGGTGCTGGCAAAATGTTATATTTTATTACAGCTGCATCTATTTTTCAGTTTTATAATAATCATAAAAATACCATGTTTTGTTTGCCCAGTAGCTACAGGCATAAAAAGATGGAGTACAGCATGAAGTCAGTTTCCTTCAGTGTAAATAAAAGGAGGGCTAATGTTGTCCCTATCTTCAAAAAGGGTAAAAAGGAGGAACCTGGATGTCAGTCAGTCTGACATCAATCCCTGGGAAAATTCTGGAGCAGATGATATAGGAATCCATCTGGAAGCACCTTGACAACAATGCCGTAATTACTCAAAGCCAACATGGATTTGTCAAAAACAAGTCCTGCCAGACGAATCTGATCTCATTTTTTGATCAAGTAACCTCCCTTGTAGACCGTGGGAATGCTGTAGACATCATATACCTCGACTTCAGCAAAGCTTTCGACAAAGTGCCCCATGATCTCCTGATGAGCAAACTAGCTCCAAGTGGGCTAGATGAAACAACGATCTGGTGGATCCACAGTTGGCTACAGAATCGGACTCAAAGAGTGCTTATCAATGGGACCTTCTCAAACTGGGGAGAGGTAACGAGTGGGGTACCGCAGGGCTCATTCCTGGGCCCAGTGCTCTTCAACATTTTTATTAATGACTTGGAGGAGGAGGTGCAGGGAATGCTGATCAAATTTGCAGATGACACAAAATTGGGAGGGATAGCTAATACTTTGGAAGACAGAAACAAAATTCAAAGTGATCTGGATAGACTGGAGCGCTGGGCAGAAAACAACAGAATGACATTTAATAGGGATAAATGCCAAGTTCTGCACCTAGGAAAAAGAAACCAAATGCACAGTTACAAGATGGGGGATACGTCTTGGTGTTGTGGCTCAACAACACTACAGGCGAGAAGGATCTTGGAATTGTTGTCGATCACAAACTGAATATGAGCCAACAATGTTATGTGGCTGCCAAAAAGGCCAATTCTATTTTGGGCTGCATTAATAGAAGCATCGCTTCCAAATCCCGGGAAGTACTAGTTCCCCTCTACTCAGCACTGGTTAGGCCTCATCTGGAGTACTGTGTCCAGTTCTGGGCACCACACTTGAAGAAGGATGCAGACAAACTGGAGGGGGTTCAGAGGAGGGCAACAAAGATGATCAGAGGACTGGAAACAAAGCCCTATGAAGAGAGACTGAAAGAACTGGGCATGTTTAGCCTTGAGAAGAGAAAACTGAGGGGAGATATGATAGCACTCTTCAGGTACTTGAAAGGTTGTCACAGAGAAGAAGGCCAGGATCTCTTCTTGATCATCCCAGAGTGCAGGACATGGAATAATGGGCTCAAGTGACAGGAAGCCAGATTCCGGCTGAACATCAGGAAAAATGTCCTGACTGTTAGAGCAATACGACAGTGGAACCAATTACCTAGGGAGGTGGTGGGTCTCCCACACTGGAGGCATTCAAGACGAGGCTGGACAGCCATCTGTCAGGGATGCTCTGACTTGGATTCCTGCACTGAGCAGGGGGTTGGACTCGATGGCCTTGTAGTCCCCTTCCAACCATACTATTCTATGATTCTATGAAATAGTCCTTGAATGTAAAAGAACATGTAAATGTTCTTCTCCCTCTTAGTTTTTTTTGTTGTTACCCTCAGATTGTGCAGACGTTTTAGGTATGGAAGTAACAGCCTGTATTTTGGTACTATTTTTGGTATACTTATTTCTTCTTTTGCATAGCTCGGAAAAAATAGAGTCCACATGATCAAAATGTTTGATAATCTCTCCAGAGAGATTTTAAGTTGACCTGAAAAGCCACTGTGCAGACCTCTACCCTTGGAGAAGGAGGTTACTCTTCCTCTGTCTCCACTATCCGGTCATTGCCATACCATGTTCAGTGGTCATGCTATGCTCAAAAATTGTGGGTGATCAGTAAATGTGTTTCACAGTACAATCCTATACAAGGAGTAAGCTCTGTTGGATTTATTTCTGTGCAAACGTACATAGGATTTCCCTGCCCATGTCAATAAAATGCCTTTCCAGGTGACCACCTCAACATGATGAAACTCTCCATGTCTCAATTACATTGTTACGCAAATGTCACCTGTTGAAACCCCCTCTCCTGCACAACTCTTAAAAGTTCAGGAGCCACGTCCTCTTTTGCATCTGGCCCACCCTAGTTTGTTTCCTTTCTGCCCACTCCCTTACTGCTCTTATTTCTTGTATTGGTTCACTTTAGATTCCAGGCCTATGGGCAGATGATCTTCTTTTATTGTACAGTGCCTAGTAGATTTAGGCACTTTCTAACTAAAAGATGATGAAGAAAAATGCACAGTTTAGACTCAGGCCATATAAAGATGACCATTTATCAAGCATTAATTTACGATAGGGCTGGGTCGCATGACACATGGTTCGTTATGAGCCTGTGGGGGTACTTGCTGTTGCCATTTTGCATCTATCTAACCCCTGCTGGGGGTTGTCATATCATGTGAACCCACTGAGTGTAGGTTTTGCGAGGGTTAAGCAGACTATGGGTTGGAACAGGCTATGGCATATGCAAGGGTTGTTTAACCCTCGCATAACTCACGCTTGCTGGGTTTGCACAACATGGCAACCCCCAAGCGGGGGTTGGATATGCAAAGTGGCATCCATGGATGCTGGGGGTCATCATAGGTTAAATAACCCATGATGAGCTGCACCATGCAAACCAGGTCATCGTGTACATATCATTACTTGATAGACTGCTTCTCTGTACCAGCCTGCCAAAGAGTGAGGGGTTTCTGATCAGCTGGAGAAATATAGCAAGATTCTCCTTACCACTTGGCAAGACAATACAGACAATCAACTGACTCCACCCAAATATCCCATGTATCCAGAGATAGACGTTATGATCCATCACCAACTAAGTCTGTCTCTCCTTACTCTGTGCATGTACACATACACGCACACTGAATTAACCAGAGTTATGCTTTGTATGCATTCCCAGGGTGTGCCTATGAACCTTATTGGAAATGCTACTCCTGTAGAATGTGCTGATCTAATGTAATATGCCTGCATCATTGTGAAAGCAGCATAGGATTTGTATATCACAGCTAAAGTATATTTTAGTGAAGAATCTCATGCTGTTATAATTAATGGCCTGTTTGCATATCCATTCACACCTCTATTTTCAGAGATTTATAACTCAGCTGTACAAATAAATTGAGCCCGAAAGGACTGAAACTTGGCAAAGAGGTGTCTGTTAGCAAGAACACGTCTGCCTTGGCACAATGTCCTCAAGTGCAGGAATGGGAAATGGTCATTAAAATAACACGAGATGTCAGTGGAGCCACCCTACTTGCCTTCTTACTGCAGAACTGTATGTTCATGAACCCTGTGTAAGTCATAACGACAGCAGGCAAATAAATGAGTTAATGTTAAGCCTGGAATATCTGGACAAACAGGGGAATTATTTTGTCAAAGGCTTATCCTCTCAGTCCCGTGTGGGACTGGATGGATATTTTCGCCAATATAAAAAGATACAAGTTTCTTTCCAAGTTTGATTTTCCACTTGACAGCTATGGATCTCCTATGCCTTCTCTCCCCATTGTGTTATTTGATCAACTAAGGGAGGGGGTGCTACCAACTTTGGAGGGGGACCCTGTGAGCACAGGCTTTATGCTGCCAGTATATCTTTATTAAGGTCATAGGAAGCTACCTTACAGGGCCAGCCCAACCATAAAGCAGAGTGAGGTAGTCACTTCAGGAAGCAGATCCTGGGAGGTGGCAGCAAGGTGTTGGAAGAGAGAGCTGCGGGCCATGTGGCATGCCCTATGTCTGCTGCCTTCATGTGTGATGAGAGGATGCTGTCCCATTGCCAGTGTCAAAGAAAGATTCAACCTCCTGTCCAGTTGGCTTTTGTACATGGAAAGGGACCGTCGTCTCAGGTACCAAAATGTCCTGGGCTAGCCTGCTGCCTTATACTGAATCAGATCATTGGTTCATCTTGCTCACTACTGTCTACACTAACCCTCCCCAACCTGGTGCCCTCCAGATGTTTGGACTTCAAGCCCCAATCATCAGCCCCAGCCAGCTTGGCCAATGGTCAGGAATGATGGACACTGTTGTCCAAAACATCTGGAGGGCACCAGGTTGGGGAACCCTGGGCTACACTGGCTGGCTGCAGCTCTCCAGGTTTTCAGAGGAGGTTGTTCCCAGCCCTCCCTGGAGATGCTGGGGATTGAACCTGAGACCTTTGTCATGCCAGGCATGAGCTCTACACTGAGCTACGGCCCCTCCCTTAATAGCAATTGCAGTGTGAAATCAGGCCAAGCGTTCATTTTATCCAGACAGCTGAATTGGCCAGCCAGATCACCCCGAGGGAAGTTCACAATGTATGAGAATGTCAATTGCCATTATCTGTCTTAAACATCTCAGCCTGTCATTCGATGCAAATCACTTCAGGGAGAGCTATGTATGCCTAAACATAGCTTACCTGGTCCATTCCAGTATAGCTTGTGTTAGGGGACGTTGCACCAAAGTGGTGCCATGCAATCAAGTGACTCTTTCTAGTGTCAAGTAAGGTCAGCTGAAGCCTGGGTTCAGAGAAGAACAAGAGCAGCTCCACTTGTGCAATGGGGCTTTCGTGCCTTTTCCTTCCCATCACAGCCTGGTGTCTCACCCACAAAGCCACTTCTGAGGATAGGGGACTCTCCAGAGTGGTGCAGGGCTATGGAAGTAGAAATGGGCAGAAATAGGGAATCCATCTGGATGCTACCCATGGATTTCAGTGGGCCTACCACTAAAGTGTGCTTCTTAGATTGTTGTCTTTTTAGTGTTCAGTGTCCATTAATGAATGCCCTACCGAGTACTAATTAATGAACAGCAGGGGTGGGCAACTAGTGGCCCTCCAGATGTTTTGGTCTACAACTCTCCTCAGCCCTGGCCAGCATAGCCAATGGTAAGGGACAAAGGGAGTTGTAGGCCAAAACATCTGGCCAGCCACAAATTGCCCATCCCTGATGTAAGGATTAGTGACAATAATTTATTTAGATATATAAGACAAACATTTTCACATCAAAGATTTTAACTGATTTAAAAACATTTAGTTGCCAAAATGCCTTTCCAAAATGCCCCACAAACTGAAACAACTTGAGTTTCTTCAAATAAATTATTGTTGTTTTCAAGTGAACTTCTAACAATGGAACAGAATTGCCAACATTTCCCCATAAATCCTCCCCTAAATAATTGAAATAGGATTTACTGAAAATATGTTATGTAATTAAAACCACACAGTTTTTGAATTAGTTACGTAAAAAGCTACATTTAGCAGTGGGGCAGTTGAATTACATTGTTTGATCTTAACCTTGTTCTGCTCCATAAAGTTATCTACCCTTCAGAGGAGGAGGAATGAATCATTTCAGATTTATACCAATGTAACATAGTATTGTTTTATTTGGTGCAACATTCATATCATGGCCTAGACTGTGATCCTAATATCACTGGGACCCTTCAACTGGAGACTGGTTAAGAAGTGACTGGGATACCTTATTTATGATTCAGTCTTCGTCTTTGGTACAATATAAGCAGTATTCCCCAACCTGGTGCCCTCCTGATGTGTTGGACTGCAAATGCCATCATCTGCAGACAGCATGGCCTGGGGATGATGACATTTGTTGTTGTTGTTCCATTGTTAAGTCGTGTCCGACTCTTCGTGACCCCATGCACCATAGCACGCCAGGCCTTCCTGGCCTCTGCTCTCTCCCGGAGTGTGCTCAAGTTCATGATGACATTTGTAGTCTAGCACATTTGGAGGGCACCAGCTTGGGGAATGCTAGTATAGAGAAAGGATGGAGGGAATTGCCAAGTTCTATCTTCAGCTGGAATCATTTTGGTATGGATCGTTTAATCAGGATGTAGTACTGTAACAACTTACCATTCTGAATACTCCAATGATTCACGTGTGTCTCTATTTTAACAAATTGAATATTTTTAATGGGGTTTATTTCAGAATAATCTCTTTGAGATTAAGAATCCTGTGTCTGCCAGCTGGAGTTGGCGGAAGGTAATGGGCACATTTTTCCAAGAACACAATATTGTGAAAATAAGCCTGCTTTGCATATCCAGGCTATGACCTGGAGCTGCTGGGCTATTTTATGAATATTCAAAATAAACAAATCAGAATATATGGAATCTGACAGACCAGTAAACAGGAATTCACAGAAGATTGAATATACCACCTAATGGTACATCTGGTGGGTAATCAGTAGAGTAAGGCTTGCTAAATAACAAATAATTTTGCCAAACCACAGGGTATTGCATTTTTTGCGGGGGAGGGGGAGCCAGTAGGTTTTTATATAGTAATAATTCATCTGCAATGCAATCATACATTCAATAGCACTTACTCCCAGGTAAGTGTGCATCGGATTGCAGCCCCATTCTAAAACTGGCCACTCCATAACACTGTGGGGTCATCTACACACGTGCTATAGTGTAGAGAGAGAATACTCCCAGGGTCATTCATGACAAATGACCGTGGTGCCACCCCACAGCAACTTCCCCCTTCGAAACACACATTTTCTGAAAGTCGCTTTAGTGTGTATTTTTCCTTAAATGTGGCTCCTGCGTGATTCAGCTACAGTGTGCCCTATTCACCCAAATTAAATCCTTCAGGCTGGGCATGCCTAGGGGTGTGTCTGTGCCTGGCTGTGCCTTTGGTCAAGGGGTGGGGCTGTTCCCCCCCCTTTCCTTATTTTCCACCATTGGCAGTTGTGTGCTTTTGGGACATAAGTTTCCCACCATTCACATCTTGAAAGGGTGGACATGAGGCCATGGCTACTCTGAAGTAACTCATTGCCTTCAATTGCACTGTGCTGTGCTGAGTATGGGAGCAGAGAGGATTTGGGAAAATTTAAATTTCTGGATCAGCAAATCCAGAAGTCTCCCGCCACCTCTGCCTCTCCTCAGCTGCCTGTTTTTCTGACCTGGCGACAGCTGCTTTGGAGGAGCACAGCCAGGTCTTCCCTCAGAGTATTTAGACCTCCTGCTTGTCTTTGTTTCCAGTATTTAGATCACTGACCAGATGATGGGGACTGGAAGACTTGTCTTCTCCCCCCTGCCCCCCCCTCATCCCCAACAGGTGGCTAATAATTCCCTGGAGTCAGCTGGGTGGTGGGGTGGTGGGAATACCACACCCCACTCGTCTTTCCCCTGCCACTCGTCTCCCTACCTCTTGGCAGTTTCCTCCATTGTTGAGAGATCCTTAAAAGCATAAGGGAGGGGGCAACCCTGTTGCTTCAAAGCTCCACTATTACGAAGCTATGAAGGACAGCAACACCTCTTGGCAGTTTCAGTCATTCAGAACAGCCTCTTTTTCCCATTCACGGTATCGGAGTAGCACTGTTTCAATCATTCAGAATAGCGAAGTAGCTTCTTGACATTCACAGTAGCGCTTTGGGGCATAGGCTTCTTCCCACTTAGGACTACATCCCATTCACAAGCATTCACAAACTGCTTTACCCATTGAGATCACATAGCAAAAACTACAGTTTTGTGGTTCCAATCCGTCAGAATACTGTAGTAGCAGCTTTACTAATTCACAGAATGCAGCCTGTTTTTCCCATTCATATAAGCCCAGTTGATTTTTTAAATCTTCCACAGTATCCCAATGCTGGATGAGAGGGAGAGGTGTGGCATAAACTATGGGGTCTTAATTCAGCACTTCCAGTAAACTTCCCACTGAGCAGGGACAGGGAACAAGCCTCTCTCATTCACTGAGCATCACCTACCAGGTTGATGACATTCAGTTCTACTCCGCCCACCCAACCCTGAAGTATGGAGGTTTCAAGCACTGTGGGAACCATGAAAGTGGGTTTTTAGGTACCTATACTCTGCTACTCTTGCTTTGTGTGTCCCTGATGGACCAAAGCGATTTCATGACAATCCAGATATAACAGAAAAGCGCTTCTCATTCTGTTTTCATGTAGATCTGGCCACTTGTATATATTTTTAGAAGTGCTGTTCAAGTGGTCCAAACATTTGTTGCAACCTTTTCAGGGTTTTTTCAACTGTCCCTGTTTACCAGGGTCAATCTTTATTTTATGGTATCTGTGTCTGATAAATATTAGTTTGTTTCTAAATATCTGTTGGGGTGGGGTTTTCAGGATGCCTTAGAAAAAGTGTTAGCATGAGTTACTAGAAAACATGTTCGCTAGAGTACACCAGTTTCCTTTCCATTTCCTCCCAGCCTATCCAGATGCTGCCAAATATATTTCTGTATTTGAGTTCGGTTAATACAACCGGATCCATTGTGAGACTAAACAGTCTGTTTAAAAAGCCCTTTATGATGGAGCCCAGTAAGGGCTTCAGTTTGTGTGACAAGCTACGCTTCAGGACCACCACTCAGAAAATAGAGTGCCCCAGAAAGTGTAGAAGTTTTCTGTCCCTTGCATTGGATATCTCTATCTTTTGGTCACTTGAGCCAAGAAAGAATTATATTCTTTTTCATCAACACCCCAGTGAAGCTATCACATTAATTATCCTGAAGTTTCTTAAGGGCAAATTAAGACAAAGATGCTAAACTGGATTAAACCCAAGGCGTCAAAGGGTCTAAACTGGATTAAATATGAGAATCCTGACTTTACCAGTTACCAGTATTACCAATATCCTCTTTCCATATATTAACTCTAAACTCTCTAAAAATGTGGAGGTTCTAAATGTACAGATTGTGGGATTCTAAACCTGCTTTGGTGAAAAGTGACTCTGGTATTAATGCATCTTGCTGAATACTTCTTCTTAAATTGTGCCTCTTACTTCCTTGCAGCCCAGTTTAGCAATGTCACAAAATAGGCTAGTATAGCAATAGGGTGGCAATGTTGTGGCAGATACATTAGTGCTGGTATTTAGGACTGCAAAGTCAGCAGATGCATTTGCTGAAACCACCACTAAAAGTTTGGTATTCTGAAAAAAAAATATCCTGCAGTTGGAAGGTAAGAAAACATCAGTGTTTTTATATTTAAAATATCATTTATTGTATCCTGTTTTTAATATATTTCCTTTTCTCATTCGTTTGCCCTTGCTCCAACACCTGCCATTGTGCACAAGGAAAGCAGAGAGCTCAGTGATCAACAAACCAGACATTACACATGCACACATTTTTTGTTAATTACCAAAGTATCCAAAATAAAACCAGAAATACAACAAAATCTGGGGTGGGGTGGGGGAAAATGAAAAGAATTGGACACTGACTAAATATACCATGTTATGTTGGATTGTTGATGGGAGCAGATTGTTCCTTATGTTTCCTTCATTACCTTTTGGTCTTGTCCAGCCTTCCCAACTGCTCAGGATGGGACTTGTAGTCCAACATATCTGGAGAGCCTCGTGGTTGGGGAGGCTGATCTTATCCCTTCCAGTCTCTCACCCTCTAACAAAGCAGAAATATCACACCCTAACTCAACCCTAGGCCAATGAAAACATGCATATCCATAACTGTCCTGAGGATTTAGACATATGATGGAGGACAACCTCCTCCTTTGATTATATGAATTCTCCCCCTTCAGAGGACTTGTCATGAGTCTGAAGGAGGAATGGAAGGCAGCATTAATGCCAAGGGTTTTTCTTACCCTTACACAACCAGCTCTGGCGTCTTGTATCTAGCAAACACAAGGCGCATTAGGGCTGCCTGGATATGGTGTACAAAAAAGATGGAAGCTGGGGTGGCATTTAATTCTTTCCTTCTTTCCTCTCTCTACAAGGATCAGAATCAAAGTTAACAAGTGTCCACAGGTGAACTTTAGGGAAGCCAAAAAGGACATTAAGGGTGCAATCCTATGCATGAGTTAGACAGAAAGAAGCCCTACAGCTCCCAGCATGCCCCAGCCAGCATGGCAGGCTGGGGCATGCTAGGACTTGTAGGACTTTTTTTCTGTCTAACCATGCACTGGAATGCACTCTAAGGAAGTTTTTAAAAACCTTGATTCCCAATATGCAATTCAAAAGTGATATTGTCTTTAGACTATGAGTCAGACTTCCACTAGCAAATGAGATGGTGAATAATGCAGCAGTATTCAGTTCTCTCTGAAGCCACATGGTGCTAACAGACCAGTGATAAGATGATTTAATGTTAAGCTGACAGGTTGATACTGTCATGATGACGGGAGAAAGGTGGCCTGTTTCCTGCAGTGCAGCATTCCTTCACCAAAGGAACATAAATATAAGTTTGCTGGCACTGCAGCTTAAGGCTGGAGAACGATCATCCCTCAAAGTCAAAGGGTTTAAGCCTCCTGCAGAAGGTATCCAGGACCGTCCACTGCTGGTGTTTTAAAAACAACTCAGTAGGATCCAATTGGCTGATTCATAATGGGAATGTCCTCTTCAAAGAAGGCAAGATGGAAGGGAGACCAAGACCCTCCTTGGGAGGAAACGATGTAGTTTGTGTGCCACAATAAAGGGACCTGAAGTCTCAGTGTTGATGGTGACAGGAGTCAAACTTTCACATACTTCCAACATATTCATACCACATCCAGTCTTCCTGACTCTGGTGCTCTCAAGATGGGTTGAACCACAGCTCCCATCATCACCAGCCAGCACTGATCATGTTGACTGAGGATGATAGGAGTTGTGTGCCCAACACAGCTTGAGAGCACCAAGTTGAGAAATGCTGGAATATACCGTCAGAGATCATGGAGCAGGCAATGGGCAGAAAAGTTTATATTCAAACTCCCCCAAGAATATAGGGCTACTTCAGAGCTACAGTTTGAGCCCTTCCCTTTCTAGCCATTAGTTTGCAAAAGAAAAAGAAGTAAAAACAGACTAAATGATAGTCAGAAGTGGTGAAAAAGAGTAAAAACTACCATAGGTATAAATAAATGACAGTAACAATGCTTGAACATTCCCGCTGTGATGTCCACTTTCAAATTCAAGTAGTGTGCACAAGCCAAGAGTGTTTCCTCAAAGCCACAGTCAGCAAAAGAGAGAAGTCCTGAGGTTTGGGCACTGGAATTGTGTACCACACACCTGCCTTGGTACAAGCAGCCTCCTCCATGGCATAGGAATGGAATTAGGGTAGCTGGGGGAAATAAGGGGAGGGTAATAAGGGTTACAATCTCTTTTGATGGCCATTCATTTACTGCGCCCGCTGACTCCCATGCCAGGTCAGTGGGTCAAAGCTGCATTGCTGTCCCATCTGGATTTTCATAATGTCACTCCTATTGTCTGTCCAAGGCAAACAGGCAGTGCCCTCAAAGCTGGAAAGGGTACTGCTTCAAATAGTCCTTCATTCTCTTTGGTAGAGGCAACTGGTCTGTCTCTGCAGTGGATCTGTTGATCTGTAGCCGGCAGAGGTGCTGCAGGCTGGGAGCACAATCCTTGCGGCTGTGCGGCCGGATTAGTTTCAGATGTACTGCTGACGCTGCCATCTCCTTCTGTATGGGAAGCGAAGGCATGGGGGGCGGGTAAGGGGCATCGCTCTTGCTCTCCACAGTGCAAGAAAGAACATAATGCTGGATAAGGCTGACCACATCTGGGAAGGCCAGAATACGAGGTTTGGAGAGGCAATTTGAGTCTAACCGGAACTTGCTGTCAGCGTATTCAATGCGCACATTGGTGGGGCCTCGGTTGGTCTTGACGGAGAGTGTGAACAGGTAGCTGGGGTGAGTGCTGTCCCGTACCAGAAACGTCCCCTCAGGCGTCTTCTGGAGCTGCTGCTTGGCTTCACTGGCTGTGATAGAGCCCCAATACCAGCCTAGAAGGGAGTCCAAGAAAGACAGAGGATAATAAACACACAGAAGGAGTACCAGCGATACACGAGAGGGTGAAGTCTGGGGGACATGAAATGTATTCCTTTTTCTATCACATGGGTACCCCTCCCTCCAGTAAGCTCAGAATCAGTGGAGGCTGGTGGCTCTGGTGCCAGTGGGGTGGTGAATCCACTGTGGGTTTCAGTCAGGACCAGAGCCAGCCAGAACACTAAAAGAGCTGTCCAAGGTGCTGAACCCATTTTTGGAATGGGATTCAGAACCTTGGATAGCTCTTTAGAGTTCTGGCTGGTTCTGGCTGAAACCCAGAGTGGATTCACTACCCCATTGAAAACAGAGTCACCAGCCTCCAATGCTCAGAATGGCATACATAGTTCCTCTCCCCCTTCAGTTTATTCTCACAACAATCCTGTGAGGTAGATCAGGCTGACAGTTCATGGCAGAACAGGGATCTGCATCCAGATCTCACTGTTCCAAGTTGAACCCTCTATCCACTACTACCTCACACAGGCTCTGTTGTCAGATCCACAGCTCAGTCCCATCCATATCTACCCAAGACTAGGTCCCACTGAGTTCAATAGGCCTTGCTTGCAGATAAAAGGGTTTGGGACTGCAGCTCCATGAGCTGGCTTTTAAAAACAGCATGCTTCCATTTGTTTGGTGGCTTTGAGCTCTTAGGAAAAAGCTAATACGTTTCCAGAATGGCTCACTTTGCTCATCTGTGACCCTTAGTGTCCTTGCTCATCCTAGGAGACGTGTAACCCAGCCTCCCCAACCTGGCTGGGGGATTCTGGGAGTCCAACATGTTGGGAGGGCACCAGGGTGGGGAAGGCTGGTGTGAGCCATTTCTCTATTACAGGCAGTTTCCAATAAGGGGGCACTGCTATGTGCAATTCTAGAATGCAGTAGGCTCTACTTTCAAGGGTCAGAAGTACCGTCTCAGGGCCCTTACCAGATTCCCGCAGATGTGAAAATGCTTTGGCAATGCACAGCAGATCCTCTTCTGGGTCTCGTGTTTGAGGCGGGTTGCTCTCAGGCGTGGGCGCCACGAAGGGAGAAGCCGACTGCTCCTGGAAGGGTGTGACTGAGAGAGGCTGCATGACCTGCTCTGACAAATTCACTGCAAGGCCCCCAAGCGATAGTCTCCTGATCTCGTCCTCTGCCAGCAAAGGATGGGATCTGAAAGGAAGGGTATTTTACATTATTTTTTTTCACCTTGACTGGAATCAGGTTGCATCAGTTATCCGCTGCCTACTGTACTAACCCATTACGCTACAATGTGCTAGGTTGCATGAGTAGATTCCTATATAATTTATGTTTCAAACAGAAGAAGAAAAATCAGTCACTTCAACCACAATTGTGAACACACTTACTAGGGAGTGAGCCTCACAAAACACAATGGGGCATACTTTTGCCTACACAGGCACAAGATCGTGCAGTTAAGCACACATTTACCACTCTGACAGCACAATCCTATTCATGTCTACTCAGAAGTGTCCTGTCGAGCTCAATGGAAATTACTTCTAGCTAACTGCATATAGGATTACAGCCTCAACACTCTTTTGCTTTTACACCTATGTATTTACATGTTCCTAATCAACATGGCATGTTTCATTGTTCCATATGGGTAACCTTCATAACAGCACTCATAGGGTGAAACCTATGAGTATAAATATAAGTCCTTTTACTCCACTGAAATGATCCTGTGCATAACTAAGAATATAGCTGAACCCAGTATTTTTCTTTCTCTTTGTTCCTGAATATGTCCGTTAAAGATCAATCCTTTTTTTTTTTTTTTTAAGAAAACTTTTTCAGAAACTGCTGAGTGAAATTTGGATAAAGTTTTAAAATTCACCCTGAATTTTGCAAATATTGTGTTCTATTTTCCATTATATTTCTGACACTACAGTGCCAGAATTATTAACTAATAAACTATTAACACATGTGCATGAAAAAATGTGAAGCTGAAAATGCCTCCAGATCAATCTCTAATATTAACTTAAACATTATTCTGTGTTTGCGTGTATACATGTGTGCACATGTAATTTATTCATCCTGTAATCCGATGTGTAATGCAACCCTATGCATCTTTACTGCCAAGCAAGCTCCACTGAGGTCAGTGTGACTTTCTCCCTGCTAAGCATGGTTAGGGTTGCACCTTCAATAATGTCGATACATTCTTTGCACTTTTAAGATAATAACTCAAATGTAGTTTAATAAGCAACTATAGCAGATATTTCTGTGTTTTCCCTTTTTCTTTTCTAACAAAGAAAATCCCCTCCAAAAATATTTAGAAACCTAAAATCTCTAAATGTCTTCTTTCTCTGTTAAGCTCTCCAGCATAACAGAGATTTTATTATTTAATAGAATGCAGAATGCAAAGGATATGGGGGATGGAGTGGCACTTCTTTCTCAGGATGGTTTCAAAGGGCACTTTGTAGTGTGGTAATCTCAGTTGTGGTATGGTAGCTCTGTGGCACCTTCAGCCACACAAACAGCCAGTGTTCCACGGCCTCTGACCAAAGAGATCGCTATCAAGCTCCAATAGTCACTTTAAAATCAATGGAGCTGAAGGGAAGACTGAAAGCTAGACAACCTGCTCTCCATGCAGTCAGAACTGCTCCATCGTGAGTTTTAAAACACCGACTGTATTGCAGTTCATTTTGAAACTGCCCATAGCGTTTTAAAGAAACATTGTTTATATAAAATGCTGATCCTAAACTTTTGCCACAGCAAGACATTATAGGATATTGTTGGTTGTGTGGAGAAAGAATGACAAATACAACGAACACGAAATTTATAAGGGTTGTGGATTCAAAGAATAGAATGTACCGTTAAAGGCAGTATTACAAAGCAGCCTGCACTTGGATGTTTTTGCCATGCTTATGCTTGGCCTCATCTCCTCCCCTGCCAGTTACACTGCCCAATTCCAGCTGCCCACAAGATTGTACCCACCAGATACAGAGCTACTGGAAACTCATTCATACGTCCAAAATTTACTTCTCTTTCAACCTGAAGAATGGATGAAGGACACAGGCAACAAAGTGAAAGGGTTTGAGCCCCATTTGCACACATCTGTCACCTTTCTAAGCAGTAAGACACACACACATGACATTGATTGCATGCAGTGTCACTGATACCCCGATGATAGCAGGGGATAAGGTTACATATCCATCCTGTGCCATCAGCACTCAGCCTATTTTTTTTCTTCCATGCAACTTCATCATGCTACATCAGTTAACCCAATTTAGAACTGATGTTTAGTGATGATTCAAGGAAAAGCAGTCAAAAAGTAATACCACTCACAAGGGATTTGAACACCAATTTCTTTACCCCCTGCAAGTTAATCAATCAATCAATTACTTAATAGCCATGGTTTCCTGAGCTGCAAGCTTTTGCGTCTCCCTAAAAGTGAAATGTGTGAGATCACAAAAATCACACCTGAAACACATTTGTTAGTACCTGTTTCAGGAAGGAAGGAAGGAAGATGCAGTAACTAATGTGATCCACATGCTAAATCTAGGTATTGCTAGAAATCCACAGTACCTGATGTTTTGTCCCAGACCTCACCCTTTCTCCATAACCACAATATAAAGCCCTTCTCGTGCAAAGAGTAGCCAACAACAAGCTCCATACTCAAGTGTTTCAACTGAGTTAAATTCAATAGCTTTTCTGCACTGATGCTGCCTTAAGCAAAAGTACCTATGTTGGCCTGTATTCCTAGTTTCTTTGCATCTTGTGTAATCATTTAGCTCTCCAAAGTGGGTGTGATACCAACTGGCAAATCATGACATAACAGTACTTTGCATAGTAATAAATGACTAAACAAGGGGCAAGGCAAGAAGTAAGTTCCCTGTTCCTCTGCTGGTTGAGGTCAATCACTGCCCCTCATATTGTCCTACAAAGGGTAATTCATAAAGATCACTGGTCTTGTCCCTGGGGCCCTTCAGAATATTCATTTTGGAGGAATATTCATAATATTCTGTACTTGATTTGTCCTCAGTAACTTTCCATGGACGGGAGAAGGGGGAGAACAGAATTACAGGAGGAGGGGGTGTTTTATTTATTACATTTATATCCCACCTTTTCCCCTCTTGCAAGGAACCCAGGGTGGCTTACATGATCCTCCTCCTCTCCATTGTATGAATATGAAAGCTCTTGACTGTTTTTGGAAATATCTGGTTTGGAGGGAGGGGAAATTTAAAACTATCTTTAGAATTCTTTTGCGTTTAGGTATTTAGGCATTTAGGGCTTCATCTTAACCCCTTAATCCTCATTCCCAACTAGAATCTAGATTAAGCACACATCAATCACTTGCAACCATTGTGTCTTCCACCCATCTCTCTGTCTTCTCTCTTGTCTATTTTAGATTTTAAGTTCCCTACAGGCAAGAACCAGTTTTTGTTCGTTTATGAAACCCTGTCAAGCTCCATTAATTGCTATGGAAACAATTATAGTACTAAAAGTTTCAGACAAACAAAAAAAGAAATTTTGTTCCATAGTTTCCCAAGACTAACACAGTGTTGAATATTCTAGGAGCAGGAGCAGAATGTAGGAATGACTGAATCTGTTCCTAGTAGTATTTATAAACTGTTGTTAGCATTTTCTTTTTCTAGCAGTATTTGCTTCTGCTTTCATTACATGGTTTCATCATGCACAAGATATAAACTCATTGTCCTTCTCTTCCCCCACTCCCAGAGATGGATGTTTACCACTCAAATGATCAAGTGGACAATGAACTAATTTTACTCCCCCACACTCCCAGATCACATCTAATAAAACAACCACTGTGGTTGGCACTAGCAGACCCTGGCAGTCTTCTCCATGCCAAGGGGAGAAGAGGGCATATGCCACTGTAACCTACATTATTTTGTGGACTGAATAAGTACTTGGCAGGGGATTCTTTGAGCCAGAGGTCTCCTTGCTGGGATTACTAGGCAGAGAGGGCAAAGGATCTGGCATGATGGATCCTGTCTGCTACGTCACAGACAAACTAGGGGACCAAAACCAAACAATCCCATCACCAGCCCTTAGATATTGCTTGTAGGGTTTAAAATGCATGTTTCTTCTTTTAAAAAAGCATTCTTGTCTTCCCTTTAATTTGGGGGTGAGCAGTCTGTGTGCTGCAATGAAATGCCATTTCTGGGGGGGGGGTCCACTCTTCGCCAACTCCTTGGGGAAATAGTACTTGGGTTCTAGTAATTCAGTGATTCCTGGCTGCTTAGCTAGAGTAAGGGGCAGGGGGAGAGAGAAATAAAGTGGAATTCTGCTCTTCATCAGAGTGAGGGGTTCCAGTGTGTGATGGAAAGACAGCCAGAAAGAGGGTATTATGAAGTTGTGAGTGTGTGGGTAATAAACATTGACTGGGAGTATGGAAGAGACTGACAGAGTAGTAAGTTGGGGAACATTTTTGAGTAGGTGTGTAAGTAAGCATGATACAACAGATACAGATATTATACTATGCATGTGGAATAAAGTAGCAGCTTCCTAAATGTTATCACAGGGGAAAGGAAACAGGCAGCCATTATAGCCATAGGACGGATTGCTCAAAAATAAAACCCAAATTGTAAACCACCTACAAAAGGAGGCTGGGGAGAATCAGAAGTGCTTGTACATCAAAGTGTAATGCATCTGAGAAAGGACTTGGGCTGAGAGCCATGATGTGTTGTAGTTGATAGTGTTGGACTGAAGAGATTCAAGTTCAAATCCTCACTCAGCCATTAGGCTCTCCCGCCCCCCATCTACTTTGGGGCAGGACTCAAGTGACTTCTAAACTGTACATAATTCTGGAGCACAGTGGAACCCCAAGTGAAGAACCAGCCCAACAAGAAACCGAACTGTGAAGCAACAGAGGAACAGATGGGAACTGGATATATATTACTGGTGCTTTAGTTAAAATTCAAAATTACAATGCAATCCTATACATATCCACTCAGAAGTAAGCCCTACTGAGTTCAATGGGACTTGCTCCCAAGCGTGTATAGGATTAGACTAATTTAAAGCATATTATGTTATGAGAATCTTCACATGGACTGAAAACAACAGGGAGTGAAAACTTAAGAAATCAGCAATGGCTAATCAGCACCACAATGAAGCAAAAGAGGGTGGAACCCCCTATCTCCTGCAATCTTAGAGGCAAAACAGTGCTAGATTCTCCTTCAGAATGGTTTTTAATGGCCTAGAAGTTAATGATGGTAAGATCAGGCCAGTATTTTGGCATGCCTGCATGCAAAAGGTCAAACAAAATGCTGTAAACATTTTCTCTGTAATGAGCTGAAGGAACTGCAAATGTTAGGCTGGCTGGGGACAGACAGATACATACAAATTCTTGTCAGAAACATGTGCCTGATAACATGAACAAAATAGTAAGGTACATCTAGTCAAACTAGGGGAAATGCCAACCTAATTTGTGCTGTCCTAAAGGCTGCAATCCTATAGCATTTACCTTTGAGTAAGTCCCACTGAACTCAGTGAGGCTTACTTCTGAGTAGACATGTCTAGGACTGCATTGTAAGTTTCCAATGTACTGTGTTTCTGGGGATATGTATGAAAACTCTCTCACACATACACTCACACACACTCAATCACCCTTGAGTACATACGCTATTATCATTTTTAGTAATCTGTGTATATTTGTCGAGAATTAAAAAGAAAGTCTGTAAAGAATCTTACCCGTGAAGACAGAGGATCATGTCACTCCAGGACCAAGGAAAGAGCATCAAGTCTTCAGGGAACTGGGAAAAAGCTCTCCCTCTTTCGGTTATCTTCTCTGTGGCCGTCTGTGTTCCAAAACAGGAGGAACTTCAGTCGGCCGGCGAGTCACTGGGAGAGAGGAGGCTGCATTTTTCCCAACGAGCCTTCTCAAAAGCACCTTGGAGATCACTCACAGAAAACAACTTGAGGTATCCAGAAAGTCTTTACTCAGCAAGCTATGGGGAGAAAAATGCCTGTGACCTTAGCTCTTCTCCAGCGAATTCTTGCTGAGGTTAAAAGATAGTTCTACAAATAATTGCTTTTAAATTACCAGAGTAACACTCACTCGCCTACACACACACACACACACGCGCGCGCGCGCATATATTTAAGAAGGAAAGAAACCTCCTTCCCCGTGGCGTTTAAAATCGCCAGTAAAAACGGAAAAGAAAAAATAAATATATATCTCAATAAATAATCTCTCTCCGCCTAAATGTATGGAAGCAGGGAGCAGAGAGAGTAGCAGCTAGTCTCGACGCTGACTCTTGAAGTAATGCGGCTCCCGGGGAGCGGAGGGGGGGAAGCACTGCTAAGTAATCTTTTGTTTGCTCCCTTTTAATCTATTCCAGGAAGTGGTGGATTCCTGGAATTGTATTGTATTCGCATCACTGTTCCCACATTAACAAAAAAAGAAAAGTATAAATAGATGCGTCCGTAGCAGATATCTTGATTTCAGGCTTGCTCTGCTGGGATCAAAAATCCCCCCGGAGGAAAAGGAGCGAGTTAAAATAGGGCCGCCTATTTCTTGCGGGGATCCTGCGGGGGGGCGGGGGAGCGGTTGGCTGTTTTCAGCTTTATTCGGCATTGGCCGCTGCCGCTCTCTGTGTTCAAGGAAATACCTTTGATAGATTTCCAAGAACTTTCCAGGAAAGCGGGGCGGGACCGCATACTTCTGCCAATCAGAGCGAAGGTGGGTAGGGCCGGACCTCGGAGCCCTGCCAATCAGAGATGGGTGACGCGAATGCTGCAAAGATCCTAGCCCAGTAGACACGCCGAGGAACCCACACGCCAACACACATGCAGAGGAAAGGGCGGGCGGAGCTGGAGCCAGCAGGCCGCCTTTGGGGCATCGCTAGCCTTGTGGCGAGAGGGTGAATGGGGCGCCAAGCTCGCTGACGGCTTCCCCGCTGGCTCATTAAGGGCGAAGAGCAAAGCATGCCCCTGCCTTGGGTGGGCCCACGGCCTCCTTGATTAGGCTGACAAGTGCCACGAGGGAGTTTTCCTTCACTGTCAAAACTTAGTAATTCTTTCCAAAGGTTCCATGAAAGTATATGATTCCACCCCCTCCCCCACTATTCCTTCCTCTAGCTCTAAAAGATGCTGAGGACACATGGCATCCCCATGCATTTTATTTTCTTGGATAATACCACAATAGATCAGACTTCCACCGCATTGCAACATGATGTAAGCATGATGTTATGATAGCATTCCTTAAGAAATAATACAGTTTCACAAAGCTGAGAGTGTAAAAGCCGTAAGAGAACGGAACAGGCAAGAGCGATTTTAGAACTGAAATAGTTACAGGCAAACAAAAAAGAAAAGTGGGATGGATTAGCAACTCCTGAGAAAAACAGTTAGGAATGAGAGCCATACAATAACAGCTTTTAGTGACTCATTCCCAGCCAGTAAATAATAAAATAGCCTGGAATATTTAATTCCAAGCCAATATGGTACTCCACATAGAACTAGACGGTAATGAAGTAGCCATTATATGCCATTCTATTGCTTCCCAAACAATCACGTTGATCCACACATCTTAGGGCTAGATGGGAATAATGTGATCACCCACAAAAGATCTGCGTTCTCTAGTCCCATTCCAGGCAGTAAATGATGGTGCATTGTTACATTCTCCTTCCCAAAACGCTCTGAACACCAGTGGGTCTTGCACCACTAGGCTGCTTTGAAAATCAAGGCCAAAGGCCACAATTCTTGACATGCTTTCCTGGAAGTTGAATAAGATTAAAATCTCTGGCCCCATTCAGAAAACAAGCCGCTACATGTGATGACTGCTTGAAAACCAATTGTAGAGTCTATCCCTCCTGGCAAACTTCTATGTCTCACAGGGCTAACTGTGGCATTTTTGATTGGTTGTTGGCCATGGAGTTGTCAGTTCAAACCCTCCTGGATGAGGGAGCTGGGCCTGTAGCTTGGAAATGTTTGATTGGATCCCTAGAATCTCCACTTAAAAGAGTCTCAGGAATGTTACAAACTGTACAATTGGGTGCAGATGACTCTTCCATTAAGGTCTAATAAAAATTCCAGCAAACACTGTATTGAACTGCTTCAAAATATGAATCTTGCTTATGTACAAGAAATAAAATATTGTCAATTAAATGTCTTAAACAATTAAGATGTATTAAATAGCATTGTGATCTTCCCTTTCATAATACATAGGAGTTCCATTTTGAAATTCGCTTGTGAGCTCTTAAAGTTAGATGAGTGGACCTTCCTGGACATATTTTTTAGCCTAAGAGGAGCCATGCTGGATCAGACCAAGGCTTCATCCAGTCCAGCATTCTGTTCGCATAGTGGCAAACCTGTGGGAAGCCCACAAGCAAAGAACAGGCCAGCCCAGAAGGACAATACACGTAGTGCAAACCTGAGTTCAACTGAAGTATTCCAATTCATCTGGGCAACTGAATTAATCATTACCATCATGCTCCCCCCCCCATCCCTTTCCTTGTGTCTTGTGTCTCTTTAGATTGTGAGCCTGAGGGCAGAGACTGCCTGAATGCTATTTCCTGTAAGCTGCTCTTGGAGTCTTTTGACTAAACAGAGGGATAGAAATGTTTTGAATAGATAAAAAGTAAGTAGGGCATGAATGCAATAGCACCCATCCGCCAGAGTACCCCAGCAACTGGTATACAGAGGTAATATAGAGCCATCCGGACTAGTAGTCATTGATAGTCTTATCCTTCATGAATTTGTCTAATCCCTGTTTAATTCCCAAGCTGATCGGGAATTTCAAGACAGCAGCCATTTCTAGATGCAACTGTAACACAATAGCACTAACATAATAGCCTGTGTTCAAAAAAATCTGTGTGTGGGGTAGAGGTAG
Source organism: Heloderma suspectum (assembly GCF_057233095.1). Classification (NCBI taxonomy): domain Eukaryota; kingdom Metazoa; phylum Chordata; class Lepidosauria; order Squamata; family Helodermatidae; genus Heloderma; species Heloderma suspectum. The sequence goes on from NC_139459.1 coordinate 283,251,848, forward strand.
TTTCAGGGTCCATCTGGGGTCAGGCCTCAAATGGTCAGGTTCAGGGTTTGGGGAACAACAGCCGTCAGTCTGATGAGGCTCATGGTGAATATTACAGTACTGTTCAAGCAAGGATTCAAGTTTCATAAACATCAGCTTAAGATCAGAAGGCTTAAAGTGAGTAATACCATCCAAGACAGGAAGGTTAAGTATGAGGAAGTGGGTGAACTTAGCCAGGCAGGGCCTTCTCCAGTGAAACAAATGGCTCTGACTGAAGATCACACTCTGAGGTTCCGGTTTTATATGGTTTGGCACGGCCAGATTGGTCTTTGGCTTCAGCTGTCTGAGTGCTACACCACTTGTTATTGAAGCCAAGCCTAGATGACACCTGTCAGAAATGCAGTTCTGTCTGCAAGGAACGTGCCAGGAATGCGACTCTAACAGAACAAAAGGTAAGGAGACAGAGCCCCAGTTTGAGACCTCTTACCCCCAGAGGCTCATGGGAAGGTAGTCTGTTCTTTTATACTGACACCTAGCTCTCATTTCAGTGAGAGAGAAAGCCAGTCAATTAGATCACATTTGAAGGAATCTGTCTGAAGGCTGTTGTTTTCTGCAACCCCAATTAACCTTCTGGAAATTCACACTATTTCCATTTCAAAGCGGAATTCTTTGAGATTATAGATGTATTACACAGAAATGTTATGATCACTGCAGCTCATTATAGCCCTAAAAGCATAAGAGTGAAAGGCACTTTTTAAATGTCATTTCCTAGACTTGTTAGAAAGCGCCATCTAGTGGTCAAAATCTGAAAAATGGCTTCTGAAAGTACATGTTGAGCATTCATGCTAAATTTGTGATAAATTGCACTGTATCCTTTTAAATTCTTTTTAAAGAGAATTCCATAGTTTAACTATGCACTGGGTGAAGAAGTACTTTCTTTTATCTCCCACCAATCAGCTTCATGGGATGACACTGGGTTCTAGTATTATGACAAAAGGACAGCAGTATGTGTAGGTACACTCAAGTTAGATAGCTTGAATATTTTTCAAACTAGTTCCCTAATGGATTCAGATACACTTCATCCTCCTGTTGGTGGGGGGAAGTATGAAAGTTTTTGCATTCATCAAACAGAATGAAAAGATTATGTGAGATAATATTGAAATGGATTCTAGTACTTAGTTCTGCATCTGTTATATTAAAAGAACAGGTTATGCCCGGAAAAATATGTTTCAGGAATTACCTGTAGTCTGACTGTACAATTGGTATTGTTAACATTACAATTTCACTGAATACATAAGGCATTTAGTTAATATAAATGTCAGACTGAATTATTAATTCCAGATTGCACCTGAAAAATCTTCATGCATTTTGGTGATGACATCAGAGATGATCAGTGAATAAACCAACTGCATTCAAGTTTATTCAAGAAGAAAAGTGTGATTACAGGGAATTCTATTATAAACATTCTAAGAAGGCTCAGAGTAACATTAGTGGAAAGTTCAAAAAAGACAGAGCTCAAAATAATTCCTGACTATTCTATTCAGGATATCAACAATACAATGCTACCACCTGCTGGTAAAAGTATCCCTATGTGAAAACAAATAATATGTACACACTAGGGACTAGAAATAACACAAGGAATTGTAGCACTTAAAAAAAAATGTATTGGCATAGGCTTTCATGCACTATAGCTCACTTCATCGAATGCGTAGACTACTTTACTACTAAAGGAGAGTTTCAGGTTCATACACAGTACAAATGGGTGTGTAAGTATTATAAACAGTGAGATCACAAAGAAATTAAATGGAAAAAGTGATCACATTATTAACAGTAGTCATTCACAGTTCAGTTGTTGCTGATGAAGCAAGCTATAGTTCACGAAAGCTTATGCCAGAATAAATTTGTTCATCTTTAAGATGACACAAGACTCTTTGTTGCTTTTTCTGCGATAGACTAGCACGGCTACCCCTCTGGAAATAGAAATAACACGTGCTGAGTGCATGGATTTGCTAGTCAATGTTCATTTATATCAAATGTATAGTGGAAAATACACTATTGCCATGGCTGCAGGGAGGAGGTGAAGGCAGCAGCACAGCATGTATGTGTGTTATGTGGAGGAGTCAGGGAAGGCGAAACCATGAGAACAGCATGCACTACTGCCATTTGTTCCTTAACCCACCCACCCTTTCATTCACTCATTTGTTCACACGTTCACTTAGAGCTTTTCTACACCAGGCTGTTAATCCACTGTATCTACTTTCAGTTTTGTTGCAGAATTGAGATCCAAGCACTACACAAGAGTGTTTTCTTTCCTGCTTTTCTGCTATGTAACCTCTAGGTGGCACTGTAGTATAGTAGAACAGAGAAAATACACAAGAAGAAATTGTGCTGTCTTTTGCTTTCACAATTAAACACTGCATTTTCCTTGCTCTAAAAAAACCTCCCCGAAAATGCTGGTTAGACACAGAAGCGAAACTGGAGGGTCACAATGTTGTCTAAAAAACCTGTAAAGAACCATGAGTAGGGAATGACAAGTGTGTGCTAAATGCCTTGTGTAGAAAAGCCCTTATTCATTAACTTACTCTGTCTTGGTGAGTACTCTAATGTCTAAGATATTGGCTGTGGCAGAGATATCCATTTGCCTACCCACCCAGTTACCAGTCCACCACTGACCCATCTATCGTGGCAAGAGAACAGAGCAGTAACACACTAGTTCCCTAGGAAGTATTTAGAATTGCAACCTGTTTTCCTATGTGTTGCATACTTTCTGTGCTTTACAGCAACCTCAAGAAAGGAAGGAGAGAGATTGAATAGTGATGTTTCTTTCACATGATGGTCATGCAGAAAATGGAGGCATATGGGTAAGGCAAAGGAGAAGTGAAGGGATGTCTTATTTGAATTTTGAATTATTATTATTATGAGTTGTAAAAGTTAGCATCAGTCTTCAGGATTTAGCTCCCTTCCTACCATCTCTATAAGTTAAATCTCCAAGTGGATGCATCTCATCTCTAGTGTACATGCATGTAAATGTGTGCACAGTAGGGCTATGGAGAAACAAGGATTCAGTCAAAAATTCATGAAATTGACCCAGTAATTTGAGGAGAAATGTTTTTGTGAAATGGGAGGTTCCTCCCCTCCCCTCCTTCTAATTATTGTGCTGATTCTTCAGCATGTTTACTTAGTATTAAATCCCACTGAAGTAATTGTGGTTTGCTTCTGATTAGGCATGCATAGGATTGCACTGTTAATCTCTGATTTCCACCCCCACCCCCAAGTGGCATGGACCCTTTTAACCCTTGGGTCTGTTTTCAATACACATGGGCGGTGTTGGTGTTGCAACACATGCATGCACGCACGCACGCACACACACAGTTATCTAAAATGGTTTCCCTAATAGTTCAGGTTTAAAAATAGAGTTGCATGAAACAGCACACTGTGACTTCATGTTTTTAACAAGACTGCTTGAATCACTGCTCTTTCTTTGGAGGAGTATTTAACACTGTACCTCTCAAATAAAATGAACTGCTGAAGGATGAACAACCACCCACTCTGAAAAAGTTTGGGTTTTCCTGTAGATATTCATCTGCTCTCCTTTATAATGCCTCCCCTCCCCCCAGTGAATGGCACTGGAAGCAGCTATTTTTTATGGCGACAGCCATTTTTCTTTCCCCAAAATTCAAAAAGCACCACAGAACAGGACCTTCTGGGGAGTCACTCCAATTCTTTCCCCCAAAAGAAGTTCACTTTAGCCCCCAAATATAGCCAAAACGAAACAACACATTTTGAGGTGGGTGCAATACACAGCTGTCCATTTTACATGTTACAGAGGCTTGTTTTGAACTGTTTATGTTGAAGTGTAAGACAATTATGCTTTCCAAGTATATAATTTGTGATATAACATTTATGGGTTTGCTTTAATTTTTGTATGTTTTAATCTTGTTGTTAAGTCATCGTGACTCTTTTTTAAAGAGAAAGGTGACTAAGAAATCCGTGATTGAAGCTGATATTTTATACCGATTAGTTATTTACAAATTTATAAACTGGATGCCCTACTGTTGGTCATTGGCACACCCCATTTCACCCCTCTAGAGCTTGCATTTGCAAGCTCATATAGGTAGCTGGTGCAATTCTCTTCACACTGGCTGCGATGGGGCAGGGAGCTCGTACTCCTGCGCGTGAGGTCAGAGCACTGTCTCTGGCCTTGGATCCAGAAATCCAAAATATCCTTTGTCCCCCAGACGTTGTCTAGGGGCCATAGGATTGCTCCCTAAGTTTATTTTATGTATGTGTTTATGTATAAGTAAATGTATAATTATATGTATAATTCATAGAATAGTAGAATCATAGAATAGTAGGGTTGGAAGGGGCCTACAAGGCCATCGAGTCCAACCCCCAATTCATATACATACGTATAATCATATACTTATATTATACAATTATGCATTTATATGTATAATTATAGTAATGGAATAAACATATTAAAAAAAACAAAACCAAACCTAACAAAATAGATGGTAGTACACGTTCATAAAGCCATATCAAAAGCAGCCGACTACAAATATATCAAAAGCTCAAGTAAAAACTGCCCAATGGAATAAAATAATTTTATGAGCCCTTTTAAAAGCCAGCTAAGAGGGGGCCTGATTCTTGGGAAGTGTGAAGAAAACGTATGTGAGCTTTTCTAGGCAAGGCTTTTACTGTGTGTTCAGCATTCCTCACTGGCATTAATTTATGGATGGTTTCGATGATGTTGTCATCCTCCAATGTCTCTTCCATGCTTTCTAACCACTTCCCCTCCCCGCTATTTTTTGAGCAGGGAAAATGCATTATTTTTTGGAATCGCAAAATGCAACTGCCACCATCCATCAGTGTAGTTGTCATTCTGCATCCCACTAGGGCCACCTAGAGAGACCTCCAAGTAATAGCGCAGAAAACCGAAAGGCCATTTTCACTCCCCAGAACTCACACAGGGGGGGAGTGATTATATCTTCTGCTCATAAGTCTCCTGTGTTTTCCCACCACCTCTTCCATCTTTTTCCTTACTGAAGAAAATTTGTTAAAGAAAAAAAAAATGGAACAGCTGCACAATGCCTTCTGGTTGGTAGTACTATGAGCCTTCCATCTGGAAGCACCCTAAGGCATGAATGACCAAGCTTTGGTCTTATGACTCCAGGAGAGGCCATAACTGGAGAACCGCCAGACAGTGCTGTCTCCTGTGCCAAGTACCATGGGGTAGATAGCATTGCTGCTTGGTTTAACATAATAACTTCCTTGGACTACGGCCTACAGATGAAATGGAGTTCTGCTGCTCTATGGTGATCCTTCATCAACGTGGAAAGCTTAGCAGGATAATTGCCAGGAATGTACCATAGCATCCCTTGTTTAAACTTGACTCCAAACTTTTTCTAGGAAGCACTCTTTATGGTAATCATCTTGTTGATATAGAGATCAGCTGTCAACACCTAAACAGATGCGGGTTGCTTACCTGTAACTGTAGTTCTTCGAATGGTCATCTGTACATTCACACATATGGGCTCTGCGCCTGTGCTGAGTCTTCTTCGGGAAGCTTCTATAGGCGAGGAATGCTTTTGGTGGGAACCCTCCCCCACCGTCCACTGAGCATGTCTAGGGGGTTCCCGCCCGTTCCCTCAGATCCTTGAGATCGCCTAATGTGGCCTCGGACCCAAGGGAAACCAATCATGCCTTGGTACCAATAACGAATTTGACATTGACACCAAAGTGGGGATGGTGGGAGGGTTGTATGAATGCACAGATGACCACTCGAATAATTACAGTTACAGGTAAGCAACCTGCATCTGTTTAGGTGTTGAGAGCTGATCTCTATATACAGGTAAGCAACCTGCATTTCTTCTTCGTGGTCTCTGTGCATCACACATATGAGCGATTAACAAGCTCATGTACTAGTGGTGGGTAGGTGTCTCACGCCAAGACTGATGACAGAAGAACTTGTCCAAACACATAGTCAGAAAGTGCCCTGACATCGAATTTGTAGTGCTTCACAAACATCAACGGTTTCGACCAAGTCGCTGCCCTGCATAATTCCAACAGTGGTACACCTTTTGCGAGAGCTGTAGACATGGCTACTCCTCAAGTAGAATGCACTCCGATGTGAGGGGGGCACTCCAACCTAGACAAATCATAAGCCAGACCAATGGTCTGCATAATTCATGAAGCTAGTCTTTGGGAGGAGACAGGAGAACCCTTCTTGGATCCCCCATAACAAACAAAAAAGCGCTACGTGGTATAGAACAGTGCTGGCCTAGATTTGTAAAGCGCCAATGCTCTCTTGACACTGAGAGCATGCAACTTTCTCTCTAGCTCAGAAGGGCCTGGGAAGAAAGCTGGTAACAATATGATTTGGTTGATGTGGCAATCAGAGACCACTTTTGGTAGAAAGTCAATGTCCGGTATCAGGTCAACCTTGTCCTTGTGGAAGATCATGTAGGGATGATCCACTCGTAAGACACAGATTTGTCGAGAGGATGTGATAGCAACCAGGAAGGCAAGTTTCCACAATGGCAGGTGAAGGTCTGTCGTGGCCAGAGTTTTGAAGGGCTTCGAGAGAAAAGCATGCAAGACAGAGAGAGTCCACTGAGGAACCAGAGTTTGAACCGGAGGAGTCAAGTTCTCTAGACCTCGCAGGAACTGACAAGCAGTAGGGTGAGTAAAAAGGGAAAAACCTTGAACTGGCCCTCTGTAACAAGAAAGAGCCACCAAATAAACCCTTATGGATGAAAGTTTTAAACCTTTTTGAAACAAACTATGCAGAAAGAAAAGAACATTCTCAACCAATGCCCGAAGAAGATCGAATGCATGAAGACTTGTTGTTGTTCAGTCGTGTCCGACTCTTCATGACCCCATGGACCACAGCATGCCAGGACTTCCTGTCCTGCGCTCTCTCCCGGAGTGTGCTCAAGTCCATATTCATTGCATCGGTGATGCTATCTAGCCATCTCATCCTCTGCCTCCCCTTCTCCTTTTGCCTTCAATCTTTCCCAGCATCAGTGTCTTTTCCAGGGAGTTTTCGCATTAGGTGGCCAAAATATTTGATCTCTAGTTCTTCTGCCTCTTCGAAACCCAGCTTGTACTTCCGGTAGTTCTTAGTTCACATACTGCTGAAGCCTAGCTTGTAGGATTTTGAGCATAACCTTGCTGGCATGTGAAATGAGCGCAATTGTGCGGTAGTTTGAACACTCTTTGGCATTGCCCTTCTTTGGAATTGGAATGTAAACTGACCTTTTCCAGTCTTGTGGCCACTGTTGAGTGTTCCAAATGTGTTGGCATATTGAGTGCAGCACTTTAACAGCATCATCTTTTAGGATTTTAAATAGCTTAGCTGGAATACTGTCATCTCTACTAGCTTTGTTGTTAGTAATGCTTCCTAAGGCCCACTTGACTTCACTCTCTAGGATGTCTGGCTCAAGTTCAGTGACCACATTATCATGGCTATCAGGGACATTCAGATCTTTCCTGTATAGTTCTTCTGTGTATTCTTGCCACCTCTTCTTAATCTCATCTGCTTCTGTTAGTTTCCTGCCTTCTTTGTCCTTTATCATGCCCGTCTTCGCACAAAACGTTCCCTTGATATCTCCAATTTTCTTGAAGAGATCTCTAGTCTTTCCCATTCTATTGTTTTCTTCGATTTCTTCGCATTGTTCATTTAAGAAGGCCTTCTTGTCTCTCCTTGCTATTCTCTGGAACTGCATTAAGTTGGGTATATCTTCCCCTTTCTCCCTTGCTTTTCGCTTCCCTTCTTTCCTCAGCTACTTGTAAAGCCTCATCAGACAGCCATTTCTCTTTCTTGCATTTCTTTTTCTTTGGGATGGATTTAGTTGCTGCCTCCTGAACAATGTTACAGACCTCCGTCCATAATTCCTCAGGCACTCTGTCTATCAGGTCTAATCCCTTACATCTATTCCTCACCTCCACTGTATATTCATGAGGGATATGATTTAGGTCATACCTGAGTGGTTTAGTGGTTTTCCTTACGTTCTTTAATTTAAGCCAAAATTTTGCGATAAGAAGCTTATGATCTGAGCCACAGTCAGCTCCAGGTCTTGTTTTTACTGACTGTATAGAGCTTCTCCATCTTTGGCTGCAAAGGACATCATCAATCTGATTTCAATACTGACCATCTGGTGATGTCCATGTGTAGAGTCGCCTCTCGTGGTGTTGGAAAAGAGTGTTTGCTATGATCAGCGTGTTCTCTTGGCAAAACTCTATTAGCCTTTGTCCTGCTTCATTTTGTACACCAAGGCCATGGTTGCCTGTTATCCTGGTGATTTCATGACTTCCTACTTTAGCATTCCAATCCCCTATGATGAAGAGGACATCTTTTTTGGGTGTTAGTTCTAGAAGGTGTTGTAGGTCTTCACAGAACCGATCAACCTCAGCTTCTCCAGCATCAGTGGTTGGGGCATAGACTTGAATTACTGAGATGTTGAATGGTTTGCCTTGGATTCGTACTGAGATCATTCTCTCTTTTTTGAGATTGTACCCCAGTACTGCTTTTCCCACCCTTTTTTTGACTATGAGTGCTACTCCATTTCTTCTAAGGGATTCTTGCCCACAGTAGTAGATATGATGGTCACCTGAATTAAATTCGCCCATGCTTGTCCATTTTAGTTCGCTGATTCCCAAGATGTTGATGTTCAATCTTGCCATCTCATGTCTGACCACCTCCAGCTTACCTTGATTCATTGATCTTACATTCCAGGTTTCTAGACAGTATTGTTCTTTACAGCATCGGATTTTCTTTTCACCACCAGACACATCCACAGCTGAGTGTCCTTTCAGCTTTGGCCCAGCCGCTTCACTCTTTCTGGCACTACTTGGAAATTCCCTCTGCTCTTCCCCAGTAGTATATTGGACACCTTACGACCTGAGGGGCTCATCTTCTGGCATCATATCTTTTAGCCTTGTGATACGTTCCATGGGGTTTTCTTGGCAAGAATACTGGAGTGGGTTGCCATTTCCTTCTCCAGTGGACCACATTTTGTCAGAACTCTCTGCCATAACCTGTCCATCTTGTGTGGCCCTGCACGGCATAGCTTATGGCTTCACTGAGTTACGCAAGCCCCTTCGCCACTACAAGACAGTGATCCATGAAGGGACATGAAGACTAGCAAACATAAAAAAGACAACCACTTGGCAGCATAGGACCAACAGGTAGGAAGTTTCTTAGCCGTATCCAGGATTGCCAGAACTCCGAGTTGAACTCGAGGAAAAACAGTCATTGTTGAATCCTCCAAGCTGTTACCTTCAGAGTGTCAAGACTGGGGTGATGAATCGTGCCCCGGCCCCGAAAAATCAGGTCTGGAACTTGTGGAAGGTGCAAGAACCGTCTTCCTGACAGACGCAGTAGGACTGGAAACCATGACTGTCTCGGCCACAAGGCGCAATTAGAACGCAGTCCGCCTTGTCATGTCTTATTTTCTGGAGCACCTTGGAGAGAAGAGGAAATGGTGGGAACAGATAAAAAAGTTCCCCTCGCCACTGTATCTGGAATGCATCACCCAAAGACAATTGACCAATCTTCTCTCTCATGCAAAAGTGAGGGCCCACGGCACTCACTGGGGTCATGAACATATCTGTTGACGGATGGCCCCAGTCCAGAAACAGACAATCCAGTGACATCTGCCACTTGTGAGGCAACTGGTACGCCTGACTTAGGGCATTTGCCAAAACATTGTCTTGACCAGCGATATGAAGAGTACTCAAAAAGATGCCCAGTTGAATTGTTCATTGGAAAATGTCTAGGGTGAGGTTCACAAGTCTGTACGAGTGCGTCCCGCCTTACTTCCAGATGTTCCACAAGACCATTGTATTGTCGGTCAGGATTTGTACATGTCGAACTTGAAGGTAAAGTTCGAAAGCTCGCATTGCTTTCCAGGCCACCAGAAACTCTAAGAAGTTTATGCAACACTTCCTTTTGCTTGCCGACCAAAGGCCTTGTGTCCGCAACAGACTGCAGTGGGCTCCCCATCCAGAGAGAGACACATCTGTCATCAGGATATGTGTAGGAGATGGTTGGATAAAGGGCATGCCTCGGTCCAAGTTGCACGGATGCATCGACCAACAAAGGGATGTCAACACTTCATCCAGGATTGTGAGTCGACAATGCCGAGCATCCCAGGTAGAATTGAAGTTTCAGAGCAACCAGTTCTGCAGTGGTTGCATCTGAAGTCTCACCCATTGAACAATTGCAACTGTAGACGCCATGTGACCCAGCAAAACTTGAACGGTGTGGGCAGTGACCGATGGATGAAGAAAGACAGTCTCTGTGAGAGTAACCAGCTGATCATGCTGGTTTTGAGGAAGGTAAGCATGCGCAACTGTCAAATCTAGTAGCACTCCAAAAAACTGGAGACATTGAGTAGGTTCCAGAGATGACTTTTCTCTGTTGACATAAAGGCCCAGCGCACCCAGAAGGTTCAGAACAATCTCGATGGCACGGTAAAGATCCCTTCTGGAGTCCGATACAAGGAGCCAGTCGTCCAGGTAAGGATAAATCTCGATTCCCTGTAGTCACAGATACGTGCATACAACAGCCATACACTTTGTAAAAATTCTTGGGGCGGTCGCTAGACCGAAGTGCAGGACCTGAGGCTGACACATGTTGCTGATGATGATGAAACGCAGGTACCAGTGGTGAGCATCTGCAATCGCTAAATGAAAATATGTGTCCTTCAGGTCTATGGCAGCAAACCAAACATTCTTTTGAAGAAGCGGGAGAATCATAGCCAACATGATCATTCTGAACTTTCCGGGGGTGATGAACTTGTTTAGGTCCCTTAAGTCCATGAAGGGACAGAGAGGCCTCTGTCCTGCTTCAGTATGATGAAATACCAACAAAAAAAGCTGTCTGCTGGCTGGAATAGAAGGACTCTCTGGATAGCTCCTTTTTGAAGCAGGGTGGATGTCTCCAGAAGGAGGGCTTGCAACGACGGAGTGATGCGTACAGTCCCTAGCGAGGGAAAAGTATGACATTCTATCATGTAACCCCGAACAATTATATCTAACACCCAGGTGTCCAATGTTATTGCCTTCCAGGTCAGCAGGAAACATGACAGAACAGATCCGAACACAGGTCGACTGGGAAGGTCGGGGGAAATAAGCATCTGGAAGTCAAAGGTGATGCTTTGAAGATGACTCAGGCTGCCATGACTCTGACGAAACTTTGAATACAGAACAGTCCGCTTTGTCTGCTGTTGGGTGGGCTGGTAGCATTGGTATCGGTCAGGCAGTCGTTTGGGTGCATACGGTTGAGGCCGAAACCATCTGTGGTTTCTGTACTGGTACTGCGCAGGTTGAGGGCCCAAGCCCATTTTACAGGCAGTTGTCTTCGCTTTCAGGACAGAGTCCATTTGCTCATCTGTTTTCAAATTAAAGAGCCCTTTGCCATCAAAGGGCAAGTCCTCTATTTGGGACCTGACTTCAGGAGTCAAGCCCACAGACCTTAGCCAAGCATGCCTCCTGATGGTGATGGTGCCAACCACTGCCTTGGTGCTACACTCTGCCTCATGCTGAGAGCTATTAATTTGCTGTCTCAACAGTTTTGACAGCCTCAGCATGGAAGACCCTGGCAAGATCCTTTTGGCCCTCTGGGAGGCAGGCACAATGGGAGTCCATTTTTCCCCACAGGAACAGCTGGTATCTGGCCACTATGTCCTGATGACTGGCCACACGGAGTCCCAGAGTAGCAGAGAAATACATTCTCCTACTCAAAAGATCCAGCCTCCTCTCTTCCTTGTCAACAGGTGACGTATGAGGTTTCTGCGACTGGTCCTGCGCCAATTCCACAATGATGGAGTTGGGTTGCAGGTGCAAATACAAGAATGCTGTGTCCTTCTCCTGCACCCTATACAGGGATTCAAGGCACTTAGAGACATCGGAGCCATGGAAGATGGAGCCTTCCAGGACTGATGGACAGTCTGAAGAAGGGTCAGGAGAAAGGGCACTGCAACCAGTTTCAACAATTCACTATGGACTGTGTCAAAGATGGGGTCCTGAATATGTTCCTCCACCTGCTGTACTTCAATGCCCAAAGAATGGGCCACCCGGCTGATTTGCTCAGTAAAGCTGAACATGTCCTCCAAGGGAGAGGCTCCTTCCTGGGATCCCACTACCTCATCCAGAGGCGGAAAGCAGGACAGAGGAATATGAAGATGAATCGGACTGGTAATCATCAGCTGATTCATGACTGAAGCTGCTGTGGTGACAGTTCTGCAGGCAGAATCGGCTGTGGCTCTGATTGAGTCAGTTTGGGTGGCTCCAACTGACTCCACAGCAACGAAGAGGAACGAGGTGGCATGGGTGGAGGCATGAGGCACTAATCTCTCATGAGGGGATGAGAAACAGTGTCCGATGCCTGCAGTAAATACCGAGGTGAACCTGCTCCCATATATCTGGAGCGGCCAACAAAGTACTCTTGGTCCCAAAGAGTACACCAGTCCTCGAAGTGGCAAGGGTGTTTTGGAGGGCAAGACCACTCTGAACCCCTATCCCAGTCACCATATGGAGACCTTGCCCTCTCTCTATAATGGTAGTCGAAGCGGTGATCCCCATAGTGGGAACACCACAGCCCAGGATGAAAACAGTGCTCTCAGTCCCGAGGAGGAGATGAGATGCAGTGACATGAAGCTTCCTGGCACATTGGTGACTAGCGATCTCTGGAGGGAAAAATGTCTCGATTCTGAGAGACTGGTAGTGGAGGGGAGAAATCCAAAATTTCACCCTCAGACATTGTTGACACAGGCTCGATGACTGGAACAGTTGGTACTGGTGACAATACACAAATTGGTGAGTCCAGCAAAGGAGGAGGTGCAGGAATCTTCGGTTTGGGAGATTCTTTGGCAGCCTTCTTTTTCTTCTGTTTTTTAAGGCCATTCGATCCCAACTTTGGAATCTTTGCCTTTTTGGTGATTTTTCTCGCGACCGAGAGTGCTAAGGAGTGCCCTGGAGTCGGAGGACCAGCCCATTCCACGGAAGTTGATGGGCGAGGGGACATTGGTTTAGACGAAGACATAGTTGCCCCTACTTTGTCTTTTGCAGAAAACCCTGCAGTGTTCTTTGGTCCATAGCCTGCAACGCTTTTCTCCACAGCTTTGCCTTAAGCCTGTCCGATCTGTTCTTTTGTGCCTGTTTAGTAAACGATTGGCACAGGGAACAGGAATCAGGTAAATGGCCTTCACCCAAACAAAAAAGGCAGAAGGAGTGAGGGTAAGTGGAGGGCAACTTACTCCCACACTTGACACACTTATGAAAAGGTGCCTTTGTGGCCATACGCAACACTGCAGCTGTGGTCGACAGACGGACGAATGTCGAAGGAATTTTTTTTTTTTTTGGCAGGATGATGAAGACAAGGGAGAACAACAAGAAAAAACAAATCCTCAGCAGCAGCAGAAAAGAAAACTCTGCAATTCTCTTTCTAGTACAGAGGAAGCGCCAAAGAAGACTATCCACTATGGCGGTCAAAAGAGAAGAGGGAATGGGTGGGAACCCCCTAGACATGCACAGTGGACGGTGGGGGAGGGTTTCTGCCAAAAGTGTTCCTCAGCTCTAGAAGCTTCCTGAATGAGACTCAGTGCAGGCGCAGAGCCCATATGTGTGATGCACAGAGACCACGAAGAAGAACTTTGCTTCCAGTCTCCTAGCTGAGCAGAGCAGAGGAAGCTGCTCCAGCTGGTCTAGGGAATATAGAAGCAGGCAAGCTCCCAGGGAGTGAGCGATCAGAGCGAGCGGACAGGGAGAGCAAACAGGAATTGGCCAGGGCACTTTGGCAGGGGACTCCCCTAACATTAAAAAAACACATTTTTTTAATATTTATTTTTCTTGTAACACACACTTCCATACCAGTGGGCCTCTGTTTTTAACCTCCAGTGAGTAGAGGACCTGGCACAGGCTACTTAGAACAATTAGAAAGCTAGACACAAAAAGGGAAAAGAGACATGGGAGGACTCTCCAGTGGGGGTGACCTGCAAGGTGTATGCAATGTTTGTTTTTCTGCCTGAGAACAACATGGCCTACATGTGCAACAAGTGCAAGTTGATCACACTGCTGGAAGAAAAAGGAAAAGGACTGAAGCAGCAACTGTCAACCCTCCAGGGAATAAGAGAACACGAAGAGTTATTGGACACAACAGTGGAACTACAGCAGCAAAATGACAAACAGAAGCTTGAAGAGCAACAGCAAGCTGAGGCAGAAGAGTAAAATGCTGAGGTGAGGAAAAATGCAGTAGAGGATACTCCTTGGAAAAGGGCAACAGGAGCAGAAGAACTAGAAGCCACTCTGCACCAGTGGAAGCAGTGGAGCTATGGAACCGTCCAGGTATTTGAGGATGAGACTGGAGGACAGCCTGCAGAGGAGGAATTACAGGAAAACCTGCATGAAAGTGAGCAAGAAGCTGAAGGTCAGTCAAGCAGAGGCAATGAAACAAAGGCCTACAACAGCAAGAAGAGGAGGAGTAGTGGGAAACTCCTTGCTGCGTGGGATTGAAACCCAAGTATGTTGCAAAGGCCCGTGGATTCGCCAGGTATGCTGTCTCCTGGGAGGACGGATTAGAGACGTGACTGAAGGGTTGCCTGCATTCATAAAGCCCACTGACAGGTATCCTTTTCTTCTCATCCATGTGGGAACAAATGATACCGCCAAGCGGAGCTACGAAGAAATCACGTCAGACTTTGAAGCTTTGGGAAGGAAACTCAAGAACTTTGGGGCCCAGATAGTTTTCTCATCCATCCTTCCAGTAGTTAGAAGAGGGATAGAAAGGGAAAGAAAAATACTCTGGGTGAATGACGAAGGTGGTGCCGACGAGAGAGATTTGGATTCTGGGACCACGGGCTATACTTCTTGGAAGATGGGCTGTTGGCAAGGGGCAGGTTGCACAAAGGCTGGGAAGAATGTGTTTGGCCACAGCATGAAGAACTTTATCAGGAGGGCTTTACACTGAATCCTACTGGGGAGACGTAAAGTTGTGGGTAACATTGGACGAAGGCTCATGCACTGCAACAGAGAGAACAGCTCTAATAGCGCCCAATAATAGTCTTCACAAACACGTACGAAGAAAGCCAGAATATGAAGCACATGGTCTTCGATGTCTATATACTAATGCCCAGAGTATGGGAAACAAACAGAACGAATGTGAACTCTTAATACAGGAGGGAAATTATGACTTGATAGGTATAACTGAGACTTGGTGGGATGACTCTCATGACTAGAATACAGCAATTGAAGGATATAACTTGTTCAAAAAGAACAGGAGGAACAGAAAGGGAGGTGGGGTTGCACTATATGTGAAAAATACATATCTCTGCACAGAAATATAGGCAGATGAGCTTGGTAGCCCCATCAAGAGCATCTGGGTTAAAATAAATGGAGCAAAGAATAAAAGGAACCTGGTGGTCGGAGTCTACTACCGGCCACCCAATCAAGGAGAAGATGAGGATGAAACTTTTGAAAAGCACATAGCCAATGTTTCAAGGAAGCATGATGTAGTAGTAATGGGGGACTTCAATTTCCCCGATATTTGTTGGGAGACAAATTCTGCAAAACATGGCCCCACCAAGAAATTCCTGACTTGTGTTGCAGATAAATTCCTCCTACAGAAAGTAGAGGAAGGAACTAGAGGATCGGCTATCCTTGACTTGATCCTAACCAACAGAGATGACTTAGTGGATGAAGTAGCAGTTACAGGAACTCTAAGGGAAAGCAACCATGTTATACTTGAGTTCTTGGTTCTAAACATGGGCATCGTTAAGAGGAGGTCCACCTGGGCACAGGCCCCAGATCTTTCTGAGCTGTCATAAATGCCTTTTTTTTTTTACATTTTCCCATTGACTTGCATTGGAAAACAAAAACAGCCATAACTTTTTTAGTTTGTAAGCTAAATACATGACATTTGGAGGCTTGGTGGCCCCCATGGAGCTAATTAAACATGCAAAATTTCAGGCAGTTAGGTGTAGTGGCTTTTGTGCTAGTCACAGGTAAAATCTGCTATTTTCAAGAAAATGTGTCAAAGTAAAGAGCTGTAATTTTTTGTGCTTCCACATAAATTCATGAAATTTGGGGACCTGGCAGTCCCTATAGAGGCAACTGAACCTACCAAATTTCAGACAGTTAGGTCCCATGGCTTTTGCGCTAGCCATGCGTTAAGTTTCCTTTTCTGAAAGTCTAAAACAAAAAATAAAAACTGTCAAGTCACCCAGGGGATTAGAGATGCTAATCAGAAGGTGTTTAAGGTGATTACGAGGTCACTATCCCTAATCTCTGGTGTAGGGTTTTTTTTTTGAGGTGCAAAAAAACCTCTCTCCCCCTACTTTCCTTTTCTGCTCTTAGGTGCCCACTGTTGGGAGCTTGCCTGCAATGAACTTTTGAAGGGGGAGAAGGGAGGGAAGAAAGAGCTCCATGTGAAATACTGGTATTTCACACAGCATCTGATTTTACTGCCCCGAACTGGAACCTTTGGCTCCTGCAGAAGTTTAGTAGCTTCAGTACAGCAAAGGATCCAATCAGCCTCCACAAACATCTTTCTCTCCCTCCATTTTAATTTCTCCTAAATAGCTGTAGGACTCAAATAATCCCAAAGGGAGGGTTAGGACATCATGATGGAGAAACTGCTGGGGCTTTTAAATAGGTTCTACAGTTTAAAAAAGCTAGAAAAAGCCCTCCAGCACTTCACTTCATAAAGTTCATTTAAGAACATGCAATCCTTGCAAACCCTGCACAGCCTTCATAATTCCTCTGAAGTACTACCTCTCTGAAAGGAGGCACTTGGCTTAGGGAATTCTCTCTGCTCCCCACCCCGCGCACATTTCCAATCACCATTCTTCTTTTCTTCTTCCCTCCCCTACCCTGTTCTTTCTTCCTTTCTCTTCTTTATTCCACCCAGAGCATATCTTGGGGAATTCTTAAGGGGAATTCTCTTTGGTGGGCAAGAGAAGTTCTGAACTGTACTTGACTTTATACAAACAGACAAGAGGGTTGGTTTCTCTCCTTGTCCTCACTCAAGTCTTTGAGAAGAGTGGGTTCACATAGTTGCCGAGAAACAAATCTGGGACTGTTCTGTTTGTCAGTTGCCATTATCTAGCCATAGGAAGGCTGTAGCTCAGTGGCAGAGCACATGCTTGGCATGCAGAAGGTCCCAGGTTCAATCAGCATCTCCAGGTAGGGCTATAAAAGAATCCTGCCTGAAACTTTGGAGAGCTGCTGCTGCCAGTCAGGGACAATTCTGGGCTAGATGGACCCAGGGCCTGACTCAGTATAAGGCAGCTTCCTATGTTCCCATGAACAGAAAGCTTTAATTTAAAAAATAGGAGTTTGGGGTTTGTTTTTTAAGTGGAGGGGAGATAAATATTGCTAATTTATGCAATCCTATGTATGCCTACTCAGAAACCACATTCTGTTTAATGAGGCTTACCCTCAACATTAAAAAAAACTAAGATCATGGCATCTGGCCCCATCAATTCCTGGCATATATTAGAAGGAGAGGAAATGGAAGCAGTGACAGATTTTATTTTCTTGGGCTCCAAGATCACCGCAGACGGTGACTGTAGCCATGAAATTAAAAGATGCTTGCTCCTTGGGAGGAAAGCTATGGCACACCTAGACAGCATAGTAAGAAGCAGAGACGTCACCTTGCTTAGCTGAGGGGAAATAAATTTTCCCAACGGCAATATATTGTTCTTTCTTGTAAAGTATTATGGGGTGGCTTAGTCTTTAATGGGCAATGAAGACCCATTCGCTTTATGAAATACCTGATCTTAGCAGATGAAAACTACTAGATATGGTTTGTTGATATTAATCAACACAGCTACTTGCAATATTGGACTCTCCCTGGAGGCATGGCTATGGGGGACTGTCGTGATGAACACCTGCACTTCAAAATTTACCATTATACCATTGGATGAGAGATGTAAATTAGATAGTAAGGTGATATCTGAAACGAGGCCTTTCAAACATTGTGTTCTACTTGTTTATTCCTTTTAGAGGCTGAGTGTGCTCATAATGGAGCACTCAGAAAAATGGCAAACCCATTCCTTCCACAGCAATGCCCTGTCATTCCTGTGAACCATTTTTAACCTTTCTCCAATATTCTATTTAGCTCTCTGAAGGATGTGACAAAACATACATCTTTCTCAAAAACATATGCATCCTAACCAGCAAACATGACCCCTTCATCCTGCATGGCTGTCCATTACGTGTGGGCTCAATATCATGTCATTACCTGTTAACCAGAACGATGACACAAAAGCAAGAAATGTGATAAGCCACTAATGTGGATATGAGGGGAATTGATTTAAAGTTTGGAAGTTGTAAAATCAGGGCCTTTAGCAAAATAAACTTTTAATTAATATTTAATTTTCAGGCTCATAAAAGATTAAAGAAGAAAGGAAACTTTTGCCTTCTGGGCACTTCTACTTTCCAAAACTTCAAAACAACAACAACATAACTCTAATTCAAATGAGTGAAAAGATCCTGTGGCACTCACAACTCCTGCAGGCCTATCAGCGTAACCTTCATCAGTGTCTCAGAGGAACCCTCAGCTATTTGAACCATCACAAGTATAAAGGAAATTACAAAGTGTGCAATCTTTTTTCATAATAAATATATTTCTAAGGAAGATCTGAGATTTGGATTTGAGGCCATAGTGCTATATCAGGAATACTCCGATGGGGTACAAACAAATTCAGCCAAAGTAACTGGGTTAGGCTTTCTATTCCCAAGTGGCAGTGGTTAATTGCTAACTCAAAGGAATTTCTGACCTAGCACTTTTGTTCCTGCAAGAACGAGCTTGGCAGAGAAAGTGTAAAACTTTAACTGGCTCAGAGAAGAGAGTGACTGCACAAAAGAAAACTATGGGTATTTATTTTATTTCTTTGGAAATGAATTTGAAACTTGGCCATGCCACCAAAGAAATCTGCCATGGTCATGACCCAAAGTTCACGTGAATAAACCACTGCTGATCATAGATGGGTCATGAGCAAGGGTCCAAGAGGCCACTACTGATTATTTATCTTACTTTCTAGCCCATTTAAATCCCTAGGGTTCAGAGTGACTTATAATCTAGTACAGAAAATAAGAGCTGCTTCAGGCTTTTATGTAAAAAATGTGTCTATCGCATGTCCTATCGTGCACATTCTAATCTAAAGTATAGGCAATGCAGTTTGTAAGGACAGTGGGGCAAGAAATTGGGGAAGTGGGTAAAGTGACTGAGGGGGGGTCAATAACTGTGAGGCAGCTACTGAGAACATCTGTTGCTATTCAAAGATAGGTCAGTATCCGCTGCTGCCCCCATACTAGCAAGGATGCATAGCTAGCACAATGGGAAGCTAGTGGATCCTGCAGCAATTGGAAATGAGCCAAAATGCTTGTTTCCAGATTGCGACAGGTCAGCAGAGCTTCTGGAAAGGAGCTCTGCTAACCTGTTCAGGAAATGAGCATTTCTGCCCATTTCTGGGGCTGCTGTCAGAAGCACTAGTCCCTGCTGCACACACAGTGGATCCTGCTAGCACAACAGAAACAGCGGGAGCACAGCAGCAGCACTGGATATGGCCCATGGAGTACAGATTTAAAAATCAGCATAATTGGGCAGATCTAAGAAAAAAGTTAGAATTCAGCATGATGATGGAAATAAAACTAGAGGCTTGGATTTCCAGGTGGGATTTACTAAGGGTAGGACAACATTATATTTGCAGCAGTGATTATTCATTTACATTTGCACGCCTAACATACACAGATATAAAAAAGTACATTGGTAGTAATAGGAGAAGGGTTAGAAGATGGATCTTTGACCTGACAAAGTTTAAAAAAGAAAAAAAAACCTTCTGCAACATGCTGTAAGGACTTCACGCTCATCTAAATTGTGTTACCAAAAAGAATTAACTTCAATATAACATTTCCTATGAAAATTGTCGGCGTTCTTTGGTATAAGAGTAACTGCAGTATTCCCTGGGTTGTATCCAGTGGTGCCATTTCAATAACCCAAAGCTTCTACCACATGCAGAAACCCCATTTTGATCCTTGTGCAAGTGTCATTTCCAATACTTTCACTCTGCCTGTGGAAGCCATTGCACAAGCACTTTCACAACTCATTATGACGTCATTTCAGTGCATGTTGCTTGTGCTAGTTTTTATATTCTGTGTTGTTTCTGCTATCAAAATGTTCTGGTGGAATGTTCACAGGCTGTAGTGGTAGATAAGCTTTTCCCCTTTGATTGCCTCTCTCTGCTACTACAGTTCCCAAGATGTGTGAGCTGACCTACTTTTGCTGGGTACTCCTTTCGCCCACAGGGATGGGGCTAAATGATGACAAGAGAAAGTGAGAAAGACTAAGGAACTGACCTATTCCTCCATCCCATATTTTCCTTGGAGGGCTCTTATCTACATGAAACTGATCCTATAGCCATATTTTGCATAGATTAGCCATAGGTACAAACTCTATTCCAAGGAAAAGATGAAACATGTGTTCATGTTGGGACACTCAGCAGTCATGTCACACTGGGGCCATCTCACACATGACTTAAAAAGAACATGGAGATAAATATATTCCCTTACAGAGGAGCTTTTCCAAAAGAATCCTGCTCAAAGTGACATACAAAGAACAGGATTAATAATAAAAATAAACTGCATAAAAATCCTAAAGTATTAAAAAAAGAGAGCTTTTAATTAAAAACTACAACTAGCAGTCTTCAGCTGGCAACTGATGGCATATGAGAGGTCCTTTCTGAGTTCTTTAGAAGCAAATTCCAGCAGCCAGTGCCATCACCACTGAAAAAGCTCTGCTGTTTACTAGTTGAGATCGCACCTGCCTAGATAAAGGAACTGCGAGCCTCATTTGAACATTTTAAGGTGTGGAAAGGTACATATGGCAGAAGCCTCATGCAAGTGTTTATTTTGCCACAAATACTTGGGTAAGGAAGCTGATACAATAATCTTTAACAGATATGTAAAATGCAGATGAGAAGTATTAGTTGTGGTGGTTGCTTATTTTAAACCTGAACCAAACATTTTATTTAAACATATTTTTAAAGGTGTTGTTTACTGCTTCCATTCCTCAGTATTTCAAGAATGCCCAGAGTAAGGCAGAAATCAGAGAAAGAAATCTATCATTTTTAGTAGGTTAGACTAAGGAGCACTGTTTACTATACATACATGCTATATGGCCACTCCCTGTCACATGCCCAGAGTAATACCCCTGCCCTGTAACAGTTTTCAGTGATTATGAACACAGCTTCTGTTGTTTTGAATAAAGAGCACCTCCTTTTCTTGCAGTAAAGGTAACTTTTTCTACAAAGAATTCAGCAAAACTAAATGTTTACCTTCATAACAGATTCTAAACCAGAGCATATTTTGCTTCCAGAAGACAATTTGGAGCACATATTAGTGGACTCTACACAAAAATATTTGTAAACTATTGATCAAGGCAATTGCTGATTCAAGTAATAATATCTCATGTTCACAAATTATTTGAGAAGGTTTGAGTACCAAGAGTGGCCTTAAACAGATCATTCCATCAGATGCAGCTTCTCCCACTGCTGCAGCATTGTGACAGGAAAAGTTGTATCTCTTTCTCCTGTATATGAAAACCTTTCAAATACAGGGATGTTCTCAAGGTCGGGACCTGGCAACCTTTCCTTCATCTGCACAGCTTTTTAATTTAATTTTTTTATAGCACCAACAGGAAGATTCTGTTTAACCCAAACTAGAGCTCATCTTGTTTTGTAAGAAAAGAGGATGCATTAGTATTTGTAATTTCTGTTCTAACCCATATAGTTTCTGACATGCAGCATGTAAAATCCGGTTTGATCCCCAAGGCATTTAATTGAATTCTCAATGGGGTTTTATACTGCTGTCATTATCATAGTGCCTTAGTTCCTCCCATTAGTGCTTTAGGCACCATTAACATCTGTCGCATGTGGTTTGCTCTTCCTCTCATTCTCTCCCCACTGAAGTGGAATTGTGAGTATTGGGTAAGTGTCCTAATCCTAACCCACTTACCTATTAGGGGCTGCGGTGGCTTAGTGGTTAAGATGCTAACTGCAGACCAGAAGGCCGGCAGGACAGCAGTTCGAGACCCGAGTGCCGCGTGGCAGAGTGAGCTCCCGCCTTCAGTCCCACTTCCTGCCAACCTAGCAGTTCGAAAGCAAGAAATTGCAAGTAGATAAATAGGTGCCGCTTCGGCAGGAAAGGCAACAGCATTCCGTGCATTTCGGTGTTCAGTCATGCCTACCACATGACCATGGAAGCGTCTTCGGACAGCGCTGGCTCTTCAGCTTAGAAATGGCGATGAGCACCCCCCCCCCCGCAGAGTCGGACACGACTGGTTGGGGACACTTTTACCTTTTTTACCTAATCCTATACACGCACACACATTAATATTTGTGTACATGAGACTAAATGTGGCATGTTTGCCTAGCTTCCCTTGCTGCTGCATTTTTATCAGAACATTTATTTCCATGTGAAATTAATGTGTGGTCATGTACTGAACATGAGAGGTTCAGCCTCTTACAATCATGTAAAATGTCATTCAGCAGTGACATCTCCTGTGGAAACAGTAACTTTTATGTCTTTACTGAGCACTGAAACGCACAAACAAAATTGTAATTTATTTTGCCCAGAACTGAAAACTTGTCTTGATTAATCAGGGTAACTAAGCAGTTAATGGGTTGACCACAGATGAAAAGTAGTTAATCCTCCAGTGGCTCATTTGGGGGAGAATTTGGTGCAAGGGCAAGGGCAAGAGCAGTTCTAGGAAAGCAAAGACGATTCATCTGGATGGGGGAGGAGTTGTGGAAAGAATGTCTTAGGGTGTATAGAAATTCTGTAACAGTGGCTGTTAAGTTCAATTACTGCTTCGATCCGTTGGTTAACACAGCACAATTAAATTACCTCAAATAGGGCTATTCTTTATCATTATCCAAGTAGTATGTCCACGTAGCCTGTCCAACAGTCACTGCCATGTGGCGAAATATAAATATATATATAGCCCTGTTCATCTCGCTGCAATAATACCTGTTTACTAACGTTGATAGTCATTAAAATATATATATATATTTTAATGACTATCAACGTTAGTAAACAGGTATTATTGCAGCGAGATGAACAGGGCTTAAGATGAGCTGGAGGTTAGCACGAGTCGGCCCCGGAACCTGCACATAGTGCTCGCGCTCAGCCTGTTGGAACATGCAAGGCGCATCTCAGCACTGCAAGAGCGTATGTGGTGAGGCGTTAGTGCTACTAGGAGAGATCACGCTACGCAAGCTGGCTGGAGCCTCTGCGCCTCGCTTTAAAAATTAACTACGGCGGAGAGCATACATGTTTCCTCGCTCTCCAAAATAAGAGGCGAAAGACACACGCAGCCTCCCGTCCTGAAATCATTTCCCCCCTACTGTGCCACCATTTTGCTTCTCCCCGCGCTCCCGCGTCTTAGGTCCTATTTTCTCCAGTAGGTGTTGCCCTGTTCCCATCGCAGAGCCCTAATGAAGTCAGATAATGGTGTTATTTGCTGAAATCTAGGCTACTACAGAATAATAATGGGCTTGCTCGGTGTAAATAAGCCGCTGTCATCACTTCCTCGTTTCGTATTTGCTTCTCCCAGTTTTCCCACTTCACTCCTTAAAATAAAAATAAATAAATCCCAAAATAAAATATTCAAACAGCAGCGCCGTACGTAGATGCAGCAAAACCCTTCGCTCTTCCTCGCGTTGGTCTTTGTTCTCATCTCAGCTCCGCAACGCGAAGGAGATTAAGCATGACACGGAGCAGTCAGTCCCCTTCCCTCCGAGGGAACCATTCACCGGGGCATTTCCGGGGCATTACAAGCTAGGGGAAGGCTTCCCCTAGCCAACCCTTTCTAGAAATGGGACGTGGGAGGTGAGGCGGAATAGATGTCCAAGCAAAATATTTCAGCCCGATTTTGCGCGCCGGGAGACCGCCCGCCTGTCGAAGCCGGTCATCGAAAGCGCCTCCTCCCCTCCTGCCGAGGTTCGGCAAATGGCCACCCCAAACGGCGGGCTTCTCGGCACTGTTCAGAAAGCTTCGCGCCCTCGCTCCACCCAGCCAGCGGGGCTCCTCTCGCCCTTCGCTTCAGGGACCCGTTTCTCTGAGGCTAGCGACGTCTAAGCAGCAGTGGGCTGGTCCCTCTATTTCTGCGCAAGGGCTTGCGAGCCGCAGGACGGCACGGCTGGGGGAGCCTCACGCCTCCTCTCCCCCTCGGGGGCTCGCGCCGCTCGGCCCCTTTACTCCCGCCCACCGCCACGAGAGGCGCCCCGTTCTCCTCGCTTTCCCCTCCCGCCCCCGCCACGAGAGGCGCCCCGTTCTCCTCGCTTTCCCCTCCCGCCCCCGCCACGAGAGGCGCCCCGTTCTCCTCGCTTTCCCCTCCCGCCCCCGCCACGAGAGGCGCCCCGTTCTCCTCGCTTTCCCCTCCCGCCCCCGCCCAGTTCGCGGCCAGGTGTCCCGGAGCACGTGCTCCCCCTCCCCCACGCCCCTCCCCCCCGGCGGCTGTCTCTGCCGGGACCGGGTTGGGCTGGCCGGGGCGGGGAATCACATGAGCAGCCGCCTGAGCTTGCCCTACGCGGCTGGCGAAGAGCCTTGGCTGGGCCTGGGGGCGACGAGACCTTTATGGCCGCTGGGCCCCTCCCTTGCTTGCCCCCCGTTTGAGGAGGGAGCAGCAGCAGAGCGACCACCTGTGAGGAGCATGCGCCTAACGCAGGTAACAGCCAGCCGCCTCTGACGGAAGCGTCGTCAGCTCTGTTCCCACGCTTTTCTCTGGCCTCGCCTCCCCCGGCTTACACCGATGCGTCTGGGGAGCCCCTTTCCCCCCGTTTGCGACTCCGCGCGGGCAGGGGGCTCTTTGAGTTGAGAGAGGAGGACCACTTTCCTCCCCATACTTGTCTCTTCCCACAGGTGAGCTACTTGGGACGGCGCAACTCCTATTTGGTCTGCTTCCTTTCACTTGGCTACCACGGAGTTTTTGCCAGCTCAGGCTCCTCTTCGTTTAAACAAATCTCCACCAGCTGACGCTTTCCCCATCACTGTGATCTAAGATGGAGGAAAGCAGCACCTGCGGAAACTCTCCCCGCCACATAACTTCGGAAGAGATAATGGGCCCCCTGAGGGTTTAAATCTGGCAAAATAGCTAAGATTGAGGGAGAAAAGGCTTTTAGCCATTTGCTTGTCAGGTTGGATATGCACCTCAGGTGCTGTCAGGGAGTAGGTCTACAAGACTTATCTATTAAGGGGGTTTCCCCTCACCATAACCTGGGGATCTTCTGCCCTTGATCCCTCTACTCAGATGAAGTAGTAACACATGCAGAGTAGGTGTTAATAGTGATTTTCTTTGAATTCTGTACATTGTAGAGGCAGAGCAGGGGGGTACTTGCAGAACACATAAGTCTCTTGTTCTGCCAAGCTATATAGTTAAGTTTTTGGTTTTTATTCCATTTTTTGTTCCATTAAAGGGTATTCTAATATGTTAGTGGTAACTAATCTCTACAAAAAGAGGTGTTCTAGCCTTGAATTTACATCTCTTGACTTGAAAGCCCTATCACTTCATGGCAGATGAGAATGGGCAGGCTGTGCTTATAAAACACCCTCTAGAAGTCTTGAGGTAAACCCTGGAATCTAACAAATCTTAAGACCCAGCAGTATATTTCTGGCAAGACTACTTGTGGCCAAATTAAAGATGTGGCTCGGAAGTAGGATTGTATAAGTTGTATGTGGTTCAAAGTAGGAGTTTATGTTTCCATAATGTGGGGTGTAAGTTGATCTTCCTTTGTCTTCCTCCTAGCTTTCCAGTGCCTGTGGTTGCTTGATAACAAGATCACATCTTCTCCAGTCCAACGTGGGAAGTTGAACAGGAAGTACTTTAAAGAAAATGTACTTCCTAGGATGTTAATTTGGTGCTACAGTGGCTGAACTGGTACTGCCATTGCTTAGCTGCTTATGCTGATCATGGTTACTCTTTTTGGTTTAGGAATGATCACTATAGGTAGTGACATTCTCCCCATCTCACTTGCTGGTGGTAATAATAATACACACACCTCACCTTTCTGTACTAGGCAGTCAAGGCAGCTAAGAATAATAGAATATCAGTACAATATAACACGAGCCTTGTGTGGCGCAGAGTGGTAGGCAGCAGTACTGCAACCAAAACTCTCCCCACGACCTGAGTTCGATCCCAGCGGAAGCTGGTTTTCAGGTAGCCGGCTCAGGTCGACTCAGCCCTCCATCCTTCCGAGGTTGGTAAAATGAGTACCCAGCTTGCTGGGGGAAAGATAGTTAGGACTGGGGAAGGCAATGGCAAACCACCCCACTATACAGTCTGCCAGGAAAATGCTGAGGAAAAACGGCGTCCCTCTAGGGGTCAGTAATGACTCCGTGCTTTGCACAAGAGGAACCTTTCACAATATAACACAGGCACAATGGGTGATTCATCTCACCCAATTCTCACAAACACTGCTGTCTGGAATCAGTTTCTCATGGGGTCTTGCTTTGTTTTCTATCCTCATGGGGATGATTTGCTCGTTCTTAGTCAGGCTGACTCAAGTATTCAAATCAGATGGCTGAATTTTGCTGACATGAGCCTTCATATCAATTCAGAAGCTGTAAAGCTAACTGTTTATTCCTTAATACCTTACCAATGGTAGTTTTCACTTTAAAAAAAAAAGAGAGGCTAACCTAGGGTTTTTGTTTTTTTCTGCTTATATCTTTAACAAGTACACAATAGTCACAAACTCTACAGTTGCAGCATTTCTTGCATGGATTGCAGTGATAAGCAGTTCTTCACCTGTTGAATTTCTGCATTTGTACAGCTGTTGGAAGGCACAGACACCCTGCTAGGAAAAAGGTTAGCAATCCTGGGTCAACCTGATTGCTGCACTCGTGGCATGCCATGGGACTATTAGGTGAATCCATGGCACAGAATCAGGGGAGGAATGGATATGAGAAATCATCTATCATTCTATGCTTTATAGTTAATCTAAATTTCTGTTAATTTTTTTTAAGGAGATCCTTCTGTGAAATCCTAGGAAATGGATCCAGTCTGCTTGAAAGATTTGCTATGAACTATTTGATGGGGGCACCTTAAGAAAGCAGTAAACTAGCGTGGGGTGGGCATGACTGGCAACTATTTTTTCTAAACGTGAAACTTCTGCCTACTATGGAACAAAGCGAGAGTCATCAGGGGCCCCCACTGGAGAGTCAGGAGGACAGCAAAAGCAATGCAAGACCTTTGCCTGGGGGAGCTGTCCCTGTCAAAGGGGAAATAAAGAAATACGCAGTTACTGATGACTACAAAATCTCCAAGCGGGTGCTGGGTCTTGGCATTAATGGCAAAGTACTGGAATGCTTCCACAAGGTGACAGGGCAGAAATGTGCTTTAAAGGTATGTAGAGTTATTTTTTCTTATTTGATTTTGAGACTAAAGTAAGCTGTTGTCTTCCTTACCGAGGCCCAGTTGTTCCAGAAGAGTTCATATTAGAAATCTAAACTACACGTAGAGAAATCTTATGTTGTTCAGAGCCCAGTTGTTCCAAACCTGTATGGCTTCTCCAAATAGTCCCTGAATTAGTGTTTTAAATTACTAATTGTAAAATTGTTTTGCTCCTTGGTGTGGGCTGAAATATGCTTCCTTCTCCCCACCCACCCCCAAATGAGTCATATAGTGATTTGAATACTGATTCTACACTGTAGTGAACCAAGAAAACATTACCGGAGTTTAGCAGTGCAAGAGGTCAAGCTCGAAACCCACAAAGTGCATTTCCAAAATCACCCCAGTGTGGATTGATAGCAAGGCCAGCAACGTTCAGATCCAAGGACTCCTGCCCATTAGGACCCCATTTTATGTATGGCATATTTTGTTTTGTATTGTTAAAACTAAGCTAATAGACATTTTCATCGTTGCAATGTAACAAATGCTGCCTCAGTATTATATGTATTTTTTCATGTAAGGTGGTACTTAATATGCAAGTAATCTTCACTGGAGGGGTGAGTGTGTGAAGCCTCTATATTGTTAATCCTTCTCTAGTGTTTGGCAATCCATTGCCATATTTTAAAGGCGCAATCCCATGCATGTTTAGACAGGAAAAAAGTCCTACAACATGGCTGTTGTAGGGAATGTTGGGAGTTGTAGGCCTTTTTTCTGTCTAAACATGTATAGGATTGTGCCCTAAACCACTTTTTGGGAGGAGCAGGGTCAGAGAGGTTAGTAAAGGGTTTTCTTTTTTACTTTTCAAAAATGTTTTCAACGTGTCATTAGAATAATTAAGTTTGCATAAATTATTGCGAGAGTAAACATCCTGTTAAATGGTATATTTATGCTTGCAGAATTGACACTGATGACAACAAGGCCGTGACTAACAGGCTAGGCTGGATCCTTCAAGGCAGCTAGGGATGGTGAGAATAAAATCAGAGGGTGGTGTACAGTATACTCTCACCAAATTTAATCTTGAATAAAACATGTGGTTCAATTGCCACATATATACAAATAGAAGATGTAATAGAAGTGGAATATACTGGTTATATTGTCATGAAGGGGTGGGGGAGGGAAGTGCAGAGTGATGTACCTCTCTGCAGATGCCCCATTCTATGAACATGGCTGTGAACAAGATGGGGCAGAGCAAGTTGGATTGCAAAGGGGAACAACTTTCTGCATTTTGCCATCCTTTGACTCGAAAGGGCCAAGAGACAGGAATAATTGTGTTGGCTGTTGGTAAGAAGAGACAGAGAAAGAAAAGCTCTTTAGAAGTGGAGATACTGGTTGCATTCAAACATAATGCCAAGCCAATATGCCCTCTTCCTCTGTGCCTGAAGAGTAGGAATTTGAAGCTTCCCCTCTCCCCTAATTTTGGCAAACTGTGTTTTGCTGCTCTGTCAAAACTATAGTTTGCCCCAATAAATGGATGGAATAGCATGGAGAAAGAGGAGGTTGCTTGTTCATGTAACAACAAAACATGGGGCAGTATCCAACACTGCCCACGATGCTAGTGCAACAAGAAGCTACTGGATACTGCAATGATTAGAAAGGAGTGAAACACTTGTTTCTGGAACAGGGCAGGTCAGCAGAGCTTGCAGAAGGGAACATTTCCACTTGTTTCCGTGATGAGTGTCAGAGGTGCTAGTTTCTGTTGCACAAACAGTGGGCCCTGCTAGTGCAACAGAAAAGGCAGGAGTGCCATGGCAGTATTGGATACTCCCCATGGGTTGTTTCTAATGTTAGTTCTGCTTAGAGTAGACCCATTGAAATGAATGGAACTTGAGTTAGACTGACATTGGATACAACTCCATGGTTTGATATTACATCTGAACTGTATGTAGTCCAGGGAGGCAGTGTGCTTGCATGTTTGTGTGAATTTTATACTGATTGACACTAACCTTTGGCAAAAGGCCTTTTCTATTTCAAATAATGTAATTTTGAATCAATAATGGTATGTTTAGTACTTAAACTCTTTGGTGCCAAATTTGTTTTCTCAATTAAAATTCACAAAAAAATGCTCAAATTGATAGGATAATTATTTGAAACTGCTTTAAACTGCTGGTGAAAACTTCAGTAAACATTGGGCAGAATCTAATGCTGCACAAGCACACTTCCAGTCATGTGATGAGACTTGCTCCTCCTCCCTGCAGCCCCCATGCCCTCCCAAAATTTGCTCCAGAGGTTCCCTCAACCCTCTGGAGCATATTTTGAGGGTGTGTGGGGGGGAGCTACAATGGGAGGGAGAATCACCTCTCCCAGTTCTGCTGACATACATTGTTCTATCAGAAGGATGAGCTGAATGGATTCCACCCATTCTCTTACACCAGTAGGTTCAGCTGTGGATTCTAGAAATATCTTTGCTTGTCTCCGTTGAACTCTTCCAATATGTCTCATTCTTGATCTCAGGTGTAGACAACATCTATTCACAGTACATGCCTATGTATGTTTACTTAGAAGTAAGTTCTGAGAGAGAACCCATGGTTTGTTGTTGGGTCGTGAACTCTAGGTTGTTCGTTGTTAACAACGCATACTTAAACCATTATGCAGGGTTCGCATGTAATGGCAACTCACAATTCAACAACCCACAATTCATTGACAACCCATGTTCAACCTCTGCTCTGGGTTGTTGTTATGTGCGAACCAGGTCCATGACAACCCAGAATTCAACTAACCATGGGTTAAACAAATTATGGATTAGCATTATGTATACACCTGGTCTTTACGTATGAGAGTTGTACGTTGACATCTGTAAAGGACTTCATACAAATGCTATATTTTCCCATTTGTTTAATTTTGTGTGTGTCTCAGTGATACTATCATTATTCTTTGTCATATTAACATTCAGTTATGGAGATCAATTATTGGATTCTTCTAAGCTTATTACAGAATTCTTTGGCCAGATTGTGCATACTCTTATTTGGCCCCAATATCTATATAGTCAATCATAACTGCTTGCACGTTTATTCATATTTCTGAGTAGTTCTTGCAAATCCTTCACTGCATTAAGCAGTCTAGATGCTTGGGACATTTTTTTTCACAAATGACAGTAAGAAAGCACTTTACCATGGATTATGTCTGTTGTGTATGTTAATATGAAATAAAGAGAGACATAGTAATTTTTAAATGTATATTCTAGTCAGTGTAGCTTTTTTTCATCCAATTTGTTTATATGGGAAATACAGAACCTAATACATACATGATTTATGAAAACTGCCTTATCATAGCAATGGTCTTGTATTTCTGATCCTTTAATGTCACATCCAGGATCGTTGTCTATACATGTTGATGATGTACTGACAATAATCTCTGAACAGAATTGTGCTGCCTTGGCACTCATTCCCGCCCAGCGTTTGTAATTGCAGATAATAGCAAGGGTGGAAGGGGGATGAAAAGCCTGTTGATTCATATTCAGATTGAAGCTGCTTAGTATACACATAGTAATCACAGCAGACTGTAGTAATTTCACAAAATAAACAGTATAAAAAGGGTACGTTATAAAGAGATTTCTATGTTAGTTTGCTTTAGAATAATCATTCTCACATTAATAATGTAAACACTATGACCATTAAAAAACAACCACATTCTAACATCCACCCTTACTAGATTATGATAGGGGACTCTAATATTTTGACACCTGGAATTAATTAATGCTCATACATGTCTGATGTTTTGAAGCCTAAAAATAAAGGAAATATACAATTGGTCCAATTTTAACAATCCCAGAAAGTTATAGATATGTTCTTAATAATTTCTCCATTGACAGCTTTCCTCTACCCATTGCTTTTTAAAAATATCATCTGAAAGTGAGCATAAACTGTTAATAAAGGCAAATTGTTGAAGGAACGCTCAGAAACCAAGAGCAATAAAACATAGATCCTTGCATTTATTCTTTGTGTATTCATAGAGTAGGTCTAGGAGGATTCCATTTATTTATAAGGGTATGTTGGTATACACACAACCAGATATTCTGCACTGACACTGTGTTACAAGCTACCCAAGGTGGTTTCAGTTGTTGAGAATGCTGATTCAGAGTAGGCTTCCGGCATCACCAAACTCCCCATTAAAGCTTTTCTGGACTTGGCAGATAGCTTCTCTTTGCCAAGAAACTTTCTTTCACTGTGGGAACAAAATTGAAACAATCTGGATCTGGACAGATTACTCAATGGAAATAATTTTTATGCAAGTACTTGATGCAAAAAGGCCTTAAATGGGGAGAAAGATTTGTCCACAGAGCCAGATGTCATTCAACCACTGCACACTGTAGTTGGGAAGTCCATGTTGTTTCCTGTAG
This sequence comes from Heloderma suspectum, assembly GCF_057233095.1. Taxonomy (NCBI): domain Eukaryota; kingdom Metazoa; phylum Chordata; class Lepidosauria; order Squamata; family Helodermatidae; genus Heloderma; species Heloderma suspectum. The sequence goes on from NC_139459.1 coordinate 283,283,611, forward strand.
TTTCTGTAAGTGGAACTACTTAAAATTTTCACTAATCATTTTTGTCTGGGAATATAAAATGTGCCCTCCCCCAAAACACTGTAGGAACTTTAATAGTGGCTTTGGTTATTTTCTTAAAAGTGTTAAGTAGTTTGATTTACTCTGCTTGGCATAGCAATTACCTATGCACTTCTTAGAAGTGCTGTCAACGTTTGAATGAAATGCCACACACATTGCTGCCTTAGTCTAGAAAACCCAAACTGGTTACTTGCTTATAAGCCAAACTATTTGAGTGGCAGTATTTTCCAGTGGATAGATTTAAAAGGATAGAAGAGTAAATATGGCTAATTCATGCCATCCACAACAAGGTGATGTCTTAGAATCCATATCGCTTTTTTGTGGCCCATCAATATCTTTTTAACATGATTCAGTTGTCCTGTAAGAATATGGTTAAAAGTGTTTTAGCACTTTCATGTACATAGAAATTCCCAATCTCTCCCCCCTCCCCCCTTCTTGCTTGGGAAATACAATAGGCTATCAGATCTGAAATTTAGATTACTATCTGTAATGATTGGAGTGGGGGGAGTGATACATTAAAGTGAGGTTTTTTCATTAAATGATTTGCAGACTGTCCTCTTTATTAATAAAGTAATAATTGTATGTATTACCAGAATTAGCAGTTAACAATGGTCCTTCTATTGCTGTGAAGGGCACTGGCTGTTGAGACCAACAGAGAGTATCCCTGAATATTTAGCCCCTTAGACAGTCCTTCAGTCAACATTAAAAGATTGACTCACAGGAAACAAAACAAATAATTAAATTGGATTGAGAAAAGTATACTTTGAAAAGTAAGCTTTCTTCTTGTGTGGCCATATCAAATATATTCATAGAATCATAGAATCATAGAATAGTAGGGTTGGAAGGGGCCTACAAGGCCATCGAGTCCAACCCCCTGCTCAATGCAGGAATCCAAGTCTCCTTGGATCTAATAATCCAATATTAGAAGAACCCTGTAGAAAAGCATTATTTTCAAAGTAATCACTAAGAAACACACAGACTGGGTTTGCATGTCACAGTAAGCAGCAGTGAGTTGTGAGACTTGTTAGTGTCAGCATGGCTTACCATGGCATGGCTTACCATGACATGCAAACGCGGGGTGGACAATTAAGCATGGGTAGTTTTGTGCAAACAAGCCAGCCTGAGAACCCATGGCTTGTAGTAGGGTTGTTGAGGGTGGCTTGTTCTCAGGGTGGCTTGTCATGACATCCAAACCTGACAGCATGGCTTGTCTCAAGTGGCTACAGAGCCACCTGGCAAGAGTGGCAAAAAAGCCCATGCTGCTCTTTGCAATCTCGCTAGTGCTGCCTCCATTGCCAGCACTAGCGACAATGCCCCTCCACCAGTGCTGAAATTGCCATCTTTTCTTCTTTTTTGATGTTTTGGCAGAACGTAAAGGGGACCCCCCCCACCACCCAATTGCAGCTCGTTTTTGGAGCAATTACTGCTAGGGCTAGTGTACTTTGGGAAATTTGTGCTAATCTGCCCAACAGTTTTTTTAAAAAATGCACAGAACAAAGCAAATGGGGCTCCATTGGGGTGGGCGGTGTAACTATTGCTTGTGCAGGTGCTCCATTTGCTCTGTCCCATGCATTTTATTTTAAACTGTTGGAGAAATTTGTACAAATTTAAGGGCTGAGCATAAACGGAGGGGAGGTTTGCACAGATCTCATGGCAGGACAGTAAAATGGAGCACCTTCTCTTGACTCCCCATTCCAACCCCTTGCACCAGTGGTAATTTCACCCGCCCCAGTGTGTGTGTGTGTGTGTGTGTGTGTGTGTGTGTGTGTGCAGGGAATAACTCCCATTTGTCAACTCCATCAAGATTTGGGAAAATGTTGAAAGTGGAGAGGACACTAACAAGTGTTGGCTGAAAGTGTAATAGCGAGAGGATGAGATTGCTAAGTGGGAGTTATTGTTAACCCCCGCTTTTGCTCACATTTCTTTTTCTTTTTTAGTGCTTCTGAATTGCGCAAATGAGTTCGTACTTTCTCTTAGTACTTTTTTCCTGGTCCTTTGCAAGCGTGCACAGGTTAGCCTCTGTGCAGTCTCACTTTGTCGATTTCCATGTATGTTATCTACCGCACTTTGGAGCTTAGCTTGAGAGCTGTAACATAGAAGGACACTGACAAGGCAAGAGTACATATAGCTGACAAGTGAATCTACACACTGTGAAGGGCCGAGAAAATAAAATTATGATCCCATTTGCGTACTTCGAAGCACTGAAAAAAGATGGTGAAAAAAGTAAGTGCTCCCAAAAGGAGTAGTGATCGGAGCAGGGAGAGGGGCCAGGAAAGTTTCCCACCAACAAGGATATGAAGCGGGTTGCCAAGCAGTACATACAGGGAGCGGGCTAGAGGACTGAGTGGGAAAGAAGCCATGCCAAGTCACCCCACACTTGGTCGTCCATCAGGAGTAACGTGGGTTGTTCAGCAAGCAAGCAACCCACTGTGGCTTATTCTCAGGGTGGCTTACCATGACATGCGAACCCCCCCACAATGTAACTTCCTACAAAATGCAAAATACATAGGTGAGACTCTAGGCAATACGGTGCTCAAAGGTACCACTGTACCCGCAGGTACCTCCCTCATGCTCAGAAAGTGCCCTGCTGATACCTCCTGGCTTTTAAATTTAATTTTAATTTTTACTTTACACATTTTGGGGCTGGGTGGGTACACTTCAAAGAGGAGCGCTGACACTCTTCTGTCCAAATTTCCAATCAATTAGCGTTTATCACACTACAGCCCGCCACCATTTAAACTGGATTCCACTGTGTTCACACCCATACTGTGGCTGTGGGAAGCTTTAAAGTGTTAAGCAATTGAAATATTTCACTCTAGAGTTGGCTGTTATTTATTGGCAAGAGAGGCCATGCTAATGAGTATCAAACCAGTCAGAACAAAATTTCTTGTCTTGCAACAAGGAATTAGCTCACAATAAATTATCTTTCTAAAAGGGAGAAAATTTTCATCCCTTCACAATGAAAAGAGAGTTCAGGTATTCTGGGAATGAGTACACTGTACTCATTAGTAAGGACAAAATTTGGACAGGGCACAGAAGAATTCAGACAGGGCACAGAAGAATTCAGTCAATCTACTGAAGGCCACTTCACACATTACAATGATCTTACAAGGAATTAATATCTTTGTAGGAAATGCATGTTTACTATGATGTGTGAAGTGCAGTGGAAAAACACTCCATACTTCTCACATTATGCTAAACATGTATCTTCCTGCAAGATAATCATTCCCATAGGAAACTATAATGTGTTAAGCAGCACTTGCGTGTCCCTGTTATGAACGTAGTCAACTGGTTTGCCTGGAATATTTCAACTACTTCTAAAAAGCCACTGTTACTATATGCTTCTGTACTGGCTGATGGTTTTGGAGACTCAGTAAATCTCAGCGTTTTAAAGGGGTTTTAGGGGAGTTAAATACTTTGCTTATGATGTTGGCCTATACGTAGGTGTATTTTAATTTTTTATCTTGCAAAGACTATCATGTGTACCCCAAAACGCATTTATTTTAGTTTCTCATGGTTGTGGAACATACCTGAAAGTATAACTGGTGCTTAGATAATGTGTTTATTTTGCTATATTCTGATGATGCTGTGGATGCCCTTTAGTGGGCTGTATATACAATCAGGGCCAGAAATATTGGAACAAGGATTACGGTTTTGGCAGTTGGCCTCTGTACACCACCACATTGAAGTTGAAAGGAAACGCACCCAGATGGGAGCAAAGTCAGGACTTTCAGCTGTAATTCAAGGGGTGTGACAAAAGTGGGGCACTAACCATTCAGGAAGGACAGCCAGTGGCATACACATACACCCATCACTGGTGGCTTATAAGTAATGGAACGAATGGCTGACAAGCAGCTACATGGCCAGGTGTGGTCTGTTTCCTGGGTGCCCCATGACCAATCAAGCAGATAAAAGGCCTGGAGGTGGTTCTGAGTGTTACATTTGCATTTGGTAGCTGCTCACTGGAACTCCCAACATGAGGTCCAAAGAGGTGTCCATGCAAGTGAAGGAGGCCATCATTAGGCTGAGGAAACAAAATAAACCTATCAGAGAGATAGCAAAAACAGTGGGAGTGGTCAGTACAACAGTTTAGAACATCTTGAAAAAGAAGGAATTAACTGGCAAGCTCAGCACCAGCAAAAGGCCTGGAAGACCACGGAAGACAACTAAAGTGGATGACTGCAGAATTCTGCTCATGGTGAAGAGGAACCCTTTCACAACATCTAGCCAGGTCAAGAACGCTCTTGAGGAGGCAGGCATGTCATTGTCAACATCTACAGTCAAGAGACGGCTTTATGAATGTAAATACAGAGGCTTCACAACAAGGTGCAAACTACTGGTAACGCTCAAGAACCGAAAGGCCAGATTAGCCTTTGCCAGCAAACACCTAAAAAAGCCTGCCCAGTTCTGGAATAAGATTCTTTGGACTGATGAAACCAGGATTAACTTGTACCAGAATGATGGGAAGAGAAAAGTATGGAGAAGGAAAGGAACAGCTCATGATCCAAAGCATAGCACATCATCTGTCAAACATGGTGGAGGCAGTGTTCTGGCATGGGCATGTATGGCTGCCAATGGAGCTGGGTCACTGGTGTTTATTGATGACCTGACTGCTGATAAAAGCAGCAGGATGAATTCTGAATAGTATAGGGCTATACTTTCTGCTCAGATTCAGCTGAATGCTGCCAAACTGATAGGACTCCACTTCATATTGCAGATGGATAATGACCCAAAACTTACAGCAAAAGCTACCCAAGAGTTTCTCCAGGCAAAGAAGTGGGATATTCTTCAATGGCCAAGTCAGTCACCTGATCTCAACCCAACAGAGCATGCTTTTCACTTACTGAAGACAAGACTGAAGGCAGAAAGACCCACAAACAAGCAGCAGCTGAAGGCAGCTGCAGTAAAAGCCTGGCAAAGCATCTCAAGGGAGGAAACTCAGCATTGGGTCATGTCCATGGGTTCCAGACTTCAAGTAGTCATTGACTGTAAAGGATTTTCATCCAGGTATTAAAGGCGATCCTTAAGTTTGAAATGATGTTGGTTTGTTCCATTACTTATGAGCCACCAACGATGGGTGTGTGTGTATGCCACTGGCTGTCCTTCCTGAATGGTTAGTGCCCCACTTTTGTCAGACCCCTTGAATTACAGCTGAAAGTCCTGACTTCGCTCCCATCTGGGTGTGTTTCCTTTCAACTTCAATGTGGTGTACAGAGGCCAACTGCCAAAACAGTTATCCTTGTTCCAATATTTCTGCCCTGACTGTATGTTGGAGAGGATATAAATTACCTAGGTATTTCTAAACTAGGTTGTTCAGCAGTCCAGGATAGTTGGTTAACTGAGTGCTGCTTCCATTTTAAAATACAATAGTAATGTTGGCTGCCTCTTAAAAAAAGAATTACATAAGAAAACTCAAGTAAGTGGGTGCTAACTCATCAAATTTGCAAAGTGGAAATGCAGGATTTGCAGGAGGTGGGGAGGAGAGTGCTGCATAACCACAAGGTGTCTTTGTAAAACAAGCCACTGCTGCTGCTCCCTTTTAATGTTATTTTTCCAATCTGTCAGTAAACTTAAACATCTTTACCCAGATTGGTGGCTTAACAAAGCCTAAGGAAGATCAGGGTATCTTTCTACAGCTTTGAGCACATTTGAAAATCTGTTGTATGAAGTTCTATTTGTTCTCTCTCACCGTATTTGTTGGTGTGTACGTGTGTGTGTGTCTGCCTAGATCTAACTAAGGCCTAGATCGAACTAAGGTAATCCATTCTTAAGAACATGAGAAGAACCCTGCTGGATCAGAGCAAGGGTCCATCTAGTCCAGCATTCTGTTCACACAGTGGCCTACCAGCTGTCAACCAGGAACCCACAAGCAGGGCATGAGTGCAAGAGCACCCTCCCACCCATGTTCCCCAGCAACTGGTGCACATAGGCTCACTGCCTCTGGTACTGGAGGTAGCACATAGCCATCAACACTAGTAGCCGTTGATAGCCTTCTTCTCCAAGAATTTGTCTATCCCCCTTTTAAAACCATCCAAACTGGTGGCCATCACTATTTCTTGTGGTAGCGAATTTCATAGTTTATGTGCTGTGTGAAGAAATATTTCCTTTTATCTGTCCTGAATCTCCCACCATTCTTTCCTACGAATATGAAGCCAAGCTACATGATTCACTGGGAGATCCACGATCTTCCTTTATTAATGCAGTTGCAGTGTGTGTGTGTGTGTGTGTGTGTGTGAGAGAGAGAGAGAGGGGGGGGGGAGAGGGATAGAGAGGGAGTGTGATGGAGAGGTGTTATTTTGATCAGAGAACTCGTTCTGGAGCTGGGATGTTTAACTCTTTTTTCCCCTCCCCATGTATCATTTTCCCAATCTAACTCACCCCTTGAAGCTGCTATTTGATCAATAGGAGAAAAATACAGGCTCATGCATCAGGCCTTTGTTTTTTTTGTCATGGAGCAAATGGTGTTGTGGGTAAAAGTGTTAAGCATTCCCAACCCCTGTGCAACTCCCTCAATCAAATGAGTGGCCCTCTTGTGACTTCATTTAGTAAAAAGAAGGGGAGATCAATCGTGGAACTTCTGGCTAAACGTGAAGCTTGGTCCTGAGAGACGCATACTTCTCCATTAACTATGACGGAACCCACTGATTGAGGACCTCATCCTATATTACAAACAAGTATCAGCAGAGGAAACATGAGCGAGCCGCTCTTTCTCAGTAATAGGCATACCGTGGGATTCTGATCTCTGATAACTATGTTGGCAATCAACTTTTGGAGAGCTACGGAATAACCAAAAGAGGTGTTCTTCACTGTAATTATTTACGATGATACTTAATAATAGAAAACAACCCAAATAGGGTTCTCATCTTGGGTGTCAAAATGTAGGGAGAAACCACTTTTTGTGTGTGGATGTATTCAAGTTCTAGTATAGTTGTCACCACTCAAAGTGCTGAGAATTCAGTTGGTTACATTAAATAGAATAATTTTTAAAGCATCTCTTAAGTGAAGTAATTTTACATGGGTGTAAGTGAGCTATTGGTGGTTTGCATTTATATAGCACCTTGGACTGAGAAGTGCATTGAAAATAGTGATCCTGCTGTTTCCTACTGAATGCTTTTCAGATGTAACAGGATTGTCTTTGTGTTGATAAAGTACTGGCAACATTCAAACTGTTGGAACTATGTATAATTCCATGTAGCCGTGGCTGTTCAACTCTACATGTGGTTATTCAAAGAGTATTTAAATGCTACAAATCCCACATGGAAGCAGCTTCCCCTTGTTGGCAGGCATAATATATAAAAGGCTTTCACCTTACATAGTAGCTTATGTACATGCAACAACTGAATGCCAGAGCAGCCTACTACCTGGGATATCAGACTTTACATGCATATAGGATATGGTTATAGATGTGCCTGCTGTATAGAACACTGACAATGGTAAATACTTTTTCATGATGACCATGTTGGAACTGTAATGTTTCACTCACAGCTTCCTGGTTCTAGAATTACAGCAAACTGTACTGCAGCATCCAGGATTGTGAGACTGGCATAAACATATCAAGTGAAGATGGAATAGCATAGCTGACCTCTTTACTGAGTTGGAAAATCATGAGAACTCCTTCAGCTTTTGTAATCAATTGAAACTCTGGATGCCTGTCTCCCTCTGTTGAAGCATACAAATTATCTGGATGGTGGTATTTTACACAGGCTTTCTAAGTGTTTAAGATGATTCAAAGCTTTCTCAATGAGATTAAGCTATAACTCTCTTGCATTTTAATACATTGTAAATGCAGAGTGAAAGAACTGTAGTTCAGCATGCAAATTAGCTGTGCACTTCCTATAATCTGACTCTTTACAATGTGGCAGCTCATGCTGGGATGTTAAACAAATTGTTCTTGGGGCGAGATAGCAAGAAGCGGCATATACACACACACAAACTCACACACAAACTTACACACACACACACATATTTTTTAATAAAATGTTGTGGCAGAATGCTCACAGACTAGTTTGAAAGAGTTATATTTAAAACATTAATGAATAGTAATAAGCGAGCTAGCCAAATAGCCCAATATTCTTTAAAGTGTTTGCTCTCAGAGCTTCTTTGCATAATTAGTGTACTTGCTTATATATGTATATGTATGTATCCCCTAGAGTGTTTGTAATAACACATGCTTCCTACCTCGGTCACTTTTAAGATGTTTGCTTGTAGTGAGTTTCCACCTCTGCATATTCAAGTTGAAAGCCATGCTATAATTTACACAGTCAGTTTTCCTGAAATGGAATGGAAGCCAAGCAAGAGCATCTAATTAAATAGGGCCTCTTTCTATCGTTCTCTGACTAACCCCCAGAATATATCTATAGATCAGAAATACAAGCTAAGTGGTGTTGTCCTCTCCAGGACAGCTGATTGAAATACAAGATTGCTGTAGCAAGTTTGCAGGCATCATTTTAAAATCTGGTTGATAGGTGTGGACTTTTCCCCAAGAATATGATTTCTTCTGACGCTTAAATCTTTAAAAAAGAACACACACCACACAATCCTAAGACATTGGAACTTAACATTTGAACAACACTGAGTTATTCTGAGTCTTTGGATTAGTTGGTTCATATTGGTTAAGACGCTGAACTGCAGACCGGAAGGTCGGCAGGACAGCAGTTCGAGACCCGAGTGCCGCGTGACGGAGTGAGCTCCCGTCTTCAGTCCCAGCTCCTGCCAACCTAGCAGTTCGAAAGCAAAAATTGCAAGTAGATAAATAGGTACTGCTTCGGCAGGAAAGGTAACAGCGTTACGTGCACCTCGGTGTTCAGTCACGCCAGCCACATGACCACGGAAGCGTCTTCGGACAGCGCTGGCTCTTCGGCTTAGAAATGGGGATGAGCACTGCACCCTAGAGTTGGACACGACTGGTTGGGGACACCTTTACCTTTTTATTTATTTAGGGCTAAAGGTGATCATTGGGATGTGCTCTTAAAATATGAAGTGAGGGAAGGATACAGTCCTTGAAGGAGCTAAGACAGCTTCTGATATTTTCTTTCCTTCCTGTTAAATTTTGAACAGCATTATCATTCTGTATTTCTCATTCTTTAGCAAAAAATAGGAAAAGGAAAATGATTCAGAACCAGTTACTTTTCCATGAATCATATATTTGCAGGAAAGTTCTTGTATTTCTTGTAATCCAGTAGTAATGTGAAATTAGGATCCAGTTGATCTATTTGTGTACTTGTGTCAACCTAATGATCCCTAACGCATACAATTATAAGATGGTGAACAGCAGAAAGGGAACAAAGGACTTACTGAAGCACTGGAAAACAATGGGATGATCCTTGCAGGTAAGAGGAGTGTTGATCCCATCACACCTGTTCCTGGGTGAGGCTTTTGCAGGCATCACACACACATATGTTTCACAGTAAACAGCTAGTGACTTGAACACCTATACTGTACAGCAGCCTTCCCCAACCTGGTGCCTCTAGATGTGTTGGACAACAACTCTCATTCCCAGGCCCACGCTGGCTGAGGATGATGGGGGTTGTAGTCTGACACATCTGGAGGGCCTCATGTTGGGGAAGGTTGCTGTACAGCCTTCACAGAGCTTGAAGATACAAGAGTTCTGGTACTGTGCAGTTGTTCTTCAGTACCTACTTACAGTAACACTTGGGAGTAATTCTATCACATTGGCACTCATATTTAAGTGTCCTCTGTCTTACGTGCTTAATATTTTGTATGTGTGTTTTAGGTACCTCAAAATTTCTATCCTAATTTTTCCTTTCAGAATCCATTTCTCACAGGGCTTTACAGATTCCAGTTCCCCACATGTTGCGTTCAGTCAATGTGGCTTTGTCAAAAGCAGTCTGGTTGCTATGGCAACAGAGCTGTTAACACCAAAGATGTCATCGCTTGAAGGTAGGGAGAAGGGGGGATGGGTTTCTGTGGCTCAGCTGTGTCTGTGTTGCAGAAGCCCCCATCGCAGCCATAGTACAGTACAAGGTGCCCATTGTCTCTGACGGGTAAAAGCTTCTTAGATATGTGTTCCCCTTCTCTTTCCTTTCAGATCAACGTACACTCACATTTTTACACCTGGGGAGGCTGGAGGTAAGGTACCACCTTGAAATGCTGAAACTTCCTACACTCTTAGGCAGCCCAAGTTGAGGAGGATGCTCCTTTCTGACCAAATGGGTGTTGTGTGTAAGGCACAGCGTACTCACATGGCTGGAGCATGCAGCCCTTGGCTTGTCTTATGCAGGGTTACAGTCATGTGTGGAGTATATAATACCAAATGGTATTGGTTATAATTCTGCCCCCCACCACAATAAATGAGTGTAGTGTTTAAGACAATGACCTGTTTAAGTGAAAGAATCTGGTCCAGATTTTATCTGGACCATGAATTCACGGGGATATCTTAGACCTGTCTTCCTTAACCTGGTATCCTCCAGATGCATTGGACTACAACTCCCATAGTCCCCAGACAGCATGTCTGGGATCATGGAGGTTTGTTTATTACATTCCTATACTGCCCAATAGCTGAAGCTTTCTGGGTGGTTCACAATAATTAAAGCAATAAAATATAGCATGATAAAACACAGTGTAAAACTTTGAGAAGTTTAAAGCTACAATATAAAACCAAGGGTAAAAATCAGTAGGTGTGCAAAAATTCAAAAATACACTAACAGATTTAAAAGCGACAAAAACTGAAGGACTAAAATGCATGGGAGAATAAGAAGGTCTTTACCGGGCACTGAAAAGACCACAGCGTAGGTGTCAGGCAAGCCTCTCTGGGGAGGGCATTCCACAGATGGGGTGCCACCACTGAAAAGGCTCTCTCAGTAGCCACCTTTACTTCATTTGGCAGGGGCATCTGGAGAAGGGCCTGTGAATATGATCTTTGGGTCATAGCAGGTATATATGGGAAGAGACGATCCTTCAGGTAACCTGGGCCCAAGCCGTTTAGGGCTTTAAAAGTTAATACCAGCACTTTGAATTGGGCCCAGAAATGGAATAGAAGTCCGTGCAGATGACAGAGCACTGGTGTGATGTGTTCATATTGACCAGTCCCTCTTTCACAGTCTCACTGCCCTGTTTTGGACCAGCTGAAGTTTCCGGGCCATTTTCAAAGACAGCTCCACAAATAACGTATTGCAGTAATCCAGATGAGAGGTTACCAGAGCATGGATAACAACTGCTAGGTTATCTTTATCCAGATAAGGACATAGTTCGTATACCAGCTTAAGCCGATAAAAGGTGCTCCAAGAAGGATTGTCTCCTCCCATATGTACCTGCCTGGACCCTAAGATCATCTTCAGCAGCCCTTCTCCAGGAGTCCCTACCAAAGAAAGTGAGAGCGGTGGCTACCAAGAAGAGAGCCTTTTCTGCTGTGGCACCCCAGTTATGGAATTAGCTTCCTAGAGAGGCTCGCCTGGCTCCTATGTTGTACTCTTTTGGGGTCCAGGTAAAGACCTTATTTTCCCAGGCATTTTAGTCTTTTAGTTCTGTTTTAAATCTGTTACTGTGTTTTAAATCTCCGCACTGCTGCTAGGTTTTATTTAGCTTTTACATTTATACTGTAGTTTTACACTTTTAAATTGAGGTCCAAGCACTCAGGCTGTTGACTGATAGCTCCCAGAGCTGTGTGGTTTCAACAGTCACGTGTGCATCCCATTGGGCTCCTGCCCTTTGTCATTTGCCACATATGTGCTGGTCCCTTTGCCCAAGGTACATTGTGGTTTGAAAGGGAGCTGGCATTATGGTTGGAAAAAAGATTTCCCTGCTTTTGTGTGTTCAGTTCAACCATAACTCACAAACCACTGTACGTTTTGCCACTGATTTTATATTGTATTTTATGCTGTATGTTGTGGTTGTAATTGTTGTGAACCACCCAGAGACCTCTGGCTCTTGGGCGGTATAGACATGCTGTAAGTAAGTTTTTATCCCAACACATCTGGAGGGTACTTGGTTTGAGAAGGCTTAGAAGATCTCTGGTGGCTGCCAAGGAAAGGGCCTTTTCAGTGGTGGCACCCCAATTGTAAAATGCCCTTCCCAGAAAGGCTTGGCTGGCACCTACATTGTGGCCCTTTTGGCACCAAATGAAACCCTTTTTATTTTCCCAGGCATTTCAAGAGCTTGTAAAGGTAATTTTAAGACTGTTTTCATTCATTCATTCATTCATTATATTTCTATACTGCCCCATAGCCAAAGCTCTCTGGACAGTTTGAGGCCTTTTAAGATCATCAGTGTTCAGTCTCTCTTTATGGATATTATTGTATTGTTGCTATCTTTATTTATTAATTTAGTTTGTGCTGTTTTAGTTTAGTTTGTGCTGTGGTTGTTTTACTCTGTTTGATGATTAGGTTTTAGTGTTTTTAACTTTCAGTTTTGTAAACTGCCCAGAAGTCTATGTTGAGTGGGTGGTATATGACTATTGAAACAAATACATTAAATTAAATCTGCTATATCACACCCTCATCCCCTTTCTATAGTATAGAAATAACAGAGGAAAATAATACTGGTCTGCCTTATAAAGCTTTCGGGTTGTTGCCTACGCTATCTGCATTTAAGAGGCAGCAACTCCCCCACCCGTTTATGTTACTCTGTAAAGAGCTATGTGTGTTGATGGCACTGTATATTTTTTTAAAAGAAATCCCTCAGCAAATCTACAAAGCACAGCAATAACTGTCTTTAAAGGCCAGCTATGCACCTCTCTCCTTAACTGAACTTGTTTGCAACTTCAGCTGCAGAGGTTTAGGAACACAGGAAGTTGCATTATGTTGGATCAGACTGTCTTATCTAGTGCAGTATTGTCTACTCTGCCTGGCAACAACTCTCTAGAATTTCAGGCAGATGTCTTTCCCATCATTTGCTACCTGGGGTGCTTTCAGATTAGGCTTTTATAGCACCATCATGCTGCCTCATTCACAGAATTTTACATGGTGTCCAGATGACATTGTATCCACAGGTAGCCCTCTGCTGATTTCCCAGATGCTTCCTTTATCTTTTTCCTCACCACAGATAATCTGTTAAGGAAAAAAAGACTGAATTGCTGCACAGTGCCTTCTCCTTGGTAGTACTTTGAGGGGATCAAAGTTCAGGGCCAAACTACACATGACTTCTGTCTATAAGTATGCCTGATCCATTTTTAACTGGAGATGCCAGGGATTGAACCTAGGACCTTACGCATGTGCTCTAGCACTAAGGGCTAATCTAGACATGGCATGAAATGCATGTTTGCATCTGATGTGCAGTTTTAAAAAATGCAAGTTGAATCACCTGGGGGAGGGGCTGATAATTACTGGAATTGCATGGGCATCGGGGGAATTTAACACTTCCTTGCCCTGTTGATGCCAATGTTGGGTTTTCCTCCAAAAACAAATACCAGCTTCTGAAAAGGGATTTTCCTCGGGACCTCAGCAGAAGAGGGAAGTGTTAAATTCCTGATCATGCCTGCTGTGGTCCCAGTAATTATCATCCTCTCCCAGCTGATTCAGTATGCATTTCTGAAAACCTGCATGTTAGATGCAAAGACACATTTCACAGTCATGTGTAGTTTGGCCCTGAACTTTGATCCCTTCTATAGTCTCTAGACAGAAGATCAAGGTCACATCACTTCCTCTAGTAAACTAGGTATGATGCATGGGAGCGGTGAGCAGGGGAGGGCGAGTGATGCACTGTGTGGAAAAACAGGTAGGGGGACAGGGCAGGAGCATGCAGGGAAGCCTTGGTTTGTGTGTAAAAGAAAAAGAAAGAAGCAAACTCCAAAACCAAACCGCCTCTTCCAAACCCCGATGCCCTCCAAGCAGGAGAACCTTCAGGCTGCACATACACACTTCAAGGATTCTGAAAGATGAGCAACAGCAGTTGAGAGCAGTACACAGGCACAAAGAGAGTATACACAGAAATGGGGAAAGGGGCAAGGCCAACCCCATGCCGGTATAGATCATAATGGTTAAGATTTCCTAAACACTTCGCTGATTTAAGAAAAGAGGGAGAGAGAGGAACATGGACAAAACAATGAGAAAATTATGAGTGCACATGTCCACATTTCTAAATATGCATCAAATAAATAAAGTTGACTAACAGAAATATGCACACAAGATGAATGGTGGCAGGAAACCTTGGGGAAACATTATAACGTGTCCAATGTAAGTCTCCAGCAATTAAAAACAGCCTGAAACAGAATGATATAAAGGTATGGGGCTGGGGAAGATCTGAAGAAATTTTTTTAACACATTTTATTAAATAACCTGAAGTAGTAAATGAAATTACCAAAGCAACAAACAAGCAAAATATCCTTGCAGGGAAGTTCCTTTATTTGTAATATGAAAATTAAATATTGGCATTCCAGTAATACTTAGGTCCTATTACGGGAAACTAGTACGTTACTATTTAAAATTACAGCCTCATCCTATGAATATTTACTTGGAAGTAAGTTCTAGAGGGTCTAATAGGCTTTCTCTCGTATCCATAGGGTTGCAGTCTAAGAGCAATCCTTGCTGTGCTTTCTTTGAAGTATATTAATTGTATTCCCATGAGCCGAATGTCAAGAAAAGCATGCTTAGGATTGTGGAACAATCAGTTCTATGCAGAGTTAGGCAGCAAGTTCTCTTGTGGGAGCAAGGAGGTAGGGAAAAGGCTTAGACACATAAAGATCCAGGTTGCATGATCACCATGGGTTAAACAAGCTGCTGTGACTTGTTTAAACTGTGACATATGCTGGGCACTATTTGCCTAATCATCTTTCCAGGCACAGCTTGTGTCATCCTTACCCAGGCAGCATGGCTTGTTGGAGGGGGAAACAGCCCTCAGATAACTCACGTGCTGTTGTTGGGTTATATGAGGGTTGTTTTCCCCCCTCTGTCATACAGTTAAAACATGTGAATGTGTGTCAAATGTGTGTTATTTCTCAGCATAGCATGACAGGTAAATGAAACTGAGAGCAGTGAGAAAATTTTGGTCACAGAGCTCAGACCATTTTCTCCATTTTATTCCATGATGCGATTGCTGTCTTGGAGATTAGTTTTTAAAATCCATCTAAAATACTGTAATTTTTGCATACCTGGAATGCTGTACTTTCTCTGACCTCCTGTAGATGTGTTGCTTATTCCCATATATTTCATTTTGATCAGTAATCTGCTTAGGTTCCTGCATTACTTCATATAATTGCTTCCATATAGAACTGTAGGGGCAGTCAACTTAAGTAATAACATAGGACAGGAATGTAATGCTTTGCTACAAGGGTTCTTAGATTTTGCCATAATTGACCTGCTCAGTGGCAGAAACGTTTAAGGGGGAAAACCCTATTGGTGTGAGCGTATCCAAGAGTTTTGAAACTACGGATTAAAATATAAATGCTTCAGCAGGTGTATGTGGGGTGGAACTAAGGGTAGTGGTAGGGAGAATGTAAAAAGCAAAACAGGACCATTTAGGCCAATGGAATACCTAACAATGAAGGTTTTAGAGGACAGGGAAATCCCTGACAGAGATTCATTGTCCAAGTAACCCCCAGCACTAATTACCCTACATAGCAAGGAATACGTATGCCTCAAACAGGAGCCAGTATTGCATTAATTGTGAAGGGCAGAGGATTTGGTTGAAAGTTTGTTCTCTTGTTTCATCTAAAGATCCACAAACCCAAAGTGCTTGTGGAGGTTGTACCTATTCCAGTAATTGTTCACTTCTGATTAGGGAGACTTGCCTCACAGTTTATTGTGGAACTATACTTATTTATTGTTTTGGTGTACTTAATCTAGCAGGAAATGACCTCTTGTATCAAAAACATCCTGTCTTGTAAAAGGTTAATTGAAAAGATGCCCTGTTTGCTGCTCATGAGGAAGTGGTGCTTGAAGCAAAGGAAGTTATTTTCATTCAAGTAACCAGAGACTTTAATCTGGGCAAACAGGCATAGAATTGGTGAATCTGTTTAGTTTACTGTTTGGGTTTTTTATTATAGTAAGCTGCTCCAAGGGCATCTGCCAGTTGGGCAGTATATAAATTTAATAAATATGTGAAATAATGCAAAGTAAACAGTTACAATGAAAACTAAACAATAATGTTTTCAGTAAAATTAAATTTTACTGAAAGTAAGTAAAAAAGTTTGTTTGACATTAATACACTGTTTCAAGAAACTTACTAACAGGGAAAAATATACATTATTACAAAGAAATAGTAGTATTGAAGTAAAAGGTTATTTTTATTTCTTAAAACACACTACAAAATAAATTAGTGGAATAAAGTTTGATATAGGGAGGGAGTGGGTGAAGAGGGAGGGAAACAAACCACCCAGGGACAGAAAAAACAAACCATGGTTTGTTTGATTGTCTGCTGGACAAACCCTGGGTAAGGCAACAAACTATTGTTGAAATAAACCATGGTTTAGTATTACGTGTGAACCAGATTATTGTGACCTCTGCCCTGGGACCAATTATAATTCATATAAGCAACCTCTAGAAGTCAAAGGGGTGTCACCATGGGGAAAACAAAGTGATCCAGTCGTAACCTCTCCCAAAATACAGAACAAACTCCTGTGTAGATAAATCCCCTAAAGAGAGACTTTAAAGATTTCAGTCTTAAAAACAACATGTCTGGCTATAAAACCATAGGAAACCTGTAGCATTCGCTCCTGCTGGAAGTTGAGAAGATAAACACTATGAATTTTTACACTGCAAGGATTATTTTATGAGAGGTAATAAATATGCACCTCTGGAAACATATTAAATTCTGGTAGTTTGGTATTCTGAAACTATGAAGAGTTCTGCTTTTGTCTTAGCTTGCAGTAATAATGCAAGTATTGAGACTAGCTTAGGAATGAACTCTTATTTGCCCCTTCCAGTTTCTTCATTTCGTATGGTCAAGAAGAACTGAAGGCGTTGTGCTTATCTGTCAAGAGATCAAAAAATGTCTAAGGCATGTAGATGTGCTAAGCTCAAATTGACATGTTTAAGAATAAAACTTTGGTCCTTTTAAAATTCATAGAACACCCTGCGTTATGTGTCTTGAAGTGATGTGGATGTCTAGAAAATCCAAAGGAGGGCATACAAATGCTTAGAAAGGTGGACACATCACTATAGAATCCCATGGAATTGTATGAATATGTGTACTAGCAAAAGATGTTATGAACAATCCAAAATGGTTCTATGCAAGTACATCAGAAGCACTAGAGAAAATGGGCTGATTTAATTAATATCTGTTTCCATCTCACCCTGTCCTTAATAGAAAGATTACTGGGTGGGAAGTTGCTGGAATGAAAAATTCACCTGGATTTGCAGGAAAGTTCAATAAGTAGATGCTACTTGCTCACTCTTTCTCATAGCACTTTGTCACATAGCTTTTCAAATACCAGTTAACATTTTCATAGGTATTCTTCCCATATCTGTTGGATGGCAGACTTGTGCCATTCTTGCTGTAAACCTGTTTCACTGTAGGCCTACTCTTACTATACTGAAGGTACTGCCCCTGCTTCAGCTTTACCCCACCACAAAGATGTGGATGGACTGAACCCCTGCAAATCCAGCATTGACTTTGTCCTGTCAGCAGAAGCTGTTGTGCTTCTTTTTCTCATCCCTGCTTTCCCTGTTGAGGTTTATTTTAGATATTGTGCAAATCCACTGGCTAAGCCACCAAAGACACAGTAATGGAAATATCATAAAAAATGAAAAGTGAATGGATTGCATAATGTAAATACACGACTGAGCTATAGAAAACAGGCAAGGACTGGAAACTGGGTGCAGATGACATGGAAAGAACATAGAGGGACAGAACAGTACTAACAGTATCTAAAAGGAAATATAGCAATGGTTTCAAAGTTTAAGTTCATTAAAGCAGGTTTTGGGTGAGATTGGTATGACCTTTCATAGTATTTAAGAAGTTAAGCAAATTTTCAATATTATTAAAAATAATATTTAAGAAGTTAAGCAAATCTTTTAAGTTCACTAAAAGAGGCTGAAAGAGTGCCTTTCGGGTATGCTCTAAGTCTAGAGTTCATGATGTTAGAGGCTGTCATGTTTCTTATGAAAGGTGTTTCCAGTTGTAGGGAAGGACTTGGTAATTAAATCCTGATATTTATTTATATATAAGTTTTAATTTTCAATGGGCTGTACAAATTTGACTGTGTTGATTCAGCCTTGTGAGGAAGGTAATTGTTGTTCTCCTTTTAAAGATGGAGAATTGATAGTGACCAGGGCTGGGCAGCTTATGGTCCTCTAGATGTTTTGGCCTACAACTACCATAATTCCTCACCACTGGCTATGCTGGCTAGGACTGATGGGAGTTGTAGGCCAAAACATCTGGAGAACCACAGGTTGCCCACCCCTGACGATTCTCCCAAGGCCACACAATAGTAGTGATAGGATTTGTATACAGATTTTCCAGCACTATTGTCTAGACACCCCTGTCTCAAATTACACAGTATTAGACCTTGGTCTTATGGATTGACAGTACATGTTGACAAAGATTCTCCCATGTCAGAGTTAGCAGGATTGTTACGTTCCAGTTCTAGTATCTGATCTGATGGCAGGCATTATATAGTACTAATTGTTCTTGTTAATTGAACATTTTGATACTGGAGCACTTGGTGCCATTAATCCATGCTTTTAAAAGAGAACAAGACGCTACTTGCACACAGTTGTGTTTTTCTAACCCAGTTTTAAAATTACGACAAATGTGAATGGTTAATGAATTTTTATATAATTTGTTTCAGATACATTAGCCTCAAAAGTACACACAGTTAAAATAATGCTATTTTAGTTTTTCATAGTATTATAAAGAGCTGTGAGTATCATTTCTTGGGACTCTGTAAATGCTGCCACTTCTGAAGTCGGATTTATTTCTGCACTTGTTAATCATTTTAGACAGGCACCTTATATTGTCAGAGCCCTCCAATTATTTACAGTGCACAAATAATTGGTGAAGCACAAAGGGACAGAACCCCTGGCTGCCTGTACTGAAATTTTTTGTACCAGGTAAACTTGTTGAAGGATTAACAGGGTTGGGTTTCATTGGAGGCTTGCTAAATTTGGAAAGTGACAAACTGTCATCCCACAGGATTTCCAAAAGCAGTCTGAGGAAAGACAGCTAGAAAGGGATTGATGAGAAGGTCAATTCATTTAGAAACTGCCGCAATTATGATGGATTGATATGGAGTGGAAATTTCCCCAGTCTCTTAGTGCTGCATTATCTTTTTGTCTTGTTGCTAAGGTGCTCAGTAGCTTACGGAGTATGAAGAGAGTGGGAAGAGCAAGGAAATGATTTGGAATTGTTTGATAGACAATGGTATTTCAGAACTTGACATATGCACCTGAAGCTACCTGACTATTACTATTAAAACACTGGATTTTGTGTTAGTTATGCTGCTTCTCAGAAATTTATCTAGCCTCAAAGGAGAAGACAATTTATTATAAATTATAAACTGATTAAAGGCTTCTAAATGAATGTTTAACTCTTGAGTTCCTCATAGCCCCTATGTAACTTCAATCCCTGTGTGGGTCTAGTGCAGCCTTCCCCAGCTTGGTGTTCTCCAGATGTATCAGACTACAATCCTATCATCCCAAGCCAATGGCATTGTTGGCTGAGGATGATGGGCATTATAGTCCAACACATCTGGGGGTGCCAAGCTGGGGAAGTCTGGTTTAGTGTGTGTTTAGGTAGGAAATTTTGTATACAAAATTGTATATTTATATGTTTCATGATATGAATTCCCCCCTACACACTTTTTTTGCTTTTTTGTTTGTCCATTATTGTTGCCGTTGTGTGTTTTTTTTAAGTAGGCAATTTTGGACTAAACTTAAGATATTAAAACCACAGATGGTAATTGAAAAATGGGAGTATATCATGCCACTATCTCAAGTTGTTGCTGCTGCTTCTTAGGGCATAAGAACAGGAAAAGGGGAGAAGCAGTGGAGTAGGAAATGTGCATGTGTTGTCTGGTAGTACAGAAATTTAAAAAAACAGTTGAGTTTGGTTGACTTGGACATGCAGGACTGCTACCCAATTGCTGCTTCCCATCACGAAACAGAAGGTTCATATACATTTCAGGCTCTGACACCTTGTAAATAGCAGCAACAAGAATGTGGTAAGTAATGTCACATGTTTCTGATAAGTATACATATGAGAAAATAATGCATTTTAAAGCCTCAGCTTTACTGTGATTTTACAGACTGGGCTGAATTGCACATAATGCTAACCCATGGTATGGGTTGTTGAATTTTGGTTTATCGTGATGCATGAACATGGTCGCGCTAACAAACAATGGTCTGTTGTTGATTTGAACTCTGGGTTGTTAAAACCATGGCTGGTGGTTGTGTGTGAACCCAGAACCATGGGTTGTTTCACCGGGCTACCATCAAAAGTAGCAACCATATGTCTATTTTCCTTCCATAACATCTGGTACAACTAACCTCAAGTTGTGACATCACAATGTGCCTCTCTTTCTCCGCCCCATGGCACATCATTAACAGTTTGTGGTGGGGATGCTGTACATTATGACATCAAGTATGAGGTGAATTGTAGTAGACGCGGAGAGGGTGGGGTTGCCATTTTCATTGGCAGCCACACATTTAATGCAGTGTCTACCCTTTGTGTTCATTACATTGCAGACATAATATTACCTTTACATGCCTTTGAGCTCTGTCACTTTTCAAAATGAGCACTTCCTTAATTTAAGTTTTCTAGTTAAACATCATATGCTTGATTACGGGATGTTGGGTAGTAATCTATGTGCGTTTTTCTCTCATTCAGGCTTGAGCCAGAAGCTTGTCCAATGTGAACTCTCTTGCCCTTTTAATGAGCCACATAATTGTTGTTGTTGTTCAGTCGTTCAGTCGTGTCCGACTCTTCGTGACCCCATGAACCATAGCACGCCAGGCCTTCCTGTCCTGCGCTGTCTCCCGGAGCGTGCTCAAGTTCATATTCATTGCATCCGTGATGCTATCTAGCCATCTCATCCTCTGCCGTCCCCTTCTCCTTTTGCCTTCAGTCTTTCCCAGCATCAGGGTCTTTTCCAGGGAGTTTTCTCTTCGCATTAGGTGGCCAAAATATTGGAGCTTCAGCTTCAGTATCTGTCCTTCCAATGAACACTCAGGGTTGATTTCCTTTAGGATTGACTGATTTGACCTCCTTGCAGTCCAGGGGACTCGTAAGAGTCTTCTCCAGCACCACAGTTCGAAAGCATCAATTCTTCGGCGCTCAGCCTTCCTTATAGTCCAGCTCTCACAGCCATACATTACTACTGGGAAAACCATAGCTTTGATTAGACGGACCTTTGTCGGCAAGGTGATGTCTCTGCTTCTTACTATGCTGTCTAGGTTGGCCATAGCTTTCCTCCCAAGGAGCAAGCGTCTTTTAATTTCATGGCTACAGTCACCGTCTGCGGTGATCTTGGAGCCCAAGAAAGTAAAATCTGTCACTGCTTCCATTTCTTCCCCTTCTATATGCCAGGAAGTGATAGGGCCAGATGACATGATCTTAGTTTTTTTAACGTTGAGTTTCAAACCAGCTTTTGCACTCTCCTCTTTCACCCTCAACAAGAGGCTCTTGAGATCCTCTTCGCTTTCTGCCATTAGGGTGGTATCGTCTGCATATCGGAGGTTGTTGATAATTCTCCCGGCAATCTTAATTCCGACCTGTGATTCATCCAACCCGGCATTTCTCATGATGTACTCTGCATATAAGTTAAATAAGCAGGGTGACAATATGCAGCCTTGTCGTACTCCTTTCCCAATTTTGAACCAATCGGTTGTTCCATGTCTGGTTCTTACTGTTGCTTCTTGACCCTCGTACAGGTTTCTCAGGAGACGGGTAAGGTGGTCTGGTATTCCCATCACTTTCAGAATTTGCCACAGTTTGTTGTGATCCACACAATCAAAGGCTTTAGCGTAGTCAATGAAGCAGAAATAGACGTTTTTCTGGAATTCTCTTGCTTTCTCCATGATGCAGCGAATGTTGGCGATTTGATCTCTAGTTCCTCTGCCTCTTCGAAACCCAGCTTGTACTTCTGGTAGTTCTCGGTTCGCATACTGCTGAAGCCTAGCTTGTAGGATTTTGAGCATCACCTTGCTGGCATGTGAAATGAGCGCAATTGTGCGGTAGTTTGAACACTCTTTGGCGTTGCCCTTCTTTGGAATTGGAATGTAAACTGACCTTTTCCAGTCTTGTGGCCACTGTTGAGTGTTCCAGATTTGTTGGCATATTGAATGCAGCACTTTAACAGCATCATCTTTTAGGATTTTAAATAGCTCGGCTGGAATACTGTCATCTCCGCTAGCTTTGTTGTTACTAATGCTTCCTAAGGCCCACTTGACTTCACTCTCGAGGATGTCCGGCTCAAGTTCAGTGACCGCACTATCATGGCTATCAGGGACATTCAGATCTTTCCTGTATAGTTCTTCTGTGTATTCTTGCCACCTCTTCTTAATCTCATCTGCTTCTGTTAGGTCCTTGCCTTCTTTGTCCTTTATCATGCCCGTCTTTGCACAAAACGTTCCCTTGAGATCTCCAATTTTCTTGAAGAGATCTCTAGTCTTCCCCATTCTGTTGTTTTCCTCGATTTCTTTGCATTGTTCATTTAAGAAGGCCTTCTTGTCTCTCCTTGCTATTCTCTGGAACTCTGCATTCAGTTGGGTATATCTTCCCCTTTCTCCCTTGCTTTTCGCTTCCCTTCTTTTGTGAGCTACTTGTAAAGCCTCATCAGACAGCCACTTGGCTTTCTTGCATTTCTTTTTCTTTGGGACGGATTTCGTTGCTGCCTCCTGAACAATGTTACGGACCTCCGTCCATAGTTCCTCAGGCACTCTGTCTATCAGGTCTAATCCCTGAAATCTATTCCTCACCTCCACTGTATATTCAGAAGGGATATGACTGAGGTCATACCTGAACGGTTTAGTGGTTTTCCCGACGTTCTTCAATTTAAGCCGAAATTTTGCAAGAAGCAGCTCATGATCTGAGCCACAGTCAGCTCCAGGTCTTGTTTTTACTGACTGTATGGAGCTTCTCCATCTTTGGCTGCAAAGGACATAATCAATCTGATTTCGATATTGACCATCTGGTGACGTCCATGTGTAGAGTCGCCTCTTGTGCTGTTGGAAAAGAGTGTTTGCTATGATCAGCATGTTCTCTTGGCAAAACTCTATTAGCTTTTGTCCTGCTTCATTTTGTACACCAAGGCCATGCCTGCCTGTTATCCCGGTGATTTCTTGACTTCCTACTTTAGCATTCCAATCCCCTATGATGAAGAGGACATCTTTTTTTGGTGTTAGTTCTAGAAGGTGTTGTAGGTCTTCATAGAACTGATCAACCTCAGCTTCTTCGGCCTCAGTGGTTGGGGCATAGACTTGAATTACTGTGATGTTGAATGGTTTGCCTTGGATTCGTACTGAGATCATTCTATCATTTTTCAGATTGTACCCCAGTACTGCTTTTCCCACCCTTTTGTTGACTATGAGTGCTACTCCATTTCTTCTAAGGGATTCTTGCCCACAATAGTAGATATGATGGTCACCTGAATTAAATTCGCCCATGCCTGTCCATTTTAGTTCACTGATTCCCAAGATGTCGATGTTCAATCTTGTCATCTCATGTTTGACCACCTCCAGCTTACCTTGATTCATTGATCTGACATTCCAGGTTCCTAAACAATATTGTTCTTTACAGCATCGGATTTTCTTTTCACCGCCAGACACATCCACAGCTGAGTGTCCTTTCGGCTTTGGCCCAGCCGCTTCACTCTTTCTGGCGCTACTTGGAAATACCCTCTGCTCTTCCCCAGTAGCATATTGGACACCTTCCGACCTGAGGGGCTCATCTTCCGGCGTCATATCTTTTAGCCTTGTGATACGTTCCATGGGGTTTTCTTGGCAAGAATACTGGAGTGGGTTGCCATTTCCTTCTCCAGTGGACCACATTTTGTCAGAACCCTCTGCCATGACCTGTCCGTCTTGGGTGGCCCTGCACGGCATAGCTTATGGCTTCACTGAGTTACGCAAGCCCCTTCGCCACAACAAGGCAGTGATCCATGAAGGGGGAGCCACATAATAACAGCGTTTAACTGGTCAATTATTTGTGATAGCTGAATCCCTGATTATCTTTATCTTCATCAACCATCAAAATACTTGGGAGAATGTATCTTGCTGTCGGCAAATATGCAATGCCTTAAGTGTTCAAGTCTGGCTTCCTCTCTATGGGTAATTGATACAGAGGATGAAATGTAATCAGTTCTAAATGCACATATTATAAACAATGATTTGCATATTAATTGTGAAAAAAGAGGTGCTGCCATTGACTCATCCTGAGCCCCTTTGCAGTTAACTTGATTTACTAATTTGTAAGTTGTCAGTCTGTGCTGTGGGCAGGGGTGACCACAGGATGTTTCTGAGCACATGCTCAGCCCAGAAATTTGGTGAGCAAATTTGAGGATGTCTGTTCTTTGTTTCTTTGCAGTTGTGAAATAGCTCATTAGTAGAGAAAAGAAAGAGGAAAGAAATGGTTACTGACATTCTGGATCCTAAAGAGGAAAACTTGTCACCCCAAATACATAACTTATTCCAAACATTAATATGGAATAGACAAATTCAGGGAATTGTGTATATTTAAGAAACTGTCCAAAACAAGAGCAGAAAAATTGAGGAGGGGGGGGGGAAATAGATTTCTGCTGCAAAGTAATGCCACCAAGACAGAGGCATACTACTAATTCATTGACAATTTATTTTCATTGCAACCAGCTCCACTTTGCCTGATGGGTTGGCTATGTGTACTGAGTGTTCCACTAAGATGAAATGGAACCATCTTGAATATATGTAGCACATTTACCTGGAGATAAGTCCCATTGAACTCAGTAGAGCTTACTTCAGAGTATACACGCACACGATTGCACTGTAAGCTTCTTATAAAAGGTGATGACCTTGCTGAAAGAGTTTGTATATGAGGGAATGTTTAGGAAGAAAATTGATTTTTTAATGATGTATATTATTCAGTGTCTGGAGTGGCTGTATAGGGTTAAAAGCTTAACTAACCAAACCTAATAAGCCTGATACATTGTTGTTGCCTCAGTTGAGTGTCTGAAATTTCTAATTTGTGTTAATCTGCCCAAGGATTATTATACTTACATTTTAGCTGACATTGTGGTAACCCCTTTTATACAATATATAAAGCAGAAAAGAGACAACAGTGATATTATGGGATGGCCTTTTGAAGAGCAAATGTGACCAGAGACTAATAGATACTTAAAAACAAAACCACAGAGCAAGAGAGGTAAAGGAAGTGTGCACGCGTGTGTGTGTAAAATTACTTCTATAAATCTATACAGACCTATTGAATGGGAAGTGGGGAAAATAGTTCTGTACTTCTGCAACTTTAGCAGGAGTGGGTAACCTGTGGCCTCCAGATGTTTTGGCCTGCGGCTCTAGGTTCCCTCATCATTGGCTAGGGCTGATGGAAATTGTAGGCCAAAACATCTGGAGGACCAAAGGTTCCCCACCCCTGACTTAGAGCAACCTTTAACCAAAGATTTGAAATTCATATATGCTTTTTATTATGTGTTACACTTCTGTGATAAGGAGCACTGGTGCTGATAACTGTTTTTAGTTCTTGTGGCTACACCAGCCCTATTCTGGTATTAGTGCTTGAACCTATGGAGGGAGGAGAAGCAGGGCTGTGAATGCTAGCCCCGCCCCCACTCCCACCATTCCTATGCCCATGGGCTCCACTCCCAACCTTCCTGAACTGAGCAGAAAAGTCTGAAGGAGGCTTCTTTGCTCATTCCAGAATTTCGAGGAGGATTCTAAGTGCGTTCAATAAAATGCATGAAGAATTCTCCTTCAGACCTTTCTGCTCAATGCAGGAAGGTCAAGGGTAGAGCATGGGAATGCTGTAGGTGGGACTAGTGTGCTCCTCCCTGCTCCTCCCTCCACAGGTTCAGGCAATAACACTTGAATAGGGCTACTAATACATCTGTTATGGAGGGGGGCCAACCCGACTGGGTCAGTGGGTGCATTTGGAATTCTGAGAGAGTTTTGTGAGTGCTCTACCAAAGACAAATTGGATGTTCTTAATACTTATGGAAGTCCATTGGTCGACACAGTTGCTACAGTTTCCAGAGGGTAACCATGTTAGCTCTATTGCAGCAAAAATAACAGTTCTGTGGCACCTGAGGGCACAATCCTATGGCTGCTAGACAGCGGCTAGACAGCCATAGGATTGGTCAGTTCCTGGGAACTGACCTTGGAGCCCATGCTCCGAGGCCAGTTCCCAGAGAACCGCTTCCCCACCCCCTCCCCTGCTGCCTCGTAGCCAGTGCGGATCGTCCCCGTGCTCCACGCGTGTAAGAGCAGCATGGAGCAGGGGGAAAGGGGGCATTCCCTGGGGTAAGGCAGGGAGTTCATAAGTGCCAGTACAACACTTCCTTCGTGTTGTTTGGCCTCCCCACCCTGTGCGCCGATGTCTCATGGCTAGACAGCCAAAATTGGCTATCTAGCTGTGACTGCAGGGCAGCTGGATTGTGGAGGAGACGGTCCCCTCGGTGCTCCTCCCGCTGTGCGGGAGTTTGGAGGTGGCCGACTATCCCCATAGGATTGGTCCCTCCAAGACTAACCAATTTATTTTGTCATAAGCTTTCACCTGAAATTCTCTATAATACTCTATGGTTCTGGTGAAGTGGACTAGAGCCAATCTACACTGTTGATTTAAAGTGGAGGCAGACCACATCAGGGTCGTTCACAACAGATGACACTGTCACAAATCCGCAGCCACCCCACTGCTTCCCTCTTGAAATCCTGGGTGTGATGACCTGCAAGTGATGTAGTCAAGGGGTGGTACTGCCCTTCCCCCCCTTCCCTCTTTTTCCCCATTTGCAGTAGGGCTGCTTTCACAATATGTAGCCTCCTTTTCCCATACATAATAGCATTAGCAATGTTTCATTCACAATTGTGTAGCTAGTTTATATATACTGTACAATCAAGAATACACAGATCTGAAGAAGAAAGTGCAGCCAGTAGCAGGAACCTGCAGCTGTGGTATTTCACAGTCATGTTACTGTGATACACCTACAACTTCGCGGTGGCGGGATACACCTACAATTAAAGCATGCCCAGAAGGGAAGGAGAGAGGGCAGCCCGTACAGCAAGGGAGCATGGACAGAGCTGGGAACAACACTGGGTTGCCCCTTAGAGTAACGCAGTAACACTGAGAGTAACACTTAGAGTAGCACTGGGTTGCCCTTTAGAGTAACGCAGCAGTTTGCTTTTTCCATTCACTGATAGCAGCCACTGATTCATTCATGTGTCCCCCTCAGAGTAGTCCCCCATGTGTGCAACTTTCCTTTGTGTTTGTGGGGAGGAAGAGGAAGCTTAGTGTGGGTTGTGGAAGCAGCAGTGGAGGCTGCTGCTACTGACTCCAGAGCGCTAGCAGAGGGAGGCAATTCCAGCCCTTTCCCTCCATGTGCCTCCTTTCTGCCCGCTCATCACTTTGTCTCCGAGCTTCAGTATTGCTGGTTCACAGTCAGTGGATGCAAGGGGAAGAGGTGTAGGGTAAAGTAATCTCTTCCATTAAACTTCCTGTGGAGCATAGAGAGGGGCTGGAGCAAGCCTCTCTGATTGGCTGAGCAGCATCTATGGGGCTGATGTTCACTTCTTCTAGTGGGACTCCGCCCATCAAACTGCAAGGTAAGGTGGATTAAAGTGCAGTTTGACCTGTGAAAAGTGGGTTTTAAGGTAGGGTTTACTCCGCATAAAGTACCACAAGACTCTTTGTTGTTTTTACAGTTGTTATAGAAGCATAAGCTAAATTTAAAGGGCTCTAAAAATGCAAAGAATGGAGAAAGAACATCTGAACGCTGCCCCATGGAACAGGAGGAGAAGTAGCCACCAATCAAAGGTTAAATGTCATAGTTGTTTTTAGATTCTACTGTCATAATCATGTTTTAGATTCTTACTTGAATAACAATTCGTCTTGTGCTGAGGATATGGAGAGGCCTTTGTTCACAGGATTCAAGGTTGAAACAGTGGAATGCTAGAGCAGAGGCTGCACAGCATGACATCTGGCATGGGTGCTTGAGAATTAATCTCTGTTGTTGTGCAGCATGCTGGCAAATACTGATTTCAGTGGCTCTTTTTGCTCTTGCAGTCACTGCCTTCCTTGTAGTCAGTAACATGGAGGTGGGTGAAATCCAACGCCACTGAAGTCAGTGGGAGTTTTGCTGTGTACTTCAGTGGGACATGGATTAGATCCTTGGTTAGTATGTGCAAGAGAGGTTAAATTAAACACTTGTTCTATTATTTTACCTTGGCCTTCTCTTGATATGACTGCTGTTGTTACTGTTACTGCTATTAACATTGTTGCTGGTTTTGTTGTTGGCTTTTATTGTTTTTTTATTTTTATCACTTTTAATATTTTAACTGTTTTTATGTATTTTATTGCTGTAAAATAAAATTGGGTGCCTTCACACATGGCTTCTCCATTTTGGCTTTATTTCTGTAAAATAAATAATAACACAGTGTAATATGTCATGTGTTGTTGTTCATCTGAGGTTGTATTTACCTAATTTTAAGACCTGCTAAGGACCAGATGATTTTTATTATGTCCTGATATGTAAAACCATAGAACTCAAAGAGGGTGTACTTTCTTTTTCACATGACTGTATGAGTGTTTCACCTGGGAATCTTAGGCCACTACAATTGGTGTTCTGTTTACTTTTCTGGATCTGTCATGTTGTAAATAATTCCTAGATAATTTGATTTGTTTCTCATTCGGTGGGTATTGTAGTCTAAGATATGTCTTGTGATGACCTAGTGTTATAAACAACGAAACTGAAATGAACTGAAGGAATGCCTGACTTTAAAACCTTGAGACTGGTTACTCGTGGAAGTTTGCAGGTCCTTTACATGATGTCAACCTCCAGCACCTCTCCCGTGGTTTTCAGCCATTTCCACGGCTTAATTTGAAATGGAAATAATGAATTAATAAAAAGAACTGGTTTTAATCAGTTTAAATTTGTCTTTGTAAAGAGGAACTGGTGCTATAATAAAAGCGCCATCTAGTGGCTGTATAATGAAACATATAGAACTCACAGATAATGGGGAAAAGGGGGGAAGGGAAGTGCATGTAAAGGGGCAAGCTTAATCCTGCAAAGAATCCGGAAGCAGAAGCCCTAGTAAAATCACAGGATATAAAGGCTCAGTGTGGAGAAGCCCTGGGTGCCACTTAGGCTTAAGTTCAGGCTTGCCTCCCCTCTGATCACTTCTGTGTCTTAACTGTTCTAGGGCACAGTCATTTAGGGTATTTAGAAATTTTACCTCTTACGGTTTGAACATGCATGAGAGTTTATGTTAGGATAATTGAAGTCACCCATTACTGTAAACTTTTCTCCTTTGGATGCCTCCCTGATTTCATTCTCCATCTCAAGATTACCCAGCTCACCAGCGAGAACTACCGGAAGTACAAGCTGGGTTTCGAAGAGGCAGAGGAACTAGAGATTGAATCGCCAACGTTCGCTGGATCATGGAGAAAGCAAGAGAATTCCAGAAAAACATCTCTTTCTGCTTCACTGACTACGCTAAAGCCTTTGATTGTATGGATCACAACAAACTATGGCAAATTCTGAAAGAGATGGGAGTACCAGACCACCTTACCTGTCTCCTGAGAAACCTGTACGAGGGTCAAGAAGCAACAGTAAGAACCGGACACGGAACAACCGATTGGTTCAAAATTGGGAAAGGAGTACGACAAGGCTGTATATTGTCGCCCTGCTTATTTAACTTATATGCAGAGTACATCATGAGAAACACCGGGTTGGATGAATCACAGGTCGGAATTAAGATTGCCGGGAGAATTATCAACAACCTCAGATACGCAGACGATACCACCCTAATGGCAGAAAGTGAAGAGAATCTAAAAAGCCTCTTGTTGAGGGTGAAAGCGGAGAGTGCAAAAGCTGGTTTGAAACTCAACATTAAAAAAACTAAGATCATGGCATCTGGCCCCATCACTTCCTGGCATATAGAAGGGGAAGAAATGGAAGCAGTGACAGATTTTATTTTCTTGGGCTCCAAGATCACCCCAGACAGTGACTGTAGCCATGAAATTAAAAGACGCTTGCTCCTTGGGAGGAAAGCTATGGCAAACCTAGACAGCATAGTAAGAAGCAGAGACATCACCTTGCCGACAAAGGTTCGTATAATCAAAGCTATGGTTTTCCCAGTAGTAACGTGTGGCTGTGAGAGCTGGACTATAAGGAAGGCTGAGCGCCGAAGAATTGATGCTTTCGAACTGTGGTGCTGGAGAAGACTGTTACGAGTCCCCTGGACTGCAAGGAGGTCAAATCAGTCCATCCTAAAGGAAATCAACCCTGAGTGCTCATTGGAAGGACAGATACTGAAGCTGAAGCTCAAATATTTTGGCCACCTAATGCGAAGAGAAAACTCCCTGGAAAAGACCCTGATGCTGGGAAAGATTGAAGGCAAAAGGAGAAGGGGACGGCAGAGGATGAGATGGCTAGATAGCATCACCGATGCAATGAATATGAACTTGAGCACACTCTGGGAGAGAGCGGAGGACAGGAAGGCCTGGCGTGCTATGGTCCATGGGGTCACGAAGAGTCGGACATGACTTAACGACTGAACAACAATAGTATGGTACCACAGCATCATATAAGGGGGGAAATGAGAGCAAATAAAATTAAAAAGTGACTACTCGCTATCAA
Source organism: Heloderma suspectum (assembly GCF_057233095.1). Classification (NCBI taxonomy): domain Eukaryota; kingdom Metazoa; phylum Chordata; class Lepidosauria; order Squamata; family Helodermatidae; genus Heloderma; species Heloderma suspectum. The sequence continues at coordinate 283,314,335 of NC_139459.1, forward strand.
AGAGTTTTTTTATTGCATATTTCAACATAATCGGTCAAAAAATTAAACAGGAGAATACTTGATGCAGCTATAATTTTCCAGCTTTTATGTGGGAGGGGCCATAGCTCAGTAGTAGAAGGTCCTGGGTTTGATCCCTGGCACCTCTATGTAGGGCAGGAAAAACTCCTGCCTGAAACTCTGGAGAGCTGCAGCCAGTCAGTGTCAACAGTACAGGGGTAAATGAACCAAGGGTCTGCCTCAGTATATGGCAGCTTCTCATCTCATAGATGTCATCTCATAGAATCATAGGGTTGGAAGGGGCCTACAAGACCATCAAGTCCAACCCCCTGCTCAGTGCAGGAAGTCTCCCATCCAAGGGCTGACTCTGATCAGACGAGATCAGGCGCATCCACCCTGATGTACCTGTCTTCCTATGGGAACCTAATCAAATTGAGGCTTGTTTACATCCTTCTACATTGATGGGAGCTTTTAAATACAGGTGTCAGGCCTGCAAGGATTCATAAGGATTCATTATTAGTCATGCTACGTATTTATGTATATGGTTTCCACTCTCTTACGGTGTACTTTAGTTGGATCCTTAATATGCTGCACTGCTGCATTGGTTGCACCAGCAATATCCCTTTTATATAGGGATAAAAATATTGTTAAAAGTTAAATAGGTATATATTTGTGTTTGCAAAGATGCTGTTTCTGTTCTTTAAATAATCCCCAGGGAAGAAGGAAGCTCTTAAATCTACCAAATAATACCAGTTTATTCTTTTTCTTTTTATACATTATGTACCAGACTTGGCTGCAATGGCCATTCCTTGGCAAAAAGAAGCATTCCTACCTGCTGCAAGGCACCATTTCTCGTATAGATAAAATGTGTGAAATAATACATTTTAGAAGCAATTTTTTTACAGTATTTAATTTCAGACCTTTTGTTTTACTTTCAGTTTTACTGCCAATAATTTGTTTAGTCTTTTACCATAGTAATGGTGGGAAGCTGGTTTTAACATACTGGTTTATCAGCAAGAATGGCAGGCTATATTGGGTTGGATCCAGAATCTGTGTTCCACGAGAGGAAGGGCTGTGCTTGCAAAAGCTCCCTTTGCCTGATTTTTGGGGATCCCTTGGTTACACCACAGCTCACCCCATTCAGCAAGGTCTCCTGATTCTGTGTAGCATTTTTAGGGGGCTGAAGGTGCTGCCGTGGAAAGGGGGGGCAGGGAAGACCACTTCCACCAGCATAGTATTGGGGGTTGCTTGGCATATTCTCAGAAAATGCATATTTTCTGGAGAAATGCCTTGCAGCTTCATGTTTTACTTAAGGGTGAATAACCTTTACCCCCCCACACACATGCAAATGTCTGACAGAAACAATATATGGGAAGGGGTGATCCAGTACACATTGTTTACCTGGACTTCCAAAAGGCGTTTGACAAAGTTCCTCACCCAAAACTCCTGAGCAGAAAGCAGAGAGCAGGCATAAATGGTAAATTCTCCAGATGGAGGGATGTAAACAGTGGGGTTCCACAGGGATCTGTATTGGGACCAATGCTTTTCAACTTGTTCATAAATGATCTGGAATTAGGAGTGAGCAGTGAGGTGGCCAAGTTTGCTGCTGGCACCACATTATTTAGAGTGATTAAAACAAAAAGGGATTGCAAAGAGCTCCAAAAGGATCTCTCCATACTGGGAGAATGGGCATCAAGGTGGCAAATGTGGTTCAATGTAAGCAAAGTGATCCATGTTGGGGCAAAAAATCCCAACTTCACATATAAGCTGATACCATCTGAGCTAGTGGTGAGTGACCAATCTTAGGGTTGTGGTGGACAGCTTGATGAAAATGTTGACCCAGTGTGTGGCTGCTATGGAAAAGGCGAATTCCATGTTAGGCATAATTAGGAAAGGAATTGAAAATAAACTGCCAAGATCATATTGCCCGTATATAAATCTATGGTGCAATCACACTTGGAACAGCACAGTTCTGATCACTGTACCTGAAAAAGTATATTGTGGAGCTGAAAAAGGTACAGAAATGAGCAACCAAAAATGATTATGGGGCTGGAGCAACTCCCCTATGAGGAAAGGTTACAACATAGGAACAGCCATGTTGGATCAGATCAAGGGTCCATCTACACCAGCATTCTGTTCACACAGTGACCAACCAGCTGCCCACGGGAACCCACAAGCAGGACATGAGTGCAATGGCACCCTGCTACCCATGTTCCCCAACAACTGGTGTACATAGGCATACTGCCTCTGATACTGGAGGTAGCATAGAGCCATCAGGACTAGTAGCCATTGATAGCCTTCTCCTCCCTGGATTTGTCCAATCCACTTTTAAAGCCATCCAAATTGGTGGCCATCACTACCTCTGAATTCCATAGTGAATTCCATAGTTTCATTATGCACTGTGTGAAGAAGTATTTCCTTTTATCTGTCCTGAAGCTCCCACCAATCAGCTTCATGGGATGACCCCGAGTTCTAGTATTATGAGAGAGGGAGAAAAATATCTCCTGGATTTCTCAGTGAACTGGCTTTTTCTGAGTCATGAGGATTCCGTGGAGTTGCAGACCATTTTTTTTAACTTTTGAGAAGGATTTGAGCACATGCATCTTTGTAAACAGGAACAAAATTCTTGTACAAAAAAAATCAAATTCTGTCAATGAGCAGACAGAATGAAAGAATCCTGACAATAAGCAAAACACAGATGGAATGGATTTAACAAAATCTGTACATCCCTACTTCTTCACAACTCTTACTGAAATGCTAGTTGAATCCTGATAGAGAATTGCAGCTGCATGGGTTGGTCAAGCTCTCTTTGTGTAAATCTAAGTTAAGATGGAAACATGTTTACCAGTACCACAGCACATCATGTTCTGGACAATGATACCAGGTGGCACGATATGTCAGTCTGTTGTAGTGGAAGTCTGTACATCCAGAAAGTTATTAACTATATGTTAACACAGTTTCCACTTGAGAATATGGAAAGCATGTTATAGAGTGTTCCCATCTTAACTCATATTTACACAAAGGGAGCTTGTCCAAGCCATAATGCTGCAATTCCTTATCAGGATTCAACTAGTGAGAAGCTTTGCAGTTTTTCCTCCACTGCAGACTTGTGGTAATGACCCTATTTCTTATTTCAAAACAATGTTGAAGGAGGAAGATGGCAGTGTCTCCCTTAAAAAGCAGAAACTCCTGAAACAGCATCAAACTTTTCTACCTTTTCATTAATGGTTTCTTCGTTTCCATTTTGTTTTGTCCCATTATAGCATGTTTTGTAGAATGCTAAACTTTAAATGGATTTTGAACTGATGAACAGCAACCACTTTTATTTTTATTTAATTAAATTTATTTTAATCAAATTAGTACAATTTGATTCTCAATAGGATGTCAGGGGATGACTGGCATATTTCTCGATTTCTCTTCTTTAATGCTATATGATTTTGTGCCTTCTGTGACATTTCATGGGAAAAACCCTGGTACTTTTGGAAAGATAACAAGAATTCTTTCATCCACTGAGCATTCTGGCTTGCTAGCATAACTGAAAGCTATTTTATTGATAGTCCCTAACATTAAAAAAAATGACTCAGCCTTTCAGGAGATGCTTAGAAATAATATTTGAAAGCATATATGTTGTGTTCCCATTATTGCCTTTTAAGACCTGTAAGAATACATTTGCTGAATCACACTAGGAGTTCACTTGGGCTGTTTCTACCCAAGACATTTATTGTGCACTCATGATTAGTCACCCATGGAAGTTTGCTGGTCCTATACACGACATCGTCATCCTCCAGCGCACCTCCCACTTTTTGCAAGCTTTATCATGGTTTTTTTTCATGATGATGAAAGTTCAGCATTTTCCCTCCTCCCGCTATGAACCATGGTAAATCTATGGTGTATTGATGAAATGGCACTGTGCTATTGCTGTGATAAAGCACCATCTAGTGTCTGTCTAATGAAACATATAGAACTTGTCTAGAAAGAAAGAAAGAAAGAAAGAAAGAAAGAAAGAAAGAAAGAAAACACCACGTGGAAAGGAGCTGATCGTAATCCCACAAAGAATCCAGAAGCAGAAGCCCTGCTAAAGTTGCAGGATTTTAGCTTCATGTAGAGCAACCCTAGCTCATTATCCTGTTTCTAATGATCGTATGTACTATGTAGACATTTTGGGATCTTTAAACAGGGGTGTTCAACCTTTTTTGGTCCAGGGGTCGGACTTGACCCAGACCAGTCCAGCAGGCTGGATGATGTCAGGGAGCGGAGGCACATCCCAGAGCCCTGCGCCCCTAGTTTGCTTTTCTCTATGCAGAGAGAGGCATGGAGAAAAAGATACAGCTGGCACTTGGAGGAGCAGCTCCTCCAAGTACTGGCTGAGTGACCAGCTTTGTGTGCCACTCATCATTCCAATTGGAATGGTGAGTGGCGCACTACAGGGGATCTCCACTGCTTTCTCTGATCCATGATGAGACAGAACAGTAGAGTGGCCCACTTGGTGCCCCATTTGTCCTCCCTCGGAGATAACAGTGGCGATTTCTCTCCCCACTAGCCGTGAAGGAGGTGGCCTCTGTGGGCCAGATAGGGAGCCCCCGCAAGCCTGAGATTTCTCATCCCTGCTTTAGATGAAATGGAGAAAAACATAGAGCCACTATGCTGCTAGCTTTCAGAAGCCTAAAGTTTAGGGATATCCTCAGCAAAAGGATGTATACTATGATCACTTTACAGAACAGCAAGTATATATAGTGAAGAACATATTGTTTGTTAAGCACTTCAGAACTGTCATTCTCCCCAGCCCCATGTGTTTCTCTGTAACTACTAAGGCCAGAATTTTTCAGCTTAAAAAAAAATCAAGATGTCCGAATTTTAATAAGATCCCACTGCTCTCAAAACATCTGCTTTGGTGAAGGCTTTCAAGCCAAACATTGCTCATTCCTGTAGTATTTAAGCAAGCACCCGTCTTGCTTGTGCATGCATATCCATAAAAAATGTTTCTTCTAAACATAAGATATTGAAAAAATATAGTTACATATTAAGGAAATGCTTGATTATCGCGTGCTGCCTTATGCAGAGCAGTGAGTATTCCACCTGCACAAATTTGTTCATCCTTTCCTCCCACATGATGCGCCTGCCCTTCTGTACCCCTGTAATCCAATAGGCACAGGGAAGGAAGCAGATTGCTTTGCTCTAATGCTTGGAAAATTGGATCAGTCATGATGACTCCTGGAAGAAGTGGAAACGGCTTTTGTCTTTTTCTTCCACATAATGGAAAAGGCTTGAATGGAACGGGGGATGGTACAGGGATCTTAGCATGGTAGGGTTCCATTCTTGGTGTGTGTCTGGAGGGGGCGGGGAATGAAAGCTCAGTACAAATAGAAAATGTAGATGCCTGTATCCTAGCATTTACATGTATATTGTTCTGGTTAATAGATAATGCCAAGCAGTACAGGGCTTCATGGAGAATGGGAAGTTGGGATATTCAACACATTTACTCCTCCCTTCCGCTAAATAGTTTGATCCTACATTCTGTGCCAATCTATTAAGATCATCTGTGAGAGTCCTCTTAAATCTATAATTCATACATGGTTTGAACAAAACAGCATGCATGTAGAGAAGCATTTTCAGTTATTGATCCCCAGCTCTGGAATACTCTTTCTTCTAAGCTTTTCCAGAGCTCAGACCTTGAATCCTCCCATGATAATCCTTACATTTGGCACAAGAATTTGGAGGCGTGGATACGCAGTGGATCATAAAAATAAATGTTTACATGTTGAAGTATAATATTTTATGTCACAATTTTGACTGTTCATAATGGTGGGATAGGCACTAAATAACTAGAGTAATGCAGGGCAGTTTCCTGGCCCTTGTTCTTTCATCCTATAAGATGCTGCCATTCCTTTTCAACTGCAATATGCGGGACTATAGGACTGATTATATGTTACATTTCCCTATGAGGGGAACACATTCTCTAGGTGGATTAATTGACCTGAACCCTTTTTACAGGGACAACAATGGAAGAACTAGCTTTTAAAGTTTTTGATGAGCTTGAATCACTGCATGTACAGCTGTACATACCTTTACATACGTCCTGCTGAATGCACTGCCATTGAAGGCAGGGCCACCTGGATATTGTTCTGTCAGGGCTGGGGTTGTCAGGTGTGGCCCTGCTCCTGCCTTTCATATGTGTGGAGGGAACATCTGAAAAGTGCTTTGTTGGTCTCTTATTTCAAGGTATTGGAAAACCATGATCTGGTAAAAGGGGAGAGGCTGTAGCTCAGTAGTAGAGCACATGCTTTGCATGTAGAAGGTTCCATGTTCCATCCCTGGCATCTCCAGTTAAAGATGACAGGTGGCATGGCTGGGATAGGCCTCTGCTGGAGATCATAGTCACTTTTGAATGTACAAAATGCCTCACATGCATGGCATCAAGCATACTTACCATAGCCCTGCATGGTAGGGCAGTATCCCCCATATTGTAGGGAGGTGGTGGTTTGGCTAAGGCTGTCTAGTGAGGTCATGGCTAGGGTGCAATTTGAACTAGCTTCTTCCCAATTCTCACTTCTCAGTCACCACGTCTCACAAGCTTTCGTATTGCGGTGTGTGGTAGTATGTCTTTCTGCCTTCTCTGCTTCAGTGTAACCTTGGAAAAGTAAAAAGTAAAAGACAAGTTGAAATAGGAAAACCTTGACGATAATTTCTCTCCTAGCACCCAGCCCATACCTCCCTCACTTCCTCCTCCTCCATTTGCGAGGGGGGTTCATTCTGTTTTTTGCCTCAGGGATCATGCAGGGAGGAGGAGAGAAAGGTGGAGATCTGCCATGATGTTTAGTCTTAACACTGTGTGTGCCATACTTAAACTTGTTTCAATGGCATTATTATAGATTTATACTGGTGGCTTGGCAGTAGTAAATATTTCTCCTCTGTATTGCACCTTTTCAGACTGAGTTTCTGTGTTACACATACATCTGTTTCAGGCTGGAGGATGGATTTACTTTTTCTTTACTGCAGATTGAAAGATAGGAGCAATAAGAGTATTGGAAGCTGCTTATTTCATAAAGCCAGCTTGCTTCATACACACACTTACCTCTCCTTTTCAGGGATTATCTTTAGGATGTTTTATTGGGGCTTAAATCAGCCTTCCCCAAACCATGTGTTGGACTACAACTCCTGTCACCCCCAGCACACGTGGCCATGTGGACTGGGAATAATGGGAGTTGTAGTTCAGCGCATCTGGGGGACAGCCAGTTGGAGAAGGCAGCCCTACACAAAGATGCAGTAGTTGCAGCTGGAATAACAGTAGCATTCCAGACTAGCATACCTCAAGCATTTGGTGGTGTTTTGTGATTCAGATTTGTTCTCTGCCTGCAGATGGGATGTCCTCTTTGTTTTCTTGGCTTAGGATGCATGTGAAACTGGCATGCTAGGAGAGGCTGTGCCGAATAGCAGGGATATCTTAAAAACTCACTGTATCCACATGCCTATAGAGTCGTGCAGACCTCAATGAAGATAAAATTAAACCTCCGAGAGTTACCGCTTCACAAAGCACTGAAGCAGTCTTGTGTTGATTCATACTCTGTTCGTTTTCAGTGTAGAAATGGGGAGGTCTATCTCTTCACAACCAGGAACAGTAGTAACTCTTCATAGAATAGTATAGTAGGGTTGGAAGGGGCCTACAAAACCATAGAGTCCAACCTCTTTTGTCCGGTTCTTTGGTCCTTCACAAATATTAATTCTATATGTAAACTACAGTGTGCATGGCACAGCTGTGGTAGTTTTTCATGCTGAAGATATTAGGAAAAAGCTTCAGATTCAACCTCATGCTGTCAGTGGTTGGATGCTTACAGCGTTTTAATAATATATGATCTATTTGTGAGGTGTTTGCAGCTGATTCTGTCCTAACATGCTAAGGCACAGACAAAATCAGAGGAGCAGGATGAACAAGGTTATTCTAAATAAACAGTGCTAGGAAACCACCTGACTTGGTGGGAAATGGCAACCTTTTAGTTAGGAGTGATTTACTACTTAAATGTCAGGAATGAGAAAACTCTTGCCCATGAAACCTCCCCTTTCCTTCTCCCCTTTACCAATATACATTAATATTTTTAAGGCAACTATTTTGCACTGGTGTATACTGACTTCCCAAGCCAGCATTCAGTTATATGGCAAACTGTGTAAGCCTGAAAACTCCATGCAAAATAAGGATCACACTGCAGCTTACATTTAAGATATATTTAGTCTTTCCATTTCTGTTGTTTTAAATCTGCTACTGTATTTTAAAACTTTGCATTGCTGCTAGGTTTTATTTTGGTTTTTGCTTTTATTTTATACTGTAGTTTCAAACTTTTATATTGTATCTTATGTTGTATTTATGGTTTTAATTGTTGTAAACTGCCCAGAGAGTGTTGGCTATTGGGCAGTATAAAAATGTAATAAATTAATATAATATAAATAAATTTTAGTCATGACCCAGTTCTGTGTCTTAGTTGCCTGCCATGCTAGACACCTGTGAAGGGGCATTCCGTCAAGTAACAATGCCATATGGATCCAGTGCCCAAAGTGGGATGGGGCTCCTTGGAGGAAAGGCAGGGTATAAATGGAACAAACAGTGTCAACGTGGGATAAAAAAGGGAATCATAGAATAGTAGGGTTGGAAGGGCTTACAAGGCCATCGGATGGTGGGATGGTTAGGCCAGACTCAATTATGTCCGCCTGAAAAGAAGTGGGATGGCATTCCACCCCACTGTGAACATCGTAGGGGGCATTAATTTATTAATGTATATGTGAAAAAGGTATGGAATACTGGAAATGTATTTACTACTGTGTTGGGTATATACCTACCAACCCTGGCTATATCACTCCATATTATTATTGGCATTTTAAAATGTTTTTATCATATTGAAATCATGTATGATAGACATTTTTATCATGTAGAGCATTTTAATGGGAAGACGGGGTAAACATCATTTTAACAGGGCAATCCTAACTTTTGGAGCTAGCTCGCTGGAGGCTTTTGGACAGGTGGAAGAGCCCTTCCGCTGGCTCCCACTAGTGGAGGGTAGCTCTGCCGACGGGAGGCTCTGTCTGGCTCAGCAGCTCCATTCTGCCCACAGAACGCTCAGTGGGCAGTGCTTCTGCCAAAGTAGCTGGTGGAAGGACCCCAAAGGGGGCACTGCAGTGGGGCCAGCTTTTGGATCCACTGGATTCAAACCCCACAGATCCCCTGAGCGGGACAATCCTCAGTTCTTTCAGATGCGGCAGCCTGGAGCAAAAAGGAGTGCACCCCTTCTTCCCTGGCCAGCCTAAGTGGACAGAGCTTGGGTTGTGGCGTTAGACCCATCACTTGTCTCCTCCCCGACCTCACCTTGGATTGTTCTGCAACTACATAAAATTATGCGCATCTGGGAATCAGTGTGGCTTCTGAGCTATGTTTCGACATAGCAGATGGGAAAATGTATCAAACTACTTCCCATCCACAGCAGAACAACATGTGTGCAAATGAACTACATCTTAACCTTTGGGTCCCTTTTAATTCCTGGTTCAGATCTCATTGCATGAACTCCCTACATCTCAAATCAGCAACCCCACTCTGTTTTCACTATGGAGTTGTAATGGTGACCTCACCAGGGTCATTGTTAGGATTAATGAGATAAAGTATGTGAAGTGCTTTGAATACTCAGAGTTATACATAAGTGTAAAGTATTATTACTGTCACCCTCATTGGGTCAGTTTCACATTATCAAATAAGCCATGGTGGGCTGTGGTGCATGTGGTTGGCCATTCTGTATATTCAAGCCACAGCTTGTTGAGTCATCTGAACCTGGATGATGGGGGTTGTGCAACCCTTAAACAACCCTCACGTAACCCATGGCCTATGCTTGTTTAACCCTCGCACAACCTCTGCCACCTGGGTTCAACCGATAGCTTGAATATTCCCAAACTGCCCAGTTAAACAAGCCACGGTGGGCTGCTGTGATCAGGAGAATCTGTATAAAGCCTTGGATATGTGCACCTCTCATGCACATGGGCTCTCCCTTGCCCAGTTTATGGCTTTTGTTTTCCTCTTGCTTGTTTATTGCATGGTTGTATGTTTCCAGTATTGTCTGAGTGTGCAATAAAGCATCTCCTGTGAGAGCATTCCTTTCTTTTTAATATGCCTGTTTGGAAGGATGATAGATGAATCCTGCCCACACACCTAGACCAGCAGGCTAGTGCATCTTTAATATAGGAGAACAACAAAGAGCAGATGATGCAAAAATGAAACAAGCCAAAATTATACAAGATGCAAGAGGAGGAATATCTTGCAAATATAGTTTTCTCCTTAATGTCTGCCCCACACCCAAATATTTGAGAAGGGGATGGATTGTGTAGCAAGTCCAAAAGGCATGCAAATTATTATTTACATAAATGTATCATAACACCCCCATTATTCTAAAGAATGAAGAATGTTGGCTTATTATAGCCAAATGTAGCCAAAGTAGCTAGTGAATGATAAATCTAATGATAAATTATAGCCAAATGATAAATCTAAGATGCTCACCACTAAAGATTGTATCTTGCCTACCAGCCAAAGGAAGGAAAACAGTGTTTAGAAAATGACAAGGTGCTTTATATATAACTAACACATTTCACACAGCTTTTCTCACTCCTTGTCAGTACACTGGTCATGACTTGTCTAAACAATGGAACCTTCCTCCTTGATGGCTTTCCTTCCTCCTGTATCTCCCCTTTGCTGTCCATTGGGAACTCCCCTGCTGAGCTTGTATTTCTTCTTCCATAGTCCTACGCATTTCTGAAATGGCTCTCTGTCATAAGAACACTGGAACAGGCGCATCTGATCCAGCATCCTGTTTCCCACACTGGCCAGCCAGGTGCCCATGAGTAGCCCACAAGCATGGTATGAGGGTAATAGCACCATCCTGCTTGTGTTCCCCAGGAACTGGTATAAAATACTGCCTCTGATCCTGGAGGTGTAGCCATCACGACTGGTAGCCATTGATACCCTTATCCTCCACGAATTTGTCTGAATTTGTCTAAATCCCTTGATGGTACAAGATGGTACCATCTTGTGGTAACAGTTTCCATAATTTAACTGTGCACTGTGTGAATAAGGACTTCCATGACCCAAGCAATCTAATGATGCTTTCTGCTCTCATTCCCTGCAAAGACTGCTGAACTTTCCTTCCCTCCCTCCTACTAGGTGGCTCCAGCGTGTGTGTTTTTCTCCCCTGAGTTGATGGTTCCCTCTTCACACTCTGGTGATACTCATGGTGCTTCTTCCTGATCCACAGTATGAGAGGCATCCCCCACCCCACCCCACCCCACCCCACCTCACCCCACCCCACCCATGCCACTCGCTCAAGTCTCTTGGCATATGCAAAAAGCTCATAGAAGGACGATCTCTTACCATGCTGATCTCTGTAGCAAGCAGAAGTTCCAACACACAGTGTAATCAAAGAGATCTTTTGGCTGAGAACTTGGGGAAGGAGATCTGTGCCCTGCTGGGTCTGCTCTTTGCCAGAGTACTTGTCTTTGGCAAGCATATTTATGGAGGCCTGCTTTTTATTCTGTAATCGTCACTGACGATTAGGAATATAATGCTGGCAACTAAGGGCAGGAATTGCTTGCTGAGTTTTATGTTTCCCTTTGCTTTGGTGTTGTAAGTTGCTGTACCCTTACACCGGTACTCTGCATTTTATAGAAGTAGGGTGCTATATGGTTTGCAATTATTATTGCATTCTCATGGATCATCATGGATTATTGCATTCTCATGGAGTGAATTAGTAAATTGATATATTAACAATTTCAGTGGTGAATATAGAGCTTGGGAGACCCAGCTGCTGGCATGAGGTAGCAAAATTACTTCTTGTATTTTCAGGAGATTAACCCTGGTGGAATAAATAGGTGGAATGCAGTGTCCACACAATGTAAGAAGGTGTAAGAGGGCTTTTCGTTTTCCATATAGAGATTGTAAATAGGTTTAGGAAGACTCTTGCCATCGTTGCTGCAAGGAGAGGAAGCCCTTCAGTGTTGCAAGGCAGGTGGGATCCAGTGCTCCTGCTGCTGCTGCCTTGCTGGAGCTCTACCTCCACCTGGGGGAACTTCTCCTCTGCCTCCTTGCAGACCCAGGTCCAGCCAAGCACCACCCCACTCCCAGCTGCAACACCTGTGGGAGCTGGGGCATAAAACCCAGGCCTCTGTGGGGTAGGACCGCTGCTGGTGGGTGTCGCTGCCAAAGGGGGCGACACCAAAGGGGGTCACCCCTTTGGGGGAGCCACTTCAGGGGAGCATGAGGGCGAGGGCCTGTCCCCCTGCTTGAAAGGAGGGAAGGGGACTGTTTGCCTCAGTGTGGCCTGCTGGACTGCCTGCATTAGATATGTGTTTTTTAATGAAGGGGGGAGGTGTTGGGAGCCAGGGAACGGCCATTACAGTTCTACAGAGCAGAGGGACATATGGAGTGGGGAGACAGTCACACTCTAAAGGCAGAGTGTGTAACAACAGGGTGCTGACTGTCCCTAAACTGTCCCCCAACTCAAATAACCTGGATGGCCCTGGCAACAGACCCCCTGGGTTGAAACTGCTGCTGCTGAATGCCAGGTTGGTGAATGGTAAAGCAACTGGACTTGATCCTGCATGAGCACACTGACCTGGCCTGTATTACAGAGACCTGGCTGGATGAAGCTGGGGGGGGGGGGGTTAATCTCTCTCAGCTCTGCCCTCCAGGGTTCTCTATCCAGCAGCAGGCAAGACCTGGGGGGTGGGGAGGTGGAGTGGCAGTGGTCTATTGGGATTCGGTCCCCCTCACCAGGTGCCCTATCCCGCAGTCTGATGGGTTCGAGTGTGTGTATTTGAGGGTGGGTGCCCGGGACAGAATAGGGATTCTGTTGGTGTACCGCCCAGCCTGCTGCTCAACAGTCTCCCTTCCTGCGCTAGCCGGGGTAGTCTCGGGGTTGGTGTTGGAGACCCCTTGGCTTGTTGTGCTGGGAGATTTCAACATCCATGCTGAGGCTGCCCTGTCGGGAGCGGCTCAGGACTTCATGTCTGCCATGACAACCATGGGTCTGTCCCAGAAGGTATCTGGCCCCACTCATGCTGCTGGGCACACTCTGGACCTCGTTTTCTGTGCTGGATGGGGTGATAGTGATCTGAGTGCTGGCCATGTCCTATAAAGCCCTGTACAGCTCGGGTCCAGGTTATCTGAAAGTCCGTATTCTCCCCTATGAGCCTACTCGTGCCCTGAGATCTTCAGGGGAAGCCCTTCTCACCATCCCGCCATCATCACAGGCATGCCTGGTGGGAACGCAGGAGAGGGCCTTCTCGGTGGCTGCCCCAAGGCTCTGGAAGTCCCTTTCCAGGGAGGCGAGAGTGGCACCCTCCTTGATATGCTTTCGTAGGCAAGTAAAAACATTTTTGTACCAGCAGGCCTTTGGGGATAACTGGTCTGGACCTGTGAAAATGTGACGTATGGATATTATTTTTGTGGTGGTTGTCTTTTAATGTTTTAATATTTTTACAATTTTAATATCGATGATTTAATTATATTTTTAACTTTTGTATAGTTGTATTTATATTTATATTTATAGGTTTTAATTGTATAAGTTTTAATGTTGTAAAGCTGCCTTGAGTCCCAGTATTGGGGAAAAAGTGGGATATAAATAAATATAATAATTATAATAATAATAGGATGTAATAAGAGAGTACACAGCTTAATGTTGCTATTGCCTGCCAGGAAACATTATGAATTTGGTTTTAATCTTCCTCTTCCTGTGAACTGAAGTCAGTGCTTATTAAATCCTGTTGTCACAGGAGTCAGAGCTCCAAAAGTACAGAATAGGCAGATAAGGGGCAAAGGTAACTGGAATGCTTTATTAGTAAACTTGCTAAATCCCTGCTTAGTCCTTTTGATTTCTTTGCAGATTATAATGATAGCTTTGGTACAAAAGCTGTCTCTGCTGGAGGACTAAAGCACCAAGTCTTTTTCTGTTAACACAGTCCAAAAATTCTGAGATCCAAATATCCCTTCATTAAATATGAATTGGAAACCTGGGAGCAAAAGCTCTGTACCTTTCATCCAGGCCTACTTTATTCATAATTATTCACTTTTAATCATTCTGGTTTTGGTGAGGACTTGTATAATGTGAACTCTTCTTATTGCTTTATTGCCGTAGTTGACTTCCTGCCTGAAAAAGTACTCCCTTAATCTCGAAAGCTTGCATGTTCAACAACAAGAGCTTGTCTTTATCTGCTTTATAGAGCAAACACACAAACTTATGCATCAGCATTGCCAATCAACTAAGTGTTTAAGCTTGCATTCCTAAGTATAGGAAGTCCAACTGAACTCGATGGGATTTGCTTGCAAGTAAACATGTTTAGAACTGGACTGTTAGTTGTAGATTCTTTTGGAATGTTTTAACTGATTACTCATCAATGTAGGCATGTATTAACCAGCATCAGGATACATTTTATAAGGGGAAAATGTGCATAAAACATCTTGCAACTGTGGATTTTTTGCCCTCTATGTTGATATTACACATTATACAAGTCCTCACCCAAACCAGGATGATTAAAAGTGAATCATTATGAATAAAGTAGGCCTGGATGAAAGCTACAGAGCATTTGCTTCCCTAAATCAAGATCTCTAGCCTGTCCCAGTGATTTTCTATATCTACAGGAGGGAGGTACAAGGTAAATTAGATCTTATACCCAACGGTGTGTGTTCTTCTGCTCTCCCCTTCTTCCACTTGAAAAGGGTTCTGAACAGAATGATTGAAATATCATGTATCTGATACCTGAGCTTCCCAATAGATGATCCTATTTTCAAGGTCAAAAGATTTATAATGTTCAAAGCAAGCAGTAATGCTAAACAGGATCCCCTATTGGGAACTGCAGTACTTAGAGAACAAATCGATGGCCTCCTCTTCTACCCTTAAAGTTTTTGCTACTGAAGTCACCAGTTTCCATTTCACAATAGTTGCACAACCTATAGAAAGCAAAAGTCTCTTATAGTAAGCAAAATGTAGTACAGCTTAGTTATTGATGGGAATATATCAAAACATGATGGTGGCTATAAGAGTTTCTCCACTTGTTCAATGTATTTTTTGTGTTTCTGTAGTGCACAATTGCTTTTTGTGTGCATTAGTTATGCCTTCAAAGGAATTGCAGCTTTACAGAGCTAGGTTGGGATTTAAAGGGCATAACAGAAAAGCTAGCATGTGTTTGAAAGAGATGCTGTTCATTTGTGGAGCAGAGGGAAGATGACCTAAACTGCTGTTACCTTGTAGACCCACCTTGGGCTATTTGTGACAGTGGCAATAAACAGATAATGAGAGTGGAAGAGTGTCTGTTGAGCACCTTACGTGTGTGTGTGTGTGTATGAGAATGATGGCAGCGGCACCAGCACATTTGTGGCTGGCTTGGAGTTGATGCTAGCTGCTTATTGTGGAGAGCACATAGTGGTTTCCAGGCGACCCCTGATCTCATTCTTCAGCTGTTTCCTGAGGTTTTGGCTTGTGTCTGGTGGCTGCTTAGCCACCAACAAAGCATTTTCCCCTTCAGTCTTCGCAAGAATAGCGCACAAAATTAGTACTTGGGAAAGGGGGAGTTAAGAGAGAGAAGTTGTGGGTACCACTGGTGGGTGGCATATGTGTTGCCTCTGCTTGAAAACTCAGACTGCATGACTGAAACCCATCACTCATCCGCTTCAGTTCAGATTTGGTATACCTGGAGAATTTAGATGAAGACACACCATCTTTCTTCAGCCCTAAGATGCAAGACTTCAGAGGACTTGTGGCAAAGAGTTGCTGGGAATACAAGGCACTTGCAAGCTGCTGCTGCTATTAAGTAATGTGCAGTTGAACAGGGCTGCCTAAAGCTCTGTTGGTGGAGGTGGCCAATAAATCTCTCTCTTGACATTGTGGAGCCACAAGAACTTTTGTTGTTGTTGTTGTTGCTACTAGATTCTGTGGTAACAGCCAAATCCTGTGATGACACTGGAAACAGCAGTTTCCCCCGGCTGTACTTTGACAGCTTTCTTTCATTTAACACAACGGGCCACTTCTTATGAGACATTTTGTACTCAGGTATA
The DNA here is from genome assembly GCF_057233095.1 of Heloderma suspectum. NCBI lineage: Eukaryota > Metazoa > Chordata > Lepidosauria > Squamata > Helodermatidae > Heloderma > Heloderma suspectum. The sequence goes on from NC_139459.1 coordinate 283,330,401, forward strand.
GGTAATCAGAGCATGGTTTTGAGAGGTACACATGTGTTTCAAACCTGGCTTTTTCCTCATAATTTTTTTTTTGTGAGAATGGTCCCTTACTCGTGATGCTAAGATAGAATCCTGAGAACTAGCTCTTTATATATAGCAGAAAGCCCATGAAATTTAAAGGTGGGGTCCCATTTCTTTTCACTTCAGGCTTTTCTCTACCTCATCTTCGGCATTGTCTCCTTCCCGCCTTCCTACCCCAGAAACCAACTCCTGGGTGTTAGAGGCAAGGGAAGCTTTGGAAACATAATGTTTATTTATTTACTACATTTCTGTACCTTCCAGTAACCAAAGTTCTCTGGGTGGTTCACAAAACTTCAATAATAATAATTGTCATGGGCCTGTTGCTTGCGGCACACACTCTGGCATTCTGACATAGGATACCCAAATCAGCAAGATTCTTGGTAAAAGCTTAATGGTTACACTCTTCAGAAATCTTATAGCTCCATGACAGTTATAGGCCCATGGCTTAGTTCAACAAACAATTCAAAGCCTCATATCTACAATTTTGTAGATTAGAGATCAGTCCCATGTAGATCTACAAGGGAATAATCCCTTGTAGGTCCCAGAGAATAGTCTGAAGGCACTTGAGACAGCTACCTTGCTGAAGCTAAGCAGATTTGAGTCTGGTAAGTGCTTGGAGGGGAGACCACATGGGAACCACATGTAGCCACCTTGAGTACCATGATAGAAGAAAGGTGGGATATAAATGCAATAATAAAATAAATAAATACAATCATGTAGATCAGAGATCAGTCCTACAATTGTTTCCCAAGTTGGGATCTGTACTGTTCCCAATACAAGCCAAGGTCAAGGGTCACAATAAATCCAGGCAAGATAACATTCCAGGCAATTCAAGACGTGGTTCAAAAGCAAGTTACAAACTAGAATACACACACCCACAGGCAAAGGTCAGTCCAACAATAAAGTCTCCATCGGAATCTCCACAGGACGTGTGTCAAGGCAGAACAAAGATCAAGGGACACGGTTAATCCAAGCTAGAGAGAATGAGGGTACCAGGAAGTACAGACATTCCCTTTTAGGGCCTCTCTGGTATATGCTGCCAGGCAGACTAAGTCCAGGTTTCAAGATAACAGTGGGCAAGTGGAAGTCCCGAGCAGTAGAGATATTCTCCCTGGGGCCTCTCCTATACTAGATACAGAGAGCTTTGGCTATTGGGTGGTATAGAAATGAATGAATGAATGAATGAATGAATATCCCATGCAAGTAAAAACCCAGGAGTTTGATTATCCCAAGCACTAAAGAAAGGTTAAGTCCAAACACAAAAGAGGTCCAGGCATTACAGATGCTGTTTCCAGAATTATATTACATGGCAGGTTCTTAACGATACAAGGCTGAAACAGACAGTGGTCCAGATTGGATGGAGAATCCAGGTGAATTGTGCTTTGAGTGGCTCAGAAAGTGGTAAGTCCGAACAGAGAGGATTTGGGGCAGTAAAGATGAGAATGTTCTCAGAAAAAGTTCTGTGGTCTGGGCACAAACAAACACCAAGGGAGTGGCTATTAGATCCCTCCTTCTGGTGGGTCTGTAATTCCTTACAGGAATCTCTAGCTCATAAGCTAGCATTACACGTAACAGGGCATGTTTTCTGCCCTCTTTAGACAGCCTCTGTTCCCAAGAAGACAGATTTGAAAATCCCTCCTTCCTCAACCCAGTTCCTCTCCCCCATCCCTAGCCTACCTGGTTCCCACAGAGGGGCTATTGGCTTTTTTAGATGTAGTCCTGTCTTTCAAGCTCAAAACTTGTAGCTGGACAGGAGTGTTCACTCCCTTGGCCTACTCCCCTCTGAAAAAAATAAGCAGAATGATGTCACCATTTTTGTGAACTGCCCAGAGACCTTCGGCTATTGGGTGGTATAGAAATGAAATAAATAAATTCTGACATTCCTCATCTTGCTCAGACTGAAACCAGCCCTCTCCCTCATCCTGTAATCAGGTGGGAGCCAAGCCAAGCTAAACTGTCATGGCCAAGGGCGATCTGTGACTGAACTGGGTCCCCAATTAACTTTTTCTAAACCTGAATCAGAGCCTGGTTCTGAACCCATAGGTCCCACAGTGGCACTGAGACTAATTCTGACAGTAGATTTTCAGATGTTTGTCTGAACACAGAAACGGGGGAGCAGGCAGGGGGAGGAGCCAGCAGGCACAAATGGGCATGATGTCACTCTCCTCTCTACATTTTGTTGTTCAGTCGCGTGACCCCATGGACCATATCTCTGAATAGCATTATTGCCCTCTTCCCTGCAACCTTGCAGCTTTCTTCAGAAGTTCTGTGTTAGATAGCAGGACTATCCGGTTTCAGTGGTTGTAGGCAGGTTTTCTCTCTACCACAACATTGACCCTCAGTGCTGTGGTTTTCTTTCCCCCTCAGGAATGAATGGCAGCCATTCACATACAGGGGAAAGTAAAGAGGTCTTCTCACAGACACCACTGAGGTGGGGTTAAACCGATTTCCTCCCTTTGGGGACTCTAGCCATTGAGAAGCAAGCTTTCTCCTATTTGCCTCCTGTTTCATGGTCACACTGCAGCGAGGGAGAGAGGATAGCATGATAGATTCTTAGAGGAAGCCTCTTGGAACAAAGCTGAAATGGCAGGTTCTATTTACCTATTTACTCATTTATCTTAAAACTTACACCTTTAACCCTCCAGGTACTAATAGCTACTTTGAGTTTGCCACTTCACATAAATTAGCCACTAGTATGAAAAAGGAAATAAGTAGGTCAGAGTTGCTCATTTCCTTGCATATCTTTTATTTCAAGAGCTTGTTTACATGATCCTACAGTAAGTACTAAGAGAGATTGTTTACAATTGTTACCTGCATGTTGTCACAAATCAGGGGTATTGCTTTCACAGGCATTGTATCTGGAGGTATTGTAGTTGTTTTCCCTGTCTCTTTGTACTGGGCGCTATTCAGTGCCTATGCTGAAAAAAAACAGCACCCATCTCCAGGATTATGATATGGTCATTCAGAGGTTTTCCTTCATACATCTAATTCAGTTAGATGTCTGATTTAACTCCTTGGTTATATAAACATGAATGGGTTGGCATACAGATTATATAAACAAGCCTTAAATGGAACCCTAAATGCTGCAACAGTTGTTGTTCTCAGGGGATTTCTACACCAGCCTAAAATCCTGCATTTAAAGTGGAGCTTTCCACTTCAATTTTAAATGCAGGATCACAACTGAATCCCTTTACACACGCTTCCTTCTCCATAGATGGTCATTCCCATAGCATTATGTTTCTGTGAAGAGGCATTACATGCGCTCCAGGTTCAGCGATACTTGCTCCTGGGTTCCTGCCCCTTTCCCTCCCCTTGCACATTACTGGTGGATGGGGACTGACACGTGGAGAGCCCCCCCACCAATCTCCCCAGGCCCGCCTCCCTCTTCCATGCTTTTGGCCAGTCCCTGCTGCTCAGCCCCTCTGCTACTTCTCTGCTCTGCCTCCCCCCCTCGCTGCTGCTCTGCTGCTGTGCCATTCTGCCTCTCGGTTTTGAACAGGCAGGCTGAAAAAGGTGAGGCGCCAAAATGGCACAGGACCGGGAAGGCTGAACGCCCATCAGATCTTTGTCACCACCTTCGACATCATGACCACACCTCCAACAACCACACTCAGCACTTCATTCACACCAGGGGAGAAAAACACAGGGAAGACATGGCGCTCCATTTGCGCATATCTAGAAAAATACCCAATTTTTTCCGTTTGAGGAAAACACGGGATAGGTGGGAGGAAATAGTGGAATAATGACTGTTCAACGACAACATCATGTAATGGCCCCACACAATTCAGTGAGTGAGCAACCATGAATGCACAATAAACTTGAGGTGTAGAGATCCCCTCAGTCTCTGAGATCCCCTCATGCATGTGATGTTCTCCATTTTGCAATAGTAAATTGATTCTCATATACTGTTCTGATGTGCCTTTTTTGGCTTTCAGTTTTACAAAAATTATAAAGTATATTATCTGTAGTGAATTTGGTGTGAACAAAGTGATTTAATTTAAATCAAGTGTTCCCTGGAATATCTGAAGACTTCTCTGCCTGCTTGGCTCCTTTTCTTTAAACAGCTGTCACCACCATATCACAACAGACAATTCATGTTACTTGAAAAACGACTGGGCTTGTGGCCAGGAGATGAGGGAGGCAGTGGTGCAGGAATCAGTGTTTCAAGATGACAAAATCCAGCGTTTTTAGTAATGCTGTCTGTGGGAAGAAGAAAGAATTGTTCGGTAGTCATCAAAACAACCACTTAGGTACCCTTTTCACAAATGTAGGAAGAGATATTGAGGATCTTAAGCATTATTGTAATAAAGTTTTTATTTGTCTCAGCTGTGGCCCAATACAAAGAGATCAAAAGAAAATACAAAAATAGGTACCATCTCAGAACCTTTTAAAAATTAAACAAAAGATAGAGATCATTCTCCTCGTGTTTGTTCACCTGGCCAATAAAAAAGGTTTCATATGTAAAATAACATGGAAGCAGAAATTCAATTAACCAGATTACTGTCTACCCACGCACACTGAAACAATTTTGATGCTGTTCTTCTGCCTTGAAGGCAAAATGTTCCTCCTTTGCCCTGGTTGGTGAGTAAAAACTGGATTCCCCACTGGTGCTTGGGGCAATCTTGACTGAGGGGATAACCCACTCACCCCTCATGTTGGATGGGGATTTAGAGGTGTTAGAGGGAAATTTTTAACTAGCCCCTTCCAAGGGCAAAGGGAACCAGTAGTTGGACCTCTCTGCGTGTTGCCCAGCTCCTCCCCTCTGTGGCAGGGAGAGCATGCACCAGCCTGCTTAGTGAAGGAGACCTATTGGTAACCTCCTCTCCTCACCTCACAGCCCAGAAGTGTCTATGCACAGAGGGGTAAGAGGCTTCCCACCACAGCAAACCAGCTTCCATCTCAACAATTGCAATGGTACCTAGCAGCAGGAGGTTCCAGTCTATAGGATCCATTTTAAGGAGAGAAGGAGATGACACAATAGAAAATCCTCAACCCACTCCACTATGAACAGGAAGACACTGTGGGGGCTCCCAGTGGAGCTACATAATCCACTGAGCCAGATTTTTGCAGGGGTAGGACTTGCCTGGAATTCTTCACCTGGTATTTAATTGCTATAAAAATTCAGGCCTTTGTCCTCTCTGAATTATCCAAAGAAGAGGATTTGGAGACTAGTGAAGGATCTGAAGCCCTTCCACAAGAAATGTATCGTCTAGGATGGGTCCAGAGCCATAATCAGAGGTGTAGTGGTGGTAGGTCACGCCGGGGCTTCACTCCTGCACTTTTATTGAAGCCAGCCCCCAGCCGGGTCACAGTCTCCTAGGGGGGAGGAAGGAGTAGAGGAAGGGACTGTGGGAGGCTGGCAGCTGCCTCTCATCTACCATGCAGAGCCGACCAGACAAAGGGGGCGCAAGAGGGAGCCTGAGGGAACTCTGCAGCCTCCTCTCATCTCCTCCTCAGCTCTCAGCTTCTCCACCCGTCCCCGCTCTGTGCCTGCATGCACGGTGCTGCCCTCGTCGTCCTGCAGCACCAGCACCCATTCAGGTGCTGAATGGCAGCAGCAGGAGCGTGGGGTGGGGGGAGCAGCCTCGCCCAGCAAAGGGTTAATTTACTCTCTCTTGCAGCCTGCCTTCTCTCACTCGGAGAGGGAGAGATGGAGGATCTGGTGCCTGTGCCTGAGACTGCGCCATCGCCATCCGGTTTCAGGGACGGATGGGAGCATGTGGGCCAGGCTAAGTTGCTTGCTGGAGACGCTGATCCTGATCATCAGTCCTGTGCTCTCAGCAAGCCAGCCAGTTGTAGAGCTACAGCAACCGAGCATGCATGGGCTGCTGTAGTGAAAGACACGACGCGCCTCGCACCACAGAACACACTAGCCAACATCAGACTCAGATAGGATAGCTCGGTCAGTTTGTTGGGTGGTGGTTGTGGCAGTGGCTGTGGGGCCAGGGTATGGGGAGGGCAGAGAGAAGAAAGAGGGAGTCTATATGAGTGAAAAATAAATGAAAATAAATTTTAAAAATTAAATTAAAATGATAAGAAATACCTGGGAATAAACCCCATTGAAATCTATGTGCTTACTTCCGAGAAGACATGTATGTAGATATCGGCAGCCTCGCCTGCCCCCACACAGCTCTGGGCAGGGGCTGCAGAACTTCTCCATTGCATCTCTCACCCAGCCTTTCCCAGTCTTCTGCCTTCCAGATGTGTTGGACTGCAAATCCTATCACCCCTCCTCCCAGCCAGCATAGCCAATATGCTTCCTGGAGCTGATGAGAGTTGTCGTCCAGCAAATCTGGAGGATGCCAGGTTGGGGAAGGCTGCAGCCTGCTGCGTTTCTTCTTGGCTGTTCCTGCAGAGGGTGAGGGCCTAAAGTGCACATTACCAGCATCCCTGACAGTCTTTAAATAAATTTGTTAAGTAAAGCAGCTTTTTTCTTGTTCTCCTTCTCCACCCCCCCCCCCACACTTCCTCCATATATTTGCTTTGCGCTTACTTGGGAGTAAGCCCCCATACTTGAGAGTAGGCCCCATGGCCATGAGGCTTTATTCTATCCGTATGATAGGGTTACTATTTTATGAGGTAGAAAAAAATACATCATCATTGTCCATATCTGATATTTATGTAATTAGGGCACAATCCTATGCATGTTTAGACAGAAAAATTCCTACTATTCCCAACATTCCCCAGCCAGCTTAGTTGGGAGTTGTAGGGCTTTTTTCTGTCTAAACATGCATAGGATTGCACCCTTAATTGATTGGGTGTATAGTCTACTTCATCCCAGGGGCTCAGGGCTGGTAACAATATGCTAATCAATCTACTTTATCTTTCCCTGTTGCTGGTCACCAAAAGACAGTTTGAATAAAACATGTCTTCAGTTGCCTCCAGAAGATGCACAGACTTTGGTTTTTATAATATATGTGGTATTTTACAGAGAATCATAAGCAAAAAAAAGTCAGGCCTCTGCCCCTAGGAGCTTACAATCTAAATTTAAATTTAATTTGTAATCTAAAGTTACATAGCTGTTTGAAACTTAATTTTTGATTATACAAGTTATCATCATCATCTCCTTTTCCCTCACACCATTTAGATATAATATGCCTTTAGGAAGTAAGGGTGTGGAGATGTGAATGGCCTAGACCCTTGTTGTCCCCTTGAAAATATGTAACCATTGTTTGATTGATTGATTGATTGATTGATTGATTGATTGCATTTATACCCCGCCTTTCTCCCTCTCGCAAGGAACTCATGGCGGCTTACATTATCCTCCTCCTCACCGTTGTATCCTCACAACAACAACCCTGTGAGGTGGTTTTTGTATCTTTTACTTAAAAAAACACATAAAGCTGATTTACATACCCTTAACTGAGGTTTGTTTAGGGGGGGGCGCATTGCTGCATCACCCGTAAAACTCCTGATACTTAAACTTGTTCTTGGCAGTTCTCCAAACTATACCCCAGTACCACCAGCCAGAGCCCGCTAGAGCACCACCCTATCCCACTCCCACAATTCCAGGGCAGGAAGGAGAACAGGGCCACAGCAATACACCAGCTCCCCCAGTAAGTGTGTTTAGGATTGGTGCCTTTTTGTGCTTTATAGTGCGGGGGTGGGGGCTGGAGAAATGTTATGGAAAAGTTTCTTTCACATCTTGATGAACATGAAAAAGAGGGAGGCAGGTGGGTGACGCAAATGAGAAGCAAGATGATGTCTTGTTCAGCTATTGAATTATTAATATTCATTGTAAGAGTTGGTTTGTGCCAGTTTTTTGGATTTATCACACAATCCTATGCATGTTTACTCTGAAGTCAGTCCCGCTATGTTCAATTGCCAGTTGGGCTTTCTCCCAGTTACGTGTGCCTAGGACTGCAGCCTTATCTACCTTCCCAAGATCTCTGTAAATTTAATTTGAAATAACACATTGGATTGCACTGTTAATTCTTGGACATTAATTTCTACAGTAAGCAGAATTGCCAAATGCAACCTGCTCCGTCAGCTACCATTTTTGGTACAAGGTTGGCATGTACCTGGGCAAACAAACCCTGGTGGAAGGGAAGGACACAGAAAAAATCAGTTGTGTGGAGGGGAGAAAGGTATGTGTGCGTGTGTGTGTAGTTCAGTCCAGCTGGGTGTGTGGACGTTTCTGTTGGGGGCGGGGGAGATATAGTGAAGGAGCTTAGGGAAGGCTAGTGGGTAATGCTAATGCTGGGCCGCTAAGGGAGTGTGCAAGGGGGCTGCTTAAGTGAGAAGGGCTCTGTCCATGAGGGCTGAGTCAAGAGGGTGAAGCTTCCATAGAGTATCATGTTTTGAAAACCTAAAAGGTTCGTGCTTGAGCGAGCAAGTGAGTGAAAAAGATTTTAACACCCCTGCATTTTTTGTCAGACGTGCAATTGAAATACTCCTGCCTTGCTCTCAGCTGCACTGTTTTGGGATCGCAGTTGACGGCTGTATATCTTACAAGGTTGTACAATCTTAGAAGGGGGCGCGGCTGTGGCTGTCACGAAGGGACCCTGCACTTCTGGATTTGCCACCACACTACTGGCCACAGTGGCTCTAGCCGCTGCTCAAACAAGTGAGGGAGAAGCAAAAACAGAGAGTGCTTCCCTATCCCATTTTCCCAATAGATCTGTCCTTTGCTATAGGATGCAGAGGATCAGGAATTTCTCCCCACATACCCATGGTAAGGTTAGGGGAGCTATCCTTATACTGTTCATATACTTACATGGAGCAGGGAGCCCCTCTGAGCATTCTGATGATGCTTCTGAACTAGAGGAGGAGAACTGGCAGGAGGGAACTGTGGAAAAAGCAGGTCAAGGACTCCCCCTTCCCCCAAAATTAGCTTTCTTAAGCTTATCCTAAAGATATCCAGGTTTTAGACCTTCCTGAGGAGCAGAGGAGAAGGGACTTATTGAATAAAAGCTGTTTATTTCAGAAACAAATGAAGAATTGTATTAATGATATATAAAGTCCAAAATGGCTTGGGACATTGATATTTGAGGGAGCACCTCTCTCTGTATATACCTGCCCAAGTATTGAGATCTGTCCAGCAGGGCTGTCCTCTGTGTCACACCAATGGGAGCTGTACGTTATGTCAGGATGTGAAAGATGGCCTTCTCCGCTGTGCTGCCTTCATTATGGATTTGCCTCCCCTCGGAGGCCTGGTTGGCACTGACATTCTCATTTTGATGGCAAGTTAAGACCTGGTTATTGACTTAAGCTTTTGGGTCATATTGACTGTAGCTTAGTTTTTTTTTATTAGACTGATTACTATAATGGATTGGTTTTATGTTGAATTGTTTTTATTATCGTACTCCACCCTGAGATCAATTAACACAGGACAGGTTAGCAATATTTTAAATAAATAAATCAAAAATCAGCCACATTAGATTATTAAAAAATCCTTAGGTGTATGAAGCATGAAGTAGGGATGCATGAAGAATTCGTTCTTTGCAAATTCCAATACAAATCGACCTTATCTGCACCTCCCAAGCTAATGTGTGTATTGAAATGTAGTTATCCTTTGGATTTGGGGCTTCTCTGAATTTTGTGATACAATTCTCAATTCCAAAAACATAAATGCATTTATGTTTAGAAATTTGTATTTTTAGAGAGAATACATTGAAAAAATCATATTTGAGTATGTATTTAAATTTGAATTTAAATGTAAATGTTTGTGTGGATTAAAAAAAAATTAGGCAGAACATACTTTTGCATGTGTACATCCATAAGTGTGGTACAGGCCAGAAATAGGCTGATCCACCCATCCCTAACACCAAGCAAAAATATGTACAGATATGTCATTTTAACTACCTTTCTATATCACTGTGCTCAAGTTGATTTACAACCCATACAAATTCCCCCCATCACATCTTATAATAATAAAATCAAATGAAAATAAGTCATAATGATAATATAACCAAAAGAACAATTAGCCTAAAATGCAGTAATTCATTTCATGTAAAATTGCAAGATGATAACCCTCTTTTTTGAGAAGCCATAACTTCAGCCTCAGTGTCATGGGAAAGGTAGGGACAGCAAAGTCTGGACAAAGTTGCTGACACGAGGTGGACAGAATATTCTAAGTGTGACAGTCAGGTGGATGACATGATTGAGAGAACAGGACTGGAAAAATTAGGCAACATGGTCAGACATGAAGGAATCAACACAAAGGGCTAGACTGAAGAAATGGAGGTCAGAAAAGGCAGTGTGCCACAGGGCAACCCTGTGGAAGTGCAACAGGTTTGTTCTAGACAGCAAAGAGAATGCCTTCTTACCTACTATCATGGTGAATATTGTCCACCTGCTGCTTCCCCTTTTTTTCCATTGGCATCCTGTTCCAGTTGTTTTCTTGTCTTACAGCTAGTGCTCCTTCCAGGCCCGCTGAGCATGTTGACCTCCACCTGAGTTCTCTGTCTCCCATTCGTTCAGCTTTGTCCTGTTCAAATAGTTACTCCTTGTTCTCTTCCTTGCCACCTCAACATAATATAGAGGCAGTAACCAATGCTGCTGCCTCTCCCTTATGAAGGGCCATGGTTTGTGGCACTGTAAGAGCTTGACCTAAGAACTATTTCTTTTAAAGGGTGGGTGGGTGGGTGGGTTGGTTGGTTTTATCAGATTTTAGCCTGCACCTTCAGCACACAAGTATTCCCAGAATGGCTAACAAAAATAATAAAAACAATGCAAGTCAATAAAACCAACAGACAGTAGATTAAAAAAAAAGAAATGGAAACTTTTGAGAGAAAGCAAATAAAATAGAGTGGCTTAAAGGGTTTAAAAGTTTAAGCGGTTTCTGAAGCCTGGAAGAATTTTTTAAAAGGTTCTCACATGGAACCAAAATGAGAGCAGCGTGGGCACCAAGCAAACCTCCCCGGAGACAATTCCAAAGGTGGAGCACCACAGTCAAGAAGGTTTGAAGGGAGAAGGGCCAAAGCATGTTCTGTACCTATCATACCTTATATTGTGGTGTGTTCATTTGCATGTGGCATGCCATGTGCATGTGTTTGCATGCTCTATCGGGGTAGGCAACCTGGTGTCTTCCAGATGTTTTGGAATACAATTCCCATAAGCCCCAACCAGCATGGCCAGTGATTAGGAACTATGGGAATGGTTGTCCAAAACATTTAGAGGGCACCAGGTTGCCTACTCCTGCTTTATGTCTTTGGGGCTTGTGGGTTCCAAGGTGCATGTGAGGTGTGCCAGTTAGAGTCCGCATGGGACTACTATTTGTAGGGCTTTTGTCTTCTGCTACATCATGTGCCATGATCCCCATGCCACCAAAATTACCAACTCAATCTGATTTTTACTCACGGCTTCCTGCCTCCAGGAGGACACTCTAGGAACCAGCACTCAGAGTGCCCTCTGGGAGGATGCTTTAGGAACCAGCAGCGAAAGGGCCTGCTCTCTGAATGCTGGAGGCCAGAGTATCTAATAGGAGATACTCTGGCAGCAGCTATCAGAAGTCTCTGACCCTGAGTGCTGCTGCTGCTGCAAGAATGGATTCTTTAGAAGTGAAAAAGGAAGGGACAGTTGACCTATGGTTTATGGGAACTGAGATATCGAAGTCTGAAATGGTGGTTGTAATGACTCAAAATCACCAGTCTTCAAAATAGCAAAGCTCCATGGCGGCTATGTGAGCCTTGCTTAGAGTAAAACTAGCCCTATGGGTGTTTAGACATCGTTATTATACATGTGTCTCAATGAACTTTTAATTAGACCTTTAAGCGACAGAGCCACATACTAAAAGGCAGAGTGAAAATTCACACCAACATAGAACAAGCTGTAATGTGGAAATACACCTAGATGGATTGATGCCCTCAAAATAGGCTTTGGTAAAGCCTTTTGAAAAAGCTCAAAGTAATCATATGTGTGCACACAGAATTTCCTGTATATTAGAAAAACAGGTTACATGAGGTAGCTGCTGAAAATAGGTCTTTGCCATTTAGAACCGCTATCTTCATTAGTTGAAGGAAAGCAGAAGTAATATAGTATATGTCTGTCCATGCAATAATATGGTGGCTGTTATCACTGGAATAAAAATGAAAGAATAAGAAGACAAGGTTCTGTAACAACCTGGACTAAATAAACCTCTCTTTTGAGTTTCTAAGATGTGCCAGAACAATTTTGTGCTCAACTTGCTACAGAAAAAAAGTGTTTACTCTTTTGAAAGATGAAAAGACTCTGGACTGCTTCGCACTTATTAAAAATAGATTCACCTCCCTTCTTTGCTTGTACCAAAATGAGACGCTCACTCTGCTATTTATGTATCATAAGCAGTGCTTTCTTTTAGGTTGCAAATATACCCACTTATCTGAGAGCAAGCCCCATTGAACTCAGTGGGACTTACTTTTGAGTAAACATGCATAGGATTGTTTTGTAAGATTCATTTCATTGTCAGAAAAAGTACTGTGTGAAACAGTCCTTGCTATCTCTCTCTATTTTTCTTATACTGCAGCACTCTTTTTATAATTCTTTCAGGTTTAAAGTGTGTTCTTTCATCTCATACACATGCAGAGGACCTAGCATCAGACAGAGCTACCTTGGTCCATTGTCCCCAGAGCAGACATTTTTCCTACACAGATAATCTCCACGTAGAGAAAAAGGCGTACACATTCATTCACTTCATTCATTACATTTTTATACTGCCCAATAGCCAAAGCTCTCTGGGCAGTTTACGATAACGTAATATAAAACCATGAATATATGAAAATGTAAAAATAATAAACAGTAACAATCCCAGGAACCATTAAAAACCCTTATCATGTGCTGTCAAATTCCTGGGAGTAGAGGAAAGTCTTAACCTGGTGGTGAAAAGATAACAATGTTGGCATCAGGCAAGCCTCACTGGGGAAAATGTTCCACAATCAAGGGACCACCACCAAGAAGGCCCTCTCCTTTGTTGCCACCCTCTGAACCTCTCTCAGCAGAGGCACTTGGAAGAAGGCCTCATATGATGGTAGTGTACAGGTAGGTTCATACTGGGAAGAGTGCTTCATTAGGTATTACGGTCCTGAGCTGTGTAAGGCTTTGTAAGTCAAAACCAGCACATTGAATTGGGCTCGGAAATGTACAGGCAGTCAGTGCAAGTGGGTAAGAATTGGTGTTATATGTTCAGACCTTCTGGTCCATGCTATCAATCTCACCACCACATTTTGCACAAGCTGCAGCGTAATACCTAATTGAATCATCTTCAAAGGCAGCCCCACATAGAGCACATAACTTGGAAGTTACCAAAATATAGACTACTGAAGGCTGTTATCCATGCTCAGAAGAAGGGTAGCTGGGCCACCAGCCAAAGCTGGTAGAAGGCACTCATGCCACTGAGGCCACCTGAGTTTCAAGTGACAATCATAGCTCCAAGAGAAACCCCAAGCTACCAACCTGTTCCTTCAGGGGGAGTGCAACCCCATCCAAAACTGGTTGAACACCGTCCATCCAGTCAGAAGACCCCCCCCCCCCCCACAAGCTCAGTCTTGTCTGGATTCATTTCATTACACAAAGTTTGTAAATAACTGCATTAATTTGAAAACAAAAGAAAAACAATCTGTTTTTCAGCAAGTTAAATACATGAGTTAGATCAGTAGACAAATGTGCCTTATTCATTCCAATAACCAATAAAATACATTTACAGCAAAATAAACATGTGTGATGCACTGAACGGGTAACTGTGTACATGTCTTTCCCTTTCTGGTTGTTAGCTCTGTGTAGGACAAGAAGCTGTTGTGAAGCATCCCTTGGATTCTGCTTAGACAGTTGTGTTTAAACTTAGGGCTGTGAATTCCATGGATGGGATCCAGACTTAGTCATACTTCTTAGAGTAGACCCATTGAAGTCATGACGAGCTTAAGTACCATTGATTTCAATGGATCGCCTCTAAGTATGAGTAAGTCTGAATCCAACTCCATGACATAGACCAAAGTCCTGGACACAGGAGTTAGTTTCATGAGAATCTTAGCTTGCGGGTCTTTTTTTAATGCATCTTAACAGCTGCAGGGATACATTTAAAAGTGTGTGGGACTATGCCTAGAGAAATCTCAGGACTCACTTCCGGTTGGAACCAATGTCGCCCTCGCAGCATTCCGTGGAGCTTCCGTGGGATGCTATCTCAAACAGCTTTTTAAAAGGTTGAAAAACCTTTTCATCTCCCCCCTGGAATTAAAAGGGGGGGGCAAGGCAGCATCTGGATGAGATCTTGGAGAAAAGTACTCTCCGCGAAGCGGGGGGGGGGGGCTGGATTCTGAGACTACCCTTCCAGAGTTTAATCATCGCAAAAAGCTGTTCTGAAACTCCTATCTAATAGGAGAAAACAGGGCTGATGTGTTCCATTGTAATATATGGATTAAGAAATATCAACAACATCTGAGGGATGTTTTAGGAAATATCAACAATATTTGAGGACCTGCAAGATTTGTTTGAAGAGAAACATGGCTACAATGAGGAGAAAGAAAGGAACTGCATCACCGCCCACTCCCCCTGTACCCCCTTTGGCAAAGTTTCCAAGAACCGAAGATACAGGGGAGTTACTTACTCTGATAAAAACTTTATTTTATTTATTTATTAAATTTATTAATCGCCCATCTGGCTGGTCACCCAAGATTTATCTTCGCAATTTGCAAAGCAAGCTAAGAGGTTGGATTCAATTCAAAATTCAATCACCGCCCTGCAAGGCGCTGTGGATTTAATTAACACTTCTTGGCAAAAAATGGAGGTGAAGGTTAACGAGCTACAAGATAGGCTGACAATGAACGAAACTACGACACAAGCTTTTTTCAAAAAATTCTGTCAGAATTTCCCAACTGGAGGCCTTCACACGCAGATCCAATGTACATATTATTGTTATTAAAAATTTGCCTAGTGATGCAAATTTGCCTACCTTTGTAGTCAAGCTTTTACATGAGATACTTCCTGTGCCACTTGATATTGAGCAGGCATTTCGTTGCCAAATGCTAAAGGGTCTGGCTATACAATTATAGTCCAATTTGCAAGAACCTCCACAAAGAATTATATCCTGCATTTGGCAAGAGAGGGTGGAAGTCTTTTTTGGAAACAAGATAAAGTTATGTTATTTCCAGATTACATCAAAGAGGTGGCTGATGGAAGAGTTGCCTTGATGAATCAGCCAAGGTGGCTGATTCATCAAGGCAACAAATCTGGCAAAACAAATGAACTTACAATATAACTTAAAACATCGTGCTACATTTTGCATTGTTTCTGAAGGTCAGATGAAGAAGTTCCTAAATCATGAAATGGCGGAGGCATGGCTGAACGTAAAAATGCATGAGATTTCTGTTCCTGCCCCATGAACTGGAATCTTTAAACAAGTTTTTTTAACTGTCTATGTTTAGTCTGCATGATTCAGGCTAGGCCAGAGATAACTGATTATACATATATTCGTTTGCTTTCTTTCATTTCTTTTTTATTTTTCTTTAAATTCTTGTTCTCTAAAATTGATATGATATACTGTATTTAAATATATTGTTTGAGGGTATATTGTGCACACTCATTTATATATCTAGTATAAAATATATTACTGACTGTTGTAAGGTTGCTTCCAAGCTTTATTATTATATAACATTATAATTTCATATTTTTATTATTGTTGTTGTTATTATCATCATCATCATCATTACTATAAGACTACTTAGTAAGATTTTTGGTTGATTAAACTGTTAAGCTTTATTATTACTAGTATATTCTAACTTAAGGGCAATATATGGTTACTGGGAATGAATTGTAGGCCTGCTTCCTTGCTATAAGACTGATGATATGATATTGAAATGTAAGGTTGATTATTACATTGTAATATTGCTAATGTTATAGGTATAGTTTTTAAAGTAGAATGGGATCTGAAGCCCGTGTGTATTGGAGTTTAAATTTAACCCTTTAAAAAAGAAAAAAATCCTTTTTTTTCCTTTTCCTTTCTTCTCCTTTTTATTATTGTTGTGTCCTCCTAAGAATATTGTATTGTTGGGAAATTGTAGTTATTGATCAGGTTGTTGGTACTGTTTATTTCATTTATAAAGACAAAAATAAATAAAAATATTTTCAAAAAAAAGAAAGAAATCTCAGGACTCTGAAGGGTGGCTGAATAAGACGTCTTGCGTTTCCAGGGGACAATATTTCCATGTCTTTCTTTTCATCCTCCCTATGATTAGGAGAAACGTGCAGATTTTTGTTTAATTTGTATCATTTCTACATGCTGTAGAATTTAGCTTTACTTGGCATTGATTTTGGGTTACTTTGGTGCCAAATTGTGATGGGTGGGTATTTTCCTCCCTTTTAGGACTGAGTACATGTAATCCAACAGTAATTGTAGAAAACTCTGGTGCTTCTCAGAGTATTTTCCAAGGTAATCTTTTGGGGGACCAGTATCTTAGTGCAGATTTCTTGCTCTGGTGGAAGCTAATCTCTGTCTTGATGTATTCTGATGGTGACTGTTAGTGGATGCTTCGAAATAAAGTTGTTGCAGCTTATAAGGGACTGAAGAACAAAAATGCAGGCAGTGACCCTTGGAATGCATGAGGTTGGTTTAATATTCAGGAAGCATATTCATACAGTCACTGTGTATTTAACAAGCCTTGGTTGCTTCAGGGCTTTGGAGTATTCTTTGCAATTGCCAGTTTTTGTGCTGGCTAGAGTGGAGAGGAAGAGAAGCAAACCTTCATTACATGTGTGGAGAGCAGAAACGCCTTACTCCAATCAAAGTAGGTGTTGCTTTTGACAGGAAGACCTACAGTAGTTCTCCCTATCCCTACTCTTCATGGTTAATGCTTTTAAACCTTAGATTTTGGGGCTTGAGTGTGTACATCATTGGAAAAGGGTTATTTTGTGCCCGCCAGAGAGGAGGGACAATATAACCTTTGTTTTTTCTGCCATTGGTTGAGATCCTTTCCACATGCCTGCCCCTCCTTCATGTGAAAAGTCATGTGTCCTAATCTAGTTTTGCAGGCAGGCTGCTGCCCTCTCCACATTGGACAGTTAGCCACATCACTTTGGAGAGGTATCTGCAGAACTCAGCCTTTCCAGCATGAGCTGCAGGTAGTGGCCACGAGAACCTAAAGGGGCCTCTAACGTTCATTTAAGCAGTTTTAAAGAGCTATAGGTGAGAGCTAGCATCTTAAGGCTATTCCACTTCAATATGGTGGGTGCTGTTTGGTGAAATTGCTTGTTCCCAAGCACAGAGCAACTTCCCAACCAGATGTCCACAGTCGTTCTGGGAAAATCAGGAATATCTGCCCTGTCTATCTGGATGAGCTCCTATGTTTGCTACATTTCATGACCATTAGAATTCTAAGGACAGTGAGCTAAAAGTCAAGAAAGAAAGGCAAGTTCGATCATTATTCCCCTTTTCCCTCCCCTTGCAGCTCTTGTATGACAGTCCCAAAGCACGACAAGAGGTGGATCATCATTGGCGAGCTTCAGGTTGTCCCCACATAGTCCATATCTTGGATGTTTATGAGAATATACATCATGGAAAGAGATGCCTCCTCATCATCATGGAGTGGTATGGCTCAATTGAGATCATTCTTGACTGATCCGTGTTTTGGAATCCTAGGAGAAAGTTGTAAGAGCTCCATCAGGCAGTATAGCAGCACACTCCTTGCTAGAAAACCATGGTGTTTTGGCCATAATCCCCCCAAAAGGGAGTGCATTGCCTTGCAGAGCTTTTTGGAATCATGAAAAGTCTTACGTTTCAGGGTTTTTTAAAAATCAGATGAACTTGGGGAGGGCATATTGTACCTATCCCTGTGTGCTGTGTATGTGCACCACTCTCTGCCTGTCTTTTTTTTTCATCATTCTCTTTATCAGTGAGTGACTATGGGTCCACAGAAAGCAGACTAGCCCAGTCCAAACCATCCATTATGTTGACTTTGCTCCCATGTAATACCACTCCTTGTTGATCGGAGTCCATAACAAAACCCAAAGAAGCAATGGCAAAGCTATACGTTAAAGCTTCCTGCTTTCTTTCAATAGTTTGCATTGTTCAGCTGTGCCTGTGTAGTAGGAAGCAGGTAAGGACATTAAAAAAGCATGCTGGACCAGACTGAGGGTCCATATAGTTCTCCTTCCCACAGTAGCCAGCCGGATGCTTCTGGGAAGCCTGGCAGCTGGGTATGAAGGAGCCTCACCTTCACTGCTGAGCCTCTCTATGGATGATGTTGGCTGAACTGTTTATTTCATTGAGGACAAGGCTATCAGTGGCTGCTAGTCATGCTGGCTATGTATTACCTCCAGTATTGGAGGCAGTATGCCTCTCAGTATCAATTGCTGGGGGACACATGTAGAAAGGTACTAAATTGTGCTTATGTCCTGCTTGTGGGTTTCCCACAAATATTTGGTTGGCCACTGTATGTACAGAATGGTGAACTAGGGCTTTAGCCTGATCACGCACAGTTCTTCTTATGTTTGGAGTATTTATTTAATTAATATACCATCTTTCAAGTAATAAATTTCCACAGCATTTAATCAGGTTTGTCCCCCTAGCAAGAGGGCAGAGACCTGTTGCCTTAGGCCAGTGGAGCAACAAAAATGACCACACAGCTGCCTGAGAAAATAGGCTGGGTCGGAGACATGAAAACAGACTATAGTGTGGTTCTGGATTTGAAGTGTGCTCATTCCATACACCCAAGACGCACCCACAAGCCACAATGCACCAGTTCACAGCTTATGCGGATCTCCCATCTATCTTTCTTGCAGATGTATGGGGTTGCATGATGTGTATAGATGGCCAGGATAACTGTCCAGATCATGCCGGTTTTGCATAAGCCTTGTTTCCACAGAAAAAAGCCACAGGCACTGTAAAATGTTTTATTCAAGTAGGTGATCTGTGCATTTTGAACAGGTGCTCTTACTCAAGGTAGAATCTATATTCTCCTTCTTGTGTCATGGAGACGTTATCTGTAGTAAACAAGGAACTGTGTCTTCACACAAAGACTTGGTGTTCAACCAACCTTCTCCGGTCATATTAAGAGAACATTAATACAGATTCTGCCCCTGACAAAAGAGCTGTATTTGAAACACACAGGATACCAAATGGAATATATAATACAACACTTCTGTTGATATCACTTCCATTCTGTGGTGACATATCCTTCATGATTTTTGGAAAAACAAAACAAAACTTCCTGTTCAGACATGATCTGAGATGGGGAATAAAGGAATGTAGCTGGTGCAATCTTCCTGCTGTCCTGGCAAGCTGTCAGAAAACTGGAGATGCAGAGGGTGGAGTCATCACTGGTGTGTTGAACACCCCTTTTGCAGGATATTCAAAGGCAAATCTGTCACTCTCACCAGTCATCCTGACTATGAATTGAACTGTTGTGTAGGGAGATATATCACTTTCCCCCAAATCAGTGGAAATACAGGCAAATCAAACTACCCAATACTTCATCTTTGTTCTAAGACTTCCATTTCACATCTCAGCTCTACACATTTGCTTGGATCACATTCTTCCTCTTTATCCCTTTGTGGTTTCTTGTGCAGCGCCTTGATTGGGCCAGTTTTAAATTTCTCTTCAGTAGTGACTTACTCTCCTTTTGCTGCTTCTGTTGTTTTTCTCATCCCTTCCAGAATTTTGATGGTAACAGAACTACAGGGATTACTCTTAGCCTTCCTGCAGTACAGTCTGTTGTGCTCCAGTTGGGTCAACTAATAGCAGTGATTCAGGTTTCTCACACACACACACAATTTGGTCCAAAGCAGCAACCTGCAGGCATCCAATCACAAACAGGTCATTTATTTTTATTGAAGCAGTGGTCCTGCATGCTGTTAGGCAGCTTAAATCCTATTGATG
This sequence comes from Heloderma suspectum, assembly GCF_057233095.1. Classification (NCBI taxonomy): domain Eukaryota; kingdom Metazoa; phylum Chordata; class Lepidosauria; order Squamata; family Helodermatidae; genus Heloderma; species Heloderma suspectum. The sequence continues at coordinate 283,350,244 of NC_139459.1, forward strand.
TTTGTGGAATTTCAGTAGCCTGTGTGGAAGATTGCGACTGGGTCAAATGAGTGACATGTTTACAAAATAAAACCTAACTGGAGGTTAAACCAGCAGAGAACTTACACTACCCCAGACCAAGGTTTCCAGATCTCAACCTGGAGATGCTGCTGGTCACTTTTAAAATGATGAAGCCATGGAAGACAATGCAGCCACTGTTTCTCCACTAGCTCTTTTCCCTTCTCCCCTCCCCCTCCTGCTACGGCAAGCTGGACTTTCATTTTGCCTCGCTGTAAGTTGGGAAGGACAGTGGTCAGAGGAACCAGTTAAGAAGTAGGGCAGGAAGTGCTGCAGTGACATTCTTTCTTGCTGTGCTGGCATTTTTAAAAGACTGGGCAGGATCTCCAGCCTGTGGTCTGGCAAACTTAATTCAAACAAGAAGGGTCTTCACTGCAAGTTCCAAGGGAAGAACATTGTGGTGCACTGCTCTGCATTTAAACCTTGCTATTTGAACATGATTCACAGATGATGCCAAGGGGAAACCCTTGCTCATTTGTAATGCTTATTAAGGGCTATAGGGAGATCATAGAATCATAGAATAGTAGGGTTGGAAGGGGCCTACAAGGCCATCGAGTCCAACCCCCTGCTCAATGCAGGAATCCAAGTCAGAGCATCCCTGACAAATGGCTGTCCAGCCTCGTCTTGAAGGCCTCCAGTGTGGGAGAGCCCACCACCTCCCCAGGTAATTGGTTCCATTGTCATATTGCTCTTACAGTCAGGAAGTTTTTCCTGATGTTCAGCCGGAATCTGGCTTCCTGTCACTTGAGCCCATTATTCCGTGTCCTGCACTCCGGGATGATCAAGAAGAGATCCTGGCCTTCTTCTCTGTGACAACCTTTCAAGTACTTGAAGAGTGCTATCATATCTCCCCTCAGTCTTCTCTTCTCAAGGCTAAACATGCCCAGTTCTTTCAGTCTCTCTTCATAGGGCTTTGTTTCCAGTCCCCTGATCATCTTTGTTGCCCTCCTCTGAACCCTCTCCAGTTTGTCTGCATCCTTCTTCAAGTGTGGTGCCCAGAACTGGACACAGTACTCCAGATGAGGCCTAACCAGTGCTGAGTAGAGGGGAACTAGTACTTCCCGGGATTTGGAAGCTATGCTTCTATTAATGCAGCCCAAAAGAGCATTTGCCTTTTTTGCAGCCACATCACACTGTTGGCTCATATTCAGTTTGTGATCGACAACAATTCCAAAATCCTTCTCGCTTGTAGTGTGGTTGAGCCACGTATCCCCCATCTTGTAACTGTGCATTTGGTTTCTTTTTCCTAGGTGCAGAACTTGGCATTTATCCCTATTAAATGTCATTCTGTTGTTTTCTGCCCAGCGCTCCAGTCTATCCAGATCACTTTGAATTCTGTTTCTGTCTTCCAAAGTATTAGCTATCCCGCCCAATTTGGTGTCATCTGCAAATGTGATCAGCATTCCTTGCACCTCCTCCTCCAAGTCATTAATAAAAATGTTGAAGAGCACTGGGCCCAGGAATGAGCCCTGCGGTACCCCACTCGTTACCTCTCCCCAGTTTGAGAAGGTCCCATTGATAAGCCCTCTTTGAGTCCGATTCTGTAGCCAATTGTGGATCCACCGGACCGTTGTTTCATCTAACCCACTTTGAGCTAGTTTGCTCATCAGGATATCATGGGGCACTTTGTCGAAAGCTTTGCTGAAATCGAGGTATATGATGTCTACAGCATTCCCACGGTCTACAAGGGAGGTTACTTGATCAAAAAATGAGATCAGATTAGTCTGGCAGGACTTGTTTTTGACAAATCCAAAAATCTCTAAGGCTTGTAGGGCCCAAGCTCTTGAGGGCTTTTAGAGACCATAAGTACCTTGAACTGTGCCCAGAAGGCTCTAAGGAAGTGCCTACCCTGAACGTACTTTTGGCTGTCCAACCTTGTCACAAGGTGGGCTGCTGCTTTTCTGCAGTAGATGCATATTCTCAACCATCCACGAGGGCAACACTACAGATTGCATTAAATTGTCAACCAGTGAGGTTTACCTTATTGCTGGACCTGCCTCTGAGGGGTAGGGAAGGCTGCTGTCTTCTCACTGGAGAATTTTTAAAAAAACACTCCTAGGTACTCTTTCTACCCTACTTCCCATGGACCCCAATGGTTCCAGAACCACCCCAAGTTCTAACACTTTGTGAGAGGAGAATTTGGAGCCAATCAGCAATATGTTTTCCCACAACTACATAGCAAGCAAGGTAGTTCCTTCAGGGCTGCTGTTCTAAGCATTCAAGGAACTTGTGGCAAAATTATTATTGAGGCCTTCACCTAGGTTACAAGGCCATGGCAAGAGCTTTTGACAACTTTTTAAGAATAATACAACTAGTATTAGAAACCCATAGCAGAGATGAGATGGCAAAATAGCCGTACTCATAAATTAGCTACAGAAATGGGACCCCCTTTTGTGCTTGCATCTTGAGTGATCTGTGTGTGTGTGTGTGTGTGTGTGTGTGTACTTTGTTCACAGCATGGAAGGAGGGGAACTGTTCAGCAGGATCCAGGAGCGAGGAGACCAAGCTTTCACAGAAAAAGGTAAAACTTGAAAATGTTTTTGTGAACAGAGCTTATGGAAACGTGTGTATGTGGAGAAAAGGCTTTTTGTTGTTAGGAAGTGAACCCAAATCAGACTGTGTCTTCTAAAATGCTCAAAATGTTGGGTAGAATGCTTCTTTTCCGGGCATGCTCCAACAGAGCCAGGCAATTCACATCAAAGGGAGACTCTCCCAGCCCTGGCCTAGGAGCATGCAGCAGGTTGTTCTTCCCCAGCCACTTTCAGGAAGAAGCCGGGTGTGGTAGGGTGAAAAACCAGAGCTCTTTGTGTGGAGGTTACACAACCGTGGCCTGAAACCGTACTGAACACTACAATCTTTGTTTCAAAATATTTTTCATATGCAAGAGGTGGTGTTATTTTGGGTTCAGATTGATCAGTCACACCACAAAAAACTAATAGTGCATTTTGTTTATTGCAAGGATGCAACATGCAGGGTTATATATCCTTTTTATTGTTGCCTTCTAGGCAGGGGACTAGGAGCAGTGGAGTTTAAAAAGAAAGTGTGGGGGCACAGTCATTTGCAAAACCAAAACACAGCTGTTGGGGCTAATTTTAGTTTTTCCCTGTCTTGACACTAGCCCTGTAAACAAACAAGCTAGTTGCTAGTCAGAAGCATTGCCTAGTTGCATATGTCTGAAGCATGGCGGGAATGTTAATGTGACCTTTCTCTAAAATTATATTTCTAGAGGCCTCTGAAATAATGAGAGACATTGGAACTGCCATCCAACATCTACATGGGATGAACATAGCCCATAGAGATGTCAAGGTGAGACTTGAAGTGCCTTGACAGAGAGGAGAAAATTTAAACAATAAAGCGAATAGACAATGGTGATTTACGCGGACCATGTTACTTCACAGAGGGGAGCCAGTTGGTTCCTGTTCTGAATTGTGTGTCTTCTAAATATTCAGTTATCTAGGAGCCCAGTGCATTTTTAAAAGGCCTAATGTTGGCATCACCACATTGCAAATCTACTGCTAATAAAACACAAACTTGATTCTGAGTACTATACCTATCAGTTCTGGGTACGATCAATGTACAGGAATGGAACAGAGGCTACAATTCAATAAAACCTATTCCCAGAAACCTCTACTATTCAGCTTCATTTTATCTTTCTTTCTTGATATCATCACAGCCAGAAAACCTGCTTTATACCTCCAAAGGGAAGGACACAGTGCTCAAACTCACAGACTTTGGGTTTGCCAAAGAGATGACTATACAGAATGCACTGCAGACCCCCTGTTACACTCCCTATTACGTAGGTGAGTCTGTGTTTCCCTCCTTTTTCACTGAGTTATTTTGAGGACTGGAGGGGGCAGGGGAGAATGTTGTGCTTTGGAGAAGTCACTTCTCCCCTGTTGTCAGGCCTGAGCAAAGGTCAGACTCCAGGCAGTTGATGTCCAGGACTGGGAGCAGGGGTTTGACCAGGCCAGAAGCAGATGCATGGTCCAAAACAGGCAGGGGTTAAGCTCTAAGGCAGCAATCCAGGATTAGAGGGGGAAGAAGCATGCACCTAGTCAAAACTGGGCAGGGGTTTCCAGAGCAATGATGGAGAATAGGGGGTGGGAATTTAGGCAAACAGTGTCCTCATACAAGAGACAGGCTGATCAGATTGAGTGACAAGCTCTGAGGTTTATAGGGCATGGCAGGCAGGAACGAACCCTTGTGGCTAGCTGATCAATCACTCAGGCAAGCTGGTACTGGAGTTTATGTGGTGCCTGCAAAGCACAGGGCTTAATCTTGCAGACTTAGCATGGAAGAAAATGAGAGCGCTGGTGGTGCAGAAAATAAGGTGCCAAAGCCTGGCAGCAGAGAATGCCAGTTCAGGTCACACACACACCTGGCACCTTAGATCCACACAAAATTTAAAAACAATGTTAAATACTTGTCAAGCTTCATCAGTACCCATAGGGTTTACATAGAAATAATCAGCATGCATGTAAAAAAGAAGCAAATATTCGTTGTTCTATTATCAAAATGAGAAAAACACCTCTGACATTCACAGTTCTTTTGGTTCTCTTCCCCACCACACTCAGCCCCAGAAGTTCTTGGTCCTGAGAAGTATGACAAATCCTGCGATATGTGGTCTCTTGGTGTCATCATGTACATTCTGTAAGTGTGAATTGGGGAGAAATAGATTAACAAAGCAGAGCCCTTGATATGTCAGGTATGAGCAGTTCCTCTATCTCCTAACCCACACCCACCCTTAATGCCAATGGCACCTTAATGATATTTCCATTTATGCTGAACTGAGAGAAAGTAGTCACTGGGTTATTACTCATTCCATCAGAAGAATCAGCAGCCATCTGTGGCTCTACATGGGACCAGGGAGGAGGGGGAGATGTAGTAATTTCCTAGTTAGCACAAGCTCTTCTCTATGTGCCATTCTTTTGCAGCTTGTGCGGGTTCCCTCCATTCTACTCCAACACTGGCCAAGCCATTTCCCCAGGAATGAAGAGGAGAATTCGGATGGGGCAATATGGATTTCCAAACCCTGAATGGTCAGAGGTATCGGACGAAGGTAAATGAATTGTTGTGAGTCTCTGATACATATGCATCAGTGATGAGTGAGAGCGTTTTTTAAATGTCTTATAGGGTCCCTGACTTTTTGGGGCTGGTGGGCACATTTCAAATTTGAGTGTTTCATATGCATTCTCACAAAATGGCTGCTACGATGGGCGTGGCCAGTGGTAAAACACCCATTTCCCAGGAGGCATACTGATGTAGTTAAAAGAAAAGTAACTTGCCCAAGAACCTGAACACAAGGCAGAGGCGGACCACTCTTTTGAACCCATAGTTTCTGCTCCAATGCCCATTTCACAGAAAGCAAACTGATGAGGCTCAGAGATAAGTAGCTTGGCCTCGATACTGAGTACAAGGCGGAGATGGGGTCTGAACTCCGAATGCCAGATCACTTATTTGCCCCCACAAAGGACAACAAATACCCATTTTGCAGCAGGCAAATTGGTGATGCTCAGAAAAACACACAGACAAAACACCCATACCACAAAACCACATAGAACACACACACAGGCAAAACACACACCACACCAAAACAAAAACCAAGTAAAGCACAAAATACAGCAAACCAAACAAACCAGGTAACACACACGCTATATCAAACAAACATGCGAACAAACCAGCTAACACCAAAACAAACAAAACCCAGGAAAAAGTAGCAATAGCTACTGCTTGCAAATGTGGTATTTCCTAAAGTGGATTATGTAGTACAGAAACGAGGCAGCAATTGTATAGCATTATGAGTAGCTTGCTGATGCACCATACTGGAGTCACTTTGCCACCTCCAGGCCAACTTTCAGATACAATCATGTGCATCTGATAGCTGAAGCTGATGTACATAAGCAGGTGAGACATACCTTACTTATCTCACAGAGAAGCTGCAGCAGTTACCTTGATGGAAATCATATTGTACTGTCACAGCTATGTATATCAGTAATGGAAGATCCTGTCAGCCAGAGAACACCAAAAATGCCATACTCCCAAACCCCCATATGGGCTAGAAATTACAGCTCCTTTGGGAGCGGAATTTCTGAGCTGTCCTAGGATTGGCTCCTCTACCAACAGGAGAAGATTTAAAGCAAGGCTGGGGAATTTGTGGCCCTCCAGATGTTCTTGGACTACAACTCCCACCATCCTGACCTTTTGCATTAGATTTTGACAATGTCTGGAAAGCCACAGCTTCCCCACCCCTGGTTTAAAGGGCTTATGGGCAGCTACATTTAATAATCTTGGAAATGCAAGATTTAAGAGAGAAGCAGGAGAAACACGTGGGAGATTTCTCCCCCACCCTGGGATAAATCTAGGATTGCTCAAAAACCAACCCTGAATTGTTAATCAGTGAAGTCATTGTTAGGAACGAGTCTCCTTTCAGACTCATTGTTAGGAATGAGTCTCCTCTTGAGGGCCTGATTCAGGTATACATTAGCATGGCTACAGATGTGATATATCCAGTCACAACCATGCACTCCAATACTTTATTTTAGGGACATGAATCAGTACTTAAGATGTTGCTTTCTTAGCAGAAATTCAGAAGCATAAGAAACTTCACTACACATCATACTTGGAAAGTGTCAAATTTCAGTATTCTCAACATGGCATAGGACTGTTCATCCATTCATATAGAAGTGAATACATGGAGAGGAGGAGCAGGATCAGTCCCACAGGGCTGGCGTCCCCATGCTTTCACCTTAACCTATGAACGGAGCCTATGCTCATCCAACTTTTATGGATGTAAGCTTTGTTCGCAGGACCGAATGAAGTTGTGGAGGGTGTGGGGGCCTCCTCCTCCTCCAAGTGTTCACTTCTACATGGATGAATGCATGAATAATCCTCACATATAAGCAGTTAACTGCCTATATATTATGGAACTAGAAGCTAGAGAAACTTTGTAAAAGACGATACGAACTGTTTTGGCCTGCAGTCCTAAGGAATGCCGTCCTTATGGAATCAAGTCGTATTAAACACAGTGGAACTTACTTCTGTGTAAACCTGATTAGGATTGGGCTGTCAAATGTGGAACTAGGGTGACTTGAGAGACACAAACAGCAAAAGGTGTGTTCCACAGCTCAGGTTATGGAATGGTTTCGCTCTATATAATTTTCTCTTTCTCTTTTTCCTCCTTCACTTCTCTTCTGCGCTCTCTTTTGGATCATAACTAAATAAGGCAACGTGTATGTTCCACACTCATATGGAGGTGTCAAACTTTTTTTCTGATTTGACAGCATAGGAAAAGTGGTTGGACTTCCACTATTCTTACCAGTTTTTCTATATTTTGTTCTCATGTCTAAATTTTGCAGGCTTTGGTTATCTATGTTAGTCTTTTCTTTTTGTTTTCTTTTTTGCAGTTAAGCAGCTAATTCGTCTGTTGCTGAAGACAGATCCAACAGAAAGGATGACAATTTCTCAATTTATGAATCACCCTTGGATTAATGTAAGTCCTGCACAATCACCCGTGTATGTGTGTTTATGTGGGTACATGACTGCCTGCTGGGGTAAGGGAGAGTATAACTAATTTAACCAGGAGTCTGCCCTGTATAAAAAGGATATAATTTCTCTATCACAGTGTGAAGGAACACTTGGGGGAAAAATGTCTCTCTATGAGTGGCAGTCAAGTACATTACACCCCCATCCCAACTGCTCTCAGCTAGCATTTGCTGTTCATTGCACCGTGCACACACCCTCCTTCCTTCACTTATAAAAAGCTACGTTACCTCATCAGTGTAGGATTTATGGAGGGCTATTATTAGACATCCCAGGCACCATCATGGTGAACTGTGTTGATATGAATAGAGAACCTGCTGCTTTGAGGGCGTTTTCAATCTTTGGCACAGATTTGGAAACGCTAGGGATGGTGAGCAGGGCAATAGTGGAGGTTTATGCACTGCACTCAGAAAACAACACCAGAGACTGCTTTTAATGGTGATGCTAACTAAAAGGCTGTGGCAGCCCTAAACTACGTGTCCCTTGTGTAGTAGAATTCTTTGCCTCAAGCAGAAAGCAAGCCAGAAAGCAAGGCTACAACTCTAAAAGATTTCAGGATCTCTGTTCCAGGTACTGCTGTGTAGGAATCACCAACCTTTTCCGTATTTATTTTGTCGGCTGGATTTCTATCTCCTTCTGTCATTAAGGTTTCTAGTAGCTTACACATTAAATTTTATTTATGTTTTTACTTCTTTTTTAAAGGAGGAGAAATAACCCAAAGAGATTAAATGTCCCTAAATAATCCCTGAACAGCCCTAGAGCGCAGCTTGCAGGCAGCTGTGAGGCCTGTTCTTCCAGTAAGTGACAGGGCGCAACCTCTGCTGATCCTCTGGCCAGTGACTGGAGCTAGGTAGTCTTCCTCCTCATTAACCATTCCCTGCGCACACCAAAATAATCTCTCCCATCCCACTCCTCACTCTTTATGCCCCCTCCCCCAGCTCAAGGTAAACTCAGGGCTGCTGTTGTACGGATTGCTTTTTTTTCATGCCTTACATTGATGTAATGATGTCCAAAAAAAGATTAGCAGCTGCTTTAATTCATAGATCCTAAAGCTTTATTGTATGTAAAAGCTTTTGGCCTTACAAAATTCTTTTAAATTGATAAGGAAAATGAGGCAACCATAAATGTAAATAGCTTGCTTGGGTCACAGAGATGGTTGGTGCAGAGCAAAACAAGAGATGCAAACTGGAATTAAAAAGGAGTTTAAAGAAAGTGAGATGTAACTGCATCTCATGCTGAGATTCAAACAAAAATGTGGTTGAACACTTTGGAGGCTAGCAGGACCATGTGCTACAAAGAGGAAATGGTTAAATGGACATCTAGTTGCCATCTCTACAAGCATAAGGGGAGGCCCAATGACAAAGTCTTAAGGTAAACTGAGAGGCAGACAGGTGAGTTAAGCACTTGTGCAAGGGGAGGGTAAAAGCTACCCATTTATTTAATGTATTAATTATCAACTGAAGTGGAAACAAGAGACAGAGGGTGGGAATCCTGTAGAAATTTAGGGTTTTTTTCCAACTCTGTTCTAGCACTGAAGCCTTGAGTGGCTACATTAAATCTCAGCCAGAAACCTAGACTAGACCCAATTTTGAAAAGAGGATAAAAACTAATCTATAGGTGTACATTGACAAAGGCCACAGTGTAGACCTAGTTAGCGTCTGAAAAGTCAGCTTATAAACAAAATGTGTAAGGTGTAATTATACTTCTCATCAAGTAGTTGTGTTTTGAATTTTCTTGATTGTACTCACCATGATGATAAGTAAATACAGAAAATTGGAGGTAATGACTCATTGGGCCATTCTCTGCAGATCTTTTTTGTTTTACTTTCCTTTAAGGGACAAGGGGCTGGGTGGAGAACCTGGAACAGTGATGGAAATAAGCCACAGCCAGGCCAGGGATGACTTATTTTGCCCCAGGGTTACTAGTCTTGGAAACAAACATTATACCAAAAAGAAGCAAGTTCATTTGTAGTGGAGGAATTCCCTGAGCCACACCAAACTCTGTGCTCAAGTCCTTTTTATCTCAGCTTACACAGAAAGGGTTGGTAAAAGGATGAAGGGAACGCTCAGCAGCACGAAGCCTGGCAATGCTTCTCCCCGCCCTCCGCCCGCCAGTGCAGTTTTAGTTGCTCTTTTTGTAGGTAGCACATACAACAGTGGCTAACCAGGGGCAACTCCATGGAAAGAGTGATTGGATCTCATTCTGGGGTGAGGAATGCACATGTATGCATACCATCAGCCATGACTTTCTTGAAGGAATTTATCTTCTGCAGTCCCCCTTGAAACATTTATGTCTTATTCAGTATTTAAGTTACCTTCATGCAGTTGGCAGAGTTCAGAGTAAAATCTAAGAGGGCTTGCCTTGAGTTTCCTGTTAATAACTCCTGGCCACATTTATTTACACATCTTCACATCAGCTAAGTGTATGTTGCAAGTTCACTAGCACAGAGGCTATTCAGTGTAGCATTGCCTCCTTGCAAATGAGATATATCCATGAAGAAATGTTGTATAAGAAATAGACCATCTTTGTAGATTTTTATGAGGAATCCATGAACAGGATACCAAGAGTACAACTAGGCAGCAAATATTTGTTAAATGGTTTAACTGCCAAGGCTACCCGTTCATCAAAGAGATCTGGGAACTGTTGTTACTGTGAGGGAGCTAGGATATCTGAACATACCATTTTTAACAGCAACCTGCAGTTCCCAGTACTTTAGGTGGGGCTAAAGGACCCACAGCGGTTCAGTCTGATCTGAAACCACTGTGCAGTAGTGATATGGGTTGACAAACCACAAATAGTGGTGTGGGAAAAGACAATGACCCGGTTCGCAAATAACGACCAACCATGGTTAATTAATTAACCCATGGCTGGTTGGGACTGCTTGTGCTCTGCATCCCATTTGCTTGCCACTTCCATTTTGCATCCAGTTTAGTAAACTGGATGTTTGGCATGACATGCAACTCCAGAACTCTGTTTCAGGGGGCAAAACCCAGAGCTTTAACCCATGGTTGGTTTGGGGGTTGTTTGCTAAACCAGATGCAAAATGGAAGCAGCAGTGAGCAGGTGGGCGGCAGCGCACCTCATTCCCCATGGTGAAACAGCCCATGGAGAATCGTCATGTGCAGACTGGGTCAGTAGGTTGGATACAGCTTCTTTTCCAGTAGCAGGAGCATTCCCTGAGTGGTTTTCTGCTCCGAATGCTCCTACTGGTAGTAAGGGAGGGAGGGAGGCAGTCTTTGCCAGTTAGTCCTTTCATCTGAAGCAAAAGGGTCCCCTAACCCTCCAGAGCAGATTTTTTTGGTGGTCAGGGGGGGATAGAGGACTGCAGGGGGAGGGGAGATCGATGAAGATTTCCTCCTCCCCCATTCTGCCAGCAAAAATGCTCTTCTGGATCAGAAGCCTTCTGTGGAAGAAAGACCCCAGATCCAAGCCAGTATACTTTATTCCTGAAGTGTTTAAAGTTTAACTTCTTTTCAGTCTATTTCTACCAGTAATCTCTGTTGAAGTGGATTTGAGCAGGTTACTTTTATTTTGACTTATCTATAGAAATATTTTGGTCATGAGCACTGAGAGGTTAAACAGACCTTGCTGCTATACTCATTTGCGAAGACAGGAATAAAGGATACTGTATTTTCCTAAATGCATATTCACTGTAGCTGTTCTGATCCCTTTTGTTCTTCACCCTTCATTGCTTTTGGGGTCATTCTAAAGATGTGATGTTTTCCCAGGTGCAGTCCTATTAGAGCCAGCCTAGACCAACCTGAGGGTGGGGAATAGACAAAAACTGCTAGGGAAATCCTGTAGTAAATGGAAAAGTGAAAAAATAAAGATCTGTGCACAGGATACTTAATAAGTGGTGAAATGAGCTATTAAAAGCCATCCAAATGATATGGTACTGTGGGGAGAAAAAATGGGTTTTGGGGTGAATAAAAAATATCAGAATATTTCTATTTCCTTTTGACCTAAGCTGTTGTAGACTAGAAATGCTCACATTTTCCATTATACTTGAGTTTACCTTTTTTTCCTACAGCTTATGGCTTGGTTTGCTTGCACCATCTGGAGCAGCCTGCTCTGCAAAGCCCCCTTCTGCTGTGCAATGGCTCTCATGCCGTCAGTCCAGGTTGCATTAGCAGCTATGAAAGGGGGTGGGGGTCCTGAGGTCATGTGCTGCAGCAGGGGGTTGGACTAGATCTTTTTTATGTTCCAGGGCGAACTACACAACATGCATAAATGCACATATTAGAGTCCAATTACTGGCTTTGAAGAGGGGTTTTTCGAGGGAGTAATTTGAAAGCAGAGAAGCCCTGGAAGGAAAGGGACACTTCACCCTCTCCCATCCTGTTGTTTTCCTGCTGCAAATTTACATTCCCCTAGCAGCTTTTCCCTCTGTGGGGTTTCAAAGGTATGTTTGCCCTTCAGTCTTCTAGAAAGGCCATAGCTGCAATTCTATTCAAGTTACACATCTTTCAGTCACATTAAAAACACGTGCTCAAGAATGCAGCCAAGTACATCTTCTCTCTCATGTTGCTTAGGAGACATATTTCTACATTTTTAAAGACTTGTAATCGTCTCCTTAGCAAGAACAATGAGTGGTTAGCCTGTGAGTGTTCTGTTGTCCGAGGTAATTTAATGTAGTGCTGTTTTCTTTTCTTAGCAATCAATGATGGTGCCTCCAACCCCTCTTCATACTGCCCGGGTCCTGCAGGAGGATAAAGATCACTGGGATGAAGTGAAGGTAGTGGTTGTATATGTTGGGCATTTTCAGATCAAGTGAAAGGTGTGGGGAAGTGCTCGTTTGTTTGCTTGTTTGTATTTTAAATGCTCCTTTGTTTCTGGACATCGACAGCCCTATGTAGCATGAACTTGTCTTTAGTCCATTAATATTATTTCCATAATAGTTGCTAAAATGTACACCAGGAGTGGAGAACCTCCTTTAGTCTGAGGGTCAAATCTGACTGTGGAGAAGCTCTCGGGCGGCATTCCAGGGGTGGGCAGGACCAAAGGCAAAAGGCTGGGGCCAGAGATAAAAATGCTACCATATTGCAGCTTGACGCTCTTATTGCCAGTAACTAAGCCTAAGGAGAGGCATTTTAACCTGTTACAATGGGGGGGGGGGACTGCACAAAAGCCAAGAAAACACCAAACAGTTGGTGGTTGGAGGAAAGTGGGCGGGGCCAGGAGGAGGCGTTGCCCTCTGGGGAACTCCAGAGAGCCAGATTTGGCCCCGGGCCTGAGGTTCCCCACCTCTGATGTACAGAAATAACAAATTAAAATGTTTCCTATATCCAGCTTAGGCCACGTAGGACATTGGAAAACAGCAAATTCGAAGTATGAACAATGGGTAGAATTAAAATTATGCGGCTTTCATTGAATGTGGGTTGAATTGTTCTGTTGGGTTATTAATTTCACTTGGTCCTTCTAATATCTTGGTCAGCAGGATGCTGCATTTAATTCATAGATTCATAGATTCATAGAATAGTAGGGTTGGAAGGGGCCTACAAGGCCATCGAGTCCAACCCCCTGCTCAATGCAGGAATCCAAGTCAGAGCATCCCTGACAGATGGCTGTCCAGCCTCGTCTTGAAGGCCTCCAGTGTGGGAGAGCCCACCACCTCCCCAGGTAATTGGTTCCATTGTCGTATTGCTCTAACAGTCAGAACGTTTTTCCTGATGTTCAGCCGGAATCTGGCTTCCTGTCACTTGAGCCCATTATTCCGTGTCCTGCACTCTGGGATGATCAAGAAGAGATCCTGGCCTTCTTCTCTGTGACAACCTTTCAAGTACTTGAAGAGTGCTATCATATCTCCCCTCAGTCTTCTCTTCTCAAGGCTAAACATGCCCAGTTCTTTCAGTCTCTCTTCATAGGGCTTGGTTTCCAGTCCCCTGATCATCTTTGTTGCCCTCCTCTAAACCCTCTCCAGTTTGTCTGCATCCTTCTTCAAGTGTGGTGCCCAGAACTGGACACAGTACTCCAGATGAGGCCTAACCAGTGCTGAGTAGAGGGGAACTAGTACTTCCCGGGATTTGGAAGCGATGCTTCTATGAATGCAGCCCAAAAGAGCATTGGCCTTTTTTGCAGCCACATCACATTGTTGTCTCATATTCAGCTTGTGATCGACAACAATTCCAAGATCCTTCTCGCTTGTAGTGTGGTTGAGCTATGTATCCCCCATCTTGTAACTGTGCATTTGGTTTCTTTTTCCTAGGTGCAGAACTTGGCATTTGTCCCTATTAAATGTCATTCTGTTGTTTTCTGCCCAGCGCTCCAGTCTATCCAGATCACTTTGAATTTTGTTTCTGTCTTCCAAACTATTAGCTGTCCCTCCCAATTTTGTGTCATCTGCAAATTTGATCAGCATTCCCTGCACCTCCTCCTCCAAGTCATTAATAAAAATGTTGAAGAGCACTGGGCCCAGGACCGAGCCCTGCGGTACCCCACTCGTTACCTCTCCCCAGCTTGAGAAGGTCCCGTTGATAAGCACTCTTTGAGTCCGATTCTGTAGCCAACTGTGGATCCACCGGACCGTTGTTTCATCTAGCCCACTTTGAGCTAGTTTGCTCATCAGGATATCATGGGGCACTTTGTCGAAAGCTTTGCTGAAGTCGAGGTATATGATGTCTACAGCATTCCCACGGTCTACAAGGGAGGTTACTTGATCAAAAAATGAGATCAGATTTGTCTGGCAGGACTTGTTTTTGACAAATCCATGTTGGCTTCGAGTAATCACTGCATTGTTTTCACGGTGCTTACAGGGATTGCTTTATCATCTGCTTCAGAATTTTCCCAGGGATTGATGTCAGACTGACTGGTCTGTAGTTGCCAGGTTCCTCCTTTTTACCCTTTTTGAAGATAGGGACAACATTAGCCCTCCTCCAGTCATCTGGAACTTCCCCCGTCCTCCATGATTTCTCAAAGAGAATAGACAGCGGTTCTGAGAGTTCTTCTGCCAGTTCCTTTATGACTCTAGGATGCAGTTCATCTGGCCCTGGAGATTTGAACTCATTCAAAGTAATGAGGTGTTCCTTGACCATATGCCTGTCGATCTCAAGCTGCAATCCTGCCCCTTCAGCCTGTACTTCGCCTTTGCCAGGGGGGGTCATAGACCCTCTTTTTGGAGAAGACTCTTTTGGGAGAATTCTTGTCTCCTTATTCAGCTGCACAGTCTAGTGCTCTAACGTTGTTGGAAGGGAGGACACAAATCTTAGCCATAGCTTGGGGAGGTCAGTCAAGGGCTCAGTTTTTGTCAGAGCATAGTGGGGAAGTGGGCTTGTCTCCTTAAGATCTGACTGTTGTTTCCTCTGGGTTTCAGGAGGAGATGACTAGTGCCCTGGCGACCATGAGGGTGGACTATGACCAGGTCAAAATAAAAGATCTGAAAACATCTAATAACCGTCTCCTCAACAAACGGCGCAAAAAACAGAAACAAGGAGGCAGCTCTTCAGCATCTCCTGGATGTAACAACCAATAAAGAAAGATAATGATAAAAAGGAACAATTAGTCTATCTGGGTTCAGCTCACCTTTACACCAAAAACAAAGGGTATATCACTGAAACAAGGATGTGTGTGGGTGAGACCTACAGAGAAGGTGCACTGTGGCATCCAACATGTGATGTTCTGGAACGTTTTATTTGGGCACTAGGTTTTTTTCTAATGGGAATGTATTTGTTTTTACCATTCTTTTACATTTTACTAGAGACTAAGGAGTTCCAGAAAACCCTAGAATTCCATTGAAGCTTTAGATGAGTAGATCGGTCCTTGAGGCAATGCAGGTTCAGTACTTACAGCAAGCACAGCCACCAGCCTTAAGCACTTTTAAATCCCCATGCTTTTACATGAAGAGATTTAAGCATGGTCTTAACTCCCTCCAGCTGAATTCAGTGGAACATACAACTGCTTAACTTTGGCTGGATTATGTCCAGCGTACTCAAGAGAAATGAATGTTACTCTGGCATAGGCCTGAGGAGTGGAACATTCAGAGTATTGCAGGAAGCACACTGAAAGGTATGAGGAATGTAAATTTTTCATGTATTCCTGCTTTGTCTTGACACTTCATTTGCTGTATTTTATTTTATACCTAGGGTTAATGCTCTCAAACAATGTCCAACTGAACAAGGAAGCATTGTTCTTGATTTTCAGGAAAATATTTACATTTTATGCCTTAAGGGATTATTAAAACATGTTCCCATGTTCATTAATTTCTTACATTGAAAGCACTTCATCTAGGAAAATAAGTGAAAACATGTAGATTGTCATATGTGGAGATAGCACACAGTTCTCTTTCACTGCAGCAACTCACACAGGGAAGTTGCAATTGGCTACAGCTTCCTGGTGAGCATAACTGTAGTAAAATAGGCATGAGTGAAATCATTACATTTTAGGATTCAGGTGGTCAGCTTCCTTGTTCTGTACATATGCTGCAATTATTCTTAGCACACACTTTTCTCAATCAGTATTTTATAAGACCACTTTGTTTTTAAATTAAGGATCAAAGATTAGCCACCAACAGCAACCATTAATGAATTTTCGGTTGTTAAATCCAAAGTGCACATGTTTGCACAAATAACATAAGATTTCAGTTGAAAGAGGATCCTGTGGAGTTCAAAAGAAAGACAAGAGTTTTTGTTCCCTATTGAAACAGAGTCTGACTTTCCAGTTCCTTTGTAACAGACAAGGCTTGTACTAAATTAGGATGTTGATTTCTGACTTCTGCCATTCTACCGAATGGCTTTATAGCAATCACATGATAGAATTTATGAGCATCTTGTATTGCCTGATACATGTAGTAGAAAAGTTGATGGGATGTGTCGTACAGGCAGCTATGATCTCCCTGCCCCGGAACACTCCCAGCCACGCCCCTTTCCGGCTGCTCCGCGCTCCTCTTGCAAGCACGGAGGACGGGGCTGTTCTGTGCTGCCTCCGAGACAGTGAGGAAGTGGGGGGAGGTTGGTTTTCTGGTTCCAAGAAAACAGCATATCCTGTGGCCATCTAGCCGCTGTCTAGCAGCCATAGGATTGCTCCCTCCCTTGCTTTATCATAAATACATCAAGTACTTTGTTCCTTAATATGTTACAGATCAGGATGGACATGGTGAAATGTACACAAAAACAAGTCATTTTACCACCATGCTCAGATGTTCCAGCATGGTGGCGAAATGCCCTAGGAACAGCAATTGTGCCAAACACCCTGAAGTGTCTCAAACCAGGGTGGATCTCCCAAGTTTTTTGTACAGTATTTAATGACAGCCTAGTCATCTGGAACTCTCCCGCCACATGCCAACTATCCTTATTCAAGCCATTCCATCATTTGCAAACTGTTCCCATGTAAGGGTGCATGCATAAGTGGCATTCACAAATCCATATGCCCACAGCCCGCTAGCAAGGAGGACACTGCAGGAGTCATCCCTTCCCCTGAGCTCTCAGTTGTGTGAACCTCTGGAGAAAATAAGAAACAGCAGGAATCTTATATTGCTCCTGATGTTGAAGCCTCAGCACAGGTGAGAGACATTCCTGCAAGGCCTCTGTACATGTCAGAGGGCTCAAGGGAGAGGTGGAGCTTTCTTCTACTTGCACTGTGATTTGGATTAAATAAGAAAACAGTGTGAGTTGACTCCTGCTGCTACTTACCTTCTCCAAACTGCAGCACAAATTAGATAAATCCCCTTTTCTCCTCTAAACCCTCTGTGCATAAGAGAAGACTTGAGAGGACAGCCAATATTTCTGGACCCCCAAGCCATAACCTCATTCAGAACTACTGGAGTTACCTCTACTGGTATTGTGAATGCAGTGCACAAGATCTCTGTTCATTGCTCAGTGCTTCTCTTTGACCTGGAAGGGGACACTGAACTGATGTTAAGAAGCACTGGATAAACTTACAAACTCATGACTGTTTGGGAAATATTAACGTTTTGCATACATTAATAAATGGTGCTTTGCCTTTTTTTTCCTAATTGGGGCCTGCTTCTTTACTGTGATTAACCTACATTTGTAATGGGGCCCTATGTTAGCTTCAGCTTCTTCCCCTCCCCCTCTCCACAAAAGAGATTGCATTTAAGAAGAGAATGGAAACTTAATTTGAAGGGATAATTTCTGCCCAGATAAGAGTGCTATTTCTATCTTCTAATTATCTAAAAGGTAGAAGAGTTTTAAGTTAGTAGCGTTGCTAAGTATGTCTGAACCAAATCAAAAGGCTTAAAACAACTTCCTAACCTGTTTCTATGTCACCTAGACTCCATAGACTTGAAAGCACAAATCTCCCAAGATGCTTTGTATGCAGAAGGCCTCAGGTTCAATCCCCATCATCTCCAGGTAGGGCTTGGAAAGACCCCTTTATGAAACCCTGATTGAGATATACTAAATTAATCTGTCTTATGGGTAGAATTGTCCACTCTACTCTGGATTCCTGGCTGACCCTGATGCTGCTTTTGGCCACACCTGACCTGTAGTTGCAATGCCCATTCAGTTACTCCTGACTATGGTGGTCACTCCCATGCACTTCACACAAGACAAGCTGGTTTCATATACCCAGGATGTGTGCTTTTCATCAGCTACGTCCCCAGCACGCTCCGGGAGAGAGCGCAGGACAGGAAGGCCTGGCATGCTATGGTCCATGGGGTCACGAAGAGTCGGACACGACTGAACGACTGAACAACAACAAAAATTATTTCTGTGCTGGAAAAGTGCATGTATACTATAATGTGTGACAAACTTACATATGTCTATTCACTGTGGCACTGTACATATGGCAGGAACATACTGCCAGCTGACCATCTTCCAGAATGTACATCCCATAATATAGTCATGTACACAAACAGGTTTTCTACACAGGCACTTGCCTATTTAGGAAATTATATTGTGTGATTGAGCTGTTGATCAAAAACTGTATTTTCAAGATACATGACACATCCACATGTTCAAGCCGGGCACTAAAGTCCAACACATAAAGTGCTGCACCAAATTCTTGCAATAGTTGGTAGAAGTAGTATGGGAAATTTCCTCTCATTTACTAGTAATATCACAATTATTAGTAAAAGCTCACATACACCCAGTCTACCAGCAACAAATCCAGTGGTACCTGAAAGACGATTAAATACATTTCAATACTTTGCACTAGATAATGCTCCACAAAGCAAGGAAATGTGTGACTGTGCCCCCCCCCCCCCCCGCAACTGACAAATAATGCAAAGTATACTATTGACGTTTCTGGATCTTATACTGTAGGTGCATTAAGAGTTAGTTATAAAGCCAGTCAATAGAGGGAGGGTGCTGTTGCACTCAGGCCCTGCTTGTGGGTTTCCCATGGGCAGCTGGCTGGCCACTATGTGAACAGAATGCTGGACTACATGGACCCTTGGTCTGATCCAGCATGGCTCTTCTTACGTTCTTAGAGAATAGTTAATTTTGGATCATCTTTTTCAAAATTTTGGATGTCAAATTGAGTAATCATCTGCATTAAGTTCTAATGGAAGTTATAGTTCATGGTGTGTGTGTGTGTGTGTGTGTGTGTGTGTGTGTAAATTATCATAGTGTCTTAACACCAACAAATTGTTCTGGAAATAGACCAGCATCTCATCCCCACAACAATAATGTGAGGTAGGCTAGGCTATGACTAGCCCATGTTTACCCAGTGAGCAGAGCTGTGAACCCGGACTCCCAAGTCCCAGTCTAACATTACTATACCACACTAGCTCTGGCAATGCAAAGCCTATGAATCAGTGCTCCTTTTCCCCTGCTTTCTCCTGTTCCTCTACTCCCCACTTTTGAATTCTGTTTTTCTCAAAGGCATGGATACATGTTCACTGCATTCAGCCCCACTAAACCCATGCCTTCTCTGAGATTTTGATGGTTGTTGCCATTCAGACTATTAACCTGAATATCCTTTTCTACTGATAGACCCTGAACTTGGTTGGAATGTTATTCCAATAATCTTCCAATTTCTTTTACAATAGAAGAACTAGGACTTTTATGGGTCAGCCTCTGCATTAAAACTAATAGTTTGACCACTTTAGTTTGAAAGTGTACACACACACGCACATGTTGCAAAGCTGCACCTGCAGTCAACAGGCAGCCACAGAACTGATGCTATGCAAATCATGTGGAAACTTGTTATATTCTGTGATGAGCCCATAATGAAGTATTGAACAATTATCTTAAAGCACAAAGAAAGGGAAATTAGTGTTGGGGGGAAATTTAAACAGCGTTCTTTGAGAAAGAATGGAATGCATTACATTTCTTCAAGCCTAAAATCAGCAATATGGGGTGAACTGATTACAAGAGGTGGACAAACATTTGTCCACCTAGCTTCTAACTTCTGCCATTGAGTGTGGCCTCTAGAAAGTTGTTCTCATAGAACTCAGTTCCCCATTGGTGAAATGGGAAAACTTTACTGTGAACATGACGACGACTGTAAATGAAACAACAATAGTAGTAAAAACAGTGGAGATGAGTGGAGTGGAGTGGAGTGGCGTGGAGATCCCTAAAACTCCTAACCACTAGCACCCAAAGAAATTACTGCAATTTGAAAACATGATGTCAGTCTAGAATGGCAAAAGATAACTTACATGGTGGAGCAGGAAGGAACTCCCTTACAAATTACTGAAGATGCAACACAGAATGGGGAAAGTTAAGACTTTCCTGGGTGTGCACATGCATCTTAAGTTATCAGGTGACCATTCTTTCATGGGTTGGAATATCATCTCAGGAAAACGGTAAAGGAGCTCAAAATCAGTATGCGGCCATATATGGCATCAAGGCAGGTTTCTTTCATCTTAATTCTAGAAAGATGTGCTATGGCAGGGGTGGATAATCTCAGGCCCATGGGCCAAATCTGGTCTGCCTGGGCTCCCAATCTGGCCCTCTGGGATTCCCCAGAAGGCCCTGCTCACTTCCCCTGGCTCTACTCACTTTCCTCCACCGCTGATCATTTGGTGATTTCCTAGCTTTTGTGCAGTTTCTTCCCATTCTTAAAGGTAGATGTGCCTGTCCTAAGGTACTGGCAGTAAGAGCTTTAAGGTAAACGATGCTGGTACTTTTGCCTTTTGCCTTCAGCCTTTCCCACCACTAGAATGCAGCCCCGAAAAGCTTCTCAGAAATGGAACTGGGCCCTCAGGCTGAATGAGGTCCAACACCCCTGGATTATGGGATTATTTCTGGCTTCTAAGATTTGTCTTGCTATGAAATGAAGCTCTTAGAAAGCCCCTTCTTTAATGTTCTTCAATCCAAGGTGTACAAGGCACTGTTACCCAAGGGTGAACCCAGGTTCCCAAGTCTAAGGGTGCTGTCTTACAGTTCCTGGGACGGCATCGCAGGGGCCATGGAATACTGCAAACCTAGCTCCCCTCATTCCCCCAACACGCTCCTAAACACATCCGGAACCTACACCAGCCCAAGATCTGGTGTAGAAACTGCTCCCCCATGGGAAGCAATAAAAAGTGGAAGAGGGACGCAGCTTCCCACACTCGGTCCCCATTTCCACCATGACAGGGCTTAGGAAGTGGTAGTTCCTCTACCATGGCCTTCCCCCTCCTTAGGATTGTTCTGTTAATTGGAGAGTATTTGCTTACCACAGTCTTATGTGATCGCGATCCTCCCTGTACAGTATAAGTTCAGTTACAGTAAATGCCAGAAATGTCACCTTGCAGTTGGCCCTTGACACGCCAGCCATGTCTAACCTTGCCATCATTGCTTGAAGTTTAAACTTTCTACATCTGAAAAATCATTCAGTGGGAAAGAGCGAAGTGGTCAAGGGGCTAGTACCGAAATAGGGCCAGAAATATTGGAACAAGGATAACTGTTTTGGCAGTTGGCCTCTGTACACCACCACATTGAAGTTGAAAGGAAACACACCCAGATGGGAGCGAAGTCAGGACTATCAGCTGTAATTCAGGGGTTTGACAAAAGTGGGGCACTAACCATTCAGGAAGGACAGCCAGTGGCATGCACACACACCCATCGTTGGTGGCTCATAAGTAATGGAACAATCCAACATCATTTCAAACTTAAGGAACGCCTTTAATACCTGGATGAAAATCCTTTGCAGTCAATGACTGCCTGAAGTCTGGAACCCATGGACATGACCCAATGCTGAGTTTCCTCCCTCGAGATGCTTTCCCAGGCCTTTACTGCAGCTGCCTTCAGCTGCTGCTGGTTTGTGGGTCTTTCTGCCTTCAGTCTTGTCTTCAGTAAGTGAGAAGCATGCTCTATTGGGTTGAGATCAGGTGACTGACTTGGCCATTGAAGAACATGCCACTTGTTTGCCTGGAGAAACTCCTGGGTAGCTTTTGCTGTATGTTTTGGGTCATTATCCATCTGCAATATGAAGCGGCATCCTATCAGTTTGGCAGCATTAGGCTGAATCTGAGCAGAAAGTATAGCCCTATACACTTCAGAATTCATCCTGCTGCATTTATCAGCAGTCAGGTCATCAATAAACATCAGTGACCCGGTTCCATTGGCAGCCATACATGCCCATGCCAGAACACTGCCTCCACCATGTTTGACAGATGATGTGGTATGCTTTGGATCATGAGCTGTTCCTTTCCTTCTCCATACTTTTCTCTTCCCATCATTCTGGTACAAGTTAATCTTGGTTTCATCAGTCCAAAGACTCTTATTCCAGAACTGGGTGGGCTTTTTTAGGTGTTTGCTGGCAAAGGCTAATCTGGCCTGTCTGTTCTTGAGTGTCACCAGTGGTTTGCACCTTGTTGTGAAGCCTCTGTATTTACATTCATAAAGCCGTCTCTTGACTGTAGATGTTGACAATGACATGCCTGCCTCCTCAAGAGCGTTCTTGACCTGGCTAGATGTTGTGAAAGGGTTCCTCTTCACCATGAGCAGCATTCTGCAGTCATCCACTTTCGTTGTCTTCCATGGTCTTCCAGGCCTTTTGCTGTTGCTGAGCTTGCCAGTTAATTCCTTCTTTTTCAGGATGTTCTAAACTGTTGTACTGACCACTCCCAATGTTTTTGCTATCTCTCTGATGGGTCTATGTTGTTTCCTCAGCCTAATGATGGCCTCCTTCACTCGCATGGACACCTCTTTGGGCCTCATGTTGGGAGTTCCAGTGAACAGCTACCAAATGCAAATGTAACACTCAGAACCACCTCCAGGCCTTTTATCTGCTTGATTGGTCATGGGGCACCCAGGAAACAGGCCACACCTGGCCATGCAGCTGCTTGTCAGCCATTCGTTCCATTACTTATGAGCCACCAGTGATGGGTGTGTGTGTATGCCACTGGCTGTACTTCCTGAATGGTCAGTGCCCCACTTTTGTCACACCCCTTGAATTACAGCTGAAAGTCCTGACTTTGCTCCCATCTGGGTGCGTTTCCTTTCAACTTCAATGTGGTGGTGTACAGAGGCCAATTGCCAAAACAGTTATCCTTGTTCCAATATTTCTGGCCCTGATTGTATGTAAACTATCTGTTGGGATTCCTTATTTTCTTAGCAGAAAATAATAACTGCTGATGTTACTCTCTTGCCACTATCTATTTTGATGATAGTTAGAGGCAGCGTACGTCCCTCCTGTGCATCTCCGCCCCATCTCTCATTTGAGCCCTGTAGCATGCTCATAGTTATTTGCTTCCCCAATTTTCTTTCTGTACTTCACTTCTATGAAAAATACAGTGTAACAAACCTTTCTCTTGACATGCTACACTTCAGATCTAGTTTTAATTATAAACCACTGTCATGCTGCTTCATTTCCTAATTGAGGAAGCTCAGCAGGCAGTCCTGGGACTGGGTTTCTCTTTACTCTTTATTGCCCCAGGGTCAGCTGTCCAATTAAAGAGCCGCTCCTGACTTGCCCAGAGACTGAAATAATAGGATGATCACACTGCCTCTTCTCTGTTAGTTTAACATCTTGTCCTCATTTCAGAACAATTTTTCCTTTTTTTTTTAATCCAGTTTTACAATTGACTTTTGATTGATTGATACGCACCAAAAGAATGTGGCTAGTTACCTGGAAGATTGATAGGCATCATATTTAGAATATGCTGGATGGTTTCACACAGTTGCCCCTTTCCTATTCACTAATGGTTTAATGGTAAGCCTTTATGACTGGGATGGGGAACTTTGTTTATATTGTAATAAGGAATATTATGCTGCCTCCATCGCCTCTGCAGAGTGCTGCCCCAGGAGGCTGTTCCAAGTGGTCCGGAGCCTGGTCAGTCCTGTGGCTCCGGAACCACTGGAGCATTCTAAGGCCTCCTGTGAGGCTTTGGCAAGGCACTTTGCAGATAAAATTGATCAGATTAGGTGTGTTACTCTGCACACTGTGGATACAGTTAGTGAGCAAGAGGCGGCCTGTGGCAAACCGGTTTTGTGGGATCGGTTCCAGCTTCTTCCTCCTGATGAAGTGGACAAGGTGCTTTCATCTGTAAGGCCGACCACCTGCTTACTTGATCCTTGCCCATCTTGGCTCATTATGAGCTGCAGAGAGAGACTGGGTGAGGGGATCAAGGCGGTGGTGAACGCCTCCCTTGAGGAGGGAGTGATGCCATCAGCCCTCAAGGAGGCAGTGATAAGACCGCTCTTAAAGAAGCCCTCCTTGGATCCTCAAGTTCTGAACAACTTTCGCCCAGTCTCAAATCTGCCATTTTTGGGCAAGGTGATTGAGCGGGTGGTGGCGGTGCAGTTGAAGGCACACTTGGAAGAAACTGATTATCTAGACCCATTTCAGTCGGGCTTCAGGCCTGGGCATGGGACAGAAACGGCCTTGGTCGCCTTGGTGGATGATATGAGGAGGGCTCTGGATAGGGGTGAATGCTCCTTCCTTGTTCTCCTCGACCTCTCAGCGGCTTTTGATACCGTTGACCACGGTATCCTCCTGGACCGCCTGGAGGGGTTGGGCATTGGAGACACTGTATTGTGGTGGTTCCGGTCCTTCCTCTCCGACAGGTACCAGAGGGTAGCACTGGGAGAGGAGGTTTCGGACCCGTGGCCACTTACTTGTGGGGTGCCACAGGGTTCCATCCTCTCCCCGATGCTATTTAACATCTATGTGAAGCCACTGGGGGCTATCATCAGGGGGTTTGGGGTGCAGTGTCATCAATATGCGGATGACACGCAGCTCTACCTCTCATTCAAATCTTCACCAAGGTTGGCCATAGAATCCCTGTCCAAATGTCTGGAGACGGTGAGTGGCTGGATGGGGAGGAATAAGCTGAAGCTCAACCCTGACAAGACCGAGGTACTTTTGGTGGGAGACAAGAGGAGGCTGGGGGATGTTGACCTGGTGTTGAATGGGGTACGGCTACCCTTGAAAGACCAGGTCCGCAGCCTGGGGGTCATTTTGGACTCCCAGCTGTCCATGGAGGCTCAGGTGTCAGCTGTGAGCCGGACAGCGCTGTATCAACTCCATCTGATACGGCGGCTGCGCCCCTTCCTTCCCGACCATCTGCTCCCATCGGTAGTACATGCCCTGGTCTCCTCTCGTTTAGACTACTGTAATGCGCTCTACGTGGGGTTACCCTCGAAGACGGTTCGGAAACTGCAGCTGGTACAGAACGCGGCGGCTTGCCTGATTAAAGGCAGCCGCCGGCGAGATCACATCACTCCAATGCTGAAGGAGTTGCACTGGTTACCAGTTGTTTTCCGGGCCAAATTCAAGGTGTTGGTTTTGACCTTTAAAACCCTATATGATTCCGGCCCAGCCTATCTTAAGGAGCGCCTCCAGCAACACTAGACAGGCCGCTTAACAAGATCAACCTCGGATGGCCTTCTCTCTGTCCCATCAGCCAGGACAGCTAGACTGGTGGGGATGAGGGAGAGGGCCTTCTCTGTGGTGGCCCCCACGCTGTGGAACTCCCTCCCTACGGAACTCCGTCATGCCCCCTCTTTAATGAGCTTCCGTCGTGCATTAAAAACGTGGTTGTTCAGGCAGGCATTTGGGGTGGGTTAGGGTATTTTAAAAAAAATTTTTTATGGTAAAATTTTATTGTTTTAAATTGTTTTATGGTGGGTTGTACATCGCCCAGAGTGGCTGGGTGACCAGTCAGATGGGCGATTAATAAATTTAATAAATAAATAAATAAAAAATATTGCTTTGTACATTGCTTAGAAATTTATTTTAATGTAAATATCATTAAACAAATATAAATACATCTTTTTCAACTTGAAGTACAAATTGGCTCTGGGCATGCATACCAAGGGCCACATCCCAGCATTGGGCGGAACCCCCCCCCACACACACACACTGCAGGCAAGTAGCCCCTGATGTGCTTGCCTGGAGCCCATTCACACACACACATTCACGCATACATGCATTTACATACACACACTTATACACTGAGCAGACTTCACTCACCCCTCACCTTTTCCGCTTTGAGGAATGCTCTTAAAGGCAGCAGCTCACTCAGGAACTAGCTTTGCTCCCCCCCCCCCTTGAAGAGTGCTCCTTGAGGAGGAGAAGGCTCAGTCAGGAGGTACTCTCCTGCCCAAGAGCACTCTCTCTTTCTCTCTCTCATCCTTTGTTCCTTCAATCACAATACATCTTTCCAGAGAGATAAGTGCACAGTTAGTGGTGAGAATCCTTTCCTGTCTCATTCCCCTCACACTGGAAAGGCCAGCTTCAAAGCTAATTTCCCCTGGTGGCTGGTTTCAATTTTGCAGTTGATACTGAGAGCCAGTGTGGCATAGTGGGTAGACTGCTGGACTGAGACTTAGGAAATCCAGGTTTCTAGTCCCCACTAGGCCCTGAAGCTCACTGGGTGACTTTGGGTCAGTCATTGACTCTCAGCCTAACCCAGCTCACAAGGTTGTTGTGGGGATAAAATGGAGAGGCAGGGGAGGACCATATCAGGTGCCTTGAGCTTCTTGGAGGAAAAAAGGCAGGATATAAATGTAATAATTAATAAAATAATAATACCCTGGCCATGGCTCCCATGTGTTTTTGGCAAAAGCCAAAGAGAATTCAACCTCCTTGGGGTGGGAGGAGAGCCAGAAATTCTCCCTGCTGCTTCAGGAGTTCTGTGTGACTTGAAATCCTGCATATATAGTTTCACCAAAGATACTCATTACAGTTGTTTTGATAGCAAGTGCT
Source organism: Heloderma suspectum (assembly GCF_057233095.1). Taxonomy (NCBI): domain Eukaryota; kingdom Metazoa; phylum Chordata; class Lepidosauria; order Squamata; family Helodermatidae; genus Heloderma; species Heloderma suspectum. Next base: position 283,376,875 of record NC_139459.1, read on the forward strand.
CTAATAATGAGTAACCATCCATTTCTCCTATTCTGTGAATCTTATATTTGGTGGAGAAATTGTTCTCTATGCCAAGCAGAAAAGACACACAGCTAAAACTCTATCACAATAAGGATGATGACGCATAATTGACTCATTGTTCCCCATATGAAAATGATCCCGGGGGCATCAAAACATATTTGGATTAAAAGCTCACCAGATAAACTAGAGTGCTGTTAATTAACATGGGGGAGGGGAAAAAGTGGGGGCTACAGTGCTGGAATTTGATCAGGGAGGCCTGGGTTCAAATGTCTGCTCAACTACAAAGCTTACTGAGTGAACTAGGGCCAGCTGCCATCTCTGAGCAAGGTTGTTGCGGGGATAAAAGGGAGGGAGGGCCATATATGCCCTCCTAAACGCCTTGATGGAATAATAATGTGAATATTAATAGCTGAATATAATAATACTCTGAATACAAATAGGTAATTAAGACATAACTTCGCACAACAGAAATGCCATTAGGCAGTGGAGGGTGTGTATGATGTGAACCTGTGATCACAACCCACGCAGCCATGAATTAGCTGGGTCACCAGGTTTCAGTATTCGCCTGTTTTATACTAAGAAAACATGGTTCTTGTAAGGTTAAATCAAGAATCAGCCTTCTCCAACCTGGTGCCCTCCAAATGTGTTGGACTACAACTCCCAGCATCCCCAGCCAGCATGGCCAGTGGGTTACAAGGTAAATAGGATTGTCAAGCATGGTGAGTTCCATGGGAATTTTAGCTAGCACTTGCCCAAAGTGACCGGGAGGGCTAGCTTTTCAACAAGCATAAGCCATTGATAAAGCTTGGCATAGCTGAGGGTGGGAGACACAACCAGTATGAATGTTCAGATGAGAGCCTTGTATATCAGTCTGTTTCGACTGCTCAACTGGCACAAAGATACCATAAAACCAGCTTAAGCAGCTTGTGAGGGTTTCCCCCTCAAACTGAGGGAAGCCATCGCATGACACAGGGGCTGCTCGGGCGGGTTGACTCTGTCCCTCAGGCAGGGATTATTCTGATGTCTAAGAGGAATGCTGTTCATGTCTTCATGGATCCCCTGAAGCTTTGGGTACAATCGGGAGCTATTCTGAGAACACTCCAAGGGCTGAGTGCATCTACTACTTTATCCCAGGCGGGTAGGAAAATGAAATTATAGCAAACAACCGGTGCCTTTCTCTGCCCAGGCTGGCAGCCAAGCCCAGCTGAACTCTGCTTAATGCTAAGTAAGGTGGAATAGTCAAGGGATCTCCTGTCCACTGTTCTTTTATGGAACTTGTCCAAAGGCTGACAATCACAGGAGGACCAGGGGTTGAAACAGCTAAATCAAGGACAGCTTGGAAAGCTTTCTTGTAACTTGAGCAGTTGTGAAATGGATTTTGGCTAAATTCCACTGCATTAAGATTAAGGATTATTAAGATTAAGATTATTGTTGTTACAATAATTGCCACCCCAAACTGTCTACGTGGATGTCACCTCTTTATATGTTAGTAAGGGGCAATCAATGCTCCCCAGTTGTTTCTCTGGCTCCCCAGTTCTATTCAAGTCCATGCAATTAAATGCACTGTTGTATTTAGTTCACCACACGGCTCTCCTGAAATTCCCTTCCTGATGCCTCGAGAGGCTTGAAAGATTGTTCTCAGAGGGGGTGTTGCTTCTCATTGCTTAGCGACCAAAATGCCTGCATTCTTAAAAGCAGAAGCATAATTTAAATGTGAAAGGGGGTGGGTAGACCTGGAAGAGAAGCTTCTCCAATGGCTAAAATTAGACTACAATGTGTTGGTGGGAAAAAAAATATAGCTGAAGAAAGCTGACTTTCTCAGGCTAAGAAAGCAATGATCTAAGGGGCCTTTGTGAAGGGCGAAATACTGCAAACCCCCACCATGCTTGTAAAACATAAATATGAATTCCAAGATGGGATATGCAAACACACACACGTGTGAGGAATGCTGCTGCTGCTGCTCTCATCACAATTCTTTTTGTTCCACTCAACATTCCTATGGAAGGTGTTTTGCTTGAGGAGGACTGTCCAAATTCAACTTCAGCCAAAATACAGAGGTAACACTAATCTCTGCGGAACTCCCTGCCTCTGGAGGTCAGGCAGGCGCCAATACTGTGCTGTTTCCAGTGCCACCTCAAAACATATTTGTTTCAGGAAGCCTTCCTTGAGTGACCAGCCATGGTTTCATTGGAATTCTTTTTCTTAAAAAATAATTTTTAACATGGAGTTTTAGTCTTTTATCTTATACTGTATCTTTTATTGTTCACAGCTCCAGAATCTGTCTAGATGTGGTGTGGTATATAAATGTTGTAAATAAATCAATTTCAATGAAATAACTTTTTAAATTTGGTAATAAAAGGATATCTATTTGTGACAGTTCATAGGATTTTAAGATGATGGCTCAGATTCAGAACACTTCCTAAATTAAGGATTAGTTATTTGCGTCTTTAAAAAAGGGGCTATTGCATATGTGCCATACAGTGTTACAATGCAGGAGGTGCTGCTTTTTGAAGACAGCAAAAGAAATAGAGGTGGCTTGGTTCCTCTTACTATCTTTTGTGGATACGGCTGGGCAGAAGCTAGTGGTTGCTAGTGCTGCAGCTGCAGATGGTGCTTCTGGACATGTAGGCAAGTGTACAGGTTGCTTCTCATGTTTCCATTATGCACTCAGACATGGTGGATGTGGTCAAAATTAAATCTGTAGAAGGTCAAAGGAAGTGAGATGCAATTCATGGAAGGAAGTTGCCAGTGGGTTGCCCTCAAGCACACCCAGGAGCCTCAAAAATATAGCCTTTTGGTTTTATAAATCACATTTTTATTCCATTCCTCCTTCAAGAAGCTCAGAACAGCATTCACAAGGTTATCCCATTTCAATGCTTATGGAAGGCTGTGGAGTCACCTGAGATGTCCCTATCCTGGAAGCAAGTCCCCATAGTTTCAACAGAACCTGCTTCTAAGTACTTTGTTTAGAATCAGAGCATAGATTCAGAGGCACCTGCCACCTCAGTTTTCCTGTGGAAAAAGAGAAGTGGCAAGACTCGCTGAAAGCAGAGCAACAAAGGTGTACAGCAGATCTGTTTCTTGACCCCTTCCATCATGGGAAAATAGCTGCTGCAACAAAAAGGAAGGAAGGGATTTTTCTCTCTAGGATTTTTCATTTTTTCCTCTTTGTTTCTAATGATCCTCCTGGGCCTGTTTCATCTAACTCTCATATGCATTTACCTAATTAGATCTTCATATTTGCTGCATTGCATCTCAGGAATAATCAGACATTAAGCCACCATCTCCTAACCGATTTCTAAACCCCATCCAGGCAGTGAGGCGCGCGCGTGCGTGTGTGTGCGTGCGTGCACACATTTTAATACATCTCAGTTTGAATGAAGCCCCTAAGCATTACTTTAGTAAATGAAGATCTGTACCTCAGAAATCATTATATGTTTTCTCTTTCAGAGTTTGGGGGTTGGGGGGAGGTGTTAAGAAGAAGAAAATCTATGGAAGGATTTAAAAGAGAGGGAGAGAGGTAAAGAATGTATGTGCATCCAAACAAGAATCAGGGAGTCTGTATTCAAATAGTCACAGCTGTACCTACATCCTTGTTACATAATAGGCTGGCTCTACCCCAGATGCATCCTTCACCGGCTTTGCAGAGATCCACCAAAAATTTCCTTGATTAATCTGTCATTCTTGCTCACTCTCCATTCCTAAGCCTTTCTCTCAAGAGGCAAAACTAGCTTACAGAACTCAGGCACTCTAGGCAAATGCCTTCATGTTAGGAGGCATCTGGAGACCTCCCTCCTCTCACATTATGAAACAAATATGTATTCAGCTGACAGGAGTTTCAGGCTAATACGAGGAAGCTGTTGTAGTTTGGCACTGAACTGAATTTCATTTATTTGGGCTCTTCTTCCCATTGTCCCAGATTCAAATAAATTCTTGGATTATTGCTACAGGAGTGCCAACTTATTATTGACTATTATAAAGCAAATTCTTTTCAACAATGTGACTAACCCCCCTTCGCCCCTTCCTCTTCCTGAAAGCACTCCAACAGGACCTCTTAAGCTGTATGATAAAATTCCCCCTCCTTGTCGTTACATAGAAATCTGATTTGTGCACAACACTTGATTAAACATGTTGGAAAAGCAATGTTGCTGAATCTGCTACTCCATCCAGGCAGCTGAATTACAGACTTTGTTTGGCATGTTAAGCAGCCTCTTGTACAAACATGTGCTGTTCAGTTCTAAAGCAGATTGTTAATATGGTTCTGGCCTGCAAAATGGTTATATGACAGATCAGCGCCAGGACATTTTATGCCACTACATGGATTTTTTCCAAATCAAGGTTAACAGCTTAGCAAAAGCCTACATCACAGCTTTTCAGGAATACTTCAGCCAATGTAAATTGGTCCATTATAACCAAAATGTATTCCATTTTAAAGATTTCCACGCACCAATCCTCAAATGTAGCCTGCTTTCCCTCATACAATCTTTCCCCTCATACATATTACAGAAATTCTGCATGATGAGTTAAATTTTCTATAGAACGTGCAAACTCTGCATTCTATGCTCTGATATGTGCAGAATGCAATATCTTTTGGTAATATTTTCAGAAGCAACTGAAAAGAAAATAAAGTGAGTGATTGTAGCAATGATGTGCATCAGATCAAAGGGTTATAGCCAATGGAGTCATTCTACTAGTACAAAGCTGCTGCTTCTTGAAAAGAAAACATTTTCAGCCTCGTGCAAGTGTCAAATCCAATCTTTTGATGCCATTTAGGCAGGCCATTGTGCGATCCATTGCATAAGTGCTTTGCCATCTCATTACAACTTCATTATGCTAGGTCATGGAGGCTTGGGCCCCCTATGTGGGCACCTCCCCAATGGGAGGGGATTCCCCTGAGGGGAGAAGCATTTGCAAAGTCATTTGGTGCTTGCAGGGAAGGCGAGGGAGGACTGAAGCCAGCTGCACACCTGCATGCGCCAGATGAGTGAAGCCAAGTGCCCGGCCAGCTCAGCTATGCCTGGCCCATGTCCTTTCCCCAGTGGGAAAAATTGTGGGGCAGGCAAAGCCCCCTGGCCAATGCACTGAGTGGATGTTCCACCTAGTGCATCGGTCAAAGCAGCTTTGCTGTATGTGGGCCTTCCCCAATGGAAGAAGCCCTGTGTGCAAGAAAGCCAGTTGCCAGTCAACATGCTGGGTGGGTCATCCACCTTGCACATTGGCCAGGAACAAAATGACATCACGAGGGGAGTGGCCCTGTCCCTGACATTTGGGGCATGGTTATGTTCCCCTGACATCATTTGGCACATAGAGGGCTGGGCATCAGGACATCCGCCTCACAACTGAATGTTATTGCCCACCCTTGCACTAGGTATTGCTTGTGCTAATTGTGCTAGTTGTGCTAGTGCTTGTGCTACTGCTAGTAGAACAGGCAACCACTAGCAGAACTTCTCTTGCACTTTTCCTGCAAGGATGCAACTCAAAGGCCACAGGCATACTCATGCGCCCTTTATGAGCTGTGCAGCACTACCGGGAATGAACTACCAATTAGTGTTTTGTTGTTGAACAAAGGTTGCAGTAAACTAAAGGATGTTGTCACATAGTTAATAATACCTACTCAGTTTATTTCCAAAGGAGATTATTGTGCTAGTGGTGTACTGCAACTGATTGGTAGGCGTGCTTACTATAAACTGCCAATACCAAGCAAATTCTTGCAACTATTGGCCATAAGTAACAATTGCTATGGACTGGTTTACATATGCATGTTTATCAATTGATTGTAGCGCAGAGGCATTGCTAACAAATAACGCACCGAGTTTACACCATTTGTAGACCAGCCAACCTGATGTCCTTTAGATGGGCTGAACTGCAACTCCCAATCATCCCAGGCCAGCATAGCCAATGCAGGTTGGGGGAGGTAAACGGATACATGGAGATTATTTCCAGATATTGGGACATGTAGTACTACACATGTTTGTGCAAGTGCAGCCAATTGAGCACGGCCTAACACAAGCGAGTCATAATACTGCATGCATCTATTTTTGAAAATGATTGCTATGTATTAGTCCACAAATGGTGTAAATGTTTTTACACCATTGGTGTAAACCTTTTACATACGGTTGCGTGGAGACGCATCTCTGAGAACCTCAGATAAGCAGTTATTGCTGCTCATCAGTCTAGAAAGGATTACGAAACCATTTCTGAGGATTTGGGGCTCCACCAGTCCACTGTCAGACAGATAGTCTACAAATGGACAAGGTTCAAGACCCCAGGTCCTAGCCACTGGGGTACAAATATTGGGATGGGATATAAATATTGAAAATAAAGAAAAATACTAACTGATGCAAAATTGTCAGCAATTGTACAGGATGGCTTTCACAAGAGCAGACCTGCCAGGTAGCCAGGTCTTTGATACTGCATTGCTGCTTATGTTTCATTGGAGATGTGGTTTCAGCAAACTCTCCAACATTTATTAGGGAGGTGCCATAGCAGCTCCATAGCTAGTGGTAAGATTTGCCCCACTTTAAGCAGGGATTAAACCATTTGTTATGTATAATGTCTGTCTGCCATCCAAGCTTAAAGCATTTACTGAATGCAGAATGAAATTTCTGGGAATACTTAAGTAAATCTTTTAATTAGTGTATAAGCTATAAGCATTTGAAATGTGAGCCCTTCGTACATATTTTAGTGCCTAATCTTTATTTCTCTTTCAGATCCTTTTAGCAAAGGAATTCCTTATTCTTAAGGAAGGAACATTAATAGATTCCAAAGCTGAAATGCCATTTTACATATCATTGCTAAGTATATCATTATTGATGAGTTTTTTCCAACAGTTTAAGATTACAGAAATGTTCTTCATGCTTTTCCATCAATTCCATTTACTGTGAAGTTTGGCCACCACAATATAGCATTGGGATTGTGTGTTTTTCTTATATGAAATCAGAGGGTTTTACAACATATTTATCAGGATGAGAAGCTGATGTGGTGTAGTGGCTAAGAGAAAGAGCTACAAATCAGGAAATTCCTGGTTCAAATTTCATCTCTGCCACAAACATTAGGTGGCTTTAGGCAAGCCACTTTCTCTTGGCTATAGTCCCCCTATCTGCAATATGAGGGCAATAACACTAACTTACATTTAAATAATTCTTCTAGGGATTACAAATAGATAATACATGTATACCACTTCGAACACTTGAAAGTGTTATAGAAATATTAAGTATTATTATTATCATCATCACCACCACCTAAATCAAGGGTTGGCAGACATCAGGTCTGCGAGATCTACTTTGTTTTTTACTAGAACCCTGAGATCCACCAACTGGAGCCAGCAGCAAAAGACATACACTTAGAATTAAATAGTTCTGAGGCCAGGAATTCATTCTGAGTGCCAGAACTGAATGGAATTCAGAGTTCTTCCACACAAAAAGCCATTTCTAAATAGCCTAAACTTTCTTCATTTCAACAGTGATGAGAAAAAATTTGTGAATCCTAATGATAATTATGGAAATTCCATAGATTTACCATGATAGCCTTTGTGAATCAAAACCAGTCCTTGTCTAAGTATCCAATAGGGTTTATATTAACCCATTCCGTGTCTTGTGAAATAAAATGATGTATAAATTAGGCAAACAATGAGCACGTAAGAGTCAGGGTATTGCAAAAGTAATTGAACCCCTGGTTGCTTCAGCTCAATTAAAAGGAATAATTACAATCAGATGTTTAAGTAATTAGATAGATCTTCAGGGGTGAGCTTGGGAGGCCCCACCCTATAAAAGGATCAGAAACTTTGTGAGTTTGGTCTTCAACATATGGTTGCGTGGAGACGCATCAGTCTAGAAAGGATTACGAAACCATTTCTGAGGATTTGGGGCTCCACCAGTCCACTGTCAGATAGTCTACAAATGGACAAGGTTCAAGACCCCAGTCACCTTACCCAGGAGTGGTTGTCCTACCAAAATCTCTCCAAGAACAAATCAGCGCATCATCTAGGAAGTCAAAAAGAACCCCAGAGTAACATCTAAGGTTCTGCAGGCCACTCTCACCTTGGCTAATGTGAGTGTTCATGACTCAACAATCAGAAAAAGACTGAACAAGAATGGTGTTCATGGGAGGATAGCTGGGAGGAAACCGCTGCTCTCTAAAAAGAACAGTGCTGCCTATCTGAAATTCACTAAGGATCACATAGATGATCCCCAAGACTCCTGGAACGATGTTCTCTGGACAGATGAGTAAAAGGTAGAACTTTCTGGCAAAAAAACCCAAACATTATGTTTGGCAAAAAACAAACACTGAGTTTGAACAAGAGAACCTCATCCTTCAACTGTCAAGCACGGTGGTGGAAATGTAATGGTTTGGGCCTGCTTTGCTGCTTCAGGACCTGGATGGCTAGCTGTCACTGACACAACCATGATTTCTGCAGTGTATTAGAAGATTCTAGAGGGGAATGTCAGGCAATCCATCCATGAGCTGAAGCTGAACTGAAAGTGGATCACGCAACAAGACAATGATTCAAAACACAGAAGCAGAATAGCTGAGGAAGAAATTCCCTATTTTAGAATGGCTTAGTCAAAATCTGGACCTAAACCCCATCAAAATGTTGGGGCAGGACCTGAAGCGAGCTGTTCATGCAAGCAAGCCCTCAAATGTCACTGAGTTGAAGCAGTTCTGTAAGAAGGAATGGGCCAAGATTCCTCAAAACCGATGTGAGCATCTGGCCAACGGTTACAGGAAACGCTTTCTTGAAGTCATCGCTGCTCAAGGGGGTGCCACCAGGTACTGAATCTAAAGGTTCACATACTTTTTCACGGATGGTTATTGAAAGTTGAATCAGCTGTGGATAAATAAATGTTCAAAAAGCATCATGTTTGTGTGTCATGTTTAATCAGGTTATCTATTGTTCTTTATCTAAGATTATGGGGTTAGATTAAGATCTAATAACATTTTAGGTTGGATATATGTGATAATCCTAAGGGGTTCACAAACTTTTTCTCGCCACTGTACTTTAGGCCAAGGGGGATTGTTTTTGTTGCTGCTATAGACAGGCAATTGGGAGTCAGAAATCCTTGCTGATCCACAATAAATCAGTAGACACAGATTTACCTTCAGCCCACCTTTGACCTAAAGGTGCTAACCCCCCCCCCCCCCAGGATTCATATTTGTGTCACTAGACAACTTGCTAGCCCATCTGCATTCCTACTTGCTAAGCTGATTTAAGCATTCTAAGGAGATATTTTCAGACACAAATGACTTACAGGAGTGTTCCAGCATCTTTCAAATGTAATGTGAATAACAGCTTTCTGGGCAAAGGACTAATAATAATAGGTGACTTTTGCAATCATTTCCAGCCCTGCAGTTATAATTGTAGAAAGATGCTGCAACAAGCATAGACTCCATGTTGCAACTGCTGCCTTATTATCCTAGCTAGGATGACTTTTACCCTAGAAAGTTACTTTTCTGATTTTTAGATTTTTGACTTTTGTATTACAGGCATTAAAGAATAGTTTTTCCCTGCTTTGTGGCAGCTATGAAGTATTTTGAAAACTGCTATTCTGCCATTGCTTAAACTGAAGGGTGCAGAATCTCTGAACTGCAGGGCAGGCTAATCCAGTCCGTGTTCCTTTTGGGGTTCCTCCAGGGGTGGAGCTTAGGCACCAAGCCCCACCCCCTGGAGGAAACCCCTCAGAGGGCATCCCCATTGCTATCTCCAATCTGAGATTAGAAATGGGTAGCAGCAGGGATAAGAGAGGTGGCAGGACTTGGCCCCATTGGGGGCAGGGGGAAAGAGTGAGCAATCCCTACCCTGCCAGCTCTCATTCCCACTGCTGTCTCCAAGATCAGAGATAGCAGCAGGGATGAGAGGCAATGAGTCTCACTCATGCAGGAAAAAGCAGCCACCATTGTTCTCCATGTGGACGGGTTCCAATACCCAGGCTGCCTTATATCCCAGCTGCAGCGGCAGAAGTGTGGGGTGGCCTGGGCTTTCTCCATGCTAGGAGGAGGCACAGTTCCGTCATTTGGCTTGCCTGGAGCAGAGTGGGGTGCAATATGGCCCCCACCCCAAAACAGTTCTGTACCCCTGGCTTAAAGAGTTCTTTATTTTATGCTGATACATTTCATTATAACGACACAATCCACCTAGAACATATTCTGCGCTGGCCCTAATTGAAATGAACGACTGTTGTGCGCCCCGTGCACTTCCACTGTGCTTGTGTAGAACAATGGGAAGATTGTGCCCCAAACTCACACTGTTCCTGTTGCTCTCCTCAATGTTATTTCTTACAACATCCTGAACCTCACACAATATTCCGGCTGACTCATAACTTGTGTCAAGTATCTTGAATATTGTGTGTCAGACAAGGAAACCCAAAATAACATGAATTTTTTGAACGTTTGTCGCATCACTGAGTCATGCTTCATTTGTGATCCGCTGGCATTCTAATTCCAATCAGTCTGCTGTCCAGGCACTGTTGATGGGAAACTTCAAGGTCCCTGCTGCTCTCCCCTTTTATGGTTATTTATATTTAAAGCAGACCTGGACTGGACAGCCCTTCATACAGAGGGTGCTTTCCAGGGCCAGCCCAAGACATTTTGCTGCCTGAGGCAGAGCAGTAAATGACACCCCTCCACCTCCCATTAAAGTGCATATATAGTACCTAAAGCCAGTCATGTTATTTTGGCACCTGAGGCAGAAAATCCCACACATGCCTCTCCCCCTCCTGGACAGTACAAATTCAATAATAATAAATTACATAACTAACCATTTGCTGCTCTTTTGACATTCAAAATCTGCTGCCTAAGGCAGCCACCTCACTCTACCTAATGATAGGACTGGTCATAATGCCTTCAAATAGAGAACTGTCCTCTGTAAAGTAGGACACATGGCCACCCAACAAGGAATGCATGCTGCTTGCTTCCCCTATACTTCACTTGTATGTTTGTTAATGAAGCAAATATTTCAAAAACACCATAATTCTCCAGTGTTCTTTCCTCCAAGAGAAATCAAGCCCAGGTCATGCTGCCCCCCTAGAACTTCTCCCTGCGCCGGGAAGTGGGAAGTATCCAACAAAACAGAATATGAAGTATCTGATAGCTTGTAATATAAGGTGGGTTGGGGTTAGTAGCTAGTACAGATTAACAGATAATGAAAATTTGATATGGTTGGAGATATGCAAAATATTGAGAAAAAGAGATATGGGTATACATACACACACACACACGTGTGCGTGTGTTAAATGAAGAGAGATGCTATTTAAAAATAAAGAAAGCAGTTCAATAAAGTTGCACTTGAGGAGAAAATAGGAGATTCAAGACAAGCAGTTCCTGCTGGTTTGAGGAAATGTAGAACTTTGGTGTGACTGGTGGTTTGTTGCCTTGAGTAATTTTGTAGGTTCAAAGCCTGATTGGGAGGTGAAGTTCTATGGCAGGTGAGGCTAATAAAATAGATTGGGAGGGAGAGGGGGAAGGGAAGTTACCTGCCAGAGGACGTGCTGCCTGAAGGATGTCTTTGTGGGAGCACACTAGGAAAAACAAGAAGAGGACAAACTCCTAATAAATGGTCTTCAGGGGACAGTAACAATCGGATCAGAGAACTGAGTGAAAATCTGGGTAGTAAATCAAAAGCAAAGGTTTCTGAGTTTAATAACCCCAGGTTCGAAGCAAAAAGTTCAAGTAGGGTTTAGTAAATATGTTTAGGAGACTGCAGTTTCCTACAGTAATTTATTACTCTGCTTAGTTGGCTTGTTATATTGTAAAACCGTTCAAATTTAGTTTAATCTACTTCACCTTTTCTTATAAATGTTCAAATTGTTACCATTATCAATAAAATTTTATACTGGATTCCACTTCCACTGTGGTCCAAAGCTTGATACAAACCTTAAGCTCATATATTTTTCATGCCACCTATTTTAATGGGTCATAGTATTCTGCAGATTGAAAACCTGAGGCTCCAAAGGATAATATAACAACCAACTAAAGGTGCAATCCTATGCAGGCATAGCTGGCTGGGGAATGCTGGGAGTTGTAGGACTTTTTTTTCTGTCTAAACCTGCATAGGATTGCACCCTTAATAATTAATTCATCATCTATTGTTGAGGCTCTAGACCAGGCTTCCCCAATCTGGTGCCCTCCAGATGCGTTGGACTACACCTCCCATCACCACAGTCAGCTGATTTAATATGAAAGGAATTGTAGTCAAACACATCTGATGAGCACCAGGTTGGGTAAGGCTGGTCTAGTGCGTAACTGCAAGGGTTCCCAACTTTTGTGGGCCTGTGGGCACATTCAGAATTTTGAAAAAGTGCCCTAAGCACCACCATAAATTGGCTGCTGTAGGGGGATTGGGGGCAATCACAAAAATGTTGCGAGTGCCCCACTTCTCTGTGTGAATTTCTAGTACTTGATTGCTGGAAGATCTACCTCACTTCTCTTTTCAAAACCTTATGAGAATATGCTCACATGATTTCAGATTTTTCTTCACAAAGAGTGAAACTCTTTTCCGCTTTCTCATTAAGTGAAAGCCTGCATTTTTTTACTGTGCTGAATATAACAATCTTCCTATTAAGATCTTTAATTCAGTAATTTACAATGTGTAAACATAGCCACGCTTACAGCACAGGAAGAAGGGGCGCAGAGGCTCTTGTCCTGTGACACTCCCTCTCTGGTCCACAACGTATTGCTTTCCTTACACTGCAGCAGCGAAAGAGTTGTAATACTAGCCCACAAACCACTTAATTTTCAGGAGAACCATATTCTTTGGTATTGATGTGCAATTCCTTGGCACTGTTTTGTTCTGCACACACCTACACTTCACCATATTTTAAATAATATAGTGCGCAATTTCTATCCTATTGGCACAGCCAGATTACAGTGGGGATTGCCCATAAGCGTTTTCATTGCTAAACTTTGTTGCCCTCCTCTGAACCCTCTCTGTGGCTGCATTTTGCACAAGCTGCAGCTTCTGAACCGTCTTCAAAGGCAGCCCCATGTAGAGTGCATTGCAGTAATCTAATTTGGAGATTACCAGAGCATAGATAACTGAAGCCAGGCTATCCCTGTCCAGATAGGGGTGTAGCTGGGCCACCGACTGAAGTTGATAGAAGGCATTCCATGCCACCTGAGGCCACCTGAGGCTCAAGTGACAAAGATGGCTCAAGGAGAACCCCCAAGCTATGAACCTTCTCCTTCAGGGGGAGTGCAGCCCCATCCAGAACAGGTTGAGCACCCTCCAGCCAGTCAGTAGAACCACCCACCAACAGCATCTCAGTCTTGTCTGGATTGAGTTTCAGTTTATTAGCCCTCATCCAGTCCATTGTCACAGCCAGGCACCAATTTAGCACATCCACAGCCTCCCTTGAAGAAGATGAATAGAAGAAATAGAGCTGTGTGTCATCAGCCCTCCTCTGGCTGCCTACTCCAATGGAAGCTCGGAAGACAGCAACAAGGGAGAGGGCCTTCTTGGTGGTGGAGTGTTTCATTCAAATTATGATTAATTTGATCATTCAAATTATGGAATGATCTCCCTGACGAGGCCCACCTGATGCAGGCATTATCTTTTCAGTGCCAGGTTAAGACCTTTCTCTTCTCCCAGGCATTGGCAGCATATGATGAGTTTTAATCAATCCTGGATTGTCTTATGGTTGTTTGCTTTGAGATTGCTTGTTTCAAGTTGTTTTAGATATATGTTCTCTTGTGTATATTGTCTGTTCGTGTGTTTTTTATGTAAATGGTTTTTAATCTCTGTATACTGTATTTTTAATGTTTTTAGTCTTTGTAAACCACCCAGAGAGCTTTGGCTAGTGGGCGGTATAGAAATGTAATAAATAATAACAATAACAATAATAATATACATGTATACTGAGAAATAAGTCATTGCTGACTCCTAGAGGGATGCCGCTTTTGCTGGCGTTTTCATGGCAGACTGTAGCGGGGTGGTTTGCCATTGCCTTCCCCAGTCGTGACTACCTTTCCCCCCGCAAGCTGGGTACTCATTTTACCGACCTCAGAAGGATGGAAGGCTGAGTCAACCTGAGCCGGCTACCTGGGACCCAGCTTCTGCTAGGAAGGGATCGAACTCAGGTCGTGGGGAGAGTTTCAGTTGCAATACTGCCACCTACCACTCTGCGCCACACGAGGCTCTAACCTTTCCTTTCTCTTGTGTATATTGTCTGTTCGTATGTTTTTTTATGTAAATGGTTTTTAATTGCTGTATACTGTATTTTTAATGTTTTTAGTCTTTGTAAACCACCCAGAAAGCTTTGGCTAGTGGGCAGTGTAGAAATGTAATAAATAATAACAATAACAGTAACAATAACAATATACATGTATACTGAGAAATAAGTCCCAATGAGTTCAATAGCTGCAATTCTATACCCACTTACCTGGAAGTAAGCCCTATTGGACTCAATGGGACTTACTTCTGAGTAGACAGATATAAGATGACACTGATAAAGTAATTGAAAAATGTTAGTAGAAAGTTTAAATGCAGTGTATCATGATGTCGTTGCTGCTGTTAGACTTAACAACAGCTTTTAAAAAACAGGTTGACTTACTGGTTACTGGTACTGGTATGTGAGGATCTAAGACTTACTGGGCTCTACTGATTAGATAGCTATAACTTGCCTATTACAGAAAGATTGCCTCATCTTAGTGGGATTATGTGTGGAATTTCTCTTCCATGCATGTTTCTTCTTCACTGTTTGTTTTTTAATGTCATCTATGAAGCATCCTGCTCGGGCTTATTTTGCTGATATCCATGTTGGCTCACACTATTTTCTTTGGGATATATTCAGAATTTCCCTACATTTGGGAGTGTTCCATTGAAAGATTCAGTGCACCTGTTGGGACAAGTAACAGGGGAGAACTGTTGCTTCTAGGCAGTGCTTATAAGCTTCCCAGAGGCATCTGGCTGGTCATTTCTGGAAACAGAAAGCTGGACTAGATGGACCTTGGTCTGATCCAGCAGGCCTCTTCTTATATTCTGATGGTCATCCCTGGAGAAGATAATGCAGTTCCTAGCCAAACCAAAAAAATCAGCTGACAAAGACCAGATAATGCCCCCCCGGAACTGCTAATTAGAATTGCGATGAATTAGAACTATAATGGCCATGATGGCAAAGGTTTGGCCAGCTTGACATGGCAAGCTTCCATATTAAAAAGGCCCATGTTCCATTTTCGGCTGCTTGCTGGCTGTTTCCTGTGTCTCTCAACTAAGCCATTTCTGTGTCACCTAGGCAAAAACCAAGTGGAAATGGCCAGGCTTCTCCAGAGCGCTGTCATCTTCCCTTCCTGACAGGTTTGACGAGCCCTTGGCAAAGTGCTCTTTGAGGTCCCCCTATGTTAGTCAGTACCAGGCTGCTCGGAGCTGCCATTTTAAGCTTCCCAGCTCAAGTATTTATTTATTAACAACAATATTTATAACCCACTTCTCAACTGAAACAAATCTTGAAGTGGTTTTTGATTATTTGATATTGCTACTGCCTTGCCCATCTTTAATTGGCTTTTCACAAGCACTGTTCCTAGCACCTAGCAGTCTTTTAGACATTGGCCTGGTTCACACATAACAACCCATGGTTTATTTAACCCATGGTTTGTTGCCCTGCCCCAGGTTTGTCTGGCAGATAATCAAACTAATAGTGGTTTGTTTTTTCAATCCCTGGGTTGTTTGTTTCCTTTCTCTTTTACCCACTCCCTCCCTGTTTCCCAAATGCCTTTGCAGCGCTATACTGGCATGTACAATGGCTGAGGTTTTTGATCACTCTTGCTGACTGCCTCTGTAACCTGGCAAAACAATGCATGGACAACCCAAGGTTTTGGGTTCAGACGTAACAACAACCCATGGTTTAAACAACCCACACACAGTACACAATCCACCAACAAACCATGGATTCTCTTTCTGGGTTTTTTGTGGATAACAAACTATGGTTTGTATTACAAACCAAAACTCAACAACCCACACCATGGGTTAACATCATATGCAAGCCAGGCCAGTGACTGGTTCACATCACATGGAAAGAGTGAACAGTGTTTTGCCCAATCCCGATGTGTTACATTTTTTTCCAGGGGCAGAGCTTATATATTTGGTGCTGCTTTTATTTTATTTTTTTACTTATACTAGAAGTAAAGATACGGGTTTGCTTGAACTGCTTGAAGCCACAGTAGCCAAGCAACCATGTGTCACAGCTATTTTGAAACGGCCACAACAAGGCCTTTTGGAAACTGGGTAAAGAAAGTAATACTGATGGTCTTGTAGGCCCCTTCCAACCCTATGATTCTATGATTGCTACCATCATGGATCAAAGGACTTTTACTTTTTAGCAAGATTAGAAATAACACCTTATTGTTAATGTTTTGAATTCCAAGTGACTTGATTACCTTATAATTAACCAATTTTTATCTATTGCATTAATGAGTCTATGGATTTAAATGCCTGTAACTACTGATGCACTTATAATACAATCCTATACATGCCAACCCAGAAGTCCCACTGAGTTCAATGGGGCTTACTCCCATGTAAGTGGGTATAGGATTGCTGCCTTAAACACTCTGCTGCACTACATGCTACTGGTAAATGGAAATTAATAAGGAACCAAGGCGTCCCCAGCCCCTGCAAATGTCTACAAGGCAGAAAGAAAAGTATTAATGATTTAGACCCATTTAAGGTAGTGGTGGCAGATTTTTTAAAAAAAACCTTCACAAAAATTGAGGTTAACAGGGAAGTGGCAGTGAGAATGAGGATTAGAAAGTTTTTGGCCCTAAATCTACAAGAATAATTTTGTTTTTAGCCGTTAATTCAGTACTAGGGAAGTAAATAGTGCAGACAGAATGTTGTGCAATAGGGTGTTTATTAACTTGTTTTCTCTCCTTTCTGGATTAATGAAATGACTCATCTGTATAATTGTGAAAAGCAAGAAACTGGAGGTGTGATGCATGTTGATGGCATTGTTTTTGCCAAAATACCCTCCCACCCTCCTTCCAGCCATGTCCACATATGACATGATTATTCCCTGTAATAGCAAACTTGAGTGGTGGAGTGCCTATTGGTTTTGAAGCAAAATACGGCTACCCCAAAATAACCCAGTTGGGGAACATGCTAGGTATGAGGGTATAAAAGTTTGTAAATTAAAAGAAAATGTTTTTTAAAACCCAAAATGCCCCGAGGTGGACCTGTTTGCTTTGAGCCTGTACAAAATGTTGAGGTGTTAGTTGAGAAAACAAGCAGATAGAAAACTGAAGGTTGGAAGGGAGCAGAAGGAGTTGACCTGCTAAAGCCCCTAACACTTTATAATATATATTCTGGAAAGGGGGAATAGGGGTTTGAGGATCTGTGCTTTAAGATTATAAAAACTTCCCTCCCTGCACTATATAGGACTGTTTCAAGAGGAAGGAAAGGAAAAAGGACATCTTTTTCTCTTTGCGCTCTACAGACACCCTACACACCCAGTAATGCTATTTAGCTATAAGAGACTGGCTAAACCCTGAGCCCTCTAGTGCTATTGGACAGGAAGTTTCCTTCTACCATTAGAATATTGGTCTAGTTGACTTGAAACATCTCTCTAGGGGCTCAGCCAAGAAGGATAATTTTACATCACCTGCTACCTGATCTTTTAAGGGGAGGAGAAAAAAAAAGTGTCCTTTGTTCCTTTCCCAGTTCTGAAACTCCCCCCGCCCCCCAACCTCCACTAAGAGGCCAGAATAGGATTGCAAGGCTCTTCTTAATGGCTGGGGATACAGTGTAACACTTTGTTCCAGGTTCCACTTCTTTCTTATCCAATGGACACATGGTGATAATATTTATGTCACAGAGTTCTAGAGTTACTCTTGGGAGTTCACTTAATGATTAGATGGAGGCTGATTAATGCAATGTTACCTTTTCAAATCAACAGGCAACATAACAGATTCTAAAATTAACCATAAATGAATACTGATCACAAATGTAAGATGTGAAACAAAACAGTGCAAAATGAATCATTCACATTCCTAGATGCTTATGGAGCTGAGCGGAATATTTGCTGTTAGTGCCCGTATAAAAAAAAAACATTTTCAATGAGAAGAGAGGAAGCTGTTTGTGAAGTTCTACCTCTAAGAGTAACATAGTTGTAAAAACTGGAAATAAGAGAATGGGGAAAAGATAACATTTATGTGTTCTGCCTCTACTGTGGTGAGGCCTGGGTTGCAGGGTTCCCCTACAGAATGGGGTTTTCAGCAAGGTCAGGTTTCAGGAACAGGGATAAAATAGCACCATGGAAAGCTCCAGGTGATGCTGGGGATGGAAGCCAGAGAGACCTGTCTGTATGTTGCTCCAACAAGGAGCAGAGCAAGACTGAGCCTTTAATAAGAGTTTAGCAGAATTTAGGCCATGCTTCCATACTGACTGAGGCTTTGACTCTTCAACGGGCCTAGCTTGTTTTAGCAATCTCAGGCGGCAATGACATGGGAATGGCAGTGGCATGGTAGTGTCCTCATGGCCTGTCCTCAGAGGCATAAGCCCTTGACAGGGGCTTGTTGCACACATAGCCCTTGCTGGATGAGGAACTGCCTGCATAGTTCCTCTCCTGATCCTGCCTCCAGAGATCCACTTAATTCCAATCAGCTGTTGAACATGTACATATGAAGCTGCATACTGGGTCACTGGCTGAACTAGTCCAGCTTTCCTCAACCTGGTGCCATCCAGATGTATTCAACTCCCATCAGTCCCAACCAGTATAACCAATTGTCAGAAATCCTGGGAATTATAGTCCCAATCATCTGGAAGGCACCAGGTTGAGGAAGGCTGGGCTAGTTGAACCAATGACCCAGTATACAGCTTCATATGCATATGTTCAATACTCTACCTCCCATCTCTCCCTCTGCTGTTGCTTGATAGAATAGCTATTGCAAGTTCACCATTATCTAAGGGAGGAGCCTGACAGAGCTTCTCTGTGGAGCTGAAGGTGGTTCTTCTTCCCTTCTCTCCCTTGCTGCAGCCTGGTGGAATGGGTGCTGCCAGACAACTGCATAGCTGTCACCCTGTGCTTAGGATCAAAGAATTACACAGACGGCATTGGGTGTTTCTGTGTGTGTGGTTATGGGTAGGCATACATAGTCCTGCCAATGTTTCCTCATCCATGAAAGCTGATGTTTTCCCCAAATGCAGCAGCATCTAGTGTGAAGCTATGTGCATTTTGACTGAACTGCTGGATGTGCTACTTTCCCCCTGCATGGTGGGCCAGATGCTAATTTGTGTATATGGAAGATCTGTTCTGCATGATCAGGGCCCCTACCACATAAACAAAAGTAGGCACTATATCAGGATGTTTATGTTGATAAATTTAATCCTGCCACCCCTCAACCCCCCTCACACACACACACCTAGGCTTGACACAAGAGTGATCTCAATACTCCATAAAATCTGTTCACATCTTTCCAAAAAGGCACTGATGAGGTTGATGTCTGATGCTGGGCACTGAACAAAGACAAACTACTTCCCACATGTACCAGGCTTATCAGACAATATCACATAATGACCAACCTCTACCACAACAATATTTGAACTGTCAGTCTAAATGCGAATCCAGCAGCTTTTAAATTACTTTTCATCTTCCTGACCTGGACTTATTGAATTTTAATTCACTAGGTGGGTAATTTCTTCAGGAGATTTCTTCCAGAAATCATCTTGCAGAAGAGATGTAAAACCTTTTTATTTGAGCAAGCGTTAAATGGTCAGGGATAATCAAGTGATTGTTTTATTGATATAAAGTAATAGGCTTCATGTACATATTTACTCTTCTAAATCTCTTTGTTTTATAATCAATATTTATGAATATCAATTGGTTCTTGTTTTATAAGGTCATTATATCAACCCTGAGCTTCTGTGGATGGCTGGTTATAAATCTAAATACATTTCTAGGAACATAAATATAATCCTAAGTAAAAGAGACCAAATTATTGAAACCTCAAATACTTTAAACACATAACTGAAAAAATTAATGGAATGATGGGTGTAGGTCTACACAGTTAATCACATACAAGTATCCATCTTAAGCTGACAGTAGAGAACTGTGATAACTAAGGTTGCAATCCTGCACAGTGAATCTGTGGACTCAGGACCAAACTAGATGTGATGTGTTTGACATAGTTGCCCTTATGTGGTACATTTTTATTTTAACCAATAGCTGGTGAGTGTGTGTGTGTGTGTGTGTGTGACAGAGTTGGCTTGGGACCATGGTGTGGGTGAGGGGTCTTTAACCCTTTGTCTCCATGGCAGGTCCAATGGCAATCAGGGGCCTTGCAACTGTTATTCACAATGGGAGAAACGCTCCAGTTGGTGCCAATGCTGTTCTCAGCAGGAGGAAAGCTCTTATTAGTGCCAGTGGGAGCATTCCTGCTATTGAGAATAGCAGGCACAGTGGATCCCAATTCCAGTTGGGCAAAGGGTTAAAGCCCTCCCCTTGCCACACTATGGGCTTGATCCAGTTCAGCCCCTCCATGCCAGCTATTTATTAAAGAAAATTCTACCATGCAAGGGCAAACTATGTGACAAATGTCACATCTAAGTTGGTCCTTATAGTTCACTTTGGATTTAAGCAGCCTAACTGTATGCAGGAATGCAGCCCATGGCTACAAGGATTACTTCATCTTGCTTGTGAGATATTGGCAATGATAGGGTTCAGCAGCCTTTTTCTTCATGCTCATTGTGTTTTCTGGTTCCCTTGCGGAGCCATCTAAGGAATTCGGCTGTGATGACATCAGTGTGCGCATACATAACAAATTGCAATTTCTGAAGTGGAAAAACATTGCATACCCAAGCTGCAATCCGTCATATTTATTCTTCTAAATTTGCATAATACAAGATCATCTTATTCCAGTGAAGGATGGATGCTTCTCTTCCCCTCTTCCTGCAAATCAGTCCCTTCATTTCCTACTAGACAGGTCTGCTGCCAACACTGAACAAAGGCTCATTTCCGTGCAACTTCCCGACGCTTGCTTATGCCAACTACAAGATGGATTTCCACTGGATAGTAGAGAAAAGTTGTGAGAAAAAGGTAAAAACCTATACAAAATTGTGAGCTGGTTCTAAAAAACCACTTCACATAGCACTGCAGGCACACCAGAGTCTGACAGGTGTTTGCTCCAATAAGTGTGAAAACGAACATCTGACTCAAAATACTTCTGGTACATGACGAGTATCACTATGTGTTTGGGAACGTGTGGTGTCCCTTCATACTGGTTATTGTTATTTTCCTTGGTATACCCAGGAACCTAGGAGAGGCTTTACTATACCATTCTCCATTCCAAATACTCTTTTTAAACTGCATTCTGCACTGTGTGGAACTCATGGGTGCCTAGTAACGCCTTAGCCTTTCATTTGACCCCCACCATCATTTTTATCATCCTTCTCTGCATGGGACTGAATACTACAACATATTATGGTCTGAGGTGATTACCCCACTGTGTGGTGCAACATTAGGTAAAAGCCAAGGTAGGCTGTCCCTTCTGTGAGTTTCTGAATAACCACAACTAACCCAGAAGTTCTTTGTGTTCCCTTCCTCTAAAACAGGTAAATAGACGCACTCTGACTTTATTTCTTCCTCCTTCTAGTATCACTCTGAATCTATTCATTCTGCTCCTTGCATAGCCCACTCTGTGCCACTGAAACTTGAGGGCCCATGTTGTGCTTAGGCCTCCCAAAGACCATCTTATCATTTCCCTCCCTCCCCACTCTTTCTTTGTTGAACCATAATTCCCTGCCTCCATTTTGTCTCGCCCTATTACTGTTATTAGAAATAGTTTATCAGTTCAGTATTGCAGGGCAGGCATACCATTAAATTTCTAATTCTGTAAATATTTGTGGTAAAATAAAACTTGTGTTGTTCACTGTTAATCTTTGTCAGTGAGCTAATTTCCCTACTGTAGTCTAGCATATTTTACCATGTGTATGCCCTGCCTCTACAAAAGATCCTAGTACTTTGGTGTCCTTTGCATATATATGTATAGATGCAAGTTTACATACACATATGAATGAAGACACAGGGAGTAGTCCCCGTAATAAGCCCCTTGTAGAACTTCCACTTCCATAGAACACTATCACCTAGATGGGACAATGAAGGGGAAGGTGGTGGTGGAGGGAAAAGCCCTCCTTCCCTTCTTCTGTCACTGCTGCTGCTATGCACCCACCAAAATTAGGTAAGGAAAAGGGAAGTGTTTGGGGGGGGGATAGGGGTGGCAGGGATTGTTTTATGGGAGCAGAAGGCCTGTGGAGACAGGCAGGGATGCAGGGCATGCTCTCAGAGTGCTTGCATTTTGATCCAAACAGGGAGAGGATGTTTAGGAATTGGAAGACTTAACCTCCCATTTTGAGGGAGGCATTCCGAACCCCTGAGGTTCATATTCAAGCCAGGCTCTGATTAATTCCTGTGATATTTCTAACCTTTACAGTTGCAAGTCACCTTGAAGTGTAGATTTACTCCATTGCTTTTGAGGCGATACGAAAATTCTATTTGTTATATTCTATCAGTCATGCAGTCATGAAGTGATGAAATGTGTATGTTGTGAACCATACCCCTAAATGGCACATGAATGACAGGTGAGTCAATATCCAGCCTAAACATACTTAAGAATCTGTTCTGGTGTCAAGAGTGCAGCCCACCAGCACAAGGGGAAAGAACACCAATTATTTTCAGGCTAGCATTTATCACAGTTAGGTCAGTTAAGAAATAAATTGCTCACTGTACTTAGTGCTTCTGCATTCTCTCAGATTGCTAATGTCAGACACATGTTACAGATTTTTTTTAGAGGTGTTGCTAATAAAACACACAATAAATTTTATGAGTATATGGATAGTTTTTAATTTATTTAAGGGAAGCTGTAAATCTTATGCTAATGGTATATTAAGTTAATGAAGCAAAAGATTTGAAGTAGTCAAGAACCATTAATGTGTGGTAACATTTATTCCAAAAACAATCTCAATAATTAATCTTCAAGAAGAAGGATCCTTTCAAGAAAGGAAATACTGGTTTACTCATGTACACCTAATATCCATGTCTTGATGCTTCTTTGTAACAGCTCTGTTAGACATAGTATAGTTCTGCCTTACTCAGCATCAACCATCCTGAGAGCTTTAAATGAAAATTAATTACTTATAAATAATTATTACAAATCCCCTTGGGCAAAGAAGTTCTAAACATTGATACTTGTTTTGCTTTTCTCTGAAACGTAGCCATTACCTTTATACATGCATAAATGTTTGGTAGTAACATACCAGCTGAAATTCTTAGATATAGGAGTACAATTTTTTAAAATACATTTGTTCAATGTATTTGTAAATAGATTGTAAACAGAGCAATTTCAGAACTGAGCTTTAGAGGGATTAGTCAAATTCTGGATTTAGTTCAGCAAGTATGTTTCAGTTCTACCCACTAAAAACTGTGGGATGATTTTGTATATGACAAATCAGGCGTACATGGATGCAAGTCAGCAAAGTAAGATCCCACAATGCAGAACTTGCACATTTGATGCCGGCTTCACCATCACCTATATATTTCACGACCCACTTCGATAAATGGAAAGCTCTCTTGCTGTCTTGTATTGATAAAATATGATCAGTTATAATGATATACATTGATATAGTGTATATCTTATGTATTTTTCACAGACTTCCCTTCATAAATATGATAAAAATATTTAAAAAGAATATTCTCAAATTACTTACACATGTCTCAGCTTGTTTCATCTGGTACTGTGACGCGGATAAGTCTTTCAGGTTTTGGAATGATTAGATTACCTGGCTTTGTCATGCGATTCCCAGGGAGGGGAACTTAGAAGCCACCATCTACCATCCCTTCTCCAAGAAACAGACTGAGGTAAGTAAAGTTACAAGGTAGGTCTTCATTGGCTTTCCTAGTTACACCACTAGGGATCATATCCAAAGTATCTGTGGATGTCAGCCAGCTCACAGAAATGAACTTCTCCAGTCCCCTGGAAGCCTTGCTGAGGGTCTACTGCTTGGAGTGAGATTGAACTCCTTTTCTATGGGTTCCCACTTGTATTTTTCTAGATACGTATTTGAGGGTCTGTGACCCTGGATCATGCTTGCCCAGGGTGCCATCTTTATCATGTGTGTGTGTGTAAGGATGCAATCCTATCTGGGTGCCTGTCAGCCTCTGAACTCAGCCTTTATGCTTCTCCCACTCTGCATTTTTATTAGATGGGCATTTTTTGCAGAGGGGGAGGGAAGGAGGCTGGGTATAGCTCGTATCCCCACTTCCCAAGTCCCCTCCCCACGCCACCCACAGAACCCACCCTTTCTGTCCTCTCTGAGGTCATGTTTGTGAGCTTGGAGAGACAGCTGGTGCGGTTAAGAACATAAGAACATAAGAAGAGCCATGCTGGATCAGACCAAGGGTCCATCTAGTCCAACATTCTGTTCACACAGTGGCCAACCAGCTGTCACCCAGGGACCCACAAGCAGGGCATGAGCACAACAGCACCCTCCCACCCATGTTCCCCAGCAACTGGTGTACATAGGCTCACTGCCTCTGGTACTGGAGGTAGCACATAGCCTTCAAAAACTAGTAGCCATTGATAGCCTGTTCCTCCAGGAATTTGTCTAATCCACTTTTAAAACCATCCGAACTGGTGGCCATCACCACTTCCTGTGGCAGTGAATTCCACAGTCCAACTATGCGCTGGGTGAAGAAGTACTTCCTTTTATCTGTCCTGAATCTCCCACCAATCAGCTTCATAGGATGATCCGGGTTCTAGTATTTTGAGAGAGGGAGGAAAATGTCTACCTATCCACATTCTCCACGCCATGCATAATTTTGTACACCTCTGTCATGTCTCCCCTTACTGTCTACTGTCATGTCTTCTCCAGGTTAAACAATCCCAGCTGTTGTAACCTTCTCTCATAGGGGAGATGCTCCATCCCCTTGAGCATTTTAGTTGCCCTTTACACCTTTTCCAGCTCTGCAATATCTTTTTTTAGGTGTGGTGACCAGAACTGGACACAGTATTCCAAGTGTGGTCTCACCATAGCCTTGTATAGGGGCAGTATGATGTTGGCAGTTTTATTCTCAATCCCTTTTCTAATTATGCCTAACATGGAGTTTGCCTTTTTTACAGCAGCTGTACACTGGGTTGCCATCTTCATTGAGCTGTCCACCACAACCCCAAGATCTTTTTCCTGGTCGGTCACTACTAGCCTCCCCACAGGGCAGTTGGTGTTACTTGGCCTGTGGCTGGAGAAGAGGCAGTCCAGCTGGAACAGAAGCAAGCATCTGACATTTAATTTGTCTGCCTACCTCTCACTGTTTTGTTTCCAAGCCCTACCCCAAAGTTGGTTATTATTTTTAAAGCCCTATATGGTTTGGAGCCAGGTTAGTTAAAGGTCTGCTTGCCCAGTGAAATTGTAGGTGGATGTCCTGCTCTCTGTCATACAACCATCAGAGGTACTTCTGGGGGAGACATGGAACAGGGTCTTATCAATAGCCATGATTAGGCACTGGTGCTCCTTCCTAGAACACCTATCTGGGCCCACTTTACAGGCATCCCCAAGCTTGGGTAAAACAATCTTGTTTTGTTGAAGCTTTTGGTTGGAATACCTTTCTCCTGGACCCCATCTACACCAGGCATTTACTCTGGTTCTGCCGCACCCCCAAGATGACCATGGCACATGACTCACTCCCCTCTCCATAGCAAGCACAGATTTTCATGCTTTAAAAACCACTTTATTGCAAACTTGTTTTGTGATGGATTTTCTCATCATGGTGGCTTCAATGCAGTTTGGGAATCTGTGTGACCTCAACTGCTTTTGGTGTGGGCTTGTATTGGCCCCAGGAGCATAGCCAAGTCATTTGTAGTGTTAGAGGGGCCTAGAGATCCATAATGCCTTGCTTAGAATCATAGAATAGTAGGGTTGGAAGGGGCCTACAAGGCCATCGAGTCCAACCCCCTGCTCAATGCAGGAATCCAAGTCAGAGCATCCCTGACAGATGGCTGTCCAGCCTCATCTTGAAGGCCTCCAGTGTGGGAGAGCCCACTACCTCCCTAGGTCATTGGTTCCATTGTTGTATTGCTCTAACAGTCAGGAAGTTTTTCCTGATGTTCAGCCGGAATCTGGCTTCCTGTCACTTGAGCCCATTATTCCGTGTCCTGCACTCTGGGGGGATCGAGAAGAGATCCTGGCCTTCCTCTCTGTGACAACCTTTCAAGTACTTGAAGAGCGCTATCATATCTCCCCTCAGTCTTCTCTTCTCAAGGCTAAACGTGCCCAGTTCTTTCAGTCTCTCCCCATAGGGCTTTGTTTCCAGTCCCCTGATCATCTTTGTTGCCCTCCTCTGAACCCTCTCGTTTTCTGCATCCTTCTTAAAGTGTGGTGCCCAGAACTGGATACAGTACTCCAGATGAGGCCTAACCAGTGCTGAGTAGAGGGGAACTAGTACTTCCCAGGATTTGGAAGCTATGCTTCTATTAATGCAGCCCAAAACAGCATTGGCCTTTTTTGCAGCCACATCACATTGTTGGCTCATATTCAGCTTGTGATCGACAACAATTCCAAGATCCTTCTCTCTTGTAGTGTTGTTGAGCCACGTATCCCCCATCTTGTAATTGTGCCTTTGGTTTCTTTTTCCTAGGTGCAGAACTTGGCATTTATCCCTGTTAAATGTCATTCTGTTGTTTTCTGCCCAACACACCAGTCTATCCAGATCACTTTGAATTTTGTTTCTGTCTTCCAAAGTATTAGCTATCCCGCCCAATTTGAGTTCATTATTAGTGCAGCTCCCTTGCTGGTAAGCCTCTGAGCATGTGCAGATGGGTCAAAAGGCCGATAACAGCCCCAGCACATTCCTTGCTAATGAGGAGAGTGTCTTATCACTCATGTGCCTGAGAAGCAGAGGTTGTTTACCTTAAAGCTACAGGCGGCTGTGCTGAGATCCAAGTGCTGTTAAATTATGTTGGGAGTGAACGCTAGGGGGCGCTTGCTGCTGTTATGCTGCCTTATTGCTAACATGTATTGTATAAAACCCATTGTACCCGATGGCTCTAGGTTCAGAGAAGCTGTCTGATCCAACCATTGGGTACATCTGTACGCTGTAAGTTACCCAATAAAGTCTCCTTGTAAGTAAACCTTTGAATCTGATTTATTACTATCTTGGCACCGCTAACCTAAGAGTTCAACGCCCACTGCAGGGGAAATACAGTTGGCGCAACAAACAGGGTGCCAAGAATACTGCTATGTTCAGTTTCAAAGGGAAGGAGGATTACAGGGTCGGCATGTTAAACCGACTCCCAGGCTGGCCACAGTTGGAGCTGTGGGGTCCAGCCGCAAAGTTGGCAGTCCTGTGTGGCCCGATTGCATGGCCAGAGGTCGAAGAGGACTGCACACCAGTGGGCCTGGAAACTGCGTTAGAATCTCTGCAGCTGGAAAAGTGGTCAGCTAAAGAGAAGCAGCGTGCAGGACTCGTAGCATGGTTATTGCTGACAGCTTTAGGAGCTGTCGGGCAGAAGGATTCAGAATGGAGAGAGGAGACAACAGAAAAGCTCAAGGCCGAGCTGAGAAAAGAGCAAGATCTGAGGCTGTTAATCAGAGAATGTTGCAGGACAGCCTGGCCTCTAACAAGGCATGGGAGTGTGAAGCCAAAGAAGTAGCCGTTAGGCTGATAGGCCGAGGCTGGAAGAATTGCCCAAAGAGTGCTGGGATGTGCAACATCATCACCTCACCTGATTGGGATGAAATCCCTAAGAAGTGGAAACTGCAGCTGAAGACCCAGAAGATAAAGACGCGGAAAGGAGTAAAGGTGAAGAATCAGTGCACCCAGGGAACAGGCTAGACCCCTCTTAGAGCAGAAAGTGCGTCAGAGGATGGCCCTAAGGCAGAATGAAGCAGAAAGACCATGTTGAAAATCTCTGTCAAGGAAACAGTGTTTAGCTTTGAACTGTTCTAGAATTACACAGAGCCTGTAGCTACTGACCATCAGCTATATGATTTCTGAAGAGTGTAACCATTAAGCTTTTGCCATGGGATTCCCTGCAATGAAGAAATCTCACTGATTTGAGTGTCCAGTGTTGGACTGCCTGAGTGTGTGCGCTGAAAAGATTGAGAAACCTGGCAGCACGTTCCTGGCCAAGCCAACATGCTACTTACCATGCTCCTGCAAGCTGCAATAAATTGTGTAAGCTGGGAGACCCAACCTGATTGAGATGAAAAGATATTGGAGTAGCTGTCTTCAAAAACAGTGAGACCTGTGTAGCCGGCTGGCTGACGCTGTCAGTGATGTTACAGTTGCAAATTAAGGCTGTTTTCCTGTTTAAGACCCCAGTAGAAAAAGCTGACCTGAGTCATTTGTCACCCCTGACAAAGCAAAGATTTGACTGCCCTGTATCTCATTGTGTTGTGTGTCGAGTTTGGGATTTACAAATACAAACTGTGAAGCTTTACTTTCAAGCCCTGCAAATCACCCTGCTGCTGCCTCCCGAAGAAGATTGATGGAGGCGTAAAGAACGCAAGTATAAGGCGAACCCCATCTCCCTGCCACATCCTGAGTTCGGGACTTGGTTTCAGTGTGCAAGTTGAGGGAGAAGAGGAGAGGGGGGTGTCATGTTGTGAATCCCTGGCTAGCCTAACTAGTGATAGATAGGCCCCAAGAGTTCCCCACCCCAAGCAAGCCTCAGTTTCCTTAGTCCTTGTTTAAGAAGTGTTTAAAGGTACAATTGTTGTTTCCTTGCTGTTAAACAAAACTGCCCTGTAGCTTTAAGTTTACTTTTGCAGAAGGGTGGAGGAGCATAGCCGATCTCTCCTTTCCTCCTTGCAAAAGAGATGGTTTTGTTGTTTTTAATCTGTTTGAAATAACTTAGAGTTAGATGTCCAGGTAGACCCATTGAAAGCTCAGAAGCACTGGCAATATTTCTGCAAGCTCCCTAGTTTAGACAGTTGCTTCCCTTCACCAATCTCCAAGCAACTAAGCCGAGAAAGTATGAGGGAAGAAGAGTACATTTTTAGAGTGAAGAAGTATTATGAGAGCGAAAATAATGTCAAGGCCTAGTTTCAGTAATGCAGTGAGGCCTTTTAAGTTATAGCTAAGATTTGATTAAAAGGAGCCTAGAAGAGTTTGAGCCTATTCAGTTCTTAGAATGTCAGAGTCTGTGTGAGCTTATCTCTGTCAGTGTTCTCAGAGCAGGGCCAGGGGGAGTTATCCAACTCCCTGTCTGCCGCTGTGTCTAGCCTTGGTGGGCAGGGAGGCTGGAAAATGTCTGTGAGAACCTGACAAAAGTGGAGTAAGATTTGCAGAGAGATTGCCCAGGTTGAAGCGTCACAGCTGGAAAGCTGAACCGTGCCATTCTGTTTAGACCGAAGCCTTACTGAAAGGGTAAAGGCCCTTGTCTGTCGAGGGATCTAGAAGGGGTGCACAGTCACACCTTCCCCCTTTTGAACTGATGCAGAGACAGAGAGCCTTTGCTGGAAACATCTCATCTTTATTGCCCAAAGCCTCCTCTGTTTGGATCCATCATCGTTTGGACTTTTGAGAGGCACTCTGCACATGTACTGGAACTTTGAATTGTTAAAGACTTGCCATGGAAAGTACTGTGAGGCTTGTCATAGCCTTGAACTCTCGTTGCTGTAGGTTGTGTGTTTGTGCTTGTAGTCAGCTCAGTGTACGACAGGCTGAGTTTGATCCATGACTTTTGGACTTCCCTCTGCTAGAACTCAAGCAGCGTGGGGTTGCCGATGCAAAAATGGTGGCCTAGAACTCTCTGAATGTGTGAGTAGGGATGGCGGAGAAATCCTCCACAGACCCCAATTCAATAGAATCCGGCCCCCCGAAGTCCGTGGAGGATCAGATCTCTTACCTCCGCCTCCCCGTGAAGTCTTCGCCAGCTGGATCCTGCCTGCTGCTGGCTCTGAAGCCCCAGCGATACAGCCGCCATTGCCATATCGCTGGCTGGACTGACAGACATGGCGTATTTGCGTCCCTGTTCCTTCATGCAATAGGCTATGTAAAGATGTATGTAGCCTATCACGTCAAGGAGCAGGGATGCAAATGGTGTGTACTACGCCAGACACCATTTGCGTCCACAGTCTGTCAGTCCAGCCAGCTATATGGCAATGGTGGCCGTATCGCTGGGGCTTCGGAGCCGGCCAGCGGCTCCACGGAATCACTGTGGCAAGGATTGCCAAGCCAGCTGGCAAGGATTCTGGGGGGAGGGGAGGATCGCCTTCCCCCTGCGGACCCCCCCCCCAGCCAGAATGGCAGGTAAGTAATTCGTACATCCCTATGTGTGAGCATGCCCTTCCCTTGATCTTGATGGGCCCAGAGCAATACGATTGCTGACTCTGTTCCATCATACCTTACCATGCAAGAAGTGTTTTCTGGTCATGGTGTTAAATTTCAATGGAAAGATTGTTGTGTGTATTTTATGATTTTTTGAATACTATGTAATATTTGTAAACGTTTTTACTGTCATGTTGCAACTCCGAATGATACTGAGTGTGGTTCCCAATGGTTTGATGTTAGGCACACCCAAGACAGCGCCTTCAAAGTTAACATGCAAAAAGCAAATACAGTCAGGGCCAGAAATATTGGAACAAGCATAACTATTTTGGCAGTTGGCCTCTGTACACCACCACATTGAAGTTGAAAGGAAATACACCCAGATGGGAGTGAAGTCAGGACTTTCAGCTGTAATTCAAGGGGTTTGACAAAAGTGGGGCACTAACCATTCAGGAAGGACAGCCAGGGGCATACACCCCCCCCCCCATCGTTGGTGGCTCATAAGTAATGGAACAAACCATCATTTCAAACTTGAGGATCGCCTTTAATACCTGTATGAAAATCCTTTGCAGTCAATGACTGCCTGAAGTCTGGAACCCATGGACATGACCCAATGCTGAGTTTCCTCCCTTGTGATGCTTTGCCAGGCCTTTACTGCAGCTGCCTTCAGCTGCTGCTTGTTTGTGGGTCTTTCTGCCTTCAGTCTTGTCTTCAGTAAGTGAAAAGCATGCTCTATTGGGTTGAGATCAGGTGACTGACTTGGCCATTGAAGAACATCCCACTTCTTTGCCTTGAGAAACTCTTGGGTAGCTTTTGCTGTATGTTTTGGGTCATTATCCATCTGCCATACGAAGCGGCATCCTATCAGTTTGGCTGCATTCGGCTGAATCTGAGCAGAAAGTATAGCTCTATACTCTTCAGAATTCATCCTGCTGCGTTTATCAGCAGTCAGGTCATCAATAAACATCAGTGACCCAGTTCCATTGGCAGCCATACATGCCCATGCCATAACACTGCCTCCACCATGTTTGACAGATGATGTGGTATGCTTTGGATCATGAGCTGTTCCTTTCCTTCTCCATACTTTTCTCTTCCCATCATTCTGGTACAGTAATCTTGGTTTCATTGGTCCAAAGAATCTTATTCCAGAACTGGGCAGGCTTTTTTAGGTGTTTGTGGGCAAAGGCTAATCTGGCCTTTCGGTTCTTGAGCATTACCAGTGGTTTGCACCTTGTTGTGAAGCCTCTGTATTTACATTCATAAAGCCGTCTCTTGACTGTAGATGTTGACAATGACATGCCCACCTCCGCAAGAGCGTTCTTGACCTGGCTAGATGTTGTGAAAGGGTTCCTCTTCACCATGAGAAGCATTCTGCAGTCATCCACTTTCGTTGTCTTCCGTGGTCTTCCAGGCCTTTTGCTGTTGCTGAGCTTGCCAGTTAATTCCTTCTTTTTCAGGATGTTCCAAACTGTTGTGTTGGCCACTCCCAATGTTTTTGCTATCTCTCTGATGGGTTTATTTTGTTTCCTCAGCCTAATGATGGCCTCCTTCACTCGCATGGACACCTCTTTGGACCTCATGTTGGGAGTTCCAGTGTACAGCTACCAAATGCTAATGTAACACTCAGAACCACCTCCAAGCCTTTTATCTGCTTGATTGGTCATGGGGTGCCCAGGACACAGGCCACACCTGGCCATGCAGCTGCTTGTCAGCCATTCGTTCCATTACTTATGAGCCACCAACAATGGGTGTGTGTGCATGCCACTGGCTGTCCTTCCTGAATGGTTAGTGCCCCACTTTTGTCAAACCCCTTGAATTACAGCTGAAAGTCCTGACTTCGCTCCCATCTGGGTGTGTTTCCTTTCAACTTCAATGTGGTGGTGTACAGAGGCCAACTGCCAAAACAGTTATCCTTGTTCCAATATTTCTGGCCCTGACTGTAAATCCATAGAAAAAAGAGAAAGATCTGCAAGACAAGCAGGTCAGAGAGAGAGAGAGAGATTTCTCTTCCAAAACAGAGGAAAGAAGTAATAGCCCACCTCTGGGCTGTTATATATCAACAAAGTGTGATAAATCACAGTGTAAAGGCTTTGTATGTGCAAAGTGAGAAAATACAGCACCAAAGAGAGGTGTCCCTCTTCGACCCGATTTCAGACTGGTTTCAAGGGATCAGGGGGGTGGGAGTGAGTAGTTGCAATAATTCTGACTGTTATTGGCTGCTTTATAGCTTTGTGTGCTTGTTTATATGGCTATCACATTTAACGTCTACACTGAAGTAGATGTCAACCCCCTGGTGATCAAATGGCAGGGCAAAAAAGATCTGGCCCTCTGGGTAAGAAGACGCAAAGATTTAATCACCCTCTGATAATCTGCCGGGGGGGGGGGGGGGATGAAAGCCACAGGCCTGAACCAAGCTATTAGTAGACTGCTATTGGCCTTTGATCATCTGAGGGTGGAATGTATTGGCCCCAGGAGCGTAGCCAAGTAATTTGTAGTATTAGAAGGGCCTAGAGATCCATAATGCTTTGCTTAAGTTCATTATTAGTGCAATTCCCTTGCTGGTAAGCCTCTGAGCATGTGCAGATGAGTCAAAAGGCCGATAACAGCCTCAGCACATTCCTTGCTAATGAGGAGAGTGTCTTATCACTCATGTGCCTGAAAAGCAGAGGTTGTTTACCTTAAAGCTACAGGTGGCTGTGCTGAGATCCAAGTGCTGTTAGTTTAAGCTGGGAGTGAACGCTAGGGGGCGCTTGCTGCTGTTATGCTGCCTTATTGCTAACATGTATTGTATAAAACCCATTGTACCCGATGGCTCTGGGTACAGAGAAGCTGTCTGATCCAACCATTGGGTACGTCTGTATGCTGTAAGTTACCCAGTAAAGTCTCATTCTAAGTAAACCTTTGAATCTGATTTATCACTACCTTGGCACCTCTAACCTAAGAGTTCAATGCCCACTGCAGGGACAATACAGGGCTGTGGGGAGCAGCCTGATTGGTGGAAGGGAAAGTTCTGTCATGAAAGGGTGGACATAGGAGGAGTGAGCTAAACATGTCTACTCGGAAGGAATTCGTTGCCTTCAATTGCACTTTACCGAATACGAGCAGAGAGAGGGGTTGGGAGAATTCCTTTGCCCACTCTTTTTTAAATCCACAGACCAGTGAATGAGTTCTAAAAGTGACCCTTACTCCCACGGAGAAAGGGTGGACAGGGAGGAGAGGTGATGGCTTAACATGTCTATTCAGATGTAACCCATCCTCCATTGCACTTCACTGAGCAGAGGGGGAGGGGCAGAGACAAGGCTGTCATTTTAGAACTTGCTCTTATGGAAGTGCAAAGTACACAAAACCTCACTGATTTTAAAAGATGATTGCCCCCAAATGACTCCTAATCCTGCCAAGAAAGGATGGACACAGAGCAGAGGTGTCAACTACACCTGTCTACTCAGAAGTAACAACCTCCATTGCACTTTACTGAGTGCAGGGGGGGGAGGTGAGGGAGGGAGCAAGTCTCCGCTCATTCGCTGCCCGCACCTGCGCAGTCATTGACGTTCAGTTCTACTCATGGGACTCTGCCCACCCAACCCCCAACTAATGCAGCTTCAGGTGCTGCTTGCCCCATTAAAGTGGGGTGTTTTAATAATGTGTACACTGTTTTACTGGCTACATTTGCCATGGGGGGGAGCAAACCCCATTTCATGAAAAAATGGATTTAAACAGAATCGCCTCAGAAACTGTCTCCATGTAGATGGGCCCCTGGGGGTTTTTTTGGCCAGTTTTTATACTGAGTTGCCATTGATTTTATTTTTCTGCTGCTTAGTTTCTACTGATTTTAAACTCTGTGTTGGTTAATATTTTTGTATTTTACTGTTTGTGGTTTTATCTTACATTGTATACAACCCTGGAGATCTTTGATGGAAAAACAGCTTATAACTATACATAAACAAAAAAAAAGTTTAGCAGTAACTGGAAGGGCTGAGAATTGTCGAGAAATAGCATAATATTTTGAATTTTGTTTCCAGTATAAACTACATACACACACACAGACACACACACACACTTTTTGGAAAATTTGATTAGTATTTACCTCTTAAGCAATTGCATTTATACTCTCTCCCAAATCTTTTCTATACCACTATTCTTTGGATTACTCGGAAAGCATTGCCTGGTAGCAACCCACTGTATTCAATTAAACTGATTTTAAAAATCAGAGAAATAAGTTGTTATAACTGTACAATTAATATCAAGCTAGGTTTTCTACTATGTAGGGCCATTTCACTCTGGACATATAGGAGGGGAAGAATATTCAGTTATGTGCAAAAATGGTGGGGCACTTATTTTGTTAAATGTATATTTTGGAAGCTTCAGAGGGTAGTGTGTACAGAAGCAGCTTGCGGAGTGAAACCTCAGTTTAAGAGATAAAGGATATATTGAATGAATGCTACTCACTTTATCAAAAACTCTCCCTGCTTTGTTGAAAGCATGTTGGTCAATCACCTAGGAAGTAGTACGGAGTGATGATTGATTTTGCTCTGATAATTCATTATTATTTCTTCATAACTCACAGATATGCAGTACTTCCCACATTTTAATTGAAGTATCTCAGCTGCCGGCTCTTTTCTTTTTCTCCTTTTATATTGATAGAGCGCTTTAAAAAGTATCTTCCTTTCAAAGTGCTTCACAAAAACTCTAATAGCTTTGAAGGAAAGAATAAATCAAAGTGCTTGCCTCAGCAGAAAAACTGATGCTAGAACCAAGGATTGGAATTAGTTCTCTTCCAAAAATGCCCTCCCAGTTTCATAGACCCATTTGCAGGCCACACAAAAAGGTGGGGGAGATTTTCTTCCATTTTTGGAGGGGCCAGAAGAAAACGTGCAAAATTTTTGGAGGGGAAGAAAGCTTTACCTGAAAAGCATAGCAGACTTTTTACTTCTTTTCTTTTTTCTACAGCAGTAGTGGCAGCATCCCTCTAAATGGCCAGGTGGCCATGTCTTTCCCACAATGTCTCCCCTGAACAGTGCTATGTCATTACAAGCTTTATTCCAGATGCCTTATCTTCCCCATACCCAACATTTAGGGGGAAACATGGATACCATGATTTTGTTCCTCCAACAACATTATGTCACAACATAGCACCATTCTGGGGAGGTATATGGGGAAGACATGGCTGCCGGGCTGTTTGGAGGAGCACTGCTACTGTGGCAAAAACTAAAAAAAAAAATGGATTAGGGAAAGCCTCTGTTGCTGCTTCACTTTTCAAGTAAAGCCCTTTTCCCATCTGAAAATCATGTACACTTTCTCCCACTCTACCATCCCTCTCAAGATCCATCAAAGTTTCACCAGTCCCCATATTCCCTTCCCTGGGATCCCCCTTTTGTTCTTCCCTTAATAGTTCTGCATCCAAAACGTTTGGCTGCCTAACCCCATCAACCTGCTTCTTGGCCTTCATTGTCTCCTTGGAATTATCAGGTCACAAAGCTGCCGCAACTGGCAGAATTCTCCTCTCACATCTAGACTCTAAACCTAGCAACCCTATGCCCCAGTTCCTCAAACACTGCACCTTTAACCTGCTGCTGTCTTCTTGCACTACTCTGCAGCCTCTTCACAAGGCTGGGGAGGTGGGGGCAGGGAAGGTGGACTCACTACTGTCATTGTGTCTTCCCACATTTTCTGCCTCTTTAGGAATCCTAGCTCTGCAGTCAATTCTACCATTAGCAGCAACCTCTGGGCATCTTAAAGCAGGATCCTATTAAACTTAATATGAACACATTGCACAGATACTTTTAGTTTCTAGCTGCTGCTCCCCCCATGTAACTTGGAGAAAGCTGGCAGTGGACTCCTAGCAAAGATGTGTGCATGCCTGTGTCCATCGAATTGTTTTCCTTTTTCCCCAGAAGGTGCTTGTAAAGATTAGAGTTGCAATCCCATGCTCACTTAACAGGAATAAGCCCCATTGAAATTAGTGAGTCCCCCTCATCTCTCCCCCTGCCTCCACCTCTCTCACTCTTGGAGAAACAATGTCAACATCTAGTTTATGGTCACTGTTAAATCTTGGGCAATTGCTTTCCTTCATGTCTGATCTTTCAGACATGAAGGAAAGCAATTTGCCTCCCCTTCTCTCAAGATGTGAGGCAAAAGAGTGAAAGCCCCTCGTCCTCATGGCTTTGCTCTGTAATTTCTCTCCCTGCTGAGCACAATCCCATTCTTCCTTATCCACTTTCTCCTTCAGATATGCACTGTACATGGAAGGGCGATCACCATAAGGGCAATGCAATATGAGATGACTGGCGAACTTTGGTTTCCTAGCTCAGCTGCCTTCAGCCACTTTAATGGTGCTACTTAGTACAACAACTGCTGACTCATCTCCATAGGGAAGATGGTAGCATCAATAGTATCCAATTAAGCCCAGTGGAAACGCTGATGGAACTCAGAAAATCACAAAGTGCAGTGATTTCACAGCTGTGCTTTATGTCATCTTAGTGTTGAAAGTTTTTTTTTAAAAAAATTCTAGTACCCTTCTTTAATGAGGATAATACTGACCTCCAAAAGTGGCCATTTTCTACATGTGCTGATGTTCTACTCAGTGCATGATTACATAAACCTGTAGAACAGGCAGTTTCTATTTCCAAAACCTTGGGCCAATCACTGTCTTTCAGTGCAACCTCCTTCATAGGGTTGTTCTGAGGACAACACTGGATAGACCAATGTATATTGCCATGACCTCTTGTGTGTGTGGGGGGGGGGATAGGAGTACAAATGTAACTAATAATACAGATTTACTGATTTCATTCGATGAACCACATGCCCTCTCGACCCTTGCCCATCATGGCTGATTCAACTAGCTGAGCAGGGTTGACAGGACAAATCCAGGGAGTGGTAAATTCATCATTGTGTGAGGGAGTGGTGCCTGCTGCCCTTAAAGAAGGAGTGATGCAACCACTTCTGAAAAAGCCTTCACTGGATCCAGAGATTTATAACAACCATCGCCTGGTCACTAATACCCTTTTTTTGGGCAAGGTGCTTGAGAGGGTGGTAGCAAACCAGCTGCAGACATTCTTTGAGGTTACTGATTATCTAGACCCATTCCAGTCTGGATTCTAGCCTAGATATAGAACAGAATTGGCCCTGGTTGCCCTGATGAAAGACCTTCATTGGGAGAGGGATAGAAGGAGTGCAACCCTGTTACTCTTATGTGATCTATCAGCAGCTTTTGATACCATTGACCATGGTATCCTCCTGGGTTGGCTCTGTTGATGGAAAATTGGGTACGGTGGTTCACCTCCTATCTGCAGGGAAGGGGCCAGACAGTAGCATTAGATGGCTGTACCTCAGCCCCTTGACAATTATGCTGTGAGGTGCCTGAAGGTACCATTTTATTTCCAATGTCATTTTACACACACACACACACACACACACACACGAAGCCATTGGGTGCAGTCATTAGGGGTTTGAGGGCAAGGTGTCACCAGTAGCTGATGACACACAGCTCCATTTCTCCATTATATCTGAATCAGGAGAGACTTTGCATGGCCCAGACCAGTGCTTAGACACAATGGTGGGCTGGATGAGGGTCAATAAGCTGAAGCTGAATCCTGATGACAGAGACACTGTGGATAAGTGGTTCCCTGGTCCAGAAATTAGGGAGTTTACCCATTCCGGATGATGTTGCGTTCCCCCTGAAATAATAGGTATGAAGTTTGGGGGCGCTCCTAGATTCATCATTATCATTAGAAGTCCAAGCGGCTTCTGTGGCACAGAGTGCCTTTTACCAACTTTGGCTGGTAGGTCAACTGCACCCATTGCTGGATAGGGATAGCTTAATCACTGTGATCCATGCATTGGTAACATTGAGACTGGACTACTGTATTGCTCTCCATGTGGGGTTGCCCTTGAGGCTGGTTTGGAAGATGCAGCCAGTGCAGAATGTTGCAGTGAGCCCGCTGAATGGAGTGTCTGGCCATACACACATACCTTTGCTGAAAGAGCTACACCGGCTGCCAGTTTGCTACCAAGCCAGGTTAAAGGTATTATTGTTGTTGTTGTTGTTATTATTATTAAACCCTATTATAAAACCCTAAACAATTTAGGACCAGGTTACCTGAAAGATCATCTTTCCCTATATATACCTCTTAGACCACTACGTTCCTCAGGGGAGGCCTTGCAGAATTCCATCTGGCAGCAACATGGCAACAGTCCTTTGCTGTGGGGGCTCCTCCCGCTGGAATGACTGCCCCTCTGCAATACATCAGTCACCAATCATCATGTGCTTTCAATGATTATTAAGAACGTACTTTTTACCCTGACTTTTCCCAACCATTAAGTAGTCAAAATGTCATTGTGTTATTAAAATTATGTGTTGTTTTACAATTTGCTGTAAATAGCTTTAGGGATTTTAAAATGGGAAGTATTATATAAATATTCTAAAATAAATAAATAAAACATGTATTTGCTTCCTGCCTTAAACTAGACTGTCATTACATCCAACATGGTTAGATTAAATTATGGTTTATTGGAACAAGCCAGGATCACAAACCATGGTTTGATCTTGAATTGTTTCAATAAACCATAGTTTAAAATGGTCATGGTTTGTCCTCACTGGATGTAATGACAAACTGCAGTTAACTTAAACCCGTAAGAGAATACTTCCAATTTCCTCTGGTGCATGCTGGAGGAACAGAGGGGAGAGGGAAGCATGTAAGTCCAAGGCTCACCCAGGTTTCTTCATGTAGTCTTACACCATGGTTTAAAGTGGTGCCCCAACCGGACCAATTATTCATCTAGGTCCATCATGTCAACATGGAGATAGCCAGGGAGCTTTGATATTTTACATACAAAGTATGAGCTGTACCACTCAGCTTTGCCCTCTCCTGATCCACACATAGACTACAGATTCTGAGGACACCAGTGCCAGAGAGACCGGTTCTCAAGGATAATGGCCTGCTTTCCGCCATAGGATCGGGTCAGGCTGTCACGTCGGATGTAACCACCTGGAATTGTTTGTAATTTAGAGGCTCCTCGGCCCTTTGCCCAAGGCCAGACGCAGCCCCTGCTAACTAGAAAGTGCCAACAGCTGGAGGTGGTGGGGAGTTCCAGCCTCTCGGAGGCAAAGGTGGTCCACCCAGGGACTGAGCCAGTGATTGGCTGAGGCAAAATCTGCCCTGGGTTGCCAGGGCTGGGCTTTAAAAGTGGGCTGAGGTCAAGGCATGGGGTCTCCCTTCATCCTGGTGGTCCTGGACCTGCAGATGGCTAGTTGCTATCCAGGGAGATCCATACTTAGGTATGCAAGGATAAGCCAGGCAGATTTATTACTTTGCTTGGGTGTGCGTTCATGAAGCTCTGTTTATTGTTAAGTGATTTAGCTTTGTTCCTTCTGTGTAACCTGCTATTTCCATTCTTCCCTTTCCCTCTACCCCTTTATTTTGATCTTAATAAACCTTTATCCAACCTTTAGTTGGTGTGATCTCTCTGCATAACCTCAGTGCTAATTTTAGTGCCTCTTGGCTTAAGAGGGTGGCTACTGGGTATTTTGGGAGACTGAACGGCCAGGTTTGGCCAGTCCTGTTTTGGGGAAGGGGGTCCTGGGATTGGGTCCTGGGCGGCCCTCCCTCGCAGGGACGTTGGGGCTGGTCCCGGCGGCTGAGTTCCTCCTTCCCTCTCCTTCCTTGACAACTGTATCCAAAAACATTGAGAGGTATTCTCAGTTCTTGACATCAGAACTTCCCGGATGTGTTCATAGAAACGCTGCTCAAACCTAAGCATGTCTACTTGGAAGCAAATCCCCATGAGTTCAATGGGACTTTCTCCCAGATAAGTGTGCATAGTATTGCAGCCTTAATGATGTGACTGGATTCTGAACAATCCTAAAGTTAGGGTTCTGCCTAATTCTTCATGGGAAACAGCAAAATGCAAACTGGTAACTTTTAATTATCGCCCAAGTTTTCTTATTTTAATAGGGCTATCAGTGGTAATGCCAACTAGCATGTTTAGAATAATCCCCTAAACATCTAACTTCTGGAAAAGAATGATGGAAGATAGATCACTATTCTATAACTGCAATATAATGTCCTCATAACAATATCTAAACTATTGTGAATTAAACTGCAAAGAAGAATTATTGTCAATGAGAAAAACTTGTCACCAGTAAGTGAATATTTCTGGCAATATGACCATCCCATCTGTTACCTCTTTCTATAATTCCTTTAAAAGACTTATTGAGGGACTAAAATGTATAACTTTGCTGGAATGAAAAGACTTCGGATTCCTAAATCTCTGCCAGTCTTTTATCAACTTCTGCTTATGAACCATTGTCAATAACGTTTTGATAAAGCACAGGGCTATTGGTAGTGAATTTTCAAAATAACATGGATTGATGATACTTTTATGTCTGCAAAACCAGGTAGCAGAACTGTGATGAAAGGTTAGCTTTTTCCCATTGTTGATGCATATTTGTTAATAGAATATACAAATAAATATGCAAATTTGAGTTAGAGTGTGCAAGGAAAGGACTGTGGCACGTAGATATTTTAAGTTAGGGGTAAGCCGACATAGGCTTCATAGAATAGTAGGGCTGGAAGGGGCCTATAAGACCATCGAGTCCCAACACCAATAGAGCTTGATAGATCTATTTTGTTTTTAGCAAGATCCACCAACAGCCAGGTACAAAGACGTGTGATAACAATTAAAGAACCAGGTGACTCTGAGGACATTCTGAGCCTACAATTCTTTTTGCAATGTTTTAAAATGATTATGATCAACAGTTCAAACAATACAGAATATAATCAAATTAATCAACAGAACCAGCAAATATCACAAAGTTCCCAATAACAGAAAAGGCTGTACATTCTCTTGATTCTTATTACACCAATACATTACAAATAATGACCACTTTTCTATAAATCTATTATTTTGCTGTCTTCCCTCTCTAACCCTTACTATATTAGTTAACTTAACCATATATATTATTTCCCATACTTTGATAATCCAGTCATCAACTGTAGGGGCTTTCGGTTTTTTCCAGTTTGCCGATATCAGCATTCTGGCGGCTGTTAATAAATGCACTATCATCTCTATGTCATCATATAGAAAAACTTCCTTGACATAACCAAAAAGAATAATTATTGGATCCAAAGGTAGTCTATATTGAGGAGGGAGTGATGCCATCAGCCCTCAAGAAGACAGTGATGCCATCAGCCCTCAAGGAGGCAGTGATAAGACCGCTCTTAAAGAAGCCCTCCTTGGATCCTCAAGTTCTGAACAACTTTCGCCCAGTCTCAAATCTGCCATTTTTGGGCAAGGTGATTGAGCGGGTGGTGGCGGTGCAGTTGAAGGCACACTTGGAAGAAACTGATTATCTAGACCCATTTCAGTCGGGTTTCAGGCTTGGGCATGGGACAGAAACGGCCTTGGTCGCCTCGGTAGATGATATGAGGAAGGCTCTGGATAGGGGTGAATGCTCCTTCCTTGTTCTCCTCGACCTCTCAGTGGCTTTTGATACCGTTGACCACGGTATCCTCCTGGACCGCCTGGAGGGGTTGGGCATTGGGGACACGGTATTGCGGTGGTTCCGGTCCTTCCTCTCCGGCAGGTACCAGAGGGTAGCACTGGGAGAGGAGGTTTCGGACCTGTGGCCACTCACTTGTGGGGTGCCACAGGGTTTCATCCTCTCCCCGATGCTATTTAACATCTATGTGAAGCCGCTGGGGGCTATCATCAGGAGGTTTGGGGAGTAGTGTCATCAATATGCGGATGACACGCAGCTCTACCTCTCATTCAAATCTTCACCAAGGTTGACCGTAGAATCCCTGTCCAAATGTCTGGAGACAGTGAATGGCTGGATGGGGAGGAATAAGCTGAACCCTGACAAGACCGAGGTACTTTTGGTGGGAGACAAGAGGAGGCTAGGGGATGTTGACCTGGTGTTGAATGGGGTACGGCTACCCTTGAAAGACCAGGTCCGCAGCCTGGGGGTCATTTTGGACTCCCAGCTGTCCATGGAGGCTCAGGTGTCAGCTGTGAGCCGGACAGCGCTGTATCAACTCCATCTGATACGGCGGCTGC
Source organism: Heloderma suspectum (assembly GCF_057233095.1). Classification (NCBI taxonomy): domain Eukaryota; kingdom Metazoa; phylum Chordata; class Lepidosauria; order Squamata; family Helodermatidae; genus Heloderma; species Heloderma suspectum. The sequence goes on from NC_139459.1 coordinate 283,419,189, forward strand.
GCCCCTTCCTTCCCGACCATCTGCTCCCATCGGTAGTACATGCCCTGGTCTCCTCTCGTTTAGACTACTGTAATGCGCTCTACGTCGGGTTACCCTTGAAGACGGTTCGGAAACTGCAGCTGGTACAGAACGCGGAGGCTTGCCTGATTAAAGGCAGCTGCCGGCGAGATCACATCACTCCAGTGCTGAAGGAGTTGCACTGGTTACCAGTTGTTTTCCGGGCCAAATTCAAGGTGTTGGTTTTGACCTTTAAAACCCCATATGGTTCCGGCCCAGCCTATCTTAAGGAGCGCCTCCAGCAGCACCAGACAGGCCGCTTAACAAGATCAGCCTCAGATGGCCTTCTCTCTGTCCCATCAACCAGGACAGCTAGACTGGTGGGGACGAGGGAGAGGGCCTTTTCTGTGGTGGCCCCCACTCTGTGGAACTCCCTCCCTAGGGAACTCCGTCATGCCCCCTCTTTAATGAGCTTCCGTCGTGCATTAAAAATGTGGTTGTTCAGGCAGGCATTTGGGGTGGGTTAGGGTATTTTAGAAATTTTTTTATTGTAGAATTTTATTGTTTTACTGTATGTTGTACATCGCCCAGAGTGGCTGGGTGACCAGCCAGATGGGCGATTAATAAATTTAATAATAAATAAATAATATATCCTGATATAATCTCAATTTCATCTATTATCTTTAACTCATAGTCCTTAATGATTGGGCAACACCAAAAAACATGGGCCATATCTGCATTAGGCTTTTTACATCTCCAGCACCTATTATCACCCTTATGATAAATGCAATTAAGCCTTACAGGCGTTAAATGCCCGCAGAATATAAATTTAAAAAAAAAATTCTTTCAGGTTTGTGCTAACAGTGTGCTGTGATATATTATTCCATATCCAAGTCCAGGTGCCTACTGGAATCAGACAAGTTAATTCTCTTTCTCAGCTTTTCTGATAGTTATTAATTGTAAGATCTAAATCTTTCCCAGGGAAGGAGCCTGGGAAAGGAGGCCCAGCCAGCAGCTTCACCAGGTGATCCTGAGCCTGAGCCTACTTCTGCCCCCGCCCACAGGTACTTAAGGCGGGGCTGCCAGAGGCAGCGCCTTGGCGTCGCACTTGGCGTCGCGTAGGACCTGAAGACCCACCCACCTGCTTCTCCAGAGACACCAGCAGCCACAATACCAGCAGCAAATAGCGGCAGCAGAGGACAGCAGCTTTAAAGACAAGGGGAAACGGGCAAATGTGTACTTTATCTGCTCCTTCTTAGCTGCTGTTCTTTTATCTCTTTTATCTTTTATATTCTTTTAAACTGTTGTGCTATTTATACCTTAACATTTTAATATGTGCCTGGGAGGACTATTGGGCAACTCAGGGAGTCAGAGAGGTGCCACCATAACTGTGGTCACGGGCAGGGGGAGGTATGGCATTGGGGGATTAACAGGCCAGATGAGGAGAAGAGGGGCTAGACACCTTACAGCTGTCCCCTCTTCTGGTTCTTCCCCCAACCTGATGGTTCCTGGCAGCCTTACCAGTCTGCCCTCGGGTCTGGTGCTGCTGCTGAATGCCAGGTTGGCCCAAAATAAAATCTGCCTCATCCATGACTTGATTGTGGATGAGGGGGCTGACCTGGCATGTATTACTGAGACCTGGGTGGGGGAACTGGGAGGGGTCACTCTCTCCCAGCTGTGCCCTCCTGGGTACTCGGTGCAGCACCAACACCGACTTGAGGGTTGGGGAGGGGGGGTTGCCGTGGTCTATAGGAATTCAATCTCCCTCTCCAGGCTTCCTGCTCATTCGAGCGCAGATCTTGAGTGTTTGTACCTTGTGTTGGGTACCCGGGACAGATTGGGGATTCTGTTGGTGTACCGCCCACCCCGCTGCCCATCAGACTCCCTGCCTGAGCTGACGGAGGTGGTCTCGGACTTGGGGTTGAGGATCCCTAGGATGATGGTCCAGGGGGATCTCAATTTCCATGCCGAGGCCGCTGTATCCGGGGCGGCTCAGGATTTCATGGCCGCCATGACAACCATGGGGCTGTCCCAACATGTCATCGGCCCAACGTATACAAAAGGACACACGCTTGATCTGGTTTTCTCGACTGGGCAGGAGGATGGTGATCTGAAAGTGGAGGAATTAACATCTGTCCCTTTGTCATGGTCAGATCACTTCCTGCTGATGTTTAGACTCCTGGCGGCCTTTCCCCTCTGCAAGGGTGGGGGACCTATTAAAATGGTCCGCCCCCGGAGATTAATGGATTCCGATGGATTCCAGAGGGTTGTGGGGGATTTTCCTGCTGGTATGGCTGGTGCTCCTGTCGAAGCCCAGGTCGCTCTGTGGAATGCAGAGATGACTCGGGCGGTTGACACGATCGTGCCCAAGCGCCCTCTCCCTCTGAGCAGAGCCCGGCCAGCTCCTTGGTATACACCTGAGCTGAGGGCAATGAAGCAAGAGGGGAGACGGCTAGAACGCAGGTGGAGGAAAACTCGTGCTGAGTCTGACCGAACACAGGTAAGAGCCCACTATCGAGCCTACTCTGTGGCGGTGAGGGTGGCAAAGAGACAGTTCTTTTTCACCAGCATTGCATCTTCTCAGTGTCGTCCAGCGGAGGTTTTCCGAGTGGTTCGCGGCCTGTTATATTCTGGGCCAGGGAGAGAGACGGTGGAACCCTCGGTAGCACGCTGTGACGAGTTTGCACGGCACTTTGAGGATAAAGTCGCTCAGATTCGTCATGAATTGGACACCACCATTAATGCAGTTCCATTGGTAGAGGCGTTCAGAGCACCGTCTGGTCCAGTTTCATTGGATGAGTTTCAGTTACTGAGGCCTGAGGATGCGGACAAGGTGCTTGGCCAAGTCCGATCGACCACTTGTGTGCTTGACCCTTGCCCTTCATGGCTTATTAAATCAAACAAGGAGGGGTTGTCCGGCTGGGTCCAGGAGGTTGTAAATTCCTCCTTGAGAGAGGGAGTGGTGCCTGCTGCTTTAAAAGAGGCAGTAATTAGACCACTCCTGAAAAAGCCTAACCTGGACCCAGAGGATGTTAACAATTATAGGCCAGTGGCCAACATCCCCTTCCTGGGCAAGGTGCTTGAGCGGGTGGTTGTAGGACAGCTCCAGGCACTCTTGAATGAAACGGATTATCTAGATCCATTTCAATCGGGCTTCAGGCCTGGTTTTGGAACGGAAACTGCCTTGGTCGCCCTGTGGGATGACCTCTGCCAGGAGAGGGACAGGGGGAGTGCGACCCTGTTGATTCTCCTGGACCTCTCAGCGGCTTTCGATACCATCGACCATGGTATCCTTCTGGATAGGTTGTCTGGGTTGGGAGTAGGAGGCACTGCACTACAGTGGTTCCGCTCCTACTTGGATGGCCGATTCCAGAAGGTGGTGCTAGGGGATTACTGCTCTGTGCCATGGCAATTGTGCCATGGGGTTACACAGGGCTCTATTTTATCCCCCATGCTGTTTAACATCTACATGAAACCGCTGGGGGAGGTTATCCGGAGGTGTGGGCTGAGGTGCCATCAATATGCAGATGACACCCAGCTCTACCTCTCTTTTACATCAAAACCAGGTGAAGCAGTGACTGTTCTGAATCAGTGCCTGGGCATGGTAATGGACTGGATGAGGGCTAATAAACTGAAACTCAATCCAGACAAGACGGAGGTACTGTTAGTGGGTGGTTCGTCTGCCCGGCTAGGTGATATTCAACCTGTTCTGGAGGGGGTTGCACTCCCCCTAAAGGATCAGGTTCGTAGTTTGGGGGTGCTCTTGGATCCAGAACTGTCACTTGAGGCACAGGTGAACTCAGTGGCACGGAGCACTTTTTATCAGCTTAGGCTGGTATACCAACTACGCCCTTATCTGGACAGAGATAGCCTTGCTACAGTTATCCATGCTCTGATAACTTCTCGTCTGGATTACTGCAATGCGTTATACGTGGGGCTGCCTTTGAAAACGGTCCGGAAACTTCAGCTGGTCCAAAATAGGGCAGCAAGATTGTTAACAGGGACTGGCCTGCGAGCTCATATTACGCCAGTACTTCTCCAGCTGCACTGGCTGCCAGTCCATTTCCGGGCCCAATTCAAAGTGCTGGTGTTAACATTCAAAGCCCTTAACAGCTTGGGGCCAGGTTACCTGAAGGATCGCCTCCTCCCATATGTGCCTGCCCGGACCTTAAGATCATCATCAGCGGCCCTTCTCCGTGAGCCCCTGCCAAAGCAAGTGAGGCGGGTGGCTACTAGGAGGAAGGCTTTTTCTGCTGTGGCACCCCGGCTCTGGAATGAGCTCCCTAGTGAGGTTCGCCTGGCGCCTACATTGTACTCCTTTCGGCGCCAGGTGAAGACCTTTTTATTTTCCCAGGCATTTTAGCATTTTAGCTTTCTAAATTTTTATCTTTGCTGTTTTAAATCTGTAGTTTAAACTCTTGCACTGCTGCTAGGTTTTATTGTGGTTGTATTGTTATATTGTGGTTTTAATGTTCTGTATATTTTAAATTGTTTTATTGCGTGTTGCTTGGATTTAATTTTTGTGAACCGCCCAGAGAGCTTCGGCTATTCGGCGGTATAGAAATGAAATAAATAAATAAATAAAATCTAACAGAACTTTATAAAGCTTACTTAATAGGTTTTCCTGATTATATATCATCAAATTTTCAAAGGTCTTTTTCCCCGAAGAGGTCCGGATTTCCTTAGTAACTTTAAGGCTATACTTCTAAGATGTAAATACTGAAAAAATAAAGGTTGAGAATATTGCATTTCATTCCATATCTGTTCTAGGGATGGCAGAGAATTCCGCCACGGATCTCGGGGAGGCCGAAATCTGTGGCGGAATGGCCTGCCCCCCTCGCAGATCCCCCCAGGACGAGACTTACCTCGGGCGGATCTTCCGGGCAGCTTCGGCTCCGGCGGCAGCTGGTCTTCTGACTGGCTGCTGCCGCCGCCATTTGCAGGGTTTTTTTGTTTTTTTTTTACACCCACATGACGGGCTACGTAAGTTTTTATGTAGCCTGAAACGACTGGGTAAAAAAAAAAAAAAAGCGTAGGCAAATGACGGTGGCTACGGCCGCCGCCATTTGCGTTCCTTATTTTGGGCCATTACGTAGACTAAGACGGCGAAAATAAGGGGAACGCAAATAGCGTCCACTACGCTATTTGCGTTCCCCTTATTTTCGACATCTTAGTCTACGTAAATATTTACGTAGATTAGGACGTCAAAAATAAGGAATGCAAATGGCAGTGGCCGCGGCCATTTGCATATGCGGTTCCCCCCCCCCGAGCCCAGAAATCCAGCTGCGGACGGCTCTGGCCTGGCTGGTTATTTCTATTAGTCCATGACTGTACCATAAAGATAGATTACCTAGTGGTGTTTCATCTATCATCTCATCATTATACATAATAGCTGTTAATGGAGATAAACCCGGACTTAGTACTCTTTTAAGTTTCAGCCAGTGGTTAAACACGGTTTTGGTACATGGGTTCATTCTTAATATATTTCTGTCAAATTTATTACAGAACCATAAAGTATTTTTCAACTTTGTTGAAACATTATACTGTTCTAATTCAGTTGCTCTATCTGGATTAAGCCATGTCTTCAAATGCATAAGCATAGCCACAAGATAGTAATTGTTTATGGATGGGAAGGCTAATCCACCATTCTTTGTTGGTTTTATTAAAGGTTTTTGGTTTTTTTTGCTATTCTTGGTTTTTCCCCATTCCAAACCAAATCTAAGAACACTGTTTGCCAGTCTCCAAGTATCTTTTATGGGACCTTTAATAGTATGTTTAAGAACAAAAATTAAATTTTTGGGAGTACCACCATTTTTAAGGCAGATATCCTACCCATCCATGAAATATGAAGCTGGTCCCAACGAGCTAAGTCATCTTTTTACTTCAAGCATGACCTTACAATGTTTATATTCTATTAAAATATCAAGATTTTGTTTAATCCATACCCCTAAATATCTAACCGGAGTATATTTCCAAGGGATTTTATATTGTTTGGTAATCTTAGTTTTTGTAGAATTATCCATATTGACTCCAATCCATTCTGACTTTGTAATATTAATTTTATATCCTGATACTTGACCATATTTCTGCAACAAAAATAAAAGTTTATCATAAGTATTCATAGGATCATATAAATAAATAACTATATTGTCAGCATAGAGACTAATTTTGAACTCTTCCCTACCAATCTTTACCCCCTTTAATATATTTTCATTCAAATAGCTTGAGCAAGAGGCTCTATAGATAATGCAAATAACAAAGGAGATAAAGGGCAACCTTGTCCAGTGCCCCTCGTCAGATAGAATTTGTCTGAATCGACACCATTCACAGAGACACAAACACTGGGGTTTGTATAGATCATTTTAACCCATTCAGCAAATGGGCCGCCTAAACCAATTTTATCCAAAATCTGTACCAAGAACTTCCATTCTAGGCGGTCAAATGCCTTTTCAGCATCTAAAAAAATTAGTCCATATGGTTGTTTATATTTATTAACAAGATATATTATATTTACTAATTTTCTTATATTCGTTGACAATTTACAATTTTTAATAACGCCTGTTTGATCTTCTGATATATAATAAGCAATTCTTCCATTTAATCTTTTGGCAAGGATGGATGTCCATATTTTAAAGTCTTGATTCAAAAGAGCAATAGGTCTATAAGACTCAACTTTTGTAATAACTTTATGGTTTTTTTGGAATCACTACTATACGAGCTTCCTCCCAGGTTTTTAAAAGAGAGTGAGTTGTCATTATCTCATTCGGTACACCTAATAATGGTTGTTCTATTTCCGTTAATAATACCTTATAATATTCTGGTGTAATATTATCCATACCTGGGGCTTTATTGTTTTTTAAATCCTTAATTGTGTTACGTAATTCTGTTAAGGTAATAAGCCTCTGTAATTTATCTATATCATCTGGTGTTATGCTTGGTAGTTTGATCATATTCAGATATGATTCACTGTTCTCTCTAGAGGGTTGTTCTATAGTATATAAACTTTCATAAAAGTTTTGGAACTCATTTGCTATATCTTTAGATTTAGTATAAACTGTACTTCCTTTCTTTATTTACATAAACATTGTGCTATGTTGTTTCTTCTTTAACATATAAGATAGTAGTTTATCAGCTTTATTGCTTTTTTTGAAAAAACGCTGTTTAAGACATCTTAACTTTTTCTCCATTTGGTCACAAATCAATAAATCTAACTGCTTCCTAACACTTTCCAATCTCCTATATATACTATTTGATCATGTCTGTTTATGTTCTTGCTCTAATTTCTGAATTTTATTTTTTAAGTCCAGTATGTTTTTTTTCCTTTTGCTTCCTTAGGAAGCATGTTTTTTGTATTATCAATCCTCTCATATAAGCTTTTGAAGCTTCCCAAATAGTTGATTTTGTTAGTTCAGAAGTGTTGTTAAACTGAAAATATTCACGTAATTTAATATTTAAGTCCGATACTTTTTCTTGATTTTGCAAAATAAAATTATCTAACACCATTTCCTGCTTATTAACTGCTCTTCTCCAGACAGCCATTCTACATAAATAGGAGCGTGGTCTGCATATATATATGGTTTTATTGATACAGATGATACTTGTTTAATTATATAGGGAGAGGCAAAAAACATATCTATCCTTGAGTAAGAATTGTGAGGAGGAGAGAAAAAAGTATAATCTCTCTCCTGGGGATTTAAATATCTCCACACATCAGTAAGATTTTCATTTTAAAGATTTTTTATAAAACAATCAGGCAGTCTACCGCTACAGATTCTTAAAGATGATCTATCTAGTTGAGGGTTGACCACTCCATTGTAACTTCTTTGTCCACATTAGCATTTATATTATTCATTTTTTTAAATAAAACTCCTTTTGATTGTTATTCGGAGCATACACGCATCCTACTAATAAATTTTACTTCCCCAAAATATAGTACCAAAAATAAATCAGCCCTCTGGATCAATTATCTCTTAAAAATTAAGAAAACTTAATTTGAGAGGAATTTTTAACTATAATGGCCACTCCCCTTTTTATTATTTGCTGAAGCAAAATAAACTTCCCCTAAATTTAAACTCTTTAATAATTGTTCATCCCCCTTTTTAAACATGAGTTTCTTGGAGAAATATCAGATCGACTCTTTCTTTTTTGGGAGTTGGGAGATCTGGGTTCTAGTCCCCAATCGGCCATGGAAGCTCACTGGGTGACTTTGGGCCAGTCACAGACTCTCAGCCCAACCCACCTCACAGGGTTGCTGTTGTGAGGATAAAATGGAGGAGTAGGAGGACTATGTATGCCGCCTTGGGTTTCTTAAAGAGGAAAAAAGGTGGGATATAAATGTAATAACTAAATAAACAAACAAATAAATAAATAACATTTCCTCCTTTTAATGGGGGGATTTAATCTTTTAACATTCAAAGATATAATTCTAAGTTTATTTGACATTTTTTTCACTAAAAAGGAGAAGGAAAAAAAAACAAGAAAAAAAAGAAAAAATATCAGTATTTTAACCATATTACATAGGAAGCCGAGCAGATAGAAACAGTCAAACTATGAGGGGTTTACAGAAGCTGTTGGTAAATTCCTAATAATCTCTAAAAGTTGTTTTGCCTCTTCCACTGACTGGACCATAACCCACTCCTTTCCCATCCAAACATTCAATTTAAATGGGATTCCCCAATGATATTTAATTTTCCTTTCTTGTAAACAGATTGTCAAAAACTTCAGGTCTTTCCTTTTTTTCAGTGTCTCAGGGTGTAGATCAGAGAGAACCTGAATCTCTTTGTCATCAGTTTTCAAGGTGTTTCCCAACCAGATCTTTTTTTGTATGGCTTCTTTAGTTTTAAAACTGGTAAATTTAACAAAAATGTCCCGAGGTAATTGTTTACGGTTTGCATAAACTGAGTTAATTCTATAGGCTGATTCTATTTCTATTGCATAGCAAATATCAGGTTCAAGAAATTATTTTATGCATTCCTCTAAGTAATTGGTAAGATTTTGTCCTTCTAGACCTTCTTTTATTCCTCTAAGTTTCAAGTTACATTTCTGTGTCTCATAATCTAGTTGTTCCGTTCTTACTCTTAATCTAACCATTTCACTTTTAGAATCATGTTGTTCAACAGCTATTTCCTGACGAAATCCTTTCTGGTCGCTTGTTGTTTTTTTAATAATACAAGTTCTTCATTATGAGCTTTCAGTGTTTTTTCTGTGTCTACAAAACATTGTTCCCAACCCTTAACTGCGGTAGAGATCTCACTTATTTTAAATAATATTTATTTATCGCATTCTTTAATCAGATTTGTTAGTGATACTTCTCCTTTCTGTTTCTCTTCTATCTTTTTCAGTAATGTTTGCTCAGTTTCCTTAACTTTTTCTATTGCACACACTTCAAATTCTTTAGTTATGAGTGCTTTGATTTCCTCTGCTAATGAACTAGACGTTCCTGCTTCATCTTCATCCTTTTCTGCTTTGTTATCCTTCCTACCCATCATAAAAAATACAGGATTTCCCAAATGTAAGACCTGTTTCCATTCAATTTATAACAGTTATAACAGTTAATTCTGCAACTAATTCATTTAACAACAAAATTATTCAAATATGAAAAATATCAAATGTGAGGAATTTGTTAGAATTTAAAATCATAAATAATAATCACTTCAATATATTCTTTTCTATCAGTCTTACAAATTTATAAATCCTCAACGATAAGTCCTAGAAAATTAATGAACCCGTTTGTTAGTCTTACCAATTCAGCTTACAACATAGGCTAATTTAAGGTCAGTCAGTTAAACTCCCAGCTCCAGTTCAGCTCCAAGTGTGGCTCTAAGTGTGCCACACTCTGTGCGTCGCTGAGGTGCGTGCTGAGGCACTGGCCTCAGCTGGAGGTGTTACTCTTATGAGGGCAGCGACCCGGAAGTCGGTCTCCCCTCCAGCTGGTCTCGCTGCCGCTGTTGAGCTCTCTCCCTGCCCCTTCCTCTCCAAACGGAGTCGTGGGGCAGCCGGTCCTGCGGGTGGGGTGGACGAGGCAACTTGGCATTGGCAAGGATCCTGGCAAGTTCTCATTCTCTCCCCTCAGCCCTGAGCCTACAATTTTGCTTTTAGTACCAGAAGTGACCTGACCTCACAGTATTTTCACACAAAGGTCCACTCCTGGTTTCTTAAGCAGCATAAGTTAGGTGGAAAAAAATAAAATTGTTGTTACTATTGTTAAACAATTGGGAACCAGAAACCCTTGCTAATCTACTGGAAATCACGAAGATCTACCAGTAGATCCCTATCTACCTTCTTCTGTTGACTGCCACCCTGTAGGATACTATTTAGCTGACACCACATCTTGTAAGCCACCCTAAAAACTTGGTTATGCTATGATGGCATACAGATGCCTGAAATAAATAAAGATATCTGAAATAACTATGGTATCTGAATTGCTGTATTGCCCCTGAAGTAGGCTTCGAACTCTTAATTTAGAGGTGCCAAGATAGTGATAAATCAGATCCAGGTTTACTTACAAGGAGACTTTATTGGGTAACTTACAGCACACAGGCGTACCCATTGGTTGGATCAGACAGCTTCTCTGAACCCAGAGCCATGTGGTAAAATGGGTTTTATACCATACATGTCAGCAGTTAGGCAGCATGACAGCAGCAAGAGTATTCCCAGCATAGACTAACAGTGTTTGTTCAGAAGGAAAACAGTCAGAGTTTTCTCAGCACAGACACCTGCAGCTTGGCATAAACATAGCCTCACTTCCCAGGCACATTATAGGCCCTGATAAGATACTAGCCTTCGTTAGCATGGAATGTGCTGAGGCCGCTACTATCGACCTTTGGCTCATCTCACATGCTCAGAGGCCCACTAGCAAGGGAACTGCAACAATAATGAACTTAAGCAAAGCCTTATGGATCTCTAGGCCCCTCTAAAACTACAGGTGACTTGGTTACAGGCCTGGGGCCAATACAATTGCCCAAAGTATGTTCTAAGTATGTGGATGGGAGACTACCTGGAAATCATATAGAAGTCATTCTGAGCTCCTTGGAGGAAGAAATGGGTATAAATATAAATAAGAAAATAAGACAAAATTGTTAACCAACCTGACTGTATATGTGAGATGAGAAACTCTCATTTTGCTTAGAGACGTTTGAAATAGAAAACAGCTGAACTTGTACCTACATAAAAGATAAGAGTTCCCACCATATATTGACGTACATTTCTCCTTGCCTCCTATGAATAACTTTTACTTCCTTTTTAGAAAAAACTTAATCAAAGTTTAACAACAACAATAAAGAAAGCATGTAGGTGTATAGGCTGAATCTGCTAAGTCACCCTTAAAACCAAAATAGGTGGGTATCATTAGTTCTTATCCAGTGGAGGTAAAGGTTTTGAGGATTCCTCTGAAAAAGGAAGCTACATTGTGAGCCATGAAAACCCACTGGATATAAAGGTCTGTAGTAGAAGCAGCCAAGACAGAAGAGAAAGATTCAAGGTCTTTGACCTGTCTTTTGGAATGGTTCTCTATATAAAAAAGTAGTCATAAAAAGGGGGGTGGGTAGGTTATGAGCTGCTAAAAAAAAAAAGCAGACATTTTGATTCTTATTATTTTTCTTATCCCTCTTCATTTTATTGAAAAGAACTGTATTGTAAATAATGTTTTTTCTAAGAAATTCATTTAAGTGACCATTTCTCCCAACAATGCTTAGGCAAAAGAAAGGACCTTGCCCAGTTGCATATATGCGATGCATACCTATTAAAATTAATTGGGACATGGCTGGAATCTAAGGGATGCTAGCAAATAGTTCAAGATCAGTTTTTGAGAAGTCAGGTTGGAAACTCTGTGTATAAGAAAATACTGCATACAATGTTTTCTTTCCTCTTTCAGAGGGAAAGTTGTGCCTAGATTTTAATTTCTCAGTAACAAGGACAAGGAACCATTTTTTTAAAATCTGGGACAAGATAAGTCCCAGCTTGAGGTGGGCTGAAGCATCCCCCTATCTGGAATTTGAGCTGCAATTTAGAGGTTTTGCACAATATTAAGTCTGACACCCACTTTTGAAAAAATATCTCATTTTTCTTACTGTGGCAGCAGGCCTCTTAAGGCCTGGCTGTGCTGCACTCCACATTTAAAATACCAGCAGGGACTAAATGGAGACCTTAAAGAGAGCCAGCATGGTGTAGTGGTTAGACTCTAAGAGTACTGGACTCGGATTGGGGAGACCCAGATTCAAATCTTCACTCAGCTATGAAGCTCACTGGGGCCAGACATTACCTCACAGCCAAACCTACTTTGTTGTGAAGATAAAATAGGGAGGGGGAAAATGGGGGGGGGGAGAATTTGAGCTCCTTGGAGGAAAGGTGGGATATAAAAGTAAAAATAAATAAAATGGGAGGGGTGATGAGTCAGGACACCCCCATGAACTGCTTGATCCCCCTATCCACCCATCAACTTGATGGCTTTTAAAGTAGTTAGCAATAACTTCCCATACAAGGGATACATTCTGAAGCATGTTGAACAAATGCTAACCCAGCTGCTAGAAGGTAAACCTTGCTCCAATATATGTACAAACAACTACCTCAAGGCATTAAGCAAGGAAAGGCAGAATTTGCTGCATCCAGAGATGACAAACCTTCCTTTTATTTCCAAAAATGTATAAACAAAATCCTAAAATGCACATGTAAAACAAAATTGATGAGCTTAAGAGCTCATCTTATCAAAGCCTTTGATGCTACATTTAGGGCAAAGCCATTCCATTTAATTAGCAGATGGGACATTTCTCCGGACATCCCAGGGCCATTCTACTCCCAGCAGAAGCTCCAGTCTCAGTTGCCATTGTTCCTTATGATATTACAGATGCGAATGGCATTATATGTAAGCAAATATGGTGATGATGGCCATTTTGTTATACTACATCAACACAATAAAGAAACATGGCAGCTGGGCCAGCATTACCATCTGCTGGCATGAGAAACAGAAAACAAATGTATATGGCTGGGAGCAGCAGAGGCTTGGAAAGGCTTGAGGACAAATCACCTGATAGACAACTTGTCAGAGTTGTCTGGGGGCAGGGGGCAAATGGGGAAATTTGCCCCAAGCCCTGGTAAGAAAGGAGGCCCTCGGCCTAAGCTCCTGTGTGTGCGCCACTGTAGGACCTTGTATGGGACAGTGGCAGGACTCCCAATATCACACCTTCCCTAGGCACCGTAAGAACATAAGAAGAGCCATGCTGGATCAGACCAAGGGTCCATCTAGTTCACACAGTAGCCAAAAAGCTGTTGAATGGGAACCCACAAGCAGGACATGAGCTCAACAGCACCCTCCCACTCATGTTCCCCAGCAACTGGTGTACATACGTTGACTTCCTCTGGTACTGGAGGTAGCACATAGCCATCAGAACTAGTAGCCATTGATAGCCTTTTCCTCCAGGAATTTGTCTAACCCCCTACACTCTGCTTTCTGTTCTTTAAGCAGATCAGCAATTTCATATTTGAGTTCTTTAAGAACTCTAGGATGGATACCATCTGGGCCTGGTGATTTATTTGCTTTCAATTTATCAATAAGGTTGAGAACTTCATCTTTTGTCACTACTATTTGCCTCAGTTCCTTAGAGTTCCTTCCTGAAAACATCAGTTCAGGCACAGGTTGTTGTTGTTTAGTCGTTCAGTCGTGTCCGACTCTTCGTGACCCCATGGACCATAGCACGCCAGGCCTTCCTGTCCTGCGCTCTCTCCCGGGGCGTGCTCAAGTTCATATTCATTGCATCGGTGATGCTATCTAGCCATCTCATCCTCTGCCGTCCCCTTCTCCTTTTGCCTTCAGTCTTTCCCAGCATCAGGGTCTTTTTCAGAGAGTTTTCTCTTCGCATTAGGTGGCCAAAATATTGGAGCTTCAGCTTCAGTATCTGTCCTTCCAATGAGCACTCAGGGTGGATTTCCTTTAGGATTGACTGATTGGACCTCCTTGCAGTCCAGGGGACTCGTAAGAGTCTTCTCCAGCACCACAGTTTGAAAGCATCAATTCTTCGGCACTCAGCCTTCCCTATAGTCCAGCTCTCACAGCCATACGTTACTACTGGGAAAACCATAGCTTTGATTAGATGGACCTTTGTCGGCAAGGTGATGTCTCTGCTTCTTACTATGCTGTCTAGGTTTGCCATAGCTTTCCTCCCAAGGAGCAAGCATCTTTTAATTTCATGGCTACAGTCACCGTCTGCGGTGATCTTGGAGCCCAAGAAAGTAAAATCTGTCACTGCTTCCATTTCTTCCCCTTCTATATGCCAGGAAGTGACAGGGCCAGATGCCATGATCTTAAGTTTTTTTTAATGTTGAGTTTCAAACCAGCTTTTGCACTCTCCTCTTTCACCCTCAACAAGAGGCTCTTGAGATCCTCTTCACTTTCTGCCATTAGGGTGGTATCGTCTGCATATCGGAGGTTGTTGATAATTCTCCCAGCAATCTTAATTCCAACCTCTGATTCATCCAACCCGGCATTTCTCATGATCAGGCACAGGTATCTGTCCTATATCTTCTGCAGTGAAGACAGATGAAAGGAATTCATTCAGGTTCTCTACAATCTCCTTGTCCTTCCTTCACTACTCTTTAACTCCATTGTCCAACTGCCTCCCTAGCTGGTTTCCTGCTTCTGATATATTTAGAGAGTTCTTTATTGTTGGCCTTGATATTGTTAGCTCTTCAAAATGCTTTTTTGCATCTCGTATTGTCTGCTTGCATCGCCTTTGTGCAAGCTTGTGCTCCCTTTTGTTTTCCTCACTTGGGCAAGACTTCCATTTTCTGAAGGAAGCTCTCTTTTATCTAATAGCTCTCTGAACACTGCTCATTAACCATACTGGTGACCTCTTGGACTTGGTGCTACCTTTCCTAACCTGTAGTACACATTTTAGCTGATTATTAAATTCAAGGTGGTAAAGATCATGAAAAACCAGAGGCAGTTCTCAAGATAAACAAGAGGATAAGGTAGAAGAAAGAAGCCAGGAAGTATCTAGTTGGAAAGCTGAACAGTGGAAACAAACACACCAAAAGAAAAAGTTAAGGCTGCAACAGGTGAGTCTGCAGAGTTATGGGATAGTTGCTTTAAAACCACTCAGGATAACACTTTGCATGGGTAGCATGTTGACTCAGGGGTAACAAACCACATGATAAGCAATCAGGAATTCTTCACCAAGGAAAAGTTCTGTATAGCAAATGGAAAAAGCATAATGTCAGAGGAAACTGGCTACAGATTCTTAAGGTGCAGTATGCCAACAAAGGGGAGACAGGAGAGTCCCATGAAAGATGTCCCAAACCTAGATGGAAGTCTGGTCAGTAAAGCATCATGCTTTCAACAGTCTCATGGTGCAATTCCGAGGAAATCTATGTGTGATTAAGAAGAGGAAAGAGATGATAGCCAGAGGAACTGTGAGTGAACACCTGTACAAACTCATCTGCCAGAATAAGCAAACTAGAACCACCACTCAAACCTGTCGTGTTAAATGCATCCACTTGTTGCACAGATGCCTAGCGCACAGAAATCCAGAAGCCATAAAATTGCTCACAAAAGGGAATTTGAAAAGGACGTGAGACTATCATGAACATTTTATACATATTGTATAAAAATGAAAGTGATATGCATCCCACTTCTGAAAAGCAGCCAAGGCAAGTCTACACATCCTTTGGGAATTGTCCATAGTAAAATTTGTGGGTCCAAGAGGACACATACACCAAAGTGCCTAGAAAAATAAGAGAATTTGTGGCAGTGATCAGCTACAAGTTCCAACAGATGCTGAAAATACTCAACATAGACAATGGTGGGGAAAACATAGGAAAGAAAGTGGAAGCATATTTAAAGGAATGAGGTATTCATCATTCAGATGATGCCATATAGACCTGAACAAAATGGAGTAGCAGAAAGGAAAATTTGTACCCTAGTTTAGAAGCATGTTCTTGGATGCTTACGTTTCCTGTAAGTCAGGGGTGGGCAACTTGTGGCCCTCCAGATGTATTGGCCTAGAACTCCCACCATCCCTCTCCATTGGTTATGCTGGCTAGGACTGATGGGAACAGTAGGTCAAAACATCTGGAGGGACACAAGTTGCCCACCCTTGCTAAGGCCTGAGGTAAAGCAATTATGATTTGCAAAATAGATTACTATGGAAACCAAGTTATAGTTGTTTGAATCTGTCAATACATTCTCTCTTTTTAAAATCTATATTTATTTTATTTTTATGAGTGAAATAAACAATACCAACAACATAGTCAAAATCTTCAGTTTCCAACATTACAGTATTCTGGGGAAGAAAAAGAAAAAAAAGAAGGAAAGCAAAAGGAGAAGAAGGGAAAAAAATATATCTAAGCTTCAATGAAAGCAAACCAAATATCCAAATATAAGTCCAATTGCAAATTATACCTATACAGCACTCTTCCAGACATTGCAGATATTATTAAATCTTCAATCCGCTGCTCCATAAATGGTGAGCCTTGTCTTTCAATGTTATAACCTCAGTCTTATAGCAAATAAACGGGAGCAGACATTCCATTTCCATTAACTATATATTACCATTCCATTGACATATATTAGTAAACATTAAAAGTTTAACCAACAAGAAATAAAAATAATCATAATCCCATAATAATGATAGTAATACTAATATTAATGATATTTTTTTAAAGGAAGAAGAAAAAGAAATTTAAGAAAAGGATAAAAAGTAAAAAGTAAAAACAAACTATTTTAAGTTGTATCATATCTAAAAATATATTTATATGTGTACACACACATACAACTCGTGAAAATTGAACAATAACAGTCCCAAAAGTCCCTTTAGTGCCACGTATTGAGCCAGGAACACAGTATGCATGCTCAATATCCAGTAGAAAATCTGATGGCTAAACCAGTAACTCATGCAAAAGTTTATCTATAAATTCAGCCAAACATATATCAGTAGCCAAGTCTTTAATACCAAGAATATGAACAGTCAGGAATTTTTTTGTGAGATGCTTGCATAGCAGTTTCATTAGCAGTAACTCGATCTTCGAGTGCATTAACCTTCATTTTCATCTTCTGAAGAGAGATATTAATTAAATCCATAGCCCCTTGGAGGGCAGTGATTGTGTCCTGGATTGTTTCAAGCTTCTTTGACTGTACTGATAGCTGAGAAGACATAGTTTTTATCAAAGCAAGCAACTCCTCTTCACCTCAGGAATTTTTAGAAACCTTTGCCGGGGGAGCAATTGGGGGGGTAGGTGGCATTCCCAGACCTTTCTTTTTTCCCTTTGATACTGCCATCCTCCACTTCTAGAAGCACAACAAGCAAGTATAATTGCAGAAACAGAAAAAACAAATGCTTAATTAGATTTAATTGCCAGACCCAAGATATTGCTGGTAATTTCACAAATATTCTTTGGAGCTTGCCAGTCCTGTAGTCTCCTAATCGCTTAGGAGTTTCAAACAGTGTTCAGTAGATGATACTCCGGCCACTGACCTTAGATTGCAGCTCTTCTCCTGTGCCGCAAAAGCAGCTGTTCTTCCAAGATTTCAACCAAATGGTAGTGTAAGATTCCCCTTTTAATTCCCGGGGAATTTAAAAAGGTTTCTCAACCTTTTCATAGCTGTTTGAGATAAGCAACCTGCGGAGCTCCACAGGTCACTACCAGGACGACATGGCTCCGGCCGGAAGTGAGTCTGTCAATACAGTCTCAATAGACAAGAGACTGGAACATTTATGAAATTGGACAGGGGGCTCACCACACATCATAAGAGCCCTACTGGGCTAGACTACAGATCCATCTAATCACTAGCAAACAACAACGTTAAATTCCAGAGATTGCCCTTGTAATTTGAGACTATGAAGTTTGTAACAGGGTTGTAAAATGTTTTGTCCATCCTTATAACTCTTGTATATTCCTGAGAACCTGGTTCAAAAACTGACTTTTACCTACACTTTGTATTGTGCATTTTCAGCTATGTTTTATAAATTATCTTATTATTACATTATTATTATGTATGTGTGTAAAATCTGCAGTTTTGTCCTGGTCACTTACTTCCATTTGGTTTTTATTGGTCAGGAAATTCATAGAAAGTATCACAGAATCATAGGGTTGGAAGGGGCCTACAAGACCATGGAGTCCAACCCCCTGCTCAATGCAGGAAGCCTGATTCCCAGGCGGTCTCCCATCCAAGTACTAACCAGGGCTGACCCTGCTTAGCTTCCGAGATCAGATGAGATCAGGCGCATTATCTTCTTGGTTTTATCTTGTGTGTGCGTGTGTGCATGTGTACCTTAAAAACACACAACAAGACTGGCATAATGAATGGATTTAAATTTCCTGCAATTATCAACTGCTTGTATGATCTTTATCTATATTCTATATAGTGTTCTTCTTGGCTCAATTTATTCCAAATTTATTATACATCAGAGAAAAATGTAGGGATGCAGCACCCTTTTCTGTATAAAATTTGTATTATTCTGGGTAATGACAGGATGGGGTGGTGGGCATTACACATCTTATGTGATGCTATTTCTAGTATTTTTATGTAGACTAGCAGTGTAGTCTTAATACTTGCTATGCAAGCAAATAAGTAAAGAAGACAAAAGTGTCCAGTGAGTGCAATGCCACCTGCTATTATACTGTGTTAGCATGGCAAAGATGTTCTGATGATGCAATAAAGATCTCTCTCTCTCTCTCTCTCTCTCCCTCTCTCTCTCCTTCTCTCAGTGTAGATGGTTAGGATCAGAGTGTAAAAGTGGCAAATTAACGCACTGTGTTCTCAAATTATGAACTGTAGCAATAGGTGTTTGGTTGCAGTGAGAAATTAAGCTCTGCATGTTGCACCAAATAAGCATGTTTCATTATGTCTAAAAACCAGTAGAAATTCAGCAGCGTAAACTTGATGTTTATCAACATTATGAGAAAGTTAAGGGTACAATTCAGAAAAAAAAATTAAGCATGCTGTGAGTTCTACTAAAGACCACTGGACTTGAGCACATAGAGGAGTACTCAACTTGCATTCCTTACACTGAGATTAAAAGCATACTTAATTCTATTTAGATTTGAGTCTTAATAGCCCAATCCTTTGCATGTTAATGGTTACTCAGAAGTAAATCCCGGTGCATCCAACTTAATGTGTATAGCACACAACTGGACTGGACTTTAAGTCTGTTAATTATTTTATTTATTTCATTTCTATTCCACCCAATGGCCGAAGCTCTCTACATGTAGCAAAGGTTCTTCAAGGGACAGGGAAAAGGTTCACTAAACAGAAGGCACATGCAGAGAGACATTTCAACAAGCAGTATGCACATGTGACCCTAGTATCACGCACCCCAAATTGCAAACATGCAATCTGAAATTTGATTTACTTGGCCTTCTATCTTCCCAATTTTTGGATGTGCCTGCACTTCAACTACAAGACTTTACAAAACTGGCTTTCTTGGAACTCTGTGACACACTTGCAGGGCATATACAAGTTGAATGTGGGCCATAAACTGCCTGTGTGTAACCAATTCCTGCTGTGCCTTTCTACTTCTCTCTGTGCAGTTACAATGAGCGTTTATAACACAATAAAACTTATTGCCTTAATTATGCTTTTGTCACTTAATATATATGTGTGCTTTTGTTTCCTGTTTATTGAAAAACTTCTTCCATCAATGTATTTTAGTGAACAACATCTCTGATTATTCATAAATGGGAATCAGAAGCATCCCCCCGCAAAGAAACTATATTCGGAATCTGTTTAAAACTGCAAAACAATAACTATTTTAACAAACATTGAAGGTATCTTATAAAACTCTATAACTGGTTTTCAGAACCACCATAACAAATGTAAGTAATAACTCAGTAGTATTAGTTAGTCAGAACCATAAACAGATGCAAGCAATATTCACTGTTGGCCTATACACTCCAGTTCTATAAACAGAATTAGCTGCAATAATTAGCATTAAATATTCAGAACCAGATGCAATAAAATGCTATTTTGCCTCTTATGCTGCTGCATTAAATACCTAATCCTGCTCTTAAGAAACATTGATCTCACTGTTGTTCTGAGCTTTAAAGTGTTTGTTCTTCATACTTTCCTATCCTTTTCCTGTCAGTTGTGCATTTCTGATGTGAAGTCACTATAATTGTCAAATATAGGTGAATTTCAATCACTGTGCAATCCCTGGTTCATAGTATAACAGGCCAACTAGAACTACAAAAACAGTTCTGCAAAGGAAAAGAGGAACTTTTCGTTTGCCGCCCCTCAGTCTTGGAATGATCTGCTGGTTGAAATGTGCTTGCTGACCTCTTTGAAGGTTTTTAAGCAGGAATTAAAGACTCTATTATTCCAGCAGGCGTTCTTCCCCTTTTAGAACACTCGTTCCTTTTTGCTGACTTTTGTATACTGTTTTTATGCTGTGTTGTTTTTATTGTTAATTTTTTTTGCTAAATTATTAACTTTGTACGCTGCCTAGAGTGTTTGTATATAGGCAGGTTATGAACTGAATTAATAATAATAATAATAATAATAATATTAAAGAGGTATGGGTTCAGCCTTTCTCTCACATTGTAAAGAACACCCCAATGATTCCCATCCAAAAAAACTCCAACTCTAATTTATATTAATGCTATTTCTAGATCTATGTAAAAGTTACATTGATGAACTTTGCAAGTGGGTATTTTCAGATAGTGATCCTTGGGAGGTGGTTATGCCTATGATTTGATCATCATTTATTCCCTTTTTGGTCTGGTTCTCTCTCACATTCAAACAAGCATGGGCCAAAATTAAAATGGAAGTTCTTCAGAATAGGAGGTTAGTTCATGCTTCTGTTCAGATTAGCTTACTCTTCATTAAGAGTGAGACATCTGTGGAGTTCTATAATTCAGGCATGTTTTGTGTATTTCTCCTGTGATTCTCCTGTGATTCTCCTGTGTGTCCTGGAAATCTTGGTTCACTCCTTTGGCTACAGCTTGCACAAAGTGACAATAGTCCTGCAGGGATATTAATCAAGTCCTATCTTAGAAACTGCCCTCAACAGTTTGTTTTGGGTTTGCCACAATACCAGAATCGTCATTGTTTTTTGGTTCTCTTGTATTCTTTTCCTCAAAACATTTGCTTATTTTTGCTATGTTCAAAAAAGATGTCATGCCATCGCTGCACAATGCCATTGCTGTGCTTTATGAATACACCATCATATATCAATTCATCCATTTTAATGTAACTGGCTAACACAGCACATTCAAGCACTAGGAGCTCCTCCACTTCTACAGCAAAGAGAGGACAGCCAGGATACATGAGGGAGAATTAAGAGCAGATCTTGATGGAACTGTAGGCTTTGTGGTAATCACAGCATAGAAATGGGGAAAAGTAATCAAAAGAGTTTTGACAGAGACAAGGGAATGTCCGACTACAGTGCTCCTGTTGAAGCCTTCACTGCTCTGTGCATATGGAGATGGCTTGTGTGGTAAACATGATCACTCCCAAGTGCCCTCTCCCACTGGGTAGAGCCCATTCAGCTCCCTGCTTTCCTAGGGATTGAGGCAATGTGACAGCTGAGATAATGGCTAAAGCACAGGTAGCAGAAAACTCAAATTGAGTATGGTCAGACACAAGAAAGAGCTCTTTTTTCATCCTACTCTGTGGCAGTGATACCCATGAAGAAGCAATAGTTCTCTGCTACCATCACAACCTCACAGTGTCTTCCAAAAGAGCTTTTCTGGTGGTTAAAGTTCTCCATCAGATAATACTGAGGGAGTATAATCCTGCTTATTCTCCTGGACCTCTCAGTAGCATTCAGTATCATTAACCATGGTATCCTTCTGGACCAGCTATCTGGGGTGGGAAGTGGGGGCACAATATTGATGTGCTTCTGCTCCTACTCCTATTCCAAAAACTGGTGGTGGCGGGGTGGTGGTGGTAATTGTTCTGCTCCATGGCAATTGTACTATAAACTTCTGTAGGGATCCATTATGTCCTCGACACCATTCATTTCTCTTTTTCATTAAATTTAGATAGAGCTGCATAAGCTGTGTCCTGCAACTGGTGATGTTTAATCCAGATAAGATGGAAGTGCTGCGGGTTGGTGGTTCATTTGGACTAGGGGGTGGTGCTCAACCTGTCCTGGATGGGATTTTTTGTTTTGTTTTGTGTGTTTAACTGAGAGACAAAAAAGAAATTGCAGTTTGGGACAGAGAGGTTGGGAGTGAGCTTTGAGACAAAGACGGCATCTTTGTGGGTGGAGGTCTCTCTCTCTGGGATATGAAGGCCAGTAGATCTGATGCTTGTAGTAGTTCCGTACTGATTACCTCCACCAATGCTCTACTTGTATAGATACAAGATTTGCAGTTTGGGAGTGCTGTTAGATCTGGCCTTATCTTTAGAGACTTAAGTAGTCTCTGTGACTTGAAGTACCTTTCATTAGCATGTATACACCATCTGTAACCTCTCCCCAGTAGAGAGAAAGAGAGCACCTGCAACAGTTATCCATGTATTGGTAGCATCTTGTTTAGATTATTGCAATGCGCTGTAGGTGAACCTGCCTTTGAGGAGTGTGCAAAATATAGCAGCACACTTATTAACTGGCAGCGGACTTACGTAGCATATCTTGCCACTTCTGAAGCAGTTGCACTGGCTTCCAGCCCATTCCCAAGCACAATTCAAAGTGCTGAATTGTGATCTATAAAGCCCTAAACACCTTGAGACCAGGGTATCCAAAGGGACACTTTCCCACATGAACATGCTCAGGTACTGAGATCAAGCTCCGAGGCCTTGCCCCAGGGCCCTTTGCAATAAAGTGGCGGCGGCTAGAGGCAGGTCAGTTGTGGCATCTCACCACTGGAATCCACTTCCCAGAGAGGTTTGCCTGGCAAAGTCTTTGTGTCCCCCCCCCCCCCCCGAACACGTTTTTATTTGCCCAGACCTTTTAGGTATTTTAATCTGTATGTGTAGTTTTATCCTGATACATTCTTTGTGTGCTAGGCATGAACATAAGAAGACCCCTGCTGGATCAGATCAAAAGTCTATCTAGTCCAGCATTCTGTACCCACAACAGCCAGCCAGATGCCCATCAGAAGCTCACAAGCTGGACATGAATGCAATAGCACCCTCCATCTTATGTTATCCGGCAATGGAGATAATAGCCATCATGACTAGTAGCCACTGATAGCCTTATCCCCCATAAATATGTCTAATCCCCTTTTAAAGTCATCCAAGTTGGTGGCCATTACTACATCTTGTAGCAGCAATTTCCACAGTTTGACTGCGCTCTGTGAAGAAGTATTTTAATTTGTCTGTCCTGAAACTCCCACGCTTCAGTTTCACTGGATCACCCCAGGTTCTAGTATTAGAGAGGAAGAAAGGAAAGAAATGTCAACCCAGTGTGCGGCTGGTGTAAAAAAGGCAAACTCCATGTCAGGCATAATTAGAAAAGGAACTGAGAATAAAACTGCCAATATCATACTGCCCCCATACAACTCTATAGTACGACAAGACTTAGAATACTGTATACAGTTCTGGTTACCACACCTAAAAAAAGATATTGTAGAGCTGGAAAAAGGGCAGAAAGGGCAAATAAAATGATGAGGGGCTGGGGCATCTCCCCTATGAGAGAAGGTTACAACAGCTAGGATTGTTTAGCTCGGAAAAAAGGAGGGAAGGGGAGACATGAGAGAGGTGTACAAAATTATGCATGGTGTGGAGAATGTGGATAGGGAGACTTTTTTCTCCCTCTCTCAAAATACTAGAACCTGGGGTCATCCTATGAAGCTGATTGGTGGGAGATTCAGGACAGATAAAAGAAAGTACTTCTTCACCCAGCACATAGTTAAACTATGGAATTTGCTGCCACAGGATATAGTGATGGCCACCAATTTGGATGGCTTTAAAAGGGAGTTAGACAAATTCCTGGAGGAAAAGGCTGTCAATGGCTACTAGTCTTGATAGCTATGTGCTACCTCCAGTACCAGAGGCAGTGAGGCTATGTACACCAGTTGCTGGAGAACATGGGTGGGAGGGTGCTGTTACGCTCATGTCCTGCTTGTGGGTTCCCGGTCGACAGCTGGTTGGCCACTGTGTGAACAGAATGTTGGACTAGATGGACCCTTGGTCTGATCCAGCATGGCTCTTCCTATGTTCTAATGAAAATGTCTCCCTGTCAACTTTCTCTACACTATGTGTAATTGTATGCACTTCTATCATGTCTCCCCTTACTTGTCTTTGGCGCTAAAAACCTCCAAACGATGGATACCATCTGGCTCCAGTGATTTGTTTGTTCTCAATTTGTCTAGAATTTCATATCCTTTCACCCCTATTTGCCTCAGTTCCTCAGACTCCTTTCCTAAAAATGTCAGTTCAGGGTATTGCCTTACAAGACACACTCAAATAATTCATTCAGCTTCTCCGCAATCTCTTGTCCTCCTTTAGTGCTCCTTTAACTCCCCTGTAATTCATCAGTACAAGTTTTTCTCCTTTAAATGCTTCCTTGATTTCATCAAGATCACCCTGAGCATTTTGGTTAGGGAGACTATACTATGTCCCCAGTACTAAATTACATTGAGGTCCTGGTATTCTTAGCCTCAGTGATTCTGTGGAGAAGTCTGCCCCTTTTGAGGTTTTTAGTTTGTTTGACACCATGCCGTCTTTGATGTACAGAGCACCCCACACCCATTATGCTCTTCCTTGTCCTTCCTACAGTGTTTGTATCCAGAGATGACCATATCCCATAGTTCCCTCCATTCTACTGGGTTTCCATTATGTCCATTTTATATTGTCCTTTAAAATCAAGCTCTCCAATTCCTCAACTTGGCTCAGAGGCTTCTAGCACTAGCACAGAACCTATACAGAGTGTCCCTCTCCAAATATCAAGGTCTCCAAATGATTTTATTGTGTACGGTTTTATTGCCTTATTGTTATATTATGTAAGCCACTCAGAAAGTCTCAGAGAGCAGCTAATAAATTACTTAAAGTAAATATTAAATTTAATCTGCTGTAATCAGAGCTAGTAAGCAAGAGAATTCCAGAAAAACGTCTATTTCTGCTTCATTGACTACGCTAAAGCCTTTGATTGTGTGGATCACAACAAACTGTGGCAAATTCTGAAAGTGATGGGAGTACCAGACCACCTTACCCGTCTCCTGAGAAACCTGTACGAGGGTCAAGAAGCAACAGTAAGAACCAGACATGGAACAACCGATTGGTTCAAAATTGGGAAAGGAGTACGACAAGGCTGCATATTGTCACCCTGCTTATTTAACTTATATGCAGAGTACATCATGAGAAATGCCGGGTTGGATGAATCACAGGTCGGAATTAAGATTGCCGGGAGAATTATCAACAACCTCAGATATGCAGACGATACCACCCTAATGGCAGAAAGCGAAGAGGATCTCAAGAGCCTCTTGTTGAGGGTGAAAGAGGAGAGTGCAAAAGCTGGTTTGAAACTCAACATTAAAAAAACTAAGATCATGGCATCTGGCCCTATCACTTCCTGGCATATAGAAGGGGAAGAAATGGAAGCAGTGACAGATTTTACTTTCTTGGGCTCCAAGATCACCGCAGACGGTGACTGTAGCCATGAAATTAAAAGACGCTTGCTCCTTGGGAGGAAAGCTATGGCCAACCTAGACAGCATAGTAAGAAGCAGAGACATCACCTTGCCGACAAAGGTCCGTCTAATCAAAGCTATGGTTTTCCCAGTAGTAATGTATGGCTGTGAGAGCTGGACTATAAGGAAGGCTGAGCGCCGAAGAATTGATGCTTTCGAACTGTGGTGCTGGAGAAGACTCTTACGAGTCCCCTGGACTGCAAGGAGGTCAAATCAGTCCATCCTAAAGGAAATCAACCCTGAGTGCTCATTGGAAGGACAGATAATGAAGCTGAAGCGCCAATATTTTGGCCACCTAATGCGAAGAGAAAACTCCCTGGAAAAGACCCTGATGCTGGGAAAGACTGAAGGCAAAAGGAGAAGGGGACGGCAGAGGATGAGATGGCTAGATAGCATCACGGATGCAATGAATATGAACTTGAGCACGCTCCGGGAGAGAGCGCAGGACAGGAAGGCCTGGCGTGCTATGGTCCATGGGGTCACGAAGAGTCGGACACGACTGAACGACTGAACAACAACAACAACAAATCAGAGCTAGTATACTATTTCTAGCTCTATCAGCAAGTGAAATATCCTCTGTCTTCACTTTATTACCTATGAAGAGAACTACAGTCCCTCTGCTTCTGGACATACACCCAGCATTCCTCTGATGCAAGAAAATATTGAGAAGCCCTTTAGTAGAATGCATGAGATCTCTGACACCATATATAGGGAAACTGTACAGGAGGGAGTATAAATATTCCTCCAGTTTTCACTGGAGAAAGGATAAGGTATTAATTGTCCTTATATGGTACACATATTTTAAGAGGTGGCACATGCTGTGACTTCAGTCACTTTTACAAGGTGTCAACAACTGAAATAAACAAGTGTTGCGCAAAGAGCATTCCTTTGTGAGGCTCTACAAGGACTACTAACCCATAGCGCTGAAGTTGTAGCTCCAAGGCGAAGATGACAGGCATTTTCTTTTCAAACAGTGTATGGTGTTCTGTAGTCTCTGGGCTATTTGCAAAGATTATCATCATTTCTACTGAAGCTTCAAATAGATTGGATCGCTAGAAGGCTACTAGAATACAATTCTCATATTGCAGCAGCACAGTAATCTCCTTGCAGCTCATGAATATGAATCTAGAGTAGCTGGCTCTTGAAGGGAATAATTTGTTAAGGTTTAGATGTGCCTAGTACAGTGAGGCTTCTGTCCAGAGCTATTAAAGAAAGAGAAAGGAAGGAAGTTATAACATAGGATCTTGCTGCATAATCATAGTAATAGAAGCCTGTTTTATTTCAATCAGGTTGCACTGAGAAAATGCAGACTATAAATTTTAATTGTATGTTCAAGTTTTTAATGCCAAAACATTCTGCATGAGGGAATGTCAGAGATGCTATGAAAAAGAGAGAGACTTCATTTTAGAAGAGAGTAACAGCATTACTAGATTATAATATGTTACAAGTAACAGAAAATAAGCGAGGCAGATGCAACTCTGGATGCAGAGGCATCTGGTTGGCACCTATGAGAAACAGGATGCTGGACTAGATAGACCTTCAGACTGATACAGCAGGATGCTTTGCACTTCCTTATGTAGGAGGGGATTCCCTGAATTACATTTCAGTTCAATCTAAACGTGTGTAATGTGTCACATTTATTTTATTTTTATTTTTCCAGTACTGAATGAAAAGAATGAAACACAGACTAACAGAGATTATCTAATTTCTGATAGTAACTATCTCCTGACTTCAGAGAAGCATTAGAATTACATTAAAATAAAGACAAGAAGAATGAGGGCATGACACAGAGCAAATATTCATTCAGGTTATTTATCTAATATATTACTGGGCAATCCAGTCCACCACTGCTTCTTTTGCTTACTCTCCCACAAGTATACCTGCATGCATGGGATTACATTACCACCCCTCTTTCCCCATCATCCTTCCCTGCTGCATGCAGAAAGGTGTGTTGACATGAAAGCTGTGTGTGAAAATGATACAGACTAGATGGCATCATTTGTTGAGAACAATTGTATTTAAATGTATATCTCATAGAATCATAGAATAGTAGGGTTGGAAGGGGCCTACAAGGCCATCGAGTCCAACCCCCTGCTCAATGCAGGAATCCAAGTCAGAGCATCCCTGACAAATGGCTGTCCAGCCTCGTCTTGAAGGCCTCCAGTGTGGGAGAGCCCACCACCTCCCCAGGTAATTGGTTCCATTGCCGTATTGCTCTGACACTCAGGAAGTTTTTCCTGATGTTCAGTCGGAATCTGGCTTCCTGTAACTTGAGCCCATTATTCCGTGTCCTGCACTCTGGGATGATCAAGAAGAGATCCTGGCCTTCTTCTCTGTGACAACCTTTCAAGTACTTGAAGAATGCTATCATATTTCCCCTCAGTCTTCTCTTCTCAAGGCTAAACATGCCCAGTTCTTTCAGTCTCTCTTCATAGGGCTTTGTTTCCAGTCCCCTGATCATCTTTGTTGCCCTCCTTTGAACCCTCTCCAGCTTGTCTGCATCCTTCTTAAAGTGTGGTGCCCAGAACTGGACACAGTACTCCAGATGAGGCCTAACCAGTGCTGAGTAGAGGGGAACTAGTACTTCCCGGGATTTGGAAGCGATGCTTCTATGAATGCAGCCCAAAAGAGCATTTGCCTTTTTTGCAGCCACATCACATTGTTGGCTCATATTCAGCTTGTGATCGACAACAATTCCAAGATCCTTCTCGCTCGTAGTGTGGTTGAGCCACGTATCCCCCATCTTGTAACTGTGCATTTGGTTTCTTTTTCCTAGGTGCAGAACTTGGCATTTGTCCCTATTAAATGCCATTCTGTTGTTTTCTGCCCAGCACTCCAGTCTATCCAGATCACTTTGAATTTTGTTTCTGTCTTCCAAAGTATTAGCTATCCCTCCCAATTTTGTGTCATCTGCAAATTTGATCAGCATTCCCTGCACCTCCTCCTCCAAGTCATTAATAAAAATATTGAAGAGCACTGGGCCCAGGACTGAGCCCTGCGGTACCCCACTCGTTACCTCTCCCCAGCTTGAGAAGGTCCCATTGATAAGCACTCTTTGAGTCCGATTCTGTAGCCAACTGTGGATCCACATGATCGTTGTTTCATCTAGCCCACTTCGAGCTAGTTTGCTCATCAGGATATCATGGGGCACTTTGTCGAAAGCTTTGCTGAAGTCGAGGTATATGATGTCTACAGCATTCCCACGGTCTACAAGGGAGGTGACTTGATCAAAAAATGAGATCAGATTTGTCTGGCAGGACTTGTTTTTGACAAATCCATGTTGGCTTCGAGTAATCACGGCATTGTTGTCAAGGTGATTCCAGATGGATTGCTTTATGATCTGCTCCAGAATTTTCCCAGGGATTGATGTCAGACTGACTGGTCTGTAGTTCCCAGGTTCCTCCTTTTTACCCTTTTTGAAGAAGGGTAAAATCTCAAGACAGTTAAAGCACCTTTTGATAACATTCCCTTATTTACACACAAATAAATAAATAAATTCTAAAAAGTATTTGTATCTCACACTTTCCATTCCAATTGGACCTTCAAGGCAGCTGACAGTCAAAATATCATGACCACCACTACATCAAACAACAAAAACATCCAAAACCAAGAGGAGTCAGAATAGCATACACTGTCATAAAATGTACATACAACTAAACAATCTGTTCTGATCCAATGTCTCAATGCACCCAAACAAAGAGAAGAGCTGAATCTCCTGGGGCAAGGAAGCTGATGACCACTGATGAGAAGCCCCTATCCCATGTCCTCACTTGCCAAACCTTACAGGGTGAAGAGATATGGAGCAGTGCCTCTCCCATTGATCACAGTGTGCAGGAAGGTTCATGGCTCCATATCTTACACTGTAGATTGAATGCATGAAGGCTTTGCAGCAGTATAGTGGTACTGATAAAATGCAGCTAGGTAGATGCATTGTTTGGCTAAAGAAGTCCTTAAGGCTGCAAACGTAGACAAACTTACTAGGGAGTAAACCCCATTAAAAAGTGGGACTAACTTCCAAGAAAATGCAGTGGATTGCAGTGTAAAACTACAATCCTTTGCATGCTTACTGGAGAGCAAATCCCACTGAATGCAGTGGGACGTACTTCTGAGCAGATATGCATAAGCAGATATGCAACTTACTAGGGAGTAAACCCCTAGTATCGAGCCATTAATCTATAAGCCATTTATCAACTGGAAAATTATCCCTTCATCTGGAAAATATTATTGATTTTTTAATTGTTTCTACTATACTTTATTATATTTTCCAGTAAAAAATATGTTATCAACAATTTGCAAGTACATAAATGTACAACTATAAACAAAAACCATTAGATTTCAGTTCAGTCTATGTGAAGTGTCAAATACTGTATTTTTATTTTCCCGGTTTTTAATGAGAGGAGACTAAGCACTGATAGCTATTTCTAATTTCTGTCTTCCTTCTTTTACCCTCCCAAGGTTGGTTAAGCATCTGTTTCATTTTTAACAGTCCCATGCCAACAATCCCATTTTTAACAGTCCCATGCCAATTGCACTATAATGTTCAGTACATTATAGTGCAATCCATCAAGTGTTGCTCCTGCACAAGTCCAGTTAAGATAAATCGAGGATGTATAGGAGTAATTCTTGGGCTATTGCCCACTATTCCAAAGCCATCCAGACTCCTGGCACTGTGAAGTTGAGTACTAGACATCTGTTATTTAATATTTATTTAATGTGGCTGAATTCTTTGGAAAATTCTGTCCCAATTGTGGGCAGATGGCAATGTAGCTAATAGGGCTTTGTTTTTCCTAGATGCATGTGCACACTCATGATCACAGTTAGAAAATACTTATAAAAGTCTGTCTTAAGCATTTTGCTAACACCGAACAACAAGTCAAAGTTGCTAAAACTTGAGATGTCAGAAATATCTGCCTAGAATGTATTCACATCCACAATATAAAGTTCAAATGCAACAAAACAACACGATTTTAAGTAGTTTAAACTATGAAAAACAAAGCAATTTTGACATTTTAATGCAGTTGATGTTACATGTCAAAACATTCAAATACTCAGCCATGTGCATCCATGACTGGGTGTGAACAAAATTCTAGTGCAGTCCTAGTTTCCAAGTCCTTGCTTCCTACAACTTTTCAGGTCTTAACTTAGCACAACGTTGAAGGCTCCAGAAATGATTTATTTTATAGGAACTCCATCCTAATTCTTTTTGTTCCTTGAAGCTGATACTTAGAAATGCAAACCATTGTTCCAATATTTCCTACTATTTCCTAGTGATAAGGATAATTCTTACATTGGCCTTAGATGAAAAGATCAGATTGCTTTCTTGACTGATTTCTGTGTATCTGCTACTCTCTATTTTGTAGCAAAATTCCCAATGCTATATTGCATATAAATGAGTTGCTCATTATCAGGAAGCAAAGCCACAGGAACCCAGAGCTCTAGGTATCCTACAGGGCTCTCCCTCTATGCACAGTTCAGCAAGCCAATTAGCAAGATATTTTTATCTCTAACCTGATTTGGAACTAATTACAAATCAGTATTTTAGCTATCTGTTTGGTGTGCTAAATACTCCAGTCAATAAGTATTAAGGCTACTACCTAAAACAGATAAATAATTTCACACTCTTGATTTTCCATCTTGGCTTTCAAGTTAAACACTTGCCAAAAAGTAAAATAGAAAGAAAGGAGCATGGTCAAGGTCTCAGCCTAAAAACACTACCCTGAATTTCCAGAGACCATAGGATGATCTTGATGCATTCATTTTTAAATGTTGATTTATATATTTGTGCAATTGCTGCTGATCTAATATGCAGTGAATGTCCTATATTATTGTACACAGGGGATAAAATCTAGTCCAGCACGCTTTGTCCCACAGTGGCCACCCAAATAGGGAGTCCACAGGCAGGACATAAGGGCAATAGCCTTCTCACTGTTGTTCCCCAGTAACTGGTATTCAGAGCCATGCTGTCTCTGATCCTAGAGGTAGCCTACAGCCATTATGACTAGGAAGAGCCATACTGGATAGTAGGCAAAGATAGCCTTATCCTCCATGAATTTGTCTAATCCCTTTTTCGATCCCTTAGCTATCTAAATGGGTGGCCATCACAAAATCTTGCAGTCGTGAAATACAGTTTAACTACACACTGTCTCCCTCCGAGCCGTAACAAGCCCATCTGCTATGCTCTTGGGCAGCACAAAATATGTGGCCCATAAACAGCAAATGCTGAATGGATGTTATTAATTTGTTCATCTTGTCCACAGAAAGATGACTAAAGCTGCAATCCTACACCCAATTACCTGGAGGTAAGCCCCACTGAACTCAACAGCACTTAATTCTAAGTAGACATGTATAGGATTCTGCTGTTAAGGTTTTTATTCTTGTTATTTATCATTTATTTATACTGAGTTGGATTCAGATTTAAATTGAATCAACTGCGCTGGTGGGAGTTGACCTCCCTGGCCGCTACTTCCCACTGCAGCCTTTCTCCAGTCCCTTGAAAATGCTACACGGAGAGTCAGGCTGAATAGGTAAACTGTGGTGCGTGGGATCCCCCAAAATCAGGCATTGGGATCTTCTGTAAGCAAAGCCCTTCCTCTTGCGGAAGGTTCCTTTCTCTCACAGAAGGCAGATCCTGGATCCAACCCGTGGATTTTAACTTGCCCTATGCTTAAAAGCTAAGGCTGTGTAATAACACCAAATAAATTCATGCATATATTTCAATATAAAATATACTTAAAAGGATACTTCCTATCAATTGTAACTATGAAAGCTATAACATTACTAGTTATTGTCAGAAATAAGTTGCAACAGAAAATGTCCTGTCAAATCAATTTCTCTGCAATAACATTACACATTTTACACCTATTACCCAACCTCAGCTGGAAACCTAAATACTTCTCCTGTTTATCACATAAATTCACTGTGAAGTATATAATCCCATTAGTTATTTAAGTTAAACTATTTCTGAACACAGTTTCCTTCATGGTGGCAAAGAGGAGAGCAATTAAGGCTGGCCTTGTCACACTTGCATAGGCCTTTGGATGCCTCCTAATAGTTACAGTGTGTCAGTTCATAACACTTTTCCTGAGCTTGGCCAAGGTGTTGTTCACTTTGGTTGCCACTGAGATCACCTTTTCTGTCCCAATCCAGTCTGGAGGACTTGGTAACTTTGGATACCTTCCCCCATATATGTCCCCACTGAAAGACTACAAGAATTGGGAGCTTTTGAGAAATGTCTGTGTTGGTGGAATATTCTCCAGGGATCGAGACCTTCTTGAAAACAGATGCTACTTTGCCTCACTGCCTTTACACAATCCACTGATTATCATATACTACAAAAGTACTACAAACCTTTCAAGTAGTACCATGTTATTGTCAGGAATACATGTTGGAGCTACTGCTAATGTTACAAATGCAGATGTGACATATGGAAATATAGTCTGGGTGTCCCAAGCTGACTTTTTTGCTTTTGCCAGCAAAGAACAAGGTCACATGGAGTAGGTGTGTGCCTCCATTCTTGACAGTGTCTTTGTGACTGAATGAAGAGTTGGACCAGACACGGTGGTATGCCCCTCACAGAGGGCACTCCCATGGAGGTTTGGGTGCATGTATTGCAGATAGCACAAAGCTTATTGTGCATATCCCCAATTCCTTATTCAGTTTTGCATACATTGGTTATTATTGGCATGGAGGTGCCATGCTTGAAATTATCTTGTGCCCAAACAAAGAGTTGGGTCAGATGCAGTGCTGTGGTTTCTCACAGAGGTCACTCCTCTGGAGGTGAGGGTGTATGATTTAGGATGGCCCAAAACTTACTTTGGGGTACACACACCAAGTTCATTACTCATGTATACCTATGTTGTTTATTATTGCAATGGTGGCAGTATACTTGACAGTGTCTGGAGCCCAAACAAAGTGTTGATCCAGAAGCAATGCTGTGGCAATTCATAGAGGGCACTGTACTGAAGGTGTAGTTGACTACACAAAGTATGCTGAGTCTTGCCCCTCCCCCCCCACCTCACCACTTGTGCTGCCTTAGACAAGCCACCTCATCTTGCTGCACAGCTGGGTAAGATTTATATAACTTGTGATTACATACAGAACTGCATGCTTGCTGCAGGTCTACCACCTATTTTCCATATCTTGGGGTGCAGACCTGGACAACATTCACACGCAGCACTATTAATCACATAAGATAAAATGTGTCAAGTTTCATACTTTTAACCCAAAGTGCACAATTTCAGACTTAACAACTCTGCTAAAGAGGGAGATCTGAAATTGCCCTCTGCCACATAGTCAACCAATTTACAAAGCAAACCTTCCTGTTCTTAAAAAAATCGACCTGCAATTGCAATGAAGTAGCCGGAGCTTGTTGACTGGAAGGTATTTAGACTGAGGTTAGGCTGAGAGATAGTGACTGGCTCATGATCACCCAGTGAGCTTCATGGCTGACTGGAGATTTGAACCTGATCTTTCCAATGTTAGTCCGACACTCTAACCACTACACCACACTAGCTCAGATTTCAGCAAATAATGGTATTACTATAGTTTTATCAGTCTTCATTTCACAAAGGTCAGTTATTTTCTCTCACTCTCTTCATCGGAGCTATTACCCTTCACTACAGAAAAACTGCACAGCACTGTTTTCTGTAAATGTGACAAGTGTGACATACTCCAAAATATTCCCTAAGGATAACCAGCTTCTCTTGAAGGAAATTAAGAGTCTGACAGGTTGAGACATGGTTAAGGCTAGAGAAAGATTACCTATCAGCTAAAACAACTCTTTGCAGCTGCCCCCAATCAGTCCCTACAGGAGTTTCAACCCTTAAGTTTCCCTCGAATGCTGTAATTGTAGTTGGTATTCTCTAGATGACAAGGAACAGCTGTTATGAGTAGACTTAGTCTAATAAGGTCAAGCAATCACAGAGCAAATTGACATCTTGACCTTGCTCTAGGGGCCAAGTGATTTCAGACAGACATAAAATCACACATTAACAAGAAAAATCTTTCTGTTTAAGTAATAACATCTATGCTGGTATGTTTTCTTTTTCTAAATTCCTTACCATGCTTCTTTATGAGGTAATAAAAATGGAAAAGGTCAAACACATATAATAACAGTTTATTTTTAGTATTGTTCCTGTTGTTATTAACAACTTATAAAGCATTTCTGGACTGCAGTCCTGTGCACAGTTATGCACCAATGGTTCCCACTGATACTTAATGGACTTCTGCAAATGTATTTGTATACAGGCTTCCAGCTGTGCTGCTTGGAATTTGAATTTTGGTTGGAAAATTCCGACTCTAAACTCTCCACTACATCAGAGGTCCCCAATCTTTTTGGACTAGTGAGCACAATTGGAATTCTGAGAGAGTGATTTTGAGAGTGTGTCATGGGCACTCTCACAACATGGCTGTCAGGGGGGGCATGCTCATTCACAAATGGATGCCATAGTGGATGTGGCTAGTTACAAAGCACTCATTTCCCAGCAGACAAACTAGTGAGGCTAAAAGAAAAGTTGCCCAAGAACATAAATTCAAGGTAGAAGTGGGGTCAGGCAAGACACCCACCCACACCAAAAACTCTGACCCAGGCAAAACACACACACACCTTTACAGGAACATTTTCTATCAGACCATAGAGTACTGGAGGTGTACATACTTTTGTAGCAACTGTTTAGATACATAGGTAGAAAGCAAGTAGGCAGACAGGCAAGCAGTGTACGTTCCAAAGCAGTACCAGCCCCTCCAAAACAGCAGCATCCCTGAAACCCAAAAAATAACCACCAACCAGCTTCAGAAATGTAGAACTGGTTCCCCACTCCCATCAAACTACCCATTTCATTCTCTTTGCACTCTGGTCTAAGTTACTGCCTGGCAGAGATAGGCGTGACTTGCATTCCACATACAGGTGGTAAATGAGGTATCATTTGTAAATGATCTATCAATGGCAATAATCAAGGAAAACCTACCGAGAGAGAGCTCTCTGCATAAGGCAGTATGTCTTTAACACTATTCTTGTATCCTAAGGAGTGTTGAATGTTGGAATTTTTTGTACTTAAAGGTTTCATATAAATCTATAAGAAATTATTACTAGAAATATTAGCCAGAATCCAAAGAGTTACTCAGGCTCACATGAGAGCTTGCATAGCCCAGTGATAATGTATCCTTTTTTTTAAACATCCAGCCCCACCTTCCAGATCACCTTCCTCATGAAATTTCTATTAATTTGGGGTTACCTGGAGCATGTAGCTTTAAATTCCTTGATGCAGCAGCCATGACTTCTGACTGTTCTTCCCATCTAGTCCTGTTGTTTGTCCTTTTCCCCACATGCAGACTTCAGGTGTTCTGTACAGAGGGAAGGGAGAGGAGTGGACTGCAGGAAGGGGCAGGGAACAGGCAGGAGAAGCAAAAGGAAAAAAGGCTAAGCCCTTGATACTTTGTAGAGCTGCTATAGCTAAAATGAACAAATAGATAACACCACAATGGCAGTCAAGAAACTCATATGACAAATGTGCCTCAAACTCCAACAAAATGAGAGCCAGTGTGTTTAGAGTGTTGGACTGGGACTAGAGAGACCCGGGTTCAAGCCCTCACTCAGCCATGAAACTCTCACTGAGTTTAGGCCAGTTACTGACTCTCAGCCTAACCTATCTCACAGGGTTGTTGAGAGGATAAAATGGAGAAGAGGAGGATCACATATGCTGCTTTAAGCTCCTTGGAGGAAAAGATGGGATATAAATGTAACAAATAAGTAATAAAGAAATAAAATGAAATGTATTTTTTCATATGCCATCAAGTATCTTCAAGCCTATCTATATAATAAGCTTGGAACTGGGGAGGGGAGCATGGGGTAGGGCAAGGATGGGATTCTGAGATGGCTACTTTTATAATGCTACCACGTTTCACTATGAAAGAACCTTAATCTGGTTTTCAAGCATTATAACTCCCTCGTCCCTACACCTATCCTTCTGAAACTTGTCTTGCTTGGGGTTCCCCCTTGATGTTCCAGGGCACAGTCTGAAGGCACATGAGTCAGCCACCTTGCTGAAGCTAAGCAGGTTTGGGTCTGGTCAGTGGTTGGAGGGGAGCCCAGGTGGAACCACATGTAGCCACCTTGAGTTCCATGATGGAAGAAAGATGGGATATAAATGTAATAAATAAATAAAATAAAATAAATAAATGTATGCCATTTTCATACAACTTGTCCCAGAAACTACAGGGGGAAGGAAGGGTAAGTAAATCACCCCCCATTTGAGGACTCCCCTTCAACATGAACTGCTGCACCTATCCTTCTGAATGATTACAGGATTCTTACTTAGGAACACCTCTAGCTGGTCCACAAAGAATATAGAGGGATGTTCATCCTCTTTTGGATACACTCAAAATGTCAAGGCTGCTCTTGCACAATCCTCCTGCAGCAATAATTCTGAAATGTGGTAGGCTTGATCCTCTCAGAAGGGGCAACTATCCCTGCAATTTTCATGCAATGCTGTGAAAAATACAAATAAAAAGTTATCAGCAGTTCCCTTTAAAAAATATAACATAAAGGTGCACAGTACACAGACCCCTGCACTCATTTTTCTAAACTTTGCCAGGCATAATCCCGTCCTAAGATGCTACTGTGCCTACAATTATCATTCAGAGAAACAAGAGAAAAAATATAGACCTTTTTAAATTTCCCATGATAGTCAATAGGAGGCATGAACCCTCAGATTTCTGAATCTCAACTTGGGCTTGGTACCGAGTTGAAATGGATGTACTCCAAATTCGTGTGAGCCAAAGCACTGAATCCAGGTCCAAACTTAATCTTAGGGTTGGTGTGCATCTCTAGTAACACTACTCTGTGAATAAGAAAAGTCACTAGTAGTTTAGTGCATGCCAGCACCACGGACAGCTCCTTGTTATTTATCTTAGTGTTCTGAAAAGCATGCTTGCAGACAGCCCCATGCCATTTATTCTATTATTTCAAAGAGAGCTGGTGAAACAAAACGCTGTGCATTATAAACACTTATAAAAGCAACAGTTTTCTTTAGGTAGTCCAGTGCCTTACAGAACTGTTTGTGTCTCTGCATTCACTAAATCAGCCAGAATAATGAAGAATTTCTCTAAAAATAACTACCATGGAATATTTAATTTGATGGCAAGACAGCTGTGACTAATGTGTGAAACAGAGAAACACTGTGATAAGTGACAGCACAATAATGGGAAAATATTGTATGACCTTTGCATCCACTGCAAAACAAAATACACCTGCTGAAGCTTTACAGCAGAGTTCAATACTGTCTTCCTAAAGAATAACATCCTATATTATACAGCTTCTGGTCCTTGGGGATGATTTGATTCTGCACTGAAAATCAAATTAATTTTCTGTATTCCCTGCTGTGATTCACACATGTGGAATACTGCTAAATCCATGTGGAAGAAATTCAGTGGCACTGAGTCTTGTGAACCAGCCCTCTGACACACAGAAATAACATTAAACCATGAAATTTGCTACCACAAGATGTAGCGATGTCCCCTTACTTGGACAGCTTTAAAAGGAGATTAGACACATCCATGGAGGATAAGGCTCCCAATGGCAACTAGTCATGATCGCTATATGCTACCTCGAGTATCAGAGGCAGCATGCCTCTCAATATCATTTCCTGGGGAACAACAGCAGAAGAAAATTATTGCACTCTTGTCCCACTTGTGGGCTTCCACTATGATGCTGGGTTAGATCGGTCTGATCCAGTATGCTCTTCTTATGTTCTTATTACTTATAGTACTTTTACAAAATATTCGGTTTTAAATGGCAAAAACGAGTGTTAGAACCGAACGCAAGTATCAACAGATCTTCTGAAATGCAAACTTGTTGGCATTTATAGAAACCTAAAATCCAACTCCAAAAAGTTGCTTCAAATTAAACAAAAAACTGCAACCACGCAGAGGAATGATGATATGTGGTGAGTTAAGCAAAAAAAATATTCCATCTTCACTTCTGAACTTTGCAACTTGAAATGAAGGAAGGACCCAAATGCTAGAAGCTTGAAAGATTGTGAAGAGCCTTTATATAATGGCAGAAAGCCATACATATCAAAAATTGGGCAATAACAAAATATAATTGAAAAATCAGGTTCTTGGAAATATGGGTTTGATTACAGTAGGGACATATTTAAATAAAGGGGAAATCTGTAAAATTATAGGACCTTGCATTTTTCTATAGATTTCTACTGGACTCTATTCCAAATCTAAATCATATTAGGGCATCATAGAGTCTGGAACGTCAGTAGCAAAAAGATTCCGAAGAGGTTTCCACAGCAACCTCACTGAGCAATGCACTCTTCATTCTGCTTCATTACATAAATACAGAACATATATGCTGTGAAAATAAAAGGTTACATTTATACATCTAACTTTGTCTTATGAAACAACCACTGTGCAAATGTTACTGTATTCAGAATGAAAAAAAAATTACAGAATTCAATAAGAGTAGAAATATAGTTCTTATGAAATAAATTAGGGAATATACTTGTTGAATAATCAGAGTATTGAGGCAGCACATTAGACTACTGAAATACAAATAACACACACACATATATGCATGCATGCACGCACATACATACATACATACATATATTCTTATATGCTATAAAGAATTCAAATAGATTGAGGTCAAAGGTTAAACTTAAGTCAGCATTAAAAAATAACATTGGTCTTTTCTGTGATTAGCAACTTTACAGTGCAATCCTATATGTGTCTACTCAGAAGTAAGCTCTATTGAGTTCAATGGGACTTACTCCCAGATTAAGGGTGCAATCCTATTCAGCTAGGCAGCCACCTCCGAACTCGAAGGCGACCGCCTATCCAACGCAGGGCAGGAAAAGCACAGAGGGGATCATTCCCTCTACGCTTCTCCTGCCCTGCACTTTCGGCTAGACAGCTGATTCTAGCTGTCTAGTCACGGGAGGGCTGAGCAGAGGAGGAGGCTGCTGTACAACACATTGGATGTGTCGTACAGGCATTTCCACCCTCCCCACCCCAGAACGCCCCCCGGAATGCCCCCTTTCAGCCGCTCCGCACTCCTGTGAGCGCTGAGGATGGGGCTGTTCCGCGCTGCCTCCTTGACAGTGCGGAAGCAGGAGGAGGTCGGTTCCCAGAAAACCAGATATCCTATGGCCATCTAGGTGCTGTCTAGCAGCCAGAGGATTGCTCCCTAAGTATACATAGCAGGGGTGAAGAACCTAGGCCCAAGGGTGAAGTCTGGCCCTCTGGGGATCCCCAAATGGCCACGTCCCCTTCCCCTTTCCCCCTAGCTGTCATTCATTTGGTGGTTTCCCAGCTTTTGTGCATTTTCTCCATTCTAAAAGGTTGAAAGGCCTCTCTTAAGGCTTAGTTACTGGCAGTAAGAGCTTTGAAGAGCGGGAATTTTGGCCCCACCTCATTTGCTTTTGGCCCCGCCCACCACTGGACCCCTAAGAACTTCTCCAAAATGGAATTCAGTCCTCAGGCTGAAAGGGGTTCAACACCTCTGGTGTATAGGATTGCAGCTTTCATAGTTTAAAATCCAACATTACAAAACCTTTTTTGTGCACAAACCCCAATTAAATCAATGTATGTATACTCCAACAACTTTAGAATTGGTGTTTTAGGGGCACATGTCAGGATAGCAAATTACATAGTTTTCATCTCTGTCTCATACTGCTTAATGATCACTATAGTGAAAAGCCTAACTGAAAGTGATGTTTGCCTTTTATATTTTGAAATAATGGGATAGATCCACACATAGTCATGTTTAGAGAGTAGCCCCACTGAAATCAATAGGACATGTTAGTCATGATGACTAATTTAAATCCCATTGATTTCAATAGGTCTACTCTAAGCATAACAAGCAGAACATAATGAGAAGACTCATGCTGGTCAGGGCAGAAGGTGAGGTGGCATTTCCCCGCTTTTTTTCCTGTACAGCTTAGGATCCTAACCCCTTTCATCCATCAGCAATGGGGAGCTAGAAAGTCTGGATTCAACTCAATATATTTTCAAACATAATGCTGCAATAAGACCTTTACAGATATTTCAGAAAATGCAAACATTACAGAAAATAATACTTTTTAATACAAGTTTTGTAATACAATTCAAATGTGTGCTTATTTCATATTTTTTATTAGTTGCAAATGGAAGAAAAATGAAAGCAGGACTGACAAAAACATGGTTTGTGAGTGGGGCTATCTCTATGAATATCTTTATGTGTCTAAGCCTGCTCAAAGGTCAATTCACTATACTGGATGTTATTCAAGGACAGTTAGAGTATTTTGCAATTGTAGATTTAACTCCATAGATGAAAGTAGCAACCCTGACAAGGATATGCAGAAGGAAGATGTCAAGCTTTTGTTTGAGGTCACTTTGATCTACCAAACCTCTGGTATGATTCATTAGATGCTGAAGTAATCTAGGAGAACAGAAGTAGCACTAAAAAGGCAGAGGGAATAATGGTGTCTAGCTGCAATTAGTCATTTCTATACTTAAGACAAGCTCCCAGTCCTTTACCCTCCTTTCCCTAGGACCGGGCAACAAACAAATACATGACCCTTCCCATCTTCCTTTGGATTTCGCCTGGGGCAGGAAGAGAGCTAGCTGACTGGTAAAATCTGAAGCAAGTCAAAGATAGCTATGCACCTTAGGCAATCCTAACATTTACAAGGAAGTAACTCAGTGAACTGGCTTGAATCACCTGTCTCTGATTCTCATCTTTCCACCAGCAGTCCTGAATGGCTGTGGGGTGGTTGTTGTTTTTCTACTGAGTTAGGCTGCATGTGAAGAGCCAGGGAGAAGCTGCTAAGGTGCAGCTGTTGGCTAGCCTGTTGCTCATACCATGCCACCAAGCCTGCTGACATCTGGCCTTTCATGCACTATCTGGAGAAGTTGTAATTATTCTCAATGGAAAATAAAAACATTACACAACTTTACATTATTTCAACAACTACATGCATACATAGCAGATGAAGTTTAAGAACCATTTCGGATGGCTTTTTCTGTGGTGGCCCCCCAGCTCTGGAATGCTCTCCCAAGGGAAGCTTGCCTGTTGCCCACACTCCTATCTTATCAATGCCAGGCTAAGACTTACCTGTTGTCCCAGAAGTTTTACGTGTTAGAGGAAGCAATCCTATGGCTGCTAGTCAGCAGCTAGACAGCCATAGGATATG
Organism: Heloderma suspectum; assembly: GCF_057233095.1. Taxonomy (NCBI): domain Eukaryota; kingdom Metazoa; phylum Chordata; class Lepidosauria; order Squamata; family Helodermatidae; genus Heloderma; species Heloderma suspectum. The sequence goes on from NC_139459.1 coordinate 283,460,923, forward strand.
TGGTTTTCTGGGAACCGACCTTCCCCCCGCCACACACACACACTGCCTCAGAGGAAGTGCAGAACAGCCCCATGCTCCTCACTTGGAAAAGGAGCATGGAGCGGCCAAAACAGGGCATTCCAGGGTGGGGAAGGCGGAAATGCTGGTACAGCACATCCTATGTGTCGTCTGGCAGCCTCCTCTCATGCGCTGCCTTCCCGCGGCTAGACAGCTGAAATTGACTGTCTAGCCAGAAATGCAGGGGAGGAGAAGCACAGAGGGAACAATCCTCTCCGTGCTTCTCCTGCCCTGCATTGGATAGGCGGCTGCCTCTGAGTTTGGAGGCGGCCGCCTATCCCCATAGGATTGTGCCCTTACGGTACAATCCTATGCACATTTAGACAGAAAATAGTCCTACAACTCCGAGCATCCCTCCAGGCAGCCATACATTTTTAAAAATCAATTTTTTTTGTGAGTTTCAACAAAACAAACAAAAACATAACAAAATAAAACATTGAAAATATAACAACATACTGTAAAGTCCTGAGTTTCAAATAATACAACATTCTGGGGAGAAAAAAAGGAAAAAAGAATAGGATAGATTACACATAAACCTCAGTAAAAGCAGACCAGATATCCAAATATAAGTCTATTTGCAAGTGACACCTATATACCACTCTTTCAAATATTGTTAGTGCTGTTAAGTCTTCAATCCATTGCATTATGGGCGGTGAGCTTTTATCCTTCCAGTATTGTAGTATCAGTCTTTTAGCAGCCAAGAGGGCGCAAAAAATCCATTTCCACTGACTGTGTGTTATGTTCCAAAAAACAGGTAAGTAGTTTAAGAGAACATGTACATCAGTAAATTTTAAAGAGCTTTCCAATACAAAGTTTATCCATATGATAACTTCCTCCCAAAAGGAGGCAACTATAGAGCATTTCTAAAACATATGAATACAAGAAGCATTAGCTGCATTACACCTCCAACGATTAGCCGAGTTTGACAAGCCTTTGTTAAAGAGACATTGCGGCATCCAATAAACCCAAAACAAATGTTTTTGCTGAATAAGACATAACCGGAGGTCTATAGAGATATCAGATATAGACACCAAAACAGGAGTCCATTGATTAGGCAAAATAGGACATTCCATGTCCCATTCCTACTGCAGAAGCCGTGTATCATATTTATTCACTGATTCTAGGTATTTATAAACATAAATTGTGGGTAGATATACCGGGTCAGCTTCAATAAGTGTTTCCAATAGCAAAGGAGACTCCGAGGCAGTAAAAGCAGCAGGACCGAATCTAGATACTAACGAATGTTTCAATTGCGAATACTGCCATTCAGCTGTAGCTGGCAAATCCAATTTATCTCGCAAAGCTGAAAATGGCAAAAACTCATCATCAACACCCAATAATTGATTCAGGGTAAAGATCATTTTATCTGTCCAGATCCGCCACAGAAACATTTTCTTTCCTATTCTTAGATCTGGATTTTGTCATAAAGTCAATTTGGTGTGGGGAAAATGGGCCAAACTGTAATTGGCCATACTGGCTGGGGCATGCTGGGAATTGTAGGACCCTTTTTCATGCCTAAACCTGCATAGGACTGCACCTTTAAAGTTTTAAAAACTTTTTAGTATTTTTGTTTTTTTATTATTTTAGTCCCTACAATCTGATTTTACCTTATAGGCGATATTGTAGCCTATGCTATGTTGCCACATGTATTCGTTTCATATTGTTGGTTTTATTGCTGTCTTACTCATATTATGTTTTTGTAAAATGCCTAGAGAATATTATTTTATGAGGCATTCAGTACATGTATTATTATGGTTGTCATTATTATTACTATTATTATGACTGTAATCCTATGTGCACTTATCTGGGAGTAAGTCCCACTGAGTTCAATGGGACTTGCTTTTGAATAGATATGTATAGAATCAACTGTTAATCAATTTATATACTGCTTACCAACTCCAAATGTATTTCTAAGCAGTTTATAAATTAAAGATTAAAATATATCATAATAAATACAAAGCTCATTAGTTAAAATATTTAAAATCAAAGCGAAAACACAATAATAAATGAAGAAACTATTATTATTCAACCAAACTATTATTTAATAAATTTAATAAAATAATTTAATAAATAATAAATAATTTCATATTTCCATCCCTGCTATGCCATGGGCAGGTGAGAGGCAGACCCCCACGCCTACCCTTGTGTGGGGGTGGGAACCATCTTCAAAACCAATGCTTTTCCCCTTGTACCACCAGCATGCCATTGTTCCTAATGCTCTCATGAAGCTCACCTTGTGAAATAAAAGGGGGCAATATTATCTCCTTCTCACTTCTGATTTTCCAGCCCCATCATTTTCTATGGCATTAGCATCTTTTATATGTCTTTCTCAGTACACAAGATTTTATTCTGTGTTGTTGTTGAAAGACGGCAAAGAAACAGGCAAGAAATATTGCTGCTGACCTAATAAAAATGCTCTGCAATTCTGAAAGTGAGCTGCCCCATGATGAGAGCAACCAGATGATAATGGTGATGGTGATTTGGTGCCAAACTCAGAGAGCTACTCTGGATCAATTATCAGCACAGTCAGCTCTGACAGTGTTGATAATCTGTAATGGGATGGGAGGATTGAACTCAGCCCCCCAACTCCTCCAATAACTGATAAATGCTAGAGGATCTCTGGATTAGGACCATTCTTTTTAAGGCAAAGGATAAGACCAAGCTGAATATTCATCTAACCAGTGGTGAAGTACCCCCAGTCCTCCAGATGTTGTTGAACTACAACTCCCAGCATCCATGACCACTGGCTATGCTGGCTGGGGCTGAGAGGAGTTGGAGGGCAACAGGTTCCCTGATCCTGATCTAAGCACTGCTTGAATTACAAGGGGATCAGAAGAGGTCCAGCTTTTTGTGATGGCTCCCTTAGTTACTGTTTTCAGAAGGAGGGGGGGGAGGTCATGATTTCAATAGATCGATTTCAATTGGGCTTCAGACCTCGGTTTGGAACATAAACTGCTTTGGTCGCCTGTGGGATGACCTTTGCCAGGAAAGGGACAGGGGGAGTGCGACCCTGTTGATTCTCTTGGACCTCTCAGCAGCTTTCGAAACCATCGACCATAGTATCCTTCTGGATAGGCTATCTGGGCGGGGGGTTGGAGGTACTGTACTGGTTCTGCATCTAATTGGATGGCCGATTCCAAAAGGTGGTGCTGGGAGATTATTGCTCTGTGCCATGGCAGTTATGTTATACGGTGCCACAGGGCTCTATTTTATTCCCCATATTGTTCAACATTCACATGAAACCACCGTGGGAGGTTATCTGGAGATATGGACTGAGGTGTCACCAATATGTGGATGACAATCAGCTCTGTCTCTCCATTTTATCAAATCCAGGTGAGGCAGTGGGTGTTCTGAACCAATGCCTGGGCACAGTAATGTTCTGAACCAATGCCTGGGCACAGTAATGGACTGGATGACAGCTAAGAAACTGAGGCTCAATCCAGACAAGACCAAGGTACTGTTAGTGGATGGCTTATCTGTTCGGCTAAGTGATGTTCAACCTGTTCTGGAGGGGGCTGCACTCCCTCTAAAGGATCATGTTTGTAGTTTGGGGGCGCTCTTGGATTCAGAACTGTCACTTGAGGCACAGGTGGATTCAGTGGAATGAAGCACCTTTTATCAGCTTAGGGTGCAATCCTATCCAGAGAGGCGGCCGCCTCCAAACTCAGAGGCAACTGCCTATCCAAAGCAGGGCAGGAGAAGAACGGAGGGGATCGTTCCCTCCGCGCTTCTCCTGCCCTGCCTTTTTGGCTGGACAGCCAATTGTGGCTGTCTAGCCACGGGAGCACAGAGTGGGGAAAGAGGCTGCTGTACGACACATAGGATGTGTTGTACATGCGTTTCCACCCTCCCTTCCCCTGAATGCCTCCAGCCACACCCCTTTTCGGCCGCTCCCACTCCTCTTGCGAGCCTGGAGGACAGGGCTGTTCCTTGCGGCCTCTGAGGCAGTGAGGAAGTCGGGGGAGGTCAGTTCCCTGATAACACGATATCCTATGGCTGTCTAGCCACTGTTTAGTGGCCACAGGATTGCTCCCTTAGGCTGAAGTACCAGCTATATCCTTATCTGGACAGAGATAACCTAGCTACAGTTATCCATGCTCTAATAAGCTCTCGTTTGGAATACTGCAATGCATTATATGTGGGGCTGCCTTTGAAAATGGCCCGCTTCAGCTGGTCCAAAATAGGGCAGTGAGACTGTTAACAGAGACTATTAATTGGGCCAATGTGATCATATTATGCCAGTACTTTTCCATATGCACAGTCCATGTCTGGGCCCGATTCAAAGTGCTGGTACTAATATAAAAAGCCCTAAATGGCATGGGGGCCAGGCTATCTGAAGAATCATCTCCTCCCATATACACCTACCTGGACCCTAAGATCAGCTTCAGTGGTTCTGAGGTGGGTGGCTCCTAAGAAGAGGATCTTTTCTGCTGTGGCACCCCAGTTGTGGAATGACTTTCCCAAAGAGGTTCACCTGGCGCCTATTGTGCTCCTTTCAGCATCAGGTGAAGACCATTTTATTCTCCCAGGCATTTTAGTCATTCAGTTTGTTTTATAACTAGTATTGTATTTAAAAATTTTGCACTACTGCTAGCTTCTGTTTGCTTATTATTTTATATTGTAGTTTTAAACTTTTATGTTGTATTTTATTGTCTTGTATGTTGTGGTTTTAATTGTTTATTGTTATACTGCTATTGGGCAGTATAAAAATAAACAAACAAACGTTGTGGCTAAAATTGGGGGGAGTTAGGTGTGTGTATGGGTTACTGATTTCATTACGCATCCCATGCCCTTTCTCCCACAATTCGAGCACTGCATCGAAGGCCTAGGAGTATGTTATAGTAACTCAGCCTTAATCATGTTTGTGCAGTTATTAATGCAAGCAATCATCCACATCCTGTCTGACAGCTGATCACAGTTAAAGGTCCTCTAGCCCCCTCCCTAAATGCAGTCACTCCATTCCTATCAAATGTCTCTGAGACATATGTATCAGCAGAGAAAAATAACTCTGGTACTGGTGGCATTACACTCAGGAATCATTGTTGGAGCTTGTGAGATCTTACAAAAGCTTAAGGTTGTAATGCTAAGCATACTTACAATTGAGTAAATCCCATTGAACTCAGTGAGACTTACTTATGATCAAGTAAGAAAGCACAGGATCAGGCTTCATGATGTTATCCCTCAGCATCAGAGTTTGCTGCACAACAGGATGGCAGTCTTTTTTGGTTTTATTGTCACCTCCATCAATCACCACTGCTGCATTACCAGCTGGGAGTGGACCAGGACAGTACCAGATATTTAGAAAAGATTTTGTCTGGAGATAATGGACAATTCTAGTCTCCCCACCCCAGTTTACATCTACTTGTTTTGGTTTATTTAGAGTTAGGATGGTGGACAGTGTGTGAAACTTGAAGAAAAGCATGTATTATGAACAACAGTTTTACTTGGCAAGGCAGGAGGGAGTAATCAGAAGAAGGAAATTTTGCTGAAAAGTTATTAGGCTTCCTGACCTCTTGTTTGCTATCTAAATATTACTATTTATTTATTTATTGTGATTATGACTATTGGCTTATAGAATTACATATGTTTTCTCATAAAGTGGAGAAATTAAATATCCCTACTTCATTTTTATGTTTAATCATAAGGGCTGCGAGGACTGTGTGGCAGGGCAGGTTGCAAAAAGATGACATTTCAGCCAAGCTATCTTGGGAAATTGTTAACTATAGGAAAGGGGGAGACAGGAGAGGAAGGGGTGTCACTGTTATCCATTGTATTACTATTAGTTTATTTTTCATGATGAGATAGAAGCAATCCATGAATTGAAAACCCAGATTAAGGATTCCCCACTCTCACCCCATGCGTGGCAGGAACGCAGAATGGCTAAGGACTGCAAGACTAGATCTTTAGATGCCATAATGCTTGTAATTTCACTTAGGGATGCAGCTATTATTCCACTGCCCGCAAACTTTGAACCTTAGTATTCCACTCTAGATGCCACTGTTTCACAGACATTCCACCGTTACACTTCACTGGAAATTACCATTCTAATGTTATTCCATTATTTACCCTGTTATTTTGTTAGGATCCCTCTTTAGAACTCCACATTTTACTCTTGATACCGTTATTCCAGTGGCACCACTCCAAATCTGATGATTCATCTATAAACTGTCTTCCCTCATGCACAGATGCTCCACTCCAGATTCTACTCAGGCAATCAACATCAATTCCCATAATTCTATTCTAGATTATTCATTCTACTGCTGTTTCACTTGACCTTGTCAATTCATTCAAGGTTCATTCCACCCACTGTTGTGCACTCTCTCTTACATGTGCTATTGCTCTATCTCTTCCAGATGCTGTTATTAAAATCCACACTCCGTTTATTGTGATACTGCCTAATGCCTTCTTTTACACTAGCCACTGACATTCTGTTCAGTGTTATTCCACTCTAAATACCTTATTTCACTTTAGACACTAGTAGGGCAAATAGTTTCGTGCTTACCGTTTTCACTGGCTGTGCCTGGGTGTGGCATAAGAAGAGTACTTCTGGATCAGACCAAAGGCCTATTTAGGATGTAAAGTAATATATCCAAGTAATATATCCAAATATTAAATTTTGTTTTTCAATAACTTGATTGTTATTTATAAAATTTAAGGATATTTAAAGAAGAGAAAATTGATTATCAGTAATTTTGGATTATGCACAAGAAACATACAATTTATATATAAGTGATTGTAAAAATGTACATAACTTTTTCAATTCAAAGAAGGGATGTCTTATTGACTGACATATGTAATACGTATTGGGTTGTAATATGTATTGTACTGTGTGGGAAAAGTTTAGGATGATTGTTCTACCAGGACAAAAACTTATTTAAAAACAAAGGCCTATTTAGTCCAGTATTCTGTTCGCACAGTCGCTAACTAGATGTCTCAACGGGAAGCCCGCAAACAGGACACGAGGGCCACAGCACCCCTCCAGATCATGTTCACAGGCACGACATTCTGATCATAGTAACATCTCATTCCTCTCCGCTGAAGCCACACTCTCCACTTGATTTTGCAGCCTGGGAACTGAAGAATCAGCTACGGAATTGTGGTACGTGGCGTTGTCTCACAAGGTTTTACAAGGCATTGCTAGCAAGTAGGAGGGCCATCTGACCAACTGAGCGTCTTCCCATCCTCCCCCCACCCGAGAATCCCACCAACTTCTCCAGGCTGAAAATTTATGCTGACAATTAACGTCCCGAATTCACTGAAGCTATTTCTTACACAAACCAGTGTTTTATTGGCTGACGTTGTGTGAGGAGGAGGAGATGTATTTTGTGTGAAAGGCATCGATTTTAACGGGCCGCCCGGCCCGGCACTAACTTACCTCAGGAGCGGGGGAGGGAAGCAAACACCCCGGAGGGCGTTCCTAGAAGGAAGGCTGCTGCAGGAGAAGACCTCGCGCCTCATTCCCCTCACCCACCCCGGCGCGACGCGTTCAAAAACTGGTGGAGGCCGCGCGGGAAGGCTGGCAGGAGAGGCCTCCGCGCATGCGCCCGATTAGCAAGTGGGTGGGCGCGCGAGTCCTTCAGCGGCGACAACAACAGCCGTCGCCGCTGCTCGGGAGGAGGCGAGTGAGGGCTGCCGGTGCCTTCTTCGGTTATCGGGAGGGGGAAGGAAGGGAGTCCCTTGCGGCTGCTGGATTAAGGCAAAGAACCCGAGGAGCCGCTCCGCCTCGGAGGGCTGAGTTGGGGTGGGGGAGCGCCGGCTGCGCTGCGCCTTGTCGAGCGCCGAGGCATCCAGCCGTCGCTGCTCTCCAGGGAAAGCCTCGTCGCTCCTTCGCCTTGCTGCTGCGGTTGCTGCCGCCCAGCGCACCTGCCCGGCCTCCGGAAAAAGGAGAAGACGTCGCCGCCGCCACAGCCGCGGTGCCCGGGGGGCTGTGCGGAGCAGCGGCCCCGGGCTCACCAGGAGAAGCCGCCTCCGCTCGCCCATGAGCATCGCGGCTCGGCAGCTCCGCTCTGGCAGGGGGGAGCCGGCTGCAGGAGCAGCACCGGCGGCGGGAGCGGCAGCAGCATGTGGACCCCGACAGAGGAGGAAAAATACGGCGTGGGTAGGTGCCGAGTCTCGTCTCCTTCGTCTCCCCTTGCGCGCTGGGAATGGGATGGCCGAGCGGGAGGTGAGCGGAGGTTGCCTCCTGAGGTGAATGGTGGCGGCGCTTATTCCCTGTTGCGCGCGCGTTGCCTCTGCCTGGTACTTTTGGGTCTCCCAGTGAGCCCAACTTGGTTCTCGGTCAGAAAATGGCGTTTTGGGGATGTTGCTTGTGGGGGGGGGAGTTGAGGTTGGAGGGATGCGGGGGTTGCTGCTGTTGGATGGTGACTGCGAGCCGCCTCCCTTCCTTTTCGGAAACCATGGCGTGTGCAACGTTTTTCGTATTTCTGCTGCAGCCCAGACCTCCCCCCTCCTTTACTCTCTCCCATCGCCAGGTGGAAAGAGACGGAGGGGGAAAGCCCCCCTCAATTACTGTACCGATGGAACAGGTTGTGTTCCAGCAATACGAAAGTGGGCATCGTTCGCTTTTGAAGGGATGCGGTTAGCCTTTCTGATCCAGTGCTGTAGAGCGAGTATGGATTTGAAAACCAGCCGTCTAGTGAGTGCGTGTATTTGTGGAGTGAAAAATACAGCCTTCCGAAGTCCGCGTGCAGGAGCAGCCTACTGAAATAAACAGAAATCCAGTCTCATCGTTTACTGAAATAATCAGAAATCCAGTCTCATCGTTTTAACCTACTTATTTGTGCAATGCCTTCCTTGTTATCAGCGGTCTATGATGATCTTGTTATGGTTAAAGATAAGGAATTGTGACTCTGCCGTCGTTAGAGGGCGCCAATTACGCACCTGCTCTGTGTCCTTTCCACTCCAGACGGGTAACCAAAACGCAACTTGGTTACTGTCGAGACTCGGCACACTTATGGTATACAAATTCAGGAATAAAATAGGTACCATACTTGTGGCTTATCTCATCAGCTAATCCGCATTTCCATCTATAACATTATGTAACCTGATTTTTATTAATATATACATGTTTTAGTATTCGAATGATGTTCATTCATAGTTTTTTGGGTTCTATTTCCAATCTATCTTATACTCATGTTCCAGGTGAACGTTTGAAACAAAAAAAGTGGTGATGCTGCTGTGATAGAGGGTGACAAAGAGAACCATAATGATGATATTGTATGCTGTGATTTCTTTTACATGCTTGACACAGTTCTTAGACCAGACACATTTCCCTTAAGAAAATTCACTCTGCTTTTGTATTGTTTAATATTGTTTAGATAGACTATATTTTGTATTATGGTAAAATTTGCCGTATTGATATTTAAACTAAAATTTAGAGCATCAGTATCACTTTGTTTGTTACCCAATAAGTGTCAGCTCACATATAATGCAGCCTTTTATATTTCAATATATTACCTTAAAATAATAGAAAAAGCCAGGATATGGTCACATGAAGGAGGTGCAGGTGTTTTATGCAACAGTTCAACTTTGAAAATAGGCAACTGAAGATATACAGAAAGCATAACTGTACCACAAACACAGTGTACACAATGTGACAATATGGAATTAGTCAGCACTGCAATAACACAATGGGAAAAAATTGTTACTGCTGAGTTAAAGTCTAAAAATAAAGGGAATACGAGATTGACGAATAACTACCATTAATGGTCATGATAGCTTTAACTTTGCACTGTAAGATAAGGTAGTAAAAAGATATTAAGGACTAAATTTCCTTATGTAGCCAGTCTATGGATTGGACAGTTCATACATTGAACCTTACAGCTGAGGATAACAAATGATTAAACAAACAACTTTCAGCCTTCCTCAATAAATATGAAATCTTAGTCCACTTGGATATACCAACAGTTTTCTCATGGTTGATGAGTAAGTGTCGAGTTTTGGTGAAATACTCATTCTTTTTACTGTCTCATGTTGCAATGCAGTGTTAAATCTTCCCTGCTGGCCTTGGAGGCCCAAAATACTGATTTTGGTGCTTCTTTCCAGTTTTTTTTAACATAGTTTATAGAAATACACCAAACGAATCCACATCTCCCTAAAATTACCCCTTCTCTTTCCTCAACTGTCTGTTCCCCTTCCTAAACAGTAACCTTACCTTTGTTTCTTACTCATAACATGGTAACACCAGCATCTTCTAGTTATGTAAGCTATGCTTTTTTCTGGACTTTTTTCTGTCTAAACATGCATAGGATTGTGCCCTAAATATCCCTCACAGAAAACTACTGTTGTCTACTTGAGAATAGATGTTTTGAAATACTGATTGTGAAAAACCATTTCAATTTTGAGTTGGTATTGTGTGCTATGGAGTGTCTAGCAAAGCCATCTCCTGTTTAGGCTGTAATAAAAGATTTAAAAGGTGGTAGGAATATGAATTCTCAGACTTCAGGGAAAATGCTCTGGTCTTTATAATTTGGTTGCTGCTGAACAGAATCATGCTCTTATCATAAAGAAGCCAACTTTGCTGAGGTTTGTTACAATCTCATGTCATCTCAGTTTATCAAACTGTTAGTGATGACTGTTAGCTTGGGAATTTAGCACTGAGGGGTTGTTGTTTTTAACAACAACTTGGATTCTAAGTTGCTCTTCCATTCACTTAAAGTGTGGGGGGAGCAATTTCTAACCCTTCATCTACAGTCCCCTGTACCATATCCCACAACATTTTCAGTGGTCTCCCAACCCTCAGGAGCAGATTTTCAGGGAGGGTAGGAGGCTGCGTCCAGTGAATGTGAACTCTGTTCTCTTCATGGAAAGAAAGTTAGGATTCAAATGATTAAACTTTTAGCTAAGAAGAATCTGACTTCTGAAATGTAATTGTTTTGATATATGAAAAGAAACAATTTTATCTGCTAAGATCTGAGGCACACAAACAGCTAAGTCATATAGTATAACTCTTGCTGCCCTGTTATCACTTAAGACCTTGGCCAGCATAAGCTCTCCTATCGCCTGAGGCAGGAAAGCATGTGCACACCTCCACTGCCCCACCTGCATTCCCCCCCCCATGTCTCCTCAGCCCTACTTTCCAATTCCCTACAATAGGATTCTTTGAGGTATATTGATGCATTTCAATTGTATGTTCACAGAGTGCATAATTATGTAATTCACTGGCGTAAGATGTGGTGATGACTACTGGCACAAGATTTTATTTATTCATAGTTATTTGCTTGTTTACTGAATTTCTTAGTCACCTTTCTCCTAAAGATTAAAGGTAACTGACAACAAAATTATTAAAACATACAAAATATAAAATAGCCAAAATCAATTTTCATTAAAATACAAAATGTAATGAAACAACTAAAACATCAGTACAAAAGATAAAGGTGATCAGACAAATTCATGAAGTATAAGTCTATTTCTGATGATTAGCCATGCTTAACCAAATGGAACCTCCATGTTTAGAGGCAATATACTATCAGTAGGGAGGAAGGCAAAGAGCAGGGGAAGGCTGTTGCCTTCTTCGTGCCATGCTTCTGGGCTTACTGGAAACATATGGCTGGGCACTGTTGGAAAGAGATTCAGATTCATTTTATTGTATGATGGCTGGTTGCTAAAAATACAATTTCAATACATTTAGAACAGTGTTGGAAACAGAATACTGGACTAGATTGACCCTTGGTCTGACCCAGTGGGATTCCTGTGTACAACATCCCATGCTGTATTGGCCCCAGGAGTGTAGCCATGTCATTTATAGTGCTAGAGGGGCCTAGAGATCCATAATGCTTGCTTAAGTTCATTATTGGTGCAATTCCCTTACTAGTAAGCCTCTGAGCATGTGAAGATGATTCAAAGGGCCGATAACAGCCTTCTCAGCGCATCCCTTACTAATGAGTAGAAGGCCTTATCAGGTCGTGCCTGAGAGGTGAAACTATGTGTTTATGCTGAGCTGCAGGTGGCTGTGCTTGAGAACCAAACACTCCTAGCCTATGCTCAGAATAGAAGCTAGGGGTGCTTGCTAGTGTTGTGCTGCCTCATTGCTGACATGTATGGTATAAAAACCATTTGACCCAATGGCTCGTGGTTCAGAGAAGCTGTCTGATCCAACCATTGGGTACGCATGTGTGCTGTAACTTACCCAATAAAGTCTCCTTGTAAGTAAACCTTTGAATCTGATTTATCACTATCTTGGCACCTCTAAATTAAGAGTTCAAAGCCTACGGCCAGGGTGATACACATGCTTTTCAAGGTCTTTAGATATGTTTCAAACACTTTCTTTTTTAAAAAGTAAAAGACAAAAATACTTGTCTTGTTCGGCTCAAGTTTAAATCTTCTGTGTGAAGTTTTATATGCGTTAGGCATATGCGTTTGCAGCTCAATATTCAAGCCTAGAACTCTACATTATTGTCATTTACATAGATTTTGATGTTTTACTATAGTTATGCCATGGACCAGGTCTCTGAACCTTCATTCTCAGAGGATCCTGACCCCTTGTCCCTTGTTCGACCACAGGAAGGCATCATAAGGCTTCCACCTTCCCAGCACACAGTTCACCAGAAAGACCCCAGGATTCATCTCCCCTGTCTCCAGAGGAGATCCCTTTACTATCCTCAGACTCTGAGGATTTGAATCATGAGGATACTAGCATACCCCAGCCACTCCTATGTAATCACAGCCTGAGATTGCTAAAACAGGCCAGGCCCCTTTAAGAGATCAAGTTTCAGTTGGTATGTAGGTGTGGCCAACCTGCCTAAAGTAGGGATGGTGTGGGTGCCCAACTGGGACTGGGAGTCCTTCAGACTCCCCCCCCCCGCTTGCCCCCCCCCAAATCCAGCCCGGCGAGCTGCCACCCTTGCCCGCCAAGCTACACGAGTGACTGGGACTTACAGAACCTGTCTGCTCACACCAGGCAGCCGCCCGTCTTCCTTTTAAACCACTGTCTTTTACACAAGATGGGGCTTTATATTTTTGTATATTTACTGTTGCGCACAATGGCAGCTGTAAAGGTCGTTTCCACAACATTAGAGGCTTCTAATGTTGTGGAAATAGCCCTTTATGACTGCCGTTGTGCGCAACTGTAAATATACAAAATATAGAGCCCCATCTTGCGTAAAAGATGGCAGCTTGCATGGATGAGTGAGCAGCTGTGGCACGCTCCCAGACACCTCTCCAAGCCCTCCAGGGGCTTGTGCAGGTGAGCGGCCACTCAAGTGCCTGCTGAGCACATACTCCAGTGAGTCAATCCATCCCTAACCTAATGGCGACTACATTTCTGTTTATGTCTCAATCTCACTCTGATCCTTGATTGATCAACATATAGACAACCCAGTCTAGATTCCAGCCCCAGCCTCACTTGGAGCTTTCCATGGTGCTGATCTCTTTCCATTTTGCTTCCTGAGAAACCTGACTCCTGCTTAAGGTCTGATCCATAGCAGAACCCTGCAACTCAAGCTACATCACAGAGGATCAGCAGAACCAATGGTGTGAAATCGTACAACTTCACATAAGATTGAACTAGGGTACCTTATGAAATTGCAACTATTCTTGATTTAAATAGTGAAATACAAAGCCAAAATGTCTATATTCACTAAAAACTAAAGCTGCAATCCTATGCACATTTACCTGGGGGTAAGCTCCACTGAATGCAGTGAGACTTCCTTCTGAATAAACTTGGATAGGATTGCATTATTAAGTTAACTTTTTGTGTAGTCAGATTAATATTTTAATTTACTGCCTTGGATAATTATATTAGAGTTAATTCAGATTGTAACTTGACAATCTGCTGCAATTTATTGAATATTAAACTGATCTAAAATGTTAATGTTTTGTGGATTGGTTTTCCTGGAATGGTTGAAACACCCATTTTAAGTTAATAACAGCACCTCTTAATACTATGCCAAATCTGAAGCACGTGATTGAAGCTTTTGGGAAGAGGTGATACCTGTAAGAAATTCTGTTACTTTTACTCTTAGAACTTCCCAACAATTGAGTGGTGATTGGTACTTGTTTGCAGAGAATGTTGCCTTTATGAGAGCAAGGCCAGTACTCTACTTCAATTATGCATTCTACATTTATCAGATATAGAAGGCCTTGTTCAGGATATCTCTCTTTCCTTGATAAAGGGGAAACTGCAACTTTCTTAGCCATTGATTCTTCATAAATAAAAATATTATTGTGTGCCCACCCCCGTTTCTTAAAGACTTGGGGATTTCTGGGCAAAATTTTACAAGACTGACTTCCTTATGGAGGAGAGATCACTGGAAACTCAAGCATAGGGGGCAATTTATCTCGATGAACAATTAAACAAGTTTTATAACGATGTGGAGGGAGGTAGAACTAGTCACAAAACAACACTGGCAACCCAAAATCTGCTTCTGCCATTCACGTGTAAACTCAAACAGCTTCTACCTTTTCCAGCTCTGTCTAGTAATTCTGTTAGAAAAGACTTGCTCCAGAATGACAGTTTGCACAACGTGACAACCCAGAATTCAACAACCCATACCACAGATTAACATGTGCGAACGCAGCCACTATGAGCTTCATTTCAAGTCTTTGGAGTATCCAATTCAAGTTTGCAGATAAAGTGTAAACCACTCCCCTTGACTGTATAGCATGCCCCACAGGTGAGAAGACTCTGGTCTTCAGATTTGCAGCATGCCCTCATGTAATTCTACCCCTTGAAATAGGTATGCAGGGCTCAGTGAGTTTTCAGGCTTACATGCGTAAATTATGCGCCAATACTTTCCTCCAGAATGGAAAGCTTCCTGCCAGACCCTCCCCACCGCCACTTTGTTTTGTAAACAATGTATGTTTAATCTTTCCCACCCAACTGAAATCCAGTTAATTGCAACAGCACTGGAATAAGCTCTTCTCTCTTGTCAGACTCTTGCTTGCCCTGAGGCTCAGCCATTAGCAAAGATTAGTAATGAGTTGTTAGGCATGAGGAATGTTCATCTTCAATTGCAAAATTCTGTGAGCAATTCCTTGTTGAAGAGATTTTGGGGCTAGTGGGAGATTTTATTGTATTTTTTTTTCTAGCCACTCGGAAAGTGTAAAGAGGGAGCAGAAATGCAAACCTTTTACTCAACTATGCCTACGATTTTCCTTTGATGTGTTACCTGTAGTTTTTAGTGATCTGATATTCTTATATGCTCAGAGGCCCTCTAGTTTATTACTTGGCATGTTCTGTGGTTGAGCATCAGCAGGAAAAGCCAGTTTTGGAGGCAGAGTTTATTAATCACTTATTCAAATTAAGCATTGAAAATTGTAGATTGGGAGGTAGGGACATCCATCTCTAGCTCCAAAGTTTTTCTACAAGTAATTCTTTGTAGGTTGGTGTCTATGTAAGCTAAAAAATTGTTTTGGCCTTGGCCCATTTAAACATGCGGAAGGGTACTAACTTCTTCGATCTCCACCTTCTTGGCAGGCAGAAATCAGAAACACGATATTACTGGTCAAGAAGAAGGGCAGTCCAAAAGCAAGATCTGGGCAGAGCTGAACTCAAGCACAGGCAAGCAGTCCAAATCAAGCACAATTCAAGGAACAGGGTCTTAGCAGGAGTCAGAAGCAGTTCATTTCAAAGAAGGAAGGGTAGGAAAACTAGGTTTCTGGGAGCTTAAATAAAGTTATTATTCCTTTATTGAAATAAAGGTGTCTCAACTGAGAGTTTACATAGTCACATCTCCCAACCCACACCCAGGTACAGCTGCAAACTGTTAATTCTGGTTTCAGACTCTCCCCACTTCTGAGGAGAGTCTTGCTCTTGAGTAGACTTTTACTCTTGAGGGGCCTGGCTGCTGTAGGTCTTGAAGCTTATGCGTTGCCTACATCTTTCTCTTGGCTCCACAACCCCTCCGGAAGGGTGGAGGACCCATTAAAATGGTCTGCCCCAGGCATCTTATGGATCCGAATGGATTCCTGAATGCGCTTGGGGATTCTCTGGAGCATGCAAATGGCCACTCAGTCGAGACCCTGGTGGGTGGGTGGAATGCTGCAATCACTGGGGCATTAGATTGGGTGGCTCCGAAATGCCATCTCCCCTGAACAGGGTTCGAACTGCACCATGGTTTAATCCATGGTTACGAGCCCTGAAACAGGAGGTGAGATGGCTAGAGCACCGGTGGCAGAAGTCTCACTCCAAAGACAATTGGACACAGGCTAGAGCTGTATCTTCAGCCTATCACGTGGTGACGAAGGCAGCAAAAAAGGAATAGAGGCAGCATAGTATCAAGAGAGCTTCGGCTATTGGGCGGTATAGAAATGAAATAAATAAATAAAATAATCATGTCCGCAGTGTGCTGTCCCAGGAGGCTGTTCCAAATGGTCCGGAGCCTGGTCGGTCCAGTGGCTCCGGAACCGCTGGAGCATTCTAAGGCCTCCTCTGAGGCCTTGGCAAGGCACTTTGAAGATAAGATTGATCGGATTACGAGTATTATTCCGTGAGCCATGGATACAGTTAGCGAGCGAGAGGCGGCCTGTGGCACACAGGTTTTGTGGGATCGGTTCCAGCTTCTTCCTTCTGATGAAGTGGACAAGGTGCTTTCATCTGTAAAGCCGACCACCTGCTTACTTGATCCTTGCCCATCTTGGCTCATTATGAGCTGCAGAAAGAGATTGGGTGAGGGGATCAGGGCGGTGGTGAATGCCTCCCTTGAGGAGGGCATGATGCCATCAGCCGTCAAGGAGGCAGTGATAAGACCGCTCTTAAAGAAGCCCTCCTTAGATCCCAAAATTTTGAACAACTTTTGCCCAGTCTTGAATCTGCCATTTTGGGGCAAGATCATTGAGCAGGTGGTGGCGATGCAGTTGAAGGCACACTTGGAAGAAGCCGATTATCTAGATCCATTTCAATCGGGCTTCAGGCCTGGGCATGGGACAGAAACGGCCTTGGTCGCCTTGGTAAATGATATGAGGAGGGCTTTGGAAAGGGGCAAATGCTCCTTCCTTGTTCTCCTTGACCTCTCAGTGGCTTTTGATACCGTTGAGGATGGTATCCTCTTGGACTGCCTGGAGAGGATGGGCATTAGAGACATCGTATTACAGTGGTTCCGGTCCTTCCTCTCCAGCAGGTACCAGAGGGTAGCACTGGGAGAGGAGGTGTCGGACCCGTGGCTGCTCGCGTGTGGGGTGCCACAGGGTTCCATCCTCTCCCCGATGCTATTTAACAACTGTGAAACCGCTGGGGGCTATCATTAGGAGGTTTGGGTGCAGTGTCATCAATATGCAGATGACACGCAGCTCTACCTCTTGTTCAAATCTTCACCAGGGTTGGCCGTGGAATCCCTGTCCAAATGTCTGGAGACGGTGAGTGGCTGGATGGGGAGGAATAAGCTGAAGCTGAACCCTGACAAGACTGAGGTACTTCTGGTGGGAGACAAGAGTGGGTTGGGGGATGTTGACCTGGTGTTGAATGAGGTATGGCTACCCTTGAAAGACCAGGTCCGCAGCCTGGGGGTCATTTTAGACTCCCAGCTGTCCATGGAGGCTCAGATGTCAGCCGTGAGCCGGACAGCATTGTACCAACTCCATCTGATATGGCGGCTGCACCCCTACCTTCCCGACCATCTTCTCCCATCGGTAGCACATGCCCTGGTCTCCTCTTGTCTAGACTACTGTAATGCGCTGTATGTGGGGTTACCCTTGAAGACAGTTCGGAAGCTGCAGCTGGTTCAGAACGCAGCGTCTCTCCTGATTAAAGGCAGCCACTGCATGATCACATCACTCCAGTGCTGAAGGAGTTGCACTGGTTACCAATTGTTTTCTGTGCCAAATTCAAGGTGTTGCTTTTGACCTTTAAAAACCCTATATGGTTCCGGCCCAGCCTATCTCAAGGAGCGCCTCCAGCAACACCAGACAGGCCACTTAACAAGATCAGCCTCGGATGGCCTTCTCTCTGCCCCATCAGCCAGGACAGCTAGGCTGGTGAGGACGAGGGAGAGGGCCTTCTCTGTGGTGGCCCCCACTCTGTGGAACTCCCTCCCTAGAGAACTCTGCCATGCCCCCTCTTTAACGAGCTTCCGCCATGCACTGAAAACATGGTTATTCAGGCAGGCATTTGGGATGGGTTAGGGTATTTTTAAGTAATGTTTTAATGTATAATTTTACTGTTTAAAATTGTACCATTGTACATCGCCCAGAGTGGTCAGATGACCGGCCAGATCGGCACTTAATAAATTTAATAAATAAATTTTAAAAATAAATTTAGATCCTTGTCCATCATGGTTTGTGAAATCTGCCAAAGCTGGGCTGCATACCTGGACCTCTGAGGTGGTCAATGTCTCCTTGAGGGACGATGAGGTCTCTGCAGCTTTGAAAGAAGCAGTGTTGAGGTCCTTGTTGAAGAAACCAAATCTAGACCCCTTAGTTTCAAATAACTACCACCAGGTATCAAATTTGTCATTCTTGGGCAAGGTGCTGAAGTGTGTGGTGGCCTCACAACTCCAAGCAGTGTTGGATGATACTGATTATTTGGTTATTTGGAAATGTTACAAAAAACAAAGGCAGGGGGAGTGGAGAAAAAAGGCTGACTTGATTTTGAAGTCATGAAGTTTGCATGGCCAGAGTCTTAAGATGGGAGTGGAAGAGGAGAAACAGACTTGTAATATCTTGCCTGATAAAGAGACTTGACGATCTCGAAACCATTCTCACACTTTTAAACTGCCCAAGGACCTTCATCTGTTGGGTGATACAGAAATATAATCAGTCAATCAATTTTGTTTACAGTTGGTTGGTCCTAATAAAGTTATTGCCTGACCATGGATTTTGGAATTTTTCTTACAGACCAGCATGGTTTACTTTGTTTAAGGGCTACAGCATTTTTTTATTTTTTTGGTCTTAAGGCAGACAGAAGTAGTTTAGCAGTCATATAGGAGGTGTTTTATGTAGATAAATGTCTGAGCTGGCCTCGTACATTTGTGAGGTGATCTAGTAATGTTTCTCAGTAATGTTTCTCAGTGCTGTTACAGAATGCTTGCTTTTAGCCTCTGAGGTTGCAGTCTTGTATGCACATTGGGGAGTATGTCATTGAATTCAGTGGGAATTGCTTCTGAGTAGACATTCATAGGATTGCGCTGTAAGTGACTTTCTACTATTTTCTGATGTGCTCTGAGTGATTGGTAGGAAACACAGATTTTACCAGTCGTTCTATCTGAACCAAAACTTGGTTCTAAGGCTTTGTGCTCTGTTTCCCTGGAATATAACTGGATACCTTATTAGTCACTATGAAGCAGATATTTCTCTGGGGAAGCTTGCATATCCATTCTATAGAAGCTTCCCAAGATAATTATTGTACAAGCCGTTTTAGCCTGGTTGAGATCCAGTGGCATAACTGCATCTTGCCATACCACAAACACAGTTTTTACCCTGCTGACTTTTCTAGAAATGTGTTTATACTACAAATATACAAAAGCTTGTTCAAACAATACTATTCACATTCTTTTTAGAATCATATGTCTTAGGGTGCAATCCTATTGGGATGGCTGTAAGCCACCAAACTTGGGGGCTAATGGCCATCCAATGCAGAACATTGGGAGTAGCAGAAGCAATCTTTGCCTCCTCACTCCCCCCGCTCTGCATTTTATCTTAGACGGGCATTTTCACCCATCTAGCTGAGGTGTCAGGGAAGGGAAGGGAAGGGAAGGGAAGGGAAGGGAAGGGAAGGAGGCTGGGGATGGCTGGGGATAGCTCATATCCCTGCTTCCTGAATCCTCTCCCCGAGCCCATGGGTCACCTTTGCAACCTCAGAATGGCAGCCGGCACAGTTCCCTCCATGCTGGCTGTCAGGTGAAGGGGCGGGCAGCTCCGACTCCTGGGTGTGAGGTTGAAGCAGTGTCTCCAACCTTGGATCCAGGAATCAGAAGTATCCTATGGTCCCCCCCAGGCTCTGACTAGGGGCCATAGGATTGCTCTCTTATTGATCTACATGTAACATACATAATAAAATCAACATAATACCCTAATATAGTAAAATCAAAAGTTGAGATTTCAGTGTATCAACTTCAGTGTGAATAGTGTAATAAGCATCTAACTAGCAAATATGTAACTTATAATAGAGACTGGTGCCATAAAATATTGAAATGCTCAATATTGAAACCTAAATGTGCACACCACCACCATTCCAAGCCTTGGAAACTTCTTTAGGGCTTTGTGCCTGATCCCCTAATTGCCTGAGCTCCCAATTCCTTTCATCAATGCATAATGGGAGCTTATCTGGGTTTGGGGATTAATTATCCACAATTGGGCCCCCAATTGTGCTTAATATATACTTATCATGTGTTGTTGGAAATATTGCTAATACCTGCTGTGTCAGTATGACTGTGTATACTTAGTGATGATAACATTTAGAATTCTTCACCCAGACATAGGGCTAGCTCTAAGATGAATAGCGCTCTGGGTGAGAACTGCCTTTGTTTCCCCATCTCCAGTCAGTGTGATAGTGTTGCCAAGTTTTGTGACTTGTGCAGAGTTGAGAAACCTAGCAAAGTAAAAGTGGTTCTATTGATATTTATCTAGAACAAATGACATTAAACTGGAAATTGAAAAAGAAACATATGTTAATGTTAATTGACAGAAGTTCATTTTCATAGTTTGTACCCAGACAATCTGTAGAACTTTAAAGAAATTATTAAAGATACTGCTTTTTTCACCTTAGTTCATACACTAGCTTACAAGCTTTTACCTTGGCACCCCCTTCAACATGGTGCCCAGGTTGTGTGGCTAGCCTGTCCACTCCTAAGGCCAGCCTTGCCCAGAAAATCCAAATTCTGTGCAAAAGAAAAACAATTCTGCAACTTGGCTAATTATACAAATTAAGCTATTTTGTATAATTCTGCAATGCTCGCTATTTTTCATAATTCTGATGTTCCTAGTCATAGGGCACTATTCAGGGAACTGAAGGCCACCTCCTGGAAATTAATTCAGCAACCTCTTCAGCTTCTAAAGCTTCAGTAGAAATTATCCAGGCATTTCCAAGCATATCTTTGCAGTGACATGAGTTAGAAACTCTCTCCCTCTGTGTCTTTTTTTTTTTTTTTTAAGAAGATGAGATGCCCCATTAGCTGAATTCTGCACACAATGCCACACTGTGTTCCTATGGAATTGCAGGGTTCACTTGACCTTGTGTGTAAATGAGATTGTATAGCCAGTACCAAGTTCCTTCACATCCCTGGTGTGGGGAACACTCTGGCTATTGCTGTTCTTTCTCCCTATGACCTTTGTTCTAGGAGTGCTTTGGGGTTGAGATGTGGGTTGGTGCATGTTTGAGCGATGGTCATCTATTCTCCCATCTCCCTCTCTTGTTATTTGTGTTGAGGTTCTTGAGATTCTTGCGTGGTGTATTGTGTCCAGAAGAATATCCTTTGTGGCAGTCTGAGAACATGAGAATGTTCTACTTTCTTTTCTCTGGGACTTTGCCCTTACCTGTTCGGTGTGCAGAAGAGTTCTCTATCACTATGTTGTCCTGGAATTCTCTCCCCTGGACTATCTGCAAAGTTCTCTTTTCCCATTTAAAACAGGTGCTGAAAATGTTTTTATTTTGTCAGACATTTTATCATTGATTTCTATGGTTTTATCCTATCTCCTTTTGGATGCTTTCCATAATGTGCTTGTGTTTTTGTTCTGTTTCTCTTTTAATTTTTATTTTTTAGGCTGCTTTGATTTTGTTTCTAAATAAGTGGGGCATATATTGATAAATAAAATTTCCCTCTTCTGTACTTCTGGTTCCATTAGCGTGAGAGCAGAGTGATGTAGCCCCATGACACTTGATATAAGAACTATGTTCCCCTGCTGCGGTTTATATAATCCTGCCATTGTGCTTTGATTGGAGGATAGGATTTCAGCTAGGTCACTAACCAACTTGCCTGGCCTGAGGGGAGAGGAACTGAAGCCTGAGGAGGTCCTTTGTGTATAATGTCTGTCTGCGTGTGTGTGTGTGTGTGTGTGTGTGTGTGTCTGTATTCTGGTACAAGAGATGGTCCTGACCCTGGACAATAGATAGGATTCTAGCTAAACTAGCCACTTCATCTCCTCCCTACCTGCATGTACTCTTCTGCAAGTTTTGGCCTTGTGCTAGCGCAGTTGCAGTACAGCATAGTAACATCATAAGCTACTACACCATTGCAATGTAACTATGTTATTGTAACATTACATTATGGTGGCACAACACAACAGGACTTTGTATTAGTCCTGATGAATCCAACTGGACATAGACTCATATAATAGCTGTGTTGATATATATAGGGTGAGGGGATCATTCAAATCCTCACTTGTAGTCTGAAATGGTATAGTCTAGCAACAGCTGCATCCTATAGGGCTTCTGCTCATCTGTTTATTCTAAGGCAGGGGTAGGCAATCTGGTACTCTCCAATTGTTTTGGACTACAAGTCCCATAATCCCTTCACTAAATCACTGTGCCCTAGAACTGTTGCTCATGGAACTGACCAGAGGGGAGGTGAACCTGGACTTTATCCTAAGTGGTGCCCAAGACTTAGTGTGAGATGTAAATGTTGTTGAACCTATTGGAAATGCTGACCACAGAAATATCCAGTTTAATTTATACATGTATGTGGAAAACTGCCAAGGAAGTCCATCACAGTCACATTTGACATAAAAAAAAGAAAATTTCTCTAAAATGAGGGGTCTGGTAAAAAGGAACTTGAAAGAGAAAGTCAAAAGGGTCAAATCTCTCCAGAATGCTTTAAGATAACTCAAAACTACAATAATGAAAGCTCAGCTAGGATGTATACTGTAGATCAGGAAAGTCCAAGAAGGCTTCCTTCAGAAAATAGAAGTCTTGCCCATATTTGAACAAAAAGGAAAACATATTTGCACAAAGGAAATTGAAGTAGAAAATAAGAGGGAAAAACGGTTTTGGGGTAGCATATCACTAATAACATTAAGACCAACAATAAAATATTATTTAAGCCAGGAGAAGTCATGTGGGGTGGAAAATTTCCACGGAAAATTTTCCCAAAATGTCCAGTGCTTTATTTTTCTGTGGTATTTTTCTACCTTTTCATAAGTTCATTAGTAACAGTGGATGGATGCCAATTACAAACACATTATTAAGCAAGCTAAGCAATTTCAGTGTTGTAGCTAATGTTTTTCAGGTTATCCCTAGCAAGTATGTGAGAGAATACATATATGTCATTGCCTACCGGGTCACTGAGGACATCAGATGAGGTACTCCTGGTGATACTGCATGGACCTGCAGTCCATTTGAAGGCCATTCGGAGTAAAGCCTTTAGTGTAGTGGCTTCCTCTCTATGGAATTCTCTGCCTGTTTATGTCATTGTTTTAGTTTTGGCACCTGCTGAAAACATTTTTATTTAAACAAGTCTTCCTTGACTAATAAGCCATCTGACTTAAAAAGGTTTTAACTTTGTACTTCTACCATCATTATTATTGTATCCCTTTTTATTGTTCACCACTTGAGTATTTTATAGGATGTAGAGTGGTATATAAATCCTGTTAAGTAAGTAAGTAAATAAATAAATAAATAAATAACTGTCCTAGCATGAAATGAAATTAATCAGTAGTGACAGCAACAGTGAAGGTGCCCCAACAACCTCAGTGGAAGAGAGTTGAATTCTGTTGAAATAGATGAGTGGTTGTCAGCATATCATGCACAGTTCTTTGGATTGCTTAGAGTAGTATGTCAATAGTTTTCAGTAGCTTTTTTTCTTAAATGTAAACTACGTAAGGGAAGTACATGCTATTGTCTTTTAATTTTTTCAAGTACTCCAATAAAAAGTGTACATAATCAAACGTTTAAATCATATTAAGGGAGCAATCCTATGCATGTTTAGACAGAAAAGAGTCCTACAACTCTGAGCTTGGAGTTTTAGGACTTTTTTCTGTATAAATATGCATAGCATTGCACCTTCAATGTGCTTTAAATATTTTCCCTCAAATATTTCAGGTCAAATACTCATGGAATACGGGACAAAAAAAATTATATGGGGCACTTTTTAAAGTTTTGTTGACTAAATACAAGTAAAATAAACATGCTAAATTAGATCACTTTCTTAGACATCAGAAAATTTTCCAATGCAAAACCCTATGCAAATCACCCTAATTTGCCTAGGAAAATTTTCCAGTTCAAAATTTTCTGGAAAACTTATATTGCTAGGTAGGATGGGCAACTTTGGGCAGTCCCAGGGCCAATTTCCAGCCCCTGGACCCCCCCCCCCTTTGTAGGCCACACATCTGCCACTGTGGTTCTACTGAATTCAGCAGTGTGGCAGTGGCAAAAACGCCTGCTGGTTTGCCGCTAAAATTCAACAGAAAACCACTGTGGAACCTAAGAAATAGACCAGTCCTGCAGAATTTGGGGGTGGGGGTGGGGGTGGAGGAGATATGTTGGATGCAGATAGGAGCTCTCTGGCAATACTGAGCACTTTTTCTGTTGCTCCAGCTGGGGAATGGGATAAATAAAAATATTTGGATTTGTAATTTTGAATTTTTCTGGCATATTCAGTTGACTTTAAACCCAGTATGATTGTAAGCTGTTCTCCACAGTCATCTGCAAACTTGATTAGCTACCGTGAAAGAGGCACTGACTGGGTTTGCACGACACAACCCATTATGGGCAGCCAGCCATGACGGGTTGTTGCGTCATCTGAACCTGGAGCATTTTCCACGGGTTGGCTTATTTTTTGGGAATAAGCCATACCAAGAACCCATGGGTTGCCGTAGAGTTATTCTTGCCTATGATGGGTTGTCGTGTCATCCGAACGTGGGAGACTGGTTTTATCATAGGTTGCAGTGATCAGCTGCAGAGCTGCTTGGCAAGAGTGGCAAAAAACGTTGCTGCTGCTCTCCTTGTGAGCAATCTTGGTTGCCGAAGCCTGCCTAACCACAAATTGTGCTGTGGCAGCCTGAGACCTCCCTCCTTCCTCAGCAGTCTCCTCCCCCACCTCTGTGGTCTTTTGGTGCTTCACTTGTTAGCGAAGTAGTTTCTTCTAACACATGTGAGCCAGCTGTAACCTACAGAATCGGTGGCTCAGCAAGTGAGGCTGGCAAGATTTCAGCAAAAAGGGGGTGGTGTTAATATTGGCCCCTTTCTGTTGATCAAATGAAAAGAAATTTTACTCATGACAGTATGGTAAGGATAGGATAATCTGAAGTGTCAAAAGAATGTAAAAATCACTTCAAATATTTAGAGGTTTATTCTGCGAGGGAGTCCTTTGTTAAACCTTGCTGTAGAGGGGTGGAGGAAGGGCACATTGAAGACACAAAGTTGGGAGAATAATAAGCTCTTTCAAGGTCACTGCGTAGACACTCTTTCCATGGTCCCTGTAGCGGATCCATTGGTCACACTGCACTGTCGCCTAGAGGTGACTGAGCAACCCCCAGGGCCCACTAGTTGAGCTGGAAGAAGCACAACCAGTGCTTCTTCCACCAATGTGGAATCCAGTGAGAGCCAGTGTGGTGTAGTGGCTAGAATGCTGGACTGGGAGTCGGAAGATCCGGGCTCTAGTTCCCACTTGGCCGTGGAAGCTCATTGGGTGACTTTGGGCCAGTCACAGACTCTCAGGGTTGTTGTGAGTATAAAATGGAGAGGAGGAGAATTATGTATGCCGCCTTGGGTTCCTTAAGGAGGAAAAAAGGCAGGATATACATGTAAATAAATAACACACGGCTTTAAGACTTCTGTGGAGTAGTTGCTCCCAGCTACGTATTTCTACACTGGAAGGCATGAAAGAGGAGCATCAATGTGGAAAAAGTGCAGGTGCTCAGTAGCTCCCTCTTCCCTTCCCACTAACCCCACCCTCTTGGATATCCTTCCCCCGTTGCTGTACATGTCACTTTTCATTTTCTATTCCCATTTTGCTTGTTACCGAATAAAAAGCAATACAGAGATGCTTGGCCAGGTGTTCTTTCAAGGACAGTGAAAGAGCACAAAATGCAACTTTGTTGTCTCACTTCACCAAGCATTTCATTGGTGCAAGGGGGACAGAAGGGAACGTCTGGAATGGTTCACTTTCATTTCTGGCACCATGGACGCCTGTAATGCCAGGGGTAGTGTAGTAGCTCGCTTAAAGCTTAGGATCACTTGCTAGCACCGACAAATCCATCACCTTAGGCACAAAGATGTGTTAGCACCTGCTGTGTTAACAGTGGGATGTTGTGTGGAGCAGGGGCTTTGAACCACAATTACTGAGCATACATTCTAAAGCATGTTTCTTCCATCTGTGTATTTTTCTCCCTCCTCACTTGCTGTATCCCCTGCGATCCAGTTTATTAACCTACCCCCCCCCCCCGTTTGCCTTTTTGAGAATTGGTACCTACTGCTCTGCCGGTATCTGCAGCACAAGGAATGTAGAACTTGGTTTATGTCATCCGTAAGCTGCACAGGCTGGACAGTATGGCTTTCAGACCCCAGTAGCCACCCCTTTTCCCCACCCCCTAACTTGCAATACTAACGGTGGTGCTGTGGCCACCCCTTTGACTCCACATACGGTGTTGCCCTTACCCATTCAGCCACTCCTTCAGCAGGAGTGGCTGCTCCCCGCTCCCCTAACTGACCTCACTAAGTAACTCAATCCAAACTACATGTTTCCCACACTTTTGGGGTTCATCACACGAGACTGAAATCCTGCATCCTTACCAAGGGTTTCTGCTTCTGGATTCTTTGTGGGATTAAGATCAGCTCCTTTACACATATGGACATGAGCTTTGAATCGAGGACTTCCTTTCTCAACAAGTTCTATGTTTCTATATGTTTCATTTTACAGCCACTAGATGGCACTGTGATTACAGTGCAACGCCATGATTACACACAGCCAATAGATCGGATTAACTTCTCTTATTGTGTTATCTCTGATCTTTTAAAAAGCGGGAGAAAGGTCATAAACTGTGAGAGGGGCCCTGCAGGTTGACGACATCATGTAAAGGACCCACAAACTTCCATGAGCAACCAATCATGATCACATGATATAAGCCCTGTGTGGAGAAACTCTCTATCTCCACTCCACTCTTTTTCTTCAACTCCTCCTTTCTCCACAGTGAAATCATCGTGATCACTGAGTGTTAGCACCCCTCCCCTACACATTGAGATGGCTTTTGAAGAGCGTTGTGGTGGAAGCCCTTACTGATCACTGTGATAACCAGGACAAGCTCTTGAAATGCCAACTAGACTGGATTCTCTATTTGTTCTGCTCCACCTATACACCAAGGGTGGAGGCGAGGGAGAGGCACAGGGCTACAAAAGAAACCATAATGTTTTTATAGCATGGTGGTCCAGGCACTTATGGATGCTAAAAGGAGATTTATTGATGTTTATGCTGGGGTTTTGGAGAGAAGCCATGATACTGCTATTTTCTGGAATTCACTACTGGAAGGTATGTTAGTGACGGGCAGATTCTTCACCTCCACCCCCCACCATAGTAAATGGGCACCCTGTGCGCTCCCTCATCCTTGGCAACCAGGCTTTTGCATTTCAGCCGTGGCTCATGTCACCATACCAGGCTCCAAGGCCAGCCAAGCAGAAAAGCTTTACTACCACAGATGTGTTAGACTCCCTGTGGAGCACTCATTTGGTTGTTTAAAGCATACTGGCACTCACTCTACATACTTCTGGATGTGGAGGAAGACCTTGTCCCAGATCTGATTGTCGCTTGCTGCATCAATGGGAAGATGACTGATCCCCCACTGGTTCTGCTGTTTCTAGCCTCTGGAACAGCGGCACACCAGGAAGCTAGATATCTATGCAGCTGTTGCCAACTTGATCTGTATCCATTACCCACGTATGTGCATAAGGATGGTGCAGCAGTTTGAAAGGATGCAGCAATGCAGAAGTGGCTTCTCCCCCCTGCCACTTCTATACTTGCTAGACTAATGTAGCCATACCCCATATAAGCGTCCTTTCCCTATTGTCTGCCTATGAACTTACCTGCTGCAAGATAATCATTCGCCCCTTTGCAATCTCCAGTAAGATAGCATTTCCTGTTTAAGTCCCCCCCCCCAAAAAAAAACCCTAGTAGAACCTGACTTTTCAAATGTAATCTCATCCTGGTAGCAATGAACCCACTTACAGCACCTGGAAATGGCATCCAAACATGTTCCTTCACAATAAAGATCTCCTTTGGAGTTACATAGCCATGTCTACTACATGCTTCATCGGAATCAACAGATATAGAAAGGGGTGGTGTAGCTGGAGAGGAAGGAGGGTACAGTACAAAACCTTATCGAGGTTGGGAGTAAAGGCAGGAAAGAAAGGTGATCAGAAGTGGCTTAGCTGATGGCAGTGGGTGGCTAAAAAAAAAGCTATCCAGGGAGTTGGAGAGGGGCAGGAGGTGGAGGACTGTGACCAAGAGCCAGTTCTGTGGGTGATTAGGGAGGGTGGGGTGGATGACCAAAGCCTGCAGGTCAGGGAGACAAAGAAAGCAGCTAAGATTTTGCCAAAAATTGGGTTGTGTTAATATTGGCCCCTTGTTGTTGATCAAATGAAAAGAAATTTTACACACAACATCACGGTAATGGATAGGACAACCTGAAGTGTCAGAAGATTGAAAAGCTAATTTCACTTAAAATATTTAGAGGTTTATTCTGCGAGGGAATCCTTTGGAAAAAGCTTGCTGTAAGGGAGTGGGGTGGAGGAAGGGCACATTGAAGACACAGGGGAAGAAAGCCGCTAATGAAAGTGTAATGTGCTGTCTTATGTGTTTTACATTTTGTTATTAGAAAAACATGCATTAGCTGGTGCTGGCTGGCACAGGATTGGGGAGGGATTGAGAATCTTTCTGTTGGGAGCTGGCAGAACACCCCAAACACATAGCGGACCAATAGGGGGATGCTAATGTAATTAGGGAACAAGGGATCACGGGATGCCAATTTTGCCACAGAGGCCCCTGGGATATGTGCAATGAGCAGGTGAGAGGACTAAGTTTAAAACAAATTACGGAGAGGCTAATCATCTGTCGGCATCACCATGGGTGAGCGAGCAAACAACCAATGCACTGAGGGTTGTTTGCAGGGTTGGCCTAATGTGATGAATAGAAGGACCCAATGAATAGAAAAGAGCTGGGAACTACAGTTTGGGAAAGTATGATCTACATGGAGGTCAAGAAGATACAGAAGAGGCCGGGTGTGGTCCAGCTAACATAACTTAGGAGGACAGTATGAGGCAGAGAGCAATAATTGTATATACTAATAGCAAACTCAGTTCTCTTTAGTGCTGGTCCTTATGTAGCCAAAATGGCACTATCCTTGCACAAGACAGAGGTATTAGCAGGCTTGGGGGAACCCCAACGTTTGCAGAAGTATTTCCCCCTCCAAGAAAGAAAAAACCTAAGGGAACCAAGAACAGCTGAATGAGGACTAAGCATGCTTGGTGGCCATGCCATGATATGCTGGCTGATTGTTGGAGCAGGGTGGAAATGGAGAACTAGTGGAGACTGTGGTTCATCACACAGAGCTTTTATCCTGCTATTGAGATTGCTCTCTCTCGGAAATTTGCAGGCACTTTACATGATGCCGTTAACCTCCAAGGTGCCTCCCGCAATTTCCCCCAGCCTATCTCATGTTTTCCCCAAACGCAAAAAATGTGGTATTTTTTTCCAGCCCACAGAACAGGAGTGCCATGACCTCCCTGTTAAATTCTTCAATAGTGGAAGAAACCGCTTTGTCTGCCTGCTGTGGGCGTTTGTTTTCAGTTGTTGGGAGCGTGGTCAGGATGATAAACTGCCCAGAGAGCTTCTGCTATTGGGCGGTATAGAAATGAAATGAAAGAGAGAGCGAGAGAGAGAGAGAGAGAGAGAGAAAGAAAGGCATTGAGGACGGGAGCATCAAATTTGACAGGCGTGAGGGCAAGAATCGCCTGCCAGTTGTGACTCCTGCCTCAGCATTTCTCAATTGGAGGGAGAAGAAGGTAAAATGCCTCCCTGCAACGAAGGGAGAAACATCTGATCGCCCAACCCACCAAGCTCAGAAGCAACGTCCTCTGTTGTTTCAGAGCACTCCATTAAGTTCAGTGGGGCTTATTCCCAAGTAAGTGTGCTGAGGGTTGCAGACTTACAGCACAATCTTACATTTTATGTCTACTCCGAAGTAAGTCAGCGGTTTCCTGGGGGCTGCGGGAAAACAGTACAGTAGAAGTTAAGCTATGAAAACAAGACTCCCCCTCCTCTCCTTTGCACGCATGCCAGGGAGGGAGGGAGGCGTTCCCTCAGTTCAAAACACATGGCTGCCATGTAAAGAAGCCCTTTCTAATCCTGCAAAGAACCTGAAAGCAGGAAGCTCTGGAAAGGATGTGGGCTTGTGTGGGTTTTTTGTTTAATGTAGATACACCCAGGGAATGGAATTGAGTCACTGTCTGTCTCTGTCTTGGACCTTTTACAGTAAAAGCAGTAAAGCGCTTAGGATCAGGTTACCTTAGGGCAGGGGTGGGCAACTTGTGGCCCTACAGATGTTTTGGCCTACAACTCCCATTATCCCTCACTATTGGCTATGCTGGCTAGTGCTGAAGGGAGTTGTACCAAAATATCTAGAGAGCCACAAGTTGCCCACCTCTGCCCCATGAACTGCTTGCTCTCATGTAGGCCTGTCTGGGAAGATCAATGTCAGAGGTCTTGCCCTTGGTGCCATCTCAGGACATTTGGTGAGTAAGCACAAGAGAGAGGGTCTTCTGGTTGAAATTCATCAGGCTCCCTCTTTGTGTGCCTTTTGCCAGGAATTGAAGACATATTTATTACAATGCGCTTTTAATTTGTAATACCTAGCTTTATTGCTATTTTTTTTAATGTATTACATCTTTTACTTTGTGCTGATTGTATTTTGTTTATAGAAATTGTTGTATTTGCATTTTTATTGTTTAGATTGTATGTTTTTATGATTCTGTTGTACACTGCTCTGGGTACTTTTAGTAGAAGAGCAGGATATAAATTATTTATAATAAACTTTAATAATGTCATTATTATAATAATTACAACAACAATAATAATTCTATGTCTGAATTACTTTGTTGAGGAAGTGAGGAAGGACATTGAGGTTATTCTAATGTCCTTTTGGGAAGTATATTCTATGGAAAAAGTTATAGATGCTCCATTCTGGTCATCCTCAACATATAGTGAGTATGTTTTCTTTTCTGAAATTTGATTTTTGTTGAAGACTATACATAGTGACCTATGTTGGTATGGGAGATTTTCTCTCCAGCACTGCCACCACCTATGGGGAAACTGCTTCTTCACTGGGCAATCGAACCTATGAGGTTTCATATTTTTAGCAAATGCTTGTATTTCAGAGCCTAAGGAACTCTCTGTCAGTATAACTCAAGAGTTCCACAAGTTGCCCCTTTTCCACTACCACCAATTCTCTTAGGGTGCAATCCTATGCATGTTTAGACAGAGAAAAGGCCTACAACTCCAAGCATTCCCCAGCCAGCTTTGCTGACTGGGGAATGCTGGGAGTTGTAGGTCTTTTTTTCTGTCTAAACATGCATAGGATTGCACCCTTAGAATACTTTAAAACCTCCTAGTAGCTTGATATAAGAGGCTTAGGCATGAGATGGGCATCAACACTAGAGACCAGATGAACTATTAAACAAGTTAATTTATTGAATGGATGTTTTACACACAAGGAAATACTAATATTTACTTCGGGTTTTTCAAAAGATTGTTTACTGAGAATTCTTAAGGACTCAATAGACACTGTTGATACTA
Source organism: Heloderma suspectum (assembly GCF_057233095.1). Classification (NCBI taxonomy): domain Eukaryota; kingdom Metazoa; phylum Chordata; class Lepidosauria; order Squamata; family Helodermatidae; genus Heloderma; species Heloderma suspectum. The sequence continues at coordinate 283,492,626 of NC_139459.1, forward strand.
CATGCCTTTAATGATTTCTTTTACCTCAGGCCAGATTCTCTAAACCTCCACTCCAGCCAAATACACTCACAACCAGGTCCATCTCTTGGGTTCAGTCTTCCTCTGATTCTTAAATCTCCTCCTGTTTTATATCTGTCTGCTTGGATGGTTTATCTGGGCTTTTGCTGCCTGCTTGTGTAATCTTCTTCTGGCAGGATCTTAATGGAGTCTCGTGGCATAACGCAGCCACCTGCTCCCTCCTCCTGATCTTCACCAGCCGTGTATGCTTATCCCACAGAGAAGAATAGCTCACTACTCAGTCTTTGCTATTCACTTTCTCCTCAGCTTTCTCCTAGCCCTTCTATAACACCACACACCAACCAGCAGACCTCCCTGTCTAACTACTCACAGACTGACTCACCTCCTGTCAACTATGTAACTGCCAGCTGTCATTTCCCAACCGCTCATTTCCACCTAGCTTGAATCCCCAGCCAATCGAAATTGAATTTACCTGATTCAGTCCCTATCAAAGCAGTTGTCTCTCTCCCCCCGCCCCCCCGTTCAGAACATCACTAAACACTACTACACAGGCCTTTGATAGTCACCAAGCAGGGCTCTTAGGCCTACTCAGACACATTATAGCCTCTCAGAGGCCATACAAAGTAAACATTACAGAACAACAGCAGTTATATACTTAGCATTTTTTCACAGTTGGTATATTGTTTTTGATTGGCAGTGAGAGTGGGTGCTCCTGGAAGAAGTTATTGCCAACGACCAAATAATTGCATAGTAACTTCCTCTGGTGGCAGAATTTCTTGTTGGTCCTTTTGGTTTGTGGAGTAGTTGTAGAAGAATTTTGGGGTCCTCCATTGTTATCTACTAGTGGTGATAGTGAGTTATATGTTAATAGCTGCAAGGATCCTCTTAGTGAAAACTTGGTGATCAACATGCTTACCATCTCTGGTACAATGGATAAAGAAGATTTGAATGGTTATGGTGATGAATAAAGTAACAAGCTATAATTTGTTATGGTAGGGAAGAGTGAAGTCCATCCATACTTTCCAAAAATGTTGGATACGATTTATCAATTATTGAAAAAGGTTTTGGCCAGGTGGTCTAGCAATTATAGATAGACTATATATGTGTTAAGTTGAAGTATTGTAACTGTCTTGAATTATTGTATCAAGAAATGAAATAAAAATTTATATAAGGAAAGTGGAAAAGCCACATCCAGTAATTGCAGATTTTTATTCTGTTAGAGAATGTATAAATTCTAGATTTTCAGGGCAGAGATCAAATAAAATAATACAATTGAATGCCAGAATAAAACTTGTTGTTTATTCGATCAGTCGCTTCCGACTCTTCGTGACTTCATGGACCAGCCCACGCCAGAGCTTCCTGTCAGCCGTCACCACCCCCAGCTCCCCCAAGGTCGAGTCCGTCACCTCCAGAATATTCTCCATCCATCTTGCCCTTGGTCGGCCCCTCTTCCTTTTGCCTTCCACTTTCCCTAGCATCAGCATCTTCTCCAGGGTATCCTGTCTTCTCATGATGTAGCCAAAGTACTTCAGTTTTGCCTGTAATATCATTCCCTCAAGTGAGCAGTCTGGCTTTATTTCCTGGAGTATGGACTGGTTTGATCTTCTTGCAGTCCAAGGCACTCTCAGAATTTTCCTCCAGCACCACAGTTCAAAAGCATCTCTCTTCCTTCGCTCAGCCTTCCTTATGGTCCAGCTCTCGCAGCCATAGGTTACTACGGGGAATGAAAGGTTCCTCCTGTGCAAGCACTGGGTCATTACTGACCCCTAGAGGGACGCCGCTTGCACTAGCGTTTTTGTGGCAGACTATAGCGGGGTGGTTTGCCATTGCCTTCCCCAGTCATGACTACCTTTCCCCCCAGCAAGCGGGTACTCATTTTACCGACCTTGGAAGGACGGAAGGCTGAGTCAACCTGAGCCGGCTGCCTGGGACCCAGCTTCCGCTGGGATCGAACTCAGGTCGTGGGGAGAGCTTCGGTTGCTATACAGCCGCCTACCACTCTGTGCCACACCAGGCTCATTGCTTTAACTATGCGGACCTTTGTTGTCAGTGTGATGTCTCTGCTCTTCACTATTTTATCAAGATTTGTCATTGCTGTCCTCCCAAGAAGTAAACATCTTCTGATTTCCTGGCTGCAGTCAGCATCTGCAGTAATCTTTGCGCCTAGAAAGACAAAGTCTGTCACTGCCTCCACGTTTTCTCCCTCTATTTGCCAGTTATCAATCAAGCTGGTTGCCATAATCTTGGTTTTTTGGAGGTTGAACTGCAACCCAGCTTTTGCACTTTCTTCTTTCACCTTCGTCATGAGGTTCCTCAGCTCCTCCTCGCTTTCAGCCATCAAAGTGGTATCATCTGCATATCGGAGATTGTTAATGTTTCTCCCAGCGATTTGAACTCCAGCCTTGGCTTCATCAAGCCCAGCACGTCGCATGATGTGTTCTGCGTACAGGTTGAATAGGTAGGGTGAGAGTATACAACCCTGGCTACTCCTTTCCCAATCTTAAACCAGTCCGTTGTTCCGTGGTCTGTTCTTACCATTGCTACTTGGTCGTTATACAGATTCCTTAGGAGGCAGACAAGATGACTTGGTATCCCCATCCCACCAAGAACTTGCCACAATTTGTTATGATCCACACAGTCAAAGAATAAAACTACCAAAAGATAAAGTAGGCAAAGAGACTAAGCAGTAATCTATAAAATTAAATTAGGCACATTAAGTAGTCAAGTCCTATAAAGCCTGTTTTTAAAATGGTCTTAGACAGTTGGGGTTCCCAGCAGGCACCCTCTGTGCAGCGACACCAGCCTAATAAATTATGAAACCATCAAATGATTTTCTAAATGTAAGAGACTTTCCACACAATCCAGTTGACAGACATGGTTGTTACTTCCAAACTACATTTGTAGCATAGAGACCCTAGCATGCTGCAACAGCTGTTTTACAACTTCATTTTGCTTGCACCATCTGAAGCTGAGCTTAGCAATTGAATCCCATCAAAGATTTTTATTTTCAGCATGAGCAAAGTTTGAAGTCCCTTTGACCCATTCACATTTATTATAGCCTATGTATAGTAGAGGGAGGCTTATATGAAGATATGGTAAACAGAAGATGAGTGAGAAGACAAGTTTCCATAAAGAATCATTTTGCACAGAACAGTGAAAAATGGAGTTTAGAAACACTGGTAACTTCTGCTAAATGTATGCATGGACTGAAGACGTGGGTACAAATAACATTGTATCGCCAAGGATTAGGACAAGATTTTTTTTTTAAAAGTAGAACTCCTGATGGCCACGGGTTTCTGAATTTTCTACCTTTCCCTTAATGATCTTAGATGGGGGTGCTGATGTGCAGTTCCTTACACTGATTGCTCTCAGTGCTGTCACAACTGTGATTTGGGTTGGGCAGAGACATGGGCATAGAAGTGGTACTGAAGATTTGTAGGGAGGGCTTCCCTGTGAAGTGTCTAGGTTGGCCTGCTAAGAAGTTTTGTTTATTCAAAATATTGTATTTCTTAAAAAAATCTACATTTTTAATACTATCAGAACTTTCAAGGCAGTTTAATAAATAAAATTATCAATTTCAGTAAAAGCAATATGATAAAACATCACCGTTTACACAGAATAATCAAGCAGCGTAGCAAAATGTAAAAATATCATGACAAGGGAGCAAAACATTTAATTACCCATACCAAAAGCAGGATGAAATAATACAGGGTGTTTCAAAAAGATGGACCCGATTTGAAATCGCTATATCTCTGCAACCATGAAATGTCCATGAATGAAACTCCTACCACTTGAAAGGGTGGGGCACAGAGTTTCAAATGATTACCGCTAGATGCCTCTCTCAGCGCACAAACAGCCCCTAGCCTCAGTAGGGATGTACAAAAGTCACTTACCTTTCCGCGGATTATGTTGATGGGGGGGGAGGCATTCCGTCCCTCCCCCCGGAATCCTCGACGGGGGGGGAGGCGATCCATTCCTCCCCCCCGGAATCCTCCACGGCCGGCTGTGCTCCGCGGCAGTTCCGCGGAGCAGCCGGCCAGGCTCAGCCAGGCCAGAGCCGTCCGCGGCCGGATTTCCGGCCACGGAGGGCTCTGGGAAAAAACAAAACAAAACCGTGTATGCAAATGGCGGTGGCTACAGCTGCCGCCATTTGCGTTCCTTATTTTTGGCCATCTTAATCTACGTAAATATTTACGTAGGCTAAAACGGCGAATCAAAAAGGGACGCAAATAGTGCCCGCTACGCTATTTGCATTCCCCTTTATTTTCGCCGTCATAGTCTATGTAAATATTTACGTAGACTAAGACGGCCAAAAATAAGGAACGCAAATGGCGGTGGCCGTAGCCACCGCCATTTGCGTACACGGTTGTTTTTTTTTTAAACCCAGCCATGATAGGCTATGTAAATCTTTACGTAGCTTATCACGTTGTTGTTGTTTTTTAAACCCAGCCATGATAGGCTATGTAAATCTTTATGTAGCCTATCACGTGGTTTTTTGGTGTGTTTTTTTACAAGACTGCAAATGGCGGCAGCGGCAGCTGGTCAGAAGATCCGCCCCAGGTAAGTCTCGTCCCGGGGGGGATCTGCGGGGGGGGCAGGCCGTTCCGCCACGGAGTTCGGGGGGCTGAATGCACTGGCATTCGGCCTCACCGAGATCCGTGGTGGAATTCTCTGACATCCCTAAGCCTCAGTCATTCGCAAGATGGCGACCCCGCAACATAAGGTGTTTTGCATTCTGCAGTTCAGCAAGACTGAATCTGCAATCGCGGTGCAGCATGCGTTTCAACGGCATTTTGGCATTGATCCGCCAATGCCAAAGAGCATTCGTTGTTGGTACCGACAATTTGAGGAAACAGGCTGTTTATGTAAGGGGAAGAGCTTTGTGCATATACTGCTTTGAAATTGGGTCCATCATTTTGAAACACCCTGTATTTTTGTCAGCCAATGAAATGCCATCAAAGAAGGGGGCATTCAGCTCTCTTGAAGCAAGAAATTTCAGAGCCTGGGTGGCACAACAGAAAGCCCTGTCCTGCATACTGACCAACTGCTCTTCTGCTGCTGGTGGTGCATGGAACAAGTCCTCCTGGTGAAGATCTGAATGCACAGATAAAATCATGTTAGCTTTAAACTAACTCAGGGAGGGAAGCCCAGAGTTAACTACTGAGCCAAGTATTAGGGACAAAGGAGGTGAGACAGTGGAGGTGGAGCCCAGAATATAGCAGGGGAACTGGGAAGATGCAACACCTGTGGACTCCAGGATCCAAGCATCTGCTTGGGGGGGTGTCACGGAGAAATCTGGCCCCCGTTGGGCTCAACAGATTTCTCTGGAGCCCCTGGAGAGCCCTCCGGTAGTGTGAGTCAGTCCACTGTGGACTGCACAGGCCTCATTTGGGTCCATGGTGGATTTCTCCCTCATCCCTATACTCCAGCAACTATATACTAATGCATGGAGTATAGGAAATAAACAACGTGCACTTGAAATCCTAATACGGGATGGTAAATATGATCTGCTAGGTATCACTGAGACTTGTGAGACTTCCTGTGGGTGTACAGGAAGCTCTCTGATGAGCTGAGATTCAAAAGGGATGCATGTAGGAGCATGAGCTCAGTCTTGCAGGAGATGTTTAAAACAACAAGGGCTTATTTGGCTATGTTAGGAACAAGAAAAAGACCAAGGAAGGGATAGGTCAGTTGTTTAGGGAAGATGGTGAATTGTTAACAGGCAACAGAGAGAAGGTGGAACCACTCAGCCTCTATTTTGCCTCAGTCTTCTTGCACAAGGGGAGTTGTGCTCATTGTCGGATAGGTAAGACAAATGAAATAAGGAGGGACTTGCTACCCAGGGTCAGAAAGGAGATAGTTAGAGATTGCCTAGTTACTTTAAATGGGTTCAGGTCTCCAGGACATCTCTGGGAGCTGCAGGAGCTTGCAGATATTATTTCAGAACTACTATCTGTAATCTTTTAGAATTCCTGGAGAACAGGTAAGGTGCTGGAAAACTGGAGATAGGCAAATATTGTCCCATTTTCAAAAAGGGGAATGAGGTGGGCCCAGGAAACTATAGACCAGTCAGCCTGATGTCAGTACTAGGTAAAATTCTAGAACAGATTATTAAGCAGGTGGCCTGTGAGCATCTAGAAAATAATGCATTGATTAGTAGGACCCAACATGGGTTTGTCTGGAATAAGTCATGCCAGACCAATCTTATCTCCTTCTTTTGATAGAGTTACTAGTTTAGTGTATTATGGGAATGCCATGGACATAGCATGCCTTGATTTCAGCAAAGCATTTGTCAAGGTTCTTGTGATACCCGTATTGACAAGATGGTAAAATGTAGGTTGGATGCTACTACTGTTAGGTGGACAACATCTGGTTGAGCAACCGTATTCGGTGAGTATTCATTAATGGCTCTGCATTCTCCTAGAGGGAGGTCTTTAGTGGAGTGCCACAGGGCTCTGTCCTAGACCCTGTGCTGCTGAGCCTTCTTTATAAATGACCTAGATGAGGGTGTACAGGAGTTGCTTATCAAATTTGCAGATGATCTAAAGCTAGGAGGGATAGCTAGCATCATAGAAGACAAAATCAAGATTCAAAAGAATCTTGACAGTTTGGAACACTGGGCAGAAACTAGGAAGATGAAATTCAACAGTGATAAATGTAAAGTCTTTCAATTAGGTACAAAAAATAAGACACAAGTATAGGATGGGGAAAACCTGGCTTGGCAGTAGTACATGTGAAAAAGATCTAGGTGTCTTAGTGGGTCACAAGATGAATATGAGCCAGCCGGGCAACACAGCTGCTAAAAAAGCTAATGCAATCTTGGGCTGTGTTAACAGAAGCATAGTGCCCAAGGGTCATTTACATGAAAACGGAATGAGAAGCGTGTTGGGGTATTATCTGGATTTTCATGAAATTGGCTTTGGTCTATCAGCAGCAGACAATGCAAGAAAAGTGGAGTAAACAGTACCTAACCCTGCACTTTTCAGATGTCAAACTTCAGTTGAAATCACTTTATTTTGGGGTTGAATGGGCGGAGTCCCACTAGTAGAAGTGAACGTCATCAACCACATAGATTCTGCTGCTCAGCCAGTGAGAGAGGCTTGCCCCTGCCCCTCTCTATGCTCCACTGCTCAGGGAAGTTTAATGGAGGAGTAATGTGGCAGTTTTTCCTAGCCGCTCTAGAGCCAGCAGCAGGGCTGCTGCCCCTGCTGCTTCCACTTCCCCACCAGGAACTAAGCCTCCACCTCCTGCCCACACTTTTATGAATGAGAGATACTGTGAATGCCAAAACCAACAAATACGCAATTCTGAAGCCCGGAAAGAGTGCTGTAGCGCTTTGATGAATGAGAAAGGCCGGATAGATTGCACATTTAGTTTTAAAGGGACAGGGCTGGCTGTCCATCCCCTCCCCACTCCCATGGTCATTCACGTGCAGTTGGAGAGAGTTACTTCTGGGTAAACTTGTTTCTTCACACATTCTGTTTTAAAGGGACAGGACTGGCTGCCCACCTGCTCCCCACTCCCACTGTCAGTGAATATTTAAATTGACAGGCAAAGGAATTCTCCTGCCCCTCCACTGTACTCAGAAAAATGCAATTAAACTTCCCGGCAGGGGCGTTGTTCGTGAAGGGCCTACCTGGGCACAGGCCCCAGAACGTTTTTGAGCTGAGCCTCGGATCTTTTAAGCTGTCCTAATTGCCATTTTTTTACATTTTCCCATTGACTTGCATTGGAAAATAGAAATGGCCATAACGTTTTTGGTTTGTATGATAAATACATGACATTTGGAGACTTGGTAGCTCCCATGGAGCTGATTGAATCTGCCAAATTTCAAGCAGTTAGGTCCAGTGGCTTTTGTGCTAGTCACAGGTAAAATCTGCTATTTTCAAGAAAATCTGTCAAAGCAAAGAGCTATAATTTTTTTCTTCTTCCACATAAGTGCATGGAATTTGGGGACCTGGCAGCCCCTATGGAGCTGACAGAGCTCGCCAAAGTTCAGACAGTTAGGTCCAGTGGCTTTTGTACTAGCCACAGGTAAAATTTGCTTTTTTCAAGAAAATCTGTCAAAGGAAAAAGCTATTTTTTGTGTGTGTTTCCACATAAGTGCTAGCCATGCATAAAGTTTCCATTTCTCAAAGACTAAAATAAAAAGTGAAAACTGTCAAGCCACACAGGGGATTAGAGATCTTAATCAGAAGGTGTTTAAGGTGACCATTAGGAGGTCACTATCCCTAATCTCTGGTGTACGGTTGTTGTTTTGAGGTGCAAAAAAACTGTCCCCCTTTATTTTTTTGCTCTTACAGGCCCACTGTTGGGAGCTTGCCTACAATTAAATTTTGAAGAGGAAGATGGAAGGGAAGAAAGAGTTCAATGTGAAATGCTGGTATTTCACACAGCATCTAATTTCACGGCCCCAAACTGGAATCTTTGGATTCTGCAGAAGTTTAGTAGCTTCAGTATAGCAAAGGATCCAATCAGCCTCCACAAACTTCTTTCTCCCCCTCCATTTTAATTTGTTTGTCAGTTGCCATTATCCAGCAATAGGAAGGGCTGTAGTTCAGTGGTAGAGCACATGCTTGGCATGCAGAAGGTCCCAGGTTCAATCCCCAGCATCTCCAGGTAGGGCTAAGAATGAATCCTGCCTGAAACCCTGCAAAGCCGCTGCTGCCAGTCAGTGTCAATAATACTCTGCTAGATGGACCCAGGGTCTGACTCGGTATAAGGCAGCTTCCTATGTTCCTATGAACAGAAAGCTTTCATTAAAAAAATAGGAGTTGGGGTTTGTTTTTTAAGTGGAGGGGAGATAAATACTGCTCATTTGTGCAATCCTATGTATGCCTACTCAGAGGCCCCATTCTGTTTAATGAGGCTTACCCTCAAGAAAGTGTGCATAGGTTTCCAGCACAAGTTACATTTGCAGGGAGGTTTGCACCTTGATGTTCTGTCATGTTTACTTAAAAAATAAGTCCTGTGTTGTGAACATGGTACTGCAGGTTTAATGCCTACCCAGTTCCAGCTAATGAATTGACTACCCTTTCAGCTCAGTCCTATGCATGTTTTGTCATTTGTGGGTGGTGGTGGTGGTTTTGCATGAACTCTATCTTCAGTAGTGAGGGAAAGGCACTTAATACATGCTCAGAGTTTCTCCATAATTTAGCCCTAGGTTTGAAAACAGGGTCATTGAGTTTTGAAATAGACTTATTGAGTTTTGAAAACAGACTCATTGGCTGAGTCCTGGTGAAGTCTTGGCACAAATGAAGTTATGGGGAGAAAGATACAATGAGAGCTTGTGCATAACAAGGAAGAGGTAGAGGAGAGTTGCAGAAAACAAAACATCTGTTTTTATGAAGAGTTGCTGGAGGATGGTAGGATGAGGAGGGATGGTCGCATGGAGGGGAATAGAATTGGTAGGGGGAGAATAAGTGCTCAGTGGTGAAAGAAAAGCATTCTGCATATGCTCAGAGTCACTCTCTATTTAAGAACATAAGAAGAGCCATGCTGCATCAGACCAAGGTCCATCTAGTCCAGCATTCTATTCACACAGTGGCCAACCCACAAGCAGGACATGAGTGCAATAGCACCTTCCCACCCATGTTCCCCTGCTGCTAACAGTGAAATGTAAATAAATTCTAGTAATTCTAAATTTGCAGGCATGTATATCCTTCAGAAACTTTGCAGGTTTCTTGCCTGGGGGACACCTCTAATGACCTGTGCATTTTCATACAAATCACCCAAAAACTATTGGGGAGGGAGTAAATGGAAGGGAAAGCAAATCACTCCCTCCTCCAAAGTGGAGAACTCCCCTTCCACATGAACTCCTGCCCCTATCCTTCTGATACTTTGCTGGTTTCTTACTTAGGGACACCTTTAGGCTGTCTGTAATTTTCAGAAGAATGGTCCACAAAGAACATAGAGAAATATGTCCTCTTTTGGAGACCTCAAAATGTCAAGGCCACCCTTGCACAGAACCCCTTGTGGCTATCATTCTGAAATTAGGTAGGCATAATCTCCTCTGATGGGGCACTGAATCCTGAAATTTTTATCCAGTTCTTCCAAGGGATAACAATGTTATTGGCAGTTCCCTTTAAAAGAAAATCAAAATATGAACCCTGCACCTATTTTTTCCTGACATTGGGCAGGTGTAATCCCCTTCTAGGGGGCTACTATGTCTGAAATTACCATCCACTTCTGACCAAGAGAAAAAAGTTAGTTTTTTTCCAATATCCCATTGTAGTCAACAGGAAGCATAAAGACTCATTTTTCCAAACCTTGACTCAGGTTTGGTGCTGAGCTGAAGTGGACTGACTACAAACTGGCCTGAGCAGCAGCAGGATGTTTTCCAAAATGCTGAATCAGGGTCTGAGTTGAAGTGGGGTGTGGAGGTCAGTGCACACTTCTTATGTATGTAATCTATGCACACACGTAAGCACACCACATGCACACACACACCCCACACACACACCTATATTAGAGGTCTGCTTAGACTCGGCAATGCGCACGCAAATTTGTGTTATGGGCCTGTGCCCCAGATCTTTTAAGAACCTAGCAATGCCCCTGCTTCTGGGTAGACATGTCTAGCCCTCTGCCCTCCCCATACACCTCCAGCAACTTTCCCTTCCATCAATCAGCACTCCTCCCAGCAACCCACAGCGAGGGTAGTTCATGTCACACAGACCCGGAAAGTGTCATGAAAGCTGGTCCAGGGGCTACAGAAGCAAGCAAGCTCCCAGAGAGCGAGTGATCAGAGTGAACAGGGGGAGTAAACAGGAGTTGACCAGGGGATTTCCAGTGGCGGAAGAGACAAAGGAGACAAAGGCAAAGAGGTAAGTGGGCTGGAGGAAGCCCAGAGGACTGTCCTTTGTCCTTCTGAGTGGCCGTGAGCTCACCAGGTGCTCCTGAGAGCTCCAACTGAATTGGAGGTGTGTGGCCTGATCACTCCCAGCAGCTGGGTGGGCAGGAAGCTTCAGTCTGTTTCCCACCTCCCAGCTGAGCAGAGCAGAGCAAGCTGCTCCAGCTGGTCCAGGGACTACAGAAGCAAGCAAGCTCCCAGAGAGCGAACAAACAGGGGGAGCAAACAGGAGTTGGCCAGGGGAGTTTAGCAGGGGAGGCCCCTAACATTTTTTTAAACATTTTTTTCCATTTATTTGTCTTGTAACACACACTTCCATACCAGTGGGACTCTGTTGTTAACCTGCAGTGAGTAGAGGACCAGGCACAGGCTACTCTAGAACAATCAGAAAGCTAGACACAAAAAGGAAAACAGACTACGGAAGGACAAGACTCTCCAGTGGTGGTGACCTGCAAGGTGTGTGACATATTTTCTTGCCTGAGAAAAACATGGCCTACACCTCCAACAAGTGCAAGTTGATCACACTGCTGGAAGAAAAGGGAAGAGGACTGAAGCAGCAACTGTCAACCCTCCAGGGAATAAGAGAACACAAAGAGTTCTTGAACAGAACGGTGGAACTACACCAGCAAAGCAAAGTACAGGAACTAGAAGAGCAACAGCAAGATGAGGCAGAAGTGAGAAATGCTGAGGTAAGGAAAAATGCAGTAGAGGATATTCCTTGGAAAATAACTTGGTGACAGTTAGGAGAAGACGAACTAGACGCCACTCTGCACCAGTGGAAGCAGTGGAACTATGGAACCATTTGCAGGTACTTGAGGATGAGACTGGAGGACAGCCTGCAGAGGAAGAATTACAGGGGAACCTGCATGAGAGCGAGCAAGAGGCTGAAGGTCAGTCAAGCAGAGGTGATGAAACCAAGGCATGCAACAACAAGAAGAGAAGAGTAGTAGTAGTGGGAGACTCCTTGCTGCGTGGGATCGAAACCCAAGTATGTTGCGAAGACCCGTAGACTTGCCAGGTATGCTGTCTCCCGGGAGGGTGGATTAGAGACGTGACTGAAGGGCTGCCTGCATTCATAAAGCCCACTGACAGGTATCCCTTCTCATCCATGTGGGAACAAATGATACCACCAAGCGGAGCTACGAAGAAATTACATCAGACTTTGAAGCTTTGGGGAGGAAACTCAAGAAGTTTGGGGCCCAGATAGTTTTCTCATCCATCCTTCCCGTAGTTGGAAGAGGAATAAAAGGTGTCCACAACCAGTCGTGTCCGACTCTAGGGTGTGGTGCTCATCTCCATTTCTAAACCGAAGAGCCAGCGCTGTCCGAAGATGCTTCCGTGGTCATGTGGCCGGCATGACTGAACACCGAGGTGCACGGAACGCTGTTACCTTTCCCGCCGAGGCGGTACCTATTTATCTACTTGCAATTTCTTGCTTTCGAACTGCTAGGTTGGCAGAAGCTGGGACTGAAGACAGGAGCTCACTCCAGCACATAGCACTCGGGTCTCGAACTGCTATCCTGCCGACCTTCTGGTCTGCAGTTCAGCGTCTTAACCACTAAGCCACCGCGGCCTATGAAGTGGAATAGAAAGGGAAAGAAAAATACTCTGGGTGAATGACTGGCTACGAAGTGGTGCCAGCACAAGAGATTTGGATTCTGGGACCACGGGCTATACTTCCTGGAAGATGGACTGTTGGCAAGGGATGGGTTACACCCCACAAAGGCTGGGAAGAATGTGCTTGGCCACAGCATGAAGAACTTCATCAGGATGGCTTTAAACTGAATCCTACGGGGAAGGGAGACGTAAAGTTGTGGGTAACAATGGATGAAGGCTCATGCACTGCAACGGAGAGAACAGCTCTAATAGCACCCAATAATAGTCTTCACAAACATGTAGGAATAAAGCCAGACCATGAAACACATGGTCTTCAATGTCTATGTACTAATGCCCACAGTATGGGAAACAAACAGAACGAACGTGAACTCTTAACACAGGAGGGAAATTATGACTTGATAGGTGTAACTGAAACTTGGTGGGATAACTTCCATGACTGGAATACAGCAATTGACAGATATAACTTGTTCAAAAAGAACAGGGGGAACAGAAAGGGAGGTGGAGGTGCACTATATGTTAAAAATACATATCTCTGCACAGTAATGCAGGAGGATGAGCTTGGTAGCCCCATCAAGAGCATCTGGGTTAAAATAAATGGAGCAAAGAATAAAAGGAACCTGGTGGTCGGAGTCTACTAGCAAACACCCAATCAAGGAGAAGATGAGGACGAAACTTTTGAAAAGCAAATAGCCAGTGTTTCAAGGAAGCATGATGTAGTAGTAATGGGAGACTTCAATTTCCCGATATTTGTTGGGAGACAAATTCTGCAAAACATGGCCCCTCCGAAAGATTTCTGACTTGTGTTGCTGATAATTTCCTCCTACAGAAAATGAAGGAAGGAACTAGAGGATCAGCTATCCTGGACTTGATCCTAACCAACAGAGATGACTTACTGGATAAAGTAGCAGTTACGGGAACTCTGGGGGAAAGTGACCTTGTTATACTTGAGCTCCTGGTTCTAAAGGAAGAAAAAGCTGAGTGTAGCCAAACACATACCCTGGATTTAGGAAAGCCAATTTCAATAAACTCAAAACAATGATAAGTAAGGTCCCATGGCAAGTGACTCTAATGAGAAAAGGAATCCAAGATAGGTGAGAGTTTTTAAAAAAGGAAATTCTAAAGGCACAATTACGAGCAATTCCAACAAGAAAAAAGGCAGAAGACAACAGAAGAAGCCAACGTGGCTTCACAAAAAGCTTACAGATGACCTGAAAACAAAAAAAGCACATATATAGGAAGTGGAAGGAAGGCCAAGCTACAAAGGAAGAGTACAGGCAGGTAGCACAGAATTGCAGGGATGGTGACAGGAGGGCTAAAGCTGAGAACGAGCTGAGGTTAGTGAGGGATGCCAAAAGCAGCAGAAAGGCCTTCTTCAGATATGTGCATAGTAAAAGACAGAGGAAAGAAATGGTGTTTCAGCTATTACACAAGGATCGCAAAATGATAACAGATGACAAAGAAAAGGCAGAAGTGCTCAATTCCTGCTTTGGTTCAGTCTTCTCACGAAAGAGGGCCTATGAGCCCCCTGGCAAAGACAAAGTACAGGCTGAAGGGGCAGGATTGCATCTTGAAATCGATAGGCACATGGCCAAGGAACACCTAATTACTTTGAATGAGTTCTAATCTCCAGGGTAAGATGAACTGCATCCCAGAGTAATAAAGGAACTGGCAGAAAAACTCTCAGAACCGCCGTCTATTATCTTTGAGAAATCATGGAGGACCGGTGAAGTGCCAGATGACTGGAGGAGGGCTAATGTTGTCCCTGTCTTCAAAAAGGGTAAAAAGGAGGAACCTGGGAACTACAGACCAGTGAGTCAGACATCACTCCCTGGGAAAATTCTGGAGCAGATTCTAAAGCAATCAGTCTTTAAGTCACCTTGAAAACAATGCAGTGATTACTCGAAGCCAACATGGATTTGTCAAGAACAAATCCTGCCAGACTGATCTGATCTCATTTTTTGATCAGGTAACCTCCCTTGTGGACTGTGGGAATGCTGTGGACATAATATACCTCGACTTCAACAAAGCTTTCGACAAAGTACCCCATGATCTCCTGATGAGCAAACTAGCTCAAAGTGGGCTAGATGAAACAACTATCAGGTGGATCCACATTTGGCTACAGAATCGAACTCCAAGAGTGCTTATCAATGGGATCTTCTCAAACTGGGGAGAGGTAACGAGCGAGGTACCGCAGGGCTCAGTCCTGGGCCCAGTGCTCTTCCACATTTTTATTAATGACTTGGAGGACGAGGTGCAGGAATACTGATGAAATTTGCAGGTGACATAAAATTGGGTGGGACACCTAATACCCTGGAAGACAGAAACAGAATTCAAAGTGATCTTGAAAGGCTGGGGTGCTGGGCAGAAAACAACAGAATGACATTTAATAGGGATAAATGCCAAGTTCTGCACCTAGGAAAAAGAAACGAAATGGCAATGCACAGTTACAAGATGGGGGATACATGGCTTAACAACACTACAAGCAAGAAAGATCTTGGAATTGTTGTAGATCACAAGCTGAATATGAGCCAACAATGTGATGTGGCTGCAAAAAAGGCAAATGCTCTTTTGGGCTGCATTAATAGAAGCATAGCTTCCAAATCCCGGGAAGTACTAGTTCCCCTTTACTCAGCACTGGTTAGGCCTCATCTGGAGTACTGTGTCCAGTTCTGGCCACCACACTTTAAGAAGGATGCAGACAAACTGGAGAGGGTTCAGAGGAGGGCAACAAAGATGATCAGGGGACTGGAAGCAAAGTCCTGTGAGGAGAGACTGAAAGAACTGGGCATGTTTAGCCTTGAGAAGAGAAGGCTGAGGGGAGATAGGATAGCGCTCTTCAAGTACTTGAAAGGTTGTCACAGAGAGGAAGGCCAGGATCTCTTCTCGATCCTCCCAGAGTGCAGCACATGGAATAATGGGCTCAAGTTACAGGAAGCCAGATTCCGGCTGAACATCAGGAAAAATTTCCTGACCGTTAGAGCAATACTACAATGGAACCAATTACCTAGGAAGGTGGTGGGCTCTTGCACACTGGAGGCATTCAAGATGAGGCCAGACAGCCATCTGTCAGGGATGCTTTGACTTCGATTCCTGCACTGAGCAGGGGCTTGGACTCGATAGTCTTATAGGCCATCGAGATTTGGAAACAACTGGAAGCTGTAAGTGTGTGAAGGAACACCGATTTGAGATAGGGAGCAGAGGGAGAGAGCTGTGAGATAAATGTTGAAAGCATATCAAATACAGAGTGTCCCTCTCTCTCTCTGGGGATCTGATGTAGGAAGCAGATCTGCTGCCTGGTAGGTGTGCTGCTTGCTTCCACTTATGCTGTATTCATAGATTTGTAAATAAACCAAATACTATAAAAATGCAATAAGCCTCTAGTGCACCCACCTCCAAAGGAAGCCACACCCTGGTAACACTGTCCCTAGTGCCTCTCGCCACTCAGGGAAGTGGGGATTGCATAATGATAAATGTATTAGTTATGTTCTTACTTACGCTGGCTCAGGTGTTTGACAGAGCTTCATACATTCGGTTGTAAGCAATTATAATTGCATTCTTTTGTTTTAACACATTTGCACTGGATTCAGATTTAACCAGGCCATTAAAAAAACCCTTATAGTTTACAATTTCAATGGAAATAAGAAACATTTAAATAAAACTGTTTAATTTAAAAATAACTTCTCATCTACTCTTAATTTAAACATCATGAAATGCCTTTTACAGCCTGCTTCTGTGTCTGTTTACTCAGAAATAAGTCTCTCATTGAATTCAGTGAGTGTTTTCAAGTATGTATGCATAGAATTGCAGCCTTAATTACCTGTTTATGGCATCACAGAATACAGC
This sequence comes from Heloderma suspectum, assembly GCF_057233095.1. Classification (NCBI taxonomy): domain Eukaryota; kingdom Metazoa; phylum Chordata; class Lepidosauria; order Squamata; family Helodermatidae; genus Heloderma; species Heloderma suspectum. The sequence goes on from NC_139459.1 coordinate 283,508,953, forward strand.
AATGATAAGTCAACTTCATAGTAGCCTTTGGGTGGAACAGGGAGCTATGCACAGGAATACAAGTACTGTCTTCACACTGCTGGGAGATGTATCGCTTTCACGTTTTTGCAGTCTTTGTCTAACTTTGAGATTATAGCTTTTCTCTGCTTTTTATTTTAAAGTGCCTAACATTTTATCCCTTCCCTGGTCAGTCACAACCAACTCAGACCCCATCTGTTTTCTGTTCTTTAACTAGTTACCTACAGTGGTGAGAAAATGTTCGTGAGCCCTAAAGGTAATTACAGAAATTCCATAGTTTTACCATGATACCCTTCATGAATCAAAACCAGTGCTTTTCTAAATATCCAATAGGGTTTACATTAAGCAATTCCATGTCTTGTGAAATAAAATGATGTATAAATTAGGCAAACAATGAGTACTTAAGAGTCAGGATATGTGCAAAAGTAAGCGAACCCCTTGTTACATCAGCTCAATTAAAGGGAATAATTACAATCAGGTGTTTAAGTAATTAGATGGATCTTCAGGGGTGAGTTTGGGAGGCCCCACCCTATAAAAGAATGAGAGACTTTGTGAATTTGGTCTTCAACATATGGTTGTGTGGAGACACATCATGCCGTGATCAGAAGATGTCTCTGAGGATCTCAGAAAAGCAGTTATTGCTGCTCATCAGTCTAGAAAGGATTACAAAACCATTTCTGAGAATTTGGGGCTCCACCAGTCCACTGTCAGACAGACAGTCTACAAATGGAGAAGGTTCAAGACCCCAGTTGCTCTACCCAGAAGCGGTCGTCCTACCAAAATCTCTCTGAGAACAAATCACCGCATCTAGGAAGTCAAAAAGAACCCCAGAGTAATATCTAAGGCTCTGCAGGCCACTCTTGCCTTGGCTAATGTCAGTGTTCATGACTCAATGATCAGGAAAAGACTGAACAAGAATGGTGTTCATGGGAGGATAGCCAGGAGGAAACCGCTGCTCTCTAAAAAGAACAGTGCTGCCCATTTGAAGTTCTCTAAAGGTCACCTAGATTATCCCCAAGATTTCCAGAACAACGTTCTCTGGATAGACAAGTCAAAGGTAGAACTTTTTAGCCTCAATGAGAAACATTATGTTTGGCAAAAAACATACACTGAGTTTGAACATGTAAACTCAGTCCTGTTTAACCTCAGAACCTGCACCAAATGGGTCCAAAACACCCCAGTGAGTAACCAAGCTAATCCCAACAGGCAGACATCACAGACAAAATGGTAAATTGAGAGTATTTATTTTAGAAAATTACAACATTAAGAGAAATTGGTGGCTTGGTGGTTATATGAGCATTAGAAACTTTCTCTGTGAATCCAGGGAAAGTGAATGCAACAAATATAGGACATTAATTAAAAGAATTGCAATTGCCATAGTTTGTATTATGAGTTTAGCTAATAAGATAATGGCTTGAGCTTCTAACATTGTTATGACTCCTCCTTCAACTTTTCCTGTTTACTACTTGTGGTTTAAAGCTAAACTAAACCAAAATTAAACTTAACTAAAACATAATTGTTAACTCTCCCGTTACTTCCTCCTGCACCTTACTTGAACGTACAAGCTACGCTAAACCATTACTAAGTTCCTCTGGGCATATGAAGAATAAAGCTAGCAGCTAGAGTTAAAGGGAAAACCCAAGACTTGGAAATAATTCCATGTTTCATCTTCAGAAATAACTCCCAAGTCTCAAGCTCAGAAATAAGTTCTACTTTCAGAAAATACTCAAAAGTCCTAACATCAGAAAACATTCTAAGCCCCAAAATCTAAGAGTCTAAAGAGGTCCATAGTTACCCAGATCCTTGGGTCTGGTGGAGAGGCAGAAAGAGTGAAGTGAAGCAGGAGGAAAAGCAGCAGCAGAAATGAGCTCTCGCTTCCTGTGCTTTATGCACCTGCTCTGGTCAAAGGTGGGGGCCCCAATGAGTAATGAGACAACCATCTTCCAATCAAAATGAGGTGCATGTGTGGTCAGATTATCCACTCACCAATCAGAAGTAAGGTGTCTGATCTATCTCTTGCAATCTCACATTTGGTGGGAACATCTCTGGCACTACAATAAACGGGTTACTTTGAAACGTCGCAAAATGTGGCCCAAAGTCTGCCATCTGGGCATGTTATCTTGATTGATGTATTTCTCCCTAGTACATCTTCTTTGAACTCACAGTTATCTCAGTCATATTTGGTCATATCCACCTGAACACCTCCTCCCAATTGTCACTTGTGCTCAGGGCTACAGGTTCCCCCACCCAACTAGCGTCTAGTAAAGACATTTTCTTATCAGCAGGTGTACACCATGAGATGTCAAAACAGTTCTTTTTCTCCTCTTAGTGGGTGTCTGAGCATGCTCATTTCTTTCATTCATTTCACTCATACACTCTGCCAGCACTCTGTGGCCTTGAACAAGCTCTGTGAAACCACTTTTAAAGATAGCTGTGTTTCCCCCCCTTTCATCAAAGACAATCCTGCAAAATCTTAGCGTCTTAGTGAGAAAACATCAATCAGCACAGAATCAAACTTCAAGGTCTTCTCACCCAGGGATCAAGAGCCTGGAATAGAAGTCTGATTCTTAAATTTAAATCTGAGGCCTTTTAGGGGCCCTTCTTGTAGGTCTCCCCCAAACCCTCATTCAGGTCGTTCAGCTATTCCAGATCAAATTGGCCATCTCCACTCTTTTGTTAGCAACATTATTTAACCCATTTAGTACCAGATTGACAGAACAGAAGAACCTCATCCCAACTGTCGAGCATAGTGGTGGGAATGTGATGGTTTGGGCCTGCTTTGCTGCCTCAGGACCTGGACAGCGTACTATCATTGACACAACCATGAATTCTGCAATGTATTAGAAGATTCTAGAGGAGAATGTCTGGCAAGCTGAAGTTGAACTGGAAGTGGGTCATGCAACATGACAATGATCCTACATGTATGAGCTGCAAAAGTATGGCTGCAGCAGAAGAAATTCCATGTTTAGAATAGCCTAGTCCAAGTCCGGACCTAAACCCCATTGAAATGTTGTGGCAGGAACTGAAGCCAGCTGTTCATGCAAGGAAGCCCTGAAATGTCACTGACTTGAAGCAGTTATGTAAGGAGGAATGGGCCAAAATACCTCAAAAGCAATGTGAGGGACTGACCGACAGTTACAGGAAATGTTTACTTGAAGTCATTGCTGCTCAAGGGGGTGCCACCAGGTACTGAATCTAAAGGTTCACATACTTTTTCACACAGGGATATTGAATGTTGAATCAGTTGTGGATAGATAAATTTTGAAAAAGCATCATGTTTGTGTGTCGTTTATTTAATCAGGTTATCTGTTGTTCTTTACAACAGATTATGGGGTTAGATTAAGGTCTAGTAATATTTTAGTCTGGAAATATGTGACAATCCTAAGGGGTTCACAAACTTTTTCTCACCACCGTATCCATAAGAGGACCTCTCCTTTTAATCTATGATTACTTGCTCCAAGTAAACAGTGTTGCACTCATGTCCTGCTTGTGGGTCTCCTGTTGACAACTTGTTGGCCAGTGTGTGAACAGAATGCTAGACTAGATGGACCCTTGGTCTGATCCAAATGGCTCTTCTTATATTCTCCTGTTTACTGGATCACTCCTATCCATATGCTTGTGGATATTCTCAAACAACTGTAAAAGGTTAGTAAGATAAGACTTACCTTTGCAGAAGCCATGTTGATTCTTTTCAGCTTTTATCAATTCTTCATTATGGTAAGGCAGCAGAATACAGAGGTACATTAAATGCTATCAACGCCCCCACCAATTTGTTCTATAACATGTACCCAGTGGAGTGTGGCTGTCTAGGCATGTTCGGCACCAGGATTAGTCTTTGTAGCTGGAGTCTGTCAGGGCCTCACCATCCCAGGCCTGGTGGAAATGAGCATGCCTTTCAGGACTCACAGCTAGATGGTGTCTTGATGTGTACATGTGTAGAATACACAGCTCTTTCTTACAAAGTGCTATTTTTGTATATTTTTTGTTGTGATTTGCTCTCTTAATTTGTATGTAGGTGAGGGGGCCATCTCTGCCCTAAAAAAAGGGATATAGGTTTGGTACAATAACTTGAATTCAGTAGAGTAAGGCTACTGGATAATTTAGAAATGTGGTGGGTTTTGGAGAGCAAGGAATATTTGGTCTGTAACCTTGATTTTATGTTGTGTTTGTAGTGCAGTGGAAACAGAATATTTATAGTTTCTCTTAAAATAAGCTTCCATCAGTTAATGTAATAAAATAAAATCCTGATGCTAATAGTGATCGGTATAATTATAGTGGAGTACATGCAGTCGTGCATGATTAGGTCTTTTGGATGGTTGCATCTGTTAGGAGATTCTAATGCAGCTGGTTGGAGTCTTTGCCTTGGAGCATAGGATTATTTTTTATGGCTGAATAAACCTATCATTATTTCCCTTTCTGTGGGCTCTAGGTATTTTATACCAAGAATTTCTTATAGAAAGATGTTGTATGAATAGAAAAAATTATTAGAACACAAATCAATATGTAAGTATGTAACTGCTTTCAATTATTTAGGTATGAAGTGGTACAAACTTTCATATTTTACTGAATGTATGTCAGTTTTATAGTACGTGGCAAAAGATGAACTCTCTATGATTCCACTCCACCCCTCCAAACGCTTAATTGGGATTTAACCAGATTATTCATTTTGAGGATTGGACTGAAGTGACAAGTTATATATGTTAATATAGGCTTAATACGATATAATCTCTTACTGTGTAGTATATTTAGAGGGATTTGTCAATTTGTTTGCCTTCCTTTTCTGGATGATGGGATCTCTTTCAGCATAGGGAATGATTATGAATTGCACAGATGAGTTTTTTATTCTTCTAAATGTTGAGATTCTATCAGGTTTGGCTAGGAAAACAGCAGTTCTTTAAGCTTCAAGTGTTTCAAGGCAAATCTGTAGTTAACCACTCACTTGGTTGCTTGTAGTGAGTAAATATGGCTCTAGTCCCTACTCTCCCTTCTAGCTTTATATAGGCACTGTAATTGAGGTTAGAGTGAGGGGAAAACGACTTATAATACTTCATAATATAGTCCTGTTTAACACAAAGTAGTATGATGGAGGATGTCTCTCCCAGCCTTACATCTTATTAGTCTGGAAGGAAGATAGAGAGCAGTCACTGTTAGTACTGTTCTGTGAAATAATAGTGTAACAGTATAGAATGCCAGCTTCCCATTCTGGTTTCCTTCCTGTCTTCTGGGATTGTAGGAGGTGAGGGCATAGCAGGGGCTTGGTGGAATGCGAGTGAAGCAGGATGGTAGATGCAAAGAAGCCTACAGAGGGGTTGAGTTAGATGGAGCAGGGACAACCATAACTTGAACCTTTGTTTACAAGATTATTCTAATAGTGCACACTATCTTGCAATGATTGGCCACATTTGGATATAACACTAACTCAGCTAGGATGCAGGTGTAGGCAAACTTTTTGGGCCCATTGGTGCATTTGGCAATTTGAGAAACTGTCCTGGGCACCACCACATGGGCATGCTGCTGATGAAAGCATTGGTCTGCAGCCACCTGCCATCTTTTTTCCTAAGAATGTCTCTGAATCCCACGTGTGGCCCAGAGGCATTTATGGGAAAAGAAGATGAGAATAGCTAGAGGCCCTCACTTTGCTTTGAAGTGATCCCAGATGCCAGTAAAAATGTTATTGAAAAAATAATAAAAGTAGGATGGCTAGGGCAGCTCGGTTGGCATCAAGAAAGAGGTCCAAGGGCGCACTTGTGCATATGGGCATCACGTTGTCTACTCCCGAGCTAAGGAATACCTTAAATCAGGGTTTACTGTTAGTTCTTAATTTGGTAATGCAAACTAATAGGAAAATGCCAGTTATCAATTTTTGTTTGCTTAATTCAAAACTGTATCAGAAATAAAAACATAATTGGAAAACTGTGGACTCTGCATACAGAGTACCATGAAAGTGAAGCAGATTTGTATTTTAATAATCATTTGTTAAGGGTGCAATCCTATGGGTTGCGCCCTGGGTACTTGTAATGGGCTTATGAGTATCCTGTTCAAGAGATGAGTGCCTCACACCTCCCCATGTTACATTTTAGCTAGGCAGGTGATTTTGCCCAGCTAGTGGAGGCTTCAGGGAAGGAGGCTGGGGCGGCCATAGAAAAGATTGTTGGAATGCTACCCTGGTCTCCTCCCCACCCCCAGGAATGCCTCCTTTTGGGGCGGCCATAGAAAAGATTGTTGGAATGCTACCCTGGTCTCCTCCCCGCCCCCAGGAATGCCTCCTTTCCCCCGTCTCCGCACTCCATTTACTGAGCGCAGAGAGGCAGTCAGTGCAGTTCTCTCTGCGCTGGCTACGAGGGGGAGGGGGTGGGGAGTGTGATTTCCTGGCTCCAAGCTCAGAGCCCTGTCTAAGAACGTAGAGCCAGGAAACTGAAAAATCGCTATCTAGGGGACATAGGATTTCTCCATAACACAGTTGCCTGATGCATTTGTATTGATAAGTTTCAGTGGCTTATTTCTCAAAAATGTTTGGTATTATTAACATGCAGTATTTTCAGTCTTCTGTCAGGGCATTTGTGTAGTTTCCAGTATGAAGAGTTAAAAGTTGAATTCCACTCAATATTGCTCATATATAATCCAAATAATTTTTTAATTTATTTTTTCAAACGTATGAAGTTTTTGGAATGTGACCTTTTCAAAATGGACTTAAAATATAATTCCAAATTGCATCCATTTCTAACCATTTCCTCAAATATTATTTTTCATAAATAGTTGGTGATAATATTATTGACTATTCTTCAGGCTTCCTTTTAGATTGTATGCCTATATATCTGAATTGGGTTACTGATTCTTTTGGAGATTTTTTTGGTCTTAAATTTGTGATAACTACTAAAATAAATTTATGGAGGAGGTTGTAATAAAAGTAGAATATTATGCAAAACTCGTATCTTGACAAGAAATACTGTAGCTGCTATATTTACGAAATGAGTGTAATATACTCTTTTAAAGAATTCAACCTCTGACTTTTTAATATATTATTTTCCCCTAGTTATATGCAGCTTCCGAGGTCCTGTGCAACAAGGCTTGGTTCTTGAACTAGGAGAAACTGTCCAGATCCTGGAAAAATGTGAAGGTGGGTATCATGTATTCAAAATATGTCTGTCTTTGTTTCAAGACAGTATTTCTCAAACTCTTTGAACTCATCCCTCTCCTTCACTTACTTCACCTTTCGCTCAACCTTGTGCTAACGATCTGTGAACATTCTGGGATCGTGTGTGTGTGTGTGTGTGTGTGTGTGTGTGTGTCTGTAGCAAGTGCTACGGTAAACACCTGTTTATTGGAGTATAGAGTTTGTAATCCTATGTACACTTACTACGGAATAAAATGAGTTACTGAATAAACATAAATAGGATAGATCTGTAAAAATTCTTTCTCCCATACATGCAGTTTCTTGATCCAGTTTTCAGGGACAGGAGAGGAAGGTGAGCAAAAGCTGTTGCAACCAGAATGTAGGTGATTTTATGCTTTAAAAATCTGAGAGTTCCCTACCCCTACTACTACATTCAGTTGGTAAAATAGCATAGAGGGTTCTTAATGGTAGAGGATTGTTTCTGTGCCTCATACAGAAACCCCCAAAGTCTGTAGAACATTAACCCCCAAAGTCTGTGGAACATTTCCCTTTTCTGAAACCTCCTTTTGTTACCCCCAGTATCGCCTTCTGGCTGAGTCTATTCTAATTAACTGAATGGCAAAAGCTGTGAACTAGGCTGCAGTGACGCTCATGAATTCAAGGAAAGGAAAGGTTCCTCTTGTGCAAAGCACCGAGTCATTACTGACCCCTAGAGGGATGCCATTTTTCCTCGGCGTTTTCCTGGCAGACTGTATAGTGGGGTGGTTTGCCATTTCCTTCCCCAGTCCTAACTACCTTTCCCCCAGCAAGCTGGGTACTCATTTTACCAACCTCGGAAGGATGGAGGGCTGAGTCAACCTGAGCCGGCTACCTGAAAACCAGCTTCCGCTGGGATCGAACTCAGGTCGTGGGGAGAGTTTCGGTTGCAGTATTGCTGCCTACCACTCTGCGCCACACGAGGCTCTCATGAATTCGAAGGCTGACCTAAAAGTTCCTGTGTCTCTTGTTTTCCATTCAGCTCTCCCTTCCTCCATACAGCCAAATGAAGAAGAGAAAGGCAAGATAAGAGAGAACTGGTTGTGTTTCTGCTTTTTGGCTTGTGGTTGAGCCAGAGAGGCGGGTGCCTCATTCTTGTTGCTTGGTCAGAGTCAGGAGAATCTTTGCCCTATTCCTTTGCATCCTTCTCATGGTGCTTAAATGGAAGGGAAAAAATGCCTGTAGTTCCTTGTTTTCCAGCAGGCAGAGAGAAGCCCACCCTGTTGTGACCTTCTGGAGATGTCTACCCCTCCCCCAAGAGGGTGCACTCCACAATTTGAGAACCTATGTTTTAATGAATTATGTGTGGACCGTGATTATTCAAATGCTCAGTAAAACCTAGGCTGACCCACTTTCTCTAAGAATGACTGGAGCATTATTGGTAGTAATCCAGTCAAAAAGGGGCCAGCCAGAAAGGGGGTCAGCATGTTTATTAACCATCTGTCTAGAAATACTTGAACTCTGACATTAGTATCTTATGGTAACAGTGTCTAGTAAATATTTGTTACATACATCTAGATAACCTCATGAGTTTCATTATATCAGATATTAATACAGACTACCATTACCAGAATGAATTTTCATACATTATGGAAAATATTCTAATGATGTATAATGTTTGCAGTAACCAAATATACTGATATTTACAGCACAATCCTATGCATGTCTACTCAGAAGTAAATCTCATTGAGTTCAATAGGATTCCTAAAGTATAGGATTGTAGCCTAAAGCAGATAGTGTAGGGTTCCCTAACCCAACTCCCACAGCCCTTTTGTATTCCTTCCCAATATGTAAATGGAACTCTTCTGTGGCTGGCTTACATGCATTTCTGGCTACTGTTCCCTCAAAGATATCCTTATTTTGCATAGATGTTCTCAAGTTGCCTAATTAGTGATGTGGGGTTTTTTTGTTTGTAGAATGTTTTGTTTTTTATATAGAAGTATGGGTAAATAATAAGTAATCTTGTATCTAGGGGGAAATAATGTAGGTTAGGTACAAGGGCATGTAGTAATTCAGGGCACAGAAATTCTAGCCCTGGCATACTGAGGCCTTTGGCAAAACATTGCCTCCATGTTTTCAAACATACCTCTGCAACTCTTAAGAGTTAAAAATAGACTCAGAGCCATAGTGGAAGGTACTTATGGTAGTAACCTCTCTTCAAGAGGAATGGTTGCATTCTGATCCCACTGAAGCCTTTAAACCATATTTAAAGTGAGTATGAAATAAAGTGATTCAGAACTTCTGTTTGCTTGTGTACAAACCAGCTTATCCCTTTCTGAAAGGGAATAACAAGGAGGGGCAAACTCTCTTGGGTTTCTAATTACTTGTCTAAGTAAGTTCCTGTAATGTAGTGTGCTTAACACATTTGCAATCTGAACTCAAAGAGCAGTACAATAATTACACATGAATAACAGGTCTGCTGAGGTACTTACTAATATAGTCCTTGCAAGCAGATCTGCTTTGTGAGGTGGAAGAAGGAGCAGGCTACAATGCTGTTTTAAGCAGATCCACTTTTTATTTTACATTATTTAAAATTATTTTTGTTGTTGGTGTTCAGTCGTTCAGTCGTGTCCGACTCTTCGTGACCCCATGGACCATAGCACGCCAGGCCTTCCTGTCCTGCGCTCTCTCCCGGAGCGTGCTCAAGTTCATATTCATTGCATCCGTGATGCTATCTAGCCATCTCATCCTCTGCCGTCCCCTTCTCCTTTTGCCTTCAGTCTTTCCCAGCATCAGGGTCTTTTCCAGGGAGTTTTCTCTTCGCATTAGGTGGCCAAAATATTGGAGCTTCAGCTTCAGTATCTGTCCTTCCAATGAGCACTCAGGGTTGATTTCCTTTAGGATGGACTGATTTGACCTCCTTGCAGTCCAGGGCACTCGTAAGAGTCTTCTCCAGCACCACAGTTCGAAAGCATCAATTCTTCGGCGCTCAGCCTTCCTTATAGTCCAGCTCTCACAGCCATACATTACTACTGGGAAAACCATAGCTTTGATTAGACGGACCTTTGTCGGCAAGGTGATGTCTCTGCTTCTTACTATGCTGTCTAGGTTGGCCATAGCTTTCCTCCCAAGGAGCAAGCGTCTTTTAATTTCATGGCTACAGTCACCGTCTGCGGTGATCTTGGAGCCCAAGAAAGTAAAATCTGTCACTGCTTTCATTTCTTCCCCTTCTATATGCCAGGAAGTGATGGGGCCAGATGCCATGATCTTAGTTTTTTTAATGTTGAGTTTCAAACCAGCTTTTGCACTCTCCTCTTTCACCCTCAACAAGAGGCTCTTTAGATCCTCTTCGCTTTCTGCCATTAGGGTGGTATCGTCTGCATATCGGAGGTTGTTGATAATTCTCCCAGCAATCTTAATTGATTCATCCAACCCGGCATTTCTCATGATGTACTCTGCATATAAGTTAAATAAGCAGGGTGACAATATGCAGCCTTGTCGTACTCCTTTCCCAATTTTGAACCAATCGGTTGTTCCATGTCTGGTTCTTACTGTTGCTTCTTGACCCTCGTACAGGTTTCTCAGGAGACAGGTAAGGTGGCCTGGTACTCCCATCACTTTCAGAATTTGCCACAGTTTGTTGTGATCCACACAATCAAAGGCTTTAGCGTAGTCAATGAAGCAGAAATAGACGTTTTTCTGGAATTCTCTTGCTTTCTCCATGATGCAGCGAATGTTGGCGATTTGATCTCTAGTTCCTCTGCCTCTTCGAAACCCAGCTTGTACTTCCGGTAGTTCTCGGTTCGCATACTGCTGAAGCCTAGCTTGTAGGATTTTGAGCATCACCTTGCTGGCATGTGAAATGAGCGCAATGGTGCGGTAGTTTGAACACTCTTTGGCGTTGCCCTTCTTTGGAATTGGAATGTAAACTGACCTTTTCCAGTTTTGTGGCCACTGTTGAGTGTTCCAGATTTGTTGGCATATTGAATGCAGCACTTTAACAGCATCATCTTTTAGGATTTTAAATAGCTCGGCTGGAATACTGTCATCTCCGCTAGCTTTGTTGTTACTAATGCTTCCTAAGGCCCACTTGACTTCACTCTCTAGGATGTCCGGCTCAAGTTCAGTGACCGCACTATCATGGCTATCAGGGACATTCAGATCTTTCCTGTATAGTTCTTCTGTGTATTCTTTCCACCTCTTCTTAATCTCATCTGCTTCTGTTAGGTCCCTGCCTTCTTTGTCCTTGATCATGCCCGTCTTTGCACAAAACGTTCCCTTGAGATCTCCAATTTTCTTGAAGAGATCTCTAGTCTTTCCCATTCTGTTGTTTTCCTCGATTTCTTTGCACTGTTCATTTAAGAAGGCCTTCTTGTCTCTCCTTGCTATTCTCTGGAACTCTGCATTCAGTTGGGTATATCTTCCCCTTTCTCCCTTGCTTTTCGCTTCCCTTCTTTCGTGAGCTACTTGTAAAGCCTTATCAGACAGCCACTTTGCTTTCTTGCATTTCTTTTTCTTTGGGATGGATTTCGTTGCTGCCTCCTGAACAATGTTACAGACCTCCGTCCATAGTTCCTCAGGCACTCTGCCTATCAGGTCTAATCCCTGAAATCTATTCCTCACCTCCACTGTATATTCAGAATCCTCTAAAGGCAGTGTACAAGATCTTAAAAAAACCCAAAAGTATGCCAATACAAATGAGCAATAAATAAATGTACAATAAAACCATAAAAACAGATAACACCACTAAAACGTGCAGCTCACAGACAAGTGGGTCTCCAAGCCTTCTTGAAGAACTGCACAGATGGGGTCTGATGAACCCTTGATGGAAACTTAATTCCAGAGGTGCAGGGCCACCACTGAGAAGTCCTCTCCATTGTACTCACCAGCCTAGCGGCCTTTGGTGGTAGGCATATGGAAGGGCCTCTGTTGATTACCTCAGAGTAGCGGCAGACTGGTATGGGCGATGGCGGCCTTTCAAGTAACTTGAACATAAGAAGAGCCATGCTGGATCAGACCAAGGGTCTATCTAGTCCAGCATTCTGTTCACACAGTGGTTAACCAGCTGTCGAGCAGGAACCCACAAGCAGGATATGAGTGCAACAGCACCCTCCCACCCATGTTCCCCAGCAACTGGTGTACATAGGCATATTGCTTCTGATATTGGAGGCAGCACATAGCCATCAGGACTAGTAGCCATTGGTAGCCTTTTCCTCCATAAATTTGTCTAATCCCCTTTTAAAGCCATCCAAATTGGTGGCCATCACTACATCTTGTGGCAGTGAATTCCACAGTCCAACTATGCGCTGTGTGAAGAAGTACTTCCTTTTATCTGTCCCGAATCTCCCACCAATGAGCGTCATAGGATGATCCGGGTTCTAGTATTTTGAGAGAGGGAGAAAAATGTCTCCCTATCCACATTCTCCACACAATGCATAATTTTGTACACCTTTATCATGTCTTCCCTTCCCCTCCTTTTTCCCAAGCTAAACTATGCCAGCTGTTGTAACCTTCTCTCATAGGGGAGGTGTTCCAGTCCTTTGATCATTTTAGTCTCCCTTTTCTACACTCCTTCCAGCTCTACAATATCTTTTTTGAGGTGTGGTGACCAGCAGTGTACACAGTATTCTAAGTGTGATTGCACCATGTATTTGTATATAGATAGTATGATATTGGCAGTTTTATTCTCAGTTCCTTTTCTAATTATGCCTAACATGGAGTTTGCCTTTTTTACATTAGCCGCACACTGGGTTGACATTTTCATCAAGCTGTCCACCACAACCCCAAGATCTCTTTCTTGATTGGTCAGCTCAGATCCCATATGTTTCTACTTGAAGTTTGGAATTTTTTGCCTTAATGTGCATCACTTTACAATTGCTTACACTGCTTTTGCCATTTGGATGCCTATTCTCCCAGTTTAGAGAGATCCTTTTTGAGCTCACAATCTTGTTTTGTTTTAACCACCATAAATAATTTGGTGTCATTAGCAAACTTGGCCACTTCACCACTCACTCCTAATCTTAGATCATTTATGAACAAGTTGAAAAGCATTGACCCCAATACAGATCCCTGTGGGACCCCACTGTTTACTTCCCTCCATTGGCAGAATTTACCATTTCCCACTCTCTGCTTTCTGTTCTTTAACCAGTTACTGATCCATAAGAGGACCTGTCCTCTTATTCCATGATTGCTAAGTTTGCTCAGGAGTCTCTGGTGAGGGACTTTGTCAAAAGCCTTTGGCAGTCCAAGTAAATGATGTCTACCAGATCACCCCCGTCTACATGTTGATTGACACTCTCAAAGAACTCTAAAAGATTAGTGAGACAGGACTTACCTTTGCAGAAGCCATGTTGATTCTTTTTCAGCAGGGCTCGTCTTTCTACATGCTTACTAATTTCATCTTCTCTGTGGTGGCCTCCACTCTGTGGAACTCCCTCCCTAGGGAACTCTGCCATGCCCCCTCTTTAATGAGCTTCCGCTGCGTTTTAAAAACGTGATTGTTCAGGCAGGCATTTGGGATGGGTTAGGGTATTTTAGAAAATGTTTTTACTGTAGAATTTTATTATTTTAAACTGTTTTATTATATACTTTGTACATTGCCCAGAGTGGCTGGGTGACCAGCCAGATGGGTGATTAATAAATTTAATAAATAAATAAATAAATAAATAAATCTTTACTAATGCTTTCAACCAATTTACCCAGAACAGACATTAAGCTGACCGGCCTGTAATTTCCTTGATCCCCCTGGATCCCTTTTTAAAAATTGGTGTTACATTGGCCATTCTCAGTCCTCTGGTGGAGATCTTAGGGACATGTTGCATATTTTGGTTAGAAGATCAGCAATTTCACATTTCACATTGAAGGGATTTAACCACCTTGACTCCCCCTTTCAACTTCCTTTTCACCAGTTCCCTCATTTTAGAGAAGTTTCCTCTTTTGAAGTCAAATGTGACTACGCTGGACTTCCTGGGCAATTTTCCATTTACATAAATATTAAATCTGATACCACTGTGGTCACTGTTTCCAATTGGTTCAACAACATTTACATCTCGTATTAGGTCCTGGGCGACACCACTTAGGATTAAATCCAGGGTCACCTCCCCTCTGGTCGGTTCCATGACCAGCTGTTCTAGGGCACAATCATTTAGGGCATCAAGAAATTTAACATGTTTGTCGTAACTGGAACATGCAGTGTGGGGGTAATTGAAGTCATCCATTATTACAACAGTTCTTCATTGAGAGGCCTCCCTGATTTCATTTTTCATCTCAAAGTCACTCTGAGCATTCTGGTCTGGGGGATCATAGCATGTTCCTAGCACTAAATTAGTTTTGGAGCCCTCTATTATCATCCACAGCTCTTCTGTGGAAGAGTCTACTCCTTTTAGGTGTTCTAGTCTGCTCGACACTATGCCCTCTTTGACGTACAGACCAACACCTCCCCCAGTATGCTCTTCCCTATCCTTGTAGAGTTTATATCCAGAGATTACCATATCCCAGTGGTTCTCTCTGTTCCACCAGGTTTCAGTAATGCCCACTATATCCAGGGTTAAAACCAAGTATTCCAACTCTCCCATTTTGGCTCGGAGGCTTCTAGCATTTGCACAGAAACACCTATACACAATGTCTCTGGCATGGACCTCTTTTACTGTGGCACTTTTACTATGGCACTTAGGCATCTTTGATTGGATATCATGTTATACCATATACTCATGGCCTATGTCCTCCCCGTCTACATTTGGACAATCAAAAACATTTGAATCTTCATCCCTTTTGGATGATTTAACCCAAACCGGATGCTTCCCAGCTCCTGTCAGCTTTCCCCCAGGGTTTAGTTTAAAAAAAAGCTTTATTTTAAAAGCTCTTCTGCCACCCTTTTTATGTTTAGTACCAGCAGCCTGGTTCCATTTTGGTTGAAGTGGAACCTGTCCCTTTTGTACACGTCTGGCTTGTCCCAAAATGTTCCCTAACAAATCTGAACTACTCCTCCCTGCATCACTGTCTCATCCACGCTGTCAGGACTGGATTGTCCTTCCCCTTCGCAATCAACACCACAAAGAGACAAAGCTCCAGGCTAATACGACTTTATTTGCTAGAGATTAGCCTTTCTACAAATGCAGATTCAAGGAAACTCTCAGACTGCATCAGGCCCTAAACATCTAACCTGCGATCTCTAATCAGAGGACACGAACTGGAGGGTAGTGAACCTCACAGCCAAAATTATTTCACAGTGATACCCCTCCCTTAGGGTGGCTATCCTGGTAGAGCGTCTAAGCCCTGTCCCTAATTTTTCCTGCTTTGCTTTGCGACGCGCCCTAGCATCTCTCAAGTCACGCTCCTCCGACGATGACGAAACTTGAGTTCTCACAGTGGAGGGAGGGGGCAACAACTCAGCCTGGACCATCTGTTTGTCAAAGACTTCAGAGGAATCTCTCCCAGCATCTTGGGGCTCTAGGGAAGATATAGCTCTGATATAGCTGTTCCAACTCTGATTCAGAATTGGAGCTGTCAGACTTCTTAGGCTTAGGGCTTAGTCTCATCCCTGATGCACACATTGAGACTCCTCAGGTTTGCCTGTGTGGCTGGCCCTGCATGTGGAACAGGTAGCATTTCAGAGAAAGCCACCTTGGCGGTCCTGGATTTCAATCTCCTACCTAGCAACCTAAATTTGTCTTCTAAGACCTAATGACTGCATTTCCCCACATCATTGGCACAACCATAGACCACGACCACTGACTCCAAACCGGCACTCTCTGCTAGGCTATCTGTGTGTAATGATAAAATCTCCCACTACCACAAGCCTCCCTCCCCCCGGAGGCACATCCTTGGTGTGAGAGAATATTTGCTCATCTTCCATTTGCTCATTGGGTCTCTTCTAAGGGATCATTTCCGTCTTCCTCAGAATGATGCCCTCCTTCCCTGAGACCCGCATTCTCCATGACCACAGAGGAGCTGTCACCCATGGAGTGGGACACCACTATTAGGTCCTTGAAGGACTCAGCCACCAACCTCTCTGCCACTCTTAGCCTCTCCAGGTCAGCATTCTTGGCTTCAAGGGAATGAACATGTTCCCTGAGAGCCAGGAGATCATTACACCAAGCACACCTCCACAACGTCTGTCCAGGAGGCAGATAGTCGTACATGTGGCACTCAATGCAGTACACTGGATAGCCCCCATGCCCCTGTTGGCTTTCTACCTCAATAACTGGTTTTTATTTGGGTGTGTTTTACCTGAAAAACTTAGTTATTACTACGAGAAAGTGGGGAATTTAGCTATAGTTATTTATTTACAGTTACTTACTATGAATAGGGAGGGAAGTGTCAACTGCCTTGGCTTCCTTGCCCTGTTGCTAAACTTGCACAGGTGCTTAACTTGCTTGTTTGCTGACGTTTCATCACTGGGGCTCCTTGTGCTCAGAGGGCTGGCTCCTTTGCAAGCCTTTCTCCTTATATAGATAGGCCCAGCTGGTGCTGCAGCCAATCTGATTGGAGGGCCTTGTTTGAAAAGCAAGGGAGGCTGTGTGTGAACTACTGGTCTGAACTAGCTTTCAGTGGGTGGGAATGTAGGTCAAACTGGCCCCCTGGGAATGTAGATTTCATATTTAGACAAGAGGGCAATAGTGAATGGGAGACATATTTGGGGAGATCCTCTCTTCAATGGGTCATTGGTGGAAACAGCAGACAAAGGGTAGTTGATCTGGCAAGGGATGTTGTTAAGCCTTCCCTTGGGATGGAAGGGGCTGAGGAGCTGTGTATCCTTTTCCTGTTTGTTGTTGTTGTTGTTGTTGTTGTTGTAAAAACTAAATGCTAAGTGGAAATCTTAGACTTGGGATGGGGCCTTCTTCCTGTGTGTGTTTTTTAAACAACTAGATGATATGCTGATGCCTCAAACTTGGGATGAATTTTTTTCTGAGGTTTACCTAATGTACTGCTCTATAAGGCCTAAAACCTGAGCCTAAACTGAGCCCAAACTGAGACTGCCCTTGTTCTGTTTATAAGCATACTCTTCCACTAGTTAGTCCTGTACAGTGGCTCATGTCAATGTATTGCTATGAATTGTTTTTGTTCCCCCTTTCTAAGCTTGGGATTAGTTAAAATAGGTAGCTGAGGTTCTTTTCAACCACTTCGTTAGTGCAAAGCTGCAAGACCTGTAACTTCTTCCTGGATTTCCCCCACCCCCTTTAGCCCTCAACTATACATTTACAAGGGGTTACCCCTCTGGGATTTTGTTCCCTTAGCTATGCTCTTGTTTTGGTTTCAGCTGCTATTTATGAATTATAAATGATTACCTGAGATAATTTAATAGGTAATTAAGTAATTTAACTTACCTTCCCCCTGCACAGGTACTTAACTTGCTTGTTTGCTGATGCTTTGTCATTGGTGCTGAAACATTTCATCACTGGGGCTCCTCGTGCTTGGATTGTTCATGGGCTCAAATCATATAAAGCTTTAGTTTAAAGGTTGATATTGGCACTTTGATTTGGGCTCAGGAATGCACTCTCAACCAATGCAGCTGCGCAGTACCAGTGTCATATGAGCAGACTGCCCAGACGCCAACAGTATCCAGGTAGCTGGATTCTGCACCAGCTAAAATTTCCAAGCCATCTTCAAAGGCAGCCTGGATGCTACCAGAGTATGAATGACTGAGGCAAGATCCTCTCTGTACAGACAGGGTTACCGTTTGTGTACCAGTTTAAGCTGGTAAAAAGCACTCCTGGCCACTGCTGCCACCTGAGCTTCCCCATTTAGTAATGAGTCCAGGAGCTCACCCAAACTATACACTTGGTCCTTCAGACAGCGTGCAACCCCATCTAAGGCCAGATGTATTCTTCTGTCCAGATTGATTGGTTTCCCTACCTACAGGACCTCCATCTTGTCTGGATTAAGTCTCAGTCTGTTTGCCCTTATCCATCCCAAAACCACCTCCAAACACTGGTTCAGGAATTCAAGAGCTTCCATAGGATCATTAGGTTGAGAGGAGAGTTAAAACTTAGCGTCATCTGCATATTGATGGCACTTCAGCCTAAACCTCTGAATGATTTCCCCTGGTGGGTTCATGTAGATGTTGAAGAGCATAGGGGAGAAGCTGGAACCTTGTAGCACCCTACAGGCCAAAGGCTATGGGGTGGAGCAGAGGTCCTTCAGTACCACCTTCTGAGACCATCCAGGAAGGACCGGAACCACTGTAGCACCATGCCCCCTATGCCCAACCAAGACAAATGATCTGGAAGGATGCCCTTGTTGATGGTATCAAAAGTTACTGAGAGGTCTAGGAGAACCAATAACATTGCATGCCCCACATCCATTCCCCAGCATAAGTAATCTACTAGGGTGAGCAAGGCTGCTTCTGCCCCAAAGCTAGGCCTGAACCCTAATCGGAAAGGATCCAAATATTCAGCATCATCCAACACTATGTGGAGTTTAGAAGCCACCACACTCTCCAGCACCTTGCCTAAAAATGATGAAGCACTACACTCCATTCTGAAGTAGAATGTCTCCCCACTCCCATAGATCTGCTTGAGATGACAAGGGCCCTAGCTGACTGCTGCATGTAGCAGATGATAACTAATTGCTTGGAGAGGAAGAGCTGCATTTTTTTGCCCCTTCCAGTAGCAGGACTCTAGTGTGCTCTGTGAAACAATAGGCGGGGTAGGTTTCCAATCTGCAGATTTATACATGAAGAAGAGAAGGGATTGACCCTGCTACTTAATATGTCAAGTTTAAGCCCTCCTATTTACAGGTAGATCTATTTGTGGTTAGTGTGGGTGAGGGATATCTATCCAGACACCCTAAGAATCATTAGGTACTCACTTTCTCCCCCCCCCCCCGAAGGCCTTAGAGCTCTAATTAGAGACACTGCCAAGATGTAGTTTGAACCTTTTCTAGTATTAAATGAGTAGGAGTACCAAGTTCTTAATTGGTAACTATATTTTTATTAACTTTATCAAGAATATACATCTCATTTGATTTATTGTGTTATATTGCAGGATGGTACAGAGGAATTTCAATAAAGAAACCCAATGTAAAGGTGAGTCTAGATTCTTTTCTTGACAAAAACAATATTGAGATAGAGGCAGCTTTGTAAATAAGTCTGTAGCAGTTACTAACTCACGAACAACATTTTTCTACCTTGCCTGCCCACACATACCTCTGTCACCTCAGTCTAAAAAAAAAAAGTGGAAGTGGGGGAGCAAAGAAAAAAGAAAAAGCTTTGTTGCCTTTTCTTTTGGATGTGATTCTTGCTAGCTAAGAGCCTGATAGGTGCTGGTGCTGGCAGTTACAGGCCTGGACTGATGGGATGGCTTTCTATGCTGTTAACAATTCTAGTAGAATATGTGTCCATTTTTTTATGGCTCCCAATACTTAGGTAAACATTTTTTTCTTAAGAGGTTTGTTTCATTTCACTTTGGAAGTGACCACATTTAATCAAGTGAGCTGCAGTAATTGATACTTGTGAAACTCTTACATTTTCTGCTATGTAGGACCTCTTAAATCCCTTTGATGTAACACCGTGTTGAAATATTCAAAATGTTACTTCAGTATTATAAAAATATGTTAGAGTATATTATATATGCAGTGAATAGCATCTTGTGTTGATAGCTGTCAGGTTTCCCAGTCCCCCCAGCGCACACACTCAGGTAATCTGACACTAGACACCCAAATCAATGAGATTTCTTTATTGCAGGGCAAACCACAGCAAAAGCTTAATGGTTACACTCTTCAGAAATTATATAGCTGATGGTCGGTAGCTATAGGCTCTATGTAATTCCAGAACAGTCCAAAGCTAAACACTACTACTGGGACTGAGATCCTCAACATGGTTTCTCCATTGCCATCTCCACGGTTCTGAGCTCAAGGGATGAGACTCTGGATTCCTGGGTACCTAACCCAGTCAGTCCTTTCATGGGGCTCCAACCCCGGACATGGGAAAGGAATGATTCCTGGAATGAACCCATCAGGCAGTCAGGGGATAACTTCTTGAAAGGCCTAAACAACCCACACCCACAGAGAGTCCAACTTTGAATCTTTTGTTGATAACTCTAGGCTACATGGTAAAGGCCCATCAAGAGCAAGGGAAGAGCATACCCACACACGCAAGGAGTTCCAGGCCACTGCTTTTGCACTGGCAACTCCACACTGCATGAGTTCTGGTAGAGGGAAGTCCAAAAGTCGTAGAACAAGCCCAGCCTGCCGTACACTGAGCTGACTACGAACACAGACACACAATCCACAGCAATGACAGTTTAAATCTATGAAAA
Source organism: Heloderma suspectum (assembly GCF_057233095.1). NCBI lineage: Eukaryota > Metazoa > Chordata > Lepidosauria > Squamata > Helodermatidae > Heloderma > Heloderma suspectum. The sequence continues at coordinate 283,529,317 of NC_139459.1, forward strand.
GCCTCACAGCACTTTTCATGGCAAGTCCTTAACAATCCAGAGTTCCATCCAGTTCCTCCAAAAGCCCACACGATGATGGATCCAAACAGAGAAGGCTTTGGGCAATGAAGACGAGATGTTCCTGGCAAAGGCTCTTTGCCTTTGCATCAGCTTAAATGGGAAGGTGTGACTGTAGGACACCCCCTCCAGATCCTTTGACAGACAAGGGCCTTTAGCCTTTCAGCAAGGCCCCTGTCTAAACAGGGTGGCACTGCTGAGCCCTCCAGCAGTAACGCTTCAACCTGGGTGACCCTTCTGCAAACCCCACCCCACCTCTGTCAGGTTCTCATGGACTGCTTCTAGCCTCCCTGCCAGCCAAGGCCAGACCAGCAGGTGGACAGGGAGTCGGGTGACTCCCCCTGGCTCTGCTCTGAGAACACTGACAGAGATAAGCTCACACAGACTCTGACATTCCAGAAACTGAATAGGCCCAAGCCCTTCCAGGGTATTTCTAATCAAATCTTGGCTATAACCTACAAGGCCCACTGCAGTACTGAAGCTGGACCCTGACAATAGCATTGTTGTTGTTCAGTCGTTCAGTCGTGTCCGACTCTTCGTGACCCCATGGACCATAGCACGCCAGGCCTTCCTGTCCTGCGCTCCCTCCCAGAGCGTGCTCAAGTTCATATTCATTGCATCCGTGATGCTATCTAGCCATCTCATCCTCTGCCGTCCCCTTCTCCTTTTGCCTTCAGTCTTTCCCAGCATCAGGGTCTTTTCCAGGGAGTTTTCTCTTCGCATTAGGTGGCCAAAATATTGGAGCTTCAGCTTCATTATCTGTCCTTCCAATGAGCACTCAGGGTTAGGTTGCCATTATTTGTGTACTCTTGCCATGAATGTATTTTGTATACTGCTATGTGTATCATACCCACTTGTCAGTAGTAAATACTAAAACTCTGAAAAAATTCTATATCTTTTGAAAATGCATTGTAGAAAAGTTTTATTGTAGAAGTGTAGCACTTGAAAATAATTCGAGAGAGAGAAAATAATTTGAGAACACTTGAAAGTAATTTGTCACAACTATTTTCTTGATGTATCTACTGTACTACAATAACTTCATTCCTCGTGCTTCAAACCATGGTTTGGAAGATTGGGGCCAAAACTGAACACTCCCTCCTCACCTTCTCCTTGCTATCACATGCCTTTTAATAGAAGACCTTGGTTTCCTCAAACCATAGTTTGGGATGACATATGTACTGATAAGTTGGTTTGAGTGATCTTTCCAAAGCAGGATCAAACTGTAATTTGTAATCCTGATTTGGAGAGATCAATGAAACCACCGTTTGTTGGTTCAGACATCACGGCAAACTGTGGCTTGACAAAATCAGTGAGTCTTCTATTAATGACCATTTAATAGGGGAGGAGGGACTGCTCAAGGTTGGAGGATCAGGAATGAACAACAAGTGACTATGGTTTGAAGGACCAGGAATGTGATATCTAAATGTGATCGGTGTCTTCAAAATTCTAATACAAGAGTAATTCAGACATACCACAATGTGACCTAGGTAACCAACACAGTGCGACAAAAACATTGTGTAAAGTGGCAATAAACTAGCTAACAAAACTCTTTGCCTCTCCCTTTTTCAGTTTTAAGAAATGCTACGTACTACTGCATACTATCAATCATTTTGGAAAAAGTCTCTGGGGAACAAATAAACGTTCTTTGTCAAAGCAGCATAAATTACCATATAACAACTGTATACTCAAGACAAATGAGTCAAACTATTGCTGAACAACTCACAATATATTTGAATGCCACTATTTCATATTATATATTAAAAGTGGTTTTGTTCTGAATGTAAATTAAAATTGTGCTCCTATTATTAATAATAGAATGCTCATGTGTAATATTTCAAATCATGTTGAACAAGGTGGGTAGAACTAAGGTGAACTTCATACTGCTCTTTGTTAGGGTGTTGCTATTTCTGTTGCTGTGCTCTGCTGCAATTTTAGTGTTTTCATATCAGCAATTTTATTTAATTATTTAATTTCTACACAGAAATGGCACTCAAGGTGGCTAACAAAAGAGAACATTTAAAATAAAAAATATAATTAAACAATCAAAGAACAAAAATATTGAAAACACAATTAAAAAACACAACAGTAAGAATAAAAATAGCATCTAATGCAACAAACTAGCTTTCATGCCAAAGGCCTGCTTGAATAAAAACATATTTGCCTGCTGGTGGAAGGACATCTGATCATTTAAAACTGACCTCAGTTTGTTCCATGAAACATGACTGTATGATGCCAGGATGCCCCATCCGGGCCAAAAGGCAGGGTGTAAATGGAATGAATTAATAATATTTATTTGTTATTCCTTTACTTTAATGTATTTATAGGCTGGTTTTCATGGTTGTGCCCTCACAAAGCATCATACATAGAAGAAAGATACATTAGGCACATCAGATTTGTATACATTACTATGAGACAGTCCTTTAAGTTTGTATATCTGCATGATACCATACGGCAGCCTTCCCCAACTTGCTGCCCTCCAAATGTGTGGGACTACAATTCCAAGCATTCTTGGCCTTGTAGGCTGGGGATTATGGGACTTGATGTCCAAAGCCTCTGGAGAGCACCAGATTAGGGAAGGCTGCCATAATGATTCCAACAAATAAATTAAATAGCTCAGAATCGCATTAAACCAGCTGCACAAAAACATTCTTGAGGAAAGGCAGCCTGGAAGAGAGAAGTCCAAATATCAATAAAATATATGTAGTAACCATTTTGTAAACTATTATTTAAGCTTTTCTTGAAAGATAGTATATACATCTTTTAAATAAATAAAAATAGAAATGTTGGGATGATTAAAAAAGTTATCTATACAATCCTTGACAAGCATTTATACGTACTGTAGGCTAGGGAATCTGAAACTGCAGTTTCGTCTTGGAGCTTTCACACAGAAAGAATGCTTTAGTTTGTTCTAGCTGCATTGCACGATTTCTACAGCATTGGCATGAACAAGGGAAAGTTAAATATAAGACCCACTGAAATCTAGGAGAGTTAAAACATCTGAGTACTTAGTGATTTCTTCATGGGGTTAATGTATCTAACCCTTTACAAAGGGTCCCCCAAATGGCTGTGATCCACATATAGTTGCCATCAGTGATTTGTTCACAGTTGGAGACAGAGACCCGGTTCACATGACACAGCAGGCTGACTGTGGATTATTTAACCCAAAATGAGCCACGGCATGTGCGGGGTGCCATTTTGAATATGCAGCCCTCAATGGGGTTGTGGTGTGATGTCCAAACGCAGGCACTGGGGGTTAAACAACCCTCACATAACCCTACAACAAACCGAGGGTTATGCAAGTGTTGTTCAAACCTCCCACAACTCCTGATGGCTGGGTTCAGATGACACACCACAACCCCACTGGCAGTTGCATATTCAAAATGGCACCTGGCATGCACCATGGCTCATCATGGGTTAAACAATCCATGGTGAGCCCAGCATGAGAATCCGGTCATTGTTTGGGAGCATAAAAACCCATTTGCATTACAATGCAGATGGAAATGCATTCCCTTATCCACCTCTTCATTGTGAAAATGGCACCCTATAGATTTCCTCATTTCTGCATTTCCACATACAGAGAAAATCAATATATTGAAATGTCTACCATGCATGGGTCACCTGCTTACGAACATACATGCTTACATAAAACATTTGCTAATCATTTACAACTAGTGGTAATAAGCAGAGCTAGTGCTTCGCCTGGCATGCACAATGTTATATAAAACAGTGTAAGTCTTGTGATATTTTTTATTTCCAATTTTCCAAGTTGTACTCATTTATGGAAGTGGTTAACAACTGCACATTTTCTTTAGTAAAAGTAGATGTGTTGATTTCAGAATTTCTAGTCAGTTTCCAGTTAACAAATTATTTACTTGAATAGGTGCTGTGCACTTTCATTTCTTGTTGAAATAAGTAGAATTATTTTCTCTTGCAGGGAATCTTTCCTGCCAATTATATTCACTTGAAAAAGGCAGTTGTCAGTAACAGAGGGTGAGTATATCCCTTGATTACCAAGAAACTGAGATACTTGTGTGGATAAAACAAAACACACAATTAGATACAATCCTGAAAAATGGGCAGTTTTCCCAGGCTTTATTAAATATGTTCTGCATTTTAAATAGTTTTACTTTTTAATATCCTCATCTGGGCTTGAAATTCTAATGTAAGTCCAAAGAACTAAATACTGTACCAGCAAATGCTTCCATGTAAACATTTCATTTGATTAGCTTGAGTACAAAGAATGAATATTCCTCATTTACTTCTTTTGCTAGATAATGGCATAGGTGTAGGCAGTAGTAAAAACATTTTTCAGGGATATTAGTTAATCTATATTCTCCAGCTTTTTACCTGGTAAGGGAGCTTGAAAGAGATGTTATTTTTTGCTCTGGTATTGGATGTGGCTGTGGAAGTAAGGTGGTGCATGTTGGGCAAACATTCCATATTGAAGGCATTGTAAGCAGAGGAGCTAATTGCCTTATTAATAGGGAGCGTGGATGCTTCAAGATTGTGTTATTTTATTTAAAATATTATACTGCCTTTTGAGGCAAAGCCTTATCAAGTGGTTACAAATGGTCACAAGTGTTTTTTTAAAAGCTGTATAAAATACAGTTAGAGACCAGTCCTGTGGCCCCTCAACAGCATCTGAGGGGCCATAGGATATTGCTCCTCCTCTGACCTCAGAAGATGACATCTGCTCATAGGTTTCCCAGCCCCTCCCAGCCTCTGTGAAAAGCTCTGTGGCAGCTCCTTCTCCTGAGGTCAGTGTGGTGACCTCAGAAGGGGAGGAAAGGGGCGTGTTGGGGACAGGCAAATGGTCAGGGAGCCATGGATCCACTAGATCAAGAAGCCTCTCGGCTCCCATCCCTGCACATGCGTCTCAGCTGGATAGGTTCAGAAGCCCATCTAGCAGAAAATACAGGAAAGGAGGAGGGAGAGGCTAAAACTCCTCTGTCGCTCCTCCCACCCTACTGTCAAGAGCCTGGCAGGTTGAGAACAGTACTCAAGAAGCTTCTGTCCAGCAGACATTGATCTGACAGGACTGCACCCATAGAGCAAGAATGTATAAATGCTCAATTGGAATTTCTTCCATCGTTTTATTAAAAAAAAGACAAATGCAACAGTGCCCACTAAAAGATTGGATTTATGTGTAGAAGCAGTGGTTGCAGTGTATAATTAATGTAGAAAAACACTGTTCATGCTTCTTTATTTACAGTGGATCCTTTAGTCCAGGGGTGGGTAACTTTGAGGGCTCTGTGGGCCATTTTCCATTCCTGACTGTCCCTGCATGCTGCACTCCAGCTCTTGCCACACTGCAGAATTTGGTATGAAAACAAGCTAAAATTGGACTTTCTAAAGCTCTGTACTGGCTTGCCACAGAATTTTGATGGGAAACTCCCTATTTTTATTTTTATTTTTGCACCACTGAATTCAGCAGTGGGGTGGCAAGGGCTTCATGAGGACCAGGGTGGGGGGCACGTGCAGCCTATAGGTTGCATGTTGCCCGTCCCTGCTTTAGGCTAGGAAGCAATTGTAAGAAATGTATTGATAAGGTAATTACCTTCCCGGAAGTAATAAGAGAAGGAGGATGTTTGCCATTACCAGAAAGCATGCAATTATTAGAGGCCAAATCTTATTAATTTCAGTTCTTTCAATTAAGGGATTCTAGTAATCAAAACGAAGAATGGGATAATTACCTTGGAATTATGCCAGTTTCAAGTATTAGTATATAATAAGCAAATAAAGGATTGCTGTCGCAAATTTATTCAATTTTAATGTAATATAATGATTCAAAGGGTAATATCTTCAAAAAGAGATGAGAAAGGTGTTTGGGTATTTCAGTTTCATCAGAAAGTTGGTTAACGTAATTAATTAATTAATTAATTAATTACATTTCTATAGCACCCAGTAGCCAAAGCTTTCTGGGCTGTTCACACAAATTAAAACCACAAGGTACAGCATAAAACTATCACCATTCAAGGTCCTATATGGTCATTGTGTGTTAATGTTAAGACATTTTTTATAAAATTGTATACCAATGTTATTTGATACCTTAATGATTAAGTAAGATTTGTAGCAAGATCCAGAATAGATGTTGGAGCTGGAACCAATCAAGGGCAGACTTTAGACATGTATGGTGGACTTGTCCAGAGATAATTTCTGGAGGAAGACTGCATCCTTGAATAGTCTCATGATTAAGTATACTATCCTTCTTGATCCTTTAGTTGTTCTATTGGGTTATAAAGTTGGGAAAGCTTATAACCCAATAGAACAATTAAACTTCCCCAACTTTATAACCCGTAGAACAACTAAAGGATCAAGAAGGATAGTATACATAATCATGAGACTAATCAAGGATGCAGTCTTCCTCCAGAAATTATCTCTGGACAAGTCCACCATACATGTCTGAAGTCTGCCCTTGACTGGGCAGTTCTACTGGGAAAGTTAAATGAAAGGACAAGAAGACAGTCAAGATGGGGATAGCAAGGAGATGGAGAGAAACTAGACTAGTTTTGTTAAGGGAGTGGCTGGTGAAAGTATGGAAAATGGTAGAAATGGTACCAAATTTGTCCGATTGAGAGACGACAGGCAAATGATAGCACTCTTTGACATGCAACAGAAACCTTTTATAACATTTCTGCAAGAGAGGTATAATTTAGAGATGGATGGGCATAGGGCACATCAAAATGAATGTGTTTAAAGCTTCAGTAATGTTAAGAGTGAATGTTATTGATAGAATGTATGTATGCAACATATATAGTATTTTCTATTTTAAAGGCTTTCTTGACAAAACTGTAAAATTAAAAAGTAAACTTTTAGATTAATTGATTTATTGTAACACTAGCATTAGTTTGTTTTTTTAAACCGTGGTAATTGCTCAGATAGAAGTCTTTATAGGCACTCTTGGGGCATTGTGCAGTCTATCAGTTGATGTGTGTATTTGATATGTGTTATTTTTCTCTTGTCTTTTCAGTATTTCATCTGCTGAACTAAAATAAAAATAAATATTTTTAAATATTCAATATTAAAAATATATTTAACTAAAACAGCAGCACAAAACATTTAAAATAACAGCAACAGTGAAAACTCCAGTTTATGAAATAAGGATAGGCACCCATTCATTTAAAAGCGAATTGGAACATTCGGGTCTTTAAGGCCCATTTAAAAACAGAGGGAAAGAGCCATGTTCATATCCCATGGCATAGCATCCAATAAGGATGTGCCACCACAGAAAAGGCCGTATATCTTGTGCCCACCAACCTAATAGATTTACTGGCGGACACACAAGCCTGTGGCCGATCCCTGGCAGGTTCATGTAGACAGTCCTTCAAATATCCTGGCCCTAAGCCATCCAGGGCCTTAAAGGTGATCATCAGCACTTTAAATTGGGCCTAAAAACACACTGGCAATCAGATGTTAATTGCTGTTGTGAATATCGGTGATGCAATATCAGGTTTCCCAAGAAATGGAAGAAAATCCTTATTATTGACAATTTACTCCAGACAATTTTTTGCAAGCAAAACTGTCTTCTTTGCTATATACGAGATTGATTTGCATGCAGCTTTTCTTGATTTAAATGATCAGATGATGTTGCTCAGTATGGGCTAATAAAATAAGTGATGTAGGTGGTGCTCATGCTTATGACCTGGTTATGAAAGGAAACTGGAATAACCCTAATGAACATAGCAAGGCTTGAGCAATATTTTTCTCCTGCGATATTTCCACAGATCTGACTTTGCTAAACAAGGGTGTGATGATTTTGATAAAACTTAAATGATCTACAGAATAATTCCTTCATGAAATAGTTAAATATATTTTACCAAAATTGTATTTAAAGTATTTGTTTTACAGTCTGAGAGTTAATGTGTAATAGCAGCTTGCAATAAATCTAGTGTAGGTAACTAGAGGGAAATTGGTTAGAAAAATTCTCTGCCTACTATCTGCATTTGTATATATGAGAATTATTACTGTTTATGTGGTAAAACATTATTTCAGAAGTTTGAATTATGCCTCAAATATGATTTATTAACTCTAGTCTGTCAACTTTTAAAAAAAGCTATGGGCAGTATCCACTGCTGCTCCGTGCTAGCACAACAGGAAGCTAGCGGTTCCTTCAGCAATTGGAAATCAGCAGAACACTCATTTCCAGAACTGGGCAGGTCAGCAGAGGTTGCAGAAAGGAACTCCGCTGACCAGTTCCATTCCAGAATTCTGCTCATTTCTGGAATTACCATGAGAAGTGCCAGTTCCTGTTGCTCACTCAGTGGGTTCCGTGAGTGCAATGGAAGTATTGGATACTGCCCTATACTTGAACAGTCTAGACTCTATTCCAGGTTTTGTTTACAAACTCAAAACTAAACAAAATTAAACTGCAAGCTAACTGTAAAGTATAGTACAAAATTGATGTTTCTTTTTCTCTTAGAAAATACTATGGATTGTACTTTGTCATGCTTAGATGCTTAGAGTGGACCCATTGAAATCAATGTGTTTTGTTAGTCATGACTAACATGTCCAGTTGATTTTAATGGATCGACTCTAAGCATGACAAAGTCTGGATTTAACCCTATGACTAATATGATTCACCAGTAGAAAATTGTCTGTAATACCTTCAGGCCTGTTTGCTGTTTGAGGGCACTGGAAAAAGTGGCATTTTTCATCTGTCCCCTTGCCATCTAAAACGACTTTAAACAATTTGGATTTCTGAAGACCAAAAACAACTTAATTGTGCATCCCCCAAAGAATGGTCTAAAAGTTAAATAAATGATTTAATAAATGTTTAATCACTATTAATGAGGAGTAGACCCAGGATCAACTGCTGCCTTTCCCCCTCATCCCTTTGCGGAGTGTAAATTTCTTCCACTGGGCCTAACCATTCAGGTTTAGTGATGTTGCCAAAGTTTGTAATTCTTTGGCTTGAAATACAAACATCAGTGACGCATAATGTTCACCTTCAGTCTGAAGTTGAGCACTATGGCCATCTTAAGTCTGAAGTTAAGCATTATGGGGGTGGGGGCCACAGTGATACAGTAGTTGCACTCGTATCTGAAGGGTTGATTTCAGAAAGTAGCACTGGGGGATTTCTGCTTGATTCTGTGGCATTTGAGCTGTGGAATTATGTAAAGTTCTATCTTACACTCTTTAACAGCTATGTGAAGCTACTGGGAGAGGTCAGCTGGGGATATGGAGTGAGGTGTCATGTCTGTCTGTCTGTCTGTCTGTCATCTATCTATCTATCTATCTATCTATCTATCTATCTATCTATCTATCTATCTATCTATCTACCGCTCCACATCAAAGATTTCAGAGCAGTGAGCAACAAGATAAAAGAATAAAATCCCATAAGTAAAACAATTAAAACATTTTAAAAGAATGGATGAACATAATAAACCATGGCTGGTTACTCAGGGAAAGCCTCTCAGAATAACAACGTTTTCAGGAGGCGCCGAAAGCAACACAAGATTGGAGCCTGCCTGACCTCCACGGGAGACAGGGAATTCCACAGGAAGGGGGCCACTATGCTGAAGAGTCTCTTCCTGGTGGACTCCAACCATTCCATAGGTCCATGTGTGGAACCACCAGGAGCAAGCCCTCTGATGACCTCAGTGACCGAGCAGGTTGATAAAGAAGAAGGCGCTCTCTCAGGTATCCTGGTCCCAAGTTGTTTAGGGCTTTGTGCACTAGTACTAATACTTGGCCCGGTAGCGAATAGGCAGCCAGTGCAGTTCCCTCAGTAAAGAAGGAGTTACATGCTGAAATGGGGCAGCTCCTGACAATAGCCGAGCTGCTCCATTCTTCACTAGCTCCAGCTTCTGGACCAGCCTCAACAGCAGCCCCACATAGAGCATGTTGCAGTAATCCAGTCTTGAGGTTACTCATGCCTGTACCACTGTGGCCAAGCTATCCCTGTCCAGGAGAAGCCGTAGCTGGAAAACCAGCCAAAGCTGGTAAAAGGCACTCGGAGCCGCAGCAGCCACTTGGGCTTCCGGTGACAGTGATGGATCTAGGAATACCCCCAAACTACAGACCTGATCTTTCAGAGGGAGTGCAACCTTATCCAGAACAGGCAATGAGCCTATCTCCCGGACTCAGGAACCACTCACCCACAGGGCTTCTGTCTTGTCAGGATTCAGTTTCAGTTTATTGGCCCTCATCCAGCCCATTACTGAGTTCAGGTACTGGTCCAGGACTTGTATAGCCTCTCCTGATTCAGATGCTGCAGGGAGATAGAGCTGTGTGTCATCAGCATACTGGTGGCACATGGCTCCAAATCCCCTAATGACCGCTCCCAGTGGCTTCATATAGATGTTAAACAACATTGGGGACAAGATGGTACCCTATAAGGCTGATGACACCCAGCTCCATTTCTGTTTCTCATCTGAATCAGGTGAGGTTGTAGAAGTTCCAAACTGTTGTCTGGACTAGGTAATGGGCTTGATGAAGGCTAGTAAACTGAAGCTGAATCCTGACAAGGTGGAGGCACTATGGGCAAGTGGTTCCTGTGTCTGAGAATTAGGTATACAACCTGTTCTGGATGGAGTTGCACTCCACCTTTTTTCAGAGGTATAGTTTAGGGGTGCTGCTTGATGCAACATTGTCACTAGAAACCGAAGCGGCCTTGGTGGCTCAGCATACCTTAACTATTTTTGAGATAAGTGGTTCACAAGCCTCTCCTGGACAATATAGCCTGGCTATACTCATTCATGCTCTGGTAACCTCCAAGTTGGATTACTGCAATGCATTATAGGTGGGCCTGCCCTTCAAAATGATTCAGAAACTGAAACTACTGCAGAATTCTGTTGCTAGAATTCTGACTGGTCTATACTGGTGGAACCACAGTGCAGCTACTATAATGGGATTATTTTGGCTGCCTTTTTGTTTCTGAGCTCATTTTAAGGTGCTGTTGCTTACCTTTAAAGCCCTAAATGGCTTGGGAGCCAAATATCTGACGGAACACCTCCTCCCATAATGACCTGCCCATGTATTAAGATCTTCAGATGAGGTCCATCTCTGTGTTCCATCTGGAGTAGAAGTACGAAAGAGAGAGCCTTTTTGGTGGTGAGGCCCCAACTTTGGAATATCCCCCTAAATGAGGGTACAAACATTGTATTGTTTGCCCTCCTGAATGACTGGCACCAAGATTGTATACTTTTTAGTTCCAGGTCAAAAGGTTTTTAGTAACCAATGCACTTAAAATGTATTGTTTTAGCTGGTTGATTTGTTTTTGTCCGTTACCTCTCAAATGTTACTATGATGTTTCAATTTTTATTGTTTTTAATTCTGTATTGATATTTGGATATTTTTATGTATAAGTGCTCTGGGATCTGTGTCTGGATGAAAGGACCATTTATAAATTTTTAAATAAAAAATACAATATTCTTAGCCCTGCCATCTTAGTTGTTGGAGATGCAGATAAATTTTCTTTTGCTTCCCTATGAGAACAAATGTTGGTTTCCAAAAGCAGATTACTAAAGGAATTGACTGTTGCCAGCACCTTAAGAGACTCATCTTTTCAGGTGCTCATTCTTCCATAGGACCATATCTTCCTCTGGTCATTGTGGAGAAGAGAGGAGAAAGGTCACATTGGTAACTTCTAATCATTGTTCCTTGTTGGAAAGGGGGTAGCATGGTGTAGTCCAAATTGGATCATACAATTTGGCAGATTAGCAGTTTGTCACTTGGACTTTCTGTGAACCAGAGTTTGGAGCCATCAACATTAGAGACATATGCCCACTTCTTAATTTATGTAGAGAGAGTTAAGTGGCTAAATTTATACTCACCTGTTCTCAAGGAGCAGTACTGAGCTACATGTTCCTCATTTCATAAAAGCAGCTCCAAATAATCTGTGAGGTAGTTGTGACAAGAGAGAAAGAAAAAAAAACTTATTTTAAGTAGTTGGTTTGTTAACAATGCCTCCATACAAGTTAGCAGTCCTATTGACAGCTCTCAAATACCTAACTAATACAAACCTCAGCTTTAATACTGATTATATCCCATTGTCCATTTTTGATAAAAATATATGTGTGTGGGGGGGTGCTTGTCAGTGGGCAAGATAGTGGTATAGTTCAGTTGCTCTCAAACTAACTGAACAAAGCATTACGTGTAGTGATCTCTAATGTAAATCTGGACGAGAATTTTTGTGGATAGGTGAGGAGATGCACCAAGGCCAATATTGCAGCACAGCAAAAACAACTAAACTTTATTTTACACTCAGCAATCAATCTGACAGCTTGGAACGCTGGAATGACAAAGAGGCTGTCGTGGCAAAAGGAGGTACAAAGGCCTTGAAAGGTGTGAAAGTGACAACTGTCAAGTCAGTTGAGAGTGAGACTGTGGCACACGGAAAGACTTAGCTTTGTACCGAGTAGCTACAATATCATCAGGAAAGGCTTGCAGAGAGTTCAACTTGACTGGTATCTTTAAAACTGCTAATGCTGCGATGAACCTTGGTCTCAGGCACCAAACTAAGATAGGAAACATAAGACGGCAGTGGAAGACCTGCAACTCTGGCTGGAGGACCAGGAAAATCAGAGCCACCATCTGAACATATTTATAAGAAATATCCTGTAATAAGCAGGGGAGACATAGCCCAGTGGATAATGGCACTGGGCCTGGGCTTTGAGATCTCAGCCAAAGATTTTGAATGGACATATTGATTCCTAGGGCAAAAGTCACAGAATGGCAGACAGCTGCATGGCATAAAATTTCAGTTTGAAAGCTATCACTTGAAGAGAATATATCAGGTGCTTCAAAATGTTAAAACCCTATGCTATAAAGATGCAAAAGTGCAAGTCTTTTAAGACACAGGCCCCCAAATGCTCTGGTAACATAAACAGCTCAGATCAGTGACTGAGTTACTGTAAAAGGAAGGGATACTCTGTAAGTAGGGTTTCTTATTTAATCTACTCAAAGCAGTAAGTGATAGAGGTACTAGCCAAGATGAAGCTGGCAAACCTGGCAAATCACGGTGATGTAGGGGAACCCGTCTGGACAACTCTGGATGCATATGAGGTCATAAAAGGAGAGGTGTTTGCATATCAATACTCGCAAGCTGTTGGAATGAAATGTCTTCAAGCCTTTGAGATGCTTCTTGTGGAGTGTACAGTTCAGGTAGCTATGGACAATATGATTGTGGCTTTCTACATAAACAAGCATAAACAGGCACATGGTCGCAGATACTACAGAACCTAACCATGGCCCTTTGGGACTGGTGCATCTCTTGTCGGATATCTCTGAAGGTCCATCTAGCGGGTCCATCTAGTAGCCCTCTTGAACTACATCAAAACATGCTTACATGAGTGGATACTGGGTCCCCAGATGGTGTGCTCCCCCTCGTCTTTGGGAGACACCAAAGACAGACCTTTTCACCACCTCAGTGCAGACAATTCTGCAGAAGCGTAGTGTTGGATGATGAAGCTCTGGGGGATGCATTCCTTTATTCATAGGCGGGAGCACATGGACTTTATGCACGTGGGTCATAGCAAATATGAGGCAGGACGATGTGGACTTTATCTTGGTTGCACCACGGTGGCCCTGCCAGCTCTGGTTCATAGCTCTCCTGCTCTCTCAGAGGATGTACTTACAGGTACCATCTGCCTTGGACCGAGTTAGAGACAGGGTCAAGGGCAACACCTCGATGTTCAAAAACCTCTAGCTCATGGCCTGACAGATCCAACCATCTTGGAGTTGTCAGAGGCTGAAAATAAGCTTTCCGCTTGTCAGTCTTACAAGGCCAAATGTACTCATTTGAACTTGAATTATATTTACATTGTAAGCTGCCCATTGCAGGATGTGCTACAATTTCTGCTCTCTCTAAAATGGTGGCAGCAGCTTACTATTTCTTCCATTAGGGTTTACTTGGCAGCAGTCTCAATATTTCATTCTCCAACAGAGGGTGATTCAATTTCCCATTAACAGTTCATGAGGGGGCTCCTCAGTCTCTGCTCGCTATGAGCAGCACCTGTTCCAATATGGAACTTGTTGGTCCTTAGCAGCATCTTGTCCAAACACTTTAAGCTCTGGCTATGATTAGGCTTAGCTTCCTTACTGCCTTTTGAAAATGGCCCATAAAGGTCAGATAGTCCAAAATGGGCTGGCTATATTGTTAATGGGGACTAGTAGATATGATCATATCATGTCAGTACTCTGTCATCTCTACTGGCTGCCACTGTGTTTCTGGGCCCAATTCAAACTTTTAGAGCCCAGTTAGCTGAAGATTTGTCTCCTCCCATATTGACCTAGCCAGACCTTAAGGTCGTAATCTGAGGCCCTTCTCTAGGTGTCCCTGCCAAATGAGGTGAGGCAGATGGTTAAAAGCAATGGTGGAGCTAGGTAATTTTAGACCCTGGACCTAATGGACTTAATGAAGCCCCTTTAGACAGCCATGTGTATTAATTACTTCAGTTGTAAAGCACACAACTAACATTTCTCTTCTTGCCCCCAACCACCATTCCATGCTTTACAACTGCTTCTATATTTCTGATGGTAGAGCAAAAAACCCAAGCCCCGCACACATACCTAACTCTGATAAAGAAGAGATACTCTGAGCATGTGCAGTTTTGCATTTTAAACTCAAATCATAACACCATCACAACTCCAGAAATAAAATGGAGTTTATTGCAGCTGCCCTGGGCCTGAACACATTGGATTTTGAGAGAGACAGAGAATAATCAAAACAACAAAGCAAGTTCTGGGTTACTACACATCAGGGATTCTAAGCCTAATGCATAAAGACAACTGCACAAATGCTTGATCATAGGGAGAGGTTGTAGCTTAGTGGTACAGTACATGCTTTGCATGCAGAAGGTCCCAAGTTCAGTCCCCAGTATCACAGGTAGTGCAAGGAAAGGATGTTGCCTGAAAACCTGGAGAGCCACTGCCAGTCAGTATCAACGATACTGGGCTATATGGATCAATGGCTTGACTCAGTGACCTGGTTCACATGATCACCATGTGATTAAATAACCCACGGTGGGCTGCAGTGATCATTCAAACCAGCCCAGCGTAAGGCAGCTTACTATGTTCCTAATTAAGCAGCTAATTAATACTACCATTTTACAGATAAGGAACACTTATTGGAAGGCCAGTTTGCAAATAACCCTACAACAGACCATGGGTTATTTGAGGGTTGTTTCCCCCTTAAAAAAATCTTGTCACCCAGGTTTGTATGACATGACAAG
This sequence comes from Heloderma suspectum, assembly GCF_057233095.1. Classification (NCBI taxonomy): domain Eukaryota; kingdom Metazoa; phylum Chordata; class Lepidosauria; order Squamata; family Helodermatidae; genus Heloderma; species Heloderma suspectum. The sequence continues at coordinate 283,544,547 of NC_139459.1, forward strand.
CCATGGCCAGAGCTTGAATAGGCAACCCCACCATGTCTTAAATAAGCCACAGTGGGCTGCGGTGATTGTGCAAACCAGGCTCATGGGTTCTGGGTAGTTTCTTAACCATACCAACAACCCACCTTCGCCAGGTTTGGATGTCACAACAAGCCATGATTGCAGCTTGAATATTCAAAAGTTGCCCAGCATGTACTGCAACTCACTATGGCTCAAATAAGCCACAGTTGGCTGCTGTGATCATGCAAACCCAGTCTGAGTCTGGTGTCACCAAACAATAATATTGCAAGCACTTTTTCTCAGTGGGAAGGTGCCTCTGTAACTTCCTTTGATCAGCTGCTAGCATCAGTGGAAAAGTGGACTGAAGAGATGGGTGGGGAGCAGAGATGCTCCATAAACCCTTTCTTCAGGAGAAGTGAGAGCCAAGAGCCAAGAGCATCTAGCAGGAACTGAGTGATTGTTACCCCTAAGCATGTGCAAATGTTTTCCCCTCAGCATTTGGTAACCACAACAAAAAGGTAGGGGAAGGAGGGATAAAAGGAAAAAGAAATTTGGAGGAACAAGAGGAAAACAAACTTAAGGCTGCAATTGTCTGCACAAATGTAATAAATGAATGAAATTCACCCATGCATATGTTCCACTGAATTCAGTGTGGTTTACTGCTGAGAAGACGTGCAGAGGTTTGGACTGCAGCATTTAAAGAGGAAATAGGAAGAAAAGGTGCCCAGGAAATGGAGATTGAGGAAATAGGAAGGAAAGGTGCCTAGGAAATGGAGATTGTTTCAGTATTAAAAAGCGGGGCATTAAGGGCTGCTTCTCCTTAATTGCCCTCTCTCAACAAACACTCTTGGGGAGGGGAAGGAAATCGGAGCTGTCCTTTCTGATATTAACTTTTGCAGAGCTGTTGGCTGCACAACTCTGAGGCAGCGTTGTTCCAATCTCTGCTCTGTTTCCTGCCTCTGGGAGATGAGCTCCTAATTTTCCTTATGCGACAGGGGACTCCTTCATACAAAGCCTGTGTTGCTGCTGAGATCTGTGTTAGCAATGCAGTTGAAACTGGGCTCAGTTTTGCAGGAACACAAAGCAAAAGCACCAGAAGTAGAGCCTCTGTTCTCAGTGAATGAGTGAGCTCTTGCTCAGTGCTGTTGACTGGGAAGTTTCTTAAAGCAACACTCCTGCTGCTCAGCATTTGAGGGGTCTTCCTCCTGAGTTGAAGAGTTGGACTTTTGCCTCAAGGTCCACTGGGAAATGTGCCACTGACTAGAAGAGGGCTTTTTTAGTGGTGGTGCCCTGTCTGTCGAATGCCCTCCACAGAGAGGCTTGCCTGGTGCCTACATTATGGTCTTTTGAGCACCAGGTGAAGACCTTTTTCCAAGCATTTTAGGAACTGTTTTTAGTACTTTAAGATCTTTGCACTGTTTTCAGCCTGCTGCTGGTATTACTATGTGCTGCTGTTTTTTAAATCTTGCTTTCATCTGACTTTGTTTTATTGCTACTTTGCATTTTATATTTGCACACTGCCCAGAGAACTTCAGTTAGCTGCCTTCAGTGCCATTTTTTGCAAAAGGTGGAACATACATTTAATAAATAAATTATTGGCGGTTTAAAAATGTAATAAACTAATGAATTGACTTTTCTATTCCCAGTACCTATTTCTTCCCTGGGTTAACTTTCAGTTTGTTCACCCTTGTCCATGTCATAACTCCATAGCCTCTCCAGTATTAATAATGGATATTTGAGTTAGAATTGTGTGTCACCTGCCTACTGATGAAACTGTAGCCCAAACCTCCAGATGTCTTCCCCAAGTAGTTTCATGAAGATGTTAAAAAGCATGGATGTGCATAGTAAAAAGGTAGAGTTAAAACTGCCATCAAAGTGGACCTTGTGTAGTTAAAGTACAAATACTAGGCAAGGTTATTATTTAGGAATAGCACTTCCCCCTCATTTATGTATTCTGCATTGAGTGGTATGGCAAATAACTCCATATGAAGTAAAGACGTCTGTGTATAAATGAATCTTGATTACCCCTTTAAAACCAGGGTGAGATTGAACTAATGATTTTGTATTACTTTTCAAAGTGTCTTATAACCATTACAACATTTTCATGGAAGCTTTTGTAAAATTTACAGGCAGTATGAGACAGTTGTTCCAGTTGAAGACTCTGTTATCACTGAAGTTACAGCAGCACTCCAGGAATGGTCTGTCCTCTGGAAGCAGTTATATGTGGTAGGTGCATTTAAAAAAAGAACTACATTACATATAAGTAATAGGCAATGCAGTAGTTACACATAACTTGCTCACTTACATTTCGAACTTTGTGCGAAGAAAAGCCATATTGTTACGTTCAGTTTATTATTTTTTAACAAATTTTATGAAATGATCATTTTAGTTTCCTCTATTAAATGAAGTATCCATAAAATTCTTATGATTAAAATTTAAGCGTCTTGGCTTAAATTTTAAATACATGACAAGAGTAATCAATCTCTTCATATTGAAAAGTTAGATATTATTTGAAGTTATTAAAAAAGAATACTTAAGGTAATCATAGATCAGGACTACATTGTAGGTTTATGCAGTGATCTCTTGTATAATTATAAAAAGCAGGTAAGTTAATTGCAGCTTCTACTTTAAGAAAGGATCTATATACCACACCATTATTACCATGAACCTACCCATATACTACATTCATCATCTGAGGCCCTACTGCTGGTGCCTCCTCCAAGGGAACCTAGGAAGGTGGCAACAAGGGAGAGAACCTTCTCAGTGGTGGCCCCTCAATTATGGAACAATCTCAACAATGAGGTCCACCTGGTGCCAACAGTGTTATCTTTTTGGCGCTAGGTTAAGACCTTCCTCTACTCTCACTTATTCGGCAGCGTATGGTTTTAATTGAGTACTGAGATTTCTTATTGTTAAAATTATTTAGATACATGTATGTATGTGTGTTGTCTGTTTATATGGTTTTATGTCATTGGTTTTTATATTATGTGCAATATTGTATTTTTAAGGTTTTTAATCTTTGTATACTGCCCAGGTAGCTTTAGCTATTGGGCAGTATAGAAATTGAATGAATGAATGAATGAATGAATGAATGAATTAGAGGATTTTATTTTCTTTCTAGAGTATATGTCATAGCTAAAGTACAGGAGCAAGTAAAAGATGCACTGAACTTGAGGTTTCCTAAGGTACAGAAGGCAAAATACCCTCAAATTACCAATAAAGCTGGCCTGGAGAAAAATATTTTTCCTATCCCAAATGGGAAAGGTGTATGTGATTAGTAACAAACAGGAACTTGACAACTGTTGATGTAATAAACAGCATTTATTTATTTGTTTGTTTGTTTTTAATCCATCCAATGACCAACATTCTCTGGGCAGATTACAAACAGTTAAAAAGTAAAATGCTATACAAACAGTTAAAATATAAAATACAACACAAATATGAATACAATACAATACAAACACCACAGGAAAAGATAAAACAGCCATAAAAATCTAGAATTAGGTCTCTAAAATGCCTAGGAGAAAAGAAAGAGCTTTTCCTGGTGGCAAAAATATAACAATATAGATGCCAGGAGAATCTTGTTGGGGAGGGCATTTCCTAAGCAGGGCGCCACAGCTGAGAAGGCCTCTCTCTTGCAGCCACCCACCTAGCTTCCTTTGGTAGAGGCACCTGGAAAAAAGCCTCCAAAAAGGATCTAAGGGTCTGAGCAGAAGAGATATGTAGAAAGAGATGTTCTTTTAGATTCTCTGGTCCCAACCCATTTAGGGCTTTAACAGTCAACACCAACACTTTGAATTAGGCTCCAAAACAAATGGGAAACCAGTGCAGCTGACAAAGCACTGGTGTCACATGATCATATCGGCCAATCCCAGCTAGTAACTTAGCAACTCTGTTTTGAACTAACTGAAGTTTCCAAACCATCTTCAAAGATAGCCCCACATACGATAGGTTGCAGTACTCCAACTGGGAGGTTACCAGAGTGTGGGTAACTGTTGCCAGACTGTCTCTGTCCAGATAGGATTGCAGTTAGTGTATCAGCCTAAGCTGATAAATGGCACTTCTGGCCACCTGGGTCTCAAGCAACAAAGATGGATCTAGGAGCACCCCCAAGCTGCACACCTGACGTTTCAGGGGAAGTGCAACCTGCTCCAGGACAGGTTGAACACTTCTCAACTGCGCAGATGAACTACTTGCTAACAGTACCTCTGTCTTGTCTGAACTGAGCCTCAGTTTGTTGGCCCTCATCCAGTCCATTATCCCACTCAGGCATTATTTATTTATTTATTTATTATTTAATTTATTAATCGCCCATCTGGCTGGTCACCCAGCCACTCTGGGCGATGTACAACATACAATAAAACAATAAAATTCTACAATAAAAACATTTTCTAAAATACCCCAACCCACCCCAAATGCCTGCCTGAACAGCCACGTTTTTAATGAACGACGGAAGCTCATTAAAGAGGGGACATGACGGAGTTCCCTAGGGAGGGAGTTCCACAGAGTGGGGGCCACCACAGAAAAGGCCCTCTCCCTCGTCCCCACCAGTCTAGCTGTCCTGGCTGATGGGACAGAGAGAAGGCCATCCGAGGCTGATCTTGTTAAGCGGCCTGTCTGGTGCTGCTGGAGGTGCTCCTTAAGATAGGCTGGGCCGGAACCATATAGGGTTTTAAAGGTCAAAACCAACACCTTGAATTTGGCCTGGAAAACAACTGGTAACCAGTGCAACTCCTTCAGCACTGGAGTGATGTGATCTTGCCGGCGGCTGCCTTTAATCAGGCGAGCCGCCGCATTCTGTACCAGCTGCAGCTTCCGAACCGTCTTCAAGAGTAACCCCACGTAGAGCGCATTACAGTAGTCTAAACGAGAGGAGACCAGGGCAAGTACTACCGATGGGAGCAGATGGTCGGGAAGGAAGGGGCACAGCCGCCGTATCAGATGGAGTTGATACAGCGCTGTCTGGCTCACAGCTGACACCTGAGCCTCCATGGACAGCTGGGAGTCCAAAATGACCCCCAGGCTGTGGACCTGGTCTTTCAAGGGTAGCCGTACCCCATTCAACACCAGGTCAGCATCCCCTAGCCTCCTCTTACCCCACAAGTAAGAGTGAGTGGCCACAAGTGAGTGGCCATGGGTCCGAAACCTCCTCTCCCAGTGCTACCCTCTGGTACCTGCCGGAGAGGAAGGAGCGGAACCACCGCAATACGGTGTCTCCAATGCCCAACCCCTCCAGGCGGTCCAGGAGGATACCATGGTCAACGGTATCAAAACCCGCTGAGAGGTCGAGGAGAACAAGGAAGGAGCATTCACCCCTATCCAGAGCCCTCCTCATATCATCTACCAAGGTGACCAAGGCTGTTTCTGTCCCATGCCCAAGCCTGAAGCCCGACTGAAATGGGTCTAGATAATCAGTTTCTTCCAAGTGTGCCTTCAACTGCACCGCCACCACCCGCTCAATCACCTTGCCCAAAAATGGCAGATTTGAGACTGGGCGAAAGTTGTTCAGAACTTGAGGATCCAAGGAGGGCTTCTTTAAGAGCTGTCTTATCACTGCCTCCTTGAGGGCTGATGGCATCACTCCCTCCTCAAGGGAGGTGTTCACCACCGCCTTGATCCCCTCACCCAGTCTCTCTCTGCAGCCCATAATGAGCCAAGATGGGCAAGGATCAAGTAAGCAGGTGGTCGGCCTTACAGATGAAAGCACCTTGTCCACTTCATCAGGAGGAAGAAGCTGGAACCGATCCCACAAAACCGGTTTGCCACAGGCCTCCTCTTGCTCACTAACTGTATCCACAGTGTGCAGAGTAACACACCTAATCTGATCAATTTTATCTGCAAAGTGCCTTGCCAAGGCCTCACAGGAGGCCTTAGATTGCTCCAGTGGTTCCGGAGCCACAGGACCGACCAGGCTGCAGACCACTTGGAACAGCCTCCTGGGACAGCACTCTGCAGACGCGATGGAGGCAGCATAATATTCCTTTTTTGCTGCCTTCACCACCACGTGATAGGCTGAAGATACAGCTCTAGCCCGTGTCTGATCGTCTTTGGAGCGAGACTTCCGCCACCGGCGCTCTAGCCGTCTCACCTCCTGTTTCAGAGCTCGTAACCGCGGATTGAACCATGGTGCAGTCCGAGCCCTGTTCAGGGGGAGAGGGCGTTTCGGAGCCACCTGATCTAATGCCCCAGTGATTGCGGCATTCCAGCCACCCACCAGGGTCTCGACCGAGTGGCCGTTGGTGTGCCCCAGAGAATCCCCAAGCGCATTCAGGAATCCATTTGGATCCATAAGACGCCTGGGGCGGACCATTTTAATGGGTCCTCCACCCCTGAGGAGGGGTTGTGGAACCGAGAAGTCCAACGTCACCAGATAGTGATCTGACCATGACAAGGGGGTGGTGGATATACCCCCGACTTCCAGATCACTCCCCGCTTCTCCAGAAACAAACACAAGGTCTAGTGCATGACCGGCTACATGGGTGGGCCCAGTTAGAATATGGTGCAGCTCTCAGGAGGCCATGGTCTCCATGAAGTCCCGAGGTGCTCCTGTGAGGATGGACTCCGAATGTACGTTGAAGTCCGCCAACACCAATAAGTTAGGGGACTGTACACGCACATCAGAGACCACCTCCAGCACCTCGGCCAGGGAGTCAGTCGTGCAGCGGGGTGGATGGTACACGAGCAGAATCCCCAGACTGCCCTTCGGTCCCAACCTGCAGTACATACACTCAGCAACCTTGGTCTCCCGGAGAGGGGGCCTGTGAAGACCAAGGACTCTTGGTAGATAACAGCCACTCCCCCTCCCCGATCCCCAGCCCTCGGCTGCTGTGCATACGAAAATCCGGTTGGACACATGGCTGCAAGGGTTGGAGCAGCAGCCTCGGCCAGCCAGGTCTCCGTAATACATGCCAGGTCTGCACCCTCATCCAGGATCATGTCATGGATGAGGGAGGTTTTCTGGGTAACAGACCTGGCATTGCAGAGCAGCAAACGAAGGCCAGAAGATGGGGTCACGCCTCCCCCAGCCATCTTTTGGCTCTGGACAGGCCCGGAGCAGGGGACAGATATTACACATCTCTCCCTTGTTCCCCTTACCTGGCATGGCCTGCCCCTAGCACTCCGCCAGCGCCTGCCACCCAGCCTCGGTATGTTCTGGCCCCCAACACTCCCCCCACTGCCTCTATCAGGTGGACACATGCCCCCTCGCTCCCGCCTATCAGGCAGGCTGCCCACCCCTAAAAACGCAACAAAATCCCCCAGAAAAACAAACAAACAAACAAACAAACAATTAAAAATCCCCTTAAAAATAATGTCAGGCCGGAGTCCACAGGGAAGGCCTGGTGGTGGTGGTGGTGGTGGTGGCGGCGGCGGCGGCAGCAGCAGCAGCAGCAGCAGCAGCAGGCCCGGCGGCAGCAGGCACGCCTCTTCCCCGGTGATGGTGGTGGCCTCTCCTGCAGGCCCTGGCTCTCCCAGGCCACAGTCAGCCAGCCAGCTTATGTAGCCCCTCCAGGGAGGGGCAGGTGGAGCAGCACAGCTGGCTGTGTACCTGGGGGCCTGGTCCTGCAGGGACTGGCGGTCTGCCAGGCAGAAGTCTACAGGGAAGGCCTGGTGGTGGTGGTGGTAGTGGCGGTGGCGGCATTGATTCAAGACATAACTTGCTTGCTTGTGTGGTGACTTTATAACAGATCTGCTATTTTGGATCACTGCTTTTTAATCATCTTATCATGTATCCTTTAAGTACGGAGCTGATAGACAGGGTAAGCATCAGTTTTTCATTGTACAGAAATAGTAAATTGTACCATCTAAACTGGTTATATGCACCAGCAATTAGGCCAGGCAGTAGTATACCTTAGACTTTCAAGCTAAATTGTTCTTTTTTCCAGTCCATTTATTGTTCCTCTTTATGCCCTAATTGGCTCAGTCATGTTTTTGGTTTGGCCCATTTCTCTGTGCTCTCAAGCAGGTGTGGGAACATAATTTGAAACAGAGCTTAGATCCAGAATGTATTTTCGCTACAAAGGCTCATTACTCCTATATTGTATATGAACTGGAGAAGAGCGTTCCTTTTGGCATATACTGGGGCTGTTCACACGTCATGTTAACCCATAGTGGCTTATGATTCTTTGATTGTGGGTGGGGACTTAAACGAGGTCTTAGATCCCTTGTTGGATAGGAGTACACTTCCTCCTAATCTGCCGTGAGAATGGCACTCTAGGCTTACATGATGGAATATGGTTTAATTGATGCTTGGAGAATTTTATATCCTGCTGACAGAGAGTATACTTTCATTTCACCAGTTCACCGTAATTGCTTTAGATTAGATTATTTTTTGGTCTCTACATCTTTGGTATATCAAATAAAAGATTGCAAGATTGACACATTGGTAGCGTCAGCTCACACCCCAGTATGTTTGGAACTGCCCCTTTCTGACACCCCTAGGGCCCCCGGTTTTTGGCACCTTAATGTTTCTCTTCTTAATGATGAGAAGTTTAAAACTCAGATGTTAGGTGAACTGACAGAGTATTTTAATACTAATGAGGGTATGGTGGGTTTGTGCACCATTGAGTGGGAGGCCAGTAAAGCTTTTTTAAGGGGCCAAATTATTGCTTATGCTTCTTACCAATTTTTTTTTTAAGAAACTCAACAGATGATTTTAAATAAGAAGTTGAAATCTCTTATAACTCAGTTTGCCATTTCCCCTACTGCACAACTTTATCAGGAGCGGCAGAATGCTAAACATGAATTGAATAATATTCTTTCACAGCAGGCGGAATTTGTAGGGGTGGACGAAAGTCACTTACCTTTTCTCGCAGCTTGTTCGCGGTGGGGGGGAGCGCTTCGCTGCTCCCCCCACGAAGTTCAGGCCGGGGGGGGAGGCTTCCCGCGTCGCCCGGCCGAAATTCAGGCCGGGGGGGAGGCTTCCCGCCTCGCCCGGCCGAAATTCAGGCCGGGGAGGAGGCTTCCCGCCTCGCCCGGCAGCAAACACAAAAGTAAAAAAAAAAAAAAAAGTCCCCTGATAGGCTACGTGACGATTCACATAGCCTATCATGGCTAGATCTGGAAAGTCAGCCGTGATAGCCTACGTGAATCGTCACGTAGCCTATCAGGGGTGACTTTAAAAAAAAAAAAAAAAAAAGCGCGTACGCGAATGGCGGCCCCCATAGGGAGCCGCCATTCGCGTTCCTTATTTAGTTGCTGTAGTCTACGTAAATGTTTACGTAGACTACGGCGAAAATAAGGCAACGCAAATAGCGTTGCCCTTATTTTCGCCGTAGTCTACGTAGTCTACAGCGACCAAATAAGGAACGGGAATGGCGGCTCCCTATGGGGAGCCGCCATTTTTTTTTTTTAAGTCACCTGTGATAGGCTACGTGACGATTCACGTAGCCTATCACGGCTGACTTTGCAAATCTAGCCGTGATAGGCTACGTGAATCGTCACGTAGCCTATCAGGGGACGTTTTTTTTTTTTTTCTTTCTTTGATTGCAATGGCGGGGGCGGCAGCTGGTCAAAAGACCGGCTGCCGCTCCCGCCCCGCTCGAACACCGGACGAACCGCCAGCCGGACCCGCCGCCGGGAGGGACATTCAGGGAAGGTAAGTCCCGTCCCGGGGGGGGCAGGGGGGGTGCGGAGGATTTCTCCCCGAAACTACTTCGGGGGGCCGAACACGTTGGCGCTCGGCCCCCCGAAGTTTCGGGGAGAAATTCTCCGCCATCCCTAGGAATTTGCTCTGAATTGTTTGTGAACATCCTAGTTAGATCCTTGCACATCGTCTAACAGCATCAACATCAAAATGTCATTTCAGCTATTAAAGATGAGAGTGACAAAGTATATACTTCTCCTATAGATAAACTCACAATTTTTAAAGTTTTATTCTGATCTTTACAGCACTGGTAGCAAGATATCAGAGCAAGATTATGGAAGTTTTTTTTTCTCATATTGATCTTGCATGCTTAGATTCTTCACAACAACAGTTTCTTTTGGCTCTTTTGCATTTGGAAGAAATTATGAATGCAATTGTGAATATAAACACAGGGAAATCACCCAGTCCAGATGGATTCCCAACTGAGTGGTATAGAACATTATCCAGCTTTTTAGCTCCAAAGCTGTACTGCCTCTATATGGTAAAAGCTGTACTGCCTCAATGTGGTAAAAATAAATTTCCAATGATTTTTGTCAAATACCTTTTCTGCATCCAAGGAAATTATGGCCACCTGGTCGGTTCTTTCAGAGTTTAAAGTGACTAGATCAACAACTAATCTAAGATTATCAGCTCTCTGTCTCTTTTTAATAAAACCTACCTGGTCTGGTCTAACCAATGCAGCAATAACTTGTTGCAATCTATCAGCCAAAATTGCTGTTAATATTTTGGTATCTGTGTTAATTAATGATATAGGTCAATAGTTAGCACAATAGGTATGAAATGTATGATCCCTGCCAGGCTTAGGAATCACAGTAATATAAGCATCATTTAATGATGAAGAAAGGAAGCTCTCCTCAAAAATATGGTTATAGAGGCAGTATCAATCAGTTTAGCAAAACAATCATGAAACATAACTGGAGAGTATTAGGCCCATGTACATTGATCATAGCAAGTAATTTATCCATATACTTCCCAACTAGGATCAAAAAACGCCCCTCAGTATCAAGAATTACCCACTGAACTGAAATAGAAAGTCGCTTATGAATTAAAATTGCAGCCCCTTTACACCATATTGAAATATCTGTAATATAAACCTCACCGACCCTGTGCTTTCACAACATGTCCATCTACCGTGATCAAATGGGTTTCTTGTAAAAAAGCCATATAAATATTAAGCTCTTTTAACTTAGGAAGAACTCTTTTCTGCTGATTTACATTTCGCAGCCCTTTGATGTTCCATGAAGTCATGTTACGCATTGAAAAAGCAAAAGCAAATTAGTTTCCCTTCCACCCAAACACATCTTTCCAGATTTGCAAAAAATAACTAAATATGTGTAGCATAAGTAGTATAACAAATACATCCTTAGTTTACATTTAGGACTAGTTAGTTTACATTTCAAACATCATCGAAATATTTTTATTATACAGAACTGAGAAAAAAATTAAATTACTCAAAAGTATAAACAATAATTGAACCCCCCGCAAATAAAAATCAAATAATCCAATTTATTGTTGTTTTTTGTTTTACTTCAGTGGGGCACCAGACAAGGTTGTCCACTTTCCCCATTGACATTTGACTTATGCTTGGAACCCCTGGTGTGTGCTATTAGACAAAATAGTAATATTCATGGATTTGTGCATTCTGGCTTAGAATTTAAAATTAGCCTTTATGCTGATAATCTTTTGATGTTTATAATCTTTTGATGATGACTGCAGTCATCAGTTCCAGCACTGATGAAATTGATTAATACTTTGTGTGATTGGTCTGCTTATTCAATTAATTGGTCAAAGTTGGAAATAATGCCGATTGGAGATAGGGTATACTCTAGTGTATTAGCCAATTGGCAATTTTGACGGTGCCCAGAGTTTATTACTTATTGGGGAATAATTATCCCTAGAGAGATATCTCAAATTATTAAGTTAAATCAAAAGTTATGAAGTTGTCATATGGACAAACTTTGTATTGGAAAACTCTTTAATATTTATTGATGTACATGTTCTCTTAAAATATTTACCTGCTTTTGGGAATGTAATACCAAATGGTAAATGCTTCTTTTGCGTCCTCTTGGCTGCTAAAAGACTGATAAAATGCTGGAAGGATAAAAGCTCGCCACCTATAATGCAATGGATTGAAGACTTAACAACACTAGTAACATTTGCAAGAGTGGTATATAGGCGTCACTTATGAATGGATTTATATTTGGATATCTGGTCTGCTTTTACTGAAGTGTATGTGTAATCTATTCTCCCCCCCCCCCCCGCTGAATGTTGTAATATTTGAAACTGAGGACATTAGAATACATTGTTATATTTTCAATCTTTTGGTTTTGTTATGTTTTTGTTTGCTTTGTTCTGTTGAAACTCAGAATAAAAAATGATTTAAAATGTTAATTGGGGGTGCTTGGGGAGGAGGAGGGAGAGTCTGAATGCTGTGCACTCCAAGTGATTCACCTGCCTGGCAGCAGCAAGAAGATCTTTGTTCATAGACCATGACCTTCTTTTGTTTTGCTGGAGGTACTGGCATATAAGTTTGTATCTCCTCTCAAACACTTGGACTAGTTTGGTGTACAGCAAGAGCACTGAGGGAGGGGAGGGAAGGACAGAGTGGGCAAAGACAGAGAAATAACTTGCAGTGGAACTTTGCAGCCACGCACTGCACCAGCCATCCCTCCTCCCCTGAGAACTTCTCCAAACACATCTCAGTGGTGCAGGTGCTGGATTCAGTGTTGCTGTGCAATGAAGCATCAGCTGCAGCCCTGCAATTGTCCTACTCCTGCTCCAACATGCATCCATGCCTCGAGACGAACAAGTGAGGTATGAGACAGACACATCCCCTCCATTTCCCACTTTGGTCCCCACAAAGCAACAACAATCTTGGTTTTCTGGTGCCCATGCACAGCCCTGAATGTGCAGCTGCCCAAGGCAACTTTGTTTGTCTCTTTAGAAATTCAGAAGGAGATAGGGAGGAAACAAAGTGGTTAGCAGGGGATGGGGGTGGAAGCAGCGATTGCTTGACAGAAAGTGAGTTAGCGAGCTCCACCACCACCTCCTGCTCCATCCCTCTCCTCCATGCCCCCTTCCAGTGTGGAGCATAGGGAGAGGCCACTCCTTCAAGGAATATGCCAGCGAGGGGCTGCTTGTTTTTCTTCTGCTTCTTGTATCCCCTCCGCAGGCAGGCTGGGATACAGCCCAGTCAAGGGATCGTCTACTCCTACTGGGAGGCCATGCTAGAGTTGAGGGGAACTGCCTGCCTGGATAGTCATGGGAAGGTACTGCTGTGGAGGTGCATAAGGATACAGCATGTATGGCAGTTGGCCGTGGTGCATGTGCATTGCACCTTGAAAAGCCACTGTCAGGGATCGCAGCATGTCTGTTTGCCATTCCAAGGTAGCTGTGTGTTTACATATTGATTGTTCCAAGACAAGGTCAGAGGCAGTTGTACACACAGATTCCTCAGATTCACAGATTGTCTGTATGCACGCCTGGATGTTGTCACCCATTGTGCACATAGACTAACTAGTTAGCAGGCTCTTGCTGGCCTGTCTTCTCTCAACAGGGTATATGAGCATTCACCCAACATTTCTGTGGCAGTCACCAAATCCCACACAGGTTGCAGCCTGTCAGTTTTGCGTTTGTTGCACAGATGGGCTGCCTACTGTGTGTTGCTCAGAGGTGGCTCCTCAGCCGCTACACCTTCCCCCGGCCCCTGGTGCTCTTTGCCTGTTTGTCTGGGTGGAGTCTCCACCTCCTCCTCAATATGGAGCTGTGCAGGTGCAGCAGCACCTTGTTCTCCTCCTCTCCCCTCCTCTCCTCTCCCCCCGCACCCCCACATCAGCCTTGCAGCTTGTGAAGCCAAAGAAGGTGTGGTCCCTGGGCTCCATGAAGATGCTCAACAGGTCAGTGAAGGGTGCAAACAGATCACCAGACCTCACCTGAGACAGCTTAGGAAAGAGTGTCTGCTCTACCTCCCCCACAATGTCTGGGAGAGGTTGCCTGGTCTGTGTCAGTGACTGCATCATGTGCAAGAATGTCAAGAATGGTGTGTTGTGCCGGCAGCTGCTCCTCTTCCTCACTCACCTGCCTCTGTGCCACTGGGTGCCGAGGCAGCATTTCTGGCCTGTTGTACTCTTGCTTTGCCTTCATTTCTCTCAGGAAAGTGCTCCATACGGCCTCACAAATGGTTTTTCCCAGCCCCTTAGTTTGCTGTGGGGCTGCTGGTCTTGTCTCTGCTCACGAGAAGCCATCCTGTGGCTATTTTCTGAGTGCAGAAGTAAAATATGTTGGGCTGCTAGTGCTGGAGGTGTGGTTGCTGTTGAACTCATTCCAGAAGTGAGGCAGGCCATCCCTGCTACAGCGGGGACAGGCTGGAGGGATGAGCTGCAGTCACAGGAGGCAATCTTTGGGGCTTTGGCGTGCTAGACACGATTCCCCTCCTGTAGGGCTGAACTCGTTTTGATGGCCCAGGACTAGAGGAGAACAACTCATGAATGGGAGAGGAGTAGCTCTTCATGGGCCGGTGCCAGACTCGCGGTGGGTGGCTCCGCAGGATTCCACTTCCTGCGGTACATCCCGCTAGTCTAGAAGTAGCCAAGCCAGCTGGTCATAGAAAGGCATCATCAGCAGTTCCATCCCGATCTGTTTATTGTACACAATGATCTGGTTACATTTTCTGAATTCTGTTTCTGTCTTCCAAAGTATTAGCTATCCCGTCCAATTTTGTGTCATCTGCAAATTTGATCAGCATTCCCTGCACCTCCTCCTCCAAGTCATTCATAAAAATGTTGAAGAGCACTGGGCCCAGGACTGAGCCCTGCGGTACCCCACTCGTTACCTCTCCCCAGTTTGAGAAGATCCCATTGATAAGCACTCTTTGAATCCGATTCTGTAGCCAACTGTGGATCCACCGGATCGTTGTTTCATCTAGCCCACTTTGAGCTAGTCAGGATATCATGGGGCACTTTGTCGAAAGCTTTGCTGAAGTCGAGGTATATTATGTCTACAGCATTCCCACGGTCCACAAGGGAAGTTACTTGATCAAAAAATGAGATCAGATTAGTCTGGCAGGATTTGTTCTTGACCAATTCATGTTGGCTTCGAGTAATCACTGCATTATTTTCAAGGGGCTTCCAGATGGATTGCTTTATCATCTGCTCCAGAATTTCCCCAGGGATTGATGTCAGACTGACTGGTCTGTAGTTCCCAGGTTCCTCCTTTTTACCCTTTTTGAAGATAGGGACAACATTAGCCCTCCTCGAGTCATCGGCACTTCACCCATCCTCCATGATTTCTCAAAGAGAATAGACAGCGGTTCTGAGAGTTCTTCTGCCAGTTCCTTTATTACTCTAGGATGCAGTTCATCTGGCCCTGGAGATTTGAACTCATTCAAAATAATTAGGTGTTCCTTGACCATATGCCTATTGATATCAAGCTGCAATCCCACCCCTTCAGCCTGAAAACATGTATAGAGTTCAGAATACTTTTTGAAAATATAGAAAATATGTATAGAGTTCAGGAGAAGGACGTGGGTTTTCTTTTTTCTCACTCTCACCCTAACTGTGAAGATTCATTGTTGAATCTTCACAAGGCAGGATCGCAGAAAGTATATTCCTTGCCTGTGGACAAAGAAGGTTGGAGACTCAATCTTATGGGGAGGAGAATTTACTCCTCGGCAGTGCTCGGCTTGCGGGTGGCCACCATATTGAGATACCAGCTGTTTCTTTGGGAGAAGGTCGGTTCACTCTGTGCCATGCCCCCTCTGGAGGAATCCTTCTCATATGATGATCTGGAATCTTCTGAGCCAAATGTCCCTGGGGAACAAGATGCTTGAGGGGCTCCTGGGGCTGATCAAGAAGGTCCTAAGCCCTCAGAAGAGAGGACTTCGGTCCCCCTCAAAAGGTGGAAAGTTCTGCTTCCAGGTCAGATGGGGATGCTGAGCCACTACCCAGCCCCCAAGAACACCAATGCCTGAAGATACAAGCTCAGACTGTGGCCAGGTGAAGGAGTGCCCACTTTAAAAAAGGACTCCTCAGGAGAAAGCAACTCCTCATGAGTAGGGCTCTGACCAGAGAGCCCTAATATACTGCAGCCGAGCCTGGGTGGTGCCCAGCAAGCTCTGGTGACAGAAGCCTTCAGTGTCTGTCTAGCCAGCGCTGGAAATGTTTTACCATCTCCTACTGCCTTGTATCATGTTTTCCTGACCTTGCCTCATGATTAAACCACCATGCTAATGACTTTGGATTCCTGCTTGACTCTGCTTCTGGACTGTGTAACATATCTGACTGCCTATGCTTTGACCTTTGCCTGTTCTCTTGACCACTCCTGCCTTAGCCTGAACCTCATTGGACTGAAACCTGTGTGCTTGAACATTTACCTGTTTCATTACCTTGCTTTGTGGTTAGCCCCTTCACTGAGTCTGCTGCAGCCAACGAGGACACTCTGTGACTGCCTGCCTGATGACCAGATGGATCTTGCCTGAGTCTTCCAGTCAAAATCTATGCACCTGTTGAGGCAACAAATTAATACGGCCAGGCATCAGGTAGACTATGATGCGAAGGCTATGGTGGGTGCAGTTGCACCGCGTAGGCATGCATGGTTGTGGTTAGTGGGTCTATCGCAGGAGACCAGATCTCGCATTGAAGGCTTGCCCTTTGATGGAGATGGGCTCTTCAGTGTGAAGACTGATGATGCAATGGGCTCAGTACCCAAGGCTAAGACTACAGTAAGACACACCTAGGACAACCACAGCCATCATCCTCTTACAGGCAGCGACAGTGGTATCATCAGTCAACCTTTTTCCAATGTGAGCCTTGGCCGATCTACAGTTCAAGCAGCAGGTGGTTGCTGTACCAAAATGTCAATACCCTCCCGCCCATCCTAGTACCTCCCAAGGGAAAGGTGATCATGCAAGGAAAAGGCATCTTTGACTCTCCCCCTCTGCTCTGTTTCGTCCTTCTTCCTGTTGCCCCGTGTTTGGAACTCACCTCTTGCTTCCCCATTGGACCAATATAATGTCAAACTCATAGGTTCTGGCCATCATCAACAGGGGCTACAGGATCAAGTTCGACATCCTCGGTCCCTTGAAGGACATGCATATCATTCCCCCCTCTTCTGTTCTTCTAGTGGAAGTGGATTCCCTACTGATGAATGGTGCTATCCAGCAAGTAAACTTGTTGCATTGCCTTGATGGCTTCTACTCCTGTTACTTCACAGTGCTGAAGAGGGGTGGAGAACTTCGGCCGGTCCTAGACTTATGCAATGTGAACTTGTTCATCACATTGAGAAAGTTCTGAATGACAACACTGGCATTGATCCTGCCATTTTTCAGGTGGTAGAGCTGGTTTGCATCTCTGGATCTAAAGGATGTGTATTTTCACATCACAGTGGATGGATTCAGCCAGCACTTTTTCTGATGCGCCATCAGTCCAGATGCTTACCAGTTCACTGTTCACCTTTTAGCCTGCGACAGCACCAAGTGTATTTACAAAATGCATGGCGGTCATCTGTGCTTAACCTCTCACCCAAAGGGTGGAACTCTACCTGTACTTAGATGACTAGCTGCTGGTCGCCCCTACAGAAGTGGAGCTCATCAGGGTAGTTGGGGATACTCTTAGATTACTAGACACATAAGGCCTGTATTTCAACAAGGAGAAGTCAAATCTATTTCCAATATAGCAGATTCAGTTTATTAGGGCTATGTTGGACTTGAGAAGGGCCCGAACTTACCTCCCTTGGGTTCATGCAGAGGTTCTGGCTGCATTAGCAAGTGACTTGCTGTCAAGGCAGGTAGCAGCCGCATTCTCAATACAGAGACTGCTCGGCCTTATGGCAGCCACAGTCGCAGTGGTTATGTTCACTCGGCTTTGAATGAGACCCCTACAGAAATTATTCATTCGGGTCTTTGTTTAGGGTAACAATGGTCGTAGGACACATCTCCATCTACCAAGTGATGTAGCAGAGATGCTTTAGTGGTGGACACATTTGGACAACCTGTTGGAGGGCCTTTTCTCCCACCCAGCCCAACCTGAGTCATTATGACAGATGGTTTGCTCCTTAATTGGGGAGCATGCTGAGACGGCCTGCAAGTACATGGAGTCTGGCAGGTATTGGAGACAATGCACCATATCAGTTTCACTGAGTGCCTGGCATTTGAAAAGGCCCTAAAGGTTTTTGACACTTGGTCTCTGGGGTCAGATGATACCGGTGGTAATGGATAATACTACAGTAGTGGAGTACCTAAACAAACAAGGGGGAAGGTGATTGTCGGCATTGACCACCATGACACTCTGCATATTCAAGTGGTGTATCCAGAGAGGGATAGAGCTTATAGCAATTCACATCATGGGCACGTGTAACACCCTGGGAGACTCATTAAGCTGGATACATCAGAGCTCCCATGAGTGGCAGTTGGACAGAGCTGTTCTGTGCTTGTTGTTCAGATGTTGGGGCTGCCACCAGTGGACTACTTCACAACTGAAGAAAATGCATTTTGCAGCCAGGACTGCAGCAGAATGGGAGTCGGACCTGTGTCTTTGGGGGACGCCTTCCTGCTTCAATAGTTCGGGCAGCTCTTCTATCTGTTCCCTCTGTTTCCGTTACTCACCAGAGTCCTCATGAAGATCCAAGAGGATGGCACAGATTGCATTTTGATAACTCCATTCTGGCCATGGCAAGCATGGTTCACTCCTTTCCTCTGACAGAGCAGAGGATGCCACTTTAAGTTCCTGTCCATACCAAGCCTTCTGTCCTGCAGCCACAGACGGATCCATCAACCCAATCTGCTTAGACTCATGGTATGGAGGATATGGTACAAGGTGCTACCTTGAGTCTTCTTCCAGTTCTCATGGCCATCATTGAGGTGGCTCGGAAGTATCTTATGCTAAAAAATGGGCAGCCTTTGGGGACTTCTCCAAGGTTGAGGCTTTAATCTGACTTGTTCTTCAATTCAAGATGTACTTCATTTCCTGTTTTCGTTGCCCACTAGGGACCTGAAACACACTTCACTTAGGGTCTACCTAGCAGCAATTTCTGCCTCACATGTGTTCTACACTTTTTCCCCCACCCCCTCGTGTGTCAGTTTTTCCAAGGTGCAAGGGATCTTGTGCCTCTGATTTGACCATCTGTCAGTGGAGCCTCTCGGTGGTCCTGAAAGCATTGACAACTAAACCATTTGAACCTCTGGCAATGACTAACCTCTGCTTGTTGTCCTTGAAAGTTGCATTCCTAGCTGTGATAACATCTGCTTGCTGTGCCAGCAAGATTTGTGCTTTCTGGGTTGACTTACCTTACACAGTTTTCTATAAGGATAAGTCATTCTTCACTCCAACATAACCTTTTTACCTAAAGTAATTTCCGAGTTCCATTTAAGTCAGGATGTCATGTTACTAACCTCTTTCTAGTCCACGTCTTTGCCCTTGGAATCTATGATGCATACCTTGGGCATTTGTAGAGCACTTGTCTTTTACAAGGCAAGAACAGAGCCATTTTGTCAGTCCCTAAGACTTTTTCTGTGCTATGGAGGCCTCCAGAAGGGACTTCCGGTGTCGTCTCAATGTTTAGCCTCTTGATTGCTGCAGATGATAAAGCTGGCATATGGGATTGCTGGGTTGGAATTCGGTGGCTGGGTCACTTCACATTTGACTTGAAGTCAAGCTACTTCTCTAGCCTTTGAAAGAAGGGTGCCCCTACCAGACCTTTGCTCGGCTGTGACTTTGTCACTACTGCCCACATTCATAAGACATTACTGGCTGGATTGCGGATTGCGCCTTTGGGTGGGTGGTTCTCTCCTCTCTAGTATAATAAGATGCCGACCCTCCTCCAATAAGTCTGCTCATTAGTCTCCTGACCACGAAGAAGAAAGGCAGGTTGCTTACCTGTAGATGTAGTTCTTCAAGTGGTCATCTGTGCTTTCACACAGCCTACCCAACGTCCCCGCTTCAGTGTCATACTCGAGTTCGATGTTGGGTACCAAAGATGTTTCTTCTCAGTTCTGAGGCCACAATGTCAGTCTCAATGAACTGAGGGAATGACTGGGAACCTGCTAAAGACATGCACATTGGGATGGTGTGGGAGGGATTCCCATCAAAATTCCTCAACTGTAGAAAGCTCCCAAATCGAGGCTCTGTGCAGGCGCAGAGCCCATATGTGTGAATCCACAGATAACCACTCGAAGAACTACAGCTACAGGTAAGCAACCTGTCCATCCTGATTAAGGAGGGAGATTGGGCACTAGAAGTGCAGTGGTTGAAGAGACAAAGGAGACAAAAGAGACAGAGGCTAAGAGGTAAGTGGGTTGCAGGAAGCCCAGGGCGCTGCCCTTTATCCTTCTGACTGGCTGTGAGCTCACCAGGAGCTTCTGAGAGCTCCAACTGAATTGGAGGGGTGTGGCCTGAGTACTCCCAGCAGCTGACTGGGCGGGAAGCTTCAGTCTGTTTCCCGCCTCCCAGCTGAGCAGAGCAGAGCAGAGCAAGCTGCTCCAGCTGGTCCAGGGACTACAGAAGCAGGCAAGCTCCCAGAGAGCGAGTGACCAGAGCGAGCGAACAGGGGGAGCAAACAGGAGTTGGCCAGGGGAGTTGCAGTGGTTGAAGAGACAAAGGAGACAAAGGAGACAGAGGCTAAGAGGTAAGTGGGTTGCAGGAAGCCCAGGGCGCTGCCCTTTATCCTTCTGACTGGCTGTGAGCTCACCAGGAGCTTCTGAGAGCTCCAACTGAATTGGAGGGGTGTGGCCTGAGTACTCCCAGCAGCTGACTGGGCGGGAAGCTTCAGTCTGTTTCCCGCCTCCCAGCTGAGCAGAGCAGAGCAGAGCAAGCTGCTCCAGCTGGTCCAGGGACTACAGAAGCAGGCAAGCTCCCAGAGAGCGAGCGAACAGAGCGAGCGAACAGGGGGAGCAAACAGGAGTTGGCCAGGGGAGTTGCAGTGGTTGAAGAGACAAAGGAGACAAAGGAGACAGAGGCTAAGAGGTAAGTGGGTTGCAGGAAGCCCAGGGCGCTGCCCTTTATCCTTCTGACTGGCTGTGAGCTCACCAGGAGCTTCTGAGAGCTCCAACTGAATTGGAGGGGTGTGGCCTGAGTACTCCCAGCAGCTGACTGGGCGGGAAGCTTCAGTCTGTTTCCCGCCTCCCAGCTGAGCAGAGCAGAGCAGAGCAAGCTGCTCCAGCTGGTCCAGGGACTACAGAAGCAGGCAAGCTCCCAGAGAGCGAGCGAACAGAGCGAGCGGACAGGGGGAGCAAACAGGAGTTGGCCAGGGGAGTTCGGCAGGGGAGGTCAAGGGGGAGGCCCCTAACATTTTTTTTTAACTAACTTTTTCCCATTTATTTGTCTTGTAACACACACTTCCACACCAGTGGGACTCTGCTTTTAACCTCTACTGAGTAGAGGAGCAGGCACAGGCTAGTCTAGAACAATCACAAAGCTAGACACAAAAAGGGAAAAGGGGCTATGGAAGGACAAGACTCTCCAGTGGTGGTGACCTGCAAGGTGTGTGCCATGTTTGTTTTCTTGCCTGAGAACAACATGGCCTACACCTGCAACAAGTGCAAGTTGATCTCGCTGCTGGAGGAAAAAGTAAGTGGACTGGAGCGGCGACTGTCAACCCTCCGGGGAATAAGAGAACACGAAGAGTTCTTGGACAGAATGGGGGAACTACAGCAGCAAAGGGCAGACCAGAAGCTTGAAGAGCAACAGCAAGATGAGGCAGAAGTGGGAAATGCTGAGGAGAAGAAAAATGGAGTAGAGGATACTCCTTGGAAAACGGTGACAGTTAGGAGAAGAAGAACTAGACGCCACTCTGCACCAGTGGAAGCGGTGGAGCTGTGGAACCGATTCCAGGTACTTGCAGATGAGAGTGGAGGACAGCCTGCAGAGGAAGAATCACAGGGGAACCTGCATGAGAGTGAGCAAGAGGCTAAAGGTCAGTCAAACAGAGGCGATGAAACCCAGGCCTACAAGAAGAAGAAGAGAAGAGTGGTAGTAGTGGGAGACTCCTTGCTGCGTGGGATCGAGACCCAAGTATGTCGCGAAGACCCGTGGACTCGCCAGGTATGTTGTCTCCCGGGAGGACAGATTAGAGACGTGACTGAAAGGTTGCCTGCACTCATAAAGCCCACTGACAGGTATCCCTTTCTTCTCATCCATGTGGGAACAAATGATACCGCCAAGCGGAGCTACGAAGAGATCACGTCAGACTTTGAAGCTTTGGGAAGGAAACTCAAGAACTTTGGGGCCCAGATAGTTTTCTCATCCATCCTTCCAGTAGTTAGAAGAGGGATAGAAAGGGAACGAAAAATACTCCGGGTGAATGACTGGCTACGAAGGTGGTGCCGACGAGAGAGATTTGGATTCTGGGACCACGGGCTATACTTCCTGGAAGATGGGCTGTTGGCTAGGGATGGGTTGCACCTCACAAAGGCTGGGAAGAATGTGAACAAACAGAACGAACTTGAACTCTTAATACAGGAGGGAAATTATGACTTGATAGGTATAACTGAGACTTGGTGGGATGACTCTCATGACTGGAATACAGCAATTGAAGGATATAACTTGTTCAAAAAGAACAGGAGGAACAGAAAGGGAGGCGGGGTTGCACTGTATGTGAAAAATACATATCTCTGCACAGAAATACAGGAGGAGGAGCTTGGTAGCCCCATCGAGAGCATCTGGGTTGAAATAAATGGAGCAAAGAATAAAAGGAACCTGGTGGTCGGAGTCTACTACCGGCCACCCAATCAAGGAGAAGCCAAGGATGAAACTTTTGAAAAGCAAATAGCCAATGTTTTAAGGAAGCATGATGTAGTAGTAATGGGGGACTTCAATTTCCCCGATATTTGTTGGGAGACAAATTCTGCAAAACATGGCCCCTCCAGGAAATTCCTGACTTGTGTGGCGGATAACTTCCTCCTACAGAAAGTAGAGGAAGGAACTAGAGGATCGGCTATCCTTGACTTGATCCTAACCAACAGAGATGACTTAGTGGATAAAGTAGCAGTTACAGGAACTCTGGGGGAAAGCGACCATGTTGTACTTGAGTTCTTGGTTCTAAGGGAAGCAAAAGCCGAGTGTACTCAAACGCGTACCCTGGATTTTAGGAAAGCTGATTTTAATAAACTCAGAACAATGATCAGTAAGGTCCCATGGCAAACAATGCTAGCGAGAAAAGGAGTCCAAGATGGGTGGGAACTTTTAAAAAAGGAAATTCTCAAGGCACAATCACAAACAATTCCAACAAGAAGAAAAGGTGGAAGACAACAGAAGAAGCCAATGTGGCTTCACAAAAAGCTTAGGGATGACCTGAAAACAAAAAAGGACACATATAGGAAGTGGAAAGAAGGCCAAGTAACAAAGGAAGAGTACAGGCAGGTAGCACAGAATTGCAGGGATGGCGTCAGGAAGGCTAAAGCGGAGAACGAGGTGAGGTTAGCGAGGGATGCTAAAAACAACAAAAAGGCTTTCTTCAGCTACGTGCATAGTAAAAGGCAGAGGAAAGAAATGGTTGTTCAGCTATTAAATAAGGATGGCAAAATGATAACAGATGACAAAGAAAAGGCAGAGGTGCTCAATTCCTACTTTGGCTCAGTCTTCTCCCAAAAGAGGGTCTATGACCCCCCTGGCAAAGGCGAAGTACAGGCTGAAGGGGCAGGATTGCAGCTTGAGATCGACAGGCATATGGTCAAGGAACACCTCATTACTTTGAATGAGTTCAAATCTCCAGGGCCAGATGAACTGCATCCTAGAGTAATAAAGGAACTGGCAGAAGAACTCTCAGAACCGCTGTCTATTCTCTTTGAGAAATCATGGAGGACCGGGGAAGTGCCAGATGACTGGAGGAGGGCTAACGTTGTCCCTATCTTCAAAAAGGGTAAAAAGGAGGAACCTGGGAACTACAGACCAGTCAGTCTGACATCAATCCCTGGGAAAATTCTGGAGCAGATCATAAAGCAATCCATCTGGAAGCACCTTGACAACAATGCCGTGATTACTCGAAGCCAACATGGATTTGTCAAAAACAAGTCCTGCCAGACAAATCTGATCTCATTTTTTGATCAAGTCACCTCCCTTGTAGACCGTGGGAATGCTGTAGACATCATATACCTCGACTTCAGCAAAGCTTTCGACAAAGTGCCCCATGATATCCTGATGAGCAAACTTGCTCGAAGTGGGCTAGATGAAACAACGATCATGTGGATCCACAGTTGGCTACAGAATCGGACTCAAAGAGTGCTTATCAATGGGACCTTCTCAAGCTGGGGAGAGGTAACGAGTGGGGTACCGCAGGGCTCAGTCCTGGGCCCAGTGCTCTTCAACATTTTTATTAATGACTTGGAGGAGGAGGTGCAGGGAATGCTGATCAAATTTGCAGATGACACAAAATTGGGAGGGATAGCTAATACTTTGGAAGACAGAAACAAAATTCAAAGTGATCTGGATAGACTGGAGTGCTGGGTAGAAAACAACAGAATGGCATTTAATAGGGACAAATGCCAAGTTCTGCACCTAGGAAAAAGAAACCAAATGCACAGTTACAAGATGGGGGATACGTGGCTCAACCACACTACGAGCGAGAAGGATCTTGGAATTGTTGTCGATCACAAGCTGAATATGAGCCAACAATGTGATGTGGCTGCAAAAAAGGCAAATGCTATTTTGGGCTGCATTAATAGAAGCATCGCTTCCAAATCCCGGGAAGTACTAGTTCCCCTCTACTCAGCACTGGTTAGGCCTCATCTGGAGTACTGTGTCCAGTTCTGGGTACCACACTTTAAGAAGGATGCAGACAAGCTGGAGAGGGTTCAAAGGAGGGCAACAAAGATGATCAGGGGACTGGAAACAAAGCCCTATGAAGAGAGACTGAAAGAACTGGGCATGTTTAGCCTTGAGAAGAGAAGACTGAGGGGAGATATGATAGCACTCTTCAAGTACTTGAAAGGTTGTCACAGAGAAGAAGGCCAGGATCTCTTCTTGATCATCCCAGAGTGCAGGACACGGAATAATGGGCTCAAGTTACAGGAAGCCAGATTCCGGCTGAACATCAGGAAAAACTTCCTGAGTGTCAGAGCAATACGGCAATGGAACCAATTACCTGGGGAGGTGGTGGGCTCTCCCACACTGGAGGCCTTTAAGACGAGGCTGGACAGCCATTTGTCAGGGATGCTCTGACTTGGATTCCTGCATTGAGCAGGGGGTTGGACTCGATGGCCTTGTAGGCCCCTTCCAACCCTACTATTCTATGATTCTATTCTATAAGTCCACTAACTGGGGGTACTTGCCAGGTTTGTGGAGTACTATCATCCTGGCCCTCCTCCATGTACCTAGGACCTCCTTCCCATCCAGGTTACTATTCAAAAGAAGTTTAAAATGTGGCAACACGTCCTCATGAAATGTTTTGAATAATTCCCCTGTGAAGGGGTCTATTCTTGGGGATTTTCCAGGTTTAAGCTTTTGAATTACACCTTTTATCTCCTCCTCTGAAATAGGGTGATTTAAGTATTCTCTGTGAGATTGGGAGATTCTTTTCAGTCCCAGGGAGCCCAATATCCCTGTTATCTCGACCTTATCCAGGTTGTCTGAGCTGTAAAGGTTGGAATAGAACCTCTGGAAAGCCTTATTTATAGCCTGTTGTTTTGTCTCCGCTCCTTGCTCTTCATTCTTGACTGCTAGAATGTCATTTCTAGTCCTTTTCCTTTTGAATGCTCTGGCCAAAATGTGGGAATTTTTTATTCCCCAACTCGTAGTACTGATGTTTGAGGTGGATTAGAGAAGTTTGATCATCGTCCAAATCCAGAGCTTATAGTTAACTTCTTTTCGAGGTTAATGCCTTGTATGTTTTAGGTTTGTCTGATCTCTGGTGTTCATATGACAGGCAATATATCTCCTCCAATATCTGCAGCTGAGCATGCTTTTAGAGGGTTTTTTTAGTGTGGAAACTTCTTGAATAAAGAGACCTCTCGGGATCACCTTTAGAATGTTCCACAATAAAGCATTAGGAACCCCCAGCTGGGCATTTTTATTAAAGAAATTTTGTAATACTAGCTTTTACTTTATCTACTAGGGGTTGGCAGATGAGAAGGGAAGCGTTTAGCCTCCAAATTTAAGTTTATTCTTTTGGATCATGTAGCTCAGCCCTAGGGTCAGGCCAATTGGAGCATGATCGGACACCATAATTAAACCAATCTCACTGTCACTAATTGCACGTAGCAGTGATCTTGTTACAAATAAACAGCCAATATGCGAGTATGTTCGATGTCTAGCGGAAAAGAAAGTGTAGTCCCTTACAGTTCTATTTCTTTCCCTCCAGACATCCAGGAGGCCCTTCTCCCACAAACTTTCATCAATTTTCTGTGAGACTGGTAACACATGGCAGTCAAAGTGGTGTCCAGATATTTATCCAAATTTATTTATCCAAATTTATTTATTTATTCATTCATTCATTCATTCATTTCATTTCTATACCACCCAATAGCTGAAGCTATCTGGGTGGTTCACAGCAATTATATTCATATCTCCTCCCACCACCACTTCCCCTGTAGTGAATCTCTCCAGAGTGTTAAGGAAATCAGTCTTGAATGCTCTTGAGATTAGTTAGGGGCATAGAACAAACCTATAGTCAGTTCTCAGCCACCCACTGATCCCCTAACATAGTGCCCCTCTGGATCCTTAAGCTCTGCTTCCACCACAAATGAGTACTGTTTAGCAAAAATGATTGCAACTTCACAACGTTTGGTTGATTTGCCTACGCAGAACTGCTCACCCAACTGATGGTGAGTTAAAACTCTTTTCACTGATGTACTCTGGTGAGTTTCCTTAATAAAAGTGCATCTGGCCTGATTCTTCTAATTGGGTTGACTACCCTCTGTCTTTTTACTGCAGAGCATAACATAACCTACTGACGTTAAAGGAGAAAATTTTAAGGTCACTCATATCTGTACCATGAGTCTGAGGTGAAGTCCTCTGTACCACTGTGTATAAACAGCAACAGCAGTTCCACTGTTCTGTCCAGGAACTCTTCATGTTTTCTTATTCCCTGGGGGGTCGACAGTCACTGCTCCAGTCCTCTTACTTTTTCTTCCAGCAGCGTGATCAACTTGCACTTGTTGCAGGTGTCAGCCATGCTGATCTCAGGCAAGAAAACAAACATTGCACAGATTTTGCAGGTCACCACCACTGGAGAGTCTTTTCCTTCCATAGTCTCTATTCCCTTTATGTTTCTAGCTTTCTGATTGTACTGGAATAGCCTGTGCTTTGTCCTCTATTCACTGGAGGTTAACAACAGAGTCCCACTGGTATGGAAGTGTGTGTTACAAGGAAAAGAATTACAAAAAAAAAAGTTCCCCCTTGACCTCCCTTGGCAAACTCCTGTTTGCTCTCCATGTTTGCTTGTTCTGATCACTCGTTGTCTGGGAGCTTGCTTGCTTGTATAGCCCCTAGACCAGCTGGAGCAGCTTGCTCTGCTCTGCTCTGCTCTGCTCAGCTAGGAGGCGGGAAACAGATTGGAACTTCCTGCCCACACAGCTGCTGGGAGTACTCAGGCCATACCCCTTCAATTCAGTTGGAGCTCTCAGGAACACATGGTGAGCACGCGGCGACTTATATTTTATCCTTTCAAAATTATGAAGTGCATTGGGGAGCTGGGCTTTTTGTAATAACTGGCAACCCTCACTGTAATGTTGTGGGACTGGTCTAGGGCTTCCTGCTTCAGGCTGAGGGTGTGATGAGCCCTCTCAATGTCCACATCTGAGAGAGGCATGTTTGAACAGAGTTCTCCAAACCACCAAAAGAGCAGTTACATTCCCCTCCTCACCTTCCATCAAGCTGCAGATCCAAATATTCTGGCATTGATTGTGATTTTCCAAATTCTCCACTTTATCCTGGCAAGTCTGGGTTACAGTCTTGAGGTGCTTAAGCTGCTGCTGTTTAATAAGGCTGTGCTCCATAGCCATGTTCACTGTATCCTCAACTTCCATAGGTTTTGCATGGAATGTGGTCAATTTCAAATCAACTAGTGGCAGTGGTTTTGATCAGTCCTCTTGTAATTCACTATGGGGTTGTTGAAATAACACTCCAAGGTTGTCGTCTTTCTGTGGGCCACACTGCCTTTTGGCTGGTGGAGGCAGGAGCAAGAAACCTATGCATTCATCTTGGCTCGTTCTCAGGCCACATGCCCATTGCACTGTATTTCTGATACAATGTGTCAGGGCTGGGACATGAGCAGCAATTTGGCAAAAGTCAGGACCAAGGAGCAATTGGGATCAAAGGGCAAAGCAGAAGGCAGGACTGAAGAATAAACCAATAGACTGGATCAAAGAGCAAGACCAGAAATGCAAGACAAGCCAGAGTTCAGGTAGACCTAGTGCTTGAGCAAAGATCTGCTGAGACTGGAAGCCCTCTTGTACTCCTCCCTGTCTCAGAGGAGCCAAAGGCCAGCTCAAGTGGAGCCAGTTCATGTTCTTTGCTGAGAAACTCACCTCATGGGGCAGTGGTCAACAGTTCCTGACAGTACCCACACATACACTTGCTAGGGTGTGGTTAACTGCAACCATACCAGCCTGTTTTGTTGGGGTTGAAGCAATGGAATGTGTGGACCTTCACTGGAGCATGAACATTCTTTGCAGGCTCCCTGGAGCAAATGTCAGGGTGATAGTCTTCCTAATCAATGATACAGTGTTGTCTATAATGATTATTTTTAAGTCTACAAACCTCTGCACATGGTACTCTTCATGACCCTGGAGGCTGTGGTGTGAGTTCGGGAAAGGGGCTTGAGTGGTAGGATTTCAGCTGAGACACGTGGAAGATTGCATGGAGCTTTATGGCTTTGGGAAGCTCTAGTTTATAAGTGATGGGGTTAGGGTTAAGGTAGGGAAAGGCCCTTGGAATCAATGTTCCCCTCTGCCAAAGGGTGGTGCTCTGTGGACAGCCATACCTTTTCCCTGACTATGAAGTGGGGTGCTGCTGGCTGATGCCAATCTGCCTGGCATTCGTGGCTTTCTTTGGCATGGTCTATCAGCCAGACTGATTCCACTTTGAACTTGCATAACTGTGTTAGCTGCTTACCAGCAGCAGCAGTAAGAGCAGATCACCAACAAGGAGGAGGCAAGCAAAGCGGAATGAACCCCGAGGGTGATGCCCATAATTGGCATAGAATAGACTCTGGAATATGGACGTGTGGATTGTTGTAAGCAAACTCCCCAAGTGGTAGGCGTGGGACCCGGTCATCTTGGTGATAACTAAAGAAGCAGTGGAAGTACTGTTCTAAGACTTGGTTTATCCCCTCTGTTTGGTCATTGGTTTGTAGATGGTAGGCTGTAGACAAACATACCTGAATTCCTTGGAGTTTCATGGCAGCTTTCCAGAACTGGAAAGTGAACTGAGACCCATGGTTGAAGATTACATTGTCTGGGAGCCTGTGTAAGTGGAACACCTGGTTGATAAATATCTGGATGGTTTGGAGGGCAGACTGCAGCCCTTGTGTTTGCATAAAGTGTGCCAACTTGATTGATGTATCTACTGTGGCCAGGACCACTGTATGCCCATGTAAAGGCAGGAGCACAACAATTAAATCCAGTGAGATATTAGCCCACAGTCATTGGAAAGTAGGCAGCATCTGCAAGAAATCCTGAGGCCTGTGACATGGTACCTCAGCTTGGGCACAGAACTCTATGTAGAGCTTTATATCCTTTCAAACCAAAAGGCATGAGTTAATAATTTCACAGTTTAAAAAAAATTCCGGTGCCCCTCAGTAGGAATGTCATGATGCTGGTTAAAGTCCTGGATTCTAAGAGGGCCTTCAGGAATGTAAAACCTCTGGTGGTGGAACAAGCAATTGTCTGTCTCATGCATCTGAGAGGAGCCATTATCTACCAGTTGCAATACTGCCTGAAGCTCAGCCTGAGTTGACGGATAAGGCCTTCTGGATTTGGGAAAGGCAATACCTGTCGATGATCCTATTGACAAAATTGGTCAGAGTCAACATAGGGGTGAGGGGAATTCCTTACTGGAGCAAAGTTCATATTCCCAGTATAAGGCATCTGCCTTGTCATTCTGTGTACCTGGTTGGTGTGTTATTTTTGTCACGGTGCTTTGTTTTAATTTATTACTGGCTTCAAGAAAAAATAAGTTCAGAAATGAAAAAAATAGCTCTTTGCTGCAGGCTTGCTTCCCTGTTTACTGGCTAGACTTTAACTTGAGAAAGAGAGAGATAATTATATTGGCCTGAACCAGAATGATCAGGCATTTTAGGAAGGCCATGATACCCTCCATTGCCAGGCCATTGAGTCTTAGATTCCTGGGAACATTATTAAAGTTGTTTAAGATCAAAGAGAGGCAACTCTGTGCCATCCAGATACTTTAGACAACAACTCCCATCATCATTGACCATTGTCCCTGGTGGGCTGAGGATATTTGTAGTACAAAACATCTGGAAGGCACCAAGTTGTCTAACCCTGGTTTAGAAATTCCTTCATGTTCTATGATACATATTTTAATGCTGAATTCTAAAAAATATTGTATTACAAGTGGGACTTGCAAGTCTTACATGCCTCATGTTACCAGATGAGTGACAATCTGAATGGCTGCATTAACATCCCTCCCCTTTCACCACTGAAAGCATTTGCTGAATCTAGTCTTTTGCTACCTAATGTGGCAACCACAGAACAAGCTCAGAAATGAATGAAAAATGCAGTGCATTATTTTGTCAGCATCTATTGTTGATAGGAGCTGTAGGTAAAGTGATGTTTTATTACTTTCTCTTCTGGGTCTGCACTTTCTCTTCTGGGTCTGATGTCACCTAGATTGCTCATCAAAATCCACTCCAACATATCATCAATGATCTACAGTCCATTCTCGACAATGACACTTCCCTCTCAAGCGGCCTTGTGTGGTAGATCTGTCTTTACTTAGAGATAGCCCCATAATCTAAAGCAGCCACACAGACAGAGGGACCAGACCCTGCAACAAGCCCAGATGCCAGCTTTGACCCCATTTCTATACAGACAACACTACTGTTGGAAATAACATCAGCTATAACATCAGAGGCTCATTTACGTGCTTCTTTCAGTATAACACATGCTATTACCTGCCAACAATGCCCTTTTGTGTTCTTCATGGGACAAACATTGTCAATACAAAAGAATAAATGGACACAAATCTGACATCAGAAATTGCAACATTCAAAAAATAGTGGGAGAACATAGCAATCTCCCAGGACACTCTAATACTGACCTGAAGGTTGCCATTTTCTTATATATATATAAAAGCCAAAAATTGTGTGTGTGTTAGTGGCTGGCTGCAGGGCCGTCTGTAACACAGGGAATAAGGCGGAGCTGCCCTGGGTGTAACCACACTGTAGGGGCCCACTGAGCCTGCCATTTGGGCCCTACAGTTGCTGCCCCTTTTACTTCACATTCTCACTTGCCAGAGTGTATGACAGGAGTCACTGGGTTACATTATTACTTTGTTTATACTTTCCCTTACTAACAAGTACACACTCTCAATCATGGAACAGGCCAGGTTTCTGATTTCAGCTATGAGTCATCCTATTGGCCATCTTTCATTCTGTTGGTCTCTCTTCCATTCACTCTGATTTTCTTCACCTTGGATTGGCTGGCTGCCATTTGTTCCCTCCCCTTTACTCATGGTTTCTTTTCTGACTGTGCAGAGCATTTAGTTTCTGTCCCCTCTTCCTGCAATATCCAGCGAGCAAGCAAGTTAATGTTAAATATCTTTACCCCATTCAATGCCAGATGTATCTGTAAATTGTTGTTGTTCAGTCGTTCAGTAGTGTCCGACTCTTCGTAACCCCATGGACCATAGCACGCCAGGCCTTCCTGTCCTGCGCTCTCTCCCGGAGCGTGCTCAAGTCCATATTCATCGCATCAGTGATGCTATCTAGACATCTCATCCTCTGCTGTCCCTTTCTCCTTTTGCCTTCAGTCTTTCCCAGCATCAGGGTCTTTTCCAGGGAGTTTTCTCTTCGCATTAGGTGGCCACAATATTTTAGCTTCAGCTTCAGTATCTGTCCTTCCAATGAGCAGTCAGGGTTGATTTCCTTTAGGATTGACTGATTTGACCTCCTTGCAGTCCAGGGCACTCGTAAGAGTCTTCTCCAGCACCATAGTTGGAAAGCATCAATTCTTCGGCGCTCAGCCTTCCTTATAGTCCAGCTATCACAGCCATACATTGCTACTGGGAAAACCATAGCTTTGATTATACAGACCTTTGTCGGCAAGGTGATGTCTCTGCTTCTTACTATGCTGTCTAGGTTGGCCATAGCTTTCCTCCCAAGGAGCAAGCGTCTTTTAATTTCATGGCTACACTCACCGTCTGTGGCGATCTTGGAGCCCAAGAAAATAAAATCTGTCACTGCTTCCATTTCTTCTCCTTCCATATGCCAGGAAGTGATGGGGCCAGATGCCATGATCTTCATTATTTTAATGTTGAGTTTCAAACCAGCTTTTGCACTCTCCTCTTTCACCCTCAACAAGAGGCTCTTGAGATCCTCTTCGCTTTCTGCCATTAGGGTGGTATCGTCTGCGTATCTGAGGTTGTTGATAATTCTCCCGGCAATCTTAATTCCGACCTGTGATTCATCCAACCCAGCGTTTCTCATGATGTACTCTGCATATACGTTAAATAAGCGGGGTGACAATATGCAGCCTTGTCGTACTCCTTTCCCAATTTTGAACCACTCGGTTGTTCCATGTCTGGTTCTTACTGTTGCTTCTTGACCCTCATACAGGTTTCTCAGGAGACAGGTAAGGTGGTCTGGTACCCTCATCTCTTTCAGAATTTGCCAGCGTTTGTTCTGATCCACACAATCAAAGGCTTTAGCATAGTCAATGAAGCAGAAATAGACATTTTTCTGGAATTCTCTTTCTCCATGATCCAGCGAAAGTTGGTGATTTGATCTCTAGTTCCTCTGCCTCTTCGAAACCCAGCTTGTACTTCCGGTAGTTCTCGGTTCGCATACTGCTGAAGCCTAGCTTGTAGGATTTTGAGCATCACCTTGCTGGCATGTGAAATGAGTGCTATTGTACGGTACTTTGAACACTCTTTGGCGTTGCCCTTCTTTGGAATTGGAATGTAAACTGACCTTTTCCAGTCTTGTGGCCACTGTTGAGTGTTCCAAATTTGTTTGCATATTGTGTGCAGCACTTTAACAGCATCATCTTTTAGGATCTTAAATAGCTCAGCTGGAATACTGTCATCTCCACTAGCTTTGTTGTTAGTGATGCTTCCTAAGGCCCACTTGACTTCACTGTCTAGGATGTCCGGCTCAAGTTCAGTGACCGCACTATCATGGCTATCAGGGACATTCAGATCTTTCCTGTATAGTTCTTCTGTGTATTCTTTCCACCTCTTCTTAATCTCATCTGCTTCTGTTAGGTTCCTGCCTTTTTTGTCCTTTATCATGCCCGTCTTTGCACAAAACGTTCCCTTGAGATCTCCGATTTTCTTGAAGAGATCTCTAGTCTTTCCCATTCTATTGTTTTCCTCGATTTCTTTGCATTGTTCGTTTAAGAAGGCCTTCTTGTCTCTCCTTGCTATTCTCTGGAACTCTGCATTCAGTTGGATATATCTTCCCCTTTCTCCCTTGCTTTTCGCTTCCCTTCTTTCCTCAGCTACTTGTAAAGCCTCATCAGACAGCCACTTGGCTTTCTTGCATTTCTTTTTCTGTTAGTAGTGTGTGATTAACACTAACGTGAAATGTGGTACGGTGTGTGCTTGCCTGTCTGAGGGGCTGGGATGACACAGTGGAGTGGAGACTTGGGGCTTTATTCATAAAAGAGTGAACTAGGGGGAATTGAGAAGACAATTGCAAAATGAAGGGCAAAATAGCAGAGTTTTATGTGTAGCTGAATTTAAGATTTTTGGGTTTGTGTGTTTGTGGCTTGGCTGCAGGGCCATCTGTAAGACAGGGCATTAGGGGGAGCTGCCCTGGGCTAATCACACTGCAGGGGCCACTGAGCCCGCCATTTGGGCCCTAGAGTTGCTGCCGCTTTTAGTTCACATTCTCACTTGCCAGAGTGTATGACAGGAGTCACTGGGTTACATTACTACTTTATTTATACTTCCCCTTACTAACAAGGACACACTCTCAATCATGGTACAGGCCAGGTTTCTGATTTCACCTACCACTCATCCTATTGGCCATCTTTCATTCTATTGGTCTCTCTCCCATTCACTCTGACTTCCTTCACCTTGGATTGGCTGGCTGCCGTTTGTTCCCTCTCCTTTACTCATGGTTTCTTTTCTGACTGTGGAGATCATTTAGTTTCTCTCCCCTGTTCCTGCAATATCCAGCAAGGAAGCCTCTGTTGAACATTTTAATAGTGGTATGAGATTCAGTGTGGATTATATTGTAGTAGCGCTTACAGATTCAGTCTCTTACATTTTTAGTAGTGTTTTTTATTCAATCTGCTCATTATAATTGTTGTGCTTTTTTAATCAAGTCTGGTGGATTCAACATGACTCCAAAAAAACGGAAACTTGTTCGACAAGTTTCTCCGAAAGCAAAGATATCAAAACTACTTCCTAATATTTAACTTTAGGTCCATAGTTGTTGGCGCCAGCGCCATCATGTCGCCCATCATGCTGCTCGGGAATCTCCATGTTCTTCCCACATACAGTTATAACTTCCAGAATTAGTTAGTAACAATCAGCAAAAATTGTGTGGTGTCCTCTTTTTAAGAATTTTTTAAAAAAATAATAAACGAAAAATCTCCTCAATTTTCCTTTTCACCTTTCTTTTGGAGCCTTTCCGAGAAGCGTAAACCTACCTTAATGTGTTTCTAACAAATAGTACCTATGACAAAATTATATCCCAGGCAATGCCGGATATATCAGTTAGTTCTCCAATAAAGGAATTTCAACGAACTTAAGAAGTGTGATTCTGACTTCTGGTCAGAGCCAATGTCGCCCTTGCAGCATCCCACGAAGTCTCCACGGGACGCTATCTCAAACAGCTTTTTAAAAGGTTGAAAACCCTTTTTATCTCTCCCCTGGAATGAGAAGGGGAGGCTGGAGTAGCTCTGGATGAAGTTTTGGAAGAACAGCTCTCTCGGCATATTAGCAAGGGGGCTGTACTCCAGGGCTAGTCTGCCAGAGCTTAATCATCGCTCAAAGTTGATCCTCCTAATTAATTAGGAGAAATTAGGGCTGACATGCTCCATTGTAGTTTATGGATTAAGAAACGCCAACAACATTTGAGGAATGGATTAAGAAATATCAATAATATTTGAGGATATGCAAGATTTGTTTGAAGAGAAGGAGGATTACACCAAGGCGAAAAAAAGGATCGCCTACCCCACCACCACACCTCCCTTGGCAAAGGCTCCAAGAAGCAGCAGTTACTTGCTCTGATAAAAACTTTGTCCTTGCAATTTGCGGAACAGGCTAAGAGGCTGGATACCATCCAAAATTCCATCACTGCCCTGCAAGGGGCTGTGGATTTAATTAACGCTTCTTGGCAAAAAACGGAGGCGAAGGCTAACGAGCTGCAAGATCGGCTGGCAGGGAATGAAACTACGTCACAAGCTTTTTCAACAATTTTTTGGTCAGAATTTCTCAACTGGAGACGTTAGCACGCAGGGCAAATGTACGTATCACTGTTATTAAATATTTACCTATTGACATAAATCTGTCTAGTTTTGTAGATAAGTTCCTGCATGAGATACTCCCTGTGCCATCTTATTTCATTCGATATCGAACAGGCATTCTGTGTGTCAAATGCCAAAGGGACTGGTTATACGATTATAGGCCAATTTGCAAGAATCTCCATAAAAACTTATATCCTGCATTTGGCAAGAGAGTCTGGAAACCTTTTTTGGAAACAAGATAAAGTTATGTTATTTCTGGATTACATCAGAGAAATTGCTGATAAAATAAGGCAATTTACCAAGGCGAAAAATATGGCAAAACAAATGAACTTACAATATCACTTAAAATATTCTGCTACATTTTGCATTTTTTCTGAAGGCCAAATGAAGAAGTTCCTAAATCATGAAATGGCGGAGGCGTGGCTGAATGGAAAATCGCTTGAGATTTCTGTTCCAGCACCATGAACTGGAATCTACAAACATGTTTTGCTAACTGGCTATGTTTAGTCTGGAAGATTCAGGCTAGACCAGAGATGTTTCTCTCTCTCTCTCTCTCTCTCTCTCTCTCTTTTTTCTTCTTCTTCTCTTATTTTTTCTCTCTTTTTCTCTTTTCTTTAAATCCTTTCTTTTTAAAATGGATATGATATACTGTACTTAAATTTCCTGTCTGAGGGTGTATAGAAATGTGTACACTCATTTATATATCTAGTACAAAATATATTAGTGATTGTTGTGAGGTTGATTTTAAGCTTTATTATTATACAACATTACAAAATTTATTAGTGATTTGTTGTTATTATTATTATGTATCCTTTTAAATCTCCTTTTTATTATTATTACTATCATTACTGGTTAGTAAGATTTTTGGCTGGTTAAATTGTTAAGCTTTATTATTATATGTTAGCTGAAGGTTTATACTGGAAATCCAGTATACAGTTACTGGAAATGTATTGTAGGCCTGCTTCCTTGCTATAAGACTGATGATATGATATTGAAATGTTAGGTCGATTATTTATGCTGTATTGAATTGTAATATTGCCAATGTATAGGTATAATTTTTAAGCAGAATGGGATTTGAAGTTTCTGTGTAATGGAGTTTAAATTTAATTCCTTTAAATAATTCTTTATATTTTTTCATATTTTTTTCCTTCCTTCTCCTTCTTCTGTTTTCTTTTTCTTTTCTGTTATTGCTGTGTCCTCCTAAGAACACTGTATTGTTGGGAAATTGTAGTTATTCATATTAGGTTGTTGGTATTGTTTATTTCATTTATAAAATTAAAAAATAGAATAAAAAGTATTAAAAAAAGAAGTGTGATTCTGTCTGTTTAGGTTCCAATAAAGACAATGGTTTCCTATCCCACTACAGGTATTAATTAACATAGGATGATTGTGTCAGCTATTGCTGTTGTGAATGGTCAGTTTACTTCATGAAGAATTGTCATAGGGTATTTGCATTTCATTGCCATTTGACCCCAGTTTTCCTCTAAACCTGTATATGCATATGTGTTACACCAAAGTTAACCATTTTCAGAGGAGTAGATGTATTAGTCTCTTGTAGCAAACATAGGAAAAGACTGGATGTAGAGACAGATGAGTGGAACTCTGCTTGCAGAATGGGGTTTTCCTGACTTCCAGCCCACAAAGAGGCTACTCCCAAAGGCCGAGGGACCCCTTGGGATGTTGTGTGATGGAGAACGGGGGTATACAGTGTGATCAGGAAACTAGAAGAATTCAATAAGTCTGCTTTGAGCAAGCAGAAGTGCCTTTCCTCTCAGGCAAGACATCTCTGAATCTAATCCTAAGATTCTTGTGGCACTCTAAACATAAACATAGACATGCACACACTGCCAATAGAATGCATTTGATGAAGTAGTCTCTTCCCCATTGTGTAAAGCTAGTGGGAAAGCAGAGTTCCACTCATCTATCTCTGGATACAATCTTTTGTAGCATTTGCTGCAAGAGATTAATACAACTACTCCTCTGGAAATGGTTAACTTTGATGCAACACCTATGCACTCAAAAGTTTTTTTTTAAATAATATAATAGTGTTTTGAACAGTGCAACTAAAGCTTTCATTTTTCTCACCCTTTCCCCCCCCCAAAAAAAAACCTTTACAGAAACATAAAATAGACCTCTTCTACAAACTGCGTCATGTAATGAATGAACTGATTGATCTTCGCAGACAGCTACTGTCTGGTCATTTGACCCAGGACCAGGTACGAGAGGTCAAGAGGCACCTCACTGTACGATTAGACTGGGGTAATGAGTAAGTATGGATACTATTTTGTTTTGACAAATGCTTATATGACAGAATTTGAAAACATTTGGAATGTGCTTGCTTGCTTGCTTGCAGCTGAATATAGGTTTAATACCCCTGCCCTATTCTTTATAGGCATATGGAAGAAGATATGATATAATTAAAACTGATGAAACGTCAGATCTATTTCTCTTGATCCTAAATATGTAAATTCATGTATGAATGCAAAACCTGTTACATTTGTGTTAGTTCTCTTGGATTTTGAATCAAAATAATTTTATATACTGTAGGTGCAGCACCAGGAGAAGTGCTTATATGTCCCCCTGAAATCCAGCTCATTCAGTTTTCTCAGGATTGTGCCAGTATGTTTACAAAAGGTTGCTGACTTACCATTGACACATTAAAGTAGTTGTATGGTGTTGCTGTTCCAGAATATGAGAAATGATCACAAGAAGCTGAGAAACTGGCATTGAAGGGAAGTAACTGTGGTTGGGAGAAAGGATGCTTTGGCCACATGCACATGTTTATATATTGCTACTGTCTCTCTAGACCTTGCTGGAGCTGGGTGTTGCAGCATCCCGACTGCTGGGATCTGAGTCCCATGGGCTCCTGCTCAGACCAGAACACAAAAGACTGAGGTTTATGGTGGATCCAGCTGTCCTGTCTCTTCCTGGAACTCAGCAGGGCCCTGATCTGGAGCTTGCACTAGTGCTTAAAGTGGTAGGAGCAGGGATGTCCCATCAATTGGCATTGAGAATCTGTATATCAAGACCTCCTTTGGTGGGGTATCAATGGGGGCTTCAGGCTGTCCCTTGAGGGTGTTAACTCCCCATGGTCCCAATCTGCATTGGCATCTGCAGAAAGGTCTTCTTCAGAGGATCTCATCCGGTTTGGGGTCAAGGCATAGGTGGGTCCTGATACTAATTTTCACTCGAGGTGGCAGAGTAACCTGCCACTTTTTGTTCCTGTTCAGCACTAGTGAAGGACAAACTTCCTTCAGCTTGATTTAGAATTCGTATTCTGAATTAGGTAATTGTGAATATCAGAATTTCACTTCTCAGAACTCCAGTTCTAGATCTTCTAATGGAAAAGTTTATACATCCATTAGAAACCACTATTTAATCTCATCACATCCTTCCTACTCTTTAGGAAAGGAGTGTACAACCTTTTCACCTCCGAGGGCCACATGTGCCCAATTGGGGGTTGGGGCCACGTGTGTGTGCGTGTGCATGTGCGCACACGCGCGCGGACATATACCCGCACAAACACACACCAGCAATCCTGATACAGATCACTCTTTCCTTATTGCTGTCAGTGGCGGGAACAGAGTGATCTGTATCGGGATTGCTGACAGAACTGAGTGGGGAGTACAGGCAGAGTGGAATTCTACAGTGGTGGTTGGGTGAGGACACCCATGAGAGGTCTCAGTAAAGGGCTGCAAGTTGTGTACCCCTATTTTAGGGACACACTTTGGTATAGTATATCTAGGTTTTGGGGAGGAGATGTATGAATTCAGTTGCATCAACTCAAATGTTCTTGTTGTTCTTGTTGTTCTTGTTTTTATTAAATAAATCCTGCAGTTCTGGGACAAGTAAGTATGCATGAATGGAAAACATACACAAAGAAGAACTCAGGCAACAAGGCACAAAACTGTAATGAAATATGACAAGAGTGCTGGTCTAGATACAGCCCCCCTCCAGTTATTGTTAAATTTAAGTATTATTCCTCTCAGTGAAAAGAACAAGTCTCTTGACAAATAAAATGAGATAATTATGCTAAATAATTTTGTTTGCAAATGCAATGCTATGTAGTTAATGCTTAACTCCTGCTATGTGGCGGTGACCACATTGCTATTGTTTGCCAGGGCAGTTAACTATAATATAGAAATTGATGTTGTGCTGTATAAAATGCTAGAGCTTCTTACAAATATTATCAAGGAGGCCTAGATGAATAATAGTATCTCCCTTTTGAGACATGACTGAAAATAGGCTGATAGGGTTCTGGGTAGAGTTTTAACAGTATGTCTGCAGAAAAGAGAAACTGTTGTAACTCCATTAAAAACAACAGCAAATCAGACTGACAATCCAGAGACTCAAGGGGGCTTAGAACAAGGATTAAAACATACAAAAATTTAAAACAATTTAAAACGGCTAAAATAATTAAGGATCAAATACAAGATCTGATAAAACAACCAAAAATTTTAAAGCCCCATTATATGCCATCAAATGCAATTTTGGTGCCAGATGAACCTTACTGGAGAGGGCATTCCGCAATTGGGGACCACCACTGAAAAGACCCTCTCCCTTGTTCCCATTCTCTGAACCTTGCTCAGGGGAGGCCCTCAGATGTTGATCGTAAAGTATGGGTAGATTCATACTGGAAGAAGCACATTATAGGTCAAAACCAGGACCTTGAATTGGGCATAGAAATATACAAGTAGACAGTGCAAGCA
The DNA here is from genome assembly GCF_057233095.1 of Heloderma suspectum. NCBI lineage: Eukaryota > Metazoa > Chordata > Lepidosauria > Squamata > Helodermatidae > Heloderma > Heloderma suspectum. The sequence goes on from NC_139459.1 coordinate 283,584,475, forward strand.
GGCCAGAAACAGTGTTATATGTTCAGACTGTCTGGTCCCTGCTATCAATCTGGATGCCACATTTTACACAAGCTGCAGTTTCTGAACCATCTTCAAAGGTAGCCCCATGCAGAGTGCATTGCACTAAGCTAACCTGGAGGTTACCAGAGCATAGACTACTGAAGCCAGGTTATCCCTGTCCAGATAGGTGTGTAGCTAGGTCACCAACTGAAGCTGGTAGAAGGCACTCCGTGCCACTGAGACCACCTGAGCCTTAAGTGACAAGGATGACTCCAGGAGAACCCCCAAACTATGAATCTGTTCCTTCAGGTGGAATGCAACCTCATCCAAAACAGGCTGAACACCCTCCATCTGGCCAGAAGAACCACGCACTAACGTCATCTTAGTCTTGTCTGGATTGTGTTTCAGTTTGTTAGCCCTCATCCAGTCTATTGTCGCAGCCAACCACCAATCTAGCATATCCACTACCTCCCCTGATGAAGATAAAAAGGAGAAAGAGAGCTGTATGCCATCAGCATTCTGATGGAAATGCACTCAAAAACTCTGACCCCAGTCAATGGTTCCATGTAGCTGTTAAGTAGCATGGGGGACAAAACTGACCCCTATGGAACCCCATGCTGACAAATCAATGGGGTTGAACAATATCCCCCAAGCACCACCTTCTGGAGCTGACCATCCGGGTAGGAGCAAAGCCACTGCAATGTAGCACCCCCTATTCCCAACTCACAATTGCCACAGAAAGATATCATGCTTGATGGTATTGAAAGCTACTGAGAGATCAAGGAGAATCAACCAAGTCACATTCCCCCTGTCTCTCCTGACATAGATAATCATACAAGATGACTGAGGCTGTTTTCATGCTAAAACCCAGCCGGAACCCTAACTGAAATGGATTTAAATAATCGGTCTCAACCAAGAGTATCTGGAGTTGGTCGGTAACCACCTGTTCAAGTTCAATACTTTTGTGTCTCATTTTGTAATGTTGTTATATTGTATTTGTATTTTTACACAGCCCTAGGATCCCTTCTGGATGGAGGGCAGTTTATAAATGTTAATTAAATTTTTAAAAATGCAAGTTGAATGCACAGCACCCATCTATCAGTACCATGGAAATTGTGGTGGAGAAAGTTCCTCTTAATCATGGCTGCTTCACATACTATACCCACATTCAACAGATTCCTCATTTGGCTGATAATTATAGCCTACTGAAGAATTGAATGATGTGATAAAATGGTATAAAATAACTACTTTAGAATTGGGATACTTCATTCTTAGGTGAGGCAGGTAGCAATCCAACAGAAAATGGGGATCCTGCATTGGCCTTCATACGCAGTGCCTTCTAAAGTCTTCTGGTCAGCTTGCTCTGTTATTATTATTTTTTAAAGGTATCAGATGGGCAACGGTCCAACAGCAAACTCCACAAATCAGACAACCACTTACTCCAGTGGGGATTCGCCTAGTCTATTCAATTTCTGTCTGATCCATGCCCTCTGCTCTGCACCCATCCTTGTGTTGAACATGGAGACCCTGTCTTATCCTTGTGGTAGGCAGTTAGCTAGCAGTCATTCACAGAGGAGCAACATCCACATCTTGCCACATCTTCAGTCATACATGTGGTATCAAACCAAACAACAATTTCCATGTGGGACTGTGATAATGTGCATGTGTATGGGACCATTAGTACTCATGCACAGATATTATGGCCCAGGAAACTACTCAGAAAATGGGTTAGCTTTTTCAGACACCTTTAAAACTGAGCAAATGCTGAATTGAGACCACAGCGACTCATCCATCACTATTTGGGTAATGCATAAGAAGTTTTTTTTAAAAAAACTGCCACGTTCATCCTGCTTGTTACACTCTTTGTCCCTGTAAATCATATTTGTACTGGTTATAAACATTGCCAGACAATGAACTGAATGTGACAAAGAGATTAATAAAGGAAATGAATATTTTTTCTAGGAGAGGCCATAAAGAAGAGATGCATGATCCCATGTCCTGTAATAAATTAATAAACGCGCACACACCGGCCCTGTTCAGACATAACACAGGGGAAGGTGGTTTAGGCTACCATGGTAGTTACCACTAACTACACTGCATGCTTCCACCACGCATACACGGAACCACGGCCTGCAGTGTAGTTAGCCTAACCACTCTTTAAATACCCTCCTTCCCACAAAATGCCACAGTCCTCTGGCTGGGCCGCCCAACATCCCAGCGGCCTCAGTGGAGCAAGTGGCTGTGAGTGGCCATCAAGGACTCGGTGAGACAGAGCCGCAGATGGCCATTTACGTAAATTACATATCCGGAAAACCCCAAGCTACCATTTTTACACAAAATGGTGGCTCACTAAAGGGACGGGCAGTTGCCAGGTGCTCACAAACTGTGGGGGCACTTGACAAGTGGATCTGGTAAGTAGCGGCAGCTCAGCGAACTGGCTCCGGGAGTCTGCACAGGGGAAGTCCATCGGACTCCACCCCCTTCTCGGACTCCTGCAACATCTGTAACACAGGTGCTTTTGCCTGGGAGTGTGAAGCGCTCAAGGTTGCTGTGCTGATATCAGCGGCGTGGGATCGAAAGCATCTTTGCTCCCCGTTTGTTGTTGTTGTTTATTCGATCAGTCACTTCCGATTCTTTGTGACCTCATGGACCAGCCCACGCCAGAGCTTCCTGTCGGCCGTCGCCACCCCCAGCTCCCCCAAGGTCAAGTCCGTCACCTCCAGAATATCATCCATCCATCTTGCCCTTGGTCGGCCCCTTTTCCTTTTGCCTTCCATTTTCCCTAGCATCAGCATCTTCTCCAAGGTATCCTGTCTTCTCATTATGTGGCCAAAGTACTTCAGTGTTGCCTGTAATATCATTCCCTCAAGTGAGCAGTCTGGCTTTATTTCCTGGAGTGTGGACTGGTTTGATCTTCTTGCAGTCCAAGGCACTCTCAGAATTTTCCTCCAGCACCACAGTTCAAAAGCATCTCTCTTCCTTCGCTCAGCCTTCTTTATGGTCCAGCTCTCGCAGCCATAGGTTACTACGGGGAATACCATTGCTTTAACTATGCAGACCTTTGTTGTCAGTGTGATGTCTCTGCTCTTAACTATTTTATCAAGATTTGTCATTGCTGTCCTCCCAAGAAGTAAATGTTTTCAGATTTCCTGGCTGCAGTCAGCGTCTGCAGTAATCTTTGCACATAGAAAGACAAAGTCTGTCACTGCCTCGACGTTTTCTCCCTCTATTTGCCAGTTATCAATCAAGCTGGTTGCCATAATCTTGTTTTTTTTAGGTTTAACTTGCTCCCCGTGCACTTCTGCAATTTCATGCCATGGATGGGGAAAGAGAGCAAGGAGGCTGGCTCTTGGCTGCTGCATCATGTGTTGCTATGCAGATTTCAACCATGGAGAACTTGTGTGCTGGCGGGAGCAGCAGGGCTGTTTTTGGCCACTCTTGCCTCAGAGTTCTATGGCAGCTCTTAGATAACCGGTCAGAAATCACGCTAAGCCATGGTTAGGACCACTAACCCTGCTGCAGGGCATGGTTTATTTATTTATTATTTATTTATCTAATTTCTATACCGCCCAATAGCCGAAGCTCATGGTTAGTGAGCGTAAACTGTGGTCATGTAGCCACCATGGTTAGGAAAAATGCCTTACACACAGCAGACTGTAGCTCAAAACACTTGACTATCATGGCTTTCCATTATGTCTGAACAGGGCCTCTCTCTCTATGTACACACGCAGGCACCCCCCCCCCCATAAGAAAGTATTATAAATATGAAAGAAATATTTAATTTGTACAAGATTATATTTTAAGATGGAGAGAATGGCTGATAATTTATTGAGTTATGCATTTTCTGAAAATATTGCAGTGAGCATTCTGTTATAAGAAAGAATTTACAGTAAAATTAAGAGCTGAAGAATTGCAGAAGCAGTTTCAGAGTAACATCAGGTGTAAGGACTAGAAAAAAAATGCTTCCTTGGCTTATTCAGAAGACTATGGATTGTTTCATGCTTTTGATTGCATCTTTTCACCACAGCTTGATAAAGTTCAGCTTGGTCGTCTAATAATGAATGCATGGACATTGCAGCTTAGATTGTAATTCAGAAGTAAAGAGGTATATATAGGCTATCAGCCTAGATTTATTGCGCTAACAGAAATTTATTGAAAATCCTTAGAAGTTGGTATATTAAGGCTCATAAAGAGAGAAACTTATGTGTGTGGGGGGGGTGGGGTTAAACAGAAAATGCTATTCTAATCTTCACCTATATTTCTCTGGACCCCCCTCCCCCCAGCAAGCTAAAAACATGTTTGCGAATGTATATAGAACATGCTATCTCCTGCTCATCTGTTTTTCTATTACCATCTAAATCATCTGTTTTGAAGATGAGTTGCTGTCATGTATATTAAGCATCTTGTAGTCTACTCCTAGAGTAAATAAAATTAATGTAATCAATTTTTATGTAAGACTTTGTCTTACAAGGCAACTTCATATGATACAGTATGAATCTATATTAGAATTAGATCATTTATAAGAAGGTTTAGTAACTTCATGTAAGGCAGGCTACTCTATCCCTAAGCCATCTCCTACTTATGTGTGTCTAGCTTTTCCTTGAAAATCTTGAAAGGTGGTTCTGCAGACTCTACCGGCAGTCTGTTTTTATGGCTGCTGAACACTAATTCATTTGCTCTGACATGACATAAAGGTAGCTGTATGAACAAGCAATATGAAGGATTAACATAGCATTAGTGAAAGAGAATCCGTTGAGCTGAAAATCCATGGTGTTAGGAGATTTTAACTAAATTTAGCATATCAAATAAGGTTCAAAGGTAACTGTGACAAAGTGTGTTTATCCTGATTGTGATGAATGCTATTAACTGGAGGATACCATTTGCTTATTTAATAAACCATCTAGTCCTTGCTTATATTGGTAACTCCAAAAGTCTTTAAATGTATGAGAAATGCAAGGTGATTTTTATAATGGGACTGCAGTCCTTTCCCCTTCTATCTTAGTTCTCAAAAACAGAACACCTCTTTTTGTGAAGCAGCCCATCCAAAAATTAATGGATATGAAGTGACAAAAGCATGAAAAAAAACCCATCTCACCATTGTTCTTTTTGGGTTCTGGGCATACATGCATGTGGATTACTGTGCCTGCATAAAGCAATATTTGGAATCTTCTCAAACTTAAGGCTATAAGCTTTTGGCAGCAGGGTTACACACCCTGAATTTAACATGCATGCCCAAGGGACAGACCCTGTACTTTCCCACTCAGTTCTTCTTTGACTCCCACTGCAATGATATTGAGAGGAAATTTCTCTTGGTTTGTGAACCGAGTGAGCTAGAGCTATGTCTTTTTCTTCAATCTTTCTGTGTCTCAGTTTTGCATTTTGATTTCACCTCACATTCCTCATGTTGGTGACTGGGTGCCCTGTGGCACAGTGGCTCTCTTTCAAGAAATGAAAAGGGTGTGGCAGTAGACTGCCAACTACAGAGGGCCTTTTTGCTGTATTTTCCATATGGGCAAATAATACTCAGCGGACAGCTGTGTCGACTGTCAAAAATTTATCTACCCCATCCCTTTTTGTGCAACCCTATGGGAATGAGCATTCTCAGTGTATGAGTTTCTGTCTTATTCTCTGTCAGTCTCAGAGCATTCCATCTGCTCAGTACCAGCATCTTCTTGAATCATTATCCTGTCAGACATGCCAAGTGCTATGATGTCATTGAGACTGGAGCTGCCATCATTCCCCTTTCCAACTATTACCAGTTTCTGTACTGAATGCAATACCTTGTAAATCCTCCACTTCAGAGGAATTAGAAGGGAAGGGCTCAAGCTCTGAATGCTCCAAGGACAGAAGGCAGAAAGACTAAGGTAGTTCTTGTTGCAATGTGCCTTTGGACAAATTCACAATAAGTCTAAAAAGCATAAGGGAGCACCTTACACTGCAAAAGGTCTGCTTGAGGCTGAGGACTGGCGTCAAGGGTATGCATGGTTGGGCACCTGCCAAGGACCCACACCCAACAGGGGCCCACTGATGAGGCTCATGGACTTGCTCCTCCTCTTCAACATTGCAGCCTCCTTGTTCACCTGCCCCTCCCTCTGACCCAGACAGTGGTAGTAAGAAGGAAGAGCAGTAGATGCCACTGCCTACTTTCTCACTGACTCTCTGCCAGTCAAGCAAGCAAGTGGTAACAATGTTGAGAAAGAGAATGAGGAGAAATAGCAGCTGGTGACAATGGTGGTAGACTCACTGAGGGAGGGGGGCCATTGAGAATGTCTTGCTCAAGGGCCCTCCAAAACCTGGAGCTAGCTCTGCTGAGGTCTCATGACCCAGCTCTTGACCCAGCTCAGCTGAGTGCCACTCTACTGATCCTGATGCCAAACATACCTCTGCTATCACAATCTGCTTCACTATCCTTGTCTATGCTGGACAAGCTGCAACAACATTTTCCCTTGTCCAGTCTGGGCTCATCTATGGCACCTCCAACCTCTGTATTTCAAATGTGCAACTGCCGTCTCATGATGTGCAAAATCACTGGCTCTGTCTCAGAGGGTAAAATAGAGGATCACTCCTGCTGCTACCTGTCAGGAGCACCCTAGCTGCCTCTTGCAGTCCCCTCCAATAGCCAACTCAGGACACAGACGACGAGGATTCTTTCCAAGACTTTATTCCTTTATTACTTTATGACTCTTACAGATACTAATCACTAGCGACTAAGCAAGGAACGGCACTGGGGATAGATAGCAGAGTAGCCTAAGCTCCAGGTAAGGCAGTTGGCCCCCATTTGAAGGAAAACCATGGGAAGACTCTGAACTTATGGGCTATGGAGAGATCCTCCCTCTTTCCTTTGGGTCCTCGGGATGTGACTGTTGTTTTAGCGCCAAACAAGTGGAGCGCCCCCTTTCAGCTCCCTCCATCTGTCGTCGCTCCCTGCGTCTGCGCTGAGTGTCCAGCAAGCCCCCCCCCCCCCAGCGCTCTCTCACTGCCAGGGTCACTATCTCTCCCAGGAATGCTGGCAGGAGGAATCTCTGCCAGCTGCTGTGCTTCTGAGAGATGAGTGAGGTCCTCTCCCACGGAATGCTGTTCTTCCTCAGATTTAGAACTGCTCTGGGGCTCTATGGGCTCAGTTTCCACCCTGACACTACCATTACAGCTACAAGAAGGTGCTGTTTTCCTGCCTCCCAGCTGAGCAGAGCAGAGCAGAGGAAGCTGCTCCAGCTGGTCTTGGGACTATGGAAGCAAGCAAGCTCCCAGACAGTGAGTGATCAGAGCGAGTGAACGGGGGAGCAAACAGGAGTTGGACAGGGGAGTTGCAGTTGCAGAGGAGACAAAGGCAAAGAGGTAAGTAGGCCGGAGGAAGCTCAGAGGGCTGTCCTTTTCCTGCTGAGTGGCTATGAGCTCACCAGGTGCTCCTGAGAACTCCAACTGAATTGGGGGTGTGTGGCCTGAGTACTCCCAGCAGCTGTGTGGGCAGGAAGCTTCAGTCTGTTTCCCGCCTCCCAGACCAGCTGGAGCAGAGCAGAGCAGAGGAAGCTGCTCCAGCTGGTCTTGGGACTATAGAAGCAAGCAAGCTCCCAGAGAGCGAGCTATCAGAGCAAGCAAACAGGGGGAGCAAACAGGAGTTGGCCACAGGAGTTCGGCAGGGGAGGCCCCTAACATTATTTATTTATTTGTTTGTTTATTTATTTATTTAAACTTTTGTTTTCATTACAAAAAAAATATTTGTCTTGTTACACACACTTCCATACAATTGGGACTCTTTTTTTAACCTGCAGTGAGTAGAGGACCAGGCACAGGCTACTCTAGAACAACCAGAAAGCTAGACACAAAAAGGGAAAAGAGACTATGGAAGGACAAGACTCTCCAGTGGTGGTGACCTGCAATGCCATGTTTATTTTCTTGCCTGAGAACAACATGGCCTACACATGAAACAAGTGCAAGTTGATCACACTGCTGGAAGAAAAAGTAAGAGGACTCGAGCAGCGAGTGTCGACCCTCCAGGGAACAAGAGAATATGAAGAGTTCTTGGACAGAACAGTGGAACTACAGCAGCAAAGCAATGTACAGGAGTTAGAAGAGCAACAGCAAGCTGAGGCAGAAGAGGAAACTGCTGAGGTGAGGAACAATGAAGTAGAAGATACTCCTAGGAAAAGGGTGACAGTTAGGAGCAGAAGAACTAGAAGACACTCAGCACGAGTGGAGGCAGTGGAACTAGGGAACACTTTCCAGGTACTTGAGGATGAGACTGGAGGAGAGCCTGCAGAGGAAGAATTACAGGGGAACCTGCATGAGAGCGAGCAAGAGGCTGAAGGTCAGCCAAGCAGAAGCAATGAAACCAAGGCCTTCAACAACACGAAGAGTAGTAGTAGTGGGAGACTCCGTGCTGCATGGGATCGAAACCCAAGTATGTCTTGAGGACCCGTGGACTCGCCAGGTATGCTGTCTCCCGGGAGGACGGATTAGGTTGCCTGCACTCATAAAGCCCACTGACAGGTATCCCTTTCTTCTCATCCATGTGGGAACAAATGATACCACCAAGCGGAGCTATGAAGAAATCACATCAGACTTTGAAGCTTTGGGAAGGAAACTCAAGAACTTTGGGGCCCAGATAGTTTTCTCATCCATCCTTCCAGTAGTTAGAAGAGGGATAGAAAGGGAAAGAAAAATACTCCAGGTGAATGACTGACTGGCTACGAAGTGGTGCCAGCACAAGAGATTTGGATTCTGGGACCATGGGCTATACTTCCTGGAAGATGGACTGTTGGCAAGGGACGGGTTACACCTCACAAAGGCTGGGAAGAGTTTTTTTGGCCACAGCATGAAGAACTTCATCAGGACAGCTTTAAACTGAATCCTACGTGGAGGGGAGATGTAAAGTTGGGGGTAACAGTGGACGAAGGCTCATGCACCACAATGGAGAGAACAGCTGTGATAGCGCCCAATAATAGTCTTCACAAACATGTAGGAAGAAAGCCAGACCATGAAGCACATGGTCTTGGATGTCTATCTACTAATGCCCAGAGTATGGGAAACAAACAGAACGAACTTGAACTCTTAATACAGGAGGGAAATTATGACTTGATAGGTATAACTGAGACTTGGTGGGATGACTCTCATGACTGGAATACAGCAATTGAAGGATATAACTTGTTCAAAAAGAACAGGAGGAACAGAAAGGGAGGTGGAGTTGCACTATATACGTATCAAAAATACATATCTCTGCACATTAATGCAGGAGGATGAGCTTGGTAGCCCCATCAAGAGCATCTGGGTTAAAATAAATGGAGCAAAGAATAAAAGGAACATGGTGGTCGGAGTCTACTACTGGCCACCCAATCAAGGAGAAGACGAGGATGAAACTTTTGAAAAGCAAATAGCCAGTGTTTCAAGGAAGCATGATGTAGTAGTAATGGGGGACTTCAATTTCCCTGATATTTGTTGGGAGACAAATTCTGCAAAACATGGCCCCTCCAGGAAATTCCTGACTTGTGTTGCAGATAACTTCCTCCTACAGGAAGTAGAGGAAGGAACTAGAGGATCGGCTATCCTTGACTTGATCCTAACCAACAGAGATGACTTAGTGGGTAAAGTAGCAGTTACAGAAACTCTGGGGGAAAGCGACCATGTTGTACTTGAGTTCATGGTTCTAAAGGAAGCAAAAGCCGAATGTAGCCAAACCTGTATGCTGGATTTTAGGAAAGCCGATTTTAATAAACTCAGAACAGTGATAAGTAAAATCCCATGGCAAGCGACTCTAACAAGAAAAGGAGTCCAAGATGGGTGGGAGCTTTTAAAAAAGGAAATTCTCAAGGCACAATCACAAACAATTCCAAGAAGAAGAAAACGTGGAAGACAACAGAAGAAGCCAATGTGGCTTCACAAAAAGCTTAGAGATGACCTGAAAACAAAAAAGCACACATATAGGAAGTGGAAGGAAGGCCAAGCAACAAAGGAAGAGTACAAGCAGGTAGCACAGAATTGCAGGGATGGCATCAGGAAGGAGAACGAGCTGAGGTTAGTGAGGGATGCTAAAAGCAACAAAAAGGCTTTCTTCAGCTATGTGCATAGTAAAAGTCAGAGGAAAGAAATGGTGGTTCAGCTATTAAATAAGTACAGCAAAATGGTAACAGATGACAAAGAAAAGGCAGAACTGCTCAATTCCTACTTTGGCTCAGTCTTCTCCCAAAACAGGGTCTATGCCCCCCCCCCCCGGCAAAGGAGTAGTACAGGCTGAAGGAGCAGGATTGCAGCTTGATATCGATAGGCATGTGGTCAAGGAACACCTAATTACGTTGAATGAGTTCAAATCTCCAGGGCCAGATGAACTGCACCCTAGAGTAATAAAAGAACTGACAGATGAACTCTCAGAACCACTGTCTTTTATCTTTTGAGTAATCATGGAGGATGGGTGAAGTGCCAGATGACTGGAGGAGAGCTAATGTTGTCCCTATCTTCAAAAAGGGTAAAAAGGAGGAACCTGGTAACTACAGACCAGTCAATCTGACATCACTCCCTGGGAAAATTCTGGAGCAGATTATAAAGCAATCCATCTGTAAGCACCTTGAAAACAATGCAGTGATTACTCGAAGCCAACATGGATTGGTCAAGAACAAATCTTGCCAGACGAATCAGATCTCATTTTTTGATCAAGTCACCTCCCTTTTGGACTGTGGGAATGCTGTGGACGTAATATACCTCGACTTCAGCAAAGCTTTCAACAAAATGCCCCATGATATCCTGATGAGCAAACTAGCTCAAAGTGGGCTAGATGAAACAACGATCAGATGGATCTACAGTTGGCTACAGAACTGGACACAAAGAGTGCTTATCAATGGGATCTTCTCAAACTGGGGAGAGGTAACAAGCGGGGTACCGCAGGGCTCAGTCCTGGGCCCAGTGCTCTTCCACATTTTTATTAATGACTTGGAGGAGGAGGTGCAGGGAATGCTGATGAAATTTGCAGATGACACAAAATTGGGTGGGACACCTAATACCCTGGAAGACAGAAACAGAATTCAAAGTGATCTTGAAAGGCTGTAGTGCTGGGCAGAAAACAACAGAATGACATTTAATAGGGATAAACGCCAAGTTCTGCACCTAGGAAAAAGAAACGAAATGCACAGTTACAAGATGGCGGATACATGGCTCAACAACACTATCAGCGAGAAGAATCTTGGAATTGTTGTAGATCACAAGCTGAATATGAGCCAACAATGTGATGTGGCTGCAAAAAAGGCCAATGCTCTTTTGGGCTGCATTCATAGAAGCATAGCTTCCAAATCCCAGGAAGTACTAGTTCCCCTCTACTCAGCACTAGGGATGTACGAAAGGGACTTACCTTGTCCCACAGCTTGCTTCGCGGTGGGGGGGAGGTGCTTCGCTTCTCCCCCCGAAGTTCAGGCGAGGGGGGGAGGCGCCCCGCCTCACCCAGCCGAAATTCAGGCCAAGGGGGGAGGCGCCCCGCCTCGCCTGGCCAAAATTCAGGCCGGGGAGAAGCGCCCTGTCTCCCCGGCCACGAAAGAAAAAGTGAAGAAAAAAAAACAAAAAACCCCGTGATAGGCTACGTAACGATTAACGTAGCCTATCACGGCTAGATTTCCAAAGTCAGCCGTGATAGGCTATATTAATCGTCACGTAGCCTATCATGGGTGACTTTGGGAAGAAAAAAAAAACCGCCTACGCAAATGGCCGCAGCCCATGGGCGCCGCCATTTGCGTTCCTTATTTTGGCACGTCTAGTCTACGTAAAGATTTACGTAGACTACGGCGAAAATAAGGGAACGCTATTTGCGTTGCCCTTACGTAGCCTATCACGGCTGACTTTGGAAATCTAGCCGTGATAGGCTACGTAAATCGTCACGTAGCCTATCACAGGTGTGTGTTGTTGTTTTTTTACTTTTTTATTTTGCAATGGCGGTGGTGGCAGCCAGTCGGTAGACCGGCTCCCGCCCCCACGAAACACCGCCGGGACCCACCGCCGAGAGGGACATTCGGCGAAGGTAAGTCCCATCCCGGGGCGGGGCGGGGGGCCGGCGGACAATTTCCCCAACACTTTCGGGGGGCCGAATGCCTCAGCGCTCGGCCTCCCGAATATTCGTGGAGAAATTCTCCGCCATCCCTACTCAGCACTGGTTAGGCCTCATCTGGAGTATTGTGTCCAGTTCTGGGCACCACATTTTAAGAAGGATGCTGACAAACTGGAGAGGGTTCAGAGGAGGGTAACGAAGATGATCAGGGGACTGGAAACAATGCCCTATGAAGAGAGACTGAAAGAACTGGGCATGTTTAGCCTTGAGAAGAGAAGGCTGAGGGGAGACATGATAGCGCTCTTCAAGTACTTGAAAGGTTGTCACAGAGAGGAAGGCCAGGATCTCATCTCGATCATCCCAGAATGCAGGACACGGAATAATGGGCTCAAGTTACAGGAAGCCAGATTCCGGCTGAACATCAGGAAAAACCTCCTGACTGTTAGAGCAATACAACAATGGAACCAATTACCTAGGGAGGTGGTGGGCTCTCCCACACCGGAGGCATTCAAGACGAGGCTGGAGAGCCATCTGCTCAGTGTCTGCATTGAGCAGGAGGTTGGACTTGATGGTCTTGTAGGCCCCTTCCAACCCTACTATTCTATGATTCTATGGTTCCACCATGCTGCTTCTAGAGATGTGAGGACCTGGGGCAAAAATAGGGGTGAAAACGTATTTTTTAAAAAAGTTTTTCCTCCTCAAGGACAAAAAGAGTCCCTGGAAAAAACCCATTTTTTCCTGTTCTTTGCAGTTACTTTCCATTTTTTGCCAGGCCTTCACATCTCTAGCTGATACTCCTGCATGACTTTTCACCGCATTCAGACTGGTTGCAGTACCCCCCCTCCCCAGCTAGAGCTACAAGCCATGCTCCTACAACCTCGATTGTGGGAATCGTTTGCACTTTGACCATTGCAGAGATGACAGATGCCCACAATCTCCATTCCACTCATGGTTTTATTCCCCTTTGAAGGGGGGATAGCTAAGTTGTCTCAGCTCCAGATTGGGATAGATATTCTAATGTCTGGACTTGAAACCTACTATGATGGTTGGGATCATACAATTGCTCAGCACATCACCACCTGAAGGAGGAGTATCAGGTCCACAGGCCACCCTCAGGTCCTCATTCAACTGCTGTCATCTATTCTGTGCAGTGGTGTCTCATTTTTTTTTTCTTGAGGCTAGAACAAAACAGTACTTACTATTTATTCGGCTGACACATCCACTGGCCACTAAAGGCCTGAACCTGTCAGCCTTAAGGATTTGTTGCATTTTTGTTATTGGAAGTTGTAACTGTTGCTATGTTGTATGCTACATGTAATTTAACAGTGGTTTTAGGGGAGTTGTATATAAACCACTTAGAGATTTTATTATATTAAGCGGGATGGTGATGCCTATGAATGCACCTTGGCTTTAACCTCCAGCTATGCAGATTGCTATTGGTCCACATTCTCTTGATCCTACATCTTTGAGAAGCTTGCTTCGACTCCACCTGTGGCATTGGCACCTCCACAATCACTTATGCAGCAGCCTTCTAGCCTGCTGTCTTCTCCTTCAGTATTTTTGTCGCTTTCTGTACAAACTTGGCACAGGTGACCTCGTCTCTATTGGCAGCTCTCAACCTGGTTTCCTCTTCTGGAATGGTTACAGCTCCTCCCATGGTACTCATTTATTTAGTTTGGATGTCTGTATCCTGCACTCCAGTTGATTACATAGGGTGGCTTACATAGTCAAAAAACCCAAAGTATTTAAAATATATCAAATAACTATGCCATAAAATCACATGATGGAAATAATTATTTTAAAAGTTGTGAAGCTTAAACAAATTAAAAGACCTGGGAGAGTAAAATGGCCTTTGCCTGGCATTGGAATGATATCAACATGGATGCTAGGTGAGCCTTTCTGAGGAGAGTGTTCCAAAGTTGCCACCACTGAAAAAACCCTTTCCCCAGTAATCAGCCAGCACACCTTATCTGATGGGGGCACTCACAGAAGGGCCTCAGTGAAGATCCTTGGGTCCCATCTGGCACATGTAAAGATAGGTGATCTTTTTGGTCAGGGGTCCCAAACCTTTTTGGACCTGTGGGCACTTTTGGGAATTTGAGAAACTGCTGTGGGTACCACCACAAAATGGCTCCCACAGAGGATGTTGCTACTAAGAATGACTGCCGTGGAGGCCAGGCTAGTCAAAGGACAAGTAATTCACCCAAGAAACTGAGTACAAGAAGAGAAAGTGTCTGAACTATAAAACTAATGCACATATTTCACCCCACAGAAGCACAACAAAATACCCATTTAAGTTGCAATCCTATGCATGCTTACATGGAACCCAATTGGAATTACTTCTCAATAGACCTACATAACATTGCTCTGCTCATCCTATCCCCACCCCCATATACACCTTTCCCCGGCCCCAAAGGAAAGGAAAATACCCCCAGCCCCAAAAGGAAAGATTTGTTTCCCTACCTTAACCCCAGCCTCAGCCACTCCATTCCTCAGTGTGTGCGTATGTGAAGAATGAGAGACAGGGCTGGAAAGAAAGACAGAGAGAAACAGCAAGGCTAGGGGCTGGGAGGTGGAAGAAATAATGAAATAAAGGGAAAGAGGGAGAGGGAGAGAAGGAGCTAGGCTAGGAGGGGGTAGAAACAGCAAGGTAACGAGGTGGGTGGGGAGAGAAAGAGCAAGGCCAGGGACTGGGTGGGAAGGGGAAACCGCAAGGCAAAAGGGATATAGAGGAAAGAAAGAAAGAGTGAGGCTAGAGGCTGGGAGGAGGAGAAACAGCAAGGTAAGGAGGTGGGGGAGAGAAAGAGCAAAGCTTAGAGGCTGGGAGTGAGAGAGAGAGAGAGGGAGCGCAAAGGAGAAAGGTCTGTGTGGATGCAAGATAATTGGGCAGCAACTCTTTCCTTCTCTTCCTGCCTGCCAAACAGCTGATCAACAGATTTAAGACTAAGAAGGAGAACCTGGTGCCCTAACATTTAATTTTTATTTGAATGGGGGTGAGAGTAGAAAGCTTTGTGGGCACTGTTGGAGACCCCTGCTTAGGTATCCTGGTTCCAAGTTGTAAAAGGCTTTAAAAGTCCAGTTGACTAAGCACTGGCATGATACGATCATAACACCTGGCTTCAGCAATTTAATAGCTATATTCTGAACTAACTGAAGTTTTCTGATCATCTTCAAATGCAGCCTCACATATAACACTTCACTCTTAATATTATCAGGGCATGAATAACTAACTAGGTTATATGGTTATCACTTCTGCATCGGGATCTACCACTTCCACTGCTGCTCCAGTATATGTGTTGCCGAGTCTCTTGTCCTGAGCTTCAGCAGCTAGGTTTGAATCTGATACCACAACTAACTCAGGGTGCTTCCTGATGAGACTTTTATGGTGCCATCCTGCTGCCTTGTTTGCGGATTTTTATTGGGGGGTCCAGATGATGTCTTCAATTCATAACATGTTTTCCACAGTTTCCACGTTTTCCCACAGATTCTTCAGTATTTTCTGTTTCGCAGATTATCTGTTAAGGAAGAAAAGATGGAGTAGCTGCACAATGCTTTCTCATTAATATTGCTAGGAGCTCTTTGTCTGAAAGTACGCTCAGAATCAGAGTACTCTGACACAATCCCAGGCTCTTCTCTAGAACTCTCCCAGCCCCCAGCAATCTCCAGTGAAATCACTGTTTCTGTGCTGCTACTAGCAATGACAGAATTTTTCTTGCTGTGCCAGTGCTGCTAATAGGTCCTAGAATGTCCTGTTGCATATTCCACACAGTTGCTTTTGCTAGTCACCCATGTGTGCCTGTACAGAGGTTACCAAAAAAAAGTTGCCTACCTGTAACTGAAATTTTAAAAGACGTCATCTGCGCATCCACATAAGGAATACTAGGGAGTATCATACTGCTGTGATCCTTTTGAAATGAGTGGGCAGGGAGAGTATCCTCCTGCAAAAAAATCATAAGCATATGGTGTAGAAGGTTTTGAATGATGCTGTGCATAGGAGCAGAATCCCATCTATTTGGCTGCACAGTTGACCACCTGAAGAATTTCAGTTACAGGTAAGCAAAGTGTCCTTTAGGTAAAACAGCATCATTCCTTCTTGTGATTAATTGATTGGGGTGAATTTTAGGGAAATCTGGTCTAAAGAAAAAGCTATTGAGGTCTTATTTAGCAGTGGAAGACTCTCTTACCTATTAGGAATAGTAACCAAGTTTATTTAAGAAACTTTAAGTAATCTCAAGCTATTATTTGAAGAGTGACATTTTATTCCTTTTTGTAAATAATTCCCCTTAATAAACATTATAATTTTTGTTCATTTTGAAAGGTAGTTTCTAGCGCTGGTGTCAATCCCATGTGTATGCTGTAGAAACCAGGGTAATTTTTCTTTGCATATTATGATATGGGAAGGAAACTGTGCATGAGTTGTAGCATTCCTAAATGTCTATCATTAAAAGATGCATTAAATCAATCATTTGAATAAAGAATGGAAGGATTTCCTGGAATTCCTATGCCAGGAATCTTATAGAGAAGATGAAAAAAAAACCCATTATTTCCCCACGGCTTAAATATTTCCAGAAATTTTACATCTCTAGTCTTACATAAATGTCTTCCTAGTATGTAGTTCTTAGAAAACATTTTGTGAGAGCAAAGGCCAGGTAGCAGTAAATGTACACCTTGTCTTAAACATTTTATTCATCAATCTAAAAGAAAATATTTCATAATGCAAAATTGTTCAGTTTTTTGGGAAAAAACCCAAAATGGTCTTTGGAAAAACCAGGAAAAATTGGTGTTTTTCCAGTTTCCAGTTTTTTTCTGGTCCTAGACATCTCTATGACAGCTATATCATCAAATTTGAATTTCTCAAGTTTGAATGTAGTAATTTGTTAGGTCTTCAATTTGAAGCAAAATCCAAAGTCCTACTGAGTAAGAAGCATTTTGGCAATTTAGCATATCTGTTCTATCTAGCGTTCTGCAGCAAGCTCTGTGATGTTGATGCTATATTATGAATGGCATATTTATAATACTTGTATTTTCTTAAAATTACTTTGGGGGCCTTAAATCAGTTTCACAGTTTTTAGCACATGCATTCTTTTCAGTGGCAAAGTAATTATATGTAAATTGCAGGCTGGACAAAGCAAAATATATTTTATGGATGATGATTGCATTATTTTTTCTTCATAGGCATTTGGGCTTGGATCTTGTTCCACGGAAGGACTTTGAGGTGGTGGACTCAGATCAAATCAGTGTATCTGATTTATACAAAATGGTAATATTTTATGGGGGAACAAGGATGATAAAACTATTCAGGGGTGGAGAACCTCAGGTCCAGGAGCCAAATCCATCCCTCTTGGGATCCCAATCTGGCCATCCAGGGTTCCCCAGAATGCCATGCCCCCTTCCCCTGTCCCCACCCCACTTCCCCATCTCCTTTCCCCCAGGCACTAATCATTTGATGGTTTTCTGGCTTTTGTGCAGTTTTTCCCCATTCTAAAAGGTTGAAATGCCTCTCCTAAGGCTTTGTTACTGGCAGTAAGAGTTTTAAGCTAAATTATGCTGGTATTTTTGTCTGCTTGGTCCCACCCCCTTTGCCCCAACCCCTTTAACTTTGGTCCCTCCCACCACTGGAATGTGGCCCCTGAAAGAGTCTCCAATACAGAAATTGCCCTTGGCCCAAGAGAGGTTTCCTACTCTGCAGTATGCAGAGAAGAACCTCTTTTTATTGTTTTGTGTAAATATTTATACTCTGCTTTTAAAGAGATTGAGCCTTAAGCAGCTTTCAGTAATCAAAGAAATTAAATTCAATAATTAAAAAACAATATATAAGAATTTTGCAGCTACTAAACAAAAAGGTATCCAGAGGAAATGGCGAAAAATGACCAAAGGAGCATTGAAATCAACAAGTATTTAGTTTTATGTCCAAACATCAACAATGAAGGTGCCCAGCTGACATCCTGGGAAAATGAATTCCAGAAGGGATGGCTCCACAGTAGAGAAAGCTATCTCCAGTCACCAGCTTACCTCAGAAGAAGCAGGGGACCCTGAGAAATACCTCCAAAGGATGAATTAATTCATTCTAGTATTATTAATCTTTAGTAAGTGCAGTCTAGCATCCTGCATGTGTAGCATAGAGATAGTCATGTTCTATTGAGGTGGTGGACTCAGATCAAATCAGTGTATCTGATTTATACAAAATGGTAATATTTTATGGGGGAACAAGGATGATAAAACTATTCAGGGGTGGAGAACCTCAGGTCCAGGAGCCAAATCCATCCCTCTTGGGATCCCAATCTGGCCATCCAGGGTTCCCCAGAATGCCATGCCCCCTTCCCCTGTCCCCACCCCACTTCCCCATCTCCTTTCCCCCAGGCACTAATCATTTGATGGTTTTCTGGCTTTTGTGCAGTTTTTCCCCATTCTAAAAGGTTGAAATGCCTCTCCTAAGGCTTTGTTACTGGCAGTAAGAGTTTTAAGCTAAATTATGCTGGTATTTTTGTCTGCTTGGTCCCACCCCCTTTGCCCCAACCCCTTTAACTTTGGTCCCTCCCACCACTGGAATGTGGCCCCTGAAAGAGTCTCCAATACAGAAATTGCCCTTGGCCCAAGAGAGGTTTCCTACTCTGCAGTATGCAGAGAAGAACCTCTTTTTATTGTTTTGTGTAAATATTTATACTCTGCTTTTAAAGAGATTGAGCCTTAAGCAGCTTTCAGTAATCAAAGAAATTAAATTCAATAATTAAAAAACAATATATAAGAATTTTGCAGCTACTAAACAAAAAGGTATCCAGAGGAAATGGCGAAAAATGACCAAAGGAGCATTGAAATCAACAAGTATTTAGTTTTATGTCCAAACATCAACAATGAAGGTGCCCAGCTGACATCCTGGGAAAATGAATTCCAGAAGGGATGGCTCCACAGTAGAGAAAGCTATCTCCAGTCACCAGCTTACCTCAGAAGAAGCAGGGGACCCTGAGAAATACCTCCAAAGGATGAATTAATTCATTCTAGTATTATTAATCTTTAGTAAGTGCAGTCTAGCATCCTGCATGTGTAGCATAGAGATAGTCATGTTCTATTGTACTAGCTGCAAGTTAAGGAGAAGAAAAATGTGAATGGCAAAAGGTGTGTGCGTGCGTTACACTACTGCAGAATCTTAGTTGTGGTAATTTCTGTATGCCTATTCTTCACTCATGGAGATATGTAGATCTCTCTGTGCATGCAACATCTTTTGTGGATTGCATCCTGGCAGGGTGTTCCTGCTTTGAAATGCCCTGTGTACCACTGAGATTACTGGATAGGATTTCTGTCTTCGTTTCATTTTGATCAAGCTTACCAACATTCCCAATTTAAAGCTGAGTGTGTATAAAACCTGATTTATAGTAAATTCAGAGTAAATTTTGATAGTAACAATAATAGAACTCATCTTTGATCAAAAGATAGTGACCTTCATTTAACACAATAAGCTAGCGAGTGTCACTACTTTTCAAGTGGGACCCACTTTGGCCAAAAAAAAAAAAAAATCAATGTGAGAGCCACATTAACTTACTACTAAAATTAACATTAAATAATCAAATGCAAAACTTCTTTAACTGGGTGTGTGAAAGTGTGCCTGTTGGTCCTTGACTTCATGATTTAATGCAGTCTTCCCCAACCTGGTGCCCTCTAGAGGTTTTGGACTTTTAACTCCCATCAGCCCTAGCCAGCATGGCCAATAGAAATGATAGGTGTTGTAGTCAAAAACATGGCTGATCCCTTGTGTGTCCCCAACACACAAGGACCTTCCAATAGGTCAAATTGTTTCTAAAGGGCATTCTTGGCATTCATTTATACATTCCATAATTAAGATGTAACTAAAGAAGCAGTATTATATTAAGAACATAAGAAGAGCTGTGCTGAGTCAGACCAAAGGCCTCTCTAGCCCAGCATTCTGTTCCCACAATGGCCAACCAGGAATAAAAGTATCATTGAGTCTGGAGGAACTTTCTTCTAAACACACTGCCCTGGGGCTTGGCATCCAGCTAACACACACATCCCAGCTGGGGCGGAAGCCACCAAGAATGGAGAAGGAGACGAAACAACAGAGAGGCCAAAGAAAAGGGGTGGGACTCAAGTAGGGAGCTCACTCTCAATGCCTCTTGCTCCAGATTATGACCTCTTGCTCTAGGTCAGGGCAATAATAGAAACTCCCTTTATGCCACCAGCAGCTGTCAGGGTCCTCCATCACATTCACTGGGGGATTTTGACTCCTGGATTTTCCTGTATAGACAAGCCCATGATGACTCCTCCTTCTCACAGCCCACTTGGCACAGAACACAGCATTCACAGAGGTCAGGAGGAGGGAGAACCAGCTACCGTGGACATTTTCCATGGGCTTAGATGCACTGGGACATTCTCCATGGACTTAGATGCACTGGGAGTCTTCTTCTGGCTGCTCCAGTACATATGTGCTGTGCTTTCCAGTTAACGGTGACTTACCAGGAAAGATCTTGGGATTGTGTTGTACAGCTTGATGAAAATGTCCACCCAGTGTTCGGCTGCTGTGAAAAAGACAAATTCTATGTTAGGTATAGTTAGGAAAGGAATCAAAAATAAAACTTCCAGTATCATACCACCTTTATACAAATCTATGGTGCACTTGGAATATTGTGTACAGTTCTGGTCACTGTTGAACCTCGTGTGGCGCAGAGTGGTAGGCAGCAGTATTGCAACCGAAACTCTCCCCATGACCTGAGTTCGATCCCAGCAGAAGCCGGGTCTCCAGTAGCTAGGGATGGCAGAGAATTCCGCCACGGATCTCGGTGAGGCCAAATGCCAGTGCATTCGGCCCCCCGAACTCCATGGCGGAACGGCGTGCCACCCCCCGCAGATTTCCCCCGGGACGAGACTTACCTGGGGCGGATCTTTCGGGTAGCAGCGGCTTTGGCGGCGGCAGCTGGTCTTTCAACTGGCTGCCGCCGCCGCCATTTCCAGTCTTGTTAAAAAAAAAAAAAAGACGTGATAGGCTACGTAAAGATTTACATAGCCTATCATGGCCAGGTTTAAAAAAAAAAAACACGGCGTGATAGGCTACGTAAATCTTTACGTAGCCTATCATGGCTGGCTGGGTTTAAAAAAAGAAAAAAAAGCATACACAAATGGCGGCAGCTATGGCCGCCGCCATTTGTGTTCCTTATTTTTGCCGTCTTAATCTATGTAAATATTTACGTAGATTATGAGGGCGAAAATAAAGGGGAATGCAATTAGCGTAGCGGGCGCTATTTGCGTCCCTTTTTGATTTGCCATTTTAGCCTACGTAAAGATTTATGTGGCTGTCTGATGAGGCTTTACAAGTAGCTCACGAAAGAAGGGAAGCGAAAAGCAAGGGAGAAAGGGGAAGATATACCCAACTGAATGCAGAGTTCCAGAGAATAGCAAGGAGAGACAAGAAGGCCTTCTTAAATGAACAATGCAAAGAAATCGAGGAAAACAACAGAATGGGAAAGACTAGAGATCTCTTCAAGAAAATTGGAGATCTCAAGGGAACGTTTTGTGCAAAGACGGGCATGATAAAGGACAAAAAAGGCAGGGACCTAACAGAAGCAGATGAGATTAAGAAGAGGTGGCAAGAATACACAGAAGAACTATACAGGAAAGATCTGAATGTCCCTGATAGCCATGATAGTGCGGTCACTGAACTTGAGCCGGACATCCTAGAGAGTGAAGTCAAGTGGGCCTTAGGAAGCATTCCTAACAACAAAGCTAGCGGAGATGAGAGTATTCCAGCCAAGCTATTTAAAATCCTAAAAGATGATGCTGTTAAAGTGCTGCATTCAATATGCCAACAAATTTGGAACACTCAACAGTGGCCACAAGACTGGAAAAGGTCAGTTTACATTCCAATTCCAAAGAAGGGCAACGCCAAAGAGTGTTCAAACTACCGCACAATTGCGCTCATTTCACATGCCAGCAAGGTGATGCTCAAAATCCTACAAGCTAGGCTTCAGCAGTATGCGAACCGAGAACTACCGGAAGTACAAGCTGGGTTTCGAAGAGGCAGAGGAACTAGAGATCAAATCGCCAACGTTCGCTGGATCATGGAGAAAGCAAGAGAATTCCAGAAAAACGTCTATTTCTGCTTCATTGACTACGCTAAAGCCTTTGATTGTGTGGATCACAACAAACTGTGGCAAATTCTGAAAGTGATGGGAGTACCAGACCACCTTACCTGTCTCCTGAGAAACCTGTACGAGGGTCAAGAAGCAACAGTAAGAACCAGACATGGAACAACCGATTGGTTCAAAATTGGGAAAGGAGTACGACAAGGCTGCATATTGTCACCCTGCTTATTTAACTTATATGCAGAGTACATCATGAGAAATGCCGGGTTGGATGAATCAGAGGTCAGAATTAAGATTGCTGGGAGAATTATCAACAACCTCCGATATGCAGACGATACCACCCTAATGGCAGAAAGCGAAGAGGATCTAAAGAGCCTCTTGTTGAGGGTGAAAGTGGAGAGTGCAAAAGCTGGTTTGAAACTCAACATTAAACAAATGAAGATCATGGCATCTGGCCCCATCACTTCCTGGCATATAGAAGGGGAAGAAATGGAAGCAGTGACAGATTTTACTTTCTTGGGCTCCAAGATCACCGCAGACGGTGACTGTAGCCATGAAATTAAAAGACGCTTGCTCCTTGGGAGGAAAGCTATGGCCAACCTAGACAGCATAGTAAGGAGCAGAGACATCACCTTGCCGACAAAGTTCCGTCTAATCAAAGCTATGGTTTTCCCAGTAGTAATGTATGGCTGTGAGAGCTGGACTATAAGGAAGGCTGAGCGCCGAAGAATTGATGCTTTCGAACTGTGGTGCTGGAGAAGACTCTTACGAGTGCCCTGGACTGCAAGGAGGTCAAATCAGTCCATCCTAAAGGAAATCAACCCTGAGTGCTCATTGGAAGGACAGATACTGAAGCTGAAGCTGAAATATTTTGGCCACCTAATGCGAAGAGAAAACTCCCTGGAAAAGACCCTGATGCTGGGAAAGACTGAAGGCAAAAGGAGAAGGGGACGGCAGAGGATGAGATGGCTAGATAGCATCACGGATGCAATGAATATGAACTTGAGCACGCTCCGGGAGAGAGCGCAGGACAGGAACGCCTGGCGTGCTATGGTCCATGGGGTCACGAAGAGTCGGACACGACTGAACAACAACAACAACAAAATGATCAAGGGGTGGGAGCAACTCCCCTATGAGGAAAGGTTACAATGTCTGGGCCTGTTTAGTTTAGGGTGATAGCTACAGTCAGGGCCACAGATATTGGGAGAAGGATAACTATTTTGGCAGTTGGCCTCTGTACACCACCACATTGAAGTTGAAAGGAAAAACATCCAGATGGGAGTGAAGTCAGGACTTTCAGCTGTAATTTAAGGGGTTTGACAAAATTGGGGCACTAACCATTCAGGAAGTACAGCCAGTGGCATACACACACACCCATCATTGGTGGCCCATAAGTAATGGAACAAATGGCTGAGAAGCAGCTGCATGGCCAGGTGTGGCCTGTTTCCTGGGCACCCCATGACCAATCAAGCAGATAAAAGGCCTGGAGGTGGTTCTGAGTGTTACATTTGCATTTGGTAGCTGTTCACTGGAACTCCCAACATGAGGTCCAAAGAGGTGTCCATGCAAGTGAAGGAGGCCATCATTAGGCTGAGGAAACAAAATAAACCCATCAGAGAGATAGCAAAAACAGTGGGAGTGGCCAACACAGCAGTTTGGAACATCCTGAAAAAGAAGGAATTAACTGGCAAGCTCAGCAACAGCAAAAGGCCTGGAAGACCACGGAAGACAACTAAAGTGGATGACCGCAGAATGCTGCTCATGGTGAAGAGGAACCCTTTCACAACATCTAGCCAGGTCAAGAATGCTCTTGCAGAGGTAGGCATGTCATTGTCAACATCTACAGTTAAGACACAGCTTTATGAATGTAAATACAGAGCCTTCACAACAAGGTGCAAACCACTGGTAACGCTCAAGAACAGACAGGCCAGATGAGCCTTTGCCAGCAAACACCTAAAAAAGTCCACCCAGTCCTGGAATAAGATTCTTTGGGCTGATGAAACCAAGATTCTTTTGTACCAGTATGATGGGAATAGAAAAGTATGGAGAAGGAAAGGAACAACTCATGATCCAAAGCATAGCACATCATCTGTCAAACATGGCGGAGGCAGTGTTACGGCATGGGCATGTATGGCTGCCAATGGAGCTGGGTCACTGGTGTTTATTGATGACCTGACTGCTGATAAAAGCAGCAGGATGAATTCTGAAGTGTATAGGGCTATACTTTCTGCTCAGATTCAGCCAAATGCTGCCAAACTGATAGGATGCCGCTTCATATTGCAGATGGATAATGACCCAAAACATACAGCAAAAACTACCCAACAGTTTCTCAAGGCAAAGAAGTGGGATGTTCTTCAATGGCCAAGTCAGTCTTTTGCCAAACCCCTTGAATTACAGCTGAAATCCTGACTTCGCTCCCATCTGGGCGTGTTTCCTTTCAACTTCAATGTGGTGGTGTACAGAGGCCAATTGCCAACAAGTTATCCTTGTTCCAATATTTCTGGCCCTGACTGTATATGCTACCTCCACTATCAAGAGGCATTATAGACTATGTACACCAGTTGCTGGGAAACATCACTAGGCGGGTAATATTGCACTCATATTCTACTTGTGGGTTTCCCACAGGCATCTGGTTGGCCACTGGGTGCTGGACTAGATGAACCCTTGGTTCTTATGTTCTTAGCTTTCCTACAGTCTGGGAATGGGGGTTCAACCCACTTCACCTCTGGATAGGATAGATACGTCAGTGGCTATAAATCATGATAGCTAAATGGAACTTCCATGTCCATAGGTACTATATATAAATACTAGATGCTGGGGACAAAAAGGGAATGACCATCACCTTTATATCCTCCGTGTAAGCATCCAAAGGCATCTGGCTGGCTGCTATTATGTTTTTCTTTTGTGTGGCTTTGATAATGGGATATAGGAATGTATTCTTTTTGTATTTCTAGTGTTGGCAGATTGCTAATTTTCTGGATTTCTCTAAAACCAAATAACAATCATAAAAGTATCTAAAATGTAAGATGTACACATATAGAAAAATATGAAAATATTATTAGAGAACACCTTTTAAACCTTTTCCACTTGGATTACTATTTAGATCCCTCTGGAGATTAAATAGGCAGAGTAGGAGACTTGCCCCTTCATGGATCACTGCCTTGTTGTGGTGAAGGGGCTTGCGTAACTCAGTGAAGCCATAAGCTATGCCGTGCAGGGCCACACAAGACGGACAGGTCATGGCGGAGAGTTCTGACAAAATGTGGTCCCCTGGAGAAGGAAATGGCAACCCACTCCAGTATTCTTGCCAAGAAAACCCCATGGAACGTATCACAAGGCTAAAAGATAAGACGCCGGAAGATGAGCCCCCCAGGTCGGAAGGTGTCCAATATACTACTGGGGAAGAGCAGAGGGAATTTCCAAGTAGCGCCAGAAAGAGTGAAGCGGCTGGGCCAAAGCTGAAAGGACACTCAGCTGTGGATGTGTCTGGTGGTGAAAAGAAAATCCGATGCTGTAAAGAACAATAATGTTTAGGAACCTGGAATGTCAGATCAATGAATCAAGGTAAGCTGGAGGTGGTCAAACATGAGATGGCAAGATTGAACATCGACATCTTGGTAATCAGCGAACTAAAATGGACAGGCATGGGCGAATTTAATTCAGGTGACCATCATATCTACTACTGTGGGCAAGAATCCCTTAGAAGAAATGGAGTAGCACTCATAGTCAACAAAAGGGTGGGAAAAGCAGTACTGGGGTACAATCTCAAAAACAACAGAATGATCTCAGTATGAATCCAAGGCAAACCATTCAACATCTCAGTAATTCAAGTCTATGCCCCAACCACAGAGGTCGAAGAAGCTGAGGTTGATCGGTTCTATGAAGACCTACAACACCTTCTAGAAGTAACACCAAAAAAAGATGTCCTCTTCATCATAGGGGATTGGAATGCTAAAGTAGGAAGTCAAGAAATCACCAGGACAACAGGCAAGCATGGCCTTGGTGTACAAAATGAAGCAGGACAAAGGCTAATAGAGTTTTGCCAAGAGAACACGCTGATCATAGTAAACACTCTTTTCCAACAGCACAAGAGGCGACTCTACACATGGACATCACCAGATGGTCAATATCAAAATCAGATTGATTATGTCCTTTGCAGCCAAAGATGGAGAAGCTCTATACAGTCAGTCAAAACAAGACCTGGAGCTGACTGTGGCTCAGATCATGAGCTGCTTCTTGCAAAATTTCGGCTTAAATTGAAGAACGTAGAGAAAACCACTAAACCGTTCAGGTATGACCTAAATCATATTCCTTATGAATATACAGTGGAGGTGAGGAATAGAATTCAGGGATTAGACCTGATAGACAGAGTGCCTGAGGAACTATGGACGGAGGTCCATAACATTGTTCAGGAGGCAGCAACTCAATCCATCCCAAAGAAAAAGAAATGCAAGAAGGCGAAGTGGCTATCTGATGAGGCTTTACAAGTAGCCGAGGAAAGAAAGGAAGCGAAAAACAAGGGAGAAAGGGGAAGATATGCTCAACTGAATGCAGAGTTCCAGAGAACAGCAAGGAGAGAGAAGAAGGCCTTCTTAAAAGAGTAGAGATCTCTTCAAGAAAATCGGAGATCTCAAGGGAACGTTTTGTGCAAAGACGGGCATGATAAAGGACAAAGAAGGCAGGGACATAACGGAAGCAGATGAGGTTAAGGCAGGGATGTCAGAGAATTCCGCCATGGATCTCGGGGAGGCTGAATGCCAGTGCATTCGGCCCCCGAAATTGGTGGCGGAACGGCCTGCCCCCCCGCCCCCCCCCCCCCCGGGACGAGACTTACCTGGGGCAGATCTTCCGGGCGGCGGCGGCTCCGGTGGAGGTTCGGCGTAAAGATTTACATAGCCTATCACGGCTAGGTTTTTTTAAAAAAAAACATGTGATAGGCTACGTAAATGTTTACGTAGCCTATCACGTCTGACTTTAAAAAAAACAAAAAACCGTGCGTACGCAAATGGCGGCTACGGCCGCTACGCTATTTGCGTTCCTTATTTTGGCACGTCTTAGTCTACGTAAATCTTGACGTAGACTAAGATGTGCCAAAATAAGGAATGCAAATGGCGGCGGCCGTGGCGTGTTCTTGTTTTTAAGTCAGATGTGATAGGCTATGTAAACATTTACGTAGCCTATCATGGCTGACTGCAGGGACGCAAACGGCGGCGGCTATGGCCGCCGCCATTTGCGTCCCTGCTAGCCAGCGGCCGGATGTCCAGGTGCTGGCGGAGCCGGCCAGCGGCTCCGCAGAATCCTTGCAGAGCGGAGCTGGCCGGCCAGGATTCTGGGGGGAGGGACGGAACGCCTCCCCCCCACCATCAACATAATCCGCGAACAGGTAAGTGACTTTCATACATCCCTAGATTAAGAAGAGGTGGAAAGAATACACAGAAGAACTATACAGAAAAGATCTGAATGTCCCTGATAGCCATGATAGTGCGGTCACTGAACTTGAGCCGAACATCCTAGAGAGTGAAGTCAAGTGGGCCTTAGGAAGCATTCCTAACAACAAAGCTAGCGGAGATGAGAGTATTCCAGCCAAGCTATTTAAAATCCTAAAAGATGATGCTGTTAAAGTGCTGCATTCAATATGCCAACAAATTTGGAACACTCAACAGTGGCCACAAGACTGGAAAAGGTCAGTTTACATTCCAATTCCAAAGAAGGGCAACGCCAAAGAGTGTTCAAACTACCGCACAATTGCGCTCATTTCACATGCCAGCAAGGTGATGCTCAAAATCCTACAAGCTAGGCTTCAGCAGTATGCGAACCGAGAACTACCGGAAGTACAAGCTGGGTTTCGAAGAGGCAGAGGAACTAGAGATCAAATCGCCAACGTTCGCTGGATCATGGAGAAAGCAAGAGAATTCCAGAAAAACGTCTATTTCTGCTTCATTGACTACGCTAAAGCCTTTGATTGTGTGGATCACAACAAACTGTGGCAAATTCTGAAAGTGATGGGAGTACCAGACCACCTTACCTGTCTCCTGAGAAACCTGTACGAGGGTCAAGAAGCAACAGTAAGAACCAGACATGGAACAACCGATTGGTTCAAAATTGGGAAAGGAGTACGACAAGGCTGCATATTGTCACCCTGCTTATTTAACTTATATGCAGAGTACATCATGAGAAATGCCGGGTTGGATGAATCAGAGGTCAGAATTAAGATTGCTGGGAGAATTATCAACAACCTCCGATATGCAGACGATACCACCCTAATGGCAGAAAGCGAAGAGGATCTAAAGAGCCTCTTGTTGAGGGTGAAAGTGGAGAGTGCAAAAGCTGGTTTGAAACTCAACATTAAACAAATGAAGATCATGGCATCTGGCCCCATCACTTCCTGGCATATAGAAGGGGAAGAAATGGAAGCAGTGACAGATTTTACTTTCTTGGGCTCCAAGATCACCGCAGACGGTGACTGTAGCCATGAAATTAAAAGACGCTTGCTCCTTGGGAGGAAAGCTATGGCCAACCTAGACAGCATAGTAAGGAGCAGAGACATCACCTTGCCGACAAAGTTCCGTCTAATCAAAGCTATGGTTTTCCCAGTAGTAATGTATGGCTGTGAGAGCTGGACTATAAGGAAGGCTGAGCGCCGAAGAATTGATGCTTTCGAACTGTGGTGCTGGAGAAGACTCTTACGAGTGCCCTGGACTGCAAGGAGGTCAAATCAGTCCATCCTAAAGGAAATCAACCCTGAGTGCTCATTGGAAGGACAGATACTGAAGCTGAAGCTGAAATATTTTGGCCACCTAATGCGAAGAGAAAACTCCCTGGAAAAGACCCTGATGCTGGGAAAGACTGAAGGCAAAAGGAGAAGGGGACGGCAGAGGATGAGATGGCTAGATAGCATCACGGATGCAATGAATATGAACTTGAGCACGCTCCGGGAGAGAGCGCAGGACAGGAACGCCTGGCGTGCTATGGTCCATGGGGTCACGAAGAGTCGGACACGACTGAACAACAACAACAACAAAATGATCAAGGGGTGGGAGCAACTCCCCTATGAGGAAAGGTTACAATGTCTGGGCCTGTTTAGTTTAGGGTGATAGCTACAGTCAGGGCCACAGATATTGGGAGAAGGATAACTATTTTGGCAGTTGGCCTCTGTACACCACCACATTGAAGTTGAAAGGAAAAACATCCAGATGGGAGTGAAGTCAGGACTTTCAGCTGTAATTTAAGGGGTTTGACAAAATTGGGGCACTAACCATTCAGGAAGTACAGCCAGTGGCATACACACACACCCATCATTGGTGGCCCATAAGTAATGGAACAAATGGCTGAGAAGCAGCTGCATGGCCAGGTGTGGCCTGTTTCCTGGGCACCCCATGACCAATCAAGCAGATAAAAGGCCTGGAGGTGGTTCTGAGTGTTACATTTGCATTTGGTAGCTGTTCACTGGAACTCCCAACATGAGGTCCAAAGAGGTGTCCATGCAAGTGAAGGAGGCCATCATTAGGCTGAGGAAACAAAATAAACCCATCAGAGAGATAGCAAAAACAGTGGGAGTGGCCAACACAGCAGTTTGGAACATCCTGAAAAAGAAGGAATTAACTGGCAAGCTCAGCAACAGCAAAAGGCCTGGAAGACCACGGAAGACAACTAAAGTGGATGACCGCAGAATGCTGCTCATGGTGAAGAGGAACCCTTTCACAACATCTAGCCAGGTCAAGAATGCTCTTGCAGAGGTAGGCATGTCATTGTCAACATCTACAGTTAAGACACAGCTTTATGAATGTAAATACAGAGCCTTCACAACAAGGTGCAAACCACTGGTAACGCTCAAGAACAGACAGGCCAGATGAGCCTTTGCCAGCAAACACCTAAAAAAGTCCACCCAGTCCTGGAATAAGATTCTTTGGGCTGATGAAACCAAGATTCTTTTGTACCAGTATGATGGGAATAGAAAAGTATGGAGAAGGAAAGGAACAACTCATGATCCAAAGCATAGCACATCATCTGTCAAACATGGCGGAGGCAGTGTTACGGCATGGGCATGTATGGCTGCCAATGGAGCTGGGTCACTGGTGTTTATTGATGACCTGACTGCTGATAAAAGCAGCAGGATGAATTCTGAAGTGTATAGGGCTATACTTTCTGCTCAGATTCAGCCAAATGCTGCCAAACTGATAGGATGCCGCTTCATATTGCAGATGGATAATGACCCAAAACATACAGCAAAAACTACCCAACAGTTTCTCAAGGCAAAGAAGTGGGATGTTCTTCAATGGCCAAGTCAGTCTTTTGCCAAACCCCTTGAATTACAGCTGAAATCCTGACTTCGCTCCCATCTGGGCGTGTTTCCTTTCAACTTCAATGTGGTGGTGTACAGAGGCCAATTGCCAACAAGTTATCCTTGTTCCAATATTTCTGGCCCTGACTGTATATGCTACCTCCACTATCAAGAGGCATTATAGACTATGTACACCAGTTGCTGGGAAACATCACTAGGCGGGTAATATTGCACTCATATTCTACTTGTGGGTTTCCCACAGGCATCTGGTTGGCCACTGGGTGCTGGACTAGATGAACCCTTGGTTCTTATGTTCTTAGCTTTCCTACAGTCTGGGAATGGGGGTTCAACCCACTTCACCTCTGGATAGGATAGATACGTCAGTGGCTATAAATCATGATAGCTAAATGGAACTTCCATGTCCATAGGTACTATATATAAATACTAGATGCTGGGGACAAAAAGGGAATGACCATCACCTTTATATCCTCCGTGTAAGCATCCAAAGGCATCTGGCTGGCTGCTATTATGTTTTTCTTTTGTGTGGCTTTGATAATGGGATATAGGAATGTATTCTTTTTGTATTTCTAGTGTTGGCAGATTGCTAATTTTCTGGATTTCTCTAAAACCAAATAACAATCATAAAAGTATCTAAAATGTAAGATGTACACATATAGAAAAATATGAAAATATTATTAGAGAACACCTTTTAAACCTTTTCCACTTGGATTACTATTTAGATCCCTCTGGAGATTAAATAGGCAGAGTAGGAGACTTGCCCCTTCATGGATCACTGCCTTGTTGTGGTGAAGGGGCTTGCGTAACTCAGTGAAGCCATAAGCTATGCCGTGCAGGGCCACACAAGACGGACAGGTCATGGCGGAGAGTTCTGACAAAATGTGGTCCCCTGGAGAAGGAAATGGCAACCCACTCCAGTATTCTTGCCAAGAAAACCCCATGGAACGTATCACAAGGCTAAAAGATAAGACGCCGGAAGATGAGCCCCCCAGGTCGGAAGGTGTCCAATATACTACTGGGGAAGAGCAGAGGGAATTTCCAAGTAGCGCCAGAAAGAGTGAAGCGGCTGGGCCAAAGCTGAAAGGACACTCAGCTGTGGATGTGTCTGGTGGTGAAAAGAAAATCCGATGCTGTAAAGAACAATAATGTTTAGGAACCTGGAATGTCAGATCAATGAATCAAGGTAAGCTGGAGGTGGTCAAACATGAGATGGCAAGATTGAACATCGACATCTTGGTAATCAGCGAACTAAAATGGACAGGCATGGGCGAATTTAATTCAGGTGACCATCATATCTACTACTGTGGGCAAGAATCCCTTAGAAGAAATGGAGTAGCACTCATAGTCAACAAAAGGGTGGGAAAAGCAGTACTGGGGTACAATCTCAAAAACAACAGAATGATCTCAGTATGAATCCAAGGCAAACCATTCAACATCTCAGTAATTCAAGTCTATGCCCCAACCACAGAGGTCGAAGAAGCTGAGGTTGATCGGTTCTATGAAGACCTACAACACCTTCTAGAAGTAACACCAAAAAAAGATGTCCTCTTCATCATAGGGGATTGGAATGCTAAAGTAGGAAGTCAAGAAATCACCAGGACAACAGGCAAGCATGGCCTTGGTGTACAAAATGAAGCAGGACAAAGGCTAATAGAGTTTTGCCAAGAGAACACGCTGATCATAGTAAACACTCTTTTCCAACAGCACAAGAGGCGACTCTACACATGGACATCACCAGATGGTCAATATCAAAATCAGATTGATTATGTCCTTTGCAGCCAAAGATGGAGAAGCTCTATACAGTCAGTCAAAACAAGACCTGGAGCTGACTGTGGCTCAGATCATGAGCTGCTTCTTGCAAAATTTCGGCTTAAATTGAAGAACGTAGAGAAAACCACTAAACCGTTCAGGTATGACCTAAATCATATTCCTTATGAATATACAGTGGAGGTGAGGAATAGAATTCAGGGATTAGACCTGATAGACAGAGTGCCTGAGGAACTATGGACGGAGGTCCATAACATTGTTCAGGAGGCAGCAACTCAATCCATCCCAAAGAAAAAGAAATGCAAGAAGGCGAAGTGGCTATCTGATGAGGCTTTACAAGTAGCCGAGGAAAGAAAGGAAGCGAAAAACAAGGGAGAAAGGGGAAGATATGCTCAACTGAATGCAGAGTTCCAGAGAACAGCAAGGAGAGAGAAGAAGGCCTTCTTAAAAGAGTAGAGATCTCTTCAAGAAAATCGGAGATCTCAAGGGAACGTTTTGTGCAAAGACGGGCATGATAAAGGACAAAGAAGGCAGGGACATAACGGAAGCAGATGAGGTTAAGGCAGGGATGTCAGAGAATTCCGCCATGGATCTCGGGGAGGCTGAATGCCAGTGCATTCGGCCCCCGAAATTGGTGGCGGAACGGCCTGCCCCCCCGCCCCCCCCCCCCCCCCGGGACGAGACTTACCTGGGGCAGATCTTCCGGGCGGCGGCGGCTCCGGTGGAGGTTCGGCGTAAAGATTTACATAGCCTATCACGGCTAGGTTTTTTTAAAAAAAAACATGTGATAGGCTACGTAAATGTTTACGTAGCCTATCACGTCTGACTTTAAAAAAAACAAAAAACCGTGCGTACGCAAATGGCGGCTACGGCCGCTACGCTATTTGCGTTCCTTATTTTGGCACGTCTTAGTCTACGTAAATCTTGACGTAGACTAAGATGTGCCAAAATAAGGAATGCAAATGGCGGCGGCCGTGGCGTGTTCTTGTTTTTAAGTCAGATGTGATAGGCTATGTAAACATTTACGTAGCCTATCATGGCTGACTGCAGGGACGCAAACGGCGGCGGCTATGGCCGCCGCCATTTGCGTCCCTGCTAGCCAGCGGCCGGATGTCCAGGTGCTGGCGGAGCCGGCCAGCGGCTCCGCAGAATCCTTGCAGAGCGGAGCTGGCCGGCCAGGATTCTGGGGGGAGGGACGGAACGCCTCCCCCCCACCATCAACATAATCCGCGAACAGGTAAGTGACTTTCATACATCCCTAGATTAAGAAGAGGTGGAAAGAATACACAGAAGAACTATACAGAAAAGATCTGAATGTCCCTGATAGCCATGATAGTGCGGTCACTGAACTTGAGCCGAACATCCTAGAGAGTGAAGTCAAGTGGGCCTTAGGAAGCATTCCTAACAACAAAGCTAGCGGAGATGAGAGTATTCCAGCCAAGCTATTTAAAATCCTAAAAGATGATGCTGTTAAAGTGCTGCATTCAATATGCCAACAAATTTGGAACACTCAACAGTGGCCACAAGACTGGAAAAGGTCAGTTTACATTCCAATTCCAAAGAAGGGCAACGCCAAAGAGTGTTCAAACTACCGCACAATTGCGCTCATTTCACATGCCAGCAAGGTGATGCTCAAAATCCTACAAGCTAGGCTTCAGCAGTATGCGAACCGAGAACTACCGGAAGTACAAGCTGGGTTTCGAAGAGGCAGAGGAACTAGAGATCAAATCGCCAACGTTCGCTGGATCATGGAGAAAGCAAGAGAATTCCAGAAAAACGTCTATTTCTGCTTCATTGACTACGCTAAAGCCTTTGATTGTGTGGATCACAACAAACTGTGGCAAATTCTGAAAGTGATGGGAGTACCAGACCACCTTACCTGTCTCCTGAGAAACCTGTACGAGGGTCAAGAAGCAACAGTAAGAACCAGACATGGAACAACCGATTGGTTCAAAATTGGGAAAGGAGTACGACAAGGCTGCATATTGTCACCCTGCTTATTTAACTTATATGCAGAGTACATCATGAGAAATGCCGGGTTGGATGAATCAGAGGTCAGAATTAAGATTGCTGGGAGAATTATCAACAACCTCCGATATGCAGACGATACCACCCTAATGGCAGAAAGCGAAGAGGATCTAAAGAGCCTCTTGTTGAGGGTGAAAGTGGAGAGTGCAAAAGCTGGTTTGAAACTCAACATTAAACAAATGAAGATCATGGCATCTGGCCCCATCACTTCCTGGCATATAGAAGGGGAAGAAATGGAAGCAGTGACAGATTTTACTTTCTTGGGCTCCAAGATCACCGCAGACGGTGACTGTAGCCATGAAATTAAAAGACGCTTGCTCCTTGGGAGGAAAGCTATGGCCAACCTAGACAGCATAGTAAGGAGCAGAGACATCACCTTGCCGACAAAGTTCCGTCTAATCAAAGCTATGGTTTTCCCAGTAGTAATGTATGGCTGTGAGAGCTGGACTATAAGGAAGGCTGAGCGCCGAAGAATTGATGCTTTCGAACTGTGGTGCTGGAGAAGACTCTTACGAGTGCCCTGGACTGCAAGGAGGTCAAATCAGTCCATCCTAAAGGAAATCAACCCTGAGTGCTCATTGGAAGGACAGATACTGAAGCTGAAGCTGAAATATTTTGGCCACCTAATGCGAAGAGAAAACTCCCTGGAAAAGACCCTGATGCTGGGAAAGACTGAAGGCAAAAGGAGAAGGGGACGGCAGAGGATGAGATGGCTAGATAGCATCACGGATGCAATGAATATGAACTTGAGCACGCTCCGGGAGAGAGCGCAGGACAGGAACGCCTGGCGTGCTATGGTCCATGGGGTCACGAAGAGTCGGACACGACTGAACAACAACAACAACAAAATGATCAAGGGGTGGGAGCAACTCCCCTATGAGGAAAGGTTACAATGTCTGGGCCTGTTTAGTTTAGGGTGATAGCTACAGTCAGGGCCACAGATATTGGGAGAAGGATAACTATTTTGGCAGTTGGCCTCTGTACACCACCACATTGAAGTTGAAAGGAAAAACATCCAGATGGGAGTGAAGTCAGGACTTTCAGCTGTAATTTAAGGGGTTTGACAAAATTGGGGCACTAACCATTCAGGAAGTACAGCCAGTGGCATACACACACACCCATCATTGGTGGCCCATAAGTAATGGAACAAATGGCTGAGAAGCAGCTGCATGGCCAGGTGTGGCCTGTTTCCTGGGCACCCCATGACCAATCAAGCAGATAAAAGGCCTGGAGGTGGTTCTGAGTGTTACATTTGCATTTGGTAGCTGTTCACTGGAACTCCCAACATGAGGTCCAAAGAGGTGTCCATGCAAGTGAAGGAGGCCATCATTAGGCTGAGGAAACAAAATAAACCCATCAGAGAGATAGCAAAAACAGTGGGAGTGGCCAACACAGCAGTTTGGAACATCCTGAAAAAGAAGGAATTAACTGGCAAGCTCAGCAACAGCAAAAGGCCTGGAAGACCACGGAAGACAACTAAAGTGGATGACCGCAGAATGCTGCTCATGGTGAAGAGGAACCCTTTCACAACATCTAGCCAGGTCAAGAATGCTCTTGCAGAGGTAGGCATGTCATTGTCAACATCTACAGTTAAGACACAGCTTTATGAATGTAAATACAGAGCCTTCACAACAAGGTGCAAACCACTGGTAACGCTCAAGAACAGACAGGCCAGATGAGCCTTTGCCAGCAAACACCTAAAAAAGTCCACCCAGTCCTGGAATAAGATTCTTTGGGCTGATGAAACCAAGATTCTTTTGTACCAGTATGATGGGAATAGAAAAGTATGGAGAAGGAAAGGAACAACTCATGATCCAAAGCATAGCACATCATCTGTCAAACATGGCGGAGGCAGTGTTACGGCATGGGCATGTATGGCTGCCAATGGAGCTGGGTCACTGGTGTTTATTGATGACCTGACTGCTGATAAAAGCAGCAGGATGAATTCTGAAGTGTATAGGGCTATACTTTCTGCTCAGATTCAGCCAAATGCTGCCAAACTGATAGGATGCCGCTTCATATTGCAGATGGATAATGACCCAAAACATACAGCAAAAACTACCCAACAGTTTCTCAAGGCAAAGAAGTGGGATGTTCTTCAATGGCCAAGTCAGTCTTTTGCCAAACCCCTTGAATTACAGCTGAAATCCTGACTTCGCTCCCATCTGGGCGTGTTTCCTTTCAACTTCAATGTGGTGGTGTACAGAGGCCAATTGCCAACAAGTTATCCTTGTTCCAATATTTCTGGCCCTGACTGTATATGCTACCTCCACTATCAAGAGGCATTATAGACTATGTACACCAGTTGCTGGGAAACATCACTAGGCGGGTAATATTGCACTCATATTCTACTTGTGGGTTTCCCACAGGCATCTGGTTGGCCACTGGGTGCTGGACTAGATGAACCCTTGGTTCTTATGTTCTTAGCTTTCCTACAGTCTGGGAATGGGGGTTCAACCCACTTCACCTCTGGATAGGATAGATACGTCAGTGGCTATAAATCATGATAGCTAAATGGAACTTCCATGTCCATAGGTACTATATATAAATACTAGATGCTGGGGACAAAAAGGGAATGACCATCACCTTTATATCCTCCGTGTAAGCATCCAAAGGCATCTGGCTGGCTGCTATTATGTTTTTCTTTTGTGTGGCTTTGATAATGGGATATAGGAATGTATTCTTTTTGTATTTCTAGTGTTGGCAGATTGCTAATTTTCTGGATTTCTCTAAAACCAAATAACAATCATAAAAGTATCTAAAATGTAAGATGTACACATATAGAAAAATATGAAAATATTATTAGAGAACACCTTTTAAACCTTTTCCACTTGGATTACTATTTAGATCCCTCTGGAGATTAAATAGGCAGAGTAGGAGACTTGCCCCTTCATGGATCACTGCCTTGTTGTGGTGAAGGGGCTTGCGTAACTCAGTGAAGCCATAAGCTATGCCGTGCAGGGCCACACAAGACGGACAGGTCATGGCGGAGAGTTCTGACAAAATGTGGTCCCCTGGAGAAGGAAATGGCAACCCACTCCAGTATTCTTGCCAAGAAAACCCCATGGAACGTATCACAAGGCTAAAAGATAAGACGCCGGAAGATGAGCCCCCCAGGTCGGAAGGTGTCCAATATACTACTGGGGAAGAGC
Source organism: Heloderma suspectum (assembly GCF_057233095.1). NCBI lineage: Eukaryota > Metazoa > Chordata > Lepidosauria > Squamata > Helodermatidae > Heloderma > Heloderma suspectum. Next base: position 283,621,828 of record NC_139459.1, read on the forward strand.
AGAGGGAATTTCCAAGTAGCGCCAGAAAGAGTGAAGCGGCTGGGCCAAAGCTGAAAGGACACTCAGCTGTGGATGTGTCTGGTGGTGAAAAGAAAATCCGATGCTGTAAAGAACAATAATGTTTAGGAACCTGGAATGTCAGATCAATGAATCAAGGTAAGCTGGAGGTGGTCAAACATGAGATGGCAAGATTGAACATCGACATCTTGGTAATCAGCGAACTAAAATGGACAGGCATGGGCGAATTTAATTCAGGTGACCATCATATCTACTACTGTGGGCAAGAATCCCTTAGAAGAAATGGAGTAGCACTCATAGTCAACAAAAGGGTGGGAAAAGCAGTACTGGGGTACAATCTCAAAAACAACAGAATGATCTCAGTATGAATCCAAGGCAAACCATTCAACATCTCAGTAATTCAAGTCTATGCCCCAACCACAGAGGTCGAAGAAGCTGAGGTTGATCGGTTCTATGAAGACCTACAACACCTTCTAGAAGTAACACCAAAAAAAGATGTCCTCTTCATCATAGGGGATTGGAATGCTAAAGTAGGAAGTCAAGAAATCACCAGGACAACAGGCAAGCATGGCCTTGGTGTACAAAATGAAGCAGGACAAAGGCTAATAGAGTTTTGCCAAGAGAACACGCTGATCATAGTAAACACTCTTTTCCAACAGCACAAGAGGCGACTCTACACATGGACATCACCAGATGGTCAATATCAAAATCAGATTGATTATGTCCTTTGCAGCCAAAGATGGAGAAGCTCTATACAGTCAGTCAAAACAAGACCTGGAGCTGACTGTGGCTCAGATCATGAGCTGCTTCTTGCAAAATTTCGGCTTAAATTGAAGAACGTAGAGAAAACCACTAAACCGTTCAGGTATGACCTAAATCATATTCCTTATGAATATACAGTGGAGGTGAGGAATAGAATTCAGGGATTAGACCTGATAGACAGAGTGCCTGAGGAACTATGGACGGAGGTCCATAACATTGTTCAGGAGGCAGCAACTCAATCCATCCCAAAGAAAAAGAAATGCAAGAAGGCGAAGTGGCTATCTGATGAGGCTTTACAAGTAGCCGAGGAAAGAAAGGAAGCGAAAAACAAGGGAGAAAGGGGAAGATATGCTCAACTGAATGCAGAGTTCCAGAGAACAGCAAGGAGAGAGAAGAAGGCCTTCTTAAAAGAGTAGAGATCTCTTCAAGAAAATCGGAGATCTCAAGGGAACGTTTTGTGCAAAGACGGGCATGATAAAGGACAAAGAAGGCAGGGACATAACGGAAGCAGATGAGGTTAAGGCAGGGATGTCAGAGAATTCCGCCATGGATCTCGGGGAGGCTGAATGCCAGTGCATTCGGCCCCCGAAATTGGTGGCGGAACGGCCTGCCCCCCCGCCCCCCCCCCCCCGGGACGAGACTTACCTGGGGCAGATCTTCCGGGCGGCGGCGGCTCCGGTGGAGGTTCGGCGTAAAGATTTACATAGCCTATCACGGCTAGGTTTTTTTAAAAAAAAACATGTGATAGGCTACGTAAATGTTTACGTAGCCTATCACGTCTGACTTTAAAAAAAACAAAAAACCGTGCGTACGCAAATGGCGGCTACGGCCGCTACGCTATTTGCGTTCCTTATTTTGGCACGTCTTAGTCTACGTAAATCTTGACGTAGACTAAGATGTGCCAAAATAAGGAATGCAAATGGCGGCGGCCGTGGCGTGTTCTTGTTTTTAAGTCAGATGTGATAGGCTATGTAAACATTTACGTAGCCTATCATGGCTGACTGCAGGGACGCAAACGGCGGCGGCTATGGCCGCCGCCATTTGCGTCCCTGCTAGCCAGCGGCCGGATGTCCAGGTGCTGGCGGAGCCGGCCAGCGGCTCCGCAGAATCCTTGCAGAGCGGAGCTGGCCGGCCAGGATTCTGGGGGGAGGGACGGAACGCCTCCCCCCCACCATCAACATAATCCGCGAACAGGTAAGTGACTTTCATACATCCCTAGATTAAGAAGAGGTGGAAAGAATACACAGAAGAACTATACAGAAAAGATCTGAATGTCCCTGATAGCCATGATAGTGCGGTCACTGAACTTGAGCCGAACATCCTAGAGAGTGAAGTCAAGTGGGCCTTAGGAAGCGTTACTAACAACAAAGCTAGCAGAGATGACAGTATTCCAGCTGAGCTGTTTAAGATCCTAAAAGATGATGCTGTTAAAGTGCTGCACTCCATATGCCAACACATTTGGAACACTCAGCAATGGCCACAAGACTGGAAAAGGTCAGTTTACATTCCAATTCCAAAGAAGGGCAATTCCAAAGAGTGTTCGAACTACCGTACAATTGCGCTCATTTCACATGCTCTCAAAATCCTACAAGCTAGGCTTCAGCAGTATGTGAACCGAGAAATATTGGAAGTACAAGCTGGGTTTCGAAGAGGCAGAGGAACTAGAGATCAAATCACCAACATTTGCTGGATCATGGAGAAAGCAAGAGAATTCTATTTCTGCTTCATTGACTATGCTAAAGCCTTTGATTGTGTGGATCACAACAAACTGTGGCAAATTCTGAAAGAGATGAGAATACCAGACCACCTTACCTGTCTCCTGAGTACTTGTACAAGGGACAAGAAGCAACAGTAAGAACCAGACATGGAACAATTGATTGGTTCAAAATAGGGAAAGGGGTACGACAAGGGGATGGCAGAGGATGAGATGGCTAAATAGCATCACCGATGCAATGAATCTGAACTTGAGCACACTCCAGGAGAGAACGGAGGACAGGAAGGCCTGGCATTCTATGGTCCATGGGGTCACGAAGAGTCAGACACGACTTAACGACTGAACAACAACATGGAGACTTGCTGTCCATTATTTCATTGTTAACATTAACCTTTAGCATGAAAGACTTTAAAGACAGGATCATCCTCTGATCCAGAATTTGTGGAGTTGCTCTTACTTTTAACAGAAATATTTAATGTTGTTTTGTTGACTCTACATTATTTATCAGAGACCATGTTCTATGTGTACCAGGAAATGGTGTGTGTGTGTGTGTGTGTGTGTGTGTGAACATTATAGTAAATGAAGCTTAGTATCAGAAGGTTATCCTGTCATTTCTTTTTTTTTTTTTTAGAAAAGTGCTCTCCATGTCCCCAACCTTGTTGCACAGATGTGTCATCCTGGGCTCTACATTTTAATGTCATTCCTGTATAGCACTAGATCATTAACACGAACTTCCATGCCAGCTAATAGGAACTAATCTTTAGTTTGAAAAATACACTGTTAAATCTGTTTAAAACAGATAGAGTTCTGAAAATAATGAAACTTTTGCTTAGCTACCTTCCCGACCATCTACTCACGTACATGCCCTGGTCTCCTCTCGTCTAGACTACTGTAAAATGCTCCACGTGGGGTTACCCTTGAAGACGTTTTGTAAGCTGCAGCTGGTGCAGAACACGGCGGCTCGCTTGATTAAAAGCAGCTGCCTGCATGATCACAGCACTCCGGTGCTGAAGGAGTTGCACTGATTACCAGTTGTTTTTCTGGCCAAATTCAAGGTTTGCTTTTGACCTTTAAAACCCTATATGGTTCCAGCTCAACCTGGAGCTCAAGGAGCTCCTCCAGCAACACCAAACTGGCCACTCAACAAGATCAGCCTTGGGTGGCCTTCTCTCTGTCCCATCAGCCAGGACAGCTCTGTGGTGGCCCCCACTCTGTGGAACTCCCTCCCTAGGGATTCCCTAAATGTCCCCTCTTTAATGAGCTTCCACCATGCGTTAAAAGCATGGTTGTTCAGGCAAGCATTTGGGCTGGGTTAGGGTATTTTTAGAAATACAATGTTTTAATGTGGAATTTTATTGTGTTAAACTGTTGTATTATTGTACATCACCCAGAGTGGCTGGGTGACCGGCCAGATGGGCAATCAAGAAATTAAATGAATGAATGAATGAATGAAACAAGGCAGTGTCCTTGAGCAGAAATAATTATTTTTTCTTTTATCTTCACAGCATTTATCTAGTAGGCATAGTGTACAACAGAGTACGTCACAGGTAAGATAAGCTACAGAAGTCTTGTCTCTTTCCTTACTGTGAAGTAAGTCATAAAGTATACTGAAGAAATTTTATTTGTTCATGTTTAAATCTATTTATTCAGCCATACCAGTATACAGATTTTGTTTTACTTTTTTCTGCAGCATCTTTAATTAAGGGCTTTGACTTCTATTAATTGCTTTATTCTGATAGTGGTGTAGTGAGGAAGCTAGAATGTCTCTGATATTGCCAGAATGTCTCTGAAATGATTAGAAGTTGTGTGTTTCCTCTTGCTATGAAGTTCAAGAATATGTAAAACGTATTTACCATAATACAATGAAAACCATTGTTTTGAGGAAAAGACAGTGTCCAAAACAGAAGTGGCAGCCACCTATTTTTATTATCTATGCTACTGAAGTGATAGAAGGATGATGGTGTAACAGTTCTGCAGTTAAATAATCCCTCCATTTCTATCTCGACTCGGTAGTGCATGCTGTCTTGTCTGCCTTCATCCCACAGCATGCAATCTCTTCTTTCTCTGCACCAGCATAGGCCTGAATCTCCATATCTCCTCTTTTTCTGTTTCTTTTTACAGATTTCTGTAGTGTTTCTCAGCTGTCCTTCTTTACACCCATAGCACACTGTTTTCCTTATACCAGTACCATCTCTCTGTGTTCTATTTCTTTTGCTGTCATTTTCCCCTGTTTCTCCCTTTCACAAAACAATCTGCGCCTCCATGTCTTAGGCACATCATTTCCTGACTGCACACAACCCTTTCTCTCTGTAGCCCAATGCACTCTCTCTTCTCTGTACCACTACAGATCTCTGACCACTCCATTTCTCAGTGGCTCCATTTTCTTCCAAAAGCCTTTGATTCTGCCCCAGCCCTGCCTTAGCTCTAATCCTCCTCAGTGAGTTTGAGGCAACAGCACAGAAGGTTTTCACATCTGTGCTGTTGCCCCAGAAGTGAAGGAGTCTCAGACTGAAGATACAGCCAGTCAAGCTGGCTGCATCCGTAGTAATTCAGTCCACTGCCTTGGGATGCAACTTTTGAGTTCATTTTTACCTCCTCAGCCCCACACCCAAAGTGGAAATGAGTACTACCCATAGAAAAGAAGGGAGAGATTAGTGATTGAGTACTAGCATGTTCATCCAGAAACAATCCAGCAGTAAAGAGGGGAGTTTGTGCTCTTTATAATCCAGATCTTATTTTATGTCAAGTGCATGTGTAGTCTATGTAAACAATTGGCCTGCCAATGCCAGCCAATACAGTTCATTGCCCCCATTTTGCAGGTTTTGGTGTGAGGTCTGTGGCTGGGAAAGACAGTAGCTTATGACACGGTGGGCAGATGTCAGGCTTGTGGGATCTATTTTGGGTTTTTTTTTACTAGAAACCTAAGGTCAAACAGAGCCAGACACAAATTAATGGCTCAGGGGCTGGAGTAAATTATCTTCTGCACCCTATGGACCACACTAGGCTATATACAAATCTACATTTGAGTTACCAGAGATCAGGGATTCTAATACAAAACTCTAAAACTGGCCAACAGAGTTGCACAAAGGCCTGGTATAATTATTACTCCTCATTGCGGGTGCATAGGGGGGAGAAATGACGAGACAACACAAATAGAGTTGGGATAAAACGGGGCCACATTTATTGACATATTACAATCTGCGAAGGAAGCACCGGCGGGCACATAGAAAACAAGTAATCATGACAGGTATGGAGTGAGGCATTCATCGTCTGAGGCATGGCATCTACTGTAGCCACCCTGCAGATGGATCCACCCAATTCTGGGCTGGGAGACCTTCCCCTGTCGCCACTGCTCGAGCCACGGAACCCGAGTGGGTGAGGAGGGTCAGCCTCAAAGGTAAGCCTTATCTCCCAACTCGGGGCCACAAAACCCGGAGCCGAGAGCCTCGGGCCTTACCAGTCACCTGAAACGGTGCCCACGAATGCTCACCTGTCCTCTCCCCCAGTGGAGTGCCCACCCAGAACCGCCACAGGAGGGCGACAAGCCTCTGCTTAGTCACCCTCCCCCCAACCTACACAGCAAAACACTCCAAGATGCCCCTTCGCAGATACTCCTACAAGAAAACATTGCCTAGGTCAGAGATGACCACCATCTTCAGGGATCCCAACCGTCATTCCATGCCCCTCTTGGCAGCAGGATAGATCCAATGATGGCAATTCTGGGCCAGCGGCACCAAATCAGCTGTAAATCTCAGGCTTGAAGAATCAGGGCCTTGCCCTTCAGCAGGCATAAATCGTTCCCCCCATGTGCAGAACCAGAATCTGCGGGGGAACCTTCACCAGCCCTTGCTGGAAGAACGTGGACAGGAGGCGCACCAACACATACCACGTCTGCACAGCCACTGGATGGTGGCACACCGGCTGAGCCCCAGCTAGACTCCGCCACTTGAGGAGGGACTCTGACTAGCCCAGAGAACCATGCTGTGCCCCCAGATGAGCACGCATACCGGTTCCATCGCACCCGGACATCTGAAAGAACAAGAGACAAACATGTGAACCCAGCGTCATCATGTCCGAAAAGGCCCAGCAGGGGCCTTGCGGAGGCCCAATACGCCTTGGAGCTCCACCTGCCGCCAGCCTGCACATTGTCTGATGTGAGCCCCAGAGACACGGCGCAGCCCAACACCTTCAAGGCCACAGAGTGACTACCCAGAATTGATGTTTGGTCAGGGGAGAGGAGCCACTAAGGCAGAAGAAAGGGCCGGGGAGACTCCTCCAGACCTAGAGAAAAGGCCCCCAGGGTGGTGACCGGACAAAGGTCCAGCACCCTGGCTGGGAACAGCAACGCGCTAACCCCACTCCCGACCTGGTCGGTTTTGGACTTCCTCTGCGGAATAAAGACCACCTGCTGGGGAAATTGCACATCACTAAACTGCCAAGCCTCGTGTGGTGAGGTAACCAAAGGCCACAGAGCCCGTAAACCCAGCAATATGTCTGGCAGCAGAAGGGGTCTGGAGTCTGGAGGTGCCAGGGATCCCCGAGACCAACCCTGGAGCACTTGCCAGACCAGGGAGTCAGCAGTGTTGTCGGCCACACCCTTCATCTTTAGCCCAGAAGGCCAGTGCAGTAAGCCTGCCCCAATAGTCTGGGCAGTCCCTTTCATGTTTAAAAATTGATCGTAGTCCTGAATCAGTTCCAGCTGAACAGGATGCTGAGGCCTTTGCTTGGGAAGAAGCTGAAGCCAAAACTATAGTTGCTCTAGCAGGATACCCTATGGGTAGGGTAAGAGAAGAGCAAAAGAGCCTAGACTAGATCTTACTTAAAGGCCAGGATTGGACACATCTCCTCTACTGCCATAGCACTGGGCATAGTACAGGAAGCTGAATAATAAGAAAACTCCTGCTATACATATAAGCCCAAACAGCTCCCATCAACTGCCACAGAGAAAATCTTAACAATTTGTCATCTACTCTCCAAGACTGTCTCCATTCAAAAGTCACCAGGGGGAGCAATGCGAGGTAAGTTAGAAGCCGCACAATGAAACACAAAATGAATATTAGGACCTGCGTGTAGCACTCGAAATGTTTGTTAACCATTCTGCTACTTAATGCTGAAGCATAGCACAGCAAACCTCTAAGTTTTTAAAAGAAGCTGGTTGACTTTTATTTTCTGATTAACACACGGGCTTATAAATATCCAATTCAAAGATCAGGGGAAAAATTAACAACAGGAATTAGCTGCTGGGTACAGCTAAAACTGGAAGACATCAGCTTTTGCCACCCTCGAGGTGATGCCACCCTGGCTTCAACACTGGCACACCAAGTTGGTGTTCTGAGCTTTCCCTGGCCTGTCCACCTTGAAGGTGGACTGAGGGGCCTGTGATTGTTCCAACCCATTGCCCCTGGTCAGCAACCAGTGAGGCAAATTCTGCTAACCACACCCTCCGAAGCTGGCAATGATATAAGTTGGGTTAGCAGCCCATTACCTTGTAGGAGGTGCTCCAAACGCATGCCGCATCTGCCAATCACTGAATGGTGGCATACCGGCTAAGCCCAAGCTGGGATCCACTGCTTGAGGAGACCCTCCGACGGGCACAGAAAACCATGCTGCGCTCACAGTCGAACACCCGCACCGGTTCACAAACACGCCGACCATCTAACCAAGCTCATTCCTCCAGTAAAGTTGAGGAAGCAAGCTGGACCAATGATCATTATAGCTGGCAAATTGTGCCGCATGATCTGGGAAAGGTCCTTGCCTTTCCCACCCGCACAGGTTGTTCCCTCCTAGATGCAGCACTGGAACCTGCAGGGGAACACGCACCAACCCATAATGGAACGGAGTGGGAAGAAAGCACTCTCGCTACAAGCTGTGCCGGTCAATCCACGAACACATGCACCGTGGAACAGGCTGCTCCGGGAGCTGCAGCTTGACGTATATGCGCTACGACCAGCTCGAAACAACAAGCTGTGTCCGGACATGAGAACACGTGCGCACGGGTTGATGTCCAATACATTGATCAAAGAAAAATAAATAAATAAATAACTGTAAGGACAAGAAAAGAGATGCCGAGCAGTAACGTCCACACTTTAGGAATGGACACAAGACCATAACTGTAAACTACCGGGAGGGCTACAACTGTTGCAGCTGAATGAGAGAGCAACACCCCAGGGCTCCCTGTCAACCCAGGTACAGAAGGCCCTTGTCCTGTGAGACATGAAGCGCAGCATGGCTTACACTACTTAAATACACAACACTCAACGAGAGCCTCTTAGTGTGGTTTCTGGAATTTCCAGCGTCCGGGTATTAGATGAAACATTGGCACTGGTGCTCAGCCTGCCGTTTGTATGCCTCATGAGAAAAACAGGCGTTACGCAGGAGGTGTGTTGCAAATTCAATACTACTACCCGATCCATAAGGATCGGATTGTGGGAGGACTGTGGTTTAATAACCTGAATGGAGGCCTGCCCCTCACACACAAGGAATTTAAGAATGGATGTAAAGCCTTGAATCAGCCTGCATGGGCAATGCTGTGTATAAGAGAATTTTGAAAAATGGGATTTCAAGAGATCATAGGGCAGCCCTTGGGCGTGTCACTACGCACCAGATGATCCTATACATTGACCCTAACAGGGTAGTGTTTCATACCTCCCGTGTTACTGCACAGTTGTAACCTTAATAAATTTAACCAGTTAGCTGAATTGGCACAGACTCCTGCCACTGACTGTGGAGTAAACAAAATAGGTGGGGGGGCAACCTTGTTTAGCTTCAGCAAAGCAGAAGCTACCTGTTCCTCCCGAGCATGCCCTTGGAGTGAATGCTAAAGCTGCTGCCTTGCAAGATGAACAAAGAACAACCCTTACAATCATCAACCCAGTGAGGCGGGTTACACAGAGAGCCAGGGATTGGCCTAAGTCACACAGTGAGCTTTACGGCCAATTGGGGACTAGAACACAAATCTCCAAGTCCCATTATGGCACTTTAACCACTGCACCAAGCTGGTACTCTAAGCTGCCAGGGAGGAGTGAAAACAGGAGAACCCCAAACCCACATAGCTACCAGTCTCCCCTCGCGGGGGTTGGCAATGGCTCTACCAGGGGTGTGAGTCAAGGTTCTCACCACGCCCTACCCAGGGAAGCTGGGTATCAAGCCCCAGACTTTGTTAAAAATAAGGGGGCTCTGTGATATGCTCAAAGGCCCGAGTCTGAAACTTAGGCAAGGCGGAGGGCCTTCCCCCTTCCCCCCTGCTCACTTTTCTTCTCATTTCCTTTTGTCCCTTTTCCTCCCTGTCTATGGACCTTGCACTCCGACCTGAAAAATTAAGACCACAATTCGAAGCTGCCTCCCTGCGGAAAGGAGACCTTCTATGTAGGGTGGGAATGGATGGAAACAACCCTTTGAATTGTAGAGGGGGATCTATGTCTTCACCTCCCCACCCAAACACAACTTCCCCTGCAGCAATGGAGCCACATGCACATGTCCCCATTCCTTCCTATGAGGGTGAGAAAGGAAGAAATCTGCTCACAGTGCATAGCCCTGATGCTATGTATTTATTTGGCCAAATAAAAGAAAGCCCTTATCTCTTCTTCCAGAGATCGTCTAAAAGATCTCTCTGGAAGAGAGGGAGAGACTAATAACAAACAAAATACGTGGACTTCCCATGCAGAAAATAAGGCCACCAAAAATCATAGAATCATAGGGTTGGAAGGGGCCTACAAGACCATTGGGACCAGCCCCCTGCTAAATGTGGGAAGCCTGATCCCCATGCGGTCACCCAGCCAAGTACAAACCTGGGCTGACCCCGCTTAGCTTCTGAGATCAGGAAAGATCGGGCACATCCAGCCCTTTGACTGATTGCTTGGAGGTGTGGGGAAAGAACTCCGCTGCATGCTGCTGCTTCTTCTTATTAATTATTATTATTATTATTATTATTGCACTGCAGGCCGTTCAGGAGGCATGGGCGAACCCCCCCACCCCTCTCTGGGCTGGCAAGGCCGCTCTGCTGCCACCCACAGCAAAGGCAATTCAGGCTGCTTCGTAGCACTGAAAACTCCCCTTCCCTCTGCAGGGGTGGCAAGGCCACTTAGCTGCTGCCCACTGAAATCCCCAGCCCTAAGGGCCTCACTGGAGGTGCAGGAAGCACCCATAGAGCAGCAAGGCCATGCTACTCAGGGGTGATTGCTAGCTGGTAGGCCGACCTGCTATATTGGCCAAACAGGCCACACTACCCGCAAAATGGGAAGAACCCTCAGGGAATGAACCCCTGTTGGCTGCAGCCACTCCAGGGTGCGGGGGGGGGGAATTCCCCCAAGAAAGGCAGCAATACAGGGGCCTCAGTCAGGGGCAAATGGGCTGCTCTGAGGCGCAGGAAAAAGCCCGCGAAAAGGCGGCAATTCGGGCGAGGCGGGAGAAAACTCCCCCCTCCTCCAGTTGGAGTGGGAGGCTGTCGCTGCCACCGAGAAAGGTGGCAATTCCAGGCTGCTCGGGGCGAGGGAAAACTCCCTCGTTGGGCAAAATGGGGCTCCACAGAAGGCGCAGGAAGCCCGGAGGGAGCAAGCTTGTGAAAATCCCACTGCTGGGCCGGCAAGGCAGCGCTGCAGCCGCCCGCTGCAAAGCGCAGCAGAATCCGGGCCATACGGGGCATGGGAAACTCCCCCCCCCCCGATAGGCATGGCGAGGGCCTGCAGTCAGCAACCCTAGGGGCAAGCGGGGGGGGGATGCAGGGAACTACTCCCTCCCCCCACTCAAGAGTGATGGCCCCACAAGGTCTGGGGAAAAACAAACACACACAAACAAAAACAGCCCGCCCTAAGAGTGGCTGGCACCCTCCTGTGGCTCGCTGGAGCCGTCGCTCCTCCTCCACGCCGCTGCTGCTGCGAGAATGAATCCTGGCCGGCCGGCCCTCGTGCTCGCCCTCCCTCGCGCGCTAATAAGTGGCCGGCAGCACACGGACAGAGTCAGCCCTCGCTCTCCTCGCCCCCATCCTGAGGCGCATGCGCTCTTCGCTCCGCTCTCCATAGCCAGAAGAGCCAGAATGAATGAGGAAAGGGGGTGGGGAGGCCTAAATATCGGCCAGCTCAGCCCCCACCCCACCTGGACGTCAGGAGCGAGGGCGAATGGCCCTCGATCTTGTCCCGCCCTTCCCCCCCCACCCGCAACATCCCCCCCATGGCCAGGCAACTCGGACGTAGGGTGAGGGGACTTTTAGATAAGGAATACTGAGGCTGAGAGATAAGCAGCCAGCAGAAGGACATGGCAGAGGTGTTTTTTCCTTGCAATTATCCTTGCTTTTGTCAAATTATTGGGAGTCAGAAACCCTTGGAGATCTACTGCAAATCACCTAGAGATATACCACTAGATCCCCAGCTACCTTTTGCTCACCTCTGGCTTATGACAGCTGTGCAGTGTATCTTGCTGTACATTACTGAGGCTGGTTTGGATTTGCAGCCAAAACATTCACCATACCAAATACCACTCAGGTTACATCCAAGGCCAGCCTTGTTATATTGCCCCCACAGGCCTCCTTCCAGTGAAAATCCAGGCAGAAACCTTGTGCTCCATGGACTTGCATGTAGACACATCACGCTTTTAAATAATTTTAAATGTTTTAAAGAAAATTTTCACATGAAATAAAGCCTGGACAATGTAGTAGGCACACACCCAGGAGGGAACTAGTTTCTCTCTTAATTGTAAGGGGGCAGATAACATCTCAAGTGTGTGCAAAAATAAAGATTTTATTGGCCCAACATGTTTTGAAATACATTTCAAACAGTGGTCTGGTTTTTCAGTGCCCCTGTAGAACAAATATATTTTTTAGTGCATTAGGCCAATAAAAATCTTTATTTCTGTGCACCCTTGAGATTTCATCTCCTTTTTTTCTCTTGTTACTGTTGCCTTTCCTTCTCTGGTTTCTCATTCACCTGTGCCAGATGGAGATTGTCTACCAGTGCTACTACAACAGTCTATTATCCCAAAACTAAGCCAGAACATAGATTGAAGCAGATCACAAAATAATATTCATCCAAGAAAGCTTGGATGTGAATCATAACCATGCAGCAAAGCAACTTTCCTAGAAAGGCACAGTTTCCTTTCTGACCTGTTGTTGGCTGGGTTATCATGACATATTTCTTGAAAAAGAAGTCTGATCAGAGATGTTACCTTTGTAGGGCATGTTCTCTGCTGCTATCAAATTAAATAGTGTGGACTAGTGAGGTGGCTGGAACTCTAGCCCTGAATGCAGGGAGTGCAGGAATGCCTGCAGAATGCAAGACAGTAGCTAGGTTGGGGGCATGTAGGGCTACTGTCCATACTGCAAGCAAGCTGTGAAGCTGTCAACCACTAGCTTTTACTTTTGTCTATGACATCCTTTTCTGTCTCCCTGGGCTGTTCTGCAAAGTTTCCCAGATCTGACCTTTTCCCACTAATCTCCTGGTTGCTGAGAGGGGGAGTAAAGGGAGGAGTATAGTTGTGGCAGCAGTTTGGGGGACTTTGAAGGAGAACGCCTCTTGGAAATTGGTGTCAGGTCTGCTGAGTGTCAGTTTCATCACAAGCAGGAAGACATTGTTGCCTAAAGTAAATACACTTTATGGGAGGAAGGAGGGGTGAAGTAATGTAAAATTGTGGATGTACCTTGAAGCTCATGAAAGGAAAGGAACAAAGGAGAAATGCAACACAGAGAGAGGGGAGCCTGAAAGCAGGGGAGAAAATCATAGGATCAAGATTCCATTTGTTCTAAAATAGCATTTCAATTTGTTACAGAGGTGACATTATAATAATGATAATAGTGGTGATAATGATAATAATACCTGCTGTCTTATGGATTTTCTGTAAGGTTTATTATGGTAGATGAATCTCTTTGACCACTTGAAATTTTAAGTATCTTGATGGGTGATGCTGTTCTTTTTTTATAATACTTTTTATTCTACTTTTATTTTTATAAATGAAATAAGGAACACCAACAACATAATCATCTTCTACAGTTTCCAACATTACAGTATTCTTAAGAGGACCCATCAATAATAAAATAGAGAAAGAAGAGAGAGAGAAGGAAAAGGAAAAAATATAAAAAGGAGAGAGAAGGACAAAGGGGAAAGAAACAGGAAAAAGACAAAGAAAACCGAGCAAAATACAAACAAAAGATTATGTAACAAACTTAAATTTAAACTACATTACCCATAAACTTCAAATATCACTCTACTTAGAAATTATACCTATAATATTACCAATCTTACAAATCAATACAGCATAAGTAATCAATTTCAATATTGTATCTTCAGGCTTATAACAAGGAAGCAAGCTTACAATTCATTTCCATTGGCCATATAATGCCTTTTGGCTACTATATAATAATAGAGCTTAAAAACAACCAGCCAAAAATATCACTAATCCTAGAATTATAATATTGAAAATATTAATAATAATGCTGATGGAAAGAAAGAGATTATAAAGGATAAAAAAGAAAAAATATACAACAATCACTAATGTATTTTATGCTATCTATATTTTAGATAGTATCCTTTCTAAATATATAAATGACCGTGCACATTTCTATACACCCTCACACAAGAGATTTAAGTACAGTATATCACATCCATCTAAAAAAAAGAACAATAATGAAAGTAAAAAGACGGATTTATATAAACAGTTATCTCTGGTCTAGCCTGGATCTTACAGACTAAACATAGCCAATTGACAAAACATGTTTATAAATTCCAGTTCATGAGACTGGAACAGAAGTCTTGTGTGTTTTTCCGATTAGCCACACCTCCGCCATTTCGTGATTTAGAAACTGTCAGGAGCGCCCTAGCTGCCTCTTACAGTCCCCTCCAATAGCCAACTCAGGACACAGATGACAAGGATTCTTTCCAAGGCTTTATTCCTTTATTACTTAATGACTCTTACAGATACTAATCACTAGCGACTAAGCAAGGAACGGCACTGGGGGAGATAGCAGAGTAGCCTAAGCTCCAGGTAAGGCAGTTGGTCCCCGTTTGAAGGAGAAGTGCGGGAAGGCTCTGAACTTATGGGCTATGGAGAGATCCTCCCTCTTACCCTTGGGTCCTTGGGACGCGACCGTTGTTTTAGTGTCAAACGAGCAGAGCGCCTCCTTTTGGTGCCCTCCATCTGTTACCACTCCCTGCGTCTGCACCGAGCGTCCAGCAAGCCCCCCTCCACCGCACTCTCACTGCCAGGGTCACTATCTCTCTCAGGAATGCTGGCAGGAGGAATCTCTGCCAGCTGCTGTGCTTGTGAGAAATGAGCGAGCTCCTCTCCCACGGATTGTTGTTCTTCCTCAGAATTAGAACTGGTCTGGGGCTCTATGGGCTCAGTTTCTACCCTGACAGAAACTTCTTCATCTGACCTTCAGAAAAAGTGCAAAATGTAGCAGGATATTTTAAATGATATTGTAAGTTCATTTGTCTTGCCAGTTTCTCGCCTTGGTAAATTGCTTTCTCTTATCAGCAGCTTCTTTGGTGTAATCCGGAAATAACATAACTGTATCTTGTTTTGATCCAAAAAAAAGATTTCCCCCCTTTCTTGCCAAATGCAGGATATGATTTTTTGTGGAGATTCTTGCAAATTGAACTGTAATCATATAATCAGTCCCTTTAGCATTTGGTACACAAAATGTACAATGTCAAGTAAATAATCAAATAACAAAGAAAGTATCTCATGCAGGAACTTATCTACAAAAGTAGACAAATTTACATCAGATACCAATAATACACCCATTTGCTCTACAGGTGAAAGCCCCAAGTTGGGAGAGTCTAGGAGCCAAATTGTTGTAAAAAGCTTGTGATGCAATCTCCCGATCTTGCAGCTCGTTAACCTTTGCCTCCATCTTTTGCCAAGAAGTATTAATTAAGTCCACGGCCCCTTGCAGGGCAGTGATGGAGTTTTGAATTGTATCCACTGTCTTAGCCTGTTCAGCAAATTGCGAAGACAAAGTTTTTATCAAAGCAAGCAACTCCCCTGTATTTCCATCGCTTCTCAAAGCTTTTGCCAAGGGAGGTGTGGGGGGGGGGCGGTGGTCCTGCTCCTTTTCTCCTCCTTGATGTTGCCATCCTTCTCTTTAAATAGATCTTACAGGTCTTCAAATATTGTTGGTATTCCTTAGTCCATAAACACTAAAAACTACAGCTCGTCAGCCCTGTGTTCTCCTAATTAGATAGGAGTTTCAAAACAACTTTGACCGGTGTTTAAGCTCTGGCAGACTAACCTTGGAATCCAGCCCTTCTGCTGCTTCGCAAAAGGAACTACTCTTCCAAGATTTCATCCAGATGCTGCTGTTGCTTCCCCTTTTAATTCCAGGGGAAGATAAAAAGGGTTTTCAACCTATTAAAAGCTGTTTGAGATGGCATCCTGCGGAGCCTCTGCAGAACACTGCCAGGGCGACATGGCTCCAGACCAGAAGTCCCCTCATGGGTGATGCTGTTCTTAAAGCTTTTCTAGTTACATGTAATATCAAAATTAATTAATGTTTTGCTGTCTATTTTAATAAGTTGTTATTTCCTTTCATGATTTTACATTAGTTAAATTCAGTGAATATTGTATTTGTTTAAAGAGTAATTGCCAGTAGAAATGGGGGGGGGGATGTAGATGCTTCTGTGGGGAGGGAGCAGCTGCATGGCGTCTCAAGACCTCACTCTCTTCTTCCTTCCTGCATTCTAAGCTATCAACCCTTCCCCCACAGGATAATCTTTCCTGTTCTCCTACCCTTCCTCCCCCACCCCCCAGCATTCTTCAGAGCTGCTCTTTCACATCAGATGCTCAGACCAAAACGTGCATGCACACATCAGGAACTGGGGTGGGGATGCTCTTCCAATAGAATTGATGTGACTTATTTAGAGGAACTGTTCCTCTCCCTCCATTTTTCATCTTTACCAAATAGCCCACACTCCCAACCAAAATGTGTATTTCCCAGGTTTTTATGACATAATCCTTTCCCTTATTTATCATGTACTCGGGAATATATAACTAGAGTAGTTAGTTGCACCTTAAAACACAATAATCACACAATGAGGATAGTTAAGGGTGGACTTCTACCAGCTTTTCCATCCAGTTTTATATGTGCATGAAAAAGTAGTAGTGATAAATGTAGTAGTGATAATTTCGATTAATGATTTTAAACATAAAATACAGATGGTTTTTAATTAAATGAATTAAATAATCTGTGAAAGAAAAGATACATATTAAAGATCATTTTAATGAGAATTAATTACTTTTTAACAGTGTATTTAATGCTGGGGTAAAAGAGTATATGCTGATAGAGCAGCCTTCCCCAACCTGGTTCCCACCATATGTGTTGGACTTCAATTCCCAGAATCCCACATCCAGCATTGCGGAAGGCAGTGACAGAAGTGGGAATTAATCTGCACTGGTGATATACAATATAAAACCAAGGAGTTTTAATTGTTCTGGATAAATCCATGTGGAGTACAAGGGTGTGATCTTGTGCAAATGGTGTTTTAAAAAAACATCTTTGGATAATTACCTTCCCACACATACAGGTTTTGAAATGTATGAATGTATGTTGAAATGATTACTAGGAGTTGAAGACAATAATTTCCTTTTGTTATTCCTCTGGGCACAAAATAAGCTTGGAGTAGATCTTGCAGGGCATCACAATATGATCACAACTCCCTCTTTCGTAAACCATAAAATTAAATGGACACAGTGTAATTTGGTGGTTTTCTCTTTCATTGTGAGTGGCATTCACAAAGTTAATCCATCCACAACAGGCAGAAGATGTAGAAATAGGTGGGACATTTTCAAAGCCAGTGTTGAAAGAGTCATTTAAAAAAAAAAAAAATTCACTCCCTTACACACTTGGGTCTGATTTCTACCTACTTAAGAAGAGATAGGAATTTCCTTGCTCTTTGATCTTCACCAAGAATGAAACCAATCTAATCCTTGGCCAACCAAGGTGAGCTAAGTTTAAAGGGGCAATTGTCATACTCATCCCTACTGTCTTGTCCACATTCATATGGTTACTGATTGAATCAACCTTTGAATTAATTGTAGTGTCTACATTCAATTGGATGCAAATTACTTTATCAGCAAAATGTATCCAAAACATGTCTCAGTGGTCTGTAGGTGACTTTTAGTTGTATCTAGCAAGACTCATTTACCACATGGAAGAGTTTTGCTGAACAACAATCCACTGATAGAGAGAGAGAGAGAGAGAGAGAGAGAGAGCCCTTTAGCATCTATCACTGCCAGCTCCATAGGTCTTCATGGGCTCTATGTGATATTTCTTTAGTCTGCCCTCAGCCACACAGCTGTGGTCTCATTTGGTTTCCATTTTAATTCCACAGTTCAGAGTATGGGGAAGGCAATGACTTAGTTGTAATGCTCCTGTATGAACCAAAGAAAATGAATACATCCTGCAGAAAGTTCCCAGTTATGAGAACCTAAATATATCTATAGAATACAACCTAGAGCCCGCAATTAGAAACTGGCTTTTCAGGAAGAAATACTCAACTATTAAAAGAATACTTGTAATGGGAAAAAATCTGTCGAGACTATTGGTCACAGGGTTTCACTGACATTATATTGTCATAATACATATTGCACTATCTGCAGTGCTGCCTTTTATAAGAAAATAGCAATTCAATAAAAGTGTTGCATGCTTTATTTTAATAGTGACGTTTCTTCATCCTTAATTCTGTCCAATACAGCTATGCTGCAAAATAGCTTTAGCTGTTATACCAGAGACATGAATCCTTGTACTGGATTCCTGTACAAGGATTCTACTATCAGGATTTCCTGATAGTTGAATGGATTTTGGTGGCATTGCTGAATTTTCAAAACAGTCAAATTAAAAATGGTACACGTAATGAAAAACATTTCACAGGCATCTCTAATGGAGAGTCTGACGTTTCTTAAGAAGGAAAAACAAACTTCATTTTTAACTGTATTATTGAATGTATAACTATGAAATATTTGTAAAAAAAAAAAAATCTTTTCCCAAATTAGGTAGATACAATACGCCCACGTCATGGAGAAGCATGCCGTCTGCCAGTACCTCACCACTTCTTTCTCAGTCTAAAGAGTTTCACTTATAATACAATTGGAGAGGATGCTGATGTTTTCTTTTTTCTGTATGATGTTCGAGAAAGCAAGCAGATCAGGTAAGTCAAAAGCAGCCTCTTATTTGCTTTTACAGAATGTATAAAACATTACCAGTCTTTTGTTCAGAAATTTTTTAACATCGATAATTATGTTAACTCTTATCATGGAATTAGGGTTCTAGTGAGGTAGGGCTTAGAGGCACGCCTTGAATTCTGGGTGAGAAAGGGGAAATGTGCTCAGCTTCTTTGCTGAATCTACCCCCTATTTATACCTGCTGCTACTGTTTGCTGAACTATTTATCACCTCAGACCAGTTGGGGTTGTGGACTAACATGAATTTCAGGTACCCTGTTCTGCATTAAATATTTCCTCCCCCATCATCTTTACTCTTATTAAAACTCTCCAGTTTCTTATCTAAGAGTGGTAGAAGCATTGTGAGGTAATTTACTTACTTAACCAACCAGTTCTAAGTATCCATACTTTAAGTATACAGAAGGACATAGATATTCTAACTATTAACGATAATTATTATAGTCACTATAATCATGATGGTAATATGACAAGCTATAGCATTTATTTAACTGTTTGGGATCCATTTTCAAGAGTCTTAGCTCCCACCGGATTTCCAGCACTTTGGATAGCACTGCTTTGTACCATTTAAATTAAGATCCTGCAATAGTGACCCTCCTTGGCAAAGAAAATCTTGTCCTTTTGAAAGCTGTGTCCCTGAAAGGATTGCCAGGCATCCAGCAATAAGCTGTAAGTAGAGTCCATCCCAATTCAAGAAGGGGTTCGTTCCCAAACATAATTCTTATGTAAATTTCTGATGGCCAATCAGATAGTTTTTCCTTTGAAGTTGTGGAGAACTTTAATTAATATGTAATGAGATTACAAAGATAACATCCCAGTTTAGGCTTTGCATTATAGACAGGAGATTGCTTACTGTAAATCCTTTTAACCAGTGCATCCTAATCTCCACAGTTTGTTTCCTTCTGAGCTACAGGAAAGCATTATAGAACAAAAAAGAGACTCTTGATGTATTAGGTAGGAACATTCAAAACATATATGAATCCAAGGGAATTGCTCTGATGGTAATAGGAGGTAAATACGTGACGAGGCATGTTTGTTTAGTTCAGTTATAAATGGAATAATGTAATATATCAGCAAGTACAGGTATAGACGTAAATATTACTCTCACCAACCCCTTTTTAACAAATGTATTTATTTCTTTTGTTGTATTTCTATACTATCCACTCTCTGGGTGATTTACAAAACAAGGCTTAAAACAATAAAATACAATAGCATAATAAAACATAATATAAAAACATTTAAACATTTAAAACAGAATAAAACTAGAGAAAACACCAAAGCAAAAGCCATCAGCACTGCAAGGATCTTAAAGCACACAGACATATATTTTTTTTAAAACTGGAAAAGATAAAAACTTCTGGCACTGAAAAGATCACAACAGAGAAGCCAGGCAAGCCTCTCTGAAGAGAGCATTCTACAACCAGGGTGCTGTCACTGAAAAGGCTCTCTCCTTAGTGGTGACCCGCTTCACCTCATTTCGTGGGTGACCCAGAGAAGGACTTCTGAAGGTGACCATAAGGTATATATGGGAGGAGATGATCCTTCAAGTAACCTGGCCCCAAGCCATTTAGGGCCTTATAGGTTAATACTAACACTTTGAATTGGACCCAGAAACAGCCTGGAAGCCAGTGCAGATAAGAAAGCATTAGTGTAACCTGACCATATTGAATAGTCCCCATTAACAATCTTGGTGACCTATTTTGGACCAGCCAAAGTTTCTGGATTATTTTCAAAGGCAGCCCCGCTTATAACGCATTGCAAAAATCCAAATGAGAGGTTACCAGAGCATGGATAACTAGCTAGGCTATGTCTGTCTAGATAAGGATGTAGTTGGTGTATCACTCTATGCCGATTAAAGATGCTGTGTATCACCAAGGTCCCCTGTGCCTCCAGTGACAATGCTGGATCCTAGTGCATCCCCTAAACTACAAACATGATCCTTTAGGGGGGAATATGCAACCCGTCCAGAACAGGTTGAACATCATTTAGCCAGGTAGATGAAGCACCCCACTAGCAGTACCTCCATCTTACCTGGATTAAGTTTCAGTTTATTGGCCCTCATCCAGTCCATTACTGCACCCAGGTACTGATTCAGAACACCCACTGCCTCACCTGGATTTGATGAAAAGGATAGAATTGGGTGTCATTTGCATATTGGTGACACCTCAGTCCCTCTGTCTGGAAAACCTCTCCCAGCACTTTCAAGTAGATGTTGAACAGCAGGAGGGATGAGATAGAGCCCTGTGGAATCCCACAGCATAAGTGCCAACGTACAGAGCAATAATCCCCCTGAACCACCATTCTGAATCGGCCATCGAAGTCAGAGCAGAACCACTGCAACACAGAACCTCTAGCACCAGCCCAGGCCGCCTGTCCAGAAGGATACCATCATTGATGGTATCAAAGGCAGCTGAGAGGTCCAAGAGAATCAACAGGGTTGCACTCCTCCTGTGCCTCTCTTGCCTGTGGCAACTTGCCTTTGGCTGTTGGTATAAGGCAAGCTACAATCTAAATAATAGTAAAACATGGTTTCTAGGAATAGAGTGGAATCTTCTTTGAAGATTTTAAAATGTTAAGTAAACTTCTGTGCCGAATCCTGACTTGACCTGTGAAGACAATGGGGTTAGGTAACCTATGAGTTCTTTTCTATTCCTTTGTGATAATAAATAGGTATTCTTTCACATTCCTTTACATTACCACATATTTATATAATATTGATTTAATCCATTTTTAGGATATCTGTGGTTGCTAACATGGCTGGTCTATATTGATTCCAGTATTAGATAAATTTTGACCAATTTCTCTGAAAGATTATTAAATTCTACTTCTGATATGATCAAAACACATGGTGTAATTTCAAATTAGAAATTATTCACACACTTTCATCAGATGCAACAGGGTATTCATTCATTTCCACCATGTATAACAAGCAGGTATGTGAAAGTATTGTTCAAAATGACCTACCAATTTAGAAGCTTTTTCAGATTAAGATGAATCTGGATCTCTGAATTAGGTTCCGTAAATGTTAAGAAATTCTGACCAACCTAACAGTTCTGAAAGTAAGTACGATATGTAACTCAATGTGTTTCTTATCTTTTGACTTTCAGTGAAAGGTTTCTGGTAAGGTTAAACAAGAATGGGGGCCCCAAGAATCCAGAGAAGATTGATCGAATGTGTGCACTTTTCACAGTATGTTTCACTTCTCAGTTTGTTATATCATCCACTGAGATATTTTTGCAGACTAAGGCTGGGTTCAGATGTTATACAAAACCATGGTTTGTGCTAACCATAGTTAAGAACTCACACCATAGTTTGAGTTTCCAGACATTCAGCAGGCAAAACATGATTTTAAGCTATTTGTCTGCTTTTGTTTTCCTATGTATGTGCTCAGGACTCAGCGTCATACTTTTAAATATATATATTACATTCCTCATACATATACCAATTATAATTTATAATCAGTCCTCTGTTTCATTGATATTATATAGCATGAAGTCAAATAATCCAAATATTGCGCTAAGAAAAATAAATAATAAATAGGCATTCTATCACATTCCTTGACATTAATACATATGCTTGATTAAAATTGATTTAATTCACTGTTAGGATATCTGTGGTGGCTAACATGTCTGGTCTACATTGATTATGAATTGAGTATTGCATAAATTTGTTCAATCTCTGAAAGATTTCTGTTGAATCACTTCTCCCTTTTCATACATTTTAATAACTAGTAACATAGGCATTTTCTATACCTTCCTCTTCCACATTCCAATAACTAGGTACAGTAAGTTATCTCCATTCCTTCACCAGTCAGCTTCATAAATTAATATGTATACTCCCATCTTCACATATACTCTCAAGGTGGAACAACTCTTATTTCCATGGTGCAGCAGCTTTGTGAGGAAGAGCAAAGGCTGTGGTTTGTCATTGGTCTATGAAATGACACTCCAGTTTGGAAACAAGCTTTAAACTGTGTTTTCAGATGCTGGTTCCCATTAAACCATGCATTGTGGGCAGGATCAGGTTCAGACATTGGCTGCATTGGCACGTAATGCTAAGCCATGGTTAGTTTAGCTGAACTGTGGTTTGTTTGTACATCTGAACCTGCCCCCAACCATGGTTTCATGTTACAACTGAATCCAGCGTAATTGTTAAGATAAAAACATGTTCTGTTTTGAGAACCATAATTATATGCTAGTTTTGAATGAAATGCTAGCATGATTTTTTTAAAGATTATTTGTAGTGTGTATTGTAATAAAGGAGCAATAGTAAATTTAAAATTAACTTTAAAAGTAGATGTGGAAACAGTCCTTTTTCTGCTACATTTGTATTTCGTTTAGCATTCGCTTTGCCCATTGTTTCTCACTAAGTATGCAATTAGAATGGTCTTTTGGTTTCCTTCATGTGTTTGTAGACAAACATGGTTTGATAATGTCAGTATAGTGAAGGGAGTAATTAGTCTATATTTACTGCAGCCGGTACTGAGAAGAGTTGGATAAATGTGTTCTGATTTAGGTCTCCAATAAATGGGAGAGGGTTGCATTTGGATATTTTTATGAATTTTTCTCTCTCTGATATTTCTTGATATTATATTTCTCCTATATAAAGAAGTTGTCATTACTGGTTTTCTGAGCTTTGGAGCCTCCTGATTACATACTCTAAGGCTTGAAATGTATTAGCATGTTTCCATGATGCTAACTGTTTTCCTCTGAAAGTTTGGGGAGAGGTATGGAAGAGAATTTAGTTTCAAAGTGACGTATGTACTGTAACACACTTTAGGGTAGTTTTGGTGTAGTTTTGTTACAAGTTCTGATGGAGAAAATTTAAATGATCTGGTTGTTGGTATTAGAATATCAAGACATTTGGTAGCTCTGCTGCTACTCGTATTATTAACTTGTAGCAAGAGCCACGGTAAAGGAGGACAAGGGGAGCAAGTGAAATGCTAGATTGCTTTGGCAGAAGTTGTAGAGATGTATGATGCCTGGAAATGTTAAATCCATGGGGAAAAAATGTTCCAGTGTTTTATGCAAAACATGGAAATTTGTGAGGAAAGTAAAATTATTATTTACTGTCATGCTTTCTATGTGGGACTGCCTTTAAAGATAGTCTGTAAACTTCAGCTGGTCCAAAATGTGGCAGCTGGGGTTTTTACTGATGCATGGCAAGTTGATCATTTAACTCTGATCCTATACCATCTCAGTTGGTTACCTGTTTGTTTCTGGGCTCAGTTCAAAATACTGGCATTAATCTTTAAAGACTTTAACGCCTAGGACCTGAATACCTAAGGAACCACGTTTTCCCATATGAGCCTACTTGTGCCTTAAGATGGGCTTTGGAGACTCCGCACCATGTCTGATAGAGATACAGCAGACAGGCATCAGGGTCAGGGCCTTTTCTATGATGAAACCAAAACTGAGGAGACAAGTCAGGCTCCTCCTGTCCCAGCATTCAGGCAGGCACTTAACACATTTTTTAGGGAGGCGTTTGATCATTTGCGTCCATTACCCTCTGGTGAACCTGACAAGCTCCAGCTGTCTCTTTCTTGGTTGCTGCTATGAGTTTTGTAATTTGTATTATTATGTTTTAATTGTGAATTTAGTGACTTTGTTGTTTTATGATATTTTAGTTATACTGTTAGCTGCTTTGAAAATAATTTTCTATAGAAAAGAAGGGTACAGATTCATTAAATAAATATGTTCATTACTTTCTTATCAAACGTAAACTTGCTACTTTAAGAACATGGAAAGTATCATGTATAATTTAGCATGTAAGATTGTACATCTGACATGTAAAATATATATAAATATCTATACATTATTGTATTTAGAGTAATTACAGGTATACTTTTACTCTTCATTCTGAAAGAGACAACATTGCACAAGATGTTTGTTTTCAGGTTTCTGAAAATGTCCAGTTTTTCACTGGAAAAATGGGGGTGGGGGGATCATCACAGAAAAAGAAATCATGTTTGCTTCCATTTTTTCTGTTGGTAGCTTTTATTTGAAAGTAGTATATATCCTAATATAAATATTGTTGACAATGATTTTTTACTTCTATATTTTATGAATCTGTTAGGATCTCAGCAGCAAGGATATGAAGAAAGATCTCTATATAGTTGCCCATGTAATCCGGATAGGTACAGTATGTTTTATTTAATGTATTTTAAGATCTTTATTTAGAATCAACATAAAGAATAGCTCTAGTCACATGTTACTCATGTGTAGCCCTGCTCCCTGACATAGGATCTCTAGTGTCCAATATCCACAAGTTGAGCATGATTATTTGTATAGGAATCTCAATGCACAAGTAGCTGGTCACATGTACGGGCTCCAAATGATCGGGACAGTGCAGCAATCAGGTATCTCGGTCACTCAGAGCTGCCACATGTGAGCAGCTGCTTGTACATTGAGACTGCTATGCAAACAACCACGCTCAATACACAGATAT
This sequence comes from Heloderma suspectum, assembly GCF_057233095.1. Classification (NCBI taxonomy): domain Eukaryota; kingdom Metazoa; phylum Chordata; class Lepidosauria; order Squamata; family Helodermatidae; genus Heloderma; species Heloderma suspectum. The sequence goes on from NC_139459.1 coordinate 283,646,929, forward strand.
CTGACAACGGCGATGCAACGTTGCAGGTATGGCTAATAGTGCATCCCCACTCCTTCTTCAATGCTGTAAGGCCCTATACAAGAGTAAAACATGAATAGGGCTAATGTTTTGATTACTATGTTGTGTATGCTGTGATCCTGTGAATGCACATTAGGAAGCTTTGCTTAAAAGAAAAAGAGCTCACATTGTTTCTTTACTAATTATAATGGCTAAACAGTCATTTGAGCTAAAGGTGCTATCAAAACCTTTTGGGTGGAATGAGGCTTGGGTATTATAGCAGGTATGAGAAATATTTACATTTGTGATGAAGTTGTGAATTAAAAACGGATCTGCTGGAGCGGATGGCAATATATATGGCTATATATAATCTGTAGGCCTGGGATGGACACCTGGCAACCCATGGGTCACATCTGACCCTGACCATTCTTAACCCCGACTATCCCACCATGAAGCCAATTGGGAGCAGAAGGCATGGTGACACTTGTACCTGGCATGAGCCCCTCTCATTTTCTTGGCTGCCTACATGCAAGAGAGTTGTATGCTGCTTTCCACTGAGCTAATACTTCTTTCTTCAGGAAATCAGAGGTTGCTCCAGAGACCTCTGCATCATTATATAGGGAAGAGTCAAAGCTCAGTGCTACAGTATTTGCTTTACATTCATAAGGTTCCAGGTTCAGTCTCCAGCATCTCCAGTTAAAATATCTCAGGAAGCAAGACTGGGAAAGATCACTACTTGAGACCTTGTAAAGGTACTCTCAGTCAGTATAAACAGTACGAGGCACGTTTATCTTACAAGTGTCCTCCCCCCTGACAATATATTAATGTGGGGCTGGTGTGTGTATGTGTGTGTGCTGATGCTCCCTGGTCACGCTGCTGGAGAGAAGTAAATCCTGGCTTGAGGGGATGAATTCAGTTTCTAGCCTGAGAGAGTCCACCCCTGCCTGCCACGCTCAAGAAGTTGGCTATTCCCACAGTTGACAATGTAGTTCTAGCTCTATATAGACCAAGCAATAGAAAACGATAAACTTTAGTTTATTTTTGAACTAAGAGTACTAGCTACACTCTACTTGGTAGTCTGTATGAGGCAGAAAAATTACACCGATTCCTGTACTGGAAAAAAAAAACACTATGATTTTAATGTATAAATGTTTGTGGTGTTGGTTTTTGATGAAATGGTCCTGTCATTATGGGAAAGGAGAAGTAGTAGGGAGGGAAACATCCAACTTTGGTTAGGATTCAGCCTCCCCTGGTGGTTCACACTTGCAGTCTTATGGAGGTCCTGGCTAACTTCCTGCACCTGGAATTCCAGATATTAGTGGCAGCAGCAGTAGCAAGAAATACTTTTAGATTTAAATGCTATATAGCCTAATTCTTCAGTGAAAGCATTGGGAAACACATTTTCCGAAGGACTTACGCTTCCAGGTTTGAAAACTACATGCAAGGGTTAATCTATTTTCTTGTGGAAAAGCTGCAGGTATATAAGGGCTATAAGTCTTCCCCACAGCAAATATTCACTGATCTGGGACTTCAATCCTATTTATTCAACACAGCGAGTCATAGAATTAAGAATACTAATTGCAATCATTTCTGTATTCTCCAGGGGCTATTGGTAAAAATGAATTTATGGAGACAGCAACTTCTGATTTGAAGGAAATATTATTTTAATGGATAAAAGAATTGCATTTTATTAGTTTAGTTTTTTAATAATATGTAGATTTTTTAAAGGATCAAAGTATAACCCCTATAAAATAGTCACAGGAAAATATTTCACAATTCCTCACCAAGGTGTTGGGGCTTTTTAAAGAAACAGTTTCCTTCATACACTTATATTCTTGTATGTTAAAGGATTAAAAGTATAAATGCCCCTTAACTTGCAAAACATAAACTGTCTGGAGCCATGATATTAAAAATTGCTGTTTATGTAGTATTTCTGTAGCACAGATGCAAATCAGTGTTTTGTGACAGTTAAGTTTATGCAGCTTTTGATATAAATCATTTTAACCACATGCACCAGAACAGCAAGATCTGATTATATGATCCTTTGTCAGTATTATGACAAATATATGATATAAAAGTGATAACATTTATTCACATATTATATGAAAAACAGATCTGTTAGAATTGAGAATGGAAACTGAATTGTAATGCCAGTAATTCTTTTTTTTAGGACGTATGTTGCTAAATGACTCAAGAAAGGGTCCATCTCATCTGCATTACCGGCGTCCATATGGCTGTGCAGTATTGAGTATCATGGATGTACTTCCATCGATTTCTGAATTAAAAGAAGAAAAGGATTTTGTTCTCAAAGTTTACACGTAAGTTATTTGTTGTGAGAATAAGTGAACATTTCAAGCTATTTGTGCTAGATCAGGTATCTGCTATCTAAAATATCTGTGCCATGGTCTGTGACCTAGGATGAGCTTTTTAGAAACATTATTCAAACAGTTAAAGTGTCTTCCTATCTCTGACAGGTTATACCAACTGCTTTTATGCTCAAGTAAGTACATGAATCTCATGCAGGAGTGTGTATATGCATCCTTTATACTAACTCTCCTACCTTCTAATTTGTTTGCTTTGCTTGGAGATGCTAATGCACAGTTCTTTAAATAACTATTGTGACTTGACACTTTTCCCATAGGAAAGGAAAGTGCAGAGTAGAAAACAGCTGTCACTGATTTTTTTCAACAGAGCCCTGTTCTGTAATCAGTTTCAGTGCTGTGCTTTCCTGATGACTGTATGTGAGCCAAGCTATTTTTAAGCTTACTCTTTGTAAGTCATCTCCGGTTAGGATTTATAGGCTTCCTTTTTATTACTGATGGCACTGTCAGTGACTGCCAAGCTTAGATTTTAAAATTTGAATAAAATACTGTTCCCAAAGCTAGGGTGGGTTCCCTGATAGAGAAGGCTGCAGTACATGGCAAAGGAAAGCAGCAGTGGGTGTAGAGAAAGCTGAATGTCCCTGCAAGCACTCTGTTTCCAGCTGAGTGGTGTAACTGTGGGTGAAGCAGCAGGTGGGAACCACCACCTTCATCTGTGCTCCTCTGGCTGTTCTGTACTGTATTTAGCTATAGAAGAGTGGTTGTACACAAGGTTAGACAATGTCTTACTAGTCTGAGATTTCCCTATAGTGCATATTCATGGGTAAGAATAAGCCATGAATAGGCTTCCACTAAATGACTAGTATATAGATTACAAATTACTGAGGTAAAACTAGATGAGATGCCGTTCATGCAATTAGCAATTGTGTGAATGGCTTTTTAAAAATAAAATAGCAGTTGTGGAGGCCCTGATTCAGATTGGGACTCTGGTGTGAGTGGTAAGGGAACTTTAACCTTTTGTCCCCTGCTATGGTCCTGATATGAATCAGGGTTCTGCACCTGGTATTTGCATTGGAAGAAAAGCTTCCATTGACACAAATTGGAGCTTTTCTTTCAATATACGTAGCAGGTGTGAGGCCCCCACAGCCAGGGGAGGGGGAATGGGCATCGTATTCCCCTCTGCCAAGGTCCTGAACTAGATTATTACATGTTATTTACCATTTTAGGAGCCATTCATACTATTGGTAATAGTGTGAATGGCATCTTATCTAGTTTGGCTTTGGGAGAACAATCAGGAGAAGAAATTGATAAAAGTCATTTGCATATAAGCAGGAAGAAAAGGAAAAGGAAGAGAAAAGCATATTTATCCATAGTACAAAATAATGAAAGGTATATGGATGGGGCTCAGTGTAGTTCACACTGTCATGAATTATGTGTCTTCTGCATTGAGCTTTAACATGTTAATTTGTATTAAATTCAGATTTTGTTTTAGATCAGGTTATTTTTAAGAAGAAATTTTATAGAAAGTATTTTTTATTAAAAATGTAAACAAAAATCCATTAAAAGAAACCCTCACTTTTACCCATCCTGCTTTCCCATCTGCTTTTTTCCTGCGATGTGTTCTTCCAACAGCTGGAACAGTCTACACTTCAACCTGGGAGTTATTCCCTGATTAGAGCTCTACTTCCAAGTTTTGTTTTTTTACGAAAATCAGTACCTCATTAGAAGGCATTAACTTTTTCCAGAGATTGCAAGAAATGTTGTTTGCAGCTTGAAACAGCACGTTGAAGCACATATAAATAGATCTGTGTGGATAGGCAAGGTGCCCCAATCATTCCACTGATGACCTAGCACACCTACCTGAAAATATAACTTTTTATGAGGAAAAGTCTTTGTTTGCAGCTTCATACAACGCATTGAAGTGCTTACTTGCAACATAATTCCTGCATTGCTTGCAAAGAGAGGTACAGGAAGCTACTGCGACAAGAGATATTCATTTTCTGCTTGTACTTGAAAGAGACTTGTGATGGAATTGATAGTGTGTACATACATACCCTTATTTGTTAAATGCATGCTTCACATGAGTTCTGTAACAGATCAAATTCTGTGTTGATTCCTGCCTCCTGTACCTCTTTCTCCTAGAAGACCAATGATAAATATTGCTTGAATTTATTGTAGTAAGAGGATTTTGTGTCTGTATAATGCATCTTTCAGAATGATAAGAATCAAGAGTTTGTTGCACCTCCAAGAGGGCAATCTAAAGGTACTGTGTTCACTGTACAGTTTAGAAGTTTGGCATTGCTTTATAGATTTCTTAAATCATAGTTTGAACTGGATATGGTTATGACAACGCTTGTTTTATTTTTCTGTTTTGTACAATCTTTATGGTAGCATCTGTTTACTGCCTTATGGCTCAGAAGTTCAAACATGGAACTCTGTTGTTAACAAATATTTTTGCAGGCAAAGTAGAAAATAACGTATGGTGGCATGAGCCTATCTAAAATAGGGATAGGAAACTTGGTACCCTTCAGATGTTTTTGACTACATGAGTCTCAGCCAACACGGCCAATGGTCAGGTGTTATAAAAGTTGTAGTCCAAAACATCTGAAGGGCACCAGGTTGCCTATCTCTGTAGCCTCTGCAAAATTATTATCACTGTATTTCCTAATATGAACAAATGCAATATAAGAAAATACTTTTAGTACTGCTACTGAAATTCTTAAATAACAGATTCTGAGGTGGATATAAACATTGCTCTGAAATTTCTGGCAGCTAACCAAAATATACAATAATTTTCTCAAGCACACTGCACACATTCAGCTTGTATGTTTCAGAAAGTTTCAAAATTCTTTAATAATACATCAAATCTCATTCTATATTTTCACAATATATATAGTCTTGTAAACCTTTTTCAATTAAATTATCTTGTCCAATCTCTTCTAACTCTGCAGCATCACCTTTTATACTAAGAACTGTTCAAAGTTTTATTTTTGCCCAACATTTTTACAAATCGTGAGTCTTATGCTGCTGTGCCATCTACATTAAAATGCTTACGTATTTCAGGTGTGCATGCACACCATCATCTATGGGCTACATGCAAGCATCACAGGGAAATATGTAGCATATGTTATGTATTTCTTAATGGTCCTAAATCTTCTAATGGAAATAATTTTTCTGGTTCTGAGAAATAGAATTGGAGGCAGAATTCTCATGAGGGTTTAAGACCAATCCTATTATTTCATATGCCTGACAGTAACTTTCAGAAAATACTAGGTACTTCAGTTCTTATGTAAACTCTTTACCTTTCTAATCTCCTCCGCCTATAAACCTATACAATCAGTGTAGAAATGTTTTGGACTTTTTTTGATCACTGTCTGTTGGGCTGGCAGTTTGTTTATTTTGATATATAGCTCATCCTATTGGTGGTTATTGTGTAATGCAGTTGTTCAGCAATGTCACAGTTCTTTGTACTCAGAAAAAAAGTAGGCTTCTAACCAGACAATGGAAGGTAAAGAAAGGTAGCTACATACCAGATAGTTGATCGGCTTTAAAAATACTGAAGGCAGTTGCCATAATCCTCTTTAGCTCAGCAGCTGCTTTGTTTTGAAAATTAAGGTAGCTTTATAAAAGTAGCTAGCACCTCAGCTAGATGACCAAGTGAGCTTCAGGGTCTAGCAGTTCATCTCCCTTATCATTATTCATAGGCCAGACTTCACTCTGGATGCCTTAAGAAATTGTACCAGAATTCTATTTGGAGCAACACACAGCTAAATCAACTGGTTAATTCTCCCACTCCCTAGTGATTCAGGTAGGCAAACCATAGCTATGTGGAATATAAAGTGTTTGTTTAGCTAGGCAACATGAGAAAGTACAATGGATTTCAGGAGGAGAAAAGGTTAAGGAAACATGAGGAGACATAATACCACCAAAATCTTAAAATTCCTTGATTTTGATTAATGGCTTATCCACACCCACAGAAAAAATAGCAAACGCTTGTGTTTCTTCCCCATAAGTCTTAAGAAAATAAGAATAAACTGTAAAAAATATAAGAATAAAGTAATGTACCTATCTTAAAAATCTTTAACGTATGAGTGACCTGAGTCCTAAGAGGCAGATAACATTTAAGGTGGCATTATGCAGTGATCTGAATCAGGTTCCATTTTCAGGTTACACTTTGTAGCTTTGCTAAAAATGTTTTTAAAGGTTGGAACCCCTTTGTTTGTTTGGCAAAACCATTCCAAGTTGAAGAAAGATACTGTACTCATGTGAGCAGAATGTCCATAGCACCACTGGAGAATGATTCTGCTCCCTCAACCCCCAAATTTAGAAAAAAATACTGTACATGCCGTTCTTTCCATATGCATGCTAACAAGGAAAACAGCTATGAATTCCAGAGAAAAGACCATTGGTGGAATATGTTTTGCTCCATCCCAGACCTTGACGATAAAAGGGTGTGGGACAATGGATAGTCTGATTCTTCCCTTGATTGCAGACCTTCCCTCCTTCCATAAAACTCAAAGCAGTGAATATTGTTCATGTGCCTGTATGTATTGGGTATAGAGAAGATATTGCAAACAAAAAAACCAAGTCTGTGAATTGTCATGGAGTTCTATATTGTCATGGAGTCTACTTAAGACTTTTTAGGTAAATTGTACTTTACATAAGGTACTGTAATTTTTCAATGACTATAAATACAATTAGGCCATGAAAGACTACTATTGGCAAGAGATAAAGCAATCAGGTTCAAGGCTCCATCTATCTGTATGTGTTATTTTTTTAATTGGGTTGATAATTTATCCACCTTCTTTTTATGTAATTTAAGTATTTAATTCTAGGTCTCCTTGTTGGTTTGAAGGAGTGAATAGCTTCTGTGCACCTTTAAATTTTGCAAAACTATTTTGCAGAGAAATGTCAGGCTATGTCAGCAGAAACTGAAAGTAAATTTATATTAAAATAAAATTGATCATTAATTTGCAAAGATTGGTACAGTTGGTAGCATGGTGCTACCATTGTGTAATGGACCAGGTTTGATGTTTGTGTTTGAAGGGGAGGCAGAGGAGATTGTTTAGAGTATGCATTGTTAAGGTAAGTGAGAGTAGGGAGTTGCGGGGAGCATAGGATTACAGTTGGGGCAGTAGTGGGAATTTTGTCCGTTGGAAGAAAGAGAGGGAAGAATGTGGAAGGCAGAGTGAATTAGGTATTTTGGAGTAGATATAGGAGTTACTAGCTCTAAACACATTAATCTCAGTTTACAGTTTACTGTGAATTTATTTTCATTGTTCTTCAAACAAACTCTGTTTTAACCCTGAGTAATTGTCAGTGAAACCCAAATTTAAAAGGTATTTGGATAGGTGTTTCAACACCTATACCAATACCTACACCTATTGTTAAACATTAACATTGTTAATGTTTCTTCCCCCTTCATGGATCACTGCCTTGTTGTGGTGAAGGGGCTTGCGTAACTCAGTGAAGCCATAAGCTATGCCGTGCAGGGTCACCCAAGACGGACAGGTCATGGCAGAGAGTTCTGACAAAATGTGGTCCCCTGGAGAAGGAAATGGCAACCCACTCCAGTATCCTTGCCAAGAAAACCCCATGGAACGTATCACAAGGCTAAAAGATATGACGCCGGAAGATGAGCCCCTCAGGTCGGAAGGTGTCCAATATACTACTGGGGAAGAGCAGAGGGTATTTCCAAGTAGCGCCAGAAAGAGTGAAGCGGCTGGGCCAAAGCCGAAAGGACACTCAGCTGTGGATGTGTCTGGTGGGGAAAAGAAAATCCGATGCTGTAAAGAACAATATTGTTTAGGAACCTGGAATGTCAGATCAATGAATCAAGGTAAGCTGGAGGTGGTCAAACATGAGATGGCAAGATTGAACATCGACATCTTGGGAATCAGCGAACTAAAATGGACAGGCATGGGCGAATTTAATTCAGGTGACCATCATATCTACTACTGTGGGCAAGAATCCCTTCGAAGAAATGGAGTAGCACTCATAGTCAACAAAAGGGTGGGAAAAGCAGTACTGGGGTACAATCTTAAAAACGATAGAATATCTCAGTACGAATCCAAGGCAAACCATTCAACATCTCAGTAATTCAAGTCTATGCCCCAACCACTGATGCCGAAGAAGCTGAGGTTGATCGGTTCTATGAAGACCTACAACACCTTCTAGAACTAACACCAAAAAAAGATGTCCTTTTCATCATAGGGGATTGGAATGCCAAAGTAGGAAGTCAAGAAATCACTGGGATAACAGGCAGGCGTGGCCTTGGTGCACAAAATGAAGCAGGACAAAGGCTAATAGAGTTTTGCCAAGAGAACACGCTGATCATAGCAAACACTCTTTTCCAACACCGCAAGAGGCGACTCTACACATGGACATCACCAGATGGTCAATATCGAAATCAGATTGATGATGTCCTTTGCAGTCAAAGATGGAGAAGCTCTATACAGTCAGTAAAAACAAGACCTGGAGCTGACTGTGGCTCAGATCATGAGCTTCTTGTTGCAAAATTTCAGCTTAAATTGAAGAACGTAGGGAAAACCACTAAACCATTCAGGTATGACCTAAATCATATCCCTTATGAATATACAGTGGAGGTGAGGAATAGATTTCAGGGATTAGACCTGATAGACAGAGTGCCTGAGGAACTATGGACGGAGGTCCATAACATTGTTCAGGAGGCAGCAACTCAATCCATCCCAAAGAAAAAGAAATGCAAGAAAGCCAAGTGGCTGTCTGATGAGGCTTTACAAGTAGCTGAGGAAAGAAGGGAAGCGAAAAGCAAGGGAGAAAGGGGAAGATATATCCAACTGAATGCAGAGTTCCAGAGAATAGCAAGGAGAGACAAGAAGGCCTTCTTAAATGAACAATGCAAAGAAATCGAGGAAAACAACAGAATGGGAAAGACTAGAGATCTCTTCAAGAAAATTGGAGATCTCAAGGGAACGTTTTGTGCAAAGACGGGCATGATAAAGGACAAAGAAGGCAGGAACCTAACAGAAGCAGATGAGATTAAGAAGAGGTGGCAAGAATACACAGAAGAACTATACAGGAAAGATCTGAATGTCCCTGATAGCCATGATAGTGCGGTCACTGAACTTGAGCTGGACATCCTAGAGAGTGAAGTCAAGTGGGCCTTAGGAAGCATTATTAACAACACAGCTAGCGGAGATGACAGTATTCCAGCTGAGCTATTTAAAATCCTAAAAGATGATGCTGTGAAAGTGCTGCATTCAATATGCCAACAAATTTGGAACACTCAACAATGGCCGCAAGACTGGAAAAGGTCAGTTTAAATTCCAGTTCCAAAGAAGGGCAACGCCAAAGAGTGTTCAAACTACCGCACAATTGCGCTCATTTCGCATGCCAGCAAGGTGATGCTCAAAATCCTACAAGCTAGGCTTCAGCAGTATGCGATCCGAGAACTACCGGAAGTACAAGCTGGGTTTCGAAGAGGCAGAGGAACTAGAGATCAAATCGCCAACGTTCGCTGGATCATGGAGAAAGCAAGAGAATTCCAGAAAAATGTCTATTACTGCTTCATTGACTACGCTAAAGCCTTTGATTGTGTGGATCACAACAAACTGTGGCAAATTCTTAAAATGATGGGAGTACCAGACCACCTTACCTGTCTCCTGAGAAACCTGTACGAGGGTCAAGAAGCAACAGTAAGAACCAGACATGGAACAACCGAGTGGTTCAAAATTGGGAAAGGAGTACGACAAGGCTGCATATTGTCACCCTGCTTATTTAACTTATATGCAGAGTACATCATGAGAAACGCCGGGTTGGATGAATCAGAGGTCGGAATTAAGATTGCCGGGAGAATTATCAACAACCTCCGATATGCAGACGATACCACCCTAATGGCAGAAAGCGAAGAGGATCTCAAGAGCCTCTTGTTGAGGGTGAAAGTGGAGAGTGCAAAAGCTGGTTTGAAACTCAACATTAAAAAAACTAAGATCATGGCATCTGGCCCTATCACTTCCTGGCATATAGAAGGGGAAGAAATGGAAGCAGTGACAGATTTTACTTTCTTGGGCTTCAAGATCACCGCAGACGGTGACTGTAGCCATGAAATTAAAAGACGCTTGCTCCTTGGGAGGAAAGCTATGGCAAACCTAGACAGCATAGTAAGAAGCAGAGACATCACCTTGCCGACAAAGGTCCGTCTAATCAAAGCTATGGTTTTCCCAGTAGTAATGTCTGGCTGTGAGAGCTGGACTATAAGGAAGGCTGAGCGCCGAAGAATTGATGCTTTCGAACTGTGGTGCTGGAGAAGACTCTTACGAGTGCCCTGGACTGCAAGGAGGTCAAATCAGTCCATCCTAAAGGAAATCAACCCTGAGTGCTCATTGGAAGGACAGATGCTGAAGCTGTAATATTTTGGCCACCTAATGCGAAGAGAAAACTCCCTGGAAAAGACCCTGATGCTGGGAAAGACTGAAGGCAAAAGGAGAAAGGGACGACAGAGGATGAGATGGCTAGATAGCATCACCGATACAATGAATATGAACTTGAGCACACTCCGGGAGAGAGCGCAGGACAGGAACGCCTGGCGTGCTATGGTCCATGGGGTCACGAAGAGTCGGACACGACTGAACAACAATGTTTCTTCCAGTTATTTTAACTCCAGCCTTGGCTTCATCAAGCCCAGCACATCGCATGATGTGTTCTGCATGCAGGTTGAATAGGTTTGTTTTTGATCATACCCATTTTTGCCTGGAATTTACCTCCGATGTTTCTAATTTTCTGGAAGAGGTCTCTTGCCCTTCCTATTCTATTATCTTCTTCCACTTCCGCGCATTGCTTGTTTAAAAATAATTCCTTATCTCTTCTGGCTAACCTCTGGAATTTTGCATTTAATTGTGTATATCTCCCCCTATCACTGTTGCCTTTTGCTTTCCTTCTTTCTTGGGCTACTTCCAGTGTCTCAGCAGACAACCATCTTGCCTTCTTGGTTTTCTTTTTCTTTGGGACGTTTTTGTTGCCACCTCCTGAACAATGTTGCGAACTTCTGTCCATAGTTCTTCCGAGACCCTATCTACTAAATCTAGTCTCTTAAATCTATTCTTCACCTCCGCATATTCATTAGGAATATTAGTGAGCTCATATCTAACTGATCTGTGGGTCTTCCCTAGTCTCTTTAGTTTGATTCTAAATTGTGCAATAAGAAGTTCGTGATCTGAACTACAATCAACTCCAGGTCTTGTTTTTACCGACTGCATAGATGTCTGCCACCTTTGGCTACGAAGGATGTAGTCAATCTGATTTCGGTGTCGACCATCTGGTGAAGTCCATGTATAAAGTCGTCTCTTAGGTTGTTGGAAGAGAGTGTTTGTTATGCACAGTGAGTTGTCTTGACAAAATTCTATCAGTCTATGTCCCGCTTCATTTTGTTCTCCCAGTCCATGCTTGCCTGTAATTCCAGGTGTTGTTTGACTACCCACCTTAGCATTCCAGTCTCCTGTAATGAAAATAACATCTCTTTTTGGCGTATTATCCAGTAGGTGCTGCAGATTCTCATAGAACTGATCTACTTCTGCTTCTTCAGCATCTGTGGTTGGGGTGTATATTTGGATCACTGTGATGTTAAATGGCTTACCCTGAATTCGAATTGAGATCATTCTATCATTTTGTGGATTGTATCCAAGCACTGCTTTAGCCACTTTATTATGAATTATGAAGGCTACTCCATTTCTTCTGTGGTCCTCTTGTCCACAGTAGTAGATCTGGTGGTCATCTGATGTGAAATGGCCCATTCCAGTCCATTTCAGTTCACTGACACCCAAAATGTCTATATTTAATCTTGTAAAAGGTAAAGGTGTCCCCAACCAGTTGTGCCCGACTCTGGGGTGTGGTGCTCATCTCCATTTCTAAGCTGAAGAGCCAGCGCTGTCCGAAAATGCTTCCGTGGTCATGTGGCCAGCATGACTGAACACCGAGGTGCATGGAACACTGTTACCTTTCCCACCAAAGCGGTACCTATTTATGTACTTGCAATTTCTTGCTTTCGAACTGCTAGGTTGGCAGGAGCTGGGACTGAAGACAGGAGCTCACTCCGTCACGCGGCACTCGGGTCTCGAACTGCTGTCCTGCTGACCTTCCGGTCTGCAGTTCAGTGTCTTAACCACTAAGCCACCGCGGCCCTCTGTCATCTCATAATGACATAATCTTGACATCTCCCCAATAACCACATCCAATTTGCCCTGGCTCATAGATCTTACATTCCAGGTTCCTATGGTGTGTTGATCTTTAGAACATCGGATTCGTCGTTCACCACCAGCACCATCGACCACTAGCCGTCCTTTCAGCTTTGAGCTGCTGCATCATCACATCTGGGGCTAGTTGAACTTATCCTCTGTTCCTCCCCAGTAACATTTTGACCATCTTCTGACCTGGGAGTCCCATCTTCCGATGGTATACCGACATATCTCTGGTTGTACTGATCCATTTAGTTTTCATGGCAAGAATACTGGGGTGGGTTGCTGTTTTCTTCCCCAGGGATCGTATTTAGTCTGACCTCTCTGCCATTACCTTCCTGTCTTGTGTATCCCTTCATGGTTTAGCTCATGGCATCACTGAGGTGCTCAAGCTCCAGCACCACGACAAGGTAATGATCTCCTGTGCTGGAGCATCATATGTTAAGAACCCTGAAAAGCCAAATGGAGTAAGAGTGTTTTCACTACCTGCCCTAAACACCAGATTATTTCTGCAAGCTTCTTTTAAAACCTTGTAGAGAACATACGAAGCTGCCTTGGATGGAATCAGATCATTGGCCCATCTAGCCTGGTATTGTCTCCTCTGATTGTCAGTGGATCTCCAAGGTCTTGGTTAGAAATATTTCCCGACCCTGCTGTGTAATGCCGAAATGCTGTGGATTGAACCTGGAATAGTATGCCTGCACAGAATGTGCCATTGACCTATGAACCCCCTGCGGTTAATGTGTGCATCCAATTTTAATCATGAAAAGGGGACATGATAAATAATTGGTTATAATGTTACACTGAAAAACATTAAAAGTAGGACTACAGGTATAATTGCACAGCCTTTGGACATACAATGGTTTACAACAACAAAAATGACATTTATCCTTCCCATCAGGCGTCCATTGGCTTGGCTAACAGGGCAGTCTCATTTTGTGCCTGCCACCATCCTCTTCCCTTCCATGAAGTACTATGGCATGCCTGAGGTTCAGTCTTCCCTCATTTATACTGAGATCTGGAGAAGATCCAAAGATTTATACAGAGATTTGGAGAAGATAAGAAACAGTGAGAGATTCTCTTGCTGTTTCTTACTGTCACTAACAGGATGCCTGTTGCTGGACATCCTTGCCAGAGGTCATGGGGACACTACTTCTGGTGAGTGGATTTGTGGATGAGTTATTGTTCCCAATCATCTGTGCATATCCAGTGTTTCAGAAGTCAGTGAAACTTTTAACTTTATTAGTCCAGATGTCGTTGAACTCCAACTTCCACCAGTCCCAGTCAGCATGGCCAATGGTCAGGAATGCTAGAGCTGTCGTCCAAAACATCAGTAGGACACCAGGTTGGGGAAGGCTGCCTTAGCCTTTCCTTCCTTTGGCTGAATGAAATTTGTCATTTAAAGATTTCCAGATTGCTCTGTCCATTATCTTGACAAGCCATTGATCCAGTGTAGGGTTTTGAGCAAATTTCCAACAATATGCAACCTCAGTTTTTGGTGTAGTCAGCCATGTAGTCACACTTATATGTGTTGAAATCTGACATGACCCTTTAAGTTCTCAAACTAGAAGACTAAAGGGTAACATTATGTATAATCAGCATAGCACCACCATATTTTAAAGAAATTTCATACTTGATTAGTACATGGTGACTGCTATGTAAAATGTCAAGAGGAGAAGCACAACTCCGAACATGCAGGAGACATGTGTCAAAGAGCTGCCTGTATCTTTTAGTACCAATAGTGCTTCAGTGGATTTCAAAGATATGGCTAGGAGGTTCTTAATGAAAACAAGGCCTGTAATATTGTATGTACCATTTTAGATTTTGCTGTAAGCAGACTTGCATGGGTTTCTGTTCTTCAAAGATTGCTGTCATAAATGATTTCTTTTCTTCAATGTGTAGATTATATCCACATGCAGTTAAAGACAACAGGTAACTCTGACTGTACTTTTTCAGATGCAACAATGAAAATGAATGGTATCAGATCCATGAAAACATCATTCGCAAGTCCAGCACCAAATATACAGCACCTAGCTCAAACTATGGTAATATTTAGTTTTACCTCTATTAAAAAGTTACACTTACTTTGTGCCATGAAATTTTTAAAAGATTTGTTGGTAGAGTATATTTGTGAGTAATGATAGATCATCCATGGCCTTCATCACATGTTCTGTATTTGGACTTTTCAAAACATTTCAGGTTAATGGCATATGAATCCTTCTTTGGCTCGCAACAGTTATCCTTTGCTTAATTGGTGAGAGAGCATATTTCTATTCCAAACAATGTCTGTTGAAGCATAAGATCCCTCCAGCATTACCTCCAAATGTAAATGCAAAGCACCTCTGCAAAAGAAAATCCTGCAGTTACTTTGTTAAAATTGTTGTTGTTGTTGTTGTTCAGTCGTTCAGTTGTGTCCAGCTCTTCGTGACCCCATGGACCATAGCACACCAGGCCTTTCTGTCCTGCGCTCTCTCCCGGAGGGTGCTCAAGTCCATATTCATTGCATCAGTGATGCTATCTAGCCATCTCATCCTCTGCCATCCCCTTCTCCTTTTGCCTTCAGTCTTTCCCAGCATCAGAGTCTTTGTTAAAATACTCAGAGTTAATAAGAAGTTGAAGGGATCCTATTGGAATGTTCTCCCTCAAAAACTATGATTGGCCCCTGCTCTCTTGGCCTTTTGAAAGGGTGCAAAGATACATCTTTTCAAATTACTGTTTTAAAACGTGTGGTTTTTTTAATGCCTTAATGTTTTTACTGTTTATAATGTTCTTTTTTTGTTGTTGCAAGGTTTTATTGTTTTAAATTGTACAATTGTTGTACAGCCTCTTTGACATTTTATTATATTAAGCAGTATATAAGTATTACTAATAAATACATAATAAATAAATACGCAGCCTTGATGGTTTTTTAGCAGTGGTATATAAATGTTAATAATAATAAAATAATAACCCTAAAAAAAGTTTAAAAGGTACAAGCCCACAGTGAGGAAGCCCTCCCCACCACCACCAATCACTCTTCCCCCTCCCAACTCCAAATCACCTTCTCCCTTGGGATCTGAGTAGGAGGTCAGAGAAGACAGGAAGGGTTCTAATAAGGTGAAATAGATTTGCAGAGCCACTAGCTGGTCCTCCATTCACATGTTCACCAGATGTTACAAAACCAACACTTTTGCATTGTCAGAGGCTGCTCTTGGCAGATGAATCCTCCTCAGGATACTTCACCTCTAGAGGGGACTGGTTTGGGGATCAATTGGCCAACCCTGAGATGCACTATTTTTAAACATCCCCAGACTAGCTGGCCTCCTACACTTGAGAGGAGAAACAGAAATTCTGTACTCACCTGTGAATTTCTGTTCTCCTTGAGTGATGGAAGCCAGCTAGGTCCACTCTAGTGCTGGGGAAAATTGCCATGGAGTAGATTGTTTTCTCCTCCTAAAGCCCATCTGTTGCTCCTGAAACTGGGATGCCAGCAGAGGAGAGTGACAAAATGCACCTTGGATGAATCTCCAGTCTTCAGATCTGGACATGTCCAGCTTTGGTGGTAGCATCGGTGGAGCTACCACGGGGAGGCCCCTGTCTCCTCCTGAAGATATTTGAATGAGCACCTCTCCCCTATATATGCCTGCCCGAGAACTGAGGAGGGGCCCTCCTCTGTGTCCCACCAGTACGAGACATACACTACGGTGGGATGTGAGAGAGGGCCTTCTCTGCTGTGGCACCCCCATTGTGGAATGTCCTCCCCTTGGAGGCCCGATTGGCATAGACATTGGTTTCGTTTCAGCACCAAGTAAAAACATGGCTTTTTACCAAAGCCTTTGAGGGCTAAATGCGCTTATTTTAATTTATAAATTATTATAAATAAATAAAAATAAACATAAAATCAGTTTCTTTCCCCTTCTGAATATTTACACTGCTCGATAAATGGGTGAGCAGGATGGCTAAAGCCACTGACATGTAAACTATAGTTGCTTGTCTTTAGTGAGTAGGTGTTGTTCAAAACTTTCCTGCAACTATCCTGGGAGTCAGTTTAGCCCTTATTTAGAAGTAAAGGATTTATGGTCATAACATAATTTAAAACAAACAAACAAAACAAACAAATAAAAATATATTATCAAAAGAGCATTTGCCTTTTTTGCAGCCACATCACATTGTTGACTCATCTTCAGCTTGTGATCTACAACAATTCCAAGTTCCTTCTCGCTTGTAGTATTGTTGAGCCAAGCATCCCCCATCTTGTAACTGTGCCTTTGGTTTCTTTATCCTAGGTGCAAAACTGGCATTTATCCCTATTAAATTTCATTCTGTTGTTTTCTGCCCAGCGCTCCAGCCTATCACGATCACTTTGAATGTTGTTTCTGTCTTCCAAGGTATTAGCTATCTTGCCCAATTTTGTGTCAGCTGCAGATCTGATCAGCATTCCCTGCACCTCCTCCTCCAAGTCATTAATAAAAATGTTGAAGAGCACTGGGCCCAGGACTGAGCCCTGCAACACCCTGCTCATTATCTCTCCCCAGTTTGAGAAGATCCCATTAATAAGCACTCTTTGAGTTCGATTCTGTAGCCAACTGTGGATCCACCTGATCGTTGTTTCATCTAGCCCACTTTGAGCTAGTTTGCTCATCAGGATAACATGAGGCACTTTGTCGAAAGCTTTGCTGAAGTCGACATATATTATATCCACAGCATTCCCACAGTCCACAAGGAAGGCTACCCTATCAAAAAATGAGATCAGAACTGGTGGGAAGTTCAGGATAGATAAAAGGAAGTACTTCTTCACACAGCGCATAGTTAAACTATGGAATTCACAACCACAGGAAGTAGGGATGGCCACCAGCTTGGATGGCTTTAAAAGGAGGTTAGACAAATTTCTGGACAAAAGGGCTATCGATGGCTACTAGTCTTGATGGCTATGTGCTACCTCCAGTACCAGAGGCAGTGATCCTATGTACACCAGTTGCTGGGGAACATGGGTGGGAGGGTGCTGTTACGCTCATGCCCTGCTTGTGGGTTCCCGGTCAACAGCTGGTTGGTCACTGTGTGAACAGAATGCTGGACTAGATGGACCCTTGGTCTGATCCAGAATGGCTCTTCTTACGTTCTTATGATTAGTCTGGCAGGATTTGTTCTTGACAAATCCATGTTGGCTTCGAGTTATCATTGCATTGTTTTCAAGGTGCTTACATTCAGAGCGCTTTATAATCTGCTCCAGAATTTTCCCAGGGATTGATGTCAGACTGACTGGTCTGTAGTTCCCAGGTTTCTTCTTTTTACCCTTTTTGAAGATAGGGACAACATTAGCCCTCCACCAGTGTTCTGGCACTTCACCCGTCCTCCATGATTTCTCAAAGATAATAGACAATGGTTCTGAGAGCTCTTCTGCCAGTTCCTTTATTATTCTAGGGTGCAGTTCATCTGGCCCTGGAGATGGGTCCAGATAGAGAGCCCCTAGGATTGCATCTAATCTTTAAGATAGTGTTTTCATGAAGTTTATATATAAGAAATGATAGGCAGCGATCGACCATGGAGGCCTGAAGTTTTGCCCAGAGTCTGTTTCTGGAAACAGAGTCAAAAGTGCAGAGATATGTATTTTTAACATATAGCGCAACTCCACTTCCCTTTCTGTTCCTCCTGTTCTTTCTGAACAAGTTATATCCTTCAATTGCAGTATTCCAGTCATGGGAGTCATCCCACCAAGTTTCAGTTACACCTATCAAGTCATAATTGACTCCGTGGTCCCAGAATCCAAATCTCTTATGTCAGCACCACCTTCATAGCCAGTCATTCACCCAGAGTATTTTTCTTTCCCTTTCTATCCCTCTTCTACTGGAAGGATGGATGAGAAAACTCACCCACTTTTCATGATCTTGTGCTCACCCTCACAGGCACATGTCCCTTCGTACGCTGTTTAGAAAGTGTCTGTTGTAGAGGCAAGTTACTGCTGAGTGACGGACATTCTCTCTGCCTTTTGTGTCTTGGAGAAGCCCACGTTGTTGAAGCTTGTCCTCGTTGCCAAGCCGTTTCAACACAGGCAAGACAAAATTGCTCAGACCGGCTGAAAGCCACACAGTGAGAATGAGCTTTGGAAGCAATGGAGGAACCAAAGGGCATGGCAGAGAAGCCAACCTCCCCACCAGGAGATTTGCTTGCCACGCAGGAGCCTGATTCAGTGTCGGGGACGCTTCCCCTCAATGTTGTACTCTCGGAATACACAAGATCCTTCTATCCTGGGCCAGTCTTTGACATTTATACTGGCTAAGAAACTAATCAAGAAGGCTAAAGCTTCTAAACAGGTGAGTCTTTTTTCTTCAGAACCTAAAACGAAGATAAAGATTTCTAAAATGCCGGATGACTTTACTCATGATCAAGCTCTTCCTTCGGCTCCTACTGCTCTCCTTGATCCTGCCCTGGCATCTCGGGATCAACAGCAACCTCCTGTACTGGCTGCATATCCCAGCACTTCAACTCGGGATTGAGCGTGTTTTCCACTTCCAACCGCTCTCCCCAATTCGCCTCTAGCATCTCAGATGAACAGCAAGCTCTAGTACTGGCCACTGCTCCTCCAACGTGGTCTCCTGTACCAACAGCTGTACCTCCCATTCCACCAATGCTATTCTCACCGATTTGTATGTCAAGTCCTGTTCCTTTGATGGATCCCATTCCGATCACATCAACATCAGAGGGTGAGATCCGGGATCCATCCCCTATAAATCCACCCACTTTGCCACCTTGTTCTCTCCACAAGGGTATGAAACATTCTGAGATCAACATCTTGGATCCCCAGATTACTCGGTTGCTTCCTTTAACAGAGGTCATCCCCCTAGTTTTACAAGTGAAGCTGTGATCGAGATAGGTCCAGATCACCATTCTATGACTGGGACAGGTGTTCAGCTTGGGATATCCAATAAAGGAGACCTCATGACTGGGTTCAAGACTGTGATGACCCTTACAGTCCCTGCTACTCTCCTCACCATTGTGATGCTCCTTACTGGGAAGTGAGTCAGTACCATCGACTCCCATCGGCTACGATATCAAGATCACCAGCTCAGGAAGACATTTTTCATGCACCCTCTCAGAGCGCACTGCCTGCTTCACAGCAGCAGCAAGCAAATCACTAGCAGCCATCTCGTTTTCTGAACAACTGCCAGCCACACTACAGCCACTACCACAAATCATCACTGGTGACATTTTGTCACTTCTTCGCAAGGAAGGCAATAAACAAGCTCCACTTCAGGCTCCACCGAGAGAATCCCCACTCTCCAATATGGAAAGCTATTAGTCTGACACCACATCTCAGTTGTCCTGCCCTTTGTCCATTTCTTTGCCTGATGCTGTTATTGGGTCTAATGATGCTATTATGCTGTCAGAGGACCTTGGACAATTTTCTAATCAGGGTTTGAGAATGGCACAGCCCCTGGGCTTGGAAACCCAGCAAGTGACCTCCACAGTGCAGGAGCCATTTTTCGACACATTGAATGCAGAACTATCCCAGCCTGTGACCGTACCACTCCTTCCAACATTGGAAAAGACTATTAAACTATCTCTCCACTATGCCACAAATGTCAAAGCATTTGGAAGGAAAGTATTGGGTCCAGGAAGCTAATGCTGAATACCTGTTTAAACACCCTGCTCCAAATTCAGTGGTTGTTGAGGCAACGTAAGGAGAGTCATGGAGGGCACATTCTTCTCCAACTGATAAGGAAGGCATACATCTTGATCTACTTGAGAGGAGATTATATTCTTCTGCAGCAATGGGCCTAAAGATTTCAAATTATCAGGCAGCTGCGTTGGAGGTACCAGCTGCTTCTGTGGGACAAGGTTAGCTGCTTCTTTGAGCATCTTCTGGATGACAAGAAGGAACTGAGGTGCATCTTTCAATCCAAAGCAATGAAGCTATTGAGACAACAAATAAACACATCTCACCATCAAGTCAATTGCAACTGAAAAGTCCTCAGTGGTTCCATTGCCCTGTATCACACCTGGTTGAGGCTGGCTGGCCTTCCCCAGTAAAGCAGAGCCCACATCGAAGATCTGCCCTTCAATGGTCAGCGCCTGTTTAATACAAAGACTGATGCCACATTAGACAGTACAGAAGGCCTGCACCATGGCACGTTGCATGGAGTTCATGTTCCAGCAGCCACCCCAACAGCGACGCCAGTTCCAAGGCGTTTCTGCCAGATACCAGCCCCAACAACCGACTTCATCACAGCAGAAGTGTTCTGAACCAATGGCATCAGGAAAGTCTTTCTTGACTTCCAAGTTTCATAGTTACTGCCACAAAACTGGCAACAGAAATAAGCAGCACCTTTGAGTCAAATCCGTTTCTTCTTTTTCCCTCTGCTTACCTTCCCATCTTAGGAACTCTCCTGTCTTCTTATCATCTGGCATAGCGCAACATCACATTGGACTCCTGGGTTCTTCCCATCATATGGAGAATCTACAGGATTGAGTTTGATGCCCTCCCTCTGTTCGGTACTGTGAAAGTCTTGGCGCCATCACCTGTTCTCCATCAAGAGGTCAACACACTTCTCAGGAAGGGAGCCATTATGCCTGTTCTACCCTTCAGCACTGCACCAAAAGTATTCTCCAAGTGCATGGCGGTCGTCTGGTCCCATCCTCATATGCAAGGTGTCAAGGTGTACCCATACATGGATAATTAGCTGTTGGTGGCATTGGCACAGTCTTCTTTGGTTGATAGAGGTGACCTACAATCTAATTCAGAGTCTGGGACTATGCCTCAATCTCGAAAAATCTCACCTGCAGCCTACACAAGTTCTGCAGTTCACTGAGGTGCTACTAGTCTCTTGCTCAGGCAGGGCATTCCTCCTTCAGGACCGAATAGAGGTGTTGATGTTGCTGGTGGCAGAGCTAAACTCTCGCAACTCCATCTCAGCACTCAAAGACCAATGTTTATTAGGCCTTATGGCTGTAACAATATCTGTGGTCTGCTATGCTCAGTTGAATATGAGGCCTCTGCAGAACTGGCTCATATGCAACTTTGATACCGAGCTGGATGCCCATCAATTGGACCAAGTTGCGGTTTCTACAGGATGTCAAGGATTCCTTACAATGGTGGACGGTACCAGCCAACCTATCGGAGGACATGCCCTTCCTTCAACCCTCACCATCCTGACTAGTAACTATAGATGCATTGCTCTTGGGATGGGGAGCTCATTGCTTGGGCCTCACAATCCATGGACAATGGTCAGCCATGGAGGCAAATCAACACCTTCTAGAGCTCAGCACAGTGAAAAAGGCCCTTCAGGCATTCAAGCTGGACTTAGTGGGCAGATTGCTCCTGGTCACCTCGGACAATATGATGGTTGTGGTGTACCAAAGAAGGGGGTACAAGATCACTCCCACTCCTTGCTCTAACGCTAGAGATCTTTCAGTGGTGTTCACCTCATCTGATTGGACTGTTTGCAGTTCATGTTCCTGGCATTGACAATGTTCTGGTAGACCAGCTCAGCCATACCAGGCTTACCTCCCACGAGTGGGAGTTGGACAGATCAGTCTTCAGGACTCTGTTGCAGAGCTGGGGTATGCCACATGTGGACCTATTCGCCACTCAGGACAATGCTGTTTGCCAGAATTTCTGCAGCTGAGCAGGTTGAGGTGTAGATTCATGTGGAGACGCTTTCGTTCTCAAATGGGACAGGAATGTTGTTCTACATTCTGAACTGGTCCCAGCACCGATACAGAAAATCCTTGATGCCTCTTAAGCCCCCTACACAGCATTCGTATATGAGGAAATGGACTGCTTTTTCTGTCTTTGCTTGTGCTCAAGGTTTCCACCCGCTCCAGTGCTTCTTGCACCAAAAACTGCACCACCACCACAAAATCAGTAGATTGCCACTTTGGCATTTACCTGTCATGTCTGTGGATCTTAGGTTGCATCTTATTCAGCAAAAACATTTGTGTCTATTTAATAAGGGATTGTCTCTTTAATAAGGGATTGTCTAATTCAACTAATTGCTGGCAGTGCTATATGGCTAATACTGCTTTTAAACATATGTTTTGGCAATATCCAGTAGTTGCTTCTTTTTATTACATAAGGTTATTACATAAATAAATTTTGTACTGGAACAGTTTTTAATATTCTCTGATGTACATGCTCTTTTAAATTATTTACCTGCTTCATGGAAATTAACAAATGGTCAGTGTAAATGGATTCTTCGTGCCCTTTTGACAGCTAAAAGACTATTATTACTACATTGGAAGGATAAACACTCACCTCCTATAATGCAGTGGATTGAGGACCTTACAACACTTCCAATATTTTAACAGGTGGCATATAGATGCCACCTTCAAATAGATACTTATTTGGATATTTGATCTGCTTTTATTGAAGTATCTGTATAATTTGCTAGAAGTTGAATGCATTTCATACAAATCCATGTATGTATATTAAAAACTTTGGCTATGGGGCAGTATAGAAATGTAAATAACAACAACAACGCAATAAATAAGTTAAAATATGGGGGTATCCATGGAAATCATTTTCATGAATTTTTTTCTGTTCTCCCTACAGCGAGAAACTATAGTTTGAATTATTGGCTGGATTTGAAATTTGTGGGTGATGTTTACTAGAACAATTAAGAATTTTATTTTGGATAGAAATTATTTGCATGCTTGTGCAATGGCTGGGATCCAAAGAGGTCTTGTGCCAGCAGAAAGGCACATTCGCCTATTTAAGGCAGCCTCCAAGAATTCTGGCAATTCCACCATCCCACTGCAGCCCGCTGCATCTCACCTCATGCTGTTCCAGAGGGCCACCTGACCTTCAGGAGCAGATTTGCGAGGGCACAGGAGGCTACAGTGAGGAGGAAGAGCCAGGAAAGCCCCATCACATGCATGGAGCTCCACTTGTGCTTCTCTGGAGCCAACCTTTGTGTGTGTTCTCTGGACTACATTTTTTTACAGTTTAATTATATCTTCTCATTGGGCTTTGTCTAGATCGTTGACCACTAAGAGTGATGGATATGGCACTATGTTTTGGTCTCGTACAACCCTTCTCCCCAAGTCAAAATGTATAGTACCCAAGGCCGGCCAAGTTATTTTGACAACTGATAAAGAAAATCCCACAAGCACCTCTTCCTGGGAATAAAAATACAATAATAATACATTAAATAACTTTCAGTTTGCTTTCTTTTCATGATTCAGAAAATAATCTGCTTCGGGGCTGCCTCATTGTACCTGAAAGTAGGGCCAGCCCTGGGCCTTGCTAGATGGATAAATAATTATTATTTAAATTTTAATAAATAATTTAAAAGAGCGTGTACATCAGTGAATATTAAAGTCTGTTCCAGTACAAAATGTATCTGTGTAATAACCTCCCCCATAGTGAACATTGCCAAAACGTATGTTTAAAAGAAGCATTAGTTTTATAGTACCGCCGGCAATTAGCTGAATTAGACAATCCCTTATTAAAGAGATGTTGCAGTGTCCAATAGACACAAAGCAAATGTTTTTGCTGAATAAGACACAGCCTAACGTCCACCGATGTGACAGGTAAATGCCAAAGTGGCGATCCACTGATTAGGCATTTTGTGATGGTGCCTACAACAGTTTCTCAAATTCCCAAATGTGCCACGGACCCCTGGTGTAAAGCATTATATACATTGATAGCCTCATTATTGGATGCTCAGGTGTTGGCTGTGACCAGGAATGCTTTTTGTTCAGCTTCAGCTGATCTGCCGGTTGTGTCTGTTCCTGGTACATTCAGACCTGCCGGTAGTCTTCCTTGCATTAGTTGCATCTCAATTGGACTACTGCAATGCACTCTATGTGGAGTTGTTCCTGAAAACCACTCAGAAACTTTAACTACTGCAAAGTGCTGCTCCTAGAATTTTGACTGGAGCAAAGTGCTGGAATGATGTGGCCCCTTTATTGTATCAGCTACGCTGGCTGCCAGTTCATTTCCAAGTGCAATTAACAGTGTTGATGATCACCTTTAAAGCCTAAATGGCTTGGGACCTGGCTACTTGGACCTGCCCTGCTTTTAAGTTCAGGTGCTGCACCCTCTTGCGTGTGCCCATTGCCTTCAGAGGCATGGTTGGTGGCAGTGCATGAGAGGGGTACATTCTTTATATGTAGAACTCCCTTATTCAACAGATTACGTCATCTTCCTCTATTTGTGTTCTGCCAGCAAATTAAGATGTTCCTTTATAAATAAACATTGGATTCTGCTGTTGCTGCTTCTTATTATCATCATCATTAGATTTGTGGTTTTTTGCTCCTGCTTTTAGTTTGTTGATAATGCTTTTAATTATTATTGTTTTGAAATTTTTAATATTCTATAAACCACTCTGACCCCTTTTGGGGAGGGGAAAGTGGGGCAAAAATTACTTAACTAAATAAAATAAATATTTGATATATTTTTATAAGGAGAAAAACATGTTTCTAAGTAGGTTCTTCCAGTTTTATCAGTATTCAGATTAAGCATTTAGCAACTAGTGAGAATCTGAAGGGGGTAACTGACATCCTTTATTTATATTTGCACAAGCAACGTGGTATCCATATGAACTCAGCTAAAGGATGAACTGAAATGAACAATGCAGCACCAGTAGCTGTGAAAAATGCTTCTGATACCTTAAGCAGCAGTAGTGAGCTACAGAAGTTGAACTGGTGTAAAAATATTTCAAATTCTAATAGGCAGAATATATTATTTTGATTACCTTGGGTCATAAAACCACCGTTCTACACCTGTAGGAACATGGTGATTCTTAGATGCCATAAACTTCATTTTGTTCATGGAGAGATAATTTAGTATACAAGCTTAGATTATAAAATCTACCTGGCAGTTGCAGAGGAGACCACTAGATTCTGGACTGTTAATTAATGCAGTGAAACCTAGTTTAGTGCACAAATAGTCAATAATAACCAAAAAAAAATCAGTCCATTATAAGATATATGGTCCCACTGGGCCCATAAAACAGTAAAGGCTTTTTGGAGGGCTGAATACCTCTTTCTTCAATTTATTTTAATATCCAATTAGAGATGCATTTGATGATGAAATTAAATTTGTACTATCTCTGAAACCCCAATAAACATGTACGAGGTGTATCTATTTCATGCTCACCATTGCTGTTCCTTTTCAAATATTGCAAGCACTTATTCTTACAAGAATTAAATCTTCAGAAGGAAGTTTGGAAGAAAATGAACAGTGTAAGATTTAAAATAACATTCTGAATTGCAATTGCTCATATCATTTTGTTGTTCAGTTGTTCAGTCGTGTCCGACTCTTCATGACCCCATGGACCATAGCACGCCAGGCCTTCCTGTCCTGCGCTCTCTCCCGGAGCGTGCTCAAGTTCATATTCATTGCATTGGTGATGCTATCTAGCCATCTCATCCTCTGCCGTCCCCTTCTCCTTTTGCCTTCAGTCTTTCCCAGCATCAGGGTCTTTTCCATAGAGTTTTCTCTTCGCATTAGGTGGTCAAAATATTTGAGCTTCAGCTTCAGTATCTGTCCTTCCAATGAGCACTCAGGGTTGATTTCCTTTAGGATGGACTGATTTGACCTCCTTGCAGTCCAGGGGACTCGTAAGAGTCTTCTCCAGCACCACAGTTCAAAAGCATCAGTTCTTCGGCACTCAGCCTTCCTTATAGTCCAGCTCTCACAGCCATACATTACTACTGGGAAAACCATAGCTTTGATTAGACGGACCTTTGTCGGCAAGGTGATGTCTCTGCTTCTTACTATGCTGTCTAGGTTTGCCATAGCTTTCCTCCCAAGGAGCAAGCGTCTTTTAATTTCATGGCTACAGTCACCGTCTGCGGTGATCTTGAAGCCCAAGAAAGTAAAATCTGTCGCTGCTTCCATTTCTTCCCCTTCTATATGCCAGGAAGTGATAGGGCCAGATGCCATGATCTTAGTTTTTTTAATGTTGAGTTTCAAACCAGCTTTTGCACTCTCCACTTTCACCCTCAACAAGAGGCTCTTGAGATCCTCTTCGCTTTCTGCCATTAGGGTGGTATCGTCTGCATATCGGAGGTTGTTGATAATTTTCCCGGCAATCTTAATTCCAACCTCTGATTCATCCAACCCGGCGTTTCTCATGATGTACTCTGCATATAAGTTAAATAAGCAGGGTGACAATATGCAGCCTTGTCGTACTCCTTTCCCAATTTTGAACCACTCGGTTGTTCCATGTCTGGTTCTTACTGTTGCTTCTTGACCCTCGTACAGGTTTCTCAGGAGACAGGTAAGGTGGTCTGGTACTCCCATCACTTTAAGAATTTGCCACAGTTTGTTGTGATCCACACAATCAAAGGCTTTAGCGTAGTCAATGAAGCAGAAATAGACATTTTTCTGGAATTCTCTTGCTTTCTCCATGATCCAGCGAACGTTGGCGATTTGATCTCTAGTTCCTCTGCCTCTTCGAAACCCAGCTTGTACTTCCGGTAGTTCTCGGATCACATACTGCTGAAGCCTAGCTTGTAGGATTTTGAGCATCACCTTGCTGGCATGTGAAATGAGCGCAATGGTGCGGTAGTTTGAACACTCTTTGGCGTTGCCCTTCTTTGGAACTGGAATTTAAACTGACCTTTTCCAGTCTTGCGGCCATTGTTGAGTGTTCCAAATTTGCTGGCATATTGAATGCAGCACTTTCACAGCATCATCTTTTAGGATTTTAAATAGCTCAGCTGGAATACTGTCATCTCCGCTAGCTGTGTTGTTAGTAATGCTTCCTAAGGCCCATGTGACTTCACTCTCGAGGATGTCCAGCTCAAGTTCAGTGACCGCACTATCATGGCTATCAGGGACATTCAGATCTTTCCTGTATAGTTCTTCTGTGTATTCTTGCCACCTCTTCTTAATCTCATCTGCTTAGATGTTAGGTCCCTGCCTTCTTTGTCCTTTATCATGCCCGTCTTTGCACAAAACGTTCCCTTGAGATCTCCAATTTTCTTGAAGAGATCTCTAGTCTTTCCCATTCTGTTGTTTTCCTCGATTTCTTTGCATTGTTCATTTAAGAAGGCCTTCTTGTCTCTCCTTGCTATTCTCTGGAACTCTGCATTCAGTTGGATATATCTTCCCCTTTCTTCCTTGCTTTTCGCTTCCCTTCTTTCCTCAGCTACTTGTAAAGCCTCATCAGACAGCCACTTGGCTTTCTTGCATTTCTTTTTCTTTGGGATGGATTGAGTTGCTGCCTCCTGAACAATGTTACGGACCTCCGTCCATAGTTCCTCAGGCACTCTGTCTATCAGGTCTAATCCCTGAAATCTATTCCTCACCTCCACTGTATATTCATAAGGGATATGATTTAGGTCATACCTGAATGGTTTAGTGGTTTTCCCTACTTTCTTCAATTTAAGCCGAAATTTTGCAAGAAGCAGCTCATGATCTGAGCCACAGTCAGCTCCAGGTCTTGTTTTGACTGACTGTATGGAGCTTCTCCATCTTTGGCTGCAAAGGACATCATCAATCTGATTTCGATATTGACCATCTGGTGATGTCCATGTGTAGAGTTGCCTCTTGTGCTGTTGGAAAAGAGTGTTTGCTATGATCAGCGTGTTCTCTTGGCAAAACTCTATTAGCTTTTGTCCTGCTTCATTTTGTACACCAAGGCCATGCCTGCCTGTTATCCCAGTGATTTCTTGACTTCCTACTTTAGCATTCCAATCCCCTATGATGAAGAGGACATCTTTTTTTGGTGTTAGTTCTAGAAGGTGTTGTAGGTCTTCATAGAACCGATCAACCTCAGCTTCTTCGGCATCAGTGGTTGGGGTATAGACTTGAATTACTGTGATGTTGAATGGTTTGCCTTGGATTCGTACTGAGATCATTCTATCATTTTTAAGATTGTACCCCAGTACTGCTTTTCCCACCCTTTTGTTGACTATGAGTGCTACTCCATTTCTTCGAAGGGATTCTTGCCCACAATAGTAGATATGATGGTCACCTGAATTAAATTCGCCCATGCCTGTCCATTTTAGTTCACTGATTCCCAAGATGTCGATGTTCAATCTTGCCATCTCATGTTTGACCACCTCCAGCTTACCTTGATTCATTGATCTGACATTCCAGGTTCCTAAACAATATTGTTCTTTACAGCATCGGATTTTCTTTTCACCACCAGACACATCCACAGCTGAGTATCCTTTCGGCTTTGGCCCAGCCGCTTCACTCTTTCTGGCGCTACTTGGAAATACCCTCTGCTCTTCCCCAGTAGTATATTGGACACCTTCCGACCTGAGGGGCTCATCTTCCGGCGTCATATCTTTTAGCCTTGTGATACGTTCCATGGGGTTTTCTTGGCAAGAATACTGGAGTAGGTTGCCATTTCCTTCTCCAGGGGACCACATTTTGTCAGAACTCTCTGCCATGACCTGTCCGTCTTGGGTGGCCCTGCATGGCATAGCTTATGGCTTCATTGAGTTACGCAAGCCCCTTTGGCACAACAAGGCAGTGATCCATAAAGGGGATAAAGGGTATTAAGAACAGCTAAATGTAAATTAAGCTGTTAGCAAATTACGACACCAGGCTATAAGACTTAAAGTGCAAGTAAAGGAAAATCTAGTGTTCTGCAGAGACTAAGTAATTCATTGCTTCTTATCTGCTAATGAATACAAGTGATAATATGAGAATCAAACAAATTATTGGTATTCTTTTACCTTGCTGTGTTCTTTTCAGTCATTTTGATGGGGGGGCGGGTAGCTTTGCCCTGACATTTCCTAAATGGTGGTTTCCATGTTGGTTCCTGAAATATTTTTTTTAAAGACAGATACAGTGGTACCTTCTAATGGGAACCATTTCTATTCTCATATGAATGCAAAATTTAGAATTATGAAACATGTAGATGAAACTGGCCTTTAACATGTCAAATCAACCCTAATTGAAATAAAATACATTATGGAGAAAAACACCTTGGCAAACATTTCTTCCAATATGACTACTTACTCTGTATCTTAGTAATGGAATAACACATTTGAAAGTTGTACTCGGCAATTGTTACCTTACTGAATCCTTATGAAGAGTTTTGGGTTGAATAACAATCATGGGTTCCTAGGTGGGTGCTTCTGTGTACTCCTTTCCTTTCCACACAACAAGAAGGGGAAGGAGAAAGAGGTATAGTTGTAAATTCTCTTTTTTTCTCCGCGCTTCTTCCTTTCTCTCCACCAGTGTGTGTGCACACACACACACAGCTCCTTGCTATCCCTAAGGAAGGAGGACCAATAAAGGAAAATGCTGGATTTGGCCAGCATTTACTGCTTTTGCTCAAGTTCCAGAATTACTTTAAGGACATCTCTAATGATTTCTAGTGCAAATTATTCACTTTGTTCTTGTTCTGAAGTTTGGATAGCTTTAGGGTTTTCATTTGGACAGATGCAGGAACAGTTAGATTGTAGTCACAAGCTGCTTGAAAGAAATCCAGTTAAATACAGTTTTATGTTGTTTAACAATAATGTACTGCCTTCAGCATAAACCCATTTCCCCGCAGGAGGTATGTATGTGAGTTTTATACTGAACTGAACTATGAGGCTCTAGGATTTGAGAAATAAGTTGTACTTCTTTTTTGCAGGACTTATAATTTCTCTTCAGCTTCTTCGTGGAGAAATGGAGCAGATTCGAAGGGAGTATCCTATGATCTTTAACAGAGGGGTGGCTGCTACTAGAAAAATAGGCTTCCCAGATGTTATCATGCCTGGTAAGTGGATGCAGTTATTTAACACAGAAATTTATCACTGAAGATAGGACAATAACATATTTTGATAATCTGATAATAGGTTGGAGCAATTTAAATGTGACTTGTGAGAAAGTGCTCATTTTGTTGCTGTAAACAAGTACATGCATAGCAAAGATATTTAAGTTCATAGTAGATTTTGTGCAGGATTAATGATGTTTTCTACTTCATTCCTTCTGTAGTAAAAGGGAAGGTGAGCAGGATAAGGAGGGACAGCATAGTGTGTGAAGCAAAGTGCATAGAGGTGTGGTGAGAGCTCAACAGATGGTCTTAGACTGGGGATAGTCTTATGCCACTCACATAGTCTTCTAATACTGTAGTACTTTTTTCCTCCTTGCTGTTACTTGTAGTTTCCATGCACAAGCACTAGAAACAAGTCTAAAATTAGCAATGATTATATTTCAATTAGTGAAAGGCTCTCCTGGCTGCTGTTACTGGACCACATTTCCTCTGGGCTCAAGCTAAGGTTGGACAATGTTATGAGAAAGCTTATATTAGCAAGGGTTATATTAGTCAAGAAAACAGTTCTGTGAGCCCAAGGGGACTTTAGGCTTGGTTTCTTAAACAGCACCTCCCCGTGCTGCATGGCAAAATGCTTTTGAAATGAAAGGGGTTTCAAAAGCACTTTGAACAACCGACCCTCATGTCACATCAAAGAAAAAGTAAAAAAATTCTACCGAGCAAATACAAGCAGGTTTGTTTGTTAAAACATTTTCACCTCGCCTTTCCTCAGTATTTCAGGGCAGCTTACAAACCGAAATTCAATAAAAAATAGCACAAGTAAAAATTACTACAGCTAAAAAATAAAAATATCAGAATGTATTATTTGATGCAACCAGCTCTTTGTCCCCCTGCCATTGTAGAATTTTTAATACAAGATTTTTTTTCATAAGCAGAACCAAAAGACCTTACTGTTGGTCTAATTGGGGATCTACCCTATTATTTTAATTATATTTTATTTATAACATTTCTATACCACTCAATAGTCAAAGTTCTCTGGGTGGTTCACAAAAATTAAAAGCATAAAATACAACATATAAAATGTTGAAAAGTTTAAAACAGAATAAAACCAGCAGCAGTGAAAGATCTAAAAATACAATAACACACATTTAAAAACAGATCTGAAGAACTAAAAAGGCTGGGATTTGTTTGATGTTTTATTATATTTTGATTATCTTGTTTTTGGAAACTTGGTAACTTGGTAATTTTAAAGTAAAAGACAGTATAAAAATATAACAATACTGGTGGTGCTCCAGTAACTGCTCAGGAAACTGGTGAAATATATGAGATATTGGCAACTGGACGTTAAATCTAAGCAGTCTTATAATTCAATTTTATGCCTGTTTAAACAGAAAAAAGTCCTACAACTCACATCTTACCCTAGCCAGCATGGCTAGCTGGGGAATGCTGGGAGTTGTAAGACTTTTTCCTGTCTTAACATCCATAAGATTGAACCCTGAATTACTTTAAATGCTAAACTGAGGCCTAGACCTATTTATCATCTCTGGAATACATGTTAGATGAAAATGTTAAACTCTGCCGAAATTGATAATCAAACATGTGCTTGAGGCTTTAAACAATTTGCTGCAATGTGTCTTGCACAAATTATTAGTAGCTCTATTACAAAATTGTAAAACTTATTTTCTAACAACCCAATTTTAGTAGAAAGGATTGATACAATAAACTTTTCTGGAAATCATTCCTATTTTTGTGGTATGACAGGTCTAAGGCTGCAGTCCTGCACATAGTTGGGTCATTTAAAGTCAAAGGGCATTAAACTGTGCAGTGAATGACAACTATTTGTTTCATATGCAGAGGGCTGCAGAGAAACCTCTTAGGAAAAACATAGTTGTCATCCTTAAAATCCCCAAGCATTGACTTTTTTTAATTGAGAAAACCAATAATGAGTGTAGTATTCAATTATGTGGGTGGGGTTGGGGAGTTACATATGAAAGTTTTGTTTGTTTTCTTTTTAGATTCCAACAGGATGTCTATTTTAAAAACAAAAAACAAAGCTGCACGGTGCACACAAGGATCCTTTTTGACATTTGTTCCTTGAAAAGCATCACCCCATGTTGCATGGTGAACAAATTTGAAAGTGAGGGGCAATTCAAACACAGTTTCTGATTTGGCATAGGGGTCTGCTGTTCAAAGAAAAAAAGGGGGGAAATCGCACTGGAGCTGCCCAAAGTACCTCTTTGGTTTCTGGTTTGTATCCTATGTACAAGCACGTATTGCTGATCAATCTACTGGGCAAGCAGGTTCGTTTCTCAAAGAACATCTCTTCTCTTTACCACATTTGAAGTATTCAGTCTTTTATTTTGAGTGTCTGATGAAAAATGCATGCTTTCATCTTTTAACTGTCAGTAATATTTGTTTTTTTATTTTTCTTGTCTAAATGTTCCTGGCTCTTTGTTTACTTTCCCTTCATTCTCTCCCCTTTCTTATGGCGCAGAGATGAAGATAGTTGGGTGTAAGTTTTGCTTTACTGTGTTCTGTCCATTTATTGCTTGCTGTTTTCCCATTTCTACACCATATTTTTTGTTGGATTTTTGAGGTTGATAAAGATAATCAACAATCTTGCAGGGAAAGTATGTGTCACAAAATGCTTACCTGAGAGGTTAAATCACCTCCTTCTGTACAGTTTCTTGCACATTTTGACCGAAACTATTCCTCTGAGCTATGCTCAGAGGGAGGTAAGCTGCCCTCAACCCACAGACTGTTCTGCTCCCAGGTAGGGGGTACTTCTGAAAGGGATTACCTAGGAGGATACTGTACAAGAGCAGGTTTGTGAATAGGCATCAAAATGGCAAATGCAGTTCAATGTTAGCAAATGAAAAATGATGCACATTGGGCAAAAAATCCTAACTTCAAGTATAAAGTATAAATGATGGGATATAAGCTAGCATTGACCGGCTAAGAAAGAAAACTTGGGATTGTGGCTCAATGAAAATTTCAACCCAGTGTGCAGCTGCTGTGAAAAAGGCAAATTCCATGTCAGGCATAATTAGGAAAGGAACTGAAAATAAAACTGCCAAGGTTATACTCCCCTTATACAAAACTATGGTGCAACCACACTTAAAATACTATGTACAGTTCTGGTCACTGCACCTAAAAAAGGATATTGTAGATTTGGAAAAAGTGCAGAAAAGGACAACTAAAATGATCAAGGGGCTGGAGCAACTCCCCTATGAGGAAAGATAACAACATCTGGGATTGTTTAGTTTGGAGAAAAGGTGAGTAAGGGCAGACATGATAGAAGTGTACAAAATTATGCATAGTGTGGAGAATGTGGATAGGGAGACATTTTTCGCCCTCTCTCAAAATACTAGAACCCAGGGTCATCCCATGAAGCTGGTGGGAGATTCAGGACAGATAAAAGGAAGTACTTCTTCACACAGTGCATAGTTAAACTATGGAATTCACTACCTCACGATGTAGTGATGGCCACCAATTTGGATGGCTTTAAAAGGGGATTGGACAAATTCCTGAAGGATAAGGCTGTCAGTGGCTAGTACTTCTGATGGCTCTGTGCTACCTCCAGTATCAGTGGCAGTATTTCTGTGTACACCAGTTGCTGGGGAACATGGGTGGGGTGGGGTGCTGTTACACACATGTCTTGCTTGTGGGTTTCCCGTGGGCAGCTGGTTGGTCTCTGTGTGAACAGAATGCTGGACTAGATGGACCCTTGGTGCATCTAATCCAATATCGTTCTTCTTACGTTCTTATGTTCTTATCCCTGGTCTCCCTGGTGTTAGATCTCTTCAACCTTCCACTCATTTTAGTTCAGTAACATACAGAGTATCTAGGTATGTAGAGAATCTTTGAGCTTGCAATATTAAAACAATCTAGACCATGTGTTGAGCTGATACTAAGTCTTTAAAAGTTACTAGGCTAAGACTGAGATACTTGCATATTGATATTGCATTATACATGGGACAGCAAGTCCCCAGGATGGGTGTTGTCTGGCCTCTCCCATCAAAGGGGCTGCTGGTGGAGTTTGTTTTGGAACTTTTACCCCATTAGGCCCAGGAGGGCCAGGGCTCAAAATCACATACAAAGCTGTGGTCCACTAATGAGATATGTGCCTGACTATGGGAAATCAACAATTTATTCAATAATTTATTCTTGAGCTGGAATTCACTAAATTTGTTGGGGACAGAGGGTACACAGAAACTTAATTTTCTAACACTTCCACTCAGCTCTATAAGATCTGGACAGTAAGACTCTTTATCTTCATGTGCTTCCCCTGCCTTGATATTTTTTTCTTTTTGGAAATGGTTTTTTATTCTCCTGGCATATTTGGCTTATGTGCTTATATGCTATGTGTTTGCTTGTTCGCTTAACCAGTTGTATTTTTGTTGTTTTAAAGATTTGGATGAATTTGTATCATCTGTATATACTAATGAAATTTATATTTTAAAAAAGAAAATTCTAACACTTCAAAGAAATGGATAAGCCATCAAAATAGGTAGAAGGTGATTGTTAAACACATTTGAGAAACACCTCTCAGCGTTCTCAAAGAAGTGATTTCCCAGACAAAACGAAGGCTGGCAGCGGGTGGGAATCCACATTCCACAGGACTTGTCATTGTAAATACTTGTTATGGAAAATGGCTGTTGTTTGGCTTAAGCCAGGAGTTTTAAATCACGGTATGTTTACATAAAGGCATGCATACTTCTCAGTTTCATGCTTATGTTTTTCAGAACATTAGGAACATTAAGTTGGAATTAACAAAACATAGCAATAGCAATACCTGGAAAGGTCACAACTTCATAGCAAGAAAAATATATTTGTAATTGAAGTTACAGGGGATGTTATTCCCTAGTTCTAGGTGTGTTGTTTCAGTGTTGAAAGAACACATAGTTTATACCACTCCTGAAGATGTTTGGAGGGTGCTGGTGGAAGAACTATATGAAGTGAATTTGTATTTAAACAAGTTAACTAAAGGAACTACATTTTTGTTGACAATGAATAAATAAGAAGAGGCTTAACTTTGTATTTTACTTAGTAGTTTACATGTTTAAAATGTAGAGATACTTAAATATAAAACTGTTATCAAAATGGAAACTATTTTCAGGGAAGTATATAGAATGATGAATTTCAGTTGCCATAGTCATGGCAGTAATATACACATCAAAGTTGATTTCAGATTTTAAATATTGTATTTATCAATGCAGAAGAAATAGTTACATTGTTTCCTGTCATAAGAATTCTGTTATTCTGCTGGCTTGACAGGGGCCTCTTGTTCAAGTGAGAATAAGATGAAAGAATGAAATTTTCAAGAATTAAAATGTCAACCTTCAAATTTGCATACAGTAATACTGTATGCAATAATACTGTAAAAGCTGATGCTCAAACAAATATATTCTGTCAGTTTTCTAATGTATTTATTTGAAAACAGCACTGTATTAATCCCTTCATATCCCTAGTCAGCAACTAATTTTAGGGAGGGGGCACTTTGAGTGCTAAGAGGAGGAAGTGGGATCAGTACTCACACTAACAACTAATATATCAAGTAACTATTCCTCTCTTTCCCATTTGTGCTATGTGCAAAAGCAAAGCAGTGGTGCTGATGAAAGAAAATACATGAGGAAAATACTTTTCCTCCTGTATCCCATGCCACCTCTCTACACCCATCTCCAATTCCTTTGAATTTTGTAGCTGGAAAATGAAACTGAGAAGGGGGGCGGGGGACACAAAAGTATAACAGATCTTTTTTTGACATAACTTTTTTCCTAGTCTGTGCCTAGAAAAGGAGGCTTCATTGCAGCTTGAGAAACACACAGGAGAATTCTTTGCCTTCTTAAAAGCCAGGCACTCACAGCAGACCTGTGTACATGAAACAAGGCCATGGCCCCCCTCTGGCATGCCCATTGTTCTCCAGTCTCGACCACTTCCTCTCCCTTGATATCACTTGCAAGATTGCGATTATGCTCCAGACTCCAGCCCTAGAAGGGTCACGAGGTAAATGCTTTCAGCAGCCTGTTAATTTTTACCTTCCTGCCTAAATCAGGAGGAAGAGAAATTGTTAGTCCAGTTTCCTCCAAACTAACTCGTTTGAAGCCATTCAACAGCCCATCTTAGTTTTGATGAGCCATTGGAGACAGGATTCTTGTCACTGTTTGAGTTTTGTTAATTATACTCAGCAACGGGGGATAATAAGCATCCGGTCAGCCCAATAGCTAGGACTCGTTGTCCCAAAGGAACCTCATTCTCACAGAAGTCCTGTGGACTTTCTGCCCCCTCCCCTCTTTAAGGCGCAGAAGAGGCGCCCCATTGCCTCCACCTTCATCAGACTCAAAACTACACAATCCATGAAGGACAGGTATTATAATCCCCTCCCCTTACTAACCTCTCCCTGGCAAGTCCATTAACTTGCCCTTCTTTCCTTTCTTGCCCTCACTTTACTGTGGAACCAGGCCAGCTTTTTGCTGCTCCTTTTCTATCTCTTCCCTGGGCTTATGTGGCTCCAGGAAGGTAAGCAGTTTGATGGTTACCTCTCTTCACTCCTAAATTCAGCTAGGTCCATTACCAGTTTCCTTACCCTCCCATGCTATTCTTCACATTCATCCTCCTCATCCATGGATTCTCAAGGTGGCTAGTTCGAGAAAAATAAACCACACTGCATGGTTAATGAGCCACCCTGCAGAAAACATGCTGCGTTCGGGTAACACAATAACCCACCCTGCAGAAAACGCACTGCATTCAGACAACACAATAACCCACAGTGGGTTAGCGTGTTGTGTGAACCCTGTCAGAATGAAACAGAGAGACAAGTATGTGAGCATTCTATGTCCATGGATTGGAAAGACAAGTGGGAGAGAGAGACAAGCATTTGGTTTGTTGTACACCTCTCTTCCTCTCCCCTGAAGGAAGAGAGGAGTGGAGTAAATTGGCAAGGGGGAGAGGAGATGGCTCCACTCTAGGGGCTCATTTGGGCCTGTCAGCACCCAGCTGCGACACCCTTGATTAGATCCATTGTTGTTGTTGTTGTTCAGCTCTCACATTGTTGTTGTTGTAGTCCAGCTCTCACAGCCATACGTTGCTACTGGGAAAACCATAGCTTTGATTATACGGACCTTTATCAACAAGGTGATCACTATGCTGCTTCTCACTATGCTGTCTAGGTTTACCATAGCTTTCTTCCCAAGGAGCAAGCGTCTTTTAATTTCATGGCTACAGTCACCGTCTGCGGTGATCTTGGAGCCCAAGAAAGTAAAATCTGTCATTTCTTCCCCTTCTATATGCCAGGAAGTGATGGGGCCAGATGCCATGACTTTAGTTTTTTGTATGTTGAGTTTCAAACCAGCTTTTGCACTCTCCACTTCCACCCTCAACAAGAAGCTCTTTAGATCCTCTTCACTTTCTGCCATTAGGGTGGTATCGTCTGCGTATCTGAGGTTGTTGATAATTCTCCCGGCAATCTTAATTCCGACCTGTGATTCATCCAACCTGGCGTTTCTCATGATGTACTCTGCATATAAGTTAAATAAGCAAGGTGACAATATACAGCCTTGTCGTATTCCTTTCCCAATTTTGAACCAATCGGTTATTCCATGTCCGGTTCTTACTGTTGCTTCTTGACCCTCGTACAGGTTTCTCAGGAGACAGGTAAGGTGGTCTGGTACTCCCATCTCTTTAAGAATTTGCCACAGTTTGTTGTGATCCACACAATCAAAGGCTTTAGCGTAGTCAATGAAGCAGAAATAGATGTTTTTCTGGACTTCTCTTGCTTTCTCCATGATCCAGCGAATGTTGGCAATTTGATCTCTAGTTCCTCTGCCTAGATCCATTGTGCCTACAATGAAAAAAAGATAATGGTCACCAGGGGTTAAAGCCATGTGAGTTTTCCTTAGAGATTCTTTACTTTTATACTACATAATGCTAGAAAGCTACTGTAATACATACACAGAATTATAGGATAAAAATAGCTATGCCTCTTTAGCCTTTGTAAATGCAGTGAACACTTTTCATGCTTTAGTTTTCCATCAGAATAAGGAAAAGATTTGGCTGCAGAGCCTGTAAGCTTTAGCAGTTGTTCAAACAGAAGTGACATGGAGAGTGAAAACTAGTATAATAAAACCTTCACAACATACTTCTTTAATCCCACAGGAACTGGGTGTGTGTGGAACTGCAGCAGAAAAGCAGCTGGTAGGGGAAGGGTCCACCACCACCACTCCATGGTGCTTCTCTGCTGCAAATTTTCCCCTCCTGAATTTGCCTATTTCCCCTCCTGAATTTGTAAGTAACATAGTTCTTCTTTGTGGTCTCTGTACATCACACAGATGGGCTTTGCACCTGCACGGAGCCTCAATTCGGGAAAAACTTCTATACCTAAGGTGTTTTAGGCAGGAACCCTCTCCACCATCCACTGCGCATGTCCCTAAGGATTCCCGCCTGTTCCCTAAGGGTTCCTGCCTATTCCCTCAGTTTTCTTTTGACCGCCATAGCAGCAGCCTTGTAGAGAAACTTCTCATTCGATCAGTTTGTCTGAGTGTTGTATTTGGCATTTTATTCTCTCTTATTGTTTGATTTTTCTTTCCTTTCATCATTTTTTCTCTCTCATTGTTGGAATTTTGTTTCTTTTATTTACCACGATCTTCTGATCGCCTGTGAGGGCATATGGCCCTCAGGGTCCCCTTTAGCGTGCAGTGCAGGAGTAAGCTACCTCTGTCAGATGGCCACTCCTTATGCCTATTTTGCCTAGGAGAAGGGCATGTATTAGAAGCATGCCCAAAGCCAAGCCTTCTCTAAACAAGCAAGGCGTAATCGCTAAGATAAGCTAAAGGCAGTACTTTGGCAAAAGGCACTTGAAGCAGTTGACAGCAAAGATTCCGCTATGTCAAAATAGGCTTCAGGTCCATCATCATCGTCAGCTCAACTGACGGAGGCAAGACCCACTTCCAAGACTCCACAGATAGAGTGCAATTCTCCTCAGCGCCCTGTTCAGGATGCTCCCAGCACACCTGACTTGCCACCGACACCTCGTCAGTCTTTGGCCATTACCTTAGCCAAAAAAACTGACAAGGAAGGCTAAGAGTTCTAAGCAGACCAGTATGGGAGGGACTGAGCCCAAGAAGAAGAAGAGGAAACCCTCTAAGAACTCTTCTGAGGAAGATCAGGATTGACCAAATGTATCTGAGCCTGTTGTAAGAGCCTTGGAGCGACGAGGGCTCCCTCACAACTGTCTGAATCAGCCTTCTGATTATCAGATTTGACAGCTGTAAGCTCCTCATGTTCAAGCCCTGCTGGTTTCTCCACAACCGTCTTCAACACTGGAGTTGGACACTCATCTGTTGCTTCAACATCAGAAGGTGAGATATGAGATCCCTCATCAGCACCTCCTCCTGCCTTTACTCGGTGGAGACCGTCTGTTTGGGACAGATGACATGGGTCACCAGACTAATTACTTTCAATGTCTTCTGCCCATGGATATCTGCCTCCCTATTACTACCCTTGGGATCGAGCTCATTCTCCACCAGGATGGGATTATCAGTCAGATTGGGACTTCTACGGTGCCCATGATAGGTACTGGGACAGACAGCACTTGGCCCCCTATCAGGATCAACATTATCTGCACTGGGAGTATCCAGAAGAGGAACGCTATTATCAGCGACCATCAGAGACAATATCAGTACCACCTGACAATGAGGGTACACATCCAAAGTGTTGGATCGGGTTAATAGCTGCCCAGGAGGCACTAGACTCCCTATTTGACTGCTGGGGCACACCAGCAGTAGATCTGTTTGCTACTAAGAACAATGCTGTGTGCAGGAGGTTTTGCAGCTGTGCGGGCTATGGCCTGGGCTCGATGGGAGATGCTTTCACTCTGCAATGGACAGGGGAGTTGCTTTACATGTTTCCATCGATCCCGTTGATAACATGGGTAGTAGAGAAAATAACCTCGGACAAAACACGGTGCATGCTAATCACCCCATGGTGGCCCAGGCAGCCTTGCTTTGTCCCATTGCTGCGGTTGTCCCAGAGACACCATTTCAGGCTCCCAGTGATTCCATCACTCATCACCCAGCACCACAGATGGGTGTATCACCCAGATCTAGCCATGCTGCAGTTGACCACATGGAAGATAGGATAGTCATGATGGGGTCCTACCAGCTGGATTGCAGAGAGTGTTTGATGCTGCGAGGAAACTGGCAACATACGCATCTTATTCTGGGAAGTGGAAGTCTTTCTCTGCATTTGCAAACAACAGGAACTTTGACCCCTCAAATGTGATATTCATCAAATTTTGTTATTTTTACTTGTCAGGTTTGACAAAGGTCTCCATTAATCATCGCTTCATGCTTATCTAGTAGCAATTTTTGCTTTTCACCCTCCTGTTATGGGATTTTCTGTTTTTTTCACACCCGTTAGCAAATAAGTTTTTCAAGTTTGGAACTTAGCTTCTCTAATTCGCTCCTCTGTACCAACATGGAGCCTGTCGGTAGTGTCAAAAGTTTTGTCCTTGAAACCTTTTGAACCAATGACAACAACAGATTTACGCCTATTATCATAGAAAGTGGCATTCATGGTGGCAATCACATTGGCCAGGAGGGCTAGTGAGTTGTGTTCTCTCTGTGTGGATACTCCTTACCTGCTTTTTCATAAGGACAAGGTAGTCTTGCATCCTGACATAGCATTTATACCAAAAGTGGTGTCTGAGTTCCACCGTAATCAAGATATCGTCCTGCCAGTTTTTTCTCATCACTGGCTAGTTCTCTGGAAGTGGTGTTGGATGTTAGGAGAGCCTTGGCATTTTATAAATCTAGGATGGAGTCATTCTGTAAGTCTTCTCGCTTGTTTGTGTGTTATGCTGGACACTGCAAGGGATTGCTGCTTTCCTCTCAGCGTTTTTCAACATGAGTTGGTAACACCATAACATTGCCATATCAGATTGCTGGGTTGGATCTGTCTGCACTGGTTCGTGGACACTCAACCAGGGCGGTTGCCACTTCGACTGCTTTTGACAGAGGGAAAGGTCTACCAAAGCTCTGCCAAGGAGTGACTTGGTCTACCCCATCCACATTTATCCAGCACTATTGATTGGATGTCAGATCTAGAGCGGATGCAACATTCAGACGTGCAGTGCTCTCCTTGATACTTACCTAGGGCACCGACCTACCTCTGGTAAGTCAGCTCACTAGTTGCCCATACGTGTGATGCACAGAGACTACCTGTAACTCTAGTTCTTCAAGTGGTCGTCTGTGCATTCACACAACCCACCCGCCATCCCCACTTCGGTGTCAGTGTTGTTTTTCAGCGGGTGCTGTAATTGTTTTTCTCTCAGTTCAGAGGCTGCTTTGTCGATCTTGAGAACTGAAGCAGTAGGCAGGAACCCTTAGGAACATGCACAGTGGACTGTGGGGAGGGTTCCCACCTAAAATGCCTTAGGTATAGAAGTTTTTCCACTATTGGGCGGTATAGAAATAAAATAAATAAAAAAATAAAAAAAATTTCCTGAATTGAGGCTCCGCGCAGGCGCAGCGCTCATATATGTGAATGCACAGATGAGAACTCGAAGAACCACAGTTACAGGTAAGCCACCTGTCTTTTCTTCCTGAGAGAGGCCCATATGGAGCTTCCTTTTATCCATCTCACCATAAGCCAATTGCTTGTATTCAATAAATGCCTGTCTTGAGTAGGTAAGATCATGGCCACATTTATAGTGATAAATGGAAGGGGAAGAGACCAGGAAATGTATAGATTTTGTCAAGCTTAGTTACTGGGACAAAGAAGCCTGAAAATGTTTATAATCCAAAAAGAATATCAGAAATTTCTGTGAAGATTTTTTAAAAAATGACTTGTGTGATGAGCTCCACCTAGAGTTTGCTGGATGCCTGTTTTGTGCATACTTCTGAGAATGAGCACTAGGAGCTTTTGCTTGAAAATTTTAAGATGGGGAAAAGGCTGGGCAGGGGAGAATGAGTTAAGAGTGCAGGGAGAATAACTGAGGGAACTGTAGGTGGCCTTAGCTTCAGCTCAGGATGAAAGAAGGCCTTGAAATATCTCCCAGTAGCAGAAGAGCCAAGAAGATATCTAAGTGAAGGTTTCCTGTGTCTGTTTACTCTCTAGAAGTAATCTACCTGAAAAACAGTTTGAATCTGTGAGAGCAGGTGACAAGACCTATGGAGCCGTCTCTCCTCCAGCTCACTTTTTAAAAACATTTAAATATTTGCTGATCTTTGTTTCCTGAGGTTGTTCTTGGATTTTGAGAACAGTGATTTGTATAGTGTTTCTAATTAAATTGTTGTAGCCTACCTTCATCTCATACGTTAGTGTGGACTCTAAATAAAGCCAGCTCCCAAGATTCTGTCGCACTCTAGTGTTGTCACTGGTGTTGTCATTACTTGGGACTATCCAAGTAGGAGCAGGCTTGATTTTCAATTGTTCACGTTTTAAGTTGTGTGATATAAACTAAGGGCACAATCCTGTTGGTTGTGCCCTCAATGATTGGAAGCCCCCAGCCCCCAAACTCAGAGGCTTCCGCTCATCCAATATAAGGTGGGAGGAGTGGCAGAGGCAATCTTCACCTCCCCATCCCCCCACCCTGCAATTTTTGCTACACTGACTTTTTTGTCCATCTAGCAAGGGCGCTTTGGAAGGGGAGGGAAGGAGGCTAGAAGAGACTCAGGATAGCTCATATCCTGGCCTCTCCAATCTCCTCCTCTCTCTGCCCACCGAAATGCCCCCATTTCCCCCCTCTCTTAAGGCTGCTTTGCCGACCGCAGAGGGCAACTTATGCAGTTCTTTCTGTGCTGGCTGTGAGGGGGCAGAGGAGGGGGGGACAGATCTCCAACTCCCCCATCCGAGGTCAGAGTGCTGTCTCTGACTTTGGAGCAGGGAATCCCCAGTACCCTATGGCTCCTCAGACAGTGTCTAGGGGCCACAGGATTGCTCCTTCCATGAGTATTTGGGCATCTGTTGTGAGGGTAAAACCTGCCCTCCTACATAACTTCATCCTCACTGATTGGGCTCCCACAGGATCATCCTGTAAAGCCCTTGCACTTTACATGCGTTCCCTCCACCTGCTCATCATCCATTATAATGATAAACATTTT
Source organism: Heloderma suspectum (assembly GCF_057233095.1). NCBI lineage: Eukaryota > Metazoa > Chordata > Lepidosauria > Squamata > Helodermatidae > Heloderma > Heloderma suspectum. The sequence goes on from NC_139459.1 coordinate 283,690,206, forward strand.
GCTGACAATACATTAGACTCAGAGAGGCAGGCAATGAGGATCAGGCAGCAGCAGCAGGAGTAATCAAGGTAACCAGCAAGACATCAAACACAGTAAATCAGTCAGGTATGTTACACAGTCCAAAAGGTTGGCAAACAGAGCATCAACCACAGGGCACAATTCAGGAGTCAAGGTACATGGCAGAGGCTGGATGGACCAAGTTGTTCCAACACTGGCTGGGGTTCTAGTGAAGGCTTTTAAGCCCAAAGTCAGCTGGACCACCCAGAGCTCAGCTGCAATAATCAGAGCTCCCTTTCCAGAGCCTACTCCTGAGGAGTCCCTTTCTCCTGAGGAGACCTTCTCTGGAGGCAAGAACTCCTTCACACAGGAGCCCTACTAGCTTGTTGCTTGAGTCGACGACACTCCTGGGGATCAGGGGGTGGCTCAGCCTCTGCCTCAGAGGCAGAGAACCTTTCTCTTGACAAGAATGGCCCTACAACCACCTCCCCTGAGGCCTCAGGCTCCTGTGGGTCTGGTGGCACCCCCTGGTCTGGGATACCATGGGCTTCTGGGGCCTCTAGCTCCTCCTTTAAGGAGGACTGCTCCAGAGGGGGCATGACAACAATGTCTGTTCCTTACTGGCCTTAATTGCCACAAGCACATCTAAGCCTTATTAGCTTCACTACTAAAATAGAGAACTTGGTTTAATTCCAAATCTCCTGTTTTCTAGAATAGTTGTAGTTCTAGCGAATAGATTTTTGACATTCTTGAATAGATGACTTGATAGGTATAACTGAGGTATAACTGAGACTTGGTGGGATGACTCTCATGACTAGAATACAGCAATTGAAGGATATAACTTGTTCAAAAAGAACAGGAGGAACAGAAAGGGAGGTGGGGTTGCACTGTATGTGAAAAATACATATCTCTGCACAGAAATACAGGAGGATGAGCTTGGTAGCCCCATCGAGAGCATCTGGATCAAAAGAAATGGAGCAAAGAATAAAAGGAACCTGGTGGTCAGAGTCTACCACCGGCCACCCAACCAAGGAGAAGACGAGGATGAAACTTTTGAAAAGCAAATAGCCAATGTTTCAAGGAAGTATGATGTAGTAGTAATGGGGGACTTCAATTTCCCCGATATTTGTTGGGAGACAAATTCTGCAAAACATGGCCCCTCCAGGAAATTCCTGACTTGTGTGGTGGATAACTTCCTCCTACAGAAAGTAGAGGAAGGAACTAGAGGATCAGCTATCCTTGACTTGATCCTAACCAACAGAGATGACTTAGTGGATAAAGTAGCAGTTACAGGAACTCTGGGGGAAAGCGACCATGTTGTACTTGAGTTCTTGGTTCTAAGGGAAGCAAAAGCCGAGTGTAGTCAAACGCGTACCCTGGATTTTAGGGAAGCTGATTTTAATAAACTCAGAACAATGATCAGTAAGGTCCCATGGCAAGCGACGCTAACGAGAAAAGGAGTCCAAGATGGGTGGGAGCTTTTAATAAAGGAAATTCTCAAGGCACAATCACAAACAATTCCAACAAGAAGAAAAGGTGGAAGACAACAGAAGAAGCCAATGTGGCTTCACAAAAAGCTTAGGGATGACCTGAAAACAAAAAAGGACACATATAGGAAGTGGAAAGAAGGCCAAGTAACAAAGGAAGAGTACAGGCAGGTAGCACAGAATTGCAGGAAGGTTAAAGCTGAGAACGAGCTGAGGTTAGCGAGGGATGCTGAAAACAACAAAAAAGGCTTTCTTCAGCTATGTGCATAGTAAAAGGCAGAGGAAAGAAATGGTGGTTCAGCTATTAAATCAGGGTGGCAAAACGATAACAGATGACAAGGAAAAGGCAGAGGTGCTCAATTCCTACTTTGGCTCTATCTTCTCCCAAAAGAGGGTCTATGACCCCCCTGGCAAAGGCGAAGTGCAGGCTGAAGGGGCAGGATTGCAGCTTGAGATCGATAGGCATATGGTCAAGGAACACCTAATTACTTGGAATGAGTTCAAATCTCCAGGGCCAGATGAACTGCATCCTAGAGTAATAAAGGAACTGGCAGAAGAACTCTCAGAAACGCTGTCTATTCTCTTTGAGAAATCATGAAGGACGGGGGAAGTGCCAGATGATTGGAGGAGGGCTAATGTTGTCCCTATCTTCAAAAAGGGTAAAAAGGAGGAACCTGGGATCTACAGATCAGGCAGTCTGACATCAATCCCTGGGAAAATTCTGGAGCAGATAATAAAGGAATCCATCTGGAAGCAGCTTGAAAACAATGCCATGATTACTCGAAGCCAACATGGATTTGTCAAAAACAAGTCCTGCCAGACAAATCTGATCTCATTTTTTGATCAAGTAACCTCCCTTATAGACCGTGGGAATGCTGTAGGCATCATATACTTCGGCTTCAGCAAAGCTTTCGACACAGTGCCCCATGATATCCTGATGAGCAAATTAGCTCAAAGTGGGCTAGATGAAACAACGATCCGGTGGATCCACCGTTGGTTACAGAATCGGACTCAAAGAGTGCTTATCAATGGGACCTTCTCAAACTGGGGAGAGGTAAGAGTGGGGTACCGCAGGGCTCAGTCCTGGGTAGGGGTGGACGAAAGTCCCTTACCTGTCGTCGAAGGACGTTCGCGGTGGGGGGGAGGCGCTTCGCTGCTCCCCCCACGAAGTTCAGGCCGGGGGGGAGGCTTCCCGCCTCACCCCTGCCGAAATTCAGGCCGGGGGGGAGGCTTCCCGCCTCGCCCCTGCCGAAATTCAGGCCGGGGGGGAGGCTTCCCGCCTCGCCCCAGCCGAAATTCAGGCTGGGGAGGAGGCTTCCCGCCTCGCCCAGCCGCGAACGCGAAAGTTTTTTTTTTAAAAAAAAAACACCCCCTGATAGGTTACATGATGATTGACGTAGCCTATCACGGCTGACTTTGCAAATCTAGCCGTGATAGGCTATGTGAATCGTCACGTAACCTATCAGGGGGCGTGTTTTTTTTTTCTTTGATTGCAATGGCGGCGGCGGCAGCCGGTCGAAAGACCGGCTGCCGCTCCCGCCCCGCTCGAACACCCGCCAAACCGCCGGCCGGACCCGCCACCGGGAGGGACATTCGGTGAAGGTAAGTCCCATCCCGGGAGGGGGGCGGGGGGCAGGGGGGTTCGGAGGATTTCTCCCCGAAACTTGTTTGGGGGGCCGAACATGTTAGCGCTCGGCCCCCCGAAGTTTCGGGGAGAAATTCTCCGCCATCTCTAGTCCTGGGCACAGTGCTCTTCAACATTTTTATTAATGACTTGGAGGAGGAGGTGCAGGGAATGCTGATCAAATTTGCAGATGACACCAAATTGGGCGGGATAGCTAATACTTTGGAAGACAGAAACAAAATTCAAAGTGATCTGGATAGACTGGAGCGCTGGGCAGAAAACAACAGAATGACATTTAATAGGGATAAATGCCAAGTTCTGCACCTAGGAAAAAGAAACCAAATGCACAGTTACAAGATGGGGGATATGTGGCTCAACAACACTACAAGCGAGAAGAATCTTGGAATTGTTGTCGATCACAAGCTGAATATGAGCTAACAATGTGATGTGGCTGCAAAAAAGGCAAATGTTCTTTTGGGCTGCATTAATAGAAGCATAGCTTCCAAATCCCGGGAAGTACTAGTTCCCCTCTACTCAGCACTGGTTAGGCCTCATCTGGAGTACTGTGTCCAGTTCTGGGCACCACACTTTAAGAAGGATACGGACAAACTGGAGAGGGTTCAGAGGAGAGCAACAAAGATGATCCGGGGACTGGAAACCAAGCCCTATGAAGAGAGACTGAAAGAACTGGGCATGTTTAGCCTTGAGAAGAGAAGACTGAGGTGAGATATGATAGCACTCTTCAAGTACTTGAAAGGTTGTCACAGAGAAGAAAGCCAGGATCTCTTCTTGATCATCCCAGAGTGCAGGACACAGAATAATGGGCTCAAGTGACAGGAAGCCAGATTCCGGCTGAACATCAGAAAAAACTTCCTGACTGTTAGAGCAATACGACAATGGAACCAATTACCTAGGGAGGTGGTGGGCTATCCCACACCGGAGGCGTTCAAGACGAGGCTGGACAGCCATCTGTCAGGGATGCTCTGACTTGGATTCCTGCATTGAGCAGGGGGTTGGACTCGATGGCCTTGTAGGCCCCTTCCAGCCCTACTATTCTATGATTCTATGAGATACATTTGTTTTCATTTGTTCTATGAGATACCACTTGTTTTCTAAATGGCCATTACATCTGTATTAATAGTAGCAATATCATGACATTTTTGTAACTAATTTGTGCTGAACCCTAGTGCTTTTCAGTTTAAGTAATTTTGACTATTATGCATTATGTGCAAACCAGGTCAGTGTTGTCAAGCTATTTTACCTTTGTAAAATATGCTGGAATGTATATGTGCTATATTGAACTAGAATACAGTACATTTGCTGCCTGTCATTGAAGCTACATCTTGGTTAAGTTGAACTCCTAAAAAGACAGAGCCATCCAGCAACATGCAACTAATAGAGCAATCCTAAGTAGGGTTGTGGGGGGAAATGCAGCCACTTCCAAAGCCCTCTCAGGTTACATCGGCCAAGTCGGGGGGGGGGGTGCGGGGGGACTTTGTTGGGATTTTCAGCTTGGTGAATTTTTCAAAAATTCCTCCCCATTGAAAGCAATGGGGGAGGGAATTAGCTACACCAGCTCCAGACTGGTGTAACTGAGGGGCCCAATCTCAGCTCTTCTTGGGGAACAGAGGGGATTTGACCCCAGCAGAGCTTTCAGCAGATGTAAATGGGCTTCTGGGGAAGATACCGTCTCTGCTGGGGGAGTGAGACCCCTGCCCCATCCTAATTTCTTCTGGATGGCTGGCTGAGGGGGTTAGGATTGCTTTGCCAATTTTTATGGGCTAAATATATTTTTTTTTAGTAATTAACACTTCAAATGTGTAAGCAAATGCTTCATACCTTTCTGATGGATTGGGTAAAGGCTATGATCTAGGTATTTCCTTTCAAACAGTGAAACTGATTAAAATCTATAATCTAACTTGTTGTGGATTATTGAATATTTATTAATGATGGCAAGGAAAGGTAGATAAGTTGTCTAACAGTACTATCCTGTGCATGTTTACTTAGAAGTTAGTTCCACTGTATTTAAGATTGCAGCCACTCTTTACCAATTCTCCTTGGAATTAAAAAAAATCCTGTTGGCAAACCTTAGCATTTGTAAGCTCTTAGCTGTGACATGCTTTAGGCCAGAGACTTAAAATGGGCCTATACAGGGGGAGTGAGAGTAGCGGAGCAAAATTCTAATTCAGAATTAACATTTCTTAGCAAAATATAATTCTGAGTATACTTATTACTAATAAAGAGGGTTTTAACAAAACAAAATAACCATAGAATCGGTGAATACATTCTAAAAACAAATACTGCTTTATGTTTCTAGTCAATAAACATATTTAAATTCTTCAGTTGTTCCTAGGAGTGAAGTATAAAAATTACTTCCAAGTAGGGCTAGTAAAAACCATCCCATTTTTTCATGGTGAAATTATTTTTTCAGTAATTATTTCAATTGACTGGGGACTGACAGAATGCTACATTCTGCAGTTAGCTACTGTTTTTCTTCAATATAGTAATTTCTTTGCCTTGAAAAATGGGTGAGAATTCCCACTTTCTTAAGGCCGGTACAAAATCTGCAAGCTACTCTGAAATTCAGTTTGAAGCTTGTTGATTTTTCATTCATTTTTGAGTTGACATTTGTATTATAGACAGGTATACGATAAAAAAAACTTGCTTTTGAGAAAGTACTAAAACACTGTTTTTCTGTTCAAGATGATGTTTGGATTCATTGGGTATCAGAACAGATAACTATATTATAGAAGCCTTCCCCAACCTGGTGCCCTCCAGATGTTGTGGACTTCAACTCCCATCATCCTGAGCCAGCATGGTCAACGGTCAGGTATCCTGGAAGTTTTTGTCCAAAACATCTGGAGGGCACCAGGTTGGGTGGACTGCTACAGATCCTTCCTTGCCAGGCTATTCAGGGGCTGAATCCTGTTAGCCATGATATCCCCATTAACCATGCACCTGGGACAGAGAGGGTCCAACCCTCCAGGTTAAAGAATCCTCCCAGTAATAATGCAGACTCCATGTAAGGCATTTTGTGCTAAGAGGGATATTATCCAGGTCAGAAGCTTGGCGCTGCTGTCTAAGCACAGTTCCTTGGGGAGTACTACCGAGCAGGCCAGCTGTTTGTAGCCTGCACATATTTTATGGGGGGTGGAGGCTGCTAAAAATCAGAGCATTGGCTGTATGTCTCCCACTGGTTGCTACTCGGCCATTGCTGTTCAAGTACAGTTGCCATGAGTGTCTTGACCATTAATTTCTTAGCCAGTTAAATTTTGCAAAGCAATATGAAAATCTTATCCCTTCCCTCCCTTTTGTTTCATAAGTGATCCCTCAATTCAGACTTCATACGGCATTACTAACAGCCATCTGATTTAATGCACTGGTGTTAAAATGTTCATTTTTATTAACTATTTATTTTATTCGTGGAATGAGTTGGATTCCCATCAAAATTGTAAACAAAACATCACTAGCCTTCACAGAGGTATCACATCTTCTTTGTCTTTTAAATATATATATATTTCTCTCTCTCTCTTTAGGTGATATACGCAATGACTTGTACCTGACTTTGGAGAAAGGGGACTTTGAGAGAGGTGGGAAAAGTGTACAGAAGAACATTGAAGTGACTATGTATGTGCTTTATGCAGACGGAGAGATTCTAAAGGTAAATAGTTATACTTTCTATTAAATGTAGCACAAAGTTAGTTCTGTTAATTGTTTTGATTAATTGTTAATTGCCTATTGTTAATTGATTTTTAAATTAAAAAAAATAATGTACACATTAAGGGAGCAATCCTATGGCCACTAGACAGCGGCTAGACGGCCATAGGATATGTTGTTTTTTGGGAACTGACCTCAGAGCCCACGTTCTGAGGTTGGTTCCTGGAGACCCAACCTCCCCCCACTTCCGCGCTGCCTTGGAGGCAGAGCAGAACAGCCCCGTCCTCCACGCTCGCAAAAGGAGTGTGGAGCAGCTGGAAAGGGGCGTCGCTGGGGCGTTCTGGGGCAGGGAGAGCGTAACTGCCTGTACGACACATCCACAACCTATGTGTCGTACAGCAGCCTCCTTCCCGGTCCACAGTTAGAAAGCTGGCTGTCTAGCTGAAAAAACAGGGCAGGAGAAACGTGGAGGGAACAATCCCCTCTGTGCTTCTCCTGCCTTGCTTTGGATAGGCGGTTGCCTCCAAGTTTGGAGGTGGCCGCCTATCTAGATAGGATTTCTCCCTAAGGGATTGAATTACTTAATTCTGTTTAGATCTTTAGATTAAATTATTACAGTGGTTGCTTTTATGAATCTGTGAAGTGATAAATGCAAAACCTAATTTCTCAGTTAGGAAAATCTCTCATTCCACAGATGTATTCTGATTAAAGGTTCTTTAACTGCTGACCAAACCTGCTCCATTTGTTTTCAATGCAAGAACATCCAGCACTAGTACTTCTTCTGGGATGGGCTACTGAATTTATTATTATATCTTAGCCCCATCCTTCTTCCAAGGAGCTCAGGGCAACATATATGGTCCTTCCCCCCATTTTATCCTCGGGTCACTCAAGGAGCTTCATGGCTGAGTGTGGATTTGCCTATTGTTTTGACTGCTGGAAGATGCCCAATTGTTTTAATAGCTGCGTTGTTTTTTTTGCAGGCGTTCTGCTTTTAGGAAGTTATATTTGCTTTAACTTACTATTTTTAGCCCTCATAAGCTTTTTTAAAGGAAAGATGGCATATAAAATAAAAATGACTAAATACTTCACAAATCATCTTTTGTTTTCAGATCCTCGATTTTAGCTCTGTTTTTCATCATGTAGGGTATCTTTTGGACAGTCTTTTTTCCCCCTTCATTCTAGCATAGTCTAGAATGGATCTGCTTGGACTACTGTTTTCTGCTGATTTTCCACTATTCCTCATGGTGATTTGTCAATATGAGAAATATTTTGTATTACCGTTAGTACCACAGACCTCCATTCTTCCTAGTGAAGGTTCTGAAACTTTTCAAAAGCTCCTTTGAAGAGAATGGAATGTCAAAAGATTGTTCACTCTCTTCTCAAAAAAGCTTCTTTCTGGCAAAATTTGTATCCAACAGATAAAATGAATGTAGAATCAGAATCAAGTGATCTCTATCATGTTTGGCCATTTATTTCACACCTCCTCAAAATGGCTCAAAGAAAAAAAATTAAAACAAGGGGAAATACTGTAATTAGATTAGTTAAAATTTCTGGTGAGTCAAAGTGTTTCTGACCTTTTGAAACCTGTGAATTATTAACTGAGCAATATTTATCTTATTGCTTCCCCATACTGCCCCACTGAGTGGATGTAATGTTACGATGTTTCTTATGTCTTAGGCAGATAAATGAGAGTGTCAATTAATTTAGTAAGTAAATGTGTTTGGCCATAAGCTATAAGAATACTCAAATATCAATATAAAATAAAATCTAAGTAGAGCATTTTTGTAGTTACATCATATATATTTGTTTGGTTCATAGAATCAATATGGATAACTTTGGACAAAAACATTATTTGATAAACAGGATACAGGATATCAAAATCTCTACTATTATTGTTTTAATGTTCAATGTACCACATGCTTAGAAGAAGAAAACAGCTTTGGCCTACATCCTCCACTGTCAAGGCATATAAATTCCTCTTTTCATATATTGCTTTTGGCCAATAGAAATACAATGTTTCGGTGATTTGACCAAAGAGCAGTGCTGCAAGAAGCTTTCTAGAGCTGTGTTTACTCTCTTATATACTGGGCAACTCCACAAATAGTGGGGTAATCGTACACCATCCCAACAGATACAAAATCTTAAATTGAATGGGACATCCTTACGCTAACCATCTAAGATGACAAATGGTATCTGTTGGAACTGTAACAGGGTCAGATTCCACCTGATAGACCAAATTATCAATTTTACTTTTGGGAGCAAACATAGATTGATCTGCAGTAGCATCTCTTTGAGTCTATCTTTGAACATTCTTTTAGCCACTGCAAACTGACTACCAATAAAATAGGTTGTGAGAAGCGTATGTTTGTAGAAGGTGATCAATCTTATATGGCCAGAAGATTTCCCTCAGTATACTGATAGAACTCTGCTTCTGGTAGCAAAAGTTTGGATAATCTTTTTGCTTGCACTGAGAGAATTATAGACCGGTAAGTAAAAATATAAGAACGGGTTCTTATAATTGTAGAAAGCATGCCACTTTCAGATTAAAGGAGAACTGAAGTTCAGAGGGACACCCAAAAGGATTCTCTTATTCTGCTCCCTTTCTAGTTCAGTGAGGTCAGAGTAACCCCCAAGCTTCTATCCCATGCTCATGAATTTAAGAGTAGGAAAAAATAACCTTCTCATATTATTTCTCCAGATATGAACTTCCAGATTACAGTATGATTTAGTTTACTGAACATTGTGACTGTTAAATCAATTTATACATGATTTGCACAAAGATAGGCCCTCAATCTGCACTAAGCTTAAAATAAATTGTTCTGCTCTTCTTTTAATAGAAAGTATTCAATATTAACAGAAGCCAGAGCATGACACAGGGTTCATGTTTTGGGGACAATATAAACTTGTAACACAGTTTGTATTGTGTTACCAAACGAGTACCATGATTCCATCCCGTATATATAGTCCCATGAATTATGAAAGAAATGTTCTTTCTCATTCTGAAATTGCATTTTCTACCTTTCTGAAATTACACTAAAAGCCCTCACTGGGGCTTAAAAAAAAAAAAAAGCATGCCTGCCCCATACCATTCTATTTTTGTTTAACATTGCATCCAGCCTGAAGAACAGTCCTACAAAGCTTGCTGATATTTTGTAACTTTGGGGGTGGTTTTAATAAAGGAATTATCGTGTCAGTGTTTTGACTCTTTTTTAAAAATTCTAATGGTCCCACCTGAGCCAGACTGTAGAAGGGCCTTCTCTGTTTTGAAAAACTGAAGGATTGATTGGTGTCCTTTGGTATCTTTTAGTTCCCTTTATTTAGCCCTGGGACTGGAGAGTAGAAGGGAAGCATCCTCTGGCTTCTGCCATCAGCCAGGGGAGCATGGGCCACTGGGAGGCTCACACCCTGCTTCCCAGGAATAACACAAAGCCAAGGGGGAGACCAACCTGGCCCATTTATTGGTCAGAGGAGGAGCAGTAGCAGGGAGCTTGCTTCCCCCTCCCTGCCAGAAAGAACGCTCTGCTCCAACTGGCAGTTGTTTGTTTTATTTACAGCATTTTTCCCTCGCTCTTCAGCTGAAAAAGGCTCCCAGAGCAGCTTACAGATATTAAGACAGCCTCTGCCCTCAAGCTTACAATCTAAAAAACATGACATAAAAGGAAACAGGATTGGGAGGTAGGGCGGAGAAGTAAAACAGGCACTAGTTCTGTGTTTCAAAGTTCTTATAGGTGTTATTTCAGGCAGGGAAGGATTCTTTCAGGGTGTTATTTCAGTTGGCTTGAGTTGCAGAAGTTAGGGAAAAGAACCATCTGGCCCCATCCATCAGCCAAGGGAACAAAAGCCACCAATTGCTACTCAAGCAAGAACACCAGCAAAAAAAGATCAGTCTGGCCTGAAGTGCACTTAAATGCCTGTTTATATGCATTATAGGTCACCACCTGGTTCTGGCTTTGAAAAACTGATCTCCCTCCTCTTCCCTCCACTTTTCTTCCCTTGTGTCTTATTTTTTTAGTTTATAAGCCCCGCGGCCTGCGTCTTTTTATTGACGTGAGTCAGTTTGGGAGACAATAATTGTCTGAAAAATGGGATAAAAATGCAGTTTGGAAGACAAGGAACTCTAGCACTGATCATTCTTGAGAGGGCATGTCACATAGGGAAGCACAAATCTCTGTGTCTTGCGAAGTCCTAGTTTGACTGCACGAGCTCATCTCTCTGTTCTAGAGAAGGGCCTGGGTCAGCAACTCACTGTTCAGAATGTTGCTTGTTCTGCTCTAAGACTGCTTCTGATTGGCTCCAGCAAATCTCACAAGTTCTGGACAATAACTAAATAAATACAGGGGAATACCATTCCATAAATATCCCCAAGCATTAAATATAATTTTGCCTCATTCTTGCCTCCCCCCTCATAGGGTTAGAAGAAATAACTGCCTGTTAATTATGTGGTGTGATATCTCCACCTGAATAGGTTTGGCAACCAGGCATAATCCTGAATCTATCCCTGCTTTTTGATAAGCAGGTATCTGCTGGGGTCAGGAGAGGGTTTTAACAGCCTCATTAACTGTGAAGGCTCTGCTGCTTTGTGGGCATGGAGACTTTCTCAAGCTGAGATATGCCTCTGTGACTTCCAAGCTTGACTATCATAACGAGCTCTATGTGGGCTGCCCTTAAGATGACCCAGAAGCTTCAGCTGGTACAAAATGCTGCTGCAGACTTCTTAATGAACATTGGGAAGTGCAAGAATATTTAAATAGTTTTATGACACTTGCACTTGGCTTCTGAGCCCAATTCAAGGTAAGGTGCTGGTTGACCTTGAAAACCCTTGAGGGCCTGGGACCCACAAATTAGTAGATTGACTCTCCCCATTTCAATCCCCATGCTACCTGTGTTTTTCATACTGTGCTCTACCTTGAATGCCATCATTCTGTGGGGCAGGGCTGTGAGAGATAGCATCTTTATAGCAATTGCCCCAAGGCTGTAGAATGCTCCCCCCTAAAACATGAGAGGTTATTCTTCCATGTCTGTTCTTAGGAACAGTTGCAAGATCTTATTATTTCAATTGGCAATTGTTATATCAGGTTTATGGTTTGGGGGAGAGCTGGGGATTGAGGCTGTGTTTTAGTTTGGCTAATGGGTTGGTTTTAATACAATGTTTACTGTTTTTATTAAACTTAGTTTTATGGTAGATGTGTTAAGTTATAAGCTGCTTTCACGGTATGGAAAGGTAACCTATACATCTTTTAAATATGTGTATGCTTACAGACTTGACTTACATCTGTTACTTCGCTGTGATCTCTCTCCCTTCTGCCTATTTTGGAATGCTTTATCCTGGCATCCATTTGATTTCTTCTTCTGGTGTAATTGAATGCCTGATGAAAACTCACCTCTTCACTCTATCTTTGACTATACTGCACCCTTATTATTTCCTACCTCTGCCCTTCCTTTGGGCCTAATAAGACTGTAAGTCTGAAGGCAGACCCTGTGTCATAGAATCATAGAATAGTAGGGTAGGAAGGGGCCTACAAGGCCATTGAGTCCAACCTCCTGCTCAATGCAGGAATCCAAGTCAGAGCATCCCTGACAAATGGCTGTCCAGCCCCGTCTTGAAGGCCTCCAGTGTGGGAGAGCCCACCACCTCCCCAGGTAATTGGTTCCATTGTCGTATTGCTCTTACAGTCAGGAAGTTTTCCTGATGTTCAGCCGGAATCTGGCTCCCTGTCACTTGAGCCCATGATTCTGTGTCCTGCACTCTGGGATGATCAAGAAGAGATCCTGGCCTTCTTCTCTGTGACAACCTTTCAAGTACTTGAAGAGTGCTATCATATCTCCCCTCAGTCTTCTCTTCTCAAGGCTAAACATGCCCAGTTCTTTCAGTCTCTCTTCATAGGGCTTGGTTTCCAGTCCCCTGATCATCTTTGTTGCCCTCCTCTGAATCCTCTCCAGTTTGTCTGCATCCTTCTTAAAGTGTGGTGCCCAGAACTGGACACAGTACTCCAGATGAGGCCTAACCAGTGCTGAGTAGAGGGGAACTAGTACTTCCCGGGATTTGGAAGCTATGCTTCTATTAATGCAGCCCAAAAGAGCATTGGCCTTTTTTGCAGCCACATCACATGGTTGGCTCATATTCAGCTTGTGATCGACAACAATTCCAAGATCCTTCTCGCTTGTAGTGTGGTTGAGCCACATATCCCCCATCTTGTAACTGTGCATTTGGTTTCTTTTTCCTAGGTGCAGAACTTGGCATTTATCCCTATTAAATGTCATTCTGTTGTTTTCTGCCCAGCACTCCAGTCTATCCAGATCACTTTGAATTTTGTTTCTGTCTTCCAAAGTATTAGCTATCCCGCCCAATTTGGTGTCATCTGCAAATGTGATCAGCATTCCCTGCACCTCCTCCTCCAAGTCATTAATAAAACTGTTGAAGAGCACTGGGCCCAGGACTGAGCCCTGCGGTACCCCGCTCGTTACCTCTCCCCAGTTTGAGAAGGTCCCATTGATAAGCACTCTTTGAGTCCGATTCTGTAGCCAACTGTGGATCCACTGGATCATTGTTTCATCTAGCCCACTTTGAGCTAGTTTGCTCATCAGGATATCATGGAGCACTTTGTCGAAAGCTTTGCTGAAGTCGAGGTATATGATGTCCACAGCATTCCCACGGTCTACAAGGGAGGTTACTTGATCAAAAAATGAGATCAGATTTGTCTGGCAGGACTTGTTTTTGACAAATCCATGTTGGCTTCGAGTAATCATGGCATTGTTGTCAAGGTGCTTCCAGATGGATTCCTTTATCATCTGCTCCAGAATTTTCCCAAGGATTGATGTCAGACTGCCTGGTCTGTAGTTCCCAGGTTCCTCCTTTTTACCCTTTTTGAAGATAGGGACAACGTTAGCCCTCCTCCAGTCATCTGGCACTTCCCCCGTCCTCCATGATTTCTCAGAGAATAGACAGTGGTTCTGAGAGTTCTTCTGCCAGTTCCTTTATTACTATAGGATGCAGTTCATCTGGCCCTGGAGATTTGAACTCATTCCAAGTAATTAGGTGTTCCTTGACCATATGCCTATCAATCTCAAGCTGCAATCCTGCCCCTTCAGCCTGCACTTCGCCTTTGCCAGGGGGGTCATAGACCCTCTTTTGGGAGAAGACTGAGCCAAAGTAGGAATTGAGCACCTCTGCCTTGTCTTTGTCATCTGTTATCATTTTGCCATCCTTATTTAATAGCTGAACCACCATTTCTTTCCTCTGCCTTTTACTATGCACGTAGCTGAAGAAAGCCTTTTTGTTGTTTTTAGCATCCCTTGCTAACCTCAGCTCATTCTCAGCTTTAGCCTTCCTGATGCCATCCCTGCAATTCTGTGCTATCTGCCTGTACTCTTCCTTTGTTACTTGGCCTTCTTTCCACTTCCTATATGTGTCCTTTTTTGTTTTCAGGTCATCCCTAAGCTTTTTGTGAAGCCACATTGGCTGCTTCTGTTGTCTTCCACCTTTTCTTCTTGTTGGAATTGTTTATGATTGTGCCTTGAGAATTTCCTTTTTTAAAAGCTCCCAACCATCTTGGACTCCTTTTCTCGTTAGCTTCGCTTGCCATGGGACCTTACTGATCATTGTTCTGAGTTTATTAAAATCAGCATTCCTAAAATCCAGGGTACGCGTTTGACTACACTCGGCTTTTGCTTCCCTTAGAACCAAGAACTCAAGTACAACATGGTCACTTTCCCCCAGAGTTCCTGTAACTGCTACTTTATCCACTAAGTCATCTCTGTTGGTTAGGATCAAGTCAAGGATAGCCGATCCTCTAGTTCCTTCCTCTACTTTCTGTAGGAGGAAGTTATCCACCACACAAGTCAGGAATTTCCTGGAGGGGCCATGTTTTGCAGAATTTGTCTCCCAACAAATATCGGGGAAATTGAAGTCCCCCATTACTACTACATCATGCTTCCTTAAAACATTGGCTATTTGCTTTTCAAAAGTTTAATCCTTGACTTCTCCTTGATTGGGTGGCCGGTAGTAGACTCCGACCACCAGGTTCCTTTTATTCTTTGCTCCATTTATTTCAACCCAGATGCTCTCGATGGGGCTACCAAGCTCCTCCTCCTGTATTTCTGTGCAGAAGTATGTATTTTTCACATACAGTGCAACCCCACCTCCCTTTCTGTTCCTCCCGTTCTTTTTGAACAAGTTATATCCTTCAATTGCTGTATTCCAGTCATGAGAGTCATCCCACCAAGTCTCAGTTATTCCTATCAGGTCATAATTTCCCTCTTGTATTAAGAGTTCAAGTTCGTTCTGTTTGTTTCCCATACTCTGGGCATTAGTATATGGACCTCGAAGACCATGTGCTTCATGGTCTGGCTTTCTTCCTACATGTGTCTGAAGACTATTATTGGGCGCTATCAGAGCTGTTCTCCATTGCAGTGCATGCGCCTACGTCCATTGTTACCCCCAACATTACATCTCCCTTCCCCGTAGGATTCAGTTTAAAGCCCTCCTGATGAAGTTCTTCATGCTGTGGCCAAACACATTCTTCCCATCCTTTGTGAGGTGCAACCCGTCCCTAGCCAACAGCCCATCTTCCAGGAAGTATAGCCCGTGGTCCCAGAATCCAAATCTCTCTCGTCGGCACCACCTTCGTAGCCAGTCATTCACCCGGAGTATTTTTCGTTCCCTTTCTATCCCTCTTCTAACTACTGGAAGGGTGGATGAGAAAACTATCTGGGCCCCAAAGTTCTTGAGATTCCTTCCCAAAGCTTCAACGTCTGACGTGATCTCTTCGTAGCTCCTTTACTTTGTTTTACATACAGTGCCAAATTTATGTTATAATTATAATAGCAGCAGTATTAAATTGGGATGGGCCTATACATATCCAACTTGGAGACTCCAGGATCTATATAAGAATATGCTAATATAACATTACCAGAGATCTGCCAAACCAATTTTCCTCATTTTTGTTTTAAACTGAAGCTTGAACAGTGCAGACATGCAGAAAATTTTGAAACTGCAAAAAAATTCCAAGCTTGAGCTTTAATAGCAAAAAGGTATGTTTCTTGGCTCTGTATAGTATACGAATATGTGGATACCTCCTGGGTGGCAATTGGTCCTCAGATCACTGATTCCTGGCATCCTTTGGGTTCTAAAGGAAGAGACTGGGGCTGTGATGCCTTCCTTTCCCTGGGCTCACTCCTCAGGCCGATCTGGGGTTGCTTGGGGGCCTGGACCAGGCAGCCCCTGTGGCAGAGCTCTCGGATAAGTGCTAGGCTAGCTTAAGCCAGCCCAGCCCCACCATGGGGGGGGAGCAGGGGGCTGGACTACAACTCCTATGTTCCCCCAGCCAGTTGTAGTCCAGCCCCTCTGGAGCCTCCCACCCCCCAGTGTACCTGGTGCTCCCAGTCTTTGACCAGGACTGGATCGCAATTCAAAGTAATTCATTAATAGCACTCCCCCAGGCATCTCTACTCAGAAGGAAGCTGTATTGAGTCCAGTGGATCTTACTCCCAGGTAAAGGAGTCAAGGGTGGCAGCCTCAGGGCATGATCCGAGGCATATTGAGGCAGAAAAAGTTCCCTGTGTGGCTCACTGGGGGAGGCTGGGAGGTGCAGGACTTTCTCCTGTTTAAACATGCCTTGGATCATGCCCTGAATGGATCCAGCAGGAGTTCTTCCTCTTCCAAGGGAGAACCTTCCCAGGACAGGACAGGACACATTCACAACGGTAGAACAGGACATGTGATAGCTGAAATCTGTGGTGCAAGCACAGCTCTCTCCCTTGGCAGGTGGTGGTGATTTTGTTGGCCTAGTAAAAGTATTACAGCAGCATCGATTTGGGGACTTTTTCTTAAGGTCCACATGGCTACCTTGTTTATTTATTTATTTGTGTGTGTGTGTGCGCGCGCGTGCGCGTGATGGGAGTTAACAGACAATGGCCCACACAGAAAAGTAAACAAGCAGCAAAAGCGCCAAAAGAAGCTGGGGACTTTATAGAGCCATGGCACTGCCTTAAGTATGGAAATTTAGAACAGGCAAGTGGAAGAGCACCAAACACCCATGGGAACATGAAGGGCACATTTGGATGAATGTATATATTATCCCTATAAGTCCCCCTCCCTGCCCAAATATGAACTGTCTAATGATCTCTGAGGACTCTTCCTGGAATGAGAGCAGCTACATGCCCCCGAGATATCATTTCTTAACGCTGTGGTTTGTATTGCTGACATATGTTTTGAAATACCATATTTTACTAACTAAGGGTAAGGTGGGCAAGCAGCCCATTGCAGACTCCCTCTGGGTCCAGGCAGCTCTTCCCAGGCCACATATCTCAAGGGTGGAGCTGGGTGACCCTCCTGCTATTGAACCAGGACTACAGTGTGTGGTGGTGTGTCTGCCTTCTTCAACCTCCTAGCCTAAGGATCAGCAGTTGGTAGTCCCTGGACCAAAACTAAAATTTTATTTTAAGTTTAATCAGTTTATTTAAAAATTACAGCAGTGGATCCCATGTACAGTTGTTCCAATTGCAAGGGAAATGGCCAAACATATTTTCATCCAATCATTCTTGAACTACTTGCACGCATGACAACACAGGCTTTACACGAGTCCTAAAGATCTGATGACTGAGGCTCCAATCCTATGGACCTGGGAGCAACCCCCATTGACTGTAATGGGTTACATCTGATTAAACATACATAGAATTCTGCTGTTAATGTGGTAACGCATCCATGGTAGTGGATGGAGGGACTTAGTCTTCTAAATATTTTTACTCATGAAAGCCATTCTTGGCTTAATCATCTCCTATTACAAATTAAAATGTATGAACCTTGCATGACACTCACATATAGCTTCTGTTCCTCTGTAGTTTTTTTTCCCATACTTAAGCTAAAGATTTGTTGAAAGTTCTGTTGTTTTATAGTAATTCAAAGAAGAGAGCTACAAGACCCACTCCACATGGGTTGTTTAAGCCACAGGGCGTACTGGGCACCATTTGTCTAATTACCTACCTAGAGACAGCTTGTCATGTTGTCTGAATCCAAGTGGCATGGCTTGTTGGAAGGGGAAACAGCCCTCAAATAACCCATGGCCTGTTGTTGGGTTATTTGAGAGTTGTTTACCCCTCAAACAAGCCATGCCACTCTTTAAAAAGCTTGCCTTATTCCAAAGTCAAAATAAGGATCAGCTTCAAGAAAAAGTTAGCACATACTACATGAATCTCACCATTACTTCTCACTCCCTACCTTCTTCACTTAGAAAAATCCTTTAAAAATCTCTAGACTTTGCACCCAGAGTCTCTAGACTTATATATTCCAAGGTTTTGATTCTATCCCTGACTTTGTTTAGTAGTAGATGGGTATGAATTAGACTAATTAAAATATTCTACATTTCTGCATCCTTAACATGGTGTGATATTCTTTTATTCTTACTTTGTCTTTTTCATTTTTTTTCCAGGACTGCATCAGCTTAGGCTCAGGAGAGCCAAGTAGGAGTGTATATCATTCCTTTGTCCTCTATCATAGTAACAGCCCTCGTTGGGGAGAAGTCATCAAACTCCCCATTCCCATAGACAGATTCCGTGGCTCTCACCTTCGTTTTGAGTTCAGGCACTGTTCCAGTGAGTGCAACATGCTTTTATATCTGGAAGAGACCTAATTTTCATAGGCTGCTTTTCTTCTGCAGATCAGTGTTCCTTCACAAAGGAGGAGGATAAAACAATAAATTTAAAACACATGATAGAGCACATTGTCACAACAGTTTCAGCCAATAGCAGTTGCAGCAACAACAACAAAAAGCTTTTGTGGATGTACAGCTGCAACAACCTCTAGCAAGGCAATTGTTTGGGGTGGTTAAGGCTATTGTGCCTAAGCCAAATCTTGTGTACGCAACTGGATAAACCTCCACGAAGGGCTGAGAGGACTGGAAGATTTATCAATAAATTAGAGGAGTTATTATTGATTACTCATTAAGCAGAAACTAGAATTTGTATTCTGCGGACACAAATTTACTATGTTTTATTTCTTTTTCTGTGCCAGCTACTCATATGAATTTGTCTAGGTACATGTTTTTCCTGAGTTACATCCAGAAGTTATGGGCGGTTTTGTTTTTTGAATGCTTGACACTTTGTTTTTGTTAATGTAATATAACATATGTAATCTTTACTGATGATATAGTGGAAAGGTTAAGCCTAACATCATGCACTTTGGGTTTAAACTATGAAATCTGGCAGACTTCAACATTTACTCAAACTATACATTTTTATATGGATCCCAATAAGCAATTTCCCCTACGGGGCAGGAAAGTGACAAGTGTGTTCTATCCTTTAGTCTATGAGCCAAGATAAAAAAATTTAACCATATGTGATGAATAATGCTGAATGTGATCATTGGCCAGGTCTACACTTCAAGAGATGGGAAATAGGTGATAGACCTGGAGCAATCACATGGTTTTGTGTGTAATCACAGTTAACAGAAACCTTACTCAAGACTGGCCCCTTACTCGAGCATACTGCCACCATACCAATGATAACAACATATGCATAAATGAACAAAGAATTAGAGAGGTGCATCCAAAACTGAGGTTTGGGCCACCCTAAGTCATATACCCAATCCTTGGGGAAAGTGGTCTCTGTGAGATGTTACAGTCTTGTGTTTGGCCAAACACGTCATTGGGGCACAAGACACTTGCAAGCATGGTACCCCCATGCAAATATCCAATGTACATGGAAGTGAATACAGAACTGGAGGTGTGCACCCCACAACAAGCTTTGGGCCACCCCAAATCATACACTCTCACTTCCAGGAATGGCCTCTATGAGTAGCAAGCAGTCACTTCTAGCCCAGCTCTTCATGGACTGGTGATGTGTGTTTGGGTATGATGTGGCTTTGTTTTTTCCTAGGTGATGGATATGAAATGATTTTTCAGGGACAGCATTTTGCATGGTTTAACAACATTTTCTAGAGAGCTGCTTGCATGTATGTTAGCGATATGTTATAGGAATTCATATTACATTGTGAATATGTACACTCTGTGTGTGTGTGTGTGTGTGTGTGTATATATATACACCGATCCACTTGTATCTTCTGGAGGACATCCCATGACCTTCAGGTTAGACCCTCCCACTGGACAACAGGCAGGACCCAATCTAATAGCCTTCTCCAGGGGGAGGGGCTACCTAGCCTGGCCTGCCTGGCATCAACTGAACAGGGTCCATGCTAAGCTTTGCAAACTCAGCTAGATAGAGTTTTCCTTTTATTTTTTTATTAAAGAAGTGTGCCGGTGCACCAGGGATTGCCCTCGCCCTGTGCTGTCCCTACCCAGGAAGTAGCCAGGCTTTTGGCCTTCCTTGCTTTTTACAGTGAGGAAACCTCCACCCCACCTGTGCTCTCCCTAACTGGGAAGCAGCCAGTCCTCTTGTCTTCTTTGGAGCAGTGGCAGTGCACCCAGGTCGACACAACCTGATGCACGTGCTCCCTAACCAGGTGCGTAGAGTGCCTAAACAGCTACTGGCTTGCCTGTGCTCTCTCTACCTGAGAGAGGTAGATTCAAGGCTTCCAGATTATCCCCTGGGTAAAGCTCACTGGTGCCAGACAGTCATTTCCTGTGCACACGTCCCCTAACCTGGTGGCAGCTGAGCTGTGAGGCCTTATTTGCCTTTGGTGCAAAGTATGCCTCAACTGCTCAGCTGTGCCTCACTCTCGGCTTGAGAGGCCTCACCCTCGGCTTGAGAGGCCTCACCGGACCTCAGGTTCCCTCAAGTGGCATGAACAGTGTGTAGAAGAGCAGCACCCCACACCTCTTGCCAGGGAACAGGGATGCAGGCTTTCTCCACCACTGCCCCCCCCCAACATCTTGTCAGCCCCTAAACAGGGTTTGGCTAGAACATGGAAAACAACACTGCATCAGCAAGGACAGAGTTGGGGAAGAGAGAAGAGGCAGCAGCATTATGGGGGGAGTGCCCATCCAATGCTTCCTCACAGCGACCATCAGGCCCACTGGAGGGTCCCACAAGGGTGACTCCTGCTACCCCCTCCCACTTTGTGCAAGACTTGGGTGGGGAACAGGCCCATCCCAATTTCTTGGCTTGGGTGAAGCAGATTGTGACACAAGAGTTACAGGGCTTGGTGCCACGCCTAAGGGAGGACAGTAGGCCCAGTTGCTCCTGGTCCCTGGGGGAGGGGGCATAAATCCCATAAAGGGAACAAGAAAAGACACCATTCATCCTGGGGTGGATCAGGCTGTAAGAAGAAGGGATACAGATCTCCTTCCCTTCTTCATCTTCTTCCTGCAGTTCTTCCAGGGGATCTTCCTCCCCAGCTTCCCACTCAGAGGAGGAGGAACCTGCAAAAACGAAGTGCTAGTGAAGGGATCCAGCAGGCAGCCACCCCTCCTTACCCCAGGGGAGCAAAGAACTTTCTGAACAGTGCAAGCCCCTGAGTAGGAGCCTCCTTTCCCTGCCCCTGGTAGCTTTTGAAGTGATCAGGAATTCATGCTAAGAAACTTCCCTTTTTATATTTGTCATCTAACTGAACAACAACAAACTCTTTTGGAACCTTATAGTCACCACTGGGAACTTTGTTTTGGTATAAGCAAACAATTTTAAAATGCATTTATTTCAAAATGAGTAGATGTGAGGGTGGAACCATATCAGGAAACGTTTAGGCATTATCACTGCATGTGTATGGCAAGTCTGATGCTTTTAACCCAAAGTGCATTATTTTATTTTTAAAACATCCTGGCTTAACCTCTTTGTTAATAGGGATATTGGTTATTTTCTTGTTAACTTTATTAAAATATTTTAATACTTTTTTTGCCAATAGCCCCTCAAAGTGGTGTACAATAAAAGATTTAAAACAACAATATAAAAACAGAACCAACCAATTATTAAAAGCTGAGCAAACCAAAAATGTATTAACTGCTCACTGAGAGACAAACATTGTAGACGCTCATCCTATCCCCTTAGAGAGGGAGTTCCTCAACGGGGGTGCTATTGCAGAAAAGGCCCAGTCTTGTTTTCTCACAAGCCTGGCCTCAGATGAAGGTATATAGCAGGGCCTCAGATTTGAATCATAAAGTACAGACAGTATCATATGGAAGTAGGCAGGGTTCCAGATAGCCTGATACAGATATCCTGGTTATTGTAAATTCTTTCAAATATGTACTTGCAAAAAGCCATAGTTATCAAATCGTATTTGTCAAGGCTCCTGTGCAGCCTCTTCTGTCCATTCCTGGATTAGATCCATAGTTGTCCCTCTGTGAATGGAAGGTCTCCTTCTGTTCACAGAATGGACTGCAATCCAGTGGAGACTCCCACTGGAGGAAAGGGGAGAGGGAAGGTGATTTCGACTGCTTCACCCAGCAGCTCCCAAACTCCTCCATGGGTTCTGTGGAAAGCACAAGCTGAACTGGGACAATGCAAAACAGGTATCATGGAAAGAGAGTCAGGATAAGGTGTTTTTTCTGTAAGTTATTCAACAATTTATGCAAACATTTCATTTTCTTACTGCAGCAAAAGATAAAGGAGAAAAGAAGCTTTTTGGCTTTGCATTTACACCATTAATGAGGGACGATGGAACCACCCTATCTGATGATATTCATGAGCTTTATGTTTATAAGGTACAAATTTTAGCCCCGCCATCAATGCATCTCATAGTTCACTGTGGTTATATGTGAGTAAATCCGTAATGGCACAAATTTAAGACATGCTGTGTCAGTAAAATAAGTGCCTGGATGGATCTTGGGTCGTCACTATTATAGTGCATCACAAATTGTAAGACACTGCAAGCAGATTAGATGATCAGAAGTGCCTAGCATCATTAAAAAAAAAAAATTATTTAGAAAATCTCCTCTCTCTCTTTGCTAATGCATTAAGACTGGTATCCTGCATTATACATGGGGTTCAAGATAGATGACTTAAATGTTTACAAGCTTACATTTAATGGGGGCACCTCTGTCCCACAAAGGCTCAAAATTTAGCTGTTTTATTTAATGTTTTGGGGAATGGCTTTTTAATATAACGTTAAATTTAATAATTAAGCAAAACTCTCACTGGAAAGTGTTGAACCCTCTCATCTCTATCGCACCACACTAGGACCATCCTAGCACATCATTGGCACTTAGACTGGAAAAAAAGTTATTTCCCTCATCTGTTTTATCCTTTATTCTGGACAGAGTCAAGAGTCCCAAAGAGCGTGATAAACAATACCACCCTTCAGCAAAAGATTAATATTATTGTATAAATAGAGCTGATGTTTAGAATCCTTGAGAGGAAGGCTTCTAATAAAAGCTCTTGTGCTTCAGGGGCATGTTTAGTACAGAGATGAACACTCTAAGAGAGATGTTTTTTTCTTACCAAGTATAGCATAATTATTTAAAAGGAGGTTAATTTTAATGGAAGATGCATGTAACTTGTTAATTATCACAAGAGTATCTAAAGTGATTTCTTGGTAGATAACTATGTTTTCTAAAGTGTGCTGAAAGAATGAGCACTATGCATATTATGATACAGAATGTCTGTGTGCATAGGATCAATACAAAGTCTTATATACTGTGGTTATTGACCCAGGAATGTATGGTGTAAAGTGACAAATCAATTGGGTAAAGATAATTTCCTTTCTTGTGTCTCCAGTGTGATGAAAACAGCACATTCAATAACCATGCACTGTATTTGGGTCTTCCATGCTGCAAAGAGGACTATAATGGTTGTCCTAACATCCCTTCAAGCCTGATTTTCCAGCGTAGCACCAAAGAGTCTTTTTCAATCTCTACCCAGCTTTCTTCTACCAAACTCACCCAGAACGGTATAGTAATTTTCACTTCAAGAATGCCAAAAAGTAGAGGGGTACTTCAGACATTGCATTTTGGTGGACATCATACACATGTTTAATATGGATTAACATAGAAGGGGGCTCCTGATTTGCCATGGCTGCCTGCAGCGTGTACCTGTATTGGAAAGACTATGCTTCTTACAAAGTAGCTGTAAAATGCAAGACTGAAGGCAATGTCAAACTAAAAATAAAAAAGATCCTTTTGTTGTGGCTAGCTTCCTAGAATGAGTAAAGTCACAGTTGTAATAAAGCAGATATATATAGCATAATTAATTACAATCTATTTAAACAAATAATGTCAGATCATTAGAAGAATCAGGTATCCTCAGAGCATGGTTCATAAAAAGTTGCTTTGATATTTTAGCTGCCAATGCAAAAAAAGCTACTTTTCCACGATCAGCCTGTTTTCATTTGCCAATAAAAACTTGATTTTTTGTGTGAATTGGACCAGTAGCCAAAGTTAATAGAAATGGAGGGGGGAAAGCTGATGTCTGGCCTCTTAATGAATATCACAGTCAAATAGATATAGATGAATGTTCTCTACAACCCCAAGTCCACAAATAAATACCCTTTATTATATGGAGTATTTCCATAATGGTCTTCAAGAATGCTTAGGGGCATTTGCTGGAATTGCTGGTGAGCAGAAGCATGCCTTTTTGACAAATTGTTAAGATCAGAATTATGTTTCATATTCATAATTAAATTTGAGCATACCTTCACAGCAGAGAAAGATCCTGCTGAATAGAATCCTTTCTCAGTTGATTTTTAAATTTGACAGTTTTTTTAATTAAAGAAAGTACTCTCAAGAAAAGCCAAAGGAATTCATCAAATTAGTTGTCTTCTGTAGATGGCTTTCCCATTCTTGGAAGTAAAAGAAGATTGCGGCTGTAGACAGTTTAACAGCCTCCCTTCCCCCACATCAAATTTTAATCCAATAACTAAGGGCGCAATCCTATGGGAATAGTTGGCTGCCTCCAAACTTGGAGGCGGACAACTATCCAATGCAGGGCAGGCAGAGCGCAGAGGGGATCTTCTCCTCCACACTCCAGCCACCCTGCATTTGTGGCTAGATGGCCAATTTCAGCTGTCTAACCAGGACGCCTCAGAGTGGGGGTGGGGGGAGGCTGGATGGACATAGGAAGCATCGTACTGGATGTTCCACAGTCCCCACCCCACCCCCAGGAATGCCCCCTTTTCAGTCACTTCATGCTGCTCTTCCAAGCATGGAGGCGGTGACGAACCACACCTCCTATGAGGCAGCAGCAGAGTGGGTGGGGAGTCAAATTTCTGGGAACCAAGCTCAGAGTGCTGGATCCGAGCTCAGTCCCCATAAACCGAAAAATCCTATGGCTGTCTAGATGCTGTCTAGCAGCCATAGGATTGCACTTTAAAACTATATAAATGCAGTTTCATTTCAATTGGCCATAAGATGGGTTCAACTCACAGAAACAATAGGTATATAATTAGGAGGGTCCAAAACAATCACCAGCATTATATTTTCTACTGTTTCCACCTTAGAATAAGCACCGTGACCTCAGATTTCTGCACCAGGTAACAGCTGTGAATTTATTTTAACATTCAAGATCTTCATCCCTCTCCTTTCATGCCACCAGGTTTTAATAATATATTGCAGCACCATTAAAATAAGTAATGGGAGGCTTTTGGACTGGGTAGACACAGTTTAGTCTTATTACAAATAACACTTAAACAGCAAATTGTAATGAAATTCTTCCTTTTAATCCATTTTTAATGAAGCTTCTAACAGAAGTTTTGTATGATCAAGGCTGATTTTCACACATGCAGAGTGATGGATATGTGAAATGGACTATCACATCTCTTTTCTCCCAGCAAGCTTCTGGTTTATTCATTACAAACAAAGATAGAGGGGAATAAAAATGAACATGTAAAGCTGCTCTCAAGGCTTAATGTTAACATAATTGTGTCCAGCACAGTGTTTCAGAATGACTCAACAGATAGGTTTTAGGTTTTGCTCATGCCCTGTGTTTTGGGGACGAAGGATTTCCACCCAGATTAGAATGGTGTTTACCTCTTCTCTTTCATAAGTACCTTGGCTTGCTTACATGAGTTGCCTGGAGTTATTGCTCTGCCAGCATGTTTTGAAATATACTTGCTGTCCAGTTCTGGAAAACCTGTAATTTGGATTGCAGTGGTTGATCTATGGTGGGGTGGTGAATGGTTAATCTGGGTTTTAAGCAGCGAGTTGGACTGGAGGTCTTCCTGTTCTCTGATTATAGCTCATAAATAATTTGTATGAATCAGCCTTAAAGCTCTATGATTTGAAATGTGGATGTTAGCTTTCAGTAACATCTATATATGCTAAAGGACATATACACAGAGAAACATTTTTGACTTCATTCAGTTCTTTAACAAATATCGCTAATCAGGATTCACTCACTGACATTTTTGTTGGGCTTATTGTAGAAAATTAAGCATAAACAAAGAATAATTATTACCAATCTATTCAAAATGTATTCTATTGTGGTGGCATTATTTCTATGCTTATTTATAGGTTTGTACAGCATAATCCTATGCAGGTTTACTCAGAAGTATGTCTCACTCTGTTGAATGGGATTTACTCCCAAGTAAGTATGCATAGGATTGTAGTCCTTGTTGCTCTTATCTAAATATTGCTAACCTACAAATCTGTCTCTGTGAACACCTGACAATAGTTAAAAATTATTTCCAAAATTCTCATAATTCTACTTTATGCTAATCTACTCCTATAATAATATGTTTTAGTATATTGTCCATATGCCCATCTTTATTTTTTCAATAATTTTCAGTGGATCTGCTTGCTCTCTTGAAATGGAAAGCTTATCCAGATCGTGTAATGGATATCTTAGGAAGACTGAGGCATGTCAGTGGTGAAGAAATTGTTAAGGTACTGAGTCCAGTCTAAATTGTTATTAACCATTGTTATTGTGATAGTGACTATCTTTGAGGGGAAAGCCAAAAAATTCCTCTGATTGTCTTCTGTCAGTAGGTAAAGTACAGATGTGATTATCTTAAGCACAAACCTAAGAAGGACTGTGCCAACAGCATATTATCAGTTCATGAGACTAAAGCTGGAACTAGATGGGATGGAGGATTTGTGGTTGCTGCACACCTGCATCTCCTTCTTCCTTTCCTCTGGTAACAGATAATAATGCAAAATGTGTGACCTGGCATCACCATACTTTGAGTTTCCCCTTGCCACTTCATTGCCTGCTGCTTGCAGAAACAGGAAGCTTAGAGCGTGATGTATTAGCAGGGGGAGAGAGGAGGGAGACATGCATGTGTTGTAGTTTTTTGTGGTAATTAAGAGCTGTATGAACATGAGTAATAAGGTGATGAAATAAAACGATACAGTGTTTTGATTTTAAAATTCTTTGTGAACTGAACTGTTATTGAAAGCAATGCATTTATGTGCAATTATTATGTTTTAACAGGATATTATTGTTGTTCTTAGATTGTGTTGGAAAAAATATGCTCAGTCACTCCCTTTTTAGAATAGTTTACAGTTTTGAAAAGTCATAAGGCTTACTAAAGAAGTTTGAAAAGCCATTTTTTATTATTTGGAGCATTTCCCAGCCTCCCTTTGTAAATGGAAATGGAACTGAAATTGTGTCCTTCCTTGAAGGTACTTGGAAATTATCTAGGTTTTCTAATGAATGCTAGAAATACCAGCATGTCACGATAAGTGTGAATTCATACTGTTAGATAACAGAAATTGGGATAAAATGTGGTCATTGGCCAAAGGCACTAAGGATGCAATCCTCCTGAAATAGTCGGCAGCCTTTGAAGTCAGGGGCTGCTGAGTATCCAGTGCAGGGTGACCATTGTCTAGCTGCAGCTTGGGGGAGGGAAGGAGGGCACGTGGCGCATAGGAAGCTGCATAATGCAGCTTCCATGGTCTCCTCCTCACCCCCAGGACCGCCCCCTTTTCCCCATCTCCGCGCTCTGTTTCCAAGCGCAGAGATGTAGCCAGCACAGACAGAACCGTGCTGGCTACAAGGGGTGGGAGAGGGGAGCACGGTTTCTGGGAAGTACGTTGGAAGCCCTGGCTCCAACCTCAGTTCCCAGAAACCAGAAAATCCTATGGCCCTCTAGACAGTGTTTAGTGGACATAGGATTGCTCCCTTCATCATTCTTTACTGTTAAATGTCAAAGTTCTGTGATTGACATTGTCCACTCGGCTCTTAAAATTAAAAGCTAGTTATCAGAGAAAGAGTGTCTGATTTGTGTTGCATATACATTGCTCAACAGTTATTATAATTATAGTCTTTTTCTGCTGCATTCAAAGATAAATTAGGGGTGCAATAGTATGCATGTTTAGACAGACAAAAGTCCTGCAACTCCCAGCTTTCCCCAGCCAGCTATGCTGGCTGGGGAATGCTGTGAGTTGTAGGACTTTTGTCTGTCTAAACATGAATAGGATTGCACCCTTAATCTACAGAAACTGTAGAATTCAATAGATAAAATTTTATTAAAGGTGAACTACAATTCATTAGAGTATGTTGGTAACATATATCAACCTCTTTCTGCACTTCAGTGCAAGACTATTTTCCTTCACATATTTTATCAAACTGCACACTTAATTGAATGCATATGTGTTCTCTTTGCTACTGCCAGAAAGCTGACTACCCCTTAGAATTGAAGCCAGCTCAAAACCCTGTTTTGTGGGGCAAGGCATAGAGGTGCCTTTCCTCAAAGTGTGTAGTATATGGTATGGCTATCACCAATTAACCAGTTTACTGAACAGACACTTAAAACAAAATACCCTCATAAGATAAAATGAGGACTAGGAACAATTACCACTTACTGAAAATCTCTGGGTTTGTGTTTATGTAGAACAGGGGTGGCAACTTGTGGCGATCTAGATATTGTTGGACTATAACACCCATCAGCCCTAGCCAGCAGAGCCAATGGTGAGGGATGATGGGAGTTGTAGTCCAACATCTGGAGGGCCACGAGTGACCTATCCCTGAATATATTTCAGTTTAAAATAGAAAATGTCCAGATAAAGTACAACAATGCTACCTATAGTAATAGTCTTGTTACATGTCTAAATAATTTTCCTTTTCAGTACCAGGGGCAGTCTTGAATGCTCTTACACATAATTTGAATAAATCTATAATCCTATACACATTTACCTGGGAGTAAGTCCCACTGAACTCAATGGGAGTAAGTCCCAGTGAGCTCAGTGGGGCTTGCTTCTAAGTAGACATGAATAGGACTGCACTGTAAATCATTAAATGGACTGTTTTGATAGAATTGTTTATAAGATGATATCATATGAATCTTCCAGTTCTTGCAGGATATTCTGGACACATTGTTTGTGATTTTGGATGACAACACAGAAAAATATGGACTGCTGGTATTTCAGTCTCTGGTAAGCACAACACGCTTCTGATGGATCAACACTTTAATCATTCCAATATCCATTATTTTCCATGGTGTGCACAACTGTAGAGCTCTGGCCTATTACTAATTTTACCAGCAGGCCTCACTTCGTGCAGGGAATTGTAGAGGCAGCTCCTTCCCCAGTGGCCTACTGCAATTCAAGTCAACATTACTTTTCTCCATTGGTTGGTGGAACTTCTGGAATGTGTATTTCTTCTTCCTCAAATCCTCCATAGTAATTTGTGTGTCCAAACAGTTGTCATACTGGCTTTTGCCTATGATAGTGCGCCCAGTTATTCATGACCCATGTTTCCTGAGTTTGGTATACATGGCAATTATTTCACTTCCAAGACACTCTATGTATGCTAAATGTTATCTTCTCTTGTAAAGCTTTAAATGCTGAACCATAGCAATACTTTTGAAAGAAGACAAGGTTCAGCAACCAGCAGGGATATTATACATATTTGGTGTCAAAAGACATTGACTGGGTTCGCACCATCGGGGAAGGAAAAAAGCCATCGTAGCTTATTTTCCCACCCTGCACGTGCCTATTGCATGCCACATCCTTACCATAATTACCCTCACTGGACACAGTTTATTGTATCATTCAAATCCGGTGAGGGTGCACAGCAGGAGTGGGTTACAAACCACCCCACGACCCTAAAGCAAGGCATGGGTTCTGGGGTGGTTTGTAATCCATCCCTGCTACATTCCCTGACCAGGTTCAGAGGACACATCAAACAGCACCCAGTGAATGTTGTTATGGTAATGACACGGCATGTGTGGGGTAGGAAAATAAGCTATGATCACTTATTTCACTTCCCTGATCATGCAAACCCAGCCATTATGATTCTTTCAAGGACTATTGTCTATTCTCATTGCTAGGTCTCTGTGAAACACGCTAGATGACTGGCCACTCGTTGAAGTTTCTGCATTTGGATTTTCAAGCTGTTATTTTTGGATCCTTTGTAATAACTTGCACATTTCTCTATGTTGTATTTTATTGTTTACCAGATACTACTCTTGTATCTGTCAAACATAGAGTACGTGGGAAAGTAAAAAAAAGAAAGAAATCTGCTCATTACGCAAGGTCTCACCCATTCTTATGTTTCCAACATTCCATGGGAATATGTGCGAAACAATAGCCTTGTTGTTGTTCAATCGTTAAGTCGTGTTCAACTCTTCATGACCCCATGGACCATAGCATGCCAGGTCTTCCTGTCCTCCGCTTTCTCCCGGAGTGCGCTCAAGTTCATATTCATTGCATTGGTGATGCTATCTAGCCATCTCATCCTCTGCCGTCCCCTTCTCCTTTTGCCTTCAATCTTTCCCAGTATCAGGGTCTTTTCCAGGGAGTTTTCTCTTCACATTAGGTGGCCAAAATATTGGAGCTTCAGCTTCAGTATCTGTCCTTCCAATGAGCACTCAGGGTTGATTTCCTTTAGGATGGACTGATTTGACCTCCTTGCAGTCCAGGGGACTCGTAAGAGTCTTCTCCAGCACCACAGATCGAAAGCATCAATTCTTCGGCGCTCAGCCTTCCTTATAGTCCAGCTCTCACAGCCATACATTACTACTGGGAAAACCATAGCTTTGATTAGACGGACCTTTGTTGGCAAGGTGATGTCTCTGCTTCTTACTATGCTGTCTAGGTTTGCCATAGCTTTCCTCCCAAGGAGCAAGTGTCTTTTAATTTCATGGCTACAGTCACCGTGTGCGGTGATCTTGGAGCCCAAGAAAATACAATCTGTCACTGCTTCCATTTCTTCCCCTTCTATATGCCAGGAAGTGATGGGGCCAGATGCATTGATCTTAGTTGTTTTAATGTTGAGTTTCAAACCAGCTTTTGCACTCTCCGCTTTCACCCTCAACAAGAGGCTCTTGAGATCCTCTTCGCTTTCTCCCATTAGGGTGGTATCGTCTGCATATCTGAGGTTGTTGATCATTCTCCCGGCAATCTTAATTCCAACCTGTGATTCATCTAACCCGGCGTTTCTCATGATGTACTCTGCATATAAGTTAAATAAGCAGGGCAACAATATGCAGCCTTGTCGTACTCCTTTCCCAATTTTGAACCACTCGGTTGTTCCATGTCTGGTTCCTACTGTTGCTTCTTGACCCTCGTACAGGTCTCTCAGGAGACAGGTAAGGTCTCCCATCTCTTTCAGAATTTGCCACAGTTTGTTGTGAACCAAATCAATCAAAGCCTTTAGCATAGTCAGTGAAGCAGAAATAGACGTTTCTCTGGAATTCTCTTGCTTTCTGCATGATCCAGCGAACGTTGGCGATTTGATCTCTAGTTCCTCTGCCTCTTCGGAACACAGCTTGTACTTCTGGTAGTTCTCGGTTCACATACTGCTGAAGCCCAGCTTGTAGGATTTTGAGCATAACCTTGCTGGCATGTGAAATGAGCGCAATTGTATGGTAGTTCGAACACTCTTTGTCATTGCCCTTCTTTGGAGTTGGAAAGTAAACTGACCTTTTTCCAGTCTTGTGGCCACTGTTGAGTGTTCCAAATGTGTTGGCATATTGAGTGCAGCACTTTAACAGCATCATCTTTTAGGATTTTAAATAGCTCAGCTGGAATACTGTCATCTCTGCTAGCTTTGTTGTTAGGAATGCTTCCTAAGGCCCACTTGACTTCACTCTCGAGGATGTCCAGCTCAAGTTCAGTGACTGCACTAACATGGCTATCAGGGACATTCAGATCTTTCCTGTATAGTTCTTCTGTGTATTCTTTCCACCTCTTCTTAATCTCATCTGCTTCTGTTAGGTCCCTGCCTTCTTTGTCCTTTATCATGCCCATCTTTGCACAAAACATTCCCTTGAGATCTCCGATTTTCTTGAAAAGATCTCTAGTCTTTCCCATTCTATTGTTTTCCTCGATTTCTTTGCATTGTTCATTTAAGAAGGCCTTCTTGTCTCTCCTTGCTATTCTCTGGAACTCTGCATTCAGTTGGATATATCTTCCCCTTTCTCCTTTGCTTTTCGCTTCCCTTCTTTCCTCAGCTACTTGTAAAGCCTCATCGGACAGCCACTTTGCTTTCTTGCATTTCTTTTTCTTTGGGATGGATTGAGTTGCTGCCTTCTGAACAATGTTATGGACCTCCGTCCATAGTTCCTCAGGCACTCTGTCTATCAGGTCTAATCCCTTCAATCTATTCCTCACCTCCACTGTATATTCATAAGGAATATGATTTAGGTCATACCTGAATGGTTTAGTGGTTTTCCCTATGTTCTTCAATTTACGCTGAAATTTTGCAAGAAGCAGCTCATGATCTGAGCCACAGTCAGCTCCAGGTCTTGTTTTGACTGACTGTATAGAGCTTCTCCATCTTTGGCTGCAAAGGACATAATCAATCTGATTTCGATATTGACCACCTGATGATGACCATGTGTAGAGTCGCCTCTTGTGCTGTTGGAAAAGAGTGTTTGCTATGATCAGTGTGTTCTCTTGGCAAAACTCTATGAGCCTTTGTCCTGCTTCATTTTGTACACCAAGGCCATGCTTACCTGTTATCCCGGTTATTTCTTGACTTCCTACTTTAGCATTCCAATCCCCTATGACAAAGAGGACATCTTTTTTGGGTGTTAGTTCTAGAAGGTGTTGTAGGTCTTCATAGAACTGATCAACCTCAGCTTCTTCGACCTCAGTGGTTGGGGCATAGACTTGAATTACTGTGATGCTGAATCGTTTGCCTTGGATTCGTACCGAGATCATTCTATCGTTTTTGAGATTGTACCCCAGTACTGCTTTTCCCACCCTTTTATTGACTATGAGTGCTACTCCATTTCTTCGAAGGGATTCTTGCCCACAATAGTAGATATGATGGTCACCTGAATTAAATTCACCCATGCTTGTCCATTTGAGTTCGCTGATTCCCAAGATGTCGATGTTCAATCTTGCCATCTCATGTTTGATAACCTCCAGCTTACCTTGATTCATTGATCTGACATTCCAGGTTCCTAAACAATATTGTTCTTTACAGCATCGGATTTTCTTTTCACCACCAGACACATCCACAGCTGACTGTCCTTTTGGCTTTGGCCCAGCCGCTTCACTCTTTCTGGCGCTACTTGGAAATTCCCTCTGCTCTTCCCCAGTAGTATATTGGACACCTTCCGACCTGAGGGGCTCATCTTCCGGCGTCATCTCTTTTAGCCTTGTGATATGTTCCATGGGGTTTTCTTGGCAAGATTACTGGAGTGGGTTGCCATTTCCTTCGCCAGTGAACCACATTTTGTCAGAACTCTCCGCCATAACCTGTCCGTCCTGGGTGGCCCTGCACGGCATAGCTTATGGCTTCACTGTGTTACGCAAGCCCTTTCACCACAACAGGGCAGTGATCCATGAAGGGGACAATAACCTTATTAATGGGCTATAGCTGAATGAGATTTAAAGGAAGAGGGAACAAGGCCAGACTTTGGGCTTGTGGAATCTGCTTTGTTTTTTATTAGAACCCCAAGGTCCCCCAACTGGAGTCAGATAAAAAATATTGGATCAGAATGGTATACATTCAGTTAGAATAAAGGAACAGGGCACATCTGAGCCCATGCTTAACCCATGAATTTGTTTTTAGTACAAGAACCAGGCTTATAGTCTTTTACACAAAAAAATGTTCTGGTTCTTCCCTTGCCAATATACTGTAAATCACTCAGAGATCTACCAGTAGCTCCCAGTCTGCATTTGCCCACTCTTCAGAGTACTTAAGAGAGATTAAGCAATTATCTATTTGGTATACTTAGTATTTATTAGAAATATTTCTGTACTGCTTCTCATTTGCACAAATCCCAAATGCTCAAATATAATGGATGGTATGAAGGGGAAAGTAGGTCTGTTTGATAACAAAGGGTTTGTTAGTCTTAGACAAAAGAGTAGCACAGTTAATAACACAGTGAGCTTAATATATCTAGTATCTAACATGGTACTTCCCTTCTATCCATCAAGCAATGGGAGCCTGAGGGAGGAGAGTAAATGAGCAGAGTCGAGGAAGCCAAGGGAAGAAGGGTGGAGGAAGCAGAGGCCAAGGGAAATAGAGGAGGAACAAAGCCAGTTGGGAACTAAGAAGGGAGGCCATGGCTGGCACTCAACTGCTGTCTCAGTTACAGTCCATCTTTAGAAGTCACATTCTCATGTAGTGAGAAAAGGGATAGATTAACTCATATGTTCCTAGTGTCAGAAGGCAGGCTTAAAATCTTCTGACATCAGAAGACAAGGAGTGGTACTGCCCACACAACCCCAGTCATCATTGCTTTCTAAAGTAAAAGCTGGGCTCTTGAGCCTTCTAAACCACACAGTCTGTTGGGCATCCTAGATAACACTGTTAATATTTTCACTTTTTACTGAAGACCACTTTCAAGATTTCCATCTCACACATTTTGAGATGGAGAGGTCTCTCAGTGCTGCCCCCCCCCCCCATGTGAAGAGAGGTGGCTGAATACTTTTTCTTCAGCATAACTACGTCAATAGCATGGCCCAGAAATGAAGTCATTGTAGGAGAGCCTCCAGTTTCAAGGCTTCCAGTAACTGCCAGATTGACTGGGCGTGCACCGCAAGGGGACCTCCAGCTGGAAGAATCACTCTTAGGCCAGACTGATAAACCTCACAGCCTAGGAGGGCATCCAGCCACAAGAACAGCTGACAGGCCTACAGTTTAGGAGGGCATCAGTCCAGGAAAGGGCCACTCTGGCAACCAGGCCCACAGCCTAGGAGGGCATTAAGCAGTTTAAGCAGCCAATCTGTCAAGGAGGCAGGGCCACACCCTCCTCTACTACTGGAGAAAGAGGCCTAAAACCAGGAACCAGTTGGCAACAGAAGGTTGTTCCCCATACAGGGTCAGTGGGGATTCTCCTCCCCTCCTTTATATGTGATGTGTCCCTTCAGTCTGAATTTTTCTCGGTGGGTCTAGAGCAGCCTTCCCCAACCTGCTGCCCTCCAGACTTTTTGGACTACAACTCCCAGCATTGCTGACCATTGCCCATGCTGGCTGGGGCTGCTGGGAGTTCAAGTCCCAAACATCTAGAGGGCACCAGTTTGGGGATGGCTGGTCTTGAGGGTAGTAGCTCAAGATTAGCTGCCAAGCTATCGAAGGTACACAGGAATATTTTAAATAAGTGGTTAGAAATGTGATGCCATCTCATGAGACAATAGCTCTTAAAAATAGACTTCCATATCACTCTTACTATGGGCAAAAGACTTCCTTCCATCTTTCTGGACTCCATAAACCTCTTTGTTAGAGTCTTAGCAAATTGGCTACAGGCTGCAGTCAATAGTTGATGCCTCCTGCAACTCCCATCAGAGGAACATAGGAAGCTGGCTTATACTAAGTCAGACCACTGGTCCATCTAGCCCAATATTATCGACACTGACTGGTAGCAGCTCTCCCGAGTTTCAGGCAGGATTCTTTTCTAACCCTACGCAGAGATGCTGAGGATCAAATCTGGGACCTTCTGCATGCAAAGCAGATGTTCTTCCACTGAGCTACAGCCCCTCCCATCAGATTAGCCGGTATAGAAATGAAATAAATAAATAATGTCCACAAAAGATACTATCTGCCCACCCACTTTATTTATTTATTTATTTATTTATTTATTTATTTGCATTTCTATTCTGGCTTATCTGCTAAAAATGTGGTGTGCACTATCAAGGCAGAGTACAACAATTTAAAACAATAGAACTTAAAACAAGAAAAACAAAAACATTTAAAAAGTAAAAGTATTAAAACTATATATTTTAAAAAGCTAAATTGAAAATATGCATCTTCACACCCTTTCTAAAGGCCAAGAGAGGCCATACATGTATTAGGAAATACTTTATGGCCTTAAAAAAAAAAACACTTCTAGCTAAGTTTTCCCACCTGGTTATTTGGAGGAGATTCTTATTTGCCACAGATGATCAAGATTTGTTCAAGTCTGTTCTAAGTATTGTCTTGGCACATAGAGTATTCACCATTCATGTCAATAGTGGTAGCTCACATGCACTGGAGGAATACATGTGTATCTTCTTATTCACACCAACTCCAAATCCAACACCAGAATGTTATATAAAGTACACCAGTCTCTGGATCACTGTGATTTTCCAGTCAACAGGGCAAAGTGTCCACTGGTCCCGTTCCAGGACCACGGTTTTCCCAGTAGGTAATATTTGTGAATCACCACAAATTAGCTTGGAAGTGTTTATCAAAGCATCCATAGATAGGAGGATGTTCAAATGAGCAAGGTGGCGAGCAAGCTGGATTAGATATCTCCTGATCACCACCCTTCCCCTAGAAAATTAACTTTGGACATCCCATTCCTGATATAAGAACATAAGAAGAGGCATAATGGGTAAGACAAAAGGCCTATTTAGTCTAGCATTCTATTCCACAGTTGCCAGATGCCTATGGGAAATCCACAAGCAGGGCATGAGTGCAATAGAACCCTATATGTTACCAGTATCAAGACCAGTAGCCGTTAATAGCCCTATTCTCCATGAATTTGTCTAATCCCTTTTAAAACCCATTCACACTTGTGGCCAGCACTATATCTTGTAGCATATTCCATATTTTATCTATGCACTGTGTGAAGAAGTACTTCTGTGCCTTTCCTTGCTGGTGGAGAAACTAAAACTGGGCTTTCTGTGAATTTCCATCCTGTACTGTTGATGGAAAGGCAATGAGCCTCACCCAGTGGTTTGTTACTCAGGGATTCCAGTCTGCTTTCTGATGCCCACCTGGGGTTGTTGTTCCGGTTCCTCCAGGCTGTTTAATTATTTCAAGGCCTCCTAGGGATGCCTCTTTCTCTTATTCACTCTTTCTATTATTGTTATTTTTCTCTCTGCAGTCATCTCTGACTATGAGGGGCAAGTTGACCATTTATTAAAGAGTTCTACAGGTGCTTTTTTAAAAAGGTTCCACAGCTTCTAAGATGCTACAGTTACATGTCAATCTGCCTTTCCTCCTGATATTTGAGTATTTTAAGATCTTCTTTCTGACACAGGAACACAGGAGTTAATCCACTTCTGATTGCCTTTCCATTTATAGAACATAATGGAAATTCACAATTCCAGTTTTCCTTTCCCATTCAGTTTCCCACTATTTGATAACCTATATGTTTATTAATATATTGCTTTGGTGATCTGTGTCTTTAGGTGTGGCTTTCTCTCTCTCCTGCAGGTGTTCATCATAAATCTATTGCGTGACAGCAAATATTTTCATTTTCGACCTGTAATGGACACTTATATTCAAAAGCACTTTGCAGGAGCACTGGCATACAAGTAGGTTCTCCTTTCCCACCATTTTACGTAGGGTATCACTTTTGGACTTTTATGTGGAGTGCAAAAATTCTAATTTATTGCTTAGCAGAGAACATCCAGTAGTATAATTGCAACCACATATAATAAGAAGAAATACTTAATAAAGTGTCTTATTCATATGAGAGAGTTATTTAGATTCTGTTCCAAGTTTTACTCTGCACTAGCAGAATTCAACACTACTTGCCGGCAGTTATTCTGCTCCATAATGTTTCTCACTTGCAGTATAAAAAAAAGGTTCTCCCCTATTTTCCTAAGGTGACAGCTCTAAACAAGGATGCTAAAAACGTAACAAGAGCCATGCTGGGTCAGACCAAACGCCTGTCTAATCCAGGATTCAGGTCTTACAGTGAACAACCAGATGCCTGTGAGAAGGCCACAACCAGGAAATGAGCCAGACCACTCGTGATCCTGCCTTACTGCCTCTGATACTGGAGGTTATATATAGCCATAATGACTAGTAGCCACGGATAGCCTTATCCTCCATGAATTTCTCTAATCCCTAAGCTCTCCAAGTTGGTGGCCATCACTATATCTTGTGGTAGCAAATTCCATAGTTTAACTATGTGCTGTATGAAAAAGTTCTTTCTGTGAATCAGATTCAAGGCAAGACATTTCAGGACAGTTCCTAACTGGGACCTAAGTCTTATATTAACTAAGACTCAGTTAATATAAGAAAAATAGTGATGTCACCATCTTTGAACAGAATAGTCAGATGCCCTGAATAGAAGCACAAACTCACATTTGTTTTAATAGGAGTCCAGAAATGCTTTCAAACAACAGATTGTTTGGTACATGCCAAATGGTTCCTTTCATCACTTTCCTATTATCTCTTTATATTATTATTATTATTATTTTATTATTTATTATATTTCTATACTGCCCCATAGCTGAATTCTCTGGGTGGTTTACAAAAGTTAAAACATTAAAATACAATATGCAAAGTTTAAAAACCATTTACGTAAAACATGGACAATATATACAAACAACATATAACTAAAAACAACTTTGAACTAAAAATATTTTTTTTAAAATCCAGCAATAAAACACAGCTTAAAACAACACTGCTTAAAACAGTATACAAAAGTCAGCAAAAGGAACAAGAGTTCTAAAAAGGGAAGGCCTGACGGAGAAATAGCATCTTTAATGCCTGCACACATTTCAACTGGCAGGTCATTCCACAATTGAGGGGCGGCAAATAAAAAGAGAGCTTCGGCTATTGGGCGGTATAGAAATGAAATGAATGAATGAATGAATGAATGAATAAATAAATAAGTAAATAAATAAAAAGGTCCTCTTGCGTGTGGCTGCCAATCTCACATTAGGCAGCTGCAGCAGAGAGCTCTCAGAGGGCCTTAGGTGGCAGACTGGGATGTAGGGGAGAAGGCGCTCCCTAAGATACCTTGCACCTAGACCATATAAGGCTTTAAAAGTAAGAAACAGCACTTTATATTTTGCTCAGAAACAAATTGGCAGCCAGCATAAAGATTTTAAAACCGGTGTAATATGGTCTCCATGGGATGTCCCAGAGACCAACCCGGCTGCCATATTTTGTACCAGTTGAAGTTTCCAAACTAAATATAAAGGCAGCCCCAAGTACAGCGCGTTGCAGAAATTAAGCCTAGAGGTTACCAGCGCATGCACCACCGTTACCAGGTCCACATGTTCCAGGAATGGGCATAGCTGGCATATCAGCTGAAGTTGATAAGTTTATATATTTTATCTATAATATTTATTATAGATAAAGATATAAAGATAGATATAGAAGTTTATAATCAATCCGCCGTTATGAGCTCTGAAACAGGAGGTGAGATGGCTAGAGCGCTGGTGGCAGAACTCTCGCTCCAAAGACGATCAGACACAAGCTAGAGCTGTACCTTCAGCCTATCACGTGGCGGTGAAGGCAGCAAAAAAGGAATATTATGCTGCCTCTTATCGCATCTGCAGAGTGCTGTCCCAGGAGGCTATTCCAAGTGGTCGGGAGCCTGGTCGGTCCAGTTGCTCTGGAACCACTGGAGCATTCTAAGGCCTCCTGTGAGGCCTTGGCAAGGCACTTTGC
Source organism: Heloderma suspectum (assembly GCF_057233095.1). Lineage (NCBI taxonomy): Eukaryota > Metazoa > Chordata > Lepidosauria > Squamata > Helodermatidae > Heloderma > Heloderma suspectum. The sequence goes on from NC_139459.1 coordinate 283,729,521, forward strand.
AGATAAAATTGATTGGATTACGAGTGTTATTCCGTGTGCCATGGATACAGTTAGCGAGCAAGAGGCGGTCTGTGGCAAACCGGTTTTGTGGGATCGGTTCCAGCTTCTTCCTTCTGATAAAGTGGACAAGGTGCTTTCATCTGTAAGGCTGACCACCTGCTCACTTGATCCTTTCCCATCTTGGCTCATTAAGACCGCTTTTTAAAAAGCCCTCCTTGGATCCCCAAGTTTTGAAACTTTCTCCCAGTTTCAAATCTGCCATTTTGGGGCAAGATGATTGAGCAGGTGATGGCGATGTGGTTGAAGTAGGGATGTCAGAGAATTCCGCTACGGATCTCGGGGCCTGCCACCCCCCCGCCCCCCGCAGACCCCCCCGGGACGAGACTTACCTGGGGCAGATGTTCTGGACAGCAGCAGCTCCAGCAGTGGCTTCGGCTCCAGCGGCGGCGATGATGGCTGGTCTCCCAACCAGCTGCCGCCGCCACCATTTGCAGTCTCCCCCCCCCCCATTCGTGGTAGGCTACGTAAAGAGTTACGTAGCCTATCACATCTGGGTTAAAAAAAAAAAACCGCATACGCAAATGGCAGCGCCTACGGCCGCCGCCATTTGCATTCCCTATTTTTGGTTGTCTTAGTCTACATAAATATTTACGTAGACTAAGACGGCGAAACTAAGGAGGAACGCAAATAGCGTAGCGGACGTAGTCGCTGCCATTTAGCGTAGTCGCTGCCATTTGCATACGTGTCTGTTTGTTTTTTAACCCAGACGTGATAGGCTACGTAGCCTATCACGGCTGAATACAGGGACGCAAATGGCGGCGGCTATGGCCACCGCCATTTGCGTCCCTGCTAGCCAGCGGCCGGATGTCCGGCTGCTGGCAGAGCCAGCCGGCGGCTCCACGGAATCCCTGCGGAGCGGAGCCGGCCAGCCAGGATTCCAGGGGGGAGGATTCCGGGGGGAGGGACGGAGCACCTCCCCCCCCCCAGCGGAACCCAGCAGAGCCAGGTAAGGGGGGTTTCATACATCCCTAGGTTGAAGGCACACTTGGAAGAAGCCGATTATCTAGATCCATTTCAATCGGGCTTCAGGCCTGGGCATGGGACAGAAACGGCCTTGTTCGCCTTGGTGGATGATATGAGGAGGGCTCTGGATAGGGGCAGATGCTCCTTCCTTGTTCTCCTCAACCTCTCAGTGGCTTTTGATACCGTTAACCACGGTATCCTCCTGGACCGCCTGGAGGGGTTGGGCATTGGAGACACCTTATTACAGTGGTTCCGGTCCTTCCTCTCTGGCAGGTACCAGCACTGGGAGAGGAAGTTTCGGACCCATGGCCGCTCACTTGTGGGGTGCCACAGAGTTCCATCCTCTCCCCGATGCTATTTAACATCTATGTGAAGCCGCTGGAGGCTATCATCAGGAGGTTTGGGGTGCGGTGTCATCAATATGCAAATGAGATGCAGCTCTACCTCTCGTTCAAATCTTCACCAAGGTTGGCTGTAGAATCCCTGTCCAAATGTCTGGAGACGGTGAGTGGCTGGATGGGGAGGAATAAGCTGAAGCTGAACCCTGACAAGACAAGGTACTTTTGGTGGGAGACAAGAGGAGGCTGGGGGATGTTGACCTGGTGTTGAATTGGGTACAGCTACCCTTGAAAGACCAGGTCCTCAGCCTGGAGGTCATTTTAGACTCCCAGCTGTCCACGGAGGCTCAGGTGTCAGCTGTGAGCTGGACAGCGTTGTACCAACTCCATCTGATATGGCAGCTGCGCCCCTACCTTCCCGACCATCTTCTCCCATCGGTAGTACATGCCCTGGTCTCCTCTTGTCTAGACTACTGTAATGAGCTCTACATGGGGTTACCTTTGAAGATGGTTCGGAAGCTGCAGCTGGTGCAGAATGCGGCGGCTCGCCTGATTAAAGGCAGCCAGCGGCATGATCATATCACTCCAGTGCTGAAGGAGTTGCACTGGTTACCAGTTGTTTTCTGGGCCAAATTCAAGGTGTTGGTTTTGACCTTTAAAACCCTATATGGTTCCAGCCCAGCCTATCTCAAGGAGTACCTCCAGCAATACCAGACAGGCCGCTTAACAAGATCAGCCTCGGATGGCCTTCTCTCTGTCCCATCAGCCAGGACAGCTAGGCTGGTGAGGACAAGGGAGAGGGCCTTCTCTGTGGTGGCCCCCACTCTGTGGAACTCCCTCCCTAGGGAACTCCGCCGTGCCCCCTCTTTAATGAGCTTCCGCCATGCATTAAAAGCATGGTTGTTCAGGCAGGCATTTGGGGTGGGTTAGGGTATTTTGCCAATATCCGCAAATTGCCAATATCTGCTGGATAATGGAGAAAGCCAGGGAGTTTCAGAAAAACATCTATTTCTGTTTTATTGACTATTCTAAAGCCTTTGACTGTGTGCAAATTGTGGCAAGTTCTTGGTGGTATGGGGATACCAAGTCATTTTGTCTGCCTCCTGAGGAATCTGTATAATGACCAAGTAGCAACGGTAAGAACAGACCATGGAACAACGGACTGGTTTAAGATTCGGAAAGGAGTACAGCAGAGTTGTATACTCTCACCCTACCTATTCAACCTGTACGCAGAACACATCATGCGACATGCTGGGCTTGATGAAGCCAAGGCTGGAGTTAAAATTGCTGGGAGAAACATTAACAATCTCAGATGTGCAGATGATACCACTTTGATGGCTGAAAGCGAGGAGGAGCTGAGGAACCTCATGACGAAGGTGAAAGAAGAAAGTGCAAAAGCTGGGTTGCAGTTCAACCTCCAAAAAACCAAGATTATGGCAACCAGCTTGATTGATAACTGGCAAATAGAGGGAGAAAACGTGGAGGCAGTGACAGACTTTGTCTTTCTAGGCGCAAAGATTACTGCAGACGCTGATTGCAGCCAGGAAATCAGAAGACGTTTACTTCTTGGGAGGAAAGCAATGACAAATCTTGATAAAATAGTGAAGAGCAGAGACACCACACTGACAACAAAGGTCCGCATAGTTAAACCAATGGTATTCCCCATAGTAACCTATGGCTGAGAGAGCTGGACCATAAGGAAGGCTGAGCGAAGGAAGAGAGATGCTTTTGAATTGTGGTGCTGGAGGAAAATTCTGAGAGTGCCTTGGACTGCAAGAAGATCAAACCAGTCCATACTCCAGGAAATACAGCCAGACTGCTCACTTGAGGGAATGATATTAAAGGCAAAACTGAAGTACTTTGGCCACATCATGAGAAGACAGGATACCCTGGAGAAGATGCTGATGCTAGGGAAAGCGGAAGGCAAAAGGAGGAGGGGCCGACCAAGGGCAAGGTGGATGGATGATATTCTGGATAGACTCGACCTTGGGGGAGCTGGGGGTGGCGACAGCCAGCAGGAAGCTCTGGCATGGGCTGGTCCATGAAGTCACGAAGAGTCGGAAGCGACTGACCGAATAAACAACAAAGGGTATTTTAGGGTATATTAGGGGCCGTGGTGGCTTAGTGGTTAAGACACTGAACTGCAGACCAGAAGGTCGGCAGGACAGCAGTTCGAGACCCAAGTGCTGCGTGACGGAGTGAGCTCCCATCTTCAGTCCCAGCTCCTGCCAACCTAGCTGTTCGAAAGCAAGAAATCGCAAGTAGATAAATAGGGACTGCTTTGGCGGGAAAGGTAACAGCGTTCTGTGCACCTCGGTGTTCAGTCATGCCAGCCACATGACCACGGAAGCGTCTTCAGACAACGCTGGCTCTTCGACTTAGAAATGGAGATGAGTACTACCCCCTAGAGTCGGACACGACTGGTTGGGGACAACTTTACCTTAGGGTATTTTTAGAAATATGATGTTTTAATGTAGAATTTTATTGTTTTAAAACTGTTTGTATTGCTGTACGTCGCCCAGAGTGGCCGGGTGACCAGCCAGATGGGCGAGTAAGAAAGAAAATAAATAAATAAAAATAAATAAAATATTTATTAGCATATTTTCTTCTTTAAAAGTAACTGAAGGATCTCAGGGACCCTATGGATCCAGTCCCCTGCTCTACAACAGGATTCTTTATTAATGCACCCCCAGTACATGAACAGGCTTTCTTTTAAAACCGCCAAGAGAAATGAATCCACAGTTTTCTTTGTCAGGGTGGACCCTGAGCCCATAGAATCCCAGAGTAGTTCTGATTCTGAGGAAGAGCAGTCGCTCCTGGGAGGGGAGCACGCTCCTCTTTCCCAGGGCCAACAGCTGTCGGAGATTCCTTCCACCAACATTCCTAGCTTAGATAGCAGTCCAGGGAGTAACGGAGTGCGGATAACAGACTTGGTGGACGCGCGACACAGACGCAGAGAGCGGCACCAGATGGAGGGTGCGGAAAGGAAGCGTAGTGCCCGGTTGGTGCGCAAACAACGGCTGCGCCCAGAGGATCCAAGGGAAAAGGGGAGGGACCCCCCCTAGTCCTTAAGTTCAGGGGTCTGCCAGTAATTCCCTTTCAAACGGGTACCAACTGTTCCAACTTAGGGCATAGGTACTGTGCTGCTCAGATCTAGTTGCAAACGGTATAGTTGTTAAGTTGTAAAAGAAGAGTAAAGCTTTGAAAGGAATTCCTTTGTCTGTGTCTGGACTTGGCTACTGGATTAGACTGAGAGAGGCCTCCAAAGAGCCCCTGACATTCTTGGGGCAGATTGTTCAGTTGCTTTTAGTGTTGATATGTATTTAATAATGCTTAAATTCACTTAATCCTCTTCTCATCTTCATTCCTAGCTCAACTCAGTTCTTTTTACAATGCAATGGGGATTTGGACATAAAAGGTTTGAGTTCCTCATGAAGACACCTTGATAGTGGCAGCTGAGCAGGGAGCTCCCTCTGATAAACCTATAAAGGATATCTTTCCAATCAGGGTGAATCAGAGGAAGTTGCTAAGATTTTCTTACAACCAGGGCATTTCCATTACCAGGCTCTGTCTGTTGGCCCACCATCTACATCATGGTTTTGTCACAAGGATTCATGATGTAGCAGTTTACCTTAGTTGTGTTCATAGATATCCTCATATGATCCTATTCTTGCAGGAAGTGAGAAGGGACATTTGGGAAACCACTAAGTGACTAAAGAAGCACAGCTTCATAGTCAACAAAGATAAGAGCTCTCTTTAATCATTACAGCACTTGGATCATTATGGCAGCTGAACTCACAACAGGGCCTGGTGTTACTGGCAACAAAATGACAATTAAAAAGCCTGAATTTGTTCAATGGCCATGTCCAGCTATCACCAGACAAACCTGATGTATCTGGTTCAGTCATGAAAAATCGTTTCTTGTCAGGTCAGCTGGATCATATTAATATACTTGTAAAAGCACATAGTAGGTGACAGTGGAACCCTAGGAGAGGATGCCTCCAAAGAATGATGCAAACATTCTTTCATGGATGGAATATATCAAATTTTCTGTTGCACCAAATATTTTTTTTTTTTTTATTTTATTGCATTTATATCCCGCCTTTTTTCCTGTTGCAAGGAACCCAAGGCGGCTTACATGATCCTCCTCCTCTCCATTTTATCCTCACAACAACCCTGTGAGGTAGGTTGGGCTGAGAGTCTGTGACTGACCCAAAGTCACCCAGTGAGCTTCCATGGCTGAGTGGGGACTAGAACCCAGATCGCTGGGCTCCCAGTCCAACACTCTAGCCACTACACCACACTGGCTCAAATACCTCTTTCAACAGTATGAGAATCTCCTGCCCAAATCATGTCAGACTTTGATTTGTGTTTAACATTCTCATTCTGTCTGGAGCAAACTCAGAAAATGAGCCATCCTCCCAGTGGTTTGTATTGAACCTTAGTTTTATGGGCAATATCTCCTTCCAATCCTTCAAGATGCACTTGCCTAACACTATAGATGTATCCATAGTCTCAGATAGACATCCATAGTCTCAGATAGACACTGAAGTTGGGCACTCACTCCAAACGTTAGTGCCCAGCTTCAGTTCTAGAACTGATAAATACTTTAGATGAGTAGTGCTGTCGTAATTCTTTACTTAGAGCCTCCTTGGCTTTCCTCTGCAGATAAAATGCTGTTTTCATTCTTCAGCTAGCATGAGTGGAATGGCAAACAGAGATTATTTACTTACACTGAGAGCTCCTACAGAATACCTCTGTCTTGTTACACAACTCTCCCAGATGAACATGTCATAGGCACTATGAGAAAGGAGTTGAAGGAAGCAAAGTGAGATCAAGCAGGAACTTTTCCCCAGTAGACTATATGTATGCTCTGTTGAAGCATCCTGTTTCTTTTCTGTGTCCCAAAAAGATTTTTCCATACAACTTCCCATTGTTATGATTACATAGCTTTATTCTGGAAGAACACTATTTACAGGTAACCAAGATTTATTTCCTTATAAAGACTAAGTGTAGTTGGGGATTTGTTTCAAGATTACAAAAACTCTAAAGAAATGTAAAGAATGTTTCACCGTCTCACCTTTGTTTTAAGTAAAAAATAGTTCTATGAGCAATATCTGTTATAATCTCCATGGTTAATCTGTTTTGCCTGTCTACATCAGTGTTAAATATGAAACAATAATTATTCTGAGAAACTAGATAGTATATTTCTAGACTCCATTTTATTATATATGCCAAAAGTTAGACTATGATATACAAGAATGAAAAATAACAATAAACTTGATTGCAACTATTTCACAAGATCTGAAGGTTTGAGCTTCTTTGGTGATGGAACTGTCTATCATTGTGCTGGGGTTTTTTTACTTAGGGAACTGATCCGCTGTTTGAAGTGGTACATGGATCGATCAGCTGAACTTGTACGGCAGGACCATATTCAGGAGGCAATGAGGGTATGTCTTCTATGTAAATATAATTCTGTTTAAAATGGCTCTTACATGGCTGAGTTTTCTATTGGGCAGACCCCTGTCTTGAATGGATTTCCATTATTTATCTAAAAATAATTAAGCTTTATATCCTGGACTGTCCAATTTTACAGTAACTCTTCTCTGCTTTGGGCAAGCCTAGTGTACCTTTTTTGTACTTAACTATACAAAGCTATCACAAAATAATGTTTGAAAATCAGTGTCTCAAAAATTTTGTTAAAACATTCGGGGAAAATAAATACTGTGCATATTTCACTATGAGTGTATAGAAGACCATTGTTTGTTCATTAAATTAGATTTTCTTCAAATGGCTACTTGTACTGATATTTATGAAATAACTGGCAAATATTTATCTGTCCAAAAGGTCAAATATTACTTCATTTTGAAGGCAATTCTCTTGCTCACTGAAGTGAAAAAATTAACATCTCAAGTAATAAGAGACACCTATGTTGCTACTTGACATAGGCTTCCCTTAATCCCTCACTCCCTGCCATGATTAAGTCTCTTGAAACTTGCAATCATTATTAAGCTGGCTCAACAACTATTGCAGAAATTGAAATCCCAGTGAGAGTGGTGGTTGGTTTGTTTATGTGTCCAGGCAGAAAGCTTTAAAAGAGGAAGCATGCATAGTATGATTATGTAAATTTACCAAATCTTCCTTTATTAATTACAGTTGAACACATAAGAATATGATTTTATTTTTCTTTTGTGTAGTTCCCTTTTTTCAGCAAATTCAGGGACAGCTAGTTTTTTATAGGTGCTGTTTTCTGCTAGTATACATTTCATGTTTGCTATTGATGTTTGAGAATTGGAAAGATTTACTACTACTTCAGATTTTGATGTAGAACAAGACATGGACATCAGGGAAGAGCAAATACTTTTATGTAAGAAATGTATCTATTAACTTCACATGTTTCCTGTATTCTGATGAGGGTCCCAGACCAATGTGACTATTGATTGATTGATAGCATTTATACCCCGCTCTTCAGGTGAAAAGGCTCCCGGAGTGGCTTAAATGTCAGTGAGAACAAGACAATCCTTGCCCTCAGGCTTATAATCTAAATAGGGGTGGCAACCTGCAGCCTGATTTCAAAAGCCCTTTTCAAGCGACCAGTTTAGAGAACAATCTGTTCCTTCCCTGGCAGCCTGGGGAAGAAAGAGAGAAAAGGGAGTGGCAGAAATAGAAAAGCAATGACCAACCCACTTTTGACTCCGAATCTGCCCACAGCTGGAACCACACCCACCAGTGATCTGTGTCCCTCATGTTTCCCATCCCTGATATAAAAATATACAAAACAAAAGGAAAATGGAATGGGAAAGAAAAAGGAGAACAATAAAAAAAAATCCTCAGGCACCAGTTCTTAAAGTTATAAGGTTCTTATAATCACAAGATGTTGTAGTCTTCGTATCGTGATCAACTAAATGGAAACAGCTCAAAAAGAGGAGAAGCCAAAAATTACTGGTCTTTCAGCTGAGCAGATGGAGGGGCCCTGCTTCCTATTTTTCCCTCTTCTACAGTCTGATGGAGTGGCTGCTGGATGATAGTTGGGAGGGGGTTGAAGCCTGATGAAGCTGGCTTTTCAGGAGTGCTGATGTTGGTCCTGCTTTCTTTCTCTACTTCTGCTGCAGCCCGATAATGCACTTTAGAACCAGAGCACTGTCTGTCTTGTGTTATGGGATGGTTGTGTTGAAGCCTAAGGTTGTTGACAAGGTGCTTGGAAGCATATAGCCAACCACCTTGTTGCTTGCCCCATCCTTCGTGGATTATAACATTCAGCAGGAGATGATTGACTGTGGGTCAAGGAGGTTAAAATATGCCTGTTTATGAGAGGGAATGGTCCCAGCTGCCTTGAAAGAGGTGGCCATGAGGCCAACTCCTTCAGAAAGATGTCCTGGAGCCTCAAGACTATTCCAGCTATTGGCCAGTCAGTCATAAACTGCTCTTGTGTGATAACAGTTTTGTGGCTCCATTTCAGTCCAGTTTCTGGCCTGGTTTTAGCACTGAAAAAATTTTGCTTTCCTTGATGGATGACCTATGCCTGGAGAAGTACAGGGAAAATGTGGCCCTCTTAATTTTTCTGGACCTTTCAGTAACTTTTAATACCATCAACCATAATATCCTTCTGGACCAGCTGTCTGTTGTGGGAACTGGGAGTACTGTGCTTCAGTGACTCCATGCCTACCTGGACGATCATGTCCAGAAGGTAGCGCTGGAGGATTGTTGCTCTACTAAATAGCAGTTATGCTGTAGTGTGCAATGACATTATATTTTGTCCACTATGCTGTTTCATATCTTAATGAAACCGCAAAGTGAGGTCATCCAGGATTTGGGGTATGGTGTCATCAATATGCTGATGACACCCAGCTCTATTTCTCCTTTTCATCAAATTCAGGTGATGCTGTAGAGGTGCTAAACCAGTGCCTGGGATTTGTCATGGACTGCATGAGGGCCATAAACTAAAGCTCAATCATGACAAGACAGAGATGCTATTGGTAGGTGGTTTGTCTGACCAAGGAAATGGTGTCTGGTCTGTTTTGAATAGAATTGCACTGCTCCTGAATGATCAGGTCCACTGTGTAGAAGTGGTATTCGATCTTGCCCTATTTTTGGAGAGTTAAGGGCCCTTGATGGCACAAAGTACCTTTCCTAAGCTGAGGCTGCTATGCCAGCTGCAGGCTGTTCTGGATAGAGATAGCCTGGCCACATTGATTCATGCTGTGGTAATGTTACTGTAATGCATTGTATGTGGGAGCTGCCCATGAGGATGATTCAGAACCTTCAATTAGTACAAAATACTAATGACTTATGAAACAGAAAGATTGACACACTAACTTACAAGTGCATCCATCTTTCTCCAGTTTACCTTGTTCATTGAGATTATTTGTAGGACTTGTGGAAAGACGTCTTGCCAATCTTAAGACACTAAACTGGCTCCCAGTCCATTTCCATGCCCAGTTGAAGATACAACCTTTTCCCAAATGAATCTGCCAGGCTCTTAAGATCCTCATCAGAGGCTCCTCATTGAGTCTCTCTACCATCTCAGATGTGTGTTGACCTGTGATAGGGCATCAAAGAGAATGTGATATCTGGAACGTTCTACCCAAGGAGGCTCATCTGGCACCAAGCCTGATATCTTTTCAGTAGCAGGAGAAGAAACTTATATTTGCCCTGTTGATACCTTTTTTTTGTTTGTTTGATCTGCCGTGTGTGTGTGTGTGTGTGTGTGTGTATTTTGCTGCTCTGTTATTGCTATGTTTGTTGTATTTTTATAAACTGATTGTTTACATTTTTATATAAACCATTTTGATAGGCCTTTACCTGAAGTGTAAGTGTGTTTATTTATAAATAACATAGAATATAAACCAGTATTACAGAAATAAGGTATATGAGGTGCTTTGAGTATTGGGAAAAAAGAACTAAATGCTCAGTATCTTGCCTTCATGGCTCTTCTTTGAATGCTTTCCAGCAACATCCACCTTAAACTGTGGTAGTCAGAATTAAGCACAGTATTCCAAATTAGGTCCTAACTTGTAATGTGTTGGGGCCAAAAAGTAGGGAGAGGTTCTGACATCAGATTTTCTGTGTATGTGCCCCTTAAATTTGTGACCTATTTAAGATTGAGGGCATCCCCAGTGCCTGGACCTGGCCCCAAATGGATCAGCTTTGGGTGTCCCCCCTCCCCGTTCTCTCCCTTTTCCCAAATGTACCTGATAGTATAGCAGCAGCAATAGAGATCTTGCAAACAAAGGCATTCCCTAGCTGCAAGCTCTCATACTCCAGCTGCCAGGTAACTTTGGGAAGGGGAAGGAGGAAGTAGAGGGAGTTTTAGGGAAGGCTCAGGAGAAGGATTTGAACCAAGACCAAGTTGAGCCCTTGATTATATTGCCAAACATATAGGCAACGTTTAGTAACATAGTCAGATTCTCCAAAATTATTTCTAGGGTAGGGTGACCTACCCATCGCTAGTGTTAAAACAAAAAATAAAGTGATAATATTAATTCCCACTTTTGGGAAGGCAGTACAAACAAAAATCACATTGGCCTTTTTCTGCCACAGAATCATATTGTACGGTTATGTTCAATTTATTTTCATTATAATCACTATTTTTTTCATTATAATCACTATTTTTTAATGAGATACTGCCCAGCAGCCCATCTTGTACATTTATTTTCTTGTATCTGTAAAACTTACATTTCACTGTTGTTGAATTCCATTTTGTTACTGTATCTTAGCAATCTAGCTTGAGATCATTTTGCATTTTAGTGCACGCTCAAAGTATTTGGAGTTCATCACAATGTTGTATCATCTGCAAACTGGGTAAGTGTACTGTAGCCTCCTTTGTCCAAGACTTGATGAAGGCATTGAACACCAGACTTAATACTGGCCACTACGGAAGAGTTAAAAGGTCTGTAAATAATACTGCTATTCATGCTGGCAGATGGGCATGGTAAAGGATTCTTTTCATCATTTTTTTTTCCAGTGGCTGACTTCTGTGCTTTACCCAAAGCAAAAACATCGCAATTAACAATTTGATTTCTGTATACAAGAGTATATATTGTTTGGAGAATTAATTTGGAAAATAAACATTTATCTGAAGTTTGAAAAACCTGTAGTAAAATTGTAAACTTCTGTAACTACATTTTAATGTGGTGGGAGGTTACTTCCCTTGGGAATAAGGTTTTATGGTCCAACAGGAACAAAAGATGTTCCCCAGAGCCTCACAGAGGGCATTCCTTAATTTTGAGATGGTGGCTCCCTCTGGAGCATGTAAACAGAGCCAGATGTTGCTTCTTCAGTGGGAGGAGCTGCCCTGCCCACCTGGTGTATCAGCGGAGCCTGGGAGGGAATGGTGGTGGCAGTGGCCAGGAGATTGGGCTGTGCTGCTTATGTAAACTTAAGAGGGGTCCTTCCATTCTCAATGAGTGCAGTGTACCAGCTAAGGCATGGGAGGAGTGGTGTTCTGGTGGCCCGAAGAAGACAATGCTATTTAGTATCCATGCTGCCTTCTTCGCCACAAGGAAGGTGGAGGATGAGCAAAACCTCTTTTACCCCACCAAAACCATGATGGGAAAGAGATGGGGCCCTCAGCAACTCAGAGGCCTCTGAAGGCCAGGAGGACATGGTGAGGCCTATTTCTAACTCCACTGGTTTGGCGCCAAATTGAGACGTGCGCTAAGTGCTTAGAGGGGTGAGCGTTGATCTTGCCCCCCATTCCTGTTCTTTCTGGGGAAGGTGCCCTGACCCAGTTTGCCTCTTGGGTCCAGAACATGGTAACCCAGAAAATCAGGATCAAACAAAACTGGAGAACATCCAAAATGCCCAGTGAAATAAAGAGATGAAGTCTCAGGACGTTGAAAAATTATGTAGTTTTATTCCTTCGCATTTTGGCCCTGACTAATATATATGGGCCTTCTTCAGGGCTAGATTAAAGAAGGAAGAAAAAGACAACACATAAATATACATTTTAGAATAAAACATAGTAATAGTAATTATCAGCACACTGCAGTAACACATGTGATTACTTACATTGTATTTCTAAAAGTGCCTGCAGAGATCTCTGAAAAAGATAGCTTCCAAGATGAATCCTGAGACTGGTGACATGTCTCATATGTGTAGGGCTACTCCTCCGAATAAAACTACATATGTTTTCAACATCCTGAGACCTCGTCTTTTTATTCCACTTAACCCAGAGAGTCAGCCAGGCCTTGCCAGGCCTGGGGGAGGGGAGCAAGTCCCAGGGGCATTCCAGATTCTCTTCCCTATCTACCCACAAAAAGGGCAAGAGGAGCAAAAGGGAGGGTGGATCCAGGGGCCACTCCAAACACAAGTGTAAAAGGACTGTAGAGCTCGAGTAAGTTCTTTGACTCTGACAAAGCTCCTTGGAAGGGTCTTCTACTTCATCCTCCCCATCCAGGCACTCATTGAGCACTCTCCCTTGCCCCAGTTCTTCCACCTCTGGGGATGCCAGAGGCAACGGTCTCACAGTCCCTGGGCCCAAAGCCCAAGCAATCTTCAATGGAGCTAGATTCCCCTTCTGAAACCAGTAAGAGGGAAACAGGGAAACTTTCATAGGAGTAAATCAGAGTGGACAAATCCAGCTTAGACTAAACCTGTCTCCAAGTTGGTTAACAAGCTATATACCACTGCCTACCTAGACTATGGAGCTTTTGAAAGTTCCATCTGTCTGCTCCACAGTTATTCTAGCAGATGGAGAGACTGATCCCAGGGTTCAGTAAGATAAGAGGGTGGATGCAGCTCTGTGCAAGAACTTTGAGGCATCAGCCACCACATTCAAGGCATCTACCACCAACTCTTTCTTTTCCAGAACTGTCTTCATGTGGGCAGAAGACAAGAATTTTACCTCCAAATCAGTAAAGGATAGCCTCAAAAGAAACAGCCCATACAAAATCACTCCTGGATGATTCAGCACTTGATACTCTACAACTTAATGCCAGAGCAATGGCTACTAGCATCCTTGCCAGGAAAAACACCTTGGCTGTACAATTGGGACATAGAATCATAGAACAAAATCATAGAATAGTAGAGTTGGAAGGGGCCTATAAGACCATTGAGTCCAACCCACTGCTCAATGCAGGATCCTGGGTTCCAATCCCAACTGGCAAACTCCATGTTTGAAGGGGCTGACCTGTTTGGTGGCCCCCTAAAAACGGTTTTAGTCGAAACCAACGACAAAAAGAAAGCCCTTCCCATCTCAAAGAAGAAAGACAGGAGAAAGAAAAGACAGTTTTCCTTTCAGATCAACAAGTATTAACCCAGGGCCCATCCTTTAGGGGCCTCTAAACCTAGGTGGAACCGCCCTCCCAGAACATCTGTTAAGAGGACAAACATCTGGATTCTCTTCCAACTCATCCAGTAAAGTTTCAAAGAAATACCAGTCCACTTGGCAGCGGTGGAGCCCAGACTTGCCTGCAGATCGGGGGATGACTGCTTCATTTCACCCAGCTGTGGAACTGCACCACAATGGATCTCTGTGTGAGGCGGACAATTTCCAGGAGATACACACTGGAATTGGCCTCCCCTCCAGGGACAAATTTGTGGCATTTCCTGTATCTTAAGACCCATCAAAACATCAGCATTTCCTGAGGGCCATACACTGTCTCTCAAGGCCGCTGTCAAGGGCTCCTTGGAGGTCTCTCTCTGTCTAAACCAGTAGCCAAGTCCAGACACAGACAAAGGAATTCTTTTCAAAGCTTTATTCTTCTTTTACAACTTAACAACTATACTGATTGCAACTAGATCTGAGCAGCACAGTACCTATGCCCTACGTTGGAACAGTTGGTCCCCGTTTGAAAGGGAATTACTGGCAGACCCCTGAACTTAAGGACTAGGGAGAGTCCCTCCCCTTTTCCCTTGGATCCTCTGGGCGCAGCCGTTGTTTACGCGCCAACCTGGCACTTCGCCTCCTTTCCGCGCCCTCCATCTGGCGCCGCTCTCTGCGTCTGCGTCGCGCATCCACCAAGTCTGCTATCTGTGCTTGGTCACTCCCTAGACTGCTAACTAAACTAGGAATGCTGGTGGGAGGAATCTCCATCAGCTGTTGGTCCTGGGAAAGAGGAGCGCGCTCGTCTCCCAGGAGCGACTGCTCTTCCTCAGAATCAGAACTACTCTGGGATTCTATGGGCTCAGTGTCCACCCTGACAGCCATAGAAATTCTTCCAGAAGAAGACATCAGCTGTGGGATTTATTCCATTTTTTTCTTGGTTCCCAAGAAAAGCAGAGACATCAGGGCCATTCTCGATCTAAAATGGGTTAACAGGTAGATGGCCAAGGAACGTTTTAAGATGGAGACCCTCAAATCCATTGTGGAGGCAACTGCAGAAGCAGAGTTTCTAACATCCATCAACCTGTCAGAAGTGTATCTACATGCTCCAGTCAGACAAGACCACTTCTTTTTAAGACTCTTAAATTCTTCTTCGTGGTCTCTGTGTGCGGAGCCTTGATACGGGAAACTTCTGTAGCTGAGGAACTTTTGGTGGGAACCCTTCACCTACCATCCCAATGTACATACTCCAACAAATTCCCGCTCAATCCCTCAGTTCTTTGTCGACTGCCATTGTGACAGCCAGGGGCGTCATTAGGGGATACCTGGGCATGGGCCCTGGATCTTTTGAGCTGCGCCCTGGATCTTTTGAGCTATCCTAATTGCCTTTTTTTAACATTTTCCCATTGACTTGCATTGGAAAACAGAAATGGTCATAGCTTTTTTAGTTTGTACAATAAATACATACGATAAGGTCCAGTGGCTTTTGTGCTAGTCACAGGTAAAATTTGTGATTTTCGAGAAAATCTGTCAAAGCAAAAGAGCTATAATTTTTTTGTTCTTCCACATATATGCATGGAATTTGGGGACCTGGCAGCCGCCATGGAGCTGACTGAGCCTGCCAAAGTTCAGACAGTTAGGTCCAGTGGCTTTTGTGCTAGCCATGCATAAAGTTTCCTTTTCTCAAAGACTAAAACTAAAAGTAAAAAACTGTCAAGCCACACAGGGGATTAGAGATCTTAATCAGAAGGTGTTTAAGGTGACCATTAGGAGATCAGTATCCCTAATCTTTGGTATAGGGTTGTTGTTTTTTTTGAGGTGCAAAAAAACCTCTCTCCCCCTACTTTTCTGCCCCTACATGCCCAGTGCTGGGAGCTTGCTTGCAATGAAATTTTGAAGAGGGAGAAGGAAGGGAAGAAAGAGCTCCATGTGAAATAGTGGTATTTCACACAGCATCTGATTTTACTGCCCCAAACTGGAACCTTTGGCTTCTGCAGAAGTTTAGTAGCTTCAGTACAGCAAAGGATCCAATCAGCCTCCACAAACTTCTTTCTTCCCCTCCACTTCAGTTTCTCCTAAATAGCTGTAGAACTCAAATTATTCCAAAAGAAGGGTTAGGACTATGTGGCGTCTTGATCGAGGAACTGCTGAAGCTTTTAAATAGGTTCTACAGTTGTAAAAAAGGTAGAAAAAGCCCTCAGCCACTTCACCTCATAAAGTTGATTTAAGTACATGCAATCCTTACAAACCCTCCGCAGCCTCCTAAATTCCTCTTTTTTGTAATTTCCCATGGTAGTAACAGGATGCATAAAGACTCATTTTTCCAAACTTTGACTCGGGTTTGGTGCTGAGCTTGAACTGGTCGGACTATAAATTGACTTGAGTAGAAGCGGGGTGTTTTCCAAAACGCTGAATCAGGGTCTGAGTTGAAGGCGGGGGCAGTGCAGACTTATGTATGTATGTAATCTATACACACACGCAAGCACACCATATGCGCACGCGCGCGCCACACACACACACACACACACACATATATATATATATATTAGAGGTGCGCTTAGACTCGAATATAATATATATATATATATGCGTGCAAATTTGTGTTATGGGCCTGTGCCCCGGTTCTTTTAAGAACCTAGCAACGCCCCTGGTGGCAGCACTCAATTGAAGGGACTGCTTGCTGTTGGTGATTTTGCTGAGGAAAACACCTGTTGCTTTTCTCTCTCTCTTTTTCTTTTTTCTTCTTGTTAGTATTTCTTTCACGTTTTTTCGTGTTCAGTTATTTTTCTTTCGGTTCACAGCAGTTGGTGGATCATCAAGTGTCCTTGGGTGTATGGCCGTTAAGGCCCCTTTTGGGAAGTGTGTTCGCTGTGGGGGTAAACTGCCACCCACTGATAGACACTCATTGTGCCTTCTTTGTCTGGGAGAAGGGCACGTTGTTGAAGGGTGCCATCATTGCATGTCCTTCAGCAAGCAGGCATGGAAGAACCGTGCTGATAGACTTAAGGCAATCCTCTGGGAAAGGGTTTTGAAAGCGGTGGGCACCCCAAAAAAATCTATGTTGTCTGCATCAGATCCACAACCAGACAAGGTGCAGGTAGTGGATAAGTCTCCTCAGAAGGAAGGATTGACACCTGCTGCACCTTCCCAGTCAGCTCTGGCTCTAGCTACAGGCCATTCTGACCCGCCTACTCCAGGTCGTTCCCTGGCAGTTTCTCTGGCAAAAAAGTTGTTGAAGTCTTTTCAGCCTTCTGAGGGTCAAAAGAAGAAGAGGAGGAGGAGGGAGTCAAAAAATCTTACCCCTCCAATCGAGGCTGTGCCTTGCTTACCGACTCCTCCATTGTTGGATTCAACAATTCCAATGGCTGTCCCACCATCGGTATTGCCGTCTGTACCAGTACTGATGCCATCTGTTTCAGAAGGGGAAATACATGACTCCATGCCAACTTGGGACCAAGAGGTTAGGGGCAATGATTGTAGCCATTCATACCGAGAGTCTTCTCCGTCAGTCTGTTCTGCTTACTCATGTAGGGGTGAAAGGCCTCCTCCCTTTCGGCAGTCGTACGATCGCGACTGGTCTAGATCAGCTCACTCTGACTGGGATAGAGGATTGGATTGGTGGCTTCCTCCACGACATCATTACAAGTAGGATGAATGGAATTATTATCGGCCTCATCCTTATTCTTACTAACATTTTGCTTACCTGGAAACTCAGTGTTGCCATCAGGAGTTCCCTCAGTCAGCTTCCATGTCTAGGCCACCAGTTTTGGAGACCTTTATGCTTCCTCCACTGCCAGTGCCAGTGGTACGGGCACCACCTCCTGTCTTGAGGTCACCTGGTCCTCAGCCATCAACTCCTAAGGTGGCAGATATGTAGGCCAATATGGGCCAGAGAGCCTCGCCTCCATTGCATCGGGATCCCTCTCCTAGGCCTCACAATCAAGACCTTCATCACAGCTCCTTTGCCTCCCCAAGAGAAGATTATCAGTCTGACTCCGCTTCAGTGTCATCTACTGCTCCCTCAGTTTCATCTCCTGACAGTGCTGTGGGCTCACAAGACCTGTCCTCGCCCTCAGAGGATATGGGGCATTTTTCTGAACAGATTTTGAGAATGGCCCAGTCACTGGGGTTGGAGACTCAACAGTCTATGAAGAGGATTAAGGACCCAGTCTTTGATGTTCTTCATTCGGAGCCTACTGCTCCTGTGGCCATCCCATTTCTTCCAACATTGTTACAAATGGTACAGCTTTCCTGGAAGGCTCCCTCCTCCATGACACCAACATCTAAAAGGCTGGAGAGCATGTACAGAGTACAGGAGAGGGATGTTATATTCTTATTTACTCATCCTCCTCCGAATTTGGTGATTGTTGAGTCCTCGCAGGGTAGGTCTCATTGTGTTCACTTTTCTCCAGTTGATGAGGGGGGCAGGAGATTATGTATTTATTTATTTATTATTATTGCATTTATATCCCGCCTTTTTTCCTCTTGCAAGGAACCCAAGGCGGCTTACATTATCCTCCTCCTCTCCGTTGTATCCTCACAACAACAACCCTGTGAGGTAGGTTGGGCTGAGAGTCTGTGACTGGCCCAAAGTCACCCAGTGAGCTTCCATGGCCAAGTGGGGACTAGAACCCGGATCTCCCAGCTCCCAGTCCATCACTCTCACCACTACACTACACTGGCTCTCAGATTAATAAATCTCAGATTAGATTTGATGGATAGACGTATATATTTATTTGCTTCCCTTGGACAATGAGTCACAAATTACTAGGCAACCATGGCTCGCTATCAGCTTTTTTTTGTGGGAGAAGATGGGTTCATTGTGTGATTATCTCCCAGGTGATGGATATGAGTTTGCCCATGTTTTTCAGGTGGAAGCAACCAGAGTAGCAAGGTAGCAGATTAATACTGCGCAACACCAAGCAGATTGTGATGCCAAGGCGATGGTGGGAGCAATTGTGCTCTGTAGGCATGCTTGTTTTTGTTCAGCTGGACTTACACAGGAGGCACGTTCTCGGATTGAGGACCTTCCATTCGATGGTGATGGGTTGTTTAATTCTAAGACTGATGAGGCCATGGATACCATACAGAAGGAGAAGGTCATGGCATGGAAAATGGGGTTTTCACAAGCCCAGCCAGCATTTAAGCGATGCAGATGGTACCGTCAATCGACTTTCCAGCAGTCTCGGCCTGTCGGTGATCGGCAGCCATGCAAGCAACCAGCATCACAGCAGAAGCATTAATTTCCTTTGGCATTGCACTTCTCATCGTCTCATCGGAGATCCAACTAAGGGAAAAAGCAACGCCTTTGACTACACCATGCTACCGCCTTCCTTGGACAGCCCTCCTTTCTTTGGCTCCTGTCTTGCCACCTGTGTTACGGCATGGGAGGAGGCAACAACAGATTCTTGGGTTCTGGAGATTGTTCACCGAGATTACAGAAGTGAGTCTGATGCTCTCCCTCCTTTTTCAGGCATTGCAACCATGACTTCATCTCCGGTACTTTTAGAAGAGATGGATAACCTCCTGCTGAAAGGCTCAATCAAGCTGGTGCTTCCCACAGACATGCAGGGGGGTTTCTATTCCCAGGATTTTACAGTGCTAAAAAGAGACAGAGGGCTTCGCCTGATTCTGGACCTCAGGGGGATGAACACATTCATCTCACCCAAAACAGTTCAGAATGATGACCTTGACTTCAGCCTACCTTTATTGCAGACAGGAGATTGATTTGTGGTCATTGACTTAAAAGACGCATACATTCATATTGCAAGAGAGGAGTTCAGCCATTGTTTTCTCTGGTTTGCAGTCAACAGCCTCCCTCACCAATTCTGGGTTTTACCATTTGGGCTTGCCATGGCTCCAAGTCTTATGAAATGTATGGCCATGGTGTGTGCTCACCTGAGACTACAGGGAGTAAGATTTACCCTTACATTGACGACTGGCTTCTGGTTGCTCAATCAGAGCACCAGTTGTAAAGTGCCATTCTGCAGGCGTTGGATCTATTGGAAGACTTTGATTTATGCATAAACATGGAGAAGTTGGTTTGAATCCAACCAGAGTTATCCAGTTTGTTGGAGTGTCCATAGACTCTTGTCAGAAGTCAAATGTTTCTGCCTCGGGATCTTGCACAAACGTTGGTAGAGCTGGCTACCGAAATTCAGACCCCTCATACCATGACTGCTTACACAGTAGAGAAGTTGCTGGGGTTGATGGCAGCTATGTCAGCAGTGGTACAATATGCCCGCCTTCTCATGAGAATGCTACAGAACTGGTTTATAAGGTCCTTTGATCTTTGACAAGAGGCACGAAAACTCCACCTGTGCCTCCCTACTGTAGTCAAAGCTTTGCTTTGGTGGTGGATGGTGCTGCCTAACCTCATATAGGGCACATCTTCCCAGCATCCTACTCCAACATGGGTTGTTACAACGGATGCCTCTCTACAAGGGTGGGGTGCTCATTGCGGAGGCCTCTTGATTTAAGGGCTGTGGTCAGAGAAAAAGGCCAGCAGCCACATCAGTGTTTTAGAACTTCTCGGTGTCAACAAGGCTCTGAGAGCATTCTAGGATGTCGTTCACAACTGTCATATTCAAATCGCATCTGACAACACAACAGTTGTGTATTACCTCAACAAACAAGGAGGGAGCCACTCGATACCATTACTTTGTCTCATGATATGGATCTTGGAGCAGTGCATTGCTTGAAGTATCATCCTCACTGCAATTCATGTGGCAGGCAAAGAGAACTGTTCGGCAGACCACCCCAGTTGCTCTATTCCAAAATCCGAAGAATGGAAACTCAAGATGAGCGTATGCAACTGGCTGTTCAGTCGATGGGATCGCCCTGCTATAGACTTGTTTCTGTCTGAGAAGAATGCTGTGTGCAAGATGTTCTGCAGCCAAGTGGACAGAGGTACATGGCCCCCAGGAGACATGTTTACAAGGAACTGGAATGGAAGTTTTCTTTACATGTTTCCCCCCTTTCCGCTCCTCACCAGGGTGGTGGCAAAGGACAGTGTGGACCGCATTCTGATTGTGCCATGGTGGCTGAGGCAGCCGTGGTTTGCCAGACTCCTGCGCCAGGCCAGGGGAGAGTATCTTTGGCTCCCATCAATACCGACTCTGCTCTCCAGAGACGGAGGCAAGGTAAGACATCCAGACCTACTTACTTGTGTCTTACAACATGGAGGATCTGGCCTTCGGTAGAATGGACTTACCTGCACCTCTTCAGTCTGTTCTTTAAGCAGCTAGGAAATCTGCCACCAGGAAATTGTAAGTGGATACGTTTTATGTTTTTTGCCAAGGACAATGATTTTGACCCTGCCCGCTGTACTATACAGGACATACTGAATTTTTTATTCTTGCTACGTGATCAAGGACTTAAGTATTCCTCTCTCCAAGTTTATATAGCAGCCATTTTCATTGCCTCTCCTGTTGACAAAGGCTCATCTGTTTTTTCTCATCCTCTGGCTTGTCAGTTTTTGAGGGGAGTTAGAAACTCCCCTCCTTGCCCCTCCTGTGAAACCTCTGGTACCGGCATGGGGCGTATCAGCGGTGCTACATGCGCTTACCAGAAAACCCTTTGAGCCAATTGCTATGGCAGATCTTCAGCTTCTCTCTGTCTAAAAGTGGTGTTTTTAGTGGCCATTACCTTGGCCCGGCACTCAGGAGAGTTACGTGCCCTTAGAGTGGACGCTCCATCCCTACGTTTTCATAAGGACAAAGAAGTTCTTCATCCATACATTGCTTTACTGCCTAAAGTTGTTTCAACCTTTCATTTGGGTCAGGATATAGTTCTTCCTGCCTTTTTCACCTTGCTCTCAACAACACTTGAGAAGACACTGCACACCTTAGATGTTCGCAGGGCTCTGGCATTCTATTAAGCGAGAACGGAGTTGTTTCGTTGATCCCAGCATTTTTTATGGGAGAACTAGGAAGGGACTCTCTGTTTCTTCGCAGCACCTAACGTCCTGGTTAGTTCAGGCTATTAAATTGCCTTATAAACTGGAGTGCGTGGACTTGTCTGGTCCGCTGACAGTGCACTCACCTAAAACAGTAGCAATATCAATGGCGTTTGAGAGATAGAGGTGTCAATACCAGTTGTCTGTCAGGCTGCGACGCGGTCTACCCCTTCCACTTTTGTCAAGCATTATCGTCTCGAGGTTCAAGCTCATAGAGACTGCTTCTTCGGCCAGACGGTTCTGTCAGAGATTCTTCGATGAGGACACCGGCCTGCCTCCTGGTACGGAAGCTTGTTATTCACCCATATGTGAGATACACAAAGACCATGAAGAAGAAAGGCAGGTTGCGTACCTTAACTGTAGTTCTTCGAGTGGTCATCTGTGCATTCACACAACCCACCCACCAGCCCCACTTCGGTG
Source organism: Heloderma suspectum (assembly GCF_057233095.1). NCBI lineage: Eukaryota > Metazoa > Chordata > Lepidosauria > Squamata > Helodermatidae > Heloderma > Heloderma suspectum. The sequence goes on from NC_139459.1 coordinate 283,751,524, forward strand.
TCAATACCATGTTTTATTGTTGGTACTGAGATTCCTTTGGTCTCTAAGGGGGCCACAACTGGTGGTCTCCTTGGAACTGAGGGATTGAGCCAGAACCCGTTAGAGTATGCTCCTTGGGATGGTAGGGGAAGGGTTCCCACCAAAAGTTCCTCAGCTATAGAACTTTCCCAAATTGCGTAGAGCCCATATATGTGAATGCACAGATGACCACTCGAAGAACTACAGTTACAGTTAAGCAAGCAACCTGCCTTTCTTAAGATTTTCTTATGACAACAGACCCTACCAGTATTAGGCACTCCCATTCAGGCTGTCAAGAATGAATCTGAGCATGTAGAGATGTCTAGTAGCTCGAATTTAGAATGGGAACAGCCAGAAAAGAGGGAGGCACCCTCCCTAGTGAGCTCAGATAGGGCAAAGCTTTCTTCCCAAGACCTTGACACACAGATAGCTCAGCCTGAACGCCCCACCCCCTTTCCTCCACCATGAGAACCCAGGCTTCAGAGGAGGAGGAGAGTGAGGGGCATGACTTTAGGGATGCTAGAGTCCATCACAGAGCAAAGCAGGAAAAGTTATAGGTGGGGCTCAGACTCTCCACCAAGTTGGACACTTGTGAAAGCCTGTGTAGGAGGGAGTCACCCTAGGGGAGGGGCATCTCTGTGAAGCTAGCCTGGCTGAGAAGTTCTTGCTCAGACAGCTGGCAACTTCTCTAACTTCCACTTCCGGCTCCTCTGTTGATATTCATAGATGTGTGGATTAGCTGTTTCATTGCAGTCTGAGAGTTTCCTAGAATCTGCATTTGTAAAGAAGCTAGTTGTTAACTAATAAAGTAGTGAGCCTGAAGCCTTGTTTCCTGGAGTGTGTTGATTGCGAAGGGGGAGGATGAAGGAATGTGACACAGGCTGACTTAAGACACCCAGAGTATTTACCAAGATACTTGTGACTGTGGTGGTCCATCTCCATACAACAATATGTGAAGCAGCAACCTGGGCATACATTTACTAGCATTATAAAATGGATGCTTCTTCTTCAGCAGATGCAACCTTTGGGTAAAAGCTGCTGCAGAAGATCATGGTGGCTTAGTGTGCTGGTCCCTTTTATCCCACCCAGGGAATGTGAGTACTGCTCTGATAAGCCCTGAGGTTAAGGAATGCTCTCCGTGAAGCTCTGAAGAAAATAGATTTTTTTCTTACCATAAATTTCTGTTCTCAGAGCCTCACAGAGGGCATTCCACCCACCCTCTCTGGGGACCAGAATTGTGAATTTACAGTAGGGAGGAAGTTGGTTACAGCTCCTGCTGCCACTGTACATGTGTGGGGGGTGGGGTGGGGAATTCCTGGGTTCAGTTTTTCCCTGTTGGATAGTGTTGTTGTTAAGACCTGGTAGGGTTCCAGCTCCTGTTTACTCTTTCTTCTTTTTTATACCTGTCCCGGGTGTAGTTCTGCTTGTTTTTTTTACTACAGTGCGGAGTTAAAGGGTTGCTTGTTCTGCCAGTCTGGTCTTGGTGGGCAGGGTAGCACCTCCCCCTGAAGAAGTACCATTTGGCTCTGCCTACATGCTCCAGAGGGAGGCACCATCCCAAGGTTAAGAAATTCCCTCCACTAGGCTCTGAGAACAGAAATTCATGTTAAGGCGCACTTTTGCCTTCTCACCTATGGGAGTGAGAGAAATCCCTAGCTCCTCCTTTATCTGACCTTGCCAAGAAGTAGAGAATAGCTCACTTTGTGCTGTACAACTGTTTTCTCATTTTAGACAAGATGTAGTGTCCCAGGCTCCTACATGCTCAAAGTCACTCCTACTTCCTGCATATAGCCCCTTCCTGTCATGGAGGAAGGCACTGTAGACACTAGCAGAATATAAAAGGGAAATGACATCAATTGCAGCTCCTCTTAGTTGCATTTACACTGAATTTGCATTTTCTATAAAGGCTTTTTCTGGGCAGGCAAAACTAAATTTTGAGTAACTTTTACTTTACTGGTGTTTAATCAAATTTGTATTCTGTTTTTGAAAATGAAGAGTTTGATTATTAATAATATACCTAATTTCCCCCCCTGGCTTTTTCTAAAGCTCCTTTACCTCTCTTTTTCTTTGTTACACTGATTCCTCTCCTACTCCTTAAGGCCTTGGAATATCTTTTCAAGTTTATTGTTCAGTCTCGGATCCTTTACTCCAGAGCTACTTGTGGAATGGAGGAGGAGCAGTTTAGAGCCAGCATCCAAGAGCTTTTCCAGTCCATCAGATTTGTGCTCAGCCTGGATAGCAGGAGCTCAGAGACTCTCATCTTTACACAGGTTAGAAATATTCAGTGCTTCAGTTAAATGCTGCATGTGAGCACACAATTAATAGCCTTGCTAATTATACTGAAACAGAGCTGCTACCCTACATTGAAGTGTGTGTGTGTCAGGGGAAGGGCCTTTGGTTAAATACTCTTTTGCATTCCTTTAATGTTTCTATTTAATGTCCTGCTCAGAAGCATGTTTCAGAATTGGCATTAAGTGAACTGATGATGAAAAATGATGAAGCAGGAGTAGTTTAGACTGATGCTCTACGTTATAGTAACTGCAGCTGGCAAGTTATACTACTATGTAATAATTATAAACCCATAGAATCATCCTCCGTGTAAGCATCGCTGTTAAAGTTTGTTACAGACTATTGAGTATCAGACTATTATAGCCTCACTTTCAACTGGTAGCACTATAAACAGTCTGGCTACTTACTGTGTCAAGTATTGATAAATAGCTGTGATCCAAGGCCCTGCCTGTTAGCTAAACATGTATAACAAGTATGTACATGCTATAGCAAATGTAAATTAGGGTGCTTCCAGACAATGCTTTTATTGTGCAACTAGCTACACTAATGAACAGAACAGCTATATCAGTAGTACACACTGGCTTGGTTCACACGGTCACCACAGCTTAACAAATAACCCCAGAATAGACCATGGGTCATTTGAGGGTGTTTCCCCCTCAAAGAAGCCATGCTGCCTGGGTTTGGACAAGGAATGGGGGGCTTTCTTAATACTCTTCAGTTTTATATATCTCTTCAACTGTCCACTTCTGCGTTATGTTTTCAGACACATAGTACTAGTCAAGAAGATAAACCCTATCAGATTATGATAGTTGTCTTGGTAAAAGTAATCACAATGGGAAAAGGCACTCAGGAAGAAAATGCCAAGAAGTATCTAATATTGCTGCAGATTTGTGCAAGAAATATTTCTGACATATGTGATAGAACCTAGGGAAGGAATAGTTTGTTCTGTAAATGCATTATTTTAAGTTTTGTAGTCGTAGAAAAGGGAAAATCCATGATCACATTGTTCTCTGACCACTGACTCTGACTTTTTCACCAGTGACACTTTGTTACTTGAGGAGATTATATATTCATGAAACATGACCTGTTTTAATACTTCAAAAGTTTACCTTTTTGTTTCCCACTTGCCACTATGTTGCCCCTTAACCCTAACTGCCCCATAGGCCCCTCAGCCTGGAGGACAGGTGAGCGGAGCTGGGACATGTGCCCCCACAAAATGTAGTGGTACTTCAAGGCCGTCGTTTAATTCTGTAAGTAATTATCCCCATATGCTGCACAACTTTTCATCATGGATGTACCCAGTGACTGTTCTTCCCTATCTAATCCATTTTTCTGCACATAGAATTGAAATACACTGCACAGTTCCATGTTTGCAACTACAAGATGATTTTCAAAGCTCTGAAAATTTAAATATAAGGTCTACTCAGTTGTCTACATGAATCAGCTCCATTATGAAAACCAGTGATAAGAGAGAAAATATGAGACTAGTTATGACAGAGTCATAATAATGATAATGACAAGCAGTAATCAAAAAATGGTTACAGAAGATATTTAAAGACCTGAAAGGTTGGATCTTGGTTATCTCTCTCTCTCTCTCTCTCTCTCTGTGAATGACAATTATTTAAATATATGTATATGTAGCCACAAGAGTCAACAGTGAAAGGATAATTGATTTTGGCCTGGATTCTCTTTTTTCTTTCTCTCCTTACAGAATCATAGAATACTAGGGTTGAAGGGGCCTACACAGCCATCGAGTCCAAACCTCTGCTCAATGCAAGAATCCAAGTCAGAGCATCCCTGACAGATGGCTGTCCAGCCTTGTCTTGAATGCCTCCAGTGTGGGAGAGCCAACTACCTCCCTAGGTCATTGGTTCCATTGTCGTATTGCTCTATCAGTCAGGACATTTTTCCTGATGTTCAGCCGGAATCTGGCTTCCTGTAACTTGAGCCCATTATTCCGTGTCCTGCACTCTGGGATGATTGAGAAGAGATCCTGGCCTTCCTCTCTGTGACAACCTTTCAAGTACTTGAAGAGCGCTATCATGTCTCCCCTCAGTCTTCTCTTCTCAAGGCTGAACATGCCCAGTTCCTTCAGTCTCTCTTCATAGGGCTTTGTTTCCAGTCCCCTAATCATCTTTGTTGCCCTCCTCTGAACCCTCTCCAGTTTGTCTGCATCCTTCTTAAAGTGTGGTGCCCAGAACTGGACACAGTACTCCAGATGAGGCCTAACCAGTGCTGAGTAGAGGGAAACTAGTACTTCCCGGGATTTGGAAGCTATGCGTCTATTAATACGGCCCAAAATAGCAGTTGCCTTTTTTGCAACCACATCACATTGTTAGCTCATCTTCAGCTTGTGATCTACAACAATTCCAAGATCCTTCTCGCTGGTAGTGTTGTTGAGCCACGTATCTCCCATCTTGTAACTTTGCATTTGGTTTCTTTTTCCTAGGTGCAGAACTTGGCATTTATCCCTATTAAATTTCTTTCTGTTGTTTTCTGCCGAGCACTCCAGTCTATCAAGATCACTTTGAATTTTGTTTCTTTCTTCCAAAGTATTAGCTATCCCGCCCAATTTGGTGTCATCTGCAAATTTGATCAGCATTCCCTGCACCTCCTCCTCCAAGTCATTAATAAAACTGTTGAAGAGCACTAGGCCCAGGACTGAGCCCTGCAGTACCCCGCTCGTTACCTCTCCCCAGTTTGAGAAGATCCCATTGATAAGCACTCTTTGCATCCGATTATGTAGCCAACTGTGGATCCACTGGATCATTGTTTCATCTAGCCCACTTTGAGCTAGTTTGCTCATCAGGATATCATGGGGCCCTTTGTCGAAAGCTTTGCTGAAGTCGAGGTATATTGGGATTGATGTCAGACTGCCTGGTCTGTAGTTCCCAGGTTCCTCCTTTTTACCCTTTTTCAAGTTAGGGACAACAGTAGTCCTCCTCCAATCATCTGGCACTTCACCCGTCCTCTGTGATTCACAAAGAGAATAGACAGTGGTTCTGAGAGTTCTTCTGCCAGTTCCGTTATTACTCTAGGATGCAGTTCATCTGGCCCTGGAGATTTGAACTCATTCAAAGTCATTAGGTGTTCCTTGACCATATGCCTATCGATCTCAAGCTGCAATCCTGCCCCTTCAACCTGTACTTCGCCTTTGCCAGGGGGGTCTTAGACCCTCTTTTGGGAGAGGACAGAGCCAAAGTAGGAATTGAGCACCTCCACCTTTTCTTTGTCATCTGTTATCATTTTGCCATCCTTGTTTAATAGTTGAACCACCATTTCTTTCCTCTGTCTTTTACTATGCACATATCTGAAGAAGGCCTTTTTGTTGCTTTTAGCATTCCTTGCTAACCTCAGCTCATTCTCAGCTTTAGCCTTCCTGATGCCATTCCTGCAATTCTGTGCTGCCTGCCTGTACTCTTCCTTTGTTGCTTGGCCTTCTTTCCACTTCCTATACATGTCCTTTTTTGTTTTCAGGTCATCTCTAAGCTTTTTGTGAAGCCACATTGGCTTCTTCTGTTGTCTTCCACCTTTTCTTCTTGTTGGAATTGTTTGTAATTGTGCCTTGAGAATTTCCTTTTGTAAAAGCTCCCACCCATCTTGGACTCCTTTTCTCGTTAGAGTCGCTTGCCATGGGACCTTACTTCTCATTGTTCTGAGTTTATTAAAATCAGCTTTCCTAAAATCCAGGGTACGTGTTTGACTACACTCGGCTTTTGCTTCCCTTAGAACCAAGAACTCAAGTATAACATGGTCGCCTTCCCCCAGAGTTCCTGTAACTGCTACTTTATCCACTAAGTCATCTCTGTTGGTTAGGAACAAGTCAAGGATAGCCGATCCTCTAGTTCCTTCCTCTACTTTCTGTAGGAGGAAGTTATCCATCACACAAGTCAGGAATTTCCTGGAGGGCCATGTTTCGCAGAATTTGTCTCCCCCAAAAATATCGGGGAAATTGAAGTCCCCCATTACTACTACATCATACTTCCTTGAAGCATTGGCTATTTGCTTTTCAAAAGTTTCATCCTCATCTTCTCCTTGATTGGGTGGCCGGTAGTAGACTCCGACCACCAGGTTCCTTTTATTCTTTGCTCCATTTATTTTGATCCAGATGCTCTCGATGGGGCTACCAAGCTCATCCTCCTGTATTTCTGTGCAGAGATATGTATTTTTCACATACAGTGCAACCCCACCTCCCTTTCTGTTCCTCCTGTTCTTTTTGAACAAGTTATATCCTTCAATTGCTGTATTCTAGTCATGAGAGTCATCCCACCAAGTCTCAGTTACACCTATCAAGTCATAATTTCCCTCTTGTATTAAGAGTTCAAGTTCGTTCTGTTTGTTTCCCATACTGTGGGCATTAGTATATAGACATCGAAGACCATGTGCTTCATGGTCTGGCTTTCTTCCTACATGTTTCAGAAGACTATTATTGGGCGCTATTAGAGCTGTTCTCTCCATTGCGGTGCATGAGCCTTCGTCTATTGTTACCCCCAACTTTACATCTCTCTTCGCCGTAGGATTCAGTTTAAAGCTCTCCTGATGAAGTTCTTCATGCTGTGGCCAAACACATTCTTCCCATCCTTTGTGAGGTGCAACCTGTCCCTTGCCAACAGCCCATCTTCCAGAAAGTATAGTCCGTGGTCCCAGAATCCAAATCTCTTGCGCCAGCACCACCTTCGTAGCCAGTCATTCACCCGGAGTATTTTTCTTTCCCTTTCTATCCCTCTTCTAACTACTGGAAGGATGGATGAGAAAACTATCTGGGTTCCAACGTTCTTGAGTTTCCTTCCCAAAGCTTCAAAGTCTGATGTGATTTCTTCGTGGCTCCGCTTGGTGGTATCATTTGTTCCCACATGGATGAGAAGAAAGGGATACCTGTCAGTGGGCTTTATGAATGCAGCCAACCTTTCAGTCACGTCTCTAATCCGTCCTCCCGGGACACAACATACCTGGCGAGTCCCCAGGTCTTCGCGACATACTTAGGTTTCCATCCCATACAGCAAGGAGTCTCCCACTACTACTTCTCTTCTTGCTGTTGTAAGCCTGGGTTTCATCGCCTCTGCTTGACTGACCTTCAGCCTCTTGTTCACTCTCATGCAGGTTCCCCTGTGATTCTTCCTCTGCAGGCTGTCCTCCAGTCTCATCCTCAAGTACCTGGAATTGGTTCCACAGCTCCACTTCTTCAACTGGTGCAGAGTGGCTTCTAGTTCTTCTGCTCCTGTCACCTTTTTCCAAGGAGTATCCTTTACTGCATTTTTCCTCACCTCAGCATTTCCCACTTCTGCCTCAGCTTACTGTTGCTCTTCAAGCTTCTGTTCTTCACTTTGCTGTGTTCCACCGTTCTGCCCAAGAACTCTTCATGTTCTCTTATTCCCTGGGGGGTCAACAGTTGCCGCTCCAGTCCTCTTACTTTTTCTTCCAGCAACGTGATCAACTTGCGCTTGTTGCAGGCGTAGGCCATGTTGTTCTCAGGCAAGAAAACAAACATTGCACACACCTTGCAGGTCACCACCACTGGAGAGTCTTGTCCTTCCATAGCCTCTTATCCCTTTTTGTGTCTAGCTTTCTGATTGTTCTAGACTAGCCTGTGCCAGCTCCTCTACTCAGTAGAGGTTAAAAGCAGAGTCCCACCTAAATATTCTCCATACGCAGACCCTAATGCACATTTTAAAATTATGTTTTGGCTCACGCCAATGACACACCTTCCAGCGGCCTCACTTGGATTGGTAAATTCTAGAACATTCTATATTTGGATTTTCCATGGTGATGACACCAAACAGCAATGTGTTCTCTCTAATTACAGGTTTTCTGGTATCCCAGTTTCTAAATACATGTATTACTGGAAATAACACCAGTGTTTAATAAGATAAATATTTCCACCAATATGGACTTGATTTAGCTTAAACAAGTAAAAATGTTGAATATTTAGTTGTTACCCTCTTTCATTATGGCTATTCTTATCTCGAATGTAGGTCATTTTGAAAGTGTAAAATGTAATCAGAAATATATTACGAAGGTACAGAAATATCAACATCTCAGCAGAACTCTTCAATTCTTTCTCAGCTAAGCATTATTGGTGTTTTGCCATCTTCCAAGGCCATACAGTAAAATAAAATGATTTGATATAAAAGACCATATTAGGGAGATATACAGAAAGCTGTCAAGCTTGTCTAGCTTATTCTTAAGCTACTGCTCCCGTGTGACCTTTCCATTTGCTCATCTTTACTGAAGTTCCCAATTCCTAGAGCAAGAGTGGGAAACCTCAGGCCAATGGGCCAAATCCAGTCCCCTTGGAGGCCAAATCCGGTCCCCTAGGGATCCAAATCCGGTCCCCTTGGGGGCCAAATCCGGTCCTCTGGGGTACCCCAAATAGCCACATATCCTTTCCCCCCAGCCACTGATTGGTGATTTCCTGACTTTTGCACAGTTCCCCTCCCCCCTTGTAAAAGTTGAAATGCCTCTCCTGGGGCTTAATGACTGGCAGTAAGAACTTTAAGCCAAAAGTACTAGTTTCCCTCTATTCAGCACTGGTTAGGCCTCATCTTGAGTACTGTGTCCAGTTCCGGGCACTACACTTTAAGAAGAATGCTGTCAAACTGGAGAGGGTTCAGAGGAGGGTAACTAAGATTATCAGGGGACTGGAAACAAAGCCCTATGAGGAGAGACTGAAGGAACTGGGCATGTTTAGCCTTGAGAAGAGAAGACTGAGGGGAGATATGATAGCGCTCTTCAAGTACTTGAAAGGTTGTCACAGAGAGGAAGGCCAGGATCTCTTCTCAATCATCCCAGAATGCAGGACACGGAATAATGGCTGAAGTTAGAGGAAGCCAGATTTTGGCTGAACATCAGGAAAAACATCCTGACTGTTAGAGCAATATGACAATGGAACCAAAGACCTAGGGAGGTGGTGGGCTCTCCCACACTGGAGGCATTCAAGATGAAGCTGGACAGCCAAGTGTCAGGAATGCTTTGACTTAGATTCCTGCACTGAGCAGGGGGTTGGGCTTGATGGTCTTATAAGCCCCTTCCAACCCTACTATTCTATGATTCTATATGCTACTAGATTTGTCTTCACTTCGTTTGCCTTTGGCCCACCCACGGCTGGAATGCAGCCTTTGAAACTGCCTTTGAAACTGAATTCAGTTCTTGGGTTGAAAGAGGTTCCACATCCCTGCCTTAGAGTGACATAATACTGTCCCAAGTTGCTAATGGATATTAACCACTTACATGTCATCTATGAACATGGTTCCACAGAATCATACAGCAAATTACTGAGGTAACAAAAGAAGACTGTGATTGACTTAGATGTATTTAAATTATAGCTTGAATGAACTGGATGGCATTAGGTCTTGTCTTTCTTTTCCCATCTGTAAAATGTGGATAATAGTAATTTACAAGGCTTATTTTGAAAATGAATAATGATTACAAATCATTTTAATCCTGCAAAGTTCTCCCTCCCACTCCCAATTTCATTGTGGTTGTTGAAGAAAAGCAAACAAACTGCAAACATGTCAACTTGGTACACGTTTTAAAGGTTTTAGGTTTTCTTTGGGGCTGATGATCCATCCTATCTGATTTTTTTGTTTAAGAAGTGATTATGCGAAGTTGTATTAAAACAATAAACAGCAATAATTATGAATACAAACTTCCCCTGTCATTGGAGTTTATACCTTCATTGTCTCAAAATATCTCTAGTTGTTGATATATTTTAACAATATAATTTGTGGGTGTATTGTAGTGCCTTTGTATATGCCCAAGACAAAAGATAATAGATTAATATGGTTGTGGAGACAACATGCTGAGGGAGATGGAATGCAAGGTGAAAAAGAATTTCATATTTTAGTTTAATTTGATTTAGAATAACTTTATACAGTTTATGATACTGTTATATATATTGCATTGGCTCCTACATTCTCTTGTGTGAAAAACTGAGAAATATCTTATAGATAAAGATGAACATTAAACGGTAATGGCTCACTGGGGAATCTGTGGCCCTCCAGATGATGATGGACTCCACCTCCCAGTCAGCCCGGTCAACAATCAGGGAAGTTGGGAGTGGTACCAACTGGAGGACCAGAGGTTCCTCAGTCCTACTTTAGAAGAAGAGTTGGGTACACATTACATAAAATTAGGGCTGTCCACTAATTAAAGAACTATTAGGCTACAATCCTATACCATTTACCTGGGACAAGCCCCATTGAACTCAATGTGTCTTAATTCTAAGTATACATATATAGGATTGCTCTCTTAGTTGAATAACTGCTTGATTGATTCATCAGTAAATTTAATTGATTAAGGGTGCAATCCTATCTAAATAGGCAGCTGCCTCCGAACTCGGAGCTGACCGCCTATCCAAAGCAAGGCAGGAGAAGCACAGGGGGATCGTTCCCTCCCTGCCCTGCTTTTTCTGCTAGACAGCCGATTGCGGCTGTCTAGCCACGGGGGGGTCGAGCGGGAGAGGAGGCTGCATGTACGACACATAGAATGTGTCGTACATGCAGTTCCGCTCTCCTCGCCCTGGAACACCCCCAGCCATGCTCCTTTTCAGCCGCTCTGGTCTCCTCTTCCGAGCGCGAAGGATGGGGCTTCTCCATGCTACCTCGGAGGCAGCATGGAAGTGGAGGGAGATCACTTTTCCGGGAACCAACCTCAGAATGTGGGCTCCAAGGTCAGTTCCCGGAAAACAGCATTACCTATTGTTAGATAAAAAGTCCTTGCTTTCGGTTTAGAAGAAAAGAATGCCAGGCAGGCAGCAGTGGATCCAACACTATTTTATTGAACGTTTTGCAAAACGGGTGCAGAGCAGTCTGGACCCCGAGACACGTGTGCAAAAGCCCTTTATATCATATCGCTTCTATTGTTCTTACCAGTAACCAATGAAACAGTTATAGTACATCGGCTCACTAGGTCAATATCCAATAAACAGTCACTATTAGCTTACGAAGCTGTTAGTCATGAGCGCGTCAGTATGATTCCCTTTTTGCTCCGCCTATATTTTCCCGCCACTCGGGCTCTTACGTAACTTGAGACGCCAACAGTTATGGAGTCTCCTTTTTTTTCTAACACTATGGCCGTCTAGCTGCTGCCTAGCGGCCATAGGATTGCTCCCTAAATTTGAATAAACCTTTATATTACACAAACCTAAAAATAGGTACCTTCTTGGAATAACTTACAATTTAATAAACAAAACCTAATTGTTGGAAGGAAAGGCCCTCTTTAATATTTTCTTTGAATTATCTGTTACAGCAATATGTCACTATCAAACTATTTATTTATTAAAAAATTAAGAAAGTATGTTCTTAACTCCCCCCCTGACTACTTAGGTGATTAATCTGCAGATTAATTTTAAAATGTATTGATGAATCTAGTGATTGAGCTTATGGCCATAAATAAATAATTGGGATTCTCCTGCTGCTGATACGTCTCTTTGCTTTGACTGGGAAGAGATAATATTTTAAAAAGAGCTGAAGGGCAAATAATTGTCAGTGGCAGGAGTGGGGAACCTGTGGCTTGCCAGATCCTATTGCACTCCAAATCCCATCAGCCCCAGCCAGCATGGCTAATGGTCAGTGATGACAGGAATTGTAGTCCAGTGTCATCTGGAGGACCACAGTTTCTCAACCTACCCCGGCCCATAGCGTATGCACTTTTTTCCCAGTCAAACATGTGGGTTTGGATTTTTATGGGAAGAAGTACAAAAACTGGCAAACTTTGCAAACAGAAACAATGATGGGATGACTGAATACCATGAGCAACTATGTCTCTATTGTGTTACTTTCAAGTCTGGGAAACGTATGTCTTGACAAAGGAATCACTTGCCACAGATGAGTAGCTTCTTTAGACAAAATTTAGCAATTTGATCTAAAAAAAATCTAACACAATTCATTGTTAAGTATGGCTGAGAAATAATAGGTGATAAAATTTAGGTGTGGCTGAGCTTGGAAGTACTAGGATAACTAGGATTTACACCATGTGCAATATAATCCCATATATGTCTACTCAGAGGTAAATCCAATTGAGTTCAGTGGGACTTACTCCTAGGTGAGCATGCATAGAATTGCAGCCTTATTCAGGACCATTTGATTGTTGCACTGACTACAGAAGTTTAAGTGAAGTATAGATTTTTTCAGTGACTGGCTCCTTCTATGTCAAGAGGCAGTGCTTAATTTCTAAATGAGAGGTGCTTGCCTTGGAATCAGTCCTGCAAACCATGCCCTCTGATGTAGAAGGCCTGTCTCAGAGTTCCAGCTTCATGAGGAATATCATTTTTTCTATGATAGAAAAAGCACATTCTCAATATTCAGTCTCCCAGAGTTTCTCTTCTTGTGGAAGGACACAATGACAGTCATACAGAGATTGCATGTGGTAAAATGATGGCAATTATTTTATTAAATGCCAGATTTTGAACAACAGAATTTTGTTTAGGCTGCTAGTAGAGAAGATCCTGAGAACTTGGCCAATAAATTACAAATCTGAAGAGAGGTTAAAGCTAGTAAAGGAGAATAGGTCAAAGTGATGGGCAGAGGAAATTGGATTCAATACTGGGGAGTTGAATAAAATAAAGCAGAAAAGTGGGCAATCAAAGGACCAGAAGGAGGGGGGGGGACTGTACTGCAGGGAGGGCAGAGGGATGAAAAGCATATAGAGGTAGTTGTTTTTAACAGCAATGGGGTAAAAATGTGTATCATAGACATTTGGTAAAGGAAAACACTGAAAAGTACATAAACATCTTGGTAAGTAAAGAGAAAGGGTAGTCACATTTTACTAACTACATTGGAGAATGAAAGAGGGAGGATTTTTCAGGAGATATTATATGCAACATAATGGATTGGATTGCCCTTCTGCTAATGCAGAATTGCTCTAAGTTTAATTGACGGTGGGGCAAGGAGTGGGGTCACAACTGAGGACGAGAGGGTTAACTCTCCCCTCTCAAGCTGCAAATAGCCTCGCCTAATGCCAGCTCTGCGCACGCTCGCTTTGGGAACAGCTGACTTTGGGTTTGACTTCAAACCAGTGCTGGCATGCAGCCCCTAACGGGTTTTCACAAAGTAATGTGGCGCTCTGACCAAAACGTTTTGCCCAGCTCTGGGCTAATGAAAGGGTTCCTTCCATTTATTGAGGGGACAGCAATCCAGTGGAAGCTCCTGGTGGAAGAAAAGGGGCCACGATTTATGCAGATCTCCCCTTCAGGCCCTACACACACACACACACACACACCACCTCCAACATTGTTCTGGTTCTGAATGGTCCCCTTACCCTCCAGAACAGATCTGAAGGGAGAAGGATCTATCAGTGAAAATTATCACCACTACCACTTGCTCCAGTGGGAATGTCCCATGAGCACTCATGGGAACTCTGGATCCAAGCCATTATTTTGTTTTATTCGGAGATCCTGTATCCATTTCAGAGAGAGAGCTGTTGAAGAAACTGCACTGCCATAAAAATATTTTCAAAGCCTATTATTTCCATGGCCTGACACAAGTGTCACATAAACGTGCTCTCTTCTCAAACTAAACACATAGTGTTGCAGCTAAGAGGCAGTCAGTATAACTTTCTGTAAACAGATTTTTAGGAAGATAAAAGTTGTTCCCTATCTGCATCAAAGGAGAAATCCAAGATACAATTAGCAAATCCACAAAATGCTCTGTTTATCGTAATGTGCATTCTAAAAGCAACCAGAAATTGGTGAGCAATCTGGAAATATTTTGATTCTATGTTCCAGTATCTGCAAATTGAAGCTAAAATATTTCCTCTACCTTTGTGGTGGATACTTGTACCCATATGATCATGCATTACTATGGCAAGGCTGCCAGAAGAGAGCTTGATTTCATGTACCAGGTATCTTTATGTCCTAGAGACAGCAGGATGATATAAATGTAGAACCATAGTTTGGATTTCAGGCTTTTCCTCTAGACTTGTACTATCAGTTATTTGTGTTTCCTACAAACCTGTGATGTTTTATTTCTGTACATCAATACAGATCTCATATTTCTTCATTGTCTTTTTAGGCTGCCCTGTTGAACTCCTTCCCTGCGATTTTTGACGAGCTATTGCAGATGTTCACAGTACAGGAAGTAGCAGAGTTTGTGCGGGGAACTCTTGGGAGCATGCCCAGTACAGTGCATATTGGACAGTCTATGGATGTAGTTAAATTGCAATCTATAGCTCGTACTGTAGACAGTCGCTTGTTTTCTTTCTCAGGTAAGACAGCATTATTAACTTTACCACATCAATATCACATGGTCTGACCATCTAATGGTCTGTCTATATCTAACTGCACCAAAATGTGGACAAAACTGGAATATGTTCACATCCCTTGGCTGTAAAAAAACAACAACAACCTTGATACATTTAAGAACATTGCAGAAAAGATAACAGGTAACATGTCAGCACTAGCATACAAATATGCAGATCACAGAGGACAAACAGATATATCTTATTAATAAGGTATATCTGTTTATCCAACCTAATTGAGACAGAAGCACAGATACTCAGCTGAAGTAAATTCCTTTTTTAAAAGAATTTTTTAAAAGAGTATACTTACATCCTGCTCTTGCACGCTATTCATTATATTTATTTAACAGATTTACATTCCACTTTTTGACTAGAGTCCTCAAAGTGGTTTGCAGTATTTATAAAATACAACACATAAAATCACAGTTGCTAACAGTTGTTTCTCATTCAAGCTAATGATCATGTCAGCATCAGCTATGTAAACTGTGCCACATCAGGTGCTCCCAAACTATTGATAGGCCCTCAGGAAGGAATATTTTGTGATGTCAGTGGTGAAGCAAAGAGGTCTACCCAACAACCAACAGCCAGAGCCATTCTCTTGCCCTGATTGTTGTAGACAAGAATTAGGAAATGTGAAGAAACAGAACTGTCCTCCAATTTTGTATTTACTTTGCTTTTGCAATGTATGGAGTTAAATCTTTTGTGTTTATGTGTGTGCTTGTCAGTATCTGCCAAAAGGTCAAAAGTTTAATTGGATTAGAGGAGCCAGGATGTCTGCTCAGGAAGCCAAAGGTTTGCAGGCAGCTCAAGTCAAAAGTTTAGTTAGATATGGAGCCAGGATATCTGCAGGGGAAGAAGAAAAAGGGTTTGAAGGAAGTTTATCTGAAGGTCATGGAAATTGCTTGGAAAAAGCAATTTAGGGCAAAAGTGAACAAGAAACTAGTAATTGGTTGGAGTTGTGCAAAGAAAATTAATTTTAAAAGGTCTAACATAACATAGAAAGAGAGAGAAGAGAGAGAAAGGACAGAAAGAGGCAGAGCAGCTGGAACTGGAGAACTGGGTGAGAAAGAGCTGGACTCAAGATACTGCTTTTTTCAAGATATTGCTTGAATAAATGACCTTGATAAAATAGGGAGACAGTTTAGTTAGATTAGCTGGATGCATTTATTTCTGATTATTTTAATACCCTACTGTTCGCCCACGCGCACGTGTGTGTGTGTATCCATCCATTCAGTTTTTAAAACTTTTTCCCATCAGCTACTTTCTATGATAAACTTTATTTAAAACTTGGTTGTCTCATTTCTTTAATGGGTTGTTATCTACCCTATATCTAATAGCCACTACCAGAGACCGGATTTGCATGACATGATAAACCATGGTGGGTTGCGAACCTTGTTAGTGTCAGTGTGGCTTATTGTAATGTATGAACCTGGTGCAGATGACTCAGCATGCGTAGTTTTGCTCAAATAAGCCTCCCGAGAACCTATGGCTTTTAGCAAGGTTGTTGAGGATAGCTTGTTCTCATGATGGCTTGTCATAACATCCAAACCCAGCAGCTACAACTTGGCAAGAGTGGCAAAAAAGCCTGTGCTGTTCTTTGCAATCTTACCAGTGCCGCCTCCAGCCTCCCTTCTATCTCACCAGTGACTGTCTCTCCACTAATGCAGAAATGGCTTGTAGCTCAGTTGCCACTACTTCTTTTTTTTGGTGCTTTGTAAGTACGCAAATGGAGTTGTAATTTTTAAATTATTATTATTTTCCTCGCCTTTTGCAAGTGTGCAAGAACACAAAACCACCTGTCTTCTATGTATAGTCTCGCCTTGTCCATTTCTTTGTATGTTACAGCTGTCAAAGGAGGCACAGAAGTAGTAGGTATTGTCCTAGGAAATAGACAAGGCGAGGCTGCACAGAGGCTAATCTGTGCACACTTATGAAGGATCGGGGGAAAGATAATACTAAGAAAAAATACAAATTTGTTCATTTCAGAAGCACTGAAAAGGGGAACGAATGTGAGCAACGTGCTCCGAAAAGAAACATCAATGCTGGGAGGGGGGCAATAACTCCCATTTGGCAATGTTATTCTCTAGCTATTAAGCTTTGAACCAACACTTGTAGGTGTCCTCTTCACTTTTGACACTTCCCTGAGTTCCAGTGAAGTCCACACGTCGGAGTTATTGGTTCTCCCCACTTTCTGTGGCTCCTTTTCGGAGCAGTTACTGCTGGGGTGGCTGTGCTTTCCCCTCCATTTACTGCCCAGTCTTTCATTTGCACAAATGTGCAGTTGCCTTCTAAGGGCTTTTAAAAAAAACTGCTGGGAAATTTGCACAAATGCGCAGAAGTGTAGTCACATTAATAATTATTATAATTATAATAATGGTGTGATTTCACAGAGACCATGAAGGAGGAGGACAGCTGATTAACTGATGTTCTTCGAGTGGTCATCTGTGCATTTATACAATCTGTCCTCCTTCCATGCTGTTGGTACCCTTCTGTCTCACACAAGGTACAGTTAGAACAAATTGAGTGGGAAGGTGCTCATCTTGTCTCTTAGGAACTTAGATGCATCCCCTTTCAGGGATGGAGGAATAACCACTAGTTCCCTGACTAAAGCTCTAGCTCGCCGTTTCTCAACCTGAGTCACTGCAGACATTTTGGTCTACAACTCTCACCTTCCCTGACCATTGATCATGCTGGCTAGGGCTGATAGGATTTATAGGCCAAAATGTCTGGAGGGATCCAGGTTGGGGAAGGCTGCTCTAGAAGTTAGTTCTGGACAGGCACAGGTTCCATAGGTCTAACTGCACTGATGACCACCTGAAGAACATCAGTTGCAAGCTAAGCAACCTATCCTTCTTATGCTCTGGCCAGCAGGTGCAAAAGCACTGGGATGATGAACATATTTAATATTATTAAAATTGTCATTTAAAAATATTTTAATAAATTAAATAATTTTATTTTAGACATATTAGACTAACTTTATAAGTTTGTGTTGTTTTGCCCTCTCCCACCAATTAGTTTCATTGAGATCAAATCCCACCAGTTAGCTTCATGTAGATGAATGCATGGGAGACAAGAGTGATCTTTGTAGTACTCATAGATTAATTCATATGGATGGCGGCAGCAGATGTCTTTCAGCACCACAACTGATATGGGCCCAACCCCCATATTCAGTCCCTGATCTCCTGAACTTGGATCCATTATCTATCTCTTAGACTGTGAAGCAACTGTCCCAAATCTTGGCAAGTACTAAGGAGGTTCAAGTTCATTTATGGATGGACAGATGTCATGTTATCTCCATTTCACACCATCTTCACCATTTTGTTTCCATTACAACATCTTTTGACACTAAGACAGCAATCCTATAGCCACTCGACAGTGTCTAGATGGCCATAGGATTTTTCAGTTTCTGGGAACCAAACTCCCCTCCCCCTCCCCCACCACCTCTTAGGTGGCATGGTTATTCCCTGTCTCCACGCTTGTAAGTGCAGCGCGGTGAGGGTGAAAAGGGGGTGTTCCTGGGGGCGGGGAGGGGAGGAGACAGTAGAAGCACATTTCCTATGCTTGGCCAGCCTCCTCCACATCCCTCTGAAGCCCCCAGCTAGATAGCCAAAATAGGCAGTCTAGCCACAAATGCAAGGCAGCCAGAGTGCAGAGGAGAAGATCCCCTCCGTGCTCTACCTGCCCTGCATTGGATAGTTGGCCACCTCCAACTTCAGAGGTGGCGAACTATCCTGATAGGATTGCACCCTAAATGTGTTTGCATAGATAATTGATCGGCCACTCATACAATTACTCAGGAAGTTATATGCATCAAACCCCGCACACACCTGCATGCTTGCAGCCTTCTGCCATGTGTATAAGAATCTGAAGACTGGGACATTACATTAATCCAATATTGGCATTATTTATTTCATTTCTATACCGCCCAATAGCCAAAGCTCTCTGGGCAGTTCACAAAAATAATGGCACACAATAAAACAATTTAAAATGTATAGAACATTAAAACCACAATATAACAATACAACCACAGTAAAACTTAGCAGCAGTGCAGGAATTTAAAATACAGATTTAAAACAGCAAGCTAAAAGTCTAGAATGCTAAAATGCCTGGGAAAATAAAAAGGTCTTCACCTGGCGCTGAAGGGAATACAGCGTAGGTGCCAGGCGAACCTCACTAGGGAGCTCATTCCACAGCCGGGGTGCCACAGCAGTAAAAGCCCTCCTCCTGGTAGCCACTCACCTCACTTCCTTTGGCAGGGGCTCATGAAGAAGGGCCGCTGAGGAAGATCTTAAGGTCCGGGCAGGCACATATGGGAAGAGGCGATCCTTCAGATAACCTGGCCCCAAGCCATTAAGGGCTTTAAATGTTAATACCAGCACTTTGAATCGGGCCCGGAAATGGACTGGCAGCCAGTGCAGCTGGAAAAGTACTGGCGTAATATGAGCTCGCAGGCCAGTCCCTGTTAACAATCTTGCTGCCCTATGTTGGACCAGCTGAAGTTTCCGGACCATTTTCAAAGGCAGCCCACATATAACGCATTGCAGTAGTCCAGACGAGAAGTTATCAGAGCATGGATAACTGTAGCTAGGCCATCTGTCCAGATAAGGGCGTAGTTGGTATACCAGCCTAAGCTGATAAAAAGTGCTCCATGCCACTGAGTTCACCTGTGCCTCAAGTGACAGTTCTGGATCCAAGAGCACCCCCAAACTACAAAAATGATCCTTTAGGGGGAGTGCAACCCCCTCCAGAACAGGTTGAATATCACCTAGCCGGGCAGACGAACCACCCACTAACAGTACCTCCGTCTTGTCTGGATTGAGTTTCAGTTTATTAGCCCTCATCCAGTCCATTACCGTGCCCAGGCACTGATTCAGAACAGCCACTGCCTCACCTGGGTTTGATGAGAAACAGAGGTAGAGCTGGGTGTTATCTGCATATTGATGGCACCTCAGCCCACACCTCTGGATAACCTCCCCCAGTGGTTTCATGTAGATGTTAAACAGCATGGGGGATAAAATAGAGCCCTGTGTAACCCCATGACACAATTGCCATGGCACAGAGCAATAATCCCCCAGCACCACCTTCTGGAATCGGCCCTCCAAGTAGGAGCGGAACCACTGCAGTGCAGTGCCTCCAACTCCCAACCCAGACAACCTATCGAGAAGGATACCGTGGTCGATGGTATTGAAAGCCGCTGAGAGGTCCAGGAGAATCAACAGGGTCACACTCCCCCTGTCCCTCTCCTGGCAGAGGTCATCCCACAGGGCAACCAAGGCAGTTTCCGTTCCAAAACCAGGCCTGAAGCCTGATTGAAATGGATCTAGATAATCCGTTTCATTCAAGAGTGCCTGGAGCTGTCCTGCAACCACCCGCTCAAGCACCTTGCCCAGGAAGGGTGCTGCCCATTAGAAGCATATGGCAGAATATCCTAAAACAAGCTATCAAGGGCAGGAACATGGGCAGCTGCTGTGGCCAGACGATCCTGTTTCTATGACTCTGCAAATTCCATGGTTAAGAATAGTGGTTTTGGTGGCTTCAAAACTAAACTTCTAACAGGAAACTCCCTAGCTCTTCCTGCTACAGGATATTTTCTCTCCCTGGACCTTTGCATACTCACCCTCTCCTAGGTATCTTGTACCCTCACCACCACCACCACCACTGGGCCCCTACACAGTTGCAACTTCAATTCATGCCTATCATATGATTTCAGTCTTTCACATCTCAAATGTCACCAAAAGGGGGGAAATCACCCTCTCATCCTTCTTTCTTCTTTGATTGCATTCTTATAAAAGCTGGAACCCAAAAATAAAAAAGTGAACAACAGGAAGAATTATGTTCTTCTTGTCAGGGGTTATATGATACATTGAAAGTAGAACTGCTCTGGGAACTGGGGGGAAAATAAGGATTTATAAGAGTTAATTTAAATTTCTAATCTGTACTATTTCCATTGTTCCTCATGTGAGCCACCAGAACTACATGCATGTCTTATCTTCAAAATAACACTAAGAATAGTGGATCATTTATATTAATATGGGTGTTACTAACCTGTATGAAGTCACACAGTATCCTTTGATTTCCTGTGGTCTAGTAGACAGTGGCCAGTACCATGTATTGTGATACTGACTTGATTCACACATATTGGCCGTGTTCAGCTATCATGCTATGCCATGATGGTTAGGAGTTTTGAGCTAACCATATTGGCTTAGCGTGAAGTCTGAACAGGTATCTGTCCCAACCATGGTGGTTTATTAATCACAGACTAACCACGTTCACTAACCACTTGCTGCAAGATGGTTAGTGGGCTCTACCATGGCTTAGCATGTTGTCTGAGCAACATCCATGGTTAATTGACAGCTGCTATAGAGCTCCATGGCAAAAGCAGCCAAAGAAGGAGTAGCCGCCAAGCACCAAAATGGCTGACAGCACCAAGCACCAAAATGACTGACAGTGCACAGGCCACTGAGATGTATGGCCACCCATCCAGAGGACTGTGGTAGTGAGGGTGGTTAGTCTAACCACATTGCGGAACATGGTTACCTGCATGTGTGGCAGTAGCACTCACAGTGGTTAGCAGTTACCACCATGCACCATGGTTAGCCTAACCACCCTTCCCCAGTGTGTGTCTGAACAGGGCCACTGACCGGATCACTATCTCGTATTAGTAAGCCATGTTGAACACATATGGCCTTTGGCTCATTCAGCTGCAGTAGGAAGCAACATTAATTAAACAAAAGGCAAGCTGGTAAATTACAATTCACACATGTTTTTATGTACTGTAATGAAAATTATGCATGCCTTTTCAGTGGACCTTTGCAGCACAGTGTAAATAAATTATTTGTTTAGAATTAGAATCTGAATGAGTGAAAATGGATTCCACTCAAAATCTGTTTCTTGGCAGCCCCTAATTAAGCTGGCATACTCTTTATTAAAGGGCCAGTTGAGTGAATTTTATTGTAACTCTGGTATTAATGCTAGTTTTTCAACTTCTACATGCATGCTTTTGAATAAGAATGAAGCTTCTTATAACAATACTTTAAGTTCTCTTGTAAAACAGTACTGAACCTCTGATTTCCCACTCCTAGAATCCCGCCGTATTTTGTTACCTGTGGTTCTTCATCATATTCATCTTCACCTGAGACAGCAAAAGGAGTTGCTTATCTGTTCTGGAATCCTTAGCAGTATCTTCTCTATCATCAAAACTAGCTCCGTGGTAATCTATATCTACCTATCTATTACACTCCAAAGAACTTATCCAGACTATAAATTATGTACCTATTGACATATAACATAGTTGCTTGAGACCTGCTTGCCATAGGTGAACTTTTTGGTATGTAATTATTACATGTGAGGACTTATGCACATAGAACACTGGTAGGAGCAGCAAAGTTGTAGATATGTGTGTATTACCACAGGTTTATAGGTAATATAAATCTAAGAGGGACTCTTAGATAGATGGCTGTGCCTATGTATTAATTACTATATTTACAAAGAAAATTTAATACATTAAAATATTTTCTAAAGATGCAATCCTGTGCACACTTACCTGGAGTAAGGAGTGGGGCTGCTGCTGGGTAAACATAAGAACATAAGAGTCCTCCTGGATCAGACCAAGGGTCCATCTAGTCCAGCATTCTGTTCACCAGTGGCCAACCAGCTGTCGACCAGGAATCCACAAGCAGGACACAAGTGGAAGAGCACCCTCCCACCCATGTTCCCCAGCAACTGATGTACTGCCTCTGGTCCTGGAGGTAGAGTAGCCATTCATAGACTTCTCCAGGAATTTGTCTAACCCCCTTCTAAAGCCATCCAAATTGGTGGCCATCACTACATCTTGAGGTAGCGAATTCCATAGTTTAACTATGTGCTGTGTGAAGAAGTACTTCCTTTTATCTGTCCTGAATCTCCCATCAATCAGCTTCATGGGATGACCTTGGGTTCTAGCATTACCTCAGAGGGAGAAAAGAAGTCTCCCTATCCACATTCTCTACACTGTGCATAATTTTGTACAGTTCTATCATGTCTCCCCTTATCCTCCTTTTTCTAAGCTAAACAGTCCCAGCTGTTGTAACGTTCCCTCATAGGGGAGATGCTCCAGCCCTTTGATCATTTTAGTTGCCCTTTTCTGCACTTTTTCCAGTTCTATAATATCCTTTTTAGGTGTGGTGACCAGAACTGTACACAGTATTTCAAGTGTGGTCACAACATAGATTTGTATAAGGGCAGTATGATACTGGCAGTTTTATTCTCAGTTCCTTTTCTAATTACACCTAACATGGAGTTTGCCTTCTTTACAGCAGCTGTACACTAGGTTGACATTTTCATCGAGCTGTCCACCACAACCCCAAGATCTCTATCTTGGTTGGTCACTGCTAGCTCAGATCCCATAAGGTTATACTTGAAGTTGGAATTTTTTGCCCCATGTGCAACACTTTATACTTGCTTACATTGAACCTCTTTTGCCATTTGGATGCCCGTTCTCCTTTTGGAGCTCTTCACAACCCCTTTTTGTTTTAATCACCCTAAATAATTTGGTGTAATCGGCAAACTTGGCCACTTCACTGTTCACTTCTAATTCCAGATCACTTATGAAATGTATAGGATTGTGTTGCATCTTTAGCAGAATCATGAAAATTGCTAGAATTCTATGTTTGTGACAACACATAGCACTGAGACTACAGTATGTCCTAGACTCTTACTCTTATTTAATTGTCCGCATTTGTTTCAAAATTGTTCATGAAAAGTTCAGTCCATTATGGGCATTAAATTCTGCTGGAACAAGCAGATCAAATTAATGGCAATAATTAAAGTGAACATTCTAACTTTATTAATTTAATGTAATTCTACCTATTTTAGAAATAGCTACTTATTAAAAATATCTGCTTTGAGCGATATATTGAAAATTAGTGTGAGTGCAAACACTTAAGAGCTGTAGTATGTGTTTTAAGAAACTTCCACAGATTACTAAATGATCTTGAATACTATTTCAAAGTATTGTTTGGCTTTAATAATAATCCAAAATTAAGAGATGTGGTCTTAATTTAGAATACATTGCATATTTCCAACCCCAAGTTTTGTATGTTAGGGTGAGTGAAACAGAGTTTAAATTATGGTGATAAATTAACTATGTTAAGTATTTAATAGATTGTTATGGTTTTTTCTGGGTCCCAAAATACATAGGATCCAGGATTATGGATTTCAAATATCTTGTTAAGAACATATATCTTTGGAAAGTGCATGAATAAAGAAATCGATTGTGAGTTACTTTTATCCCTATTCCTGAACTTGCACACTTCAACAGCTAATACCCTGATTTCTTTGAATATGCTATTTCTGAGATACTTGCAACATTTTTTTAAAACTTCAATTTTAAAATTTCTATCCGGCTTTTCTTCCCATAAGGAACTCAAAACAGCTAAAACTAATAAATAGAAATAATCAGAACAATATCAAAACATAATAAAATACTATAATAATAAAATCAGCATCAGAACAGACAACAGCAGTCAAGAAAACCCAGATCATCTCCATTAAAAAAAACTCCTTCCAAAGGCTTCCTTAAAGAGCCAAATCTTCATCTGGTTTTGAAAAGTATATATAATGATGAAATGATGTCTTCTTCAAATGGGGCTTATATTGTGCGATCAAGATTGTTTACTCACAGAAGTTTGCATGTCCTTTACATGATGTCATCAACCTCTAGGGCCCCTCCTGCAGTTTATGACCTTTATCCGGCCTTTGCAAAACTTGGCAAAAGTCCAATTTTTCTCTAGGAAGCACAATGAAGTGTTTTACTTTCTGTGTACTTCTATAATGGAGCTATAACAGCAGCACCATCTAGTGGCTGTAAAATAAAACATATAGAACTTGCCAAGAAATAAAAACAGCTCATGTCAGCCTGTGTAAAGGAGCTGATCTTAATCCTGCAAAGATTCTGCAAAGAATCCAGAAGGGGAAGCCCTGGTAAGGATGTGGGAGTTTAGCCTTGTGTGGTGAAGCCCTCTATCAAGGTTGGGCAGAAAGCAGATCACCAGAAGTTCAACTCCCAGCATTTCTGATCATTGCCTATGCTGGCAGGGAGTTGAAGCCCCAAACATCTGGACATCTACCTTCTGCCCACCCCTGGACTATATGAACTTCCTATGGAGTCTTACAGAGTGTTGGCTGCACTACTAAAAGTCTCCACAGCCCACCTGCTGAATCTCAATGAGCAGGGAGACCTGGAGCAGAACTTCAGATAGTGAATGGAGTGCAAGGAGGGCCAATATGAGAGAAGGCAGTCCTTAAGGTACCCAGGTCCTAAGCCATTCAAAGGCTTTAAAGGTAAGAACTAGAACCTTGAACTGAGCCCAGAATTGAACAGGTAACACTGCAGATCGATTAGGTCTGAAGTTACATGCTTCAACCAGCCTGTCTCAGACAATACTGTGGTAGTAGCATCTTGGACCGTGTGAGCATGGTTGGCATTCCATTTTCATTCTGTAGGGTGCTAACTATCTGTATTTTAACTGCTTACTGTAGGAGACAGATGTAATTGAGGAGGTAGAGATGATGGTGGAGAGCCTCCTGGATGTACTTTTACAGACTCTGCTTACTATCATGAGTAAATCGCAATCTCAGGAGGCGGTAAGAGGGCAGCGTTGCCCACAGTGCACAGCTGAAATCACTGTTAGTAACTAACAGTCAGGTTCTATTTCCTGCTTATCTAACCTTCTCCCTTTCCCCCAACCCCTCATCACCAGCTTCATCTTATTACCATCTTTCCCACATTAACTTTTATATTCTTCAAAATTGAAAATCACTGCCTTGCATTTCTGGATTAAAGTTAAGCACAGCAACCAGGCTGCTGTTCATTCACTTGAAGAAGCCTACCTTTTCTAGATCACATTGTTAATGACTTGCAGGGTGTTTCCTGTCATAATTGAAAATTATCAGTGGGTGCCTTAGTTAATGTTTAGTAATTATCAACAGCATGATCCCATTTTCACATTTATCCTTGGAAACATTCTATTTAGTTCATCCTTTTTCTCACTTATACTTAGCTAAAGTGAGGATTCCTTGGTAGAGAAGAAAATTATATTGTATTGCATGCTGAGAAGAATATCGAACAAACCAACACATTAACTTTAGGAGGAATGCCAACACCTTGGAGGCTGAACCATTTTAGTTCTGCCTGAGAAAAAAGGAAATGATATTGCTTCTACATTTCTTTTACACTGAAGGAAGACAAGGCAAATTCTCACCCTAATTTTTCCCCTCTTAAATGTATTGGGCTAAATAGTATCTTCTCTGTGTGTGTGTGTTTTAAATTATTTGATTTGATTCAGATTCTAAGTATCTTATCCAGAACAGTTTCTATTCAGTATGAATTTACAAATTAGGTATCCTGTATGGACGTGATAAAAAAGACCTGATTAAAAATTGATACATATGTGCTTTCCTTTCATAAGCATTGGAGCATTTTCAAATCCCACTCCTTTTTCCTTTACCCCCAAGTTTGTTTTTATACAAATTGTGCATGTGATCATCCTGCTAAAATAATTCTCCATTGGGATTGACAGGGAGAATATGTGTCCTGTCTTTTGTCTCTACTTCGCCAGATGTTGGATACTCATTTCCAACATTTACTAGACAATTTTCAGAGCAAGGATGAGCTAAAGGTAAGAGTAAATTCTGAGTAAAATCAGACTCAGAATTATATTTCACACCTATGTCTCTGATCTGGTGTACATCTTGTTACTATGGGAATACTGAAAAATACCTTCCCCACAAATACAATCCCCCTAGCTGTAGCATTTGCAAGTAATTTGAGCTCATGGATATCACAGACACAAATCCACCTCATGTGGCTTGTTTAAGGCTGCAGTATTATACACCTGCCTGAGAGTAAGTCCCACTGAATTCAGTGGGGCTTACTTCTGAGTGTACATGTGT
Source organism: Heloderma suspectum (assembly GCF_057233095.1). Classification (NCBI taxonomy): domain Eukaryota; kingdom Metazoa; phylum Chordata; class Lepidosauria; order Squamata; family Helodermatidae; genus Heloderma; species Heloderma suspectum. Next base: position 283,777,996 of record NC_139459.1, read on the forward strand.
AGAATTGTACTGTAAGTCATGGAAGTGACATGTAAGAATGCTCCCATTGATTAAAAAAGTGGTATAGGAAGCTGACACAGATTCATATTCCAAATGTAAATCAGTTGGCAGTTAGATATTGTGCCAGTACCCTCTGACACACAGAAATTCCCCAAACCATAGAATAGTTTAATGTACTGCAATCCATTTATATCCACTTTTCAGCCAGTAGGTAAATGACATGGTTTTCAATAACTAATGCTAAGCATATTGTTTATGTCTGTACTCTTTTTTGCTGATACTGTTTTGTTACTGCTATTATATTTTAGATGTTTTAATATTTGTAGTTTTCTGATTTGTAATTACAGTATGAATGAATGTTATGTTTTTAATATGTTGTGAGCTCCCTTGGAAAGGTTTAATACTGAAAGGTGGCTTATAAATACAGGAAAAATAGATAAATTGCACCAATACATCTGATGTAACGTAGCAGACAGATAGACAGACAGACAGACAGACAGATAGATAGATATAACAGGGAAATGAAATAATGCTTTTAAAAAAGATGTTCAATATTTATCGGTTTATCCACTTTTAGCATTTACTTGGTGGCAGTTATTTGACTCAAAGGAAGGTCCCTTGGCTTACTTACTTACTCACTTCATATCCTTCCTTTCCACCAAAAAATGATGCTCAAGGCGGCATTCAATCTTGGCAGATTTCCTATTTGGACAGCATTGCAAATGTACGCCTAGAACCCTGGATAGGGAAAAAGCAGTGACTGTGAGGAGTTGCAAGGGCAAAGGAGCAAGGGGGATAAAATTTAATGCCTCCCTCCCATTTACCCCTGCTGTCCTGCAAATTACCCCCTTTGGTACTTTGTAGAGAATCTGTGGCCAGAATTTCAAGATATTGTCCCCCATGATGTTTAACATCTTCATAAAGCTACTGGGAGAGAACATCTGGAAATTTGGAGTTTGACATCATCAATATGCCGATAATGCTCCACATTATGTCAAGGTGGCTGTGGACATTCTGAGATCAGGAATGGACTGGATGTGGACTAACAAGTTGAAGTTTAATACAGATAAGACCCAAGTGCACCTGGTCAGTAGGATGATCAACCCAGTGCTAGGGATGCAGCTTGTTTTTGGAAAGGATTCCCCCTTGAAAAAATTGGTTAGCAGTTTGGGGTGTCCTGGACCTGGCTTTACTCTTGAATTCCTAGGTGGCAGCTCTTGCCAGGAATGTTTTTGCTCAGCTTCAACTGGTAAACCACAACTGCATCTGTTTGTGGAGAAGGGAGTCCTGGTGATTGTTACACATGTCTTAGTTGCAACAAAGTTGGATTACAGCAACACCCAAAGTGGCTTAAGACCAGAATAGTTAATGGACCATCTCCTCCCACATGAGGCTGTGTGACTATTTGGATTAGGTAGGTAGGGCTCCTTGTGCATTCTGCTTCCACGTGAAGTGTAGCTGGTGGGAACATATGAGAGGGCTTTCTCTGTTGCTGCATCCAGGCTTTACAAGTCCCTCATTCTCCTGCACAGAGACATGTGGCACCTGCTATATTGGTCATGTTTTCTACTATGTAGCTGTGATGTAAAATTCAAATAAGGAGGATATAATAACATTATTGTATTTTATTGAAACTGGTTTTATTTAAAATTGTTTATATTTAATGTGATTTAATAATACGTTGTTTTTAAACTGTAAGGGCGCACTCCTATTCAGATAGGCGGCTGCCTCCGATCTCGGAGGCGATGCCTATCCAAAGCAGGACAGGAGAAGCACGGAGGGGATCATTCCCTCCACGCTTCTCCTGCCCTGCGTGTTCAGCTAGACAGCCGATTGCAACTGTGTAGGCGCGGGAAGGCTGAGCGGGGGAGGAGGCTGCTGTATGACACATTGGATGTGCCGTACAGGCGTTTCCACCTTCCGCACCCTGGAACACCCCCCAAAACGCCCCTTTTCGGCTGCTCCGCACTCCTTTTGTGAGTGCAGAGGATGGGGCTGTTCTGCGCTGCCTCCAAAGCAGCATGGAAGTGGGGGGAGGTCGGTTCTCCGGTTCCTGAAAAACCAGGTATCCTATGGCTGTCTAGCCACTGTCTAGTGGCCATAGGATTGCTCCCTAAGCCACCTTGGGAAAACAATGGTCTTGAAAGATGTCTAAGACTTGGGTTAAATAAATAAATTTATCTTGATTTCAGCAAACAAGATCTGTTTGCCTGCAGTGACAATCACTGATGATGATGATGATGATGATTACCTTCTTCCTTTTTTACTAGGAATTTCTGCTAAAAATTTTCTGTGTATTCCGGAATCTGATGAAAATGAGTGTTTTTCCTCGAGACTGGATGGTGATGAGGTTGCTTACCAGCAAGTGAGTGTAAACACATTTTAGATCAGTCAAAAGTGTTTTTTTCTGAGAATATGCTTTTTCTGTAGATTCCATTTTAAGTCCAAAATTCAAGGTTTTAGATTTAACGTTTTAAGGTCCTAGAATTCTTGGGGTTGGGATATCTTAGGGAGAGCATACCCCTATATTTACCCCCGCAAGTTGAGATCTATAACTGGGTCCCAGTTTTGGATGCCACCACTATCTGAAATAAGATTAGAGCTTTTTCAGCATAGCACCCCTTTTATAGAACTCCCTTCTGTGAGCTCCACTGACCTGCCCCATTCTGGAAATGAGCATTTCCACTAGTTTCCAGTTGTTTCAGGAACTGCTAACTTCCTGTTCCACTAGCAGTAGCATATGGGAAGCATAGGATACTGCCCACTGTGTTGACCCAGTTGTTTTTACCTTTTGAACTGGGATAGTCGGTCAGGAAGCAATGGTTCCCCTATCAACTAACAAGCAATGGTTTTAAACAGTAGTACAGAAGTTGTATGTTAATGATTAGAGATAATTTCCCAATTATACATGTAGTTCAAAATTTCAACAAGCTGCCTAGGGAAGTTATGGAATCTTTTTCTGTGGATATGTTTTCAAGAAAATATTGGGATTGGAATATGTCAGTGTTGGTTTAGTTTAAAGATTAGTCTGTTTTAGGATAAGGGGTAAAGGGAACGATCCTGTGGCCCCTACACAGCTTCTGAGGGGCCATAGGATAGCTTGGATTCCCAGATTGGAGTCTGGAGCTGGGAATCGGAGCTCCGACCCCCCTCACAGCTGGTGTGGAAAGAATTGTGCTGGCTGCTCTCTGAGGTTGGGAACTCGCCCTCAGAGGACAAGGGAAGGAGGCATTTCAGTGGGAAGGGAGGAGCCTGATAGGCCAGGATACAAGCTATCCTGAGGCCTCTCCAGCCTCCTTCCTTCCCCCTCTGAGACACAAAAAAGCTCATGTAGCAAGAATGCAGGGTGGAAGGAGCAGCGGAGGCAAAAATCGCCTCTACTGCTCCTCCTGCCCTGCATAGGATGACAGTAAGACTCTGAATTTGGAGGCTTACAGTCATTGCCATATGATTGCTCCCTAAAGTAGATGATCTTTGGATACCTTAGAATTCATAATTAAATAAATCAGCAAATGCATTGTTAACAATCATGACTGAATCATTATTTAATCAGTAAACAGAATAGAATGTTGGTTAAAACAGAGTGTGCATTAAGTTCTGATTCAAATAAAACATACTGTATATAAGACACTTCTGCAATGAAGTTTATTTTGTTCTTACAGTATAATAGTTACAACAGTTCAATATCTGTCCCCTGCACTGCATAAGAATTTCACAGAAACAGACTTTGATTTTAAGGTAAGGAATGTCATTAAACCCATTGTTGTTGTTGTTGTTCAGTCGTGTCCGACTCTTCGTGACCCCATGGACCATAGCACGCCAGGCCTTCCTGTCCTGCGCACTCTCCCGGAGTGTGCTCAGGTTCATATTCATTGCATCGGTGATGCTATCTAGCCATCTCATCCTCTGCCGTCCCCTTCTCCTTTTGCCTTCAATCTTTCCCAGCATCAGGGTCTTTTCCAGAGAGTTTTCTCTTCGCATTAGGTGGCCAAAATATTTCAGCTTCAGCTTCAGTATCTGTCCTTCCAATGAGCACTCAGGGTTGATTTCCTTTAGGACATTAAACCCATTACAATATTATTAAACTCTCAAAATCGCATCTGTTTTTAGAAACAGCCTGTATTCTGAACAAATATGTCTGCTATGTATCAGTTTGCTTTTGAATTATTAAATGACAACTAATAAAACATAAGCATCAAAGTTTACCAAGGCTGTAGACAAGTTGCAGATCCTTAGGAGGGGGAAACTAATTAAGAAAGAGTGCTAAACCTAGGTGCACTATTCCAGCATTCCAGTTGAGAATTTTTCTGTTGGTCTAAAAATGGGTGTAAACTCTTCCATGCCCTGGAGCCCAGGTGAGCCTCATCCTCCACCCCCCCTCCCCACACACACACACATCCCTGTAAGCTGATTTGGTGAATTACTCTTAGAATGTTGATAAGTGCTAGTAAGCTAGTTTGAGTTAATCATTTTATTTGTAAAGCAACTGACTATTCCTAAATTTCTCTCTGCTTGGTTATTTAATAAATATATTGAACTGGAAAATAGATTTGATTCTCTTGCCTAGCCTGGAAGTTGACCTTATCCAACAATGGACTGCTTGGCAAACTTGCTAACCTGGTTGTTAAGGAATTTAAAGGAGGCTGTTAAGGAGAGGTCTTCTGCAGCGGAGAGGAGAGAGCAGAAAAGTCCTGTTGTGCTAATGGCTGTACAGTAGCATTATTTGTTATCTATTTATTTAATACATTTCTTGGCTGCCTTTCAGGGGAGAAGCCCTCCCAAGGCAGCTCACAGCAATAAAATGTATAAAAACAGTTAAAATATTAAAAGCAATAAAACATAAACACATAGCAATAAAAACAACAATAAAAGTCGACAATAAAACTAGTAACAGCGACAGCATTACATTGGATTTAACTCATAATCACCCATTTTCATGGTTTACAACTGTGAATTATAAACATAATTTCCCCCTCGAAGTTTCTAGCCCACCTGCCCCACCCTTTCTCATGGGTTGTCTACAGTTGCTGCTATATACTTCACATCCTTGACTCCTGTGTTCTATTTTTTGACTAAGAGTGAATACTAAAGTGAGCATTATGGTTTCATCATAGAAAATGGTTACAAGAAATCGTGCAAATGACTCTGAAACTACATTGAAACTACATTTTTCCAAAGTACAACCAGAGTGGAAGGATGGTGCACTAAGATCCTTTCTTAGAAAGAATTTTTCAAACTTTTCTTTTTGAATATTTATAATTTTTGGTTTTAATACAACTTTATTCTATTGTGAGGTCTACCTTCTGTTTGTGTCATTTGGTACTCAATGCTACTGGGTAATATTAAGCCTATTGATGCACACAAAAGAAGTACAGATGTCATCTGTACTTACAATCCAGTGAGTTAACAATACAGGTGAGTATGTACCATCTAGTAGTATGGATGGGAGTGTGATTCCTTATCTGCTGTCAGTGTCCATCACATATGGTTATTGACTATTTTGTACTATAACCATATCTGGATTGGTGTCAGGAGCGCCCTGGCGGCCTCTTCATCCTACTCCAATAGCTAACTCAAGACACAGACAAAAGGATTCTTTTCAAGGCTTTAATCAGAGTGCAGAGTGAAGGAGCTCCTCCCAAGAGCGAGGTACCGCAGCTGCTGCCAGGCTCTAGGAGGGAAGAATCAGAGGGGGGGGGATTTCCCTCACCCCCTGGCTGGAGGTCCGGCTTACAAGAAAGAGCATCTGCTTGTAGGTTGTCGGAGGCCTCCACATGGCAAATCTTAAGGTGGAACCGGGGGGAAAAAAGCAACCACCTAATCTGCCTCTGGTTTAAGGCACGGGCTGTCTGAAGATGTTCCAGGTTGCGATAGTCGGTTCTAACCTCAACTGGGTGCTGTGCCCCCTCCAGCAGATGACGCCAGGTCTCCAAAGTGGACTTGATGGCCAACAGTTCCTTCTCCCAGATGGTATAATTCCTCTCAGACATGTTCAGCTTCCTGGAGTGGTAGGTGCAGGGTTGCAACCCACCGCCTGCCCGATCTGGCTGAAAAAGCACTGCCCCCACCGCAAAGTCAGAGGTATCAGTTTGCGCTACAAAAGGCTTCCTTGGGTCGGGATGTAACAGGATTGGCTCAGAACTGAAAAGCTTCTTAAGTTTCTCGAAAGCCTGTTGGGCAGATGCCGTCCAATGGAAAGGAGATTTCCTGCCCTTAAGGAGGTCTGTGAGAGGAGATGTCAGCCGAGCAAAGCTGGGCAGGAACTTTCTGTAAAAATTAGCAAACCCCAGAAAACGTTGCAAGTCCTTCTTGGTGGATGGAGCCTCCCAGGAGAGGACAGCCTGGACCTTTGCAGGATCCATCCTGATACCATCAGCTGAGATAATGTAGCCAAGATAGTCCAAAGAGGTTAGGTCAAACGCACATTTCTCCAGCTTTGCATACAGATGGTGCTCGCGGAGGCGCTGGAGGACAGCAGAGACATGGTGCTGATGGGTGTGGGGGTCCTCAGAAAATATAAGTAAATCATCGAGATACACAATGAGGAAAGTGTCCAAATAGTCCCTGAAGATGGCATTCATAAAACGTGAAAATGTGTGTGGGGGGTGCAGGCGAGCCCTAATGGCATCACTAGGTATTCATACGCTCCATACCGGGTGCCGAAACAGGTCTTCCACTCATCCCCCTCCCAGATGCGAATCAGATGGTAGGCACCATGCAGGTCCAACTTTGTGAAAATCTTGGCTCGCCCCAGGCGCTCCAGCATCTCAGGTATGAGGGGGAGGGGGTACTTGTCAGGGATTGAGACCGAATTCAACGCTCTGTAATGGTGCACCGGGTGGAGTTCTCCCAATTTTTTGGACACAAAGATGGTAGGGGCTCAGGTGGGGGAGGAGGAGGGGCGAATGAAGCCACGTCTGAGGTTTGTGTCCAAAAACTCCCGTAGAGCTCGAAGTTCCAGCTCCGACATCGAATACAGCCGGCCAGCGGGGATGGTCGCCCCAGGAATGAGGTTAATGGCACAGTCAAAAGGGCGGTGAGGGGGGAGCTGGTCGGCCTCCTTCTTGTCGAAAACATCCTGAAAAGCTGCATACTTCTCTGGTAGGATCACGGTAGCTGAAGAACTGCCAGAAGCAGATGAGGAGGGGGAGGAAAGGGTTAAGGCCTGGGCTGGGATTGGCACCTCGGTTGGGAGGCAATGCTCCCGGCAGTAGGGAGACACAAACTCCACTTGCTGAAGCCCCCAAGAAATCTGAGGATTATGCTTAGAGAGCCAGGAAACACCCAGCACGATTGGGTATTGAGGATCCTTGGCCAAATGAAACTGAATCTGCTCAACATGGGACTGGGCGCGCAGAGTGAGTGGAGCTGTAATCCAAGTCACCGCGCCTGAAGAAAGAGGACGCCCATCGATGGTCTCCACTGCCAAGGGGGCAGGAAGAGGCAGGGTAGGAATCTTGTGGAAGAGGGTGAACATTTTGTCCATGAATCTGGTCATAGCCCCAGAGTCCACTGAAGCTAGGGCCTCCACCCCACCCCACTGGGAGGAGCAGAGGTGAACACACAATAGCAGATGGGAGGGTGGGGGGGATGCGGAAGGCACCCACCGGGTGTGGAACCGACCCCCACAGTGGAGACCCCCAATAGGCTTGGGGAGCAGCCTAGTCAGGCCTGGGGATGAGGAGGAGGAAGGAGAGGAGGGGGAGGCAGTGGGGCTGCGAGTCTAGCGCGGCAGGTTTTGGCAAAATGTCCCAGCTTTCCACACTGAAAGCATCGGCACTCCGCACGCCGCCGCTCTAGTTCCTCCGGCGGCAGCAAGGCTTGGGTAGCTCCCAGCTGCATCGGGGTCTCCTCTGCCCCCACCGCAGGGGTGGGGGAAGGAAACGTGGGGGAATGGAAGGAGGGAAATCTTGGCCCCTGGCGCCCCGCCGGGTCTGCCGGAGCCCCTCCAGCTGACTATCTATCTGGAGGCAGGTCTAGATGAGGTCCTCCAAAGTAGGCGGGCTAGGCGTGCGCATCAACTCATCCAAGATCTCATCGTTCAAACCATCCAAAAACTGAGCCACCAGCACGGCATCATTCCACTGTAAATCCTGCATCAGCAAGTGAAAAGTCGTCGCGTAGCTGGAAACTGAGTCCTTGCCCTGCCTGAGGCGGCGAATCTCCCAAGAAGCTGTCTGCGTGCGCAGGGGGTCACCGAAAAATCTGGCCATCGCTGTCATGAAACCGTGATAGTCCCCAAGCAGGGATCATTAGCGAGAAGAAGTCCCGAAGCCCATTTAGCCGCCACGCCTGAAAGTAGGTTAATGATGAAGCCCACACAAACCTGTTCTGTCAGGAAATCCTCAGGTCGGAGGCACATGTACAGCTCCGATTGGGCCCAGAAAATCTGAAAAAGTCCTTTCTCACCAGAAAACGTCTCTGGCAGAGCCACCGGGCACTTGCAGCGGGGGGGGGGGGGGAATCGGAGGTGGGGGGGTTGAACCGCAGCTTGCAGATTCTGTACGGCAGTCGTCAGTTGAGCCACTTGATCACAAAGAGCCTGGTTCTCTTGCGCCAGAGCTTGCACCGCCCGGTCCCTGGCAACCTCCATCGGCAGTAGGAAAAGAGAGAGAAAAAAAAAGAGGAACGGGGACCAAGCTGTCAGGAGTTCCCTGGTGGCCTCTTTCAGTCTACTCTAATAGCCAAGTCAAGACACAGACGAAAGGATTCTTTTCAAGGCTTTAATCCTTTTACAACTTAATGACTCTTTCAGATGCTAATCACCAGCGACTAAGCAAGGAACAGCTTAGTAACCTATGCTCCAGGTTAGGCAGTTGGTCCCTGTTTGAAGGAGAATCACAGGAAGACCCTGAACTTAGGGCTAGGGAGAGTTCCTCCCTCTTTCCCTTGGGTCCTCGGGACGCGACTGTTGCTTGTGCACCAAACGAGCGCTGCGCCTCCTTTCTGCGCCCTCCATCTGTCGTCTCCCCTGCGTCTGTGCTGCAAGCCCCCCTCCAGCGCTCTCTCACTGCCAGGGTCACTATCTATCCCAGGAATGCTGGCAGGACGACTCTCTGCCAACTGCTGTGCCTGTGAGAGATGAGCGCGCTCCTCTCCCACGGATTGCTGTTCCTCCTCAGAATCAGAATTGCTCTGGAGTTCTATCAGCTCAGTTTCCACCCTGACAATTGGAGCCATTGGAATTATTTTATGATTGTATGTATTTACTTTCTCCAACCCCTTTAGAATAATCAGCTGATATACTGGATGTTTGTGGACAAAGTATTTATTTAGTGTGCATATTATTTGTGTTTTATAATAATTTTTCTACTTTCTAGGTCTGGAACTCCTATTTCAGTTTGTCAGTTTTGTTTATAAACCAGCCCAGCTTACAATTGGAAACTGTTACTCCACCCAAACGTAAAAAGATTCTGGACAAGTAAGAACATACTCATCTAATTTCCAACCTCAGTTGTTTGTCTGTTTTAAGAGGAATCTATTTCTTTCATTGTTCCTTATATATTATAAGAATGAGAGAAGCAGTCAAGAAAAATCTGAGATTCCATAAAATGCAGTTTAAGTATTAATATTGTCCGTTAAGGATTTTTTTTCTGAATACCTAACTAATGTAAAAGATTCCCTTGGTATGTTTAATTCTCCTAAAGTCTATGTCTGTGACTCTGATCCAGATATGGTGATATGCGTGTGATGATGGCATATGAACTATTCAGCATGTGGCAGAATCTTGGTAAGGGTGTCTTCCAATTTTGTCTTAAGTTATTTGTATTTATTGGTAAAATAGCAAGGGGTGGTATTGACATAATGCTGGACAATCTCTTAACCATGTTAAGGGATCATCCAGAGTTACATCTGTAGTGGCTATAACTGGTTACAAAATTTTGCAGCGTGAGATGGTTCTGTTCAGGATTCCAAAAATCAAAAGTGACACAAAATAACTTTCCCTCAGTTTAAATACCCTCAACTGAGAGACTGTTACAGAGAACTGAGACATTTGAGAATAGTACACCCTTTGGAAAACACCTCTCTTTCTCTGGAAACAAAAAACATCTTAAGGGGGCAATCCTATGGCCACTAGTCAGCAGCTAGATGGCCATAGGATAGGTTGGTTCCCGGGAATCGACCTCAGATCCCGCTCTCTGAGGTTGGTTCCCTGAGAACTGACCTCCACCCCCTCCTGCACTGCCTCGTAGGCAGAGCAGAATGGCCCCTCGCTCGGAAGAGGAGCACAGAGTGGCAAAAACAGGGCGTTCCTGGCGGCGCATTGGGGCGGGGAAGTCGGAAATGTTGGTATGACACATCCTACATGTCGTCCAGCTGCCGTTTCCCACTCTCCGAGGTCCCACAGTTAAACAGACGAAATTGGCTGTCTAGCCGTAAATACAGGGCAGCTGAAGCATAGAGGGACTGATCCCCTCCATGCTTCTCCTGCCCTGCATTGGAGAGGCGGTCGCCTCCGAGTTCGGAGGCAGTCGCCTATCCCGATAGGAATGTGTCCTAAGTTGACAATATATAAAGAATTACTTTCTGTTGTGTAGGTCAACAAGTAAAATTTAAGATATTTGTTTGATAAATTATAAGAGCAGTATGAGTAGCATGACTGTAACTTTTTATTATTCCTTGTTATAGTGAAACAGAATTCTATTAAATTATAAATACAGAACCCCCGAATATGTTATTATTTAAAAAGGTTAGCAAGCTTGATTTTTGCTCTGCTTGACTTGTGGTGATTGAATATTTTAAATTGGCAGTGTTGACCAGTGCAAATGAGTGGCAAGAAGGGATGCAAAACGAATGGTATGAATAAATGCATATTTTTCTTTTACCCAGGTGAACACAAAATACACTTTATTCCGGGAATGATTGGCCCCTTTCTGGGTGTCACACTGGTCCCTCAGCCAGAGGTCCGCAACATCATGATCCCCATTTTTCATGACATGATGGACTGGGAGCAGAGAAAAAATGGCAACTTTAAACAGGTAAAAGATTTATCTTCAGCTTTTGCAGTATTTCCATTCTTTCTTCCTTCATTGCTGATGTACAGACAGAAAGCTTTCACAACTGAAGAATCAGCATTTTGCTTTTAAAATATTAGGCATGTGTCAACCTAATAAAGGCTACAAAATATATGGCGGATTACAAAACCTTCTCTGACAATTTTTGACCCCCTGGAGGAGTTCGTAATACCCATTGTTGGCTGCTGTTTCCCAGGAGGGGGGACAGTGAAAGATTATGGGCGGTTCACATGTAATGCTAAACCACCCTGAAAATAACCTACTTGCTACTTGTTCGCTTGCTAACCCATGTTACTCTCTGACAGACAATTGGTCGCACAGTAGCTTGGTGTGGCTCTTTCCCCTCAGTCCCCCAGCCTGTTCCCTGCACGTATCCCAGTGTCCATTGTGTGGCAACCCCTCTCGTATCCTCATCCCTGTGGCCTGGCCCCCCTCCCCCCTCTGATCACTACCACTTTCTGAAGCACTTACTTCATCCACTGCTTTTTTCCAGTACTTCAGGAGAACACAAATGGGGTCGTATTATTTTCAATATTATTTTCCCCTGGTCTTCTGCAAGTGCACAAGAGGGCAGACTCACCTGTCTGCTATATGTAGTCTTGCCTTGTCAATTTCCTTGTATGTTACAGCTGTCAAAGTAAAATAGGTAACATACAAGGAAACTGACAAGGCGAGACAGCTCAGATGCTAATTTGCTCACACAACCCACAGTTGACAACCCAACAACAAACTATGGGTTCTCTTCATGGGTTGTTTGTGGTTAACAAACAATGGTTTGTTAGCACAGCCAGGTTCAACAACAACACACACCCAACCCATACTCAACCCTTGAGTGTTGGTTATTGTGTAGGCTGAACCCAATCAGTGACTCTGTTTGCACGATCATCATGGCTTAAACAAGCCATGGTGGCTTGTTTAAGCCGCCACATGTGCTGGGTGCCGTTTGCCTCATTACTCACCTGAGCACAGCTTGTCGTGTCATCCAAACTGAAACAGCATGGCTTGTTCGAGGGGGAAACATTTCTCAAATAACCCAGGTCCTATTGTTGGGTTATTTGAGGGTTGTTTCCCTCTCCAGCAAGCCATGCCACCCGGGATCAGCCAACATGACAAGCTGCGCCCAGGCACAAAATTAAGTAAATGGAGCCTAGCATGTGCCAGCACGTGCTGCGTCTTAAGCAAGCCACCCTGTGGGGTATAAAAAAGAGAAAAGGAAGGAAAGTTAATAGATAGGTTCAGCGAGACCAGCAGAGGTACAGCAGAGAACAGTGAGCATTATAGGATGCAAAGAGCTGTGTGGGAAATGGAAGCAGAGGAAAAAGGTGTTGCAGACTTGGAAGTGCAGAGACCAAATAGAATGTTATGGGATGCAGAGAAACTGTGGGTAGACACAGAAAAAGAGGGGGGTAACAGGTGGAATTTTAGATCTGTGGTGATGCAGAGCAAGAAGAGCAGGTGCAATAAGGAGTGCAAAGAGAAAAAAGAGGGAGGGCTAACAGAGAAAGCTGTGGTGGTGTAGTTAGAAAAGACAGTCAGTGCTATGGGGTATAGAGACAAAGGGAGTGGGGCACTAGGAGAAAATGAGTAAAAAAAAAAAAAAACACTGGCCAGATTTGCATGTCATGGTATGCCAAGTAGTGGTTTCTAGAATTGTGGTTTGTCTGAACCCATCCCTGCAAACAAACCATTGTTTGTTTTCGGCTGACAAACTTTGACTTGTTACATCTGAACCCAGAACCACAGCTTATCCCTGGATTATTTAACAAGCTTCCTACCAGAAACAGAGGAGACAGGCAAGAGCTGCCAGAAAACAATCCACAGCCTTGCTCTCACTTACACTTTTCCCAAACTAGCCCTCTTGCCACAGTCTGTGTGGCAACAGGAAGTAGTCACCACTCTACTCCTTCCTCTCAAAGTTGATGATGATAGAGTGGAGGGAGTTAAAAAGACATCAGTTCATCTAAGATCCTCTGTGCAAAACTTCATGTACACAGCACTGTGCCACTTAACTCTCCCACAAATACCCTGACCTTTCAACCTCCAGAAGTGCAGATAAAGTCCTTGCAGCCTGAGGAGAGGAGTTGCTGTTTACCTTCCTGATTGGGATGCAATTATCTTTCCAAAGATCATTCTGGAAAAATCCAACCGAACAGTGCTTAGCAATTATTACCTCCTTGACAAAGCAGTGACCAAACAGTAATCTCCCTGTTGCTATATGCTCCCATTTCCTCTGCCTTCCCCCAACAGTGAACTCGGACGAGCTACATCTTGTGCAGTGTGAATAGTGTTTGCTGTGCAATGGTTTTTCTGTGGAAACCATTCATGCCAGTGATGCTATTGGTATTGCGCTAGAGCAGGGGTCCCCAACCTTTTTGGACCTGTGGGCACATTTGGGAATTTGAGACCATGCTGTGGGCACCACCACAAAATGCCTAATCAGTGGATTGCCACTTGGATCGTAGGCTGTGTCTATTTCAGCAAAACATTTGTGTCTATTGGAGACTGCAACATCTATTTAATAAAGGATTGTCTAATTTGGATAATTGCTGGTGGTGCAATATAGCTAATGCTTCTTTTAAACATACATTTTGGCAATGTCCAGTAGTTACTTCTTTTTGAGAGGAGGTTATTACTCAGATACATTTTGTACTGGAAAGCTCTTTAATATTCACTGATGTACATGCTCTTTTACCTGCTTCATGGGAATTAACAAATGGTCACCTTAAATGGATTCTCTGCACCCTTTTGACGGCTAAAATACTGATATTACAACATTGTAAGGATAAACACTCACCTCCTATAATGCAATGGATTGAGGACCTTACAACGCTATCTATATTTGAATGGATGGCATATAGACGCTACCTCCAAATGAATACTTATTTGGATATTTGGTCCACTTTTGTTGAACCCAATGTATAATTGCTAGAAAGTTATATGCATTTTGTACAAATCCGTGTGTCTATATTAAAGGGGGCAATTTTATTTTTTTTAATTAAATTTAAATTTAAATGTTAAAATTCAGGTGCCCACAGGCACCATGTTGGGGACCCATTTGCGCGTGCCATTGGAGGTACCCATGGGTGTTGGGGACCCTGCACTAGAGGTACATTATGCTAGTGCAACATAATTTATGTTAGCACTAGTACTGAATAGGGAACACAGGGAAATGGGGAAAGACTACTTATGGGTCTTTTAGAGTGATATCACAGGGCACCCAGTAGATGCCTGGAAAATTAAAGCAAACACTTTTCCCAATAGAAAAATGTGTGTGATAGTCTTGCTTGTTTTCCAGAAACTAGAGTTAGCAGTCTGATTATAGGAAACAGTAATTTACCAGCAAAAATAAGAGAGATTTACTGGGACAACACTGTGTGAGTAGATGTATAATGTCTGCCCAATCTGCCTAGGAGAAGGTGAGTGTCTAGAAAGGCTCAGAGACTTTGTATAACCCTTTTAATTTGCAGTAGTGCTAAAGGAAGATGCCTTGAAAATGGTAAATGAAAACATGTAGGTAAAACATTATGAGAAGGATTGGATTACTTTCAGTGCATTTATCTTCTATTGCGAGCAGGTAGTATAATGCAGCAGAATGGCATTGTAGTTTATTTTAAGTAATACATTGATTTTCTAAAGAGTCCTTGTTTGTTCTACCAGGAAATAAATAAAGCCAGTGAAGGAGAGTGCATTTGTGAAAATAAAACAAGTGTAGCTTAATCTTTGCTTAGTCCAAAGATGCCTTGAATACTGCAGTGTGACAGTGCTATGGAGGCAAATGAGGCAGATTATTTTCCAGAAGATGAGCTATTATTTCATGACATTTATATTAGGTCAGTGTTGCTTTGGGAACTTTTTATATGAGGGCAGAAATCATCCATTCTTTCATAAAAGCAGGCTTCCTGTAGAGCCTGAGAAATGAACCATCAAATATAATTTTCAAAGCCTCCTTGATGTTTGGAATTTACAAAGGCAGCTACTGTCTTACAGATTATTTTTTTCTTATCCAGGTGGAAGCAGAATTGATTGATAAGTTGGACAGCTTAGTATCGGAAGGAAAGGGAGATGAGAATTATCGGGAACTCTTCAGTCTGCTGTAAGCTTTGCTATTTATCCTACTGAAACACTTTTACAAGCACATGTAAAAGTGTTGGAGTGATGGTCAATACAGAGTAATCTCATTCAGAAAACAGCAATAAAAAGAATGAATGACATGGAATGAACTTCAGTTTAGATAGAGCTGGGGACAAAAAGTATTTCAGGTCTTTTGGCATAAAGTAATGTGCCCATTATGTTGTATGCAAGCAGTGAATTCCAGTGTTAATACTGTTAATGATACCTGTGTACCGCTAGTAGAGACATGAGCCAATCCATGCAGTTGTGAGATGACTGAGCAGTTCAATCTTGTTTACAGGTTTCTTGGATCCCTTTCTTCCTTGTTTACTGCATTTTAAATATATTCTTTTTTGTGATGGCTCAAAAACTGAGCCTGTAACATGCATTAAATAACAGCTTGCCTGATCATGTGAGGGCATAATTTTAGCGCCTTTATCATGATTCCACAGTTGTGGCTCAGAATTTAAATAAAACTACACACCTCATAGATGTGTAAAAAAAATTAGTGATAAGCCCAAACCACCCTCTGTAGCACACAACAATCGGAAACATTCCTCTCAAGGCTATATTACCACCACAGCTCTGGCTTTGGTTTTTAAAAATGAACTTGCATAAATTCTAAACATGCCCAATTGAAGCAAACCTACAGAGTTCCAAGGTGAAGAAATGGATTGGAATGCCCGCTGGCATTCATCCAGGATCAGTTGACAAGAAAAGCCTGAGGGGCAAAAGGGACTTCAAAGAAACTGGTGAGGTGGAAACATTCCACACATCCACTACCAGGCGGTCAGGTTGTTAACACAGTTGATTTAAATGAGCTGGAATTAGGGACATGGGAAAGACACATGCCTACCTGGTAGGAAGTAGAAACCAGCAGCAGCCAGTGTCACCTGGCTGGTTGTTGAGAATCATGGGGGCCTAAATAGGAAAGGGCTGTCCAAATCACACCACCTTAAAAAGGAGCAACCTGTCATACTCATCAGCTAATTGCTTTAATCTGCCAGCCTCTTTTACTACCTGATGATTTTCCTGGCCCATCAAAGCCTAGGGTGGCCACTTACACATTACCAAAAGAGGACAAGTTTCGATCAAATTTGCATATGCTAATTTATATGTACAGCTACAAATTCAGAAATAATTACTAGAATTAAAATTTTACAATTAATTTTCCATCCAAATCCTTCCAAATAAATTCAGAAGAATTCATTTTGCAACTTAAGCTTAGAACATCCCAAATCAGTGCCTGTTCCATTAATTTATCCCTAACTGTTCCATTACTTCATCCACTCATCATTACCTCCCAAATCACCTCTAAATTGTGTGTGTGTGTGTGTGTGTGTGTGTGTGTGTGTATGAAATGTATATGCTGCCTTTCAGGGCAAAGCCCTCCCAGCAGCTTACAAAAACTGGTAAAGGACACAAAAACAATCCAATTCCAAATATGAGAAATCTCCAACCCATGAACTTGGTATTGCTACATTAAATTTAGAATATTTTGGCTATAGAACAACCTGTAAAACATGCACAGAAAAGCATGTTGAGCTGCAGTTCTGTACCCACATACTTGGGAGTAAGCCACATTTAATTCATTGGTGCTTACTTCTGGGTGGGCATGTATAGGATTGTACTCTTAGTGGTCCTTTTTTGGAGAATGAACTGCAAGGGCTAAGGCTCAGTTAGAAACTGCACTGGCTGACCCAGAAGCCATTCTAATCTGCTTAATGGTATGTTGCAGTTATGAGAGGAATGCCCTTTGCGCATGATCACTTAGTAAAATGGCCAGATGCAAAAGAGGATAGGGAGCTTGCAGGGTCAGTAGTGAAAGAGAGAACTTGCATGCAGAAACTTCCTCCTTGTCTGCCACACTGACACACTGTACTTCTGAATGCCTCCTTTACACTCCCACCTTCCTCCCACTGTTGAGGCCAGAAGAGTACTTCCTACTAATCTTGCAAATGTCATTTTGTAAGCTTCCAGTCTTGCCCTTCCATCCATCCCTGCTGCATGGAATGTTTTCCTTCCAAGTGTGGGCATTGGAGAGCCTTGCTATTTGCACCTTTTAGAGGTTTCTAACCTCCGTGATAATTGCCCTTGCTGGGGTGTGCATGTTTGCCCTTTTCCCTCTCCCCTATCTCCCTGTAGGAGCATAAATGTATACTTGCCATGTCACTGTTTGGGGGTGGGGCACCCCCCTTTCAAGGGTTTTTAAATGTTAGATGGGCCTGCAATGAAATGCTGCAATATATTCCCTGCTAAAGCTATTTGGACTACTACCAAACTATCTCTAATTACCTGGGAGTAAGCCCCATTGAACATAATGAGAGTTACTTCTGAGTACATACATATAGGATTGCACTATAAAGTAAGATACAGGGAAATAAAGGCTGCAAAAATTGCTGCAACACTAGGAACTTGCTTCCCAGGAATTTTCTGTGATATGCCCCAGCTGCCTCAAGGAGTGAGGCACTTACCTTTAAATAAGTCCCATAGAACGCAGTGGGCTTACTTCTGAGTAAACATTCCTAAGATTGCACTGTACCAATTTTTCCTAACAATGGCCAGACAAATTTAACTACAGGTGCTTCCAGGTAAGGCTTTTACCATGCCATTGTTCTGCCTCATTCATGGAATTTTATGGGGGTCCCAACAATGCCATCCTCCACTTGTAACCCTCCGGTGTTTCTCCCTTGACCACAGAGGACATTTCAAACTCTTGTGTTTTCAAGTTGCTCTCCCTTAGAGAAGATTTGCAAAACAGCAATTTCATCTTCTGTGCATACCTTCTTCAGGCACCACAGAATAGAGACGTTCTCTTCCGCAGATACTGCCTTTGAGATGTGTTTTGCAAAGAGTAGTTGCTCCCTAATTTCCAGGTCCCTAGTATCCTGCCCTAGGTTGACACAGCTACAAGAGTTTTGAATGTTCTCTTTGGTCAAGGGAAAAACAGAAATTACTTAGCCTGTATTCCTGTTCTCCTTGACCAATGAAGGCATTCCACCATTCCAGTTTATGGAACAATACATTGCAACAATTACCCAGTTTTAATGGCTGAGGTAACATAGAACTGGTGGTAATGCTCTCAAATCCCATTATGAAATTAAGAAAAGCTGAAGGTGGAGTGCCTTGTACCATCATCTTTTATAATTATTTTAAAAATTATTTCAATTCACTGAAGCCATCTTCATATGCAGAAGATACCAATACAAGTTGTTCTTTTATTAGTAAAAAAAATTAGTGGGGGCAGAGGAGTGAATCTTGCATGTCATATTATAATGTGAAAAGGAAAGATGTTTGTGTCTATTTAAAATTCTATGAAAAAACAAAATGCATGTCTAGAAGCAAAGCATGTGAAGTACCTTCCTATGCACAACTTTAAATTGTTGGATTCTTTGAAGAATTGCATACAAAGAAAAGAAAGAGTATATACTTTTTTAAGAGAGTGAAGGAATTTATAATTTTAGAAAAGGCCCCAAACAGAATGAGAAAACATTCTTTATGGCTTCTAGAACTAAAATTTAAATGGACCTCTACATGTGTGCTACATTAAGTAGGAAATTATATAAGAGAAGTAGTCTATTCAAGATTAGAACTGTTATTACTTGAGAAATGGAAATGTATGCTTGTTTTGGATTCCATCCAAAATGTGTCCCCATTTTTTAGTCAACTACTAGCACAGTAGGGAACATTATTTTCTTGCTATGAAGTGGTGATAATGTATCATCTTCGTTCAGTAATTTCCTTGTCTTTGCTTTATGCAACATGGATCAGAACCCAGCTCTTTGGGCCTTACCCCAGGTAAGATGATGATTGTTCAAGTCTGATGTGGAAGTCTGCTAGGTATTAAAATTGCTCTCAGAACTGTTGAGGCTTTATAATATTTCAAAGGGATATTACAATTTGTTTAATTTCATGCAGCCTCCTGGAAAAGATTGAGCAAGAGACTTGGCGGGAGACTGGTCTTTCTTTTGTTACATCAGTTACTCGTTTGATGGAGCGTCTCCTTGATTACAGGTAATGTGATTCAACTTTCATGGGCATCTGCTGCGTACTGCCTGTGACATCACAGACAACAAAAGACACAACTTCCTCCAAAAGGCCTATGCCATTGTGACTTCTTTGTTTGCAAACCAATATTTTATTTCAGATTATACACGTTAGCGACTGAACTCAACAATGTGTGTTGACTATCATATGTTATATTGGTCTTTTTAGAGCTTAGTCCTACTGCAATGATCGTAAGCCTCTGAACCCAGAAGCTGATGGTCATCCTATGCAGGGTAGAGGTGATCTTTGACTCCCTGTCCTGCCGCCCTGCATTTTCACTAGACCGGCTTTTTTGCCTGTCTAGCTGGTACAGCTCAGAAGCGGAGGGAAGGAGGCTGGAGAGGCGTCAGGATACCTCATATCTTGACCTCTCTAGTCACCTCCCCTTCCTGCCCACCAAAATGCCCTCTTTTCCCCCTCTCCAAGGTTGCATTCCTCACCCTGGAGGGGCAGCCAGAGCAGTTCTTTTGGCACCAGTGGAGAGGGGGAATGCTGTCTCCAACCTCGAATCTGGGAATTGAACTATCCTATGACCCCTCAGACACCGTCTAAGGGCCATAGGATTGTTCCCTTAAAGGTTTAATATACTGTCACATTTTGGTACTTTGAACAATAACTGCTTCTCTGTTATACTGCATGAACACTACTATAACACCTTAAAGCAGGGATGGGCAACTTGTGTCCCTCCAGATGTTTGGGCCTACAACTCCCAGCAGCCCTAGCCAGCATAGCCATCTGAAGGGCCACAAGTTGCCCACCCCTGCTTTAAAGGAAAAAAAGGAAAAAGCTAGAGGTTGAAGCCAGTGTTCTATTTCTTCTGCAGCAATCCTCTGCCACTTCAGAATATTTTTGAATAGGGCTTGGTCTGGAGTCACATGATGCTGCAATCTTGCTGAAGCTAAGAAGGCATGGGTCTGGTTAGAGCCTGGATGGGAAGAAAGGAAGGATGATATGATGATGATGATGATTTTTAAGGTTGTCCATCCCCCAACTCCCTCTCCCCATCTTTAACCTTACCTATTTTTCCCAAACATAAATGTTGAAATCTGAATGTTTTAACAGTACTCCCTTTTTTACCAGGGACTGTATGAAAGGAGATGAGACAGAGAACAAGAAAATTGGTTGCACTGTTAATCTGATGGTGAGAATGCTGTGTGTGTCCTTGCGTTTTGTTTTGGTTGACTATTCTATCAAAGTCATTACTGCATAGCAATGCAGAAAATTATTCAGCAGAGAATTGCTGAAAGATTATTAACTGCCTTTCACTTCAACCTGCTTTTGTGTGAAACCTCTGGCATAGATCACACAATGTGAACTCTCCATGAAGCTTTTTTCTTGAGGGGAGATAAAGCAGTATGATTACTGACGGAGTTGATCTAACTGAGAAATTCATCAACCATAGATACTTTTGGGGCGGAGCGGGGGAATGAAAATATCATCTATACAGTATCCACAATATTTGAAACATTTCTTAAAGGGATTATACAAAGCATTCAAGATGATGGTATTCTCAAGCTCAGTAATACTGAACACTGCCATACCGCCAATAGCTATCCCTTTAATTGAAAGAAAAAATGTGTGTCAGATCAAAAATAATTCTTTTCTAAAATGATACCTCATAAATCCAATAAAAATGGGTAAGTGGAACAGCTGAGGGGTGAGAATTCAAAACAGATTCTATAACAGGCCTTACTCCTTCATGCAGTATAGACACATATAAAGGATTAACATCCAATGTGATAAGACACATTCCTTACCCTGGCCTCCTTTTTCTTCATCTGTTGCCTCTTACGATTTGAAATTTAAATTGTAAACTCTTCAGAGCAGTGTCCTCTCTTTTTTTTTCCTGCATATAACTCAGTTTTAACTGCCAGGCGCAATAATAATAATAATAATAATAATAATAATAATAATAATAATAATAATAATAATAATGATTTGGTGAGATTATAGGAGAATGATTGATTGGCATAAAATAGTGGAAATATTACAAGAAAGCTGCTGTCATACCTTTGTACAGCTGGGTGAGTTCAGATGAGGCTTTTATTATGCAATCGACCTGCCTCATAAATGGAATTTTACAGACGTCGTCTTCTTCCACAGTATCCCTCTCATGTTTTTCTTCTTCTTCTTCTTCTTCTTCTTCTTCTTCTTCTTCTACTACTACTACTACTACCACCACCACCACCACCACCACCACCACCACCACCACCTTTTTCTTACCACAGAAAATCCAGGAGGGAAAGACTGAATAGCTGCACAATGTCTTTTGATTAGTAGCACTAGGAGCTGTTTGTCTGGAAGCACTTTCTGGCTTTATTCTTTCTGAACTGCTTTCCTGGCATGAGCAGGACTAGTACTGCTGAGGGCTTCACCACACCAGGCTTTTTATACCGCATTGTACCGAGGGTTCTGTTTCCGGATTCTTTGCAGGATTTAAATCTGTTCTTTCCACCGCCAGTTTTTCTTTTGGGTCTTCAAGTGATTCTCCTTCAAACGGGGATCAACTGCCTACTCGGAACATAGGCTGCTCTGCTGTTCCTTGCTTAGTCGCTGGTGATTAGCATCTGAAAGAGTCATTAAGTTGTAAAAGGATTAAAGCCTTGAAAAGAATCCTTTCGTCTGTGTCTTGAGTTGGCTATTGGAGTGTACTGAAAGGGGCCGCTAGGGCGCTCCTGACAGGCGGCATGTTATCGGATATCAGCAGCATTCCACCCTCTCCCGCCCATCATGAAATGGAACTTTTCCATCTCAACTTCCTTGCCCCCCCTTTTCGCTTCTGCTTCGATCCCTACTTCGCTTTCTTCCGAGGAAGGGTGGCCACTGTGGATGAGACAATAGGGCTTCCTTAGGAGTAAACCCATTGAATTCAGCAAGACTTCTGAGCGAACACACACTAAGGCTGCCCAGCAGTCTCCTGGCTATCTGGATGCAAAGCCCATTGAATTCAATGGTACGTCCTTTCCTGCCACTGCCTGTTTGTCCAGAAGCTAGCCTTGATCAGATCAGCAAGGCCTGCAGCTAAAGGCCTCCCCCCCGCCCCCCACGTGTGCAAGTCAGTATTGCCCTTGTAAAAGCAAGAGGTAACATTTTTCTTATTTGAGTATGCACTGGGAGAGGGGATTGAGGGGAAAGGGGTTGCAACATTTCAGGCTTTCAGAGCAGCAGTGGTTTCTGCCATGCTGCACTAGTGAAATGTCAGTATGCTGTAATAGTGAAACACTGGTAAGGTGCAGTTCCAAAGGCTCCCCGGCCCCCCATGCACAAGTCAGTATTGTCCTTGTAAAAGCAAGCAGTAACATTTTTCTCGTTTAAGTCTACACTGGGAAAACGGATTGAGTGGAAAGGGGTTGCTCACGTTTGCCTGTATCGTGTAGGAGCCACTTCAACCATCACCTCTCCCTGCTGCTGCCCATCTGTTTCAGCATCCCTGAGACAGGGAGATGAGCAAGGCTTGACTCCATTTTGTTCCTGTCCCTCACACACTGCCAATTTGCTCACTTGCTCCCACCTGCCTGCCTTCCACCTCCACAGCCAGTTTGCCTGGAAGCAGCAACTGCAGAGCAGAACAGAGCAAAGCACCAGCTCCAGTCCCATTGTAAAACACTGCTCGCCCCCCCAGGGAAACCAGTGTGGAGGTGAGAGCAGGCAAGAAGGAGAAATGGAGGAGGACAAGGCGGCAGCTGCAGCCAACATGCCAGATGAGGGAGGAACAGTCAATGCTGTTCTACCGCACTTGTGGACTCCCACCGTGTTGTGCTCTGCAGGCACCCAATAGTGGAATGGGAAGGATGCAAGGTGACACTCCCATCCCATTGTTGGCACTGGCGTTGTCATCATAACTTTACCCCCCAAAATTGCCCAAAGCAGCTTGTTGCGCCATTGCAGAAGTACACAGGCAGGCAGTGGTGGTTTGATGGCGTGACCTGAAAAAAATCCTGCATTTTCCCAGTACATAAATATCATGGAATTTCATGGGGAAAACGGGGAGAAGTTGCAGGACAGCTGCTGGAGGACAACGACATCATGTATCGCACATGGGAGTACTGTGAATGGAGGACAACAGTCACACGAAAAAACGCCTATGTCGGGAAGTCCTGAGGAGGAGGAATGAGAGAGAGAGACCCAAATGCTTCTTTTTACAAAGTACCACATAGGAGGGTATCATTGCTGCTTTCTCCTGGTTTACTGAGCCACCAATGCCTTTGTGACAGCAGCTGCAATTACACTAATCCCCACCCCCATTTCAGATCTATTTGCATGCCTGACAAAGTCACTTCATTGCTGAAACATAGAGGCTAACTACACATGCTAACACATGTAAGAGCACCAATGTCATTTTTTAAAGCAAAGCAACTTCAGGAGAGGGGAATTTAGAGCAGAGAAGCAGGAGGAGAGAGTGCTTAGCCCTTTTCTTGCTTGCAAATCTTCTGCAGAATAGACTCTATTCAGAATCATGGATCTGGAACCCTGTGGGGGGACTCATTATTCAAGAACTCACTCATCTATAGGCCACATTTCCATACATATTACCAACATTTGGTGGGCATCTCACAAATAATGGTGAAATGAATGGTTACAGTTGATGAGGACTGAAGGGAAGAGGGGAAGGAGGCACAGCCCAGGGAAAGAGTTCTAGGGAGCCTTTCCTAACTTTTGGTCCCAATATGATGCTGAACTAAAACTCCCATCATTCCTGATCATAGGCTATGCTGATGGGAATTGTAGTCAGACCATGTCTGGGCACCCAAAGTTTGGAAAGGCTGGTCCTCAGGAACGGACAGAAGGACAAAGGAAAGGGACAAAGAAAAAAGTGGGTGGGGCAAAGCTAGCTAGGAAGGAAAGTTGGGACTAATGCCCAGCACCTGATTACAGACCATCTTCATGGTCAACCATTTGGTGAGCATCTCACTATAAATACTACCATCACTGAAGGAAGCATAACAAGTGTAATTAGAAAATATAGTATTATGCGGTTGGGACCGATGTTGCTCTGGCAGCTTCCCACGGGTCTCCGTGGGAGCTTTCTCAAACAGCTTTTTAAAAGGTTGAAAAACCTTTTCATCTCCCCCTGGAATTGAAAGGGGGGGGCAAGGCAACAGCTCTGGACAACATCTTGGAGAAAGGTAACTCCCACGCGATAGTGGAGGGGCTGGATTCCAGGATTATCTCCCCAGAGCTTTACCAATGCAAAAAGCTGTACTGAGACTCCTATTTTATAGGAGAAAACAGGGCTGATGTGTTCCATAACAATATATGCTTTAAGAAATATCAACAACCTCTGAGGGATGATTTAAGAAACATTAACAATATTTAAGAACATCTGAGGACCTGTAAGATCTGTTTGAGAGAAACATGTCTGCGCCGAGGAGAAGAAAAGAGCTGGCATATACTCCCCCCGCATCCTCTGTGTCAAAAGTGTCGAAGACAGAAGATATAGGGGAATTATTTACACTGATAAAGACTTTATCTTTGCAATTTATGGAGCAAGTCAAAAGGCTGGATTTAATCCAAAATTCCATCACCGCCCTGCAAGGAGCTATAGATTTAATTAATGCGTCATGGCAAAAAATGGAGATGAAAATGCGCTTGAAAACTGAGTGGCAGGAAATGAAACTATGTTACAAATTTGTTTTTAAAATATCTCTGATAGAATCCCTCAACTGGAGGCCTTCACGAAAAGATCCAATGTACAGATTATTGGGATTAAAAATCTGCCTAATTATGTAAAATGGCCTATTTTTGTGGATAAACTTTTGCATGAGTTACTCCCTATTTCATCTGATTATTTACTTGATATTGAGCAGGCATTTTGTGTGCCAAATGCTAAAGGGACTGATTACGCCATCATAGTTCAATTTGCAAAAGTCTCCACAAAGAGCCTCCCTGCACTCGGCAAGGGAGGCTGGAAGCCTTTCCTGGAAACAAGATAAAGTTACGTTATTTCCAAACTACATCAAAGAGGTGGCGAATAACAGAAAGCAATTTATCAAAGCAAAGAATATGGCAAAACAAATGAACTTGCAATATTTCTTAAAATATCCTGCTACACTTTGTATTGTGTCTGAAGGTCAGATGAAAAGTTTTTAAATCATGAAATGGCGGAGGCTTGGCTTAATGTAAAAATGCGTGAGAATTCTGTTACAACCCCATGAACTGGAATCTTTAAACAAGCTTTGTTAACTGTTTGTGCTTAGTCTATATGACTCAGGCTAATTCAGAAGATAAATGATTATATTTATATTGGTTTATTCTCTTTTATCTTTTATTTTTTCTTGCTTTTCTTTCTATTTTTTATTTCAAAATAGATAATATATCTAGTATAAAATTTATTACTGATGGTTGAAGGTTTATATTAAGTTTTATTATTATATAATACTATATATATATATATATTTCATTATTATTATTATTATTATTATTACTAATAATATAGGCTTTTAGGAATGAACTGTAGACCTGTCTCCTCGATATAACATTGATGATACAGAAATGTAAGGTTGTTTATTAAACTGTAAGATTGTTAAGGTTATAGATATAATTTTTAAAATAGAATGGCATCGGAGGCTGGGGGGTGTTGGAGTTTAAACTTAATTTGGGGGGGTGGGGAGGGGAGGGAATTTTTTTCCTTTTTTTCTTCACTTCCCTTCCTCCTCCCTTTCCCCCTTTTTCTCTTTTTTCTTTTTCTCTTTTTTCTTCTCTCTTTGTTATTGTGGTGTCCTCATTAGAATATTGTACTGTTGGGAAATTGAAGTATTGATTAGGTTGTTGGTAATTTTGGTATTGTTTATTACATTTATAAAAATAAAATAAATTAAAAATATATTTAAAAAGATAGAAAATATAGTATTATATTATTCTTTCTGGCCTATTAAGCCTTTGTTGGACTGTTGATCTCCTTGCAATTGCCCCTTCTGGCTAGGTTCAGGATATGGTGTGAACATAATTCCTGAATATTTAGAGTGGTTTCACATTTTAGAACAAGTGATAAAGCAGAAAGTGTGAGTGAGTCTTGTTTCTTGTTTTCATGCTTCTTTTTTAATGACAGTCTTTTGTATTCATTCCTTCATTTATTACACTTCTATACTGCCCAATAGCCAAAGCTCTCTGGGCAGTTTACAGAGATTAAAAACCTTAAAATACCATATTGTACATAATATAAAAACCATTTGCATACAAAAATATAAACAGACAACACACGTATATATTGTAGGTGTTCGCTGTTGCATTTATAAGTATGAGAAAAGGCTGAACTGTACTAGCTAAGACTAGCATTTAATCCCTTGAAATATGCAAATTTTAATGGACCTGTTTAATGGAGTCCTTTTCACATTTTAAGCACATTTCTATAAATAAGGGCCAAATTCAGGCGTAATGCCAATTCATGGTTTAGCCTTACAAGAACATGTCATGGTGAGCCTTGAACTTTTACACTCCCTCCTCCTTCATGGGCAATAGAAGGACATTGAAAGCTTCCAGCTTTATATGAACAGCAATTTCCTATTAAATCCAAGCTTGAGAAATTGGTTTATTCTAGATGGTTAGTTCTAGCAAACCTTGATTTCAGTTTAAAAGGGGGCCGTAGCTCAGTGGTAGAGCACAGGCTTTATATGCAGAAGGTCCCAGGGTCAGTCCTCAGTATCTCCAGGTAGGGCTAGGAAAGAATCCTGCCTGAAACTCTGGAGAGCCGCTGACAGTCAGTGTCGACAATACTGGGGTTGGTGGACCAATGGGCTGACTCGGTACAAGGCAGCGTACTATATTCCTATCCTGGTTTGTTAACTAATCACAGTTGGAATAAACCTGTTTCCCAAGTGTGGATATAACAAGAAATTGTAGTTTATTCAAAACTGAAAATGAAAGTTAGCTTCTTCTCACGCATGAAGGATGACAGCATATGGAGAGATGCATAGTCCGAGGCTTACCATGGCTCACGTTCATAAAGCTAAAATATGGTTTAGCTGTATGATTGAACCAGGCCAAGAATTGCATAAATCCCTAAATATATCCTGAGCTAGGCAAGTTGTCAGATTATCTTCTGAATTTCATGTTTTCTTTTACTTTTCAGAACTTTTATAAATCTGAAATTAACAAGGAGGAAATGTATATCCGCTACATCCACAAGTTGTGTGATATGCACTTGCAGGCTGAAAACTTCACAGGTAACTAAGAGAGGAAACCTTTTTCAGATACTTCCCCCTGTCATCTTTAAATATGCATTTTAAAACCTTTATAGAATACATGATTAATTATACTTAGAAAAGAAGCTAAGTAAATTTTTAAAACTTTTTGAATTTTAAGAATTTTTAATGTATAAATCAAACATTAGTCAAATGGTATATGCATACAAAAAATGTCATTGTTACCCAAATGACATCACAGTGATCAATAAGAACTTTTTGGACAACTATAATTGATTCTGTATGAGTAAGAGATTTAGGGAGCAATCCTATGGCCACTAGACACTGTCTAGAGGGCCATAGGATATGCTCATTTCTTGGAACTGACTGCCCCCCTTGTCTGCACTGCCTCTGAGGCAGTGCAGAGAAGCCTCATCCTCCGTACCTGGAAAAGGAGTGCAGAGTGACTGCAAAGGGGCATTCCAGGGCGGGGAGAGCGGAGCTGCACGTACGACACATCCTATGTGTTGTATGGCAGCTTCCTCTCCTGGTTGCCCCCCCCCCCTGCCGCTAGACAGCCAAAAATGGCTGTCTAGCAAAAAATAGCAAGGCAGGAGAGGTGTGGAGGGAACGATCCGCCCCATACCTCTCCTGCCTGGCTTTGGATAGGCGGTCGCTTCCAAGGTTGGAGGAGGCCTCCTATCTAGTTAGGATTGCGCCCTTAGAATACAAAGTGTGGCTAGAATTGTGTAAAGCATTATATCTTGTTTTAAATAGTGCTTTGATGCCTTTAGAAAATGTGACAACTCTTAAAAATTTTGTAAATACTTTTGATACATTACTTGTTTTGTTCATTTAAATCACCAGTGTATCTGTATAAATATGTAGCACAGGAGTACGCAATTTGTCCAACACTGAGCACCAGTGAGAGGAATCCAGCTAATTTATTTTAGTTGCATGTACATAACATAGTTTTTATGAGCATGGCAGATACCAGACTTCAAACAGGTGACACGATGCATTTATTGTACAATATTTATACAGCATTCTAAATCGTTACTTTCATAGGAACATAGGAAGCTACCTTATACTGAATAAGACCAATGGTCCATCTAGCCCAGTATTGTCAACACTGACAGGCAGTGACTCGCCAGGGTTTCAGGCAGGAATTTTTCCAGCCCTACCTGGAGGTGCCAAAGATTGAAGTGAGGATCTTCTATATGCAAAGCATGTGCTCTACCACTGAACCACAGTCCCTTCCTTTCAAATGTTGAGACATGGACTTATTTACTTGAAAAACATCATACATTTAATTATGAATAAAACCACACTCATTGACCTCACAGAACCTGTTCTAGTGCCCAGGCTCCTGATGCCTCTTAGATTTGGGCAGGGCAATTATGCCTATTTATGGCATCCATCAAGTTCAGCGTACCCTGACCCCTTGTTGGATGCTTGACCTGCTGTGTCAACTGAACCTGCACAAGGACGAGACAAGCATTTTTACGCAGGTGCATGTCAGTGAGCAATCAGAGATATCTGATCAGATAGTTGATAACAGCAGTGCAGTTGTGCCTTATTGGGTAAATAAATACAGCAGGGGCAGAAGGATGGGCACTGCAAGACACACAGTCAGGGTTCCACCCTCATCTTCCCAATAGATGGACTGTGCATGACATCTGTGCTGGGACTACCTTGTCTGGGGTGGCTCAGGACATCATGACGGACTGTCCCAGCATGTCATCAGCCCAATACATGAATTAGAACATACTCTAGACTTAGTTTTCTCAACTGACACACTCTAGACTTAGTTTTCTCAACTGGACAAGTAGATAGTGATTTACAAGTGGGGGATTTGACATCTATTCCCTTGTCATGGTTGGATCACTTCCTGTTGAGGGTTAGGCTGTCAATAGCTCTTAGGGATGTACGATAATTTCATTCTATTCACATATCATGCAAACATGACTTGTTCACAATGCTGAATGTGAGCAGGAGCACTTTTTTGTGGGAAAAATTACGGCCTCAATTGGCGTATTTTATGCCATTTGCAGCCATAAAACACCTCTATGTAAATTGCGGCCATTTATCGTGCCTTTTAGAAAGACGGAGGGCTGCACCATGAATTCTGGCGGAGCTCGGATTTCCCTGCAGCAGACATCCCCTGACTCCAGACTGGACTTCGGGGGTTTCACCCATCCCTTCCCATACCCATGATAACCAACTCCACAATTATCCAGCATTTCGTGTTACAGCAGCCATCCTCTGGAACGCTGTATCCACTGTTATTAGACAGGCCACCACAGTTCTGACATTTAGACATCTTCTCAAGACCCATTTATTATGCAGGCTTTCCCTGAAGTGTGACCCAGCCAGCTCTGGTCTCTCAAGCACAGTAGAATGTGCAGTTTTACTACTGATTAACATTTTTATTATTGTTTTGTTTTTATACTTTATTGTTGTTTTGATGATATATTTTATGTTCACCACTTTGAACACTACCTGTGTAGAAAGAGGTATATACATTTGAGTAATAAATAAATAAAAATTAATAGAGATGCCCAAAGTACTGTTACAGGGCATGGTCTGAGGGAAGATGATACAGCCACCTTCCTGAAGCTAGGCAGGTCTGAGTCTGCTCAGTACATGGATGGGAGACTACATGGGAACCCCATGCATGCTCCCATGAGTTCTATAATGGAAGAAAGGCATTATGAAAGGAAGGAAAGAAAGAAAGTTGGTTGGTTGGTTGGTTGGTTGGTTAGTTAGCAGGAACAGTTCACTGTGGAGCCATTCCATCCAGGGAGAGATTATCCAGCTGATACATTCTTCAGTGCAGTCTCTCACCCACTGCCTCCCACTCCCTCTGTTTTCCTATCCATGGGACTTACAGCACTTTAACAATCCAAAGGCATTATTAATTCATGGAGGGGCTGACTGAGACTTCTCCATCCTCTGGCGTTTTTCTGTTTGTGTACTTCCCATAGGTATCTGGATGGCCCTGTATGGGAACAGAATGCTGGAGTAGACAGACCTTTGATCTTATCCATCATGACTCTTCCTATGCTCTTGCAGTCTGATCCAGTTTTGTTGGATGAGTTTCAGTTTTGAAGCTGTTAAAAATAGGGCCACTGGAATACTAAATCAGCGTTTTAACCCTATTATGCCTATACTTTTCCAGCTGCACTGGCTCCTAGTCCATTTCCAGGCGCATGGGCAGTATCCAACAGGACACTTATGCCCCTGCCAATTCTCTTGCACACAGCCAATTCCTGGTCTCAAGTGGCACCCACCACGTGTGGAACAGACATAGCACTTACAGGGGCAACCAGAAACGTGCAAAAATGCTCATTTCTGGAATGGGACAGGTTAGTGGAACTTGCATAAGGGAGCTCTGCTGACCATTCCTGATTCAAAAATGAGTGTTTCCACTTGTTTCAGGGCTTCCTCTGGGAAGTGTTAAATCTCTGTTGCACAAGTGGTGGGTCCCACTTGCACAACAGAATCGGTGGGGCCCATTGTTTGTGCAAGAGAATTGGCAGGGGCATAAGTACCCTGTTGGATACTGCCCCCAATTTAAAGTGCTGGCTTTAACCTTTAACACACTAAACAGCTTAGGGACCAGGTTACCAGAAAGATGGCCTTCTCCCATAAGTTATCTATCCAAACCATTAAATCTACTTCAGAGGCCCTAATCCAAGTGCCCCTGTTGAGGTGTCACATATCTGGACCATCTTGCCGCAGCTATGCAATTAATAATCAGATGCCTGCAAGCAAATATAATGATGTGATTCTGAGACCCGACGTTACACAGATAGCTTTATTGCAGCAGGAATGAAAAACATGCCTTTTCCTTGAGCCATTCCAGATGGAACCATGGTATAAGCAATAGATAACTACCTTTCAATGGTTTTATCTGATAGAAGAAGATACCAGAGCAGAGGCTGTAAATTTAAACACCTACAGTGTCCTTAAAGCCATAAAAGAACCATACATTTGGGAATGTGATCAGATAAGGGATCAAGGAAGAGTTTTTCAGATCGTAAATAGAAGGGATTTGTTTTGGGAGGCACAGAAACACAAATCACATGTAGTAGGAGACAAAATCCCATTGTCACAAACATACCTGTAACCCATCATGGGATTAATGTTTTTGTAGTCATATATCTTATTAAGAAGTCTGGATTTTAGTAATAATGTTTAGACATAATTGATTTAGAAATAGAAATATATTTTTAGAAATGTGAGTATTGTTATGCTGATACTAGTAAAAGAGAGTTTTTTGTTTGCTGGCAAATATATAAAAGTCTGCATGTTTATATCTAGGGTCTGAACCTTTCTCCTGCCCTAAGATGGACATTTTGTTCTTGGAGGAATTTGAATATGCTCAGTTAAACAGTGGTCAATACAGAAAGCATATTTTGAGAGAACCTCTGACCTATATGTCACAGAGGCAGGGAACTACCAGGGAGAGAGCTTTTGGGGCCATGGCAGCCCACTTAAGGAACAGAGGTTTCCCTAGTGCCATCCCTGTGGTCTTTATGGTGTCAGGTTGAAGACCTTTCTGCTGTATTTTATGTTGCTTTTGATTTTATGGTTTTATAGTCTATTTTATATTTACATAGTTTTTATGTTCATTTATTGCAAGCCACCAAGAAAAAATTATTGTAGGACAGCATACAAGTGTTGTAAACAAATAAATACAATATTGTGTATCATCTTATTTTTTGTTTACTTTCATAATGTGATCAATGATTCAATTTTTTAAAAGCAACATGTGGGCAGCATGCAACCCCTGCATGCGACCCCAGCAGCATGCTGCCCCCATAGTCCCCACCACCACTGTGCTGCCAAATTCAGTGGTGGTGGGGGCTATTTTAGTGCTCCATAGCACTAAAAGCGTCAATTTTAGCTTGTCCTGAAGCTAAATTTGACAGTTTTAGTACCCTGTGGCCTCTACGGAGCAGTAAAAGGGTTAAATTTAGCTTGAAAACAAGCTAAATTGAACCCTTTTAGTATTGTGGTGTGGTTTACCAATTAATTTCAGAGGCAAACCATGTATTCCTGCCCCCGGGAGCAGACTGTGTAGCGGCCCATGGAATGCAGCCCACAGGGAGGATCCAGGCGTCAAAAATGGCCCCTAGACTGCCTGAACTTGCCCTCCCCAGTGTTAGAGTACCAAGTTCTCTGATGTGCTGAAGACTGTAATTTTTTCAGAACTACTTTTCTCACAGTATATGATCATTTGCATATAGTTATTATAACTGAGAAGTTTTTGTTGAGCATTTGTTGCTTTGCTGTTTCAACAGAGGCTGCTTTTACTTTGCTCTTGTACTGTGAGCTGCTTCAGTGGGAGGACAGGCCTCTTCGGGAGTTTCTACACTACCCATCTCAGACAGAATGGCAACGTAAAGAAGGTCTTTGTCGGAAGATTATCCACTATTTTAATAAAGGGAAGGTATGCAAAAAATGCTACTGTTTTTTCATTAGCTTTGCCATTATTATTGACTACGCTTAGAACTTGATGCTACAGGGAATGCCACCACCAAAAACAGCAGCATAGCATCTCGTTTTCCCTACTGTAGTAATTCTTTGTGGTATCAGTACAGGCCCAGTACAGTACCTTAAGGAATGCCTTTACCCATATGATCCTGCTCATTTTTAAAGTTCTTCAGAGGCTCTGTTCTTTTGCCCACCAGTAAAACAGGTTAGGTTAGTAGCCACCAAAGGTGGGGGCTTCTAGGCAGTGACCGCACTGTTGTGGAGTTTCCAACTGATCTATACATGGCCACTACAATGCAAGCCTTTAAAAAGGCCTTAAAAATTACCCTCCTAACAATATTGCTGGCTTTATGTATTTTATGTAAATCTATGTAGAATGGTTTAGACCTGCATTAGAAGCTGTTCTCTTAAACTATTTATTATGGTCTGATCTGATCATTTTAATATACCCAATACATTTTATGTTTTGTGATGTGTACATCACCTTGTAAAGACTAAATAAAAAATATGGGTTCTGTGCTTGTGTAAAAAAAAACCTCTGAGACCTTTTGTTAGGGAGCTGGCACTCATGCCCCCCTCCTCTCTGAGGAGAATTTTAAGGCCATTGTACATGCCATGAGTAGGGCAAGCACCTTCACACCCAGTTCTCTTCTGAAAATACAAAACATGTGCCATCATTACAGTCTAAGCTGGAGTCATTGTCTAGAGAAGATGAGATAAAGGTCAGATTTTCTTCACTGCAATATCTCAGAAGTTCCTTTCAAAGACCTTCATAGCACCAAAGACAAGAGAACAATTTCCCTTTCCAAAGGTTCCTGCTCGCCACCAGAAAGTGACAAACTGCCCAGGAATCAGTCTGACAAGATGATGGATCTAGAGCTATGCAGAGCTAGACATCACAGCCATGGTTTCCAAAGTCAGGAGTGGCCTCCTTAGCTTCTAGAACAATTCTACTATGGCTGGAAGAAATTAGAGGAGAGGGACTTGTTTAAGAATACAGGAACTGCCCTTAATATTTTTGCAGCAATCTTTTATGTGGAGGATTTTAAAAAATGTGGAAAAATAGGCAGCATCAGAGCATCTATCCTTAGGCTCAAGCCAAAGTCCTCTTGTCCAAGACTTCTCTGGGCAGAGGTAACTTTGGTGAATATGTGTTTGGAGAAATATTGAACAAAACAGCTATGCCAACAAGTCACAACAGTTAGATAGAAGGTTCTGCCATTAACACAGAAACCCAAAGCTAGATTTCTGCATCAGAAAATGCGGTCCAAAGAATATTATGTTCTTTAACAATGCACCAAGTATAGGAAGCCATTCAGAGCCTCCAGGATCATAATGTGGGGAGTACCCTCCAAATCTATGCAATGGAAAGTCAGGAAACCCATCAATAAGTGACACACCCTATGAAAGGCAAGGCTCAAATACTTTTTAATTAATTCCCTCCATTTTATCTCCTCACTTGAATTACCTCTGGGAAGTTTATTCATTTATTTGATTTGTATCCTGCCCTTCTACCAAGAAAATGGCACTCAAGGTGGCTAGTTGTGTTTGACATAATATGTCCAAGGTTCTTCTTCGTTTTTTAAATCAATTTTTATTGTGAGTTTCAACAAACCAAACAAAAAACATAACAAAACAAAACAAAAAAATGGGAATATAACAACATACTCTAAAGTCCTCAGTTTCAGATACTACAACATTCGAGGGAGAAAAGAAGGAAAAAATAATAGATTACACATAAACTTCAGTGAAAGCAGACCACATATCCAAATAGAAGTCCATTCGTAAGTGATGCCTATATACCACTCTTGCAAATGTTGCTAGTGTTGTTAAGTCTTCAATCCATTGCATTGTAGGCGGTGAGCTTTTATCCTTCCAGTATTGGAGTTTCAGTCTTTTAGCAGCCAAGAGGGCACGAAAAAATCCATTTACGCTGACCGTGTGTTATGTTCCAAAAAGCAGGTAAATAGTTTAAGAGAACGTGTACATAAGTACATATTAAAGAGCTTTCCAATACAAAGTTTACCTGTATGATAATTTCCTCCTAAGAGGAGGCAACTATTGGGCTTTTCCAAAACATATGAATAAAAGAAGCATTAACTGCATTACACTGCCAACAAGTTTGACAAATATTTGTTAAAGAGACATTGTGACATCCAATAAACCTGAAACAAAAGTTTTTTACTTAATACAACGTAACTGGAGGTCTGTGGAGATATCAGATATAGACACCAAAATGGTGGTCCATTCATTAGACAAAATCGGATATTCCAATTCCCTGTTCCATTCCCCATGTATCATATTTATTCATTGATAATAAGTATTTATAAACATAAATCGTGGGTCAGTATACCTGATGAGTTTCAATAAGTGTTTCCAATAGCAAAGGAGACACCGAGGCAGCAAAAGCATCAGGATCGAATCTAGATACTAATGAATGTTTCAGTTGCAAATACTTCCATTCAGCTGTAGCAGGCAAATCAAATTTATCTCACAAAGTTGAAAATGACAAAAACTCATAATCAGCACCCAGTAATTGATCCCGGGTAAAGATCATTTTATCTGTCTAGGTCTGCCACAGAAACAATTTCATTCCTATTTTTAGATCTGGATTTCCCCATAAAGTCAATTTGGCATGGGAAAATGGGTCAAACTGTAATTGGCATGACATTATACCACACATCTCTAACCGTCAAGATTGTGGGAGGAGCTCTATCCACCTTAATATGCTGAGAACCTAATTCCATCCATTTAGAGAGAGGCTCCAGATAGAAAGATTCCACAACTGACGAAGGTGGAAAATCAAATCTCAGTGGAAAAGTCCAACAAGTCAGCAAATAAGCCCGATGATATGTAGCAAGATCTGGAAAGCTGAACCCACCTGCTTTAATTCAAAATTGCATCCTTTTCAAACATATTCTTGGTGGAAAGGAACCCCAAAAGAATTTATGAAACAAGGCATTAAGTTTTTGGAAATATTTGCCAGGTATAGGTAAGGGGATCCCACATGTAACATAAACAATTCGAAATATAGTATTCATCTTTACTTCCCCCATAAACTGTACTTTAAAGATTCCTATCTATCTATATCTCATGAAATATCGTTGATCAACTTATTTAAATTTAACTTAATCTTCTGAGATATATCTCTAGGGATAATTATTCCCAAATAAGTAATAAACTCTGGGCACCGTTGAAATTGCCAATTGGCTAATACACTAGAGCAGAGCTTTCCAAACTGTGTGCCACGACACATTAGTGTGTTGGCGGCAGTGTGTAGGTGTGTCATGCGAAATGCAGAAAATTGTGCAGAAGGGCACCGCGGAGCTCCCTTACTCGCGTTTGCTTCCCTTGGCCCCTCCCCTGAAACTTCCTAAAGCAGCTAATGTTAAAGCAGCTAAGGCTTAGCTGCTTTAACATTAGCTGCTTTAGGATCATGTGGCATCTTGATGTAGGACGCACGTGATTGGCGGTGTTGGAGCAGTACGGCGAGGTAGAGGCGCGGGGTGAAGAGAGGGGAGGGGAGGCGCCACCCTGGGAGCAGAGCTTGGCTGACGCCGGTGCGGAGAAGTGGCAGCAGCCACCAGCCCTGTGAGATTTCGAGCGCGCCCTTCGCGGACTTCTGCACTGCGCTCCTCTGCAGCCAGGCCAGAGTAGGGCGCGGTTGGAAACGCCGACTGGGACTGCACCAAGCGGGCTGTCCGCCATCTTGGCCAGTCGGAACGGAGCTCAGTGGAGGCCAGAAGCCTCAGAATCAGCGTGCTCCCAATCACCCGGGCGAGCGCAGCTACAGGCTGTCACCCAGTCAACCCACCTGCTGCTGGCTGAAGGGAGGCCACCCTCCCAAACCCAAAGTGGCAAACAGCAAGCCACCCACCACGTGGCACTTATGATTTGATTTCTGCCATTTATTTTTATTTTTACTCTGCTGTAATTGTGGATTAACCACCCACTGGCAGTGTACCACCAGAGAGTGCTGGAACTGTACTCTGGACACAGGCATTGCAAATATTTACAGCAATACAGCCTTGTAGTGAGACATATATATTTACACCATTGTTGTTGGACTTTTGCTTCTCTACTTCATGTGTTTTTGCAGCTGAGCTCCTACCTGGGCCTATGTGTCCTAATATGTATTGTAAATACTTTAGTTAATTTTGTTTATTTTTCACATTTTCTTGCACATATTTACATACTGTTACTCATAAATGACAACAATGTATGTTATTATCTTACAAATCATATATTTTAAAAAATATAAATGAAAGGTTTTCATGAGATATGTTCTATCTCCATACATTTCGTTATTACAATTTATGTATGTGTCCGTATCTCTTATAACGGGTTAGTTTAACCTCTGGTTTGCTAGTAAAACTGAATTACCGTGTCACGAAATGATGCATGTCTAAAAAGCATGTCACCAACATGAAAAGTTTGGAAAGCTCTGCACTAGAATATACCCTATCCCTAGTCGGCATTATTTCTGACTTTGACCAATTAATTGAATAACCAGACAAATCACCGAAAGTATTAATCAATTTCATCAAAGCTGGAACCGACGATGGGAGTGTCGAAATAAACAGCAAAAGATCATCAGCATAAAAGCTAATTTTAAATTCTAAGCCATAATGCACAAATCCATGACTACTACTATTTGACCTAATAGCACATGCCAGGGGTTCCAAGCATAAGTCGAATATCAGTGGAGAAAATGGACAACCTTGTCTGGTGCCCCACCCAAGTAAAACAAAAGCCAACAATTAACTGTTAGTGTTGACTCTCATTCTTGGAGCAGAGTATAAAATTTTAACACATTTCAAAAATTCTATAGGAAAACCGAAATCAGACAATGTGGTAAAAATAGATTTCCAATGAATTTTGTCAAAGGCTATTAATATTTTGATATCTACATTAATTAATGATATAGGTCGATAGTTAGCACAATAGGTATGATCCTTACCAGGCTTAGGAATCACAGTAATATAAGCACTGCTTAACCATGAAGAAAGGGAGCTAAAAAGCTGGAGAATGTTTTGTACCACTCAATTGGGAATCCATCCGAACTGGGTGATTTCCCAGTGTTCATATTCATGTATTTATTTATTTATTTCATTTATATACCGCCCAATAGCCGAAGCTCTCTGGCTTCATAATTGCATTCATAATTTCCTCCAAATGTAAAGGAGCCCAAAGAAGCTGTTGTTGTGACGAATCTCAGCATGGAAGATCAATATGAGAAAAAAAAGCTTCCATAATCTTGCTCTGATATCTTGCTACCAGTGCTGTAAAGTTCACAATAAAACTTTAAAAATTGTGAGTTTATATCTATAGGAGAAGTATATACCTTGTCACTCTCATCTTTAATAGCTGAAATGATATTTTGATGTTGATGCTGTTAGACGATGTGCAAGAATCTAACTAAGACGTTCACCATTTTCCCAATATACCTGTCTCAAACAATTCAGAGCAAATTCCGCCTGCTGTGAAAGAATATTATTAAATTCATGCTTAGCATACTGCCGCTCCTGATAAAGTTGTGCAGTAGGGGAAATGGTGAAGTGAGTTATAAAAGATTTCAATGTCTTATTTAAAATCATCTGTTGAGTTCCTTAAAAAAAAAATTTGGTAAGAAGCATAAGCAATAATTTGGCCCCTTAAAAAAGCTTTACTGGCCTCCCACTCAATGGTGCATGAACCCACCATACCCTCATTAGTATTAAAATACTCTGTCAGTTCACCTAACATCTGAGTTTTAAATTTCTCATCATTAAGAAGAGAAATGTTAAGGTGCCAAAAACCAGAGGCCCTAGGGGTGTCAGAAAAGGGCAGTTTCAAACATACTGGGGCGTGATCTGACACTACCAATGTGTCAATCTTGCAGTCTTTTATTTGATATACCAAAGATGTAGAGACCAAAAAATAATTAATCTAAAGCAATTATGGTGAATGGTGAAATGAAAGTATACTCTCTGTCAGCAGGATGTAAAATTCTCCAAACATCAGTTAAACCATATTCCATCATGTAAGCCTGAAATGCCAGTCTCACAGCAGATTGGGTCTTAGGAGGAGGCGTACTCCAACAAAGGATTTAAGACCTCATTAAAGTCCCCACCTACAATCAAATAATCATAAGCAATATCAACTGGTTTAACAAAACAATCATGAAACATAACCGGAGAATCAATATTGGGCCCATATACATTGATCATAGCAATTAATTTATCCATATACTTCCCAACTAGGAACAAAAAACACCTCTCAGTGTCAAGAATCGCCTGTTGAACTGAAATAGAAAGTCGCTTACGAATTAAAATCACAACCCCATTACACTGTGTTGAAGTATCTGTAACATAAACCTCGCTGACCCAGTCTTTTCGCAACATGTGTCCATCTGCAGCTATCAAATGCGTTTCTTGTAAGAAAAAGCCATATCAACGTTACGCTCTTTTAACTTAGAAAGATCTCTTTTCTGCTGATTTACATTCCGGAGCCCTTTGATTTTCCATGAAGTCACGTTAAGCATTGAAAAAGCAAAAGCAAATTAGTTGCCCCTCCACCAAAGCACATCTTTCCAGATTTGCAAAAAATAGCTAAATATGTATAGCGTAAGTAGTATAACAAATACAGCCTTAGTTTATATTTAGGACTAACCATTTCAAACGTCATCAAAATATTTTTATTACTGTTGTTGTTGTTCAGTCATTCAGTCGTGTCCGACTCTTCGTGACCCCATGGACCATAGCATGCCAGGCCTTCCTGTCCTGCGCTCTCTCCTGGAGCATGCTCAAGTCCATATTCATTGCATCAGTGATGCTATCTAGCTATCTCATCCTCTGCCATCCCCTTCTCCTTTTGCCTTCAGTCTTTCCCAGCATCAGGGTCTTTTCCAGAGAGTTTTCTCTTCGCATTAGGTGGCCAAAATAGTTGAGCTTCAGCTTCAGTATCTGTCCTTCCAATGAGCAGTCAGGGTTGATTTCCTTTAGGATGGACTGATTTGACCTCCTTGCAGTCCAGGGGACTCGTAAGAGTCTACTCCAGCACCACAGTTCGAAAGCATCAATTTTTCGGCGCTCAGCCTTCCTTATAGTTAGTCCAGCTCTCACAGCCATACGTTACTACTGG
The DNA here is from genome assembly GCF_057233095.1 of Heloderma suspectum. Taxonomy (NCBI): domain Eukaryota; kingdom Metazoa; phylum Chordata; class Lepidosauria; order Squamata; family Helodermatidae; genus Heloderma; species Heloderma suspectum. The sequence continues at coordinate 283,817,912 of NC_139459.1, forward strand.
GAAAACCATAGCTTTGATTAGACGGACCTTTGTCGGCAAGGTGATGTCTCTGCTTCTTACTATGCTGTCTAGGTTGGCCATAGCTTTCCTCCCAAGGAGCAAGCGTCTTTTAATTTCATGGCTACAGTCACCGTCTGAGGTGATCTTGGAGCCCAAGAAAATAAAATCTGTCACTGCTTCCATTTCTTCCCCTTCCATATGCCAGGAAGTGATGGGGCCAGATGCCATGATCTTCGTTTTTTGAATGTTGAGTTTCAAACCAGCTTTTGCACTCTCCTCTTTCACCCTCAACAAGAGGCTCTTGAGATCCTCTTCGCTTTCTGCCATTAGGGTGGTATCGTCTGCGTATCTGAGGTTGTTGATAATTCTCCCGGCAATCTTAATTCTGACCTGTGATTCATCCAACCCGACGTTTCTCATGATGTACTGCATATAAGTTAAATAAGCAGGACGACAATATGCAGCCTTGTCGTACTCCTTTCCCAATTTTGAACCACTCGGTTGTTCCATGTCTGGTTCTGACTGTTGCTTCTTGACCCTCGTACAGGTTTCTCAGGAGACAGGTAAGGTGGTCTGGTACCCCCATCTCTTTAAGAATTTGCCACAGTTTGTTATGATCCACACAATCAAAGGCTTTAGCATAGTCAATGAAGCCGAAATAGACGTTTTTCTGGAATTCTCTTGCTTTCTCCATGATCCAGCGAAAGTTGGTGATTTGATCTCTAGTTCCTCTGCCTCTTCGAAACCCAGCTTGTACTTCCAGTACTGCTGAAGCCTAGCTTGTAGGATTTTGAGCATAACCTTGCTGGCATGTGAAATGAGCACAATTGTACGGTAGTTTGAACACTCTTTGGCATTGCCCTTCTTTGGAATTGGAATGTAAACTGACCTTTTCCAGTCCTGAGGCCACTGTTGAGTGTTCCAAATTTGTTGGCATATTGAGTGCAGCACTTTAACAGCATCATCTTTTAGGATTTTAAATAACTCAGCTGGAATACTGTCATCTCCGCTAGCTTTGTTGTTAGGAATGCTTCCTAAGGCCCACTTGATTTCACTCTCTAGGAGGTCTGGCTCAAGTTCAGTGACCGCACTATGATGGCTATCAGGGACATTAAGATCTTTCCTGTATAGTTCTTCTGTGTATTCTTGCCACCTCTTCTTAATCTCATCTGCTTCTGTTAGGTCCCTGCCTTCTTTGTCCTTTATCATGCCCATCTTTGCACAAAATATTCCCTTGAGATCTCCAATTTTCTTGAAGAGATCTCTAGTCTTTCCTATTCAATTGTTTTCCTCGATTTCTTTGCATTGTTCATTTAAGAAGGACTTCTTGTCTCTCCTTGCTATTCTCTGGAACTCTGCATTCAGTTGGATATATCTTCCCCTTTCTCCCTTGCTTTTCACTTCCCTTCTTTCCTCAGCTACTTGTAAAGCCTCATCAGACAGCCACTTTGCTTTCTTGCATTTCTTTTTCTTTGGGATGGATTTAGTTGCTGCCTCCTGAACAATGTTACGGACCTCCGTCCATAGTTCCTCAGGCACTCTGTCTATCAGGTCTAATCCCTGAAATCTATTCCTCACCTCCACTGTATATTCATAAGGGATATGATTTAGGTCATACCTGAATGGTTTAGTGGTTTTCCCTACTTTCTTCAATTTAAGCCGAAATTTTACAAGAAGCAGCTCATGATCTGAGCCACAGTCAGCTCCAGGTCTTGTTTTGACTGACTGTATAGAGCTTCTCCATCTTTGGCTGCAAAGGACATAATCAATCTGATTTCAGTATTGACCATCTGGTGATGTCCATGTGTAGAGTCACCTCGTGTGCTGTTGGAAAAGAGTGTTTGCTCTGATCAGCGTGTTCTCTTGGCAAAACTCTCTTAGCCTTTGTCCTGCTTCATTTTGTACACCAAGGCCATGCTTGCCTGTTATCCCGGTGATTTCTTGACTTCCTTCTTTAGCATTCCAATTCCCTATGATAAAGAGGACATCTTTTTTTGGTGTTAGTTCTAGAAGGTGTTGTAGGTCTTCATAGAACCGATCAACCACAGCTTCTTCAGCCTCAGTGGTTGGAGCATAGACTTGAATTACTGTGATGTTGAATGGTTTGCCTTGGATTCGTACTGAGATCATTCTATCATTTTTAAGATTGTAAAACCCTCTCTGGGCGGTTCACAAAAACTAAAACCAAACAACACACAATAAAACAATTTAAAATATATAGAACATTAAAACCACAATATAACAATACAACCACAATAAAACCTAGCAGCAGTACAGGAGTTTAAAATACAGATTTAAAACAGCAAAGATAAAAATTTAGAAAGCTAAAATGCCTGGGAAAATAAAAAGGTCTTCACCTGGCGCCGAAAGGAGTACAATGTAGGCGCCAGGCGAACCTCACTAGGGAGCTCATTCCAGAGCCGGGGTGCCACAACAGAAAAAGCCCTCCTCCTAGTAGCCACCCGCCTCACTTCCTTTGGCAGGGGCTCACGGAGAAGGACCGCTGATGATGATCTTAAGGTCCGGGCAGGCACATATGGGAGGAGGCGATCCTTCAGGTAACCTGGCCCCAAGCCGTTAAGGGCTTTGAATGTTAACACCAGCACTTTGAATCGGGCCCGGAAATGGACCGGCAGCCAGTGCAGCTGGAAAAGTACTGGCGTAATATGAGCTCGCAGGCCAGTCCCTGTTAACAATCTTGCTGCCCTATTTTGGACCAGCTGAAGTTTCCGGACCGTTTTCAAAGGCAGCCCCACGTATAACGCATTGCAGTAATCCAGACGAGAAGTTATCAGAGCATGGATAACTGTAGCTAGACTATCTCTGTCCAGATAAGGGCGTAGTTGGTATACCAGCCTAAGCTGATAAAAAGTGCTCCGTGCCACTGAGTTCACCTGTGCCTCAAGTGACAGTTCTGGATCCAAGAGCACCCCCAAACTACGAACCTGATCCTTTAGGGGGAGTGCAACCCCCTCCAGAACAGGTTGAATATCACCTAGCCGGGCAGACGAACCACCCACTAACAGTACCTCCGTCTTGTCTGGATTGAGTTTCAGTTTATTGGCCCTCATCCAGTCCATTACCGTGTCCAGGCACTGGTTCAGAACAGCCACTGCCTCACCTGGTTTAGATGAGAAAGAGAGGTAGAGCTGGGTGTCATCCGCATATTGATGGCACCTCAGCCCACACCTCCGGATAACCTCCCCCAGCGGTTTCATGTAGACGTTAAACAGCATGGGGGATAGAATAGAGCCCTGTGGAACCCCATGGCACAATTGCCATGGCACAGAGCAATAATCCCCCAGCACCACCTTCTGGAATCGGCCATCCAAGTAGGAGCGGAACCACTGTAGTGCAGTGCCTCCAACTCCCAACCCAGACAACCTATCCAGAAGGTTACCATGGTCGATGGTATCGAAAGCCACTGAGAGGTCCAGGAGAATCAACAGGGTCGCACTCCCCCTGTCCCTCTCCCGGCAGAGGTCATCCCACAGGGCGACCAAGGCAGTTTCCGTTCCAAAACCAGGCCTGAAGCCCGATTGAAATGGATCTAGATAATCCGTTTCATTCAAGAGTGCCTGGAGCTGTCCTACAACCACCCGCTCAAGCACCTTGCCCAGGAAGGGGATGTTGGCCACTGGCCTATAATTATTAACATCGTCTGGGTCCAGGTTAGGCTTTTTCAGGAGTGGTCTAATTACTGCCTCTTTTAAAGCGGCAGGCACCACTCCCTCTCTCAAGGAGGAATTTACAACCTACTGGACCCAGCCGGACAACCCCTCCTTGTTTGATTTAATAAGCCATGAAGGGCAAGGGTCAAGCACACAAGTGGTCGATCGGACTTGGCCAAGCACCTTGTCCGCATCCTCAGGCCTCAGTAACTGAAACTCATCCAATAAAACTGGACCAGACGGTGCTCTGAACGCCTCTACCAATGGAACTGCATTAATCGTGGTGTCCAATTCATGACGAATCTGAGCGACTTTATCCTCAAAGTGCCGCGCAAACTCGTCACAGCGTGCTACCGAGGGTTCCACCGTCTCTCTCCCTGGCCCAGAATGTAACAGGCCGCGAACCACTCGGAAAAGCTCCGCCAGGCGACACTGAGAAGATGCAATGCTGGTGGAAAAGAACTGCCTCTTTGCCACCCTCACTGCCACAGAGTAGGCTCGATAGTGGGCTCTTACCTGTGTTCGGTCAGACTCAGCACAAGTTTTCCTCCACCTGCGTTCTAGCCGTCTCCCCTCTTGCTTCATTGCCCTCAGCTCAGGTGTATACCAAGGAGCTGGCCGGGCTCTGCTCAGAGGGAGAGGGCGCTTGGGTGCGATCGTGTCAACCGCCCGAGTCATCTCTGCATTCCACAGAGCGACCTGGGCTTCGACAGGAGCACCAGCCATACCAGCAGGAAAATCCCCCAGAGCCCTCTGGAATCCATCGGAATCCATTAATCTCCGGGGGCGGACCATTTTAATAGGTCCCCCACCTTTGCAGAGGGGAAAGGCCGCCAGAAGTCTAAACCTCAGCAGGAAGTGATCTGACCATGACAAAGGGTTAATTCCTCTACTTTCAGATCACCATCCTCCTGCCCAGTCGAGAAAACCAGATCAAGCGTGTGTCCTTTTATATGCATTGGGCCGATGACATGTTGGGACAGCCCCATGGTTGTCATGGCGGCCATGAAGTCCTGAGCCACCCCGGATACAGCGGCCTCGGCATGGAAGTTGAGATCCCCCAGGACCATCATCCTGGGGGTCCTCAACACCAAGTCCGAGACCACCTCCGTCAGCTCAGGCAGGGAGTCTGATGGGCAGCGGGGTGGGCGGTACACCAACAGAATCCCTAATCTGTCCCGGGTACCCAACACAAGGTACAGACACTCAAGATCTGCACTCGAATGAGCAGGAAGCCTGGAGAGGGAGATTGAATTCCTATAGACCACGGCAACCCCCCCTCCCCGACCCTCAAGTCGGTGTTGGTGCTGCACCGAGTACCCAGGAGGGCACAGCTGGGAGAGAGTGACCCCTCCCAGTTCCCCCACCCAGGTCTCAGTAATACATGCCAGGTCAGCCCCCTCATCCACAATCAAATCATGGATGAGGGAGGTCTTATTTGGGGCCGACCTGGCATTCAGCAGCAGCACCACCAGACCCGAGGGCAGACTGGTAAGGCTGCCAGGAACCATCAGGTTGGGGGAAGAACCAGAAGAGGGGACAGCTGTAAGGTGTCTAGCCCCTCTTCTCCTCAGCTGGCCTGTTAATCCCCCAACGCCATACCTCCCCCTGCCCGTGACCACAGTTATGGTGGCACCTCCCCCACCCCCTGAGTTGTCCAATAGTCCTCCCAGGCACATATTAAAATATTAAGATATAAAATATACAACAGTTTAAAAGAATATAAAAGAGATAAAAGAGAACAGCAGCTAAGAAGGAGCAGATAGTCCACGTTTGCCCCTTCCCCTGGTCTTTAAAGCTGCTGCCCTCTGCTGCTGCTGCTATTTGCTGCTGGTGTTGTGGCTGCTGGTGTCTCTGGAGAGGCAGGTGGGTAGATCTTGCGACTCCAAGTGCAACGCTAAGTGCGCACTTGGCACTTGGCGCGACGCCGAGGCGCACGCCGAGGCGCTGCCTCTGGCAGCCCCGCCTTAAGTACCTGTGGGCAGGGGCAGAAGCAGGCTCAGGATCAGGATCACCCGGTGCAGCTGCTGGCTGGTCCTCCTTCCCCAGGCTCCTTCCCGAGCAGCCTCTGGCAGCCCCTCCTTAAGTACCTGTGGGCGGGGGCAGAAGCAGGCTCAGGATCAGGATCACCCGGTGCAGCTGCTGGCTGGTCCTCCTTCCCCAGGCTCCTTCCCCTGGAAATAATAATATATAATAATAATAATAAATTAGTAAATAATATATAAATAAACAATAAATGGGTTTTTAAAGTAATATTTTTTCTGGCTATATATACATCACCTTATAAAACTATGTTTAATGTGATAATTACATAAAACCTATGTTTAATCAAAATATGTAAATATTCACACACAGAGACACAAATGATATATACATGGTTATACGTATGCAAGGGGGGAAGAAAGGAGTGGGGGAAGAATAGAAAAAGAAAAAAGGAAGATGCAATAGAATGCGATGCAGTAAAGTCTGGCCTGTTGCCCAGACTTACTATCAGAAAATGCCAGCGCAAAACCAAAACAAGACATGGAAATACTGGCTAGCAACAAAAAAAACTAGCTGAAGATTCAAGGAACGAAGCCAGATCCTTGGTTTTAATTTTGATACCAGTGAGAAATGATTCTGCAGCATCAGAACTTAAAAACGTCTTCATCTGACCTTCGAAAAAAAAGCAAAATGTGACAGGTTGTTTGATATGATATTGCAAATTAATTTGCTTTGCAAGATTTCTCTCCTTGGTAAACTGTCTTCTATCAAAAATTTATTTAGTATACTGAACATAATCTTATCATTGGCTGGCCCCCACCGAAGCTAGGGGTGGACGAAAGTCACTTACCTTTCGTCGAAGGTTGTTTGCAGTGGGGGGGAGGCGCTTCGCTGCCCCCCCACGAAGTTCAGGCCGGGGGGGAGGCTTCCCGCCTCGCCCCGGCCGAAATTCAGGCTGGGGGGAGGCTTCCCGCCTCGCCCCGGCCGAAATTCAGGCCGGGGAGGAGGCTTCCCGCCTTGCCCAGCCGTGAACGCGAAAGTTTAAAAAAAAAAAAACGCCCCCTGATAGGCTACGTGACGATTAACGTAGCCTATCACGGCTAGATTTGCAAAGTCAGCCGTGATAGGCTACGTGACGATTGAGGTAGCCTATCACGGGTGACTTTAAAAAAAAAAAAACACATACGCTAATGGCGGCCCCCATAGGGAGCCGCCATTCGCGTTCCTTATTTGGTCGCTGTAGTCTACGTAAAGATTTACGTAGACTACGGCGAAAATAAGGCCAACGCAAATAGCCTTTAATGTCCCTATGTACATTAAAAAGAGAGAGAGAGAAAGAAAAAAAACAGTACAGTCACATATTTGTATATACATAAATTCATACATCCAGCAGAATCATCCCTAGTAGGCTGTTTGGGCTTTGGCATGTATTTTCCTTGCTGCCAAGGCAAATTTTGCTACCCGGGCAGTGGTGAAACCATCAGTGCCAGAAAGGACACATATCTGTTCTAAAGGTGTTCTATTTAGGAGGCTCTGGGAAATAATGGCAAGAAATTTATGCCTAGGATGGCCATAGAGAGGGCATCTTAGTAATGAGAGACATCCTCAACCTCCCCAGACCCACAGATACAGAGTCTCTGATGGACTGGGGTATTGTCAGATCTTCCCTCCAAGAAGGCAGAAGGCATGCATTGTAGACACAATGCTGTAAATGATTTCTGTAAGTGAGGCACAGTCAGAGTTGTAAAATAACTCTCCAGACCAAATGACGTCTTATATAATGGGTACCAGCAAGAATAAGGCATTTGTGAGATTGTAACCAAATCCATCCACTTAGAATAAAGATAATTTTTTTCTTTAGGCTCTGCTTTACTCTATCAAAAGGGAAAGAAGGAAAGGACTCAGTATCAGTTCCATAAGCTTGCAACATAGGTTTGGTCAGGTTTACCCAAGACTTTTGGGATGGGGTCTGAAGTTGCTCTTGAAAGCCTTTTTTTGGAAGGCGGGAATCACTCATATGGGTCAACTTGAGCCAATACAAAGCGAGAGCAGTGTAAATAGATGTTTTAACTGAAATCAATCTTACTTCTGCCCTTAGAAGGGCCCCAGGTGTACTCCGGGGGACAGTTAAGAGAGATCTCATCAAAGAGTTCTGAACCACCTCAAAAATAGAAGCATTCGTGTATCCCCATACCTCAGCCCCATACGTCAGTTGTGAAACTACCTTCTTCTGAAATATCTCGACTGCAGGGGCAACCAAACTTCCCCCTTGTGATCGAGAGAACTGAAGGAGAGATTCAGTAGACTGGGATGATTTCAGCTTAATTACATCTAGATGTTTTCTCCACGAAAGTTGGGCGTTGAAATTAAGGCCCAAATATCTAAAGTTGCTCATTTGTTCAATGGATTCATTGTCCAACTTCCACATATGTGTTTTCCTTTTCTTCCCAAATACTACAATTTTAGTCTTAGCGTAGTTAATAGACAAATGCTCTCTTGTGCAAAATGTACTCAACTTTCTCAAGAGCCTTCGCATACCAATTAATGTAGTGGAAATCATTGTGATATCATCCGCATATAGGAGGACTGAGAGTTTAACATCCTGGATAGAAGCTGGGAAGCATTCCAAATCACTCAGTTCTTGTACAATGCTATTAATATAAAAATTAAAAAGAAAAGGGGCCAATAAACATCCCTGACGCACTCCTTTATCAGTTGGGATGCTTTCTGATAACAATCCATTCACCCCCAGCCTAACTCTAAGAGTAGTGTCAGAGTGAAGCATTTGGATTAAAAGAAACAGCCTTCTATCAATGTTTGTGGCAGATAGCTTTTGCCACAAATGATCTCTATCTACAAGGTCAAAGGCTGAATTAAAATCCACAAAAGTAAGAAATAACTTTTTCCTATCATCCTGAGAATATTTTGTATTAGGTGATGGAGAACAAAACACTGGTCTATTGTAGATTTCCCCTTTGCAAACCCGGCCTGTTCTTCAGCTAAAATCAAGTTTTCAGCTGCCCATGACTCTAATTTGTGTAAAAGATATTGAGTATATAATTTTGAAACAGCATTAAGCAGACTGATTGGTCTAAAATTATTTGGATCTGCTTTAGAGCCTCTCTTGTGAACAGGAACAACAATGCTCACTTCCCAGCCCTGGGGGATTTTTCCATGCTGGTTTATATAAGTAAACATTTTAGCAAGAATTGGGCACCACCAAGTAGAATTAGATCTAAACAATTCACCAGGAAGCATATCCTCTCCAGGGGCCTTTTTAGGAGGCAGGGATGCAATCAAATCATGCACTTCATCCCAGGTTACTGGTTCCCAATCAGGGCAGGAAGAGAAAGACAAAAAATCCCTGCCGTGAAGGGGATCAGATGGGGTCCCAACAAAGATTGTCTAAACAAGGCTGAAAAGTGAGCTTGCCACTGTGAGGAAGTAATTTGAGTATCAGTAGAGCCATGATGTCTCCTTGTCCCTTTTGTCACTAACATCCAGAATCTAGTTGAATCTCTTTCTAGAATTGCCAGCCCTAGCTCCATCCAGGATTGTCGTACATACTCATTCTTTTTCTGGCGCAGGAGATTTTTATACTCTTTGCGCAAGCTGATGTAGACAGTAAAATTTTCTAAGGAGTCTTCTTGCCTCAATCTCCTGATTGCTCCTACGTTTCTGCCTACGTTTCTGGGCAGTGCACCGTTTATCAAACCAGCCTTGACTAGTGTGCAGGCCTGGAAAAGGAGCTTTAGTAGTGACCACAAATGGTCTAAGTTCTTTCACTATTTTCCCATAAGTTCCCAGGGGGTCCAGGGAGGTAAAAAATTCCTCTCTCAAAGACAACATCTTGGGGGTTGCTAGAAATAAATTTATTTCTTCTTTCAGCTTCCCATTCCAACACAGTCTTTTTTCTCCCTGGGTTATTAAATTATTTGCAGAAGCGAAAACGAGGGGAACTTTTCCAGTTGGTAACGAAAGACACATCTGAATTGGCATATGATCACTCTCTGGTCTAGTAAGGACTTTAAAATTGTTGAAAAAGAATAGAGCCGATTGTGAGAGGATCATAAAATCTATCACACTCCTGCCCCTTGGGCCAATATATGTATATAAGTTCGAATCTGGGTCTGTGTATGTCCCATTACGTACATATAAGTGAAACTTATCAACAAGAGCAAAGAGGAATTGACCAGCTTTATTAAGCCCCAAATGCTTAGAATTTCTAGTAGGGAGAGAAGCTAGGTTGTCTGGAGTAAGTCCCATTTTCTCACCGATTTTACAGTTGTTTTGTCTTATTCTAGCATTCATATCACCTGCTATCAAGATTTTGGGGTCAGCCTGTATTTCAAATAGGGTGGAGAGGGCCCGATCAAGTTCATTCCATATAGAGGTATCTTCATACTTTGAATTCTGCGGAGGAGAATATACATTTACTAAAAAAAAAGTTCAGACCTGAAGGCCAATCCACCTAAAGAATTAAGATGTTACTACTATCGCTTACATCAAGCTGTAAAATATTTGGGTTATTATCCACTGAAATCATAGTCACTAGACCGCCCTGGGCACAGCCTCTACTATCTGATTTGCTAGCTGGTTGGGTATACACAAGGTATCCTGGAAAAGTGGGAACAGTCATAGTGGTAGCACAAGCAGATATAAATGTAGTTATCAAAAACAAAAGCTTAAAACAAGGTTAGTAGCAAATACCCAGATAATACGACAGTCTTGAAGAGGTTTTTTTTTTAGTTGAAACGCAGGAGAGATGCAGTGAACATCCGATCACAACGCCATCCCCAAGAAGTCAAGGTTCTTCTTCATGGTCTCTGTGCATGATACATATGGGCTCTGTGCCTGTGCAGAGCCCCATTTGGGAAACTTCCATAGCTGAAGAATTTTGGTGGAAACCCTCCCTCACCATTCCAGTGCACATATCCCAGGTTGGTTCCCGCCTGTTACCTCAGTTTTCTTTTGACCACCATTGGGGTAGCCTCATAGGGAACTTCTCTTATTGTTCCCTGTTCACAGTACAGCTGCTAAACATGGTGAGACATCAGACTGACTGTGATGCCAAGATGACTGTTAGGTCTGTGGTCTTGAGGCAGCATGCTTGGCTCCATTCACTGGTCTATCTCAGGAAGCCAGGTCCTTCCCTTCAATGTGGAGGGTCTTTGTAACTAAAGAAAGGACAAAGCCATGAACTCATGGAGGAAATGAAGAATACTGCTTAGTATATGTTGGGACAACCACCTGCTTCCTACAAACAGCATAGGTGGTGTCACCAACCATCCTATCAGCAATGATAGTCCCCAGCTGGTCAATCCTTTCGTCAACTATCAGCCTCGGTACCAAAGTGGCAGTCTCCACCTTCCAAGTTCTACAGCCCTCTGTCAGCTATCTCTGCCTCCACACTTCTGTGGATGGTTTTTCTTTCTTTCTGCATCCACTGCCTAAGAAGTTTCTTCAGCGTGTATGGAATCTCACTCCTCCAGTTCAGCTCCCAGTTCTGACTTGGAGTTTGTTGGTTGTTCTGCAGCCCTTGACTGCCAAGCCATTCAAACCGCTACTGATGACAAATTTCCATTTCCTGTCTTGAAAATTGCCTTTCTGGTGGCTATTACATCAGCCCACCAGTCCAGCAAACGGTGTGCATTGCGTATAGACCCAGCTTATATGAATTTCCATTACGATAAGGTGGTGCTCCATCCTGACATCACATTCCTTGCCAAAGTGGTGACTGAGTTCCACTTGAATCAGGACATCGTGCTTCCGTCTTTCTTTCCACTCCTTCTACTCTGATTGAATCTACGCGTCATACCCTGGATGCTTGGAGGGCATTAGCTTTCTATAAATTGAGGACTGAGCCCTTTCATCAATCCCCTTGTTTGTTCATTTGTTATGGGAGCAAGAAGTGTGGACACCCAGTGTCGTCACAGAGGCTATCGTCCTGGGTGGTCCACGCTATCAAATTGGCATATGAACTGAGTGGCATCAACCTTTCTGGTCCAATCTGAGCTCACTCAATTTGTGTCATGGCTACATCGGTGGTGTTTGGGAAAGGAGTCTCTCTTCCTGAGCTCTGCAGAGTGGCCACCTGGTCGAAACCATCAATCTTCATCAGCCATTACAGACTTGGTGCGTGTGCCAGAGCAGACTGCTCCTTCAACTGTGCAGCTCTGTCCGCTGTCTTACAGTAGGACACTGACCTGCCACCGGTACATCAGCCTGCTACTCGCCCATATGCATGATGCACAGAGACCATGAAGAAGAAAGACAGGTTGCTTACCTGTAACTGTAGTTCTTCGAGTGGTCATCTGTGCATTCACACAATCACCCATGGTCCCCACTTTGGTGTCAATCTTGATATCAGTGTTGGTGCAGAGGCAATGCCAAGGCTTCAATAGGTGGTCTGAACGAGCTGAGGGAATAGGCGGAAACCTGCTAGGGACATGCACACTGGGACGGTGGGGGAGGATTCCTGCCAAATATTCCTCAATGCAAAGAAATCGCAGACTATGGTATAGAATAGAATGGGAAAGACTGGAGATCTTTTCAAGAAAATCGGAGATCTCAAGGGACTGTTTTGTGCAAAGACGGGCATGATAAAGAACAAAGAAGGCAGGGACCTAACAGAAGCAGATGAGATGAAGAAAAGGTGGAAAGAATACACAGAAGAACTATGCAGGAAAGATCTTAATGTCCCTGATACCCATGATAGTGCGGTCACAGAACTTGAGCCGGACATCCTAGAGAGTGAAGTCAAGTGGGCCTTAGGAAACATTACTATCAACAAAGCTAGCAGAGATGACAGTATTCCAGCTGACTTATTTAAAATCCTAAAAGATGATGCTGTTAAAGTGCTGCAGTCATTATGCCAACACATTTGGAACACTCAACAGTGGCCACAAGACTGGAAAAGGTCAGTTTACATTCCAATTCCAAAGAAGGGCAATGCCAAAGAGTGTTCAAACTACCATACAATTGTGCTCATTTCACATGCCAGCAAGGTTATGCTCAAAATCCTACAAGCTAGGCTTCAGCAGTATGTGAACCGAGAACTACCGGAAGTACAAGCTGGGTTTCGAAGAGGCAGAGGAACTAGAGATCAAATCGCCAACTTTCGCTGGATCATGGAGAAAGCAAGAGAATTCCAGAAAAACGTCTATTTCTGCTTCATTGACTATGCTAAAGCCTTTGATTGTGTGGATCACAACAAACTGTGGCAAATTCTTAAAGAGATGGGAGTACCAGACCACCTTACCTGTCTCCTGAGAAACCTGTACGAGGGCCAAGAAGCAACAGTAAGAACCGGACATGGAACAACCGATTCGTTTCAAATTGGGAAAGGAAGTACGACAAGGCTGTATATTGTCGCGCTGCTTATTTAACTTATATGCAGAGTACATCATGAGAAACGCCGGGTTGGATGAATCACAGGTTGGAATTAAGTTTGCTGGGAGAATTATCAACAACCTCAGATACGCAGACGATACCACCCTAATGGCAGAAAGCGATCTAAAGAGCCTCTTGTTGAGGGTGAAAGTGGAGAGTGCAAAAGCTGGTTTGAAACTCAACATTAAAAAAACGAAGATCATCTGGCCCCATCACTTCCTGGTATATAGAAGGGGAAGAAATGGAAGCAGTGACAGATTTTATTTTCTTGGGCTCTAAGATCACAGCAGACGGTGCCTGTAGCCATGAAATTAAAAGACGCTTGCTCCTTGGGAGGAAAGCTATGGCCAACCTAGACAGCATAGTAAGAAGCAGAGACATCACCTTGCCGACAAAGGTCCGTATCATCAAAGCTATGGTTTTCCCAGTAGTAATGTATGGCTGTGAGAGCTGGACTATAAGGATGGCTGAGTGCCGAAGAATTGATGCTTTCGAACTGTGGTGCTGGAGAAGACTCTTACGAGTGCCCTGGACTGCAAGGAGGTCAAATCAGTCCATCCTAAAGGAAATCAACCCTGAGTGCTCATTGGAAGGACAGATACTGAAGCTGAAGCTCAACTATTTTGGCCACCTAATGCGAAGAGAAAACTGCGTGGAAAAGACCCTGATGCTGGGAAAGATTGAAGGCAAAAGGAGAAGGGGACGGCAGAGGAGATGGCTAGATAGCATCACCGATGCAATGAATCTGAACTTGAGCATGCTCCGGGAGAGAGCGGAGGACAGGAAGGCCTGGCATGCTATAGTCTATGGGGTCACGAAGAGTCGGACACGACTGAACAACAACAACAACAAATAGAAGTTTCCAGAACAGGGCTCTGAGCAGGTGCAGAGCCCATATGTATGAATGCACAAATGATCACTCAGGGAACTGCAGTTACAGGTAAGCAACCTGTCTTTTCCCTGATCTGCTGACATTATGAAGCCTATCAATCCAAAAACTGGTGTGGCTGGTTTCCAGAATAGACTTGTTTCAACAGAGACAACTGCTCTACCTGAAGCTCTGTTGCAGCACTTTGGAGGGTGATAGGACTGGGGTAGGTTGCAAGCAGCTAATATGATACTTTGACATTTGCATGGAGATAACATGCAACAAGAACAAAATGTCCATAAGTGAAGATAGCATGGTTCCACTATTTACAAATCTGGGACCACTTAACCAAAAATGAATCAATTAGAATCAAAAACATGAAAACTCTAACCTCCATGAAGGTAGTCCTGACATATCTCAAAGACCTATAAAAGGCAGAATGGCATTTTATATCATCATCTCCTCAAGAGCCTAAAACAAGGGTGAGCAACTTGGGGACCTCCAGATGTTTTGGTCTACAACTCCCATTATCCCTCACCACTGGCTATGTTGAGTAAGGCTGATGGGAATTGTAAGCCAGAACATCTGAAGGGCCTCAAGTTGCCCAGTCCTGGCCTAAAACAAAATATATAGATTAGTGGGAACAAATCTTAAAGCAGCTATTTAGAAAGGATAGTGGTCCCTAATTTGGACAAGTGCACCTGTCTTCTCCCTTTGTATCACAACAAAAGAGAACTATTTGAAGATATTAGCTTCTTGCGATGTTACACCTGACTGGTAAAACTTATCTAAAAGACAGGAGAGAATCTTGTGCTGGAAAGGCTGCCAAGACCCAGGTACCTTTCTGAATTGTTCATTCATGATTGTATCATTAGGCCATCACATTTTCTTAAGTTAGCAGGTTATATTTTGTGTTTAAGTTGACTGGCAAAGGATTGGGGTGGAACTAGGAATAGAGATATATTTTGTTTTCTTAAAGGTATTAAAAATTCATATTCTGTTTGAAAATTTGTTACAAAGCCTCATTTACAAAAGGAAGGAAAAGTGTTGGGGTAGCAATGATGATGTTATAGGGCATAGCTCTGCTCCATAATGTCATTCAGCCTGTGGAGGGCTTGGAGGTGGGCACTTCGACCCCCACTCCAACTCAGTTCCCCTTCCCTGTTGTAGAAGAAGGTGATTCTTGGCATCCCACCCCATATTAGATTGTTCTTGAGGGCAGTACCTTTGGTGGGTGGATACATCGTAAAACTTTCCAGTCCAGATCATCCAATGAGGAGATGCTGTGTGTGTGTGTGTGTGTGTGTGTGTGTGTGCGCGTGTGTGTGTGTGTGTGTGTAGTAATGGACTATCCTATTTTTTGTTCCTGGGGTGAGGATAGAGTACTGCTTTGGAAACAGAGTTTAGGCAAGTACTTTCAACAAGTAAGGGGAACAGATAATTTAAACTCAGCTGTGAATTCTCTTTTTACCTCCTTGCAGGGCAGTGGTCTTGTACCTGTCCCGTTCTTTTGTTGTTCAGTTTGGTTTTCATATGCGAGATAATGTAATATATAGATATTAAGTAGTACTAAATGGCTACTGGTGTATTTATTGCTAAGAAAAGAGTTTCTGGCTCTGGATGGCACCTCTTAGGCCCTCTTGGGTAACCTTCAAAAGGCTGCCTCCTATTGGCCACAGCAGAGAGCACCCAGAGTCTGGACCATTTGACTCAAGTACAGAGAGAGCTCACAGGGGAGACCCTAACTTTCCATTTATTTTGCTTGTATGTTCATTCCTTGAGGTCATACAGTTAGAAACCATTAAATTTGGTGTCTGTGTTTTGACATCTGCACGTGTGAAAATCCCACTTCATCTGAAGTTTTTGTCTTGCTTTTTCAGAGTTGGGAATTTGGAATCCCACTGTGTAGAGAGCTGGCTATTCAGTATGAAATCTTATATGATTATCAGAGTCTCAGCTGGATTCGGGTAGGTGAAATAAGTCTTTTCAATTTTCATCTTTGTTTTACAGTAAGTAATAGAAATTCTGTCACAGAAATTCTGTCTTACAAATCTGAAATACACTGTCCTTGGAAAGCAGGTGAACAAAGCAATTGCTCAATTATTTCTGGATATTATGCTGGATCCAGATCATTGTCTTCAGAGCCAGGGATCAAAATGCGTGCATCCAGATGTGTTATTTCAAAGGTGCTGCAAGTGACACAAAAAAATACTCCAGTGTTCTTCTGTCTGTCTTCTCTGACAACTGAATGGGAATGCCCCCCCATCTAAGAGCCTATCAAAGCAAGGGTGGGCAATTTTGGGGGGTTCCGGGGTGATATTGGTCTATACAGAATCCATCAGGTCATACGCATAGCTGCAGCTAGTGGTGACTGAGGCAGTGATTGGTGGGCCCAGGACATGCACAACATGCACTCACATTGTCTCACTTCTCTCTCTCTCTCTCTCTCTCTCTCTCTCTCTCTCACACGCACTCTCTATAGTGAGTTTGAAGAGTCAGGTTTGAACTGACAGAGTGTCCTATATGCTGTTTGAATGCATAGAGACATGTTTGCCTAACTGGCAGCTTTTTAGTTAATTAAGAATGCCTCTCACACCTTGAAGCTGTTTTGGTCAGCTGGATGATCTCATCCTGGGAGAGAAGTTTCGCTTCCCATGGGAAGGAAAGCCCCCCTTCTTCCTGTCGGCTCCTGAACTAGAGAGATAAACCTATAAAATCCAGTAGGCTGGTTTTGCTCTTTGGTCTCACTCCATGGGGGGAAATGTGCACATCCAGCCTGGAGAACTTTAGTCCTAGGAACAACATCTTGTATACTGTTGAAGGGAACCCTGCATACATTCAGCTATGACGAAGTTGCCAGCTTCATCAGCAGAAGGGATGTGTGAGCTTTGTTTGGATATTTATTCTGCATCCATTTTCTATCAATAAACTGTCATTCCTTTCACAAGTAGTCTAGTTTTATTTTAGTAGTCCTAAGAATCTATTTTGACTGGGCCCTGAGTAGATCAGGCCTCCAGATTAATACACACACTTCCATCCCCTGCAATCCACACTGCAATCCACACATTAATACACACTGCAATCAGCTTAAACCTCAGCTCTACCCAGTGATCCTGATCAAGACTGAATTTCTCCACTGCTAATAAGAATGAAGGAACAGCACTCTTAGGGATATCTGTCATGAGAAAATCTTAGGGCCTGGTGGATTCCCACAACACCCTTGGCTCAGCTTGCCTTTGTGAGCCGAGCCAGAGGTTTCATCCCCAAATCCAGGAACTTCTCTTTTTTTCCTTCCATAAATGCTTTTACAGAAGGAAAGGGGAACAAGTTCCCACTGCCTGGCAACCAACTCTCTCTCTCTCTCTCTCTCTCTCTCTCTCTCTCTGTGTCCCTGCCAGGGCCAACCCCAGCAGGGAAGGTTGGTTGCACGGGGGCAATGCAGCAGTGGCAGCAGGAAGGTGGCACACCCCTCTTAACCTCCAGCCACTGCAACCATTGTCCCTTTCTCCTTGCCAGGGTTGGCCTCTTGATCAGTCTTGCACTCTTGATCAGAATTGTGTGTGTGTGGGGGGGTGAGGTTAAAGCCTCAGTGATCAAGATCAAGATTGCTGTTCCATTGGTGCTATTAGTGGTAAAGAAAGAGCAATCTTGATTGGGATTGCTGGGGTGGAGGCCACAGTAAGATGGAACCTGAGTTTTTCAGAGTTGGTTTTTATGGAAGGAAATTTCCCTTCTTTCATTGGGTAAGCCTATTCAACACATGCATTAATATATGAACTGCAGTTCCAATTAAGATCAATGTTCTCCCCCTGGTAGTAGCAGCAGGAAACAGCTATCTGTTCCCCGCTGCCCAGCCGATGACTGGCAGGCCATAGAGAGAAGAACCCGTGGTCCATGGGTTGCCTATAAATGTCTTAAAGGAACAAAGCTCTTTCAGGTAAACTAAAAAAGAGAGAATATCACTCTGACAGTTGTGTCAACAGCAGTTGCCTGCCTCCGCTATTCCAGACTATTTCTATGGTGTTGTCATTAACCAGCTGGCAGATACAAGGTCCATAAGCCTGGGCTGACTTAAAAAAACAAGATAGAAAAACAGCAGCTAAAAAAGAAGGTACATTCAGACGTTACTCACTCCTGGAACAAATGGTGAAATCAGGAGCAGTTCTCAGGCATGTACAGTCAGGGCCAGAAATATTGGAACAAGGATAACTGTTTTGGTAGTTGGCCTCTGTACACCACCACATTGAAGTTGAAAGGAAACACACCCACATGGGAGCGAAGTCAGGACTTTCAGCTGTAATTCAAGGGGTTTGACAAAAGTGGGGCACTAACCATTCAGGAAGTACGGCCAGTGGCATAGACACACACCCATCATTGGTGGCTCATAAGTAATGGAATGAATGGCTGACAAGTAGCTGCATGGCCAGGTGTGGCCTGTTTCCTGGCTGCCCCATGACCAATCAAGCAGATAAAAGGCCTGGAGGTGGTTCGGAGTGTTACATTTGCAATTAGTAGCTGTTCACTGTAACTCCCAACATGAGGTACAAAGAGGTGTACATGCAAGTGAAGGAGGCCATCATTAGGCTGAGGAAACAAAACAAACCTATCAGAGAGATAGCAAAAACAGTGGGAGTGGCCAATACAACAGTTTGAAACATCCTGAAAAAGAAGGAATTAACTGGCAAGCTCAGCAACAGCAAAAGGCCTGGAAGACCACGGAAGACAACTAAAGTGGATGACTGCAGAATGCTGCTCATGGTGAAGAGTAACCCTTTCACAACATCTAGCCAGGTCAAGAACGCTCTTGAGGAGGAAGACACAGAGATGACTTAGTGGATAAAGTAGCAGTTACAGGAACTCTGGGGGAAAGCGACCACGTTGTACTTGAGTTCTTGGTTCTCAGGGAAGCAAAAGCCGAGTGTAGTCAAACGCGTACCCTGGATTTTAGGAAAGCTGATTTTAATAAACTCAGAACAATGATAAGTAAGGTCCCATGGCAAGCGACTGTAACAAGAAAAGGAGTCCAAGATGGGTGGGAGCTTTTAGAAAAGGAAATTCTCAAGGCACCATTACAAACAATTCCAACAAGAACAAAAGGTGGAAGACAACAGAAGAAGCCAATGTGGCTTCACAAAAAGCTTAGAGATGACCAGAAAACAAAAAAGCGCACACATAGGAAGTGGAAGGAAGGCCAAGCAACAAAGGAAGAGTACAGGCAGGTAACGCAGAATTGCAGGGATGGCATCAGGAAGGCTAAAGCTGAGAACGAGCTGAGGTTAGCGACGGATACTAAAAACAACAAAAAGGCTTTCTTTAGCTACGTGCATAGTAAAAGACAGAGGAAAGAAATGGTTGTTCAGCTATTAAATAAGGATGGCAAAACGATAACAGATGACAAGGAAAAGGCAGAGGTGCTCAATTCCTACTTTGGCTCAGTCTTCTCCCAAAAGAGGGTCTATGACCCCCCTGGCAAAGGTGAAGTACAGGCTGAAGGGGCAGGATTGCAGCTTGAGATCGATAGGCATATGGTCAAGGAATACCTAATTACTTGGAATGAGTTCAAATCTCCAGGGCCAGATGAACTGCATCCTAGAGTAATAAAGGAACTGGCAGAAGAACTCTCAGAACCACTGTCTATTCTCTTTGAGAAATCATGAAAGACAGGTGAAGTGCCAGATGACTGGAGGAGGGCTGATGTTGTCCCTGTCTTCAAAAAGGGTAAAAAGGAGGAACCTGGCAACTACAGACCAGTCAGTCTGACATCAATCCCTGGGAAAATTCTGGAGCAGATGATAAAGCAATCCATCTGGAAGCACCTTGAAAACAAAGCAGTGATTACTTGAAGCCAACATGGATTTGTCAAGAACAAGTCCTGCCAGACGAATCTGATCTCATTTTTTGATCAAGTAACCTCCCTTGTGGACCATGGGAATGCTGTAGACATCATATACCTCGACTTCAGCAAAGCTTTCGACAAAGTGCACCATGATATCCTGATGAGCAAACTAGCTCAAAGTGGGCTAGATGAAACAACGATCAGGTGGATCCACAGTTGGCCACAGAATCGGACTCCAAGAGTGCTTATCAATGGGACCTTCTCAAACTGGGAAGAGGTAACGAGTGGGGTACCGTGGGCTCAGTCCTGGGCCCAGTGCTCTTCAACATTTTTATTAATGACTTGGAGGAGTAGGTGCAGGGAATGCTGATCACATTTGCAGATGACACCAAATTGGGCAGGATAGCTAATACTTTGGAAGACAGAAACAAAATTCAAAGTGATCTGGATAGACTGGAGCGCTGGGCAGAAAACAACAGAATGACAATTAATAGGGATAAATGCCAAGTTCTGCACCTAGGAAAAAGAAACCAAATGCACAGTTACAAGATGGGGGATACTTGGCTCAACCACACTACAAGCGAGAAGGATCTTGGAATTGTTGTAGATCACAAGCTGAAGATGAGCCAACAATGTGATGAGGCTACAAAAAAGGCCAATGCTCTTTTGGGCTGCATTAATAGAAGCATAGCTTCCAAATCCCGGGAAGTACTAGTTCCCCTCTACTCAGCACTGGTTAGGCCTCATCTGGAGTACTGTGTCCAGTTCTGGGCACCACACTTTAAGAAGGATGCAGACAAACTGGAGAGGGTTCAGAGGAGGGCAACAAAGATGTTCAGGGCACTGGAAACAAAGCCCTATGAAGAGAGACTGAAAGAACTGGCCATGTTTAGCCTTGAGAAGAGAAGGCTGAGGGGAGACATGATAGCACTCTTCAAGTCCTTGAAAGGTTGTCACAGAGAGGAACGCCAGGATCTCTTCTCGATCATCCCAGACTGCAGGTCACGGAATAATGGGCTCAAGTTACAGGAAGCCAGATTCCGGCTGAACATCAGGAAAAACGTCCTGACTGTTAGAGCAATACGACAATGGAACCAATGACCTAGGTGTCAGGAGCGCCCTAGCGGCCCCTTTCAGTACACTCCAATAGCCAACTCGAGACACAGACGAAAGGATTCTTTTCAAGGCTTTAATCCTTTTACAACTTAATGACTCTTTCAGATGCTAATCACCAGCAACTAAGCAATGAACAGCAGAGTAGCCTATGCTCCAAGTAGGCAGTTGATCCCTGTTTGAAGGAGAATCACTTGAGTACCCTGAACATATGGGCTAGGGAGAGATCCTCCCTCTTTCCCTTGGGTCCACGGGAGGCGGCCGTTGCTTGTGCACCAAACAAGCGCTACGCCTCCTTTCCGCGCCCTCCATCGCTCGTCGCTCCCCGCGTTGAGCGTCTAGCAAGCCCCCCTCCCACACTTTCTCACTGCTAGGGTCACTATCTAAGGAATGCCAGCAGGAGGAATCTCTGCCAGCTGCTGTGCCTGTGAGGGATGAGCTGGCTCCTCTCCCATGGATTGCTGATCCTTCTCAGAATCAGAACTGCTCTGGGGTTCTATCGGCTCAGTTTCCACCCTGACACTAGGGAAGTAGTGGGCTCTCCCACACTGGAGGCATTCAAGACGAGGCTGGACAGCCATCTGTCAGGGATGCTCTGACTTGGATTCCTGCATTGAGCAGGGGGTTGGACTCGATAGCCTTGTAGGCCCCTTCCAACCCTACTATTCTATGATTCTATGTCATTGTCAACATCTACAGTCAAGAGACATCTTTATGAATGTAAATACAGAGGCTTCACAACAAGGTGCAAACCACTGGTAACGCTCAAGAACTGAAAGGCCAGATTAGCCTTTGCCAGCAAACATCTAAAAAAGCCTGCCCAGTTCTGGAATGAGATTCTTTGGACTGATGAGACCAAGATTAACTTGTACCAGAATGATGGGAAGAGAAAAGTATGGAGAAGGAAAGGAACAACTCATGATCCAAAGCATACCACATCATCTGTCAAACATGGTGGAGGCAGTGTTATGGCATGGGCATGTACGGCTGCCAATGGAACCGGGTCACTGATGTTTATTGATGACCTGACTGCTGATAAAAGCAGCAGGATGAATTCTGAAGTGTATAGGGCTATACTTTCTGCTCAGATTCAGCCGAATGCTGCCAAACTGATAGGACGCTTCTTCATATTGCAGAAGGGTAATGACCCAAAACATACAGCAAAAGCTACCCAAGAGTTTCTCAAGGCAAAGAAGTGGAATGTTCTTCAATGGCCAAGTCAGTCACCTGATCTCAACCCAAAAGAGCATGCTTTTCACTTACTGAAGACAAGACTGAAGGCAGAAAGACCCACAAACAAGCAGCAGCTGAAGGCAGCTGCAGTCAAGGCCTGGCAAAGCATCTCGAGGGAGAAAACTCAGCATTGGGTCATGTCCATGGGTTCCAGACTTCAGGCAGTCATTGACTGCAAAGGATTTTCATCCAGGTATTAAAGGCGATCCTTCAGTTTGAAATGATGTTGGTTTGTTCCATTACTTATGAGCCACCAACGATGGGGGTGTGTCTATGCCACTGGCTGTCCTTCCTGAATGACTAGTGCCCCACTTTTGTCAAACCCCTTGAATTACAGCTGACAGTCCTGACTTCCCTCCCATCTGGGGGTGTTTCCTTTCAACTTCAATGTGGTGGTGTACAGAGGCCAACTGCCAAAACAGTTATCCTTGTTCCAATATTTCTGGCCCTGACTGTATGTCTCTTCTCTTCTATTCCCCTCACTGAATATAGGATGTAATGTTCAAACTAGAGATCCCACATTTATTTGAATCTAGGATTTCCCTAACCCTGCCATTCAGATTCCTTTTGACGGAAACCCACATTTCACTGAAATGAAGAAATGGCTCCAGGTGGCATTCTAATGTTCAGCCCTGTGCAGTTACTCACATGGAAATTACAGAAATTTGAATTTAATAATGTGCATATAACGGTGAATGAGATTGCTAATGTTCTAGTAATTTAAATGAAAACACTTGCATGTGAAATCCTCCCTATCAAAATCATCTTCTAGGTAATAAGTATGTGTTTCACAGGTTCATAATTCTTAACTTGTTTTGAGAACTTTCCATGCATAGCACAACATAAAGACAAAATGTTATTTTCAGGTGTGGTATGCTCCAGAGGTCTTCTGTTATAACATGATTTCAAGTCCAAGATTGTTTTTTCTTTTCCATCCACAGAAAATGGAAGCTACCTATTATGATAATATAATGGAACAGCAACGGCTGGAACCTGAGTTTTTCAGAGTTGGTTTTTATGGAAGGAAATTTCCCTTCTTTCTTCGGGTAAGCCTGTTCAACACATGCATTAAATATGTATTGCAGTTCCAATTTACAATGGTGTTTTGTTTATTTGTTGAGGGTAGGTAATATTAGGTAGGTTTTTGCTCAGTTTAGTGTCAAAATAAGGACTTACACAAATGGTGAATATAACTAAAAGGTTGAAATCCTTTGCACTGGTCTGCTTATTGTCCATGTGCTTCACCCGTTAATATTTAATGTTGTTTTGTTGCTAAGCAGTTATGTTGGCTCTTTCAAGATTCATAAAGATACCTCTCTAACATGGCCAGCTCATGCAAGTACTGTAGGTATAGCAAACCTTCAAACTGTAGTGAAGAGGTGGCCATGTTAGAGACTGCACATTTTAGGACAATCTTTCTACAGTTTAACAGCATTAATGAAGAATACTGGGTTGGATCCAGTCTTAGTCACTGAAATCAAAACTGACAAGTCCCACTGATTTCAATGGGTCTAACTTTTAAGTATGAATAAGTCTGTAGCCTACCCAGTATTTACAGTTGTATTGCCAAGTGCTAGGACAGGTAAAATATATAGCTCCTTTAAAACAACAAATTTCCTATGTTTAAAATTCAGGCTTGAAATCAAAGAGCCTTCATTCATTCATTCATATAGTTAGTCACCTGTTTAATTAATTGTTCTCTGCGCAGCTTACAAAATAGAACAAACCATTTAAAATCACAGAATCAACGGAAAAACAGTTTTATAAAAGAACATGAAAACAAATATTAAACAGAAATAAAAACTAAAAATTCTTATAAAGCAACAGATAATAAAGACATCTGCCCCCCCTGCTTCCTTGGATAATTCTGCTAAGCTGGGCTTCCCCTGATAGCATCCAGAGCAAACCCTTGGCAAGAGGAGGAGGTGGAAGCTGCCAGAACACCTGTTGCTGTTTGGACTGATTAACGGCCCACAGAGCTATAAAAGTGGTGCCATTAAGGCACTGTGGGCCATGGCCACTGGGTCAGCCTGACAGGGGTGTCCCTGAAGGGGGCAACACCAAAGGGGGTCACCCATTTGAGTCACTCCTTCAGGGAGCAACGAGGGTATGGACACCATACTCTTGTTGTCAAGGATTGGTATGGATGTGTTTGGGTGAAAATAGAGGTGTGATTAGGCTATCACACAGTGAGAGTGTGGGATAGCTGGTGAGGCTGGGACCATCCCATAGATGAGAGTTGGGTGAGAGGGCAAGTGACTAGGATGACAGTCTGGCTGTACGCTCTTCTGACTATGAATAATGGTATGGGGCGGGGTTGATGTAGTCAAGTGGTGGTGAATGAGATATAAGTGTGTAGTTTTGACTGAGTACTGAGTGAATCTGTTGTATTGAGTGAGTGGAAGGTGAGTCAGGATGTGCTGGGGCACAAGGGAGAATTATTGGGGTACTATTATTAATGTGACTGTGAGCAATGGAAGATGCAGCATGGGAGGGAGGATTGGCCATCAGAGAAGAAGGGTGTATGCATACTTGCAGGCCATTCCTCTTTCCATCTCAGATCGCTTGCCCTCTGGTCTATTGGTGCTGTTGTTTAATACCAGGTCGGTTCATAATAAGACAGAACTCATCCATGATTTGACCATGGATGAGGGAGCTGACCTGGTGTGTATCACTGAGACCTGGGTGAGCAAACTGGGTGAGGTTGATCTGACCCCTCTTTGCCTGCCTGGGTACTTGGTGAAATACCAGCCTAGACTAGGGAGCCAGGAGGGGGAGTTGCTATGGTCCATAAATGTTGTATCTCACTCATCAGGAAACCTCTCTGCCCTGGGGCAGGCTTTGAGGGCCAGCACCTTGTGCTAGGCCAGAGAGACAGATGGTGATTACTGTTGGAGTGCTGTCCACACTGCTGCCCAAGAGCTTCCCTGCCCAAGCTGGCTGAGATGGTTCACGGTTCAACATCCAAAACCATTCATGGATGAGCAAAGAAGAAAGAAAAAGAAAAATAAGGAAAAAGAGAAGGAGAAACTCTCTATTTCTCCTCCTCCGCCACTTTTAGATTCGCCAATACTGACTGTTTCAGCGTTGGTACCGATGGCTTCAGTACAGACTAGATCCAGGTTGTTCGGGATCAATATCAGAGGGTGAAATACATGACTCCCCTTGCCTGTTTGGTCACATTTGACTACAACTCCATGGGTACAACCTTCTCCTCCACAGACTTGTCACCCTGACGCTCCACGCTCGAGAGGTAGATCTCCGAAGTCGCTACGATTGCTGAGATTGGATCGTAGAATGGACCCTTATAGAGACAGAGATTATCATGCAAGATCTAGATCACCGATGAGGGAGTGGGACCAATATTCTGATTATCGGGAACCACCTAGGAGACTGAATTATTGGGAGGATTGGCAACATTGTGATCGAGACAGACACTATGATTGTATGTGTTACCTGGGAGTGCTGGTGCCTCGATACCGAGCTGCTCCTTCAGCGTCGCTTTCCCGACCTCCAGTGGAACCAGTCTCTCCACCGCCGCCAGTGGTGCGTGATTTTTTTCCTCCACCAGTTCCTCCGCATTCTTTGTCATTGAGGAACAGACAACATGAGCCACATCACGGCCTATCTTTTTCAGTCACGTCACCAGTACCACACGCGGAAGAGGCTCTTGCAGACGCAACGACCCAACAGTCTGATATTGAAGACTGCCAATCAGATTCTACTTCTTATTCATTAGTGCCTCCTTCCATCTGTTCCCCGGATGAAAATGCCTGTGGCCAAGACAGAGCATCGCCATCAGAGGATATGGGACATTTCACTGATCAGGTGCTGGGAATCTAGACCCAGTAGCCTATGGAAAAGATACAAGATCTGGTATTTGATGCCATCTATATGGAGTCTTCCGCTCCCATAACAGTACTGTTTTTACCTACTTTGTTGCAAACAGTACATCTTTCATGGAAGGCCCCATCTTCAGTGGCTCCAACTTCTAAACCCTTGGAGGCAATGTACAGGGTGCAAGAGAAGGAAGCAAGCTTCTTGTTTACACACCCAAAACCAAATTCCATTACCGTAGAATCCTCGCAGGGGAAATTGCAAAAAAAAATACATGTTTCACCAGGTGACAAGGAGGGCTGTCAACTAGATCTGCTTGGTTGGAGGATCTAATCATCCACTGCGTTAGGACTTCGTGTTTCTAATTACCAAGCAATGATGGCCGGATATCAACTTCTTTGTGGGAAAAGTTGGCTCTTTTTGTGATTATTTACCAGATGATCAATGTGAACTGGCCAAGGTATTTCAGTCGGAGGCATTGAAACTGTCAGAGTAGCAAATAAACACTGCTCGACACCAAACCCATTGCAATGCGAAAACAATGGTTGAAGTGGTAGTGCTCTGTAGACATACATGCCTTCGCTCAGCTGGTCTAACCCCAGAGGTCAGATCACAAATCGAGGATCTGCCTTTGATGGGGCAGGTTTGTTTAAGGCTGGCACTGATGAAGCAATGAATAATGTCTAAAAGGCCAAGACCACGGCAAAGAAAATGGGACTGGGACAAATTCAGCAGCCTTACAAGTGGCGGCGTTGGTTACAACAACTGCCTTATTACCCTCCTTGTCAGACTAATGACCATGTAGCGCACCAACAACCATTCCTTCAACACAAGTGTTCATATGTGCCTGGTCGCTATCGTCAGAACCAAGGGAAGAATGAATAAGCCTCAAAGCGTCGTCTTTGACTTCCAGCTCACTCGTGTCCCTCTGCTATTGGATCCATTATTCGGAGACCATCTGGCTTATTTTTTCACAAATTGAACTGTAATAGCATCAGACATTTGGGTATTAAATATCTGTGAGGGATACAGGATCGAATTCGAAGCCGTCACGCCCCACGGTACCATAAACCGTTCTATGCCTACAGACATAGAATCATAGAATAGTAGGGTTGGAAGGGGCCTATAAGACCATTGGGTCCAACCCCCTCCTCAATTCAGGAATCCAAGTCAGACCATCCCTGACAGAGGGCTGTCCAGCCTCATCTTGAACGCCTCCAGTGTGGGAGAGCCCACTACCTCCCTAGGTCATTGGTTCCATTATCATATTGCTCTAACAGTCAGGAAGTTTTTCCTGATGTTCAGCCGGAATCTGGCTTCCTGTAACTTGAGCCCATTATTCCATGTCCTACACTCTGGGATGATCGAGAAGAGATCCTGGCCTTCCCATCTGTGACAACCTTTCAAGTACTTGAAGAGTGCTATCATATCTCCTCTCCTCTTCTCAAGGTTAAACATGGCCAGTTCTTTCACTCTCTCTTCATAGGGCTTTGTTTCCAGTGCCCTGATCATCTTTGTTGCCCTCCTCTGAACCCTCTCCAGTTTGTCTGCATCCTTCTTAAAGTGTAGTGCCCAGAACAGGACACAGTACTCCAGATGAGGCCTAACCTGTGCTGAGTAGAGGGGAACTGGTAAACTGAAACTCAATCCAGACAAGACGGAGGTACTGTTAGTGGGTGGTTCGTCTGCCCGGCTAGGTGATATTCAACCTGTTCTGGAGGGGGTTGCACTCCCCCTAAAGGATCAGGTTCGTAGTTTGGGGGTGCTCTTGGATCCAGAACTGTCACTTGAGGCACAGGTGAACTCAGTGGCACGGAGCACTTTTTATCAGCTTAGGCTGGTATACCAACTACGCCCTTATCTGGACAGAGATAGTCTAGCTACAGTTATCCATGCTCTGATAACTTCTCGTCTGGATTACTGCAATCTGTTATACGTGGGGCTGCCTTTGAAAACGGTCCGGAAACTTCAGCTGGTCCAAAATAGGGCAGCAAGATTGTTAACAGGGACTGGCCTGCGAGCTCATATTACGCCAGTACTTTTCCAGCTGCACTGGCTGCCAGTCCATTTCCGGGCCCGATTCAAAGTGCTGGTGTTAACATTCAAAGCCCTTAACGGCTTGGGGCCAGGTTACCTGAAGGATCGCCTCCTCCCATATGTGCCTTCCCGGACCTTAAGATCAGCAGCAGCAGCCCTTCTCCGTGAGCCCCTGCCAAAGGAAGTGAGGCGGGTGGCTACTAGGAGGAGGGCTTTTTCTGTTGTGGCACCCCGGCTCTGGAATGAGCTCCCTAGTGAGGTTCGCCTGGCGCCTACATTGTACTCCTTTCGGCGCCAGGTGAAGACCTTTTTATTTTCCCAGGCATTTTAGCTTTCTAAATTTTTATCTTTGCTGTTTTAAATCTGTATTTTAAACTCCTGTACTGCTGCTAGGTTTTATTGTGGTTGTATTGTTATATTGTGGTTTTAATGTTCTATATATTTTAAATTGTTTTATTGTGTGTTGTTTGGTTTTAGTTTTTGTGAACCGCCCCGAGAGCTTCTGCTATTGGGCGGTATAGAAATGAAATAAATAAATAAACTGGTAGTTCCTGGGATTTGGAAGCTATGCTTCTATTAATGCAGCCCAAAAGAGCATTTGCCTTTTTTGCAGCCACATCACATGGTTGGCTCATCTTCAGCTTGTGATCTACAACAATTCCAAGATCCTTCTCGCTTGTAGTGTTGTTGAGCCAAGTATCCCCCATCTTGTAACTGTGCATTTGGTTTCTTTTTCCTAGGTGCAGAACTTGGCATTTATCCCTATTAAATGTCATTCTGTTGTTTTCTGCCCAGCGCTCCAGCCTGTCAAGATCACTTTGAATTTTGTTTCTGTCTTCCAAAGTATTAGCTATCCCACCCAATTTTGTGTCATCTGCAAATGTGATCAGCATTCCCTGCACCTCCTCCTCCAAGTCATTAATAAAACTGTTGAAGAGCACTGGGCGCAGGACTGAACCCTGCAGTACCCCACTCGTTACCTCTCTCCAATTTGAGAAGATCCCACTGATAAGCACGCTTTGCATCCGATTCTGTAGCCAATGGTGGATCTACGTGATCATTGTTTCATCTAGCCCACTTTGAGCTAGTTTGCTCATCAGGATATTATGGGGCACTTTGTCGAAAGCTTTGCTGAAGTCAACATATATTATGTCTACAGCATTCCCACAGTCCACAGGGTAGGTTACTTGATCAAAAAATGAGATCAGATTCATCTGGCAGGATTTGTTCTTCACAAATCCATGTTGGCTTGCATTGTTTTCAAGGTGCTTCCAGATGGATTGCTTTATAATCTGCTCCAGAATTTTCCCAGGGATAGATGTCAAACTGCCTGGTCTGTAGTTCCCAGTTTCCTCCTTTTTACCCTTTTTGAAGATAGGGACAACATCAGCCCTCCTCCAGTCATCTGGCACTTCGCCCGTCCTCCATGATTTCTCAGACAGAATAGACAGAGGTTCTGAGAGCTCTTCTGCCAGTTCCTTTATTATTCTAGGATGCAGTTCATCTGGCCCTGGAGATTTGAACTCATTCCAAGTAATTAGGTATTCCTGGAACATATGCCTATCGATCTCAAGCTGCTATCCTGCCTCTTCAGCCTGTACTTCACCTTTGCCAGGGGGGTCATAGACCCTGTTTTGGGAGAGGACTGAGCCAAAGTAGGAATTGAGCACTTCTGCCTTTTCTTTGTCATCTGTTATTATTTTGCCATCCTTATTTAATAGTTGAACCACCATTTCTTTCCTCTGTCTTTTACTATGCATGTATCTGAAGAAAGCCTTTTTGTTGCTTTTAGCATCCCTCACTAACCTCAGCTCGTTCTCAGCTTTAGCCTTCTTGACGCCATCCCTGCAATTCTGCGTTACCTGCCTGTACTCTTCCTTTGTTGCTTGGCCTTCTTTCCACTTCCTATGTGTGTGCTTTTTTTGTTTTCAGGTCATCTCTAAGCTTTTTGTGAAGCCACATTGGCTTCTTCTGTTGTCTTCCACCTTTTCTTCTTGTTGGAATTGTTTGTAATTGTGCCTTGAGAATTTCCTTTTGTAAAAGCTCCCACCCATCTTGGACTCCTTTTCTCGTTAGAGTTGCTTGCCATGGGACCTTACTGATCATTGTTCTGAGTTTATTAAAATCGGCTTTCCTAAAATTCAAGGTATGCGTTTGGCTGCATTCGGCTTTTGCTTCCTTTAGAACCAAGAACTCAAGTTTAACATGGTCACTTTCCCCCAGAGTTGCTGTAACTGCTACTTAGGGATGTACGAAAGTGACTTACCTTTCCGCGGATTATGTTGATGGTGGGGGGGAGGCGTTCCGTCCATCCCCCTGGAATCCTGGCCGGGGGGGGAGGCGCTCCATTCCTCCCCCCCGGAATCCTGGCCGGCCAGCTGTGCTCCGCAGCGATTCTGCGGATCCGCCGGCCGGCTCCGCCAGCAGCCGGACATCCAGCCGCTGGCTAGCAGGGATGCAAATGGCGGCGGCCATGGCCGCCGCTGTTTGCATCCCTGCAGTCAGCCGTGATAGGCTATGTGAATGTTTACGTAGCCTATCACGGCTGACTTAAAAAACAACAACACGCTATTTGCGTTCCCCTTATTTTCGCCGTCTTAGTCTACGTAAATGTTTACGTAGACTAAGACGTGCCAAAATAAAGAACGCAAATGGCGGCGGCCATGGCCACCGCCATTTGCATATGCGCGTGGTTTTTTTAAAGTCAGCCGTGATAGTTTACGTAAATGTTTACGTAGCCTATCACGGTGTTTTTTAAAAATCTAGCCGTGATAGGCTACGTAAATCTTTACGTAGCCTATCACTTTTTTTTTTTTTTTAACTTGGAAATGGCGGCGGCATCAGCCGGTCAGAAGACCGGCCGCTGCAGCCGCCGCCGCTGAACCGCCACCACCGCCAGAGCCGCCACCGCCAGGAAGATCCACCCAAGGTAAGTCCCATCCCGGGGGGGGGCGGGGGGGGCAGGCCATTCCGCCACCAATTTCGGGGGGCCGAATGCACTGGCATTCGGCCTCCCCGAGATCCGTGGCAGAACTTTCGTACATCCCTACTGCTACTTCATCCACTAAGTCACCTCTGTTGTTTAGGATCAAGTTAAGGATAGACAATCCTCTAGTTCCTTCCTCTACTTTCTATAGGAGGAAGTTATCCACAACACAAGTCAGGAATTTCTTGGAGGAGCCATGTTTTGCAGAATTTGTCTCCCAACAAATATCGGGGAAATTGAGGTCCCCCATTACTACTACATCATGCTTCCTTGAAACATTACTACTACATCATGCTTCCTTGAAAAGCCATTTACTTTTCAAAAGTTTCATCCTCGTCTTCTCCTTGATTGGGTGGCCGGTAGTAGACTCCGACCACCAGGTTCCTTTTATTCTTTGCTCCATTTATTTTAACCCAAATGCTCTCGATGGGGCTACCAAGCTCATCCGCCTGTATTTCTGTGCAGAGATATGTATTTTTAACATACAGTGCAACCCCACCTCCCTTTCTGTTCCTCCTGTTCTTTTTGAACAAGTTATATCCTTCAACTGCTGTATTCCAGTCATGAGAGTCATCCCACCAAGTCTCAGTTATACCTATCAAGTCATAATTTCCCTCCTGTATTAAGAGTTCAAGTTCATTTTGTTTCTCATACTTTGGGCATTAGTAGATAGCCATCAAAGACCATGTGCTTCATGGTCTGGCCTTCTTCCTACATGTTTGTGAAAAGTATTATTGGGTGCTATTAGAGCTGTTCTCTCCATTGCAGTGCATGAGCCTTCATCCATTGTTACCCCCAACTTTATGTCTCCCTTCCCTGTAGGATTCAGTTTAAAGTCCTCCTGATAAAGTTCTTCATGCTCTGGCCAAACACATTCTTCCCAGGCTTTGTGACGTGCAACCCATCCCTTGCCAACAGTCCATCTTCCAGGAAGCCCATGATCCCAGAATCCAAATCTCTCTCGTCAGCACCACCTTCATAGCCAGTCATTCACCTGGAATATTTTTCTTTCCCTTTCTATCCCTTTTCTAACTACTGGAAGGATGGATGAGAAAACTATCTGGGCCCCAAGGTTCTTGAGATTCCTTCCCAAAGCTTCAAAGTCTGTTGGACTTTGAACAGCAACTTCGAACAGCAACAGGATTTTGAACAGTCTGTTGAACAGCAACATATTGCTGTTGAAAGCAGATACTGTCCTCGAGAAGGAGCCATCCAGAGTGTGACACTGACTCACATCCAGACGGGCTTTATTCCCACTATTTTATGGTACCGAAAAGGGATGGAGGGCTTTGACCGATCCTGGACCTCAGAAATCTAAACTTCTTCATTTCCACCAGGAAGTTTCAGATGACCACACTCAAGACCATCCTACTGCTTCTACAGGGAGGTGTGTGGTTCACAGCGATTGATCTCAAAGATGTGTACTTTCACATAGCAATCCACCCTTCGCATTGCAAGTACCTTCACTATCGGTCAACGGACTTTTCAGTTTCTAGTGCTCCCATTTAGATTGGCCACGGCTCTGAGGGTATTTACAAAATGCATGGCTGTAGTCTGCTCTTTACTTTAGACCCAGCTAATAGAGATATATCCATATCTGGACGATTGGCTAATAGTGAGACAGTTCAGATAGGCTCTGTGTCAACAAACCGCTCTTGTATGCAACCTTTTGAAGGTTTTAGGATTGCACCTGAACAAAGACAAATCCAAACTTTGCCTGTCTCAAAAAATTCTGTTTGTTGGGGCTGTCCTGGACTCCAGAGTTGGAAGAGCCTGTCTCCCACCAAACAGGATAGCGGCCATTACCGGTCTAGCTACAGAAATATTCCATCAGAAAAAGGTGACAGGTTTTTTTATATCCAACGTCTTCTTGGATTTAGGGCAGCTACAGTTTTGGTGGTGGAATGGGCTCGACTTCAGATGCAACCTCTTCAATATTGTTTTCTTCGTGTCTTCTCCATAACAGACAATGCCCATCGGGTTCAACTACGAGTGCCGGGTGGCATCCTGCATTCTCTTCTGTGGTGGACAGTGGTCGAAAATCATTGCCAGGGACTCCCTTTGAACCCAATTCCCCCGTACTGTGTAGTTACGACTGATGCTTCACTCCTCGGGTGGGGAGCACGTTGTCTCTTCAAACTCAGGGTCTCTGGGCTGCATCGGAGAAAAGGCAGCATATAAATCACCTAGAACTATTGGTGGTGTGGAGGGCACTGAAGGCTTCAAACGTAGCTTGTCCAGTCATCATGTACAAATCGCGTCAGACAATACAGCAGTTGTCTGGTACATAAACAAGCAAGGCGGGTCTTGGGCACGGGTTTAATATCTCTGACACTAAAGATCTACCACTGGGCCATTCACAGAGGAATTTGCTTGTCAGCAGTACACATTGCAGGGAAAGACAATGTACTAGCAGATTCTGTAAGTAGGATCTTTTGGCAATCTCACGAATGGCAGATTGCACCTGACATTCTCCGTCATCTCTTTCATATGTAAGGGGCCCCTATGGTGGACCTGTTTGTGACTCTGGAGAATATAGTATGCGAGAATTTCTGTTCAGGAGCAGAGATGGGAAACTGACCTCTAGGAGATGTTATTCTCCTTCCTTGGACAAGCAAGCAGTTTTACCTGTTTCCTCCCTTTCCACTGATATCGAAAGTCATCATGAAATTGATTGTGGACAAGGCAAAGGGGATCCTAATTGCGTCGTGGTGGCTGTGACAAAGCTGGTTTGCTCCCCTGCTAGCCCTTTCCAGGGGCGGCAGGTATTGGCACTTCCCATTGACTCCAACTCTGTTGTCACAGAATCAAGGGCAGGTGAGGCATCCATATTTGAGAACTCTCAGGTTAACAACTTGGAAGATTCAATAGATACTTAACCTTCTGCTGTGTGGTCAGTTCTAGAAACAGCGAGGAAACCCTCAACAAGACACTCCTATGCTAATAAATGGAAAGCTTTTTCTGCGTTTATCACTACCAACAACGTGGACCCTCTCCATTGTTCTTCAGGCTATATTCTTTGTTTCCTACATTCCTTATTTCTCAAAGTTTTGAAATATTCTTCTATCCGAGTTTATCTAGCAGCTCTTTCTGCTTCCCATTCTCTGTTGATGGTTGCATGGATTTTTTTCATCCTTTACTAAGACAGTTCCTCAGAAGACTGAAGAACATTGCTCCGGTTTGATCACCAGTATCTCAGTGGAGTTTATCAGTGGTGCTGCATGCCCTCACAGCTAAACCCTTTGAACCACTTGCCTCAGTCAATTTACATCTCTTATCTTGGAAAGTGGCCTTTCTTAGAGCCATTGCTAGGCCAAGAAGGTCAAGGGAACTTTTTGCACTGAGAATCGATTCTCCGTACCTGATTTTTTACAGAGAGAAAGTGGTTCTCTGTCCAGAGATTACTTTCCTTCCTAAGGTAGTGTCAGAGTTTCACCTGAACCAGGACATCAATTCTTCAGCCTTCCTCTCAACCCCCACATCTCTGTTGGAAGTATCTTTGCATTTGCTGGATTTTCGGCGGGCACTGGCTTTTTACAAAGTGCATACTGACTCCTTCCGTAAGTCCAATAGACTGTTCATTTGCTATGGAGGGCAGCAGAAAGGTTTTCCGGTATCATCACAACAGCTAGCTTCATGGGTTGTCCAGACCATTCGTTTGACTTATGAACTAGCTGGTTGGATGCTGTCGTCTCAGATAACAGCTCATTCAACAAGAGGGGTGGCTACTTCTGTAGTGTTCGACAGAGGGGTGACTTTGCGTGATTTATGCAAGGCTGCAAAGCCATCCAGATTCATATGACATTACAAGTTGGATGTCCAAGCAAGAGCAGACTGTGCTTTTGGTCATGCAGTCCTATCATCTATTTTACATTGAAACACCGACCCACCTCCAGTACGTTAGCTTGTTATTCACCCATATGGGTGATGCACAGAGACCACAAAGAAGAAATGCAGGTTGCTTACCTGTAACTGTAGTTCTTTGAGCGATCATCTGTGCATTCACACAACCCACCCACTGTCTCCACTTCAGTGTCAATGTCGGTACCAGTGTGTACTTTTCCCTGCAGTTTCGAGATTTCATTAGGCAGAAACTGAGGGATTGGGTGGGAACTGTTAGGACATGCACGGTAGGACAGTGGGGGATGGTTCCTGCCCAAAAACGTTCTTCAGTTCCCAAATTGAGGCTCTGCGCAGGCGCAGAGCCCATATGTGCGTTGCGCAGATGACCACTTGAAGAACCTCAGTTACAGGTAAGCAACCTGCATTTACATTGCTTACTCCACTATAAGCTCCATCCAGCAGAGCTTTTTGAGTAGTATGAAGCTTAGTGTCATCTGTCCCAGTAATATGCTGATACCCACAGAGGCCTGCTGTGATGAATTTGCTAGGCACGTTGAGGACAAAATCGCCTGTTATTGTAGCAATCTGAACGCCAATGTTGAGACAGGTCCTGATGAGGTGTAAAAGGCACCAACATACCCAGTTTTGTGGGATCAGTTTCAGTTGATGAGGCCTGATGACGTGAACAAGACACTTGCAATGATGCCACCAACCATGTGCCCCCTTTACCCTTGCCCATTGTGACTTATTAGGTCCTAGCTGGGGAGGTCTGACTGAATGGGTCCAGGGACTGGTGAATGCAGCTTTATGCAAGGGAGTGGTGCCAGCTGCCTTTAAATAGGCAATTGTGTGACCACTCCTGAAAAAGCTGTCCTTGGACCCAGAGGTCTATGATAACTACCACCCAGCTACAAATACCCCCTTTGGGGGCAAGGTGCTATAGAGAGGGGGGTGGCACAACTGCAGAGGCTCTTGGAAGGGAGGATACAGAGTATCTGGACTCATTTCAATGTGGTTTTGGGACAGCATTGGCCTTGGTCATCCTGATAGATTATCTTTATTGGGAGATGGAAAGCGGGAGTGCAACCCTGTTGCTTCTCCTTGATCTCAGTGGCTTTTGATACCATTATTCTGGACCGGCTCTATGAGGTTGGATTAGAGGCACTGCATTGCAGTGGTTCCATTCCTACCTGCAAGGTCAGTTCCAGAGAATGGCATTGGGGATTGTGTCTCAGCTCCCTGGCAATTGTGCTCTGGGGAACCATGGGACAGAATCCTGTCACTAATGCTTTTTAACACCTATATGAAGCCATTGGGTGTGGCTATTAGGGGATTTGGGGCAAGGCATCATCAATATGCAGGTGACACCCAGCTCTATTTCTGCAGCCCTAATCACTCTCAATGTTATTTTTACATTAGAACTTGGAAATATTATGAAATGTTAATTGTAGTCGGTTTTTCTATCCAGTTGATGGCTAATTATTGTATATTCAAGGTTGTATGTTCAATATCTGCTTTTAAGATATGTGAATAATTCTAAGTACGTTTTTAACCCTCTAATTTATCCAAACTGATTGCATTGACCTTTCGTGTGTTTCATCTAAAACACAATTCAGTACTGGTCAGTGTGAATTAGTCTACAAGTCACCATTTAGCTATCAGCAAGTGCTTCATGCTTCCATTCACTAGTGAGTGCACCATATTTTTTTCCCATGATGATGAGGCTGTGTTGCTTGAGACGCATTATGATACCTATCACATTATCCCAGAGAATAAAAACCCATATACCTTTTTTGAGTTTCAGTTACTCAATTTGCATGCAACACTCTTTCTGCCTTTACTTTTAAAAGGTGATTCAAGCCAAATATCAACAACCAATACTCTAACTTTCTGATGCTCTTAACTGAAACATATAAAATAAGCATTAAGAAACAGACAGATCAGGAAAAGGGGAGGACAAAGTCTGCAGCAATTAAAATGTATATATTTTGGGATAGTAAATTCATGAGTCTCACTGTTTCAAAGCTGAATTGGAATGCATGTACAAGAGCTTAAATCTAAATTTGAAGCTATTCAGAAATGATTGTTTTCTCTTGCAGATATTTGTAATAAGACTGTGGTCACTTAAGGGCAGATAGAAAAGAACAGGTTCATGGAGAGCAACTGAAAATAAGTGAAAATAGAAAAGTAAGCAAAAGGCTATTTAGGCACAGAAGTTAGAACGCAGATAAGTGTAACTGTCATGTAAACTCTCATCCTGCTGCTTTCTCTTTAATGATCTAGTGTAAAGACATTTCCAAGAATGAACCTATTAATGAAAGTATTTTCACAGCCCCCAGTTTAATTTGATGGTTGGCAACTGGCAATAATAATATCATCAATTTAAACTGATATGTGGTTTTAGAAATGAACTTACAAGCATTACTTTTTCTCTATTTGAAAATGAATTAGCTTTCTCATTCCTACCTTCATTTTCCTGGCAGAAAAATTAGATATATAGTCCTCTATTTTAAAATAACTGAGTATTGATTGCTTATAATTGCCTGGATTAATTTAAAAAAAGAGTACCAAGTATAAACGTTTGCATCATGAAGTCATTTACCTCTCAAATGGAAACCTATACTGGTTATAAATAGCATGGAATTTTGCTTATTCCACACAACATTTTCCAGACAGCTATTTATATAATACTTTTTCCAGTTTGTGTGTATGTGTGCTGACTGATGTATGGCAAGTGACATAGTCACAGTTGCAAATACTATCTGCTTCAGTGATGGAATGCAGTGCCATGGCTATGTGGCTTGTTCAAGGGTTTGGGAAAAGATCTCTCCCTGTCAGGACAGCAGTATCAGCATCAAGAACTGAAGAGTGCTGGAGAGAGGCTTTAACACAGAGGTGGGGAACATTTTTTCCGTCAATGGTTGTATTTCCTTGGGGGTAATATGTCTGGGGTAGTATGCTAGTGGTGGTGGGGCCAGAGCCAAACATGGGTGGGGTCACCCCTTTCTCTCTCTTTTTGACAACTCCTCTTTGTCTCTCCCCTGCCTCCCTCTTCCTCACCTCGTAGCAGGCTGTTGTGAAAGGGACAGATTGCTTGCAGAGGGCTTTTCAAATTAGGCTGAGGGCCGCAGGTTGCTTGTCCCTGCATTAACATCATGTCTCCCTGGTATCTCTCCTGGCCACCCCATCATTAACACATGAGTTGATTACATTGTATTGAGTTGTTATAATCTGTTGTAAGATGCCTTGGTGATCATTTGATCAAAATGTGGAGTATAAATCTTTAAAATAAAGAAATACCCTGTGTTTGCTCTGTGTATGCCCTTCTACTTTGTGATACAGCCTGCATTCCAAATCCATAAATATTGCCATTATACCTGAATCAAAAGCAATCTATTAAATAGTAAATAAAATGCCACAACTTTCATTTTTCACAATAAGAAAAATAACTGAGGACAATACATCCTGTAGTAAAGATTGTGTTCTTGTTATAATTTCCCCCCAAATCAAGATATATATATGTTACAAAAATGTAGAATTTATTCCTTACTGGTGGGTGAACAGACAGGTATGAGATGACATGTGGGAAGTATTGGCCTCATTTCATGACAGGCATTTACATTGTACATATGAACTAGTTTCATATATTTATTTTATGCTTATGACACTGGGTGGAATCCAGTTAAGTTCTTCCACTAATGGAACTGTTTCTACCAACAGAATGAGGCAATTCCCAGTTCCCGCTCCCCTTTCTGCTGGATTGAGGGACCCTCCAGGGCAGATTTGTTGTTGTGGGAAAGGAACTCCTGTCATGCAAGTGAACTTTCACTCACATGACTTTAGATTTTGCACACTGTCTGATTCTCACCAAGTTGAAGCCATTGATGGAAATAATTTGCATCCTATGGAGTTATAGGAAGATGGTGCTTTTGCCCCATTAATTGCCAGCAAGTTAACTGAGACCATGATCATATTGCATTCTCAATTTGTAGAAAAGCAATTTTCTTTTGATGAGTGGGGCATAACTAAGGGCACAATCCTATCCGGATGCCCATCAGCCTCCGAACTCAGAGGCTGACGGGCATTCTATGCAGAGCGAGGAGGCAGTGTTTACCTCTGTGCTTCTCCCTCTCTGCATTTTTGCCAGACGAGCATTTTTGCCCTTCTAGCTAGGGCTCTGCAGAGGGGGAAGGAAGGAGGCTGGGGATGGCTTAGGATAGCTCATATCCCCGCTTACCCAGTCCCCTCCATGCCCATAGAACTGTCCCCTTTCCCTTTCTGAGGTCAACTTTGCAACCTTGGAGAGGCAGCCGGCGCAGTTCTCTCTGTGCTGGTGGGGAAACGGCAGGGAGCTCGGACTCCTGGGTCCAAGGTTGGAGCACTGTCTCTGACCTCATATCCAGGAATCGTAACTACTCTATGGCCCCCCAGACACTGTCTAGGGGCTATAGGATTGCTCTCCCCACCTTGGATTAAACTTTGTGATTAATCTTAATGTACCTGCTGCTTGCCTCTCTGAGTGCTGATTCCCATACTCTTACAATTGATAGTAATAATAGTATAGATTACTATATTATATTTTTAACATTTTTTCTGGTCATGTAATGTTTTGATTGAACAAACCAGTATAAGGAAGACTTATTTTAAATAATTTTCTACAATATCTACAATAGTGAGAATGCTAAGAGAATATTGTCGAGATTTATTGGCTTTCATACTTCTTTCTTTTCTTTGTAGAATAAAGAGTATGTTTGTCGGGGCCATGATTATGAGAGACTCGAGGCCTTCCAACAAAGAATGCTAAGTGAGTTCCCACAGGCCATTGCAATGCAACATCCGAACCACCCAGATGACACCATCTTGCAATGTGATGCCCAGTGTATCCTTTATTAAAGTTTCATTATGAAGTTAAAGCTGCTGCAAGATGGAAAGAATTTCATACTTAGGATGTATCTATAACAATTTTGATATTTGCCATTGTCTCCATCTGAAAAGAACATTAACCGCGAAAGAGCCTCTTGCATTTTCTTTCTTTCTTTTTCTTTTTTGCTCAAAAGTAACGTGAGGATCAAAGATGGTGAACATTGGCAGAGTAGTGAGGGAAAGCTTTCTGCGCTATATCCTTTGTATATTTTATGCAACATCTATTGGCATGTTCCCCACATGCATGTTAATTTTCACCAGTCTGTCATAGAGCTATATCCTGTAACTTTCTGAGTGTTATGTTTTCAGCCATATCTGTTCAGACAGCCCTAGTTCAGAGATACCACGTGAGTGTGTGGGCTGTAATTTACACATACTTCTCTCTCATCAATAAAATATTCTCTATTCACTCTGACACATCTTCCTGGAGCCAGTCTTCATCGAAATGCATAGAGAAGCATTTTCAGCTTTTCTCCGCTTTTTCCTGAAATCAACTTTCGTCTGTCAGTGGCACATGAAGGAAGAAAAGCCAAGTATGCAGTACCTAAAACCTGGCTTTTCTTGCTTCATGTGCTGTTCATGGGCCAAAGCCAACTTCATCATAAATGTAATCAACCCCATGGGTGCTGTTCAGCAAATGAGAGAGTTGTTTCCCACCCCTGTCAATGTTCCCCTGCTCAGGGAAGTTTACTGGAAGTGCTGAATTACGCCCCTGTAGTTTACCCCACACCTCTCCCCTCTCATCCAGCACTGGGATGAATCCCCATCCTGTATCCTCGAGAAAAAGCAAACCTCAATTCATCCTTCCCAGTCCCAGTCCTAAACATAATAGTTACCCAGGAGTAAGTTCCATTGGCCCCTGTGACATTTACTTCCAAGTAAACATCCATTGGGAAAGACAGGATTCAGCTGAACTTTAGAAATCCCATGCTTGAGACTGCACAGGAGTTAGATTTACTTCTTACTGAGGAGTGAAACTTACTTCTGAGTAAACTTGCACAGAAGTGGAGGGCGGCTTCACAGAGACTCTCGGAGACTTACTTCTTACTGGGGGGAGCACAACTTACTTCTGAGTAAACTTGTCCAGGGCACATTTGGACACGGGCTTCCATTCCCACTTTTTTCTCCCCTTCACCAGACCGCATTAGTTCACCTTTTCATTCATAAGTACTAGCCTTTGATTAAGTCATTCACAGTCACATCCCCAGTTCCTTCATTCACAACCCCGCAATGGCAGTGTTTTGCTGCTTTAACAGACCCTATTTCATTTAGAAATACTAGCATCCCTGGTTCCTTCATTCGCAACTGCAGTGTTTCGCCCCTTCGAAAGAGCACATTAACCTTCTTCATCCAGAAATCCTAGCCAGTTTCCCCTGTCGTGTGTGTGATTTTCCTGCTTGTGTGTGTGTGGGGAGGAGCAGGAAGCAAGAGTTTGGGCAGGGGAAGCAGAGGTGGCAGCGGTGGCAGCTGCTGCCCTGTGGAGCACTAGCAGAGGGAGGCTGCAGCAGTACTAATAATGTTAATAATAACAGACACTGCTGTGGCAGCCCCTCTAAGCCCAGGTGAAGTAAGGCTCAATTTGCCCATCCCCTACTTCCAAGTAAGCATGATTACCCAGTGCTTTAAATATGGATTTAAAGGGGGAGGCTGTCATGCCCTACCTGGAGGAGGATTCATCTGAGGAAGAAGGGGAGGGGAAGCGCCCGTGCAATGGGCCTCAGCCAGCGCTAGCCAAGGCCTCCTGTTCCTTGCCTAGCTCTGGCTGAGGCCCACTGTGCTGGCTCTCCCCCTCTTCTTGTTCCTCAGATGAATCCTCTTCCAGGTAGGGCATGACAGAGGCAGCAGTTGAGCAGTTTTAAGAAAAAGGGCTAGCAAAGGAATTCTCCTGACTCCTCTGCTCTTGTAGGCAAAGTGCAATCGAGGGCAATGAGTTACTTCTGGGTAGACATTTAGCCCTCTGCTCTCCCCTCACCCCACACAACTTTCCCTTCTGCCAATCAGTGCTGCTTCCACCAGCCCTCAGCAAAGCCAGCTGAGGTCACACAGCCTGCCAAATTGTACTGAAGCCACTGTGACGGGGGGAAAAAGTCACAAAATGGGTATGAAAAACCCCCAGATTTAGGGCAAGAAACACCACACTAGCTACGTGCATCATCTGACATGATCGATGGGGTCGGAGTATAACTGGAGTAAAAGCCTCATGTAGATAGCCATCAGGCATCAAGGGATGTGTATGCAGAGCTGCCCTTCCATTAAAGGTGCATTTTACTCTGTGCATGGGGCTCTGAACATGCTGAATTTTTTTCCTGTTTATTCTACTTGCTTTTACTGGCTACCCATGAGATGATTTCAAAGAGGAATAAGCATGAAGGAGAACAATCAGCTAAAGTGATAACAGGCTCAGACATCTTACCTCATGAGCAGAGATCAAAGGAGCTTCACCTATTAGTTTAGGAAAAAAGAGGATGAGAGGGAATAGCACTCGACTGATATGAGACAATACAATAAAGGATAATATTTATATTTTAAATTCAAAAATAGTATGGGCATAAGATCTAGTGGCTGCATGTTGGATGGAAATCAAAAGAAGGGTATTTAACTATTACAAATGTTGTGTTTCGTGAAATTTGGGGTTGCACCATTTTAATTAAATTGCTTCCTAAATTAGTTTAAGGTTCATCTGTGCTAAATGTTAACTTCAGTTGGCAGTGACCACTGCGTTGAATTTGCCTAGCATCATCCATTCTGACTCTCTCTCTCTCTCTCTCTTTCTCTCTCTTTCTCTTTCTCTCTCTATATATATATTTGTAAGGCCCTCAGGATGCAATAATTTCACTGAGTTGAAGAGGGGCACTCCTGTGCAAAAAGGGACATCACTAGAAATTCTGTAAATCCAGGTCTACTATCTTTGTCAACTCTCCCCTAATTCAAAAGGAAAGATAGGATGAGAATTTTAAAAACTCTTTTTACATGCAGTGCCCTCCTCTTCCTTCATCTGCACAAATGCACTATAATATCTTCCAGATGAGAAATAGTTATTGAAATCTGGAAACATTCGTTCTTGCTCAATTCATGCCAGATTAAAAACAAATTAAAGATGGGGTGGGGATTTAGGAGCATGACAGAAATATGAATTCACAGTTCCAGTTAAGAAACTGGCTGCCAGTCATATCAATATCAACCCAATGTGAGGACCAAAACTGCACCAAACTGAAGTTCAATTGCAAAATAGGCATGCCTTTTTATTTATTTAAAGTAGTATTTCTTAATTTTCTAATTTTCTGCAGCCCCGTGGTCCTTAATGGAGCTTCTAATGCCTCTGGTTTGAAGCACCAAGTCACAAGAGTGGGCATGGAAAAGAAAGGAAACTTTAATTTCACATAATCTCTGCCTCAGAGAAGTTGTGTTTTGTTTGGGGAAGGAACTCAGGGCTACTTCACACATTATATTATTAGCAGTTACATTGTTGTTGTTGTTGTTCAGTCGTTCAGTCGTGTCCGACTCTTCATGACCCCATGGACCATAGCACGCCAGGCCTTCCTGTCCTGCGCTCTCTCCCGGAGCGTGCTCAAGTTCATATTCATTGCATCCGTGATGCTATCTAGCCATCTCATCCTCTGCCGTCCCCTTCTCCTTTTGCCTTCAGTCTTTCCCAGCATCAGGGTCTTTTCCAGGGAGTTTTCTCTTCGCATTAGGTGGCCAAAATATTGGAGCTTCAGCTTCAGTATCTGTCCTTCCAATGAGCACTCAGGGTTGATTTCCTTTAGGATGGACTGATTTGACCTCCTTGCAGTCCAGGGCACTCGTAAGAGTCTTCTCCAGCACCACAGTTCGAAAGCATCAATTCTTCGGCGCTCAGCCTTCCTTATAGTCCAGCTCTCACAGCCATACATTACTACTGGGAAAACCATAGCTTTGATTAGACGGACCTTTGTCGGCAAGGTGATGTCTCTGCTTCTTACTATGCTGTCTAGGTTGGCCATAGCTTTCCTCCCAAGGAGCAAGCGTCTTTTAATTTCATGGCTACAGGCACCGTCTGCGGTGATCTTGGAGCCCAAGAAAGTAAAATCTGTCACTGCTTCCATTTCTTCCCCTTCTATATGCCAGGAAGTGATGGGGCCAGATGCCATGATCTTCGTTTTTTGAATGTTGAGTTTCAAACCAGCTTTTGCACTCTCCTCTTTCACCCTCAACAAGAGGCTCTTTAGATCCTCTTCGCTTTCTGCCATTAGGGTGGTATTGTCTGCATATCGGAGGTTGTTGATAATTCTCCCAGCAATCTTAATTCCGACTTCTGATTCATCCAACCCGGCATTTCTCATGATGTACTCTGCATATAAGTTAAATAAGCAGGGTGACAATATGCAGCCTTGTCGTACTCCTTTCCCAATTTTGAACCAATCGGTTGTTCCATGTCTGGTTCTTACTGTTGCTTCTTGACCCTCGTACAGGTTTCTCAGGAGACAGGTAAGGTGGTCTGGTACTCCCATCACTTTAAGAATTTGCCACAGTTTGTTGTGATCCACGCAATCAAAGGCTTTAGCGTAGTCAATGAAGCAGAAATAGACGTTTTTCTGGAATTCTCTTGCTTTCTCCATGATGCAGCGAATGTTGGCGATTTGATCTCTAGTTCCTCTGCCTCTTCGAAACCCAGCTTGTACTTCCGGTAGTTCTCGGTTCGCATACTGCTGAAGCCTAGCTTGTAGGATTTTGAGCATCACCTTGCTGGCATGTGAAATGAGCGCAATGGTGCGGTAGTTTGAACACTCTTTGGCGTTGCCCTTCTTTG
This sequence comes from Heloderma suspectum, assembly GCF_057233095.1. NCBI lineage: Eukaryota > Metazoa > Chordata > Lepidosauria > Squamata > Helodermatidae > Heloderma > Heloderma suspectum. Next base: position 283,862,423 of record NC_139459.1, read on the forward strand.
GAATTGGAATGTAAACTGACCTTTTCCAGTCTTGTGGCCACTGTTGAGTGTTCCAGATTTGTTGGCATATTGAATGCAGCACTTTAACAGCATCATCTTTTAGGATTTTAAATAGCTCGGCTGGAATACTGTCATCTCCGCTAGCTTTGTTGTTACTAATGCTTCCTAAGGCCCACTTGACTTCACTCTCTAGGATGTCCGGCTCAAGTTCAGTGACCGCACTATCATGGCTATCAGGGACATTCAGATCTTTCCTGTATAGTTCTTCTGTGTATTCTTGCCACCTCTTCTTAATCTCATCTGCTTCTGTTAGGTCCCTGCCTTCTTTGTCCTTTATCATGCCCGTCTTTGCACAAAACGTTCCCTTGAGATCTCCAATTTTCTTGAAGAGATCTCTAGTCTTTCCCATTCTGTTGTTTTCCTCAATTTCTTTGCATTGTTATTTAAGAAGGCCTTCTTGTCTCTCCTTGCTATTCTCTGGAACTCTGCATTCAGTTGGGTATATCTTCCCCTTTCTCCCTTGCTTTTCGCTTCCCTTCTTTCGTGAGCTACTTGTAAAGCCTCATCAGACAGCCACTTTGCTTTCTTGCATTTCTTTTTCTTTGGGATGGATTTCGTTGCTGCCTCCTGAACAATGTTACGGACCTCCATCCATAGTTCCTCAGGCACTCTGTCTATCAGGTCTAATCCCTGAAATCTATTCCTCACCTCCACTGTATATTCATCAGGGATATGATTTAGGTCATACCTGAACGGTTTAGTGGTTTTCCCGACGTTCTTCAATTTAAGCTGAAATTTTGCAAATGATTTGAACACCTACATCAGTTCATATGGCAGGAAGCTGCTGGCAGTTATGGTTCCCTTTCTGTATGTGCTCACAGTATGAACATGCTTTTAAAGGCATTTTAAACGATACACTATGAGGGTCTTTAATGTATACCTGTTACTAGTGTAACATGTGAGACTGACCTGAATTCTCTTGTTGTGTGCCTATGTATACTTTTTCTTTGACTGGACTGTGTTGCAGATTTGCAGATCTATGCAGTGACTCCCATTCCAGATAATATTGATGTGCTGCAAATGGACCGTGTCCCTGATCGGATAAAGAGCTTTTATCGAGTTAACAACATCAGGAAATTCCGCTATGACAGGCCTTTCCACAAAGGGCCAAAAGACAAAGAAAATGAATTTAAGGTTGGTATGCTTCATAATGCAATAACATCATTTTTTACATTGATGACCTCTATTTGAGTTACATGTGAAAACTCTTTAACTTATTGCTATCTCAAAAAGACCATTAAGAAGTAACTTTGAAGGTGATAAAAACAAATATTACAATCCTAAACATGTCTGCTCAGAAGTAAGTCCTATTGAATTCAATGGGACTTGCCAGGCAAGTGCATCTAGGATTGCGGCCTTAAGCCAGCCTTCCCCAACCTAGTGCCCTCCAAATGTGTTGGACTGCAGTTCCTATAATTTCCAGCCAGCATGGCCAATGGCTGGGGATTATGGAAGTTGCAGCCCTACACATCTGGAGGGCACCAGGTTGGGGAAGGCTTCCTTAGGCAGTTATAATCTATGTACTGTTTTCCAGTCTATGTGCTGTTTTCACTTACACAACAGAATTCTGCTACCTCTCTCTCTCTCTCTCAGAAGCAATCTAAACAGGCCTTTTAAAGTGGCTAATAAAAATAGCCCCAAGAGCAGCTGCTTGGAGCACCTAGAAACTTGTATGGAAGATTTCTTATTGTTTTTAAAATAAGAAAAAAAAAGAAGGTTTCTTACTGTTTTTAAAATAGTTCTACTGGGATGGAATGGGTTCTCATTTTTACTTCAATATATTTTCTCCAGTGTGTTTAATCCACAGACTTTATAAATCAAGTGCAGTGCCTTAAGTAACTTGTACTTGTGGGAAGGAGGCAGTTGAAGGGGCTTCATGCAAACTATGCTGCCAGTGAACTGAGCAGCAAGTGCACAGAGAGCAGAAGGAGAAAGGAGGCAGTGGAGGGGACTCACTGCAATCCCTGCCACTGCTTAACTGAGCAGCCAGTGGACAGACAGCAGTAGGGGAGAGAGAAAGAGATGAGGCACCCACTGCTGATGTAATTCAAGCTGTTTCCTGGGCTGCATTGGCCCAGTTAGCTGGTGTTGAGTGGGCTCTGAGCAATCTCTGCCACCACTAAACTGAGCAGACAGTGAGAGAAGAGAGAGGAGGCGGTGGCCGCAGCAGCATTGTGCACTGTTGGTTAGGCACACTGGTCCAGGTAGCTACTGCTTGACTTGATCCAATCCCCGCCTCCTTGCAGCCACCAGACAAAGCAGCCAGCCCCAGACAGCACGAGAGGAGAAGCTGGGCAGCAAAAACCTCTGTAGTACCCAGATGGACACTGTGTATCAATACTGCCAGGCCACTGCAATATATGGCTCATCATGGGATGCAGCAGATAATTGCAACTAGCTCTTCCCCAAGCCACCATTTTGTGACTAGCTGAAAGGGTTTCTTTTTACTAGTACTACTACTACAAATGATGATGATATTGATAATAATAATTAATAAACAGGAAAATTTAACAACAGTGAGAAAACCTAATACAATTTAAATGTTTTAATTCAAAATGTTTTAAAAGCCTGGGTGAAAAAAAGGTCTTCACCTGGTGCTGGAAAAATAATAAGGTAGGCACCCAGCAAGCCACCCAAGGTATAGAATTCCACAAAGAAGGTGCTACAGCCAGTAATATTCTGTCTCTCCAGTGGTCACTTGCCTCACCTCTGATGGCAGGAGAACTCAGAGGGAGAGCAGATCAGCAGATGAGCACAGGAGATGGTCAAGCATATCTTTAAGATGGCATGTCTTTAAGTGCCTGAGTTAGAAATGAACGAGAAGCCAGTTAAGCTTTTTCAGTACCACTGAGATACATTTCAATGAAAATTAGCACTTAGCGGCTGTGTTCTGTACTAACTAAAGTTTCTGAATTGTCTTCAAAGATAGCACCATGCTGAACACTTTACAATAGTCTAAATCGGAAATTATCAGAGCATAAAGAACTGGCCAGACTATCCCTCTCTCATAATGCTAGAACTTGGCATCACCTCATGAAATTGATTGGCGGTAGATACAGGATAGACAAAAGTCCTTTTTACAATGAATTTAATTTATGGAATTCACTGTCAGAAGATGTGTCCCACTGTCACTGGGATAGATGATTTAGAGATTAGGCAAATTCATGGAGGATAAGCCTATCCTCATAGCTAAACTGAATATATTCAGAGACAGTGCACCTCTGAATACCAATTACCAGGGGACAAACAATGGGGAAGAGCTATTGTTTTCATGCCCTGTTTGAGGAAACATGGTTGACAACTGTGAGAAATAGGATGCTGCATTAGATGGATCCTTGAGAGGGTTCTGCCTTCAAAGGTAGCCTAAAAATGATTTTAAATACAATAAAATAAACGATCTAGTGCGGTGGTTGTCACTTTCCTGTCTTCTTCATCTACCCAAAAGGGTGTGGCTTATCAGAGTTTGAAACACTGGGTTTAGCATTTTCTATATCTTTCTGTGTTTTCCTTTGCAGAGCTTGTGGATTGAACGCACCACTCTGATTTTGACTCACAGTTTACCTGGGATCTCTCGGTGGTTTGAAGTGGAGAGAAGAGAATTGGTAACGTGTGCTATACTTGTTACTTAAGGAGCAAATGGATAGCTAAAGGAAAAGCATGGACAACTTTCTGCCTATTGGGATCTCACAGTTTAAAACAGCATTTCAAACATACACTTTAATTATATAATTTCATACTAGTTCAGATTGCAATCATAATTAGAAGAGCAGTTTTGAGTGGTTAAAGGGGGCCTGTCAGCTATTCACAGTCAGTATGATAGCTGTTGTAACTGGTGAACCTAACCTAATGGTTGGTAATGAGAGTTAGATTAATGCTTCTCAATAAACAGTTACAATTCATTTAAGAGAAAAGTGATAGTACAAGATGGACAGGACTAGCCTTAGGGGTGGGTGAGCTGGGCAGTCACCCGAGGCACCAAGCTGAGCTGAGGGGGGCGCCAAATTGAGCCAAGCTGAGCTCAGTGGCTGTGTTTTTTTAATGTACTGTCCGCAGTGAGCTAGGATGGCAAACAGCAAGTGTCTGGAACCTTTCTTTCAAGGCCCTACAGATTGTTTGGGTAGTAACTACAAAAATAATCTTCCTTCAATTAGCTGTAAAGTATGTTTCTTTTACAATTTCCACTTCGATGTCATTTGCACTAGGTAAAATCAGTGGAACGCAGCTTTACTTTGAACCAAGTGCTTAACACTTCAAATGCTGTAAACAGTATCAGCACTATATAAATAATAATAAAATTAAGCCATAAGCTGGATACTTTTTTTATTTATACCTTTTCTTTATTATTTTTAAAGATAAAAATAATGCATATTCTAAAATAAAGAATGCTTACCAAAAGATAGGAACTGCTACAAAACAAAAAACGTTATAAGTAAAACCTGTGATAGTTCTGCTGTGTTGCATAGTGCACCGCCTCTGCTCAGAATGTGGCTTTTCAAACCTTGGCTTGTGCAAACTGGAGCACAGTGGCTGAGAGGTCAAGGTTTTGAGCAATGTTGTTCTCGATGGACACCACACTTGCATCTGCACCCATGAATCCTCTGGGTGGCGCTGCAACATTGACTGAGGGTGAGGGGGCGGGGACTAAAGGCACCCTTTGCCCAGGGCGCTATTCATCCTAGGGCCAGCCCTGAATTTGGATGATATTGAACTGCGATCTGTTGTCTTTTAGGTTGAAGTTAGCCCTTTGGAAAATGCCATTCAAGTAGTAGAGAACAAAAACCAGGAGCTAAGGACACTGATAAGCCAGTACCAACACAAACAAATGCATGGGAACATCAATCTCCTCAGTATGTGCCTGAATGGAGTCATTGATGCAGCTGTGAATGGTGGCATAGCACGATATCAGGAGGTAAATAGAGTCCGCTTGTGATGATGATGCTTTGCAACTCTTTACGGTACCATTTTTTCAGCTGTTTTGAATGTTTAGGTCTAATGCAATGTAAGAAATTCTTTCAAATTTTCATAACTTGGTTTAACTGTTATTATAATTGTGCTTAGCTATATGGCCACATTCTGACCTAAACAGCGATGAGCATTTAATATTGGGGTTTTCCACATTCTGTATAGTTAAGCAAGGGATCATAGTTTGAAATTCTGCTTCCCTATAAAAATACTGCATTTCATTGAAAAAGTGGTATTTTAACAAAACATAACATGTTTTGTTAACTGGCTATGTTTAGCCTGTAAGATCCAGGCTAGGACAGAGATAATTGCTCATATATATTAGTCTTTTTTCTCTATTTTTCTTTCTCCCCCCCCCTTTTCTTTTAAATCCTTTCTCTTTAAATGGATATGATATACTGTACTTAAATTTACTGTTTGAGGGTGTATAGAAATGTGCACACTCATTTATATATCTAGTACAAAATACATTGGTGATTGTTGTAAGGTTGATTTTAAGCTTTATTATGATACAATATCTTTTCACATGCCAGCAAGGTTATGCTCAAAATCCTACAAGCTAGGCTTCAGCAGTATGCGAACCGAGAATTACTGGAAGTACAAACTGGGTTTCGAAGAGGCAGAGGAACTAGAGATCAAATCGCCAACATTCGCTGCATCATGGAGAAAGCAAGAGAATTCCAGAAAAACGTCTATTTCTGCTTCATTGACTACGCTAAAGCCTTTGATTGTGTGGATCACAACAAACTGTGGCAAATTCTGAAAGAGATGGGGGTACCAGACCACCTTACCTGTCTCCTGAGAAACCTGTATGAGGGTCAAGAAGCAACAGTAAGAACCAGACATGGAACAACCGATTGGTTCAAAATTGGGAAAGGAGTACGACAAGGCTGCATATTGTCGCCCTGCTTATTTAACTTATATGCAGTACATCATGAGAAACGCTGGGTTGGATGAATCACAGGTCGGAATTAAGATTGCTGGGAGAATTATCAACAACCTCAGATACGCAGACGATACCACCCTAATGGCAGAAAGCGAAGAGGATCTCAAGAGCCTCTTGTTGAGGGTGAATGAGGAGAGTGCAAAAACTGGTTTGAAACTCAACATTCAAAAAACGAAGATCATGGCATCTGGCCCCATCACTTCCTGGCATATAGAAGGGGAAGAAATGGAAGCAGTGACAGATTTTATTTTCTTGGGCTCCAGGATCACCTCAGACGGTGACTGCAGCCATGAAATTAAAAGACGCTTGCTCCTTGGGAGGAAAGCTATGGCCAACCTAGACAGCATAGTAAGAAGCAGAGACATCACCTTGCCGACAAAGGTCCGTCTAATCAAAGCTATGGTTTTCCCAGTAGTAATGTATGGCTGTGAGAACTGGACTGTAAGGAAGGCTGAGCGCCGAAGAATTGATGCTTTTGAACTGTGGTGCTGGAGAAGACTCTTACAAGTCCCCTGGACTGCAAGGAGGTCAAATCAGTCCATCCTAAAGGAAATCAACCCTGACTGCTCATTGGAAGGACAGATACTGAAGCTGAAGCTCAACTATTTTGGCCACCTAATGCGAAGAGAAAACTCTCTGGAAAAGACCCTGATGCTGGGAAAGACTGAAGGCAAAAGGCGAAGGGGACGGCAGAGGATGAGATGGCTAGATAGCGTCACTGATGCAATGAATATGGACTTGAGCACGCTCTGGGAGAGAGCGCAGGACAGGATGGCCTGGCGTGCTATGGTCCATGGGGTCACGAAGAGTTGGACACGACTGAACGAATCAACAACAACAACATGATACAATATAAAATGTATTAGTGATTTGTTATTATTATTTATCCTTTCTAATTTCCTTCCTTTTTTATTATTATTACTATCATTATTATGAGATTGGTTAGTAATATTTTAAGCTGGTTAAATTGTTAAGCTCTACTATTGTATGTTAACTGAAGGGCAATATATGGTTATTGGAAATGAATTGTAGACCTTCTTCCTTGCTTTCAGACTGATGATATGATATTGAAATGTAAGGTTGATTATCTATGCTGTGCTGAATTGTAATATTGCCAGTGTTATAGGTATAACTTTTTAGTAGAATGGTATTTGAAGTTTGTGTGTAATGGAATTTAAATTTAATCTTTTAAAGTAACTTTTTAATATTTTTTCATTCTCTTTCTTGCTTTCTTCTTCCTTCTCCTTCTCCTTATGTCTTCTGTTTTCTTTTCTTTTTTCTCATTTTCGTTATTGCTGTGTCCTCTTAAGAATACTGTATTGTTGGGACACTGTAGATACTGATTAGGTACTGTTTATTTCATTTATAAAGATAAAAATAGAATAAAAAGTATTAAAAAAAAAAGAAAAAGTGGTATTTTAAGTTATAGTTGTGGAGCAGGATGCTAATGTAATGCTCCCTTAGAAATCCCATTTGCTAATCACATAATGAAACTAATTCCCTTGTTAATGGTGAATGTATATTCTAAAATGCCTGCCAAGGGAAGGATGTTGACAATTGCAAAAGAATTGTCTTTGGCTTCGCTAATTTCCAGCACAGCCATAGCTTTAAAGGGACATCTATTTTAGTTTTGTTGGTCAGTTCCTAGTTAAAGATGTAGATTGATAAAAGTACATCTATAAAATTATTGTGTTGGCTAACATTTCTGTGTAATCTGTGCCCTGCAGAGAATCCCAAGGAACATTCCCCGTCTTTTATATTAATTTCTGAAGTTGCTCATTTCCCACAGATTCTTAAGGTAGACAAACAACAAAAACTATTTTAAAAATTCAAGACATGTTCCAAAAGAGGTGCTGTGATATGCCCAACACTATAACAGGAGTTTAGATAAAATGTATTATTTCTTTGGTCTTGCAAAGGAGTGCCTAGCACTACTCAATAGCAGCTGCTTTGCTTTGTCTAAGAAGGAATTGCTTCTGGTCTTTAACTATTGGGTTTGAACCCACAACTGAGTCATGTTCCTAAGGAGGACTGCACCAGCAGCATCACCACTATTTTTTTGTTTTCTGTTTAGGGGTATTTTTTAATATAAAAAGAAAGCAGGCATATATACTGAGGGAAGGAGGGAGAAGACCATATATGGTAAAATATTTTAAATGGGCCCCATATTTTGGCTAGAAGTGGGTCCCAGGTCTGCAAATTAATTGTCTAGGCAATTAAAATATGGTGCTGTAACTGTACTTATGTTCCAGTATACTAGAAGCAATTAAGTAAATGGTTTTTCCATGTTTCTTCCTGCAGGAACAAGACTATTAGGGTCTTTTCTATCTTCTTTCATACAGTAGTTAAGAAATATTTCATTGTTTTCCTTTCCTAGGCCTTTTTTGATAGAGAGTATATAACTACTCATCCTGGAGATGGAGAAAAAATCACACAGCTGAAAGAACTGATGCATGAGCAGGTATCTGGTGGTGAATTCTCAATTAACTGATTTTCATGTAAAATATAGAAGTACCATGATTCTGGTGCTTTCATAGACTTTTTAGGTTTCAGGAATGGCATAATCAATTTGCTTCTAGTTTGTACAGAATGCCTATAAAATCTAATTATATTAATCATGTCTATATTTCTATTACTATCTAGCTTAACGTTGTGTTGGCCTTTTGTAATTCTTTTCGCTAGCAGAAACAAACATGCAAATCCAAAACAATGGATTGGATCCAGGCCAAGTTAGTTGAATGGGGAGAGCAATACTAACGTGGAGCAGAAGGGGAACCACTGCAGCATCCAGAGCCCTGCCAGCACAGAAGCAACCGAGGCAGGAGGTGTAGGGAGCAGTTTCCTGCTGTTTTCCCTCTGGTTGGTTTGCCTTCCTCCCCACCTCCCTGCCTTTTAAATCAGTGGGATGGAAAGTGTATATGCCAGCAGATCCAAAGCCACTCCATCCCCATGGAATGGCCTATTTCTTTGGCAGAGGGGTGTCTCCACCCTATCCTAACCTCTCTCAGACGGGTATAGCCTCATCCTCTGCAGTTGTCAGGGTTCTCTTTTGTCCCTGCTGAACTTCAAAAGCCAAATCAAAAACACAGACAAGAGGCTTCTATCCACGGCTCTTTAATCCTTTACTTCCATGGGTCATACAGATGCAGATTGTCAGTAACTCGCAGTCTACAAAGGAAAAGCCTTCAGGGAGTTCAAGGGGAAGCCACCCAGGTTGAAAGTTGCCCACCGTTTGAGAAAAGGTGGGCAGGCTATCCTAACTTAAGGGGCGGGGGGATCTCCCTGTATCTTGTAAGGTCTCTACGCATAGTTGTTCCTACCGGGCCAATTGGGCAGATTGCCTAAGCTCTGCCCCTTCCATCACTCTGTTGGCTCTGCATCTGCGTCTGGCGTCTAAGAATCCAGGCTGTCCACGCCCCACCTCTCCCTGTTTGCTATCTCTCACAGGGGAGTGTGAAGAGAAGCCCTCTCCATCTAGCTGGACTATTGAAACCTGAGGAATCTATCTCTCCCTGTCTGGAAGAGTCTGGGAAAGTTCCTCCCCCATGTTTTGCAGTTCCTCTTTGGAATCTGAGCTACTCTGCCACTGCCTATGCTCAGAGGCACCCCTGACGGCGGTGCCTGTGAAGTGGCCGCTGTGTCGTTCCTGATGGTCTTGGTCCTAGTACCATCTGAGCGTCTCTTTTGCACCACTCACTCCTGCTGGTACTCCTCCACAGAATGGACAAATGTTACCATTGCCCTTGACACTGGGCAAGTCTCTCAACCTGGTAGTCTCAAGAAGCCCAGGGTGAAACAACTTGCCTCTCTCCTACAAGAAAGGAGAAACAGTAGAAAAAGTCAAAGGTCCATAAAGTGGCTTCATCTGCTCCTATGTAACTGCCCCCGGGGCCTATACCACAGCATCTGAGCTCATCCTCAGCTCTTGGTGCTGTAATTCACCTGGCAACAACAGAAATGTTGAGCCAGCCAACTCTCTTTTCTTTACTGCCACCTACTCCAGTATTGAAGAAGATAAAGAAAATATTTTCCCTGCCTTCCCCTGTCCAACTCATCAGCTCAGCCTCAAAAGGAGAAATCTACAAGCTCTCCACATTGGTACTCTCACCACATCAAAGCCCTGCATCTCACAGTCACTCTCAGTCTCCCAAAGTAGGAGTCACCACACATCCCGTGGTCACTCCCCACCCCAACATTCTTACCGATCTCGCATAGGTTCTCATCATCCAGCCAGGTCCTTCGACCTCCTGCCCCACCTGCTAGTGGGCCACTACAAGTCCTCAGCCTCCCTTGACAGTGGGCTCGGCTTTGGTGCTCTCATCAGAGACCTCCTTAGTATGCTCTTTGGATCACAACTCTCTCGAATCTGACTCAGCATCTTCCTCTTCAGCTATCACCTTCTCCCCAGATCTACTGGTTGGGGACCATGACTCTTCCTTCCCAACAGAGCACACTTAGTCATTCGGATGGCTACCTGCCTTGGGCTGGAAATTAACCAACACCAACCACCAATTAAGGACCCAGTATTCCAACTTGTACAGTTGGACACTTCCCTCCCAGTTGCCATCCCCATGCTACCCACATTATTACAGGCAGCTAAGGACTCATGACAGAAGCCATTCCTTCTATGACTAAGCACCGGAAGAAGCTATACAGGGTGCAAGTGGAGGACTGCCCATTGCTCTTCCATCACTTGGAGATAAACTTAGTGACCATGGAGGCAGTGCAAAGCAAGGCCATTCAAAAAGTTCACACTTCTCCAATGGATCATGAAGATGCAAGCTCAACTTCATGGCATGCAAGTACCAATGCAGGCCTCCAACACATTTGTGCGAATTCACACTTGTGAAAATGTGCAAATCCCCCCCCCCCATGCACATTTTCATGCTTTAGCCTATGGGGGAAATGCACATTTTTGGCCAGTGGTGTTTTTTTATTTTACATACTTTTTCTACAACTAAATTTGTGTAAAATTCTGGAAAGTTTAAAAAAAATGTTCTGCAAGTCCACCTAAAGGCCATGTAGAAACCTTCCATGTGGCACTCCTACACAGTTAAGTGGTCCACATTCTTAGCTTTTTCATCCCAAAACAGTGTTGACCCCACCTCCTGCCCTTTGAAACAGATGTTCAACTTTCTCCTCACCCTACATGCAGATGGGTTGGTGCTTTCTTCCTTGAAATTTTACTTGTCTGCCAGCTTGGCAATCTATGGTCCTGTGGGAAACATGTCATTTTTCTCACACCCCACCATTATAAACTTTAAAGGTTTGTTCAATTTATACCCCCATGGAAACCTCATCCTCCAGAGTTGGCCCTTTTGGTTGTTCTTGCAGGACTCTTTGCAACCTCTAATTTGTGTCTCCTTATGCTTAAAGGGGTATTCCTGCTGGTCATTAACTCAGCATGGCAAGTGAGGGAACTATGCACTCTCTGTGTGGGAACTATGTGCCCCCCCATTTTTAGTATTTCACAAAGATAAGGTGGTCCTTTGTCTCTACATTGTGTTCTTGCTGAAAGTATGCACTTAATGAATTATTCAGACAATAGAAATATTGTCTGAATATTCTAGAAATATTGTCTGATATCTAAGAAAGTCTGATTTTCGTCTGGCTCAAGATATCGCTGTACCGTCCTTTATTTCTTCACCATCCTCGTCACTGGAAGTATCCCTCCATGCTCTTGATGTCAGAAACCAGGAGTGCCTTTTACCAGCTCCAGCTGGTCCACCACCTGCCCGGAGGAAGCAGACCTTACCATAGTGACACATGCTCTGGTTACATCCAAGCTGGAGAATTGTAATGGTTTCATTTATTTCCTTTGTTAACAAGAATCCAAGCTTCCCATGCCCATCCTTGTCTCCTTTATTATTTGGGGGAAAATTACTTAGTTAAAGTAAAGTATTGTCTGAATCGTTTTTGATGTACTGTTGCCTTAAACATGCTTCTCACTCTCCTGATGTGTTGTTTTCAGTTTAACTGTAAGTTATATTAATTTTGAAAAACACTAAACAATCACCTTACCAAACACTGTTCACTCAGGTCTGTGACTTCCCTCTCTGTCCATCCATAATTGCTACCACTTTATAGCCACATCCTTGCTACCAGAAGGCCTATTTCAGGAAGAAGTCGCGACGAAGCATATAGGTGGTTGCTAGGCTACCAAGAAAATGCTCTCTAATGCTTCCTGATACAATCTGGAAATCAGATTTAGTAATCATGAATGATTTAGCAAACTAAACTACAAATATTTAGAGACTGTTATCCTTCAGTGAATGAGTGGTATAAAGATCATTATTTTGTACCTTTTAAAAAGCCAGTTGTATAGGCTTTGATTTTATTCTTATTAGGTACATATCCTAGGAGTAGGTCTGGCAGTACATGAGAAGTTTGTACATCCAGAGATGCGTCCCTTGCATAAGAAACTGATTGACCAGTTCCAGATGATGCGATCTAGTTTGTACCATGTAAGTTGATAACCATTCTTCTTCTTTTAACATTTCATAGCAGTATTTTGAATTTCTAATGATGGCATACACATAGAAATGGAGAAAAGCTGAATATGCACTTAATGAATTATTCAGACAATAGAAAGCAGATATCTAAAAAAAATTCTGAGGAAATGGACAGCTTTTCTTTTGTTTAGGCCCCGTTCATGTAATATGCATCACCACCATTCTAGAAAGAAACAAAAGAAGACAAATTTTCAGGAGTAGGACTACACATTACATGTAATTCTCTGATTCACTGTAGGGATTTTTGAAAACAGAATATAGCAATTAGAGGCTGCAATTTGAAGAGAAAGACCAGCCTCCAAGGAAACTACTAGCATCTAGGGAAAAGATCCTTGAAGGAGGTAATTTTCAGTGGGAAAATGCCACAAGGGGAAAGGTCTGAGAAGTCACTCTTCCCCTGGGCTAGTCTTTGTCTTCATATTGCAGCCTTAGCAGGTGTATTCTGTTTTGGGGGTTTTAATCCCGAAAAAGAATCACAGAACGCTATATAATATGTAGTTCTACACTCAGCCAATATGATGTATAAAACAGAATATAAATAAATGTGTGCTTTTAATTTTAGGGCAGAATGCACAGTGAGAGGAAAGATAAATAATGTAGTAATGGGAATCCATTTTGTAGTAATAGAAATCCATCCAATGGAAAAGCCTGCATCCAGGCTATCTACATGAATTTAGCATCTCCCTAAATTGGGAATTATTCACATTGAATTATTTTGCATTTTGTCTGTATATTATTAATTATTATCAATGTGCTAGCAATGGTGTCAGTGGTAATATTCTTTTGCATGACTTATAGTGAATGGAACTGGTAAACTACATTCTAGTTTCTGTCAAAATATAAAACAGAAAGTAGAAGAATAATGGTTTCTCTGCATCATCTTTCCCTCTTCATCCTATCCAAGTCCTTTGAAATTCAGCACTGAAAAAGCAATATCGATTCAGAAGCGGGGGTGGGGGGAATAATTTCTTATTTTTTAATGGATTTTAACTCAGATAAATATCTCCTCCTTGTCAGTGGCTCATGTGGGGCCACTGATACTGGAACAAGATGAAATCTTGGTGCTTCTCAAACTCAGAAAAGTTGCCAAACATAGAGGAATTGTGGACTCATGGTCTGCCTTCACAGAGAAGACAAGGACCATTCTTAAAAGCAATACTACAAATATACTTTTGTGAAATGTCCTGCTTCATAGAGTGCACATACTTTTCGTCCACCCCAATAAACACTAGAATTTAATGTCCTTTATAGGAATTGCCTACTTTGGATAAACTGAGTCCAGCTTGCTCAGGTATCAGCACACCACGCAGCAGTATGCTTGTATCACATAGTCCTATGAGTCCAGAGAGCATCAAACTAGTGCATCGCCACAGGTATTTATTTTGTCTACTCTACATAAGGAAAGTCTTTCTATATCTACCTTTTCTAGTGAAATCTAAAATGGAATAACTCAAGTAGCTGCTGTGTACAGATGCTGAGGGAGACTTCTGGATTAGTCCCAGTTAAAGGAATAATGAAGCCCAATTACATTACCTGGAATTATTTTTTGGACAAATCTTTGTAAAAGGGTGGTTGTTTTGCATTAGTCTTTGCAGAATACTTGAGGACAATGACTTTGTATTCTGAAATTTCATTGTTCCTAATTATTTATAGACTAACCTGTAGTTTAACAGGTTTTGGTACAGGATTATGATCATAATGGTTGACTTCACTAGCCTTTTGTAGTTACAGCACCAATTCTTAGTTGAAACTAACCATTTTTCATAGTTCAAAGTTGTTTCACAGGTACTTGTCCCTCTTTTTTTCTTTCAAAATGTACATTCTATTTAGATGGGATAGAGGCATGAAATAAGTCACCATTCTATTTAGAATAGTGCTATTAATAGTGTCACTGAGTTAGACATGGATAAATACGAGTAGTGGAGGTACCCTGATAGAGAATCCCTCGCAAGAGCAGGAAGGAGAGACGGGGTTTCACAGAGGCTTCTCCCTAACAGTAGGTGGTGCAATCACACTAGTCTGGAGCACAGTTACAGTAACAAAGGATGTCAAGACAGAGTTACCTACAACTATTATACACGTTCACTCTAATTTCCAGCATCTTGAGCACAATCCATTCCTGTCTCATTATTGATAACTATATTATCAAAAAAAGCTGAGAGCAAACTCTTATGAATTTTACTCAGTCACAACTACAAACTATAACAATGAGGAGACAGGAGGAGAAGAGCTCCAGCTAAGGAGAACTTGCTGCAAGTTGAACAGGGGAAGGCTGCATAAATTGGCTGGGCTCCCACGCAAATCTGGTTTAAAATTATCCCAAGTTGCAACTCACTATGAGCCTTTCTACATGCCACTTTTATCCTGCGATTGAGATTGGTTACTCACGGAAGTTTGCGAGTCTTTTATATGACGTCATCAAGCTCCAGGGCCTCTCCCATGCTTTCTGACCTTTATTCCGTTGTTTTTTAAAAAAAGATTGGGGATAATGAGCTATTTAAATATAAGGAGTTGAATTTCTCAGTGAAAAGAGGAAGTTTCGCTAGAAGAGTATTCATACTACAGAACCATCTAGTGGCTGTATAATGAAACCTATAGAACTTGCAGATAAAGGAACTCCCCGGGGCGGGGAGCAGAAGTGCATGTAAAGGGCCGATCTTAATCCTGCAAAGATTCTGGAAGCAGAAACTCCAGTAAAGTTGCTGGATAAAAAGCCTCTGCGTAAAGAAGCCCTTAAACAATAGGAAACAGGAAAGAGGGTATAGAATAGGAGGCTACAACTGTGGGCTGTTGTTGGGTTATTTGAGGGTTGTTTCCCCCTCCAACAAGCCATGCTGCCTGGGCAGGTAATTAAACAAAGAGCACCTGGCATGCACCACAGTTTAAACAAGCCACCATGGTGATCATGCGAACAGGGTCATTGTGTGTCAGGTCTCACATGACAAAGAGGCTAAGGGAAGAGTCTTAGGTTTCATCAATAGTCATTCCAGATGGAAAAGAGCAGGTTGGGGATACTCTTGACCAGAGTCATTTAGAATGTCAAAAAGGTGATTTTGGTGGGGAAATCTAATCGAGGGAGTGCTGAGACTTAAAAGTTATTCCAAATTGTGCTTGGGAAATGACCAGACCTGCAAATGGATTTAATAATGTCTGGGGAGATCACTCCAGGGCAGGCATATGCTTGCATTAGCGTTTACCTGACCCAGGGATTCTACTTATGTTATGTGCAATTTTGCTGAATTGGTGCTGTTACGTTTAATCTTTCATACAGTACCCGAAGAAATGAAGGGTTTTTAGGCAGGATCATTTGAGTTGTCATTTTTCCTGCCTTAGCTTTGCATTGCTCAGGCTGGGTTTTCTTAAAGTGACCATGCTCACAGTTGCCAAATATGATGGGAGTCTGCACTGCCTGCCCTACCACCAAGTAGCCTGCTAACTCTTGTCTGTTATGTGCATTTTTATCACTGGTATCTGATAACTCAAAACAACAACAAGAATACCAGGTTAAAGCAAGCCATAGGTTTAGGAAGGAACCATGACGTGCAAAATAGAGCAATTCTTGACTTCAGTGGTTAGCAAGTAGCTATAATACACACTTTACCCAATCGTAAAATTACATTATCACTTCAAATTGGAAAGGAAACCTGTCTAACAATTATGGGAAATATGGAAATGTGAAAAAGTATTTATGCAAATTATTGTATCCAGGTAATTATTGTTTTTTTATTATCTTCCAAATTTTGCCGAACTTCTACCTATTTTTTGCGACTGATTTCTCATATAATTTTGGGCTGTAATTACTGCTGTTACAGAAACTGCTAACAGTAGTACTATTATCAGAATTTTTTTTGAGAAATATACCCTTTAAAGCTCTCAGAATTTAGAATCACCCTGCCCAAGGTGAATGTACAATAAAATTAATAATAAATACTTAAAATAAAACAGCCCATCATGAGGAGGCAGCTCTGCATGTGGAGAAGGACTCTGTTTGGTCTCTTGCCTAGGATACTGATAACCTGGAGCCAGCCCTCAGATTCATAATAAGACACAGTTCTAAAGCAAACTATCAAATGGCTTTTAGGGCATAATTCAATATCAATCATACTTTTAGGGAGCAATCCTATCTAGATAGGCAGCCACCTCCGAACTCAGAGGCAACTGCCTATCCAAAGCAAGGCAGGAGAAGCCCAAGGGGATCGTTCCCTCCACACCTCCCCTGTCTTGCTTTTTCTGCTAGACAGCCTATTACGGCTCTCTAGCCGTGGGGGGGCCGAGCGGGAGAGGAGGCTGCATGTACGACATATAGGATGTGTCATAGACGCAGTTCCGCTCTCCCCGCCCCGGAACGCCCCCAGCTATGCCCCTTTTCAGCTGCTCTGCACGCCTCTTCCGAGCATGGAGGACAGGGCTTCTCCGCGCTGCCTCCAAGACAGCGTGGAAGTGGGGGGAGGTCAGTTTTCCAGGAACCGACCTCAGAGCACAGGCTCCGAGGTCAGTTCCCGGAAAACAGCATATCCTATGGCCGTCTAGTTGCTGTCTAGTGGCCATAGGATTGCTCCTTCCATGCATATACAAAACTATGCATTGAAAAAATAGCTCCACACAACAATACAAATGGGTCAAGACATGTCAGTTGATGAGTACTTCATTCTCTCTAGAGATGCAGATACTTTTCTAGTATCTGCAGAATCCAAGAGAGTGAAATTAGTGTGGGTGATGGGCTCTGATAGTCCAGTGGTATGAAAACCTACATTCTTAGGACTTTAAATCATAGATCAATGTTTACTGTATGTTACATGTATTTATTATGTTGTGTTTTTATTTATTTTATCTAACTGTAGTTTTATTTTTCCTTCTCTGTTGTTGTAAGCCACTTTGAACACATACTAGAAAAGCAGGATAAATATACATATTTTACCAAAGCAATATTTAAATATATCCTATTTAAATATTTAAATATAGGATAGACATGGTGATAGTTACTTAGCTTTAGTTATTTACAGTTCAGTTCTTGACATGAAAAATAATAATGGCTTTTTAATACATTCTAGCATTTCAGCTCTTGATAAGTGACTAAGGGTGCAATCATATGCTTGTTTAGACAGAAGAAAGTCCTTCAACTCCCAGCATTCCCCAGCCAGTCATGGCTGGCTGGGGAATGCTGGGAGTTGTAGGACTTTTTTCTGACTAAACATGCATAGGATTGCACCCTATCATGTTCTCCAGCTGGGCAAAATTTGAATGGGTGTTTCTAGACGAGGCTTTTAACCCACCATTTTACTGCTGCTTCTGCTTCCAGATTCCATTGCAGAATTAAGATCAGATATGTACACACCATTGGGGGGGGGGGGTTATTTTCTGCTTTTCTGTACATTCTGCTACATAACCTCTAGGTGGTGCTGTGGGATAGCATAATTGCACAATTACACTAGCATTTCATTCCACCATTCCCCAAAATGCCAGATTTTCCCCAGTAAAAACAGCCCCATGATAATGCTTGGAAAGCATGGGAGAGGCCCTGGAGGAGTACGACATCATCTAAAGCACCCGCAAACTACTGTGAGTGAGGAATGGCAAGCGCACAATAGAAGCCTTGTCTAGAAATGCTCTATGTCTTTGTGTAATGTAGTGATTTTTCCGTGAAACTGAAAATATAGAAACACAGAAATACTAGTCTGTTATAATGAGATGTTTTGAAGTACTAGAACTGCAGCTTCCAGTGAATGGAATGCAATTATTCTGCATTTTTAAAAGTGAAAATTTCCTGATTAAAACAAGAGTAAGAAAAATATTATTTGATCTTTTTACTCTGTGTTCTCTATAGCCCGCTGAATATGCTGGGTACAGTCCGACACTCGTCGTCTTCTCTTTCTTCCCATACATCAAGTGAAACGGGAAATCTGGTTATCTTAACAGACAGTTCTGTTGGAGAAACTGCAGAGGACGTGTACCACATGCAGGTACAGTTGTAATACACCAGGAGTCAATTGCAAGGAATATGCATCACTCAAGATAATAAGACCTCAGTCAGTACATGACTAGTGAGCACCTGTAGAATTTGCTGAAATAGCATAGTACCTATACGTGTTTAGACAGAAAAAAATCCTACAACTCCTTAGGTGAGACACTTTCTCTCTGCTCCAGACTTCTCCAAGCGACTTCATTTCGGGTCTTCTCACCAGGAGTTCACCTACAAAAGCACTACTATTCTTTTTTTCTCCTGTGCAAGGCCTTCGAGGTCGTCTGTGTATGCTGAGGCAACTGGTGAATTTTATCCAGCTTCCGTGGCTACAAGATCCTTCCTCCTCTCCTCTTCCCCCTTCTGCCTATTTCTCTTCCCTTTTTACCTTCCATTGATTGCCTGCAGATGTATCCGCTGCTTCTCCAGAAGCATGGGCAGAGCAGGACTCCTTATCGGGTGTGATTCTACATAAGTGCGGATGATTGAAGGTTTCATGCTGTGACCCAAATGTGTGCAATCCTATATGCCCAACTATACAGATAATCATTTGAAGAATAATATTACAGGAATGCAACTTCTTGTAGAGTGGAAAAACAGCTTTCAGTTAGTGATTGTAGCTTGCAAACTATGATACAAATTCTATGAATTACGCAAATAATTTCTGATATGAAGCAAACAAATGTCTAAAGCCTAGGCCTTCCCAATCCTTGCTCTTGCTAATTTCTGTCATCTGTATCCAGTGCTCCTTAACACCAGATATGAGAACCTAATCACCAGCGTCTGTTTTGCCTTCTTCCCAGGCCAGTCCTTCCACCTCAAGCCTGAGCTCTACCCATTCTGCACCATCCCAGATGATTAATTCTGCACCTCCTAGTGCCCGAGGTAAGAATGAGGCACTTTAGATAGAGTCATGTAAGGTTCTACAAGTGGCTGAGATATTTGCCCATTAATATTTTAAATGATACTGTTGAAGTGTTTCCTTGCTTGGAATAAGCAATAGCTTTATTACTACAGTTATGAATTCTTCTAAAATGCCTTCTAGACTGTCCCTAAATGGTGTATCATCTTTTCAGAACATATTCTGTGGTATAAAATGTCTTCAGAGGGAGCAATCCTATGGCCGCTAGTCAGTGGCTAGATGGCCATAGGAGGTCTTATTTTCCAGGAACTGACCTTCTCTCCCTTCTGCGCTGCCTCACAGGCAGCGCGGAAAAGCCCTGTGCGCCACACGCTCAAGAGGAGCACAGAGTGGCCAAAACAGGGTGGAGAGAGCAGAAATGCCGGTACAACACATCCAATGTGTCGTCTGGCAGCCTCCCCGCCCACTCCACTGTCCTGCAGCTAGACAGTTGAAATCGGCTGTCTAGCCAAAAATGCAGGGCAGGAGACATGTGGAGGGAATGATCCTCTCCATGCTTCTCCTGCCCTGCATTGGATAGGTGGTCGCCTCCAGGTTCGGAGAAAGCTGCCTATCTGCATAGGATTGTACTCTATGGCAATTTAATTGTGTTTCCAATGGGTGCCCCCAATGTTAATCCTATCCACTTACACCATGCAAATAGAAGAATGAATTTGTTTCCATTCTAAGGCAAACAGTCTGAGAGACAGTACTAAAAAACAACCACAGAGCACAAAGGTAAATAACAGACGTGACTCAAAAGAAAGTAAATCAGGATAAAGGAGGTGAGAGAGTATCTACTGTGAAAGCTGAGGATTTGGAATAAGGTGTACAAAATTAGCCTTTTTGTCTGCATTACAAGTGAACATGAGAAAAAAAAGATCTGAAATACCTTTCATTATCCAGCCTTTCCTTTCTATAAAGGTATCTACACTAAGTTGGTGGCTTTTTCTCTTCACAAGACTTGGGGTTGTTTTTCTGCAATGGTCTTTCTAAGATTGGTTGCCCAGTTTTTGTCTAGAGACTCTAAACATAGACTTGTATTGACAGTTTGTGTATGCTACAAAACAACAAGACTCCCCTGTCCACTGGCTTTGTGAGGCCCTTCCACAAGAGTCCAAATATCCATGGCACCAGTGAGACTTTGGGAGGGACCATAGCTTGCTTTGCATGCAGAAAGACCTGGGTTCACCTACAGCTTAAAAGATCTTTAGTAGCAGGGCCCCCCAAAAACCCTCAGTATAAAACACATGTTTTGCATGCTGGAAGGTACATGGTTAAATCCATAGAATTTCCAATTAAAAATGAATGTCAGGTTGCAAGGCTAAAAAATTCCTCTGCCTTGAGACCCCTGGAGAGCTGCCCGTCAGAATAGACGGTACCGGGCTAAATGGAACAATGATCTGCCTTGTTATAAAGCAGTTTCATAGGCACCAGAACAGACAGCACTGATGGCTATACAGCACTAAGACAGCCTGGCAGCTTTATATGTTCAGTGACCTAGTCATCTGACACAATATTTGTGAAGCACTGCACACCAGAAGTGCAGTCAAGATCAGATGCTACAGTAGCAGATGTTCTTCATTACTGAGAGCTTCCTATACCCACTTCACAGTAAGGCAGCTAATCAGTCTGCCATATGTGGAACTGTACAGGCACACTGATGGGCCTCTGCCATTGCCACGCACCACGCCTGCCCCCTCTGTCAGCAGGCAGAGCCCCCAGTCACCAGCCAAAGCACCCGCCCACACCCACTTGCCTGCCATGTGTCACAACCACCGAAGCCTGCCTGCCTCCCTTCATCCCAGTTTTTTTCCTGATGAGGGGGTGGCAGTGACAGTGGCAGCACCTCCTCCTCCTCACATGGCTGGCACCACTGGCAAAGCACCATTGCACCCAGTCGGCCAAGCCTGGCCCCACGTGCGATCTTAAAAATGGTTTTTACTTACATTTTGAGCAGCAGTGATCTGAACCAACCCAACACTACCTTGGGGCGGGGGGATATGGCTAATGAGGGCACAGGGTGATTTTTAACTCATTCCTATACCTTCATTGGCCAAGTTCCCACCCCACCTTAAGGCAGCATCTGATTGGTTCAGATCACTGCTACTCAAAATGCAAGTTAAAAAAAACAGTTTCTTTTGTAATGTGGCTCCACAGGGCCTGCATGATCAGCCATGGTGTTTCCTTTTGCCAGCAAGGCTGGCCACATGGATGAGTGGGGAGGAAGGGAATGCTTTCTGCAGCAGGCATGGGCCCTTCTGAGTCTCTTGGGCCCTCAAGCCTGGCCCTCCCCCAAGCTTATTTTCTCCCCAAGGCGGTGGGACCTGTATCTTTTAATTCTTTATTTGGGGAGGCATTTTGAGCAGACAGATGTCTGGGAAGAAAAGGGTTAAACAGCTCCTTTCTCTTCCCACCTATCTCCTGCTTGATCTGAATCTACACCACAGCTGTGTTACCTGCTAAAGATAGCACTTGAGGAAAAAGAATCAAAGAACTCCGCATATTTGTAGATCTGTGCATACTTAAGTATGGTTCTCTAAGAGCCTTCCGTGAATATCTTGCCTTTGTTTTTGATGTGATAGAGAGGGTGGATTCTCCAAGAGGACACTTCCCTCTGGCATATGCACTGTAGCTTCTTGCTAGACAGGGACAGAGGAAAGCAAACACTGTTGAAGGTCATAACACTTGGAAGTGTACATGTGCAGACTGCACAACGTACACTCAGAAAACTATAGTTGCAGGCAAGCAGCTCTGCCATTAAGTAATAAGCGAATTTCCTACTTAGTCGATAATAAGAGCTTTCTCCCTTCTAGGTCAATGTCTCTTTGCTTGATCCAATAAAGGTTACTTTTGTCTTTTGTCATGTGGTATATGTAGCATTTTGTCGTATATCAGGTGGACTGAGGTGAAGATCACTGTATATAAGTAGAAGTAGTTCTACTAATTATAAAGAGTTGTGGGAAAGCAGTTGTGATCAAAGCAGAGTAAATGTGATAAAGGAGGAAAAATGGGGATGTGACCCATAGGGAAAAATGGGGATGTGAATATATTACTTTAGGATCAATTGTATCAGTTAATTGTATCAGTCTATGAAGTCTATGCACTTTGGGAAGAGATAGTATGGTATGCTGGTGCTTGTAACATTTCACAGCCATGAGATGTCCATCTTTCTGAGCTGTCATTTAACTTCCCAGTAGCTTTTCCTACATCCATTGATGCGTAGAGACCAATGAGGTAATTATTTTAAAGGACAGCCAGTCAATATGCAAAACAGCACTTCCCATTGACAATAATTAGATAACTCACAAAATATGAAATGGCAAAAAAATCATTTTAAAAGTGTGTTTGATCAAGCACTGCTATATTTACTTATGTTTTTATTCTTATAGTTTCTGATAAGTTTCAAAATATGATTGTTTATTCTTGGACATTTTCTCAAGTTAACTGAGAAACAGTGTGAAATTCCATGAATATTAAGTTAGAAAGAAAATCCCAAATCTTCACTATGTGCAAAGTATTAATATAATTATTGTGAAACTTCCACCTGGGATGAAATTGCTTAACAGAAAGTAAGCCTCATGGTATTGAAAATAGCATGTTTTTTGTTCACTTATATATATATTTTTTCACTTTAATAAGTTCTATAGTACAAAAATGAGAGATTGAAAAGCATTGGCGCTAAAGCAAGGTGCTGTGTAAAATTCACATGCCTGGCTCTGCCAATATGCCTCAATCCTTTTATATTTATTTATATTCTTTTTAATTTAGTGCTGATGAAAGGTGCTGGATTGACAACACTGGAGGCTGAAGCCCTCTATTTATCCACAGAACAGATACAGCATGGGCGGCAGCAGTGCAAGCTTCCCCACACTGCCCCCACCAATGTGCCTCATCTCTGTCCTGGAGGGACCACCTCTAGAGGTGAGAGGATAGATTGGTCTCCATGACACATTCGGTCCTTGGCCTTTCTGTTGAGATTGCCAACAAAGTTAGCAGCTTGTCGTTGCATTCCTAAACACCCATTAGTCAGGAAGTGTGTTGTGTATGTTCCATGTCAAGCCTCTAAGGGGCTTCAGCTGTCTCTGTGTATATCAGTGCAGAACAAAGCAAGCAGGCAAGGAAACAACATGTTTGCCTAATTTAGGCCCAATCTACATGCAAATGGTATGAGAAGCGCTTTCTGGTTATATCCAGATTTTCATGAAATTGCTTTGGTCCATCAGCAGCACACGAAGCAAGAAAAGCGTAGTATACACTACCTAAAAACCCACTTTCACAGGTCAAACTGCACTTGAAACCACCTTACTTTGGGGTTGGATGGGCGGAGTCCTGCAAGTAGAACTGACCGTCATCAACCATGTAGCTGCTGCTCAGCAAATGGGAGAGACTTGTTCCCCATCCCTGTCTATGGTCCCCTGCTCAGGGGAGTTTAATGGAAGAATGAATTATATCCCTGTACTTTACCCGACACCTCTCCCCTCACATCCACCATTTGTCTTTATAAGTCCGCACCACTTCTAGAATGGTAACATTGATAGGAAGCTGCACGCTGCATAGTGCAAAGTAAAAATAAACAGCGGAGAAGTACCCTCTATCAAAAGCACACCACTGCAAAGTAGTGAGAGAGTGAAACAGCGCTACTGCAAAATAGCGTTACTGCAAAATAGGACATAGTGAAAAATAAATAGCTCAGAAGGGAGCTGCAGGAGAAAGCATCATGTGGCCTATATCCAAAGCATACCACCATGGAGTAGTGAGAGGGTGAAACAGTGCTATTGTGAAACAGCACAAGTGCAAAGTAGTGCTACTGCAATATAGCGCAAAGTAAAAATAAACAGAGGAGAAGGAAAGGGGAGCCCCAGTGGTGAAAGAGTGAAACAGTGCTATTTTGAAGTAGTACTACTGTGAATTAGTGCTGACTGGTGGGAAAAGAACCCTAAACCTGTGTCCAAAAAGCATGCTACTGCCAATGGCAGAAAAAAAGAATGGTGGGGAGAAGGAACAGTCCACCCCTTGACCAGGTCACAGCCTGGTTACAGACACACCCCTAGGCATGCCCAGCATGCAGGCTTTAATTGGGGGGAATGGGGCACACTGTAGCGGAACCGCACAGGAGCTGCATTTAAGGAAAAAAGACACTGTAAAACAACTTTCTGAAAATGCACCGTTTTCAGGGGAAAGCTGCAGGGTTGCTGCAGAGTGACGACAATGTAATGTGTCACAAACGACCTTGATGTACTCTTGCTCCGCACTAAACCACCCGTATAGATTGGGCCATAGAAGTTACTACAATGCTGTGTCCAGGAGTTATCAATGGAACACACAGACATAACAGTGGTGACATAGGTGGGATTGACTCACACTTTTGCTGTATTACTGTAACTCCATTAAGAGCTATCAGGAAAGGAGCTGGTAAGTGTGAGAGACTGCGCTGGCTGGATTGTAGTAAGCCTAGAGATCTTGTTCTAAAGACAAGGCCTAAGCTCAGGCCACAAGTAGAAGGGTTGAGGAGGCATGTCAGATGACCAGATAACAACCTCACAAAGATCACATTTTTAAAATGGAATCCTAGAGAGTGTTTATGGATCCCTTTGAAAATCCTGTAGAAGACTGGACTACATATATTGAACACATTGAGTAGTATTTTGCACTCCATGATACCCCAAAGGAAAAGAAAGTGCCTGCATTGCTGAACTATATGGGGGGTCAGACATACTGCTTGCTTCGTAGCTTGACATATCCAGAGAAGCCATGCTCCAAATCCTTTGCTGAAATTCTGACTCTGCTACAGGAACATTTTGCACCTAAACCCCTGGAGATAGCAGAGAGATTTAGATGTCACAAGCTTAACCAGCAGGAAGTAAAAACAGTTAAGGCTTATGGAGCTGCACTCCAAAGGCTGGTAGAACACTGCAATTTTGGGAACACCTTACAAATGGCTCTGAGGGATCATCTAGTCTGTGTCTTGGAGATGAAACTATTCAGAATTGCCTCTTGACATAATCTACTCTAACCTTTAAGAAGGCCACAGAAATAGCTACTTTCGTGGAAGCTGCCCCTCCCCCTGAGTCACAGAATTTAAAGCTATGGGCAGGAGAAAAAACCTCACATACAAATTACATTATGCTCCTAGTCAAAGAAACAAATGGAAAGTCAAAAGGAAAATGCGGGCCATAAGACAGTGGACTACCATCTCAAAGATAGGACTTGCTGGCAGAGTGGAAAAAAGGGACACACACAAACCTGTGATTCTGCCACACAGAACAGAAGGAAAAATGATCAAAAGAAAAGGCACAAAGGGCACCATAAAGTACATACAGTAGAAACAGATGCAGAGAGTAGCGAGGAGGACCTCAGTACATAAAGTATTGCTTGTTTACGAGTGTTGCGTGTAAGACATGTAGACAAACAACCCATATGGGTAACGCCCATAATAGAAGGGAAAATGCTCAAGATGGAACTAGACACAAGCTTGGCTGTATGTGTTATTTCTCACAAAGAGTTTATCTAAAAATCCAGCAATGTGTGGACTTCCAGTTCGGAGCCATGTCACCCTGGCAGCGTTCTGCGGAGACTCTGCAGGACGCTATCTCAAACAGCTTTTAAAAGGTTGAAAAACCTTTTCATCTTCCCCTGGAATTAAAAGGGGGAGCAAGAGCAGCTTCTGGATGAAATTTTGGAAGAGCAGCTTATTTTGCGAAGCAGCAGAAGGTTTGATCTCTAAAGTACTCTGCCGGAGCTTAGACATTGCTCAAAGTTGTTTTGAAACTTCTATCTAATTAGGAGAACACAGGGCTGACGAGTTCCAAATGTAGTTATTAGTGTTTATGGACTAAGAAATACCAACAATATTTGAGGACCTGCAAGATCTGTTTGAAGAGAAGGATGGCTACATCAAGGAGGAAAAAAGGAGCAGGATCTCCGCCGACCCCCCCATACCTCCCATGGCAAAGGCTCCGAGAAGCAATGGAAATACAGGGGAGTTGCTTGCTCTGATAAAAACATCTTCGCAATTTGCTGAACAGGCTAAGAGGCTGGATACAATTCAAAATTCCATCACCACCCTGCAAGGGGCTGTGGACAATTAACACTTCTTGGCAAAAAAATGGAGGCGAAGTTTAATGAGCTGCAAGATCAGGTGGCAGCGCACAAGATTGCATCACAAGCTTTTCACAACAATTTCTCTGCCAGAATCTCCCAACTTGAGGCTTTCATGCGCAGGGCAAATGTACGTATTATTGGTATCAAAGATCTACCTACTGATGTAAATTTGTCTACTTTTGTAGATAAGCTTCTTCATGAGATACTCCCTGTGTCATCTGATTATTTACTTGATACTGAGCAGGCATTCCATGTGCCAAATGCCAAACGGACTGGTTATACAATTATAGTCCAATTTGAAAGAATCTCCACAAAAAATTATATCCTGCATTTAGCAAGAGGGGCTGGAAATCTTTTTTGGGGATCAAAACAAGATAAAGTTATGTTATTTCCGGATTACACCAAAGATGTTGCTGATAAAAGAAGGCAATTTACCAAGGCGAAAAACCTAGCAAAACAAATGAACTTACAATATCATTTAAAATATCCTGCTACATTTTGTATTTTTTCTGAAGGTCAGATGAAGAAGTTTCTAAATCACAAAATGGTGGAGGCGTGGCTAATCGGAAAAATGCGTGAGACTTCTGTTCCAGCCCCATGAACTGAAATTTATAAACATGTTTTGTCAACTGGCTATGTTTAGTCTGTAAGATCCAGGCTAGGCCAGAGATAATCGCTTATATATATATCCGTCTTTTTTCTCTCATTTTTTTCTTTTAAATCCTTTCTCTTTAAAATGGATATGATATACTGTACTGATGGTGTATAGAAATGTGCACACTCATATATTTAGTACGAAATACATTAGTTATTGTTGTGTGTTTTTCTTTTTTCTCCTCTTTTTTTAACCTGTATAATTCTTTTCTTTTTAATTATTATTAATAATAATATTATCAATATTATGATACTAGGATTAGCAATATTTTTGGCTGGTTGATTTTAAGCTTTATTATTATATAACAGTATAAAATTTATTAGTGATTTGTTATTATTATTACTTATCCTTTCTAATTTCCTTCCTTTTTTATTATTATTACTATCATTATTATGAGACATTGGTTAGTAATATTTTTGGTTGGTTAAATTGTTAAGTTCTACTATTATATGTTAACTGAAGGGCAATATATGGTTATTGGAAATGAATTGTAGGCCTGCTCCCTTTGTATAAGACTGATGATATGATATTGAAATGTAAGGTTGATTATCTATGCTGTGCTGAATTGTAATATTGGCAATGTTATAGGTATAACTTTTAAGTAGAATGGTATTTGAAGTTTGTGTGTAATGGAGCTTAAATTTAATCTTTTTAAGTAACTTTTTAAATATTTTTTCATTTTCTTTCATGCTTTCTTCTTCCTTCTCCTTCTCCTTCTGTTTTCTTTTTCCTTTTTTCCTTTTTTCTCTCTTTCCGTTATTGCTGTGTCCTCCTACGAATACTGTATTGTTGGGAAAATGTAGATAATGATTAGGTTGTTGGTACTGTTTATTTCATTTCTAAAGGTAAAAAATAGAATAAAAAGTATTTTAAAAAATAAAATAAAAATCCAGCAATGTGCAGTTGAAGGAAAAAGGTATTGTGCTGAAAACATGTACTGGAGAAAGGAACTCCATTGCGAGTGCACAGAGTGGCAGTATAGTATAATGGTCAGAGTCTCAATCTAGATCTGTATGTTGTACCGACAAAATGACAAGCACTGTTTTGACAAAGCTGGCTAAATAACATTAATATAGACTGGGAATTAAGGCTTTTCAAGTGCACCAGAAGATCAGCTCGTAAGAACAGCTGACAGAACTCTTCTGTAAGGTCAGTTGAGATTTTGAACAGGGCATCAGGCAGCTGTGGCATATTAAGGCCAGCCTCATTTTGACGGAGGGAGCAAAATCCAAATCCAAGCCTGACAGGTTCTCTGACTGGCTATCAGAGAGGCAGTGGCTAAGGAATTGGGGATACTGACTAATGTTGATTGGAGTGAGTGGGCAGCACTTGTTGTTCCTGTTATGAAAAGAAATAAATTGGTATGCAGTTACAGTGACTTCAAGATGACCATTAACCCAGTGCTGAGAACAAAACACTACTCCTTGCCTTGAATTGAGGATATTTTCTTTTTGTTAATCAGACGGGGGAAAATTAGCAAACCAGATCTGGCACAGGCTTATCTCCAAATGGAAGTAGAGGAGTATTCAAAGATGTTTCTAACCATCAGTACTGAAGAAGGATTGTTCCAGTATAATCGATTGGTATTTGGAGTGGCATCTGCTCTTGCAATTTGGCAGAGGGCCATGGACCAGGTATCACAAAGTATACTCTGTTGTAGATGCTACTTAGATGACATCATTGTTACAGGATCCATTAATGAGAATCATCTGAAGAATCTGGCACAAGTTCTCAAGACAATGGAAAAATATGGACTACGTGTAAACCGTGGACTAAGTGTAAACTAAATGTGAGTTCTTCAAAGAATGAGTTACATATTGTAGACATAATATAGATGCCAAAGGATTACACAAGTCACCTGAAAAAAACAGAACAAGTCTTGAGGCTTATCTCTGAGAGAACATATCACAGGTTTGTTCACTCATTGGGTTTGTTAATTATAATAATTATTAACAACCAAATTTAGCAGCTTTGCTCTACCCATTGAACCAGTTGCTTCAGAAAGGAAAACACTGGGAATGGACTAAGCAATATGGTCATGTCTTCCAGGAAGCAAAGAAGGCTATCACTTCAGAACAAGTGTTAACACATTACAGCCCAGAGTTGGAAATTACCCTGGCATATGATACTTCAACTGATGGAATTAGAGCAGTGATTTCCCATGTAATGCCAGATGCAAAAGAGTGCTGTATAGCTTTTGCTTCCAGATCCTTGAGCTCTGAAGAATGTAACTATGTTCAGATAAACCAAGAGGCCTTGAGTCTGGTCTGGGGAGTTAGTATATTTGGACATTATCTCTCTGGTAGGAAATTTACTTTAGTTACAGATGACGAATGCTTCCTGTCCATTTTCCATTCCATGTGCATTACAGAGATGGCTGCTACCCATACTCAAAAGATGGGCTTTGTTTTTAGGTGCTCATAACCCTGATGTTAAGTTTATAGGAACACCTCAGCACTGTAATGTGATGGCCTTTCATGACTGCCATTACAAGAGGTGGAAGGATATTCCAAACTGGCAGGAAGGGCTTACTGCTGTTGAGATGTTCAACATGACACAGATTGGTATCCTGCCAATCACACCTGCAGCACTGAGATGAGAGAAAGACAAAGATCTCTTGCTCACAGAAGTGTATGAAGCTACCTTAAAAGGCTGGAAAAATAAGCCAGTTGTGAGTTTCAAACCCGTTTTTCAACACAGAAATGAAGTCACAATTGCCCAAGTCTGTCTGATGTAGGGACATAATGTGATAATTTGTGAGAAGCTGCAGCCCAGAATTTTGGAAGAACTGCATGTAGGACTCCTTGCCATAGTGGCCAGGGGTATAAATGGTGGCCAGGTATAGATGGACAGATTGAACAATTAACCAAGAATTGCTCTGGATGTCGACAGGTACAAAATATGCCAGGATTGGCACCACTTCATCTGAGAAATTGGCCAATGGCTCCCTGGGAACGCATATATCTGGATTTTGCAGACCCAGTCCTTGACACAAGTTTTGTAGTAATGGCGGATGGATATTTCAAATGGCCAGAAGGGGGGACTGGCTGAGTGGGTAAGGGTGACCTCTATGACAAGTTGTGATTCCATCTTGTCTTGCCTAAAAGAGGGCGGTGGTAAGAGCTCTGTTAAGAAAAAAAAAGACCTCCCTGAAACCCACTGTATTGGATAATTTCCAGCCAGTTTCCAGCATTCCATTCTTGGACAAGGTGCTTCTGGAATGTGTGGTGGCTTCTTAGCTCCAGGGATTTCTGGATGAGGTGGATTATTTAGCTCCATTTCAATCTGGCTTCAGGCCTAGTTATGAGACAGAGACTGCTTTAGCAGACAGTCTGTACCAGAAACTGGACTGGGGGAGTGTGTCCCTCTTGGTTCTGCTGGACCTCCTGGTGGCTTTCAGTACCATCAATCATTATGTCCTTCTGAGGTGTCTGTCTGAGATGGGACAGTTCTACAGTGACTCCAGTCCTTGGAGGGGCGATTTTGGAAGCTGGTGCTCCGGGATTCCTGGGGTTTCTATTTTGTCCCTCGTGCCATTTAACATATACATGAAACCACTGGGAGAAGTTATCTGGAGTTTGGGAGTTTGGTGCCACCAGTATGCTGATGACACCCAATTCTATCCTTTCTATCTTAATCCAAGGAAGCTGTTCTAGTTCTAAATCAGTGTCTGATGTTGGCAGTGGACTGGATGAGGGCGAACAAATTGAAGCTTAATCCAGACAAAACAGAGGTGCTCCTTGTTAGTTGAAAGGCCGATCAGAGAATAGAGATTTGATCTGCATTGGATGGGGTTACACTCCTGGTGAAGACTCAGGCTCGCAGTATGGGTATACTTTTGGGTTCAGCCCTCAACCTGGATGCTCAAGTTTCAGTGGTAGCCAGGAGTGTGTTTGCACAGCTGAGGTTAGTGCACCAACTGTGCCCATTCCTTGAGACGTATGATTTGGCCATGGTCATGCATTCCTTAGTGCATCATGTTTGGCCTACAATAATGTGCACTACATGGGGCTGCCTTTGAAAACTGTTCAGAAACTTCAACTGGTCCAGAATGCTGTAGCCAGACTGTTAACTGGGGCTAGTTACAGGAAGCATGTGACACCCTTGTTACAACTGTTTCACTGGCCTATCGGTCTGTTTCTGAGCAAAATTTGAAGTGCTGGTTATGACCTGTAAACCACTATACAGCTTGGGACCAGGCTACCTGAAAGACTGCCTTCTTTTATACAAGGGTATGCAGTTTTAAGATCTTTGGGGGAGGCCCTTCTCTCAGTACCACCACAGTCACAGGTATGTTTGGTGGGATGCAAGAGAGGTCTTGTGACTACTCCCATGCTCTGAGACTCCCTGCTGAGGAAGACTAGGTTGGCCCCTTCTCTGTTGTCCTTTCACCAGTAGGCAAATATATTTTTATTCAGGCAGGCATTTGGCATATAAGGTGGTCAATTGCTGAAGGAGTTTTTAATTGGTTGATAATTTTTAATTTTCTTCTGTTGTGTTTTATAGTGTTTTTAATTTATTTGTTTTCATTTATTTATGCTTTAATTAAGATTTTGTTTCTAATCTGGATTTTATTATTAGCCACATTGAGAGCCTTTTTTTGCAGAAAGGCGTGATATACAATTAATAATAATAATAATGATACTTTTTGCTTGAACAGGGTTGCCTGTACAAGTGGTTAAGACTGTGGTCCTCAGTTTGTTTCAATGGAGCTCCCAACCTTTATGAAACAAAATAGCATAAAGCATGTGACCTGCAACAAAGTGTTTAGCAGGACGCTTCATCCAAACCGTGAAACATGCTTTAAGAGCAGCAGAAGAGCATCCAGGCTCCTTATCTGTTAAACTTGCGAACTTTCTGTTGGCATAGGAATTCTTTGCATTTGTCAGCCAATCAGATACCTGCCAGCTTGTTTCTGGAATGCAATCTCAGATCCTGACTGGATCTATTAAAACCTGACCCTCCGAAGGGATGTTTTCAACAAGCAGACTGATCAAGTAAAGCATTGGGAGCGCTCTTCACTCAGATAAGTCAATCTGTCCTTGTTTGATCATACAGAGGAGATTTAAAAATGGATCTCGGCTACTATTCAAGCTGTATTCATATTCTTTTGAACTCATCACTGCATCTGGTGTAACCTGGCATCGCCACATTGCGCAGATATGAGAATTATCTTCCTCACAAAACTGTTCAGCACTGTCTGTACCAGATTTGGTAGATCGAACCGGTTACAGAAAAAGCATGCCCATAAGTAGCCAGGAGCCAGAACTGCCATCTAATATATCTCCATCATCATCCGAAACATCTGCTGAGTCTATTCCAGAACCTGAAAGACGTTATCCTGTTCATGTGAGGAAACTGCTTGACAGGATGTGCCTGTAATTGAACTAACAGATATGTTAACAAGGAGATATCACAGATGATCCTTGGTTATAATTATTAAATTTTATCTTGTTAAATGCCCTATTGGAGTTTTTTAATTAGTTGGGGTGAATTGTTGTGTACGTTCCATGCCAAGCCTCTAGGGGGCTTCTGCTGTCTCTGTGTATATCAGTGTGGAACAAAGCAAGCAGGCAAGCAAGCAACATCTCTGCCTAATAAAGAAGTTACTACAGTGCTGTGTCCAGGAGTTATCAGTGGAACATACAGACAGAACAAAGCGCACCAATTTCACCAGTACGTTTGACCACAACTATTTAGCAATGCTTCAGCAAAGGAGATCGTTACCTTGTCGTGGTGCTGGAGCTTCAGCACCTCAGTGACGTCATGAACTAAACTGTGAAGGGACACCCAAGATGGAAAGGTCATGGCAGAGAGGTCAGACTAAATACGATCCCTGGGGAAGGAAACAGCAACCTACCCCAGTATTCTTGCCATGGAAACTAAATGGATCAGTACAACCAGAGATATGTCGGTATATCATCGGAAGATGGGACTCCCAGGTCGGAAGATGGTCAAAATGCTACTGGGGAGGAACAGAGGATAAGTTCAACTAGCCCCAGATGCGATGATGCAGCTAGCTCAAAGCTGAAAGGACGGCTAGCAGCCACTGGTGCTGGTGGTGAACAACAAATCCGATGTTCTAAAGATCAACACACCATAGGAACCTGGAATGTAAGATCTATGAGCCAGGGCAAATTGGATGTGGTTATTGGGGAGGTGTCAAGATTAAATATAGACATTTTGGGTGTCAGTGAACTGAAATGGACTGGAATGGGCCATTTCACATCAAATGACCACCAGATCTATTACTGTGGAAAAGAGGACCACAGAAGAAATGGAGTAGCCTTCATAATTAATAATAAAGTGGCTAAAGCAGTGCTTGGATACAATCCAAAAAAATGACAGAATGATCTCAATTCGAATTCAGGGTAAGCCATTTAACATCACAGTGATGCAAATATACGCCCCAACCACAGATGCTGAAGAAGCAGAAGTAGATCAGTTCTATGAGGATCTGCAGCACCTACTGGATAGTACACCAAAAAAAGATGTTATTTTCATTATAGGAGACTGGAATGCTAAGGTGGGTAGTCAAACGACACCTGGAATTACAGGCAAGCATGGTCTGGGAGAACAAAATGAAGCAGGACATAGGCTGATAGAATTTTGTCAAGACAACTCACTGTGCATAACAAACACTCTCTTCCAGCAACCTAAGAGACAACTTTATACATGGACTTCACCAGACGGTCGACACCGAAATCAGATTGATTACATCCTTTGTAGCCAAAGGTGGCGGACATCTATGCAGTTGGTAAAAACAAGACCTGGAGCTGATTGTAGTTCAGATCACGAACCTCTTATTGCACAATTTAGAATCAGACTAAAGAGAATAGGGAAGACCCACAGATCAGTTAGATATGAGCTCACTAATATTCCTCATGAATATGCAGTGGAGGTGAAGAATAGATTTAAGGGACTAGATTTAGTAGATAGGGTCCCAGAAGAACTATGGACAGAAGTTCGCAACATTGTTCAGGAGGCGGCAACAAACAACATCCTAAAGAAAAAGAAAACCAAGAAGGCAAGATGGCTGTCTGCTGAGACACTGGAAGCAGCCCAAGAAAGAAGGAAAGCAAAAGGCAACAGTGATAGGGGGAGATATGCCCAATTAAATGCAAAATTCCAGAGGTTAGCTAGAAGAGATAAGAAATTATTTTTAAACAAGCAATGCGCGGAAGCGGAAAAAGATAATAGAATAGGAAGGACAAGAGACCTCTTCCAGAAAATTAGAAACATCGGAGGTAAATTCCAGGCAAAAATGGGTATGATCAAAAACAAAGATGGCAAGGACCTAACAGAAGCAGAAGAGATCAAGAAAAGGTGGCAAGAATATACGGAAGATCTGTATAGGAAGGATAATAATATCGGGGATAGATTTGACGGTGTGGTCAGTGAGCTAGAGCCAGACATCCTGAAGAGTGAGGTTGAATGGGCCTTAAGAAGCACTGCTAATAACAAGGCAGCAGGAGATGACGGTATCCCAGCTGAACTGTTTAAAATCTTGCAAGATGATGCTGTCAAGGTGATGCATACCATATGCCAGCAAATTTGGAAAACACAAGAATGGCCAACAGATTGGAAAAAATCAACTTATATCCTCATACCAAAAAAGGGAAGCACCAAAGAATGTTCAAACTATCGAACAGTGGCACTTATTTCACATGCCAGTAAGGTAATGCTCAAGATCTTGCAAGGTAGACTCCAGCAATTCATGGAACGAGAATTGCCAGATGTACAAGCTGTGTTTCGAAAAGGCAGAGGAACTAGAGACCAAATTGTCAATATCCGCTGGATAATGGAGAAAGGCAGGGAGTTTCAGAAAAACATCTATTTCTGTTTTATTGACTATTCTAAAGCCTTTGACTGTGTGGATCATAACAAACTGTGGCAAGTTCTTGGTGGGATGGGGATACCAAGTCATCTTGTCTGCCTCCTGAGGAATCTGTATAACGATCAAGTAGCAACGGTAAGAACAAACCATGGATCAACGGACTGGTTTAAGATTGGGAAAGGAGTACAGCAGGGTTGTATACTCTCACCCTACCTATTCAACTTGTATGCAGAACACATCATGCGACATGCTGGGCTTGATGAAGCCAAGGCTGGAGTTAAAATCACTGGAAGAAACATTAACAATCTCAGCTATGCAGATGATACCACTTTGATGGCTGAAAGTGAGGAGGAGCTGAGGAACCTCATGATAAAGGTGAAAGAAGAAAGTGCAAAAGCTGGGTTGCAGTTCAACCTCCAAAAAACCAAGATTATGGCAACCAGCTTGATTGATAACTGGCAAATAGAGGGAGAAAACCTGGAGGCAGTGACAGACTTTGTCTTTCTAGGTGCAAAGATTACTGCAGATGCTGACTGCAGCCAGGAAATCAGAAGACGTTTACTTCTTGGGAGGAAAGCAATGACAAATCTTGATAAAATAGCAAAGAGCAGAGACATCACACTGACAACAAAGGTCCGCATAGTTCAAGCAATGGTATTCTCCGTAGTAACCTATGGCTGCGAGAGCTGGACCATAAGGAAGGCTGAGTGAAGGAAGAGAGATGCTTTTGAACTGTGGTGCTGGAGGAAAATTCTGAGAGTGCCTTGGACTGCAAGAAGATCAAACCAGTCCATACTCCAGGAAATAAAGCCAGACTGCTGACTTGAGGGAATGATATTACAGGCAAAACTGAAGTACTTTGGCCACATCATGAGAAGACAGGATACCCTGGAGAAGATGCTGATGCTAGGGAAAGTGGAAGGCAAAAGGAAGAGGGGCCGACCAAGGGCAAGATGGATGGATGATATTCTGGAGGTGACAGGCTCGACCTTGGGGGAGCTGGGGGTGGCGACGGCCGACAGGAAGCTCTGGCGTGGGCTGGTCCATGAAGTCACAAAGAGTCGGAAGCAACTGAACGAATAAACAACAAAAAACCAAAGTGAGACATATATATTTACACCATTGTTGTTGGACTTTTGCTTCTCTACTTCATGTGTTTTTGCAGCTGAGCTCCTACCTGGGCCTATGTGTCCTAATATGTATTGTAAATACTTTAGTTAATTTTGTTTATTTTTCACATTTTCTTGCACATATTTACATACTGTTACTCATAAATGACAACAATGTATGTTATTATCTTACAAATCATATATTTTTAAAAATATAAATGAAAGGTTTTCACGAGATATGTTCTATCCCCATACATTTCATTATTACAATTTATGTATGTGTCCGTATCTCTTATAATGGGTTAGTTTAACCTCCGGTTTGCTAGTAAAACTGAATTACCGTGTCACGAAATGATGCATGTCTAAAAAGCGTGTCACCAACATGAAAAGTTTGGAAAGCTCTGCACTAGAGTATACCCTATCCCTAGTTGGCATTATTTCTGACTTTGACCAATTAATTGAATAACCAGACAAATCACCGAAAGTATTAATCAATTTCATCAAAGCTGGAACCAACCATGGGAGTTTCGAAATAAACAGCAAAAGATCATCAGCATAAAAGCTAATTTTAAATTCTAAGCCATAATGCACAAATCCATGACTACTACTATTTGACCTAATAGCACATGCCAGGGGTTTCCTGGGGGTGGTGACGGCCGACAGGAAGCTCTGGCATGGGCTGGTCCATGAAGTCACGAAGAGTCGGAAGCGACTGACCGAATAAACAACAAACATTTAGCAATGGTAAATTCCACAGTGATGATGGAAGTTATAATGGAACCTTGACTTATGAATTATCGGTAACTTAACAAGGTTCACAACTGGCCTAGCAGTTAAAGATACTCTGCCAATTTCCATACCTTTGGGACTTTGATTCCAGTCAACTTCCTGTTGTTGTTGTTGTTGTTCAGTCATTAAGTCGTGTCCGACTCTTCGTGACCCCATGGACCATAGCACACCAGGCCTTCCTGTCCTGCGCTCTCTCCCGGAGTGTGCATTCATTGCATCGGTGATGCTATCTAGCCATCTCATCCTCTGCCGTCCCCTTCTCCTTTTGCCTTCACTTTCCCAGCATCAGGGTCTTTTCCAGTGACTTTTCTCTTCGCTTTAGGTGGCCAAAACATTTGAGCTTCAGGGTTGATTTCCTTTAGGATGGACTGATTTGACCTCCTTGCAGTCCAGGGGACTCGTAAGAGTCTTCTCCAGCACCACAGTTCGAAAGCATCAATTCTTCGGCGCTCAGCTCAGCCAGAGTTAGTCCAGCTCTCACAGCCATACGTTACTACTCGGAAAACCATAGCTTTGATTAGACGGACCTTTGTCGGCAAGGTGATGTCTCCGCTTCTTACTATGCTGTCTAGGTTTGCCATAGCTTTCCTCCCAAAGAGCAAGCGTCTTTGAATTTCATGGCTACAGTCATCATCTGCAGTGATCTTGGAGCCCAAGAAAATAAAATCTGTCACTGCTTCCATTTCTTCCCCTTCTATATGCCAGGAAGTGATGGGGCCAGATGCCATGATCTTCATTTTTTTAATGTTGAGTTTCAAGCCAGCTTTTGCACTCTCCACTTTCACCCTGAACAAGAGGCTCTTTAGATCTTATTGACTCTTCCATGAGCCAAGATCGAAGATGGTTCAGATTCAACTAGAATTTGAATGTCTGGACAAGACTCCCATTCCTGACATTTGGCTCTGTTTCGTGAAATATAAAAGTACTAGTGAACACTGGAACGTCCTGCACTCATGTTTACTAAAAAGAAAAAAAATATCAGCACTGGTCTGTTTTGTAGAGTAATGAATATGCTATATTCTCAACTCTGTGCAGAAGTGTCATAACACAACTTCTGGGAGTATATATTTTGGGGCTCCGCTCCATGGATGAGCATGATTTATCTGCATTCTTAAGGCCAATTCAAACAGTTATTAGCAAGTATTTTAAATCAGAGGATCACTTGCATCCTTCCTCCCACCCCCAGTACTGCTACTTCAGAATTGCTATTTCCAAGACTCCTGGAGGGCATGAGATTAGACTACCCCCTCCTCCGGTCAGTAGGCAGGGCCAATCTCTTTCCAGTCTCCTCCAGTGATACAATCTAGCTCTTGGGCAACAAGCCAGAAGAGGAAAAGCGAGAGCACCCCTTCCCAAACAGGGTCCATGGCTGTTTCTCCATAAGACCATCCCAGTGCCTTTTACCACTCTGTTTAAGTATGTATGTAAGTCTGAGTGGCTAAGGCAAGACCATCCAATCTACTGGCAAATAAGCACTACTTACTCCCCAAAGAGTTCATGGAGCAGATTAAGGTGTCACTGATTGATGCTCCATAGCAGCTCATACTTCCACAGCAGTGATTCCAACTAATGGGGAATGTGGGCCACAGGATACCTGCAACAAGTGCATGGAGGCAACATTCTATGAGGATTTTGAGACATCCTCCCTGACGCTTCGGGCATTGGCCACTAGTACTATGTTTGCCAGAGCAGTATACATTTGGGCACAAGACCTAGAAACTATAGATTCTGTTCCTGAAAGATGGGCTAAAGAAAATCTCACACACTGCAACATTCCTTGCTGATTCTTCCATTTATGTGGTTCAAGCACAGTCATGGGCCTTAGAAGCTAATGTGGTAGCCTGGCAAAACATTTGGCTATGTACTTGGGACATTGATCCAGGATCACAGGTCAGATTGGCGAACTTCCCCTTTGTGGGAGCCAGGCTGTTTGGGGAGCCTCTTGAGAAAGTACTGCTTAAAGGGAAGGACAAAAAGAAGTCCTTACTGTTAACCAAGAAAGAGGAGAAGACTGGGGCCCAGTCAAGCATCCGCTCTTACAAGCCCTCAGGTAGATCACGCGGTTTTCAGTACCCAGTGCCAAGTGGAATTGGGGCCAAGAGAGCTGCAAGGTAGATCACAGCACTCCAGTGCTTCATCATCCTCTAACAAGGAGACAAAGAAGCAACAATCTTCCTGACACTGGGCAGAGCAGGACACTAGGGGGCAGAATTCCGTTCACCTTTCATGACCATCTCTAATGTGCGTGCTCTGGAATTAGTGAACCTCAGCTATGCTCTGGAGCTTGTCCACTTACCCAGAAACAAATTTTTGATTACCCCAAATCCAAGAACCCAGTAAAGCATCACAAGTTCAAACAAGCCATCCAGCACTTATTGCACATTCATGTGATCAAGCTGGTTCCTTGGGATCAAGAAAAGTTTAGGGTCTACTCAGATTTTTCCTTAGTGCCCAAGAAAAATGGAGATATAAGAGCAATCCTGGATCTCAAATGGCTGAACAAATTCATCCGAAAGAGAAAATTCAGGATGAAAACTCTCAAGTCTATAGTTACAGCCTTAGAAAATGATGACTTCTTGACATCCATAGATCTTTCAGAAGCATACTTGCATGTACCTATCAGACTCAGCCATCAAACATTTCTGCGAATTCCTACTACCCGCAGCACTACCAGTAGAGGGCCATGCCCTTCAGGGTCACCTCAGTGCCACGCGTGTTCACAAAGATCCTGAAACCTCTGGAGGCCTACCTCAGGCAGCAAGACATATATGCCTACTGCTACCTAGATGACAATCTGGTCCATTCCAAAACCTGGACAAAGGTGCTACAGGATGTCCAGACTACCCCGGAGTGCCTCAGGTCACATCAGTTCATGGTGAATATGCAGAAGAGTTCACCTGAACCAACACGGAGGCTGGAACACCTACATGATCGAGAACGGGATGTATCTCACAGAGGAATGCAAGAGCAAGCCATTACACCTGGCAGAGATAGTTGCATGGGTGGAGCAGATGGAGCTGATGGCCTAGCACAACTACAGGGCCTCATGATGTCATGTCAGGAGATGGTCTCTTGGGCATGCTTCTACTCTCATCCTCTCCAGTGGCTCCTGCTGCCCTTACCATTCCAGGTTGCTCAAAGCAAGCAAGTACTGGTGCAGATCCCAAGCTGGGTCCAGGAGGCGATGCAATGGTGGTTGGATCCGATGTGGTTGTCCAGAGGGGTGTCACTGGAGAAACCCAACAGGGTCATCATCACAATCCAATTTCAGATGGGAGCACACATGGAGTCTCAGGTGACTCACGGAATCTGGTCAGAGAGAGAGGTGAAGAAGACCATCAGCCTGCTGGAACTTCAGCCCATCAAACTGTCACAAATCCCTTGGCCCCCTCTATCCTTAAGCACTCACACACACACAAATAGAGAGGCTTCAGTCTCACGCCTGTAACTCATTATTCACAGGTTCATTACAGATGCAAATCCTTGAAGACTCTGGCTACAAAGGAATGCCTCCAAGGGATTCAAATCGGATCGCCGAAAGTTGCCCCGGGAGGCTTTCTGGCTAGGCTAACTTAGGGAGGGAGGTCCTGCCCCTCGCATGATGCTTCCCTGCGTAGCCTCTCACGCATCTCTAACTGGGTCAACCATCTGAGCTCCACCCCTCACATTTCCCTCTTAGCTCTGCGCCATCTGCTCGCATCTCTTAGGTCACAGTCCTCAATCCCATCCTCCTCTTTCTCGCTGCTTCTCACAGAGGGGGGCAAGGAGGAAGCTTCATGCCCAGCCATCTGGGAGTTGGTAATCTGAGAAGCACGCCTACCTATATCTGAACTGGCTTGTGAAAATGCGTCCCCCAGTTCTGGCTGCTCCTCTTCTGAATCTGAGCTGCTAACTATCTTCCTGTGCTCAGAATCAATCCTGACATCATCCCCGCTTCCATGAGGCCTCCCCCTCCTGTCTTTCCCTGTGGGCCCCCAGTCTTGTGGGAGTAGTGCCAGTGGAAACGGCGAACCAGCAAGGAGGCATGCACATGTTCTACCGGTTCCCAGGAGCATTCGTCCGGCCCATAGCCCTCCCAGTCAACCAAATATTGCAGCTGCCCCTGGAAAAGGTGCAAGTCCAGGATGTCAGCGACTTCAAACCCCTCCCCCCTCCACCACCAAAATGGGAGGCGGGGAGGGTGCAGTTGGAGTGATGGGGGTTGCCAGAGACCAGTGGGGAAAGTAACAAGTAATGAAAAACAGGATGCACCTTCATGGAGGGAGAGAGAGCCAGTCGAAAAGTGACAGGGTTAATTTTGGCCATAATCTGGAAGGGCCCTGTCCGATGGGCTGCCAGCTTCTTACTCGGGGGGTGAGAAGGGAGGTTTCAGGTGGACAACCATACCCAATCCCCAACATGCAGAGCTCGACCAGGTTGGCGATGTCGGTCCGCAGTTTCTTTATACTCTGCTTTCACTTGCTTGACGTTGTCCTGTAAGATGAGATGCACAGAGCTCAATTCCTCTAAAAATTCATGGGCAACAGGCACCAAGGCAAGGCCCAACGAGGAGGGGATGGTCTTGGGATGGTGCCCAAAATTGGCAAAGAAAGGAGTCATTAGCAAGGAGAAGCGTGAGGCCCATTTAGCTGCCACACCTGAAAGCAGATTAATGATAAATCCCACACGAATCTGGTTCGTTTGGAAATCCTCCAGCCAGAGGCGCATATACAGTTCTGATTGGGTGCGGAAAATTTGAAACAGGCCTTTGTCTCCAGCAAACTTCTCCAGCAGAGCTACCGGACATTTCCGACGGGGAGGGAGCGGGGGTGGAGTGGGTGGAGCGGCCTCTTGTAACGCTTGAACAGCACCTATCAAGTGGTTGACCTGATGGCGAAGAGCCTGGTTCTCCTGCATCAATGTGGTTCCATGTTGTGCCCGAGACGGTTGTCAGTGAAGTAGACTGATGAAACAACAAAACAAAACGAGGATTGAAGAGAGGTGGGGGGAAAACTTCAAGCAAGCTGTCACAAATCCCTTGGCCCTCTCTATCCTTAAGCACTCACACACACACAACTAGAGAGGCTTCAGTCTCATGCCTTTAATTCATTATTCACAGGTTCATTACAGATGCAAATCCTCAAAGAATCTCTGGCTACAAAGGAATGCCTCCAGGGGATTCAAAGGAGATCACCGAAAGTTGCCTGCAGTTTGAAAGGGAGGCATTCTGACTAGGCTAACTTAGGGAGGGAGGTCCCGCGGCTTGCATGATGCTTTCCTACGTAGCCTCTCACGCATCACTAACCGGGTTGACCATCTGAGCTCCACCCCTGATGTTTCCCTCTTAGCTGTATGCCGCCGCCTCTCACCTCTTAGGTCACAGTCCTCAATCCCCTCTTCCTCCTGCTCAGTGCTTCTCAGAGGGGGGCAAGGAGGAAGCTTCATGCCCAGCCATCTGGGAGTTGGTAACCTGAGAAGCACGCCTACCCATATCTGAACTGGCTTGTGAAAATGCATCCCCCAGTTCTGGCTGCTCTTCTTCTGCATCTGAGCTGCTAACTATCTCCCTGTGCTCAGAATCAATCCTGACACAAACTGGCACTAGTAGCCTTCCAAAGAGAGATAAGGGAGTGGCATGTATTAATAAATACAGACAATATTTCAGTAAAGGCCTTCATGAACAAACAAGGCAGCACAAGGTCGCAAACCTTGCACAAGGAGGCTGTGGAAATCATGAGATGGGCAGAGGAGAACCTGTCTTCAATCAAAGCCAAACACCTAGCAAGGAAGTCAAATCAGGTGGCCAACTGGCTCAGTCACGTAGCAATTCAGGACATGGGGTGGACACTTCACCCCCTCGTTTTTCAGCAGATTGTCCTTCAGTTTAGACACCCAGCAATAGACCTGTTTGCCTTCCCTCAAAACACAAAGCTGTTGTTGTTCATGACATGGGATCTCTGTCCAGAATGGCCTCAGGGTCTGCTCTGTGTTTTTCCACCATTGCCTCAACAGAGGATCAAGGATCTGAAAGCGGAAGAAGTCCTAGTGGTGCTGTACTGGCTGCACCATCCTTGGTTTCTGGACCAGGTCACCTTATCGACTGAAGGTTTTTGGAGACTTCTAGTTCAAGAGAATCTGCACCCACAACTGTACATGTACCACCTGACAGCTTGGGGGTTGAGTGGCAATGGTTAAGGGACTTAGGTTATTTCAAGGAGGCCCTTAAGACT
This sequence comes from Heloderma suspectum, assembly GCF_057233095.1. Lineage (NCBI taxonomy): Eukaryota > Metazoa > Chordata > Lepidosauria > Squamata > Helodermatidae > Heloderma > Heloderma suspectum. The sequence goes on from NC_139459.1 coordinate 283,905,466, forward strand.
CCACTAGCCTTCCACAGTTCATCCACTAATAAGGTGTATTCCAATACTTGGAAGGCTTTCTTGTTATGGTGTGAGAGGAAAAACAGGGATCCTGTAAAATGGCAGGTTCAGGATGTTCTGGATTTTTGGCAGGCTAGCCTGGCCAAGGGCTTGACCACTAATACTCTGAAAAGACAAGTTGTGGCCTTGAATAGCATTCTAGATTTCTGGGGTGGGTCTGGTCCTTCAGCTCATACTCACGTACACAGGTTCTTAACAGGGATAGCACTCCTGAATCCTCCTATAATTCATAGGTTTCCTTCATGGAACTTAAACTGGGTCCTTACAGCACTTATGAGCCCGCCCTTTTAAGCCCATGGGGAAGGTGTCTCTAAAAATTCTCATATTGAAAACTGTATTCTTGGTGGCCAGGACTTCAGCACGCAGGTTGTCTGAGCTGGGAGCCTTAACCCATTGCTTTGTGTGTTTCACAAGGACAAGGTGGTTCTCTGCCCAAATCTGTCATTCATGCCTAAGGTGAACTCAGTCTTTCATAGCTCCCAAGAGGCAGTTCTCCCCTTATTCTGCCTTAAGCTTGTACATTACCAGGAGAAGAACTTGCATAAAATGGATGTAAGATGAGCGTTGTGATTTTATTTGGACAGGACAAATTAGGGATGGACGAAAGTCCCTTACCTGTTCTCGAAGCTTGCTTCACGGTGGGGGGGACACGCTTCAGTTCTCCCCCCAAAGTTCAGGCGAGGGGGGGAGGCGCCCTGCCTTGCCCGGCTGAAATTCAGGCCGGGGGGGAGGCGCCCCATCCCTCACCGGCGAAATTCAGGCCGGGTAGGAGCACCCCGTCTACCAGGCCGCGAAAAAAAAGTAAAACACACACACACACACACACACACCCGTGATAGGCTACGTAACGATTTACGTAGCCTATCACGGCTAGATTTCCAAAGTCAGCCGTGATAGGCTATGTAAATCGTCACGTAGCCTATCATGGGTGACTTTGAAAAAAAAAGCGCATACGCAAATGGCGGCTCCCATGGCGACCGCCATTTGCGTTCCTTATTTTGACACGTCTAGTCTACATAAAGATTTACGTAGACTACGGAAAAAATAAGGGCAACGCAAATAGCGTTCCCTTATTTTCGCCATAGTCTACGTAAATCTTTACGTAGACTAGACATGCCAAAATAAGGAACGCAAATGGCGGCGCCCATGGGCCGCCGCCATTTGCGTACGTGCTTTTTTTTTTCAAAGTCACCCGTGATAGGCTACGTGATGATTTACGTAGCCTATCACGACTGACTTTGGAAATCTAGCTGTGATAGGCTACGTAAATCGTTACGTAGCCTATCACGGGCGTGGGGTTTTTTTTTTTACTTTACTTTTTTTTTTTGCAATGGCGGCGGCAGCCGGTCGGGAGACCAGCCGCCGCCCCCGACAAAATGGCGCCGAACCGCCACCGGGACCCGCCGCCGAGAGGGACATTCGGCCACGGTAAGTCCCATCCCGGGGGGGGCGGGGGGCCGGCGGAGAATTTCCCCACCAATTTCGGGAGGCCGAATGCGTTGGCATTCGGCCTCCCGAAGATTCGTGGAGAAATTCTCCACCATCCTTAGGACAAATGCACACAGGGCAACAGAATCCTTGTTTGTGTCCGTTCTGGAGGCATCCCTGGGGAAGAAGGCGTTGGGGCATCTATTTCCAGGTGGCACTGGGAGTGTATCCAGCTGGTGTATGTTAGTTTGGGGAAGCAGCCTCCCAATGGAGTGACAGCTCATTCATTTAGGGGAGCAGCCACTTTGGCTGCATTATGGGGAAGTTCCTCTCTGGAGGAAATATGTAGAGAAGCCCTGTAGGCCTCTGTTCACACATCTACATGATATTATAAAGTGGATAAGTACTGCTCTGCTGATGCAGCCTTTGGCAGGAGGGTGCCGCCATCTTGAGGTGAGATTCACTGGACCCTCACCCAGGAATGGGACTGCTGTTATATATTCTGAAGACTAATCTGCATGCCCTCCAGGAGTCCTGGGAAAAAAGGAAATTCTTACCATGAATTTCTTTTTTCAGGACTCCTGGAGGGCATCCTCCCACCTTTCAGTCCAGTGTATTTGTGATTGGGGGGAGGTAATAGGACTTCTGCCTCCACCACACATGTGAGATAGTAGTCAGGGATCCCTGGGGCTGAGTTCCCTTACTACTGGCATCTCTTTGGTGTTCATGCATTTACAGCTACTGGCCATTTTTCCAGTAGTTGACAGTTTAAGTGTTACAGGTGTTATCATGAATATTTTTGATTTGTGGAAAGAAGGGTTGTCTGCTTTTCTAGTTCCAGTCTGGAGATCAGTGATAGCCCTTCCACTGGAGGAGATGAGGAAGATGTTGGCCCTGCCTACTGACTGGAGAAGGAGGGGCTATCCTGAAGAATAAACTAATCTGCCTGCTCTGTGGGAGTCCTGAAACAGAAATTCATGATAAGAATTTCCTTTACCTCATACATGGTCAGACCCATGTGCATTAGAGTTGAGTTTAGAGCACAGATCTGATGATAGGTATGCTCCTTGTAAGAGTGCCTACAACCACTTTCTGTATGAGAGCATTTGGGTAAAACATTCCATAATGGTTCCATCAGTAGCTTTGATACAGTACCAATCATGTTCCTGGAAGATTAATCTTTTTAATTACATAAATATAAACATTAGCTGCAGCATTTAGTCACATTATATATAAATGCAGAGCACCTTGTCCACCTCTAGACTCTGTTGTTAATATGATATTCACACTTCATGCAGCTGGCATGTTTACTGCATGACTATAATAGTATGAAGGGGAGACAACTTTCTCTCCCCAAGTAATCAGTCTGTGGACCTATGCTAAAGAATCACTAGCCACCATGTCCTTAGATTATGTTTATCAGATTTCTCAGCCTGGAATTAGAATACAAAAGCCTCTCAGGTAAACATACTTGAAAAGAACATTTTAAGCCTATATTTTTAGATGTGTTTAGTGCATTTTGAAGACTGCGTGTACTCACAATGGGAGCTGTCAGGTCTTTCTTGCTAATTCTGTTCAAACTTCTCTTCTTCTCTGCCTGAACAGCAAATCACATCTGTTTAATCAGCACTGCATAGTAGCATTTAAACACCTGACTCTGTATTTAATATAAGCTCTTAGAAGGCTTCAGCTCAGGAATCAGTTGATGTTTGGGCTAGAGGCAAATTGTTTAGAAATATCAGGGGTAAGAATATTTGCAGCACAGTCCTCTGTGTGTTTACTGAGAAGTAAGTCCCACTGTGTTCAGTGGTGCTTACTCCCAGGTTCAGTGTGCACTGGATTGCAGCCTTAGTATTTCTAGTATCTAATAGTATTTACAAGGTGCCACAAGACCATACGTTGTTTTTAATGCAACACACAAACATACTACACCTCTGGAAGTTAGAATTTTTAAGACTTCAGATATATTATTTCAGTATTCCTTCCAACACTCAGCAAAGTAATTTTTAATTTTTGTGAATCACCCAGAGAGCTTCAGCTATTGGGCAGTATAGAAATAAAATAAATAATAAAATAAATAAAGTAAGCCAGTATGTCTGCTTACAATATAATTAGGGGTAGCAGGCAGTTCAGAGTTAGAAATAATGGATTGCCACATAGTGAATTTATGGTGGAGCTGAGATTGAAACTGGAGACTTCTAGCTTATGCTATTAACAACTACACAGTCCAAAGTTTCATGTGCATCCAGAATATATAGCAGACATTTGCAAAATATTGGATCTAAATGAAAATATGTTGCTAAAAATCGGTCCTTTTAGTAATTTGTACTGCATTTCTTTGCTCAAAAGTATACTTTAGTATTGTGATGAGACCTGCTAGTTCTTCACACGTTTTGTTTTCCTGTTTTAAAAATTAATTTCAACTTGTATAATGTAAACTGGAAAAGATGATTACGGATTATAAATGAAAAGCATAGATGTCCCTTGTGCAAACGATGTGGCTTTACAAACCAAGCCAGTGAAGTGCTATTTTGAATGGGAATCCCACAACAGATATTGTTATTGTGAAATATTTAGTTTTATACTCCAGCAAGGCTTTGCAGAAGGACTATGTTTATAATCTAGCTTGCTCATCACATTCTCTTACAAAGGGAATTTCTGTTGGTTTTATCCAGCTGTGTCCTTCCTTTCACAGAAGTTTCTTTGATCCAGCAGAGGTTTCTGTGAACTAAAGGAGGGGAGGCTATTTTTGCTTGTTCCCCCTTGCCTGTGCAGCTCCCTGTGCACACCTAAATGTGCTGGAGAATATTGGGGAGCCCTCTGGAACAGTGTGAGAAGTGACATCAGGGGCTGCAGGAGAAAAGGCAAATGGGGGGGGACCCCCACACTCCATTCATGGAAACTTTCACTGGATCAAAGAGTTTTCCATTAACAGAAGAACAGCATTGGATATGATCCATAGTGACAGATTAGTCCTACCCTTTTTAGCACATCTGTGGTTAGAGAAGAATACTGTTCCTCAGTTTAGTTCAGAGTATAGTTCTGAATGCCACTTTTTGAGGGATAAATAGGAGTGAGATGTTCTTTTCAAGTCCTGCTTGTAATCTTTCTTGGGAATCTGACTGACCAGTGGTGGAAACAAAAAGGTGGACCATTGATCTGATCCAATGGGGCATTTATGTTCATTCTCACATGAAAAGAACATACCTTTATACAGTTGTACAGTCCCTCAAAAATAAACTTATATAATGGCTTAGGGTAGCCTGTTTTTAGATAGTCTAATGGTTATTACATTAGGAGTAAGGGGATCAGGATTCAAGAATAATAAACGTAGCAAGTTTTACAGTTTCAAACGCCGCAATACACTGTTCTTGGTTGCTGAGAAAACTATCCCCCTGCTAATACACCCATTGCAATAGTAAGAACCATGTAGAATGTGCTTAAGCGAGAGGGTCACAGGCATCTACTGAATAATGCCTGTGACATCACTGTTGATAAATCACACAACATCCTGATTTCCCATACATGTGCCATTTTGTGACCTTTATTTACTACTTTAAAAGTTGAGTACTCTCCCATTTAAGTGTGGGAGTGCTGCTCTTGTGGCATGTTACTTTAAACATGTTACCTGAAATAGGCAGTTTAGATGTGCACATTTGTGCATTGTCTGAAGAAGTACCAAACATACAAATAGTGAGCATTCAGCATGGTTTATGCACTTGTGAAGTTGCCCATTAGCACCTGAAAAAACAAGCACTTGGTCCTTAGATACTCAATTTGCAGGTAGATAAACACATTAATTAAAGAAGTGTGGACATGTGTCTTTTTCTTTGCCAAGAAAATATTGATAAAAGCTTGAATGAACAGGTAGGATTTACAAATTTACAAATAAGCAGCGTGTATTTTTAAAAAATCTTTATTTTTGTTTTAAATGAGTTTTTGACAAATACTGCTCTCTGTTGATTACTTGAAGTCACAGAATGAATGCATAGAAAGCAAACCTTTAAAACAAAAACAACCATGTCATCAAAAGTAGCACAGGTATAGTTTACAGATCATGACACAGTCTATTTGGAGCAATGTGGTTTCCCAAATGTATGGTACACAATAGCTACATCTGTGTTCCTAAAACAATATGAGGAATATATTATAAATTGAAGAAATGTGCTTTGTGCCATAATACAATTTCTGGTACTCCTAAAAGATCAGTATTTTATATTTTGTCATGCAGAAATAGGACTATCTATGATGTGTATGTGAGTAAAAGAGCCAGCATAAATATTGTTTATTTAAATGAATATTGTGAATGACAAGGTGTTCAGACCATTTGTGTTCTATGTTGTGGTGAAAATGTAATAGGAATGAGGAAACAACATCTAATCATACAGTGGAGTTTATATTTATTTGAGCTTAATAACATGAGAGAAACTGCAGTAAGTGTGGGGCTTTCACCTGCACTGCTAACCATATTATACCTTTCCCTTTCTGCTAAATCTCAATCTATAACCTGCATGCTGTGCTTCTGTTGATGTAAAAATCATATCAAGTAGAAAAAACAGTTATGTTGGAGTGGTTCAGATATTATTTATGTGGTCAAGTACAGTTTGCTGAGGGGAGCATGTCAATATAGCAGGCATGGCTATACAATATGTTGTTTGCACCTTTCTGTGAAGAACATGTTTGTGGCATAGATAAGTCACAAGTTAAAGCCCATATCAGCAGCTTCAAAATGTGCATCACGTTCTGCACATTAATAAGGACAGTGGTTTACCGTGTTATCCTTATTCATGGGGCAATCTTTAAACAGCAGTACACTTCAGGAAGTACATTTCTGCGTGGACTTTCCCCACAAAAGATGATAGTGCAGTGGTAACCTATGTAATGTCCCAACCAACATCTGTCCAAATAGCAAATGTCAACAGACATATATTGACAAATTCCATGTTCTCACATTATCAGATAGGCTTGTTAACTGCTTAATTCAGTCTTCCAAACATCTGGAGGGCACCAGGTTTGGAAACTACAACTCCAATCAACCCCAGTCAGCATGGCCAATTGTCAGGGATGATGGAGTTGTGCCGCAAAACATCTTGAGGACACCAGGTTGGGGAAGTCTACCTTAATTGCTTATTAATTATACAGTATCTAGAAGCGCAAAATGTCATGTGAATGCTTTTAGTTAATAAAATATGGGAGTGTCAAGCTACATTTTGAGCTTATATCCATGCCTTATTTTGTTGCATGAAGCAGATAAAGGTGTGGTAAAGTTGAAAAAGTTATGATCTTTTCCCATGCAATCAAACACATAAGTGCGCTATTGTGTAGTTCTCCTTAATCTGCTGCTCGCGCTCCCAATTGGGAGGGGGAGCGGCATGCAATGGAAGCCCTGCTGTCATCTCAGGTCAGTGATCTGAGATAACAGCAGGGATTCCTCTCCCAGCTTGCCCTGGAGGAGCAGGGCTTGAGGAGAGGCCTTAGTTATGGTCCTACAGGGCAGATGGGCTGGCCTGATGGGCCAAAGGTTCCCCATTCCTGGTGTAGTATAGACATATGATGGTTTAGCAAATAAGAAATTGTGTACATGTGGAAAGACAACTGTTGCTTGGTGGATCTACCAGATGCTGTTTTATTTTGGTAAGAATTGGCTTGCAGAATGCATTTGTTGACTTGCTAAGCTGTATGCTATAGGCCCAGCAGTTTGTCTGTGGTGTTGTTTTTGTTATGGGCTGAACACCAGAGCAGTTATTCCTATGAACCATTAGTTGCTGATTAAGTTCATTACCATCTTCCAGTGGAATTTTATAAATGTTTCATACTTGCAACTCATGCTTCTCAAAAAGACTAGGTAACTGGGCCAAAGAGAATCTCTGTTATGTTTTGTCATTTGTACGTGATTGTTCTCACTTGTTTACAGGCTCTCCCTCTCTACCAGATAAATACCGGCATAATCGGGAGCTGATGATGCTACTACCAACACACCGGGACCGACCTAGCAGTGCCATGTATCCTGCAGCCATCATGGAAAATGGACAGGTAAGGAGTTCAGTAATTTTTTATTATTTTTTTTAGTATGCAAGCTCTAACATGGAATTAGCATACAGATCCATTTTCTGGACAGAAAAAGGCATGTTTTGGAAATGGGGACCAATGGTATTGATTGATTGATTGGTTTGATTTGATTTGATTTGGTTTATTATCCACCCATCTGGCCGGGTACCCAGCCGCTCTAGGCGGCATACAATACTAATAACAAATTTACATAATCATCTGAACAAAAAAAAATAACAAAACAACACTGCTCTAAAAAACCCTAACCCACCCCAAATGCCCACCTGAACAGCCTGGTTTTTAAAGTCTGACAGAAGTTCATCAAAGAGGGGGCATGGTGGAGGTCACTAGGATGGGAATTCCATAGAGTAGGGGCCACCATGGAAAAGGCCATCTCCCTAGCCCTCACCAGCCTAGCTGTCCTGGCTGATGGGACAGACAGAAGGCCTACCAAGGCCGATCTCATTGAGCGGCGTCCCTGGTGTTGTTGGAGGCACTGGGCCAGAACCATATCGAGTTTTAAAGGTCAATGCCAACACCTTGAATTGGGCCCGTAAAACAACTGGTAACCAGTGCACTCCTTCAGCACTGGAGTGATGTGCTCTCACCGACAGCTGCCTTTAATCAGGGGAGCCACCACATTCTACACCAGCTGCAACTTCCGAACCATCTTCAAGGGTAACCCCACGCAGAGCGCATTACAGTAGTCTAGGCGAGAGGAGACCAGGGCATGAAGTACTGATGGGAGCAGATGGTTCAGGAGATAGGGGCACAGCCACCGTATCAGATGGAGTTGGTACAGCGCTACCTGGCTGACGGCTGACACCTGAGCCTCGATGGACAGCTGGGAGTCTAAAATGACCCCCAGACTGCGGACCTGGACCTTCAGGAGTATCCACACCCCATTAAACACCAGGTCAATATCACCCAACCTCCCCTTGTCTCCTACAAAAAGTACTTCGATTTTGTCAGGGTTCAGTTTCAGTTTAGTCCTTTCCATCCAGCCACTCACTGACTCCAGACACTTGGACAGGGTTTCTACAGCCAACCTTGGCGAGGATTTAAATGAGAGGCAGAGTGGCGTGTCATCCACATATTGGTGACACTGCACCCCAAACCTCCTGATGATAGCCCCCAGTGGCTTCATAGAGATGTTATATAACATCAGGGAGAGAATAGAACCCTGTGGCACCCCACAAGTGAGCAGCCAAGGGTCTGAAGTCTCGTCCCCCAGAGTCTCTGGTACCTGCCAGGTAATACGGTGTCCCCGATGCCCAACCTCTCCAGGCGGTCTAGGAGAATACCGTGGTCGATGGTATCAAAAGCCACTGAGAGATCAAGGAGAACAAAGAAGGCGCATTTGCCCCTACCCAGAGCTCTCCCCATATCATCCACCAAGGCGACCAAGGCCGGTTCTGTCCCATGCCAGGCCTGAAGCCCGAATGAAATGGATCCAGATAATCAGCTTCTTCCAAGTGTGCCTGCAACTGCAAAGCCACTACCTGCTCAATCACCTTGCCCAAAAACGGCAGATTCGAGACAGGGCGAAAGTTGTTCAAGCCTTGGGGATCCAAGGAGGGCTTCTTTAACAGTGGTCTTATCACTGTCTCCTTGAGGACTGATGGCATCACTCCCTCCTCAAGGGAGGAATTCACCACCACTTTGATCCCCTCCCTAAGACTCTCCCTGCAGCTCATAATAAGCCATGATGGGCAAGGATCGAGTAAGCAGGTGGTCGGCCTTAAACATGAAAGCACCTTGTCCGCTTCCTCTGAAGGAAGAAGCTGGAACCGATCCCACACAACAAGCCTGCCACTGGCCGCCCTTGGTTCACTAACAGTATCCACAGCTCACAGAATAGCACTCCTGATCCAGTCAATTTTATCTGTAAAGTGCTTTGCAAACTCATCACAGGAGGCCTTAGAATGCTCCATTGGTTCCAGAACAACTGGACTGACCAGGTTCCGGACCACTTAGAACAGCTTTCTGGGACAGCACTCTGCAGACGCGATAGAGGCAGCATAAAAATTCTTTTTTGCTGCTCTTATCGCCACATGGTAGTCTGAAGCGACAGCTCTAACCCATGTCCGATCGTCTTCAGAGCGAGATTTCTGCCACTGGCGCTCTAGTTGTCTTACCTCCCACTTCAGAGCTCGCAACCATGGGGTGAACCATGGTGCAGCCTGAGCTATGTTCATGGGGAGAGGGAGTTTTGGAGCCACATGGTGTAATGCCCCAGTGATTGCAGCATTCCAGCCACCCACCAGGGTCTCAACCAAGCAGCCATTTGCATGCTCCAAAGAATCCCCAAGCGCAATCAGGAATCCATTTGGATCCATAAGACGCCTGGGGTGGACCATCTTAATGGGGATTGTAACCAAGAAGTCCCACCTCACCAGGTAGTGATCTGACCATGACAAGGGTGGGGTGGATATACCTCCAATTTCCAGATCACTCCCCACCTCTCTGGAAACACAAGCTCTAATGCATGGCCAGCTACATGGGTGGGCCCAGTTGGAATAGGGTGCAGCTCCCAGGAAGTCATGGTCTCCATGAAGTCCCGAGGCGCCTCCGAATGTATATTGAAGTCCCCCAACACCAACAAGTTAGGGGACTGCACATGCACATCAGAGACCACCTCAAGCACCTTGGCCAGGGAGTCTGTTGTGCAGCGGGGTGGATGGTACACGAGCAGAATCCCCAGACTGCCCTTCGGGCCCAACCTCCAGTACATGCAGTCAGCAACCCTGGTCTCCCAGAGAGGGAGTCTGGTGAGGACCAAGGACTCCCGGCAGATAACAGCCACTCCCCCTCCCCGACCCCCAGCCTTCGGCTGCTGCGCATACGAAAATCCAACCGGGCAAATGGCCGCAAGAATGGGACCAGCGGCCTCATCTAGCCAGGTCTCTGTAATACATGCCAGGTCCGCACCCTCATCCAGGATCATGTCATGGTTGAGAGATGTTTTATGGGCAATGGACCTGGCATTACACAGCAGCAGACAAAGGCCAACGGATGGAGTCACGCATCCCCCAGCCATCCTTCAGCTCTGGACAGGCCTGGAACAGGGGACAGATATTGTGCATCTCTCCCCTGTTCCCCTTACCCAGCATGGCCTGCCCCTAGCGCTCCGCCAGCATCTGCCGGCCAGCCTCGGTATATTCTGGCCCCCAGAACTGGCCCCACTGCGTCTGCCAGATGCCACGTTCCTGCCTATCAGGTGGGCACCCCACCCTTAAAATCATAAACACAACCCCAAAGCCCACCACCCACCAACAATGTTTAAAAACTACAACCCAGGCCCTCTGCTCTCTTGTAGCTCCCCTGAGTGGTTCACCCAAGTTATAAGCCTTTTAGGGTTGACCGAAAGCTGTGTGATCCTTCTAGCGGGGGGGGGGGTCGAGTGAGCTCCTTGCAGCTCCTCCCTCTCTGGCTGAGGTATAGGACCAGGTTGGCCTCACCCTTGTAATGATGTTCTTCCCAGGAGGCAGGAGATGCAGCCTCCCGGTGGCCCTCAGTTCCCCAGCTGATGGATGAGGCCAGAGTCTGCAGTCCCAGGGAACCAATGGTAGGGAGGAACTTGAAGTTGACCTTAACAGAGGGAGTAGTTTCTATTCCCCAGTCTGCTTCTACTTTGAGCAGGGCAGGACAACAGGTTCAGTACTCCTCAGAATATCAGGCAATTCCTTACTCGGTTTTTTTATTCATTCTTCTTGTATGTCTTCTGTTCTTAAAAGAGAGAGAGAGAGGGGAGGGAAAGGAAAATAAGGTTCTGAACCCCTTAACATGAGGGAAAGGTTCTGAACCCCTTAACATGAGGGAATGGGTGTTCAGACAAGCAGGCTGTGCTGCTGCACATCCTGCAGATTGAAAGAGGTATTGCTTCCCTGCTGGGAGCCATGCTTAAGAATAGTTCCTACTCATCTCCCCAGGAAGGGGAATGTTTGAAGTTTTCTTTGCTCCTTTGTGCCATAATTAATGTTGCTTCTTCTCTTATCCATTTTGAACAAGGTGATTAGCTATTCCTTTATTCAACATCTTATTATAATCAGCCACAATAGCTGAGGAAGATAGACCAGTCTTCCAGCATTAATTGAATGTAAAACATTTGATAACTAGGCAATGCTGATGGAGGAAGCAAATTGCATAGTTAAATGCTTGTGAGAGAACAGCCGGAATTCTATAAGGAAACAAGTGGCATGACCTTATCTCATGCATAGTTCAGAAATTACATATAGAGTTAGATGATTATTTAAGGATTACAAATTCCAGTGACATGTAACCAAAGAATAGACTGTCACTTACCGCTTGTTAATTTTTTCATTGTTTGGACACTAATAGGCCCGGATAACCTATACATGCTGCAAGGGTCTCATTAGGTTTTGATTGTCCTAAACCAGCCTTTCCCAATCTGATGCTTCCAGTTATTTTAGAGTACAGCTTTCATAATGCCCCAGCCAGCATGGCTAATGGTCAGGGACGATGGGGAAGTCTGTCTAAACAAATAAAATGGTTACATCCTCCAAGAAACTTACACTATAACTAAAAAGTGAGTTGGTTGATATAGATATGCTGCCATTCATCTGAGTGAGATCTTCTATTGCAGAAAAGAAATTCAACCAGTAATCCTAGGGTTCTGTATTGGCAAATATGTAGTAGTTTGTTCTCAAAGTACCATCTTTCCTCTTTTTTAGCACCCAAATTTCCAGCGAGCCTTGCTCCAGCAAGTGATTGGACCATGCAAACCCTGCAGTGATCCCAATCTGTCTGTTGCTGAAAAAGGTATTGTTTGCCCTATTTTATATTTTGTTTATGACATTTAAATCAGATATTGCTTTTTTGCTACAGGAGTTTGATATTAATAGGATCTCATTTTATGTTTATGCAAAATGGCCTTATTACTACTCTCTTGAACTGAGTTCATATGTGAATTTTTCTCTACACTGAGATAATCTCTACAATAAAACCAAGCATATATCTCATAACATTTGAAATGCATCCCAACTGTTTATTTTGTCATGAGCATGCAAAACAAGCTGGTGATGTACACAGCAGCTGGCCAGTTCATATACTCCCAACAGAATATACCGTTTCGTGCCACGCTTCAAACTGATAGTGTCCATGAAGGAAAAACATCACTTATGAAGCAGCCCATAGTATCAGTTAAGATACTGCTTGTTTTATTTCTGGTTTTCATGTGTATTCTGTACTAAATTGGATCACATGATTGCCCAAGCTAAAGAAAATAAATTAGCTTTAGATAATGGCCATTAAGATCCACCTGTTGAATACAATAGTGATATGAATGTCAATTTTAATTCCATCAGGCGGGCATTTATATTGATTGGCTGGGGGACATTGCAGAAGCACATCATTTGAATTTTTCTTTGTGCTCTCAAACAGCAAATATATTTGGTAACTGTTCTGTGAAATGGTGGCATTTAATCCATCATTATAAATTAGTAATTAAAATGAATTGTCCAGGAGCAAAGGGCAGACACTTTTTGATCAGATAAACCAGCCAACAAAGATGGTTTTTTACTAGTAGCAAGCATCAGATGGGATTCAAATGGCACTAAATGAAAGTTATAAGTAGGACCCCTATCTATGGTCAGTTACTTTTATTCCCCCCTCCCCCGCAGTAGTCAGTCTTTCTGAGATACTGGGCATCTCTACACCAGCCTAAAATCCTGCATTTAAAACGGGACTTTCTGCTTCCATTTTAAATGCAGGATCACAACGATTCCCTTTTTCACGTGCTTCCTTTTATCCCGCCCCCTTCCCCCACCTTATCCCCATATGAGTCTTCCATTATCTTTCATTGATCCCACTCCTCTTCTTGCTGCTTTTACACTTTTCACAGAGGAAACTGAAGTGGAACACAACGGGGTAATTTGTGGATAGCTCATTATCTGTGATCTATTTAAAAGTGGAAAAAAGGGCATTTAGTGCCTTGAATGATCATGGCGTCATTTAAAGAGCTCACAAACTTCCATGAAGGAGCAATATCAATCGTAGGATAAAAGCTCCGTGTGAAGGAGCCCATTGATGCAGAGTACACACACCAGTGACTACCATAGATATCCGTTCTGATGTATATTCTACATAAAAGATGCCTCAAACGAGTCCAAACTGAGGTCCTAGCTTCTCCTGCATTCTCGGGCCATTTATAGCCCACATGTATGATTGCAGCATTGTCCCTCTTGACCATATCACTGGCAGTGGTGACATATTTCATTACAATGTCAACAGCAGTGTAGTAGCATGCTGTGCCTAATTTATTTTATTTCTATCCTGCTTTTCAATCTAGAAGAATCTTCAAGGCAGCGTACATAAAATAACGCAATACAATAACATTGGGACTGCTTCTACCCCTTTAAACACATTGCTGTGGAGTAGCACAGTTTCACTCCTGTTGGCGTTGTGTGCTATCACAGGACATAGCTGCTTGTTTTGGGTGTTTCTAGTAATAATCAGCAAAGACATTTCTGGACAGGAGCTGTATCTCTCCATAGGCCATTTCAGCATGACACTGCTTCCCATGTTCCATTTTTTATCCTAATATTCCTTCCTGTCAGATATCCTTTTCTTGTTTATTCAAATTACTCCTAATACAAAGATAATATGAATTAATTAAGTCTAACTGGAAATACCCAAGAAATCAGAAGAATAACCAGTATTGTTTAAAAACTATCCAGAATTATATGCTACCAAAGGTGTGTGGGGCTTTTAGCATATTTATTGGAGCTTTTAATGTATAGATTTTTCTATTATCGGTTTAAAAAGATATCAGCGCAGCTGCAGCTGACATTTCCCCAAGAAAGAGATAAGTAACAACATAATTGTAAAAGTTATCTAGTGCAGTAAGGCAGCATTTGTACAATAATGGTGCATAGTTAAAAGTTGAGCTTTGTCTGTTAGAAAAACAATCACATTTGTACTCTACTGGTGCCAGTAGAGCCCACACACAGTGAGGAGTGGGTTGAATTTAGGGGGGAAGCAGCTGGGTGGAAAGGTTTACCCTCCTCCTCGTATGCTTACACTAATTATTTTTAGAAAATCAGGATCAAGTACATGCTATGTATTTAACATTTTACAGGCAGCTATGAAAAATGGAATTAACACTTTCTTTTGTTTATACATCATCATTAACCATGCATCATAACTCAAAACTGGAGTATAGCTGGTGCTATGTTCTGACTATAATGGGAAGCAAATTACTTCCATTATAATCTTGGCTTTACCACTGTCTGTGAAAATTGGGTGCATTTCAAGGCTGCTGTCTGTTCCTTCCTCTTCCAGCCACAGTACTCTGCTCTACTACTGAGGCTGATGTGTGACTTTGGCCAAGACCTGTGCCTGAATTTTCCTATTGATTAGATTATGGTTGATGTTTGGCAGCGAGAGCAATATTTCTTAAGAAAGGATTTCTGTGCAAATCTTGGTAATAGTAGAAAAACAGTCAAAATGTTTAGAAAGCATCTCATTTTTTATATGATTGCTACCATGGATCATGTAAGGACATTGTCTTTATGAGGCAAAATACAGCTCTCTATTTTGTTTGATTTCATGATGTATCAGAAATATTTTTTTTAAGTAGTTTGGAACTGGGGGAAAATATTTACTTCATCTTGGTCATCGCGGCACAGTAACAGGCTCTGTTCTGCACAGTGAAATTTATTTTCTTAGTTACTACTTTCTTTATCTTGCTTTAAAAAAATTAAAAGATCAAGTTAATTCCTGGAAGCTGTTCTGTTCATGTAATCATAAAGCGCAAAGTTCCTATCACTCACTACCTTCACAACAGAACATACCTAATGGCATGGGGCCAGTCCCAAAATACTCCAGAGAGTTTGAAAGAAAGAAAAAGTCAGCCTTCAAGTACCACCAAGTCCCAGTGAAATTTGTATTACAATATTACCCAAATTCCATCTGTTTCCATCCTTCAGCTGTTCCAGCAGCACCAAGCAGCTGGAGTCTGGACAGCGGAACCAGAGAGGCCTTGCCATTCCTGTCTGCTCATGTTGGGAGCATCCTGGCCCCACCAGTGCCTCCCCGAAGCCTACCCCATGGTAAGGAATTGGCCAGTAGGTCTGCAGAAAAAGTCCTGCACTAATGTGCAGATAAACCATATGAAGGCCCACACTGACATTTTCCTTCTGTAAAAAGAAAAAGTAAAAGGAAGCGATTTTCCTGATTTTCTTGGCTGACATCAATCTTTAAAGCATCAGCAGTACTATGAACATGCTTTGGGACTGGAATTAGGCTTATGAGTGATGTAAACTAACCGGATGTCTTGCTAAAAGCTTTAGTCTACAAATAAATATTTATTGAGAACCAGTTATTGAAGAAAAAATGAGGTTTCAGATATTTAATGCTAAAGAGCCTGTTGTCTTGCCACGGGAGCCTTGATATTATATCAGCTGTGGGTGAGATTCTATAGATACTATTGAATTTTTATTCATTCTTTCTGTTAATGTGAACATTGGATTCCATGTAAAAGGACTGGTTTATAGGAAACTGACAATAGGTTTTCAGGATTTACATCTGTCTTCACTAACATCACAGAAAGCTTAAGGAATATGAACAGAAACATTGACTTACTGCTCTTTGATTTATCTCATTTAAGGTCACTATTCACTACATTTTGATGCCTTCCATCACCACCTTAACGATGCCCCCCCAGCACTGCCTGCACGTACACTGCGCAAGGTAAAGAGCTCTCTCTAACTACAGAATCCATCTAATTCAGTTGATGTACTGGGAGCAATTCCTTACCAGATAATTATTTATATTGACTCACTCCAGTGTTTGCCATGAGAGTTCAGTAGGAGATGTATCACTCTCTTATTATTTAGACTAGAGATTGAAGACCTGCGTGTTGTCACCTATAGACCAGGGATGGGGAATGTGTGGCCCTCCAAATGTTGTTGGACTGCAACCCCCATCATCCCTCACCATTGGCTATGCTGGCTAAGGCTGGCGGGAGTTGCAGTCCAACAACATCTGGAGGGCCACATCTTCCCCACCCCTGACCTAGACTTTCATTAAATTTCTATCCTACTGCTTCTGAGAGCTATCAGCTCATAAAAATAGAGCAATTAGAAACTAGTAAATGAGGGCTCAACTAGAATAGACAAGGGAGATCTGTGATCAGGACCTCCTGAGCCAGGAGTGGGGGGATTTAACCCCTTTCTCCTGCATCAGTTTCCTAGTCTATATCCTCTCCTGCAAGCTGCCATATGTCCCATGGGGGAAAACATACAAATACAATATGGTAGCATAGTATGAAATGTCATGATGTTGAAAAGAAACCCCTTTTGTTCTTTTACATAAACTAGTTGCCCCGATGATCAACTTTATCAAAAATTAATAATTGGGAGCCACAATTTTGCTCAATATGGTTTTCTGTAGCCCTCTGGCATTCATGACGGGAGAAGCCTGTGCCTTCCTCTCAGCTTACACTGGATTGTCCTCACAGTTGTGCTGGGCTTCCATGACTCTTGGAGCACCTCCAAAGTGCAACACAACTACAGAGAAGGCTGGAGCATTCGAAGTCAGGGCTGGCAGCTAGCCCCTAGCCTGAGCCCTGTAGCAAGGAAGGGGAAGTTTCAGGAAAGGGGGGGTGGCATGTCAGAGATTGGTAGCTCCTGAAACCATATGGAGATGCAGAAACATTTATTTAGGTAGTATCCAACTGTACCCCAGCACTAGTGCTAATGACGTTGTGCTAACATAAACCAGCGCTTGTGCAGTGTAACGAGCGTTTGCTAGGGGAATGGGGGAAAAGTGACAATTTGCTGGACATTGCCCTAGCAAGCACAAGTTACATTGTGCATGTGTTGGTTTGTGCTAGCATAAAGTCATTTGCATTAGTGCTGGTGCGCAGTTGGATGCTACCCTTTGTACGTTTTAACATGTGTATATCCACTCTGTGTTATTTTTCTTTTAAATAGTCACCTCTTCACCCGATTCCTGCATCACCCACAAGTCCCCAGTCTGGCCTGGATGGAAGCAACTCCACTCTCTCAGGCAGTGCCAGCAGTGGAGTGTCCTCATTAAGTGAAAGTAACTTTGGGCATTCATCTGAACCCCCTCCTCGAACTGACACTATGGATTCTGTCCCTAGCCAAGCCTGGAATACTGATGAAGACTTAGAGACACCCTACCTCCCTGTCAGGTACAGTCTCTCGGAGCCTGATGTTCTGGAAACTCTCAAATCCCAGCCATGCCGAAGCCACTCTGCTCCATCTGGAGTCATTCCTCAGGATGCTGTGGACCCTCCAGCTCTGCCCCCTAAACCATATCACTCCCGTCTCCCAAACATGGATAATGAGGAGGGAATGATTTTGGAAGAGGAAGAAAAACACCGGGCACTGCATCGCAAAATCTCCCAGCCAATTAGTGGTGCAAAAGATGAGCAGGCCAGAGTAGCATGGGAGCATGGCATCAGTGAGCAGTAGGCAAAACTATGAGTAAGAATAGTTTGCATGATCATTCCAGGTCTAAGAAACCAGAAGAGAAAGAGTTTATAAGAGGCTTCAGAGAAGAGGAAAAACTGAATTGGTTTATTCTCTGCTGCTGTGGGAATGACTGGAGCCAGAGACTGGGCCAGCATGTGCAGTTGCTGCTTTCCTTTTTATTTAATTTTATACTTTTCAGATTTTTAGTGGTTTGGGGTTTTGTCTATTTTTTGCAGTGGGTGCTTCATTCCTTCCACAGTTTATCAGACAGCAGGAAGTGATATATATGATGTTAGCTGTAGACACTTGCAGAAACTGAAAAGTATTAGAATTTTAAGGGGGGATGTGGCATGGAGTTTTTATAAGCTTTCCTCCCAGTTTTGAGATGCGCACAAGTTGAAGCAGTTGCACTAGGAATGTGTTTATTTGCTGTAGTAAGTGAATGCTCATTTCAAATTCAGGGATTCCATGAAGTGTCAAGCCAGAAGGTACACAGGTTAGAGGCACTGAAGCTTGCTTAGGAAGAAACAGGATCTTCCAGACTTGAGGCATATAAACTACTTTGCAGTGGTCTCTCTGCATTGCCTCAGGTGGTGAAACAATCTACCCAGTGCTTACTGGCTGCCATGTCAATTTTAAGGCATCATTTAAAACATACCCTTCCTAGTTTGTCACAGACATTTTGATTTCCTGCTTTTCCTATTGTCGCTGCCATCGGTTTTTACCAATGCTATTGTATGAGGGAAATACCTAGTCATGAGACTTGTAGCCCAGTCTTAGCCTTTCTGTGCCTAGGCCTAGACAGGTTGTTGACACTAGCAGTTTAGGAATTCAGAGAGTAGTAGCTTATGCCACAGCAACTAGGTAACTGAGCTAGAATAAAAGGAAAGGTTGAGCACATGCTTGACCTTTGCATGAAGGCTTTGTTGTTGTTTATTCGGTCAGTTGCTTCCGACTCTTCGTGACTTCATGGACCAGCCCACGCCAGAGCTTCCTGTCGGCCGTCGCCACCCCCAGCTCCCCCAAGATCAGGTCCGTCACCTCCAGAATATCATCCATCCATCTTGCCCTTGGTCGGCCCCTCTTCCTTTTGCCTTCCACTTTCCCTAGTATCAGCATCTTCTCCAGGGTATCCTGTCTTCTCATGATGTGGCCAAAGTACTTCAGTTTTGCCTGTTAATATCATTCCCTCAAGTGAGCAGTCTGGCTTTATTTCCTGGAGTATGGACTGGTTTGATCTTCTTGCAGTCCAAGGCACTCTCAGAATTTTCCTCCAGCACCACAGTTCAAAAGCATCTCTCTTCCTTCGCTCAGCCTTCCTTATGGTCCAGCTCTCGCAGCCATAGGTTACTACGGGGAATACCATTGCTTGAACTATGCGGACCTTTGTTGTCAGTGTGATGTCTCTGCTCTTCACTATTTTATCAAGATTTGTCATTGCTCTCCTCCGAAAAAGTAAACATCATCTGATTTCCTGGCTGCAGTCAGCATCTGCAGTAATCTTTGCGCCTAGAAAGACAAAGTCTGTCACTGCCTCCACGTTTTCTCCCTCTATTTGCCAGTTATCAATCAAGCTGGTTGCCATTATCTTGGTTTTTTTGAGATTTAACTGCAACCCAGCTTTTGCACTTTCTTCTTTCACCTTCGTCATGAGGTTCCTCAGCTCCTCCTCGCTTTCAGCCATCAAAGTGGTATCTGCATAGCTGAGATTGTTAATGTTTCTAACAGTGATTTTAACTCCAGCCTTGGCTTCATCAAGCCCAGCACATCGCATGATGTGTTCTGTGTACAGGTTGAATAGGTAGGGTGAGAGTATACAACCCTGCTGTACTCCTTTCCCAATCTTAAACCAGTCCGTTGTTCCGTGGTCTGTTCTTACCGTTGCTACTTGGTCGTTATACAGATTCCTCAGGAGGCAGACAAGATGACTTGGTATCCCCATCCCACCAAGAACTTGCCACAATTTGTTATGATCCACCCAGGAAGGCTAAGAATCTGCATAATCCAAACTATTATCTGTCATTGTACCATCTCCCCAAAAGCCTTTCACTGTTAGTGAACAGCTGCACTTCCATCTGTACCAGTATCACAGAAATACCATGATCTTCAAGCCCTTTGTAAACACAATAAAGACTGGGATTTTAAAGGTTGCCCATAGAGCAAACAAAACAAAAAATCTGTTTTGCTTCTTTTTTATAAAAAGACTAATGAGTAATGTTGGAGTGAGAAAGGAGCCACTTGTATTTAGACTCAAGAACTAGAGCAGCCATTTAACTTAACATGCCATAATTGTACATTTTAACCAAAGGAATTGTGGAACATGGTGCCATAAACTATGTGATAACTAATAATATAACTATGCTTAGAAAAGTTAGTAGAAAATATGTGAAGAAAAGAAATATTAACACACATTAAGCAATATGGCAAAGATTAGCAGAGTAAAACTAATAATGCAAGGTTAATTATCCATTGAGAGCTGAAGGATTTTAATCAGTGTTTATCACCTGTTTCATTCCAGAACCTTAAAAATGGCCCCAGAAATCATCTTTGTTCAAGATCCAGTTTTATTGTCCTTCCCTCTGAGGGATAAACAAACCCATTTATTTTACTTTTCATAGTGATGCCTAAAAGCACATTATGAAATGTTTTATACTAAAGGAGAATAGGAGCACAGAAAATGTAAAGGACTGACCCAGTGGCCAAAATTGCCAATAATTAAGTCAATCAAATAGTGCCTGTCTGCTAACAGGATATACATGATTAGCAGCATGGATTTCCTGTCCCCCTGCAGCCTCCTGCACACACTCAAAATTGTTCCAGAAAGGTTGGTGAACCTTTGAAGCAGATTTGGGGGTACGAAGGAATGCGGAGGGAGGAGAGGAAGGAGAAGACCAGCTTCAGGAGCTGAAGTCCACTTGTGCAAAAATGGGTGGAACCTAGAAACAGAGAACAAAGTCCTGATTTCCCTGTGCAATCAGTCACGATATACATTCCAAAGAAACAAAGTGAAGGGGACAGTGTACTCTTTGTATGGCTGAACTTGCTTTAGTCTGAGGTAAACTTCTAAGAGACTTTTCTCAAGTTCTCTCCAGTGCAAAACACATTCTGTCCTTATATTTCAACTAAGCAACATGACATGAAAAGGATATCTGGTTTTGTTGCAACTAGATTGAAAAATGTTGCATTCACTCTTATCTTTGGCCAACAAGCACTATTTTTCCCACTAGGAGAGGTGGCTTTCCAATGCCACCATAAATATCTCCTGGCAAGCACAATTTAAATGCAGTAGATACAGTTCAAGTTAATATTAGAATGTCAAACATCCAGCCAGTATAAATGTTACCCACCTAGCGCTCCAGGGGGATTCTTAAGGCATATCACCTTCTCAGAGTTTGAGAAACTTGCAGCACAATCCTAAGCATGTTTACTTAGAAGTGAAACTCATTCGAGTTCTATCGGACGTACTCCCTAATGTGTGCTTAGAGGTTTGCAGGCTAGGTGTAGCTAGGAGAAGTTTTTGATGTGAATAATGTTATGAAGGCTTCTTTCTACAGATCATTTAATGAGTTGGCAGGTGTAAACAAATATAAGCTACTTTCATAATTTTCCCATAATCATGAAGTTCCATGGAGAGAAGTAAATTTAGATACAAGTTAACGGGGAGGGTGGCTGTTGTTTTCCAATTGCTACACATGTGTGCTTTAGTGGCTTTTAAAGGGGGACAATGTGTGTTGAGTGTAAAATGAAATTTCCAGTGTATTCCATTTGCTGAATTTGAAACTAACCATTATATACATCTGGAGCCACAAAGTATAATGTAACTCTAGTTGGTGAATTGGGTATCCTATGCTGTATTACTTAAGCTGCTTACTAGATTTTCAGGCCATCAGCACAAGCCCCAGTGCATGGGAGTTGTAAGTTTCTATAAAATACATTGTGATAATTTATTTGGACACAGATAGCAAAATGGAAAATAGTTGGTTTACATTTCTGAACAGCAAAATAGCAGACACAATCATGGTGTCTTGGAAGAGGGTTGTTCTTGCCCTTTGGAGGAGACAATGTCAAAGACACTGGAGATTGAAAGGCAGGAAGAATTCATTCCATCATGCACTGGTAGTAGGAAATATAATTGGATTGTGTTACCAAAGCAAACGTATAGAGACTCCTTCCCCCACAAATACCTCCACAGTCACTTTTTTTTCTTTATTTCACCCTATAAGAGGGAACTGAAGCATATCCTACATGAGGAAGAATGAGCTAGCAGGAAGTTTGGGGAGGGGATATTATGATGCTTAATTCCCTTCCACCACTACCACACATCATGTTTCTGTGTAAATATCGCACTTGAATGCTGTGTATTTGTACAGGAAATTGAGCAAAAAATGTATAGATTGTGATGTCTGACTGGTACTCTGCCCTGTAAATGTGTTTTTAATCTATGGCAATCTGTTATTTAAAAAAAGAAAAACCACAAAAAAACCTTTAACAAGTTCTTTTTTTGTGTCTTCATGTTCAGAAAACCTATATTAACTGTAAGGAACAACAAATCTAAAGGAAAACAAAAAAAATGTACCAGAGTCCTAAAGATATTTCATTGTATATATTGTGATAGCATGTTTCTTGAAGCAACAAATAAGTGATGTGAATTCTAGGTGTAAATATCTGATGTTTTGTTTGGGGATTTTTCCTTCCCCATTCACTCAACTGCTGTGATGTGGAATTAAAGATTAATACCTGATATTAAAAAGTACTGAGCAGATGTACTCTCTGAGGTACTAAGGAAGTATTTATTCAGATGCCCCCAATGCATCTTACCCCATTTATTCTAGGTAAACTAGAGAGCGCACTTCATATTCTGTTGATATCCTCCTGCATTTACTATTCAGGTTATGGGGTGGGAAACTACTGAAGAAAAAGGAAAATGGGAAGATTGCTGCAGTCTACTTCGGGAAAACATATTTGGTCATCTACATCCAAGTGTCCCTCTTTTACTCAGCAGTGTTAACCCATATTAAAAAATGCTTTCCTGAAGATTGGTGGGTATCATTTCCATATTTTAAAAGCTAATTGTAAGCACTCATCACTAGAGGAGGGTGAAAGCTTATTGCAATGGAGAAAGAGGCTACCAATGCAGTGCTGACTAGAACAGGCTTGTCTGGCTCTCTGGGGCCCAAAGGAAGGTAGAATTACCCTTGCCTGAAGAATACCCTACCTGAAAATTCATATACATTCTCAATGCTTCTGACTAGTTTCTGTAATGGCATAGTACCATGCGGCAGCCAATTACTACTATGAGTCCGAGTTCATAAAGCAGCGTGGCACTGCCCCCCATTTGTTACTAGTCATGAGATTTTATTTATTTACAACATTCATATACCACTCCACATCTAAACAGATTCTAAAAGATAAAAAGGATAAAACTCCATATTAAAAGTTTAAACAACAACGCAAAACACCATACCAATAAAAACTCTGTCTGGTCAATCAAGGAAAGCTTCTTGAAATAAAGATGTTCTCAGCAGGAACTGAAAGCAACACAATGGTGGTGCCTGCCTGACCTCCAGAGGCAGGGCGTTCCACAAAAAAGGAGCCACCACACTGAAGGCTTTTCTCTGAATGGATTCCAGTTGTGCCATAGATCCATGTGAAACCACCAGGAGCATGCCATTTGATGACCTCAGTGACTGGGTAGGTTAATAAGGGAGAAAGCACTCTCTCGGGTATCCTGGTCCCAAGTTGTTTAGGGCTTTTTATGCTAGTACTAGAACTTTAAACCTGGCCCAGTATCAAATAGGGAGCCAGTGCAGTTCCCTCAGCAAAGGAATTGCATGCTGAAAAAGGGCAGCTCCTCACAACAGCTGAGCTGCTGTATTCTGCACCAGCTCCAGTTTCTGGATCAGCCTTATGGGCAGCCCCACATAGAGCACATTTCAGTAATCCAGACTTGATGTTACAAGCACCTGTATCACTGTGGCCAAGCTGTCCCTGTCCAGGAGAAGCCATAGCTGGCAAACCAGTCACAGCTGGTAAAAGGGCACTCTGAGCCACCATGGCCACCTGGAACACCAGTGACAATAATGGATCTAGGAGTACCCACAGCTACAAACCTGATCTTTCCAAGGGAGTGCAGTCCCATCCAGAATAGGCAATGAACCTATCTCCCAGACTCAGGAACCACTCACCCACAGACCTTCCATCTTCCCAGGATTCAACTTCAGTTTATTGGGCCTCATCCAGCCCATCACCAAGTCTAGGCACTGATCCAGCATGTGCACAGTCTCAGCTTCAGATGTCACAGGGAGATAGAGATGTGTGTCATCAAAAAACTGATGGCACTTGGCTCCAAATCCCCTAATGACCACTCTCAGCGGCTTCCTACAAATGTTCAGCAACATTGGCGACAAGTTGGTACCTCTGGAATCCCATAGATCAATTGCTAAGGGGCCAAGGAATGGTCACCCAATGTTATCTGCGGGATCGATTTCAGAAAGTAAGACTGTAATACAGAGCCACTGTAATACAGCCCATGGCATTGATCCAGGAGGATACCATGGCTGATGGTATCAAAACCCAATGAGAAATAGAGCAGAATTAACAGTCGCACTCCCTGTGTCCCTCTCCTGATAAAGGCCGTCCATCAGGGAAACCAAGGCTGATTCACTCCCATAACCAGGTTGAATCCTAACTGGAATGGGTCTACGTAATCAGTATCCTTCAAGAGCGCCTGCAGCTGCTCTGTCACTATCCTCTCAAGTACCTTCCCTAAGAAAGGGGTACTGGGTGGTAGTTGTCAAATACCATTGTGTCCAGAGTGGGTTTCTTCAGGAGTGATCGCACTACTGCCTCCTTAAGGACACCAGGGGCCACCCCTTCACACAAAGATGGATTTACCACTCCCTAGACCCACCCAGTCATACTCCCTTGGCTAGGTTTTATTAGCCCGGAAGGGCAAGATTCGAAAGGGCACAGAGTCGGTTGCATTGCCACAAGCACCTTGTCCTTGTCATCAGGCACAGCAACTGAAATTGATCCCACAAAATCAGGCAGATGGTGGCATCAGAAACCTCAGCTGGAGCTGCACTAACAACAGCATCAAGTTTGCTGTGGAGACAAGCGATTTTGTTCTCAAAGTGCGAAGCAAAAAGGATAAGGGCTCCATTCACTGAGGAGAGCATTAACAAACCCCAGATCACCTGAAAGAGCTCCGCTGGACAGCCACTCGATGACACAATGGAGGCAGCAAAGTATGCCTTTGCTGCTTGCACTGCCATGCAATAGGCACGGTGATGTGCTTTAGAGTGTGTTTGGTCATCTTGATTTCGGGTTTTATGCCATTTGCACTCTAGCTGGCATCCAGCCTGTTTCACTGACCACAGCTCCCCAGTATACCAAGGAACAGAGCAGGCTCCACAGTGCTGGAGAGGGCACTCGGGTGCAATCAAGTTGATGGCCCTCTGCATCTGGGCCTCAGCTGAATCACCAGCTCGCGCCACTGGAAAATCCCGAAAAGCATTTAGAAATCCATTTAATTCCATCATTCTCCTGGATGGACGATCCAAATGGGTCCCCCACCCCTGCAGGAGGGAAGTAATGCTGTGAGTTCACATCTCACCAGGAAATGGTCTGACCATGAAAATGGGGTAACTTGGACCACACACACACCCATTTTCAGACTACTCATATCACAGTTTGGAGCAAAGGCCTAATCAAGGGTATGTCCCACTTCATGTGTTGGGCTGATGACAAATTGAGACACCCCCACAGTTGTCACGGAGGCCATGAAGTCCCAACCGGGAGCTCTGGAGACCACCTCAGTATGGAAATTAAAGTCACCCAGAACCACTGTCCTGGGTTCCTCAAACACCACACTTGAGACCACCTCTGCCAGCTCAGTCAATAAGGCTGCTGGGCAGCAGAGTGAGCAGTACACCAGCAGCATCCCCAATCTGACTCTATGGCCCAGCGTCAGGTGCACACCCTCAAGACCTGCTCCAAGGTTGAGTGGTTTCCTGGTGAGCGAGATAAAAGTTCTGTAAACTACAGCGACTTCCACCCCACACCCCCACCCTTCCAGCCTATATTGGTGCTCCACAGAGTACCCAGGTAGGCAGAGCTGAGTCATGTCAGCTCCACCCAGCTCACCCACCCAAGCCTCAGTAATACACACCAGATTGGCCTTCTCACCCATGATTAAATCATGAATGAGCATGGCCTTATTGCAGACCAACCTGGTGTTAAATAGCACCACAAAACAGGAGGGCTCAGTGGATAAGCTACTAGGTACATAAGAGCTGGGAGGAGGGGAACAGTGTATAAATGGGGTCAGGACATCATTCTATCTGATGTCCCTACCACCTCATCCTGCCATATCTCCTTCTTCCCCTAGTCACTGGAATAGAGGTAGCACCTCCATGGGTCCCAGAGTCAGAGCTTTCCACCCTGGCTCTCACCCGGAGAGAATCCCACTTATAGCCAGTGTGATGTAGTGGCAAGAGTGTTGGACTAGGAACTGGGAGATCTGGGTTCTAGTCCCCACTCAGCCATAGAAGCTCACTGGGTGACTTTGGGCCAGTCACAGACTCTCAGCCCAACCCACCTCACAGGGTTGTTGTTGTGAGGATAAAATGGAGAGGAGGAGGATTATGTAAGCTGCCTTGGGTTCCTTGCAAGAGGAAAAAAGGCGGGGAATAAATGCAATAAATAAATAAATAATAACCACCACAGGCTCCCACCCTGGGCAGAAGGAGCCGTTCTAGCACACACAGCCCCTAGTCCCTGTCTCTCATCCAGGGAAGACAATAGCCATAAACCCCAAGGGCAGAACACAGATACAACTATCACCAGCTGATCCCTGTTCTCTCCTAGGAACACCTCCCACATACACAACAGGTATTAAACTAAATAGACAGACAGGCAAGAGAGAGCATTGGGGGCTGCTTGTATCTCTAAGGGGGCTGAAGGTCTCAAATGGCTCAGAGCCTCTGCCTCAGCTTGGTGGTCTCTCCAGCAGGTGTTCCCATTCAGCAATTGATGTCAGTTTAACACAAGGGAGGATTACTGGAAGCTGGAGGTGGGTAGTTGTAAAGCAGTTGTTTAAAGTATTAAAACAGTCCTCTTCCCCCAGCTCCACTCTCCTCACCAGTCACAAAATGCAGAGTGCCCAGTGTCCTTCCAAGTCTCCGCAGCAGGGTCTCTAAGAGACCTGAAGTCTCAAAAACCCAATGTTGCCAGATTTGACTTCTCAAACTTAGACCTTGTCTTTCTCTTTTCACAGGAACACCTTGGGGTCCACTGTACCTATTTTTTTAACCTATTCTCTCTCCGTTTGGGTTTATTTTGATTTCCCCTGGCTCTCTGATCATTTGGTGGACTACCTTCATAATCTGCCTAGTTTGAATATGTTATTGGAACAACCTTCTTGTATTTTTTATTTCTGTCTTTCATTTCTAACAACCTGTCTTTCTGGCTCCTTCCACCAACCATGCAAATGGAACTATCATTGGGTCATCTGTTCCTATTAAACACCTTATTCCACACCTAAGTCCTTATATCTAGGAGGTGTCAAATCAGGCTTCCAATCCTCTCCTGGACTCACATGTTCTGAAACTATTCCTATAACTTGAAATCTAAAGAAGTACTCTGTGACTATCACCTTCTCCTATTGAGTATCTATCTTCTCATCTGAGCCACAGTCATGAACTGATTACTCAGTATATACTGTATATATAGCTCAGTATATACTGTATTCTAATTCATGCCTAGTTTCCAAGTTTTTCCTCCTAATTCTGCCTCATCATTTTTCCTGTACCTGGAGCACAAGCTGGCATTTGAAAAGGTGCAGGGGAGGGGGGGCTGTGTAGGAATGGTAGGTTTCTGGGTTGTAAGTTCTTCCTCATAGCTAGTCCCATTATGTAGGATTATATTCACATGCTTGGGGTTATTTTTCCCACACAACCCTTCTTTTAATGGTAAGGGAGGAACAGATGAAACTTTTTCCTGTTCCTCCTGACAACAATTGTACTTCCATTCCTGTTCATAGCATTTTAAATCATCTACACTTGCTTCCAAAGAAGGTCCTCCAACTACTGAACAAATAGGCTTTTGTGCCTGCAGAGCTTTCAACTTATCTATCACAGCCATGCAGGAAGAATTCTTTTATATATAATATTCTTTTATATTTTCTGTGCAGTCTGCTGTTTCTTCAACTGCTGTGGCAAAACCTTGAGAGCACTTTCTAAGTCTGCATTCTTTGCACTGAAAGCTTCTGGTTGAGTTTCCAGCTGGTCTGCAATAGGTCTACCTGTTCCTTCAATCCCTCTTTTTCTGTGACCAAGCTCAAGTTCTGAATTACTGCTTGCTTTAACTCCCTCTCAGAATGTTCACTTTTCAACTACAATTCATTACAGTTTAACAAAGCTAGACTTGTCCAATCCCTTTCTTCAGTTGTCTGTACTAATCTAATACTCATGAGCCAAAGGCATGCATTCAGTTCCTTCATACTACCTGGCTTCATTTTTTCCTGCTCCACATCCTGGTCATGAAACTTACTCACACTACCCTCTTCAAATGGTTCCAGAAAAGGTGCTTTCCACCAAGGGTTAGGCCCTGTGGTTTCACAAATTTGTACCAATGTAGACTTCACTGCTATTGGAAGACTCCCTTTACTTATTAAAAGATCATTCAGGGGAACCTTAGCGTCCTTCCCCGTGTTCTCTAATTTTTTTCTTAGCATGAAACAGCTTTTTAAATAAATTTGGCATTGTGCCAAAAATAATCTTGGGGTACCCTATAACTCAGTAACCATCCAACAAATGATGTCTGCGGAGTGGCTTGGCTCTGTTTCCCTGTCTTTGGAAATGGCATGCTTTCCCAGCCAATGCACCACTATTAATTTGGTCCTGGACCTATACCAGTTCGGTTCTAGACACCCCGGTTGGTAACCAAGCTAAGTCCAAACAGGCAGACATCACTACAGACTAAAAAGTAAATTGAAATCTGTTTGAATGCTTAGAGTAAAAGATAATTACAAAAATTAAGAAAAGCATCATGGTAGTTATATGAATGTTAGAAGCTTTCCCTCTGACTGTGGCAGTGAAAGAGAATGTAACATAAATATAAGATTAAGTAAAAGAATTGCAACTGACAAAGCTGGCACTACAAATGTAGCAAGCTAGATAACAAATGGGGCATCTAACATTATTGTTTGAGTAATATGGCTCCTCCTCAGCTCTCTCCTTTTCTACTTGCAGTTTAAAGCCGAACTAAAACATGCTAAAATTGCTATTTATTTTTTTTTACTTCTTCCTGCACATTACTCGCATGTAAAAAACTAAGCTAAAGCATTACTAAATTCCCCTAGGGTCATGGAGAATTAGACTTAATATGGCTATGTTGTTAAATGGAGAAACTAGAGTGAGAAAATCAAAGTCTGAAAATTAAAATTAAGTGGTCTAAATAAAATTGTTTCTGGGATTTGAAGGGTTAACCAAATTTGGATTGAAAGGGTTAATCAAGTTTGGTTGTAAGATAACTTCAAGTCTGGAAATGATTCCAAGTCCATGTTGAGAAAATAAGACCAAGTCCCAAGTTCAGAAAAAAACCCTCTTAAGTTCTAACTTCAGAAACTAAAGAGTTAAAACTATTTGCAGTTCTAAAGGCTAAGAGTCTAAAGAGGTCCATAGTTACTCAAATCCTTGGGTCCAGTGGCCCACAGAAGATCAAAAATGAAGCAGCTAGAGAGAAAGGGAAGCAAAGTGAAGCAGAAGAAGACAAGACCTCTCACTACCTGTGCTTTTATACACTTGTTCTGGCCAGAGGTGGGGGTCCCAATGAGTGATGAGACAACCATCTTCCAATCAAAAATAAGGTGTGGTGGGTGATGAAACCACCTATTCACCAATCTGAAGGGAGGTGTCTATTTACCCCCTCCAACAATATGATGTTTTATGCCCATGCAGTTAATCTGAGACTTATTTAACCCTTTTAGTGCCTGATTAACAAGACATAGTGCTCTGCCTCAGTGGCAGGGTGTTCCCACCTAGCAATTGATGTCAGTCCAACACAAGGGAGGATTACTGTGAGCTGGGGGTGAGCAGTTGTAAAGCCGTTGTTTAAAACAGTAAAACAGTCCTCTTCCCCCAACTCCAGGTCTCCTCACCAGGCACAAAGTGCAGAATGTCCAGTCTAGTGTCCTTCCCTGGATGCGTAAAGTCGTCTTTCAGTCCATAAACATGCTCTTCATCTGAGCTTATGCCATATCCAGAAGCCCAGAAAGGAGCTACAGAGATAGGCTTGTAACAGCAGAAACATTTTTCCACCCATGGCAGTGTGCAGTGTGTACATAGCTAGGACCAGAACAGGGGAAGTTCTCCCATCACAGCCATGACAAATGATTAAGTACTTATGATAATTATTGTAGATGAATGTAGAAGCTAGAAACTATGCACAAAGCACAGCACACGGAGAACAAACTTGCCTGATACACAGTTATTTGGGGGGTCAGACTAAATGGATGAATGTTAGGGATGGGGGGAAAAACCTACTACAGTGCAACCTATATAGGGGAAATATGGTGGCATATTATGGGGCTAATTTGTGGTTTCTGTCTCAGCACATGTATTTTTAGTGTTGAATCTGGCAAATTAGTGTGGTGAGGATACAATGCTGAATCTGGAAGATCCTTGCACAAATCTCTGCTCTCCCATGAAACTCACTGGATGGTCTTGAGCAAGTCACACACGCTACATAATCTAAACAGGTTGGTTGAGAGGACCTTTCTAGACAATCATTGTATTGCACAATAAATGAGCAGGACATCAAACATCTTTCTTCTATTTAGCACATTTATTGTGTGGAAATCACATTTCCCAGCCCTCAGAACAGCAATATTTTGTTGCTGGAATAATCTTCCTCATGGAACACCCTCCTCCCCATGGAGATATGATCCCATTTGTTTGCCCAGGCATTTTACACTGGTTTGTTAAGCTGGTTAGGTAAATTGTTTGCATGTATTCCCTACCGTTTTTGCTGTAGTTTATGTTGTTTGTTTTAACTGTATATTATAATGGGCTTTTTAAAATTACACTTTATATACCACTCTGGTATTGTAAGCTGGAGAGCAGTATAAAAATACTTTTCAGTTCAGTTTTATTGTTTATAACTCTTGTTGTTGTTGTTCAGTCGTTAAGTCGTGTCTGACTCTTCGTGACCCCATGGACCATAGCACGCCAGGCCTTCCTGTCCTGCGCTCTCTCCCGGAGTGTGCTCAAGTTCATATTCATTGCATCGGTGATGCTATCTAGCCATCTCATCCTCTGCCGTCCCCTTCTCCTTTTGCCTTCAATCTTTCCCAGCATCAGGGTCTTTTCCAGGGAGTTTTCTCTTCGCATTAGGTGGCCAAAAGATTTGTGCTTCAGCTTCAGGATCTGTTCTTCACAATATAACAGACAGAAAAGGCTACAAAAGTAAAATAAATATTACAAAAGTAAAAATGGACAAATTAAACATACATAAAAGAAAATGACTAATAATTTGGAATAAGCTAAAATTAATAATAGAATTCAATAATACTAATTTCCTACTTTTATAAGGGCACAGTCCCATCGATTGTGCCCTCAGTGCTCAGAAGCCCCTGAACTTGGAGGCATCCAATCATCCAGTGCAGGGCAGGAGGAGCGGCAGAGGTGATCTTCACCTCCCCATCCTGCCACCCTTCAGATTTCGCCAGACATGCTTTTTAGCCCATCTAGCCAGGCACTTCAAAGGGGGAGGGGAGGAGGCTGGGGATGTGGGGTTTCGAGGTATCCAGCCATCCCCAGTCTCCTTTCCTCCCTCTCCCCAAAGCCTCTGCTAGATGAGAGAAATCACCTGTCTAGCTAAAATGCAGAGCGGAAGGCACAACACGCCTCCCGCTCTCCACTGGGTATTCGTAAGGCTTACAAGTACCCAGGGTGCATCCCATGGGATTGTGCCCTTACAGTCTTAAGAGATGCAAAATCTACCCAAGGAAACACATCTTTGTGTGTAATTGAAACTCCGATTTTGCTAGTACATGATATCTCTGGAGCTCATAAGTCTCTGAATAACCAATTTTTTTGTAGTAAACACATCATTTTCTGATACCGAGATTTTTCCCTTGATGGACTGAAGCTCAGTTGATCCAGGTAACATAATTTTGCTAAGTGATGCTCTATCATTCCCTTAATTTTAAACCAAAAAAGACAGCTGGCATATATTAGGTACTGTGTGTGGGGGGGCAGTATCTGGGATCCCCAAGATGGTTCTTAAGATTCTGTTCTGGATACCATCTAACTCATCTGAGACTTGAAACCCCCAGATCTCTGATCATACAGCATTTGGGACTGAATTTTTGGTTTTATTAAATTCATGATAGGGAACATCTGCCTATCCTGCAGCAGTATATGAACATTTGAGGACCCTGCTTGTAAACTGTTATGACTTGAGCATTGCAGCCTTGATGTGGGGTTGACATGAACATGAGGCAGCAAATAATATGCCCAGATAGCAGTATGTGGGCATCTGCTCTACCTCAGTGTGGCCTATGTGCCATTTATGTTTTTTGAAGCTACCTCTAAAGACATCACCTTTGTTTTGTCATAGTTGTTCATTTGTTGACTTGACAATATACTTCCAGATTGGCCAGAAGCTTACTAAGACCACCTTGGGTATAAAAGAGAAGGACCATATCATCTGCATACAGTAAGAGAGGGACTTTTCTTTCTCTAATTAATGGAGGGGGGAAATTGTAATTGTTCATATATGATGTGATGGCTTCAGGTTTCAGTGTCCTTCACCTGGCAGAGCCCAATTTGAATGCCTGAAACCCCTCATCATCATAATTTTTTGACTCTAACCATGCAGACATCCTGACAACAACTTCTAGTCAGACCCTTTCCCCATCCCTCCCCCACCAACCTGCTTTTTGTAACATCTTGCCTAATGAAGAGATCTGCAGCTCTTGAAAGCTTGCACATTTTATGTGATCTTTGAGTTAGCCTAATAAAGGTATTATAGTACATGGATTTTCGAAGAAGAACAAGAAATTGAACAAAATGAACTGATTTTGTTCAATGGCGAATAAGGAACTATTTAGCACACTGGATGCATTAGCTAATCCATCTCTAACTTTTGCAAAATTCATGGAATACTGGAAATAGGTGATACTACAGTCCACCTTGGTAATCCCAAACCCACCCTTTCTGATGTATAGAATAGAAGCTGTGGGAATATTTCAGTGGTAGCAAAAAAAAAAAACTTGTGGAGGAAGAGAGAAGCGTACACAAAAGAGGCAGTGCTTGGTTGATAAGTGCCAGATACGTGGTCCAGTCTTAGTGTAGTAAACAAAGCATTTGATAGAGGTCTTTGAGTTAGATACTCAGTCTCAGTGGCTGCTAACTTCAGCAAAGTGAGACATTCATCTGCTACTGAATAACACAGGGAGAGAAATAGTACAAATGCTGGAACAGTGGGTACAAAATTGTGTTCCCTTTCTCTTCCATAGGTGGAGGAACCTTAGGGCACCATTTCTATCTAATGCCTTTTCAACATCTGCATTTCCCCCTATTAAATTGACCCCATCCTACTTTTAGCCTAATCTCTATGAGCTGTGCCAGACAGTTTTCTAATGGGCAAAGGAATATCTAGACTGAGGAAGGCTTTCTAGGGCAAAAATGGAATGGTGGAAATACACTAGTGAAAGACACAGAAGAACCAGAAGCTGTCTCCAGAGCTGGTTTCAGTCATTGGTGAATGCTGCTCTAAGGAACATTTGGCCATGGGTGAATTTGTTGCTGAGAGTGGTGTGGAGAAAGGTGGTCTGGTTCTGCCCTTCCTGTGCTGCTTATTCTACTTCTCCTGCTATCTGGGGAGAAGTACAGTAGCCTCTCTACAGTTCTATTCCATTGCACAGTTAAGAAACTTGTGCCAGTGCATGTGGGTGATAGACAGAAGGTGTATGTCTGTATACATGAACATAAGAAGAGCCACGTTGGATCAGACCAAGGGTCCATCTAGTGCAGCATTCTGTTCACACAGTGGCCAACCAGCTGATGACCAGGAACCCACAAGCAGGACACAAGTGCAAGAGTACCCTCCTGCCCATGTTCCCCAGCAACTGGTGTACATAGGCATGGTGCCTCTGGTACTGGAGGTAGCACATAGCTATCAGGACTATGGTAGCCTTCTCCTCCAGGTATTTATCTAACTCCCTTTTAAAGCCATCCAAATTGGTGGCCATCACTACACCTTGTCGAAGTGAATTCCATAGTTTAACCATGCAGTGTGTGAAGTACTTCCTTTTATCTGACCTGAATCTCCCACCAATGAGTTTCATGGGACGTCCCCAGGTTCTAGTATTTTGAGAAAGGGAGAAAAATGTCTCCCTATCCACATTCTCCACACCATGCATAATTTTGTACACCTCTGTCATGTCTCCCCTTACCATCTACTGTCATGTCTTCTCCAGGTTAAACACTCACAGCTGTTGTAACCTTCCCTTATAGGTGAATTGCTCCAGCCCCTTGATCATTTTAGTTGCCCTTTTCTGCACTTTTTCCAGCTCTACAATATCTTTTTGTTTTGTTTTTTAGGTATGGTGATCAGAAGTGTACACAGTACTCTTAAGTGTGGTCACACCATAGATTTGTATAAGGGCAGTATGATATTGGCAGTTTTATTCTCAGTTCCTTTTCTAATTATGCCTAACATGGAGTTTGCCCTTTTTACAGCAGCCGCACATTGGGTTAACATTTTCAATGAACTGTCCACCATAACTCCAAAATCTCTTTCTTGGTTGGTCACCGCTAGCTCAGATCCAGTCAGGTTATACCTGAAGGTGGGTTTTTTTGCCCCAACATACATCACTTTACATTTTCTTACACTGAACCGCATTTGCCATTTGGATGCCCATCATTTCCCCCAAAAATGTATTTGTAAAATAACCATGTTTAAACATATGGATTATATAAATTAGATACTCTGTAATTAATCTAAGGTAACGGATTTTACAGTTTAAGGAATCAATTCTTGGTCTTAAATCATAAGATCCATGCTATATAAATAAATACTCTTGATTATGGTTTGTTTGCATTTTCATCACTCTTAACAAAGATGTGGCTATTAGCTAACGTGCTCTCTACTATTCAACAGGTACCTGATATACCATACTCTTGCAAACAGTCTTGTAGATGGGTGGGACACTTTATCTTCTTCCTAACTTGGCTCTCATGTCCTATGAATCACCTCAGCAATCACCCTTCCATTCTAGGTACAGCTAGCAGTTCTGCTGAAGTTCACAAGAGGGAGCTGCTTTCCATTCCTGGCAAAACTGGTGGAGATAACAGGTTGAAGCTAGACTAGATTCCTTCTGGTGAGCAAAAAGTTGTCTTCAACACCTGTTACTGAGTGAGCAAAAAAAAAAAGGGCTACATCTACCTTAGTCAATGAATATGGAAAATTGTGAGAATTATTCATACGTGTATACCCAATATAAAATATAAAAACAATGGACATTCCTGTCCATTTTATAATCTCATGCTGCTGCAATTATCTGCCAGTTTAGTAGGACATTATTGTTTCTGTGGGGAGTAGCAAGAAATATCTGTAGGGAGGGCTTCTTTATCAGTCTGGGACATGATCCAAGTAAAAGGAGAGTCCAAGCTGTGTCTTGCAAAGAAATGTTTGTGTAGTGTCAAATGTGCTTTTGCATACTTGGGGTCTCAACCATGCATCAATGATTCCAAAGGGGATTTTACTTAGACGCTTCCATTGGATGAATGATTTTGTGTTTCTGCTTTTGGGGGTTTATAATTTGTTTAAAGTTTTGCCTTTTGAGGATTTGGCTCTAGTTTGTTTTATCTCCCACCCTGGCTTGGAGTATATCACACTAGTTGAGGATGTAAGAAGAACCTTGTGCCATCAGACAAAAAAGCCTATCTAGCCCAACATTCTGTTCCCACCGTGGCCAACCAGATGGCTATGGGACACCCGCAAGCAAGACACGAGCGTAATTAGCATCCTCCCACTCATGCTCCCCAGCAACTGGCATTGAGGCATACTGCTTCTGATCCTGGAGCGATTATGTATCTATCAGGACTAGCAGGCATTGATAGCCTTGTCCTCCATTAATTTGTTCAATCCTCTTTTGTTGTTGTTCAGTCGTTCAGTCGTGTCCGACTCTTCGTGACCCCACATCTTGCTGAAGTGAATTCCATAGTTTAACTATATGCTGTGTGAAGAAGTACTTCCTTTTATCTGCCCAGATTCTCCCACCATTCAGCTTCATTGAATAACCCCAGGTTCTAGTACTGCCAGAGGGAGAAATCCTCCCTGTTCACTTCCTCCACACCATGCATCATTGTATACACCTCTATCATGCGTCCCCCCACCCCTTACTTGTCTTTTTTATAAGCTAAAAAGCCACATATGGTCCCACCCCTTGATCATTTCGGTTGCCCTTTCTGCACCGCTCTGGCCCCCCGGAAAAAAATAAATTCTGGAACTAGCACAGGTTTCAAGCATATGTGGCTCATCCCATTTTTAAGACCAGCGTTCCTGGCTGCTGCTGGAAATATCCCTTCTTCCTACCCCAGGCAGTGCTTGAACTCCTGTTTTCCAAGCCACATACCTTCCAGATCAACGGGAGCCTACATAGGGCGCTCCCCCCTCTCTCTCACCGCCCCCGTAAATCCTGGCGCTGGCTGCATGTACATATGATGGTTTGTCTCATTTTCGGACGGTTCTCCCTGGTGACTGGTGCAAACGCCCCTGCCCCTAATCAGGGGCTGTTCTTGAACCCCTGCCGCCAAGCACGTGATCCCAGCTTGACGTTCCAGCCCACGTTCGCCTCCCGAGGCTTTCAAGAGTAAGTCCTGAACCATTATTACTTTTGCTTCTCCACCTTTTCTGGGGGAGTTCCTGGAACGGAGGAACCGGCTTGTGGCTCTGCACCCGACCTCCAGGCCGAGCAGCCTCCCCGCGGCGGCCCTCTCGGGTCGAGCGCCGTTCCGCCTCGGCTCTTCTTGTCGGCTCCCTCCCCGCCGGCGCGAAGGGCAGGGATGAGGGGCGCGCGGCCCTCCCGGGCCGGCTGGACTGCAACTCCCACAATCCCTCACCATTCGCTATGCCGGATGGGAGTCGCAGTCCGGCAACATCGGGAGGGCCGCGCGCTCCCCGCCCAGCTCTACGCGAGCACGTTTTGGTGGGAGTTTACCGCGCTCGATAGGACCGGCGAAGCGCCGGGGCGGGGCGGGGCGGGGCGGGGCGGGGGGACGTCCGTGGCTATTCGTCCCCGTCGCAGTCTGTCCGCCCGCCTGCCGCCTCAGTCTCTGGCGTCGGAACATGCCCTAAGCAAAGATGGCAGCGCCCTTCCCCCGCGGAGTTCACCTTTGCCCTAAATAAACATGTCTCCGCGATTGGGCACGGTTTGCGGGAGGTGCGCGTCTCTCTCGGTTCAGTCTGTGGCCGTTCATCCAATCGGCGGCCGCCAACTCTCCCGTCCCGAAAGCCGCTTCGCCAACCAGGAAAGGCAGCGTGGAGACGGGGGGCCGAGTGGCCCAATAACAACCTCGGACGTCACGGAAAGGGATAACGGGCCGCCAATGGGGCCGCGCGCGGGCGGTGGGCGCGTCGTCGAGGAGCCGGCTCCGAAGGGGCTTGGTGCGAGCAGCCGAGGCGGGTTCTGAGAGGGAGGATGCGGGCGGCCAACGGGCTCTGGGCGGCGCTGGCCTTGCTCCTGCTCCCCGGCGGGAGCCGCGCTCTGCGGCCCGGAGAGTGCGAAGGTGAGTCCGCGGGAGGTCGGGGCCTCCCCGGAGAGCGGCGGCGGGAGGGGCTGGCCAGCGCGGGCCCCGTCCCGGGACGGTGCCAGTCCTGCCTCACCCGCTGGTGAGGCGCGCCCCTCGCTGTCGAAGGGAGTAGTACTGGGGCACCTCGCAGGGTTGTTGTGCGGGAGGAACTGGCCGCGCGGCGGCCAGCGTGTGAATCTCAGTGGAGGAAGCCCAGCGCCCGCGGCCGTGATGGCTGCGAGGATGGAGAAGGAGCTGCATTCCGCGTGGCCTGCCGCTGGCCGCCCCGTTGGAGCGATGCCTGTTGCCAAGGGGTCGCAAAACGTTCTTAGAAAAAGTTGGTCTAAGGCAGCTGCCCCAGCCTGGTGGCCATGTTGTCTGGAGGTGATGGGAGCTGTACTCCAAAATATCGGGGGGTCTCCAGGTTGGGGAGGCTGATGCAAGGAGTATGGCGGACCCGCTCGTTTGGAAGGAACTTGAGGTTTATGTTTCTGGAAAGAGGGACAGATGCGTGGGGAATAGATGTCTGCCCCCTAATCAGTGTTGGATACTACTTCCATGGTCATGAGAAGAAGCTGCTCAGTTTCCTGTCGTCACTACTAGCTAAGGAAGGATGATGGAACTTGTACGGTGTTTCTTTCTGACTCATAGGTAATCTTGGCTTTGAGCTTGATGCTGACTAGCATAAGCAGTGGAATGCAACTACAATGCCATGCGCTAATGCAATTTGCAGTTCACATACATGGGTCCTCCCTTGTACCTCTTTGCAAGTGAATACTCCCACAGGCTGAAGGTCTTTTCCCATGTACTTTTGTTTCTGGTCACATACTAAAGTAGCGGTAGCGTGAGTGAACTGCATACTCTTGTAAGAGGACAGTGTTCTCAGTTTCCTCACTGTCCAGTCCTCATTGTATGAACAGTGATTTGAGTAGCTGCTTTTATTAATGCATATTTTTGTTCCAGGACTAAGTTTGAGCCAGTGTTTATGGAAGTGTAATTCAGAAGTTACCTTTCAGTGTTAAGACCCATCCCTAGAATATGTGAAATAACCGTGTTCTTAAACATATGAAGAGTGCTTCTGTTTCACCACTGATAAATCTTATTTATGTAACTGCACACAGCTGGAATTTCCAGTAGGGGTTTCTGGGAAAGTGTGTGTCATTCCCCTTAGCACCTTTTCATTTCAGAAACTATCTTTTGGCTGCAGACTTTCTGAATAGATGACCAGCAAGAGAGGGCTCAGCCAAGGCAAAAGCATCTTGTAGGAATGTTGCTAAGGGCAAACGTTGCAGTGCCATATCTTATGAAACTTGTCCCACTAGCAGATTTACTTACTTATTACGCTTAGATCCCACCTCTCCTCCAATGAGCTCAAGGTAACATGTGTTCTCTTCCTACCTACCTCCACCTGCCCTTTTATCCCTTTAACAACCCTGTGAGGTAGGTTAAGCTATGAGAGTGACTGGCCCAAGGTCACCCAGAGAGGTTCATTGCTTAGTGGGGATTGAAACTTAGGTTTCTTCAATCCTACTCAAACACTCCAGCCACTATATCAGATTGTGCTGAAATAAGGATGTTTTATTTTGACTTGTAAACATGTAGTGATGGTTTCCCTTTCTCATGACTTAGACAGGCTTATCACATATCATTTAGCAGTACCAGCCAGGAGATGGAAGAGTCAAGGAGTAGTTTGTTCCTCTAGGAAAGCCTACTTGTACTTTGAGACAATTAGGAAAATGAACATTGTGATCAGCTCAGTATTAGATTTGGGAAATAAAAATATTTTCAATTATCCATAAACCAGTTAAGTTGAATACTTTGATTTAAGCTGTCCTGCTGAAGATGCATAAATACACGTTTACCAACTTAACTAACTTGTGCATTGCAGCCATGTTTTCTTTTGCACTTGAATTTCTAATTATTCCATTTGAGTGCATCATACTTCATTGATGAAAAAGAACACCCTTTGGAGTGTCAAACATCCTTCTCACATTACACTGGCAATACTGAAGCTGCTGCTGCATGATTCCTTCCAGAACTGCCTGACAGAGCCCATAATGAGGCTTCTCTGGATAGTAGAGTAATGCTGTTGTGGCTCCTCCATTGTAGCCTGGCCCTTCTTGCATTATGCTGGTGGTGCAGGAAGGAGCAATACTCCAGTAGTGCCAATGCTTTCTAATGTCATCTGTAAACCCCAGTCATCAAAGGTCTGCTGTCTGTCACTGCATAACTGCTGTTTCTGGTGATTCCATGACAGGGGAAAGACCTTAAAATGTAAAGCCAGACTCTGATTTAAAAGCAAGCAAATATTAGAAGGACTTATGTTGTCTCTGCAAAAACTGAATGAAACAAACTAGGCTTATTACAAGGTAACAAACACAATCTCCATTTTCTGACTTGGCAAGAGGAAGGTATATAGTGTTCGCCATACATGCTTCGACATAGAGTGCTGTAGCAACTTGAAGCTATAGAACTCACTTTCAGTGAATTCAGCTAATGCTTGCATTGCATGATGTCTTTCTCCCTTGTTTCTTTATTGTGATGTCCATTTGTGTTTAAGTTGCCTGCATTTTTAAGAAAGGCTTAACAGGCTAGTTCGAGGATTATTTGTCTTTGTTTCTGTCTACAGTGTGTATGACATTTCTGGGAAGATTCTACCAGAGCCTACAGGACAAGAATGTTGAGTTTACACCAAACAGTATTGAAAAAGAAATTTTGAGTTTCTGCAAAGAGGCAAAAGGCAAAGAGAATCGTCTGGTAAGAAGTGGTGATCAGGTTCAAGTTCTGGGGATAATCAGATGAAAAATGTAACTTGAAACAAAGGAGGTAGTAAACTGATCAAAGTTTTTACAAGATAAAGCCGGATAAAGTATTGAGGTCTGACAAGTACTACTGAAAGCTGCGCGGGGGGAGAGGGAGATTATTTATTTAAAGTATTTCTGTTCCGCACTTTGTCCCAGCAACAGGTTCTCCAAGATGAATAATCTGTTCAATTAAAACAATACAACTATAAGAAAAGCAGCATAGCAGTAACAATATGAGGCAAAACAAGACTCAGATCTCTGTATTAAAAGCATGGCAAATAAGAGTTATTTTACATGTTGAAATAACTCTGTGATGGGGCCAGCCAGACCTCCTGGTCAGAGAGCTCAAGAACCTGGGCACCACAACAGAGATGGGCCTGTTGTGTGAACCCACCATCTGAGTCTCTATCTGGAATAGGAAACAGAGTACAATCTCCCTTGAGTGACTGGGCAGAATCCTGTCAGGAGAGACTGTCTTCAAGTACCCTGGTCCCTAACCAAGGCTTTAAAAGTGATAACCAGCACTATGAATTGGGCGCAGAAACAAACCAGGAACTAATGAAATTGGTACAATTGGAGTTGCATGATATTAAAAACAAAAAACAGCACTAGTTATAATGTCTTCTGCTGCAGTTTGTGCCAGGTGAAGTCTGAATGCTTTTCAGAGTCAATCCCACATGATGTAGTACAGTAATCCAACCTGTGTGTGTGAGACAGTGTGGTTTCTTCAGGAAATTGTGAGCTGGCACACCAGCCTAAGCTGTGCAAAAGCACTCTTGTCAATAGCTAGCACCTGGGCATCTGGGAGCAATGCTGTATCCAGGAGTATTTCTAAGTTGCAGATCTGTTTTTTCCCCTCAAGGGGAGGATAACCCTGATCAAAACAGGCTGTATCAACTAAGGAGTAGACCGTCTGTCTTGTCTGGGGTAAAGTCACCCTTGTTTTTAAACAAGTCTGTCCAAACAGTACCTTGAGATCAGGTACAGCTCCAGTCAGTTTCAAGTGCTGCTGGCAAGTATGGGTGGTCGTAGCTGTGAAACAGTAAGGTGTAATTGTTCAAGAGTGGAAGCTCACTCTCCCCCCCTTCTCCAACACTGGAGTAAATAGGGATAGGAGGGATGTCATAAGCAGAGGTGGGTTGGGTGGAATGATTGTGTGTTGTTCTCTTGAGACTTTGAGGCCTAATATGGTTTTAATGTGTGATGGGTAAGGACAGTAAACCTAGTTGTGTCTGCTGCACCTTGTCTCCTTCCCAGGCTCCCCGAAGATCTCCTTTTAAGCAATCCAGTCTATCAGCAAAATTAAGGAAAAGCCAGATAGCCACATTGATCTGTTAGTGTGTTGTGCCTCACTTTAGACAAAGTCCTATCTCTAGCTAGTAGAGGCTCTGAATTATGCATTTAATCTTCCATGTTTCATATAGTGGGAAATGAACACCTCCTTAGAGCACCAAGAGCTTCATAACTGTAGAAAGCAGAACTATAGTGACATTGTTTTCTTTCAGACTATGAAAACTTCTTTTAAGCTAACAACTGGCATCTTCATATATGAGACAAATTTGACAAGGCTACTGAAAAGAAGGCGCAACACAGGACTTTAAAAAATCCTTATGACCCATTTTTTGTTTCCCCTCTAGTGCTATTATATTGGAGCAACCAGTGATGCAGCCACCAAAATGATTAATGAGGTGTCAAAACCCCTAAGTAATCACATCCCTGTTGAGAAGGTTTGTGAGAAGCTGAAGAAGAAAGACAGTCAGATCTGTGAGCTGAAATATGGTGAGTACAAACAGATGTTGGTTACAGAATTGATTAAGAACTTTAGAAGGATCAGACAGAAGGCCTATGTATCCCGGCATTCTCTTCCCATAGGTTTCTGCTTGACCACTGTGGGAAGCCTACAAACAGGACATGAGTGCAGTAGCACCCCCCTCTTGCTCATGTTCCCCAGCAACTGGTGTTGACAGGCCTACTGCCTCTGATACTGGAGGTAATATATAGCCATCATGACTAGTAGCCATTGAGAATCTTATTCTCCATGAATGTGTCTAATCCCATTTTAAAGCCATCACTGTATCTTGT
Organism: Heloderma suspectum; assembly: GCF_057233095.1. Lineage (NCBI taxonomy): Eukaryota > Metazoa > Chordata > Lepidosauria > Squamata > Helodermatidae > Heloderma > Heloderma suspectum. The sequence continues at coordinate 283,948,153 of NC_139459.1, forward strand.
AGCAAATTCCATAATTTATTATGCCCTCTGAGAAGTATTTCCTTTTGTCCTGTAACCCTTTGCCATACAACTTCATTGAATGACCTCAGGTTCTAGGATTATGAGAGAACAACTTCTCCTTATCCACTTTCTCTACACCATGCATAATTATGTACACCTTTATTGCGTGTCCTCCCACCACCTCACCTTTTTTTTCCTGAGTGATTGGACTTCACTGGTTATTTTGGTTTTAATGTACTCATCTTCTAAGGTGATTTTGAGTTTGCTTATGCAGAAAGGTTCTTATAGGCAAGATCTCTAGCTTTAGGCTAGGTCACTTTGTGTAGAGCTTTCCCTTGTAAAGGGATCTTATGATCAGCAAACTTCTAATCCTTCTGATAATCATGATTGGGGTTCTATCAAGACTCCAGTACAGAGGTAGGTCTGTCTTTTATAGAGAATGAATTGCACAAAATGAGTCCAAGTGTTTGGTCTCTAGAATAGAATTCCTGTTTAATTGTGGGAAAGTGGCAGAGGGAAAGCCTCTCGTGCTGCAAGCATAAGTTACTTGGGAGTACGACCCATATCAGTAAGACTGCATATCAGTTCAATGAAGGAGAAAGGGTTGTTGTTGTTGTTCAGTTGTTGAGTCGTGTCCGAGTCTTTGTGACCCCATGGACCATAGCACGCCAGGCCTTCCTGTCCTCCGCTCTCTCCCGGAGTGTGCTCAAGTTCGTATTCATTGCATTGGTGATGCTATCTAGCCATCTCATCCTCTGCCGTCCCCTTCGCCTTTTGCCTTCAATCTTTCCCAGCATCAGGGTCTTTTCCAGGGAGTTTTCTCTTCGCATTAGGTGGCCAAAGTATTTGAGCTTCAGCTTCAGCATCTGTCCTTCTAATGAGCAGTCAGGGTTGATTTCCTTTAGGATCGACTGATTTGACCTCCTTGAAGTCCAGGGGACTCGTAAGAGTCTTCTCCAGCACCACAGTTGGAAGGCATCAATTCTTCGGCGCTCAGCCTTCCTTATAGTCCAGCTCTCACAGCCATACGTTGCTGCTGCGAAAACCATAGCTCTGATTATACAAATCTTTGTTGGCAAGGTGATGTCTCTGCCTCTTACTATGCTGTCTAGGTTTGCCATAGCTTTCCTCCCAAGGAGCAAGCGTCTTTTAATTTCATGGCTACAGTCACCGTCTGCGGTGATCTTGGAGCCCAAGAAAATAAAATCTGTCACTGCTTCCATTTCTTCCCCTTCTATATGCCAGGAAGTGATGGGGCCAGATGATCTTCGTTTTTTGAATGTTGAGTTTCAAACCAGCTTTTGCACTCTCCACTTTCACCCTCAACAAGAGGCTCTTTAGATCCTCTTCACTTTCTGCCATTAGGGTGGTATCATCTGCATATCTGAGGTTGTTGATCATTCTCCTGGCAATCTTAATTCCGACCTGTGATTCATCCAACCCGGCGTTTCTCATGATGTACTCTGCATATAAGTTAAATAAGCAGGGCGACAATATGCAGCCTTGTCGTACTCCTTTCCCAGTTTTGAACCAATCGGTTGTTCCATGTCTGGTTCTTACTGTTGCTTCTTGACCCTCGTACAGGTTTCTCAGGAGACAGGTAAGGTGGTCTGGTACCCCCATCACTTTCAGAATTTGCCACAGTTTGTTGTGATCCACACAATCAAAGGCTTTAGCATAGTCAATGAAGCAGAAATAGACGTTTTTCTGGAATTCTCTTGCTTTCCCCATGATCCAGCAAAAGTTGGCGATTTGATCTCTAGTTCCTCTGCCTCTTCGAAACCCAGCTTGTACTTCTGGTACTGCTGAAGCCTAACTTGTAGGATTTTGAGCATAATCTTGCTGGAATGTGAAATGGGCGCAATTGTACGGTAGTTTGAACAGTCTTTGGCATTGCCCTTCTTTGGAATTGGAAAGTAAACTGACATTTTCCAGTCTTGTGGCCACTGTTGAGTGTTCCAAATTTGTTGGCATATTGAATGCAGCACTTTAACAGCATCATCTTTTAGGATTTTAAATAGCTCAGCTGGAATACTGTCATCTCCGCTAGCTTTGTTGTTAGGAATGCTTCCTTAGGCCCACTTGACTTCACTCTAGGATGTCCAGCTCAGGTTCAGTGATTGCACTATCATGGCTATCAGGGACATTCAGATCTTTCCTGTAGCGTTCTTCTGTGTATTCTTTCCACCTCTTCTTAATCTCATCTGCTTCAGTTAGGTCCCTGCCTTCTGTGTCCTTTATCATGCCCGTCTTTGCACAAAACGTTCCCTTGAGATCTCTGATTTTCTTGAAAAGATCTCTAGTCTTTCCCATTCTGTTATTTTCCTTGATTTCTTTGCATTGTTCATTTAAGAAGGCCTTCTTGTCTCTCCTTGCTATTCTCTGGAACTCTGCATTCAGTTGGGTGTATCTTCCCCTTTCTCCCTTGCTTTTCACTTCCCTTCTTTCCTCAGCTACTTGTAAAGCCTCATCAGACAGCCACTTTGCTTTCTTGCATTTCTTTTTCTTTGGGATGGATTGAGTTGCTGCCTCCTGAACAATGTTATGGACCTCCGTCCATAGTTCCTCAGGCACTCTGTCTATCAGGTCTAATCCCTGAAATCTATTCCTCACCTCCACTGTATATTCATAAGGGATATGATTTAGGTCATACCAGAATGGTTTAGTGGTTTTCCCTACATTCTTCAATTTAAGCCGAAATTTTACAAGAAGCAGCTCATGATCTGAGCCACAGTCAGCTCCAGGTCTTGTTTTTACTGACTGTATAGAGCTTCTCCATCTTTGTCTGCAAAGGACATAATCAATCTGATTTCGATATTGACCATCTGGTGACGTCCATGTGTAGAGTCGCCTCTTGTGCTGTTGGAAAAGAGTGTTTGCTATGATCAGCGTGTTCTGTTGGCAAAACTCTGTTAGCCTTTGTCCTGCTTCATTTTGTACACCAAGGCCGTGCTTGCCTGTTATCCCGGTGATTTCTTGACTTCCTACTTTAGCATTCCAATCCCCTATGATGAAGAGGACATCTTTTTTTGGTGTTAGTTCTAGAAGGTGTTGTAGGTCTTCATAGAACCGATCAACCTCAGCTTCTTCAGCCTCAGTGGTTGGGGCATAGACTTGAATTACTGTGATGTTGAATGGTTTGCCTTGGATTCGTACTGAGATCATTCTGTTGTTTTTGAGATTGTACCCCAGTACTGCTTTTCCCACCCTTTTGTTGACTATAAGTGCTACTCCATTTCTTCTAAGGGATTCTTGCCCACAGTAGTAGATATAATGGTCACCTGAATTAAATTCACCAATGCTTGTCCATTTTAGTTCGCTGATTCCCAAGATGTCGATGTTCAATCTTGCCATCTCATGTTTGACCACCTCCAGCTTACCTTGATTCATTGATCTGACATTCCAGGTTCCTAAACAATATTGTTCTTTACAGCATCGAATTTTCTTTTCACCACCAGACACATCCACAGCTGAGTGTCCTTTTGGCTTTGGCCCAGCTGCTTCACTCTTTCTGGCGCTACTTGGAAATTCCCTCTGCTCTTCCCCAGTAGCATATTGGACACCTTCTGACCTGAGGGGCTCATCTTCTGGCGTCATATCTTTTAGCCTTGTGATACGTTGCATGGGGTTTTCTTGGCAAGAATACTGGAGTGGCTTGCCATTTCCTTCTCCAATAACCACATTTTGTCAGAATTCTCCACCATGACCTGTCCGTCATGTGTGGCCTTGCACGGCATAGCTTATGGCTTCACTGAGTTACGCAAGCCCCGTCACCACAACAAGGCAGTGATCCATGAAGGGGGGAGAAAGGGTACATCTATCTAATCATGTAGATAAAAGAAATTTGTAATATTTTGAAAACTTTGAATGAGCTTCAGATCAGGAGGCGGGATGGCCCCCTTTTCCGTTTCCGCACTCCGTTTCCAAGCGCAGTGATGTAGCTAGTGTGAAGAGAACTGTGCCAGCTATGAGGGGGAGGGGAGTGTGGTTTCTGGGAACTGAGGTTGGAGCCCTGGCTCCTACTTAGATTCCCAGAAACCGAACAGCCCTATGGCCCTCTAGACAGTGTCTAGTGGCTATAGGATTGCTCCCTCCAAGGGCAGTTTTTGGGAGGGAAATAGTGGAAGGAATTAGGTGTGATAACCTGTATGCAGAAAGGTCCTTTGTAATGTGGAGCCATAGCAACGCAGAGCGGGAACTAGTTGATCTCTTTGGATGTTGTGGGAAAGATAAGAGATTGCAAGGAAACACACAATCCTTTTTCAGAGCAGAATAGTCGCTGCATCTCCAGTCACTGAATTGTTTAAATACACATTTCTTTGAATAATCTCCTTCAACATGAACTTGTTTTGAGGAGTCTTTCCATTTTGTCCTCCTGAAAGTAATTGGAGATGGCAAGACAGCATTTCCTTACTTTCCTACAAGGGTTATATTTGAGTTTCCATTGTATTTCTTTGTGGGTACACTGTTGCTTTTGAAAGCTAAACACTGTGAAAATTATTTTTCCCCTAACACAGCTTTCTCTTGCAGCTTTTTTCTATTGAAGTTTATGGCTTTTTATTGATGTTAAAGGAGCTGCGAATGCACTGACAGACATAAGTAATTTAAAATGACTTAGTTGTGAGGCAGCTTTGAATCTTCAAGTCCATATCCCATCTTAATACTAAATCCCCATCATAGGCTTACTGGCAAAAAGATAGCATATCCGTTAATACAGTCTGTGTCTGTCCCACTGGCCTCATTGAGATGTAATGTTACGCTATGGCTTAAAACAGCCTTCCCCAACCTGGTGCCTTCAGATGTTTTGGACTTCAACTCTCATCAGCCCCAGCCAGCATGGCCAATGGTCAGTGGTGCTCTGAGTTGTAATCCAAAATGTCTTGAGGGCACCAGGGTGGGGAGGGCTGGCTTAGTGTTATGTGAACGGAACTCATGAGTTCCCCCTCTCCTCCTTGCCCTGAACAAACGGTGGCTGGTCTTAACTATAATTTAGGGAAACAAGCCAACTTTAAACCACTTCTTACAATCCTAGCTTATTTCCTAAAATCATAGTTGAGCTTAACCACAATTCCAGGTTTCGTCACAAAAAGCTACCACAGTTAGTTGAAAATGGAAGCAAACCCTTTGCTGGTTTGGGGAGTACACAAAGCCAAGGCTTGTTCATGTAATGCTAAACCATAGTTTAGCATTACATTAGAGCCAGATCACTAGTTTCCCTGTTCTTATTTGTGATAATAGAAATACAGTAGAAACTATTTGTCTTTTGTTAGTCTTTTTGCTCCCAGATCTCTGGTACAGATGTGGTCTATAAAAGTTTATGTAAAAAGGTTAATGTATCAAGGTCAGAGCCAGGGCTCTGAACATGGTTCCCAGAAACCATGCTCCCTACCCCCTCGTAGCCGCATGGTTCTCTCCATGCTGGCTATGTCTCTGTGCTTGAGGGGGGGGGAGGGGGCGGTCCCGGGGGGGGGGGGGGACTGCAGAAGCTGTGTTGCATAGCTTCCTATGTGCTGTGTGGCCTCCTTCCCTTCCTGTCCCCAAAGCTATGGCTAGATAGCCAAAGTTGTCTAGCTAAAAATTCAGGATGGCTGGAGCACGGAGGTGAGGATTGCCTCTGTGCTCTAGCCGCCCTGCATTGTGTAATTGGCAGCCTCCAATTTCGGAGGCTGCTGACCATCCGGATAGGATTGTGCCTTATATATATTTGCAGTTACATAGTTCATGTATTTTGTAGGCAGAGTCCTCAAGTAAGTATGATACTTTCATTCCAGTGAAAGATCCCAAGAACAAAGGAGTACTTGACAATTAAGGGAAGTTTACTTTAAGGCCACATTCCTGTGGCCCCGTAACTGGGAGCATGTCCCACTGAAATTTGTGGTACTTAATTCTGAGTAACCATGCATGAGATCAGACTGAAAATCTGAAAGCAGTCCTCCACTAATTTGTGGACTGCTGATTCTTCATACAGTAACATGCACTTCTCTTCCATCAGATAAACAGATTGACCTGAGCACTGTGGACCTGAAGAAGCTGAGAGTCAAAGAACTGAAGAAGATTCTAGATGACTGGGGTGAAACATGCAAAGGCTGTGCAGAAAAATCCGACTACATTCGGAAAATCAATGAACTGATGCCTAAATATGCACCCAAAGCAGCCAGTTCGCGGACAGACCTCTGACCACCACAGTGGCCTCTAGCACATTAGCAAGTCACACACAAACTATGTTAATCTTTCTATTTCCTTTCCTGGAAAGCTGTTTTGTAACTTATTTAACTGGGCCTCAAGTGTCAAATTGGAGCGGTTCTTGCAATGCTGATTCAACTGCCTCGTCATGTCTCAAGTTTTTATTTCTCTTGTCTTTGATTTATGTTAAGACATTGACATGTATGGAATTTTTAAAATAAAAGTTATGAAATCTAGTGTCAGTTGAATTAATTGGAGTGGTATGAGTTTAGTGTAAAAACTAGTCTTGACCATTTTTACCTTACTCAGTGCTTGATGGATTTGTGTAAGATGGGTACCTTTCTAATACTTTGAGTCGGGGTGGGCAACTTGTAGGCCAACATATTTGGAGAGCTTCAACTCCCATGATCCCTCACCAGTGGGTATGCTTCCAGGCTAATGGGAGTTGCAGTCCAACATCTGGAAAGCTACAATTGCCCAACCCTGCTTTAAGTCTTAAACAGTGGCTCTGTTATCACGGCAGTCCATGAAGCAATGCACCTCAAGTATCTGCCCTAACTGTGATGGCTTACGCTTTGCACACAAGCACTTTTACATTTTGAACAACACTGCTTCCTATCTGGGTGGCCTGGGCCATATGTAGCATGTTGAACATGCATGCTATATTTCAACAGAATTACAGAATGGTCTCATAAAAAGCCAGTTCTGACTACCTGAAATTACAAGAAGATAGCACTCAAGCTAACTGGCACCATGTGTGTAAAATCACACACTTGTAAATATAGAACCAAGCTACACTTGCCACTGCAAATGAGAATCTTCTTTGGAAGAATGGGGAGCTGTTTCTCTTCCCCACCCCAAATATCCAAGGAGTAATTTGACTTGCATAAAAGATAACTGTAACCTGGAGTATGTGTCATATGAGTTTCAGTGTCACTCAAGAAAAAGGGAGGAAGAGGGGTGCTTTGATTCAGTGTGTTGTACCCACTCCAGTATGGTGAAACACCTCTTCACTCTGGAGGCAAACATCACAGGTATAGCTGGTTATTACCAGAACTTTAACTGGGCAGGGTGGACTTAAATGGCTTACTGGCCAAACCTAGTTTTTGTTGTTGCATTGCTTGGGGTTGTGGAACATGTCCTGTTTTGTTTGGACTTGAATTTGTACACCATGGTTGGGGGGCAGCAAAATGTGATTATTCTAAAACTTGAATCTATTCTGTCCTAAATATGCTAAGAAAAAAAATTGTCAATGGCTATCGTAAACTAGATGTTGTATTTGTTCAAACTGTTTCAGTTATATGTACAAAGCCAAAAGTCCTTTAGTAATGGCTCTGGCATAGAGTTGTATCCAGTGATGTCTGTCCACTAGTGGAACAGATTCTTCTGTTGTTAAGTCGTGTCCGACTCTTCGTGACCCCATGGGCCATAGCACGCCAGGCCTTCCTGTCCTGCGCTCTCTCCCAGAGCGTGCTCAAGTCCATATTCATTGCATCAGTGATGCTATCTAGCCATCTCATCCTCTGCCAACCCCTTCTCCTTTTGCATTCAATCTTTCCCAGCATCAGAGTCTTTTCCTGAGAGGTTTCTCTTTGCATTAGGTGGCCAAAGTATTTGAGCTTCAGCTTCAGCATCTGTCCTTCCAATGAGCAGTCAGGGTTGATTCTTCAACATACCCCCAAATCTGCTGCAGAGGGTTGGGGATCTTCTGAAGCAGATTTGGGGAAAGGAGACATCCAGTGTTGAATACTATTCAGAATATTTCAAAGGTGTAGGTAGTTTAGAACCCTGAGGGCAGGGACTAATTTTTTTTACTGACCTTTAAGCTGCTCTGAGTGGGCTAAAATGTTTTAACTCAACATTTAGTTAATCCTATGCACACTTAACAGTGAGACTTAAGTTAAACATGCATAGGGTTATGCTGTAAATGTGCCACACTGCTGATCTATTTTGACAAGATATTTTATGAATGCTTACCACCATAGAAAAGACAAAATAGAAGAGTATCATAGCTCTTAATGGACCTGGGTTGCTATAATACTAAAAAAAATGTATTATATTAAACCAATGCAAATCACTTTTGACTAATTTTGTAACAAGCTCACTCCACTAAGTAGTAGAGTATAACAACATGCTTTAAGGCAGAGTGGTGAACTTGTGGCCTTCAAGAAGCTGTTGGACTACAACTCATAATTCTTGACCATTGACCATGGTGGCTGGGCCTAACAGGAGTCTGTTAGTTCAAAATCTGGAGGGGCAGTTCCCCACCCCTGCTTTAAATATTCAGCTTTAGGTAACATTCAAACGATTCATAAGTTAGTATTTGCACAATGTCTACTTTTAATATACAAAATATGAAAATTACTGTTTCAGCAGTGTAAAATTTGCCTCTTGTGATAACAGGTTTTATTTCGATAGGATTTAATGTGAGTTGCGTTCATCGCAGTAAACGTCAATAATGTCAAGTCTCTTAGGCCTACAAGGCACCCCCCACAATGCACGTGTGCCATTTGCGACAGCCTGGTTCCTGCTCTTCTCGCGTCCCCATGCCCGTCAAGAGACGCAGCAGGCAAGTCTGTTTCAGGTAGCCAGCTTTCTAAAACGGCCCTGATCCTTTAATGCCATCCTGACACTGAGGCTGCAATCCTACACAGCCATACCTGGAAGTAAGCCCCACTGAACTCAATCGGGTTTACGTCTGAGCAGGCATGCCTAGGATTGCATTGTAGGTCATGAAGCCGATTCATGCCGACGTAGTTCGGCAGGCAGAGGGCGTTAGGGACAGCTTCGCCGGCTTGACTTCAGCGGGCCGGGCCGCAAGGCAGATTACAAGCACCGCTGCGGGAAGGCGGCAGCGCCTTGCCTCCAAGCGCTCGCCCGCCTGCTCACTTGCCCCACGCAGCCGCCCCGCGCCCCGCCTCCTCAGCTCCGCGGACCTGGAGAGCCACCGACGAGGCGCGCGGAGGCGGGAAAAGGGGAGGCAGCGCGCAGCTGGGCCTCGCCTCGCCTCGCAGGCGCCACGGGCGCGCGGAGGCCGCGCAGAGCCGGGTCCCCGGGCGGGCTTTTGCTGCCCCCGCCCGTCCTGGGCTCGCGGCCCGCGCGGCGGCGAGGAGGGACTTTGCGCTGAGGCGGCGGCGACGGCGGCGGCCGGAGCCATTACGCGGCGGCCCGTCGCTCCGCTAGCCCGCGCAGGGCGGGGCGCGGGGTGATGACGCCGGAGGCGCGCACGGCGCGGCAACTGGGCAGAGCCGCCTGCGTTCGTTCCCTTTTGTCCAAGATGGCAGCTGCTGCCGGAGGCGCCTCCTGAGTCGCGGGCCCCGGAGCCATGAAGCGGGCGAGCGAGCGGGATTCCAGCCCGGCCGGGCCCGGGGGCACGCGGGGCGCCTCCTCCGCCAAGCGGCCTCGGGAGAGGGAGCGCGAGAGCAGCGCCGGCGGCGGCAGCAGTCGGCGGGGCCCACACCGGAGCTCGGGCGCCTCCTCCTCGTCGTCCGCCTCCACCTCGCGGAGCAGCCGGGACAAGTCTGCGGCGGGCGGCTCCAGCTCGCGCAGCCACCGCGGGGAGGAGCGGCCCGGAGGGGGAGGCGGCGGCGGCGGCGACGCCAACCACCGCGCAGCCTCCTCCAGCGCCAGGAGCAGCAGCAGCAGCCAGACCGCCGCCGCCGCGGCGCCGCCGCCACCCTCCTCGTCTTCGTCCTCGCGGGCGCTGGGGGCTGCCAAGGCCAAGGTGTCGCCCGCGGCGGTGGTCGCCCCCTCGTTGCTGCTGAGCGGGCCCCCGCCCGTGGCAGCCCCGTCGCTGCTGCTGACACCGGGGCTTGGCCTGGCGGCAGGGGTGGGGCTGGCGGGGGAGCCCCCCGGCTCCAGTGAGTACAAGACCCTGCTTGTGAGCGGCCTGGGCCCGGCCCTTCCTGACCAGCTGCTGGAAGATGGGCTCTTCCGCCAGTTCCAGAGATTTGCCAGTGGCGGTGCCAGCGACATTAGCGTCAAACTCTCGCACACTCCTGACCTTGGCCGTGTTGCTTATGTTAACTTCAGGCACCCAGCCGATGCCCGGGATGCTCGACGGCATGCTAGAACCCGGCAGCTTCTCCTTTATGACCGGCCCCTCAAGGTGGAGCCTGTCTACCTGCGAGGGGGCCGACGAAGCCGCACTCCTCCGCCTACCCCATCCCCTGAACCATTGGCATTTCTGCCTCCCATCCATGGTGTTTATCCGTATAAGCAACGATCCCTGTCTCCTGTTGCCAGCCCTTTATTAAGGGAGCCCAGACCACGACATGCTCAAGCTGCTGCAGCAGCCTTTGCTTTGGAAGCTGTTGCCTTGGGGCTCTCTCGGGAGCGGGAGAGGGTGCTGGATTACTATGGGCTCTATGATGAGCGAGGCCGCCCCTATGGCTACCCTATAGTGGCTGAGGAGGATCTCATGCCAGAGGATGATCAGAGAGCTACTCGGAATCTCTTTATTGGCAATCTGGATCACAACGTCTCTGAGGTGGAACTGAGACGTGCCTTTGAAAAATATGGCATCATTGAGGAAGTGGTGATCAAGCGCCCTGCACGGGGCCAAGGTGGTGCCTATGCCTTCCTTAAGTTCCAGAACCTTGACATGGCACATCGGGCCAAGGTTGCCATGTCTGGCCGGGTAGTTGGCAGGAACCCTATCAAAATTGGCTATGGGAAAGCCAACCCCAGTACCCGACTTTGGGTAGGTGGTCTTGGTCCAAGTACTTCACTGGCTGCCCTTGCTAGGGAATTTGATCGTTTTGGTAGCATTAGGATTATTGACTATGTGAAGGGGGACAGTTTTGCCTATATTCAGTATGAGAGTTTGGATGCTGCCCAGGCTGCCTGTGCACAGATGAGGGGCTTCCCTTTGGGTGGGCCAGATAGGAGACTTCGAGTGGATTTTGCCAAAGCTGAGGAGACACGCTACCCTCAGCAGTACCAACCTGCACCACTGCCTGTCCACTATGAATTGCTACCTGAAAGCTACAGCAGACACAGGAGTCTAGAGCAAGACTTAAGGGTGAGAGACAGGACTCCTCCCCATCTCCTCTACTCAGACAGAGAGAGGGGCTTTCTAGAGGCAGACTGGGCCAGCCCTGTCAAAAATGCAGAGCGCAGAAATAATTTGGAGACCTACAGTCGTTCAGCACGCAGCCGGAGTGGAGAACGTTGGGGCAGCGACAGTGACCGCAGTGTGCTCAAGCCTTGGGAGGAAAGGCGTAAACGTCGTAGCCTTTCCAGTGACCGTGGGAGGACTGCCCATTCACCATATGAGGACAGAGGTAGGACAAAGGCTGGTGGGCCAGCTTTAGATCACAGCCCAGATCGGGCTCGGAAAGAGAACCACACCACAGAGTCTGCCACAGAGAAGGAACAGAATAACTCCCTCCAGAACAACCGGCATGCATCAGAGGAGAAGCCTCACCGTGAAGTATCCGATCCTTCTCAGCCAAAAAAAAGGGACAGCGAACGCAATCATCGAACTGGTGAGTCTGAATCAAAGACTCATGAAGAGTCCAAATCTGAGACAAAGAAATTAAAAAGCTTGTCAGATTATGCCCACACGCTGCAGCTTGCCTGGAATGGGCTACTTGTCCTGAAAAATAGCTGCTTCCCTACATCTATGCACATCCTTGAAGGGGAGTTGGGGGTCATCAATGGGCTTCTGAAAGACCACTTGTCTGGTGGAAAGCTAACGCAGCTCAAGATTGCTCAGAGACTTCGGCTTGACCAGCCCAAGCTGGATGAAGTAACTCGACGTATCAAGCAAGGAAGCCCTAATGGCTATGCTGTGCTGCTGGCTACCCAGGCTGCTCAAGGAGCAAGTGCTGAAGGGACCTTCCCTGCGGTGGAGCCTGGCTTGCAAAGACGGCTTCTCAGGAATCTGGTCTCTTACTTGAAACAAAAACAGGCTGCTGGGGTGATAAGCCTTCCTGTGGGAGGGGCAAAGGGCAGAGACAGCACAGGCATGCTTTATGCTTTCCCTCCTTGTGAATTCTCTCAGCAGTACCTCCAGTCTGCACTAAGAACATTGGGAAAGTTAGAAGAAGAACATATGGTGATAGTGATAGTCAAAGACACTGCCTAGTATTTACTCTCTCTGTCTCCTCTTTCTTCCCTCCTTGCTCTGATTCCATATTTCTGTGTGTCTCACACAGCTTGGTTGCTTTTAAGGCCAATTATTTTGAGTGAGGCCCCCAAAGTCCTCCAACAAAATTCTACGATTTTATTAGTTTCTAATTAATTTTAATACCATTTTAATGAATCCCATTTTATTTGTTTTTAATACGTGACACTGTCTGCTGTGTTATTATTTTTTAAATGTATGGAAAGTTGTCAGTAAAGCCTTGTTCACTGATGGATTTTTAACTTTGTGGCGTGTCCTGGTTTCTGTAGTCTGCCAGTGGCTGGCTCTGTGTTCCAGTAGATACAGCAAATAACTTCACATATTTCAGTTTGTGACGGCTGTTCCTTCTACTGCTGTTCAACACTATTATACCAGTTTTGTGTTCTTTTGATTTCTTTGATAGTTGAAGCCTGGTTGCTTCTTTCCTCAGTGGTTAGCTAATCCCAGAATAAAAAAAGGCAATGTATCCTTTATTAGACCACCCTTTTCCTTGTGGATGAGAACTTTTAAATTAGTTTTAACCAAAGAACAGCTCTGTGAAGCTTAAAGGTTCAGTACTCAGCAACTCTTGGTGCAATAAAATGTGAGGCACCTTGGGTTTTCTCCTCTCTTAATTGTGATTATAATGCTGCCATTCAAAGCTGTTCTTAGATTTCTTGTTTAATAACTATGGGCTTCTCAGGAAGAGAAATATTCAGGCACTTGAGTAGGACCTGATAAAATCTAAGTGATTATGTTGCTCAGCTCCTTCATCAGTTACAATAGCAGAAATAAATGAGAAAACGTGACAAAGTTGCCTGCTTATAGTGTGCGTACTATATTATAGTAAAGATCCTCTAATTCAAATTGTTTCATTTCTTATACACAATGGGTTAGGCAGGTAGATGTAGTACTTAGAAGTACTCTGGGCTAGGAAAAGGCTTTCTTACACACTTTGTGAGCACTCTTCCTCTTTCACTGCTCTGGGATTAGCAGGATAAGAAAACATCCACCCAGTCATTATATATCATGTCTACTGGTGGGTCTACCCCCATAACTACTTCAGTACCGAAAGCTTAAATAGTAATGTGCAACAAATACACATCTATTTTAACACATAGTGGAAATCACAACTGCCAATGAATTCATACCACAAGTACATGCAGCAGACTATACTTCTGTCACATTATGATGTACATAGGAAAATTGTTTTATGTGAAGTGGTCCTCAGGTAAAAAGGATGAAGTGTGGATTGTAAGATATACTATAAGGAGGAGTGTGTGTATGCTGTGGTAAAATATTCCCACATTCTACACCAGGGTAACCCCACTTGTGTCTAAGTTATGCAATTAATAAATAGATGTATGCACATTTACTTAGCTTGCATAATTCTCTTTTTAAGAGTTCGTTTTCAAGGAATTTGGAACTGTTTGCAAAGAATGGGGAGGACAGATAGAAAAGTTTAGAGATAGGCAAGCTGATATGTTTACACTGTAGTAGGATGGATTGATTTAAATCAGCAAGAAAAAAAGTCAATTTTAATCACTGATTTAAATCATGTTTCCCACTGAAACATTTTCATATATTTCCTGAACAATGGAACAAATCTGGTCACTAAACCAGATTAATTTACAACAAAGTAATGATTTACACTGTTTCATTTTTACAAGCAGGCTTTGCTTCTCTTTGTTTCACTGTAAATATTTTGCATGCTTTCCTTTTTTTTTTTTTTTAAACCTATATACGGAATGCCTTTAAAATATTCCCATATAGGGTCTCTCTTATGACCAGCACCCATGGTAGTTCTAGGGTAACAGTACAGTCCTATAAATGCCTCCTCAGAATATATATTCCATTCAGTTCAGTGGAACTTATTCCCAGGTAACTGGACATAGGATTGCAGGCTTAGTATGTGACTACAGGACAATTACACTGGACAATTTTGTCTTCTCTTTTTCTTTCCAGTGTTGCTCTTCATCACATTGACCCAGTTCACACAATCAGACTAAGCTACCGTGGCTTGATACGAGCCAGAGTGTGTGCTGGGCACAATTTGCATTATCATTGCCCAGCTGTGGCTTAATGTGCTGTCCGAATCTGGGTAGTGTGGCTTGTTGGAGGATTAAACAACCCTCAAATACCCCTACGAAAGCCCATGGGTTATTTGAGGTTTGTTTAGCCCACCGAACAAGCCAATACTACCTGGGTTCCCCCAACACTCATGGCTAGGCAATGATGGTGCGAGCTGTGATTAGCACATGCCACAGCTGACAACAAGCCACTGTGGCTTGTTTTGATCGTGTGAACCAGCCCTGGCTTGGCCCAGCCTTGTATTCAGAAAAAAAATCCAATTTAAATATTTGAAAGCCAATCTTCTGAATTCTTTAAAGCATCAACTGTTATCTACCCTGCTATATTTATTTATTTACAATATTTCTATACCAGTCCATTTCTAGAACAGATTTCTGAGCGGTGAACACAAAAGACAAAACGGTAAAATAAAAAGATTAAAATGCCACATTAAAATTATACTTGTTTAAAAACCAATGCCAGTAAGAGCCGTAACTGGTCAATGAAGGAATGCCTCCTGGAAGTGGTGTTTTCAGGAGGCACCGGAAGCAACCTAGTGTTGGTGCCTGCCTGACCTCCGGGGGAGGGACTTCCAAAGGAAGGGGGCCACCACACTGAAGGCTTTTCTCCTGGTGGACTCCAATTGGGCTATAGGTCCATGTGGAACCACCAGGAGCAAGCCTGTCGATGACCTCAGTGACCTGGCAGGTTGGTAAGGGAGAAGGCGCTCTCTCAGGTATCCTGGTCCTGAGTTTAGGGCTTTGTACACTAGTACTAAAACCTTAAACCTGGCCCGGCAGCAAATAGACAGCCAGTGCAGTTCGCTCAGCAAAGGTGTTACACGCTGGAAAGGGGCAGCTCCTGACAACAGCCGAGCCGCTGCATTCTGCACTAGCTCCAGCTTCCGGACCAGCCTTAAGGGCAGCCCCACATAGAGGGCATTGCAGTAATCCAGTCTTGAGGTTACTAATGTCTCTACCACCGTGGTCAAGCTATCCCTGTCCAGGAGAGGCTGTAGGTGGCAAACCAGACGAAGCTGGTAAAAGGCACTCTGAGCTGCTGCGACCACTTGGACCTCCAGCGACAATGATGGATCTAGGAGTATCCCCAGACTACGGACCTGATCTTTCAGAGGGTGTGCAACCCCATCCAGAACAGGCAATGAGCCTATCTCCCGGACCTGGGAACCACTCACTCACAGAGCTTCCATCTTGCCAGGATTCTGTTTCAGTTTATTGGCCCTCATCCAGCCCATTACCGGGTTCACGCACTGGCCTCTCCTGATTTGGATGTCACAGGGAAATAGAGCTGTGTGTCATCAGCACACTGATTGTTTTTCCATCTTCTCTGCCTTGTTTGGCCAAACATCACCACTAGATAAGCACAGAACAACAATCCTATCTAGGCTGTGTCTTTGCACATGTGAATGTAGTCAGAGAAGCTGAAAGCACAGAACTTTCAAGGAGGAAGACCTGGTGAGTTAAGGCTGGACAGAACCATTTTCATGAGATGAAAAATTGAGACAAATGTCCATGGTCAATTGGTAGGTAACTTCATTTGTATGTGACTGTACATGTTGGTTTAGCATGATAATGAGATTTCATTGGAACTATTTTATTTTTTGAGAAAGAAATTTAGTATTATATCTGTTTGTGTAGATTTAAAAATCTTTCCTCTGCCCTTAGTAACTCATATGGGAGTGACATAAACTGCATAGGGTGCTGATTCTCTCTGCTATCCACCCTGTACAGCCCCATTCTGTTTTCTTAAACTCTAGTATACCCTGCTCCCATATTGTCCGACTCTTCTCCAGAGCACCTAAGGCTAGTTTTTAATAACAGAGTTCAAAACGTGACATCTGCTAATCTCAGGAAACCAAATTCTGTTCTTGCATTATGGAAGCAGATACACAAAATCCTGCTGTTCCTAAGGGAGAAAGTCAAGCACTCGTTGGGGCACACTGGGTGTTGTAGGCCTTTTTTCTGTCTAAACATGCATAGGATTGTGCCCCAAGACTCTTATATCTCACCTCTGAAAGGCACAGCTGAGTAACTAGTTTAGGATTTAAGCATTGTCTCAGGTAAACACTTGCAAGATTCTGGTATTAGCCACCACACTTCATTTGTCTCTACAGTGCTAGTAATGTATCATCTTTAGGCAAAAGTCATGATGAAGACTTAGCAAAATACAAATTTCCAGTTGTGACACTGACAAATGTCTAAAGTAGTTAGAGCAATTTATTGTACTGAAGAAGGTGCTACTAAGTCTCACTGAGTGTTAGCCTTCTATCCAAACTGCTGTAAAAACAGAACAACCTAGTGTATTCCAGCAGGTAAGTCACACTGACATATCATGTTTGGTCTACTGTAGGCCAAAGAAATCATAAAAGTCTGGAAAATAGTTTTGATTGGCTCCAATAACTTTAAAAATGTGGGCATTTGGTTCTAAATAGCTTTTGATCATTTTTCCAATAAGATCCAATATGGTAAGACTGATGTGAAATGTATAAATCAACAATTTAAGAAGAGGTAGCTTTCCTCAACTTTTTTTCTAGATTTTGATCTTTTCTGAAGAACATTCACCTTAAAAAAGGTATTACTGTAGCCAACTTTTAAACGCAAACATCATCTTTTTCTGTTTCAAAGTTTCTAAAATAAATGAAAAACAACACTTAGTTCAGCCATGAGTTTATATGAAACAGGAAAATCTGGGGACAAACAAAAATGTTCTGACAAACAAAATTGAGTATATCCCTAAGTGCAGGCAAAGTGATCCAGGGAAACAAGCAGAGCATAAAGCAAAGTAATGGTAACGGTATGATCCTTCTCAATTTTGAAAACCACTTACCTAAGAATCTTATGTACCTCATTTGAACTGGTATCCCTGCCATGTATGCATTATAAACTTGTTGTTTTCAAGGCCCACAACCATGAATAAGCCTGATTAGTTACAAAGGAGGGGGGAGATAGAAGGGGGTTAAAGTGTCCGTGGTTAGCTTGCAAGCAAGGCTTTTAAAAAATACAAATGTCTAAAGATTTTGTCTTGAAGCTGTGAGAGGGGGAAACCTACATCCATGAAGGCAGCTCTGTATTCTACAGCAGTCCTCATTGTACACAGGTTGCTGGCATTTTAATCAGCACAAAATACCTGCATATATTGACATCTAAATCCCATTTTAGCTGTAGTATCCAACCTGTCACCTTGAAGGTTGACTTTATTAAGATAAAATTGCAAATGTATCTGCAACAAGTATTTAAGACCCTCCAATTGTCTCTTAAACAATAGGATGTGTGGGGAGAAATCTGAAGCAGTTGGTTTCATACAGGAGTATCAACACCCAGAAACTGTCATTATGAGGAACCTTTATACATCATCAATTCTATGGGACATACGCAGAGCAGGACAGCTTGACCTCCAATTTTGTGACATGTCTGCCCTCCAAGTTTGGGAGACTTCTGTCTTAATTTTTATTACATTTTTCCTAATTCTATAAGCAGCATACTGATCATACATGCAATCTAAAGCTAATGGTGCACATTACGACTATGTAGCTCAAGTTTAAGTATTGTGAGCAAAAATGAGGGGCCAAAAGGGTACTAGCTTGAGCAAGCGTTTTTAAGAAGTCAGTCTATTCAAGTACATTCAGCTAAAATAAGCAGTTATACCCTCCTCTGTCCCACCCAAAACTTTAGTTCTCTAGCTCTGATTCTATTCAACAGAGCAAAGGCGTTCATTACTAGAGTCTACTGGAAAACACATTGGTATGTGAGAAGGTAATAAAGGAATAATTATGTTTACAGAAAGGAGGATAAATGTAGAAAATGTGTGTAGAGTTTAAAAACATTAAATGATACAGATGGGTTAAGGCCTCAAACTCATACTAAGTTTGAAAGTTTTTATTCCATAAAGCTGGTGTGGGCTAGTGGCCAAGGAGGTCCCCATATTATATTTCATTTCCTGCACAAACTCACAAGGTGGCCTTACACAAGCTGTTCTTCTTAGCCTGTGTCTGAAATGGGGGAGATAAATAGTGACCTACACTACAGGACTGTTGTAGAACTCTGCAAATGTTACGCCAAATGTGCGTAAAGGGTGGGATGAAGCCTGCAGGCTCAATTCCTCTCAAGGCACATTTATTTTACATAGCTGTAACATCTACACAGTCCTGTTTGGGTGCTACGGCCATATTTTAAGAAGCACCCTTAAAGTGAGGATGAGTACATTTTCACATGAACGTTATAGGAGTTGGGCCCCCTTTTTCCTTTCCCAGACTGTCTCTATCCATTGCATAGCAGTGTAGGAACAAGATCTGTATCATCCCTTTGAATGTTTCCCTTACAAAACTACTTAAAGCCGTTCAGTTACATTCATGTGAGCGCAGTCACAGTTCCTGTATGAATGATCCTGCCTTTGTCTCGTTCTGGGGCAAAGCAGCACAGAAGGGAGGTTGAAGGGCTTCAGACCTAGCAAAGGCAACAAATACATGCTACGGCAGCTCAGAGCTATGAACAGACAGGACTTGCATTTTATTTTATTTTTTTAATAAATACAATTTACATTAAAGAAAAAGGCCTTCAATTTGTAGTTTTCACACAGAGGGCAGAAGGGGGGTGGGGCAGAGATTAAAAATTTCAATCACAAAAAAGGTGGGATGGAGTGAGGAGCAGCTTACAGACTACAGTCCTTCATCTCCAGCAATAGCAGGTTCTGAACAGGAGCAAACCGGACCTTCAGTCTTGCACTGTGGCTACTACAGCAGGAACTTTCATAGGGCTTTTGACAGGACAAAAAGGCATCTGACAAAAAAAAATGAACATTTCACAGCAGGTAGCAACACCTCCATTAAAAAATTATATTCAAAATAAAAATCACTCATCACAGTTTTATAATCCATGATTCATTTTCCCCCACTCTTCTTTTTTCAGTAAAAATGCCCTTTTTGAACTTTTTTTTTCTCCCCCAGAAATTAATGGTGGCTAAATATTAGGATACAAATTCATACCCTCTTTATAACACCTGCCTGTTTTGTTTTTGTTTTTTTTAATCCTTTTTTGTTTTGTTTATTTCATATAAAACTATTTCTGTTCTTTAGGAAAGAACTTTATACAAAGAAAATATACTGTGAAATATCTTCAGAAGTCTCCATGGAGAGGAGAGTCACGTCTCAGCCTAAAAACCCAAAATAAAAAGGCAGAGAAAATAAATGCCAAACCCCTGGTCTCTTTGTAGGAAGGCTCTGGACATGCCAGGAGCACCTGCATCAGTCCACTGCAAGATCAGAAGGGCCGGAGTTCTTTAGATGTTCTCCCAAGAATTAGAATCTGAGAGGGTGCTCAGTATCGCATCCTGATTTGGTCTCCTGGCTTCTGAGACGGGAGCTTTCCTGCTGCCAACATCCTGTGGAGTGGCCTCTCCTCACTCATTCAGAGACAAGATTATGTCATCTTCCAAATCCAAATTATCTGAGCTGTCAGCTAGAAAGGGACAAATGGGTTATTTGAACAATGCAATGATTTAAATGCCAAAAAGATACCAAGCAGAGTAACCTGTTCAAGTCAAAGACCATAACTTTTAGCAGTAGCAACCAAAAGTCAAAGCCATCCCTTTTAGTGGCATGTCACCTAGGAACCTGAGGCAAACTGACACCAAAGTCTCCGATGTTGAAATAAACAGGACCGGTGGGGTTCCTCCATCACAAGCCAAGTGCAACTTTCCATCATAAACAAGATCACTTACCACCAGAGCAAGATGCCTTCATGACTTACTGAAAACACACCAGAGAAACAGTAGAGCAGCTCCAAAATCCTCTGTATTGGGAATAAAAGATGCAACTAGCACTAATACAGGGTGAGTTTCCAGAGACACACCATGGGCACAAGGTTTTGTTCCTATTAAGCTGAAGCATATAGTAGGTATTTATATGGAAAAGGTGGTACAATATCTTTCTCCTTTATCCCATCAGATTCCTTTACCTTATGCTACTGAGCATGCTCAAGTGCAACGGGGCACACTCAGCAGGACAAAATGAGGCTTGGTTCTTTTTCTGCCCATTATGTCATAGCTCTATTCAGAAGGTAGACAAGATAAATCTAAAGCCTGTACAAAAAGGTATCAGATTCTGTTCCACGTGTTACTGAGCACCCACATAAGTCCAAAATATAAAGATGGAAAGGCTACGGTTGTGTTTATTAAGGGAAATCTGCAGTACTGCAAAAAGTCTGCCGGGTTGGCAAGAAAAGAGCGTGCTTAGTCTATATTGCCCTGCCCATACTGCTATCAAAAAAAGTCATGTCCTGCTTGCAAGTTTCCTGTGGGCAGCTGGTTAGCCACTGTGTGAACAGCATGCTGAACTGGATGGACCCTTGGTCTGATCCAGCAGGGCTCATCTTTAAGCCAAAATGGCAGCAGGAGTCAGGTGATGTCATGCATGTGACTGTACTGTTATTGAACTCACCTGAGGAAAGAGGAGAAGGAGACTTTTTACCTCCCTATTTCAAGACAGTGCCATAGGTGAGATTATGCCTGCAGTTCAGGATGTAGAGGAGGTTTAGCTATTCTTTGTTTTGGAACTTGATATATGTTGTAGTTGGGTGGGATAGCTGCTACAGGAGAGGTTGATACATAAGCATACCTTAACTCATCCGAATTGTTTAAGTATGCCCAGCCTAACAGCATACGCAGGAAAGGGGGTAGTGAATTCTGATAGATACAAGAATTTGATGGTCTGGCCATCAGGGAATGTTACCCCATCAGAACTGTTTGCATGTGTCCAGCCTAATGAATTGTCAAATTTTGATCAAAAAACCAAAATGTGACATCCTGAATATCAGAAATGAGGTTACACTGGTACAGGTTTCAACTGTACAGGACCAACGTGATCAGGGGATTACTAGCAAGGAGACTAGACTGAGGCATGCTTTGCCACTTAACACCAGCTGTCCTTGGCACTCACAAACACCCTGCTGAAGTTAAACCCTATTTCTGCCTATTTCTATTATAGATTGCAACATTAATTTTGGGACTGCTTTTAATATCCAATAGAAATTTGAATGACTTTCCAAATGAGGGTTTTTCTTTCCTCTGGTTAGAATTTCACTCGAGGAGGAATGATCAAGTTTGGGATTAATGTGTTTTGGACATGAGGCTTTGGAGAATTGTCTTTTCTCTAAAGAGAGATTATCACCGATCTGTTTAACTGACCTTCAAATTGCAGGTCACAATAGAAGAGAGAATAAGGCCACTGAATTCCATTGTATGTTCGACAATACAATGACATCTGCATGCACCCTAAATGTCACAACTTTAACTTATATTAATTTAAAATGTCTCTTTGGGAAGTGTCAATATTTGAACCTATTTCTGTATGCTATCAATACCTGTCTCTGCTTTCTCACATCCCTCTCCTCCCTGAATGCCCAGTCAATGTCACATTTGTTCACACCCCTTCCTTCATGTACTTCCCCCATGTTTTTCTTGATGCTTCATAGCACTGTTCTTACATGAAAAGGTACTCAGAAGAGCAAAGATGGACAGAGACCTCCATTTTGCAAGCAGAAGTAACTGGCACCTGTCTTACTGAGATCAGCATGGTTAGTGATACAGGACAGGCAGCTACACAGAGTCTCATTTTCCTTAACAGAGCAGAGACAACAGAAGGTTGAAACTGGAGTTTTAAAAAATTGTGTATTGTGACATTGTGGACGGAAGCTGCCTAGAGCCTGTGACAGGAGGCAGGATAGACATGCAATAAAAATATTTATAACAAATAGCATCAGCCATTTTGTTCACTGGCATCACTGGCCTCTGCTGCAAGTGCAGGCTAATTTTTTTACCTGCAACCTGGTAAAAAAGCCCTTGCGTGGGCTTCTCTCTCCCCCGGTAATACACAACAACAATTACATAGCGACTTTTAAGGTGCAATTCATCTTTTAATTAGAACTATGCAACATGTCCTGGCAGGATCTGGACAAAATACCTACCACCATTAAGAACACAGTGGACTGACAGACAAATATACAAGAAAACCGCTGGACACCTGACAGGGTATTGCCCCCAGGTTCATGAGCCTGATTGCAGAGAAGCAGGGCTGCACTACAACAAAACAAGAGAAGAGCACAGATGAGTCTGCTAGCAAGATACCTGCAGCTCAGGATGAAAATGAAAAGCACTGGCCTGGGCCAGAGGGCCAGGTAATATGCCATCTCCAGGCAGTCTACCAGGGCCAACCCTACCATTAGGCAGAGGTAGGCAGCTGCCACAGGCTGGGAGGCAGAGAGCAGTGCAGAGGTGTTGGAGGATAGAGCTGCCTGCACCAAGTGTGGTGCCCTGTGCCACCTAAGCTACCCTGCTGCCCTTAGGCACGGTGGAGGATGTGGTCCCATTGCTGGTATTGAAGTAAGATTCAGCTGCCAGTCTGGATAGCTTTTGTATGTGGAATGGGGAGGGTGGGGGAAGACCATTTTGGCCTCTGCAAAAGGTCTTGGCCCAGTATTGCAGCTTACAAAAAAGATGGGGCAGACAGCTTGCCTCTGCTGAGATTAACAGCAAGAATTCCAGTGACTTCCAAGAACCTAGAAATTTCACCCTACACTTTTTTTTACTTCACTCCTCACCCCTATTTCTAAATTTACTCCACCTTCAAGGAGCTCCTCACCTCCAAAATGTAAAATTTAAGCATTTTACCTTATCAGAATGTAATAAACTGTTTTTGTTTGCTCTAATGTAATGAAGAATCTGCCTCTGAGAAAGTAAAGACTACCTTTCCCTCATACCCGAGCAACTGCTGCCTGTTTTGAGGCACAGGGAGAAAGATGCCAGGGCAGAGAGACTGGCTCCCATGCAAGGTGAGACCCGCCTCTCTTTTCGTCAAGCAATGAGTTCTGTACAAGTGAAGCACGCTATTCCCTGCAACATAAAGGTCCGCTCCACCCCACACCAAGACTTCAAAAGGGAAAAAAAGTCTTCTAACAGCTTTCTTCCTTTCCTTCCTATAAAGTCAACGGGCAATATCCAATGGCAGCCTACTTAGATTAGGCCCAGTCACTTCAATGGGTCTAATACTACCCCATGTCTCCCCATCACCTTAACTTTTATCAGGGCTTATCAGGCTTAACTGCTAGAATGTGATGTAATAATAAAAGAACCCCAACTCTGAGCATGTGCAGACTGCCTTCCGACAGCACTGAACAACAGCTATCTGCCCCCCCCCCCCCCCCAGCACACAAGAGCAGGGGGGAAAGGATTTCAGGGTAATTAGCATGGCTCTGATGGAGACTGAAATTCCACTTCTCTTGCCTGCAATTTGTACAGCTGGAACAAAGCCCATTCCCTATAGCAGGGATATGCAACCTTTTTGCCCCCAAGGGTTGGGGAGGGGGGGACACACATGTGCAGGCATACACAGACTTACCCACACTCCCCCACCCCACCTTAACCTTAACCTCAGAGCTCAGGGATGGGGAGGAATATCCCCCCCCGCCTGCCCAGTGAGACCAACTGGCACCTCCACCCGCAATTTAAACAGAGAAGCCTGCACGTGGGTCTGGTTCTCCCGGGCACTGTCTTCCTCATTTAAATCACACTGACAACTGCTTGGCAGGCTGCTGGAATGGCAACTGGGCAGGGGAACTGGACATGCAGGGGTGGCTCTCCTAGTGTGTCCTCTTCTGCAGCACAGCTACAATCCCAACAGCCTGCCAAACAGTCATGCCCATGCACCCTCCTCTCCAGCACTACCTCAGCAGCACAGCGGCATGGGGTTGGCACGGGGGAACCATGGGCACCTGCCAAATGGGCATATGGGGGGCCTTGGGGGACCACAGGTTACCCGTACATGCCCTCGAGCATAAAAACCCATCCCAGGATTTTCTCCACATACCCCATCCAGCCACTTTTCAACTACCTACCCTTTTCCACAACTTTTATCCGTCTTCCCAACCCCCATCCCGTTTTTGACCTTCAACGAGGCAGAGTTTTCAGAGACAGATCTGTAGTAGGTCACTTGGATGGAGACATTAGAAAAGGCAAGGGATACAAAAGCAAGGGACTCTAGCACTGGTCAGCTGTAGCAACAGTGGATTCCCAAATGTAGCTTTGGGAACTGTCCATACTTGGGGAGGGCCGGGCAATAAAGCTATGAGCCAGCCATGTGTGTTGCTTGAGCACGCTGCTTTTACACGTCTTAATTGAGTACCTTCTTACATTCATGCATCTGTGTGCCTGACTCTGCAAAGCCAATGAAAGGCAGGCAGGATGGGGATCGTGTTGGCTTAATTCAACTTGCTGCTACAATGCTGAGCAGAGCTTGGACTGCGGAATTATTGCAGTCTGAGCCCATGGCACAAATACCTGAAAATAGGTCCCACTAACCTATTCACAATTACACAAGAGTTTGAAAAACTACACCAGCCTTTCCCAAGCTGTGGCCCTCCAGACGTTTTCACTCCCATCAGCCCCAGCCAGCATGGCCAATAGTCAGGAATGATGGGTGTTGTCCAAAACATCTGGAGGAGCCCAAGTTGAGGAAGGTTGCTGTAAGCTCTCCTATACTTCCATTGCTCCAGTATCTCAGCAATTCTCATCCACCAATGATTTACACTTGATACTCTCTGGAGACAAGGATCAATCAGTACTACTGCTTTGTGACTGGGAAACTATGGGTTGTATCCAATGTTAAGTCTTCTTAGAGCAGACCTACTGAAATGAATGGAAGTTAGGTTAGTTATGACTAACTTAAGTCCCATTCATTTCAATGGGTCTATAAGTAGGATTAACATTGGATACAACCCTATGGGCAGCTCCACAATTGATGTGGCAAACCTGTTTTACTATGGATCACCATTATTATCTTCCAACATATAAAGTATGGACCACAAATACACATTTTCAAACTCCCACATACATATGCCTGGGAACCCTCACCAAGTGCACATGGGTTTTTAAAAGCATGTTTATATGTTGCAAACACTTTGCTGTGGGTAACAACCATATATATGCAACAATTAGTTTTGCCATATAAGTTGTGGAATTGCCCTAAATGAGTTTGTTAAATTTAGGGGCCAGGAGAAGGAGGAATGACATTTCCTCACTTCTTCGTGCAGTGCTTTCACCACTGTTAACCTTATGGGACTACAGAACTTTAGGGAACCTCTTTTTAAAAACAAAACCTGTGGTTCTCCAAAACTAAATGAGACTGAAACATGTAACCCTGTGTCTTCAGAGATGGGTTAGTGTCAGCAGTGTCCATGGAAATAAGACTGCTAGCTCAGAATAATCCCATATTAGTGCAAGCTGAAAACTGAAGGCAGAGGCCCCGCATCCAAGCCACCTGGAAGGGAAATTGCTTCCTTTTCTTATTAAGAGTATCAAAAGGGCAGGGGACAGAAGAAAAGTTGGCACACTGGAATCTAGAAAGAGGCCCAGACCAAAACACACTTTTGTAACATTGATGGGGTCTTAAAACACTAGTTGCATCCTGAATTGATCCAAGTGTTACTTTCTAGAGGTCATATGTATACTTACTATCACCAAGGATCAGCTCAACTTCCTCATCTGCGTCAGAATCTTCATCCTCTCCTTCATCCCCCTCTTCAAGCAGATTGGCCAATTCCTCATCATCAGAAGGTGAGAAGTCATTTTCTCCATCTTCACCTGCATTCTCATTGTTCTCCTCTTCCTCCAAATCGGCCTCCAACAGCTGGTCGGTGTCCAGCTCATCAAGGTCATCTGTGTCATCTTCATCCTCATCATCATCTTCTTCCTGTTCTTCCTCCTCCTGAAGAGATATTACAAAAGCTCTGTTAGAACTAACAAAATCTGAATGGGCTGATGGGCAATGTACCAGAGATAAATGTGCTGCTTTTTCACACCTTCCAAGCAATGTATATTCAGATTAGCGCCCTGCAGACTTCTTATCCATACAGGTAATACTGAAAAAGGCCAAATCACAATATATTCCCAAAGACATGGGTTAGAGCCAGGCTAAGTTAGTTGAACGTAGGTCTCACTGAAAGCCATGGGACAAGTTAATTATGACTTAGGCAAGATCTACACTACCGCTTTATAGCAGTATTGAAGTGCACTGATAACTGTTGGGGCACATTACACATTCGATATACTGCCTTTGTAGTGTTATTTCCTGCTTTCTATTCCACATTATCCAAAATACCACAACAAATGCCACTGTGTGTCCTACGAGGTATAAATGCACAAGAGGGATATAGCGTTACCATGATGGGATTGTAATGCTACGTGACAGGTGTAGATCTGGCCTTAGTTCTGACCGAAAGCAAAGAGACTTAAGCTCAACTAACTTAATTTGGATCCAACTCACTATCACAGGCTCCACTGTTAGTGGTTAGACATCCACAGAATTCTACATGAACAATTAAATGGGCACCGATAATTTGGTCAAGCAGTCCATTGGCAACTGACTTTGGTTACTGGCTAGCATCAGAGGGTCTTAATGTAAGGGGTTTCTCTATTCAGTATCACCTTGAACTAGTTAGTTCGATATTTTAAAAGCTTTATTTGCAACACAGAAGATTTTCAACAACGAACATAACACGGCGCAAAGTTAAACTATGGAGTTCGCTACCACAGGATGTACTGATAGCCACCAATTTGGATGGCTTTAAAAGGAGGTTAGACAAATTCCTGGAGGAGAAGGCTATCAATGGCTACTGGTCTTGATGGCTATGTGCTACCTCCAGTACCAGAGGCAGTGAGCCTATGTACACCAGTTGCTGGGGAACTTGGGCAAGAGGGTGCTGTTGCACTCATGCCCTGCTTGTGGGTCCCTGGTCGACAGCTGGTTGGCCACTGTGTGAACAGAATGCTGCACTAGATGGACCCTTGGTCTGATCCAACGTGGCTCTTCTTATGTTCTTACGTTCTTAATCTTAAACAGGTTTTCAATCCCATTCAAGCTGAAACAATAGGTAGGCTTTGTGAATGGGAGGGTTATCAGAATGTGGATTTTGTGAAGATCTCAATTATGTCCTAATAGGAAGGTAAGGTAAGTCTCATAAATATCACTAGAGATACATACGCTTACACATTCCTCATGCTTCCTATTTCAAGTACAAAGTTCCCATCGAGAAGAAAAACCAATAATCCACATACACACACACAACTGAATTCCACACTTTGCTAAGATAAGTTGCTAATAGAGAAAAGGGCTTCCCTACCTAGGTTCTCACTACCACCTCTTCTGAACAAGGTAATTACTGCTTTTTAGAATAACTATGAAGAAACAATCTGAACTGTCATTTCTCCGTTCACCACCTGCATACAGACACACACACAAAGCTGAAGTGATGAGTATTACGCTCGCCAGACAAATGTCATACCCCGAGCACAATTCAGTGATGTAAAATGAGTGGCAACTCATGATATTCTATTAGTCCTTTCGGATTTATTTATGACAACTATCCAAATCTCACAAGCTTTTGACAAATTTACAGAGTTTACAAATTACTCAGCAAAACACTTCCTGATCTGGATAAGAATTTTCTAGATATGCTCTGTGGAAGATCAACTGGCTAAGATTTTCATGGGCTAACAGAAAAGCAAGCTCAACTTCCCATTGAGTAATATCCTGTCCTGGGTCTTCAAGAACACAAGAATCAGGAATTGCATTTGCAAAGAAAAGCATGTGGGAAATGCATATCTCCTAATATTATTACATTCTTGTATTTTGCTTCTCTATAACTGACCTTATCATAATGCACAAAACGTTTTAGTCCTTATGTCTCAGGATAGGTTAAGGAGGACACCTATCTGGAAGAAAAACTGATGTGACAGTTTCAGTTACAGGTCACTTCAAACCTTAACTCACAGAGAGGAAAACAGCAGCTTTGGATCAACCAGCAACCAATAAAACTCTGTAGCTTAGTGCACCTGCTAAGTGCTCAAAGCATTTCATACAGACATACACAATTTTAGAATGTATCTGAGTAAGTTCGTAGCATAAAAAAGCTAGGAATGGCCACTGTCAATACTACTTCAACGAAAAGCTACTTGAAAAACCCATATAATCCTTGGAATCAAATCTGAAGGAAGAGCTAGGAATATTGTATTTAGCCTCCAGATTCTTTACTCTTCACTTAAATAAAATTGCATTTAAAATTCATTTGTTTAGACCACGTTTGTTGGTCTACAGCACAATTGTTACTTCTCTGTTCTTTAACACCTGCACCAAGTGTTAAGTGGCAGTCTAGACATTCGCCAACAGAAATTTAATTTTCTAAAGGCGCAATCCTATGGCTGCTAGTCAGGGGCTAGACAGCCATAGGATAGGTCGGTTCCCAGGAACCGACCCCACACCCCCTCTCGCGCTGCCTCGTAGGCAGCGCGGATCAGCCCTGTGTTCCATGCTCGTAAGAGCAGCGTGGAGCAGTGAAAACAGGGCCTTCTTGGGGGTGGGGCGGGGCAGGGAAGTCAGAAATCTGGTACAACACATCCTATATGTCATCCGGCCGCCGCTTCCCATGCTCCAAGGTCCCGTAGCTAGACAGCCGAAATCAGCTGTCTCGCCGCAAAAGCAGGGCTGGGGGAGTGACGAGGAGATCTGCTCCTCATCACTCCTCCCACTCTGCACTGGATAGGCGGTCGCCCCTGGGGTCGGAGGCGACCGTCAATCTTGACAGGATTACTCCCTCAGTTTCAAAGCTCTTTCAAACTGGAGGGATAATTTCAAGCAGTCATCTAGGATGTTCTTTTTTAACTATGAAGAATTGCCCACAGTCATATTACTACTATAGCCTTGATTATTACAGCAACATAGTATCTATTAAGTCAGCTAAAGAGTTTCTCTGCCCAAACACCTCCTCCAAAATATCAATCTGGTTTTCAGGAATGGGTCATTCCATTGCAAATCATTATAGCACCTTACAGACATGGGGGGGGAGTGGGGAAAATTTGGCATCAAGTGTACATGAGAATATCATAATGAAATGTGCTTGGTGGATTGGTCACTAACAAGTGAATCAATTACTTGGTCTATTTGCACACAGGGATAACGGGTGAGGAAATACCTGAAAATTTTGAATCTTCCTAAATGTTTGGCCATCAGTTAACTCCTCTCTTGCTAATTTTGTCACACACTTCTCTACATTTTTGAAAGAAATCCTGGGCTTCAAAATGAGCCCTTAGCAACTGTTTAAAATACAGTACACATCATTCTATGGCCAAAAAAACCACTCCCACCAAGTACACATTTGACAGAAAATAAGATCTTAATCAACTTTTTGGAGAGGCATGGCTCAGCCCCTGGTGACAGGAACATTAAACTTTTTGGGCTGTAGATATATTTCAACATGTGTAATGGCTCTGCAAAATTTCAAAAAAGTCTATACAACCCTCAGGTGCCAGATTTTGTTGATTTGGCATGGAAGGACTCAAATATCAACTCTGTTGCTACCCTAACAGCTTCTTTTATCCTAATTATAAAGGAACTCCCTCCCTCGTCCACCATGGTCTTAAATTATTCTTTAAAGTCTGAAACCATACCCCTTTTACTAGCTATTCTTTTCTGCAGACAAGTTAAACTGTCTTTCTGACAATGTGACTCTTGTTCTAGCTATAAAGCATCCTTTCCACTCTTTAGTAGTGGAGTCTCTGGAGAACATTGTATATTTATATCCCAGGACATTCCATTTCTGACGTTAAGGTCACTACTCTCTAACAAAAATATATTTAAGTGGGAGTTTGGTTGCTGAACTGGGGTTCACCAGCATATATGATACAAGTTCTCCTGACTTGAATTGTGACCTATGTTGGCTAAACCCATACAATCACTCTCTCACATGTAGTTGTTGTGCAAATGGAGGCACAGCCTGCAAGTGCAGCATGTGCTTGTCCCATCAATATCAAATCTCATTCTTTTGAGAGATACTTCTTTTGACTGACTCATGCACAGCATTCTCTGCTTTCAAGATGTACTGATTGATTTCGAGGGCCATTTCACATATTATGCAGAAGCAAAGCAAGATTTGTCAATGCGTGTACAACTTTACAGTGAGCTAAAGCTAAACCCCCTGCTAAGTGACACATGTATTTGGAAACACCTGCTTGTCACATTCATGCTTTACTTTTTTAGGAATATACTTTAAAAGTATCTTAGGAGTGCACCTAAGAAATGTAATATGAAACTAAATGATCTCACCATGCAAACAATTCCTCCCTTCGCTGAACATGTACATGTGTGTGCTATGTGTGTGTACACATAATTATATACACACACTCATCTTCACTGGCCACTCCATGCACCTGATAAATATACACTCACTTATGAAATCTCATACCACAGTACGTTTGTTAGCCAAAGATTCCTTTGTGAATTTTGCTGTAAGTCTATATATCCACATATGTGCCTATGTGTACACACACACACACACACACACACACAGAGATATTGGCATTCTCATAAATGGAAAAATGTGTTTTTACTGAATAGCTCATATATTCCAATCTACAGTAAATTAATTCTATCTCCTCTGAAAATGTGTCACCTTTTGCTTAACAATAGTTTATATTCATTTTAACTGCTGCTTGCCAAATCCTTACCTGTTCCCTCTGTGAACTGTACGACTGTTAATTGCCTAGTACTGGAAAGCATTCTCGTTACTCCATATTTCCTTTCCAAACCATGGGCAGGACCCAATTATGCCCTTGCGCTGGTGGCCAGGTCTGCTGGTCCCAGCGCGTGCACAGCCCCTAACAATGGCGGCTGTGACGCAGAACTTCTGGGGGCAAGCCCTGAAACAAGCGTAAACACTTGTTTCTGGAAAGGACAGGTTATGTCCCTTCCAGAAACTCCTGTTTAGGGGCTCACCCCTGGAAGCGCCACATCGTGGCCGCCAGCAGTAGGAGCTGCGCACATGCCAGCAGGGCCGGCTGCCCATGCAAATGCACAATTGGATCCTGCCCCTTATTCCTAATCCCTTCCTTGTCCCACCCGAGTTCATTTGCTTCTTTCATAGTATGGACTCCAGGAAAAAAACCCTCTGTAGCAGACACAGTTTGCTTTTACCTTCAGGGTTCAACCCACAAGTACATGCAAACTCCTCATAGGTCATCCACGGTATCATTTGTATATTAGTGATCTGACTAGGCATATTAGCACACAGAAGGCAAGATTCTTACCATAGGCTTCTATGCAGACCCAGAAGACATGGACAGATGGAATACACGTAACACAGCAAACAATTTGTCATAGATGCCAAATTGGAGTGAAGAGATAAAACACAGTTATTGCCATTCTACAGCTCTAGCCAGCTAAAACAGTAACTACTTATTATCTACTGTAACTACTAAGGTTTCAACACCATCCCTAAATTGTATTTTACATATATTCTGTTTATGTTCAATATGTAACAACACATTGCCTTTATCCTGTGCAAGAGATTTAGGGAGTGACATAGCTCAGTGATGGAGCACAAGCGTTGCATGCAGAAGGTCCCAGGTTCAAATCCCTGCTACCTCCAGCTAAAAGGGGACCAGGCAGCAGGTGATGTGAGACATCTTTCTGCCTGGCACCCTTGGGAACCTCTGCCAAGTAATACTGGGCTAGATGGACAAAGAGGTTGACCTGGTATAAGGCAGCTTCCTATCTTCCTGGATAAGGCCACGTTTGCTTTAAGTCCAAGCTTTTATCACAAAACAAAATGCTATGAATAACACTAATAATAAATAAATTAGTAATAAATCAACTAATGTGAATTGCTACATTTATCAAAACTCATAATTTCACTTATGATCAATGTATTGGGTATGCCTATATACTGATTTTTTGCTACAGAGTAAATCTGTACAGTTTTAAAGCAAATAGTAGTTAATTGCATGTATGGAGTACACAAAGTACACCACAAAGATCTGGTCCTTAAAGATTAGTATTTTGGCTTCAGTACTTAATTGTGAATTGCTTGCCTGGACACTCTCACTGGTCTCTAGAAACTAAATAGGTGGAGAGAAAGACTTGAACTCAGCTGAACATGTCTCACATATAAAATCAGTATGTTCTGGCACTTCTTTTAGAGGTGTTGAACAGACAGATTTCCTTTCAGGAAGGACAAAGTCCAAGTGTTCAGAGAAAGACTTATCACTTTGAGAAAAAAAAAAAAAACATTCATGGACAGGCAACAAGCAGTTCATGTCCATAAACAAGCAGTTCAGCGTACAAGACAGCTAACAAAAGCCCATCATGGTGCATCTAACACAATGTACCAACTGCCTCAATGCTAACAACATGAGTGAAACAAAACAGCCTTGAATGACTGTGCAGTGAAAAATGTTATGGGCTAAAACAGCTTGTCACAAGTGAGTAAATCGTTTGTTCAAGATGACCACCTGGTCTTTGTCCTAAAAAGGAACAGATTCACCTATAGTCATCCACATTAAGTTCATCAAATATTTTCATTTACAAGTAATTTGGCTCTCTCTACACAGCTAAGTATAAGTTACTTTTCCATTCTTGCACATGAAACCAGCCTAAGTATCAAATTTACCACAAAAGGTGGGGCCAATCAACACCGTTTACAAAATATCATGCTGTTTTGGTCAAGGCAGTAGGGGGCTGGCTCATCGTTGGCTTTTTCACGATCATTACTACCACAGCCCAATGCAGCCTTGAAATGGAACCATGTCATACTGCACAGGAAGGACTTAATGAGAGAAGTGGGATAAGCCCCAACATCCCTTTTTGCCAGTAAGTCTATCACTCAGTGAAGTCGCTACATTGTGCCTGCTGAGAGAGGCCATCAGGCAACAGTAGCTGCATCTACGTAAAGTGTGACCCTACAACTTTGGCCTGTAGGGTGGCAACAACACATACAGGGCTTAGTCTCAGAACCTTCTGGATGCTCGGACTCAGCTTTGGCAGATGTGAAATATTAAGAGTGCCCTTGAACACAGACTGCCTTTCCAGCACCACTGAGTAACCAGCTATCACACACACATTCAGGGTTAGGGAGAAGGCAGAGGGTACTCCTTCCAGTTGTGTGTGGATGTAGTCCTATCCAAGACCCACGTCCTTATATACCTCTCCATAAATAAAATATGTCCAGCTGCCAGGGTATATATTAATAGCCTGGCTGAACTGAACTAAGCAGAGTTTTGCTAGAAGGAACATGATTCTGTTTTTTCAACTAAGGGATCAATTCAACAGTAACAACCAGGCCTTACTAGTAGATGGGGTAAAACTAAGGATGCTTCAGGGCAGAGGTCTTTTCACGTAACAAAAGCATTGATCCCCATTTCTCATGCCTACTAGTCCAAATGGCAAATAGCAGGTTTGTTACAGATGACACACCTCAAAACTACTGCAGTGGGCGGGGGGACAGAGACACCTCACAATGCATAGTACCCCTGGTTTGTGACACCTCATCTATCCCTTTTCAGTTTAGCCCTATAGTGCAAAAACATCCAGAGGTGATGTACTATCTAGGAACACCCAGAGAAGGTTTCTACACTGGCAACTGGAGAACGCAACACTACTCTTGGAGAACAACAGGAATAGCAATGATGAAGCTCTGATACAACTGTTTACAATTTGGCTTCCAAAAGCTCATGTAACTAGAGGACGACTCTGAAGACCTTATAGAGCAACAATGGAGAACTACCAGAACGTGTGGGGGTGTGTGTGTGAAATTACAACTGCTCCTTGTGAGAACAAGGATCACTAAAGCCTAAAGGAGAGAAAAAAACCAGACAACACCCACCCGTACACACACCTGGTTTAATTTGAGGAACAAAGCATTATTTGATCCTGTTCACATCTTTGGCACTATCCTCCAGCTGGAGGCTTCTATACAGATGGGCAGATGAGAGCTCCCCTCCATCCAGGTCTGACTACTAATTACAGTTGGCAGCTCTTTTTGCCCATTCCCTCTGCAGCAAGCAAAGGTGAGGATGCAAGGATAGCTACAGATAAATAATGAAGGGCACCACCAGCCCACCCATCAGGAAAGCGAGCATTAGCTCATGTCTCATCTTTCCATTCCTTGTGCAACCAGGGCTTCCAGGAACAGTGTACAGCAGGGGGAATTTGTTAAGAGAGCTGCACAACAGGGCACTCCAAATGTTGTTGGACCAACTCCCATCAGCCCAAGGATGATGGGAGTTGCTATCCAACATCATCTGGAGGACCAGAGGTGGCTCACCCCAAAGGCAATTGGCCTATGTCTCATACTATCTGGAAAACCAAGAATTGAAAATATTACAGAAAGGGGCCTACTGCCTGAGGAAAACATTCAGCTTCATTGGAGATAGAATAGGCAAAAAATTAGGAGTGAGGTTTTAGGGGCTTCTGATGGGCTTATATCACAATGAGAATGTACTTAAATGCATTATGTGATGATAGGCAAGGGCAAAAAAAATGTGTTTTTTTTTTAATAGTGACACACTGCCCAAGGGGAAATGCTTAATGCAATCTAATCTAAAAGACATTTGAAAATCAAAACAGCAATTCTATTCTGAGTTAAGCAAAAAGTAAAATTTCAATATGCCATGTTCTCCTAAAGTTTTTTTTGCCATGACAGTGGCCTTGCCTTTGTTTCTGTTGTAAACACTGGTGGTATTTCTACTCTGACATAAATAAGCAAAAACAATTCAACTACCAATCTCACAGAAACTAGACAGTAAAGTGCAAATCATTTGACAGAAGAGCTAGTACTAAAATTACCAGAAGCTTCAAAAGTCACTGAATACAGGCATGCAGCTGAAACTTAGGCAGTTCCTGCAACCCTAAAGAGCAACAACAGTAACCAATTTTAGTTCTCCTAAAGTTAACTAAAGGAGAAGCCTACTAGAGAAACAATGGGCTAAGCCAGATGCTAGCAAACAGCAGAATCTTTAAAAAGGTGTGTATTCTTTCCCATGATAAGCAATGACCAATTTCATAGTCAAGCCTAGTCATTTCACAGCTCATTGTGGGAAGTAAAGACACTGGATGGATGCCATGGAAATCCATAAATCATCATAATTTATCTGCCTCTTTTCTCATTCACATCCTGATTAGAGTGATCAGGTTGACTGTCTAATTTAGATGTGCAATGACCCATCAATTTAATCACCCATCCACATAATTGATTAATAGGGAAAAATACAAAACTTTATTATAAAATTATTGTAAAAAAATATAGTTTCTACTAGCATGTCAACAAATGCAAACAACATCAAGCACTCACCAGAACTCAACTCAAAATAGCTTTTCAGTGTGCTATCTGTTAAAACAAACTGAAAACATACATACAGGTGATGTGATAAAGATGTAAAAACAGCTTTCAAAACGTTTTCTAAATGGTTCAGCTAAAGAGTTACCCTTTAGGAATCAGGAGGAAATTAAGCTTCTCACCTGGTCTTCCTCCTCATCTTCCTCATCTTCTGCCAGACGCTGCCTGCCCACCTCATAGAGCCTGCACACAGTATCCATGTTCATGGCATCCATGCTTCCTTGATTCTAAGACAGGAACCACATACCCAACACAGTGAGTTAGCTTATAGCCACACATGTTACACTGACCTATACGCAGCAACACCATCTGCCTAGTCTTCTCCATCACAGTTAGACACACAAGTTTACAATTCAACAGCTGTTTAATTACCTTATTTGGTTAAGGGGCATCATATAACAAATGCTAACATATTTCTTGTTATTATGAACGACATTTACCTCAATAACAGCTAAGTAACAGTCCTTTGTGTCTGTACACAGGTCAAAGATGTTCCTTTTTACATCAATGGTAGCTGGAAAACAACAAAACAGAATCAACAGGAGCCTGCATGCTTTAATCCAGAGGTGAGCAAACTTCAGGCTTCCGGGATCTTTTCCACTTTTTTTTTTAAACTAGAAACCTGAAGTCCACCTACTGGAACTGGGGGGGCGGGGGGAATAGAGAGCTTTCAGTTCCTTTGGTGTAGCCCTTTCTTTTTCCTGCTGTTCACAAGAAAAACCTTTTTGGCAATGCTGAACCAAACTTGAGCTCTGAAAATGAGATGTAATAAGATCAGTGGGTATTTCCCCAGAAAGTCAGATAGCATTTTTCAGCAGAGAAAAGTGACTTATTTTTGCCCAACATAATTGCAGGTAAATGCAACCACAATCTTTACCAATTGGTTTGTAGTCTGTTGCATTGAATGTTCTGAAAGATGACCCAAAGGGGCTTCGCATCCTCTCCTCCAGCAGGTCATCTTCATCATCAGCCTGTAACATAGCTGATCGAAGGAGAAAAGAGTAAACACAGTTGCTTGTGGACTAAAATAGTTTTTAGGGGACACAGTAAAAAGCCACTTGTAACACTGAAACTTAAAAATGTTTAAATGTTGCTGAATATTTTTAAACAGACAATTGCTTTTAGAGTGGAACAGAAGGGACCATAGGGGTCCATATGCAGAAAATGGAAAATATCATGCAGTCATGAACAGAATGTATAAATTCTAATATATTTTATTTGAAGAATTTGAGTTACTTGCTGGATAATGGACTGGGTTTGCCATCAAGACCCCTCCGCCTCCCCCCATAAAGGACACTGAGTAGAACAGCAAGGATGGATTGGCAGAAAAGGGCACCAGATTTGGGCGGGGGAAGGAACAACGGGGGAAAGAATGAAGGTAAAGCAACATTTTGGAAGAAGGAAAAGGACATCACAAGAATATGGAAAAACAGAGCAACCAACAGCAAATGGAAGCATATCCCACAGGAGCCAGCTGCTATCCTTTCTGTATTTCTGCAAGGTGGCAGAGAGTAACCAACCAACTCGCTGTGTAGATTCAGTCAACTTTTTTGAAATCCACATGGGGATTTTACATACCCTTCTGGCACCCAGCCAGCAACTGACCCAGGAGCCATTTCTTTTTAGGGTCGTAAGATGTCATTTTGCAAGCATTGGCTATGTAAGTTTTTCCTGTTTTGTTCTGTGCTATAAGCACAAGAGAAAGAAAAGCTACGGTGTAGCTGCTACTGCCAACTCAAGGAAGTGCTGAAATCAGGCCTCTGACTAATAGGCAGCTTACCTCCATACATAACTGTTCCTGTGTGGTTGAAGACTACACGGCACTGATCCAAGGCTGGCACTGTATGTAGCAAGTGGAAAGTTCGCAGGTCCCACTGAACAGTGCATTAAGGAAGACTCCACACAACAGTCTATCACTATATTTATTACACCGGGAACCAGCATATTAGTAATTCCAAATATATTGTTATTGGTGGATGTTGCAGAAAATGCTTGAGGCAAAGCTTCCAGCACTGATTCAGCAACTACAACCAAAATCAAAGGGCACTTCCCAAAGTCAAGAGACTTTATCTACCTCAGGGGTGGAGACCAAAAGGGAAGCGCACTCTGATTTCTGCCAGCAGCCAGGGGACCAAGGGCCACTGAGAAGCTGCACCCCTGCTTCCTAGGAATAACAACGAGCCAAGGAGGAGGCCAACCTGGCCCATCTGTCAGCCAGAGGAGGAGCAGTTGCAGGGCACTCACTTCCCTTTCTCTGCCAGGGAGAATGTCTCGCCCCAAGCAACAGTTGCCCCTGGTCCTGGGACTGCAGAAGGGGAAAGAACGTCTGGCCCCATCTATCAGCCAAAGGAACAAGAGGCAACAATTCAAGCAAGAAGAGCAGCAAGGGAAGATCAGTCTGGCACAAAGTGCATTTCAATGCTCGCTTTTAACTGATCTCCCTCCTCTTCCTTTTCCCTCCACTCTGGGGGCCAGAGACCAGAGTGGGCTTTTCTGGTTAGGGAAGCCCTGCGCCCAGTGAGGCAGAGCTGGCCAGGGCCCTGGCACTCCTCAGAGGAGGAGTGAAGGGGACTTGGCCGGCTTTGCCTGCCCCACCTCCTTCCCATCACATGCTACAAACATCAGCTCATCACACCAGTTTCTTTAAGATTCTCACGTAAGTCACAGTTAAAACAAAAAGGATACAATTTCTGTGTTGACTATAACTTCCAGCCCGTTTGGATGAAAAACGCCACTGATGGTCATATTGAATTTATCAAACTTATGTATAGCCTGCGCAGAGCGGACATCCCAAAGGACACCATCATTTAAGACAAGGTCATCGGTGGGGTTAAAGGTGGCACAATTCTTCTTG
This sequence comes from Heloderma suspectum, assembly GCF_057233095.1. Classification (NCBI taxonomy): domain Eukaryota; kingdom Metazoa; phylum Chordata; class Lepidosauria; order Squamata; family Helodermatidae; genus Heloderma; species Heloderma suspectum. The sequence goes on from NC_139459.1 coordinate 283,986,599, forward strand.
TAGTTGTTTGCAAGATCTGGGTTAAACAGAGTCAACAGCTTGTTGCCAGTCTGAATATCATAGATCTTTTAGATTAAAAAAGAAAAAGAAAAGAAATTAGTCAAGATCTGCAGTACCAAAAGAGAAACAAGCACACACAGTCATTTCCTAATCACTCATTGTGGATGGCCATCTCCCCTTAACTCGCTTATTCTTCTTCAAAGAGAGTTTACCAGTTCATGCTCAGCCTCACTCCCTCTGTGTTTATCCATTCTGTATTCTGACAGAGCCCAGAAATCATTACAGACGCTACAGCAGTAGAAAAACACCAAATCCTCATTACTGTATGAAATTTACTCTTAGTAAGGGAGTAAATCCTATGGGCCCCTAGGCAGAGTATAGGGGGCCATAGGATATTTTGGATTCCTGGATCTGAAGTCAGAGACAGCGCTCCAAACTTGGACCCAGGAATCTGCGCTCCCTGCCCCCACCCCCTCTGCTTGCAGCCGGCACAGAGAGATCCGTGCCAGCTGCCTCTCTGAAGTTGCAAAAGTTACCTTGGAGAGGAGGTAAAGGGGGTGTTTCATGGGTGGGGAGGGGACTAGAGAGGCCAGGTTACGCCATATCCTGAGGCCCCTCTAGCCTCCTTCCCTCCCCCTCTGAAGCGCCCTCACTAGATGAGCAAAAAGTTCGTCTAGCTGAAATGCTGAGCAGGAGGTGTGGCAGGGGTGAGGACTGCCTCCACCGCGCCTCCCACTCTGCACTGGATACTCATAGGCCTCCAAGTTCGGAGGCTTACAAGTATCAAGGATGGATCCCATAGGACTGCGCCCTAAGCCAGTCATTCAGTAATGTTCCCGCAAGGTTAAGAGACAGACACACTTCATTTGCTAGCTTATGAATGAATAGGTGAATTATTTACCTTGCCACCTGCTTCCCTTTTTAAAACACTATATTTTAGAAGCAGAGTTTAAGAATTTGAACAAGGGCTTCCTCTTCCTGGAGCCTCACACTGTCAGCATTTGAGAAAAGCAAATAGCAAGAATTTCACAAGTTTAAAATAACTCCCTTTCTTTCCTAACACTTGCATGGAACCACTTTCTCTATACTTCAATCACTCTCAATACCTCAGTCTTCCATAAACTTACACAATCCTCTTCGAGAAGAGCTACAGCATAATAATGTGCACTCAGCAGAAATAACTACAACTATCCTCAGTTAAATGACGGACTACACTAAGTTTTATGATAACACTAAGGCTGCAAAAGCCTGTTGGACAAAGGCGATGCTGCTTCTAGAGGGTAGCTATGAACACATTTACTAAAGCATAAGCTTTCATGGACAAGAGCGCGCTTCGTCATATGAACTCAAGTCCATGAAAGCATATTCCATAATAGAAGTGTTAGTCTTTAAGATGCCACAAGACTCTTTGTTGCTATTACTTTTATGCTCTGTACAGCACTTTCCATGCAGCTAACCCTAAACAGGAATATTTACAGGTTGCACAGTCTGCTTCTCTGCAGGAATATTTCTTCTGACCCCTTCAAACTTTAAACCAAGCAACCAAGAAGGACCCTTCACAAGTGAGCCTTGTGGAAACTGAACACCCTTGACAGACAATGCCAGCGTTCCAAACTGGGCAAGCAACGAGCTTTCTAGATCAGTGGAACACGAGGAATATGTTCCTCATGCTTCTCATGGAGTCATTCCTCTAATTGCCAGAGAATGTCCCACAAGTTCACAAGCTGTGCAAGTTCCTGTGCTGAAAAATGTTCTGGGATGTCTCAATTCACAGCCTGTTACAGAAAATGGCTCCAACTGATATTGTGGGTTGTAGATTATTGTAATAAAGAGGCTATCACAAAAGGATTCTATGCAGTGAAGAAAGTTTCACAAAATGAAAAGGAAGAAGTTAGCATTTTGACATATATGCTAAAAAGTGTTTTACAGACCCATTCCTTTAAAACAATTTTCATACAGATGCTTAACTGGGAAGCAAGCTAGTTATTCATACTCTACGCATCTGATTTGTTTCGTTTACACTTTTCTCAGATACATTTTATTTACAGATTCCCTGCAATACTACTTTCCCTTTGCTGAAGCTAAGAATAAATATTTTCAGCCCGCTGCCTCACAAATTACCAGCTCACAAGTGGAGATCAGATTTCCCTCGAAGGCTAACAGAAGGCACGACAAGGCAACATAGAAAGATACTTTGTTTAAACGCAAATATATAGGGAAATCAACAACAGGGAAAGGACAATTTTGAAGAATTTGAATAGGTTTATGTTTTGTGACATTTGTTTCCTCAAAGTGAGAACGTCCCTGGCATTAACTGTACTTGTTACTGCCACCTTCAGATTGCTTTTCACTCTTCGTGATTTTATAGCAGTGAAACAATAGACAAATTCTCTTAAAATTACTGGGTTGGATCTAAGGAATCCTTTGGGCAAACGAAAGGCCCCCTTCCTCTTGTTGAAAGATCCAGATCTAGTGGAGGCTCCTGATGGAGAAATGGGGTAGGTAATTTTGCCTATTTCTCTTTTCCCCTGCAGCCCACCTCCCTCATACCTCTTTCCCATGCTGTTCTGGAGGGTCCAGGGGCCGCAGGGGGAAGGAAGGAATGGTAGAAATCATTTCTCTCTCCCACCTTTCTTCCAGTGGGAATGTCCTGTGAGTGGAGTTCCTCTCTCAGGAACTCTGGATCCAAGCCACCAATTCATCTTCATTTATCCCAAAATAAAGTGTTATCATAAATAAAGTTCTACAGATGTTCTCTTTAAAATATCCAATGTCTTTTGCAGTTAGGGAAGAAGCATTTAGTGATCCATGACCAAAGTTTTGCTTTTTAAGAAGAAGTTCCAGAAAACATCCCTTTAGATTACTAAAGATGCCCAAAGAAAGAGGAAGGGAAATATGGTACACCGTTTGACATTAATGAGCCAAATGGTCAAAGGCCATCTATAATCCAGAACCATGAACTTGCTCCATCACCTGATCCTTTTGAATCATGTCACACTCTTGCCTCACAGTCACATCTGAGCTCATTTCTCATTTCTATTTCAAGCAATGCCAGAGGCCGGTCAGCCCCCCTCAACACATTTTTCGCTGATACAACACTTCCTTTTCTCTTATATAATGTGGTCATTTTATTGGTAACAATCCAGCATTCCAATCCGTCAAACTCTTTCAGCATTAACCTCACCCCCTACACCTGTCTTCCCCAGCCTGGTGCCCTCCAGATTAGGAAATGGCCATGTTGCTGGGGATGATGGAAGCTGCAGTCCCAACACATCTGGAGGACACTGGGATAGGGTCTACACAATGTTTTGATGGAAGCTGTTCCCATAAGGCATGGTACTGGTTTGTAAGCCACTTCAACATGCCCATATCAAGAATACTGCACTGGCTTCCAAAATTCTACAAGCAATACTTACATGGGCAATGTCCCCCTTTGTGCCAATGACCCTGTCCTGTGAATGCTTGCTGAACTCCACATAATGGTCATCTGTGAAGGAATGCCTGCATGGGAGAATCAAATGCTCAATAAACACCAAACATTAACCAAAGCTTTTTCTCAAGAGTCATTTCTGTGCACTCTTATGTAGAATCATTTAATGCATTATATTGCATCACACAGTACATAAGACTTAGTTCCTGAGCTAACACTAAGAGGTAGCCACTTCCCTACTACTATAAATACCCTGCAATCTCTATTTCTCGGGCAATCTTTACCTAACAATCAGCCCATTAGGCACTTGAACAAATTTCTATAATGCACTCAAGTCCATAAAATTATAGAAACTTTTAAAGCCTGCTTCTTTAATGACCTGATTTATTTAGGATAGGAAAAAATGGTAAAGAGTGTATGTACTTGGTTTCAAAGACAGACTTCATTCCCCACAATGCAGAAAGAGGCTGGCTCCACGAAGCAGATGTCAGCAATAAAGAGCCATCCTGTAGTTTAGGGGAGAGAACACAAAGCAAAAGTATGCTGCTGTTGTACATATGGATACACTCCTTTGTAGCATGATGTTAGTAGAATTCACTGACCGGGCTTGGACAACAGGCTGCTGCTCCTCATCACTTATTTAGCCCATGAAACCCACGGGCACCAGGTTCCATATGCAACCCCTGCTCAGGCTTGTCGTGTCGTGAGAATTCAGTGAGCGTGGGTTATGCGAGCGTTAAACCACCCTAGCATAACCCTAAAACAGACCATGGGCTTTGCAAGAGTTGTTTAACCTTCACACAACCCACACTCGCTGGGTTCACACAGCACAATAACCCCTAAGTGGGAACTGCATATCCAAATGGTAGCCACACATGCTCCACATGGGCCGCAGCCTCACCATGGGTTACATAATCCACAGTGGGCTGTCATGTCATATGAACAAGTCCTCTCCCTGTCATTTTGTTTTGGGAAGAAGGAAAGCTATCAGTGCAGCTAACTGTTCCATGGCACAGGTAATATTTTTGGTAGTTAACAATACTGCCAGTCTAAGGGCCAGTATGATCACTTTCATCGCAAAGATAAATCCAGCCACCATATGATTGGTTGGCTGGGTTGAGAGGCTATTACAGATCAGTTGTCCTGAGCAAAGCTTCATCATCACGCACATTGGCACAGGAAAGTAGCTTTTCATATGGTCAGTTTAGGATCAGTTTGTTGTTTGGCAGTCAGAGTTCTAAAACTCATGACATCTGACAGTAGGATACGGAAAATGAACAGCTCCTGTGCCTTGCAAACAGGATTGGTTCTTGGAAACCACTCTCTCCCTCAAACTTTTGCATTTTCAGATGAAAAAAAAATCGATCCACCTTCTGCTGCTAAAAAGTAATGTACGAGCTGAAATTGACAATTACAGACTACATCAGCTTTCCCCAACTTGGCTCCTGCCAGATGTGTTGGACTACAACTCCCATCATCCCACACCAACATGGGCATGCTGGCAGGGGATGATGAGAGCTGTAGTCAAACATATCTGGAGGGCACCAGGTTGGGGACGGCTACACTATACTTTCATATAACTCACAGTTGCTTATATTGGAAATTTGGAGACCTTTGACAAATTACAGAAAGCAATAACTAAAAATGCCCCTTATACAAATACATTCTTATCACAACATCCAACCTAAGACTGTGCCACTTTGTCTCATGGCAAAAGATGTCTAGATGAGAAGACGATATTAAGCATGTCTGGTTTATACACACGCCTGAATGTAAGTTAGGTTCCTCTGTTTTAGTTCTGATTTTGCCTTTGTTCCTGGGTACACCCTCCTTTCTGATGCCTCAGAGTCTTGACTATGCTTCTGATCATTCATGAAGATCAGAAGCCCCAAGGTTATTATGGCACCGGCACCCACAGTGCCACCTGAACACTCTTCGTGCTTTCCTTACCCTGGATGGCTCAAGATGTGTGATGGCAGAGTTGTGGCACTTATAGCTGGCCTCCTCCTGCCCACTGAAGACATTGTAGAGTTTCAGGTGCCCCGTGCAGGTGCCCAACATCAGGAATCGTTCCCGTGCAGAGAATGCACAACACGTAAAACCACTTTCATCTTCATTTGCTTCCCGGAACACAGAAATTGGACGGAACCTGGAAATGAAAGAGCAGTGGAGTGAGAATGGGAACTTTAAGTGATGGGAAGGAGAGGAGTGTAAGCAGTGACCAAACACAGCTGAAGCTCAAAAATCGTGTCTGACAGCTTGCTAGGATGGAAGTCACGGCTTCAGCTTTCTTCTTAAGGGAAGACAAGCTTTGGCAATTACTCCAAACGCGGAAGGTGCTGCAGATAACCATCAGTACAGAAAAGCGAGAAATGGCATATGGAAATCTTCCTAATTGTCACTATGGCATCATGTGTTTTGTGCAAGATGCTGCCTGGAACCAGAGTCCACTTTTAGAAGGCTTGGTCAAAAGAACCATAGGAATTCAGAAAAACGTCTTCCTTACCTGCTGAATATAAGGTGTCTATCAAAGCATCCACCATCCACCCCGCCATACTTTGGAAAGGCTGCCCTGCGGGTCAGCCGCGAGGTAAAGTTAGTTGGCGCCTGGCGCCTCTGTTTTGGCTCAGGACACTGGTGGGGCGTAAAAAGAGAGAAGGGGGGGCAAGTGGCCACAGGGTTCTTGCAGCGAGCGTGCTGCTCCCTAAGATACTCTGTGATTATACTGTCCAGCGTGGGAGGGGAAGGGAGGTGCCTGTCCAACTGTTTTTTGATAGCTGGGCTCTGGCTGTAGGCGCCATGGTCCGATTTTTGCCGAAGCACTCTGATTTTCCTGCCATTGCAGGGAGATGGCCTCTCTCGGACGAAGCTAATCCTGCCAATCACAGGGGAGCTGGTGGCGTGAGATGGGCCTGGGAGTGCCAGTGAGCCCTGGCAGGCAGTCGGCCTTGGCTGGGCATGGACAGAGGGCGCACCGGAACCTACAGAAGGATGGTTAGTCAACCGGGCTGAAATGCCATTTGCAATACGAGGGGTACGAGGCAGAGACACAGGAGAGGCAGCGGCAGGAACAGGGGTGAAGGCGGAGGAATGAGATGCTGCCGTCATGGGTAGATCCGCCTCCTTCGTAAGGACGGTAGCAGTTTCTCCTAGCCCTTTAGAGATGAGATGGTTCCTGATCAAGAGGAGCAGCTCCTTCTCGGGGAACGAAATCCTCGACTGAGCCACCACATCCGCTTTCTGCAGTCGAGCCAGGGAGACATCTGTCCCAATCAGCAAGGGCTTCCCCGAGACGCGCTCTATCAGCTCGGCAGCATACTTGCAGAACTTCACATGCTCGCTGCGCTTATCCTGGAGCACAGGCTCCTTCATCAGCTGCTGAATCTGGCAGCTGCTGAAGAGGGGCAACTTGCTGATGATCTGCCGGACCGTACTGCTCCGTGACAACCCAACCAAGGCCTTGCAGGCCAGCGCTCGGATCTGGTCCGCGTCCGTAATGGGCATTTTGACGGACAGCAAAGACAGCAGCACTTTGATGCCATTGTTGGACTGCACCACATTCCACATCTTGGCCAAAGTGTGCTCGCTGCTCCTTGGCGCCTGAGGGAGCGTCCGTCGGGGGGTCCCAGAGATGAATTTACCAATGCTGGAGATGCGATTATCTGGGCCGCACACACAGTTTATGATTATCTGAAGGGCTGATTTCTGGATCTCTGCATCATGAATAAAGTATTCGCCTTCAGCAAGTCCCAGGATGATGCTGATACCTAACCAAAAGGAAGCATTTTCACTGAGTCATTAGTCTATCAAAGTATGACGCAGGCTAGTATAAGAGGCAGGATGAGTCAGTCTTTACATTATAGGTGTGGTGCAGCTGTTGCTCTCCCGCAGTTCTGTCCTATACTGGTCCAATACAGATTGATGAAGAAAACATGGGACAGGCTAACAATGTGATTATTTTTCATGCCAGCATATCATACACAGACACAGACACACACCAACCAGAAGGTAATCACACTGACTGTCTTCACATATGATCTCCCTGATCTTAATGTTACCAAGGTCATGTGCAATGAAACCACGTGAAAGCAACAACCACACTACTACAGTAATGTAAAAACTGGCCCACAGAGCAGCCAAAGAGAATACACAAGTCAGTTTCATTCCGATGTCCCCTTGCTTATCTCCTGCTCTCACATTCCTTTTAATTCGAGATGGGGAACATGTGGCCCTCCAGGTGTTGTTGGACCCTAACTTCCATCACCCCTCACCATTAGCTATGCTGGCTAGGGCTGATGGGAGTTGCAGTCCAACAGCATCTCGAGGGCCACACATTCCCCACCCCTGCTCTTAATGGTGACCATGTCTAGCAGTACTAGATATCCCACGTTATTGATTCATCAATGCAGAGGCAAGCCAAGCAGAGTTTACTGCATATTGTACATTGCTGATTTACAGCCAAGCAATTCAGAAGAATGTAGGTACTACTAAGAGGGCTGAAAGAGGAATTCATCAGGTGTCACTATTATGAAAATCAGATATTACATGAGGATTAAACAGAAAGAAGGAACGGGTGTGTGTGTGTGTGTGTGTGTGTGCGCGCGTGAAGATGATAAAACAATGAATAAGGTTTTCATCAATTCTATTTCTACTTAAAATGCATTTGTAGACACTACCAGACAAATTAAACACTAAGGTATGCAAAGAAGGCCTGCCCTGGTTCAGCAAAATTGAGGTGTTTGTTATGCTGATCATTAATTAAGTATAATTGTTATTGTCTCTTTGTAGTGCAAACCACTTTGAGCAGTTTTTTGTAGAAAAGTAACATATAAACTAAAATCTAATCTTTCTGGGTTTCTCCTCGCCCCCACCATGCTTGGCATATCTTGTCTTAATATTCAGAGCCCAGCAGATGGAGAAAGACCATTAATCTGCAAGTTATGAATCCAAGGTGAAAACAGCAGGGGAAAATAGGATCAAGAATATCTGGGAGTATCACAACAGTCCTTCCTCAGGATCTGAAATTGCCATTTTGATATGTACTTGTATAGATCATGTGCAAGATAGGAAGTTACAAAGAAAATGACATACCACAGATCATCTAACACTGACTTTAGTCAGTCATTGACCTATATCCCAGTCATGCACAATTTATGAAGCTAACACTGCAGATATTAGTGAAGTGATTCATAAAGAAAAGACGTACGCAAATGAGGAGGCCAGGTTCTACATACCCACAATGGAAATAGAAGTTCCTCCCTCATCCACCGTATCCACTGCCTCTGCTAACTGTAACTGGATTTTCGGAACCACAGTAAGGATGGCCAGAACATCCAGGGCATAACGCACAGTGTCATTTCTGGAAAGCAAAAGCATATAACTGTATATAACTCAAAGCGCTATGAAACACTTTAATACAAACCTTAGCTATGCAAGACCACCCCACCAGCAGCCCTTGCAGGCAAGGAGGGAGTGTACCATGTGCATGTGCCAGATGGCCACCTGGGGCAATGGTCAGCACTGGCCAAGCAGCAACTTATAAAGCTGTGTTAAACTCTATCATTCTCTCACCTAGCGTAGTAGGTCTTCCAGTTGCATGCTATTGAAATAAGCTGGAGCATGAGCTGCACGCAGGATAGCTTGAGAAAAACCTCCGCTGGATCCCAATATAGCTGTCCCGGCCCGTATTCTATAAGAAATTCCATCATCTCTACAATCTGTTCATGAGTGTAGGAACAAGCCTGCAAGGAGAAGGAAGTATTTAAGCAGGCTTGCCTTCCTTAAAGAAGTTAAGAACTAATGCACCTTAGAATACGAATGAATGAATGAGTGTGTGTGTGTGTGTGTGTGTGTGTGTGTGTGATCTGCCTTTTCAGAAAAGCACTGAAGCTGGTTTACATAAGTTACAAATGTTAAAGTCACAAATTAAAAGCAATAGCACATATAAAACACCACCAATGACCTAAACCAAAGGTAGCTAATTTGTGGCCCTCCAGGTGTTTTGGCCTATAACTCCCATCATCCTTCACCATTTATTTATTTCTAGGCTGTCTTTCAGGGCAGGAACCCTCCCAAGGTGGCTTACAACCATAATATTCATTATAATTAAAAAAAAACCATTTTCAGTGATAAAACAGCAAACATTAAAAACACAAACACCAGCATAAAACATCTGGCCTAGGCAGTACTAAAAACCTACAGTACAATTGCAGCTACAACCCAGAACAGTCCAGGAAAACATAATCAGGAGAAAGTGAGAATTAGCAACAAGTCTTCAGGGCCTTCTTAAAAGCCTGCAACGTTGGGGCCTAATGCACCTCCCGAGAGCAACACCTTCCAGAGGTGTGGGGCCTCTGCAGAAAAGTCCTTCTTAATTGGCTATGCTGGCAAGGGCAGATGGGAGTTGTAGCCCAAAACGTCTGGAGGGCCACAAGTTGCCCACCCTTGACCTAAACTACAATCAATAAGCCTCAGATCTAAATGCCTGACAAAATAAAAAGGATTTAACATAGTATCAGATTATAAAATATTAAGACTTGGGGCCCTCTGGGAAGGGAGATCTATAATTGTGGTGCCACCACACAGAAAGTCCTGCCCCATTCAGTAGACTCAATGGAATAGAAGATCTAACCTCGCACAGCAGTGGGACACAGAGCAAAACCTCATCTGCTGCTCTCAGGGGTCTCGTAGAGGAGAGCAGTTCTGAAGATACATTTAGCCAACATGTGGAGCTTTAGGACTAATAACCATCAGTTTAAATATCTGAGAGTATTTGCATCCCAACTTTCTGCTAAAAAATATAGCACAAGGCAGCTAACAATACTTCATAAAAACTACTCCAAATACAAACACCTTAAAATCAAAGCATAACAAACAGATTAAAAGCCTAAGTTAACTTTAAAAACAAACAAGCATAGAAGTTGCTGAAAAATGACCTAAATAACACTGTCTAGGCCAGAGAGCAGGAACTCAGAAGGGAGAGGGCCACACAAAACTTTCTCGTGAAAGAGAATTCCACAAATAGAATAAAACCCTAAAGAAGACTGAAAGGCAGTGCAAATGAGCAAGAACTGGCATACTCCAGTTCTTGCTCCCTACATCCAGCTCCCATCAGGAGCAACTCCAGAGAGGACATACTGGAAATTAGTCTGTGAGATTCACAAAGCATCAACAAAGGTAGCCAAGTCCTTGATGTATCAGATGTCACTGATAAAAAGAGATTTTATTTACTTTATTGAGAAAGTATTTCAAGGGTGGCAGGCGCAAGAAGTTCGTCTCCTTAACAAAGCACACTACTTACCTTATATGGAGGCTGTGGATGGACCAGAATTCCACCTTCTGTGCGCTGGAGTGACTGCTTCACTTGTTCCACTTTGATGGCAAGATGAGCTTCAAAATACCTGCGCATGGCCATGCAAGTGTGTTTCCCAGTCTGGCGGCTAGCAAAGATCTCATCATCACTCAGCAGCGCACCCTGAGTTTGCAGGTTTAAGATATCTAGAGTGCTAATCTAGAAGGAGAAAGAAACATCTTTGCCATCATTTCATTCCTAATGCCTAAAGGCTCATTACCTCCCTTTTTAATTCAAAGGAAAGGCTTTTAGCCAAAGGAACCTGTGCACCAAGAAGCTGTGTTAATACTGTTGTCAGAACTTTCCAACATACAAGCAACCTGACAGAGCAGTTCTGAAAAAACTAACCATGGCTTATTCATCTGCAGTTAAAGTGGATCAATATCCACTTAAAAAGCTATTATGCAACACACCCAAAAGGACAGAAACAGGAAAAGAACAGGGAAAGGGGCATTATGCCATTGTAGGTGACTTCATCCTCACTGGTAACTCTCTAGTCTTATTGCAGTAACAAAACTCTCTAGTCTTATTGCTATGAAGAGGAAAGACGCCACCTCAATAAACTGATCATCTTGTCAACAAAGAGACCCTAGGCTCTCTCTTTAAGAGTACACTTTAAGAATAAGTTAGCATCAAAGGTTACTACTAGTTTTACCACTAGCATCAATTTGCTCCCTGAGAATCTTTGAAATGTATGATCTATGAAGTGTGAATAGAAGAGAGAGTAACCATAGGGGAAACTAAACATCCCAAAATGCACTGTTGCCCAATAACTGTGTGGCAAACATCCCAAAATGTGTGGCACTCCTGCTGCTTCCTCTGTCCATTCAATTGCAGAAAAGCAAGGTACCTAGTAAATAGTCAAAAAAGCAAATACTTGCACAATGTGGGGCCAGCTCAGATGCGACACCTGCCAGTGTCACAGAACACCCAACTCCCCTCAAGAAAAAGGAAGGTAGCAGTTCTGAGAAAATATGGGACAACATTGCTATCATACTTACCAAGTTAACTAGGCGCCGTAAGCCATCATGCCTATCAAAGAGCTCCAAGACTGCACGGAATGAGAAACAAATAGAGAAGAACATGGTAGCATGGCAGCAGCCTGAGGCATGAGAGCACTCCATCAACCACAAGGTGTAGTTGACAACATCTGATAACACATGGGGATGCATGCATACCTGCAAAACAAGAAAATGCAATGGCAATCCTCACTTCCATTCATGGAAACAACACACTGGGGGCTTCTGCTTTACCCCTTAGCTAATGCCCATGGTGACTGCTGCAGTGAGTGGGTTATCTAGTCATTTGGGCACTTGCAATCTCAGTTACAGCCATTACACACTTCTTGAAACTCTTTGGATTCTTGTATCTGAAAAAGCTCCTTGGAGGATGATTGGGATACAAATGTAATGATGAACAGTGACGTCAGCGTTAGAAAAGAAAGCAGCGACTGAAGGAAACAAACCCAGGCATTTAACAGGAACATGTGCAATCTATGCTGAAGAGCCAAGAACAGAGAAAACAGTCGCAGCGAAGTTTGGAAAGACATGCAACACAATCCCTGCTCGGGCTTCAAAACCTGTAAGCATGGAGGGGAAGTAGGGCCGCACGTGACTTCCTCTTCTTGTGACATCTCCATGTTGACAGGGAAGCTCTGCAGCAGAAACGTTACCGCGTTCAACGTGTACACCGTTATAAGGCTCTGTGCGATTGGAAAACCTGCCCCGTCAGAGCTCCCGATTGTATGGGAGCTACACAACTGTCAACACTGGGAGGTCGCAAGTGGAGGGGGCAGGACCGGAGTGCATGTCCCCCATTCCCCTCCATGCTTACAAGTTTTGAATGCCTGAACAGAGCTACCGTTAGGATGCAGACTGAGAGGCATCACAAGGATGTTTTCAGTCCCTCATGTATTCCTTCAGAAGCCCTGGATATACTGTACATGTCTTAAAAAGAGCTAGCCCAATATCAGCTCAGGGATGGGTCACGCTGTATGTCTCTTATCATTTCTTTTCTCTTTTATAGTTTGGTTTGTGTGTGAACAGGGACCTGGATGGAGTTCTATGACCGTGTGGCTTGTCCCGTTTATTTCAATGTCATGACACATACAATGGGAAGGAACATGTAAAACTGTCTCCTAACACTGAAGTTAATGAGACAGTCTCTGCAGACATCAAAGCCACATTGAGGTTTCCGTCAAGGTGTACATCTTCACAGCTGAAACTGAAATCAGATCACCACTTTGTCTGAATTATGACAGTTTCTAACAATCTACTGATGATGGACAAACCATTATCCCATTTTGAGTATGTTGAGACTAGCATGAGGAGAAGCCAACATGGGATGGAAACATCAAATGATTAGCTTACAGGGGTCCCCAACCTTTTTGGGCCAGTGAAAATATTTGGAATTCTGAGAGCATACTGTGCACGCTCTCACAAAAAGGCTGCCATGAAGGAGGCTTGCCCATTCACAAAATGGCTGCCATGGTGGGCATGGTCAGTCACAAAACACTCATTTCCCAGAAGGCAAACTGGTGAGGCTAAAAGAAAAGTAACTTGCTGAAGTACAAGGCAGAGGTGTGGTCTGAGTTTGAAAACACAAAACCACTTTTTTGCATCCAGAGTTTTCTGCTCCAACTCCCATTTCACACAAAGTAAAGTGATGGGGCCCAGAAACAAGTACTCATATTTTTGGCCAGGTTACAAGGCACAGGTGGAGTCTGAACCCCAAATACCAAATCAGGTATTCCCCCCGCCCCCCGCAAAAAAGCACAACAAAATACACATTTCACAGAAGACAAACTGGTGATACTCAGAGAAACACACACAGGTAAATCTTTTTTTAAAAAACATCAGGAGGGGCAAGGAAGCCTTGTGGGCACTGATTAATGTGTCCATGGGTACACTAGTGCCCACAGACACCATGCTAGAGACACTAGGATAAGGATATCATGTAATAATTCCAGACCCCATGCGAAAAAAGAGGGTTGTGAGGATCCAACCAATAAGGGATCTACTGCAAGCAGAACCTCCAGACATTTAGAAGTATTTAGAACCTACCCTGGCAGAATAGGATCTTACCCTTTCCATGGCATCCTGATTGTAAGACAAATAGTATAAGCACATGGAGACCCCTGTAGCCGCCATGGAAGGACGAGGAATCTCCAATAGCTTCTGTACACCTCCATGAGCAACAAACTCTGTTGCAAACTTGTTGTGGAGCAGCAGTGATGCCAAATACTGTGGATGGAAACACAAAGTCAATGTAGAAATCAGTAGCCACCTCTCAGCACTCAGCAAATACAAGTGAAATGCTCTTTTGTATGATTTGTGCAGTGTGGCAAAGGAATAATGAGATTGCCTTCTTCGCCTGCATCTTTCCCCTTATGGCAAAACAGTACCCCAGGTATATATTAGAACACTTTCCAACTCCTGCACCTATAAAGCTCTATCAACTTTATAAAGCTCTATCTCCAACTAATACACAACCATTAGAAATTTACCAATATTTAAAAACACAAACTTTGCTTGGAATATTAATCATATATTTCAAGATAAAACAAAAAAGCTTCCGAGCAAGGGGCAGTCGTTCCTCTCTCTTCCAGAGCTAAGTATGAAAGCAGTGACCATGTTCTGCTATTTCATCTCAAGGCATGCAGCAACATCAGAACTTTGAAGAAAACAATTTTACGTCCCATTAACTTCAATGGAGAGACAGACACACACAAGCAGTAGAACAGAATAATATAATATGATGCTCTCTGAATGTAGCACCATGGATTTGAAGGATTCAAGGTACCACAATAGCACATTTCTCTGGAACCACATCACTTATTTTGACATCTTACCTGGCCCACAAAGAGGCTCTGGAAAGGAACAGAATCACAGAAACATAGAATAGTAGGGTTGGAAGGGGCCTACAAGGCCATCGAGTCCAACCCCCTGCTCAATGCAGGAATCTAAGTCAGAGCATCCCTGACAGATGGCTGTCCAGCCTTGTCTTGAACGCCTCCTGTGTGGGAGAGCCCACCACCTCCCTAGGTCATTGGTTCCATTGTCGTGTTGATCTAAGTCAGGAAGTTTTTCCTGATGTTCAGCTGGAATCTGGCTTCCTGTAACTTGAGCCCATTATTCCGTGTCCTGCACTCCAGGATGATCGAGAAGAGATCCTGGCCTTCCTCTCTGTGACAACCTTTCAAGTACTTGAAGAGCGCTATCATATCTCCCCTCAGTCTTCTCAAGGCTAAACATGCCCAGTTCTTTCAGTCTCTCTTCATAGGGCTTTGTTTCCAGTGCCCTGATCATCTTTGTTGCTCTCCTCTGAACCCTCTCCAGCTTGTCTGCACCCTTCTTAAGCGCGGTGCCCAGAACTGGACACCAGATGAGGCCTAACCAGTGCTGAGTAGAGGGGAACTAGTATTTCCCAGGATTTAGAATCTGTGCTTCTATTAATGTAGCCCAAAATAGCACTTGCCTTTTTTGCAGCCACATCACATGGTTGGCTCATATTCAGCCTGTGATCTACAACAGTTCCAAGATCCTTCTCGCTTGTAGTGTGGTTGAGCCACGTATTCCCCATCTTGTAACTGTGCATTTGGTTTCTTTTTCCTAGGTGCAGAACTTGGCATTTATCCCAATTAAATGTCATTCTTTTGTTTTCTGCCCAGCACTCCAGTCTATCAAGATTACTTTGAATTCTGTTTCTGTCTTCTAAGGTATTAGCTATCCCGCCCAATTTTGTGTCATCTGCAAATTTGATCAGCATTCCCTGCACCTCTTCATCCAATAGTAACACTGCAAAATAATTTTGCCTTAAAGGACCACTTTTTATGACTGAATCAAAAAGGCTGGGGATCTGGAGCATAGAGAAGTTAAGAAATGTATTCAAGTAATCACAGCAAAGCCAGAATTAGAAGGAAACAATATCAACCCACAGTTAATCTGCTCCAAAACATCAGGCCTTTTGTTACATATCTGTGGGCCTAGCATAGCGGAACTCTGGTGAATGGCAGGGCCATCAAAGCAATGAGAGGAAAAATATTTCACACAAAGGGTATGCCCTGACCCTATGACAAAACAGCAAAGAGGAAGGGTGGATTTATCAAACTCACAGAGCAAAAGCATATACTCAAAGTTGATTGCTACTTCTGCACTAGTTACTCCACCAGATAAGCAGGACCAAAATTATTCCTTTCATTGACTGACATAGAACAAATAACCGGCACGGTATCACCACTGGTTAACAAGCAGCATGCTGGGCTGTCGTTTACCTTTAGGGCTTCAAAAGTGAGCAGCACATCATTGGTCCGTTTCAAATCAATATAGAACATCATCAGATCTCTCGATCCAAGTTGCATGAAGATGGGGAGCAGCTGATGAGAGAAGTAAAAGATTTGCTCATTGCACACAAAAATAAAATAAAATTCAGGGGCCCATTTTCAATGTCAATCTTTCCCCTACCCCTAACTTCAACTGCAAACAAATAATGAGGACAGTTTACTCTGCTGAGTAAACATTACCTTGTATTTCTTACTGTTCAGCTAACTATTTCCTTCCTGATATTTTTAGATTAAGATGGCAGGCCAAGGGAAACAAGAGTCATTCCCTGTTCAATTCCTTCAAGACTTCTTTTAAATTATGGGTGCATAACCTGCAGCCCAAGGCCTTTACTGCAGCCCCCCAAGGGTGCCCTGCACCCGCCACTGAATTTCCTCCCACCTGCACTCTCCACTCCCTCCCCCAGAGGCCCTTGTACAGATCACTCTTCCCCTGCTGCTGCTAGCAGTGATGAAAGAGCCATCAGGATCGTGTGTGTGTGTGGGGGGGGGGGGGTTGTGTGCATGTTTGTGCACGTGTGGCCCCACCAAGCCAGCGTCACTCAGAGCTGAAAAGATTATACAACTGAGTTTTAAAGTGAATTCTCATTAATATGTTTGATTTATTATAGAACACCTCCTTGTCTCAAGACGAACAAGCCACAAAGGACAATAAATTGAGGAAACAAAATTTCATCCCAAATCCTCATTTACATGCTCTTGGTATGCTGTCCAAGACAGATCTTGAAGTGATTATGTTCTTCCTAGCACAATTTAATTTCTTCATAAAAGGACCCCAGAGGTCACCTGTTTCCTCCCCTATTTTAAAAATACCTACCTCTTGATACTCCCCTAGGGGAGTCAGGTACTGCAGAATTAGTCTTTGCTCTATAGCGGGGGTCAAAGGGTATAGATTATAGTTTGTTCCAATCACCCAAGGAGACATCTCAGACCAGCTGCTATTGGACAGCTCAACAAACATCTTTTCTGGCTCTGAAGAGAAGCCAAGTTTTTGCTTTGCTTTCCGGAAATTTTCTCTTTCATGTTGCTTCCCTGATTTTTTTATGGCTGAGTTCACCCGACTACTAGTCTTGTGATTTGAGTCAAGATTAAACGAGATTTCCATGTCCCCTGCCACTTCTTCCTGCTCGCCATCCACAGCCATCTCCCCATAATCCATGTCCACAGCCTCTTCATCTAAAGGCAGCAGAGGGTCTGATGGCACTTTTCGAGGGCTGGGCCGCTTATTTTCATGCTTTGTGTTCATTTCATGGACTTGCAGCTCTCGCAAGCACTGAAGCACAAATGCCACCTGTTACAGAAAGATGAGTATACATCTCTGTCACATAAATCAGTCAATTCAAATCAAACTGCCCATAGACCACTGTATTTTATTCATTCATTCATTCAATTTATGAGTCGACTTATAGCCAAAATGCTCAGGAGGACATACAAATACAATAAAACCAATGATGAAACATACTAAAACAATTTTTAAAAAAGTTTTAAACGCAGCAACAATAATTTTAAAAGAAGAGATAAATATCCAACCAGCTAAAACATGGGGAAAGATTTTTTTAATGCAGCATTAAACATATCATTAAAAATCAAACAAGGAACAGTTTAAAATACTTTTTAAATGCCTGGGAAAATAAAAAGATCTTTCCCTGGTGCCACAAAGTCAACAAAGTAGGTACCAGGCAGACCTCTCTAAGGAGGGCATTCCACAATTTGGGGACCACCACAGAAAAGACCTGCTGATTAGACAGAAGCCCCTGTGTGCCCTTCACTCCCTGCCTACCAAAAGAAGGAACAAAGGCAGGAGGGGCAGGGAATGGATACTATTTAAAAATGTTAAATATTCACAATAACTTACTTACTTATTTATTTGTGGCATTTATATACCACTAAATATAATAAAATCCCTAGCTGGTTCACATATAAACAATTGCATTGCAAACCCAAACAGTGCCCATTGTAATTATCCCACCAACTGAAGAGAAGCAGATCAAACTGGAGCTAGGGGAGAGAGGCTTATATAGGGCTCGTTCACATGACCAACAGCCCATAGTAGCTTATTTAAGCCATGATGGGTTGCAGCACATGCCAGTGTCCATACTAAATATTCAAGCTGCAAGTGCTACTTGTCATGTTGCTCAAACCCAGGGGCCATGGGTTATGCAAGGCTTAAACAATAATCCTAAAACAGCCCATGGGTTCTGTGAGGGTTGTTTAACACTGCATAACCCACCAGGACCCACGGCAGCGGGGAGACTCATTGCTCCATTCACTTTGATTAGATTTTCAAAGTTCTCCTAGTGTAAACCGGGGGGGGGGGGCAAAATCCAACACCCCACCAAGGACTATGTTGCCCCCACATTCCTTGGTGGTGAGGGGGGGTGGATTCCCCCCCCCCATTTTCACCTTTTTTTGTTCTTGGAACCCATTTTGCACAAAATGAGTTCCAAGAACAACAACAAAAAAGCTGAAAATTGGGGGGAACCGGGTGAAATCCACCCCACCAAGAACTGTGGGGGCAAGCCAGTCCTTGGTGGGAGGGTGGATTTCACCCCTCCCAACCAATTTCTTCCCAGCCCAGGTAAAGCTTTCCTTTGGTGGTTTGCCTTTTAAAAGGCAAGTCATACGAGGGTTCTTTCAGCTGGCCTGGGAACAATGTTGGGGGGGATGAGGTGGTGTGTGGAGGGGGAGCGAGCATGCCCCACTGTTGGGAAACCACTGTGTGTGTCCCCCAACCATGAGATGATATGGCACCCCACTGGGAACCGGGTCTTTCTAAGCGGGGTGGAGGCGAACTTTCGAGGGTTTAAAATGTGAAAGATCACCTCCACCCCACTTTGAAAGCCCTAGTTCCCAGCAAGGTGCCACATCCCACCATGGTTGGGAGACACACAGAGGGGTTCCCCACCACTGGGGCGGGGTTCCCCACCACTGGGGCGGGGTTCCCCACCACTGGGGCGGGGTTCCCCACCACTGGGGCATGCTCCCCAAACAGGCCTTTCCCCCCGTTAAAAATATTTTCCTACAGCCAGGGTAAAGGCAAGCCAGGAAAGGAAACCTTTACCTGGGCTGGGGAAAAATGGTTTTGGGGGGAGGGGGCTGTATGGCAGGGGGGAGCATGCCCAAGTGTTGGGAAACTCCTCTGTCCCCCAACCATGGCAGGATGGGGCACACACTGGGAACTGGGCCTTTGAAAGTGGGGTGGAGGTGATCTTTCGTATTTTAAACCTCAAGCAGCGAAAGTTCACCTCCACCTCACTTTGAAAGATCTGGTTCCCAGCAGGATGCCACATCCTGCTGTAGTTGGGAGACACACAGAGGGGTTCCCAACACTGGGGCATGCTTCCCCGCCCCCACTGCCTTCTCCCCAAAATAGCATTTCCCCACTGCCTGGCTGAAAGAGCCCTTTTCACGGGTTGCCTTTTAAAATGCAAGCCGTGCTAGGGAACTTTCAGCCGGGCAGTGGGGAAATGCTATTTTTGGGGAGAAGGCGATGTGTGGAGGTGGGGGACAGTATACCCCAGTAGGAAGCCCTCTGGGTGTCCCCCAAGCCCACTCCACCACAGCCCAGCTTTCAATGTTTTTTAAAATATCTTTGTTCCGTTCTTGCACAAAAGACATTTAAAAAATTGCTGCGCCTGTTTCTTCTGAGGAAGTGAGAGAGCCAGGCATGGGGAGGGGTGGGAGGTACCCCCTCCCACCCCTCCCTGTACCTGTCAACCTTGTTTCTTCAGAAGGAGGAAATGCACAATTGAGGGTTTTGAGTGCCTCTTAACTAAGAGAGGCTGTGTGAGAACTGTGGTCCTGATCCTGCAAACCTCCAAGGTGTTATAACCACCCCCCCCTTTTTTGGTGCACCCAGGACTTTCCCTCCTCTGGAGTAATTGTTCAGTTTTAATAGTGCATCATGTGCCTTCTGACTAGGAGAGGCTGTGTGTCAACTTTGGTCCAGATTCTGCAAATCTCCAAGGTGTTATAGCCGCTGCCACCCCTTTTTGGTGCACCTGATTTTCCCTCCTTTAGGGTAATTGCACAGGGTTTTGATGGTACTCCCCCCGCCCCTCTGCCCCAGGAGAGGCTCTGTGTGAACTTTGGTCCCAAAGCTGCAAACTTCCAAGGGTTTAGTTGTGCCACCGCCTTTTTGGTGCAGACCGAGATTTCGCTCCTTGTAGCCCCTGCTGCAACGTAATGAATGGGTGAAACAGCGGCACTGTTCAGGCAGGAGGACTGGAGTGAGACAGAAGCTGGGGGGATAGGTCAGATTAGGCACAGTAGCTTAATAAGCTACAGATAGTAGCTTATTAGACTGGTCATGTGGTGGGGCATCGTGGACTATTTCAAAAATAAGCTACTGTGAGTAGCTTATTAAGACACCATGACTTAAAGTGGCCATAGAGACCATCTCTTGTGACCTTCTGCCGCCAGGCAGGCCTTTATCCTGTTTTACTGACATGGTAAATATTTCAATTTAAGTGGCTATTTTATTGGTTTTACTTATTTTATCAAAGTTTTCTTCTGCTCTAGTTTTATGTAGTTTTTTTTTTTTTAACTGCTATTGTTAAGCACCATTTGGTAGTCAGGCAGAATATAAATTTAATATTATTATTTAAAAACTCATCCCATTTACTCCCATTTCAAATTTGTATTTTGAAATGAACAAACCACACCAATCACACTTCCAACTATAGAAGAGTTATAAATATCCAACTGAGAGCAAAACTGCAAGAACTAATACACTGATATGAAGCTATTTCCTCCATTTGCAAAGTAGTATGAAAATAACTATACAGTAGTGATGTCCAACTTTCCTGCAATTTCACTACATTCTTTGTGACTTCTGAAATCACATGTGATGCAGGAGTCCAATAAGAGTCTTAAGGTCTTCAGTTCGATCACATTTTTCAAGCACTTGTTTTGCAATGGGGGTGGGGTATTTGACATGGGTATTACCAATTGAGAATTCTCATCTCTGTAGTTGGCAGCAATATCTTGGTTCTCCATAGCACCTCCCAGCAATCCAGTTGCATATGTTCTCAGAGGCTGATCAGCTTCTTGTGCCCATTTGAACAAATTCTCGACTATGCCTTCCTAGAGTTGCAGGAGGGGGGAGGGAGGTCAGACATTACCAGGCACTTCAAATTCTTTTATCCACAGTCTATACAAATCACAATTCAAACTACCCCAATACAAAGTGAAATGAATTTTTTCACCAAGAATTTACCTTGAAGTTATCTTATATTTCAAGCCAGAACAATTAATACTGCTTAATGTGGATTACTTTCCACAGTAATCTTGAAGCACTTACGCTGACTCCACAGTAGTTAGACCATATTTATATTAGTGTACTTTATATTAGTGTACTTATATTAGTGTTAAGTACCAATGTGCTTTGTTCCAGCAAGTTTTCAGATTTAGCAGTAGAACCTCTAGGGTCCATGAGGCAAATGGAACTGCTAACACAGTCAGACTCTAAAGTAGAGATATGCATATATCAGGGAAAATGGCATCTCAGCCACAGCTGCCTGTGATATTTTTTGCTGTAGGAGCTCCTACTGGTCAAGGATGTAACTTTTTATCCTGAACAGTAACGTGCCTCTTCATCAAGTACAAACCACTGCAGAAAAACATCAAAGAAAACGCTGGGTGTGCACAGGTTCCCTCTCTAAACACTTCTCATTCTTTGGATCTTGGCCATATATAGTTCAAGAATTCACGGCAAAAATATTTCACTTTCAGTCACCAGCTTCTTATTGCAGTTGGAAGTTGCATGCATATGAAAGTTGCATTTGCCACGTCCGGCAAATCACATTAAGCTAGAAATCCTGCCTTAATAAACCACAATATGAATTAGCAGCATGACAGTGCATGTAGACCATTGGCTCCTGCTTTGCCCTTCCCTTCACGCAAGCGGGTAAACAAACCAGTTTTGCATTACAGCTGAATCCACGATTATGGTTCGGTGCGCCCAAACAAGTGAAGATCAGGTGAATCCTGGCTCGTTTGGGTGCATTTAACTATAATCCCAGGTTCAGGCATAACACATACCACCTCCTGGTTTGTTTACCCCTTTTGTACAAACTGAAAGCAAAGCGGAAGCAAATGAGCTGCATGGTCCAGCATGCTGCTTGTTCATATTGAGGTTTACAAAGCCAAGATTCCAGGCTCAACATAATGTCTGAATGCAGCCATTCTCAAACAGCCCAGAAGTCACGCTGAGGTCAATGGGCTGCTCATGAGTAAACTTGCAAAGTTCTTTCAACAAACCTTTGCAGAAGGTGCAGCCTGCTTAAGAGAAAATACTCTGAAAACTACTTTTGTTTAGAGCTATTCAGGATGGCTTATGGTTACTGATAAAGTAGAAAATGGATTTTACTAATGCTCACAGTCCATCTATTACTTCACACATTCTTAGGTTGAACTTTTGTGTTTTTAAGGTTTGAAATTACTAATATTATTTAGCAAATATGTTTTAAAATTTGCATATTTATCATTAGACAGGCTACAAAAAACTTTTGTAGGCTAGTAAGTTCTGTGATCTTATTTGCAAGGCTGCTACAATGACTACAAGGTGCCCTGAAGAGTAGATGTGTGGCTTCTCAACCCAGTTGCTCTGTAACGTAGCTGTTATCTATCTGTCTTTCTTGGTCTCTAGAAATATCAAACTGGTAACTACAAAAAATATAAATATAAAATCTTAACTATACAGACCACACCAAGAAAGGAAGTAGAGAAGGGAGTGTGGGAACTGCTAAAATGTTGAACATGATGGTTCAATGTGTGTCTTATTACATCTGATACCTTCTCCTGAAAGACAACAGCAGTTTCCAGCCCTGGCATGATGTCCAAAAGGAGTCGGCAGGCAGCAGTATTCAATGGCGGTTCTCTGCTTGTCATCACATAAGCATTCACCAGCTGAGAAGAAACCAGGAATAGGATTAACTAGTCTTTTCATTCTTTTTTTAAAATATTGGTATATACGAGGGAAAAAACAAGTTGTTTAAACATGCAGTCTTGGACTGCAAGAAATATTAAAGATTTTATTCCTTATTCTGAACGAATGGTTTATTATGGCTGGATCCTTGGCTGTCCTTCTGTTCACAAAATGGCTCCTTCTGTTCACAGAAAGGATTCTGATCCAACGGAGGTTCCCATTGGTGGAAGTGAGGGTGGAGTCATTTTTCGCCAATTCCTCCTTCCCCAGCAGCCCTCAGTGTCACTTCGCATACTGCTCCAGAGGGCTCCCCAATCCTCCGCAGCAAATATTTGGAGGACACAAGGCCGCAGGAAGCAAAGAGAATGGCTGAAAATCACCTCTATTCCTCCCCCCATCCCATCCCCCACCAGCAGGAGTATCCCATTAGCAGAATTCCACTCACAAGAGCTTAAGATCCGAGCCTATATCCTTTACATATTGTGTTGCTGCAGTAACATTTAATAAAAAGTTTTAAAAAGTAGGATTCCTTTGGTATTCAACTTTACTATAAGCATTGCAACAAAGGCCTTTATGATTCTCATAATAATACAGAAATGAAGAAACAGATAAGACATTTATAATGCAATTCTATGCACACTTACTTGAGGGTAAGTCCCAATGAAATCAATTGGACTTTCTTCTGCATAAGACTGCACTGCAGATATCATATGTGGGTGTAACAAGCTACCTAGTCATGCAATCTCGCCAATGCATCTGTTTTTTTATTCTCATCGAACAAAAACTATCTAAACTAGAGCTAAATAAAATAAGAGTTTAAGGGCACAATCCTATGCATGTTTAGACAGAAAAAAGTCCTACAACTCCCAGCATTCCCCAGTCAGCCATGCTGGCTGGGGAATCCTGGGAGCTGTAGGGTTTTTTTCTGTCTAAACATGCATAGGATTGTGTCCTAAATATATTTGTCATTGTCTACAAATCCTTTCAGGCTACAAAGCCTGCAGTAATTTTAATAACAACATTTAATCTGCACTTTTCTAGATGCGGAAAAGAAAGTCCAGAGTGCCATTTTTCTAAGATGACACTTCAGATACATATTAAGTTAACAAACAGAAGACTCTCTTATGCTGCTCTCATCATGATTTGTAAAAGTTAGGCTGAGGCCGATTGTAAATTAGTTGATGGAGGTTACATTCCTGATTCAACAGAGTGAACCTAAAAGGGAAAAAAAATACTTTGCCACCTCTTCGCAAAGCAAAAAGATGATTGAGTAATAGAAATGGTAACGGTTACCAGCTGCTAAGTACAAATCTACGGATAAATGTAAAGGGCAAACCTACTGCATTCATGAAATCATCGTTCTTGAAGAGTATTCTCAGCAAGTGTCCAAGCATACATTTTGGATCTGCCCGACCTGGGAAGAGACGGACAAAAATGTCAGCTAGTCACCCACACTTGATAAGAAAAAATAAGTAGCAGCGATACAAAGAAAGTAAAGTATAAAACATTTAAAAACTCAGTGTGGCTAACTGAAATATACCTTGTTTACCTAGCCAATGCTAAGTTTTTTGGCTAAGAATGAAAAGATGTTTCATATTCCACTTTCCCCTAAATGCATTCTGTACCACATACTTAAAAAAAAAAAGATTATACAGTACAAACAAACAAACCCAAACAACAAATTACCCCACATCATAAGCAACCTTGTTTATGTATGGCATGAAGTATCTAATTCACAGAATAAACTATCAAAGGGTGGGGGAGAGGGGTGCATAACATGTTACGAACATTTTAAAAATGTATTGGATGCTATAATACATTATTACTGAACTAGCAATAATTCTTCTCATTAAACTATCCAAGAAATTGAATGTAGAGTTAATAAAAAATCTCAACATATTAACTCCAAATGGCCAGCTAAGTACTTTATATGCCTAATGTATTCCTGATTCTATTTTTTTTAATGCATAATGAACTCTTGAATCATCACATTAGAAAAAGCTTCCATCTATAAGTCAATGGAAGGTAAATACTGGGATTCCCAGTTTTATGAAATTAATCTTTTGATTGCCTAATGCTAGCCCCCTAATCCAAGCTGCTGGTAAATCCCAAGTGGTCAGGATATAATGAAAAGTACAGCATACACAGAAAAAGGAAGAGAAGATTGCAACACTAACTTAATCCATCTGATAACATTGATCCAAAAGTAAGACACAGCTAGGCAGTTCCACATCATATGGCATATCATGCCTTGACCTGTGTGACATCTCCAGCATAAAGAAGAATCCCTCATGTTTTTATCAGATGATCTTCATGGCATCCAGTATGCATGCATCAGTAATTTTTGTTGGGTCAACCTTAAGATATAACTAGGAGGTTTTAATGAGTTGGAGAACTGCCTTGCATTTGCTCGGTGATAGTAGGCACTCTTATTCTTTATTCCAGGCCTCTTGTAATGCATTTTAAGTCCAGCTTCACTTTATTTCTAATTTGTTTAAAGATATGTCACTGGCTAAAACCCCTGCTAGACTACATCCAAACTGGGCAGCAAAGGGTTTTCAGAAGTTCCGTGAGACGCAGGGCCAAAGAAACAGCTAAGTGTTTTAGTTGCATATATTGCCACCATGCTGATTTAAGGATATCACCCATAGAACTGAAGGCTTCAAAGTAGAAGGGGTTCATCATCTGGTCCAATTAATTGGTCAACTTCCAGCCAGGAGCACCAGAGAAAGGGTTTACCTACAATTTTCACCCTATGGGTATACTTAAAGTGCATGTAAGGGAACTTTCTCTAAAGCAGCTGTTGCAGTTTGTGTAGGGCTAAATGGAAGCCTGAGCTGCAGGAATAGCAGATACATTTTGTGGAGCTATGACTTTGTGGTCTATCTTCTGTGCTCTCTATCACTTTTTTTGAAATACAAATGAGAATGAAGTCATACTGAATTTGCATATACTCTCATCACTTCTCACCAGGGTGCCTATCATCAAATGGATCTGGATCTCGCTTGCGGTACTCTTCTGTCTCCTTCTCAATCAATTCTGACATTCTAGAAAGGGATTGAAAAAAATATGAGCACTTGAACTCCCCCTCCCAAGGGCTGCTCCATAACATTTAATTTGCTTAATGACTACAAAACCCACCCATGTTCCAGTTGTACTCTAGATGACAGCAAAGGAAAGCAGTAGCAGACTGAAGGGCTGTATCCTGCTGAAACAAGATCTATGATGCTGAGAACCACACGGTCTTACTATGTATGGTCAAAGGCTGCCCTAATGAGGAAGCCACCAACACAGAGATGCAGGAAACAGTAGAAAAGTGTTTGTGTTAAGGGCTGCCTAGCTTTGCTACTTGTTGGGCTTCTACACCGAGAAGTATCATCCAACTGCTATATTCCGTTACTATGTATGGGCAGCAAGGAGAACTCTCAAGTCCATTTTGCTCACTGGTTTTATGATGCTCTGCCCTCCTTGTTTCCCAAAGCCTCGATATTCAGTAATTAGATTATAAGTAGGATTTAGTATATCTGGGGTCTCCAATGTGGTGCCCATGGGCACCAATTTTTTTTGCAGACACCTCTCTTGGAGCCCAGCAGGCTCCCTGCCTCTCCCAATTTAAATTCCTAAGATAGTTTAAAAAAAAATTAAAGCTGGGAGGTTGCTGTGCTGCAAAACAAAGTGCTACCATTCAGTACTAATTTTATTAGAGTTCAACAGAATGGTTTTGTGTTTTGGAGCTCAAACTCCATCTCTGCCTTGTACTTAGGTTCTTGGGCAAGATAACTTTTCTTTTAGTCTCACTGGTTTGCCTTCTGGGAAATGAGCATTTTGTCATTGGACATGCCCATCATGGCAGCCATTTATGAATGAGCAAACCTATCCCAAGGCAGCCATTTTATGAGAGTGCCCACCAACTCAAAAAAGTTAGGAACCCCTGGGTATAGTATACTTTGTGTAATAATACTTTTGAATAAACGTATTTACCGAGTAAGGATAGGAACCATGTCTTGTCCACTGCCATGCTCTTTCTCCCACTGCTCCAGCAAAGCAGTAAGCTCAGCCTTGGAATCCACAAGCTCAGGACATGAAGTCATGACTCACCCTAAAGGCAAGAGGGAAGAAATCAAGACCAACTGGAAAGCAGTTCAACTTTTTGAATTACTTTTAAATCACTTCTCAAAAGAAAATTCAAAAATCTGATTTTTCAAAAGCCACACACCTTACAAGAAAAAAATTATTAAAACCTAGTTAAGTTAATAAGTTGTATACATACATACATACATACATATATATATGTTAGGGGCCGCGGTGGCTTAGTGGTTAAGACGCTGAACTGCAGACTGGAAGGTCGGCAGGACAGCAGTTCGAGACCCAAGTGCTGCGTGACGGAGTGAGCTCCTGTCTTCAGTCCCAGCTTCTGCCAACCTAGCAGTTCGAAAGCAAGAAATTGCAAGTAGATAAATAGGTACCACCTCGGCGGGAAAGGTAACAGCGTTCCGTGCACCTCGGTGTTCAGTCATGCTGGCCACATGACCACGGAAACGTCTTCGGACAGCGCTGGCTCTTCGGCTTAGAAACGGGGATGAGCACCACACCCTAGAGTCGGACACGACTGGTTGGGGACACCTTTACCTTTTTATATATATATATACACACATGCACGCGCGCACACACACATTCAGCATATGCATCTTGAGCATGAAGTGTTTCTGGGGCAGTGTTCTCTTTTCTTCTATAGGTGGCAGCCTACACCACATACACTGGAAATCTAGCATAACAGGGATCTGTGCACAGAGACCCATTACATTCCCCCACCTTCACAGTTATTATCTGCACTTTCCCATCAACAGCAGAACTTGGCCTCACCCACAGCAGAGCCTACCAGGCTGTTTCTGAGGGCATGAAATGAACCAGTGCTGAAAGACCATTATATCCTGGAGCTACCCCAACTGCTGCGGTTCATCCCTGTCTGACTTCCTCAGAATCCCAGGTGACAAAGAAATCTGAGGAGAAGCCATTGTAGCAGTAGCGCTGGAGAAATAAGCAGCAAGGCCGGGGCAGACCACATGGTGGCTTGCTTACAGTGCCAGTTCTGATACCCCCATATCCAAAAGTAAGCCCATTCCCTCTTTCATCTCTCTCAATATTCTGCCAGCCTCTGAAAGTCAATACAGTTTGTCCTACTAGTAGCCACTTTGTTAACAACGATAATTTTTCAGCCCACAGTAAGTATCTGCACCAGGGAAGGTATTTGTGCTCTGGAGTACAAGTAATTTGCATGGCATATTTCTCTTTCTAGTCTTCCCCATGAATGATTATGCTGGTGAATAAGTTTCTCCATTAGAACAAGATCCAAGATCTTGCAAATGGATAATGGAATGGGAAGTCTGACTAAAACTGGACAGTGGCACTCATCCTTGCTACTGCTAGGAAATATAAACACGATTGTTAAGTGAACAAATTTGATCACTGCCTATCCATTTCAACAACAGTGTTTACAAATCCACATCTAAAGTATCACCAATAATATCTCTATCAACACTGAGGACTTCATCCCCAAAACTTGAATGAAGGGGCAGAAATCCCGTGTTTATGTGAAATTGTCAATAAAGATACCAGAAGGGTTGAAATAACTGTAGGAGAAGACATCACTTTAACCAAACTATGCAAATTACTATCATTGATTTTCAAGTGGACTGTTGCTGCTCAGAAAGTTCACAAAGAGCAGCAAAGTAAAATGGATGTTTATCCGCAAACATACATCCTCTTCTGATACATTGCTGTGCATCTTATCCATCAGCATATGATTAGTAGATATTGATTTTCAAGCCCAGCACATCACAGTAAGACTACTCGCATACATTACTTTGGGACCAATTCAGGTAGCACAATTTAGCTCCCTACCAAAGTACCTACAGAGGCCTCATGCAAATGCTGAGGGATGACCAGGCTTACATAAAAATCACAGCCTACTCCGAAAACACCAAGGATAAGAAGGACTTTGCTTCCTAATTTTGCCTGCCCACGTCACCCCTTTCCACACACAATTCTTTGGAGGTTATTCCTATATTACAGGGCTAGGCAACTTGGTGCCCTCCAGATATTTTGGACTTTAACTCCCATAAACCCGAGTTAGCATGGCCAATGTTCAGGGATTATGGGAGATGTGGTCTAAAACATTTGGAGGGCACCAGTTTGCCTATCCCTGCTATATTACAACATGACAAGGCATTTGTAAAAAAGCATTGCTAGATTTCAGTCTGGTCTACTAGCATATTATGAACAACGTGTACAGAACGAATTGCCAGAAAGTAGGGTCTTTGAACATGAAAGGCTAGTGAAAAAATGAAAGAGCAAAAGACACTTTCTGCTTGAGTTTTTTAAAATGGGCTACAATTTCCCAAGTTTAAATATTTGAACAGCCCCCCCAACCTGCTGCCTTCCAGATGTTTTGGACTACAACTCCCAGCATGCCTGGGCACTGGTCATGCTGGCTGAGGCTGATGGGAGTTGAAGTCCCAAACATCTGGAAGGCACCAGGTTGGAGAAGGCTGTGGTAGAAGCAACATGATAGGCCAAAACAGGACATGGCCTATATTATAAGACCAAATAGGTTATCTCATATTCATATATATAAAAATAACTGTGCATTCCAGTTATCTTAGAAGAACATACAATATCCATTCCACTCCCTAAAAAAAGAGGACATCCCAGAAATAGTCTAGTCGTTCTGCAGGTGTAAATAGTAGTTTGATCTAAAATAAACTCAATGCATACCTAGGGCCAGTTTGCACAAACAGGCCACGATGGCTTTTTTTTAATCCCCAGTGCATGCGAGGTGCCATTTCTCTAACTACCTGCCCGGGCACAGCTTGTCATATTGTCTGAACCTGGGCAGCATGGCTTGTTTGAAAGGTGGGGGGAGACCTTCAAATAACCCATAGGTTGTTTCACCCTCAAACAAGCCATGCTGCCCTAGTTCAGACAACACAACAAGCTATGCCCAGGTGAGTAATTAGAGAAATGGCACCCGGCATGCACCAGGGATTAAAACAAGCCACCGCAGCTTGCTTGTGTCCTGCTTGTGGGTTCCCAGTCAACAGCTGGTTGGCCACTGTGTGAACAGAATGCTGGACTAGATGGGCCCTTGGTCTGATCCAGCAGGGCTCTTCTTATGTTCCAAGAACATAAGAACAAGTGGCTTGTTTTGATCATGCGAACAAGGCCACTAGCATCCCAAACTCAAAATAAAGGGTTGAGCACTCTAGGAACAGGTCTTATAAATAGATAAGAGGACAGACAAGGAAGGAACTGATGAAAACAGAAATACTAATGTTCTAGTCAGCAGAAAGTTAGATCTGTCCCTTCAGAGGAACACAGGAAGCTGCCTTATGATGATTCCCACTGCTACCTCTGATCTGAGATAACAGTGGGGATTCCTCTGCTGGTGTGCAAGTCCCACCGCCAGTGGATGGAAGTGCATGACAGGGCCTTTTCAACTGCAAGTCCTAGGTTATGGAACACCCTCCCCAAAGAAGTCTGCATGTCTAATTCATTGATGGCCTTTTGGCATATGACCAAAACCTGACTTTTGTGGGGAAAGCCTTTAGGTTGATTCAGTGCAACTCTAGGAACACATTTCTGGCCACTGTGACTTTTATTTTTGTTTCTCTGTTAATGTTGTTTGTTTTAATTTTACTGATTATATAGTTTTAAATTATGTTGGCGTAGGCTGCCTCGAGCATTTTATGGAAAAGTGGGGGTATAAATATTTTAATAGATAGATATGTGAAATAACCACTGCCAAAAATCAGGCAAGATTTAATATTTTCTAGTCTGCTGGAGTATCCAACAATGCACTACAATGTGTGTTTACTTGGCAAATCACAAAGTCAACTGGCCACTTTCCCAAACCAATGCAGAGCCCAGAAAGAAACAGTGAGAATGAAACAGAGAGTGTGAATAATTCTGGGTCCTATGTTTAGGATTGTTCCCTTCCTGCTTTGAAACGTCCTATTGCTGGGCCTTTTCATATTTAATAAACATTCATGCTTTGGTGTACTTAAAGATATCCAGTAAAATCATCATTGCTGGCAAGTACTCACCATATTGATCCGACTCACCAGCTGCACATGCTAGCTGATAGTAAGTACAGGGCAAGGTGAATAAAACTGATAAACAATAATATTTCCATATGATTGTAGGAAAAATCCAGGCCTTTTTCACTGTCCCATTTAATCTTATGTGAGCCTTGAGTCCAGTACTATTCCTCACAGTGGTGCAAAATACCCATTTAATGTATAGCTTTGTATGTACTAACACACTATATCATGAAGGGCAATCTGCATTTTTGGAGCTCTTCCCACTATGTCCTTTTTTCTACTTAATCAGCCACACTATTCTAACTGGAAAAGCAGAAGAAAGTTGTGAATATATTGGCAAGAGACCAGAAAAAAAATATAGAGTAGCAACAAGATACAGCCTAAGATTCACAAATATCTGACGAGTCACCTAGAGAAATACACACAGAAAACAAGAATTGTCACTTGTAAGTTTTTGATTACTGAATGGCCCAAAGTACAAGGAAGGTCTGAAGTTCAGTAAGCCAATACATCATTTTTCCTCAAAACTGTCTTGTACACAAAACTTTTAAAGTACACAACAGAAAAAGAAAGGAACTCTTTTCTAGTTGCTTTGCATTGTGGAGAGGGAAAAGGGGAGAAAGATACACACAGGAAAAGGTGACCAAGATCATGAACCATGTAAACTATAACAAAGATGTTATTTTGCGCTCTGCAAAGGAATGTTCATCAGAGTGACAATTCATCCCCACTAACTTGGTCAGCTAAGTGATATAGACAGGGGGAATGTGTCCCTGTTGGTTCTGCTGGACCTCTCAGTGGCTTTTGATACCATCAACCATGGTATCCTTCTGGGCTGCCTCGCTGGGATGGGACTTGGAGACACTGTTTTACAGTGGCTCCATTCCTTCTTGGAGAGGCGCACCCAGAAGGTGGTCCTGTGGGACTTCTGTTTGACTCTCTGGCCATTGGAAGTTCCTCGGGCTTCTGTTTTGTCCCCCATGCTATTTAACAGATACATGAAACCACTGGGGGAAGTTGTCCGGAGTTCTGGGGTTCGGTGTCACCACTATGCTGATGACACCCGACTCTACTTTTCCTTTCCATCTAATTCCAAGGAAGCTGTTGGGGTGATGAACCGGTGTCTGTCAGCAGTAATTTTATTTATTTATTACATTTATATCCCGCCTTTTTTCCTCCTTAAGGAATCCAAGGCGGCTAATGGACTGGATGAGGGCAAACAAACTGAAGCTTAATCCAGACAAGACAGAGGTGCTCCTGGTCAGGGAATAGGGATTCAGCTTGTGCTGGATAGGGTTACACTCCCCCTGAAGACACAGTTCGCAGCTTGGGTGTACTTCTGGATTCAGCCCTGAGCCTGGATGCCCAGGTTTCAGCGGTGGCCAGGAGTGCATTTGCACAGTTAAAGCTAGTGCCCCAGCTGTGCCCGTTCCTTGAGATGTCTGACTTGGCAACAGTAACAAATGCCTTAGTTACATCCCGTTTGGATTACTGTAATGCACTCTACATGGGGCTGCCTCTGAAGAGTGCTCGGAAACTTCAGCTGGTTCAAAGAGCTGCGGCCAGACTGTTGACTGGGGCTGGCTACAGGGAGCATACAACTCCCCTGCTAAAACAGCTTCACTGGCTCCCAGTCTGTTTCCGGGCACAATTCAAAGTGCTGGTCATGTCCAATAAAGCCCTATACGGCTCGGGTCCAGGTTATCTGAAAGACCATACTCTCCCCTATAAGCCTGCTCGTGCCTTGAGATCTTCAGGGGAGGCCCTTCTTGTGGTCCTGCCACCATCACAGGCTTGCCTGGTGGGAACACAGGAGAGGGCCTTCTCTGTGGCTGCCCCAAGGCTCTGGAACTCCCTTCCCAGGGAGGCGAGAGTGGTATGGTTCCGCAGGCAGGCAAAAACTTATTTGTTCTGGCGGGCGTTTGGGGATAGATAGTCTGGACCTGTGAGAATATGATGGATTGATACTATTGTCTATATTGTTGTTGTCTTTTTTAATGTTTTGATATTTTATACAATTTTAATATTATTGATGATTTAATTATATTTTTAACTTTTGTATATTTCCATTTATATGTTTTAACTGTACAAGTTTTTAATGTTGTAAAGCCACCTTGAGTCCCAGTATTGGGAAAAAGGCAGGATATAAATAAATAAATAAAATATTAATAATATAGTCATTGAGTGGCTTTCCAAGAACAGGAAGGAACATGTTTTATTTATAATTTGTGACAAAGACATTTTCAATGGACAAGCAAGACCAATGACCGCATTATCACTGTATAGTCCAAACAATATAATTGATTCTATTGTTTGGATTATAGTATCAGGTATGGCTGAAAGGGCATTGTATAAATTATTTTCAAAAACAGCTTTGATATAATCTAACCAAACATGAGTTCAAAGGCAGCACACACAACAATATCTACACACATGTGTGCACTCACCTCTTAGATCAAACTGTTAATCCCATGCCAAGACAATATTTTGCCCAAACTATTATATAGGTAACAATGTATTTTGTTAATCTGTGAACTCTGTAACCCAACAGGTTTGCCTGTATCAAGTGAAGTAAAGACCCAGAGGTTTCTGTTGTGGATCTTTTCTTCAATTGAGGGTGGGTGGGGGGAGAGAATTGGAGGGGGGGTGTAAATAGTGAGGGCAGAGGGAAATGAAAAGCAGGAAATACAGTTTTAATAATGCAATTATCACTGTCTGTATGTTCTGCATTTTCTGTCCCTCTTACATCACTGTTAACAATCCCCCACCTCAAACTGTGTGTGCACATATATATAGTAACTCAGGATTACTGCCAGGGATGCTCTGACTTGGATTCCTGCATTGAGCAGGGGGTTGGATTCGATGGCCTTGTAGGCCCCTTCCAACCCTACTATTCTATGCTTCTATGATTCTAGGATAACACTTCATACATCTGAAGAAGTCGGCTTATGCTATAATAAAGCTGTTAGTGTTTAAAGTGCTGTTTCTTCTCAAAAAGCAGTATCAATCATGGAAACTCTGGGAAGAGTGCACCTAGTAGAATTAAGTTCTCATATAAACAGGTACATCCGATATCCTCACTTGGTGTCTTTGTCTAAAAAAGGAACCCAAACATTCTACACAGTGGCCCAGTGGCAATCCAGGAAGTAGCCAGTGAGACCCTAATTCAACAATGCATTCATTAGATTTTATTATAGTATCACTATCATTCAATCTCATTTCCATATTTATAAAATCATAACAATAGTAGTTGATTTAACAGGGTTGGTGTGAGGCCCCCAAAATAAACTGAAGTCTTCTGTACACCAGAGATACAATGGGGGGGGGGGGTACATCCCACTGTTCCAAAATTGTCTCACGCTCTACTGTGACCAAGAAATTTCACCCAGTGCATCTTGTGGTCTCAACAGTTCCCACTGAGAGCCAAACTAGATGTGACAATGGAGGTCTGTGATTTCTCTCTCTCATATATATATATAAAATAAAATATATATGTTTTTGTATGTGTATATATATAATATATATATATATATATTATATATATATATATATATATATAATATATATATATATATATTATATATATATATATATATATATATATATATATATATATATATGTTTTTAAATCATGAATGTTACCTTCCATGTGCAATTAAATGGCTGTCATTCATTTGTATGGAAAAATGAAAAGCCCTGAACAGTATAAAGCTGTGCTGAAGGCAAAACCTGCCCAACTCCCCTGATAATTTTTGACCTAGCTACTATGGACAGGGATGGGGTGGGAGCAATTACATTTCTGATGCCCCCTTCCATACCCCGACCTGACAGTTGTGTAGATGGAGTTATGCAGATCAAGGTTGTCATGTCAGTTCTCAGTAGTTCCCATTGAGTTCTCTGGGAAAAGCAAAAGGGCTACACTTGAGGATGTAATTAAGCAGAAAGGGACATGACCCAGACACTAGTATTACCATAGGCAGGAGAAAAATGGCAGATGTAGCTACACAGAGACACACACCCCACCCACAAATGGGGTCCACAAACATATCTTTTTACCTTCTCCTGTATAAATGAATGGCTGCAATTCACTCCTATGGGATAAGTATGCAAATATCTTATGAGTACAACACTGCAGAGGGAACAAAACCTCCCCACTATGCCTGGCACTGGATGGGCTGATCTCTAGCAAAAGAGACCCAAAGGCAGAGGGCTGCAACGTATCTCTGCACTCATTGTTTCCTCTCAGGTGTCCCTGCCATATACAAGCCCTCCCTACACACACATCCTGCCCATGCTAACAGCCAGCATATCAATAATAAGTAACTATATTTCTAAGAGAAGCATCAGAAATGCATCTTCTGCCAAAATTTAGTGAGAAAAGGAACGTTGGGGGCAGGTGCTAGGACTCAAAGCACTCTAGGACTCAAGTCTTACATTCCTGTTCCTCCCATCCCAATTGTGTGGAAGGGGGAAGACTGGCAATGGCAATTCACTGGCAAGGGGAAAGCATTTTGCACATGCACAGAGACACTACCTCTCAGTTTCTTTAACCTTTCAGGGTTGGATTCTGGTATCAAAAACAGTTTCTGGGGCTACATCTTGGCTCAAATTAAGCTCTACCACAAATGCTGCAAAGATAAAATGGTACACGTGCAAAAAAGAGAATAAACTCCAGGAAGACAAAACCTCTCCAGAGAGTTTACATAAAACCCGCCACGGCACCATGACCACTATCCCTTCCCTCACTTTGAGGGATGGCAGCTGGGGGCCAAAAAAAGAAAAGAAAGAAAATGTGTGAGTGGCTGGGGGCGAAGGGGAGAGAGAAGAGATAAAACAGAGAGATACGCCAGGCCAGCGCTGGGTTCAGAACGGACAAGCCACCTAGTGAGGAGGGAAAAACTATTATTTGCCTTCCAAAGCATGATGGCCTTTGACCTCCCCCCTTGTTGCCCGACTCTGGCACTTGGGGGCTGGGGGAGACAGAGCGACCCGCTCGCTGCTCCGCGCGTGGAGGGCGGCAGAGGGACCCGCGAATTCGTCGGCTTGCAGCGCAAGCCAATGCACGCTTACTCAGACGCAAGTCCCCCTGTGGTCAACGGGGCTTACTCCCAGGTAAATGTGCAGAGGATCGTAACCACGGCTTACACCTTATATCTATCACACACTCCGTTCCCTTCCTTCTGCCGAGCAGCACAGCTGTAAAGCGCGAGAAGGAAGCAGGCGGACCAGCCGCGTCCTCCCCAGCCAGGCTCTCGGCGCGGAGAAGGGTCGGGTCGGGGCTCGTCTTGCGACTGCTGAGGGGGCTTGAGAAACACATGGGAGCCTCGCTCGGGCTGGGAGCAGCCTCCGCGCCGTCCGCCAGGCGGGCTGGGCAAGGGTGCCGGCGGCCTGCGCCTGTCACCGGCCTGGGCTGGCCGGCCTGCGCTTTTCCCTCGCCGAGCCCGCGCCATACCTGTGCGGTGCCTGCCCCGCTGCCGCCGCTTCTCCTGCTGTCCTCTCGGCCTCCTCCCGGCCCCACGCACCGCGGCCCGGCGGCTGCTATCACTATGGCGGGCACACACTTTGCTCGTCACCGCGCTAGAGCTCCGTCACCCCCACGCGTTCATCGGCACACGCGCGCACACACACACACACTAGGGGAGACAGCGCGCTCAGACGCCAGGGAAATGTAGTTCAGCCAGTAGGCATGCGCCCTCACTACGAACCCCGCTCCGTCGCCATCTCGCGAAGCACTTTGGGAATTGTAGTCTCTGCTCTCCGTACCGTCCCTCTATTTCCCCCGGCCTTCGGTTATCAAGTGCTTTCCTCGGTGCGGCGAGGAGGAGAGCGGAATGGTGATTTGATCGAGGCGTTAAGGGCAAACCCCAGTATCGTCGCAGCAGTCATAAGGGCATGCCGTTATGGCTTCCCATGCCATCAAAAATAATTTTGAAACTAACAGGGTAGTTGGGAAACTGCAAAAAATGTTACTATTAGGATAGTTCAAAACAGGACATGGAACAAATCAAAGCTTGACGAAAAACTCAGGAGCTAGGAAAGCAACTACAACGTTTCCATGTTTAGAAGGTAAATAAACGATTCGGTCTTATGAATTAGAATAGATCAAGAGAGATGGAGGTAAAAAAAAGGTGGGAACTGGATCAACAATTCCTCTGTATAATATGGGATAGTACCCAGTGTTGACATAAAATCCAAGTCCAACTTCTTATGACCATAATACAGTACACGATATAGGGAAACTGGTTAGGCACATCCTAAATGTGTTTAGGCAGAGGTCCAATTCAGGCTTTGAGAGAGTTGTATTTTACTAAAATGCAGTTCCCAATCCCAACTGCACAACTTTTTTTACACTGGGACGTTAGTTTTCTTGTTCATCGATAGGCCTATTACCTGGAGAACAAACACACTCTTGTTCCATTTTTTTCCCATGACCAATGTAGCTACTAACACAGAGAAACCTACCTGTTCCAAATAACAGCTCAATTCTATACAGACTTTGCTGTGTCTGCCCTAGCCACATTAAGGATTGCATTACAGTGCAGTCTTTTGTATATCTACTCAGAAGTGTGTATACAATTGCAGCCTGCTAACTTTGCATAAGAGCAAGAAATAATTATGCCTTACTGAAGATAACCATGGCCTTTACTTCTCAAATACTAATATGTCTTTGGGCAGAATATTGCTTTGCATTTAGAACTTATAATCACTCTTCCATGAATCATTCAAATTAAAATAAGGGGAGAAGATTGTGATTCAGACTTATTATTTTCTAGATATTTTGTACATAGTATTGTTATAAGTTTCTGCTCAAGTCTCAAAGTGGCTTGCAATACACAAAATCGGTGGAGGGTGGGGGGAGGCTTCAGCAATGAACTTCAATACATATCAAGAATACAATGACTCAGAGAGGTAGCCATGCTAGTCTGTTGTAGCAAAAAGCAATAAAGGATCTTGTGGAACCCAAAAGACTTACAGATGTATTATGGCATACTGTAGTCCACTTCATCAGATGCATGAAGTGTTGTCTGACTTACCGGTATATATACACATGGTTGATTGTGTGGGTGTGCATGGGCATGGGGATTGTAAACAGTAAGGTCAGAAGAAAACAAAATGCAGAAAGTATAGACCAGCCTTTCCCAACCTGGTGTCCTCCAAAGGTGTTGGACTACAACTCCCAACATCCCCCAGCCAGCCATCCTCTAGAGTTGGAGTCCACACCTCTGGAGGGCACAAGGTTGAGGAAAGCTGATACAGACTGATCATTACGTTAATAACAGCCATTCATTAAAAAAAAAACAGTTGTTGGTGATAGCACAGACCTCATGGCATTGGTAAGCTAATTAAGGGCACAATCCTATGCCTGTTTAGACAGAAAAAAGTCCTACAACTCCCAGCATTCCCCAGCCACTTATGCTGGCTGGGGAATGCTGGGAGTTGTAGGACCTTTTTCTGTCTAAACATGCGTAGGATTGCGCTTTAACACATGTAGTGTGATAAGAAACCTCTGTCCGATTTAAGCCACAGGTATTTCTTAATAGATTGCAATTCAGTGGTTTCATGCTGCAGTATCCCTTTGAAGTTTCTTTATTGAAGAATGGCTACTTTAAGATAAGTTACAGAGTATTCTGAAAGATTAAAACATTCCCTCCCTAGTTTTTTAAATACTGAGAATTTAAAACTGGCATTTCTGACTACAATACTCATCCAATGAAGTTAAACAAACAGATCAATAAGGCCAAACTGGAATACTCTAATCTACTACAGGACAAAACTACAGAAATCACTTGTTATCACCTATAGCTTCCTGCTAAAACCAAATATATCACCAATGATCTACACTTATTTTATTTATTTATTTATTTATTTCATTTCTATACCGCCCAATAGCCGAAGCTCTCTGGGCGGTTCACAAAAACTCACTTCCATCTCATGGGCCTTAAGTGGTAGGCTTATATTTGCTTACTAACTGCCACCCAACCTAAAACAACTATTCATCAGCAACAACAGGCCACCTAACAGAAAAACAGACACAGGGGCCAGAATCTGCAGTAAACCTCAGATGCTATCTCTGTCCCCATACCTACTGTAACAACACTGTTAGGGTGCGATCCTATGCATGTTTAGACAGAAAAATCCTACAACTCTCAGCATTCACCATGCAGTATGTGCCCTGAGAGGACTTATAATGCCATCCACGGCACCTGCTCATCCTCCAATGTGAAATATGCCATCATCAGCCAGCAATGCCCTTCTGCATTCTACATAGGACAAATAGGCCAGCTCTACGCAAAAGAATAAAAGGACAGAAATCTGATATCAGAAATGGCAGCATTTTTTTAAACAAATGGGTAGGGGAA
Organism: Heloderma suspectum; assembly: GCF_057233095.1. Lineage (NCBI taxonomy): Eukaryota > Metazoa > Chordata > Lepidosauria > Squamata > Helodermatidae > Heloderma > Heloderma suspectum. The sequence goes on from NC_139459.1 coordinate 284,026,105, forward strand.
CATTTCAACCTTCCAGGATTCTCTTGTCACTAATTTTGAAGTAGCCATCCTTGAACAAAGAAACTTCAAAGGGACTTTGCAGTGTGGAAATAGTGAATTATAATTCATGAAGGGGTACAATTCTATCACCTGTGCTTTACACTGGAATAAAGATTTCAGTCTTATCACACATGTGTTAATTACTTAGAATCATAGAGTTGGAAGGGGCCACTTCGGCCATCAAGTCCAACCCTTTGCTCAGTGAAGGAATCCAGTAAAGCATCCCTGAGAGACGGCTGCTCAGTCTCCGCTTCAGACTTCCTTACCCATTCCATGAGGTCTGTGTTATCCTCAGCAACTATTTTTGTGAATGGTCACTGTTAACAACATAATTAGCGCTGCCTTTACTTTCTGCGTTCCCTTTCCCTCTGGCGGCATGTTTACGATTCTGCAGCCACCACGATCACCATGTAACTCAGACCAAACTTCAGGCGCCTGATGAAGTGGAGTATAGTCCATGAAAGCTTATTCCACAATACATGTATTAGTCTTAAGGCAGGAATGGGGAACGGTTTGGGGTCCGGGGGCTGGAGTGCCCCCAGGCCCGCCCCGCCGCCCCAGGTGATGTCAGGGGGCAGGGCCCTAAGGAACCTACTTCGAACTCTGCCCAGGCATTCGCAGAGAGGCGGTGCCGGCCGCCTCGTTAGGCAAAGCGGGGCAAACAATTCAGGCGGCAGATCTCGGAAGAGCAGCGGATCACAGCCGCCCGGCCTCTTCAGCGTGCCCCGCCCGGTGCTGTCGCTCGGTGCTTGCCTTTATTTTGTTTGGGGTCACGTAGGGGGCCTCCGCCTGCCGCCAGCACAGCTGCTTGCAACCTACCAGGGGAGCCCAAGCTCAGGAGGTGGATCGGGGGGAACAGAGAAGTGACCAAGAGGCTTTTCCTCTCGTGCATTGAAGCCGCCCAGCAGCCGCTTCGACCCGGGGGAGGCGGGGACGCTGCTGCTGCGCCGGCTCTGGCGACGTCGCACAAGGATGAGACCAAGTAGGGACGAAGGAGCGAGCGGAAGGCCCTGTGCCTTCTCGTGCCCCTCAGCAGAGGAGAGGGGGCGGCAGAGCGGCAGCCTCCAGCTAGTTTGTCCCTCCCTCTGAGAATCAAGGAGCTTCGCAGCCTCCCCAGATTTCTCCACCACTCTGCCTCCGAAGACATTTCAAACTTCGCTTCTGCGTTCCCCGCCCCCATCTCTTTTCCTCTCTACTCACGTCGCTTGGGGACGTGTGACCTGTGATTACGCACCCCTCCAACGCCAAACGAGCGTTGTTTTCGCTCTGTTGAAATCGGCGGGGCTTGCTTGCATGTGAAGTTTCCTGAGGGATTGCAGCCTGGCAGTAGTTTGGACCTTTGCACATCTAGAAGCCAGTCAGTCCCACTGACAGTGCAATCCTAAGAATGTTTACTCAGAAGAAAGTCCCATAATATTCAGTGGAGCTACCAGTGTGCCTAGGGTTGCTGCCTGAGAGGAAGAATGAGAGAAACGGTGGGGTGGGAAGGTGGGACAGGATTCTTAAAGGAAGTCAAAGAAGACAAAGAGAAACAGAATATGGCAGTGCAGATTTACCTGTGTATCTGTGTGTGAGAGAGAGAAAATATGAGCGATCCCGGGGCGTGAAGAGGTGGGCTACCCAAGGAGCAAACCAGTAGAGGACAGGCTAGAAACAAAAAAGCTCTTGCCTAGCTGGGGAGGGGAGGGGCTTTGAAGTTTTCCGGTGAGCTATTCTATTTCACGGCACAATCCTATCCATGTCTACTCAGAAGTAAGTCCTATTGAGTTCAGTGGGGGTTACTCTCAGGTAAGTCATTTTAAGAGTGCAGCCTTAATTTCCAGTAAGCTGCAGGTGATAGGGCTACTCCCTCTATGTCTGATTCTCTGCACATCCTTGGGCATTTTGCTGATGCTTCATGATGAGATAGATAGATATTTCCAATAGACTGTGCTCATGTCTTCTTTTGAAGGGAGGTCTGCCTCAAAGTGGGGGTCACCCAGTGAACTTGATGGACAGCATAGCATATTGAGACAGACAAAAAGAAAGCCCTTCACATAAAACTTTCTTAACTTACTCCAGTTTGTTGCCACAAGATGCGGTGGCCGCTGGCTCAGATGGCTTTAAAGGGAATTAAATTAATGGAGGGTGCTGGACTAGATGGACCTTTGGTATGATCCAGCAGAGAAATTCTTAGGCCCCTATGGTATTTCTTCCTTCTGCACACTTTAGCCTGTTTTTAGACCCAGGAGATGAGCTGAGCTTAGAAAGGACATCAGGTTTTAATAAGAAGACAGAGGCTGCCTCAGTGCATGTGCAGAGTGCAGATCCTGCAGCAACGTGCCTCTGGTAAAGACAGTGCTGTCTCAGGCTTGAGTGGGAGGGGGCAGCAAACTGTCTTGGGCCAGCCCTACAGCCAGGACAGGGAATGTGGGAGAGGAACAAACCAAGCTGGCAAAGTCCCCTTTACTCCTGTGTCACTTTCCAACAAAATGCTCAGTGACCACAGAATTGTATTTATTCATTGCATTTCTATACCACCCAATAGCTGAAGCTCTCTGGGCAGTTCATAACAGTTACAACAATTAAAATACAACAACATGATAAAACATAATAAATTTTTAAAGTTTAAAACTACAGCATAAAACCAAAGTAAAAGCAGCAGCAGTGTAAATATCTAAAAATACAATAACCCATTTAAAACAACAGAAATGGAAAGACTAAAATGCCTGGGAAAATAAGAGGGTCTCTACCTTGCACCAAAAAGAGCACAACATAGGCACCAAGTGAGCAAGCCTCTCTGGGGAGGGCATTTCACAACTGGGTGCCACAACTGAAAAGGCCCTCTCTTTAGTAGCTACCTACCTCACTTCATTTAGTGGGGACACCACCAAATGAAAGGCACATATGTATCAGAAGAGACAATCCTTCAGGTAACCTGGCCCCAAGCCATTTAGGGGTTTGAAAGTTAATACCAGCACTTTGAATTGGGCCCGGAAATGGACTGGAACCCAGTGCAGATCACAAAACACTGATGAGGTTTTGTTCATATTGACCAGCCCCTGTTAATGTTCTTGCTGCCCTATCTTGGACCAGAGCCAGATCTATACCCTGTGTCATACTGATACGATCCCATCATGGTGACGCTATATCCCTCTTGCATATTTATACCTCATAGCACAATGGCGTCTTTTTGTGGTATTTTGGATAATACGGAACAAAACGTGGGAAAAGTGGTATATGGAATGCCTAATGTGCCCCAACAGTTATCAGTGCACTTCAATACTGATAAAAAGCACTAGTGTAGATCTAGCCCAGGTGAAGTTTCCAGACCATTTTCAGAGGCCAATATTCTTTAAAGCTGGAGTAGTAGTGTAGTGTGTGTGTAGTGGCTAAGAGTGCAAGCTGTGAACTCCCAGGATCAAGGACCAGATTGGTCATGAAACTATGTAAGTTAGGTGAGGCAAGCCTCTATGTCTCACTCTCAGACCTCCCCCTTCCCCAGGCACAGTAACACAGTAACATTTTTTTAAGCAGCCCAGAGATAAGTGATATGAAGCACTTTGAAGAATCAAGAACGTGCTATATAAACGCTAAGCATTATTACTTCCTGTTAGCTGGGAAGTAGTAATCAAAGTCCAGCTAAAATGTATACCACAGGTTTGGAAAGGTAGCACCAAGTCCAAGAGGTTGCCGGCATGGTTAACGAGCAGTGTTAGGGGAGCTATTAGAAAAAAGAGAGCTTCTTTCAGGAAATGGAAGTCTTGCCCAAGTGAGGAAAACAGAAGGGAGCACAAGCTTGCACAAAGATGATGCAAGCAGACAATAAAAGATGCAAAAAAGCATTTGAAGAGCATATCACTAACAACATCAAGGCCAACAATAAATATTTTTTTTAATATATCAGAAGCAGAAAACCAGCTAGGGAGGCAGTTGGACCACTGGATGACAATGGAGTTAAAAGAGTACTGAAGGAGGACAAGGAGATTGCACAGAAGCTGAATGAATTCTTTTCATCCATCTTCACTGCAGAAGATAATAGGACAGATACCTGTGCATGAACGGATGTTTTCAGGAAGGGAGTCTGAGGAACTGAAGCAAATAGTGGTGACAAAGGATGAAGTTCTCAACCTTATTGATAAATTGAAAGCAAATACATCACCAGGCCCAGATGGTATCCATCCTAGAGTTCTCAAAGAACTCAAATATGAAATTGCTGATCTTCTAACCAAAACATGCAATACGTCCCTAAGATCATCCTCTATATCCGAGGACTGGAAGATGGCCAATGTAACACCAATTTTCAAAAAGGGATCCAGGGAGGATCTGGGAAACTACAGGATGGTTAGCTTAATGTCTGTTCTGGGTTAACTGGTTGAAGCCATTATTAAAGACAAAATTAGAAAGCATATAGAAGGACAAGCCCTGCTGAAAAAGAATCAACATGGCTTCCGCAAAGGTAAATCCTGTCTCACTAACCTTTTAGAGTTCTTTGAGAGTGTCAGTAAACATGAGATAATGTCTGTGAACTCAATGTATGATATACAACTAAGATAAGAACTAGAGAATAATAATAAGCATTTGTTGTGTAAGGGGAGCCAAAGGCAGATAACTCACAATCTTAAGAGATATTTTAGTGTATGTGTATTGTGTATTTATGTTGTTGTGTTTTGTTTTTCTTTAAAAAAAAAAAGAGAGAATGAGAGTGAGAGAGTCAGTAAACATGTAGACAGGGGTGATCTGGTAGACATCGTTTACTTGGACTTCCAAAAGGCTTTTGACAAAACCCCTCAACAAAGACTCCTGAGAAAACTTAGCAGTCATGGAATAAGAGGACAGGTCCTCTTATGGATCAGCAACTGGTTAAGGAACAGAAAGCAGAGAGTAGGAATCAGTGGTAAATTCTCCCAGTGGAGGGAAGTCAATAGTGGGGTCCCACAGGGATCTGTATTAGGACCAATGCTTTTCAACCTGTTCATAAATGATCTGGAATTAGGAGCGAGCAGCGAAGTGGCCAAGTTTGTGGATGACACCAAATTATTTAGGGTAGTTAAAACATAAAGGGATTGTGAAGAGCTCCAAAACGATTTCTCCAAACTGGGAGAATGGGCATCTAAATGGCAAACACAGTTCAGCCGTAAGCAAGGGTAAAGTGATGCACATTGGGGCAAAAAATCCCAACTTCAAGTATAGCCTGATGGGATCTGAGCTAGCGATGACTGACCAGGAAAGAGATCTTGGGGTTGTGGTGGACAACTAAGTGAAGATGTCAACCCAGTGTGCAGCCACTGTAAAAAAGGCAAACTCCATGTTAGGCATAATTAGAAAAGGAATTGAGAATAAAACTGCCAATATCATACTGCTCCCTATACAAATCTATGATGCAACCACACTTGGAATACTGTGTCCAGTTCTGGTCACCACACCTCAAAAAAGACATTGTAGAGCTGGAAAAGGGCAACTAAAATAATCAAGTGGCTGGAGCATCTCCCCTATGAGAGAAGGTTATAACAGCTGGGATTGTTTAGCTTGGAAAAAAGGAGGGTAAGGAGAGACATGATAGAGGTGTACAAAATTATGCATGCTGTGGAGAATGTGGATGTGGAGACATTTTTCTCCCTCTCTCAAAATACTAGAACCCAGGGTCATCCTATGAAGCTGATTGGTGGGTGATTCAGGACAGATAAAAGGAAGTACTTCTTTACACCACACATAGTTAAACTATGGAATTAGGTACCACAGGAAGTAGTGATGGCCACCAGTTTGGATGGCTTTAAAAGGCGGTAGACAAATTCCTGGAGGAAAAGGCTATCAATGGCTACTAGTCTTGATGGCTACCTCCAGTATCAGAGGCAATAAGCCTATGTACAGCAGTTGCTGGGGAACATGGGTGGGAGGGTGCTGTTGCGCTCATGCCCTGCTTGTGGGTTTCTGGTCAACAGTTGGTTGGCCACTGTGTGAACAGAACGTTGAACTAGATGGACCCTTGGTCTGATACAGCACAACTCTTCTTATGTTCTTATGCAGCGTGCACTTCTATGCATATTTAGATAGAAATAAGTCCTACAACTCCCAGCATTCCCCAGCCACTCATGCTGGCTGTGGAATGCTAGGAGGTGTAGGACTTTTTCTGTCTAAACATGCATAGGATTGCAGACTTAGCAGCTTGTGGGTTATTCCAAGTGTTCCTTCAGAAATGCAATTGATTCTAGCTGTTAAAAGACTCTCATTGCTGTTAGACTTTCTTCTCTTGTTTGTGCTAGGATTGGGAAAGTCTCACAGAATAGATTATTTTTTAGACTGGGCACTGGGGATTGTCTCCTAACACAAGGCATTCTGACTTGCTAGCAATGTCTCCTGTAGCCTTTGGCTGGCTGTGTTGACTTACAACAGCAAAACAAGTCCTCACCAAGATAGTTTTTTCCTTTTCCCTCTTTGGAATTTGCCAAAAAGGCAAATAAGCCACTGAGGCTGCTGCACATACTATTTCAGAAACTAGTAAAGTAGTTATAAAGTTGTGAAATCATTTCTGGAACTTTATGCCATCTTGCCCTGAAAACCTGACTGCGATATTTAAATTCCCTTGCAGCCTAATCTGACGCATGTTTACTTGGACATTGGTTGGAATAGCACTGCATCATATACACACCTATGAGGCAGTCTGCCCCCCTGAATTCATGGGCACATGCTACCTCATAAATGTGTGTGTGTGCAGTGTTTTCCAAACCAATAGGTGCTTTGAAGCTCACAGCATTAACTGTGTTACAATTCTTTGAACTGCTGTGCCAACTAAGAAGTCTTTAGGATGGGCCAGAATTACTGCTGTGCCAGTGTAACATCATGACTTGTGTTGCACTAGCACTGTGAGTCAAATGATAAGATCATTATGCTAGCATGAAAGATTATGGCTATTCCTGCTAGAAGAGCTCTGTGCAACAGGAGAGCTGGCTTGACTCATTGCACAGAACTGCACAGATTTCCAACTATATAAACAACAACATCTCCCAGTTGAAAGTTGGGCATCTCTTCTCCGTTTCTGTGTTATCAGCAGTGCCCTCGAACATTTTGTTGTCACTCCTCAAAACACTTGTGTTAACTAGGACCTTCCAGGGATAGTTGCTGCTAACACGGGCTCAAAAATACACTGGGGTGTGTGTGGATGATCGGGGTGGTGGTGGTCATCGTGGCTCCTCCCCCTGACATTATGGCTCCACCCCCTGCCCCTGTGCATGCTGCGCATGCGCCACCATCATTTAAATAATTACCTGCACTACAGCGTAGGTTGGCATGTTGTCTGAATCCAGCACAGGATGCAGCAGGGGTGGCTTCATTTGCACAGAAATTGCAAGTCACCCATGACTTGCAGATGGGACATGGGAGAGGTAGAAAAGGGGTAAGATTAAGAGGAACTCACATGCTCATCTCAGCCACCATGGAGCCAATATGTACTTGCAAATGTATTTGTTTGATAGGTAGGGTTTCTACCATTGGGGCCAGGGGCTTTGTCTTTATCAGCAGCACAGCATGTAGGAATTGCATAGGTGGAGGTTCTCCACTGCTCTATCCCCATGCTAAAAAAAAAAAAGCTGCATGTTGAACTTCTGTCTGTAATGGAGCTGAACCCCTGGCAGAAAAAAGTATGGCTAATGTCCTCAGGGGTAGGGAACCTTTGATCCTGCAGATAATGTTGGACTACAACTCCCATCTGCCCTGACCATATTCTGTGCTTGCTTTGGACTGATGGGAGTTGAAGTCCAGCCACATCTGGAGGACCACAGGTTCCCCAACCCTGCAAGATGGAAAGCAGTCAGAAACAATGAGCAAAAAGGAGAAGGAGGGAATGAAAGGTGAGTGGAGGAATCAAAGAGATGGGAGGAAATCTGAAGGAGGTAGAAAAGTTTTGGGGAAAATCACTACAAGGGAATGTGGAAGAGGAATTCAAGGTAAAGCACAGGCAAAAAGAGCAGGGTGGCACAAAGCAGTACTTATGTTGGATTGGAAATGTAATTAGATTAACAGCTGTTAACTGAAATTATTATCACAGGAGTAAAATCCAATGTTTGTAATTACCTTGCAAAGGAGAGGGTGCAAACAAGTCTATCCTAAATCACCAGAAACATCTGAACCCCTCCACTGTTCTAAGTGTTTTGAACAGATTACACATTTTCTGAGATGTGGGAGAGCATTTTTTTTACTCTTGTTGCACTGACGGGGCTGGGGGTAAACCTGTGGTCCTCCAGATGAGGTTAGACTACAGCTCTCATCATCCCTGCCCATGGGCCATATTGGCTGGGACCGATGGGAGCCAACAACGTTTAGGGTGCAATTCTATGCAAGTTTCGACCAAAAAAGATCTACAACTCCCAGCATGTTCCCATCCCCTGACCTAAAGCAATGCCCTATAATTTCAAAAAATAGTTTCTAGTTTTAATTTTCTTTGCAGGATGCGTGCTATCCTTCCCCTATATTTCAGTGCACATCTCTTTCCTGCCTCCTCAATCTCTCCCTCTCATGCTTTCTCTCTCTTTTTTCTCTTTGTATGGTATTTTAAATGGACAAACAGCACGACAATCCCCAGTGCAGTGCTCCAGTCCTACTCTCCCTTTCATTCATGATTGCACTACCTGTTGCAGGGTTCGGGCTAGTGTCACTGAAGCACTCATTTTTGTGCTCTTTCTTTTAGTCTTTCTGTTTCTGTTTTATATCTGTTCCTGTATTTTGAATCTTTGCACTTCTGCTAGGTTTTAATTTGTTTTTAGTTTTTATTTTATACTGTAGTTTTAAACTATGGTATTGTATTATGTTTCCCCTTCATGGATCACTGCCTTGTTGTGGTAAAGGGGCTTGCGTAACTCAGTGAAGCCATAAGCTATGCCGTGCAGGGCCACCCAAGACGGACAGGTCATGGCGGAGAGTTCTGACAAAATGTGGTCCACTGGAGAAGGAAATGGCAACCCACTCCAGTATTCTTGCCAAGAAAACCCCATGCAACGTATCACAAGGCTAAAAGAGATGATGCCGGAAGATGAGCCCCTCTGGTCAGAAGGTGTCCAATATACTACTGGGGAAGAGCAGAGGGAATTTCCAAGTAGCGCCAGAAAGAGTGAAGTGGCTGGGCCAAAGCCAAAAGGACACTCAGCTGTGGATGTGTCTGGTGGTGAAAAGAAAGTCCGATGCTGTAAAGGACAATATTGTTTAGGAACCTGGAATATAAGATCAATGAATCAAGGTAAGCTGGAGGTGGTCAAACATGAGATGGCAAGATTGAACATCGACATCTTGGGAATCAGCGAACTACAATGGAAAGCATGGGCGAATTTAATTCAGATGACCATTATATCTACTACTGTGGGCAAGAATCCCTTAGAAGAAATGGAGTAGCACTCATAGTCCATAAAAGGGTGGGAAAAGCAGTACTGGGGTACAATCTCAAAAATGATAGAATGATCTCGGTATGAATCCAAGGCAAACCATTCAACATCACAGTGATTCAAGTCTATGCCCCAACCACTGAGGCCGAAGAAGCTGAGGTTGATCGGTTCTATGAAGACCTACAACACCTTCTAGAACTAACACCAAAAAAAGATGTTCCCTTTATCATAGGGGATTGGAATGCTAAAGTAGGAAGTCAAGAAATCACCGGGATAACCGGCAAGCATGGCCTTGGTGTACAAAATGAAGCAGGACAAAGGCTAATCGAGTTTTGCCAAGAGAACACGCTGATCATAGCAAACACTCTTTTCCAACAGCACAAGAGGCGACTCTACACATGGACATCACCATATGGTCAATATCGAAATCAGATTGATTATGTCCTTTGCAGCCAAAGATGGAGAAGCTTTATACAGTCAGTAAAAACCAGACCTGGAGCTGACTGTGGCTCAGATCATGAGCTTCTTATTGCAAAATTTTGGCTTAAATTGAAGAACGTAGGGAAAACCACTAAACCATTCAGGTATGACCTAAATCATATCCCTTATGAATATACAGTGGAGGTGACAAATAGATTTAAGGGATTAGACCTGATAGACAGAGTGCCTGAGGAACTATGGACAGAGGTCCGTAACATTGTTCAGGAGACAGCAACTATATCCATCCCAAAGAAAAAGAAATGCAAGAAAGCAAAGTGGCTGTCTGAGGAGGGTTTACAAGTAGCTGACGAAAGAAGGGAAGTGAAAAGCAAGGGAGAAAGGGGAAGATATATCCAACTGAATGCAGAGTTCCAGAGAATAGCAAGGAGAGACAAGAAGGCCTTCTTAAATGAACAGTGCAAAGAAATCGAGGAAAACAACAGAATGGGAAAGAGTAGAGATCTCTTCAAGAAAATCGGAGATCTCAAGGAAACGTTTTGTGCAAAGATGGGCATGATAAAGGACACAGAAGGCAGGGACCTAACAGAAGCAGATGACATTAAGAAGAGGTGGAAAGAATACACAGAAGAACTATACAGGAAAGATCTTAATGTCCCTGATAGCCATGATAGTGCGCTCACTGAACTTGAGCCGGACATCCTCGAGAGTGAAGTCAAGTGGGCCTTAGGAAGCATTCCTAGCAACAAAGCTAACGGAGATGACAGTATTCCAGCTGAGCTATTTAAAATCCAAAAAGATGATGCTGTTAAAGTGCTGCACTCAATATGCTAACAAATTTGGAACACTCAACAGTGGCCACAAGACTGGAAAAGGTCAGTTTACATTCCTATTCCAAAGAAGGGCAATGCCAAAGAGTGTTCAAACTACCGTACAATTGCACTCATTTCACAATGCAGCAAGGTTATGCTCAAAATCCTACAAGCTAGGCTTCAGCAGTATGCGAACCGAGAACTACCGGAAGTACAAGCTGGGTTTCGAAGAGGCAGAGGAACTAGAGATCAAATCGCCAACGTTCGCTGGATCATGGAGAAAGCAAGAGAATTCCAGAAAAACATCTATTTCTGCTTCATTGACTATGCTAAAGCCTTTGACTGTGTGGATCACAACAAACTGTTGCAAATTCTGAAAGAGATGGGGGTACCAGACCACCTTACCTGTCTCCTGAGAAACCTGTACGAGGGTCAAGAAGCAACAGTAAGAACCAGACATGGAACAACTGATTGGTTCAAAATTGGGAAAGGACTACGACAGGGCTGCATATTGTCGCCCTGCTTATTTAACTTATATGCAGACTACATCATGAGAAACACCAGGTTGGATGAATCACAGGTCGGAATTAAGATTGCCGGGAGAATTATCAACAACCTCAGATACACAGATGATACCACCCTAATGGCAGAAAGCGAAGAGGATCTAAAGAGCCTCTTGTTGAGGGTAAAAGAGGAGAGTGCAAAAGCTGGTTTGAAACTCAACATTAAAAAAACTAAGATCATGGCATCTGGCCCCATCACTTCCTGGCATATGGAAGGGGAAGAAATGGAAGCAGTGACAGATTTTATTTTCTTGAGCTCCAAGATCACCGCAGACAGTGAGTGTAGCCATGAAATTAAAAGACGCTTGCTCCTTGGGAGGAAAGCTATGGCAAATCTAGACAGCATATTAAGAAGCAGAGACATCACCTTGCCGACAAAGGTTCGTCTAATCAAAGCTATGGTTTTCCCAGTAGTAACGTATGGCTGTGAGAGCTGGACTATAAGGAGGGCTGAGCGCCGAAGAATTGATGCTTTCGAACTGTGGTGCTGGAGAAGACTCTTACGAGTCCCCTGGACTGCAGGGACGTCAAATCAGTCCATCCTAAAGGAAATCAACCCTGAGTGCTGATTGGAAGGACAGATCCTGAAGCTGAAGCTCAAATATTTTGGCCACCTAATGCGAAGAGAAACCTCTCGGGAAAAGACCCTGATGCTGGGAAAGACTGAAGGCAAAAGGAGAAGGGCACGGCAGAGGATGAGATGGCTAGATAGCATCACTGATGCAATTAATATGGACTTGAGCACACTCCGGGAGAGGGCGCAGGACAGGAAGGCCTGGCATGCTATGGTCCATGGGGTCACGAAGAGTTGGACACGACTCAACAACAACAACAACAAATTGTATTATGTTGTGTTGTGTTTCATGGTTTTAATTGTTGTGAACAGCCCAGAGAGCTTCAGCTGTTGGACAGTATAGAAATGCGATAAATACATAAATAGTACAGCAAAGCAATGTATATATCACTAATGACATCATTATCTGTTAAATGGCCAAGATTCCAGGTGTCTGTTGAAGCCCCTCCCCCAATCAAATGGGAAAGCCATTTCCGTTGCTGCAATCCTAAGCACACTTACTAATGAGTAAGTGTCATTGAATATAGTTGGACTTACCTTTGCCTTGAGATGCATGCTGCAGCTCTCTCTATATTTTAAAGCCATCTCATTAAGATGTTTTATTTTCTGTTATCCTTCCTAAGTATCATAGGCTTTGCCTGGGATTCTAAGGGATTTCCCTTTATTCAGCTTATGTGAGTAGACTGATAATTTCTGTAACAGGAATCTGGGAAACAAACTCTCTCTTGCCTTACAAAACAGAAGTGAATTCAGAATCATTTTTAATATAAACTTGCATTTTATGGAATGTCCGCTACTGATATGCTTTAATAATACTACAAATAAACAGAACACTTTGTTCAATAATTTATGCCCAGGCTCTTCTTTTAGCTTTAAATTCCAATAAGGTGCCCATCTTTGAATAAACATCTGAAAATGTTGTGTTATAGGATATTGCATGTATAGTTTGGGCCCCCTTGTTGGAATCATATTTACAAAATGAAATTTTAGTTTGCCTAACAAAAAATTTAGTTTAGCCAAACTAAATGAGGCCAGGGAGCAGCACACACACTTGCTCCCACTGGGTTGTTGGCGAGATGCGAACCAGGTCATGGCAAACAGGCACTGAAAACACATGATAAAGATATACTCATCAGAGAAACGGGATGGCTTTGGCTCCTTCTTGAGGTTAATAGAAAACCCAGGCTGTATTTGGCTGTATTTCACAGTGGGATTCTCTTTCACAGAGGGCTGTATTTCATGAAACATTTTCTATTTACCTTTATAGAAATACCTGATAATTAAGACTGATGATTCTAGCTCAGGCCAACACGTTTTCTTCTGGTGACAGATGACTTTGTTTCACTTCATGATTCTTCTGCTACAACCACCTTGCCTTCTTCAAAGATGTGTTTTATCGCCAGATTCCATTGTGATGTCACAAAGCAGGCATATTCTCTTGCAAGTATTTCTCCCCCCACCACCACCAACCTTTATTGGGCTTGGCTTGTAGAAATTAAGGACAATGCAGTTTGGGATGGACTGGTATATATCACAATAGGATTTTTAAAGGGTTATGTTGGATGTGAAATTACATTGGTGAGAGCTATCTGTACTGAAATCTTCCTTATGGATTTCCCTCCTAGTGCCACAAAAGCATTTGACAAAGAAGGAAAGGAGGAGGAAGCATTCTCAATGGATCACAACATATCACAACATACTGTATTCAGAGCATACTTTTGTTAGTCGCTCTTTTGCAATATACATGCCAAGATAGCAAATGATGGAGAATATGTGATTGTATCTGAATTTGTCCTGGATAATTTTTTAACTCAATAAGCTGTACCAGTCACTGCCAGGACTGTGTCAGACTTTGATGATTAGCTGACTTTGGACACTCTTGGTACTAGTCTATTCTGTTTCAATGCAGGATACAGGGTTGTATCCAATGGTGCCCTTCTACCAGCAGAAAGGACACTGCTGATGGATCAAATTCCTCCTCTACCCTGCAGCTCCCCTTGCACCCCCCAAATCTGCTCTGGGGGGCTGGGGGACCCTCTGGGGCAAATTTGGAGATGTGGGGGCACTACAAGGGTGGGGGAGGAGAAGAAAAATTCCTGTTGCACAAAAGTAAGTCCATGCCCACAACATTGGATTTAGCCCATTATATGGAGCATCTCTACACCAGCCTAAAATCCTGCATTTGAAACAGGGCTTTCTGCCTCCGTTTTAAATCCAGGATCACAACGACTCTGTCAAGGATGGGTGAATAATAGTGAGAGCCATGAGGGCTGCTGGGGTAGTCACATAGGAAGCAGCCACCTGGAGGTTGGTTGTTTTTAGCTGGTTCTCAGCCCTGCAGCTCAGGGCCACGGTTTGCTCCGGCTAACTGGGAAAATAATAACAGCCATCCATGCCTGGTGGGAAGAGGCAACCTCTTTGGTGGGTGGAGTGCGGTGTCCTGGGACTGGGTTTGGATTGGGTGCTTCAAATCTTCCTGGAGTTGCTAGGGCTGGGTAATAAAAGAAGGACTAAGGAAGGGGCGGGTGTCTCTTCTTGGCCCTGATGGTGCTAGGGTGTGCTGCTGGTCGATGGCTATCCTAGGAGGCCCATGCTTTGGTATGTATAGGATAGACTAGCTAGCTTTATCGTTTTGCTCTTGGGAATGTGTGCCTTGGTGATTGGCGTTTCTGATTTGCTTAGAGTTTTGTACCTTGCTTGTAATTTCCTGTACAACCTACCACCTCTCCCCATTCCTTCCTCTTTGTTCCTTTTCCCTAATAAACTTTTATCCAACTTCCAGTTAGTGTAGTGTGTCCTGAATAACTTCAGTGCTAAATATAGTGCCTATTGGCCTGGAAGGGAGCTACTGGGTTAATTTGGGGAGAACCTGTGGCCAAGTTGGGCCTGGTCTACCTTGCAGGGTTGTTGGGGGTGAAACCAGCAATCCTTCACATGGTAGTAGCGGTGGGATAAGACCCTGAAGTTGTCCAGGGTGCTTGGGAGCACTGAGGAACCAGGGAGAAGGAGATGCCGAAGCCGGGGTCATACACTCCCGAGGCTTGTTGTTTTGGCTAGTTAGGGACCATGCAGACACCAGCTAGGATTGGCTCCGAACAGGCAGAGGTGGTTTCCTCCCAACTGCCAGGAGTGGAGGCTGGGAGCTCGGCTGTTATTGAATGGGTCGTGGGCGCTTCTGCCTCTGGGCTGGGGGGAAGTGGAGTGCCAGCTGTGGCTGCAGAGGTGGAGAATTGGCCTATGGATTTAGAAGCTGTCCCCCCGGTTAGTGGGAGGCGAGGGAGCCCGGTGTCAGCTTCCAAGCAGGACAGTCTCCTGGACAGCGTGGGGGAGTGGAGACACGCTTCTCAAGAGACTCATGCTAGGCAGCTGAGGTTGATGGAATTACAGCTGGAGGCGCTTAAAACCCAGTTGAGTGCCTCGGGAGAGAGGAATGTGTTTGCCTGTTTGGATCGCAAGCTTCTCCCTGTCTATCAGCTGGGACAGGACGTTTTGAGTTTTTTTTTCTTTGTTTGAGCTGGCCTGTGAAGATCAAAATGGTTGCCTCACCAAGGTATGGCCATTCTGAGTAGGGATGGGTGGATTCCCTACCTGCCGGTCCTTGGGGAATCTGCCCACAGGGGGGAGGTGATCCATTCCTCCCCCTGGAATCCTCTTCGGCCGGCTCCACTGCGCAGCGATTCCACGGAGCTGCCAGCCGTGTCCAAAGCACCACGATACGGCCGCCATGCAGTATCGCTGGCTGAAGGGGACTTGTCTGACTGCAGCCGCAAATGGCGTCCAGGACACCATTTGCATCCGTGCTTTTCATTCATGCAACAGGCTACGCAAATATTTGCGTAGCCTATGTGTGAATGAAAAGCATGGATGCAGTCAGTCCCCTTCAGCCAGCGATATGGCATGGTGGCTGTATCGCTGGCAATCCGGAGCCGGATGATCTGGCCAAAGAGGATTCCACGGGGAGGCGGAGGTAAGTGTTCCGTTCCGCCACAGACTCTGAGGGGCCGGATTCTTTAGAATCCAGTCTCATTTGAGTTTGTGGTAGAATTCTCCACCATCCCTAATTCTGAGGGCTCAGGTTTCGGAAGAACTGCCTGATTTATTGGGGTCTTTGGCCCGTCCTGATGCCCATGACTAGGAGCTGTTTAAGGTCCTTGTAAAACAACATTATGGCTTATTGGCTGATCATTGTGGGCAACTGTTCGGGAATTTACAACCTGTAACAAAGGAAAGCTATGTTGCTTTGGCGGGAAGATTGGAGAAGGCGCTAGATGTTTGGTTAGAGGCTGCTGAAGTGGGCTCTTTGGATGAACTGTGTGAGCTGGTGGGACTGGAGCAATTTCTTTCTCTGCTTCCCTCAGAACTGGCAGCCGTTGTTAGGGATCGAAGCCCTAGGACTGTGAGAGAGGTGGGGCTCATGACTGACCAGATGACTATTCATCACCAGAGAGAATTTCTACGGTCTGCTTGCTCTACACCACCTGAAGGAGCTGGAGCAGGGGGAGGCGAGAAGGGGGTTGAGGCTAAAGGGAGTAGCTGCCCCATCAAGCAGCTGAACGGGGACAGTGAGAGCCCTTGCCCAGAGCCACTTCCATTCTTCAGACTGGGGGCTGCTATTATGCAAGGAGGTGGGCCATATGAAGCGAGATTGTCCAAAGCTGGCTAAAAAGAAGGTGAATGAGGTCCAGCCGAAGGTGGCTATGATTGTACACCCCCTGACACTGGCTGCCAGTTTGGCTGCTTCAGAATGGACTGGAGGGGGGGAAGGCTGGAGTGAGCAGGAAGCTGACAATCTGCTGCCACTGAATGCCAGCCCTGCCGGCGTGGGAACCAGTCTCCCATCAGAACCCCCGCTGCCAGCCACCCCGCGAATCTGGTCAGAAGCCAGGGGCCCAGATGTTTTGAGATCAGCTGGGAGTGATCAACGCAGCTTTGCCATCTCTGGAGCCCCGGCATCTGGCTCCCTGGCTGCAATGCGGCTTTTACAGCCCGGACAGATCAAATGGAGCCAGATGCACTTTTGTGAGTGCATTGTCCTTAATGGGGCTCAAGCCCTGGCTTACCAGGACACAGGGGCTGATGTTACTGCTGTGGATCAAAGATACTTGGAGGAGGGACAGCCTTGGGAAGGCCAGACTTACTCTGTGACCCCTTATAACTCCCCGAATATCGTCGCCATTGCTAGGGTTCAGGTGGAGTATCGGGGCTGGAAGGGAGAGCTAGATGTGATTGTCCATCAGGATAAATCTTCTTCCCCATGGGGGGTGTTGATCAGAAATGACCTTGCATTTTGACATGCGCAAATGAAGGCCATTACCCGTAGCCAGGCTGCTAAAGCATGGGGAGAAGCTCCGGACCAGACTGAGGAACCACTGGAGAGCTCTCCACCGGCTGAGGTGGAGGAGGCTACTTCATCCCTGGGGGCAAGGTCTACCCATGGAGGCCCAGAGGGGAGGGTCCAGCCAGCTGGAGAACTTTGGCCTGAGGAGGGGGAGGATGAAGCTGAACTGGGGGGGGGGAGGTAGCCCTAAACCTGCCTTCATTGCCACCCAGATCTCGGACCCTACATTACAGAAGTGCCGGGAAGAGGGGCTGCCCAGGGTATTAATGCTGTTTCTTCGGTTTACCCGGTGCGCTTCTTTTGAGCAAATGGGGCCTTGTATAGAGAGTTTGCTTCCAGGGGATGTGGGGTGAAATGGACTCACCAGCGTCAGCTGGTTGTACCCCAAGCCTTTCGAGAGCAAGTTCTTTGCCTGGCCCATGAGGTTATGTGAGGGGGCCACTTTGGCATCAGATGTATGCAGAGCCGGGTAATTAAAGGGTTCTACTGGTCCCTAGTGGCCAAGGCGGTGAAGGACTATTGTTCATCCTGTGATGCCTGTCAGAGGGTTGGCTTAATAGAGACCATCCAAAAGCACCCCTCCAACCCCTCCTCTTGGTTGAGGCTGCTTTTGAACGGATTGGCATTGACATCATGGGACCTTCTAACCCCCCTACCAGGACAGGAAAAAGGGTCATTTTGACTGTTATAGACTTTGCTACTCAGTAGGCTGAGGCTGTACCTTTGTCAAACATCACCGCAGCCACTCTGGCTAAAGTCTTGCTTTCCATTTGTTCTCATCTAGGAATGCCCAAGACCATTCTGTCGGATTGGGGCACCAGGTTTGTTTCTGGATTGCTGCAGAAGCTATGGGAGATCGGGGGAGTAAAAATGTCTTTTAGCAACCCATACCACCGTCAAACCAATGGACTGGTGGAACGGTTCAATCAAACTCTGGGTCAGATGATTCGGGCCTACATTGTCCAACATTCTACTGACTGGGATCAAGCTTTACCGTTTTTGTTATTTGCCTACCGTGATGACATGGGAGGGAGCAGTGGCCTATTCCCCCCACAATCTGTTATGGCTTTCATGCAAAACTTGCAGAACACTTTTTTAAAAATCTATTGTTATTTTATTTTTATAAATGAAATAAACACTACCAAAAATATAATCAGAATCTTCAGTTCCCAACATTACAGTATTCTAAGAAAAAGAAAAAAGGGAGGATAGCAAAAGAAGGGGGGGAAAGGGAAAAGAAAAAACAGAATTATATTAAACTTCAATAAGAACAAACCAAATATCCAAACAGTCTTATAGCACAGAAATAGAAGCAAACGCTCCATTTCCATTGGCCATAAATTACCATTCAGTTAACACGTATTAATAAAAATTAAAGGTTTAGCCAACAAGGAATAGTAATAATAATCCCATAATGATATTAATAATAATAATACTAATGAAAAGGGGGAAAAAGAGAAGTTTAAGAAAAGGATAAAAACAGGAACAAATCATTTGTATATTTTAAGTAATATATCTATATATCTATATCTATATCTATCTATCTATCTATCTATCTATCTATATGTATACATATACATTCACACACAAAAATGCACTTTATTACAATATAACATAAAAAAAGAGAAAGGGGAAAAAAATGCTAACATTTATTTTGGCATACTGCCCAGACATCTTATCAGCTAAAGCCCAAACAACACTTCAAAAGAACAGTAAAAATGGCTAGGTTCCAACTCTGGAGGCTGAGAGAGTTGGTTCCCTTAGTTTAGTTTTAATACCAACTAAAAATGCTTCTGCAGCATCAGGATCCAAAAATCTTTTCATCTGGCCTTCAAAAAGCATACAGAATGTAGCCGGATATTTAATATGATATTGCAGGTTAATTTGCTTTGCCAAACTTCTTGCCTTGGTGAATTGCCTTCTTCTGTCAGCGATTTCTTTAGTATAATCATGAAAAAGCATAATCTTGTCATTTGCTGGTCCCCACCGAAGCTCACCTTGTTCTCTTGCCAGACGCATAAGGTAATTTTTTGTGGAGACTCAAGAAAATTGAACAATAACAGTTCCAAAACACCGTTTAGTGCCACGTATTGAACCAGGAACACAGTATGCATGCTCAATATCAAGTAAAAAATCAGATGGTAAAGCAAATAGCTCATGCAAAAGTTTATCCATAAATTCAGCCAAATCTGTATCAGTTGCCATGTCTTTAATACCAAGGATACATAGATTCGCTCTGTGTATGAAGGACTCCAGTTGAGAGATTCGAGCAGACAAAACATTGTGAGACACTTTCATGGCCGTTTCATGGGCAGTAACCCAATCTTCAAGATCATTAACCTTCATTTCCATCTTTTGAAAAGAGATATTAATTAAATCCACAGCCCCCTGGAGGGCAGCAATTGAGTCCTGAATTGTTTCAAGTTTCTTTGACTGCTCTGGTAGCTGAGAAGACATAGTTTTTATCAAAGCAAGCAACTCCTCTTCATCTCCAGCATTTCTAGCAACCTTTGCTGAGGAAGAAATTGGGTGGGTAGGGGGGTAAGTGGTGTTTTCCAGCCTTTCCTTTTTTCCTTTGGTACTGCCATCCTCCATTTTCCAAAGCACAACAAGCAAATATAATTGTAGAAACAAAAAACAAACACACAGATTTAAGTACAGGTCCTCAGATATTGCTGGTAGTTTAAATTCAGAAATACTATTTGGAGCCGTTTGTCTTTGTGTCTCCTAATTGCTTAGGAGTTTCAAACAGCATTCAGTAGATGACACTCTGGCATCTATTCTTAGATTTCAGCCCCTCTGTTTCTTCACAGAAGCAGCTGTTCTTCCAAGATTTCATCCGGATGGTACTGTAAGCTTTCCCTTTTAATTCCAGGGGAAAATAAAAAGGTTAGAATCATAGAAACATAGAATAGTAGGGTTGGAAGGGGCCTACAAGGCCATCGAGTCCAACTCCCTGCTCAATGCAGGAATCCAAGTCAGAGCATCCATGACAGATGGCTGTCCAGCCTCGTCTTGAAGGCCTGCAGTGTGGGAGAGCCCACCACCTCCCCAGGTAATTGGTTCCATTGTTGTATTGCTCTTATAGTCAAGACGTTTTTCCTGATGTTCAGCCGGAATCTGGCTTCCTGTAACTTGAGCCCATGATTCCGTGTCCTGCACTCTGGGATGATCAAGAAGAGATCCTGGCCTTCTTCTCTGTGACAACCTTTCAAGTACTTGAAGAGTGCTATCCTATCTCCCCTCAGCCTTCTCTTCTCAAGGCTAAACATGCCCAGTTCTTTCAGTCTCTCTTCATAGGGCTTTGTTTCCAGTGCCCTGGTCATCTTTGTTGCCCTCCTCTGAACCCTCTCCAGTTTGTCTGCATCCTTCTTAAAGTGTGGTGCCCAGAACTGGACACAGTACTCCAGATGAGGCCTAACCAGTGCTGAGTAGAGGGGAACTAGTACTTCCCGGGATTTGGAAGCTATGCTTCTATTAATGAAGCCCAAAATAGCATTTGCCTTTTTTGCAACCACATTTATTTATTATTTTATTATTATTTATTATTAAATTTATTAATCGCCCATCTGGCTGGTCACCCAGCCACTCTGGGCGATGTACAACATACAATAAAACAGTTTAAAACAATAAAATTCTACAATAAAAACATTTTCTAAAATACCCTAACCCACCCCAAATGCCTGCCTGAACAACCACGTTTTTAATGCACAACGGAAGCTCGTTAAAGAGGGGGCATGACGGAATTCCCTAGGGAGGGAGTTCCACAGAGTGGAGGCCACCACAGAAAAGGCCCTCTCCCTCGTCCCCACCAGTCTAGCTGTCCTGGCTGATGGGACAGAGAGAAGGCCATCCGAGGCTGATCTTGTTAAGTGGCCTGTCTGGTGCTGCTGGAGGTGCTCCTTAAGATAGGCTGGGCCGGAACCATGTAGGGTTTTAAAGGTCAAAACCAACACCTTGAATTTGGCCCGGAAAACAACTGGTAACCAGTGCAACTCCTTCAGCACTGGAGTGATGTGATCTCGCCGGCGGCTACCTTTAATCAGGCGAGCCGCCGCGTTCTGTACCAGCTGCAGCTTCCGAACCGTCTTCAAGGGTAACCCCACGTAGAGCGCATTACAGTAGTCTAAACGAGAGGAGACCAGGGCATGTACTACCGATGGGAGCAGATGGTCGGGAAGGAAGGGGCGCAGCCGCCGTATCAGATGCAGTTGATACAGCGCTGTCCGGCTCACAGCTGCCACCTGAGCCTCCATGGACAGCTGGGAGTCCAAAATGACCCCCAGACTGCGGACCTGGTCTTTCAAGGGTAGCCGTACCCCATTCAACACCAGGTCAACATCCCCTAGCCTCCTCTTGTCTCCCACCAAAAGTACCTCGGTCTTGTCAGGGTTCAGCTTCAGCTTATTCCTCCCCATCCAGCCACTCACTGTCTCCAGACATTTGGACAGGGATTCTACGGCCAACCTTGGTGAAGATTTGAATGAGAGGTAGAGCTGCGTGTCATCCACATATTGATGACACTGCACCCCAAACCTCCTGATGATAGCCCCCAGTGGCTTCACATAGATGTTAAATAGCATCAGGGAGAGGATGGAACCCTGTGGCACCCCACAAGTAAGTGGCCACAGGTCCGAAACCTCCTCTCCCAGTGCTACCCTCTGGTACCTGCCGGAGAGGAAGGACCGGAACCACCGCAATACGGTGTCTCCCAATGCCCAACCCCTCCAGGCGGTCCAGGAGGATACTGTGGTCAACGGTATCAAAAGCCGCTGAGAGGTCGAGGAGAACAAGGAAGGAGCATTCACCCCTATCCAGAGCCCTCCTCATATCATCTACCAAGGTGACCAAGGCCGTTTCTGTCCCATGCCCAAGTCTGAAGCCCGACTGAAATGGGTCTAGATAATCAGTTTCTTCCAAGTGTGCCTTCAACTGCACCGCCACCACCCGCTCAATCACCTTGCCCAAAAATGGCAGATTTGAGACTGGGCGAAAGTTGTTCAGAACTTGAGGATCCAAAGAGGGCTTCTTTAAGAGTGGTCTTATCACTGCCTCCTTGAGGGCTGATGGCATCACTCCCTCCTCAAGGGAGGCGTTCACCACTGCCCTGATCCCCTTACCCAGTCTCTATCTGCAGCCCATAATGAGCCAAGATGGGCAAGGATCAAGTAAGCAGGTGGTCGGCCGTACAGATGAAAGCACCTTGTCCACATCACAACATCACATTGTTGGCTCATATTCAGCTTGTGATCGACAACAATTCCAAGATCCTTCTCGCTTGTAGTGTGGTTGAGCCACGTATCCCCCATCTTGTATCTGTGCATTTGGTTTCTTTTTCCTAGGTGCAGAACTTGGCATTTATCCCTATTAAATGTCATTCTGTTGTTTTCTGCCCAGTGCTCCAGTCTATCCAGATCACTTTGAATTTTGTTTCTGTCTTCCAAAGTATTAGCTATCCCGCCCAATTTTGTGTCATCTGCAGATTTGATCAGCATTCCCTGCACCTCCTCCTCCAAGTCATTAATAAAAATGTTGAAGAGCATGAGGCCCAGGACTGAGCCCTCCGGTACCCTACTCATTACCTCTCCCCAGTTTGAGAAGGTCCCATTGATAAGCACTCTTTGAGTCCAATTCTGTAGCCAACTGTGGATCCACCAGATTGTTGTTTCATCTAGCCCACTTTGAGCTAGTTTGTTCATCAGGATATCATGGGGCACTTTGTTGAAAGCTTTGCTGAAGTCAAGGTATATGATGTCTACAACATTCCCATGGTCTACAAGGGAGGTTACTTGATCAAAAAATGAGATCAGATTTGTCTGGCAGGACTTGTTTTTGACAAATCTATGTTGGCTTCGAGTAATCACGGCATTGTTGTCAAGGTGCTTCCAGATGGATTCCTTTATCATCTGCTCCAGAATTTTCCCAGGGATTGATGTCAGACTGACTGGTCTGTAGTTCCCAGGTTCCTCCTTTTTACCCTTTTTGAAGAAAGGGACAACGTTAGCCCTCCTCCAGTCATCTGGCACTTTCCCCATTGATTTCTCAAAGAGAATAGACAGTGGTTCTGAGAGTTCTTCTGCCAGTTCCTTTATTACTCTAGGATGCAGTTCATCTGGCCCTGGACATCTGAACTCATTCCAAGTAATTAGGTGTTCCTTGACCATATGCCTATCGATCTCAAGCTGCAATCCTGCCCCTTCAGCCTGTACTTCGTCTTTGCCAGGGGGGTCATAGACCCTGATTTGGGAGAAGACTGAGCCAAAGTAGGAATTGAGCACCTCTGCCTTTTCTTTGTCATCTGTTATCGTTTTGCCATCCTTATTTAATAGCTGAACCACCATTTCTTTCCTCTGCCTTTTACTGTGCATGTAGCTGAAGAAAGCCTTTTTGTTGTTTTTAGCATCCCTTGCTAACCTCAGCTCATTCTCAGCTTTAGCCTTCCTGACGCCATCCCTGCAATTCTGTGCTATCTGCCTGTACTCTTCCTTTGTTACTTGGCCTTCTTTCCACTTCCTATATGTGTCCTTTTTTGTTTTCAGGTCATCCCTAAGCTTTTTGTGAAGCCACATTGGCTTCTTCTGTTGTCTTCCACCTTTTCTTCTTGTTGGAATTGTTTGTGATTGTGCCTTGAGAATTTCCTTTTTTAAAAACTCCCACCCATCTTGGACTCCTTTTCTCGTTAGCGTCACTTGCCATGGGACCTTACTGATCATTGTTCTGAGTTTATTAAAATCAGCTTTCCTAAAATCCAGGGTACGCGTTTGACTACACTCAGCTTTTGCTTCCCTTAGAACCAAGAACTCAAGTATAACATGGTCGCTTTCCCCCAGAGTTCCTGTAACTGCTACTTTATCCACTAAGTCATCTCTGTTGGTTAGGATCAAGTCAAGGATAGCCGATCCTCTAGTTCCTTCCTCTACTTTCTGTAGGAGGAAGTTATCTGCCACACAAGTCAGGGATTTCCTGGAGGGGCCATGTTTTGCAGAATTTGTCTCCCAACAAATATCGGGGAAATTGAAGTCCCCCATTACTACTACATTATGCTTCCTTAAAACATTGGCTATTTGCTTTTCAAAAGTTTCATCCTTGTCTTCTCCTTGATTGGGTGGCCGGTAGTAGACTCCGACCACCAGGTTCCTTTTATTCTTTGCTCCATTTATTTCAACCCAGATGCTCTCGATGGGGCTACCAAGCTCCTCCTCCTGTATTTCTGTGCAGAGATATGTATTTTTCACATAGAGTGCAACCCCACCTCCCTTTCTGTTCCTCCTGTTCTTTTTGAACAAGTTATATCCTTCAATTGCTGTATTCCAGTCATGAGAGTCATCCCACCAAGTCTCAGTTATACCTATCAGGTCATAATTTCCCTCTTGTATTAAGAGTTCAAGTTCGTTCTGTTTGTTTCCCATACTGTGGGCATTAGTATATAGACATCGAAGACCATGTGCTTCATAGTCTGGCTTTCTTCCTACATGTGTCTGAAGACTATTATTGGGCACTATCAGAGCTGTTCTCTCCGTTGCAGTGCATGCACCTACGTCCATTGTTACCCCCAACATTACATCTCCCTTCCCCGTAGGATTCAGTTTAAAGCCCTCCTGATGAAGTTCTTCATGCTGTGGCCAAACATATTCTTCCCATCCTTTGTGAGGTGCAACCTGTCCCTTGCCAACAGCCCATCTTCCAGGAAGTATAGCCCGTGGTCCCAGAATCCAAATCTCTCTCGTCGGCACCACCTTCGTAGCCAGTCATTCACCTGGAGTATTTTTCTTTCCCTTTCTATCCCTCTTCTAACTACTGGAAGGATGGATGAGAAAACTATCTGGGCCCCAAAGTTCTTGAGTTTCCTTCCCAAAGCTTCAAAGTCTGACGTGATCTCTTCGTAGCTCCGCTTGGCGGTATCATTTGTTCCCACATGGATGAGAAGAAAGGGCTTTATGAGTGCAGGCAACCTTTCAGTCACGTCTCTAATCTGTCCTCCCGGGAGACAACATACCTGGTGAGTCCACGGGTCTTCGCGACATACTTGGGTCTCGATCCCATGCAGCAAGGAGTCTCCCACTACTACCACTCTTCTTCTTCTTGTAGGCCTGGGTTTCATCGCCTCTGTTTGACTGACCTTCAGCCTCTTGCTCACTCTCATGCAGGTTCCCCTGTGATTCTTCCTCTGCAGGCTGTCCTCCAGTCTCATCCGCAAGTACCTGGAATCGGTTCCACAGCTCCACTGCTTCCACTGGTGCAGAGTGGCGTCTAGTTCTTCTTCTCCTGTCACCCTTTTCCAAGGAGTATCCTCTACTCCATTTTTCTTCACCTCAGCATTTCCCACTGCCTCATCTTGCTGTTGCTCTTCAAGCTTCTGGTCTTCCCTTTGCTGCTGTAGTTCCCCCATTCTGTCCAAGAACTCTTCGTGTTCTCTTATTCCCCGGAGGGTTGACAGTCGCCGCTCCAGTCCACTTACTTTTCCTTCCAGCAGCGTGATCAACTTGCACTTGTTGCAGGCATAGGCCATGTTGTTCTCAGGCAAGAAAACAAACATTGCACACACCTTGCAGGTCACCACCACTGGAGAGTCTTGTCCTTGCATAGCCTCTTTTCCCTTTTTGTGTCTAGCTTTGTGATTGTTCTAGACTAGCCTGTGCCTGCTCCTCTACTCAGTAGAGGTTAAAAGCAGAGTCCCACTGGTGTGAAAGTGTGTGTTACAAGACAAATAAATGGAAAAAAGTGAGTTAAAAAAAAAGGTTAGGGGCCTCCCCCTTGACCTCCCCTGCCGAACTCCCCTGGCCAACTCCTGTTTGCTCTCCCTGTCCGCTCGGTCTGTTCGCTCGCTCTCTGGGAGCTTGTCTGCTTCTGTAGTCCCTGGACCAGCTAGAGCAGCTTGCTCTGCTCTGCTCTGCTCAGCTGGGAGGCGGGAAACAGACTGAAGCTTCCCGCCCAGTCAGCTGCTGGGAGTACTCAGGCCACACCCCTCCAATTCAGTTGGAGCTCTCAGAAGCACCTGGTGAGCTCACAGCCAATCAGAAGGATAAAGGGCAATCAGAAGGATAAAGGTTTCTCAACCTTTTCCCAGCTGTTTGAGATAAGCAACCTGCAGCAGTCCGCAAGTCACTGCTGGATGCCATGGCTCCAACCGGATATCCCCAAAACTTACAAAACACTTTGAGGGATGTTCGGGAAGTGGCTCAAACCAATTTAGCTCAAGCCCAAGAAGGGCAGCGGACTTGGTATGATCAAAGTGCCAAACTGCAGGTGTTCCAACCTGGGGACCAGGTGATGGTGCTTAAACCCCTCAAACTGGATAAGTTGTCCAAGAAGTGGGATGGCCCCCTGGTGGTCAAACAAAGACTGGGGGAGGTTAACTATTTGGTGTCCTTTCCAGATTTGTCCTGTAGGCCGAAAGTGTTTCATGTCAACATGTTAAAACCATATGTGAGTTGAGTTCATATGGTGTTTTGAGTTTTGGCCAAAAAGGAGGATGTTGGGGAGGTGGTGGACATGCTGCAGGAGTGCCAAGGGGCAGGGGGGGCTTGAAGAGGTTGTTCTTCCCCCAACTTTGACAGCTACCCAACACCAACAACTGGAGGCACTCCTTCGGGATTATAAGGCCATGTTTTCAGCATTGCCTGGGTGGACAGCCCTAGCACAACCCTCCATAGTGACTGGGGACCATCCCCCTATCCAGTCCCCCCCCCATCAAGCCATGGGCAAACATGCTGCTGATATTGCCCGGGAAATTCAATGTATGCTGGATTTGGGGGTAATCTGCAACTCCCAAAGCCCCTGGTCCTCTCCTGTGGTCTTGGGGGAGAAAAAGGACAATGGGGGCATCAGATTTTGTGTTGACTATTGAAAGTTAAATTTGCTGACCCAGCCAGACCCTTACCTGATGCCCTGGATTGAGGCTCTTCTAGAGGACCTTGGGAGGGCCTGGTACATCACAGCAATTGATTTGACCAAGGGCTAGTGGCAAGCGCCCCTTGATGAGGAGGGCGCTCAGCTTTTGTGACTCACCTCGGCCTCTACGAGTTCACAGTTTTACCCTTCAGTCTAAAGGGGGCTTCAGCTATGTTTCAAAGGCTAATTAATGGGCTGTTGAATGGGCTGGGGGCTTGCACCTGCGTGTATCTGGGTGATGTGGCCATTTTTAGCCAGACCTGGGAATCTCATCTGGAACATGTCTGCTAAGTGTTTAGGCGTATTCAGGAGGCTGGCCTGACTGTGAAGGCCTCAAAATGTCAGTTTGGCCTAGGGGAGGTCACATACTTAGGCCATCGGGTGGGAGGGGGCACTATCAAACCTCCTGATGCTAAAATTGCCTCCATTCAGAATTGCCCAGTGCCCAAGACCAAGAGGTAGGGCCAGTCCTTTTTGGGTCTAACTGGATATTATTGACGATTTGTGCCCCATTTCAGTGACCTGGCTGCCCCCCTGATGGATTTGTGTAAGACAAAACAACCTGTGCAAGTGAAGTGGACTGCACTGTGCCAACAGGCTTTTGATCAGCTGTAAGCCAAATCAGTGGACTATCCAATTCTGCAGGCCCCTGATTTTGAGGCCCCCTTTGTCCTCCAGATGGACTCCTCTGAGGCAGGGTGGAGGGCAGTCCTTCTGCAAGAAGGGCCACATCAGGATCTCCACCCAATAGTCTATTTGTGTAAAAAACTATTGCCTTGAAAACAGAGCCTGGCTACTGTGGAGAAGGAGTGTCTGGCCATTGTGTGGGCCTTAGGCAAGCTCCACCCTTATTTGTGGGGCCAAAAGTTTCAGCTACAGACTGACCATTCCCCCCTGTGCTGGCTGGACTGAGTGAAGGGGTAAACCAGAAGCTATTGCAATGGAGTTCAGCCCTACAGGACTATGATTTTGTTTCTCACATCCAGGGCAAGGAGAACATTTTGCCTGACAGCCTCTCTCATGTTCATGATTTGAGCCAAATGGTGGGAGAGGGGGCTTCCTGTCAATGAGCCTAAGCCATGTCGGGCTTGGCTGGAGGAGCCCGTGAGAGGGTTTTCAGATTTGGTTTTAGTTTCTTTTCTGTAAAATGTGTTTTATTTAGAGTTTTAGGTAAGGGGGTGGGAGATAATCGGGAAATTGTCCCCTGAGTTCTCATCTTTTAAAGGAGGGGATGTCAAGAATGGGTGAATAATAGTGGGAGCCATGAGGGGCAGCTGGGGTAGTCACGTAGGAAGCAGTCACCTGGAGGTTGATTGGTTTTAGCTGGTTCTCAGCCCTCCAGCTCAAGGCCACGGTTTGCTCCGGGTAACTGGGAAAATGATAACAGCCGTGCCTGGTGGGAAGATGCAACCCCTTTGGAGGGTGGAGTGAGGTGTCCTGGGACGGTTTGGATTGAGTGCTTCAAATCTGCCTGGAGTTGCTAGGGCTGGGTAATAAAAGAAGGGCTAAGGAAGGGGCGGGTGTCTCTTCTTGGCCCTGACGGTACTAGGGTGTGCTGCTGATCAATGACTATCCTGGGAGGCCCATGCTTTGGTATATATAGGATAGACTAGCTAGCTTTATTGTTTTGCTCTTGGGAATGTGTGCCTTGGTGATTGGTGTTTCTGGTTCTGCGTAGAGTTTTGTACCTTGCTTGTAATTTCCTGTACAACCTACCACCTCTCCCCATTCCTTCCTCTTTGTTCCTTTTCCCTAATAAACTTTTATCCAACTTCCAGTTAGTGTGGTGTGTCCTGAATAACTTCAGTGCTAAATACAGTGCCTATTGGCCTGGAAGGGAGCTACTGGGTTAATTTGGGGAGAACCTGTGGCCAAGTTGGGCCTGGTCTACCTTGCAGGGTTGTTGGGGGTGAAAACAGCAATCCTTCACAGACTCCCTTTTTCACCTGCTTTCTTTTCCCCTTCCCCTTTTCCCCTCCTTCTCCCCATATCTGAGTCTTCCATTATCTTTCACTGATCTCGCTCCTCTTCTTGCTGTTTTTCCTCTTTTCAGGGAGGGAACTCAAGCAGAACACAATGGGGTAATTTGATAGCTCATTATCTGCAATCTATTTAAAAAGGAACAAAGGGCATTTACTGCAGGAGATGCCCTCAAGGATCACGGTGTCATGTAAGGAGCCTGCAAACCTCCATGAAGGAGCAATCTCAATCACAGGATAAAAGCTCCGTGTGAAGAAAGCCATGGAATCTTCACTAGTTTGGCCACAGGCAATGATTTCTACAGGAAATTGAGAAAATGGACCTGTACAATAGTCATATTTCTTTGATATGCATGAATTGTTTTGAACTGCACAGAGAGCTTTGGCTATGGGGCGGTATAGAAATGAAATTAATAATAATAATATAGTATTATTAATAATAATAATACGGGATTATATTGCTACAAATAAGAACTTTAGCAAGGATAACTGGAATAAATATCCAAAGAATACTTAACGGATCCCTCTAAACTGCATCATGGATACTCTTAAGTCCAAGAAAGGTTGGAGAATCTATTCTAGGCAGAAGCTTTGTTATGGGATCATGAAGAAAAGGAGTTATGCCTCAAAAGTGATATATATTTTTGGACTAAAACTGAAACACAGTTACTGAAAAGCAAAAGGTATGTCTTTGCACCTCCACCCTCCATTATTGTGAAAGTACAGGATCTAGAAACAATGTTTTGCCTTGACCTGAATCAGTTTCAGTTGTGGGTTAGTTGAGAGTATTACTAAACACTCATACTAATGTAACTATACTGTCTTTCTGGAATATTTTCTCCACCAAGGACTTGGCATTTTACCACCATCATCCAACATTTGTTTTAAGGGAATGCCATTTCAGGATAGTATGGCATTACAGAACATGGCAGAATCTCTGTTTCATGTCTTGTGAGCCCGACACTACTAAGGCTGCAATCCCCAAAATATCGACTTGGAATGAAATCACACTAGAATCACTGGGATTTAGTATTAGCCTGATCTCCACTGATCTACTGTGGAGAGCAATTTTAACTGTGTAAAAATGGGCTTCTTCAGCAGAAGGGAGATTGCCAGATATGTGTACCACGAAAGGAGAAAGGATAGCTTATACTGAAAGAGACAAAATTTGACATGATGTGAGTTTTGCAGTGAAGATGGATACAATGAATCCATTTGGGTAAGAATGGGTTTTTTCTAATGCAGGCATTTCCATTGCCTTAAAAAACAACAACAACAACACACCAATACAGGACCCTATTCTCTTTTCCACATTTGTTTTGTTGTTGTTCAGTCGTTCAGTCATGTCCGACTCTTCGTGACCAAACATTTGTTTTAGCCATTCTAAAATGAACCCTACTAATACCTTACCTTGGTATGTCACATATACCATTTTAATCCACAGTTTAACTACGCAATATATCATTAATAGTTTTTTTTCATTTTGAACATGCTTGGTTTTTAATGTACCTTATGCTCTTGATTGATGCAAAGGGTAAATGAAGGACGAGAACTCCACTGTCTTTTCTGTGCAATTCATTTATTATTTGCCATGTCTCCTCTTCTTGATATCTTTTCTGAATTAAATAGCTTGAATCTTTCAACCTCTTTGCATACAAAAGCAACCCAAGCCTTCCACTCATTTCCCTATTCTCTCGGCCTTTTCTATTCTATTATGTTCTCTTTGGCAATTGAATGAGGGAACTTGAATATGCCTGTGTGAATGTGGTTTTCACACCGACTTTATATAACCACTTAATCCTTGGCCTTGTTTTTAGTGCTGCCATAGTTTACAATGCCCAGTTCTTCACCAGAGATTTTCAACAATCACTCCACTTTGACAATCTAGCTCTCTTTCTGGACAACATGTCTACTCAGACGTAGGCACCACTGAGTTCAGTGGGAGTTATTCCCAGTAAGGGTAAATAATATTGCTGCCTTACAGCCCTGCTGGGTGAATTTTGTTTATTTTGTTTATTTAGTTCAAGGGTGGGAAACACATAGGCTGTGGGCTGCATGCACCCCCCTGATTTCTGGTGTGGCCCTCACTGCCCCTGCTGCCACATGAAGAGCAAAAAATGTAGCTAGACCAACTTAGCTTGAAAACAAGTAACGTTTGTCCCTTTTCAGCCTTTGTTGTGATTTGGTGCCAAATTTTGGTGGCAATCCACCCCCTTTTTTGCCACTGTGCTGCCAAATTTCAGTGGTGCAGTGGCAGGCATGTGGCTTCTGATGGGGAGGGGTCCAGGGGGTGGATATTGGCCCCCTGAGCCCTGGAAGTAGCCCATCCATGATTTAGTGCACTGTTTCTCTTATCTTAAAATCATGCCCTGCCCCCTTCCCTGTACTTAAACTGACTTGATGAGCTTCCCCAATGTGGCATTCTCCAGATGTGTTGGGATGCACATTCCACCATTCACAGCCAGCAACCTATTACATTGTTCCACCCTCAGAAGCGAATGGATCCTGGGTGGTCAGGCAGGGTGGGGTGGCCACTACAGCTGGCAATCTTGTTTACACCCTGGATAATCTGTGGAATGGGGAGATGACCAGGACCATCGAAGCAACCACTTCCAAGCATTCTCTCCTGGAGCATAAAGCACGGGCTCCTTGGTTTACAAGGTGCTTAAGGCAACGCAGTGCTTGGTTAGATGGCTAGAGCAATGGTGGAAGAAAGCTCAGGGCAAATCTGAATGAACACAGGTTAAGACCTCTTCTGTGTCAGTGAAGACAGTGAAAAAGTCTTCCTTGTCTGTCTCCATTGCACCAGTACCATCAAACCATGTTATCTGTGATGTTCCTGTCCAAGGTTTCACCTTTCTCCAGCCTCCTCCTCAGAAACTGAGAACCAAACCCTTCAGGAATGCCTGCTTTCACTTTGGGACAGCTGTAAGCTTCAGCCCTTTTATCCTCTCTGGGTTCCAGAGAAACCCAATATGCTCGATTGGTTCTCTCAACCCACTACAGGACAAGTAATCAGGAAACACAAATAATAAAGGTAGTGTCAATAAAACAACACATGGGAATTTGGATTTTTAAAAAACAATAAAGATCTATTTAAAACATTAAAAATTATAAGTTATTATTAATCAACGCTTGTTCCTAACTTCCCTACCTATGCTATCCCTCCTAAAACCCCACACACAAACCCCACTATGTAGATGTTGCTTCTTCAAACCCTAAACTCTGTCGGACTCCTGTCAGTTCATCCTTTATATAATCTCTGTATCTGCACACACACTCAGGCCCCTCTCACCTTTCACTCAATCCCTAACACTGTTAACCCTATCTTAACTGGGTCACATTTCACAATATAAAAACATGCATAACAAAACAGGCAGAAGTTACAGTATCCTCCTGGGGTGCTTGGCTGATATGAGACTTGGAGGAACCCTTCTATGGTGGTTCTGGTCCTATTTGGCTAAGTGTTCTAAGAAGGTGGTGCTGGGGGACATACTGAACAACAACAAAAATGGCCTATAGGGTTCCTCAGGGCTCATTTTCATCCCCCATGCTCTTTAACATCTACATGAAGCTGCGAGAAGAGTTTTGGGATTGGGCCCCATCATGATACTGATGACATCCATCTTTCATTTTCAGCTGATGGCAAAGGGGCTGTGCAAGTCCTTAACTGTTATCTGGGGGGATCTTCATGACAACAAAATTAGAAGCACATTGGAGTATTACCCAGTGAGAGACTGGATGGGGTTGAACAAGCTGAGGCTCAATCCAGACGAGACAGAGGTCCTGTTAGTCAGTACACAGGCCAACTTGAGACTGGGAGTACAACCTGTTCTGGATGGGTAGAACTCAATATGAAGGACCAGGACCAAGCTATAGGGTGCTTTTGGATCCAGTGCTGCTCCTAGATGGTCAGATGGTGACAGCAGTCAGGAGTACCAGTTTCAGCTCCTGTGCCAGCTGCACCCCTTCCAGGGTAAGGTGGATCTGGCCACAGTGATCCATGCCATAATCACCTCGTTCGGATTACTGGAATGTGCTCTACATGTGCCTGTCCTTGAGAAGTGTTCAGAAACTAGTTAGTGCAAAACATGGCAAACCAATTATTGAAATTCTCACTAATTTAAATGGGATGTACACAGGGGACCTCCTAGGTCAGCCTTCCCCAATGTGGTGCCCTCCAGATATTTTGGACTACACTTCCCATCATAATTGACCACTGGCTATGCTGGCTGGGCATAGTCAAAACTTCTGGAGGACACTGGATTAGGGAGGACTGTTCTAGGCGGATTGTGTTCTTTGGATTTTAGCTGTTTTACAATGGAATCCTGCACATGCCGATTCAGAAGTAAGCCCCACAACTAAGTGTGGTTCGGATTGCAGCCTGGCAGAACAATCCTATGGTTGTGGTCTGGAGAGTCCATGGCAGAGCCTCTGTCACTTCCTGAGCTCTGGCATCTCGCTGCAGCCAGGACAGGCAGTGGGGGCAGGTTTTTTAAAACGTTTTTCCTTGCTGTTTTTGTTGGGGGGGGTTGTTGGGGGGGGTCCCCTCCTCCCTTTGTGGTGTCAGGGGAACCAGGGGGCTTAAAATCCTACAGATCAGGGGTGCTGAATCCCTTTCAGCCTGAGGGCTGAATTCAGTTTTGGAGAAGCTCTTGGAGGCTGCATTCCAGTGGTGGGAGGGGCCAGAGGCAAAAGGGGCAGGACCAGAATGATAAAAAAAAAAATGCCAGCATATGCTAACTTAAAGCTCTTACTGCCCTTAACTAAGCCTTAGGAGAGGCAGAGTAGAGGCTGGCAGCTCCGTTGTCAGTGGGGCGGTGAATCCACACTGTGTTTCAGTCAGAACCAGTCAGAATTCTAAAGGAGCTATCCAAGGTGCTTCTGTACTTTGGATAGCTCCTTTAGAGTTCTGACTGAAACCCAGAATGGATTCACTGCCTCACTGACATCAGAGCCACCAGCCTCCGCTGGAGAGATACTATAACCTCTTAGAATA
Source organism: Heloderma suspectum (assembly GCF_057233095.1). Classification (NCBI taxonomy): domain Eukaryota; kingdom Metazoa; phylum Chordata; class Lepidosauria; order Squamata; family Helodermatidae; genus Heloderma; species Heloderma suspectum. The sequence continues at coordinate 284,060,088 of NC_139459.1, forward strand.
TGGGGGGAAATGCACAAAAGCCAGGAAACCACCAAATGATTGGCAGTCAGAGAAAAGGGGGCATGGCTCTCTGTGGAGCCCTGGAAGGCCGGATTTGGTCCCCAGCCCCAAGGTTCTACGCTCATGCTACAGATCCTTTGCTGCCCACCAACACACCCTGTTTCCATACACACTACTGGCTGAACATCTATGCCCATGGAGCCTTCTGCAAACATAGCAGGGGTCCTCTGGCAGTGTAAGTGCTGTCATGCCAGCAGAACAGCACTTATGCTGCATCTAACAACCCTAAAGATAGCCTTTGGGCAGGTTTTGGATGGCATGCTTAATGCATATATTTTCAATTAATTTTTGGATATGTTTTTAGGCATGTGCAATGGTAAATAAATAAATATAGAAGCACATAATAAAAAATTAACATATCAGAATGTAAAGGTCAAGAAAAGATACAAAGTGATGTAAAACAACCCTTTAAATCAATGATAAGTGATTAGTATGAAAATATGCTCATCCACAGGAATCTGAAAGTTGCCTGAAACTTCAAAGGCTTAATATAAAGTGTGAACATCAGAAACTGCTCTTGAAAATACCACAAATCAAGTTGAATTAACTTCATTTCTAGGATGGGTTGATCCTATAATTTTGGAGCATGAAGGTTAGGCAAAAAGTGCTCTGTATCTGATAGAACAAAACTGACTCGCTCAGGGAGCTGGGTTGTAGGGGCCCAGTCTATTTTTATCAAAATTTCATTTTCCATGGTTAAAGGCACTGGCAAGCAAAACGTACAGCCCATAAATACGTATAGGACAAAAATTACATTTACCGTAGTATTATATACTCTGCTGTCAAGGAACTGTGCTAGCTAGGTTTCAAGTGCACGTATAAATAAGCCTTCCCCAACCTGGTGCCCTCCAGAAATGTTGAGAGTACAACTCCCAGCTTCCCCAGACAGCCATGCTAGCTAGAGGATGCTTGGAGTTGTAGTCCAATACATCTGGAGGGCATCAAGTTGGGGAAAGCTGGTATAAAGGGTCTCTTGCCTCCCTTACTCTGATGTGGGTCATCAACTCTGTTCTCTACATAAGGACATCAGCGCTGCACAGGAGGCTTTCTGGGCATAAAAAACTGGTAAAGCCAAGGGCAGGGTCATTGCTACATCCTAAGGACCATCAGAGTCTCCTGCTCCTGTAATGTCAGGAAACATTGCTGCAGGAAGGGCTGGAGCAGGGATCCCCAGCGTCGCGCCTGCAGGCACCCAAAATGCTTTTTTTGAAAATTAAAAAAAAATCTATTTTTAAAAATTCCATGTTTTTAAATATACATACATGGATTTTTATTAAATGTGTACAACCCTCTAGCAATTATACATAGGTTTCAACAAAATCGGACCAAATATCCAAATAAGTATCTATATGCCACCTGTTCAAATTTTGAAAGCGTTGTAAAGTCCTCAGTCTAGTACATTAGAGGAGGTGAGTGTTTATCCTTCCAGTGTTATAATATCAGTCTTTTAGATGTCAAAAGGGTGCAGAGAATCCATTTGTGTTGACCATTTGTTAATTTCCATGAAGCAGGTCAATAATTTAAAAGAGCATGTACATCAGTGAATATTAGAGACTGTTCCAGTACAACATTTATCTGTGTAATAACCTCCTCCTGAAAAGAAGCAACTACTGGACATTGACAAAACATATGTTTAAAAGAAGCATTAGCTGTACTGCACCACCAGTAATTAGCCAAATTAGATAATCCCTAATTAAAGAGACTGCAGTGTTCAATAGACATGAAACAAACGTTTTTGCTGAATAAGATGCAGCCTAAGATCCATAGATGTGACAGATAGACACTAAAGTGGCAATCCACTGATTAGGCGTTTATGGTGGTGCCCACAGAATGATCTCAAATTCCCACATGTGCCCATGGTCCAAAAAGGTTGGGGAGCCCTGGGCTAGAGAAACTTTAAGACACAAATAGGGCAGGATTGGACAGCTTTTGGCTTGTGTAGACTGTTCCTTCTATTTTATGCCTCTAACTGTGCTGCACTATGTAAAGTAATTAGAACCAGGCTGCCTGTGTCACACATGATAGGAGAAAAGAGCAAGAAAAAAGAAAAATCCTAAGTTTACAGTCAATCTGACCTGGAGAAAAAATCCTTCCTGATTCCAAATATGGTAGTCAATTAGATCCTGAAAAGGGGCGGGGGATCTGCAAAGCCTTCCCAAAGCAACGTATTTTTCATTCTTTAGAAGAAGTCATCTTGCGCAGTTCTTGTCTTACAATTAAGTTTTTATAGCATTTAGCATAATAGAAACACTGCTGGTAAATACTGTAGGTGCTTTTGTAATTAAAGCATGTAGTGCTTGTATTTGGTGACCAGATTATGCTGTAAGTATGCATAAAGAATGTAGCTAGTGTGTAGCATCTTGCAGTGCATTATTTTATTTTATTCATTTATATTCCATCTTTCAAGGGAAAATCTTTCCGCGTGGCTTACAAAGCACTGCACTGTTTCAGCCTGGAAAAGAAGACCCCTCCTTTCTCTGCTACTTTTGCATGTGCAGTCAGAGGGATTGCTCATGAACAATTGCCCCATTCTGGTGCTGTGCATTGTAGGCACAGATCCACCAGCAGGGGCGGAATCTGACCTGTTTCACTGACAGGTGGCAGCCTTTCCTCTCAAGTAGATCTGCTGGTGGGATGTGTGGCTCCAATTTACTACTTCATCCCATAGAGATAGGAAAATTAATAACACACACACTCTTCCAGTTGTAGGATCTCCATCAGCCACCTTTAGAACAGAAAGAGCACAATGTGTCTGCGTGCAAGTAAGCACTGACCTTGGCTGGGGCTTTAGGGGGTAATGGAGGTGGCCATTTAAATTAAATGTATTTTTGCTGCAACTGGAGGTATGTTTTCAAGGGATATATTTTGCTGGAAACCCAGAACAGCTGCCAACAGAAAGTGGTTGGGTGAAGGCAGGGGGTCGGAGATAACTTCCATTATAGCATTTTAAACCAATATTTAGCAACTATGATTATTTGTACAAAAGGTTGGTTAAAGTATATTTAGATGTTCCTAATTAGTCTACATTCTGTGGCTTGAGGAATTCACCTTGAATCATAATACAGTTCTGCCAGTTGCTTGCAACTGGTAGCAGAAATTGCAAAATGGGTTTTGCCCTGCTTTCTGCCCTGCTTTTCTTTCTTCAGTTCTCGTCTTTAATATTGACTAGATAGAGTGATATTGACTGGTTTATTTTATTATCAATACCGTGCAGGACTGGTATATAACCAGTAGTTACTGGTTATCATATTCTTCTGAACATATGGAATTAATTTACCTGGAGTTTCTGTACAATCCATGCAATTGTTTCACTATTTTTCCCAATATGAATGTATAATGCTTTCAGAAGATTTAAGGCACAGACACTATTACTATAATGGTTATTGTTGTTCAGTCGTTAAGTTGTGTCCGACTCTTCGTGACACCATGGACCATAGCACGCCAGGCCTTCTTGTCCTCCACTCTCTCCCAGAGTGTGCTCAAGTTCATATTCATTGCATCGGTGATGCTATCTAGCCATTTCATCCTCTGCCGTCCCCTTCTCCTTTTGCCTTCAATCTTTCCCAGCATCAGGGTCTTTTCCAGGGAGTTTTCTCTTCGCATTAGGTGGCCAAAATTTTTGAGCTTCAGCTTCAGTATCTGTCCTTCCAATGAGCACTCAGGGTTGATTTCCTTTAGGATGGACTGATTTGACGTCCTTACAGTCCAGGGGACTCGTAAGAGTCTTCTCCAGCACCACAGTTCGAAAGCATCAATTCTTCAGCGCTCAGCCCTCCTTATAGTCCAGCTCTCACAGCCATACGTTACTGCTGGGAAAACCATAGCTTTGATTATACGAACCTTTGTTGGCAAGGTGATGTCTCTGCTTCTTACTATGCTGTCTAGGGTTGCCACAGCTTTCCTCCCAAGGAGCAAGTGTCTTTTAATTTCATGGCTACAGTCACCGTCTGCGGTGATCTTGGAGCCCAAGAAAATAAATTCTGTCACTGCTTCCATTTCTTCCCCTTCTATATGCCAGGAAGTGATGGGGCCAGATGCCATGATCTTAGTTTTTGTAATGTTGAGTTTCAAACCAGCTTTTGCACTCTCCACTTTCACCCTCAACAAGAGGCTCTTTAGATCCTCTTCACTTTCTGCCATTAGTTCACTTCAAATATCTATATATCTTTGTAATTGTCCTATTTGTTGGCAAAAACATGGTTGTTCAGGCAGACATTTGGGGTGAGTTAGGGTATTTTAGAAAATGTTGTTATTGTAGAATTTTATTTTTTTAAGCTGTTTTATTGTATGCTGTACATCGACCAGAGTGGCTGGGTGACCAGCCAGATGGACGATTAATAAATTTAATAATAAATAAATAAAATCCTGATAACATGTGTTTACTATGTATTATTGAAGTGGAGACCTGCATCTTCTTCACTGCATCTCACATCACAGTTAAACTATGGAATTTGATACCAGAAGACATAGTGATGGCCACCAATTTGGATGGCTTTAAAGGGAGATTAGACAAATTCCTGGAGGAGAAAGCTATCAATGGCTACTAGGCTTGATGGCTATATGCTACCTCCAGTATCAGATGCAGTATGCCTATGTACACCAGTTGCTGGGGAACATAGGTGGGAGGGTGCTATTGCACGCATGTCTTGCTTGTGGGTTTCCTGTGGGCAACTGGCTGGCCACTGTATGAACAGAATGCTGGACTAGAGGGATACTTAGTTTGATCCAGCATGGCTCTTCTTATGTTCTTATATTCTCATCTGTAATGTATTTCACCCCTTCATGGATCACTGCCTTGTTGTGGCGAAGGGGTTTGTGTAACTCAGTGAAGACATAAGCTATGCCATGCAGGGCCACCCAAGACGGACAGGTCATGGTGGAGAGTTCTGACAAAATGTGGTCCACTGGAGAAGGAAATGGCAACCCACTCCAGTATTCTTGCCAAGAAAACCCCATGGAATGTATCACAAGGCTAAAAGATATGACGCCAGAAGATGAGCCCCTCAGGTCGGAAGGTGACCAATATACTACTGGGAAAAAGCAGAGGGTATTTCCAAGTAGCGCCAGAAAGAGTGAAGCGGCTGGGCCAAAGCCAAAAGGACACTCAGCTGTGGATGTGTCTGGTGGTGAAAAGAAAGTCCGATGCGGTAAAGAACAATATCATTTAGGAACCTGGAATGTAAGATCAATGAATCAAGGTAAGCTGGAGGTGGTCAAACATGAGATGGCAAGATTGAACATCGACATCTTGGGAATCAGCGAACTACAATGGAAAGCATGGGCGAATTTAATTCAGGTGACCTTTATATCTACTACTGTGGGCAAGAATCCCTTAGAAGAAATGGAGTAGCACTCATAGTCAACAAAAGGGTGGGAAAAGCAGTACTGGTGTACAATCTCAAAAACGATAGAATGATCTCAGTATGAATCCAAGGCAAACCATTCAACATCACAGTAATTCAAGTCTATGCCCCAACCACTGATGCTGAAGAAGCTGAGGTTGATCGGTTCTATGAAGACCTACAACACCTTCTAGAACTAACACCAAAAAAAGATGTCCCCTTTATCATAGGGGATTGGAATGCTAAAGTAGGAAGTCAAGAAATCACCGAGATAGCAGGCAAGCATGGCCTTGGTGTACAAAATGAAGCAGGACAAAGGCTCATAGAGTTTTGCCAAGAGAACACGCTGATCATAGCAAACACTCTTTTCCAACAGCACAAGAGGTGACTCTACACATGGACATCACCAGATGGTCAATATCGAAATCAGATTGATTATGTCCTTGGCAGCCAAAGATAGAGAAGCTCTATACAGTCAGTAAAAACCAGACCTGGAGCTGACTGTGGCTCAGATCATGAGCTTCTTATTGCAAAATTTTGGCTTAAATTAAAGAACATAGGGAAAACAACTAAACCATTAGACCTGATAGACAGAGTGCCTGAGGAACTATGGACGGAGGTCTGTAACATTGTTCAGGAGGCAGTAACTAAATCCATCCCAAAATGCAAGAAAGCAAAGTGGCTGTCTGAGGAGGCTTTACAAGTAGCTGAGGAAAGAAGGGAAGCAAAAAGCAAGGGAGAAAGGGGAAGATATATCCAACTGAATGCAGAGTTCCAGAGAATAGCAAGGAGAGACAAGAAGGCCTTCTTAAATGAACAATGCAAAGAAATCGAGGTAAACAATAGAATGGGAAAGACTAGAGATCTTTTCAAAAAAAATCGGAGATATCGAGGGAACGTTTTGTGCAAAGATGGGCATGATAAAGGATAAAGAAGGAAGGGACCTAACAGAAGCAGATGAGATTAAGAAGAGGTGGAAAGAATACACAGAAGAACTATACAGGAAAGATCTGAATGTCCCTGACAGCCATCATAGTGCACTCACTGAACTTGAGCCAGACATCCTAGAGAGTGAAGTCAAGTGGGCCTTAGGAAGCATTCCTAACAACAAAGCTAGCGGAGATGACAGTATTCCAGCTGAGCTATTTAAAATCCAAAAAGATGATGCTGTTAAAGTGCTGCACTCAATATGCCAACAAATTTGGAACACTCAACAGTGGCCACAAGACTGGAAAAGGTCAGTTTACATTCCTATTCCAAAGAAGGGCAACGCCAAAGAGTGTTCAAACTACCGTACAATTGTGCTCATATCACATGCCAGCAAGGTGATGCTCAAAATCCTACAAGCTAGGCTTCAGCAGCATGTGAACCCAGAACTACTGGAAGTACAAGCTGGGTTTAGAAGAGGCAGAGGAACTAGAGATCAAATCGCCAACATTCGCTGGATCATGGAGAAAGCAAGAGAATTCCAGAAAAACGTCTATTTCTGCTTCATTGACTATGCTAAAGCCTTTGATTGTGTGGATCACAACAAACTGTGACAAATTCTTAAAGAGATGGGGGTACCAGACCACCTTTCCTGTCTCCTGAGAAACCTGTACGAGGGTCAAGAAGCAACAGCGAGAACCGGACATGGAACAACCGAGTAGTTCAAAATTGGGAAAGGAGTACGATAAGGTAGAGTACATCATGAGAAACACTAGGTTGGATGAATCACAGGTCGGAATTAAGATTGCCAGGAGAATTATCAACAACCTCAGATACACAGACGATACCACCCTAATGGCAGAAAGCGAAGAGGATCTAAAGAGCCTCTTGCTGAGGGTGAAAGAGGAGAGTGCAAAAGCTGGTTTGAAACTCAACATTAAAAAAACTAAGATCATGGCATCTGGCCCCATCACTTCCTGGCATATAGAAGGTGAAGAAATGGAAGCAGTGACAGATTTTACTTTCTTGGGCTCCAAGATCACGGCAGATGGTGACTGCAGCCATGAAATTAAAAGACGCTTGCTCCTTGGGAGGAAAGCTATGGCCAACCTAGACAGCATAGTAAGAAGTAGAGACATCACCTTGCCAACAAAGGTTTGTATAATCAAAGCTATGGTTTTCCCAGCAGTAACGTATGGCTGTGAGAGCTGGACTATAAGGAGGGCTGAGCGCCGAAGAATTGATGCCTTTGAACTGTGGTGCTGGAGAAGACTCTTACGAGTCCCCTGGACTGCAAGGAGGTCAAATCAGTCCATCCTAAAGGAAATCAACCCTGAGTGCTCATTGGAAGGACAGATACTGAAGCTGAAGCTCCAATATTTTGGTCACCTAATGCGAAGAGAAAACTCCTTGGAAAAGACCCTGATGCTGGGAAAGATTGAAGGCAAAAGGAGAAGGGGACGGCAGAGGATGAAATGGCTAGAGAGCATCACCGATGCAACGAATATGAACTTGAGCACACTCCGGGAGAGAGTGGAGGACAGGAAGGCCTGGCGTGCTATGGTCCATGGGGTCACGAAGAGTCGGACACGACTGAACGACTGAACAACAACAAAAAGCTTTTGAAAAGACGCATTTTCCCCTCACCAAAGAGCCACACTTAAAAGAGCATGAACTTCTATTTGTACTTCTATTTTCTGTGGGGCGGGGTGGCCCAATCACCGCAATGATAAGCCCTTGATTTCTACATTATCTCCAATGAAACTAACTTGAGATAGCCAAATGTAACGAAATCCAGTCTGCAGACAAAAGAACTGAGGGTCTAATAAGTATTCTCTTACATCTATGTTTCGTTGCAGCCTTTCCTTGAAAATTGATCTGCTATCAGGAGGGAAGCAGGCTGCCTGCAGCCCCTTCCTCCCAGGCGGATGTGTGTGAAACAGCAACCTTCCGTGCCAGTAGGTCTCTTCCTACCGAGGAGGACCTCGGCTTGCTGTTTAACATGGCAGGGTCCAGCCTCCTTTCTTGCAAGCAGATCTGCTCACAGTTGCTGTTCCTCACAATGCCTGTAGGGGGAAGTAAGTACCTCTGTAATGGGGTGTTCACTACATTGGGGAGGGGAACACATAGAGGTATAGTCCTAAAGAGGGACATTTACCAGGGTGATCTAGGTTTGCCAAATTTCATGTGAACCAAATGTCAGCTTTCTAGCTAAACTGAAACATGTTAACCTGTTTGGGTACCCTTCATGTCCCCAAAGACATGTTCAGGGAGAGCTGTACAAATGTATTTTCTTAGACAACTATGTTAAGTAGCAGATAACCCCTCTTCTCAAAATTTATTTAAAAGATTTATGGGTCACTTCTTAGGGGAAACCCTGCCAAGCCAGTGTACAAAATTAAAACTATAAAACAATGATAAAACAAGAATAAAATATCAACTTTTTAACCATTAAAACCAGCTAGCACCAATGGCACCCAATAAACTAGTTCAATTATAGGCCAAGGTGAAAGAGGAAGTCTACTTGGAGGCCTGTAATAATGGGGCCTCGTGGATGTCAATTGGGACAGAGTTCTACAAGCAGGGGGCCACTACCAAGAATGTATGGTCCCTCATGTCTGCCAGTCTAATTGCTCATACAGGTAGGTACACAAGCAGGACCTCCAATGCTGATTTCAGTGTGCAGACAGTATGAGTGAAGGTGGTCCCTCAAGCGGAACCCAAACTGCAATTTCTCTGCATGAGGCAGTAATTACTTCAATAATTATCTAAATTCGGAATAGGTGGTTTACATGCTCTGAGTACTTGATTATGGTTTCAAATATAGCTGTTTGGGTACAGTGAAATGATTTACAGAAATTTGGATGGAAATGAAGCTGTATTATGTTACTGCCTCTAAAGCTGCAACTGAAAGAACAGTTACCTGAGTGTAATTCATATTAAAATCAGTAGACCTTTCTTCTAGGTAAACATACATAGGACCAGATAATAGTAATTCAAATCTCACCAGCTGCATTTTCTGGTATTTAAAACAGCACCATAGGCAGGAAGATAATTTGTGTTGAATGCGCTTCACATCCTCTAATGCCTGTAATTGACACTGTCTTTCAATACTGACTTGGATTGTAATTGACAGGCATTTAAAAGGCAGTGTGGAGTAAAATGCACATCTTTCAAGACAAAGGTCCTTTTAGTGATCCCAGGAGTCATCCTTTCTTGGTTGCTTTTACCTAGGTTATGCCCAGATAGCCTCAGGCTGCTTGCTGCATGGCCAGTGATCCAAACAAATGATTTACATAGCATTTCTCCTCCTCAAGGCCAAGATTGCTACATGCTGAGACAACATGCCCTGAAGCAGATGAGCAGCTGAAAACTTGATGAAGAATTCTTTGCAGGATAGCAATTATCCTTTTGTAGTATGACTGGACATTCACATCTGGATCATTGCCCCAGAGTACAAGTTGTTGTTGTTGTTCAGTCGTTCAGTCGTGTCCGACTCTTCGTGACCCCATGGACCATAGCACGCCAGGCCTTCCTGTCCTGCGCTCTCTCCCGGAGCGTGCTCAAGTTCATATTCATTGCATCCGTGATGCTATCTAGCCATCTCATCCTCTGCCGTCCCCTTCTCCTTTGGCCTTCAGTCTTTCCCAGCATCAGGGTCTTTTCCAGGGAGTTTTCTCTTCGCATTAGGTGGCCAAAATATTGGAGCTTCAGCTTCATTATCTGTCCTTCCATGGAGCACTCAGGGTTGATTTCCTTTAGGATGGACTGATTTGACCTCCTTGCAGTCCAGGGGACTCGTAAGAGTCTTCTCCAGCACCACAGTTCGAAAGCATCAATTCTTCGGCGCTCAGCCTTCCTTATAGTCCAGCTCTCACAGCCATACATTACTACTGGGAAAACCATAGCTTTGATTAGACGGACCTTTGTCGGCAAGGTGATGTCTCTGCTTCTTACTATGCTGTCTAGGTTGGCCATAGCTTTCCTCCCAAGGAGCAAGCGTCTTTTAATTTCATGGCTACAGTCACCGTCTGCGGTGATCTTGGAGCCCAAGAAAGTAAAATCTGTCACTGCTTCCATTTCTTCCCCTTCTATATGCCAGGAAGTGATGGGGCCAGATGCCATGATCTTCGTTTTTTTAATGTTGAGTTTCAAACCAGCTTTTGCACTCTCCTCTTTCACCCTCAACAAGAGGCTCTTTAGATCCTCTTCGTTTTCTGCCATTAGGGTGGTATCGTCTGCATATCGGAGGTTGTTGATAATTCTCCCAGCAATCTTAATTCCGACCTCTGATTCATCCAACCCGGCATTTCTCATGATGTACTCTGCATATAAGTTAAATAAGCAGGGTGACAATATGCAGCCTTGTCGTACTCCTTTCCCAATTTTGAACCAATCAGTTGTTCCGTGTCTGGTTCTTACTGTTGCTTCTTGACCCTCGTACAGGTTTCTCAGGAGACAGGTAAGGTGGTCTGGTACTCCCATCACTTCAAGAATTTGCCACAGTTTGTTGTGATCCACACAATCAAAGGCTTTAGCGTAGTCAATGAAGCAGAAATAGACGTTTTTCTGGAATTCTCTTGCTTTCTCCATGATGCAGCGAATGTTGGCATTTGATCTCTAGTTCCTCTGCCTCTTCTAAACCCAGCTTGTACTTCCGGTAGTTCTCGGTTCGCATACTGCTGAAGCCTAGCTTGTAGGATTTTGAGCATCACCTTTCTGGCATGTGAAATGAGCGCAATTGTGCGGTAGTTTGAACACTCTTTGGCGTTGCCCTTCTTTGGAATTGGAATGTAAACTGACCTTTTCCAGTCTTGTGGCCACTGTTGAGTGTTCCAGATTTGTTGGCATATTGAATGCAGCACTTTAACAGCATCATCTTTTAGGATTTTAAATAGCTCGGCTGGAATACTGTCATCTCCGCTAGCTTTGTTGTTACTAATGCTTCCTAAGGCCCACTTGACTTCACTCTCTAGGATGTCCGGCTCAAGTTCAGTGACCGCACTATCATGGCTATCAGGGACATTCAGATCTTTCCTGTACCCAGCCCCAAAGCAAATTGGTTCCATGACCCCTTTCTGCTTCTCAGTGTCACTTAGGGAAGCTCTCAGTGCATGGCCATGCAGTATGTTTCCTGGAAATAACTCAATAATACTTAGGTACATAACAATCAATTTAGAGTGTTCACAGCATTTCACATACATGATCTCAAGCGGATTTCTCATAACCTCTTAAGCTAAGGTGTTGAGTAAAATAGAAATAAATATATTTTGAGACCATGCATCTCTCTAGTCACAAAATCCCTTTGAGATCAGTGAGTGGGAAATCAGCTGATTTACTATTCTTCTTTATTTTAACCTTTGTGAGGCCAACATTTTTATGAGAAAAGGCCACATGACAGCCACCAGTTTTAATAGCCACTCTTTCTAATAAAACTTCATCACACCAGAACAAGAAATGCCACATGGATGCAATTTGATGCTTTCTATTTTAATAGGGATAGCAGAACCATGGGGAAGAGGAAAGCAGATGCTGAGGCATAGATGTGCAAATCACCTATTGACTAAATGCACAGGAGTATCTTATGTCATTGCTATAATGATGGGATATTTATAAGGTTTGAAATACTGTGTTAAGTTCAGATGGCTTCTTTGTTGAAGCTAAAAAGTATATTTATCTTCAAGACATATTTATTTACATTTCCCAATATTTTTTTCTTAAAATCGGAATAACTTATCTATTCACTTTTTAGTTGCAAACTGTATACAAAGATATTTGTTAGCTAAACCTTACAAGGTTGTTGTATGGTCTACTGAGAGGATGTACCTGAAGTGCTTTGCCAGCTTAGAAAAAGCACAACAGAAATGTTAAGTATTATAGTTTGCTCTGTTTGAGGGCTTACAGCAGATGACATGTATACCTAAACAAAACAAAAAACTGAATTCCTCATAACCATTATTTCCTAGAGTCAGAAATACTAAATAGTGTCAGACTATTTACATGGTACTAAATAAAATAGCATAACTTGGCAACAATGGTGTTTTTCTTTCAGCTCTGCTCTCATTGGGGTCTTCTTCATGAGTCCTCATAAAATCATGAGGAGGTGTGAGAAGCAGGGAGAGTGGAGAAGCTCTTGCTTGATTTCCAGAACAAAATCTGAAGTTTCTTTTGTTCCACCATTGGGGTGTTGCAATCAAAAAGGCCTTGTCCTGTATCCTAACCAAATATACATCTCTTGGTACTAGAACATGGAACAAGGCTTCTGAAGATGAATGCAGCTGGCAGGCAGCTTCATGTAGGACAAGACGATCTTCAAATATCCTATTGTTTCTTTGCGCTAATAGCCTTGGCAACATGAAATCTGTTTTGTATCTAGAGAGAGTTAACCTAGTTGTTGGGCAATATAGAAATGAAATTAAATAAATAGCAAACACTTCCTTCATTCCATGTTAAGATAGTTACAAACTGTAAACCATGGGTGGGGAACAGGCCTGAGGATAATCTATTTTGGAGGGGGGGAGACACATGCCAGCAGTGGGCAGAGCCCAAGCCACCTTTTAATTGTATTATTCATTGTAGTTATATTGATATGCCACCCTATAACAAGAAGTTCTTAGGGCAGCTCAAGTTAAAAATAGGTTAAAAGCAATAAATACAATAAAAATAAAAACACAAAAAACTGAAACTCCTGGGAGAAATGTCTTTGCCTGGTGCTGAAAAGATAACACTGTGGGCACTAGGCAAGCCTCCTTGGGGAAGGCATTCTGTAACCACCTGCCTAATTTTTTTTTGGGGGGGGGTACCTGGAGAGGGCCTCCAAGAATGACGTAAGGGTCTGGGCAGGTACTTATGGGAGGAGACATTCCTTTAGACACTTCCCCCTCTCTTTGGACCCCCCTCACCTGCATGAAATTAGAGACTGAGGGCTATATGTAGTCCTCAGGTGGTGTCTTGCCCAGCCCTGCTGTAAATGTTTGGGCTTTCCCCTCATGAATAGCTTTTTATCTGCCTCCCCACCATTTTTTTGCTTAACACCTAGCCTGAAGAATGTATATATGCGTATGTAACTGCTTAGAGATTTTATTATATTAAGCAGTACATAAGTATTACTAATAAATAGGAAGAGTTCTGGGGTACTTAGAAGTTGAGTTGGCCTTAAAAGGTGTGTGTATATCTTATCTGTTCGTTTATGCACAGGCATTCGTACCCCACTGTCACTTCGTTGGGATTCTTTTCTAATGGACCAACACGGCTGCCTGCCCTTTTTCTGGTAAAATAGTTGCCTTGAAGTCAGCGAGGCTAGCTGCGAGGAAACGGAGCTGAGGCTTCTTTCCTTGGCTAGAACAAGTAGGAAGGAGCTGGGACGGCACATTTTGCGCTTCCTTCCAGGCCTGGCGCTGCCTCTGGTTCTGTAACCGCTGTTCTAGCAAGGAAATGCCCTCGTTGTCCTTGGAGAAGTGGTAACGGGAGCATTCCTCTGGCTCACCGCCGCGCGCCCCGTTTTCTCTTTTCCACTCCATCTGCAGACCCTATCCTCCAGGGATGTGGGAACCTTTCTGCACCTCTCGGAACCTTTGCTGCGAGAGCGCCTGTTGCTGCCCGGGGGATCCTCTGGGTGGCTCCGGCTGAGGGGACGCTTTACTGTTGCGGACCCCAAGTGGAGGGAGAGAGGAGTGAGGAGAAGGAGGCGGAGGCGGTGACAACGACGCGGGTAAACGGGGGCCGGCGCGCCACCAAGAGCGCGCGGAGCGCCTCAGGCCCCGCTCCCTCCGCGGCCTGGCCCGCAGCCCTACCAGGAGGTGAGACTGGGCCTCCGGCTGGAGTCGCAGAGCGGGATGGAAGAAGGAAGGAAGGAAGGAAGGAAGGGGGAGGGACCGCGCTCCAATGGAGGCGCCGGGGGAGCGGATGGGCCCTGGGGTGGGAGGCAGAGAAATCCGAGCCCCTCCCCCCCGTGGCAGAGCCAGGCTCGGGCGAAAGGAAGGCCGGGCGCCGTCCTGGGGATGTATGGCTACTGTGTTGGCTCAGCCCGGCTTTGGGGTAGGCACCCGGGGGGCGGGAAGGCCGGCATGGGGACGCGTACGGGGAGGGGATCCGATGACCGAGATTAGCACCGAGGGGGGCATCTGGACAAAAGCACAGGGGTTAGTACATGGGAAGAATGTTTCCTTTGAACAATGAGGTGGGATTCCCTCGCTCCCGTGTGATGCAGGCAGCGATTTATGGAGACTTCAGGGGGTCCGGAGCGGAGGGAAGTGGCCTTAGATACTGTATGGGAGCAAAGGAGGAATACACACACACGTATATGCCTTGAATGGGTCTTGTTATCCCAAGGGGTGAAGTTATTAAAGCCAGTATTTAAATGTGAGGTTACTTCGAATATGAGGTAAACTTTTAGAAAGACGTTTGGAATTGTTTTTTTTAAGTGCTAAAATATGAATGAAGATATGAAAATAGTAGTGCAAAAATTAGTCTGGAGATACCTTTTGGGGAGGGACTTGGCTATAACAGCATAACTTTGAATCTTGTCATCCATTTCCCATTTTTACCAGCTGTGCTGCTGGGAGGAGCTTAAAAAAACTTTTAAAACTTCAAAGTGGGAGACACCTGGTAGGATGCCTTTTGATTTCTGTCCCCTTTAAGATTACCTGACTTCTTTTGCTCCCACCAGAACCAGGCAGGTGTGGCTAGTACTGTCTTGCTTAAATTTGATGTTATTTAACACACATATATATTTATTTACAGTAGTCTTTTGTGTATTAATCACATGTATGTCATTTGTTGAAAATATGCTAACTGCTGCTATTACTAAGCATGTGTAGTGAGCTAGGTGCTGTACAAAAGATTGAAGTTGCATATTTTCTGCCTCTAGGGGTTGCGACCTACACAGAAGTGCAGGGAAGGGGCAGAGTTTGAAAAAGTAGTGAGGATGGATCATGAAGGCTAATAGAAAATGTCACAGAAAAAGTAAAGTCTTGGTGACTTCAGAGAAGGAATTGGTTTGATGAACAGGAAAAGGGAGTATTTCCCAAGCATAACGAACAGTATGACAGAAGGCAGGAATGTGAAAAAGAAGCAAAGGAAGCTGTTAGAAGACAAATTTAGGCAAATATAGCCATTTTATGTTGTTGGTGTTGTGGAGATAAAAGGAAGCAAAATTGTGCTTCTTGTTCTTCCACATTTCTGTCTTATTTGAAATACAATTTCGTGAACCTCACCTGTACAGTAGATACACAAGCTCTTGGTACAGGAACAGCTTTTACATCTTTTTCTATAAGATGAAGATGTGAAAACTATTTTTGGACAAGGCAGAGATGCAGAGGAACAGGAATCATGAGAACCTTCTTCCCTCTATTCTCTCTGTAGCAGCATTATATCAGGAGATGCTCTGAGAAAGTTGAACTGAGTAAAGGTAAGAACTAGGAGGTTGAACTAGTTGTAGAGAGGACAGGACCAGAGAGGAATTACCCAATCATAGTGATGTGATAGTAAAATGTGTTTAGAATAGCTAGCTTACATTGAGTGGGGAAAAGATGAGAGAACTTCAATTGTTTGACTAGGGTTGAGTTTTTTAGCAGTAGATGGAAAGATGTATCTTAGAGATGAAGTATCGAGACCTGGCAGTGCAGTAGCCTGAATGTGGCTGGAGAAGGAAAAGGGTATGTTTAATTTGACCCTAAATGCAGTGTGTGCATGTGATGATTGTCTTTGACAAAGGCAGAGAAGCATACCCTTGGACAGGAAAAATAGAATCTCCATCTTTAATGTTAATGAGATATTTACAGATATGTTAGTGAGATGCATCTTGTGTGTGTGGATCTCAGTGGGAAAAAGATGAGGAAAAATTGTCAAAGGATACTGAATGGTTCTAAAGAGAGACCAGAAAATGGAGAAATTTATCACAGAAGCCAGTTAGATACCAAAGAGGGCACCCAAATATAAGCTCAGTGTACATATTACAACTTGCAGAAGTGAGGTTAAGATCTCATTTTTCCCTAGAGCAGTACCACTTGAGCTACAGGAACAATTGATTTGCCTCTTAATTCAGTCACTAGTTAATCAAACAAAGGCTAATAACAAACTAACAGCGTGCTTCATTGTGTGTGTGTGTGCGTGTGTAGATTTATGAAGAACAGAAAAGGGAGTGTGGATTTGCCAATTTTGTCTCAGGTGAACCTATTCTAGAACTGCTTGTTTATTTATTTACAATATTTATATACCGGTCCACATCAGAAGATTTCGGAGTGGTGAACAACATGGTAAAATAATAAAACAACAGGTTAAAAGAGTTAAAACGTTTTTTGAAAAGACAAACCCCAACAAAGTGGAATTTAACAAACTGCGGTTGGTCATGCAAGGAAGGCCTCTTGAAATAACAACGTCTTCACGAGGCGCCACCTCTAAAGGCAGGGAATTCCACAGGAAGGGAGCCACCACAGTGAAGGCTCCTTTCCTGGTAGACTCCAACCAGGCCATGGGTCCATGTGGAACCACCAGGAACATGCCCTCTCATGACCTCAGTGACTGGGCAGGTTGGTAAGGAAGGAGGCGCTCTCTCAGGTTTCCTGGTCCCAAGTTGTTTAGGGCTTTGTACACTAGCACTAATACCTTAAACCTGGCCCGGTAGCAAATAGGCAGCCAGTGCAGTTCCCTCAGCAGAGGAGTTACACACTGAAAAGGGGCAGCTCCCGACAACGGCCGAACTGCTGCATTCTGCACTAGCTCCAGCTTCTGGACCAGCCCTCTATGCCCTCTATGTGGCAGCCCCACATAGAGGGCATTGCAGTAATCCAGTCTTGAGGGTACTAATGCCTGTACCACCGTGGTCAAGCTATCCAGCCTCTGTCCAGGAGAGGCTGTAGCTGGCAAACCAGCCGAAGCTGGTAAAAGGCACTCTGAGCCACCACGACCACTTGGGCCACCAGTGACAATGATGGATCTAGGAGTACCCCCAGGCTACGGACCTGATCTTTCAGAGGGAGCGCAACCCCATCCAGAACAGGCAGTGAACCTGTCTCCTGGACCCGGATGCCCAGCCTGTTTCATTGACTTCAGCTCCCCAGTATACCAGGGAGCAGAATGGGCTCCACAGTGTTGGAGAGGGCACTCGGGTGCAATCAAGTCGATGGCCCTCTACATCTCACTGTTCCACAGTGAGTTTAGGGCCTTGGCTAGATCACCAGCTCTCTCCACTGGAAAATCCCCAAGAGCATTCAGAAATCCATTGGATTCCATCACTCTCCTGGGGCAGATCATCCGAATAGGTCCCCCACCCCTGCGGGAGGAGAGTAACGCTGTAAGTTCAAATCTCACCAGGAAATGGTCTGACCATGACAATGAGGTTACTTGGAGCCCCCCAATCTTCAGACTACCCATCTCACAAGTTGGAGCAAAAACCAAATCAAGGGTGTGCCCTGCTTCATGTGTTGGGCCGATGACATACTGAGACAGCCCCATGGTTGTCATGGAGGCCATAAAGTCCTGAGCTGGAGCTCTAGAGACAGCCTCAGCATGGAAGTTGAAGTCACCCAGAACCACCATCCTGGGTTCCTCCCAACACCATGCTTGCAACTACCTCCGCCAGCTCAGTCAGGGAGGATGTTGGGCAGCAGGGTGGTCGGTGTACCAGCAGCATCCCCAGTCTGTCTCTGTGGCCCAACACCAGGTGCAGCCCCTCAAGGGCTGCTCTAAGGTGATAGAAATGGAAGTTCTATGAACCACGGCAACTCCTCCCCCCCACCCCGGCCCTCCAACCTATGTTTATATTTTCTATCTATCTACATCTTGGATATGATATATGGACAGCCTTACTTTTTCATTTATTCCTACACATTCTTCTGCTTAATAAGAACTTCAGATTACAGGTGGGAGGATATAGTGCCATCAGTGTGCATGGTACTTTACAGGGTAGAAGAAGACAAGTCTATTCCCCAAGGAGCTTACAGTCTAAGATTTGACACAGGGAAAACAACAGAGGAAGGGGAGGGATGTGGAGGCAGAAGTAGATAGGGAAGCAGTATGTGGTTATTTCAGTTGTACATGCTTAGTTACAGGCCAAGTTACAGTAGGGCATGGGAACCAGGGGGTTGAGCCAAAGACATTCTACTTCTTAATCAGCACAACACTTCTCTGCAGAGTTGATGGGTAGGAGATCTTAGGCCACTCCATCCTTTACATTTTGTCAAGTTGAATTTCATTTCCCCTGTGAGATTTATTTCTATGCACACAATATAATGTCTGAACTGAAAGAATTCCTTTTGCTTGGCCTTTGGTGGTGTTGTTTAGGAATTTAATGTGGTGGTGTTGGTTAGGAATTTAAAATTTCTGCCCAGGAATTTAAAATAACATTTATCCAATTTTATTGGGTCCTAAAATTAGTGATCTCTCAAGAGTTTAGCAATTTTCCAGATGTGATCATCTCCCTAAACTAGGCGTAATCACTTGTACCTCAGGTTTCCTTATCTTATATAGATTGATTTTCTCCATGTGGGTGACTGTGGCGTACCAAGTTCTTTTGGGGGTGGGGAGGTGGCTTCATGTTGCACATGCTGTGATCTAGAGGCTCTGCATGTCTAATTCGTGGACTGACGCATTGACAAAGGCTAGGAGTAAAGAAATTGCAACTTAAGACATTATGCAAGAAAGCTAAGGCCAAGTTGATGAGTGTCTCTAGTCTGCTACATATGATTCTCTTCTGTGTCTTGCAAGCTGTGTTTGTTCCTGTAATACCTGGGTTAACAACCCAAGAATTGCCGATGTGACATGCGAACTGGGTCAGCGAGTGCACGGAGGAGTGCTTAGGGCCATGTGGGCTACCCCCATCCACTGCCAAAGTTGTGCATCACTTCCCCTAATGTGGAGAACTCATTCTTGTGTACACACATGGATCTCATTCTCATGAACGTCCACTGAATATTTGTCAGGAGGGGCAACACATGTTCTGCTGGTGGGAGGAGCTAATCTGCATGACCCTAGAACCCCCTCTGTGCATTTTTTTCAAAGTGTGGATGGGGTTGCCTTTCAGCTGAATTCAGGTCTTACTCGGAAGACATTGGGCTCAACCATGAAAAGTGTTGTCATTTTTTCTAGAGTGCCTGCTCAGCAGCCAAGCAAGCAGAAATTCAGCAGTGAAGCTTTTCTCACCACTATTTTCATACTTGGAAATCTTTACCTGCTAAATTCCTGCCTGTTGGGTTGCAGTTAAAGGGCCAAACTAATCTGTATCATAGGATGACATTCAAGTTAGTTCCATATTTTTAGGATAGTGTTATAGACTCAGGAGCAGGACCAATAAAAATGTTGGCAACTGCTAAACATGAATTATAGGAAAAAATTGTTTACTGTAACCAACCATTTAACTTTGGCAGATGTTCTGTCATTTCTGTAATGTATATAGGCAGGTGAACATTGCACGCATAGTGGAAAGAGCATCATTTGGGAAAAAGTATCACATCTCCCAAAAGCTTAATAGAAATAAAGCAATCTGATGAAATGATGGCTATCATTTTGTTTAATTGCTTTGTAATCAAACTTAGGATTTATGCACTGTTGTCAGGTAGGGCTCAATGCCTCCCTGGAAATTGCACCATCTGACTTAGTGAAGGGCTGGTACAGACCCTGGCATTTAAAAGAAAATCCATGTTAAAATGCTGGTGAATCCTAGTTCAGAGGGAGCTCTGTCCATTCTTCAGTTCCCTTTACCCCTCTTGAGTCAGCATGCCCTTAGGAGAAGCATTGCACTTTAGCAGTGGGATACACTGCTGATCCATTTGTCTTCAGTAGACTAATGCTGTTGTTGCCTGACAAGCATGTTTCTTCATTATCTCCTTGACAAATATCATCTTATGTAACTATTCTATGGTTCTTTGACCTTTTCGATTGAGGAGCAGGATAAAAATACTCTAAATCAGTAAATAGTAAATCTAGTATTTAAGCTTTTAAAATAGTAATTATTAAAATACTACGCTTAGAGCATTAAGACAGTAAAGGAAATGATTGGACACCTGGTATGGCCAAGCACATGTTGAGCATTGGGGCTCCAGTACCTTTGGTAGTTTGCGCAGAAGAGAGAACTTTATTATTCTGAGAACCAGTGTGGTGTAGTGGTGAAGGTTTGGGGCCAGGAGATCCGGGTTCTAGTCCCCACTCGGTCATGAAGCTCACTGGGTGACCTTGGGCCAGTCACTGACTCTCAGCCCAACCTACCTCACAAGGTTGTTGTTGTGAGGATAAAATGGAGAGGAGGAGGATCATGTAAGCCGCCTTGGGTTCCTTGCAAGAGGAAAAAAGGCGGGATATAAATGCAATAATTATTTGTTACATTTCTTTCCTGCCTTTTCCTTCAAGGAGCCCAAGGCAGCATACATGATCCTTCTCCTCTCCATTTTATCCCCCAAAACAACCCTGTGAGCTAGGTTAAATCGAGAGTCAGTTACTAGCTCAAACTCACTGATTAACATAAGCAAAAAAGACAAGTCCCTGCCCTGATGGTGATGATACAGTCTCCATTTCAGTAGTGGAGACGTAGCAAAGTATGAGAAAGGCAAGGATAATAAAGATTGGATGTCAGTAAATGTAGTGGTGCACTGATCAGTTCTGGAGTGCAGTCCCTCATCATGACAGTCCCCATAGTGGTCCCTCCAAGTAGAATCCAAAAATTCAGGCAGTTGCGTTGATCTATATCAACAAACCAGTTCCAGCAGTTTTTATCTCCACTAGGAACAGATTGTTTGTAAAGGCAATGGGTCTTAATTGCCAATTCAAGACCAAGCCACCCCAAAATACTTTGCATTACAACAGGGAACAATATATTGTTGCTGGGGAAAGTCATTTCCTGGCCCCTCCCCAGCTAGTGTGAGGATTGAATCATATAGAATAGTATAGTATAGTAGGGTTGGAAGGGGCCTAGAAGACCATCGAGTCCAACTTAGATTGCAGCTAAGCTCAGAGGGAGCAGGGAAGCCTGAGGGGGGTGGCAGATGATGTCAGTGTCTCTGCTTATAAAAAGGTGCTGGCACTGTGTCCCTGTGAGCCCAAGCTCCAGTACACCACTGGGTAAATGTAGTTGGGTTATATTTCAGTCACAGATGAAGACTAAGGAGTTAAGCCATGGGTTTTACAGGAAAGGGTTTTTTTTTTAAAGGAAATAGGTGTAAGTGTATTGCACTTCTGTTCTGATTTGAGAGATTCAGATCTGGAGGGCAGCAAGGAAGAATGATTTGGGTTATTTAGAGAGCAAGAGACTTTTGGAGAGCTCAGGGTGGAAAAAGTCACAGACAGGGATATTCCAGGAAATAAAACAACCCCAAAATGATAGGGTGGGATAGCTCAGTGGAGAGTGTAAAGGTTTCAGCAATAGATTTGTGCATGGTGGAGACAGGAATGATTTGGTGAATGACTCAGGGAGAGAAATTTGATTGTAATGAGAGGACTGCATCTGTTCTTTTAGTGCCATTTGATTGATCACAACTTGTCTGGATTCAGTAGTATGTAATGGAGAATGATCCATACCTTGCTACAGAGTTTGAGTCTTCTTAAAAAATATAGATGGTTGAGCCTGTTTACGCCTTCAAAACACTAATTTTGCTTCTAGAAGAAAGAAAGAGTGCCAGATGGATCTCTTGCAGGTTTATGAAACTGCTGGTATATTTTATGAGAATCATATTAAAAATCCTGTTGCTGAATGTGCCCATTCAAAATGTTCTGTGCTTCATGGGATACTATAAAAGAGGATTGTTGTCTGATTTGTTGACAGGAAGGCAGTAGTAATTACAGAAGGGGTAGGGCGAAGCCTAAGTATGTGTGCTATACTATTTAGAGAGAACACAAAATAAGACAGATGGCTATCTGTCATGATTATTTGAGAACCTGCAAAAGATTTTATCTGGAGATCTTGTTGATTTTTTTGGAAGTGCTACATCACATAGTAGAGATGATTGGTTTGTGCTTCTAAAAAGCAATATTAGTTCCTTTGCTAATGTCGAAGTGCATGTCTGGGGGGGAGCAGTGGCAACTTAAAGGAAACATTTTAGTTTGTTTTATGTTTTTCCCAGATGTTTCATCTATCATGAGAATACTTTCATGAATACTACACTTTAGTAGTACGCTCTGTTTCACAATGTGACTTTTGATTAAATCTCCTTAAATGGAGAATTGTACCTGATTTCAAAGGTAGAAATACTTATCACTGTAGACTAAATTTCTATCAAACGTACATGGAACTTTAGCCTTCCTTCCTGTGTTACTGTTGGTTTAACTTTCAGTATGGGTGCATCTTATATGGGTGAGTATTAAATAACACCTAAGGCTCTCTTCTCAGAAATCAAAGGACCAGTTTGGATGCTCAATACACAGCTTGTCAAACCGTAGTTTAGCAGCCAGGAATGCACAACTGGGCTGCGCGCTCCCTCCAGGGTCTCCTCGTTGCTTATATCCTGGTTTAATTAAATCACAGTTACCATGGTTTGAAGTTGACCCAATATCCTGATTTTTCCAAAGAGGTTAGCCATAGTTTCCCAGTTCAGATGAAATAAGAGTTAATTGAAGGCTTCCTTGTTTGTTTGCTGGCTTGTACAAAGGAGTGAGTGTGCAGGAAAATGGCTTGTTTAAATCTCAGTTTATTAAGCTAAGATATGATAGTCTGAACTCTTTCACTGAAATGTTCTGAATAATTTTTAGATGGTCAGCTCCCTGGGTGAATATTGTTTACTAATTCTTAATGCATACATTAGATTTCAGCCTGTGTCATGTGATCCTTAGTTATTGGGCAGATTAGAAATGTAATAAATAAATAAATAAATAAACAAACAAGTCTACTGAAATTTGACATGCAAGCTGTCATTGTGGTGGAGTCTCCCCCCGCCACTTGGGAAACATTTATCACTGTTTGTACTAGTCAGGAAAGTGACTTGCTCTCTCAAAAGGGCTATCAATGTTTCCAATTGCTTATATTAACCGTTTGATTTTTCTTATCCATTAAGTATCTAATAAAATAAAAATAGTATCTCTGTAAAAGTGATGTGTTGAATATATTTCATTGAAATGGTAGTTCCATGAAAGCTTATTATTTGGGAAATAACTTAAAATAATTCACTGCCTGAATAATGAGAAGCTTATAACAATGAGCAAACATCCTTTTATGAAATAGGTCTGATTAAATCCAACTTTTTTAGTCTGTGGTCAATGAAGTATTCAACTAACCACTAATTTATTGATGAGTGTTTTAAGCCATGCTACTTATTTCTTCATAGATAACCATATTTAATAACTTCTTTTGTAGAAGTATGCCTGTAAAACTATCCTGTGGCTTTGAAGCACTCATCTTAATGAAAAGGGATATGTAAGATTTTTTTAATGTTTTGTTTTTGAAACTGAGTTTTTCTTAATCTGTTTAGGAAAAAAGGGGGAAATCATTAGGCAATTAAGGGCATGTTTAAACAGAAAAAGTCCTACGACTCCCAGCATTCCCTAGCTAGCTTATGCTTGCTGGAGAAAGGAATGAGTTGTAAGACTTCTCTCTGCCTAAACGTGCAGAGGATTGCACCCTAACTTTTAGAAAGTTATCACCCTATGGGCAAGATATAACCCATGGGGCTCCCATTTGGCCTGCTGGCTTCTTCTCCAGGCCCCACTCCTTCTCCTGGCAGGGGAAAGCTCCTTTTTTCTCTGATCAGGGAGCCTTTGACACTGTCCAACAGGGGGAAGCTCTTATCTCTGATCAGCTAATGAGAGCTTTTCCCTTCAGGGGAGAGGTGGTGGGGCCTGGGGAAGAAGCTGCTGAGTAATTCAGTCCTGCTTACTTCTGAGGTTTGTCCTGCAGAGTTGTGTCCTGCAGAGTTGTGAGTAGACATGGAGAGGCTCTGTATTTGGGATACTATTTGAAAGTGCTCCTGATTGATTCAGTCCTACTTAATTCTGAATTGAGCTGTGGAAGCCTCGTCCTATTTACATTAAAATTTATAATAATCACATTTGGGCCTCACTCGCTCTACCTTTGACCTTCCAACAGATGGAATGCAGGTGCAGCCCCTCAAACCATTCCCAGATTGGAATTCGACCTATGGGCTGAGAAAGGTTCCCCACTCCTAGTATAGATGATGATGATTATGATGATGAATGCAGTGGTGAAGCTTTTAGGCTGCAATCTATGCACCTAGGACCTTCATACAAATACCTGTTTCTGGTAAAAAGCATGGTAACAATACAGTACTAGAAACAAGTATTTGCATAAAGAATGATCCAGTTATTATTATTCAGACTTTTATGTTCAGACCAGGTAATTGCTTGCTATGGTATTACTTGAATTTAAGCCACATTACAAGTTTGTGGAACTGGGTGTTGGTTGAATAACACAACTTTGCTAGAAAGTTTGTGAGCTTCTCAGTGGAAGTACTTGCATTGTTATGCTACCATTTTAGGATGAGTAATAAAAGGCTACCTGAAGAAGGACCAGTACTGCCATTTCTAAAAACAGCAGTATTTTAGGTTGACTCACGTGTGATTCTTAATGAGAGGATACTCTAGAATTGATGCAGTTTTGGTAGATCACTATTATTAAAAATTGGGAAGAGACAAAGTGCTGAATGTATATATTTTTTATGTATTTCATTTCTATACCGCCCAATAGGTGAAGCTCTAAGGAATGTTTATGGTGTTTGGAAGTTTCCAAGATAAATTAGATTTTTATGGCTATTGAATTGTGTAGATTGAAAAACAAAGGACTGGCATGACTAGACATATGTGTAGTTGTGTTGTGGTTACATCATTACAGTGATCTGGTTCGCATGACACAGTGCTGCTTGTTAAATAACCCATGAAGAGCCAGTGTCAATAGGTGCCACTTTTCATATCCAACCCCTATTTGGGGGTTGTTGTGTCACACAAAACTGGTGAACGTGGGTTGTGTGAGGCTGTTGTGTTGTGCGAATTGGCACATTGTATAGAAAGGGATGATTCTGTGGTGTTGAAAATAAATCTGTTGTAAATGACTTTAAAGTTTCTATTCCATTTTTATTAATTTTAATTGTATATTTTAACCACATTTAATCTGAACAAGAGGAGTTAAGAAAATAATAGAGCTTGATTGATCTGTTACGATATAGAGATGTGTTAGTGCTTCTGTGTGTCATATATTACTGTTTATATCAGATATTAAATGTGGCTGTGACTGCTTCTTAGACCCTTCAGATTTGTATCCCTACTACATTGCTTGGTATTCTGCTACTTTATATTAAAGATGCAGGAGTGATGGGAATGGAGGAAAAGGATCAGTAAAAGTGACAAATATTTATCTTGGCAGATTAGTAAAAGCGGGACAGTTATGAATGTGCAACCCATGATGGAGTTGTGGCGTGTCGTCTGAACCTGGCTAATGTGGATTATTTGAGGGATAAACAATCCTTGCATAACGCTCGGTTTGTAGTAGGTAATGTGAAGGTTGTTTAACCCTCAAATAACCCACCATAGCTAGATTTGGACAACATGCTGCAACCCCATGAGGGGCTGCATATTCATAATGGCAGCCGCACGTGCCACGGCTCACCATGGGTTAAATAACCTACAGGGAGCCTGGCATGTTGTGTGAACCCGCCCTTTGTCTGGCAGACATTTGAACAAACCATGGTTTGTTTTTCAGTCCCCCAATATCTGTTTCCCTCCTCCTTTGCCTTCTCTCTTCCTGTATCTCAAATGCCTTTCCAGCACTGCATTATTTGTACATAAAGAGGCAGTTGTTGTTTTTTAAACTGCTCTTGCCCACTGCCTCTGTACCCTGGCAAAACAACCCACAATTCTGGGTTTGCATGTAATGACAACCAATGGTTTAAACAATCCACGGGTGACAACCCAACAACGATCCATGGGTTCTCTTTGTGGTTGTTTGTGGTTAACAACCCACAGTTCCAGGTTTGCACATTATGACAACCCACAATTCAGTAAACCATAGTTAATTAAGCCATTGTTTGTCATTATGTGCAAACCAGGTCAATACGTATGGAGATTTCCTTTCCTGACTGGTTAGGATATTTGCGCCTTCCACTATTTGCATGGAAATGCCTGGTTTCTTACTGCACAAGAAAATATCTAAAAGCAGAACTAGTTTCCTCCATGTAACTACTGCCCTAATCGGGCACAGAAGAATGATGAGAAAAATTCCCAACTCCTTGTATGTCCAATATGCTTTATTGCTGTTGCATAGCTGTTACTTTTCTAAACTGTGTCATTTCTGTAGCATTGATAAGAAATTGTTATTTTCAGTGTACTTGCTCCTGTCTATAAGGCAGAGGTTCAGATAGCCACTCACCTTGTCTGAGGCAACCAAGAATTGCTTCCAGGTGACCAGGGAGGGAAGCTTTACAAAAGATGGTTCTCTTAATTTTAGCCCACAAATGAAAAATCCGCATATGTAGGTAGTTGGCCTAGTAGCTTCTCTGGATTTATTTGTAAGACTGCTATAAGGTCCTGCATGGCATATTTGTAACTCTTTCTGGAATTCAAACTTACATAGTTTGCTCTGCGCCACCACCACTTTAATCAGCCCCCTTTTTCCAGGAGTTGGATTAAACTTTGTTCCCTGAAGGAAAAATTCAACAGTCTTTCAATGAACTGTGGGGACAATGTTTATATTAAATTATATTTAACAAAATTCCAATATCCTGGATCTGTCAAGCATTACTTCGCTAATTCAGTTTGACCTGGTATACATTTTCTATCATTATACAGACAAGAAAATAGGGTTTATTTGAGATGCGTGTGTGTGTGTGTGTGTGTGTTTTTTTAATGCTAAAGCTCCCACATCTTTTGGTGATCTTGCTTTAATATATTTCATTGTTGCACATTTTGAAGGTTTACATTTGTTTGAAAAGGGTGGAAATGGAGTGTGTAGGGATGTTACAAATCTGTCAATTTCAGTTTTGATCAGTTTCTCATTTTTCTAGCCTTAAGTTTGTTTTGTCTCATTTCCACTTCAGTTTGCAATTGTTTTTAAAAAGGTCAGCACAAAAATTAATATACATTTTGTGTGCATTTCCCTTAATATATGCAGTTTTGTGTACACTTTTTTCCTAATATGCATCTTGCATACAATTTTCTCTTATATAATGCATGTTATACATTATTTCCATTAATACACACATTTTTGTGCATGTTTCCCTATTCATATGCATTTTTTATTGGAGAAAAAGGAAAGGAAAGGTTCCTCCTGTGCAAGCACCGGGTCATTACTGACCCCTAGAGGGACGCCGCTTGCGCTGGTGTTTTCATGGCAGACTGTAGTGGGGTGGTTTGCCATTGCCTTCCCCAGTCATGACTACCTTTCCCCCAGCAATTTGGGTACTCATTTTACCGACCTCGGAAGGATGGAAGGCTGAGTCGACCTGAGCCAGTTACCCGAGACCCGGCTTCTGCTGGGATCGAACTCAGCATTTTTTATTGGAGAACGGTATCACAAAATTTGGGAAAATGTGAATAGCGAAGGGAGTTTTG
Organism: Heloderma suspectum; assembly: GCF_057233095.1. Lineage (NCBI taxonomy): Eukaryota > Metazoa > Chordata > Lepidosauria > Squamata > Helodermatidae > Heloderma > Heloderma suspectum. The sequence continues at coordinate 284,087,894 of NC_139459.1, forward strand.
GTTCATGTGTTGGTTCAGGAAGTGTGAAGGTTCTGCCCCCATCCCTAGTAGTGCACATTTAAATGATCTAAGCTGTGGCTAATTGTTCCTGGATTAGGCAGTACTAAAAAAAAAAAAATGTGCGCTTAATGCAGGAGTGCAAAAAGTGTGGCTGATGGGCCTCCAAGCAATTTCTGTGACGTGCCAGACCTCCTTGTATCTGCTGCTGCTGAAAAAATCGCAGTGGCACTGCCTAGGGTTGCCTTGCTAGTGCTAGCAAGAGAATGCCTTCCCTTATCTCCAGTCTCTGCATTAGCAAGAGAAACCTGTGAGGGGGGCTGTGTGTGTGTCTGTGTGTGTGCACACTTGTGCGGACCTCTGGCGCTGGCCGGTGCTGGCCGATTCTAGCCTCAGGTCCAAAAAGGCTGTGCACCCTTGCCTTAATGGAATATGTAAACTGATAATTTAAAGATGAAAATGTATTTAAAAGTCAACATTAGTAAACAGGAGAAAAGCTGGGTACATAAAAGTTGGTATAAGCACCTATCCAGAATATATCCCTGATTTCAATTGCTGTTCCATATTTATTGCACACTGCATCTTATTTTTGAAAGTTTGCTTATAGTCTAGCACCAAACAGTTGAAGTCTGGCAGTAGCACAGAAGAACAGGTTTTAAATCTCCTATTTGATTTAAGATGCCTCAAAACACAATTGAGTTTAAAAATGTGGAACAAAATGTTGTACTGACAAAGCATATTAGCAACTATCAGTTACTTCCCTTTATTATTATTATATTTATATCCCGCCTTTTCCCCAATACTGGAAGTCAAGGCTGCTTTACAACATTAAAACTTGTACAATTAAAACCTATAAATAGAAGTATAAATAGAAGTATACAAAAGTTAAAAATATAATTAAATCAATAATATTAAAATTGTATAAAATATCAAAATGTTAAAAGACAACAAGAAATATAACCATAGTATCCATCTGTCATATTCTCACAGATCCCGACTAGCTATCCTCAAAGGCCTGCTGGAACAAAAATGTTTTTACATGCCTGTGAAAGCCTATCAAGGAGGGTGCCACTTTCGCCTCCCTGGGAAGGGAGTTCCAGAGCCTTGGGGCAGCCACTGAGAAGGCCCTCTCCCATGTTCCCACCAGACGTGCTTGTGATAGTGGCAGGACGGGCCTCCCCTGAATATCTTAAGGCACAAGTAGGCTCATAGGGGAGAGTATGGTCTTTCAGGTAACCTAGACCCGAGCCGTATAGGGCTTTATTGGACATGACCAGCACTTTGAATTGTGCCCAGAAACAGACTGGGAGCCGGTGAAGCTGTTTTAGCAGGGGAGTTGTATGCTCCCTGTAGCCAGCCCCAGTCAACAGTCTGGCAGCAGCTCTTTGAACCAGCTGAAGATTCCGATCACTCTTCAGAGGCAGCCCCACGCAGAGTGTATTACAGTAATCCAAACAGGATGTAACTAAGGCATTTATTGCTGTGGCCAAGTCAGACATCTCAAGGATGTCAAGGAACGGGCGCAGCTGGTGCACCAGCTTGAATTGTGCAAATGCACTCCTGGCCACCGCTGAAACCTGGGCATCGAGGCTCAGGGCTGAATCCAGAAGTACACCCAAGCTGCGAACCTGTGTCTTCAGGGGGAGTGCAACCCTATCTAGCACAAGCTGAATCCCTTTTCCCTGATCTACCTTTCGACCTACCAGGAGCACCTCTGTCTTGTCTGGATTAAGCTTCAATTTGTTTTCCCTCATCCAGTCCATTACTGCCGACAGACACCAGTTCAGCACCCCAACAGCTGCCTTGGAATTAGATGGAAAGGAAAAGTAGAGTCAGGTGTCACCAGCATAGTGGTGACACCGAACCACAAAACTCCGGACAACCTCCCCCAGTGGTTTCATGTATCTGTTAAATAGCATGGGGGACAAAACAGAAGCCCAAGGAACTCCACAAGCCAATGGCCAGGAAGTCCAACAAAAGTCCCCCAGCACCACCTTCTGGGTGCGCCCCTCCAAGAAGGAATGGAGCCAATGTAAAACTGTGTCTCCAGGTCCCATCCCAGCGAGGCGGTGCGGAAGGATACCATGGTCGATGGTATCGAAAGCCACTGAGAAGTCCAGCAGAACCAACAGGGACACACTCCCCCGTCTATATCACTTAGCTGACCGAGTTAGTGGGGATGAATTGTCACTCTGATGAACATTCCTTTGCAGAGCTCAAAAGAACATCTTTTGAGGACAGGAAGAGACGGGCTTAGAGAGCCATCTGCTTGTCTGGTTAGGTAGTTTCCTTGAAATTACCTAAGCAGACAAGGAGATGGCTCTCTAAGCCCGTCTCTTCCACTGTCCTCAAAAGATGTTCTTTTGAGCTCTGCAAAGGAAGGAAATTACCTACCAGGGTAACGTAATACACCAGGAATACACTAATATCTTGTTGTAGGGCCCCAGCTGTAATGCCCTATATCCAAATCTTGTATAGGGGATAAAATGTGTACTGTACTATGATATGTATTGGCTCTTTATGAACTGCAGAGGTACAAAGTGAGATAACTATGTTATTGGGAACTTCGTGTGTCCTATAATATTTGATCAGTGACCCAATCTGTTTGGCTACCACCAATCTCTGTTGTAGCATCTATAGCTCATTATACCATAGACTTACTTTTTTGGCTAGAATGCATGCCTTCCATTCCAGGGCAGTCGAGCTGGTCAAAGATACGGTGCTCTTTTCTCACCCCAACCAGACAGTATATTTTTAAAAGTTTTCTGATCTCCAAAGTGGTAGGAATGTTAGGTTTCTTGGATGCAGTTGGACCTTTTTGTTCTTTTAAACCCTCTCTGGATTCATTATTTTAAACTATTGGAGAAATACTATTACTTGAATTGTCAGTGTCTGCTCTCTTTCCTAATGATATGCCAGAGTGCACTTGACAGACCATAAGGATTACCATCCCTGGTAAATGCTTAGTCAGTCTTGCCTTAGAAACCTAGGAAATAGATTCCTAGGTAAGATTTTATTTCCCAGCTCTTTACATTTTGAAAAAGTTTTGATAGGCAAGCATTTTTTAATTGCAGCTTTATCCTATCCTTACTCTCCCCTCATTAGTTTCTTTTTAGTAGAATTTAGGCACACACAATGTTATGCATAAAATGAGCTTGACCAACCCTGAAGAAATTCGCATCTTAGTCCTAAACATGTTTATGCAGAAGTAAACCCCACTAAATTCAGTGGAATTTACTCTGTGGTAAGTGGGCTTAGGATTGCAGCTTCAGTACATGTGGACATGGTGGATATTTTGGACATGGTGTTCTACAGCCCACTTTTTCTTTTGTTGTATGACATCACTGTAGCATTTTGAACTCCTGCAAGTAGAAAGTTGAGGACTTGTGTGTGTATGAGCGCAGGGAGAGTCTGTTGGATCCAGCTTTGTAAACCTGTTTTGCATCATGTGCTTTTGGTGCACACTGTGGTAAGTTACTTCTGAATAAAGGATTCACCCTTTTGATGGGATATTTGGGGCTATAACTACCCTTATGGGTCCTGTCCTTGGTACCACTGCTACCCCACATTGTGCAGTTCTGTTGCACAATAAGAAAGGTCATAGCTTTGTGGTAGATCAGATAGATGCCTTGGATGCAAAATCCAGAGAGTCAATCCCTGCCAGGGTAGAGCTGAGGAAAAACTAATGTTTGAAACTCTGGAGAGCCGCTGTCAGTCAGCATAGACAATATTAAGCTATATGGACCAGTGGTCTGACTTGTATAAGGCAGCTTGCTATGTTCCTATGCATGATGGATTTTAGAGGTGAGGTGCACAGGGTTGTAGTGGTGGATATGGCTATATCCACTTATGTCATAGATTCACTTGCGCTCTGCATTAGAAGGTATGTGTGTGTGTGTGTGTGTGTGTGTACGTATGCATGTGTGCATGTTGCACATGGCAGCACCTGGGGAAAGCCTGGGGCAGCCACAGCTGTAATTTTTATTTTCCTTTTGAATTCTTCCCTAACCCTTCTGATTAATTTGAGCTGCTTCTTTGATGATGCCTGTGATAATTTACAAAGAGGAATTATTAGGGAAACGTTAGTAGATGAAACTGAGTAGGTAAAAACAAGGAAAGCCAATTTTGTGTAAATCAGTGCTTCGTACTGTTTTCTAGGATTTTGTGGACTTGTCTGGTTTTGAGCTCTGTTGCTTTAAGCTCAGAGTAACTGAGATGATAAACTGAGACCATTCCCCCGCCATGGGAACAGTTTCCCAATGTGGACTGTTCCTCTGTGGGAACAGTAGCAGCCACCTACTCTGGTGTATTAGTACGATGTTCACAATTGCTTGCAACCACAACTTGTAACACTGTGCCAATACAGTAGTCCTTGTGATGGATCCTACACACTTACAAGCTTCTTTTCAGGTAGATTATGTGATTGGGGTGCTTTTGATCAGCTTTGTTTGATATGCAGGCCAGAACCCTCAAGAATCGGGCATGGGAAGACTTTGGTTACCTCAAGGATAGTTCACTGTTGTGTGCTCTGCAAGGTTACCATGGAAATAGTTCAGAAGTTACAGCTACTACTGAGTGTGGCTTCCTCCTCCTTTTGCCTAGTAGAAAACATATGCAACCAGTTCTTTTAGCTGCACTGATTAGTTGTAACCTTCTGGGCCCCATTCTAAGTACTGTAGTTTTATCCTATAAAGGCATATATTGTCCTGCATTCTTTTGGGTGTGCCTCTCTCCATACAAGCCCCCCCCCCCATCCTTTCAAGGTATAGGAGAGGCTCTGTATCATTATTCTGCTTTACAGACTGCATTGGACACTCTAATAAGCTGGCATAGAAATGAAAATAAACCAAACATTAGTGAGGACAACAACTCATAGGATTATGTTATAACCCCTACGTTGAACTCTTGAAGAAAGTACTACACACGCAGATAATTTCAAATATCTACGCTTTATATTAATAATGGTGAAACATACTGTTTATTGTTGTGTTTTGATAGAATTCTCAATCTGACAGTGTTTACTGCATCCATTATTTCAAAAAATGGAATTTAAAATGTTAAAAATACATTGTGTGGATGAAGAGAGCATTTACACCAAGAAAATTAGTATTATCTACAGCAACGGTGGGGATCCTGTGGCCCTCCAGAAGTTGTTGCACTCCAATTCCCATCCGCTCCAACCATCATGAGTGGTGAATTGGCAGGGATGATGGGAGTTGGAGTCCAATTACTTCTGGAAAGCAACAGGGTCCCCACCCCTGATCTACAGCTTTCAATAAATCCATTTTCCATGGCCGATCTACAGCCTTCCTCCCAATTTTGAACTGCACACTCCCACAGAGTCTTTCCATCAGGAAATGTCTGGGGGGCATTGGTTCTCCTGGGCGGGCTGGCAACTACGATTTTTCGGCTTGGTGAGAAAGGCCAGCCAAAAATTGTAAACATGTGATTATTCAAACAAAACTTATTACTGATTATAGATTAAAGTCCTGCTAGAGGCCATCATTGATATGAAGTTGGTGTTTATACAATAGCCTTTCTTACCTTCCAACAGTAAGAGAAAAAAGGTTCCCTCCTTTTCCTGTGTAGGCAACTAGGACTTGTCAACTTCTTCTCTACTTTGCACCCTACTACTTTCTCCCATAACCTCATCTTTTATAGAAGGTATTCCAGGTCACATTTTTGGGGGTCACACAGTCCTGATACCTTGAGAGGTGTTGCTTAATTCCTTGTGTATGTGTAAACTCCTTCTGTGCATGAAAAATGCCAGCTTGTGTGTTTCCTGTTCTGTTAGGGTAATACCAAGATGGTTTCACTAAGAGACAGTTGGGAAGTCCAAACAAATTATAACTAATCATTTGAAGGTAATTTGTTCCTCTTTGAAAAGAGCCCTACCTCCGGTGATTAAATGCTCAATGGGTTTTAGTGTGGGATAGGGGTAGGTTGGAATAACTTATCCATAAACTAGAGAGGCAGGTGTTGGCTGGATGTACTATGTAATTCTCCTTGGTGGATGAATCTGAACTGGGTCAGACTTGTGTGAGAAATGAGGGCAGGCTAATGTCTATAATTCTTACCTGCCTGTGGTGCAGTATTAATGTTGTATATCGGAAGTTTGCCAGGCTGGCTGGAAGCCCTCTAGAGAAGTAACGCTTATGTAACTGAAAACAGGGCATCTGCTAGGAACCCAGACGAGTGTGCATACTTGGTTACATGATAAAACCCACAAAGGACTTAACCCTCTTTATTGTTTCAACCAGGGTTTTTGAAGGGTTACTTAACCTTTTAGAAACAGCTTTTCTTTAATCCTCTGTCTACAGAGTTGGTTGTTATTTTAATGAGCTGTGAAGTAGTTCAGTAAGGAGTACATCAGGATGAGCTGATGTAAGTTTGATATGAGTGCTATTAGAATTGATGGGATCTATTTTTTAGAATGTATTTATTTTGTTAAGAATAACAAAAGATATTCTCTTTTGTTATTTAATGCAATAGCATTAAATTCATTTGTTGAATATTTCCTTATTTTCAGCAATTGTACCTTATGGGCTGAAGCCACTGTGATATTTATTAGGGTTAAATGAGTAAGCTTATTATATCAAGAAAGATATGTTGTCACTTTGTTTTTGCTTCCTGTTGAGGTAACTTCATGTGTTTTGCTGAAGCCAGATACTACATTACGTTCAAATTGTCCGACAGCGAGGAGTTTAGGTGGCTTTTGACGGAGTACATGTGTTTGCACTTTTTGAAAAGGTGCTTAGCTTTGGGTGGGTTGCTTGACTCAGTCATGCTGACCCTTAAGTGGATTTTATAGGAGATGCCATCTCCACAATTGAAGGTCTGAAACCAACCTGGTTATTTAAGTTTAAAAAATAGACACATAGTCTAATCTTGTATTCACTTGGAAGGCAGGTTTTGGCTAATTTAAAAAAGGAAATAAACTATTTTTGAGAAACAAAAACATCAGAATTTAGCACTGTATTTATTTTAAGGGAGTTGTTTTGTAACAGACTTCTTTGCTCTGTCTGCCTTATTTTCCTTTCTGTCTTGTTTTTCTCCTCTCTCTTTGTGTACTTACTCTGATTAGATTACGACATCTTCTCCCAGGCATTCGACAGTGTATGATAAGTGTTTAATTGATCCTGGAATGTCTTATGGCTACAGTTGTTTGTTTTTGAGATCGTTTGTCTGAAGTTGTTTTAGATATGTTTCTTTTGTATATATTGTCTGTTTATGTGTTTTTTATGTAAATGGTTTGTAATCTGTGTATATTGTATTTTTAATGTTTTTCATCTTTGTAAACTGCCCAGAGAGCTCTGGCTATTGGGCAGTATAGAAATGTATACTACATCATCATCATCATCATCTTGTGGACTGGAGAAATGGCAAGCAATCAGTACATGTTTATCGACTCCCAGATTTTGGTTCATTTGAATGTTGTGCTCCTCATTTCCCTCCAACTATACAATGTGGTCATTAGCTATTATAATTGGGGAAATGTTTGGAGGTTTATAGACTAGGGGCAGTATCCAGTGCTACATGAGTGCTAATGTTAGTGGTCGTGTCACATTGGATACTGCCCTAAAATTGTTAAGGGGGATGTAATAACAATAATAATAGTTTTTCACATGCTGTTGCTTATTTATAATGTTAAAAATTTCACCTAGTTTACTATTAGAGATATTTTGCTCCCAAGCTACCCACAAAACTAGACTCCATCTAGTTAAGAGAACACAGTCCTTGAGTTACACAAGCAGGATGAATGAGGCTACGTCCCTTTGGTACTGTTGAATCCCCTCCAGCTTTTATCTTTTTATTCCAAGGTGGTGGGAGAAGTTCCATAGTTATAAAATATTTCCCATATGAAGCCATTATTCAAGCAAGGTTTGTAAGGTATGTTGCTAATAGCAGATGACAAATTCAAATGGGCTCTTCAGAAGAAACAATTACTGAGTAATTTATTTCAAATGGCACTTCTCATTATGCGCATGCTCATGTACCTGTTTCCTTGATTACTTCCTACTTTTGACTTGTATCCTGCAGCTCTGGATGGGGAGAGTGCTTGCACACAGATTGGAGAAAGCACTACTCTAGTGAACTGGTGGTGGTGATGTCTTGTTTGCAGCAGAAGGGGGCTGGGGGCGGGGGGAGTAGGGAAACAAGAATACACATGATCTGCCCATAGATGGTGTAGATAACAGAGGGCACTAGCATACTACATTCCTAGATTAAAGCAAACTAATTCTATTTCCCCCTTCATGGATCACTGCCTTGTTGTGGCGAAGGGGCTTGCGTAACTCAGTGAAGCCATAAGCTATGCCGTGCAGGGCCACCCAAGACGGACAGGTCATGGTGGAGAGTTGTGACAAAATGTGGTCCACTGGAGAAGGAAATGGCAACCCACTCCAGTATTCTTGCCAAGAAAACCCCATGGAATGTATCACAAGGCTAAAAGATATGACGCCAGAAGATGAGCCCCTCAGGTCGGAAGGTGACCAATATACTACTGGGAAAAAGCCGAGGGTATTTCCAAGTAGCGCCAGAAAGAGTGAAGTGGCTGGGCCAAAGCCAAAAGGACACTCAGCTGTGGATGTGTCTGGTGGTGAAAAGAAAGTCTGATGGGGTAAAGAACAATATCGTTTAGGAACCTGGAATGTAAGATCAATGAATCAAGGTAAGCTGGAGGTGGTCAAACATGAGATGGCAAGATTGAACATCGACATCTTGGGAATCAGCGAACTACAATGGACAAGCTTGAGCAAATTTAATTCAGGTGACCTTTATATCTACTCCTGTGGGCAAGAATCCCTTAGAAGAAATGGAGTAGCACTCATAGTCAACAAAAGGGTGGGAAAAGCAGTACTGGGGTACAATCTCAAAAACGATAGAATAATCTCAGCACAAATCCAAGGCAAACCATTCAACATCACAGTAATTCAAGTCTATGCCCCAACCACTGAGGCCGAAGAAGCTGAGGTTGATCGGTTCTATGAAGACCTACAACACCTTCTAGAACTAACACCAAAAAAAGATGTCCTTTTCATCATAGGGGATTGGAATGCTAAAGTAGGAAGTCAAGAAATCACTGGGATAACAGGCAAGCATGGCCTTGGTGTACAAAATGAAGCAGTCAAGAGAACACGCTGATCATAGCAAACACTCTTTTCCAACAGCACAAGAGGCGACTCTACACATGGACATCACCAGATGGTCAATATCGAAATCAGATTGATTATGTCCTTGGCAGCCAAAGATGGAGAAGCTCTATACAGTCAGTAAAAAAAAGCCCTGGAGCTGACTGTGGCTCAGATCATGAGCTTCTTGTCACAAAAGTTCAGCTTAAATTGAAGAACGTAGGGAAAACACTAAACCATTCTGGTATGACCTAAATCATATCCCTTATGAATACACAGTGGAGGTGAGGAATAGATTTAAGGGATTAGACCTGATAGACAAGTTGCCTGAGGAACTATGGACAGAGGTCTGTAACATTGTTCAGGAGGCAGCAACTCAATCCATTCCAAAGAAAAAGAAATGCAAGAAAGCAAAGTGGCTGTCTGATGAGGGTTTACAAGTAGCTGAGGAAAGAAGGGAAGCAAAAAGCAAGGGAGAAAGGGGAAGATATATCCAACTGAATGCAGAGTTCCAGAGAATAGCAAGGAGAGACAAGAAGGCCTTCTTAAATGAACAATGCAAGGAAATCGAGGAAAACAACAGAATGGGAAAGACTAGAGATCTTTTCAAGAAAATCGGAGATCTCAAGGGAATGTTTTGTGCAAAGATGGGCATGATAGAGGACCAAGAAAGCAGGGACCTAACAGAAGCAGATGACATTAAGAAGAGGTGGAAAGAATACACAGAAGAACTATACAGGAAAGATCTGAATGTCCCTGATAGCCATGATAGTGCAGTCACTGAATTTGAGCCGGACATCCTAGAGAGTGAAGTGAAGTGGGCCTTAGGAAGCATTATTACCAACAAAGCTAGCGGAGATGACAGTATTCCAGCTGAGCTATTTAAAATCCTAAAAGATGATGCTGTTAAAGTGCTGCACTCAATATGCCAACAAATTTGGAACACTCAACAGTGGCCACAAGACTGGAAAAGGTCAGTTTACATTCCAGTTCCAAAGAAGGGCAATGCCAAAGAGTGTTCAAACTACCGTACAATTGCGCTCATTTCACATGCCAGCAAGGTGATGCTCAAAATCCTACAAGCTAGGCTTCAGCAGTATGTGAACCGAGAACTACCGGAAGTACAAGCTGGGTTCCAAAGAGGCAGAGGAACTAGAGATCAAATCGCCAACATTTGCTGGATCATGGAGAAAGCAAGGGAATTCCAGAAAAACGTCTATTTCTGCTTCATTGACTATGCTAAAGCCTTTGATTGTGTGGATCACAACAAACTGTGGCAAATTCTGAAAGAGATGGGGGTACCAGACCACCTTACCTGTCTCCTGAGAAACCTGTACGAGGGTCAAGAAGCAACAGTAAGAACCAGTCATGGAACAACCGAGTGGTTCCAAATTGGGAAAGGAGTACGACAAGGCTGCATATTGTCGCCCTGCTTATTTAACTTATATGCAGAGTACATCATGAGAAACGCCGGGTTGGATGAATCAGAGGTCGGAATTAAGATTGCTGGGAGAATTATCAGCAACCTCAGATACGCAGACGATACCACCCTAATGGCAGAAAGCGAAGAGGATCTTTAGAGCCTCTTGTTGAAGGTGAAAGTGGAGAGTGCAAAAGCTGGTTTGAAACTCAACATTAAAAAAACGAAGATCATGGCATCTGGCCCTATCACTTCCTGGCATATAGAAGGGGAAGAAATGGAAGCAGTGACAGATTTTATTTTCTTGGGCTCCAAGATCACCGCAGACAGTGACTGTAGCCATGAAATTAAAAGATGCTTGCTCCTTGGGAGGAAAGCTGTGGCAAACCTAGACAGCATAGTAAGAAGCAGAGACATCACCGTGCCGACAAAGGTTCGTATAATCAAAGCTATGGTTTTCCCAGTAGTAACGTATGGCTGTGAGAGCTAGACTATAAGGAAGGCTGAGTGCCGAAGAATTGATGCTTTCAAACTGTGGTGCTGGAGAAAACTCTTACGAGTCCCCTGGACTGCAAGGAGTTCAAATCAGTCCATCCTAAAGGAAATCAACCCTGACTGCTCATTGGAAGGAGAGATGCTGAAGCTCAAATATTTTGGTCACCTAATGCGAAGAGAAAACTCCCTGGAAAAGACGCTGATGCTGGGAAAGAAAACGAGAAGGGGATGGCAGAGGATGAGATGGCTAGATAGCATCATCGATGCAGTGAATATGAACTTGAGCACACTCCAGGAGAGAGCGGAGGACAGGAAGTCCTGGCGTGCTATGGTCCATGGGGTCACGAAGAGTCGGACACGACTTAACGACTGAACAACAACAATTCTATTTCAGATGTGGGTGATGGTAATTTAATCTGGAGTTATTTGACTAGAAGACTGGTAAAAAAGATTGGTAATGGCGCACAAGCTACCCAAAAGACAGCTTCCCTGCCATTACTGATACACCTTCCTGCAGTGTGCTGCCAAGGGTGAGTTGGTTGCATTCTAGAGGTCATTCTGAATTTGCATTAGGTAATGGCTAGATCTAACCATTCTGGCCAATGCCCTGTGTGAACCAAAGGATCACCCTAGAATGCACCCCAGAGTCCTATGCAATGCACAGGAATTCTTTGACAGATGTGCAAGGCTTGTTTGGAAGAACTACTCAGCGTGGAAAAGGAGTTTCCTTTCCTCAAGTGTCGAAAGTTGAAAATTGGCTGAACTGAGAGGCGGCAGTAGAGTACCGGGCAGGGGTAGTGTTTAAAATACAGAGATAGAGATAGGATCCAAGGTTATCAGAGCTTTGCAAGTCAAAACCAGCACCTTGAGCCCTTTCTGAATGATTTAGGATTAACAGATAATCACTTTGCAGTTCCAGATTTCTAAGAAAGCCTAATTCTGAGATTGTACAATTTTACTAAACTGCAGTAGATACACTTGGAATTTGAGATGTTTCCTTCCCTGTTTTGAACTGAATCTGTGAGCAGTGGCTTATCATAGGACATTGGCTTGTTTTGTTGCATGTATTAAAAGATTTTTGTAAAATGTTTGTATGAAAATTCCTGAACTTCTGTACATCTTCATAGCTTATAAGTATTTACTCATAAGGAACGTTGAGTTAACTTTAACCCGTCTATGGTAGGATTGTAGAACTATATTAATGAATGTGTGTGAAACATACTTAAAGTAAATTTATTTATTTCATTTATACCCTGCTTTTTCTACCAAAAATGGCACTCAAGATGGCTTACAATCACTGATAAAAACACCAATAAGCAAATACGTATAAACACAATTAAAAACAATTAAAACATAACAGCAACAGTGTAAAAGCAGCATCCAGCTCAAGAGACCCACTTGCACACCGAAGCCCTGATTGAATAAAGTGGTCAGCTCTGCCTGCCAGCAAAAGGACAGCAGGGGATTTATTTATTTATTTATTTATTAAATTTATTAATCGCCCATCTGGCTGGTCACCCAGCCACTCTGGGCGATGTACAGCATATAATAAAACAGTTTAAAACAATGAAATTCTACAATAAAAACATTTTCTAAAATACCCTAACCCACCCCAAATGCCTACCTGATCAACTACGTTTTTAATGCACAGCGGCTGCTCATTAAAGAGGGAGCATGACGGAGTTCCCTAGGGAGAGAGTTCCACAGAGCGGGGGCCACCACAGAAAAGGTCCTCTCCCTCGTCCCCACCAGTCTAGCTGTCCTGGCTGATGGGACAGAGAGAAGGCCATCCGAGGCTAATCTTGTTAAGCGGCCTGTCTGGTGTTGCTGGAGGCGCTCCTTAAGATAGGCTGGGCCGGAACCATATAGGGTTTTAAAGGTCAAAACCAACACCTTGGATTTGGCCCGGAAAACAACTGGTAACCAGTGCAACTCCTTCAGCACTGGAGTGATAGGATCTTGCTGGCGGCTGCCTTTAATCAGGCGAGCCGCCACGTTCTGTACCAGCTGCAGCTTCCGAACCGTCTTCAAGGGTAACCCCACGTAGAGCACATTGTTGTTGTTGTTGTTGTTCAGTCGTTCAGTCGTGTCCGACTCTTCGTGACCCCATGGACCATAGCACGCCAGGCCTTCCTGTCCTGCGCTCTCTCCCGGAGCGTGCTCAAGTTCATATTCATTGCATCGGTGATGCTATCTAGCCATCTCATCCTCTGCCGTCCCCTTCTCCTTTTGCCTTCAGTCTTTCCCAGCATCAGGGTCTTTTCCAGGGAGTTTTCTCTTCGCATTAGGTGGCCAAAATATTGGAGCTTCAGCTTCATTATCTGTCCTTCCAATGAGCAGTCAGGGTTGATTTCCTTTAGGATGGACTGATTTGACCTCCTTGCAGTCCAGTCTTCTCCAGCACCACAGTTCAAAGGCATCAATTCTTCGGCGCTCAGCCTTCCTTATAGTCCAGCTCTATGCTGTAAATATTGTTCTTTACAGCATCGGATTTTCTTTTCACCGCCAGACACATCCACAGCTGAGTGTCCTTTCGGGTTTGGCCCAGCCGCTTCACTCTTTCTGGCGCTACTTGGAAATACCCTCTGCTCTTCCCCAGTAGCATATTGGACACCTTCCGACCTGAGGGGCTCATCTTCCGGCGTCATATCTTTTAGCCTTGTGATACGTTCCATGGGGTTTTCTTGGCAAGAATACTGGTGTGGGTTGCCATTTCCTTCTCCAGTGGACCACATTTTGTCAGAACTCTCTGCCATGACCTGTCCGTCTTGGGTGGCCCTGCACGGCATAGCTTATGGCTTCACTGAGTTACGCAAGCCCCTTCGCCACAACAAGGCAGTGATCCATGAAGGGGAGAGCACATTACAGTAGTCTAAATGAGAGGAGACCAGGGCATGTACTACCGATGGGAGCAGATGATCGGGAAGGAAGGGGCGCAGCTGCCGTATCAGATGGAGTCGATACAGCACTGTCCGGCTCACAGCTGCCACCTGAGCCTCCATGGACAGCTGGGAGTCCAAAATGACCCCCAGGCTGCGGACCTGGTCTTTCAAGGGTAGCTGTACCCCATTCAACACCAGGTCAGCATCCCCCAACCTCCTCTTATCTCCCACCAAAAGTACCTTGGTCTTGTCAGGGTTCAGCTTCAGCTTATTCCTCCCCATCCAGCCACTCACCGTCTCCAGACATTTGGACAGGGATTCTATGGCCAACCTTGGTGAAGATTTGAACGAGAGGTAGTGCTGCATCTCATCTGCATATTGATGACACTGCACCCCAAACCTCCTGATGATAGCCCCCAGCGGCTTCACATAGATGTTAAATAGCATCAGGGAGAGGATGGAACTCTGTGGCACCCCACAGGTGAGTGGCCATGGGTCCGAAACCTCCTTTCGCAGTGCTACCCTCTGGTACCTGCTGGACAGGAAGGACCGGAACCACCGCAATACGGTGTCTCCAATGCCCAACCCCTCCAGGCGGTCCAGGAGGATACCGTGGTCAACGGTATCAAAAGCTGCTGAGAGGTCGAGGAGAACAAGGAAGGAGCATTCACCCCTATCCAGAGCCCTCCTCATATCATCCACCAAGGCGACCAAGGCCGTTTCTGTCCCATGCCCAAGTCTGAAGCCCGACTGAAATGGGTCTAGATAATCGGTTTCTTCCAAGTGTGCCTTCAACTGCATCACCACCACCCGCTCAATCACCTTGCCCCAAAATGGCAGATTTGAGACCGTGCGAAAGTTGTTCAGAACTTGAGGATCCAAGGAGGGCTTCTTTAAGAGCGGTCTTATCACTGCCTCCTTGAGGGCTGATGGCATCACTCCCTCCTCAAGGGAGGCGTTCACCACCGCCCTGATCCCGTCACCCAGTCTCTCTCTGCAGCCCATAATGAGCCAAGATGGGCAAGGATCAAGTAAGCAGGTGGTCGGCCTTACAGTTGAAAGCACTTTGTCCACTTCATCAGAAGGAAGAAGCTGGAACCGATCCCACAAAACCGGTTTGCCACAGGCCTCCTCTTGCTCACTAACTGTATCCACAGCTTGCGGAGTAACACTCCTAACCTGATCGATTTTATCTGCAAAGTGCCTTGCCAAGGCCTCACAGGAGGCCTTAGAATGCTCCAGTGGTTCCAGAGCCACTGGACCAACCAGGCTCCGGACCACTTGGAACAGCCTCCTGGGACAGCACTCTGCAGATGTGATAGAGGAATGAACCTAGCCTCCCTTGGCGGAGAGTTCCAATTAACCTATACTGTTAACATTTTAATTTGTTGAGCTATTCCATTCCTTGGCTTTAGTTTTCTGTTGTTCAGCTGCTTTCCCATTAATGTTTTATGCTCCTTCTAATCACTGCTCACAAGTTTGGCTAGTTTGCTGGTGTGGTTATTCAGCATATATGTGAAATGACGGTTGTTGCTTGCCCGGAGTGTGTGGGCAAGCAGCTAACTGCAAGGCTGTTTAATTACATGAAATCAAATAAGCAAAATATGAGGACCATGGTTACCAAGTGGTGTGCATATAACAGGATGGGGAGCTGATCATCTGTATCATCTGTCCACATGCAAGGACAATTTTAGTACGTCTCATATACCAGGAATGGGAAGCCTACAGGGTTCCCCATCCAACCTGCCAACATCTTCCCTGGGCCATGGCCCCTTATTTTTGCAGGGAAAAGCTCTTTGATCAGCTGCTGTTCTCAGCTGGGGAGAGTGGGTGCAGCCTTGGGAGGAAGCTGCTGAGTGATCAGTCCTGCGTGCTTCTGACGCTTGTCCTGCAGAGGCTTGCCTTGCTTACTACTGAGTAGACATGCAGAGGCTTGGTACTTGGGATGCTATCTGAAAGTGCTGAGGAGTGATTCAGTCCTGCTTATGTCTGAATAGACATGCAGAAGCCTTGTCCTGTTTACCTCTGAGAAGACTTAAAATTGGTAATAATCACATTATAACCCCACCCACTCTGCCTTTGGCCATGCCCACAGATGGAATGCAACCCCCTGAAACATTTCCCATATGGGAATTTGGCTCTCAGGCTGAAAAAGCTTCCTTACCTGTGTCATATACCATGCCATACTTCACATGATTACTAAATGTGTGGATGCTACAGAAAACTAGCTCCTTTCATGGCTGTAGTTGTGTAAGCTTCCACTGGTAAATGGTTGTCTTTATTCATCCATTGTAGAAACACTATAATGTGGTATGGGAGAGAGTTGCATTACAGAGAGTAAGAACAGATTTTGAGATAGTGAGACAAATACGTAAATATAAAGAAAAAGCAGCAAAGGCATGTATAGCTTGTGGCATTTATATTGCATTCAGTAGGGAAAAAATGAACTAGGAGAGATTCAAAAGAACAGTCCATGCGTGTTGATTTAGTTCTGGAGAGTTTGGTTTTGTGTCAATTTGTAAATTATTCCATCATGGAGATGGACAAATGTGTAGATTGCTTTTGGGTGCTGGTTATAGTATTTTCTTCTTGGCTGTAAACTAGAGAAGACCATTTGGGTAGAGACATTGCACTCCTTATTCCCTTTTAGTGCTTTGTAATCAAAGTGGCTGTCACAACTCTAAGAAATGATGTGCTCATAAGAAATCCTACTGAGCAGCTGTGGGATCTGGAAACTTTGCATTAAACAGGGGTAAGGCTGTAACATGCCACACAACTTGTGAGTTTTGCTTGATTTTTATTTCCTCCTTTTTTGTCTTGCAGGGCTGCCTTAATATAGATCATGAGCAGGTAATGCACAAGGAGTGCTGTTGGGAATCATGTCAGACGAGTCAATCTCAGGGAGTGATCCGGATGTGGACCCGGACTTGGAGCAGGAGGATATGGAAGAGGAGGAGGAGGAGGAGGAGGAGGAAGATGAGGATGAAGCAATGGAGGAGGACAATGATGGGGATGATGAGGAAGACTTACTTGATGAGAATGGTGAGTAATGGGCATGAGAGCTAATGAATGATTTACTTGTGTGTACTTATTTGTACTGTTAAAAGTCTATGAATAAATTCTTTGATTTTATGCAAGAGGCAGATTTGTTCACTCTGGAATTCATATATATACCAGTTTTTGAACATTTTAGTCAGTAGGTGTATAATGGGGCAACCCAGTCCTGACTTGGTGGCTTGGACTGCTGTAGCTAAAACAGTATTATTTCCAACTTTGGTAAGCAGGGCAGAGCCATTTAGCTCTTCACCTGCCAGGGAAGTCCCTGTCTGGCAGTAGCATCTTGAGAAAAATGTGCTTATGTTTACTACTATCTGAGATAGGTCTGTTGTGACCACACCAGTTATACTTTTTCTGTAGGACAGTTGGTTTGTCCTTCAGACTGCAGACGTGAATGAATGAGAGAGGCCAAAAGCAGGGCTGTGTGTACTCTATGCAAAAAATATTAAGATTATGTGCCCAGAAAAGCTGTCTCCTGTGACATAACTTATGCAGATCTTCTCAATTTGCATAATTTCCTCTTTATAGTTCTGCAATTTTGATTGTTTTGCAAAGTTTAATCCAGGTTGGAAATCATGGGGAAGGCTCATGAGCTATGCAGAGTCCCAAAGTCCCACCCACAACCACTAGAAACCTTATTCAGGCTTCTTTCAGCAATTGTTGCTCACATATAGAAAGCTAAATTAGAACATAAGGACACAAGAAGATTTGTAGTGGGTTGGACCAAATATCACTCTTGTTCTGCATTCATTGTTTCCAGTACTGACCCACCAGATAGATGCATCTGAGAAACTCACAATAGGGTAATGAAAGTGATTACCTTTCCCATTTTGTTGTCCCCAGAGCCCAGTATTTGGAAGAATACTGCCTTCTGGTTCAATTTTAACTACCATGACTAATAACTATTAATAGTCAGAGCCTTTATAAATCTGTCCAAATGTTTTTAAAAAGTTGTCTAAGCTTTGCATGTAACAACCAACCATGTGTTAATTAACCCTCTTGCCCACTTCCTCATGCTAACTCACCACTTCTGCTTTGCATCCAGTTTACCGAACAACCCTGGAATGCCCTGTTTCTGAGTTGTTCACCATGATGTCCAAGCCCGGCACTCTGGGTTATTGAGGGAGAAACAAACCAGAGTTTTAACTCAACAACAAGCCGTAGGTTTTCCCTCAACAACCTAGAGTGCCAGATTCAGATGTCACAGTGAAAAATCCAGGAATGGGACATCCTTGGGTTGTTTGCTAAATCGATGCAAAGGGGAAGCAGCAGGTGGGAGGCAGTGCACTCACTTGCTCCCACACAGCCTTGACAACCCATAGGTTGTCACGTCCGAACCGGATCATTCTGTGAGTTTATTGCATTGCTGCAGAATCATGACACACAGACAGTCCTCATTCAACAATAGAGAAAGGGGAATGCATGTCCATCTTTACCTGTTACTCAAGGTTCTTTCAGATGCCTCCCTGCCCCCCCCCCATCGTTTTGTACTTGCTTCTGAAAGATTTCTTCCAAAGTACTTTTTGTGGTTGAATGGGTTGAGGAGGAGAGAGAAGACAAGGATCTGTTGCTGGAGTTGTGGAATTTTAAAGGCAAGAGTGGAAAATAAGCACCCAGTTAAAGAGATTCTATCTATTTCTTTTCAGTATTCAAATACCACCCAACCAAAGTTCTCCAGGCAGTTTATAGGTAAAAACAATAAATCCATTAAATGCAATATACAACATGAAAATAAAATTTTAAACAGAATAAAACTAGTACCAATAAAACCAACTTCTTTGGTCTGGCCAGTAGCAGTTCCTTTTTTCTGAGCTCATGCCGTATCTCATTTTCCTGCAGCTTTCAAAAGAGCACATCTTATCACAGCAGCTAACTGAATTCCTGCTGCTGCACCTGCTTGCAACAAATACAACTCTAGGAATCAATATCCTCTATTACCTAAAGGTGATCTCCTTCCCCTTCCTTCCAGAAACAGCTCCAAACTCAAAATGCTTGTAAGGACTTTTCAGCTATTTTAATTTCAACAGATGAAGTCAGTGGCTGGGTTCGCACGTTGATCTATTGATCTAATGTATCTTTTACTGATAGACTTTTAGGGATGTGCCAAGTCATGTTCAGTTTCCCAACATGTGAGTAGACTCACCATATCATAATATGGAAGAAAACGTTTAGAAGTTTAAAAATAGTTTGGGTTTTGTTCTACAGGGTCCTGTGTTCCTGGTCTTGTTCTGGTTAGATGGTGTAGCAGTCAATTAATGTAGTTCTAATCTAAAACCCACATGTGAAAAAAATACTGCAGGTTATTGCAACAGAACAGCATGTGGGTTATCCCACCTACATTTCTTTTAAAAAAATTAACTTTGAAACTTAAGTCTATAGAACGCACTGCCAAAGTTTTTAATTAAGTCCTCAATTAGACCTCACCATTAGGGAATGCTGCCTCAGCTATTAAACCTTTTTATTGCTGCCACTAGAATAAACCCTCTCTACCTAAAAACAAACACAAACCCTCAGTAGCCTGGTTCCCATGGCATAAGCATAGGGACTGACACTACCACTAGTGACCACCTCTCTAAATGAACAAAAAACAAGATGTTCATTAATGGAAATTATTTACAAAAGTGAATAAAATGTCACCCTTCAAATTATAGGATGAGATTGCTTAACGGTTCTTAAATTATATATGGTTGCTTACAATTCTTAGCCAAGGCTTTCCAGCTCAGTACAATCTCAGTAGCTTTTCCTTCAGATCCGATTTCCCAAAGCTCCACCCCATGAACAGGAGCAGGTTTAAGAATTTCCCAGAACTTCCTTACAAACAGGAACAGATGCTGTACACCAGTCTTCTTGTTCCTGTGAGCCAGTGTGGTGTAGTGGCAAGAGTGTTGGACTAGGAGCTGGGAGATCCGGGTTCTAGTCCCCACTTGGCCATAGAAGCTCACTGGGTGACTTTGGGCCATTCACAGACTCTCAGCCCAACCCACCTCACAGGGTTGTTGTTGTGAGGATAAAATGGAGAGGAGGAGGATAATGTAAGCTGCCTTGGGTTCCTTGCAAGAGGAAAAAAGGCGGGGTATAAATGCAATAAATAAATAAATAAATTCCTTAGTTCTTCCTGCTTCTTCTGGGATCTAAGATGATTCAGATGTGTCATGCAATGCTTGCTGAAGTTCCCTGTAGTCAGACATAAAATAGGAACCTAAAATAAGTTATATATAACTTTGTTTCCTCATAAAATTATAATATTTGGTATATTACATTTAAAAGTATAGTTTGTTGAGACAGTAATTGCAAATTTACTGAGTTTACTTTTAAACGTTTTAAAATACAATTTTATGAACAAGTGAAGTTATACATAATAGAACTTTAGGAACATAAAGGCTGTTTTATGTTCCTAAAGCCGCCTTCCCAAACCTGGTGCCCTGCAGATGTTTTGGACTACAATGCCCAGCATTCCTGACTATTGGCTATGTTGCCTGAGGCTGATGGCACTGAAGTCCAAAATCTCTGCAGCGCAACAGGTTGGAGAAGGCTGACCTAAAGCAACAAAGTGATTTTAGATCTGTAAAAAGCAGTTAAAAAGTATTGCTTATTTGTCAATTAACATTTCTGGTTTTCTCCCCCCGTAGCTTCAAAATTTCTGGAAAATTTACATCTCTAGTCTACTCTAAGTATGACTAAATCTGGATCCAGCCCTGCAACGTGATATAGGCTGTGTTCACATGTGATGGTAAACTGTTGTTTAGGGTGCAATCCTATGCAGATAGGCAGCTGCCTCCGAACTCGGAGGCGACTGCCTATCCAATGCTGCAGGATCGTTCCCTCCATGCTTCTGCCCTGCATTTTCGGCTAGATAGCCGATTGTGGCTGTCTAGCCACGGGAGGGCAGAGCAGGGGAGGAGGCTGCCATAGGACACATTGGATGTGTTGTACAGGCATTTCTGCGCTCCCCGCCCCAGAATGCCCCCTGGGAACACCCCATTTTGGCTGCTCCGCACGCCTCTTGCGAGCGTGGAGCACGGGGCTGTTACGTACTGCCTGCAAGGCAGAGTGGAAGGGGGTAAGGTTGGTTCTCTGGGAACCGAACTCGGAGCGCGGGCTCCGAGGTTGGTTCCCAGAAAACCAGATATCCTATGGCCGTCTAGCCGCTGACTAGCGGCCATAGGATTGCTCCCTCCATGTTATAAGAATGAGCTGCAGTGATGCTTCCATGCTCTTGGGCTTGTATGCCCCCACTCCCCCCACTCTGGTGCAGATGTGAGGAAGAGACACTTTTGTTTCTATTTTAAATTAACCACAGTCTAGGGCAGGAGTAAGCAACTTCAGATAGTCTGGAAGCCAATTTCCAGCTCCTGGGCCCTCCCGGGGCCTGCACTCCTGCTGCCGTACCACCCACAGTGGCCAGAAAAATGGTGTTTTGTTGTTACAGAGAATCAAAGGGGACACATTTAGCTTGAAAACAACCACTTGTGTAAGTGTACTGGGCAACTGCTTGCACAACGGAAATATTCAGTGGAACTCTGCTAGCACTATTTGAGTTTGCAGAATGACACCGTTGGGTACTGCCCATAGTAATATTGTCTCGTAGCATGCTCAGAACCAAAAGGTCTATCCAATCAGTTTTTGGAGGCTGTAAGAATACCTTTTGATATTATTTGAAGACTTCCATCCTTCTTCTGATCATGTCCATATCTGGCAGAAGATATGAGAGAGCTCCTGGACATGCATTTCTTTCATAGTGGTAATGTGGTTATTGAGTAACTTGCATTTCAGAAAAATGCAAGAGCAGATGGATTGAGCTGCTGAGTTTAGTTCCTTTCTATAGTGCACATGCTTGTAGCTAAGCATGCAGCTTGTGTTTTAGCACAAGAACCTGGGAACTGCCTTAAAAGATTGAAACAATGACCCATGTATCCCACAATCCTGTCTCAAACAATGACTGGTACTGGATGTTCACACTGAAGATACGGGGCCAGAGCAATCCATTTCTATTTTTCTGGTAATGTTGCGTTATTAGACCAGAATAAGAAGAAATTACAATATTGATGTTGCTTTTTGTTCACTATCATTCTTTTATTCAGGGAACATTTACTTGGATAAGGAGAACAAGGCCCTTTGCTTGATTGCAAAAAGAGTCAGTCATCTATTTATGTATTTAAAATATTTTTACCCCAATTTTTGTTTTAAAACTTCAAGGTGGCTCATGAACAAGACCCATCCACATCTGTTGCTGTTTGTAAAAAGGTTTTAAAAACATACTTGTTTTCTTTGGTTTGGGGGCAGTAATGTTTTTTATTAGATATGCTACTTTTGTTAGATAAATTTTGGATTTGGCTTGTTTTAACTAGTTGATTCTTAAATTTGTTTAAAATTGATTTATGATATTATAAACTTGTTCTGTTGATACAGAATTGTATGATTTATATTGTAAGCCACCTTGGGAAGACTCCAGTCTTGAAAGGGAGCTAAGAAATACCTTAAGGGTGCAAGTCTATGCATATTTAGACAGAAAAAAAATCCTACAACTGTCCAATGCTGGCTGGGGAATGCTGGAAGTTGTAAGACTTCTCTTTCTATCTAAACATGCATAGGATTGTGCCATAAAAGAATAAAGTAGAATACAATAAAAATCTACAATTACCAAACAGAGTAGCAGACCAACATATAAAATCAGTTAAGACAGCAGCAATATAATTTTCAAAAAAAACATTAAAAGCTCCCCCACCCCACCCCAGGATAATGTAGGCTAGGTAGTAAGGTCAGGCCTTTTTAAGCAGATGGAGGTTAACATCAAACTGGAAGGGCCAGTAAGGAGAGGATAAAGCAGATCTCCCTGGGGAGGGAGTTTCAAGATCTGTTTGGCAACAGGAAAGGCCCTTTCTCTTGTTTCCATCAAATTGGAACTGAGAAGACGGCTCCTGTAGGTAATCTTAATGTGTGGACAGGCTAATATGGGAGGCAGTGGTCCTTTGGGTACGCTGGTCCTGAACCATTTAGTACTTTAAAGGTCAAAACCAGCTCTTTGAATTGAAACAAATAGGGAATTAAGTGGGAAGTAATTGCAGCAGTTCCTGCTAAATTAATGACAAGACTCTTCAGTGCTATGTAATGACAGTTACTGTCACACCTTTTTCCATCCTCTTTTAATAAGGCCTGCTATTCGTAAACTGGCATTACTAGTTTAAACTCTCCTACTTCGGTCTCTGATATGATCAAAACTATCCGTTTTTGAACGAGAGTGGGCTAACTTAGGTGGCAGAGCTACAAATTCTTTTCAAAGCTGTTAGGTGGGTTTCCTGTACCACTGGAAATTATCCCTAGTTTCCCGCTGGGTACCAAGAATTACTCTTTGGATAATGTTATATTATGATTCTGTGATTCATGTCAGGCTTTATGGCTGCTTACATCCTGCACTAAGTCATTGCATTAAGAAATGTGAGTAGTTTATATGTTTTTAGTGCTTCAACAGAAAACAGAAAAGAATGGAATAAAAATGTAGAAACCTTGCCATCTAACTATTTGAAAATGATAGATGGATGGATGGATGGATGAAGGCTGGGTGGGTTAGAACAGAATGAAGATACATCTATAGCCTGGAAGACATATAAAACTGTCAGGGCTTTATGTTCAATATTTTTTAAAGGGTTTGTTCTGTTTGTGCAGTATATTAGTGCTAAACATTCATACAGTTTTACTGCTTTTAGAATGTATCATACAATGAAGTAGTTACTGCAGAGTTGCAGGTGGCTTGCTTTCTTAGACTGGGGGATCAATTTTCTGTTTCTTAGTAGATCTTGTAAAGATATTCATTGTCATATCCTTTCCTTCAGGAAGAAACACATGACTGAATAGTACAAAGTACCCCTCCCTGAGCAACTCCTCCATAATACTGTTGTCTTTGTTAATGTGAATGCATCCAGTCCATATTATAGTAAGGATGGTACATGTATGTCCTTTAGGTATGGAATAAGTATACATCTGGTGAAATAAAATAAAAAATATTTCTGGCATTTAAACTATTTAAATATTTCTGGCATTTAAATAAAAAATATTTCTGGTAGTGTTACATTAGCACAAGTAAAAGTGATTGGGAGAGAAACAAGAAGTACATGAGTATAGCAGTTATATGGGAATCAGGAGGGTATCAGTAAATTCCATTGTAGGCTCATGGCTCTTTTGGACTGGCTGTTCTGTACCAGCATAGTGATGACATTTTTTAAAAGCCTTCCTCTGTATTTTGCGAAGAACATTTTGTACTTGGCGTGTGTTTGTGTTTTATTCTATCCAGCATAGATGAGCTTGTGGACTTGCTTTTATCCAACTCTATCTAGATTTTATTGTACCAGGGATATGTGAGGAGGATGCATTGGAGACCTTAGTTAAACATTGCAAGAATATAAGGAGTATAGTTTCAGTTAAAGGAGGAGCCTTCCTTGCTAATTCTAGAATGTTAACTAGCTTCATGAACTGTGTTACCTGTTGTTACCTAAGAGGTTATGGGTTGTGGCTTGAACGTTGATGTGGGAAGAGAGGACAAGAACCTCCATCTCTGCCCCCCTCAGGGTTTCACAGACTTATAGTGTTATGGGCCAGGTTTCTTTTAAAAATCTGCAAGGCTTTAATCTAGATTTTCATTGAGGAGGAGGTTCTTACAAATCATGATGGTAGCGTTGCTTCTTCTCACTTAGAATCATAGAATAGTAGGGTTGGAAGGGGCCTGCAAGGCCATCAAGTCCAAACCCCTGCTCAATGCAGGAATCCAAGTCAGAGCATCCCTGACAGATGGCTCTCCAGCCTCGTCTTGAACACCTCCCGTGTGGGAGAGCCCACTACCTCCGTAGAGAATTGGTTCCATTGTCGTATTGCTCTAACAGTCAGGACGTTTTTCCTGATGTTCAGCCGGAATCTGGCTTCCTGTAACTTGAGCCCATGATTCCTTGTCCTCCACTCTGGGATGATCAAGAAGGGATCCTGGCCTTCCTCTCTGTGACAACCTTTCAAGTTCTTGAAGAGCGCTATCATATCTCCCCTCAGTCTTCTCTTCTCAAGGCTAAACATGCCCAGTTCTTTCAGTCTCTCTTCATAGGGCTTTGTTTCCAGTGCCCTGATCATCTTTGTTGCCCTCCTCTGAACCCTCTCCAGTTTGCATCCTTCTTAAAGTGTGGTGGCCAGAACTGGACACAGTACTCCAGATGAGGTCTAACCAGTGCTGAGTAGAGGGGAACTAGTACTTCCCGGGATTTGGAAGCTATGCTTCTATTAATGCAGCCCAAAAGAACATTGGCCTTTTTTGTAGCCACATCACATTGTTGGCTCATATTCAACTTGTGATCGACAACAATTCCAAGATCCTTCTTGCTTGTAGTGTTGTTGAGCCACATATCCCCCACCTTGTAACTGTGCATTTGGTTTCTTTTTCCTAGGTGCAGAACTTGGCATTTATCCCTATTAAATGTCATTCTGTTGTTTTCTGCCCAGCACTCCAGTCTATCCAGATCACTTTGAATTCTGTTTCTGTCTTCCAAAGTATTAGCTATCCTGCCCAGTTTTGTGTCATCTGCAAATCTGATCAGCATTCCCTGCACCTCCTCCTCCA
Source organism: Heloderma suspectum (assembly GCF_057233095.1). Lineage (NCBI taxonomy): Eukaryota > Metazoa > Chordata > Lepidosauria > Squamata > Helodermatidae > Heloderma > Heloderma suspectum. Next base: position 284,113,472 of record NC_139459.1, read on the forward strand.
AGTCATTAATAAAACTGTTGAAGAGCACTGGGCCCAGGACTGAGCCCTGTGGTACCCCGCTCGTTACCTCTCCCCAGTTTGAGAAGATCCCATTGATAATCACTCTTTGAGTCCAATTCTGTAGCCAACTGTGGATCCACCGGGTCGTTGTTTCATCTAGCCCACTTTGAGCTAGTTTGTTCATTGGGATATCATGGGGCAGTCTGTCGAAAGCTTTGCTGAAGTCGAGGTATATGATGTCTACAGCATTCCCGCGGTCCACAAGGGAGGTTACTTGATCAGAAAATGAGATCGGAGTCATCCGGCAGGATTTGTTCTTGACAAATCCATGTTGGCTTCGGTTAATCACTGCATTGTTTTCAAGGTGCTTCCAGATGGATTCCTTTATCATCTGCTCCAGAATTTCCCCAGGGATTGATGTCAGACTGACTGGTCTGTAGTTCCCAGGTTCCTCCTTTTTACCCTTTTTGAAGATAGGGACAACATTAGCCCTCCTCCAGTCATCTGGCACTTCCCGCGTCCTCCATGATTTCTCAAAGAGAATAGACAGCGGTTCTGAGAGTTCTTCTGCCAGCTCCTTTATTACCCTAGGATGCAGTTCATCTGGCACTGGAGATTTGAACTCATTCAAAGTAATTAGGTGTTCCTTGACCATATGCCTATCAGTCTGAAGCTGCAATCCTACCCCTTCAGCCTGTACTTCGTCTTTGCCAGGGGGGTCATAGACCCTGTTTTGGGAGAAGACTGAGCCAAAGTAGGAATTGAGCACCTCTGCCTTTTCTTTGTCATCTGTTATCATTTTGCCATCCTTATTTAATAGCTGAACAACCACTTCTTTCCTCAGCCTTTTACTGTGCATGTAGCTGAAGAAAGCCTTTTTGTTGTTTTTAGCCTCCCTTGCTAACCTCAGCTCATTCTCAGCTTTAGCCTTCCTGACACCATCCCTGCAATTCTGTGCTACCTGCCTGTACTCTTCCTTTGTTACTTGGCCTTCTTTCCACTTCCTATATGTGTCCTTTTTTGTTTTCAGGTCATCTCTAAGCTTTTTGTGAAGCCACATTGGCTTCTTCTGTTGTCTTCCACCTTTTCTTCTTGTCGGAATTGTTTGTAACTGTGCCTTGAGAATTTCGTTTTTTAAAAGCTCCCACCCATCTTGGACTCCTTTTCTCGTAAGAGTCACTTGCCACGGGACCTTGCTTCTCATTGTTCTGAGTTTATTAAAATCAGCTTTCCTAAAATCCAGGGTACATATTTGACTACACTCAGCTTTTGCTTCCCTTAGAACCAAGAACTCAAGTACAACATGGTCGCTTTCCTCCAGAGTTCCTGTAACTGCTACTTTATCCACTAAGTCATCTCTGTTGGTTAGGATCAAGTCAAGGATAGCTGATCCTCTAGTTCCTTTCCTCTACTTTCTGTAGGAGGAAGTTATCTGCCACACAAGTCAGGAATTTCCTGGAGGGGCCATGTTTTGCAGAATTTGTCTCCCAACAAATATCGGGGAAATTAAAGTCCCTCATTACTACTACATCATGCTTCCTTGAAACATTGGCTATTTGCTTTTCAAAAGTTTCATCCTTGTCTTCTCCTTGATTGGGTGGATAAATCAAGGAGATTTATAGTAGGCTCCGACCACCAGGTTCCTTTTATTCTTTGCTCCATTTATTTGATCCAGATGCTCTCGATGGGGCTACCAAGCTCCTCCTCCTGTATTTCTATGCAGAGATATGTACTTTTCACATACAGTGCAACTCCACCTCCCTTTCTGTTCCTCTTGTTCTTTTTGAACAAGTTATATCCTTCAGTTGCTGTATTCCAGTCATGAGAGTCATCCCACCAAGTCTCAGTTATACCTATCAAGTCATAATTTCCCTCTTGTATTAAGAGTTCAAGTTCATTGTTTGTTTCCCATACTCTGGGCATCAGTATATAGACATCGAAGTCCATGTGCTTCGTAGTCTGGCTTTCTTCCTCCATGTTTCTGAAGACTATTATTGGGTGCTATTAGAGCTGTTATCTCTGTTGCAGTGCATGAACCTACGTCCATTGTTACCCCCAACTTTACATCTCCCTTCCCCATAGGATTCAGTTTAAAGCCCTTCTGATGAAGTTCTTCATGCTGTGGCCAAACACATTCTTCCCATCCTTTGTGAGGTGCAACCTGTCCCTTGCCAACAGCCCATCTTCCAGGAAGTATAGCCCGTGGTCCCAGAATCCAAATCTCTCTCGTCGGCACCACCTTCGTAGCCAGTCATTCACCTGGAGTATTTTTCATTCCCTTTCTATCCCTCTTCTAACTACTGGAAGTATGGATGAGAAAACTATCTGGGCCCCAAAGTTCTTGAGTTTCCTTCCCAAAGCTTCAAGGTCTGACGTGATTTCTTCATAGCTCCGCTTGGCGGTATCATTTGTTCCCACATGGATGAGAAGAAAGGGATACCTGTCAGTGGGCTTTATGAGTGCAACCAACCTTTCAGTCATGTCTCTAATCCGTCCTCCTGGGAAACAACATACCTGGCGAGTCCACGGGTCTTTGCGACATACTTGGGTCCCAGGCAGCAAGGAGTCTCCCACTACTACCACTCTTCTCTTCTTGTTGTTGTAGGCCTGGGTTTCATCGCCTCTGTTTGACTGACCTCCAGCCTCTTGCTCACTCTCATGTAGTTCCTCTCTGATTCTTCCTCTGCAGACTGTCCTCCAGTCTCACCCTCAATACCTGGAATCGGTTCCACAGCTCCACTGCTTCCACTGGTGCAGAGTGGCATCTAGTTCTTCTTCTCCTAACTGTGACCCTTTTCCAAGGAGTATCCTGTACTCCATTTTTCCTCACCTCAGCATTTCCCACTTCCGCCTCATCTTGCTGTTGCTCTTCAAGCTTCTGGTCTTCCCTTTGCTGCTGTAGTTCCCCCATTCTGTCCAAGAACTCTTCGTGTTCTCTTATTCCCCGGAGGCTCGACAGTCGCCGCTCCACTTACTTTTTCTTCCAGCAGCATGATCAACTTGCACTTGTTGCAGGCATAGGCCATGTTGTTCTTAGGCAAGAAAACAAACATTGCACGCACCTTGCAGGTCACCACCACTGGAGAGTCTTGTCCTTCCATTGCCTCTTTTCCCTTTTTGTGTCTAGCTTTGTGATTGTTCTAGACTAGCCTGTGCCTGCTCCTCTACTCAGTAGAGGTTAAAAGCAGAGTCCCACTGGTGTGGAAGTGTGTGTTACAAGACAAATAAATGAAAAAAAAGTTAGTTAAAAAGAAAAAAAAATGTTAGGGGCCTCTCCTTTGACTTCCCCTGCCGAACTCCCCTGGCCAACTCCTGTTTGCTCCCCCTGTTCGCTCGCTCTCTGGGAGCTTGCTTGCTTCTGTAGTCCCTGGACCAGCTGGAGCAGCTTGCTCTGCTCTGCTCTGCTCAGCTGGGAGGCGGGAAACAGACTGAAGCTTCCCGCCCAGTCAGCTGCTGGGAGTACTCAGGCCACACCCCCCCAATTCAGTTGGAGCTCTCAGAAGCACCTGGTGAGCTCACAGCCGCTCAGAAGGATAAAGGGCAGCCCCCTGGGCTTCCTGCAGCCCACTTACCTCTTGGCCTCTGTCTCCTTTGTCTCCTTTGTCTCTTCTGTCACTGCAACTCCCCTGGCCAACTCCTGTTTGCTCCCCCTGTTCGCTCACTCTGGTCGCTCTCTCTCTCTGGGAGCTTGCTTGCTTCTGTAGTCCCAGGACTTGACTCCTTGTGCTTCCTGGCATAAATTTCTTTTCTGAGAAATTGGCACAACTTTTGGCAGAGTCAGAAAACATTATACAACCTGGAGAAATGACTTGCATTTACTTCTTTAAAAGGAGGCAATGATGCCAAAGGTCTCTTTGCCTCAAATCTGTTGGTTCTGGTGCCTTGCTGGTGTTTGCAACAGTTGGTCACACAGGATTTATACAAAATTTACTTATATTTATACAGGATTTTTACAAAAATCCTGTATAATGGATTTTTAAAGAAAAAATGCTTTGCTATTCTGGACCACTGATAAGTCTCCCCTCTATCCTAGTGCACAGAGGTATTTTCTCCCCACCCCCTTTTGCTGATTATTGTCCTTGAACATATAGAATAACCTTTCCCTATTTGTGCCCTCCAGATGTAGTCATTTCAGACTGGGGATGATGGAAGTTGTAGTCCAGCACTGCCTGGAGGGCACCAGATTGGGGAAGGCTGATATAGAATATAACATACATACAGAATGTAAAAGTCTGAGTGAACTGAAGCTGAATAAAGCAATGTGCTGTGTTCCTGTGGATGTGAGAAATATTTTTGTCTCTTCTATTTAACATTTCTATTACTCTTTTATCAGCAAAGCTGAAGGACATCTCGCGCCCCTTAATTATGAAGGCTATGTTTTTTCCTTTCATAATTAATTTCGTCTTTCCTGTGCTCTCATTCTTGCACTGACTTACTCATTTGTAATAGCCATGCTCTAATAGTGATTATTTTTGCTGTTGTACAGTATTTTTTTCATACAGTAATGTTAATGTTTTGTAAAAATAAACCAAATTCAAGCACATCGCTCACAAACACTGTTTATAATCACACATAAGAGGAAACTGATGTGTGAACACCTTCCTTTTTAGTAAGATCTTCAGTCATTAGTGATTTTAGTGACCTTCAGTTGATAGGTTTTTACTGCTGTTTTTACGATTTTATCTTTCTGGGTTTTGCTGCTCTGTTCTTTTATGTAATACTTTTGTGTTTAATTTATCTTGATCTAGGTATCACTTTTCTTTTTCTTTGTTAGCCACCTTGAATTTCTTTGAAAGGTGGGATATAAATATTTTGCATAAATAAGGAATACTCAAGGCTGGAGAAGGAACACCAGAATTTCATGGTGAAACACTTGCTTTTAGTTAAATTGTATTAGTACTGTGCTGATTAGCTTAATCAGGGAGAGAATAAAAATAACATTCTGGTTTTAATAAGAAGGTTCAGGTATAATAACAGCTAAACTATGCATATTTTATAGATTTGTGATGGGGTAGGGTTTATAATAAAAGCAAGGGGCAGATGTGGTTTTTAATCATGCTTGTAAGACAACTTTTTCTTCAGTAATAATACCTGAAACCTTCATTTCGATGCTGAAGGTTGAAATCTGAAACATTATACCAATTGAAACATTACCAATTGTAGTAAGTGCTGTCTGGATTAAAGCAAGGAATCAATAAATCTTGTTGACTCAATATAGTCCCCCCCCGGCAACTTATTATGTACACCTCAATTTATTATTATTGGGTTGCTTGTGGATTCAAACATCTACAAGCGTTACAGAGTGAAGGATTCAACTTGGGAAATAAAATGTAAAAGTGTAGCAGAGGTAAATCATGAGATCATATATGCTGGGTTGTATCCAATGGTGTCTTTCCATTCACAGAAGCCACTGCTGGATCAATGAACTTTCCATGAACAGAGGGACAGTGCTGGTTACAATCAAATGAGCTGGTTCACATGTAATGACAGCTCATGGATTAAACAACCCATGGGCTGTCATGCACGAGCAGGAGAGAGCAGGTGCACTGCCTCCCATGTACCCACCACTTCTGCTTTTAATCAACAGCCTATGATCAACCTTTTCGTAGGCTGCTGAGTGTAACATGAGAACCCAAAACACTGGGTAGTTTAGGGGCTAAACAGCCCAGTGGCTGTTCCTGCAATAAACCATGGGTTAACTACTGGGTTGTTTAGCTGCTAAACAACTCAGTGCTCCCAAGTTCGCATGACATGCTCAACAACCTACAAATGAGGCGATCGTAGGTGTTGAGTAAAAGCAAAAGTGGCGGGTGCACAGAAGGCAACACATGCTTTCTCTCCTGTTTGTCCCTGACAGCCCATGGCTTTTTTAACCCATGGGCTGGCACTATGTATGAACTAGATCTTTGTGTTTAATGTACTTGATCCAAAAGATACTGAAGTCAATAGACATTCTTATATCTTTGGAGTATGGCAACTTTGTATTTGGACTTGGACGGGGGGGGGGGGGATCAACTTCTTTCTTTCATTGTTATTTTTTAATTGCTTCTGGACAGATTGATATTTCGTTTTCTGCAATAGTGTGATCCAGGTAATGTTAAGCACTTTTAGTCCCATTGGTAGAATTGAAATTTTGAGTGAGTTTCCTTGCTGACTTTCAAGGGGAGAACTTTCTGAAAAGCAGCTGCTGTTAGAAGTGGAGCAGCTTGAGGAAAAAGTAGTGGGGATGAGAATGAACAGCCCAGTTAGTTCAGAACACTTGTGGTGTGAAAATGGAAGGACTGTTTGGTTTATTGAATACAGCTATTGGTAGCTGGATAGCATGGCAGATGATGGTAGGAAAGAAAATAATCCCATCTGGTAAGTAACAGTGAAGCATCCAAGCATACATGGTAAGCTGTATGGGGAGAAGACAAAATGAGGAGCAGAGAGATGTGGCCAAGAAAGTATGAGGGGCAGATAAGAGGGGAGATCTTGTGTAGAACAGGGAAAAAGCAGATAATCACAGTACAACGTTGATGAGGGAGATGGGTCATGACCTGCAAAGAGTGACAGGGATGACAACTATATCCCAAGTCAGATGACCCATGAGACAGTTATTTTTGATAGAACTCCACATTTAATTGTCAAAAGTTGAGCTATCTTGTTTATAAGGCTAGAAATAGGATAATGTGATGTGCCATTTTCCATAAAAATATTGAATCGGAGAAGCCTCAGGATTCTTTACAATACTGGTCAGTTGTTTCAAGCAGTGTGCTTATTTCAGAGTAGACACACATTCACAGTGAGCTAATGGGTAAAGTCAAATTAATTCTGTAAAGGTTTTGCTATACTTTACTGCCACATTTGGCTAGTTTCATGTTTCCTACTTTCAGTTGCTAGATAAAATGGATCAGTACCCCCTCTGTTCACTGAATCGGGGGGAAACGTATCCCTCTGTTATGTATTCTGAAAATAACAGATGTTACTTTAGCATTCTGTCAAAGGTAGTTAGATCTTGAGTTGCAGATGATGGTGCATTGTATTACACAGTGATTAAAAACATGTTTGGGTAGCAGAGCCATCACTGCACTCCACCATCCAGAAGCACGTTGCTTTTTTGCGGTAAGGTTTGACTATGAATAGAGTTGGTATGGGGAAAAGTATCTAAAGCAAGTTGGTATTGTAGAACTGCTTAAGGTACTAAAACAGGAGTGGGCAACTTCAGGAGAACCAGAGGGCATTTTTAGCCCCTCATGCCCCCCCATGGGCCGCAGTCCGCAGGGTGCTGCACAATCTGTGGGTTGTCCTGAAAAGAAACGGGGTTTGCCCCCAAAATTCAGCAGCACACGGCTCTGTAGCACTGAAAGGGTTAAATTTAGCTTTAGGACATGCTAAATTTGACCCATTTAGTGTTCTGTAGCATAAAAAGCACCATTTTGGGGTGAGTTGCCACTGCTGAATTTGGTGGTGCGGTGGGGGGTAGGAGGGGACACAGCAGAGGGTGAAGGGGGGCATATGTTGCCACCCCTGTATTAAGGGAGCCCATGGAAGCTTTGTTTGCCTCCTGTGGCAGAACTAGTAGTGTGATACATTTAGAAAAAGTTTCTGTCCACTTCTGTCTTATACTAATCTAAAATCACAATGGTTTATTTAAGCCACAGAGGGTTGCGGCGCATGGTGGTGGTAGTGGTGGGGGCTTTTGAATATTCCTAGAACAGGCCATGGGTTTTGTGAGGTTTGTTTAATCCTTGCATAAGCCTCACCACCCAGGTTCACACTACATGACAAGCTGCAGCTGGGTGGTGAATATTCAGAATGGCTACCCACACACGCTGGCACACAACACAGCCAAATGTGGCTTAAATAAGGGCTGTTCAATCATGCAAACTGGCCAGTTGTGTGAGACAACAACCCCCAGGCACGGGTTGCATATTCCAAATGGTGTCCACATAAAATCTCAACTCTTCGGCATTCTTGGCTCATTGTTGGCTGTGGTATCTGGGCATCAAAATACAATATTGGTGGCAGGCAACACTCAGTAGATGAGTGTTGCATGCCACTAGGTAGATTACTGAGTTCTCGTGTGACTGTAAAAGTTGTAGATTTCATTCACATACATGGAATTATATTGAGTTAGCAAAAAAATACCTTGTGCGTGCTATGAACAGAATTAAGGCTGCCAAGGTACTGTTTTGAATAGCATGGAACATGCTTCTGGGCTAACTTATCTCCCCCCCCTCACCCCCCCCCCCCGTGAGTTTCTGGAGTTTTTGCTCTTTGTTTCCTGTTGCCTGTTGGGATTCCCCTTGTGTGGAGCCCCAGCTGAGTTTGAATAGTTATGTAAGGATTTTGTTTTATTCCTGCTCTCTGCCACTAGTTCAAATGGATTGCGGGCTGTGTAAATGGTATCAGATGAAAACACATGCAACTTTGTTTTAACAGCCAACGGAGAGAAGAGACCTCCCAGATTAACACACAGTTTCTTTTTGTTTTATGAACTGACTCTTCCTCAGGAGTGGTGTTTGGGACTTCCTCTAATATGGCATATATACCGATCTCAGTCAGCAGGACAGAATAGCTTGTGTCTGGTCCAGAGGTACTTGCTGGCTTTTTTGTACTGATGGATTTGACTACCTGAGCAGGGAAGGAAGATAAGTGCCACTGCTATATAAGAAAAGAAAACCCTAGGCATATTTAATTAGTTATGTAATGACCCTTCTCAGCCACAGCCAAGTTAACAGGATATATATTCATTGGATGTGCTCAATGCAGGTTTGCAGGATACAGTGCTAAGTGCTGTGTATTAGTCTTTCTGAATAACATGAATTAATTTAGTCTTTTTTCCCACAACACTTTGGACTACTTTAGCAAAAGATATTATAATATTTTGTGATTATGGTACTCCAAAGAGAAGTGATAAATGAGTTGCAGTAACTTCAAATGTTAGGTCTGGGACCAGAATAGCTTATACTAGTTGACAGTTTGCCATACTTCCTTTTGCTGAAGTTACTGAACCAACTGTTAAAGGAAAGCTGTGTTGTCATCAACTACGTACCACTGGGCAAAAATGGTCCTCTTGGATGAATCGCAGCAATTTCCAGGTAAGACATGGTGTGTGTGTGTGTGTGTGTGTGTCTCCTTTCCATCTGCCCCTCTTCTGTTGCCCTGTCAAGCGATTTGTTGTAATAGGAATTGAGATGTGATAGGTGATGATTTGAGACTGCTTGTTGATATTCCCACTGTGAAATGTGGTTTGTTTGGAACAGAATATTTTGCAACATGAACTTTTGTGGTTCATAATTTATTCAGCTGTCAATAATTTGGTGAAACTTGAGTGCTTGATTTTCATGAGATTTTAACTACATAATCTCAAGTATAGGGCTCTGTGCTACTTTTTAAGTTTGAGGAGTTAGTAAAACAGTAAATGCAAATATATTTGATATCTCTTTTGTAGTCCCTTATTGCTTTATTGAGCAAAGATGTGGTATATTTTTCATTTGTTACTTAACGTGTTTTCCCCTTTTCTGATGTACTCCTTGTTTTTTATCTGGTGCAGTTCTGGGAGTTCGTACTGATTCTTTATTTCCTGGGATAGGTTACATGATGGGGTAAAATTGTATGTGTGTGCATATGTGTGTATACTAGTCTGAGGCATTTTCCCTTAGATACTTGATAATCAGGTACACACACACCACTGTTGACAAACAGCTTTTTGCTCATCCCTGGCATGCTGAGAATTAGGTTGGCCTTCTTCTCAACTGAATGAAATAGATTTTGTGTGGTGGTGGGTTGTCCTTGTGACGAAAGTTCTAAAAATCTGATGTGAAAAAAGTCATGTTTAGAACATTTCATTTAGCTGCTCATGCTTGCTGTTGTGTTTCTTTTGTAATTTAATCCACTGTTAATGTTAGCCTAACCTAGGTTCTAGTTCATATAAAGAGGATTTCCTTTCCTAATGTTCATGAAAAAGGAAGGGGCATGAAGTATTTCGCTTTTTAAACCTTCATAGGAGTGAGTTTATATGGATTTCATTTTGAAGTTGACAAAAGTAATTAAGGGAGCAGTCCTATAGCCACTAGATACTGTCTAGAGAGCCATAGGATTTTTTGGTTTCTGGGAACTGAGGTCGGAACCAGGGCTCCAAACATGGTTCCCAGAAACTGCGTGCCCCTCCCCCTCATAGCTGGCATGGTTCTTTCCATGCCGGCTATGTCTGCATGCTCAGAAATGGAGCACAGAAACAGCAAAAAAGGGACAGAGGGCGGGGAGGAGACTGTTGAAGCCGTTTTATGCAGCTTCCTATGTGCCGCATGGCCTCCTTCCCTCCCCAAAGCCATGACTCGAAGGCCAAAATCAGCTGTCTAACCAAAAATGCAGGGTAGCTGGAGCACGGAGGTGAGGATCACTTCCATGCTCTGGTCACCCTGCATTGAATACTCTGCGGCCTCCTGACTTCGGAGGCTGCCGACTATCACAGTAGGATAGGACCCTAAGTGAAGGTGGTCAGTGGAATATATGGGTTAGCTCCAGGGAGCTCTTCCTCTTTTGCATCCAGAAGAGCTCCTTCTGTTTGTGGAATGGACTAAGATCCAGTGGAGGCTCCTGCTGGAGGAAGTGGGGAGACTGTTTTCGCTACAGCCCCCCACATCTTCCCCGCACCTCTGGAGTGTCTCCCAATCCTCCAGAATAGCTTTTTAGAGAGCACAGACAACTACACAGGAAAGAAGGCATTGGTGAAAATTGCCCCCCCCCTTTCCTCCAGTGGGAGCATCCTATCAGCAGAGGTTGAGTTATGGGATCTCTGGATCCCAGCCTATGTGCATTTTCTTTATAACTCCATTTTATATTTGTACATATAGCTGAGAAAACATATAGGCAGGGTGAGTAATCTAATGCCATGAATCCAGCAATTGCAAAAGTGAAGGGAATTATATGATATGATCAACTCTGGATATATTTAATAGAAATTATATGCACAGTTTAGTTTGGATAGCCTGACTGAGAAAGTTGTATCGAAAGACATGCATTTTAACTGATTTAGCCCACTTGAAGTCAATATGGCTTGAATGGTAGCATGCCTGCTTAAGTGGTTTATGGGTCAATTTAAAGCATTAGATGAAAAGAGATTGTACATTCAGTGTCAGGGTCTGGAAAAGTACAATATATATTAATGGAAAAGGCCCACAATTTCTGGGAATGACCCAGTTAATTAATTAGATTGCCCAAAATGATAAAAATAGTCACTCATTGGTATAGTAACAATACAGAAAGCTGCAAAGGGAAGTTACTGCAATTTATATTTTTGTAACTTGACTGTCTAACAGACCATGCTGAGTTCAAATATATCTACACATCAACACCATGTAATACATCGTATTGCTTTTATAGTTACCTTTTGGGGGGATCTTCTAATGTCTTATATAACTGTACTTTACAAAGCATTAATTGTTTCCATTTTATCACATAGAAGCTGCTGTAGAGATAGGCTAGGTAATTTGCAGAATGTCATATAAGTCAGCGATAGAGCTGAAGTCAGATTAAAAAGTCTATCCCTTGCCCTGCTCAATTGCTTCAAGTAAATCTTTCCTCATCTCTTGGTTTTAATGGCCATTATTGATCAGTTAGGTTCACCATATAGCTTTCATTAAACATAATCAAAATGTTGGGTGTCACAGATAATACAGTACTGTGTGCTATTACTTTTCTTTTAAAAAATGGGATATCTTACTATGGTGTCTGCTATAATGAACTTCCATTATGTTCTGTGGGACTATGATACTTTGGAATAAGGAAAACTTGTTCAAAGGACATCTAGCAATCTGAACAATTTATTTTGTAACTTGGTTTTCAACCTGTAAATTGCGTTCTAAACTATTGTTGTTTCACTATGTGGTGAAATAGTGAATTGTTGCTTTAAATGTTTCTTTGCTGGAATCATCCTGAAAGTGCACTGTGAATAAGAAATGCTCAATAACTTTAAGAAAGAGAAATGAAATCCTATATTTTGTAGCCTTGTCTTCCTAGAGGGAAAAATTGTGCAGGAAAGGCACACTCTTTTGTGCCGTTCATTTCTTTTTATTTTTGTTTTTGGGAAGTATGAATGGGGGCTGCTTCAGATACTATATTATCTTCTTACACAGAGAAAATTTTGATCTAGGAAAACATTTAGTATTGTTTGAAGAGTGGAGTGTGTTTGTTTTTCTGCCACTAGTATATGAGTTAGGAAGCCAAGGTGTGCTCATTAACTTCCTCCAAAGTACTAGCTTTCTCACATAACTTCCCAGAGATTCTCATTGACTTTGAAGCAGAAGATGGCAATTAAGTTGAAAAAAAATTCTCTTTTCTCCCCTCCCCCACCCGTCCCACATTTTATAACAACAAACTTAATCTGTAATTCTAAATATAAAGTAGAGTGGGGTGGGGTGGATGTGAGCTCATATCTTTTCATGATTTATGCTGCTTTGTGGTTTTAACGTCAGATGACCCTAGTGCCTTTGTTTCCCAAACAGTAACAGGAATATAAAATGCTAATGGCTTTGCCTGACTGATGCAGTCTTGTAGATAACTACAAACACATTACCAATCCTTAAAAACTGCCTCTTTTCTTATGTCTATGGGCTATTGCATCTCAGAATTCTGACTAGAATCACAGAATCATAGAATCATAGAGTAGTGGGGTTGGAAGGGGCCTACAAGGCCATCGAGTCCAACCCCCTGCTCAATGCAGGAATCCAAGTCAGAGCATCCCTGACAGATGGCTGTCCAGCCTCGTCTTGAAGGCCTCCAGTGTGGGAGAGCCCACCACCTCCCTAGGTCATTGGTTCCATTGTCGTATTGCTCTAACAGTCAGGAAGTTTTTCCTGATGTTCAGCCGGAATCTGGCTTCCTGTAACTTGAGCCCATGATTCTGTGTCCTGCACTCTGGGATGATCAAGAAGAGATCCTGGCCTTCTTCTCTGTGACAACCTTTCAAGTACTTGAAGAGTGCTATCCTATCTCCCCTCAGTCTTCTCTTCTCAAGGCTAAACATGCCCAGTTCTTTCAGTCTCTCTTCATAGGGCTTTGTTTCCAGTGCCCTGATCATCTTTGTTGCCCTCCTCTGAACCCTCTCCAGTTTGTCTGCATCCTTCTTAAAGTGTGGTGCCCAGAACTGGACACAGTACTCCAGATGAGGCCTAACTGGTCCTGAGTAGAGGGGAACTAGTACTTCCCGGGATTTGGAAGCTATGCTTCTATGAATGCAGCCCAAAAGAGCATTGGCCTTTTTTGCAGCCACATCACATTGTTGGCTCATATTCATCTTGTGATCGACAACAATTCCAAGATCTTTCTCGCTTGTAGTGTTGTTGAGCCACGTATGCCCCATCTTGTAACTGTGCATTTGGTTTCTTTTTCCTAGGTGCAGAACTTGGCATTTATCCCTATTAAATGTCATTCTGTTGTTTTCTGCCCAGCACTCCAGTCTATTAAGATCACTTTGAATTCTGTTTCTGTCTTCCAAAGAATTAGCTAACCTGCCCAATTTTGTGTCATCTGCAAATGTGATCAGCATTCCCTGCACCTCCTCCTCCAATAAAACTGTTGAAGACCACTGGGCCCAGGACTGAGTCTTGCGGTACTATGGTTGTTACCTCTCCCCAGTTTGAGAAGGTCCCATTGATAAGCACTCTTTGAGTCGGATTCTGTAGCCAACTGTGGATCCACCTGATCATTGTTTCATCTAGCCCACTTTGAGCTAGTTTGCCCATCAGGATATCATGGGGCACTTTGTCGAAAGCTTTGCTGAAGTCGAGGTATATTATTTCCACAGCATTCCCACAGTCCACAAGGGAGGTTACTTGATCAAAAAACAAGATCAGATTCGTCTGGCAGGATTTGTTCTTGACATATCCATGTTGGCTTCGAGTAATCACGGCATTGTTTTCAAGGTGCTTCCAGATGGATTGCTGTATAATCTGCTCCACAATTTCCCCAGGGATTGATGTCAGACTGACTGGTCTGTAGTTCCCAGGTTCCTCCTTTTTACCCTTTTTGAAGATAGGGACAACATTAGCCCTCCTCCAGTCATCTGGCACTTCACCTGTCCTCCATGATTTCTCAAAGATAATAGACAGTGGTTCTGAGAGCTCTTCTACCAGTTCCTTTATTTACTCTAGGATGCTGTTCATCTGGCCCTGGAGATTTGAACTCATTCAAAGTAATTAGGTGTTCCTTGACCATATGCCTATCGATCTCAAGCTGCAATCCCGCCCCTTCAGCCTGTACTTCTCCGTTGCCGGGCGGGTCATAGACCCTGTTTTGGGAGAAGACTGAGCCAAAGTAGGAATTGAGCACCTCTGCCTTTTCTTTGTCATCTGTTATCATTTTGCCATCCTTATTTAATAGCTGAACCACCATTTCTTTCCTCTGCCTTTTACTATGCATGTAAACATATATAGTCAAACTGTACAGTCAAATGTGCATACTGGAAGGTCATGTACTCAAGTTATGGCTGCCACATGCAAGTTATTTGAAATTGCACCTCTTGGTAACTCATTCATTTGCAGTAGCTCACTGTGCAGATCAGGCAATTTTCTCAACCTACCATCACAAAGCTTATTTCTTGACTGAAATTTCCCAGTCTGATATTGAATTGCTGCACAGAAGTGGCTCATCACGTATAGGAAATTATAGAGGCTACATGTGGTGGCTGTAATGTACGCGCTGGTGGAGAATATTACACTAAGTGGTGCGCCCTGAAAACTATGTAGATGGCCAACTGCAAAGCTGGACTATTGTAATGATTGTTGTTACAAATACTTTGAGTGGTTTAAAGGCTATATAATAATGGTGGGATTTGCTGATTTCCAAACCACATTACCCTATTTGCTCGTTATGAAAATGTGCAAAGGGAGTGTTTGATAGGATATGAAAACTGAGGGGCTTCCATAAGATGAGTTGTCTTTCATGCAGCTCTCTCAGTGGTTAAGTGCGAGACTCCTTGGTTATAGGGCTCTACGTTAGAGTATGCAACAGAGGGTGTGTTCTTTGTTTTTGTTTTGCTATCTTGGTGGCTTTGGAAAAGCATAGCAGTAATAGGTGTCTCTGTTTTTCACTGTTCTGAAGATTTTCATATAAAGCTAATGTGTCTGATAATAACTGCCAACTGTAAACTAATGCTTATGTGATCATTGCATAATGCAAATACCTGCCCCCCCAATTTAGTTTCCTTTTCCCAGACCCTGAAAAATCATGATACACTGGTATACGATACACTGACCCAGCAAAGGAGACATGTACAAAAATAAGGCATATGTGTGACTATAGGAGCCAGAATTTTTCTAGCTTAGGTGCCCAATATTTAAGTGTGTAGAATAAATTGTTTATTTGTAAAGGTCAACAGGCTCCAATATTAATGCTTGTGACTTCAACAAAGTAGGTCCTTTTATTGCATTCTGGCATATTTGGAAAACTACCTGGGTAACTGGAAAACTAGTTAATATGAGTAAGCCAGAAATTGAGATTTTATTCTTCCTGTGTACTTGGTAAAAGCACTAGCTTGTTGAAACACCCGAGCAGAGAGCGCTGAAAAACAGTATGGGTCACTGTGACCCTGTCTCTGTCGGTAAGAGAGTAAGATGACTGAAAGAAGAAATTTCAGTTTGTAAATGAATTGCTACAAAATTAAAAGTGTAAATTTCCAGGCTTTTAATATTTATCTGATGGCTCATTTACCAGATTAAGGCATATATGTGTTGGGGCATTTGGGGGGATTGAGTTTACATTTCAGATAATAGTTGGAAAGGTCATAGCGTTCTAGTTTTTAGTAGGATAACAGAATAATGCCATTTCCATCTTTCTCTTTCCACATGAGGCTTTCAGATCACTTTACAGACAAATAATTAAACATGCTGAATCTTTGATATCACAGTATGTTTGTGCCATAGCTGAGAATAAAAATTAGACTGTTAAATGTGCTTCCTAGTGCTGAATAGAAAAGATGTAGTGTTAGCTGGAATCTATCAAGATAATGTTGTCTTTATTGTCTAGATCTGTGCTGTGTGAATATGGTTATACTTAATATGATTTAGCTACCTGGTTTCTTCTTTTGATTTGTGAGTGTTGATATTTGGACACACAGTCATAAAAGCTTATATAAGTGCTCTTCAGTGTTTATGTAATTCAGGCCTCTTTACTATGTGCAGCAGGGAGGCCAAAATAAGAGCTCTTGAGTATTTGGGGCCTTGGTCTGCTTGCATAATCTTGGAGTTAGAAGATAAATTGCCTGTCACTGAAGTTGGCCTTTAGATGTTCCAGATTTTCTGTGTGTGTTTCTGCTGCTTCCTCCCACACTTTGCTATCCTGCTCCCCCCACCCCCTTTTTGGGTGTGTGCGCCCTATATCTCCTCCTTGCCCCATACACTCCTCCTTGTCCATATGAGATTCAAGACAATACTAAGGAATATCTCTAAAATAAGATAGCTAGGAAATACTGGCATTTAAATTTGGGGGTTAATGCCCCTGCGATTGTGGGTCACAGAGGCCCCACAATCTGGTACCCATTGTTGTATGTCAGTGTTCAAAGCAGCACGTGACCAGTTTTCCTGTGGGTCCAGACTGGTGAGATTGCTGCCTTCATAATATATTACTCCTATTCAAAAATGTGGGGAAGGGAAACATTTGAAAGAACTGCAGTTGAATTTGATCTTTTGTTCCCCCTTGCCTTTCTCTGTCTCTAGATTTAGTCACAAATAGAATAGAATTTTGGCACTGTTGATGTCTGGCAAAGTCATACGCCTGTGTACTTGTGTGACAGGCCAGAGAAATGGTTGTTTATCAGTAGACCAGCAAAATGGCTATCCATATGACAGGCTGCATTTCCATTTTGATGTTTTAAATTTGAGGGATAAAAACCAACAACTTCTCTTGAGCACTTTGGGAAGAAGGGGCTGCAGTCAGTGACCCTACAAAACCTGTCAAAACTACTGATTCTCCATTTCTACGTGTTGCCAATTGCTCTTCTTTTACTTACTTGCATAGGCATGGGTTGAAGCCATCCTTTTCTGTGGGAGAGAATAATTGCAGCCCATTACCTCTTTCCAACCTCCCCCGCCCCTACAGGAGCCCTTTTGTGCTGTATCTGCAGTGTATGACCTGGTTTGCATGCCAGGGTGGAGCTCATGATGAGCTGAGGTGCCCATGTGTGCCATTTTGCATATCTAACCCACACTTGGAGGTTGTCATGTTGTGTAAGCCTGGCAAGCGTGGGTTATAAAAGGGCTTCACAACTCCTGTATAACCCATGCTCTGTTGCAGGGTTTTGCAAGGATTGCATAACCCACGCTGGCTGGATTCACACAACACAACAACCCCTGAGCAGATGTTGGATATGCAGGCCATGATGGGCTGTTGTGTTGTGCAAACCGGATCTGTGTGTGCATCTTCCTACAGGAAACAGTGATGCAATTCCTTGGGAGCTCAGTGTAACCAAGAAACACAGACCGAGTGGTCAGATTATATGTGTGATTTCAGTAAGTAACGTTTTTCAGTTTGGTGTTTTGCAGATGTGGTATGACTGAGATTCATAGCTGGATACCAGCTCTTGCAGTTTGTGTGATGCAGAAAGGCTAGAAATTAGATTGTTCTCCCTCAAATAGCTCTTGTGTAGCATTCACTTTTTTGTGTTGTTAAGGGTGTGTATACCATATAGGAGCTATGCCCTGGTGTGTTGCCTTGCTTGTGATGATGACTTGATTTCAAAAGTGTTAAGGTTATGTTGTGGAGTGTTTTTGCCCATCTGAGGAACACATTTGTAGCTGGAGTAGAATTAGGTTCTTGTTTTTATTAGCTGAAGTTCTCGAGATGTCACAATAGAGGAGCAAGTTGAGGTAGAGTAAATGAAGTGGCTTGATCTTTAGCTATGCTGGGTTCTCTATCTAGTATCACAATGCGACAATATATTGTATGGGTTCCACTGTGAACTGGAATTGTTTGACACCTTTATAAGTTGAGGTTTAAATGTCACTGTGCCTTGGCTAACTCTTGAGAGAGTCATACACAGCTACTCTGTGTGTAAGAATATGAGACATAAAAATAGCTTTGACCCCAAATATCTTGTTTAAGCTTGTGCACAGCTGTGAAAACCAGTACAAGTCTGACAATAGAATGAAAGTGAAAATGAGGAAACAACTGGCAAAAAGAAAATTAAGTGTCAGTGAGATGATGGATGTAGGCAAAAGCAGCTTGCTTGTTCTACAGATCCTGATACTCCCTTCTCTAGCAGAAGTAGTTGAGGATAGTGCTCTCTTCCATGAGCAGAGGAGGAATGCATTTGGACTTGTTAGCTTCTAGGGTACTTTGAAACAGTAGCTCTGTTAGCATGTTTGGGCTAGGTAGGTGTGTCATCTTATGCAATCATTATATAATTAGTTCTTTGTTAGGCCTTGCCAGGGTGGGAGGGGCCTAAAGCTGTTGATTTGCCAGAAGGTTGAGACTGCTCTTTAATTAGCCAGCCTGATAAAAGCTGCAGAGGTTTTTTCAAAGACTTGGCACTCAGGTGTCTGGCAGAGAAACTGTCCCATCCTTTACCAGAGTTAAATTTATTTTTTGTTGGGCAGATAGAACCTAGAAGAGTCATGTGGGGTTTTTTTTGGTCTTTTGTCTTCTTTCCACATCTTTCACTGGTAGGGCATTCGGTGTTTTTCTTCTTGTTGTTTTTTCAAAAGTAAGGACTTAAGGCAGTGGGGAAATTCCAGGCTTTTAAATTATTATTCTGCCTTTTGTTCTACGCATAACCTTGTTGTGCATTTCTATATTTTAGATGACTGTAAAAATGCATTTCTTTGTCTAGTAACCCCACCTTCACATTGTGTCGAGCAATTTTCCTTTGTTTCTTAGAGTAAATGATATTCCTATGGCAACTAGAATACCTCCTTGCATAGACACACAGCAGGAGAACTATCATTTGCAGCTTCTTTTAAACATAAAGTTCTCAAACAGTGAGGTGAGCAGTTGCTAGGGAAAGCTCAATTTTTCCTCTGCCTCTTCCCCCCTACCCCCATCGCATACATAGTTTCTTGAACGTGCAAGAAAATAGAATATGGAAAATCTCCCTGCCTGATATCTGTCAGTATAATACAGGCAACTTTGCACTACTGTTGCTGATAATTATTTAGCCCTTTAAATTATTTAATTTCTTCTTTTTGATAGGATTGCCCTCACCCCCAGAATTTTACTCTTGGTTATTTTAACCCAGCTTTCCTCAAGCTGATATTTTGGACTACAACTTTCATAATCTCTGTCCATTGGCCATGAAGGCTTAGGTTGATGGGAGTTGTGATCCAAAACATCTTGGGCTGATGGAAGCTGTAGTCCAGGTTGGGAAAGGCTGTCTTAGCACGTGCCATGGGCACCTCTGCTCTTGCTTCTCTTCTTTTTCCAATGATACGTATTTGTTTCCATGTCTAAGGATTTGGGGAGACCTAAGCAGGAATGGATTGGGATGTGTGAATACGTGAAGTGGCTGCTCCTTGGTTAGGTTGAGGCCACAGAAGATAATCGCTCCCTCATCCCATACCAGGATGAAAGGAAATTGGGAGAGCCACTTAGAGGATTGTGCAGAAGAAACGAGGTGTGTATGTGAGAAGTAGGTGGATTGAGGACTGGTTATTGCCTGTCTTGTTTTTTGACACAGTGGAGGAAAATAGGTCAGAACTACTAGGTTCAATATTCTGTTTAGTCTCAGTGTGTGTTTTGTTTATTTCTCTTGCTGAAAAGATGCATAAAAGCAATAGAAAGATGCATTTGAGGGAGTGTGTTTTAGCTATGGCTGTCGGTCACTAATATTTGACTTTTCAGCCCTTCAGTATTCCACATGAACTATGTCTTTGTTTTTGACTCTGGGAAAAGTTTAATGACTCATCCTGCAGAATGTGCTGGTCACATGTACTGCTGTTGCTGCTTCCTATTGCCCTATTTTATCCAGTCTTTTGATCTAGTTATATAATTGTGAATGAAGGGGAAAAGCCATGGGTGTAAAATTGCTGTGTATAGTATTACCAAACTTGATGTGCTGGAGAAACATGACTTAACATGGATGGCAGAATTGTAGTCTGAGAAAATCCAAGAAACTAGATTTTGTTCCCAGTACTGGCATTCCTCAGGGTAAATGAGATGTAGCCGTTACTCTGTGGGCTTGTTTGTTGTGACATCTTTCTTTCCACATGCTTCCCTAAAGGCCCTGTCTGTGCTAGAAAACGTATCACGTTTGCACTGTGACTGAGCTTATGCTTCCAGTGGAAGGGAAAAAGAGAGAGGGGTCAGCTTTGGTTCAGCTGTACTTGTTGCTTATGGGAATATAAAATAATAGAGCAAATAACTGTTTGCACTTCATTACGTTTAAAAAAAAATACTTTGCCATAATGTAGAGGGTGATTTAAGTCTGTAGGTTGCTTTGGACTGAGACCCAATCAGATTGTTCGTTTATGAAAGAGGTTATGGGTGTACAGTGACATTTTGACAGATACCGTTCAACTTTGCCCTGTTCTTCTAGCCACATCCGGACTTGCACAAACAAATGGTCATTCAAATGTGTCTGTGTAAAAAAAAAAAAAAAAAGGCTGGGCAGGCAGGATGTTGTCGTCATTTAGGAGGCAACAGTGGCATGGTAAGTAATTATGTCATCTCCCCACATGGTTCTTTATACATATTGCTAGAGTGGCATTGGACCATGTGGAAGCTGGTAAGAACATAAGAAGAGCCTTGCTGGATCAGACCAAGGGTCCATCTAGTCCAGCATTCTGTTCACACAGTGGCCAACCAGCTGTTGAACAGGAAACCACTAGCAGGACATGAGTGCAACAGCACCCTCCCACCCATGTTCCCCAGCAACTGGTGTACATAGGCATACCGTCTCTGGCACTGGAGGTAGCACGTAGCCATTAAGCCTAGTGGCCATTGATAGCCTTCCCCTCCAGGAATTTGATTAACCCCCTTTTAAAGCCATCCAAATTGGTGGCCTTCACTATGCCTTGTGGTAACGAATTCCATAGATTAACCATGTGTGGTGTGAAGAAGTACTTCCTTTTATCTTTCCTGAATCTCCCACCAATCAGCTTCATGGGATGACCCCGGGTTCTAATATTATGAGGGAGAAAAATGTCTCCCTATCCACATTCTCCACACCATGCATAATTTTGTACACCTCTATCATGTCTTCACTTACTCATCTTTTTTCCAAGCGCTGTTCCTGTGCTGCAATGCTGCTGAGTAGGAAGAGAGAAAGCATAAGTTGAAATAGCATGGCTCTGCTAATTATATTGGGTAGTAACCAATGTTAGTCTTATTTAGAACAGACCCATTGAAATGAATGGGGCTTAAGTTATACTAACATTGGGTACAATCCATTAACTGGAGAGAGTGCTTTCCCCACACACCCCTGTGTAGTATGCCACTGAAAGAAAGTGAACTAGGCAGGAAATCCATGTGTGAGAGGCTGTGTCCACACTGCTGTGCCTTGTTTCTTTTTTTGTCACAGAGGAATCCTGTGCTGCAGTTTGTGCATTTGTAGAAAACCCTTCAAAGCACAACACATGAATTATTTGGTGTAAGTGCTCCTGTTTGTTGTCTCAAAGGGCAGGCTGACATACTGCCAAGTCACAGTATGTCAGTCTGAATTGTTTGAGGTTACCAGAACTTTTTTGGGTACATGTGTGGAGCTGTCTACAAAAGATATTTCGGAACTTTGGTTCTTCTAGAACAGGGGTCAGCAATACAGTGCCCGTGGGTGCGCTGGTGCCTGCTAGGTCCCCCAGCATGCCTGCAAGGCCCCTTCACTTACCTCCACTGCCCTTTCATCTCCCAGTCAGCATGCTTTTCCTTACCTCTGTTCAAGTCAATGGATTGATATCACTCCATTTAACAGAGGTGGGGAAAAGGACCCCCTGCTGAAAAACAGCTTGAGGGGAGAAGCCTAGCCCCCACACTCCATCATGGCAACAAGGTCCTTGGCTGTGGGTAGGCTTCCACTCCCCTCCAGCCATTTTTTGGCAAGGGCCCAGTTTTCCCACCTCTGTTAAATGGAGCAATAACTCTCGATTGACTTGAACAGAGTGGGGACAAAAGTCTCCTGCCAAAAAAATGACTGGAGGAATAAGAAAAGCGAGAATCCAGGGGCGGGGGAGGGGGAGGAAAGTGAGAATCCAGAAAGTGATAAATGTTGGGCATTTTACCTCTCACAGCAATTTGTGGTGGTGTCTGGGAGATTTTTTCAAAATGTCAAATGTACTCATGGGCCCAAAAAGGTTGCTGCTCTTGTTCTTGAATATGTAAATAAGTTTGGAGTATGTGGTCAACTGAACAAGAAGTCACTTGGTCTCTCTGTATTTGTATAAAATTTAGTGCGTGCATAAAAAAAGAAAAGGGCTAATAGTTGACTTTGCACAACTTATTCCAATTTTGTCATTTCAGACCAGTCCCATGAAGCAGTGTTCAGCAGCGATCTCGTTCAACATGGTGAAGATGGGGAATGGCAGCGCTCTACTTCAACTACCTCATCTCAGAGTGAACAGGCAGAGAAACTGTTGCAGAACCAGCACAAGAGCCTGGCCTCTGAGGACACCAAAAAGAAGAGGGCTCAGAAGCCTTCTCACATGAGGAGGAACATAAGGTGAACAGCATTTTTTTTTAATGAAAACCCCCCCAATAAGATTTGAGAGAGCATGGGATCTGAATAATTAGTTAGGTTGTTAACAACACACTTACGTTGAAATGGTGTCCATCAACCATGAACCCAGGTTTATGATTATGTCTTCAAGAGCTCTAGACAAATGCCAAAATGTACATGAAATCACATTGGTGAGATCCTGAAGGTGAAGATTGCAGGTATCCCTGGGGTTATCACAAGGAAATCCTTCCATGGCTTCAGAAGAATATTGAAAGAAAAATTTAGAAGACATACTGATTATTTTTATACTGATTGATAAAAGATTCCATTAGAACATTTATGCAGTATCACGTGAAAGAGTGGTCCTGGTCTGATGCTCTTTCCTCTGAACCAATAGCCTTTTTTTGAGCTGTAATAATTAAAACCTCAAAACATAGCCATGAGGTTTTTCTTCATGAAAAGTGTGCAGTCCATAAAGATGGAATATTGTAGACAGGAGTAGACAAGGTTAAGCTTGTGGACCATATATCTGATATGCTAAAGCTTCCCTCTGCCTTTTTTTCTGAATGACTGGCTCATAGGTGATTATCCAACCTGTCAACCAGCAGCTGTGTGAGACTGTCTGGATCAGTTGCACAACATGAGTCTTGGCACAACCTATTGTGTTCTAGAGAACTTGAACTATTGGGAGGGGATTTTAATCCTCCCCTCAGCAGCATGTACCAGCCCCTGAGTAGCACAGTGGAGCACCTTGCTGCTCATTTCCATGTTATTGCAACTTGAAGGCATGCGTGTATGTAAGCCACTGCCCTATACACCGACATGCATACATACCTTGCCTCAAGCCACTACAGTTCCCAAATCTTGATGAGATATTAGCCCCTTTCACACACACACACACTCCCCTCCTAACAATAACACTTGCCCTGCAGCTACAGGAGTGAATTGCCTCTGTAGAAATTCCATCTGCAGTGTTCTTGGACCTTTTTGAATCTTTTTACCAGTTTTTATTTCCATTTGGTAAAACTAAATTATTGAAGCTCAATGGAGAGATGTATTTTGGGGTAACGTATTTTCTGTTTGTGCCGTCAGAAAGCTGCTGCGGGAGGACCAGTTGGAGGCTGTGACAAAAGCAGCCCAGCAGGAGGAGTTGGAAAGAAGGAAACGGCTGGAGCAGCAAAGGAAAGATTATCAAGCCAGCATTCCTACAGTTCCCCTAGAGTTTCTCCCAGGTAAACAGTGCAGAGTGCTGGACCAAAAGTTGAACTGAAGATGGGGGAAGCAGATCATAATGGTACTCCTTTCAATCCTGTCAACATACTAAACTTACTCCATTGTTCCTCTTAACAAGAGGATTTGATATTTGTTTATTTATTACATTTATATCCCACCTTGTTTCCAAGGAGCTCCAGGCAGTATATATAGTTCCCATCCCCTATCTTATCCTCACAACAACCCTGCATCAAACCTCATTCATGTTGAGTAAGGCCATACTGTTAATAAAAGATGGACTCGTTGACTTAGTTTGCATGACACGACAACCCATCAGCAGTGGTTGGTTGTCGTGTTGTCCAAACCCAGAGCACTTTCCATGAGGTGGCTTACTTTTCGGCAACAAGCCACAGCAAGAACCCATGGCTTGTTGTAGGGTTATTTTTGCCCACAATGAGTTGTCAACCGAAACCGAGAGACCGATTTAATTGGGGGTTGTGGCGATCAGTTATAGAGCTGCTTGGCAAGAACACCAAAAAGGCCTGTACCGCTTGCTTTTCACAATCTCGTCAGTGACTGCCCTTCCAAAGTGCCGAAATGGCACTTGGGAAGGACCATCATTCATTCCCTTGCATTTAATTTTTTTTTTTTCAGTGCCTCAAAAATGCGCACTTAGGGTCATATTTTTTATTTTAAAATTTTAGTGCATCTTTTGCGAGTGTGTTCTTACAGTGGTCCAATATGTGTATCTTGCCTGGTCTGTTTCCTTGTCTGTTTTGGCTGTCAAAGGGAGCTGCAAAGGGGAGTAAGTAGCATACAAGGAAATTTTCAAGACAAGGTTGCATAGGCTAATTTGCATATAATTGAGATGGACCAGGGGAGAAATAATACTAAGAGGGAGGAGGGACCTGGTAGTGCAATTCAGAAGCACCAAAAATGGTGGGAGAAAGTCAAAGGAATAGGTGCACCAAAGCGGGGAGGGACATTATCTCCCCCTTGATGTTGTGATCCTCTTGCTTTTAAGTGTTGGACTGACACTTCTCAGTGTCCTCCACTTTCTCAACACTTCCCTGAGTCTCCAGCTACTCTGGAAAGGGGAGATATTAACTCCTCCCCCACTGCTTTCTGTGGCTCCTTTTTGGATCATTTACTGCTTCAGTTCCATGACAGTTATAAAAAAAAACAACCTGAGAAGGCAGCTGCACAAGACGGGGTGAATGGGGTCCTATTGTGAGGGGATCGGTGTAAGTACTGCTGGCGCTGGCACCCCATTTGTTCCTGCCACCCTCTTAAGTTTTTTTTTAATGTCAGTAAAAGTTGTGCATTTTTTGAGACCAGTAAGTAAATGGAAGGGAAATATGTGCACATTTAATGTCTAGTAAGTAAATGGAGGCAAAATTTGCGCACCTGCAGTAACGCAGCAGTTCGTGCAGGTGCTCAAATTTTGCCTCCATTTACTTACTAGCCATAAAATTTGCACACATTTCTGCATTAAAAAAGAAAGAAAGAAACTGTCAGGGAACCGCAGCAACTTGTTTTTTGCAGCAAGTATTTTAGCAACTGATAGGTTTCCTACCAGCATTTTCTGACATAACAGGAAACAATATCTTCCCACTGCATGAGCAAGCTGTGGTGGGCCTCTTTGCTTTTGCGCTCACCCCTCCCCTTACTTCTGAGCTCTGCTCACAGAAGGTGCCTCTAACTTTTGGCGAAACCAGTTCCCACTCAGGACCCGATGCTGCAGCCCACCCAATTCAGGAGTCTCTTGGCCCTTAGGAGTCGCTTTTGGTGGGACTGCCAGAGAGAGAAGAGGATGGAAAAGTCACCTTCCGCCACTGCCGTGTCCACTGGTGCTGCTCAGACATATATAATTGCTTCATTGAGAAATATTGTTGGCCTAGTCTTTCCCCCGTTTAAAAAACATTTGTTATCTATAAGCAGCATTTTGAGTAAGATTATTATAGATTTTTAGAGAAATATTATTATAAGATTTTAAAGCTTATCAGTAGTTGTCCAGACTCCACTAACTCAAAATACATTGTACTCCCTTTAACTCCTTAATATCAGATTTCTAATCTGTAAATATTGGGTAATGGGGTGGGGATACAGACCTTGTGTTTTACTGTACACATCATTTCAATACATCTGTACTTTTTGTCATTAATCACTTCAAATACTCTATTTTCACAATTTACAAAACAAACTCAGCAAAACAGTGCAAGAGACTGAAAGGAATATAAGCTGATCTATCTAGTGGAATAATATATGCTGTCTATAATATATCTCTGACCATGCTGAAGTGAGGCGACATATGTACGGGTTTGGAATAAAGACTTGGACAATTTTTTGACTGCTGTCCTTGGTAGCCAACCCAAAAATTCTTGTCACCAGGATCCTGTCCTTCCCTCTCCTCCCTGTTCCACTCCCCTCACCAGCTCCAAGTTTGGAGCAAGAAAAAATGGGGGGCAGGGAGCTTGTTGATTTGGCCCTGGCATTTTGGGCATCAGAAACGCAGCAATAAAAACAGGCAAATTCCTTTTATGTCTGTTCTGCAAAATGTGAATGACATCCAAAATGTGCCATGGAAATGTGAGTTTACAGTTCATCTTTTATGACAACAAAAGCAGTAATAGCACAAAGGAAAACCTCAATCACCAGCTGAACGCTAGTTTTTTTCTTTTTAAACATGGAACTTGACCATCATGGAAAATCTTACTCATCAGCTTATACTTCCAAATGACCTAACAAGTGTCTCAGATTTTATTTGCTTGGATGCCATTGATATGCCCTGCAGTTTAGATGAAAATCAATGCACATTTATTGATTTAGACAAATGAAGAAAGTGTGAGGAATAACCATTAAAGATGAAAGGAAAGGAAATTCCTTTTCATGTAAATTCATTACATTTCTGTAATGTTTTAAATACATCTTATATTATAAATGGAAACTTTATTTATATATTTATTACAGTGCATGCATTTAAACAGGTAATTATTTCCAACTTTTATATTAATTATTCCAGTTTAGTATAGAGTGCTAAAAAGTTTTAAAGTGGATTATTTGATGTTCTGCCATGGTATTAGGATGATATATATCTTACTTTAAATAGATATTTTGGGGCATAAGTGCCTGAGAGAAGAAGGGACGGAGAACTAGATACTGTTACCATAGCAAATGAGGTTAAAATGCAGTAAAAGTAGCAGTAAAACTGCTGAACTTCAAGAGAAACATTAGTTAAAATAGTGTTAATTTCAGAACAATTTTGATTATAAAAACTAATCTGTGGTATCAAATTTAGATAAGCCTAAAACTAATTAGTCTGGTGGTGGTAGTATTATTTAGTGTTTAGTATTATTTATTAATGTTTACTATTTTGGTTTAGAGGAGATCGCTTTAAGAACTGCAGAGGTTGTGCAGCTTCCCCCTCAAGTGTTAGCTGAAGAAGTCATCTGCTTAGACAGCACCAGCAGCGGTAGTGAGGATGACTCTAAAGGAAGACTCCATAGCATTAAAGATGGTAAGAATGGATAGTATCCCCTAACATTGCCTGATTATGGCCTACAACACTTTTGTAATACAGGTGGGAAGTTTTAATAATAATAATAAATAATGACCTTTTGTTTTGTTTTCATTAGAGTGTGTGTGTGTGTGTGTGTGTGTGTGCATATATATATATATATATATATATATATGCCAAAGCTGAGATTGCAGCTTTGCTACAAAGTCAGTATTGACTGTAGGGCAATTTTGCATCTATATACAGGTAAACCTGTATAATTACTGAAAGGAAAAAATACTTTTTGTTCTCTATTCACATTGCTCCAAAATCCTGGTGTTTAGGAGATTGTTAGAACTCATTTTTCTCCATATACTTAGTATTTTATATGCAATGATTTCATGAGATTGGTGCTCGTGTCTTTTTCTTTTTTTTCTTGTTCTTGTTTCCTCTCTTTCTCTGTTTCCTCTCTCTAGTAGAAAATTGAGCAAGATAATGATATATTGAAGATGAAAGAGTTGCAAGATATTATACAGGCATATTCAGTAACTGAATATTAAATTGAATATGCCAGTGTGATCACTTGCAAGTATTTGTTTTCCTTTCAACATATTTTACCTTGCTCAGTTTTCTATTAAAGAGAGAAAAGAGAATGAAGACACATAATGCAACATTTACATGTGTTGAGATAAGGCATGATGGATATACTGATCTCCCACATATGGTTGTCTTATAGAAGTGATAGAATTAAGTTCGGGAGAAGATGAAGCCCTCCAGATTGTTGACAGCAGTGATTCTGGCAATGAAGGGGATGAAGATGCTACTGAAGAGAGCAGCGGTGCTCATGTGAACGATGCCCTAAATCAGTTAGATGCTTCGGGGCAAGTAATTATCAACATCAACCATCCGCCAAACGAAGAGGACATTTACCTGGCTCCTCAACTTGCACGGGCAGTGAAGCCCCACCAGGTATTGGAGATTTTGGGTCTGGACATACAAGGACTCCAGCAGCTTTCCAATCAGAAGCTATGCTTTGGTGTAACATTCATTCATAGATCCTTGTGCTTCTTGCCTTTATGATGTTGTATATATGTATGTGACTGGGCACATATCCAGAATGGTAATTTGTTGAGTTCCCATCCATAATCTGTTCGGCAATGTTTGTAACTCTTCCTAGATTGGCGGTATCCGATTCCTGTATGATAATCTGGTGGAGTCCCTGGACAGATTTAAAACCAGCAGTGGGTTTGGCTGTATCTTAGCTCATAGCATGGGGCTGGGCAAGACCCTCCAGGTCATCTCTTTTTTGGATGTACTTTTCCGGCACATCGAGGCGAAGACTGTCCTGGCCATTGTACCCGTAAGTAGGCTGGGCAAAGGTGTGTGTTGGGTCTATTCACGTGGCATTGGAGATAGTAGGGAGAAAGGACCCACAGAACCTGGAGCAAGCTCCATTTTTTCCCATTTAATTCTTCCTGTCCTTGGGATTGCATAGAGCAGGAGTAGGCAATGGGGTGCTTGCGTGCACCAATGTGCCCCCAGACACCTTTCGTGATGCTCGCCAAGGTATCCTACCCCTCCCACTTTATTTATATATGTATGTGCGTGCACGCGCTCACACACACAAATATTTTCATACCAGCAGCTAGGATCACTGTGAAATAGGTTTTTGTTGGTGCTGAAAACTGGGTTCAAAGGAGTTGTTTAGTGTGTTGGGGCTCCAACACCACCTCTGCTTTGTACTTGCAGTCTTTTGGGCAAGCTACTTGTCCTTTGCCATGCCTCCCATGTAGCCATTTTGTGGTGGTGCCCAGGACATTTTCTCATATTCACCCACAGGCCCACAAAGATTGCCTACCCCTGGCATACAGGGCCCCAGTTCTTGTTGCTGAGGTGCAGATGCATAAGATACCCTGTGTTCTTCCTTTGTATTCCCCCCTGGTTTACTTGAGACCTAGGTAGAACTTCTGCCAGTCTCTGAAGTGGATGCAGTGTGAAATACAGAACTGATGTATCCCGCTACTCCTCCCCTCCCTCTTTTCTTACAGGTAAACACTCTTCAGAACTGGCTAGCAGAATTTAACATGTGGCTTCCAGCACCAGAAGCCCTTCCTGCTGACTATGACCCAAAAGAGATTCAGCCTCGCACCTTTAAAGTTCATATATTGAATGATGAACACAAGTAAGTGCAAGTAATACCCTTACAGAGGTGTTTCTTTGGCTGGGTCAGGAGCCACATATGTATGCACACATACTTGGCATGCAAATCAGCTGGGTGATGGGGGAAGTGGGCAGAGCACCCCGTGGGCCATGGGTTGTCCATATGTGGCAGCTTAAATAAACCTCTGTATTCAAACTATTTGGGTAAAATTAATCTAACAATAAATATATTAGGTGAAATCAGCAAAACCTCCAGCAAAGGAGATCGTTACCTTGTCGGAGTGCTGGAGCTTGAGCACCTCAATGATGTCATGAGCTAAACCGTGAAGGGACACCCAAGACGGGAAGGTCATGGCAGAGAGGTCAGACTAAATACGATCCCTGGGGAAGGAAACGGCAACCCACCCCAGTATTCTTGCCATGAAAACTAAATGGATCAGTATAACCAGAGATATGTCGGTATACCATTGGAAGATGGGACTCCCAGGTCGGAAGATGGTCAAAATGCTACTGGGGAGGAACAGGGGATAAGTTCAGCTAGCCCCAGATG
The DNA here is from genome assembly GCF_057233095.1 of Heloderma suspectum. Taxonomy (NCBI): domain Eukaryota; kingdom Metazoa; phylum Chordata; class Lepidosauria; order Squamata; family Helodermatidae; genus Heloderma; species Heloderma suspectum. The sequence goes on from NC_139459.1 coordinate 284,143,514, forward strand.
TGATGATGCAGCAAGCTCAAAGCCAAAAGGACAGCTAGCAGCCAATGGTGCTGGTGGTGAATGACGAATCCAATGTTCTAAAGATCAACACACCATAGGAACCTGGAATGTAAGTCTATGAGCCAGGGCAAATTGGATGTGGTTATTGGGGAGATGTGAAGATTAAATATAGACATTTTGGGTGTCAGTGAACTGAAATGGACTGGAATGGGCCACTTCACATCAAATGACTACCAGATCTACTACTATGGACAAGAGGACCACAGAAGAAATGGAGTAGCCTTCATAATTAATAATAAAGTGGCTAAAGCAGTGCTTGGATACAATCAAAAAAATGACAGAATTATCTCAATTCGAATTCAGGGTAAGCCATTTAACATCACAGTGATGCAAATATACGCCCCAACCACAGATGCTGAAGAAGCAGAAGTAGATCAGTTCTATGAGGATCTGCAGCACCTACTGGATAGTACGCCAAAAAATGTTATTTTCATTACAGGAGACTGAAATGCTAAGGTGGGTAGTCGAACGACACCTGGAATTACAGGCAAGCATGGTCTGGGAGAACAAAATGAAGCAGGACATAGGCTGATAGAATTTGGCAAGACAACTCACTGTGCATAACAAACACTCTCTTTCAACAACCTAAGAGATGACTTTATACATGGACTTCACCAGACGGTCGACACCGAAATCAGATTGATTACATCCTTTGTAGCCAAAGGTGGCGGACATCTATGCAGTCGGTAAAAACAAGACCTGGAGCTGATTGTAGTTCAGATCACGAACTTCTTATTGCACAATTTAGAATCAGACTAAAGAGAATAGGGAAGACCTACAGATCAGTTAGATTTGAGCTCACAAATATTCCTCATGAATATGCAGTGGAGGTGAAGAATAGATTTAAGGGACTAGATTTAGTAGATAGGGTCCCGGAAGAACTATGGACAGAAGTTTGCAACATTGTTCAGGAGGCGGCAACAAACAACGTCCCAAAGAAAAAGAAAACCAAGAAGGCAAGATGGCTGTCTGCTGAGACACTGGAAGCAGCCCAAGAAAGAAGGAAAGCAAAAGGCAACAGTGATAGGGAGAGATATGCCCAATTCAATGCAAAATTCCAGAGAGCCAGAAGAGAGAAGGAATTATTTTTAAACAAGCAATGCGCAGAAGTGGAAGAAGATAATAGAATAGGAAGGGCAAGAGACCTCTTCCAAAAAATTAGAAACATCGGAGGTAAATTCCAGGCAAAAATGGATATGATCAAAAACAAAGATGGCAAGGACCTAATAGAAGCAGAAAAGATCAAGAAAAGATGGCAAGAATATACGGAAGATCTTTATAGGAAGGATAATAATATCGGGGATAGATTTGACGGTGTGGTCAGTGAGCTAGAGCCAGACATCCTGAAGAGTGAGGTTGAATGGGCCTTAAGAAGCATTGCTAATAACAAGGCAGCAGGAGATGACGGTATCCCAGCTGAACTGTTTAAAATCTTGCAAGATGATGCTGTCAAGGTGATGCATGCCATATGCCAGCAAATTTGGAAAACACAAGAATGGCCAACAGATTGGAAAAAATCAACTTATATCCCCATACCAAAAAAGGGAAGCACCAAAGAATGTTCCAACTATCGAACAGTGGCACTGATTTCACATGCCAGTAAGGTAATGCTCAAGATCTTGCAAGGTAGACTCCAGCAATTCATGGAACGAGAATTGCCAGATGTACAAGCTGGGTTTCGAAAAGGCAGAGGAACTAGAGACCAAATTGCCAATATCCGCTGGATAATGGAGAAAGCCAGGGAGTTTCAGAAAAACATCTATTTCTGTTTTATTGACTATTCTAAAGCCTTTGACTGTGTGGATCATCACAAATTGTGGCAAGTTCTTGGTGGTATGGGGATACCAAGTCATCTTGTCTGCCTCCTGAGGAATCTGTATACCGACCAAGTAGCAATGGTAAGAACAGACCACGGATCAATGGACTGGTTTAAGATTGGGAAAGGAGTACGGCAGGGTTGTATACTTTCACCCTACCTATTCACCCTGTATGCAGAACACATCATGCGATGTGCTGGGCTTGATGAAGCCAAGGCTGGAGTTAAAATTGCTGGGAGAAAAATTAACAATCTCAGATGTGCAGATGATACCACTTTGATGGCTGAAAGCGAGGAGGAGCTGAGGAACCTTATGACGAAGGTGAAAGAAGAAAGTGCAAAAGCTGGGTTGCAGTTAAACCTCAAAAAAACCAAGATTATGGCAACCAGCTCGATTGATAGAGGCAAATAGAGGGAGAAAACGTGGAGGCAGTGACAGACTTTGTCTTTCTAGGCGCAAAGATTACTGCAGACGCTGACTGAAGCCAGGAAATCAGAAGATGTTTACTTCTTGGGAGGAGAGCAATGCCAAATCTTGATAAAATAGTGAAGAGCAGAGACATCACACTGACAACAAAGGTCCGCATAGTTCAAGCAATGGTATTCCCCGTAGTAACCTATGGCTGCGAGAGCTGGACCGTAAGGAAGGCTGAGCGACGGAAGAGAGATGCTTTTGAACTGTGGTGCTGGAGGAAAATTCTGAGAGTGCCTTGGACTGCAAGAAGATCAAACCAGTCCATACTCCAGGAAATAAAGCCAGACTGCTCACTTGAGGGAATGATATTACAGGCAAAACTGAAGTACTTTGGCCACATCATGAGAAGACAGGATACCCTGGAGAAGATTCTGATGCTATGGAAAGCGGAAGGCAAAAGGAAGAGGGGCCGACCAAGGGCAAGATGGATGGATGATATTCTGGAGGTGACAGACTCGACCTTGGGGGAGCTGGGGGTGGCGACGGTCGACAGGAAGCTCTGGCGTGGGCTGGTCCATGAAGTCATGAAGAGTCGGAAGCGACTGACCGAATAAACAACAACAACAACAATCAGCAAAACACCATTCATAAAACAGCCACCATAGACTGCTAGGTCTAAAGTCTTCTGAAATTGCGCTGTCTTCACTTACCTTCTAAAAGCTAAAAGAGTGAGCCGGATGGGCTTCCCTAGAGCTTCCTCAGATGAACTAAGTATATAGGGAGATTTGTACAAAAGACCATAATCCCACAGGTATCCTACACCAGCTCCTCATTACATCCAGAAATTAACTGGAAACCAATGATGTTGCTTGAGCAGAGATGCTATATGGTCACTGAGACGAGCTCTGCTCAGTAGCTGGGCTGCCTAATCTGTTGTATTTTGGACCAGCTGACTTTTTCAAATGGTCTTTGAAGCATATTATAGTAGTGCAGAAGAGACGTTATCAGGGCATATATGGCGGACGTGGCAAGGTCCAGTAGCTGTGCTATGATGCATAAGAGAGTAGAGATGGATGATTGCCAAGTACAAGTCCCTCCCTGTCATTGACAGGGGAGAAGAAAAGTGGTTTAAATAATGTAAGGCTATAAATTCACTGTTAACCTGGGACTTCAGTCCCATGATTTCATCAAGTCTATCTTTTAATAATAAGAAACATTAGTAATTGTTTCAGTGCTAATCATTCTTGAAGACACATAGAGGATTATACTGTTAATCAACTAATTGTAACTATTTACCTCCTCAGACCGAACTTTTAACAATATGGTAATAAACATAAAATTCTTTTTTTTGTTGGTAGAATAATAGTTTAATGAGGAAACTAAATAGTTTATCACTTCCATGGGTAGTGATTAACATGGCTCCCCATGATTGTTGGGAGCCATTTTCAGTTGTATAACAGGAAAATTAAGCTTCTCCCATGAAAAGATACTATCTCCCTAATATGAAAGAGTTTTCTGCTTATTCACACCAGATCCTCTTTATCTCTCACTACCCTGTTCTAACACAATTAATCCTCAGTTGCCATATATATACCTGTTGCATTCTGATACTAACAAATTATTTCTAACAATGACTAAACGTAAGATGAGCTTTGGTAAGGGTGTTGCAGGCAGGTGTCTGCAAAGGGTTGTACCAGTCCTTTCGTCATCCCTCCTGTTGTACTTTGAATGGCATAGGAGTCAGCATACCAAGCCCGAGCCACTCTCAGAGCTAGTGTAGCAGAAGTGAAGTGTCCCACCATGTGGGTTGATGGTCAGTGCTAGGGAAAGATGGGTCAACCTCTCAATTTTCTGGAAGGATGTTGTTGTTTGCATGGGTAGGGGCCCTTACCAAAGCACTGTATGACCGTGTGGCTCTGCTGCCATACTTTTGGTTTGATTGGGCCTGGCCAAGATTATTTACAGTGAAGAGGACTACCAGGTGGGCCTTCTCACTGTGTGTTCATTATACTCAAGGATGTTTGAGCTGTTGCTGAAGACTCCTTATGACAACATCTGGGAGTCTCTTTACGTTGTTTTAGCAGACATTGGTTTAGCTAAGGTTACCTGCTTCAGAAGCACATCCTATTTATGTTTTTTTCTTTTTGATTTGCTTCTTTGCAGGACCACAGCAGCACGTGCCAAAGTAGTAACTGATTGGGTGACAGATGGTGGTGTGTTGCTGATGGGCTATGAGATGTACCGTCTCCTTTCACTGAAGAAATCCTTTGCCACAGGCAGAAAGAAGAAAAGCAAAAAACAGACTGGCCCTGTCATTATTGATTTGGACGAAGAGGATCGGCAGCAGGAGCTCTTAAAAGGTGAGGTGCCAGTGGTCTTTCTCTAAAGGCTTGTTTTCAGTTCCATCTAAGAGAGATAATCTTTAGAGAGCTACTTTTACCAATATTTGGACATGGGCAGAGGGACATTCTGGAAGTGGGGAGGTCTCCTCAGGAATGTGTCGTGACTCATGCTAGAAAGATGATTAACTAAATAACATGAAATCTCCATTGATTAATAAAAAAATATTTAGAAACAAGAAGGTCCTATGATATTTTGGACTCAATGGCCATTTTGCTGAGAATTTTCTTGGTGGAATACAACTCTTTCTGGATGGATTTTATATTGATTATTTTTCCAGTTTCTATACTGTATTCCATGGCTTTAAGAAGACTGTTTTGTAGCATAGAGCCTATATTATTATACTAATAAGTACCAGTTTTGGTTGTCACTGTGTTCTATGAAGTGTTTCACTAGGGATTTTAAATCAGATTTTCACTAACCCTCACGTAAGACACTGAAAGAGGGTCAGTGTCATTCTGTCACCAATGTTCCCTGTCAGATGGGAATGGTAATCCTTGAAATCCATTCACAATTTCCTTTTTCCCAAACTTCTTACTGGATTTTTTCCACAGTTCTTCATTATTTTTGCTAAATCCAGAATAGTGGAAAGCAGGTTCCTATGGTTGTGTTTTTTCTTTCTCCTTCAGGAATTGAGAAGGCTTTATCCCGCCCTGGGCCAGATGTGGTCATCTGTGATGAGGGACACCGGATAAAAAATTGTCATGCTAGCACCTCTCAAGCCTTGAAGAACATCCGATCTCGGCGGCGGGTTGTACTGACTGGCTACCCCTTGCAAAACAACCTAATTGAGTACTGGTGTATGGTGGACTTTGTCCGTCCTGACTTCCTTGGTACCCGGCAAGAGTTCAGTAACATGTTTGAGCGCCCCATCCTTAATGGACAGTGTATTGACAGCACTCCTCAGGATGTCCGTCTCATGAGGTATCGCAGTCATGTCCTGCATAGCCTGCTGGAGGGCTTTGTACAAAGGTGAGACCACACCAGATTCCCAGCTTCTTAGTCTTTTCAACAAATGCTTTAAGTTACCTGTCTTTGGAAAGCAAGTGCTTGGCTGGTCAAATCAGTGAACTGGACTTCTAGGTCTGAAAACTGGGGGATATCTCATGACTAGCTAAAGAGCAATTGTAGTTGGAAGCTATAATCCTCACCGAAATGTGGTAGTGTCAGGATAGTAAAACAAATTATTATCAAGGTTAACCATGAGTTTTTCAATTCCTGCTTTACTAGCAACACACTGCAAATAAGCACAAGAAGCCTTAAAGGCACATGAACTCTTCTTATGGGTTTCCTGTCAAGCTATTCAATTTATCTTGTCAGGTGAGACATGAATCTCTGGAATTTCACTTCAAGCTATGCATAATAAGGTGCAGTCATCTCTAGCAATACTTATGTACTTTATGTAAGTGCCATTGAATCTACTGCCATAGTGTGAATAATAGCATGTCTTTATCGCATTTTCCTTCTGGGACTATGAAAATGTTTTACAAGGGCTTGATAATGTAAGTATTGCAAAATCAGTTTGAATTATATAAATATAGGGTTGTATTCAATATTAGTCTAACTTAAGTCTCATTCATTTCAATGGGTATACTCTAAGTAAGACTAACATTGGATACAACCTACTATCTCATCACAGACTGGAAAATTGAAAAGCAAATATTCTGGGTTGTATCCAGTGTTAATGCTACTTAGAGTACCCCATTGAAATTAATGGGTCTTGTTACACTAACATTGGATACAATCCTCTATCAAGATGTTCTACTCCGTCAGTGATAAATCAAGAGCTTGAGTCTTGCAAGTAACCTGCCAATTGTCCACTTCCATAAACATGTTTGTCAATAGTTCTGTCATACTTCCTAATAACCTTACTTAAATAAGGTGATCTGTGTTTCCTCCATTGTTAACAGAGGAACAAGCAAGACATACCTTGCCCTGAAGTCCACTATAGAGATTGTAGTCCCTCTTGTGACCTTCTTTTTCTCTGTTGCTTCTGCAGACGAGGGCATAATGTACTGAAAGTTCAGCTTCCCTATAAGGAAGAGCATGTCATCTTAGTGCGCTTGTCAAAGATCCAGCGGGCTCTTTACACTGAGTTCATGAACCGGTTTCGTGATGCAGGGAACAGTGGCTGGCTGGGACTGAACCCACTCAAGGCTTTCTGTGTCTGTTGTAAGGTATATATGAATAGGAAAGGGAGTAATGTTCTGTGCAGATTGTGTGGAAAGGTCAGGAATCCCTTATGAAGGTTGTTGTTGTTGTTCAGTCGTTCAGTCGTGTCCGACTCTTCGTGACCCCAGTATACGTTCCATGGGGTTTTCTTGGCAAGAATACTGGAGTGGGTTGCCATTTCCTTCTCCAATGGACCACATTTTGTCAGAACTCTCTGCCATGACCTGTCCGTCTTAGGTGGCCCTGCACCGCATAGCTTATGGCTTCACTGAGTTACGCGAGCCCCTTCGCCACAACAAGGCGATTAACAAGACAGGGGCTTACGAAGGTACTCGTGTCATAATTTTGATGCCACTTCGTTTCCCTTGTGCATTTTGAGTAGTATGCATTTTGTTTTTAACATCATGATGATAATGAAGAATACAGACCTAATCTTTTAAGACTAAGCTCCTGCTGAGAAGTACAACTAACTACTCCTGCTAAGAATGCTAGTGATCTACATTATAGTATTCTGACTACGTGGCCACAGAATTATTAGTGACATGGGAAGATGTTACATACATGCTTCCTCTAAAGTTCTGCAATGGAAAAGATTTCTATTTTTAAAAAAATAATAAATGCTAGAAATTAAATTATCATAATTTGGCTTTTCTCCTTCTTCTTGCCTTCCTTTGTTTCCCGTCACCTCTGTATATTCCCTAAACAGACTGCAAGCCCTTTGGCAACATTACTATGAGTTTTGTGGCACCTTAAAAACAAATAGGTTTATTATGTCTTAAGCTTTTGTGGACTAGAGTCCATTTCATTTTTTAGTCTTCAAGGTGCCATGAGACCCTTTGCTGATTTTGCTGCAACAGATCAACATGGTTACCTCCCTGGAAACTGGTGAAATTGCTGCTACCCATGCTCAGCCTCATGGATAGGGCAACTTCATACATATAGATAAAATATCACCAGTCTCAAGAGAGAAAACGACCTAGAAATTAATAACATAAAATTCTGATTTATTTGAGACCAAATAGTTGCGAAGTAACTTACTGTCCTCTCTCAGATCTGGAATCACCCGGACGTGCTATATGAAGCGTTGCAAAAAGAGAATTTGGCAAATGAGCAGGACCTGGATGTGGATGACCTTGGTTCAGCTGGTAACAATTCACGCTGCCAGTCACAGGGAATGAAAGTGAAAACTGAGAGCAGTGCTTTGGCGTCACCAATTGGGGAGGCTACCAACAGCAAATACATTCAGGGCGTTGGCTTCAGTCCCTTTCAGGAGAGAGCCAATCAGGTTGTAACTTATGAGTGGGTGAGTATCAAAGTGAAAGCTCCAGGTGTGATGGATTCCTCCCTCCCCTTTCCTCAAGCATAAATAAAGGAGGACTGCCCCTTACAGGGTGCCTGTGCACCATTAGGTCTATTAATTTTACTGAGAGTTCACTCAGCTTGTCAGATGCTTTGGGTTGTATCCAATGTTAGTCCTACTTGGAGTGGACCCATTGAAATGAATGGGACTTAAATTAGACCAACATTGGATAGAACTCTTTGTCCATATACCTGCAATGAAATAAGCACTTGTGCCTGAGGTCAGACTTGGCAACGTACATGCGTGCTCCCACCTAGAGTACTTTCATGTAAGAAAATATATGAAACAGCTCTGCGTAGCAGTGGTATTATTCTTGCTTTTGATCATTTTCTCATTTGTTGTAAAGAGCCTCCTATGCTGCTTCCTTGTTTGTTTGTTGTGACTTCAAGAGGGATTGCAGCATTTTGTGCTCGCTGCTCTGGGCAGTATCTAATGCCGGTAGCATTAGCTGGTGTGCCGATTTTCCTGGGAAATAGGTGCGCCAGCTAACGCTGTGGGCATTGCGCTACAGTAGTTTACACTAGTGCAACATAATTCACTTTGGCAGTTGCACCCTGCTGGATACTGCCCTCTGTAAGAAACTCTCTGATCATTTTTGTACAGCCTGGGGACTCCTGTGTCTGTGCTTTCTGCAAACTGTGGCTGACATTTGAGTGATTGCTTGAAGCATGGTCTGAGTAAGATGAGGATATAGGTAATGAGCTAAGAGCAACACCTCAGGGTATTGCAGAGGAAGTTCCAGATACGAACAACATTTATGCTGGTTTACAAAGCTGTACAAGGGAAACCACTGTAGGCGAGGTGCTTCATGCTAATAATCCCCAGGCATGAAAAGATGGATAATAAAGGAGGTGGGTTATGAAAGTTTGTAGATATTTGATAATGTCTGTTTTTGAAAGGCTCTGGCATTATTTTCTGTGAAAGGTTTGTTTCTGAATGAAAGGTGTATTTTTCACATAAGAACTACTGAATTGGTTCAATTGTCTATTAAGCCCATTGTCCTGATCATGTTTGAGAGAAACACAGGAGAAGAAGCTAGGGAATTACTGAGTAGTAAATTTGTGAACTGGAACACAAGAGCAAGCACTTCCATTGCGGTACTGAGTGTCCTGTTCTACCCACAGGCTAAAGATATCCTTTGTGATTACCAGACAGGAGTCTTGCAAAATTCACCCAAGATGGTGTTGCTTTTTCATCTTGTGGAGGAAAGTGTGAAACTCGGAGACAAAATATTGGTCTTCAGGTAAGAGGCAATTACAAATCTTTTAATTACCAATCTTGAAACAGTTTAAATATATTATTAAACAATGTGAATGAATGAATAAATAAATGCCATTGACTCCAACAAAACATACCTTCAAGAAAAAGAGATCCTCAATATTCTCAAGATTTCCACTGCTGAACTTCTCTCCCATGCTTTGATATAATCTCAGGAGGCCCTGTTATAAATGCCCTCGTTGTCTGAAGAACAGGGGGCCTTCTCAGTTGCTGCATCCCACCTCTTTATCCATGGAGACCTGCATGGCCACATGACCTTTCATAAAATTATGAAGGTTCTGTTCTGGAGGACATCTGTCCTTCTGGAGTTAAGCTGATTTGTTACACTATTTCAGATACAGTTTTATTATTCTGCCAGATGATGGTAGTGTTATTGATATTACTGTAAGCTATTTTTGAGGGCTCTGACCAAAATCGTGGGCTTTAAGTCTAAGAAGAAAATGTTTAAACTAAATCTACCTTTCTGTAATGTAAATCCACTATTTGGTGTCTTAATCAAACAGCATTGATAGCATGGAAGTTGTTCCCTGTTCTATTTCCATCATTCTTTTAAATATGTGGTAAAGGCAATAATAATAATCATGAACAGCCCCTTGTCAGGGCCCACCTTCAGCACTGCAGTGAGCCTTTTAGGTTATAGCCCGCATTTGAGTAGAAGTAGCCCGGAAGGGCTTGGGCCTATTCAGCCTCTGGAATGTCAGGATCTGTGTGAGCTGCCCTCTGTCAGTGTTCTCAGAGCAGGGCCAGGGGGAGTCACCTGATTCCCTGTCCACCTGCTGGTCTGGTAGCTTTCTCATTGGTAACTCCACATTGCATGCATCCAGGCAGAGGAAAGTCCAAAAGTCATAGATCAAACTCAGGCTGCTAGTATGCTGAGCTGACAACAAACAAAGACACACATTCCTCAGCAAACGAGAGCTGAAGTCTATGGAAAGCCTCACAGTACTTTTCATGGCAAGTCTTTAGCAATCCAGCGTTCCAATTAAGGCAGAGTCCATGTGCAGAGTGCCTCCAAAAGCCCAGATGATGATGGATCCATACAGAGAAGGCTTCGGGCAATGAAGACGAGATGTTCCTAGCAAAGGCTCTTTGCCTTTGCATCAGCTTAAAAGGAAAGGTGTGACTGTAAGACACCCCCCCCCCCCCGGATCCCTTGACAGACAAGGGTCTTTAGTCTTTCAGCAAGGCCCCTGTCTAAACAGGGCGACACTGCTGAGCCCTCCAGCATTGATGCTTGAACCTGAGCGACCCTTCTGCATGCCCCGCCCCACCCCACCTCTGTCAGGTTCTCACAGATAGCGTCCAGCCTCCCTGCCTGCCAAGGCCAGACCAGCAGGTGGACAGGGACCTCTGTCAGGTTCTCACAGATAGCTTCCAGCCTCCTTGCCTGCCAAGGCCAGACCAGCAGGTGGACAGGGAGTTGGGTGACTCCCTCTGGCTATGCTCTGAGAACACTGACAGAGGGAAGCTTGCATGGATTCGGACATTCCAGAGGCTGAATAGGCCCAAGCCCTTCCAGGCTACTTCTAATTAAATCCTAGCTATAACCTACAAGGCCCACTGCAATGCTGAAGCTGGGCCCTCACACACACACACACACACACACACACACACACACACACCCTTCAGTTTGGAACAATTGCCTAGTAACTCAGGAGTCACTCTGATTCCTGCCACCTCCTCATGCTGCAGAAGAGAGGTGTGTTAAATGATATGAAATGGAATATTGTGTGTACAGACTAGTTCTTACAGTGTGAGCAAGGTCTAGACTTCTTTGCTTTTCAAATTATACTGTGAGTTTTTATCTTTCCTTTGACAATCTGAGTGGAGCTCTTGCCTTTTGCAGCCAAAGCCTCTCTACGTTGTCTGTCATTGAGGATTTCTTGGCAAAGAGACCAGTGCCTTCTCCCCCAGGCTTGGATGCACAAGGAATCCCTAACTGGGTCCGAAATGTCAATTATTATCGTAAGTGCAGCATGTCCTGCCATGATCTAGGATACTGATTCTTTGCTGTTGGGCTGATCTTCCTGAAATGTATCAATTTTCTCCAGTTTCTCTGAAAACTTTTCTTTCGCTTCCCCTACTAATATGTGTGGTTTCTTCTCTTCGTCATTTCCAGACTGATTGTTTTCAGGCATATGTTTGTTTTTGGCCACAAATAGATGGTATTTTGATGCTTAGCTGTTGTTGTTTTTTGTCCTACTTGAGTGTCACATGAATATTATCAAACAAGCAAAACCTTAACATTGCACATAATTGTTTTATTTTGATGGATGTTTTGGGAAAGGGTTTTGTAACAATTCACATGCATTTCCCATTGGGTAGGACTGGATGGCAGCACCTCAGCCTCCGAAAGAGAGAGACTGATTAACCAGTTCAATGATCCCAGCAACACTTCTGTTTGTCTCTTCCTTCTTTCCACACGGTAAGTTGACTGTCCGCTAAAGCAGGGAATTGGGATGAATAAGGCATGTGATTTACTGTGATGGATAGTGAGGTACTCATTGCTGAGAATCATTGGCTTCTGATTCATTTGAAAGGACTACCTTTTCACCTTTTAGAAATTCATGATGGTGTGAGCTAACCATTACATGTTGGTTATCTTCAGAAGATATTGCTCAGGCCAGATTAATTTATACCAGGAGTTGAGCCAAAACAGGAGTTCCCAAATAATATATGATTTCACAAGTGCAGTAGAACAGCCAAAATACAAAGATTTGGCAAACTTTTGTAAGAATAATTGTGCTGCTGCTATTGTTGTTGTTGTTATTATTATTATTATTATTTAGGGCTGGGTGTTTAGGTGTGAACCTAATTGGTGCAAACAGAGTGGTAGTATTTGATGCTTCTTGGAACCCATGCCATGATGCTCAGGCAGTATGTCGGGTGTATCGTTATGGACAGAAGAAGCCTTGCCACATCTATCGACTAGTTTCTGATTTCACTTTGGAGAAGAAAATCTATGACCGCCAGATCTCTAAGCAAGGGATGTCAGGTAGGCCAAATCTTCCCATGCCTCCACCAGGTCACCCTTGGGTTTTAGTCTCTGAAATTTAGCCTTTATTGCTTTCTGCTTCAGCTTCAAACTTCTGGTTCTCCTCCCACCCCATCTTTTCTGGTGTTATGCATAAATGCAATCACTTGCTAATACCACAATTCAAGAAATGTGTTCGGAGGTTCAGATGCAGCAAGAATAGCAGTTCTTCTTTTCTGACCAGTGTATATTTTCTCTAGATCGTGTTGTGGATGACTTGAATCCAGTGTTGAACTTTACCCGGAGAGAGGTGGAGAACTTGTTGCACTTTGTGGAAGAGGAACCCGAACCGGCCCAGCTTTCATTCAGCCCTGGGAAGATCAAGGAATCTGTTTTGCAGCTGGCCTGTCTGAAGTACCCTCACCTCATCACCAAGGTTGGGAAGGAGAAAGAAAACAGCAACATCTGTGTTGCTTTGCCAATGGACTGTAAAGTGCACATATAAACATATAAAATATGTTATGAGTATATGATGCCTGCAGCATACAGCATTAACCTTGCTCTAAACTATAGTAAACTAAGATTTGGGATAACTTGTATTCTCAGATTTGTTGATGGATTAAAATTTATATACTGCTTTCCACAAAAATAACAAAGTGGTGAACATAAAATATAATGCCAATACAAGGGCATAAAACACCCATTAATATAACAATAAATCAACACCATATAATTAATCAGCAACAAAACTGCACACTCTACTGTGTGCTAGAAACCATAGCTGGCTGGGTCACCCTTCAGGGAAAGCCTCTGTACAGAGATGAGTTTTAAGAAGACATCTAGAACTGTGGGGGCCTGCCTACTACCAGTTGGTGAAGTGTTCCAGAGGGTGGGTGCTGCCACACGAAACCCTCTACTACAAGTGTTCCTCAGGAGAACCTTCAGAGCACATGGCGCCCTCAGAAATGCTCCCTCTAATGATCTCAGACATCAAGCGGGGACGGAAGGAATGTGATGGTCCCCAAGGTAACCTGGTCCCAAGTTGTTTCGGACTTTATATATTAACAACAACACCCTGAACTTGGCCTGGTAACTTATTGGCATTTCTTTAGCAAGGGAGACTGCATTCTACACCAGTTGTGGCTTCCGGACCAAGGCCAAAGGTAGCCCCTCATAGAGTACCTAACACCTCATGCTTATTGTCTTATGAAATGCTGCCTCTGATTGGCAGATGCAGATTATTCAGACAGTCTGAAGGAATGAAGGCCTTGCTTATGGCAAGGCGAAATCCAGGGTTACCTGTAGTAAGTTCTGTACTTCATAATACAAGTATGTTACCAAATGTAGTGCATTGGCAGGCTCTGTGTGTGCATTTTGTTTCACAAATCTTCTAATGTTTATATGGGAAGAGTTTGTACCTGAGGTAATATGTGTTCAAGTCTCCTCTGAAGATGAGGAGAAGATGGTTGACAACAGCAGTTGCTGTGGGTATGTGCTGCTGTGACAAACCATTTTATTACGAATATAGTCTCTGTACTTCAGGGTCCCTCCCTCCCTCCCTCCCTCCCTCCCTCCCTCCCTCCCTCCCTCTTTCTTTCTTTCTTTCTTTCTTTCTTTCTTTTTCATTGAATGCAAATACATGTGTGTGACCTCTTTGTATTCAAAGGTCTCTGGGCATCGTTTGTCAATAACCTCAAGGTGTTAAAGCCACATTGTCCTCCTTCTCCTCCTCCTCCTCCTCCTCCTCCTGTTTTGAAGCTTTAGCCTAAAAATGTGCTGCTGGCATAAATCTGCATGCAAATTTCCAGGCTCTCTGAAAGAAACCACCAAATGCTCCTAATAGGGAGGGTTAAATGGTAAATATGTAAAATGATACCTATGGCCTCCCAAGTGTTTCATGTGAGCATGAATGGATTGCTCCTGGTATCCCATAAGGGAGGGGAGAGATTGTTGCCATATTGTTGCCATGTTGTTTATCTCCTGCTGTCTTTGTGGTACATTTGGAATAAGGCTGCTTAAAATAATACCGCCTTGTGCTCTGACCACAGGAGCCTTTCCAGCATGAGTCACTGCTGATTGACCGTAAGGAGCACAAGCTCACCAAGGCAGAGAAGAAAGCAGCCAAGAAGAGCTACGAGGAAGAGAAACGTGCATCTGTCCCTTACACCCGTCCATCCTATGCTCAGTATTACCCAGCCACTGAGCAGAGTCTAACAAGCATACCGGCCTTCAGTCAGCGGAACTGGTGGGTACCTTCTTTCTATCTGTGATGCTGAAGAGGAGTGGCAAGTCTTGATCTCCCTCTTTCCTCCCTCTTGGCAATATGTTCCTGGCTCCTTGACAATAGGACAAGACAAAGACAAAGAAGGACATTTGTGCTCCCTGGTAGCTGTGAATAGTTGGAAAAGACAGGGGAAATCCAAGGGACACCAGTGGATCTTGTGCATTGTATGGAATCATGTTGTGAAGTGTGAACCTGCTGTCAAAGTACAGGTCGCTACACACACGTCACAGCATTTAGATTGCGTAGTAATATGCCCTTCCCATATGAGATTTTCAGAATCATCTTTAATTGTAATAATGATTTCTTGACATGTTTCTTTGAAGGAATTGGCAGAGTTTCTATTCAGAATGTAACGTAGTACAGATCCTTATGCAATTGCCTATTAAGCTCCACAGAGATGGTGGGATTAAATCTGTGATTGATGCCGCAGCATATGTTGTAAACCCTCAAATAACTTCATAATTTGGAGTTACTTGCCCTGTAGGCACCTTTTTGTGGAATGCTGGAGCCAGGACATGAGGTATTTATGCAGAGGCTGGATAGCCATCTGTCAGGATTGCTGTAGCTGTATTCTGCAAAATAGATCCCGCATTGACTGGGGGGTTGGACTAGAAGACCTCCAAGGTCATCCAGCTCTAAAATTCTGTGATATGATTCTGTGGGGTGTGTGTGTGTGTGTGTGTGTGTGTGTGTGTGTGGGTGTGGTGATGATGGAGTGGATCAACCTGCTTTGTGGTAAGAAGCTGTTTGGGTCCCTTCCAGTTCTGTGGTCCTACTCAGTGCTGACTCTTTCCACAGGCGACCAAGCCTCAAAGGTGAGGACAGGCCAGTGGCAAGCGTACGTCCTGTTCAGTCCACCCCCATTCCTATGATGCCTCGCCATGTCCCCTTTGGCAGTATGGGATCAGCTTCTGTTTCCAATCCTGCTATCAACTTCCCCATCAATTACCTGCAGCGAGCTGGTGTTCTCGTGCAGAAGATTGTCACCACAACAGGTAAGTTGCTTTGTGTGGGTTAAGGAAGGGACAGAAACTGCAGTCAACTTCCTTGGGAAAGGCGTTTGCACCACAAGTGAATAGTGAAACTGAAATTTGTCACCAGCCGTTTGGGGCTGATCGTCATATCAAACTTTCATCCAGGTTAACTTGTCATCGCTACTTATATACAATAGCAGCCTTCAAGCTTTTGGGGTCCAGAACCCACCTGTAACATGCCTGCAACATGAGACCCACTTCTAATTAGTTTAACTTTATATGTCCATCTTCCTGATTTTTTGCACTAGGGAAGACAGGAATCCTGTTCCTTTAATAGCTGCACAGAAGAGAGAATGCTGGCAGATGCTGTTTATCATGCAGGGGTGAGAAAAGCTGTTAAAGGTACAAGAGCCTCATTCACCTTTGCACCAGCTCATCCTCTCTTTGTCTTTTTCTTTAAATACAAACAACCTTGAAAAAAGGAAAAGAAAATGGTGGTGATGCCACTGCTGCGACCCACCTTAAGTCAGAGAATGATCCACTTGTGGATCCTGGCCCACCAGTTGAAGGCTAGGGATACAGGATATGAATATCCTTTCCCAGTAGATATTTTTTCTCTCTTCCACTTTTTTTTTACACAGGTAATTAAACACTGGGTCCACATTTAGCAGAATGTACTGGATAATGTAGCTAATTGCCTGGAAATTTTTTATTTCTTCTTCGTGGTCTCTGTGCATCACACATGTGGGCTCTGCACCTGTGCTGAGCCTCTTTCGGGAAACTTCTAAAGCTGAGGAACGTCTCGGTGGGAAACCTCCCCCACCATCTACTGCAAATGTCCCAGCAGGTTCCTGCCCATTCCCACAGTTCCTTGAGACTGCCTAGTGTGGCCTCAGACCCAAGGGAAAAATCACACCTCAGTACCAATATCAAATTTGATATTGATACCAAAGTGGCGATGGTGGGTGGGTTGTGTGAATGCACAGATGACCACTTGAAGAACCACAGTCACAGGTAAGCAACCTGCATTTCTTCTTTGTGGTCTCTGCATCACACATATGGGCATTTTACAAGCTACCAGTGGCGGGTAGGTGTCTCACAAGACAGATGACAGCACAGCTTGGCCAGAAGTACAGTTGGAACATGCTTTAACATCCAGTTTGTATCGCTTTACCAATGTCGAGGCTTTCAACCAAGTCACCGCTTTACATAAGTCCAACGATGGCACACCTTTGCCAAAGGTTGTAGACATGGCACCCCCTCTCATCAAATGCACCCTAACATGAGATGGATGCTCTAAGCCTGATCAGTCATAGGCTAAATGAATAGTTTGCACAATCCATGAGGCCAGCCTTTGAGACAAGACAGGGAAGCCCTTCTTGGGACCACTGTAGCAATCGAAAAGCCAAAAGAGGCGCAGTGTAATTAAACACTGGGTCCACATTTAGGAGAATGTACTGGATAATGCAGCTAATTGCTTGGACATTTTTATATACTGGTTTTCTAGTTGAATCCTGCTCTGTAAATGCATGCCATGTCTCATGTACATACTATTTTATCCATTTCAGATATAGTGATTCCAGGTACAAATACTTCCACCGATGTGCAGGCAAGAATCAGTGCTGGAGAGAGCATCCACATTATCCGTGGGACTAAAGGTAATTGAGCCAACTTCCGCTTCTGGGCAAAGAAAACATGTTATCTATTCCTCAGTTTTTCTTTAGGATTTGAGATTGGGGAGGGAGGGAGAAGCTGTGTTTTGTACGGGTAGACAAGAAGAGGAAGCAAATTGTGTCACTAGAGTGGTGTTAGCAATAGTATTTATTCTGTCATTATAAATGGCTTTCAACCCTAGTTCAGAAAGTGCCGTTGGGAACATTTCCATAAGGTAAAGAGAACCACCAGCTTTCTGCTGCACAGTAAAATATTGTTTGATCTTCTAAGACGTTTGTACATCATTGACTATTAGTCATTTATTATAATACATGGTGATGGGTAGATTGGCATCAGTCAGAAGGCTTTAATGGTCAGCCTCACAGCAACAGATCCAGTTGTCTGTGGTTAACTAACCATGGTTAGTTAGCATGGCTGGTTCACACAACACAACAACCCACGATTCAACGATCCAGCTACTTGCACATCTTTCTTCTTTTAGTATTTATTGAATGCTTACAACCTACCAGGCACTTTACAAAGGCAGACATGCTCATACCCTTCCAAAAGGTCTAGGTCGATGCATATTTGTAGATTTATATACAACCAAGAAACACAGAGGGAGCAATCCTATGTCCCCTAGATAGTGTCTGGGAGACATAGAATATTTTGGTTTCCTGGCTCTGAGGTCAGAATCAAGGCTGTGACATCGGAGCCAGGAAACCACACTGCCCTCCCCCTCGGAGCCAGCTTGGAGAGAACCATGCCAGCTACCTCTCCATGCTCAGAAAACAGTGCAGAGATGGGGAAAGGGTGTTTTTTTTCCAGGGGAGGGGAAGAGACCAGGGGGACAGCCATATGACATACCCTATTGCCACCCCAGCCTTCTACCTTCCCCCTCCCCGAGGCCTCCACCAGATGGGCAAAAATGCATGTCTAGCTTAAATAGACGCACCTTCCGCTCTGCATTGGATACTCGCAAGCCTCCAAATTTTGAGGCTTATGAGTACCCAGGAAGAATCCAATGGGATTGCTCCTTTAATGTAGGAGATGAAGGAACTAAATGCAAAACCTTCAGGATTGGGCTCAGTTGTTACAATTTATTTATTTATTTATTTTATTATTAAATTTATTAATCGCCCATCTGGCTGGTCACCCAGCCACTCTGGGCGATGTACAACATACAATAAAAACAGTTTAAAACAATAAAATTCTACAATAAAAACATTTTCTAAAATACCCTAACCCACCCCAAATGCCTGCCTGAACAACCACGTTTTTAATGCATGACGGAAGCTCATTAAAGAGGGGGCATGACGGAGTTCCCTAGGGAGGGAGTTCCACAGAGTGGGGGCCACCACAGAAAAGGCCCTCTCCCTCGTCCCCACCAGTCTAGCTGTCCTGGCTGATGGGACAGAGAGAAGGCCATCCGAGGCTGATCTTGTTAAGCGGCCTGTCTGGTGCTGCTGGAGGCGCTCCTTAAGATAGGCTGGGCTGGAACCATATAGGGTTTTAAAGGTCAAAACCAACACCTTGAATTTGGCCCGGAAAACAACTGGTAACCAGTGCAACTCCTTCAGCACTGGAGTGATGTGATCTCGCCAGCGGCTGCCTTTAATCAGGCAAGCCGCCGCGTTCTGTACCAGCTGCAGTTTCCGAACCGTCTTCAAGGGTAACCCCACGTAGAGCGCATTACAGTAGTCTAAATGAGAGGAGACCAGGGCATGTACTACCGATGGGAGCAGATGGTCGGGAAGGTAGGAGTGCAGCCGCCGTATCAGATGGAGTTGATACAGCGCTGTCCGGCTCACAGCTGCCACCTGAGCCTCCATGGACAGCTGGGAGTCCAAAATGACCCCCAGGCTGCAGACCTGGTCTTTCAAGGGTAGCCGTACCCCATTCCACACCAGGTCAACATCCCCCAGCCTCCTCTTGTCTCCCACCAAAAGTACCTTGGTCTTGTCAGGGTTCAGCTTCAGCCTATTCCTCCCCATCCAGCCACTCACCGTATCCAGACATTTAGACAGGGATTCTACGGCCAACCTTGGTGAAGATTTAAACGAGAGGTAGAGCTGCGTGTCATCCGCATATTGATGACACTGCACCCCAAACCTCCTGATGATAGCCCCCAGCGGCTTCACATAGATGTTAAATAGCATCGGGGAGAGGATGGAACCCTGTGGCACCCCACAAGTAAGTGGCCACAGGTCCGAAACCTCCTCTCCCAGTGCTACCCTCTGGTACCTGCCGGAGAGGAAGGACCGGAACCACCGCAATACGGTGTCCCCAATGCCCAACCCCTCCAGGCGGTCCAGGAGGATACCGTGGTCAACGGTATCAAAAGCCACTGAGAGGTCGAGGAGAACAAGGAAGGACCATGCAGAACCCTCCTCATATCATCTACCAAGGCGACCAAGGCCGTTTCTGTCCCATGCCCAGGCCTGAAGCCCAACTGAAATGGGTCTAGATAATCAGTTTCTTCCAAGTGTGCCTTCAACTGCACCGCCACCACCCGCCCAATCACCTTGCCCAAAAATGGCAGATTTGAGACTGGGCGAAAGTTGTTCAAAACGTGAGGATCCAAGGAGGGCTTCTTTAAGAGCGGTCTTATCACTGCCTCCTTGAGGGCTGATGGCATCACTCCCTCCTCAAGGGAGGCGTTCACCACCGCCTTGATCCCCTCACCCAGTCTCTCTCTGCAGCCCATAATGAGCCAAGATGGGCAAGGATCAAGTAAGCAGGTGGTCGGCCGTACCGATGAAAGCACCTTGTCCACTTCATCAGGAGGAAGAAGCTGGAACCGATCCCACAAAACCGGTTTGCCACAGGCCGCCTCTTGCTCACTAACTGTATCCACAGCGTGCAGAGTAACACACCTAATCTGATCAATTTTATCTGCAAAGTGCCTTGCCAAGGCCTCACAGGAGGCCTTAGAATGCTCCAGTGGTTCCGGAGCCACAGGACCAACCAGGCTCCGGACCACTTGGAACAGCCTCCTGGGACTGCACTCTGCAGATGCGATGGAGGCAGCATAATATTCCTTTTTTGCTGCCTTCACCGCCACGTGATAGGCTGAAGATACAGCTCTAGCCCGTGTCTGATCGTCTTTGGAGCGAGACTTCCGCCACCGGCGCTCTAGCCGTCTCACCTCCTGTTTCAGAGCTCGTAACCGCGGGTTGAACCATGGTGCAGTCCGAGCCCTGTTCAGGGGGAGAGGGCATTTTGGAGCCACCTGATCTAATGCCCCAGTGATTGCGGCATTCTAGCCACCCACCAGGGTCTCGACCGAGTGGCCGTTGGCATGCCCCAGAGAATCCCCAAGCGCGTTCAGGAATCCATTTGGATCCATAAGACGCCTGGGGTGGACCATTTTAATGGGTCCTCCACCCCTGCCGGAGGGGTTGTGGAACCGAGAAGTCCAACGTCACCAGATAGTGATCTGACCATGACAAGGGGGTGGTGGATATACCCCCGACTTCCAGATCACTCCCCGCTTCTCCAGAAACAAACACAAGGTCTAGTGCATGACCGGCTACATGGGTGGGCCCAGTTAGAATATGGTGCAGCTCTCAGGAGGCCATGGTCTCCATGAAGTCCCAAGGTGCTCCTGTGAGGATGGCCTCCGAATGTACGTTGAAGTCCCCCAACACCAGTAAGTTAGGGGACTGTACACGCACATCAGAGACCACCTCAAGCACCTCGGCCAGGGAGTCAGTCGTGCAGCGGGGTGGACGGTACACGAGCAGAATCCCCAGACTGCCCTTCGGGCCCAACCTCCAATCCGTAACAATCCGTAATGCTAATGTTTGCTGTTCTTCTAGTATGCAGAGGGCTTGAAGGAATTGAGCTCAGTCATCTTCACAATAACCTCATGAGGTGCATCATTAATCTTTATGTGTAAATGGGGAGCGGAGATAGTGGTTAGACTGAGGATACTCATCTCCTCCTCCTGTTCAGCCATGAACTTCCTTTTGACACAGATCTACTATGGTGTGAGGGCAACATTCTAGCCCCATGAATTCTACCCATGAGAGGAAGAAATGCATAGGAAATGCAGCCCTTGGAGTCTTGGAAATTTGGTCTTTCAGTTGTCATTTTAGAATGTGGGTGTGGTGACATTGGCTGGGTTAACACCACACATCAATCCACACTCAAGGTTGAGTGTGGGTTGTTGTTGAACCATGGGTTGTTGTGTTGTGTGAACCCAACTGTACCAATAAACCATGGTTTGTTAACCATGGAAAACCCATAGTTTGTTGTTGGGTTGTGAACTGTGGGTTGTCTGTGGTTAACAAACCATGGTTAGTTAGCATGGCTGGTTCACACAAGACAACAAGCCACGATTCAGTGACAACCCACACTGAGTCCATACTCAACCTTGAGTGTGGGTTGTCATGTTGTGTGAACACAGTCCTTCTGTCTTTGGGAAGTTTTGTTCTCATGGCTTTGCATGTAATACATCTACAGTCTCTGCCACATGAGACACCAGTGGGCAATGCCGGAAGTGGAGATGATCCTCCATAATATTGAATTTAAGGGACTCCTACTTTGTTGAGTAGATGTTTTCCTCAGTCTGTCACCAGTTAGAGATGGCTTAACTATTGTCTCTTCCACCCATCTCTCTTCAGGGACATACATCCGTACCAGTGATGGACGGATCTTTGCTATCCGGACCACAGGCAAACCAAAAGGCAGCGACGATCATCGCATGGTTGCCTCAGGTGAGGAGCTTATGCTCTCAAGAGCCTCTTATTGAGTTTTTCTTTAGCAATGTAGTTTGGGAGATAACTGTTAGTTATTATAGTAACTAATACACCCATTAAACATCCACTCACGTGTTTAAAAAAATCTCAAAGTGGCTTATACATGTTAAAAAACAACAGAAATTAATAATACTAAGAGCAATAATGAAATACAGACATTAAAACAGCAGAATGCAGCAGATTAGTGAATTAAAAATCACACATTAAAAGCAAGCTGAAACAAAAACATTTTACAGATCTCTTTAAAACATGGAAGGAAGGGGCTTGAAAGATCTTCAGGATATTCCACAAGCATGGTGCTGACACCAAAAGGGCTGCCTCTTGTATCCACCCACCTGTACCCTTGCAAAGGAGGGACAGAGAGCAGGGCCTCTGAAGCTGAGCCTAGGTAGTGGGCAGACCACAGGGGAGCAGGCAGTTACTGAAGTGCAACTTCAGGCTGCTTTAGATTTTGAAGGCTAAAACCAGCACTTAAACTGAACACAGAAATGAATAGGCAGCCAGTGAAGGTGACATAAGTTTGCAGCAATATGCTCTGATTTTCAGGATCCAGACAACAGTCTTGCTGCCACATTTTGGATCCATTGAAATTTCCAGGTAGCTCCATGTGAAGAGCATTGCTGTGGTCCAGTCCAGAAGTAACCTGGGTTCAGATAACTAAGGCCTGGTCTGACCTCTCTAGAAAAGGCTACAGCTAGCAGACCGGCCAAAGTTGTAAAAGTTGTAAAAACTCCTTGGCACCTCTGCCACCTGAGTATCCAAAGAAGGGTTGGGTCAAGGAGCACCCCCGGCTGTGTGCATGCTCCTTCAAGGGGAGCGCAGCCCCATCTCTAACAGATCTTATAACCTCTCCTGGAAAGCCAGAATTGCTAGCCAACACCACCTCCATCTTACCTGGAATAAGTTGCAGCTTGTTCACCCCCATCCGCTCCTGAACTGAAGTCAGAAGCCAGTTTGTCATCTACGCTACCACCTTGGGATCAGATGCTGAAAAAGAGATGAAGAGCTGAGTGTATCAGTATACTGATGTCACTTCAGCCCAAACTTCTGGATGATTTCATGTAGCAGCTTCATGTAGCTCTTGAAAAGCATGGGAAACAAAGTGGAGCCCTGCAGTCCCCTCAGACCAAGGCTACAGGTAGAACATTAGTATCCCAGCATCACCTTCTGAGACTGATCCTGCAGGCATGACTGGGACCATTGGAGCACAGTGCCCCAAGCCTCATCCCTTTCAGGCTGCTCAGAAGGATATCATGATGGTATCAAAAGCTGCTGAGCGGTCCAGAGGACTCAACAGGGTCACACTCACCCCATCCATCTCCCAGTGTAGGACATCCCCGCCATTCAGTGTGTTTTGAATCTCTTCCCTGCACTGCTCGTAGTAATTTCAGTGTCACTTTCCCACCTCCTAGCACAGGTGAATAACTGACAGCAAAGTGTCCTGCGTCCTGTTATGTCGGGCTGCTCTTTCTCCATGAGAGAATCTTTCTCAGGGGCGCTATAAAGACATAAACAGCATACATAGAAAATAGGAGAATAAGAATAAATCATAATGAAGTAGAATACGTTCTCATAATCCAATGCTAATTAAATACCAAACAACTTATTTTAAAAATGGGAAATATTTAATGGAATTCAGAACATACATATTTAAAAGGTATCTAACAAAACAAATTTAAAACAGAACACCTGAAAATAAGACAAAAGTTGCAACCTGCCAAAATGTAATAATGAATTACAGAAAGTTGCTTTAGAAACTCATATATACTAAGGCATCTAAATACCAACATGCAGATAAAATAATTGGACTATCGATTTCCAGCAGCAATTCTCAAATATGAGAGACACGATAGTGACTCGAGTCAAGAGCATTCTGAATTAAACCTTTCATATCAGAGCCAGCTGCCTCTGCAATCAGGTGCCACCCGTAAGACACAGAGCTCAAGAGGAGCGCTTCCACTGTGTGCCTGACTGTGCTTCTGTCGTTCGCAGGATCCCAGGGCCCATCTCTTGACTCCACAAGCAACGGCAGGCACGATGCCTCATCGCCCAAGCTTCCCAACA
The DNA here is from genome assembly GCF_057233095.1 of Heloderma suspectum. Lineage (NCBI taxonomy): Eukaryota > Metazoa > Chordata > Lepidosauria > Squamata > Helodermatidae > Heloderma > Heloderma suspectum. Next base: position 284,167,727 of record NC_139459.1, read on the forward strand.
CAGAGGAGCTCACTCGGCCCATCTCCCCTGACAGCCCTGAAATCATCAGTGAACTCCAACAGTATGCAGAGGCGGCGGCTGCCCGCGAGTCCAGGCACAGCTCTCCCAGCACCAACACTGCACCCGGACACCCCACCCGGAAAGACAGTGCAGCCCTCCCAGCAGCCCGTGGAACTGAGCAGCGAGCAGGGACCCACGGCGTGGCCTCCGCCTCCTCCTCCACCTCCTCCTCCTCCTCCTCCGCTGCCCTGCCAGCCACCAGCCAGCATATTGACAGCCACGCAGTGCTGGACTTGCGAGGCAACAAGCGCAAGTCAACGTCGCCATCTGGCCCAGAGGAGCAAGCTCACCGACAGCAGAAGAAGCGCTCGCTGCCAGCCACGGTGCAACCCTATGAGAGTGGGTACCCTGTCTCTGGTGGGTTCTCCATGCCCTCTGTCCCTTTAAACCACAGCCTAACCCACCCCTTTGCTCCCCAAGCAGGCAACTCCTTGTACATGGGCACAGGCTCCTCCTATTACCAGCTGCCGAGCTTGCTGTCAGACCCTCATCTGGTGTTCCCTGTGACTACTGACGCTCTGCTGACAGCCGGCACCGCCAGCTCCTCTGCTGCTACCTCAGCCACCGCCAGCATCCCCTCTTTCATGTTAAACCCCTCCGTGACGGGGATGCTGTCCAACTACTCGCTGCCCTTCACGCAGTCACTCCTGCCGGAGCCCAGGATGTTTGCTCCTTTTCCAGCCCCTGTCTTGCCCAGCAGCCTTCCCAGGAGCATGGCCTCTGCCTACCCTGGCTTCATGTCCCCTCATTCTGGATATCCAGCTGGGGGCCTCCTTCGGTCCCAGGTGCCTCCATTTGACACCCACGAGGTCTCTGAGGTGGGCTGCAGCTCCAACGAGGATGAGGACAAAGATGATGATGTAATAGAGATCACAGGGAAGTAATGGGCTAGTCTTTCTTAGATCTCGGCTCAGCCAGGAGGCAACAGATCCTCACTGGACCTTTCTGGGGTCAGGATTTTACATCCAGGACACACAGCAGAGGTGGAGGAGGAGGTTGGGAAGGAAGTGGCATCTTTAGCTGTCAAAGATCTGCTCTGTATGGGGAACTGTATAGAAAGGACACCCCTCCCCAGGAGCGGGGACACAAGAGGGCTGGGGGAGGGAGGTAACACTGCAAATCATAGGAGTGCCTCCTTGACTTTCCCTCCCATGCTGTCTGTATTGTCTGAAAGGGAGACCTGCCATTATGTTTCAGTGCCCTTTGTTAGGCTGGAGACACTGGGTTGAACTTTTTTTTTGTCTGTGGAATAACTCACACACACGAACTGCCTTATCTGTGAAAGTGCATCACCCCATGATAAGTAGGGGGTGAGTTTGTGCCCTAGGAGATATGATGATGAATAGCATTATTAATGCAGGGAGGGAGGCGGGGTTGGAAAGAGCAGGCAATGTGTAATGTGTAGGTGGGAGGGTGGGGGTGGGGCAGGGTCTGTGTGAAAACCAATTTTGTCTTTTATCCTTCTGGAAACTCACAGATTAGTGTGGTAGCCTTCACCAGGCCCTTGTTGAGTGGTGACAGGCCTCGGGGTGTTGGGGAGAAGCGGTGCTGATAGGCAGCTCTCTGACCTTCCCTGAGAGATCCATTTGAAGGCAGGGACCCCTGTAGGTTCAGTTTCATGCTGGCTTCTTCAGCAGGGTTGGGTTAGGAGTTGTATCAAGTCTCTTAGTGAGGTAGTGCTTGGTGAGGGAATCGTGAGGGTTTTCCCGGTTCCCCCTCTAGCTTTTTGTAGTGATCACTCTCCCTTACCCCCCCCCCCCGCACTGCTGAGGGGGAAGTCCACAGGTTTGGCAAGGATGAATCTTGGCTGTCAGGCTCCTGTTGATCACAGTGAGTTGAACCTCTTACAAAAGGGATGTGCGTAAGTCCTGCTGCTGCCTGTGTGTTTATTGACACTGTGATTGGACTGGCCTTTTTTCGCTCTCTCTCCACAGAACTGCTTTGTTAATTTATTTCATGAAAGCCAAGTATTTATTTTGGGATTCTTTACTCTTTTCTTCCCCTTCCTTGCGGAAGACAAGGGCCTCTACAGAAAGCAGTGATAGTTCACAGGATGGTCTGTATGGGGAAGAAGTGGGGAGAGAAGTAGACTGCTTGACCAAAGCAGAGGGCAGGACCAAGATAGAACAGCCCCCCTTTCCACATTTTTTCAACTGATAAGGCATGAGACAATCATTGTATTGTCTGTGCCTCTTTGGGGAAACATGTGGTGTTATTACAGGGGGTCACTTTCAGTGTTGGCTGGAGCCATGCTTGGTTTTTAGCTATTTCTCTTGCAGTAGGCCGGATACTAGGCAGCCGTAAGGCTGATGTTAAACTGGCTCTCCCCATCTGTTGGAGAGGTTGGTTACTAAAGCAGGTTCCCAGCATTCCAGTGGTTCATGCGTAGGATAGATATGCCTTTGGGGAGGAATATCCTCTCAGCACTATTGCTAGGCTCTGGTCCAAGCCTACTCCATTATGTGTTGTCACAGACGTGTGTAAGGAGAAGCCATTTATTCTCATATAAGGTTTAATGAAGGAAGGAGGTTCCATGGGATCGATAGAGAAATCAGCATCTGCCTTGCTTTCTGCTGCAGGGAGGGATACGTATGGGGATGGTGGGATGACACCCGGAGCTTGTCTTAAAAGGTAGCACCAGGTAATCAGTTTTCACTATTTCAGACTTCTAAAGTATTACCATTCCAGAGAAAGAGGAGGAGGCACTGCACACTCACGGAAGGTTACCCTTGACAAGGAATCAGTGAGAGTGGCCACCAGAAACTCGTGCTAAGCAAGCCTTTCCAGGATACTGGTTTTGACCCTATTCTCACATTATCTTTGTGATGTGGTTACTGCAAAGAAATGAGTTGGTTCCACTAATGTGGTTAAAATTGCCCCACCCTGCATGGAAACCACTTCTCTTACATTGACTCACTCACTTGTTCTCTCTCTGTCTCTCTCACTCATACTCTTTCTCCCTCCTCTCTTGGCTTTCACACACATCTTTCCCTACAAAGTTTGTATCCCACATGATTTGACAAAGGTAATGTAAGAATTGAGTCTTTGTCCATGCTGTGGAAGGTCTACCAAACCCCTCAGCTAAAGAGATAGTAGCTAAGTGTTCTACATACTGTGTGTCAGAGATAGTTCCAAAAGAAAGCTGTGTGTGTGTGTGTGTGCACGCGCGCGCGCATACACGTGCGCGCACGTACACTTGTATGAATCATTAAAAGCATGTAATGTTGGGCTTTCTGACTGTCTTTCTCTGTTTATTGGACACTGTCTGTCAAACCTAACTTCACCATTCATAGAAGCCTTAGATTTACAGTTAGCTATGCAAATTACTTTAATTATTTTAAAATAAAAACATTAAAATAGTGCTTTCTTCTTTAACATATCCTAGGAGTTGAAAACCGAGGGGTTCTGAGCAAACTTCTGGACAACTTGTCTTTGGATGCACCATGGGAATAAAAAAAAACAAACACAAACCCCCACAAAAATAGCAAAGCAAATTAACTGATGGTGTCCATTCGCGTTTCTCCAAAGACTTGGCCATGGTACGTCTGTGAATCATGCCCTTATGTGATTTTATGTGTCCACCTCATGCAAAATATGATGACACTGATTGTACTGTAAAATCACTCAGATGTCTTTTGCAACCCTTCAAGTGGACTTGGGGACTGGATGTAGGCAAGTGGGGGGTTCTTGCTTGTCTGGCAAGGATGCAGAGCTTCTGAAGCCGAAGCAATTTTTGGAGAAGGATATTGTTCCTTTAGGTTTCAGGCAGATTCCTCAGTCTTCAGTGTGTGTTGTTTTTGGCAGTGAGACATCCTACTAGCTCCTGTTTTGACTTCAATGGAGTAGTGACATTCACAAGACAGGCTAACGTGTTCTGGATGCTGCGTGTTACTTCAAACAGTGCTTTTTTCTGATTCTCTTGCTCCTTTTGAAGAATGTACAAGGACTCCAAAGGAGTCACCGGACTAGGCAGGCTTTTAGCACATCCTCACTGTAATGGGTGGGATGTTCAATTAGGGGAATAGACACATTTCGGATTAAGTAAACCAGGCTCTGTAACCACCATTAAAATAGGAATGCAAGATAAGGTAGCTATTAGCAGTAGGAAATGGTGTACACCTGTAACTTACTACTGTGGCCACTGGATGGCAGTGTTGCATCACATGGATTATTTAGGTTTTAAAATACCTTATTTTGAAAAACTGGCTTTTGTACTTGGTTAAGAAAATTATGAAAATGTTAAGTCTGTCTGTGCACATCTCTTCCTCTCTGTCTCTCTCTGTCTGTCTGTCAACTAACCTTCTTATGTTAGCGGAATGCTTGATAATGTATTTGTACCACTGACAAACTCCACTCCACCTCCCTGTCTCTCTCTAGTACTTTCAGTTAGACCAACCACTTTCTGTAAACTTTGGAGAGAAGTACATTTGTTGGGACTGATGCCTCTACTTCAGCAAGTGCCTGAGCTGGGTCTTTTTCCCACCCATAGGGATTTAAACTAACTGGTCTCCCAGAGATTGAAATTGTCATTCCCCAGCACTTGCCGAGAGACTCCTGCTGGCATTGGGAATGAAGACTTCTGCTCGGCGCCCTTGTTGCTCCTTGAGGGTGCAAAATACCCTCCTTCTCAAAACACCAGCTCTCCCAGGTGTTCAACATCCCCTCGGAAGCTGTGGCTTCTAGCAACAAAGGGCTGGCTGCTGTGCCTTGTTTGTGAAGCGTAGAGGGTACTTGACATGGGAGCTGGGCCAGCATGGTAGAGTGGCTTAGATAGTAGAAAGCCAGAAAGGTCCCTTCCTTGATGCAGCTATGCTCCCCAGGAATGTAGTGGCCACTCGGAAGCAGCACATGCGGTTTGTGTTGTGGGTAGGTCACTGACTCTAACCATAGCCACTGGGCATACCTGTTTCCCCTTATCTCCAAGCACCATTTCTTTCTCTTGCTGGCTCTTAGTTCAATTCTTGAGGCTAACTTTGATGGGCTCTGCTCAGGCCTGTGTGACTTGCACTGCTGAATTTCAGACTACAAAAGAATTAAAGAAGGCAACTTGTGGTATTCAGGTCTTTACAGATGCCAACATGGAGCCGAGACATCTTGGTGCACTCAGCTAAGGCCGTGGGATGCTTAGGGATGTTCTTGAATACCCCAGGAGCCTCGGAGATTTGTGTAATCTCTGGGCTACCCTTGACAGGACATATTATTCACTGCAAGGTGGTTCCCATATACTGTAATATTTCTCCAGCATCTTTAGAGCAACAGAACCGAGGCCAAGTGGCACAGAATGACACTTGACACACACACCCCCCCCCAATAACTGCTTAGGGGAAAGAGGTGACCTTAAACTGTGACATTTCCTGAACCTTGATAGTACACTCTCAGTTCTGCTCAGCTTTGAGTAGCTTACAATTTAAAACTGACCAAGATTTTGTGTGGACATACATTGCCTATGATGGAGTAGCTTTCACTCATTTGGTGGGCACAGAACTGGGCAGCCTCTCCCCAGCCATGGTAATAATTATATGTGTATATGCATGTATGCTAATTTCTGGGTTCTATCTCTTTGTCACACTCACTTATGACCATGAGATGGAAACCAGGATGATCTCTGTCAGATGAAAGCAGGCTTGGCACGGAGTTGGTCCTATGGAGTTCTATGAGACAAAATTAAATGGGCTGCAATCTGGGGAGCAGTTTCAGGAGACAAAATCTGACTACAGCCCCAGACAATGCTGCCAGGTGTCCCTGTAATATACAGGCATTCCTCTCTCATAATGATGGACATTTTGCTAGTTTCAAAGAAAGCTGCTTCATATTTTGCTGAGATTGAATGGCAGTAATGCAGAAGTCAGTAACATTCTACATGTGTTTGCACTGAAATCTTGGTTTAGACACTGTAGATGCAATTACTAAACTGGAGAACCTATTAATCTGTGGACCCACTAAACAGAGAGAAATATACGCCAATAGATTTAAAAATGTCTTCTTTTTTTTTAACACCGAAACCATATTAAGCCAAGCCTGTTGATTTACAAGTGAAAGGACATTTAGCGCTTGTAGGAATGTCTGCTCTTTGTAACGCAAACAAGAAAGCAGATTCTCTGGAAAGCAGGGAGGATGCTGCAAGTTCAGGGAGAATCAACACAGAATGGAAGAAGCGGGGTGAGGAGCTGGCAGAGAAGGGGGGAATCTTTTCTTCTCCTTGAGCTCTTTATTGAAACAAGACCACTAACAGCTGCCCACAGCTGCATTGCTTGTTGGGTCCTATATTATTAGCTTCCCAGCTTGTGTTCTTTGTCCCTCCATTAAATCCATTTGTAACAGGGGAGCTGAGTGAATCCAATGGTTTTCTTGGTTTGTTTTTGTTCTGCCTTTAGTTTGTGACCTGTCTTTTGTGACTGAAAAAAAGGCATTTCTGTAGCAGGGTCAGTTGGTTGGCTGGTTGCACGCATGGGTCATGTGCTTCCCTCATCTCTCTGTCTAATGGGATGTGCTCACCTGATCTCCCAGAACAGAGACATTGAACAATTTTGTTGTTTATATGATGTATTTATTTTTACTTGTGTTTCATGTCCTTTTTTAAAAAAAATAATAAATTGTAAGTTGGTATAATGCCTATCAATTCTCTCTCCTTTTTTAAAAAATAAACTTCAAATGTTACAAATAGTCCATTGATTTTGGTCTGGATTGAATTTGACTTATTTTTTTCAAGCAAATACACTCTGGCTCTAATCCAGCTAAAATTAGTTGTGACTAGGTCCCATTTTAGCTTAAAGCTTTCTGAAAATCTTTAAATAAAATACTAAAGCAAACAATAATGGGAGATAGCATAAACTTGCCACCATGTGGAAATGCCAAAGATGGAGGTGTTCTCCTCCTCCTCCTCTAAGACTCCATCTGCTCTGAACCTGACCTTCAAGTCTGGTCACCATATTAGTTCCAATACGCACATGAACTAAGGGGTTGTCTCATAATGATTTCAGAACAATGGCCCTCCTTAGCCCAGCATGAATCGATTTTAAAATGGCAGTGCTGGTACTTGAACCCAAGTCCTTCTACATGTATAGCATTTCCTGTCAATGAGCTATGATGGCCCTTCCCCAAGAACTAATGTGTGTGGGGGGAAGGGCAGCAAGGGCAGTGGTAGGAATGCGATGCTAGGGTGAGGCAAGTCACTGTTAGAGCAGACCTGAACACAGTCTGATGTGCCTACTCTCAAATTGGAGGCTGCTTCACATATTTCACTTTTAGGCATATACCTTAAAGATGTAACACATACATGAGACAAGTACACATCCACAACTGCATGTATGACAGAGGTATGCGTACCAGTGACGTGGTATTGGTCACATTTTTCTTGCCATGTATATTCATATTGGGAAACGCATTTGCCACTACATAAGGGATGAAGCAGCCACAAGCCTTTAGAAAAAACAGCTCCTCTCCCATCATTCAACTGTTATCCAGCCCAAGAGTGGCCTGGCATACAAGGTGCACATTTCTCACAATTCTGTATTCTCTCAGCGGAGACCACCCCCCCTTCCTGTTTCGACTAACTTGCAAATGGCAGTCCTATAAAAAGGCCAGTCAGTAACTGGTATCACCATTTAATGGTCAGCATTTATTAGGAAATCAAAAGTGAAGAGAATTGTACAATTACGTGTTACGTGGTGTGTAAACAGCTTAAAGCTCTCTCTTTCTCAGTCTGTACTGAGGAGTGGTCTTGCCAATAGTCAAACCAGGCTAATCACTCTGCCTGGCCTGAGGCTTGAGGAAGGGATCCACTGTGCTCCCAGAAAGCCACATTTGGCTCTCTCTGCACTTTGCTAGTGTATAATTTCCTCAGCTACCCACAGTGAGGAAGAAGGTAAAAACCAGCATTTCGGCTTGAGGAAGGACAGACTGGATCCGCTTGGCTTTTGTAACCGAAGGGATGTGGAGGCCCCAATACTGCAGGCTTGTCTGGATAGGACAGAGTCATTAAACGGGCTCAGAGCGTGTGCCTAGTGAGTCCATCTGGGCTTCCGGCATCTATCTGCTGAATAGATCAAGCCAGCACAACATCACTTACAGGGGCTCAGGCTGCCGACGCACTCGGCCTTTCTTGCTTTCTGGGAGATCCTGCTGCCACTTTGGGGTCCAGACCTTTTGTCTTCGCCTTTTCCTTTGCTGAAGAGCATTGCAGAAATCATCCAAGTGTGTTCCAGGTGCTCCCAAGGCCTGTGAGTAGCCTTTGTAATGAAGCTGTAGCTCTGACGTAGGGATAGTGCTATGGCGGCTTCCAGCTTCTGTGCTCTTGCTAAGCCTGGAGGTTAAAGCCTCCATGGCCTGGCGCCCGATGATGCGCAAGCTGTAGTAGGTGAGGATTTGGGAAAAGGAGCGCTCCATCCCTTGGCACTGGTAGATCCCAGCATCCTCTCTGGTCAGCTGACTAATCAGCAGCCCTTGTTGTAGGACTGAGAAACGGCCGGTGTTCTCAATCTGCAAGGAACACAGACAGTATCTGTTTGGTCAATATTCTAGCCAGCTGTAACCAGAGGAAAAGCAGCAGGGCTTGCAATGCCAACCTGCTGTTCAGATTTGTACTTCCCACCTAATATACTCAGTTATTCCCCCACCACACACACTTGTGCAGCAGCAGAGGCCTACATTCCCAATTGCTCCCCAGGTCCAAGGTAGCCACCCTACTCCTGTTAGCTTTTCCCCCAGTACCTCCTCTAGGACTACGGTATTGCTGCGCTGCACAAGCCAACGTATAGAGGTCTGGGGGGAATGTGGAAGGCACTCGAGAAATGTTGAGTTGTTCTGCACACCAAATATCACTTTTTCTTCAGCCATGGGGATCCCTGCGTGAAAAGAGCAGGAACAAGAATATGTGATTAGAGGGAAGGAAACATTTTTCACTTGTCTTTCCCCCTACAGAAGCTGTTAGAAGACTCTTAACTAAAAAAAAACCCTCTGGGCCCATATAACATCTCTGCCCAGACATACCACCTTAGTTCTGTACTGTGCAGCCTTAGAATGGCTACTTGGTAGAGCCAACATGGAGATTCCATATGATGCAGACCATTGCTGTAGCTTGGCTTTGCAAAGGGGTGCAGAACCTCAGGCCACACCCCCTTCCTCTGGTCCCCCGCCCCCACCTTTGTGCAGCTTTTCCCAGTTCTAAAAGGTTGCAATGCTTCTCCTAAGGCTTAGTTGCTGGCGGTAAGAATTGTAAGCTAAAATATTGCAGGTATTTTTGGCCCCACCCCTTTTGCCTTCCGCCCCACCCATCTCTGGAATGCGGCCCCCGAGGGCGTCTCCAAAATGGACTTCAGCCCCTGAGCAAAATGCAATTTGGCCCTCGGGCTGAAAGAGGTTCAACACTCCTGCCCTAGTGGAAGAGTCATAGCTCAGTAGTAAAGCTCATGCTTTGCATTAGGGATGTGTATTCACTTTGGTCTGATTCAGTTTGGGATTTGTCCAATCAGCAGGTTTTCAGTCAGGCTTAATTAGCAGGTCTCCTCCAAATCTGCCTGAATATAATCTGGCTCCTGCTGCAGCTTTGTGAGCGATTCAAAGGGACACAGACAGGGCTGGGGAAAACTCCTAGAGCCCTGGAGAGCAGCTGCCAGCCAGTGTAGACAATACTGAGTTAGATGGATGAAAGTCTGGCTCTGTATAAGGCAGCTTCCTATGTACCTTTGTCATATACACCCAGGGCCCTTATACTCCTTTGCTGGGGAAAGTTACACCTGATTACTTTCTTCCTCTCATGCAACTACGGGTCCATATAAGTAGTGTACAATAATAATACTTCCATAAATAAAAAGAGGGCTCTAGTTGGGAAATGCTAGACTACAATGAAACAATACAAGTAAGAAGTACCACATGTAGCAATATATTTACTTAAGGCACAATCCTTTCCAGATGCCCATCAGCCTCTGAACTCGGAGGTGATCTTCACCTCTGCACTCCCCATGCTCTGCATTTTCACCGGTCTAGCTGAGGCTCTGTGGAGGGGGGAGGGAAGGAGGCTGGGGCGGCCAAAGGATTCTTCGTAAGCTGTTTGCCCCAGTCTCTTCCCTCCCTGCCCACAGAATCACCCCCTTTCTCTCCTCTCAAATATGAAATAATTTAACTGTTGAGCATTGCGAATACAAAATGAAAATTATGTACAGAAGTCAATGTAATCACTAAAATATTATCTTGTTAATGCTTCAATGACTTAGAGAGATGTGAATTTATACTTAGGTTTATTCATAGTTTAAAAAGACTAAAAGAAATAAGGCATATTTATTTTTAAAATAGCAATTGGAGGGAAAATATTGGATCCACCTTGACAAACTTTGTGAACTTTGAGCTTGAATTAGTCCTCAGTATAATGCATTTCTTTGTAGCGGGAGGAGTCTGAAGGGCCCAATATTGTGGACTTGTCTGGATAGGAGTGCGTAACTAAAGGAGCTCAGGGTGTGTGCCTAGTGAGTCCAGTTGGGCTTCTTCCATCCATTTGCAGTTTAGATTAATCATAGAATAGTCATAGAATCATAGAATAGTAGGATTGGAAGGGGCCTACAAGACCATTGAATCCAACCCCCTGCTCAATGCAGGAATCCGAGTCAGAGCATCCCTGACAGTTGGCTCTCCAGCCTCATCTTGAATGCCTCCAGTGTGGGAGAGCCTGCTACCTCCCTAGGTCATTGGTTCCATTGTCATATTGCTCTAACAGCCAGGAAGTTTTTCCTGATGTTCAGCCGGAATCTGGCTTCCTGTAACTTGAGCCCATGATTCCGTGTCCTGCACTCTGAGACGATGGAGAAGAGATCCTGGCCTTCCTCTCTGTGACAACCATTCAAGTACTTGAAGAGCGCTATCATATCTCCCCTCAGTCTTCTCTTCTCAAGGCTAAACATGGCCAGTTCTTTCAGTCTCTCCTCACAGGGCTTTGTTTCCAGTCACCTGATCATCTTTGTTGCCTGATCATCTTTGTAATGAGTTCGCCTCTTTGATTAGTAGGTCATAGAGGTATGTGAAATCTGCCTACCCACAGGAATGGAGGGTTAGATATCTGTGGTATATTGGCTGAAACAGTTTCTTGACTGCTGGTATGCAGCATTCCCGGGATATTGCTACTTGCCACTTACATAATGCAGTATCTTGAACTCTATTCTTTACATGTTGCCAGACCCAGAACCCTAAATGGGCTTGAGGGGTCAACTCTGCATAGCATTCAGTACAGACACTACAGTATATGGGAGGGGATAACCATGGCCATTAACCCCGTGTTGTGTTACTGCTATCTCAGCCATGCAGATTGAACACCAATTGGGGTAAGGAGGGTGTTCTCCAAGTACCGAGGGTGTCTTTTGCATTTAATTTACTCCAACAAAATGGGTTGTTGGTTCTGGTAAGGAATGTAATCAGTCTGCCTACCTGCTACCATTGGTGTTGGAAACTAGTTCCTGACTGAAATGTTTCAGCTCTGGTAATCCTTTAATGCTTTCCTTATTACCATATCAAAGAGTTGACTAATGGTTCACTGGCCTCTCTTCCCTGTCAGAGGTGAGAGGGTTATGAGAAGGGGGGTAGGAAGTGCCTTCCTGCACTTTAGCAGAGCATGTCTGTGCTTTCAGGAGTTTAAACACCTGTATAAACAAGGAGGGTCTTGTGTCTCCTCCGCCAATGAATAAACATTCATTGGCTTAGATCCTAAGACCTGCCAGCAGAGTTCAGCTCATGGAATGGGGCTTTCCCACCCCCCAAAAGGTGTTCCTGAGGGCTGGGGGGCCCTTGAAAATCACTGGGAGGCGCTGCAGCTTGGGTAGGGAGAAGAATTGGATTGCCCCCTTCCATTCTCATTAAGGCTTTGGGATATAAGCCATGGCTCTTGGTTTTCCTGGAGAGTGCATGCAGCCATCATGGCTGCACTTGGGAAACTCTGACCAAGAAGATATTTCTTGCTTTTCCCACAAAATGCAAAAATGCCAAATACAGTGGGGAAAAATAATCCCAACACAAAAGTCCGACACACAGAGTGTGTGTGTTTCAGATATAAATATCATTTTAAACTGCATTTGAATTAGTTTTAAGTACTACCTTGTCAGAGAAATCTCAACAAAAGAAAACTCAAAAGCAAGCAAACAACATAGAGGAGAGAAGTTCATCTGCAGTTTTCTACAATGTAGAGTGCAGCATTAGCCAGGCCAAAGTGGGAGTCACCATAATGGAAGGGAATGATAAATGCATGACAACTATTTTACACCTACCTAGGTTGAGATTGAGGGCCAATAGAACAGGTGCAGAGGCACCTTGTAAACTAACATAAATTCCATCTAGAGGAATCTGCACAAACTAGAACCAAGGTTGGGTTTACATTAACATCTATGGCTAAATCCAAAGCTGACAGTGTTTATGGAAACTCAGGTGAGCACCTCAATTTACCCGGCTTTTGTACAGCTGTGGCTAGATTAATAACAAAGGGCCCTTGACAGCCACGACCCTCAGTGTAAATCAATGTGCACTTTAAACAAGATGAATGGTGTTTTCGAGGTGGTCTTTATCAAGCCCTATGTTTAACTCTTCCCCATTTAAGCAGCTGTGCTTTTTGTTAATCTCTCTGGCCGCACTTATGATGAAGAGGACAAGTTTCTAGCAAAGATTATTTTGAGGTATGCCCAAGCCTGCTTTGGCACAAAGGGCTGGGTTAATTTGTCTCTGAAATTGCAGTGTGAAGTACCCCTCTCACTGCAACACTGAGGCTGAGCTGCTCATTGGCATGCCCACCGAGTGCCCCTTGACTCACCTTTCGCAGCATCCCGGCACTGACTGGCTGGGTTGGCCTTCAGCATGTGCTCACATTGTGCTCGCCTGCAAGGAAGATGGCCAGTGCATATGCTTAGCAAGGTTGCCGTCTCAGAGATGTTCAGGCACACCAATTCTCTCAAGGAGGCCCGTGGGCCAAGCAACTGAGCTGAGTTAGCAGGCAGTGCATACCAGAGCTGTGTCTCAGCGCAGGGGTCGTGTGGCTCAGCTCTTGGAAAGAGAATGGAGTTGATGGTGGGTACCCCCAGCGCTCAGTGCCAAACAAATTCATCTCATATTGGGTGGTTGTTGCACTGAAGACAGTGCATCTCCCCCACTCCTTCTCCCAGCCAGAAGAAGTGACGCACTCCTCCCCTTGTACGAGGAGCATTCCTTTCCCCGGCCTCTTCTCTGCAGTGGGCCTGTAATCTCATATGGTAAAAGAGAAATACTGGGCTGCATAAGAAGAGCACAAGCAGCAATGAGAGCGAGTGCCCAGTGTTTTTACCTTCCGCAGGGCCCTCAGGTGCATAGGTAAGAAAGAGGCTGGGGTTGATGCCCTGTGCAGAGGCTTTTGCAAAAAGAAGCAAAGGGCCTGGGGCTGGGTGCCCTTGCTGAAGTGGGAAGCTGGCCAGCATGCAGGTGCAGAATGCAATTTAGCAGGCTTATGCTCAGGTCATACGGTTCAAGGAGAACTCGAGACTGGCTGTCCAGAATACACACCCAACGCACTTGTCTATGTGTAGATTGCAATTCCCAGGGAGAGGGAAAAGGGGAGGTCTCACCTTTTTTTAGTGAGCAGGTAGGGCCCGCAGGACTTGCCATCCCAGGTGCAGTAGGGGTCTCTAGCAAGACAGCAGTCAGCACAGGCTTTGCCATAAAGTTCACAGCGATACAGAGAGAGCTGGACCAGGCCATTGGTGCTGCTCACAAACACCTCCTGCTGCTCACAAGACCAAGAATGCCAAGAAGAGACATCAACGTTTGTTTCCCTTTTCATGAAGTCATCGAGGCTGGCAGCTTCCCATGAGTTTAGGGCCACAGACTTCTCATGGGGGTAGAGAGAAACCATAACTAAGTTTTATTTTTATTTATGGTTGGGAGAAGCATGCCTTGACCTTGTTCAGAAGTAATTATTCTAGAGAGAGGAGCTGCTGATAGACTGACACAAACAGACTTACCCTCTTCAGAGAAAACTGCATGTCTAGGATGGCTGAAGGCACCTACAAGAAACGGAAGGCAGCAGAAATTTGAACAGACTCTGCAAACTCCCAGCTTCAATTCAGGTTGTGCATCCCTCAAGTTCCCCCCCCCCAACTATAGGTTAGTGTGTCCACGAACCTAGACTGCCCCCTTCCTGAAATACTTGTATGACAGCCAGTGCTGGCCTCAGGTTCTTGAGGGCCCTTGGGCCAGACACCCTCCATGGGTCCCTCCCTCAGTGAGTGGACCTTCTCACCACCATTGTCACCAGCTGCTATGGCTCCTCATCCTTCTTCTCATCATTGCTACCACTCGCTTGCTCTGCAGATATGGAATCAGTGAGCAACTAGGCAGTGTCATCTACTGCTCCTCCTCCTCACCACCACCATTGTCTGGACCAGAGCAAGAGGCACGTGAAAAAGCAGGTTGCAATGGGGAAGAGGAGAAAGTCCAGGGGGCTCTTGCCAGGGGGGCCTGCTGGGGTGTGAGCCCTCGGCAGGTGCTCAACCATGCCTACTCTTGACATCAGCCAAGATGACAACCTCGCTCCCAAAGGGCCAGTTCAGGAGCAGGTTAGCATCAGAAGCGTGTTTCTCACACTTCGCCAGCACTAAAATATCACAGGGAGGGGAAGCTAGACCTCCCCTTTCATCAGTAGTCACGTGTATACAACCATGTGCATATCAGCATCATCATTTCATTGTTAATTTATATCCTGCATTTTTTCCCAAAGTACACAAGGCAGCTCATAACCTTTCACGCTGGCTCATGGGTGAATGCAGTCCTGGTGAAGCCCATCATGGGAGTCAGGCAACTAGCTGGGCTTCTGAAGAAGACTGCTTGGATTTGGTTGATGCTCGACTTCAGGAAACCTTGTAGAACCTTCTTTTGGCCTGAGGGCCAAATGTGATCCAGGTCAAGCACATTGGGGGCTGCTTGTAAGCAGTGGGTGGGACCACCCACACTGCCGGTATGCCATCTGGCTGCTTGCCCAGACACAAACGCAGGGCGGCAGAGATCACTCTCATCCACAGTGGGCAGCTCGCAATTGCTGCCTTTCCATTCTGCGGGCTGACAAAACACTGCAACACAGAAAGGCAGCAAGTAGAGTAAGACGGCGCTCTCTCCCTCCAGAGGCAGCGTGCTGCCTTTCCATGCTGCCTGGTTAGAAAGGGAGTCCCATGCTCACCCTGCAGCATGGAAAGGCTGTTTTCTCCAATCAGCAGAGTGGGGAAAGGGATTTGGGGGAGAGGTTGGTGGGCCAGATGGGAAGGCTTTGCAGGCTGAAGCTGGTCTGCAGACTGGGGGTTCCCTCCACCTGTTCTCCATCTAGGTTACTAGAGAAGGAGCTGCTGCTGCTACTTCCCTGAACGTTGGATGATGGAACCCACCCCAGGCTCCCTGGGAAAGATAAAGCTGGCATTTTCAATCAGCATAAATGTGCCACAGTGGGTTTCTAGAGCCTGGGCCTTTCTAGATGGAGTCATGACCACAAAGTTTTTAAGGGTAAAGGAGGTTTCCGTGGTACCTTTGAAACACTGATCTCTTCCAGGCTAATCTCTTGAGGGTCTTGTCCTCCGATGCCAGCAATTCCCACTTTCAGCACTTTGCCTTCGTCTGTGGGGAGTAGAATGTAAGGATGTGGCATGGGTAAGGGGACTCTGTCAGCTCTCACTGCACAGAATTACTGAGATCAAAACTGTCAAGGTTCATCAAAGCCGTTTACCACAATGTCCATTAAACCATCGCTGAATGATCCCAGTGTCAGATATTCCATAGTCTTAAAGAGAGGCTGCTAAAAATGTATACATCCACCAACTCTAGATTATTCTCGGCATGCAGAAGAAGCTTAAAAACATTCTGAGTGCAATGCTACATCTCCTGATCCTCTTGGCTTTTGGCAAGAGTCACGTGCACTGAATCAGCCAGATAGGGATGATACCAATTCTGATTCTGTCTGAATGATCTGTCATGTCAAAACACCATAGGCTTGGCAACTGATCAAAAACTAACAAAATGCCGGTCCATAATGTGTGTGGGTCTCTGCACCAGTTGAGACATTTTTGTGTATAAAACCCATAATGCTGGGCTTGTTTCCAGAATGCTTTGACTAAAAAGCAGCATAATTATTATTTTTATGTAGTGCACATGCTTGAAGTGTATAACCCCATAAATGTGCACTAAGGAGCCTTGTTGAGTTCAGCTCCGGTTCACCATGTTCACCATGAGAATATTCTTATTCTCTCTCTCTCTCTCTCTCTCTCACACACACACACACACACACACACACACACACACACACACACGTTTGGCCACCTTTGGGGGAATAGCCCATATAGGAACACAGGAAGCTGCTTTATAATGAGTCAGATTATCCGTCCATCTAGCTCAGTATTTTTGACAATGACTGGCAGCAGCTCCCCAGGGTTTCAGGCAGGATTCCTCTTTAGCCCTCCCTGGAGATGCCGGGGATTGAGCTTGAGACCTTCTGCATGCAAAGCAGGGGCTCTACCACTGAGCTAGAGCTCTCCCCTCTGTTTGTGTTATTTGTGTATACTCTCACGCACGAATTCATGCACACACACACACACACACACACACACACAGTGTTATATTATTAAAAATTAAAACAAAAAAATCTCAACACAGATCAGTAAAGTAAATGAAAAACATCAGCTAGAGACAATATTAAACCTTTTAAGATGGCTCATTAACTCATAGCATTAAAAGAAATTAAGCAAGGGCGGCATTAATAGGTTTTTAAAACCCACTTTAAAACTTGCAGAATTGAGGCAATATGCTCTTAACAGGGGAGGGAGTTGGATAACCTGGGGGCTACCAAGAAAGGGCCCTGTCTTTCATGCCAGCCAGCCAAATAGACCTTGCCAGCAGGCATACAAGCAGCGCATCCCAGGCAGATTTTAGTGCCCAGGGTGCTGCAGAAAGAGTGCAGAGAGTTTTTAAAGGCCAGGTCGCATCTAACAACAACCCAGAGTATGACCCAGTTTGCACAACACAGCTGGCTCATCATAGGTCATTTAACCCATGATGAGCTGCAGCACATGTCAGAGCCGTTTTGATTGTGCAATCCCCAATTAGGGGTTGCACCGTGTCATCCACGATAATTGTGAGTTATTTGACAGTTAAACAACCCGTGCTTAACCCACAATTTGCAGTAGGGATAAGGAAGAGTTGTTTAACCTTTTAATAATTCATGACGACCAGGTTCAGATGACATGGCACAACCCCCAACTGGGGGTTATGCAGTCAAAATGGTGGTTTATTTATTTATTTATTTATTATTGCATTTATATCCCACCTTTATTCCTCTTGCAAGGAACCCAAGGCGGCTTACATTATCCTCCTCCTCCTCTCCATTTTATCCTCACAACAACAACCCTGTGAGGTAGGTTGGGCTGAGAGTGTGTGACTGGCCCAAAGTCACCCAGTGAGCTTCCATGGCCGAGTGGGGACTAGAACCCGGATCTCCCAGCTCCCAGTCCAACACTCTTGCCACTACACCATACTGGCTCTCATACTGCATACTGGTTGCATGCACCTGGCACATGCCGCAGCTCATTGTGGGTTAAATAACCCACAATGAACTAGCCATGTCATGCAAACTGGCCCTATGGCTTGAGGAAGAGAACCCATCATTAGTTGTTGCATTGTGAACTCTGAGTTGTTTGTGGTTAACAACCCATAGTTAAACCATAGTGTGGGGTTCGCATGTAACGACATCCGATTCAATGACAACCCATATTCAACCTGTACTCTGGGTTGTTATTATGTATGTGCTTCTTTTGTAGTGCCCCCACCACCACAAAGGCTCTGCAAAACAAAGGCGAGCAGGATAGGTAGGGACAGAGCAATGTCGCTACTTGGCCAGTTGCAGCTTTGGGGATTTCTCTCACACTAACTTCTCTTTATCCTACACTAGAATGCAAGCACCAGTTCAGTCCACCATATCTGCCAGCTCTCCAGAACAACTTATTCAGGCTATAGAACATGGAGTTCCCAGAGATCAACACTGTTTGGATAATTGTTTTTGGCATTCAGCTGATATGGAAGTTATTTCGTAACCATAATTTTGTTACTCATTTCCATACATTTTTCCAGCTGTGATAAATCATTCCTAGGATGAAACGATCAGGAAAACTGCCTGCTGTGCTCAAGATGTGGGCTTATGAAGGATATTTATACAGAACTATTATATTTTCTTTTTTATATTTCATCTCTTTGCTAAGAGTTTCTAACTTTGTTTTGATAGCTGCAATGCACTGAGCTGATGTGATCTCTATCCAAAACGACAGCCTATCATTTCAGTAATCCTGCTTTATATATTTATATATTTTTAAATGGACATCTTCCCATTTTCTGTAGAGAATCTGGTTTATAGTGGCAGGATAAATGCCTCAATTAGTTGTTTGAAGGGTCACGTCTTATTTCCAATTTTACTCACAAACAAAACTATGACCAGGCGTTGTAAGAAATAGAATGGTAGTGTACAAACAATGCACGCTGATGGGTTGACGCTCTAGGCCAAGCTAGATGTGATGGCGGCAGAACAGTCAGTCAGAATTGTGTTGTTGCTGTTTCCCTATAAAAACGAAGTGTGGCCGCTAGATCCCTCCCCTTGCTGTTGCTTTTCCCTGGCTGTTTTCTCCTGGTGGGGCTTAATGACTGGAAATATCCCCCACTGAGAGAGAAATGGCTGAGGAAAAGAGGGTTCAAGAATAATTTTATAGAGATTTTGAATGGCCCCTGTTTGAATTATACCACCATTACATCTAATAGTAAGCCACGTCTCAGCTGCACAAATGCGTTTTCAGCAGGAACTATAATAATTAGAAAAAACTCTGCCCTCCAGTTATTTGGCAAGCCATTCTTAAACTTGTTTGCTCAGAAGTAGCCCGACTAGGGATTTACTTCCTAACAAGCATAGTTAGGACTGCAGGGCATTTTGACTGGGGAAGCTCCTACATTTCCTGCTATGGCCTACGTCTTTCTTTCCTATGCCGCCATAGTGCTGTGGCACTCTACCGAGGGGGTGTTTCCACCAGCGATTTACTCTGAGCTGGCTGTGTGTTGAGGCCATTAGGGATACATGACGTTGTGGCCATCCAGCAACCACCCTGGAGCCTATCAGGGAAAAACTGGATTTCCTGAGACTGCTTAAAGTCCTATTCTTTTCCTTAAGTCGGGTTTTCCTTGGTATAATTGCTGTGTGCCCCAACCACCACATTGACCTCAGGTATGCTAGCCCTGCTCAGGGGTGTGCCTTTCAGCGTGACCCTGCTCAAGGGGTGTTTCCTGACCCTGTAGAAACCAATTAGTGTCTCCTCAGAAGTAACTCCCCTTGTGCTGAATGAGGCTTGCCTTCTGAATGCCCACATCAGAACTTACAGAGATTCCCCCTCAATTGACATGGCACAACGTAAAGCCCAATTACCTAAGTGTGGTAAAGCACGATCTCGAGGCTCCGATTCTCCTTTGTCTGGTTTAATAGAGATCCTGTGGGTTCAAATGGGGGCTGGTTTCCGTCTTTGTGTTTACTGCTCTCTTGCCCGCAACAAACCCATTAGTGACTCCTCAAAAGTAACTCCCCTTGTGCTGAATGAGGCTTGCCCTCTGAATGCCCATATCAGAACTTACAGAGATTCCCCCTCAATTGACATGGCACACTTTAAAGCCCAATTCCCTAAGTGCGGTAAAGCGCCATCTCCAGGCTTGGATTCTCCTTTGCTTGGTTTATTTTTGTTTGGTTTAGTGGCTTAGGAAGTAACTACATTGACCCTTTGTTATAGAGATCCTGTGGGCTAAAATGGGGTCTGGTTTCCCATCTTTGTGTTCTCCCTGCTTCCTCTTTTCCAGCACAAGCATATGTGTGTCTACTTCAAAGTAACTCCCATAGTGCCCAATGAGGCTTGCTCCTGACATGCAGGTGCATCTGGACCTTCGGGGAAAGGAGAAAGGGGGGAGAGGGGGGAAGCCTCTCTTATTGGTTGAGCAGCCCCTGCCAGTCAGATGACGTTCACTTCCACCCCACAGAAGTATGTTCTGTGAAGCAATTTTTACTGGGGTGGAGAACCTGCACGTGGAGCCTTGCATGGACCAAAGCACAGCAGAGCTGGTTCCTTTTAAAAAATCCGGTATTCCTCCATTCGCTTCTCCTTCGCTGTTGCGGAAACACCGCCCAAGCCTCACCTCCCTTTGCCCACTGAGCTGGAAAGACCACATGAACACATGAAAAGAGGAACATTTTAATGCACAAAGAGAATGGCACATCTTTGCCTAGGACCCTTTACCTGTTCCAAGGAAGAGGACATTGACATGTCCAGCTTCTGTCTCCACCCTGTCCACCAACAGCTGCTGAATCTGGAAGGGCACATTGACTCTCATCAGAATGGGTTTCCCATGGAGTGGATAGATAGGCTCCCACATCAGGTGGTGGGTGCGCATAAAGCTGATCACTTCATCAGGAAAGTCCTTTGTTGACTGGAGGAGTGGGTCGTATGTTTCACTGGGACACTGGCGGAGAGAACGAAGACATTGAAAAGGGGATGGTTAGAAGAAAATCACTGTTCCAGTTTCAGAAGTGGTAGCTTTGCGGTCCTGTAGCAGCAAGATTAACAAAGCAGTGGAGTGCCTTAGAGACTACCCATTTCTGGCATGCGCTTTCGTACACTGTCGTCTGTGAAAAAGCATGGCAAGGTAAACCAACTTTGCCCTGATGTGACTGTCTCACAGTTCTCCCCAACTTCCCTGGGACAAGCTGCTCAAGAGCAACCTGTTGAATTTGACACATCTCCTAATATGTGAGAGGTCACTGCTTTTTGACATGCAGAGAGGACCTGTGGCTGGCCATTCCACAACGAGAGGAAGCAGGGAGAGGTGTCTCTTCAGAGCTTTTGCTGCCTGTGGGAGCAAATACCTCTCAGACTTTAATCTCCCTAGAGTGCTCCATCTGTAAATGTTCGCACCTTCCCTGATTATGAGGTAGCTGTGAGAAGCATTCAGAAGTTTACATGCCTCTTCAAACACTGTGTGAGGCATCCAAATTGCCTTGCAAGAAGCTGGCATTTGTATGGGTGGTGGCTAAATGGTAGAGGCCCTGCTTTGCATGCAGAAAGTGTCAGTTTGATCCCCAGCATCTCCAGGTAGGGCTGGGAAAACCCCTGCCTGAAACTCTGGAGAGCCGCTGCCAGTCAGTGTCAACAATACTGGGCTAAACGGACCCAGGGTCTGACTCAGTATAAGGCAGCTTCCTATGTTCCTTTGTGTAGATGTGGCTCTGGTCTCACACACTATTCTGGAGGTACTCATGTGTAAGCCAAGAGGTGCAATACAGAATACCTGTGCAAACTGATGGGACACTGGGTTGCGCCTATTGTGGTTAATGGTTACGGAGAGCCACATAGCATATGGCAGAAGTGTGGGCTGCATCAACTATGCACCATTGTTTAAGTGCTAATGCAACAGCCAGAGGAAAGATTAACTGGGACCTTTATGCCTTACATACGTACCGTTCCAGGACGGGGATAAGGGATGCGTCCCTTGTATTCTACCCACTGGTAGTCCAAGCCTTCCTTATGTGCAAAGGGTCCATTGAAAGCAGCCCGAATGGCTGCCAGCGAGTAAACACACACCGCAGAGCCATTAAAAATGCCACTGGGAAAGAAAATAATTGGCATGGTGACAGGACTGATTGGCAAACTCTAGAATCATATTCTACTGAACCTGTGGATCCAAGAGTAAGCAGCACAAGGGACATGCATTGTGTGTTTCTGCAAAACAATGGCTTTGTTAGGTTTCTGCCTTAGAAAAGAGATGTGTGGCACACTATAGAGCCTAAATTCAATTTTGTTCATGGATCTTGCCTCAGAATATCCCTTACATCAGGTGGGGAAACCTTTTTGGGGTTGAGGTTCACATTCTCTCAGAGGAAAGTGGTCAGGAGCTCTATCCTGGTGGTGGTAGTCAGGGCCAAATGCAAAAGCGGGCAAGGGATCAAAGTCAAAACTGGGTGGGAACACCCCATTTCTCTTCCCTTCAGTCATCCATCATACAATCATTTGCTCTTCCATTCATATTAATATTCTCTCTCTCACACTCATGTACATGTACACATGCATACTTATATATAACCTCAGGGAGGTAATATATTCCCACATTTTCTCCCATTCACACACTTACCTTCCATTCAGCTTTCCTTCCATGCTGGGTCAGGAAGAAGAGAATTCTCTTTGTCCCAGCCTAGCAGGGAAGGGAAAGCAGTGAGGAGGCAGCAATATTCAGCAGGGGGTGGGGGAATTTGGCAGGGTGTGGCTTAGACCTCCACTATGGGCTGCTCTTGCAGGTCACACTGAAGGCTTCCAAGGGCTGTATGCAGCCGTGCGTTGACCACATCTAACTTAGATTATCATAGAGAGGTCTCTATCTTTGGAGGGCTATTTTACCTCAAGGGTTGTTCTCTTTTCACTAGTCCCCAATCCTGCTACTGTTTTACAGGAGTGCTTTGCCTTCACCAACTTTCTCCCTGGGTGTTCCTTAGCTGTTCCCAATCTTCCCTTTGCAGTGGAATACCGCATGGAACCCTGTCACTATCTCCACCATGCCAGGTGTGGCTTAGCATAGGCTGACCCTGTGCTGGCAAGTACCCAAAAGTATTTGGATTTGGAGAGAGCAGTGGTATTGGAGTAGCGTTTCACCTAATTCACATCATAGGTACTGGTCCCATAAGGTAGCAGTGTATCTATGCACAAGCACTGTCTTTAAATGATGTCCATAGTCATGCTGAGGCACAGCTGACCCATGCACAAGCAATTATTTGTTTTCCTTAGTCATGTGCATGTTCATATTTATTCTCACCTGGACACTGTGAAGAGGCCATAAACAAGAGGATTCTGCACATTACGGGTGTTCAGGAGGAAGACATCCTCTGGAAAGTAAAGAGAAGAAAACAAAGATGAGGAGGCCCATGCCTGGCATCCCAAGACAATCTTAGAGACTTGGCTCAGGGGAGAGCTCCAATCATAACAACTTCTCCATCTACCCACCCATATGACCTTGGACCTTCCACTCCAGAAAGGCCACCTCCATCTAAGCTGGGTCTTCAGCGATTCTTAAGATGGGAGTCAGGCAGGAGGGCGTGAGAGAGAAAATTTAAAGCCTGCTGTACAGGTTAGGATCAACACAGTGTATCCTCCACACTAAAAAAAAATAAAAATCTGTGCCATGACAAGCTGAATTCTGTAACCTGTATAAATAATGCACACTGAGCAAACATTCTTATATTTGCTTATTTTGATGAGCAATGCAGAGCACTCAGGTCCCAAATTCAAACCACTACCAACTTTGCTCAACCTCCCCGCCTGCTTCCACCAGCTTTCGTAGTTTGCTCAGCCTTGCTTGTCCACTTTTGAGCCTGTTACATCCTTTTGATGGCTAGTAATGTATTCTGTTTATAAAAAGGGTTTCACAACCTCACTCACCCCACCCCCCTTGTCACGGCAAGAAGTCAGCCATGAGCAAGGTGGCAAGGAGCCTGAGGTTTCTTCCAAACACTAGAGCTACAGAGGGGGAGGAAAGATCCCTGCCCCTCCCCAGCTCCGAACATGGGTGAATGCCTCCCGTTAATTTAGCTTTGTGCTTGCTGGGCGCAAGCAGAGAGCCAAAACAAACCTCTGCCTTCACCAGCTGGACAGTCAGAGCTACAAGTTACCAGCAGAGGCAAAGAAGGCCCATGTACCTCTGCTGTGCCTCACTGGCTCTGAGCTAGAGGGGAATGGCAGAGGCACTGAAACTGCGGGCTTCTCCACATAGGGCTTATATCGTGCGATCAAGACTGGTTGCTTATGGACGTTTGCAGGTCCTTTAGATGACACTGTCAACCTCCAGGATGTCTCCTGTGCTTTCTGAGCTTTATCCTACTTTCAGAAAGATTGGGGATAAAGCAATAAGGGACATTATTGTGAAAAATAGGCAGTGTGAAATGGTGTTGTTGTGCTAAAATACAGCCATTAGATGGCACTGTATAACTGGAACATATAGAACATTGCAGAGAAAGGACGTTTTCAGTTCAAATCACGTGCCCGCTGTTTAAAGAAGCCCATCGTAATCCAGAAAGCCCCAGTAAAGTTGCAGGATTTTAGTCTGGTGTAGAAATGCCTTGTGTTGCACATCAAAGATGCAGCATGAGGTCAGGGGACAAACCGCACCCTTTGGGGGTGGGGGCGGGGGCAGGTCCTGGTGACAGCACAGTTTTGGTTGAACATTAGCTACGCAGAATTGGTCAACCCCTCTTTATAAACAGAAGCTGAGATGCTCCATGTTGCTTGATTCTGCACCTACGTCACTGTCAGGACAATCAGGGAAGAGGTACCTCCCTGGTTATGACAGAGGAGAGGCTAAGAGCCATACAGACTCATAGGACAGAATCACATGACCATAGGAAGGAATTAGAGAACAATGCAAGCTTACCCAGCTGATCAAAGTGTGTTTCAATGCCCTGCAGACCTGGGATAGAGCAGACTAGCCAGGCTTTCAGGAATGTGCTCCAACGGTTAATGAGGCTGTGCTTCCCACCAACATCATTCTGCCAATCACAAACAGGAGTAGATCAGGCGTCATCTTTATGTCCATCATGGTCTCTTTGTAATCCTAAACTATTGTTTTGATAGGAATCAGCCCTATTGTGGCCACAGTTAGAAATGGCCTGTCTTGAAGCTCAAGATGGTCAGGGTGCCCATCCCATCTGAGAGGTGCTGTGGGAAAGGTGGACACCCAGGGCTATTGTCATCTTCTTTCAGGCAGACCATTCCAATGCATGCTTGCTCAGAACTAAACCCCACAGATCTGGACATATTCCCGAATATATATATATATATATAGTGCCACAGAAAGGGGGAAAGGAGATATATTTTAACTGTAGCTTAAATTTGCTGCAAGTTTCTGGCCTTAGCCTCCCATGTGCAGCTTAGAGATGCTGCTGCTCTATCTTATAGGAGTGTTGTAACACTGAATAGGTGTGGTGTGCTCCGAGCATATGAAATGTGTTATATAGATACTACATTTAAGTTGTGATATTAAATACACTTACTAGGAAGTAAGTCTCACTGAACACAGCGGGATCCAATTCCAGGTACACATGGCTAGATTGCAGAGCTCATAATTAATCAAACAGAGCTGGAAGCTAATGTCTCCTGACTCCCAGAACCAGACTCCCTCAGAGATGTAGATAAGCCCTGTAGTGTTTATTAAGGAGTGATCATCTTGGCAAAGACCAGGGCTAAATATTCAGGTCGCTAAGCAACAGTGTTTATAGGCTGAGCTGAAAAGGTACATTCTTTGCACCGAAGCCATATTATATGGCAGACACCTATAGCTCACCTTGCAGACACGCGCCACCCGGGCATGGATGCGCCTTTTCTCCCATTGTCCAGCTTCCACTGCAGTCTCCCGGAAAAAGAAGTACACCTTATCGTCGTCATGGCTGTAGGTGTCGGGAATGGCATAAGCACCAATAAACACAGGCTCTGCAAGGAGGGAAATTGAGACTGAAACAGCATATTCCTTCTATTAAAAGAACGTATATAACACTATATTTTCTTTTATTAGAAATGTTTTTTAAATCAAAATATCAAGAAGAAGACTACTGTATTAGCAAGAAACAAAATGAAAGGACAATCAGTCCCGAAACTTGTCTATTCTAGTACATTAAAAATAAAACCTGATGGTGGCTTATTACAATTCCTTGTACAGTTTGGACATTTCCACTGTAGTCCATACTCTCAAAAACTATTCTGAACTGGAAAGTGCAATGACTCTTTTCCAGTTGCCCCAAATATACATTCTTGCAGTAGTTCCTAAGTTAATTACCATTTCTAAATCAGTATCAAGCACAATTTTAAGATACCATAACATTACTTCAGGATACTCATCTGAAGTGGAGTCTAATCCACCAAAGTTTATGCCATAACAAAATTCTTAGCTTTTAAGGTAGTACAGGACTCCATTGTTTAGGATCCTCAGGTACAGAACAACCTATTATCTTGTTAAACTGATACATAATTAATTTCCAAAAACCTTGAGTAATTGGACTTGTCCAAAATACGTGTTTGACAACTGCCTGCCAAATGTGTCAAGGACAGTCTGTATGGACAACTGCAAATATGGCTTAATTTATGAAGAATCCAGTACTATTGAAATGGCATTTCAAATAAGTCATCTTTAATTCTGAGCCTTTTCCAGTTGTTTTGGTCATAATTTTACTTGTTTTTTTAATCAGTTAACTATACTATAGGAGTGAACCTAGATTGCCACTATGGACTATCATAGAACATATAGTTGCCTGCCTATTTGTTTCAACTTTGGGAAATTACAGAGAGTTGAGAGCATTACACCTGCTGCTGCTGCCACCCCTATGAGGAACTGTGGAGGAATTTTAGGACGTGGCTCTCCGATACTCTCAAGGCCTGGTTTATTCCCAAAACAACACAGCTGTGCGGTAGCCTCAGGCCTAGGCAAGAGAACACACCCCACTGCCATATTCTATGAGGTTATATGCTTTTCCTTACATCGCATAAGTTCATCTGCACATGCTCAGAGATTACAACAACAGCATAAGCAAGGAAAGCAATTTCAGCATACACGAGCCATTGCTTGTAGAACAAGCTTTTCAGTAAAACAAAGGCACAGTAACTTAAGTAACTCGCTAAACTGGAATTTTCCAGTTTAGGGTACATCTTGAAGCTAAAACAATTTGTGGTTATCCGTTCTACATACAAAGCAACTCCTTCTACACTCTCTATGCAACTCTCACTTGGCCTTCATTAGTTCACCATGCTTTGCAACATTTTTTTTTATCACACTCTGGTCTTGAGAGAGACCTTACTTCTTGCTTTCTAACACTATACACTTTCTGGTACTTTTCCACAATTCTCCACAAGCCTCTACTCCAGCTTTCCCCAACCTGGTGTCCTCTGCATAGTGTAGCATGATGGCCTGTTCTGGAGGAATTGGTGTCTGGGGTATCCTCCCTCACTTGGCTGCTTCCAGTGCTGCCCCCAAAGCGAACTAATTCCCTCTGTTCTGCCACATGCCTTAGAAATCAATTCTTCTCCATTTTCCATCCAATGTGATACAAGATGGGGGAACCTGTGGCCCTCTAGATCAGCAGTGAGTAACCTCAGGCCCAGAGACAAAATCTGGCCCTCCAGAAGTCCCAATCCGGCCCTCCGGGGGTCTGCAGATGACCACACCCCATTCTCCTGGCCCTACACCCTTTCCTCCAACCATTTGTTGTTTCTTGGCTGTTGTGCAGGTCTATTTTTTCATTCTCAAAGGTTGAAATGCCTCTCCCAAGGCTTAGTTACTGGCAGTAAAGGCTTTAAGTTACAATATGCTGGTATTTTTGGTCCCACCCCTTCTGCCTTTGGTCCCACCAGCCACTGGAACGCAGCCCCAGCAAGCTTCTACGAAATTGATTTCAGCCCTCAGGTGGAAAGAGGTTCCCCACCCCTGCTACAGATGTTGCTAGACTCCAACTCCCATCAGTCATTGCCTGCATGGCCAATGGTCAGGGGTGATAGGAGTTGTGGTCCAACAACATCTGGAGGGCCACAGATCCTGTGCCCTTGCTACAGGTGAAAGACTGGGTATATATTCTGGAGCAGGCTAAAGTGGAAGATCAGCTCAAGCCTGAGAGAACTTAAGAACATAAGAAGAGCCCTGATGGATCAGACCAAAGGCCTAGCTAGTTCAGCACTTTTATGGCTGCAATTTACATAGATGTAACTGCTTTATATCCAGAAATGGCATAACATATGCAATTTACAGCCATGATTTTCCCAGGGTCTGCAAATGGCAGCCACCGTTCACAGACCTTGTCTTTTTAAAACCTGGAAGCTGTCCCACACGGAGGCTGGCGGCTGCAGAGGTGAGGGCAGCCAGTCTGCTGCAGACCCCGCAGGCCAGATTCTTGGGAATCCAGCTTCACTGGAGCCAGCAGCAGATTTCTCCAGCATCCCTACCTGGCTGCTTTTATAAGCCAGGAAGGACAAGGGTCCAGCACACAGGTGGCAGCCCTCACCTCTCCAAGGAACCTGTCCAGATCCTTGGGCATTACAAATTGAAAAGTATCCACTGTCACTAGACAGGCAGGGCCCAAAGTTACATCACTGGACCTGTATCAACGACGGCATCCAAGTCAGCACAGATCGATTTTGTCTGCAAAGTGACAGACAAAATTGTCACGGCGGGCTATTGAGTGGTCCACTCGATGAGCTTTTAATGGCAGTTGTTTTTATCAGGTCCCAGTATCTTTTTGTAACTGTTTTTTAGTTGTTTTAGGGCACAGTCCTATGGCTGCTAGACAGCGGCTAGACAGCCACAGAATTGGTCGGTTCCCGCAGAACAGCCTCCCTGCCCCCTCCCCTGCTGCCCCATAGGCCGTGCGGATCATCCCTGGGCTCCAGGGTTGTGAGAGCAGCGCGGAGCGGGGCAAGAGGGGGCGGTCTGGGGGGTGGGGAGTGCGTATGTGCTGGTACTATGCTTCCCATGCATTGTCTGGCCTCCCCACCCTGCGCTCCAACATCCTGTGGCTAGACAGCTGAAATCAGCCGTCTAGCTGCAAATGTAGGGTGGCTGGAGTGCGAAGGAGAGGATCTGTTCTGTGGTCCTCCTGGATTGGATAGGCGGTCGCCTCCGAGGTTGAAGGCAGCTGCCTATCCTGATAGGATTGCTCCCTCCAATTGTTTTAAAATTTTCTATGTTAAAGGTTTTAATATTTTTATTATGTTGCATTTTGGGTTGTCATTTTTGTGAAGCTTTGGGTATTGGGTGATATAGAAATGGAATAAATGAAATGAAATAAGACCCGAGCCTTGTTGCCATCACAGCTAATTGGATGAAGAGCTACAGATGTGACAATGGCATGCTCATCGCCTAATGGAGATCATCTTCTTGGCAGCTTATTTCACCATAATCCACTTACCATTTAACCAATAATCTTGGTTCTGTTCTGTCCGGATATAGTTCTGGTCAGCTCTGTTGAGCTGTGTCCGGAAGAAGGCAGCACTGCTCCCCATGAAGTCAATGGAAGTGCCTGAATAAAACTCCTCGTCTGTGAAACCCAAAAGAGAACCATATTGGTAGACTATCCACACCCTATGGCCTAAATCCAGCTACTGTTAGCAGAAGAAATTGCTGCACTAGCAGAGCTCCGCTGCCTTTTCCCATTGTGCAAACGGCTGCACAAGAGCTAGTGGACCACTCTGTAAATCAAAGAACTAGATCACAGAAGAGTGTGTGCGTATAAAAATATATATAATTCAAAGTCAAGAGTTAGTTGGTTATCCCTTTTTGACTGCCTTCCTGTTGACCGATTCTCATGAAACATACTTCATTGGAAAGCTCTTGACTTGCAGATCCCATGAATAACAACAGTTTCCACTATAATTCAAAGTTGGGAGTTTATGTCCATAAAGCTTTTTAAAAAAATAATAATTAGGCTATCTTCTATAACAATGTCATATAAAGTTTTATTTTTAATATAAAAAAATGTCAAGAATAATTAAACAAACATCATTAACTTCAAATTGGAGCAAAATGAAATATGAACACAAAAAAGTCTCTGTACACCTTTATAAACACAGGTGCAGGCCAAGGTACAATGATATGCCAGTAACATATGGCCTGTAAACAAATCATGAAGGGATTAAGAAACGCCTACAGTTAAAAGTAACCCAGTCAAAGTTTAGTTATTGCTCAGAAAGGAAGTGTCCAGCTGTTAAATTTAACGAAATAACATGTAAAAGTTTCTGTACACCTTTATAAACACAGGTGCAGGCCAAAGTACAATTATATGCCAGAAACATACGGCCTGAAAACAAATCGCGAAAGGATCTATGTTGCCATGAGTCATGTGCACTCCTCAAGATTCAAGTTGTTGATGGACCACAACAAAGCCGTTACAATGGCCGCCCTGGAGTTTACACCAAGAACATTGTATTTAAGAAAGTTTTGTAAAGATAAAAGATGTAACACAATGAATGTTGAAAACACAGTTAAGTTAAACCTTTTATTAGATTACATTTTTCTCCGTGAACTGTGTTCGTGAGTAACCAACTGGTGTACACACACACACACACTGTTTTTATCACTGCATTGTTTAGTTTTCTGTCGCTGCTTTCTGGCCACTCTCTCTTACCTATGAGCAGCCCTATGAAAGGCTCGTGGGGGCTGTATGGACACTTGCCTCTCCCGGATTCTATGGAGTAGGTCACCAGCTGCATAGCTGGCATCTCTGGTTCCTGCAGAGGGCCAAGGAAGACATTTCATCTCAAGTAAACGTAATGCTGGAAGCATCACTATAAACAGAAAAGACATTGTTACGCAGGAAGCCATTTTACACTTCAAAGCAATGGACTCAACCGTCCTGGTTTGCTGCTCCCCAGGGGACCTCCTAAACTGGACTGATGAAGGTGCTGGCTCAGGATACAATAGTAATTTTAATCACTATATAGTGCCACTCTCTTCACTCATGCTGAAGATCTCAGCGTTATGAGCACTGCCTTATGAGCAGTGCACTTGTTCTCTGTATGTGGTACAGGTGGTCTGGATTGTGTAAATTGATCTATAGGAACTTGAGTGGATGGATGGTCCTGCCCTGTGGCATGGGGGTGGACAAGACGGCCTTCTGGTCCTTCTATCTCTACGATTTATGACCCAGCTAGTCAGCATTGCCTACCTTATCCTTGGGGCTACAGATGCTAAAGTGCAGGGTTGAACTGAAGCTTTATGCATGTGGAGAAGCCTTTACCATGGAGTGACAGACTCACTGAAGTTCTAGTCTGGCTGGTTTCTTGGTGCTGTGGAGCTGCACTTTACTGAGCACCTCTGAAGGTTATCATTGAGTTGCAACCTAATGTCTTGAGACTAAGAGGGTTATTGATTTGTTTTATTTTTCGCAGTGAATGAGTACATTGTTGGGGGTGGCCACAATCAGGGTTGGTGTAACCTCCCCTAATCAGCAAATTCAACTTATGTTCCCAAGAACTGCAGTTCTAAAAGGGGACTAGGAATTATTAATAATGCAGAGTTTTCCATAGGAGAGATCCTAACAGGGTTACTGAGATAATGTATGTGAAGCACTTTGAAGTCTTGAAATAGGGTATATAAATGCTAAGCAATGTGATGTCCCATTATTACTTGTATTTTTATTTTTGCTAATCAAAAAGAATAAAGATGGACCTTAAACCTGTGTCTCAGTATTTATGCCAAAGCCTGATGGAAGTTAATGGGATGGCTTGAAGCAAACAGATTACAGGGTTGTATTGACAGGTGGGAAGATAGTTACGGAATTATTAGAGAGGGCAAAATCCTGGTGAGGGAGTTAATACTTGAAGACAATAAGGGCGCAATTCTATAGCTGCTAGACAGCAGCTAGACAGCCATAGGATTGTTCAGTTTTCGAGAACCAACCTCAGAGCCCGTGCTGCAAGGTCAGTTCCCAGAAAACCACCTCTCTGCCCACTCCTCTGCCTCCTCCTAGGCAACACGGATCGTCCCTAGGCTCCACACTTGGAAGAGCAGCACGGAGCAGGGCAAAAGGGGGTGTTCCCAGGCGCAGGGAGTGCGGAAGTGCCAGTACAATGCTTCCTATGCATTGTATGGCCACCCCACCCCTGCTCTGAAGTCCCGCAGCTATACAGCCGAAATTGGCCATCTAGCCGTGAATGCAGGGTGGCCAGAGTGTGGAGAAGATCCCCTCCGCAGTCCACCTACCCAGCATTGGATATGTTGTCACCTCTGAGTTTGGAGGCAGCTGACTATCCTGATAGGATTGCATCCTAAGTGACTATGTCTCCTAAAATCTCTCACCACCTGTGCATCCCAGGAATCTTCACAGAGTGTTTCTGTACTACCTGTAGAAAAGGCAAATGCATGGGATATCTTCTGACTCAGGCTGGAAAAGTTGGCAGATGTTCTCCTTCCTTACTATGAAAAGGATCAGCGAGTGTTTCAATGAAGGGCCTTCAAAGAAGTGGGTGACATTTTGCCTCTGGGTTGCACAGTATGCTGGCCTTTTCACCTGGAGTGAAAACTCAGCATGGCTATCATTCTCCTACTCTTAAAAACAAAACAAAAAAAGCACACAGAGGTTGGATACAGAAAGAGTGGCGCCCCAGCTGAAATTTTGTGCCTGGAGCGCTTGCTTCATGTTACTTCACAGTAATGCCAGCCCTGTGGGTGCAACTCACCTCTACTCCTGTTTTGAGTTGTATGAAGGTGCACATGGGCTGGTAGGAGCCAGTTCCACAGGCAAACACATGACTGCTGTTGAAACGCTGGAGAAAGCGGATGAAATTGGCACATTCCGTCTGGTAAGGAGTCAAAGATGGTAGGGTTTTACTTGCCCCAGCATTCTCACCATGAAATAAAATCTCTGATTCTTGGGCGTTCATCAAGATCTTTATCTAATGGTATCTACCAACTCTGCAGCACCTCATCTTGAATTTTCTGCACTTCAGATCCTGTCCAACTAATCCTTTTAAAGCACAACCTTGACTAAATGGAAGCTTTCTTTGCATTACCTGCCTGCCATTTGCCACTTGTCCAGTGCTGCTCAGAAGCCAAGAATGTTCATGTTAATATTACATTGAATACCTGTGATAGTGGCCCACAACAAAGCCATACATGAATTTAACCCACACAATTTATCAACCATAATAGCACAATGCACACTGTTAAGTTAGGTGAAGTCTGGTAATTTCAAAGGCAGCATCCTGAACAGTCCTATTTTCCTGTTGTTTGTAACACATTTTTATGTTATCTGCTTTTTGGGTAAAGTGAGACATGTCCCATAGGCTGTGAATGGAGCCCATATATAGAACTGTCATTACCTGTGGTGCCCTGTTCTTGTTTGTTTGTTTTCCTGCCATGGCCTCAGAAGTAAAAACAATTTAGTAGGTGTTTACTAGCGTTTCATGCTGCAGCTTGGAAAAGCCAAACCTAGCTCCAAAAGTATTGCCAGCTCTTCTGCAATAGGTATGTGAATGTTCCCCCCCGCCATAACAAATAACACAGGTCCCTCCCTCCCCATTTCAAGACTGGTTTTAAAGGCTTAAAAAAGGATGGATGTGTATCCATTCACGTTCTCACGAAGCTCTTTGAAAAGAACGACAAAGATGGGGAGAGGAGTGCAAAGTTGCCTCACCCTCTCATTCAAGACGCCATTTTTCTCTAACCTTCAGTGGTGAAACTGACAAATGCGATTCTACTCCCACCAACCCCTCTACGTTTTTTCAGATGTCGAGCCACTGGTGCTGGATAGGGGCTACAGCCACAACAGCTTGAACTGAGAAGTTGCTCCTGTTGTTCCATGGAAATAAATGTCCGTACACATCTGGAGATTATGTTGTCATTAGTACCGATCACTGAACTTAGCCTAAACCATGAAGCCTAAAGGATGCCTTGTTTACCTCAGGATTCTTCCCAGCCAGTCGGCAGTGTTCCATCTGCTCTCTAGGAGCTGGCCAGAAAATCTGGAAGAGAAAACACAACCAACGCTTTGCTACTCCGAGGCTGATGATGACAGACTTATCTGTGAATGTCAGCCTCTGCAGGGGCTTTGGTTGCAGAGTGAGTTCTCTCTGCTCTGCCTTCCCTGTGCCTTTGCTCCTGGGTAGCCTGTGGATCAAATCCTGATTGCCACTTGCAACTTGCCATTCCCCACTTGCTTCAGGCAGGCTATCCATTTTGGTTTGGTTGCTTCAAGTACTTGGCATCTTTACCTAACTGAATGTCCACTTGGCACTTTAATTTCCCCCCTACTGTATTAAGTTGGCTTGTGATTGACACAAGGGTTGGCCAATCAGTGGTGTGCACAGCTCTGCTCTGTTCTGCAAATGGGGAAGGTAGCTTCATTGAGTTGGGCAATCAATGCTGCACAAAACTGGTTTCTGCTGAAAACCAGATGAAGAGGTTTCCCCTGAGTCCACTCCAGGCGAGAAGGGTGTACACGTGTGTAAATAGTGGTGTGTACACTTCCACAGCAGGCTCACTGTGAAAACTATGTACACCTCCCCTATCTTAACTTTTCTGTCTTCTCCTTGCATTAGCCAGGCAGTTCAATAGGAAGCAGGTCCACAACTCTTTCTGGTAAACACAGCAAGCTGTTTCTGTTGGGGTTGCTTGACCAGGCCTTCTCAAACTGCCCATTTTAGTGAGGAGAGTTGCATAGCTAGTTTTGAACTCGCACTTCCCAGCATTTTGATAGATCAGTGCTAACAATGAGCAATTGTAAGCTGACACATATGCAAATATTGAAACTTGAGAGAGGTGGCATAATTAACAATCCTAAGGTCTGCCAGCAGAAATGCCATACATTTTACACAAATGTTTCAAGTGATTTTTCTCAAGACCAACATACCAACCCTTAAAAAAACCATTGTCACCCAAACAAGGCCACTCTAGTTATGATTCTATGATTCTAAGGCCAAACTAGATGGGACATTCACTGTGTCTTTGCATTAATACACACATTTTTTAAAAAATGCAAGTACCCTCTGGGGTATTTTATCCCAATGCAGCTAGCAACATTAGAGGAGAAATTTTCCTCTGGTCTGCAGCAAGGAAGGAAAGGGTTTAATTCCCACTCCTCACCTGCTGTGTTCACAATAATCATCAGCCCTCCTCTAGCTGATACTTCTCGTGCTTTTTGAAAGTGGAATGCTACATGTAAAGACTAATTTAACTTCAGGTCTAGTTCTAATCTAATCAGGGCCACATTAGATCCAGAAAGTGGGGTGGGGCTGGCCTAATCTGCCTGTGGTTAACCTTGCTCTGGATGGCAGTCAGAGATCAATCCATGTTCTTGCCTCTGCAGTGGGAATGGGGCTTCAGGGTAGAAGAAGAAGCAGGGAAGGCCAAGGGCTACTCTTTCCTCCTGGGGTTATCACCTCTTTGTTCTGGAAGGGATCCTTACCTCTTGCACAATGTGTTGCTTAGCCCATTGCGCCAGCTCTGGGTACCACTTGTGCTAGTTTAGACAGCGGTTGTGTAGCCACTAGCAGAACAATATGGACTCTTGTGATTTTTCCATCAGCATAATGCTGTATATAACCCAGATCTGTCATGCCCTCACGAGAGGAATCCTCCTCAGAGGAAGAACTAGGACCTCCAGAACTCAAGGACACACCAGAGCAGTCGCTGGCACCAGACCAGGCAGAGCCCAGGCCTTTGCGGGAGACGACTCCAGGTCCTTCCCTGTTAGGGGCTCTGACTCTGGAGCAAAGGCTGAACAATCCCCTGGCCCCCAGGAGCATCGTCACCTCAAGCGACAAGCCAGCAGACCTCCCGTAAGAAGGAGC
Organism: Heloderma suspectum; assembly: GCF_057233095.1. NCBI lineage: Eukaryota > Metazoa > Chordata > Lepidosauria > Squamata > Helodermatidae > Heloderma > Heloderma suspectum. Next base: position 284,203,144 of record NC_139459.1, read on the forward strand.
ACTCACTCTCAAAGAGGGTGTCCTGGGGAGGAAGCAGCTCCTCTTGAGTAGGGCTCTGGCCAGAGAACTCTGATGGAGAGCAGCTGCACCTTGGTGGGGCTCAGCAGCCTTTGCGGTTAAAAGCCTTCAGTCAGAACTTGCTGGTTGCTGGAAACAATGTCTCACCAGCTCTTCCTGCCTTGTCTCCTGACCCTGACTGAACCTCTTTGTTACAGACCTCGGACTCCTGCTTGACTCTGCCGCTGGATTGTGTATGTATCTGACTGACTGCTGTCTGTTTGACCACTCCTGCTTGGGCTGACTCTCTATACTGGGCTGATTGCCTGTGCTTTGATCCTGTGCCTGTCATGTCCATCACTTCTGCCTCTGCTTGAACTCCCCTGAACTGCAACCTGTCTGTTGGATATTGGCCTGGTTTACTGCTTGTCCTTGTGGCCAGCCCTATCACAGAGACTGCTACAGCTAATGCAGGAAAGATCTAGCACAACTACCACAAGCAACGCCTCGTCTAATGAAGGCATAATGAGCTGTGCAATGCCTTGTGCAACAATTTGCAGAACAGCTTGCACGGCTGCATGTGCAACATCTAGCACAAGCAGAATAAAAATACTGGATTTGACACTTGTGCAAGGATAAAAACAGAGTTTCTACAAGCGGTAAAAGCAGTACACTAGTGGAATGACACTATTTGAGACATCCCCCTATCTCCATGCCAGGCAAAGCTGAATTTCTATTTGCCAAGCCTCTGGGAAGTCACAGGAGCTTTGCAAGGAAGTTGGCAACTCCATTTCCTCCTCATCCCTCTTCCGTTTGCCATTTCTGCAATACCCAAGGTTGTAGGACAAGAATCAGAGTCCTTGGAATGGGAAAGAATTATACAATGTAACGTGAAGTGACCCCCCCTCCTCTCCCCATAACTTCAGTTTATCATACAGCAGTCTTCCCCAACCTGGTCCCTCCAGATGTCTCTCCCATCATCCACAGCCAGCATGGCACTGGCAGTTTGACAATACAGTTTGAATGGAGCCATTTGTTCACAGTGAAAAAAGGGGCAGAACTGAAACTATTTCCAGAGCAGATGTCTTCCAGCATCTGGCAAGGTGTGTTTCCACCCCATCATACAGGCAGAAGGACCCACCCATCACACAGTGGTTTACATAGCTTATTATATTGATTATTCCTTGACATCTAATGATCAAAATGAAGCCCCACCATCTTCTGTAAGAGAGATTGGGTAAAATAACAACCGCATTTGGTGCTCTGACCTTCTGAGGCTCTTTCTGGGGGCTGTCAAGGTGCAGCAAAAATATATGGTCTTTAGCACCTGCCATCAGCCATGCCCTCTTTTCATCCACAAGAAGTGACTGGAATGCCAGGTCATCCACAGAGTCCAACAGCAGGTAGGAGCTGTTTGTTTTCAGCAGGTCTATAAAGGGGAACATGGAAACAGAGAAATTAAGACACTATTGTACTGGAGAGGAACAACCTGTGACTCAGTTTTGTTAGGCTGAGATTTCTCCCCCACCCCCTATAACTCCTTAGGCTAAGCCTAGGGCAGATGACCTACATCACATCTTCTAGGTTCTCTGCCTTTCTGGCTCTATCCTTCTATTAGCCCAAATGACTAACCTGACCTTGCCTGTGTGTGCAGTTATCTGAAGTTTTCTTCTCTGGATTGATTCTGCTTTTATCAATAGCTTCCTGTCCACCAAAATGTTAAAAAATACGTATCTCTGCATAGAAATACAGGAGGAGGAGCTTGGTAGCCCCATCGAGAGTATCTGGGTTGAAATAAATGGAACAAAGAATAAAAGGAACCTGGTGGTTGGAGTCTACTACCGGCCACCCAATCAAGGAGAAGACGAGGATGAAACTTTTGAAAAGCAAATTGCCAATGTTTCAAGGAAGCATGATGTAGTAGTCATGGGGGACTTCAATTTCCTCGTTATTTGTTGGGAGACAAATTCTGCAGAATATGGCCCCTCCAGGAAATCCCTGACTTGCGTGGTGGATAATTTCCTCCTACAGAAAGTAGAAGAAGGAACTAGAGGATTGGCTATCCTTGACTTGATCCTAACTTAGTGGATAAAGCAGCAGTTACAGGAACTCTGGGGGAAAGCGACCATGTTGTACTTGAGTTCTTGGTTCTAAGGGAAGCAAAAGCTGAGTGTAGTCAAACGCGTACCCTGGATTTTAGGAAAGCTGATTTTAATAAACTCAGAACAATGAGAAGCAAGGTCCCATGGCAAGTGACTCTAACGAGAAAAGGAGTCCAAGATGGGTGGGATCTTTTAAAAAAGGAAATTCTCAAGGCACAGTTACAAACAATTCCAACAAGAAGAAAAGGTGGAAGACAACAGAAGAAGCCAATGTGTCTTCACAAAAAGCTTAGAAATGACATGAAAACAAAAAAGGACACATATAGGAAGTGGAAAGATGGCCAAGCAACAAAGGAAGAGTACAGGCAGGCAGCACAGAATGGCAGGGATGGCGTCAGGAAGGCTAAAGCTGAGAATGAGCTGAGGTTAGCAAGGGATGCTAAAAGCAACAAAAAGGCTTTCTTCAGCTACGTGCATAGTAAATGTCAGAGGAAAGAAATGGTGGTTCAGCTATTAAATAAGGATGGCAAAATGATAACAGATGACAAAGAAAAGGCAGAAGAGCTCAATTCCTACTTTGGCTCAGTCTTCTCCCAAAACAGGGTCTATGACCCCCCCACCCCGGCAAAGGAGAAGTACAGGCTGAAGGGGCAGGATTGCAGCTTGAGATCGATAGGCATATGGTCAAGGAACACCTAATTACTTTGAATGAGTTCAAATCTCCAGCGCCAGATGAACAGCATCCTAGAGTAATAAAGGAACTGGTAGAAGAGCTCTCAGAACCACTGTCTATTCTCTTTGAGAAATCATGGAGGACAGGTGAAGTGCCAGATGACTGGAGGAGGGCTAATGTTGTCCCTATCTTCAAAAAGGGAGAACCTGGGAATTACAGACCAGGCAGTCTGACATCAATCCCTGGGGAAATTGTGGAGCAGATTATACAGCAATCCATCTGGAAGCACCTTGAAAACAATGCAGTGATTACTCGAAGCCAACATGGATATGTCAAGAACAAATCCTGCCAGACGAATCTGATCTTGTTTTTTGATCAAGTAACCTCCCTTGTGGACTGTGGGAATGCTGTGGAAATAATATACCTCGACTTCAGCAAAGCTTTCGACAAAGTGCCCCATGATATCCTGATGAGCAAACTAGCTCAAAGTGGGCTAGATGAAACAACGATCAGGTGGATCCACAGTTGGCTACAGTATCGGACTCAAAGAGTGCTTATCAATGGGATCTTCTCAAACTGGGGAGAGGTAACGAGTGGGGTACCGCAGGGCTCAGTCCTGGGCCCAGTGGTCTTCAACAGTTTTATTGGAGGAGGAGGTGCAGGGAATGCTGATCAAATGTGTAGATGACACAAAATTGGGTGGGATAGCTAATACTTTGGAAGACAGAAACAAAATTCAAAGGGATATTGATAGACTGGAGCCGAGCGCTGGGCAGAAAACAACAGAATGACATTTAATAGGGATAAATGCCAAGTTCTGCACCTAGGAAAAGGAAACCAAATGCACAGTTACAAGATGGGGGATACGTGGCTTAACAACACTACAAGCGAGAAGGATCTTGGAATTGTTGTAGATCACAAGCTGAATATGAGCCAACCATGTGATGTGGCTGCAAAAAAGGCAACTGCTCTTTTGGGCTGCATTAATAGAAGTATAGCTTCCAAATCCTGGGAAGTACTAGTTCCCCTCTACTCAGCACTGGTTAGGCCTCATCTGGAGTATTGTGTCCAGTTCTGGGCACCACACTTTAAGAAGGATGCAGACAAGCTGGAGAGGGTTCAGAGGAGGGCAACAAGATGATCAGGGGACTGGAAACAAAGCCCTATGAAGAGAGACTGAAAGAACTGGGCATGTTTAGCCTTGAGAAGAGAAGACTGAGGGGAGATATGATAGCACTCTTCAAGTACTTGAAAGGTTGTCACAGAGAGGAAGGCCAGGATCTCTTCTCCATCATCCCAGAGTGCAGGACACGGAATCATGGGCTGAAGTTACAGGAAGCCAGATTCCGGCTGAACATCAGGAAAAACTTCCTGACTGTAAGAGCAATATGACAATGGAACCAATGACTTAGGGAGGTAGTGGGCTCCTCCACACTGGAGGCGTTCAAGACGAGGCTGGACAGCCATCTGTCAGGGATGGTCTGACTTGGATTCCTGCATTGAGCAGGGGGTTGGACTCGATGGCCTTGTAGGCCCCTTCCAGCCGTACTATTTTATGATTCTATGATTCTATGAAAAATCTGCTCTCAGTCTCCTCCATTCTTTCCTAAAACTTGAGCCTCCAGTAGGTTGCCTTTCTCAGTACGCTGTTTTCTGCACGGCCTTCTCTTTCATTTGAGCACTGAGCAATGCAATACAATGTTTTCATTTCAGTGATGCAGGTAATCCCTGTTGTTCTCATTCTGCACTATTCAGATGCTACAATGCATGCATAAACAGAGCGATGCAACTCTTTTGCTGCAACCTCACAGCCATTCGTCCCAGAAATTTCCTTTGTGTTATAAACCTCATTCTGGCTGCAATGCTATACACACTTACCTGGGAATAAGCCCCACTGAACACAACTGGTAAACATGCATAGGATTGCACTGTTAGACACACTTCCTAGGGGTAATGTAAGTAAGTCCTTCCAAACCCCTGGGCAGACTTTTTAGCTTGCCAGCAGTTATGATGCCCAGTTCAGGCCTTGAAAAACAACAACAACAACCCTTTTCGATGACAACTGTTATCAAGAAGTTCTTGTTGAGGCAGGCAGTTTTATCAGGAGCTTTGCAGGTTAATCTCAGAGTATGATCTTGTCAGTTCAGCCACTCCTGCCTGCCTCACTAGATGTTATACTATAGACTGGCCTGATTAAGCAAAGTCCAATATTTTTCAAAAATACATTATAAAACTCCCCAAAGGTTTCTGATCACAGTCCCCGCGCTAAACTGGAGTCTGCTTTTTCTCTACTTCTCCCAGAGTTCGCTCCTGTCTCTGCAGCTTGTTTCTTAAAGGGCTACTGACATTAATAGTCATAATACAATATGTAGTCTAAACAAAGACAGCGCTATAAGTAGGTGTCACATATGAACTAAGAGCTTGCTTGACTCTTTCTCTGCTGTTAAAAATCCCCCTGCTCTCCTGACATCTCCTTATCATAAAGGTCAACTATAGGCCAAGCCAAGAATGTCATTTTGGGTCAGGGGACTCTGCAGTTCAGGGCTAAACAAAGACATAATAACCAGTTCATGCCCCCCTTTCCCCCCTATCCTGTGTAATTAACCAGATTACAGCAGCAACATTCCCTAGGGCTAAACTGTCGTTCAGGTGCGTAATATCACACAATACACATTACTTTTCATTCTGTCTTCCCTTTAGGCCTTGAAGGAGGGAAGATGGGCCTGGGTTGGCTGGTACCTAGTATTTGTTGCAAGGGTTCGATTTTCCTTCCTGGATGAATTCTCAATATGGCAACTCTGCACTGGTGTCAAGAGTAGTCATGGTTGGGCACCTGCCGAGGGCCCGCATCTCATTAGGGGCCCACTGACAAGAGTCTCCTGGACTTGCTCCTCCTCTTCACCTTTGAAATCTGCTTGTTCACCTGCCTCTCACTCTAGCCCAGCATATTGATTGTTCAGTCGTTCAGTCGTGTCCGACTCTTCGTGACCCCATGGACCATAGCACGCCAGGCCTTCCTGTCCTGCGCTCTCTCCCGGAGCGTGCTCAAGTCCATATTCATTGCATCAGTGATGCTGTCTAGCCATCTCATCCTCTGCTGTCCCCTTCTCCTTTTGCATTCAATCTTTCCCAGCATCAGGGTCTTTTCCAGAGAGTTTTCTCTTCGCATTAGGTGGCCAAAATATTGGCGCTTCAGCTTCAGCATCTGTCCTTCCAATGAGCACTCAGGGTTGATTTCCTTTAGGATGGACTGATCTGACCTCCTTGCAGTCCAGGGGACTCGTAAGAGTCTTCTCCAGCACCACAGTTCGAACGCATCGATTCTTCGGCGCTCAGCCTTCCTTAGAGTCCAAGTGGTGGTGAAAAAGAGAAATAGTAGATGCCTTGGCCTACTCGCTCACTGGCTCTCTGCCTATCAAGCAAGCAAGTGGTAGCAATGATGAGGAAGAGGAGCAATAGCAGCTGGTGACAGTAGTGGTGAGAAGGTAGAGTCACTGAGACAGGAGGCCCACTGAGGGTGTCTTGCCCAAGGGCCCTCCTGGAACCAGCACTGACTACACTACTATTGAGATCGTAATACTTGGATGTTGTGATTTAATTTGCCTGACAAAGCAGAAGCTGGGTTTGCATCCAGACCAGCAGTCCTGTTCCATCTAATTTTGTTGCATATTTGTCCTGATACTTAACTTCACATATTCCTCACTTTCATTTGCTCTTTCCTCCCAGGCTTACTGGACTGGGGTTTTAATTTTGTCTTAAGATAATGCTGAGTTTGCACAACTGCACCCTTAAATTGGACACGGTGTGCCAAAAGGTTTTCTAAAAGGAGTGAATGAAGGTCCTCAGTATGGGATCATGAAGGAGCTGGGTTTAGTGAAATAAGCTAGCAAGATGTATGGGTGCAATGGTACAGATACAGCATAAGAAAAACAAAGGCTAGGCTCTGAGAATGGCGAGATAGTGACTCTATGGCCAGGAAGAGGTGTAAAGATGTGTGAAAACTGGGTGCCTTCTCATCAGCTTTGAATGGCGGAGACTTGCCTTGTTTTACCTGTGAGCTTTCTGTGTGGGTGCACAGTGTGGAGAAAGTGGTTAGGGAGAATTCCCCCCCCCCCTTTCATAGTACTAAATACAGGGTCATCCAATAAAGCTGAATGGTGGCTTAGGTTGTGCCCAAGTTACTTGAAGAAAACAACAGAATGAAATTTAATAGGGATAAATGCCAAGTTCTGCACCTAGGAAAAAGAAATCAATGCAGTTACAAGATGGGGGATACTTGGCTCAACAACACTACAAGCGAGAAGGATCTTGGAATTGTTGTAGATCACAAGCTGAATATGACCCAACAATGTGATGTGGCTGCAAAAAAGGTCAATGCTATTTTGGGCTGCATTATTAGACACATAGCTTCCAAATCCTGGGAAGTACTAGTTCCCCTCTACTCAGCACTGGTTAGGCCTCATCTGGAGTACCATGTCCAGTTCTGGGCACTGCATGTTAAGAAGGATGCAGACAAGCTGGAGAAGGTTTAGAGGAGGGCAACAAAGATGATCAGGGGACTGGAAACAAAGCCCTATGAAGAGAGACTGAAAGAACTGGGCATGTTTAGCCTTAAGAAGAGAAGATGAGGGGAGATAGGATAGCGCTCTTCAAGTACTTGAAAGGTTGTCACAGAGAGGAAGGCCAGGATCTCTTCTCCATCATCCCAGAGTGCAGGACACGGAATCATGGGCTGAAGTTACAGGAAACCAGATTCCGGCTGAACATCAGGAAAAACTTCCTGGCTGGTAGAGCAATATGACAATGGAACCAATGACCTAGGGAAGTGGTGGGCTCTCCCACGCTGGAGGCATTCAAGATGAGGCTGGAGAGCCATCTGTCAGGGATGGTCTGACTTGGATTCCTGCATTGAGCAGGGGGTTGGATTCAATGGTCTTGTAGGCCCTTTCCAACCCTACTATTCTATGAAGGACCGACTTCTCCTGTACTCGCCTGCCTGCACTCTGAAGTCATCAGCAGAGGCCCCTCTCACTTGCCAATGGCCAAGGGTGATTATGCTGGTGAGTTCAAGGGAGAGGGCCTTTTCAGTGGTAGCCCTGAACTTCTGGAATCAACTTCCACTGTGGGTCCGTCAGGCCCCTTCTTTGCAGGACAAGGAAAGTTTCAAAGACCGACCTGTTTTCACTGGCCTTTCCATAGTTCTTGAGATGCTGGATTTATTGGTAACTTCTGTTTTTATTGAATGTTTATTAAGTTCTGTGCTTATTCAATTTTTATTGTATTTGTTTTGGATAGTTTTTAAAAACTTATACACTGCCTTGAGAGGGTTCCACCTGTACAGGTGACCTAAAAATACTTATGAATAAATAAATTGTGGGAGATTCTGGACAGATAAAAGGAAGCCCTTTTTCACACTGCATAGTTTAACTGTGGCTATTGGGAGGCATAAAAATGTAAATAAATAAAATAACTATGGAATTTGCGACCATAAGGTGTGGCGACGGCCACCTACCTAGATGGCTTTAAAAGGGGATTACAGAAATCCACGGAGGATAAGGCTATCAATTACCACTAATCATGATTACTCTATATTACCTCCAGTATTGGAGGCAGTATGCCTCTCTGTACCCGTTGCTGGGAAATGCAAGTGGAGGGTACTCACAGGCATCTGGCTGGCCACTGTGAGAACATAATACTGGATTTTAGAGGGCTTTGGTCTGATCCAGCACAGCTCTTCTTGTGTTCTTAACTGTAGGGTGCTTTAGATCTCTACAAAGAGGTACAGATATGTCTGAGGGGGAAGAAGAGATCATAGAATCATAGAATAGTACGGTTGGAAGGGGCCTATAAGACCAGATAAAAGTAGAACTCTGAACAGGAACAATGAGTGACCCATAATAGGGGTTGCAGTGTGGACTTTGAAACCTCCATGTACAGTTGTTGGTAGTAGCAGATTGGATGTCCCATGGGAAACAACTGACTTTAGTTTGATCCACATCATAAAAACAGTTTTATACCAGAGTAAGCGCAGGAAAGGTGTCTGACAGTGGCTTCACTACTAGGTATGCTTTTTTCCTGGCTTCTTTCATCGCTTCTATTTTAATTGTGAAGTGGGGGCAGAGGGAGAGCCATGACATAGAAACTATGTGGGGTAATAGACCCCCCCCACACACACACACACACACCAGGCATATGCTCTTGTCTCATCGAAAGGCAAAGTCTGGCTGTTGCAACATGGCCACCAACCTTGCAGCAGCTGAATGGCAAGGAGCAGTGGCATTGTGAAGAGGACTCCAGTAGGGCCTGGGCCCCGGATGTTTCCTGTGGTGCTCCAGATCTCTTGGGCTGGGTGCCACAGATAAGTGACTGCAACTTAACAGCATCTCTGTGGAGTTGCATTTTCCTCATGTTGTGTTCGTTTGTTCCGTCTTCCTTTCTTTCATGGAGCTGGAGAGACTGAGGCAGGGGGTGGAGAAAAGGGTCCTCATGGTGTTTGAAAATAATTGGTGTATTAATTGGGGGGCTCTGATTGGCTGCTATCCAGCCAATCAATGGCTGCCACCCCTACAGAATATTTTAAATATTGCAAAGCATGTGTAATGGAACAGTTCTTGCACTGATTACAGCAGGAGCAGGTTAGTCCCTGATGATTTTCTTTTAAAGAGATGGTTTATTTGGGACTTCCATGTTGCTCAGATTGTCTTGTGCTTGTGTGTGTAAACAAGGGAGGGAGAGCTGCAGTGGCTGTTGGTTTCCCTCACCCTACCCACCTGGGCCAAGCAGTGCCTCTCTAAGCCACAAAGGTATATAGAGTGGGGGTGCGTGTGTGTGAGTGTGTGTGTGAAGGAAGGCACGAAGCAAGCCCCAGGTGTGAAGTGAGGTTTGGGGAGGGGAAGAACGCATGAGGCACAGTTTCCACTTCCCTTGCTACTGCTGCCACTTCTCCAAGCCCTGATTCCCATTTCCCTTGCAACCTCTCCAAGCCCCCGCCTCTCCAAGCCTTGGCCCGGGGGAGGGTGGGTTAGCAAGGCTTGGGAGGGGGCAAAGGCAGGCGCTTCCCTTCGCTGGCATCACCTTTCCAAGCCCTAAACACAAGTTTGTGGGGGGAAGGAGGACGGAAAGCACAAGGCAGGCGCTGCCCTCGTTCCTGGTTTTCCTCCCCACCGGGGCCAGGCAACGCCTCTCCAAGCCCTGACAGTATAAAGGGGGGGGGGCAGTGAAGGAAGAAGGAAGGTGCAAAGTCTGTCCAAGCCCTGCATGTGTAGTGAAGTTGGGTGTGTGTGTGTGTGAAGGAAAGCACGAGGCATGGTTTCCACTTTCCCTTGCCACTGCAGCCAGCAATGAGAAGTGTGTGTGTGTGCGTGTGTACGTGAGAGAGCGAGAGCGCTATGATAGCTTTGTTTGGCCCAAATTATATATAGAGTTCTGAAAGCAATCTTTTGAGTCAAGTAGTACTCTTTTTCAAAGTATACAAAACTCCAAATCAAGAAACAAACAAAGAGAGGAAACATTTAACACCATGTTCTAGGCTCGTGTTTTCCTAGCCATAGCTGCTGACTTTCAGAGCAGAGAAAGGGTGTCACTTCTCCTGTCCTCCTGCCTCCGTATGTGAATCTCTGCACGTGTGTCCCATAGCCCTGACGCTCCCCAGTGACGATCACTAGGAAAGCAATTGTCTTATTGCTGAGGTGTGCTATTGTTCTTGGCTTTACTCTGTCGAGCACATCTTTCCTTTGCACTCCCTGTCTTAGGTTTCATCATTTCCTTTTGGCTGGCCCATCTGTTTCTCTCTGTCTCCCATTTCTATTCTGCTCCCATGGTGGAGGGAGTCTCAGAGGGCTTTCCTAATGTAAACCACCGTCATCCCTTGTGCCCTTGAACTTGGCTTGATATCTGTGAGTCACACCTCCTGCCATTGTCTGCATTGTCCCTTGGTCCTCTTCAGGCTGGGAACTTCCCTTTAGTTGAGACCAAAGGTTCAGAATTTTTAGCATGTCTAGCCCTAGTGCACGCACACACATGTGCGCGCGCACACTTTGAAGCAGGAGTCTCCTACTTTGTTCCTGTCTGCTAAAGGCTCTTGGCTGCTTGCTTTTCAAAGAAAGCCAGAAAAGTTAGTTTCATTTTTGTGGACTATTATCATTGCTGGCAAAGTATCTGAAACAAAATGCTTTGGAAAAGTTTGGCCCCTTGCAGGCAACATTAATCAGACTGTGTCCTGTGTCCGATTCAAGGTTTTCTACCACCCCACCCAAGAAACAACATTTGTGTCTGCAACTGCTTTTGGCTCCTCTCACTGAACGCTACCTAGAATTCAGTGAGCGTTCTAGCTTAGTTGCATCTACAGGTCTCCACCAATATCTGGTACTTTCTATGTAAATAAAATGCACCACACTGTCTTACATTTCCCTATTTCTCTTATTAGTCCTGCCTGTCTTAGGGTTGGTTGTCACCTTTTAATTTTTCCTCCTGACAGATATTTTATTTTTATTTTATTGTATTGTATTTAATCCCACCTTTTTTCCTCTTACAAGGAACCCAAGGCGGCTTACATTATCCTCCTCCTCTGCATTTTATCCTCACAACAACAACCCTGTGAGGTAGGTTGGGCTGAGAGTCTGTGACTGGCTCAAAGTCACCCAGTGAGCTTCCATGGCTGAATGGGGACTAGAACCTGGATCTCCTGGCTCCCAGTCCAACATTCTAGCCACTACACCACACTGGCTCATGGCTATTCTGTGCCCTGAATAGCCATGACAAGCAGGTGAGCAGCAGCTGTATTTCTTTTCATCGCTGCATCCCTATGCTAGAAAAGGCTGTACATATGGCATTGCTGCATGTTACACCTTTGTTAAATGATAACTCTATGAGGAAAAAGTGCCAAACCTAGACAATGTCTAGAGATTTGTAAAAACTCCCCTGTGAGATTTCACTAGTCTTATCAAAGTATCCCAAATAGAGGCAGTAGACACAGTCTTTCCAGAGCTAGTGGGGAGGACAGCTTGGGGAGGGGAACGGGAGGGGAGGGGAGGGGAGGGGAGGGCATTGTTGCAAGGGGCAGGGATAGCCTTGCTCATATTCACCACTGGATGGAAGGGTGGAGGGGTTTTGAAGGGTTGGATGAATGTTGCCCCTTGGTTTGCCAACTCTTGAAAAATGTATTTAGGTACTTGGGCAGTGGCAGGACCTGCAAGCAGAGTCATCTGTGTCCAGGAACAGAACCCAGAGCAACTCTGGGGAGGAAGCCAATCACCCTAGTGGTCTGGGTGGTTCTGGGGCAGTGACCAAGAGTGCTGGGTGGATCCCAGTGCCAAAGCTTTCTGTTCAACAAAGTAAAACAAAATCAGAGAAAATGGCCTTGCTTCTTGCCTTTCTGGCAAGTGGCCTGAAAACAAAAAAGTTGTTTTAGTTGGCTTCCCACTCTAAGTACACCCCCCCCTCCACCCCCAGAAGCTGCCTTATACCAGGTTTGTCTATCTAGCCCACTACTATGATGGGAAATGGCTCTCCAGAGTCTCAGAACAAGGTTCTTGTCATCACCTGCTACCTCATCTTTTTTTATTTTTAAGTAGGGATACCCAGGACTGAACGTGGGAGCTTCTGCAAGCAAAGCCAGAGGTGGCTCTATATTTGGGGTGAATGGGGCGGCAACCCTCTGCCTCTTGTGGCATAGAAATCCCACCACAACCAGGTATATTTGCTCCAATGCATGGCATGCAGCTCCTGATAGCCACGCGTGATCTCCGACTGCCCTCCTCCAACAATCTCTGTAGAATACTGTGTGTCTGCCCTGTCCTCTGCCCAACCAGCCCCAATGGGTACCAGCTGCCACTGAGTAAAGCATGCACCCTGTCACTGAGCTATGTTCCTTTTCCATAGAGGAAGGAAGCTCTCTGCCTCTGAAGGCGTTTTAAAAATAGATTGATGGAAGCTTAACCACAGTTCACAAAATGGTGTAGGCATGGGTTGTATTTCTTGGCACTAGTGATATCACAGGTGCCACTATCAAATACTTGTCTGTGATGCTTGTGTAGCCATATTCCACACACGAGTCACGAGTCACAATCACACTCAACATGCCAGCTGGATTGTGGTGCTGGTGGAATCTTATTTTTTTCCCCAGTGGCGGAAGATTGCCATTTGAAAAAAATGCAAAATCCCTGCAACAGAAGCACTCCTTGGAGAACATCTGGATCACAACAAAATGAGTAACAACCGTATATCTGTTGTGCTCAACTGGAAGGGCCCAAGAGTTCACCTGCAAGTCAGATAAGATTAAAGCACACAGTACAGCTGAACAAAAAGACTCAGATCTACAGTTCAGCTCTATGAATGTGACCTGAATGAATGCATATATTCAGTTGCCTGAAGTTGTTTGAGAAGCTTAACTCTCAGCAAGGGTCAGAGGATGAAGACTTGGGATTAGTGAATGTGACAAAAGGGAAAGGTGCAGGGGGCTGGGACTTCGAAGCCTGCATCGACCTTGTTTTTGCCCTCCAGTGTAGATTAGGGCTGCCTTTACACTAAAGAAAACCCCCACAGTCCTCTGTTTATTGTGGGCTCCCAGACAGTGACCACGTGATTGCTGAGAGAAGCTTTTAATTTTCAAGGTTCCATAGAACAAAATGAAACAGCGCCATCTAGTGGCTGTTTCAATCACGTTACATTAAAAAATGGTTCATTAGTTCTGGATCTTTTTGGAGCAAAATAACCAGGAAATATCTCTGGATGTGCCCTGGAGGTTAACAACGTCATGAAAAGGACCTACAATCTTCTGTGAGTGAGCATTCTCAATAGCAGGATAAAAGCTCTGTGTGAAGGAGCCCTAGATGTGTTTTGGCTCTTGGCCTCCATCCTAGGAAGCAACTTAAAAGACTTGTCATGACAAGCCCTACCTTGATATGAGATGCGGAGACGGGGGACCCACTGCTTCCAGGAAGTACCATTCTCAACTGTCAGCAAAACAAACCAAGCCACTAGGGCTGTGTTGGTGGTGAAGCAGCAACCCATGCAGAAAGTCAAGCTGACCATCCCCTCTCTGTACCCGGAAGCTCCTGCGTCAGTCAGAAAGGCTCATTCATAGATGTATTTGCTTCTCAGAGAAAATCACTTGCTACCTATAAGAGAAATGGAAAAGAGTCCTTGCTAGACACATATCTGCTAGGAGGTCTAGTAAATGCAGTTCAGTCGTACATTCTTCCAAATCCCACGTGAACCTTACTGGGCTGGATCAGGCCATTTCTGATGTAGAATGATGTTGGCAACTAGCACATGTGAAGTATGTAATACTCAGGATAGAAGTTAAAATTACTATCCTAGCCCCTTTGAGCATGGATCCCATGCCCTCTCCTTCACAAAAGAGGTTTGCCTTTCTTCTCAGTATGATCTCTCTCTATTTTGGCTGCCCTGTCTGTGATCCACCTCCCTTTCTGAGCCCTAACTCAGCCTTGATAAGCTGCTAACATATCAATACAGAATTTCTTGCTGGAACGTAGGTGGTTAGACATAGATCCACTTGTCCTTGCCACTCTTGCAACCCATTTCTATACATATTTATTTGGAAGTAAGGATCTAACAAAATGTGGCACTGCCACAACCCAGGTATTAGAACAGGGTTTGTGCTGCAAGGAACCTTCCATTAGCTGCACCTTTCTGCTTGAAACTGCCTGCCTGAAGTGCTCAAAGCAGGGCTTATTTCTGTTCACAGAGCCTAGCTGGGAGAAAAGTCACTGTCGGCATGGGTGTTGTGGGGAGAAGGAACTCCCTGCCCAATCTGTATATGGAATTGCCCTCCTTTATAACCTCTTATTCAGTGGTAACCTGTGTTTTCTAACAAGGATCTGCTGCCATCGCATTTTGTTCGGCCCTATCTACACAGGAAATTTACTCTGGTTCTACTGTGCCTCACACATGATTGTGTCACAATGATGTACACCCCTCACCATAGCAAGTCTGGATTTTCATGCTGTAAAACCTGCTTTTTTGCAACCTGGGTTTCTGATGGCTTTGCCCATCGTGGCAGCTTCAGTGAAATTTGGGAGTCTGTGTGTCCTCATCTAGCTTCGGCATGGGCTGTGGTTTGTTCAGTCGTTCAGTCGTGTCCGACTCTTCGTGACCTCATGGACCATAGCATGCCAGGCCTTCCTGTCCTGCGCTCTCTCCCGGAGCATGCTCAAGTTCATATTCATTGCATTGGTGATGCTATCTAGCCATCTCATCCTCTGCCGTCCCCTTCTCCTTTTGCCTTCAGTCTTTCCCAGCATCAGGGTCTTTTCCAGAGAGTTTTCTCTTCGCATTAGGTGGCCAAAATATTGGCGCTTCAGCTTCAGTATCTGTCCTTCCAATGAGCACTCAGGGTTGATTTCCTGTAGGATGGACTGATTTGACCTCCTTGCAGTCCAGGGGACTCGTAAGAGTCTTCTCCAGCACCACAGTTCGAAAGCATCAATTCTTCGGCGCTCAGCCTTCCTTATAGTCCAGCTCTCACAGCCATACATTACTACTGGGAAAACCATAGCTTTGATTAGATGGACCTTTGTCGGCAAGGTGATGTCTCTGCTTCTTACTATGCTGTCTAGGTTTGCCATAGCTTTCCTCCCAAGGAGCAAGCGTCTTTTAATTTCATGGCTACAGTCACCGTCTGTGGTGATCTTGGAGCCCAAGAAAGTAAAATCTGTCACTGCTTCCATTTCTTCCCCTTCTATATGCCAGGAAGTGATAGGGCCAGATGCCATGATCTTAGTTTTTGTAATGTTGAGTTTCAAACCAGCTTTTGTACTCTCCTCTTTCACCCTCAACAAGAGGCTCTTGTGTTCCTCTTCGATTTCTTCCATTAGGGTGGTATCGTCTGCATATCGGAGGTTGTTGATATTTCTCCCGGCAATCTTAATTCCGACCTGGGATTCATCCAGCCCGGCGTTTCTCATGATGTACTCTGCATATAAGTTAAATAAGCAGGGTGACAATATGCAGCCTTGTCGTACTCCTTTCCCAATTTTGAACCACTCGGTTGTTCCATGTCTGGTTCTTACTGTTGCTTCTTGACCCTTGTACAGGTTTCTCAGGAGACAGGTAAGGTGGTCTGGTACTCCCATCACTTTAAGAATTTGCCACAGTTTGTTGTGATCCACACAATCAAAGGCTTTAGCTAGTCAATGAAGCAGAAATAGACGTTTTTCTGGAATTCTCTTGCTTTCTCCATGATGCAGCGAATGTTGGCGATTTGATCTCTAGTTCCTCTGCCTCTTCGAAACCCAGCTTGTATGGGCTGTGGGGAGCAGCGTTGATTGGTGGAAGGGAAAGTTCCCTCATGAAAGGGTGGACATGAAAAAAGGAGTGGGCTAAACACATCTACTTGGAAGTCTTGCCTTCAATTGCACTTTACCGAGTACAGGAGTGGAGAAAGGGGTTGGGAGAATTCCTCTGCCTCTTGTTTTGATCTCTAGATCTGTGAATGTGCACATAACTTTAATGAGTTTAAAAGGTGATCGCCCCGAATGACCCTTACTCCCACTGAGAAAGGGTGGACATGAGGAAGGAGGTGGGCTAAACATGTCTACTTGAAAGTAACACAGTGCCTTCAGTTGCACTTCACTGAGTACAGGAGCAGGGAGAGGGGTGGGGAGAAAGCCTCCGCTCATTTGCTGCACTACATCTAAGCAGTTGATGGCATTCCATTCTACTCATGGGACTCCGGCCCCCCACTGCAAACTAATGCAGTTTCAGGTGCTGTTTGTCAATGAAAGCATTTTTTTTTTTTTTTAAATGTATACACTGCTTTACTGACTACAGATGCCATGGTAGGAGCGAATTCGAATTCATGAAAATCTGGCTTTAAATGGAATCACATCATCAAGCATCTCCGTGTAGATGGGGCCTAAAGCCTCTAAATCCCTACTGAATGCAATGCAACTGATGTCAGAGAAAGTATGCATAAGATTTTAGCCTTATAGTTCTATGTTTCTATGAACCAAGATGTTGCTGGAAGCAGAAAGGGTGTTCACTTTAAATGTTTCCTCTGTTGGGCTTATGTTGGAGAGGGCTCTGAGTGAAAGTAGATTCTGATCAGTCTGTCTCTGCAAGAAAAACAGCTTAGACATAAACAAGGAGGCTACAAAAGGGGCAGAGGAAACAGGAAGAACAGGTACAAACATGCTGCTTCCATGACTTGTGTACTATTGAATGATGTTATGATCAGTGCATAATTTAATATAAACACTTCATGAGAACATGTATGAGCCCGAGTCTTTAGGGATAGGACATATGTCAATCAAAAAGTTTGTAATTGCTCTCCCACCCAGGGGGAGGCAGGGAGGAAAGCCTATTTTGGTAGTATCAGATGTTTTTCAGCGCTCAATCTGTTTATACCAAGTGAAAATAAATACGAAAGGTGTAAATTGTTAGGACATTCCTGCAAACTAAAATTACTTTTTTAAAAAAAGGAAGGAGGTGAAAATTGGCCACAAATGAGGAAATAGATCTACACCACAATTAAAACGGTATATAACTTTTGCATCTTTGCATTTTTTGAAACTGGGAGCTATGCTAATTTTTTTCCAAAGAGATTTTGTTGTATCTTGAACGTCTTTGCCTGTAGCACTTCTATTTTTCCATTGTTTTCCATTGAAAACAATGGAAGGTATCCAGGAGTTTAGGCTAGGTAGGAATTTAAAGTATAATCCACAAACCAGTTTAAATAACTGCAATCAATCCGATTTAAAACATTTCAAGTACCATCCTATAGTCCTTAGATAATCTCTCAGGAGCCATAGGATTGTTCAGAGAAACCCCTAGAGGGTTTTTTTCTGATGTCTGACCCCCTCTCCTGGCTCCACTTAACCACCATGGAGATTTCCACAGTGGCTCCCTCTATGAGGTTGGAACTCTGACCTCCTAGAAGGGGGGAAATGGGTGTGCCAGGATGTTTTGGTGGGGAGGGAGATGCTATTGATCAAAGGCATCCGGTGGGCTTTCAGCCCCTGATGATGCCCTCATCCCCAGGAAACATGTAGACTCACTCAAGGATGCATCTAAATCTTTTCCTTCCATTGCCAGCAATGGGATGAACTGATTTTTCCTCAATCTGTGGATGGAGGAAAAATACAGAAAGCCACACCTCCCCCTGATGTCTGTCCTGCCAACAGGGCATAGGATGGCGTAGAGTTGTCAGTTATGGAGGTTCTGCTCTGACAGCATAGGATTGGTCTCTTAGGGTGTAATCCTATGCATGTTTAGACAGAGAAAAGGCCTTCAACTCCCAGCATGCCCTAACCAGCATAGGCTGGCTGGGGTATGCTGGAAATTGTAGGCCTTTTCTCTGTCTAAACATGCATAAGATTGCATGTTTAGCTGCAATCCTATTCACACTTACCTGGGAGTAAGTCCCATTGAACTCAGTTGGACTTACTTCTGAGTAGACTTGCATAGGATTTCACCGTTACTCATGTATATCTGACCATAGCATTATGGTAGCATTCTGCAACAATTGCAGAAGATTAGTGTTTGTGTTTCTTCCCTGCCACCAAAGTACATTTTCCTCCATCCTGTCATATGCATAAATGATGCAACTTTTCTCAAGTTTTGAATCATGTGGCAAGTTCAGGGTAGTGCTACACATTATGATTGCTGTGGAGAAACAACAGTGTTACCCCAATATTTTCCACAGCAAATGCATAAAGTGTGAAAGTAAAGTAAGCATGTATATGCATCTTTAAACACCTGTGTACACTTCCGGGAAACTTCGGCTTGTGCCTACACTTAAAGTATGAAACCAGGTTTACATCGAGATCTAAAATGGCTGAAGGCCAAAGGAGACAATACATGAAGTGTGAGAAATGCATTTCACAGTTTAAAAAAACCCTTAAATATCAGCTGAGAGGAAGCAGGATTGGGACCACAGTGCACAGGGAGGGGAATTTAACTTATTTTCCCCACACCAAGACCCCAATGAGCTACTTGATCTTCCCCAATTAGTGCTGAGTCAAGGGTCCCATCCACACTGGGCTTTTACTCCAGGGCGGGTGCGAGTTGAGGTCTCTCATGATAGATGACTTCGCAGCCATCCGTAGTTTTCACCTGGAAAATGTGGAGTTCCAAGGAGTCATTTTACTGCCATTTTTTGGGTTTGCTGCGGGGTCCCCTGTGGTCGCGGGCTGTTTGTTCCTTCCCCAAACTGACTTCACATTTTACAGTGGGTGAGTTGTAGGCATGCATAGCACCTATGTCATTCTGTGATGCCCCTTTACTCCCCCATCCCTTCGCAGCTACGCAGTTACAGAGGCACAGAGGGGCATTTTTATCTATTTAATCACACTTCCGCACAGTTTTGCAGCTTCGTATCTTCGCAATGGTTGTGGTACCCAAGGGCTGGGGGGGAGGGGTGTCTTCAGAAAGGGCCAGCATCACTCCAGCCACCATTTCGGAGCAATGGCTAGGCACGTAGAGCTCACACTTGTGAGCGCGAACCATCGTGAGAGTCTCAGGCTGGGGAACTGACAAACTGATGGTGAGGAAATGAAGGCGCACAAAACACTTACCTTTTTACCTAGAAAGGGTCGGAAAACACAGCAGAGCCCCTCAAATACAAAACAGCCACTGAAGTGTTGCACCCCTACACTCATGGGACTGCACAACTGCGCATTTCAGTAAAATGGCGAAAAGGGCATGGCAGGTCTGTAAGGGAAGTGCTCAGTATATCGTGAGTGTATCGTGGGGCATGCCAACTCGAAGCTGCATTGCTGCGCAGCTGCGACGGGGTGGGGTGGGGTGGGGTCAAAGCAGTGCCATATAGATGCAGCCAAGGAGCATACCCAAACTGTGCACTTGGTCCTTCAGGGGGAGTACCACCACATCTAGGATCTACTATAATCCTCTATCCAGATTAGCCAGTTTCCCTACCCACAGTACTTTCATCCTGCCTCCACTAAGTCTCAGCTTGTTTGCTCTCATCCATCCCCAAACGATCTCTAGACATGGTTTCAACAGTTCCAAAACTTTCAAATGACTTCCCGTAGCAGTTTTATGCAGATGTTAGAGCATAGGAGATGAGATGAAACCTTGTGGAACTCCGCTGGCCAATGACCATGGGATGGAGCAGAAATGCCCAAACACCACCTTCTGAGACTCTTCATCCAGGAAGGACCAGACCACCGGGGCACTGTGCCTCCTATGCCCAACCTAGATAAATGATCTGGAATGATGCTATGGTTGATGGTATTGAAAGCTGCTGAGAGGTCCAGGAGAACCAACAGGGCTGTACTCCCCACATTCATTCCCCAATGTAAGTCATCTACTAAGTCAACAAAGCTGTTTCTGTCCCAAAACTGGGCCAGAAGCCAGACTGGAATGGATCCAAATAGTCAACTTCATCCAATGCTACCTGGGGTTGAGAAGCCACCACATGTTCCAAGGCTTTGCCGAAGAATGGCAGGTTTGACATTGGGTGTTAATTATCAGAAATCAATGGATCTAAGCTATGTTTCTTCAATAGTGTGTCCTTTAAGCTAGCAGGGACTACCCCTTCTCTCAAGGAGACATTAATCACCTCTGAGGTCCAAATACCTAACACAGCTCTGAGGGGTGTCTCAGAAGATTGCCTGTACCACAGGCAATATCCTGGGACCTCTCCCACAATGCCTGGCTCTGAGAAAATACCCCCTCAAAGCCAGGCATTTGGGCCTTCTCAGCTCTCTGAAAAGCTGCACTAGCCACTTTCTTCAGAGGGTAGGCGGCAATGGGGTGGAGTGGCAATGGCAAGGGGGTGGGAGGGCATGATGGCATTGCAGATCAGGTGGCAAGACAGCTTGCGCCAGTGTTGACTGCAGGCAAGCCCCCAACCTTAATGAGGCTGGGAGGCAAGCCAGAAGGAAAAACAGAGCACACATGCCTCAAAATAATGTCTCAAGATGTCAGCCTTCCCCAGCAGCATTGCCTCCCATAGCCATAACACTTTCTACTGTACTTACCATGGCCCCAAGTTCCTCACCTCTGAAACACATAGCAGACCTCAGTCAGCTCCAAGACCCACAAACTACAGTAACTAATCCCACAGACAAATTCTTGGTGGCATTCTGTACACACCAGGCTGGAAATATGCCCCCTTCTGAACAGCCCCACGATATTTTTCAACTGGCAGCCCATTCTAGACCAGCTCATTAATCTGACCTTCATTTTGTTTCCAGTCCTGTGATCTCAGCACTATTTAAGTGTGACCCTAACTCAGACTTCGAGAACTATCATCCATAGCAAATGTGTTTGAATTGGATTGTTTGAAAGGTTTGGGGCTTCTGAAACAGTCAAGATGCTATTGTCATTTACCAACCACTAATACAGTGCCCCTCTCGTTGGCCCCAGTGGATTCTGGCATGTGTTCTGCATATCTTTTTCCTTCTTGATTGTTTCCTAAATGATTCACAAGATTGTGTGATCCCTTTACAGTTTGTGGGGAGGGGGCAGGATGATGAGCTAAAGCTTGGAATTCAAGACTGGAGTCAGTTATTCCCGGATGCAGCTCAGGAAGCAGTCACTGGAGATAATGAGAAGTGGGCATATATGCAAAGCATAAAATGTATGCTCCGTGAACTTTGCAAACAAAGGAGAAATAATCCTTGCATGAGAAAAAGGAGCCCCAGTTGGATCATGTATTTGCTTGTCCAGCTATTAGACTGTCAGAGGTAGAGCCAAGGAGCTTTCTGATAGTTCTTCCATTCTTTCAAAAGCTGTTAACTGAATTGGATTGGTGTCATCCAACCATGCCAAGGATGTGATAGTTAATAAAACTAAAAGTTTAAAACCATGCATCTTTAAATATGTAGGTCATTATATCTAGAAGTTCCACTGGCAGACTAACGTTTTGGGCATGCCAGTCCCAGAAAGTTGGCAAGGGATATATATGATCCACCTTATTATGCTTTTCAAAGCGTGAGTCTAGCAGCTGTTTCAGGGATGAAACTGAGAGGGGCAAGCCAGTCACTGAAAGTTAAGAGGATTAATGGACTAGTATATCCCAGAAAAATTACAGCAATCTTTCCAAATAACAGGATTTTGCTCTTTCACATTTAGGAGCAAAAGGACTTCCGATGTGCTATCCACTGTCTTTTCAGTGGGGATTAAACTACTGATGCTCAGCTTTGTATTGCCCCCATGTTGAGAACAAAATACTGGCTATCCCTTGCACTGAGGAAGGAAATGCACTTTTTGACAAGCATGTTCAGCCTATTCCTTCCAAGAGATCAGCAGCTGTTACTCTCAGTTACAGAACTATCTCTTTTATCATTCATTGGATTTCTAGTCAGCCAAACAGCCCACAGACCTCTTATTACTTCCCTTGGAATGCTTGGAACTACTGCTGAGTGTTCCGTTGATAATCTGACACCAAACTATTGCTGTTTAAGAACAAACCCTACAACAGAAGGAGGCGGGTGGTGGTGGTGGTGGTGGCGGCGGCGGCGGCAGCATCCAGCAGTAGTTAAAGTAGTAAATTGTTAGTAAGTACAACTGAGTAAGAGGAAGAAGGACTTGGCCAAAAGCAAAAGGATATGAAAAAAGCCAGGAACTGATACTCATGTGAGTGACAGCTGTCGCACACCTGCTTGCTATCAAGACATGTACTAAGGCTTCAGGAAGAATTTCTGCTCCTCAGCCACTCAGAACAGTTGTCTTTGAGCTGTGTCTGCAAACAGGTCTGTCTTGGCACATCTATTCTTATTGCTCCAGTACTCTGAATGGTTCTATTGTTGTGGTTTTTCTAAAGTGGCTCTGGTTAGAAGTTAGGGACTTGACAAAGAACCTTAATGTTCCTCGAATGCAGCCTTGCTCAACCTTGGTCTCTCCAGAAGTTTTGGTCTACAATTCCCATCAGCTTCAACTACCATGGCCCATAGTAATGGAAGATGGGAGTTGTAATCCAAAGTATCTGGAGGGGCCCATGTTAGGAAAAGCTGCTTTAATTACTCTAGAAGCTCCTGAATGGGCAACCCACTTCCTGGGTGGGATCTCAGGCTAGGGCTCCATGGTGTGTGTGTGTTGAAGAAATATTAATTTTGGGGGGAGAGAGAGATGTGAGTTGGTTGAAGGTGAAGTACCTTCGAGTGCAGGGTATCTCTCTCTTTCTCTCTTGGGATCTGATGCAGGATCAATGGTTTTGCTGCCTGCTGCAAGAACCTCTTTGCTTCCACTATGCTTTGGTTGCATATATGTAATAAAGCAAATATTGCAAAAGCATTAAAGTCTCTAGTGCACTTTCACCCAAAGGAAGCTAAATAATAAAACCTGTAGTGTTGCCCCTGGAACTTCTCACCACTCAGGGAAGCAATGAGCATGTAGCAATATTCTTGGGACAGGGCTGAGTGAAATGTTTTGAGGTCTAATGAAATAGAGCAGCTGGTTCATCAAAACTGATGTAGATATACATACAGCCACACCTATTACCTATGTGCCTTTCTTACTCTTGTCTCCATATGCACATTGCATATGCATTTGATTTCCCTCTGTAACTTGATCAAAGTTCCAATCACACAGGCATTGTTGTGCTATGAGGTGTTTAATTTGTTGCGGAAGATGTGCTTGCTCTAAAATAAGTAGTAATCATATCCTGTGTGTTTTTGATGCTATGGAATAAGATGCAACCCTTTAAAGTTGGAGTGATCTGACAGCCTTACATGGCACTGAGGAGATAGGTTTTTTTCTCTCCATCAGACATTGAAAGGAGAATGATACAGCAGCTGCTGCAATAGCCTTCTAGGTTGAGTCAAGAAGCAGCAGCTGCCACTTTTCTCCAAATGAGATGGCAGAAATGAAAGGAAACAAATTCTGCTCCTTCCCTAGGCCTCTTTCCTTTACGCATCTATTTCCTCTGAAGCCGATTTCTTAGAGACCTTTTCCTAGTGCGCCAGGCTTCTTCTGTGGATAGCATTCAGAGACCACTTCACTCATTAGCTTCTCCTCCATTGTGTGAACTATGTGGGGGAAGGCAGGAGAACAAACATTTGTGGCAATTACTCTGACTAGCCCAAAACTTGCTGTCCAAAGGTGGCCTCTTTAATGGACCAGCTCATCTGGGGTTAACTGATAATCAGCAGGTTGTGCTTGGTCATAAATGGCAATTTGTACAGAAATGTGTTAATGTTAATCACTATAAAGAATGACAGCAGAACATTTAACAAAATGACTCAACCTTCCCCAGCCTGGTGCCCTCCAGACTACAACCCCCATTATACTAGCTAGCATCACATTGGCACAGCCCATGTCTCTGACCATGCTGGCTGGGGATGATGGCAGTTGTAGTTCAACACATTTGGAGGGCACCAGGTTAGGGAAATCTGAATTAACTACAACAAAATGACACAGTGGTAAGCAACTGCAGTAATATGTATGATCATATCACCATGTAGGGCAGGGGTGTGGAATCCAGATGTTAGACCGCCACTTCCATCATCCTTGACCATTGACCACGCTCATGGGGGCTGATAGCAGTTGACGTCCAACAGCTGGAAGGCCACAGGCTCTGCACCCCTGATGTAGCATTACTGTGATAATTGGGTAAGAGAGTCTGCTTTCTACATTGAACACCGTTGTGATGCAATAGAATTCTTCCATTCAAATGTTGGAGATTTGGAAGCAAGTGACTTGGAAGAGAAGGTTTAACAGTAGGACGGATCATAACAACCACTTTCACTGATATTTCTCCATCCCCTGATCTTCCAGACTTGGACTTTCCCCCTCACACCTATTATTAAAGATTAAGAAAGCAACTTTAGCAACTTTAAGTTCTGCTACAAAATGTCATAGATTAGAGGTGTTGAACCTCTTTCAGTGAGAGGGCTGAATTCCATTTCAAAGAAGCTCTTGGGGCTGTATTCCAGTGGTGGAACGCCAGCATATTTTATTTTAAAG
This sequence comes from Heloderma suspectum, assembly GCF_057233095.1. Lineage (NCBI taxonomy): Eukaryota > Metazoa > Chordata > Lepidosauria > Squamata > Helodermatidae > Heloderma > Heloderma suspectum. Next base: position 284,227,807 of record NC_139459.1, read on the forward strand.
CATTTACTGATAGTAATTAAGCCTTAGGAGAGGCATTTCATCCTTTTAGAATGGAAAAATAACCGCACAAAAGCTGGGAAACCATCAAACAAGGTTAGAGGAAGAGGGCTTGGACTTCTGGGGAACCCCAGAGGGCCAGATTAGGGCTCCAGGTAGGCTGGATTTGGCCCCCAGGACTGAAGTTCTTCACCCTTGTCATAGATGAAATGCTCCTGCACAGGGTTCTGAGTGTTACTGTTTTGACAGCACAAACCTTTGCATGTTAACTCAGAAGTAAGTTACATTCAGTTTGTTGGGACTTTCCTGAGGTGTGCATAGGACTGCAGCCTTAGTGTCTGCTTTGTGCCCACTGCTTCTAACCAACAGATTTGGCCTATATAAATGGCAGATGGACATTGTTGGTAGATGATAGCATATATGATGCTAGAAAGTGTACAGTTGATGTTGTTTGGTCCTGTAATAGTGTTGATGGAGGAGATATGGGGACAGAGCTGGCACCAAGGTTTGTTGTAGGGGCTATTTGTATCTCCATTTGGTGGCCCATTGTTGCTGGTGAGCAGCTTCTTCAGGTTGTGTGGCCTGTCTTTATACAAGGACAGGTCTTCCACTTCCGGCTTATGAGAGGGTAGAACCATTTTTAAGGGCTGCACATCCTTGATGAACTTTTGGAAAGGTTTCAGCTGAGAGTTATAGCTGACAAGTGTCATTCTGTTACTTTCACTGCTGGACCTGTCCTGAGGTAAATGATAATAGCAAACAGAATAAGAGCTGTGCCACCTCTAACAGAAACATATGGTAGAAAGGACTTCCACGGAGCATATGAAAGTTTTTATTCCAACAGTAATACAATAAAACTGTCCCAATTTCTTGTGAAAATAGGTGAAGTTCATTAGGGGAATTAATGAAACATACTCAACAGTAAGTAACAATGCAAAGCAAAACAGCTCAGAAGTCATGAGTCACACAGTTCTTGAAAGGACAGAAGCCTTGCCCCAGGTAGTGCCAACCACAAGTTCTATCCAACAGTTGATACAACAGTTCCCCAATGGTGGATCAGGATCCATTAGTAGCCAATGGAAGCCTTGCTGGAGGTTCATTGGGGTAGATAACAATGCAGCACAAGAGACAGAGATGGCTTCATATTCAAATCAAAGTTCAAAGATGATTTTTCAATGACACATTTCTTTTGCCAGGTCCCCTTAGTGATATATTGCTTACAAACTTGCCTGGCAATGCAGTGGGGCACGTGTGCCATTCATTTCAGTGCTGACCCAGTTCAGAATGGCACTGAGAAGCTTAATGTATTAATATGTGCATTGATAACCCCAAAGGGAAAGTACAAAAGACAAATGTGTATGTGTGTAAAGACTGAATAGCATAGCAAAAGCAACACAATCCTTAAAAGACCTACATTCCTCAGTGCTCTTTACATGGGGATTCCTCCATGTGGGATGAAACTGACACCTGTCACCTGTCTAACATATGGTTTGACATTTAGCCAAACAATTCAAATTCCGGGTGGCATGTGACGAGTCCAACTGAGGAAGCTTCTTGCCATTCACTTTGCCAGACTTGCAATGCAGTCCTATAGATGTCTACTCAAATGTAGGTCCCATTGAGTTCAATGAGTGTTACTCCCTGGAAATTGGATACAGAACTGAATAATAAGAACTGGAGTTAAAGACCAATACAAAGATGTACCAGACAAGCATTAGCGATAGCCATTCATCACTTTCACAAGCAGTCCATTCATTGAAAGGGTAGGCTAGAGAGAGCACAGAATTTGAATACAGGGGCTTTTCACCTCTAGGTCATCTGCTCTAATCTGGATCAGGTCAACACATGCTAAGAATAATTGTAGTTGCTGGCTGTACAATGGTCTCTCTGAAATAAGTGGGTGGTCTCAGTCACATTCCTAGGAGACACATGTCACCATCAACCCCCTGCCCATCCTGGCAGTCTAGGCTGGGATGCTGATGTTTGAAGATCATGTCTAGTTTAGAGGTGTTTGTCTGGGGCAAGATAGGAGAATGCTATCGCGGAAAATAGGAGCAGGTGGAATAAGAGAGAGAAGAGTTTTATTCTACTGCACCTGTTTTAGGAATTCTGCAGCTCATTTTGCTATAACTGAGCTAAGAGAGTACCAATGTCCAAAACAATTTTCAGAATGGAAAGCTCCTAAAGATAAAACAAAATAATGTTTAAAGAGCACATGCTTCTCAATTGGGAACCTATAATCCCCAGCTTTTCAGCTGTAGAAAGCATTCAATCTGTGGGGGTTCTGTAGTTTTCTTGAACCCCCAGTTCCGAACCTTCTCATTAAATCTGGCTTCCTCCCTAGTTTAAAACATGAAACCTATACAGTATTTTCTTTTAATCAAAAAGCTCCCCCCCCTCTGCTCTTATCTGTACTCCCCCTTGCTTCCTTCTGTAATTGAAATAGCAGAAGTAGGCATGGGAGGGTTTGTCAGGATCCAGGGAAAGTATTTTAATGAGCATTGTGTGTGTGGGGGGGGAGGGTGCAGTTGATCCTTTTCTGTTATCTGTTTTTCTTGTCAAAGATTTTCAGTTGGAATTGCTCTGAAATTATGGCTTCATTTTGAGGTGGTCTTTCTGGACCTCTCTGTGCTCCTTCAGGTTCTTGGAAGTAGTGCCCTTTTCTTTAGCAAATGTTATCCTAGCCTGCCCTTTCCCTGCCCTAGAATACCTTATTCCTCCGAGCACCTCTCTGCTGTCTCTGAAAGGTTTCATAATCTGTGGGCAATACCTCATGTGGTTTTTGGGGTTTTTTTTTGCATAAGGTTGTTAGACTTGCCTCCTATGAGGTCAGTGGGTGTAAATCCCTGGGAGAAAAGCTGGGTACGACCAGGCATGACGGCAAGCCACCTTGGTGTTTGGTTGTTCAGATTAGAGAGTGAGCTTAACCTGGAAGAATTTATAGGAGTCCAGTCATAGTAAATGAGTAGCTCTCTCCTGTTGCTGTTCAAGAAGATTCTTTGCTTCTTCCCCTGGACTAGAGCTTAGTGATGGCCCAAGAACTGAATCCCTGGACCTAATGTGGATTTAGGCCCTGACAAAGGGTGAGAACAGTGTCATGTAAAATGTAATATGGAAATGTGTTGGTGGTGTCTATCTCCCTTCTCTTATACACATTGGGAAGCCAATGGATATGTTGGAAATGAAACAGGCATGGGCACATCATATTTTACATGCCTTTGTTTCTTACATGGGTATTGTTAATTTCTATACCACCCCATAGGTGAAGGTCTCTAGGCAGTTTACAACAATTCAGAAAATTACACCAGCATTACAGAAAATACAACATGATAAAAACAGTCTAAAAGATTTTAACATACTGAAATTAAAAAATTAGCAGCTAATAACAACTTTAAATAAATAATATTTTCCCTAATAGACCTGTTCAAAACAGCAGACATTGATGCCCCATCATATGCCATTAAATTCCAGGGAGTAGAGGGTGGTCTTTACCTGGCACTGAAAAGATTACAGTGGGGAGTTCATTCTAGGAGCCCATTCCACAGTTGGGGGGGGGCACCACTGAGAAGACCCTCTCCCTTGTTGCCACCTTCCAAGCCTCCCTCACAGGAGGCACTTGGAGGAAGGCCCCAGATGTTGATTGCAGTGTCCAGGTATGTTCAGGGTGGGAGAGGCGTTCTGTCAGATACTGCAGTCCCAAGCTGTTAACACCAGCACCTTGAATTGGGCTCAAAAACATACTGGCAGCTGATGGAAGTGGTGCACAATGGTCTTATATGCTCAGACCTTCTGGTCCCAGTTATTAATCTGGCTGCTGCATTTTGCACAAGCTGCAGTTTCTGACCAGTCTTCAAGGGCAGCCCCACACAGAGTGCATTGCAGTACTCTAACCTGGAGATTACCAGAGCACAGATTACTGAAACCAGGTTATCCCTGTCCAGATAGAGGTGTAGCTGGGCCACCAACCGTAGCTGGTAGAAGGCACTCTGTGCCACTGAGGCCACCTGAGCCTCAAGTGACAAAGATGGCTCCAGGAGAACACCCAAGCTATGAACCTGCTCCTTCAAGGGGAGTGCAACCCCATCCAAGCCCTGAGCAAAGGAGGCATCTGCCTTGTATTTAGGATTTAAGAGGAACAGGGTGTCTTCCATGGAGGGAGGGATATAACTGGATGGGATATAACCATGGACCCTTGTTATCTAATTGTTTGCTTCAGCTACTGCTTCCATATTGGAAGGGAGCACACACTATGTCTATAAATGTTAGTCTAGAGTCAATCCAAACATGCAGATGTGAATTAGTATGCCAGTGTCATTTAATTCCACTACAGTTGTAAATATTGTGCCTCACAATTGCCTGTGTTTAAATTGGGAAATTTAATATTTTTCTGCATTTTCTGCTATGGCTTGTTAAGGAACTTTCAGGTTTATCCAAGACAATCCACACCTCCCTGTTCTCCGTCCAAAAAATGTAAACTTTTGAACCATAGAGAAAGCAAAGGAAACTGGAGGAAGAAAGTAATAATAAGAAACAGGCTTTGCCCTTTAATGACAGTCAACAGTCTCGTGTTCAAGATTTCTATCTACATGCATTTTTAAAGCCATTAGTTGGTACGGAGCAATCTCCTTTTCTAGTTTCTGTTACTCTGATTCCATGTTCTGATACATGCAGCAGCAACAGTGGGATAGAGGACACATCCTGGGCCATTGCTGCAACCTGGGTTCACCCTCTATGCCATAGGTACAATCCTTTATTTCTCAGCCAGCAATATGAAATGTGGAAATAAAGTTATGCATATCTTCTTAAGACATTTCTATGAAATTGGCATGCCCACTGTCCTTTTCTCCCAAATGACATTTACTTCTTGGGTTACCAATATGGCCTTTTTTTTCAGTTAATGAGCTGGAAGCCGAAGTTAAGAATTCTGTCCACCAGAAGTTATATAGATATTACAAAATACAGAATGGGGTTGTCACATTTCCCTTCAGCAACCAGAGTCCAGGTGACTCTTTTTGCTCCCCAAACTGCCACAAACAAGTTTCCATTTACTGTCCAATGGGATATGCAGAAGTAGCAACCACTTCCCCTCAAGCCTTTAGCAGCCTAGCCTTTATCCCTGGGAAATAAGAGTGGTCCCCATCCAAAATCCAGAGCACTTCAGACTGCTTGAGAACAAATGAAAAAAGAATACCACTTCCACAGAGTGAGATCCCAGAGCTGACCAGCTTGCCTCAATTCCTTATCCCTTAACCACTCAACCCTTCATAGAATCGTAGAATAGTAGGGTTAGAAGGGGCCTACAAGACCATCGAGTCCAACCCCCTGCTCAATGCAGGAATCCAAGTCAGAGCATCCCTGACAGATGGCTCTCCAGCTTCGTCTTGAATGCCTCCAGTGTGGGAGAGCCCACCACCTCCCTATGTCATTGGTTCCATTGTCATATTGCTCTAACAGTCAAGATTTTTTTCCTGATGTTCAGCCGGAACCTGACTTCCTGTAACTTGAGCCCATGATTCCGTGTCCTGCACTCTGGGATGATGAAGAAGAGATCCTGGCCTTCCTCTCTGTGACAACCTTTCAAGTACTTGAAGAGTGCTATCATATCTCCCCTCGGTCTTCTCTTCTCAAGGCTAAACATGCCCAGTTCTTTCAGTCTCTCTTCATAGGGCTTTGTTTCCAGTCCCCTGATCATCTTTGTTGCCCTCCTCTGAACCCTCTCCAGCTTGTCTGCATCCTTCTTAAAGTGTGGTGCCCAGAACTGGACACAGTACTCCAGATGAGGCCTAACCAGTGCTGAGTAGAGGGAAACTAGTACTTCCTGGGCTTTGGAAGCTATGCTTCTATTAATGCAGCCCAAAATAGCATTTGCCTTTTTTGCAGCCACATCACTTTGTTGGCTCATATTCAGCTTGTGATCTACAACAATTCCAAGATCCTTCTCGCTTGTAGTGTGGTTGAGCCACGTATCCCCCATCTTGTAACTGTGCATTTGGTTTCTTTTTCCTAGGTGCAGAACTTGGCATTTATCCCTATTAAATTTCATTCTGTTGTTTTTTGCCCAGCACTCCAGTCTATCAAGATCCCTTTGAATTTTGTTTCCGTCTTCCAAAGTATTAGCTATCCCACCCAATTTTGTGTCATCTACACATTTGATCAGCATTCCCTCTACCTCCTCCTCCAAGTCATTAATAAAACTGTTGAAGAGCACTGTGCCCAGGACTGAGCCTTGTGGTACTCCACTTGTTACCTCTCCCCAGTTTGAGAAGATCCCATTGATAAGCACTCTTTGAGTCTGATTCTGTAGCCAGGTGTGGATCCACCTGATCGTTGTTTCATCTAGCCCGCTTTGAGCTAGTTTGCCCATCAGGATATCATGGGGCACTTTGTCAAAAGCTTTGCTGAAGTCGAGGTATATGATGTCTACAGCATTCCCATGGTCCACAACGGGGGTTACTTGATCAAAAAATGAGATCAGATTCGTCTGGCAGGACTTGTTCTTGACAAATCCATGTTGGCTTTGCGTAATCACTGCATTGTTTTCAAGGTGCTTACAGATGGATTGCTTTATAATCTGCTCCACAATTTTCCCAGGGATTGATGTCAGACTGCCTGGTCTGTAGTTCCCAGGTTCCTCCTTTTTACGCTTTTTGAAGATAGGGGCAACATTAGCCCTCCTCCAGTCATCTGGCACTTCACCCATCCTCCATGATTTCTCAAAGATAATAGACAGTGGTTCTGAGAGTTCTTCTGCCAGTTCCTTTATTACTCTAGGATGCAGTTCATCTGGCCCTGGAGATTTGAACTCATTCAAAGTAATTAGGTGTTCCTTGACCATGTGCCTATTGATCTCAAGCTGCAATCCTGCCCCTTCAGCCTGTACTTTTCCTTTGCCGGGGGGGTCATAGACCCTGTTTTGGGAGAAGACTGAGCCAAAGTAGGAATTGAGCACTTCTGTCTTTTCTTTGTCATCTGTTATCATTTTGCCATCCTGAATCAAAGGGGTTCATTGAGATTAATGCAATGGGGGGAAGAGGATATGGGATGAATATAAAGCAAGAGAAATAAAGAGGCATTTAGGCTACTGCTAGAGGTACAAAGTAACTTCCAGGCATATACATCTATAGGAGGTTAAGTTCTGCTTTCAGTCTCTAATACCTACACAGTCCTCGAGCCTCCAAACAAGATTGCCCCCCAACTCTAATTTTTATCAAACTCAAGTTTCAAGGCTTTGCCTGCCCCTTTCAGATCTTTCTTCTCTTTATAATTTTATGCTGCTAGGCTGGTTGCATCATTTTAATACCAATCTCTTCCTGCTTCTGCCCCACTATACATTTTAGTAGAGGGGACCAGGTAGGTTGTTGGCCTGGCCTTTGGACATGCATGATTTTGTTGGTTTGGTCAGTCACACAGGGTTAATTAATGTATTAATTATCAATTTAACCCAGACCCTGTAAATTAGGAGTATCACCTTGGAAACTCTAGGTTTGGGGGTGACATTATGAGGAAGCATGGAGGTCTGTTATCCTAGCATAACTTAGCATGGTGATGATTTTCAAGTATTTACATGAAAATTTTATGAAGCCATCAAAATTGCTATTTTTATGTATCAATAAGAGACAGGATATGTATGTTTATGACTATCTTCTTATTTGTGGATTTTTCCTGTTTAAAGGTACAGCACAAAGTAATGGTATCAGCAGACTTATCTGTTTGGATTTCTTCTCTGCTTTCTCATTGCCTAGCTATATCTAGGATTTAAAAAAAACAGCAACAAAAATTCAAGTGTTTTAGGACTGCTTCAGATTTTAGGAAATAATAAGTTCCTGTTTACTTACTCTGTGGTTCTGAAGCAATCACCATAAGACTTAAGGGAAATGCAAGTATGAAAATGTGAGGTAGGCACACAGCTTGATTGAGGCTCCCATGTGAGTTTACTGCATATTTTCAACTGTGTCTCCCCTCCATGCATTATGCATGGCACCTTTCTTTCTTGCTGTATGTGAAGCATTCCTCACATTCTTCAATAAAAAACCACAGGTGTGGTTATATAAAATACAAGTCACAGTTCTATGCACACTTACCTGGGACTAAGCCCCATTAAACACAGTGGGACTTACTTCTGAGTAAACACACAGGGGATTTATTTATTTATTTCATTTCATTTCTATACCGCCCAATAGCCGAAGCTCTCTGGGCGGTTCACAAAAATTAAAACCAAACACACAATAAAACAATTTAAAATATATAGAACATTAAAACCACAATATAACAATACAACCACAATAAAATCTAGCAGCAGTGCAGGAGTTTAAAATACAGATTTAAAACAGCAAAGATAAAAATTTAGAAAGCTAAAATGCCTGGGAAAATAAAAAGGTCTTCACCTGGCGCCGAAACGTATACAATGTAGGCGCCAGGCGAACCTCACTAGGGAGCTCATTCCAGAGCCGGGGTGCCACAGCAGAAAAAGCCCTCCTCCTAGTAGCCACCTGCCTCACTTCCTTTGGCAGGGGCTCACGGAGAAGGGCCGCTGATGATGATCTTAAGGTCCGGGCAGGCACATATGGGAGGAGGCGATCCTTCAGGTAACCTGGCCCCAAGCCGTTAAGGGCTTTAAATGTTAATACCAGCACTTTGAATCGGGCCCGGAAATGGACTGGCAGCCAGTGCAACTGGAAAAGTACTGGCGTAATATGAGCTCGCAGGCCAGTCCCTGTTAACAATCTTGCTGCCCTATTTTGGACCAGCTGAAGTTTCCGGACCGTTTTCAAAGGCAGCCCCACGTATAACGCATTGCAGTAATCCAGACGAGAGGTTATCAGAGCATGGATCACTGTAGCTAGGCTATCTCTGTCCAGATAAGGGCGTAGTTGGTATACCAGCCTAAGCTGATAAAAATTGTGCACTGTGGTGCACTGGTGTTTTACATGGGATTGCTGCCTTTGGCCTTCCTTTGCTGCTTCTCCACCTCAAAGTTCTTACTGAGATTTACTTTAGGAAAGATGTGCCTGACTTTGTTGAATATCTTTACTGTACTCATTTCTCCACATTAGTTTGGTCATTTAAATACAGGAACTTGGAACAGGCATACATTACTGTGGGCTCTCTTCCCCTGAAGGGGCCCTCTCCATAATCCCTCATGGGGCTGTTTTTAAAAGAAAAGGCAGCTCTAAGATTCCAGGAGCCAAGATTTGCAATAAATCTTCCTGCCTGCTGTAAACAGTCTCCAAAAAGATGTCACCAGAAGCATGGATGAGAGAAAGGCGGGTGTTTGGGAAAAGATGGTAGATGATGAGAGGGTCCTGTTTTGTACTTACACTTGAATTGTGATTACAGGGGGTAGAATCATATGTCCAGCTATTGTGCTGTGGCCAATTAAACATTTCCCGTGTGGTGGTTACATCCATGAGTGGAATGGGGAATTTGTAGTCTCTGGTCACATGACAAACCAAGCATTACTATTCTTCTGTAACTGCTTGGCAGTCCAGGGAAGTCAGACAGGAAAACTCTTGGCCCAGTATGTGGCTAGAAACTACAGATGACAGGCCTCCATGCGATTAGAGCCACCATGTGGCAAATGTTTAAGTGGCTATCATGTAGTAAGTGGGTGAATAATTCCATTCATAGTATTCTGAGCTTGAGGAGATTACAGTTGCTTCCACATTAGCCCTTTTACACTGCTTAAACATCAGTCTTCCACTATCAGCTGTAAATTAAAATGGAGTTCCACACAGCACTTAATACGACACTATGTTATCCAGTAGTGCCCATTCCCATGGCCAAGATCACTGCATAAGGCTTACTCAGAATTAAGTCCCATTCAGCAAAGAGCCTTTACAATGTCAATTAAAAGTTGCCTGTTTGCTGATCCTCCCCATATTTATTTCTTCCTATTGATCATGGCTGGGGGATTACTGATAAATAGCCTCTTAATCCCCCTTGAATAGCCTCTTAATTGCCCCACTGTCAGTTTCTGTTCCAAGGGGAAAGGGGTGGTGGTGAAGCTTTTAAAACAGATTTTCTCTCAATTACAAAAAAATTAAATGGAGAAATAGCATAAACTTATACACCCATTGTATAAAAATGGAAAAGAAAACATAATGAAATCAGTAATTAAAGGCATGGGAACAGAATCTGGCACTGGGGCAATTGAAAGAAGCTGTTTAAGGGGCAATTAAGAGGTTATTCTCTCAGCCACATCCAAAGGGAAGCAATAAAAGGTTTCCTGCAACAGGAAACTTAATTAAAAGTATCAGAACCTTTAAAACCTCAGCCTCTCCACACTAGACAGGCTAGCACAGCAACTGTATTTAAAAAATAATAATTGCCACAAATCACATCAGGGAGCAATATTGGAATACAGAAAACATTGGAATGCAGCAGGCTGGCAATGATGTTGTCTGAATTCTCCATTAAAAGTGAGTGAACTACAAAGAATAGCTATTCCCTGTTAATCAGTGTGATTTAGTGCATTGAAGCACTCTGTTCAGTGGTCCTAAGAAGAATGAATCTAGTGTCTACGAAACAGTATCTAATTCAACCCCTGATGCAAGGCAGGCCATGCAAGCACCAGGCTCTCACAGATGAGCCCAAGCAATCCACATAGACCACAGGATGCCACAAGCAGAGAGCACGTGTACCATAGTAAAGTGCTTACAGATCAAGTAAATGTCTTCTTCACCAAGTCACCCCCCATCTCTGTCCCAATAAAGAAAATGCAACTTTGAAATGGATTTGTAATACAGTCCTTCTAAGTTTTCCTCTTTAAAGTGAAGGGAGGACATTTCTTTCAACTTGAATTGCTAGAAAGAACCATTTTCCATGTTAGTTGAGAAGACATACATGTCTGCACACCCTGAGGGTCCTAATAGATTAGAGTTAACCTTTGAAAGGCACAGGAGATAGCATCTAATGACATGAGATAAAACAAACCTAACTGGCTCTGTGAAGGGCTCAGGTAATTTGGAAGACCTGACCAAACATTTGTGAGGGGCAGCAGAATAGATGAATTTATGGTGGCTATATTCCTTATAGCATTGTATAGAATATAGAATATGTATATTGGAACATTTATTCAGGTGGTGATGATGAGTTTGCTAGATGTCCTTTATTTTCCTTGAGGAATTAGGATTGCTGTTGCAAAATCCTCAGGTACACTGGTGGGCTGCACACATAATGTTGCAAGTAAGGATCTGTGTGTACACATCCCTGAATAGATGATCAGAACGGTCAGCTTTGACAGCAGCAGTCACTGATTACCAAGGACTGGAATGAGTCCCCCACCTCTCCAAAGAAGAGTTAAAGCATCAGCACAGTGAACGCCCACACAGAGGACCATCACTTCGGTGCTGTGTATTTAATCCAAATCCAACAATGCAGCTTTAGGTACCATATGTGGGGTCTAGCAAATGGATTTACATGCGCAACACTCACTCCATTTCTATCTTGTCTTTCCTCTGAGGCGCTCAAGGCAGCGTATATGATTTCTACTCCACAATATTATTCTCACATCAGCCCTGTCGGGTAGGTTAGTTTGAGAGATAGTGACCAGCTCAAGGCCACTGATTGAATTTCATGTCTGAGTGGGCATTTGAATCTGCCTCCCCCTTCTACCCTGTCCTATTCCAACACTCTAACCACCTATAGGTATCCTGGAGGTGATGTGTGTACTGAAGCCTGGTTCTACATGCAGATTGTTCTCACTGGATCTGGACACATTTCTTTGCAGCACAATCCTATGCATGTTAACTTGGCAGAAGTAAAACTCGCTGTGCTCACAATGTGCATACTAGGATCAAAGCCTTAACTATGCAGGCATCTCTGTCATAGGATACTTCAGTTACTGAGAGGAATTATCAGCTGTTTGGCTGTTACTACAGCACTGTGCTGGAGTTACCATTCCATTTGAGACGAGCAACCTCTTGTGCTAGTGGTAACATCTCTCAGTGGTTTGGGATCCTATGCCAGCAAAATCCTAGTATCATATAGACTGATGCTGAATCTGAGCAGTCACATGATCTAAAGCCTGATAGACCATAGTGATGATGATTACACAAATAATAACCTTTGAATGTAGCCATACATTTAATTAGTTCAAGAGAACGTCTCTCTCATCCAAAGGCTTAGTAGTCTGGCAAAGGCTGATAAAATGAGGAAGAATACAAAAACTAATTTTCTTGATCTCAAATGGAGCAATCTGTGGCCAGTAGGATAACCCAAGCGAAACATATTTTAGCAAACATGTAACCAGCAAAATCACTTTAGAGTTACTGGTGAAACTTGAATCGGTATAACCACAGGGATTCCTAACCCTGTATATACAAAGTCTTAACTTTATCATTAAACCCACTGACTTCAAAGAAAGGCATTAGTGGAGATAGCAATAAAAATAGGCTTAGCGAGGAGTTTCCCATTATATCATATGACAAACTGATGGGAGAGTAATCTTGGCTCCTTCTTTTATTAGAATGTCTTGGGAGAAGCATAGCTGAAGTGCAGAGCTCTTGAGGCAGCTGGGCATGGTTAATTTATTTGTTAGACTTGTATTTTGCTTTTCCTTCAAATATGTTACGAGTAATACTGTGCCTTACAAAAACATAGTGAAGTAGGTTGCACTGAGAAATAGTGACTTCTCCACTATATCCCAGTGAGATGCATAAGTGAAAGTTTATTGGCATTTGCCTTATGTATATCAGTGGGTGTTTGTAGTGCTAAACTGTGAGACCCACACAGGGACACATCTGGGAGCCATGATAGACCATTCTGGCTCTCCTAGGGTCCATAGTTATAGGAAAGCTCTCCACATGCCTTGAGTCTTCCTCCTCCTTTCTTTGCTACACAGTGCAACAAGTGAGAGAATTCAAGTCAGGGAACCATTCCTACCTTCTGAGTAATCTTTTAGAAGCTGCAGTTCACTAGACAGTAACCACTGTAGGCTTCTCCTTCCCTTGCAGAGCCAAGAGCAAGAGGAGAGGGATTTGGGGACCATAGCAGAAAAGGTCTGACTTGAAACTGGGGCTAGGGGGAAAGTCCATTAGTATTGCCTTTCACAGAGCCCAAAATGTCTTTTTGTGGTATTGCTAAGGCAAAAGCTTATACAGTAACCTCATGCATCCTTCAAGTATGTAACAGGTATAGTGCCTAACTTCATATTTTACATAAGAGCTGCTTGTGAACCAGATTTATATCTAATACTGTAGCATTGCAACCCATAACTATTTTACTAATAAATTATCAGCTTTCACGTTCTGAGACTAAATGTAGCAGTTTTGCTAAAAGGTGACTTGAGTTTTGAGATTCTGAGAATTATAGTATTTAAAAGCTATGGCAAACTAAAAAAGAAAAAGAAAAAAAGATGTCAATTTGTGATATTGTGGCCACAATCTTACTTCTGTACATGCACAATAGGACTTACTTGTGAGTAAACATGCATAGGTTTGTCTTGTTAGGCTGCAATCCTAAATACACATACTTTCTAGTAAGCCCCATTGAACATAGGATTTAGTTCCCAATAAACTTGCATAGGATTGCACAATGAATAGCTTAATCCTATGCATATTCATTCAGAAGAAAGTGTACACAGAACTGTAGTCTAGAGGTTAAATTTAAGAAAGTTTACTGAAATTAAAAATTCTAAAATTCTGTAAAAAAGGGTATGTGATTTTCCATACCTCGAAGGTTGTTCACACTGCTTGCTCTCTTTTTCACTATGAGAAGCTAATACCATGGAATACTAAAAGTGTACCTGTTTCCGCTTGATAAATGTTGGAAGATTATGAATTACACATTCAAGATTCAAAGTCAGTTCTGTTACGACATTATCTAACCAACTCTATCAGTTTTGTCAAAAGTATTCTTGGTTCATAAAACAATAAATCAGAAAACAATTTATGATGCAAAAATACAGAACCATCCCAGCAGGCATTACAAAATATACACTATTTCTCTCTCTATATATAATATTAAAAATATTATACTACTCACCTGCCCAGAGCTGTCCTGGTGGATCATAAAATGAATGCATTCCAAGAACAGAATGCTGTGCTGTCTTTCCACACTACAATTCTGTCTCAAGCCCAACAGGGTCTATTGTATAAGAGGCTGGCACATAAACACCTGAAAATTATAAAGAGACTCGAAAGTGGGAGTGGAGTGAACAGGCCATGATGTCATTCAGAGACAGCCTCCATTAATAAAAATCAGCAGAAGCTGCTATTTAGCAAACCATCTGTCCCACCTCATTTCCAGCCTCTACCCAGTTCTTTGATCATTCAAAATATATGGAGAACTGATGACACCTTGTGGTGCATTTGTTTGTTTTCCCAGCTTGGTTTCTAAATTCAAATTCTTTTCCCAGGACTGACATGACCTTGCAAACTGGTCCTTACTCATGGTAATTAACTTATTAAAAATGTTTATCCCATGATAAATAATCAACAATGCACCATCCTTCCAGCCCCTGCCCCCCAGTTATTAATAAGACCGCTCAAAGTATGACACAGGACATAATATCCCTAGTATTACTGACTGGAAATCAAAGAACTGGATTATGTGATTATGAGAACTGAATACAGAAGGCACTTGATTTCCAGACTTACATTTTGATTGCTGGATTGTGGGCAGCCTGACCATAGCTTGAAAGCTACATGTGACTCCAGAATGTGGCTCCTTCTCCCCCTCGTTTCATCTTTATCAGGGCTGGTAGCAGGGCTCTGGCACTAACTGAACAGCGTGATGTTTGTGTGCACCACTGTAAAACAAATTGAAATAAGTATTATTGTAAAAAAAATAGCCTTTGCTTGGCATGGTCCCTTTGTTTGAATAACTCTCAGCTTGATCGTATTCATGTTTACTTGGACATTTGTTGTTGTTGTTCAGTCGTTCAGTCGTGTCCAACTCTTCGTGACCCCATGGACCATATTAGTTGGACATAAGCTCCTCTAAATTTAACAGAACTTATTCCCAAATGAATGTGCACAGGATTATAGCCTGTTTTGTAAGCATTTTTGCAAGCATTTTGAGAGCCACTGATCTTTATGTACTGGTTTCATGCCAATCTTTGGGAGAAATAATTTCCAAAGCAAAGCTGGTGATAGAAATATAGACGTATTTTAAAATGATACTGTGCTCACTTTTTCTTGGATTGTCATTCCTGCTTCTTGCACATGTATGTTTTTTTTTTCTTTATTAAGTCTTCTGCTGGATCCACCCACAAAATATTATTTTTGCTTTACAATTGTTTTTCTAGTTGCTATTGAGAGCTTTCATCATGAGGGGTCAGTCCTTTCTTATATTTGAGTAATTCTCCAATTGCCTAGGATTCCTTTCTATTATCAGAACATGTTACCAATAATTCTCTTTCCCATAGTTTATTTTGACCCATTTCAGACAATCACTCAAACCATGGCTTAAGAGGTGATCGTCTGAAGTGGATCATCATCTCTGAGCTAACACAAGGACTTGCTAGCATTGCTCTTTTTAAAAGGGAACTCTTATTCCGATACATGTGTATCATCTCTCCCCCCCCCCCCCCCCGGTATAAGATGTTGATATTTTATTTACTTAAGGTTCAATCCTATGCCTATTTAGACAGAAAGAAGTCCTACAACTCTAAGCATTCCCCAGCCAGCATGGCTGGCTGGGGCATGCTGAGAACTGTCGGAGCTTTCTCTGTCTAAACATGCATAGGATTGCACCCTTAAAGTATTTTTATCCTGCTTCTCTGCCAAAAGGTCTCCTGAAGCAGCTTGCATATAGTCAGTAAAACAAGACAAGTCCCTACTGACAGGCTTATAATCTAAAAAGACATGACACACATGGAAAAAGGAATGGGGAGGGAAGAGGAAAACAACATTAAGGGTGCAATCCTATCAGGATAGTTGGCTGCCTCTGAATTTGGAGGCAACTGACTATTCATTGCAGGGCAGCCGGAGCACAGAGGGGTCTTCTTCTCTGCCCTCCAGCTGCCCCGCATTTGCGGCTGGATGGTTGATTTCAGCTGCCTAGCTAAGGTGCCTCAGTGTGGGGAGGGGGGGGCCGGATGGCACATAGGGAGCGTCATAACGGCACTTCCGCTGTCCCTTTCCCTCCCCAGGAACTCCCCCTTTTCCCCCGCTCCATGCTGCTCTTCCAAGTGCGGAGCCAGGGACAAACCATGCCACATAGGAGGGAGCAGGGAGTTGGTTTTCTGAGAACCGACTTTGGAACACTGGCTCTGAGCTCGGTTCCCAGAAAATTAAATATTCTATGGCCGTATAGCCGCTGTCCAGTGGCTATAGGATTGTGCCCTAAGTCTTTCAGCAGGGAAGGTGGAATGGCCCTGCTTCCTGCTCTCATTTCCCTCAGGATAGCCTGCTGGAAAGGCTGCTGATGGTAATAGCTGAGGGAGGAGGAGCGTAAGTGGTGTTCAGCCTGTCTTAGAAGGGGTTTCACTCCACCTAAAGGATCAGGTTCATAATCTGCGGATGATCTTGGATCTAGCATTGTCAATGGAGGCACAGGTGACCTCCATGGTGCAGAGCACCTTTTATTGGCTTAGACAGAAACAGCTTGGCTAAAGTTTATTTTATTTATTACTCGCATTTATATTTCAGTCTATGCTCTGGTAACCTCTTGTTTGGATTACCACAATATGTTTTTTGTGGGGCTGCCTTTGAAAATGATCTGGAAACCAGCTAGTCCAAAATATTGCAGCAAGATTGTTAATGGGGACTGGTTGATATGATTACACCAATGCTCTGTGATCTGCACTGGCTTCCAGTCCATTTCTGGATCCAATTCAAAGTGCTGGTATTAACTACTAAAGCTCTGAATGGCTTGGGGCAAAGTTACCTGAAGGATCAGCTCTTCCCCTAGATACTAAGATCATCTTCAGAGATCCTCCTCTGGGTGCCTCCACCAAATGAGGTGAGGTGGGTGGCTATTAAGAAGAGGGCTTTTTTGGTTGTGGCACCTGCATTATGAAATAACCACTCCAGAGAGGCTCGCCTGGTGCCTATATTGAGGCTTTTTCAGTGCCCATTTAAGACCTTTTTATTTTCCCAGGCTTTTTAGTTCTTCAGTTTGTTTTTAAATGTGTGTTCTTGTATTTTTAGAACTTTCCCTACTGTTGCTTTTTACTCTTGTTTCATTTTGTTCTAAACTTTCAAAGGTTTTATATTTTATAATGTTGTATTTTAGGGTTTTAAGTTTTGTGAACTGCCCAGAGAGCTTTCATGGTGGTGGTCTTCAGCAGGGCTGATGGAATGGCCCCACCTCTCTCTCAATTTTTAAAAATTTGTTCTAAAATCAATATATAATCATCAGTAAAATCTATCACGTTATAAATTAATCACCCCAAAGCCCAGCAATAGGAACCATTAGTACACACACCAAGTACTGAAAGACCAGTTTTAACTAGCTTTTTAAAGGTTGGAGATCAACCAGGTAAACTTCCTTAGAAAAGAGATGCCAGGGTGCCACAAACAAAAAGACCTTAGATCTCACTACTGCTATCCAGGCAACTCAGATTGATGGCACATATGATGGAGGGCCTTCTCGGTATTGGCAATTTTATAACAGAACACCTTTCCCAATGGGGTTCACCTGGCACTTACATTATAGTCTTGTTGGCACCAGGTGAATATCTTTTTATTTTCCAAAGCTTTCCAGTCATGTATATATATATGTGTGTGTGTGTTTGTGTGTGTGTGTACTTTTTAGTTCTATTGGACCAATTTTATTTTATGTTGCTGTTTTTAATTTGTTGTTTTATTCTCTTTTAAATGTTATTTTCATATTGCATGTTTCATTTGATGTTTTCAATTTTTTTTTTACTTGTAACCCACCTAATACTTGTTATTGGACAGCATATATAAAATAAATTATTGATGGATCATAGAGCCCAAGAGGGAACATAAGGGAGAAAGTGCCCCATGAGATACCATAGACCCAGGTCACTTAGGGCTTTAAAAATAAAAAAAATGGCTCTTTGAATTATGCCTCAACACAAACAATACTATGGACCCAGGTTGTTTAGGGCCTTAAAGGTTAACAGCCCCACTTCCATTGGTGAAGCCCTAAAAGGAGTCTAGCTACTTCATTCTAAACTAACTAGTTTCTGACTGTCTAGACACAGTGCCACTTAGGGTGCATTACAATAACCCATGCTTTAATCAGGAGGGAGGGTATAGCTGGAGGATTATGCTGAATGGCAGTGAAGGGACTGAGCAGGTAATAGGAAGGTATGGATAGTATTCTAGCTCAGGGGTCCCCAAGCTTTTTGTGCCTGTGGGCACATTTGGGAATTTGAGAAACTGCTCTGGGCACCACCACAATGACTCCCACAGAGGATGTAGCTAGTCACATAATGGCTGCTGTGGGGGCCTGGCTAGTCAAATAGCAAGTAATTCACCCAAAAAACCGAGTAAAAGCAGAGGAAGGGTCTGAACTCCAAAGCCAATCCACATATTTGACCCAGTAGTAGCAGAACAAAATATCCATTTAACGTTGCAGTCCTATGCATACTTACATGGAAGTCAGTGGGAATTACTTCTGAGTAGGTGTACATACGATTGCTCTGCTCATCCTGTACACACACACACACACACACACACACACTTTTCCCAGTCCCAAAGGAAAGGAAAATGCCCCCAGCCTCAAAAGGAACTGAAGTTTTCTCTGCCTTGACCCCAGGCTCAGCCACTCCATTCCCCATCTGGCATTCCTACCTTGTCCTCTGCCATCAGGGTCCCTGCCCAGCAAGGTGCTCTTTGTGCGTATTTGAAGAATGAGAGAAAGCTGGGAATGAGGGAGAAATAGCAAGGCAAAGGGGTAGAGGCGGGAGAAGGAGCAAGGCAAGGGGATGGGGGGAGAAACAGCAAGGTAAAGAGGTAGAGGGGAGAAATAGTGAGGTTAGAAGCTGAGAGTGGAGAGAGCAAGAGGAAAGGGGAAAAGTCTGTGTGGGCATAAGATTGGGCAGGGCCAGGAAGCAACTTTTTCCTCTAGAGCATCTCTACACCAGCCTAAAATCCTGCATTTATAATGGGGCTTTCTGCTTCCATTATAAATGCAGGATCACAATGAGATTCATCACATGGAGCTTTTATCCTGCTATTGAAATGGCTATGTCACAGAAGTTTGCAGGCTCTTTAGATGACACCATTATCCTCCAGGGTGTCTCCCGCCATTTTCCGCAGCCTATCCCATGTTTTCCCCAAATGCAAAAAATGTATTTTTTCCAGCCCTCGGAACAGGAGCGCCATGACTTTCACATGAAATTTTCCCATAGTGGAAGAAACTGCTCTGTGGGGATTTGTTTTCAGATGTTGGGGCGCGGTCAGGATGATGAAGGCATTGACGATGGGAGCAGGGTTTCAGGCAAGGAGACCCGAGTAGATTTGACAGGTGTGAGGGCAAGAATTGCCTTCCAAGTGCATCTCCTGCCTCTGCGTTTCTCATTTGGAGGCAGAAGAGGGTAAAATGCCTCCCTGCAGTGGAGACACATCTGATCCCCCACCCCACCAAGCTCAGAAGCAATGTCTTTTGTTGTTTCAGAGCACCCTATTAAGTTCAGTGGGGCTTCCTCCCAAGTAAGTGTGCCCAGGATTGCAGACTTATAGTGTGATTTTATCTCTACTCACAAGTAAGTCAGTGGTTTCCTGGGGGCTGAGAGAAAACAGTGCAGCAGAAGTTAAGCTACGAAAGCAAGACCCCCCCCCCTTTGCACCCATGCCAGGGAGGGAGGAAGATACTCCCTCAGTTCAAACCACTTGGCTGCCGTGTAAAGAAGCCCTCCATAATCCCGCAAAGAAACTGAAAGCAGGAAGCTCCGGAAAGGATGTGGGTTTTTGCGGGTTTTTCGCTTAATGTAGAAACACCGAATGACCCCCTTTTTCACGTGCTTCCTTTCCCCCCTCCTTCTCCCCATATCTGAGACTTCCATATCTTTCATTTATCTTTCTTCTCTTCTTGTGGCTTTTCCTCTCTTCATGGAGGGAACTCAAGCAGAACACAAGGGGGAGGGGAGTAATTTGATAGCTCATTATCTGCGATCTATTTAACAAAGGGCATTTAGTGCAGGAGACGCCCTAGAGGGTCACAGCCTCATCAAAAGAGCCCGCAAACATCTGAGGGACACAGTCATCTGAACAGCAGAATAAAAGTTGTGTGTGAAGAAAGCCAACTCTTCCTGCTTGCTGAACAGTCTATCTTTGGAAGGTCCAGGAACAGGAAAGAGAACCTGGCGCCCTAATATTTTGCAAGGTTTTTATTAAAAATAATTTTTGAAGGGGGCAAGGAATGGAGAGCTTCATGTAGCTATTGTGGCTACTGCTGAGGGGACACAAAAACACAGTCAAGCCTGTCAATGTTGTAGAAAGGTAGTCAGGAATTAGTAGATTCTGCCAGCAATGCTGTGTTCTCTGGCCCACCACCGTCTTGATAAAACACATGTAATGTATGCACATGATAAATAAGTCAGATAGTTACCTATTGCAAAAAGCATGGCATGTGAACAAAGAACAGGCAAAAGTTCAAGTGACAAATGAGCTGGGGTTGGGGCTTTTTAGTACTTTTCCCTTTGTGTTTGAGTCCTATTACAACAGAATTTAAATGACAATGGGTTGAAAGGCCAATACAGGGGGGGAAATGTGCTCAGCAAGTGGTTTTCATTTCACCATCTGGGGACTGCTTCTTTTCTCAGTGGATTTAGATAACCCAGGGGTAGGCAATCTGGAGCATAAAGGGAACACTTAACCATGAAGACTCTCCCTGCTACTGGAAGTTATATAGCAGGAGTAGATAACTTGTGGTCCTCCAGACGTTTTGGCCTACAACTCCCCTCACCATTGGCTATGCTGACTAGAGCTGATGGGAGTTGTAAGCCAAAACATCTGGAGGGCCACAAATTATCTTGTTGTTCAGTCGTTAAGTCGTCCTGTCCGACTCTTCGTGACCCCATGGACCATAGCACGCCAGGCCTTCCTGACCTCCGCTCTCTCCCGGAGTGTGCTCAAATTTATGTTCATTGCATTGGTGATGCTATCTAGCCATCTCATCGTCTGCCGTCCCCTTCTCCTTTTGCCTTCAATCTTTCCCAGCATCAGGGTCTTTTCAAGGGGGAGTTTTCTCTTCTCATTAGGTGGCCAAAATATTTGAGCTTCAGCTTCAGTATCTGTCCTTCCAATGAGCAGTCAGGGTTGATTTCCTTTAGGATTGATTGATCTGACCTCCTTGCAGTCCAGGGGACTCGTAAGAGTCTTCTCCAGCACCACAGTTCGAAAGCATCAGTTCTTCGGCGCTCAGGCTTCCTTATAGTCCAGCTCTCACAGCCATATGTTACCACTGGGAAAACCATAGCTTTGATTATACGGACTTTTGTCGGCAAGGTGATGTCTCTGCTTCTTACTATGCTGTCTAGGTTTGCCATAGCTTTCCTCCCAAGGAGCAAGCATCTTTTAATTTCATGGCTACAGTCACCGTCTGCGGTGATCTTGGAGCCCAGGAAAGTAAAATCTGTCACTGCTTCCATTTCTTCCCCTTCTATATGCCAGGAAGTGATGGGGCCAGATGCCATGATCTTAGTTTTTTTAATGTTGAGTTTCAAACCAGCTTTTGCACTCTCCACTTTCACCCTCAACAAGAGGCTCTTGAGATCCTCTTCGCTTTCTGCCATTAGGGTGGTATCGTCTGCATATCGGAGGTTGTTGATAATTGTCCCGGCAATCTTAATTCCGACCTGTTATTCATCCATCCCAGCGTTTCTCATGATGTACTCTGCATATAAGTTAAAAAAGCAGGACGACAATATGCAGCCTTGTCGTACTCCTTTCCCAGTTTTGAACCACTCGGTTGTTCCATGTCTGGTTCTCACTGTTGCTTCTTGACCCTTGTACAGGTTTCTCAGGAGACAGGTAAGGTGGTCTGGTACTCCCATCTCTTTCAGAATTTGCCACAGTTTGTTGTGATCCACACAATCAAAGGCTTTAGCATAGTCAATGAAGCAGAAATAGACGTTTTTCTGGAATTCTCTTGCTTTCTTCATGATCCAGCGAATGTTGGCGATTTGATCTCTAGTTCCTCTGCCTCTTCGGAACCCAGCTTGTACTTCCGGTAGTTCTCGGTTCACATACTGCTGTAGCCTAGCTTGTAGGATTTTGAGCATAACCTTGCTGGCATGTGAAATGAGCGCAATTGTACGGTAGTTTGAACTCTTTGGCGTTGCCCTTCTTTGGAACTGGAATATAAACTGACCTTTTCCAGTCTTGTGGCCACTGTTGAGTGTTCCAAATTTGTTGGCATATTGAATGCAGCACTTCAACAGCATCATCTTTTAGGATTTTAAATAGCTCAGCTGGAATACTGTCATCTCCGCTAGCTTTGTTGTTACTAATGCTTCCTAAGGCCCATTTGACTTCACTCTCTAGGATGTCCGGCTCAAGTTCAGTGACTGCACTATCATGGCTATCAGGGACGTTAAGATCTTTCCTGTATAGTTCTTCTGTGTATTCTTTCCACCTCTTCTTAATCTCATCTGCTTCTGTTAGGTCCCTGCCTTCTTTGTCCTTTATCATGCCCGTCTTCGCACAAAATGTTCCCTTGAGAGCTCCGATTTTCCTGAAGAGATCTCTAGTCTTTCTGATTCAATTGTTTTCCTCAATTTATTTGCATTGTTCATTTAAGAAGGCCTTCTTGTCTCTCCTTGCTATTCTCTGGAACTCTGCATTCAGTTGGGTATATCTTCCCCTTTCTCCCTTGCTTTTCGCTTCCCTTCTTTCCTCAGCTACTTGTAAAGCCTCATCAGACAGCCACTTGGCTTTCTTGCATTTCTTTTTCTTTGGGATGGATTTCGTTGCTGCCTCCTGAACAATGTTACGGACCTCCGTCCATAGTTCCTCAGGCACTCTATCAGGCCTAATCCCTGAAATCTATTCCTCACCTCCACTGTATATTCATAAGGGATATGATTTAGGTCATACCTGAATGGTTTAGTGGTTTTCCCTACGTTCTTCAATTTAAGCTGAAATTTTGCAAGAAGCAGCTCATGATCTGAGCCACAGTCAGCTCCAGGTCTTGTTTTTACTGACAAGTTATCTACTCATGTTATATAGGGATGGGACACTAGACAGAGGGATGTGTAGGTGGACACTTGAGGAAAAGTGCAAACAAGACAGAGAACTGAGGCAATTTTGCATATAAACTGGAACTGTGTTAGTTGGTATTGGATTGTTGTAAACCACCCTGTGACATTAAGGGCGCAATCCTGTGGGGACAGGTGATTGCCTCTGAACTTGGAGGTGACCATCTATCCAATACAGGGCAGGAGAAGCACAGAGGGGATCATCCCCTCCGTGCTTCAGCTGCCCTGGATTTGTGGCTAGATAGCTGATTTGGCTGTCTAGCCACGGGAAGGTGGAGCTGGAGCGGGGGAGGTGGCTGCTGAATGACACACAGAATGTGTCATACTGGCATTTCTACCTTCCCCGCCCCGGAAAGCCCCTCAGAATGCTCCATTTTTGCTGCTCCTCCTCCGAGTGAGCATGGGGCCATTCTGAGCTGCCCGTGAGGCAGTGCGGGGCGTAGGGTCGATTGTCTGGGAACCCACATATCCTGTGGCCATCTAGCCACTGACTAGCGGCCATAGGATTGCGCCCTAAATCTATCAAATAAATACATAATAAACGTATCTAGTAAAATGGTGGATTGCAGTGATTGTTATGGTAGATTTACTTTGAGAAGTAGAAATGTTATTAAGTCTCTTTATGTTCTGCACTTGGGAATAAGCTCTGCTGAACACAGTGGGGCTTACCGTTGAGTAAAGATGCATGGAATTGGGCTACACTTCCAATATATACACAGTAGTTGAGTGAGCTCTTTACTATAGCGTTAATAACAAAAATTACCCTCTCCCAGAGAAATGCCTGGGAAATAAAGACAGGCAGGAATGAAGCTTATCCTTGCACGGGACTGACGAGGCGGAGGCAGGCTTCACCTGCGGCCGGTTATAGCCACAGGAAAGGGGAAACCATTTCCCCCGCCACGCCGCGCTCAGGCACTCTGCGGCTAGCAAAAACCCAGCCCCCTTTCGTGAACCAGGGGAAACGGCCCCTCGGCTACTACGAGCCAGCCTAGCCATCGCCTGGGGAGGAACGCCGTCCGCCGGTTCTTCCTCTTCCCGCCTTCTCTGCGGTGGTGAGGAGGACCAGCGTGGGGCACTGCCCGGGCCAACAGCCCTCGCGCAAGCGGCTCCTTCCGCCTGCCTCTCGTCGGGGACGCGGCTGCCGGCGACTGAGCGAGCCGCCCGGCCTGCCTCTCCCGCGTCGGCCGAGCTCCACCCTATCCCGCGAGGCTCTGCCCGTCGTGGCGCGCTCTTGGGCGCGCCTTCCACCCGCGGAGCTGGGCGCGCCCCCGACTGTCTCCTCAGCCCGTGACCGAGCCGGGAGCTGCCACTTGAGCGCCGAGCCGGCTCCGCGCCCGACAGCTGTGGGGGGTGAGTTGGGGGCGGGAGGGGGACACGCAGCAGGGAAATGGCGGGAGCCTCGCAGGGAGCCCGGGGTGGTGGTAGCGGGGGAGGAGGACGCGCTGAGGAGGTCCCACTCGCTGGATGCTGCGGGGGGTGGGGGGTCGTGGCTGAGAAGGAGAAGTGGGAAGGGCCAAAACGGAGGCGATCCCAGCGGAATCTGTTTTCTGTCGAGGGGAAGTGATTGACATATGGTGGCGCGCGTGAGGGCGGGGGGGGGTGCCCTTAAAAAACAAAAGCTACCAACCCCAATAACCCTTGAATTTGTTTCAGCAGTCCAGTATCTGGGGAAGAGCTAAATGACTGAGAGGCAAACGAGGGTCTCAGGTTTCCTATTTTTGCTTTCTCCAATAACCTGTTGTCAACCCCTACGCTTCCTTTATGGACAGCTTTGTATTATGCACCATCATAGTGCCTGCCATTCTGAGAGTTTACGTTATTTCTGACATTTCTTAAAAGCCCCCGTGCTTTTAGCAGCTATGTGACAAGTGGAAATTCGGCCTATTTTAAGTTTTAGTCAACACGCAGCTGCACGCTGGCCAGAGCTTTTGCTGCTGAATTCTGATTGTCACACACAGCTGTTAAAGGCACATCAACTTTACCCCCAGCCTAGATAGGTGGCTTGGCAACCCACCTCCTTGTCAACATCTACTTAATTCATCTTTTGCATATTTACTTGGAAGTATGCATCAGATTGCAGCCATGTAGTGCAATTATAAGCATATTTATTCAGAAGTAAGCCCCAGTTAGTTCAGTGGAGCCTACTCCCAGGTAAATGTATACAGGATTGCAGGCTTAATTTGCCAGTAATTGCCAACCTTGACTATTTGAATTTGCTCTCCATCATGAATATAACTGAGTGTTCTCTCAACATTTTAATTTGCTTAAAAACAATTGCTTTCTGGTTTCAGAACTTCTTGTTCTGGAGCTTTTCCTTGGAAGTGCATAGGCTCAAAGCACTACTCTTATTTTGAAAAACAGGTTAGATTCACAGTTATTCACTTTGCTACAAGAGTCGCAGTCAGAGATGAGTAAAGTGTTGCAAAATTTCCAATATTATTGAGTGAGCTTGAAACTTGGGGAGATGCAGGGAGAATTTAGTTGATCTAACACTATTGAAATAATGCCTTTCCAACTGTCCTGTTGTTCAGTTAGGTCTGGTCTTGGGAGTATGCAGTGAGCACTGGCTATCACAGATGACATTTGAATGGAAAATCCCTGTTTGTGCTGGCTAGGAAAACTGGGTGAGCAACTCCGAATCACCTGGTTTTAACCAGTACTGCTGTTTTGATCATACTGTGGACTAGTCCTATAGGTTCATTCTACTCTGGTCCTTTAGTCTTTGCCTGCAGTGGTAATAATCTGTTTGTGTCATGACAATTAGCACTAGAGAGATCACAAACAGAGGATTATGGTTCATGTAGGTGGAGTTGATAGCTTCTAAAAGGAGCAAAAGCTCCCCTTTTCCATGTAATATTCTCTCGTAAACATTTGCTGTTTTGATCATGTTCCTCCATAGCATCATGATAACGTACAGGCAGGATTGCTTCAGAAGAAAAACTGCTCCAAAGTTCTCAGTAAAAGCATCCCTGGTTCTTTAAGGAATGGTTGTAAAAGTGCATGCTGGCTCTATGAGCCGTGCACGAGCATTGTGATCTCATCAAGCTGGTTCACATGAACCAGGAAGTAGAATGCAGCTGAAATAAACAGAATCAGTTGGGAGAACTGAAACAGCTCTCAGAAGAGGGAGGGATGAATGTGAGTTTGTTGCAGATTTCACTTGCAAATAGCCAAGGTCAGCAACTGAAGTGATCAATTAGAGACATTTTTTGCTTATCATACATCACAGGTGGTAGTAGCCTTGTCTGTTTCTGTTCTTTAGAGTAAAGTTTCTGTCTTTCATTTGTCTAGATTATGTTGTGTCTTGGGAATATATTCTTGGTTGTCCCTGGTTTTTCACACTCAGGTTTAAGAATTAGAAATAAAAACATGATCTGTCTACATGGGTTAAAACGCAGAAGAACGGGGGTTGCATCATAATCATTACACGGGAATGCAAAACCTAGTTAGGCAGTGACAAATGGTACAATACAGTATTAAATTGGAATTTAAACTGCAACTTAAATAACTGGCATTTTGCCTTTTCTCTAATTTTATTCATTTTATCAAAATGCTATCCTGCCATTCTTGTCAAAGACAATCCATGATGGTTAAGATACCTTCCCAAATGTGGTGCCCTCCGCATGTTTTGGAGTTTAACTACCATCAGCCCCAGCCAGAATGGCCAGTGAGGAGAGATAATAGGATTTGTAGTCCATGCCATCTAGAGGGCACCAGGTTGGGGATGATGCAGTAACCCTGCTGAGGGTAAGTAGGTCTGGAGCTGGGCAGCACCTAGAAGGGAGACTTTTTGGGAACCTAAATAAACCATTATAAATCAGAGAATGAAGTGTGTACTCATTTTATTATTTAAGGGAATAGAAAGTCTTAATGCTGATACGGTGTTTTTTTTTTAAAAGCCCCTTTATCTGTTTTACCTGTAATAAATATTTTCACATTTACCTTTTACCAGCTTTAAAAGTTTCTGAATTACTAAAGCCACTGAATAAATGCAGGCAAATGGGTGTTGTATATGATACTTAAGCCCAGTTTCAGCATGTTTACTCAGAAGTAAACCCACTGAGTTCATCGGGACTTATTCCCAAGTACATTTAAATAATATTGCAGAGTTAAACTTAATTTGATAGTATGGGCTACCACTTTTGTAATTACAGTATAGACACATATAGATCTTGGGGGAAAAAGGTCACTGTGTGTACAGTAATGCTGCCCTTTTTTTGGTTACATTTTAATGTCCTGCTTGTGGGCTTCTCATTGGGGCGTCTGGTTGGCTGCTAAATTGGATGCTGGACTAGATATGGCTGGCCTTTGGTCTGATCCAGCAGGTCACTTCCTATATGGCCTGCATTTTTTGTAATTTTTTTTGCAAAGGGGGTATGAGGAGCATGGCAAAGAGGATATTTCCCTTTATTTTATCCTTCCTCACCTTGGCAAGCTTCCTTACCCTGCGCCAACTCAGGAGGTCTGTGTGGAAATAACCATCCCTCTGCAGCTCAATTTCTGCATCTGGAACCATGGGTGTAAATTGGGTGTGGAATGCCATCTGTCCCTACTGCATTGTGTAGTTTTTCGTGGGATATGTGTTTGGATGTTTATCCAGCCATGCTGGTGCAAGCTGTCCTGCCACCTGAGGCAGGAGAGTACGTCGCTGCCTTGTGACCCTTCCCGTCCCCTCCTGCCTCACGGAAGGGCTGGCTCTGGCATCCAAATATGTCTACTGCTGAAAGCAATGCAGTGAAGATAGGGATCTACACTCAGATGTGTGTTCATATGTGCATCCAACTTACTCCTGGTTTCTGATCCAGGAAGTGAAAAGTGTAGATCTCCTTACTTGGATTTGGGTGCATGGCTCTGTGGACAGTTTTGCTGTGGTGGGGAAGTTAAAATGAAAATCATGAAAGCTTACTATGCTTGCAAACAAGTATTTGTGAACTTAATAGTGTTTTTCTCCCAACTAGGCTTTCTTATGGTTTTGAAGCTTGGCTGGGAACAAAATGCCTAAAAATGACTGTTGGACCTTTGCAGGAGAGAATTGGTGGGTAAGGAAAGGGTTAAGCACTCACCCACTGCTTGTCTCCTGAAAATGGCCCTCCATTGGCATTGTGAGGGAAACAGAGATGGGAACCACTAGGTAAGTCTGAACACAGTGCCCCTTGTGTTCAGCCTGTCCTGGTTGGGTTTACACTAAACATTCAGGTTCACAGTCATTGATCCAGCATTAGAGGTTCAAGTGACCCTTGTGGCTCGAAGCAGTTTTTATCAGCTTCCACTGATATGCCAGCTCTCATATTACCTGGGTGGAGATAGCTTGCCCACAGTTACCCATGCTCTCTTGCAATCACTGTACATGGGGCTGCTTTTAAAAACAGTTCAGAAACTGCAGTTGGTCCAAAATAGGGGTGTTAGGTTACTAACTTGAACTGGGCAGTTTGACTATATTATACCTGTCCTTTGTTAACTGCATTGGTTCCCAGTCCATTTCCAGGCCCACTTTAAAGTACTGACTTTAATCTTTAAGGCCCTAAATGGCTTGGGCATGAAAGGCCACCTTCTCTCATATGTACCTATTTGAACCTTAAGATCATCTTTAGAGATTCTACTCCAAGTGCCCCCGCTGAATGAAGCGTGGAAGGCAACTACCAGGGAGAGGGCCTTTCGATAGTAGCACCCCAGTTAAGGAACAGTGTTCCCAGAGAGCTTTGGTTGGTGCCATCCCTGTAGTCTTTTTGGCACTGAGTGAAGACCTTTTTGTTCACCTGGGCCTTTTAAATAACTCATGTAGTCTGGGTCTTAGTTTTAAAATCTGGACTTTGTATTGAAGTTATTTTTATGCTTGTTTATTGTAAGCTACCCAGAGAACTTTGCATTGGGGTGGCAGACAAATGTTGGAAATAAATAATAAATCAATACGCTGGGAAAGCAATGCACATTGGTTGTGGTGCAGTTCTACTGAATGTGATCTCGGGAAAATAGGACACTTCAATAAGAACTTACTTCCTTCTCTTTCAGAGAAGCAAATCCTGGCTCAAAGATCCTTGGGAAATATAATGACCTATTGCTAGGCAGTCTGTTCTGCTGATTTTCAGGTTAGTACGAAGTATCTTTCATGGGATGAAGTGTTAATCATTGTGTTTATATACTGTGCACATACTTCACTTAGTTAGAAAGTATGTGCATATAAAAGTAACGACAAATACAATTGAAACCCCATTAATTACTAATGTGAGTTGGTGGGGAAAGGATTCAGTGAGTCTTCGCCCCTTTTTATTGCTGTTGCTTCTCCCTCCAGATTGCCACATCATGAAACAACCTTTCCGGAGTTGGGAAGGCAATAAGGTTGGGTTACATGCGCTTGCGTGTATGTGTAGTTTGATCTTTAAAAAACTAAAATCATAGGGTAATGGAAAAGACAGGCCTAACAGAAATATGTAGTTTCTTCCCCTGGAGAATACATACATTAGTACAGCCTTCTCCAATGTGGTGCACTCCAGATGTGTTGGACTACAATTCTCAGCTGGCTGGGGCATGCTGGGAGTTGCAGTCCATCACATCTGGAGGGCATCAGTTTGGGGAAGGCTGAGTTAGTATATAGGCAGTTTTAAATGTGAGGAGGGAGGAACAAAGGTGATTTGAAGGGAGAAAGAATTTTGCACTACGATGCCTATCCACAGTAAAGGTTCATTGCCTACATGAGGCATGATGACAGGATCACTGAACAACAGTTCCCTGCTGTATTCATATTAACAGTCAGATATTTTGAAGCAGATCTTGAAGACAATTAGGGCCTGTATCGTTCAGCGTCTTAGGATTTTACATAATCATAATATTTGCCCTGTCTTATTGATGAAATTATAGTGTTTATGAGCTTTTCTTCAAATGTCTTAGGGACTGGAAACATGTATTCTTAAAATACAAATGCCGAGTTCATTAAGAACCTAATAAGCTCAGTATAGGAGCTGTAAGAAAGTAACTCAGGCTGCTCGTGTTTGTGTCCATGAATTTAGACTAGGGGCAGCACATTTTTTCCAGTAAGATACTATCACAAAATTAAGTGATATTTTTCAAGGGCAGATTTCTTTTTTTATAGCTGCTTTTGCCCTTTTGGCTAATCTCACCAGGGTGGATAGTAGCAAGCCTACTCTTTTGTTCCTTGTCAAACTGAACAAACAGTTGCTAAAGTGGAATTGTTTTTTTTCAGAGTAGGTCCATTAAAGGTCCACATCTGAATTTGGTTTAAAAATCAAAGTAGGTTCATTAACGCTATTATGAAATAATTTATTTGTGTGTGTGTGTGAGAGCCTACCCTAAACTTATGCATAACTTTAGGAAAAAGTAGTTTGTAATGGCAATGTCTGATCTTTGTCCTCCTCTCTTGTTGTTAGTTCATACCTGCAGTTTGAGCCACCAGGAGTCATGACGGACTGGCTGCTGATTGGATTGTTCGGGGCACTGGTTGTGCTTCTGCTGCTGACGCTCTTTGGATTTGCTGTCTATTCGGGACTCTTCTCAGAAGTGGTTGTGAGTGCTGGTTTGCCCCCCATTGGCAACATCATGGTGGCATACAAATTCCAGGTGGGGCCTTATGGCGAGAATGGAAGGCTGTTTACGGAGAGCTGCAGCATCTCTCCAAAGCTGTGCTCCATCGCTGTCTATTATGACAATCCTCACACGGTAAGTCACAGTGAGAGTTCCTCCTTGGTTTGTCAGTGAATACATCACTGAGAACATAGCCAGTACTTGGGAACAAAGCAAAGGTATTTTCTGATTGATTTGATCTTTATTTACTACATTTATATCTTGCAGGAGCACAAGGAGATATAAGTGGTTCTTCTCCCACTCAATTTTATCATCACAACAACATGTGATGTAGATTAGGCTGAAGGAGAATGACTGGCCCAAGGTCTCCCAGCGAGTATTTGGGAAATCGGGGATTTGAACTTGGATCTTCCCAGCCCTAACCTGACACCACCCTGACACTTTTCATTTTTGGAATGTATACCATGCTGGTTCCATATGGTTCCAAGCTGGTTCCATGTGTAGGAGCCATTTGTATTTGGTACCTTGGTTTTGTTACATGCTGCAGAAACTTTAAGCCAGGGATGGGTAACTTGTGGCCCTCCAGATGTTTTGGCTTACAACTCTCATCAGCCCTAACCAGCATAGCCAGTGATGAAGGACCCTGGGAGTTGTAGGCCAAAACATCTGGATTGCCACAAGTTGCCCATCCCTCCTTTAAGCTTCCTGAGAATTGAGGTATTCATTTTATTAAGAAAAGCAAGTCCCTGACCCTCAGAAAATTGAGATTGAAAATGTTTGGATTGGAGTCTTCAGCATGGCTCACACTTCTGAAGAGCAGAGCTTTCACACCTGTAATGTCATTGTTCTTTGCTCTTCCATAACCCTTTTCTGTCTCTGTTGCCCTCCCAACTGATTTGTGCTTCCCTTCCTTGATGTGCCACCACCAGCCTTGTCAAAATAGTCCAAATTTTGTGAAAGTCTAGGGTATTGCAGATTAAGAAAATTTTACAAACTGCATGGCTTCCATACTTTATTGCTGAGGGCAAAGTTTGGGTGTTGGTTGTTGAGGATTTGGATAGCTTTGTCATGGCTTTTCCAGTGTTCAGAGGCAGTTTGCCTTTGAATATCAGCTGCTTGGCACAAACAACAGGGAGGGCTATTACCTTCTCGCCATGCTTGAAAGCTTTCAAGAGGTATTTGGCTAGTCCCTGTTGGCAACCAAATTCTGGACTAGGTGGATCTGTGGTCTGATCCAGCTGGACTATTCTTATGAAGACCTCTGGGCCCTAAGGAAAGGCAGAAGGGAGGAAGCCCTGGCCAGGGAGCTCATGCCATCAGTTCCTGAAGAGGTTTTAGTTGGCCTGAGAGAACTCTGTTCTATTTGTAGTAACACTTCTTTGTTTTAGTATTTTAAAATGGGAAACTGTTTTGGATACCTTGGCAGAATGGCAGTAGCGCCCCCCCCCCCCCCCCCCGGTTCCTGTGGATTTCTAATGTGGACAAAATGTTAATAAACTGAGAATTTTCTTCATCATTGGGAGATTGTGGTCTAATTACAGTTTTTAAATGTTGATCCTTTATTTTACATCGCATACCACTGGAAAAGACTAAGGTCTCAAAGGCTAAAGTAACAAATAGGTTGTCATACTGTCCCATTGGGTTGTAATGCAGCCTTTACTCTCTGATAATCTGTATGGATAACAGCGTTATCTCTTCTTCATTCTGTTGAACCTTTCTGACTCTGCAAGCTTGAAAGCATGTGAGAGTTATATTGTGTATTTTATCACTCTCAGTTTTCTATGGAATCGTGAGGTCTGAATGAAATGGCAAGATTTTCCTGTAAAACGAAGTGGTGGTTGCCTGTGGCTCAGAGACATTTGGAAGGTCATATCACTGTCTGATTCATCTTTTTTAGCCCAAGGACCAAATTCAGTTTCAGAGAAGCTCTGGGGGCTGCATTCCAGAAGTGAGGGGGGCCAAAGGGTCAGGGACAAAATGACAAAAATACCATCATATTATTACTTAAAAGCTCTTATTGTGAGTAATTAAGCCTTAGGAAAGGCGTTTCAAATTTCTAGGATGGGGAAAACTGTGCAAAAGCTGGGAAACCACCAACCATCAGTGGCAGGGTGTGAGGCCAGGGGAAGGGGCCGTGGCCGTCTGGGAAATCAGGACTGTGGGTTTGAGGTTCATTACTTCTGGTCTAACTGGATTCAGGAATGGACTCAGCCTGGGAAGAGGTAGGAGTAATCTGATTTGGTGGTTATTTCCAAATGATTGACTGGTGTTCTAAATGGTATTGGTGGATCTGGATGGCAATATGCCATCAGTTGTCCATTAATAAAGTGAATATTGGGGGCAAAAGCTAGCAGGGGGAGAGCAAAACTTTAGACTGATGGGTCTTGTCTTGATATGTAAAAGTTACATAGGGTATTGTTCCATAGCAGGTTTGGTAAACTCAGTTTTAGGGGCGAGTGCTTACACAACCTCCATGTATCGGCTTCACTTGTGTGTGACTGTGAGGAGCCTGTACAGTCTGAATTAAGCTCAAAGAGAAATATCTGCTGACCCACTATTTCGCTTATTAATGGGATTTGTCAAGTGTATTGAGTCATTTGGATACATTCAGACATGATTCAAAGGACTCAAAGAGAAGGTTACAAGTTTGTATGAGATCGAAAAAGTTACTCATTCAGTTCAGCAGAACGTCTCTAGAAGGCTAACTACATACTAACAAATTACAAGTATTTATGTATTACTGTAGAAACCATTATTACCTGAGATATAGGGTATATTATATGAATATCTACACTCATAAATAAGTACATATATGGAGTCGGTGAGCTGAGCAGCCTCTGATGGAATTCTCAGTGATTTAACATTATGATTATACATGCTGCCTGAATTGTAACTTATATATTGCAAACCTCTTCCATATACTGTTGTATATAAGATTTCCTTCTCAATCTTGAATACGAGTATCATAGTTTTCTTTAAAAAACCCACACACATGTGAAAGTATGTGATCTCAGGATTCTGTCGCAGTTACATTCTTTATTAGAGGCTATATTTTGCCTCAGTGGTGGAGGTTTTTGATTTCCTGCACAAGAGTAGAAGGTGAAACATGTTTGCGGGGAATACAAGAATCTGTATATAGAAAGGAGTCAGGGAGTCAAGGCACCTGATGGAATGACCTTCCTTACTAACCACATTGTGTATGCAAAGACTTACAGAGAGAGACTAGCTCTTCTGCCCACTGTGAAAGCAGAATATCTATCTCTGGCAGCTCTGTCTCACTGGAATATAGTTCTTCAGTGTAATGTAAAGAACCAGGAAGCAAAATGTCACTGTGCTTTATCTTAAACTAATGTTTACTTGAAACTTGCCAGGAAAGGGTTTCCAAATACTTGAGAGACAGTCACTCATCAGGCAGCCCTTCCTACTCTTGCACATGGCATTTGCTTCTCCTATCTCAATTTTCCAGTCCCTGTGGAATAATCCCTGCCCTGGCTATAGTCTGTCTTGCAAATACATTGATGCTTGCAGGTCACTGCTAAACTCTATAATGAAGTTCTGCCTCTGCCATCAGCTAGCACCAGTGTATTTCTAGAGCTCAAATACTCACACAAAAGTATTTACTGATGCAGGGGAATCTTTTGGATTTGGGCCTTTTGAAGGTCCCATTTTTGCAGTTGGGTGTGCCCGTTCTAGTCATTCTGGGTTCCATCACACGGGAGGAGAATTCTGTATCAATACCGATGCTTTCCCCATCTGGTATCCTTGCGGGATTGGCTCGTTCTCTTTAGACAGCTGTCCTCATTGCGTTATTTTTCAATTCCTTTTCACATGGGTGATGATGCTGCTCACCTTTCTATGAAGAACCATTACACGAGGTGGGGGTGTCGCGATAATTCCTCCCTGGTTCCTGCCCGTTCCCTCCCCTTGCATGTTACTGGTGGCTGGGCTATGACTGACACGCAGACAGCCCCCTGCCCCATCTCTCCATCGTTCAACTATGTGCTCTGTGAAGAAGTACTTCCTTTTATCTGTCTTGAATCACACACCAGTCAGCTTCATAGGATGACCCTGGGTTCTAGTATTTTGAGAGAGGGAGAAAAATGTCTCCCTATCCACATTCTCCACACCATGCATAATTTTGTAGACTTCTATCATGACTCCTCTTACCCTCCCTTTTCCAAGCTAAACAATCCCAGTTGTTGTAACCTTCTCTCATAGGGGAGATGCTCCAGCTCCTCAGTCATTTCAGTTGCCCTTTTCTGCACCTTTTCCAGCTCTACAATAACATTTTGGAGGTGTGGTGACCAGAACTGTACACAGTATTCCAAGTCTGGCTGCACCATAGATTTGTATAGGGGCAGTATGATATTGGCAGTTTTATTCTCAATTCCTTCTCTAATTATGCCTAACATGGAGTTTACCTTTTTTAAAGCGGTTGCACACTGGGTTGACATCTTCATTGAGCTGTCCACCACAACCCCCAGATCTCTTTCCTGGTTGGTCACTGCTAGCTCAGATCCCATCAGGCTACTTGAAGTTGGGATTTTTTGCCCCAACATGCATCACTTTATACTGGCTTACATTGAACCTTATTTGCCGTTTTGATGCCTATTCTCCCAGTTTGGAGAGATCCTTTTGGAACTCTTCACAGTCCCTTTTTGTTTTAACCACCCTAAATAATTTGGTGTCATCCACAAACTTGACCACTTCACTGCTCACTCCTAATTCCAGATCATTTATGAACAGGTTGAAAAGCATTGATCCCAATACAGATCCCTGTGGGACTCCACTGTTTACTTCCCTCCATTGGGAGACTTTACCCTTTATTCCTCCTCTCTGCTTTCTGTTCCTTAACCAGTTACAGATCAATAAGAGGACCTGTCCTGTTATTCCATGCCTGCTAAGTTCGCTCAGGAGTCTTTGGAAGACCTCCCTGGATCCCTTTTTGAAAATTGGTGTTACATTGGCCATCTGTGTGTCAGGGCGTGCTAGTGAAATGCTGCTCTGTCACCCTGCCACCTTGTTCTGAGGGCTGCAGGGCGAAAATGGCAAAATGGTGCAGGCGTGGCAGGGCGACATGCCCCACAGACCATCATCATCACCTTCACCATCATGACCGCATCCCTAACACCCCAAAGCAACTGCCCACAGCTGCCAACACACAAAGGTTTATTCACGATACAGGAGAAATACATGGGCAGGCCATAGCGTTCTTGTTGCATGGGCTAGAAAAATACCACATTTTTTCCATTTGATGATAACACGGGATAGGCAGGGCTGGATAATGGCTGGATAATGACGAGGATTACAGTATCGTGTAATGGACCCGCAAATGTCCGTGAGTAGACAATCATGAATATGTGATGAAATGCCGGTGTAGAGACACCCTCCATGAGCCTGTTGACAATTGTGGCCAAATAACAGGGTTTACTGCCTAGACTCTCTTAGCTATGTTACTGTGTTAGGAGCTCTTCTTCCAGTGTTCATCCATTGTCCTGCCAAATGATGTGTCTAGGGAGTGATCTAATGTAGCATATTAACTAAATACAAATAAAGCTGAAAAACTACCCTATGTTAATTTTTTGTCTCAATACACCACAAGTATTGGGTGTATTGACCTGAAATATTTGAAGGGGAAAATATTTATATGTTATGTAGAGATTTTTATTGCAATACTTGGTAGTAGGATTTGTGGTGTCTCTGTGTGATCCCCTCCCCCTAAAAGTAAAATTGCCTGCTGTACTGTCATTTTTTCCTCTTTCAGTCTATTTTCATGCATTTCTTAAATAAAACTTTAGAACTATCTTGGGGAGTTCATGCACAAATGCCTGCATATCCCCTTTATGTTGTAGTCCCAGACAATCTGTTGCCCTGGTCATTGTACATATGGGTGTACATACAACCCTCAGCAGTCTGCACCAATAATAATAATAATAATAATAATAATAATAATAATAATAATAATATAGGTGTTTTAGAATGACCCTGGCTGGTGTTTAAACAAGAACAGGAGGGACATGGGGGTGCAAGGAAGAGCAACTTTAGGCGGTCCAGGAGCCAATTTCTGAATTTAAATCAACATTCCTTTTTTAGGGCTTAGCAGCATCCCTCCAAAATCACTGAAGATCTCACATACATGACTACAGTACTAGGCTTTTTAAAAAGTTGTGTGTTACTAGTGGAACGTTTTGAGATTATTGGTGTTGATGCTATAGCACTGATGTTTTCTATCCTGTGCATTCTAATTTCGCAATGTGCGAGCTTAACTTTATTCAGCATCTCAGGATAAGAATAAGGGTTTGGTGACAGTTATTTGTGAAGCATTAACATATCTTCAGAGTGTTACATTATCGTTCGTTTCTTCATTTCCCCCTTTGCAGATACATGCTTGTATGGTGAGGGATGCATTTCTTCCAAACCAGTCATGGACACATAGGCCTGGTTCACATGTAACGAGAAGCCACATGGGTGAATTTCCCTGGAGGTCTTTTCATTGCAGTAGCAGCTGCCATTTTGAGTATTCGATCTGTGGCAGGGGTGTGCCATAGTTTGTTGTTATGTGCAAACCTGGAAGGTTGTGTTGGTGGGGTGGTTGACAAGCCACCCAGAACCCGTGGGCTGTTTTAGGGTTGTGGCAATTGACCCATGGTGGCTTCTCATTAAGTGCAAACAGGGCACTATGGGCCATTTCACACGTCACAATAAGCCACCCTGAAAATAAGCCACAGTGGGTTAGTTGTTCGCTCACTAACTCATTTTACTCCCAACAGACAGTCAGGTGCTCTGCGGCTTGCCATGGCTTGTTTTCCCCTTAATCCTTCCATCCACTCCGGGCATGTATCCCATGGGCCTCTGCAGCACAATCTCAGCAGCTTACTCTGCTACTTTGCTAATGAGTGCAAATGCACTCATTAGCATAGTAGAGTTTATTTTGTAGAATTTCTTTTCACATTTGGGAAGATTTATGTATATTTAGCTTTAAAAAAAATGTTCAGGAAGAACATTGTGCAAATTCACTAAAGTGCAGTAGTTGCTACAATAAGTGCAGTAGTTACTGTGAATTTGCATAAACCTTCTTGAAAGCTAAATACATACATACATACATACATAATGTTCATTTGTGCAAAAGGTGGGAAAAAAATAATGTTAAATATGTCCAAATCTCCCTGAAGGTGGGAAAAAAGGTGTCATTGTCTAGGGAGGCGATAATGTATCAGAGGAGGAGCGGATGGCGATGGAGGTGGGAGGTGGCGCTAGTGATATTGTAAGGAGCGACTGGGTTTTTCACCACTCTTACCGGGCAGCTCTGTTGACCTTTCTGACAAGCCATGCATAAGCCACTCCGCCGGGTTTGTACATCATGACAAACCTCTCTGAAAAGAAGCCAGCCTGAACAAACAAAACAAGGCATGGGTTCTCAGGGTGGCTTGTGCATGGTTAACAAATGATACTGAGGAAACTGCACCAGGTTAGGACATCACAACAAGCCACCCTGAAACAAACAAAGATAACAACCCACCGTGGGTTGTCATGTTATGCGAACCTGGTCAGTATGAAACTTTAGGGCCATCTGGCCATAAGGAGAGCCAATAGGTATTCTTAGGTTTTCTTCTAGGTGTACTTCAAGATATGTGTAAGTTAGAGACTTAAACTAGTTTAATAGTAATTGTGTCTCTCCAGGGATTTGTAGTGCAATGAAGAGGGTTAAGGATTTCTAGCAGAGCATTTTTAATACCTTTAACAAACTACAACTTCCAGGATTATTTTTACTGTAGATATGCCCTCTGGATTTCATTTCATCATGCATGTTTTTGATAGCTCATGTCCTCCTGATCGGTGGGAGAGAGCCCTTCACTTCTAGGATACTGTATTCACAAGCCCTGTGGTTTAAAGAGCAGCTGGTCCTCAGCCATTTCTATTTCTGTAGGTTTGCAGGGAGGGTGTCCCCAGGGATGGGGCTATGCCAAGTCCTTTGAGCAGCAGACAAAGGTCTTCCTCTTTTGCATTCTATTGCAAATGACAGCAAAGCTGCATTGTGGGGGTGATTCTCATTAGATAAAATAGAACTAAGGTTTCCCCCCAGATAACAGGGTTCCAGTTTATTTATAATGATAGTTCACCCTATCTGCAAGGCTCAGCCAGCATTTTAGTATCATATTCATTCTCAGAACAGTCCTAAGAAGGAGGTGACAATTATTTCCATTTTACAGAGTGGGCAGTTACTTGTCCAGGGCCACCCACTGAGTTGGGATTTGGAGCTAGGTGCAATTTCAATATTACAGTCCAGCAGTAGATCAAACTGATTCTCAAAAGGGTTGTTGCTGTCTTATTGAAGGTATTCTCAACAATAATCTTATGAACTGGGGCATAGTTATTCTTCATTTGTTGAAGAATCGGAGATTTCTGATACTGAAAAGGCCACCAAGGCAGGTGGTGTTTCAGGATGTTGACTAGTGCTGCAAGGGATGGCTTATTCTAGGAGTGCATGTCACAAACATAGGCAGCTTTCAAAAAACGGTTAATTACTTTAATTGGGCAATGCATTCACATTTCCCTTGCAGTGTGTCATCCTGATCTAACCTGTTGATATTATTTTGCTACATACCTGATGGCATTTTAGAGATGACTTTTTGTGGCTCCTAATAAAGGATTGTGTTTTGGACTGTGATTTGTTGAGTTACCTCATCTGTACCTGGCCGCAGTAGCCCAGTGTCTCTTTCTCCACTACCCCTTCAAGAGTCTTCAAAAGTAGCCTGTTCTCCCATCTAGAACAGGGGTGCAGAACTTCAGGCCTGGGGGCCAAATCTGGCCCACTGGAGGTACCAATCTGGCCCTACCTCCTTCCTCTGGCTCCACCCCTTTCCCCCAATCACCAGTTGTTTAGTTGTTTCCCAGCTTTGTGCGGTCCCCCCCCCCCCCATTCTAAAAGGTTGAAATGCCTCTGCTAAGACTTGGTTACTGGCAGTAAGAGGTTTAAGCTAGTATGCTGGTATTTGTGGCCCTACCCCTTTTGCCTTCAGCCATGCACACCATTAGAAAGTGATCCTCAAAAGTGTCTCCAGAATGGCTGAAAGCAATTCTGTGCCCCTGATCTAGAATGTGTGGGTTTTGCTTCCTGATATTGTCTTTGTAAATAACATTGATGTCCATTTGGGTGAAACAGGTACGTAACCTCATTATCTTTCTGCAGGGTGACTCTCTGTCTCAGTTACTGCAGAAACGGCATGTCTGTCTCACACATTTACATTCCAAGATTTGGCGAAAACAGATTCAGAAAACAGAAAAAGGTTTTAAAGAAAGCTTAGGTAAGAGGAGACTACCAGTGGTGCTTTTGGATACCCAAGTCCTGCGAGTTGCTCTTCTGAAATAGGTGTTCATTTTACAGTTGGAGAAGCCAAGTCACAAGGAGGTAATGCAGAATGTCTGTTGCTCACACACGGAGCCAATGGAACCCAGGAAAACTGCCTCCCGGCTTTCCATTGTAACTGTTAGACAGAGAGCTTTAAACGCTTGGCAGAGTGCACTTCCAGTAGGCCTTGGCTTTTATGCAGTTACCATGGAATGCTTTAATTGAAGCTGAGCACCACAACTCCTGCAGCCAATGGACATGGAAAGGCAAGCCAGACTGAGTCACTCCATCAGGTTCTGCCTCTACAGCCTTGGAAATACGGAGCCATACGGCTTCTGTCAGCTATTCCTCTGGCTGCCTTGCAGTGCTCCAGCTGAGTAATGGACGATATCCTGCCTTGTTGGGCATGAAAGGGAAAGAAAGTCTGCCCAGCAAGCTAAAAAAAAGTAAGCTGTGGCTCTGCGCAGGAATCTTGCTATAAAATGTTCTGTTTTATTTAGAAGATGAGTTGTGAGTCGCATGAGGAAGACTGGCTGGAAAGACAGAGGTGGCTTCTGCCTTCTGTTTATGTGTGTGTGTGTGCATGTGCCTGCAAAGGGTTGCTAGGAAAAAGTGACTGCATATGCTGTCTGGACTGATTCTAGAGGGCAGGGTGGAGGAAAGCACGTGAGCAAGGGAGACGTTCCACAGTCTGAGATCACCAAGTGGAACCCTATCATTAGCCATCTGTGATACATTTTGTTATGGCCTTCTTATTTCTAAATATGAGTGCTCACATACCCACTGACTGCTGGATGTGGGTGGAGCTACTGGAAAGACTCAAAGATGAAAATCCTCTTCTAATCTGTGCATGTTCTTGGAAGCATGCTGTTGTGGAAGCTCTCTTTCAGTTAAGGTTGCACAAGCCATGGATTACTTCAGTAGACAGCAAGGAGAGTTCTTCTAAGACAAGGTGTGCAACCTTTTCAGCCCTCAGGGTCATTGAGGATCTCTGGGAAAGTGCATGGAGAGCTTCTTCCTCTCCACTCTCTTCAAGCAATCCTGATACAGATGGCCTTTTTTTCACTGCAGTGGTGGAAAAGAGCAATCTGTATGAGAATCTCTGGGGGAGGGAGTGGAGAGTACAGGCAGTGGGGAATTTTGCAGCGGTGTGTGTGTGTATGTGGGGTGGTGGTCAGGGTACCCTGGGGATAAGGGCTTGAGGGGCTGCAGGTTGCACACCCCAGGCTGCAGGTTGCACACCCCAGGCTGCAGGTTGCACACCCCAATTCCCAGAAGAGCCCGACCATCTCTGGCCTTATTTAGGAAAGGTTGTTCCTATACTGCAGTGTTCACATAGAGCCCTGAATAAAAGTCACTTGAACTGCTCAAATGCCAAACCTAGCAATAGACTTTGGAGGTGGATCCAGGGCAAATCAACCTCTCTTGGCTTCAATTTGCTGTCTGTAAAATAGGAGTAATAATGAACTATCTCAGAGAGTTATTGACTAGGTTCGGATGTCACAATAACCCATAATGGGTTAATTAAGCTTGTTGTTGTTGTTAAGTCATTAAGTCGTGTCCGACTCTTCGTGACCCCATGGACCATAGCACGCCAGGCCTTCCTGTCCTCCACTCTCTCCCGGAGTGTGCTGAAGTTCATATTCATTGCATCGGTGATGCTATCTAGCCATCTCATCCTCTGCCGTCCCCTTCTCCTTTTGCCTTCAGTCTTTCCCAGCATCAGGGTCTTTTCCAGGGAGTTTTCTCTTCGCATTACGTGGCAAAAATATTTGGGTTATTGTGTCGTCTGGTGGGAGTTTTTAACCCACCATGGCTTATTTGGCCAAAATGACCCACTCTGATTACCCACAGTCTGCAGAGTGGGTTATTTAACCCATTGAGGGTTATTGTGCCATCTGGTGCTCACTGTGGGTTATTTTGGCCAACTACAGAGCTGTGCAGGAAGAATGGTCAAAACTGCTGCTGCTCTGCTTGTCTCTGACTTACTGCTTAGGAACGTGTTAAGTGACCAAGCCAGCAGTGTAAAGCGGGGGTGGGAGAGGGGATGAGCAGGATTGGGACCAAACCTCATAAACCAGCCTCCCCTACTCAGGAGGCACCTGATGTATCATCAAAATCCAGTGCCCTGATAGCAGCGAAAATCCATGGTGGCTAGAAAAACTTGGAGGTTTGCAGGATCCAGACAAAACTTCATACACAGCCTCCCCCAGTCAGGAGGCACCTGATCCACCCTCAAAAGCCAGCGAGATCACCCGCCAAGCAGTGAAAATTCTGAGTGCAGCAAAAAGGGTGCTCTTAGAGATGTAGCGCTCATTTGCTAAAGTGCTAAAGCAGAATTCTCCCCATAGCCATTGCTGACAGAGGCTTTAACGTCTTCCTAATATTGCAATTGCGAATTTGCGCAGTTGTGAATTGCGCAAATTTGCAATTGCAGTATTGGGAAGACGATAAAGCAAACCCCCAAGGTTTTCTAGCCATCACCTTTTTTTTTTTTTTTTTACTGCACTTGGGATTTTTACCTCCCCGGGGTAATTGTGCAGCATTTTCATGGTGGATCGGGTGCTTCCTGACTAGGAGAGGCTGTGTGTGGAGTTTGGTCCCGATCCTGTAAACCGACCCTGTTTTATAACTGCATCCCCCTTTTTGCTGTACTTGGGCTTTTCGCTGCTTGGTGAGTGTTCACACCTGGTTTTGATGGTAGATCGGATGTCTCCTGACTGGGGGAGGCTGTGTATGAAGTTTTGTCTGGATCCTGCAAACTTCTAGTACTTTAGAAGTGATATAAACTTTCTAGAAGTGATGAAGCCATGGGAGAAAATTTTTTTTTTAATCCTCTTTGTAAGATTCCCAGCATAGTTATTTCTTCCATTCCTTATTAACATTATTGATCTAATGTATGTTTTACTAATAGACATTTAGGGATGCTCCAAGGCATACTTAGTTTCCCAACATGTGAGTAGAGTCACCATATCATAATATGGAAGAAAATGGGCATTCCTGACAATCTGGGTTTTGTTTACAGAATCCTGTGTTTCTGGGCTTGTTCTGCTTAGATTCTGTAGCAGCCAATTAATGTAGTTCTAATCTAAAACCCACATGTTAAAGAAATACTGTAGATTATCCTGTCACTGACACCATATACCACAGAACAGCATGTGGGTTATCCCACCTATGTTTCTTTTTTTTAAATTAACTTTGAGGCTTGGGTCTATAGAACTCACTACAAGAGTTTTTAATAAAGCTCTCAGACCGCAACACTAAGGAATGCTGACTCAGCTATAAAACATTTTAACTGCTGCCATTGGTCATCACACCAGCGTTTATTTCTCGCCATCACTAGAAGACAACCTTTCAAAATGAACTAAAATAAGATGTTTATTAACTAAAATTATTTACAAATGAGAATAAAAGTCACTCTTCAAATAATAGGTTGAGATTGCTTTAAGATTCTTAAATTAAATAGGAACCTAAAATACTTTATGTCTACCTTGCTTTGCTCATACAATTCTCATGTTTGTATAATTAAATTTAAAAGTGTAGTGTATTCAGATAATAATTACAAATTTACTGAGTTTACTTTTAAAAGTGTTCAAATGTATTTATAATTTTCTGAACAAACCAAGTTACACATAATATAACTTTAGGAACAGAAAGGCTACTTTATGTTCCTAAAGCAACCCTCCCCAACCTGGTGCTCTCCAGATATTTTTGATTACAACGCCCAGCATTCCTGACTCTTGGCCATGCTGCCTGGAACTGATGGGAGCTGAAGTCCAAAATATCTGGAGAGTACCAGGTTGTGGAAGGCTGTCTTAAATCAACAAAGTGACTTCACAAATCTCTCTCTCTCTGTATCTTATGTTTTAATTTCCACCCAATTTCCATTCCACCTCCATTCCCCGCCACCAAAAACCACTGTTTTTTCCCATGGCTTCACATTTTCTGGAAATTTTGTGTCTCTGGGTCAGACAGTTCTGAATGAGGAAGATCAGGGTAGCTAGTAAAAGATTTCAGAGAGAATGACCTAGGAGTGATGCTGTTCTGCCTCAGGATGGCTTTATAAAGGTCACCCAAATAACTGGAAGCCTTGGCTGGAATTGGCCAGAGCTTGATATATCCCGGCATCACAGTAGCTGGATTGCATTGTTTGCCAACTCAGTTGCTGATTCTTCTACCTCTAAATGCAATGTGCACCTGACAGCTCAACTCGTAGCCTTTCCCAAATTGGAGCCCTCCAGATGTTTTGGACCGCAACTCCCACCATACCTGACTATTGGCCTTGCTGGCTGGAGCTGATGGGAGTTGTAGTCTAAAACATTTGGAGGGCACTGGGGTGTGGAAGGCTACTGTAGATTGATAGTGTGTGACCCTGGGATGGCAGCTAGATAGAGAGTTGGGATGGTGGTGGAAATCTGGAGTTGAATTTTGAGGCAACAGCCCCACCACCCTTAACTGCATAGAATCCTGATTTATGTTGCCACAAGGGTAGCTGTGTGCTTTTCTATGTGC
Source organism: Heloderma suspectum (assembly GCF_057233095.1). Taxonomy (NCBI): domain Eukaryota; kingdom Metazoa; phylum Chordata; class Lepidosauria; order Squamata; family Helodermatidae; genus Heloderma; species Heloderma suspectum. Next base: position 284,272,317 of record NC_139459.1, read on the forward strand.
CTGCTTGCATAAATAACAACTGTCTAGAATGGGAAACTTTACCACTGTCCACTGCTGCCACTTCATCCTCTTGCCACTGCTGTACCCACTTCCCTTCTTCCAAGTATTTGGAAATACTTTCCTGCAGGTTTCAACTAAACATTGGTTTAAAGCACAATCACATCTTGCTTCCTGTTTGTTTAACTTACACCGAAGAACTATATTCCAGTAAAAAAAAAGAGAGAGGGAGGGAGGGAGGGAGAGATGAGTGGAATGGCGGGTGAGTATGCACCTCCTCAACAGTTAATTCATGTTTATGTGAGGGTTATTCATGGAAGGGAGTGGGGAAAGTCAGATACTGGGAACATGACATGTAGGTGGGTGTCTTGCAATTACCCATGTTGATTTTTCTCCACTCCCTGTCCCATGAATAGATCTGTTGCTGGCAAGAAACCAGCTGTAATGTTGTAGAGGCAGTTACTGCATGGACAAACCAATGGCAACCTGGGGCGGCAGCAGAGGCTTTTATTCAGATCAGTGGCGCAGGTGGTGGCTTTCCCTGGCTTGGATGTAGCCCTAGTGCCACCAGTTTCCAACATCTAGTATAACAGAACAGACCAAGTAGGCGAACCCCTAAATATGGGAGACTACTTAAGGGGCACCTTCCATAAAGGAAGCTAATGGAAACATTGCAGAAGAGCCATGAATAAGCCTATAGCTTTGTCGCCTGCAATGCCCTCATCTGGGGTGGTTTGGAGGGATTGCAAAGTATTGAAAGTACTTAGCTATGGTAGTGAAATGCTACATTACTTACTGGAGGTGGGAAAGTAGTATTTTCCATGCAACCACATTTAGATCCTGCATCTGAATTTAGTTAAGCCAAACAGCATTTGGCTCATAGGTAACTATGCGCTACTCATATTTCTATATGGTGATGATCATCACATGAATCTAGATCAGACATTATAAATAGTAAGATCAGGCACATAGGCTTAAATTAATAGAGAGTCTTCTGGGACTTTAAAGGCTAATGCAGATTTATTGTAACATAAGCTTTAGTGGACTAGTGTCCATTTAAAATGTTACACCCTCAAATATTTGTTTAAAGAATGGATTGAAAGTATAGTTTTACAGTCTCTGTGCAGTTATATAGACTCTATAATGACCATATAAAAACATGACCACCGTGAATTGCGGGGGAACTTCAGAGTCATTCCAGAGAGAGAGAGAGAGCGCGGGTGGGCGGGCGGTGAGCAGAGACAGGAAGGTGGATAATATTCAACCTCATCTTTTCTGACTATAACTAAAAAGAATTCTTTGTTTTGTGTTTATCTTACAAAAATATAATACTCAAGCCTTAAATATAAATACTCCTCAAAGGAGATTGTCAAAATAGTTAGGGCACAATTCTATGCATGTTTAGACAGAAAACTCTTTTCTGTCTAAATATGCATAGGATTGTGCCCTTAGTTTATTTGTTTTGACCCTTGGGGTAGTATCCAATGTTAGTCTTGCATAGTCTTGCATTTCATTCCACTGAAATGAATAGGACATAACTTAGTCGTGACTAACTTGTCTCATTCATTTCAATGGGTCTGCTCTATGTGAGACTAATGTTTGATACTACCCTTGGTCATAACAAAGAGAAAACAAACCAGGATAACAATTGAAAACAAATAATCACAGACCATCTGGAGGGCACCAGGTTGGGGAAGGCTGCTCCACGCTGTCTGGCAGCAGCTTTCTAAGGTCTTGGGCAGAGGCTTTTCCCAGTCTTTCCACCTGGAGATTCCACAGGTTGAACTTGATCTTCTGCATGCAAAGCCTATGTTCTGATGCTGAGCTATGGTCTTTCCCTTCACTGCTGTAGCATCAGTAGTGCTACCAGACACTTGGTTGAGGATGTTGCTTCTGAACACAGAGGTTCTGCTAAACTATTTGGGGTCACAATTAATATTTATTTATTTATTTTATTTTATTTCATTTCATTTCTATACCGCCCAATAGCCGAAGCTCTCTGGGTGGTTCACAAAAATTAAAACCAAACAACACACAATAAAACAATTTAAAATATATAGAACATTAAAACCACAATATAACAATACAACCACAATAAAACCTAAAATGATATGATACCAAGGGACTATGATACCAAGGGACTATGGCAAGAGGCTGTTTCAGAAGCACTGGTGGTGGTTTTCAGAGATCTGTCGCGACTAGCCCATGCAGACTGACAATCAGGGGCAAGCTGAGAAGTGGGTGGTATAGCTAGGTCAGAGGTAAAGCTAATGGCAAACAGGCAGGGAACAGGTAAACAGACAGGGCAGAATTAAGGGAAAATCAAGGCAGAGCAAAACAAATCAGCTGAAAGGAGGTTTGGGGCATGTTCAAGAAGCTGAAGCAGAAGACTTGACCAGCAGCTGCTTCCTCCTTTTTTTATAGGAATTCTTGAAAGGGCGGAAGTCAAAGAAAGCAGGTATCCTGCTTGAGTTGCCTCAGTTGAGCCTGCATTCCAAATGCTGGGCAAGACAGAGGAGCTATTCCTTACACTGGTTGCATACCCTGTCTCTTCACCATCTCCTTTTTATCTCAGGTCATTGGTCATGCAGCTCACAGGTTAGGCCCCGATGTAGGTGCATTTCTTTGTAGTTGCTCCCTGGGCAAGACTGGGGAGATATTGGGGCCTGTAACATCCTTGCAGTGCTCTATGTATTTTTAAGTGTATTGGAAGTTATTGCAGACATCTTGTGACAAAAGCTTGTGGTATGTCAGGTGTTAGGACCCAGAAACTATCTTCATCATCTGGGAGGATAAGGGTGATGTGCTTGCTGCATTACTCTGTGGAGATTTATGCAGTCATCCTAATGCAAGTGGCATGATAACAGGAGTGTCATTAGCAGCAAGGAAGCAAAGGCTTCCTCCCTTGTTTTGTTAATGCTTTTCCCCTCACAAACATTCCACTGCTTCAGTGTCTCCCTCTGTTCTTTTTCAACCTGCCCCATTCCTCAATTTCTCCCGTGTTCTACTACAAGCATGGTTTTGTATAATTAGCTATACACATGCACATGCGTGTGTGTGTGCACATGCTCACACAAACACACGCTTGTAGCCATATATCTTGGTTATTTTAGAATGCAGCATAATTTGACACTCCAGTGCTCACTCGAGCACAATAGTTACTTGCCCTAAGTAAGCAGATGTGTGGCAAATTACAGGTTGATCTTCTGCCAGCAAAAGACAGGATGTCAAGCTGTATGTGGCGCACAGAGCAGGATGTGGTATAGGTTTGGTCTTGCTAGCAGCTGTGTTTGAGAAGCTGATATGGCTCTGCAGTAAGCTCTGAGCAGGTTTCAGATTAATTTGGCAAACTGAACAAAGCACAGGAGTTTTGTTTTCTGGTAGCTCTTTTTACACTATATGGTTTTAGATCTGGCCCTATAGCCTTTCTTTTATTATTTATATAGCACCGTCCATGTGCATGGTGCTTTACAGAGGGCAAGAGAACAGGTCCCTGCCCTGAGGAGCTTACAGTCTAAAATCTGACATGGGAAATGATAAGAGGAAGGGGAGGGAAGTAGAGGCAGGGGGAGACAAGGAAGGAATAGGCAGTTCTTTCAGTTACATGTGCTTAGACTTGGCTGTAGGCTTAGTTGTAGTAGGGCAGCCTTCTCCAGCCTGGCGCCCTCCAGATATGTTGGACTACAACTCCCATCACCCCCAAACACCATGGCCATACCCTATTCCAGCACATCTGGAAGGCACCAGGTTGGGGGAGGTTGCCATAGGGCGCAGGGACTAAAGGACTGAACCAACACTTCATGGTTTGAGGATGGATTTGAAGGAGGTAAGAGAGATGGTTTTGGTTAGATCACACAGATATCCACACTTGTTCCTGTTGGTATGGGTGAGCCTGAGCTGCCAGTTTGCAACACTGGCAGCTCAGTATCCAATTGGGAGTTGGATAGAAATCGCCTTTTGTTCCTCCCTTTATCCTTCCCACATTGTGGGTAGGTATGTCTTTGATCAAACAGCATTAGGATTTTGTGGCTAAACCTTGCATTGTTGTCAGCTGATAAATAGAGGCCATATTGTTTTATATGGTTTCAAGGCACATAGTTAGAGTTGCTACTATACTTAGCATTTGTGTAGCTCTTATAGTCTGCAAGGTAGTTCACAAACTTTGGTGCCACACATTTCATTTTCATTTCATTATATTACATTTCTGCTTGTGTAATTTGGAGCACATCTTTCTGACCTTCCTGTCTTTGGGTATATTGATCCCCAGGCACAGGACACTTATGCACAAATGGTAGGACAGGATGTATAGAGCCAATTCAAAAGGCAGGAATACCTCTTGCAAACTGCAGCTCTAGTCACTCTTATATGTGGTCATAGGCCCATCTGTGGTCTGAAGAATAGGACAGTGTTAGGTTTGCAGGAAGGGCCAGGACGTAGGCTGCCAAAGTACTGGAGAAGAACCTTCCTATTGAGACTCTGTCCTGGCGCAACATTTATTTAATACCTAGAGCTTGCTCTCACAAAGTATTTCTGATCCATGTGATCCATTCCAATAGTCCCTGGACATGTGCACTTGTGGGTAATCCAGATCACCACAAGCTATTTCTGTGATCTCTGTGACACTTGAAGAAAATACTGTCATAGAAGTTGCTGATGGTAGTATGATGGCTGTATCTTTGTACACCTGGTTCACACATAATATTTCCCTTTAAAAGGTGTACCTGGGAACAGTCATAGGAGCATAGGAAGTTGCTTTCTACCAAGTCAGACCATCTAGTTCAGTATTGTTTACACTGTCTGGCAGCTGCTTTCCAGATCTTCCACAGTCAACACCAAGCCCTACATTATACCAGTTGCACAAGCATTTTATGGCAGTGAGGCAGTGGGTGAGTAGTGAGCATTACAGAGGTTACAGTTGCTATGGGCTGCACCTATATTCTTGATCCTGACAGGAAGCCAGAAATAGACTCTTCTCTCACAAGACAATGCTTCCAGCCCATAGGATGTGGTTTGTTGCAAAAGGATGAACTTCCATTGGACAGACGGTAGCTGAAAAGACAATGGGGTGTGTTGTTTTCAAGAGGAAAAATATTTCTGCAGTCCAGCTCCTCTGAAGTGTCTGGAAGTACTTGTTTGAAACCGCTGGGATACCCTGTCATAAAAGTTTTCTCTGAAACCTTCTTTAAAGATACCCCTTTCGTGGCTGCAGATGTATATAGTTCCTGAATAGTGTTTTTGTTGGGCTTTTATTGCATGCCATGGAGTTGAGTGTATTACTCAAGCTTTGTGTTCCATTTTGGCTACATCTCTGCTTGTGCCTGACCTGTTCCTGCTTAGCATGGTTGATTTCCATGGGAGTGTTGTTCAAGCTGGTACAGCAAAATTTCACTCTAGCCATGTGCCTGATTGGAGCGGCTCCACATCCTAACTTTCCTGCGGATCGTTCCATGTGGTGCAGCTTTTATTAACAGGGTGCAGCATGCAGAAAGGGATCAGGGTCACATTGTACAGGCTGGATGCACAAAGTTGTGCATCCACTTTGAGAAAAACAAGAATAAACATAAGGCCTCACACTGGGAGTAAAAAGATAATTACATGTGCTGATTGCCAAACTAGGTTCAATCAAAACCAGCACAAGGAATCTTAGTGTGTTTGGGAGAAAGAAACTTGAGTAAGCTGCTTTACAAGACACATCCATTTTTTTTTTTTGCCCCTAAGGTGATTTTTTAAACATAGAAATGGGTTGGACAATTAAGAGTCCCCATACATATCTGTCCTCTTCAGATAGTTGCCTTCCATGAGAGCAACGATTAAGGGGGCAGGGCTGGAGTACTCTCCCTCCTTGTGTGTTTACACAACATGCCTCCAGGAATGCCTGAACAGGGCTAATATATCATTTATTTCTGGGTACAGTTTGAAGCTTTACCTGTCTTCTTGTTTCTTTTTATTCTCTGGTGCTGTTTGTTCTCTTTTTTGCCCATCCAGTGTAACACCAGCCTGTAGAAGTGTTCCATGGCAGACTAATCCTGTGCATGTGGGAGGTCGGAGTGATCAAGTGAGCACCTCCACATGTTTTCAAACTGAAAATAGAGCCCTTGAGATTTTTACATTGCCAGCCCAGGACTTTCTGCTGCCTTAAGTAGAGCCCAAATGGCATCTCCCCCCAACCCCGCACTAGGGCCAACACTTTAAAATTTTTGCTCCACCATTCAGACACTAATTCTTGGCTTCATCCATCCCCTTCTCACGGTGCTGCCTGAACTAGGTTGCTTCACCTTGTTGTGTGGCCTGGTCTAGTGTTACTATATTGCTCAAAGAAGGGGTTAAGTCTTGAATTATTTCAGACAAGCTTTTAGAACTCCCCCTTGGGCCAAATTAGGGCTGCAAGCTTTACAGTCCATCCCTATGTATTTTTACTCTGTAGTGTCCCACTCAATTCACTGGCACTTACTCTCTGGTATGTAGAGTTTCAGCGAAATTGGTTTAATCACAGCTGAATCAATTAGCGCTTTACTTGATTTGGACCAGAGGTGTGTTTTAATTGGTAGATGCTGAATGTTAAGTTGGTACTTGGTTGGGCTGTGAGTTAGTGGCTCAATTGTTTATTTTTGGAGTTATTTTGGCTCCAATGTGTTACAGAAACAGGAAATGAAAGAAAATATTGTAGATGACCTTTCCTTCTAAGAATGAATGGCAGCCTTTGTCTAATAAATTGTGAGTTACCTTGCACTTACTTTAATGTCTTAAATAGGTAGCTATACTGAGGCTTTGCTAATAGGCAAATACATTTGAATTTAAATTGGTTAATCAGTCAGTTTAACTGAACATTCTTTAGTTGGTTGAGATCTCTAGGCCATACTTAATGGATGTACAAAGGAGACAAAATGTATATACCCACATTTCTTCCCCCAGCCCCATGGTGTTAGAAGAGAGAGAAGATATGCAAGATCCTGCACATGTTTTGGGGGGCATTGATTCAATGCAAGGGCTGGAAGTGGTGGGCTCTACTAGTGCTTCCAGTCTCCTATCAAAACCTTCAAAGCTCATTCTGAAGCTTTAGAGAGGGCATACTGTCCTCTTATCTCACTGCCTCATTCAGATGCTGCTTTTGACCCCCCCTCCCCGGATTTGCTGTTGCTGCTTTCAGAAAACAACCAGTTGAGCAGGTGGGGTCTGTGCTACTATAAGCAAACCATGTCTGTAGTGCCGACCAGCTCAGAAACAGACCTCATAGTGGCAGAGGGAAATCAGCAGTTGTCCTGAGCTGCAGCATATACTGGTTAGAGGCTTGTGAGCATGGCATCACATCTGCTTATTTGCTTTTTGCTTCTGCTTTTGTGGCTGGCTGAGTTGCCATATACTTCTTCTTTTGCTGCATTGTGGACGGCAAGTTCACCAGATGTCCTTTTAATATGGGATTTCAAAACTCAACAGAATAGCATCAAATTGAGAATGCAACTCCAGAATGTACCTTGTCTTTCAGAATTTGAACCCCTTTAAAAATAGTTATTTTGCCTTTAATCCACTGATGTGTGTGTGTGAGAGAGAGAGAGAGAGAGAGAAACAATCAAAATCTAATGAGCATGAAATGTGTGTTTATCAAGACACTGATTTTGAAACTAGAGATGGACGAAATCTGCCCCTATCAGTTCAGAATGGGCAAGGCGTTTTTGAGCCTTTGGGGAAAATTCTTTGGAAAAACTAGAATTTCCCAAAACTCAGAGCTTGAGCCTGGGGTGAGGGAACTCCTCCTAAAATTAGTGGAATTGGAAACATATTTTGTGCTACCCCTTTATTTTTTGTTTCTTCCAGTAGCGGTGCCATACAGAGAGGACGTGAATGTGTAGTGTGTAGAGAAGAGCTGGCTTTGGATATGGAAAAACAAGGGTCAAGCCAATTCCCCAGCTTGCCAGAGGTCAATGAATGGAAACAATTAAGCAGTTCAGTCCGTATACTGATTTCCTGACCAGAGACCACTAGCCCATACTGGGGCAGAAAATGTTTTAGCCAGCACTTTGTAGGTCCTTCTTTTCCATACAGAGCTGGCTCAATACTTCTGTTCCTTATGCTCCTATTCTCTAGTCCCACCTGCTTTGAGGATGTCTGCAATGTCCTTAAGACATCTGAGTCAGCCAAACCAAGGTGTTTAGTCTGAACTGCTAAATGGCCAGATACTCTAAGAGATTTTCCCTGACTTGTTTCCTTGCATATGAGAGGAAGAGCCAATGCTGCTATTAAATATGTTGATGCATTTTATACATGAGGTTGAAGTCTGTGTCCCAGATTTCATTGTATAGCTAGTTTGGAGGCCTGCTAAGCAGCCCAATTGGCAGCTCTCCTTCACTTCTTGGCAACGCTGTTGGCAGCGCACATTCGTACCACCCCATAACAGCCACAAATTTTACTGTCATTATTAGGGGAGTTTGGGGTAGTTAACCATGTAATGAAGTTGTCATCTGTGCGATACAGGAATCAGTCCCATTGCTCTGCCTTCCTCCATAGTGTGATGTTGTAGCTGAGATTTTTTAAAAATATTTTTATCATTACATTTATATTCCACTTTTTTTCCCTCTGCAAGGAACCCAAGGTGGTTTACATGGTTGTCATCCTCTCCATTTTATCCTCACAACAGGCCTGTGGTGTAGTTTAGGCTGAGAGCCAGTGACTAGCCCAAAGTCACCCAGTGAGCTTCATGGCTAGGCCCCTTCCAGCCCTACTATTCTACTATTCTATGAATCTGGATCTCTCAAGTTCTCAGTCCATCACTCTAACCACTACACCATACTGCCTCTCGAGACTTGAGTGAAGGTTGTAGTAGTATAGAATCCAGGAAATGTTCTGGGCTTCCTTTCATGTCAATTCTAGGGAAGTTCCCCTGAGAGTCTGGTATAGAAAACACAAAAAGGAGCCCTGTGGCATCTTAGAAGTCTATTGTTACAAAATAAAGTGCACAACAATATTATGGAATATTATGAAAGCTTATTCCACAACATTTGTTGTAATATTACAAAAGCTTATGCTGTTAGTTTTTTAAGTGCCAGGTGATGGGTTTTGTGTGTGTGTTTTGTCCCTAGTCCACCCCCTGCAAAAAGCTTGAATGGTCATCAGGCAGGCATTGCAAATGTACTTTGATAGGACCAAACCTTTAAAAGGAGGACAGGGATCTCTTTGTGTCCTGGGTAAACTGGGCTCCTGGGTAAACTGGGTTTCCAGGACTACTTATGAAGCTCCATACCATGCAGAGAGGCAGGCATGCTCAGGGGAATCCATCTATCTATTTTTAATAACACTGTACAGGAAGGCAAACCAGGAACGTCACACAGAAGTAAATTAAGCATCAAACACATGTGAGAAGCAACACTAAATAACCTTTAGATAATATTCCTTTTCTTTTGGAGAGCCCATTAGTATTTTGGGGAGGTGAATTGAAAATTGATTACTTAAAATACATATAATCTGTGATCTTGAGTGTAGATTTGGCCCTCCACGTAGTGGAGAAGTTGAATATATACTGCACTGTCAAAAACAAGGGGTCACCTTGGTCTGTGTTGCTATCAAAGCTGAAATGTATCATTGCCTACTAAATTAACTGAAATACTTGTCAGACAAACAATATGACACCTTTCCTGTTGGAGTTTCTTTCCCTGCCCACTTTTCTTTTTGGAATAAAGTGTCCTCTATGCACTTGTTAGTTTATGCCACTCCTCATTTATCTTTGATTTTATGTTCTTTCAAACAGGAAGCATGAACCTTTAATTAGAGATGCTGATGAGATGTTAGTTGTCTTGCAGCTTCTCCAGCTATCTCTGTATCTAGGTTTTGCTGAAATGTTCTTTAGGCAATTCATCAAGCATCCCCCCACGAATTGCAATTGGTATTGCTGTAGCAATAGCAACTTCTCCATCTTTTTCCGTGTTTAACTTTGCATGTTCAATATCATTTTACATGGCATAGTTACTTCTTAAAAGCTTGGTTCCCTTTGGGGGCATGGGATATTGGAGTTATCTGCAGCCACTATTGTTTAATCAGTTTTAGGTGGCCTGTTGTACACATCATCAGAAATAACAGAGTTGTAAAAGGGTGGACTTCTCTCATTTCTTTTCAGTGCACACTTTTGTGTGGAGTGGAGATTCTTATAAGTGTTAGTGATTGTGAAAACTGATTCAGTCTCTCCAGTTAATTTGGGAAATCAATGTGGCAAGTCCTCTGTGGAATTGTTTCTTCATGGAAACAGTTTAACTGGCCTTCACATGAGTTGCTGGCATTTGAACTTTAGTTATACAGAACCATCAGTGCATAGGGCCCCTTAAAAGAGACAAATACCTGCCTCTGATTGTTGCAGAACCCAGAGTCAGAGAGACCACGGAGTGAAGGAAAAAGAGATTCTTTATTTAACGCGCGGGCTTAAGGCTGGAATCTTTCCCAAAGAGCCAGAAGCCCCGAAATACATCAGCTCATTGGTTTTATAGACATTGTGACACATATGAAACGGCTCCTCCTCCCCCTCCCATGTGGGGTTGCAGTCCTCAACATTTCTTCTCCTAGCACTATTGTTTATAATACAAGAACTGGGTTATAGGGTAGCCGTGATAAGGAGAGAACAGCAGAGAACAAGATATACAATTGTATGACCTTTGACAAGATAAGGAATTCCTGTGTCTCGTCAGCTTACAACAATATATTCAAGGGAGAAAGAGCTCAGCAAGAACATGAAGCATGAGACTGCATGAGGCTACTTAGTCTGACCCCCGATATGGCTGCTACATTTCCCCCTTAAATGCATAATTTCATTACAATTATAGCATTTCTGATAACCATACAAAGCTTTTTGTGACATACATATTACTTAGCCTCTTGTTGGGCTATTAGAGCGTAGAGGGCAGCAGTTTTACTAGCTGAGACATAAAACAGATTGGTTAAACAGCGCATAAGACAAGGAACGCAGAGACATAACAGAACTTTTATGAACAACACTGGTAGAATTAGGATGAACAATGCTTCAAGCCAGCTAAGATCTGGAAGCCAAGGGGTTAACTAATTGAGCTAATTGTTTTGTCTTATTGTTTTGTTAGCTACTATATTGTGCAGCTTGTTGATCTGTTCATCTACAGCATTGCCATTATCAGTTAAGTTAAAACAACAGAGCTTTTGGTGTGTCTCACAACTTAAATGATGAAGAAGGAAGAGGTAATCTATACCAGCTCTGTTTTCTAGAACCGCACCTCTTAGATCACGCAACTCTTTATTTAACAATGACAGTGCTCGTGAGGTGGCATTTATGCTTTTGGTTAAGCTGCAAGCTAACCAGTTGATCTTTAGACCATTAGCCAAGGCTAAACTTGGAACCCCAACCAGTGACATTGCTAAGGCCAATTTTTTTGAGTCAGAATATAACTGCACATGACTATTACAATTTTTAGTTAGTTGGAGTGCTCGAGGCTGCCGTCGACGGATTTTCTCGGGCTACAGGGGAAGAATTGGCACCAGTTCAGTTGGCGGCTGAGGCAACATGGGTGGTTATTAGACAAGTTGGCAGGAATGAATGACCAAGTGTGGGAACTACATGTCTAAAACCATCTATGAGGCAAAAGCATGTGGGCATCATTAAAAGATATGTTTTGAATTTTATTACAGAGGAGGGGGGCCAGGGATAGCTTTGTATTTTCTGGAAAATTTTTGACAATTAAGCATTCGTGCACACGTAGCTTTTGTTTCAGCAATGATGGGGGTGCGTAGAGTGAACTCTTTAGGGGGTAGGATCTTTGCAACCATGCCCCAATTAGCATTTTGGGAATAAGTTGAACTTACACTATAAACTCTTAACATGGTATCTTTTTGAATTTTCCTAGGATGTCTACAGACAGGTATTAGGCAAGAGCTAATAAGCCTGTTTGCAGGTATACCTCCTGGCAAACAAAAATGTTTTACTCTCGTGATGTTAGCCAGGTGAAGCCAGTAATTATCAGCAAATCACTGGGACAAACCTTTCTTTCCAGGGGCAGACCCCCCTTTTTGCACCTCATTAAGGAGACACAATGCAACACTACTAACACTACAACACGCATGTTTGATCTTCTTTGGGATCTGACCGTACGCCGGGCAGCTATTCACCTGGCAAGCTGCAGTAGGGTCTAGTCCCCTTCTTCAATTCTCCAGTTGCAGGTCTGACCGTACGCAGGGGGACAGTCTCCCGGTGTGTCCACAGTAAGGTCTAGCCTGAGTCTTCTTACTGCTTTTTTAGAATGATTTTTAAAGGATTTTCAGGATTTCTGTTTACAGTCTACTCTCCCCCTCTCGCTCTCTTGACTTGTGTCTAATGTATCCAGGGTTTAACTCCAGCTGCTTTCATAGCTGCGGGGGTGGAAAGTATGACAGTTCTCAGTCCTCTCCATCTGGGAGTCAAAGGGTTATTTTTCCCTCTTTAACTCATACTTTAACTCTTGGTTGGAAAGGATGAACTTCTGTGATGGGAATGGCTTATTTTTTAAGACAAAGCGATGCTGGGCTTGAAGAAATTTGCTCAGTGTTTGGACTTCTTGTTTAAGGCTAATGTTTGCTTGCTTTTGATGCTGCTCCAGTGTCAATTATGAAGTCAGTGTCACGGCCCCTCACAAGCTGTCTCTCTTTTCGCCCATTCTGGCCCCTTTGGTTTTCTCTTTTGTGTATTCGATTTATTTTATTTGGGCATTCATGCCACTAATGTCTATCTTGTCCACACTGGGCACACTGGTTCTTTTTTAAGAATCTTCTGCCTCTGCCGGGTCTTCTTCTTTTCTTCTTTCGTTTACGTCTTCTTGGGCCTCTGGGTCGAGGGGGGTGTACTGGCGATAGGCATCTGAAAGACGCTCCAAGTACGCTCTGGGGCCTCGGTGGCACCTTGCAGCACTTTAGACACTTTGGTCATATTAATTGACTTCTTCATACCTGCCTTTACGGCTTTTAACAGCAGGGTTTGATACTGGGTGAGGCGCTCTAGCCCTACTTGTGTTTTGGGATTCCAGCGGGGGGGGGGGGGGTTACTTACAAGGAGACTTTATTGGGTAACTTATAGCACACAGGCGTACTTAATGGTTGGATCAGACAGCTTCTCTGAACCACGAGCTATTGGGCTAAATGGGTTTTTATACCATACATGTTACCCATGAGGCAGCACAACACTAGCAAGCATTTTCAGCATAGGCTAGAAGTGTTTGGTTCTCAGGCACAGCTTCCTGTAAACAACTTCGCTTCCCAAAGTGCTTGATAACACTTTTTATTTATTAGTACGGGAAGACAAATTTTTTCTCTTTCTTTTGCTTTCTTTTTCTTTGCTGATCTGCCTGTATTGCAGATCATGTTTCAAACTTTTTATATAAAACTTTCTGCTCCATGCACCAGCCTTGTCTCTTTATTTGTTTTTTTTTAAGTTAAACTCACTTACTTAAACCTTTCTGCCTTACACTAGTCCCAATGACACACATTTGGGATAGGCTCTTCTTCTCTTTCTAGTTACATTTTCTTCATCTTAAAGAACTATTACATTATTGTGGCTACTTTACCCCAGGTAATAAGCTCCAGGCACAATCAGCTGCTTTTAATTTACCCTGGGGGCAACTATGGCCACGCTTCTTTTTTACAAATGTTTTTTCTTTGCCTCTTGCCTTTTCTTTCTTCTTTTTTTTCTCCCTCTCTATCTGTCTTCTACTTTCTCTATTCCTTCTTTTTTACTTGCTTTTGTCTTTCTTTCCTTGTCATCCATTGGGAACCATACTTAGTATTATTTGGAGTTGCAACTAACACTAATCTGCAAATATCACATATATTTTATGATATCTAAGAAATCATAAAATATACACAACAAACTTTTTCTGCAATTTAACACAATGAATGGAAAGCACTTTTTGCATGGTAAGGCATGATGGAGCAGATCCAGCAATTATACTGCTCTTCTGGCTGAAAGCTCAGGGCCCATTAAAATTAAGGGACGGGCATACCCACACACGCAAAGAGTTCTAGGTCACCATTTTTGCCTCGGCAACTCTATGCTGCATGAGTTCTGGCAGAAGGAAATCTAAAAGTTATAGATCAAACTCAGCCTGCTGTACACTGAGCTGACTACAAACACAGACACACGGTCCACAGCGATGAGAGTTCAAGTTTATCAAAAGCTTCACAGCACTGTCCATGGCAAGTCTTTGACAATTTAAAATTTTAGTCCATGTGCAGAGTGTCTCTAAAAAGCCCAGATGATGATGGAGGCAAACAGAGAAGGCTCTGGGCAATGAAGATGAGATGTTTCCAGCAAAGGCTCTCCACTTTTGCATCAGTTTAAAAAGGGAAAGTGTGGCCCTACACCCCTTCTGACAGACAAGGGCCTTTAACTTTTTAGCAAGGCCTCTGTCTAAACAGAGTGGCACAGCTCAGCTCTCTAGCCGTGACGCTTTAACCTGGGCAACTCTTCTGTAAATTTTATTCTACTTCTGTCAGGTTCTCACAGACATTTTAAAAACTTGCTCTTTTTTTTCTCTCTTCTAACCTGGTACACGAAAGCACTGAAACACTGAGTGCGGAAACTCAGGACGCTGGGGGGTGATGGGCATCGCCTTATACTTGCATTTTTCAGGCAGCCATTAATCTTCGGGGAGGCGGTGGGGTGATTTGCAGGACTTCAAAGGCAAGCTTCTTAGTTTGTTTGTATTTGTAAATCCCAAGCTTAAAACAGGACATGATGAGGTACAGGGCAGCCAAATTCTTGCTTTGGCACGGGCAACAAATAACTCGGGTCAGCTTTCTTCGCTGGGGTCTCAAACAGGAAAACAGTTTTAATTTAAAGTTGTAACATCACTGACAGCATCAGCCAGCCAGCTACACAGATCTCATTGTTTTTTAAGACAGTTGCTCCAATATCTTTTTTTCTTAATCAGGTTGGGTCTCCCAGCTTACAAAGTTTATTGCAGCTTTTAGGAGCATGGTAGTAGCGTGATTTTGGCTTGGCCAGGAACATGCTGTCTGGTTTCTCGGTCTCTTCAGCACACACACTTAGGCAGTGTAACACTGGACACTTAAATCAGTGAGATTTCTTCATTGCAGGGAATCCCACGGCAAAAGCTTAATGGTTACGCTCTTCAGAAATCATATAGCCGATGGTCAGTAGCTACAGGCTCTATGCAATTCTAACACAGTTCAAAGCTAAACACGGTTACCTTGACAGAGATCTTCAACGTGGTCTCTCCGCTTCATTCTGCTTTGGGACAGTCTTATGGCACACTTTTCACTCAGAGAGGGGTCTAGCTTGTGCTCTGGGGGCTGATTCTTTACCTTTATTTTCTATTTTGCCTTCATCTTCTGGGTCTTCATTTTCAGTTTCCATTTCTTAGGGATTTTATCTCAATTAGGCGAGGTGATGATGTTGCACAACTCAGAACGTTGTGGGCAATTTTCCTGCTCCCCCCCCCTCTCGGTGCTCTAGGCTAACAGCTACTTTTTCGGCCTTACACTCTCACGCTCCCACGCTTTGTTAAAAGCCAGACTGTCCTGCAACATATCTCTAATTAACAGCCTCAGATCTCGTTTTTTTTTTTCTCAGCTCGACCTTGAGCTTTTTGCTGCTTTCTCTCTCTATTCTGAATCTTTTAAAAAAAACCTTTTTCCTTCTTTGTTTGACATACATCTCAAGGGGGTGCAAGGTTTGCTTCCCCCACCACCCATAGCCTCCCTCCTAAATTGAAGACAGACACAATTAGGGAATGGGAATTGGTCAGTGAGTAAGGGGTCTCACTGGCCGACACAAGAGGATTTTACACACCACGCACTTTGCTACTGGCCTGGGCACCCGGACGGTCAACGGTATGCGTCAGAAACCGCAGTAGCCACTCACACAATCATCAATCTCTCCACTGCATCCATATGTCCCTGCCACCCACTTTTCCCACTTTTTACCAGAGCGGAAAGCGGCTTCCCCAGCTTCCTCAGCTTCCTACTGAGTACTGGCGTGCTGGGTACTGGCGCCCACTCGGGGGTGTGATCAGGCCCCCCTTCTACTCGCAAGGAGTAGGTTCTTTTGTATATGTATACCACCAACACTGACCTTCTTCATAAGGCGGGGCCCTCTTTTTTTCTGCCCAGTGGCCTTTCTCCCTAAAGGCGGGGCCCTCTTTTTCCCATATACTTGCCTTTCTCCTGAAGGCTTCCAATGTGGGTTTCAACTCAATTGCAGCTGTGATGCAGGCAGGGCTCAAGTTCCTTCCTCTGCTTCCCAAGGTTCTCTTGCCGCTCGCTGCCGTTTGGGCGATCCCGGTGCAGGCTTTCTCCCATTCACTCGACAAAAAGGTCGGTGGCGCCAAGAAAGGGAGGCATGCGCCGAGCTCGTCTTCCCGGTGCGGCGATCAAGAGCAGGCAACTGCCACCTGTCTGGCTCAGAGCCTGCCACATCCGAGTCACGGCACCATTTATGGCACCAAAGAAAGACAAAAGCAAGTAAAAAAGAAGGAATAGAGAAAGTAGAAGACAGATAGAGAGGGAGAAAAAAAAGAAGAAAGAAAAGGCAAGAGGCAAAGAAAAAACATTTGTAAAAAAGAAGCGTGGCCATAGTTGCCCCCAGGGTAAATTAAAAGCAGCTGATTGTGCCTGGAGCTTATTACCTGGGGTAAAGTAGCCACAATAATGTAATAGTTCTTTAAGATGAAGAAAATGTAACTAGAAAGAGAAGAAGAGCCTATCCCAAATGTGTGTCATTGGGACTAGTGTAAGGCAGAAAGGTTTAAGTAAGTGAGTTTAACTTTTTTTTAAGTTAAACTCGAATTGCATCCGAGTCACGGCACCATTTATGTTGCAGAACCCAGAGTCAGAGAGACCACGGAGTGAAGGAAAAAGAGATTCTTTATTTAACGCGCGGGCTTAAGGCTGGAATCATTTCCAAAGAGCCAGAAGCCCCGAAATACATCAGCTCATTGGTTTTATAGACATTGTGACACATATGAAACGGCTCCTCCTCCCCCTCCCGTGTGGGGTTGCAGTCCTCAACATTTCTTCTCCTAGCACTATTGTTTATAATACAAGAACTGGGTTATAGGGTAGCCGTGATAAGGAGAGAACAGAAGAGAACAGCAGAGAACAAGATATACAATTGTATGACCTTTGACAAGATAAGGAATTCCTGTGTCTCGTCAGCTTACAACAATATATTCAAGGGAGAAAGAGCTCAGCAAGAACATGAAGCATGAGACTGCATGAGGCTACTTAGTCTGACCCCCGATATGGCTGCTACATGATGAGCTTACAGTACAAAACAGACAATAGGGAAAACAACTGGGAGATGGGGATAGACAAGGGCAGAAGGAAAGAGTGTCGGCAAGTTACACATACTTAAAATGTGGTTGCAGTTAGAAACAGGGGTTCAGCCAAAGATCTTGCAAAAAAAAAAGGGTTCTGAGCAGGAATGTGAAGGATGCAAGAGAGAAAGCTACCACATATGAGTTCAGGGAGGGCATTCCAGGCATAGAAAGCAGTGAAGGTGAATGGATAAAGTTGTGCTATAGAGCAAGAGATCTTTGGATCAAAGAAGGTAATAGAGTTGGAGGAGTGGAAATTATGGGTAGCGGCCACTAGGTAGTAGTGAGGCTGGCCACTAGGTAATAGTGATTGAGGCTAGGTAACAGTGGCCAGCCTCAGTCACCCATCTGCAGGATGCTGACCTGCCTTTCAGGGCTGTTGTAAGGATCACTTAGGTAAACCTGTGTTTTGAATGCTTGAAAGTTCTATATAAATGGTAATTATTAAAAGACAGAGTAGGATAAGACTATAGAGGGCTTTGAGGATAACAAGGAGTTTGTGCTGAATACGTAATGGGATGGGAAGCCTGTGAATGTGTATGGAGATTGGAGCGATGGGAGTGGTAAATAATTTTGACAATAGAATTTTGGATAGTTTTGGTAAGGGAAGGGCAGAGAAGAGGTTACAGTAGTCAAGGCAAGACATGGCCAGACTAACATGAACAAGGAAGGAAGTGTCAGAGAGTAGTAGGTAGAATTTTGAAGTGATGTACATGGAGAAGTGATTGACTTGACAATAGATGGTTACCTGCATTCAAAACAAAGGGAGAATTCAAAGGTAAAACCAAGGCTCTGTGCCCTGTAAACAGTTAAATGCTGCTTCTGATGGATATGGGGAACAATTGAGGAGAGAGGATTGGGAAGGGAAAAAAATCAGTTCGGGCTGTAATTGTATACATACACATGCGCACACACTTTCTCTCTCAACTGGGGGTAAGTTCCATTGAACTACTGAGGCTTGCTTCTGAGTATAGATGTATAGGATCTTCTAGGTTGGCAGAGGTTAGAGGAGGAGAGGTTTGTGTTAGAGAGGTATAATCGGGTGCCATCAGAATATAGATGTTATTGAAAGCCTTAGGGCAGAGGTGGGCAAGTTGTGGCCCTCCAGATGTTTTGGCCTGCAACTCCTATGATCCCTCACCATTGGCTATGCTGGGTAGAGCTGATGGGAGTTGTAGGCCAAAAGATCTCGTGGAGGGAGGGATATGTGGCCCACCTCTGCCTTAGGGAGGCCAAGATCAGAACCCTAGCCCTGGGTTTGGGGTAATGTATAGAGAAATTGTTCTAGATCTGATTATTTCCAGATTATTTCAGTGATGCAGAAGGGTTTATTTATGTATATGAGCCATCAACTACATTTGGGTCTAAATCGAGGCTTAAAATGGATCCTTAGCAACATAATGATAGCCATTTCCCAGCATTCTATCTCTGTCAGAGCATGACACACACAGAGAATTGCGGGGTGGTGGTGGGAAAGAAAATGGTTCCTGAGAGCTTCAAAACTAGGGTAAATCTGTGGGCCAAGCAGGAAGGCAGAGGATGGACAGATACTCCCAGCTAGGCAGCAGAGCTACCTGAGGGGGGCAGCCTCCCTTCTTCCCCATCCAAGTTCCTCTTGGAGTGGTGGTCTGGGCCCAACGTGCCAGGGGCAGCTTGCCCTCCCCTTGCAACTGAGGGACAGATGGGCTGGTCACTGGGCCTGGACCCACTTTTCCAGAGGTACCTTTGCGTGGGTAGTAAAGAGATGCACTCCCAGGAAGTTTCAGAGGCCATATTTTGAATATATTTAAAATAAAAATGCCCCATAGATCACAGTGTGTATTAACAGCATTTGTTGTGTTTACATTTTACCCCTCTTAATAAGCACAGATAGAGCTGCTTCTGAGGAATAAATGCATGCTGTTGAAACATGGGATATGGGATACTACCCTTCCAGCTGTCCCCAAATTGTGCAGCAGCAGCGCCTTCTGTGGACAACAGGAACTCCTGCCAGCCTTTGATGTTGCCTGTGCCAGAGTGGAGAATGAGATGGGCCAGGACTGGAGAATTAGCCTGCTCCTTTCCTTGTTTGTCCAGCAGTGGCAGCTTCTGTGGGTGGCCGGTGTTCCCACTCTCCATAGATGCCATTAGTGCTTAGTTAGTCATACCATATGATAGAGAGGCAAATCCCCTATAGCTTTTGGGATGCTGCCTAAGCTTGGACAAAGAAGATGAAGAGTGTGAAACTTCTGCCCTCATTCTCATCCCTTAAGTAGGGTACTTGTTCACTTATTTATTCTTAATAAACATTGACCGTGCTAGGGACTGCATCTCTCCTCTCTTCAGTGCCATGCCTATTGCTCACTTTTGTTACTTGTGCTCCTGAAAATACACGTAGAAAGGGACCAGGAGGAGACTAGCTGTAGGTGTATATTTTTTTATATGGAAAATATCATTGTGAGTCTGAGACAAATGAGTAGTGGAGGATTGTATGTCAGTATTATAATCAGGCATTACTAGAGGCGTGCATCCAACCATACTTGTATTACAAAAACTTATAGATCACTTTCCCATGAGGCTCAAACTGTTAGCAACCAATAAAAATACAACAATATAACAACTGTATTAAGCTAAACATGCATCTGTCCATTTTCTGGCTGCTTCCCCATGTGTGTTTTCACTGCTATGATGTTTGGATGGCTCAAAGGGTGTACATAAAGAAATTCTAACTAGAGACAGGAATTCATTATAATCCAGGTGTCAATCCAATTAACATATAATCTGTTCATATTCATAACCAGATTCAGATGTGTATTTATTGGATCCATGTTTTCTGAATTTTACTTCTAAAAATACTTAGGATTTTTGGATTTAAAAAAAATGCTTCCTGCAAAACTTCCTTTTGGGCACATGGTGGCAACAGTGAGCTGTTAAAAGTTGATCTTCCCTAGATTGAACATGGCATTCCTTGCGACAAGAGGCTCTTTGCGCCTTTATATCTGTTTCTGGGGGGGAAAAGAACGAGTGTGCTTCAGCATTAAAGTGCATATCTGTGTGGTGTGGGTGTGAAGAGAGGGAAGAGCAAAATATTCTGCACAGTAGAAATATGTTGAGAGAAGATAATGCAAACTTAATTTGGTGTAGTATAGCGGCTAGAGAGTGTGAGCTGGGAAGACCCTGCTTCAAATGTCACCTCAGCCATTAATGGATTTGCTAATCTTAGGCATGCTACTGTCTTCCAACCTCAGGTTCCACCCCACATCTCCCAGCCTGCAACGTGGGGATAATACTGGCCTATAATTCTGGGCACTTTGTAAGGATTAGTGAGAGAATCTATGTAAAGCTCTCGGAACACTCAACAATGCTGTGTAAATGCTAAGCATTATTATTGGGCTAGGTGTGCTGAACCCAAATTTTCTGAAACTTGGCCTAAGGTACCCTTGGAAAGTTTAAGGAGTGGACAAAAGGGATGGATTTGAAGAATGGTCCTAGTACTCAAAAAGCAAAAGCTATGTAAGTTTTCTTTCTGGGTTTGGATATTTGAGTCCCTCACTAAATGCCCAGCCTGGAGTGCCCAGAAGCAAGGAAGCTTGTGTTTTATTGAATTACTGGCAGTAAACAGTTTCACGCAAGTCTTCAGCTTCTGTCCCAGGTTTCGCCCTTTAATTAGCATTGCTATCAGCTAGCATGCCAGATAAGAAGAGCCATGCTGGATCAGACCAAGGGCCCATCTAGTCCAGCATTTTGTTCACACAGTGGCCAACCAGATGTCAACCAGGAACCCACAAGCAGGGCATGAGCGCAACAGCACCCTCCCACCCATGTTCCCCAGCAACTGGTGTACATAGGCTCACTGTCTCTGGTACTGGAGGTAGCATATAGCCATCAAGACTAGTAGCCATTGATAGCCTTTCCCTCCAGGAATTTGTCCAACCCCCTTTTAAAGCCATCCAATTTCATGGCCATCACTACATCCTGTGGTATCGAATTCCATAGTTCAACTATGTGCTGTGTGAAGTACTTTTTATTTGTCCTGAATCTCCCACTAGTCAGCTTCATAGGATGACCCCGGGTTCTAGTCTTTTGAGAGAGGGAGAAAAATGTCTCCCTATCCACATTCTCCACACCATGCATAATTTTCTATCATATCTTCCCTTACCCTCCTTTTTTCCAAGCTAAACAACCCCAGCTGTTGTAACCTTCTCTCATAGGAGAGATGCTCCAGTCCCTTGATCATTTTAGTTGCTCTTTGCTGCACCTTTTCCAGCTCTACAATATCTTTTTTTAGATGTGGTGACCAGAACTGTACACAGTATTCCAAGTGTGGTCGCACTATAGATTTGTATACAGGCAGTTTTATTCTCAATTCCTTCTCTAATTATGCCTAACATGGAGTTTGCCTTTTTAGAAGTGGCTGCACACTGGGTTGACATCTTCATTGAACTGTCCACCACAACCCCCAGATCTCTTTCCTGGTTGGTCACTGCTAGCTCAGATCCCATCAGGCTACTTGAAGTTGGGATTTTTTGCCCCAACATGCATCACTTTATACTGGCTTACATTGAACCGCATTTGCCGTTTTGATGCCTATTCTCCCAGTTTGGAGAGATCCTTTTGGAGCTCTTCACAGTCCCTTTTTGTTTTAACCACCCTAAATAATTTGGTGTCATCCACAAACTTGACCACTTCACTGCTCACTCCTAATTCCAGATCATTTATGAACAGGTTGAAAAGCATTGATCCCAATACAGATCCCTGTGGGACTCCACTGTTTACTTCCCTCCATTGGGAGACTTTACCCTTTATTCCTCCTCTTTGCCTTCTGTTGTTTAACCCGTTACTGATCCATAAGAGGACCTGTCCTGTTATTCCATGCCTGCTAAGTTTGCTCAGGAGTTTTTAGTGAGGGACTTTGTCAAAAGCCTTTTGGAAGTCCAAGTAAACCCCTGTCTTCATGTTTATTGTCACTCTTAAAGAAGTCTAAAAGGTTAGTGAGACAGGACTTACCTTTGTGGAAGCCATGTTGATTCTTTTTCAGCAGGGCTTGTCCTTCTATACTAATTTTATCTTTAATAAAGCCTTCAACCAGTTTACCCAGAACAGACATTAAGCTAACCAGCCTGTAATTTCCCGGATCCCTTTTTGAAAATTGATGTTACATTGGCCATCTTCCAGTCCTCTGGTATAGAGGCTGATCTTAAGGACATGTTGCATATTTTGGTTAGAAGATCAGCACTTTCATCTTTGAGTTCTTTGAGAACCCTAGGATGGATACCATTTGGACCCCATTTGGATTTATGGATACCATTTGGATACCATTTGGATTTATTTGCTTTCAGTTTATCAATAAGTTTGAGACCTTAATCTTTTGTCACTACTATTTGCCTCAGTTCCTCAGACTCCGTTCCTGAAAACATCAGTTCAGGTACAGGTATCTGTCCTATATCTTCTGCAGTGAAGACAGATGAAAAGAATTCATTCAGGTTCTCTGTAATCTCCTTGTCCTCCTTCAGTACTCCATTAACTCCATTGTCATTCAGTGGTCCAACTGCCTCCCTAGCTGGTTTTCTGCTTCTGATATATTTAAAGAATTCTTTATTGTTGGCCTTGTTGTTAGCGATATGCTCTTCAAAATGCTTTTTTTGCATCTCTTATTGTCTGCTTGTATCGCCTTTGTGCAAGCTTGTGCTCCCTTTTGTTTTCCTCGCTGGCGCAAGACTTCCATTTTCTGAAGGAAGCCCTCTTTTCTCTAATAGCTCCCTTAACACTGCTCGTTAACCATGCCCCGGTGACCTGTTGGACTTGGTGCTGCCTTTCCTAACCTGTGGTATACATTTTAGCTGGGCTTCTGTTATTGTGGTTTTGAATAATCTCCTAGCATTTTGAAGGGATTTAATCCTCTTGACTCCCCCTTTTCCTTTTCACCAGTTCCCTCATTTTAGAGAAGTGTCCTCTTTTGAAGTCAAATGTGACTGTGTTGGACTTCCTGGGCAATTTTCCACTTAAATATATATTAAATCTGATAGCTCTGTGATCACTGTTCCCAATTGGTTCAACAACATTTACATCTGGTACTAGGTCCTGGGTGATACCACTTAGGATTAAATCCAAGGTCGTCTCCCCTCTGGTCGGTTCCATAACCAACTGTTCTAGGGCACAATCGTTTAGGGCACTGAGAAATTTAACCTCTTTGTCATGACTAGAACATGCATTTATCCAATCAATGTGGGAGTAATTGAAGTTTCCCATTATTACAACACTTCCTTGTTTGGAGGTCTCCCTGATTTCGTTTTCTATCCCAAGGTCACTCTGAGCATTCTGGTCTGGGGGACGATAGCACATTCCTAGCACTAAATTAGTTTTGGAGCCTGGTATTGTCACTCACAGTGCTTCTGTGGAAGAGCCTACCCCTTTTAGGTGTTTAGTGTGCTCGACATTATGCCCTCTTTGATGTATAGGGCAATACTTCCCCCAGTATGCCCTTCCCTTTCCTTCCCATAGAGTTTGACTGTATCCCATTGGTTCTTTCCACTTCACCAGGTTTCTGTAATGCCCACTATCTCCAGGTTTTCCTTTAAAATCAAGCACCCCAACTCTCCCATTTTGGCTCAGAGGCTTCTAGCATTTCCATAAAAACACCTATACATGGTATCCCTCCCCAGATGCCTCTGGCATGTGCATCTTTTGCTATGGGAGGCTGGCCCCTTTGATTGGCTATTATGTTCTAACATGTGCTCCTGGCCTGTTTCCTCCTGTTTGACATTTGGGCAATCAAAAACATTTTCAGCTTCATTCCTTTGGGATGATTTAACCTGAACCGGATGCTTCCCAGCTCCTGTCAGCTTTCCCCCAGGGTTTACTTTAAAAGCTGCTCTGCCACCCTTTTTATATTTAGCGCCAGCAGTCTGGTCCCATTTTGGTTCAAGGGGAGCCAGTCCCCCTTGTACAGGCCTGGCTTGTCCCAAAATGTTCCCCAGTGCCTAACAAATCTGAACCCCTCTTCCCTGCACCACTATCTCATCCATGCAGTGAGACTCCTCAGCTTCGCTTGCTTAGCTGCGCGTGGAACAGGTAGCATTTCAGAGAAAGCCGCCTTGGTGGTCCTGTTCAATCTCCTACCTTGCAACCTAAAGTTGGCTTCCAGGACCTCACAACTACCTTTCCCCACATCGTTGGTACCAGCATGGACCATGACAACTGACTCCACCCCTGCACTATCTGCTAGGCTATCTAGACGATGCGTAATATCTGCAGCCTTTGCACCCGGCAGGCAATTCACCATGCAGTCTACACGCCCATCACAAACCCAGCTGTCTATGTGTCTAATGATCTTATTTCCCACTACCATAAGCCCCCCTGCCCCCAGAGGCACATCCTCAGTGAGAGAGGATATTTGTTCGCCTTCTGAGGAATGGGTCCCTTCTAAGGGATCATTTCTCTCTTCCTCCAAATGAAACCCTCCTTCCCTGAGACCTGCATTCTCCATGACAGAAGAGGAGCTGTCACCCATGGAGTGGGACACAGCTAATAGGTCCCTGAAGGTCTCATCCACCAACTTCTCTGCCTCTCTTAGCTTCTCCAGGTCAGCAACCTTGGCCTCAAGGGAACGAACTTGTTCCCTGAGAGCCAGAAGCTCATTACACCGAGGACACACCCACGACTTCTGTCCAGCAGGTAGATAGTTGTATATGCGGCACTCAGTGCGATACACTGGATAGCCCCCACCCCCCTGCTGGCTTTCTACCTTCATAACTGTTTTTTTTTTAAATTTGAGTGTGTTTTCCCTGGAAAACTTAGTTGTTTACTACGAGAAGGTAGGGGAATTATTTATAGTTATTTATTTACAATTACTTACTGTGAGTACGGAATAGGGAGGAAGGAGTTGACTGCCCTGGCTCCCTCACTGTAGTGCTGTATTGCACAGATCCTTAACTTGCTTGTTTGCTGACGCTTTGTGACTGGGGCTCCTTGCACTCGGAGATAATAATAATACTAAATGCTTAACGTT
The DNA here is from genome assembly GCF_057233095.1 of Heloderma suspectum. Classification (NCBI taxonomy): domain Eukaryota; kingdom Metazoa; phylum Chordata; class Lepidosauria; order Squamata; family Helodermatidae; genus Heloderma; species Heloderma suspectum. Next base: position 284,297,610 of record NC_139459.1, read on the forward strand.
TGTGTAGTACTTTCAGATATTCAAAGCACTATACATACACCATCTAGTTATAATCCTTACAATAACCCTGTAAGGTAAGTGAGTATTGTTGTTGTTCAGTCATTCAGTCGTGTCCGACTCTTCGTGACCCCATGGACCATAGCACGCCAGGCCTTCCTGTCCTGCGCTCTCTCCCGGAGCGTGCTCAAGTTCATATTCATTGCATCGGTGATGCTATCTAGCCATCTCATCCTCTGCCGTCCCCTTCTCCTTTTGCCTTCAGTCTTTCCCAGCATCAGGGTCTTTTCCAGAGAGTTTTCTCTTCGCATTAGGTGGCCAAAATATTGGAGCTTCACCTTCATTATCTGTCCTTCCAATGAGCACTCAGGGTTGATTTCCTTTAGGATGGACTGATTTGACCTCCTTGCAGTCCAGGGGACTCGTAGGAGTCTTCTCCAGCACCACAGTTCGAAAGCATCAATTCTTCGGCGCTCAGCCTTCCTTATAGTCCAGCTCTCACATCCATACATTACTACTGGGAAAACCATAGCTTTGATTAGACGGACCTTTGTCGGCAAGGTGATGTCTCTGCTTCTTACTATGCTGTCTAGGTTGGCCATAGCTTTCCTCCCAAGGAGCAAGCGTCTTTTAATTTCATGGCTACAGTCACCGTCTGCGGTGATCTTGGAGCCCAAGAAAGTAAAATCTGTCACTGCTTCCATTTCTTCCCCTTCTATATGCCAGGAAGTGATGGGGCCAGATGCCATGATCTTCGTTTTTGTAATGTTGAGTTTCAAACCAGCTTTTGCACTCTCCTCTTTCACCCTCAACAAGAGGCTCTTGAGATCCTCTTCGCTTTCTGCCATTAGGGTGGTATCGTCTGCATATCGGAGGTTGTTGATAATTCTCCCAGCAATCTTAATTCCGACCTCTGATTCATCCAACCCGGCATTTCTCATGATGTACTCTGCATATAAGTTAAATAAGCAGGGTGACAATATGCAGCCTTGTCGTACTCCTTTCCCAATTTTGAACCACTCGGTTGTTCCATGTCTGGTTCTTACTGTTGCTTCTTGACCCTCGTACAGGTTTCTCAGGAGACAGGTAAGGTGGTCTGGTACTCCCATCATGTTGCAGATGGGTGGGAACTGAGGCTGAGAGAGAGTGGTTTGCCTAAGGCCACCAAAAAGTACATGGCAGAGGTAAGATTTGAATCAGGAACTTCCTGATTTGTAGCTCAGTCTCTTAGCCACTATGCCATATCAGTCACTGCCCTGATATACTTTATTTTTAGGTTTATGAGGCAGACATTTTTTTAAACTATGTGTTTTATTTTGAAATATTATTGTTAATCTAATATTAACAATATTAGATATATTGTTAATGGAATGCTTATTGTTGATACTATGCTCTGTGTTGCTGTTTCTGTTTTATATGTTGTGAGGTGCTTTGAACAGTAGTTCTTTTGTGGAAAAGCGGCATATCAGTTAAAGCAGGGGTTGGCAACTTGTGGCCATCCAGATATTTTGGCCTATAACTCCCATCATCCCTCACCATTAGCTATGGTGATGGGCTGCCTACTCCTGGTCTAATCCATCCTTCTCCAACCTGGTGTCCTCCAGATATGTTGGACTACAATACCCATCATCAGCTTTTGCACAAAAGAACAGCGGCATATCAGTTAAAGCAGGGGTTGGCAACTTGTGGCCATCCAGATATTTTGGCCTATAACTCCCATCATCCCTCACCATTAGCTATGGTGATGGGCTGCCTACTCCTGGTCTAATCCATCCTTCTCCAACCTGGTGTCCTCCAGATATGTTGGACTACAATACCCATCATCCCCCAGTCATGGGGAAGCTGAGCTAATCTGTATTCATACTGGTGCTTCAGAATGGAGCTCGATTTTCCCACCTATACTGAGTCCTTGTCTTGGAGTCTAAGGATGAATACATTAATAAATGTGAAACCTTCAGATTCTGGAGTAATTGGGATGTACATAAATAGTTGGATTAAGCTAAGCAGGCTGAGAGCTAATGTGGTGTAATAGATAAAAGTGTCACATGTGGACTGGGAAGACCTGGATTTGAGTCCTTGTCCATTGGGTGGCGTTTGGCGAGTCACACTCTTTCAGCCTAACTTACCTGACAGAGTTAATGTAAAGATATAGTGGGGTGATTATATATATGTCAACCTGTGTTCATGGGTGGAAGAGTGGAGTACAGTTCATCTTGTTACTTGTCTACAAATAGACAATCCAATTAGAGGCATCCAGTGTTTTGAGATGAATGAGGAACTGGATCTTCGGTCACCTTCTAAAGTACATGGAAAATTCAAGACTTTGCAGTTGTGACAAGTGATGTCTGTCAAAATGTCTTTTGCCCAGGCAAGAGCCTGAAAGTAGAATGGCGGCTATAGAAAAGAATCAGATTAGAGAAACAGCTGATCATTAAAGTCTCTGTGCTGCTTGTGATGTCTGATAACTTATAGATTAGCTGAGAGTTGCTTGGCTGAAGTAGAAGGCAAGGTGAGGAACAGGAATGACAGGTGCTTGACGGATGGGTAGTTAACAATATTGCATAACATCCTCTGTGTGCCTATCTAGAGTGATTGGCAAGCCCCTCTCTTGATAGGATTGTGTGAAGAATTGGTTCTCCTTCTTGGTTACTCCATCTGTGTTCACAGATTGCCACACTTATTTCTGTTGTGTATGTCTTCCCTATTTTCCTGCAGACGGACACTCACAGGCGTGCACACACACACACCACTCCGCCATGAACATTGTTTCGCCTTGGTGCTCTGAAGCTATTTGTCAACCCATTTAATTCAGATAGATGAGCTTCTAGGAACACTTTCCCCCTAAGTGACTAAGTGAATAGTTTGTCTGGGGCCTTCTGCCTCATTTCCCCAGGTATAGTCAGAGTAGCTCAGAGGAATTCTCTAGACCTTGATAATAGGACCCGCATACAAAGAGCTGCATTTTGCTGAAATCTGTTGGCTCTGTGCTGTAATTGGTTGCTTTACAAACTTACTTGACAAACTCTGAGAGTTTTGGCTTCAGAAAGTTGCATTTTCATTCCCTGTATCCATAGCTCCTGTTGTGTGGAAATACAGTCAGGGCCAGAAATATTGGAACAAGGATAACTGTTTTGGCAGTTGGCCTCTGTACACCACCACATTGAAGTTGAAAGGAAACACACCCAGATGGGAGTGAGGTCAGGACTTCCAACTGTAATTCAAGGGGTCTGACAAAAGTGGGGCACTAACCATTCAGGAAGTACAGGTAGCGGCATATACCCCACCCACCCCATTGTTGGGGACTCATAAGTAATGGAACAAACCAACATCATTTCAAACTGAAGGACTGCCTTTAATACCTGGATGAAAATCCTTTGCAGTCAATGACTGCCTGAAGTCTGGAACCCATGGACATGACCAAATGCAGAGTTTCCTCCCTTGAGATGCTTTGCCAGGCCTTTACTGCAGCTGCCTTGTGTGTGGGTCTTTCTGCCTTCAGTCTTGTCTTCAGTAAGTGAGAAGCATGCTCTGTTGGGTTGAGATCAGGTGACTGACTTGGCCATTGAAGAACAGCCCACTTCTTTGCCTGGAGAAACTCTTGGGTAGCTTTTGCTGTATGTTTTGGGTCATTATCCATCTGCAATATGAAGCGGCGTCCTATCAGTTTGGTAGCATTTGGCTGAATCTGAGCAGAAAGTATAGCCCTATACTCTTCAGAATTCATCCTGCTGCTTTTATCAGCAGTCAGGTCATCAATAAACACCAGTGACCCGGCTCCATTGGCAGCCATACATGCCCATGCCATAACACTGCCTCCATCATGTTTGACAGATGATGTGGTATGCTTTGGGTCATGAGCTGTTCCTTTCCTTCTCCATACTTTTCTCTTCCCATCATTATGGTACAAGTTAATCTTGGTTTCATCAGTCCAAAGAATCTTATTCCAGAACCGGGCAGGCTTTTTTAGATGTTTGCTGGCAAAGGCTAATCTGGCCTTTCGGTTCTTGAGCGTTACCAGTGGTTTGCACCTTGTTGTGTAGCCTCTATATTTACATTCATAAAGCCGTCTCTTGACTGTAGATGTTGACAATGACATGCCTACCTCCTCAAGAGCGTTCTTGACCTGGCTAGATGTTGTGAAAGGGTTCCTCTTCACCATGAGCAGCACTCTGCAGTCATCCACTTTAGTTGTCTTCCATGGTCTTCCAGACCTTTTGCTGTTGCTGAGCTTGCCAGTTAATTCCTTCTTTTTCAGGATGTTCCAAACTGTTGTGTTGGCCACTCCCACTGTTTTTGCTGTCTCTCTGATGGGTTTATTTTGTTTCCTCAACCTAATGATGGCCTCCTTCACTCGCATGGCCACCTCTTTGGACCTCATGTTGGGAGTTCCAGTGAACAGCTACCAGATGCAAATATAACACTCAGAACCACCTCCAGGCCTTTTCTCTGCTTGATTGGTCATAGGGTACCCAGGAAACAGGCCATACCTGGCCATGCACTGCTTGTTAGCCATTCATTCCATTACTTATGAGCCACCAACGATGGGTGTGTGTGTATGCCACTGGCTGTACTTCCTGAATGGTTAGTGCCCCACTTTTGTCAAACCCCTTGAATTACAGCTGAAAGTCCTGACTTCGCTCCCATCTGGGTGTGTTTCCTTTCAACTTCAGTGTGGTGGTGTACGGAGGCCAACTGCCAAAACCGTTATCCTTGTTCCAGTATTTCCGGCCCTGACTGTATAGTGAAACATGCCCAAAGCACCCCACCTAGCTCCCACTTGCTAACTCAAGAGGTGAAAGAGGGGTGGGAAGGGTGGGAGTTGAGTGTTTGACAAATGGAGTAAGTGGTTGAGGGCCAAAGCTCCAGCTTCCCATCTCCAAGTCTGTTGCCAGAGTGGCCCTAATTGCTTCCAAAGTGGCCCTAATTGCTAATCAGGAACCTTATAGGCTTCCATTACTACTTAAGTTAGTACTTCCATTACTGTTCCTTAATCCCTCTATACCAGGAGTAGGCAGCATGGTGCCTTCCAGATGTTTTTGACTACAACTCCCAGAATCTCTGACCTTTGACCATGCTGGCTAGGGCATATGGGAGTTGAAGTCCAAAAAAACCAGGTTGCCTACCCTTGCTCAACACCATAGGTGGGCAACCCATGTTCCGCATATGGTCCTTAAGTGCGGCCCGCCACAGGTGCCCAGGCCTCCAAACTTTCCTCTTGCAAACCTGATGCTCAGCTGCTTGGTGGGCTGGGGTAGCAGGATTGTGATGGGGAGGAAGTGTGTAGGAATGACCCTTTCTTCTCATGTAAACTGCCATCTACCTGGGCTGCCACTCCTCTGTTTGGTGGGCTGGGGTGAGTGCAATTGTGATAGGGAGGATGGTTTGTGGGGAGAGACATCTCTGCACTCCACACTCCCCATTTAAATTGCATACCCCCTGCTGTTCAGGTGAGTGGTGCTTTCCCAGCATAAATTGACTAGGCAGTGTGGACAGGTGGATGCACAATGGGAAGGGGGAATTTAAACTTAGGGATAGTCTCAGTGTGTGTGTGTGTGTGTGTTTTGAGGGGATGGCAAGAAAGAAGACTGTGTCTGTCTCTAGGTGTGTGTGTGTGTGTGCGCGCACATGATAAAGTGTGTGTGTGTGTATGTGTATGTGTGAGTGGAAGGCTGTGTGTGTGTGTTTGTAAGTGGGGGTGGGCAAGGGGACACCAACCCTGGCCATGCCCTTTACCAGCATGTGGTCCCAAACCCACTGCCAAACTTGGCCTTTGGGGGCAAAAAGGAGGACAGGAAAGGAGTGGGTCTTTCTAACTTTACAAAATACCCTCCCGCTCTCCCTCACAAATCTCAAAACTGATAGGGCTTGCACATATGTGCTGGTGTCGTGCTGATAGAGAATGTTTCCCACAGAATACAGCATATAAATATGAGCCCTTGGCAACTGGGTATGGAAATTAGGTAAGCAGCTTGCTTCCTTTTAGCCTTGGGCATTAAGGGGGAGGAAACAGAACTTAGAATGGTGCTCCAAGCCCAGTGTCCCCACTTCCGCCTCGGGATCCTTTAAGGATCCCTTGTAGCTTAAAGAACCTGGGGTGTGGGGGCTTGAAGGACATGCTTCATCTGGCAATCCACCTCTTCACCTAAACATACCTTTTTTCATGGATGCCTGCTCAGTTTTATCCCTAATTTGATGTTTGGGACACTTTCATAAGAAGGAAGTTGGCTGACATTTATGGCTTGTTTGTATTGACTCTTAAATACTATTTATTTCTGAAGTTGACATAAGGAAAATGGTAGACACCCAAGAGCTCAAGAAGTCAGAGTCAAGGAACGCTGCTGTGTCCTCTCTGCTGTTCACAGTTCCTGCTGTATCCCTAGGCTGCAGTGGGCTTTTCTACAAGAGGCGTTTTCTACATGGTCATCATTCCCTACTCATGGTTGTTCACATGATGTCATGACCTTCCAGTTTAGCTTCTGTGTCTATCAAGCACTTTTGGCAAGATTTTTTAGAGCAGAGAAAATGCAGCATATAATTGTGAAAGCAAAAGAAGCCACTTTTTCACTTGTGTATTTGTGCTATTCTGCTATACCACAGTGCCACCTCTTATGTAGCGGGAAAGCAAGAAAAGGAAATGCTCTTGTGTAGTGCTCAGATCTCAGTTTTGCAATGAAACCGAAAGCAGATACAGCGGTTCAACAGCCACGTGAAGAACAGTTCAGTGAGAAAGTGTTGTGAGCTATCTGTGGAGCTATGGCTGTACAATTACTTTCCCATTTTTAAACCTTTTAATTGTGGGTGTTTCCAGTTCCATTTCTATCAGTCTACTGCTGTAGCCATTATGTAAGTAGGAGCGTATGTTTTTATTTATTTATTAACATATTTGCCTTTCTTCATGAATCTGTTGGGACTGTGGATGAATGGAATGAGCATCTTGTATGTGGGAAAAATATGTAACCTCTACTGAGTGTTACATCTTTGAGTTTCTCTTTATATCTACTGAGTTGGTGTATGTTACAGCCTACATAAGGAACTTAAGCAATTTTAGCTCAAGCGAGGAATACTCATACTCCTCGATCATCACCATCATTTTGGGTATAGCAGTCAAACAATAGATGTGCTAACCAGGCTATTCTCTCTAGAAATACTAGTGGAATTTCTCTTTTAAACCCTGCACAGATTGCTGACATTTTTAGATATGAACAGTAGCAGAAGGAGAGTTAGAGGGTATATAAGAAAGAGAAAATCAGGCACAATTCGTTTCTGCAAGTTTGTGGTACTTCTGTGAAAGGAGCAGAAATTCTACTTTATGACATGCAGGCCTCAATGCAAATTTCCCCCAGAACTTTCCTGGATTGTAATCCCCCCACCCCGATTTTACTACTTTATAAAGTAATTTGTAGGCACTGTGGTGTGATGGTTAGAATGTTGGGCTTGAACTGGAGGACCAGATCCCAACTCAGCCATGAAGCTCGTTGGATAACCTTAGACCAGTTACCATCTCTCAGCCTACCCTACCTCACAAGATGGTTTTGAGGATAAAAATGGAGATGTCCCCATGTGTGCTCCCCTGAGCTCCTTGGAGGAAGGGCAGGATAAAACTATGATATGCTATATACATGCTTACTCTTCTGGCATTCATAAATGGACTCTTCTCCCACGCAGAGTTATTGAATATAACACCTCCTGGCATCCTGTTCAAAGGGAAAATTTGGGAGGATCTCACACACTATCAAGGCTAGGTTCAAAGTACGGGCTCCACTTTATTAAACCTGCAGTCTGTCACACAAGGAATTACAGAAGAGCTGGCTGGAACGTAGTCATTGCAACTTGAAAAGAATATATTGGCTTGCATTCGTGGGAACTGAAAATGTTTCTTTTTGTGAAGAGGATATACTAACATTTTAAAAACATGTACTAATCAAGTACCCTTCTGTAAACAAGCAATTTGAGAATGCTGAAAGATGGGATACTTTCAGCCAGACTGCAGATGGCTATAGAGATTGAGACTTGATGGTCTGTTGGCCTTATATAAAGTATCCTTCTGTTCATCAAAAAGCACACCCATGTTTCTGTTACTTGTTTCTTCAGCATTAATATATTTGATGATAAACTGTCTTATCTTCCATTCAAGACATCAAGGTGAAAGAAAAAGTTATTGTGAATTTTGCCACCTTGGTTAATGTGAATAGCCAACGGATGAGATGGCCAGGGACTTTAACAAAATAATTTTCACAGTCATTTATGACCAGAGATATTTTCCCAATAGCTGAGAAATATTGTACCCATCAGTATTTGGGAAGATGCCGCCCCTCTGAGTGAAAGATATGGGCAAAGAAAGTTTAGTGCCAGTTTTGCAGTTTGAATGGAGATGAAGATCAGAATAATAGAGGGGGAGAAAGGGAGCTTTGAGTTGATGGAAAGTAAAATATTTTGGCATGCCAGGGCCCTCTCTAGGAATTTGATGCAGGGATAAATGGACGTGCTGCTTTTCCTGTCGGAGTCTCTTTTTACTTTTAATATTCTATGTTTGTATATGCATGAATTAAAAAATAAAGACATAAATTTCTAGTGTTTTTCTTATCCAAAGAAAATTAAGCTCTGTAGTATGCCTCTGGGCTTCTCACTACTCAGGGATGCAATGGGCATTTAATGATACCTTTAAATGTCTTGTGTCTTTTCTATCTCTTGAAAGTCTATCTAGAGCAAGGGTGCAGAACCTCCTTCACACTAGGGCTTAATTCCATTTCAGAGAAGCCCGGGGGGGGGGGGTGCATTTCAGTGCTGGGTGGAGGCAAAGAAAAAAGGTGTGGGACCAAAAATGCCAGCATATTTTAGCTTAAAGCTCTTACTGACAGTAACTAAGCCTTAGGAAAGCATGCCAACATTTTAGAATGGGGAAAAAACTGCATGAAAGCCAGGAAGCCACTGATCAATTGGTAGTTGGGGGAAAGAGGGTGGGATCCGGAGAAGGGGTGTGGCCTTCTGGTGAACCTGAGAGGGATGGATGTGGCCCCTGGGCCTGAGGTTCTGCATCGCTGATTTAGAGAAACAATAAATGTTCTTCCCCCAGTTCTTCTACCACTCAAATATTGAGAGTCTCATCAAGTTGTTTGGAGACCAACAGTATTGAGTCTGTTCCTTCTTCAGAACTGAAGTTAACATTTTAAGCTTTTAAATTACAACTAAAATCTTGACCTGATTGAAGGGGAACTATTGAAATGTGAACTTGGACAAAGCCAAGTTAATACTTGAAAGGAGTGAGAATTCTTTGAACGCTTTGCTTCTGTTTTGATCCCTCATTACTGGACTAAACTCTCTCTAGATAAGGGTGATTTGCACCGCAGAGGATTATTCAGCCTCTGAACAACTTGATTCAAATCCTTTTGGCTACAAAAGTGGTCATTTGTATGAATGGCCAGAAAAATTGGTTTTTCTGCTTCTGAGCAGGCCATTGTGACCATGGGCTCAACATCATTGGCTGCTGTTGGTGGGGGCATGAAAACTCAGTGTGATGACATCACATCACATGGTGAATTATACTAGACATTGCAGGGAAGTGGAGCTGGGAACACTAGAAGTGGGTGCCATTCCTGCTGTTGGGTCTGTCTCTGCATGGAAATGGGAAGCTGTGGTGTGCAGTGGCTACCCAAGTGCCTGATTTCCATCCTTTGTTCCTTAGTATTGTTCTGTGGCTAGTTACGTACGATTGTGATCTGAACTGCATGTTCTTCTGAGCCCTGCAGACAGATGAGCTTTCAGGTGAAGTGTGATAAGCAAACTTTCCAGCCTCTCATATGGGGATCCAAAGTGTTTGAGGTTCCACTGGGAGGTCAGAGAAGGCGAGGGTGGAAGTGATTCTTGTGCAGTCTCCTTTTTGAACCCAGAGACAGGCTGGTAATAATGATCGGTCTTCTTTCTGCCCAGCTCCAGCTCCAGCTGTAGCATTTAGCAGAAATGCTGCCTTAGTTAGTAGAGAAACATTGCTTGAGAATATAGCAGTTGCAGGTTAAGTTATAGCTAGGCAAATCCTGTCATTCTCATTACTCTGCTCTGAAGTCCTCTGCCTCAAAGCCCTGCATCGCTGACCACAATTCCCATTGCTCATGATGGTTAGATTGGATCACCTTTCTTGGCAGGAGTGATGTGACGTGTGTTTCTGCTGAGCACTTCCTGGGGGGTTATAGAAAGATTACAGAAGCAAACGGATGGTTTGTTTTGTCTGATTCCCTCAAGCTTGACTCTTTAGTGATTACTCTAACCACACATTTTTCACATACATACTCTGACAGATTGCCAAAGGGGATATTTCTGTGCAGAAAAGAGTCAGGTGGATCTTTTGGTTGGGTGACAGAACGCCTGGATGTTATTTTTGCCGTTACCACTTCCATCGTGCATGATTGAATAAACAGCCCTCTTTCTTTATCTTTAAGCAGAGGGTAATGGGTGACATTAATTCACTTCTTAACATACTGGTTTTTAAAAAGAACAGGAGTAATACAGCATAGATCCTTAAAAGCTATGTTTATCTTTAAGTGTATGTTACCTTTGAATAGATCAAATGTTTCCTTTCCTTTTTATTGAGTGCTTTCCAGTACTGTCCTGCTACAACTTGTATATACAGCGTCCTGCATTGTTGCTATTTTTGGAACAAAGCTGAGCCTTAGATAACAAACAGTTAAGCTCTGTTCAGGCATTTGCCTGAACATGGGAGGGCTTAAAGTGGGTAGAGCAACGGGCCATGCATGGTGGCCCCACTCCCTACACTTCACAGTGTACGGGCCCCACCTCTCAGTTCAGACCTTGACATATTGAATTGGCAAGGTCTGAAAGGGGGTTCTACTTGCGTTCACTTGGACACAAGTAGAACTCTCCGTACAATCAGGAATCCTGGCCTTCCCCAGTTAGTGCAGAGTCCAGGAGGACTCCTAGATTTTGCACCTGGTCTTTTAGGGGGAGTACAATCCCACCTAAAACCAGTTGTAAACCTCCATCCAGAGTAGTTGATTTCCCAACCTATGGTACCTCCATTTTGTCTGGGTTAAGTGTCACCTTCACCCTCATCCCCCTAAAGCAGCCTTCTGACACTGGTTCAGCAGCCTCCTGGGATGTGTAGATGGATACTAGAGATAGAGCTGAGTATCATCTGCATATTGGTGACTCTTCAGCCCAAATCTCCTGATGACTCCCCCCAGAGGTTTCATCTTGATGTTAAAAAGCATGGGGGACAGGATGGTATCTTGTGGCTCCTCACAGGCTAATGGCCATGGGGTAAAATAGAAGTCCCAGCACAACTTCTGAGACCACTCCTCCAGATACAGAAGAATGCCATGGTTGATGGTATCAAAAGCCGCTGAGAGCTGCAGAAAAAATAACAAGATTTCACTCTTGCCATAGGTTCCCTGGCATTAGTCATTAACCAAGGCAACAAAGGCTGTTTCCATCCCATAACCAGGCCTGAAACCTGTTTGGAATGAATCTAAGTAATCAGTATCATCCAACACTGCTTGGAGTTGAGAGGCCGCCACATGCTCCAGCATCTTACCCAAGAATGGCAAATTTGACACAGGGCAGTAGTTATCTGAAACCATAGGGTCTATATTTTGTTTCTTCAACAACGGCCTCACCACTGCTTCTTTCAAAGTTGTGGGAACCTCACCGTCCCCCATGGAGGCATTGACCACCTTGGAGTTCCAGGTACCCAGCCCAACTCTGGCAGATTTCACAAGCCAGGATGGACAAGGATTTAAAGACCAAGTAGTAGGCCTCAGTCCTTCAAGCAGTTTTTCCACATCCTCAGGATGCACAAGCTGAAAGGTATCCATAACATGACTAGATGGTGCATTAGCCCTATTAATCTCAGACTCTGTCAAAACAATGGCATCCCAATTGGCACAAATACAAGTGACTTTATCTGCAAAATTTCTAGCAAAGTGCTCAGAGTGGGCCTTTGAGGGTTTGTGGTGTTATATTCCAGAGCCTACACCCAAGAGGCCTTTAACCACCCAAAAGAGCTGTGCTGGCCAACACTGAGTAGATGCAATGGCGGCGAAGTAACCACCATCACCACCACAGAATAAGATTGCAAATGGATTCTTATCTGTGTTTAATCTTATTTGTTATAAGTCCTTTGCCATTTGCGCACAAATCATCGACACAGTTGTTTCATTGCCCTCAGATCCTCAGAATACCAAGGAGCTGACACATTTCTATGACTAGGTTGAGGATGTTTGGTAATGATGATATCTATAGCCTGGGTTACTCATCATTCCAAGTGGTGACCAGGACCTTGGCAGGACCACTGGCTAAGCCTGTAGGGATAATACCCAGAAGACCTCAGAAATCCATCCAGATTCATCAGCCTCTGGGGGAGGACCGTCAAACTTGGTCCCCCACTCCTGTAGAGGTTACAGGTAGCGTGAAGGTCAAAACTGATCCGATATTTATTTATTTTTTAGCATTTTAGCTTTCTAAATTTTTGTCTTTGTTGTTTTAAATTTGTATTTTAAACTCCTGCACTGCTGCTAGGTTTTATTGTGGTTGTATTGTTATATTGTGGTTTTACTGTTCTATATATTTTAAATTGTTTTATTGTGTGTTGTTTGGTTTTAATTTTTGTGAACCGCCCAGAGAGCTTCGGCTATTGGGCGGTATAGAAATGAAATAAATAAATAAATAAATAAATAAATATTTCATTTCTATACCGCCCAATAGCCAAAGCTCTCTATTGGCATGGATAATAATCTATCCATGCCAATAGAGACACTACTGGCTCCCCTACCCACAGATCATTTTCTTCCTATCCAGCACAGAAAACCAAGTTCAAAGTGTTCCGTGCCAGATGTGTTGGGCCAGACATTATCTGAGACAGGTCCATGGTTGACATGATGGCCATGAAATCCTGAGGCACTTCTGACAAGGTAGTCTCGGCATGAATATTAAAGTCCCCTGAGACTACAAGCTTTGGGGTCCTCAGTACTACATTTGAGGGCCACCTCAGTCAGCTCAGGCAGGGAGACTGTTAGGCAGCAGGGTGAACTGTACACCAACAAAATCCCAATCCTGTCTTGGGTGCCCAACACTAGATAAACTCAAAACCGGCTGACTGTTGGGTGAGGTATCTGACCAGGGAGATGGAATCCCTATAGACCAAGGTTACCTTCCACCCCACGCCTCCAGTTGAGCTTGGTGCTGCACAAGAAACCCTGGTGGACACATTTGGGAGAGGTTACCCCCTTCCCCTTCCTCCAACCAGGTTTTGGTGACACAGGCCACGTCAGCATGCTCTTCAGCGATCAGGTCAGAGATGATACACCCTATTCTACTAGCTGACCTGGCATTTGCCAACAGCACCTTTGGGCTAGAGTGGGCAAGTCACCAAAATTACTGAGATTGAGAGGTGGATCCATTATTCCTTGGTGGGTTAACTGCTGGGTTGTTTAGCCCCTCAACAACCCATCAGTCTGGGTTTGCATTTCACGCTGACGACCTCCGATCAGGCTCATTGGAGGTTGTTTACAGTAAATGGAAGCAGCTCATGTGCAGCGTGCCTCCTAAATTAATTAACTTAACAATTAAGTTAATTAATTAAGTTAATTAACTTAATTGTGAGTTAATTAAGCCATGATTTGCCACCATGATGTGCAAACTGGCCCTCTGTCTTGATAAATGAACCTGACCAAAACATCAGGGTCAGATACTGAACAATCTAACTTCCACATATGAACAATGAAGTGAATAAATGCCTCACAATAATGTCTATAATGCCCCCTGACATTCTCTGGTGGAAAGCTTCGTGAACCTCTGTAGTTGTGGATCCATTTGTTACTCAGCAATGCCAATTGTAGTAGAGAGACCAATTAGCAGCAATGCCAATTAGCTGTCTATTATGCGAGAAGCAACAAGTGGGCAGCAGCAGCCATAACCGCTGCCAATTCAAAGGCTTCACTGCTCTACCTGCTAGCCAAGGACCATGCTTGTGCGCGCATGTGCGCTCTCTCTCTCTTTTAGGGACCTGCCAGCTGAATATTAAAACAAGCTCCTGGTATTCTCAGGGCTGCCATCCAGACCAGCACAGCTATTTCTTATGCGTGCTGTGAATGAGTTGCTTGTTTGCTTTTTACTTATCCAGTGACAGGCATAGACCCCCATGAAACACAGTTCAGAGATTTTTGATACTTTCCTAAAGGCACTGAAGCCAGACAAGAGGCCAGGCAACTACTCCAGGGCAAAACTATCAGTGAACAAATGCCATAGAAACATGATACAAGCAAGTGTTCCAGTGATTTCATTGCTTAACTTCTAAAATGTGCTGTGTGAAAGCTCAAGCCTATTTTGAAGTAATCCCTTCTGACATGAAAGGCTTCCCTCTAAATCCACATGTGCCTGGGTGTGTATATTGTGATTATTTGGCACATTCTCGTAGGTACTCTCCTATCCGTTATGACTTCATGTGTTCCAGGGCTGATCCAGGGCCAAATGAAACCTCGAGTCACCTCATTTTAGTTATATGATAAAGCTGAACTTTTATTCTATGTTCTAGAAAGAACCTTTTTTAAAAACAACAACGATGTAGGACTAGTGAGAGCTGGGCATACCTCTGCCATTCACTCCCTTCATGGCTGTGAGCAAGTCATTTTCTGGCCTTGCTTAACCTGTTATTGTGCTTCCTGCCATGTTGTGATGCTGGTGAAGAGCTATTTTTGTATAGCAGAAATGATAAATTCTAAATAAGGCACCTCAACCCCCAAACTGGAAAAACAAAATGCTTATTGTAATGTACACAGCTCCTCAGGATCCCTCAGTGAGGGTGACACTGGCATGGCATAACCAATATAGATTTATATTTACAAATAATACTCACATTGTCAATAATTGTATGGCTTTGTGTTTTCATTAGTCAGTAGATGTTATTCGGGGATCACATCAGCAGTAAAAACTGCTGGTTTGCCTTTGCTTGCCTTTAGCCTGTAGTTGCAAGACATAGTTTTGCCACAGATGCTATTTTAGGGAGAATCCTGGGAATGCTTCAGAAGTTGGATGCCCATGGAAGCCATGAGTCTTCCAATATGTACAGGTGTGTGCCTCAGGGAGCTCTGGCAATTTGGCAGCTTCTAGTGGCATTTGTTCACATCATACATACCGTATTTTTAAAAACCCATGTTTGTACGTACTACAGTATGAAACAGGTATATGGTGAAAATGTAATATGTGAAGCAGCTCTCAAACCCACTTTGGTATTTCCTTACTTCCCTTAAGGCAGTGGTTTTCAAAATGTCGACCTTTAGGGTGACCTTTAACATTGATTTGTTTGCTAAGAAATCTCTGGGTATCTCCCGAAATCCCTGAACGTATTCTGCAGCGCCATCTCTGTTTTAAGGTATCTGTAGTGTCATTGAATTGCAGGACTGGTATTATCCCATTATTGTAAATGCAGCATTCTGGGACCTTTGAAGCTTTTCATCTTCTAATGCCAGCCCTTATTTGTTTTCATAGGTAGATCCAGAGAAATGCCGCTATGCTGTGGGTAGTATCCTGAGTGAAGGAGATGAGAAGCCATCTGAGGAAGTGGTGCGCATGTTCCTGAAGTTTGGTTTCAAGATTATCAATTTCCCAGCTCCAAGCCATGTAGTCATGGCAACCTTCCCCTACACGACTCCACTGTCCATCCATCTGGCAGTGAACCGTGTCCACACATGCCTTGACACATACATCAAGGTAAGTGATCCTATGCAGCAAGTCTTCAGTTTTAAGCCAGCTGGTTAAAGTCCTCTCCTCTTGACTTTATGCAGATGGTACACATTGACCCAGTTTGCATGCAACAGTGGAATTGCGTGCTGCTGCCATTTTGAATATGCAACCTCCGATCAGCCTGACTGGAGATTGCTCCATGACCCGTGAACCTGGACACTAAGGGTTAATTGTGAGTTAAACAACCCAGAGTTAACGTACAAATCATTATAAGGTTAACTTTAGGTTGTTTAACCCACAATTAACCCTTAGTGTCTGGGTTTGCACACCATGGAGCAACCTCCAATCACAAGTTGTATATTTAAAATGGCAGCGGCAGCATATGCTGGAACATGCAGTGGCAAATCGGGTTAATTAATCCACAGTTTACCGTTATTACATTTGAACAGGTGTATTGGCCCCAGGAGTGTAACCACGTCACCTGTAGTGTTAGAACGGCCTAGAGATCCATAATGCTTGCTTAAGTTCATTATTGGTGCAATTCCCTTGCTAGGAAGCCTCTGAGCATGTGAAGATTAGTCAAAGGGCCAATAGCGCGCCCTAGCACATTCCATCTGGGAATGAACGCTAGGTGGTGCTTGCTGCTGTTATGCTGTCTCATTGCTAACATGTATGGTATAAAACCCATTGTACCCCATGGCTCTGGGCTCAGAGAAGCTGACTGATCCAACCATTGGGTACACCTGTGTGCTGATTGTACTCAATAAAGTGTTCCTTGTAAGTAAACCTGGGTCTGATTTATCACTATCTTGGCACCTCTAAATTAAAAGGTTGAAGCCCACGGCCGGGGAAACACAACAGGGCGTTTATCTTACATAATATTTTTTCAACTGGTCACATAGCCTGAATTCTTCTACTGTGGTTGGCTGTTAAGTAGGTAGCAGGCTATTTACCCTTAATAGCTTCCTGTTTGATGTTAAGGCCACAGAATCTTTTTCCACTCGGTATTGCAAAATCAATAGTTATCTCCTGGGATTAACTAAGTTAGTAGTTGTGTTTTTGTATAAAGCCTTCTACCTGGTTTGGAAGTGTTTGCTGTTAACATAATATGAGGTCAGCTTGTATTTTTCCCTTGCAGTTTTCCTCATCTCTACCAGTGAAAGACCTTTCTTTACCATCTTTTCAGGTATCCTAGAAGGGTTAGGGCTGATTTCTTACTAAATATGTATGAGACTGAAAGTTGCTTGCACTCATAATATAGCTCTTCATTTGGAAGGGAAGTATTGTTCAAAGGCAAAAGGGCACTGCAATTCAGTTCAGTTGCCAAGTAGGCTATACCCATCCTCCTTCTGTTCCCTGGAATACAAGTGGTCTTGAAGAGAAGATAAAGGAAGATTCAAACTTGAAAACAGTCATGGACTATAATGTATTTCATTGCCAATTAATGTAATAAAGGTAGACCATGAATGAGGAAATGTTGAGCTCTGGTTAATATATATACTTTGCTGAGTGAGTGCTCCCCGTTTCCTTGCCTTTTGAGCTGGAGATGGGCTATTATAGCTGATTATGTGATAGCCACATCTGTGTAATATCTGGGGAAAATGGACAGACAAAAATTATACTGCATCCAAATAACTCCTTTAGCCATCTGCAGCTAGATCTAAAATTTTAGAAGTTCAGGTGTGCTCACCTTGTTTGTGGCACTGAAGCACTCAGTCACAAGTATTTTTGTTCATTCACATGGCATATATGAAACTCCTGGGCAACAAGTCCAGCCTTGTGAAAAGCTATGAAATATGCCTCTATTCTGCTTTGTGCTTTTTGAGGATTGATGCCCAAGCATTAGCATATTGCTCCATGATTTGCATTGGAACAGCCAAACTGCCATTAAAAGCAATAAGCTATCTTGTCTATGCTGTCTGCAACTTGAATAACTTTCTCTGTCAGGTTGGCTGGGTTGAAGCACAGGTCTGAGATATTGGCAGACATTTGGAGAATATTTTGTTGAAACCTGCTGTCTTCCTGTGCTAGTAGCTCAATTGTCTCCTGGGCATGCTACCCTGTAGTGTCGATGACAGGCAATACCCCTCAGTTCAAGGGATAGCAGGGTGTATTTACAACATTTGAACATGGGCTTTCTTTGTCCCTAACTGTGGGTAAATGTACAAGCCCTGTTTGCTGATAACATGGGTGGTGGAGAGAAGAGGAAGGAAAGCAGTTAAATGTATGCTTGCTTTATGGTGCAGAGATGACATTTTGATGCTCCAGGAAAGGTCCTGGAGAGTGCATCTGTCACACAAGCAATGGAAACATTAAAGCCAAAAAGGGAGCTGCAGATTGTGCTGGGAACACCTGGTAGCTTTTTAATGAGAGCTGCCTTCCTGGTTTAAAACAATAAATCCAAAATCCTTGGTGCTTGTGTTTTTCAAACTGAATGAAGAACAGAGACTTGTCCTAAGCTGAAACTCTCCTCTTTCCACCAAGGAAGAAAGGAATCACAGACAAATGTTCACCAAATGTGTGATTGCTTTGTATATGTGCCTCCCTAGGGAACCTGAAACAGGAGGAGGTTTTCTTGCAAATTTTAATCATGGAGTTTCTATGGGGACAGCTCAAGATGGGCATATCAAAAAGGGAGATAGGTTGAGACTGATGTTGCATAGCCAAGCTGTGGGGCAAAGTAGGTTAGTCATTGACAGTTTTAGGTTCTCTAATCATTTGTTTACCATTTGATATATCCATTAGTAAATCTTGAAGAGGAGAGGGCATTTCCCTCATTTTATAGAGGCGAAACAGAAATTTGAAATGATATACTTGAGAAAGATAGTGTAAGGTAGACACGTGACTGTGTGCAAGTGGATCTGACAGTTTCAGTTCTGACCCAAACAAGAAGCAAATGAGTGGAGCAGAGATGAATGACTGAGGGGACGAGTAGTAGAACTATTTATTGTTTTAGGGTTTTTTTTTCTTCCTCGCCTTTTAATGATTTCCTGAAGGAAAGACCAGAGCTGGAAAATCCCAGGCACCTGCTTGCCCAGCTTCCTCAAACTTATAAGGTATTTTATTCCTAACATGTATTCATTGCCTTATAGTTAATAGCTCTCAGGGTGATGTACAACACAATAAAATCCATATAAATTAAATCAGAACATAAAACAATCAATAAAATACAGTTAAAAGAGGCAGCACAAAAGAAAAACAAATCAAAACTATCATGGAGATAAAACTACACAAAATAGCTGCAGAATTATAAGAGGATTAAAAGACCTGAAAGAATTAACATTTATTTGTCTGGTGCCAAAAAGATAACAAAGTAGGTGTTAGGCAAACCTCTCTGGGGAGGGTATTCCGTAATTTGGGGGCCACTACTGAAAAGGCCTCTGATCATGATCCCAGGGCTCCGGTAGGAAAAATGGGAAGAGGTGCTCCGTCAGACACTGTCACCCCAAACGGTGAAGGGCTTTATAATTTAACACCAGCTCTTTGAATTGGGCCCAGAACAAACTGGGAACCACTGAAAATTATACAATACTGGCATAATATGATCATAATGCCCAGTTCTAGCCAGTGCCCTAGCTGCCATATTTTGTATTAACTGAAATTTCTAGACCATCTTCAAGGACACCCCACATACAACACATCATAGTAATCAAAGTGGGAGGTTACCAGGGCATGGATCATTGAAGTCAGGCTATCTCGATCCAAATAGGGTCATAGCTGGTAAAAGACACTCTGTGCCACAGAAGACAATTGTGCCTCTAATGACAAAGATGGCTTTTCCAGCAACCCTGAGCTATGAACTTGATCTTTTAAGCAGAGTTCAACTCCTTCCAAAACAAGTTGAACATCACTCAGCTAGGGCTCCTTCACACAGAGCTTTTATCCTGCTATTGAGATTGCTCAATCACGGAAGTTTGTGGGCTCTTTAGATGATGCCGTGAACCTCCAGGACGTTGCCTGCACTAAAAGACCTTTATTCTGTTTTTAAATAGACCCCAGATAATGAGCTATCAAATTGTGCTGCTTGTGTTCCGCTTGAGTTCCCTTCGTGAAAAGAGGAAAAGCAGCAAGAAGAGAGCGAGATCAATGAAACATATGGAAGACTCAGATAAGGGGGAGGAGGAGGGGGAAAGAGGATGGGGAAAAGGAAGCACATGTAAAGGGTGCACGTGTAAAGGGAGTCAGTTGTGATCCTGCATTTAAAACAGAGGCAGAAAGCTCTGTTTTAAATGCAGGATTTTAGGCTGGTGTAGAGATGCTCCAAGACAGACGAACCACCCACTAACAGTACTTCTTGTTCAGTTTACTGACTGTCATCCAGTTCATTCCTGTGGCCAGACACTGATTGGGCAGTCCCA
Source organism: Heloderma suspectum (assembly GCF_057233095.1). NCBI lineage: Eukaryota > Metazoa > Chordata > Lepidosauria > Squamata > Helodermatidae > Heloderma > Heloderma suspectum. The sequence continues at coordinate 284,317,655 of NC_139459.1, forward strand.
CTGCACTTCCATTGGTGGCCTCTTCAGGAGAGGGTAGCATGAGCTCCTTGGCCTGGGCTGCTTCTTTTCTTTTCAGATCTATTTCCAGTCTTTTTAAGGCCTCCTTTTATGGTAATCAGGACCCATTTGCCTACTTTTCCCCTTTTATTTTACTTGAACCTAAGACTCTTGCAGGGCCAATGCACCCAGAATGCCTCAATTGCTGGTTATTGATTTCTGTGCCCTAACAGCGTGTTTCTGCCTCTAGTCCTGTGTTGACTTTATTTGCTTGAAGATACAGGAGGGAGGCACAGCAGAAATGGTGCATCACTGGGACACTGTAAAGTGTGGTGCCATTTAATTTTTGTAAAAACACCTTGGTTCTTTTTAGAGATAGAATGTTGATTTTTACAGTGATTAGATCTATATAAATATAAGCAAGAACAAACTTCCCTAGGTGGTTTTCATGCTTCTGTTCCTTGGGGGAAGAGGAGTAGAGCCATTTCGGAGAAACTGTCCAATTGCAATTTGCATTTCTCTTTTCCTTGCGAAGCCAGTTCTGCCAGTGCATCTCACTCCTGGCTGGAAACTCTTTCTCCTTCCCCTATCCATCATCTGCTTTTGAAAATGTGTGGCAGTTTGACATGAATGCCAACTAGAGACCAGCCTTGTCACTAGTCAGCCCCTTTACATTTGTCATTTTATTCAGGTTTGCGCCAGAGCCCTTGGAAGTCATAGAATCATAGAATAGTAGGGTTGGAAGGGGCCTACAAGGCCATCGAGTCCAACCCCCTGCTCAATGCAGGAATCCAAGTCAGAGCATCCCTGACAAATGGCTGTCCAGCCTCGTCTTGAAGGCCTCCAGTGTGGGAGAGCCCACCACCTCCCCAGGTAATTGGTTCCATTGCCGTATTGCTCTGACACTCAGGAAGTTTTTCCTGATGTTCAGTCGGAATCTGGCTTCCTGTAACTTGAGCCCATTATTCCGTGTCCTGCACTCTGGGATGATCAAGAAGAGATCCTGGCCTTCTTCTCTGTGACAACCTTTCAAGTACTTGAAGAGCGCTATCATATCTCCCCTCAGTCTTCTCTTCTCAAGGCTAAACATGCCCAGTTCTTTCAGTCTCTCTTCATAGGGCTTTGTTTCCAGTCCCCTGATCATCTTTGTTGCCCTCCTTTGAACCCTCTCCAGCTTGTCTGCATCCTTCTTAAAGTGTGGTGCCCAGAACTGGACACAGTACTCCAGATGAGGCCTAACCAGTGCTGAGTAGAGGGGAACTAGTACTTCCCGGGATTTGGAAGCGATGCTTCTATGAATGCAGCCCAAAATAGCATTTGCCTTTTTTGCAGCCACATCACATTGTTGGCTCATATTCAGCTTGTGATCGACGACAATTCCAAGATCCTTCTCGCTCGTAGTGTGGTTGAGCCACGTATCCCCCATCTTGTAACTGTGCATTTGGTTTCTTTTTCCTAGGTGCAGAACTTGGCATTTGTCCCTATTAAATGCCATTCTGTTGTTTTCTGCCCAGCACTCCAGTCTATCCAGATCACTTTGAATTTTGTTTCTGTCTTCCAAAGTATTAGCTATCCCGCCCAATTTTGTGTCATCTGCAAATTTGATCAGCATTCCCTGCACCTCCTCCTCCAAGTCATTAATAAAAATATTGAAGAGCACTGGGCCCAGGACTGAGCCCTGCGGTACCCCACTCGTTACCTCTCCCCAGCTTGAGAAGGTCCCATTGATAAGCACTCTTTGAGTCCGATTCTGTAGCCAACTGTGGATCCACTGGATCGTTGTTTCATCTAGCCCACTTCGAGCTAGTTTGCTCATCAGGATATCATGGGGCACTTTGTCGAAAGCTTTGCTGAAGTCGAGGTATATGATGTCTACAGCATTCCCACGGTCTACAAGGGAGGTGACTTGATCAAGTGTCAGATTCTTGTTTCCCTCCCGCAGTGTAGACTACTGGGAGCTCTATGTTTTGTTCCTGTTCACATGCCAGAGCAGACACTTTCAGACTACTGAGACTGCAGGAGGTCAGCCTTCCTGAGACATTGCTCCTGAATCGGAGATGTTCTCGCATCTCATGGCTGGTGTGGCAAATAGCATCTGCTCCCCTGGCACCTGTTGGAGAAGCAGGGAAAGAAAACAAAAGAGAAACTTTCACAGAAACAGGTGACCTGTGCACATTTTCTGATGGGAATATGTGTTGCCATGGAGACAGCTTCTCCAAATAGCTCCCCTCCACCTCCCCCAAGCAACTGAGGCGCGAGCAAGACATTTTTGCAGTGTCTGGTTTGAAAAGATTCTCTTAATGAGAGTCGTAGGTCAGGCAAGCTGAGTGAAGGAGACCCCCTTTCTGCTTCTTTGTCCCTGCAGGATCCACAGGGGAGGCAAAGGGGCTTATAAGAAAGACATATCTTCAAAGGGTCCCCATGTTGCAAAATGAAACGCAGGCTCTGGTTGCTTTTTTCAGGGGGAGAAGGATTCGTTTCAAATGGATCAGCTCTCTTCCTGGGGAAGCAGCTTAGCAACCCATTTCAAAATGGAAGGAGATGGAAAAACAGACAAAAGAAAAAGAGAAAGTCAAGGTGGAGTGGTGGAGAAAGGGGACGATGATGTCCAAGTGCAGCAGAATCTGAGCAGTGAGAAGAAATTGACATGGGAAAGGGATGGGAGAAACTCCCCAGCAAAAAACAACAAAGCCAAATAAGGGCTTAGTGAGCGAGAATGGAGGATAGAAACAGAGAAAACTAAGCTAGTGGAAAAGTGGATGAAGATGATAATAATGACAGGATTGAAAGTTTTGGGAAGGACCTTCAGATTAGTGCAGATAGCACCATGAGGCCTCCTTCTTATGTTATAGGGGCTGCTGGTCAAAAGAGAACTGCAGATAGTTCCAGCTACAGTATTCATACTTCAGTCTATAATCCGCCTGGCCTGGGAAGTCAGATGACAGCAGAGGGCCAATCTGGTTCTAGTTGGTTGGTAAAAAGCTCCTAGAACTGCTGTCTTCCCTTGGTCTGGGCAAGACACCATCAGACTACTGGCCCTCAGCTTGCCTGCCTGCCTTTCTACCCCCTGTCCAAGGCCTGAGTACCTGACACAGATTTCCACTGTTTTCCAATCTCTTCATGTCTTTGAACACTCTTATGCAATATATACAGAGTTGTAGTTACTTCGTCCGCTCTTTTAGAGGCACTATATAGTGGTTTTCTTGTGAAACTTTGCTATCAGAAGGATTGCAGTATATGCCCACCACAATTTCAGCAAGCTAAATTGTTATAGCACAAAACATGGAGGTTGTAGAGTTGCATTGTGCATTGGACTTTTCACTCTATAGATCAATAGATTCTCACCAGTCAGTGACTGCAAAAATCTCCACACAATGAGAAACTATGCTTATCTGAATCTAGCCTTAGAAAAAATGCACAAAAGTGCTCATTAAGAGGCAGGTGGTGAGACAAACTTAGGAGAGAGAGAGAGTTAAAGAAAGCAATGGTGGGCTTAACACAAGGGAATTACTGGACAAAATGAAAGACTGTGAGTCACTTTGGTTATGCTAGGCCTGTGCTAAAACACGGCTCACATGAATGGTCTTATAACGTGGGAGGTATAAACTCACTTGAGGCCATGACTTTGCTCTTCCGGGGGAAATTGCAGCACAATTCATTTATTTTTTTCTTGGAAGTGGGCTGGGAGCCACAATTTGCTGTGAGTTTGTGGTTCTCATGTTATACTGCTCATGTGTATAGACGGCTGAAGGAGTGTCTCTCCCCGCCCCCGCTGCCATTGGTGTATTGTCAGAACTGACTGTCAGAGGGGGAAGTTAGAACAGAGCAGGAAAATAGTTGGTGTCCTACGGTGTGACATGTGGAAGGATTTTGGGGGCATATTTTCATTCCTATGTGGGCCTCATTAAGGACAAGTGCTGTCATATTTTAATCTTTTTTTGTCTTGAGGGCATATGCTGGGTTATATGATTCTTGAAAACAAAACATAATAACTAAAGACTACATCTTAGGCAATATAAAACCCAGAACATGGAGCTCCATCACAAGAGGCAAAAATCACGCCCCTTACCGAGCTTTTTTCTTGCAGCGTTCTTCCAGAATCATGATGGGCACGATACACGTGCCTCCCCTTTTCCTTCCCCCTTGTTTTTTTTTTGGCTGCTCCCTTCGTGGGGGAAGTTCCATATGTTCTATTTATGTGGCCAGCAGATGGCAATGCAGCATTGCAGCATGACTGCCCTATCCAGGAAGTAAGCTTCCTTCACACACACTTTCATAGCGGCGTATATTTGTTACTACATTTTGAGCGAGTTAAAGTATTGTGAAATAAATCCAAAATATGGCAGGAGAGGCAGCAGAGTATGACGATGTCATGAAAATGACTCGCAGATTTCAGTGAGTAACCAATCTTGATGCCACTACAAATGCTCTATGTTAAGGAAGCTATGGTTGCTGTTGCTGCTGCTGCTGCTGTTTTAAAGGCACTGTATAATGGCATTCCTTTATATTTTGCATGTTTTAAATAATTTTGTTAAATCATCTGGGGTCTTTTTTGAGAGAAAGATGTCCAGTAAATTCAGTAAATCATCACCATCTTGAATTCTGTTTGGAGGACTCTAGTGCTCTTCTTGCACGTTTCATTTCTTATGGGGGCTCTATAAAGCAGGGAGCTCCATAGCACTGAAGCAGTGGGGATAAGATTACTGGAACTATCGGTCACCTGCTGAAATCAGCTCCTATTCTGCAGTCCTAATAGGCTGTTAAGAGTTCCGCAATGCAGCTTCTTCCATGAATCTCAGAATCTGTCCTTTCTGAAGTGCTTCACCAAACAAATGGGATTATAGTAGAACAGGATTCCTCAGATGGTAATGGCCAGACCATTGTGATGCTCTGTCTTCTTAACATAATCAATTAAATAAAATCAGAAAGGCCATATTCTGATAGATACGTTTCATATTTATGCTGGGATGAGCCACAAATGTTGAGAAATCCAGGGAATAGGGTCTGCAAGCCTTTCATTGATATGACAGCTTACATTTGCTAGCACAATTCTGTATGGCAGCCCAAATCACTACTCTGAGTTTCTTCAAAAGATGGGAGTTCTGAGTTTTTCATATTGTAAGTCTGATCCCCTGGCTGTTTATTGCAGCACAGGTACCTACTTTTGGTAGTTCACGTGCTTCTGAGTCTTCATGCTTGCTTCACAATATGAAGCAAGACTTTTTATGTAACTTGTATGTAACTTTTTCCCCTTGCTAAAAAAGTGAATGGATTTTCTTCAGATTTGAATGTGGTAGTACTTGTGTTCATACGGATACTCAGCTGCTTGAATTTAATGGCTAAACATCCAACAGAACTCATTTAGTGGTTCTTGAACAGGAGACAAATGATCCAACTGTACTGTTATATTGCATGTTAGAGTAGCAGTGGGTTCACATCAAAAAATTAGCATGTTCCCACTTTAATCCCATAGCAACTGTGCAACATCTTTTGCAGAGTGGGAAATTACTGGAAATATATATCAGGAAGCTAGGTTCAATCATGACTCTCTAGTGCATGTATCTTTGGTGTTCAGACGGTGAAAAAGAAGTGTACTGACTCTCATGTTACAAGGGAGAGGTAATCATACACCTGATTAGTTTAGATTAGATGTCAATTTGTATATGTATAATAACAGTAGAACAACATAAACAAAAACATAGGCATCTGTCGTTATATAAAAACAGCAATCAATGAAATAATACATTCTCCAGATGGCAGAAATATGAACTGCTTTTGTGTTGAACTGCAACTAGTTATTAAAGTGCAGTTGTACCATGAAACATGAGATCTTTGGAGAAGCTGGGATCAGCAACATCTACCTTCCAAAGGCTAAGGAATCTAAGAAGCTCAAATCTGGGCTCATTTGGTCCATTTGTGTGGCACCAATGGAAATATATCCAAATCTTGTCAGTGGTGTCGTTCCCAGTTGTTGCACCATTCCAGCTTCCTCTTGCGGTGGTCATTATAACTTCAGGCATGCCTGGATGCTCTGGATTTTCTGCAGATCTGTCCATCTGGCATTTGGCCCAGGGATGACTTTGAGATTGCTTTTCTTGCTCTGATCAACATTTTGTGCCTTGAAATGAACAGAGCAAATTATGCCCTATTGAGTCCATTGGGTCTTTCAGTGGACTTTGATATTACTAATTATGAGGTACTGATAGCATACCTGCAGGACCTGGTGAGAGTTTGCGGAAGGGTCTTTGGACACTACATACCTAAGAGATTACTTCTTTCCTTTTATCCCTTTAAAATCTCCAAGGATGGCTGATAGCAACTCCTTGATATTCTGTGTGTGTGTGTGTGTGTGTGTGTGTGTGTGTCCCCTTGGAGATTCATCAAAGCCCAGCCCAGAGATTCTTCCAAACAAATTATAAAACACTTCTATTTTTGTTACCTTTTAGCAGCAGCCTTTATGATGTGATTGGGATGGGAGGTGGGAGGAATTGGTTGAGGTTTTAATAAGGTCTGGCTTTTGTGAGACTTGGTTGTTTACAGTTTATATTTTTTAGAATCTGTTTTTATGTTTTGATTATGAACGTGTTATAACCTGCCCTGAGCCTTACTGAAAGAGTAAGATAAAAATCAAATAAACACATTTCATATGAGAGGAAACCGACTTGGCCTGTCTGTGGACACACACTGCAGCCGAGTGACAGAGCGGGAATGGATGTCAAGTTTCCTTTGATAATTTTAGCGTTACTTATTCTCTAGCATGAAGCCCAACAAATGGTGGGAATGTGTGCGAAAATGTTCTCTACTGCTTACTTTCATCTGACTGCTTTTTCACATCTTGCAGTATCCATTTTGAGTATCTCGGTTCTCTGCTGCTCACTTTAATTCACTTGCTTTTTCACATATCTCGCAGCATCCGCAGTGAGCCCCTTGGTTCTGCGCTGCTCATTCTTTTTAGCATAGGTGACCACATTTGTGCTTAGCATGTACTTCACTTGTACACTTGAACCCCTCAAATGCTGTAGGGCAAGTGGCTCTTGGATTACTGCAGAACCTGCCTTAGGCCACAAAAAGGTAAGTAGTTTAGACTGAAGTATGGGCCAGTTGGTTGCTAGGCAACCTTTTTATATTAGCAGCAAGGTAAGCACAGCACCCATTTATGAACTGGAGCTTGGGCTTTGTAATCATACAAAGAGGCATGGGAAGAGAGTGGGCATTCATTTACTGTGATGTAACAAAGGCACTGAAGCCTGTATAGTTAGAAACGTTGCTATAGGTTTTCTTGCTAGTTACAAAAGGCAAAGGGACATTTTAGGGTTGTGAAAGGTCACAGATCCCCCAGACATAATATGTTACCTTCCCCTATGTTCCTGACAGTAGCAATCTTACTCAGGCTAGTGCAGTTCAGGACAAGAGGGGTGACAAATATGTAGACCAAGAGACAGCCATATTATCGTAGAGAGAAACTTCGCTATATTTTCTTAGCTCACAGAGAGTGGGTACAATACTTGATACTTCCAGTCAAATTTTATGTATTTGTTAAAGCGTTGATTGAGAAGCACCAATGTACTGGTATATGGAACGAAGATGGGAGAAAATGTCCGCCAGCTACTCAGATCCTGTCAGTTCTAGAAGCCAGCTCTCTTCTCCTACCTGCCAAATTCTCAGAATATCAGGTCATGGAATGCAAATGAAAGCTTCTCTAAAACTTCTCTCCCAGGATGAACATTTTATTGGCATTTTGAGCAGGTTATTAAATGACAACCTGCCATTTCAGGGAGCATCTACTCATGTTCTAAGTTTAATTATCCCTCTGTAGCAGTCTCAGTGTGGCTACCTGTGCACACATATGCAGTGTGTGTGAATGTCTCCACAAAGCAAAACAAAAAAACCATACTTTTCACTGGAAGGCCTTTATGGCTCTGTAAATTCTGTCCGGTAGCAAACTGGACAGCTTGTGAGGTGTTTTAATTGCTTTCTAGCTGAGAAGTCCATCTGTCGGTGTTCTCTGTTGTGGATGCCATAGTTACAAGCCACATCTTGCTGGACAGGTGTTTTTTATTTCACTCTCCATAATCAAAACTGACTCCAGTTTGGCCTTTTTATTGCAGAGTTTAACAAAATGCCCAAGTCTTGGAAACCATGTAGTATTGTTCCTCATGCTAAAGATATGAAGGGCTTCACTCAGTTCTGCTGTAGAGACTTTGAGTGGAATTTGGTGGTAAAATTGAGTTTCTGCCCATAGAGGAACCAAATCAGACAAAAACCTGGATTTGATGGAAGGTAGTGAATTATGTTATGGACCTAGAAGGCTTGCCTGATATTGTAAGCAACACCATACATGTTTGTAAGTGTTATGTACCAGCATAGCGTGAGATGTCTTGGTATCATTTCAATAGAGGAAGCCTCTATGCATTCCTAACACAATCTACAGCATAGTTGGGCAGCATGTGGGCCTTGCTGCCCCTGTTGCAGCCACCACTGAAATTTGCATGTGGTGGAAAAAACATCGGACTGCTAAGCAAGCCTAAGGCAGTCATATTTCCCTTGTTTTCGAGCAAGATTTGGCCTTTTTATGCTTCTGTAGCAGTTTGCTACCGAAGCCTAAAACAGCCAAATCTTGCTTGAAAACAAGCAAATTTGACTGTTTCATGCTTCCTTAGCAGTTTGCTGGTGAAAATTGGTAGCAAACTGGTGGGGGTGTTTTCTGGTGCCTCATGGAGGGTGGCCCATGGGGTATCCAGGGGTGGGGGGATGGCCCCTGGACCCCCTGAAGTTGACCAGCCCTGACCTGTAGCATCATAGAAGCCTTTCTTAACGTTATCATATAGACCATGCTAGGCATGTGCAGCAGCTTTCTGTGTTGGTATTACACAAAGGCTACTATGCCACACCAGTACAGGAAGCATTCCTGGCACCGTCAGATTAGGAAACCATCCACAGAGGCCAGAATCCACAAGATCCTGGAAATTTTGCTCCATTTGCAAAGGAAGCAGATAGTTCAGCAAAGTTTGAGATGTAAAATTAATCCAGTGTGTTTTTTTCCCTTTGGAGAAGTACTGGCTGGTTTAGCACATCTGTTATCTGATTGTGGTTTAATCTGGCTTTTGGAATGAATGTTAATCCAGTTTTGAACTTCCCTTTTTAATTGTTACTTTGCTTGAGATACAATAGTTTAGACTGCAATGAGATCATCTACAAATATTCTTCACCACATTTAAGGACATATGAAATAAAATTATATCTGAAGAACATCAGAGGTTGTTGTTTGTGGCTATTCTAAAATTTTAAAATGTCAGTTGCTTTGGTAGATCGTATGGAATTTGCCCAGAATTGTTATAAATATAGGAATGTCTCATATTGGTGTAGTGACAGTTTGTTGTATTACATATAATGCAGTCAGACAGAAATTCTCTTCCACCTTGAAAGTTTGGTTGTACATAGTTAAATATGGATGTTGTAACAAGGGGAAGTTTCCACCAAAAAAACTGCCATCTATGTCTGATCCAGATATTTAAGTGGCTTAATTTAATCCTCACTAAGCAACACTATATCTAATTAATAAAATAATATTATGCTCACTCCATTTCTCCAAGCAGTGAAAAGTTCCAGGGGCACAGCAATTTCCAGGTTTCATTCTCCTTTGGAAGGAGATCATTGGAGTCTTGTTGGCATTTTCTAACATTTGTGTTGATTTACAAATATACAGGTTGTGCAGGTTGTTGCCACCAACTTCAACAGCTTTAAAGGGATTTAAGACAGATGAATGGAGAGCGAGGCTATCCATGGCTACTAGTCATGATGGCTATATATTACCTCCAGTTTCAGAGCCAGCCTGCCTCTCAGTGGCAGTTGCTAGGATCATAAGCGGGGTGCTATTGTGCTCATGTCCTGCTTGTGTGCTTCCCACAGGCATCTGGTTGTCCACTCTGGGAACAGAATGCTGGACTTGATGGGCCTCTGGTCTGATCCAGCATGGCTGTTCTTATGAAGCATTACCACAGTCCTGATGGTTATACTTGATAGAAGTAGGATTTTATCATATAGTTAAGACTTTTTTCTGGCCCTGAGATGTCAGAATGGTTCAAATGTTTTATTAGCAGTTTTTAAGAAGGCAAGAAATTCTGGTGATATAGGGTGAAATGTTCACTTCAGAAAGTGTTGGCTGTGTGTGAATTCCAGTAGTTTTGTTTTACTTGTATTTGTGGCTCTGCAAATTTGGGGAAGGGTTGTAGCCCAAAGATCCCAGGTTCGGTCCCTGGCATCTCCAGGTAGTATTGGGAAAGACTCCTGTCTGAAATCCTGGAGAGCTGCTGCCAGTCAGTGTAGACCGGGGCTGGGGAACCACTGGCATCCAGGCCAGATCTATCCTGCAGAAGGTTCCCATCTGGCCCTTGGCCCCTCCTTTTCAGCCTTTTGATCCTCAGCAGCCTGCTTCATTTACACACTGGGCTAGGAGTTAGAGAACCCACTTTCTCCTCACCCAGCACAGAAGCTGCCATAGGAAGGGTGCGTGTGTGCACATACACTAAATCTCAGATAAAAATATCATCATTTGTTTGTATCCTACTTTTCCCTCCAAAAGGAAACCCAAAATGGCTAACAACAAAAACATTGAGCAGGGGGTTGGACTCGATGCCCTTGTAGGCCCCTTCCAACCCTACTATTCTGTGATTCTATGAAATACAATAATATCAAATACAATATCAAAAGATAAACAATATGTGAAAAATTATCTGACAGTAAATATGCTGCAATTAATCTATAAATGAATCTTTAATTCAAGACTCCAAAACACCATTTATACAAAATTTATAAACAATACATCAACAGTCAACAAGGGCTGTTGTAAAATACAACCCATATTTTATCCCAAAATATACACTTACACCCTGCTCCAGCAGGTAATATACCAAAACATTTGCACATACCATTAAGGGAAACAAATCCACCCTATCGCCAGTAGAAGCCAAGAGAAAAAAACTAGAGACAACCAGTTAACCAGACAACCTGTGACAACCTTTCAAGTACTTGAAAGGTTGTCACAGAGAAGAAGGCCAGGATCTCTTCTTGATCATCCCAGAGTGCAGGACACGGAATAATGGGCTCAAGTTACAGGAAGCCAGATTCCGGCTGAACATCAGGAAAAACTTCCTGAGTGTCAGAGCAATACGACAATGGAACCAATTACCTGGGGAGGTGGTGAGCTCTCCCACACTGGAGGCCTTCAAGACGAGGCTGGACAGCCATCTGTCAGGGATGCTCTGACTTGGATTCCTGCATTGAGCAGGGGGTTGGACTCGATGGCCTTGTAGGCCCCTTCCAACCCTACTATTCTATGATTCTAATACAGGATACAAAGAGCTACCATAACCCCAAGCCCTTTCTCATTGCAGCTTAATACAGAGGCAAAAAAAAAAGGGGAGGTAGCCCTCACTATTCTCATGCAAAATGCACAAATCAGAGACAAAAATGCACAAAATGGTCGTAATTTTAAAGCCCAGCCTGGAGTGTGTTCACAAGGTGCAGACGACACACTTCCTCCAGGCTTCATGCTCCAGGCGGGTCTACCTGGGAGTCAGCTGACCTCAGATTTAAATACAAAATCAGTCAGGGGGCGGGGAGGGGATTCATATGGTCCGTAACCCCACTCCTTCACTGCCACTGTTGCTGTATTTTAAGAATGAGTGATTTTTGAGCTTCCCCCAACTCTTTGAAAATCACTTCAAAGCTCGTTTTGGCTAACTCTCATTTTCGACCTGTTTTTTGGCTCGTTCAAATGGGAATTTTCCCCCATTGACTAAAGCGTGAAAATGTGTATTTTTGAAAAATCTGCATTTTTGGAATGTAATCGCAAATTCAGCAATTTGCCAATATTTCTAAAACAAGAGCACTTGCTTGTGTTTGCATTCAGGATTGTGAATGGGACATGTTCACATGATTTGTGAACAGAAATGAAATTCTCATACTTCCCTGATTTTAAGTGCTTGAAGAGGGAGACTTAAGTTCTGATTCCAGATTAGAATAAAATTTACAATGTAAAAATTAGTTGGGGGAGTTCACTGTATAGAATCCAATTATATTGGTAGTACTTCCTCTGCATGAAATGGTAGAAAGTCAGGTTGCTTACGTGTAACTGGAGTTCTTTGAGTGGGCATCTGTGCATTCGCACATATGGGTGAATAACATGCTTATGTACCACATATGTGCCTACACGGAGCCTCAATTCGGGAAACTTCTATAGCTGAGGAAAAATTGGTGGGAACCCTTCCCCCAACAATCATTGTGCATACTCCAATGGGTTCCCACTCAATCCCTCAGTTCCAAGGAGACTGCCAGTTGTGGCCCCCTAGCACCAAGGAACCCAGGTACCAATGCCAACATGTCATTGACACTGAAGAGGAGATGATGGGAGGGTTGTGTGAATGCACAGATGACCACTCGAAGAACTCCAGTTACAGGTAAGCAACCTGACTTTCTTCCTCATGGTCTCTGTGCATCACACATATGGGTGAATAACAAGCTTATGTACCAGGAGGTGGCTTGGTGTCCTCATCGAAGAACCTCTGACAACACCATGCGGCCAAAAGAGCAGTCTCTGCAAGCTTGAACATCGAGATGCTAATGCTTGACAAATATGGAAGGGGTGGACCAGGTTGCAGCCCAACAGACATTTGGTATCGAAACCTGTCTGTCAAACGCCACTGTTGTTGCTATTGCTCTAGTCGAGTGCATTGTGACTGGATCAGACAAGTCCAAGGACTCCATTCATAAGCCAGCTGAATAGCTTGAACTACCCAAGATGCTAAGTGCTGGGAAGAGATGGAAAGTCCCTTCTTAGATCCCCCATAGCAGGCAAACAAATGCTGGGATCGATGAATGACTCCATTCTCACTTTATAGAATGCCAAAGCCCTGTGAACATCCAAGGCGTGCAGCGTCTTTTGTATCGGCATTGAGGGTGAGGTGAAAAAGGCGGAAAGAACTATGTCCTGACCCAAATGAAAACTGGAAACTATTTAGGCAAGAAAGCAATATCAGGATGAAGTACTACTTTTCCTTATGAAAGCGTAAGTAAGGAACATCTACTCGAAGGGCACACAACTCTCCAGAGTGTCATGCCGAAGTAATGGCCACTAAAAACACTACTTTCAGGGAGAGAAGATGAAGATCTGCTGTAGCAAGAGGCTCAAATGGTTTTCTGGTAAGCACATGCAGAACTACAAATACACTCCATACTGGCACCAGAGGTTTCACCAGAGGGGCCAGATTCTTAACTCCTCTCAAAAACTGATGGACAAGAGGATGTGAGAAAACTGAAAATCCTTCAGAACCAGGACAGGAAGCCAAAATGGCTGCTATATAAACTCGAAGAGAAGAACATTTAAGTCCTTGCTCATGAAGCGACAACAAAAAACGTAAAATGTCCTGAATAGAACAATGGACCAGGTTGAATCCATTGTCCCCAGCAAAAGCTGTAAAGCATGTCCACTCGCTAGCATAAGATTTTCTGGTGGCAGGCTTCCTCACTGCCTCAAGATCAGCCTGGAGTGAATCAGGTAAGTTCATTCGATCTATCGTTGGATCCTCAAAGCTGTGAGATGTAAGGTAAGTAGATCTGGGTTCCTGGACAAGAGGGTTGGTGTCGATGGAAGACGAAGATAGTCCCCTCTGGACTGATGCGGAAGCTTGGTAAACCAAGGCTTCCTGGGCCACCATGGTGCAATCAGGATGCCCTCTGTGTCATCCTTCTCCACCTTTACTACCACCCGGTTGAGAAGAGAAAGTGGTGGAAACATATAAAGGAAGCATCCACCCCAATCCCTGTGCGAATGCGTCTCCCATAGACCGTGCACCCCTGCCTGTTTGGCTGCAGAAGCTGAGGCACACCACATTCCTCTCTGACCCAAATAGGTCCAAAACGGGAAGTCCCCAACACTGAAACAAGTGGTTGTGGATGCTCAGATTTAGCTCCCATTCCTGAGACATTTGGAAGGAGTGACTCAGATGGTTGGCCAAAATGTTGTCTTCACCCGCCATGTGAATTGCAGTGAGAGAAATGGCCCTGGCTATGCACCATTCGAATATCTGTATCGTAATTCAAATCCATGGTACTGCGTGAGTCCCACCCTGTTTGTTGAGGTGGAACACCACCATCATGTTGGTGGATGCAATCTGGATGTGGCAGGCATGGAGGACCACTTGGAAAACCCTCAGGGCCTTGTTGACATCAAGAAGTTGTAGATGATTGATGTGAGTGCTCGCTTCCGCATTCGACCAAAGTCCTTGCACCCTTAGATCCCCTAAGTGCACACCCCAGTCTTGTAGTGAAGCATCCATCATGACAATCAACATTGGATTGGGAAGCTGGAACTTCTTGCTGTCTTGCAGGAACGCCCTGCAGGAGGTTCGCCGACACTGTCCACCAATGAAGGGATGCTTTGACACGAGAGGGGAGCTGTAACTTGACCCTTTGTGTATCCTGTCCTAGGTCAAATGACCTGATGAACCAGTTCTGCAATGTCCTCATGCGGAGGTGTCCATACGGGATCACCACTGTTGTAGCTGCTATGAATCCAAGTAGCTTCTGTATTTTGTGAGCCCGCATGGTATGGCAAGTTGGAACATCCATTGCAAGCTGAACTAGCACTCTTGCCCGATCTTGAGGAAGAAATGCCCATCCCTTCAAAGAATCTATAGAAGCTCCGATGAACTGAACAACTTAGGATAGCACCAGAACCAATTTCTCTGTGTTCACATGCAAGCTGATACAAACCGAGGTCTCCCAGCAGGTCCAGTGTGAGAAGAATGACCTTCCGTAAGCAGCTCTTTGACTGAGCAACGAGGAACCAATCATCTATGTAAGGATAGATTTGGACCCCCTGAAGTCTGAGATGGGAGCACACCACAGCCATACATTCCGTAAAGGCCCTTCGAGCCATTGCGAGCCCGAAAGGCAGGACCTGGAATTGGTAAGCCAGACCGCCGACTGTAAACTGGAGAAAATGCTGGCTGAACTCCTCAATTGCAATATGAAAATACGCGTCTTTCAGGTCAGTGGTTGCAAATCAGTCTCCGATCTGCAGCAGGGGAAGGATTGAAGCCAATGTGGTCATTCTGAATTTTCTGGGTGGGATAAATACATTGACCCCTCTGAGGTCCAGAATTGGGCAAAGCCCGCTGTTCCAGAACTGTTCCAGAATTGGGCAAAGTACCTTTTCGGGTACCGCAAAGTAGCAGGAATAGAAGCCCTTGTGCAGCTCCATCAGGGATACCCGCTTGATTGCACCCTTCGCAAGAAGCTTGTCTACCTCTTCCCGGGGTAGTGGAGATGAAGGCGCTGTTGTGATGCCCAAGAAAGGAGGGAGAGTGTCGAACTTGTGTCGAACTTGATTCTGTAACCTTGATGAATAATAGTGAGGACCCAAGAGTCTGTCGTTATTCTCTGCCATGATGGAAAAAAAGCTGTGAGACAGGAGCCGAAGAGGGGAGGGTGATCCAGGAGAAGCAGTGGCGCAAAGGAGCAGTGAAAGACATTGTTTCTTTGTATAGTCAGGCCTCCTTCAGGAAGACTGGGAGCATGACGTCGAAGCAAATCAGCATTTCTGTTGGGAGCCCTGCTGCTGTTGCCCAGGGCGATCCAGATGAGGTTGAGACTGGTGGAAAGTCGACTGTCGGTACCAGTGGCATTGTCTAAAAGGTGGTTGAGCTTGTGAGAGACCCATCTTCCTTGCCTTCTGAATAGTGTCCATGGCCTTGTTGGTCTTGGAATTAAATAAACCCTCGCCATCAAAGGGGAGGTCTTCAATCCAAGAATGTGCCTCCCGTGCAAGGCCTGCCGATCTCAACGAGGCATGTCTGTGAAGCACAATGGCTCCCACCATGGCTTTGGCATTGCAGTCAGCTTGGTGCCTGGCAGTATTGATTTGTTGCCTCGCTACCTTCATGACCTCAGATTGAAAAACCTGTGCCAATTCATGCTGATCATCTGGTAGGTAGTCACAGAGGGAACCAATCTTCTTCCACAGAAAAAGCTGGTAACAAGCCATAGTCACCTGATAATTCATAACCCGTGGTCCAAGAGAAGCAGAGGAGTAGATACGCCTCCCCATCAAATCCAGTCTCCTGCCTTCCTTGTCTACCGGAGAAGAATGCACCCAATAAGACCTGCCTTGTGATGACTCCACAATAACTGAATTGGATAGAGGGTGAATGAATAAAATTCTTGCCTTCTCCTGGATTCTACACATGGCCTCCAACCATCTAGAGGTTGGAGTCATGGAAGAGGGTGCCTTCTAGAAGAGTTGTACCATCTGCAATAACGTCAGAAGAAATGGAATGGCGACCGGAGTACTTGCGTTGGTATGGAGAACATCGAACACTGGATCCTTATCTCACTCCAAAGGCTGTTGAGTCTCAAGGCCGAGTGATTGGGCCGTCCTTGAAACCTGTTCAGGGAAATGACCCATATCCTCTGAAGGTGAGGATGGATCCTGAGTGCACACAGTGATATCGGGTGATGAGAGCGATAATGCAGCGATCGAAACCAAAGCTGAGTCAGACTGGTAATCCTCCTTTGGGGAGCAGGAAGAACCCTGCTGAACATCTTGTTCATCGGGCCTAGACTCATGGCGCAAGACTCATCCTGTGGGAGTGGAGAAGGAGCTCTGCATCCATCCGGTCTCTGCTTAACTAAAGACTCCGGAGCAGACTTCTGAGGAGGAAGTAACGAGCACCATGGGGCAGGCATTGGTAACACTGAAGGAGGCTCACTTACAACTGGTGGCGGCAGTGGCATGAAATCTCCTGAGCCGGCAGCTGAGATAAGGAGGCCGATGGGGAAACTTCCTGGTGGTGTCGATAAGCATCAGGATAAATATAATGTCCATAAAGATACAGTAGAGGTCGATAATAATTCCAGTCATCCCATTCCCTGGAGGACAAGACTAGTTTGATTGTCTCTCCCAATTGGAGTGGGGAGAATGGGATCTCTCTCTGCAGAAACACCAGTGCCCCTTCACCCCTGTGGGAATAGGCGGAGTAGCCCGATTGTGGGGAAAGTTTACTACAATGAATATGCACCAGAGGCAAGCTGACATCCCCTTGATCCTGAGTCGGTGTGGAGTCTCTAAGTTTCCCTTCCAACATGGAAGGTATGGGCGGCAGTACTGAGGTCGATGCCGAGGGCACATAGGCCATTGGAATCGGCGAATCTAGCATCAGAGGTGGTGAGGGTAGCCAGGCAGGTGTTCCAGCCGCGGAAGTATCCTTTTTTTACTCCTTCCCTTTCTTCTTTTTCTTCCTTGCTTTGGAGGGATGAGAAGACCTTGACTTTTTCGACAACTTTTTTGCAAGAGAAACTGCCTGGGGTTGGAGGGTCAGAATGGCTCGTGGCTAGAGCTGGAGCTGACTGGGTAGGCGGAATCACCGGTTTGTCCGAAACCTCCTTTTGAGGAATCTTGTCTATGCCCTTAGGCCAACTTCCAGGCTGCTCTGAGCCTGGCGCCATGGACCTTTTGGGGTGTCCACTGCCTTCAGTGCCTTCTCCCAAATAATTGCTTACAGTCTATCAGTGCAATTTCTTCTCACCTGCTTACTAAACAACAGGCAGTGGTGGCAGACCTCCATGATATGGCCTTCACACAGGCAGAGAAGGCACAGGGAGTGACTGTCCATGGGCAGTAATTTCCCCTCATAACAAATGCAGTTCCAAAAAGGGGCCTTAATGGCCACACGCCCAAAGGTGCCACACAATCAAAGGATCGCAATGACCGAAACAAAAATAAAACAAAAACGAAGAACAGTGAAAGACAGAAAAAAACTGGAGAGAGAAAGACAGAAAAAACGAATAACTTTCTCCTCAGCCAAAGCCTAATGGGAACTCCCTTCAATCGAGTTGCTACCACAATGGTGGTTGACGAAGAACTGAGGGATTGAGCGGGAACCCATTGGAGTATGTGCAGTGGATGGTGGGGGAAGGGTTCCCGCCAATTTTTCCTCAGAGTTTTCCAAATCGAGGCTCTGCACAGGCGCAGAGCCTATATGTGTGATGCACAGAGACCACAAAGAAAAATTCAAGATTCTGGAATTCCTTCATGTATTTGATAGCATTTTGAGAGAGAGAAGTACATTTGAAAAAGGGGATATCACAACAAAAGAGAAACAGAATGTAGGGTGTGTGTGTGTGTGTGTGTGTGTGTGTGTGTGTTTTCATACACGCACAGAGAAGGGGTGGCCATGCCTACTTTGGGCACTGGCTCCAACCCTACCCACTGCTGATTTGCAGCCCCCAACAAATTACCCCAACCAATTATCCCTTGCCATAAAAGAGGTTGCCCACGTCTGGTGTAGATAATGCTGAGCTAGATGGACCATTGGTGTAACTTGGTATAAGTATCTTCTTATGCTCCCAGCCATCGACTTGATTGCACCTGAGTGCCCTCTCCAGCACTGTAGAGCCTGTTCTGCTCCCTGGTATACTGGGGAGCTGTGGTCAATGAAACAGACTGGACGTCGGCTAGAGCGCAAATGGCGCAAGACTCAAAGTGAAGATGACCGAGCACACTCTAGAGTGCATAATCGTGCCTACTGCGTGGCAGTGCGGGCAGCAAAGAAGATTTATTTTGCTGCCTCTATTGCGTCCTCAAGTAGCTGTCCAGCGGAGCTCTTCTGGGTGGTCTGGCAGTTGTTAACATCTTCCCCAGTAAATGGGGCCCTGGCCCTGTTGAGGACCCGCTGTGACCTTTTTGCATCGCACTTTGAGGACAAAATCGCTTGACTCTGCAGTGAACTTGATGCTGTTGTTAGTGCAGTGACGTCAAGGTGTCTGATACCACCATCTGCCCGATTTTGTGGGATCAGTTCCAGTTGTTACAGCCTGATGATGTGAACAAGATGCTTGCAATAATGTGACCTACCACGTGCCCTCTTGATCCCTGTCCCTCCTGGCTAATAAAAGCTAGCCGAGGGGGTATGACTTGGTGGGTCCAGGGAGTGATAGATGCTCCCCTATGGGAAGGGGTGTTCCCTGCTGTCCATAAGGAGGCAGTAGTGTGGCCACTCCTGAAGAAGCCCACTCTGGACCCAACGGTATTAGACAACTACCACCCAGTTGCAAATACCCCTTTTCTAGGAAAGGTACTTGAGAGGGTCGTGGCAGACCAACTGCAGGCACTCTTGGAGGATACTGATTATCTAGACCCATTTTAATCTGGGTTTCATCCTGGTTACGGGACTGAATCAGCCTTGTTTGCCCTGATGGATGACCTTTATCGAGAAAGTGACAGGGGGAGTGCAACCCTGTTAACTCTGCTCCATCTCTCATCGGCTTTTGATACCATCGACCATGGTATCCTCCTGGATCGACTCCGTGAGATGGGTATTGGAGGCACTGTGTTACGGTGGTTCTGGTCCTACCTATGGGGCCGATTTCAGAGAGTAACTTTGGGTGACTATTCCTCGGCCCCTTGGCAATTGAGCTATGGTGTGCCGCAAGGTACCATCTTGTCCCCAATGTTTTTTAACATCTGTATGAAGCTGCTGGGAGTGGTAATTAGGGGATTTGGAGCTAGATGCCATCAGTATGCTGATGTCATGCAGCTCTATCTCCCTGTGCCATCTGAATCAGGAGAGACTGTGCAAATCCTGAATCAGTGCCTAGACTTGGTAATGGGCTGGATGAGGGCCAATAAACTGAAGCTGAATCCTGGCAAGACCTGTGGGTGAGTGGTTCCCGGGTCCAGGAGACAGTCTTATTGCCTGTTCTGGATGGGATTGCGCTCCCTCTGAAAGATCAGGTCCGTAGTCTGGGGGTACTCCTAGATCCATCATTGTTTGCTGGAGGCCAAAGTGGCTGCTGCTGTGTGTGGGGCTGCCCTTAAGGCTGGTCTGGAAGCTGGAGCTACTGCAAAATGCAGCAGCTCGGCTGTTGTCGGGAGTTGCCCCTTTTCAGCATGTAACTCCTCTGCTGAGGGAACTGCACTGGCTGCCTATTCACTACCAGGCCAGGTTTAAGGTATTAGTGGTAGTGTACAAAGCCCTAAACAACTTGGGACCAGGATACCTGAGAGAGCGCCTCCTTTACCAACCTGCCTGGTCACTGAGGTCATCGGAGGGCATGTTCCTGGTGGTTCCACATGGACCTATGGCCTGGTTGGAGTCCACCAGTAAAAGAGCCTTCAGTGTGGTGGCCCCCTTCCTGTGGAATTACCTGCCTTTAGAGGTCAGGTAGGTGCCAGCATTGTGTTCTTTCTGGCACCTCCTGAAGACATTGTTATTTCAAGAGACCTTCCTTGCATGACCAGCCATGGGTTGTTAAATTCCACTTTATTGGGGTTTGTCTTTTAAAAAATGTTTTAACTCTTTTAACCTGCTGTTTTATTCTTTTACTGTCTTGTTCACCGCCCCGAAATCTTCTGATATGGAACGGTTTATAAATATTGCAAATAAATAAATAAACAAACCCTGTGTACTAACACATCAATCTAAATTTTGCTTTAAAGGTGAAATCCTCCTCACTCTCACCTTAGATTTTAATGGATTATCTTCCTTGATTTCAGTACTACTACTCTACCATGGGCAGAATCCTATTAAAGTTGAGAACTTCAAGTTCCCTTGGCTGCATTAGGATGATAAAATCTAACTTTAATAAGCTGAGAGATGAATGAACAATATGTTCCTGCATGCAGCTGCTTTACAGGTGCACGAAGCTAAGTCATTTCTCAGTTTATTAAACTGAGATGTTATAATCCTGACATTGTTTTTACATAAACAGGGAAACAAGCCAGGAAGCTGTATTTAACCATTGTTGTTGTTCAGTCGTTCAGTCGTGTCCGACTCTTCGTGACCCCATGGACCATAGCACGCCAGGCCTTCCTGTCCTGCGTTCTCTCCCGGAGCGTGCTCAAGTTCATATTCATTGCATCCGTGATGCTATCTAGCCATCTCATCCTCTGCCGTCCCCTTCTCCTTTTGCCTTCAGTCTTTCCCAGCATCAGGGTCTTTTCCAGGGAGTTTTCTCCCACTTCATGGATCACTGCCTTGTTGTGGCGAAGGGGCTTGCGTAACTCAGTGAAGCCATAAGCTATGCCGTGCAGGGCCACCCAAGACGGACAGGTCATGGCAGAGAGTTCTGACAAAATGTGGTCCACTGGAGAAGGAAATGGCAACCCACTCCAGTATTCTTGCCAAGAAAACCCCATGGAACGTATTTAACCATAGTTTCCCATTATGTCCAAACTGGGAAATGGTGGTTAATGGCTTTGAAACAAGCCTGGATGTGAAGACATGGTAAGTTGGCTTCCATATCCTGGCTTATTTAGAAGCCATTAACCATAGTTTCCCGGTTTGGACATAATGGGAAACTATAGTTGATGTGACTTTCTGGCCTGTTGTCCAACTGCTTCCTAATGAAACGTATTTGGTTGTCCAAACGTGGCCTTTGATTTAAATTGGACTAAAATGTGGTTAAGTTTAGCAGAATTGTACCCAGTATGTATGGAAGATCAGTTGGACCTTAACATTTTTTCTTCAGAGTTGCATTTTATGGTAGGAATTACTGCAGTATAAGAGAATGTGTCCACATCATAAAATTAATGTAATATAATTTAATGTTAACAGCCCTTAATTTCGTATATGTGAGGTCTGACTACCTGGTCATTTTCATGGCTGTGCCTTGATTTCAGCATTGGTCTCTCCCCCCCCCCCCCAAATACACTTTTCTATGAAGCTGGTATTCTTGAAAGACCAGCTCCTGTGCTGGAACAGCTGTCAGGAAATGTATGAAGGCTGACTGTTCCATAGATGACATTGATTTTATGCTTTGGAGTTGCTTTCCAGAGATTGTACAGTGGGCTTGTTTCCTTTGTCTCAGAACAAAGATAAAGCACATAGTCTGGGGAAGCACTGTCTATGAACCATCTTCCCATTTTCACTGACGTGTACATTTCCACAGACGTTTACTGACAGCCAGTTCTCAGTGGCTTTTAACGGACAGGCTGCACATTGGTTGGCAGCCCCCAGCTGCGTGTCAGTTCGCATCACTGCAGATTCTCAGTAATCTGGTGGTGTTTTTTAACAGCGACAACACAACCTCTGCAGGATGTCTAGGAAATGGTGTAGGCTGCAACGGCTTGCTGAAAGATCTGATAAACTATGGCGGGGAATGCTTCCTTCTATGTATGTGCTTACTGGAATGTGTGTGTTTTTTTAATTAAGTATCATGTTCTTATTTGGGACATACTGAAGGCTAAGTAGTACTAGGAGATGGTTCAGAACTAAAATATGCACCTGTCCTAATAAGATGGAATGTTTTTGGTTATTGAAGAAATTAGGACATTTATGGTTGTCACTCATCGTGTCCTACTCCCATACTGAATTGTAAACACCCAGCTGGATGGTGACCTATCAGGGATGTTGTAGCTGCGTATTTCCTGCATCAGCTATTACATGATTGTTGAAGTCCCTTCCAACTCTATAATTCACCAGACAACACTGGCATTCGCTATGTGATTCATTCTGACCCAGGTACATTTTTGAGGATTGTCTTCATCTCCAAGAGTACTTTCTACCAGTGTTGACTGGTGGGTCTGCTGCACTGAGATCTTGCTTCCCTCGTTCATACAATGATAGCCTATTGTTTAGTTGTTTAGACAACTGTAATGAACTCTTCTTTGGGTTGCCTTGAAGTTGTCTCAGAGGCTTCAACTAGCATAGAATCAAGTAGCTTGTGTTGTGACTTCTCTGAGTTCTAGTCAAATCACTGTGGTTTTAATGCAGTGCACTTGCTACCAGTTTGCTTCTGGCTCACTTCAAGGTGCAAGTTCTCAAGCCTTTAATATCCTGGTTCCTGCAGACCTCAGGGAATACCTAATGCCATATGTTCTTCATTGAGATAATCTGGAGAGGCTTTGCTCCACATGCCTTATTTTACTGTTGTGAAATATGAGAGGGTACAGAGCAGAACCTCTGTAATAGCACCCACTCTATGTTTTGCCCTCCCTCGACTAGCTCTGACATCTCCAGGTAGGGTTGGAAAAACCCCTTCCTGAAAGCCTGGATTGCTGCTGCCAGTCATTGTTGACAATACTGGGTTAGATGGACCAATGGTCTAACACAGTATAAGGCAGCTTCCTATGTTCTTATATACAATGTCCACCATCAGCTGAAAGCCTTTCCATTTTGTAAAGCATTTGTGGGCACTTGTTATACGTGGGGTTACACTTATACATGGGGTTTTGGGGATTGTGTATGCATGTGTGTTTTACTGCTGTTATATATCGTGCTGTATTTTATGGTATTGGTGTACTTATTTGTAACTCTACATTGCCTGGAGTACTCCATTTTTGCATAGAAAGATGCAAAATGAAATTTTTAAAAAATCTCTCTTCTAACACATGTCTCTGTCAGGGTGCGTAGAGATGTAAAATTTCTGGAAATTTTGAGGCCATGGGAAAAAAGGGGTTTTTGTGTGTGTGGGAAAAAAATGGACATTTGGGGGGAAAAATAAAATTGTCATAATTTTTTTTAGCGCTCCTTAAAGATCTCAAGTCACTTGGTTGCTTTAGGACAGCCTTCTCCAACCTGGTGCCCAACAGATATTTCGGACCTTAGCTCTCATCAGCCTGAGGCAGCATGGCCAATGGTCACAAATGCTGGGCATTGTAGTCCAAAAAATCTAGAGGGCACTAGGTTTGGGAGGCCTCCTTTAGGAACATAAAGCAGCCTTTCTTTTCCTTAAGTTATTTTATGTATAGCTTGGTTTGCTCATAAAATTATCATTATATTTTAAAACATTTAAAAGTAAACTCAGTAAATTTGTAAGTATTGTCAGAATAAACTATACTTTTATATTTAATGTATCAAACATGTACCACACATTTACTGTCAAGAATGCACAGTGGTGACTCTACTCACATGTTGGGAAATGGAGCATGAATGTCTATCATTACAATATAGATTAATAATTTTAATAAGGAATGAAAGAAATAACTATGCTAGGAATTTTACAGAGAGGATTAAAAAAACATTTTTCCAAACATTATTTCCAGATATTTTTCATCTCTAGCCTTTCTATAAAAGTGTTCTTATTACATAGTTTTCAGAAATCATTTTGTGGGGAGTAAAGGCTGGGTAATATTACAAAAACTCTTTGTCTTAAGTTCTAAAAGAAAATATTTCATCTAAAGCTGTTCAGTTTTTCCAATTTTTTTAGAAAAAACAAGAACAGTCCTTGGGGAAAAAAACAGAAAAAAAAAGAATTTCTTTGCAAATGTTTCTGTTTTTTCCCTGGGCTTTCACATCTCTAAGGGCGAACTGGCTGAAAGTAGTCATGTGCTGCCAATCAGGGCCAGGCACTGCTGTATTGATTGCAAGCATTTGAGGTGAGGCTTTATTGGAAGCCCCACCCCAAGCCTTCTGACTGAGACTGGACCCTGTAGTTGACAGCACAACCCAACCATTGCTAAGTTATTTATTTTTCAGTAAATTCACCTCTAAAATGTTATGCCCTGTGTTACATCTCCTGTCTATGCTTAGGTACTTCTAGTTTCTTCCGTTAACTTCTATAGTGGGCCAAGCCAAACTGAGGAATGTAAACAGATAATGAAATTTCAAATTACTTTCCTTTGTCCTTGCTTAGAGGGCCTAGCGGGAACATTTTCTCCTATCTTCAGCTGTAATTCTGACTTTATCTCCCATCTGTCCAGAGATACATCTAAAACGATGCTGCATTCCACTATTTCCACTCTGCATGCTTATGCTGGGGGGAAAACTTGTTTTGTGAACTGCTCAGAGAGCTTTTGCTGTTGGGCGGCATAGAAATGCAGCAAATAAATAAATTAAAACATCTGTCAGATATTTCTGTAATTCTTGTTTAATTCTTTGTGGCCACTTTGTATGTGATGGTGAAGTCATCACGTGTTAACTTCTTTTTTTGGCATAGTAATTGGTCTTGTGAATGTTGTGAGACATGTTGAGATTGCACCTCACCACTTCCTCACTGTATTCACATTGCAGAGCTTTTTTTAGGAGGTGATGCATCTCCGCACATGTTGGAGAGGGCTATGAGTGGAAAATTAGATGACGACATCTGGACCCCCCATGAAATTCAATGAATGAGGCGCTGTGTTGGTGTGATAAAAGCCTTGTTTGGAAGAATCATCAGGGAACGTAGCCCAGGCTAGAGAAAAACACGTATGAACTTATTTGGGTTTTTCCTGCTCTTTTTTTTCTTGTTTATTCATTCATTCTATACTGTCAGTTTGCATTTTTATTTGGTATCGACACTTCAATAGTTCATCTTTGTGGTAGCCTTCTTGGGCGTATTGCTTAGAGAATGCCCTTTTCCAACAAGTGCTCTTCATGTGGAAGCAAGTTGCTGCCTTTGGACTGTCATGATTACCGTTTCCTTTGTTTGGGAGAGAGTCACCTGGTTGAATCTTGTCAGCATTGTCTTGCCATTACCAGGCAGATTGGATGAAACAGGGCCTTGCAGATTTGTGCTCTCTTGTGGGAGAAGGTGGATTCTGGTATAGTTGCTCAAACTTGCCTTTCAACACTCTGCTCCACATTAGCTTCATCAAGCATCCTAATGGAGCAGCGGGGCTCTCACATCCTCAGGCTTGGCTGATCTCTCAACTCACAGTGGAATGTGCAGTAGCTCCTTGGAGGCTGCCAGGTCTTCAGCTCCTGTGGTGACAGGATCATCTGCTTTAGTATCTGGCTTGGTATGAACTGAACCTCTCAATGCGTTAGTTGCACTTTTGACACCAGGCTACAAGCTGCTACTAAAGCTTCCAGCTAAATTGGCATCAACGGAATGGTTCCCTCTAAGGCTTCTAAAAAATAAATAAATGGAGGGATAAGTTGCAGGAGTGTTCTCTGATCTCGAAGCACACCATAAAGCCTGTGGATGCCCAGTTGGTGCCAAGTCTTACATTGGGAAAGTTTGCTGCAGCTTGCTTGCACATGCAGCAGTGGAATCGGTGGCTCTTGTTTCGTTGCTCATGTCTGACCAACCTGGAGGTAGATAGTTTATATTGGAGGGGGAAATAATTGACCTTATTCCAAAGGCTATAGAAATCAGGAAGCAGGAGGCATTCATACTTTGAATCCAGTGGGTATAAAGAAAACATTTACGCTCACTTTTGAATCTTGCCTCACATGATATGATGGGGCAACTAAGAATCTGATGAAATGTTGCCCAAGGTTACGTTCTGTTGTAAAGTAACTACCAAAAAGTCAGGGTGCGATACAAACCTGGTGGTATGAATTACCCTAAAGGCCTCTTGAAGGTAATCAATTTGTTCAATAGAGGATCTCTGTGTTTAATCTGTTTATGCAAAGAACTCTGCACTTTTATATTTAATGGGTGTTCTCAGAATTCACAGCATCCAGTTCTGGCTTTTCTGTTTTCACATTTGGTTTAATATCTCTCTTCTGGAGATGGGTTAAGGGTTATTTACCAGCTGTCAATACTTTCATGACCTTCAGAGTCTACTAGGTGACCTATAACTTGCCACATCGACCAGAGTTTGGACACTGTATTGAAAGGGCTGGTAGCAAATGTCTCATGTCAGATATGGTGGGTGACTGGTTGAATACAGTACAGCTGCCAGGGTTTCAGGTCACTGTGCAGAAATGACTTTTGTACCTTATACCTTGAGCTCTGCTTGTCACAATGTAAACCAGCCTGAAGGGTCGCAAGACCTGGCATATTCTAATGTGACTGCTGCAGAGGCTGGGTAAAGTGGAAGCTGTCTAGGGCATAATGCAGTTTCCCTCAACATTTTCCACAGATGTGCTCCAACAAAACTTATGTTCCCTTTTCCAAATGGTTTCACTTATGCGTGCAAGGCAGTCCATCACATGTTAATTGATGCTCTGTATCTGTTAAAGTGGTTTGTCGGGTGAGGTTTGCCTCTAGCCAGGTTACAAAAAATGTACTTCAATTTCAGCATGTATTTTACGTTAATAGATCTGTTCTAAAGTTCAGCGGGGTAGGAAAGATTGAGGCAGGAGCAAGTATTGCAAGCTCTGTCAGCCAGGTGCTCCTAGCTGACAATGCCCATGGGAGCGGAGCCCTCCAATAGGGAGCTGGGAGAGATAGGAATCTGGCTGCTGGGACAATGACAGAGAGGTGTCCTCTTCATTTCTTCTGGGTGAGGAAGGAGATATGACACAGGGCATAAAGTTCCACTGCTCTTGTGTATGTATAGTACTCTCTTATACTAGGGGAAATGGTAAACATTTGCCAAAGTTTGCCATGATTCTTCTCCAACCATTTTTATTCAGTGGCTGCTCATTAGTGAATTCACTGTGTGTTAACTTCTTTTTTTGGCACAGTAGCTGTTCTTGTGAATGCTGTGAGACATCTTAAGCTCAGTCTTTCATGGGGGGAAGGGGAAAAGTATTACCTACTGGCTAAAAAGGAACTCCTTGCCCCTGATGTCAGTGACAGAATTGATCCTGCCACTTCTTCACTGACTGCTTTTCTCAGTTGGGGATTATTCTGGGATCCCCTGCTGTTTCCTCAGGTAAGAAAATAGGTGGTGGGGGGGACTGGGTTCTTCTTTTCTCCCCTTCTTGAACTACTCAGTGAGGGTTTCAGCTGCAAAGAGAAGGGAAGGATTTGGAGTGACTTCTGGTGAAATAAAATTTGGAGTATCATGATTAGCAGAATCTTTAAGTAAATATCTATCATCCTTTGATAACAGATCAGACAAGTAGGTCACTGGCTAATATGTAAATAAGTTCTCTCTCATTTTATTAGTTTGTTACAAATCTAGAAAATAGCCTTTGTGCAACCAGTGCAACAGCCTTTCCTGTGGCTTAAAACAGAATGTTGTGCCAGTCATTTTCTAGGAGGTCAGTAGTAATTGAGATATCACAGCAAAATACCAGTTTTCCCATCCAACTCTGCCTTACCATAGCACTCCAGAATAGCTGAAGAAATGATACAGGCAAAACCTCAGTGACAAATATTTATTTCTTTATTAGGTTTCATTAACACAAATAACAGCTTTTGTGCATGTTTTTGATAACCTCAGAGACTGGTAACATAATAATTGATATACCTTTACAACTTTTGTGCTTCTGACTGCTAATTTAGATTGACAATCTGGATCTCCAAAATGAAAAAATGAGAGACCAAATTGGTGAATAGGTTTAAAACAAACAAATTGTCCCCTCTGTATTGCTTTTAAACTCCCATGTATGTTTGCACAGGAGTAAAACCTCTCAAATCAAGCCTATATGGTGTGCTAATCTGCTAGCATGTACCATTCCTTTGTAATTGCCACCACCAAGTTGTAAGGCTACTTGGATACCTAAACATAAACATAATATGTGGGGGAGAGCAGCTTTATGTCCTGGGACCACACTGTCTGTCCCAGCCAAGATTCTGGGTTCCTCTAGCTAATCTGGGCATGGAACCATTTTCAGAAACATGGGTTACTAAGCAGTCTAGGTACGTTGTCCCATAAAATGTGGATGCAAAATTTGATACCCTTTTAGACAACTATAATGAAACAAAGGTGGGTTGTTATAGAAAAGGAGATAAAAATAGCTAAAGTGGGTGCCTTTCTTCACTGATTTGCTTGATGGTAGTACCAAGCAGGGCTCAAGATGGGCAGGTTCCAAAGTCCTCTTTGTTCAGGCCTTTTCAAAGAGTCCAAGGTAGCATGCCCATGTAGGTTCTAGGTCTCCACTTGGAGTAGCTTCTGTCAAGTCTTGTGTTGTTACAGATAGAGAAGGAAGAGAAGAGATGAGACTGAGCTATTGATCCTGGTTCTTTTTTTAACAGCCTGTCTTGGGAACAATGCTCTCTATGTCTCCATATGCCCTTGGCCAGTTAGTGCTGGGAAAGTGCTGAATGCCACTATGCACTAGAGTTGAGTAACCACTTGCTAAGTAATGAAATTCACATATAAGTTGACAGTCCCAGGAGGACAGGTGGATGAGACAGAATCCACATAACTTATCCCCTATGTGTGACAGACAGGATTAAACACAGGAAATTAAATATTCATTGGATCCTGCTGCTTTGCAACTTTGGATGGCTCCCAGTTTGGGCATGGAAACCTATTGGCTGCTGCACATGCTTCCAGGTTCTACCCAGAACACACCACAAAGTCCATTGTGCCCCAGGGTATAACCATATATGTTATCATGCATCAGACAGAGACTCAAAGGTTACTACAGGACACATCCAGAAGAGAAAGTGATAGAACACCACTTGCTGTTACCTATAGCTCCCAGCTAAAGCCATTCAAACATATCATCAAGGATCTACAGCCCATCCTAGAGGAAGATGCTTCCCTTTCAAAGCCTTGGGTGGTAAGGTACTTGCTTACAGAAAGACCCCTAACTAGAACAGCTACTCACCAGCAACAATAGGCCAGATAAGAGACACAAACAACAGAGACAATACCCAGCGGCAGATGCTGACTCTGTCCGTATCAACATTATTACAGGACCTGAGCTTGGTTGCCCCATCAAGAGCATCTGGGTTAAAATAAATGGAGCAAAGAATAAAAGGAACATGGTGGTTGGAGTCTACTACTGGCCACCCAATCAAGGAGAAGACGGGGATGAAACTTTTGAAAAGCAAATAGCCAACGTTTCAAGGAAGCATGATGTAGTAGTAATTTCCCCGATATTTGTTGGGAGACAAATTCTGCAAAACATGGCCCTTCCAGGAAATTCCTGACTTGTGTGGCGGATAACTTCTTCCTACAGAAAGTAGAGGAAGGAACTAGAGGATTGGTTATCCTTGACTTGATCCTAACCAACAGAGATGACTTAGTGGATAAAGTAGCAGTTACAGGAACTCTGGGGGAAAGTGACCATGTTATACTTGAGTTCTTGAGTTTCATTCTCAAACTAGGGAGAGGTAATGAGCAGGGTACTGCAGAGCTCAGTCCTGGGCCCAGTGCTCTTCAACAGTTTTATTAATGACTTGGAGGAGGAGGTGCAGGGAATGCTGATCAGATGTGTAGATGACACAGAATTAGGCGGGATAGCTAATACTTTGGAAGACAGAAACAAAATTCAAAGTGATCTGGATAGACTGGAGTGCTGGGCAGAAAACAACAGAATGACATTTAATAGGGATAAATGCCAAGTTCTGCACCTAGGAAAAAGAAACCAAATGCACAGTTACAAGATGGGGGATACGTGGCTCAACCACACTACAAGCGAGAAGGATCTTGGAATTGTTGTCGATCACAAGCTGAATATGAGACAACCATGTGATGTGGCTGCAAAAAAGGCAACTGCTCTTTTGGGCTGCATTCATAGAAGCATAGCTTCCAAATCTGGGAAGTACTAGTTCCCCTCTACTCAGCACTGGTTAGACTTCATCTGGAGTACTGTGTCCAGTTCTGGGCACCACACGTTAAGAAGGATGCAGACAAACTGGAGAGGGTTCAGAGGAGGGCAACAAAGATGATCAGTGGACTGGAAACAAAGCCCTATGAAGAGAGACTGAAAGAACTGGGCATGTTTAGCCCTGAGAAGAGAAGACTGAGGGGAGATATGATAGCACTCTTCAAGTACTTGAAAGGCTGTCGCAGAGAGGAAGGCCAGGATCTCTTCTTGATCATCCCAGAGTGCAGGACACGGAATCATGGGCTCCAGTTACAGGAAGCCAGGTTCCGGCTGAATATCAGGAGAAACATCCTGACTGTTAGAGCAATATGACAATGGAACCAATGACCTAGGGAGGTGGTGGGCTCTCCCACACTGGAGGCGTTCAAGACGAGGCTGGACAGCCATCTGTCAGGGATGCTCTGACTTGGATTCCTGCACTGAGCAGGGGGTTGGACCTGATGGTCTTGTAGGCCCCTCCAACCCTACAATTCTATGATTCTATGATTTAATAATCCTAGCCACAACATCAAGGGTTGATTCACCACTGCGCTTCTAATATGATATATATCATCTGCCAGAAATTCCCTTCTGCATTCTTCATAGAACAAATGGCCTGATCCCTACTGGGGAAAAAAACAAAGGCACAAAGCTGACATCAGAAATAGCAGTATTCAGAAACCAGTAGGAGATTGTGTAAATCTTCCAGAACACTCTGCTACTGATCTGTGAGTGGAAGTAAAAGGAGTTTCAGAACATTGTTTGACTTTAACTTCATGCCTTCCATCCTTATTCCAGACCAGTCTTCCCCAACCTGGTGCCCTCTAGACTACAACTCTCATGTGGCCAAGCTGGCTGGGGGAGGATGGGAATTATACAATCCTGTACAGTTTTACCTGGGAATACGTCCCATTCAACTTAGTGTAACTTAGTTCTGAGTAGACAGTATAGGATTGCACTGACAGTCACATAATGTGCACAAAAAAGAGTACAGACTCTCACAAAGAACACACAGACTCAGAGACGCTCCCTCCCTCCCTTTTACACCCACACACCTACACCTACGCTTACAGATAACACTGACATTAAATCAAATGCTACTAGGGCTGGAATAGGGGGTGAAGCATGAAGGAAAGTAGTTTGTTCAGTAACTAACAACACAGATCAGATTCAAAACTGACAATAAAACAGCAAGAATGAAAAAAATTAGGGGCTTGAATTTTAGGAAATAATTGGTCTCAAACTGCTTTCCTCGATATGTGTCAGGGTGGAAACTGAGCCAATAGAACCCCAGAGCAGTTCTGATGCTGAGGAGGATCAGCAATCCGTGGGAGAGGAGCCAGCTCATCCCTCACAGGCACAGCAGCTGGCAGAGATTCCTCCTGCCGGCATTCCTGAGATAGATAGTGACCCGGGCAGTGAGAGAGTGCGGGAGGGGGGCTTGCTAGACGCTCGACGCGGACACAGTGAGCGACGAGCGATGGAGGGCACGGAAAGGAGGCGTAGCGCCCGTTTGGCACGCAAGCAACGGCCACATCCCATGGACCCAAGGGAAAGAGGGAGGATCTCTCCCTAGCCCATAAGTTCAGGGTCTTCGAGTGATTCTCCTTCAAACGGGGACCAACTGCCTACCTGGAGCATAGGCTACTCCGCTGTTCATTGCTTAGTCGCTGGTGATAGCATCTGAAAAGTCCTTAAGTTGTAAAAGGATTAAAGCCTTAAAAAGGATGCTTTTGTCTGTGTCTTGAGTTGGCTATTGGAGAGTACTGAAAGAGGCCGCCAGGGCACTCCTGACAGCTTGGTCCCCGTTCCTCTTTTTTTTCCTCTCTCTTCCCCTGCTGCCGAATGGAGGGTGCCGGGGACCTGGCGGTGCAAGCTCTGGTGCAAGAGAACCAGATTTGCCATGATCAAGTGGCTCAACTGATGACTGCCATACAGAATCTACAAGCTGCGGTTCAACCCCCACCACCTCCGATTCCCCCCTGCCACAAGTGCCCGGTGGCTTTGCCAGAGAAGTTTTCTGGTGAGAAAGGACTTTTTCAGATTTTCCGGGCCCAGTCGGAGCTGTACATGCACCTTCGACCTGAGGATTTCCTGATGGAACAGGTTTGTGTGGGCTTCATCATTAACCTACTTTTAGGCGTGGCAGCTAAATGGGCTTTGGGACTTCTTCTCGCTAATGACCCCCTGCTCGGGGACTATGAAGGTTTCATGACAGCAATGGCCAGATTTTTCGGTGACCCCCTGTGCACGCAGACGGCTTCTCGGGAGATTCGCTGCCTCAGGCAGGGCAAGGACTCAGTTTCCAGCTATGCGACAACTTTTCGCTTTCTGATGCAGGATTTACAGTGGAATGATGCTGTGCTGGTGGCTCAGTTTTTGAACGGTTTGAACGACGAGATCTTGGATGAGTTGGCGCGCATGCCTAGCCTGCCTACTTTGGAGGACCTCATCCAGACCTGCCTCCAGATAGATAGTCAGCTGGAGGGGCGCCAGCAGACCTGGCGGGGTGCTGGGGGCTGAGATTTCCCTCCTCCCCCCCGTTTCTTGCCCCCTCCCCCACCCCCTCCTGCGGTGGGGGCAGAGGAGACCCCGATGCAGCTGGGAGCTACCCGAGCCCCGCTGCCGCTGGAGGAACTAGAGCGGCAGCGTGCGGAGCGCCAATGCTTTTGGTGTGGAAAGCTGGGACATTTTGCCAAAACCTGCCACGCTAGACCCGCAGCTCCTCTGCCTCCCCCTCCTCTCCTTCCTCCTCCTTGCCCCCAGGCCTGACTAGGCTGCCCCCCAAGCCTGTTGGGGGTCTCCAGTGTGGGGGTCGGTTCCACACCTGGTGCGTGCCTTCTGCAACCTCCCCACCCTCCCATCTGCTATTGCATGTTCACCTCCGCTCCTCCCAGTGGGGTGGGGTAGAGGCCCTGGCTTTAGTGGACTCGGGGGCTACGACCAGTTTCATGGATGAAGCCTTCTCTCACTTCCACAAGATTCCTACCCTGCCTTTTCCTGCCCCCTTGGCAGTGGAGACCATCGATGGGTGTCCTCTTTCTTTGGGCGCGGTGACCCAGATTACAGCTCCGCTCACTCTGCGCGCCCAGTCCCACGTTGAGCAGATTCAGTTTCACTTGGCCAAGGTTCCCCAATACCCAGTCATGCTGAGTGTTTCCTGGCTCTCTAAGCATAATCCTCAGATTTCTTGGGTGCTTCAGCAAGTGGAGTTTGCGTCTCCCTACTGCCTGGAGCATTGCCTCCCGATCGAGGCGCCAGTCCCAGTCCAGTCCTTAACCCTTTCCTCCCCCTCCTTGTCTGCTTCTGGCAGTTCTTCGACTACCGTGATCCTCCCAGAGACGTATGTGGCTTTTCGGGATGTTTGCGACAAGAAGGAGGCCGACCAGCTCCCACACCACCACCCATTTGACTGTGCCATTAACCTCATTCCGGGGGCAACCATCCCTGCTGGCCGACTGTATTTGATGTCAGAGCCAGAACTTCGAGCTCTGCAGGAGTTTTTGGACACAAACCTCAGACGTGGCTTCATTTGCCCTTCCTCCTCCCCCGCCTGCGCCCATACCATCTTTGTGACCAAGAAATCTGGAGAACTCCGCCTGGTGCACAACTGCAGAGCCCTCAATTTGGTCTCGATCCCTGACAAGTACCCCCTCCCCCTGATCCCTGAGATGCTGGAGCGCCTGGGGCGAGCCAAGATTTTCACAAAGTTGGACCTGCATGGCGACTACAATCTGATTTGCATTCGGGAGGGGGATGAGTGGAAGACCTGTTTCGGCACCTGGTATGGAGCGTATGAATACCTAGTAATGCTGTTTGGGCTCACCTGCACCCCCCCCACGTTTTCACGTTTTATGAATGCCATCTTCGGGGGACTATTTGGAGTCTTTCCTCATTGTGTATCTCGATGATTTACTTATATTTTCTGAGGACCCCCACGCCCATCAGCACCATGTCTCCACCGTCCTCCAGCGCCTCCGTGAGCACCATCTGTATGCCAAACTGGAGAAATGTGCATTTGACCTAACCTCTTTGGACTATCTTGGCTACATTATCTCAGCTGACGGTATCAGGATGGATCCTGCAAAGGTCCAGGCTGTCCTCTCCTGGGAGGCTCCATCCACCAAGAAGGACTTGCAACGTTTTCTGGGGTTTGCTGATTTCTACAGAAAGTTCCTGCCCAGCTTTGCTCGGCTGACATCTCCTCTCACAGTCCTCTTTAAGGGCAGGAAATCTCCTTTTCATTGGACGGCATCTGCCCAACAGGCTTTCGAAGAACTTAAGAAGCTTTTTGGCTCTGAGCCGATCCTGTTACATCCTGACCCAAGGAAGCCTTTTGTGGTGCAAACTGATGCCTCTGACTTTGCAGTGGGGACGGTACTTTTTCAGCCAGATCGGGCGGGCGGCAGGTTGCAACCCTGCGCCTACCACTCCAGGAAGCTGAACATGTCTGAGAGGAATTATACCATCTGGGAGAAGGAACTGTTGGCCATCAAGTCCACTTTGGAGACCTGGTGTCATCTTCTGGAGGGGCACAGCACCCAGTTGAGGTTAGAACCAACCATCGCAACCTGGAACATCTTCAGACAGCCTGTGCCTTAAACCAGAGGCAGATTAGGTGGTCGCTTTTTTTTCCCCCCAGTTCCACCTTAAGATTTGCCATGTGAAGGCCTCCAACAACCTACAAGCAGATGCTCTTTCTCGTAAGCTGGACCTTCAGCCAGGGGGTGAGGGGAATCCCCCCCCCGATTCTTCCCCCCCAGAGCCTGGCGGCAGCTGCGGTACCTCACTCTTGGGAGGAGCTCCTTCACTCTGCACAGGCTCAGGATGATTTTGTTCACACAAAAGTGGAGGAATTGGGGCTAGCCTCTGCCCCCTCCACTCTACTCCCTTGTCTTTGCGAGGTGGCCTGCTTTACCATTCCGGTCCGGTCTGTGTGCCTTCTAGACCCCTCCATGAGAAGGTCCTCCATCAGTGCCACGACTCCCCCACCGCTGGGCATTTTGGATTCGCCAAGACCCTGCACGGAGTGACGCGGGATTTTTGGTGGCCTCATGGGTTGGGACATCAAGGCCTATGTCACCTCCTGCCCAACCTGCCAGCAGGCGAAGGCCCCCTCTGGCAAGCCCACAGGCTTGCTTCACCCCCTGCCTACCCCCTCAGGACCTTGGAAACTGCTCTCCCTTGACCATCACTGACTTGCCTCCCACACACGGTAAGACCACCATTCTGGTGGTGGTGGATTTGTTTTCTAAGATGGCCCATTTCATCCCCTGCTCTGGGTTGCCCACAGCCAGGGAGATAGCGGAGCTGTTTTTGGCGCATGTTTTCTGGCTCCACGGATGGCCCGAGGGTCTCATTTCGGATAGGGGGCCCCAATTCATTGCCCATTTCTGGAGGGAGCTACTTGGGCCTCTCCATGTGACGCTCCGTCTTTCCTCCGCCCACCATCCACAGACAGACGGTTAGACCGAGCGCATCAATGTGACTCTGGAGCAATATTTGTGCTGTTATGTCAATTACCAGCAAGATGACTGGTTTTTCTTGCTGCGTCTCGCAGAATTTGCTTATAACAATGTCTGCCATGCTTCCACCTTCTAAACTCCATTTTTGGCCAATTTTGGTTACCATCCCAAGGCTTTCCCATCCACCTTAGCTCCCTCTTCAGTGCCAGCGGCCCATGACTTTTTAGAGGAGTTGCGAGCGGTTCACCACCTCTTATGGGACTCCCTCGAGCAAGCCAAGTCAGCCTACAAGGCCTCTGCAGACCGGCAGCACCAGCCGGGTCTGTCTCTGCAACTGGGGGACTGGGTTTGGTTGTCCATCCAATACCTCCCCTCTCACTCGCCTGGATGGAAGCTCACGCCTCGCCGCACAGGGCCTTTCCAGATTAGGGCCCAGATTAACCCTGTTGCTTTTCACCTGGCTCTCCCCCCCTCCATGAAGATCCATCCTGTTTTTCGTCGGTCCTTGCTGTCCCCCCTGGTTTCTGGCGACCCTCATCGCTCGGTCGGTTCCCCTCCGCCGCCAGTGCTGGTGGAGGGGGAGGAGGAGTTTGAGGTCACGGAGATTCTGGACTCCCGCCTTTCTTGCGGCCGCCTGCAATATCTAGTGGACTGGAAGGGGTATGGGCCAGATGAGCGAACCTGGGAACCTGTGGAAAATGTGCATGCTCCATTGCTGCTGAGGCGCTTCCACCAGCTGTACCCTCAAAAACCCGGGGCCCCAGGGGAGGAGCAGGAGGGGGGTCCTCATGGGAGCGGGGATGATGTCAGGGTGGAAACTGAGCCGATAGAACCCCAGAGCAGTTCTGATTCTGAGGAGGATCAGCAATCCGTGGGAGAGGAGCCAGCTCATCCCTCACAGGCACAGCAGCTGGCAGAGATTCCTCCTGCCGGCATTCCTGAGATAGATAGTGACCCGGGCAGTGAGAGAGGGTGGGAAGGGGGCTTGCTAGACGCTCGACACAGACACAGGGAGTGACGAGTGATGGAGGGCGCAGAAAGGAGGCGTAGCGCCCGTTTGGTGCGCAAGCAACGGCCGCATCCCATGGACCCAAGGGAAAGAGGGAGGATCTCTCCCTAGCCCATAAGTTCAGGGTCTTCAAATGATTCTCCTTCAAACGGGGGCCAACTGCCTACCCGGAGCATAGGCTACTCCGCTGTTCATTGCTTAGTCGCTGGTGATAGCATCTGAAAAGTCCTTAAGTTGTAAAAGGATTAAAGCCTTAAAAATAATCCTTTTGTCTGTGTCTTGAGTTGGCTATTGGAGTGTACTGAAAGAGGCTGCTAGGGCGCTCCTGACAATATGGTGCCCTCCAGATGTCAGACTTAGCCTATGTCCCGTCCCCCCATCTTTTAAAAAAACCTTTTATCCAGTTCTGCAAAAAAAAAAAAAAAAAAGGCTATAGGTGTTGGTTGATTTTCTCCATATAGCCAAGGGGGAAAACATCTGAGGCTTTGGAAAGCAGGGTGAGACAACCCTCTGCCTCAGATCCAGGGCAAATTGAGATGTTAATCCCAGCCAAGGCAATCCCCTATCCAAGTCAACAAGGTGGGTTCCAAGGTGAATATATTTTTCTGTATTTTTTCTGTCTAGTTCCCAGTTCAGTTTGAGAATTGCCAGGGACCTAGTCAAGCTTAGCATTGCTATGGCTATTAATGGTAATTCAGTTTTGATATTCACCAATATCCTTGCCAGGTTGTAAGCTGTGAGAATGGTTCCAGCCCCCTCCCCCTTATTATTATACTACAATAGTTGTGTCAGGAGCGCCCTAGCGGCCTCTTTCAGTACTCTCCAATAGCCAACTCAAGACACAGACAAAAGGATTATTTTTAAGGCTTTAATCCTTTTACAACTTAAGGACTCTTTGAGATGCTATCACCAGTGACTAAGCAATGAACAGCGGAGTAGCCTATGGTCCGGGTAGGCAGTTGGCCCCCGTTTGAAGGAGAATCACTTGAAGACCCTGAACTTACGGGCTAGGGAGAGATCCTCCCTCTTTCCCTTGGGTCCACGGGATGCGGCCGTTGCTTGCGTGCCAAACGGACGCTACGCCTCCTTTCTGCGCCCT
Organism: Heloderma suspectum; assembly: GCF_057233095.1. Taxonomy (NCBI): domain Eukaryota; kingdom Metazoa; phylum Chordata; class Lepidosauria; order Squamata; family Helodermatidae; genus Heloderma; species Heloderma suspectum. The sequence continues at coordinate 284,355,587 of NC_139459.1, forward strand.
CCATCACTCGTCGCTCACTGTGTCTGCGTCGAGCGTCTAGCAAGCCCCCTTCCCACACTCTCTCACTGCCCGGGTCTCTATCTATCTCAGGAATGCCGGCAGGAGGAATCTCTGCCAGCTGCTGTGCCTGTGAGGGATGAGCTGGCTCCTCTCCCACGGATTGCTGATCCTCCTCAGAATCAGAACTGCTCTGGGGTTCTATCGGCTCAGTTTCCACCCTGACAAGTTGCATGTTTAAGCTTCTGCTTTTATTCAACCTTGTAGAATTGTCATAAGAATATATCAGCTTGCTTACAAAATTAACCCATCTTCCTTTTCCAATAGAAATTAATGGTTGTGCAAAAAGCAGTGATATTTTATTTGGCTGTGAAATAATGATTTGTGTTGGACAAAGACAATGCAATATTTGTTAGTGCCTGCCTGTCAAGTCTGTACGTACAATTAGTCCAGAGTGCTAATGTGTTCACCGAGAATGCTCGATGACTTGCTCTCGCCTAGACATTTCATTGACACAAGTTTGGCATGAAGTGATTGTCTCTTTCACACATGGCTTTTGCACTGATGGGAGGGCTCCATCTATTTTGTTTATGCTGATATAACTTCTAATAATTTTAATAACAGTTAGACTGATATAGCACATTTGAGGTGTTCAGTGTCTCCACAGACTTTATCCCTGTAAACCTATCTTTCACCTGCTCTATAAAGGAGGTATATTATCCCCACGTTGCAGAAGCAGGTTGAGGGAGCTGAGAGAATAGTGGTTTGCCTAAAGACCACTTAGTAGTTTGTTGCCAATGTGGATTTGAACTGGGGACTTCCTGGCCACACCTGACATGTTTATCCAATACACTTGCTTATATTCCCCAGGGGAATGGCTACCAAACTGAGGGGCATGATAGTGGACTACCTCATGGAGAGCAAATCCAATTCAGTGGTCCATTTTCAGTTCTGAGATCACTCTAGTCTAGCCTAACCTGCTTGGGCCAGCTTTTTCTGTGTCACTGCTTGGATTAGGGTGAAGCATTTATGCTACCGATGCTTTATAAAATATGTTTCTATAACATAGTTATGAGCCATGTTTTTAAGCTTTGGGTTTTATAAGGATGACAGAATCACAGATTTGGCTTTTTGCATCATTGCTCAGTTGTATAGCTGCCCACCTAATGTGATTTAATGATAGTTTGATCATCCAGATGTGAGATTTGGATTTGGCTGACCCACAAGGAGGCCATATTTGACAACTAGATCTAGTATTTTTGTAATCTATAATTACAACTAATAAGCATATATAAGGCACTCATCTCCATACCAGCTGGGTCCTTCCTGCATAAATTTCAGTAACAGAAGCAGACTCCTTCAAGTATGGAAGGAAAAATAAACAAACAGATCTCCATAATTCTTACCAATTACCCAGTTGGGGGTGGGGACCCTCAAGTGAACTTGGGGTCTTGCTTTCCTGTGAAGGTTGGGATAAGTGGGGCATAGAACACTGCCAAATTAAAGCTCAGACTGAATGTTGGTGGCATCATGGTTTTGAGGTGATAGCTTCTGGAGTGGCCTCCTAAAAATAAACCTTTACCTACTTTGAGGTAGAGGTAAAGTTATGAAGTGTTCCCTCTGAATGTAGGCACCAGAGAGAGAGAGAGAGAGAGATGCCGTCTGTAAGGTAAATGTGGAGTGGAGAAAATGTTTAAATGTTACCCTCAGCATGATTGCTGCTGTCAAGGAAATGGTAACATCCCCTTGTAACATACCATTCCTGGTAAAATGATCTTGTGAGTTACTGATTACTGTGAATGAGGTTATCACTATGGTTTTGCCTAAAGTGACTTGGGTTGGAAAGCAGGGGTTTGACACACAATGATACAAGTTAATGATTGTGGATGTTTCCTGAATGGAGGCTGGTGGCTCCAATATCAGTGGGGCGGTGAATCCACTCCAGGTTTCAGTCCGAACCAGTCAGAAGAGCTATCCAAGGTGTGAAGCTCCTTTAGAGTTCTGACTGAAACCCGGAGCAGACTCACCACCCCACTAACATAGGAGCCACCAGCCTCTACTGTTTCCTGAATGGGAAGTTTGTCTACAGGGGTGGGTAGATGAGTGCTCCTGAGATGAGTGCACTCTGGAGATGAGTGCTCCTGAGAAACAGAAATTATGGTTGGGCAGACATAGAGAGGAACAGGGAAGGCTGTGAGTTTGCTGAAGCTGAAACACCTTGTGGTTTCGCTCGATCTGATGTGAGGTGGTAGTTCTGCTGCCTTGCAGGATTGTCTATTTGGCTGTACTTGTGCTCTGCTTGTATATTAGTCAATAGAGTAAATATTACAAAAACATCATAAGCCTCCAGTGCTCTCTCATCCAATGGAAACTAAACCTATTAGCATTGCCCTTGGTACTTCTTATCGCTCAGGGAATTGTGGTGAGCACACAGTAGTATGAAACTGTTGCCAGCATGGTTGGGGTTGATCATATAATTGCACAACAAATCATAAATGCTTTCAGTTCTGTTTGTATTATATGAAGTGGGCCATAGACAATTTAGAGCATAGAGCGTTCCCCTGCCAGTCAGCCCTCCTTCTTCAGCATGTGAATAGCTATATATTGAATACTAGAAGCCAAGGACTTCTTGGGGGTCCCAGCTAGGGTACCATACCCTCCAGCATTTGCCAGATGAAAACAGAGACACTTGTTATTTAATTGTAACACAATTCCATTCTCATACCTAGGATCGCCGCATGAGATGCCCCCCCCCCCACAACCACTTATACCAGGGGTCCCCAACCTTTCTGGGCCTGTGGGCACGTTAGGAATTTTGAAAAAGTGCCCTGGGCACCACCATCAATTGGGTGCTGTAGGGAGGTGGGAGGAGCATCACAAAAATGTTGGAAGCACCTCCCTCATCTGTGATTGTGTGTGTGCATGAATGTGTAGCCTGCCTGCCCTCCCCCCAGCTCTTCTTTTCTCACCCCTCTCTGTGGGTCTTCCTTTCTTTCTCCCCTCCCTCCCTCCCCCTCTGGCTTTCTTGCTTGCTTGCTTGCTTGCTTGCTTGCTTCCTTCCTTCCTTCCTTTCTCTCTCCCTCTCTCTATGGCGCCTTCCTTCCTTCCCCTCCCTCCCTCCTTCCCTCCCTGGTTTATTTCTTTTTTCTGTCTGTCTGTCTGTCTGTCTGTCTGTCTTCCTCCCTCCCTCCGTCCCTCCCTCTCTTGTGGCTTCTTCTCTCTTTCTCTCTCCCTCTCCTTGTAGCTTTTTCTCTCCCTCCCTCTTTGTCACTCCTTCTCTCTTTCTGTCTGTGTGACTCCTCTCTCTCTCAAACCCTGTCTGTTGCTTCTTCTTCTTCTTCTCTCTCTCTCTCTCTCTTTTTCTTTCTTTCCCCACAGTCCCCATGCAAGTGTGTGGAGCAATTCCTCCATTCATTTGCATGGGCTTATGAGAAACTGCCCTGGTCAAAATTGGCTGGAGCAATTTACATGGGGGGGGGAAAAGCCTACCCCTTGCCAAGGACCCTGTTATCCCATGGGTCCTTGGTGGGGGTAGGATTCACTCCCCTCCATCCAGTTTTTGGCAGTTTTTTTCCTCCTTATTTAAGAGCCTTCCTGCAGGAGACAGTTATTGTGCATTCATGGTTCCTCATTCATGGTAGTTTGTGGGTGCTTTATATGACCTCCTCCTCCAGGGCCTCTCCTGTTCTTTGCAACCATTATAGCGTTTTTGGGTTTTTTTCTAGCAAGGAATTGCATTATGAAACCCTGGTGTATTTGCGCAATTCTGCTGTACCACAGCACCACCTAGTGGTTGTGTAATGGAACATATAGAAAGGCAGAGAAAGAAAAACCCTGGAAAAAAACACAAGTAAAAGAGCTGAACTTAATCCCACAAAGAATCTGGAAGCAGAAGTCTTGGTAAAGTGCTGGGTTAAAAGCCTCATGTAGAAAGGCCGTAAGTGAACTGAGGAATCACTCTGTCACTTAAATAGGGAGAGAAAAAGGCCCCCTGCAGAAATTCAGCTGGAGGGGGCAAATCCCACACCCTGCCAAGGACCCTCTTACCCCAAGGATTCATGCCCCCCCCAGCCATGTTTTGCCATGGAGGGCTTTTTTCCTCCCTATTTAAGTGAACTGAGGAGGCACACTGTCACTTGAATAGGGAGAGAAAAAAGTTTCCTGCTGAAAATTGGCTGGAGGTGAGGGGAAGCCCACCCCCGCCAAGGACCCTACTGTCCGAAGGCACCACTCCTCCTGCCATTTTTTGAGAGGGCACCTTCTGGGGGTGTCGGGAATGAATGGAGAAATTACTCCATAGAAGTGAACGGAGAAATTTCTCCATTCATTTGTAGAAGGGGAAAATAGCTTGGTGGGCATCTCAGCCTGTCCTCGTTGGGGATCTCTGACTTACACATTGTTGAAGGTTCTCCTCTACTTACTGTGCATTGTATTCATTTGCTCTGCAATCGCCTGTTCTGCACAAACTTCTGAAGCAGCCATGTTAGTAAACTGACCATCAATTTTTCCTTTTTAAAAACAGTGATGTTTAATGTCATAATGGATCTCTCATAATGGATCTAGAAATCTGGAGATGGGTCTGAAACCTAAAGTGCACTATTGCACATGTAAGTATGTAACAAAATATTTAAAAGGCGTCTTAGGAAAAAGTTTCCTAAAAGGCAAAATGGCGCCAGTGATTTACAAGAAAGTAGAGAGCACCTCGGGAACAATTAGGAATGTATGGAGCAGATATTAATAGGGGTTTCCTTGGATCAAAAAGGAGTGGTAAACCACCATTGGGATCTAAGTGTTCTTTGTCATGGTGATAAGTGCAAAAGTGTGTGGTGTGCAAAACGGGGTTTCCATGTGCCTATTTTGGGTGTATGTACTTAGACTTGATGTTTGCTAATAGGTTTAATGTGTGGTAGGCATGAAGCTTTCCTTCATCAGGACTCCAGGATGGTCAGTTAAAATGAGTGTGTCTTAGATGGCTTGACTGCATTAAGTACTATACTTAAAACAGAAGCCAGGAAGAGCTTTTTGGGTAGCATCAGGTATGATTGTGTGATAACAGAGATGAGAGGATTTTCCCTTTTCCTTTATTCTTGCATGGGTTTGCATGGCTTTGAGTTGTTTTCCTCCTAAATTCCAGTTTAACTAAGAGGCTTTCTAGAATTAATTCTGAAATTGGACCATGTCAGTTTTCCTCAGCTTTCAGCTCATTTGTATCTTTTCTGTGTAAGCTAACAATGCTAACATGCCAATTTAACCTCAGTTTATTTTCCATATGCTCTTGTTTCTTTTTTTCCCCATTCTCTTTGTTAATTTATGTTAGCCTGAGAAAATGTAGTTTTGTATGTATCCATCCAATAATAAACTATAATGCCGGCTGGGTAGTTTTCACTGGTTTTTTTAAAGCTCACCTAAATTACCTAGTCAAGTGGAACTCCTGAAAAATTGGGACATTGAACAAAAACACGGACAGCCTCTCAACACAGCTACTACGTAAGAACAGACGTTAGCTTCTCTTGCCTTCTCCCTGAGGCTGAAGGGAAGAAATGCCACCTGGAGCTATTGTATTGTACAACTGATGGATGTTTGCAGCCTGGATCCCCTGACAGAATCGTAATATCTGGGCTTCCTACGCTTCCTGGTGCTACTTGGTCAAAAAGACAAAACTGACAAGTGACTAATGAGCAGAGAGATGCATCTGGCTCTTTTCCCTTCATCTTAGACAGACAAGATCAGTGCTGTTTTGCTTGCCTTTCCCTCTTATCCAAAAAGTGGAGGAGACTTTCTTATATCCACATGTTGGAATCCATCAGAAATTAAAGGGGACAATAAACAATATAGAATGGAGAATCTCTGGAAGGCCAATGCTGCTTGGAATACTTTTTTCCTCCATTGACTCAGCCATTTTCTGGCTTTTGTGTAAGAGAAAACCAGTGTCTGATTCAAGGCCAGTGTCAGGAGGCCAGTATCGTTGAGCACATGCCAGGGCCCGCACCCCAGTGCATGCTGATCCCCAAGACTCCCTGACCTTGCCTTCTTCATTGTTGTTACTGCTTCTTCACCAGTCCTCTCCAAATATGCAAGCAAGGTCAGGAACAAGGAGAAGGAGCAGCAGCCTCCTTTTGCCTTTTTCTTTCCTTCTGGGTAGTGTGGCATGGATTGGGTTCAGATGGAGAGGGCAAGTGAATGAGCAGTGTTGACAGCAGGAAGGAGGGAGTCTCAGCCCCCACCCCCCAAATCTGGAGCTGACATCAGTCCTGTTGACTGAAGTTTAAAGGTCTTCTGGGTGGCAGTTAAAGGATGATCAGTGCAATGTAGGATTGAACTCAAGCTGCACCTTCTCCTATTGCTTTTTGTGTGTGTGTGAAAAAAATCCTAACCCAAACATATGTGTACATTTCAAATGAAATTCTGCCTGGATCATTGAAGAACTAAATGGTATTTCTGAGTTGGAGTATGTAAAACATGTAAATGAACCTAAACTGGATTTATGGACCTGCCTTTAGAGCAAATATCCATTCATTTGAGCCTGGACAATAGATGGGATGATATACCCTCCTAAAAGTCTGGCCATCTCTCTTTTGCCTGGGAAATTGACAGATCTCTGGCAGGCAGGAGGCAAGTGCCTGAAGCTTCTTAGTGTTCATACAAAGGTGAGGGGGAGAGGGAGGGAGATTGAGAAAGAAATCTCTTCTCCCTGACATTGTAAAGGAGGAACAAAAATACTAATGAGGCTAAGGGTGTGCCAAACCACCAAATCTTCCAAACCACTGAAGTTTGACTGCCTTTAGCTCTCTGTTTTGTGTGTATATGTATGTTTTTTCTTCCTCAGGCTTGTGAGGCTTTTCTGATCTAAGGTACAGGAACTGATCAGCTTCAAATTAAATTACACCAGCCGACATAGCTTTACATTTCAAAGGGCCTGAGGGAGAGTGAGAACGGCTCTGAGTTTCTGTTTCTTTGCAATAATTGAGGTGATTTTTGACAGATTGTATTATTACAGTTGTATGTTAAATCCACAGCTGGTTTTGTGCCTCTTGTTTATTTCTGTTTACTGCAAGGAACTCATAATGACCATTTAGAAAAAAACAACATGAGAACATTTCTTTAGCATGTTGGAGTAGCAGAAAATAAACTAATGCTGGTCATCTGCAACTTTAGCCATAGGTAGCAGTAGGTTCCACTTTCTGTCATATGTGGAACTAATCTGTGATAAATATAACACTAGATATGGCTATAGTATCCACCACAACTGCTTTGAGAATTGCTACAATGCCCATAGTATACATTTTGGTTTTACCTGTTCCCATCCATTTAATGACTCAACCAATTCTTTGGTGTAATTAATGGCAGTGATGTGGGGTGGAATTTTTCCAGTGCTTTATTTTTCCACAGAAAAGCTTCCATTTCATAAGTTCATTAGTAACAGTGAATGGATGCAACTAAAATACAATATTAGGCAAGCTTTGGAGTTTCAAAGTTGTAGATGAGTAGTTGTCAGCAAATCATGCAGAGTTCTTTGTGCTGCTAAAATTTATTAGGATGCTAATAGTTTTCAGTACCTTTACCCCCTCCCCCTTAAATTTAAACAGTGTGAGTGAAGTACATGCTATTGTCTTCACATTTTTACAAGTATTCCAATAAAATAATATGCACAATACAACATTTAAATCACATTAAGGTTGTAACCATTATTGGGTTGTCGCCTGCTAGATGATTTTCCTATGCCCTGCGGGACTGCTGCCAGTCATGCGGCAAGAGCAGTGGAGGTGATTTTTGCATCTCCATTCTCCTTTTCAACTTCTTCCACTAGACAGGCATCTAAGTCCATGTAGTGAAGTTGTGCTGGCAGGGGTGGGCCTGGCCCTGGGGCTGGAGAGGCCACAGGACAAAGCACACCTTGGCCTCTCCTCCTCCCTCCCCACCCACCTGCATGCCCCCTTTTCCTCTCCTGGTCCAAGGTTGTGACACTAATCCCGGAATAGGAGCTGCTGTGGAGCTTTCTGCAGCAGCTGGGAGGGTGGCGGGGGTGATTCAAGCAGAGATTTTACCTCCAAGGTCATAGCTCTGTTGGAGGTGAAAATCCTTAGTATCCTTTGGCCTCTCAGACAATTTGTAGGGGACATAATATCACACCCTAAATATACGTTAATTTACCCCTCTCAAATATTTCATGTCAAATACTTGTGTACTGGGGCAAAAAAATAACACAGAGTACTGTCTTTTATCTTTGCTCATTAAATAAACATGCTAAATTAGATCACTCTGTAGGGCAGGGACAGGCATGGCCCACAGGTTGCATGCACCCACCCACCGGGCCTCTGGTATGGTGCACTGGCAGCAAAAAAACCCATCTCAAAATTGGCTGTTTGTTTGCTGGCTAAATGTGTAACTTCTAATCCTCTGTAAGAGTTTGCTGCTGAAATTTGGTGGCACACTACACATTTTGGGGTCGGGTTTTTTTGCTGCCACATTTTGGTGGCACGGCACTGGCAGGATTGCCGCCTGTGGGAGGGGAGGAATGGGCAAAAGTCGCCCCAGGTCTCTCTCGAAGATGCCCACCCCTGCTCTAGGGCATCAGAAAATTAGGCTAACCTAATCTGCATAGGAACATTTTCCAGAAAACTCACACGGAAGACATCTAAAAAGATTGTCACCAGGAACTCACCTGTTTTTGTCCATTTAGGATGTTTTTGTTCTGTTTTGGGTTTGTTCTTTTAAACCACAGGACCAATCCCTTAGTAAAAATGGCAGGAGGTTTGAAATATGGAATGAGACTAGTTAGTGGAGCAATACCCTGTATTTATTTTATTCCATTTCACCTACTGTAGTTATTTTCAGAAGCAGAATCAAGAAATGACTATTACATGACTTCTCTTATATCTAAAACAAAGGTGGGCAGCTACCACCGGCAGTATTCCCATTGGCATAAGGGCCTGAAATTAAGCACTGTGTGGCATTTCAGGAGTGAGCCAGGGACTGCACTGGGTCTAAAGGATCCTAGACACATCCATGGATTGGGCACACAGACCACACCAGCCTGGAGATGTATAGTTATTCCCCACCCCACCCCCAGTGGCTTAATCTCAGTCAATTTCAATCAGATTTCAGGCTTGGTTATGGCATGGAAACTGTCTTGTTTGCCCTGTGGGATAACCTCTGTTGAGAGGGTGGGGAGTGTGACCTTGTTGGTTCTCTTTTACTTCTCAGCCGCTTTTGATACTATTGACCATAGTATCCTTCTGGCGAGACTGTTCAAGTTGGGTGTCTTGGGTACTGCTATCCAGTGTTTCCATTTATATGTGGATGGCTGATTCAGTTAGGCTGTGCTGGGGAATTTCTGCTCAACTCCTTGGTATATAGGCTTTGGGGTCCCAGAGGGTTCTATTATATCCCTCATGCCTTTTAACATCTACTTGATGCTGCTGAGTGAGGTTATCCAGATATTTGAAGTGAAGTGTCATCAACTCATGGAGGACACCCTACTTCTCTTCATCTAATGCGGGTGAGGTGATGGGACTGCTAAATCATTGCCTTGATGCAGTAATGGTTTGGATGAGAGCTAATAAACCAAAGCTCAGTCCAGACAAGATAAGGTACTGTTAGTGAATGGTTTGTCTGCCCAGGTAAGTGGTGTTACGTTCCCCGTAACACAGGGGTGCAAAATGTGCCCCACCAAGCCATTTCTGGCAGCTTGTCAACCCCCTGCATCTGGTGCCAGGGTGGCAGTGCCTAGAGTTTCTCATGCTATCAAGGGAATCCCTGCTTTGTCTCCGATCTCAATAAGGAAGGAAGGGATTTCCTTGTTAGTGCTACCAAGAGAAACTTCAGGGATTCCCTTGCTAGCACTAGCGAGGGAATCTCCAGACTTCTTTGCATGTACATGTATATGTGCGTGTGAGTGCGCATGGGTGTGGCCTCCTGGAGCCGTATGATGGTCGTGCAACCTTACCCTAATGGATCAAGTTTGAATCCGAAGTGCTCACTGAGCCATCTTTGTCACTGGAAGCATGAATAGCCTCTGCTACCTGGAGCACCTTTAACTAACCTAGGTTAGTTTGCCTGCAACAAACCTACTTGGACAGGGATAGCCTTGCTTCAGTTATCCATGCCCTGGTAACCTCCTGTTTGGACTACTGCAATATGTAGGGTTGCTTTTGAAAATGGTCTAGAAACAACCATTCCGAATATGGCTGCTAACTGGGACTGGGCAATACAAGCACATTGCCCTGGTGCTTTGCCATCTTCAAAGGCTCCCATTCCATTTCTGGGTCCAATTCAAGGCGCTATTTTTGACCTTTTAAGGCCCTTTATGGCTTGAGAGACCTCTCTCCACATGTACTTATCTTGTCCTTGAGATCTTTTTTAGAGGCTCTTCTGAGAGTGCCCCCACTGAGTGATGTACAGTACGTAGCTACAGGAAAGATGGCGTTTTCAGTGGTGGCATCTCAGGTATGGAATACCATCCCCAGAGTAGGGATGGACAAATCAGTATATATCTGATCCATGTCCGTTTTGCATGTATTCAATTATAAGTCCATTGTGCCCAATTTTCACCTCAGTCTATGAATGTTAAACACGAATGTTAAAAAATGAAAATTCATATTTACTTTCATATGCACTTTTTCCTGACATACCAGTTTTGTATGCAACTTTTCCTAATATACACATTTTTATATGCAATTTTTGAGCTGAGAATTGCATCACAAAATTTGGAGAAACACATAATCTGAAGGATAACTGTGTTTTCATCCACATATTAGTCTGGGAAATCAATTCACTAAAAAATGCAGACCAAATGAAAATTTCCTCCATGCCTACCTCACAGAGGCTCACCTGGCACTGACTTTGGTGTCACTTTGGCAAAACTGAAGACTTTTTTTATTTTCCCTGGCTTTTTAATCTGCTTTAGCTTTAAGCTGTTTTTACTCTCTGCAACTTGTGTTTTTATGCTGTACTTGTACTTTTATTGTTTTTATTCTTACTCAGTTTTAAATTTTATTGTTGTGAACCACCCGAAGAACGCTGTTATGGGATGGTCTATAAATACTGTACATACATATATTGTATTCTAGTAAATTAGTATATATATATATATTTAAAAAATTGGATTGGTATTTGTTTTTCACAACTCTGCATTGACTATTAGCTCTTACCACTGCTTTCTAAATGCTTATGATAGACTTGTTTTCATAATTTGCCCCAACAGCAGTCATCTCTGTTAACACTCCAATGTATCAGCACCCACTGACAGTCACTAAATGTATTTGATATTCTTCAATATATTTTTGTTACCTGACCTGCATCCCTTACTACTTAATGTTACCTTTGCTGATATGATGGTAGATTACCTTGTTTAGGAAGACTGAAGCAAGATGCTTGAATAATTCTACTACCGTTGCATCCTTTCTTAGGACAGCTATATCTCCTTTAAGGAGCTTACTCATGTGACATACTAGGTTTTCCTTTCCTAGCATTCCTGCGAAGTGCTCTATTATGGATTCCAACATCCTTTCCAGTTGCAACTCACTTTGCATTTCTGGTTTCTGATTTGCCACATCAAGTTGCTTATGCTCTTCACTGCATAAATCTACCTCTTTAGTGACATGCCCTTCCTCTCATTTCCTCTGTGTTTCCCTTGTAATCTTCAAGTTTCCTTGTAGAGCCACATCACTCCCATGCACTTGCATCCAACTTTTCTTCTATATTGGAAGGATGCACAACTCTGTCTCCATTAATACACTTTTTACTCTTTAGAAATAGCTATAATTCCAGACTTCTTCAAATTTTCTGTCTGTGGGACCTAATCTATTTGCTGATTTTCAGTGTCTGAATTAGCTATTGTCACTCTTTGCTTTCTTATAATTATGAACTCAACAGACGTTCATGATCGCTTTCACACAGAGCAGTCACTACTGTCACATTCTCAGTCCTCCCCCCACTTCCAAGTTGGTCATGTATGTTGTTCCAAGAAAACGGATTCCATTACGTGTTCTTTAAGTGGTCAAAAGGGAAATTGTCTTTATCATATGCAAACAAAGAAGCGCGCACGCGCGCACGCATGCACCCCTGTGGGATATTCTGTTTTTCAGTTTCATGGAGGTAGTCACAGGGCTTGACCGCTTCAAACAACTTATGTCATCATGTACCAGACAGACATGGAGCTCTGCCAGGAAGCATAATTTTTGGGATGTCAAATCAAGACAAACCGGGGATCTCAAATCTGTTATGGAGAAGAATAACCACCATACTACCTTATCTTCTTCTCCTTTCAAGTTAGTTAGCTGTAGGGATGTAGCACGACCATGTAATAGCAATGCAACTGAGCAGGTAGTGAAGCTTCCAGTTTTGCTTGCCAGTAGTCAAGATGAGTACATTCAAGCAGAACATTTGCAAAGGAGGGGAACTAAAATCAGAAATTAGGCATGGACGGAGCAGTCCTATGGCCCCTAGACAATAGGATATTTCAGATTCTCAGATCTGAGGTTCGAGACAGCAGTCTGACCTCAGATCTGGGAACCCACACTCCCCTCCCCCTCGCAGCCAGCGCAGAGAGAACTGTGCCAGCTGCCTCTCCAAGGCCACAAAAGCGATGTCAGAGGGAGTAAAGGGTGTGTTTCTGTGGGCGGGGTGGGGAGGGGCCAGGTTACACCATATCCCCAGGCCTCTCCAGCCTCCTTCCTCCCCCTACGCAGAGGCCCAGCTAGGGCGAAAAAGCCCGTCTAGCTAAAATGCAGAGCAGGAGGTGCAGCAGAGGTGACCTGCTTTGAATACTTCTAAGCCTCTGAGTTTGGAGGCTTAAGAGCATCACGGGCACAATTGATAGGATTGTGGTCTTATTAAAAGCTTGGTCTCTTTACTTTTGGTACAACAAAGGAAGCTAAGAGAAGGAATGTGACTGATAATACTCTACAAATATATCAGAAGGGAGAACTGTTTAACTTGGATGACAGTGACGCAAGAATTAGTACCCACTGTCTATTCCAGCTGGGAACCAAAAGAAGGTTTGCAACTGTAAGTGGTATAAAGTTTTGGAATCATCTTCTTTGGAGCAGTTGTGCGAACAAAGAACTTGTACCATACATTTATGAAGGATTTCTTGAGATGATCACTTCTGGGCTCTCAGTTATGGGGTATTGTGGTAATTGGGAAAAGGCTTAACTTACTCCAGAATGTTGGGTAGTGTGATGTGGACTAGATAGAGCTGCCAGATGGACAGGAAAAGGGCCAGGCTGACCTGTTTTTGTGCCTGGGAAAATGAGTAGGTAAAGATTTTCATGATATGGAGATAATTCATCTGCTAATTGTTGCAGATCAAATGGCTCTTAAAAACCAAGATACAGGGGGCAATGTTGGCAGGCTAAGGTGTGGAGTGTGTGTCTTTCACTGCACACCCCCCCCCCAGTGCAGTTTTCTTTGGGAAGGTCTAGTTGATGGATTTTGCTCAAGTCCAGGATTAGACCAGCCAGCGTATGGCTTTGGGAAATAATTTTTCCAGAGGCAAGGTTGGCTAGTGACACATTTTGGATTTGTTTTTTGTTTTTGTTTTGCCTTCTCTCTTGCTTGAGTAATTCATCTGAAGGCAATGTTCTGCAGGCACCTTTGCATGGTGAAGCTGCTTTGTGGCTTTGGCACACCAGTCTGTATTGCTGTGGTTGATAAGTATGGCAGGCGGGGGCTGACTCAGTTTAGGAAATTGAACTCGATTACGTTTTAGGTCCCTTTCTGCTTATTTGATATTAGGCATTTAATACAAGTTGGAATGGATAGGAGAAACTCTACAGAAGAGAATTGCTGAAAAGCAGATTATAGTGAGGTTCAAGGAGGAGAGGTGGTGGAGGATTTCTGGACCACGTTCAGGGACTGAGCTAATGGAGGTATTTAATGCTAGAACTTTTAACCTTTTTTGATTACTGAATGCCTTGGCACAGCAGAGAATCTGCCTATTGACTATGAGAGAGGGAAACTGGCTTATTCCTTGCTTATACCCTACAATTTGATTTTCTGATTGATCTATGTGGTTAAAAATGTGATCCTGAGCTTGTTAATAGAAAGCATAGCAGCTGCAAAGGTCACAGGAATCAGTTTCTAACCTTTCATTACCCTGCTGCATGTGTTTAGCTTTGGGGGAGGGGGGAAAACTTACAAGAAGCTTGTTTTCTGTCTCTGCATCTCTTCTATCTGACAGCACAGGCTGGTAATTGGCTTGCCTTCCACTCTGGCACCACTGTGGAGAGCTCTCAGCTAGTTCACTCTCTTTGGGTTGAGGTAATGAGACCTCCTGGGATAGTTCACATGAGCCCCCAGTTGCGTTGTTTGGTGTTTGGGAGGAGGCTGATTGCAAATAGGGAGCAGGACCACACACGTACTGCTGTGTCTCCCACTGCTTGGGGTGCTCCCTTCCCCTTTTGACTACTTTCCAGTTAGACCTGTAATCCTATGCTGCAAAATATTTATTTATGTTAACAGTAATGTATCACTCTTTCAGACTTCCACTCACAGAGAGGTACCTAAATAAGGGATGAAGTACAACAGTTGGGAAACTTGCTTAGTCCCTGCAGTTCCCTAAGATGGAGAGGACTTCTGCTGAGTCTCCCTGAACGCATATCACCTTTTCTTATCTTCATTTTACCTTCACTTTTTTTTTTAAGTGGCAATATAAATACTCCTCTCTCAAGTTCTTACTGCTCTGAGTACCATCCATATGTCTGAGTATCAAGCAATGGTCATCTTGCATTTTGGTATCTAAATTATAAGCACAAGAAGGGACATTTCCTTCTATTGAATTACATTGTTGACTGCAGCTGATCCATCTGCTTGAGAATCAGAGATAGCCCAGTAGTATTTCCTCTTTGTCTTCTTAGAGACAGTTGTCTGTTCGTTTCCATATTTTCTCTGAAATACCAAAAAATGAGTCTCCCACCCCAAGTAATAGGTTCTGTTAGAATTAATCCTAATAGATAATTCTATTAGAATTAACACTACCATCAAACTAATCTGGCAAAAAATATCCCCTCAATGTCTTTATAGTCTCACTCACTTCTTAAATGGAAGGATTGCTCCACTTGAATATCTAGCAATAGATCTTTTATGGGGGAAATGTGGACAATTCTGGAGAATTTCTTTGATTCTAGAATTAAAATGTATTTAATTCTAGGATAAAACTCTGCAACCCAATATATTTTCCGAATTTCCCTTTCAAATTCTTACTCCGCATAATTCCTTTTTAAAAACTTCTTTTTTTTCCTCTTCATGGCTTGGCTTCTTCAGCCTTATTTCATCTTCTTTGGATAAGGTGTCTCATTAAATATGTCTGTTACTTATGTCTGTTGCTGCTTGTTCTAATCAACAAAAAACACTCTGTTCAAGGAAGCTATCTCCCATTTGGACATCTGCCTGTTTCTTCTTAGCACCATCTTCATAGAATCATAGAATAGTAGGGTTGGAAGGGGCCAATAAGACCATCGAGTCCAACCCCAAATGTATCCCATCACTGTTTGCTGTTGAAACTTCTTAGTTTTGTTTACGTGAGGAACATAATATCTGGAAAGTGGTGTACTCTAGAGGCATCATTAACCATGTTCTCTTTATTGAAGAGCTTCCCCAGAATCTCTGTTCTCTTTGCTACTATGTGTCTCCACTCATAACCACAAATGTTTTAGAGGATGAACCATCAATACTCATGTTTGTGACAATAAATGCTCCTTTGCTGGAAGCTGTCTGGGAAATAGTCTTCATTGTTTCCTTATATAGATTCCTAAGAATACTAGAGGCCTGCAGCCAATATTTTGGCTGATAAATTCCAACCCACACTATTATCCCCATCCAGCTACCTAATTGGTGGACTGTGCGAGAACCTCTGAGACTTTTCCCCTCCTCCCTATGATGGCATACATCTTTCTTTCGCCTATCTTCTGTCCTATCTACCTCTGTCTTGTACACACCACTCATCTGTTCCTTTCTTTCATGAACACCCTCCCTCTTGCCGTCTTTCACCCGCCACTTCTCTCTCTGGCAGTCTCTTGTCTGCACTCTCGTCTCTCCCCCCCCACCCCCGCAATCCCTGGTTCTCTTCCACATACCCTTGGCAAACACATGCCATGGCCATACAATAGTCATTTCACTGAAAAGATGCCTGTCCTAGCCTGCACACATCCTCAGTATTCTTTGAAAACAAAACACATAAGATAAAGGGCTAAACTAGCACTGAAAACAACAGCTTTGATTTCTAGAAATCCCTTTCATCAATTTTATTCTTCCGAAAGTCTTTTTCTTAAGACAAAACATAGCTGTGACCATCCCATCCCTTCGAAGTTCATTTCATTCTCTCTGTTGATAAGCTTTCACATCAGTCTTCTTCCGGTATTGTCTTATAATGAACAGAGGCGTTCTGTTCACAAGTAGCGAATGGTTCCACAACATATGGAATAGCTATAGTTGACCACTTGTGCTATTTTTTTTTTATAATCTTCGTATTTGATACTTTTTGCCAAAGCATTCAGGTGAAAAAATGTGATTGCTGTTTGGATGCTCTAGTGTAATGCTGCTCGTGTGAGCTGATCTGCATTGTTATTGCATTGGGATGTGTCATTGTAGGGAACATAAGAAGAGTCATGCTGGATCAGACCAAGGGTCCATTTAGTCCAGCATTCTGTTCACATAGTGGCCAACCAGCTGCTCATAGGAAACCCACATGCAGAACATGAGAGCAACAGCACCCTCCCGCCCATGTTCCCCAGAAAATGGTGTACATAGGCATACTGCCTCTGATATTGGAGGTAGCATATAGCCATCAGGACCGGTAGCCATTGATAGCCTTCTCTTCCATGAATTTGTCTAACCCTCTTTTAAAGCCATCCAAATTGGTGGCCATCACTGTGTCTTTTGGTAGCGAATTCCATAGTTTAACTATGCACTGTGTAAAGAAGTACTTCCTGTTATGTGCCCTGAATCTCCCACCAATTAATGGGATGACCCATTAATTACGAGAGAGGGAGAAAAAGGTCTCCCTAATCACTTTCTCCACACCGTGCATAATTTTGTACACCTCTATCATGTCTCCCCTTACTCACCTGTTTTCTAAGCTAAACAGTTCCAGACTTTGTATGCTTTCCTCAAAGAGTATATCTAGCTCCTTTGTCATTTTAGTTGCCCTTTTCTGCACCTTTTCCAACCCTACAATATCCTTTTTAGGTGTGGTAACCAAACCTGTACACAGTTTTCCAAGTGTGGTTGCACCATTGATTTGTATAATGGCAATATACATTATACATCTTCAGCAAAGGAGATCATTACCTTGTCGTGGTGCTGGAGCTTGAGCACCTCAATGACGTCATGAGCTAAACCGTGAAGGGACACCCAAGATGGGAAGGTCATGGCAGAGAGGTCAGACTAAATACGATCCCTGGGGAAGGAAGCGGCAACCCACCCCAGTATTCTTGCCATGGAAACTAAATGGATCAGTACAACCAGAGATATGTCGGTATACCATCGGAAGATGGGACTCCCAGGTCGGAAGATGGTCAAAAAGCTACTGGGGAGTAACAGAGGATAAGTTCAACTAGCCCCAGATGTGATGACGCCGCTAGCTCAAAGCCGAAAGGACGGTTAGCAGCCGATGGTGCTGGTGGTGAACGACGAATCCGATGTTCTAAAGATCAACACACCATAGGAACCTGGAATGTAAGATCTATGAGCCAGGGCAAATTGGATGTGGTTATTGGGGAGATGTGAAGATTAAATATAGACATTTGGGGTGTCACTGAACTGAAATGGACTGGAATGGGCGACTTCACATCAAATGACCACCAGATCTACTACTGTGGACAAGAGGACCACAGAAGAAATGGAGTAGCTGTCAAGGGCTCCTTGGAGGCCTCTCTCAGTCTAATCCAGTAGCCAAGTCCAGACACAGACAAAGGGATTCCTTTCAAAGCGTTATTCTTCTTTTACAACTTAACCACTCTACTGTTAGCAACTAGATCTGAGCAGCAGAGTACCTATGCCCTAAGTTGGAACAGTTGGTCCCTGTTTGAAAGGGAATTACTGGCAGACCCCTGAACTTAAGGACTAGGGAGAGTCCCTCCCCTTTTCCCTTGGGTCCTCTGGGCACAGCCGTTGTTTGCGCGCCAACTGGGCACTAAGACACCTTTCTGCGCCCTCCATTTGGCGCCGCTCTCTGCGTCGGCATCGTGCGTCCACCAAGTCTGCTTCTCATGCTCTGTCACTCCCTGGACTGCTATCTAAGCTAGGAATGCTGGTGGGAGGAATCTCCGTCAGCTGTTGGCCCTGGGAAAGAGGAGCGCGCTCCTCTCCCAGGAGCGACTGCTCTTCCTCAGAATCAGAACTACTCTGGGATTCTATGGGCTCAGTGTCCACCCTGACAGTAGCCTTCATAATTCATAATAAAGTGGCTAAAGCAGTGCTTGGATACAATCCAAAAAATGACAGAATGATCTCAATTCGAATTCAGTGTAAGCCATTTAACATCACAGTGATGCAAATATACGCCCCAACCACAGATGCTGAAGAAGCAGAAGTAGATCAGTTCTGTGAGAATCTGCAGCACCTACTGGATAGTACGCCAAAAAGAGATGTTATTTTCATTACAGGAGACTGGAATGCTAAGGTGGGTAGTCAAACGACACCTGGAATTACAGGCAAGCATGGTCTGGGAGAACAAAATGAAGCAGGACATAGGCTGATAGAATTTTGCCAAGACAACTCACTATGCGTAACAAACACTCTCTTCCAACAACCTAAGAGACGACTTTATACATGGACTTCACCAGACGGTTGACACCAAAATCAGATTGACTACATCCTTTGTAGCCAAAGGTGGCGGACATCTATGTAGTCGGTAAAAACAAGACCTGGAGCTGATTGTAGTTCAGATCACGAACTTCTTATTGCACAATTTAGAATCAGACTAAAGAGAATAGGGAAGACCCACAGATCAGTCAGATATGAACTCACTAATATTCCTGATGAATATGCAGTGGAGGTGAAGAATAGATTTAAGGGACTAGATTTAGTAGATAGGGTCCCGGAAGACCTATGGATAGAAGTTCGCAACATTGTTCAGGAGGCGGCAACAAAAAACGTCCCAAAGAAAAAGAAAACCAAGAAGGCAAGATGGCTGTCTGCTGAGACACTGGAAGCAGCCCAAGAAAGAAGGAAAGCAAAAGGCAACAGTGATAGGGGGAGATATGCCCAATTCAATGCAAAATTCCAGAGGTTAGCCAGAAGAGAGAAGGAATTATTTTTAAACAAGCAATGCACAGAAGTGGAAGAAGATAATAGACTAGGAAGGGCAAGAGACCTCTTCCAGAAAATTAGAAACCTCGGAGGTAAATTCCAGGCAAAAATGGGTATGATCAAAAACAAAGATGGCAAGGACCTAACAGAAGCAGAAGAGATCAAGAAAAGGTGGTAAGAATATACGGAAGACCTGTATAGGAAGGATAATATCGGGGATAGATTTGACGTTGTGGTCAGTGAGCTAGAGCCAGACATCCTGAAGAGTGAGGTTGAATGGGCCTTAAGAAGCATTGCTAATAACAAGGCAGCAGGAGATGACGGTATCCCAGCTGAACTGTTTAAAATCTTGCAAGATGATGCTGTCAAGGTGATGCATGCCATATGCCAGCAAATTTGGAAAACACAAGAATGGCCAACAGATTGGAAAAAATCAACTTATATCCCCATACCAAAAAAGGGAAGCACCAAAGAATGTTCCAACTATCGAACAGTGGCACTGATTTCACATGCCAGTAAGGTAATGCTCAAGATCTTGCAAGGTAGACTCCAGCAATTCATGGAACGAGAATTGCCAGATGTACAAGCTGGGTTTCGAAAAGGCAGAGGAACTAGAGACCAAATTGCCAATATCCGCTGGATAATGGAGAAAGCCAGGGAGTTTCAGAAAAGCGTCTATTTCTGTTTTATTGACTATTCTAAAGCCTTTGACTGTGTGGATCATCACAAATTGTGGCAAGTTCTTGGTGGTATGGGGATACCAAGTCATCTTGTCTGCCTCCTGAGGAATCTGTATAACGACCAAGTAGCAACGGTAAGAACAGACCATCGAACAACAGACTGGTTTAAGATTGGGAAAGGAGTACGGCAGGGTTGTATACTCTCACCCTACCTATTCAAACCTGTACGCAGAACACATCATGCGACGTGCTGGGCTTGATGACGCCAAGGCTGGAGTTAAAATTGCTGGAAGAAACATTAACAATCTCCAATATGCAGATGATACCACTTTGATGGCTGAAAGCGAGGAGGAGCTGAGGAACCTCATGACGAAGGTGAAAGAAGAAAGTGCAAAAGCTGGGTTGCAGTTCAATCTAAAAAAAACCAAGATTATGGCAACCAGCTTGATTGATAACTGGCAAATAGAGGGAGAAAACGTGGAGGCAGTGACAGACTTTGTCTTTCTAGGTGCAAAGATTACTGCAGACACTGACTGCAGCCAGGAACTCAGAAGACGTTTACTTCTTGGGAGGAGAGCAATGCCAAATCTTGATAAAATAGTGAAGAGCAGAGACATCACACTGACAACAAAGGTCCGCATAGTGTAAGCAATGGTATTTCCCGTAGTAACCTATGGGTGCGAGAGCTGGACCATAAGGAAGGCTGAGCGAAGGAAGAGAGATGCTTTTGAACTGTGGTGCTGGAGGAAAATTCTGAGAGTGCCTTGGACTGCAAGAAGATCAAACCAGTCCATACTCCAGGAAATAAAGCCAGAATGCTCACTTGAGGGAAGGATATGAAAGGCAAAACTGAAGTACTTTGGCCACATCATGAGAAGACAGGACACCCTGGAGAAGATGCTGATGCTAGGGAAAGTGGAAGGCCAAAGGAAGAGGGGCCAACCAAGGGCAAGGTGGATGGATGATATTCTGGAGGTGACGGACTCGACCTTGGGGGAGCTGGGGGTGGCGACGGCCGACAGGAAGCTCTGGCGTGGGCTGGTCCATGGGGTCACGAACAGTCGGAAGCGACTGACCAAATAAACAACAAATATAATCTTGGCAGTTTTATTTTCAATTCCTTTTCTAATTATGCCTCACATGAAATTTGCCTTTTTCACAACAGCCACACTCTGGGTTGACATTTTCATGAAGCTGTCCACCACAACCCCAAGATCTCTTTCTTGGCCAGTAATTGCTAGCTCAGATCCTATAAGCTTTAACTTGAAGTTGGGATTTTTTGCCCCAGCTTGCATCACTTTACACTTGCTTGCACTGAACTGCATTTGCCATTTTGATGCCCATTCTCCCAGTTTGGAGAGATCCTTTTGGATCTCTTCACAATCCCTTTTTGTTTTAACCACCTTAAATAATTTGGTGTCATTAGAAAACTTGACCACTTCACCGCTCACTCCTAATTTCAGATCATTTATGAATGAGTTGAAAAGCATTAGTCCCAATACAGATCCCTGTGGGACCCTGTTACTTACATCCCACCATTGGGAGAATTTACCTTTTATTCCTTCTCTTTGCTCTCTGTTCTTTAACCAGTTACTGAGCCATAAGAGGTCCTCTCCTCTTACTTCATGACTGCTAAGTTTGATCAGGATACCTCTCCACCACCATTCGGATTATGTAAAAAGGCACTATGGATCATGGGGCGGGGGGAGTGGGATGCAGAAATATGGAGCAACTAGGATACTGCATGTGATGTGTAGTAAATAAAGTTGATTATGATAGTAATGCTGCAGATCCTGTGAAAAACAGTTGCTGTCTTTAAACTTTTTAAATCTGGACATTTGTTTTTTCTTCTCTTGACAGCACACCTTTGAAGTAAAACTTCGGAACACACTGTAGGATTAGTGCAAAGAAGGACGGAATTTAATTTGGATGTTTCAGTCTGTATAGTGAAGTAGTGGGATGAAATTAACAGGGGCTTGTAATATCTCAAGGGAGTGTAGTCTGGGGCTTCATCTGACCCTACTCCCAAGAGGAAAAGAAGAATTAATTACATTTGAATATGCCCCTTTAAATGTATCCTTTTCAATCAAGCATTGTGGGGTGGGGAATGGTCTGCTGTATGATAATGAACAAAGCTCCAGTCCTAGCGGATGAATAGGTATCCAGTCAGACTAGCAAGAATGGAATCCTGTAGGGAATGCTTTTTACAACCATTGAGCAGTCTTGTTGCAAATACCTCTCTCCTTTGCTTGGAGGACCTGCAGTGTAATTTATTAGGTTAAGCAGTGCATATATGAGAGAGAGAGGGTGGGAGGGAGAGAGAGAGAATATCTGGGTATGCATGTGTGTGATCTGCCCAAATGGTAGTCTTTGCAGGCCCCTAAGTTGGATTGATTGTTTGGATTCAGGGGCAATCATCCTGCAGGGTTCACACTTGTACATTGTTGCACTTAAAGATTTTACCAAGTCTGACAGCTGTCACTTTTCAGCTCATCTGGCTATACAGTTGTATGTGTCTCTGTATGTGTGCTGGGGTGTAAGCTCCAGGAAGTGTGAGGGAGACAGACGAGGTGTAAATTGCATGGTGGGCTGACTTAGTTTAGGTGAAAATGAAAAACTCTCCTGCCTCTTGTGCCAGAGTTTCTTAGTTTCCAGCTTCCTGCAGACTTTAAATCCCCCCCCCCCGCCGCTGCCCTCCTACTCCAGAGGACATCTTGTAAGCTGATTTTTCCTCTGTTTTCAGCAGTCAAGCTTGTTATTGATTCCCAAGATGATGCTCGCCCTGTGTTTGTCCTAGCAGATAGATTATGTCTTAAATTTAAATTGAAGCCTCTCTAGCAAAACTTGAGCGGGTAATGAAAAGTGTCCAGCTCTGGGTGCAGAATTGCAAACAAAGGTATTGATGGGGGTGGGAGGTGTTAATTGCCAAATGACACACTTTGTTACTTGGACCAATTTACCTTTTTGCCTTGAATTTAATTTGAGCTTTATTTTGAATTTTCTGACCCATGTGACATTTGGAGGTATTTGTCATCCAGGTGAAAGAAATGTGCCTATGGCTGCTCTTTGATACAATATTGCATTGCAGATTTATATACAACACTTCCTATTCTGATTGTGCTCAAAAATATTTCAGGAGCCATTGTACCTAATGGTAAAACACAGTCCTCTCTGGGAAGGATTGCAACAGCTCTTTTAACTGCACGATGGCACCGTATTGTTGGTTTTTCTTCCTGCAAATCTTAAAATTTACACATCACATTCTGTTTATATTTGCATACATTTAATACTCAAATCTTTGACTTCAACCAAAACACAGTATTTTGCACCTGCACTAAAATCAATCTACGTACTACTTTAAGTACTGTAACTATCTTTTATAAATCTCACATCACAGAAGTAGTCAGCTCAGAACTTGGTTAACATATCAAGATTTGATGAAATCATAGGTCATGATGATAAGACGATTCTAGTCCTTTTTGGCTCAAAAATTATTCTACAAATTACATATTAATCCTTCCATTAAGATGATATCAAAAGCCATATGCTCTGTATGCTCTTCTGTTTCAGAATTAGTATAAGAAGTTGCCATTTCTAATGAAAAGGTTGGAAATATTACTTAGGACATGGATCATTGCCTATGCAGCCAAAAGAGCTTTTCCCTCAAAAAGACATTGATTTATTAATGTTAGAGGTGGCCAGAGAGCTGGTGCAGCTCATAAAAATTTGGAACTATTTGCTATCTTGCTGCTGTGGTAGTTTGGTTTCGAGATCAAACTGGTGATCCCAATGGCATTGCTGACAAGTTCTTTCTCAATACTATTGATTGTAGCTTGATACATCTAACTAAATTTTGTCTCCTGGACTATTGGTCTCATGGTCGTTGTAGAAATGGCCCATATTTGATGTACTAAAGTATCAAGAACTATTGTGAAGTCTTTGAAACCCTTTAAGGACACTGAATGAGAAGCATGTAATAGTTAAGACATTTTCTATGTTGAATGCTTGTGCAGATAGAAATAACTCCTACTCGTGATCACATCCTTATGAGAACAGCCCAGCCAGAATGCCTAGCGAAGTTTGTTAGAGTTTGTTTCTTAGTCTCCGCCTAAACTACAAGCAGTTGAAGCAGATGTACTTTTCTGTTGTACCAAAACTCTTAACCATTTCCTTTTCTAGTAATGATAAGGAATGATAGCCCATAAAGATATCCTGTTTAGGATTGTTCTCCCCACCTCCTCTTCTGGTGCTCATAGCCCAGTCTCAGGGATAATATTGCTACAGTCTAATGCATGGAGAACCATCATTTCTCTTCAGCATAGATATAAGCCAGCTATCTGCCCATCCATCCCCTGACTTTCAAGACTTCTTCAACAGCTGTATATGTTCCCCTTATCTTCATACTGAGTATTTAGTCATGCTCTCAGATTTACAGGAAAATAACACAAGACAAAACTAGTACTACGTTTCAGTAAGTTGCTCTCCCAAAACAATCTCCTTCCAATCACTGAGTCTCCACAGGTTATATGTAAACATGGTGGTGAGGATAAAAACAAATCCTTTCTAATTTGATATATGTGTGTGGGAGCTTGTTTGGGCTTATCGATGTGGTGACCAGTTCTAAGCATTGCATTCCTAGCCTGCAGCATCTTTTCCACTGCAGTTGAAATTTGAACGTTTCGCTCTCCCCTCTAGTTTGCCTGTTTTTGTTGTTTTGTTTGTTTCCTGGTAGTAACTTCAGTTACTTCAGTTACCATATATAGACTAGTTTGTGTACCAGCTATTCTGCAAGCTCCATACTAGCCAATGGCAGAGGTGCTCTGATATCAAAAATGGGAGAGATATGGGGAAGGGATTGTTGAAAGGCAGCATGAACTCAGTGCTTAATTTCAGTCTTGACTTACCAGGGCTCAGTTCCATACCCTGTTTCAGTTCTAGGGCTCGGGCCTAGAATATGTGAGACAACAAAAATATTGTGCATATACAAATGTAGGGAACACCTTCCCTTACCTCTGGGTGATACTGCCAGCTCTTACACCTTGTAAAGTTAGTGGAAATAACTTCCAGAACAGAGGGTGGACACTGAGGATAAAAGAGAACACTAGAGTGGGAAACAGCAGATAGGAGGAAGCAGAAGACCTAGGAAAGTGGACTAGATGAAGCAAAGGGTGACAGGGAGTTGAGAAGTAGGGATGGGGGCTGAGCAGTTACAGGATGCTTCCAGATGGCTCCTATTGCTAATAATCAAAAGGCATTGTGCAACTATTCCATTGTCCTTAATGGATTTCTTTTCTGGTAAGAAAAAAGATGGAAGAAACTGTGGGAAAACCATGTTGTTGTTATTCAGTCATTCAGTCGTGTCCGACTCTTCGTGACCCCATGGACCATAGCACGCCAGGCCTTCCTGTCCTGCGCTCTCTCCCGGAGCATGCTCAAGTTCATATTCATTGCATCGGTGATGCTATCTAGCCATCTCATCCTATGCCGTCCCCTTCACCTTTTGCCTTCAGTCTTTCCCAGCATCAGGGTCTTTTCCAGAGAGTTTTCTCTTCGCGTTAGGTGGCCAAAATATTGGACTTCAGCTTCAGTATCTGTCCTTCCAATGAGCACTCAGGGTTGATTTCCTTTAGGATGGACTGATTTGACCTCCTTGCAGTCCAGGGGACTCATAAGAGTCTTCTCCAGCACCACAGTTCGAAAGCCTCAATTCTTTGGTGCTCAGCCTTCCTTATAGTCCAGCTCTCACAGCCATACATGACTACTGGGAAAACCATAGCTTTGATGATACGGACCTTTGTCAGCAAGGTGATGTCTCTGCTTCTTACTATGCTGCCTAGGTTTGCCATAGCTTTCCTCCCAAGGAGCAAGCATCTTTTAATTTCATGGCTACAGTCACCGTCTGCGGTGATCTTGGAGCCCAAGAAAGTAAAATCTGTCACTGCTTCCATTTCTTCCCCTTCTATATGCCAGGAAGTGATGGGGCCAGATGTCATGATCTTAGTTTTTTTAATGTTGAGTTTCAAATCAGCTTTTGCACTCTCCTCTTTCACCCTCAACAAGAGGCTCTTGAGATCCTCTTCGCTTTCTGCCATTAGGGTGGTATCGTCTGCATATTGAAGGTTGTTGATATTTCTCCCGGCAATCTTAATTCCGATCTGTGATTCATCCAACCCGGCGTTTCTCATGATGTACTCTGCATATAAGTTAAATAAGCAGGGTGACAGTATACAGCCTTGTCGTACTCCTTTCCCAATTTTGAACCAATCGGTTGTTCCATGTCTGGTTCTTACTGTTGCTTCTTGACCCTCGTACAGGTTTCTCAGGAGACAGGTAAGGTGGTCTGGTACTCCCATCTCTTTCAGAATTTGCCACAGTTTGTTGTAATCCACACAATCAAAGGCTTTAGCGTAGTCAATGAAGCAGAAATAGATGGTTTTCTGGAATTCTCTTGCTTTCTCCATGATGCAGCGAATGTTGGCGATTTGATCTCTAGTTCCTCTGCCTCTTCGGAACCCAGCTTGTACTTCCGGTAGTTCTCGGTTCACATACTGCTGAAGCCTAGCGTGTAGGATTTGGAGCATAACCTTGCTGGCATGTGAAATGAGCGCAATTGTACGGTAGTTTGAACACTCTTTGGCGTTGCCCTTCTTTGGAATTGGAATGTAAACTGACCTTTTCCAATCTTGTGGCCACTGTTGAGTGTTCCAAATTTGTTGGCATATTGAGTGCAGCACTTTAACAGCATCATCTTTTAGGATTTTAAATAGCTCAGCTGGAATACTGTCATCTCTGCTAGCTTTGTTGTTAGGAATGCTTCCTAAGGCCCACTTGACTTCACTCTCTAGGATGTCCGGCTCAAGTTCAGTGAGCGCACTATCATGGCTATCAGGGACATTCAGATCTTTCCTGTATAGTTCTTCTGTGTATTCTTTCCACCTCTTCTTAATCTCATCTGCTTCTGTTAGGTCCCTGCCTTCTTTGTCCTTTATCATGCCCGTTTTTGCACAAAATGTTCCCTTGAGATCTCCAATTTTCTTGAAGAGATCTCTAGTCTTTCCCATTCTGTTGTTTTCCTCGATTTCTTTGCATTGTTCATTTAAGAAGGCCTTCTTGTCTCTCCTTGCTATTCTCTGGAACTCTGCATTCAGTTGGATATATCTTCCCCTTTCTCCCTTGCTTTTCGCTTCCCTTCTTTCCTCAGCTACTTGTAAAGCCTCATCAGACAGCCACTTGGCTTTCTTGCATTTCTTTTTCTTTGGGATGGATTGAGTTGCTGCCTCCTGAACAATGTTACGGACCTCCGTCCATAGTTCCTCAGGCACTCTGTCTATCAGGTCTAATCCCTGAAATCTATTCCTCACCTCCACTGTATATTCATCAGGAATATAATTTAGGCCATACCTGAATGGTTTAGTGGTTTTCCCGACGTTCTTCAATTTAAGCCGAAATTTTGCAACAAGAAGTTCATGATCTGAGCCACAGTCAGCTCCAGGTTTTGTTTTGACTGACTGTATAGAGCTTCTCCATCTTTGGCTGCAAAGGACATAATCAATCTGATTTCGATATTGACCCATCTGGTGATGTCCATGTGTAGAGTTGCCTCTTGTGCTGTTGGAAAAGAGTGTTTGCTATGATCAGCGTGTTCTCTTGGCAAACCTCTATTAGCTTTTGTCCTGCTTCATTTTGTACACCAAGGCCATGCCTGCCTGTTATCCCGGTGATTTCTTGACTTCCTACTTTAGCATTCCAATCCCCTATGATGAAGAGGACATCTTTTTTTGGTGTTAGTTCTAGAAGGTGTTGGAAGTCTTCATAGAACCGATCAACCTCAGCTTCTTTGGCCTCAGTGGTTGGGGCATAGACTTGAATTACTGTGATGTTGAATGGTTTGCCTTGGATTCATACTGAAATCATTCTGTCGTTTTTAAGATTGTACCTCAGTACTGCTTTTCCCACCCTTTTGTTGACTATGAGTGCTACTCCATTTCTTCTAAGGGATTCTTGCCCACAGTAGTAGATATGATGGTCACCTGAATTAAATTCGCCCATGCTTGTCCATTTGAGTTCGCTGATTCCCAAGATGTCGATGTTCAATCTTGCCATCTCATGTTTGAGCACCTGCAGCTTACCTTGATTCATTGATCTGACATTCCAGGTTTCTAAACAATATTGTTCTTTACAGCATTGGATTTTCTTTCCACCACCAGACACATCCACAGCTGAGTGTCCTTTCGGCTTTGGCCCAGCCGCTTCACTCTTTCTGGCGCAACTTGGAAATACCCTCTGCTGTTCCCCAGTAGTATATTGGACACCTTCCGACCTGAGGGGCTCATCTTCCGGCGTCATCTCTTTTAGCCTTGTGATACGTTGCATGGGGTTTTCTTGGCAAGAATACTGGAGTGGGTTGCCATTTCCTTCTCCAGTGGACCACATTTTGTCAGAACTCTCTGCCATGACCTGTCCGTCTTGGGTGGCCCTGCACGGCATAGCCTATGGCTTCACTGAGTTACGCAAGCCCCTTCGCCACAACAAGGCAGTGATCCATGAAGAGGGGGAAAAACATGAGAGGTATACAAATTGAAGACGACTACGTTAGGACCCCCTTCCGTGAATGAGACAGCGTGATTGCACAATAAAAGTCTTGCCTGGAAGTACCCTGGATGTTACAAAATAGTTTCAGGAGAAATTTTATACTGAACTTGGAAGGAGCTGACAGCTGCTGCTGGGAAGGTTGCAGACAAGTGATAGGGGATAGATTTCAAAAGTGCCCCCTGCTTCCTTCCTTGGGGACATTCATACCTCTGAATGGCTAGTACCATTAGGGAAAAACGAATAAAGTTCAGTTTAGAAGAGAGGCCCAGCCACTGCAATGCTATTTCTATTCCATTTTTGGTAGGATGGAGTCAGAGATATGAGGAGGGACAAATTTAGAATAAACCAATTAGAACAAATCTTTCTGCAGATGTTGTGGTCATAGAATCATAGAATAGTATAGTAGGGTTGGAAGGGGCCTACAAGGCCATCGAGTCCAACCCCCTGCTCAATGCAGGAATCCAAGTCAGAGCATCCCTGACAAATGGCTGTCCAGCCTCGTCTTGAAGGCCTCCAGTGTGGGAGAGCCCACCACCTCCCCAGGTAATTGGTTCCATTGCCGTATTGCTCTGACACTCAGGAAGTTTTTCCTGATGTTCAGTCGGAATCTGGCTTCCTGTAACTTGAGCCCATTATTCCGTGTCCTGCACTCTGGGATGATCAAGAAGAGATCCTGGCCTTCTTCTCTGTGACAACCTTTCAAATGGTCCTCCATTTGTATTCCATAGAGCCTTGTTACAAATAACGAAAAAGTAATGACTAATTTTAATGAGGCAGAGAATTATCTGTCGGCAAGAGACTTGTCATTTAATCAGCTGTTACTTTTATGTATTTTGAATTGTGTAGTGATCTAGGAGTCATAATATAGAGAAAGCCTTTATATAATATTGGAGGCAGGGGGCACCTTTCTGTCGCTACCCTTTCAGTCCTTTTGGTCTTGGAATGGGTGTGTTGTGGGCTAGAAAGGAATGGGAAGGATGAGGAATAGGATAGTTTGGTGCACCTACTCAGTGAAGGTCTGCTGTAGATGCTTTGAGGTTTTGGTAATGCTTGCAATATGAAAACCTAGAATTAGTTAGTAGAGTTTTCTATTCTGCCCAGTCAAGTATGGGAAGAGGACCTTGAGTGCTCTATAAACCCAGATTAAAACATTTTTTTAGGAAGAAAGATTAATTCTTTACTTCCTTGTTGTTGTTGTTCAGTCGTTCAGTCGTGTCCGACTCTTCGTGACCCCATGGACCATAGCACGCCAGGCCTTCCTCTCCTGCGCTCTCTCCCGGAGCGTGCTCAAGTTCATATTCATTGCATCCGTGATGCTATCTAGCCATCTCATCCTCTGCCGTCCCCTTCTCCTTTTGCCTTCAGTCTTTCCCAGCATCAGGGTCTTTTCCAGGGAGTTTTCTCTTCGCATTAGGTGGCCAAAATATTGGAGCTTCAGCTTCAGTATCTGTCCTTCCAATGAGCAGTCAGGGTTGATTTCCTTTAGGATGGACTGATTTGACCTCCTTGCAGTCCAGGGGACTCGTAAGAGTCTTCTCCAGCACCACAGTTCGAAAGCATCGATTCTTCGGCGCTTAGCCTTCCTTATAGTCCAGCTCTCACAGCCATACATTACTACTGGGAAAACCATGGCTTTGATTAGACGGACCTTTGTCGGCAAGGTGATGTCTCTGCTTCTTACTATGCTGTCTAGGTTGGCCATAGCTTTCCTCCCAAGGAGCAAGCGTCTTTTAATTTCATGGCTACAGTCACCGTCTGCGGTGATCTTGGAGCCCAAGAAAGTAAAATCTGTCACTGCTTCCATTTCTTCCCCTTCTATATGCCAGGAAGTGATGGGGCCAGATGCCATGATCTTCGTTTTTTTAATGTTGAGTTTCAAACCAGCTTTTGCACTCTCCTCTTTCACCCTCAACAAGAGGCTCTTGAGATCCTCTTCGCTTTCTGCCATTAGGGTGGTATCGTCTGCATATCGGAGGTTGTTGATAATTCTCCCAGCAATCTTAATTCCGACCTCTGATTCATCCAACCCGGCATTTCTCATGATGTACTCTGCATATAAGTTAAATAAGCAGGGTGACAATATGCAGCCTTGTCGTACTCCTTTCCCAATTTGGAACCACTCGGTTGTTCCATGTCTGGTTCTTACTGTTGCTTCTTGACCCTCGTACAGGTTTCTCAGGAGACAGGTAAGGTGGTCTGGTACTCCCATCACTTTCAGAATTTGCCACAGTTTGTTGTGATCCACACAATCAAAGGCTTTAGCGTAGTCAATGAAGCAGAAATAGACATTTTTCTGGAATTCTCGTGCTTTCTCCATGATGCAGCGAATGTTGGCGATTTGATCTCTAGTTCCTCTGCCTCTTCGGAACCCAGCTTGTACTTCCGGTAGTTCTCGGTTCGCATACTGCTGAAGCCTAGCTTGTAGGATTTTGAGCATCACCTTGCTGGCATGTGAAATGAGCGCAATTGTGCGGTAGTTTGAACACTCTTTGGCGTTGCCCTTCTTTGGAATTGGAATGTAAACTGACCTTTTCCAGTCTTGTGGCCACTGTTGAGTGTTCCAGATTTGTTGACATATTGAATGCAGCACTTTAACAGCATCATCTTTTAGGATTTTAAATAGTTCGGCTGGAATACTGTCATCTCCACTAGCTTTGTTGTTACTAATGCTTCCTAAGGCCCACTTGACTTCACTCTCTAGGATGTCCGGCTCAAGTTCAGTGACCGCACTATCATGGCTATCAGGGACATTCAGATCTTTCCTGTAGAGTTCTTCTGTGTATTCTTGCCACCTCTTCTTAATCTCATCTGCTTCTGTTAGGTCCCTGCCTTCTTTGTCCTTTATCATGCCCGTCTTTGCACAAAACGTTCCCTTGAGATCTCCAATTTTCTTGAAGAGATCTCTAGTCTTTCCCATTCTGTTGTTTTCCTCAATTTCTTTGCATTGTTCATTTAAGAAGGCCTTCTTGTCTCTCCTTGCTATTCTCTGGAACTCTGCGTTCAGTTGGGTATATCTTCCCCTTTCTCCCTTGCTTTTCGCTTCCCTTCTTTCGTGAGCTACTTGTAAAGCCTCATCAGACAGCCACTTTGCTTTCTTGCATTTCTTTTTCTTTGGGACGGATTTCGTTGCTGCCTCCTGAACAATGTTACGGACCTCCGTCCATAGTTCCTCAGGCACTCTGTCTATCAGGTCTAATCCCTGAAATCTATTCCTCACCTCCACTGTATATTCATCAGGGATATGATTTAGGTCATACCTGAATGGTTTAGTGGTTTTCCCGACGTTCTTCAATTTAAGACGAAATTTTGCAAGAAGCAGCTCATGATCTGAGCCACAGTCAGCTCCAGGTCTTGTTTTGACTGACTGTATGGAGCTTCTCCATCTTTGGCTGCAAAGGACATAATCAATCTGATTTCGATATTGACCATCTGGTGACGTCCATGTGTAGAGTCGCCTCTTGTGCTGTTGGAAAAGAGTGTTTGCTATGATCAGCATGTTCTCTTGGCAAAACTCTATTAGCTTTTGTCCTGCTTCATTTTGTACACCAAGGCCATGCCTGCCTGTTATCCCGGTGATTTCTTGATTTCCTACTTTAGCATTCCAATCCCCTATGATGAAGAGGACATCTTTTTTTGGTGTTAGTTCTAGAAGGTGTTGTAGGTCTTCATAGAACCGATCAACCTCAGCTTCTTCGGCCTCAGTGGTTGGGGCATAGACTTGAATTACTGTGATGTTGAATGGTTTGCCTTGGATTCGTACTGAGATCATTCTATCATTTTTAAGATTGTACCCCAGTACTGCTTTTCCCACCCTTTTGTTGACTATGAGTGCTACTCCATTTCTTCTAAGGGATTCTTGCCCACAATAGTAGATATGATGGTCACCTGAATTAAATTCGCCCATGCCTGTCCATTTGAGTTCGCTGATTCCCAAGATGTCGATGTTCAATCTTGCCATCTCATGTTTGACCACCTCCAGCTTACCTTGATTCATTGATCTGACATTCCAGGTTCCTAAACAATATTGTTCTTTACAGCATCGGATTTTCTTTTCACCACCAGACACATCCACAGCTGAGTGTCCTTTCGGGTTTGGCCCAGCCGCTTCACTCTTTCTGGCGCTACTTGGAAATACCCTCTGCTCTTCCCCAGTAGCATATTGGACACCTTCCGACCTGAGGGGCTCATCTTCCGGCGTCATATCTTTTAGCCTTGTGATACGTTCCATGGGGTTTTCTTGGCAAGAATACTGGAGTGGGTTGCCATTTCCTTCTCCAGTGGACCACATTTTGTCAGAACTCTCTGCCATGACCTGTCCGTCTTGGGTGGCCCTGCACGGCATAGCTTATGGCTTCACTGAGTTACGCAAGCCCCTTCGCCACAACAAGGCAGTGATCCATGAAGGGGCTTTACTTCCTATGATACTGTAAAAATATGAACGTTGGCAATGACAATATTGTGAGTATTATGGAGAGGTGGGTGTAAAAAAAGATATTGCCACCACTGTCCTTTATTTATATATTTGATAGACAAACCACACATTACGTTAACTATGCAATTTAAATAATATGCTCTTTCCTTTGTAAAAGTGAAGCTATTATACAGAGATTTATTACAAAACCCTTTTATGAAAAGCAGCTATTCCTCCTCCCCTCAATATGAAGGGGGAGGGTGTTTAACCCTTTTATCTCTTTGCTGTTTATTTCTGCAGAAAATTGACCCCTCCCCCACAAAGTGGGGGAGGGGAGACTTTAAATTCCCCCGGCCCAGCAATTCCAGCCCTTGTTGTCAGTGGGCAGGGAAGGAAGGTTTAAGCCTCCTTATCCCTGTCCACTGAATTGCGGGTGGAAGACTGCACTCATTCACAATTTAATTGTGGATGAGAGGGCCAGTCTGACATGTATTACTGAGACTTGGGAGAGTGAGCTGGGTGGGGTTGATCTTACTCAGCTCTGCCCACCCAGGTGCAGCACCAGCATAGGCTGGAGGGCCAGGGCAGGTGGGCGTGGGGGAGTTGCAGTAGTCTATAGAATGTACGTCTCTCTCACCAGGAGACCACTGCACCTTGAGGGAGGCCTTGAGGGGTTGTACCTGGTGTTGGGCCATACGGATAGATTGGGGATGCTGCTAGTGTACCACCCACCCTGCTGCCCAGCAGCCTCCTGGACCAAGCTGGCAAAGGTGGTCTCAACTATGGTGTCGGTGGAATCCAGGATGGTGGTTCTGGGTGACTTCAGTTTCCATGCTGAGGCTGCCTCTGGAGTGCCAGCTGAGGACTTCATGGCCTCCATGGCAACCATAGGGCTGTCTCACCTTGGCACTGGTTCAACACATGAAGCAGGGAATACCCTTGACTTAGTCTTTGCTCGTAGCTGTAAGATGACTGGTTTGAAAATTTTCAGTCAGACCATTTCCTGGTGAAATAGGAACTTGTGGTATTACTTCCCTCCTGCAGGGGTGGGGAACCCAATGGGATGGTCCACCCCAGGAGATTAATGGAATCTAATGGATTCCTGAACACTCTTGGGGATCTTCCAGTTGGTTTGTTTGCGGCTCCTGCGGAATACATTTTTATTTAAACAAACCTTCCCTGATTGATCAGCTATGATTTTATTGTTATAATCTAATTTTAAATATAATAATTTTGTACTTTGATTCTATTTTCTTTTATTGTTCACCAATCAGAAATTCTGCTGGATGTAGAGTGGTACATAAATTATTTAAATTAATAATACAATAATCCTCTTTTAAAGCCATCCACACTGGTGGCCATAACTACATCCCGCGGTAGCGAATTCCATCATTTAACTATGTGTTGTGTGAAGAAGTACTTCCTTTTATCGGCCCTGAATCTCCCACCAATCGGCTTCATGGGATGATCCCAGGTTCTATTATTATGGAAGAGGGAGAAAAATGTCTCCCTAAGCACTTTCTGCACACCATGCATAATTTTGTACACCTCTGTCATCTCTCCCCTTACTCACCTTCTTTCTAAGCTAAACAGTTCCCGATGTTGTACGCTTTCCTCATAGGGGAGTATCTCTAGCTCCTTGGTCATTTTAGTGCCCTTTTCTGCACCTTTTCCAACCCTACAATATCCTTTTTAGGTGTGGTGACCAGACCTGTACACAGTGTTCCAAGTGTGGTTGCACCATAGATTTATATTATGCCAGTATGATATTGCAGTTTTCTTTTCGATTCCTAATTATACCTAACATGGAATTTACCTTTTTCACAGCAGTTGTGCACTCGGTCGACATTTTCATTGAGCTGTCCACCACAACCACAGGATTTCTTTCTTGGTCAGTCACCACTAGCTCAGATCACATCTGTGTATTCTTGAAGTTAGAATTTTTTTGTTTGTTTATGTGTGTATACATGCACACATATATGAGCTCCCACCCCACCCCAGAGCATTGCATCCAGCCTTTGGGGCAAAAAGGTTGCCCACCCCTGGTCTATAACAAGAACATGGCATATCTGCCTTAACCTTGCTTTTTCCTGGACAGGCACAGCACAAAAGGTGTGCATTCCGTCCCCCTGCCTCCAGCAGGGTAGCTGGTATCACCCAAAACATTTATAACAAATGGGAGGGAATTGACCACTTAATTTGGCCATCACTTTTAGATGGGCACAGGGAAACTCTACTGAAAGGATGTAATGCCTCCTTCTTCCAGAACTATGTGGGTAGAGGAGAGGGAAGAGAAACCAGCATGACAATAAGGAGCAGAGTACTTATGATGCTTATCATAAGTCAATTATTTTGGGATCTGTTGGGCTACTGTGTCAGCTTTGGCATAAGTGTAATTTTAAAACTGGCTAGTGGAGACAGAGGCTCCATTTTCAAACTCAATGAGGATATTTTTTCCCAGACTGACTAATATTTGTTTGTTTATTACATTTCTATACCACCCATTAACCAAAGGTCTGTTTTAACCAACTTCTCTCCATAGTAAGATCAAAATGTGTCTATCCCCTGAGAAGGTTGAAAATGAACCCAGTCCACTGGCAGATGGTCATCGTTGTCATCATCATACGTTTATTTGTATGCCGCTTTTCCATGGCAAATCATGTGAACCATGCTTAAGAGGCTCACAACAAAACAGGCAGGCTGTTAGAGGTCCTAACAGACCACTGGTTCTACTCAAAAGTGAAGCAAACCCTGCAGGAGAGCTGAGCCATTGGGGAGTTATACTGGTCTATATCTCTCTGCATTCTTGTCTGCTGAACTTCTGTCTGTGGAGTGAATAGAGGGAATCTATTCTAAGTGCCAAATTCTGTTTTGTGTAAAGGTTAAATAATAAAATGAAATCTCTCTATAAGCTTTGGCTCTCCTTAATTCCTTTTTATTACTTCCATTCATAGAGCTGTCACTCAGCAGCCCAGTAGGGAGGGGGGCACTGCTATTCCCCTCTTACCCTCTGTACAGTGTATTTCCAGAATGAGAACCCAAACCAATAAAACCTAATCATTTAGTTAGAGAATAGGGAGGGTAGGAATGCAGTAGTGCCTCCATGGGGCTGGCTTATAATGAGATGAAAGATTAAATGAGAAAGAAATGCAGCATTATAAATAACAATACAAGCCTTGTACTGTGTACTGTATATACAACACAGCTATGGATGTCTGTAGTTCCCTTCCTTAGGCTGTTTGGGACCACCTGAGTGAACCCAATGCAAGTTTTAAAGTATGACAAATGTAACGAATGCAGATTATGTATCCTAATATATGCATTGCAAGGCGGGCAGGATAATGCCTATTGCTTTTTCATTTAATGTAAGAGCTAAACCAGATAGATTTCACAATTAAAAATTATTTTCATATCAGACTTAATTTTTTAAATTCCGCCTATTCAAATTAATTTTAGGTCTGCTTGCAAGAATAAAAGCTATTTTAAAACATATTATAATTTTAGAACATTCTTCAGACGTCATTGGACTTTGGTCAAGAGAGAGAGATTGATTTCAAACCGTTTGTTTAAACATATTGAGGGGTGTGTTGGAATGCAGAATCAACATGTTTACTGGCGTGGTTTTTACCTTTTGGAGAAAAGACACTATTTTCTCATACTGGGAAAAGCTAATTAGTACTGTTTTAAAGCATTAGTATTCTTCATTTCCATTATCAATTGTTTCCTAGCATAGAATATTTAAATGGATTACATGTGATTTTTTTTGGTTTCATTTTCCAGTTTTGATCATCTGTGGCAGAAAATGTGGAAATAGACAGACAAAGTCTCTGGGCTTATATAGTACTGATATTTATAATATCTGGCTTAATAGTTAATAGAATGCCCTCAAAATTTTTGGGTTATGTGAGAACCAGTGTGGTTCAGAGCAGAGTCAAACGCTTGACCTTCCCCTCTTGTCATGTCCTACAACCTTCTTGGGAGGAACTGGATGAGACCTCAGAGGAAGACCAGGATCCTGTCAGCTATCACTGCCCCTACTGTTTGTGGGGCTTAAGGGGAGTCAGAGATGCCAATATCCAAGCCAACATGGATTTGTCAAGAACAAGTCCTGCCAGACGAATCTGATCTCATTTTTTGATCAAGTCACCTCCCTTGTGGACCGTGGGAATGCTGTGGACATAATATACCTCGACTTCAGCAAAGCTTTCAACAAAGTGCCCCATGATATCCTGATGCGCAAACTAGGTCAAAGTGGGCTAGATGAAACAACGATCCGGTGGATCCATAGTTGGCTACAGAATCGGACTCAAAGAGTGCTTATCAATGGGATCTTCTCAAACTGGGGAGAGGTAACGAGTGGGGTACCGCAGGGCTCAGTCCTGGGCCCAGTGCTCTTCAACAGTTTTATGAATGACTTGGAGGAGGAGGTGCAGGGAATGCTGATCAAATTTGCAGATGACACAAAATTGGGTGGGATATCTAATACTTTGGAAGACGGAAACAAAATTCAAAGTGATCTGGATAGACTGGAGCGCTGGGCAGAAAACAACAGAATGACATTTAATAGGGATAAATGCCAAGTTCTGCACCTAGGAAAAAGAAACCAAAGGCACAGTTACAAGATGGGGGATATGTGGCTCAACCACACTACCAGCGAGAAGGATCTTGGAATTGTTGTCGATCACAAGTTGAATATGAGCCAACCATGTGATGTGGCTGCAAAAAAGGCAACTGCTCTTTTGGGCTGCATTCATAGAAGCATAGCTTCCAAATCTGGGAAGTACTAGTTCCCCTCTACTCAGCACTGGTTAGGCCTCATCTGGAGTACTGTGTCCAGTTCTGGCCACCACATTTGAAGAAGGATGCAGAAAAAGTAGAGAGGGTTCAGAGGAGGGCAACAAAGATGATCAGGGGAGTGGAAACAAAGCCCTCTGAAGAGAGACTGAAAGAACTGGGCATGTTTAGCCTTGAGAAGAGAAGACCGAGGGGAGATATGATAGCGCTCTTCAAGTACTTGAAAGGTTGTCACAGAGAGGAAGGCCAGGATGTCTTCTCGATCATCCCAGAGTGCATGGCATGGAATAATAGGCTCAAGTGACAGGAAGCCAGATTCCGGCTGAACATCAGGAAAAACTTCCTGACTGTTAGAGCAAAATGGCAATGGAACCAATGACCTAGGGAGGTGGTGGGCTCTCCCGCACTGGAGGCGTTCAAGACGAGGCTGGACAGCCATCTGTCAGGGATGCTCTGACTTGGATTCCTGCATTGAGCAGGGGGTTGGACTCGATGGTCTTGTAGGCCCCTTCCAACCCTATTATTCTATGATTCTATGATCCCATCCGTCCAAGCTTGTGATGGCTTGCTAGTCTCTGGGTCCAGTAGGTACCCACAATAATAAATTGTGTCTGCCTGATAACATGGCCCTAAATGCTTATGCTAATAGGGAGAGGGGAAATAATTGCAGATAAATATTGTATATATGTCAGATGGAAATTATTTGATAAGGCAGTACACACTGAAGAAATGTCATCAGACAGCTATTAAGTTTCGAACATCACTACCAGTGAAGACAGTAGTTGAGACATTAGCCAACATTTGGACTGTAGGACCCATTAGGCATTCAAGAAACAGCTGTTCTGTCATAGAAAATGTCTGACTAGACAATGCAAAGCAATTTGAGAATACTACAGCATGGACTGATGGTACAAATATTCTCTATAATGTTGTAACATGTTATATCCACCCAAATAGATATATTGAAAAGGGACAGTTAATATTAAAATAGTCAGCATTTGGCAGTAAATGGATTTCTTTCTCTTGGAAATTCATCAGTGCCCATGGCTGTCAGGGATTCCAAACCCTCCCGCTGAGTAGTGAGGCAACAGAGACTCTATAAACACTTTTATTCAGTTAATAGCACCTCTTCACACCTGAAGTGACTACAAAGGCTGGGAGCTGTCCTCTGGGCCTAATTAGCTAAATGGTGCTTTGTTAAGAGAGGTACTGAAAGCAGGACAGTTGCCTTTCAACTAATGGATGGGCTTCTTGCTGTGTTCAGGCGTTTTCTGGGCTCCTCCCTTCAAGGAGGATCCTCCCAACCCAACTTCTGACAGGCACCCAATTGGTGGGGTGCCTCCCACCTCCTCTCAGCTCTGTCTGCTTAACTTGGTGGTGAGCTCTAGCATCTTTCAGTTCTGCTGCTCCCTCGCCCTCCGACAGAGGCTGTGTTCCCATGGGGAGGGGGGAAGACAGTCTCTGAGTCTGGTCTTCCTGCTTGATAAGCCCCTGGGCAGGTGCCTCCTAGAGAGTCTTGGGGAATTTTCTCCCCTGCTCCCTGTCTCAGCTTGGCTTCTTTTAGCTCTTTCTCTGAATCAGAGTCAGAAACCAAACTAGGGAGCTTGGGCCCAATCCTGACAATGGTTGTGCTTCACCTGGAAATGGTGCCAAAAAGCACTTATGGATGTGTCTGGGACTCATCAGCTTTTAAGCCAGCAAAGTGATCCTACCTGGTAGTAACAGCTTATATGGAAACCAGAAGTCAGGAGAGGAGACTTGCTTCTCACAAGCAATAATCTAACAGACCTCCCTTCAACATAAACCCACCCAAACTTGAGTCTTCAGCTTGGTGGACTTCCACCCATCTCAGATTGAATTGTGGGCAGCAGCCCCAATGATGTCCATCCATTCTGAGGCACCAGCACATAGAATTAGCATCAGCTGCCCATTAACCAGCTCCACAGGATTATGTGGCAGTATTTCAAAAATGGGAGGTATAGGGCTTAGGCACTATATATGGAAGGAGGTTGTAGTGAATTCTCTCTGCTTTGGGCAAAGGGAGACTTGGTCCCAGGGGATATGAAGCTTCCAGTTGAATTCCTGGAGCATGTGACATGGATGAGAAAACCTTTAATTGCTTACTATGGAGGTTTCCTTTCTCCTGGCTACTTATCTGGTTCCCAGGGCCTCCATCATATTTGTCTCTTGCGGAAGAGCCTAGAACTTTACAGGGTGTGAGGTTTTAGCATATATTTAGCCTTATTTTAACCAGATAGGGGTTCTCTCTGCCCCCTCCCCATGATAACCCAAACCATTCAATATGTATCAGGCTAGAAGCTCAAGCAAAATAATTCAGTGTGTTAAATGTAGAAAGTAAAAGGCTTTCCCGATCAGTGTCTTTTCAAACCAAGTTAACTAGGACCAAACTTGAGCCATTTAAGTTGTTTATTTTTCTTCCAGCTTTGCACCTCTGTGCTTATAAGTTCAGCAATTGATCCCTGGAGTTTTCTTTTATTTATAGTGCATTTCATATGGGCTATTTTGTACAGTATCATTGTATCTTCTGGTTATAAGAGAGGAAGGTAAAATGCACAGATGCCTGACACTTTAAAGATAACATATAAACAACAACTTTCAAGCCAAACTGCAGCTCTTGTATGACTGCAGAGAACAGCTTTTCTTTCACATGTTTTGCAGGATTTGACATGGAATTGGACATGGAACCACACAAACAAGACAGATTGTCCCACAATCTCAGATCCTCGAACACTGTGGTTTTTAAACTGCATTCCTGGGATTCCCCAAAGGCTTATCAGGAATTCTTAAATAGAAGATCAGGAAGTTCAACAAGCTTTCTGAAAGACACCTTGTCAGTCACTACATAACTCCTTCTTGCAATGCACAGCTGCATAACGTCCCATACAGTGTGATGATCAGGCACAACAGGCCTTCATGAAGTGATTATGTGCGCCCTAGAATGTGCCCCAGAATTTTCAGCAATGTAAAGGAGTTCCATGACGGACAGATAGGGGATTAATGGCAGACTGGTCAATATGAAAAGGGTTCCCTGAAGAAAGAACCTTTATAAACCCTAGTTCTGGGGTCCATGGGCACCAACGTGCCTGCAGACACTTTTCTTGTCTCCCACCAGGCTCCTCCTGATATTTATTTTATTGCTTAAGGTTTTTAAAATAAATTAACTGGAAGGCTGTCATGCTGGAAAGCCAAGTGCTGCACTCCAGCACATCTCAATTTGGGTTCAAAAGAGTTGCTTTTGTGTTTTGAAGCCTGGATCCCACCTCTGCCCTGTATTTAGTTTTTTGGGCAAGTTACTTTTCTTTCAGTCTCGCCAGTTTGCCTTTGGGGAAATGAGTGTTTTGTGACCGGCTGTGCCCACCATGGTAGCCACTTTATGAATGAGCAAGCACCCCTGGCAGCCATTTTGTGAGAGTACCCACAATACTCTAAAAATTCCAAATGTGTACATCGACCCAAAAAGATTTAATTGACCTTCCCCAACCTGGTGTCCTCCTAATGTTTTGGATTAAAACTCCCTTGACCACTAGCCATGCTCACTGGGGTCTGATGGGAGTTGCAGTCCAAAACATCTCGAGGGCAGCAGGTTGGGAAAGCCTGTTCTAAATCCTTTCTTTCAAATTGTGTTGAATGAATGTAATGGTCAAAATGACCTTGCTTCTCTGTCGCATTCGTTTAGCCCACATGCAGGTTCTACAGAGAACTACAATCTCTGACATGGTTTCCTTGTTCCCAGGCTAGTTGTTGTCCAGACACTGATCTGTATGTCTGGACTCTTATTTTTTATCCACACATAAACCTCACTTAATCTTGTCTCTTGCTGTAGCTCCTTGCTTATCAACCTATCCACCACAGAGGCTGACCCCTTGGCATAGGATAGGAAAAAAATCTAAATAAATACATAAATGGAATGCGTTTTAAACGTCACATTTTATTCCTTCTCAATAGAAGCTGCTGGTGGGTTCTGATCAGGTCAGATTTTACAGTGAATTAAACCATTGTGAGCACCCCACAAGTGCTGACTTATGAAACATTTATATGGTGGTATTTGAATTTTTGAGCAGCTGAGCCTGACAAAGGCCTTCCCCTAGTGCCCTGGCTTGCCTTCTGTTTCCCAACAAAACACCACAGGGCATTGTGCTGAACGAACATATCCTTCCCCGATATTTTTTAATTTTGACAGGATTCAACTTGTATTTTAATGAATTCAGGTTGAGCTGTAAATTAAATTTTAATTAGAGCAAGTCCCTTTTACTAGCAATTAAGTAGGCCTCCTTGGTGGAAGACAGA
Source organism: Heloderma suspectum (assembly GCF_057233095.1). Classification (NCBI taxonomy): domain Eukaryota; kingdom Metazoa; phylum Chordata; class Lepidosauria; order Squamata; family Helodermatidae; genus Heloderma; species Heloderma suspectum. The sequence continues at coordinate 284,397,620 of NC_139459.1, forward strand.
GCAGCAGTTGAGCTGGAGTTGTGGGGGAGGGTTGTCAAGGGGAGGGAGATTTCAGGGATGAAAAGTTTCTCTATCCTGACCCCTGAGAGCTAACCTATGTCAGCCAGGACGCTTCGAGCTCCGTCATGGGGATTTGGAAACAGGGAATAAAATGTGTCCTACAAATCCAACATCAAGTTCTAAACAGCTGTGGGATCGAGCGCTTCCATTCTTTTCACTTCAGTTTGTCTTGGGCCAGTGTCAAACCACTTGAGATTCTGGGCCATTCCTTTTAAGGGGCTGGAACTTCCCATGAAAACAGACCAGGCACTTATTTATACCGTGAGTTATTTATTTACTCTAGTAATATATTTAAAAAATTACCTTCAAGAATTTGGAGCAATATTAGAAGGTCCTAGTGCAGGGGTGGGCAATGTCAGAGGATCTGAGGGCAAATATTTTGCCCTAGACCCCACTGGGGGCAAATATATGCTCTTGGACCCCACTGGAATCCACTCCCTGCCAAAATCACTGACACTACACCATCAAAAGAGTCATGTTTCCTCTTTTAGACAAAGCACACAGTGAGTGTGCTTGTTTTAAAGGCAAATTATGCTCTCGGAAGAGAAATATGGCAGGAATTCAGCAGCAGCACTTTGTGGTGTGGCAGGGGTCGCAAAACACGTCGGGGGACTGCATGCAGCCTGCATGTTGTCCACCCCTGTCCTAATGAGTAGCAGACAATATATTGGAGATGTTATTGGTCACCATTTGCCCTATATTGGTACTATGATAGTGAATTCCTGAAAAGGAGAAGGAAAAGACTGGGGGTAGGGGTGCACATACCTGTATGCACAGAGTAAGAGGGTGATAGGACTGTCAGCTTGTGGGAGAGGGAGAGAGAGAATTGAGATATGTCTTCTGATCAGCATTTTAAAGGTTTCCTGAAATGTATGGAAGTTGGGGGGTTTCCAGAGGCTGAGAATCATTCTAGGTATATCTGGCCATCCTAAGCAGAAGAGAATAGTCAGCAAACTAGATTAAGATTGGGCTGTGAGAGGGATGCCAAACATCCCTCCCTTCTCTATCATGTGTTTGTTTATTTTTTAAAAAATATTTCTATCCTGCCTGTCAAAGACTCTCAAGACTTGAACAGAATGCTGGACTAGATGGACCCTTGGTCTGATCCAGCATGGCTCTTCTTATGTTCTTAAGACAGCTGACAACATTTTAAAATTATAAACACAATAAAATGGTTAAAAATTAAAATAGTATAAAAGCCATACATAATAAAATAGTCAGTAGCTGCAATAAAATCAGATTGCATTAAATGGCAGAAAGAATTCAAAGCTCTTCAACTGTGCCTTAAAGCAGTGATGGTAGGTGCCTACTGAACTGAATGGGTAGGGAGTTCCAGTGGTGGGATGCCACAACTCAGGAAGCCTACTCCTTGTTGGCCCCCACCATACCTCAGAAGTTTATTCATAGGTCCTATTAATTGTATATTTACTTCCAATTTAACGTGCTTAGGGCCATGGCCTTGCTTGCATCTGACTCTGGAGCAAGCTGGGCTGTGCCCTCTGAGGAACTAAAGGTTTTAGGTTTGTGTGGCTTCCAGTTGATTCTTTACATCTTAGAATTCCATCTGTCTGCCAGTTCCATATTTGGCTTTTTGCCATATATAATAGCAGCTGGTGACAGAGGTTTATCTAGCTGATTTAAAATTGCATTTGCACCCTTTCAACTGAGAAAAGGACTGTTACAAGTTGGGCTGGGCAGGAAAAAGTCTTTGCACATATATCACAAGATCAGTTGTTGTGAACTTTGTGATTAGAAGAGGCTGCTTTTTTGGTCAATAATGGATCTATGAAAATGCCACATTCCCCTCGATCTGCAGCACCTATTTATTCATCTCTCAAATGTTCCCCTCAGTCTTTCTAGTGTATATCTACTATCTGTACACCCATCTTTCCATCATTTCTGCTGCTTTCTCCTGAAGCAGTATCTGATTTATCCTTCACACAAAGGTCCATTTGAGCTTTCAGCTGTTGAGTAGCTTGAGTGGAACCAGACATTACAGAAGACATGGGACTGCTTCTGCAACCAGTATGCCTGTATCTAGCTCTTCCCCTCTTCCCACAGTGTCTAATGAAACTTACTGCATGATCTAACATCAGGCTGTCAATTGTCCCATCCCCTGCTCCACATCGTTGGCAGCTGCTGCCGGTGAAGGTGGGGAGGCTGTCCACATGACGTCATGTCATGTGGCAAATTTCACGGGACGTTACATGGGAGAGAAGGAGAACTTGACACAGGGATGCCATTTTCAGTGGCAGCCCCTTGTTTTCTGTAATGCTTAATTCTGCCCTTTGTGTGCACCCTGCTTATTGTTTCACTTTGGTTGTGCCAAGCAATTTAATAACCAGCATGGCACCGTTGGTTAATTGAGCACTGCAGACCCTCAAACAGCTATTTCTAGGCCATATTGAGCAAAGACACTCTCTGTTCTTTTTCTCTTCATACTTCAAAATCTTCACATAAGTTGGGTTACCCTTCTTCAAATAGAGAGTTCATTAAGAAGGATTACTGCCCCCAAAGAGCTTACACTCTTGGCAACAGCAAAAGAAGTTGAGACTTAGTTTACAACAGGTGGCAAAAGTGGGCAGAGGAGAGCTTGTTAGCCACTGGGACTTACTTGCCCTTTATGAAAGAAAATTATCTTGTGCCAAACTATTTGAGGGCACCAGCTGTGGGGCAGCATGCCAGCCTGTGTTTGCTTGCATTTCTTGCTAGCTGCCCTTTAAACCAGATGGAGAAACAGATCTGGGCAAAAGGCACCCAACTGACAGAGATGGCTAATTAGTTGGGGGGCATGGGGAATAGGAGTCTGTGTGCAGCTGCCCCTCTTCTTCTCAAACGGTGCAGTCTAGGGTGAAATAGCAAGGAGGATTTCTTTCCTTTCTAGCTGGTGGTACTAGAGAATGACTTTTGATGAACCTAGAATATTTTCATCTTTCTTTTTGCAAACCTTTGAACTCACATTGTATCTGTGTGCTTTCATCCTCCTATCCAAGAGCGGATGTGAGCCACAACTTGTTCATGCCCTTCCTATCTGATGTGTATGTTGGATAGTCCAGTCTGTTTCATAGGATAGATGGTGTTTGGGGGGAAAGGCATGAGAAGATGCAACGGAGTAATGCTATTGATGAAGCTGGTATGTGTTACTGTATCCACATGATGGAATTTGGATTTAGTTTTCTGATGATCTCATCTTTTTAAAAACAAGTTTCTAGTCTTTATGTTTGCAGGGAGAAGTTTGAAAAACACAGAAATGTATGCTGTTGGTTCAAGAAATGAAAGAGGTCTCTATACAATGTTGAGATTTCTGTGCCCTTGACAGTTCCTCATGACATCCAGACCCCAAATATTCCAAATTCCAACAAAAAACGTACATTGAGGTTAGAGTAATGTATGCAAATAATGTGCTCTGATCATAGAATTTGAGTTTAGGATAGAGGACAGATACTTTGGGCAATATCCAAACTTTGATATTGGCTCATTTTTTCTTTGTATAGTACATAGGCATTGCTGTTGTACAAATCCCATCATCCTCATTTTCTCCAGTTGCATCTCCCAACCTTAAAACATGATGCTAGCTGACCTATGTTCATTAAACCCTTCTAAACTCTTTCTGTGTATTGCTAGAGGAATACCAAGAGCAGCATCCCTGCTGACAGGTTATACCAGCTCATTGACAGAGTGTCTTGCCTAATAAACTCTGCTGCTTCTATCTAGTCACTCCATTTATTGATTAGCTGCACAATAAACAAAGGTTCTTTCTAATTTGTTTCTAAATCAGCCACTTCTCTAACTGCACTATTGATTAGCTGCATTATAGAATCATCACTAAATTATATTAAGTTTCCTCCTCCTCCTTTCTAGATGTGCTCTGCAGGTGTATTTCATTAATTGCACTTTAGTCTTGTTTCCTTCCCCCAATCAACACTGACTTATTTGCCAGTAAATTAACTTCTCAGCCAGCTATGCCACTTGGTTGAATTCCAACCAACCATCTGCCTGCTCTCCATGATCAGCCATAACTTTCAAGCAAGCTCAATGTCTTCGTTTTTGTCCCATTCTCTCTTTCTCCCTTTTTTCCTCTGTCACTTCAAAATTCCAGTTTTTCAAAGCTTGTTTTTCCTTCTCTCTCTAGTTCTGTTGCTCCCAGGTTCCCACTCCTCCAATCCACAAATCTATCTGCCTCTGATACCTATCTTGCTTTTATTAGGCCCATTTCCCCTACTTTCACCTGCTGTTCTTTTGGGCCAGCCCTCTTTTCCCATTAGTTAGCGCCACATCCACTTCTAACCCGTAGTTTCCTTAATGGAACCATTTCTCTTCTTGCTGCTTTGTTTGGAATATATCATAATGGGGGGGGGGGGAGACACTTCAATGTTGATGTTCCCATCCTGTTCAGTATTGTGGGTTCCTGCATCTTTGTGATTTGAATAGTAATGAGATCTCTCACCTGTTGAATAATGCCTCTACAGCTGTTGCCTGAATAGTCTCCTCTTGCATCTTCTTTGCTTTAAATCATGCACAAAGAAGCCCAAGGACAGCACAGGGACTTTGCCACATTTGGTCTTTTCATTCATGCGACACCTTCATATTTCTATCTTATCACCCCCAACTCTTTTAATTACTCTTTGACATCTGGCTTGCTTTTTCTCTTCAGAATCTCCATCATTCATCCTCCATGTTCTGCTTGGGAATATAGGAAGCTGCCATATACTGAGTCAGGCTATTGGTCCATCTGGCTCAGTATTCTCTACATTCACTGACTGGCAGTGGCTCTCGAGGGTTTCACCTGGGTTGTTCCCAGGCCAGCCCTACCTGGAGATGGAGGATTGAGCCTGGGGCCTTTTAAATGCAAATCATGTGCTCTACCGCTGACCTATAGCCCTTCTCCAAGGGTCCCAAGCATACTTTAAGCTTTCTGATCTTTAGAACACAATCAAATGCCACTTGTCAAAATGATCACTTCTTTAATTGAGCACCTACGTTTTTAATCTATATGTTGTTCGTTGTTCAGTCGTTAAGTCGTGTCCGACTCTTCGTGACCCCATGGACCATAGCACGCCAGGCCTTCCTGACCTCCGCTCTCTCCTGGAGTGTGCTCAAGTTCATATTCATTGCATCGGTGATGCTATCTAGCTATCTCATCCTCTGCTGTCCCCTTCTCCTTTTGCCTTCAGTCTTTCCCAGCATCAGGGTCTTTTCCAGGGAGTTTTCTCTTTGCATTAGGTGGCCAAAATATTTCAGCTTCAGCTTCAGTATCTGTCCTTCCAATGAGCACTCAGGGTTGATTTCCTTTAGGATGGACTGATTTGACCTCCTTGCAGTCCAGGGGACTCGTAAGAGTCTTCTCCAGCACCACAGTTCGACAGCATCAATTATTCTGCGCTCAGCCTTCCTTATAGTCCAGCTCTCACAGCCATACATTACTACTGGGAAAACCATAGCTTTGATGATACGGACCTTTGTCGGCAAGGTGATGTCTCTGCTTCTTACTATGCTGTCTAGGTTTGCCACAGCTTTCCTCCCAAGGAACAAGCGTCTTTTAATTTCATGGCTACAGTCACCGTCTGCGGTGATCTTGGAGCCCAAGAAAATACAATCTGTCACTGCTTCCATTTCTTCTCCTTCTATATGCCAGGAAGTGATGGGGCCAGGTGCCATTTTCTTAGTTTTTTTAATGTTGAGTTTCAAACCAGCTTTTGCACTCTCCACTTTCACCCTCAACAAGAGGCTCTTGAGATCCTCTTCGCTTTCTGCCATTAGGGTGGTATCGTCTGCGTACCTGAGGTTGTTGATTATTCTCCCGGCAATCTTAATTCCAACCTGTGATTCATCCAACCCAGCATTTTTCATGATGTACTCTGCATATAAGTTAAATAAGCAGGGCGACAATATGCAGCCTTGTCGTACTCCTTTCCCAATTTGGAACCAATCAGTTGTTCCATGTCTGGTTCCTACTGTTGCTTCTTGACCCTCGTACAGGTTTCTCAGGAGACAGGTAAGGTGGTCTGGTACTCCCATCTCTTTCAGAATTTGCCACAGTTTGTTGTGATCCACACAATCAAAGGCTTTAGCGTAGTCAATAAAGCAGAAATAGATGTTTTTCTGGACTTCTCTTGCTTTTTCCATGATCCAGCGAATGTTGGTGATTTGATCTCTAGTTCCTCTGCCTCCTCGGAACCCAGCTTGTACTTCCGGTAGTTCTCGGTTCACATACTGCTGAAGCCTAGCGTGTAGGATTTTGAGCATCACCTTGCTGGCATGTGAAATGAGCGCAATTGTATGGTAGTTTGAACACTCTTTGGCATTGCCCTTCTTTGGAATTGGAATGTAAACTGACCTTTTCCAGTCTTGTGGCCACTGTTGAGTGTTCCAAATTTGTTGGCATATTGAGTGCAACACTTTAACAGCATCATCTTTTAGGATTTTAAATAGCTCAGCTGGAAGACTGTCATCTCCGCTAGCTTTGTTGTTACTAATGCTTCCTAAGGCCCACTTGACTTCACTCTCTAGGATGTCCGGCTCAAGTTCAGTGAGCGCACTATCATGGCTATCAGGGACATTCAGATCTTTCCTGTATAGTTCTTCTGTGTATTCTTGCCACCTCTTCTTAATCTCATCTGCTTCTGTTAGGTCCCTGCCTTCTTTGTCCTTTATCATGCCCATCTTTGCACAAAACGTTCCCTTGAGATCTCTGATTTTCTTGAAGAGATCTCTAGTCTTTCCCATTCTATTGTTTTCCTCGATTTCTTTGCATTGTTCATTTAAGAAGGCCTTCTTGTCTCTCCTTGCTATTCTCTGGAACTCTGCATTCAGTTGGATATATCTTCCCCTTTCTCCCTTGCTTTTCACTTCCCTTCTTTCCTCAGCTTCTTGTAAAGTCTCCTCAGACAGCCACTTTGCTTTCTTGCATTTCTTTTTCTTTGGAATGGATTTCGTTGCTGCCACCTGAACAGTGTTATGGACCTCCGTTCATAGTTCCTCAGGCACTCTATCTGTCAGGTCTAATCCCTGAAATCTATTCCTCACCTCCACTGTATATTCATCAGGAATATGATTTAGGTCATAACTGACTGGTTTAGTGGTTTTCCCGACGTTCTTCAATTTAAGCTGAAATTTTGCAACAAGAAGCTCATGATCTGAGCCACAGTCAGCTCCAGGTTTTGTTTTGACTGACTGTATAAAGCTTCTCCATCTTTGGCTGCAAAGGACATAATCAATCTGATTTCGATATTGACCATCTGGTGATGTCCATGTGTAGAGTCGTCTCTTGTGCTGTTGGGAAAGAGTGTTTGCTATGATCAGCATGTTCTCTTGACAAAACTCTATTAGCCTTTGTCGTGCTTCATTTTGTACACCAAGGACATGCTTGCCTGTTATCCCGGTTATGTCTTGACTTCCTACTTTAGCATTCCAATCCCCTATGATGAAAAGGACATCTTTTTTTGGTGTTAGTTCTAGAAGGTGTTGGAAGTCTTCATAGAACCGATCAACCTCAGCTTCTTTGGCATCAGTGGTTGGGGCATAGACTTGAACTACTGTGATGTTGAATGGTTTGCCTTGGATTCGTACTGAGATCATTCTATCGTTTTTGAGATTGTACCCTAGTACTGCTTTTCCCACCTTTTTATTGACTATGAGTGCTACTCCATTTCTTCTAAGGGATTCTTGCCCACGGTAGTAGATATGATGGTCACCTGAATTAAATTCGCCCATGCTTGTCCATTTTAGTTCGCTGATTCCCAAGATGTCAATGTTCAATCTTGCCATCTCATGTTTGACCACCTCCAGCTTACCTTGATTCATTGATCTGACATTCCAGGTTCCTAAACAATATTGTTCTCTACGGCATCGGACTTTCTTTTCACCACCAGACACATCCACAGCTGAGTGTCCTTTCGGCTTTGGCCCAGCCGCTTCACTCTTTCTGGCGCTACTTGGAAATTCCCTCTGCTGTTCCCCAGTAGTATATTGGACACCTTCCGACCTGAGGGGCTTGGCTTCTGGTGTCATATCTTCTAGCCTTGTGATACGTTGCATGGGGTTTTCTTGGCAAGAATACTGGAGTGGGTTGCCATTTCCTTCTCCAGTGGACCACATTTTGTCAGAACTCTCTGCCATGACCTGTCTGTCTTGGGTGGCCCTGCACGGCATAGCTTATGGCTTCACTGAGTTACGCAAGCCCCTTCGCCACAACAAGGCAGTGATCCATGAAGGGGGCGCAAGATCTATTGCAATCTAATTTAAGACAGAATAATTAATGCTTGTGGTTGTACAATATCAAGCAACCAATTTGGGTTAAGATTGAAGACCAGTAAAGCAGTTACATTTTCAGCAGGAAGAGCTGCAGAAGAACATCTGAAAGCTTTATGTTAAGCCAATGAACCAGTCACGGAAGTAACCAACAACTTTTTCACTTTCTAGTTCCTCTTTACTGAAGCACGCTATTTATGAGTCTCTAGCCATATTTTGGTGTAATTAATTTCCTGACAGTAGTAATGTGCTCTGCCTACTCCAATATATCAGGAGCTCATCTGAAACACTGTTCTTACTAGAAAGATTCCTAGGTAACTGTGCTACATACTATCATTCCAAAAATTACAGGCTGATTGCTGAGACAATGAAAAATAATAGATTAATGAAATTCTAAGCCTTGATGTGTTTATAAAAGAACCTTAGCAACTAAACAGGAGAATTTAGCTAGGACAAAATACTACAGAGAAGTAGTGCAGACAGCTGGAAATGGGGTTTCCCAGTGCTCCGTTGCTTTGTTGGCTATACTTGCAAAGTCCCTGACCTTCAAAGTTGTGAATGGATGAAATGTAAAGCCATGTCAGAACCTGCTCCATGTGTGTTCATCCGTTTTGGACAAAGAGTGGTGCTCTCAACAGGAAAGGTTCCCAGGAGCTGGGACGGTGCCATCTTGATCCCCCACCCCCATATGCTGCAATGTTTGGAAGGCCGATCTTTTTTTCTTTAAGTTACACTGATTCCTACGTAAAAGAATAAAAATAGTCCATTACTTAATTCAAAGTAAAACTTTGCATTCTGAACAGAGCGAAGATGCCTTCCTTTTGCGTCCTTAATGTTGTGCCTAGGATTGCCAGGCATTAAGCAAGGAAGCATACATGCATTTTTACAAATTCCAAAGCTGTGAGAGAAGAATAGACTGCTCAACTAGTCCTTCTACTCACTCTCCTCTCTCACCTGTGTTGGCAATCAGGACTTTATTTTTGCCCTATAGGATAAGTAGGATAGGCAAAGGGCTTGGTGGAGCAGTGTGGTGGATATTATACTGGCTGTATCCTCTCTTGTTGCTTTGGACCTGTTTAGAAAGATGTAAACATACTCTCTGGATTAACACCTGACAACTCTTGATGGAACCCCTTTTGTACACATCAGAAGCTTAGGCTGCAATCCTATGCCTCCTTACCTGGGAGTAAGCTCCATTGAACGCAGTGGGACATTCTGAGTAAACGTGCATATAGGGCTGCGCTGTGAGGCACATAAGTGAGGGTGGTAGACAGCTGAAATGCTTCTTGGGGGAAGGGAAGAATAGATTATAGGTACAGGGTTTTGAAAAGTATATTTGCAAAGTGGATAGTTGAAATACAATGGTGGAGGTGGTTAGCTGAAATGTGTAAATGGGCTGCTGGGAGCGGGCATGAGATCAGACAATAATAATAGATCCAGCTTTTGAAAACTGTACTTACGTATTTCAGAGAGCAAAGAATGCTCTTTCTAAAGTCTGTGGAGGGAGCAATCCTATGGCCCCTAGACAGAGTCTTGGGAGCCATAGGATTGTTCAGGTTCCCAGTGCCGAGATCATAGACAGTGTTATGACCTTGGAGCTGGGAATCGGAGATCCCCACCTGCTCCCCCTCACAGCCAGCGTGGAGAGAACTGCACTGGCTGCAACTACAAGCTCACAAATATGGGCTTGTAGTGAGAGAAAGGGAGGTGGTTCTGTGGGTGGGGAAGGGAGGAGACCAGGTCGGCTGGCTTATGAGGAATCCTCTGGCCACTCTAGCCTCCTTCCCTCCCCCTCCACACAGCCTCAGCTAGACAGGGAAAATTGCCCATCTAGTGAAAATGCAGGGTGAGAGGAGCGCATTCCTCTTGCTCTACATAGGGCGATCGTAAGCCTCTGAGTTCAGGGGCTTATGATCATTGAGGGCGCAACCCATAGGACTGCACCCTAAGTCTCCAAGTATGAAATACTTCTTAGAAGTTTGGGGGGTATCCTTGATGCCTAACTGCTTGTTGGATGTATCCAGTATAGATGGTAAATCTTTAAAAATTTTGCATCTAGAGTTCATTTCTATAACCAAAAATATCTTTCTGAGTTTTGCTTTTCTAAAATGCTGCTAACTGTTGAGTTTGAGGCCTAAGGGACAGAGCAGCAGGGATATTTCTTGTTTGGTTTGTTATTTAAAAAAATCAACAGTTATGAGAAGTGTTGGTTCTGCCTTTTAAATAACAACAATTCAAGTCTTTTTGTTTACTATAGTTCTTTCTTGGTCAGTGTTTCATTATTGTTTCATCTGCCTTGGAATGGAAACTGTAGATGCCTGAAATGGCTGGGAAGATTTTCTTGTTCCTTTCAACTTCTTGGAGGCATCAGCCTCCTTGTTAGAAATGTGTATGTCTTTCTTTTATGTTTTCAATGAAGTCACAACATATGGTTATTCTTAAAGGGCTGTGTTGCTAGGGATTCTGCTTTTCCCCTATTTTAATAAATACAACAGGTCAGAATTAACCAAAAAATGAAGAGAAAAAAAATCCCAGTGGAAATCCGCATAAAGACTGTAGTTTTAAAATGTATATTATTAACATGTGTTAGCTACTAAGTGACAGTGTTCTCAAAAAGAAAAGACTAGTGTACAATTATATAAAGCTGTCCTATACTGTCAGGCCATTAGTCCATTTAGGGGCATCTCTTTGTTGTTGTTGTTCAGTCGTTAAGTCGTGTTCCGACTCTTCGTGACCCCATGGACCATAGCACTCCAGGCCTTCCTGTCCTCACCAGCCTAAAATCCTGCATTTAAAATGGGGCTTTCTGCTTCCATTTTAAATGCTGGATCACAACGGACTCCCTTTACATGTGCTTCCTTTCCCTCCTCCCCTTTCCCCTTTCTTCTCCCTGTATCTGAGTCTTCCATTATCTTTCATTGATCTCACTCCTCTTCTTGCTGCTTTTCCTCTTTTCACAGAGAGAACTCAAGCGGAACATAACAGGGTAATTTCATAGCTTGTTATCTCTGATCTTGTTATCTTTGAAGCTTTGGGAAGGAAACTCAAGAACTTTGGGGCCCAGATAGTTTTCTCATCCATCCTTCCAGTAGTTAGAAGAGGGATAGAAAGGGAATGAAAAATACTCCGGGTGAATGACTGGCTACGAAGGTGGTGCCGACGAGAGAGATTTGGATTCTGGGACCACGGGCTATACTTCCTGGAAGGTGGGCTGTTGGCTAGGGACGGGTTGCACCTCACAAAGGATGGGAAGAATGTGTTTGGCCACAGCATGAAGAACTTCGTTAGGAGGGCTTTAAACTGAATCCTATGGGGAAGGGAGATGTAATGTTGGGGGTAACAATGGACGTAGGCGCATGCACTGCAACGAACAGCTCTGATAGCGCCCAATAATAGTCTTCAGACACATGTAGGAAGAAAGCCAGACTATGAAGCACATGGTCTTCGATGTCTATATACTAATGCCCAGAGTATGGGAAGCAAACAGAACGAACTTGAACTCTTAATACAAGAGGGAAATTATGACCTGATAGGTATAACTGAGACTTGGTGGGATGACCCTCATGACTGGAATACAGCAATTGAAGGATATAACTTGTTCAAAAAGAACAGGAGGAACAGAAAGGGAGGTGGGGTTGCACTGTATGTGAAAAATACATATCTCTGCACAGAAATACAGGAGGAGGAGCTTGGTAGCCCCATCGAGAGCATCTGGGTTGAAATAAATGGAGCAAAGAATAAAAGGAACCTGGTGGTCGGAGTCTACTACCGGCCACCCAATCAAGGAGAAGACGAGGATGAAACTTTTGAAAAGCAAATAGCCAAAGTTTTAAGGAAGCATGATGTAGTAGTAATGGGGGACTTCAATTTCCCCGATATTTTTGGGGGAGACAAATTCTGCAAAACATGGCCCCTCCAGGAAATCCCTGACTTGTGTGGCAGATAACTTCCTCCTACAGAAAGTAGAGGAAGGAACTAGAGGATCGGCTATCCTTGACTTGATCCTAACCAACAGAGATGACTTAGTGGATAAAGTAGCAGTTACAGGAACTCTGGGGGAAAGCGACCATGTTGTACTTGAGTTCTTGGTTCTAAGGGAAGCAAAAGCCGAGTGTAGTCAAACGCGTACCCTGGATTTTAGGAAAGCTAATTTTAATAAACTCAGAACAATGATCAGTAAGGTCCCATGGCAAGCGATGCTAACGAGAAAAGGAGTCCAAGATGGGTGGGAGCTTTTAAAAAAGGAAATTCTCAAGGCACAATCACAAACAATTCCAACAAGAAGAAAAGGTGGAAGACAACAGAAGAAGCCAATGTGGCTTCACAAAAAGCTTAGGGATGACCTGAAAACAAAGAAGGACACACATAGGAAGTGGAAAGAAGGCCAAGTAACAAAGGAAGAGTACAGGCAGATAGCACAGAATTGCAGGGATGGCGTCAGGAAGGCTAAAGCTGAGAATGAGCTGAGGTTAGCAAGGGATGCTAAAAACAACAAAAAGGCTTTCTTCAGCTACATGCATAGTAAAAGTCAGAGGAAAGAAATGGTGGTTCAGCTATTAAATAAGGATGGCAAAACGATAACAGATGACAAAGAAAAGGCAGAAGAGCTCAATTCCTATTTGGCTCAGTCTTCTCCCAAAACAGGGTCTGTGACCCCCCCCACCCCGGCAAAGGAGAAGTACAGGCTGAAGGGGCAGGATTGCAGCTTGAGATCGATAAGCATATGGTCCAGGAACACCTAATTACCTTGAATGAGTTCAAATCTCCAGGGCCAGATGAATTGCATCCTAGAGTAATAAAGGAACTGGCAGAAGAACTCTCAGAACCGCTGTCTATTCTCTTTGAGAAATCATGGAGGACAGGGGAAGTGCCAGATGACTGGAGGAGGGCTAACGTCCCTATCTTCCAAAAGGGTAAAAAGGAGGAACCTGGGAACTACAGACCAGTCAGTCTGACATCAATCCCTGGGAAAATTGTGGAGCAGATGATAAAGGAATCCATCTGGAAGCACCTTGAAAACAATGCCGTGATTACTCAAAGCCAACATGGATTTGTCAAAAACAAATCCTGCCAGACAAATCTGATTTCATTTTTTGATCAAGTAACCTCCCTTGTAGACCGTGGGAATGCTGTAGACATCATATACCTCGACTTCAGCAAAGCTTTCAACAAAGTGCCCCATGATATCCTGATGAGCAAACTAGCTCAAAGTGGGCTAGATGAAACAGCGATCCGGTGGATCCACAGTTGGCTACAGAATCGGACTCCAAGAGTGCTTATCAATGGGACCTTCTCAAACTGGGGAGAGGTAACGAGTGGGGTACCGCAGAGCTCAGTCCTGGGCCCAGTGCTCTTCAACAGTTTTATGAATGACTTGGAGGAGGAGGTGCAGGGAATGCTGATCAAATTTGCAGATGACACAAAATTGGGCGGGATAGCTAATACTTTGGAAGACAGAAACAAAATTCAAAGTGATCTGGATAGACTGGAGCTCTGGGCAGAAAACAACAGAATGACATTTAATAGGGATAAATGCCAAGTTCTGCACCTAGGAAAAAGAAACCAAATGCACAGTTATAAGATGGGGGATACGTGGCTCAACCACACTACCAGCGAGAAGGATCTTGGAATTGTTGTCGATCACAAGCTGAATATGAGCCAACCATGAGATGTGGCTGCAAAAAAGGCAAATGCTCTTTTGGGCTGCATTAATAGAAGCATAGCTTCCAAATCCCGGGAAGTACTAGTTCCCCTCTACTCAGCACTGGTTAGGCCTCATCTGGAGTATTGTGTCCAGTTCTGGGCACCACACTTAAAGAAGGATGCAGACAAGCTGGAGAGGGTTCAGAGGAGGGCAACAAGATGATCAGGGGACTGGAAACAAAGCCCTATGAAGAGAGACTGAAAGAACTGGGCGTGTTTAGCCTTGAGAAGAGAAGACTGAGGGGAGATATGATAGCACTCTTCAAGTACTTGAAAGGTTGTCACAGAGAGGAAGGCCAGGATCTCTTCTTGATCATCCCAGAGTGCAGGACATGGAATCATGGGCTCAAGTTACAGGAAGCCAGATTCCGGCTGAACATCAGGAAAAACTTCCTGACTGTAAGAGCAATACGACAATGGAACCAATTACCTGGGGAGGTGGAGGGCTCTCCCACACTGGAGACCTTCAAGATGAGGCTGGACAGCCATTTGTCAGGGATGCTCTGACTTGGATTCCTGATGGCCTTGTAGGCCCCTTCCAACCCTACTATTCTATGATTCTATCTATTTAAAAATGGAACAAAGGGCATTTAGTGCAGGAGACCCCTTGGAGGTTAACAGCGTCATGTAAAATGCCCGCAAACGTCTGTGAAGGAGCAATCTCAATCGCAGGATAAAAGCTCGATGTGAAGAAAGCCTAGTTCAGTAGTGTTTACTGATTGGCATCAGCTCTCCCAAGAGCTTGGGTATGGAGCTTTTCTGGCAATAATACCTTAGACCAGGGGTGTTGAATCTCTTTCAGCTGGAGGACTGAATTTAATTTTGGAGAAGCTCTTGGAGGCTGCATTTCAGTGGCGGGCGGGGCTGAAGTCAAAATGGGGTGGGGCCAAAATACCAGCATATTTTAGATTAGAGTTTTTACTGCCAGTAACTAAGCTTTAGGAGAAGCATTTCAGTCTTTTAGAATTGAAGGGGAGGGGGGGAGACATGCAAAAGCCAGAAGACTGTCAAATGATCAGGAGAAAGGGGATGGGGCCAGGGGAAGGAAACATGGCCATCAAGGATGGATTAGGGCCCCAGGACAGCCAGATTTAGCATGCAGGGCTGAGGTTCTGCACCCCTACCTTAGACTTGGGGTGTTGAACCTCTTTCATCCCAAGAGCCAAATTCCATTTAGGGGAAGCTCTTGAGGGCCACTTTTCAGTGGTGGTTGGGGCCAAAAGCAAAGGGGCGGGACCAAAATACCAGCATGTTTTAGTTTAAAGCTCTTACTGCAAGTAACTAAGCTTTAGGAGAGGCATTTCAGCCTCTTAGACCCCATCTACATGGGGCTTTTACTCCGGTTGTACTCCACCCCCAAATGGATAGTGTCAGATGCGCACTGCTCTCTGTAGCTAGCCCACTGTATTGGCCCCAGGCCTGTAACGAAGTCACCTGTAGTTTTAGCGGTGCCTAGAGATCCATAATGCTTTGCTTAGGTTCATTATTGGTGCAATTCCCTTGCTAGTGGGCCTCTGAACATGTGAGATTAGTCAAAGGTCGATAATGCAGCCTCAGCACATTCCATGCTAACGAAGGCTAGTATCTTACCAGGGCCTAGGATGTGCCTGAGAAGTGAAGCTATGTTTATGCTGAGCTACAGGTGGCTGTGCTGGGGAAGTTCTGATGCTTTTCCTTCTGAACAAGCACTGTTAGTCTATGCTGGGAATGAATGCTAATTAATGCTTGCTTCGGTCATGCTGCCTCACTGCTGACACGTATGGTATAAAGCCCATTTTACCCCATGGCTCTGGGTTCAGAGAAGCTGTCTGATCCAACCATTGGGTACTGATGTGTGCTGATGGTACTCAATAAAGTACTCCTTGTAAGTAAACCTGGATCTGATTCATCACTATCTTGGCACCTCTAAATTAAGAGGCCTACTGCAGGGGCAATACACCCGGCATTTCTTGTCCTAAATCCGGGGTTTTTTTCAAACTCATTTCGTGTCGGATTTTCCTGTCACAGTGGCTTCAGTGCTGTTTGGGAGTCCATGTGACCTCAGCTGGCTTCAACGCGGGCTGGTGGAAGTGGTGCTGATTGGCAGAAGGGAAAGTAGCGGGGGGCGGAGTGTGTGGGGAGAGCAGAGGGGTAAATATGTCTACCTGGAAGGAACTAATTGCTTTCAGTTCCACGTCACTGCCTCTCACTTTAAATAGTTGAGCTTGGGAGTGGGGACGGAGGAGCCAGCCCTGCTGTTTTAAAACTGAAGCTACGAAGGAGCATAGCTGAGAAATGGTGGACACCTGTTGATTTGAAGCTGCGCAGCTAAGCGAGGATGGATGCCAAGGCGGATGATTTTCATGAACATGTACTCAGAAGCACTTCATTGAGCCCATGTTTGTTGGGTGAGGGGCGGAACCTGTTGATTGGGCAGTTAATATATATCAAAGACAACGTGCTAGTCTCTCTCCCTCCTTGCCAACGTTGCCAGAGCGCTCTGCTCTCAGCGCCTCTTGCACCCCCGCTCGTTCTGCTCATTCTGGGTGGCAGCGGCTGGCTGCATGCCTGCCCGCCTCATAAATGTGTGTATGTGGGGTATACAGGGTTTTCCATGAACATCTACTCATAAGCAAGTCTTGCATTGCACTTCGTTGAACACGTGAGGGAGGGGGAGCAAGCCTCCACTCATTGGCTGCCCCGGCCTGCACAATTGCTGACATTCATTTCTACTTGTGGCAGGACTTGCCCACCCCACCCCAACGAATGCAGCTTCGGTTCCTGTATACACTTCAAAAGTGGAGGAATACACCACCGTGTGTACCATAGAAAGAGCTCATTCGATTCTGTGAAAATGCGGATTTTGCCCATATTTCTTTACAAAGCATTTCCGATTAGATTGGCCCTGAGAATGGGGGGGGGGGGATTACACAAAAGCTGGAAAAATGCCAAACACTTGGCAGTCACAGGAAAGGAAGTGGGCCCAGAACAAGGAGAAGGGGCCATAAGGGGCATGGCCCTCTGAGGAACCCTGGAGGACTGGATTTGGCTCCCAGGTGGGCTGGATTTGGCGCCAGTCCTAAGTCTCAACACCTGTGCCTTAGACCAAGAGTCCCCAACCTTTTGGGGCCTGTGGGTACATTTGAAAATTTGCGAAACCATCATAGGCACCATCACAAAATGTCTGCCATGGAGAGACTGCCTAGTCACAAATATCATCATTTCACAGAAGTTAAACTGGTGATATGCAGAAAAACGCACACCCCAAACAGGCAATATGCACATATACCCCACAGGTGAACTCTGTTGGGCCAAAAAAGAAACAGGTTTCCCAGTGACGGACATCCCTAGTCATGACTTACCTGCCCCATTGATTTCAGTGCGTCTACTCTAAATATGGATAAATCTGAATCTAACCCATTGTGTTGTGGGGGCAAAAGCTGTTCCTGACATTTGGCAACCCAGCTTCCACTGAGAGAGGAACCACACTGAGGAGCAAAATGAGTCTCTTAGAAAGAAAGCAATACTGATCCCCCCCACCCCAAGTCTCCCTGTACTATAAGCCCTCTCTCTGCCCCAACCTTCTTCCCATAATAATGGCAGGCATTTTGCTAGTAATAATAATTTCCCTACACTGCATTGTATAAATTGTTTTACAGTTCCAGCTTTATTTATATGTTTACACATTGTGGCTTGATTTGCAGGGCCGCGGTGGCTTAGTGGTTAAGACGCTGAACTGCAGGCTGGAAGGTCAGCAGGTCAGCAGTTCGAGACCCGAGTGCTGCATGACGGAGTGAGCTCCCGTCTTCAGTCCCAGCTTCTGCCAACCTAGCAGTTCGAAAGCAAGAAACTGCAAGTAGATAAATAGGTACCGCCTTGACGGGAAAGGTAACAGCGTTCCGTGCACCTCGGTGTTCAGTCATGCCGGCCACATGACCACGGAAGCGTCTTCGGACAGCGCTGGCTCTTCGGCTTAGAAATGGGGATGAGCACCGCACCCTAGAGTCGGACACGACTGGTTGGGGACACCTTTTTATTTTTCTAATACTGTCTTAATAACTCATGTTAACCTCTTATGCCGACTTGTGACTATTCTGATTAAAAGACTGGAATTTTTTATTTAAAAAAACCTTAAAATATTAAATAGTTTGCTTCAAAACAAGTCTTGCTGCCACTGTGCATCCATCATCCAGAAATCACAATACCCCAAAGGTTCTGAACCCCTTCTCATGGCCCTGCTGGAGGAAAGGGGGAGTGCATGAACCCAAGGTTCATTCTGTGTCTGTCTCATCATGATGAACTATGATTTAGCCTTCAGTGTGACATCTGAATGTGGCTACTGTACTGACTCAAGGTACTGAAGTGTTTTGAATCCAAGTATTTTGCCTTAAGAAGCTTCTGGATAAGATGTCAGCCATCAGTAATGGCTTCATCCTTTTTCCCATTCTTGTGCTCCCCTTTCTACTTCTCCCAGGTTTTCTCTTTTAAACATTTTCTATTGGGGCCTAAAATAATGGCATCTTTTTAGCTGATTTGAAATGCTTCCATACTTGAGTGTCCATTATCTGAGATTGGGTTTTAGTGATGCTGACTTGAATCTTCAGTCAAAGAGTGACTGCAGGAGCAAACTTGTTGTATATTGTCAGTTGTTACAATTTACTAGTACATTGCTAGGTGCTAGGAAAATACTACATAAATAATAATACAATGAACAGTTCTTCCATTTATGGCAGTAGCTTTTTGCCTCTTAACTTCAATAGAAGCTGGATGATTTTTTTTTAAAGCCAAATGGTTTCTATTTGACATGCAATAAGCTTTTTATTGCCTGTAAATGCTATGCTTGTTTAGGAGCCTTCATCGAGCATGCTACTAAAAATAAATGTATTGCAAAGGCTTGAGTCTGCAAATGAAGACAGTGGTGAGGGTTGAGCAGTAATCTTTGTGCTCCACGGAATAATTGCGCTTGCAAGAATAAGAAGAAAGACGAATGGTCTCTGAATAAGGAAATGGCCCATAGGCTTTTGGGATTTCATGATATATTGCTCATTCCCTTCCTCAAAAAGGCCACCTTTGTTGTACAGAAGGTAGCCCGGCTTTAGTGTGGAGTTACACAATCTCAGACTTTACACTTCTTGTAGATCTCCTTAGCATACGCTTTGATTTTCCTCTTTTTCTGGTACCCATCCCCAGTGAATCACTTGTCCTTATTTTGTTCTAATATAGTTTTAGGATTTTTTTAATTAAAAATGTTTTTAGTTTATGTATATGTGCACCAGAATGCACTATCTTCTGTTCCATCATACTCATAAGTCAAGGATGCACAATGCACTGCGCCCCACCATAGGTGCCCTGACTCCCACCCTGCCGCTAAATTCCCATCCCCACTGCCGATTCCCCCCGACTGTACTGTTGCTACCAGCTATAGAGATCCATCTTTACAGCGAGAAAAGAGTGATCTGTATCAGGAGGGCATTTCATTTATTTATTTATTTATTTATACATTTTTTGGCTGTCTTTCAGGGCAGAAGCCCTCCCAAGGTGGCTTACAGAAATTAGATTAAGGCAGACTTCCCTGCAGAGCTCATAAATCAGATTCTGTTTGCTTCTTTTTCTCTTGTAAATCTGAAAAATACGGGAGGGAAAAAAATCCTTTAGGTCAGTTCAAGGAATAGCAAGGGATGGCTCATGTGTATGCGCATGCGAGTGTGTGGTCCC
This sequence comes from Heloderma suspectum, assembly GCF_057233095.1. Classification (NCBI taxonomy): domain Eukaryota; kingdom Metazoa; phylum Chordata; class Lepidosauria; order Squamata; family Helodermatidae; genus Heloderma; species Heloderma suspectum. Next base: position 284,417,327 of record NC_139459.1, read on the forward strand.
GAGCCAGCATTGCGTTCCACCCTCGGCCAAAAAGGTTGTGCACCCCCACCATAAATGGATACAGCATATATCAGGCACTGAAGGGGCTTCCGCAATGTTAAAGAGTGTACATGGGTGGCTGCATGTGCTCAGGCAGTGTTATAGAGTATACTCACATGTCTCTATTTTCTATGTGAAATGTTGGAGGTTTGTAACAGAAAGCCAAACCCTGGAAGCAGGTGGTGGAGAATGGAGCAGGCTGTGACCTTTTGATATATGACATAATTGGTGGTATTTTTTGCTTTTTTCTTGGGAGGGTGTCTCCACGACAACAGAAGGAGATGGAAGGAGAAGCCAATCGTAGCTTACCCGGATTTTTCAAGGAGCCAGTTTTGCTCTGCACAGGGCTCCACGAGCAAGTGTATCCCACCAGTAAAAGTCGCTTTACAGAAGATACTTCTGGGTAGGGTGGGGGAGATGGAGTGAACGTCATCTGACTGGCAGGGGCTCCTCAACCAGTAAGAGAGGCTTCTCCCTTCAGGCTCCTCCCCTTTCTCCTTTGAGAATAAGAGAGGCTCCGCTGCATTCAGGGGACAAGCCTCATTGACCACAATGGGAGTTACTTCTGAGCAGACGCACATATGTTTGTGCTGGGAAAGTCAGGGAGGGGAAACCAGCCCCCTTTCTAACCCAATGCTGCGCAGGAACGAAAAATCTGAATTTGTTAATAAACCAAACAAGGGAGAATCGCAGCTTGGAGAAAGCGCTTTACAGACTTTAGGGAATTAGTGCTTTAAAATGTGATATTTCAATTGAGGGGGATCTGTGATGTGTGCATTCAGGGGACAAGCCTCATTGAGCACAATGGGAGTTACTTCTGAATAGACACTAATTGGTTTGTGCTGGGAAACACAGGGACAGGAAACACCCCTTGACCAGGGTCATGGTGAAAGGCACACCCCTGGGCAGGGCTAGCATACCTGAGGTCAGTGTGGGAGTTGGGGCACACAACAATTATACCACGGAGAACCCCACTTAAGGAAAAGAATCAGACTTTAAGCAGTCTCAGGAAATCCAGGTTTTCCGCGATAAGCTCCAGGGTGGCTGCTGGATGGCCACAACATCATGTATCCCTAATGATCTCCAAACGCAGCCAGTTCAGAGTAAATCGCTCATGGAGACACATCCATGGTCAGGATTTTATCTCCTTAAGCTACCTGGAAGTTGGGGTGGTGGAAGAATTAATCAAATCTTGGTTTTAATAACTAGATTAAGGCAGACTTCCCTGCAGAGCTCATAAATCAGATTCTGTTTACTTCTTTTTCCTCTTGTGAATCTGAAAATACCAGAGCGGAAAAAAACTCCTTTAGGTCAGTTCAATGAATAGCTAGTATAATTTAGCTGCCTAAACTATACTAGGATCTAAGTGACATAGTGGAATCACATTGTAACATCTTTTCACCTGGGGTGCTTCCACACTGGCTCCTAGCACTACCTAATCATTGCTATTTGGTTTTAAGGTACATGCGGAATTGCAGTTAACTTTCCACACTTCTATTGTCATGGTACCTTTTGTGTATACATCCCACTGTTCAGTACACATTAGTGGGCTTGACAGTCATGTAAGTGGGAAAAGGATAATTCTGAGTGTGTCAGTTAAAAAAAAATCATGCTAAAATGCAGTTTTTTATTTAGGTGCTATTGTGTAATTACTTTCAGTTTTTTTAAGGTTGGCTAAAACGTTTTAGCAGTAATTAAAAGATCAGCAAAAAAAGAAAAGATAAAATAATATAGTGCTAAAATTGCACCAATTGGAAAGGAAGTGTGTGCATTTTTAAAATAAGTTTTTAAACTTTATGTTAAAATGTTTTCATTTAAGTAATGTTGTGAAGGAATTCAATAATTTAACTGTGTGCATGCATGCATGTGTGTAAGAGAGAGAAAGTGAATAAGTGAAAGAAAGAAAAGACATGTAATCACCAATTAAAAGTCTGATATTTAAAAAATGCACTGACAGTAAAGGGAATTGTATGTATGTATGTATGTATGGGAGAACACAGTCATTCAAATAGCCTAGTCCCAAGTTATAGAGGGCTTTATAGATCAGGAGTTTGAATTGTACCTGGAAATATACCAGTTGCCAGTGAAGCTATTGTAAGAAGGGAGTCTCACATGTTCCCTGTAACATGCCCTGGTCAATATTGTCTGCAGCATTTATTTATTTAATAATACTTCTACCGCTTGATATAACAAAATCCCTAAACGGTTTACAGGCTGTATTAAAAATAATTGCTAAAATATTCAATAAACAAAGCTACAATAAAAAAATGTTAAAAACCGTTTTAGACCAGATGTCATTTCTGAACACCTTTCAAAGGCAGTCCCACGTAGATCATGTTACAGAAGTCCAAACAAAAGGTAACTAAGGCATGTGTCATCATGGACAGATCTGATATCTTTAGAAACAGGTGCACTTGGTGCTCTAGCCTCAACTGTGCAAATGCACTCATGGCCGCTGCTGAAACCTGGACAAATAGGTTCTGGGCTGAATCAAGTAGGGATGTACGAAAGTCACTTAACTTTTCGAAGGGTGACATTCATCGTGGGGGGGAGGTGCTCCGTCCCTCCCCCCGAAATTCTGGCCGGGGGGGAGGCGCTCCGTCCCTTCCTCCCGAAATTCTGGCCGGCCAGCTCTGCTCCACAGGGATTCTGCGGAGCCGCCAGCCAGCTCTACCAGCGGACAGACATCCGGCCGCTGGCTAGCAGGGACACAAATGGCAGCGGCCATAGCCGCCGCTGTTTGCGTCCCTGCAGTCAGCCGTGATAGGCTACGTAAATGTTTACGTAGCCTATCACGGCTGATTTAAAAGAAAAATGCGCGTACGCAAATGGCGGCGCCCATGGGCGCCGCCATTTGCGTTCCTTATTTTGGCACGTCTTAGTCTACGTAAACATTTATGTAGACTAAGACAGCTAAAATAAGGGGAACGCAAATAGCGTAGCGTCTACGCTATTTGCGTTCCCCTTATTTTCGCCGTCTTAGTCTACGTAAATGTTTATGTAGACTAAGATGTGCCAAAATAAGGAACACAAATGGCGGCGCCCATGGGCGCCGCCATTTGCGTACACACATTTTTTTTTCTTTTAAATCAGCCATGATAGGCTACGTAAACATTTACGTAGCCTATCATGGTGTTTTTTTAAAATCTAGCCATGATAGGCTATGTAAATCTTTACGTAGCCTATCACGTTTTTTTGTTTGTTTGTTTGTTTTTTAAACTGGAAATGGCGGCGGTGGCAGCCGGTCGGAAGACCAGCCGCCGCCACCGAACCGCTGCCGGAGCTGCCGCCGCCAGGAAGATCCGCCCAAGGTAAGTCCCGTCCCAGGGGTGGCAGGGGGGTGGCAGACTGTTCCGCCACCGATTTCAGGGGATTCCGCCCGTGATTCGTGGCGGAATTCTCTGACATCCCTAGAATCAAGTAGTACACCCAAACTGTGAGCCTGAGTCTTCAAGGAGGGTGTAACCCCATGCAACACTGGTTGAAACCCTATTGGCTGATCAGCCTTTCGACTAACCAGGAGGAACTTCTCTCTTGTCTGGATTAAGCTTCAGATTTGATCACCCTCATCCAGTCCATTACTGACATCAGACACTGATTAAGAACTAGAACAGTTTTCTTCTTTCAGCAGCCTTTCTTGGGTTTAGATGGAAAGGAGAGATAGAGTTGGGTGTCATCAGCATACCAGTGGCACCAAACTGCAAAGCACCATACAACCACTCCCAGCAGTTTCATTTATATATATATATATATATATATATATATGTGTGTGTGTGTGTGTGTGTGTGTGTGTGAAGTTGATGTTTCAGAACCGTACTGGGTTCTGAAAGAGGTCTTCCACTCATCCCCCTCCCTGATGCGAATCAGATTGTAGGCACCACACAGGTCCAATTTGGTGAAAATCTCGGCTCGCCCCAGGCGCTCAAGCATCTCGGGGATCAGGGGGAGGGGGTACTTATCTGGGATAGAGATGGAGTTGAGGTTTCGGTAGTCATGTACTGGGCGGAGCTCCCCTGTCTTCTTGCGAACAAACATCATCGGAGCACAGGCAGGGGAGGTGGAGGGGCGAATGAACCCACGGCAGAGGTTCATGTCTAAAAACTCCCGCAGAGCTTGAAGTTCTGGCTCTGACATTGAATACAGCCAGCCTGCCGGGATGGTGGCACCTGGGATTAGTTTAATGGCACAGTCAAAAGGGCGGGGGGGGGGGAGCTGGTCGGCGTCCTTCTTGTCAAAAACATCCTGGAAAGCCGCATACTGCTCTGGGCGGATCACTGGAGCAGAAGAACTGCTTGGGGAAGATGAGGAGGGGGCAGAAAGGGTTAAGGCCTGGACCGGGGCTGACGCCCGGGTTGGGAAGCAATGCTGCAGGCATTAAGGAGAAGAGAATGTCACTTGATGAAGCTCCCAAGAAATCTGAGGATTGTGCTTAGCCAGGATATGCCCAGCACGATGGGGTATTGGGGCACCTTGGCCAGGTGCAATTGAATCTGCTCAACATGGCCCTGGGAACACAGTGTGACCGGAGCTGTAATCTGAGTAACCACTCCCAAAGAGAGAGGATGCCCGTCAATAGTTTCCACCTTCAACGGGGTGGGGAGGGGCAAAGCAGGAATGCTGTGCTGCCGAGCAAACTCTTCATCCATGAAACTGGTAGTCGCCCCAGAGTCCACCACGCCAGGACCTCTGCCCCCCCCCCCACTGGGAGGACTGGAGGTATATAGAAAGGAGCAGATGGGAGGGTGGGGGGAGTTGAGGAAGGCGCCCCCTGGGTGAGGAACAGGCCCCTGCACTGTAGACCTCCAACAGGCTTGGGGGGTGGCCTAGTCAGGCTTGGGGGCGAGAAGGAGGAGCAGGAGGAGAAGGCGGGGCCATCAGTCTGGAGTGACAGGATCTGGCAAAGTGCCCTTGCTTTCCGCACCTAAAGCAACGATGCTCAGTGTGCCGCCGTTCCAACTCCTCTGGCGACAGTGTAGCTCGGGTTGCTACCTGAGCATTGGGTTCTCCTCCGCCCCTGCAGCAGCGGCGGGTGGTGGTGGAGGGGGCAGCAGCCGTGGGGGAATGGGAGGAGGGAAATCCCGGCCACTGGAGCTCTGCCTGGTCTGCCAGCGCCCCTCCAGGCAACTGTCAATCTGCAGACAGGATTGGATGAGCAACTCCAGAGTAGGCATGCGGGACATGTGTGCCATCTCATCCAATATCTCGTCGTTTAAACCGTCCAAAAATTGCACCACCAGAGTGGCATCATTCCACTGTAAATCGTGCATGAGCAAGAGAAAAGTGGTCGCATAGCTGGAAATTGAATCCTTGCTTTGCTTGAGGCAGTGAATATCCTGAGTAGCTGTCTCTGCGCGAAGGGGATCACCAAAAAATCCCACCATAGCCATCATGAAACCTGGATAGTCCCCTAGCAGGGGGTCATCAGCGAGAAGAAGAGACGAAGCTGCCACTCCGGAAAGCAGTTTAATGATAAACCCCACACGAACCTGGTCCGTCAGGAAATCCTCGGGCCGGAGGCACATGTACAGCTCCGACTGGGCGGGGAAACTGCGAAAGAGCCCCTTCTCACCTGAAAACTTGTCCGGCAAGGCCACTGGGCGCTTGCGTTGGGGGGGAATGGGGGGCGGAACTGGCTGAGCAGCAGCCTGCAAGGCTTGAACAGCACTCGTCAATTGGGTGACTTGCTCATGCAGCGCCTGGTTCTCCTGCATCAGAGTAGTCAAAATCTGCTCCATGGCGCTTTCCCAGGATCAGTCGGAGGAAAAGAAAAGGAACGAAGATCAAGCTGTCAGGAGCGCCCTTGCTGCCTCCTGAAATCCTCAAGTAGCCAGAATCAACACGCAGATGATAGGGCTCTTTTCCAAGGCTTTATTTCCATTGAACCTAATGACACTTACAGATGCTAATTGCATGAGCCTAATGAGGGAAAGTTAAGAGAGCTGCCTACTAGGGGTTTCTAGCCCTAGGGAATCAGTTGATCTACATTTGGAGGGTAAAGGTGGGAAGCCTCTAAACTTAAGGGCTAGGAGGGGAAAGTCCACCTCTTTCCCAGGGGCATCAGGGCGGAGCTGTTGATGTTGCGCCAAGTGGGCTGAGCGCCTCCTCTCAGTGCCCTCCATCTCCCGCTTGTCCCTGTGCCAGCACCTAGCGTCCCGAAGCTCCAGTTGTCCCTCCCCCTGCCTGCCAGGGTCGCTACTACTCTCAGGAATGTGAGCAGGGAGGGACTCTCCCTCCAGTGGCGCCTCTGAACAGCCCGTGGGTTCTTCTCCCACAGTTTCTATCTCTTCCTCAGAATCAGAACTGCTTTGGGGCTCTGATCCAACCCTGACACTTATACACCGGGGTGCATAACCTTTTCAGCCCCATGGGCCACATCCAATGTCTGCTCGGGGCCCAGGAGCCATTGTTGTGGTTTATTCGTTCAGTCGCTTCCGACTCTTCGTGACTTCATGGACCAGCCCACGCCAGAGCTTCCTGTCGGCCGTCGCCACCCCCAGCTCCCCCAAGGTCGAGTCCGCCACCTCCAGAATATCATCCATCCATCTTGCCCTTGGTCGGCCCCTCTTCCTTTTGCCTTCCACTTTCCCAAGCATGCATACACGTCCACATATGCATGCATGCACACACACGCACTGTCACTAGCACAGCGTGTAGTTTCTCCACTAATAGCAGGGTGGGAAACATTTTTCTACTCATAAGTAAACAGGACTCAATCACTTAGCAGCACTTTAAAGTAGCATACCAGATATCAACCCTTTGGATGTCTACTCAAAAGCACAGTATGTCTACTCACAGAAGTAAACAGGACAGACCTCTGCAGGTGTCAGGAGCGCCCTAGCGGCCTCTTTCAGTCTACTCCAATAGCCAACTCAAGACACAGACAAAAGGATTCTTTTCAAGGCTTTAATCCTTTTACAACTTAATGACTCTTTCAGATGCTAATCACCAGCGACTAAGCAAGGAACAGCAGAGTAGCCTATGCTCTGGGTAGGCAGTTGGTCCCCGTTTGAAGGAGAATCACTAGCAGATCCTGAACTTATGGGCTAGGGAGAGTTCCTCCCTCTTTCCCTTGGGCCCACGGGACGCAACTGTTGCTTGCACGCCAAATGGGCGCTACGCCTCCTTTCTGCGCCCTCCATTGCTCGTCGCTCTCTGCGTCGAGTGTCTAGCAAGCCCCCCTCCCGCACTCTCTCACTGCCCAGGTCACTATCTATCTCAGGAATGCTGGTAGGAGATTCAGCTGCTGTGCCTGTGAGGGATGAGCTGGCTCCTCTCCCACGGATTGCTGTTCCTCCTCAGAATCAGAACTGCTCTGGGGTTCTATGGGCTCAGTTTCCACCCTGGCAGCAGGACAAGTCACAGAAGTAAGCTGGGCTAAATCACTCAGGAACTTCCTCCCCAAGCCCACCCCCTCTCCCCAGCAGGGAAATGCTCTTATCCCAGATATATTTTTCTTGCTAAGCCCTGAGAAAGGGGGGCTTTTCCAGTGTTCAACTTGCTAAAGCTCTTATCTCTGATCAGCTGCAGAGCTTTTCCCTGCCAGGACTCTAGGCAGGAGGTGGGGAAGAAGCTGGTAGGCAAATCAGCTGGGCTGTGGGGAAGACGTGGGTGCAGTACTGCTGGCTTTTGCCTCACCAAGAATTGCTGATGGCCTTGTGTGGCCCATGGGCTGTATGCCCCTGGTCTACGCTGATTGGCAGCAGCTGTCCAAAGTTTCAGACAGGGATGTTTCCCAGCCCTACCTGGAGATGCCAGGGATTTTTTTAAAAGGCTACCTGATAGGATATTGTGCTGCAGTTGCTGCTGCTGAATCAGAGCTAACAGGAATATAAAACTAAGGGTCTCAGTGTTTTTAATCACTTGGATAAGCCTTAAGTCTTCCCATTTGATTCTTAAAACTGAAGATATGGAGGAATGAGAGAGCACCCAAACCAGTCTTCAACAGACTGTGAGGGCTCCCATTCCCAGAGAAAGTATTGAATAGCTTACGGGCGGGGGGGAGTGGATATTCCCCCGACCCCCAACTTGTTGCTGTGATGTAGACTGAGACTCCCAAATTCACTCTATTGCTGTTATTGGTGAAAACTGTTATCAGACAGAACTGACAAAGAGATGTGAAGAAGGAAGGTGCTGTATACAACACGAAGGCGAGGGAGAGACAGGTTCTTGGAACTGACAGTATGAGGTAGATATGAGCTGGTAAACTAGAAAGAAAAAGCTGGTCCCACTCCTAGTCCCTGGGTCAACAGTTCCTGTAGTGATCAATCTTTTATTTCCCCTTCATTTGACCTTCCAAGCATGTCCTCCTCTGCCATTCTTTTGCCAATACTGAACTGTGCAGCGTCGTCTCTAGCCTTACTGGGGAATTTGTTTCTTACGCCTTCTGGTTACAGAGTAGCAAGCACGTTGTGCGGTATGTTGGCAAAGCCATGATCAACAAAGGCTATTTGGGGACATTAGCAGAAGTCTGTGCCGCACTGTGTCGTTGACATTTATTTTAGAGCAAAGAAACTAATCCTCCTTCCCACCCCTTCATAGCATCTTCACAAAGAAATTCACCCCTCAGACACGTACTCCATACAAGCCATAATATATGTCAAGCAACGCAGCTGCTGGGCGGGCAGGGTGTGGGCGTTCATTAATACGGCCAGCTGTTCTTTCAGTGCAAAGTCCATTCCCTGCACAACTCTTTGGAGCTTTGCTTCTTTGATCCCCTGTAGTTCCAGTGTGTGCCAGTGTTTGTTCCAACTCATGCTTTCTCCATCCACCTGCTCTTCTGCTCAGCTGACACCTGTAGGCTTCAAAAATGGTGCTGCTCATCAAGCACATTGGATCTCTTAAAAGACTGGGGTGCCCCTAGAAGTAAAGGAAGAGATAAGAGACATATTCTGATGGACTCATGCCACCCCCTCTCCTGCTCATTTCTGGAAAAAAGCTGCCATTATCTGTCTTTCCTGGATTATATTGATTACTCAGCGAAGCTCAGAGCTAGTTCAGAAGAGTCCCATATTCTTGTTAAGGGGAAGGGTTTCAGCTGTGGCAAGTCTCCTGCCTGGAGCAGCAGCTGGAAACGCCCTTGCTTGGGTCAGCATTGCTAAGGGCATTAGTAATGGGCAATAGAGTAACATCTGTTTTCCAAGGAACTACTACCAAAGAGAAGCCTGAGGCCCTGGACCAGATTGATCACTGGGACAAACACACTTTAAAACCTGAACCGCACAATGAAATATAATTAGGGTTAGTGTCTCTACACTAGTAGAAAGAAATCAATTTTGAAAGTGTAGAGTAAGCATTTCAGGTCTTTGTTCATGCTTATTCTTGTTTGTTTAGATTTTGATACCCAAAGATTGTCCCAAAGATTTAGGGTACCTTGCTATCTGAAAACAAAATCCCAAGTCAAAAGTGAAATACAGTATTTTCACTGTTTTACACTTTATATAGACTAGACTAGAATAAATAAGACAACACCAAGAGAGAATAGATAAATAAGGCTGTATAGTGCCAAACGTTTGAGGTGCTTTATAAACAGAAAACATTATTATTAAACATCCCTCCCCAAATCATCCAGTAATAATGTTCCCTCCCAGTACCCCTAAATACACCTGATCCCCATGATGCAACTCCAGTGTGTAAGAGATAACTACTCCATAATGTACCCCAGTCCCTAATTTGTTTATACTTCAGGGGTTGAATGAGCGTCTGAAGAGAATGAAAAGAGAGGGAAAGAGGCTTCTGTAAAATCACAAGCTGTAATGGTGTAGATGTTGCAACTGTTCTTTTTTTGTATGTGTATGTATGTAGTTGAGTTAAGCAATGATCATATTTGTAGCAGCAGTTGTGTGTCAGTAATGACAGTAGCAAGGAAGCAGAGAGCAGGTCGCCCTGGGAGGGGGCAAAATGTACTTCCTGGCGTAAAAGGGCAGATGGCACAGACGTGGGTGAGGAAAGTTGGAAGATGGCAGAAGAGGATATTGCCTTACTAGTCTGTGGACAAGCGGATTCTGGCAACCTTGCCACTCACTGAGGGAGGAGGCTGCTGTTCTGCCGTTGGAGAGTCCTTTCCTTGCTAACCTGCTAGGATCCCTATGTGAAGGAACCCATAGGGGTCTCAACCCCAAAGGCTGAAATTGCATCCCAACTGCAGTAGGTGCGAGGAGCCAGCTAGCTGAAGAATGACTCCAGCAGGGGAAAGAGCCTCTCAGAAATGTACCCACCTGTTGTCCTTTGAGGTAGAGCTCAAGAGGGCCAGTTGGGCTATTCCCCAGTCACAGTTAGAGAAACTGCTTCTTTGTGCTTTGTTGTATTACAGTTGAAAAATCAATAAAATATATATTTGCAAAAGAAAAAAAAGAGATTATAAACAGTGCTGAGACACTATTAGCAAATGTGAAAACATTTCCAAACACTTGACCTGGCATGTTTTACAAGTCAGGCAAAATTACAAGCTTGATAGGTGCCTTGTAGTAAGAATAATGCAGTATCATCAGGTTTCCCCTTGCCAAGGTCTCAGGCTGTGGTCTGTCTTGTTCTAGTTCTCCTATCAGAGATCTTCTAACCAGCAGTGCTAGGAGAGGTCCTACTGCTTAGAAATTGTATGCTCTGTCATTTAGCTTTTGGCCCTACCCTGAATCAGCTGGGCTTGAAAAAGTATAATTTATAGATAAACCAGGATGAGAGAATGTGGAAACCTGTGTTAATGGTATCTTTCTTATGATAATTTAGGATGGATTTAAATTGTAACCTTTTTTGATTATTTGACCCACTTGCTGTGTATGATATGTTCTTCTCAAACGAATCCCACAGTGTTTTGTATTGGTGCTCAAAGCAGGGGTTGTAGAATTCAGCACAATGGAATATGGATCTGCTTCTGCAGAATAGTTCATTGATCTGCTAAGCACTCCCAATCTCTTGCAATTTATTATCTGTTTTATCTCAGAGCTTGAAAGCTCTTGCCCCTTTTCACAAGATGCTCAGCATTTATAAATTTGGTCCCTGGTGTCTGATAATGATAAAGAACAGAGAATTGGACAAATATGTCTTGGAATGCATGCCAAGGATGGGAACATCTCCCTGGAATACTGAGATCACTGTTTGGGAATTGCTGTTCAAGAGAATGATCTTGAAAAACTGTCCAGAGATGTAAGCATTGGTTGTAACATAATGGGAGAGAGGAAAAAACTTCAATGTGCTGTGCTTTATCTCTTTTAGGAGCGGAAACTGTGTGCCCATCCCAGACTGGAGATCTACAAAGGCAACCAAATCTATTTTGTATGCCCCCTTGCTCGCCAAGGGGATTTCTACGTGCCTGAAATGAAAGAGCTGGAAAAGAAAAGCAGAGCAGCAGCAGCAGATGCTGAAGATGCTCAAACAGATATCACAGGTACCTGTGAACCAGCAGGTGCATGCTGCTATGAAATACCAAAGGAAATCTGCTCTCCTTAGCGCTAATAACCTGGTGTACCTCTTGAAAGGGTAAACAGTTCATTTTGTAATGGCTCTGCCTTTATACCATTGGTTCATCTAACCCAGCACCTTCGTTCTGACTGGAAGCAGTTTTCTAGGATCTTGGGCAGAGATCTTTTCCACCTCTACTTCCTGAGATCCTTTTTAACCAGACATTCCAGGAAGGAAGGAACTTGGGACCTTCCACATTTCTTTTGTTGTTAGCTGCCCTGAGAATGTTTTATACTGAAGCATTTAGATTTTCCCAACTACTGTTTGGGGGCTATAGCCCTTTCCGATTCTTTTGAACCTACAGTCAGGGCCAGAAATATCGGAACAAGGATAACTGTTTTGGCAGTTGGCCTCTGTACACCACCACATTGAAGTTGAAAGGAAACACACCCAGATGGGAGCGAAATCAGGACTTTCAGCTGTAATTCAAGGGGTTTGACAAAAGTGGGGCAGTAACCATTCAGGAAGTACAGCGAGTGGCACGCGCGCGCGCGCACACGCACACACACACACACACACACACACACACCGTTGGTGGCTCATAAGTAATGGAACAAACCAACATCATTTCAAACTGAAGGACTGCCTTTAATACCTGAATGAAAATCCTTTGCAGTCAATGACTGCCTGAAGTCTGGCACCCATGGACATGACCAAATGCAGAGTTTCCTCCCTCGAAATGATTTGCCAGGCCTTTACTGCAGCTGCCTTCAGCTACTGCTTGTTTGTGGGACTTTCTGTCTTCAGTCTTGTCTTCAGTAAGTGAAAAGCATGCTCTACTGGGTTGAGATCAGGTGACTGACTTGGCCATTGAAGAACATCCCACTTCATTGCCTAGAGAAACGCTTGGGTATCTTTTGCTGCATGTTTTGGGTCAAATTACCCATCTGCAATACGAAGCGGCGTCCTATCAGTTTGGTAGCATTTGGCTGAACCTGAGCAGAAAGTATAGCCCTATACACTTCAGAATTCATCCTGCTGCTTTTATCAGCAGTCAGGTCATCAATAAACACCAGTGACCCGGCTCCATTGGCAGCCATACATGCCCATGCCATAACACTGCCTCCACCATGTTTGACAGATGATGTGGTATGCTTTGGGTCATGAGCTGTTCCTTTCCTTCTCCATACTTTTCCCACCGTTCTGGTACAAGTTAATCTTGGTGTCATCACCCTAAAGAATCTTATTCCAGAACTGGGCAGGCTTTTTTAGGTGTTTGCTGGCAAAGGCTAATCTGGCCTTTCAGTTCTTGAGCGTTACCAGTGGTTTTCACCTTGTTGTGAAGCCTCTATATTTACATTCATAAAGCTGTCTCTTGACTGTAGATGTTGACAATGACATGCCTACCTCTGCAAGAGCGTTCTTTACCCTGAGCAGAATTCTGCTGTCATCCATTTTAGTTGTCTTCCGTGGTCTTCCAGGCCTTTTGCTGTTGCTGAGCTTGCCAGCTAATTCCTTCTTTTTCAGGATGTTCCAAACTGTTGTACTGGCCACTCCCACTGTTTTTGCTATCTCTCTGATGGGTTTATTTTGTTTCCTCAGCCTAATGATGGTCTCCTTCACTCACACGGCCACCTGTTTGGACCTCATGTTGGGAGTTCCAGTGAACAGCTACCAAATACAAATGTAACACTCAGAACCACCTCCAGGCCTTTTATCTGCTGGATTGGTCATGGGGCACCCAGGAAACAGGCCACACCTGGCCATGCACTGCTTGTCAGCCATTCATTCCATTACTTATGAGCCACCAGTGATGGGGTGGGGGGGGGTGTGCCACTGGCTGTACTTCCTGAATGGTTAGTGCCCCACTTTTGTCAAACCCTTTGAATGACAGCTGAAAGTCCTGACTTCGCTCCCATCTGGGTGTGTTTCCTTTCAACTTCAATGTGGTGGTGTACAGAGGCCAACTGCCAAAACAGTTATCCTTGTTCCAATATTTCTGGCCCTGATTGTACAATGCGTTTATGGGCTTTGTTAGTATAATAGGCAAGGTTATTTAATAATATTAACCAGAAAGGTTGATTAGATCATTCATAATTGTTAAAAATGATAGGTGCTGGTTTATACCCTCGCCCCAAATGTTGTCATAGTACAGCTTCCTAAGGCAACAAAATACCTGTTTGTTTACCTCTGAAGTAGGCTCAAAGGGCTTGGTTATTCTGCATTTTACTGCAGTTCAAACATATGTGATGTTGATGTGTGAGGGCTTGCATCACCTTTGTGTCTTACCTGCTCTTCTTTTAAACTGTTGGCAAATTATGAGTACTGTGTTTTGACGGCAATAGGTTATTCCAAGACCAAAAGGATATTCTTGGCTTTGTTGGTGTTACTTTCTTCCTTTTCATTTTCATGGGTGTTGTACTTGTTTGCCACCCTTATAGATGGTTTGTGGGGGGTGGGGGTGGATTTCAATTATTTTTAAAGCAAAGAAGGTAGACTCACAGAAAAATGTGCAATTGTGCAAAATAATAATGATAATTCTAACAACCTTGTGAACAAATGGAGAAAGTGGAGAATGTGTTTTCATCTTTTGTGCCAGTTGAAGGAAAGGGGGTCAGTGACACCAGCTTAATGAGTAGATAACAACCATGATTGATTCATTCCACTTTTTATTGCATTTCTATACCACCCAATAGCTGAAGCTCTCTGCACAGTTTACAAAGATTAAAAACCATTTAAAATGCATTATACAAAGTGTAAAATATTTTACAGACAAACATGTAAGCAGACAGCACACACACACAGCATATAACTAAAACAATTTCAAACTATCAACAATAAGATAAATCCAGGACCTTATTAACTTCATCATATGCTACCAAATGCCCAAGAGGTCTTAACCTAGTGCTAAAAAGATGATGGTGTGGGCACCAGGCAGGCCTCATCAGGGGAATCATTCCATAATTGGGGGCCACCACTGAGAAGGCCCTCTCCCTTGTTGCTGTCCTCCAAGCTTCCCTAGGAGGAGGGCCTTAGATGCTGAACCTAACGTATGGGTAGGTACACATGATGGCTTAATTCTCATGTCCACCTTTACATGTGTCAATTTCTTGCTAGGCTTTGAGTGTAACATTTGGCCCTCTTCAAAGCAGTACAAGTTGATCCAATGCAAATGTATCTGGTGCTACAGTTCAGTTCACTTAATCTTTTTATTTTTTTCATAAAGCCATACAAATGTATCAATAGAGGAAAGGCTCCAGTGACCTGATCCTCTGTCCCATAGGGCAGTTGGCTTAATGGTGGAAAACATGCTTTGCACATGAAAGTTCCTAGGTTCAGTGCTTGGCACCACCAGATAGGACTTGGAAAGACTTCTGTCTGAAACCCTAGAGAGCTGCTGCCAATCGGTGCAGACAATACTGAGTTAGATGGGCCAATGATCTGACTTGTATAAGGCAGCTTCCTCTGTCCTGCATGCCATTGTTTTTGCTGCTGCTTGTCCTTGAGCTCTTGGAAGCTGAGATTATTCAGAGGAGTCATTTCTCCTGTCTGGTAATCTCCATGTTTCACAATTTACACTGAAAAGATAATTGAACTTTGTACCTCATGACCTCTCCTGATGTGCAACACCTCTAAGAAAAAACATCCTTGCTCTTAAGGCTCTTGGAAAAGTCACATTTTAGCTGATCCAATCACACAATTCTTTTAAACTATTGTTTATGTGTCCTATTTAGAATAACTTTAAATGGCATTTTGACAGTGGTAATTATCCTACAACAACAGCTAAGAGAGATTTGAATATATATAAAGGAAATGATTGTAATCTTGGTAGGAGCATGAAATCAATGTTATCTGCAGCTCTCCTGATATTTCTGCTGTAGTATCATAGACTGCTTGTTACTGGGATCTGCCCACATGCTCACATCTTGTGAGACAAAAATATATGTAGTTTGCAACTGCTATTTATAAGTATTGTATGTGTTACATATGGCATATAAATTTGCTCTCATCTAAACCACCATGACGTTCCATTTCATGTATCTTAATCCATAAATGTAGTAAAATGTGTGCTCTAGCTCAGCATAACAACAATGTCCATATAGTACCTTTATAACAGTGGCAAAATGCTTGGGGAGCCAGACAGTGAAATAGACAGCTAGTAGGTGCCTACTACTTAGGCTTCCACTGAGGCATTTTGCCTGGGTGAAGGAGGGTGTGCTTGCTGCGAAGGATAAGGTATTGAGTTTTTACCATCCCTACCCCCACCCATGGTATTTTTGGCTTGGTGCTCCTCAGGTGGGCAGTGAACATCAGTTGTGCTGTCTGATGGTTATTAAGTGGTTTATGTACATGGGTAGATACTGACTTAGTGGGGAGCAAGAGGTCAAGATGCTGAAGTGTACTACTGTTAAGGGGATGTATAACAGCTGAACACTCATCTCAAAGGAACACCTCTGCCTTGTAAGAAGTTCCCTGTTGAAGCAACATTGGACCAGTCGCTCTTTTAGCTACTTCACTGTTTTCAGACCATTTCTTATTAGGTAAGTGGTAATTAAAAATGATTATAATCTGTAGAACTATTTCGTTTGCGGGCCGAACCATA
The DNA here is from genome assembly GCF_057233095.1 of Heloderma suspectum. Lineage (NCBI taxonomy): Eukaryota > Metazoa > Chordata > Lepidosauria > Squamata > Helodermatidae > Heloderma > Heloderma suspectum. The sequence goes on from NC_139459.1 coordinate 284,433,363, forward strand.
TTTGCAACACAAAGCCTTAATGTTTTGCTGGCCTTACTTCCCCCTGGTCTCTAAAAAGAAAAGAGAAACCTGCCGTAATAATACATGGCATGAAACTTCAGATCTGTACCCTAATTGTTCCTTTTCAGTGCCAGAAGGTGATTGATAAGGGATATTTAGATCCCACTGATCGTCCTAAATGTTTTGTGATGAGAGTTTCCACCAATCTGAGGCAGGACCTTTAGCATTTTTTTTAGTATCAAGACTTGGCCTACAGACATTTAAATAAATACTTTTATTCATTTGTTATGTATAGCCTGCTCTTCCTGTTTACAAAGCTAAGACTAGCCCACATGGGCTCCCAGGAGTCTCCCATGCAGGCATTTATCAAGTTCACAACCCCTTATCTTAAACAATGCAAAAGCAGCACTTGTCACTAGACCATTCACAGATTTAAAAAGGGAGTGCCATTTTGCATGTCAGAGAGGCTTCTTCTCACCACTGATTAGCCACAACCTAACTCCATTCATCTGGCATTCAGGAGATGGGCTTCCATTTCAGAGAGAGTGACTTCAAGGCAGCTTCAGCCCTAACACCTCTCATTTTAGAAATGTAGCACTGGTATCCACACTTGTCAATCTGACATGTTTCAGCGTTATGAATATGAATTAAAAAGAATAAATCAAGTATTCATTCCCCCTGATTCTCTAACCATCTTGTTGTTCTACTACATATTAAGGCTCCATGAGTCTTTGTGGAGAATTTTCATTCTGATCCCAACTAGTCTGAAACAAAGACTTGCTTGTGAATTGAATAGGAAGTTTTTCTTGTTGTTTTTATATATTAGAGTACGTTTGAGAGTTTCAGAAAAGGTTCCTCTTGAGTAATGCCTTTTTCAAAAGCACAGGCTGGAGGGTTCAGCTTCTTAGTGTTTCAGAAGTTCCCAGCACCAATATATTCATTTTGGATTGATTTTTATCTCCTTTGTTTGTGTTGGGTTGTTGGCTGTGTTGGAAGTGGGGGAAGCTACTATAGTCTGGTTGGGTTGTTTATAATTACACAGGCTGTAAGCCTGGTCATTCAGACTATGATCTCAAATGTATCTATATGTGTTGGGATTAATGTTTAGCTGAAAGTGTGGGGGGGTGAGCTTTGTGAACACGTTAGCCCCCTACCCCTCAAGACATCCCACCTTTTGGTGATTTTTGCACCCATTTGCAAAAGGGAGTGAACTGCTTGCAAGGGGCAGGTGCCTGTGTGGGAGTAGAACACATCCACTGGGCCAGTACTACCTAACAGTGGGATGCACATTCAAATGTGTGCATTCTGGTGAAACTAGTATAGTGCAGAGGAACAACATTCCCCTCCAAATGAACATCTGAATGCAGGAGCTGTTGCTCTGCACTGAATTTCTTTCAATGGGATGCTTATGAGAACACACATTGCAAGGGAGCATCATGCTAGTTGCTTCAGCAAAGGGGATGTGTTCCCTCTTCTCCCCCCCCCCCACTTTCTGGGAACCACAGATCAGGGGAACCACAGCTGCAAAAGGTGCAATGCGTGAAATAGTGGAAGGTCAAGGGGTTTCAAGAACCTTTTTGTATATTTTTAATGGCGATCTGCTGGGATCCAAACACCCGCTTTAGGCATGCCCACCAGGGTAGTTGACTTTATCTTTGAAACACTGCCATATCACAAATTGCTTTTGAAAATCCCCTCAATTTAAAAAATGACTTGCCATGTGGTATGAGGGAATGCTATTTGAGAAGCACAAGGCCAAAAAGCCCCTATGAACGCACAGAAGTAGTTATGCTGTTCTTTGGGTCCCAACCAAAGTCTTAGGTTGATTTGAGATAAACTAAGCCAATCATGAATCATGATTAATTCTACTGAATGCGGAGGACAAATCCACAAATGCAGCAGGCAGAATGTGTTTGCTACACCCTGCATAGGGTGTTAGGACTGGGTTCCTATCCTGAGTGCTTTGTGCTCTCTCCTCACTTACCTTGATGAAGGCAGGGCCTTAACTGCATAGTCTTGCAGACTAGGAATTTGGTTTTGGTGTGTTCCTTACAAGATGGAAATTACTGAGTCAGATTCTTGGGGGTGATCTATCACTTACTGCAGTGTTGCAGTGTTTATAAATGTCTTAAAAGTTTTATAGTGTTACTAGTAGGCTGGGGTGTATCGAACACTTGGCATAGCGATATAGTTTAACAGAGATTTTCTTCATTTATTCATTCATTCATAACATTTATATACCACCTTATTTATGGAAAAACAATCAAGGCAGAGCACAAATTTAAAACAATAAAACCTCATTCAGCTGTGACTGTAAGAACATGTTACTGCTTAGCAGTGGAAATATGGCATCCACAGCAATCTAGAAAGAATAACATTATAAGAGAATACATGTTTCCGTCTCCTCTTCTGTACCATTAAAAACAAAACCTTGGATGGGGACTTTATTAGAATGTTTTTGTTACACCTAGCTTGATGTAAAAGCCATCTTCATCCTTAATAATACTATGCCCTAATATAGCACCTTTCCCTTGAGTTTTCTTGAGTTCTTTACAAACAGCTATATTAAAAATTCCCAGGTCTGTATGAATTAATGATTTCATTTTATGAATTTCCCCGCAGAAGCCTCTGCCATTTTCTCTGCTGACTTCAGATGCAGCTGATGCCATTCAAAAGCTAGCAACCTGTATATGTGCTAGGGATGTACGAAAGTCACTTACCTGGTCCCGCAGCTTGCTTCGCGGTGGGGGGGAGGCGCTTCGGTTCTCCCCCCGAAGTTCAGGCCGGGGGGGGAGGCGCCCCGCCTCGCCCGGCCGAAATTCAGGCCGGGGAGAAGCGCCCCGTCTCCCCGGCCACGAAATAAAAAAGTGAATTAAAACACACACACACACACACACCCGTGATAGGCTACGTAACGATTTACTTAGCCTATCATGGCTAGATTTCCAAAGTCAGCCATGATAGGCTACGTAAATCGTTACGTAGCCTATCACGGGTGACTTTGAAAAAAAAAAAGCGCGTACGCAAATGGCGGCTCCCATGGGCTTTTTCAGAGTCACCCGTGATAGGCCACGTAACGATTTACGTAGCCTATTACGGCTGACTTTGGAAATCTAGCCGTGATAGGCTGCGTAAATTGTTACGTAGCCTATCACGGGTGTGGTTTTTTTTTTTAATTCACTTTTTAATGGCAGCGGCGGCGGCCAGTCGGAAGACCGGCCACCACCCCCGCCGAACCGCCGCCAGGACCCGCCACCAAGAGGGACATTCGAGGGAGGTAAGTCCTATCCTGGGGGGGGGGGGCGGAGAATTTCACCGCCAATTTCGGGGGGCCGAATGTGTTGGTATTCGGCCTCCCCGAGATTCGTGGAGAAATTCTCCGCCATCCCTAATATGTGCCCAAAAATAGTTTGCATTTTTGAAGATGAGCAATGATCCTGTGACCTTGAAAGAAACACCCCATCCGTTTAGATAGCTAATCTATTATCTTGCCTGCCTGCCTGCCTGCCTGCCCATTCCTCAGAGATGCAAAGTGCTTTCTACTTCTACTATAGGCAGTGACTACTTATGATGCATGACAATGGATGCTGGGGAGTGCGGGGAGTAGTGAGTATGTGTGTGAGCGGGTACACACACACTGACCCGGTTTGCACAATCACTGCAGCCTGCTGGGTCTGCTGGAAAAAACTGAGGAAAACTAGATAGTACCTGTGCAACTGGGAACTGATTCCTTTTGCTGCTCATTAGTGGTGAAGGTCACTCGAAAGAGAGTGGTGGTTTGGAAGGAGCCAGAATGCTTCTGGGCCTTCTGTCAATCATAATTAGCTTTGTTTTGCTCTTAATTGTCATGTAATGCTCAAGCACTAGCTATGGGTCCTAAGAGCATTCGCTGTGTCCTTGCTCTCAGCAGGACTGTCTCCTATGTTTTGTTATGAGAATGAATTGAAAGTCAAAGTAAACAATAGTAGCCTCTTGATATGACTTAGGGGAAGAATTACACTTCTTGGAGTAACAAGGGACTGTCTCCCTCTGAAGGTTTCTGCCAATAAGCTTATACTGTTTCAGAAATGCAGATAAATCTCACAGTTCTGCCTGCTATCTGTACTTGCTGAAGCAAGCAAAGAAGGCATCCATTCTCTAAGACAGGGCTCATTCTCTAGCAATACAGATTTAGGGGAAGTCATTTCTAGAAGAAAGGCAGTAATGTAATTTCTACACCAATATAGCAAATTTTTTTGGCAGTGCACCTCAGTTCTGTCATTCTAGTTCTTGTTACCCATTCACTTCTGCTGGTCAGTGGACATCAGCTCTTTCTTGCAAATGCCTCCTGTAATCATCCGTTGAACTTTTCAGAATCAGAGACTGACAGTGCTCTAGCCGAGACTGTTGCATGATTTTGTGAACAGGCCAGTGAACCTAAGCTGAAGCTATCCATATACTGATGCTTGTGGTAACCATTGAATGGCGTTTGAACTCTAGCCCCTATTTATGGAGAGCTAGTACCCTAAACCTCTGTGCAAATATGAATATTTCTCTGCTAACCCTCCACACTTCTAATTCTTTTTTAAATAGCTTACTTGCCTTTCAGTATACAGTGACCATAAACATAATTTCTTTACATTTAAAAATTAATAGAACAAAATATCCAACATTTAAACAAAGAACCCAACATGAGACAATCCTTTAATTACATCCAATATTTCCATTCCATCAGATTGTTGAAATGTCCATTGCTGCTAAATCACTTGGTCTATATTGATTCCAGCTTTGGATTCCCTTGACATTGAGCTTATGCTTCTCTGTCCAGTTTGGCACCTGTTGCCAGAAAGATCTGTGTGTTGGCTCTGGCTGTGTCAGAACAAGCTCTCTTGGAAGGAGCCCTGCAGCTGCATCTCTTGCGGGGGACGGCCCAGGGCCAGGCATGGAGTTCTTTTCCCACTTTGTTTGCTGTCAGTGTAAGCTGCTAACGCTTTGGGTCTCTGCCCCCCTCCCGCCGCTGCTGTGCCTGTCCCTGCCCATCTCCTGGTGGCTTTTGTGTGGGGTTTGAAAAGCTGTGATTAACTGTGCTTTGCCTGTTATTACATTGATCTATTATTTAGTGAGAGAGGAGATGAATATTTGATAGAGCTCAGAGCCTGGCTGGGGAAAGAAGGCCAGAACACTGAAGGGAAGAATTATGGATTAGGTACTTTTGCCACAGCAGGAGTCTGCTGAAGCTGGGCAAATCCTCCCCTCTTGCTCTTCTCAAGAAAACCCTGGGGTTGAGGACAACGCACAGAGCTTTGCTTTATTTTTTTAGGAGAAGCACAGAGTTTTCTGACCTGTTCCAGCTTATCCTCTGAGTCACATGTCTTGGTTAACAGACAATCTGGTACCCTCATCATTCACACACGCACAAACATATACAGAGGAATGTATTTAAAGGCCCTCAGCTCTCATTATTAGGACACTTTTCTCCCACAGGTAGATTTTGCCTCTGCCGTCGCCGCCGCCGCCGCCTCCTCCTCCTCCTCCTCCTTCTTGAGGGGCAGGAGTAATAGCCTTGTGTTAGGGGAAACATTAGCAGTTCTCTGTCCTTTCTTATGGATGTATTAAAAAGTTTGAGTATTTATGACACATGTTGCCCTCCACATCTCACCAAGTAAAAAATTGTAGAAAGACGTATAGCTAAGTTTCCATAACTTGAAACTTTAATCTCTCTCAGCTCTGCCCTCCAGGGTTCTCTGTCCAGCAGCAGGCAAGACCTTGAGGGGTGGGGAGGTAGAATGGCAGTGGTCTATCGGGATTCGGTCCCCCTGACCAAGTGCCCTATCCCACAGTCTGCTGGGTTCAAGTGTGTGTATTTGAAGATGGGTGCCTGGGACAAAATAGTGATTCTGTTGGTGTACCATCCACCCCAATGCTCAACAGTATCCCTTCCTGAGCTACCTGGGGTAGTCTCGGGGTTGGTGTTGGAGACTCCTTGGCTTCTTGTGCTGGGGGATTTCAACATCCATGCTGAGGCTGCCCTGGCAGGAGTGGCTCAGGACTTCATGTCCACCATGACAACCATGGGTCTGTCCCAAAAGGTATCTGGCCCCACCCATGCTGCTGGGCACACCCTGGACCTCGTTTTCAGTGCTGGATGGGTGATAGTGATCTGAGAGTGGAGGAACTCTCTATAGTTCCGCTGTCATGGACAGACCACTACCTGGTGGGGTTTAGACTTGCTGGTACTAAGAACCTCTGCAGGGGTGAAGGGCTGATTAAGATGGTCCACCCCAGGAGGCTGATGGATCTGACTGGTTTCCTGACACCTCTTGGGGATTTTCCCGTTGCCTCAGCAGGCAATTCTGTTGAAGCCCTAGTCGTTCTCTGGAATGGAGAAATGACCAGGGCCGTGGACACAGTTGCTCCTGAGCATCCTCTCTCATGAAGTAGAGCCACACGAGCACCCTGGTTTTCTAGGGAGCTGGTGGCAATGAAATGAGTGAGAAGACTAGAGTGACGTCGGCAGAAAACTCAGCGTGAATCCGATCGAACACAGGTTAGAGCCTATTTGAAGGCCTACTCTGTGGCAATACGGGCAGCAAAAAAATTAGTTTTTTTCTGCCACTATTGCATCTGCAAAGAGCTGTCTAGTGGAGTTGTTTCAAGCGGTCAGAGATCTTTTAAACACCAGCCCACAAGAGGAGAATTTAAACCTCTCGACAGCCCACTGTGAACAATTTGCTCAGCACTTTGCAGACAAAATTGCTTGGATCTGCTCTGACTTGGATGCTATAGTTGATACAGACCCAGTGGATGTAATTTTGGTCCCTGCTTCTCCAGTGTTACTGGATACTTTTCAATTTGTACAGCCTGAGGATGTGGACAGGATCCTGGGGGAGGTGAGAGCCACCACATGTGTTCTAGATCCTTGCCCTTCCTGGCTCATAAAAGCAGCCAGAGGTGGACTGGCTGAGTAGATAAGTGGAGTGGTTAATGCCTCCCCTTGGTCAAGTCAGAGTTCCAGCCTGCCTAAAGGAGGTGATGGTGAGACCTTTGTTAAAAAGGCCCTCCCTGAACCCCACCATATTGGATAATTATCGGCCAGTCTCCAATATTCCATTTGGGGGCAAGATATTGGTGGCCTCCCAACTCCAGGGATTCCTGGATGAGACAGATTATCTAGATCCATATCAATCTAGCTTCAGACCCGGTTATGGGACAGAAACAGCTTTGGTCAACTTGGTAGATGACCTACACCAGGAACTAGACAGGGGGAGTGTGTCCCTGTTGGTTCTGCTGGACCTCTCAGAGGCTTTTGATACCATTGGCCCTGGTATCCTTCTGGGCCGACTCTCTGGGATGGGACTTGGAGGCACTGTTTTACAGAGGCTCCATTCCTTCTTGGAGGAGCAGACCCAGAAGGTGGTGCTTCTGTTGGACTTCCTGGCCATGGGCATGTGGAGTTCCTTGGGGTTCTGTTTTGTCCCCCATGCTATTTAGCATATACATGAAACCATTGGGAGAGGTTGTCCGGAGTTTTGGGGTTTGGTGTCACCAGTATGCTGATGACACCCAACTCTACTTTTCCTTTCCATCTAATTCCAAGGAAGCTGTTGGGGTGCTGAACCAGTGTCTGTCAGCGGTAATGGACTGGATGAGGGCAAACAAATTGAAGCTTAATCCAGACAAGACAGAGGTGCTCCTGGTCAGTCAAAAGGAAGATCAGGAAATAGGGATTCATCTTTTGCTGGATGAGGTTACACTCCCCCTGAAGTCACAGGTTCGCAGCTTGGGTGTACTTCTGGATTTAGACCTGAGCCTGGATGCCCAGGTTTTGGCGGTGGCCAGGAGTGCATTTGCACAGTTAAAGCTAGTGCCCCAGCTGCACCCGTTCCTTGAGATGTCTGACCTGGCCATAGTGACACATGCCTTACTTACATCCCGTTCCTTGAGATGTCTGACCTGGCCATAGTGACACATGCCTTAGTTACATCCCGTTTGGATTACTGTAATACACTCTACATGGGGCTGCCTCTGAAAAGTGTTCAGAAACTTCAGGTGGTTCAAAGAGCTCCTGCCAGAGTGTTCACTGGGGCTGGCTAAAGGGATCATACCACTCCTCTGCTAAAACAGCTTCACTGGCTCCCAGTCTGTTTCTGGGCACAATTCATATAAATATATGATTTATATGTTCATGACCTATAAAGCCCTATAAGGCTTGGGTCCAGGCTATCTGAAAGACTGTATTCTCCCCTATGAGCCTGCTCGTGCCCTGAGATATTCAGGGGAGGCCCTTCTTGCAGTCCTGCCACCATCACAGGCTCGCCTGGGGGGAATGCAGGAGAGGGCCTTCTCAGTGGCTGCCCCCAAGGCTCTGGAATTCCCTTTCCATGGAGGCAAGAGTGGCACCCTCCTTGGTACGTTTCCATAGGCAGGCAAAAACATTCCAGCAGGCCTTTGGGGATAGATAGTCTGGACCTGTGAGAATATGATGGATTGGTATTATTGTTTATGGGTTTTTTTTTCAAAAATTCTGATATTTTATACAATTTTAATATTGATGATTTAATTATATTTTAAACGTTTATATATTTCTATTTTTATGTTTTAACTGTATAAGTTTTAATGTTGTAAAGCTGCCTTGAGTCCCAGTATTGGGGGAAAAGTGGAATACAAATACATATATTATTAACAACAACAACAACTTTACATAGGATACTTCTCTCCATGTTTATCCGTACAGGATATTGTCCTCCAAACAGCTTCTTATAAGTCTATCCTAGTGTTATATAGTGTTATATATATATTACATACAGCAATTTATTCCATAAATCATTGTTGACCTATCTCAAAGGATTTTTGAGAATATCATCAGTTCCACTTTAGTCATGGATAAGACTGTAGACAGGGAATTCTCACCTGATGGAGGTTTTGAACCCTGAGTTCCTAGATCCGCTATAACCACTGGAGATTACTTGCTCTGTGAGGTGATGTGAGAAAGCAAATTTAATTCTGGTTGAAGATGCCCTGTTGAAAAGGAACTCTTTATTTTGCCTGAGAGGCTCCCTAAGGCTAATATGCATGTGATATCCATGTCACTTGTGTGCATGTGAAAGTTAAAATTGGTTTCCATATATTGTTTATTCTGTAACCTGTTGCCTAGAACTCCCAAATGTTGGTGCACCTTGTTTTTACATGAATGGCTGCCAAGAATTGACCAGAGTCACTAATATCCCCCATCCATAGCACAGTCAAGCCATAGTACTTTGATTTTAGACCTGCAGTGGATTTAATTTTGCTTAAAACAAGACTCTGAACTACTGTTGTGTCATTCAGGTGGTAAGTCATTTGAATAATGTGAAACAGAGTGTTTTCCAGTGGGAATTCCACATATGAGCCTGCCATTTTCTATGGTAATCCATCAGGCATCTCCAGTGCCATTTCAGATGCCAAGCAAGCAATTACAGCGTACTAAGAAGAGTCCTTCTGGACCAGATCTATCTATTCAGGCATCCCTTTTTCAACAGTGGTCAGCCAGATTCCTCTGGGAAACCTACCAGCAGAGAATGAAGGTAATAATCCTCCCCTGCCGCAAGTGATATTTAGTGACGTACTCTTCTGAATATGGAGGTTTCATCTGACCTCCATGGCTAATAAGTATATCAAAGATTACCTTCCATGAGTTTTTCTAATCCTTTTTAAACCCATCTAAGAGAGTGGTAATCACAATACCATGTAGCAGTGAATTCCTGTTAAGATGTACTTTCTATTTTCTGCCTTGAATCTACTACCAATCAATTTTATTGGGTGACTCTGTGGTCTAGTTTCTCTCTTGACACAATTCATACTGCTATTAAACCTCTGTGGTGCCACCCTTAATGATATTTTTTTTTACCATCACCCCCAATGCTTAATTCTATTACTTATGTAATATCATGTATATCCTGCTTTTCCACTAAAAATAGTCCTGAAGTCACTTAGCCTTCCCCAACCTAATTCCTCCCAGATGTTGTGGACTTCAACTTGCATCATCCCCAGCCAGGATGTAGTTCAACACATCTAAAGGGCAGCAGGTTATGGGATGCTGGTTTAGACTTTGCTTCTAGGGAAGCTGCTTTCAACTCCTTTATCATTTTAGTTGCCCTTTAAAACCAAGGAGTTGGGGCAATACCCTTATTGGCCAGTAATAATATATGCAGATTGGCTATACCTCTTTTTATAGAAAGGACAGTCACTCAGGTACTCATCCATTCCATCTTCCAGCTTTCCTGCCCTGATGTCTCACTCACCCATTATTGCTCATATTGAAATTGGCAATAAATATGACCTAGAGCCAATACTTGTCCTGCTAATACTAATTCTGTTCATTTGTACCTCTGGCCTTTCTGATGGACCTGGTCCCCAGATACCCTAAATGTTAACTGGTTTTGATACATCTGTTCAGGCCTTAGTTCTTTGTTAATAGTGACATTGGTGGCATGAACTGAGTCTCACAGAGTGATACATTTTTGGCTGAACAAATATTACCTATTCCTCTCTAGTAGAGGAGGAAAGGTCTGGGAAAATGCAGTAGAAAGGACTGAAGTATGCCTCATCTGGGAGTAGTTCTCTGTGGAGCTGCAAAAGAAGCCTAGAAATAGCTCTCTATAGGAGCAACAAGGGTCTAATTTGAGATCCTCATCTTCTGGCAGAGGAGTCTCTTGAAGAATCTTTTAACCAGGAGAATGGGACAGATGGGGGAAGAAGCAGCGTGGTAAGAGTGGCAGCTTGTTCTGCTTGGAGCTACTGGATAAAGGATTTCCTACATTACATGAAAGGTTCAAGATTGTTCAGTTTGAATAAAGATTTTGTAACAAAAGAGGCTGTTATAAAGAGGTTCTTATTAGAAGCTTTATACAGAGGCTCTAGTGTTGCTGGAATCTTACATTTACTTTTGATCAAGGCCCACAGCCTGCTGTTATCTACATACCTCTAGAGCAGGGGTGGAGAACCTCTGGTCTGAAAGCCTAATCTGGCCCATGAAGCCTTTGCTGGTGAACACACCCCTTTTAAACACACCCTCTTACAGTTGACACCCCCCCCTTTCCCCCAGCGTTTTCATAGGGATTGGGAGGGGACACTGGAAAAGTCTCCCTTTCTCAGCACTCAGTGGGCAACTGCTCTTATCTCCAGTTAGCTGTTGATCAGTGATAAGAGCTTTTCCCTGTAGGGGAGAGGGGTGAGGCCTGGGGAGGAAGCTGATGAATGAGTCAGACCTTCTTACTTGTGAGTAGACATGCAGGGGCTTGAGATATGGGATACTATCAGGCCTTCTTAGTTCTGAGGAGACCCGTAGAGGCTTGTCCTGCTTATTTCTGTGTAGGCTTTAAATTTGTAAGAATCACATTTGGCTCTGCCCACTTTTCCTTTGGCCCCGCCCACAGATGGAATGCAGCCCACAGGACCTTTCTCAGGTTGGAATTCGGCCCTTGGACTGAAAAAGATTCCCCACCCTTGCCCTAGAGCTTGGTGATATGGGACTTGGCCACAGTCCAAAACTGTTGATAAAGGTACATAATTACAGCATAAAATTCTTATAATTACAGCCTATGTCTTATGACAACTCTGTGAGCCAGGATAATCATAGCTTGGCAGATTCTTCTCAGTCAAAATCTCCCTTGTAGCCAAAATTAGCCTTCCTTGGACTGAGTAAGTCTGAAACTAAAGCATGTCTCCTTTTAATTAAAAAGATCCTGCTTGGCTCCAAGCTTGTGCTTTGTGCAGCCACTTTGGTGGGGCAAGGAAGCATCTCTTGTGCTTATTGATGTGAAGCAGCCTGTATTTGGAGAAAACATTATACAGTAAATAACAATGTGTTGACTTTGTTTCCTTTGGCACGCTCCCTCCCTCATTGCCTTTAACTTCACACTATGCAGATTGGGCTTTATTGTCTGCTCAGACCTGTGGCACCAATTGTGTTACATATTGGGGATGAAGCTGGCATAGCTGGGGAAAAAGAAACGAGTTGAACATTCATATCATATACCATATTCGCATGGGAAGCAGCTTAGAGAAAAGCAGGAGGGTCTAGGTTAGGAAGATCTTGGATATGATGCACTGAGGTTGCAACTGCTTGCTGTGCATCTTCTTGCCCCACTTTCCTCTAATTGTTACTGAGCTCCCCTGAACAAAAATAATTATGGGTACTGCATCCAAAATGGAACTAAATGAGGGCCCCTTCATACATTACCACAGTGACAGAAAGCCACTTTACCGAAGTGATGTGAGATAAAGCTGTGGAAATGTTCAATGGCCCAGTACTTCTCACCCAGTCATCACCTGGCCAGGAGCAGTGGTGATGATCAGGTGTGAAGGACCCACACAATTGGCCTCGTCCATATGTACGCCAAGCCTTCAAATCTTTCAGCAGCAGTGTGGGCCAAAGATATGGAAAAGTGTCTCCTGTGCTGCTATGACAACATATTAAGGAGCCCTGACTTATATATGTACCCTTCCCTCAAACAGGCACTGTAGTTAGCTAGGAATCTCACATTTCAGGCCGCACACACAGATCTCATGGGAGTTAGCAAATCTGTCTAGTGTTTACAGGTGATAGACCCAGCTTCCAAGGAACCACAGGTGTTATCTGCAAGACAGTTGCACTAATTGCTCATAAATTTCATTTCATTCTTAAACTTTGGTTCATTTTATTTCTTTATTGTTAAACTATATGTACTTTTATTGGTCTGCTTACAGTAGCCATATCTGGGGCCCTGTAGGGAGAAAGGGGATTTTGATCTGAATGACAGATGGCAGAGAAAGAGTTAAGCATAAACCCTGCTGATCCAAAATATTCCCTTTTGGTTAAAAAAAAAATTGGGAGAACATTCTACACATCTGCATATAACATCTAGGTTGGCTCATAAGGAGGGAGGGGGAGCAGACAGATACAGAAAACTGTCCTTTTGCTCTTCATAAGTTGTAATGCTTCCTTCATCACTGTATCATGTCCCACCATCTACCTGCTCAGAACCACAATTAGTTGAGGCCACCTGAGAGGAGGAAGACCCCACCACCAGCCCCAGCACATACAGGGACCAAGGAGAAGCCATGGACCCTGGCACACTCCCCAAGACCACCACTCTGGAACACATCCTATCCAGGGAGGCTGCAAGGTTAGGGAACCTAATGCGTTCTGTCTGGTCATACAGCTCAGCTCCAGACCCTCCGCAATCACCCAGGAGCATAAACACTAATGAGTCCAAACTGATTACCAGACCAGAAGGTGCAGTACAAGTCTGGCAGCAGCATAAGGTTTTCTGTCTCTGAGCTTACTCAGGAGGAGGAACTATGAACCAATGTATACTCTAGATTAATGCCCCACTGATGCTTCTAGAAGAGATATAGCAGAAAGGCCACCTCTAAAACTCTTCATTTGCTGTTTTACTGTTGCTGGTGCCCACCTCATTCTGTTCAGTGCCTAGCTTAACTCCTAAATCCTGGGCTGGACAGCTCCCTTGTTCCTTCAACCATCTTTCCTCAGATCTGCTTCTTGCCCTGCTGGATACCTCCCCAGCCACCTTACTAGTAAGAATGGGGAATCAAAGCAGTGATGGTGGGAATGGGATATAATGGAGCTGCTATTGAAATCCACTGGTATGACTTTTCTAGAGGGCACCCTTTGGAGGCTCATAACTTCTCTGTTGTCATAGTAATCCCACAGTAAGCCAGGTGCTTGAGCCTTTGAATGGTTGGACTGTTTTCTGCTTACCGCATGCCCTTTCTATCTGGTTGGAGCACACCTCAGCTGCGTCTGGAGTGAGCAGATCTTTCCTCAAAAGGGATGTGTCTGCCAGAATGGTCAAGACTGCCAACGGTGGCTATTCAAACATGATTGAAAGTGACAGAGCAGTGAAAAAGTTCCTGGCTAAAAGGAAACATGAATGTATTTAGTGTCACCCTCAATGCAGAACAAAGGGACGAGGCTGCTGGGGATTTCTGAATAATGGAGTTGTCTTAAGAGTGTTGGATCAGAGTAGCACAGCCTGAAACCATAGTTAAACATTATTATGGCTTTTAACTTTAAAGGTACGACAATCTCATTTTTCTTTACTCTGTATGTCTGGTTTCACTACAGCTTTGTGTACAAAATTAAATGAGTTAAGAGATATTTTATTCAAACTGAGTGTATCTTTGGTTCACTTACATGGGAATTAAATTTGGAAGCCTCAAATTGATTCTAAATAGGAATGTACATACATCACAAAATGGTAGTCAGTAATATAAAACAACATCTGTGCTATAGAGACTCTTGGTAGATGTATATCAGGAGCCTAATCAGTGGCTGAGCACTTTGGAGACCAGGGGTGCTTCCAGATGGAGAGCTGTTAGTGCTACCAATCAAAAGACATTGTGCAGCTACTCCATCTTTTCTTCATTAACAGATTTTGTGTGTGGAAAAAAAGATAGAAGAAGCAGTGGGAAATCATGAAAGGGTTGCAAGTGGAAGGTCACATCATTTGGACACCTACCACTATAAGATGGGGTGATTACACAATAAAAAATCTTGTCTAGAAGCGCTAGTTGTTATCTCTGTGTCAATATATTGAGAGGTTTACATCTGGAATAATAGATCTCCTTTTTCTTGTAAATAGAATGGTTTTAGGATTGTGAGAAAGGAAGACCTGCACACTAGATGCTTAGTGAAAATACCTCAACATGGCAATGTACCTTTAACCATTGGGTTTATTGTGAGTACTGTGAGGGCAAATTGGATACAAACCTGATTGCTTCAAGGGAACACCTATCAGGCCCCGAATGATAGGGATGGCATTACCTCCCCTTCCCCTTATCTAAAAAACTGTTGTTACTTTTCACATCCTCAGTTTCAGCAGCCTATTCACAGTTCTCACCATTATGTTCCATTCACCTTATCTACCCCACTGGATATCCACTTATACATCTTCACTCCAACCTACTCTTGTTCTTCTGACATCAGCCATACCACCCTCTGCCCCATTGACATCACAGCCACAACCTGTTATGACATTGATACCTATTCAGCCTGGAGCACCTGTGGTTCTTGCTGTGCCACCTGTTCAAACTACAGTTAATCCTGTTTTGCCTGACAATACATTATCAGTATCAACACTGATGCAGCCACCAACAACAATTTCCAGGCTGTCAGTAGTCCTGTTCAAAAGTTCCAAACCCAACAAGAGTAAACACCTGGGGAGGTGGAGCACTCTAGCCCTACCCCGTGCATCATCTCTTTCATCACCACCCACACATAGAAGGTGATGTTGTGAAGAGGAGAACCTTTTGTATCCATGAAGGGTATGGAAAATCAGCATTTTGTTGCCTGGAGAGCCCCCATGGATGGAGGAGTCTCCTTTCTTCACAAAGTCACCCTCCAGGTGTAGCGAGCAGTGAAAGTGAAGACGAAGGTGATGAGGCGAGTGTGCTCCCCTTTGTGTGTTTACTATCCTCAGATTTCGAATGCTCAAATTGGGTTAGTGTCTCAGAGATCTGAACAACCAGTGATTGAACCTTTGTCAGTAGCATCTGATCAGTTAATACTGTTGGTAGTGATGTCTCTGCCACAAGATGGTGAGTCTTCTGGAGAACTGGATCCAGGTTCAGATGATGGTTCAGATATTCCTGATGATAAGGACCACGCACCAGAGCCATCTCCTGACCCTGTAGTGCAGGGGCGGGCAACCTCTGGTCCTCCAGATGTTTTGGCCTACAATTTCCATCATCCCTCACGATTGGCTGTGCTGGCTAGGGCTGAGGGGAGTTATAGGCCAAAACCCCTGATGTAGTGGATAATACTAAAACTATATCCCCTACAGAGGATCTCTAACCATACTTAGAATAATTTATATACATGTTTCAGTGACTAGGACTTGAGAGACAGCAGCCTCCACTGCTCATTAATGAACCAGTATTTCAGCTTGTTCCCCCGGTACATAAACTCTAGTGGCACTTCTGAGCTCCCTGCAGCATTGCAGGTAGCAAAAGACTCTTGGAATAAGCCTTTATCTAATCCCCCCCTTTTTTTTAAAGGGTGAAAGAACAGGGTTGCATTATTTTGTTTTAAATATCTGGCTTCAGATTCATACTCGGGGTAGAAACCAAGAGTCTACAATGATTGATAAAGAAGGCAGGGAATTTGATATGTTGGTGGACAAATGTTACTCTTCTGCTGTTCTCTCACTGTTGCCAATTATGTATGTATGGCATGCTCTCAATATTTCTTTTGGGAAAAATTCTTTCCATTTTTGATATTCTCCCAGAGGACAATAACCAGCAACAATACTTCAGTCTGAAGTCTTCTTCCAGGTAAGAACAATAAAGCAAAAATAACAGTTTGTCATGATGTGAACTGCAGTTCAAGTTCTGGCCACATTCAGTGCTCTTCATAGGCACCTTTTGCTGTGTTCCACTGCTCTTTCTGAGAACAGAGGTTGGATCAAAGACTTCCAATTTGATGGGGAAGGTTTGTTCAATGCCTAAACAGATGATGCTCTAGACCATCTTAAGAAAACTATCTACAGCACACTCCTTAGGGATGACCCCCTTATTGTCAGATTGTACGGTACAAGCAGTGGCATAGGCATACCTTTTGCAGATTTTGATCCCTTACTTTACAACTGTCTCAGAAAAAAAATCATAATTTCCCCTCCTATCCAAAGTATTAAAACAATAAAGGTAGATTACTAAACTCTACTTCCTAGAATCTGGGGACCTCCAGATGGAGACTTGACTTCCTCTGAAACTGACCATCCTCTTTGGTGACAGACTTTGAAGTTTCTTTTGTATGTGAGACCATTGGGTTCTCCCCATCATAAGTTTAATGTATACAGTAGAGCTCCTTACCTTTCCTCCTCAGTCATTCCAGAGCGTCCATCTCACTCCAGTGTTAACACTGGAAGTACACACTTTGCTTATCAGAGGACCTATAAAACCCATTCCATTCTCAGAATATTGCCTCCAGTTCTTCTACTAGTCCTTCACTAGCCTGAAGAAAGATGATGGCCAAAGGCCTGTACTCATTCTCCAGGATGTAAATACCATGAGATACCCAAAAGAAGCTTTAGATTATCTCTCTTGCCGACATTCTTGCACTTTTCAGCAACTCATAGATTGTATTCATCGCCCTCTGAGGTGCTTATTGTTTTGCATAACCATCTGTCAAAGACACTAGAGATACTTCTACTTTGCAACTAGAGACCTCACTGGATTATTCTCCTTGAAAGTTTCATGGCATCTAGCTATGTATGGCAATAATGGCCACAGTCCCTCAGTAAAAAGAGTTATCTGGTTTTCTCTTAAATAAACAGCTGGCTACTCAGGGCAGACTTTCACTTAGAGAAGCACTTAGTTTTCATCGTTCTATACCCTTGCTGCTTCTCATGGATGCAAAATCCTGCTATGTATCAAATGTATTGGACTATGCCTCCCTCTGTTCCCACAACTTGTCCATTTCTTCTCATATCTCTGCTGTCTCTGAATATCTGCCGCACAGTTATGTGATCCTCAACTAATATTGTGTATTATTATATGGACAACTGCATATGGCTAGAAAAAACTAGTCAACGTATCTACTTAGACTTATATATCAGGGAAGGGCAAACTTTGGTCTTATGAGATCTACTTTGTGTTTTTGCCAGAACTCCAGGGTCCACCAGCTGGAGTCAGTCCCCAAATGGCAGCTGAGGGGATAGAGTTCAAAAGGTGAGGGTTAGACACACAAAGGAGATGGCATAGCGTGGGAAGGAAGGGGGAAAGAGAGAGCATAGAGGAGAGCATATGCACATACATTCACACATCCAGCAGGGCAGATAGCTTCCTCAACATTCTCCAAAGTGCTATGGCATTACTATCCATATTCTCTTTCCCCAAACTTGCTTTACTGTTGACCTGGAGCTTCAAGGACAGCAGTGTCTTGAGAAGAGAAGGAGTACTGGAAGCCTTAAAACCAGTAATTATTCTGAGACAGAATATAACATTCTTAAGTATCAACAGGGAGTACTTACAGGAATAGAATAAAACAAGTAGTGCTGCAATGGCTCAGGGACAATAAAAGGTTAACACTTAGTAAAACAAAACAGAGGAGCACATTTGGTGAATGTTCCCTTCAAATGTGCCCCCTCTTTACAGAGAAGGGGCAGCGGCAGTGTTCCGTTGTGAGCTTCTTTGCAGCCTTAAATGGGCTAATGAAAAATAGCCCTTCGTCCTAACAACAGTGATATTGTTATGCAGCCATTGAGATATGGCTATATGATGATGTCACTGAGGGAATGCAAAGCTAGTTCAGAGTGAGGGCAGTGTTTCCTGAATAAGCATTGCCCTTAGTGGTGTCAGCATGTAGCTGAATCTGATTGATCATATAACAGTATCACTGTTACTAGGAGGTAGGGCTATTTTTTAAATCGAAAATTGTGGTGTAGCTGCAGAGTTGTGAATAATTATGAGCCAGTGACAAAAGGTAAGCTTTTGGCAGTTTTGGAGAAACTTTTTGGCCTCTAAAGCCCACTTTTCACACACACAATATTTGCTAGAGAATATTTTGCTGAGCTTTATTCCCAACAATTTGCCTGGACAATCATCAAAATACATCCAACTACACAGTGCTTGCAAGTACTAAATAAGTGCATGACTCAATACTAACTCAATAGAGTGTAATCTATTACATCTTTTGATGATCCGTTGAGGTGTCCAAACAAATTCTTACTTCCCCTGATCTTATCACATCTGAAGAGATCATCGAACAAAGCGGCATGGCTACAGACTACAAAGTCATTTGCACAAAATGCAAACCAGACAAAATTGTTTAAGGACCCTATTGAAAAGAAGGGCTTGGAGCTCTCTCAACAGGGAGCCTTGAATCTGGATCCTTTGGGAGCTGAGCAAGAGTCTTGCTCTGTGCCTCCTGAGCTCCATGTAAGACTGCAGTCTGTGCACCCATCTTCTGTATTTGAAGATGAGGCAGAGTGCCTGAAGCTCAGGATGTTAACATGTGATGATCACCTTCAGTAACATTACTTATTTATGCAATATCATTAAAGTCTGTAGCTTCTTACACACAAATTAAAGGCACCGTTCTGCTTCAACTTACAGTTGAGAAAATGAGGCAATTCGCAGGACTTTGGGTTCATTTGCATAGCAGTTATTTGCTTTGATTCCTGTAGTCCACACAGTGAATGGGGATCTCTTAAACTTGTTTTGTATTTCTTGTGTTTTAAAGCTATGTTACACATTTATTTTTTGTGTTATTGTTACTGAATTTTGAATTATTTTATTTCTTCTTGTGAACTGCCCTAAGAACACTGTTATAGGGTGGCCTATGAATACATATAGTTAACAAATAAATACATTGTACATTGGGAATATGAAGCCATGGTATTAGAATAATTGCATTTATTTCTGTGTCATTGCCTAAAAACAACCCCTGTAGCTCAAATATGGCTAGTTTAAAGATATTGAGTATATTTGCATTTCTACCCAACTTTGCTTCTACATAATTGAGAAGTTTCCACTTTTTCATTCTGCCTGATTAAAAGTTACATATTACTCATAATCTATATAATGAATACTGTTGTCATGAATTGTGTAGTAACCCAAATGAATATAGAGTAAATAAAGTATTTCCTGGCTAAGAGTGTTCAAACCCTTCCAATGTGCGTTCAGTCTAGAAAACAATACATCCCTGGGTCTTTATCAGAATATTTTGGGTGAACAAGGAATGTGCAAGCAGCTAAGTATAACAACAGTTTAAATAGCTCATACGCTCAAAGTAGAATTAACCCTATAGCTCCCATTCCCTCAAAACCTCTCATCACTTTCCCTCCCTTTCTTCCATCTGCCCACTCTAACTGACCTAATTCCATGCCCCCCCCCCTCCGACAACATTCGTTCTTGTTCCCTCATAACCAGCTACACTCACACCCCGGCCAATTGGTCACTCCCACATAAGGCTTATTACACCACTTTCTGTCTTAATGGGAATGCATCCCTGAATTCCTGTTTAGTCCATGGCAAAGTCTTGTAACTATGCAGGCAGCCTCCAATGTCTTACAGACCGAGTAGGTAAATTTATTTCTTTAATGGTATTTTTGTAACTCTGATGAAGACCAATCTCTGAAGCATCTCCAGTTTTCCCCCTTGACTGTTAGTGATGCCAGTATATCTTCTGGATCTAAATCAGGCCAGGGATCCCATTTACTATGGTTAAATGTTGGGTACACTTTCTGCTCTGGTGAGATGGTTTCTTTCCTGCATCTCCGATGTGAACGGAACACTCAAGATGGAAATATTCTAGTTCTTTTGAAGTGTGGTGCTCTAATTGCACCTGGAACTTGATCCAGTTCAGGCTCTTTATCATTCTCACTAAGTTTCAAATATGGTTTCATGAGATTGTGGTGAACTATAAATGTCTATGCATCCTGACCTTACAGTTCATACAAAATTGGAGACTATTCTTACCATGCAAAATGGACCTATGTGTTCACTTGAATTTAGTACATTGTCCTCTTTGATGTGATTCATTTTTAACCCATACTATTTCATTAGTCTCATATGGCTGAGGGGTGACCTTAAGGTCATATTGGCTTTTTCTGATGCTAAACATGGTGCCTGATAACACTTTCTTCCACAGTGGTTAAATATAGAGATGTTGAAGGAATCTGTCGGGGGGGGGGGTCAAGTCCACCGAGCTTTTGGCAGCTGTCAGGGTGGACACTGAGCCCATAGAATCCCAGAGTAGTTCTGATTCGGAGGAAGAGCAGTCGCTCCTGGGAGAGGAGTATGCCCCTTTTTCCCAGGGCCCGCAGCTGACAGAGTTTCCTCCCACCCACATTCCTAGATTAGAAAGCAGTCCAGGGAGTGACCCAGCACCGATAGCAGACTGGTTGGATGCACGGCACAGACGCAGAGAGCGGCGCCAAATGGAGAGCGCGGAAAGGAGGTGTAGTGCCCGGTTGGCGCTCAAAGAACGGTTGCGCCCAGAGGATCCAAGGGAAAAGGGGAGGGATTCTCCCTAGTCCTTATATTCAGGGGTCTGCCAGTAATTGCTTTTCAAACGGGGACCGACTGTTCTAACTTAGGGCACAGGGATGCTGCTGCTCAGATCTAGTTGCTACCTGTAGAGCTGTTAAGTTGTAAAAGAAGAATAAAGCTTTGAAAAGAATCCCTTTGTCTGTGTCTGGACTTGGCTACTGGATTAGACTGAGAGCCCTCCAAGGAGCCCTTGACAGCTTGGTCCACATTCCTCTTTTTTTTTCTCTCCTCTCTCCCTCTTTTCTCCTACTGCCTTATGGAGGGTGCTGGGAACCCAACGGTGCAAGCTCTGGCGCAAGAAAACCAGATGCTCCGTGAACAGATGGCTCAACTGACGGCTGCCGTGCAGAATCTACAGGCAACGTTTCAACCCCCCCCCACCTCCGATTCCCCCCCACCGCAAGTGCCCGGTGGCGTTGCCAGAGAAGTTTTCTGGTGAGAGAGGACTTTTTCAGATTTTCAGGGCCCAGTCAGAGCTGTACATGCGTCTTAGACCTGAGGATTTCCAGACGGAACAGGTTCGTGTGGGTTTTGTTGTTAATCTACTGTCGGGCATGGCCGCTAAATGGGCTTCGGGACTTCTTCTTGCTAATGACCCCCTGCTCGGGGACTATGAAGGTTTCATGACAGCCATGGCACGTTTTTTCGGTGACCCCCTGCGCACGCAGACGGCTTCTCGGGAGATTCGCCGCCTCCGGCAGGGCAAGGACTCAGTTTCCAGCTACGCGACAACCTTTCGCTTGCTGATGCAGGATTTACAATGGAATGATGCCGCGCTAGTGGCTCAGTTTTTGGATGGTTTGAACGACCAGATCTTAGATGAGTTGGCGCGCACGCCCTGCCCGCCTACTTTGGAGGAGCTCATCCAGACCTGCCTTCAGATAGATAGTCGACTGGAGGGGCGCCGCCAGACCCGGTGGGGCGCCGGGAACCGGGATTTCCCTCCTCCCATTCCCCCACGTTTCCTGCCTCCTTCCCCACCCCCCGCTCCGGTGCTGGGGGTGGAGGAGACCCCAATGCAGCTGGGGGCTACCCGAGCCTCACTGCCGCCAGAGGAGCTTCAGCGCCGGCGAGTTGAGCGCCGATGTTTTCAATGTGGAAGTCTGGGACATTTCGCCAAGACCTGCCCAGTTCAATCCACGGCTCTGCTGCCTCCTCCTCCTCGTCCCCAGGCTTGACTAGACTGCCCCCCAAGCTTGTTGGGGGCCTCCAGTGTGGGGGTCAGCTCCCCACCGGCTGGGTGCCTTCCCCAACCCCCCCACCCTTCCCTCTTCGGTTGCATGTTCACCTCCTCTCCCCACAGCGGGGTGGGGTGGAGGCACTAGCTTTAGTGGACTCAGGGGCTACGACCAGTTTCATGGATGAGACCTTCGCCCTCTTACACGGGATTCCTACCCTGCCCCTTCCTGCCCCCTTCGCAGTGCAGACCATTGATGGGCGTCCTCTCTCTTCGGGCGAGGTGACCCGTATTACAGTTCCAATCACTCTATGCGCCCAGTCACACGTTGAGCAGATTCAATTTCACTTAGCCAAGGTTCCCTTATACCCAATTGTGCTGGGGTTTTCCTGGCTCTCTAAGCACAACCCTCAGATTTCTTGGGGGTTTCGGCAAATGGAGTTTGCATCTCCCTACTGCTGGGAGCATTGCCTCATGGAGGAGGCGCCAGTCCCTGCCCAGGCTTTCACCCTTCCCCCCCTCCTTCTCTGCTTCTGGCAGTCCTTCAGCTACCATCATCCTCCCAGAGAAGTATGCAGCTTTTCGGCATGTGTTTGACAAGAAGGAGACCGACCGGCTTCCCCCCCAAGGCCTGGCGGCAGCTGTGGTGCCTCACTCTTGGGAAGAGCTCCTTCACTCTGCACAGGCTCAGGATGATTTTGTTCGCACAAAGGTGCAGGAATTGGGGCTAGCCTCTGCCCCCCTCACTCTACCCACTTTTCTTTGCGAGGTGGCCTGCTTTACCATTCCGACTGGGTCTATGTGCCTTCTAGACCCCTCCGCGAGAGGGTCCTCCATCAGTGCCACGACTCCCCCACAGCGGGGCATTTTGGCGTCGCCAAGACCCTGCATGGAGTGACTAGGGATTTTTGGTGGCCTCGTGTGTGTCAGGATGTCAAGTCCTATGTCGCCTCCTGCCCAACCTGCCAGCGAGCGAAGGCCCCCTCAGGCAAGCCCACAGGCTTTCTTCACCCCCTGCCTACCCCCTCAGGACCTTGGAAGCTGCTCTCCCTTGACTTCATCACTGACTTGCCTCGCTCACACGGTAAGACCACTATTCTGGTGGTGGTGGATTTGTTTTCTAAGATGGCCCATTTCATCCCCTGCTCGGGGTTGCCCACAGCCAGGGAGACGGCGGAGCTGTTCGTGACGCATGTTTTCCGCCTCCATGGATGGCCCGAGGGCCTCATTTCTGATAGGGGGGCCCAATTCACTGCCCATTTCTGGAGGGAGCTACTGGCGTTGCTCCATGTGACGCTCCGTCTTTCCTCCGCCCACCATCCACAGACGGACGGTCAGACCGAGCGCACCAATGCTACTCTGGAACAATATCTGCGCTGCTGTGTCAATTACCAGCAAGATGACTGGGTTTCCTTGCTGCCTCTCGCAGAATTTGCTTATAACAATGCCTGCCATGCTTCCACCTGCCAAACTCCATTTTTTGCCAATTTTGGTTACCACCCCAAGGCCTTCCCATCCACCCTAGCTCCCTCTTCGGTGCCAGCGGCCCAGGACTTTTTAGAGGAGTTGCGAGCAGTACACCACCTCTTACGGGACTCCCTCGAGCAAGCCAAGACAGCCTACAAGGCCTCGGCAGACCGGCGGCGCCAGCCGGGTCCATCTCTGCAACCGGGGGACTGGGTTTGCTTGTCCACCCAATACCGCCCCTCTCACTCGCCCACACGGAAGCTCGCGCCTCGCCGCACGGGGCCTTTCCAGGTTACGGCCCAGATTAACCCTGTTGCTTTTCGCCTGGCTCTCCCCCCCTCCATGAAGATCCATCCTGTTTTTCACCGGTCCTTGCCGTCCCCCCTGGTTTCTGGCGATCCTCATCGCTCAGTCGGCTCCCCCCCACCGCCAGTGCTGGTGGAGGGGGAGGAGTTTGAGATCGCGGAGATTCTGGACTCCCGCCTTTCTCGTGGCCGCTTGCAATATCTGGTTGACTGGAAGGGGTACGGGCCTGATGAGCGATCCTGGGAACCCGCAGAAAATGTGCATGCTCCGTTGCTGCTGCTGCGGTGCTTCCACCAGCTGTACCCCCACAAGCCCGGGGCCCCAGGGGAGGAGCAGGAGGGGGGGCGTCATGGGAGCGGGGATGATGTCAGGGTGGACACTGAGCCCATAGAATCCCAGAGTAGTTCTGATTCGGAGGAAGAGCAGTCGCTCCTGGGAGAGGAGCGCGCCCCTTTTTCCCAGGGCCCACAGCTGTTTCCTCCCACCCACATTCCTAGATTAGAAAGCAGTCCAGGGAGTGACCCAGCACCGATAGCAGACTGGTTGGATGTGCGGTGCAGACACAGAGAGCGGCGCCAAATGGAGAGCGCGGAAAGGAGGCGTAGCGCCTGGTTGGCGCTCAAAGAACGGTTGCGCCCAGAGGATCCAAGGGAAAAGCGGAGGGATTCTCCCTAGTCCTTATATTCAGGGGTCTGCCAGTAATTGCTTTTCAAATGGGGACCAACTGTTCTAACTTAGGGCATAGGGATGCTGCTGCTCAGATCTAGTTGCTACCTGTAGAGCTGTTAAGTTGTAAAAGAAGAATAAAGCTTTGAAAAGAATCCCTTTGTCTGTGTCTGGACTTGGCTACTGGATTAGACTGAGAGCCCTCCAAGGAGCCCTTGACAGCAGCTTGGCCTCCCAGACTCCATATCACCTGTCCACAAGGTGGCCCGACCCAACCTGTTTTGGGTCAGGCCAGCTCACAGACTTCTGCCGCCACTATTGCCGGCCGCTCTGCACAGCTCTCTTGCTCAAGAGAGTTGTGCAGAGTGGCCAGCAGGCGATAGCAGAGGTGATGGCAGGGAGGGAAGGAGCCATGGCACTGCCCTTCCTGCCACCACCAGCTGTTGTGAGCAAGTGTCTCCTTCTCCCTGCTGAGTCCTGGCAGGGAGAAGGAGACACTTGTGCATAATGGCTGGCGGCGGACAATTGCAGTGCCAGGTGTTGTGCACAAGTCTCTCCTTCTCCCTGCTGGGACTCAGCAGGGAGAAGGAGACACTTACACACAGTGGCCAGCACTGCAGCTGGGAGTCCACAGGTTCTGACAGGGAGCCCCATCTTGGCTCGCAAATGCAAGCCAAGCCGGGGGTACCGGGGAGATCCATCAAGCCCCAGGAGGGCTGGATTTCCCTGTGCTGGACATCCGTAGTTAAATATCTGTCCAAAGGCTATACATACTCTGACACACTTGCATACCTTCAGAGGTTTCTATTCCATCCAACAGCTCTACAGGCAAACAGATCACTCAGACAAACAGAACTGTTATGGCATAAATCCTGTGGTGGATTACACTACTTCTATAAGATGTCATCACATATGGCAGCAATTTATCCCAATCTTGTTGACTGGTGTTTACAAAGGAGGTTACAATATCTCCCAGTCTTCTATTGAGGCACTTAACTATCCTGTCTGATTGAGGCCGGTTTGCTGTAGTTCAGGTCTTGTTTATTTTAAAATGATCACACACCTCCCAAAATAAAACGATATTTAAACTTTGTCCCCCTATCGTTGTGAGGAGGACAATGAAGGCAAGTAATGTTTTCCGCTAAAGCCTAAGCAACTGTAATACCCTTCTGATCTAGAAGTACATAACTTTCTGTCCATTTAGGGTAGTAATCTGTAACTAGTAGGACAAAACACTAACCTTCATGAGTGACTGGTAAAGGGCCTAGAGTGTCCATTGCTATCCATTCTAGTGGTTGTCTTGTCAGAGAGGACATAACTGAAGCTCATGCAGCTGTTCCGACAATTTTCCAGGAGCCACGTGTGGTACAGCTTTGTCACCAGCATCTACTTCCCTCCTCCAACCAGCCCAATGGTAATATGCACACTTTCTGAGCTACTTTTTGCATTCCGAAGTGACCTGCTGTAGGGTTATCATGCAAAGCTTCTAGGATCCCCTTTATGGCCTCAGAGGGTACCACAATTTGAACTATGGGAAAATTTCCCTTCTCTCCTATTTGCTTTCTCAAGAGCACTCCATCTTGCACGTACAGCACAGGTCACATGTTTATTTCCCTGGCCAAAGATAAGCCATGATCTCCTTCGGCTACTATTGACATCCATTCCTCCATTTTTAAAAAAGCAATTTAATGCTTTTATCTTCCTCCTGATACTGTGGTAATGTCTCCTTTCTCCTTAATTTTTTGTTCCTCAATCTGATCCCTGAATTGTGACAGAACTTACTTCATCTGTTGATTCTTCCTTTTTATACCCTGCCTGAAGTCTTCAGGGTAAAGCATCAGCATATGAATGTCTTACCTGCATGGTGCACAATGCAATAGTCACATTGTGATGATTGCTCCAACCAGAAAGCCAAACATCCTTCCAGTTCATCAAAGTTATGGAGCCAGCATAATGAGCTGTGATCAGCCCACAGCATAAACTTATCACCTAGAAGAAAAAGTTGAAAATGTTTTGTAATTTTTACACTGCCAAAAGTTATTTACATGTCATAGTATATTTATGTTTAGCCTTTTTCAGTGCATAGCCAGCCTGTGCCATCAGTCTTGCTTGAGCCTCAAGCTTCTGAGATAAAAGAGCTCCAATGCCCACTTCACTGACATCTGTATCTAATATGAAGGGCAATGCTGGATCTGGATATGCCAAAATAGGGGCAGATATTTGACGCTTTCAGGCTTCAAAAAGGTCACATCACATTTGTTTGTCCATTCAGATGTAACCACTTCGTTGATAATTTGAAACAGAGGGCTAGCTATAGTGGCAAACTGTTTCAAAAACCCCTATAATAAAAATCAAGCCCCGGAATACTCCTGATTTCAGTTACAGTCTTAAGGATCAGCCATGTCCTCAGTTTCCATCTTGCCATGGTCTTTTGCCAAACCTCTTGGTGAAATGACACATATCAGATATTGCTCACTAAATGCGCTGTCAGGATTCCTTTTGCCCCCACTGAACTTCAAACGCCAAATCAAAACACAGACAAGAGGCTTCAAGCTACGGCTTTTAATCTGTTACTTCAGTGGGTCATACAGATGCAAATTCTCAGTGACTCTCAGTCTACAACAGAAATGCCTTCAGGGGGTTCAAAAAGCAAGCTACAAAAGTTGCCCACCTTTTGAAGAAAGGCTGTCCTAACTTAAGAGGTGTGGGGAGGTCTCCTTCTCTCTCGTGAGGCTTCTAAGTACAGCTGTTCATGACAGGCCAATCGGGTAGACCATCTAAGTTCTGCTTCGGCCATCTCTGTCTTGGCTCTGTGTCTGCGCCTGGTGTCTAAGAATTCAGGCTGTCTAAACCCCACCTCTTCCTGTTTGCTATCTCTCACGGGGGTAGGGGTGAAGAGGGGCCCTCTCCATCCAGCTGGACCTTTGAAACCTGAGGAGTCTGCCTAGCCATGTCTGGACAAGCCTGGGAAACTACCTCCCCCATGTCTTGCGGTTCTTCTTCAGAATCTGAACTACTCTGCCACTCCCTGCACTCAGAGGCAACCCTGACATGCACACTTTGATGGTTTGACTTTTAAGTAAGCTTCCCACAGGCATTGCAGTACCTCACACAATTTTTGCAAATGTTCATCAAACAATGATAATGTCATCTAAATAAACCAAGCAAGAGGTTTCCTGGCAATTAGCTTGGCACCACTTCCATAAGTCTCTGAAACATACTTGAGGTATTACAAAGGCCCAAAGGCATGACATTGAACTCACATAAGCCTTGCCAAGTTCAGAAAGCTGTTTTTTCTTTATCTTCTGCATTAATCTTCACCTGTCAATAACCACCCGCCAGTTCTATGGTAGAAAATTACTGAGCATTGGATAACAAATCCAGGACATCATCAGTTATTGGTAACAGATATGCATCCTTAATATTCACATCATCCAACCACCAGCAATCCATGCCAAACCAGGCACTGCCACTTTTTTTCTTTCTAAGACTACAGAGGCAGCCCAGGGACTAGGGATGGTTGAATAATTTTGCTCCCTTGCATCTCCTGCAGCTGGGCCTTATCCTGAGTATTAATATGATGTTTCATCTAATTTGTATGACCTAAGTCATGACTCCTTGACTGAACACATCAGAAAACTTTAACAGGGCCTGTTGGGCACTTCTTAACTGATTAGGCTCCAGCCTCGTTGATCTAATGGAAATTCTGTGCAACAGTCCAGTTGCATCTTCTGAAGGCATGGTACTTCCTCTTAACCTGGAGTTGTCAAACATGACAAATCTCTTTCTGATCTACCCTCAAGTTCAAGCACAGTGTCCTGATATGAAGTGTGTAATGTCAGTATCAAATTAGCATCCCAGATAGTCACCTTATTGTCATACACTTTATTAATGGATCTCCCAGTTAACACTTCTACTTGTAATGATGGCCAAGCCTTCAACAGCCCTTCTGTCTCAGCTTCGACTTTCGCTTTCAGATTTCTACTCACCAGCATTTCAGTCCTTAAGGAAAGGACCACATTTTGCAAGACTATCACTTCTAACATCAGGCAAAGGTTGGATCATTCTCAAAGGAAACTTTTGTCCTAAAAGAAAATAAGTACCAATGCCAAAACTAATTTCAACTTGATATTTCTTAAGAAAGTCAGTTATTAATAAAGCATTTGGTGTAGCCCCAAGAGTAATCCTGGCTATGAAGCAAGCCACCAAAATTCTTGAGCAACACCTACAGTGGGTAGTGTTCTACCTTTGACTACTTTTACAATAACATTGCAAAGCCAATGGTTCTTTGCCACTCTTTTGGTTATTTTGTGTCATACCTGAGCATGGAGGACTGATACTTGTGCCCTAGTATCTTCCACACCCCCTTCAAGATAATGCCCAACTTCTCTCAGTCCATTAACCAAAAGTTCAAGAAAGGGGGCTACAGATCCATAGGCAACAGGGGTCCCCATCTTATCTGCCCAAGTTAGTTTTGCTGAGGCTTCTGCTTTTGATGCTACGGGCATTCTCTCCTGAAATGCTCTGGCTTCTTCCCTGAGTGTTCATCTCTCTTTCTTACTCCCCAAAGTGATAATTCTGCCACTGGGTGTTTCCCAGTGCACTTACACCAGCACTTTTTAAAGCAGCCACATCCTTTTGCAGCTTTCTCAACAGAAGTCAACATGGTCTATAAATTAGGATCCTCAGGTTGCACTTTACAATTAACTTTTTAATTCTTTGTGAGGGACTGGCCCTGAGGCACAGACTCTGTCCTGCTGATGGTCTTAATCGCTTTCACCAACTACAGTTCACTCACCATCTCCATAGGCTCCTCCATATTTTTTGGTTTAGGCAAATGGAGCTGCATTTTCTGCTGTTCATGTTCAATGAATTTAAAAAAAATGAAAACAGCCTATGCATCAGAGAGCAAATTTGGAAAGGCTCTCGTCCCCAATTGTCACAAAACTCACCCAAAATCATAGATGATTAGTGGTGGGAGAGAATTTCATTCAGTTCAGATATGGATATGAACTTACCAGATTTGCAATTCCCAAATCAATATGTGAACTGTAATGCAGTTGTCCTTTAGTATTTGCACTTCTTTGGATTTTTAATTCTCTGAACAAAAAATGTATACAAAAATGTATATATTACAGACAGATGTACACCAAAAATGTGTATATTATGGAAAGTGTGCACAAAAAGCATATATTAGTAAGATACGTGCATCACTTTACACTGGCTTACATTGAACTGCATTTGCCATTTAGATGCCCATTCTTCCAGTTTGGAGAAATCCTTTTGGAGCTCTTCACAATCCCTTTTTGTTTTAACCACCCTAAATAATTTGGTGTCATCCACAAACGTGGCCACTTCACTGCTCACTCCTAGTTCCAGATCATTTATGAACAGGTTGAAAAGCATTAGTCCTAATACAGATCCTTGTGGGACCCCACTGTTTACTTCCCTCCACTGGGAGGCTTTAGCATTTATTCCTCCTCTCTGCTTTCTGTTCTTTAACCCGTTACTGATCCATAAGAGGACCTGTACTCTTATTCCATGACTGCTAAGTTTTCTCAGGAGTCTTTGTTGAGGGGCTTTGTCAAAAGCCTTTTGGAAGTCCAAGTAAACAATGTCTACCGGATCACCCCTGTCTACATGTCTATTAACAGTCTCAAAAAACTCTAAAAGGTTAGTGAGACAAGACTTACCTTTGCAGAAGCCATGTTGATTCTTATTCAGCACGGCTTGTCCTTCTATATGTTTACTAATTTTACCTTTAATAATGCTTTCAACCAATTTACCGAGAACCGACATTAAGCTGATCAGCCTGTAATTTCCCGGATCCCTCCTGGATCCCTTTTTAAAAATTGGTGTTACATTGGCCATCTTCCAGTCCTCTGGTACAGAGGCTGACCTTAGGGGCATGTTGCATATTTTGGTTAGATGATCAACAATTTCATATTTGAGTTCTTTGAGAACTCTAGGATGAATACCATCTGGGCCTGGTGATTTATTCGCTTTCAATTTATCAATAAGGTTGAGAACTTCATCTTTTGTCACCACTGTTTTCCTCAGTTCCTCAGGCTCCCTTTCTGAAAACATCAGTTCAGGCAGAGGTATCTGACCCATATCTTATGTAGTGAACACTGATGAAAAGAATTCATTCAGCTTCTCTGCGATCTCTGTGTCCTCCTTCAGTACTCCTTTAACTCCACTGTCATCCAATGGTCCAACTGCCCCCCTAGCTGGTTTTCAGCTTCTATTTAAATAAATCTTTATTGTTGGCCTTGATATTGTTAGCAATATGCTCTTCAAAATGCTTTTTTGCATCTCTTATTGTCTGCTTGCATTGCCTTTAGGCACGCTTGTGCTTCCTTTTGTTTTCCTCACTTGGGCAAGATTTCCATTTTCTGAAGGAAGCCCTCTTTTCTCTAATAGCTCCCTTAACACTGCTCGTTAACCATGCCCCGGTGACCTCTTGGACTTGGTGCTGCCTTTCCTAACCTGTGGTATACATTTTAGCTGGGCTTCTGTTATGGTGGTTTTGAATAATCTCCAAGCGTTTTGAAGGGATTTAATCCTCTTGACTCCACCTTTTCCTTTTCACCAGTTCCCTCATTTTAGAGAAGTTTCCTCTTTTGAAGTCAAATGTGACTGTGTTGGACTTCCTGGGCAATTTTCCACTTAAATATATATTAAATCTGATAGCTCTGTGGTCGCTGTTTCAAACTGGTTCAACAACATTTACATCTTGTACTAGGTCCTAGGCAATACCATTTAGGATTAAATCCAAGGTCGCCTCCCCTCTGGTCAGTTCCATGACCGCCTGTTCTAGGGCACAGGCATTTAGGGCATCGATAAATTTAACCTCTTTGTCACGACTGGAACATGCATTTATCCACTCAATGTGGGGTTAATTGAAGTCACACTTTATAACAACAATTCCTTGTTTGGAGGCCTCCCTAATTTCATTTTCCATCTCAAGGTCACCCCGAGCTTTCTGGTCTTGAGGATGATAGTATGCTTCTAGCACTAAATTAGTTTTGGAACACTTCTGTGGAAGAGTCTACCCCTTTTAGGTGTTCTAGTCTGCTCGACACTATGTCTTCTTTGTTGTACCAGGGGGAAGAAGCTGAAATACTGGTTCATTAATGAACAGTGGAGGCTGCTGTAACTCAAGTCCTAGTCACTGAAACATGTATATAAATTAAGGATGGTTAGAGATCCTCTGTAGGGGATATAGTTTTCGTATTAGTCCTCTTTGATTGGCTATCATGTTCTACCATATATCATGGCCTATTTCCTTCTACATTTGGGCAATCAAAAACATCTTCATCTTCATCCCCTTGGAATGATTTAACCTGAACCGGATGCTTCTTAGCTCCTGTTGGCTTTCTCCCAGGGTTTACTTTAAAAGCTGCTCTGCCACCCTTTTTATGTTTAGCACCAGCAGTCTGGTCCCATTTTGGTTCAGGTGGAGCCCATCCCCCTTGTACAGGCCCGGCTTGTCCCAGTGCCTAAGAAATCTGAACCCCTCCTTCCTGAAACACCATCTCATCCACGCATTGAGACTCCTGAGCTTTGCCTGTCTAGCTGGCCATGCGCATGGAACAGGTAGCATTTCCGAGAAAGCCACCTTGGTTGCCCTGGATTAAAACCTCCTAGCTAGCAACCTAAATTTGGCTTCCAGGACCTCACGACTAAATTTCCCCACATCGTTGGTACCACCATGGACCATGACAACTGACTCCACCCCGGCACTATCTTCTATGCTATCTAGACAGCATGTGATATCCCCAACCTTCACACTAGGCAGGCAATTCACCATGCGGTCTACACGCCCATCACAAACCCAGCTGGCTATGTGTCTAATGATCAAATCTCCCACTACCACAAGCCTCCCTCCCCCAGAGGCACATCCTCAGTGAGAGAGGATATCTGTTCACCTTCTGAGGAATGTGTCCCTTCTAAGGGATCATTTCCCTCTTCCTCAGAATGATGCCCTCCTTCCCCTAGACCCACATTCTCCATGACTGCAGAGGAGCTACTGACCTCTCTGCCTCTGTTAGCTTCTCCAGGTCAGCAACCTTGGCCTCAAGGGAACAAACTTGTTCCCTGAGAGCCAGGAGCTCATTATCTCCTTATCCTCCTTTAATAGCCCTTTAACCTCATTGTCATTGTCAGCCATTTATATTAGCTGCAATGTCAAAGTGTATCATTTCATATCAGTCTAGAGGGGGATCTTCATGACAATGGAATGAGAAGTGCATTGAAGTATTATCTGGATTTTCATGGAATTGGCTTGGTTCCATCAGGGACACACAAAGCAAGATAAGTCAAGTGTACCGTATCTTTAAAATCCAGTTTTCAGGGGTCAAACAGTGCTTGAAAGGATCATACTTCCTTGATGGGGTGGAACTGAATGCATCAAACTGGCAGGGGCTGCTCAACCAATGAGAGAGGCTTGTTTCCCAGCCCATGTCCAGACTCCCCCCTGCTATGTGTGCAGATTTCCCTGGAGAAGCCAGAATCCCTGGTTCTCGGGTGCAGTATCTGAAGGCTCTGCCCGAGAGCATCCTACCCCCATTTCACTGCATTCCAGCAATCTGCCATGGAATTATTGCTCCCACCCCATTTTTCCCCACATGTGCACCATTACCTTCAGAAGCCAAAATCCCTGGTTCTTGAGTGCAGCATCTTAAGGCTTCCCCTGAGAGCAGCCCACCTACCCCAATTTCACCCCATTCTAGCAAACTGTTGTGAAGTTATTGCTTCCACCATCACCACGACCCCACCTTTCTCCTTCTCTGGGCACTTTCTCCCTACCGGCAATGACAGGTTCCTGAGACCTCGCCAGATTGGAGAAGCGATTTTACATAACATCAAAGAAGCAACTTTACACAATATTGGAGATGTGATTTAATACAACAATCGCGAAACAAGGTAATGCAAACATCAGAGAAGTGCATCATCATGAAGGCTAATTACTGGCAAAATGGGAGTGCAGGGCAATTCTGAATCCTCAGTGAGGTCACAGCCAGGTGAAAGCCACACCTCTGGACAGGGCTATCATGCCAAAGTAAATGTGGTGGATGGGGCACACAGCACCAGAAGCATGGAGAACCCGAATTAAAGAAATCAAATGGTGTAAAAGTAGTCTCAGAAAATACAGCTTTTCCACTGGAAATCTCCAGGGTGGCTGCAGATTGGCGAAGACATCATCTGCCGCCAACAGCCTCGAAATGCTCCCAATTCGCAGCAAATCCCCCATGAGGACATCCCCCAGGTCTGCCCTTCATCAGTATAGGGCGAAGGATTAAATATAAGCTGATGGACTGCCATTGGGATTGCAGCTCATTTATCCCCAGAATGTCAGGTTGCTTGTTACTCATAATGCTTAATAAAAAATATATGAACAAGAATATCTGGATTGATATTCCAACAGCGACTTGTTCGCCCAAACAGACTGCACCACTTGCACCAAATTGTAAGCAAAATATTTCCAGGTGGGTAGTTGTTCAAACCGTACCAAGAATGTGGGTTCGGTCTAGAAAACAGGACACTCCTAGACCTTTCTTAAACATAGATGTTGGGCTTATTTTACAATTAACAGGATTGGAATATGTCGGGTGAATTAGGAATATGCAAAGAACTCAATGTAACAGTGGCATAAGTAACTCGTATGCTCAAAGTAGAATTAACTCTATAGCTCCCATTCCCTCAAAACCTCTCATCACTTTCCTCGCCTCTCTCCCAACAGCCCACTCTAACTGATATAACTCCCCCACCCCTGCATTCTTTCCTATCTCCCTGGTAACCAGCCACACTCACTCCCGTTGCACCTCCTCCTAATTGGTCACTCTTACATAAGGTTCACTACAGTCTCAATCTGCTGGTCACCCCCATCATAACCAGAGTTGTCTTTACACTAGGGCAACTCTGGATAAGTTCATATTAGCTAGGACTTACCTGAATCCAGAAAGCTGTTACCTTCTAGGGTTTCCGTTCCAGCTCAGAGATCTTTAGCTAGCCTGCATGAACTCTGAATCTGAAAGTTTCCCCAAGATCTTGTAAGAGTCACAAGGGAGTTGTCATGAGCAGAGAAGTGTCCAGTAGGTATCTATGATTCCCATTGTATTTGCATTCTAGACAACAGTTCAGATGATGTTTGACCTATTCTGCTTTTGCAGTGATAATTCCCATAACAATGTTAGTGCTTTGTGAGAGAATTCAAAGTGGTTTCCTCTACAAAGGGCAGGATTGTCTTTTATGGAAATCGTTAGGAGTTTTCTCCAGGTATAAAGGGAGTCTGTGCTTCCTCAACTATTTGTGATCATATTTGTGGTGGTGGTTGTAACTCAAAGTGACGTCATAATTAACAATGATGAATAGCTTTGTGACATTTTTGTCATCCATTGTGTTGCCCTGACAACAACACTAGGACTTTGCTGTTAATCTGACACACTTATATCTTCTTTAGTCGCTCCTTAGTTGCATTGTTTTCAAAACTAAGAATACACTGATGCTGAGGAGTAGATTACATGGATCTTTGAGACAAATAATGGAAAACGTGGGAAGGATGCTGATATGTTATGTGGGAATACGAGATATAGATCAGAGATACAGCAATCTGTAGGGTGAGCAGGTGGGCATGTGTACAAGAACTGGAGTAGGGAAATGTTTCTGAAGTCTTATTCCTCATATTTCTGAAATATGCTAGAACAGTGAACAATTAATGTAGTAACTGCACTGCATACACTTCTGATTATTCTGATTATTTATTTATTTATTTATTTTTACAGAAATCTATAGAAATAGCTGAATTCCTCAGCCAGATTTGCCTTTGACTTTTTCCTCCCACCACTTGATTGCTTGCAGTGGAATTCTCAGTGAAATGCATTTTGCTGATTCTTAGGGCTAATTCAGACGATCTGCTCATTGCATGCATGTTAGCCTTTGCTGCTAAGGTGAAACTGTCCAGGGGCTTCTTCACACTTTGCCTTGAGACTACTCAATTTCAACTCCCAACTCTTTGTATGCTAATGCTGGTTGGTGCTAGGGTCATCACAACATGGCAGAGGACTCACCACTCATTATCAGCAATGTCAGGGGCTCTGTACAGCCACATTCCAGACAGCTCTCCAGATCACAACAGCTTTGTTTGCTGGGGAAAGAATCACATTTTCTTCTCTACAGTATATTGCCAAGTGCTGGAAAAGTGCAGTATCTATTCCCTGCAACGAAGATACTTCCTTGAGGAAAAGCATTTTTATCCTATGCAACATCTGGAAAGGCCTTCAGGGCATTTCCATTAACATTTTCTTCCTCTGTTTTTGGTGGATTTTTATTTTTAACTTGTGAATATGGCTACTGTGGTATATAGGAAAGAAATCAACCCTTTACTATTGAAATGGTAGTCTCCAGAAACATTTCTATTACATTTGGATGTTCTGATGCATACACACACATTTTTCTGTGAACCAGTGATGACTTAAAAGGTGTGCATTGTTGGTTACCAACAGCCATTCTTTATCACAGAGAAATAGAATGCCAGGGCTCTCCTTCTTTTGATGTTAATTTTCCTGCACTAGTAACAGTGGACACAAGAATTGTAAAAACACCAGTTTTCAGCATTTGAACATCTATAATTCAGGACATTGTGATGCCATTGCATGGAAATGGGAAATTCCAAAACCCACTTAGGCACCTGTTGTGATCTGACTGGGATTGCTACATGAGCTGAGTATTACAGAGCTTAAGCCCTTTTCTTGCCAGTATGTCTACTTGGCCCATTAAAAAATTCTCACAAGGTCTCAGACCATTTTAAACAGCGTGCTGCTTGTTGTCAAATATTTTTGTACTTGATGTGCTTGTAAGACACCATAGCCCCAGGAAGGAAGTGCTGTGCCTGTGCTCTCAGCTCTCTCTTAAGGGAATGTGGAGATGTACTGCCTGCCTGCGCATAGGTTTTTACTTTCTAATCACTTATTCCCTCTCCAGGCTTTGCTATGGTTTTCATGCATGCACTTGTCTCCTTGGGCAGCAATTACCTGTGAGAATCTCATTTGGAGAGAGCACTGCTGGTTTCATATGACAGTCATGGAAAGAAACATCTGAGTTTTAAAAAAGCAAATGTCAGCTTTATGCTCATGACTGAGAGGCTAATGGTGCAATGTAAGGAAAGACAGAGGCAAGGTGGGTGCCAAGCACCTTCCCTATGCACCTCTACTTTCATTCTGGATTTACAACTTCAGAAGCTGAGTTCTTTTGTGAACACTTCACCCACCCCTTTCCAAGCCCCTAGGTACAATCTACAGCCTCAGCCCTCATACTTTCCAGGATCCAGCTTTTGCCTCTTCGGGATATTTGTAGAAATGGCATGATGCCTTTTGTTGGAGCCCCTTGGGCTTACATTTTTTAAAAATTAGAAATCAGCACAGTTGTAGCTTAATTCACTGAAGCCAAGTTATTATTTGAAGAATTGTTACTGGCACTTGGCCAGTCTCTTACTAGATTTGTTTAAAGAGCAAAATAGCTGGCCTTATACACACGTGTGCATGCACATACACATACACACACACAGAGAGAGAATTTCAATCTTTCCCTATACATTCTGCCAGTTTGAACCAGTCTGCCATCACCTTTTCAAATAATAGCCCAGTTCATCCATTGCTTCATGGTGTTAATCTATACCACCATTCCAAATATAGACCTACTCTTTTTTTTCCTTTTTTTTTAATAGTCTGTGTAGTTCCTCAGCCTTGTTCAGCTATTTCACTCTGGTTTGGTGTGCTGTTCCATATGTCTCCCCCCCCCCTTTTTTTTTTTTTTGCTGGGCAATCATTTTCTGTAGACATAAGGGTTGGAGTAGAAACAATAGCCACATGTTGTACTAAAGATTTACATCATGCTAGAGAAAATTAAATACCTAAACAGGTCTCGTGATTACCCAAACCCACATAATAATGACCCACAAATCCAGGAATAAAGGTAGAAAAAAGATTCTCACCATTGTGTGTGTTGAAGCCACTTGCCCCTGAACTGCCTGGGAAAGCAAACATCATGTTCCTATGGCAGCAGCTTCAAGAAGACTCTTCTTCAAGAGATGTGCAGCTTGGCTGTGTGTCTTCGGAGACCAGAGTTGGCCACTTGGGTCTCAGGGCACTATGTGTGAGGTTGAATTTCTTGAAGTGCCTCATATAAACAATCATGTTTCTGACTCCTCTGTTTTTAATGATTCTTTTATTGACAAATGCTCTCTAAGATAATAGATTGTGCTTTCTGACTATTGATGAGTCTTCTCAAGGGAAGAATCAAGTAGAGAGCAAGTGTGCTGTAGTGGCTAGAGTGTTGGACTAGAAGTTGGAAGATCTGGGTTCTAGTCCCCACTTGGCCATGGGTGGCTTTGGGCCAGTCACAGACTTTCATCCCAACCTACCTCACAAGGATGTTGTTAGGATAAAATGGAAAGGAGGAGGATTATATACACCACCTCGGGTTCCTTAGGAGGGAAAAAGGCAGGATATTACATGTAATAAATAAACAGGAAGATTAGGAAGGACTCTTTCTTGCTTGCTAGGCTGTGATCTTTTTTTTTTCTCTTGTTATTGAGTTCCAAGAGCCATTTGGTCTAAATGAGGGAAAGATCAATTGTCAGAGGCATAAAATTACCTGCTTTATATTACAGTAGGCTGGAGGCCATAAGATTACATTGTGTTGGAAGGGATGATGTGGCCAGACCTGTAAGAGGGAAGCTCATCATAGGAGGGCCTCTAAAACACCCAGTTTATTTTTGTAGATTCTCTCAAATAGACCTCCATATTGCTGGCCTTGATAATGCACTATATATTTAGTAATATTTGTCAATAGCAGTGTCAAACTCAAAGTGAATTCCAAGGCTCAAAATCTCTATTCCGAAGTCATGTAAGATTTACTTTGGCTACGGAAGTATTTGTAAATTCAAGAGCCCAAATGCCAGTTCCATATCACCTCCCAAAAGAGCCAAAAGCATCTACCCAGTCTCATCATATAATAAGTAAGCATAATGTCCACTGGTCCTCCTCCAATGTAGTCCCAATTTTCAACACCTTGGGCCCTTTGTGTATGGATTTATATACTATTAGGCAGATGCCAGGCCCTCAAGGGCATATACTCTGGAGATTTCATATAAAGCCTCCAGAGTACACTTTAGTGCTGATTGTTCTGTCCTAGTTTGGCACTGGGCTGTCAGGGAGACTGGGTTGCAGTGGTGGTACTGCCTGGAAAACTGAGTAATACTTGGCACAGCAAGGTCACATCCAATAAGGCAAGGTCAGGTTAGGCAATGCAGATTCCCAAGAGGCCAGGTCTGTCAGGAACCTGGACAAATCACTGGCTGAAATTCATCCACGAAGAGCAGTTGTCTCAGCAACATGCAGAGGCCTTATGGAGGCTGGCATGTCTGGACCTGCTATAAACTCTGCCCCCTTTGGGGAGCTTCTATGTCTTAAAAGGCCATTGTCCAGTTCTGCACCTGCTGACTCCTATGGCATGGAGGTAATGAGGACTGTGTCAGGGGGGTGCTCTCTGAGTCTAAAGAGTCTGGTAAAGCCACATCCTCTGGTCTGGAAGGCCCTGGAGAAGCACTTGATGGGTTACTAGATGAAGCTTCCTCCCCCTCTCATTCCTCCTCTGAGCCAGAGGGGGGATCAAGGCCAGAGAACATAACAGCAATTAGCTTAAAAACATTGGGTTCAGTCCAGAATAGTGCTTAGTGGAGTGCCACTCATGCTGGAGGGAGGAGATGGGGAAGTGGTTTTCGTGAATTCTCCTTTCCAGTGCAGCCTTCTATGCCTCTTGGGGGACCATCCAGAGGAACATGAGAAGCAACATGGGGCTCCCTGGGGATGGGGGAATCAGTGAAGATCCCTGACCCTTTCCTCTAGTGGGGAGCCTCCACTGGATCCTGGTGTCTTTTGTGAATGGAATGAGCCCTTCTATTCACATAATGGGCAATCTAGATGCTTTTTGTTGATATCTTTTTTGTGAACCACCCAGAGGGCTTCAGCTATTGGAAGGTATAGAAAATCAGTCAATCAATCAATCTGCTCCTGCAGCCTACATAGTAGTTCTTTTCTAGCTGAAGACCTCATGGGTCATGTTTGATGCTTCAAGAATGATGGTGGTCATGAAAAAAATGGGGAGGGTTGGAGTTGTAGATGATAGAATGCTTCTCATTCTCTAAAAACAAAAAACCTGGGGAAATTATATACTAAATTTTATGAATATATAAATGAACATCCAAGGAAATACAGTTGATCAGAAAACATGGTTATCTGGTTTTACAACCAGCACTGGGTATCTAAGCAGTGCCACATTGGTGCTTTGCTCTCCCCAGGTCTCCTGTGAGACACAGAAAGTTGCGAACCTGAGTTAGCCCAGGGTCTCAGGTAGGGGTCTTTCATAGTGGTGCCATCAAAGATCCTTTAAATGAAGATACAATGGACTGAATCCAGGACACTTTGCAAGCCAAACATGTGCTGTATCATTGAGCCATGGGTTCTCGGTTTTATCAGATGCAGTTGTGCTAAAAGGAGCCTCTTCTAGAGTTTGTATAGAATGTGTGCACACATTTTATAAAAAGTTGTGCTGAGACTTTCCTTCTGTGCTTTGCCCTGGCCTGACCCCACAGATTCCAGTAGGAAGGAAGTTGAGCTAAAGACCATTTACAGCAGGGTGGTTGCACTGCTTGCTCTCAGTCAGATGCATTGCAGAATAATGGTTAGCTCAAAGAGCAATACCATCACCAAGAGGGTTTGTGTTTAAAGAACTGCAGTGTGTGACAGATGTGTCCTTATCTAGGGATATTATGATATGGGATTTCTGTATTTAGCTTGATCGTGGAGCAGTTAACAGCAGTTAACATATCCCATGCCATCTTCCAGGCACAAACTGTCAGCATGGAATTAGTAAGTTTACAAAAATTCTGGTATTAAAACACAGAGTTTTTAAATACAGGGCTCTGAGATCACGCGTCTTTTCAGTTTTCATTTTAAAATCTTAAGCAGTTTCTACATTTCATGATATAAGGGCATTAAACATACAAGAATACATAGTAGTTGCAAAGAAAACATAATTGTAAAACTGTTCTTCTAAGTTTAGTTCTAGGAGCATTGCCTTTATAATTAAAGTATATTTAATCATTAATTATTATTTTTATAATATTTAATCTAATAAATATAATAATAATTTAAATAAATATAATAAATACTAATTATTATTTAATGATTAATTTAATCATTCACCCAGTGCCGTTTTGGAGCTGGAACCAAAATGGAGTAAAGAAGTCAATCCGAGACAGGTGTTTTGGTCTCTCATGAGGACAGACGGTATGTCCTGGTGAAGACAGGTGGAATGTCCTGGTGAGAACCAGTGTTTGGTTCTGGAATCCCTGTATTTCCCTCCTCATATTTATATGATCCCTTATTAGCACTGTTTATATATGTTTCCCACAAAACAGGAATTTCTCTAACAATTAATTAATATTTTTTCCAAAGCTCCTGCTGTGAATTGGAAGTAATAAATATAATTCATATCTTGTCAGCTTTTCTGAGCACATTTCCTTAAGTTTCCCAAATAGGATGCCACCTGGTTCTTTTTCATAGGTTTTGTCTACTTCTCATATTTCATGTCCATTTATTTGCATCATAGCTACACACAAGCAGACATGTGTCCAGTAAGCAGTTATTCTTTTTTCCAACTTTCTTATGTGAAGCACATTTTTCCTGACTTTAGGAGGGAAGCCTTGCTTTTCCCGAGTTTAGCTTTTCTCATGTTAGCAAGCTTAGAGGTCAGTGAGAAGTTCAGTGAAAAATCACAGCATGTTAGCACAAATGCTTCTGTTAAAATGCCTTGTTAGAATCAAACTGATACAAATGTCATATGATAATACATTTTAGTTTATCATTTGTTGTTCTATGAAATTCGTAGCTTAGAGAGAGACTGTTTATGAGGAATATATGAGGAATATATGGAGACCAATAACTATTTTGGATAAATATTTGCAAGGTAGCCTATTATGTAGGTTGGTACAGGAGTCTTACAAGATGCAAAGGCTTCTGGGGCAAATATTTGTCACAAGTGAAAGGAGAGGGCAACTTTCCATCAAACCTTTAATGTCCACTTTGGACTTTTATTTGGGCTTGTTGACAATAACAACAACAAAAGCTTTAGGCACACCGTGTTCCCAAAATACAAACTTTGTTATTCCTCATACGTCACTCATGATTGGGGACAGAAGCGCTGTAGGGGCAGGCTTCAATGCTGTCTTTGTGGAAGTGCAGGGAGCTAGAGCTAATGCCCCCAAAGCATCTGAGGAACAAATGGGGCCTAAGTTGAAAGCACTCAGGTCTCCAGGCCAGTTACTTACTCTCTGACAGTAAAGAGGCTTTTATTTTCAGACAAGGAGAAAGTGAGGGGAGCAGGAAACAAAGAGTATCCCAGAAGTACCAACAACCTGCAGAAATCTAGGTGGTCTTCTACAACCGTATGTTAAGGACTGGTGGAAGGTCCAGTACTTAATGATGGGGAGGGGAGGGATATGTAAAGGTTCTGGAGGACCCTGGATGTGTCTTGTAACCATTTATATGACGTGTATAATTGCATCCTACTAAACTTAAGACAGTCATGGAGGTAATTCTCCCCCAGCACATGTTCAAATGATTGTTTTCAGAAAAGAAAGAGTCATTGATGAAAGCGACTTACTCCATCCACTTTTCTTTCGGATCTATCTTGAACAAAGGTTTCATTGCTGGTTTCCATATGAAATCTGTCAAGATCCACATAACATGAGGAACAAAAACAGAATGTTCCACCTTTTGCAGAAGATGAGAACTATTCTAAAGTTTGAGCAAGCAGGTACTAAAATATGTGTGCCTGGGATACTTGGGGATATTTTCATGTCTTTGCTGGGTAAGCCTGTAAGTGAAAGTTTATGCAATACAAGTAGACACAGCTTGCATTGTGCAAGTATAGATGCATGCTTGGCTGCCATTAGAAATTGCCAAGGATTGTTGAAGTGCATAAAGGAGGAGCTCCCATCCCTCTATTCAGGCAGGTGTGAATAGACAGATGTGGTTTGCTCATTGCTGGCTGCTGTTTTGGGGGGAAATCTGTTTTGCATTTTTTGTTGGACATAGAAATGTCCTATTCTTAGGTTTTGGTAGTAAGTCTACCAAATTTTAACTGTGTGATTTTGGGTAACCTCCATTCTCTCTATCTCTCGTTGTTTTAGATTCTGTATTTAATTGCATAAGAAATGCTGTTGTAAGAAACCTTAAAAGGAAGTCACTGGAAAATGCAAAATGTTAGCAATGGGCTTTTTTTTTGGGGGGGGGGTAATCTTTGTGTTCTAAGCCTTCAGTCCATTAGAGGAAAAAGCCATGGTACTAACTCAGTAAGGGGATATGATTGCAAGGCAGGAGAAAAGAGTAGCTTGGGGGGAAAATGTCCAGTAGAGGGCAATCAGAATGCACTTTCCTCATGTCAACATTTCCTCTGAAGCAGGAACTTCTTGGTTTATCAAAAGGTATAATAGAACTTCTGGGGCTAAAGCATGTTGACCAATATTTACTGATAAAGGGAGGCTCTTATATATCTCATAATATGTTTCAGGTATTCCAACAAATAATAATTTGACATTTCAAGCAGAGAGTACATCTAGAGCTGAATATGATGTCAGGCCACACGCATACAAATTGTATGGAACGTGTCTGTACGGTATATTAGTTTTGTATCTATATTTTCTGTATAAATCTCTGGTAAATTAAGACTGAATCAGGCTGGTTTTGCTGCCCTTTTATCTGGAATGGGGATTAGGAGGATCTTATTTTTCTCTGTCTTATCTTAGAAATTCATCTAGATTTTCTTATAAGAAAAGCCTAAGTTAATCATCATGGTTTACTGGTTGACTTATTTAACAAGATTTGATCACACAGTTTTCTGTCCTAAGAAGATCTAAGTTTATATACCTTAAAATAATTGTTCATAAAGAAGGGGTCATCATGAAGGAAGGGTCACTGACTGTACAGGAACACCTCTTGCTCATGAACATCTGTGCCAAACTGTGGAGAACAGTTTGTCATTCTTGAATGTGGTCTAAGTAACTGTAGATTCAGTAACCTTAAGATAGGAAGCTTAATGCCAATTTAGTATCAATGTAGAACCGGAACAACAGTGATATTGAATTCTGTTTTATGTTTCTTTTAATATAGCTTACATAATGTTGTTTTTTCCTGAATAATTCTTTTATTTAATGGTTCTTTGTTTGCCAGTTTTGTGGTGTGCAGATTTGGGGGACTCTAGAGCATCTTGAGAGCCCTGAATCTAGCCTAGAAGCAGAACTGTTTCTGTTTTGCCATCTTAAAAGCTGTGGTACCATAGGATGATTGTTTTAGTTCTTAGATTTATCTTCTAAACTGTATGTTTAGGTTAAATGAAAAGCCCCAAACCCAAGGGTGAGTAAGAAATCAGTAAGACTGTGATTCCTAAAACCATTACACAGTCAGTGGCATACAAACACTCGCTAAATCCATTTGTCTTGGTATGGGCTTTTGTTACTTATTTCATCCCAAGACCTTATGATAAAGACTGAAGATTCTAGATACTTCTTGGTGGGATAGATTCACATGCTTTATAAATTTCATAATGGTGGGAGAATTTGCAGTTCTCTGAACATACTTAGAAGATGGAGATATGTAGTGGGTACCTCTTCATTGATCTGAATTCATCATTTATATATTTACAACATTTGTATACCACTCCCCATATAAAACAGATTCTGGAGCAGTGCACATAAGAAGTTCAATAGTAACAGTAAGAGATGTAATAGTTTCCCAGTATTGACTCTTTGTTCTTATTTCTACATAAAGGGGCCGACACCTTGAGTGAGACCAGCTCCGTCAGCCTGGAGGCCACAACAGACAGCAGAGAGACTTCAGTGGCTACCTCTATCTTGTCCCCCTTCATGTCTGGGCACAGTCGAGATGAAGTAGACAATCGCAGTGAGCACAGCTACAGCGAGTCAGGGGCCAGTGGCTCCTCCTTTGAGGAACTGGACTTGGAAGGCAATGGGGATGGGGATGGAATGGCAGGTCTGTCGTCTGACCTTGGTTCTGCTGGGGACCACGAC
Organism: Heloderma suspectum; assembly: GCF_057233095.1. Taxonomy (NCBI): domain Eukaryota; kingdom Metazoa; phylum Chordata; class Lepidosauria; order Squamata; family Helodermatidae; genus Heloderma; species Heloderma suspectum. The sequence continues at coordinate 284,478,143 of NC_139459.1, forward strand.
ATTGCCAAGGCCAAGTGGACCAAGGAGCCTATTGCCCTGGAGAAAGAAAGGGGTGAAGAATAAAGCCATCTCTTTACTCGTGTTTCTTAAAAGATTGAAAAGAGAAACTGATCATCTCTCTTGCTTCTTTTCTGTCCAGCCAAAAGATTTTGGTTACTGATCCATGTTGAGACCTGTCCTACTCTTTGTCTGCAGACAAGTATTTGGGGTGTGATAAAAGAGGAGAAATTATATCCAGGGGAATTGTAGTTGGTTGCCACACTCTTGTAGCCCCACATATAAGGATATGTGCTATTACAAGAAGCTGAGAGGGAAGGCATGAAGTGGTGGTGGGGAGCTCATGTGTTGAACAACACAGTGTATTTCCATGTGTGTGAATGAGAGAGAGAGAGAGAGAGAGAGAATGAATGACTATGCAGGGAGCACTTTACAAGGGCAGGTAGATGCATTTGTGCATAGACTGTCCCCTTGCATCTCTTTACCTCTCCCATAACCAGCTGTTCCTCTGCAACTTTCACACATTTATTGGCACCATATCTGTTAACACCAAAGAGCAGTAGCTATAATTGAAACTGAAAAATGTAATGCAAACCTTTAATCCCCAAACAGACATCTGAGCTTTCCTCATCTTTACTACAATTAACAGCTTTCCTTTGAGAGGTGAAGGTTTATGAGCAGGGTTGCTGTGATCCCAAGCACCCTGCTCCGTTTCTCACTCTTCCTCACTTACCTGTGCAGCCCATTTTCACTGACTCTCTTTTAGATTGCACGATGATGGAATACATCAAGTTCTTCATAGTTAACAGTTGTTGTACCCATTAGCATCTGTTGGTGTACCCCTGGGAACTGATCTTGAGAAGTTCCTTGTCTAGCTTCAAATGTAGAAGAGCCTATCTGAAAGAATCAGTCATTGCTGTCAGCATTAATGATAACCTCTTCCTGCAGTCTCAGCAAAAGGGCTGCAGAGAATGAGTAATTCTCACAGCAGGACAGGTCAGTGGCACAACAAAGGTGGCGCATCCATATCTCTCTATTGCTGGTCCTCAGAGGCTGTGATGCAGTGGTAGTTCAGGAGTGAAGATTCATGTGTTGACCATTGTGATGGAGCAGAAGGCTTGCAGTGGTAACCCTAGTGGATTTGACATAATGTTGTGTGCCAGCACTGGAAGTTCCTAGATTTTGTGACTCGGAGAAGCTACATATTCTGCCCTTATGCAAGGTACGAATTCCTTTGATTTAGCATACCCCTTAGCACAGTGAAATGAAGATGGTCCTCTCTTTGCATTGGCAATACTTCTGGATGTTAAACCTGTCACACTCAAACAGTCTGCATCCTCAGAGCTCCATTACTGTGGCTTGAGGGAAGAGTCATCAGGGCTGCAGGAGGGAGAAAATGTTGATATGTGTATTGTGGGGTGAAGTATTGAAAAGTTCTGATTCTCCCCACCACATTCTTGCTCCTCTTGCTGACATCCTCTCTGTAGAGGCCCTGGATCAATGGCTCACTCTGTTTCTTAATGGACTTGGATCCATACAGTGAGCAAAGGAGTTCGACGTTCAGCCACCTTCAGACCTGCCTTGTTTCTCAGCATTGACTCAGCATGGAGGGAAATCAATGAGATGCAGTGTTAGAACTTCCCCCTTGGGCTGTGTGGCCACAAGGCTACTCGGCTCCCTCCCCCAGGCAGTCGCCATTGATTCCTTACTTCCTCATTTTTATTCTTATTTCTGTGGTCTATAAAGTTTCTGTTCCTCTTTCTGCTCTCTTTTCCATGATTTAATATCAATATTCATGTTCCCCCAATCCTGATTTACCATGGCATCTAAATCAGGGACTTCACTTTAGCTGCAGTGTCCCTGAGATTAGTATGACTGATGGAAGCAGACATGTGCTAAAAATGGGGAACTGGATATGCTCCATCCCCATTGTGTCGGTATAAGATCCTGACATAATATTGGGTAGGCTTTCTCATCTGCCTGGATATTACTTCATCTGCGGCACTGCACATGTGGTGTTTTATAGTGTAGTACATGGAATTCCTTGAGTAAACAAAAGTCCAGTTGCCCCATTTTAACACTCAACGCTTTCTCTGTTCCCATTACTAAGTAGGGCTTCTGAACTGCTAGCATAGAGTGCCGGTACATGGTGCGTCTCTGTACATGTACATCTACGTGCAAATGGGTGTGCATGTCTATATCTTCCCTTGGGCATGTGTAATTATATGTGTATTTATGTATCTGTGAATGTTCATTGTGTGCACAGACCTATATGCACTTGTGCGCACAGGCTCAGGGCCGAATTAGACATGACACCATTCACACAATTGCTAATTGTGTAAATGATGTTATGTCTAGTTTGAACCTCATACTGTATGCTTGTCTGTCTATATTCATACATATCAAGCTCCCTCTTTCTGAGTCATAGGGGTGCTATTAGAATAAAGGCGAAGGAAAGCAGGAGCAGCAGGAGGCATATAGAGAGAAGTGCATTATGCCTTTCCCCAGATTTCATTTGACAGATAACAGAAAAATACTCCTCTCTCTCTGTTGTGCTGGGTGGTTGTGGTTTTTTGCAGGCAGGAGAAAGCAAGTAATATTTCTCCATCTTACAGTAACTGCTGCTTGCTTGTGAACTCTATGGTAATGGAGGCAAGGATATCAGCATCAAAATGTTCTGGCTTATATATGATGGCTTAGTTGTCTAGTGTGTGGACTGGCCTCTCAATGTATACGCACATGTGGTTGGACACTGCACAAATCCTCACGTATTGCCATGTATGAATATGCATACATATACATGATTGTATCCTGCATCATTTCCTGCTTATATGTATGAAGTATGTGTATGGAAGTGTGTAAATTGGCCATTCTAAGTGTGCCCATACACATACAGCCCCTTCCTCATAAGCACAAGTGAATTTGTTGCTTATTTGTTAATGACGTTTATACACATATGTATGAGACTGACAAGGGAGACATATGGTATAGTCCTCTGACTGTATCACATCACGTCAAAACGCTTGGAAAATGAATACACTGGGGAGAGAAACGTTCCCAAATGTGGAAAGCTTGCATGTCAGAGAGAAGTCTAGGCTACATGACTTAACCTAGCCTTTCCCCTGACATCCAAGCTTTCCACATGCACGGAGATTTTGATAAGAAATAAGCTTCCAAATAAGTAATCCCTCATGTATATTCTGATGTATGCTATTTGTGTGGAAAAATGTATTCGACCCCAGCCTGAACAGCTCAGTGACTCAGGTGGGAATCTTTGACTGGACGATCCTTTCTTGCCAAGAGTACAAGCTCTCCTTACCCGTTGTTGAATACAAGTCCGAATGAATGTTAAAAAAAGGTCCCCTTTCTCCCCAAGAGGTAGCCTGAAGAATGTTTTGTCTTGACCTGAAAGGATGTAAGCAGAGCTGCTTTGGGTACATGGAGACATTTGTGAATAAGATGGTAAGCTGGAATTCTGAGGAAAGTCACTGTGCATGCCATGTGTTGGGATGAGCAGATTCATTATTATGGCTTCCCTGAGATGGGGAAATTACCCTCACTAGACATGTACAGACAATGGCAACAATCCACAAGCCATTTACTCTGTGGGTAGTTCTACTGATTTACTGCTACTGCAATTTTTTTAATGGTGGGCTTATTACAGTCAGAGGTGGAACATTGATGTCTTCCCATCAATTGTGGCTTTAATATCCCTATTAGAGATTCAAATTAGTGAATAGAGCTCATTGACTACCCTGCCATGACAAGGACCAAGTGCAGGAGAAGCTACTCAGACAAATGCTTCCAGCTATACTCTCTTTTGGTCAAAATCCTCCATGAAAGGTTTGCTTTGTGTAAAGAATTGCCTAAGTTAGATACACATAGCTTCTGCCAGGGTGAGCACCTGTCCTAGTGTCTTCTTCCTTTCAAAACCCCTTCTCTCCACCAAAAGAATGTGAATCTTAAATGCAGAATGCAATGGCAGCCTCTTAATTAGTTGTCATTGTTGTGAACATCCATCATTTTGCAGACAAATAACTTTAGTGATGAGCCCGGAATATAAAAGAATCTGGTGTTGTATGCCACCATCTACTGGGCCAATCAATAGAGGGTTCTTCACAGTTTTTGAGAGAGAGAAACCTGGCCACTAATATTTCCCAGAATGCTTCAGGCATTCTTTCACATGCCCATCTCTTTCCAAAGAGTTGAATTGCTAAGGGCAAAACTCAATCCTGCTCTTATTAGACAGCTGTCTGGCAATCTGCTGTAAGATGCTCTGCTTCTGTGGCTGGCCTGGCATCCATATCTCTCTCCATCCCCCACACCCCCTCCCTCCCTGTGTGTGTCTCTGCCTCTCTCTGTCTCTGTCTCTCATCACTTGCTGTGATTGTGAGGGACTGGGTGGTGGGGTGATTACCATCCATCTGTAGTGAGAACACATGATGCGGTGAGAACACATCACAGCATCCCAAGAACAACAAATGTTTCATCTCTTTCATTTTAACCACAACTGAAACAGTTTGCCACAACGGAAGTTACAAAGCTTTGTAACCTACAACTGGAATAGAATGCAATACTTCAAAATTAATATACACAGAGCTAGGTAACTAGATTTTTAAAAGACCTGCTATTCTAACTTCACTGTTGCTTGTTTTAGAGCTTGTTTTAGAGCCAATGACATGCAGGTTTCTTATCTTCCTTTCTTAAACCTAAATATCCATTGGAGTCAGCATCTCCCTTTTATTAGCATCATATGCTATGTCGTCAATAAGATTATCTCTTGGTTTTAAAAGATCTCTAGTGCCTGATCAGAAGCCCACTGAAGATCACAAGAGTCTGTCCTTAATCACACTGAGGTAGCAGTGTTGGAGAAGAACAGTCTGGGAGTCAGCAAATGTACAGTGCAACAGAATTTTTAGACAGCACAAAAATGTAGCCATGGATTTTTTTTTTCTTGATTAGTGTCCATGAAGCCAAAAAGTTATAGCAGTGAAGGTTTTGATTCCGTATAAAAGTTTATTGTGAACATGTTAAAGTTTGGGGTTTTGTTTTTGTTTTTTGTTTTGCTTTACATTCTTTTAAGATTCCTCTCTTTCTCTACCCACTAATGGGTCACAACATATTTCCAGCTGCAAAATCCTGGACAAAACCATCCTTAGCAGGAAGAGAAATACTCCCTACACATCCCAACTGCCTTCCCACAATGCTAGTAGACTTACATGTAAATGGAGCTCAGATCCAATAGATTAAACCTATTGTTCCAGCCTTCTACAGCAAGGGTGGGTCTGAACTGCCATCTCCTATCTGCCATATTCTCTTTTTCAAAATTATATTCAAGCACTATTTCATAGGTACATAAAAGTCACACTTATAGTGATTAAGGTTCTAAATTCAAATTTTAAAGGCTCATACGTTATGTATTGTTAACGATTTAGAGATAATAGATTCCGCCTGCACTTGAAGTTGGTTGACCATATTCTGTAAAACTCCTATAGCAAAGCTAATTTGGGGTTTGTGTGAAGAAGTAGAACTTATAACCTTGAATCCAATCATTTGCATACAGAAGAGGTAGCTTGCAAAACTGAAAATGGCTTTCCGTATGTCTGTGTTTGTGCATATACAGGTACTATTTGGAGGTCATATTTGTACCTGAAACCTGCAGATTGTCATTGAAAGAGCAGCCTGCATTGAAAAGTGAAAAGAAATGACAGCTTAGTGCTTGTTAGTCGTTAAGATACTGACAAAGCTGTTAAAAAAAGTTTGCTTTTTAGTTTGGCAGCCCTGAAATGAAAAACCTTGTTCTGTTACATATTTAATCACTATTTTGATATAATGTATAAGGCTTAAGATATATGCCAGACTGGTTTAGACATAGGTGTTGGGAAGAGGGGTGGGGATCCTTGTTGAAATTAAAAATAGCTTACAGAAAGCATACCCCTGGCCTCCACACTCTGTGAACACTCCAAACCACCAACACAGTAGCAGTCTGATCCATTTCTGACGTGCAACATGTCTCACAACTAACATCAGGACCACTCTGCAAATACTAAAGGATGCATGGTTCTTACCAAGCAGCTGAATGAAAATGTATGGTGATGTTTATCATGGGCTTCCCTTGGAATTGTTGAGGGGTTATAACTTCCTAGTGTTCCAAGATTTATAAAATGGAATGCTTTTATTCTCATGCACATAATAGGAACGTAAGAAAAGCTGTGCTAGATCAAAACAAAGGTCTATTTAGTCTAGCATTCTGTTCCCACAGTGGCCAATCAGATGCCCCAATGGGAAGCCCACAAGCAAGAGAAGGAAGCAATATCATTCTCCCACTCATGTTCTCCAGCAACTGGTATTCAGAGACACGGTGCCTTCAGTACTGGAGGTAATATGTAACCATCATGGTTAATAGCCATTGATAGCCTTATCCTGCATGAAGCTGCCTTATACTCCTGTGTCAGACCATTTGTCCATCAAGCCCAGTATTGTCTACACTGACTGGTATGGTTTTCCCATGTTCTCAGGCAGAGATCTTTCCTAACCTTGTGACCCAAGATAATTTAACCAGATATCCTAATTACTAATCCTGGGACCATTTGTGCTCTACCTTTGAGCTTTGGCACCTCTCTTCCTTGAAGAAAGTCTGAGAACACATACATTGAATTGATGCCTCATCCCATGTATCATTTAATTTTAGCTATTGTGGGGGATGTGGAGACAAGTACTATGGCTTCAGTCCTACACACCTTTATTTGGAACTATGTTCCATTGAACAAAGTGATACTTAAACATGCATGGGCTCAGGCTGCACATCACTAACATAACCAGGTGGTCAAGAGAATTGCAGAAATCGTGGGACTTGTTTTGCATAATTACAGAATGGAATCTGTTGGGATAAGGTAGGACTGACTCCAGGTTTGAGGGGCTCCTGGCAAAGTGGTGTCTGGTATGTCATCCCCCCACCCCCAGCCTTAACAGCAACAGTGGTGCAGTTGGTAGCTGTGGACTGCCCACCATTTAAAATGTCCACCATTAAAAAAATCCTACTGTGCCCTGGCCTAGTGTCACTCTGGGATGCAGTGAGGAATTTAAAATGGGTGGCTACAAGCTACCCATCACTAGGTAAACAACGAAGCAGAACAAGTCATTTATTAATGACTTGGAGGAGGAGGTGCAGGGAATGCTGATCAAATTTGCACATGACACAAAATTGGGCGGGATAGCTAATACTTTGGAAGACAGAAACAAAATTCAAAGTTATCTGGATAGACTGGAGCGCTGGGCAGAAAACAACAGAATGACATTTAATAGGGATAAATGCCAAGTTCTGCACCTAGGAAAAAGAAACCAAAGGCACAGTTACAAGATGGGGGGTACGTGGCTCAACCACACTACAAGCGAGAAGAATCTTGGAATTGTTGTCGATCACAAGCTGAATATGAGCCAACAATTGATGTGGCTGCAAAAAAGGCAAATGGTCTTTTGGGCTGCATTCATAGAAGCATCGCTTCCAAATCCCGGGAAGTACTAGTTCCCCTCTACTCAGCACTGGTTAGGCCTCATCTGGAGTACTGTGTCCAGTTCTGGGCACCACACTTAAAGAAGGATGCAGACAAACTGGAGAGGGTTCAGAGGAGGGCAACAAAGATGATCAGGGCACTGGAAACAAAGCCCTATGAAGAGAGACTGAAAGAACTGGGCATGTTTAGCCTTGAGAAGAGAAGACTGAGGGGAGATATGATAGCACTCTTCAAGTACTTGAAAGGTGGTCACAGAGAAGAAGGCCAGGATCTCTTCTTGATCATCCCAGAATGCAGGACACAGAATCATGGGCTCAAGTTACAGGAAGCCAGATGCTGGCTGAACATCAGGAAAAACTTCCTGACTGTAAGAGCAATACGACAATGGAACCAATTACCTGGGGAGGTGGTGGGCTCTCCCACACTGGAGGCCTTCAAGATGAGGCTGGACAGCCATGTGTCAGGGATGCTGTGACTTGGATTCCTGCATTGAGCAGGGGGTTGGACTCGATGGCCTTGTAGGCCCCTTCCAAACCTACTATTCTATGATTCTATATAGGTGCATAGGTGGGCCAGATCCTGACAGCACTGGTGAGCCCTTGACAGTTGCCAGAGGATGCCTGGTGCTGACGCTGGACCTTAAATGTGGTGATAGTTTCCTCACAAGTGTTGGGAGTAGCCTGTGCTCTGGATTCTGCTTCTACAACCATGTTATACAGGATTTTCAGAGTACCATTTGAAATACCCAAATGAGCAGATGAATAAACAAGTAGTCAACAATTTCAGGATATTATAGCATGGCTGAAGAAGCAGGATCCAGAGTGCAATCCCCTCCCAACACTTGATATAAACTGTAAATGGAACAGTTATCTTCCTAATGTCTGGATCTATAGAGGAATTTAGGGTAAAAGAGAGCTACTGACACAAAATGGGACTGTGGTTTCCTTAGGCCAGCGAATGGGACTTTGGTAGATTGGGCTTGGGAAGAGCTCAGAGCCAGTTTGCCCTTGACATTTTGTACTGAAGTATGCATATCTAGCTACAGCAAGCCTAAAGAATGCAGCAAACCTACATAAAGAGCAAATACACTTTATCCTTTTCATACAATGGTATGTGGGTTAGCAGGCACAGGTTGAGCATTAGAACCATTTTTGTCCAAAAAGGGATCCCTTGAGTACTGAGATCAATGCTCTAACTTATAACTGATCTAGTGTCTGGTATGAGCAGTGGGAGAGCCAAGGTATTTCTGGATAACACCAAAGTATTCAGGATGGTAAAATCCCAGCCAAATGTAAAGAGCATCAAAAAGATCTCTTCAGATGGAGCAAAATGACACATGCAATTTGGTATCAGCAAGCATAAAATTATCACACATATATGTGATAGAATCCTAACTTCATATATTTGCTGGCAGAACAGGCTTTAACTAGCCAGGAAAAAGATCTCAGGGTCATAGTGGAGAAAGTATCGATCCTGTGTGCTGTGGACATGACAAAAGCAAATTCAGTCAGTGTTTGGAATTATTATGGAAAGTGGTTGAAATAAAACAAGTATATAATAACATCTAAGGTAGATTATCTGTGATACTAATACATTTAGAGTACTGTTACTCAGCTCAAAAAAGATATCGCAGAACTGCAAAAGGCAATTAAAATGATCAAGGGGCTGGAGCACTTCCCCTATGAGGGAAAGCTAAATGGTGTGGGGCTCTTTTAGTTTGTTGTGGGGGAGAGAGATGGCTGAGAGGACACAATGGAACTGGGATGGGCAACTTTGGGCGGTTTGGGGGGCATTTTTGCCCCCTGCCCCCCCTGCACTCCATAGAGTGCTGTACAGTCTGCAGGGTACCCACCCAAAAAGGAAAAAATTCAGCAGCGAACTGCTCCATAATGCTACAGAGTGCTATAAGGGCTAAATTTAGCTTGTTTCCAAGCTAAATTTAGTTCTCTCGGTGGTCTATAGCCACTATAGATATTTTTAAAGTTTTTCTTTTAATTGCAGGGCTCAGCAGAGTTTGGTGAGGGCTGTGTGTTGCCCACCCATGCAACAGAAGTTTATAAAACCAAACAGTATGAACGTAGTGGATAGGGAGATAATTTTTTTCTTACCTCCACCTGTTTTGGTTTATTGAAGTCCAAGTACATATATTGCAACATGAGAAAGTGAATTAAAAAACAAACTTGGATAAGCTAGCATGTAAGAAAAATGAATAGAGTTGTAGCCTAAATGACTTAAAAGACATATAACATGATTATTTTCATAAGTCAGTAACCATGCCAGCAAAATGGCTGCAGTATTCTATGCTTGGAAGGGGAAAACACAGAACCCAGAAAATATAAAAACTGTAAAAAGCAACAGACACACCAGCGTCCCTGGAAATTCTACCAGTTCTTTCCCCCGCCCTCCATCAGGAGCCAGCTGGCAATGATGCCCATATGCAATGTGGACGCAGAGGGTGCCAAGCTGTGCAGGCCAAGCTGTGGCTATGTCTGTCACACCACCATGCCCCCAACACACATAAAATGGAGAACTAGGCAGCAGACACAGGTATAACCAAGGGAGCTCTGGTGCTGTTTGCTAAAGCAGGCACAAACAAGCTCAAGAGAGTGCTGGTTTGATTCCACATAGAAGGAAACATTTTTCCTCCCCCACCAACCCCCAAAGGAAGAAAGACATAAAACCAGGCTTCAGCAGTAAACAAGGGAACTCTGTGGTACAGTCTGCAAAGCAGGTACACTACAAATACACAAATATGCTCCCAGGGTTGTGGATTCAAATCCACATGGGAACTTTTGTTCCCTTTTCATTCTTTATTGCAGGGGTAGAGAACCTTTATTGATCTGGGGACCAGGTTGCCCCTCCCAAACCAATCTGGTGGACTGGATGATGATGGGGGTGGTGCCTCCAGGCACAGGCCAAGTCAGTCACATCCGATTGGGGTGGTGAGCAAAGGGTCACTCAGCTGGCAGCCAGAGAAGCAGTTCCTACAGGTGCCGGCCAAGGTGATCACCTCCACACAGCACTCAATTGGGATGGTGAGCAGCACAGGAAGGGACATCCTGGGGATTTCGCTCTCTGTGGAGAGGGGAGGCAGGGCCTTGGGAGGGAAACTTCCTACAGGCTGGAGGTCCCCCATCCCTGCTTTATTTTAAGGAGGATGGTCAGTAGAGTTTCAGAGATACAAATGCAGACATGCTCCCAGAGTCACTGGTTTAAATACCCCAAGGGGAAAACATGGTACGCACACACACACACACACACACACACCCTGATATTGGCGGTGGGGTGGGGGGAAAACAACAAAGGGGAAGTGGGCAAGAAGCACAGGGCTCCTGAGCATCAGAGGTCTCACCACGGGAATGTCCCCTGAGCTGTCTGTCATACAGCATGCCAAGGTGCAGGAGCCTGCAAGGTGCAAGAAGGTTGGCAATCCCTCCAGAAACAGCCTGTTGGAAATCCACCTGTGGAGAGCAAAATGAGCAACAATAGGTAGTTGGAAGGCATAGTCCCTGGAGCTGAATGATTGTGATCATACTTAACCCTTCTTCTTCTTCTTCTTCTTCTTCTTCTTCTTCTTCTTCTTCTTCTTCTTCTTCTTCTTCTTCTTCTTCTTCTTCAGGGTTTGCAGTGGGACTCTGGGTGTGCAGGTACAGCTGCTTCTGCTCTGCACATCTGGGCTGAGATCCTGTGAGGCAAAAGTGCTTAGAAATCTCTGGCCATCAGTGGCAAAGGTTGGAATGGAGTGTGTGTGTGCGGGGGGTGGGTGGCATTACATTTGTGGAATGCTTCCCCTGTGTGGAAGAAGCACTGCTTCCTGCTGCTGGGAGGGAAGAGTGGTGGTGAAATACAGGTAAGGCAAAATACAATTTTCACACCTGGCAAAGCGGGGAGGAGATAAGACGCTGAACTGCAGACTGGAAGGTCGGCAGGTCAGCAGTTCGAGACCCGAGTGCCGCGTGACGGAGTGAGCTCCCGTCTTCAGTCCCAGCTCCTGCCAACCTAGCAGTTCGAAAGCAAGAAATTGCAAGTAGATAAATAGGTACCGCCTCAGCGGGAAAGGTAACAGCGTTCCGTGCACCTCGGTGTTCAGTCATGCCGGCCACATGACCACGGAAGCGTCTTCGGACAGCGCTGGCTCTTCGGCTTAGAAACGGGGATGAGCACCGCACCCCAGAGTCGGACACGACTGGTTGGGGACACCTTTACCTTTTTTTTTACACAGCAGTTACACTTTGTAGCATGTGTTTCCCCCTTCCTTTGCTTAGCTGTGTGGGGTGCTCTATCCTAGCAACCTGTTGTTGACGTGGAGTGATGTTGGGTGTTTATGTCTGGAGTAAGACTTCTAGGCGGAGAAAATGTTAGCCATGTGCTCATGTTCCCATGGGTGCTGTGAGGCCAGCATTCTCTTTTTGTGCAAAGTGCCATTGGTCTATAGTTTCTCTGGCAAGAGTTTCACCTGCTAAGCTCTAAGAGTGCCCAAGAGAGGGCCAGGGAGATACAGACCCAGGCTCTCCTCCCCCCACCCCGGTCATCTTGAGTTATGCTCTCCCCGAGTGGGAGATACAGATATATATAAATACACACACATGCGCGTGCGCACACACGCACACACACACTGGTGGCTGTGTGCTGTGATTGGATGTTGTGTTATATCGTATGCTCTGTCACAGTGATGTGACCATCGATGTGGGGATGGCTTTTAAAATATTTTCCCCTCCCACTGAAGTCAATGTGAAGTTGCACCGTTGATGAGGGTGTGGCAGTGGACTGGAGGGGTATAAGATACGGTGTGAGTGTGCTCCTCCCCTGGCCTGCCCTTATGCCACGTATGACTCTGCTGCCCCATCTCAGCTTTTCCACTAGCATATTTGGGCTGTTCTGCCAGCATATCTGGCTTGGTGGTGGCATGTATTGCATTCCACTGGCATAGCAGGGCTTCCACCTAATCCTACAGCTCCCTCAGCTGGCAGATCTTGAGCATAATAGTATTGCACCATAACAGTATCTTTTCAAAAGGTAAACGAGATCATGGTGGATAAATCCCCAACACCACTCTGTTGATGTTGGACAGCATTCCCCAACCTGGTATCCTCCCAGTGTGTTGGACTGCAACTCCCATAATCTCCATCCAGCATGGCCAATGGGATGGTGTCCCACAGCTCTTAGGCCAGGAGTAGGCAACTCCAGATGTTTTAGCCTACAACTCCCATCATCCCTCACCATAGTCAGCTATGCTGACTAGGGCTGATGGAGTTATAGACCTGGGGGGTGTCTCCATGACAACAGAAGTAGAAGCCAATGGTGGCTTACCCAGATTTTTCAAGGCTTTGGTCCATGCAGGGCTCCACGAATGAGTGCACCACACCATTCTAAGTCCCTTCACAGGAACATACTTCTGAGTGGGGTGGGGGGATTGGAGTGAACTTCATCAGACTGGCAGTGGCTGATCAACAAATGCAAGAGGCTTCGGGTCCTTCCTTACAGCTGACAAAGCTGCGAATGATAGCAGCTTCACATTAATTGCCCTAAAGCAAACATTAAAGAAACACAGGTGCAGCCTTCTTTCTCCCCTGAAGTTCCCAATGCTCGAACAATCGACACTTCGAAGCTTTGCATTAATTATTTCCTTATAGCTGAGAAAGCAGTTCTGACACAGTGCTTCACAGCCTTGAAGAGAGTTAACCCTCTGAATACTTGAGAAGCACCATAGCTCCAACCAGCCCCATTTCTAATCCCTTTTCTTCATTCTGCTGAAGCTCCCAATGCTGCAGAGGATCAAAGCTGTGAATTAATTACTTCCGAAAAGCAAAGAAGCAAACATCAAAAACATGCAGCTTCGACATTAAGGTTCCTAAATGTGTTATTTCGATGCACGGGAATCTCAGTAACTTCTGGAGTGAGTATTTCAGGAACAAGCCTCATTGACCACAATGGAAGTTACTTCTGAGCAGACGCACATATGTTTGTGCTGGGAAATACAGGGATGGGAAACCAGCCCCCTTTCTATCTTGATGAAGCACAGGGTCGAAGGTGCGAATTAGTTACTTCTGAATGGCAATAAAGCAAACAACAGAGAATCACAGCTCCAACATAGCGCTTAGGGAATTAGTGCTTTAAAATGTGCTATTTCGATTGAAGGGGATCTCTGTAAATTCTGAAGTGTGCATTCAGGGGACAAGCCTCATTGACCACAATAGAAATTACTTCTGAGTAGACACTAATTGATTTGTGCTGGGAAACACAGGGACAGGAAACACAAGGACAGGAAATACCCCTTGACCAGGGTCACGGTGAAAGGCACACCCCTGGGCAGGGCTAGCATACCCGAGGTCAATGCGGGGGCTGGGGCACACAACAACTATACCATGGAGAACCCGACTTAAGGAAAAGAACCAGACTTAAAGTAGTCTCAGGAAATCTGGTTTTTCGGCGAAAAGCTCCAGGGTAGCTGCTGGATGGCCACAACATCATGTGCCCTGAACAACCTCAAAACAGAGCCAGCTCACACCAAATCAACCCTGGAGACCCCCCCCCCAAATCTGGAGTGCCACAGATTGCCTACCAGTACTTTAGGCTATCGTGGACTCCCCTCTCCACAGGCAGAGGCCTCCTTGTTGCAGTGCTGAAGACCTCCCCCGTCATTACTCCTCCACCATCTACCAGCAGTAGTAGTATTATTAGAAGTAGCATTAATATTAATTTCATTTCTATACCACCTAGGGGGCATGTTGGGGGTAGATCAAAGAAGGCCTTCAAGCCTCAGGATCCAAAGCCCTCCTGTTCCCCCAACATGCCCCCAAATTATCCCAGAAACTGTGCTAGCCCTGGAATTGATGTACTTAGTTTCCCCTTCCATTGATATCAATGGGAGGGTGAGTTTTTTTAAAGGGGCCACACTGGTGAAAATTCCAAGATAAGCTCCCTCCGCCCCCAGCTACAATGAGCTAGCAGGCCATAAGACATGACAAAAGCTACAGCCCATACTTTCTCCTTCACCTGCCACAGGATTGCTTTGTCCTACGTTTGATCATTTGCTTAAGGTTTCCTTAACTAAGAGATGGCTCTATTGAATACAAACTGCTGGGAACCAATGGGACAGCACAGCAATCAGCTACAAAATCCTACTTGTGAGTTTCCAAAAAGCAGCTGGTTAGCCCCTTTTGGATACACCTTGATGGACTAGTTGGACCATTTGGTACAGCAAGGCAATTCTTATATTGTTCCCTGGTGTGCCCAGGTCATGGCTAACCACATCTGCATTGTCCCTTGTTCTTGCTCATGTACAATGTGCCATACTTTAAAAGGCAGTTTCACCTCTGGCATCTCACCCTGATGTTGCATGCAATGAGCTGAACTGTCTTCAATGAGTATTTGTGGCTCTGAATTCTTTATTTCCTCAAAGACTTCACCATTTTCTTAATGGGGAGAAGCAACCATCTTCCTTTTGATCCTTCTGAATTGCTAAATAGAGCAAAATGAGGCACAGGGGGCATGGGGGAAGTTATACAAAAGTTTTAGCCAGCCAAAGATGCTAAGAGCACGAGAGGTGAGACAGGCAGGACATGAAAGGGCGGCATTTGAAATGAAGGTATGGGAAGAGCCAGCAAAAGTACGAAGTGTGGCAGAATTAATGGGGGCAGGAAATGAACAAGAAAGAGTGCTGACTAAAAAATATGCAGCTAAGGATGTATTCAGCAGAGGCTAGATTTAGAAGGGTTTGATCATTGTCTCTTTTCATCTGCTAGATAGATGGATTTGTTGGGGGTATTTGGGAGGGCCATGGTGATTTTTGCTCTGTGTATGGTGGTTGGACCAGATGAGTTCTCTGATCCTTTCCAGGCCTACAGTTTTAGTGCAGTCACCAGTACCACACTGCAGTTACCCTGGGATGCTGCCTAAGACTAGCTGCCTTGCAACCTTAGTATGAGGAGGAATATAAGAAAACATCTGCAGGAAAGGATTCTGGGATGTTTTGGAGAAAGGATACGCTCTTGACTATGGAGCCAAAGTGGCTGCATAACGCTGAGGCAGCTGAATGGTGGTGGTAGGCAGTAGAAGTCAGGGGGAGGGGGAGGATAAGATATGGAAGGGGCTGAAGACCTCACTCACAACTAAGGTCAGCGCTGAGGCAGCACAGAAGTGAGTAGAGCTGCCCAGTTTTCCACTTCGCTTCCTCCAGTCTGAAGGTGGAAATGCTGCTCCCACACTGGTTTCAGGACCTGTTGCCACAACTGTTTTCCAGATTATGCATTAAGTGTGACTAGATCAGGGATGGGGAACATGTGGCCCTCCAGATGCTGTTGGATGACAACTCCCATCATCCTTCAGCATTGGCTATGCTGACTAGGGCTGATAGGAGCTGCAGTCCAATAACATCTGGAGAGCCACACATTCCCCACCCCTGGACTAGACAATGATAGTGAGGCCACACCAGTGCCATCCCCTGCCCCCCTCGGCTTTCCTGAGCAGTGACTTACAGGATACAGCATACAGGCAATTACTCTCTAGGGCTGGGGCCTTCAACACGGTGCCCATGGACACCACTCTTGGTGCCCACCAGGCTCCCTGCCCTTTCTGGCTTCTATTTCTTAAGTTGTTTTTAAATTTAAACCAATGAGCTGGGTGCTGCCGTGCTGCAAAGAGAAGTGCTGCCCTCCAGTGCCATCTTGATTTGGGTTCAAAAGAGTGCCTTTGTGTTCTGGAGCTTGGATCTGCCCTGTACTTGGGTTCTTGGGGAAGGTACTTTTTCTTTCAGTCTCTCCAGTTTCCCTTGTGACTGGCCATGCCCACCGGAGCAGCCATTTAGGAATGGGCAAGCCCCCTCCCCATGGCAGCAAGGTCACGGGAGTGCCCAGGACACACTCTCAACATTCCAAATGTGCCCACTGACCCAAAAAGGTTGGAGACCCCTGCCCTAGGGAGGGGGAATCCTGTGGGTACACTGAATACTCACATTACAGAGGAGCCTGGCGCCTTTATCTTTTATGATGTTCCCCATAGGTACTGCTCATAGAAGGGCCCAGGAGGGGATTATTTGACTAAAGTTGAGGCGTCAGGGCTGGGGCTTGTGGATTTTATAAAAGTCCCCTGCACACCTTTCCCCTCATAATTCAAACACTGGGTACACATTTGATTTTGCACTTATCAGCACAATCAGATTCAGTTGTGCGTTGTGCAATTGTTTTCGTATTGTGCGAATCAACCCAAAGAAGAAGGCACAGAAAGAAATTCCTGACCTGAGAAAAACAGTACCTACTTCACATGTAGAGTTAATATGAAGTCCTCTGAGCCTTCCTATGATATTTTGGGAGGTGTCCATTCCTGCTGGACAGGACATCTTTGCGAGAGAACAGCTTGCATCTCGAGGCCAGGGAAATCAAGCGATGGTGTTCCATACCAAGAAGCAGAGCCCCTCATGTGATAGATATCATGCTTCTGACATGGTTAGAAGCAAACAGGAGAATGGAGCCCTAACATCTAAAGGTGAGAGCCAGCCAGCACGGTCATTGTTTCTTCTCATTAACAAGGTGGCAGTGCCTGTGGGCTTGTGAGTGCCACTCTGCCCCAGGGAAATGCAGACATTCCAGGCACATTCATCTGGGAACGTGATGGGCATCCTGTTTGGGAAAGGTCAGGATTCATCCCCAATAGCAATGACATGTGATAATTCAGGAATATTTTGTGCTCTGGCTGATAAAATATTAAAATCCTCCAGCCTGGATGGAAAAATATTTATCTCCCCATGTGTTTACCTTGGTTCCTTGTTATTACAAAACAACGACAAGAAGGCCTGAAATATTTATGCCAGGCTGCATCAGTAGAGAGGGTTGCAATCTGACTGAGATTCCAAAAGGCAACCTTGTCAGCTGGTAGAGAGTCTTGTGAAATGACTGCTGGTGCCACCGAAGGACACCAAAGAAAGAAACTGGAAAAGACAAGGAGACGACTGAGGCCCCATTTCTCACGTTCATTCTTGACTTGCTGAAGCAGAGGTGGGGAACTCCTTTCAGCCCAAGGGTAAAATTCAGTTGCAGAGAAGCTCCTGGGAAGGGGGGAACATTCCAGTGGTGGGCAGGGATGAAGGCAAAGAGGATGGGGCCAACATACAAAACATACCAGTAGGCGGTAGCTTAAAGCTCTCACTACCGGTAACTAAGCCTTAGGAGAGGCATTTCAGACTTTTCGTATGGAAAGAAGAAACTGCACAAAAGCCAGGAAACACCAAGCGATCAGTGGCTGGGGGAAAGGGGGTGGGACCAGGAAAAGGGGGCAGGACCATCTGGGGAACAAGGGAGGGCCAGATTGGAACCACAGGAAGGCCGGATATGGCCTCCAGATGTGAGCTTTCTCACCCCTGTGCAAAAGTCACCTTGAAGTGACTTTTCTCTGTCATTCTCCTATGGCAAGCCTTCCTTCCCAATTTGCCCTCAAGCAGTGAGAACCGGTATTTGTTGTTGTTCAGTCGTTCAGTCGTGTCCGACTCTTCGTGACCCCATGGACCATAGCACGCCAGGCCTTCCTGTCCTGCGCTCTCTCCCGGAGCGTGCTCAAGTTCATATTCATTGCATCCGTGATGCTATCTAGCCATCTCATCCTCTGCCATCCCCTTCTCCTTTTGCCTTCAGTCTTTCCCAGCATCAGGGTCTTTTCCAGGGAGTTTTCTCTTCGCATTAGGTGGCCAAAATATTTGAGCTTCAGCTTCAGTATCTGTCCTTCCAATGAGCACTCAGGGTTGATTTCCTTTAGGATGGACTGATTTGACCTCCTTGCAGTCCAGGGCACTCGTAAGAGTCTTCTCCAGCACCACAGTTCGAAAGCATCAATTCTTCGGCGCTCAGCCTTCCTTATAGTCCAGCTCTCACAGCCATACATTACTACTGGGAAAACCATAGCTTTGATTAGACGGACCTTTGTCGGCAAGGTGATGTCTCTGCTTCTTACTATGCTGTCTAGGTTGGCCATAGCTTTCCTCCCAAGGAGCAAGCGTCTTTTAATTTCATGGCTACAGTCACCGTCTGCGGTGATCTTGGAACCCAAGAAAGTAAAATCTGTCACTGCTTCCATTTCTTCCCCTTCCATATGCCAGGAAGTGATGGGGCCAGATGCCATGATCTTAGTTTTTTTAATGTTGAGTTTCAAACCAGCTTTTGCACTCTCCTCTTTCACCCTCAACAAGAGGCTCTTGAGATCCTCTTCGCTTTCTGCCATTAGGGTGGTATCGTCTGCATATCGGAGGTTGTTGATAATTCTCCCAGCAATCTTAATTCCGACCTCTGATTCATCCAACCCGGCATTTCTCATGATGTACTCTGCATATAAGTTAAATAAGCAGGGTGACAATATGCAGCCTTGTCGTACTCCTTTCCCAATTTTGAACCAATCGGTTGTTCCATGTCTGGTTCTTACTGTTGCTTCTTGACCCTCGTACAGGTTTCTCAGGAGACAGGTAAGGTGGTCTGGTACTCCCAGAGAACCGGTATACCAGCACTTTAGTATTCAGTGATAGGCGATGTACCAAACATCAGCATGTAAGTTTGCATTCACACAGCCCGACGCATGTATGACATGAAATGTACGTGGGGGTGGAGGTGCAGGGGGACTCCAGCATGTGTCTGTCCTACAGCTCTGGATGGCAAATGGTTAGGGAGGTTCTTCTTGTCTAGTGCAGCATGTGGTACTAAGCAATATATGGAGTAAGTGGAATGCACTGTATCATATTTTACTGACGTGGAGCTGAGGAGCCTGAGAATCACAGAGCACCAGAGACAGTGCTCAGTAATGTGTATACACACAGAGAGTGTATACTCTGTGTATACACGGAGTATACACTCTCTGTATACTCTGTATACTACCCCACTCCACCCTTATCACACAGAGTGCCTTGTTGACATCAGAGAGACAGTGCACAAATGTGTCTTTGAGGAACAGGCCCTGCATATGACAGATGAGATAACATATGTGGATACAGCAGGAAGAGGACAAGGGAATAATATTTATTCAGCAACTGACACGCGAAGATCTCCAACCAGCAGCTGCCTAAGCTGTTTGCAGCTCTGGTCTCTAGCTCACTCTTGGAAGCTGATTTGGAAAGCAAATTAGGAGAATAGGGCTGGCCTAGGGACCCAAGAAAGGTCATCTTTGGGGAAACACTGCTGGGAGAAAATAGCTCTAAGCTGATGCTTGATCTCATTCGGCAGTTTTGTGATCTGCCAGGCGAGTGGCAAACTGCAGCAGCTCCGCTATCTTTTCATCTGCCCAGCGTCCATATCCCTCATCTCCCAAGCACAAGATGAAAGCTGGCAGGGCTGGAAATGATAGGTTCTGAATCCCTACACACACCAGAAATACAGTCATTTCTAACAGGTTCCAAGTAGATTTCTATTCAGTCAGAAATTTTCCCCACCTGCCTGCTTGATTCTGACACCAGCTATCTCTCCTCCCACTATATCACATCTACAATGAATTTAGCATCTGTGTGGTAACATTGCAACTTAGCCACACACACCCCCATCCTGTTCGTCATCTCTCTGCTCTGTCTTCCCTTTCATCACATCTGAATGGCTCTCCCTCAGCCCTGTATTTTCCAATCCCCATTCACCATTCTACCTCCCCCATGCAGTTTCTATCAACCTTCACATTCTCCACGTGCATCATCATTTCCCATGTGCTCCCTTCTCCAATATTCCCTTCGTAGATCTTCCATCAATTCCAGTTCCAATCCAGCAATGCCTTGCTATAAGTATTTTGCAATCTTACATCTTCTCCTATTTCTTTCGACTGAGGGCTGGTTCACACATTAATTTCTGCCATTTTCCTTCCTCTCATGTACAGCATCTCATCATTTGCCCCAAATAAGGCATGCACCAGGAATTAATGGGCCTGAGCTGCAGCAATTTCCAGGATTCTTGGAAGTGCCAACGTTTCCTTTATTTATTGAATTGCACTTATAGCCCCTCCCCCTATTTCAAGACCTCAGAGCAGGTTCATATGTTAATTATCCTACCCATCCTTTCTTTTCCTTGGCCACCAAAAGGTAGTTTGCATAAAAGTGTCTTACACTTCTTCAAAAGACACATGAACTTGATGCGGTGAGCCTCTTTGGGAAGAGAATTCTAAAGTTGGGGGACAGCCACAAAGGATGCCGCTCTGCCTGCCGTTGTTCTGACTTCACTTGTCCACGGTAAGAGCATGCCCAGCTGATTTTGTCGTCAACATGTTGGAATAAAGGGATGGAGTTTGTCCCTTGGCTATGTGGGCTCAGTGACATCAAAATGCCAATATCAACCATCAAATGTAACATCAAAATGGTCCCTAGTGAACATATCACAACATTCTCTTAACACACGTGACTGTATCAAGTTTTGAGGTTTATTGTTATATTGCAGTGCTGGATGAAGCTCTCTTTTCACCAAGGGTTGCAAAATGCTGCAAGAATTTTGAGATTATTAGCTCCATAGTTTCAGCAGCAGAAACCAGGATATAGAGAGATATCATGGTTGAACCCAAAATCACAACCACACACAAAGAAACAGTTTAGATTCCTCTGTTTTAGCTATTTGGATTCCTTGTTCTTCAGTAACTCTACCCTCTCGAATTAGGAAGTCTCTACACAGTACAAACTCAAACCAGTTGCTAACATTTGAGCCCTTGGTACCATAGGTCTGGAAGAGAGCTAGCATTACTACATGAAACTACCATTCCCAGGGTCCCTTGAGGAAAGCCCTAAGAACAACCTGATTTAAAAGCAGTTTGGCTTTGCACTGTATTTTGGGGACCTCACCCAGACACTGTATGTAGAATTCATTCTGGCATTAATATGGTCCAAGAGACTGTGTGGTATAGTGGTTAGAGTGTTGGACTGAGGCGACCTGGGTTCTAGCCCCCAGCTCACTGGCTGGCTGTGGGCCAGGCACTGACTCTTAGCCTAACCCATCAGGGTTATTGTGAGGTTAAAATGGAGAGGAAGAGGAGTAGGATCATTTACACCACCTTCAGCTCCTTGGAGGAAAGCCGGCATATAAATGTAACAAACCCATGTCTTTTTTGTAGTGGGTCGGGGTTCAATTCACCATTTCCAAGTGGAGACACAGACATGTGAGCATACATGCATTGCTTGCAGGGCTGTATTACATGAATGTTGAGGGGGGCTTGATGGAGAAAGCACTTTAATACCAGTTTCAGTGGGTGGGTACTGAAGTAGGAATCTCTAACAGGGCATGCTGAAAGGCAGCCGGCATGGTGCTCAAGCGATAGCAGCAACACACATGCACACGCCACACGCACACCCTCTCGCACACAGGGTTTCCTTTTAATTTAATTTTACAGTTGATTAGTCACCACCAGAGTCAAAGGGGCAGCAATATTGCCTGTGCGTTGTGCAGGCTGGTTGTTCGGATGAGTTCGTGTTCCCAGCAAACTGGCTGGGAATAAATACAACTCTTCTGTTGCAGAGGTTAGGGTGAAAAGTCACTGCAGAATTAGACTAATGCAAAGGGGGTGGGGAGCATGGCTGAGTACCTTATCATGAGGCAACCAAAATTCCTTGGACTGTTGCTGAGCATAGAAGAGAGAGAGCAGAGAACAGAGCCAGTTTCTGGTTGAAAGGAGAAGGAATATATGGCTTCAAAAAATAGATGTTATATGTAAAGAAAACAGATGTTACTTAGTTATTACATTTTTGTCCCACTCTTCCTCCAAGGAACTCAGGGTGATAAACATGTTTTTTTCCATCCCATTTTATCCTCCCAACAACCACGTGAGCTAGACAAGAGAATGAACTTGCCCAAGTGAACTTGAAGTGAACTTGCCCAAGTTCACCCATCAAGCTTCATGGCTGAGCAGGGATTGGAACCCAGGTCTCCCTGATCCTAGCCCAGCTTTATAACCACTGCACCATGCCAAGATGACTTTCTGTGTTGCCTGTAACTGAGCCCTTGCATCTCCTCAGTGGAGCCTGCTAACTGCAGAGCTCCACTTCTGGAGTGGGGTGCAAGGTTCTGGAAGGGCCGGTGCTCAGGTTCGAAGCCTCCCATTTGAGACATAACTAAGTGCCCTTGGAATATTCTGTCTGCCTCCCCTGAAAGTGAGCTGACTTGGATTGGGCGGGGGGCACATTCCAACCTAGTTAGGCATAAGAACATCTACCTCAGCAATGCTATGTACACCCAGGCATTCAGTGGGGAAAGAGGGATGGGTAGGATTTCTTGTGTAGCACCAAGCTCAAGTAGAGGTGCAGGGAGGGGGACTAGCCTTGGTCTATAGGGATTCTGTCCCCCTTCAGATACCCTAACTGTCAGCCAGTTTTGAGTGCCATACCTGGTGTTGGGCAACCAAGACAGGAGAGAGATCCTGTTGGTGTACCGCCCACTCTGCTGCCTAACAGTCTCCCTGCCTGAGCCGACGGAGGCTTTTTTCACATGGAGCTTTTATCCTGCGATTGAGATTGCTCCTTCACGGAAGCTTGCAGGCTCTTTACATGAAGCCCCGACCCTCCAGGGTGTCACCTGCACTAAATGCCCTGTGTTCCGTTTTTAAATTAAAAGCTATCAAATTACCCCGTTGCGTTCTGCTTGAGTTCCCTCTGAGGAAAAGCGGCAAGAAGAGGAGCAAGATCAGTGAAAGATAACGGAAAACTCAGGTACCGGGAGAAGGAGGGGGAGAAGGGAGGGGGGAAAGGAAGCAGGTGAAGAAAGGAGTCATTGTGATCCTGCATTTAAAACAGAAGCAGAAAGCCCCATTTTAAATGCAGGGTTTTAGGCTGGTGTAGAGATGCCCTGAGGTGGTCTCAAGCATGATGTTGAGAACTCCAAAGCTTCTGGTTTGGGGGGACTTTAATATTCATGCTGAGGCTACTTTGTCAGGAGCAGCTCTGGATTTCATGGCCGCCATGTCAAGCATGGGCCTGTCTCAAATAATATCTTGCCCAACACATGTGGCAGGACACACTTTGGACCTGGTTTTCCATGCTGGATTGGGAGAAAATGTTCTGCAGGTGGGGGAGCCAGTGGTGACTCCTTTGGCATGGACAGATCACTATCTGATGTTTTGACTTCAGGCCACCTGTAACTTCTGCAGGGGTGGGGAACCAAATTTGATGGTCTGCCCCTGAATCCAGATGAGGTTTTTAGATCTCTTGGGGATTTTCCTGCAGGCTTAGCTGACAGTCCTACCACGGTCCTGGTCACTGCTAGGAATGAGGAGATGACTTGGACTATCGATATGATCGCTCCCAAACATCCTTGACCTAGTCAGCTCCTTGGTATTCTGAGGAGTTGAGGGCAAGGAAACAACTGTGTCAACCATCAGAGCACAAATGGTGGAAAACTCAGAACAAATCCAATTGAACACAGGTAAGGAACCACTTGCGATCTTATTCTGTGGCAGTGATGGCAGAGAAGAAATCCTACTTCTCCACCACTATTGCATCTGCTCACTGTCATCCAGCAGAGTTCTTTCATGTGGTTCAAGGCCTCTTGGGTTTAGGCCTTGAAACACAAGAACTCAAACCCTCAAAGACCCTCTGTGAACAACTTTCCAGACACTTTGCAGATAAAATCACTCATATTCATGCTGACTTGGATGCCATTGTTTTGACAGAGTCTGATATGGAGAGGGCTGATGCATCATCTAGTTATGCTATGGATACCTTTCTGCTTGTGCAACCTGAGGACATGGACAAACTGCTTGGAGGACTGAGGCCTGCTACTTGCCCTTTAGATCCTTGCCCATCCTGGCTTGTGAAATCTGCTAGAGCTGGGCTGGATATCTAGACCTCGCAGGTGGTAAATGCCTCCTTGAGGGACAGTGAGGTCCCTGCAGCTTTGAAAGAAGCAGTGGTGAGGCCTTTGTTGAAGAAACCAAATTTAGGTCCTATGGTTTCGGATAACTACCACTCTGTGTCAAATTTGCCATTCTTGGGCAAGGTGCTGGAGTGTGTGATGGCCTCGCAACTCCAAGCTGTTTTGGATGAAACTGATTAATTAGATCAATTCCAATCAGGTTTCAGGGCTGTTTATGGGACAGAAACAGCCTTGGCCACCCTGGCTGATGACTTACGCTGGGAAATGGATGCAGGGAGTGCAACCCTGTTGGTTCTTCCAGCAGCTTTCGATACCATTCCCCATGGTATCCTTCTGGATCATTTATCTGGATTGGGCTTGGGAGGGATGGTTTTAAAGTGGTGCCAGTCCTTCCTGGAGGAGCAGTCTCAGAAGGTGGTGCTGTGGGATTTCTGTTCCACCCCATGGCCATTAGTCTGTGGGGTGCTGCAAGGTTTTATCTTATCCTCCATGCTTTAACATCTACATGAAACTGCTAGGGGAAGTCATCACAAGGTTTCGGCTGAAATGTCATCAGTATGTGGATGATACTCAGCTCTGCCTCTTGTTTCCATCTGCGCATTCCAGGGAGGCTGTGGAACTCTTGAACCAGTGTCTGGAGGCTGTTTTGGGATGGATGAGGGTGAACAAGCTGAAACTTAATCCAGACAAGATGGAGGTACTGTGGGTTGAAAAACCAACTACTTTGGATGGAGGTTTACAACTGGTCTTAGATGGGGTTGCACTTCCCCTAAAAGATCAAGTGCACAGTCGAGGATTCCTCCTGTACTCTGAGCTAACTGGGGAAGCCCAGGTGGCTGCAATGTCCAGGAGTGCTTTTTACCAGCTTAGACTGGTACACCAGCTGCGGCCCTATCTGGAGAGGGTGGACCTTGCCTCAGGTATCCACACAGTAGTGACATCCAGGCTGGACTACTGTAATGCGCTATATGTGGGGCTGCCTTTGAAGACAGTTCAGAAACTCCAGCTCATGCAGAATGTGGCTGCCCGAGTATTGGTGGGGGCGAGGCGACTCGATCACATAATGCCTATACTGCACCAGCTGCACTGGTTACCAGTGTGTTTCTAAGCCCAATTCAAAATGCTGTTTTTGATCTTTAAAGCCTTAAATGGTTTGGGACCAAGTTACTTGAAGGATTGCCTTCACTCATATCAGCCTGCCCACACTTTAAGATGAGAAAGAGAGGCCCTTCTCATTTGTCCACTGGTGAGAGCAGTCAAGTGGGTGATCACATGTGAGAGGGCCTTCTCTGCAGTGGCCCCACACCTTTGGAACAAGTTGCCATTGGAGGTCTGCCATGCGCCATCATTGCAGGCTTTTAAGAAGGCGTTGAAAACATATTATTTTACTGTGGCCTTCTCTTGATATGACTGTTATTGTTTCTGTTACTGCCATTATCGTTGTTGCTAGTTTTATTGCTGGCTTTTATTGTTGGCTTTTATTGTTGTTTGTATTGTTTTTATGTTTTTATTGCTTTTAATATTAAATGTTTTAGTATATGTTTTAATGTATTTTATTGCTATAAGCTACCTTGGGAGGGCTTCTGCCCTGAAAGGTGGCCAAGAAATGATATAAACAAACAAACAAACAAATATTGGGACTGGGGTCCATGGGAAAAGGCAAGGAACTGTGAAGACCGCAAAGATGTCTCACACTGAGCATCAGAAACTCCTCCCTAACCCGTTGTAGCCTTAAAGCCTTCATCCCATACTGCCTTCTGACCTGTTTGTTGCCTGATCTTCTCCAGAGTTAGGTGCCCATCCATAACCTACTGAAATCGATAGATTGAGGTGAGCCTATCTGCATAGGATCAGGACAAAACTCTTCTCCACAGCCACACAGCTAACAGTCTGCTCTTTTCTGACTATGGTTTCTCAGGAATCTGAATAATGCTGTGCATATGGTACTGGAAGCCAAATTCCACGATCTGCAGTTCCACTTCAGCCACGCACTAAACTACTATGATCACGAAAGTTAGGACAGGTCACTATGGAAAGAAACATGATCAACTGTATTCGTTAAAAGATACGGCAGTAGTATAATACCAGTAATCGTTTTAGGCTTATATGAAGCCAGGCATTATTAGAGAGCATCTAGGGAAGTGTTAGAAATACTTAAATTATTTCTATATTTAACTTAAAGGAAACAGAAATACAGGTAGAGATTCAAAGCATAGTAACCAAAACTGCAAATATAAATGAGCCAGATATTAAGGTTGGCAATATTATTTCAGCCAAGGCACCATTTACCTGTTGATAGCCTAAAAATCCTGAGCAAAAAAAAGCAGCCTACTCCTGACATACAATTTCAAGAGCTCAGCATGGATGTCAATGCTCCAGCCCAAAAGCCATGGCCTAAACCAGGACATGGGTTGCAACCATCACCATTCTCCTGCTCCTCCTCCCCCTCCTCCACCACCACCAGAGCAAAGTTTCATCTGAGACCCTCTTTCTTAAAGTGCCTTCTCAGGGCACTTTAAATATTAAATATTAAATCTCCAAAGTGTGAGACATAACATAATTCCCACTCTATGTATCCCAATCCCAAGACAATAACAGGAAACGTTGACAATAGCAGGAGATGTGCTGTTCATGCATATCACAGGAGGCTATGAACTTGATGGGTAATTTAAGTGGGCAGAGGAGTCATTGTGACTCCTCTTACATTGGCTGAAAGCATGGATTGAGAGCTTCAGATAGTAACACCAGCTGCACCCTTCTGAAACCAGTGGTTGTCACAGCTACTGCCTCCTCCCTCCTTGCTGGGTAAGATCTGTGATTGAGTGATTGATTGATTGCATTTATATCCCGCCTTTTTTCCTCTTGCAAGGAACCCAAGGCAGCTTACATTATCCTCCTCCTCTCCATTTTATCCTCACAACAACAACCCTGTGAGGTAGGCTGGGCTGGGAGTCTATGGCTGGCCCAAAGTCACCCAGTGAGCTTCCATGGCCAAGTGGGGACTAGAACCCGGATCTCCCAGCTCCCAGTCCGTCACTCTCACCACTACACTACACTGGTTTTGTATCACTCTGAAGCCAATTCAGGGGAGCATCTCCCTGGAACTATTCAAGCCAAGTTAATTTAGAGCCAGTGTTGCAACTATCATGTTATGAGTGGCTAAGAGAGAAGATGGAGATTGAGTTTCCAGTTTGAACACCCACTGCACCCCTTTGAAAAAGCTATTGTCTATACCCTTGGTTGCATCTGCTGCCTTCTTCCTTGAGTGAGCCAGGCCAGAAACGATGGGAAGGGGAACTCTGTTCACCAAAGGCCTGCCCCAAGTGCACCACTGAGACTGAACCCTTTTTTTCCCTGCTGTTCCTCTGTGATTCAAATGGGGTGCATGTTTTTGTCCATCACAATTTATAAACATGTCAGTAGACAACAATTCAGAAAGGGCTTGGCCCTATCAACTGAATAATTCCCAGAACATTCAGCTTTCTAGCTTGGTTGAGTCCTCCAATGATTTGATGGTTTCTGTAGTGAATTGGTCACAATCCTCAGCTAGTGCTAAATAGTTCTGTGTTACAAACACACACTAGCATTAACACTAACTTTAGTGGGCCTATTAGCACCACTAAAAGTGCAGAAAATAATTTGGATTCAGTGGATGTTAAATTGTCAGTAATTGGTCTTCTATGCTTCAGGACATAGAGCAAAATTAACACAATTAACTGCAATGTGTATTGAGTAGTAAGACAGTTCTTGCTGGGAAATGACCACTTACATTTGACAAATACAGATCACAAGGGAGTGGAATTAAGATTCTGGCTTTACATTCTCCCTACAGCAAGCTGGTTTTCTCCATCACATTTTACTAAGCTAGGTAGCCTGGAAAATAGTTGTAATGTTCAGCCCCCATATTCTTATGATTTTGTATACAGGTATAACACTGGGAACTCCTCACAAATATAACATAGTGACTTCTCATTCATGGTAAAGATACTGTATAGCTATAAAACAGTACTGTATTAAATTTGACAAATACACAGGTGTCTTGGAAAGACTAAGATCATTTGAATATTCCAGCCCATGGATTTATTCAAGCCTAGAAGGGTCAGGAAAAAATCCAGCAATGAAACCATAACACTCAATGATGTTTCACCTTTTATCCAACAGCACTATGTTCTTGGCCACAACATATATAGACTTCCTCATTCATCCATCTCCCAGCTTTACCTGGGTTCCAAACGCATTGTTCAGTGCATTGTAAAATGCTTCCATCTAGTCTAAATCTGCGGGCTGAAGAAAGAGAAGATGTTTTTATAGCAAAACAGTGGACTCACTGGTTGAGGGGGGAAATGTCTTTCATTCTAAAATGTTCTCAGGGGGGTTGATTGAATATTTTCTATTTCCACACAGTCACCAGGGGAGTGGTAGAAAGTGAAGTGTGTGTGTGTGTGTGTGTGTGTGGGGAGTAGGAAAACAGGGAACAGATTCCGTTGCAGCTGCAGCAATCTTACTATGAAAATGCATCTCCTCAGTTCATATGTGTGTAAATGGTACAAAATTACTTGATTAGAAGTGATTATATGTTTGCTTCTGTGTTGTGACAGCAGCAGCATGCAACTTTGGATAGTCCAGGGGCCAATTTCCAGCAAATGGACTGCAAAGAGCTCCAAAGGGGTCTGTGTAGTAACTTGGTGAATGGAAAACAAAATGGCAAACAAGGTTCAGTGTAACTGTAGAGTGGGAGACATTGCAGCAAAAAGCCCATATTTTACACTGATGGGGCCTGAACTAGCTATGACTCTCCCCAAAAGAGAACTCGGGGTCATGGCAAATAGCTCAGTACAAAGATTAGCTCAGAGTGTGGCTGTGAAAAGACAAGTTCCATGTAGGGATTTTTAGGACTGGGGTTGCAAAAAAAGTTGCCAGTATTGTAATGTTTCCTATAAATCTATGGCACAACCACATTTGGGATACTATGTGTAGAGTTCTGGTCACTTCAAAAAGGCAACATAAGAAAAGTAGGAAGCTGCCTTACACCATGTCAGACCATTGATTCATTCAACTCAATATTGTCTACTGAACAGGAAGAACCCCTGCCTGGAAAGCTGAAGTCAGTGAGACCGGGAGCAGCTCCCCAGGGTTTCAGGCAAGGCTTTTTCCTAGCCCTAAGTGGAGAAATCAGGGATTGAACCCAATACCTTTTACATGCAACACGGGTGTTCTTCCTCTGAGCCGCAGCCTTTCCCCACCAGAAGAACATCATCCAGCCAAAAAAGGTGAAGAAGAGGACAACCACAATTATCAGGGGGTCGAAGCACCTTCCACACCAGAAATGGCTAGAAGGTTGGGACCGGTTCAATTAAGAAAAAATGTTGAGCAGGGTAAAAGTTTATTCAATTATGGATGGGTGTGGAGAAAGTGGAGTGATAGAGGCTTTTCTCCCTTTCATAATCCTAGAACTTCCTGACATTCAATGAAATTGATTGGCAGTAGATTCAGGAAAGATAAAGGGAAGGCCTCCTTCACGCAAAGCATACACATTTATGGGATTTGCTGCCAGACACTGCAGTGCTGGCCAGTGGCTTAGCTGCTGTTAAAAGGGGGAGGAGAGGTCTATCAGCGACTCTTAGTCATGATGACTAGATAGGCAATGAGTTGGATCCTGGGTCTTCCTTTCACAAGCGGGATCTTCTTGGAGAGGAAGGGCTCTGCTCGCAGAAGGCCCCTCCACCCAATTTTTGAGGATCTCCTCTTCCCCACACACTGCAGCCCACCCCATTGAGCAGGGCCTCCTGATTCTCTGTGTAGCATTTTCAGGGGGCTGGAGGGAGTGTTGTGGGAGGGAGGGGACAGCAAAATTCACGGTGGTCAGCACAATTGATACAGCTTAAATCTGGATCCAATCCTGTATTTAAAAACATCCTAAGTTTTCTGGCAGATTTTAGGTCATGTTCAGAGGTGCTCAGCAGGTTTCAATTTATGCATGTCCTGATGGTTGCAGAGACTATTAGCACAGTCAGAGCCAATCTGGGCTGGTGCCATCTTCTGCTTACTGAAGAGACAGAGAGAGACACTGAGGCAGGAGAAACCACAGTGGCAGTAGCAGCAACAGCACAATATGTTATGGTATCACATGGTGGCAGAATGGATGAAACACAGGGAAAGCATAAGATGTTGTGGACCTCAGGCAGGACATAGTATTGTGGGAAGCTGTAGCTGATGATCCAGAGGAAAAGTTTCAACAGACATTCCAGATGTTTATTTCCAAATACTTCAATTTATTCTACATTTACATGTGAAATATTTGGGTAACATTTTTGCATGAAAAATGAGATACATCCATACTTAAATATCTAACAGTGGGAAAGCACCTGCATTGCTCTATGTTGGACAATGTGTGAGCACTCTGTAGTGGTGAGGCTGAAT
Source organism: Heloderma suspectum (assembly GCF_057233095.1). Taxonomy (NCBI): domain Eukaryota; kingdom Metazoa; phylum Chordata; class Lepidosauria; order Squamata; family Helodermatidae; genus Heloderma; species Heloderma suspectum. Next base: position 284,508,873 of record NC_139459.1, read on the forward strand.
ATGCTCTCCAAGCATATCCCTAGGGTGGATCTTGCACCTTTAACCACTTGTGCACATTACACCCTTTGTAGAGTAGAAGATTTCCCCCTCTCCCAGCATATAAAAAAAAACATACCTGGAGTATAAACATGAAAAACAATGTTAGATAAATAGAATGGAGGAATTCAGTAGCAAAGCATGACCAAATAAACATATTTCATAGAATCATAGAATAGTAGTGCTGGAAGGGGCCTACAAGGCCATCGAGTCCAACCCCCTGCTCAATGCAGGAATCCAAGTCAGACCATCCCTGACTGATGGCTGTCCAGCCTTGTCTTGAACACCTCCAGTGTGGGAGAGCCCACCACCTCCCTAGGTCATTGGTTCCATTGTCGTATTGCTCTAACAGTCAGGAAGTTTTTCCTGATGTTCAGCTGGAATCTGGCTTCCTGTAACTTGAGCCCATGATTCCATGTCCTGCACTCTGGGATGATCGAGAAGAGATGCTGGCCTTCCTCTCTGTGACAACCTTTCAGGTACTTGAAGAGCACTATCATATCTCCCCTCAGTCTTCTCTTCTCAAGACTAAACATGCCCAGTTCCTTCAGTCTCTCTTCATAGGGCTTTGTTTCCAGTCCCCTGATCATCTTTGTTGCCCTCCTCTGAACCCTCTCCAGTTTGTCTGCATCCTTCTTCAAGTGTGGTGCCCAGAACTGGACACAGTACTCCAGATGAGGCCGCTTAACCAGTGCTGAGTAGAGGGGAACTAGTACTTCCCGGGATTTGGAAGCTTTGCTTCTATTAATGCAGCCCAAAAGAGCATTTGCCTTTTTTGCAGCCACATCACATTGTTGTCTCATATTCAGCTTGTGATCGACAACAATTCCAAGATCCTTCTCGCTTGTAGTGTTGTTGAGCCAAGTATCCCCCATCTTGTAACTGCATTGATTTCTTTTTCCTAGGTGCAGAACTTGGCATTTATCCCTATTAAATGCCATTCTGTTGTTTTCTGCCCAGCACTCCAGTCTATCCAGATCACTTTGAATTTTGTTTCTGTCTTCCAAAGTATTAGCTATCCCACCCAATTTTGTGTCATCTGCAAATCTGATCAGCATTCCCTGCACCTCCTCCTTCAAGTCATTAATAAAAATGTTGAAGAGCACTGGGCCCAGGACTGAGCCCTGCGGTACCCCACTTGTTACTTCTCCCCAGTTTGAGAAGGTCCCATTGATAAGAACTCTTTGAGTCCGATTCTGTAGCCAACTGTGGATCCACCGGATCATTGTTTCATCTAGCCCACTTTGAGCTAGTTTGCTCATCAGGATATCATGGGGCACTTTGTCAAAAGCTTTGCTGAAGTCGAGGTATATTATGTCCACAGCATTCCCATAGTCCACAAGGGAGGTGACTTGATCAAAAAATGAGATCAGATTCGTCTGGCAGGACTTGTTCTTGACAAATCCATGTTGGCTTTGCGTAATCACTGCATTGTTTTCAACGTGCTTACAGATGGATTGCTTTATCATCTGCTCCAGAATTTTCCCAGGGATTGATGTCAGACTGCCTGGTCTGTAGTTCCCAGGTTCCTCCTTTTTACCCTTTTTGAAGATAGGGACAACATTAGCCCTCCTCCAGTCATCTGGCACTTCCCCCATCCTCCATGATTTCTCAAAGAGAATAGACAGTGGTTCTGCCAGTTCCTTTATTACTCTAGGGTGCAGCTCATCTGGCCCTGGAGATCTGAACTCATTCAAAGTAATTAGGTTTTCCTTGACCATATGCCTATCGATCTCAAGCTGCAATCCTGCCCCTTCAGCCTGTACTTTGCCTTTGCCAGAGGGGTCATAGACCCTTTTTTGGGAGAAGACTGAGCCAAAGTAGGAATTGAACACCTCTGCCTTTTCTTTGTCATCTGTTATCATTTTGCCATCCTTATTTAATAGCTGAACAACCATTTCTTTCCTCTGCCTTTTACTATGCACGTAGCTGAAGAAAGCCTTTTTGTTGTTTTTAGCCTCCCTCGCTAACCTCAGCTCGTTCTCAGCTTTAGCCTTCCTGACACCATCCCTGCAATTCTTTGCTACCTGCTTGTACTCTTCCTTTGTTACTTGGCCTTCTTTCCACTTCCTATATGTGTCCTTTTTTGTTTTCAGGTCATCCCTAAGCTTTTTGTGAAGCCACATTGGCTTCTTCTGTTGTCTTCCACCTTTTCTTCTTGTTGGAATTGTTTGTGATTGTGCCTTGAGAATTTCCTTTTTTAAAAGCTCCCACCCATCTTGGACTCCTTTTCTCATTGTTGATGGTGGTGATGGTCTTACCATTAAATAAAGGAGGCTGAGCATTTTCTTTCTTTCACCCATAAAAAGCCCTGATGCCACTTCAAGCACCGGCTCAGCTGGTCTCAGAAGCCCAACCACTTTCTTGGGATGTGATGTAGCATCACTCCCAGGTGAATTCTGACCCAAGAACATGGCACACTTCTTGAAATAGCAGCATGACTTTCTTTCTTTCTTTCTTTCTTTCTTTCTTTCTTTCTTCATTCATTCAATTTGCAGAAAGAAAGAAAGAAAGAAAGAAAGAGAAAAGAAAGTGGAAACCTCAGACACTATTTTAAGACAAGACACCCACTGCCCAAAGATTCTTAGAATTTGCCTGACCACCCCAAAAGGTTAACCCAATCTCCAGAGGGCTTTTCTGCCCCACCCATGTCCTGAAACATACAAAAATAGCTGAGTTGGATACTTTGGCTCAGCACTACTTGCCACCCATCTTACCTCTGAAGACAGAGGCACTCGGAGGACAGCATCAGCAGAGGACTGCATGCAGCATGTGAGCAGGTTGATATAGGAGCAGATGTTCCTTCAGGTACCTGGATCCCAAGCAACACAGGGCTTTATAGGTAAGGATTAGACCAGCCTTCCCCAACTTGGTGCCCTCCATAAGTTTTGGACTTCAATTCCCATCAGCACCAGTCAGCATAGCTAATGGAGAGGAATCCTGGGAGTTGAAGTCCAAAACATCTGGAAGGCACCAAGTTGGAGAAGGCTGCACTAGAACCTTGAATTGAGCTAGGAAATGAACTGGAAGCCAATGGAGCTCTTCCAACACCAGCAAGATAAGTTCCCAACAAGTTAGAAACACCAGTTAAACCTAGCTTAGTGCTGAATGCTCTAGTATGGCAGGAAATCCTGTTGTTGTTGTTCAGTCGTTCAGTCGTGTCTGACTCTTCGTGACCCCATGGACCATAGCACGCCAGGCCTTCCTGTCCTGCGCTCTCTCCCGGAGCGTGCTCAAGTTCATATTCATTGCATCCGTGATGCTATCTAGCCATCTCATCCTCTGCCGTCCCCTTCTCCTTTTGCCTTCAGTCTTTCCCAGCATCAGGGTCTTTTCCAGGGAGTTTTCTCTTCGCATAAGGTGGCCAAAATATTGGAGCTTCATTATCTGTCCTTCCAAGGAGCACTCAGGGTTGATTTCCTTTAGGATGGACTGATTTGACCTCCTTGCAGTCCAGGGGACTCGTAAGAGTCTTCTCCAGCACCACAGTTCGAAAGCATCAATTCTTTGGCGCTCAGCCTTCCTTATAGTCCAGCTCTCACAGCCATACATTACTACTGGGAAAACCATAGCTTTGATTAGACGGACCTTTGTCGGCAAGGTGATGTCTCTGCTTCTTACTATGCTGTCTAGGTTGGCCATAGCTTTCCTCCCAAGGAGCAAGCGTCTTTTAATTTCATGGCTACAGTCACCGTCTGCCGTGATCTTGGAACCCAAGAAAGTAAAATCTGTCACTGCTTCCATTTCTTCCCCTTCTATATGCCAGGAAGTGATAGGGCCAGATGCCATGATCTTAGTTTTTTTAATGTTGAGTTTCAAACCAGCTTTTGCACTCTCCTCTTTCACCCTCAACAAGAGGCTCTTGAGATCCTCTTCGCTTTCTGCCATTAGGGTGGTATCGTCTGCATATCGGAGGTTGTTGATAATTGTCCCGGCAATCTTAATTCCGACCTGTGATTCATCCAACCCGGCATTTCTCATGATGTACTCTGCATATAAGTTAAATAAGCAGGGTGACAATATGCAGCCTTGTCATACTCCTTTCCCAATTTTGAACCAATCGGTTGTTCCATGTCTGGTTCTTACTGTTGCTTCTTGACCCTCGTACAGGTTTCTCAGGAGACAGGTAAGGTGGTCTGGTACTCCCATCACTTTAAGAATTTGCCACAGTTTGTTGTGATCCACACAATCAAAGGCTTTAGCGTAGTCAATGAAGCAGAAATAGACGTTTTTCTGGAATTCCCTTGCTTTCTCCATGATGCAGCGAATGTTGGCGATTTGATCTCTAGTTCCTCTGCCTCTTCGAAACCCAGCTTGTACTTCCGGTAGTTCTCAGTTCGCATACTGCTGAAGCCTAGCTTGTAGGATTTTGAGCATCACCTTGCTGGCATGTGAAATGAGCGCAATGGTGCGGTAGTTTGAACCCTCTTTGGCGTTGCCCTTCTTTGGAATTGGAATGTAAACTGACCTTTTCCAGTCTTGTGGCCACTGTTGAGTGTTCCAGATTTGTTGGCATATTGAATGCAGCACTTTAACAGCATCACCTTTTAGGATTTTAAATAGCTCAGCTGGAATACTGTCATCTCCACTAGCTTTGTTGTTACTAATGCTTCCTAAGGCCCACTTGACTTCACTCTCGAGGATGTCCGGCTCAAGTTCAGTGACCGCACTATCATGGCTATCAGGGACATTCAGATCTTTCCTGTATAGTTCTTCTGTGTATTCTTGCCACCTCTTCTTAATCTCATCTGCTTCTGTTAGGTCCCTGCCTTCTTTGTCCTTTATCATGCCCGTCTTTGCACAAAACGTTCCCTTGAGATCTCCAATTTTCTTGAAGAGATCTCTAGTCTTTCCCATTCTGTTGTTTTCCTCGATTTCTTTGCATTGTTCATTTAAGAAGGCCTTCTTGTTTCTCCTTGCTATTCTCTGGAACTCTGCGTTCAGTTGGGTATATCTTCCCCTTTCTCCCTTGCTTTTCGCTTCCCTTCTTTCGTGAGCTACTTGTAAAGCCTCATCAGACAGCCACTTGGCTTTCTTGCATTTCTTTTTCTTTGGGACGGATTTCGTTGCTGCCTCCTGAACAATGTTACGGACCTCCGTCCATAGTTCCTCAGGCACTCTGTCTATCAGGTCTAATCCCTGAAATCTATTCCTCACCTCCACTGTATATTCATCAGGGATATGATTTAGGTCATACCTGAACGGTTTAGTGGTTTTCCCGACGTTCTTCAATTTAAGCCGAAATTTTGCAAGAAGCAGCTCATGATCTGAGCCACAGTCAGCTCCAGGTCTTGTTTTTACTGACTGTATGGAGCTTCTCCATCTTTGGCTGCAAAGGACATAATCAATCTGATTTCGATATTGACCATCTGGTGACGTCCATGTGTAGAGTCGCCTCTTGTGCTGTTGGAAAAGAGTGTTTGCTATGATCAGCATGTTCTCTTGGCAAAACTCTATTAGCTTTTGTCCTGCTTCATTTTGTACACCAAGGCCATGCCTGCCTGTTATCCCGGTGATTTCTTGATTTCCTACTTTAGCATTCCAATCCCCTATGATGAAGAGGACATCTTTTTTTGGTGTTAGTTCTACAAGGTGTTGTAGGTCTTCATAGAACCGATCAACCTCAGCTTCTTCGGCCTCAGTGGTTGGGGCATAGACTTGAATTACTGTGATGTTGAATGGTTTGCCTTGGATTCGTACTGAGATCATTCTATCATTTTTCAGATTGTACCCCAGTACTGCTTTTCCCACCCTTTTGTTGACTATGAGTGCTACTCCATTTCTTCTAAGGGATTCTTGCCCACAATAGTAGATATGATGGTCACCTGAATTAAACTCGCCCATGCTTGTCCATTTTATTTCGCTGATTCCCAAGATGTCGATGTTCAATCTTGCCATCTCATGTTTGACCACCTCCAACTTACCTTGATTCATTGATCTGACATTCCAGGTTCCTAAACAATATTGTTCTTTACAGCATCGGATTTTCTTTTCACCACCAGACGCATCCACAGCTGAGTGTCCTTTTGGCTTTGGCCCAGCCGCTTCACTCTTTCTGGCGCTACTTGGAAATACCCTCTGCTCTTCCCCAGTAGCATATTGGACACCTTCCGACCTGAGGGGCTCATCTTCCGGCGTCATCTCTTTTAGCCTTGTGATACGTTGCATGGGGTTTTCTTGGCAAGAATACTGGAGTGGGTTGCCATTTCCTTCTCCAGTGGACCACATTTTGTCAGAACTCTCTGCCATGACCTGTCCGTCTTGGGTGGCCCTGCACGGCATAGCTTATGGCTTCACTGAGTTACGCAAGCCCCTTCGCCACAACAAGGCAGTGATCCATGAAGGGGAGGAAATCCTGACACTATGCTAAATTCTGGCTAGAGGCCTCAAGGAGTGAAGTGCATTGTGCAGTTCTGTGTAAGAGTTTCTCTCTTACTCTCTTTCGAAGATGTTCTTCTGTTACTTGAAAAATGGATGGAGTGACTATTGCAGGGCACTGGAGCACACAAGGGCCCCATGTTACCCTTCTGAGAGCAGCTTGCTACTGGTAATAAATCAATAATTTTGCCCAGATGCTCCAGTAAAAGATTTATCTAAAGGTATTCCATTTTTTAAAAAACCTTTTTGGAAAGGGAAAGATGGGTCTGTTGGCTGAATTGTTTCCCCATAGCACATAATTAGTGGCTGATTAAAGAGGCTGTTAACATCAAGAGAGGGAGAAAACATGTCAGCCTGGAACACAAACTGTCCCTAGACCGGGAGAAACTCAAGATAATAATTTGCCTTTCCACACCATCAGGCTGATCTGTCCATTTAGTGAATTAAGTTTACTCCAAACCATAGTCTTATCCACCACTGCGATGTAATTAAGCCTAAGAAAATGATCCCCCCCCCAATACTTAAAACTGAAGCAGTTCAAAATCTTTCAGCTTAGACTAAGGATTGCTGCTAGTTCTCTTTATAATATCCCTCTCCTGCTTTATATCTTTTCTAAAGTAAAGGTGTGCATCGCATGGAGACTTCCTTGCCAGAGTTCTGAATCCCAATACAGTCCATCTGGATCTCCAAGCAAGAGAGGAGCACAGATTGTGATGAATCTAAGTGGAGGCAATAAACACTTAAAATATTGATCCACCATATATCTCCTTAAAGCTACAAAGTTAGGGTCATTTAACAAATGTCAATGTACATACGCATTCATGGCTTAAGGTTAATACCTCCCACTAGTTTGAGGTATGCGAAGAGGCATCCTAAAGTAGCCCCTCAGCCGCCCTAAAAAATGAACCTTTCAGCTGATTTCTGTACTGAGATCTACTTTCAGAATCAACATGCCGGAATATTTATCCTCCAGTTGCTTCTGGGGATTTAGTACTGATCCTGACGCCCAGAGTGAAAGCTCACTTCCAGAACGGATGAGAGCTCCTCACTGTCGCCTCTTTATATGACTCAGACCTTTCCCCGATTGCTTCGGTATCCTGGCGGGGGCCAAGTATTTTAGCAGGCGGTGTGCCACGTGGAGCGCCCCGCTTGCAACGTTCCGTGGTGGAGCCCCCTTGCCCCGGGAGCCTGAATTTAGCACCACCTTGTTGGACAGCTCCCACCGGGGAGCGCTTTGTGCGCCGGCCCCCCGCGCGGGGAGTTTGATTTCAGCACCCTGGATTCGGACAGCTCCCCGCAGAGATAATAAATGCTTGGCACGCTCCTTGACATCGGCGTCTTTGGAGGAGTTTCAAACGTGAACCAAATATGTGAGCATCGCGGCGAGCGAGAGACCCGCTTGTACGCTAAGCAAATCAAGAGCTTTCAACACCAGAGCTGTGGGCAGCTACTTATGCAAGAGGAGAGGATTCGGAGGCGCAGCACCTCCAGCACTTGACAGAGGCGGCATCTTTACAGCAAGGAGCAGGCGTCCAGTCCTCCAGGAAAAAGAAAGTCAAGAGTGCCTTTGCCCAGCTCGCCTGGGAAACCTCGAAAGAACCCAGCACTGGAGAGACACGCTTTTCCTTCGCTTAACAGGTGTCTCTGCTTCGCAAGGTAAGCTTTGTTATTCAAATATGAAGACAACGAGGGGAACTAGAAGCCAAGCTTTATCCCCTGTTTTGTCATTATCTTAGGCATGCTACTGTACAATGCTTTTATATATATTTTTCGAGAGCATTCAGAATGCAGTCTATAATGTTATCTCTTGCTCTTACTTCACATAATCAAACTGATATATTTTCCCCCAGTATCTCTTTCCTTCCCCCTCCCTGGCATTTGGATGTGATGGGATGAATTAGTCCAACACATTGCTTTTTAATCCCATAGATATCTTTGGCATTTCATCCTATTCTTCCCAACAGATTTAGAAGCTAATAGAAGATTGCACTGGAGCTAGGTTGACTCTCTGCCAGTTACCCACAGCCATTTCTGGTAATTAATTGTCATTTAAAGTTTAATTTCGAAGACATATCAATCTACTTCAAAGCCTATTGTATGAGCTTGATCCAGGATCTGAGAACCATACTTTGAGATCTCAGAGGTAGCATAAACACTAAGTTTTGTAACTGGTGTTTCTATTAAAGGGTTTTTTTTTTGGGGGGAAGCAAATATCAGCTGCAAAACAGTGGTGACCCTGTCTGAGGAAATTTTCTGGGATTCAAGATTTTCACTGATGCAAGTCTGAAAAAAGAGGCAAGTCTGAAAAAAGTATACATATTTGAAAATACATAAAAAGATTAATTTTTCCACATATTTATTTTATAAATAAACAATTAATCAAATGAAATATATAAAGATCAAGAAATGAGATGTGGAGAGGAAGGAACAGGCATGGAGACAGAGAAATACATTTGCTTCTGTTGCCCAAAACCTGTGATGTCTTGCCACCTCATTCAAACTTATGAGCATATTTGTTTCTCTATTAGTTTAACAGTTTTACCCTTTATTGGCTTATTGGTTTACATTTTATCACATATGTACAAAGCCTCCATAGAGTCTGGCAAATAGAAATTGAAAATAAATCTTACTCATTTTTCTTTTCTTCCAATTTTTCCATACCTAAAGTCAATTGAAAAAGTCATGAAACAATGAATAAGTTAGCAAACAGGGGAGGAAAGAATGGGATCTGGAAAAGTATTTCTTTCTTAATATAAATTCCCAGCAGGGATATCCTTTATATTCTAGAGCCAGAGGCAGGCTAAAAAGAGAGTGCTAGAACAATTAACATATTCCTAGGGGAGAGGATGTTAGGTGGATTGTTTCTCAGTTCAAATGAAATAGCCAGATGAAGCTCACATTATAACACATGTTAAACAAAGAGCATTATTTATCATTTGCTGTATAAAAGGGCTAAATGCCTTTGCAAAAAGTCAGTTCTATTTTATAAATGAGAAAAGGCGTAACTTATTCCACTGCCCCAAATTTCTTAAAATGCACTTGCACAAAAGGAAAGAGAAATGATTAGAAACTCAGATCAGCATGTCCATTTCCCCACTGGTGTCTTTCATATGTTTTGTTTGACTAGCCAGCTACTCCAAAAAGCAGTCTGAATTAATCTGTGTGAATTTAAAATCACTCTGGACTGCCATCAATCAGACAACCACAACAGATCATCTCCCACTCAGAAAGCTGCCCCTACACTTTTGGGGTGATGCGCTGAAGCAACTGATGGTGTCAATTAAGCAAGGAGCCACAGGAGCCTGGATCTTGCCCTCAGAATCTCCTTGTATATTTTAGAATGCAAATAATTGCCAAGAGCTTTGATATATGGCTGTTGAATGAGAACAAAGCAGAGCAGCAAGAAATGAAAGACTTGTGGCAGCTTGCATGTTGCCTTTGCTTTGACAAGTAAAACATACTGCCTCCTGCCCTCACAACTGATGCACCACTGATGCCCTCCTGCTCCTAGACACTTGTAGATTGTAGAAGGCATTTGCCAAAATGTCTTGGCAGAGGTCTTTGACCACAAGAGAGCAAAGGTCCAATTGTCCTTAGGGGGATGGCACTGCCAACAGAGGTTCTTTCTTGCCATGTTTCCCTAGTTCAGAAATGCCTCTTAAGTAGCCTTCCCCATTCTGGTGCCTTCCAGATGTTCAGGCTCCAATTCTCATCATTCCAAAACATTGGCCATGCTAGCTAGGGCTGATGGGAGTTTAAGTCCAAAACATCTGGAGGGCACCAGGTGGGGGAAGACTGCTCTTAAGTTTATATTAAAGCTAAGAATGTATGTGTTCACCTGACAGCCAGTGTGGTATATTGGATAGACTTGGACTGAAGACACTTGGGTTCATATCCCAATTCAGCCATAAAGCTTACTTATTGGTTGGGACTGAGCAAGTCACTATCTCTCAGTTTAACCCACCTTAACCAGGTTGTTGTGAGGATAAAATGGGGTGATGCTGTGGATGCTCCCCTGAGCATCATGAAGGATGGGTGGGACAACATTTGACAAATAAACAGATTTGTCTTTGATCATATAAATGTGTCTACTCCTGCTGTGTATGATCTAGTGAGGAAGACTATGCCACTGTATCTCCATGGAGACAAACAGACGGTGTCCATTTTTAGCTAGTGAGGTATGCCATCTGACCCCAGAGGAACTGAGAGATAATGGATTGGGCCAGCATTGACCCTCTGTGTATGGAAGGGCTCCTTCTGTTGATGGAGCGAACTAGGATCCAGTTCTACTTCTCTGATGGAGGAAGGGGGAAGGGCAGAAGATCTTCACCAGTTCCTCCTTGCCCCTGCAGCCCCCAGTGCCACTTCACATGCAGTTCTCGAAGGCCCCCCAACCCTCCAGAGTTTTTGAGGGCAAAGGGGTCTGTGCAGGTTGGGAATTGTCAAAAATCACCTCCCCTCACCCTTCTGCCCATGGAATCACCTAGCTGGCAGAGTTGTGCTCCAAGCAAATCTGGATCCAACCCAATGAAATAAATTGCTGCTTGAGTCCACTTAGTAAGTAGGGCCAAGTGGAAGACAATACCCTCATAACAAATGTGTTTTCAAAACCATGCTAGAAGTACAAACTAATATTTCAAATGTCCCCATAAGTTGTAATCAGTAAAAGTACAATCTAGAGATCACCATACATGGAGAACTTCATCACAGTTATCAGCTATGTCATGGCTGCAGCTCAGCGGCAGATCAGCTGCTTTGCAGGCAGAAGGTCTCAGCTCCAGCCCCTGGCATCTCCTGGAAGGGCTAGGGAAGGGTCCTGCCTGAAACCCTGGAGAGCAACTGGCAGTCAGTGTTGACAATGCCGGGCTAGATGGACCCAGGGTCTTCAGACTTAATATAAGGCAGCTTCCTGTGTTCCTGCATTCTTGAACCATGTGTAGAAGCCATCCACTGACAGATATAGTGGTTGGCTGACACTAATCTTTGCAGAAGAGGTCTGCTCTCTAGGAGACTGATCCCCCTGCCTTGGTGGTGGGAGCTTAGAAATCTGGCACAGTGAACCCCACTGCTCCTACATGCATGTGGCATTGAGTTACCATTCTTCAACACAAGAAACAGGATGTTCACCTGATGAGGCAAGGGACAGAGAACAATAGTGGGGAAAAGTATCACTGATCCCTTATATAATCCATGGACTGTCTATACTCTGTTTTATGTACAAGTTCTAGTTGCATCATCTCACTGAAGGTATTAATGATCTAATAAGACAGGTAAATGTATTTTACCTGTCTTATTGAAGTATAGAAAATGACCGTATATATGACATGGATAAGGGAGAATTTGATAGGGATGCAAATGGCCTAGGTAATGAGAATGGAAAATCTCTCCCTCTCTCTCCCCTCCACAGACTTCTTGAATTGGAGGGAACCCAGTGAAATTAATATCCAGCAAATGAAAGAAAAGAAACATTTTTTCCCCACACTACAGAACTAATCTTTAGGATCCATGGGCATGGGATTTGATTTACGAGGTTACTGGGGGACAAACTAGAAAGGAAGACAGTAACCTTCATGCCCAGCTCATGGGCTTCCCAGAAGCAGCTGATTAGCTACAGTGGGAAACGGGATGTTAGACTCAACGGGCCCTTGAGGTCTGATCCAGCACGGCTCTTCTCAAATGATCACTGCCACTTGATTTAAAAATAATAACAAAGCAAGTTCATAAAAAAGACTATTGACAAAGACTATTAATTAAGAAGGCCAAGGCTGAAGATATTTTTAAATATAGGAATGCTGGAGGCTCCAAATGACTGACTGTGAACAGAAGCCTCTGATAGTACTTTATTCTGCTAGACATTTTATTTAAATCAGGCAGAAATAGTTTTTATTTATTTATTAATTTATTTTAAAAATGGAATGCTGGGCTAAATATTCCATTGGTCTGATCCAAACTTTCTTTCTTTCTTTCTTTCTTTCTTTCTTTCTTTCTTTCTTTCTTCCTTCCTTCCTTCCTTCCTTTCTTTCTTTCTTTCTCTTCTTCTTCTTCTTCTTCTTCTTCATCTTCTTATTCTCCTTCTTCCTCCTCCTCCTCCTCCTCTTCTGGTACAATTGCCTGAACAATCCTTCTTTGCCTCTCAGCAGGACTGTGAAGTGGAGTGTTTGTAATCAGTTTGCAACCTCTGGTGCTATAAATGAATGAAGTCTTTATGACAGTGGTTCTTGCAGTAATAGATATAAAAATGTGAAATCATACAAATGTTTGACTAGGAAGAGGGAAGAGGTTGAATTGTCATCACTGGATCTTGAAGAAGAGACCTTCTGCACTCCAGGCTTCCTCAACCTGATGCCCTGCAGGTGTCCTGAACTACAAGCGTGGCATTCCTGATCATTAGCCATGCTGGCAGGGGCTGATGGAGGCTGTAATCCACATCTGGAGGGCATCAGGTTGGGGAAGGTTGCTTTGGCACTTCAGCCCCACCAAGAGGCTATGTTGCCACTGTGTGTCCTCCCTATGACACGGACTCTCTTCCAGGGCAAAAGACAGCAGGCCAACCAGGGTCAGGCTTTGGACCAGAGGATGCTACTGCTGGGAGAATGAAAGGGGTCATCTCCTCACCTATGGTAACAGCCTCTCTAAAGTGGCTGCTGATTATCACAGTACATCCCCCTATGGAGAAGGAGGTTGCCTCGAGGATGCCCCACTCCCAGTAATACTTGACTGAGGAAGTAAACCTGGAACAGCCTCCAAAAGGTTTGGTTTTGTGTCTTAGAGCCCAGTCCCACAGGACTGGCACTTAGCAGAGGGCAGTCTCTGATCTCTGAGCCCTCTGGCTATCCTAAGCCCTACCAGCAAGAGCCAAGCAGGACAGGAGGAACAATGGAGGCATTTTTGCCTTCTGTTCCTTCTTTTGTAATTTTGTTTTGAGCTAGACGGGCCTCTGTACCCATCTAGCTTGCTTATCTTCCTGGGGGCAGGAACAGAGAGCCTTGTGGATTGAACACATACACACCTTCTCCTCTCCCCTCCCCTCCCCACTCACTGGCACAACCCCATTCCTCTTCTGAGATCATGACAGCAACCTTGAGTGAGGATGCCACCACAGAGCTGGGGTGGGGGTTGGTGGATGGATGGGGGGCAGAAAATCCCTGTCTACAGCCTCCAGGGTGGGGGGATTCTCTCAGGGGCCATAGGATTGCTCTCTTAATAGGATGCAGTTGCAGAGAGAAAGCATTGGTTGCAACCTAAGAGCTAATTGTTCCCATCTCTGTGGGCCAAATTACATGTTACATGCCAATGCACATAGTAAAACCCAGATAGCTGTTTTTTCTAAGCAAAGGTTTGAGAGAATGCAATTTGTAGAAGGGAAGCCACTCAGGGAGTAGAGATGGGGGTGAGGGGATTCATTCATCTGCATTTAATGCAAATGTAACTAATTCCACACTTTTGAACCAATACACAAACTAAAACTCAAGTGTCCTTTGAAATTTGCATTTCTCTGAATTTTGCAATGGAATTCTCCAATCAAACAGTGCATACAAAATTTGCATATTAAGGAAAAGTGCACACACAAAACGTGTATATTAGTGAAAAGAACATTAAAAGGCATATTATATTAGGAAAATTGCATGCAAAAAATATATGTACTGTGAGAAATGCAGACAAACATTGTATACAAAAATGCATACCAACATTCATGTGAACTTTTAAAAAAATTTCAAAGTTTGGGACAAACCAACTCAAGACTGGAAAAATTCTCAAGCTTTGGGACAAATTGAAGTTAAAATCTAAAAAACGAGAAATGAGAGAAACAGAAATTGACATATTCATCCATTCCTAGCTGGTAGAGTGGGTGCTTAACCCTCCCCCTGCCAGATATTTTCCCTCTGCAACTCCCCAGCCAGATTTCCTCTTGTGGGGTTCTAGATGCATGCTGACTATGTAAACTGGACAAGAACACGCCTGGAACCCCATAAGGGGGGATGTATTGGTGGGAGGGGAATTGCAGTGGAAACATGGCAGGCAGGGGAAGACTTAACCCTTAAGCACCCCTCACTTCTCCACTGGACAACACCCCTCCCCAAACTGCTTTGCCTGAGCCCTACAAAAAGAAACTGTCAGGTTTGTTACACTTTCAGTAATGTGTAGTTTCGCTCTGTGGGTATCTTGGATCTAGAATGGATATTCGTAGAGAGACAAGAATTTGATTTTAGCTTCTGTTCATATTGGTGTGCTTCCTTTAAAACAGGATGGGCAACTCATGGCCCTCCAGAAACTTTGGCCTACAACTTCCATCAACCCTAGCCAGCATAACCAATGGTGAGGCATGATGGGAGTTGTAGGCCAAAACATCTGGAGGGCCACAAGTTGCCCACCCCTGCACAGTGCAATCTTCTACATGTCTACTCAGAAGTAAGCCCCATAGAGTTCAGTGGGGCTTACTGCCAGATAAATGTGTATAGGATCACAGCCTTAGCTGCTTCATGTCATGTTGGTTGTCCCCATGCAACAAAATAGTTACATCTGGATCATCTGTTTGTTGGCTGGGTGCTTGGTTGGCCATGCTGCTTATAGGTCACAAGGCCACCATAGGACTCAACCTTAGTACCTGACTTTGCCTGGGTAGGTAGTAGCTACCTTTATATTTTGGTACACTTGACAGATGGCTTCCATCATGTCATACTTCTGTTGTGGTTGTATCACTTGAATTGTAACATGTTGGCAATATTTGCACACATTTGTCTACGTACACATTTTTTGTAATACACACACACGCGCGCGCACATATATATCAACAAGAACACTAAATCCAACCCCAAAATGCAAAGAACTACAAATTATCCTTGAAGAAAAGTGTGAATGAGCTATGAACACATCAAGATGCTTTACAATGCATGATGTGACCATTGGGTCCATCTACCTCAATACTGTCTGCTAGCTCTACAAAATCTCAGGGAGAGTCTTGCCCAGGCCTGTCCCCTGAGCTCCTTAATTGGAAGTGCCAGGGATTGACCCTGGGAGTTTCAGTATGCAAAATGTATGTTCTAACACTGAGCCATGGCCCCTCTACAAAATGTAAAGCTACGGATCCTTTCTTTCCTCCAGCAACTGAAACAGCAGCTGGTGGCCTAGGGATGTCACAAGCACAGTTCGGGGTTTGGTTATTCATTAAGCAACCCCCACCCGTGACCCCCGAACTGTGCCTGCTGACACACTGTCCTTGTTCGCCCCCCGCTCGTGCCCGCTTGCGCTCCAATGTACTCACTGTGAACCTGTTCGGTGAGCGCCGCCATTTTCGCGCCTTTGCTTTCTAGGAAAAACAGGACGTTTAAAAAATGTGCATATTTAAATGTGTGCAGTTTGGGGCTGGGAAAGCTAAATAATAGAGGGTCCTGAATCTCTTCTATGCACATTTTGAAGTCTGGAAATTAAAATCCAGCATGGCTCAAAATTAGAGAGATGGCAACATTTGAACTCCAGATATCCTCATTGTACTGTGATGTCAGAACAAGGCAGACACAGGGTTAGATCCAGATTTAATAACACTTGAAATCAATGAGACTTAACCTAGTCATGGCTAACTCTTCCCATCGATTTCTATGGGTCTTCTGTAAGTATGACCAAATCAGGATCCAACCCACACACTGCAATATTTTAAACATTAATATTTGATATCAAATTTTGACATAAAACTAAAATGATCTGCAAAATTGCATCAGACCAGGACAGATAAAAACTCTTTTAACAGGACTTAAAAGTCGTTGAGTGGGGTACCGCAGGGCTCAGTCCTGGGTCCAGTGCTCTTCAACATTTTTATTAATGACTTGAAGGAGGAGGTGCAGGGAATGCTGATCAAATTTGCAGATGACACAAAATTGGGAGGGATAGCTAATACTTTGGAAGACAGAAACAAAATTCAAAGTGAACTGGATAGACTGGAGCGTTGGGCAGAAAACAACAGAATGAAATTTAATAGGGATAAATGCCAAGTTCTGCACCTAGGAAAAAGAAACCAAATGCACAGTTACAAGATGGTGGATACGTGGCTCAACCACACTACAAGCGAGAAAGATCTTGGAATTGTTGTCGATCACAAGCTGAATATGAGACAACAATGCGATGTGGCTGCAAAAAAGGCAAATGGTCTTTTGGGCTGCATTAATAGAAGCATAGGTTCCAAATCCCGGGAAGTACTAGTTCCCCTCTACTCAGCACTGGTTAAGTGGCCTCATCTGGAGTACTGTGTCCAGTTCTAGGCACCACACTTGAAGAAGGATGCAGACAAACTGGAGAGGGTTCAGAGGAGGGCAACAAAGATGATCAGGGGACTGGAAACAAAGCCCTATGAAGAGAGACTGAAAGAACTGGGCATGTTTAGCCTTGAGAAGAGAAGACTGAGGGAGATAGGATAGCACTCTTCAAGTACTTGAAAGGTCACAGAGAAGAGGGCCAGGATCTCTTCTTGATCATTGCAGAGTGCAGGACACGGAATAATGGGCTCAAGTTACAGGAAGCCAGATTCTGGCTGAACATCAGCGAAAAATTCCTGACTGTTAGAGCAATACGACAATGGAACCAATTACCTGGGGAGGTGGTGGGCTCTCCCACACTGGAGGCGTTCAAGACGAGGCTGGACAGCCATCTGTCAGGGATGCTCTGACTTGGATTCCTGCATTGAGCAGGGGGTTGGACTCGATGGCCTTGTAGGCCCCTTCCAACCCTACTATTCTATGATTCTATGATTCTAAGACAGAAAACAACATCGGGTGCAGTGACTGGATATAAAAAGAGAATCAGTCTGGGGTAGTGGACTTGGACTCAGGACATCTGAACTGAAATCCCTACTCAGCAATGAGACATCATCTTGAGCCAGTTGCTATATTTCAGCTTAAACTGCCTTGGGGGGTTGCAATAAGAATAAAATGAGGTAGCTCCATGTATCTCCCTGAGTTCTCTGGAGGAAGGCCAGGATACACACATAATAATAAATGAAAGGACCATTGAAGTACCGGTGTTGACAACATAGTTTGTCTGGATTTTAGTATTGTGCTTTGTTCAAAGATAGAAAAACTGATAGGAACATAGGAAGTTGCGTTAAACCAGACTGTTTGTCCATCTTGCTGACAGTGGCTCTCCAGAGTCTCAGGAAGAGAAGGTCTAGGTGACCTTTGTGATGTGGGAATCATGGCTGGCCCTACCATTAGGTAAGGTGAGGCAGCTGCCTCAGGTGGCAGATCAATCCTGTGGGCGGGAAGTGGCAGCAAGATGTTGTGGGGGTGCACAGCTGTATGTGTATTACACAGCCTGCCCTGCATCCCCTAAGCTGCCCAGCTTCTGCCCTCAGATGCGATAGAGGCAGTCAGCATTGACATCAGACTCAACTGCCAGTCCGGGCAGCTTCTGTGGGGAACAGTGGGGGAGGGGCATCTTGTCCTCAGGCACCAAAATGTCTTGGGCCAGCCCCGGTGAGAATGGTTGCTTTGTGGCTCCTTTCCACACCATACAGGTAACATCAGGTGACCTGGACCCTTTGGAAGGCGCCCCCACCATAGCTCTTCCCCATGCTGGTGTTGCCTCAGTTTCCAGGATGACACTGGAGTAGAGAGGAGCTGCCCTGCAGTGACTCCCACACTGCAGAATTAAAGTAAGGGGGGGGTTAAATGCGGAAGAGGATTAGAGGGTTAAGCCAAAGCCTTATTGCATAGGTACTATTTACTATCTAATTAACAGCGCTCATGTCAAAATTTAAATAATGAATGAATGTCAGAGAGTCGTTACCTGGGAACCCCACATGCAAATCTCGATAATCTAATTTCAGTTCTAAATGATAGAATCAAAACATACCATCTTGGAATCCACTCACCTGGAATGTTAGAAATTGCCCCTTTCCCCATTCTTGTTCTGATGCTCGGTGGTCACTTTATAAGTGAGCACTGGGCATCAGCCAGAAGGCTTAATTTCTAGAACAGCCAGAAGGCTTAATTTTTCCCAGAAGGTGTACGGATTGTGACCTGCACTGGGTGTGGCACGTGGGCAGAGAATAGTGTCGTGAATGGGGGAGGGTAAAACTCTGAACTCTTCAATTTGTGCAGCTTCTTATTTGTAATGGGACAATTCCGTGTGGCGTCTACTAACTAGGAAAGGGACCTTTCTCAAAGTTACATTTAGCACACTTGAACAACAAGTTTCCACTGCTAGTTTGAAGTTGCCCTATTTTGATAAGCCACTTCTCATGATAGTATATAGAGTCTGACAATTGGTATCTGAATTACCTGTTCTTGGTTCTTGTCATTATGACTTCTATGACCTCTGTGGTTCAAACAAATCTGTCTATGATCTACCTATGCAAGTACTGTTTTTGGATTTTATTTAGTTACGGTTTGTTGCCAAATGACATGTACTTCTATATTACAGTGATGAAGTAATCTGTTGGTGCAGTAGTTCTTGCTGGCTTCTGATTTGTTATTACCCTTTAGCACTTGTGTTGCTGGTAAAGGAGAGAGAGAGAGAGAGAATCCTTGCCATCTTTTGTCTATTGTTGTCAAGTCTGCTGTTCAGTGGGCTGTGACTCTCAAAGAACTGAGAGACATACAGTTTAGTGTTTATATTACTTTTCTACAGATGCAGTAAATGTTAAAATATTCAAAAGGCAAGCAGATTATATGAAGGGTAAAATGTATGTTTAGGGAATTTGGCAGTATTTCTTTAAATCTGCTTCCGCCCACAAATGGTTAAGGGCAGATTTTTTGGGGGGGGGGGGCTGTCCTCTTTATATCTGTTGTGGAATGACTCCCTGTGTCTGCAACAGAATTGTCGGATGAGGATTGCCCCATACTCCTTGCCAGCTTTATAAGGCCAAGACAAATGGTTAATCAGCACTATGTTTCCTTGTTCCTGGTTCATACAGCAATAGTAGTTCAGCAGCCTCTAGACCTTGAAAGAGGCATGCAAGAACTTAAGCGTTGCTTCCCTGAATCAGACCAAGGTCAGTCCAGCCCATCATGTGGCTCCTGGATGCTCTGGCAGCTGACAAGCAGGGCATGCTGGGGATGGCAGCCATTCCATTTGCTCCCTTTGCCCGACCTCTGAGAAGCAGACAAAGGCTAGGAGCTGTTCACAGACCTCCTCCCACCCATGCAATAAAATGTCTACTGCAGGGGTGGGCAAGCTGCGACCCTCAGGCCACATGTGGCCCCCTACCTAATTTCAAAAGCCTTCTGCAAGTGATCAGTTCAGACCTCTGGCAAAAGACACCTGACCCTTCTCCAAGAGCCACTGAGTGGGAGGAAGAGGGAGGCTGAGAGAGTGGGGGAGGGGGAATAGAAAGAGTGATAGAAACCAGTAAAGAACAGGGATGGCCTTCCCCACTTTTGGCTCTGGCCTCACCCATCACTGGCTTTGCAGCGCCATCTTCCAAAGTTGTTATTTGCAGGCCAAGGCCTTTCCAAGATCTGTGGGCTTGACAACCATTATCTCTGCTTTTGAAACCTCAAAGATCGGCTATTGCAATGCACTGTGTATGGCGCGGTCCTTGAAAAAAGTTCAGAAGTTGGCTCAAAATGAGGCAGCCTGATTATTAGCTGAAGGAAGAAAAAAATACCATATTTAGTCAAGCATTTGCCCACTGCACTTCGGTGGCCACGTGTCCTCTTTTACAGAGGACGGCCCTGTATTTGAAGGGCTGCCTGTCCTCTGTTTTGAAGGCAACCTGTAGTTCAAGGGCTGTCCAGTCCAAATCCGGGTTAAAGATAACAAGCCGTCAGAAGGCAGAGCCGGGCCTTGAAGCTGCTCATCATCAGCACCTGGACAGCAGACTCAGCAAGGCGCTCAGGTCATCCGGTCATAACTGTCCACACTACGCTGAGATGTACTGTACTTCTATTGAAATTATAATAATCATTTCTAAATTTGCAACTACATGCCTAAATTAGCATATGCAAATTTTATGCAGATTTGTGTCCTCTTTTGCCCTCTTTCTTTGGTGATACCTGTCAGGAG
Organism: Heloderma suspectum; assembly: GCF_057233095.1. NCBI lineage: Eukaryota > Metazoa > Chordata > Lepidosauria > Squamata > Helodermatidae > Heloderma > Heloderma suspectum. Next base: position 284,529,282 of record NC_139459.1, read on the forward strand.
CGCCCTAGCTGCCTCTTGCAGTCCCCACCAATAGCCAACTCAGGACGCAGACGACGAGGAATTCTTTCCAAGACTTTATTCCTTTATTACTTTATGACTCTTTCAGAATACTAGTTGCTAGCGCCAAAGCAAGGAACAGCACTGGGGAAAGATAGCTGAGTAGCCTAAGCTCCAAGTAAGGCAGTTGGTCCCCGTTTGAAGAACCATGGGAAGACCCTGAACTTATGGGCTAGGGAGAGATCCTCCCTCTTTCCCTTGGGTCCTCGAGACGCGACCGTTGTTTGCGCGCCAAACGAGCGCTACGCCTCCTTTCCGCGCACTCCATCTGTCGTCACTCCCTGCGTCTGCGTCCAGTGTCCAGCAAGCCCCCCTCCAGCGCTCTCTCACTGCCAGGGTCACTATCTATCCCAGGAATGCTGGCAGGAGGAATCTCTGCCAGCTGCTGTGCTTGTGAGAGATGAGCGAGCTCCTCTCCCACAGATTGCTGTTCCTCCTCAGAATCAGAACTGCTCTGGGGCTCTATGGGCTCAGTTTCCACCCTGACAATACCTGTGCTCTTTTTTGGCAATTCACAAGTGGTCACCTGGGCCCAGATCAGAGTGCTGATTTTGATTTTTAGAGCCCTTTAAAGTTGGGGCATTTCTGAGGCAGTATCTCTCCGCATAAGAGCCCATTAAGAGCCCATTGAAGAGGCAAGAGTACAGACAAATGCAGCAGGGCTTTCTTGATAGTGGCCCCAGTTCTACTGAATTATCTTTCAATGGCTTCCACAAAGCCTTTCTATCTAGAAAAATGTTTGGTGAATACCTGTGACTTGTTTAGGTGGTGTGTGTGTGGTGTTTCTGCTGCTGTTGTTGTTTGGACATATTTCTTAGGACAAACTCTACTCTGGGATTATAATATTACTTTGAAGTTATGATGTTTCTTTGAATTGTGGTTACACAGGAGTGGGGTGTATGATGATTTCTAGCTTTATATATAAACCTACAGCAGGAATAAGCTAAAAACTTCAAGGTTATTCCTGTTGTGTGTTGCTTCAAGCCTATCAGAAAAAGTGGCATAAAGATGTAATAAATCAAAATCAATCTGTTTGACTCCTGTTTTTCTATCATTTGAACTGTGTGGATTATTGGGAATAACAGCATGGTATGGAGCAGACATGAAGTTTGTTGGAAACTACCAGTTCACAGGGACACCTCAACCACCAAAACACACAGCACTAATTCCCAAGTAATGCAGCACAGTGATACTTCACCTTTGTTCTCTTATTTTTAAAAATACTTCAAAGCTGCCCTTCATCCTTGCGGATATCGGGGCAGTGTACAAGACAAGAGTGTGACTGCATTGATCATACATACAATAACAATAAAATGGTTGAAGAGACATCATCACAATAAGAGAAGGCAGCAAACACAGAAACCAAATCAATCATATCAACTAGTTAAGCAAAATACCTGAGCAAAAAGTTTTGAGCTGGTGCCGAACTGATCACACTGTTGGCTCCTGTTGGACCTCTATGGGGAGGGAATTCCATACTCCGAGGGCCACCACAGAGAATGCTCTTCCCTTTGCAAGGGTGTAATGTGCCCAAGATTCTTGGAGAAGAACGCTCCCGACAATCTTCTGTCACAGGCAGGGAATGTAGAGAGGTGCTGCTGCAGATATTTGAGTCCCAAGCCATTGAGGGCTTTAAAGGTACACACCAGCACTTTGAATTGGGCTCACAAGTGAATAAGCAGCCAGCATGGAGCTCTTTCAGAATTGGGGTGATATGATTCTGCCTGGCTATTCCAGTTACAATTCTAGCAACTGCATTCTGCACTGGCCGAAGCTTCAGAATTGTCTTCAAGGGCAGCCCCGTGTATAACGCATTATAGTAATCCAGCTGGGTGATTACCAGAGCATTTACCACCATGGCCAGACTATCCCTGTCCCGGCATGGTTGTAGCTGGCTAACCAGCCCAAACTAGTAAAAGGCTCTCCTAATCACTGAGGCTACGTGAGCCTCGAGTGCCAAAGTTGGATCAAGGAGTACCCTCCAGCTTCACACTTGCTCTTTCAAGTGAGTGCAACTCTGCCAGGAGCTGCGCACCCAATTCCCGGATGTGAGAAACACCTACCCACATGGCCTCTGTCTTGTTGGGATTCAGCTTCAGTTTATTGGCTCTCACCCAGCCCATGACCGAATCCAGACTCCGGTTCTAGCTGCTTCTGAATCTCTCTTAGCGTGATGATTGCTATCTCTTTGGGAGCAGCGTCACATATTTTCTTTTTGTACATCCTGGGTGCTGCCACACTTTCTGATCCAGGCCATTTAAGGGCTCTGCTCCACAACCTTATTGTGTGCTAGCCCTCTTTAGCACTGCGACATCAGGCTTTCAGAGTAGATGAACGGACTGGCCAACGTTCCATTTATGATACAACAAATAATAGGGTGGAAAGGACAAGTACAAATAGTGTAGCAGCACAGTCTCAATGCCATTAAGAAATGAGGACATAGCAAAGCTGCTGTGGTTAGAAAATGAACAACCAGGGCTGTAAGCATTAATTGATTTAATAGGTACATGGATCACTTAATAACACAAGCATGTATTTTTTAAAAACAATTTTAGCATGGGCATGTTAAGGAATAGAGAATAGAAACTGGCTTTTTCTCTGTATAGTAAGTGGCAGCTTTTGTTTAAAAAATTGCAAGTTTGAGCACCTTCCTTCAAAATCCCAAGATTTTGAGCCCCGAGTAATATGCAAATTTATTTAAGTGTAATCAATTGATTACCAGACAGATGGGTAATTAACTAAATCAAATCTTGAACTGGTGGACAACCCTGCTAACAATGTTAAAATCCCTCCACATATTTAAGTGTTGCCCGTATTGTAGTGTCTACAGTTTGCTAATGTACAAAACTGCCAAAGGAACTTAGGCACACATGTATAAAAACATTCAGCAATAAAAGTGAATGCAACTCACCTTCCCTCTCTCCCTCCTCCTCCATCTGCTCAACCTACTAATTATGATGACAGTCCAGTTCCCTACCATACTGTTTTCTCCTCTTCCCATATGCAGAATTCTCTCTCCCTTACACACACACACACACACTGTTGGCCCCACCTCTCTCACACACATTCATTACCACACTCAGGAGACAGACTGGATCATCCCCTAAGTGTTTTGTATGGCTTGAAACATTTTACATAATCTTTTGCCTGCAGACGCCGGTAGAAACCAATTCTTCAATTATTGTGTAGCTCTTGGGAACAGAGAAGCTTTTTATGGGAACAGTACCAACATTTCTGAGCTGAATTCACAGAGTTAAGATATACCGCAATGTTTTAAAATAGTAAAAGTCTTTTTTTTCTTCCAAGTATCCATGAAAAGCAACCATAAAATATACAGACTAACATCACCACTTCTAGCCACAGTCTCTTGTTCCTCCTGCCATCTGCTCCTGAGTACTTAATAGGTTAATCAGGCAATGATCCCAAATAATATAAATAAACTAACAAACAAAGAAATACAAACTAGAACTGGAACTAGAACAGCAGATAATGCCAAACCAGTTAATAACAACAGAGCAAGCAAATAATCAAGACTAACATTCAAACATCTGAAGGCCAAACACCTTTCAGAACACAAAGATTGCCAGCCTGGAATAGAATGTCATCAGAGAGGGAGCCAAAGAGCTCTCCCAGGGCAGGACACCACAAAGCCTCGGCAGAGCGACAGAGAAGACTCCATCATCACACATTCCCACCAGATGAGACTCAGAGATGGATGGGACACCGAGCAGGGCCTCTCCCAATGATGTCAGAGGAGGGCAGGCTCATTTAGTCTGAGGTAGTCCTGAGCCACTTGGGGTTTAAAGGTAAGGTGACCTCTGTGTCAAAGAGTGCCAGCTATTACCAGCTTTGGCTGGTACAACATCTACTATGACCAGTCCCAGACAGTGATATCCCAGCCGCAGTGATCCATGCACCGTTAACCTGAAGACTGGACTATTGCAATGCCCTTGAGACGGGTTTGGAAGCTGCAGCTAGTACAGACTGTGGCAACTGGATTGCTCAGTGGACCTTCTTACTGCACACATATGACTCCTGTGCTGAAAGCTCTGCGCTGGCTGCCAGTTAGCTACTGAGCCATGTTCAAGGTGTTACTGCTTGTTTATAAGGCCCTAAACAGCTCAGGACTAGGTTATCTGGGAGACTGCAATCTCTGTCTAGGCCGCCCCAGTCTTTGCGTTCTGAGAGGGAGGCCTTGCTTAAAATACCCTGGCTTGCTGAGGCTTATTTGGCCACGATGTGGAGGAGGCCCTTCCAAGTTGTGGCACCTGCCAAAATGTCGACGGATCTCCCCACTGAGATCAGGAGGGCTCATAGTGTGGAGGGCTTCCGCTGACAACACATCTGTTTGCCCAGACAATTCCCTGATCTCTGGCATTGTCAGCTACCCCTGGTTATTTTAATGAGATTTTATTGTTATATCACAGTTTGGTGCTTGTTTTAAGAAAGGTGGTATAGAAATCCACTGAAATAAACAAACAAGTAAAATAATTACCAGCAGTTTGAATTGCATCTAGAAACAAACCAGAAGCCAGTGGAAGTGATGCAAGAAAGGAGTCATATGCTTCCAGTAAATAGATTTATTTTAGCATTTTTAAACAATAGATTTCTATACCATGTTCCTGCACAAATAACCTTGATACTGGGATGGAAGACTTCTGGAAGTCTTCCAACCCAGTCCACGAAGCTTCTGGATACAAAAGGAAAATAAGGGGAACTCCTAATTCTTTTTTCAGATCGCATGCTTTCAATCCTCTCATGCTTTGGAGGACTGCATCACGGTTTTCATTTCAACATGGATGGTAGATATGTTCCTGGTCAACCCACGTGGCTGGATTAACCAGCTAATGAGAGGGGCTTGTTCACGCTTCCCAGAGGCAGTTTCCTGAAATTGAAATGTTGCTCAATCCTCTGCCCTCACATAAGAAGTGCAACATCGCTATCAACCATGGCTTGGCATCCATTACACACACTAACATTCCATGCAGATTAAGTTAATTATGTGCAAATTGAATATGCGCATTATCTGGCATCTTGAAGCTGATATGTTTCCAAGGGAGTCCTTCAGTCTTTTCATAGCTTGGCTGAACCCATAGTTTCATCAAGTATCCTTACAGGGATTCCCATAAGCTTGCCAGTCTTTCTGGCTGACCTGGCCCCAAAGGTCAAGGCACTGAGCTCGCCTCTTTTTGCCCAGTTTGCCTTGCTACCTTGAGGAGTCTGAGATGTCCCTTCAGCAACCATCTTACCCAGGCAATAAGTGTCTTCAGTTGGAACAATAATCATTTCCATTCAGCCAGCTCTCAGTGTCGTGTTAGCCCCATCTTGATACATCTTGAGATGTATTGTTGCAGGGCTGGATTAAGTCAAAAGCAGATGTAGCCCCCTCTGGGCCAAGCGCAGCCTCTGTCACCTATTTAAGTCTCTTTCTGATACAGCACCCGATGCTGGCTGTAGGGACGCAAGCTACTGCTGGGAGCCTAATCAGGGGCTGGTGGAAGCCAAGGCTCCCTGCAATGAGGGCAGAGGTCATCTCAGCCCTCCATTATTATGTCTCTCAGCCTCCTCTGAGCCCCCCACAGGTCTGAACTTGCATGATTCGGAGCCACTTCGCTTGCCTCCCTCCCTCCCTTCCTCCCCATTTCGCTGCTGTTGTATAATCTCTCCGAGTTCATCTGTTTGAGATCGATTCTCCCGCTCCTTAAGCATTATGCTCAGCCATATTTATGAAATGCAACCGACTAACAGTTCTGCATGGATTGCCAGGACACGCCTCATTGCACCATCATGCCATTAACAAGAGTGAAAGGTCAGGGGATGCTCAGCAAATATTTAATTCAAGGAAGCGGGCACTGTCCTATTTATGTCTCAGCCTTCCACTCCTTGGCAGCTTTGGCATAGTCTACAGTAGTCACTATGGGGAAAAATAGGGTGGGAAAGGGCTGGCTGAGTATGGCATTGGGGTAACTGTGGTGTGAGTGGAAGAGTGCGTGCCAGAGGGCCCTTGACTGAAGAGGGTCCCTACAGCAAACAACACTTGTTTGCAGACACAGGCAGTCCTTTCTTTTGAGTACAGAGCACAGGTATTGCTCTTCAGCTCTAGAGAAGCCCCCACCCCAGAGCTGTAGCCACAGAGGACTCATGGAATTTGCTGCCACAACATGTAGTGATGGCCATCAATTCGGATGGCTTTAAAAGTGGCTTGGACACATTTGTGGAGGAAAAGGCTCTCAGTGCCTACTGTTCATAATGGCTATAAGCTGCCTCCAATATCAGAGGCTCTCTGCTTATGTACAACACTTGCTGGGGAACACAAGCAGAAGGGTGCTATTGCACTCATGTCCTACTTGCGGGTTCCCACAGCAAGCCGGGTGGCCACTGTGGGAACAGAACGTTGGACTAGGAAGGCCTTTGGTTTGATTCAGCAAGGCACTTATGTGGGGGCCTGCCCCACTCAGGTCCCCTCAGACCACCAGTGTGAAGCAGTGGTGAGATTCCAGTGGGGCCTCAGCATAGTGCTGCTGCTGGGAACCTGCCTCTCCCACCACCGAAGCCCCCCAGGTGCCAAAATGGCAGCCCCTCACTCACCCACCCACCTGCCACCACCGACACAACCCCTCAGCTTGCCACTGCCACCCCACCCACTACCCACCCACCAAGTGGCAGGCCCCCCACCTGCCCACCCTTTATTCGGGGGGCAGGGGGGTCCTCCTCAGCCACTGGCAAAGCATTGCAGCATCCAGTCAGCCAAGCCTGCAGACCCCCACATGCGATTTTCAAAGCTCTTGTCTTTTGTTGGTCTTGTACTTGTTTGTCTGTACTTACATTTTGAGTAGCAGCTTTCTGAACCAATCAAACACTGCCTTTGTGGGGGAGATTCAGCCAGTGAGGGCACAAGAGCAACATTAAGACCGCTCTGTGCCCTTATTGGCCATGTCTTCCCAAAAGGTAATGGCGGATTGGTTCAGATCACTGCTACTGAGAATGTAAACTTAAAAAAAAAACTTTTAAACTGAGGTGCTACGGGGTCTCAGGCCTGGCCATGCCGCTTCCTTTCGCCAGTGGGGCCAGCCAGGTGGGCAAGGAGGAGGAGGAGGTTGGCAGCAGCTGTATGAGGCTCAGCTGCAAGGATGGGCCCCTCTGAACCACTCGCCCCTCAGCAGTTGCCCGCCCATGCCAACCCCTGTTGCCAGACCCAGCTCTGCCATTGACCTATGGACCTCTCCCCACTGCTTGATATGCAGCAAAGGCACAGTCCACCCTTGTTTGTGTCTGAGCACCATTTTCTTCTCTGGGGAAACAATACTTTTGTACCTTGCACTTCCACACTATCTGTCCCGGGGCGTTCCCACTTCTTAGGCCTTCACAGAGCCTTTCCGTGAAAGCAGAAATGTACAACAAGATTTTCCTTTTTCGGTCTCGGCTCCGGTGGGGTACTCCATGAGTGACTTACTCTGAGCTGGCTGCATTTGGACATCATTAGGGATACATGACGTTGTGGCCATCCAGCAGCAACTCCGGAGTTTTGTGCCAAAAAACCAGTTCTTCTGAGACTACTTTTAGTCCAATTGTTTTCCTTAAGTCAGCATGTCTGGGCTTCTGTTGTGGTGTGCACATTTACTCCAGCATGTGGTGTGCACATTTACTCCACATTTACTCCACATTTACTCCAGCATGTTAGCCCTGCCCAGGGGTGTGTCTTTCACCTCACTGACCCCAGTCAAGGGGTGTTCCCCCAATGTTTCCTCACTGTTTCCGCCATTTCAGGGCTGGCTGTCAGAGAACTGAGCAGCCTCTAACTTCTTTTTAAAAATTAAAGTGGTAAACCAAAACAGTGCTTTTGTCAGCAGTACCCAGCCCTCCCCGCATCTCGTTCAATATGTCACTATCTCACATTTGTCCAGCAATACCCATATTTCCTATCTCACTACCTCACTATGCCACTATTTGGGGCCATAGCTATTGCTGGACAAATGTGTGATAGTGACCTAGTGACATTGAAAACGCCTTTTTAGGTGTGTGTTTTTAAACGTCTTCCTTTCTGGATGGGAGATTTCTTTCACATCTCTATCATGCATAGAGTAAATAATATCAATAACCCAGGCCAGGGCCAGTGAGAGTCTAGAGATCCAAAATGAGAGGCCCGAAGGTCCGCATTTGGCCTACAGGCTGGAGGTGGCGCTGTGGTATAGCAGAATTGCCAAAGCCACCATTCACAGAAATATCAGACTTTCCTTTCCTGCTATAGTGGTTGCAAAGCATGAGAGAGGCCCTGGAGGACAACTACGTCATGTAAAGTACCCACAGACTACCGTGAATGAGGAATCATGAGGGCACAATGAATGCTTCATGTAGAAAGGCTCTGTGTGAAGTGGACGATGAGTAGCAGCATTACTTGATGGTCTATGTTCCAAATCCAACCACAGCAGCTACTTTAGTATTTTAAAATGCAGTATTATGTGTCTTAGAGTTTGCACTGGTGTTCATGAAAAACCTAGAAACAGAGCTCAAGAGAAGCATTTGGTTATCTATACTGCTCCCCAAGCTGAGCAGAGATTTCTTCCGCAATTTGCTATGAGGCACATGGCTAGCCATCCCTCCACCCCCTTTAAGAAACCAGCTCCTCTGGAAAAGCCCTGCTACTGAGGAAACGAACATGGAGATGAGTGGATGTTATTAGTGTTTCTTAACATGGTTCATTCTGCAGGTCGGATAAGCCGAGAAGTGTTTTGTCAACAGGCAGGGAACGCCTGTTTGCAAGTTGTATGCATTTATAATTCATACACAAAGCATCAGACAATATGTAAACTGTGAGTAATGTGAGGAAGGGTTGTGAAACAGGGCAGGTGTTTGCCATGGAGAGGGCATATAAACAAGCAGCACAACAAATGTGTAAGTGTGAATCTTCAAGAAGGCAGATGCTCCAGTCCCATCTGAACAGGCACCTCTCAGGGAATCTTTTGATGCAGTCAATATTCTGGGCATATGTGTGTGTGTGAGTGTGGACAACAGAGGTGCATCCCCTCATGAAATGGCATGTTTAGCACAAATTATTCAGTAAGGCAACATTTTAATACTACATTTGGCCTGCATGGATCTCAAAACAAAGCAAGACAGGCAAAAGCAGGTGGAGAGACAAAGGAGTCTGGTGACTTTTGTGAAGTTGTTTCTTCTTCTTTTATTGTAAGTGCAAGATAAATATTGTGAAATACAACATATATATACATATAAATATGTAACGACATGCTCCCCAAGTTATGATTTACACAAAAAATAGATTCTATGATGTTTTACACTGGTTATAAACCATCGATCAATCTCTGTCAAACTGTATATGGCAACTATGTAGATTCTAATACATGAGAAAGTTGTCCCATTTATTTGCCATGTTAGCAGTTTGTGCCCCATTTTGTCTGTGAATATGATACATTAACTTATCCATTTCTACACTATCCAAACATTTCAGTGACCACAGGTGAACTGATGGAATTTGAGGGTGTTTCCAGTGTCTTGTGAAGACAATTTCAGCCAAAATTAGTACATTCATTATCAATCACTTTTGGACATTTGGGATCTTAATCTGAATTGCATTAAAGGACACTAATGAAAGATCTCATATTAAAATTAATCATACAATCTGTGCAATTCCATTTCTAATTTCCCACCAATAATTCTGTGCGAATTCACTGCTCCACCTCATGTAGCGGAGATATGCCTGATGGGGACGGCATTTCCAGCACCTAAATCTTGTAACTACAAACGTCCTATTAACTCACAGGGGTGTCATATACTGTGTGTGTTGTATTTCCCTAAATGAGAGACTTAAAAAATATAACTGATGGAAATAAAAATATTTAACCAATCTTGTTCTGACATGACTCTCTCTAAATCTCTTTCCCAGCAGTCCTTAGATGTATACCTTTTTATGCCTAGATTACATAACATATTGTGATTTTCTCCAGGAGCACCTTGTGGTAGTAGCCAATTTCGGCAGCGCCGAAATTCGGTAGCAAATCGCTACCCTTCTCCATGGCCCTAGCAAGCGTTCGTTATGTTGCACAAGTGTTGATTTACTCCAGCACAACTTCCTTAGCACCAGTGCTGGTAGTTGGATACTACCCTGCCAGCACCCATCTTTGCACAGATTTTCCCATGCTGATAATTTCATTAATGAATAAGAATGCCTGGTTTTTCTAAAAGAAAATTCCTTTTCTGTACATACTGAAACCAAGGTGGGTTCCAGATACCTGTTTTTCTACTGATATCATGTCTCATCGGTATCTTTCCATTGATTACCAAATCATTAAATTTATCTATCCTATTTTCTCCATATTTTGAAAGCTCTTACCCTCATTAATATTAAATGCTCTTCCCTAATTACTGATGGCAATGGAGATATAGTTGAACATTTGTGAGATCATCAACCTAAGGCTTCACCAAATGGTTGTTTATGAACATTTTCAGTCAGAAAATAGCATTTCCAGCCGCCGCCGCCGTCCCCACCCCCTGCCCCGCATAACACACACACACACATTTTTGTTGCCCTGTTAGCAGTTGCTTTGGCTCCATTTTAAAATGGGCTGTACATACTTCTGCTCTCCTTGAATTTGGGGTCAACTAATCTGCATGATGATGTCATGATGCCGAGTACCCAATCGGATTTGACTACATGATATCATAAAGTCAATTCAAAGTGAAGGCCAATGCTTCCTGCCCTCAACCTAACGGGGTGAAAGCTTCTACTCTGTAGCCCCCCTCCCCAAACAAAAGCAGTGGGGAGGGGCTGTTTTTTTACAGCCAATTACAAAAAGTGCTTTACCATTTCAGCTCAGCCCTATTGTGTAGGACAGAAGCAAGGGAATAAATACCTCTTATCTAGAGCCCCAGCTACTATACTGCTGTACCGGACCGCAGTGGCCTGCTACAGTGTGAATAACTTCGTATAGTGCACAAGAGAGAAAGACAGAGAAAGAGGGACTAGGCACATGCTGCAAGGGAGTCTTGATGAATAATGTATTAGCCTCTTTTTCCACTCCAGGAATCCCTGTGAGCAAATCCGCACTTCGTTGCATTTATTCATTGCTGAGAATTATTCAAGGATTTTTTTTTTACTCACAGTCTTTCTCTAACTGTGAATGGTGGATGAGAATTGTTCTCTGCTAGGGATTGCAAGGGAATTTCACCCCTGTTTAGGAAGGACTCGCACAGCACCCCTGTGTGGTAATAGGTTACTGCTCTGAGGCCCACAGGGTGAAATGATTCCTCTTCCTTCCTATCTGCCTTCGGTGAGTCTTATTTGAACCACATTAAAGAGATGGAAATTAGTTTCACTAATCACATGGCAAGGAATCCAGTCACTAACAGGTGCAGAGCTGGAGTTCAGACATGTGACTATTTTCCTGCAGGTGTCCATTCTGTCCCTGCATAAAGCCAGAGCAATAGCACCGTATCAAGGGGATCGGGGAAATGCCAGAGCTAGCGAGAACTTTGCAAACACCAACTCTTTCCAGCCCCAAACAAGGTCTTTGGTGGAGGAGGGAACCTGGTACTCACAAACCGCAGTTCAGCATGTGTGTTTTTCGTATGATCTTTTTTAATTAAAAGAAATTAACTGGGAGGCTGGCATGCTGCAAAGGAAAATGCTGCCCTCCAGCATCACCTTTATTTGGGTTCACTGTTTCCGTGTTTTGAAGCTCACCTCTGCCTTGTATTTAGGTGCTTGGGCAAGTTAATTTTCTTTTAGCCTCACCAATTTCCCAGAAAATGAGTGTTTTCCCACCCTGGCAGCCATTTTATGAGAGGACCTGCAACACTCCCTCAAAATTCCAAATGTACTCATGGGCCCAAAAAGATTGGGGACCCCTGGATTAGTGGCTGTGACATCTCTGATGACAAGAAAGACAGTCGTTCCCCCACCACCACCACCGTCTGTACACATTTAGCTGTTATTTTTTTAAGTCTGTTTTGTTCTTATATTTTCCAGGCTGAACTCTTCCCACTTCCCTCCTGTTCCACAGGAATACTCATGTAGCCCTTTAAAAATAATTTTTTAAAAGTGGCAAGATGACCTCTGTCCCTGGGAGCAGTAGAAACAAAGTTGCTCTCATTACTTTAAACAAAATCATTTGTACAAGCCCTAATGAAACACAGATGTAGGATCTTTCTGATTATCTCTATCCAAATTATAGCCTCCTCAAGGTAGATCCATCTTCAGAAGCCTGATGCATTGGTATTAGATCATTGTGGCCAATTACAGACAGCATTTAACAATAACAACTGCTGGAGTGTGGAGGGGAAACAATTCCCTTGAGGGGAAACAATTAACACCATGAGCGGATGGTGCCTGTTACCTTTCACCCCACTCCCCCATCTATGGCTTGGGACCAGACTATCTGAAAGACCTCCTTCTCCCATATGATCCTGCCCAGTTCCTAAGACCTTCAGGAGAGGCCCATCTTTTGAGACTACTGCCTCGGCATGTTTCGTGGTGACGTGAGAGAGGGCCTTCTTGGTGGCTGTTCCCAGGTTATGGAACTCCCTGCCGGGGGAGGCCAGGTTCGCTCCCTCTCTACTATCCTTCCACTGGCAGGCAAAGACCTTTTTATTCAAGGAGCCTTTTGGCATATAAATGGGTCTGCTAGGTTGGGTGTTGTTTTTTGTTTTTTTATTCTGTAATTGCCATGTTTTTATTGTTTTTAATGTATTTTATTGTTTTACTAAGTTCTACTTATGCCTGTAAGCTGACTTGAATGCCATTTTTTTTGTCGAAAGGCTGGGTACACATCGAATGAATGAATGAATGAATGAATATTTCTCTCCCAGGTACTGAAATCCTGTGTGGTTGTTATCCCTTCCCCTCTCCTTTGTAACTTCCAATGTGTCCTGCTGTCTTGCATGCAGACCCTGGATTAAGGGTTGTGCTGAGATGGGAAAGACAATTCAGCAAAAAGAAAGAAAGAAAAAAAGCCTCTCCTTAGAGAAATGTGATCACCCATGAAATTTGATTAGCACAGAGGCCCTTCATGGAGCACCTTACTGCTCCTAGATCTGGACTGCACTACAGCCCCCCCCCCCCACCATTCAAATGAAAGAAACAGAAACGGTGTGAATAAAAGTTAGAACCACTAACATGAACGTTCATTGTATGTGATGGAATCGTATTGCCTTTGGATGAATTGTGGCCTACACACTCGTAGGTTAGATGTGGTCAAAAGCTTGTGGGACTGGATATTTATACTGCCATACTTATTCAGAGTCTTTCACACACTATATTTTTAATTAGTGCAACGTTCTGGCCCTGTAATGTAGGCCAGAAGGTTGCCAAGAGGAATTGGTCACAATCATATAATACCAATGCATCAGGTTTCTGAAGATGGATCTACCCTGAGGATCTAACTTGTAACGTGGGCCAGAATGATTATCCCCATGTTACAGATATGGGGGCTGAGGATCTGAGGGAGTGGCTTCAGGGAAAGGTTCATTTGAACTCTAAATCAAGCCAAGCAGAATGCTGACAGGGAGTGTACACAAGGCAAAGAGAAATATATGATGAGGTACAGTCTGAACTCTCTGAAGAGGCTGGCATCGCCTGAATGAATGGAAGGCAGAGCTGAACTGTAGGCACTAGGCAGCCATCGAGCGGAAACGAGCTGATCAGAACCAGAGAACAAGCCAAGAGTCTTGAACAAGCTCAGAGCCCAGATACTATATTTGCCCTGGGGGTATCTCTATGTGCGATTTACTCCAAGCTGGCTGTGTTTGGAGGTCATTAGGGATGCATGATGTCCTGGCCATCTAGCAGCCACCCCGGAGCTTATCAAGAAAAAAATGGATTTCCTGAGACTGCTTGAAGTCCGATTCTTTTCCTTAAGTGGGGTTCTCTGTGGTATAATTGTTGTGTGCCCCAACCCCCACATTGACCTCAGGTATGCCAGCCCTGCCCAGGGGTGTGCCTTTCACCACGACACTGGCCAAGGGGTTTTGCTGTCCCTGAGTTTCCCAGCACAAACCAATTAGTGTCAACTAGGAAATAACTCCCATTGTGCTCAATGAGGCTTCTCCCCTGAACGTGCACATCAGCATTTACAGAGATCCCCCTCAATTGAAATGGCACAGTTTAAAGCACAATTCCCTAAAGGCTGTAAGGAGTGATGTCAAGGCACTGATTTTCTGATATTCAGTTTATTGCCTTAAGAAGTAACTACTTCACACCTTCATTGTAGAGATCCTATGCAGCATCGGGTTAGAAAGAGGGCTGGTTTCCCATCCCTGTGTTCCCCCCAACCTTGTGTCTTTCCCAGCACAAACATATGTGTGTCTACTCGGAAGTAGCTCCCATTGTGCTCAGTGAGGTGTATCCCCTGAACATGCACATCAGCATTTACAGAGATCCCTCCCAATTGAAATGGCACAGTTTAAAGCCCAATTCCCTAAAGGCTGTAAAGCATGATCTTGAGGCTCCGATTCTCTGTTGTTTGGTTTATTGCCTTAGGAAATAACTACTTCACACCTCTGTTATAGATCCTCCACAGCATTGGGTTAGAAAGGGGGCTGGTTTCCCATCCCTGGGGAAGCATATGTGTTTCTACGCAGAGGTAACTCCCATTGTGCTCAATGAGGCTTGTTCCTGAAATGCAGGTGCATGTGGAGCTTCAGGGGAAAGGAGAAATGCGGGGAGAGTGGGTTAGGAAGCCTCTCTTATTGGTTGAGCAGCCCCTGCCAGCCAGATGACATTCACTCCAACCCCCAACCCCAACCAGAAGTATGTTCTGTGAAGCAATTTTTACTAGTGCAGAGCACTCGCTCATGGAGCCCTGCATGGACCAAAGTGCAGCAAAGCTGATTCCTTTAAAAAAAATCCAGGACTCCTCCATTCACTTCTCCTTCCGTTGTCATGGAAACACCACCCAGGTAAAGTCTCAATCTGAACAGTCATCCTTTATAGCCTGAGGAGATCCAATGGCCAGCCTAGGTGGGCAGAGTCACTCCTGTGCTTGGGAATCCTCCTTTACTGCCTTGGAGATGCTAGTCCTGGTGGCTAGAACCAGGAATGGTGGGTTCCTGGTTCTAGCCCTGTGGCCCCTGATAGGCAACTACATCAAGCCAAATTGATGATGTAGGACTGGGGAGAGCAAAGTGAGAGGGGTGCGAAGCCAGTTGAAAATGGGTTTTTAGGCTCTGATCTAATTAGATAGAAGATTGTTGCTGCTTAAAAGGGAGACAGAGAAAGAGATGCGCCTTTCATTTTGCAAATATCCCAGAAATGAGCACTCGTCTAGAATAATGTTTGTCGCAGATCTTTTCCCTAGCCTGCTTAGACACAAACAGGGGGTCATTAATAACATAATTGTCCAGATCTGTTACCCTTATTGACAGGGCACCTAGAGGTCAGGAATTAACCAATGATTGCCTTTCATCTAATGGGTGATGGCCAAAGTAAAACTATTCTTCCCGCAGAATGGCCCATTACAGTTAAGGCTGGATTACAGAAATAGTGGACTGGTCACCAGGGGAGAGAGACAGTGAATGAATGGATTTTTCTATGTTTCTGTATGAGACCATCTTGACAGTCTCAAAATGCATACACAGCATGGACATTTTACCAAAAAGCCATAATGTAAAAATATAACATGTGGGGATCAGTGGAAAAGGCACCAAGTCAAAGCAAGTTAATTCATGAATGGTGCTTTCCCTGGTATTACCTAGCACTGCCCCCCTGTCAAGATGTGCCCGATTTAATTGGCCATTCATAAAGGCTTGACCAGAGTGTCTGGTTGGCAGATGGGTGTCTGTCTCCATCTCCAGGCCCTTAAAAGGGGAAGATCTCAAACGCTGGAGCAACAGCTCTGCTCCCAAACAGGACAATGGGCCAGTTTGCTTAACCCTAAAACAGCCCATGGGTTATGCAAGGGTTAAACAAGCCACCCTCGTCAGGTTCGCATGACGTGATAAGCCATGATGATCACCTGCCATGGCCTGAATATTCAAAAGGGCCGCCGGCATCCACCACAACCCACCATGGTTTAAATAAGCCGCAGCAGGCTGCAGTGATCGTGTGAACCTGGTCAATGCCTCACACAGAGACAATCTGTCAGAAGCAATGCATTCATCTGAAATAAGAAATGTGCACAATAATAAGTGCTTCATCTTTTTAGGGAGCAAACATCACTCACTACTCCACCACTGTTTTGGTGAGTGGTTTGGAACAGCTTGCTTAAGTTGCCTTATCAGAAGACCACTTTGAGGAGAAGATGGAAGGTGGAAGGCCAGAGACCCTCAGATTCCTGTTGCCTCAGCCCCCATTTTCTCCACACACCCCTCTTCTATCTGGGTTGGCAACTGGAGACAGATAGTCCTCCTTGGAGGAGCAGGTGTTATCCTGAGGCCTCTAGTTGCTGACCCCCAATTTCAGCTGCGAAGTGTCTATACGATGGGGCGCAACTCTTCCCCTGCACTTCTTCAGTTGCATTTCTCTCTCCACCCAGCTCTCCCTTTGGATTACAGTAATAGCTAGTATTTATATAATTTGTTTTTATTATTTTATTTATTTCATTTCTATACCACCCAACAGCCGAAGCTCTCTGGGCGGTTCACAAAAATTAAAACCAAAGAGCACACAATAAAACAATACAATATATATAAAACATTAAAACCACAGTGAACAATATAACCAGAATAAAACCGGAATAAAACCTAGCAGCGGTGCAGGGATTTAAAATACAGATTTAAAACAGCAAAGTTAAAAGTCTAGAAAGCTAAAATGCTAAAATGCCTGGGAAAATAAAAAGGTCTTCACCTGGCGCTGGAAAGAATACAATGTAAGTGTCAGGCAAACCTCACCAGGGAGCTCATTTCACAGCCGGGGTGCCACAGCAGAAAAAGCCCTCCTCCTGGTAGCCACCCGCCTCGCTTCCTTTGGCAGGGGCTCATGGAGGAGGGCCACTGAGGATGATCTTAAGGTCTGGGCAGGCACATATGGGAGGAGGCGATCCTTCAGGTAACCTGCCCCAAGCCGTTAAGGGCTTTGAATGTTAATACCAGCACTTTGAATCGGGCCTGGAAATGGACTGGCAGCCAGTGCAGCTGGAAAAGTACTGGTGTAATATGAGCTCGTTGGCCAGTCCCTGTTAACAGTCTTGCTGCCCTATTTTGGACCAGCTGAAGTTTCAGGACCGTTTCAGGGCAGCCCCACATATAACGCATTGCAGTAATCCAGACGAGAAGATATCAGAGCATGGATAATTGTAGCTAGGCTATCTCTGTCCCAATAATGGCATAGTTGGGATACCAGCCTAAGCTGATAAAAAGTGCTCCGTGCCACTGAGTTCACCTGTGCCTTGAGTGACAGTTCTGGGTCCAAGAGCACCCCCAAACTACAAACGTGATCCTTTAGGGGGAGTGCAACCCCCTCCAGAACAGGTTGAATATCACCTAGCCGGGCAGACGAACCACCCACTAACAGTACCTTCGTCTTGTCTGGATTGAGTTTCAGTTGATTGGCCCTCATCCAGTCCATTACCGTGCCCAGGCCCTGATTCAGAGCAGCCACTGCCTCACCTGGGTTTGATGAGAAAGAGAGGTAGAGCTGGGTGTCATCCGCATATTGATGGCACCTCAGCCCACACCTCCGAATAACCTCCCCCAGCGGTTTCATGTAGATGTTAATGCTTTTGAGCATTCAACTCACCTCACACATATAAAACAAAGCTGTCTTATTATCCCCGTATTGCAAGCGCAAGGGAGAGAGGCCTGAAGCTGAGGGAATAGTAGCCTGTCTAAGGCTATCTAGTAAGCTCATGGCTGAAGAGAATTTTGAATTTGGGGCTTCTGGGCTCATAGCTCACTCTTATTCATTCATTTCATTTCTATACCACCCAAGAGCTGAAGCTCTCTGGGCAGCTCACTCTAATTGTGAATGAGGCTTGAGGGTCACTTCATTGATACCAACTCCAGTGAGAGCCATGCTCGATGGAGGCTAGATTAGGCTTTAGAGAGATGCCTGCTTAGTTTGTCCAGATCCATTTGAGAGTGTTGTCGGATCCACTTTGCAGCACTGAGGAGAGAAAGGCATGAAGGTGGATGGTACTCCTTTGTCTGCTGAGGCCCAGTCAGACATCTCTAAAGGATGCCTCATTCCAGAACCCCTACCCGCCTCCCCTGGTCTCCCAAAAACATGCACTGCGCAGGCTCACAAAGTAACTTCTGTTTGGGAGATGCTGATCTGGCAAGTCCATGCAGCACGCCGCGGAGCAACAAGGGGAAACAGCATATCTATATGATATGCCGCAAAACGGGGTAAATTAGGCCACAAGCTGCAAGTTAACAATAGCTTTTTGCCATAAGATTGTGACAGTCAGAGCAGCACGCCGGGGAGCTGTAATTATGTGGCTTTTCTAAAGGGAAGAAAGGTCAGAGTTCCTTTGTAAAGGAGTTTTTATCTTCTTGTCTCCTATCCACCTCTTTGTACATAAGTATATTTCATAGGTAAGAATAGAAGTCATGGAAATTCAGTACAATTCAGAGGCTGATGTCAGCTAGTCCTATGGCCTGGAAGTTAAGATTAGATCATTCTTATAATTGAAAGCCCCCAAACCTGTGTGATTGTCATTGTGATTCACCTGGCAGGCTCCCATTAAGCCTAGTCCAAGAATTTTCCACCCTAGGATGTTATTTCTTGCCTTCAGGGCTGGCAGAGGTCACTGTGGGACACACTGCATGTGCCTTCCTTTCTTCTGTGGGCTCTTGATCAGCCTTGTCAACAGTCTTTGGCAACATACCACATCCTCAGTTGTTTCCCCAAATCATGTAGTGGAAAACTGTCAGCAGGAATGACTAGGGGTCATCTGTGCAAGAGATGGGACTGGAGGAGCTCATCAAGGCACTACTAGGAGAGGGGCAGCATTCAAGAAGGGTGACCAGAGGGCAAGTAGAAGAGGGCTCATATACTTTTAACATTAGTGTACAGGAGGGAAGTGCTGAAGATGCTGCTTACATGTAGCGGGGTGAGAAAAGCTGCATATTCCAGAATTCCCACTTCCACTTCTAGCAAAAGTACAGGAACTCTGTAACTTTATTTGCATAGGGTGGTGTGGGGGGAGCAAAAAGAAAGAAAGTGTGTGTGGTGTGTGTGTGTGAACCAGGGCTGAGGATCCTTTTTTTGGCCCAGGGGCTAAATTCCAATTTGGGAAGGGTCTCAGGGACCATGTTCCAGCAGTGTGGGCAGGACAAAGGGCACAGGGGCAGGGCCAAAGCAAAGTGGGTCAGGCCAGATGTAATTCTTACCAATTTGGACCTTTTCCCACCAAGCATGTAGAGCACAGCTCAGTTCTACGCACGTCTACTCAGAAGTTTAAATATCTGGCTCTTTATGTAAAGGTATTTAAAGAGCAGGGCATTTATAATTCAAATGCCTTTAAATACACTCTTATCTCTTATCTCTGACCACTGACCTTTGATCTTATCTCTGATTACTTATCAGAGTTAAAAGTGAGGTTTCCTGCATAGCGCTGAAGAAAGGCTATCTTTCTTCAGAGGAATTCAAGGTCTTACCTCCTATATCACCTCTTAAAGAACACAAATGTGAAATTGCTGGTCTTCTAACAAAAATATGCAACGTGTCCCTAAGGTCAGCCTCTGCACCAGAGGACTGGAGAATGGCCAATGTAACCCCAATTTTTTTAAAAAAGGGATCCAGGTGGATCCAGGAAATTACAGGCTGGTCAGCTTAATGTCTGTTCTGGGTAAATTGGTTGAAAGCATTAAAGATGAAATTAGTAAGAATATAGAAAAATAAGTCTGCTGAAAAAGAATCAACAGGACTTCCTCAAAGTTAAGTCCTGTCTCACTAACCTCTAAGTGTTCGTTGAGAGTGTCAATAAACAGGTAGAGAGGGGTGATCTGGTAGACACTGTTTACTTGGACTTCGAAAAGGCTTTTGACAAAGTCCCTCACCGAAGACTCCTGAGTAAACTCATAATAAGAGGGGAGTAATAGGAGAGGTCCTCTTATAGATCAGTAACTGGTTAAAGAACAGAAAGCGGAGAGGGGGAATATACAGTAAATTCTCTTCATGGAAAGAAGTAAGTAGTGGGGTCCCATGGGGATCTGTATTAGGACCAATGCTTTTCAACCTGTTCATAAATAATCTGGAATTAGGAGTGGGCAGTGAAGTGGCCAGGTTTGCCAATGACACCAAATTATTTAGGGTGGTTAACACAAAAAGCCCCTTCATGGATCACTGCCTTGTTGTGGCGAAGGGGCTTGCGTAACTCAGTGAAGCCATAAGCTATGCCATGCAGGGCCACCCAAGACGGACAGGTCATGGCAGAGAGTTCTGACAAAATGTGGTCCACTGGAGAAGGAAATGGCAACCCACTCCAGTATTCTTGCCAAGAAAACCCCATGCAACTTATCACAAGGCTAAAAGATGTGATGCTGGAAGATGAGCCCCTCAGGTCGGAAGGTGTCCAATATACTACTGGGGAAGAGCAGAGGGTATTTCCAAGTAGCGCCAGAAAGAGTGAAGTGGCTGGGCCAAAGCCAAAAGGACACTCAGCTGTGGATGTGTCTGGTGGTGAAAAGAAAATCCAATGCTGTAAAGAACAATATTGTTTCGGCACCTGGAATGTCAGATCAATGAATCAAGGTAAGCTGGAGGTGGTCAAACATGAGATGGCAAGATTGAACATCGACATCTTGGGAATCAGCGAACTCAAATGGACAAGCATGGGCGAATTTAATTCAGGTGACCATTATATTTACTACTGTGGGCAAGAATCCCTTAGAAGAAATGGAGTAGCACTCATAGTCAACAAAAGGGTGGGAAAAGCAGTACTGGGGTACAATCTCAAAAACGATAGAATGATCTCAGTACGAATCCAAGGCAAACCATTCAACATCACAGTAATTCAAGTCTATGCCCCAACCACTGATGCCGAAGAAGCTGAGGTTGATCGGTTCTATGAAGACCTACAACACCTTCTAGAACTAACACCAAAAAAAGATGTCCACTTCATCATAGGGGATTGGAATGCTAAAGTAGGAAGTCAAGAAATCACCAGGATAACAGGCAAGCATGGCCTTGGTGTACAAAATGAAGCAGGACAAAGGCTAATCAAGTTTTGCCAAGAGAACACGCTGATCATAGCAAACACTCTTTTCCAACAGCACAAGAGGCAACTCTACACATGGACATCACCAGATGGTCAATATCGAAATCAGATTGATTATGTCCTTCGCAGCCAAAGATGGAGAAGCTCTATACAGTCAGTAAAACAAGACCTGGAGCTGACTGTGGCTCAGATCATGAGCTGCTTCTTGCAAAATTTTGGCTTAAATTGAAGAATGTAGGGAAAAACACTAAACTATTCAGGCATGACCTAAATCATATCCGTTATGAATATACAGTGGAGGTGAGGAATAGATTTCAGGGATTAGACCTGATAGACAGAGTGCCTGAGGAACTATGGATGGAGGTCCGTAACATTGTTCAGGAGGCAGCAACTAAATCCATTCCAAAGAAAAAGAAATGCAAGAAAGCCAAGTGGCTGTCTGATGAGGCTTTACAAGTAGCTGAGGAAAGAAGGGAAGTGAAAAGCAAGGGAGAAAGGGGAAGATATATCCAACTGAATGCAGAGTTCCAGAGAATAGCAAGGAGAGACAAGAAGGCCTTCTTAAATGAACAATGCAAAGAAATCGAGGAAAACAACAGAATGGGAAAGGCTAGAGATCTTTTCAAGAAAATCGGAGATCTCAAGGGAACGTTTTGTGCAAAGACGGGCATGATAAAGGACAAAGAAGGCAGGGACCTAACAGAAGCAGATGAGATTAAGAAGAGGTGGCAAGAATACACAGAAGAACTAAACAGGAAAGATCTTAATGTCCCTGATAGCCATGATAGTGCGGTCACTGAACTTGAGCTGGACATCCTAGAGAGTGAAGTCAAGTGGGCCTTAGGAAGCATTCCTAACAACAAAGCTAGTGGAGATGACAGTATTCCAGCTGAGCTATTTAAAATCCTAAAAGATGATGCTGTTAAAGTGCTGCACTCAATATGCCAACAAATTTGGAACACTCAACAGTGGCCGCAAGACTGGAAAAGGTCAGTTTACATTCCAATTCCAAAGAAGGGCAACGCCAAAGAGTGTTCAAACTACCATACAATTGTGCTCATTTCACATGCCAGCAAGGTGATGCTCAAAATCCTACAAGCTAGGCTTCAGCAGTATGCGAACCGAGAACTACCGGAAGTACAAGCTGGGTTTCGAAGAGGCAGAGGAACTAGAGATCAAATCGCCAACTTTCGCTGGATCATGGAGAAAGCAAGAGAATTCCAGAAAAACGTCTCTTTCTGCTTCATTGACTACACTAAAGCCTTTGATTGTGTGGATCACAACAAACTGTGGCAAATTCTGAAAGAGATGGGAGTACCAGACCACCTTACCTGTCTCCTGAGAAACCTGTACGAGGGTCAAGAAGCAACAGTAAGAACCGGACATGGAACAACCGATTGGTTCCAAATTGGGAAAGGAGTACAACAAGGCTGCATATTGTTGCCCTGCTTATTTAACTTATATGCAGAGTACATCATGAGAAACGCCGGGTTGGATGAATCACAGGTCGGAATTAAGATTGCCGGGAGAATTATCAACAACCTCAGATACGCAGATGATACCACCCTAATGGCAGAAAGCGAAGAGGATCTCAAGAGCCTCTTGTTGAGGGTGAAAGAGGAGAGTGCAAAAGCTGGTTTGAAACTCAACATTAAAAAAATGAAGATCATGGCATCTGGCCCCATCACTTCCTGGCATATGGAAGGGGAAGAAATGGAAGCAGTGACAGATTTTATTTTTTGGGGCTCCAAGATCACCGCAGATGGTGACTGTAGCCATGAAATTAAAAGACGCCTGCTCCTTGGGAGGAAAGCTATGGCAAACCTAGACAGCATAGTAAGAAGCAGAGACATCTTGCCGACAAAGGTCCGCATAATCAAAGCTATGGCTTTCCCAGTAGTAATGTATGGCTGTGAGAGCTGGACTATAAGGAAGGCTGAGCACCGAAGAATTGATGCTTTCGAACTGTGGTGCTGGAGAAGACTCTTACGAGTCCCCTGGACTGCAAGGAGGTCAAATCAGTCCATCCTAAAGGAAATCAACCCTGAGTACTCATTGGAAGGACAGATCCTGAAGCTGAAGCTCAAATATTTTGGCCACCTAATGTGAAGAGAAAACTCTCTGGAAAAGACCCTGATGCTGGGAAAGACTGAAGGCAAAAGGAGAAGGGGACGGCAGAGGATGAGATGGCTAGATAGCATCACTGATGCAGTGAATATGGACTTGAGCACGCTCTGGGAGACAGCTCAGGACAGGAAGTCCTGGCGTGCTATGGTCCATGGGGTCACGAAGAGTCGGCCACGACTGAACGACTGAACAACAACAACAACACAAAAAGGGATTGTGAAGAGCTCCAAAAGGATCTCTTCAAACTGGGAGAATGGGCATCTAAATGACAAATGTGGTTCAGTGTAAGCAACTGTAAAGTGATGCACATTGGGGCAAAATATCCCAACTTCAAGTACATGCTGATGGGACCTGAGCTAGCAGTTGACCGACCAAAAAGGAGATATTGAGGTTGTGGTGCACAGCTCAATGAAAATGTCAACCCAGTGTGTGGTTGCTGTGAAAAAGGCAAAGCCCATGTTAGGCATAATTAGGAAAGGAATTGAGAATAAAACTGCCAATATCATACTGCCCTTATACAAATCTATGGTGTGAACACAGAGTACTGTGTACAGCTCAGGTCACTGCACCTGAAAAAGGATATTGTAGTGTAGAGTTGGAAAAAGTGCAGAAAGGGGCAACTAAAATTATCAAGGGGCTGAGGCAACTCCCCTATGAGAAAAGGTTACAACATCTGGGAGTGTTTAGCTTTAAAAAAAAGGTGAGTAAGGGGAGACATGATAGAGATCTGCAAAATCAGGCATGGTGTGGAGAAAGTGGATAGGGAGCCATTTTTCTCCCTGTCTCATAATAGTGGGACCTGGGGTCATCCCAAGAAGCTGATTGGTGGGAGATTCAGGACAGATAAAGGGAAGAACGTCTTCAAGCAGCTCATAGTTAAGCTATGGAATTCATTTTCACAAGATGTAGCGATGGCCGCCAATTTGGATGGCTTTAAAAGGGGGTTAGACAAATTCCTGGAGGAGAAGGCTGTCAATGGCTACTAGTCCCGATGCCTCTGTGCTACCTCCAGTATCAGAGGAAGTGAGCCTATGTGCACCAGTTGCTGGGGATCATGGGTGGGAGGGTGCTGATGCACTCATGTCCTGCTTGTGGGTTTTCCGTCAACGGCTGGTCAGCCACTGTATGAACAGAATGCTGAACTGAATGGACCCTTGGTCTGATCCAGGAGGTGTCTTCTAATGTTCTTATGATCAGTGACCAGAGATAAGCACAATGCTAGAGGGAGAAGGGGCGAGGCCTGCTGAAGAAGCTCATGGCCTGATGGGGACACCCCACTGGCCAGAGGTTCCTCATCCCTGGTATAGACAAAATGAAAATGGAAAGGCAGAAGTTACAATATAGTTAGGAAATTGAAGGCAGAAGAAGCCTTATAATCAGAAGAGGTTTATAAATGCAGAATTTATTGGGAGCTGGATGCACTAGGGAAGCCAACAAACAGGGCATGAAGGCCACAGCCCTTCACCACTGCTTGCCCCCCAGTAACTGGTACAGAGGTACACTGATTTTGTAAATGGAGATTCCATTTTCAGGGGATGGAAAAATGAGAAGGGAGAAAAATAAGTGGTGGGGGGACAAGGATGCAAGGTTTGGAGAGGACTGAGAACTGGTCAGGGAGACACAGGGAGAGGAGGGCCTTGCTCCACATGCGGGGAGAGGCCCTGAGAAGGAAGTGGCAGAGAGAGCACAATGACTGGTGTGGGGGCCCAGTAAGGTCTTCACTCCCGTTCAGCCATCCCAGTGCTGTGCCGTGCCTGGGCACGGCACGGCAACAGCTGCCTCCCTTCTCCATGGCCCAGATTGTGGGCAAGGAGAACAGGGGGGATCAAGGCCCAGAGGAAGGTGCTGGCCAAGCCAGCCTCCCTCTGGAATCTGCTCCCACCAGGAAGAGGCTGAACTGCAGTGTGTACAAGGGTACAGAAGGGGAGGGGGGAAGAGGCAGATGAGGCATTGGCTGGTGTCTGTCCAATGTCTCCCTTGCCGCCTTGTGTGTCATCTGCCAAGAGGACAGAAGCCTGGTCACTTGCTCCGTCCTCCTCTTCCAGACCTCATCCCAGCCAGCTTTGTTGCTGTATGAGCAGCTTGACTGGCCACCAGGCACTCTACTCACTCCCCATCCCGCTAAAAAAAAAGGGGGGGGAGTATGGAAGATTTACACACATGGAGACAAGATTCAGGGCCCTCAACAAAAAAAAAAAGATGTGGGGCACGAGTCTGCTATGCCCAAGGCTAGCAATGCCCATGTCAGCAAGGCAGTTCTTATCTTGATTCTTCAAGGATCAGCAGCAGCGGTCAAGCCTGAGGAAGGTAAATTCAGCCTGCCTCAGAGACTGATGTTTTCGTGCATCATTGCTCAAAAGGACAAGATTGAATTTCTCTTTTTTGAATCCCCTTTTCCTCCATCTGTCTGTCTTTCCTGCTTATGCTAATGAGGACTAGAAACCCTGCATATGATCATGTGTGTTTGAAAATACACCCCCGTGTTTATTCTATGGGGAGAAAGAGAAACAGCACAGCCTTTTGAAAGGAAGCCTTTACTTTGTTTCAAAGGCGTCTTTAAATGAACAACAAAACATTTCCTTTGTTTGGGAAAGACAATTAATCTCTACGGAGCCTTTATGCACCAAAAAAAAAAAAAAAAGGAAAGGAAAGGAAAGGAAACTGAGTGTGTTGCAAAAGGCTTTGATTCCCCAGCCCCCGCAATCATTTGTTCAGAGACAGTGAGCTGTATGTTTAATTTGATATCATTTAATTTGGGAGGAAATTGTGTTAACTTTTTTTTTTTTAAGGAATCAATACATAATCTGGGAACCCATGGGATGGGGGAAAGAAAAAGAGATGGCAAGTTAACAAAATAGTGCCTTATGGGTTGTGAAAACAACAACTGTTTAACAACAACAAAAACCAAACTCACCACAAGAGTCCTCCTACTTTTGTTTTGTTATTCTGAAATAATTATGTTTGAAACAAATAATTCATTAACTGAGTAGAATGCATAACTTGCCTCATGTAAAGTGCTCACAGTAATTGACTCGGCATTGTCATTTAGAATCCACAGTCTGCCCAGGAATTGCATTCTTTGAGGGGTGTTTCACACATTATATTCTTAATGATACAAGTAAAAACGTAATGTGTGAATACAGGAAATAGTGTTTGAAAGCACGTGTTCCAGGCACATTTGTCAAAGAGCCAGAACTGGCTGTAGTTCCCTGTTGGATGTACATTTGTTGCAAATCTGGAAGTATTGCTGTGTAATGTGTGAAATGACCCTGAGGTCTACTTTCTCTATGGTCATATCTACACTACAGACTTAACCCGCCACTGTCCTGAAGCTTCTGTTTCTGGATTCTTTGCAGGATTAAGATCGGCTCCTTTAGATGTGTTTTTTTCCAAGGTTTTCTTTCTCTTCCTTTCCTTATGTTCCATTTGATTGATTGATTGCATTTATACCCCGCCTTTTTTCCTCTTGCAAGGAACCCAAGGCGGCTTACATTATCCTCCTCATATAAGCACTATATACCTTATATAAGCATTAGGTGGCTCTGTAATACAGTGGAATTGTGGAATTACACTAAGCTTTATCCTGCCATTCACAAATATTACCAGACTTCCTTTATTAGAAAACCACCCACTAAAATGGTTGCAAATGCAACTGTAAGTGAGGAGTGCACAATAAATGCCTCGTGTAGAAAGCCTCTATGGTGCTTTTAGAAAATGGTGCTATGCTCCTTTAGAGTCCCCACTAGGTGATTGCTATGTTACATGGCAGCAAAATAGCCATCCAGATCCTTCTGAAACATTTGGTTTTAATATTGGTTTGACAAGGGAACAGAAGACCTACTAAGTACAAGCCAGTTCGGAGTAGTGGTTAGAGTGCTTGGACTAGGACTCCCAGGTTCAAATCCCCACTCAGTCATGATGCTCACTCAGTGACCTTGGGCCAGTCACTCTCACCTCAGCCTAACCTACCTTACAAGGTTGTTGGTATGATAAAATGGAGGCAGAGGAAACATTTTCACTGCCTTGAGCTAGTTCAGGGAAATATGAAATATTGAAAATGCAATAAATAACTACATTTTAAAAGTCCTCTCCTGCATTTGCCCTCTCTCTTTCTCATCACTGATTGAAGCAGTCTCTATCTTCCCTTGAAGCCCACTCTTACATCCACAGAAGAAACCTCATCTGTCACAATTTCAATCAGGGGCAGGCAAACTTTTGTGGGCTATGGGCACGTTTGGCAATTTGAGAAACTGTCCTGGGCACCCCCACAAAATGGCTGCCATGGGAGGTGTTTGTTGCTCAGTCGTTAAGTCGTGTCCGACTCTTCGTGACCCCATGCACCCCAGGCCTTCCTGTCCTCCACTCTCTCCCGGAGCGTGCTCAAGTTCATGTTCATTGCATCAGTGATCCAGCCATCTCATCCTCTGCTGTCCCCTTCTCCTTTTGCCTTCAATCTTTCCCAGCATCAGGGTCTTTTCCAGGGAGTTTTCTCTTCGCATTAGGTGGCCAAAATATTTGAGCTTCAGCTTCAGTATCTGTCCTTCCAATGAGCACTCAGGGTTGATTTCCTTTAGGATGGACTGATTTGACCTCCTTGCAGTCCAGGGGACTCGTAAGAGTCTTCTCCAGCACCACAGTGTGAAAGCATCGATTCTTTGGCACTCAGCCTTCCTTATAGTCCAGCTCTCACAGCCATACGTTGCTACTGGGAAAACCATAGCTTTGGTTACACGAACCTTTGTCGGCAAGGTGATGTCTCTGCTTCTTACTACGCTGTCTAGGTGTGGCATAGCTTTCCTCCCAAGGAGCAGGCGTCTTTTAATTTCATGGCTGGCAAAGGACAAACAACCTGCCCCAAAGACTGTGGGGTCAAATGAGTTGATTAGTGCATTTGGGCTCAAACCCCAGCTCTGTCTTGTACTCAATTTTCTGCTCCAACAGAAACCGATTTCACAGCAATCCCAGCTGCTGGTAAGAAAATATCTTAATTTTTTTTTAGAAAGAAGTGGTAGGGTTAGGACACCTTGGCAGGTGCCAAGAAAGGTGTCCTTGGACACCGCGTCGCCTACACCTGATTTAGATGAAGCAGTGAGTGTCATGTATAACATGAGCATCATTCATATGCCTGCTCCTAAATTCACTCTGTATTCCATCTTAATCTAGCAGTCCTTCCATCTATCCTGTACTAATCTCAGAAAGGCCTCAGTGTTCACATAGGACACAGATATTAGAAATTAACCGAGGACAAGGATTTGGAGAATTAGTTTACATTTTCGGTTTTTTTTCATTTTCATGATCAATTCATTTTCAGTTAATTTTCCGGATTAGGGAGTAGGCATATGTTTGAAAATGTGGACCATTTCGCATAGGTGTTCTTCCTTGGGTGGTGTCTTAAATATGCCGTGATGTAATGCTTGTAATGTTTTTAAATTGTCACCAGGTGGCACTATGCTTTTGTTTCCAGGCTTAAAGTATTGGTTCTAGAACAGAGAACCCTTCACAATTCCTCTCCTTCTTTAAATTCCCTATGGTAGAGTTGGGGAAACCACTATTGGTCTGTGGTCATAGATTGCTATCTTTATAGAAACCATCAGTCACTGAAAAAACCAAAACAGCTCACTTATGTGAGAGGATCTTCAGTAAAGAAAGCACAAGAGGCATTTCTACTCCAGTGGTTTTGTTGTTGTTGTTGTTGTCGTCGTCGTCACCATCAACATAAACATCAAAATGATACATGGGATACTGAGAGGGGAAATAAATCCACATATCAGTTTGATCATGTCTAAACTCATCCTAATTTCTTACTACTAAGCATTAAACAGCCTGGTATGGTGAATACATATGTATCTCACCAATGCTGATGTAGTTCATGGCCTCCTGTGGATGTTTTATACCTTCAGTTGCCATTGATTTTAAAACTGTTTGCCAACAGTAGAAAAATACAGCAGTGGTTGCTCACTCCATTTTGTGTGTGTGTGTGATTCATTTCTTTGAGGGCTGCACAGTAAATGGAAGTCACAAGTGCTGGCCTTCAGTGAGCTGATTTTATAGATCTGTAGCTGAAGCTGGTGCACTGACTGGTTTGTGCTGGTGCTGAAGCTTCAACTGTATCCAATAGGAGAGGTGTGGGGGTACATCCTTTCTTCATTGCTGCTGTTCCATTGAAATTCAATTTACAGCCAGCTGCTAACATATTTCACATATACAGGCTTGTACAGTACCGTTGGCTCAGGGTGTGGGTGTGTGGGACAGAAAGTTAAGGGTGTCCTGTGTGATCCGTTCCGAGTCCTGGCCCCCTCCTGTTTCCAGCACACTCTCACTCTGCTTTCATATTATTATTATTATTATTACTACTACTACTACTACTACTACTACTAGTATTACTATTTTTTAGATTTCTTGACCGCCTTTCAGGGCAGAATCCCTCCCAGGGTATCTTACAGCATAAAATACATTTCAGCCACATGAAGTCTTAATATATGCACAGCAACAGTAAAACAGACATATTTGAACAATCCCACACAGAACAATGTCACACGACCATTTGTGGGGTTAGACTTTCCATGCAGACGGTCCTTGGCTCGGTCGCTGGCACTTTCAGTTGGAGGTTTCTCAATAGCGGGGCTGGAGACCCTGGAAACCAGCTGCCTGTGAGGGAAGGCACAGCAGCCCTCGGCTGAATGACCAATGGTGTGACTCTGCTTCCAAGCACGTGCTTTGCTGCCTGGCCAACATCTGCTTCTTTTGTCTACGGAAAAGCAGGTGAGGTCGGGCCCTTTCTTCTCAGCACCTGGCAAGCCGTCTGTAAAACCCTAAGACCGATTGTTAGAGGGAGGCTTCTGTGGCACTGCCAGGTTTGAGGGGGCCCTGGGCAAGGTACCGGGGGGGGGGCTCACACACCACTGTACTGCCTTCCCTCCCCACACCACCACCACAACTGCCACCTCTACCTCAGTTTCTTGGTTGCTGTACACCTCCCCCCACTTACCAGGTGGCAGAAAGCAAAAGAATGGGTCTTTTTTTTTTTTTTAAGAAACAAAAAGGAGGAAAAGAGGACTCATTCGTTCCCCTTCTGTCGCCTCGTAAGTGAGGCAGAGGAGACAACTGTCTGGAACTTGCTCCACAGAGCACCAGCTCTGTAAAAAGTAAAGGAGGAGGACACTGTGGCAACTGCTTTGTGGACGTTGTGGCAACTGTGGCAATCGTTGTGTAGGCCAGGTCCTGCCAGCTCCCAGACCTGCACCCTGCAGTCTGTCCCTGGCGGCACTTGGACCACTGGGAGGCTTCATGCTTTGTTTGCAAGTCATCCTTGTTATCCTGCTGCACATTTTCAGTTTTCAGATCTGCTCCAAGCAGGAGCCACTGAGCCTGGATGTCATTTCATTTCATTTCATTTCATTTTACAAGTTGGAGTTATACTTTATTCATTGACCACATCAGCCAAGCCCTACTGCATGATGCCTCGGTGTGAAATTGACTAGAAGAAGCAGTGAGGATGGAAATTGTCCCTGCAGCTCTGGGATGTTTCTGTTCTTAAACACACATAATTGCCTGTTCTGACCGGGGTTGTGCGCCCTCTGAAAGATCATGTCCACAGTCTGGGGGTATTCCTAGATCCATCACTGTCGCTGAAGGCCCAAATGGCCGTGGCAGCTCGGAGTGCCATTTACCAGCTTCAGCTGGTTCTCCAGCTATGGCCTCTCCTGAACAGGGACAGCTTGGCCACAGTGGTACAGGCACTGATAACTAGGGATGGCGGAGAATTTCTCCCCGAATCTTCAGGGGGCCGAGCGCCAATGCATTCAGCCCCCTGAAATCGGCGGTGAAATTCTCCGCCCCCCCCCCCCCCCGGGATGGGACTTACCTTTGGCAAATGTCCCTCCCGGCGGCGGGTCCCAGCGGCGGTTGGTCGGCCTTTCGTCGGGGGCAGGGGCGGCAGCCGGTCTTCCGAACGGCTGCCGCCGCTGCCATTACAAAGTAAAGTGTAAAAAAAAAGCAAACCCCGTAACAGGCTACGTAACGATTAACCTAGCCTATCGTGGCTAGATTTCCAAAGTCAGCCATGATAGGCTACGTAAATCGTTACGTAGCCTATCACGGGTGACTTTGGGGGAAAAAAAGTGCGTATGTAAATGGCGGTGCCCATAGGGCGCCGCCATTTGCGTATGCGCTTTTTTTTTCCAAAGTCACCCATGATAGGCTACGTAACGATTTACATAGCCTATCACGGCTGACTTTGGAAATCTAGCCATGATAGGCTACGTTAATCGTTACATAGCCTATCACGGGGTGTTTTGTTTTTTTTACACATTTTGTTTCACGGCCAGGGAGACGGGGCGCTTCTCCCCGGCCTGAATTTCGGCCGGGCGAAGCAGGACGCCTCCCCCCCCCCTCACCTGAACTTCGGGGGGAGAAGCGAAGCGCCTCCCCCCCACTGCGAAGCACCCCTGCGAAAAGGTAAGTGACTTTTGTACATCCCTACTGGTAACCTCAAGGCTGGATTACTGCAATGTGCTGCATGTGGGGCTGCCCTTGAGGCTGGTCTGGAAGCTGGAGCTAGTGCAGAACGCAGCAGCTCAGCTGTTTTCGGCACGTTTTCAGCATATAACTCTTTCTTTACTGAGGGAACAGCACTGGCTGCCTATTCGCTATTGGGCCAGGTTTAAGATTTTGGTACTAGTGTACAAAGCCCTAAACAACTCGGGGCCAGGATACCTGAGAGAACGCCTTCTTCCTTACCAACCTGCCTGGTCACTGAGGTTATCGGATGGCATGTTCCTGGTGGTTCCACATGGATCCATGGCCCGGTTGGGGTCCACCAGAAAAAGAGCCCTCAGTGTGGTGGCCCCCTTCCTGTGGAGCTCCCTGCCTTTGGAGGTCAGGCAGGCACCAACATTGCGCTCCTTCCAGCGCATCCTCAAGACGTGTTATTTCAAGACACCTCCCTTGAGCGACCAGCTGCAGTTTATTAAATCCGGCCTTATTGGAACTTGTCTCCTTTAAAATGTTTTTACTGTTTTAACATGGTGTTTTATTCTTTTATCTTTGCTGTTCACCGCTCCAGAATCTTTTGTTGTGGAGCGGTATATAAATACTGTATATAAACAAATAAATGAGATCAAGCCAGCTTTTTGCTCTACTAAGGGCAATGGCTTCCTAGCCCTGAAGATGGGTTCATCTGGGTGAAGTGTGGAAGGGGCCAGGTTGCACACTTCTAAAGGGCATGAAAAATAGTGGAAGCTGCCTTATGCTGCATCAAACCATTAGTCCACCAGTTCAGTATTGTCTACACCGACAGGCAGCTGCTCTCCAGGCTTTCAGACAGGGATCTTTCCTAGCCCTACCTGGAGATGCTGGGAATTGAAGCTGGGACCTTCTGCATGCCAAGCAGGGGCTCTACCACTGACCTATGGCTCCTCTCCACAGACCCACAGTCCTCCCCCTTTCCCATGCATATACACCAGAGTAAAGACACAGTTGCCCCCCCCCCCAAATTTAATGTCTAGAGAACATGGGAGGGGGGACCGGAACCTGATGAACCTTAGCACATGAATGTATACTAACAAATTTAAAAAAATATTTCCCCAATGCTTCCCAAAATAATAAGACAGAAACAGTGTTCCTGTGTTTACCAGCTGCTTCCTGATAAGCTGGGGCAGTTGGGAATGCACAAGAACACTGCAACCAGGTTCACACAACTTCTGCAGCTCGGCATGGCTTATCAAACAGCCCACTACATGGCACGTGCCATTTTGAACATTCAAGCTGCGACTGCGGCTTGTTGTGTCATCTGAAACTGGCGGGGGTGGGTTGTGTGAAGGTGAAACAGCCCTCGCATAACCCTGAAGCAGCCTATGGGGGGCTGTTTGATCCTGCAAACAGGCCGTTCTAGGGATGCACAGATTGTGTAGAATCTATTCTGTCTGCGTTTTGCAGATTGTTAAGGGCATTCCGTTCTATCATCCGCCCATCAGGGGACTCTGATTATTTTTAGTTTTCACATTTGCAGAAATACAGATTTGTGCAAATTTGCGCATGCAAAAATGCACAAATTCCTCCAAAATGCGCATTTTCACACGTGAGCCTATGGGGAAATGCATACTTTGGCCGTGTTTTTTTTTTAATGCATATTTTTCTATGGACAAAATTTGCGCAAAATTCAGGAAAGTCAGAAAACCAGTCCACTAGTCTGTGGAATCCGCCCAGCAGGGGGAAAGCTGGTCTGCTGAAGAATGTGCAGGTCGGACTCATAAAAATCCAAACTCATTTGGTTCCATTGCAGATTTTGCCGACCTCTCTAGGCCCTGTGTGTGCATGTCTCTAAACATTCCTCTTTAGTCGAGCTGAGCCATTAAAAGGTCTGTTTCTTAGGCAGCCCTGACCTATTAAACCCTGGACAAGGATCTAAAGCCTCCCTGCACTTCCATTTGCATGATAAGTTTGTGGAACCATTCTAGTGAACCAAAAATGTAATGTGAGAAGCAAAGAGGACAATGAAGCACTCAACAAACCAGAAAAGTGAGGGGAAAGTGGTAGAAAGAGGAGGAGGAGGAGGAGTTCGCCTGCTTCTCGTCTGCCCTTTTTGTTGCCTTGTGCACATTTTATTCTACTCTGCATTATGAACCAAGGATGACAGGCCTATCAAGTCTTGTCACTTGGCATCCTTCACATTCCTAATGCATGTCCAAGGCATCCTGGACAGATCAGCTTCTGCCCACCCACTGCCAGTTTGCATTCCACAGCTTGGGCTGATCCTGCCACTGCGGGAATGAAACAAAAATGCTTGACTGTTGAAAGCATCTTTCCATTGTTGTTGTTGTTGTTGTTGTTCAGTCGTTCAGTCATGTCCGACTCTTCGTGACCCCATGGACCATAGCACGCCAGGACTTCCTGTCCTGCGCTCTCTCCCGGAGTGTGCTCAAGTCCATATTCATTGCATCAGTGATGCTATCTAGCCATCTCATCCTCTGCCGTCCCCTTCTCCTTGCCTTCAGTCTTTCCCAGCATCAGGGTCTTTTCCAGAATGCTTTCTCTTCACATTAGGTGGCCAAAATATTTGAGCTTCAGCTTCAGTATCTGTCCTTCCAATGAGCACTCAGGGTTGATTTCCTTTAGGATGGACTGATTTGACCTCCTTGCAGTCCAGGGGACTCGTAAGAGTCTTCTCCAGCACCACAGTTCAAAAGCATCAATTCTTCGGCGCTCAGCCTTCCTTATAGTCCAACTCTCACAGCCATACATTACTACTGGGAAAACCATAGCTTTGATGATATGGACCTTTGTCGGCAAGGTGATGTCTCTGCTTCTTACTATGCTGTCTAGGTTTGCCATAGCTTTCCTACCAAGGAGCAAGCGTCTTTTAATTTCATGGCTACAGTCACCGTCTGCGGTGATCTTGGAGCCCAAGAAAATAAAATCTGTCACTGCTTCCATTTCTTCCCCTTCTATATGCCAGGAAGTGATGGGGCCAGATGCCATGATCTTCGTTTTTTTAATGTTGAGTTTCAAACCAGCTTTTGCACTCTTCTCTTTCACCCTCAACAAGAGGCTCTTTAGATCCTCTTCGCTTTCTGCCATTAGGGTGGTATCATCTGCGTATCTGAGGTTGTTGATAATTCTCCCGGCAATCTTAATTCTGACCTGTGATTCATCCAACCCGGCGTTTCTCATGATGTACTCTGCATATAAATTAAATAAGCAGGGTGACAATATGCAGCCTTGTCGTACTCCTTTCCCAATTTGGAACCAATCGGTTGTTCCATGTCCGGTTCTTACTGTTGCTTCTTGACCCTTGTACAGGTATCTCAGGAGACAGGTAAGGTGGTCTGGTACTCCCACCTCTTTCAGAATTTGCCACAGTTTGTTGTGATCCACACAATCAAAGGCTTTAGTGTAGTCAATGAAGCAGAAAGAGACGTTTTTCTGGAATTCTCTTGCTTTCTCCATGATCCAGCGAATGTTGGTGATTTGATCTCTGCCTCTTCGAAACCCAGTTTGTACTTCTGGTAGTTCTCGGTTCGCATACTGCTGAAACCTAGCTTGTAGGATTTTGAGCATCACCTTGCTGGCATGTGAAATGAGCACAATTGTGCAGTAGTTTGAACACTCTTTGGCGTTGCCCTTCTTTGGAATTGGAATGTAAACTGACCTTTTCCAGTCTTGTGGCCACTGTTGAGTGTTCCAAATTTGTTGGCATATTGAGTGCAGCACTTTAACAGCATCATCTTTTAGGATTTTAAATAGCTCAGCTGGAATACTGTCATCTCCACTAGCTTTGTTGTTTGTAATGCTTCCTAAGGCCCACTTGACTTCACTCTCTAGGACAGTGGTTCTCAACCTTCCTAATGCCGCACTAAGGATGGGGGAGAATTTCTCCCCGAAACTTCGGGGGGCTGAGTGCCAACGCATTCAGCCCCCCGAAATCGGCCATGAAATTCTCCACCCCCCGCCCCCCCCCGGGATGGGACTTACCTTTCACGAATGTCCCTCCCGGCGGCGGGTCCCAGTGGCGGTTCGTCGGGTCTTTGTCAGGGGCGGGGGCGGCAGCCGGTCTTTCAACCGGCTGCCGCCGCCGCCATTACAAGGAAAGTAAAAAAAAAACACAAACCCCCGTGATAGGCTACGTAACGATTAACGTAGCCTATCACGGATAGATCTCCAAAGTCAGCCGTGATAGGCTACGGTAATCGTCATGTAGCCTATCACGGGTGACTTTGAAAAAAAAAAGCGCGTACGCAAATGGCGGCCCCCATAGGGAGCTGCCATTTGCGTTCCTTATTTGGTCCCTGTAGTCTACGTAAAGATTTACGTAGACTACGGCGAAAATAAGTTGCCCTTATTTGCGTTGCCCTTATTTTCGCCGTAGTCTACGTAAATCTTTACGTAGACTACAGGGACCAAATAAGGAACGCAAATGGCGGTTCCCTATGGGGGCCGCCATTTGCGTACGCACTTTTTTTTTTTCAAAGTCACCCGTGATAGGCTACATGACGATTTACGTAGCCTATCATGGCTGACTTTGGAAATCTAGCCGTGATAGGCTACGTAAATTGTTACGTAGCCTATCACGGGGGTGTTTTTTTTTCTTTTTCTTTTCGTGGCCGGGTAGACGGGGCGCTTCTACCCAGCCTGAATTTCGCCGGCGAGGGATGGGGCGCCTCCTGCCTGGCCTGAATTTCGGCTGGGCGAGGCAGGGCGCCTCCCCCACCTCGCATGAACTTCGGGGTGAGAAGCGAAGCGCCTCCCCCCCACCGCGAAGCAAGCTTCGAGGACAGGTAAGGGACTTTCGTCCATCCCTAGCCGCGACCCTTTAATACAGTTCCTCATGTTGTGGTGACCCCCAACCATAAAATTATTTTCGTTGCTACTTCATAACTGTAATTTTGCTACTGTTATGAATCGTAATGTAAATATCTGATATGCAGGATGTATTTTCATTGTTACAAATTGAACATAATTAAAGCATAGTGATTAATCAACCCCCACCC
Source organism: Heloderma suspectum (assembly GCF_057233095.1). Classification (NCBI taxonomy): domain Eukaryota; kingdom Metazoa; phylum Chordata; class Lepidosauria; order Squamata; family Helodermatidae; genus Heloderma; species Heloderma suspectum. Next base: position 284,566,063 of record NC_139459.1, read on the forward strand.
AAGAAGAGACAGGGCTCCTTTAGCTCATTAACACCCCCTTCACCCCTCACTGCCCAGCCCACCCCATAGGGACTAGCCTCTGCTTCCCACGACCCCACATAGGGCTCCTCTCCCAGGTCGTTTTGCCCATAAACACCCCCTTCACCCCTCACTGCCCAGCCCACCCCATAAGGACAAGCCTCTGCGGCCCACGACCTCCAGGTCCTCGCCCAGCCTTCTGACCCACCCCATATGCTTTTGCGCTGCACCCTTCTTCCACACACCCTATAGGCTTCCCTTAGCCCATATAAAAATGCCCTCTTCACACACCCCCACAGCCCAGCCCACTCCTCAGGGGCAGGCCTGTGCGCGCCACGCCCCAACCCCACAGCCCGTCTGCCCCCCGCGGAGTGCTTCACAGCTGCCCTTCATCCCCACCTCAGGGATCCCCGAACCCATGCAGGGGCCCCGTGTCCTCCTCGCCCCACAGCGCAACCCAGCCCACTCCACAGCATCAGGCCTCGGCTTCACACACCGTCCTCATGACCCGCGGTGACCATCGTGGCCCATCTCCCCACACCCTCCTGGCTTGTGGGGGCCACCCTCCACCCACAGCAGCCAGGCCTCGGCTCCCTTCTCTCCCCACATCCCCAAATAATTCGGAGTGCAGCTCTGGACACCACCCTTCCCTCCCGCCGTCCCTCGTATCATGGAGATCTTCCCTCGCCTGCCCATAAGCAGCGACCCTTCGGCTGCTCTGCCTCCCGCCACCTCTGATTTCTCCACATGCCATCCTTGCCTACCCCACGGCGGGCGGCTTGGCCTAGCCGGGCCTTGCAGGCGGCGGACACAGACACGCCAGCCCTGCCTGGCTCTCTCCCTGCGCTCTTACCGCTTAGGCTGCCGCCGCTTCAGCAGCCCCCTGGCCGCCCACACGCGCTTCCTGGGCCAGCCTCCCTGGGGTGGAGCACGCCAGACCCTGACAGTCAGTCACCCCCATAAGGGGAGCCACCACTGTCGGCACTGGAGCCTCTGGGCCTCCCTTCCCTCTTCATCTCCCCTTTTCTCGCCTCCCTCACCTGGAACCTCACAAAGGTGCTAGATTCTATCTAGCGTATCTGCATGTGGGCGGACCCGCCTGGAGACGGATAGAGGAGCGGTGTCTCCGTTCCTAAGACCATTGGAAATACGTGTTTTCCGATGGTCTTAGGCAACCCCTGTGAAAGGGTCGTTCGACCCCCAAAGGGGTCGCGACCCACAGGTTGAGAACCGCTGCTCTAGGATGTCCAGCTCAAGTTCAGTGAGTGCACTATCATGGCTATCAGGGACATTAAGATTTTTCCTGTATAGTTCTTCTGTGTATTCTTTCCACCTCTTCTTAATCTCATCTGCTTCTGTTAGGTCCCTGCCTTCCCCTTTCTCCATTGCTTTTCGCTTCCCTTCTTTCCTCAGCTACTTGTAAAGCCTCATCAGACAGCCACTTGGCTTTCTTGCATTTCTTTTTCTTTGGAATGGATTTAGTTGCTGCCTCCTGAACAATGTTCTATTCCTCACCTCCACTGTATATTCATAAGGGATATGATTTAGGTCATACCTGAATGGTTTAGTGGTTTTCCCTACGTTCTTCAATTTCAGCCGAAATTTTTCAACAAGAAGCTCATGATCTGAGCCGCAGTCAGCTCCAGGTCTTGTTTTGATTGACTGTATAGAACTTCTCCATCTTTGGCTGCGAAGGACATAATCAATCTGATTTCGATATTGACCATCTGGTGATGTCCATGTGTAGAGTCGCCTCTTGTGCTGTTGGAAAAGAGTGTTTGCTATGATCAGCGTGTTCTCTTGGCAAAACTCGATTAGCTTTTGTCCTGCTTCATTTTGTACACCAAGGCCATGCTTGCCTGTTATCCCAGCTATTTCTTGACTTCCTACTTTAGCATTCCAATCCCCTATGATGAAGAGGACATCTTTTTTTGGTGTTAGTTCTACAAGGTGTTGTAGGTCTTCATAGAACCAATCAACCTCAGCTTCTTCGGCATCAGTGGTTGGGGCATAGACTTGTATTACTGTGATGTTGAATGGTTTGCCTTGGATTCTTACTGAAATCATTCTATCATTTTTGAGATTGTACCCCAGTACTGCTTTTCCCACACTTTTGTTGACTATGAGTGCTACTCCATTTCTTCTAAGAGATTCTTGCCCACAGTAGTAGATATGATGGTCACCTGAATTAAATTCGCCCATGCTTGTCCATTTTAGTTCGCTGATTCCCAAGATGTCGATGTTCAGTCTTGCCATCTCATGTTTGACCACCTCCAGCTTACCTTGATTCATTGATCTGACATTCCAGGTGCCGAAACAATATTGTTCTTTACAGCATCGGATTTTCTTTTCACCACCAGACACATCCACAGCTGAGTGTCCTTTTGGCTTTGGCCCAGCCGCTTCACTCTTTCTGGCGCTACTTGGAAATACCCTCTGCTCTTCCCCAGTAGTATATTGGACACCTTCCGACCTGAGGGGCTCATCTTCCGGCATCACATCTTTTAGCCTTGTGATACGTTGCATGGGGTTTTCTTGGCAAGAATACTGGAGTGGGTTGCCATTTCCTTCTCCAGTGGACCACATTTTGTCAGAACTCTCTGCCATGACCTGTCCGTCTTGGGTGGCCCTGCATGGCATAGCTTATGGCTTCACTGAGTTACGCAAGCCCCTTCATCACAACAAGGCAGTGATCCATGAAGGGGCATCTTTCCATAGAGCTTCTCAGCTTTCAGCCTGTGTGAGAGACCAGACGATGGCTTAAAATTGACTATACAGGAGACAGTGCCAGTTTCACTTGACACGGCAACTTTTCAGTTAGCCTGCAACTTCAAGTCGATGTTCTTTCATCTTCCTTTCATTTGTCTCCTTTCCTGTTGCATGGTGCTGAGATGTGTCTTAGCAATCAAACTTTTGCAGAACTTTAGATTGAGATTGCTCTCTGGTGAAGTGTCTTAATGTCTGTGTTCTGGCAGCTTTCAAGGAGAGAAGGTACCCTGCAGTTTGCCTGAAAACAATTGCTGAAGTTTGGGGACTGTCACAGTTGTTTAGGAGCTGTTGGGGATTCCCTGCCAGCAGTGCAGTGAGGCGATTTTAGACTGTGAACTTAATGGAGGTGGGGCTCTTTAGACGGTAACGTGTGTTACTTCAAAATTCTTGCTGTGTTTGGGGACCTCCTGCTCATTCTCCTGACTGTGGCCCCAAAGACCTCCTGCATTGTCAACACCGCTGATTCCTGCCCTATTTAGTTCTGTCTCTCCTGGATTTAGGGGGGAAATGCATTGGGCTGGTGAGCGTTTAATGTACTAAATCATATGCACCATATTCAGGGAGGTTCATGGGGGTGGCGGTGCCCCTGAGACAGCCTAGGCTACAAAGCATTTAGGATTTTTTAGGGCAAAGCCAGCACCTTGAACTGGGCTCAGAAACATCACGTAGTTGTTGTTTCATCCATGGTTGGTGAGGGCACATACAGAGGCATCCTGCAGACTCCTTCACATTCTGTATATATAATAAGGATGTCAGAGAAATCCATTTGAGGGGTGGAGTTTGATGAGTTTTCCTAGGCTCAGCCCCCCGGACTTCATTTTGGTTCCCGCTGCAGTGCCCAACTTTATCTGCAGTAAGTTGGGCTGGTTTGTGGATTTTCTGGGAATTTTGCACATGGCGGCGGCGGCGGGGGGGGTTCTGCAATTTGCGCAAATTCCTGAGCAATTTGTGCAAATTATGGCTGAATTTGCACAAATTACAGTTGGATTTGTGTAGTATGTGCAAATTCAGTCATAATTTGCACAAATTGCTCAGAAATTTGTGCAAATTGTGGAACCTTCCCCCAAAATGCACAAAAAAGTTCCTGGAGTTCGAGGAGCAGCCTGCAGCTTGGCTTGCAGATGCAAAGTGAGCTATACGTGCAGTGGAACCGTCAAGACACAAAAGAACTGGATTTCCAGCAACGGACATCCCTAATAAATACACAAACTAGAATGAAGCTTCCATGTCCATAGTCCTATATAATGATGAGATATGTAGGTATATCATCATGTCTACTGATCTTGGCCATGCTAACTGGGAATGATGGAAATTGTAGTCTAACACATCTGGAGGGCACCAGGTGGGGGAAGGCTGGGGTATACATACACTTGGCTAGCTGTGGCTGGACACGCAATCCAAGAAGTGCACAGATATTACATGTACATGCAGTGAATTACATGCATGTATGCACAGTGATCATATGTGACAATTTACATGCAGCTCTGTTTTCTATATGGACATGCTTTCTGTGAAGGAAATGTGCAATAGCACCGCTCTACCCCTCTGATTTGATCTCATTCATGCCAGCCTTATGTTGTTGACTTTACCTAATGGTTAGCTTTAATTTGTATTGTCCGCTTTTATTGTAATTGTTTTTATCTATTGCTGGAAGCTGCCTGATGAGGACATTGTCCTAAAAGATGGGGTTATAAATATTTACAGGGCCATTGCCACCAACTGCTCTGTGGATAGGATACCAGAAGGGAGACAGAGGGAGGAAGGCAGGCAGGCAGGCAAAAACCACATCACAACCTGTTCCAACTGGACTGCCCCCAGCCCAGGGTTATCTGTCACCATCTGCCATGTGGGAAGGATCATGTTCTTTGGTTGTTATTTTTTAAAAAATATATATGTTTATTGTGATTTTATTAATGATTGTTGATATTACTTGTAAGCTTCCTTGGAAGGTTTTGTACCCTGAACTGCAGGATATAAATGACTGTTGTAAAAAAAATATATATATTTAAAATAAATATTAAACAAACAAACAAACAAATGAAGTGGCACTCCACTTTTGGGAACCTCCTTCTCTTTGGTCAATGGTATCAAAAACTGCCAAGAGAGGTCAAGGAGAACCAAAAGGGCTGCACTGCCCTTGTTTCTCTCCCAAGAGAGGTCATCCATCAGGGTGACCAAGGCTGTTTTGGTGAGAATGCAAGCCTGAACTTGGATCGAAATGGGTCCAGATAATTCATTTCATCCAAATGTACCTGGAGTTAGACTGCCACACGTTCTTCATTACCTTTCCCAAGAAGGGGACATTTGTGATTGGACAATGATTGATACTATCTTCAAGGTCCAAAGAGGGTTTCTTAAGGAGTGGTTGCCCAACCGCCAATTCAAGGTGGCTCAGACCACTCTCTCTTGCAAGGAGCCATTAGTCTTCATTATAATCATCATCATCTGCCAAGACTCATGGAAACTATGTAAGGTTTTCCTTTGTGATACTACTGTTACGTTCAAGGTGAAGATGGTACTGGAGGTTTTCACTCAAATTCCAAAACATTGTACATAGTACCACGTATTGTAGTTATTTATACAATATACACACAGTGTATACACACAGAGTATGGCCCTCTCTGAGCTCTTGGGTAAAAATATAAATAAATACATGAAATCCATCCATGAAATAATAGGTTCTGGCTCCTCATCTTTGTACAGTTTTATATCAAAGTGGATCCATGCCTACTAAAGGTGCTACCAGTTAAAAGACATTTTGCAGCTATACTGTCTTTTCCTCCTTGATGGATTTTCTGTGAAAAGAAAAAGAGGCAGAAGAAGTGAGGAAATACAGGAGCGTTACAAATGGAAGATAACTATGTCTGGACTCCTTCACATAAAAATGACTCATGGTGATTGCATAATAAAAGCCTTGTCCGGAAACACCCAGAGAGTGTGCACATCCATCCATTCAGCATATGGATTTAGAGTTTTTCTTATGCATGGATTTGTGGGTGTATACAGACACTCACCTATGCGCTAGATCTATACTTAGGAAGGACTGTGTGTTCAGACTTCTGTGCCTATGTGGGCAAGGGTGATGGTGGCCATATTCTCATGGCTTTGTCTGAACACAAGGTGCATAGGTTTGTATACTTCTTACTGCCTATGAGATTGAACTGTTTTGTCTCCTTGCTGCTAATAGAATCAGTAGAAGGAAATGATATAATAATTGTTTAATTCTATAATTAAATCCCCATTAAGAAGAAAGCACTTCTGTTTATAGCAGTGGAACGACTGCAGTAATGATCAGCATCAATTTGCCCGACGGTTTGGCAGGAATAAGAACAAAGAAACTGCCGGGCCTGCAGGGAGAATGTAAAGCAGGCTAAAAGGGAAGAAGCACTTAAAGCAGAGACAACCTTGCTTGCTGCTGCAGCAGCTGATTCTCCCAGCTTTCCATTTTAATGACTAGCACAAGTGAAATTCATGATTTGATGTGGAATTCAGGCGAAATTGACATTTTTTTTTCTGTGAAAATAATGATGGGCATGCCTGGCCCATGGTCATCTGCTGAGAAAGGAATTTGGCCCTCAGTATGGCTGAGAATGTTCCTTCTAAGGGACAAACAGTCTTTCCTGTGGTGTACACACATCAGGCAAGTAGATGGTTACTTACATGGTAGGTTGGACTGTGTTATTTTTACACAGTGCAATTTTACTTTCCAGTAGCTGGGAACTGCAATTGCGGAAACATTAACACTGATTTGGTTCAAGCTGGGAATTGTTCTGCAATGCTTGTAACATATAAATTGACATTTTTAATTGCAGGCTATCAGGTGGTGCTTTGAGAAAATGGTGACAGCAGTTATTTAAACATCACAGCACACACCTGGTGTGCTGTACTTAAACAGGTGCTTTTTAGCTTAAGCCTGAGAGTAAATGGTGTGTGTGTGTGTGTGTGTATGTGTGTATATATATATATATGCTTATTGCATTTCAAGTTTGGTACAGGGATATGAAGGCTGGGTTTGGGTTTGTTTGTTTGTTTGTTTGTTTGTTTGTTTGTTTTTAACCACTATATATCTGAAATAATTCTAAATCCTAGACGTCCCTAAATTAGGATTTTTTTCTTTGTGTGTGTGTGTAGGGGATGCCATATGATGCCATATGATGCCATTTGGTCTCTTAGCTTTTGCAGGTATACTCCAAAAGCTTACCGTGAGCCAGGACTCAACCACGGGCCTGCTTTCGAGTGGTATGGTTCAGCTCTGGAACATGGAAAGCAATGACCAAGAACATGCCTAAGGATGTGCAGAATGCATTTCCCCCCTCGAGAGTGAGTAAGCAATGCCTGTCCTCACACATTTAGTGTGAGGCCATTACTAATGAGCACTCGCTCAGATGGCTATAAGAAGAAATGTCATGGAGGGCTGGTCTAGCAAAGGATACTGGGTACATCAACCAAATGGAGAGTCCACATACAGTGACCACATCAGCCTTCCCCTACCCTGGTGCCCTCCAAGCTGTATTAGGATGCAACTCCCACAATTCCTACCCAGCATGGAGGGCAACAGGTTGGTGAAGGCTTCACTACATCATATCCTAGGGATAAACTGCAGATAAAGGTAGGCTGTCACCTTTCTTCCCTCCTCGTAAACTCGCACAAGCATCTGGCTGGCTCTTGGTGGGAATAGAATGGAGGAGCAATAGCAGCTGGTGACAAAAAGGAGGAGGAGCCATTAGAGCTGGTGGTAGAGAGAAGGTAGACTCACGGAGAGAGGGAGCCCATGGAGGGTGTCTTGCCCAAGGGACCTCCAAAACCTGGGGCCAACTCTGAGTTAAATTATGTCACACTAGCCCAAATGGAGAAGGTGAAATTGAGAGAAACTGGGGTACAAACGCCTGATCTCTAAGCTCGCATTTTCCTCTGATGTAATGTAGGCCAGGCAGGCCAACAAGCAAGCAGGCAACTGTTCTGCCTATGAAATCTCCTGCTGTCCAGATTTCTGCTTCTCATGTAGCTAGGCTAACACTATTTTAAATATTAAATATTTTTAACGGGGATGTTACCAGAGCTCTCCTCTCCTTGAGGAAGGAATGCTTGCCATTTTATAAACCAGAGTTGCTTCTGGACGGAGGGCTCCTAACACCATCAGAAGGCATTATGCAACTATTCCATCTTGTCTTCTTGAACAGATTTTCTGTGTTAAGAAAATAAAGGAAGAAGTGGTGAGAAAACATGAGAGGGTTACAAGCACAAGACCTTGTTGTCTGGACCTCCCATAAATGTCTGTGAATGAGGCAGGACAATGACTCAAAAAATGCTTCATCTGGAAGCACCCCGAGTGTAACATGGAGGAACCCCATGCAAGGCGCAGAATGGGCTCATTGCCCATGCTGGAAAACACCAGATTAGTTAGCGCTGCCTTGGAACTTGTTGGGATTGACCAGGCTTTGCTAGACCATGTGAAGTATCAAAAAGAAAGTGCCTCTGAACATCTGTAAAGTGTATTTCAGTAACCACTGACTAACTAGAGTCTGCATCCCATATAACTGGGATCAGGGAGCGGGTTATCTACCTAGATTACAGACTGTGGCCTTTAGGTAAATTTCTTGATCTCTGACACCTCATTTTTTGAGATTAATTGTTGGGAAACCTCTGAGTAAATATGACACAAGAGGGCTTCCAGTTTGACTGGGGTTCACTCTAGGCTTTATTTAGCTGAAGTGTTTTTGAACTTCTACAACTACTGTACTACTATTACTAATAATACAAACATCAAGAATCCACTGAAAAAGAAATTAAATATCTATATATCTCCACTACCTATCTTAGACTTAAGACTCATTTTACGTGGGTTATCGTGAGTTTTTGATGGTTATAAACAGCTTTAATTGCCATAGGCAGTCTCAGATCAGTCTTCGTAAATAGGGTCATAAAGGCCCTTTTTATACACATACGGAGAGCGGGGGAGAGAGAGAAATTGAGAGATGGATGTGGGTTGTGCAATTTATCGCAGTCCTTGTAAGGGAATCAAGAGAATATTTCACATAATTGTTAATCCAGTCAAGTTAGGGAGGCCTTGATCACGCGTTGAGAATCATTTTGCTAAGCAATGCCTGTTTTTTGTGGAAGCTTTCTATCCACAAACTTTGAACATGTTATTATCTGTTTAAAAATAATGATCGGGGTGACAGCACTGCAAAACTAATTGTAGCTGGATGTGCTTTTGAACATCTGTGATTTTGATTGACTAATGATTAAGACAAGAATGAAAACATATAGAAACATTCACCGCTATTCACAACTCATGCAGTGCACTCTAGTAGCTGATCCTCCTCAGCGACAGGAAGGAAACATTTGAGATCCTTCTTTGGTTGTAGAATGTCTTAGATTTGAACTTTATTGTTCAATTCTTCCACGCAGATGCCAGGGACAAGTTCTCATCCCCTGTGAGCTTATGCTATAAATGTTTAATCAACTGCAATTATGATAAACACGTTTGTGCTGCAAGAGAAGGGATAATAATTTTGAAGGCCAGTTGTGCTATAAATGGGCTAATAGCAGTGACAGTGATCTTGTGTAGCCATACACGTAACTAATCCCTGTTGAAGACTACAGGACTTTCCAAGCGTGTAACTTTATGCTGGATGGCAGATAATAGCATGTTTATTACCACTATTACATATGTTGCAACTATTAAATATGAATCATCTGTAAAATCTGTGCATTTGGGTTGTCTTCAGAGACACGGCTTCAGTTTTCAGCAAGGGGTGGGCTGGGACAAAGATATTTCAGTCTGCGGAACCTTCATCTCAAGCTCCAAAGGTCTGCTCTTGGATGTATTGAAGATAAAGGGTGCAATCTGAAGCTACTGAAGATACACTGGCTGGGGGGTGGGAGGTGGGGCTGTAGGAACCTTCCCCAACAGATGTGTTTGACTACAGCTTCCATCATCCCCAGCCAGCATGATCGATAAAAATTTGCCTGTGTTGCCTGTGTTGTTTGTTTGTTGCCAGGGATTGATAGATGGGAATCCCTTTCCCTTACCTTACACGCTCTGGCTTTGGCTGGCCTCAGGATGGGATTCTGCAGGGTGCAAACAGGGAGCTTGGTGGGTTCAGGGCTAGGGGCTACTCCTCCCCCTCTGCTCACTCAGGTCTCCTGTACCATAAGAGAACTGCTCTGTAGAGCTTGCAGGCTGGGTTCAAGTCCTGGGAGCTCCTCCCATTGGGCTCTGGCATGGCTTTCTTATAAACAAGCATGCAAAAGCTAAGTGGGGCTATATTTGCCCCTTTCCCTGGTGGGGCTGGAACTCTCGACTCCTACTTCCCAACTCCACGCCTGATGGAGTGAGCCACTGGAGGCTGTTGCTGTCAGTGTGTATCTCCTTGCTGCATCTCCTGCCCCCTTCCCCGGCTGCGTGTCAAAAGAGTCTTTTCCTCCTAAGGTGGGACTTGAACCCTTGTCCCGGGAGGACTGTGTGTACTCTGCAGGCATCCTGCCCAGGAACCTATGTGGGTGCTGTGTTGTATCCCCTCCCCTTCATGTGTATTGGAACCATAAACAGCGGCTGTGAGGAACTTATGGGAATGTGAAGCCCTTCCTGGAGGACTGCTGGGGCATTGGCAGTAGTGGGTTGTTGCTGGCTATGCCAATGGGCAGGGCTGGCCCAAGACATTTGTTTCCTGAGGCAAAGGAAAAGATGTCTCCCCCTCCCATTCCATGTACAAAAGACTACTGGATTGGCAGTTGAATCTTTTTTCGACACTGTCAATGGAACAGCATCCGTCAAAGCACCAGAAGGCAGCAGGGTAGCTTTAGGGGTGCAGGCCAGGCCATGTGGTTCACAGCTCTCTTTTCCAACTCCTTGCTGCCACCTCCCAGCATCTGCTGCCTGAGGTGACTGCTTCACTCTGCCTAATAGTAGGGCCGGCCCTGCCAATGAGGCTGGTGGAATGGGGGTGCTGTGGCATCATCTTACATGTTGTGTGCTGAGAAGTGTATCCCTGTCCTCATGAGTTAATTGGCTGCCTCCATGTGTGAGCAGCTTTGCTGGCACAGTCCCTTACTGTGGGCTGTAGCGGTGTTTCCAGGGACGGTGGGGATGGAGGTGGGGTGTTTGTTATTTTAATGCCATTTTTGTATTTTCTGGCTGTGTATTTTCGCAGGCTGAGTACATATTGTATATGAGGGTCATCCTGCCAGTATAGGAGGGACGTACCTCCAGTCCCAGTATAACATAAAGCATTACTCAGCCCATTGCAAAAAAGGGTGTATTTTAAGATCATTTGATGCTGTTACTTTTATACCACATAATAACTAGAGATATGATGAATAATCACATATGATCTGAAATACTGGGGGGCCATTGCCCCCTGCTGCCTTTCATCAATGGCACTCTTGACGGTCAGCGGTCCCTCTTTCTCCTCCCTCCACTCTGAACACAAGCCCCAAGGGTACTGCCAGAGAGAGAGCTCCTAGCACTACCAATTAGAAGACATTGTGCAGCTATTCAGTCCTTTTTTTTGCTTAACAGATTTTCTGCGGCAACAAAAAAGACAGAAGAAGCAGTGGGAAAACACAGGAAGGTTATGAGTGGAAGACGACACCTGGACACCCTGTAAAATTCCGTGAATGAGGCAGGGCGATAAAAGCCTCCACTGGAAGCAGCCCACGGCACTAAAGGACAGACAAAAAGCAGACCTTGCTCCATTATGATTTGATGTTGCAGGGTGATTTTTATCCAATCAGAACTTGCAAGGACAGGCTGAAGTTGACACTCTTCTCTGGTACCTTATTGTTATAGCTTCAGTTCATTGCCTTGCCGTTTGTGTTTGGGAGTTTGTCCCTTTAAAGTTTTGGTAAACAGATCCTCAAATCTAGATTTCCCACTACGCTTGGGAAGAAAAGGAATGAGAAAAACAAGGAGGAAGATAGAGGGGGGGGGCTGTAGAAAAGGAGCCAATAATCAACTGAGGTGTTTGTGTATTTCAAATCCTGGCTAGTGCATCCTTCTTGCCAGTCTGCCTTCATCCACGGATGCTTGATCACAAGGGCGGCCTGATGACTGGGAGAGTAGGATGTGGTGTGAATTTAATACGCTTTAAAAAAAAAAATCTTTCCCGTGTTTCCCCCCAGAAGATGACTCACGCAAAGCAGTAGGCTGGCATATTGGCAGTGGCAAACAAGAGAAAATCTCTCCAGAATGGCCTGGAGTCCAAAACCCAAGAGATATCATAAGACACTAAGGTTCGGTCACCTTGGCAACTTGAATACAATTCACAGCACAAAGCAGAAGAAAAAGAGATGGACGAACTAAAAGGCAGGCAGACTTTTCCCTGTTAGGATTCTAGGCTTTGCATACATGCTCTCTCTCCCTCTCCCCCCCTCTCTCTGCTGGCCTTAAACATTTTGACACCATAGGTGGAACGCTAAAATGGCATCCTCACAGCCCCTCTTCATGCAGACATTTCAAGCAGCCACTCATGAATAATATGTAGTTCAAAAGTGGTGGGGAAATTCTTTGTTACTCCCTGTAGCTCCCCCTGTCTCCAGCAAAGTAATGCTTGCAGATTTTGCAGAGAAAAACCCACCGAACAGTGTTGCCCTAGGAAGCCAACTCTCGTTACTTAATGGTAAAGCTGGCCCTGCATGCATGCATGCATTCTCTGCTGGTCAGTGTATCTATCTTCTGGTTACCATGGCGACAAGGAATCCTGGAAAGTTTCAAACCAGGAGTTTCTTCATTTTAAATTGCTAGGGGTGGGGGTGGGGTGTTCAATAGTCTTAAAATATGGAACAATAGTAAGCTGTGATTCTCGATCTATGGATTTAAGATATTCTTAAATAAAGGTTGCCCATTATATTCTGTATGGTCTTAAAGAAAGAACAGTTCTTTAAAATAAGTGATATTATTTACAATAAAGGGCTCAGATGATCACCTGGGTACTTTCATTTCCACCGCCTTGCTAGCTTCTTCAATATCATCATCGAAAGTAGCAAATGAGCCATTTTAGAGTTGCCTACAAATGAGGGCTGGCTATATTTTTTTTCCCCTTCTAGGAAAAATGCCAACCAAAGGGATAGTTAGTAGCAGGTCTATGTCGAGTCTTCTTCACAGAATAAAATGGCCTCCCTTAACCAAAGCCCAGGCATTGTGTATTATACCAACTTTGTGCTATTTACCCCTTTAAAAATGAATTCTTATAATATCTCATGGAAGATTAAACAATACCACGACAATGGGTCATAGGCCATTCATAGGCCATTGGCCTGCAATCTTGTTTTCTGGAGCATAATCTATTGCAGAGGTGGGCAACCTCAGGCCTGGGGGCCAAATCTGGCCCTCTGGGGTGGCCCAGATAGCACATCCCCTTTCCTGGCCACACCGCATTTCCCCTTTCATTTGGTTTTCCAGCTTTTGCATTGTTTTTCTCCATTCTAAAAGCTTGAAATGCTTCTCCTAAGGCGTAATTACTGCCAGTAAGAGCATTAAGCTAAAATATGTTGGCACTTTTGGTGTCTTGGCCCTGCCCCTGTTGCCTTTGGCCTGACTCACCACTGGAATGCCCCCCCCCCCACTTCTCTGAAATTTAATTCTGCCCTCAGCCTGAAAGAGGCTCCCCACCTGTTCTACTGGGTGTAGAGTAAAAGGTTTCCTCAGAGGATGGGAAGAAGGAGGATGTCATTTTTAAAGGTTATTCGGTTGGCAACAGAGAGAAAGGGGAAGCAAAGATGAAAATACTTTGATGGTATGGTTGCTAGCTCACAACCTGGATAGCAGACACATATTTTTAAATCTCCTGATGTGGCAAGAAATGAGGCAGCTGCAGCTCCTCCTCTCCCTCACCTGCTCCCCATGGCTTCCATGGTTCTATCACCCACACTTCCCTCTCCCTGTGGTGAGCAGGATTCAGCCACTGCTGCGCTCTCTCCTTCTGCATCTGGGGATTTAAAAATACATGTCCAGTTTGTGAGAGGGCAAGCCTGCCTTGGAGTTCCTTTGGGAGTCTCTTCCTTTCGTGCTATGGCAACCTTCCAGGTACTAGGTCAAGGTCTGAAAGTCAAGGGACTCTTCTGAGCTTTGCCTTCTCTTCTTTGGAGAAAGCTGCACAGTTCTAACAATCTCTAGTATGCCCAGTTCCATCCTGGTGGTACATTCTGGAGCAAGGGCTCATATTTAGAATGAGTGTTTTCTCTTGAAAATATGGGACCTGGATAACAAATTATATTAAACTAAGAGTATACATAGTTTATACTGGTATACAGTTGGGTGCTTTGAGGGGTGGGGTGGAACTGAGAACAGGCTTTGAAAACGCTGTTGTAGAAGTGGGGAAAAACCCCTCTCCTTTTTTTGGTTTGTTGCGACTGATATAGTTGTAAAGTATTTCCGCCCCCCGCTCCCCCTTTAGCTTTGTAAATCTTCTGGAATTGCAAATAATCGTACAAAAGAAAATAAGGCACATCTGCCATCTATATTCTACAACTAGCCAGCCTGTGGGCACAACAAGCAAGAGTCAGATATTATGTCCTAGAATTATCCTTGCTCTTGCCTCAGCATTATATTCCCTGTGGCTATTCTATACACTCTGGGAAAGCCAATACCAGCCAACTAAGCAAATACCATTTTCTTTGTACAGATGAGTAAGTGCTCCTGTGGAGTGGCTGGTTGAGGGATTCCCCAGCTGAAGTGATAATATTTGTGGTACTATGGCTCATCATAAAGCCAAAGATCCAGAAAATAAAGGATTTCTCCCCCAGGCTTTTCATACAGTAACTAATTATCTCCTGTCTCTGTGTGTGTCTCTTTCTCTTTCTCTCTCTCTCAATTCTCCTTCCCACCCCCCATCCCTGCAGGTGTTGGGTATTTCCATCCCCAAAGTGGCTGGTCAAAGTGCAGCTCCTACCAATGATTGCATCCTTTGGGGCTCACCTGAGGCTGGAGCTTCCTCAAGGGAGGCATTGAACCCTGCTGTCAAATCCAAGGTGATCTGTCCTCTTGGCAACGGCTGGGACTGTCTGTCTCTGGCTCAGCTGCCCACAGCAAATGGTAGGCCACCTGAGACCTTTGCTCTGACTAGGGTGTCCTGGTGGCTCAGAGAGGCTTCTGCTGCCTTCTCGAGGCAGCGCCATGGCATCCTCCGCCACCCTTCTATGGATTCTGCTGGCCTGCCCTGTTGCATGCCATGCCAGTAGCCAGAATCCCAGCTACAATGTGGCAACCAAGAAAGAGATCAGCTTGGAAGGAGACCTGGTTATTGGAGGCCTGTTCCCGGTTCATGAGAAAGGCGGCCCTGCAGAGGAGTGCGGCAAGATCAATGAGCACCGCGGCATCCAGCGCCTCGAGGCAATGCTATTCGCCCTAGATGAGATCAACAAGAACCAACGGATCCTGCCAGGCATCACACTGGGCGCACATATCCTAGACACCTGCTCCAAGGACACCTATGCCCTAGAACAGTCACTGGATTTCGTCCGGGCCTCCCTCACCAGAGTGGACGGCTCTGAGCACATCTGCCCCGATGGGTCCTACGCCATCCACGATGATGTACCTACAGCCATCACAGGGGTTATTGGGGGCTCCTACAGTGATGTCTCGATCCAGGTACCATGGACAAAAGGAGAGAGTTGTTGGTTGGGATGCAGAGTGTGGTGTTTAGGATATGGGGGATTTAAAAAATTGATTGTGAAGTAAGGAAGCCAGGGCTGGGGTTTTGCCTGTTGGGTAAAGGGCCTGGAAGATTGATCGTCAATTGTGAAGCCTGCAGATGTGGCAAGGCAATATGGGAATACAACTGTGAAACCAAGAAAGAACACATTAAGTGGTTTCTTTTCAGTGAATTATTGTAGCAGAGTCGTTACGCATCATGAGCAGGAAATCCATAGTTCAAATCTAGGCTTGGCCAGCCATGAGCTTAATAAGTGCTCTAAGCGAAGCCATTACTTCTCTGCAGTGCCAGCTCCAGGCCTGGTGTCAGCCCCCAGTGCTCTTGAGTAGCTGCTGGCTCCCCAGCAATCTGGCAGGGCCCACCAACACTAGTGCCTGCTTCAGCCTAACATGCCAAACATCTGGGACTGGGAAGCCACCATTTAAATTTTCCCACAATGCCTTGGGGTCAGCCACTCCAGGGCATTGTGGGAAATGTGATATTGCAGCTGCCCACTGGCTGCCACTAGGCAAGCCTGAGGTGGGGAGGGAGGCGCCATTGTAGAAGGGGGTCCATGAGATGGTACTTAGTTAGTGGTCCCCTCAACTCCAGAGCCAGCCCAGGGTAGCCTCTACCTCAGTCTTTATGACGGGGATAAAAATCCTGTCACAGTTTACAGGGTTGTTGTAAGGATTACTGAAAAACATATGCGAAGTGTTTTGAGTGCTTTTTTTTTTAAATTTACATATCTCTATCTAGTTTTAATTTAGAATCAGTAGTCAGGAAATAAAAATCAACACCAACCTGGCAACCTTCTGGCTCTCTTGTTCATAGCATATCACATGTACCAGTTTTCAATAAGTGAATGTGTCATTTACAAAAACTCATTTTTTTATTAGAGACTAAGGATGCCGTGTGGTGTGGGGCTGCAGTGGCTTAGTGGTTAAGACGCTGAACTGCAGACCGGAAGGCCGGCAGGACAGCAGTTCGAGACCCGAGTGCTGCATGACGGAGTGAACTCTCGTCTTCAGTCCCAGCTCCTGCCAACCTAGCAGTTCGAAAGCAAGAAATTGCAAATAGATAAATAGGTACCGCTTCGGCGGGAAAGGCAACAGCGTTCCGTGCACCTCGGTGTTCAGTCATGCCCACCTCATGACCACGGAAGCGTCTTCGGACGGCGCTGGCTCTTTGACTTAGAAATGGAGATGAGCACCACCCCCTAGAGTCAGACACGACTGGTTGGGGACACCTTTACCTTTTTACCTTTTAAGGATGCCGTACTATACATACATACTTGGGAGATAATCCCATGGAACTCAGTGGAACTTACTTCTAAGAACATAGAAGAGCCATGCTGGGTCAGACCAAAGGTCTATCTGTTCCTACAGGGGGAACTAGATGCCTATGGGAAACCCACAAGCACGACATGAGTGCAATAGTGCCCTCCCACTCATGTTCCTCAGCATGTGGCATATGGTGGCATGCTATCTCTGATCCTGAGGTACCATGACTAGTAGCCATTGACAGACTTATCCTCCAGGAATTTGTCCAATCCCCTTTTAAAGCCGTCCCATTGGTAGCCATCACTACATCTTGTGGTAGCAAATTCCATAGTTTAACTGCATGCTGCATAAAGAAGTATTTCCTTTTACCTGCCTGTGTTCTAGTATTATGAGAAAGAAAAGCCCTGTTCAGGCATTTGCCTGAACACATGAGGCCTTAAAGCGGGTAGAGGCCCTCCCCCTACATCTATGGGTGCTCTGGCCTCGCCCAACTTGAGTAGAACTTTCCATGAGATTGTGGACCATGTGTTATCAGGGTTCCCAATTGCGGGGAGAGTTCTACTCACATTGACGTGAACGTGAGTAGAGCTCCCTTTCAGACCTTGCCAATTCAGCACGGAAAGGACTGAACTGAGAGGCCTGGAGCCAGTGTGGCCAAAGACATAGGAGGTGGGGAGATGCATGGCCCGAATGTCTACCCTTTTATAGTCAGTTGATTTTATTGCATGTGACCATACAATTTTACCTCCACCACCACAACAAAAAGAGACAGTTGCAGAAAGAAAATGGTTGAACAAGCCACTCATATCAGTTCATCATGTGCACAATCGACAGCAACAGTTTTTTTACTGTTCTAATATTTTTAGCTGCCACTGAGAATAATAAGTCTACTTAGAGCTTTTCTACATGAGGCTGTTAATTGCTGTATCTGCTTTCGGTTTCATCATAGAACTTGAGATCCAAGCTCTACTCAAAGGGCCTTTTCTGTCCTGCTCTTCTACTACATAACCTCTAGGTGGCACTGTGCTATAGCAGAATAGTGCAAATTTACAAGTAGGAAACTATCTTTTCTTTTGCTTTCAGAAATAACCCTATTTTTCCCACCCTAAAAAAACCCAGGAAAGTGTTCTTAAAAAACAGAAGCGAAATTGGAGGATCACGTCATCGTCTAAAGAACTTGTTCATGAGTGCACAATAAATGCCTTGTGTAGAAAAGCTCTTAATTTGTTACATAAGGTACAAGAGATCCTGGGACTGGTGTGTGTGTGTGTGTGTGTGTAATAATATCCTTTATTTGCAGAGCCCCACATATACAAAGGCTTGAAATATGGGAACATTTATAACCCCCCATCCAGATATCCAGATAGGCTTAGCCTGGAAGTGTAATTCCATAAATGCTTTCCTTAATTTTGAGTGAGTCAAGGAATGAAGATAATTAGAGAAAGATTGCTCACCCTTGTAAAGATTGTACTCTCTACCTACTTTAAGCCCTCACATGTTCAGGCAAATGCCTGAACAGAACTAAGGTTTTCTCTTTTTCCACTTTCTCCACACAATGCATAATTGTATACTATCTCTATCATGTCCCCCTTTATACGCTTGTTTTCTAAGCTAACAGCCCCAAATGTTGTAACCTTTTCTCACAGGAGAGTTGCTCCAGCCCCTTGATAATTATGGTTGCCCTTTTCTGCACCTTTTCCAGCTCAACAGTATTCTTATTGAAGTGTGTTACCAGAACTGCACACAGTATTCCGAGTTCTGTTGCACCATAGATTTGTATAAAGGCATTATGATATTGGCAGTTCTATTTTCAGTTCCTTTCCTAATGAACCCAAACACGGAAGTTGCCTTTTTCACAGAAGCTGCATGCTGGGTCCACATGTTCATCAAGTGATCCACCAAAACCTCAAGATCTTTTTCCTGGTCAGTTGCTGCCAGCCTGGATCCTATTAGCGTATACATGAAGTTGGGACTTTTTTCTCCAGTGTGCATTACTTTATACCTGCCTGCATTGAACTGTGACCTTTAATGCCCATTCTCCCATTTTAGGGAGTTTCTTTTGGAGCTCTTTGCTATTTCTTTTTATTTCAACCATTCTAAATAATGTGGTATCATCAGCAGGCTTGGCCACCTCACTCCTAACTCCAAATTGTCTATAAATGAGTCAAAAACCATCAATCCTAATACAGACAGTTGGGGGACCCCACTGTTTACATCCCTCCATTGCTAGAACAATCCAATTATTCCTACTCTTTGCTTTCTGTTTTTTAACCCATTACTAATCCATAAGAGGAGCTTTTGTCCCATGACTGCTAAGTTTGCTCAGGAGTCTTTGGTGAGGGACTTTGTCAAAAGCCTTTTGAAAGCACAAGTAAACTGTATCTACCAGATCACCCCTATCCATAGTTTTGTTGACAGTCTCAAAGAACTCTAAACAATGAGTTGGACAGGACTTACATTTGCAGAAGCCATGTTGATTCTTCTTCAGCAAGACTTCTCCTTCTACATGCTTGATGATTTTATTGCATATTGCAGCCATGGGAAACCTCCAGTCCATGGGGTAAATATGACCTGATGGGTTCCTCATCCAGCCCACCAAGCTTCTTCCCTAGGTCCCGCCTCCTCTCCCAGACCTGGCTCTTTCATCTGCCCCAGTGCCCAGAGAGGGGGAAAGGCTTATCTCCAATCTGCAACAGATGCAGGATAAGCCTATTCTCCTCTGTGATCCCTGGGGCAGGGAGGAAGCTCTTCTTGGTGCTGGAACACATGAGGGGGTTTATCTCCAGTTAGCAGCAAATCTGAGGTAAACCCTTTTCCCTGATCAGTGCTGAGAAAGGGAGCCTCTTTCCATGCTGTTCAGGAAAAATGTCCCCATCAGCTGATGATGTGTGCGTCTGTGTCTGTGTGTATGATCATCATGGGGCGTGTGTGTGTGAGTGTGAGAGAGAAAGAGAGAGAGAGAGAGAGAGAGAGAGAGAGAGGATGGGTTGTATGTGTGTGAATGGGGTGTGGGTAACGTATGGGTGCAAATGGGGTATGGGTCTCTGAATGTGAAAATGGTGTCTGGTGGTGAATGTGAGCAGTGGCTTCACCGGTATAGGGTAATGGTCCCGGAGTCCCTGTTTGAGGCCAATTCGGCCCTCAGGGTGAAAATGGCTCCCCACCCCTGGCATATTGCATAGGATTATGCTATAAATGTGCAATAGATGTTCCTTTGCTTTATAGTGAGATGGTGTGAGAGGAACTTGTTGCTACTCTACCTGTACTATGGATAAACATAGGACAGAACAGAAGCCTCTTGTGATTACATAATGAGGCTATATTAAGTAAAATAATAACCATGGTTATAAGGCCTGTATCTTACGTTGAAAGACTGTTGCTTAGTCCAGGGTGTTACTGCTCCATAAAACAAAATGGATTCCGTCTTTATACATGCTATTACCTGAAAGTGTCTCTTAGTTTGGAATGTTGATCTGCAAATCTAAACTGTCCATGCAAGGGTTTCACATCTCTAGGCCATGCATTCTAATTTCTTGCCAAGGGAAGCTGAACCCTATAGATTCTAAAGCCTCCCCATATTATGAGGAAGAAGGCGATCATGGCAAGATGACAGAGAAGGTGTTGGGCTATACCTGGGATGGGATGGGTGGGGTCACATGTGTGATGGTATCAGCTAGAAGAACACCTTGGGAGTGGTCACAGAGAACAGGCAGAATATATTTGAGGGAGAACAGCAGGTGGTCACTGGGAGTGGGAGGACAGGGCTGTAGCTGTGTCTGGAATAGAGATATTCACATCTCAATGTGGGCGAGCTTTTGCACACCCAAGATTTGTGGGTGTTTCCGAATGTCCTGCCATTGTTCCTTGGATGTTTCCTGGGCTGCAGTGAAAATGATAATCACAGGTTGCCTCACATACCTGTTCAAGGAGCAGAAAGGCCTTTTTAAAGCCCACTTTGACCACCACTCCTGCCTTTGGGTTCATCCCTCTCAACAAAAGCTCTGTCTGAGAGCACAGGGACCATATCCCAGAGCCTTCCTACGACAGAGTAATTAGCTGCTGCTCCTGAGAAGCCCTAAGGATGTATTAATGCTATAATTAATGCAAATTAATATATCATTATCATGTACAGAGCCCATTGCAGAGAGAGAGGGAGGGAGGGAGAGAGAACCAAGTGTCGCTAACTATCTCATTTGCAAAGAGAGGAAGAGCCTGTTGCCAGGGCTTTGCTATTAAATATCTGGCCCAGTTCTCCAAAAGCAAAGCATGATGGAAGGAAGGAATCGATGTCTCTTTGGAACAGGCCCCTAGCCTTCCATGGTGGACTCCTCTATTCAGCTCGCTACTGTCTGAGGACAGCAGCCTCAGCAATGCCAGTGCCACACAATTCCGTCCCCTCCCCATTCCATCGCCCAACATCCTGCAGCTCCTGCTGTTGGGGTCTCCCGCCTCATGCTGCATTTGCCTCCGTCTCATATTTCACCCCAGTTCCTGTGGGCAGGAAGACCACAGGATCCCTCCGATGGCACCTGAGACCACGGCCATCTGTCACATAATTTCAGGAGGTTTCCTACAAACATGCCAGCACAAACTCCTCCTCCCTCCTTCCCTAGTCTGATGCCACTGGAACACACAAGGCACAGCCAGCCTTTGGGGACTGGAATGTAACAAACAAGGAGCACTCGCAGGATGGGGGAGAAGGAAGAAGGTTTGTATTCTGAGAGGAGAGCAGGGGAATTCAAAGTGGGGGTCTTACACTGGCTTCCCACCATACATAACCACCCCAGCAGGACAGCAAGGTGGCGGAACGATACGTTGCGCTCTGCAATTGCTGAGTGATGGGCTGTGAACACCATCTGTACAGTGTCTTTCCCAACCCGGTTTTGGGAAAATACTTTTCAAGTACTTAGGATGAGGGATATTACTAGGCTCTTAAGACATTAGGGCCATAGGCTTAATCACTGTGTGCGTGTGTGTAGATTTTGGGGGGCCACAGCATGCAGGGAGAGGAGGGTGAACTCTTCCCTCCCCAACTGCAATCCCCCAGGAAATCCCCTGGATTGGCAATTAAGCTTAGGGAAAAACACCCATTGGCATCAATGGAAGCACTTTTTTCTTTGCTTAATTGCCATGCAGGTGGCGCATGCACACGCACATGTGTGCATGTGTGCGTGTTGCAGTATGTGGGAAGGGGAAGTTAACCCTTCCCTTCTCAGCTGCAATTCCCCTTGAAGCTCACCTGCATGGCAGTTAAGCGGAGAAAAAAACCCCTTCCATTGGCACAAATGTCACAAACAAAGAACTTCATCAGGAGGGCTTTAAACTGAATCCTATGGGGAAGGGAGATGTAAAGTTGGGGATAACAATGGGCATAGGCGAATGCACTGCAATGGAGAGAACAGCTCTGATAGCGCCCAATAATAGTCTTCAGACACATGTAGGAAGAAAGCCAGAACATGAAGCACATGGTCTTCGATGTCTATATACTAATGCCCAGAGTATGGGAAACAAACAGAACGAACTTGAACTCTTAATACAGGAGGGAAATTATGACTTGATAGGTGTAACTGAGGCTTGGTGGGATGACTCCCATGACTGAAATACAGCAATTGAAGGGTACGACTTGTTCAAAAAGAACAGGAGGAACAGAAAGGGAGGTGGGGTTGCACTGTATGTGAAAAATACATATCTCTGCACAGAAATACAGGAGGATGAGCTTGGTTGCCCCATCAGAGAATCTGGATCAAAATAAATGGAGCAAAGAATAAAAGGAACCTGGTGGTTGGAGTCTACTACCGGCCACCCAACCAAGGAGAAGACAAGGATGAAACTTTTGAAAAGCAAATAGCCAATGTTTTAAGGAAGCATGAAGCAGTAGTAATGGAGGACTTCAATTTCCCCGATATTTGTTGGGAGACAAATTCTGCAAAACATGGCCCCTCCAGGAAATTCCTGACTTGTGTGGCGGATAACTTCCTCCTACAGAAAGTAGAGGAAGGAACTAGAGGATTGGCTATCCTTGACTTGATCCTAACCAACAGAGATGACTTAGCGGATACAGTAGCAGTGACAGGAACTCTGGGGGAAAGTGACCATGTTGTACTTGAGTTCTTGGTTCTAAGGGAAGCAAAAGCCGAGTGTAGTCAAACGTGTACCCTGGATTTTAGGAAAGCTGATTTTAATAAACTCAGAACAATGAGAAGCAAGGTCCCATGGCAAGCGATGCAAACGAGAAAAGGAGTCCAAGATGGGTGGGAGCTTTTAAAAAAGGAAATTCTCAAGGCACAATTACAAACAATTCCAACAAGAAGAAAAGATGGAAGACAACAGAAGAAGCCAATGTGGCTTCACAAAAAGCTTAGGGATGACCTGAAAACAAAAAAGGACACATATAGGAAGAGGAAAGAAGGCCAAGTAACAAAGGAAGAGTACAGGCAGGTAGCACAGAATTGCAGGGATGGTGTCAGGAAGGCTAAAGCTGAGAATGAGCTGAGGTTAGCGAGGGATGCTAAAAACAACAAAAAGGCTATCTTCAGCTATGTGCATAGTAAAAGGCAGAGGAAATAAATGGTTGTTCAGCTATTAAATAAGGATGGCAAAATGATAACAGATGACAAAGAAAAGGCAGAGGTGCTCAATTCCTACTTGGCTCAGTCTTCTCCCAAAACAGGGTCTATGACCCCCCTGGCAAAGGCGAAGTACAGGCTGAAGGGGCAGGATTGCAGCTTGAGATCGATAGGCATGTGGTCAAGGAACACCTAATTACTTTGAATGAGTCCAAATCTCCAGGGCCAGATAAACTGCATCCTAGAGTAATAAAGGAACTGCCAGAAGAACTCTCAGAACCGCTGTCTATTCTCTTTGAGAAATCATGGAGGATGGGGGAAGTGCCAGATGACTGGAGGAGGGCTAACGTTGTCCCTATCTTCAAAAAGGGTAAAAAGGAGGAACCTGGGAACTACAGACCAGTCAGTCTGACATCAATCCCTGGGGAAATTCTGGAGCAGATTATACAGCAATCCATCTGTAAGCACCTTGAAAACAATGCAGTGATTACGCGAAGCCAACATGGATTTGTCAAAAACAAATCCTGCCAGACAAATCTGATCTCATTTTTTGCTCAAGTCACCTCCCTTGTGGATCGTGGGAATGCTGTGGACATAATATACCTCAACTTCAGCAAAGCTTTCGACAAAGTGCCCCATGATATCCTGATGAGCAAACTAGCCAAAGGTGGGCTAGATGAAACAACGACCCGGTGGATTGTCAGTTGGCTATAGAATCGGACTCAAAGAGTGCTTATCAATGGGACCTTCTCAAACTAGGGAGAGATAACGAGTGGGGTACTGCAGGGCTCAGTCCTGGGCCCAGTGCTCTTCAACATTTTTATTAATAACATGGAGGAGGTACAGGGAATGCTGATCAAATTTGCAGATGACACAAAATTGGGCGGGATAGCTAATACTTTGGAAGACAGAAACAAAATTCAAAGTGATCTGGATAGACTGGAGTGCTGGGCAGAAAACAACAGAATGACATTTAATAGGGATAAATGCCAAGTTCTGCACCTAGGAAAAAGAAACCAAATGCACAATTACAAGATGGGGGATACGTGGCTCAACAATACTACAAGCGAGAAGGATCTTGGAATTGTTGTCGATCACAAGCTGAATATGAGACAACAATGTGATGTGGCTGCAAAAAAGGCAAATGCTATTTTGGGCTGCATTCATAGAAGCATAGCTTCCAAATCCTGGGAAGTACTAGTTCCCCTCTACTCAGCACTGGTTAGGCCTCATCTGGAGTACTGTGTCCAGTTCTGGACACCACACTTTAAGAAGGATGCAGGCAAACTGGAGAGGGTTCAGAGGAGGGCAACAAAGATGATCAGGGGACTGGAAACAAAGCCCTATGAGGAGAGACTGAAAGAACTGGGCATGTTTAGCCTTGAGAAGAAGACTGAGGGGAGAGATGATACAGCTCTTCAAGTACTTGAAAGGCTGTCACAGAGAGGAAGGCAGCCTCTTCTTGATCATCCCAGAGTGCAGGACACAGAATAATGGGCTCAAGTTACAGGAAGCCAGATTCCGGCTGAACATCAGGAAAAACTTCCTGACTGTTAGAGCAATACGGCAATGGAACCAATTACCTAGGGAGGTGGTGGGCTCTCCCACACTGGAGGTGTTCAAGACAAGGCTGGACAGCCATCTGTCAGGGATGCTCTGACTTGGATTCCTGCATTGAGCAGGTTATAGGCCCCTTCCAACCCTACTATTCTATGATTCTGTGATTCTATGAAATGAACGCTCAGGACTCTGGGGAGTGGACAGGGGCACTGGAAAATAGATTTGGGGCTGGGGCCCCATGGGTCCTGGCCTAGCAATGCCCCTACTTGGGATCACATGACTCCTCTCACTTCCTGCTACTTCAAAGTGGCAAAAAGGAAAGTTGCAGACCCAAAGTAGGAAAGCCTTCATTATTCCCTTTATGGAACTCCAGTTTCCACCCAATATAGTTTTTCCTTCCACCTTTCCCCCACATTAAGTCTCTATGTTCTCCTCTGAAATGTAGATTGCAGAAGAATGTCTGGATCATTTCCTTCTTCCTTTTCCATTCAAAAGTGTAAGCGATGTCCTTTTGAACTAGGCACTTGTCCTGTCGTGAAAAAACATTGCCCCCTTTTAGGGGGTTCCTGGGTAGGAAGAAGGTTTATGGTAAGTTAAAAAGGGGGAGGGGAGTTACTTGGGTGGGAAACAATGGGTGCTTCCATCCAGATGAGGCTTTTATTGTGCCATCACCCTGCTGCATTCATGGAATTTTTACAGGAGCGGGGAGGGTCCAGATGACATTGCCTCCCACTTGTACCCCTCTCGTGTTTGCCCACCACTTCTTCTGTCTTCTTTACAAAAGAAAATCCAGTAAAGAGGCAAAGATGGAATAGCTGCACAATGTCTTTTGATCGGTAGTGTTACAAGCCATCTATCTGGAAGCACCCAAAGAAGAGGGATGAGATGAGTGGTGAAAAGGTAACGTAGGGGCAAAAAAAGTAGCTAAAGGGATAGGAACTAAAAGCAAAGGAATGTAACAGGAAAAGAGAGCAGGAAATAAGAAAGAAGATGGGAAGACAGGAGCAGGGGAGACGCACAGAGAGGGAACAGAGTGGGGGATCAGCAATTAGATCTGTTCAAAGGGGCCATGAAGGAAATAAAGAGGGTCATCTTTTTTTCCTCCCCTTCTTTGATAGTGCCAT
This sequence comes from Heloderma suspectum, assembly GCF_057233095.1. Classification (NCBI taxonomy): domain Eukaryota; kingdom Metazoa; phylum Chordata; class Lepidosauria; order Squamata; family Helodermatidae; genus Heloderma; species Heloderma suspectum. The sequence goes on from NC_139459.1 coordinate 284,592,018, forward strand.
GGGTAGACAAAGAACACAGGATGCAATATACTGAAGGATAAAATAGCTAAGCAGCATAGACAGTCATTGAGATAAAGGAGCCATTAGCTAAACTGACAGCCCAAAAGTTGGGTAAATACAAAGCAGGGCAAAGAGTTATACAAAGTGAAAGAGGAGGATAGACGGCAAGATAATTAGGCAGCTTATTAAAAAGATAAGCAGATAAATTGGCTACGGTAGCGGTCCCTCTCCGTCGAGTTTTGCAGTGGTGGCGAGAGCACAAAGGCATTTATTAATATTTCTGGGCTCTTCTCACTCGCTGCTGTCCCCTGTGCTTTGTGTCCCCTCCAGGCTGGAGGAAACCAGAGTACTCTCTGTCTCTGATTCTCTCCTGCAAGTCCTCTGGGGTTGGCACAGAATGCTGCAGATCTGATCCAGCTGAGACGCTGTGTGTCTAAAGCAGGCAATGGATTAACACCTTCCCTGCTTCCTTCTGTCCCTCTCAGCTCCCCCAAGAATGGTTTGGCAAAGGCGGCTTGAAAAAGGAGAAGTTCTTTTGCAACAGTGGTGTGCAGACATGTGGTGTGCCCATGCTCACACATTCACACACACTGGTGGTACCTCCTCTTCTTTTGCCTGTTTCGGGTCCCGATGGAGCTCATTGAACTAACAACCAACCCACAAACTCCCCTTCCAGCAAGCAGGAGTTCTTCCCTTCACGTTGTCTTCCCTTAGATCACTTTGACAAGTCAGCGCAGCATAACAAAGACCACAGAGCAGGGTCAGAGGAGAACAAGAGGCCAGTGCAGTGGAGGCTGGTGGCTCCGGTCTTGGTGGGGCTGTGAATCCACTCTGGGTTTCAGTCAGAACTCTAAGGGAGCTATCCAAAGTACTAACCATATCCCCACAATGGGTTCAGCACCTTTGATAGCTCCCTTAGAGTTCTGACTGAAACCCAGAATGGATTCACAGCCCCACTGAGACTGGAGCCACCAGCCTCCACTGGGCCAGCATCATAGTAATATTTTGCACCCTTGGCACAGCTTCCGTTATAATCCCTACAGAGGGACCCATAGTTCAGGGCACAACAGGTTAGTGGTAGATCACCTGTTTTCATGCAGAAGATCCCAAGTTCAATCCCTGGGCCCTGGCATTTCCAGTTTAAAAGGATCAGGCAACAGGTGAGGTGAGACCTGCAGCGTGAGACCCTAGAGAGCTGCTACTAATCAGTACTGGGCTAGATGGCCAGCCTGACCTGGTATAACTAGATTCCCAGATGCTTACATAGGAAAATGTTTTGCCAGAATAGTTCATCCATGCAACTTTCTAGGTGACTCCACACTGAAAATCAGAGTTATCCACTTTCAGCTCAGATACTACTTATGAGTACACTGGATATTTGTGGACAACCTATTTCAACTTTTTCACATGTCTTTGCCCAGAGAAAATGTCCCACACACTGTCCAGTGGAAGCAAAGTGTTGCACTGGAACTGAGCCCATGTATGTGAGAAGCTCTCTCTCAAGTTTGTAAATGACGACTTACCGAGTTGACTGCTTTACTTTTAAAGAAATGTATTCTCAGCCTAACTGATTAAAAATTATCTAAGTGGCTTACAAAAGTTAAAAGAGGTCCACCATTAAAACAACTGTAAAAGTGGAAAAATAAAAATAGGAACAAGCAGTAGTAGTTAAAATAGTAAAGAATAATAAATAGAATTTCAGGCAGCAGCGAGCCAAAACTAATTAAAATCCTGGGCAAATAAACTTCTTGCCTTGAGCAAAACACACAGGTTCCTGGGTAGGCAGAGAGCAGAAGTAAAGAAAAACATGAGAGTATTTACTGGAGAACTATGGCCCTTTTGTGATATTTAGTTTATTTACAGATATACAAGCAGAGGCACCTGCATACGTGTCTGACAAGCAGCAGATCCACTAACTCACATCAGAATTCTGGAGAGAGGCAGGCACCCTGCACCCAAGATGCTTCCAGCCTTTCGCTCACTACCGTGTGTACGCGTGTGCCCCTGTCTCAAGTAGGCAGACACCAGTCTGTCTGCCTGAATCTGTTTCACACATACCCCTTCTTCAAACTCTGATGATAATCGGGAAATAATCACAGCCCTCTCTAGAATGTTTGGAATGAAGGATTCTAGAGTGGTCTCTGTATTAAGAAATCATCTTCTAACAATTAGTTCCCATAAAGAGAAATCCTCTGCCCATCCTGGACCATTACAGAACACGAACATTATTTTGTTAAATCCTAGCTGTGATCAGGGTTCAAGGCAACTCCATAACGATAGTCCACCCACAGTAACCAGGCAGCAATCTCACCGCAGTATTATAAGCCATGTGTTTATTTTGCCCACTGATGTCTGACTGTGAGAACAGTCTTTTCTACCTTCTCCATGGAGTCTTTTTACCCAACAACAATCTCAATATTCAAGTCTATGCCATCATGAGTCAGGCTGTTGAGAGAGTAGAGACTAGACTCCCTCCTGAAGCTGTAGAGCCGCCAGTTATTTTGAATGATGTGGGCTGCATGTTGATACTTCTTGTACCGGGTTTTCATAAGCCACATCCTCAACATTGACTGCAAGAGGACGGCCGTCTTCTCAGACCAAATGTATATCACCAGTGCTATTATCCTTCTCTTTTCCTGGGCCTGACTGAAAGCATAGCGCCACCATCTCTGTATCACCAATGCACATCTGGTGGCTTGTCGCAGAGTGCGCCGGACCAGCGTACCACGCCACCATTTTTGGATGATGATAGCATACTGAAAATGGCAAACAATGAATTGGGCGTCACTATCATATAAGCAAAAGTTCAGCAACAAGAAAAAGTCTCCTTGTCAGATTTTTTTTTTTAATCCAGTAACTTATCAGTGAACTGTTGGACATTCCTTTTCCTGGTTTACATCAGCCAGACAAGACACAAGAATGAAGATACACAATTTGGACAGTTAACATATTTTATTTATTCATTTATTTATTTATTTCTCTACCACCTAATAGCTGAAGATCTCTGAGCGGTTCACAAAAATTAAAACCACAGAGTGCAGCATAAAATATAAAATATGACAGCTTAAAACCACAATACAACAATATAACCAGAATAAAACCTAGCAGCGATGCAGAGATTTAAATACAGATTTAAAAGAGCAGAGCTAAAAGATTAGGAAGGTAAAATGCTAAAATACTGGGAGAATAAAAAGGTCTTCACCTGGCGCTGGAAGAAGTACAACATAGGAGCCAGGCGAACCTCTCTAGGGAGCTCATTCCACATTTGTCCTAAGCTTTTGCTACCTGAGATAAAAGGCCAGGCCACAGCATTATATCTCTCACTAAAAATGTGGTGACAGGAATAGTGGCAGTGAAGCAAAAGTGCTTCCAAGATGGCTCTTCCCAGAGGAACTCATTCGTCCTGGATTCCTTATGGAACAACAACCCTCCCGTGCCCCCCAGTGCCATCTTGGAGCTTTGCCCCCTTTGGTGCCATTATGAAGAGATACGGGGTGAAATATTTTGGATAAAATAATGTCCAGTATTTGCCACTTCTGAAATTTGCCACCTGACTTAGTGTCTTTATTTTGGGGAGGGCAGTTTGGGGCTAAATGAGATGTTAATCACGTGTTTTTTGTTTTGTTCCCGTGTGCTTAAAGCTGCTACTTTCCTTTTGAAGGAAAAGCAACCATAGGAGACCAGCCTGCTGCCATGCACCCAATTTAGCTCCCCACCAAAAATCTCCCCACCCCCCCGCACTGTTACTTGCTCCCTGTGACATGATTAATGTGGCTGAAGTTGAGGAGAGCAGGCTTCTTGCGGGGAAATGGTTTCCAAGCGAACAACTCTCAGTCTCGCTCTGGACACAGCTTTCATTTTTCCTTTCTAATAAGCAATTGTGTAGGCTTAGCTTTTGCTGCATCTTTCTGTTTACAACTTAAACATGGCACAATGGATGAACCATGACTTCTCCAAAATATAGCAGTTCGAAGCCTGAAGCCATGGAATGAAGTCCGAAGCTTCCTGCACCTTGAGAGTTCACAGACAGCAAGAGTCAAGCTGTATACAGCTCTGACTGCGCAAGAAGATGACCAAGAAAGTAAAGTTTATGATTTTTATCTCCAAGGGGAATGGGGAAGAGAGATGTGCACAACTCTAGGCTGAGCATAGATTCTACCCTGACAGTAGTTCTGGGAGCCCTAGGCACCTATTGTTCCCTCCAAACAAAATGAAACTGTTGAGAGGCACAGATTTTTCAACAGAGAGCAATCGGAAGGGGAAATCGTTGACCTTTATGTTACTACCGTGCACATACTGGCTACCAATTGCAATTTTGGAGACATAACAGATTCTTTGGTTAGGGCCAGGATAGTCTGTGGCACTGGGAACCACTCCCTGTGAGAGTAGCTCCTCAGGGAAGGTGATCTCACAATATAGATCATTACCTAGATATGGGGCTCCTTCACACAGAGCTTTTATCCTGCTGTTGAGATTGCTCACTCACGGAAGTTTGTGGGTCCTTTAGATAACGTTATGAGCCTCTAGGGTATCTCCTGCATTAAATGACCTTTATTCCGTTTTTAAATAGATTGGAGATAATGAGCTATCAAATTACCCCGCTTGTGGTCCGCTTAAGTTCTTTCTGTGAAAAGAGGAAAAGCAGCAAGGACTGGAGCCAGATCAATGAAAGATAATGGAGGACTCAGATAGGGGGGAGAAGGAGGGGGGAAGGGGAGGGGGGAAAGGAAGCACATGTAAAGGGAGCCCATTGTGATCCTGCATTGAAAACAGAAGCAGAAAGCCCTGTTTTAAATGCAGGATTTTAGGCTGGTGTAGAGATGCTCACGGGGTGTGCAAGGGAAGCTTCACCAGAAAGAGTGGTGAGCACCCCTGGGAGGTGCTGCATCTTCTGAAGTACAAGCAGTAAAACAACTGTAGAAGAAAGCAGTAACTCAGTCCTCCATGCCCAGTGTGAGATGTAACTGCTGCGGGAGTCAGCATGTGAGAGTAAGGGAGAAGTATCCGGCACTAGGACAGCACTGCAGGGGATGTGACAGACTGGATCCTTTTGGCAATATAAGTAAAGGCAAAAGGCAGACCACTAAAGACACTGTCAGACTTATTTAGGAAGAGGATGCCACGACAGACAGTAGGGATGACATCATGACCCTCTCCCACAGTCCACAAAAATGGCAGAGGAGGACTGTTGTGTCACAGAGGGAAAGACGCACCACGCAATCTGTAGTCTGTGCATTAATGCTGGTGGACAACAGCCAGCACATTTCCAGCTAGATAATGGGGCCTCTTACAATGTGATCCCACAAAGTGAACAGGATCCTACCATGGCTATCAGACAGAGCAGACATGCATGTGTTGTGTATAAATGACAACACAATGCAGCCAATAGAAAAATTCAAAATTCTAATAACTAACTCTAACAATGAGAGGTGGAATCAGCTGACTTTTGCAGTTGTGGAAGGAAGCGAATATAAACCCTGTTGGGAGGCACTGCCATGCTGGATCAAATCAAGGTCCAGAACCAGAACTGTATAGTTCAGGAAGGGAGAAGTACTTTCCCATGGACATTGGAGAGAATTTTAAAATCATGGGGGGATGTTTCCAGAGGTGAAGGATGCCTGGAAAGTGGACTACAATTAAGGCAGACCCAGCAGTAGAACCAGTATGCCTTCTGCAAAGAAAGCTGTCTGATGCAATTTACCATCCAATTTCAGAGCAACTTGAAAAAGCTACAAAGTAGGGATATTGTGGCACCAGTAGAAATCAGTACTTGTAACCACCGTGATAGTTGTAAGAAAAGCCATCAGGCAGACTTCATATCTGCATTGACCCAAAGCCACGGAGGGAGCAATCCTATGCCTGCTAGACAGCGGCAAGATGGCCATAGGATATGCTGTTTTCTGGGAACCGACCCCGGAAAACTGACTTCCCCCCACTTCTGCGCTGCCTCAGAGGCAGCATGGAACAGCCCCGTCCTCCGCGCTCTCAAGAAGAGCATGGAGGGGCCAGAAAGGGGTGTGGCTGGAGGTGTTCCGGGGCGGGGAGATTGTAACCGCCTGTACAACACATCCAATGTGTCATACAGCAGCCTCCTTCCCTGCTCCGTCCTCCTGCAGCTAGACAGCTGCAATCAGCTGTCTAGCAGAAAAAGCAGGGCAGGAGAAGCGCAGAGGGAACAATCCCCTCCATGCTTCTCCTGCCCTGCTTTGGATAGGCGGTTGCCTCCGAGTTCGGAGGTGGATGCCTCTCTAGATAGGATTGTGTCCTAAACCAAGCAATGAAGAGATGGCACTATCCACAGTAGATGACATATTGCCAAAACTTTCAAAACCTAGAAACTTTATAGTCAGTGATGTAAAGAATGGGTTTTGGCATGTAAGTCTGGATGATGGCTCCAGTCTGCATGCTACTTATCCAACACCTTTTGGTCAATTCAGATGACTTTGTATATCAATGAGGATCAGTCCAGCTCCAGAAGTGTTGCAGAGGAGATTATCCCAGGTGGGATGTTGAGTGGGAACAGGGAAGTCCTCAACAGCAAGATTTTGATCTGGTGTACTTCCAGACAAGAAATTACAGACCTTTCCACAGCAATGCAGAGATTTAAAAACATTGAACTGAACACCGAAAAAATATGATCAAAATAGAAAAAGTAACATATATTGGACATGCACTAACAGCAGAGACTGAAAGCAGACCCCCCCCACACACACACACACACACAAGATCAAGGTACTGTATATGTTTTTATATTTTATGGTTTTAGCTCTATTTTGTGAACCTTCCAAAGAGCTTCAGCTATTGGGCACTATAGAAATGTAATAATTTTTTTAAAAAAATCCAAGACATGGATCACTAGATGTAAAAGGGGTGCAACGTATTATTGGAATAATCAATTTTCAACTCGTGTTCTGTCCCCATTTGGCTACAGTGCAACCCATGCAACCAATGCAACACCTGACCAGGCAGGATGTTGAGTGGGAATGGGGAGGTCCACAACAGCGAGATTTTGATTTGGTGCACTTCCAGATGGAGCGGGCCTGGGACTAGCAATCAGAAGGCATTGTACATATATTTCATATTTTCTTACTTAACAGATTTTCTGCAGTAAGAAAAAATAAACTGAAGAAGCCGTAGGAAAACATGGGAGAGTTATGAGTAGAAGACATTGTTGTCTGAAGTCCGCCCGACCCCCCCAATAAAATTCCATAAATGAGGCAGGGCAATGGTGCGATAAAAGTCTCATCTGGAAGCTTCCTATGTGGCACGAATTATTACCAATGCCCAAGTCTTGCAGTACTATCAGCCAGGAAAACAACTAACCCTACAATGTGATGCTTCCAAAAAAGACCTTGGTGCAGTCCCTTTACAGAGCCACCCAAGTGCTTATGGGAGCAGAGCCCTATCAGAAGGCTTATTAAAGAGTTATGCCCACATAAAGAAAGAGCTCCTAGAAGTGTTTTTTTTTAGAGCGATTCCATCAATATACCTATGGTCAGTCAGTCAGAGTGCTATTGTACCACAAACCGTTTGAGATAATAATTACAAAACCTCTCAAATGCTCAAAAGAGATTCCAGCACATGCTAATGCAGCTACAGCTCTATGATGTAGAGATTAAATAATCTCCAGGTTCATAGAATAGTAGAATCATAGAACAGTATGGTTGGGAGGGGCCTATAAGACCATCGAGTCCAACCCCCTGCTCAATGCAGGAATCCAAGTCAAAGCATCCCTGACAGGTGGCTGTCCGGCCTCATCTTGAATGCCTCCAGTGTGGGAGAGCCCACTACCTCCCTAGAGAATTGGTTCCACTGTCGTATTGCTCTAACAGTCAGGACATTTTTCCTGATATTCAGCCGGAATCTGACTTCCTGTAACTTGAGCCCATGATTCCATGTCCTGCACTCTGGGATGATTGAGAAGAGATCCTGGCCTTCTTCTCTGTGACAACCTTTCAAGTTCTTGAAGAGCACTATCATATCTCCCCTCAATCTTCTCTTCTCAAGGCTAAACATGCCCACTTCTTTCAGTCTCTCCTCATAGGGCTTTGTTTCCAGTCACCTGATCATCTTTGTTGCCCTCCTCTGAACCCTCTCCAGCTTGTCTGCATCCTTCTTAACGTGCGGTGCCCAGAACTGGACACAGTATTCCAAATGAGGCCTAACCAGTGCTGAGTAGAGGGGAACTAGTACTTCCCAGGATTTGGAAGCTATACTTCTATTAATGCAGCCCAAAATAGCATTTGCCTTTTTTGTAGCCACATCACATTGTTGTCTCATATTCAGCTTGTGATCTACAACAATTCCAAGATCCCTCTCGCTTGTAGTATTGTTGAGCCAAGTATCTCCTATTACTGGTGTTAGCAAATAGCCTTAGCCAGGCGTATACAGTACACCCAACAGCAGCAAATCTGGAGAAGGAGACCCAGGCATTGAATCTATCAATATGTTGGATGGCGGCAAAGGTGTTGGTGGCAAATACTGTTTAAAGTCCAACACAGTCACATTTGACTTCAGAAGAGGAAATATCTCAAAAATACATGCGAAAGGAAGAAAAAAGGGAAAGTCAAGAGGTTCAGATCTCTCCAGAATGCTCAAAACCACAATAATAGTTCAGCTAGAATGTATACTGCACTTCAGGAAAGGTACTATCGTCCCAGAGGTCATGAGCATGGTTAACAAGCAGTGTCAAGGAGGTTATTAGAGAAAAGAAGGCTGCCTTCAGAAAATGGAAGTCTTGCCCAAATTAGGAAAATAAAGAGGAATACTAACTTGCAGAAAAGAAATCCAAGCAGAGAATACTCAAAGAAATGCAAACTGGGATGCAAAAAAGGGGGATTTTGAGGAGCTTATTGCTAATAATATTAAGACCAACAATTAAAAAAAATCTTTAGATATACCAGAAACAGGAAACCAATTAGGGAGGTGGGCAGACCATTGGATGACAAGAGAGATAAAGGAGTACTAAAGGAGGATAAGGAGACTATAGAGAAGATGAATGAATTCTTTGCATTTGTCTTCACAGCAGATGATGTAGGGCAGATACCCATTCCTGAATGAGGGATGTCTGATAACTTAGTTTCAGTTCGTTAAACATAACTTGCTCTGTTCGCACCCCCAAACGCAAACGCAAGTGCATTTTTAGGGCAAAGCTCGCATATTCCTGAGCTTGCAATCACATTGGCAAAATGCATTTGTTAGGAAAATGCACACTTTTGAAATGTGCACTTTGAAATAAACACACATTTTCACACTCTAGTCAAGGGGTAGGCACACACTTCAGTGCACAATTTTTAAAAATGTGAACCAAAATGCGTGCTTTTCCTGCTCTAATAACCACAACAACAAAGCTTGCATTCAAGAATGAGAAGGTGGCAGACGGAACTTTGAGATGGAATTCAGAGAACCTCAGCAAGCTTGAGCCTCGGTGGTTCTCCTGAACTGGCATTTTCAGGAAGGAACTGGAGCAAATAGCAATGACAAGAAATTGAGTTGTAGACCTTGGGTTGGATCCAGGATCTGCCTTCCATTGAAAGAAGGGCTCCATTTATGGAAAGTGTCCCTACCCAGTTTTCTGGGAGCTCCCCTCCTCCTCCCATTCAACAGGATCCCTTGACCCTCTTTTGAGGGGCTGCTATGGGAAGGAGGGGGCAGGGAAGTCCGTTTCCTCTAGCCCAGTTACATATGCCTACATCTGGATCCAGGCCCTTATTGACAAATGGATAACAAACAAATTACCAGGGCCAGGTGGTATCCATCCAAGAGTTCTTTAAGAAGGTAAATGTGAAATCACTACATTTTGAGCGAAACTTTGCAACACGACCCAAAGATCAACCTGTGTATCAGAGTACTGGAAAGTGGCTAATGTACTGCCAATTTTTAAAAGAGATCGGGGTGTGTGTGGAGGAATTCAGGAATAACTGGCTAGTTTAAATCTGTTCAGGGTAAATTGATGGAAATCATTACTAACGGTAAAATTATCTTCTTACAGGTCAGTAACTAGTTAAAGCTCTGGAAGCAAAGAGTAGGAATAAATGGACAGTTCCCCAAGGAACCATCCAGGGACCAGTGCTTTTTAACTTGTTTATAAATGGTCTGGAGTTCTGGAGTTCGCAGCAAGACGGCCAAGTTCCCTGATGACACTAAATTATTTGTGGTGGTTAATATAAAAAGGGATAGCAAAGCGCATTCCCTTGATAGCTTAGGAGGTGATAAAGGCGTATAAAATTATGCATGGTGTGGAGAAAGTGGATAGGGAGAACCTCTCATTATACTAGAGCCGTCCATCTTCCTGGAAGATGGGCTGTTGGCAAGGGACGGGTTGCACCTCACAAAGGCTGGGAAGAATGTGTTTGGCCACAGCATGAAGAACTTCATCAGGAGGGCTTTAAACTGAATCCTACGGGGAATGGAGATGTAAAGTTAGGGGTAACAATGGATGAAGGCTCATGCACTGCAACGGAGAGAACAGCTCCAATAGCGCCCAATAATAGTCTTCACAAACATGTAGGAAGAAAGCCAGACTATGAAACACATGGTCTTCCATGTCTATCTACTAATGCCCAGAGTATGGGAAACAAACAGAACGAACTTGAACTCTTAATTCAGGAGGGAAATTATGACTTGATAGGTGTAACTGAGACTTGGTGGGATGACTCCCATGATTGGAATACAGCAATTGAAGGATATAACTTGTTCAAAAAGAACAGGAGGAACAGAAAGGGAGGTGGGGTTGCACTATACGTGAAAAATACATATCTCTGCACAGAAATACAGGAGGATGAGCTTGGTAGCCCCATCAAGAGCATCTGGGTTAAAATGAATGGAGCAAAGAATAAAAGGAACATGGTGGTCGGAGTCTACTACTCAGGGGACTGGAAACAAAGCCCTATGAAGAGAGACTGAAAGAACTGGGCATGTTTAGCCTTGAGAAGACTGAGGGGAGATAGGATAGCACTCTTCAAGTACTTGAAAGGTTGTCACAGAGAGGAAGGCCAGGATCTCTTCTCCATCATCCCAGAATGCAGGACACGGAATAATGGGAAGCCAGATTCCGGTTGAACGTCAGGAAAAATGTCCCAACTGTTACAGCAATACGACAATGGAACCAATGACCTAGGGAGGTAGTGGGCTCTCCCACACTGGAGACATTCAAGACAAGACTGGTCAGCCATCTGTCTGGGATGCTCTGACTTGGATTCCTGCATTGAGCAGGGGGTTGGACTTGATGGTCTTATAGGCCCCTTGCAACCCTGCTATTCTATGATTCTATGGTCATCTAATGAAGCTGAATGGTGAGAGATTCAGGACGACAAAAGGAAGTACCTCCTCACACTATTCACAGTTAAACTACAGAATTCACTTCAACAAGATGTAATGATTGCTGCCAACTTGAATGGCTTTGAAAGGGGATTAGACAAATTAATGGAGGATAATGTTATCAATGGGTACTGGCCTTGATGGCTATATATTTTACCCTCAGTATCAGAAGCAATATTCCTCTCAATACCAGTTGCTGGGAACATGAGTGGGAGAGTGCTATTGCATTCCTGTTCTGCTTGTGGACTTCCCATCGAGGCATCTGGTTGGTCACTGTGGAAATAGAATGCAAGACCAGGTAGACTTTGGTCGGAATCAGCAGGGCCCTTCGTATGTTCTTACAGTGAAAACAGATCAGTTCTGTCTTCTACTCTGCCATCTGTAATGCCACATAAAATCTGCTGCCTGAAGCAAGCAGATGCCTTTCTTTGCCATCCCAAAGGCTGGGTCAAGAGGAGGAGGGAGAGCGAAATCTTGTCCTTATTTAGAGGAGGATTTCTACTTGTTCTTTTCAGCTGGATAAAGTAAAACATTATCTAGGCATTGCATAACATTAAGGTCCTTAAAAACAATGAGATTTGAAAGCAGTAACATGTAGGGATCAACTTATCATAGGGCCACAGTTCTGGCCCTATATTAAAGGTGAGTTGGACAAATCACATTCTGCTATTATAATTTATAACCAGAGCTTATGGTGCAGTAGGTTATACAACTTAGAAAACAGCTCAGAGGATTGATCTACAACTTGGCAGTGTAGGAGAAATCTGTTTGAGGATGGTCCATGCCGATTTTGAGGTAGAAAGGGTAAAAAATGGCTTATTTATAGAAGTTTAAAGTTTGATCAGCGACCTTCAGCAGCTTGACACGCATTGTCTATTTTCTTTTATAGACTTTGCTGGGGTTAAACTTTATGGGCTGATTTCTTCATTTGTACAGCATCTTCCAGGAAACCGCTTGTTATGTTAGGTCAGGGGGAAAGTCTAGTATGTGCTGTGTAGTAGTGTAACATGTTTGTAGTTTTTCTTTAAAATGCTATTTTTTGGTCCATTTTATCCTATGGAAGTTCATAAGATCAGTCCCTGACTCCCTGGGCATATTCAGAACAATCCTGCAGGAGGGAGGAGGGGGTATAATGTGAATGAGTGAGGCTGGTTAACTGGGAGATAGAATAGAAGGGTAAGACAGCAAGGAATTTATTAGGTCAATTTTAAGGTTAGGCAGTTGGAGACAGTGAGATTTGGGGGGGGGAAATAGGAGCTGCAGTGTTACAATTCTGTTTTAAACATGTAAGTGATTTATGCTGCAGTTATTATACTGCAGGGATGGGGAACCAAACTGTAGGTCCTTTTTTAAAGTATAAGTTAAAAGTTAACACTTCTGAAATCTGGCTTTCCCAGAGCTGACACAGCCACTCTATAGGCCTGTATATATGGAGCAGTATTTCTATATTGAAACTTTAGGTCTTCTTATATGAGTGACAGAGAGTAGTATGTCTTCCTGTGTTAGATAGTTTCTTAAGAACTACACATCCTGGGGTTGCTAAATTTACAGGCCCCAGAAGGCCCCAAAAGAAAGACCCCAAAATGTACAGGCCCCAAAAGAAAACAAATATAATTTTTGGCCCAGAAGATACATATGCTATCCTTATTTACAAGTGTATAAGCCTATTAAAGATTTATGCCACTGGGATTTTGTGATAAAAATTCTTTCAGAATTCTGAACATTTATAGAATAGTGCTAAATTTCATGATCAGCAGTTCATATTAAAATACACATGTCACAATATTTCTTTGTTGAAATAAATGTCTGTTTTAAAAATGTACATTAAAGTGCCTCTATGTGAATTCTTATCCTTGTAAATGGTGTGTGAGGGCCAAAACAGACATTAAAGACATACTTAGTAGCTACAGCTTTTTTCATTTTTACTGTAGGGTAGGAGAAGGGGGCCCAATCCAGATCAGGACCCTAGCATGAGGGGCATGGGGGCTTTAATCCTTCTCCCCCTGCTATGGGTCCATTCCAGATCAGGACAATTCCTAATGCAAAATATGTAAAGCAAAGCCCCCCTATCTCCCACATTACGGGCCTGAACAGGGGAGTGTCTCCATGAGAGATTTACTCTTGAGCTGGCTGCGTTTGGAGGTCGTTAGGGATACATGACATCGTGGCCATCCAGCAGCCACCCCAGAGCTTATCAGGGAAAACGACTTCCTAAGACTGCTTAAGGTCTGGTTCTTTTCCTTAAGTTGGGTTCTTTACGGTATAGTTGTATGCCCCAGCCACCGCATTTACCTCGGGTATGCTAGCCCTGCCTGGGGGTGTGCCTTTCACTGTGACCTCAGTCAAGGGGTGTTTCCTGTCCCTGTGTTTCCCGTCCTGTGTTTTCCAGCACAAACCAATTAGTGTCTACTCAGAAGTAACTCCCATTGTGGTCCATGAGGATTCTCCCTTGAATGCCCACATCAGAACTTACAGAGATCCCCCTCAACTGAAATGGCACAGTTTAAAGCCCAAATTCCCTAAGCAAAGCATGATCTCGATGCTCTGGTTCTCCATTGTTTGGTTTATTGTCTTAGGAAGTATCTACTTTGACCCTTCGTTATAGAGATCCTGCACAGCATCAGGTTACAATGGGGGCTGGTTTCCCGTCTTTGTGTTTAATGCTCTCTTTCCCACAACAAACCCATTCGTGTCTCCTCAGAAGTAACTCCCATTGTGCTGAATGAGGCTTGCCCTCTGAATGCAGAATTTACAGAGATCCCCCTGAATTGAATACAGAGTTTAAAGCATTGATTTCCTGAAGCCTGTAAAGTGCTTTACCAAACCTGCAATTCTCCATTGTTTGGTTTATTGCCTTAGGAAATAACTACTTCACACCTTCGATATAGAGATCCTGTGCAGCGTAGGGTAAGGGGGCTGATTTCCCATGCCTGTGTTCTCCCCCCACCCCGCCCTTTCCCAGTACAAGCATGTGTGTGTCTGCTCTGAAGTAACTCCCATTGTGCTCAATGAGGCTTTCTGCTGAAATGCAGGCACATCTGGAGCTTCAGGGGAAAGGAGAAAGGGGGGAGGGGGGAAGCCTCTCTTATTGGTTGAGCAGCTCCTGCCAATCAGATGACATTCACTCCAACACCCACCCCCATCCGGAAGTATGTTCTGTGAAGTGATTTTTACTGGTGCGGAGCACTCACTCATGAAGCCCTGCATGGACCAAAGCACAGCAAAGCTGATTCCATTTTAAAAATCCAGTACTTCTCCATTTGCTTCTCCTTCTGTTGTCATGGAGACATGTTCCTGGATTGGGACCCCTGCACCTAATCTAGAGCAAAAATGAATTTAAAAATGCTGCTATCTATGTCTTTAGTAATGTCTGTTGGCCCTGATTTCAAATTAATTATGATATTTATTCCTTTCTTTTTACATTGTTTATCATTTTTAGTTTCAAGTTTGCCTAATCAGAGAGTTCTAGGTATAGCCTTGTCAAAATGTATTCAATTTTGTCAAATTCAATTAAGAAAATATTGAACTGAATTGATCTTCTGATTGCTGATCCATTTGCCCTGTCACCTAGTAGTGCCCAGTCAAAGATACTGAACACACTATACAATAATAATAACTAACGTGAGTGACATATTATTTAGTTGTCAAAAGATACATCTTGTGTGGAAACTGACATTAGGGAGAAGAAGTTGAACATAACAGAGAAAAAGAGGCAGAGCTGTTTTTGGAGGTTCTTGGTGAACTCCATAATGGAAGCACAGATTCAAAGCAAGATCACTGAAGAATTTTAATAAGACATACAGAAACATAGCCTATCTTTCTCCAACTGAACTGGTGAAATGGTCTCACTAGACTGCAGGGGTAGGCAGATGTTGTGGCCTACAACTCCCATGATTCCTTCCCATTGGCTATTCTGACTAGGTCTGATGGGAGTTGTAGGCCAGAACATCTGGAGGGTCACACATTGCCCATCCTTGCCTTGAGTCATTTACATTTAGCCACGAGCCACTCAGGTCCTTGCCCTTACTTGTCATGTGCATGGGGCATACATCCCTACATCAGGGGTGAGCAACTTCCAGGGATCGGAGGGGGTGGGGGCACACCACCGCTGTTGAATTTGCCATCAAAATTCAGTGACACGGTGGCGGCAGGAAAAAAAAAAGCTTCAAAATAGGCCCTTTTTTTAAAAAAAGGAAAAAGTTGCTGTTTGCCCCTGAAACTCAGCAGTAAACTGTGGCGGCACCAAAAAGGGACTATTTTGCTCTAAAATAACCCCCTTTGCCTATGCTGCAGTTTGCTGTTGAATTCTAACCGGAAGCCACAACTTTTCCCCTTTAAAATAGGGACCATTTTGAAGCATGCCCCCTCCCCATTACTGCTATGCTCCCAAATTTTGGCAGCAGGAGGCACTGAGTGGCTGGGAAAAAGGCCAGGGTGGGGTGGGATGTGTTGCCCACCCTGCCCTACATAGTATCCAAAGCATGTCTGGATGAGCTAGGGGTAGTTCTACTCTGGATTAAGTGCACATTGCTTCCTTCTTGGGTGTCAGAGCTGAGGGGATCCATCCTGGAGCAAGCTGTTGGACTGGAGGTTGGGTCTTCTGAGAGGAGGAAGAGGAGAAGTACTCACTGCGTTTGTCATATCCACACAGGAGAAACACATCCATTTGCATACATTAATTCATTTGTATGTATGAACATTTAAAACCATTGCCTGACAGGGCAGCTGAAATATATATGTATATAATTTTTTAGAAGGACAATCAGATAGCAGAATAGCTCAGTTTATATGGAAAGCCTGGTATGTACCTTAGCTTGTAGTGCTGGGCTTGGAGAATTATCCCCAGGTGCTTCTGCAGGTGGTGGTGGTGGTGGTCTGATCTTATCCTGAAAAGAGGAGGGGCAGGTTGGTAAGCGTAGAGCAAGGATAGAAAAGTGCCAAAGCAGTCAGAAGGACCCTGGCGAGAAACACAGAGAGCTGCAGCCCAGCCCCAATTTTGCTCTGAATTCCGGATGTATGTGGCTATGACTACTTTGCAGTGAGTGAAATGCCATGCTGCAAGTGCTCAGAAGTCCTTTATTACTGACTCCATGTGTTCCAGAGCTGAGCACTGGCTTCAAAACCGATTCTGGGACCGGGCCCTCGAGAGCTCTTACTCCAATTAAGCCTGGGCCCTTGGGAGCTCTTACTCTAATTAAGCCCTTGGTATATCCAAAGAAGTCAACACAGAGGGAAGCAGGGCTGGCCTCAATGGCAGGCGTGATTGGGCACCTGCCAAGGGCTCACACCCCAGCAGGGGCCCACTGACAAGAGCTCCCTGGAGTTACTCTTCGCCTACTTGTTCAACTGCTTTTTGCTCTGGCCCAGACAATGGTGGTGGGGAGAAGGAGGAGCAATCGATGCCACTGCCTGCTCCCTCCCTGGCTCACTGCCTGTCAAGCAAGTGGTAGCGAGGAGGAGCAGTAGCAGCTGATGACCATGGCTGTGAGAAGGTAGACTCACTGGGCCTGTTCACATGCTCAGGGGGAGAGGGTGGTTAGGGTAACTATGGAGGGGAGGGGTTAGTGTAACCGTGATGCATGCACCCGCCACACAACCAGGAACCGTGTGGTTCCTGTAACCACTCCCCTCCATAGTTACCTTAACTGTCCTCCTGCTGCGACTGCCGCTAATCCCAGAGGCCCATGTGCTGCAAAAACACGTGCGCCCGCTGCTCCAGCCATTCCGATGCTCCAGTGAGCTTAAAGAAAGTCCACACTGGCTAGGGTGTCACCGGAAGTAGCAATCGCTGTAGCCGGCGGACTCTATGGTTGCGGCCTAGAAGTCCTCTGGAGCCTGTTTTAACCACCAGGGAGCCTGCCAGACAGAATGGTAAGCCACCCCAGGGCCCCTTAACCCTGTTGCAGGGGGGTGGCTAGCCGGGGTGGCTTACTAACCATGTGGAACATGGTTTTCTCCCCCCGCACAACACGCTAAGGCATCGTGGTGAGCAGACATACCCTAACCATCATAGCTTAGTCTTACTTGTGAAAAGGGCCACCGAGGGAGGGGACCCAGAGGACTGGAGGGAAGGTTATATCCTGTTTCTGTATCACAGCCTATCTCAACCTGGTGCCCTCCAGATATGTTAGACTGTAACTCCCATAATTCCCGGCCAATGGCCTGCTGACTGGGAAGGATGGGAGTTGTACTTCAACACATCTGGAGGGCAAAAGCTGCTGTATCATTTGACACAGATGGTGGCAACAGATAGTTTCCTACCAACATCTGGGCAGATGCAGGCTAACAAAAGGTGCTCCTGACAGTGCACAAAAGTAATGTGGGCCTTTCAATGTGGTCTATATATGAATGTCAGTTATTAACATGTTTTGCATTTTTTTAAAAAACAGAAATAGAATTATACACTTTTAAAGGAATAATGTGTCCCTGGAATGTTCCCAATATTCCCAATCGTTAGATGATTCAGAAAAATGTAATGTGCTAATTCATTGCACATGTTCAGTGCCTACTGGCTCCAGGTTTATTACAGTTCCTAATGCCGCACTTGGAAATTCTGAGCATGTTGCCAGCTGCCTTGACATTATATGAAATTCAGCAGGTGATGATTTGCATTCATCTCTAACTCAGGTGCAATATATTTGCAGGGACTTCATTGGCAAGACGCACTGTACAATAATCATGATTATTCATGACTTGCTTGCCTGAAGAAAAAAAACATACAGAAAACCTGGTGTCATGGGGAGGGAGTTGTATACAACAGAGAGAAAGGCACTGCTATCTTTGGAGGTCTCGTAGGTAACTCTAGAAAGGATTTCCCCTGATAGGATAGCTTCAAGGCCAAACCTGCCAGCAGTCTAATTCCATCATAGACTTCTTCTCAAGCCATGCTTAGGATATTTTTATTCCAGTTCCAGCCAGAGGCAGCTATATTTTTCCTTGAGAAACTAATTTGTGTCATGTTATCCATGTGTCATGTGCCTAGGTTTCTCTGTCTGTCTCCATCCACTATTCTTTGTTAAGTGGCTCCAACTGCTAGGAGCAAACTGCACATTGACACTCAATGTGTCACTTGATGCTATGTTATTTTTCTTGCGTTGGATCCAAATCCTTTATTCTGCCCACGGAAGGACACCGCTTGTGGAACGGGACTGCCACATCCTCTCCTCCTCCCTGCAGCAACCCTGTGTGCCCTCCAAATCTGCTCTAGAGGGTTCGGGGACCCTACAGGGCAGGCTTGGAGGGTGTGCGTGTGGGGGGCCTGCAGGGGAGAAGAGACAATGTGGAAGTT
This sequence comes from Heloderma suspectum, assembly GCF_057233095.1. Taxonomy (NCBI): domain Eukaryota; kingdom Metazoa; phylum Chordata; class Lepidosauria; order Squamata; family Helodermatidae; genus Heloderma; species Heloderma suspectum. The sequence continues at coordinate 284,610,625 of NC_139459.1, forward strand.
TTGTTCTGCAAGTGGTGTCCTTCCATGGATAGAGGAAAGGATCTGGATCCACCCCTTAAGTGAAAATAGCCAGCATGGGGGGTGGGATCTGATCAGAATGGTGGTCTGTGAGGAGAGGGGGTTAACCCTTTCCTCCTGTACCCCAATCCCGACAAAAATAGACTACCCCAGCTGCTGTTTGGCTTGGGAAGGAAGCTCCCAATGATCCCACTGCCAATGTGGAGTTCAGCAAAGGAGTCCATTTCTAAACATAATGGGTTGGATCCAGCATAAGCCAGAATGGACAAGAAGTCTCCTTCTGTCAGCAGAGGGCATTTGATCCAGCAGAGCTTTTCTGCCGGCAGAATTTGGGGGGAGGCAATCTTTGCCAATTCCCCGCTCCCTCCCTAGCCTCCAGTGTTCCCTGAAAATCTGCCAAGAAGGTTGGGAAACTCTCAGCAACAGTGGGGGAGGTGGCGCTAGGTGCTGTAGAGTGAGGGCGGGGGGATAGCTGAAGATTGCCTCCCACTTTTCCACCAGGAGGAGTATTTTCAGTGGAAGTCTGCCTGGTGATACGCCTGCCAGCGGAACAAAACTGTTAATCCTATCCAACATTTCTACAATGCTTAGCTATAGCAGAGTGGTAGGCGGCAGTACTGCAACCGAAACTCTCCCCACGACCTGAGTTCGATCCCGGCGGAAGCTGGGTCTCGGGTAGCCGGCTCAGGTCGACTCAGCCTTCCATTCTTCCGAGGTCGGTAAAATGAGTACCCAGCTTGCTGGGGGAAAGGTAGTCACGACTGGGGAAGGCAATGGCAAACCACCCCGCTACAGTCTGCCATGAAAGCGCCAGCGAAAGCAGCGCTCCTCTAGGGGTCAGCAATGGCTCAGTGCTTGCACAGGAGGAACCTTTCCTTTCCTAGCTATAACACAGAACACTCTACGAGTCTGATCAGCGTGTTCTACGAAACATGCAAATTTCACTTACTCGGATTTTTTTCCACAAATTGAACATTTCTTTCAGAAAAAGCCCATTGAGACATGAAAAAGCCCATTGAGGGAGATGATTTTCTTTCAGCTGCCAAAGGTCTCTTAGGAGAGGAACACTGACTTGCCTTGTGAATCCTGACATCATAATGAACATGTGGACACCCCTGCTCTGGCTTTCAGTGACACTGGATTAGTTAAGAAAGAGCCTGCCTGAACTATGATTTGTTACCACTCCCTGGCTGGGCTAGGGAAGCGTCACTTCTCTGTTGCATGTGCCATGAAAACAGGTGGAGTTTTTCGTTCTGGGGCCAGTTTCTAAATTGGCACCGAGGCTGTGAAGGCAGAGCTTAATTCATCGAAGCAAATGAATGCATCTTCCGATAGACAGCATATCAACCATCCCTTTCTTTGACATGCCTGTCTATGGCCATCGGCACACGTGACTCAAACTAACATTGTTTCCTCTTCCACACCCATAGACAACTCCTGTGACTCACATTATTCTCTCTTTGTCTAATGTTCGGGCATGAGTGCTGATGCTGGTGTTGTCAAAACGGCACCACATGTATGAGGGTGGAATTAGGCTCAGCGGAGCCCTGGGGTCTTTGTTGTTGTTGTTCAGTCGTTCAGTTGTGTCCGACTCTTCGTGACCCCATGGACCATAGCACGCCAGGCCTTCCTGGCCTGCGCTCTTTCCCGGAGCGTGCTCAAGTTCATATTCATTGCATCCGTGATGCTATCTAGCCATCTCATCCTCTGCCGTCCCCTTCTCCTTTTGCCTTCAGTCTTTCCCAGCATCAGGGTCTTTTCCAGGGAGTTTTCTCTTCGCATTAGGTGGCCAAAATATTGGAGCTTCAGCTTCATTATCTGTCCTTCCAATGAGCACTCAGGGTTGATTTCCTTTAGGATGGACTGATTTGACCTCCTTGCAGTCCAGGGGACTCGTAAGAGTCTTCTCCAGCACCACAGTTCGAAAGCATCAATTCTTCGGCGCTCAGCCTTCCTTATAGTCCAGCTCTCACAGCCATACATTACTACTGGGAAAACCATAGCTTTGATTAGGCGGACCTTTGTCGGCAAGGTGATGTCTCTGCTTCTTACTATGCTGTCTAGGTTTGCCATAGCTTTCCTCCCAAGGAGCAAGCGTCTTTTAATTTCATGGCTACAGTCACCATCTGTGGTGATCTTGGAGCCCAAGAAAGTAAAATCTGTCACTGCTTCCATTTCTTCCCCTTCTATATGCCAGGAAGTGATAGGGCCAGATGACATGATCTTAGTTTTTTTAATGTTGAGTTTCAAACCAGCTTTTGCACTCTCCTCTTTCACCCTCAACAAGAGGCTCTTGAGATCCTCTTCGCTTTCTGCCATTAGGGTGGTATCGTCTGCATATCGGAGGTTGTTGATAATTCTCCCGGCAATCTTAATTCCGACCTCTGATTCATCCAACCCGGCATTTCTCATGATGTACTCTGCATATAAGTTAAATAAGCAGGGCGACAATATACAGCCTTGTCGTACTCCTTTCCCAGTTTTGAACCAATCGGTTGTTCCATGTCTGGTTCTTACTTTTGCTTCTTGACCCTCGTACAGGTTTCTCAGGAGACAGGTAAGGTGGTCTGGCACTCCCATCACTTTAAGAATTTGCCACAGTTTGTTGTGATCCACACAATCAAAGGCTTTAGCATAGTCAATGAAGCAGAAATAGACGTTTTTCTGGAATTCTCTTGCTTTCTCCATGATGCAGCGAATGTTGGCGATTTGATCTCTAGTTCCTCTGCCTCTTCTAAACCCAGCTTGTACTTCCGGTAGTTCTCGGTTCGCAGAAGTGCAAAACATCTATAGGGAAAGATCCCTAATTGTGGCGGGGGGGGGGGGCAATTCAGTGAGAGCTAAGCATGCTCATTGGTCAAAGAATACCGAGTGACTGTTGTGGCAGGGTGGGGGGCAGAAGACTGGGGGGTGGGATGGAATGGAGTATCATGGAGGAGGGCTTGTTTGACTGACTGGAACAGTGAGCAGGAGCACTCCACACTGCAACATTTGGTTGCAGGTCCTACTTGTATATACTAATAGCAGTCTCAGTTCTCCTAACACCAATCCTTATGTAGCCAAATGGGCACCACCCACACACAATATGGAGCCATCAACAGGCTTGGGGGGAAACCCAAGTTTTTCAGAGGTAGAACCTGCCCCCCCAGGATGGAACCCTGCCACACCCCTCCCCCCAGCCTAATGAATACTGAGCATGCTCAGTCAGCATGGAATGCTGGGGGAGGAACTGGAAAACCAGGACCGGGGGAAATTGTGCTTCACACTGTCAGAGGGTCTCCAGCTGCAGACCTGCCCACCCGCCTCACAGAGGAGGCTTGCAAGCTCAGCCCTCTTCCTGAGAGTGGAACCCTCTCTTGCTCTCAGAGGGGGAGACCTGAAAAATCCTACACCCCCTGGGACCGTAGCATGGTAGTCTTATAGCCCTGTTCAGGTGTTGTGGGACTGGAGGGAGTTTTCAGGAGAGAAGATAGGGAAAAGACACCTTTTCTCTTTGCCCACCCTCCTGACTTACCCTGCTATGGTACATGGTATACAGAGTTAAAATCCTTATTCTTCCACTCCCAGGATACTCAGTGGAAGCCACCCTTTCCCATCCTGGCGCTAGGATACCACTTATCCATCACCAAAAAAAGGGGACACCAATTTGCACGACATTTGCGTATGCTGATTTATATGTGCAAATGCAAGTTTAGACAGAATAACTCTAATTTAAATAGAAATACAACACATCTCCCCATACTGGGGAAGACTGCCCAGATGACTGGTGTGCCTCGCACCCCAACTGCCAGCATAACATTCTCTGTCTGAACTTCTCTCAACCATAGATTCACACAGTCTGCCCAGCTTCCAATTCCTTTAGAGAACAATCCTACGTCCCTGGGCAAGCGTGCCAGGAACCACAGGATAGCTTGGAAAATCCCTTCTGAGGTCAGAGATGGTGCTCCAACCTCAGAAGGGGGAGTCGGAGATCTAACCCCTGATTACCTGCAGCCAGCATAGAGGGAACTGTGCCATCTGCCTCTTCAGGGTTGGAAAATGAGCTTGAAGAGGGTGGGAAGGGGATGTTCCAGTGGGCAGGGAGAGGAGGAGCCTGGAGAGGCCAGGATATGATTTATCTTGGGCCTCTGCCAGCCCTCTTCCTTCCCCCTCTGAAGTGACTGAAAGATCATAGGACAGGGAGGCAAAGGTTGCTTCTGCTGCTCCTCCCGCTCTGCTGGCTTCAGCCCACCAGGGCATAAGAATCTTGGAAGCCTCTGCATTCATGCTCTTCCAAGCAGTGAGGGCACACTTTTTATTTCTAGGTAGAAAACCCACTCACTTATTTTTGGGTAATGATTTCCAGAGGGTTATCCATGTTAGTTTGTTGCAGCAAAAACAACAGAGTTTTGTAGCACTTTAAGGACAGACAAATTTATTATGGCAGAGGTTTTCATTGACTCAAGTCCACTTTGTCAGATTCATGGAACATTATCTCAAAGTGGCAGGTAAATATACGCAAGGGTGGGGAGAGAGAGAGAGAGGGAGAGGGAGAGAAATGTCAGCTCTGAGGTAAGAGGGAAGAAAAACAGACTGTAATAATTACATTAAATCTTAAATGTAAAAATAATGATAGTGGCCTTTCATAAATTAGTGTTACTGATAACACAACATCCTGGCTAATTAAAACCTATAGTGGGATAAAAAGCTGTTATCTCGATTCAAGCCACAGGTGATGGAATTGAATTTCTTTATAAAATGTTATTCAGCAATTTCATGCAGGACTCTCCCTTAAAGTTTCTTTGTTCAAGAATGGCCACTTTAAGGTCATGGAATTGCCCTGGGACACTGTCATGTTCTTCTACTGGTTTCTGAATATTTCCCTTTCTGATGTCACATTTTTTTCTCTCTGCACCCATGTTTACATGTACCTGCCAACTTAGGATAATATTGTGTGCTTCTGATGACGTGTACTGTGGTCCACAAAACTATATGCCATAATAAATGTCTCATCTTTAAGTAGCCACAAGACTCTTATTTTGAGGTGGCCTCATTTTGCTTCCAAATGGATAGGCGCTAAACTACTTGAGTTCTCTGTTTGAGTGAATGGCGATAGTGTGATGCAATATGGAGGTGAAATTTGCCTCCTCTGAAGGATTCTACCTGATCTGTGTTTTTCCCTGGATAAAAGCTGCTAATGACTACTTGATGGCAAGAGATAAATAGTCCTTTCTAAACAAGTCTAACTGGCAACTCACATTACTTTTACAGATCATTTTACATTTGAACAAAAGCATTCATTTCATTCCCCCAGCTGTTACAGAGTCACTCTACCTCAATTATGATCGTAGCTGTTAAAGAAACAACGATCCATTAACACAAGCGAAATGGCTGTATTACTGCTGCAGTATTAAGCGGCCTGGAGTTGTATATGGAGTCTTGCGAAGTTCCAGTTTGCAGGCACTATAAATTACGACATCACACTCATAATTCAGAAATTGGGCCTGACAGGTGTAAAAGACAGCTCCTATTTTCCACTGCATAGATAGACGGTTAAACATGAAGCTTAAGGTCAGATGTCCTTGACATTGCCTGCGGGGAGTCATTGAAGGGTGATTTGCAATCTCAAGAGCATTTTTGCTGTGATAGAATGTAATTTTCAGCTTAACATTTATTTGTGCATGTTAATTATGCAGCAAGGTTTTGACACATCCAGAGCTGTGAAGTGTGTTCTGGCTCTCAACTCGGAAGAACCTATCAGATGGGAAGGTTTTTCTCTAGCCTGTCTCTTTTGTAGTTTGTATTTTTAACAACCTCATTAGTGAGGATTTTTCCCTTTGAAGATAATGAACATTACTGCAGAGCATCTGGAACAAGTGGAGAGTTTGAGCTGTGGATTGCAGCAATACCATCCACAGCTCTGGTGCACATTTTAACTGCCGGTAAATTATTTGACAGTTCTGCGGTTTTTCCTCTTCTGGCAGGCCCCCGTGCCAGGTGGAAAGTCAACAGACTTCTCCTATCGCTCCATCTGCATATGGGGGCAGACTTCACGTGTAGAAGTGCGGCCTGTGATGCAGCTATTATTATAGGCACAGAGCTGCCAGGAAAAAAAGGTGGCAACCCTTATTAACAATGCCTCAGTTCAATTGCATCTATAACTGGAATTGTACCACTTCTTCTGGTTTAGTTCAGTTTCAAAATGTAACAAATGGTTGCCAATTTTCTAATAAAACTAGCAGATTTTATCCTACCCATCCACCCTGGTTGAATGCACATCAGCGTGATATATTAGACTCCCCGTTTCTCCTTATTTTTCCACATCTTTTGTTTTGGTTTTGCCATTACAATTTTAAGAGCATCCCACAAATTCCCTAGTAATTCTCTGAGTTTATTTCTACATACCTTATACAGATTACAGCAGACCTGGTCTCAATGATCCATGCGCTGGTAACCTCCAGGTTAGATCACTGTAGTGTGTAAGGTGTGGAGCTGCCTCTGAAGGCAGTTCAGAATATGTCTACTGGGTTGCTAATTGGGGACCCGGCATCATGAGCATGTTAGCAGTGAGCAAGGCCCCAGTTAGAAGTCCCTGGGGATGTGTGGTTCTAGGGGCCATATGACAGAGCAGATCCCCCCCCCCCCGCAAGGAGGACAGAGGTTTGTCCTCAGAGGGGGAGATCTGACCTCAGATCCCCTCTTCCACCCCACGTGGAAACTTCTATAGATCTTACCTCTCCGACATTGGGGTTCCAACATTGGAGAAGGGGAAAAGAAGGCATTCCAGGTTAGGGATGTTGGAAAAATCTGCAGTGGATTCAAATGAGTTTGGATTTCTATGAATCCAGGCTCCGGATTCCACAGCAGACCAGCTTGTCCTGAGTCACACGCATTCCGCGGAGTTGCAGACTGGCTTTTCATTTGGCGGGGGGGGGGGGGGATTTGTGCTAATGTGCACATGCGCAAATGCACTAATCCAGATTAGTTCATGCACTAATTCAAATTAGCGCTAATGTGAATTAGTGCAAATAGAATGAAATTCTGAGGGCATAAATCTGATTCCATCAATGAACGGATGATGGAACAAAAGACGCCTGACAATCTGCAAAACACAGACTGAATGGATTTAACAAAATGCCAGTTGCTTGTCAGTCTGGGAGAGACAGTGGATCCAAAGGATTTACAGCTACCCTGGCCCTCAAATATACCCCCAAACCAGCCGGTAATCTATACCAGCCCTGGAGCTGGTATAAATTAATTCCCTACTATTCGTTTCAATGGGAGAAAATTGGTTAAATTAAAAATTAACAAGGCCTAGGAGGCAGGGAAAGGAGGAGAACCGCCACTCCTCCCTCATTTCTGCTCTGCCAGCATGAGCCCGGTAGGATTTTAGTTATCTTGAAGGCTCCAGCATTGGAGCTTTCCAAGATAAAAGATAGTTTTGCTCTGTTATTTGGGAGTCATATTGAATTCACTGAGATTTACTTCTGAATATATGTGCATGTAATCATCTATGACGTGGAATAAGATAGGAAGGTGCTGTATATAGAGTCAGACCATTGGCCCATCTAGCTCCATATTGTTGACACTGACTGGCAGCGGCTCTCCAGGGTTTCAGGCAGGAGTTTTTCCCAGTAGTACCTGGAGAGGCCAGGGATCAAACCTTCAGCATCCCAGCCATGAGCTCTACCACTGAGCCAGGGCCCTTCCTCATCTACATGCTTGTGGTAATATATGTATTGTAGCAGGACCTCTTCTATGCAGAGTATATCCAAGTTCAATTGTGCCTGGGGGAGTTTTTTCATCTAACATGACCCCTTCAAACAACACTGCCAGTTTGGGTTGCATTATGTTCAGATTAATACTTTTACCCAATAAGTTGTTGTTGTTGTTCAGTCGTTCAGGCGTGTCCGACTCTTTGTGACCCCATGGACCATAGCACGCCAGGCCTTCCTGTCCTGCGCTCTCTCCCGGAGCGTGCTCAAGTTCATATTCATTGCATTGGTGATGCTATCTAGCCATCTCATCCTCTGCCGTCCCCTTCTCCTTTTGCCTTCAGTCTTTTCCAGCATCAGGGTCTTTTCCAGAGAGTTTTCTCTTCGCATTAGGTGGCCAAAATATTTGAGCTTCAGCTTCAGTATCTGTCCTTCCAATGAGCACTCAGGGTTGATTTCCTTTAGGATGGATGGATTTGACCTCCTTGCAGTCCAGGGGACTCGTAAGAGTCTTCTCCAGCACCACAGTTCGAAAACATCAATTCTTCGGCACTCAGCCTTCCCTATAGTCCAGCTCTCACAGCCATACATTACTACTGGGAAAACCATAGCTTTGATTAGACGGACCTTTGTCGGCAAGGTGATGTCTCTGCTTCTTACTATGCTGTCTAGATTTGCCATAGCTTTCCTCCCAAGGAGCAAGCGTCTTTTAATTTCATGGCTACAGTCACCGTCTGCCGTGATCTTGGAGCCCAAGAAAGTAAAATCTGTCACTGCTTCCATTTCTTCCCCTTCTATATGCCAGGAAGTGATAGGGCCAGATGCCATGATCTTAGTTTTTGTAATGTTGAGTTTCAAACCAGCTTTTGCACTCTCCTCTTTCACCCTCAACAAGAGGCTCTTGAGATCCTCTTCGCTTTCTGCCATTAGGGTGGTATCGTCTGCATATCGGAGGTTGTTGATAATTCTCCCGGCAATCTTAATTCCGACCTCTGATTCATCCAACCCGGCATTTCTCATGATGTACTCTGCATATAAGTTAAATAAGCAGGGTGACAATATGCAGCCTTGTCGTACTCCTTTCCCAATTTTGAACCACTCGGTTGTTCCATGTCTGGTTCTTACTGTTGCTTCTTGACCCTTGTACAGGTTTCTCAGGAGACAGGTAAGGTGGTCTGGTACTCCCATCACTTTAAGAATTTGCCACAGTTTGTTGTGATCCACACAATCAAAGGCTTTCGCGTAGTCAATGAAGCAGAAATAGACGTTTTTCTGGAATTCTCTTGCTTTCTCCATTATCCAGCAAAAGTTGGCGATTTGATCTCTAGTTCCTCTGCCTCTTCGAAACCCAGCTTGTACTTCCGGTAGTTCTCGGTTCGCATACTGCTGAAGCCTAGCTTGTAGGATTTTGAGCATCACCTTGCTGGCATGTGAAATGAGCGCAATTGTGCGGTAGTTTGAACCCTCTTTGGCGTTGCCCTTCTTTGGAATTGGAATGTAAACTGACCTTTTCCAGTCTTGTGGCCATTGTTGAGTGTTCCAAATTTGTTGGCATATTGAATGCAGCACTTTAACAGCATCATCTTTTAGGATTTTAAATAGCTCAGCTGGAATACTGTCATCTCCACTAGCTTTGTTGTTACTAATGCTTCCTAAGGCCCACTTGACTTCACTCTCGAGGATGTCCAGCTCAAGTTCAGTGACCGCACTATCATGGCTATCAGGGACATTAAGATCTTTCCTGTTTAGTTCTTCTGTGTATTCTTTCCACCTCTTCTTAATCTCATCTGCTTCTGTTAGGTCCCTCCCTTCTTTATCATGCCCGTCTTTGCACAAAACGTTCCCTTGAGATCTCCAATTTTCTTGAAGAGATCTCTAGTCTTTCCCATTCTGTTGTTTTCCTCGATTTCTTTGCATTGTTCATTTAAGAAGGCCTTCTTGTCTCTCCTTGCTGTTCTCTGGAACTCTGCATTCAGTTGGATATATCTTCCCCTTTCTCCCTTGCTTTTCGCTTCCCTTCTTTCCTCAGCTACTTGTAAAGCCTCATCAGACAGCCACTTGGCTTTCTTGCATTTCTTTTTCTTTGGGATGGATTTCGTTGCTGCCTTCTGAACAATGTTACGGACCTCCGTCCATAGTTCCTCAGACACTCTGTCTATCAGGTCTAATCCCTGAAATCTATTCCTCACCTCCACTGTATATTCATCAGGGATATGATTTAGGTCATACCTGAATGGTTTAGTGGTTTTCCCTACGTTCTTCAATTTACGCCGAAATTTTGCAACAAGAAGCTCATGATCTCAGCCACAGTCAGCTCCAGGTCTTGTTTTGACTGACTGTATGGAGCTTCTCCATCTTTGGCTGAAAAGTACATAATCAATCTGATTTCGATATTGACCATCTGGTGATGTCCATGTGTAGAGTCGTCTCTTGTGCTGTTGGAAAAGAGTGTTTGCTATGATCAGCGTGTTCTCTTGGCAAAACTCTATTAGCCTTTGTCCTGCTTCATTTTGTACACCAAGGCCATGCCTGCCTGTTATCCCAGTGATTTCTTGACTTCCTACTTTAGCATTCCAATCCCCTGTGATGAAGAGGACATCTTTTTTTGGTGTTAGTTCTAGAAGGTGTTGTAGGTCTTCATAGAACCGATCAACCTCAGCTTCTTCGGCATCAGTTGTTGGGGCATAGACTTAATTACTGTGATGTTGAATGGTTTGCCTTGGATTCGTACTGAGATCATTCTATTGTTTTTAAGATTGTACCCCAGTACTGCTTTTCCCACCCTTTTGTTGACTATGAGTGCTACTCCATTTCTTCTAAGAGATTCTTGCCCACAATAGTAGATATGATGGTCACCTGAATTAAATTCGCCCATGCCTGTCCATTTTAGTTCACTGATTCCCAAGATGTCGATGTTCAATCTTGCCATCTCCTGTTTGACCACCTCCAGCTTACCTTGATTCATTGATCTGACATTCCAGGTTCCTAAAAAATACTGTTCTTTACAGCATCGGATTTTCTTTTCACCACCAGACACATCCACAGCTGAGTGTCCTTTCGGCTTTGGCCCAGCCGCTTCACTCTTTTTGGCGCTACTTGGAAATACCCTCTGCTCTTCCCCAGTAGTATATTGGACACCTTCCGACCTGAGGGGCTCATCTTCCGGCGTCATCTCTTTTAGCCTTGTGATACGTTCCATGGGGTTTTCTTGGCAAGAATACTGGAGTGGGTTGCCATTTCCTTCTCCAGTGGACCACATTTTGTCAGAACTCTCTGCCATGACCTGTCTGTCTTGGGTGGCCCTGCACGGCATAGCTTATGGCTTCACTGAGTTACGCAAGCCCCTTCGCCACAACAAGGCAGTGATCCATGAAGGGGTTACCCAATAAGAGCCTTCTGTAAATCAGAGAAGGTCACCCTTTCAGTTAGTCTTATTGGAAGGATCTCAGACCCAGCAAAGAAGATACAGAGGCTCAATCCTGCAAATCCACTCAGCAAGAGTCTCTTAGTAGTTTTAAAGCTTCTCCCCAACCCAGAGATGTATTGCAGGATTTGGCTTCGAACTTTGCAGCTCCACTCAGTGAACACTTAATACTGTGCCAGGCAGTAAAGGAGCCAGCAGCTGCTCCCCACCCACAGCATTCAACTGTAGTCAAAGGACAAGCGTTGTTGCACTGCACGGCCTCCCTGGGAGGCAAGGGTTTATTTTGGGATGGTTTCTGAAGAATCAAAGCAAACCATTAATCTGTAAAATATAGCTTCATAACAACTTGCAAGGATGACTTCAGAGCACCAGGGAAATTATGACAGTGAAAATCATGACCGAAAACAAACTGTTTCAGCCATTGGTCATGAATACTCTGGAGAGGCTTAGATCTCAGTCATAACAGCTTGTTTTCAGGAGGCCTCACTGTATTAGAGCCAACATCTTCAAATTTCTTTCCACCAAGTTGTCAGAGTCTGTATGCAGTGCATTTTCTGCAGGATGGCTTGTTAACCATGCAATGTGGCTTATTTTTCTCAAGCCACCTTGAGAACCCATAGGGATTGATCACACACACACTAACCCATGCTCAGTAGTTGAGTGTGGGTTGTTGCTGAAGCATGGCTTAGCGTGTTGTCTGAACCCAGGACATTTTCTGTAGGGTGGCTTGTTAACCATTCAGTGTGGCTTGTTAAGAACCCTGAACAACCCAACAAAAAACTATGGGTTCTCAAGATGGCTTGTTTGCAAAAAATTAGCCATACTGCATGATTAACAAGCCACCCTGCAGAAAATGTCCTGGGTTCATGCAACACACTAACCCACAGTTCAACAAACAACCCACGATTCAACAACAACCCACAATGAACCACTGAGGGCTTTTATCCTGCGATTGAGATTGCTCCTTCACAGAAGTTTGCAGGCACTTTACATGACACAGTGCCCCTGCCGTGACCCTCCTGCACTAATTGCCCTTTGTTCTGTTTTTAAATAGATAGCAGTTAATGAGCTATCAAATTACCCCGTTGTGTTCCGCCTCAGTTTCCTCTGTCAAAAGAGTTAAACTGGCAAGAAGAGGGGCAAGATCAATGACAGATAATGGAAGACTCAGATAAGTGGGGGTGGGGGGAAGGGAAAAAGGAAGCACACGTAAAGGGAGTCAGTTGTGATCCCGCATTTAAAACGGAAGCAGAAAGCCCAGTTTTAAATGAAGGATTTTAGGCTGGTGTAGAAATGCCCTGAGTGTGGGTTGGCGTGTTGTGTGAACCCAGAAACACAATGGGAGAAACTTCCCCAGGCTTTGAGAGTTGGTGTTGTCTCTATAAAACTGCCATTGTGGGGTTCCCCCCTCCTCCAGCAGGATTCCTATCCTTTCAACAGCTGTGTGACAGGCAGAAACTCAGGTGAAGATGTCCACACCATTGCATCTCCATGCACTTCTTGGATTTCTGCCTGCCACAACCTGAAAGACATGAGAATCCTGTGAGAAAAGATAGTAATTGTACTTGCTGTGTGTCTCCTTAGGCCTTTTAAATTGAAAAGTGAGCTAACATACTTCAAAAAACAAATAAATGTGTTAGGTAATTTAGATTTGGTACAATTTCTTGTTTTGGAATATAAAGTTCATGTTTTATTATGCATAAATCCTGGAATCTTAGAATCCTTCCTGTGATTTGCTCCTCCCCTTCCCCCGCCCCCACCCTTCCACCATTGCTGAGAGCACAGTGCTTACTCTCTCGTGCACCTGCCCGTGTTACAGAACCCAAAGAAATGGACTGAACAAGCTTTGTCTGAACCTCTATGCTGTACCTGTATTTGTTTGCAATAATATTGTGAGCAAACCATTTTAGCTTTTCTTCGCTAAAGAAGAGTGTGGTCTCTCTCTTTTTTAGCCTTGCATGTGGGACTGGTACATACTCATTCTGTTCTGCCATTCATTCATTCATTCATTCCATTTCTGTACCACCCCCATAGCCTGGATGGCTCTCTGGGTGGTTTACAGAAGTTAAACATTAAATACAATATAAAAAGTTTAAAGCCCATTTACATAAAAGCACATAGACAATATACACAAACAACATATAACTAAAAACAACTTTGAACTGTCAGCCATAGCTAAAGACACATCCAGGACCGATTAAAACTCATCATGTGCTGCCAAATGCCTGGGAAAAGAGATAGGTCTTAACCCGGCGCCGAAAAGATAATAATCTTGGCACCAGGCAGACGTCATCGGGGAGCTTGTTCCACAGATGGGGGGCCACCACTGAGAAGGCCCTCTCCCTCATTGCCACCTCCCAAGCTTCCCTCGAAGGAGGAACCTGGAGGAGGACCTTAGATGCTGAATGTAGCGTATGGGTAGGCTCATTCTGGGAGAGGCATGCCATAAGGTATTGCAGTCCCAAGCCGTGTAGGGCTTTATAGGTTAAAACTGGCATGCTGAATTGAGCTCAGAAGCATATAGGCAGCCAGTGCAAGTGGGCCAGAGTCGGTCTTATATGTCTGGACCTTCTGGTCCCCATTATCAATCTGGCCACTATCAATCAGAGCTTCAGCTTCTGAACCATCTTCAAAGGCCACTCCACGTAGAGCGCAATGCAGTAATCGAACTCTGCTAATTTCCTTTTTAACAGGGGGCCTCATTGCCAAATAATTCCCATCACCTTAAAGGGGAGGACTTCCTTTTCTTTGTCTATATCCCTGAGTACCCTAATTCTCAACACCCTTCTTTCTGAGCTCTCTCTGTGCTATCATGCACCTTTTTATAGCTCGGGTCTCAGCTTATTTTAACCTCTGGGGTTCAACTGTTCCTGCTAATGCAGCTTACTAGGAAGGTACACTGCTCATGCAGGCTTTGGTTGCCTGAGCCTTTACAGGCTGGCACAGGCTAATACATTTCAGGCACCAGGGTATAGGGGTTTTCATCTCTTGGGGAAAAAGGGGTTAGATCCAGATAGAGTCATCCTTAGATAGACCTACTGAAATAAATGGGACTTCAGATCAAAATGCAGAGGGGCAGGCCAGATCATGACTAACTTACATCCCATTGATTTCAGTAGGTCTCCTCTTAAGTATGACTAACCTGGATCCAACCCAATGTTCAAGTGCTTGAGAGCCAGTGTGGTGTACTGGTTAGCATGCTGGACTGGGACTGGGGATTCCCAGTTTAAAATCCCCCTCATCTATAAAGCTCACCAGCTGACCTTCAGCCAGTCACTATATCTCATAGGCTCATTGTGAGGGAGACAAAATATATAATCATTAATATTGCCTTTTGTTTATATGTAATGCCTGTCATTTTGATTTTCTGTTCATCTGTTTTCTGACACCCACTGGTTATGATTTAATATGTCTTAGCTATATTGTATATTTATATTTTTATATTATGGTTTTAATCTTAGGCACTGCCTGGATATTGAATGTCTGGAATCTGGAATGTGACTGTGATGATGTACTCATCCCTGGTCATGATTCTTAACTATTGTAACCAATCCAAACCCTCCTATCTTTTTCCATGTCTGATCATTTCTATCTTACAGGCCTGTCTGTTAGACTTCTGTCCCCTTCCTACAGCCCATCCTGGGTATATGAAGCATGCCAACCATTTTGCAGCCCACTATGCTTCAGACCAAGCATAGTGATATGAGTGGTACGCTCCCTTCCAGTTTGTAATCCATTCCAGGTCATCAAAATAGGAGGTTTAGCAAGTACCTAGCAAGTTGCAATATTGCTGTGCTGCGTATGGTCTGAGATGGAGAAAAGGGCGGGGTGGTGGTGTCTGAATTTGCTATGTTTGCTTAATACTGCTCTGTAGACCAAGGGTGCTTCCAGACAAGGATTTGATTGCGCAATTGCACTGCACATAATTTTATTGGGGGGGCAGGTGGGGGGGCAGACATTGTCTTTGTAGTCCTCCTGTGCTCTCCCACAGCTTCTTCTGTCTTCACTCTTACCAGAAAAAAAATCAGTTAAGAAAAGAAGGAATAGGTGCACAATGTGTTTTGGCTGGTAGTGCTAGGAGCCAGTGCTAGCTCCAGGTTTCTGAGGACCGTTGTGCAAGGCACCCTTAATGGGCCCCCTCCCTCAGAAGGTCAACTTTCTCACCACTGTTGTCACCTGCTGTTATTGCTCTTCACCCCCTTTCTTGTCATCATTACCGCTTGCTTGCTTGACAGGAGGAGCAATTCCAGGGGACTCTTGTCAGTGGGCCCCTGCTGGTTTGTGGGCACCCTCGGCAGGTGCCCAACCATGCCTACGCTTGATGCCAGTCCTGTTAGGAGCCCTCCGTCAGGAAACACCCCAGGAACACCATTTCAGTGGGTTGGGGGGTGTAAAGAGATTTTGGTAGAGGGACAAGCTTCTCAAGAAAGGTTCCTGAGTGTCTTTGTAGATGTTTTAATGCTTTAATTGCATTGAAGTGATTATTCAAATTATATACTTACTCCTGAAGAATAACTGCATGTGGTCTGAAACATGGGGGAGGTGGACTGCCCCCTGCCTTCCCTAAATTGTGCCCTTGCCATTAGTTAAAAATCAGAATTAACTATATATGAAGGGGCAGATTTCTATAAATGTTCATTTTGTTGCAACTTGGGCAATTTCCTGCAAATGTGATGGACATTTGTACCAATTATGTGTCCAGTTAGCCAGGGAGACAGCCAATAGGATGCTTTATGCATACATTTGTTATGAAAGCCTGCAGTCATGGTTAGAAGGGTGCCTGTATGTGACAATCAATACCAAGGCTCTTCTATTTGCCTGGCAAAAGGATTTTTACAAAGACTAGATGCTGACAATCTGGATAGGATTGTTGTTTTGCTGTCTCCAATTATGAAGAGTCTGTAACTTTAAACTAATGAGTAGCGTGGCTCATTGAGTACAACAAGCAAGAGACCCTGGTTTATTTTTCCATTGCAGTAGCTTGGTGTGATCTAGCCTAGTTCCCAATAAAGGGCTAGCTATGCAGCTAAAGAGTCAGATGTAGGTCAGAGCATATGGTGGAACCATGCATTGGAATTTTTTTTTTTTTTTATGAAGCTGCTACCTAATTTACCACCATTTCATCTTGCCATTTTGTAAAAAGTTAGCCCACTTCCTATGGAAGTCATTGGCAAAGTATTTATCCCTACTGATCTGATCTGGATTAAACCCTGGGATTTTAGCTGTTAAAGCTGCCAGGGGAAACTTCCAAAATGCCATCCAAGTATATGAGTTCACATCTGTCTGTACAAAACAGCAAGAAGCTTGTAATAACAGTCTCCGTTAAATGACCTATTCATCTCAGTAAAGGTTTAATTTTGATGGTCCTGGAAGATCATTTAGGCCATTTCACCACACGATAACCTGGTTGTATTTTGTGCGGTCCAGAATTATGGCGCCCACAGAACATGGGTCTATGTTATCTGAACTTTGTGTGCTGTCACATCTAAGAGACATTTAGCATAGTAACAGCCGACCAACATTTTTACAGAACATTTCAGTGCATACGATATAGTTCAAGTGCATGTTACAGAAGCCTCAACGTACCACTGATATGTCATAAACAATTAGCTCAGATTAGGCTAATTGATGTCAGCATTGTTAACCTCTGATAATCTAATGCCTTATATAAAACAAATAAAATAGATTACACATCTAATTAAGAATATGTGTTCAGTAGCAAAGAACTTCAAACATATGTTTCAAATATTGGATTGCCACTACGTCCCTGTACTTGTGCAAATCCAACATACAGGGAGGGAGGTGGCAATGAATTTTGCTTCCTCTGAATCTGAGCTGTATTTTTTTAAAGAGCAATTTTCTAGTCATCATGATCACACAGGAAAGTTTGAAAGTGTATATGTATTAATCTGGTTCAGTCAACATGAGAGCCCACAATGGATTAGTTTACCTGTGGGGGTTGTCACATTGTGCTAGGCACCCACTGGCGCCATTTTTGCATGGTGCCCGTGGGCGTCCATCTTGCCGTGGCTTGTCATGACATGAGAACCAACATGGTAGGGGTTGTCTGAGGGTTAGCCAACCCTCAAATAGCCCTAAAATAAGCTGTGGGTTATCTGAGGGTTATGTAACCCTCATGCTTGGGTTCACAGAACATGACAAGCCATGGCAACCTGGATGCCTGTGGGCATCATGCAAAAATGGTGCCTGCAGGCACCTGGCTGTCGTGTCATGCAAACCAAGTCAATGTCTGCTGAAAGCTCTTTCGATGCCAACTTAGGCAACGCCATCAGGGTCCCTGTGCTTTGCAGAGCTTGCCCTCCCTTCCAAATCTCATTAAACCAGATCTACGCAAAGATTACGATCAAGTGGACTTTTGTTCGCTTATGATTTAAACATCAAGCCAAAACATGGAATGTGCTTACTATGGTTTGAGAATGGTACAGTAAGGCTTACTGTAAACCATGGTTTACAGTTGTTCTCTCTCCTCATCACAGCACAGCAGCCTCTGAAGGTGAGTGATGGCCATAGCTACAGTATGTCGATTCAGACATCATGTCCAACCAGAAGGAGCAGAACCCACCATTCGCAAACCCACTTCAGACTACAGTTTCTGATTCTAGTTTGCTGCTTGATTGCAAACCATAGTTTTGTCAATTCAGGCATCACAACTAAACCACACCTAAATTTTCTTAACCTCAGCTTGGTGTCTGAATTGAACCATAAGAGATGAGGATCTAGAGAGGGCAAGGTTCCTGAACAGGGCAGGACACTATCCCCTCCTCTTCCAAAGGCATTGTACTTAGATGGTAACGTTTTCCTCTCTGGAGTACGCCGACCAGTCTCCATCACGAGTCCCTCTGTACGCCCCTTCTTCGCTTGCCACTTTCCTGTTGCTCACCATGTCCCCTTCCCTTCCTCTCTCTTCCCTTTCAGGTGGCTAACCTCCTGCGACTGTTCCAAATCCCCCAGATCAGCTATGCCTCCACCAGTGCCAAACTCAGCGACAAGTCTCGCTATGATTACTTTGCTCGCACCGTCCCCCCAGACTTCTACCAGGCCAAGGCTATGTCTGAGATCCTGCGTTT
Source organism: Heloderma suspectum (assembly GCF_057233095.1). Classification (NCBI taxonomy): domain Eukaryota; kingdom Metazoa; phylum Chordata; class Lepidosauria; order Squamata; family Helodermatidae; genus Heloderma; species Heloderma suspectum. The sequence continues at coordinate 284,628,849 of NC_139459.1, forward strand.
CTTCAACTGGACCTACGTCTCCACGGTAGCTTCAGAAGGGGACTATGGAGAGACAGGCATCGAAGCGTTTGAGCAGCAAGCCCGGGCCCGCAACATTTGCATTGCCACCTCTGAGAAAGTGGGACGCTCCATGAACAAGAAGACGTTTGATGGGGTGATCAAGGCACTGCTGCAGAAGCCCAGCGCAAGGGTGGTTGTGCTGTTTACCCGAAGTGAGGATGCTCGGGAGCTGTTGGCAGCTGCTCAGAGGATCAATGTGTCCTTCACATGGGTGGCCAGTGATGGCTGGGGTGCCCTTGAGAGCGTTGTGGCTGGCAGCGAGCCAGTGGCTGACGGAGCTATCACGATTGAACTGTCATCCTACCCGGTGCAGGAATTTGCTGTGTACTTCCGGAACCTTGATCCCTACAACAACAGCAGAAACCCGTGGTTCCGAGAGTTCTGGGAACACAAGTTCCAGTGCAGCTTCCACAACCAGAACTGTAGCCATTTCTCCCTAAAAACGGGCAAGTTTGAGCAGGAATCCAAGATCATGTTTGTAGTCAACGCAGTCTACGCGATGGCCCATGCCCTACATAACATGTACCAGGCATTGTGCCCCAATGCAACCAAGCTCTGTGATTCCATGAAGCCGGTAAATGGCAAGAGGTTCTACAAGGACTTCATGCTCAATGTGACATTTGATGGTAAGCTAAGGCCAAACACACACAAACCCAGGCAGAATACACACATACATAAAAAAAAATCCAGACAAGTGCAAACACCCTGGCAAAAGACACACCATACCAACAAACCAGCTAACTCTCTCTCTCTCTCACGCACACACACACATACACACATACACACACACACACACACACACACACACACAAACACGACAGGTAAAACACGGTCCTCACTCCCTGCCTCCCACCCTCTCTCTAGCCCCCAGGATGCCCCCTACCACCTTCAGCTTTCTTTTCTCTGGGAAACTGGGCATACTTCAAAACAAAGTGGGGGACTGCAGCCACTGACCATTTTTGTTTTCTAAAAGCACAATCATGGCTGGTTGGGGAATGCTGGGAGTTGCAGGACTTTTTCTGTCTAAACATGCATAGGACTGCATCCTAAGAATGCCTCTGGGGTCCATGTGGGGCCCAGAGGCATTCTCGGAAATAAAGATGCCGCTGAAGGTTGGCACTTCACTTTGCAGCGCAACAGCCTCCTAATATAAAACAATGAGGGGCAGGATTCTGGTGGGCACCATGTTGGAGATCCCAGGTGTAAAGAACTTATTGTGATCAGGCTACATGGTCCATCAAATTCACACCTAAACTTCATTCTGCCTTCCAGTATTGTGGCCAATGAATGCAAAGGCCCTGGGACGAAGCACTGGGACGAAGCAAAAATATTCCCTTATTTTTAATGTAATAAACTTAATATTTACTCATATTTAATACAATTATATAGACGTATTAGGTGACTTGTATTTATGGTCTGGGTGTTTTGCAATGATTCCATAACTGGTTAGGTCCCCTCCCTCCAAAATACCTGTCTACAGTCTTGCTGGCAACCTGTGACCTACTGGGGGGTCGGGGAGGGGGAGACACAGACTCAGTCTGGGTGTCCCCTTTCCCTTTTCCGCCATTCTGATTAACAAGTGCTCACTGCAGTGAGAATATAGCGCAAGCTACTATTCTCCGGGGGCGGGGGCACTCCGTTGCAGTTTCCCTTAAGGGCCAAACTAGATGTGAATTTAATCAGGTGACTGGCATTTCCTTGCTTGTTTTTTCTTGACTAAATAGCAGCCATAAGGGATCCTAATCCAGATCAGGACCTCAGGGTAGATGAAGTTGGGCTCTAACCCTTGCCCCCACTGTAGTCCCAATCTGGACTGGGAACTGAATGTGTTCACATTTTCTTTTTTGTGTTCAGCAAACCCGTTTGCTGAGGATATCTGTACACAGAAAATGTATAAAGTTTATGTACAGTGGGGAAGACGTCCTTGAACACCTATATACAAATACCCAGGAGAATTCTGTGTTGAAGTAACAAAGCTGAAAACAAAAATAACAGAACAGAAAAGTGGACACATTCAGCACAAAGCATACTGAAATACACAATTGTGATATTTGCAACTGAAATTATATGATCAAAAAAGACAAGGCTTCCTGCTTGGCTTTGGTTCATTTTTAAAATGTTGACCTGAATATGAGTTTTTATTTTATTAATTAATCAAATATTTCTTTTAAAAAATACATTCTAAGGAAACAGTGTTTTCTGCCCACATTTTTTTTCTTAGTGAATTTTTTGGGTCCATGGAGGTAGACAAAAGCAGATCCCTCTCAAAATGTGAAAACTTTTTGTAGTGAATCCTCTGTAGACCTACCTTGGGAAGGAGAGTGGCAGGAATATACAGAGTTGGAGTCAATTAAAAGTGGACATCAAATATTATATTTAATTTTTTCCCCTATACTTTGAATTAGATTTTCCTATTCCATTTCACAGCTCCATTTCGACCATCCTTAGACACCAAAAGTACCGTTCGATTTGACCACTGCGGGGATGGAATTGGCCGTTACAATATCTTCAACTACCACAGAGCCAATGGGAGGTATCGCTATCAGAAAGTGGGCTACTGGGCAGAAGGGCTCATTCTCAACACAAGCCTCATTCCATGGGTGAAGACCTCCATTCCTGTTTCACAGTGCAGTGACCCCTGCAAGAAGAACGAGATGAAGAGCATGCAGCCAGGAGACATGTGCTGCTGGATATGCATTCCATGCCAGCCTTATGAATATCTGCTGGATGAATTCACTTGCAGGGATTGTGGTCTTGGCTACTGGCCCAACGAGACATTAAATGGATGCTATGAGCTACCCCAAGAGTACATCCGCTGGAAGGATGTCTGGGCTATTGGACCAGTCACTATTTCTTGCCTTGGTTTCATCTCCACTCTGTTTGTTTTTGGGGTCTTTGTTAAGAATAATGACACTCCCATCGTAAAGGCCTCTGGCCGTGAACTATGCTACATCCTGCTCACTGGGGTGTTGATGTGCTACAGCATGACGTTCATCTTCATTGCTAAGCCCTCCACTGTGGTCTGTACCTTGCGGCGGTTGGGGCTGGGTACCTCCTTTGCTGTCTGCTACTCAGCCCTCTTGACCAAGACAAACCGTATTGCTCGGATCTTCAGTGGGGTCAAAGAGGGTGTGCAGCGCCCGCGGTTCATAAGCCCTACCTCACAAGTGGTCATCTGCATGGCTCTAATTTCTTGCCAGCTCATTATTGTTGTCATCTGGCTTATGGTGGAGAAGCCTGGAACACGAAAGGAGACAGAGTCCGACAAAAGGTATATTGTCACCCTCAAGTGCAGCAACCGAGACTCAAGTATGCTAATTTCACTCACCTACAATGTCCTCTTGATCGTCTTGTGTACAGTCTATGCCTTCAAGACCAGGAAATGTCCTGAAAACTTCAATGAGGCCAAATTCATTGGGTTTACCATGTATACCACATGCATCATCTGGCTGGCCTTCCTGCCCATCTTCTATGTCACTTCCAGTGATTATCGGGTAAGTAATCTATTTCTGTGAGTGAGATGAGAACGTAGCCAATGCCAGACAGCTTTGAGTAACCTAACCTGATCTTATTGGATGGGAAGAAGCATGAAAATAAGGATGGTTCAAATTCACTAGAAGGCCAGCATCTCTGTTCTTCATATTGCTACGTTCCTTATAGCAATTGCAGCAGCAGCCTGTCCAGTGTGGACAGGCAAAGTGCTCTTGAAGCTTTTCAGGGCTCCTGTGCCTTTAATTAAAGTTTCCTTGGTTGTAGGCTTAGCTTAGCCCTGTTCAGGTGTTAAGCCTGATTAACAGAAAGCAATAAAACAGGGAGAACTTGCAACTTACATTGCCAAGGAACTTTACTGGAGAGACTTACTTGTGAGTAAACCTTATAGGAAACCTTGGCCATGTGGAAGGACGTTGCTACATAACATGGTGCTATACTAAAGTGCTGTGCAGAAGTTCCATTTTAATTTTGCTTCCGGGAAATTGCAGAAAAAACAATGCTTCAGCAGTGCTAAAAGGGTGAAAGCAACCTAGATTTTTGTTGCATGTCCCTGTTCTGAGCTCTACTCAGTATACAAAATACCACCACAGTCAGAGCATGCCACATGGTACCCAAGCTCTGGTCAGCATTGTGATAACCACAAACATTTCACCAGAGGATCAGATTAAACCAGACATATTTCTTATTTCCTCCCACTCATTAATCAGTAGCAGGGATATATGGAACTCACAAGGGGCTTTTTCCCCACTTTGCATTGAGCCTAGTTGGTTTCAGATGTGATTCCCCTTCTGCAGACTGAATGCTGGTAATAGGGTTCCACAACACAGCACAGGCAGGAAGTTGTGTCACTCTTCATTGGTGATGTTACAAGTACTATCCAGTAGGTGCCTCCGATAACTCATGCCACTGTATCCCAGAAAACACACCAAATTCCAATTTTAATGCTGTTAGGCAGGGCTACTAATAAGTCAGTGGTGTTGAAATTCAGGGAGTTAGGCAGGGTCCATCAGCACACTGAGCCACTCTGTTGCTCAGGCCAAAAGGCAACAGTGGCACAACAGCTTTTATACCAGGGATGGGGAACGTGCGCCCCTCTAGATATTGTTGGACTACAACTCCCATCATCCTTCTGCATTGACTACGCTGGCTAGGGCTGATGGGAGTTGTGGTCCAGCAACATCTGAAGAACCACACGTTCCTTACCCCTGTTTTATAGGGATCAGGTCTTGTCACATGACCTGCTCTTGCTTGATGTCAAAACAGTTGTGTGAATTGGCTCTGGATATCACGAATATTTCTACGCACTAAAAAAGAACTCAGCCTCAGGCCACAGTTCTATGCACAATGCTTACCTGGAAGCAAGCCCCATTCAACACAATGGGACTTACTTATAAGTAAACACGCAGACAATTTTGTTATGCTTGTCGTTTGGTGTAGAGGTATACGTAGAAGAATAATTCGTTTTGTAAGCACATTACCTTTGTAATGAAAATACAGCAATTCAGCTATTTTGGGGGCTGTGGGACCCACTTTTTTTCCCCTAGCTGTGCAGCTGCTTAAGCAAACTGCACAGATTCAGTCAAAAATAGCAAGGTCTCATCATTTTCAAACATCGTGAGAGAATGTACTTTGCTGGCAATAACAAAAATGATTATCTGCAACTGAGTAATTAGGAGCCAAGAAATAATTACTTTCTGGACCTTAAGGCAATCTCAGAATAAGCATTTCTGTAGACCTCACCTCCTACCGCCCGGGTCTCTCCGGGCCTTATCGCTGCCATGCCAGAAGGAGGTGCTTCTCTCGCTAGAGAAACAGCAGCCCCCTGTGGCCACCAGAGAGTTGTGCAGACTGGGCAGGCGTTCCTTTTCAATATCAGATAGTTCTGAAGCAGAAAATCGCTTTCATTGTTAGTATTGCAAGAACGTTTAACAAGGATAGTGTGCTTCTAATATTTATTTTCCGAAGGTGAAAGCAAAGGAACCTCAGTAAATGACTTTTTTGGGAGGGGGCAGGAAGGTACTTCTGCATGAAATAGGACCGTGATGTTTGATCTACTTGTTGGGCATGGAGCTAGGTCAGGGCATGGGGTTGGAGCACCTTGGAGAGCTCCTTTGGAGTTCTGACTGGTTTTGAATGAAACCCTGAGAAGATTCACCACCCCACTGACATCAGAGCTCCCAGCCTCCACTGAGTCAGGGGTCCCAAACCCTTTTGGGTTAGTGGGCACATTTGGAATGCTTTAAAAAAAGTTATTGTTAGTTTCAGCAAAACAAAAGAAAACAAAAGCAAACCCAAAAGAAATTTGCAAGTGTAGCTACATGCTTTAAAGGCCTCCGTTCCAAATATTACAATATCCTAAAAATAGAAAAGAAAAGAATAGAGAAGGAATGGATTATAAAAGCAGACCAAATATCCAAATATAAGTCCATTTGCAAGTACCGCCTCTTTCAAATGTTGCTAGTGTTAGCATTTGGAATGTTGAGAGAGTGTTGGGAGCGCTCTCACAAATGGCTGCCATTGGGTGGGGGGGGTGGCTTGCCCATTCACAAGATGGCTGCCATGGTGCGCGTGGATGGTCACAATATTCCCACTTCCCAGAAGGCAAACAGGTGGTTCCAAAAGAAAACTAACTTACCCAAAAACCTATGTAAAAGACAGACACGGGGTCTGAGCTCCAGAACACACAACTACTCTTTGAAATCAAAATTTTCTGCTGCAACACTCATTTCACAGAATGCAAAGGACTGAGGCCCAGAGATATAGGGCCCAGAGGCATTCTTGGAAATAAAGATGGTTCTGGAGGCTGCTACTTCTCTTTGCAGCATACCAACTTCCCAGTTATTTTTTTTAATTAAAAAAACATTTAAAAATAAAAATGGGGAGGGGCAGGGAGCCTGGTGGGCACCAGGAGAGGTGTGCTGGTGGCCACAGGCATCACGTTGGAGATCCCAGAACAATGTTGTACTTGTAATAATTCCTTGCAGCTCCTCCCAACCCGGTTTTATACTGTGGCACTTTAATAAGAAAGAATGAGGTAGCTGAAAAAGAGGTGCAGGTGTTTGCTGTGACAATCACTCTGGTTCTGATGGGGCCACTGGCTTGGATCCTGCCATCAGGGGCAATGAATTAACATACCCAATATCCAAACAGATTTCCATCTGAAAGCTCGCAGTGCAAGGTGTTTGTAGTTTAAGTATCCTGTAGCAACACCCCATTTTTGGAGGGCCCAGTCCGCTGTAGATATGGGCCCCTGGTATACGGATAGCTGCTTGGATCAGGAGCCAGTGGCAACCATGTCCTTTAAGGCCTTCCACTTAAAAATGCACTTGACATTTGAGGGAGGATTGGAGGGCCTCTGGGGAGCTTGTTAATAAGGTGCTCTGAGAAACTCTGGAAAGATGGCTGTGAGAAAGTTTGCACAGGGAGAGCTTTATTAGTCCTTTCCGATTTCTGTAATGACAAAGTGAGTGCTATTTAGGGATCCTGAACAGCAAAGCTCCTTTTGAAGTCACCCGGAAGCAGGGATTTTGCCTGTATGAGATGTGGGAGCCTGAGCCTGTAATTTAATTTGGCTAATGGTGAAATCCTGCTATGCAGTTACCGTCTAAAGTGCTGAGTGACAGGGTCTTCTGCGCCCTCAGCTCCCAGGACTACTTTAGAAGCCAGTACAAAATAAACTACAAAGTTGCTAAAACATGGCTGGGTGTTTCTCTCTCTCTCTCTCTCTCTCTCCCTGACTGCTTGTTAGAGCCCAGTCCAGCACACAAGCAGGCACGCAACATCCTGGATGCGTACCACAGGGCTGCCATGGGCTGGCCCACGTTGAACACATCTGCTCATACTCCTTCACAGTTGCTGGATGATAAGATTATGTTGACCGTCTCTGATGGCATAGGATTAGAGATGTAAGATTTCTGGAAATTTTGAGGCCATCGGAAAAAAACAAAATCTTTTTTTCAGTTTTTTTTTTCCAGAAAAATTGGGACATTTTGGATGAATTGAAAAACTCTATGAGAACTACTAATTTTTTAGCACTCTGTACAGATCTAAAGTCACTTTGTTGCTTTAAGACAGCCTTCCCCAAACTGGTGCCCTCCAGATTGATTGATTGATTGATTACATTTATATCCCACCTTTTTTCCTCCTTAAGGAACTCAAGGCGGCGTACATTATCCTCCTCCTCCTCCGTTTTATCCTCACAACAACACCCCTGTGAGGTGGGTTGGGCTGAGAGTCTGTGACTGGCCCAAAGTCACCCAGTGAGCTTCCATGGCCAAGTGGGGACTAGAACCCAGATCTCCTGGCTCCCGGTCCAACATTCTAGCCGCTACACCACACTGGCCTTTTGGACTTCAGCTCCCATCAGCCTCAGGTAGCATGGCCAATGGTCAAGAATGCTGGCCACTGTAGTCAGAAACATCCTGAGGGCACCCAGTGGGGGGGGGGGGCTGCTTTAGGAACATAAAGCAGCCTTTCTGTTCCTAAAGTTATTTTATGTATGTCTTAGTTTGCTCATAAAATTATCATTATATTTTAAAACTTTTAAAAGTAAACTCAGTACATTTGTAATTATTGTCTGAATAAAACTACATTAATGACCACCACAGCATCAGAAACACAGGACTCTACAGAACAAAATCCAAGCTGTCAAGAATGCACATTTACTGTCAAGAATGCACAATGGTGACTCTACTCACATGTTGGGAAACTGAGCATAAATGTCTATCAGTAAAATTTGCTTTAGATCAATAATTTTAATAAGGAATGAAAGAACTAACTATGCTGGGAATCTTACAGAGAGGATTAAAAAAACATTTTCCCCATGGCCTCATTATTTCCAGACATTTTACATCTCTAGCCTTTCTATAAAAGTGTTCTTATTACATAGTTTTGAGAAATCATTTTGAGGGGAGTAAAGGCTGGGTAACAACATATAAATACCTTGCCTTAAATTCTAAAAGAAAATATTTCATAATCCGAAGCTTTTCAGTTTTTCTAATTTTTCAGAAAAAAACAAAAATGGTCCATGGGAAAAAACGGAAACCCCCCGTTCCCCCCCCCCAATGTTCCTGGCTTTTTTTCTGGGCCTTCACATCTCTATGTAGGATAGGACTCTTATTTTGTGAACACTGTGCAGGGTGGCCACTTATGCATTGCCAGAAAAGAGGATATGCATCACCCAAAAAGAGGACAAAGGAGGGCAAAGATTTCCATAAAATGTGCGTATTTGGTGTACAGATGAAAATTTAGGAATGATTACTGTAATTTAAATAGAAATACAGTACATACCACTATGACCATATGACCCATGAGCCTGCTCAATGTGCCATTGTCTAGGTGCCACCTGTTGGTAAGCCACACCTAGGTCCCTGCTGTGGTTCTTTATCTTTAAACCAGGCCTGAGCAGGACAGCCCTTCAAATAAAGGACTGTCCTCTGTAAAGTAGGACAAATGCCCCCCCTAACACCAGGTGTGTTGGGCCAATATCCATCCAGAACCCTGAAACCAAGAATAAGGCAAGGGACACAAGGGGAACGATTTGAAGTCCAAAGGTATTTGAAATAACAAGGTGGCCAAGGTCATGGCCTCAAACCAACAGGCAGAAGGGGAAAGAAGGATGGCTAAAGGGATGGGAAATGACAACAAAATACAACTGTGACACTCTGCATCCATATGCCCCGAGACTTTCTCTCCCCATCTTTGGAGGCCTGGGGGAATTACAGCCCTCTGCTGTGCCGCAGCACTTTTCTTGCTGGGTTAACTGAGGCTGTAACTGTGAATTGATCACAAGATGTGAGTCACTTCAGCTGACCAAGCCTGGAGCTTTCCTTGGCGCTGTTGGCCTACAACTTCCCCTTCCATCCTTGCTGGTGATAATCCCTAATAATTAGTTGCCTAAATTATTATTAGTCACTACCTGCTGGCCATTTGTGTACTTTACAGTGTATGTGCTTGACTGGATTTGTGGATGGATGCTTAGCAAGGGAGCGTCCATATTGTTTCAATAGCAAATGACTCTTTGGCACCTTTCATCTTCAGCCCTGTTTGTGAGTGTTGTTGTTTGTATTGATTCAGACCTATCCTCTCCTCCATTTGTTCAGTCGTTCAGTTGTGTCCGACTCTTCGTGACCCCATGGACCATAGCACGCCAGGCCTTCCTGTCCTGCGCTCTCTCCCGGAGCATGCTCAAGTTCATATTCATTGCATCGGTGATGCTATCTAGCCATCTCATCCTCTGCCGTCCCCTTCTCCTTTTGCCTTCAGTCTTTCCCAGCATCAGGGTCTTTTCCAGAGAGTTTTCTCTTCGCATTAGGTGGCCAAAATATTTGAGCTTCAGCTTCAGTATCTGTCCTTCCAATGAGCACTCAGGGTTGATTTCCTTTAGGATGGACTGATTTGACCTCCTTGCAGTCCAGGGCACTCGTAAGAGTCTTCTCCAGCACCACAGTTCGAAAACATCAATTCTTCAGCGCTCAGCCTTCCTTATAGTCCAGCTCTCACAGCCATACATTACTACTGGGAAAACCATAGCTTTGATTAGACGGACCTTTGTCGGCAAGGTGATGTCTCTGCTTCTTACTATGCTGTCTAGGTTGGCCATAGCTTTCCTCCCAAGGAGCAAGCGTCTTTTAATTTCAGGGCTACAGTCACCGTCTGCCGTGATCTTGGAGCCCAAGAAAGTAAAATCTGTCACTGCTTCCATTTCTTCCCCTTCTATATGCCAGGAAGTGATGGGGCCAGATGCCATGATCTTCATTTTTGTAATGTTGAGTTTCAAACCAGCTTTTGCACTCTCCTCTTTCACCCTCAACAAGAGGCTCTTTAGATCCTCTTCGCTTTCTGCCATTAGGGTGGTATCGTCTGCATATCGGAGGTTGTTGATAATTCTCCCAGCAATCATAATTCAGACCTCTGATTCATCCAACCCGGCATTTCTCATGATGTACTCTGCATATAAGTTAAATAAGCAGGGTGACAATATGCAGCCTTGTCGTACTCCTTTCCCAATTTGGAACCACTCGGTTGTTCCATGTCTGGTTCTTACTGTTGCTTCTTGACCCTCGTACAAGTTTCTCAGGAGACAGGTAAGGTGGTCTGGTACTCCCATCACTTTAAGAATTTGCCACAGTTTGTTGTGATCCACACAATCAAAGGCTTTCGCGTAGTCAATGAAGCAGAAATAGACGTTTTTCTGGAATTCTCTTGCTTTCTCCATGATGCAGCGAATGTTGGCGATTTGATCTCTAGTTTCTCTGCCTCTTCGAAACCCAGCTTGTACTTCTGGTAGTTCTCGGTTCGCATACTGCTGAAGCCTAGCTTGTAGGATTTTGAGCAGCACCTTGCTGGCATGTGAAATGAGCACAATTGTGCGGTAGTTTGAACCCTCTTTGGCGTTGCCCTTCTTTGGAATTGGAATGTAAACTGACCTTTTCCAGTCTTGCGGCCACTGTTGAGTGTTCCAAATTTGTTGGCATATTGAGTGCAGCACTTTAACAGCATCATCTTTTAGGATTTTAAATAGCTCAGCTGGAATACTGTCATCTCCACTAGCTTTGTTGTTAGTAATGCTTCCTAAGGCCACTTGACTTCACTCTCTAGGATGTCCAGCTCAAGTTCAGTGACCGCACTATCATGGCTATCAGGGACATTAAGTTCTTTCCTGTATAGTTCTTCTGTGTATTCTTTCCACCTCTTCTTAATCTCATCTGCATCTGTTAGGTCCCTGCCTTCTTTGTCCTTTATCATGCCCGTCTTTGCACAAAACATTCCCTTGAGATCTCCAATTTTCTTGAAGAGATCTCTAGTCTTTCCCATTCTGTTGTTTTCCTCGATTTCTTTGCATTGTTCATTTAAGAAGGCCTTCTTGTCTCTCCTTGCTATTCTCTGGAACTCTGCATTCAGTTGGGTATATCTTCCCCTTTCTCCCTTGCTTTTCACTTCCCTTCTTTCGTGACCTACTTGTAAAGCCTCATCAGACAGCCACTTGGCTTTCTTGCATTTCTTTTTCTTTGGGATGGATTTCGTTGCTGCCTCCTGAACAATGTTACGGACCTCCATCCATAGTTCCACAGGCACTCTGTCTATCAGGTCTAATCCCTGAAATCTATTCCTCACCTCCACTGTATATTCATCAGGGATATGATTTAGGTCATACCTGAATGGTTTAGTGGTTTTCCCTACGTTCTTCAATTTACGCCGAAATTTTGCAACAAGAAGCTCATGATCTCAGCCACAGTCAGCTCCAGGTCTTGTTTTGACTGACTGTATAGAGCTTCTCCATCTTTGGCTGCAAAGGACATAATCAATCTGATTTCGATATTGACCATCTGGTGATGTCCATGTGTAGAGTCGTCTCTTGTGCTGTTGGAAAAGAGTGTTTGCTATGATCAGCGTGTTCTCTTGGCAAAACTCAATTAGCTTTTGTCCTGCTTCATTTTGTACACCAAGGCCATGCCTGCCTGTTATCCCAGTGATTTCTTGACTTCCTACTTTAGCATTCCAATCCCCTATGATGAAGAGGACATCTTTTTTTGGTGTTAGTTCTAGAAGGTGTTGTAGGTCTTCATAGAACCGATCAACCTCAGCTTCTTCGGCATCAGTGGTTGGGGCATAGACTTGTATTACTGTGATGTTGAATGGTTTGCCTTGGATTCGTACTGAGATTATTCTATCATTTTTAAGATTGTACCCCAGTACTGCTTTTCCCACCCTTTTGTTGACTATGAGTGCTACTCCATTTCTTCTAAGGGATTCTTGCCCACAATAGTAGATATGATGGTCACCTGAATTAAATTCGCCCATGCCTGTCCATTTGAGTTCACTGATTCCCATGATGTTGATGTTCAATCTTGCCATCTCATGTTTGACCACCTCCAGCTTACCTTGATTCATTGATCTGACATTCCAGGTTCCTAAACAATATTGTTCTTTACAGCATTGGATTTTCTTTTCACCGCCAGACACATCCACAGCTGAGTGTCCTTTCGGCTTTGGCCCAGCCGCTTCACTCTTTCTGGCGCTACTTGGAAATACCCTCTGCTCTTCCCCAGTAGTATATTGGACACCTTCCGACCTGAGGGGCTCATCTTCCGGCGTCATATCTTTTAGCCTTGTGATATGTTCCATGGGGTTTTCTTGGCAAGAATACTGGAGTGGGTTGCCATTTCCTTCTCCAGTGGACCACATTTTGTCAGAACTCTCTGCCATGACCTGTCCGTCTTGGGTGGCCCTGCACGGCATAGCTTATGGCTTCACTGAGTTATGCAAGCCCCTTCGCCACAACAAGGCAGTGATCCATGAAGGGGCCTCTCCTCCATGCAGGGTGGGCAAAAGGGTTTTGAGTTGTAAATTAAGCCAAATGGCTCCCTGTTGGCTAGATCATCTGAATGCATGCAGTCAATGGCATGGAGCTAAGAAGGTTGACCTGGCTCCTAAGACCTATACACTGCTAATACTCAGTGGCCTAATAGAGCCATTCTGATTTAAAACTGGCTGAAAGTCTGCTTTTCAGAAAGTAGAAACGTAAAACTAGCCTTATCTATTCTCAGAACCGGAAAACACCCTGTAGAGTCCATTTGTCTTTTCCTCTTCCTCCCAGTATTCCCCAGTTCAATGCATTCCATTCACTTGCAAACACACACATCTGGCATAAGGCAGTGCTGTCATTCAGCTTTTCATATTCGAGGACAGGAAACATAGAGAGATTTTTTTAAAAAAAATCTCACCATGAAAGAATATGCATCTACTAGTGTTAAGTGCTTTGAGAATCTTCAGTGTAATAAGTGACTTATCCAAGATAACACAGATAAGAAGTGTAACAGAGCACAGGCTAATATCCTGAGCAACAACACACCCTTTGATTCTTCTCGACTTTATACTGACAATAGATTTGTGAGTATGCATGCTTCTAATTCAGTGACTGGGTTTTGCTCTTTCGTCTCAAATGTTTTGAGAATTCCTGTTTTCTCTCTCTTCCTCTTTACTCTCACCTTTGACATGTTAGGCCAGTTCGCATGACATGAGTGTGGTTAATAAGCCACAGTGGCTTGTTAACCACCCGGCATATGCTGGTCATGTGCCAGCCCTATTTGCATAATTCCCTCTGCTGGGCGTGGCTTCTCATGTTGTCCAAACCTGGCAAGGGTGGTTTGTTGGGGTGGTTAACAGGCCACCCAGAATCCATGGCCTGTTGTAGGGTTGTAGAGTGATTTGTTAACCACCCAACAAGCTACCCTTGCCAGGTTCAGATGACACAAGAAGGTGCAACAGGGGGCTTGAATCGGCCAGCTGGCACCCATGGAAGCCACAGCCCACCATGGCTTAAATAATCATGTGAACTAGGTCATTGCTGGGTAGAAAATGCAGTTTGAAGACTAGGCAAGCTTATGCTTTACCGTAAAAGAAATGTATTAAATTTGGGTGCTTCGAACTGCAGTCAATGCGATTTTTTTTTCTATTACATTGATATAGTTGTCATTCCTTATTCTTGTGTAAGACATATTGATTTAGAGAAGCTGAGCTCAGGAGAAACTAAGTCTGCAACATCTGTTTGCAAGGTTTGAGTTGGAACTTCAGTCTTGAACTTTTGCAGCCCTGGAAGCTTGTTGTGAAGTTTGACCTACTCTGCTGAGACTTAGTGGCAAGAGGTTATAGGTCCTGCTATTTGCATTGTGGGGTGTCAACTTGCTGAGCCTGTGATGGGGACAGTGGAAACCCAGCATTGCTCCTACCTTCCATTCCTCTCCTCCCACTTGGGGTCAGACTAATGGACATGCAGGAAATTAGAATAAGACACTAAAGTCAGAAAAGGTTTTCATCAGTGTTTTGCTAGAGGGCCAAATCAATGACATTTCAAGCCCACTTTTCCAGAGGCCTTAAAATTTTAAGAGTGGTTTCATAGCACCTGTACAATTAAAACTATCCCTTGATATGTGGAGTGACTACAGGCAGCTTCTTACTTTACATTTGTTACTAAGTTACAGGCATTCAAATACCAAAAAAATCACCTTGCATCAATTGGGAATGGCTCACATAGATTTAAATCCCAACTTTTCTCGGAAAAAAACAGAAGAGAGGACTTGATGGTTGCTAATTCTGTTTATTTTACTAGGCACAGGGACCTTTTATGTGCATCATTCTCAACTGACACAAGGGGCATATAAATAAACACTGAAAAGGTGTTCTGCTGCTGCAGTTTCCTTGCTGGGTTAACAGCGACAGAAATTGTGAATTCAGGCTGTGGAGTCATGACACTGGACTTGGTACATTTACTGCAGTATAAAGGTTGCAGCTTCCTAAGCTGCCCAGTCATCAAGGGGGGGAAAGAGAGCAAGTGGTTGTTATATGTTTTGTTGCATCACCTAATGCTCAAGATACTCTATGTGAGCATTTGAGTTACACAGAACAATTATTTGGAGGTATGTGTTAACAAAAGTAAAATAAAGATGTTATACACTTATGAGCGAAATGTGAACTCAGCAGGTGAATCTTCCTCAGTGGATCCAGAGTTGAAAATGCAGACTTTATTGATTAGATTATTTACTTCGCTGGAGAGATCATACTGCACAAGCCCTAGAAATAAGGTAGCAAGGAGTTTTCAGGAAGGGATAAAAAAAATTAGGCCCATGATATTGGTAACTTATTATTCGTATAAGAGCTCTATTTATGGTTATGAATGCGCTACAACAGGGTTAGGCAACTTTTTGGGCTGTGGGCACATTTGGCAATTTGGATAATTGTTCTGGGCACCACCATAAAAAAGGCTGCCAAGGTAGATGTGGCAAGGGACAAGTAATACTGAGTACAAGACAGAGGTGGGGTCTGAGCCCCAATACGGTAAACAACTCCTTTGAACCCACAGATTTCAGCAGCATCAGGAACCTATTTCACAGCAAAATGGTTGATCTTTTTTTTTCCAAGTGGGAGGGGTAGGGCACTTTGGAGGATGCCGAGAAATGTATCTAGGGGCACACTGGCACCTGTAGGCACCATGTTGCCTATTCCTGCTCTACAACAATCCCAAGGAATCGCAGTGATATTGAAGAGTTGTCACTGCTGGGATCTTCAGGGAATAACAGTGGGTGTCATTGTGTGATTGCAAAACCATGTGCTCGTGTGATTCTGGGAAATATGTTGGCATGTCTCAGGAGAGGAGCCAACTGGTAGCTGACATTTGTTACTGTGTGTCCTAGTGTACACGTGTATATAGACATGTATCTATACACGTGTGACCGACCGAGTCAGAAATATTAGGGTCTTTTGCAGTGGTGTGGTGCGCTCAGAGGCGATTATGCACCATACTTGGACAAAGTGGAGAAATTAGCTCGCAGACATTGACAAAGGTTAAGAGAGCTTCGGCTGTTGGGCGGTATAGAAACGAAACGCAATGCAATGCAATGCAATGCAATGAATGAATAAATAAATAAATAAAGTTAAGCTTGAAATATTCAGCTTTTACTGTACCACAGATATTTATAGAAAAGAAAGCACTGATTAATATGCTACCCTCTAGCACTGGATCAGCTGCTCCTTATAGCAGTGATGGAGCGAAAAGACGACGATGGGGAATTATGGTTTGCCAAAGAAGGAGCAGGGAGGACAGCAGGGAAAAGGCGAGGCAATACTTGGAGACCTAAGTACACTGGGGCACTTTGAGTTTCACTGGCACAAAGGGGCCATGCAAAGGAAAACATGGGCAAATTTAGAGCACTAATAGGAGACAGAGAAAGAAATAAAGTCAGAATTTAGCTATTTCAGAGGAAGGGGAACCGAAAGGGCTTCACCCTGGTTGGTCACAGTCCCTCGGAAACCTACAGCAAGCAATAGCTGTTTGGGCTTCTCGGGGTTTCTGAGTATGTGCTTAATGCCTGATTAAGATCTCTGCCTGTACGGGAATGAAGACCGCTGTATGGATAGCAGTCTTCAGTCCCACAGAGGCCAAGGTTGGTATAGGTGATGATGGGGAACTGAAGGCTGGCTAATCTGTTATTAGGAACCTGCCAGCCCCAGACAGTGTGGAATGCAGTTATAAAAATAGAATCTGGAATGGAGAGCAATGAAGCAATGCCTCTCCCTTGATCCCTGACTACCCCAAGGAAAATAACAAACAAAGGCAAGCAGGCAAGGATGGAAGCTAGCTAAATGTTGGGCTTGCTTGTCTTAAGATACAGAGTTTTTAAAAAGCAAACTAGCACAATGCCCTTGTCTCTTAGCTTGGCTACAGGAAGGGCAAACTACTGATCTTAAAGCCAATTGCCTTTAACAGTTCCATTGCTTGCTCCCGCTGTGAGGCACAGGCTCCCTGAATTCCAAGTGACACACGTGGGCCCACCACCCTAGTATCACGGCTATTCATCCAATGTGGAATTCCCTTGGGTGTCCAAGCAGTTATCCTAGCTTCTGGTCCAGTTGGGCAACACCACTGAAATGGACTCTGTCTAAATGCAGCAGTGGGCGCTTCATGGGGGTGGGGGTGAAGCTCTGAGTATACAAGATAGCAAGGTAGTGCAAGTAAGGAATAAAACTCTGACCCTGGAAATGTGAGTTTGTCCCCAGAACCCTAGTCCCCAAAGAGGAACTAGGGCAGTTATAGAGTTCAGCAAGGAGCACAAAGGAGAGAAATACTTTGGGTGTACTCAGGATGGGGTTAAACAAAGGACCCCATTTGGCTCTGGAGAATGAATAGAAGCCTTCCTTAGATTTCTGGCTTCTTGGCTGATTTTGGGCTGGTTGATTAGGCATGACTTGCATGGGAGATACAGGTAGACTTTCCCAGAACTCTGCGCCACAAGGAGTATCAGGTCAGGTGACACTTTAACCAGCTGATCTATTTGGAGGTGATGACACTTCAGGATTTGACCGTATTTCCCACAAAGCTTTAGACTGGCTAACTTGTAGGTTACCTCATGAGCTGCTTGGCTACGGAGGTGACTT
Organism: Heloderma suspectum; assembly: GCF_057233095.1. Classification (NCBI taxonomy): domain Eukaryota; kingdom Metazoa; phylum Chordata; class Lepidosauria; order Squamata; family Helodermatidae; genus Heloderma; species Heloderma suspectum. Next base: position 284,646,333 of record NC_139459.1, read on the forward strand.
GGAGGTGAAGAAGGCGTTTGCGTTTATCCAGGGTCCTCATTGTGTTTACTCACATAAAGGCAACTCCTATTGATTGAGTACAGTAGAAGATGCATAGGTCATTAACCTTAATCACAATAAAGGTAGGTAGCTATTATACGACCATCAGGATTCTTATGCTTCTAGCTGCCATAAGTCTCTTGCCCTTGTAGCCTTTCCCAGAACAAAAGACATCTTAAACATGAGGTTAGGCTGATGCCAAAAAAATACATGTGCAAAAGGCATCATGGTAACGCTTCTCAGTAACACATTAATAATTTCTTGTCATTGAGACTGGCACTCTGTTTCTGCCCATTTATCCTTGGTAAAGTTATTGTGAAAATATATTCCTTAGTTGAAGGATTTTTTAAAAATCTGTATATTCGTGAAGCCAGTTGAATCTCTTGAGAGTCACTGAGTCTTAGTTATAATAATTTTCACTTCATTTCTCTCACCTGTTTTATTAAATCTATCTATATGTTGTGGGAGTTGACTTCTGTCAGGATGGAGAATGCACTGAGTGAGTGCAAAACATACTAATTTTCTATGATTATAATGTTGTTTGTTTCCTTAGTAATTCAAGGGCAAAAAGAATCAACACTTCAGACACCTTCCCCACATTATGGAAACCAATATGTTAGTTTCTCTTTTGCTGTAAGCACACACTTCTCTATATACACCTATATACATTTTATACATTATAAACTATGCATCAAGCAACTAGGCTCTAATACTGTTCAGTACTGCTTAGTTGTTCAATACTGACTTCTGTTGAACCTTGGCTATTGAATTCAGGCTCCACACAGATGTTGGTAAGTTACAAAGCAATCCAGTGGTGGAGGTGGAGAGATTCCATGGTGGAGCAAACACCACATCCAAGCTCACCTGCCAGCTCACTGAGGCCGAGGTTGGGGGGGGCTTTTTTGCTTTCTCCCCCTCCACTTTCTTCTCCCGCTACCCAATTGACCACAATGGACAGGAATTAACTATGCCAGCTCCAGGGCTAGTGCAGTGACAAGTCCTGTTGGGAGAATGAGGGGGTCTCCCCTGACATGCCCCATTTTGGCCTTCGCCACCAGCAGAACACCAGCAATGGCAGGACTTTCCACTGTTTCATCCAGGGGAACCTCTGGCAGCGGATGTGCTGTCCCACCAGTAGGCATCTCTCTCTGCTAACAGAGTGGCACTTCCACCACATCGGGTGGCCACTCCCAGGAAGCATAGCATTGGACCCTTAACTGATTTATTTACACGGTTATACTAATCTCCCTCCCCTTCATGGATCACTGCCTTGTTGTGGTGAAGGGGCTTGTGTAACTCAGTGAAGCCATAAGCTATGCCGTGCAGGGCTACCCAAGACGGACAGGTCATGGCAGAGAGTTCTGACAAAATGTGGTCCACTGGAGAAGGAAATGGCAACCCACTCCAGTATTCTTGCCAAGAAAACCCCATGGAATGTATCACAAAGCTAAAAGATATGACGCCAGAAGATGAGTCCCTCAGGTCAGAAGGTGTCCAATACACTACTGGGGAAGAGCAGAGGGTATTTCCAAGTAGCGCCAGAAAGAGTGAAGCGGCTGGGCCAAAGCCGAAAGGACACTCAGCTGTGGATGTGTCTGGTGGTGAAAAGAAAATCCAATGCTGTAAAGAACAATATTGTTTAGGAACCTGGAATGTCAGATCAATGAATCAAGGTAAGCTGGAGGTGGTCAAACATGAGATGGCAAGATTGAACATCAACATCTTGGGAATCAGCGAACTAAAATTGACAAGCATGGGCGAATTTAATTCAGGTGACCATCATATCTACTCCTGTGGGCAAGAATCCCTTAGAAGAAATGGAGTAGCACTCATAGTCAACAAAAGGGTGGGAAAACCAGTACTGGGGTACAATCTTAAAAACAATAGAATGATCTCAGTATGAATCCAAGGCAAACCATTCAACATCACAGTAATACAAGTCTATGCCCCAACCACTGATGCTGAAGAAGCTGAGGTTGATCGGTTCTATGAAGACCTACAACACCTTCTAGAACTAACACCAAAAAAAGATGTCCTTTTCATCATAGGGGATTGGAATGCTAAAGTAGGAAGTCAGGAAATCACCAGGATAACAGGCAAGCATGGCCTTGGTGTACAAAATGAAGCAGGACAAAAGCTAATCGAGTTTTGCCAAGAGAACACGCTGATCATAGCAAACACTCTTTTCCAACAGCACAAGAGGCGACTCTACACATGGCCATCACCAGATGGTCAATATCGAAATCAGATTGATTATGTCCTTTGCAGCCAAAGATGGAGAAGCTCTATACAGTCAGTCAAAACAAGACCTGGAGCTGACTGTGGCTGAGATCATGAGCTTCTTGTTGCAAAATTTCGGCTTAAATTGAAGAACGTAGGGAAAACCACTAAACCATTCAGGTATGACCTAAATCATATCCCTTATGAATATACAGTGGAGGTGAGGAATAGATTTCAGGAATTAGACCTGATAGACAGAGTGCCTGAGGAACTATGGACGGAGGTCCGTAACATTGTTCAGGAGGCAGCAACGAAATCCATCCCAAAGAAAAAGAAATGCAAGAAAGCCAAGTGGCTGTCTGATGAGGCTTTGCAAGTAGCTCACGAAAGAAGGGAAGTGAAAAGCAAGGGAGAAAGGGGAAGATATACCCAACTGAATGCAGAGTTCCAGAGAATAGCAAGGAGAGACAAGAAGGCCTTCTTAAATGAACAATGCAAAGAAATCGAGGAAAACAACAGAATGGGAAAGACTAGAGATCTCTTCAAGATAATCGGAGATCTCAAGGGAAAGTTTTGTGCAAAGACGGGCATGATAAAGGATAAAGAAGGCAGGGACTTAACAGAAGCAGATGAGATTAAGGAGACGTGGAAAGAATACACAGAAGAACTATACAGGAAAGATCTTAATGTCCCTGGTAGCCATGATAGTGCCGTCACTGAACTTGAGCTGGACATCCTAGAGATTGAAGTCAAGTGGGCCTTAGGAAGCATTAGTAACAACAAAGCTAGCGGAGATGACAGTATTCCAGCTGAGCTATTTAAAATCCTAAAAGATGATGCTGTTAAAGTGCTGCACTCAATATGCCAACAAATTTGGAACACTCAACAGTGGCCACAAGACTGGAAAAGGTCAGTTTACATTCCAATTCCAAAGAAGGGCAATGCCAAAGAGTGTTCAAACTACCGTACAATTGTGCTCATTTCACATGCCAGCAAGGTGATGCTCAAAATCCTACAAGCTAGGCTTCAGCAGTATGCGAACTGAGAACTACCGGAAGTACTAGCTGGGTTTCGAAGAGGCAGAGAAACTAGAGATCAAATCGCCAACTTTTGCTGGATAATGGAGAAAGCAAGAGAATTCCAGAAAAACATCTATTTCTGCTTCATTGACTACGCTAAAGCCTTTGACTGTGTGGATCACAACAAACTGTGGCAAATTCTGAAAGTGATGGGAGTACCAGACCACCTTACCTGTCTCCTGAGAAACCTGTACGAGGGTCAAGAAGCAACAGTAAGAACCAGACATGGAACAACCGATTGGTTCAAAATTGGGAAAGGAGCACGACAAGGCTGCATATTGTCGCCCTGCTTATTTAATTTATATGCAGAGTACATCATGAGAAACGCCGGGTTGGATGAATCACAGGTCTGAATTATGATTGCTGGGAGAATTATCAACAACCTCAGATACGCAGATGATACCACCCTAATGGCAGAAGGCGAAGAGGAGCTCAAGAGCCTCTTGTTGAGGGTGAAAGAGGAGAGTGCAAAAGCTGGTTTGAAACTCAACATTAAAAAAACGAAGATCATGGCATCTGGCCCCATCACTTCCTGGCATATAGAAGGGGCAAAAATGGAAGCAGTGACACATTTTATTTTCTTGGGCTCCAAGATCACAACAGACGGTGACTGTAGCCATGAAATTAAAAGACGCTTGCTCCTTGGGAGGAAAGCTATGGCACACCTAGACAGCATAGTAAGAAGCAGAGACATCACCTTGCCGACAAAGGTCCGTCTAATCAAAGCTATGGTTTTCCCAGTAGTAACGTATGGCTGTGAGAGCCGGACTATAAGGAGGCTGAGCGCCGAAGAATTGATGCTTTCGAACTGTGGTGCTGGAGAAGATTCTTACAAGTCCCCTGGACTGCAAGGAGGTCAAATCAGTCCATCCTAAAAGAAATCAACCCTGAGTACTCATTGGAAGGACAGATACTGTCATACTGAAGCTGAAGCTCAAATATTTTGGCCACCTAATGCGAAGAGAAAACTCCCTGGAAAAGACCCTGATGCTGGGAAAGATTGAAGGCAAAAGGAGAAGGGGATGGCAGAGGATGAGATGGCTAGATAGCATCACTGATGCAATGAATATGGACTTGAGCACGCTCCGGGAGAGAGCGCAGGACAGGAAGGCCTGGCGTGCTATGGTCCATGGGGTCACGAAGAGTCGGACACGACTGAATGACTGAACAACAATGGAAAGGCCCATGACATTTTCACAGGCAGGGTGATGGTGGCAGGGAGTAAAAAGGCACTCCCTGCAACACCCCCTTGCTTCATTTCTGGCTGTCTATCAAAGAGATCTGCAAGAAATGAGTTGCAAAGTTAGGGGTTGAGGGAGGAAGCTGAAATGGGGAGTGAATACAGATGCTTAACCCCTTAATCCAGTCTTGCAAATAAGCCCATGAAAGCAACACACCTGCCATTTCTTTATACTGGCCTGCCCCAGCAGTCAGCATGAATGCGGGCTATTAGGCTTTTAGCAGGCAGTAAAAAAACAATTGTATTTTACCAAGCAGACTGGTGGAGGAGGAAGGAATGGGATGATTGACAGGTAGACATAAGCCCCTTCCTTATGTTAATTTTGTGAAGGGGCTCCACATGATTAAATGGGGAGTGGGGCCACGTTGCTCCCTGCTCCTGCTCTGTGATGTCTAGATATAGAGCATGGACAGCCAAAAGGGGAGTCCTCTGCACCTAAAACTGTATGGGTGTGTAGACTTCCATGGGGGCAGGAACGCTGCAGGAGCAGAAGAAGCTGCATGATCTCGGTGGCAGGGCCAGCAGCATGGCCCCACTGCCCCTTGAACCGCATGGAGTAAGGGTGGGTGAACAAGCAATTTTCTCAATTGCTCAGATTTTCCAAATGCCAATTTGAAGCTGGCCTTGCCTCATTTCCTGTATTCATTTATATGCTTTTCTTGTTTCAGTCAAACAGGAAAAGTGCACATTTCAAATGGGGAAAATGCACATTTTCAAAAGCACACACCCAAAATTTTTCTTGTAACACACACTTCAATACCAGTGGGACTGTGTTTTTAACCTGCAGTGAGTAAGGGCCAGGCACAGGCTACTCTAGAAATATCAGAAAGGTAGACACAAAAAGGCAAACAAACTATGGAAGGGCAAGACTCTCTCCAGTGGGAGTGACCTGCAAGGTGTGTGCCATGTTTGTTTTCTTGCCTGAGAAGAACATGGCCTACACCTGCAACAAGTGCAAGTTGATCACGCTGCTGGAAGAAAAGGTAAGTGGACTGGAGCGGCAACTGTCGACCCTCGGGGGAATAAGAGAACATGAAGAGTTCTTGGACAGAATGGTGGAACTACAGCAGCAAAGCCAAGTACAGAACAGGAGCTAGAAGAGCAACAGCAAGTGGAGGCAGAAGAGGGAAATGCTGAGGTGAGGAAAAATAGAGTAGAGGATACTTCTTGGAAAAGGGTGACAGTTAGGAGCAGAAGAACTAGAAGACACTCAGCACCAGTGGAGGCAGTGGAACTAGGGAACCATTTCCAGGTACCTGAGGATGGGACTAGAGGACAGCCTGCAGAGGAAGAATTACAGGGGAACCTGCATGAGAGCAAGCAAGAGGCTGAAGGTCAGTCAAGCAGAGGTGATGAAACTAAGGCCTACAACAAGAAGAAGAGAAGAGTAGTAGTAGTGGGAGACTCCTTGCTGCGTGGGATCGAAACCCAAGTATCTCGCAAAGACCCGTGGACTCGCCAGGTATGCTGTCTCCCAGGAGGACGGATTAGAGACATGACTGAAGGGTTGCCTTCACTCATAAAGCCCACTGATAGGTATCTCTTTCTTCTCATCCATGTGGGAACAAATGATACCGCCAAGCGGAGCTACGAAGAAATCACATCAGACTTTGAAGCTTTGGGAAGGAAACTCAAGAACTTTGGGGCCCAGATAGTTTTCTTATCCATCATTCCAGTAGTTAGAAGAGGGATAGAAAGGGAAAGAAAAATACTCCGTGTGATGGCTGGCTATGAAGGTGGTACCAATGAGAGAGATTTGGATTCTGGGACCACGGGCTATATTTCCTGGAACATGGACTGTTGGCAAGGGACGGGTTGCACCTCACAAAGGCTGGGAAGAATGTGTTTGGCCAGAGCATGAAGAACTTTATCAGGAGGGCTTTAAACTGAATGCTACGGGGAAGGGAGATGTAAAGTTGGGGGTAACAATGGACGAAGGCTCATCCACCACAACGGAGAGAACAGCTGTAGTAGCGCCCAATAATAGTCTTCACAAACATGTAGGAAGAAAACCAGACCATGAAGCACATGGTCTTCGATGTCTATCTACTAATGCCCAGAGTATGGGAAACAAACAGAACGAACTTGAACTCTTAATACAGGAGGGAAATTATGACTTGATAGGTGTAACTGAGACTTGGTGGGATGACTCCCATGACTGGAATTCAGCAATTGAAGGATAATTGTTCAACAAGAACAGGAGGAACAGAAAGGGAGGTGGGGTTGCACTATATGTGAAAAATACATATCTCTGCACAGAAATACAGGCGGATGAGCTTGGTAGCCCCATCGAGAGTATCTGGGTTAAAATAAACGGAGCAAAGAATAAAAGGAACCTGGTGGTCGGAGTCTACTACCAGCCACCCAATCAAGGAGAAGATGAGGATGAAACTTTTGCAAAGCAAATACCCAATGTTTCAAGGAAGCATGATGTAGTAGTAATGGGGGACTTCAATTTCCCCGATATTTGTTGGGAGACAAATTCTGCAAAACACAGCCCCTCCAGGAAATTCCTGACTTGTGTGGCAGATAACTTCCTCCTACAGAAAGTAGAGGAAGGAACTAGAGGATTGGCTATCCTTGACTTGATCCTAACCAACAGAGATAACTTAGAGGATAAAGAAGCAGTTACAGGAACTCTGGGGGAAAACAACCATGTTATACTTGAGTTCTTGGTTCTAAAGGAAGCAAAAGCCAAGAGTAGCCAAATGCGTACCCTGGATTTTCGGAAAGCTGATTTTAATAAACTCAGAACAATGATAAGTAAAGTCCCTTGGCAAGCGACTCTAATGAGAAAAGATGTCCAAGATGGGTGGGAGTTTTTAAAAAAGGAAATTCTCAAGGCACAATTACAAACAATTCCAACAAGAAGAAAAGGTGGAAGACAACAGAAGAAGCCAATGTGACTTCACAAAAAGCTTAGAGATGACCTGACTCATCAAAAAAGTACACATATAGGAAGTGGAAGGAAGGACAAGCAACAAAAGAAGAGTACAGGCAGGTAGCACAGAATTGCAGGGAATTCTGTCAATTTAGTCAGGAAGGCTAAAGCTGAGAACGAGCTGAGGTTAGCAAGGGATGCTAAAAGCAACAAAAAGGCTTTCTTCAGCTACGTGCATAGTAAAAGACAGAGGAAAGAACTGGTGGTTCACCTATTAAATAAGGATGGCAAAATGATAATAGATGACAAAGAAAAGGCAAAAGTGCTCAATTCCTACTTTGGCTCAGTCTTCTCCCAAAAGAGGGTCTATGACCCCCCTGGCAAAGGCAAAGTACAGGTTAAAGGGGCAGGATTGCAACTTGAGATCGATACGCATATGGTCCAGGAACACCTAATTACTTTGAATGAGTTCAAATCTCCAGGGCCAGATGAACTGCATCCTAGAGTAATGAACTGGCAGAAGAACTCTCAGAGCCACTGTCTATTATCTTTGAGAAATCATGGAGGATGGGTGAAGTGCCAGATGACTGGAGAAGGACTAATGTTGTCCCTATCTTCAAAAAGGAGAAGGAGCCTGGGGGAAGGAGGACCAGCCAGCAGCTGCACCAGGTGGATCCTGAGCCTGCTTCTGCCCTCCGGCAAACAGGTACTTAAGGCGGGGCTGCCAGAGGCTGCTCGGGAAGGAGCACTTAGCATCACACTTGGAGTCGCATGGAACAGGACCTGAAGACCCACCCACCTGCCTCTCCAGAGACACCAGCAGCCACAGATACCAGCAGCAAATAGCAGCAGCAGAGGGCAGCAGCTCTAAAGATGAGGGAGAAAGGGGCAAACGTGGAATTTATCTGCTCCTTTTTAGCTGCTGTTCTCTTTTATCTCTTTTATCTTTTATATTCTTTTACACTGTTGAACATTTTTATATCCTAACATTTTAATATGTGCCTGGGAGGACTATTGAGCAACTCAGGGGGTCGGGGAGGTGCCACTATAACTGTGGTCACGGGTAGGGGGAGGTATGGCATTGGGGGATTAATAGGTCAGCTGAGGAGAAGAGGGGCTAGACACCTTACAGCTGTCCCCTCTTCTGGTTCTTCCCCCAACCTGATGGTTCCTGGCAGCCTTACCAGTCTGCCCTCGGGTCTGGTGGTGTTGCTGCTGAATGCCAGGTCGGCCCAAAATAAAATCTCCCTCATCCATGATTTGATTGTGGATGAGGGGGCTGACCTGGTATGTATTACTGAGACCTGGGTGGGGGAACTGGGAGGGGTCACTCTCTCCCAGCTGTGCCCTCCTGGGTACTCGGTGCAGCACCAACACTGACTTGAGGGTCGGGGAGGGGGGGTTGCCGTGGTCTATAGGAATTCAATCTCTCTCTCCAGGCTTCCTGCTCATTCGAGTGCAGATCTTGAGTGCTTGTTATTTGTGTTGGGTACCCGGGACAGATTAGGGATTCTGTTGGTGTACCGCCCACCCTGCTACCCTTCAGACTCCCTGCCTGAGCTGACGGAGGTGGTCTCGTACTTGGTGTTGAGGACCCCTAGGATGATGGTCCTGGGGGATCTCAACTTCCATGCCAAGGCTGCTGTATCCGGGGCGGCTCAGGACTTCATGGCCGCCATGACAACCATGGGGCTGTCCCAACATGTCATCGGCCCAACGCATATAAAGGGACACACGCTTGATCTGATTTTCTCGACTGGGCAGGAGGATGGTGATCCGAAAGTGGAGGAATTAACATCTGTCCCTTTGTCATGGTCAGATCACTTCCTGCTGAGGTTTAGACTCCTGGCAGCCTTCCCCCTCTGCAAGGGTGGGGGACCTATTAAAATGGTCCGCCCCCGGAGATTAATGGATTCTGATGGATTCCAGAGGGCTCTGGGGGATTTTTCTGCTGGTATGGCTGGTGCTCCTGTCGAAGCCCAGGTCGCTCTGTGGAATGCAGAGATGACTCAAGCGGTTGACACAATCGCGCCCAAGCACCCTCTCCCTCTGAGCAGAGCCCGGCCAGCTCCTTGGTATACACCTGAGCTGAGGGCAATGAAGCAAGAGGGGAGACGGCTAGAATGCAGGTGGAGGAAAACTCGTGCTGAGTCTGACCGAACACAGGTAAGAGCCCACTATCAAGCCTACTCTGTGGTGGTGAGGGTGGCAAAGAGACAGTTCTTTTCCACCAGCATTGCATCTTCTCAGTGTCGTCCAGCGGAGATTTTCCGAGTGGTTCGCAGCCTGTTACATTCTGGGCCAGGGCGAGAGATGGTGGAACCCTCAGTGGCACGCTGTGACGAGTTTGCACGGCACTTTGAAGATAAAGTCACTCAGATTCGTCATGAATTGGACACCACCATTAATGCAGTTCCATTGGTAGAGGCGTTCAGACCACCGTCTGGTCCAGTTTTATTGGATGAGTTTCAGTTACTGAGGCCTGAGGATGCGGACAAGGTGCTTGGCCAAGTCCGATTGGCCACTTGTGTGTTTGACCCTTGCCCTTCATGGCTTATTAAATCAAACAAGGAGGGGATGTCTGGTTGGGTCCAGGAGGTTGTAAATTCCTCCTTGAGAGAGGAAGTGGTGCCTGCCGCTTTAAAAGAGGTGGTAATTAGACCACTCCTGAAAAAGCCTAAACTGGACCCAGAGGATGTTAATAATTATAGGCCAGTGGCCAACATCCCCTTCCTGGGCAAGGTGCTTGAGAGGGTGGTTGTAGGACAGCTCCAGGCACTGTTGAATGAAATGGATTATCTAGATCCATTTCAATCGGGCTTCAGGCCTGCTTTTGGAATGGAAACTGCCTTGGTCGCCCTGTGGGATGACCTCTGCCGGGAGAGGGACAGGGGGAGTGCGACCCTGTTGATTCTTCTGGACCTCTCAGTGGCTTTCGATACCATCAACCATGGTATCCTTCTGGATAGGTTGTCTGGGTTGGGAGTTGGAGGCACTGTACTACAGTGGTTCCGCTCCTACTTGGATGGCCGATTCCGGAAGATGGTGCTGGGGGATTATTGCTCTGTGCCATGGCAATTGTGCCATGGGGTTCCACAGGGCTCTATTTTATCCCCCATGCTGTTTAACATCTACATGAAACCGCTGGGGGAGGTTATCCGGAGGTGTGGGCTGAGGTGCCATCAATATGCGGATGACACCCAGCTCTACCTCTCTTTCTCATCAAACCCAGGTGAGGCAGTGGCTGTTCTGAATCAGTGCCTGGGCACGGTAATGGACTGGATGAGGGCCAATAAACTGAAACTCAATCCAGACAAGACGGAGGTACTGATAGTGGATGGTTCGTCTACCCGGCTAGGTGATATTCAACCTGTTCTGGAGGGGGTTGCACTCCCCCTAAAGGATCACGTTTGTAGTTTGGGGGTGCTCTTGGATCCAGAACTGTCACTTGAGGCACAGGTGAACTCAGTGGCACGGAGCACTTTTTATCACCTTAGGCTGGTATCCCAACTATGCCCTTATCTGGACAGAGATAGCCTAGCTACAGTTATCCATGCTCTGATAACTTCTCGTCTGGACTACTGCAATGCGTTATACATGGGGCTGCCTTTGAAAACGTTCCGGAAACTTCAGCTGGTCCAAAATAGGGCAGCAAGATTGTTAACAGGGACTGGCCTGCGAGCTGATATTACGCCAGTACTTTTTCAGCTGCACTGGCTGCCAGTCCATTTCCGGGCCCGATTCAAAGTGCTGGTATTAACATTTAAAGCCCTTAACAGCTTGGGGCCACGTTACCTGAAGGATCGCCACCTCCCATATGTGCCTGCCCGGACCTTAAGATCATCCTCAGCGGCCCTTCTCCATGAGCCTATGACAAAGGAAGTGAGGCAGGTGGCTACTAGGAGGAGGGCTTTTTCTGCTGTGGCACCCCGGCTCTGGAATGAGCTGGCACCTACATTGTATTCCTTTCGGCGCCAGGTGAAGACCTTTTTATTTTCCCAGGCATTTTAGCATTTTAGCTTTCTAAACTTTTAGCTTTGCTGTTTTAAATTTGTATTTTAAACTCCTGCACTGCTACTAGGTTTTATTGTGGTTGTATTGTTATATTGTGGTTTTAATGTTCTGTATATTTTAAATTGTTTTATTGTGTGCTGTTTGGTTTTAATTTTTGTGAACCGCCCAGAGAGCTTCGACTATTGGGCGGTGTAGAAATGAAATGAAATAAATAAATAAATAAAAAGGGTAAAAAGGAGGAACCTGGGAACTACAGACCAGGCAGTCTGACATCAATCCCTGGGAAAATTGTGGAGCAGATTATAAAGCAATCCATCTGGAAGCACCTTGAAAACAATGCAGTGATTACTCGAAGCCAACATGGATTTGTCAAGAACAAATCCTGCCAGATGAATCTGATCTCATTTTTTGCTCAAGTAACCTCCCTTGTAGACCGTGGGAATGCTGTGGACATAATATACCTCAACTTCAGCAAAGCTTTCGACGAAGTACCCCATGATATCCTGATGAGCAAACTAGCTCAAAGTGGGCTAGATGAAACAATGATCTGGTGGATCCACAGTTGGCTACAGAATTGGACTCAAAGAGTGCTTATCAATGGGATCTTCTCAAACTGGGGAGAGGTAACGAGCGGGGTACTGCAGGGCTCAGTCCTGGGCCCAGTGCTCTTCAACAGTTTTATTAATGACTTGGAGGAGGAGGCGCAGGGAATGCTGATCACATTTGCAGATGACACAACATTGGGCGGGATAGCTAACACTTTGGAAGACAGAAACAAAATTCAAAGTGATCTGGATAGACTGGACTGCTGGGCAGAAAACAACAGAATGACATTTAATAGGGATAAATGCCAAGTTCTGCACCTAGGAAAAAGAAACCAAATGCACAGTTACAAGATGGGGGGTATTTGGCTCAACAACACTATAAGCGAGAAGGATCTTGGAATTGTTGTCGATCACAAGCTGAATATGAGCCAACCATGAGATGTGGCTGCAAAAAAGGCAAATGCTATTTTGGGCTGCATTAATAGAAGCATAGCTTCCAAATCCCAGGAAGTAGTAGTTCCCCTCTACTCAGCACTGGTTAGACCTCATCTGGAGTACCATGTCCAGTTCTGGGCACTGCACTTTAGGAAGGATGCAGACAAGCTGGAGAGGTTTCAGAGGAGGGCAACAAAGATGATCAGGGGACTGGAAACAAAGCTCTATGAAGAGAGACTGAAAGAACTGGGCATGTTTAGCCTTGAGAAGAGAAGACTGAGGGGAGATGTGATAGTGCTCTTCAAGTACTTGAAAGGTTGTCACAGAGAGGAAGGCCAGGATCTCTTCTCCATCATCCCAGAGTGCAGGATATGGAATCATGGGCTCAAGTTACAGGAAGCCAGATTCCGGCTGAACATCAGGAGAAACTTCCTGACTGTTAGAGCAATACGACAATGGAACCAATGACCTAAGGAGGTAGTGGGCTCTCCCACACTGGAGGCGTTCAAGATGAGGCTGGACAGCCATCTGTCAGGGATGCTCTGACTTGGATTCCTGCATTGAGCAGGGGGTTGGACTTGATGGTCTTGTAGGCCCCTTCCAACCCCACTATTCTATGATTCTATTAAATGCATACTTTTCCCCCATAGAGCAGAGCGTAAAAATGCATATTTTGTTGCACGCAAATGCAAATTCGGGAATTTGCGAACATTTTCAGAGAACATGCTCTTCTGCTCCCACTGGCGATTGCACTCATGGTACACGCACATGATTTGCAAATATTAACGAAATTCTTATACATCCCTAGTGCAGAATCCCCTTGTGAGATTTGTGTGTGAAGCGAGCTAGAGTGATCTCAAGGTTTAAGGTTGGTTTAGCAATGTATAACTCTTGCCCACAGATTATGGAAGCCATCAGCTGAAATAATTCCTCAGGCACATACATACACAATACAAACACAAGGAAACTGAAGAATTTTGAGGCAACTAGTGGGAGGAAAAGTTAGGCACTAGGGACTCCTCAAATTCATGGCTAATGTGATTTTGCCCTATTTCATTCTGGTTGGCCTATACAATTTTGGAAAGTTTATTGATAGATCACATACTACTAGTGTGTTCTTCTGCCAGCTAGAAGCATGACCTGCACTTGGTTAGTTAGTACATGTGTGAATACGCGCATATCAACCCCCCAGACCCGCCCTTATCTCAGAGGCTGCTGCACTGGTGTTCATTTTTCTCTCTCTAGGTCCAGACTACCACTATGTGTATCTCAGTTAGCCTCAGCGGCACTGTGGTCCTTGGTTGCCTCTTTACACCCAAGCTGCATATCATCCTCTTCCAGCCCCAGAAGAATGTCGCTAGCCATCGTGTGTCCACCAATCGTTTCAGTGTGACAGCTGCAGGCTCCAGCCACTCCCATGGTAAGCGGCAATCTTCCTAAGCAATACTCACTGTGTTATATCATTCTCAAAGTGATTGACAGCACATTCCAGTCATTAAATGAGTCTGCCTACAGTAGGAGTTTGCTCTGGGCCATGATGAGCTGAGGTTTCTTTAGCCAGCTAGTTTAATCCAAAGTGTCTGCATTAAACATCTTTGATATGCAACTAGAAATTGTGTGGGCCAAGGTGTACTGTTTTGAAGAGGAGCAAATGTTCCCAGTAAAGTACAAAAATAAGTGATGATAGCCATCAAAGTCAATTTTGTTAGTCAGTGGCTACACGGTTTAGCATTATGAGGACAACCTACAGCTAGCCTTAGGCTTGTGTACTGCCCCGTCCCCTGCCTCTTCTGGTGGGGATGCAAGGAGTCCAGAAGCTTTCACTTCCATTTTAGACTAACTGCAGCTTGTTGTGACATCCAGACCTGGGCAAACCATGGTTATATAACCATGGTTAATAGAAACAAGCCTGTCTCAAACCACAGTTTACAAAGTTGGCTTGTTTTCACTTGCCATAGTTAAGATTAATGACAGTTTGGGTTCAGATAAGAGACAAAATTGTAGCAAATCTGAAATAGAAGTGGAAGCTTCCATTTTCCTCCACCTGGCCATGCCAGAGGAGGAAAGGGAAGGAGAACACAGGTCCAAGGCTCACTGCGACTGGTCCTTGTAAACTAAACCGTGGTTTAGTGTTAAGTGCGAACTGGGCCATTGTGATTGCCATATGTTGGGAAGGCTTACCTCAAAATGTGCTTTCCCTTGCCTTTCCTCCTCCTACCTGTTTTCATTTTCACAGGTGGTCAAGCTTGTTAACATCTAGTTAACAAACCTCTCCATTGTGTCTAGAATTCTCTCCAGCAGGGGCCAACCAGATCCACTGAGGAACACACAGGCAGTGCATGATGCCAGGTCACTTCATGAAATTATTAAGGGTAAAGGCAGAGCTGTGTGTATTGGAGGAGGAGGAGGAGATCAAAATTCTAGATCAGCTTTCCCCAACTTGATGTCCTCCAGATATTTTGGATGGCGGCTCCCAGCATTCCTCAGCAGTGGGCATGCTGGCTAGGGTTGATGGGAGTTGAAGTTGAAAACATCTGGAAGGCACTGGGTTGGGCAAGGCTGCATTAGAGCTTGAGATGACTCTGAACACAGGAGATGGTTGGCAGCCCAGCTGTGATGAATGAGAACTCAGCCCCATAAGATGAAGTGGGTGATGGTGGTTTGCAGACAGTACAGTTTGGGACATGGCAAGTGTGGGGATCTTAACTGTTACAGTTCTTTGAAATCCCCCTATTCTCTGTCCCACAGGTTCATCTTCTCAATATGTCCCAACAGTGTGTAATGGCCGTGAAGTGGTGGACTCCACAACGTCATCCTTGTGAATGCCCCTGTGTTCTCTGTCAGTGAGTGTGTTTTGCCTCCGTGCCCACTCCCTATGAACACATGCCTTTTTCTTTCCCACAGGGCCTTTTGTTTCCTTTAAAAAAAAAAACTGTTTCCCAGGCCCACTTGTTGGCTAAGCTTTTTCCAAGGAAAAGAAATAGGCACATAAGAACTGAGACCAAACCTTTACCCCCAAAGTCCAGCACCAGCTCAGAGATGTAGGAGAACATTGGAAACTGAGAGTGTATCTGTAAAGTGGCCCATTACAGTATGGATATAGGATTGAACAAAATGCATTCCCTATCTGATGACCTGGGCAACAAGACAATATTCTATAAAGAATCTATACATGTATTCATCTTCCTCCTTCTCTCCCACACTTGAAAAAGAATGACAAAGCTTTTTGTGCCATTCCATATCCCCTCAAACTTTTCCTCAACACACAATACTTCTGCTATTAGAAGAAGGGGGAGGATCAATAGTCACAAATTTGGAAAGAATAACAAAGAATCCACGGTGCTATGGACTGAAGAGACAGGGTGGAATCTCCTCACTTTAAAAAACCTGGTGGCACACACAGATACGTGCAACAACTTGAAACATATATAGGTGTATTCTTATGCCTGCCTGTTGTTTTGCAAGCTTAGCCCCTGAGAGAAGCTTCCTGAAATGAAGGAACGAACAACTCTATGGCAGTATCCAAGAAGGAAAGCAGAACCACACCTGGTTTTTAACCTCACAGAATGATGAGTTACATGCTGCTCTGCGGAAAAGAGCAGATGAGGATAGGAAAAAGAAACTGAAAATTCCAGCATTAGCCCTAATAACAACAGAAGGAGCCAGACACTGAAAAATCCCCCTATTTTTTGCTGTAGGAGGGGATTGTTGGCAATAACAGCAGAACAAGCAAAGAATCACTTGTTTGCCCAGCAAGAAGATGCTTCAATGCCTCCAGGGTGATGCAAGAATTTGAACCAATGTCCCAGAAGGGTTTCTGTGTCTCCAGACTATTGAGAATGTAGAAAGAAGGAGGTGACCTCTGGTAATCAGAAGGTAATCTGGAGTGAAAGCTCATGACAGAACAGCCAATGAAATGTAGCATAGTGAGGTGATTTCTTTACATGATGAAGCTAAATGGAGCGTGACAAGACATGTTGCCAACATACACTCACGAGTTTCTCTATTTCCCAATAGTTTACTGGGATTAATCTGCGGAAAGGTTAGGGCCTTGTTCTGGAACTAGGAAGAGAACTTTATCTATAGAGATGTACTTCACGCTTGGGCCATTTGAGTAGCCAAGCGGTGGACAGAGTGCTGCCACCGCTTCACTGGAATAGAATTAAGGGAACGGGAGGAGAATACCCTTCTGTCATGGAGGGTATATCCACTGCTTCCCTTTTGCACTGAAGTTTCGTAGGAGTTACTGACCACCATCATTCTCACCTCTGCATTTTACTACAGCTACCTGCAATTTCTAAACCTGCTTCTTTGCCCCCTGACACAGAGGAGAAGCTCTTGAGTGTGCCAGCTCCCTAACCAGGAAGGTGTATGGTAGACACCAAAAGGCTTCTAGTGTCCAAAGAAAGAGGCAGAGCTATAGAGTAATTAATATCCACCAGGAAAGGATCTAGCAGGGAGATGCACCCACTTCCCTGAAGATGCTTGAGCTCTTATCCATGTGTATAGTTCTTCTGTTCTCAGCTCTCCCCTACAGCTGCTGTTTATTCTTCCAAGCTCCCTGCATTGGCAGAAGGCTGAAACTGTCGATATCATGATTCACTTCACAGAAATGCTTCCCCCTGCCTCTATCAGCATTCCTGTGCTTCCTCCACCCACCAATAGACCTGTCATTTCAAGCCTGCCATAGCCGGGTTTATGCCTAGAGCGGCTAAACTGACTACCCATGTAACTCCAAATGGAGTCCTCCTACAACCTCACTCCTACTAGTATCTCCGAGGGCCTTCCTGTACCTCTGTACAGGGCTTTAAAGGTTTAGTGATGATGCACATAAGTCAAAGAGCAGCACCACAACCACCTTCCTTATTGTAAAGGCAGGAGGGTTTTGTTCTGGAAGATTCTACTTGTCAATACCAGTCGCAGAGCTCTTGAAGGAGACTCATAGCCAGACTCCTTGCTTGACAAATAAAGCTGGAGGACTTCAGTGGAAACCCTTCAGGCCTAAGTATATACGGTGCTGAACACTTTGGTGCAAACCCACTGAGTCAGTTACCAGCTACTCAAGCTGTTATCTGTTACTGTTACTTATAAGCAGCTCCAATAAAGTGTACAGTCTACAGGTAGCTTACACTGCATTGCCAAATTGAGGCACTAAACTGTTTACCGTGGCTCTTGAAACCTTTCTAAACCTCATTGCCAACAATGGGAAATGCTTTGAGATATACCAAACTACTTGGGGCCGGGGCAAAATCTACAGTCTAACAGTCTCCAGCAGAAACAGTAAGTGTTTGTAACTGAGATGTTGGTTTGAGTTTAAAAAGAAAAAAGCCTCCCTCGGATGGTTGCTTAGAAGCAGCAAATCCCAAATGTGAAGTGTGTGTGTGTGTGTGTGTGTGTGTGTAGGGAGTGAAGTGGTTTCACAGTCTTCTATATACCTTAAGAAATTGCAAAGCAGACTACTCTCTCCTCTACATTGTCAGCATGAGAAATGCTGTGTGTTTGATTTCAAGACAAGGAGATGATGAAAGGAAAAGTAATGAGGAAGAAGTTCACTTCATGTTCACCTTGGCCTGGAAAGGCACCCTAAACCTGTCCGGTTGGAAAGCGGAGGCATGATTTCAGAACTACTCGCACCATCACAGACAAGCATTGCTAGCATGGCAAAACGCTTGGCAAGGATGAAGACACCTCTTGGCAGCTCTGAGCTGGCTAGGGCTCGTGTGGAATGAATCTGGAAACCAAGATGGCAGCACTGACTCTGGGAGGCCAGGGGGAGGGCAATTCCTTAATGGGTCCGAGGCCCCTGCAACTGCCTGCTCCACCAGTCTGTGGCACCAGCTATGGTTCCCAACTTCTGCTTCTTTACAATAAAGACAGCCAGTTTTAATATCGCAGTGCTTGCTCTGTTTAATTTAGAATAATCGAGTCCTGATGCCCATCTTCTTTTGTTGGGAAGGTGAGATAACAAACCAGGAAGGAGTATTAGAAAACAATGAAAAAAGATACTGTTAACCAAGCAGTTTCAAATGCTGTGCTTTTTTGTTATACACCTCTGTTTAACTCCAGTGCTCGACAATCACTTGGGAGGAAGCTTCTCTCTGTGAATGGTTTGAACGCCTGTTTCCTGGCAGCTAGGAAAATGAAATCTCTCATGTAATTCTCACTCAGAAAACAGAGACAGCAGGATTGCTATTACAGCAGCATGCGGTTATCAAATTTGTTCAGAAAAAAAAAAGAAGAGGGCGTGGATGGAGTAGGGAAATATTTCAAGGCCTTAGTTATTCGTCATAAGGGAAGCGAAAAGAAAAATGTCGTAAGCACAATTTTACTTCTCTAAAGCAATTCAATACAAGGCATGAAGCTGAGAGGAAAATCCCATCCCCACCCCCTGTATACAGGCAGTAGGTCTCACTCTTGCCTCTGGAACAAACAATTCTCCTTACAGCTTTTTTGGGGGGCGGGGAAGGTGGAGCTACCTCACAATCCCAGGAAGACCAACATTTCAAAGGATTTTTAAAATTATCTGAGCTCAAACTGATTCAGAGGTTGAGCTAAAATTCCCACCTCTCCCATGTAACCTGTGCCATCTTCCTGCTGGGACCAGTCAGTAGAATGGCAACTGCAATATTCAAAGTCACTACGACACTGAAACCAGGGACTTGGGTATCTGAAAGGTATTTCCAAATTGCAGTATATCCTGTGTATTCATGTAAGTATTTAAACCAGGCGATGTATTATGAGCTGCGGTAGAAGTGTGTGTGTTTTAGGCGAGACTTAATGAATACCATTTAAAATGTTGTGTCAGTGCCACTTTTCTTTTGAAACAGTAAAGCTATGGCATGTCTATATTAGGTTTCTTCCACAAGTTCGGGACAATTCAAGGTACCTACAGTGTAACGTGCATCTGCCTCGCCTGCCATCCATGCTGACAACACGTGTGAGCTGTGGTAGGTGCCACATGTCATGGCTCTGTACATTGTAGCGGGATGGAGACAGGCAAATCTTTCCCCCCACCTGGCAAAAAAAAGGGAATTTGCATGACTCTCTCATTAATGCAACATCAGGGCTGCCTCCCATGTGTTCCTCTTTGATTCGGTGGAAAAGAGTGGCAGGCCTTTCTTCCTCTGCATACAAATTCAGCATCAGAGAGTTACTATGATGAGAAATTAAAGGGCAGCAGAACTAGAGTTCTGGGCAGATGCTTGCCCTTTATTGATTGGCACAACTCTGCAAATGCAGCCACAACACTCTAGGGGGGGGGAAAGGCAAGGAAAACGCACAACTGCAAAATTGTCAGAAATTTCTTTAGAATAGTTAATGGAGGTGGATGGAAGCCAGGGGATACAGCTAGGCATTCCAGCGGACAAATTAAGTTACCCTCGCCCAGCCTTCCCTAGCCTGGTACCCTCCAGATATTGTGGACTTCAGCTCCCATCAGCCCTGGCCAACATGGCCAACAGTCTGCAATTTGGGGAGCTGTAGTCCAAAACATCTGGACGGCACTAGACTGGGGAAGGCTGCCCGAGGCAGTGCAACCCAGCCCCAACATGCTATTTAGTTCCAATGCAGAAGCTAAGATCTTAATGCAGTTACATCAAACCAATTCCAGTAAAATACCCATCTAGCTAGTTAACATGCAGTGTAGCTCTCTTCCTATGATGTCAGCTCTAGAATCGGTTGATCCATTCCCCAATCAAAGATGGTACTGGGTATTAACATCCTCCCCTTCTGCTAGCACTTCCCTGCTTGTTATCCAAGTCCAGAACTTTATTTTTTGCTTAAATAATCCCTTCTGCCATCTCATAACACCCACACTACAACTACATCAAAAGACACTACAACTACATCAAAAGGGGCATCAAAAGACAGAAGCTGAGACCTCTACCACTATTTTAAAAATTACTGCCGTTCGGGGTAGCAGTTTCTTTAGTGACCATTTAGGCCAGGGAAGGGGGATGCTAGGAAGTCCAACAGTATCATTTCGCCTGAGAGTAACATTCAATATAGCTGTTCAATGCTGTTTAAGCTGCCTTGAAATGTAGGGCTACCACCTCTTTTTCCTGGCCTTGCACCAGTGCCTTTAATAGCAGGCTGGCAGACACATTTTTATACTGAAAAGCAGCCTAGAAATTATCTAAACAAATTCAGCAGATGAAGCTTTTTCCATATTTCTCTCTGTACAAGGAAAAAGTGTTTCCTAAATGTTTGGATGTTGGGCTGTCGTTAAAGATACTAGGAGGGGCCAGTAAAAAAAAAAATCCAAGTACGCCCAAAATTGTGGAAACCCTAATGAAATGCTCTAAGCTCAGTGCCCAGTGGGCTCTGTCATGGAACATCTGACTCCAGAACAGGTAGTACAAATGTGCAACAGCAAGTGGAAGAATTATGCTAAATTCCTTAGCATAATAGCATGAACCACAATTACAGTACCGAGACGGAAATCCAATTTGGCCTGTGGCTTTAATAAATAGCACACGGATATAGAACCGTTTTAATTGTGTACAGAACATCTATGTTCAGTTCGAAGGCTCCAGAATATATCCACAACACACTTCCTTCTACCTCAGGGGTGGGCATCTTGTAGCCCTCCAGATGTTTTAGCCTACAACTCGCATGATCCCTCACCATGGGCTATGCTGGCTAGGGCTGATGGGAGTATTTATTTATTACATTTTTATACCGCCCAATAGCTGAAGTTCTCTGGGCAGTTCACAAGATAGTGGCCCTCATGATGTTTTGGCCTAGAAGTTCTACCCTTTCCCTACTTAGAATCTTAGGTCGGAAGGGGCCTACAAGACCAAGTCCAACCCCCTGCTCAAGGCAGGAAACCCAGTTCCCAGGCGGTCTCCCAGCAAGTTCTAACCAGGGCTGACCCTGCTTAGCTTCTGAGATCAGACAAGATCAGGCACAACCAGCCCTACCCTAAACTTCCAGTCCTCTGTGCCAATGGTATTCCACCGATGGGTCTGAACAAGTTGAAGACCACTTGCTCTAAGCAACTTCGAAGAAAAGGGAGAGCTGTGCTAAAATGGTTCCAGGCTGCCTAGGTTCAAATGGAGGACTGGGATGTCCAGCGCATCCTGTGCTATAACCGTTTTATATTAATGCATAGGCAAGAATGCATTTCAAGGCAGAGCAGTGTAGCATTCAAGAGTGTTCATGTATTGTTTCACAAGCTGCTCTGTGGCAAAACATACACATCCCAAAAAGTGTGCTCTACACACACACACACACACACACACACACACGCAAACACACAGTTCTACAGTTTCTTGCATTTTAATCCCACCCCTTGCCAAGGAGCATCAGGTGGCATGCATGAGTTCCCCCCTCGTCCATTTTTATCCTCACCATCAGCTAGCAAAGTAGGTTAAGGTCAGAGTAACTGGCCCAAGGACCATCAATGAGCAGCCGAGCTGAGTGGTGATTTTAACCTGGCTCTCTTTGCTCCTCGTCCAACACTGTATCCAAAGGATGCGTAAGTGATCACAGCCTCGTTTGGCAAATGCAACCTTGCTCGACTGAGCTCTTTTTACCCATGTATCATTCTTCATATAAAAACCACCATTACTGCTCAAGATTTCTTTTCCCCCCATTGTTCACAATTTTTGGCCACCTCAGGAGCAAGATATTAAAGTGAAGCTTTTTGACCCAATGGCAGAATCTTTCTGTATTTCTTTTGGTTTTAATTTCATGAACTGTTTACAGAATATGGGAATGGTGAAGGGGGTGGGAGGGAGAAGAGAGTGCTGCTACACAAAATGTCTGAAAAAGAGAATGTGAATTTGAGCGTGAACTCAATGTGAAATAGAGACAAGTGTTATTGTGATACATATCATTTTAAAATCAAAACAAAAAAGTTTAAAGTAGATTCTTTTGTGAACAAGTTTGTGATTTTTTGTAATTTATGTAAATAAAGTGCTTTTTTATTACTTAAGCCTTTGGTGGCAAGAACCTTAATCTGCACTTGGGGTTTTGAAATAAGGGACCCACATTTGGCTAAACCATTTGCAAGGCCAGGGAGATGGGCTCTGCTCACCCACACTGTGAGATTCTGAATGCCTGGCTGGGCAGCACTATCCTTTCTAAACAAAAGTAGCAAATTCACCCAGTTCGGCTCCTAGCTGAAGCGACAGGACAAGAACAGAGCAAACAGTATTTGCAAAGGCAGCAAGTGTTACCTCTCAGTTGATGAACAGCAAAACCCCCTTGTAGGAGGTTGTAGTCTATCCACTTTCAGGCAATTTACACCACAGCTCTTTAGGGAACTTTGTCAAAGCCTCTCTCCCGGAGACAAGGCATGGTTAAATGCCATTATTCATAAAAGCTTAACTAATTAGTGCTCAGAATTGTGAATGAGAAACTCACAATGCTATGCAAAGACAGTCCAGGATCTTAGAACCACTGAAGCCAACGAAAGCAAGAGGAGCAATGTGAATGTACATGCTTTGCAAATACAAGTTCCAAGATTTAATCTCTGGTCAAAGGATCATGCATCGGAGGGCCTGCCATCTGAGATCTAGGACAGCTGTTTCCAGTCTGAATAGAGAGAATTGGACCACTATGGTCTGACCCCTGCCTTTCCTCTTACAGCTGGAATTGAAGGTCAAAGCAGTATGTACAAACAGAGATAGTTTGCTTTGGGAATGCTCCAGAGAGCTGAATGCCTAACCAGCCCATTAAGAGTATTCACAAGAACAGCATCCTGGAATATCTCTGTATGATATGGAAACTAAAGGGAGGCAATTGCAGGCAAAGTGGGGCTATTACATCAGTAACTGTAATAGGCTATTTTTTTAATCCCTTTTAGAAAAGGATCATATTACATTGCCACTTTCATGCTGGAACCTCCTTTCACAGGAGGTAGCCATGTTTGTGTTGGCAGGAAAAAACATGGTGTCCTGTAGCACCTTTACTGAGGGATCAGGGCTAATGGATCAGTTTCTACGCAAGAGAACATCAACAGACCCAAATGTCACATTAAAAACTGCAATATTTAAATCACCTGGGACACTTTGCTGCCAACCTCAGTCTTCATACACCAACAAGATGATTTCCAGCATGAAATTATTGAACTAGATTTTATTAGTAAACTCAACTGCATTCAAGTCAAACAAAGAGTGGGGATATCTTTCCCTACAAAATAAAGTTCTTCTCTCTCTTGGGCATTAAATGAGTTTAGCAAGAACAACAGTGGCTAGTCTTGTGAATGCGTCACTCCATTCTGTGTCTATCCTTGTTCCCAGAGCAGATGAGAGAGCACATGCACATGCCACAGAATAAGGAGCAGGCCTCCCTGGGAGTAAGCCCCCTCCCCCCAGAACAGAGTAGGACTCTTCGAGGTAAACATGCATATGACTGTGCATTGTAAAGGGATCTCTCTCACGCTGGTTCCTAGTTCACAAGTGAAGGCTGAAGAAAGAGGATTGGGATGGGGCTATCTCAGTGTGGTTTGAGGTTACCCAAGATTCAAATTTTGCAAGCAAACATCTCACCTGACCTACTCAAGACTGAACTCAAGCTCTACATATGTTCCCCACCACACACCCAAGAGGACAGCAAGAGGACAGGGGAAAGAAGTGCAGCTGGATACACTACCTCCCCATCTAGGTTGTATTCTCTAAAGGCTGCATCTCTAAATCTAGATCTCCCCATCTAGGTTGTATTCTCTCTTCTAGGTTGCATCTCTAAAGGAGCGCTAGGGGGACAAGAAATTAAGTGTGGTTGATGGAAAATAAAATTGCAGAACGGAACTAACAGATGTCCCTGGTTTTGCCCCAATAATGGTCTTCAGGTACCTGACATTTCTAAAGATTTGGGTCTGGCTAGTACCAGCCAGAAAACCCCATTTATTTTCTGACCTCTTGCAGGGCCTTGGGCCTCTATGGCAGCACAGCGGATTGTTTATTTCAGAAACCCCTGCCCCCTTGTTTTTGAAAGTCTAATTGCCTGTTTGGGCAATACTGAGAGGATAATTAAGAGAGAGCCGCTACCATTTCACAAACAGAAGAGCTAGTTTTAATGTACAGGTCAACTCAAAAGAGTTTTCTACAAAGTCACTTGCAGAAAGAGAATATCAGGAGCCTTCACCAGATATCTCTGTGTTGCCTGCTGTGGTCTTCTTGAGTGGGATAATGCAGACGCTGTTCTTGGCCTCTTTGATCCTCCACCAACGACCCAATCTGCAATTCAACCCAGGTAAATTATGTCATCTGCCATTGAAACACTCCTCTTAAGTGCTATGATCTAGTAAATCTGAAGGTGAAGCTACACAAAGGCCTAAAGCAAACATTGTACAACTCCTACATGCTGCAAGATACCATCTAAATATAAAAGTAGTTAAACAAAGATGTAAAAAGATTTCCTACGGGCCTGCGCAGCGAGATGCTAACAAGACTGAACTGGGACTACTAGACCTGGGACAGGACAGCTTGTTCACAGACATTCCCATCATGTTTTTCTCTCTCAAGGACAGCTGAATGATAGCACTCAGCTTCATGCCTCCCAGTCTCGCATCTAACCTGGCCTTAAACTGTGAATCTAGATTTAACTGCAGTTTGCTGATGCTGTTCTAGAATAAGCTTTAAAGAGGCTCGATCTGCCAAGACTACAGTGCTAAGGAAGGGATTTTTTTTAATTCAAGAGGGAACAAAAATCTCTTATTAGAGTTGATGGGAAAATCAGTACTAACAAATTCTGACAGTTAAATTTGCAGGAAACCTACCAGATTCTGCAAGGGTACTAAGAATTCAGTAGGAGAATCCTAATCTTGTCTAAGAAACTACATTCTCAAGAAAGCTTGGGGGAAAGCCATTTATATTTGGTCCTAAAGTTGGCAATGAGCATGCCTCTGAAGGTGCCCTATGCCAATGTGATTGGGAAGCATGCACATATATAGTAATAAAACAGAATGGCAAGACTGAATACCTGTGTTCTTGTCCAATTCCAGCGACTAGAAAGTTTCCAGAATTTGAGAATTTCAAGCTATTAACAAAGCCAACCTGAGAAACACACATAAACAAGTTAAACACCAGGAATTGGCAAGTTGTTTGCCTACCTAAACACAAACCCTCCCCACCTTATGGCATGCCTAGGTTGTAGAGACCAGACAGCAACAGCATAAGGCAGGATGAGCAAGTCAGATCTCCTAACTCAGCTCAATTCAAAATGAGCAAATAAAGCAGCAGTGGGGCCTGGATTCCGGAAGGTTTGTGATGTTCAAGAGTGTTCTACATTTTCCAGCACAGAGTCTTGTGGCACTTTAAAGACAAATATTACTGTGGCACTCGGAAGCCTATTTTCACAACAAACTTGTTTGTCTTTCAGGTGCCACAAAGCTCTTTGTTGTTTCTGCTGCAACAGACTAACACAGCCATTCCGCAGCTACATATTCCATTGCAGAGTTTTGATCCATCGAACAGTGGATGGATCACCACTACTGGCATTTCATTCCATTTTTCTCTTTCACTCACACTCCAGGTCATCCCCAGCCTGTTTCCCCCTTATGTAGTATAAGCCAATCCACTAATTTTCTAATTTTTACTACAGCTTCAAACAATGCCACTGCTTCAAAGCATCCCTTCATACTGAAGTTCTGACAAGGCAGCTCTGTTCCTGAAGCTTCTGCACAAGGATAGTATCAACAGAAAGGGACTATCAATTTGCAACCATAAGAGGTCATTTTACCATATGAACTATAGTTCTGACCTACTGGACCTTTTAGAAGGGAACCAGTATGATGTGTCCATTTTGCTCTACATTTTCCATATCAATGTAAGCTCACACAACTACTCATCAGGCCGAGCTGAGACTCTATATCGCAGCTTACTGAACACAAGGGTTAGTATCCAACAGGGTGCAACCGCTAACATAAATGACGCTGGACAAGCCTGAACTAGCCTAGGGCAATGCCAATAGCAATTTCCTGGGGAAATTGGGTGCACCAGCTAACTCTATTGGCGTTGTGCCAGAGTAGTTTACGTGAGCGCAGTTTAATTTACAATTGCGGCTGCGTCTCGTTGACTACCGCCCAGGAGTTAATCTAGTTCTCATGAGCTGCTTTAAGGAAGGAAAACTCAGCTGCACAAAAACAAGCATTTATATAGCACCTTGTAGCATTCAAAGCATTTCCTATACATGGAGAAGCCTGTTTTCACTTGTTTTTAACTATGTTGGAACGGGGTCAGAGTCAGTGCTAAGAAGAGAAAGGATTGGCTAAGGCGCCAACAGAGTGAGTGGTCAAGGTCAGAGTCAGTGCTAAGAAGAGAAAGGATTGGCTAAGGTGCCAACAGAGTGAGTGGTCAAGGTCACAGTCAGTGCTAAGAAGAGAAAGGATTGGCTAAGGCGCCAACAGAGTGAGTGGTCAAGGTCAGAGTCAGTGCTAAGAAGTCCCCTGGCTCACCACAACAATTCCATAGTATGGTTTGTCCTGTTTGTTCCTTAGCTTTAGACTTGTTCACTGTGGAACTCTACCTAGGAAAAGAGCACCTCAAACAGGGAGCTAAGCTCCCACCCACTCCACCAGCATTTTCCTCACCAGGGGAATCTCAAACAGTGGCTCCAGCTTCCGGAATCCTTCTGCACACTTCCACAATTTCAGACTGGCACTATGGGAACCTGCCAAGAACAAAACATGAGAAGGTTGGCTGGCATACAACTGGGGGATGAAAGAGGGTTAAGAACGGAACTTTTCCCCAAGTTAGATCAGCTGGTAGTTCTGGGGCTCAACATTTGCCACCCAATTCATTCGAGCTGATGAGAAGTGCATCTGTAATCTTATTCCTGGCCTATTTATTTATTTATTTATTTATTGCATTTATACCCCGCCTTTTTTCCTCTTGCAAGGAACCCAAGGCGGCTTACATTATCCTCCTCCTCTCCATTTTATCCTCACAACAACAACCCTGTGAGGTGGGTTGGGCTGAGAGTCTGTGACTGGCCCACAGTCACCCAGTGAGCTTCCATGGCTGAGTGGGGACTAGAACCCGGATCTCCCAGCTCCTAGTCCAACACTCTTGCCACTACACCACACTGGCCTACTGTCACCTCTGGCTCGGTGCAGTTTGTTTCTGCCTGCTTGCAATGCATCTTATATAGACTAAAACGGGCTGTTTTTTCTTCAAAAATCTGGCTGCTAAGAAATCCCCCCTTGGACTTCTTACGTATGCACCGTTGATCCAAGAGAGTTATGCAGACAAGCTCATAAGAACTCATGAATGAGAAGTAATATAGTACATGCTATGTTCACATTATCCTACCTCAGCAGTTAGGGACTTTCCAGCCAAAGATTCCTAACCTGCTCAACTAATCTGCACCACTGAGAGACCCCTTGCTATAAACAGATAACTTCTGCTAAATTAAGCAGCAAGTTATCTAAGTGCCTAAATTTATAAAACCAAAGGTTTCTACAAAAGCACTCTGCTGGTTCCTTTGACATCACAGGCCAAAACATCAGAACACCTTGGGAAGGGCCATGGCTCAGTGGTAGAGCCCCTGCTTTGCAAGCAAAAGGTCCCAGGTTCAATCCCTGGCACCTCCAAGTAGGGCTGGAAAAAAACACCTGTCTGAAACCCTGGAGAACTGCTGCAAAACCCGTGTCAACAATACTGGGCTAGATGGCCCAAGGATCTGACTCGGCACAAGGCAGCTTCCTAGGTTCCTATGCACCCTGGCTAACGGCACCCAAAGAGGAGAGATTTGAGAAGCAATTCAATTACAAGTGTAACGAGAGACCCACCCTGACATCAGACAGCCTGAAATAGTTTATTGCCTTTAGCAGACCCACATGGCAACAGTGAGAGCATGGGGGATGCAAGTGTAGATGCTCTGAAGGCCATTTACACTTAACAGAAGTGGGGAACCTGCAGTCCTCCAGGTGTTGTTGGACTCCCAACTCCCGTCAGACCCAGCCAGCATGGCCAATGATCAAGGATGACTGTAGAGTTGCATCCGGAGGGGCACAAGCTCCCCACCCCTGCCTTAACAAGGAACTTGGAATACACTGCACGATAGTAACCAAACCAGAACCTGTTAGGCAGGCACTGATCCCATAGTCAGAGGGAAACATTGGATGGTTTCATACAAAGCTCTTTGAACAGGCATGCTGCCTACTGAGCAGAAAGTCACAGGGCAATCCTACACTCAGATATGCTACAGGATTTTAGTCCAAGATACACAGCTAGCTTCTACTACAGAAGGCCTTAAAGGAAAGTCCAGCTCCCTCCCTCCTACAATCCCAGGGCAACAGGAAAAGCAAGACAAGGGTCTCATAGCTTGAGGCACCTGTGGCTATGAGGTCACTGTTCAGCAAGGCAGCAACTGAAGAGATCCAATATGGCTGTTCCAGGCCGTGCGTGCCATGGCAACTGTGGGCTTGCTTCACTGTGGTTAGCGGTTTCTTTTTTGAGAGACCCCAGAGAGCTATTGACCTTAAGAACAGCAAAACAACAATTATACCAAATGCAAGAGCCACTGGGTAAAACAGCACAATCAAGACTTCAGGAGGTTCTTACCCATCATCTGCACCAGACACCATATGCTCCTCATTGATCAGTTGGATACAATCAATAGAGCCCCTAATCCAAAAGAGGAAAGCATCATTGTTTTTGAGCTTCATGCTCCAGTCTATTAAAGAAGCAGTCTGAAGAGTCCAGACTATTAGCAGTCAACAGCAGGCGCGGTATTGCCAATATGTACCATCTAGGGAAAGGAGCTTAATCCATCTGATATAAGTGCAGGGCAGGAACAGATAGCACATTTCAGAACCATCTTGGTCAAAAAGACTTCTGCGCCCTGCCAACTTATACGTAAGATGCAAAAAGCGCAAGGCAAGATGTTTCATGGATTATGTTGATGGGAAAAACTTCCCACCAGGAAATCCAAACACATGGGCCCAGTTCGGATGAACCGACCACCCATGGGTGTTTAAACCAATGTAGTCATGACCACGCAGGAGTGAGCGAGCATGCTGCCTCCCAACCATGCACATGCTTCTGCTCCGAAAACAACCCAGGAACACCTCATTCCTGGGTTATTTGCCATGATGTCCGAACCCTGCACTCTGAGTGTTGACGGAGAAACAACCCACAGTTTTAATCTAGCAACAAACCATGGGTTAAAACTCGGTGTTACTTTTCCCTTAACAACCCAGAGTACCGGGTTCGAACTTCACAGCAAACAGCCCAGTAACAGGGTGTTCCTAAGTGGAAATGGGCAGGTGGTTCAGAGACAGCTCATTCCCACGCAATCACAACTATCCATGGTTTAAACAACCCATGGGTTGTCATTAAGTGTGAACCGGATATTCGTACCATCCTTGATGTTGCTTAGCCTAGGAACATTGTTCTTCAGCACCAAAGTTATTTCACCTGTTCTGCCTGCAGGGGATGCCATTTTGATGCTGGGAAGGCACTCTCCTGAAGTGGCAATTTCATGGACATCAAGTACCTTAAATGATGTACCTATTTAAACCTCAGCATCATAGGCCCACTTTGATAATCTAGTCTTTAGACTGCTGGTAAGTCACCAGTCCAGTCACCAGTCCTGCATTTCGGACCACAAGTGATCAGAAGAATCTGGCCTACACAACAGGGCTTCCCTGCCTCCGACCACTTCTCACTCCAACACCACCACTCCACACCACACCCAACATCACTCAGGGGCTGCAGTGGGACAGAGAAACAGGAGACACACACACACACCCCGCCCCCTACCTTTTGTGAGTGGAAGGGCCACGAGGGGCCCTCTGCATCCCACCCATTCCCACCACAGGCTCAGAAAGAGGATGCAAATAGAGACAAGGGTCTAAAAATAATGTGACTGGTGCAATGGGGAACAGCCTGCTGCTCCTAGCCACAGGTTAACTCCAGAGGGCCAACACCAGGTGCATTCAGCTTCAGAGGACAGCAGAGATGCAGCAACAGCGGCGAAGTGGCTTGTTGGACACACTGCACACAGAGCACAGACCTCCCTCCCCACCACATATTCTGCTGAAGGGAAGAACCTAAATAGGAGATCGCCCCCACACGTACTGATGCCCATAAAACACGAGCTGGGATTCCTCGGGGACTTTCCAGATTCGGACGGTGCCGTCCCTCCCTCCTGCCGTGACACAGCACTCCCGGCTCAGGCTGTCCAGTCCCGTGATCATGTCTTGATGCCCAAACCTGAGAAGAAGGGGAGCGGGAGAAGTGAAGCAGGTGAGATTCAGCTGCCGACTGTGCCCATTTGAGACTCAGGCATTCCTTCTGGAAACGTGCCACAGCACCTCACTGCTAAGAGCTCCACAAGATTTTTGTTATAATATGGTGGCCTAGTTAGTGGGATTCAGAAAAGCTTGGTCCTGCAGCTGCTCGCGCTCCATATGGGAAAAGGTTCCCTTTTCCTTTGGTAGCTTATAAGAGGAGTCGGCAAGGGCATCCTCGTTTTACAGTGGTGAGGAAGCTGGAGCTACAGAGACTCTTGCTCACTTTTGCCTGCAGGGTCTCAAGGATTGTGCCTGGCATCTAAGAAATAGGACTGCCCTGAGGGTACTGTAGACAAAGGAGTCTTTCCTTGCTGCAGACAGGCCATTCAAAGCAGTCAAGATTAACAAGCCTGGCAGCTCTGCCATACTCCTGCCAACTGGGCAGGTTCCTGGCCTCCCATGGGAACTTCACGTCTCGGACAGTGGAAGTACTACTGAAGAAACTGAGTTCAGGGACAGGGTTTTGATGAAAGTCTTCCAGAAGAGAAAGGGTCAGCAACGCACGGCCCACATGTGCCCCCTGTCCCCCACCCCAGCCTTCTTTCCACTTCCCTCGTTGTCACTGCTACGGTGATGAAATTTCATCAGCACACAGGCACAGTTTCCCTCTAAAGCAAGGCATGTGGGAAATGTGCACCCTGTTTTAATGCAAAACAAGATTCCCCGGGTCTTCTGGGGGGGAATTTTGCATTGATGCAAGGCACACACTTGTTCTGAAAGGTAACTGTGCCTTTCTGGCCACCACTGGGTGGTGGAAATTTTGGCAGTGGTGAGGTTGCAGCCCTCTGGTGGGTTCCGGGGGTGGAAATTGGCCCCCAGACCTTCTGAAATTGCCCATCCCTACAATACAGGTTTGCCCAGCCTGAAGCAGTGGCAAACTTATTTTGCCAGCTATGCAACAGGCGCAACAGCCAAAAAGAGGAACCACCATGTTAACTGGTCACAGAGACCAACTTAGAGAAAGCTGATCTGGAAGGTGGCCTATAACTTGCAGAGAAGTCCATGACTTCTACAGTCCAGATATATGCCACGTACATTTCTCAGCATCTTTCCCCTAATCCCACAAGTACACATGAAAAGCATGCGCCTTACAAGGTTTCCACATAGGCATTCTCTGCCACATTCCACACTTTGACTGAACGATCGTGCGAGGCGCTGTACAGCTGGTGCGTGCCCTTCCGGAAAGACAGGCCCTGTGCGGAAGAAGGGGATAGTGGTGTGAGGGAGGCAGCAGGCTGGTGGGGGATTTGGTTGGTGCTTTCAGTCATAGTCACTTGAATCTCTGTCAAACCTAGCTCACATCCTCCCCAGAGGAGAGTGGATTTCAATACTACTAAATGAGAGACAGGTAAAAGCTTACAGACCCTCAAGAATATGGTGACACTGGATCATGTAAAAGAAAGGATCCACAAGGACTGGAAGATACCTTTGCTACGCAACGCACTTTGCAGATTACCACTTGTATTTTTTATCATCAGTACTACCATGTTGCACTTTCCAGTTCTAGTTAATATATATAGCACATCTGCAGGCAAAAGAATCTTGGATTCTTTCTTATCCTGCCTTTTCTATGATGCAGCTTAAGGCAGCTCATAAGACAGAAAAATTAAAAATCCATAATAATGTAGAAAAATCAATACAGCTAGCAGGAATGTTGATTTTAACGGCCAGAAAGCAATCAGCTAAATTGCAACTACTGATTTTATGCAGGCCGCTTCTACAAAATCTACTCTCCAGGAGGCTGTGAACGTCTTTATTCATATCGTTGTTCCTTCATTTTAGGACATAACGTTGAATGCACCAATAAAAATACACACACACCCTGCGTGTGCCTGATCTACGAGGCCACTGCCTCACACGTTGTAGAACAAACTCACCGACACAGCATCACGATGACCTGTGAACTTATACAGGTGCCTGCAGGTTGCAGCTTCCCAGATCATAACAAGCTTGTTCCTATCTCCTGTAGCCTAGCATAAAAAGACAAAGCAAGACACTCACAACCTTTCAGGAACACTGCGCATTCTGGACCAGCCTACCGCCCTCCTGATATGTCAGACTACAGTTGCCTCCAACCAACATGGCTGCTGGCTGGGTATGATGGGAGCTATAGTCCAACACATCTGGAGGGTGCCCGGATGGGGAAGGCTGGTCTAGATATTCCTGGTAACATTATGAAGGTGTCCATGAAGACTTAACTCAGGCAATAAGAGGCTGATAGATTGCGTCTACCTCCTTCATGCTACTCGGCTTTTTAGATCAGTTAGTGTCCCACTGCAGCCATGCTACCAGCCAGGACCAGCAGCAGCTCCACTCTGTGTACGATTAGCAGTCGACGACAGCAGCAGCGAGCCTTCACCATTTCTGTGAAAGGGCAGACCTACAGCACAGACCTGGCTGAGCAACACGTACCGACCACACACTTTGCTAGCATGGCCCCAAATGCACAGGTTGATCAGGTGGATACCCTCATTCTAACAAATGGCCAACCCACTGATAGGTACAGCGTTCGGAGGGGATGTCCAGTTTTTGCAATGAAGAGGGAAAACCAAACTGCATAGACTCAGAACTCAAGTAGTCCTCCAACTCTGCTAGAGACTAAAACATTCTTGTTCCAGCAGGCCTTTGGGACCTAGTTGGAACCTGGGGGTAAGCTGCTAAAATGCTGTTTTAAAATGCTGTTTTAATGTTTTTAATATAATTTCAATTGTATTGTTCTTTAATTATATTTTAACTTCTGTATATTTTCATATGTTTTAATTGTATATGTTTTAATGTTTGTAAGCCACCTTGTGTCCCAGTACTGGGAAAAAGGCGGGGAATAAATACTACTACTACTACTACTACCACCACCACCACCAGGGGGGCTTATCTGCCCAGAATGGGAGGAGGGTAGATTCTTCTTACCAAGTATTTGCCATCTGATGAGATAGCCATAGAGAGGATGTGCGCTGTGTGGCCAGCGTAACTGTCCTCCATCCCCTTCTTTCCTCCACGGATCACATGCAGCTTCTTCCCGCTCTCCACATCCCCTGAAATACAACGTCTAAGTCAGCTGGACAAGGACAAGACAAAAATCACACAGGTATTTTCAATTTTCAGGATCTTCCCCCACTTTCATTAACCCAGAGTTCTGCAAATTTGAATTATTGTGGTAACATTTATGGTTAGGGAGGCAAAAACACTTCTAACAATAGGACACCTTTTAATAGGAACCAAAGAGACATTAAGAAGACATTGTACAGGGAGGGGAGGTTAGCATTTTTTTCTTTAAAAAAAATGGCATCCGGTATTTTATACCAGTTTTTAAAACTGTTAACACAAAGCCACCAGTCCAAAAGTGCACAACTCGGGGGGGGGGGGGTGAGTAGAAGACTGACTGTACACTTCAGATACTACACGGTTGTTCACAGGTGACACACAAAAAAGGAAGGACGCTTGAAATACAATTATAAATTCACCTTTTGCGTCAATTGATTTAAAAAGCACAAGCATGTGCATTTAAAGCTGCATTTCCTTTTCTCATACATGCATGTATGAGAAAATGTATGCATGTATGTACAGGGGCGCAAACACACATTAAGTAGCATGTACGAGATCAGTCCTTCATTCTATGCACTGTCCAGACCTCAATGGATCAACGAATAGTTCTACTACATCCCCACAAAAGTCTAATCGAGAGTATAAGAAGAACCAGGTCAACCTCAATCATAAGTCACCAAAATCTCCAGTTCACTCCAACTTTGAATATGTTCACTGTGAAAGGATTTTTCTTGGGCTTTGCAACTTTCACTTAGCATAGAAGATGGTACTGAGGGGTGGGGTAATGCTTTAATGTAATGGGGCAAGCAGGGGAGCAAAATCTACTGTATTAGAAGCTATTTAGATACTATATGTATACTGATAGGACGTGTTGCATTAATCTTTCGGCTATGTGAGTCCTTATAGGGAAATAAGGTGACTGTTCAAGGGTTATAGAAGGGGTAGACGTTGTGGTTTGGGATTCCCCTGTCTGGAAAAAAGGAGTAAAAAGGAGCCGTCGACCACATAAAAAAGGAACAAAGGCTGTTTAAAATAAGTGTGCCCAGGTATCTAATAATGGGGACCCTGAAATTTTAGCCTCTAGTTTTTCCCTTACAACTGGCACATGCTATTCTATGGATTAAACTACCATGAACCATATTCTTTTACCACTTCTCTGTTGGCGTGCTGAAGCAGCTGATAGGGAAGAGAGGTCAACCACTAGATTATAAGAGAACTTAATTTTGGCACAAAATCTCTTCTGGAATCTATTCATGATGCTACAGTATTAATGATGCACTCTGTTCCGGGAGCTGCATAGTGGAATGCACGCAGCTCCCTGCAACGTTCAGGTACGCAGGGAGATGGCAATTCTGTGTACTTATCTCCCAAAACACCACCCATGGTCCAAGCGTCAACCTTTACCGTGGCTTGGCGTCCATTATGTCAACTAAGCAGCAACAGTCACCAAACCACTAAATCATGCAAAAGTGAACCAAGCTGAAGCCAACCTGATGATGACTTCATACTAACCATGAGGGCAGAACTGCCTCGTTAGCCAATGTGGTGTGTTTCTGGTACAGATGACAAAGGACCCCAATCATGATCATACCACTGTCCACAGACGTTTTGAAAGCAAGCTTCATAAAAACTACTGTCAATTTGATGCTCAGAGACTTAAGTGAAGTCATAGGTTCCTTCTCCAAAGGTGAGGATCAGATCAGCTGGGATACAAATATAATCTAATATGGGGGTGGGCAACTTCAGGGGGGTCTGGGAGCCACTTTTGACTCCACAGACCACTGTGTTGCTGGATTTGGTGGTAATGGCAAAAAAATTGACCGTTCACTGCTCCGTAGTGTCTTGCCGCTGAAATCTGACACCAAACCAGATTCTTGGCTGCCACTGTGAATTTCACCACCACAATAGCAGAGGCTGCACCAAGGGGCAGTAGGGGCTGCATGTTGCCCACCCCTTATCTAAAAGAACATATAAGGGAAGGGTCATTGCCCTGTGGCAAAGCACATGCTCCGCACATATGAAAGAGCCTACCGGTTCAATCCCAGTCATCTCTGGGTAAAGATTCGGAGGTAGCAGAACTAAAGCAGGCCTATGCCTGGTATTCTGGGAAAGTTGCAGCCAGCCCAAACAAAAGGCACAAGGCTACATGGTCCAATGGTTTAATTTCAGCACAGAGCTGCTCCTTTTATTTGCTTATAAGGACATGAGACTAGTTTCTGGGTTTTAATACCCACCAGCCCAAAAGGGCATGGAAGGGGAGTGACATGGTCATAAGTCCTTCTAGAAAACAATATATTTCAACAACATGCCACTAATAGCAATCCATGCCAGTTTAGTTGTCAAGCAGAACCATCTGCAAGCCCAGTTTTGCAGATGTAGCAGCACAAATAGAATTTCCGAAGCTGAAAGTGCTGCCAAGCTTCAATATGAAGAACAAGACAGGAGGTGCTCAGAATAAACCAACCAGGTAATAAGCGGGGAGAAAGGAGCAGTGCCAGGATAACACAGATGTGGAGAAAGGCTGACCATGATGGCAATATTTTGTCAGCCATACTAAAACTGGCTCCTTCACCTTCCCAGGCAGCACAAACAGAAAAGCGGCACGTCAACATTTGGTGCAGGAAACACAGAATTGATCCACTCAGCCTGCCAATTCTATGAATGACATCTGTGACATTCATAATGCGCGCTCTCTCTCTCTCTCTCTCTGGCCGCCTCCTCCATGCATTGACACAATCGCTTTTTGTAGAGAATAAGACTCACATTTGATGATGGAGCAGTCTTTGGCTGCAGAGAAGATACATTTATCATCTGGCGAGATGACCAGACAGGTGATGGGCAGCTGGTGACCTCGTAGTATCCTGATGTCAGAACTGTCTGGAGGCTGCACCTGACCAAAGAGTAGCAGTAAGGTCAGCATACAGGCCCAGGTACCAAATTGAAGGGAACAGCAGTTTACAAGCTTGCTCAAAGATGAGTTGGGTAGGTATCCTGACAGTTAGGGCACAGGGGCAGCTAGGCATATTCCACCATACACTAATTTCATTAAAAATGCCGGAGAGTTCTTTTGTCAGTGATTTGCTCCAGAAGTCAAGAGCTAGGCCAAATGTTTGGATCACCAAGCTCCTGGTAACAGTGGGTATTGGGGATGCTTCATCCAAACCGAAGCACTTGACTTTCCCGAGCCAGATATAAAAATGAATCTTGACCAACTTACCCCTTGGATCACAACAAAGGACTGATGCATCACAAGGCATTTTGCACTGTGAGGACTTCAACTCTGCTTTGCAGTGTGATGCAGCCCAAAGGAAGCACTGCATTCTGTTGCCTCCTCAAACTTAGACAGACAACTTCTCCCATTCCCATACTAGATAAACAGGATAGCAGCACTAACTATTCTTACTCAAATAAAGGCCAGGTCAGAAATTTTAAACTGGAGCTCTAGCCACCAAAATAAGCAACTTCTTCAGAACATAATATCAAGCAATCAGGTGTTGGCTACTGTACAGAAAAGCTACAGTTTCTAGCAGAAACACATGTTGGACATTAATGTCCAAGGAAAAGGGAGATCAGTTTTATTTAAAAGCTGATGAGATTACCCCCCACTCACTCTTCAAGTGACCTCAAGCAATAGAAGAAAAGGTTCCATGTGTTAATTTACTAGAAATACTACGTCTCCTCTGCTTCAAGGAATAAAGCAATAGCTATTCTGAAGCTCTGCAGGAAAATAGTTCCAGGGAAATTGTTTCTACTTACGATTTTTGCAATTTGTCGCTGCAATTTTCCTTTCTGTTCAAGCTATGGGAGAAGAATAAAATAGAGACTGATCACAAGAATTCTCTCCTCCCCCTTCACATCCAAAGAATAAAATATAGGCAGCGCACACACATACATGACTGAATACTGCTTAGCTAACAGAACCCTGATATCCATCTTTCATTTTTTTTAAAGAAAGGTACACTTAGAGCACAATCCTATGAATGTTTAGACAGAGAAAAGGCCTACAACTCCCAGCATGCTGGCTGGGGAATTCTGGGAGTTATAGGCTTTTTCTCTGTCTAAACATGCATAGAACAGAATCATAGAATAATAGGGTTGGAAGGGGCCTGTAAAACCATCGAGTCCAAGCCCCTGCTCAATGCAGGAATCTCAGTCAAAGCATCCCTGACAGATGGCTGTCCAACCTTGTCTTGAATGCGTCCAGCGTGGGATTGCGCATAGGCATAGGATTGCACCCTTAAGTTCCTAGCTCTCGTGCCGCCTACCCAAGTCTCCATGCAGAGATAAGACTTGGAAAAGTGTGATCACAATATAATTTAAATGCTGACAGATATGGTGCTTACATACTGCCTCCACAGATGTTATTTCATAACTTCAAAACATAGCCATAGTTCTACAGCAATGACATGGTTTTGAAATTGGGCTAAGAACACAAACAGTTACCACCTCACTGACTGGAAGACAAGCAGCTGAGAGGAAACAAGCAAATGACTGTTTCCTGAAAGTGAAATGCCAAGAAGCCCAGAGCAGAGGGCACAATGCAAATTAACAACACACAACTGACATCCGAAAGAAAAAGTGTTTCCACGCTCCCTGTGACCTACAAAATATTATAAGGATAGCCACCTAGTTACAGCCTAGAACTTGCACAAATGGACTACATTCACTAGACAAGAAAGAGGAAAGGTTCCTCCTGTGCAAGCACTGGGTCATTACTGACCCCTAGAGGGATGCTGCTTTTGCTGGCGTTTTCATGGCAGACTATAGCAGGGTGGTTTGCCATTGCCTTCCCCAGTAGTGACTACCTTTCCCCCCCAGCATGCTGGGTACTCATTTTACCAACCTCAGAAGGATGGAAGGCTGAGTCGAACTGAGCCGGCTACCTGGGACCCAGCTTCCGCTGGGATCGAACTCAGGTCAAGGGGAGAGGTCTAATGTCCTATCTAGGCCCATCTTCTAAAACATGAGCAGAGATGTTAGCAATACCCCCTTTAGCTCCTGCTGAGTCTAGTGTCATGTGACAGAAAATGGATTGCCCATCCCTTTTATCAGGGTTGATTTGATTTAAACTGATTCTCTGAAGGACTCAATGTTAATGATTCAAAACAGTTTCAATCACTAGTGAGGAAGATTCTACTTTATCATCACTTTTAGTAGGAGTACATTATTGCTTAATATAACCTTAATAAATACTCAGAGATACAGGTTTCATTAGAAGTTATGTACACACCAAGCAATTATTTTGAATTGTTTTCAGATTAATTTTAACTAAAAAATGGGATAATTTGGTCAATTTTAGTACTAAAGCAGAATGAATTTGTGAAGTTACTCAGGGGATGAACCAGCTCCAACTGTTCAATTAAGCATGATATTTTGTCATGATGTGCCAGAATCACCACCACCACCACCAAACAAGCTTTTAAATTGTACTAAAAAGGTTTATTCTTCTGGATGGTATTCTTCTGCCACAACAACATTAACAAAACACGCACATTTTTTTTGTGGAGGTTTCATGCAGCAGAAGCGTCCTTAGGAGTCAGGACTGCATGGCTATGTTCTGTTCACTTTTGGTTTCACTTCCCAAAGGGAAAGGGGGGTTGGACTTGATGGTCTTATAGGCCCCTTCCAACCCTAATATTCTATGATTCTATTCCCCTATCCATTGCATTTATAGCCAGACTCCTCCTCCTTGTTCAGATCTACTCCATCTCCCCAAATTCTCTATTCATTCACTTTCTCTTTCTCTATTCATTGACATTTTCTAAGCAAGCAAGCAAAGCCACCAGAGGCGTAGCAGTAAATTTTGAAGCGCTGGCACTCCTCATGACAGCCCCCCAAGGAGCGCTCAAAATTTCAGGCAGCTGAGCTGATCCTTATCAGCAAACCACTTCTGTGAGTTTTCATCTGCTCAGGGCAGATCTTTTCTAAAGCTAAGAGGCCTTAATTGAGCATTCAGGACCAAGCCACAGCAAAATACTTTACACTATAGCAAGGAACAATATATTGCTGCTGGGAAAATGTATTTCCCCCCAGCTACGGTGAGATTGCAGCTAAGCTCAGAGGGAACCAGGAATTCTGAGGGGTGGGGTAGTGGGAGATGATATCAGCATCCATACTAATCAGAGTTGATTTGATCAAATTGACTGAAATCATGATTTAAACCGCTCCTCTGAAGGACTCAGTTTCAATTATTTAAATCAGTTTAAATCACTAGTGAGGAAGATACTACTTTATCTTCATTTTTAGTAGAAGTACATTATTGTTTAAAATAACCGTATTACATATTCAGAGATGTAGGTTTCATTAGAAGCGGAGGATACATGCAGCAGAAGTTTGCTCAGGAGTCAGGACTGGATGAGTATGTTCTGTTCACTTTTGGTTTCACTTTCTATCCCCCTCCACTACCCCTTGCATTTAGACTCCTCCTCCTTGCTCAGATCTACTCCATCTCCCCAAATTCTCCATTCATTGACTTTCTCTTTCTTTGCTCTTAGAGGCAAGGCTGAGGGAAAGGGAAAGAGCGAGAGCGCACATGTACTTCTGTATGCCACCCGCAGTGCAGAATAGGGCTGATCAGGTTATCTCCCATCTCCATGAACTGCTGTTCACACATTCATAGAATATAATCAGAAGTTTATAGTTAGTATTCATGATGATATCTTTGACCTGGGTTCTTTTTTACTAATTGTTTAAGAAAATTTCAAAACCCAATTTAGATTTTAAAATCCAATTAAAAAAATGAAAATAAAAAACATTGATTTTTTTCAACCCTGCCTTTTAGTAGCTATGTGAATACTTTTACTGAAGATCCAGTTCACACTGCTAGATCATGATTAGGCTCTACTTGGGAGGCAATCTCTGTGGCACTGTGACAAACAGACCCTCACTGACCTCTGTGGCCCATCCTGGCTTATCAGAGGAACATAGGGGTGGGCAACGTGACGGGGCTCGGGGGCCACTTTTGACCCCTCCTGTAGGCCACACTCCTGCTGCCATGCCACTGAATTTAGTGGTGGTGGCAAAAGAATTGCAAACCGCTAGAGGAGTTAAAAAATGGACAAATTTAGCTTGCTTTCAAACTAAATTCGTCCTTTTAACCCCTTCGTAGCGGTTTGCCACTGAAGTTTGGCAGCAAACCACTGAGTTTTTTGCTGCTGCAAATTTTGGCAGTGCAGCGGTAGGGGCCACCCCAAGGGCAGCATGCGAGCAGTGTGCTCTCCACCCAACATAGGTGCTGAGGAACTAGAAGTTTGATACACTGAGCGGTCACCATTAAAAGCCTTTTACAGTTCTGCTTAGGAAAAAGGAAGGAGTTTGTAATTATACAGGACATATTTGCTACCATGATAAGAGTGTGACAAGCCCAGAGAAAAGATGTCAATGGTACAGTGTTAAACAAACACGCACAGCTTTCATCAGCCTGCTATAAAGATGAAGATGGGGTATGTACAAGGAATCACATTAGAAGCTATCGGACTGCATACATCAGGAAAGGCCGCTGTCTCCTTCAGCATACAAATAGTTGGACTGAGAAGTGTGAAAGAGGATGCTTAACTCTAGAGAGGAAACAAACGCCAAGACAGAGAATGCCAACCGATCAAGGGGATAGTTCACTGCAGTACCGCTCTTGGCGTATGTGTAACACCAGCCCTCACAGTTCCCACTTGGCTCTTTGGATGTTGAGCCTGGCTAGGCAAAAGAAAACTGCTCATTTTTCTATTCGCCAACCACCCTCGTGCTGCTATGTGGGAGAGAGTCTGTTGCTTTTAAAAGCCTTGCCCACATAGCAGTGAGTGCTGAACACAGTCAGGCCCTGCAGCATGGGAGGCATTTCTGTTCAACTCTCTAGTGAGAAGATGGCACTTATTCCATAGGGAAGGTGGGGATTTTTGCCTTTCCTCTGCCCAATCCAAGAGACAGGGAGACTGGCCGCTTTCTTCAGTCCACCACCACTCTCAAGAATCCTACTCACCACGTCTTCCTTCAGTCGTCCAGCAACCAGGTCCTTCTCAAAGGCCTCTTCTTCAGCCTTTTCCTCTTCTGTCAAAGGCAAGAAATCACAAACACGGCATAAGACTTGGGGCTTCAGAAAAGATTAGAATTAAGAATGCGGAGGAAATAATTTTTGCCTTACTGCAATTTCTTTAGTCAATTGGAGACTTTCCCCTGCAAGAACTAGATGTAGCACAGCCATCTGTCAAGGCACTAAGCGTCCATTTGTATTTCCCCTCAAACACAGGGCTACCTCTTGAAAGTGCTGTGGCCTGGGTCGCATGCAACAACAATCCACAATTTTTAAAATTTGTGGGTTGTCATGAATAAGGCAGCATGCTGGTTAAGCATCCCTGTGTTGTTTGCTATAATGTGAGAACCAGGAACCCTGGCTTGCCTCTCTCCTAGCAAGCCGGAGAAATAACTCATAGTTTGGTCCTGGGTTATTTCTCTGGCATATCAGGGGTGAGAGACAAGCCAGAGTTCCTGGTTCACACATAACACTAAACCAACCATGGATGGAAGGTCTGTGGGCTGCTAAGCTGCTCCCACTTGCAGTGGGAGCTATCAGGCTGCACACACCAGCAAGCTGCCTTATTCATGACAATCCATGATTTTAAAAAACGGTGGCTTCTCATACGA
This sequence comes from Heloderma suspectum, assembly GCF_057233095.1. Classification (NCBI taxonomy): domain Eukaryota; kingdom Metazoa; phylum Chordata; class Lepidosauria; order Squamata; family Helodermatidae; genus Heloderma; species Heloderma suspectum. The sequence goes on from NC_139459.1 coordinate 284,688,706, forward strand.
ACTGGGCCTGTGTGTACCAATTCTTTGCCTGCAGCCAACTTACCACATGAATGGGCTGTGGTGCACAGAATCACACTGGTTGTTCACATGACCACAAGAATCATCCCTAGATCAAACACTAGAGATTTACCCTCAGTTCAAGAATCTTTCAGTGTAACAAACACCCAAAGCCAACTCACCTCTTCCCTACACTTGCTTTTAAAAGTGCTGCATGAACCCCCAATTTATTTATTTATTTATTTATTGCATTTATACCCCGCCTTTCTCCCTCTCGCAAGGAACTCAAGGCGGCTTACATTATCCTCCTCCTCACCGTTGTATCCTCACAACAACAACCCTGTGAGGTAGGTTGGGCTGAGAGTCTGTGACTGGCCCAAAGTCACCCAGCGAGCTTCCATGGCCAAGTGGGGACTAGAACCCGGATCTCCCGGCTCCCAGTCCGTCACTCTCACCACTACACTACACTGGCTCTCTTAACCAATAAGTTAAGCAGTTTCTAAAAGTTAAATAGTTGAGATATCAATCTAAGACACCTGAGTTAAACTTCTTATTTCACAAGTCTGGTTAAATTAATGCAATTGTTTCCCCTTCTTTACACCAGAGGATTTTTTTTTAAATCCACAAACATCTCATGAGGAATTCTCATCCTATTCTGGATTCTTTTTATTTTTTAATCACCTTTGTTAAAGTTTTGCAATATATGTTTGTTTATGCAGAATTAACAGTCTGGTTAAGTCATCAACTAAACATTGTTAATACACAAGCAATCCAGTTATATCAAATCCTGCCTCTCTCTCGCACCTTGCTGTTGAAGCTGCTCCAGGTATAACTTTGCTAATCTCAATTTCTTCTCTTGTGGTGTCTCCTCAATCTCTTCTTCGGCTTCATTGTTCTTTTTCTTTAATGGACTATGGGTGGGAAAGAGACAATCTACATAGACGCATCTAATTTCTCTCCAACAAACAACCATTAGCAAGAAATAACTTTCTCACAATCTCCTTAGAGAGAATGCTTCAGTCCAATATGGCGGCCCCTTAAGGCCAAAAAGAACTATGTCAAGGAATCTCACAGGAGGCTTCATTGCACAGGGCCACACAAACATATGAGATTCACAGACTGCTATATAGTAAGAAGGACTCGTAAAACAATCCTCTCACCCAACTACTTCATGCAACCCCTTCCCCCAGGGGAATTCATACCAAGTTTGCTTCTTACTGTATTCTCCCCAAGACTATCCCAAATTATACGACTTTCCTTCTAGGCTAGGAAAGGACACCAACGTGGTCTGGAATATCCTTACATATCTGGTTCAGAATCACTGGAGATCTCCTCATTCAACTTGGAGCCAGCTTTCTGCCAGGCTTTCTCCTCTGCAACAGGAACCTGGGAAATGAAACACTTCTTTCAGAACAGAAAAACTGCAAGTCTGCTGGGATGAAGTATCACTGCATCATAAGGTCTTTCTCCCAAGTACTGAGGAACAGGAATGGCAAGTAGAAAAACTAGCAAACAATGAGTAACTGAAAAACTGTATAACTAAATTGCATTTTACTTTAAGATATGCTTTGCCACAGAGAGAATCTCTAATAATTTTTTTTTATTTATTAATCGCCCATCTGGCTGGTCACCCAGCCACTCTGGGCGATGTACAAAGCATATAATAAAACAGTTTGAAACAATAAAATTCTACAATAAAAACATTTTCTAAAATACCCTAACCCACCCCAAATGCCTGCCTGAACAATCATATTTTTAATGCATGGCAGAAGCTCATTAAAGAGGGGGCATGGCAGCGTTCCCTAGGGAGGGAGTTCCACAGAGTGCGGGCCACCACAGAAAAGGCCCTCTCTCTCATCCCCACCAGTCTAGCTGTCCTGGCTGATGGGACAGAGAGAAGGCCATCCGAGGCTGATCTTGTTAAGCGGCCTGTCTGGTGTTGCTGGAGGCGCGCCTTGAGATAGGCTGGGCCAGAACCATATAGGGTTTTAAAGGTCAAAACCAACACCTTCAATTTGGCCCGGAAAACAACTCGTAACCAGTGCAACTCCTTCAGCACTGGAGTGATGTGATCTCGCCGGCGGCTGCCTTTAATCAGGCGAGCCGCCGCGTTCTGTACCAGTTGCAGCTTCCAAACCATCTTCAAGGGAAACCCCACGTAGAGCGCATTACAGTAGTCTAAACGAGAGGAGACCAGGGCATGTACTACTGATGGGAGCAGATGGTTGGGAAGGAAGGGGCGCAGCCGCCGTATCAGATGGAGTTGGTACAGTGCTGTCCGGCTCACAGCTGACACCTGAGCCTCCATGGACAGCTGGGAGTCCAAAATGACCCCCAGGCTGCGGACCTGGTCTTTCAAGGGTAGCCGTACCCCATTCAACACCAGGTCAACATCCCCCAGCCTCCTCTTGTCTCCCACCAAAAGTACCTCGGTCTTGTTAGGGTTCAGCTTTAGCCTATTCCTCCCCATCCAGCCACTCACCATCTCCAGACATTTGGACAGGGATTCTACGGCCAACCTTGGTGAAGATTTGAACGAGACGTAGAGCTGCGTGTCATCCGCACATTGATGACACCGCACCCCAACAATCTACTCAAGTACAAATATAAACCACAAGGCTGACAGTGGAGACCAATGGAAAGGTTTTGACTTCTTAGATGACAGAACATCACTGCTAGTGCTTATTTAAACACCTATTCATGTCTGTCTGTGAGGCAAACTGCAAGGGTGCTCCCAGACTAGGCTTTTACTGTGCAATCACACTGCCTCATTCAGTGCCGGAGGCCCAGATAGCATAACCTTCCATTTGTTAATCTCCCATCTTTTCACACTGCTCCTCCTATCTTTATACCTACCACAAAAAAAATCGGGGGGGGGGGCTGAATAGCTGCACACCTTTTAAGCAATAGCGTTAGGAGCCCTCCATCTGCAAGCACTCAAAGCCTGCTAAAATTCAAGGCTGTAATCCTAAGGGTAATTTACCAGGGCACAAGCCCCATATATTGACCCCAATGGCATTACTTCCTAATAAACTTTAGGTTGGCTACATGCAAAAGAGGGTAGTGTTCCTGTACCTTTAACAGTGGTGTGGAAAAGAAAAATTGTGCCCTGAAGAAATTAAAGGCGCAGAAGGCACCCTGTTCCCTTTTACATCTGGCCAACCCAGTAATGCACAATCCAATGCATGCTTAGTCAGAAAAATTGTAGGGCTTTTTTCTGGCTGGGGAATGCTGGGAGAGGGCTGACATGAGCACTAATTGCACAGTGTGATCCTAGGGAAGTTTAGGGTACAATCCTATGCACGTTTAGCTAGAGACATGCTGGGGAATGCCGGGAGTTGTAGGACTTTTTTCTGCCCAAACGTGCACAGGATTGCAACCTAAACTTGCTTAGGATAACAGCACGCAATTAGCGCTCATGACAGCCCACCCCTGGCCGTCTTCACTCCAGTTAATACCAGCCTTTTCTCTCCCAGTCAAGCAGGCCAACACTTCTCCCCGTACCCGTAGAAAAGGTGGGAGGAAGCCAGGGCGACAGGTGAGGGGCGCCCGCCCCCGCTTTGCCCCGGACCATCCCGCCCCGGCGCTGACCTTCCGCCGCTTGCGCCCAGCCCCCGCGGCCGAGCCCCACCGCTGCTTTTGCGGCTTCCTTTTCATGCCAGCGGCCGCCATGCTGCAGCCTCCCTGGAGAACGCTTCTTCCGCGCGGCTCTCTGATCCAACCCTCGGCACCGCCCCATAGGGCGGACACGCCTCCGGCCTTCCCCTATTGGCTCAAATTCTGCCTGGAACCCCTCCTCCTCCAGAAATAAGATAAGGAAAGGCGACTGGCAAGGGCACGCCTACTTCGCCGAGTTCACTCTCATTGGCCCAGGCCAGCTGAGGGCGTACCATCTCCATTACCTTACTGGTCTCGTGAGCCGCTCGTCTTCCCGCCGTAGTGGGGCTTTCCTATTGGGTCGGCGCCGCGTGCGCGTCCCGTTCGGCGGGTGCGCCGGCGGTGCCGGGTGCGCCCTGCTCTTTCTGCAGTGTGCGCCGTGCGCCACTGGGGGAGCCTTGGGCAGCCGCCGCCGCCGCCGCGCCGCCGCCGCCGCCCTCGGGCAGCGCGTGTTGGGAGCAGTTCTGCGCGGGAGAATCTGCGGCTTTGATGCGCAGCGAGAGAAAGGAGCGAGGGTGCATGGGCAATCAGCGCTGCAGGCTGCGGAGTGTGTGGGGCTACCGCTGCTGAGCCCCTCCACCGGTAAAACACACAGGAGGATGAGTGACCCGCAACAATAGAGAAAGCCGGGAGGAAGGCGGCCGCGGGTTTCCCCAAATCAGCACTCCCCCTGCTTGGTGTCTCCCTCTCAGGGGCATACGCGGCGGCGCTGCCTTCCCGGAGAAATCCTAGATTTCTTGGCAGGGTGGTGATTGGTGCTCTCCTTTCTGCCATGATCTTAGTTCAAACCAGCTTTTGCACTCTCCTCTTTCACCCTCAACAAGAGGCTCTTGAGATCCTCTTCGCTTTCTGCCATTAGGGTGGTATCGTCTGCATATCGGAGGTTGTTGATCATTCTCCCGGCAATCTTAATTCCGACCTGGGATTCATCCAGCCCGGCGTTTCTCATGATGTACTCTGCATATAAGTTAAATAAGCAGGGTGACAATATGCAGCCTTGTCGTACTCTTTTCCCAATTTTGAACCGCTCAGTTGTTCCATGTCTGGTTCTTACTGTTGCTTCTTGACCCTCTTACAGGTTTCTCAGGAGACAGGTAAGGTGGTCTGGTACCCCCATCTCTTTCAGAATTTGCCACATTATGTTGTGATCCACACAATCAAAGGCTTTAGCATAGTCAATGAAGCAGAAATAGACGTTTTTCTGGAATTCTCTTGCTTTCTCCATGATGCAGCGAATGTTGGCAATTTGATCTCTAGTTCTTCTGCCTCTTCGAAACCCAGCTTGTACTTCCAGTAGTTCTCGGTTTGCATACTGCTGAAGCCTAGCTTGTAGGATTTTGAGCAGAAGGGGAAGAAATGGAAGCAGTGACAGATTTTACTTTCTTGGGCTCCAAGATCACCGCAGACGGTGACTGTAGCCATGAAATTAAAAGACGCTTGCTCCTTGGGAGGAAAGCTATGGCAAACCTAGACAGCATAGTAAGAAGCAGAGACATCACCTTGCCGACAAAGGTCCGCATAATCAAAGCTATGGTTTTCCCAGTAGTAACGTATGGCTGTGAGAGCTGGACTACAAGGAAGGCTGAGCGCCGAAGAATTGATGCTTTCGAACTGTGGTGCTGGAGAAGACTCTTACGAGTTCCCTGGACTGCAAGGAGGTCAAATCAGTCCATCCTAAAGGAAATCAACCCTGACTGCTCATTGGAAGGACAGATACTGAAACTGAAGCTCCAATATTTTGGCCACCTAATGTGAAGAGAAAACTCCCTGGAAAAGACCCTGATGCTGGGAAAGACTGAAGGCGAAAGGAGAAGGGGACGGCAGAGGATGAGATGGCTAGATAGCATCGCCGATGCAATGAATATGGACTTGAGCACACTCCGGGAGAGAGCGCAGGACAGGAAGGCCTGGCGTGCTGTGGTCCATGGGGTCACGAAGAGTCGAACACGACTGAACAACAACGACTTCGGCACGCCTCTTCTCTCAGCTCAGGAGAAAAAGAGAGTATTGTGGTCGGGGCTGTGCTCCCGCTGCCCCCATTTAGTACCCTCCCCGCGTGCCTCCCATTTGGGCGCGGTGATCCGTGAGCGGATCCAGAGAGGAGATGCTGCTTGACCCCTTGTCTCCATGCTGCTTGCCGGTCGAGCTGTCCGACGCTCCCTTGACTGTGACAGCAGCTGGGGTGGATGTTCTGTGAAGGGTTAAAAGGGGATCGGCTGTAGCCGCTCCTCCTCCCAGAGCTGGTGGGTGGGACTTCTGTGTTCTTCGACTCCGCTCCGCCAGTCCTGTATAGGTGAGCCTTAAGGCCGGTGATCGTTGCTGCCCGTAGCAAAGAGTTCAGGAGTCCTCCCGAAGTCTGCTGTGGTGAATGGTCAACAGAGAGGCGCGCAATCACGTGAGTAGCTGCACCGGGCACCCATGCAAGACTAGTACAGCGGGGAGCGTGAACCTGAGCAGCTGATCTCTGCTCGTTCCCTGCCGCTGGGCTGCCTCCATCCCCGGAGGGGCGGGTTGCCGCTGCTGTACCGCAAGAAGGCCGAGGTCACCGGCGGGGGTGGGGGCGACGAGGGAGGCGGCGAAGCAGCGCTTGCTGTCCGATCCCGGCTTGTCCGAACTTGCCCGGCTGCCTCTTGCCCCTGCCTCTGTGACGAACCTCACAGCCCTGGGTGTGTTTGGTACTCGAGGCAGGGAGGCGGTGGGCTTGGGGAAACTGCTGCTGACTACTGCCCTTCCTTGTTTTCTGGTTTGTTTCCCAAGCGATCAGCAGTAAACCTGGAAAAGCACCTGGACTCAGTTCTTCCGGGACTGATTTCTAAACGAAGAGAGGCGTTGGCGACGTCCCCAGGCAACGTCGGGCTTTGGTAGCTTGATAAGAGGCGACCTGGGTTCCTCCTAAGGACCGAGACAGACATGACTTTAAATGCATGTCTAAGAACTATGTCTTCTTTCTCGCCTCCACTTTTCCTCTAGAGTAGGCGCAGGGCCCCGATCCGGCCTTAAAAGCCCCGCTCCCCCACGCTAGGGACCGGATGGTGGCCCCTGTGCCTACTCCAGAGCAAAAATGACAGACGGCCGAAGTCGAGTCTGTTTTGAGCTCTAAGCCGGAACCACTAATCCTGGAGAGGCTGTTCAACCCATCCCTGCTTTTCCAATGTACCAATGGCACCAATTATAAGCAAGCAAGCAAGCTCTCAGGGGACCATGTGTTTCCAGCTTTGCCCTTCCACAGGTGACTGAACAGGGCTTGCCAGGCATCCGTTGGAAATGCACTCCTTGATGAGGCTTGAAGACAGCCACTTACCTGGTTGCCTGTGGCAATCTCTATGCCATCAAGCGCAAGTTTCGCAAATTAGAAAAGCTTTGGTTCTCTTCTTTTACTTCTTCTACCACCATTCCTGAAGCTTTTGATGTACCACAACATTCATGTCAGTGTGCATTAATATTTTATTATGTTTATACTTCATTGTTGCATTTATTGTTTCAGTTATTTTATTGTCATTTTCGTTTTTTTGTGAAATGTAAACCATTGTAAACCATTTCACAAATTTTTGTGAACCGCCCAGAGAGCTTTGACTATTGGGCGGTATAGAAATGAAATAAATAAACCACCCCAAGGGCATTTGCCAGTTTAGTAGTATATCAGTTTAATAAATTAAATAAATCAATATGGGTTGGTGGGCTAGTAAAAACTCTTAAGAGTTGGTAACTTTTTGTGGAGTTATTTGCACGTCTTTAATGACTAGTTTTCAGATAGGTGGCCAAAATTGGCAATAGAAGGAGCCAATAGTAATGCTGGCCATGCATAACATGCGTGCATAACGTCTTATTTCTGGTTTCCCAAAGGCCATTGGTGCTCATTTTCCCCACCCCAGACCATTGGCTCTTTCCATCCATGGAATGTGTCAGGATTGTGCACATTCCATATATTTGTATGAAGGGCAGTATACAAATACAATAAAAATAATCCTTAGAGTGTGCATGCTTTACATTCTGCTGACCACAGGATCTTGCTAATCACTGCTTATGAAGTTCAGAAAGATTTTTCCCCAGATCAGAGCTAGATTTTTGGACTTCTTTAAACGTTTCTTTGCACTGGTGTAGTGCAGCCAGGGCTTGCAGGGATGCAGCGCTGGAACTTCGTTATTGGGAGCCGGACTGATAAAAATAAATGATAAAAAAATAAAAAATGATTTTAAAAAATGTCAATCAGTTTTTTAAAATTTAAGTCAGATTTTGAAATTTTCTTAAAACAGTCAGTAAAAACAAGAACCCAGGTCCAAGATATCATCATGAATACTAGACAACTTCTAATTATATTCTGTGAATATGTTTACAGCAGTTTATAGAGATCAGAGATAACCTGATCAGTCCTATTCTGTACTGCGGATGATGTACAGAAGTACATGCGCTCGCTTTGCCTCTCTCTAAGTGCAAAGATAGAGGCTGTCAATGAATGGAGAATTTGGAGAGATGGAGTAAATCTGAGCAAGGAGGAGGAGTCTAAATGCAAGGGATAGAGGAGGGGGATAGAAAGTGAAACCAAGAGCCAACAGAATGTACTCCAGCAGTCTTGACTAAACTTCTGCTGCATGTATCCTCCGCTGTGTACCTACCTTCTAATGAAACCTACATTTCTGAATATGTATTAAGGTTATATTAAACAATAACATACTTCTACTAAAAATGATAAAGTAGAATCTTCCTTACTAGTGATTTAAATAATTAAAATTGAGTCCTTCAGAGGAGCAGTTTAAATCATGATTTCAGTCAATTTGATTTAGATCAAATCAACTCTGATTAGTATGGATGCTGATATCATCTCCCACTACCCCACCCCTCAGAATTCCTGGTTCCCTCTGAGCTGAGCTGCAATCTCACAGGGGGGGGGGTAAATTTTCCCAGCAGCAATATATTGTTCCTTGTTATAGTGTAACGTATTTTGCCTTTAGAAAAGATCTGCCCTGAGCAGATGAAAACTCACAGAAGTGGTTTGCTGATAAGGATCAGCACAGCTGCCTGAAATTTTGAGCGCCCCTTGGGGGGCTGTCATGAGGAGTGCCAGCGCTTCAAAATTTACCATTATGCCACTGGTGCCCTGGCTTGCTTGCTTAAGTAAGCTGTTCACTCTGCACATCCCTTTCTGGAGCAGAACTGCTGGCTTGCAGTGTACTACACAAGACAGTGTCATCTGGGCTGTATTGATTAATTTATGGAGCAGAGAGGTGCTGGTGGGTGGCTTTGCCTCATAGTGGGAGTTGATTTTGATCCCTTTAACTTCCATGACACTAAGCGGTAATATTAAAGAATAGGATTGTCTGCTCATTCTGAGGTGGATTTAAGGGGTGGTGGCAGTCTACCTGAGTAATTGTTTACCCCTGCCTGCACTGCAGGGAGCTTGGGCAACCCCCTCTCTCCCTTCACAGTTATCAAGGGCTACTAGTCATGATTGCGATAGACTACCTCCAGGATCAGAGACAGTGAATGCCAGTTGCTGGGGAGCAACAGTGGGCGAGGGCTATTGACCTCATGTCCTGCTTGTGGGCTTCCCGTTGGGGCATCTGGTTGGCCACTGTGGAAACAGAATACTGGTCCAGATAGGACTTTTGGCTGATCCATCACTTCCTTTCTTACATTCAAATGTTCTAGTTGTTGGCAACCCTATGGGCGATGAGAAACATAACACATTCCTTGAAACAAATTACAGACTAAGGGTCCGGCTTTCCTGAGGCTGATTTGGTTCTCTTTCCAAACTGGTAGAGAAGAAAGTTGGGAAGACATCCAGAAGGAATTTGCAATAATAATTTTTAAAAGATCTGCTTTCCAAAGAATAAAGGAGCAAACGGAGCATCTAGGAAGGAGAGTGTTTGGGACCATGGGTGCTTCCAGATAGAGGGCTCCTAGCACTACCAATCAAAAGGCATTTTGCAACTATTCTTTTTCTCAACTTTTTTTTTCTGGTAAGAAAAAAAGATGGAAGATGCAGTAGGAAAACATGTGAGGGTTACAAATTGAAAGCAGCGGCATCTGAAAAATTCGGTGAATGAGACAGGGCAATTGCACAATAAAAAGTCTCATCTGGAAACACCCCATGTATGACTTGGAGGCATAATTACGAGTCAGCCATGAAAAGGGCATTTGGCTGTGGGTGCTACAGTAGTTGGGCTGTTTGCCTAGGATGTGGTTTGGGGGCTTCAGTCCTCTGGTCTAGGATTAGATTAAAGACAGCATGTTTGAATAGACAGACATTCAGCAAAACTGGTTCCTTACGGAATCTGTCAAAGCTGTGTTAAAACCATGTATGAACGTGCCTGGTTTGATTGAAGCCAAACTGGCAAGAGAATGAGAAACACATAGGACTGGAACTCTGTTTTCAAATGCTGGACTGTAGGTTTCAAATATGGATCCTCGAGAGGGAGAGAGAGAGAGAGAGAAGGGGGTGGGAAGGAAGGAAGGACTAGTTTAGTTAGAGACATTAGCCAGCTGCTTTATTTACCACAGATTCGTCAGGAACATACCCACAAACTAATTTCTCTCCCTTCTCAGAGCCACTGGCATTGCCATTCACAGGGTTAGTTTGGGCTTGTTTCTTAACACATCAGCTTTGTATGTTCCCTTATATTTTTTCTTCATCTCTATGAAATGTTTGCTAGATTCTCATGTGGGAATGACATCTAAATAAGGCAGGAAAGGAGGGCAGGGCTGTACTGTCCTAACAGTGGCTTATCTGGGGTCTCAGCTCTTATAACACCCAGTCTCCCATGCCCTAAGATGTGCTATGGCCACTAAATCAGTCTTTCTGAAAGTCTGCAGTTCTCTAAAGTATCTATTGAGGAATCAGACCAGTTGACACAGGAACTATTCAAGTATTTGGCACAATATAGCCTATTTGCTGCTATGCCATAACCCCTACCCTACCTATCTACCAACCAGCAGAATGTTGCCTTTGTTGCAGACCTCTCTGTCATGGATCAAGACTCTGAACCCTCATCCTCAGAGGATCCCAACTCTTTGTCCTCAGATGAAGAGGCTTCAGAGTTAATGAGAGAGGACTCGGCCAAGGACAGGCATCACAACGCTTCCATCTGCCCAGGACCCAATTCTCCAGAAAGATCCCAGGTGTTGGCTCCTCTGCATCCAGAGGAGGTTGTGTTACTGTCTTCAAACTCTAAGGACTTGGGCCACCAGGACACTAGTATGCCACAGCCATTCTCACATCATTGCAGCCTGAGATTGCTAAAACAGGCGAGGCCCCTTTAAGAGATTAACCCTAAATCAGTATGAATGTGGGGCCAAGCAGCCTACAGTCAGTTACACTGTTATTTAAGCCTTGCTCTGCTCCTTATTGGAGCAACATACAAACAAGCCTGTCCGGCTTCCAGCCCCAGCACCACTCAGAGCGTTCCATGTGACTGTTCTATTTCTGTTCCTGAAGCCTTGCTGAAAATAACAAATCCACAGGTGAACCCTGAAACCCAGGCCGCACCAGTGCCTAAACAACCCTAAGTCCACATCACAGCAGAGGCAGAACACTCTCTTGTTTGACATTAGCCCTCTTCTGGCATTAGAAAGCTCTGTGCGCTAAATACATGAGTAGGGGGAGCGCCCTGCCCCTGTCCATCCCTGTTTTCATCACCCTCTATATGTGGAGAGCTTTCTGAAGGGGGAAGATGCTTGTGTCAGCGGAGGCTTGCCATGTGATTTTGAACACGGATTTTCCAGCATTTGAAACCACGTAGAGAGCCTCTATGGAAACAGGGGGCACTTTTCTTATCAGAAAGTCACCCTCCATATGTAGAGATCAATGGAAATGATGACAGGGGGGTGGGGTTAGTGCACTCTCCCTCCATGAGGGTTTCCTGTACACAGTTTCTGGACACCGGAAATGGTCTATTCTTCCAAAAAATATTTCTAGCAGTCAGGCCCTCCCTTAGTGCCCTCTTCAACCAAGCCACTGAGGTCCCCCTCATCATTTAGGAATTGGAGCTTTTAGAGACCTACTCATTCTCTTGAGCTTCAAGTATGTATGTGCAAAGAATTAAGTTGTCTAATTTTTAAAATTTATTTGGCAGTTGCCTGAAAGAAGAGAATTCATCAGCCGTCCGACTCTTTTGGGAAACAGATCGAGACTCCTGAGGGAACCATGCCCCCAAAGCGCAAGGCCCCTGCCCAAACCCAGGCAGTGGTCAAAGGCAAGAAGGTTAAAGAGGAGCCAGAGCTACAGCCTGAACTGGAGGAAGACAGTTTCCGCTCCACCATGGCAGCACTGAAGGCAGCTCCGAAGGAGAAGCTCAAGGCCAAAATTGATTCTGCCTGTCAGCTGAGTAATGCTAAAGGTGCCAAGGTGAGAGGGAAGCTCTGGCTGAAGCACTTACAGATGCCGTGTCTCTGTTGAGCACTATAAAGTAGCCTACACCAACCTGGCCTACACCAGATGTTCTAGATTACAACTCCCTTCATCTCTGACCATTGGCCATGCTGGCTCAGGCTAATGGGAATTGTAGGCCAAAACATCTGGAGAGACCACAGTTGGAGAACATTGCCCTAGCCCAGAGGTGCAGAACCTAAGGCCTGCAGTGCCAAATCCAGCCCACCAGGGTTCTCCAGATGGCCACACCCCCTTTCCCCCAAGTACGGATCATTTGGTGGCTTCCCAGCGTTTGTGCATTTCCCCCCATTCTAAAGGGTTGGAATGCCAAAGACTTAGTTATTGGCAATAAGAGCTTTCATGTACAATGTGCTGTTCTATTTTCTGTGTTGGGCTGCACGCCATTTGCCTCCGGCCCTGCCCACCACTGGAATGTGGCCCCAGACAGCTTCTCCGAAATCGAATCCAGCCTTCGAGCCGGACGAGGTTCCCCGCCCCTGGTGCAGAGGACAGGGCCCATTCCCCATGCCATCTGGTCCTGGAATGGGAGGATGTAACACGAAGGGGGATGACTGTCTCCTGAGCACTGGGAGGTGGGATGAAGCTTAAAGTACACGCCAAAGGGGTGTCTCCACCAGTGATGTACTCCAAGCTGGCTGCGTGTGGAGGTCATCATCCAGCAGCCACCCTGGAGCTTATCACGGGAAAAACAGATTTCCTGAGACTACTTAAAGTCTGATTCTTTTCCTTAAGTTGGGCTCTCCCCAACATAGTTGCTGTGTGCCCCAACCCCTGTATTGACCTCGGGTATGCTAGCCCTGCCCAGGAGTGTGCCTTTCACTGTGACCCCAGTTAAGGGGTGTTTCCTGTCCCTGCACAAACCGACTAGTGTCTCCTCAGGAGTAACTCTCGCTGTGCTCAGTGAGGCTTGTCCCCTGAATTCCCACATCAGAATTTACAGAGATCCCCCTCAATTGAAATGGCACAGTTTAAAGCACATTCCCTAAATGCGCTAAAGCGTGATCTGGAGGCTCTGATTCTCCGATGTTTGGTTTATTGCCTTACGAAGTAACTACTTCACAGCTTCGTTATAGGGATCCTGTGCAGTATTGGTTTGGTTAGAAAAGGGGCTGGTTTCCCATGCCTGTGTTCTCCCCGCCACTCCTTCTCAGCACAAGCATATGTCTGCTCTGAAGTAACTCCCATTGTGCTCAATGAGGCTTGCTCCTGAAATGCAGGTGCATCTGGACTTCCAGGGGAAAGGAGAAAGGGGGGAAGCCTCTCTTATTGGTTGAGCAGCTCCTGCCAATCAGATGACATTCACTCCAACCCCCACCAGGAAGTATGTTCAGTGAAGCAATTTTTACTGGTGTGGAGCACTCCCTCATGGAGCCCTGCGTGGACTAAATAGCAGCAAAGCTGATTCCTTTTTTTGAAAATTCCAGTACTCTTCCATTCGCTTCTCCTTCTGTTGTCATGGAGACATGGTCCCAATCTTCAGGCTTTCCTCTTCCTGAAGCTTTTTCGATTGAGTGCTTTTGCCTTTTCTTTACAGGGCTGCTTGTCTCAGTCACGTGTGATCGGTATAGAAGAGTGGGAAACTGACCGAGCCAAGTGTCTTTTTTTCCCCCCGCTACCAGAGCGTTGTTAGTTAACAGGAATTTCCTGGCACAGGCTGAGCAGTGTTCCTTCCTTCAGGAAACCTTCAGCCAAGCAGACCTCCACGTAGATCCTGTTAGCTAATACTGCTACTACTCGGGAGGGCTATTGGAGATTCCAACCTGAATGGGAATTTATCCTTTTGGATTCTGTCATGGACTCCATTAGTTGCCCCATTGACCAAGTGCTGGGAATTCCTCTCTTAGGGCACATAATAATTATTATTATTATTATTATTATTATTATTATTATGTATTGTATTTTTCTTTAATTATTAGCCACTTTTCAAGGATGTGGTGTTCTCAAGGCAGCATACAACAAAAAACAATACAAACCTATTAATAACATCATACTAAATATAAACAATTTTAAATAAAACCAGTTCTAATAGAACAATACCAACACATTTAATAAAACCAGTTTCAATTTCAAAATATCCATCAGCTGTGTTAACATAAGCATTTTGAATTAAAAGCCAGGAAGAACAGGAGAGTTTTTAAAATCCTTTTTATAGCAGCCACAGATTGGGCCAGCCATCTCTCCCGTCGGAGGGAATTCCATTGGGTAGGGGCCACTGTTGAGAAGGCCCTCTCTCTGGTGCCTGCCAACTTTTTTTATCTTGGTGGCGGACCAGTGAGCAGGGCCTCCAAAGATTATCTTAGAACGTGGGCAGGTACATATGGCTGTAGGTGGAACTTCAAATAACCGGGACCCAAGACGTTAGGGCTTTTAAAGGTCAAAACCAGCACTTTGAATTGGGCCCAGAAATGCACTGGCACGAGATTGGTATAATGTGATCTGACTGTCTAACCCCAATGAGGACTCGAGTGGCCGTGTTCTATACCAGCTGAAGTTTCTGGGTTATCTTCAAAGGCAGCCCTACATAGAGTGCCTGGGATTCCAGCCCAGCCCTCCAGGGTTCCCCATATGCCCCGCCCCTTCCCCTGGCCATTCCCCCTTCCCTTGGCCCCACCCCTTCCCCCCGGCTGCCAATCATTTGGTGTTTTCCTGGCTTTTGCATGGTTGAAATGCTTCTCCCATGACTTAGTTACTGGCACTAAGACCTTTAAGTGGAAATATGCTGTATTCGGAGTATCTTGGCCTGCCCCCTTTTGCCTTCAGCCCCGCCCACCACTGTAGTATGTCCCCAAGACCCTCTCCGAAATGGAATTTGGCTCTTGTGCTGAAAGGAGTTCAACACCCTTGCTCTGTGCCATCCAGTGGATCCACATCTGGACAGGTAGATGGACTCTGTTCATTTGGCCAATGTGATATCCCCCTCTGGCATAAATACAGAGATTGTTGGTGTTAGATGAAGTACACTGATGTTCCCTGAGTACAGTTAGTTCCTCTGTTGTGATTTTAGATTCATGAGGACTACGACTGCATGCTGAACCAAACCAACATTGGCAACAACAACAACAAGTTTTACATCATCCAACTCATAGAGTATAATGGGGACTTCAGCTGCTGGAACCGCTGGGGCCGTGTGGTGAGTATCTTGCCCACGATGCAGCCACTGTGGCTGAAGAGCAGGTGTTTCTTTTCTCATAATCCAGGGCATGGTCAGCATCTCTCTAAGATGGCTGCTGGCAGACATGGTTAACCACAGCCATGGCCAGTGATGCTTCCCTCATATAGTTGCTAAAATCTTAGCCATCATAAAGTAAATCTTTCTTTCCTTCAATACTGTTTCCCAGACTACAGTTTGCAGAGCCATAATGCACGCAGGACCTGAGGAACTGCTAGCTAGCAGTGTTTCCTAGTCATATTTATTGCTAAATATTCCTTATGGTGGTTGAGGGATGTGGGGTGATGGGCCCAGCACAAAGAATGGCAGAAAAACTGCTCTCCTGGGGGAGTACTGAGGGCCAAAACAGACATTACTTTTATTCCATATCTAGCAGCTTTTTGTCATGTTTACCGTAGAGTAGGCACAGAGCCCCCTGTCCAGATCTTAAAAGCCCTCCTACCCCCACACTAGGGTACCAATCTGGATATGGGGCCCTGTGCCTACTCTAGAGTAAAAAAACCCCAAAGACATAGAGAAATCCAACAAGCAGGAATTGGGGCCAAAGAAAAGAGTGGGTTCGTATACATCAGGGTCCACAACCCACATGCAGCCCTGAGGTGCATGTGCCCCCCAAGGCCTTCACAGTCGCCCGTCCAATGGGACTGGCCTTCTCTCTACTCCCTCCCCAATCCTGATACAGATATCTTGCTGTTGCTAAAAGCAAGGAAAAAGCCATCTATATCAGTATCACTGGTGCGCTTACGAGCGCAAGTGTGTGCACACGCATATGTGTGTAGCCTCCTATCCCCAAGCAGCAGCCTTTGGGGCTGAAAAGGTTGTGCACCCCTGATATACATACGCAAGTCAGAACCCATCCTCTTGGTTCCATCCACTTAACCCCAGGCGCTAGTGTGCAGCTTAAATGGATGTTAAGCCATCAGGCTCTTGCGCTTAAGCAAACTGACAAGGGTGTAAACACATTAACCTTGGATATGCTTGCTAGTAGGTTTGTGGATTCTCGCTTTGCGAAGCCTGCAGCTGTCTGTATATCAGACACAGAGTCTTTCAAGTGTCACGGATAATGGTTCCCCCAAATAATTGCCCCAGAACAATGTGTTCCCACTTCAGGGTGATAGATTTATAGCCACAGTATGCAAACCTCCTGCACTTTCACTTCTGCACATACATTGCTGAAGAAAATAGGTCATAGATTGCTCCTAGTTAGCTGACTGCTAATGAAATCCAACACATTTGCCCTGGTTTATATCAATGCAAAATATTTTAAAAGTAATAAGTGGAACACAGAATAGCAGTAGTTGGTATACAAATATCAAAAAAGGAAGGCACATTCTTACCGCTGCCCAGGTAACGGCACATGTTTTTCTCTGACTCCCTGTGAAAGGCAGTCACATAGACAATCATACTGACAGATGGTACAGATAAACTTGGATATTTATTCAGAGGATTTCTTCTCAGGAGAATCCAGATGAGGCCAGTATTGGCTATTTCTTGTAGACATTTGCAATGGATTTGGATTATTGTGATTTGGATTATTGCAATGGCCCTACCTAATGGGGCGAGGCAGATAGATACGAGAGAGAGGGCCTTTTCAGTGGTGGCACCCCATTTGTGGAATGCCCCCCTAGAGAACCTCGGCTGACACCTGTGTTATGGTCCTTTGGTGCCAAGTGAAGACCTTTTTCTTCTCCCTGGAATTTTAAGAATGGTTTGGATGTTTTTAGATCTTTGCACTGTTGTGTTTTTGTGCTGGTTTTGCTTTGATTTTCTTTTGTGCTGCCTTGGTTTTGCCCCACTGCTGGTTTTATTTTGGGCTGTTTTAGCATCATTATTTTATTATGCTTTTGTGTATTACATTTTTAATTTTAATTTACTTGTACTGCACTTAGAGAAGTTGGGTTATTGGGTGGTCTAAGAGTGTAAATAAATAAATAAACAAACAGTGTACTTGACAGAAACTCCAGATTCAGCATTTTGTAACTTTTTTCTCACAGGCTAGTGCTCAATTTAAGGTTCGACTCAGGACAGCCAGATCTAGGAATTACAATCCTTTGATATCAAATATAACACAAATATATAGAGACAACAGCTGTCCCAGAAAGATTGGCTTAACTCCAACATTAATGGGGTAGGAAAGCAGATGCCTTATTTCTGAACCTTTAGATCAGGGGTGGGCAATTTGTGAGCCCCCAGATGTTTTGGGCTACAGCTCACCACCTTGAGAGGGTGCCACCCTTAGAGGCAGCCTAAAAATAATTCTAGATAGATGATCCTTCAGCATTGGCTACTCTACAGCTGATTTTTTAATTTTTTAAAATTTATTTATTAAATGTATTAATCGCCCATCTGGCTGGTCACCCAGCCACTCTGGGCGATGTACAAAGTGTATAATAAAACAGTTTGAAACAATAAAATTATGCCTGCCTGAACAACCACGTTTTTAATGCACAGCAGAAGCTCATTAAAGAGGGGGCATGGTGGAGTTCCCTAGGGAGGGAGTTCCACAGAGTGGGGGCCACCACCCACCACAGAGAAGGCCCTCTCCCTCGTCCTCACCAGTCTAGCTGTCCTGGCTGATGGGACATAGAGAAGGCCATCCAAGGCTGATCTTGTTAAGCAGCCTGTCTGGTGTTGCTGGAGGCGCTCCTTAAGATAGGCTGGGCCGGAACCATATAGGGTTTTAAAGGTCAAAACCAACACCTTGAATTTGGCCCGGAAAACAACTGGTAACCAGTGTAACTCCTTCAGCACTGGGGTGATGTGATCTTGCCCGTGGAAGTTGTAGGCCACAACCTCTGGAGGGCCACAGGTTGTCCATGCCTGCTTTAGATAATAAAATCATACCTTGTAAATGTGGTACCAAATTGTTCTTTGCAACCATGAGAAAAATATACTTGCAAACTGGGATCCTTTCAAAATTACCAAGATCTCACATCAGCTGTTGGTAGCCATACAATGATCACGTGCGAGCTTTTCCCTCCTCTTCTGCCCCAGAAATCCAAAGGTTTGTATCCCCCTAAACCGGACCCACAAAACAGATAGGGAATTGTATGTCCTTCCAAATAAGGGACCTGGACTTGGCCCTGTTCTTTGCCCAATGCTGCTCTCTTGCCAGAGTTTCCTATATAAGCTCTCTCTAAGCCCTGTTGCTTGGTTATGCGCCACTTTTATCTTGACATTTGAAGGAAACAAAAGTTTATACTCATGGCCGCATTCCGCCTGCTTCTCTGCTGATGGCTGAATTAGTCTGGTTGGAAGCCCTTTGTGTTTAATTCCTTTAATTCCAAGGAGAACACCTAAATTCAAGCTGTTCTTGTTCGGCTGGATTACCGGAATCTACCCCACATGCTGTCTTGTGGGAGGGACTTCTAATATGAAATGCTTTTCTGTGTCACCCTGCAGAACCAAGCTGATCCTTCGCTAGCCCACAGTGGGGCACTTTGGGATTGTAGCTTGTGTCTGTCAGTTGTCTTTTTCTCCTCCAAGGCTCAAGTTTCATAAGGCTTTTATTTCCTGGAATACTTTGTCATAGCTTGGCAGGGACTCTGCGCTTGGAAAATCGGAATGTGTGTTGTACTGAGTCATCAGTCGTAAGATGCCCTTTTTTCTTTCACTAACTGAGATCACATGCGGTTTCCTCCCTTCAGGCTTTGTTTGCACACCAGACACACTCCTGCGCTGACCAGCTCATGGACACACATTCTCTCCCAACCCTTGGCTACTGCAGGTCAGCACCACACACTCTTTCCTCAGACCAGGGCAAGGGGCTGAAATTACCTGGTGGCTTTCTCTTAAGCAAGGGGCGGCTGACAGCAATAATAGATCGGTTGTAGCCAGGGCTGGCCCAAGATGTTCTGCTGCCTGAGGTGATGGACAAAATGCCCTCCCCCTCTGTGTACAGAAGTCAGCTGGACTGGCAGCTGGGTCTTGCTTCAGTGTTGCCTGCCTCTACCACATCTGAGGGCAGCAGCGGGGTAGCTGAGGGGGTGCAGGGCAGGTGTGATACACAGTTCTGCCCGCACAACACCCCCGCCTCACAGGAATTGCAGCCTGAGGCAGCTGCCTCACTTTCCCTAATAGCAGGGCCAGCCCTGGTTGCAACTCCATGGAAACTGGAAAATATTTTCCTTCGGTATACATGCATACTATTATGAAAGGAGTTGTAACATGAATCCAGAAATTATTCTGAGAAGGGGGACTTCCTGCAGTCTCCCACCTTTGGCATAGGGCTGAACTGGTTCCATGCATACCACTTCCCATGGTTTTTCGTGAAGGTAGCCATTACTTTTAGCTAAACAACATATTTTAAAAATGTGCGCTTCAGGCATAAGTGTCCCAAGCAAAACTCAGGGGGACTTAGGTTGCTTCCAGATAGGCAGCTGCTAGTGCTACCAATCAAAAGGCTTTGTGCGACTGTTCTGTCTCTTCCTCCTTAGCAGACTTTTTCTGGTAAGAAAAATGACAGACAAAGCGGTGGGAAAACATGGAAAGGTTGCAAATGGAAGACAGCAGGTGCTTCTAGACAGAAGTTTCCTAAAGTTGGGTTGTATAGCTCCACAGTTACTTTGAGATTCTCTTATTTATTATTACCTTTATATCCCACCTTTTTCCCCTCTTACCTCCTCTCCATGTTATCCTCACAACAACCCTGTGAGGTAGGTTAGGCTGAGAGTCAGTGACTGGCCCAAAGTCACCCAGTGAGCTTCACGGCCAAGTGAGGATTAGAACCCAGACCTCCAGAGTCCCAGCCCAACACTCTAACCACTACACCACACTGGCTCTCTCATGTCCTCTTCATCCCCGAGTCAGCAACTAGTTTACCTTGAGGGCTGCTGAGACGTGAGTGTGGAGTAGTGGGCAAGTGTCTCCTACACCACTCCCTGAAGCAGCCTGTTCCGTTTCCATGGATTCCACTTTCTCCTCTTTGGCCCCTTAGTTGGCCTTGGGACAGCACCACCGGGCCTCCCTCCTGAGGATGGATTTGGTCCAGGTGCCTCCAGTTGCTAATCTTTATTATACATTCAAAAAGGCTGACATGGGAATCTTGTGAAAGACTGAGAAACCCAGGGCAGTGAATGACAGTTTGACAAAAGCTTGAGGACTGTTTTAAATTATATTATATTGCAGCTGCTCCAATCCCTCCCTTAATGGGAAGCCTTTTTTAAAAAAAGCCCAACTCAATTGCTATGTTTGGATTGCAATATATCCTGGTGTTATATTATGCAATTTAATTTACATCACTTAGAGCTCATTTGCATGCCTTGTTTGTCCTTTCCTATGCTCCTCTGTTTTACATAAATTTTTATTTTTCTCTGTGCCAGCCCAGTATGAGTGGTAACTTATACTGTGCTGTTCTCAAGTGGGGTGTACTTGTCTTTCTCCTTGCTAGATCAATGTTACAACTCCTACCAGGTTTGCCATATCATGTTTTACTACAGGGATGGGGAACGTGAGGTCCTCGAGTCCAGGGGTCCCCAACCTTTTTGAACCTGTGGGGACATTTGGGAATTTGAGAAACTGTTGTGGGCACCCCCACAAAATGGCTGCCACTATGGATGTTGCTAGTCACATAATGGCTGCCACAAGGGCCTGGCTAGTCAAAAGTGAGCTAAAGAGGTGGCGGGAGAAGAGAAATAGTGAAGCTAGAGGCTGGGAGGGAGGGGGATAGAGGCTGGAGGCTAGAAAGGGAAAGCGAAAGCCTGCCCTAACATTTTCCAAGGTTTTTCTTAGAACAATTTTTTTGAAGGGGGCAGGGCGGGGAGAGCTTTGTGGGTGCCATTGGAGGTCTCCACAGAAGCCATGGTTCCCGTGGGCACCGCATTGGGAACCCCTGCTCTAGTCCAACATTGGCTGCAACTCCCATCATCATTCTCATAGATTCATAGAAGTGGCCCACAAGACCGAGTCCAACCCTCTGCTCAGTGCAGGAAGCCTGATTCCCAGGCGGTCTCCCATTCAAGTACTAACCAGGGTTGACCCTGCTTAGCTTCTGAGATCAGGCATATCCAGCTCTTTGCTCGCCATTGGCTATGCTGGCTAGGGCTGATGGGAGTTGTGGGCCAAAACATCAGGAGGGCCACAGGTTGCCCACCACTGGTATACAGGCTATGAGCCAATGCATAGAATAGTAGGGTTGGAAGGGGCCTACAAGGCATCAGCAAGATGGGGCTTTGAGTAGAGTTAGAAGGAAACAGCTTCTAAAGTGAATATTTGGAGGAAATCTTATGGGTACTGAGGCACATCCAGTTCAAGAGGACTCTTCCCTTATGAATAATTTGGGATAAAGTGAGGACCAACTGGAAGATGACATCAAGCATACAGAAAGGAAAGGTAGCTTTGACATATAAAAGCAGCTACAGTGTGGAAAAATAATTCATACCCAATATTTCAGATCATATGTATAATTACTTACATACACATGCTAAAAACCTGGAATAAAAAGGATATACAGTTATTGTGGGTTTATCACAAGCCTGGTGGGACAGTGCAAATCCATGGGAATGTTTTTACCTTGGTATGCAGTTGCTGATGTCAAAGACAGCTCAGATTCCAGTAGTTCGAAATCTTACAAGAAACAAATGCAGACCTGTAGAAATTCCAGAATTAGAGGAACACCGTCAGTTATCTGACTGAAACTTTTATGGTACTCTGGAGGTGCTAAAAAATCGGGGAAGCAGCAAAAATTGAAAATGTGATAATAAAAGTTAATTTCAACTATCCTTCAGGTCATTTATAGTGTGCCTTTAACAGTGCAATCCTATGCATGTCTACGCAGATGTAAATACCACAAAATTCAATAGGGCTTACTCCTAGGAAAGTGAGTATAGCAGAGGTGGGCAACTTCAGGGGTCTCAGATCCACTTTCTGCCCCCTGGACACACAACCCTGGACACACAACCCTGCGGGCTGCATTCCTGCCTCTGCCATCCAGCAGTGTGGCAGCAAAAACCGCTGGTGCTTTGCCACCAGAATTTAGCAGCAAACTGCTACAGAACCTTAGATAGGACAAATTTAGCTTGAAAACAAAATTAGCTTTAAAATTGCCATTCTCCCCCTCCAGCTGCAGAAGAGGATGGGGCTGCCCAGAAGGGGCTGGAGGTACCTGAGGCCCACAGACCATGTGTTGCCCACCCCTGAGGTATAGGATTGCAGCCTCAAATGCTTCATTTGTTCTTCGGTGTTTTTTGTAAAAGCCTCTCAGACATCCAGGTGATAAGTGTGTGTGCCTCCAGACCCCAGTAGCTAAGGATCCAAATTAAGTTTCCTGTCTGGAGGCACTTCTCATTTATTACAATTAATATTTGCTCAGACATCAAGCGAAACTCCTGTATAATCTACTTTACCCCCCCCCCCCTTCTTGATTTGAGTCTGCTTAATTGCTTGGCTTCATGTTTTGAAATGAATTTCAGCTGGGTTGCTAAAGGACTTTGAACTGCAAAGGATGTTGGCTTGTTCTTAGGCTCAGGACAACCCGTGAGGGATGACCAGGTCTTATGAGTGCTGCATGCTCAGAAAAACGGTGTTGGCAGTATAACCTTCAGCCAAACTGCCATATAAAGATATTCCGCCGCTGGGGTTTCCACCGTGGTGTCTGCAAGCACCTCTTTTGGCGCTTGCCAGGCTCGCTACCCCTCCTGATACTTGTTTTATTTGGTAAGATTTTTTAAAATAAAAGAATAATAACTGTGCGCTGTCATCCTGTAAAACGAAGTGCTGCCCTCCAGCGCCATCTTCATTTGGGTTCAAAAGAACTATTTTATGTTTTGAAGCTAGACCCCTACCTCTGCTATATACTTAGGTTCTTGGCAAGTTACTTTTCTTTTAGTCTCAGTTTGCTGTCTGGTAAATGAGTGTTTTGTGACTGGGTATGCCTACGATGGCAGCCATTTTATGAATGGGCAAGGCCCATTTTATGGCCCTTTTGGCAGCCGTTTTGTGAGAGCACCCATGACACTCTCAATATGTCAGTTGTGCCCACAGACCCAAAAAGGTTGGGGGACCCTGCTCTACTGGCTTGGCCTTTATGTGTAACTCAGAAGAGTGGACCTTCTGATAGGCCCAACTACTTAAAGGCTGACTTGGTGTTAAATAAAGAGGATGAGAACTAAACAAATCCATGCTCAGTGAGGAGAAGGGGATTAATGTGAGATTATTATGGAAATTAATGAATCTGAGGTGAAAGAGGATCACTCCGAAGCATGCTTACTAGGGAGTAAATCCCATTATTTCTGGCTAAACAATCATTGGACTGTGCAGTTAATGTATTCAAAACTTGGGTGGGGGCAACTAATCTCTATCCTAAAATATTAGAGGAGCTGGCAGAATGAATAGCAGGCCCCTAGGAATTATTTTTAAAATCAAATAACACTGGGAAGAATTGTTTGATGACAGAAGACTAGCAAACGTGCACTGAAGAAAGACCCACATGACTCACATTTGTACTCAAGTTATTTTTTATTTTTATACTTTGAAAATACAATTCAAATATATTTGCAAAAAAAGGGAATATAAATGACCCAGGTAAATACAGGCAGAAGCTTAACTTCAGTCACAGGAAAAAAGCCAGGAAAACAAAATGAGGGAAGAAAACAGCATATGCTGAAACCTTCCTCAACTTGTTGCCCTCTAGATGTCTTGGAGAACCACTCCCAGCATTGCTGACCATTGATTATGCTGGCAGGAGCTGATAGGAGTAGAAGTCCAAAACATCTGGTGGGCCCCAGGCTGGGGAAGGCTGGAATATGAGAATAATTGTTGCTTCACTGATGAAATAGAATCCGTTGAAGGCATCTCTACACATTTCTACACAGACTTGAGTCGCATTCTCACAAATATTTTTTCCCTGGGTTCCAGCCGATGGACAATGTGGTTCCATGGTGGTAAGGTGCAGAGTATCAGAATTGCTCTTTGTCCCCTCACACCAAGGAAGCAGTCAAAACCCTTGAACATTGCCTGGATTCAGTAATGGGCTGGATGAGGGTGAACAGGCTGAGGTTAAACCCAGACAAGATGGAGGTGCTGTTGGTCAGTAGAAAGCCTGACTCAGGGATTGGGATTCAGCCTGTTCTGGAAGGGGTTGTGCTCCCACCGGAGGATCAGGACCATAGCTTGGGAGTGCTCCTTGAACCTATGCTGTCCCTGGATCTTAAGGTGGCGGTGGTGTCAATGAGTGTGTTTGCACAATTGCAGTTGGTGTGCCAGTTTGAACCCTTCCTGAATAGGTCTGACTGCACAACAGCTATCCATGCCTTGCTTACATCATGTTTAGACTACTGCAATGTGCTCTGTGTGGGGCTAGTCCTGAAGAGTGTCTAGAAGCTTCAGCTGGAGTTAAATGTGGCAGCTAGGCTGCTAACCAGTACACAGTATCGGGACCATATTACCCCTGTTCTGAAAGATCTGCACTGGTTGCCAATTGCTTTCTGGGCGCAATTCAAGGTACTGGTTTTAATGACTTAGGACCTGACTATCAAAGGAGCCAGCTATCTTGCTATGAATCTGTCCAGGTATTAAGATCTGTAAGAGAGGCCTTTTGAGGATGCCATTATCCACAGAGGCCCATTTGTCAGACATGTCTGAAAGGGCTTTCTCCTGTATTACTCCAAAACTGGAATTTGCTCCCCCAAGAACTACAGTTGGTCCCCACTCTCTTAGATATTAGAAAGGGTGTAAAGATTCATCTTTTCAATTTAGCCTTTTAAAATGTCTAGTTTTAATGTTGTTGTTGTTATATTTATTTATATCCCACCTTTTTCCCAATACTGGGACTCAAGGCAGCTTTACAGTGTTAAAACTTATACAATTAAAATGTTTTTACCATTTTTAATACTCGTGTTTTTATTGTTTTACAGTTTACTTGTTTTAAATTGTTGGATACCACCTTGATAGCTTTTTAGCAGATAAGGTGATATATAAATGCTAACAATAGATAAATAAAATCTGGTTTAGGGACCATTTGCTATATTTAAAAAAATGTGGTTTCTGTGAGATCATCGTAATGCCTTCTCAAGTGGGGAATTGTAAGCTAGGGCTTGTAGCTGTCTACACGCCACCTCACAATACGGAAAGCAAGGGTAAAATCTAACATAAGTCCTACTTAGAGTAGACCCATTGAAATGAATGAGACTTGTTAATTGTGACTAGCTTAAATCCCATTCATTTCAGTAGGTCTACTCAAAGTGGGACTTAAGTTGGATTTTCTCCCAAGAATGTATTTGTCTGTAAGGCCGTCAGCAGCACCTTTTTACTCATTCTAGAAGTCCAAGAGGTGAGGTGTAAAAGGCAAAAGGAAGAAGACACAAAGTTTCAGTCTTTTTACTGATGCATCTTTAATTTCCTGCTGTTGCTTCCAGGGGGAAGTAGGACAGTCAAAACTCAGCAGCTTTCCTTCCTTGGAAGTTGCCAAGAAAGATTTTGAGAAGAAATTTCGAGATAAAACAAAGAACAGCTGGTCCGACCGGGAGAACTTCGTAGCTCATGATGGCAAGTACACCCTGATTGAGGTGCAACACGGGGGTGAAGAGGAGCGGGAAGTGACAGTGAAGGTAAATGGCCAAGGAATATGCTGGGAGCAAAGCACGCTATGGAGTGGCATCGCAAGCCCATTTAAAAGAGTAAAATCCACACCCACACCTAAATACAAACAATTTAATCTGATCTGTTCAAATTTAAGATACTTGCTTCATTGAATCCCATTACTAAAATGAAATTAACAGCACAATTCTATACATGTCTACTCAGAAACAAGGCCAGTTGAGTTCAGTGGGGCTTATTCCCTGTAAGTGCGTATAGGATTACAGCACAAGTTTCATTTTTAAAAATAATGTTGAATAATGATTGTTCATCCCAGTGCCTTTGCACTCAGTGGCCAGAACCATAGAAGCCAGGAGCAGATTCACTCCTTAATTAAGCAACTGAGTAGGTTACTGCCAGTTTGGTTTAATCTATGTCATAGATTAGATTAGATGTAAACATCTAAGTTAAAGTACTAGAGCCTTAAAAAAAAAAAAAAGCTGAACATTCAGGGAAAAGACCTCGAATATTCTTGAGAGAATCAGTTCCCTTGTGCACAAACCCTCACGCACCCAGAGACCAAGGACCATGGGAGGACGTATTTGAAGTGCCGGTTGGGTGGTCTCTGGGGATTACAGCAACAGGCACATCCGATGGGCAGAAAAGTGGCTGGCCTTGGATTATGTTGTCAGTTGAGGCCCTTGGATACTTGATCACTAGTCTGAACCTCAAGGAGAGAGTCAATCGTAGCTGTCCAGTCACAATGGAGGGCCCCAAATCTCCTCTTGGACTTGGAGGGCTCTTGCCTTTTGGTTATGACGTGATCACTACAGCAATCTTTTCTTGGGTCTCCTGCAATTTCGTAGAGCTTGGGGGTGGGGGGAGCACGCGTCAGGCAACTTGAGTCAGGGTTGGGGGAGTGAGTGGGACCCAGTGTGTACATGTGCGATCCTGTGCATGTTTACTCAGAAGTAACTCTTGTGTTCAAGGAGGCTTACTATCAGGTAAATGTGCCTGATACTGTGCATCTGAGGCTGCATCTTGCCTCATTAGAAGGAACTGAGTTGTATGTGAATCCAGACACGCACTGGTTGTTTTCTGTGCCCAAGGTGGACGCTGTAGATGGGGCGAAGCTGCTGAAGCAAAGGATACGGCCCTGCTCCTTGGACAAGGCCACCCAGGATCTGGTCTCACTTATCTTCAGCAATGACATGTTTAAGGAAGCCATGCAGACCATGAACATAGGTAAAGGGTGGAGAACATTGGTATGTATGGTTGTAACAGCATAAAGCCAAACCAGTTAGTCAGAGGGAACTGAGGGGATGAGAGGATCAGACCACCTGTGATGGTGAGATTCCACGCTTTCGTTCTTTACTAGGAGGAGGGCTTTTTCTGTTGTGGCACCCCGGCTCTGGAATGAGCTCCCTAGTGAGGTTCGCCTGGCGCCTACATTGTACTCCTTTCGGCACCAGGTGAAGACCTTTTTATTTTCCCAGGCATTTTAGCTTTCTAAATTTTTATCTTTGCTGTTTTAAATCTGTATTTTAAACTCCTGTACTGCTGCTAGGTTTTATTGTGGTTGTATTGTTATATTGTGGTTTTAATGTTCTATATATTTTAAATTGTTTTATTGTGTGTTGTTTGGTTTTAGTTTTTGTGAACCGCCCAGAGAGCTTCGGCTATTGGGCGGTATAGAAATGAAATAAATAAATAAATAAAATAAAATAAAATAAATAAATAAATAAATAAATTTATCACAAATGAGGAGGACCAACCAGGGAAAAGCAGGTAGTGCTCCAGTCGAAGAGTCAATGAGTGGGGGAAAGTCTTGGACTGGAGCAGCTGGTGGCATCCTGATCCAGGTGGCTTCAGCCACTGATGTGTCAAATCCTTGGAAGTCCAAAGTCCTTCAACTGCTGTGCACTGAACTTTCTCATGCCTCGCTTTTTGTTCCTGCCAGATGTGAAGAAAATGCCTCTGGGGAAGCTGAGCAAGCAGCAGATTGCCAAAGGCTTTGAAGCTCTGGAGGCCATTGAGGCAGCCCTGCAGAAGCAGCCTCCTGACCAGAGGCAGCTGCAGGAGCTTTCCTCTCGCTTTTACACCAGCATCCCCCACAACTTTGGTCGTTCTCGGCCTTCGATCATTAGCACGCAGGAGATTGTCCAGGCGAAGAAAGACATGCTGCTGGTAAGGAGCTC
Organism: Heloderma suspectum; assembly: GCF_057233095.1. Lineage (NCBI taxonomy): Eukaryota > Metazoa > Chordata > Lepidosauria > Squamata > Helodermatidae > Heloderma > Heloderma suspectum. Next base: position 284,716,625 of record NC_139459.1, read on the forward strand.
TGAGGAGCTGAATGATCAGTGCTGTTACAGCAAGCAAAATCTCCGTGCTAACAAAAACTCCGTCGCGGTTTTGTACAGCTAAGCCCTGAAACTAAGGGCTTACCTGCTCATTGATGGAAGTGCCCTCACTTCCGGAAGTGTTCTGCATCCTTATACATATTTACAACCCTGCTGGCAACAGGTTTTCTCTGGGGCTCCAAAGCTGTCCAACAAAGCTTGGGAAACAAGGAGAGTGTCATGCGCTTCAGGGTGTGTGTGTGTGGCTGGTGGGGTTAAAGCATATTTCCAGCTAATCCTTTGGAATGGAACCCCTTGGCCAGAGGTTCCACTTGCTCTGTCCCATGCCCCCCCATCTTTTTCCACTTGTGCTAAAAGACAGAAGGTTGCATTTTTAAAAAGAATAATGGAGATATTTCCAGCCATTGAACTTGCGCTGTTTGGGGGCTGTGGGAATGAGAGAGCCTGATTTGCTTTATCATGAAACTACTACAAACAGAAAGGCTATATATTGGCTGAAATTTATAGTCTGAGAGGCACTAAAAAAAAGTCCAGTTTGGAGGCCTCGCTGTTCGGAAGCCTCCAAACTTGGAGGCATCCCAGATTCCTGTGCCCTGCTGGGCTGAAGCCAGCAGGGTGGTAGGAGCAGGGAAGGCAATCTTTGCCTCCCTGTCTTCTGATCTTTGCCTTTTTTGCTAAACAGACTTTTCAGCCCATCTAGTGAGGGCACTTTGGAGGAGGAGGGGAGGACGCTCAGGGTAAGTCATATCCTGGCCTCTCTGGTCTCCTCTCCACCCACCAGAATGCCCCCTTTCCTACCTCTCCAAGGTCAATTTCCTAAACTTGGAGAGGCAGCTGGTGCAGTTCTCTCCACACTGGCTGCAAGGGGGCAGGGGTGGGGGGTGGATATCACTGGCTGCAAGGGGGCAGGGGTGGGGGGTGGATCTCACTGGCTGCAAGGGGGCAGGGGTGGGGGGTGGATCTCACTGGCTGCAAGGGGGCAGGGGTGGGGGGTGGATCTCACTGGCTGCAAGGGGGCAGGGGTGGGGGGTGGATGAGTGAACCTTCCGAGGTTGGAGCACTGTCGCTGACCTTAGAGGGGGAAACCTGAGCCACCCTAGCAAGCTCACTGAGGGACCATAGGACTGCTCTCATACGGTCTTGTGCCCCTAAGACAGGAGTGCACAATCTTTTCAGTCCTGAGGGATGTCTCGTGCCTGCTGGGGTGGTGGGGGACACATAAACGCACACACACGCTCACATACAACTCATCCCCCTTCTCTCTCTCTCTCTCTCTCATGCGCGCACACACACACACACACACACACCCTTCTCATACATACACCCTGCTCACTCTCCCTCTCACACACAGACATCCTTCTCACTCTCCCTCACCCCAGCAGCAACAAATCTTGGTCCTGCAGCAATGGAATGAAGGTTCTGACACCCCCCCCAGCCACCCCAATGCAATCAACAAAAACAGAGGAAAAACTTCTAGGACCAGGTTGTATGGTTCCTTCTGTAGTGCAGGAACCTCATTCCTAGAGCATGCTAGGAAGTAGGCAAGAACCTCCAACGACGGCATCCTGGGATGCTCTAAGAATGAGTTTCCTGCCCTATGCAAGAACCGCAGAGCCTGTTTCCAGGGCAAATTTTCTCTCCCCCTCCCCACCCCGTTTTTCAGCAGCAACAGTTGCTGCGGGCTGCCAAACAGCTTGGCAGGCTGCACTTTTTGTACCCCTGCTGTAAGGTGACAAGACTATAGTCCTGAGTACCCAGCTAGGATGCAATCATCTGTCCTTGAGTTCCAGATAATCTCTTACTACTTCACTAGCAATACTGAAAAGAAACAAATGTTACCCCTTTTGCTTTCACACTAAAGGACCAATGAAGTCACCTGAGCTACAAGGAGTTACTGAGAGCACGATCCTAAGCATGATTACTCAGAAGTGAAGCCCTCTGATTTTGGTGGGACTTCCTTCCCTGGACATGCGTATAGGATTGCGACCTGAGTGTCAGATGACTGCCCACACCCCAGCCCACCCAGTGTTCATGCAGATTTGTGCCCTTTCTTGGTAGGTCCTGGCAGATATTGAACTGGCCCAAAGTTTACAAGCCCAGAAGAAGAAGGAGGAGGAGGAGGAAGTGGAAATGAAGGTGGAGGAGGTTCCGCATCCATTGGACAAGGACTATGGCCTCTTGAAGTGTGAGCTCACCCTGGTGGACCCTTCGTCGGAAGACTATAAGGTATGTCCCTACAAAAAAGTTCTCATTCTCTGTATCTGTGGAGCAGGATGCCAAACACCTAGGTTAAGAGTGCAAGGCAATGGTGAAGAGGGGCAGCATGCAGGATTGCCTGCCCCACAGCTGAAGAATGCTGATGTATTCTGACTCCCATCTTTCTCTTGGCCTTGGTGCCTTAATGATCACCTCCTTCCTCTGCTTCTCTTCCCATTCCCCCATTAGCTGATTGTAACCTACGTGGAGAAGACGAGTTTCACTCACCAAAAGCTTCGGGTCCTAAATATCTGGATGGTGGACAGGGAGGGTGAGGTAAGGTCAAGTGGCAGTGCCCTTCCCTTCTTGTTCTCCTCATCGATTGGGTAAGGACTCCTAACAGCTATTGGAAATTTGTTTCACTCTTGGGGCAAAACTGTCCAGAGCTTATCGCTCTCAACTGACTCAAGCACCAGACAGCAAATACTTAGGGCAGCCTTCCCCAAGCTGGCACCAGCTGTGTTTGTCTCCCAACTCCCATCGTCCCCAGCCAGCACGGCCAATGGGTGTGCTGGCTGGGGATGGTAGGAGTTGTAGTTCACTGCCAGTGCTGGCTCGTGGTTTTTTAGGGTCCTTGGGCAAGAAACCCTCAAGGGGCCCCCTGCCTTCTCACCACCATCATCACCAGCTGCTATTGGCAAATAGAAGTCCAGGGCCCATAATGAACCTAACTGATGCACTGTGCAGGAGTTATGGCCCTGTGCTGGGGTCTCAAATGGTTGTTAAGTGTTAAGTAGAACTGTGCCAGCCAGGTCAGAAGGATGTGGAGAAGATCTTGTGACCTGGCTGGGACAGGCCAGCTTGCCTACACAAAGCCCCGGTAGATCCATCCCATCCTTACGCATTGAAGGGATGGGATGTTTCAAATGTCCTCTAATCCAGCTGCAACCCAAAATCAGGACTCCTTGCCTCTCAGCTCCTCACCACCACAACCACCACAGACCATCCTGTGCAATCGAAGTCACCATCTGCCACAAACAGATGAAGGCCGCGGGTGTATTTGTAGAGTGAATGGCTGTAGGCAAACACCTGCAAGAGAACCAACCCAGCCGGTAGACCGCTCAGCCTTGTGTTTGGCCCTGCCCTATCTCCCCAGCAGTGGGAATGGGTCACGATGACAAAACCCTCTTAAGACCATGGAGTCACCCAAGATCCTAGGGTAAAGAGTACCAAATACGCCCTTTAGGTGAGTGAAAACGCACCCAACGGCTAAAAGGGAAAGCCCGTTCTTTTCTCCTTTTCCCCTAAAGGTGTAGGAGAAAGAGCACCTGTTATCGCCTGCTCCCCAGATGCCCCCAATGTGGATGACCAGTTGCAGTTCAGCAGTGCGACATACACAGTCCGTGCTCAGCCAGAAGGTGCTTTGCTACGCACAAGCATAGCACTGCACCGTTTGTGCAGAGCGGGAGCCCCGCTCGCTCACTCCTCTGTATTCCCCACCCCTAACAGGGCCGGCGTTTCCAGGCTCACCACCAGCTGGAGAACAGGCGCCTGCTGTGGCATGGCACCAACGTGGCTGTCATTGCTGCCATCCTGAAGAGTGGCCTGCGCATCATGCCACACTCTGGCGGGCGTGTGGGCAAGGGCCTCTACTTTGCATCTGAGAACAGCAAATCTGCAGGATATGGTGAGGCAACTCTCTGCTCCCTTTGGCAAGCAAGAGCAAGAGCTCCTTTCCCTCTTGTTCGCACTCTGCCATTTTCTCCCCTTTTCCTGCTGCCCTCTGCAGCTGCTCCTACAGCCTAACAGTACCAGGGGAAGGGGGGGGGGCTACCAGAAGGGCTTTCCTCTCCTTTCCAGCCATGGACACCCTAATCCAGCCTTCCCCAATCTGGTGCCCTCCAGATGTTTTTGACTGCAACTTCCATCAGCCCTAGCCAGTGGTCAGGGATGATGGGAGTTGTACTCCAAAATGCCTGGAGGGCACCAAGTTGGGGAAGGTTGCCCTAATCCATGTTGAAATGCTTTAAAAATGGCCACTGCAATTCTTTATTTGTTTATCTGGGAAAGAGAGGCAGAGCTGAGATGTGAACTGTCCCCACTACTAAGGGATCCTGGCTATGGATTCTTTATGGTGCTTCCCACCAGCACCTAACATCGTAAACTGGATAGTGAGCCCTTCTCTCTGTGTGAATTCCAGATGCTGGGGATAAACAGGGAACACGATGACCTTTATCTCCTGTGTGTAAACTTCCCAGAGACACCTTATTTATTACACTCCTCAAGGACTTTAGGGCAGTGTACATGGTTCCTCCCCCATGCTCATTTCATTCACCCCAGTCCTATGAGGTGAGGTGGGTTAGACTGCAGGGGAGCATCTGACCCACATTCACTTAGTGAGCTTCATGGGTGAGCAGCGATTTGAAGTGAAGTTTTCCCTGCTCTAACATGACCCTCTGATGCCCTATTTCCAGCAGTTGTCTGCCAACTGAGAACCAGTGTGGTGTAGTGGTTAGACTAAAGAGAAGCAAGTTGCCCACGGCCACCAAATGCCTACAAGTTGGGTCAGGGGGGTTCTCGGCCCCTAAACACAAAGCTACTCTTTGACCACAGATGTTGTAACGAAATAGCCATTTTAGAGAAGGCAAACTAATTAACATCCCACACCACATCCTGTCCAAAATCTGCTCCCCTTCAATTGATTTTACTCTGCTCCCCATTAATGTACTTTTCCCGATCTTCCCAACGCTTCTGTTAAATTTGTCCCTCTATTAATTCAGGATCTTCCCAAATTCATTCTCTTTTCCCTTAATTTACTGTCAGGATCCTTCCAAATCCATACCTTTTCAATTGACTCCCCCTATTTCTGTATAACTGACCAAATCCTCCCCATTTTTCCTTCTGCTTCCCCACCCACCCAACCTCCCCTTCTCCTTACCCTGCCTATGTGATCTGCTACAAAACTCAGGCAAGCGCCGCCTCCTCTCTCGTTCACCTCTGCTCTCCTTTGTCCCTCTCCTTCTAACATGTATTCTCCCCTCCTTCTCTGCCTCTTCTGGGACTGTTTCTCTCTCCACTTCCCTCCCCTGCCCACCTGCCAGGCAGTCAAGGGCATTTGAAGCCTCCCGCCTGGGTTGTCGAGGTCACATCCTCTTCTCACTGGCCGCCTTGTCCCGAGTCCCCTGTTGGTGTTTCCTTGCACTCCAGGGCTCCACCCCCAGTTCAGATTGGCTTGGAGGAGGCGAGTGCAGGGGTGGTGGAATAGGAATATCTGCTGAGTGCAGGCACAGTGTAGCCACCTGGCTGCTCCCTTCCCAGCTCTCCCGGCAATGGAGATCCTGATTCCGAGTTCCTGTGTGCTCCTTCTCTGGGCCATTGTTTTTTAAGTAACACAGATCCTGGTCTGGGGACCCTCCTGCTTGCTCTGCTAAGCAGCACCACCCCGACTTTCTCCTCAAAGTCCCAGCCCAATGGTGCCGCTGCCAAGAGGCTGTGCCTACATTTGAAATGATTACCTTTTGAAGGGATGACCAGTGCCGAGCGCGGTGGTGGGGAAAATAATGCCATCCTTCATAGGATCTGTTTAGCCAGTGCAGCAAAGATATTCTGGGAAGTTTGAGAATGTTGTTCATAAATAAACTGTTCTTCTGACTTTCCTGATCCCTCTGGACTGGGTGCCTGTGACAGTAGCGTACAATGAACGATGTGGTACAGCGTGGGTATAGTGTAGGTGTGGGACTCAAATGCGGGACTGTGAAATGAAGACCTAGGCACTAGGCTGGTTGGATGACTGCTGTCCTTGCAAGCACCGACACTGGTCAGCGTAAGGCAGCCTTCCGCAGCCTGGTGCCCTCCACATGTTTTGGACTACAACTCCCAGGCCATGTTGGCTGGGGATATGATGCGTTTGCCCGCCAGACTACAATACAGTGCAAACGTCCACAAGGTCCCAATAAACTGAAGCTGAATCCTGGTAAGGCAGAAGCCCTGTGGGTGAGTGGTTCCTGGGTCCGGGAGATAGGAGCACTGCCTGTTCTGGATGGGGTTGCGCTCCCTCTGAAAGACCAGGCCCGTAGTCTGGGATTACTCCTAGATCCATCCCTGTCGCTGGAGACGCAAGTGGCTGCTGTGGCACCGAGTGCCTTTTACCACCTTCAGCCTCTCCTGAACAGGGGCAGCTTGGCCACAGTGGTACAGGCCCTGGTAACCTCTAGACTGGATTACGGCAATGCGCTCTATGTGGGGCTGCCCTTGAGGCTGGTCTGGAAGCTGGAGCTAGTGCACAACGCAGCAGCTTGGCTGGTTTCGGGAGCTGCCCCTTTCCAGCATGCAACTCCTTTGCTGAGGGAACTGCACTGGCTGCCTATTCACTACCGGGCCAGGTTTAAGGTTTTAGTACTAGTGTACAAAGCCCTAAACAACTCAGGACCAGGATACCTGAGAAAGCTCCTTCCCCCTTACCAGCCTGCCTGGTCACTGAGGTCATCAGAGGGCTTGCTCCTGGTGGTTCCACGTGGACCTGTGGTCCGATTGGAGTCCACTAGGAGAAGAGCCTTCAGTGTGGCGGCCCCCTTCCTTTGGAATTCCCTGTCCCTAGAGGTCAGGCAGGCACCAACTCTGCTTTGTTTCCGGCGCCCCCTGAAAACAGCACTGTTCCAGGAGGCTCTCCTTAACTGACCAGTCATGGTTTTTATTGGCATTCTGTTTTTTAAAAGTATCATTTTAATATGGTGTGTTAATCATTTTATTCTTTTACTATTTTACCTTTTACGTTCACATAGAATCATAGAATAGTAGGGTTGGAAGGGGGCCTACAAGGCCCCAACTTCACCATTCTGAAGCCTGTTTTAGATATGAAGAAGTATACAAATAATTTAAACAAAACTTAAAAATAAACAAACCACAACTGGGGATATGTTTACTGAGCACTGATGGCTCTCTTCAGCCTAACTTTATGCCTCCAGCAAAGGGAATGGCCAGTCCTGTGATCTTCGTTTGGAAATGAAGCCTGAAACTTTCCAGGCAGTTCAGGGCAAAGCTTCAGTGATGGAGCAGGTAGACCCCTCCTGGAACCTATTGACCAGGGCGTCCTTCTTCAAAGCCTAAAGGTCTTAATTCTGACATAGGTAGCTCCAGTTGTGTTGATAGTGTTTGCTTGTTCACTCGCTTAACTTCCCCTTTCCCTGCCCCTGCTTGTATTCACTGGGGCCTCTCTCCCCCCAGTGGGCACCACCTCCAAGCACGTGGGGATCATGTTCCTGAACGAGGTGGCCCTGGGCAAAGAGCATCACATCCTCCAAGATGACCCTTCGCTACGCAAGCCCCCAGATGGCTTCGACAGCGTCGTCGCCTGTGGCAGGACTGAGCCCAGTAAGTCCGCAGGCAGAGAGAGGGGGAGAAAGAAAGGTTTGCTTGCAGCCTGCTAATGACATGCTGACCTCTTCTTTTCTTTGTTTTTGGTGTCCTTTGTTATCCCCAGACCCTGCACATGACAAAGAACTAATCCTAGAGGGGAAAAAAGTGCTGGTATCCCAAGGAAAGCCCATTCCTATGACTAAGTACGAGAGCTCCTACTTTGGCCAGAGCGAGTACCTGATCTACCAGGAGAGTCAATGCCGCATTCGCTACCTTGTCCAGCTCCGCTTCTGAGGCATGTCTCTCTCCTGCTGGGCTCACCTATCCACTGCAGAGGGCCTTGTCTTTCCAGTGCTGAATGGGCATGTGTGAGTGCCTTCTGTGGGCTGTGTTCCCCAGCTCTCCATAGGTGGCTCATTCAGGAATTCTGGGGACCCAGCTAGTCTGAGAAGGGAGAAACCTCAGCCCAGCTTGCTCTGAGCACCATGCTGGGCTCCATACGGCGAATGAATGCTGCTTTATGACGTCTGGCAAGGCAAAGATGATGTAGTGACCCAGCTCATACCCGAGAGGAAACCTTGACGAGGGGCACACCCGTTTCAGATGCACTTTGGACCTCTCTATGCTGCGAATAAAAGGATGTGTGTTAAGCCCCCCCCCCCCATGTCTTCCCTTCCCTGTTGCTTTCTGCATGGGCACATTTCGCTACAACTACTAAGGTACATCCACTTAGTTGGACCAGCCATGATCAAAGTTAAGGTTCAGAGAGGCTAAACAAGCTGCCGACGGGAATGCTAGGCATGAAGAGTGTGGCCCAGCTCAAAACTGAATCTTGCAGTCATTAGGCACATCTGCATAAAGTGTCCTCAGCCTGCTTCCCACCCTTCTCCCTAAGTTATTCAGCACCTTTGCATAATGTGCTGCTCAGACATATTATAACTTTGCATTCCTTTTGTGTGCCCTGAGATATTTATTTTATTTAAAACATTTCTCGGCTGCTTTTCAGGGCAGATGCCCTCCCAAGGCTGCTTTGTTGTTCAGTCGTTCAGTCGTGTCCGACTCTTCGTGACCCCATGGACCATAGCACGCCAGGCCTTCCTGTCCTGCGCTCTCTCCCGGAGCGTGCTCAAGTTCATATTCATTGCATCGGTGATGCTATCTAGCCATCTCATCCTCTGCCGTCCCCTTCTCCTTTTGCCTTCAGTCTTTCCCAGCATCAGGGTCTTTTCCAGGGAGTTTTCTCTTCGCATTAGGTGGCCAAAATATTGGAGCTTCAGCTTCAGGATCTGTCCTTCCAATGAGCACTCAGGGTTGATTTCCTTTAGGATGGACTGATTTGACCTCCTTGCAGTCCAGGGGACTCGTAAGAGTCTTCTCCAGCACCACAGTTCGAAAGCATCAATTCTTCGGCGCTCAGCCTTCCTTATAGTCCAGCTCTCACAGCCATACATTACTACTGGGAAAACCATAGCTTTGATTAGACGGACCTTTGTCGGCAAGGTGATGTCTCTGCTTCTTACTATGCTGTCTAGGTTGGCCATAGCTTTCCTCCCCAGGAGCAAGCGTCTTTTAATTTCATGGCTACAGTCACCGTCTGCCGTGATCTTGGAGCCCAAGAAAGTAAAATCTGTCACTGCTTCCATTTCTTCCCCTTCTATATGCCAGGAAGTGATGGGGCCAGATGCCATGATCTTCGTTTTTTTAATGTTGAGTTTCAAACCAGCTTTTGCACTCTCCTCTTTCACCCTCAACAAGAGGCTCTTGAGATCCTCTTCGCTTTCTGCCATTAGGGTGGTATCGTCTGCATATCGGAGGTTGTTGATAATTCTCCCAGCAATCTTAATTCCGACCTCTGATTCATCCAACCCGGCATTTCTCATGATGTACTCTGCATATAAGTTAAATAAGCAGGGTGACAATATGCAGCCTTGTCGTACTCCTTTCCCAATTTTGAACCAATCGGTTGTTCCATGTCTGGTTCTTACTGTTGCTTCTTGACCTTCATACAGGTTTCTCAGGAGACAGGTAAGGTGGTCTCGTACTCCCATCACTTTAAGAATTTGCCAGAGTTTGTTGTGATCCACACAATCAAAGGCTTTAGCGTAGTCAATGAAGCAGAAATAGACGTTTTTCTGGAATTCTCTTGCTTTCTCCATGATGCAGCGAATGTTGGCGATTTGATCTCTAGTTCCTCTGCCTCTTCTAAACCTAGCTTGTACTTCCGGTAGTTCTCGGTTCGCATACTGCTGAAGCCTAGCTTGTAGGATTTTGAGCATCACCTTGCTGGCATGTGAAATGAGCGCAATTGTGCGGTAGTTTGAACACTCTTTGGCGTTGCCCTTCTTTGGAATTGGAATGTAAACTGACCTTTTCCAGTCTTGTGGCCACTGTTGAGTGTTCCAAATTTGTTGGCATATTGAATGCAGCACTTTAACAGCATCATCTTTTAGGATTTTAAATAGCTCGGCTGGAATACTGTCATCTCCACTAGCTTTGTTGTTACTAATGCTTCCTAAGGCCCACTTGACTTCACTCTCTAGGATGTCCGGCTCAAGTTCAGTGACCGCACTATCATGGCTATCAGGGACATTCAGATCTTTCCTGTATAGTTCTTCTGTGTATTCTTGCCACCTCTTCTTAATCTCATCTGCTTCTGTTAGGTCCCTGCCTTCTTTGTCCTTTATCATGCCCGTCTTTGCACAAAACGTTCCCTTGAGATCTCCAATTCTTGAAGAGATCTCTAGTCTTTCCCATTCTGTTGTTTTCCTCGATTTCTTTGCATTGTTCATTTAAGAAGGCCTTCTTGTCTCTCCTTGCTATTCTCTGGAACTCTGCATTCAGTTGGGTATATCTTCCCCTTTCTCCCTTGCTTTTCGCTTCCCTTCTTTCGTGAGCTACTTGTAAAGCCTCATCAGACAGCCACTTTGCTTTCTTGCATTTCTTTTTCTTTGGGATGGATTTCGTTGCTGCCTCCTGAACAATGTTACGGACCTCCGTCCATAGTTCCTCAGGCACTCTGTCTATCAGGTCTAATCCCTGAATTCTATTCCTCACCTCCACTGTATATTCAGAAGGGATATGACTGAGGTCATACCTGAACGGTTTAGTGGTTTTCCCGACGTTCTTCAATTTAAGCCGAAATTTTGCAAGAAGCAGCTCATGATCTGAGCCACAGTCAGCTCCAGGTCTTGTTTTTACTGACTGTATGGAGCTTCTCCATCTTTGGCTGCAAAGGACATAATCAATCTGATTTCGATATTGACCATCTGGTGACGTCCATGTGTAGAGTCGCCTCTTGTGCTGTTGGAAAAGAGTGTTTGCTTACAGCAGTAAAATACACAAAAACAGTTAAAATAGAGAGCCAGTGTAGCGTAGTGGCTAGACTATTGGACTGGGAGCGAGAAGATCCAGGTTCTAGTCCCCACTCGGCCATGGAAGCTCACTGGGTGACTTTGGGCCGGTCACAGACTCTCAGCCCAACCTATCTCACAGGGTTGTTGTTGTGAGGATAAAATGGAGAGGAGGAGGAGGATTATGTACAGCGCCTTGGGTTCCTTAAAGAGGAAAAAAGGCAGGATATAAATAAATTAATTAATTAAATATTAAAAGCGATAAACATAAAAACACCATTAAAAGCCAACAATAAAATGGCATGTTCCTCCATAAGAGACTTATCTGGCAAAGGGAAGGAGGGGCTGGGGTGGATTCTTGTTGCTGTTCCTCCCTCTCTATACATTTAAGGAGCTGCCGTTGCATGTATATAAAGACAACAGCGTAGAGGAGAGAGGGAGACAATGGCCCACTGCAGCCTGTGCCTCCAGGACATTCATTGCCACTGCTGAATGAGGGGCTGCCAAAGTTGTTCTGTTTCCCATCTGTGTGTGAGTAGAGTGAAGGAGGCTCTGTCTCTGTTTGGAGACTTGAAGAACTAAGGTGTGGATTATTTCATTTTCAGTGATGTACCTCTGGTTGTGTGCATGCTTCCACAACTAGACTTGGCTAGCACATGATCACTGAATATTTGTGCAAGCCAACAAATCGCTTAAAAAAACAAAAACTTTAAACTTAGTAAGAAAAGAGGGCCAAGGATCTTGAGCTGCCCGAGCAAACCCTCCTGTGTGGGGAGAAGAGCGATTGAACAGCAAATCTACAGCAAACCCCCACTCTTCCTCTGTCCCTGCTACCACACTGCCTCCCCTTTCATCTGCTTGGAGTCTTATTTTTATTTCTCATTTCCACAGCAAAGCAGTCTTCAGCTAAAATAATGCAGTAGGTGAAATATATTTGTTTATAATTTAATTATAAGATCGTGTATTAGTTGCATTTCGGCCCAAAAAAAGGCTCCCAAGGCGACATGCAAATTAAAACATATCTAGCAATATTCCTAATGAATAACATACTAAACAAATTAAACCAGGAGGAGAAAAAATCTTTAAAAATGGAGAGCTGAATTGTGTTTAAAATCATGAGAGCACCAGGTGGAAAAGAAAAGTTTTAATGGGCCACAATAAATTGAATGAGGAAGGAACCAATCTAATCTCCCAAAATAAGGGAACATATTATTTATAATTAGTTTGTATAATCAGGTTTTAGAAGGTGGACTTCCATTTTCCTTTCAGAGTCCTGCTCATATTCCTACGTGCATTTCTTTCGCAGGAAAACCCTCTTAGTACAGAAGGTCATCACGAGATTTTTCTGTCTAGCTGCTGTCTCCTCCAGGAGAAGTGGGCACCTGTGATTTTACCAAGGACAACTATAGAGACCTGGTGTCACTTGTCCTAGATCAGGGGTACACAACCCGCAGCCCCTCTCCCCCAGACTGTGTGTGTGCGCGCAGCCCCCAGCCTCCCTGCCCATTACCAGATGTGGCCCGTGGGCCTGAAAAGATTCTGCACCCCTGCCTTAGATGGACCTAGAGAGGTGAATTTCCCTACCTGTCTGTTGCCTTAGTTCTGTTAACAGGAAACATGGGCTAATAGCAGGGCAAGGGCCTAGCTCGCTCTTAGCTTGAGCTAGTCAGTGGATACACTCTAGGCTTTTTCCAGTTCTTTCTTTTTAAGGGCGGATGAGCTTTATTTTTGCAAGTGTGTTAGAGGCAGATAATCTCTTCTTATCTAATCTATATATTTATAGCTCCCATCGCCATAGTATCACTGTGCCTTTCATGTATTTACAGAGGGGAATAACAATTACAGGGTTTTTTTTTTACCCTCTGCATGCTAGCAGCCTGAGCGAGAAATAGCTGGATTACTTTATAGGGCTGCTTGTATTTGGTGTGAGTGGATCTGTTAAGAATTGCTGAGTGAAATCTCAATCTCTAAACTGGTCTGTAGCCCAGGCTCATTAGAGAGGGCAGTTTATAAACATATGAAGCTGCCCCCTCCATTGGTCCATGTAGCTCAGCATTGTCTGCTCCCGCTGGGAGTGACTAGCCAAGGTCTTAGGCAGTTTTTCCAAGCACCAGCTACCTGAGACCATTTTTTTTTTCAAAACGGAGCTGTTGAAGACTCATCCTGGAACCTTATGCACACAAAACAGGGGCTCTGCTACTGAACTAGGTTCACATAGACTTCTTTTATCTTCTTCAACAGCCTTCCCCAACCTGAAGCCCTCCAGAGGTGTTGGACTACAGTGTCCATCATCCTTGGCCAGCATGGCTGAGAATGATAGTGGTTGTAGTCCACCACCTCTGGAGAGCGCCAGGTTGGAGATTGGCTGTTGCACAACATGCCACAGAAAGCCTTAAAGAGGCTACCTACTTAAAGGGGAGAAATCTGCATCATAGGTGGAGCTGTGCTATGGACAGGAAGTCATTCTTTCATAATCCATTGTAGCACACAGTTGAAGCAATCCGAAAGGACAGGGACTAAGCAGGTGGGTTTCCAGTATTTGCACCTGCTCCATCTGTCATTACTTTAGAAGGCACTCCTGTGTGATCAGGCATAGTCGGGGCTAAAATGAGAGCAATACTTCATTGGATGTCCACATCAGTACCATGACATAGAACAACGATGCTCTTTGTCCTTTTGCAACAACAATAGTGTCTGACAATAGCAAGTGGTCTATTGCCATCGGTTGTTTTGTTCCCTCAGAAACATGACATCACTTGTCAGTCAAAGCAACATTCTAGTAGCCAAACCAAACCAGCAGCACTGTGTTGGGCCAATCAGGTATCAGCATCTGCCTTCAGCTAGCCAATAAAACTGGAATGTACTGTTCCCAGATAGCCCTGGACTGTGAGGGGTAGGGGGATTAAACTACCCAGTTGTAAATAACTTCAGGCAAACATGCTAGATCAGGTTTGGGCGTCAAAGAAGCAGCAGGGCTGTGTTCGTATTCTGAAGTCCAAACTGCATTGTGTAAATTAAGGTTAGGCAACCCGGCACTCTCCAGGTGTGTTGGACTACAACTCCCATAATCCCCAACTATTGGGAATGCTGGATGGGGCTGATGGGAGCTGTAGTCCAACAGGGCGCCAGGTTGCTTACCCCTGGTGTAAATAACGATGCACTATTTCTATTCAAGATAAACTTGTGTGTTTTCATTTTTGCCAAATTTTAAATATTTATGCAAGAGGAGAGATGGTAGTAGGTTGGCGGGGGAGCTGGTTCATTAAAAGTACACAATTTGCAGCAGCACCTAGAAGCTGGTTTGTCATGGTCTGGCTTTTGTGACAGCCCACTTGAGCAGATGTATGAAGTGGACTGAGAAGGGGTGTGGATGTGTACTTGCAGCTAAACTCCGAGAGAACCAAGGATAATGGGAATGCAAGAAACACATCCAGATAGTCAGGTGGGTTAACATGAATACAGTACCTAATCTGAACCTTTGCTGGAGCATCAAACTGCAAATATGGCTACTTTTCTGCAGTCATAGGTACAGGTACAAATTGAATTACATTCTGGGTTTTTTTTTTAACTCTGGTATAAAGCACCCCCTGAATTTAAATGGCAAAATAAAAACACACATCACCAATGGTGAATGGCATGCACGGCATGGCCAGGTTTCCCTGCAACTAACAATGATGCAGGAGTCCAGTTCTTTCCCAAACACCACTTCTGTGTTTGCGATAGGAAAACCCAGCCCACAACTGGTGGTTCCACACATGCATCTTGCCATTTAAATTCTGCAACTTTTTTCCTGGTTCTTTTTTTTAGCCTGAAGTGTGAATTGACCTTCAGTGAAAGCCAATGGAGTTGTTTTGAATAAGGGATTGTGACTAGGCAATCGTCTTCAACTTTTTCAGACCTAGGGCTCTTTTAACTCCAGCCTGAAACATGGGACCCAGTTTTAATTACGTCTCTGTCCCTCTTTCTCTAGCCTGCCTGTGTCTGTCAGTACATTTTATCCTGACCCCCCACCCCTTTCTCTGTCTTTAAGCCTAAGGGGCGGGGGGGACAGAAAGAAGGGAAATGATGTCGTAACACTGGTTCAGCCCATTTTGAGCAGGCCTGCCCAGAGGCGGGGGGGGGGGGTCAAACGGGGCAGTTTGTCCCAGGCCCCTGCATAGCAAGGGGGGCCCTGACAAGCACGCATATGTATGTATGTATGTATGTATATATATATCGAGCCATTCACATGAGCCAAGGCAAGGAGAGCATTTTTTAATTTCAAGAAACTGAGGATTTTAA
Organism: Heloderma suspectum; assembly: GCF_057233095.1. Classification (NCBI taxonomy): domain Eukaryota; kingdom Metazoa; phylum Chordata; class Lepidosauria; order Squamata; family Helodermatidae; genus Heloderma; species Heloderma suspectum. The sequence continues at coordinate 284,731,825 of NC_139459.1, forward strand.
AAACTAAATAAATAAATATAATTTTGTTAAAGGTCAAAGAATTTCCACTTTAGTGTGTGATTATGTTCTTTGAAGACAGATGCTCTGCAACTACCCTGTCATTGATTTTCCTAGAACTGAAATAAATCTCTGGGTTTTTGGTTTTTCCTAGAATCCCCCTATTTCCACCCATCTATGTACACAGTTCAGACTCTAACTTTTGCAGTATATAACAATCTGTTTTGCATTCAGTTTCAGTTTAATATTAATCTGTTTTTGTGATTGTATATAACAATCTGTTGTGCATTCTGTTTTTGTGATTGTATATAACAATCTGTTGTGCATTCATTTCAGTTTAATATTAATCTGTTTTTAAAAGTGTTGGTGGATTGAGCCTATTGAGGATAAAAAATAAACAAGTACTGTGTTGTAGCAATAAAAAAAAATAAACACATAAAGAACATTTACGTTTCCCTACTCGTTATTGGTGGTGGATTAGTATAGCAGTATTGGGAGGAAATCCTATGATTTTATTTTAAGAAATGTTGATGTTAAATATCTGTTGAAAGGTGTAAAATATTATTAAAATTATATTTATATTTAAAAATTAAAAAGCATAATAATATTATTAAAATTATTTAATTACAATTAACACTTATTTAATCTTTTTATTTTCATTTCCTTTTAATGTTAGCACCACATCTGAATCTGAACCAGCACTCATTCTGAAAAAATACCTTTGGCAGACTGAGCGCCTTGGGGCCCAGGCAGCTCTGGGCCAGTAGGGGCCCCTTCTCCGCCTCAAGCACATTGGCCATTCCCAGTGATTTGCAATCATTTTTGTTTAACCCACTACTTAAGGGCCCTCCCTTTTATTTCCAATTTTTAACTTAAAAAAAACGTGAAAGTAAAAAAAAAAAAACACATCATGTTAAGGGGCCTCCAAACCCAGTTTGCCGGGGCGGTGATAACGATCCAGCTCCCTGACCTGCTGATGCCACACCAGTTCACTCCTGGAACAACAACAGCGTTTTGAAGTAGGGTTGGAGTGCCCCCTAAAACTTTGTCACCAAGTTACTCAGGCTGTAGCTAATACAGAATTTTAAATTTTAACTAAATGAAGAATAGTATATTTTAACCATTTTGCCACCAAAATTTCCTTTAAACATTGTCGATTTGTAAGAGATAAACAACTTGTATTTAAACATGAAAACGACCCTGAAATTTCATTGCCCTGGGCCCCCAGATTCCTCTGGGTGGCCCTGATTTTGAGTCCAGGGTGATTGAGTTGTAGGTTCTGACCCAACTGTTGATTACTAAAGGGTTACAAGTTCTGTTGGTTGGAGTGGGAGGTTGTGTAAGCCATTTTAACCCTTTCGGTTTTCTCGCACATGTGCCTTCGGCTGTTTGTTCACAGGTACGGATGTCAGGTGCAAATATCTGGTATCTAAAAACAATCAGATAGCAAATTCTGCAGAGGTGCAACTGCAGAAAATGAACAGTCCTGGGAAATACAATTAGTAGGAAAGGAGCAGTGTTAGTTGCATTTTCCTTGCTTTTTTCCTGGCAAATGAAAGGCCAAGAGTCAAAGAAATGAACTACGTGCTGGGGCTGGGGGGTGAGAGAACGGCATGTGTGACTGGAGGTTTGCTGACTGTGCTGCAGCAGTTCCCGCCACCAAAGGGGCATGGCACTTCTAAAAGCAAATAAAGGCATTTTTCTCCTCCTCCTACAGTAGGAATTGCTTCAGCAGAAACACCAAGCAAAGTTATCAATGTTCACTTAGCTGTCTCCTGTGTGCACACATTCTATATCCACTATCTAGCTTTGTTTTTGTTGGATAATAGCTACAGTAGACCGCCAAGAGACAGTGATGGCTGTGGAATAACAGCAGCAATTAAAGTGTTTTGGGTTGTGTAAATGCTTCCTGCACAACCTGGGAGACAAGTGATGGTTTGTTTCCCTACATGGCTGGAACAGACTTTCGTTAGAGAAATTCTGGCATTTTGCATAGCCAATTATGGGCCATTGTTGCTTTTAGCCAAACCAATCATATAAAATTAGTCGGGAGCCCAGATGTTTTTGATGACAACTCTCAGCATTCCTGACTATTGGCCATGCTGGCTGGGGCAGATGGGTGTTGAAGTCCAAAGCATTTGGAGGGCACCAGGTTGGGGAAAGCTGGCATTATTGTCCTCCTGTCCTGCTGTAATTTCTCCAAAGATCCAGTGGCGGGGAGGGGGGCGTGTTATGTGGTCTCCCTTGTGGTGCTGAAGTGTGGAGCTGTAGTTGTGAGAGTGAGGAATCCCTGGTGCCTGAACTGGAACCCCCCTGCTGGATAGAGGAACAGCAAGGATAATTGACCCTTTGCCGCAAGAACCTTGGGAAGAGCTTATGCATGGGGGCGTTTGTGATGGCTGTACCTCAACCCAGCCTGGATTTTTTTGGGAGAAATTCCTTCATGAAAGCAGGGCAGTAATACTGGCATTTCAGGCTGGGCTCTATGGCACAGAATTATTAAATGGGTTCCCCTCCCAGGTGGTGTATGCGCCACACTCTCAGGCCCAGAGCAAACCTGCTGCTCCTTTTCATAAGCATGTAAGAGAAGAGCCCTGCTGGATCAGACCAAGGGTCCATCTCAGGCAGAATTCTGTTCACACAGTAGCCTACCAGCTTCCTGTAGGAAACCCACAAGCAGGACATGAGTGCAACAGCACCCTCCCACTGGTGTTCCCCATCAATGGGTGTGCACAGGCACACTGCTTATGATACTGGAGGTAGCATCTAGCCATCCGGACCAGCAGCCGTGAATAGCCTTTCTCTTGCATTGATGCAAAGAATATTCCATGCCAATATGTGAATTCCAAGAACAAATTTGGAATTTGTTAGTTAACATACAAGCCCGTGTAGTGATCCCATAGGGAAGATGTAAAGGAAGTAGGATGACCGTGAATATCAAGGGTGTACAACCTGTGGGCCCCAAGCCCAGTTGTGTGTCCCCTCCCTACAAGGCCCCTGGCCACCACAAAAACTGCCAATGCCCCCAAAACAGTGGCACTGATGGCAGCCCGAACAGCTGCTTTAGTACTGCTAATGGCAACAGTGAAGCAGCACTTTGGTCAGAGCAGATGCTCACAAGCATGACGCAAGGGCAATAGCTCTTTCCCACTGTTGTTCTCCAGCAACTGGTATCTAGAGGCATGATCCTGAAGGTAGCAGATAACCATCATGACTAGTAGCCATTGATAGATTTATCCTCTATGAATTTGTCTAATCCTGCTTTTAAAGCTTTCAATACATCTTGTGACAGTGAATTCCATAACTATGGGTTGTGTGAAGAACTTCTCTCTTTTGTCTCTCCCGAATATCCCACCGTCCAGCTTAATTGGATCACCCCAGGTTGTGGTATTATGAGAGAGGGAGAAACACTTTTCTCTATCCATTTTCTTAATGACATGCATAATTTGCACCTCTATCATCCTGCTCACCTCACCTGTTATCTAAACTAAATAGCCCCAAACATTGTAACCTTTCCTTGTAGAGGAATATAATCTTTCCCTCCCTCACTCTCTTTTTAGACAGCCATATTGCTTTATGGCCAGGTTCTCACTGAGTTCGTGAACTTGTATGACTTCAGACTACAAGTTGAGGACTTATATGTCTGAATGCTCCTGTCTTAAAACAAATACACACGACTAGCATCTTGCAGAATAGGGTTGTAGCCAAGCCTTCTCCTTGAAATGCTAGCTTTCTATGAGCAGGGTTTTGTTTTGTTTTAATAGAGGAGCATTCAGTTAACCAAGCTTCTTCTTGAAATGCTAGCTTTCTGTGTGCAGGGTTTTGCTTTAATAGAGGATCATTCAGTTATGTGAGTTCCCACTTGCAGCCTGAAGCAGTACAGCCCATATATGGATACATCACAACAACGGGCTTGAATGTGTGTAGAGGATGGCTGGCCACATTTCAGAACCTGCAGGGGGACAGGGTCTGAGCAGGATTTCCAGGGGCCAGTGAGTGGGGCCTCACTGTGCCCTGTGCAGCTGTTCTTTACCCCTTCCCATGACTAGCAGATTCAACTAGCAGATTCAATTGTAGTCAAATGTGCATAATTTATACAGGTCACATTGATATGGTTGCTCTGTTGTGACTAGGGAGCAGCGGCTGTGTTTCCAGCTCATTGATGGTACCCTTTCTTTCCCCCATTTAAAGACTATCACTGGTGACTAGAAACATGCGTAGCCCAAGGTAAAAGACTGTAAAGGGTGGGTCCTGGGTTTCAGAGGATGAGTGTTTACTGTTCAGACTTCTTGGAAAAATGAAGGTAGTTTTATGCTTTTAGAATTTATCAAAATCATGGATCACCCCTGAGCCATTTACAGTCCTGTGTGGTTCAGTAAGGATTCAACGTTTATCAAATAGGCAGAACATGCACAAAACCAAAATCCAGGGGAAAGTACAAAAGTGAAATGCCATTGAATGCAATTGAACTGACCTGAGCCTGGTTCACACATGCAGGTTCATCACTTGATTGCAAGATAATGAGATGATTTATATGTGTGAATTGGCCATCACAGACAGAATGGTCTTGCATCACCTTGAGAGTGATGTATTTCAATAAATTCACATGTTCAGCTGCCAAGCATCAAGTGCAGTGAAATCAGTTGTATGTGCCCCCTTGATTTCAGTGGGGCAGAATTGGTAGATTGCGTTCACTAGTTAGCTGGGCTGTAGCTCTTACTGGCCTGCACTTGACGAACAGGGCTCACATGGGTACATCTGAATAGAAAGACGTTTAAGAATCAATGCTTCCACTTCATTTTGCTTCATCTTAATTTTTAATCCTTGGGCCATGATGTGAATACTTTTCCAGGTATTGTCCCAGGATTTCCCATGGTATTCAGCCAGCTGTGTGAAGAATAGGTAGTCAACACAGCCTTGACCAGGGCTAAAAGGATGTTGTAGAGCTAAGAAAAGTGTGCAAAAGGGGAACCAAAACATACAGGGGGTTGGAGCAATTCTCGACATGCTGAATTGTGTGTCTAATACCAATTTCTCCATCTGCATACTCAGGGAATTGCAAAGACACAGAATTTGGGGCACTTGCACTGTGTAATCACCATAGAAAGGCTACGTATACACATCGCCAGAATCTTTTCTCAAGCCAAGCTCAGTCCTAGAACACATGAAGAATAAAGAACAAGCCTTCAGTGAAAGCATAAATTTTAAAAATGAGAGTGCCTTTGCATAAGCACCAGTTTCCATCCTCTGATGACTTGGTTACAGCACCATAGAACAGAGTAGCTATACATCTTGTCTGTGCAATTTTAGGTACAAGAAATCTCTGGGCAACAGAGAGCTTATGGCAGCCTTCCCCAACCTGGCACCCTCCAGCTGTTTTGGACTTCAACTCCCATCAGTCCCAGACAGCATGGCTGATGGTTAGGAATGCTGGGAGCTGTAGATCAAAACATCTGGATGGCACCAGGTTGCAGAAGACTGCCATAAGCCGATCATGAGAATAAAATTGCCACCTACATCAAATGAAACAAGGAGCCGTTGCTCATCTATTGTCTTAATTCATGTATACACATTAAAAATTGCCCATCATCTGGCTCTGAGGCCGAACTAAAATACATACGTACCTTCCAACATGACTATCAATGCACAGTATAAAAAAATGGCCCAATCTCTTTTCAAATTGGCTGGGTAGAAACCCTGCCCTTGGAAAGGCAGGCCTTGGGGCTCTGCCTTTGCTCCGCTTTCACCACCGAAAAAGGACTTTGTTTGCATCCTGCTGCTCTTCCCTCTCCAGGTAAGGCTCGTTCCACCCGAGTGGAACAGCCAGGCCCAATGATCTCCCTGGTGCATCTGTGAGGATTCCTGAGCTGCAGCCTTGGAACCCCCCACCCTACTGCAAGAGTGACCCAGGGTCACCCAAGCCCATGCTACGGGTCTCCATGGGAGGTGCTTAGGACCCAGTAGAATTCTCTCTGTGAATGACAGCCAGTGCTTTAAAAGGCCAGGCAGAGCCCAGATGTGACAGCCGGTGCCAGCCCCAGCGAGGGAACCAGCAGCAGCCGCTCCTGCAGCAGCAGCCGCAGGCTCCCAGCACCATGCCAGGTGAGGAGAAGCCATCCCTCCCTCGCCTCAGGAGCAGGCGAGGCCTTCCTAGGGATTTTGTGCTTCCCAGCATCTTCCCGATGATGAGCTACCTGCGGGGGGGCAACTGCCGCCTTGCCTAGGCTCTCCTCTCCCTACAGCAGGAAAGGACTTTGATTCCACAAACAAAGCCGCTCATTGTAAACAGGACAATTGTCCCTGCTGCCTGTAAATGGAGCTGGTTCAAACCAGGAAAGCATCACCAGCTTGCTGTCTAGGAAAAAGGACACAGTGGAGCATGGAAAATTGATAAGGCCGTCTTGATTAACACAGGGGGGGGGGCAGATCTGGAGTGACCGTTGCCCTGGCTGGGAAGTTATGAAGAACTCACTGCGCAGGAGGAGACCAGAGCCCGGGTTGCCGCTGGCCACCAAAGGACCTCCAGGTGCACTTGAGTTGGGTGAGTTACTTCTTTGTGGAGCTTCTGGGGAGGAAGTAGTTCTGTGCTGGGGGGCTGATGCTTCATTCAATAAGAGAAAGTGGGATGCAGGCCCTTTCCACTCACTGGGCCCCTGGACCTTTAGTAGAAGACGGCTTCCTTCCTGTTTTCCCATTTCAGTACTAGGATCTCTTAGGTGATGTGTTCCAGAAAGGGTGGGGAAACAGAGAGATACTCTTGTGCAAGGCATGAGTGAGCCTGCTGGGTCAAAATGTGCTCCCCTGTGTTCAAGAAGGGAGAGTCCAAACTGAAATGAGTGCAAAGAAGACTTGTGAAAATGAAGATGGTAGTGACAGAGAATGTGTCTCATCATGGGGAGATACTGGAGGGGAAAACCCTGTCTGGATCTGTTTAGCCGAGTGTTTAAAAAAAACAAAAAAACCCCTTCTGTCGAAAAATACATGTCAGTAGTTAACACAGTAAAGAGAGAGAATTTGTGTAAAGCAGCCCTCTTGATGCCCCCCAACTTGATGCCCCCCAGATGGGTTGAACTGCAACTCCCATCATCCCCAGCCAGGAAGCTCATTGTCCCTGCTGGCTGGGGTTAATGGGAGTTGCCATCCAATGCATCTGAAGAGCACCAGTTTGGGGAAGGCTGATGTAAAGAATACATTGATACCAAGCCTATTGCCCGCAAAGTGCCCGGTGGCGATAAAAGGGAGGTTCCTAACAGAAATGTAATATTCTGAACACGGCCTCCCTGGACAGCTGTGGGAAAAGACAGGATCCATACTGTTTTCAAAACAGTAGGAAAAAATAATAGTGAAAGTGATCCCCCTGCCCAATCTAATGTGTTGCCTTGCTTCAGACCTACTGGAGTGTGTGTGTGTGTGGGGGCGCGCACGCACGCGCACTCACGTGCATGGGCATGTGTGTGCTCTCCCTGTCCTGCACTCTTTCTGGAGAGATGTTCCATTCTCCTTCCTCACTGTGTGTTTTATCATGGATCATTGCTGGGCTTTGCTTGTTCTTTGTGGACCACCCCATCATCGTCTTCTCTTCCGCTGCACCATGCAGGAGGATGCTCAAGAGGATTCCGAATGGAAACCCGGTTGTTGTAATTGCCTTTCCATAGCTTCAGCTCAGCAACGGTGCATGCAGAGCTGGTGACAGGGAGAAGAATGTGTGATCGCACCCAGGGGTCATTTCCCATACACTCCACTGTGCCATTGGAAAGTTATTTTTCAGGTTAAATTTTAAAATCAAAATGGAAAATGAATGGCCTCCTCGGCATGTCGTGGAAATCAGTGGAGGCTCCTAGGTCAGTGGGTGGTAAATCCACTCTGGGTTTCAGTTGGAACTAGTCAGGACTCTAAAAGAGCTATCCAGGGTGCTGAACCCATTTTGAGGATAGGGTTCAGCACCTTGCATAGCTCCTTTAGAGTTCTGACTGAAACCCAGAGAGGATGTACCGCCCCACTGACATAGAAGCCACCAGTCTCCACTGGTGAAAATGCCAAAGGAAGCTCTGAGTTGTCAGCATTTCCCCTCTTATTACTGCCATTTGCGTGACAGCTACCTGAGAGTGCACCAAGGCCCCCTTCGTACATGCAGCCAGCAGTCTACGAACCACTTCCATACGGGGTGATCTCATGTTTTACAGAAGCATGTGTGAATAACACAACTGTGTCAGTTAGTCCAAGTGGGTGTGTCTCTTGATGTGGTTGCATTATTGGCAACTCTCCCCCACCTCTCCGCCACATGGGATCACATCATGCAGAAGTGGGCTCCCACGCGGCTGGCTGCACGTGCAAAGAGAGCCTAAGCGGGATTCCCAATCGCAAGTCCCCCAGTGTTGGACTACAACTCCCATCATCCCTGACCCATTGGCCATGCTGGCTGGGCTGATAGCAGTTGTACTCCAACAACCCTGGGGACCCAAGGTTGGAAACTGCTGGTCTAAAGTATCGGAGATAAGTACGCATGGAATGGGGTATTGGGAACAATGGACCTGTGGCCACAATGTCAAAAGTTTGTTTTGTCATTGTTAAAAGTCATTCACTGGGTGGATGCTTTCTGTGAAGGGAACAGGATGGAGAAACTCCTCCTGTGATCCAGATGTGTCACAATGTCTCATCACTAGAATTTTGCAATAAGGATATAGGAGGACGGAGGGAATATGGAGCAGTATCCAATGGTAGTCCTGCGTAAACTAGGCCCATTCACTTCAATGGGGCTACTCTGTGTAGGATTACTGGATACTGCCCCATGGTCCTCAAGGAATTCATTCCAAAGGCAGCATTCCATGAGATACACTGTGGAAATCAGGGCTGGCCTTACCATGAAGTGGTGTGACAGGTGGTAGATTCCAACGAGGGTTCCATCATCCTGCCTTTAACCTCCATCTTCCTCCGTTGTTAAAAAGAACTCCATCCCAAGCATAGAAGGAGATATCATCTTGAAATTTTTGCTCGCAATGCAAAAAGTCTAAAGCCCTGGCTCTGGAATAGGTGATTCCAGAAATGGGGAGAGGTAATGGGCGGGGTACCGCAGGGCTCAGTCCTGGGCCCAGTGCTCTTCAACATTTTTATTAATGACTTAGAGGAGGAGGTGCAGGAAATGCTGATCAAATGTGCAGATGACACAAAATTGGGCAGGATAGCTAATACCTTGGAAGACAGAAACAAAATTCAAAGTGATCTTGATGGACTGGAACGCTGGGCAGAAAGCAACTGAATGACATTTAATAGGGATAAACGCCAAGTTCTGCACCTAGGAAAAAGAAATTGAATGCACGGATATGTGGCTCAACAACACTACAAGCGAGAAGGATCTTGGAATTGTTGTCGATCACAAGCTGAATATGAGCCAACCATGTGATGTGGCTGCAAAAAAGGCAAATGCTCTTTTGGGCTGCATTCATAGAAGCATAGCTTCCAAATCCTGGGAAGTACTAGTTCCCCTCTACTCAGCACTGGTTAGGCCTCATCTGGAGTACTGTGTCCAGTTCTGGGCACCACACTTTAAGAAGGATGCAGACAAGCTGGAGAAGGTTCAGAGGAGGGCAGCAAAGATGATCAGGGGACTGGAAACGAAGTCCTATGAACAGAGACTGAAAGAACTGGGCATGTTTAGCCTCGAGAAGAGAAAACTGAGGGGAGATATGATAGCGCTGTTCAAGTACTTGAAAGGTTGTCACAGAGAGGAAGGCCGAGATCTCTTCTCAATCATCCCAGAGTTCAGGACATGGAATCATGGGCTCAAGTGACAGGAAGCCAGATTCCAGCTGAACATCAGGAGAAACTTCCTGACTGTTAGAGCAATACGACAATGGAACCAATGACCTAGGGAGGTGGTGGGCTCTCCCACTCTGGAGGCGTTCAAGACAAGGCTGGACAGCCATCTGCCAGGGATGCTCTGACTTGGATTCCTGCATTGAGCAGGGGGTTGGACTCGATGGTCTTGTAGGCCCCTTCCAACCCTACTATTCTATGACTCATAGGTTTGTGTAGGAGGATATGGCCAGTGAAGATGAACCCAGATCTTTGGTATTCTTGGTAGCACCCGAACCTATATATGAAGTAGAAAGGAAAGTAGTAATCATTCCCATGGTTTGTTGAATTAAGTAGGGAAGACTTGCAGTGAGCAGGTGTTTAAAAGCTGGCTTCATGGTGGCTGCAAAGGTCCTTTCATACATTACACTGCATAGACAGGAGGAGCGGGCTTGTGCATGCTGGTCCTGCTCCAGACTTTTGCATCTTCAGCTGCCAGCTCTGCAAAGAACCCATCTGAGCACAGCATTCTCTCCTGATTCTGGAAAAGCAAGGCTTTCACCCAGCTTTGAGGGGAGAAAACCCTATGTCTGTCAACTTGTCTGTGCAGGTTCTGTGCAGACAGGCAACTGGGGGTTGGGGGAGTGGGCACAGCAGGCCCAGTCCTGCTCCCGTCCTCCATGTGTCCCCCTGTAACACGTGGAAGGGGCTACTGTCTCTGTGCATGTTCTAGGGAGGGAGCAGCAGTGGCAGCAAGGACCCAATGAGCAGGGACCCCAAATAAGGGGTCGTCCAGTGATCTGAGCGGAGGGTGGAACTGTAGGACCAGTGGTCTAGGGAGAGGCTCAGCCATCGAAGGTGAGAAAAAGACTGGGAAGGAGAAAAGAAAGGAGGAGAACATGAGAGCAGTCAGCTGGCAGGAAGAGCTGAGGCTCTGGAAGTGCTGGTGTGTCTTGTGCTCGTGGTTATCTGGGTACGCAGTTTGTAGCCCTAGGAACTTTGTCCACCCTGTTGTATGGCATAACAGGCCCTTCTCCAACCTGGTGCCCCCCAGACGTTGTGGAATTCAACTTCCATCAGCCCCAGCCAACATTGCCAATGGTCAGGAATGCTGGGAGTTGGAGTCCAAAACACCTGGAGAGCACCTGGTTGGGGGAAGGCTGCCCTAAGTGAGGCTGGGCCTTCCAACCTACTCTAGTGTAACAAGAGGGACAACAGGGCCCAGGCCGTCTCAGATGGTCTCAGGCCAATTCTGCCTCAGAGACCATGCTTCCCCACGAGCTCCGTCCCTGGCACTGGATCAGCAGAGGCCAAGAACTAGGAAAAGGCTGCTGGCAGGCTGGAAGAATGCTGGAACGCTATCGTGCAATAACGTAACACTTTTTAAAAATGACTTTTTAAAGACCCTGTCTGTCTTAGCATTATTAACCACCTTACCAAAACGGCAGTGAATGGCAAAGTTTTTCCATATTTTTTTTTAAAAAACACATTATATTTCTATAGCTCTATTTAAGTGGTATTTCATTAAATATTTTCATATATTTTTGAATAATTATAGCTGGACAGGTGTTTTAGCTCTAATTAAAAGAGCAATTAAAAATAGGGGGATAAAAATGGTGCACACAACAAAGTTTATAGCAAATGTGTTATGAGCTTCAAATGGCTGCTCAGGTGAGCTGAACCTTGTTTGTTTCTTTGTTTGAGTTATGCCCCGCTTTTCTAACCAAAAAAGGGTACTCGGGACCTTCCCCACCCAAGGCCGCTATATCACACTCATTAGTGTGGACAGAACATAGTGGGATGAACAAACAGGAAAAGTGCAATATTCCGAGTAGTGTGGAAAATCAGTTGCAATTCTGCTTTTAGTTTGCAGTGGAAGAGCAATGATTGTTAGGACTACCAGCCCCTGTCTGGACCGGAAGAAGCCAAGAGCATTTGCTAAGAGATGCTTATTTAACATAATTTAATCTGCTTCTGCCAGTCCTGGGGAGGGGCAAGGAGCTGGGCAAGGCACTGAAAATCAACCCCCAGTCTCATGGAAATCTTTTTACTTGCTTCTGGGATTCACCAGGTATTTCCTGCATACTGACAAACTTCTTTTTGTAGTCCTGTGGGCTAGAAACTTGCTTTTAAAATAAAAGAAAAGAAAAGAAAGAAAGCTAAAATTCTCAGAAAATTGAATTCTGTACCAAGTGTCACATTCCATGTATATCTTTCTGCACTAATTCAGAATTGCAGAATATGCAACACCTGGTTTAATGCAGCAATCCTGAACATATTTACCTGGGAATAAACTCTGCTGAACACAGGATTTCCCTCCCCCTCCCCCAGCCTTTAGTAGCCTCCAGAGGACTTGGGGAGGTGATCAATGATTGGGGATAACAGGGGATTGCCACCCCTTTCCCAAGCCTTCAGTAAATTCTTTGGGGTGGAGCTTGGGTAGGGCCCATGGACGGAATCAATGCCTCTGTAGGCCATATGGGGAAAGTCTGCAGGCTGGATCAGGCCCATGGGCCAAAAGTTCCCCTCTCTTGGTCTATGTAATCATGCATAGGATTGTACTGTAAGTCTCTGAAAGAAACAATTGTAGTATTCTCAATTATCATTGAACAGGATGAAGAACATCACAGTTGGCAGTCGTAGCAATGAACATCCCAGCGCTCCAATAATGGGACAGGGGAGGGGCGAAGCTAAGGGTCCTTAATTAAATCCACAAGCCCCACCACCACTACCTCTATGTTTAACCAAATCATCCCCCCCCCCCCGCGCCTTCTAACAACAGTAGCTATTACCACCAACACCACCCTGGTAATTTGAGTTTTCCATGTGTCATATTGATATGTGTCCCATCACTATTTCCTGCTATAGCCCCTATGTGTACACAGAATGGCACTTTGGTGGTAACCTTGAGTTGCCTTTGTGATGGTTAGATCACCAAATCACCTTGTCTCCCATTGGCTTCTAGCACATTCGATCCCAGTCTTTGCAACCTGGCACCCTCCAGACGTGTTGGACTGCAACTCCCATCATTCCCAACCAGCATGGCCAATGGGGAAGGCTATTCTGCCCCATTTGCTATGATGTTACTAAGGTTTGCTCTTCTCCACAGTGACCAAGAACTACCAGGAAAGAAGATGGTGGCAGTGACACATACTCCACACATTCACTGGCAGTTCTTGCTGCGAAGGCACAGGCCACTTTGAAACAGACCTCAGGGGACAATGGTGAACAAAACTAGGATTAATTCCACCCAGGGACTGGATGCACTTGGGATGTCCCAATTTCAAGAGGCCATTGGCATTTTCTTCATGGTCATGCTGAGCGTCATTGCCTTGGTGGCCAACACAGCAGTCATGGTCGTCATTCTCAAGACACCTCTCCTGAGGAAGTTCATCTTCGTCTGCCATCTCTGCCTAGTCGATCTGTTGTCGGCCATTTTCGTCATGCCCCTGGGGATTATCTCCAGCTCCACCTGCTTCAACAGAGTATTATACAGCATCGCCGAATGCCAGACACTGATCTTCCTGGACGTTTGCCTCATCAGCGCCTCCATCCTCACCATCTCCGTCATCAGCATTGAACGATACTACTATATTGTCCACCCCATGAGGTACGAAGTCAAGATGACAACTCGGCTGGCAGCCACCGTTGTGCTTTTCGTCTGGATCAAGTCCATCCTCGTGGCTGCTTTGGCACTGGTGGGCTGGCCCCAAGACAATGGTGCTAGCAGTGCCAGCAGATGTACTGTCTCCTGGAGCCCCGGAGCCCACAAGAAGATCTTTGTGATAATCTTCAGCACTCTCTGCTTCATACTGCCCACCTTGATCATCTTTGGCGTCTATGGCAGCATCTACAAAGTGGCCCGGATTGCGTCCTTGCAGCATGTTCCTGCCCCATCCTGGACAGCCACTCCCAGGCAAAGGTCGGACTCCATCCACAGCCAAGTCACTATCATCACAACCAGGAATGTGCCTCCCAGGCTGTCCCCAGAACGCTTGTTTGGTGGGAATAAAGCTGCCCTGACATTGGTCCTGATTGTAGGCCAATTCCTCTGCTGCTGGCTCCCGTTCTTCTCCTTCCATCTACACTGCTCCATCACCTCTGCCTCTTCCATCCCTGGTTATGGTGAGATTGTTGTGACCTGGCTTGCCTATTCCTCTTTTGCTATCAACCCTTTTTTCTATGGGCTACTGAACCGTCAAATCAGGGAAGAGCTAGCCAAGCTGGGCCAACACTGCCTCAGCAAGCCCCTGACCCAAGAGCTGTGCATCTCCAGCCCAGAAGGCTCCATCCATGAGAATTTCCTCCAGTTCCTCCAGAGGACCAGTTGCACAGCAGAAACCCGTTCCAGCTATGTTAATTCCAGCCCCAGGAACACTTTGGACCAGACTGCCATGGGATTCAGAATTCCAGGACAAATCCCAGAAGAAACCAACTGATGAAAGGTCAGGGTGTGTTCACATCAGTTTCACATCGCTTCCCCCTGGGCTTTCAGTTAAGAGGAAGAAGAGAAGGTTCAAGGCACTGAAAGAACTGACTGAGCCTTCTTTCCGGGAGGAATCTGCAGTGGAACAATGGCTTTTCTCTTAAGTATGACAGTAAATGTGATTAAATGTCATCTGTCCCCCCTCTGTGTGGCTGACAAGGTTGTAATTGGTGGGATCAGTTGTACTACAAGGCAGCTGCAGGCAACCACCTAGGTCAGCCTTCCTCAACATGGTGCCCTCTAGATGTGCTGGGGCTACAACTCTCAGCATCCCACAGCCAGCCTGGCTACCTGGGATATGCTGGGAGTTGTAGTTCAACACATCTGGAGGGCACCAGGTTGGGGAAGGCTGACCAAGGGCGATCCTGTGCCAGGACACCTCTCTTATCAACATTTGCTGACAGCAGGAGGTAGTGGGTAAAATCCAGCATAAGTCCTATGTAGAGTAGACCCATTGAAATTAATGGAATGCCAGTTGTGACTAACAGAAGTCCCTTTCATTTTAATGGGTCTACTTTAAGTAGGATTTATGCTGGATTCTACCCAGTGTTGTGTGTAAGGGCTTTCTAGCCAACCCCAAGTGGTTGTTACAAGCACTAAAGTACTGCTAACCCTCAGCCAGCCCCAAAGGTGCTATTCCTCCCCAACCACAGAATGGAATGGGGCAATTCTGCTTTGTAGCGGATAGATTGCCAGGCTCTTGTTTGTTTTGTTTCTTTGTTTGCTTTTTTTTTAAGGTATTTAAAATATGAGCTTCAGTGTTGCAGAGCAGGACCACACCACTTTCAAAGGTGACCAGAAATGGTGAGCTGTTTTAAACTCTGCAAAATGGCATAGACAGGGCAGTTGTGGCCTTCAGTGCATACCTATGATGGTTACTAGAGTGACCATGATCCACGCAACACTCATTACTACAATAGTTGGAGGAGGAAGGCAAAACTGCATTTTCTCAGCAACTCAACACTGTGGTGTGGGTACAGAGAAGATTTTAATTTCCCCGGAATTCAGATGTTAGGTGAGGAATGTTCTCTGAATCAGGCTTCCTGCAGGGGGTTGGACTCGATGGTCTTGTAGGCCCCTTCCAACCCTATGATTCTATGAACTGTGCTCAATAAATAGCTAACCAGTTTCTATTCCCTCTGCAAGAATATCTATCTCTGGAAAGGTCCTAATACAGAGGTGTATGATATAAAGACAGCATCCATTGTGTTTGCCAGTGGATACTTGAAAGGCCTGCATGGGAGGGCTTCTCTGTGTTTATTTAAACTTTTGAAGGTGCAGAGAGGGTCTGGGTCAATTCCAGTGGAGGCTGATGTCTCTGATTTCTGTGGGGCTATTAATTCATTCTGGGTTTCAGTCAGGACCATCCAGAATACCATAGGAGCTATCCAAGCTGCTGAC